>NC_136070.1:653597814-658397814 GCF_964261635.1 Lissotriton helveticus
CGAGAACCTTCAATTTTTCATGCAAAAAGATCGATGACCCGAGACCTGAAGAAATTGCTGTGAGATGACCAAAATGGTCCGTTTTGAAAATTTCCAAGTTTCAACTAATTTTGACTTTCAGAGGTGGATCATCCCTTTTGGAGATAAAATGAACATCTTTATCATCATTTTCATGCTTCTAGGGAGCTAAAACTCAAGATTTGGCTCATGGTAAAAAGTGACGTAAAAGGACCCAAATACTCACTTCGAGGGCTTAAAACTTGTTTATTCAGTGCGGGAAGAGATATAAACAACATTTAGAGTAAATTAATATTGATGCGAGAACCTTCGATTTTCATGCAAAACGATCGATGACCCGCGACCTGATGAAATTGCGCTGAGTTAACCAAAATGGTCAGTTTTGAAAATTTCGATCTTTCAACTAATTTTGACTTTCAGAGGTGGATCATCCGTTTTGGAGCTAAAATGAGCATCTTTATCGTCATTTTTATGCTTCTAGGGAGCCAAAACTCAAGATTTGGCTCATGGTTAAAAGTGACTTAAAAGGACCCAAATGCTCACTTCGAGGGATTAAAACGTGTTTATTCAGTGCGGGAAGAGATATAAACAACATTTAGAGTAAATTAATGTTCATGCGAGAACCTTCAATTTTTTATGCAAAACGATCGATGACCCGCGACCTGATGAAATTGATCTGACATGACCAAAATGGTCCGTTTTGAAAATTTCCAAGTTTCAGCTAATTTTGACTTTCAGAGGTGGATCATGCCTTTTGGAGCTAAAATGAGCATCTTTATCGTCATTTTCATGCTTCTAGGGAGCCAAAACTCAAGATTTTGCTCATGGTTAAAAGTGACTTAAAAGGACCCAAATGCTCACTTCGAGGGCTTAAAACGTGTTTATTCACTGCGAGAAGAGATATAAACAACATTTAGAGTAAATTAATGTTTATGCGAGAACTTTAAATTTTTCATGCAAAACAATCGATGACTCGCGACCTGATGAAATTGTTCTGGGATGACCAAAATGGTCCGTTTTGAAAATGTCCATCTTTCGACTAATTTTGACTTTCAGAGGTGGATCATCCCTTTTGGAGCTAAAATGAGCATCTTTATCGTCATTTTCATGCTTCTAGGGAGCCAAAACTCAAGATTTTGCTCATGGTTAAAAGTGACTTAAAAGGACCCAAATGCTCACTTCGAGGGCTTAAAACGTGTTTATTCACTGCGAGAAGAGATATAAACAACATTTAGAGTAAATTAATGTTCATGCGAGAACCTTCAATTTTTATGCAAAACGATCGATGACCCGCGACCTGATGAAATTGTTCTGGGATGACCAAAATGGTCCGTTTTGAAAATTTCAAAGTTTCAACTAATTTTGACTTTCAGAGGTGGATCATCCCTTTTGGAGCTAAAATTAACATCTTTATCGTCATTTTCATGCTTCTAGGGAGCTAAAACTCAAGATTTGGCTCATGGTAAAAAGTGACTTAAAAAGACCCAAATACTCACTTCGAGGGCTTAAAATGTGTTTATTCACTGCGGGAAGAGATATAAACAACATTTAGAGTAAATTAATGTTCATGCAAGAACGTTCAATTTTTCATGCAAAACAATCGATGACCCGCGACCTGATGAAATTGCTCTAAATTGACCAAAATGGTCCGTTTTCAAAATGTCGATCTTTCAACTAATTTTGACTTTCAGAGGTGGATCATCCCTTTTGGAGCTAAAATGAGCATCTTTATCGTCATTTTCCTGCTTCTAGGGAGCCAGAACTCAAGATTTGGCTCATGGTTAAAAGTGACTTAAAAGGACCCAAATGCTCACTTTGAGGGCTTAAAATGTGTTTATTCACTGCGGGAAGTGATATAAACAACATTTAGAGTAAATTAATGTTCATGCGAGAACCTTCAATTTTTCATGCAAAAAGATCGATGACCCGAGACCTGAAGAAATTGCTCTGAGATGACCAAAATGGTCCGTTTTGAAAATTTCCAAGTTTCAACTAATTTTGACTTTCAGAGGTGGATCATCCCTTTTGGAGATAAAATGAACATCTTTATCATCATATTCATGCTTCTAGGGAGCTAAAACTCAAGATTTGGCTCATGGTAAAAAGTGACTTAAAAGGACCCAAGTGCTAACTTCGAGGGCTTAAAACATGTTTATTCAGTACGGAAAGAGATATAAACAATATTTAGAGTAAATTAATGTTGATGCGAGAACCTGCGATTTTTCATGCAAAACGATCAATGACCCGCGACCTGATGAAATTGCTCTGAGATGACCAAAATTGTCCTTTTTGAAAATGTCCATCCTTCCACTAATTTTGACTTTCAGAGGTGGATCATCCCTTTTGGAGCTAAAATGAACATCTTTATCGTTATTTTCATGCTTCTAGGGAGCTAAAACTCAAGATTTGGCTCATGGTTAAAAGTGACTTAAAAGGACCCAAATGCTAACTTCGAGGGCTTAAAACGTGTTTATTCAGTACGGGAAGAGATATAAACAACATTTAGAGTAAATTAATGTTGATGCGAGAACCTTCGATTTTTCATGCAAAACGATCAATGACCCGCGTCCTGATGAAATTGCTCTGAGATGACCAAAATGGTCCTTTTTGAAAATGTCCATCCTTCCACTAGTTTTGACTTTCAGATGTGGATCATCCCTTTTGGAGCTAAAATGAGCATCTTTATCGTCATTTTCATGCTTCTAGGGCGCCAAAACCGAAGATTTGGCTCATGGTTTAAAGTGACTTAAAAGGACTCAAATGCTCACTTCGAGGGCTTAAAACGTGTTTATTCACTGCGGGAAGAGATATAAACAACATTTAGAGTAAATTAATGTTCATGCGAGAACGTTCAATTTTTCATGCAAAACAATCGATGACCCGCGACCTGATGAAATTGCTCTGAGTTGACCAAAATGGTCAGTTTTGAAAATTTCGATCTTTCAACTAATTTTGACTTTTAGAGGTGGATCATCCCTTTTGGAGCTAAAATGAACATCTTTATCGTCATTTTCATGCTTCTAGGGAGCTAAAACTCAAGATTTGGCTCATGGTTAAAAGTGACTTAAAAAGACCCAAATACTCACTTCGAGGGCTTAAAACGTGTTTATTCACTGCGGGAAGAGATATAACCAATATTTAGAGTAAACTAATGTTCAGGCGAGAACCTTCGATTTTTCATGCAAAACGATCGATGACCCTCGACCTGATGAAATTGCTCTGAGATGACCAAAATGGTCCGTTTTCAAAATTTCGATCTTTCAATTAATTTTGACTTTCAGAGGTGGATCATCCCTTTTGGAGTTAAAATTAACATCTTTATCGTCATTTTCATGCTTCTAGGGAGCTAAAACCCAAGATTTGGCTCATGGTTAAAAGTGACTTAAAAGGACCCAAATGCTCACTTCGAGGGCTTAAAACTTGTTTATTCAGTGCGGGAAGAGATATAAACAACATTTAGAGTAAATTAATATTGATGCGAGAAGCTTCGATTTTCATGCAAAACGATCGATGACCCGCGACCTGATGAAATTGCGCTGAGTTACCCAAAATGGTCAGTTTTGAAAATTTCGATCTTTCAACTAATTTTGACTTTCAGAGGTGGATCATCCGTTTTGGAACTAAAATGAGCATCTTTATCGTCATTTTTATGCTTCTAGGGAGCCAAAACTCAAGATTTGGCTCATGGTTAAAAGTGACTTAAAAGGACCCAAATGCTCACTTCGAGGGATTAAAACGTGTTTATTCAGTGCGGGAAGAGATATAAACAACATTTAGAGTATATTAATGTTCATGCGAGAACCTTCGATTTTTCATGCAAAACGATTGATGAACCGCGACCTGGTGAAATTGCTCTGAGATGACCAAAATGGTCCGTTTTGAAAATGTCCATCTTTCGACTAATTTTGACTTTCAGAGGTGGATCATCCCTTTTGGAGCTAAAATGAGCATCTTTATCGTCATTTTCATGCTTCTAGGGAGCCAAAACTCAAGATTTTGCTCATGGTTAAAAGTGACTTAAAAGGACCCAAATGCTCACTTCGAGGGCTTAAAACGTGTTTATTCACTGCGAGAAGAGATATAAACAACATTTAGAGTAAATTAATGTTCATGCGAGAACCTTCAATTTTTTATGCAAAACGATCGATGACCCGCGACTGATGAAATTGCTCTGGGATGACCAAAATGGTCCGTTTTCAAAATGTCGATCTTTCAACTAATTTTGACTTTCAGAGGTGGATCATCCCTTTTAGAGCTAAAATGAGCATCTTTATCGTCATTTTCCTGCTTCTAGGGAGCCAGAACTCAAGATTTGGCTCATGGTTAAAAGTGACTTAAAAGGACCCAAATGCTCACTTCGAGGGCTTAAAATGTGTTTATTCACTGAGGGAAGTGATATAAACAACATTTAGAGTAAATTAATGTTCATGCGAGAACCTTCAATTTTTCATGCAAAAAGATCGATGACCCGAGACCTGAAGAAATTGCTCTGAGATGACCAAAATGGTCCGTTTTGAAAATTTCCAAGTTTCAACTAATTTTGACTTTCAGAGGTGGATCATCCCTTTTGGAGATAAAATGAACATCTTTATCATCATTTTCATGCTTCTAGGGAGCTAAAACTCAAGATTTGGCTTATGGTAAAAAGTGACTTAAAAGGACCCAAATGCTAACTTCGAGGGCTTAAAACATGTTTATTCAGTACTGTTTTGAGATATAAACAATATTTAGAGTAAATTATTGTTGATGCGAGAACCTTCGATTTTTCATGCAAAACGATCAATGACCCGCGACCTGATGAAATTGCTCTGAGATGACCAAAATGGTCCTTTTTGAAAATGTCCATCCTTCCACTAATTTTGACTTTCAGAGGTGGATCATCCCTTTTGGAGCTAAAATGAGCATCTTTATCGTCATTTTCCTGCTTCTAGGGAGCCAGAACTCAAGATTTGGCTCCTGGTTAAAAGTGACTTAAAAGGACCCAAATGCTCACTTCGAGGGCTTAAAACGTGTTTATTCACTGCGGGAAGTGATATAAACAACATTTAGAGTAAATTAATGTTCATGCGAGAACCTTCAATTTTTCATGCAAAAAGATCGATGACCCGAGACCTGAAGAAATTGCTGTGAGATGACCAAAATGGTCCGTTTTGAAAATTTCCAAGTTTCAACTAATTTTGACTTTCAGAGGTGGATCATCCCTTTTGGAGATAAAATGAACATCTTTATCATCATTTTCATGCTTCTAGGGAGCTAAAACTCAAGATTTGGCTCATGGTAAAAAGTGACGTAAAAGGACCCAAATACTCACTTCGAGGGCTTAAAACTTGTTTATTCAGTGCGGGAAGAGATTTAAACAACATTTAGAGTAAATTAATATTGATGCGAGAACCTTCGATTTTCATGCAAAACGATCAATGACCCGCGACCTGATGAAATTGCGCTGAGTTAACCAAAATGGTCAGTTTTGAAAATTTCGATCTTTCAACTAATTTTGACTTTCAGAGGTGGATCATCCGTTTTGGAGCTAAAATGAGCATCTTTATCGTCATTTTTATGCTTCTAGGGAGCCAAAACTCAAGATTTGGCTCATGGTTAAAAGTGACTTAAAAGGACCCAAATGCTCACTTCGAGGGATTAAAACGTGTTTATTCAGTGCGGGAAGAGATATAAACAACATTTAGAGTAAATTAATGTTCATGCGAGAACCTTCAATTTTTTATGCAAAACGATCAATGACCCGCGACCTGATGAAATTGATCTGACATGACCAAAATGGTCCGTTTTGAAAATTTCCAAGTTTCAGCTAATTTTGACTTTCAGAGGTGGATCATGCCTTTTGGAGCTAAAATTAGCATCTTTATCGTCATTTTCATGCTTCTAGGGAGCCAAAACTCAAGATTTTGCTCATGGTTAAAAGTGACTTAAAAGGACCCAAATGCTCACTTCGAGGGCTTAAAACGTGTTTATTCACTGCGAGAAGAGATATAAACAACATTTAGAGTAAATTAATGTTCATGCGAGAACCTTCAATTTTTTATGCAAAACGATCGATGACCCGCGACCTGATGAAATTGCTCTGGGATGACCAAAATGGTCCGCTTTGAAAATTTCCAAGTTTCAACTAATTTTGACTTTCAGAGGTGGATCATCCCTTTTGGAGCTAAAATGAACACCTTTATCGTCATTTTTATGCTTCTAGGGAGCTAAAACTCAAGATTTGGCTCATGGTTAAAAGTGACTTAAAAAGACCCAAATACTCACTTCGAGGGCTTAAAACGTGTTTATTCACTGCGAGAAGAGATATAAACAACATTTAGAGTATATTAATGTTCATGCAAGAACCTTCGATTTTTCATGCAAAACAATCGATGACCCGCGACCTGGTGAAATTGCTCTGAGATGACCAAAATGGTCCATTTTGAAAATGTCCATCTTTCGACTAATTTTGACTTTCAGAGGTGGATCATCCCTTTTGGAGCTAACATGAGCATCTTTATCATCATTTTCATGCTTCTAGGGAGCCAAAACTCAAGATTTTGCTCATGGTTAAAAGTGGCTTAAAAGGACCCAAATGCTCACTTCGAGGGCTTAAAACGTGTTTATTCACTGCGAGAAGAGATATAAACAACATTTAGAGTAAATTAATGTTCATGCGAGAACCTTCAATTTTTTATGCAAAACGATCGATGACCCGCGACTGATGAAATTGCTCTGGGATGACCAAAATGGTCCGTTTTCAAAATGTCGATCTTTCAACTAATTTTGACTTTCAGAGGTGGATCATCCCTTTTAGAGCTAAAATGAGCATCTTTATCGTCATTTTCCTGCTTCTAGGGAGCCAGAACTCAAGATTTGGCTCATGGTTAAAAGTGACTTAAAAGGACCCAAATGCTCACTTCGAGGGCTTAAAATGTGTTTATTCACTGAGGGAAGTGATATAAACAACATTTAGAGTAAATTAATGTTCATGCGAGAACCTTCAATTTTTCATGCAAAAAGATCGATGACCCGAGACCTGAAGAAATTGCTCTGAGATGACCAAAATGGTCCGTTTTGAAAATTTCCAAGTTTCAACTAATTTTGACTTTCAGAGGTGGATCATCCCTTTTGGAGATAAAATGAACATCTTTATCATCATTTTCATGCTTCTAGGGAGCTAAAACTCAAGATTTGGCTTATGGTAAAAAGTGACTTAAAAGGACCCAAATGCTAACTTCGAGGGCTTAAAACATGTTTATTCAGTACTGTTTTGAGATATAAACAATATTTAGAGTAAATTATTGTTGATGCGAGAACCTTCGATTTTTCATGCAAAACGATCAATGACCCGCGACCTGATGAAATTGCTCTGAGATGACCAAAATGGTCCTTTTTGAAAATGTCCATCCTTCCACTAATTTTGACTTTCAGAGGTGGATCATCCCTTTTGGAGCTAAAATGAACATCTTTATCGTCATTTTCATGCTTCAAGGGAGCTAAAACTCAAGATTTGGCTCATGGTTAAAAGTGACTTAAAAGGACTCAAATGCTCACTTCGAGGGCTTAAAACGTGTTTATTCACTGCGGGAAGAGATATAAACAACATTTAGAGTAAATTAATGTTCATGCGAGAACGTTCAATTTTTCATGCAAAACAATCGATGACCCGCGACCTGATGAAATTGCTCTGAGTTGACCGAAATGGTCCGTTTTGAAAATTTCGATCTTTCATCTAATTTAGACTTTCAGAGGTGGATCATCCCCTTTGGAGCTAAAATGAACATCTTTATCGTCATTTTCATGCTTCTGGGGAGCTAAAACTCAAGATTTGGCTCATGGTTAAAAGTGACTTAAAAGGACCCAAATGCTCACTTCGAGGGCTTAAAACTTGTTTATTCAGTGCGGAAAGAGATATAAACAACATTTAGAGTAAATTAATATTGATGCGAGAACCTTCGATTTTCATGCAAAACGATCGATGACCCGCGACCTGATGAAATTGCACTGAGTTAACCAAAATGGTCAGTTTTGAAAATTTCGATCTTTCAACTAATTTTGACTTTCAGAGGTGGATCATCCGTTTTGGAGCTAAAATGAGCATCTTTATCGTCATTTTCCTGCTTCTAGGGAGCCAGAACTCAAGATTTGGCTCCTGGTTAAAAGTGACTTAAAAGGACCCAAATGCTCACTTCGAGGGCTTAAAACGTGTTTATTCACTGCGGGAAGTGATATAAACAACATTTAGAGTAAATTAATGTTCATGCGAGAACCTTCAATTTTTCATGCAAAAAGATCGATGACCCGAGACCTGAAGAAATTGCTGTGAGATGACCAAAATGGTCCGTTTTGAAAATTTCCAAGTTTCAACTAATTTTGACTTTCAGAGGTGGATCATCCCTTTTGGAGATAAAATGAACATCTTTATCATCATTTTCATGCTTCTAGGGAGCTAAAACTCAAGATTTGGCTCATGGTAAAAAGTGACGTAAAAGGACCCAAATACTCACTTCGAGGGCTTAAAACTTGTTTATTCAGTGCGGGAAGAGATATAAACAACATTTAGAGTAAATTAATATTGATGCGAGAACCTTCGATTTTCATGCAAAACGATCGATGACCCGCGACCTGATGAAATTGCGCTGAGTTAACCAAAATGGTCAGTTTTGAAAATTTCGATCTTTCAACTAATTTTGACTTTCAGAGGTGGATCATCCGTTTTGGAGCTAAAATGAGCATCTTTATCGTCATTTTTATGCTTCTAGGGAGCCAAAACTCAAGATTTGGCTCATGGTTAAAAGTGACTTAAAAGGACCCAAATGCTCACTTCGAGGGATTAAAACGTGTTTATTCAGTGCGGGAAGAGATATAAACAACATTTAGAGTAAATTAATGTTCATGCGAGAACCTTCAATTTTTTATGCAAAACGATCAATGACCCGCGACCTGATGAAATTGATCTGACATGACCAAAATGGTCCGTTTTGAAAATTTCCAAGTTTCAGCTAATTTTGACTTTCAGAGGTGGATCATGCCTTTTGGAGCTAAAATTAGCATCTTTATCGTCATTTTCATGCTTCTAGGGAGCCAAAACTCAAGATTTTGCTCATGGTTAAAAGTGACTTAAAAGGACCCAAATGCTCACTTCGAGGGCTTAAAACGTGTTTATTCACTGCGAGAAGAGATATAAACAACATTTAGAGTAAATTAATGTTCATGCGAGAACCTTCAATTTTTTATGCAAAACGATCGATGACCCGCGACCTGATGAAATTGCTCTGGGATGACCAAAATGGTCCGTTTTGAAAATTTCCAAGTTTCAACTAATTTTGACTTTCAGAGGTGGATCATCCCTTTTGGAGCTAAAATGAACACCTTTATCATCATTTTTATGCTTCTAGGGAGCTAAAACTCAAGATTTGGCTCATGGTTAAAAGTGACTTAAAAAGACCCAAATACTCACTTCGAGGGCTTAAAACGTGTTTATTCACTGCGGGAAGAGATATAAACAACATTTAGAGTAAATTAATGTTTATGCGAGAACTTTAAATTTTTCATGCAAAACAATCGATGACTCGCGACCTGATGAAATTGCTCTAAGTTGACCAAAATGGTCCGTTTTCAAAATGTCGGTCTTTCAACTAATTTTGACTTTCAGAGGTGGATCATCCCTTTTGGAGTTAAAATGAGCATCTTTATCGTCATTTTCCTGCTTCTAGGGAGCCAAAACTCAAGATTTGGCTCATGGTTAAAAGTGACTTAAAAGGACCCAAATGCTCACTTCGAGGGATTAAAACGTGTTTATTCAGTGCGGGAAGAGATATAAACAACATTTAGAGTATATTAATGTTCATGCAAGAACCTTCGATTTTTCATGCAAAACAATCGATGACCCGCGACCTGGTGAAATTGCTCTGAGATGACCTAAATGGTCCATTTTGAAAATGTCCATCTTTCGACTAATTTTGACTTTCAGAGGTGGATCATCCCTTTTGGAGCTAACATGAGCATCTTTATCATCATTTTCATGCTTCTAGGGAGCCAAAACTCAAGATTTTGCTCATGGTTAAAAGTGGCTTAAAAGGACCCAAATGCTCACTTCGAGGGCTTAAAACGTGTTTATTCACTGCAAGAAGAGATATAAACAACATTTAGAGTAAATTAATGTTCATGCGAGAACCTTACATTTTTTATGCAAAACGATCGATGACCCGCGACCTGATGAAATTGCTCTGGGATGACCAAAATGGTCCGTTTTGAAAATTTCCAAGTTTCAACTAATTTTGACTTTCAGAGGTGGATCATCCCTTTTGGAGCTAAAATGAACATCTTTATCGTCATTTTCATGCTTCTAGGGAGCCACAACTCAAGATTTTTCTCATGGTTAAAAGTGACTTAAAAGGACCCAAATGCTCACTTCGAGGGCTTAAAACGTGTTTATTCACTGCGAGAAGAGATATAAACAACATTTAGAGTAAATTAATGTTCATGCGAGAACCTTCAATTTTTCATGCAAAACGATCGATGAGCAGCGCCTTGAGGAAATTGCTCTGAGATGACCAAAATGAAAAGGGGGGGCCCTCGGCCCCCCCGCACGCATGGCGGCGCGGCGACTGTCGCCCCCCCTTTCCCCATTGTTGTCTCTCGGTGGTGGGAGCGGGCCCTGGGGGGCGCGACCCACCACCGATACGCCGGCGGCCTCCCTGACCCGGATGCAAGGAAGAAGGTCCGGGTCAGGGGGGGCGGGCTACAGGAGGGGCGGGCCGGGGGGGCATGCCCCCCCCCGCCTGGCCCCTCGGGAATAAAGAGGTGGGGAGCGCCCAGGAGACCCCCTTGTCCCTGGACGCTCCCTCACGGAACGGTGTGCCCCGCGCTCGGGGCTTCTTTGTTTTTAGTGATTTTTGTTCTTTCTCCTCTCCAGGCCGCCGGATTACCCCAGGACGTCAGTTGGAGGTCGTTCAAAGGATCGAGGAGCAGGGTCGGCGCTCTTTCCCTTGGCGGGCCAGCTGGTCGAGGAAGGTACCGGGTTGGCGGGACGCGCGCCGCGGGAAGAGTCAAAACACCGGAATGAGGCCTCAGCGAGGAGTATGGCGCCGGAATGGGACGGGACGGGCAACTCCGACAAGATCTCGGCGGTGGAGCCTGTGATGCGGACACTGGACTAAATGGTGAGCTTCGGGGCCTATGTTTACTCTATGCAGGTCTGTGATACTGCTGTGGGTGGGCGGCAGGATGGCTCAGTGTACTTTAGCTCGGTTTTATAGTTCCTAAATGAAAAAACATTTTGAGACTGAACTGAAACTGGTGATCAGAGTTTTCTTTCTCACTAGTGCAAAATACCTTTGTGAAAAATAGCGCCATGTTTATTTTTGGTGGGAAAATAATCTTTTATTTGACAAGTAATCTGTATGGTGCCTTCTGAAATTAAGTCATAGATGCTGGATAAGCATTTAGCCAATCACGTAAAAATGCTTGGTGGCATTTCCATAGTGATGATGTTAATCATATGCAAATAGGGTTACCTGTTTTGTGGTATTCTTGAATGATTTCCGTCTGTAATTATCCCTATTTATGTTTTCTCAGCTCGTTGATATTGAGCTATATTTATTTTGTTAGCTGAAAAAGATGAGTTGCAACTCATACATTTTCACATTCATTAATTCAATAACTAGCCGTCAGAATTGCATGTGTGTCAGGTTTTGGCACTATAGCCAGCATTATGCAGTCCAGCAGCGCCCTCATGCAAACACCTGCATTGTGATAAACACATATCTACATTTCGAAGTGGCATCCGGTTTTCAACTCTCCATGTTGTCAGTCTGCACAGATGTTGACCTTACTGTCGCGGTTAGCAGTAGCAAGAAGAGTCACTCCAAAGATGACCTACCTCTATTTTGTGCGCTTTTGGGGATACAAACAAGAAAGCACCTCGTTTTTCTCTTTGCGTTTGGAAAATCAGTAAAAATGGAATTCTGGGAGTCTTAGCAATAGACCTCACATGCCTGTGACAGTGGACGTTTTTCCTAAAAGGAAAATAGCAAGATATATCACAATGAAAGGTTCTGACATTGTGGTGCCATGAATGTAAAACCTTATTGGAAGAACGGTTCTCGTAGTTTGTCAACAGCTGAATGTAATTTGAAAAGGCACAATGCTTGCATTTAGGAGCGTCTTCTTCCATTTGCATTTTGAAAATTAGTTTAAGTAGACCATCTAATTCATAAATCATTTAAACTGAGGAGTGAGAGGTGTAGCTTGAAACACTCTGTAGTTGTCACTTGTGTTTGCATTGGAATTGAAGACATTGATTCGGCTGCCTTGAATAGATATTGTAGACACGCTGCCTTCGAGTGGATACCCAGACGCCATTTGCTGCGAGTCACAGCCATATGCCGCACCACTTTCGTCAGGAGAAATTACGTTCACATGTATAATTTGTTATCGTGTTATTGAACTTCTGCAGGTTCAGAAAATCGTTTTCCAAAGCCTTTTTCTGTAAGCGGTCATGACACTGAAAAGCGCTTTGGCAACCTTTAGGCCACTTTGGGTTTTTTCGATAATTTTCTATTTAATTTCTGTCATTGTTCGAAGGAGACATGACAGTCATTATCAGAGGTTGTCACACTAGTACGTTTTTAACTCTTTGACGTGCAGTGATTAGATCAAAAAAATATATATATATATATATTTATTCGGATGAAATAAACATACAAAAGTGTCATAAAAATCCATTACAATTAAAATCACGTAGTATTAAAACGATGTAACGAAATAAAATAGGAGCATTCATACATATGTTAGAAAACAACTTCTTGAGTATAGTTGCCATATACAGGAAATACAGTCTGAAAATCGTGCAAAATGATTATCAAGCAGCCAGGGATGAAGTGTCTTGGTGCGTCAATAAGATGTTTAAACCGATCAGACCAAATCTGCTATTCAACATCTTCTCACAGTAAACAAACAAGATCTGGAGTTGATGTCTTATGGCCCTGGGGGAATGGAGTGTGCAGAAAAGAAGTTCAAAAATACTAATTGCTACAACAGCTGACTCATGTAACGGGTCCTATGTTACAGTGCTCTGACACCTTCGGGTAAAACCAGTGCTTTATAAAAGCGCATATAATACAATAGGATAGAATTAGTCGTACATCTGTAGGTATCCAGACACATTGCGCTGGGTCAATGACTTATCTGCGTATGTAGCGTACACCTACGGAGGATGAGTGGGCAGAAGGAGTGCCATGGAATTCAGAGCTGTCTACCAGGACGTACAAACAGAAATGTAGGGATCTGCACTATCACATGGGTGAATATGGTACACACGCTCGAAATTCAGTGACACATCTGGGGTGAACAGAGCATAGATACACATGCGTAGGGGGCACACACGGACTGTGACAGTCCAGAGTTGGGAATAGTGCACGGTAATGGTGGTAGTTTTACCTCTGTGGGCCAAGCTGCTGCACGCACCGGCCAGGAGTTTCAGTGCAAGACAGTGAGCGAGGCCGGTGCTTTAGTTTGCTCCGTGTTACCATTTTTCTGCAGTGGTTAAACGTGTTGTATTGCGGCATCGTGCTGTTTCATTGTGTCCCATGTTTGTAACTTTGGCACTGTGATTACAAGTTTCCATAGATCACCCGGGTCCGGGCGCTAAACACATTCCTTAATCGCCGTGATGCCCGGGCTACATATGTCTTTTGTGTTCATTCCTGGGCTTCTTTATTGATGTCCTCCAGCCACTTGCAATATTTCATCCAAGCCATGGTTGCTGCTTATTGATCTTACGCAAGGAACAGCCATTGACATAAGTCAAATTTTGACACTCTAGAATTAATATCATTAGTGTCTGCTGAGGTGATAGTTAGAACAGTGGTCAAACCATTCAGGAGTAGGGTATACCCCCTTCTCTTGGGGTCCTCCTGAGGATTAACGCACATCTAAGGGTAGGGCTTGACGAGACGGTGAAAGCCATTTTCCCGGGTCCCACATTCCTTTGCAAGCCAAAGCAGAAAGCCAAACAAGGGACTTATTTCATGGTGAAGGTAATATACATCTGAGGTGCTGTTCATTATCCTAGGGGGGGACATTGCACCAGTCCAAATGACTCTTCATTGATGATAGGTTAAAGCCAACTTTATTGGAAAACTATCCTAGTGGTAGCTGCATTGCGTGCAGCCTTCAGGCTAAGTCTTGAAGGAATGTAGAGCAGCTGGCTTTACCAGTCTATATTGGCATGAATGAGTAAAGGAAAAGAGAACAGGTGTATAACAAATATATGTATTTGTTCTAAACACATCCCTTTAGTTCCTTTACGAGGCTAAAGGCAAGAAATTACAGTCAGTAAACTTATTTAACACACAAGTAAATTGGCACAACATACGTTGAGCCTATGATGAGATTAGAGGCGATTAATGACAGTCTGTAAGCCTATATAGCACATAGTAATTTAGCACCATATACGTGGAGCTCTAGGGGTGTACCAAAGCCATATATCAATAAAGTGTAGGGGAACGACGAAGGGCATAGAGACAGGGCCTAGAGCCTGTAGAAAGACTACTTGGGGGTCCTGATAATGCTACACACCCTTATGTCACACCTAAAAAGTGCCCAAGAGCCTAGTTGCGACATCACATAGTTCTGGGGATGCGTGTGACCATGTCCGATTGGCTAGGATGATATTTACCAGAAGCCAAAGTGGCGAGCGAACAAGGCCCTTGGGCCAGCTTACAGGGGGAGCTATGGCATTCACTGGAGCCTACAGGCTTATTCTTAGCCAGGGTTATGTTAATAGGCACCACACGGTAGCAAGAAGTTAAATGCGCTACGGGTGTCACAAACTGATGCTGCTGACCACTCGCAACGGAGAGTAAGGTGGGGAGTGCACCCGGGGTTCATCTCAGCTAAAGCCTAGTATCGGAGGGCATGGAATGCAGACGGGTGGGGCAGCTTTCGTTAAGAAGCCAGAAACATTACCTGAATATACAATATTATGGCACGGCATTTCACAATGTGGATTGTCCTGAAGTAACAATGGATGGGCTATTGCATTCACGGGGGACTACAGGTCGAAGCTTTCATGAAGGTCATACTACCAGGCACCCTTAGGTAGCCCGAATGTAATGTCAGCAAGTGGCATAAAGCCTAGCATCTGAGTATGTGGAATGCAGGCATGTGTGGATCAACTTGGGGTATGAAGTCAGGAACATTACCTAAATATACAGTACGATTCCACGGCATTTCACACTGTGTATGGTCCTGAAGGAACAATGCTATTGCATTCACTATGGACCACAGGTTTAAGCTTTCATGAAGGGCTTACTACCAGGCACCCTTAGGTAGCCCTAACGGGAACGTCCGCAAGTTGCACAAGCTGTCACTGTACTGCACACGATTGAGGAGTCATCTGGCGCTAATGTTATCTAAAACCTAGCAAGTGATGGTAATGTAAGACTAGCACGTGTACAGCAGTTATCGCCAGAAACACTAATGGTTTGTGTTTATCCTTTTTCATTTATGTATATGGCTGGGTCCATGGTGGATACCTGGAGTGCTCCACATCACAACAGCTGCAACAGGTGGACAGCCCAAGGGATGCTTACGTCAATCACAGCTGGGTCCATGGCGCAGATCTGAGGGGTGCTCCACACCGCAACATCAGCAGCGGGTGGACGTCAAAAGGGAAGCATACGTCGAGAAAGAGGACACCCAAGGGCCCAAGTAGTGCTGGCAGGTGTAAGTACTACCCATTCCCTAAGGTGGAAGTGGGATTGTCACCCAGGTTTTCTTGGTCTTTTCCTGGTTCTTACAGTTTCTCAAACCTGTGACGCAGGGGAGGAACTCATCACTAGAAGTGGAGGAGCTTCAACGTCCCTGCACAAGCAACGGGCTAGACGCGGGACAGGGAGGATTTGGTTTGAGGGTCTGTGCCTTGGTCAGTTCAGGAACTTCTTTCAGGGACTCTTAGCTCAGCAGCCCGACCCCCCGTCAGTGGTGACACTTCACCTAGGGGGGAATGACTTGGCCAAACTTGGGAGGCAAATACTCTTTGATGAGTTCATCTCCACTGCGGGTGGGTCGCTAGGACTTGCCCGGGGGCACAGTAGTAGGGTCTTAACTTATCCCGCAGGGGCGAGGGGCGGACTCTGTCAGGGCGTTGAATGACTCGGTAAAGAGGATCAACACACAGTGGGACAAATTAATTCAAGCCCCAACGGTTGCAGACGATCCAACATGGGTGTATTTGGGGTGCATAATTCTACTTGGTGAGGGGAGTCCATTAGACGGAGGAAGGGAAGGTCCTGGGGTCTGATAATGTCAGGGCCTGGTTGGAGGGTTTTGCTATAGTGAGAACTTTCTAGGGTAGGTCAAGGCAGGGGGAGGCCAGATCGTCGGTTAACAATGCTGGCCTGTGGCGGTAAGGTCATTATCGGTGAGCACATATTTGAGGTCTGAGGGGGCGGGCATCATCCTATGGAGGTTCCCGCCCAGGGGGAGGGGCCTGCGGGCCACTCCTAGAACTCCAGGGGCAAGGTAATTCATGCTGCAAAGGAGCGCGGGTAGGAGTAGTTCACGCTTTCCTTAGGCTGGTAGCCACCCCGCGCGCGTATACTCATGACGTCACCGGCTGGCGCAGAGTAAGGGCCCTCCTTCAGTGGGTAAATGGAGTTCAGGGCGTAGACCGGGCAATTCCCGGGGTAACACTGCGCATGCGCACGTCTCATGGGGAGGCGCAGCTTGTAGGACCTGACACCGGTAGTGACCCTGCCATATGGCCAGAAATGTACAAAAATCAAGATGAGGATGTTTAGACTCGGTTAGGAAACAACATGTATTAGAGTTTTGTTAAGGTCAGGCTCTCAAACTTGTTGAAAATAATTTTGTATCTAATGTCCTGCTGATTTTTGTATAAATTGTTGATCATGCAATTAAAAAACCTTTTTTAATTTCATACTTTAATAAATACGGCCGGGCGACTAGCGCCCGCCTTCCAAAAAGTAAAGACGTCTCGTGTCCACGTTCCTGGGTGTTGGGTGCCGGTTTGGGGGGGAGGCGGCAGCTAGTCGCTGACCATGTGAAAAGGGGGGCCCTCGGCCCCCCCGCACGCATGGCGGCGCGGCGACCGTCGCCCCCCCTTTCCCCATTGTTGTCTCTCGGTGGTGGGGGCGGGCCCTGGGGGGCGCGACCCACCACCGATTGGCCGGCGGCCTCCCTGACCCGGATGCAAGGAAGAAGGTCCGGGTCAGGGGGGGCGGGCTACAGGAGGGGCGGGCCGGGGGGGCGTGCCCCCCCGCCTGGCCCCTCGGGAATAAAGAGGTGGGGAGCGCCCAGGAGACCCCCTTGTCCCTGGACGCTCCCTCACGGAACGGTGTGCCCCGCGCTCGGGGCTTCTTTGTTTTCCCACCCACCATCCCTTGGAACAAAAGTCTTGTGGCATTCATTATGTCTGGTTTAATGGTAAGTTTTTGAAGGTACTGTCCACATGTCTTACATGGTAGTAGAAATGGATCTGTTGGTATATTTTGTTGATGCTTTTGTTTAGGAATTTTTTCCCCTTTTAGCAAACTGTGTGTGATGCCAAGTGTCTTTAGGCCTTTTTTCCCTTTGTAGCTGTACGGTGATGCTGTTATTTATTAGCCAGTGTAGATGTCCTTTAGAATTTTTTCCCATAGGTCGTCGTATTTATTAGGTATGGGGCATGCGGTAAGGTCATTATCGGTGAGCACATATTTGAGGTCTGAGGGGGCGGGCATCATCCTATGGAGGTTCCCGCCCAGGGGGAGGGGCCTGCGGGCCACTCCTAGAACTCCAGGGGCAAGGTAATTCATGCTGCAAAGGAGCGCGGGTAGGAGTAGTTCACGCTTTCCTTAGGCTGGTAGCCACCCCGCGCGCGTATACTCATGACGTCACCGGCTGGCGCAGAGTAAGGGCCCTCCTTCAGTGGGTAAATGGAGTTCAGGGCGTAGACCGGGCAATTCCCGGGGTAACACTGCGCATGCGCACGTCTCATGAGGAGGCGCAGCTTGTAGGACCTGACACCGGTAGTGACCCTGCCATATGGCCAGAAATGTACAAAAATCAAGATGAGGATGTTTAGACTCGGTTAGGAAACAACATGTATTAGAGTTTTGTTAAGGTCAGGCTCTCAAACTTGTTGAAAATAATTCTGTATCTAATGTCCTGCTGATTTTTGTATAAATTGTTGATCATGCAATTAAAAAACCTTTTTTAATTTCATACTTTAATAAATACGGCCGGGCGACTAGCGCCCGCCTTCCAAAAAGTAAAGACGTCTCGTGTCCACGTTTCTGGGTGTTGGGTGCCGGTTTGGGGGGGAGGCGGCAGCTAGTCGCTGACCATGTGGTCCGTTTTGAAAATTTCCAAGTTTCGACTAATTTTGACTTTCAGAGGTGGATCATCCCTTTTGGAGCTAAAATGAACATCTTTATCGTCATTTTCATGCTTCTAGGGAGCTAAAACTCAAGATTTGGCTAATGGTTAAAAGTGACTTAAAAGGACCCAAATGCTCACTTTGAGGGCTTAAAACTTGTTTATTCCTTGCGGGAAGAGATATAAACAACATTTAGAGTAAATTAATGTTGATGCGAGAACCTTCGATTTTTCATGCAAAACGATCGATGACCACCTGATGAAATTGCTCCGAGATGACCAAAATGTTCCGTTTTGAAAATGTCCATCCTTCCACTAATTTTTACTTTGAGAGGTGGATCATCCCTTTTGGAGCTAAAATGGGCATCTTTATCGTCATTTTCATGCTTCTAGGGAGCCAAAACTCAAGATTTGGCTCCTGGTTAAAAGTGACTTAAAACGTTCCAAATGCTCACTTCGAGGGCTTAAAACGTGTTTATTCACCGCGGGAAGAGATATAAACAACATTTAGAGTAAATTAATGTTCATGCGAGAACGTTCAATTTTTCATGCAAAACAATCGATGACCCGCGACCTGATGAAATTGCTCTGAGATGACCAAAATGGTCCGTTTTGAAAATTTCCAAGTTTCAACTAATTTTGACTTTCAGAGGTGGATCATCCCTTTTGGAGATAAAATGAACATCTTTATCATCATTTTCATGCTTCTAGGGAGCTAAAACTCAAGATTTGGCTCATGGTAAAAAGTGACTTAAAAGGACCCAAATACTCACTTCGAGGGCTTAAAACGTGTTATTCACTGCGGGAAGAGATATAAACAACATTTAGAGTAAATTATTGTTCATGCAAGAACGTTCAATTTTTCATGCAAAACAAACAATGACCCGCGACCTGATGAAATTGCTCTAAGTTGACCAAAATGGTCCGTTTTCAAAATGTCGATCTTTCAACTAATGTTGACTTTCAGAGGTGGATCATCCCTTTTGGAGCTAAAATGAGCATCTTTATCGTCATTTTCCTGCTTCTAGGGAGCCAGAACTCAAGATTTGGCTCATGGTTAAAAGTGACTTAAAAGGACCCAAATACTCACTTCGAGGGATTAAAACGTGTTTATTCAGTGTGGGAAGAGATATAAACAACATTTAGAGTATATTAATGTTCATGCGAGAACCTTCAATTTTTCATGCAAAAAGATCGATGATCCGAGACCTGAAGAAATTGCTCTGAGATGACCAAAATAGTCCGTTTTGAAAATTTCCAAGTTTCAACTAATTTTGACTTTCAGAGGTGGATCATCCCTTTTGGAGCTAAAATGAGCATCTTTATCGTAATTTTTATGCTTCTAGGGAGCCAAAACTCAAGATTTGGCTCATGGTTAAAAGTGACTTAAAAGGACCCAAATGCTCACTTCGAGGGATTAAAACGTGTTTATTCAGTGTGGGAAGAGATATAAACAACATTTAGAGTATATTAATGTTCATGCGAGAACCTTCGATTTTTCATGCAAAACGATCGATGACCCGCGACCTGGTGAAATTGCTCTGAGATGACCAAAATGGTCCGTTTTGAAAATTTCGATCTTTCATCTAATTTGGACTTTCAGAGGTGGATCATCCCCTTTGGAGCTAAAATGGGCATCTTTATCGTCATTTTCATGCTTCTAGGGCGCCAAAACCGAAGATTTTGCTCATGGTTTAAAGTGACTTTAAAGGACTCAAATGCTCACTTTGAGCACTTAAAATGTTTTTATTCACTGCGGGAAGAGATATAAACAACATTTAGAGTAAACTAATGTTCAGGCGAGAACCTTCGATTTTTCATGCAAAACGATCGATGACCCTCGACCTGATGAAATTGCTCTGAGATGACCAAAATGGTCCGTTTTCAAAATTTCGATCTTTCAACTAATTTTGACTTTCAGAGGTGGATCATCCCTTTTGGAGCTAAAATGAGCATCTTTATCGTCATTACCTGCTTCTAGGGAGCCAAAACTCACGATTTGGCTCATGGTTAAAAGTGACTTAAAAGGACTCAAATGCTCACTTCGAGGGCTTAAAACGTGTTTATTCAGTACGGGAAGAGATATAAACAACATTTAGAGTAAATTAATGTTGATGCGAGAACCATCGGCTTTTCATGCAAAACGATCAATGACCCGCGACCTGATGAAATTGCTCTGAGATGACCAAAATGGTCCTTTTTGAAAATGTCCATCCTTCCACTAATTTTGACTTTCAGAGGTGGATCATCCCTTTTGGAGCTAAAATGAGCATCTTTATCGTCATTTTCATGCTTCTAGGGCGCCAAAACCGAAGATTTGGCTCATGGTTTAAAGTGACTTAAAAGGACTCAAATGCTCACTTCGAGGGCTTAAGACGTGTTTATTCACCGCGGGAAGAGATATAAACAACATTTAGAGTAAATTAATGTTCATGCGAGAACGTTTAACTTTTCATGCAAAACAAACGATGACCCGCGACCTGATGAAATTGCTCTGAGTTGACCAAATTGGTCCGTTTTGAAAATTTCGATCTTTCATCTAATTTAGACTTTCAGAGGTGGATCATCCCCTTTGGAGCTAAAATGGGCATCTTTATCGTCATTTTCATGCTTTTAGGGCGCCAAAACCGAAGATTTGGCTCATGGTTTAAAGTGACTTTAAAGGACTCAAATGCTCACTTTGAGCGCTTAAAATGTGTTTATTCACTGCGGGAAGAGATATAAACAACATTTAGAGTAAACTAATGTTCAGGCGAGAACCTTCGATTTTTCATGCAAAACGATCGATGACCCTCGACCTGATGAAATTGCTTTGAGATGACCAAAATGGTCCATTTTCAAAATTTCGATCTTTCAACTAATTTTGACTTTCAGAGGTGGATCATCCCTTTTGGAGCTAAAATGAACATCTTTATCGTCATTTTCATGCTTCTAGGGAGCCAAAACTCAAGATTTGGCTCATGGTTAAAAGTGACTTAAAAGGACCCAAATGCTCACTTCGAGGGCTTAAAACTTGTTTATTCAGTGCGGGAAGAGATATAAACAACATTTACAGTAAATTAATATTGATGCGAGAACCTTCGATTTTTAATGCAAAACGATCAATGACCCGCGACCTGGTGAAATTGCTCTTAGATGACCAAAATGGTCCGTTTTGAAAATGTCCATCTTTCCACTAATTTTGACTTTCAGAGGTGGATCATCCGTTTTCGAGCTAAAATGAGCATCTTTATCGTCATTTTTATGCTTCTAGGGAGCCAAAACTCAAGATTTGGCTCATGGTTAAAAGTGACTTAAAAGGACCCAAATGCTCACTTCGAGGGCTTAAAACGTGTTTATTCACTGCAAGAAGAGATATAAACAACATTTAGAGTAAATTAATGTTCATGCGAGAACCTTCAATTTTTTATGCAAAACGATCGATGACCCGCGACCTGATGAAATTGCTCTGGGATGACCAAAATGGTCTGTTTTGAAAATTTCCAAGTTTCAACTAATTTTGACTTTCAGAGGTGGATCATCCCTTTTGGAGCTAAAATTAACATCTTTATCGTCATTTTCATGCTTCTAGGGAGCTAAAACTCAAGATTTGGCTAATGGTTAAAAGTGACTTAAAAAGACCCAAATACTCACTTCGAGGGTTTAAAACGTGTGTATTCACTGCGGGAAGAGATATAAACAACATTTAGAGTAAATTAATGTTTATGCGAGAACTTTAAATTTTTCATGCAAAACAATCGATGACCCGCGACCTGATGAAATTGCTCTAAGTTGACCAAAATGGTCCGTTTTCAAAATGTTGATCTTTTAACTAATTTTGACTTTCAGAGGTTGATCATCCCTTTTGGAGCTAAAATGAGCATCTTTATCGTGATTTTTCTGCTTCTAGGGAGCCAAAACTCAAGATTTGGCTCATGGTTAAAAGTGACTTAAAAGGACCCAAATGCTCACTTTGAGGGCTTAAAACTTGTTTATTCAGTGCGGGAAGAGATATAAACAACATTTAGAGTAAATTAATGTTGATGCGAGAACCTTCGATTTTTCATGCAAAACGATCGATGACCACCTGATGAAATTGCTCTGAGATGACCAAAATGTTCCGTTTTGAAAATGTCCATCCTTCCACTAATTTTTACTTTCAGAGGTGGATCATGCCTTTTGGAGCTAAAATGGGCATCTTTATCGTCATTTTCATGCTTCTCGGGAGCCAAAACTCAAGATTTGGCTCCTGGTTAAAAGTGACTTAAAAGGTTCCAAATGCTCACTTCGAGGGCTTAAAACGTGTTTATTCACCACGGGAAGAGATATAAACAACATTTAGAGTAAATTAATGTTCATGCGAGAACGTTCAATTTTTCATGCAAAACGATTAATGACCCGCGACCTTATGAAATTGCTCTAAGTAGACCAAAATGGTCCGTTTTCAAAATTTCGATCTTTCAACTAATTTTGACTTTCAGAGGTGGATCATCCCTTTTGGAGCTAAAATGAGCATCTTTATCGTCATTTTCATGCTTCTAGGGAGCTAAAACTCAAGATTTGGCTCATGGTTAAAAGTGACTTAAAAGGACCCAAATACTCACTTCGAGGGTTTAAAACGTGTTTATTCACTGCGGGAAGAGATATAAACAACCTTTAGAGTAAATTAATGTTCATGCAAGAACGTTCAATTTTTCATGCAAAACAATCAACGACCCCCGACCTGATGAAATTGCTCTAAGTTGACCAAAATGGTCCGTTTTCAAAATGTCGATCTTTCAACTAATTTTGACTTTCAGAGGTGGATCATCCCTTTTGGAGCTAAAATGAGCATCTTTATCGTCATTTTCCTGCTTCTAGGGAGCCAGAACTCAAGATTGGGCTCATGGTTAAAAGTGACTTAAAAGGACTCAAATGCTCACTTTGAGGGCTTAAAACTTGTTTATTCAGTGCGGGAAGAGATATAAACAACATTTAGAGTAAATTAATGTTGATGCGAGAACCTTCGATTTTTCATGCAAAACGATCGATGACCACCTGATGAAATTGCTCTGAGATGACCAAAATGTTCCGTTTTGAAAATGTCCATCCTTCCACTAATTTTTACTTTCAGAGGTGGATCATGCCTTTTGGAGCTAAAATGGGCATCTTTATCGTCATTTTCCTGCTTCTCGGGAGCCAAAACTCAAGATTTGGCTCCTGGTTAAAAGTGACTTAAAAGGTTCCAAATGCTCACTTCGAGGGCTTAAAACGTGTTTATTCACCACGGGAAGAGATATAAACAATATTTAGAGTAAATTAATGTTCATGCGAGAACGTTCAATTTTTCATGCAAAACGATTAATGACCCGCGACCTTATGAAATTGCTCTAAGTAGACCAAAATGGTCCGTTTTCAAAATTTCGATCTTTCAACTAATTTTGACTTTCAGAGGTGGATCATCCCTTTTGGAGCTAAAATGAGCATCTTTATCGTCATTTTCATGCTTCTAGGGAGCTAAAACTCAAGATTTGGCTCATGGTTAAAAGTGACTTAAAAGGACCCAAATACTCACTTCGAGAGTTTAAAACGTGTTTATTCACTGCGGGAAGAGATATAAACAACCTTTAGAGTAAATTAATGGTCATGCAAGAACGTTCAATTTTTCATGCAAAACAATCAACGACCCCCGACCTGATGAAATTGCTCTAAGTTGACCAAAATGGTCCGTTTTCAAAATGTCGATCTTTCAACTAATTTTGACTTTCAGAGGTGGATCATCCCTTTTGGAGCTAAAATGAGCATCTTTATCGTCATTTTCCTGCTTCTAGGGAGCCAGAACTCAAGATTGGGCTCATGGTTAAAAGTGACTTAAAAGGACTCAAATGCTCACTTCGAGGGCTTAAAAAGTGTTTATTCACTGCGGGAAGAGATATAAACAACATTTAGAGTAAACTAATGTTCAGGCGAGAACCTTCGCTTTTTCATGCAAAACGAATGATGACCCTCCACCTGATGAAATTGCTCTGAGATGACCAAAATTGTCCATTTTCAAAATTTTGATCTTTCAACTAATTTTGACTTTCAGAGGTGGAGCATCCCTTTTGGAGCTAAAATGAGCATCTTTATCGTCATTTTCATGCTTCTAGGGAACTAAAACTCAAGATTTGGCTCATGGTTAAAAGTGACTTAAAAGGACCCAAATGCTAACTTCGAGGGCTTAAAACATGTTTATTCAGTACGGAAAGAGATATAAACAACATTTAGAGTAAATTAATGTTGATGCGAGAACCTTCGATTTTTCATGCAAAACAATCAATGACCCGCGACCTCATGAAATTGCTCTGAGATGACCAAAATGGTCCTTTTTGAAAATGTCCATCCTTCCACTAATTTTGACTTTCAGAGGTGGATCATCCCTTTTGGAGCTAAAATGAACATCTTTATCGTCATTTTCATGCTTCTAGGGAGCTAAAACGCAAGATTTGGCTAATGGTTAAAAGTGACTTAAAAGGACCCAAATACTCACTTCGAGGGCTTAAAACGTGTTTATTCACTGCGGAAAGAGATATAAACAACTGTTAGAGTAAATTAATGTTCATGCGAAAACGTTCAATTTTTCATGCAAAACGATCGATGACCCGCGACATGATGAAATTGCTCTGGGATGACCAAAATGGTCCGTTTTGAAAATTTCCAAGTTTCAACTAATTTTGACTTTCAGAGGTGGATCATCCCTTTTGGAGCTAAAATGAGCATCTTTATCGTCATTTTCCTGCTTCTAGGGAGCCAAAACTCAAGATTTGGCTCATGGTTTAAAGTGACTTAAAAGGACCCAAATGCTCACTTTGAGGGCTTAAAACTTGTTTATTCATTGCGGGAAGAGATATAAACAACATTTAGAGTAAATTAATGTTGATGCGAGAACCTTCGATTTTTCATGCAAAACGATCGATTACCACCTGATGAAATTGCTCTGAGATGACCAAAATGTTCCGTTTTGAAACTGTCCATCCTTCCACTAATTTTTACTTTCAGAGGTGGATCATCCCTTTTGGAGCTAAAATGGGCATCTTTATCGTCATTTTCATGGTTCTAGGGAGCCAAAACTCAAGATTTGGCTCATGGTAAAAAGTGACTTAAAAGAACCCAAATACTCACTTCGAGGGCTTAAAACGTGTTTATTCACTGCGGGAAGAGATATAAACAACATTTAGAGTAAATTAATGTTCATGCAAGAACGTTCAATTTTTCATGCAAAACAATCGATGACCCGCGACCTGATGAAATTGCTCTAAGTTGACCAAAATGGTCAGTTGTCAAAATGTCGATCTTTCAACTAATTTTGACTTTCAGAGGTGGATCATCCCTTTTGGAGCTAAAATGAGCATCTTTATCGTCATTTTCCTGCTTCTAGGGAGCCCGAACTCAAGATTTGGCTCATGGTTAAAAGTGACTTAAAAGGACCCAAATGCTCACTTCGAGGGCTTAAAACGTGTTTATTCACTGCGGGAAGAGATATAAACAACATTTAGAGTAAATTAATGTTCATGCAAGAACGTTCAATTTTTCATGCAAAACAATCGATGACCCCCGACCTGATGAAATTGCTCTAAGTTGACCAAAATGGTCTTTTTTCAAAATGTCGATCTTTCAACTAATTTTGACTTTCAGAGGTGGATCATCCCTTTTGGAGCTAAAATGAGCATCTTTATCGTCATTTTCATGCTTCTAGGGAACTAAAACTCAAGATTTGGCTCATGGTTAAAAGTGACTTAAAAGGACCCAAATGCTAACTTCGAGGGCTTAAAACATGTTTATTCAGTACGGAAAGAGATATAAACAACATTTAGAGTAAATTAATGTTGATGCGAGAACCTTCGATTTTTCATGCAAAACAATCAATGACCCGCGACCTCATGAAATTGCTCTGAGATGACCAAAATGGTCCTTTTTGAAAATGTCCATCCTTCCACTAATTTTGACTTTCAGAGGTGGATCATCCCATTTGGAGCTAAAATGAACATCTTTATCGTCATTTTCATGCTTCTAGGGAGCTAAAACGCAAGATTTGGCTCATGGTTAAAAGTGACTTAAAAGGACCCAAATGCTAACTTCGAGGGCTTAAAACATGTTTATTCAGTACGGGAAGAGATATAAACAACATTTAGAGTAAATTAATGTTGATGCGAGAACCTTCAATTTTTCTTGCAAAACGATCAATGACCCGCGACCTGATGAAATTGCTCTGAGATGACCAAAATGGTCCTTTTTGAAAATACCCATCCTTCCACTAATTTTGACTTTCAGAGGTGGATCATCCCTTTTGGAGCTAAAATGAGCATCTTTATCGTCATTTTCATGCTTCTAGGGCGCCAAAACCGAAGATTTAGCTCATGGTTTAAAGTGACTTAAAAGGACTCAAATGCTCACTACGAGGGCTTAAAACATGTTTATTCACTGCGGGAAAAGATATAAACAACATTTAGAGTAAATTAATGTTCATGCGAGAACGTTCAATTTTTCATGCAAAACAATCGATGACCCGCGACCTGATGAAATTGCTCTGAGTTGACCAAAATGGTCCGTTTTGAAAATTTCGATCTTTCATCTAATTTAGACTTTCAGAGGTGAATCATCCCCTTTGGAGCTAAAATCGGCATCTTTATCGTCATTTTCATGCTTCTAGGGCGCCAAAACCGAAGATTTGGCTCATGGTTTAAAGTGACTTTAAAGGACTCAAATGCTCACTTCGAGGGATTAAAACGTGTTTATTCAGTGCGGGAAGAGATATAAACAACATTTAGAGTACATTAATGTTCATGCGAGAACCTTCGATTTTTCATGCAAAACGATCGATGACCCTCGACCTGATGAAATTGCTCTGAGATGACCAAAATGGTCAGTTTTCAAAATTTCGATCTTTCAACTAATTTTGACTTTCAGAGGTGGATCATCCCTTTTGGAGCTAAAATGAACATCTTTATCGTCATTTTCATGCTTCTAGGGAGCTATAACTCAAGATTTGGCTCATGGTTAAAAGTGACTTAAAAAGACCCAAATACTCACTTCGAGGGCTTAAAACGTGTTTATTCACCGCGGGAAGAGATATAAACAACATTTAGAGTAAATTAATGTTCATGCGAGAACGTTCAATTTTTCATGCAAAACAATCGATGACCCGCGACCTGATGAAATTGCTCTAAAATGACCAAAATGGTCCGTTTTGAGAATTTCGATCTTTCATCTAATTTAGACTTTCAGAGGTGGATCATCCCCTTTGGAGCAAAAATGGGCATCTTTATCGTCATTTTCCTGCTTCTATAGCGCAACAACCGAAGATTTGGGTCATGGTTAAAAGTGACTTGAAAGGACCCAAATGCTCACTTCGAGGGATTAAACGTGTTTATTCAGTGCGGGAAGAGATATAAACAACATTTAGAGTATATTAATGTTCATGCGAGAACCTTCGATTTTTCATGCAAAACGATCGATGACCCGCGACCTGGTGAAATTGCTCTGAGATGAACAAAATGGTCCGTTTTGAAAATGTCCATCTTTCGACTAATTTTGACTTTCAGAGGTGGATCATCCCTTTTGGAGCTAAAATGAGCATCTTTATCGTCATTTTCATGCTTCTAGGGAGCCAAAACTCAAGATTTTGCTCATGGTTAAAAGTGACTTAAAAGGACCCAAATGCTCACTTCGAGGGCTTAAAACGTGTTTATTCACTGCGAGAAGAGATATAAACAACATTTAGAGTAAATTAATGTTCATGCGAGAACCTTCAATTTTTTATGCAAAACGATCGATGACCCGCGACCTGATGAAATTGTTCTGGGATGACCAAAATGGTCCGTTTTGAAAATTTCAAATTTTTAACTAATTTTGACTTTCAGAGGTGGATCATCCCTTTTGGAGCTAAAATGAACATCTTTATCGTCATTTTCATGCTTCTAAGGAGCTAAAACTCAAGATTTGGCTCATGGTAAAAAGTGACTTAAAAAGACCCAAATACTCACTTCGAGGGCTTAAAACGTGTTTATTCACTGCGGGAAGAGATATAAACAACATTTAGAGTAAATTAATGTTCATGCAAGAACGTTCAATTTTTCATGCAAAACAATCGATGACCCGCGACCTGATGAAATTGCTCTAAATTGACCAAAATGGTCCGTTTTCAAAATGTCGATCTTTCAACTAATTTTGACTTTTAGAGGTGGATCATCCCTTTTGGAGCTAAAATGAGCATCTTTATCGTCATTTTCCTGCTTCTAGGGAGCCAGAACTCAAGATTTGTCTCATGGTTAAAAGTGACTTAAAAGGACCCAAATGCTCACTTCGAGGGCTTAAAACGTGTTTATTCACTGCGGGAAGTGATATAAACAACATTTAGAGTAAATTAATGTTCATGCGAGAAACTTAAATTTTTCATGCAAAAAGATCGATGACCCGAGACCTGAAGAAATTGCTCTGAGATGACCAAAATGGTCCGTTTTGAAAATTTCCAAGTTTCAACTAATTTTGACTTTCAGAGGTGGATCATCCCTTTTGGAGCTAAAATGAACATCTTTATCATCATTTTCATGCTTCTAGGGAGCTAAAACTCAAGATTTGGCTCATGGTTAAAAGTGACTTAAAAGGACCCAAATGCTAACTTCGAGGGCTTAAAACGTGTTTATTCAGTACGGGAAGAGATATAAACAACATTTAGAGTAAATTAATGTTGATGCGAGAACCTTCGATTTTTCATGCAAAACGATCAATGACCCGCGACCTGATGAAATTGCTCTGAGATGACCAAAATGGTCCTTTTTGAAAATGTCCATCCTTCCACTAGTTTTGACTTTCAGATGTGGATCATCCCTTTTGGAGCTAAAATGAGCATCTTTATCGTCATTTTCATGCTTCTAGGGCGCCAAAACCGAAGATTTGGCTCATGGTTTAAAGTGACTTAAAAGGACTCAAATGCTCACTTCGAGGGCTTAAAACGTGTTTATTCACTGCGGGAAGAGATATAAACAACATTTAGAGTAAATTAATGTTCATGCGAGAACGTTCAATTTTTCATGCAAAACAATCGATGACCCGCGACCTGATGAAATTGCTCTGAGTTGACCAAAATGGTCAGTTTTGAAAATTTCGATCTTTCATCTAATTTAGACTTTCAGGGGTGGACCATCCCCTTTGGAGCTAAAATGAACATCTTTATCGTCATTTTCATGCTTCTAGGGAGCTAAAACTCAAGATTTGGCTCATGGTAAAAAGTGACTTAAAAAGACCCAAATACTCACTTCGAGGGCTTAAAACGTGTTTATTCACTGCGGGAAGAGATATAAACAACATTTAGAGTAAATTAATGTTCATGCAAGAACGTTCAATTTTTCATGCAAAACAATCGATGGACCGCGACCTGATGAAATTGCTCTAAGTTGACCAAAATGGTCCGTTTTCAAAATGTCGATCTTTCAACTAATTTTGACTTTCAGAGGTGGATCATCCCTTTTGGAGCTAAAATGAGCATCTTTATCGTCATTTTCATGCTTCTAGGGAGCTAAAACTCAAGATTTGGCTCATGGTTAAAAGTGACTTAAAAGGACCCAAATGCTCACTTCGAGGGCTTAAAACTTGTTTATTCAGTGCGGGAAGAGATATAAACAACATTTAGAGTAAATTAATATTGATGCGAGAACCTTCGATTTTCATGCAAAACGATCGATGACCCGCGACCTGATGAAATTGCGCTGAGTTAACCAAAATGGTCAGTTTTGAAAATTTCTATCTTTCAACTAATTTTGACTTTCAGAGGTGGATCATCCGTTTTGGAGCTAAAAATGAGCATCTTTATCGTCATTTTTATGCTTCTAGGGAGCCAAAACTCAAGATTTGGCTCATGGTTAAAAGTGACTTAAAAGGACCCAAATGCTCACTTCGAGGGATTAAAACGTGTTTATTCAGTGCGGGAAGAGATATAAACAACATTTAGAGTAAATTAATGTTCATGCGAGAACCTTTAATTTTTCATGCAAAAAGATCGATGACCCGAGACCTGAAGAAATTGCTCTGAGATGACCAAAATGGTCCATTTTGAAAATTTCCAAGTTTCAACTAATTTTGACTTTCAGAGGTGGATCATCCCCTTTGGAGCTAAAATGGGCATCTTTATCGTCATTTTCATGCTTCTAGGGTGCCAAAACCGAAGATTTGGCTCATGGTTTAAAGTGACTTTAAAGGACTCAAATGCTCACTTTGAGCGCTTAAAATGTGTTTTTTCACTGCGGGAAGAGATATAAACAACATTTAGAGTAGACTAATGTTCAGGCGAGAACCTTCGATTTTTCATGCAAAACGATCGATGACCCTCGACCTGATGAAATTGCTCTGAGATGACCAAAATGGTCCGTTTTCAAAATTTCGATCTTTCAACTAATTTTGACTTCCAGAGGTGGATCATCCCTTTTGGAGCTAAAATGAACATCTTTATCGTCATTTTCATGCTTCTAGGGAGCTAAAACTCAAGATTTGGCTCATGGTTAAAAGTGATCTAAAAGGACCAAAATGCTCACTTCGAGGGATTAAAACGTGTTTATTCAGTGCGGGAAGAGATATAAACAACATTTAGAGTATATTAATGTTCATGCGAGAACCTTCGATTTTTCATGCAAAACGATCGATGATGAAATTGCTCTGAAATTACCAAAATGGTCCGTTTTCAAAATTTCGATCTTTCAACTAATTTTGACTTTTAGAGGTGGATCATCCCTTTTGGAGCTAAAATGAACATCTTTATTGTCATTTTCATGCTTCTAGGGAGCTAAAACTCAAGATTTGGCTCATGGTTAAAAGTGACTTAAAAAGACCCAAATACTCACTTCGAGGGCTTAAAACGTGTTTATTCACTGCGGGAAGAGATATAAACAACATTTAGAGTAAATTAATGTTCATGCGAGAACGTTCAATTTTTCATGCAAAACAATCGATGACCCGCGACCTGATGAAATTGCTCTAAGTTGACCCAAATGGTCCGTTATGAAAATTTCGATCTTTCATCTAATTTAGACTTTCAGAGGTGGATCATCCCCTTTGGAGCTAAAATGGGCATCTTTATCGTCATTGTCATGCTTCTATGGCGCCAAAACCGAAGATTTGGGTCATGGTTAAAAGTGACTTAAAAGGACCCAAATGCTAACTTCGAGGGCTTAAAACGTGTTTATTCACTGCGGGAAGAGATATAACCAACATTTAGAGTAAACTAATGTTCAGGCGAGAACCTTCGATTTTTCATGCAAAACGATCGATGACCCTCGACCTGATGAAATTGCTCTGAGATGACCAAAATGGTCCGTTTTCAAAATTTCGATCTTTCAATTAATTTTGACTTTCAGAGGTGGATCATCCCTTTTGGAGCTAAAATTAACATCTTTATCGTCATTTTCATGCTTCTAGGGAGCTAAAACCCAAGATTTGGCTCATGGTTAAAAGTTACTTAAAAGGACCCAAATGCTCACTTCGAGGGCTTAAAACTTGTTTATTCAGTGCGGGAAGAGATATAAACAACATTTAGAGTAAATTAATATTGATGCGAGAAGCTTCGATTTTCATGCAAAACGATCGATGACCCGCGACCTGATGAAATTGCGCTGAGTTACCCAAAACGGTCAGTTTTGAAAATTTCGATCTTTCAACTAATTTTTATAGGTTTATTCAGTACTGTTTTGAGATATAAACAATATTTAGAGTAAATTATTGTTGATGCGAGAACCTTCGATTTTTCATGCAAAACGATCAATGACCCGCGACCTGATGAAATTGCTCTGAGATAACCAAAATGGTCCTTTTTGAAAATGTCCATCCTTCCACTAATTTTGACTTTCAGAGGTGGATCATCCCTTTTGGAGCTAAAATGAACATCTTTATCGTCATTTTCATGCTTCTAGGGAGCTAAAACTCAAGATTTGGCTCATGGTTAAAAGTGACTTAAAAGGACTCAAATGCTCACTTCGAGGGCTTAAAACGTGTTTATTCACTGCGGGAAGAGATATAAACAACATTTAGAGTAAATTAATGTTCATGCGAGAACGTTCAATTTTTCATGCAAAACAATCGATGACCCGCGACCTGATGAAATTGCTCTGAGTTGACCGAAATGGTCCGTTTTGAAAATTTCGATCTTTCATCTAATTTAGACTTTCAGAGGTGGATCATCCCCTTTGGAGCTAAAATGAACATCTTTATCGTCATTTTCATGCTTCTAGGGAGCTAAAACTCAAGATTTGGCTCATGGTTAAAAGTGATCTAAAAGGACCAAAATGCTCACTTCGAGGGATTAAAACGTGTTTATTCAGTGCGGGAAGAGATATAAACAACATTTAGAGTATATTAATGTTCATGCGAGAACCTTCGATTTTTCATGCAAAACGATCGATGACCCTCGACCTGATGAAATTGCTCTGAAATTACCAAAATGGTCCGTTTTCAAAATTTCGATCTTTCAACTAATTTTGACTTTTAGAGGTGGATCATCCCTTTTGGAGCTAAAATGAACATCTTTATCGTCATTTTCATGCTTCTAGGGAGTTAAAACTCAAGATTTGGCTCATGGTTAAAAGTGACTTAAAAAGACCCAAATACTCACTTCGAGGGCTTAAAACGTGTTTATTCACTGCGGGAAGAGATATAAACAACATTTAGAGTAAATTAATGTTCATGCGAGAACGTTCAATTTTTCATGCAAAACAATCGATGACCCGCGACCTGATGAAATTGCTCTAAGTTGACCCAAATGGTCCGTTTTGAAAATTTCGATCTTTCATCTAATTTAGACTTTCAGAGGTGGATCATCCCCTTTGGAGCTAAAATGGGCATCTTTATTGTCATTGTCATGCTTCTATGGCGCCAAAACCGAAGATTTGGGTCATGGTTAAAAGTGACTTAAAAGGACCCAAATGCTAACTTCGAGGGCTTAAAACGTGTTTATTCACTGCGGGAAGAGATATAACCAACATTTAGAGTAAACTAATGTTCAGGCGAGAACCTTCCATTTTTCATGCAAAACGATCGATGACCCTCGACCTGATGAAATTGCTCTGAGATGACCAAAATGGTCCGTTTTCAAAATTTCGATCTTTCAATTAATTTTGACTTTCAGAGGTGGATCATCCCTTTTGGAGCTAAAATTAACATCTTTATCGTCATTTTCATGCTTCTAGGGAGCTAAAACCCAAGATTTGGCTCATGGTTAAAAGTTACTTAAAAGGACCCAAATGCTCACTTCGAGGGCTTAAAACTTGTTTATTCAGTGCGGGAAGAGATATAAACAACATTTAGAGTAAATTAATATTGATGCGAGAAGCTTCGATTTTCATGCAAAACGATCGATGACCCGCGACCTGATGAAATTGCGCTGAGTTACCCAAAATGGTCAGTTTTGAAAATTTCGATCTTTCAACTAATTTTGACTTTCAGAGGTGGATCATCCGTTTTGGAGCTAAAATGAGCATCTTTATCGTCATTTTTATGCTTCTAGGGAGCCAAAACTCAAGATTTGGCTCATGGTTAAAAGTGACTTAAAAGGACCCAAATGCTCACTTCGAGGGATTAAAACGTGTTTATTCAGTGCGGGAAGAGATATAAACAACATTTAGAGTATATTAATGTTCATGCGAGAACCTTCGATTTTTCATGCAAAACGATCGATGACCCTCGACCTGATGAAATTGCTCTGAGATGACCAAAATGGTCCGTTTTCAAAATTTCGATCTTTCAACTAATTTTGACTTTTAGAGGTGGATCATCCCTTTTGGAGCTAAAATGAACATCTTTATCGTCATTTTCATGCTTCTAGGGAGCTAAAACTCAAGATTTGGCTCATAGTAAAAAGTGACTTAAAAAGACCCAAATACTTACTTCGAGGGCTTAAAACGTGTTTATTCACTGCGGGAAGAGATATAAACAACATTTAGAGTAAATTAATGTTCATGCGAGAATGTTCAATTTTTCATGCAAAACAATCGATGACCCGCGACCTGATGAAATTGCTCTAAAATGACCCAAATGGTCCGTTTTGAAAATTTCGATCTTTCATCTAATTTAGACTTTCAGAGGTGGATCATCCCCTTTGGAGCTAAAATGGGCATCTTTATCGTCATTTTCATGCTTCTATGGCGCCAAAACCGAAGATTTGGCTCATGGTTAAAAGTGACTTAAAAGGACCCAAATGCTAACTTCGAGGGCTTAAAACGTGTTTATTCACTGCGGGAAGAGTTTTAACCAACATTTAGAGTAAACTAATGTTCAGGCGAGAACCTGCGATTTTTCATGCAAAACGATCGATGACCCTCGACCTGATGAAATTGCTCTGAGATGACCAAAATGGTCCGTTTTCAAAATTTCGATCTTTCAATTAATTTTGACTTTCAGAGGTGGATCATCCCTTTTGGAGCTAAAATGAACATCTTTATCGTCATTTTCATGCTTCTAGGGAGCTAAAACTCAAGATTTGGCTCATGGTTAAAAGTGATCTAAAAGGACCAAAATGCTCACTTCGAGGGATTAAAACGTGTTTATTCAGTGCGGGAAGAGATATAAACAACATTTAGAGTATATTAATGTTCATGCGAGAACCTTCGATTTTTCATGCAAAACGATCGATGACCCTCGACCTGATGAAATTGCTCTGAAATTACCAAAATGGTCCGTTTTCAAAATTTCGATCTTTCAACTAATTTTGACTTTTAGAGGTGGATCATCCCTTTTGGAGCTAAAATGAACATCTTTATCGTCATTTTCATGCTTCTAGGGAGTTAAAACTCAAGATTTGGCTCATGGTTAAAAGTGACTTAAAAAGACCCAAATACTCACTTCGAGGGCTTAAAACGTGTTTATTCACTGCGGGAAGAGATATAAACAACATTTAGAGTAAATTAATGTTCATGCGAGAACGTTCAATTTTTCATGCAAAACAATCGATGACCCGCGACCTGATGAAATTGCTCTAAGTTGACCCAAATGGTCCGTTTTGAAAATTTCGATCTTTCATCTAATTTAGACTTTCAGAGGTGGATCATCCCCTTTGGAGCTAAAATGGGCATCTTTATTGTCATTGTCATGCTTCTATGGCGCCAAAACCGAAGATTTGGGTCATGGTTAAAAGTGACTTAAAAGGACCCAAATGCTAACTTCGAGGGCTTAAAACGTGTTTATTCACTGCGGGAAGAGATATAACCAACATTTAGAGTAAACTAATGTTCAGGCGAGAACCTTCGATTTTTCATGCAAAACGATCGATGACCCTCGACCTGATGAAATTGCTCTGAGATGACCAAAATGGTCCGTTTTCAAAATTTCGATCTTTCAATTAATTTTGACTTTCAGAGGTGGATCATCCCTTTTGGAGCTAAAATTAACATCTTTATCGTCATTTTCATGCTTCTAGGGAGCTAAAACCCAAGATTTGGCTCATGGTTAAAAGTTACTTAAAAGGACCCAAATGCTCACTTCGAGGGCTTAAAACTTGTTTATTCAGTGCGGGAAGAGATATAAACAACATTTAGAGTAAATTAATATTGATGCGAGAAGCTTCGATTTTCATGCAAAACGATCGATGACCCGCGACCTGATGAAATTGCGCTGAGTTACCCAAAATGGTCAGTTTTGAAAATTTCGATCTTTCAACTAATTTTGACTTTCAGAGGTGGATCATCCGTTTTGGAGCTAAAATGAGCATCTTTATCGTCATTTTTATGCTTCTAGGGAGCCAAAACTCAAGATTTGGCTCATGGTTAAAAGTGACTTAAAAGGACCCAAATGCTCACTTCGAGGGATTAAAACGTGTTTATTCAGTGCGGGAAGAGATATAAACAACATTTAGAGTATATTAATGTTCATGCGAGAACCTTCGATTTTTCATGCAAAACGATCGATGACCCTCGACCTGATGAAATTGCTCTGAGATGACCAAAATGGTCCGTTTTCAAAATTTCGATCTTTCAACTAATTTTGACTTTTAGAGGTGGATCATCCCTTTTGGAGCTAAAATGAACATCTTTATCGTCATTTTCATGCTTCTAGGGAGCTAAAACTCAAGATTTGGCTCATGGTAAAAAGTGACTTAAAAAGACCCAAATACTTACTTCGAGGGCTTAAAACGTGTTTATTCACTGCGGGAAGAGATATAAACAACATTTAGAGTAAATTAATGTTCATGCGAGAATGTTCAATTTTTCATGCAAAACAATCGATGACCCGCGACCTGATGAAATTGCTCTAAAATGACCCAAATGGTCCGTTTTGAAAATTTCGATCTTTCATCTAATTTAGACTTTCAGAGGTGGATCATCCCCTTTGGAGCTAAAATAGGCATCTTTATCGTCATTTTCATGCTTCTATGGCGCCAAAACCGAAGATTTGGCTCATGGTTAAAAGTGACTTAAAAGGACCCAAATGCTAACTTCGAGGGCTTAAAACGTGTTTATTCACTGCGGGAAGAGATATAACCAACATTTAGAGTAAACTAATGTTCAGGCGAGAACCTGCGATTTTTCATGCAAAACGATCGATGACCCTCGACCTGATGAAATTGCTCTGAGATGACCAAAATGGTCCGTTTTCAAAATTTCGATCTTTCAATTAATTTTGACTTTCAGAGGTGGATCATCCCTTTTGGAGCTAAAATGAACATCTTTATCGTCATTTTCATGCTTCTAGGGAGCTAAAACTCAAGATTTGGCTCATGGTTAAAAGTGACTTAAAAGGACCCAAATGCTCACTTCGAGGGCTTAAAACTTGTTTATTCAGTGCGGGAAGAGATATAAACAACATTTAGAGTAAATTAATGTTCATGCAAGAACGTTCAATTTTTTATGCAAAACGATCGATGACCCGCGACCTGATGAAATTGCTCTGGGATGACCAAAATGGTCCGTTTTCAAAATGTCGATCTTTCAACTAATTTTGACTTTCAGAGGTGGATCATGCCTTTTGGAGCTAAAATGAGCATCTTTATCGTCATTTTCATGCTTCTAGGGAGCCAAAACTCAAGATTTTGCTCATGGTTAAAAGTGACTTAAAAGGACCCAAATGCTCACTTCGAGGGCCTAAAACTTGTTTATTCACTGCGAGAAGAGATATAAACAACATTTAGAGTAAATTAATGTTCATGCGAGAACCTTCAATTTTTCATGCAAAACGATCGATGACCCTCGACCTGATGAAATTGCTCTGAGATGACCAAAATGGTCCGTTTTCAAAATTTCGATCTTTCAATTAATTTTGACTTTCAGAGGTGGATCATCCCTTTTGGAGCTAAAATTAACATCTTTATCGTCATTTTCATGCTTCTAGGGAGCTAAAACCCAAGATTTGGCTCATGGTTAAAAGTTACTTAAAAGGACCCAAATGCTCACTTCGAGGGCTTAAAACTTGTTTATTCAGTGCGGGAAGAGATATAAACAACATTTAGAGTAAATTAATATTGATGCGAGAAGCTTCGATTTTCATGCAAAACGATCGATGACCCGCGACCTGATGAAATTGCGCTGAGTTACCCAAAATGGTCAGTTTTGAAAATTTCGATCTTTCAACTAATTTTGACTTTCAGAGGTGGATCATCCGTTTTGGAGCTAAAATGAGCATCTTTATCGTCATTTTTATGCTTCTAGGGAGCCAAAACTCAAGATTTGGCTCATGGTTAAAAGTGACTTAAAAGGACCCAAATGCTCACTTCGAGGGATTAAAACGTGTTTATTCAGTGCCGGAAGAGATATAAACAACATTTAGAGTATATTAATGTTCATGCGAGAACCTTCGATTTTTCATGCAAAACGATCGATGACCCTCGACCTGATGAAATTGCTCTGAGATGACCAAAATGGTCCGTTTTCAAAATTTCGATCTTTCAACTAATTTTGACTTTTAGAGGTGGATCATCCCTTTTGGAGCTAAAATGAACATCTTTATCGTCATTTTCATGCTTCTAGGGAGCTAAAACTCAAGATTTGGCTCATGGTAAAAAGTGACTTAAAAAGACCCAAATACTCACTTCGAGGGCTTAAAACGTGTTTATTCACTGCGGGAAGAGATATAAACAACATTTAGAGTAAATTAATGTTCATGCGAGAATGTTCAATTTTTCATGCAAAACAATCGATGACCCGCGACCTGATGAAATTGCTCTAAAATGACCCAAATGGTCCGTTTTGAAAATTTCGATCTTTCATCTAATTTAGACTTTCAGAGGTGGATCATCCCCTTTGGAGCTAAAATGGGCATCTTTATCGTCATTTTCATGCTTCTATGGCGCCAAAACCGAAGATTTGGCTCATGGTTAAAAGTGACTTAAAAGGACCCAAATGCTAACTTCGAGGGCTTAAAACGTGTTTATTCACTGCGGGAAGAGATATAACCAACATTTAGAGTAAACTAATGTTCAGGCGAGAACCTGCGATTTTTCATGCAAAACGATCGATGACCCGCGACCTGATGAAATTGCTCTGGGATGACCAAAATGGTCCGTTTTCAAAATGTCGATCTTTCAACTAATTTTGACTTTCAGAGGTGGATCATCCCTTTTGGAGTTAAAATGAGCATCTTTATCGTCATTTTCCTGCTTCTAGGGAGCCAAAACTCAAGATTTTGCTCATGGTTAAAAGTGACTTAAAAGGACCCAAATGCTCACTTCGAGGGATTAAAACGTGTTTATTCAGTGCGGGAAGAGATATAAACAACATTTAGAGTATATTAATGTTCATGCGAGAATGTTCAATTTTTCATGCAAAACAATCGATGACCCGCGACCTGATGAAATTGCTCTAAAATGACCCAAATGGTCCGTTTTGAAAATTTCGATCTTTCATCTAATTTAGACTTTCAGAGGTGGATCATCCCCTTTGGAGCTAAAATGGGCATCTTTATCGTCATTTTCATGCTTCTATGGCGCCAAAACCGAAGATTTGGCTCATGGTTAAAAGTGACTTAAAAGGACCCAAATGCTAACTTCGAGGGCTTAAAACGTGTTTATTCACTGCGGGAAGAGTTTTAACCAACATTTAGAGTAAACTAATGTTCAGGCGAGAACCTGCGATTTTTCATGCAAAACGATCGATGACCCTCGACCTGATGAAATTGCTCTGAGATGACCAAAATGGTCCGTTTTCAAAATTTCGATCTTTCAATTAATTTTGACTTTCAGAGGTGGATCATCCCTTTTGGAGCTAAAATGAACATCTTTATCGTCATTTTCATGCTTCTAGGGAGCTAAAACTCAAGATTTGGCTCATGGTTAAAAGTGATCTAAAAGGACCAAAATGCTCACTTCGAGGGATTAAAACGTGTTTATTCAGTGCGGGAAGAGATATAAACAACATTTAGAGTATATTAATGTTCATGCGAGAACCTTCGATTTTTCATGCAAAACGATCGATGACCCTCGACCTGATGAAATTGCTCTGAAATTACCAAAATGGTCCGTTTTCAAAATTTCGATCTTTCAACTAATTTTGACTTTTAGAGGTGGATCATCCCTTTTGGAGCTAAAATGAACATCTTTATCGTCATTTTCATGCTTCTAGGGAGTTAAAACTCAAGATTTGGCTCATGGTTAAAAGTGACTTAAAAAGACCCAAATACTCACTTCGAGGGCTTAAAACGTGTTTATTCACTGCGGGAAGAGATATAAACAACATTTAGAGTAAATTAATGTTCATGCGAGAACGTTCAATTTTTCATGCAAAACAATCGATGACCCGCGACCTGATGAAATTGCTCTAAGTTGACCCAAATGGTCCGTTTTGAAAATTTCGATCTTTCATCTAATTTAGACTTTCAGAGGTGGATCATCCCCTTTGGAGCTAAAATGGGCATCTTTATTGTCATTGTCATGCTTCTATGGCGCCAAAACCGAAGATTTGGGTCATGGTTAAAAGTGACTTAAAAGGACCCAAATGCTAACTTCGAGGGCTTAAAACGTGTTTATTCACTGCGGGAAGAGATATAACCAACATTTAGAGTAAACTAATGTTCAGGCGAGAACCTTCGATTTTTCATGCAAAACGATCGATGACCCTCGACCTGATGAAATTGCTCTGAGATGACCAAAATGGTCCGTTTTCAAAATTTCGATCTTTCAATTAATTTTGACTTTCAGAGGTGGATCATCCCTTTTGGAGCTAAAATTAACATCTTTATCGTCATTTTCATGCTTCTAGGGAGCTAAAACCCAAGATTTGGCTCATGGTTAAAAGTTACTTAAAAGGACCCAAATGCTCACTTCGAGGGCTTAAAACTTGTTTATTCAGTGCGGGAAGAGATATAAACAACATTTAGAGTAAATTAATATTGATGCGAGAAGCTTCGATTTTCATGCAAAACGATCGATGACCCGCGACCTGATGAAATTGCGCTGAGTTACCCAAAATGGTCAGTTTTGAAAATTTCGATCTTTCAACTAATTTTGACTTTCAGAGGTGGATCATCCGTTTTGGAGCTAAAATGAGCATCTTTATCGTCATTTTTATGCTTCTAGGGAGCCAAAACTCAAGATTTGGCTCATGGTTAAAAGTGACTTAAAAGGACCCAAATGCTCACTTCGAGGGATTAAAACGTGTTTATTCAGTGCGGGAAGAGATATAAACAACATTTAGAGTATATTAATGTTCATGCGAGAACCTTCGATTTTTCATGCAAAACGATCGATGACCCTCGACCTGATGAAATTGCTCTGAGATGACCAAAATGGTCCGTTTTCAAAATTTCGATCTTTCAACTAATTTTGACTTTTAGAGGTGGATCATCCCTTTTGGAGCTAAAATGAACATCTTTATCGTCATTTTCATGCTTCTAGGGAGCTAAAACTCAAGATTTGGCTCATGGTAAAAAGTGACTTAAAAAGACCCAAATACTTACTTCGAGGGCTTAAAACGTGTTTATTCACTGCGGGAAGAGATATAAACAACATTTAGAGTAAATTAATGTTCATGCGAGAATGTTCAATTTTTCATGCAAAACAATCGATGACCCGCGACCTGATGAAATTGCTCTAAAATGACCCAAATGGTCCGTTTTGAAAATTTCGATCTTTCATCTAATTTAGACTTTCAGAGGTGGATCATCCCCTTTGGAGCTAAAATGGGCATCTTTATCGTCATTTTCATGCTTCTATGGCGCCAAAACCGAAGATTTGGCTCATGGTTAAAAGTGACTTAAAAGGACCCAAATGCTAACTTCGAGGGCTTAAAACGTGTTTATTCACTGCGGGAAGAGATATAACCAACATTTAGAGTAAACTAATGTTCAGGCGAGAACCTGCGATTTTTCATGCAAAACGATCGATGACCCTCGACCTGATGAAATTGCTCTGAGATGACCAAAATGGTCCGTTTTCAAAATTTCGATCTTTCAATTAATTTTGACTTTCAGAGGTGGATCATCCCTTTTGGAGCTAAAATGAACATCTTTATCGTCATTTTCATGCTTCTAGGGAGCTAAAACTCAAGATTTGGCTCATGGTTAAAAGTGACTTAAAAGGACCCAAATGCTCACTTCGAGGGCTTAAAACTTGTTTATTCAGTGCGGGAAGAGATATAAACAACATTTAGAGTAAATTAATGTTCATGCAAGAACGTTCAATTTTTTATGCAAAACGATCGATGACCCGCGACCTGATGAAATTGCTCTGGGATGACCAAAATGGTCCGTTTTCAAAATGTCGATCTTTCAACTAATTTTGACTTTCAGAGGTGGATCATGCCTTTTGGAGCTAAAATGAGCATCTTTATCGTCATTTTCATGCTTCTAGGGAGCCAAAACTCAAGATTTTGCTCATGGTTAAAAGTGACTTAAAAGGACCCAAATGCTCACTTCGAGGGCCTAAAACTTGTTTATTCACTGCGAGAAGAGATATAAACAACATTTAGAGTAAATTAATGTTCATGCGAGAACCTTCAATTTTTCATGCAAAACGATCGATGACCCTCGACCTGATGAAATTGCTCTGAGATGACCAAAATGGTCCGTTTTCAAAATTTCGATCTTTCAATTAATTTTGACTTTCAGAGGTGGATCATCCCTTTTGGAGCTAAAATTAACATCTTTATCGTCATTTTCATGCTTCTAGGGAGCTAAAACCCAAGATTTGGCTCATGGTTAAAAGTTACTTAAAAGGACCCAAATGCTCACTTCGAGGGCTTAAAACTTGTTTATTCAGTGCGGGAAGAGATATAAACAACATTTAGAGTAAATTAATATTGATGCGAGAAGCTTCGATTTTCATGCAAAACGATCGATGACCCGCGACCTGATGAAATTGCGCTGAGTTACCCAAAATGGTCAGTTTTGAAAATTTCGATCTTTCAACTAATTTTGACTTTCAGAGGTGGATCATCCGTTTTGGAGCTAAAATGAGCATCTTTATCGTCATTTTTATGCTTCTAGGGAGCCAAAACTCAAGATTTGGCTCATGGTTAAAAGTGACTTAAAAGGACCCAAATGCTCACTTCGAGGGATTAAAACGTGTTTATTCAGTGCCGGAAGAGATATAAACAACATTTAGAGTATATTAATGTTCATGCGAGAACCTTCGATTTTTCATGCAAAACGATCGATGACCCTCGACCTGATGAAATTGCTCTGAGATGACCAAAATGGTCCGTTTTCAAAATTTCGATCTTTCAACTAATTTTGACTTTTAGAGGTGGATCATCCCTTTTGGAGCTAAAATGAACATCTTTATCGTCATTTTCATGCTTCTAGGGAGCTAAAACTCAAGATTTGGCTCATGGTAAAAAGTGACTTAAAAAGACCCAAATACTCACTTCGAGGGCTTAAAACGTGTTTATTCACTGCGGGAAGAGATATAAACAACATTTAGAGTAAATTAATGTTCATGCGAGAATGTTCAATTTTTCATGCAAAACAATCGATGACCCGCGACCTGATGAAATTGCTCTAAAATGACCCAAATGGTCCGTTTTGAAAATTTCGATCTTTCATCTAATTTAGACTTTCAGAGGTGGATCATCCCCTTTGGAGCTAAAATGGGCATCTTTATCGTCATTTTCATGCTTCTATGGCGCCAAAACCGAAGATTTGGCTCATGGTTAAAAGTGACTTAAAAGGACCCAAATGCTAACTTCGAGGGCTTAAAACGTGTTTATTCACTGCGGGAAGAGATATAACCAACATTTAGAGTAAACTAATGTTCAGGCGAGAACCTGCGATTTTTCATGCAAAACGATCGATGACCCGCGACCTGATGAAATTGCTCTGGGATGACCAAAATGGTCCGTTTTCAAAATGTCGATCTTTCAACTAATTTTGACTTTCAGAGGTGGATCATCCCTTTTGGAGTTAAAATGAGCATCTTTATCGTCATTTTCCTGCTTCTAGGGAGCCAAAACTCAAGATTTTGCTCATGGTTAAAAGTGACTTAAAAGGACCCAAATGCTCACTTCGAGGGATTAAAACGTGTTTATTCAGTGCGGGAAGAGATATAAACAACATTTAGAGTATATTAATGTTCATGCAAGAAACTTCGATTTTTCATGCAAAACAATCGATGACCCGCGACCTGGTGAAATTGCTCTGAGATGACCAAAATGGTCCGTTTTGAAAATGTCCATCTTTCGACTAATTTTGACTTTCAGAGGTGGATCATCCCTTTTGGAGCTAACATGAGCATCTTTATCGTCATTTTTATGCTTCTAGGGAGCCAAAACTCAAGATTTTGCTCATGGTTAAAAGTGACTTAAAAGGACCCAAATGCTCACTTCGAGGGCTTAAAACGTGTTTATTCAGTGCGGGAAGAGATATAAACAACATTTAGAGTATATTAATGTTCATGCTAGAACCTTCGATTTTTCATGCAAAACGATCAATGACCCGCGACCTGGTGAAATTGCTCTTAGATGACCAAAATGGTCCGTTTTGAAAATGTCCATCTTTCCACTAATTTTGACTTTCAGAGGTGGATCATCCCTTTTGGAGCTAAAATGAGCATCTTTATCGTCATTTTCATGCTTCTAGGGAGCCAAAACTCAAGATTTTTCTCATGGTTAAAAGTGACTTAAAAGGACCCAAATGCTCACTTCGAGGGCTTAAAACGTGTTTATTCACTGTGAGAAGAGATATAAACAACATTTAGAGTAAATTAATGTTCATGCGAGAACCTTCAATTTTTCATGCAAAACGATCGATGAGCAGCGACCTGATGAAATTGCTCTGAGATGACCAAAATGGTCCGTTTTGAAAATTTCCAAGTTTCAACTAATTTTGACTTTCAGAGGTGGATCATCCCTTTTGGAGCTAAAATGAACATCTTTATCGTCATTTTCATGCTTCTAGGGAGCTAAAACTCAAGATTTGGCTAATGGTTAAAAGTGACTTAAAAGGACCCAAATGCTCACTTTGAGGGCTTAAAACTTGTTTATTCATTGCGGGAAGAGATATAAACAACATTTAGAGTAAATTAATGTTGATGCGAGAACCTTCGATTTTTCATGCGAAACGATCGATGACCACCTGATGAAATTGCTCTGAGATGACCAAAATGGTCCGTTTTGAAAATTTCCAAGTTTCAACTAATTTTGACTTTCAGAGGTGGATCATCCCTTTTGGAGATAAAATGAACATCTGTATCATCATTTTCATGCTTCTAGGGAGCTAAAACTCAAGATTTGGCTCATGGTAAAAAGTGACTTAAAAGGACCCAAATACTCACTTCGAGGGCTTAAAACGTGTTATTCACTGCGGGAAGAGATATAAACAACATTTAGAGTAAATTATTGTTCATGCAAGAACGTTCAATTTTTCATGCAAAACAATCGATGACCCGCGAGCTGATGAAATTGCTCTAAGTTGACCAAAATGGTCCGTTTTCAAAATGTCGATCTTTCAACTAATTTTGACTTTCAGAGGTGGATCATCCCTTTTGGAGCTAAAATGAGCATCTTTATCGTCATTTTCCTGCTTCTAGGGAGCCAGAACTCAAGATTTGGCTCATGGTTAAAAGTGACTTAAAAGGACCCAAATGCTCACTTCGAGGGCTTAAAACGTGTTTATTCACTGCGGGAAGTGATATAAACAACATTTAGAGTAAATTAATGTTCATGCGAGAACCTTCAATTTTTCATGCAAAAAGATCGATGATCCGAGACCTGAAGAAATTGCTCTGAGATGACCAAAATAGTCCGTTTTGAAAATTTCCAAGTTTCAACTAATTTTGACTTTCAGAGGTGGATCATCCCTTTTGGAGCTAAAATGAGCATCTTTATCGTCATTTTCATGCTTCTAGGGCGCCAAAACTCAAGATTTGGCTCATGGTTAAAAGTGACTTAAAAGGACTCAAATGCTCACTTCGAGGGATTAAAACGTGTTTATTCACTGCGGGAAGAGATATAAACAACATTTAGAGTAAATTAATGTTCATGAGAGAACGTTCAATTTTTCATGCAAAACAATCGATGACACGCGACCTGATGAAATTGCTCTGAGTTGACCAAAATGGTCAGTTTTGAAAATTTCGATCTTTCATCTAATTTAGACTTTCAGGGGTGGATCATCCCCTTTGGAGCTAAAATGAACATCTTTATCGTCATTTTCATGCTTCTAGGGAGCTAAAACTCAAGATTTGGCTCATGGTAAAAAGTGACTTAAAAAGACCCAAATACTCACTTCGAGGGCTTAAAACGTGTTTATTCACTGCGGGAAGAGATATAAACAACATTTAGAGTAAATTAATGTTCATGCAAGAACGTTCAATTTTTCATGCAAAACAATCGATGACCCGCGACCTGATGAAATTGCTCTAAGTTGACCAAAATGGTCCGTTTTCAAAATGTCGATCTTTCAACTAATTTTGACTTTCAGAGGTGGATCATCCCTTTTGGAGCTAAAATGAGCATCTTTATCGTCATTTTCCTGCTTCTAGGGAGCCAGAACTCAAGATTTGGCTCATGGTTAAAAGTGACTTAAAAGGACCCAAATGCTCACTTCGAGGGCTTAAAACGTGTTTATTCACTGCGGGAAGTGATATAAACAACATTTAGAGTAAATTAATGTTCATGCGAGAACCTTCAATTTTTCATGCAAAAAGATCGATGACCCGAGACCTGAAGAAATTGCTCTGAGATGACCAAAATGGTCCGTTTTGAAAATTTCTAAGTTTTAATTAATTTTGATTTTCAGAGGTGGATCATCCCCTTTGGAGCTAAAATGGGCATCTTTATCGTCATTTTCATGCTTCTAGGGCGCCAAAACCGAAGATTTGGCTCATGGTTTAAAGTGACTTTAAAGGACTCAAATGCTCACTTTGAGCGCTTAAAATGTGTTTATTCACTGCGGGAAGAGATATAAACAACATTTAGAGTAAACTAATGTTCAGGCGAGAACCTTCGAATTTTTCATGCAAAACGATCAATGACCCTCGACCTGATAAAATTGCTCTGAGATGACCAAAATGGTCCGTTTTCAAAATTTCGATCTTTCAACTAATTTTGACTTTCAGAGGTGGATCATCCCTTTTGGAGCTAAAATGAACATCTTTATCGTCATTTTCATGCTTCTAGGGAGCTAAAACTCAAGATTTGGCTCATGGTTAAAAGTGACTTAAAAGGACCCAAATGCTCACTTCGAGGGATTAAAACGTGTTTATTCAGTGCGGGAAGAGATATAACCAACATTTAGAGTAAATTAATGTTCATGCGAGAATGTTCAATTTTTCATGCAAAACAATCGATGACCCGCGAACTGATGAAATTGCTCTAAAATGACCCAAATGGTCCGTTTTGAAAATTTCGATCTTTCATCTAATTTAGACTTTCAGAGGTGGATCATCCCCTTTGGAGCTAAAATGGGCATCTTTATCGTCATTTTCATGCTTCTATGGCGCCAAAACCGAAGATTTGGCTCATGGTTAAAAGTGACTTAAAAGGACCCAAATGCTAACTTCGAGGGCTTAAAACGTGTTTATTCACTGCGGGAAGAGATATAACCAACATTTAGAGTAAGCTAATGTTCAGGCGAGAACCTGCGATTTTTCATGCAAAACGATCGATGACCCTCGACCTGATGAAATTGCTCTGAGATGACCAAAATGGTCCATTTTCAAAATTTCGATCTTTCAATTAATTTTGACTTTCAGAGGTGGATCATCCCTTTTGGAGCTAAAATGAACATCTTTATCGTCATTTTCATGCTTCTAGGGAGCTAAAACTCAAGATTTGGCTCATGGTTAAAAGTGACTTAAAAGGACCCAAATGCTCACTTCGAGGGCTTAAAACTTGTTTATTCAGTGCGGGAAGAGATATAAACAACATTTAGAGTAAATTAATATTGATGCGAGAACCTTCGATTTTCATGCAAAACGATTGATGACCCGCGACCTGATGAAATTGCGCTGAGTTAACCAAAATGGTCAGTTTTGAAAATTTCTATCTTTCAACTAATTTTGACTTTCAGAGGTGGATCATCCGTTTTGGAGCTAAAATGAGCATCTTTATCGTCATTTTTATGCTTCTAGGGAGCCAAAACTCAAGATTTGGCTCATGGTTAAAAGTGACTTAAAAGGACCCAAATGCTCACTTCGAGGGATTAAAACGTGTTTATTCAGTGCGGGAAGAGATATAAACAACATTTAGAGTAAATTAATGTTCATGCGAGAACCTTCAATTTTTCATGCAAAAAGATCGATGACCCGAGACCTGAAGAAATTGCTCTGAGATGACCAAAATGGTCCATTTTGAAAATTTCCAAGTTTCAACTAATTTTGACTTTCAGAGGTGGATCATCCCCTTTGGAGCTAAAATGGGCATCTTTATCATCATTTTCATGCTTCTAGGGTGCCAAAACCGAAGATTTGGCTCATGGTTTAAAGTGACTTTAAAGGACTCAAATGCTCACTTTGAGCGCTTAAAATGTGTTTATTCACTGCGGGAAGAGATATAAACAACATTTAGAGTAAACTAATGTTCAGGCGAGAACCTTCGATTTTTCATGCAAAACGATCGATGACCCTCGACCTGATGAAATTGCTCTGAGATGACCAAAATGGTCCGTTTTCAAAATTTCGATCTTTCAATTAATTTTGACTTTCAGAGGTGGATCATCCCTTTTGGAGCTAAAATTAACATCTTTATCGTCATTTTTATGCTTCTAGGGAGCTAAAACCCAAGATTTGGCTCATGGTTAAAAGTTACTTAAAAGGACCCAAATGCTCACTTCGAGGGCTTAAAACTTGTTTATTCAGTGCGGGAAGAGATATAAACAACATTTAGAGTAAATTAATATTGATGCGAGAAGCTTCGATTTTCATGCAAAACGATCGATGACCCGCGACCTGATGAAATTGCGCTGAGTTACCCAAAATGGTCAGTTTTGAAAATTTCGATCTTTCAACTAATTTTGACTTTCAGAGGTGGATCATCCGTTTTGGAGCTAAAATGAGCATCTTTATCGTCATTTTTATGCTTCTAGGGAGCCAAAACTCAAGATTTGGCTCATGGTTAAAAGTGACTTAAAAGGACCCAAATGCTCACTTCGAGGGATTAAAACGTGTTTATTCAGTGCCGGAAGAGATATAAACAACATTTAGAGTATATTAATGTTCATGCGAGAACCTTCGATTTTTCATGCAAAACGATCGATGACCCTCGACCTGATGAAATTGCTCTGAGATGACCAAAATGGTCCGTTTTCAAAATTTCGATCTTTCAACTAATTTTGACTTTTAGAGGTGGATCATCCCTTTTGGAGCTAAAATGAACATCTTTATCGTCATTTTCATGCTTCTAGGGAGCTAAAACTCAAGATTTGGCTCATGGTAAAAAGTGACTTAAAAAGACCCAAATACTCACTTCGAGGGCTTAAAACGTGTTTATTCACTGCGGGAAGAGATATAAACAACATTTAGAGTAAATTAATGTTCATGCGAGAATGTTCAATTTTTCATGCAAAACAATCGATGACCCGCGACCTGATGAAATTGCTCTAAAATGACCCAAATGGTCCGTTTTGAAAATTTCGATCTTTCATCTAATTTAGACTTTCAGAGGTGGATCATCCCCTTTGGAGCTAAAATGGGCATCTTTATCGTCATTTTCATGCTTCTATGGCGCCAAAACCGAAGATTTGGCTCATGGTTAAAAGTGACTTAAAAGGACCCAAATGCTAACTTCGAGGGCTTAAAACGTGTTTATTCACTGCGGGAAGAGATATAACCAACATTTAGAGTAAACTAATGTTCAGGCGAGAACCTGCGATTTTTCATGCAAAACGATCGATGACCCGCGACCTGATGAAATTGCTCTGGGATGACCAAAATGGTCCGTTTTCAAAATGTCGATCTTTCAACTAATTTTGACTTTCAGAGGTGGATCATCCCTTTTGGAGTTAAAATGAGCATCTTTATCGTCATTTTCCTGCTTCTAGGGAGCCAAAACTCAAGATTTTGCTCATGGTTAAAAGTGACTTAAAAGGACCCAAATGCTCACTTCGAGGGCTTAAAACGTGTTTATTCACTGCAAGAAGAGATATAAACAACATTTAGAGTAAATTAATGTTCATGCGAGAACCTTCAATTTTTTATGCAAAACGATCGATGACTCGCGACCTGATGAAATTGCTCTGGGATGACCAAAATGGTCCGTTTTGAAAATTTCCAAGTTTCAACTAATTTTGACTTTCAGAGGTGGATCATCCCTTTTGGAGCTAAAATGAACATCTTTATCGTCATTTTCATGCTTCTAGGGAGCCAAAACTCAAGATTTTTCTCATGGTTAAAAGTGACTTAAAAGGACCCAAATGCTCACTTCGAGGGCTTAAAACGTGTTTATTCACTGTGAGAAGAGATATAAACAACATTTAGAGTAAATTAATGTTCATGCGAGAACCTTCAATTTTTCATGCAAAACGATCGATGAGCAGCGACCTGATGAAATTGCTCTGAGATGACCAAAATGGTCCGTTTTGAAAATTTCCAAGTTTCAACTAATTTTGACTTTCAGAGGTGGATCATCCCTTTTGGAGCTAAAATGAACATCTTTATCGTCATTTTCATGCTTCTAGGGAGCTAAAACTCAAGATTTGGCTAATGGTTAAAAGTGACTTAAAAGGACCCAAATGCTCACTTTGAGGGCTTAAAACTTGTTTATTCATTGCGGGAAGAGATATAAACAACATTTAGAGTAAATTAATGTTGATGCGAGAACCTTCGATTTTTCATGCAAAACGATCGATGACCACCTGATGAAATTGCTCTGAGATGACCAAAATGTTCCGTTTTGAAAATGTCCATCCTTCCACTAATTTTTACTTTGAGAGGTGGATCATCCCTTTTGGAGCTAAAATGGGCATCTTTATCGTCATTTTCATGCTTCTAGGGAGCCAAAACTCAAGATTTGGCTCCTGGTTAAAAGTGACTTAAAACGTTCCAAATGCTCACTTCGAGGGCTTAAAACGTGTTTATTCACCGCTGGAAGAGATATAAACAACATTTAGAGTAAATTAATGTTCATGCGAGAACGTTCAATTTTTCATGCAAAACAATCGATGACCCGCGACCTGATGAAATTGCTCTGAGATGACCAAAATGGTCCGTTTTGAAAATTTCCAAGTTTCAACTAATTTTGACTTTCAGAGGTGGATCATCCCTTTTGGAGATAAAATGAACATCTGTATCATCATTTTCATGCTTCTAGGGAGCTAAAACTCAAGATTTGGCTCATGGTAAAAAGTGACTTAAAAGGACCCAAATACTCACTTCGAGGGCTTAAAACGTGTTATTCACTGCGGGAAGAGATATAAACAACATTTAGAGTAAATTATTGTTCATGCAAGAACGTTCAATTTTTCATGCAAAACAATCGATGACCCGCGAGCTGATGAAATTGCTCTAAGTTGACCAAAATGGTCCGTTTTCAAAATGTCGATCTTTCAACTAATTTTGACTTTCAGAGGTGGATCATCCCTTTTGGAGCTAAAATGAGCATCTTTATCGTCATTTTCCTGCTTCTAGGGAGCCAGAACTCAAGATTTGGCTCATGGTTAAAAGTGACTTAAAAGGACCCAAATGCTCACTTCGAGGGCTTAAAACGTGTTTATTCACTGCGGGAAGTGATATAAACAACATTTAGAGTAAATTAATGTTCATGCGAGAACCTTCAATTTTTCATGCAAAAAGATCGATGATCCGAGACCTGAAGAAATTGCTCTGAGATGACCAAAATAGTCCGTTTTGAAAATTTCCAAGTTTCAACTAATTTTGACTTTCAGAGGTGGATCATCCCTTTTGGAGCTAAAATGAGCATCTTTATCGTCATTTTTATGCTTCTAGGGAGCCAAAACTCAAGATTTGGCTCATGGTTAAAAGTGACTTAAAAGGACCCAAATGCTCACTTCGAGGGATTAAAACGTGTTTATTCAGTGTGGGAAGAGATATAAACAACATTTAGAGTATATTAATGTTCATGCGAGAACCTTCGATTTTTCATGCAAAACGATCGATGACCCGCGACCTGGTGAAATTGCTCTGAGATGACCAAAATGGTCCGTTTTGAAAATTTTGATCTTTCATCTAATTTGGACTTTCAGAGGTGGATCATCCCCTTTGGAGCTAAAATGGGCATCTTTATCGTCATTTTCATGCTTCTAGGGCGCCAAAACCGAAGATTTTGCTCATGGTTTAAAGTGACTTTAAAGGACTCAAATGCTCACTTTGAGCGCTTAAAATGTTTTTATTCACTGCGGGAAGAGATATAAACAACATTTAGAGTAAACTAATGTTCAGGCGAGAACCTTCGATTTTTCATGCAAAACGATCGATGACCCTCGACCGGATGAAATTGCTCTGAGATGACCAAAATGGTCCGTTTTCAAAATTTCGATCTTTCAACTAATTTTGACTTTCAGGGGTGGATCATCCCTTTTGGAGCTAAAATGAGCATCTTTATCGTCATTTTCCTGCTTCTAGGGAGCCAAAACTCACGATTTGGCTCATGGTTAAAAGTGACTTAAAAGGACCCAAATGCTCACTTCGAGGGCTTAAAACGTGTTTATTCAGTACGGGAAGAGATATAAACAACATTTAGAGTAAATTAATGTTCATGCGAGAACGTTTAATTTTTCATGCAAAACAAACGATGACCCGCGACCTGATGAAATTGCTCTGAGTTGACCAAAATGGTCCTTTTTGAAAATGTCCATCCTTCCACTAATTTTGACTTTCAGAGGTGGATCATCCCTTTTGGAGCTAAAATGAGCATCTTTATCGTCATTTTCATGCTTCTAGGGCGCCAAAACCGAAGATTTGGCTCATGGTTTAAAGTGACTTAAAAGGACTCAAATGCTCACTTCGAGGGCTTAAAACGTGTTTATTCACCGCGGGAAGAGATATAAACAACATTTAGAGTAAATTAATGTTCATGCGAGAACGTTTAATTTTTCATGCAAAACAAACGATGACCCGCGACCTGATGAAATTGCTGTGAGTTGACCAAAATGGTCCGTTTTGAAAATTTCGATCTTTCATCTAATTTAGACTTTCAGAGGTGGATCATCCCCTTTGGTGCTAAAATGGGCATCTTTATCGTCATTTTCATCCTTTTAGGGCGCCAAAACCGAAGATTTGGCTCATGGTTTAAAGTGACTTTAAAGGACTCAAATGCTCACTTTTAGCGCTTTAAATGTGTTTATTCACTGCGGGAAGAGATATAAACAACATTTAGAGTAAACTAATGTTCAGGCGAGAACCTTCGATTTTTCATGCAAAACGATCGATGACCCTCGACCTGATGAAATTGCTTTGAGATGACCAAAATGGTCCACTTTCAAAATTTCGATCTTTCAACTAATTTTGACTTTCAGAGGTGGATCATCCCTTTTGGAGCTAAAATGAACATCTTTATCGTCATTTTCATGCTTCTAGGGAGCTAAAACTCAAGATTTGGCTCATGGTTAAAAGTGACTTAAAAGGACCCAAATGCTCACTTCGAGGGCTTAAAACTTGTTTATTCAGTGCGGGAAGAGATATAAACAACATTTACAGTAAATTAATATTGATGCGAGAACCTTCGATTTTTCATGCAAAACGATCGATGACCCACGACCTGATGAAATTGCGCTGAGTTGACCAAAATGGTCAGTTTTGAAAATTTCGATCTTTCAACTAATTTTGACTTTCAGAGGTGGATCATCCGTTTTGGAGCTAAAATGAGCATCTTTATCGTCATTTTTATGCTTCTAGGGAGCCAAAACTCAAGATTTGGCTCATGGTTAAAAGTGACTTAAAAGGACCCAAATGCTCACTTCGAGGGATTAAAACGTGTTTATTCAGTGCGGGAAGAGATATAAACAACATTTAGAGTAAATTAATGTTTATGCGAGAACTTTAAATTTTTCATGCAAAACAATCGATGACCCGCGACCTGATGAAATTGCTCTAAGTTGACCAAAATGGTCCGTTTTCAAAATGTCGACCTTTTAACTAATTTTGACTTTCAGAGGTGGATCATCCCTTTTGGAGCTAAAATGAGCATTTTTATCGTGATTTTTCTGCTTCTAGGGAGCCAATACTCAAGATTTGGCTCATGGTTAAAAGTGACTTAAAAGGACCCAAATGCTCACTTTGAGGGCTTAAAACTTGTTTATTCAGTGCGGGAAGAGATATAAACAACATTTAGAGTAAATTAATGTTGATGCGAGAACCTTCGATTTTTCATGCAAAACGATCGATGACCACCTGATGAAATTGCTCTGAGATGACCAAAATGTTCCGTTTTGAAAATGTCCATCCTTCCACTAATTTTTACTTTCAGAGGTGGATCATGCCTTTTGGAGCTAAAATGGGCATCTTTATTGTCATTTTCATGCTTCTCGGGAGCCAAAACTCAAGATTTGGCTCCTGGTTAAAAGTGAATTAAAAGGTTCCAAATGCTCACTTCGAGGGCTTAAAACGTGTTTATTCACCACGGGAAGAGATATAAACAACATTTAAAGTAAATTAATGTTCATGCGAGAACGTTCATTTTTTCATGCAAAACGATCAATGACCCGCGACCTTATGAAATTGCTCTAAGTAGACCAAAATGGTCCGTTTTCAAAATTTCGATCTTTCAACTAATTTTGACTTTCAGAGGTGGATCATCCCTTTTGGAGCTAAAATGAGCATCTTTATCATCATTTTCATGCTTCTAGGGAGCTAAAACTCAAGATTTGGCTCATGGTTAAAAGTGACTTAAAAGGACCCAAATACTCACTTCGAGGGTTTAAAACGTGTTTATTCACTGCGGGAAGAGATATAAACAACATTTAGAGTAAATTAATGTTCATGCAAGAACGTTCAATTTTTCATGCAAAACAATCGATGACACGCGACCTGATGAAATTGCTCTGAGTTGACCAAAATGGTCAGTTTTGAAAATTTCGATCTTTCATCTAATTTAGACTTTCAGGGGTGGATCATCCCCTTTGGAGCTAAAATGAACATCTTTATCGTCATTTTCATGCTTCTAGGGAGCTAAAACTCAAGATTTGGCTCATGGTAAAAAGTGACTTAAAAAGACCCAAATACTCACTTCGAGGGCTTAAAACGTGTTTATTCACTGCGGGAAGAGATATAAACAACATTTAGAGTAAATTAATGTTCATGCAAGAACGTTCAATTTTTCATGCAAAACAATCGATGACCCGCGACCTGATGAAATTGCTCTAAGTTGACCAAAATGGTCCGTTTTCAAAATGTCGATCTTTCAACTAATTTTGACTTTCAGAGGTGGATCATCCCTTTTGGAGCTAAAATGAGCATCTTTATCGTCATTTTCCTGCTTCTAGGGAGCCAGAACTCAAGATTTGGCTCATGGTTAAAAGTGACTTAAAAGGACCCAAATGCTCACTTCGAGGGCTTAAAACGTGTTTATTCACTGCGGGAAGTGATATAAACAACATTTAGAGTAAATTAATGTTCATGCGAGAACCTTCAATTTTTCATGCAAAAAGATCGATGACCCGAGACCTGAAGAAATTGCTCTGAGATGACCAAAATGGTCCGTTTTGAAAATTTCTAAGTTTTAATTAATTTTGATTTTCAGAGGTGGATCATCCCCTTTGGAGCTAAAATGGGCATCTTTATCGTCATTTTCATGCTTCTAGGGCGCCAAAACCGAAGATTTGGCTCATGGTTTAAAGTGACTTTAAAGGACTCAAATGCTCACTTTGAGCGCTTAAAATGTGTTTATTCACTGCGGGAAGAGATATAAACAACATTTAGAGTAAACTAATGTTCAGGCGAGAACCTTCGAATTTTTCATGCAAAACGATCAATGACCCTCGACCTGATAAAATTGCTCTGAGATGACCAAAATGGTCCGTTTTCAAAATTTCGATCTTTCAACTAATTTTGACTTTCAGAGGTGGATCATCCCTTTTGGAGCTAAAATGAACATCTTTATCGTCATTTTCATGCTTCTAGGGAGCTAAAACTCAAGATTTGGCTCATGGTTAAAAGTGACTTAAAAGGACCCAAATGCTCACTTCGAGGGATTAAAACGTGTTTATTCAGTGCGGGAAGAGATATAACCAACATTTAGAGTAAATTAATGTTCATGCGAGAATGTTCAATTTTTCATGCAAAACAATCGATGACCCGCGACCTGATGAAATTGCTCTAAAATGACCCAAATGGTCCGTTTTGAAAATTTCGATCTTTCATCTAATTTAGACTTTCAGAGGTGGATCATCCCCTTTGGAGCTAAAATGGGCATCTTTATCGTCATTTTCATGCTTCTATGGCGCCAAAACCGAAGATTTGGCTCATGGTTAAAAGTGACTTAAAAGGACCCAAATGCTAACTTCGAGGGCTTAAAACGTGTTTATTCACTGCGGGAAGAGATATAACCAACATTTAGAGTAAGCTAATGTTCAGGCGAGAACCTGCGATTTTTCATGCAAAACGATCGATGACCCTCGACCTGATGAAATTGCTCTGAGATGACCAAAATGGTCCATTTTCAAAATTTCGATCTTTCAATTAATTTTGACTTTCAGAGGTGGATCATCCCTTTTGGAGCTAAAATGAACATCTTTATCGTCATTTTCATGCTTCTAGGGAGCTAAAACTCAAGATTTGGCTCATGGTTAAAAGTGACTTAAAAGGACCCAAATGCTCACTTCGAGGGCTTAAAACTTGTTTATTCAGTGCGGGAAGAGATATAAACAACATTTAGAGTAAATTAATATTGATGCGAGAACCTTCGATTTTCATGCAAAACGATTGATGACCCGCGACCTGATGAAATTGCGCTGAGTTAACCAAAATGGTCAGTTTTGAAAATTTCTATCTTTCAACTAATTTTGACTTTCAGAGGTGGATCATCCGTTTTGGAGCTAAAATGAGCATCTTTATCGTCATTTTTATGCTTCTAGGGAGCCAAAACTCAAGATTTGGCTCATGGTTAAAAGTGACTTAAAAGGACCCAAATGCTCACTTCGAGGGATTAAAACGTGTTTATTCAGTGCGGGAAGAGATATAAACAACATTTAGAGTAAATTAATGTTCATGCGAGAACCTTCAATTTTTCATGCAAAAAGATCGATGACCCGAGACCTGAAGAAATTGCTCTGAGATGACCAAAATGGTCCATTTTGAAAATTTCCAAGTTTCAACTAATTTTGACTTTCAGAGGTGGATCATCCCCTTTGGAGCTAAAATGGGCATCTTTATCATCATTTTCATGCTTCTAGGGTGCCAAAACCGAAGATTTGGCTCATGGTTTAAAGTGACTTTAAAGGACTCAAATGCTCACTTTGAGCGCTTAAAATGTGTTTATTCACTGCGGGAAGAGATATAAACAACATTTAGAGTAAACTAATGTTCAGGCGAGAACCTTCGATTTTTCATGCAAAACGATCGATGACCCTCGACCTGATGAAATTGCTCTGAGATGACCAAAATGGTCCGTTTTCAAAATTTCGATCTTTCAACTAATTTTGACTTTCAGAGGTGGATCATCCCTTTTGGAGCTAAAATGAACATCTTTATCGTCATTTTCATGCTTCTAGGGAGCTAAAACTCAAGATTTGGCTCATGGTTAAAAGTGATCTAAAAGGACCAAAATGCTCACTTCGAGGGATTAAAACGTGTTTATTCAGTGCGGGAAGAGATATAAACAACATTTAGAGTATATTAATGTTCATGCGAGAACCTTCGATTTTTCATGCAAAACGATCGATGACCCTCGACCTGATAAAATTGCTCTGAAATTACCAAAATGGTCCGTTTTCAAAATTTCGATCTTTCAACTAATTTTGACTTTTAGAGGTGGATCATCCCTTTTGGAGCTAAAATGAACATCTTTATCGTCATTTTCATGCTTCTAGGGAGCTAAAACTCAAGATTTGGCTCATGGTTAAAAGTGACTTAAAAAGACCCAAATACTCACTTCGAGGGCTTAAAACGTGTTTATTCACTGCGGGAAGAGATATAAACAACATTTAGAGTAAATTAATGTTCATGCGAGAACGTTCAATTTTTCATGCAAAACAATCGATGACCCGCGACCTGATGAAATTGCTCTAAGTTGACCCAAATGGTCCGTTTTGAAAATTTCGATCTTTCATCTAATTTAGACTTTCAGAGGTGGATCATCCCCTTTGGAGCTAAAATGGGCATCTTTATCGTCATTGTCATGCTTCTATGGCGCCAAAACCGAAGATTTGGGTCATGGTTAAAAGTGACTTAAAAGGACCCAAATGCTAACTTCGAGGGCTTAAAACGTGTTTATTCACTGCGGGAAGAGATATAACCAACATTTAGAGTAAACTAATGTTCAGGCGAGAACCTTCGATTTTTCATGCAAAACGATCGATGACCCTCGACCTGATGAAATTGCTCTGAGATGACCAAAATGGTCCGTTTTCAAAATTTCGATCTTTCAATTAATTTTGACTTTCAGAGGTGGATCATCCCTTTTGGAGCTAAAATTAACATCTTTATCGTAATTTTCATGCTTCTAGGGAGCTAAAACCCAAGATTTGGCTCATAGTTAAAAGTTACTTAAAAGGACCCAAATGCTCACTTCGAGGGCTTAAAACTTGTTTATTCAGTGCGGGAAGAGATATAAAAAACATTTAGAGTAAATTAATATTGATGCAAGAAGCTTCGATTTTCATGCAAAACGATCGATGACCCGCGACCTGATGAAATTGCGCTGAGTTACCCAAAATGGTCAGTTTTGAAAATTTCGATCTTTCAACTAATTTTTATAGGTTTATTCAGTACTGTTTTGAGATATAAACAATATTTAGAGTAAATTATTGTTGATGCGAGAACCTTCGATTTTTCATGCAAAACGATCAATGACCCGCGACCTGATGAAATTGCTCTGAGATGACCAAAATGGTCCTTTTTGAAAATGTCCATCCTTCCACTAATTTTGACTTTCAGAGGTGGATCATCCCTTTTGGAGCTAAAATGAGCATCTTTATCGTCATTTTCATGCTTCTAGGGCGCCAAAACCGAAGATTTGGCTCATGGTTTAAAGTGACTTAAAAGGACTCAAATGCTCACTTCGAGGGCTTAAAACGTGTTTATTCACCGCGGGAAGAGATATAAACAACATTTAGAGTAAATTAATGTTCATGCGAGAACGTTTAATTTTTCATGCAAAACAAACGATGACCCGCGACCTGATGAAATTGCTCTGAGTTGACCAAAATGGTCCGTTTTGAAAATTTCGATCTTTCATCTAATTTAGACTTTCAGAGGTGGATCATCCCCTTTGGTGCTAAAATGGGCATCTTTATCGTCATTTTCATCCTTTTAGGGCGCCAAAACCGAAGATTTGGCTCATGGTTTAAAGTGACTTTAAAGGACTCAAATGCTCACTTTTAGCGCTTTAAATGTGTTTATTCACTGCGGGAAGAGATATAAACAACATTTAGAGTAAACTAATGTTCAGGCGAGAACCTTCGATTTTTCATGCAAAACGATCGATGACCCTCGACCTGATGAAATTGCTTTGAGATGACCAAAATGGTCCACTTTCAAAATTTCGATCTTTCAACTAATTTTGACTTTCAGAGGTGGATCATCCCTTTTGGAGCTAAAATGAACATCTTTATCGTCATTTTCATGCTTCTAGGGAGCTAAAACTCAAGATTTGGCTCATGGTTAAAAGTGACTTAAAAGGACCCAAATGCTCACTTCGAGGGCTTAAAACTTGTTTATTCAGTGCGGGAAGAGATATAAACAACATTTACAGTAAATTAATATTGATGCGAGAACCTTCGATTTTTCATGCAAAACGATCGATGACCCACGACCTGATGAAATTGCGCTGAGTTGACCAAAATGGTCAGTTTTGAAAATTTCGATCTTTCAACTAATTTTGACTTTCAGAGGTGGATCATCCGTTTTGGAGCTAAAATGAGCATCTTTATCGTCATTTTTATGCTTCTAGGGAGCCAAAACTCAAGATTTGGCTCATGGTTAAAAGTGACTTAAAAGGACCCAAATGCTCACTTCGAGGGATTAAAACGTGTTTATTCAGTGCGGGAAGAGATATAAACAACATTTAGAGTAAATTAATGTTTATGCGAGAACTTTAAATTTTTCATGCAAAACAATCGATGACCCGCGACCTGATGAAATTGCTCTAAGTTGACCAAAATGGTCCGTTTTCAAAATGTCGACCTTTTAACTAATTTTGACTTTCAGAGGTGGATCATCCCTTTTGGAGCTAAAATGAGCATTTTTATCGTGATTTTTCTGCTTCTAGGGAGCCAATACTCAAGATTTGGCTCATGGTTAAAAGTGACTTAAAAGGACCCAAATGCTCACTTTGAGGGCTTAAAACTTGTTTATTCAGTGCGGGAAGAGATATAAACAACATTTAGAGTAAATTAATGTTGATGCGAGAACCTTCGATTTTTCATGCAAAACGATCGATGACCACCTGATGAAATTGCTCTGAGATGACCAAAATGTTCCGTTTTGAAAATGTCCATCCTTCCACTAATTTTTACTTTCAGAGGTGGATCATGCCTTTTGGAGCTAAAATGAGCATCTTTATCGTCATTTTCATGCTTCTCGGGAGCCAAAACTCAAGATTTGGCTCCTGGTTAAAAGTGAATTAAAAGGTTCCAAATGCTCACTTCGAGGGCTTAAAACGTGTTTATTCACCACGGGAAGAGATATAAACAACATTTAAAGTAAATTAATGTTCATGCGAGAACGTTCATTTTTTCATGCAAAACGATCAATGACCCGCGACCTTATGAAATTGCTCTAAGTAGACCAAAATGGTCCGTTTTCAAAATTTCGATCTTTCAACTAATTTTGACTTTCAGAGGTGGATCATCCCTTTTGGAGCTAAAATGAGCATCTTTATCGTCATTTTCATGCTTCTAGGGAGCTAAAACTCAAGATTTGGCTCATGGTTAAAAGTGACTTAAAAGGACCCAAATACTCACTTCGAGGGTTTAAAACGTGTTTATTCACTGCGGGAAGAGATATAAACAACATTTAGAGTAAATTAATGTTCATGCAAGAACGTTCAATTTTTCATGCAAAACAATCGATGACCCGCGACCTGATGAAATTGCTCTAAATTGACCAAAATGGTCCGTTTTCAAAATGTCGATCTTTCAACTAATTTTGACTTTCAGAGGTGGATCATCCCTTTTGGAGCTAAAATGAGCATCTTTATCGTCATTTTCATGCTTCTAGGGAGCTAAAACTCAAGATTTGGCTCATGGTTAAAAGTGACTTAAAAGGACCCAAATGCTAACTTCGAGGGCTTAAACCGTGTTTATTCAGTACGGGAAGAGATATAAACAACATTTAGAGTAAATTAATGTTGATGCGAGAACCTTCGATTTTTCATGCAAAACGATCAATGACCCGCGACCTGATGAAATTGCTCTGAGATGACCAAAATGGTCCTTTTTGAAAATGTCCATCCTTCCACTAGTTTTGACTTTCAGATGTGGATCATCCCTTTTGGAGCTAAAATGAGCATCTTTATCGTCATTTTCATGCTTCTAGGGCGCCAAAACCGAAGATTTGGCTCATGGTTTAAAGTGACTTAAAAGGACTCAAATGCTCACTTCGAGGGCTTAAAACGTGTTTATTCACTGCGGGAAGAGATATAAACAACATTTAGAGTAAATTAATGTTCATGAGAGAACGTTCAATTTTTCATGCAAAACAATCGATGACACGCGACCTGATGAAATTGCTCTGAGTTGACCAAAATGGTCAGTTTTGAAAATTTCGATCTTTCATCTAATTTAGACTTTCAGGGGTGGATCATCCCCTTTGGAGCTAAAATGAACATCTTTATCGTCATTTTCATGCTTCTAGGGAGCTAAAACTCAAGATTTGGCTCATGGTAAAAAGTGACTTAAAAAGACCCAAATACTCACTTCGAGGGCTTAAAACGTGTTTATTCACTGCGGGAAGAGATATAAACAACATTTAGAGTAAATTAATGTTCATGCAAGAACGTTCAATTTTTCATGCAAAACAATCGATGACCCGCGACCTGATGAAATTGCTCTAAGTTGACCAAAATGGTCCGTTTTCAAAATGTCGATCTTTCAACTAATTTTGACTTTCAGAGGTGGATCATCCCTTTTGGAGCTAAAATGAGCATCTTTATCGTCATTTTCCTGCTTCTAGGGAGCCAGAACTCAAGATTTGGCTCATGGTTAAAAGTGACTTAAAAGGACCCAAATGCTCACTTCGAGGGCTTAAAACGTGTTTATTCACTGCGGGAAGTGATATAAACAACATTTAGAGTAAATTAATGTTCATGCGAGAACCTTCAATTTTTCATGCAAAAAGATCGATGACCCGAGACCTGAAGAAATTGCTCTGAGATGACCAAAATGGTCCGTTTTGAAAATTTCTAAGTTTTAATTAATTTTGATTTTCAGAGGTGGATCATCCCCTTTGGAGCTAAAATGGGCATCTTTATCGTCATTTTCATGCTTCTAGGGCGCCAAAACCGAAGATTTGGCTCATGGTTTAAAGTGACTTTAAAGGACTCAGATGCTCACTTTGAGCGCTTAAAATGTGTTTATTCACTGCGGGAAGAGATATAAACAACATTTAGAGTAAACTAATGTTCAGGCGAGAACCTTCGAATTTTTCATGCAAAACGATCAATGACCCTCGACCTGATAAAATTGCTCTGAGATGACCAAAATGGTCCGTTTTCAAAATTTCGATCTTTCAACTAATTTTGACTTTCAGAGGTGGATCATCCCTTTTGGAGCTAAAATGAACATCTTTATCGTCATTTTCATGCTTCTAGGGAGCTAAAACTCAAGATTTGGCTCATGGTTAAAAGTGACTTAAAAGGACCCAAATGCTCACTTCGAGGGATTAAAACGTGTTTATTCAGTGCGGGAAGAGATATAACCAACATTTAGAGTAAATTAATGTTCATGCGAGAATGTTCAATTTTTCATGCAAAACAATCGATGACCCGCGACCTGATGAAATTGCTCTAAAATGACCCAAATGGTCCGTTTTGAAAATTTCGATCTTTCATCTAATTTAGACTTTCAGAGGTGGATCATCCCCTTTGGAGCTAAAATGGGCATCTTTATCGTCATTTTCATGCTTCTATGGCGCCAAAACCGAAGATTTGGCTCATGGTTAAAAGTGACTTAAAAGGACCCAAATGCTAACTTCGAGGGCTTAAAACGTGTTTATTCACTGCGGGAAGAGATATAACCAACATTTAGAGTAAGCTAATGTTCAGGCGAGAACCTGCGATTTTTCATGCAAAACGATCGATGACCCTCGACCTGATGAAATTGCTCTGAGATGACCAAAATGGTCCATTTTCAAAATTTCGATCTTTCAATTAATTTTGACTTTCAGAGGTGGATCATCCCTTTTGGAGCTAAAATGAACATCTTTATCGTCATTTTCATGCTTCTAGGGAGCTAAAACTCAAGATTTGGCTCATGGTTAAAAGTGACTTAAAAGGACCCAAATGCTCACTTCGAGGGCTTAAAACTTGTTTATTCAGTGCGGGAAGAGATATAAACAACATTTAGAGTAAATTAATATTGATGCGAGAACCTTCGATTTTCATGCAAAACGATTGATGACCCGCGACCTGATGAAATTGCGCTGAGTTAACCAAAATGGTCAGTTTTGAAAATTTCTATCTTTCAACTAATTTTGACTTTCAGAGGTGGATCATCCGTTTTGGAGCTAAAATGAGCATCTTTATCGTCATTTTTATGCTTCTAGGGAGCCAAAACTCAAGATTTGGCTCATGGTTAAAAGTGACTTAAAAGGACCCAAATGCTCACTTCGAGGGATTAAAACGTGTTTATTCAGTGCGGGAAGAGATATAAACAACATTTAGAGTAAATTAATGTTCATGCGAGAACCTTCAATTTTTCATGCAAAAAGATCGATGACCCGAGACCTGAAGAAATTGCTCTGAGATGACCAAAATGGTCCATTTTGAAAATTTCCAAGTTTCAACTAATTTTGACTTTCAGAGGTGGATCATCCCCTTTGGAGCTAAAATGGGCATCTTTATCATCATTTTCATGCTTCTAGGGTGCCAAAACCGAAGATTTGGCTCATGGTTTAAAGTGACTTTAAAGGACTCAAATGCTCACTTTGAGCGCTTAAAATGTGTTTATTCACTGCGGGAAGAGATATAAACAACATTTAGAGTAAACTAATGTTCAGGCGAGAACCTTCGATTTTTCATGCAAAACGATCGATGACCCTCGACCTGATGAAATTGCTCTGAGATGACCAAAATGGTCCGTTTTCAAAATTTCGATCTTTCAACTAATTTTGACTTTCAGAGGTGGATCATCCCTTTTGGAGCTAAAATGAACATCTTTATCGTCATTTTCATGCTTCTAGGGAGCTAAAACTCAAGATTTGGCTCATGGTTAAAAGTGATCTAAAAGGACCAAAATGCTCACTTCGAGGGATTAAAACGTGTTTATTCAGTGCGGGAAGAGATATAAACAACATTTAGAGTATATTAATGTTCATGCGAGAACCTTCGATTTTTCATGCAAAACGATCGATGACCCTCGACCTGATAAAATTGCTCTGAAATTACCAAAATGGTCCGTTTTCAAAATTTCGATCTTTCAACTAATTTTGACTTTTAGAGGTGGATCATCCCTTTTGGAGCTAAAATGAACATCTTTATCGTCATTTTCATGCTTCTAGGGAGCTAAAACTCAAGATTTGGCTCATGGTTAAAAGTGACTTAAAAAGACCCAAATACTCACTTCGAGGGCTTAAAACGTGTTTATTCACTGCGGGAAGAGATATAAACAACATTTAGAGTAAATTAATGTTCATGCGAGAACGTTCAATTTTTCATGCAAAACAATCGATGACCCGCGACCTGATGAAATTGCTCTAAGTTGACCAAAATGGTCCGTTTTCAAAATTTCGATCTTTCAATTAATTTTGACTTTCAGAGGTGGATCATCCCTTTTGGAGCTAAAATTAACATCTTTATCGTAATTTTCATGCTTCTAGGGAGCTAAAACCCAAGATTTGGCTCATAGTTAAAAGTTACTTAAAAGGACCCAAATGCTCACTTCGAGGGCTTAAAACTTGTTTATTCAGTGCGGGAAGAGATATAAACAACATTTAGAGTAAATTAATATTGATGCAAGAAGCTTCGATTTTCATGCAAAACGATCGATGACCCGCGACCTGATGAAATTGCGCTGAGTTACCCAAAATGGTCAGTTTTGAAAATTTCGATCTTTCAACTAATTTTTATAGGTTTATTCAGTACTGTTTTGAGATATAAACAATATTTAGAGTAAATTATTGTTGATGCGAGAACCTTCGATTTTTCATGCAAAACGATCAATGACCCGCGACCTGATGAAATTGCTCTGAGATGACCAAAATGGTCCTTTTTGAAAATGTCCATCCTTCCACTAATTTTGACTTTCAGAGGTGGATCATCCCTTTTGGAGCTAAAATGAGCATCTTTATCGTCATTTTCATGCTTCTAGGGCGCCAAAACCGAAGATTTGGCTCATGGTTTAAAGTGACTTAAAAGGACTCAAATGCTCACTTCGAGGGCTTAAAACGTGTTTATTCACCGCGGGAAGAGATATAAACAACATTTAGAGTAAATTAATGTTCATGCGAGAACGTTTAATTTTTCATGCAAAACAAACGATGACCCGCGACCTGATGAAATTGCTCTGAGTTGACCAAAATGGTCCGTTTTGAAAATTTCGATCTTTCATCTAATTTAGACTTTCAGAGGTGGATCATCCCCTTTGGTGCTAAAATGGGCATCTTTATCGTCATTTTCATCCTTTTAGGGCGCCAAAACCGAAGATTTGGCTCATGGTTTAAAGTGACTTTAAAGGACTCAAATGCTCACTTTTAGCGCTTTAAATGTGTTTATTCACTGCGGGAAGAGATATAAACAACATTTAGAGTAAACTAATGTTCAGGCGAGAACCTTCGATTTTTCATGCAAAACGATCGATGACCCTCGACCTGATGAAATTGCTTTGAGATGACCAAAATGGTCCACTTTCAAAATTTCGATCTTTCAACTAATTTTGACTTTCAGAGGTGGATCATCCCTTTTGGAGCTAAAATGAACATCTTTATCGTCATTTTCATGCTTCTAGGGAGCTAAAACTCAAGATTTGGCTCATGGTTAAAAGTGACTTAAAAGGACCCAAATGCTCACTTCGAGGGCTTAAAACTTGTTTATTCAGTGCGGGAAGAGATATAAACAACATTTACAGTAAATTAATATTGATGCGAGAACCTTCGATTTTTCATGCAAAACGATCGATGACCCACGACCTGATGAAATTGCGCTGAGTTGACCAAAATGGTCAGTTTTGAAAATTTCGATCTTTCAACTAATTTTGACTTTCAGAGGTGGATCATCCGTTTTGGAGCTAAAATGAGCATCTTTATCGTCATTTTTATGCTTCTAGGGAGCCAAAACTCAAGATTTGGCTCATGGTTAAAAGTGACTTAAAAGGACCCAAATGCTCACTTCGAGGGATTAAAACGTGTTTATTCAGTGCGGGAAGAGATATAAACAACATTTAGAGTAAATTAATGTTTATGCGAGAACTTTAAATTTTTCATGCAAAACAATCGATGACCCGCGACCTGATGAAATTGCTCTAAGTTGACCAAAATGGTCCGTTTTCAAAATGTCGACCTTTTAACTAATTTTGACTTTCAGAGGTGGATCATCCCTTTTGGAGCTAAAATGAGCATTTTTATCGTGATTTTTCTGCTTCTAGGGAGCCAATACTCAAGATTTGGCTCATGGTTAAAAGTGACTTAAAAGGACCCAAATGCTCACTTTGAGGGCTTAAAACTTGTTTATTCAGTGCGGGAAGAGATATAAACAACATTTAGAGTAAATTAATGTTGATGCGAGAACCTTCGATTTTTCATGCAAAACGATCGATGACCACCTGATGAAATTGCTCTGAGATGACCAAAATGTTCCGTTTTGAAAATGTCCATCCTTCCACTAATTTTTACTTTCAGAGGTGGATCATGCCTTTTGGAGCTAAAATGAGCATCTTTATCGTCATTTTCATGCTTCTCGGGAGCCAAAACTCAAGATTTGGCTCCTGGTTAAAAGTGAATTAAAAGGTTCCAAATGCTCACTTCGAGGGCTTAAAACGTGTTTATTCACCACGGGAAGAGATATAAACAACATTTAAAGTAAATTAATGTTCATGCGAGAACGTTCATTTTTTCATGCAAAACGATCAATGACCCGCGACCTTATGAAATTGCTCTAAGTAGACCAAAATGGTCCGTTTTCAAAATTTCGATCTTTCAACTAATTTTGACTTTCAGAGGTGGATCATCCCTTTTGGAGCTAAAATGAGCATCTTTATCGTCATTTTCATGCTTCTAGGGAGCTAAAACTCAAGATTTGGCTCATGGTTAAAAGTGACTTAAAAGGACCCAAATACTCACTTCGAGGGTTTAAAACGTGTTTATTCACTGCGGGAAGAGATATAAACAACATTTAGAGTAAATTAATGTTCATGCAAGAACGTTCAATTTTTCATGCAAAACAATCGATGACCCGCGACCTGATGAAATTGCTCTAAATTGACCAAAATGGTCCGTTTTCAAAATGTCGATCTTTCAACTAATTTTGACTTTCAGAGGTGGATCATCCCTTTTGGAGCTAAAATGAGCATCTTTATCGTCATTTTCATGCTTCTAGGGAGCTAAAACTCAAGATTTGGCTCATGGTTAAAAGTGACTTAAAAGGACCCAAATGCTAACTTCGAGGGCTTAAACCGTGTTTATTCAGTACGGGAAGAGATATAAACAACATTTAGAGTAAATTAATGTTGATGCGAGAACCTTCGATTTTTCATGCAAAACGATCAATGACCCGCGACCTGATGAAATTGCTCTGAGATGACCAAAATGGTCCTTTTTGAAAATGTCCATCCTTCCACTAGTTTTGACTTTCAGATGTGGATCATCCCTTTTGGAGCTAAAATGAGCATCTTTATCGTCATTTTCATGCTTCTAGGGCGCCAAAACCGAAGATTTGGCTCATGGTTTAAAGTGACTTAAAAGGACTCAAATGCTCACTTCGAGGGCTTAAAACGTGTTTATTCACTGCGGGAAGAGATATAAACAACATTTAGAGTAAATTAATGTTCATGAGAGAACGTTCAATTTTTCATGCAAAACAATCGATGACACGCGACCTGATGAAATTGCTCTGAGTTGACCAAAATGGTCAGTTTTGAAAATTTCGATCTTTCATCTAATTTAGACTTTCAGGGGTGGATCATCCCCTTTGGAGCTAAAATGAACATCTTTATCGTCATTTTCATGCTTCTAGGGAGCTAAAACTCAAGATTTGGCTCATGGTAAAAAGTGACTTAAAAAGACCCAAATACTCACTTCGAGGGCTTAAAACGTGTTTATTCACTGCGGGAAGAGATATAAACAACATTTAGAGTAAATTAATGTTCATGCAAGAACGTTCAATTTTTCATGCAAAACAATCGATGACCCGCGACCTGATGAAATTGCTCTAAGTTGACCAAAATGGTCCGTTTTCAAAATGTCGATCTTTCAACTAATTTTGACTTTCAGAGGTGGATCATCCCTTTTGGAGCTAAAATGAGCATCTTTATCGTCATTTTCCTGCTTCTAGGGAGCCAGAACTCAAGATTTGGCTCATGGTTAAAAGTGACTTAAAAGGACCCAAATGCTCACTTCGAGGGCTTAAAACGTGTTTATTCACTGCGGGAAGTGATATAAACAACATTTAGAGTAAATTAATGTTCATGCGAGAACCTTCAATTTTTCATGCAAAAAGATCGATGACCCGAGACCTGAAGAAATTGCTCTGAGATGACCAAAATGGTCCGTTTTGAAAATTTCTAAGTTTTAATTAATTTTGATTTTCAGAGGTGGATCATCCCCTTTGGAGCTAAAATGGGCATCTTTATCGTCATTTTCATGCTTCTAGGGCGCCAAAACCGAAGATTTGGCTCATGGTTTAAAGTGACTTTAAAGGACTCAGATGCTCACTTTGAGCGCTTAAAATGTGTTTATTCACTGCGGGAAGAGATATAAACAACATTTAGAGTAAACTAATGTTCAGGCGAGAACCTTCGAATTTTTCATGCAAAACGATCAATGACCCTCGACCTGATAAAATTGCTCTGAGATGACCAAAATGGTCCGTTTTCAAAATTTCGATCTTTCAACTAATTTTGACTTTCAGAGGTGGATCATCCCTTTTGGAGCTAAAATGAACATCTTTATCGTCATTTTCATGCTTCTAGGGAGCTAAAACTCAAGATTTGGCTCATGGTTAAAAGTGACTTAAAAGGACCCAAATGCTCACTTCGAGGGATTAAAACGTGTTTATTCAGTGCGGGAAGAGATATAACCAACATTTAGAGTAAATTAATGTTCATGCGAGAATGTTCAATTTTTCATGCAAAACAATCGATGACCCGCGACCTGATGAAATTGCTCTAAAATGACCCAAATGGTCCGTTTTGAAAATTTCGATCTTTCATCTAATTTAGACTTTCAGAGGTGGATCATCCCCTTTGGAGCTAAAATGGGCATCTTTATCGTCATTTTCATGCTTCTATGGCGCCAAAACCGAAGATTTGGCTCATGGTTAAAAGTGACTTAAAAGGACCCAAATGCTAACTTCGAGGGCTTAAAACGTGTTTATTCACTGCGGGAAGAGATATAACCAACATTTAGAGTAAGCTAATGTTCAGGCGAGAACCTGCGATTTTTCATGCAAAACGATCGATGACCCTCGACCTGATGAAATTGCTCTGAGATGACCAAAATGGTCCATTTTCAAAATTTCGATCTTTCAATTAATTTTGACTTTCAGAGGTGGATCATCCCTTTTGGAGCTAAAATGAACATCTTTATCGTCATTTTCATGCTTCTAGGGAGCTAAAACTCAAGATTTGGCTCATGGTTAAAAGTGACTTAAAAGGACCCAAATGCTCACTTCGAGGGCTTAAAACTTGTTTATTCAGTGCGGGAAGAGATATAAACAACATTTAGAGTAAATTAATATTGATGCGAGAACCTTCGATTTTCATGCAAAACGATTGATGACCCGCGACCTGATGAAATTGCGCTGAGTTAACCAAAATGGTCAGTTTTGAAAATTTCTATCTTTCAACTAATTTTGACTTTCAGAGGTGGATCATCCGTTTTGGAGCTAAAATGAGCATCTTTATCGTCATTTTTATGCTTCTAGGGAGCCAAAACTCAAGATTTGGCTCATGGTTAAAAGTGACTTAAAAGGACCCAAATGCTCACTTCGAGGGATTAAAACGTGTTTATTCAGTGCGGGAAGAGATATAAACAACATTTAGAGTAAATTAATGTTCATGCGAGAACCTTCAATTTTTCATGCAAAAAGATCGATGACCCGAGACCTGAAGAAATTGCTCTGAGATGACCAAAATGGTCCATTTTGAAAATTTCCAAGTTTCAACTAATTTTGACTTTCAGAGGTGGATCATCCCCTTTGGAGCTAAAATGGGCATCTTTATCATCATTTTCATGCTTCTAGGGTGCCAAAACCGAAGATTTGGCTCATGGTTTAAAGTGACTTTAAAGGACTCAAATGCTCACTTTGAGCGCTTAAAATGTGTTTATTCACTGCGGGAAGAGATATAAACAACATTTAGAGTAAACTAATGTTCAGGCGAGAACCTTCGATTTTTCATGCAAAACGATCGATGACCCTCGACCTGATGAAATTGCTCTGAGATGACCAAAATGGTCCGTTTTCAAAATTTCGATCTTTCAACTAATTTTGACTTTCAGAGGTGGATCATCCCTTTTGGAGCTAAAATGAACATCTTTATCGTCATTTTCATGCTTCTAGGGAGCTAAAACTCAAGATTTGGCTCATGGTTAAAAGTGATCTAAAAGGACCAAAATGCTCACTTCGAGGGATTAAAACGTGTTTATTCAGTGCGGGAAGAGATATAAACAACATTTAGAGTATATTAATGTTCATGCGAGAACCTTCGATTTTTCATGCAAAACGATCGATGACCCTCGACCTGATAAAATTGCTCTGAAATTACCAAAATGGTCCGTTTTCAAAATTTCGATCTTTCAACTAATTTTGACTTTTAGAGGTGGATCATCCCTTTTGGAGCTAAAATGAACATCTTTATCGTCATTTTCATGCTTCTAGGGAGCTAAAACTCAAGATTTGGCTCATGGTTAAAAGTGACTTAAAAAGACCCAAATACTCACTTCGAGGGCTTAAAACGTGTTTATTCACTGCGGGAAGAGATATAAACAACATTTAGAGTAAATTAATGTTCATGCGAGAACGTTCAATTTTTCATGCAAAACAATCGATGACCCGCGACCTGATGAAATTGCTCTAAGTTGACCCAAATGGTCCGTTTTGAAAATTTCGATCTTTCATCTAATTTAGACTTTCAGAGGTGGATCATCCCCTTTGGAGCTAAAATGGGCATCTTTATCGTCATTGTCATGCTTCTATGGCGCCAAAACCGAAGATTTGGGTCATGGTTAAAAGTGACTTAAAAGGACCCAAATGCTAACTTCGAGGGCTTAAAACGTGTTTATTCACTGCGGGAAGAGATATAACCAACATTTAGAGTAAACTAATGTTCAGGCGAGAACCTTCGATTTTTCATGCAAAACGATCGATGACCCTCGACCTGATGAAATTGCTCTGAGATGACCAAAATGGTCCGTTTTCAAAATTTCGATCTTTCAATTAATTTTGACTTTCAGAGGTGGATCATCCCTTTTGGAGCTAAAATTAACATCTTTATCGTCATTTTCATGCTTCTAGGGAGCTAAAACCCAAGATTTGGCTCATAGTTAAAAGTTACTTAAAAGGACCCAAATGCTCACTTCGAGGGCTTAAAACTTGTTTATTCAGTGCGGGAAGAGATATAAACAACATTTAGAGTAAATTAATATTGATGCGAGAAGCTTCGATTTTCATGCAAAACGATCGATGACCCGCGACCTGATGAAATTGCGCTGAGTTACCCAAAATGGTCAGTTTTGAAAATTTCGATCTTTCAACTAATTTTTATAGGTTTATTCAGTACTGTTTTGAGATATAAACAATATTTAGAGTAAATTATTGTTGATGCGAGAACCTTCGATTTTTCATGCAAAACGATCAATGACCCGCGACCTGATGAAATTGCTCTGAGATGACCAAAATGGTCCTTTTTGAAAATGTCCATCCTTCCACTAATTTTGACTTTCAGAGGTGGATCATCCCTTTTGGAGCTAAAATGAACATCTTTATCGTCATTTTCATGCTTCTAGGGAGCTAAAACTCAAGATTTGGCTCATGGTTAAAAGTGACTTAAAAGGACTCAAATGCTCACTTCGAGGGCTTAAAACGTGTTTATTCACTGCGGGAAGAGATATAAACAACATTTAGAGTAAATTAATGTTCATGCGAGAACGTTCAATTTTTCATGCAAAACAATCGATGACCCGCGACCTGATGAAATTGCTCTGAGTTGACCGAAATGGTCCGTTTTGAAAATGTCGATCTTTCATCTAATTTAGACTTTCAGAGGTGGATCATCCCCTTTGGAGCTAAAATGAACATCTTTATCGTCATTTTCATGCTTCTAGGGAGCTAAAACTCAAGATTTGGCTCATGGTTAAAAGTGATCTAAAAGGACCAAAATGCTCAGTTCGAGGGATTAAAACGTGTTTATTCAGTGCGGGAAGAGATATAAACAACATTTAGAGTATATTAATGTTCATGCGAGAACCTTCGATTTTTCATGCAAAACGATCGATGACCCTCGACCTGATGAAATTGCTCTGAAATTACCAAAATGGTCCGTTTTCAAAATTTCGATCTTTCAACTAATTTTGACTTTTAGAGGTGGATCATCCCTTTTGGAGCTAAAATGAACATCTTTATCGTCATTTTCATGCTTCTAGGGAGCTAAAACTCAAGATTTGGCTCATGGTTAAAAGTGACTTAAAAAGACCCAAATACTCACTTCGAGGGCTTAAAACGTGTTTATTCACTGCGGGAAGAGATATAAACAACATTTAGAGTAAATTAATGTTCATGCGAGAACGTTCAATTTTTCATGCAAAACAATCGATGACCCGCGACCTGATGAAATTGCTCTAAGTTGACCCAAATGGTCCGTTTTGAAAATTTCGATCTTTCATCTAATTTAGACTTTCAGAGGTGGATCATCCCCTTTGGAGCTAAAATGGGCATCTTTATCATCATTGTCATGCTTCTATGGCGCCAAAACCGAAGATTTGGGTCATGGTTAAAAGTGACTTAAAAGGACCCAAATGCTAACTTCGAGGGCTTAAAACGTGTTTATTCACTGCGGGAAGAGATATAACCAACATTTAGAGTAAACTAATGTTCAGGCGAGAACCTTCGATTTTTCATGCAAAACGATCGATGACCCTCGACCTGATGAAATTGCTCTGAGATGACCAAAATGGTCCGCTTTCAAAATTTCGATCTTTCAATTAATTTTGACTTTCAGAGGTGGATCATCCCTTTTGGAGCTAAAATTAACATCTTTATCGTCATTTTCATGCTTCTAGGGAGCTAAAACCCAAGATTTGGCTCATGGTTAAAAGTTACTTAAAAGGACCCAAATGCTCACTTCGAGGGCTTAAAACTTGTTTATTCAGTGCGGGAAGAGATATAAACAACATTTAGAGTAAATTAATATTGATGCGAGAAGCTTCGATTTTCATGCAAAACGATCGATGACCCGCGACCTGATGAAATTGCGCTGAGTTACCCAAAATGGTCAGTTTTGAAAATTTCGATCTTTCAACTAATTTTGACTTTCAGAGGTGGATCGTCCGTTTTGGAGCTAAAATGAGCATCTTTATCGTCATTTTTATGCTTCTAGGGAGCCAAAACTCAAGATTTGGCTCATGGTTAAAAGTGACTTAAAAGGACCCAAATGCTCACTTCGAGGGATTAAAACGTGTTTATTCAGTGCGGGAAGAGATATAAACAACATTTAGAGTATATTAATGTTCATGCGAGAACCTTCGATTTTTCATTCAAAACGATCGATGACCCTCGACCTGATGAAATTGCTCTGAGATGACCAAAATGGTCCGTTTTCAAAATTTCGATCTTTCAACTAATTTTGACTTTTAGAGGTGGATCATCCCTTTTGGAGCTAAAATGAGCATCTTTATCGTCATTTTCATGCTTCTAGGGAGCTAAAACTCAAGATTTGGCTAATGGTTAAAAGTGACTTAAAAAGACCCAAATACTCACTTCGAGGGTTTAAAACGTGTGTATTCACTGCGGGAAGAGATATAAACAACATTTAGAGTTAATTAATGTTTATGCGAGAACTTTAAATTTTTCATGCAAAACAATCGATGACCCGCGACCTGATGAAATTGCTCTAAGTTGACCAAAATGGTCCGTTTTCAAAATGTCGACCTTTCAACTAATTTTGACTTTCAGAGGTGGATCGTCCGTTTTGGAGCTAAAATGAGCATCTTTATCGTCATTTTTATGCTTCTAGGGAGCCAAAACTCAAGATTTGGCTCATGGTTAAAAGTGACTTAAAAGGACCCAAATGCTCACTTCGAGGGATTAAAACGTGTTTATTCAGTGCGGGAAGAGATATAAACAACATTTAGAGTATATTAATGTTCATGCGAGAACCTTCGATTTTTCAGGCAAAACGATCGATGACCCTCGACCTGATGAAATTGCTCTGAGATGACCAAAATGGTCCGTTTTCAAAATTTCGATCTTTCAACTAATTTTGACTTTTAGAGGTGGATCATCCCTTTTGGAGCTAAAATGAGCATCTTTATCGTCATTTTCATGCTTCTAGGGAGCTAAAACCCAAGATTTGGCTCATGGTTAAAAGTTACTTAAAAGGACCCAAAAGCTCACTTCGAGGGCTTAAAACTTGTTTATTCAGTGCGGGAAGAGATATAAACAACATTTAGAGTAAATTAATATTGATGCGAGAAGCTTCGATTTTCATGCAAAACGATCGATGACCCGCGACCTGATGAAATTGCTCTAAGTTGACCAAAATGGTCCGTTTTCAAAATGTCGACCTTTTAACTAATTTTGACTTTCAGAGGTGGATCATCCCTTTTGGAGCTAAAATGAGCATCTTTATCGTGATTTTTCTGCTTCTAGGGAGCCAAAACTCAAGATTTGGCTCATGGTTAAAAGTGACTTAAAAGGACCCAAATGCTCACTTTGAGGGCTTAAAACTTGTTTATTCAGTGCGGGAAGAGATATAAACAACATTTAGAGTAAATTAATGTTGATGCGAGAACCTTCGATTTTTCATGCTAAACGATCGATGACCACCTGATGAAATTGCTCTGAGATGACCAAAATGTTCCGTTTTGAAAATGTCCATCCTTCCACTAATTTTTACTTTCAGAGGTGGATCATGCCTTTTGGAGCTAAAATGGGCATCTTTATCGTCATTTTCATGCTTCTCGGGAGCCAAAACTCAAGATTTGGCTCCTGGTTAAAAGTGACTTAAAAGGTTCCAAATGCTCACTTCGAGGGCTTAAAACGTGTTTATTCACCACGGGAAGAGATATAAACAACATTTAGAGTAAATTAATGTTCATGCGAGAATGTTCAATTTTTCATGCAAAACAATCGATGACCCGCGACCTGATGAAATTGCTCTAAATTGACCAAAATGGTCCGTTTTCAAAATGTCGATCTTTTAACTAATTTTGACTTTCAGAGGTGGATCATCCCTTTTGGAGATAAAATGAACATCTTTATCATCATTTTCATGCTTCTAGGGAGCTAAAACTCAAGATTTGGCTCATGGTAAAAAGTGACTTAAAAGGACCCAAATGCTAACTTCGAGGGCTTAAAACATGTTTATTCAGTACGGAAAGAGATATAAACAATATTTAGAGTAAATTAATGTTGATGCGAGAACCTTCGATTTTTCATGCAAAACGATCGATGACCCTCGACCTGATGAAATTGCTCTGAGATGACCAAAATGGTCCCTTTTCAAAATTTCGATCTTTCAATTAATTTTGACTTTCAGAGGTGGATCATCCCTTTTGGAGCTAAAATTAACATCTTTATCGTCATTTTCATGCTTCTAGGGAGCTAAAACCCAAGATTTGGCTCATGGTTAAAAGTTACTTAAAAGGACCCAAATGCTCACTTCGAGGGCTTAAAACTTGTTTATTCAGTGCGGGAAGAGATATAAACAACATTTAGAGTAAATTAATATTGATGCGAGAAGCTTCGATTTTCATGCAAAACGATCGATGACCCGCGACCTGATGAAATTGCGCTGAGTTACCCAAAATGGTCAGTTTTGAAAATTTCGATCTTTCAACTAATTTTTATAGGTTTATTCAGTACTGTTTTGAGATATAAACAATATTTAGAGTAAATTATTGTTGATGCGAGAACCTTCGATTTTTCATGCAAAACGATCAATGACCCGCGACCTGATGAAATTGCTCTGAGATGACCAAAATGGTCCTTTTTGAAAATGTCCATCCTTCCACTAATTTTGACTTTCAGAGGTGGATCATCCCTTTTGGAGCTAAAATGAACATCTTTATCGTCATTTTCATGCTTCTAGGGAGCTAAAACTCAAGATTTGGCTCATGGTTAAAAGTGACTTAAAAGGACTCAAATGCTCACTTCGAGGGCTTAAAACGTGTTTATTCACTGCGGGAAGAGATATAAACAACATTTAGAGTAAATTAATGTTCATGCGAGAACGTTCAATTTTTCATGCAAAACAATCGATGACCCGCGACCTGATGAAATTGCTCTGAGTTGACCGAAATGGTCCGTTTTGAAAATTTCGATCTTTCATCTAATTTAGACTTTCAGAGGTGGATCATCCCCTTTGGAGCTAAAATGAACATCTTTATCGTCATTTTCATGCTTCTAGGGAGCTAAAACTCAAGATTTGGCTCATGGTTAAAAGTGATCTAAAAGGACCAAAATGCTCACTTCGAGGGATTAAAACGTGTTTATTCAGTGCGGGAAGAGATATAAACAACATTTAGAGTATATTAATGTTCATGCGAGAACCTTCGATTTTTCATGCAAAACGATCGATGACCCTCGACCTGATGAAATTGCTCTGAAATTACCAAAATGGTCCGTTTTCAAAATTTCAATCTTTCAACTAATTTTGACTTTTAGAGGTGGATCATCCCTTTTGGAGCTAAAATGAACATCTTTATCGTCATTTTCATGCTTCTAGGGAGCTAAAACTCAAGATTTGGCTCATGGTTAAAAGTGACTTAAAAAGACCCAAATACTCACTTCGAGGGCTTAAAATGTGTTTATTCACTGCGGAAAGAGATATAAACAACATTTAGAGTAAATTAATGTTCATGCGAGAACGTTCAATTTTTCATGCAAAACAATCGATGACCCGCGACCTGATGAAATTGCTCTAAGTTGACCCAAATGGTCCGTTTTGAAAATTTCGATCTTTCATCTAATTCAGACTTTCAGAGGTGGATTATCCCCTTTGGAGCTAAAATGGGCATCTTTATCGTCATTGTCATGCTTCTATGGCGCCAAAACCGAAGATTTGGGTCATGGTTAAAAGTGACTTAAAAGGACCCAAATGCTAACTTCGAGGGCTTAAAACGTGTTTATTCACTGCGGGAAGAGATATAACCAACATTTAGAGTAAACTAATGTTCAGGCGAGAACCTTCGATTTTTCATGCAAAACGATCGATGACCCTCGACCTGATGAAATTGCTCTGAGATGACCAAAATGGTCCGTTTTAAAAATTTCGATCTTTCAATTAATTTTGACTTTCAGAGGTGGATCATCCCTTTTGGAGCTAAAATTAACATCTTTATCGTCATTTTCATGCTTCTAGGGAGCTAAAACCCAAGATTTGGCTCATGGTTAAAAGTTACTTAAAAGGACCCAAATGCTCACTTCGAGGGCTTAAAACGTGTTTATTCAGTGCGGGAAGAGATATAAACAACATTTAGAGTAAATTAATATTGATGCGAGAAGCTTCGATTTTCATGCAAAACGATCGATGACCCGCGACCTGATGAAATTGCGCTGAGTTACCCAAAATGGTCAGTTTTGAAAATTTCGATCTTTCAACTAATTTTGACTTTCAGAGGTGGATCATCCGTTTTGGAGCTAAAATGAGCATCTTTATCGTCATTTTTATGCTTCTAGGGAGCCAAAACTCAAGATTTGGCTCATGGTTAAAAGTGACTTAAAAGGACCCAAATGCTCACTTCGAGGGATTAAAACGTGTTTATTCAGTGCGGGAAGAGATATAAACAACATTTAGAGTATATTAATGTTCATGCGAGAACCTTCGATTTTTCATGCAAAACGATCGATGACCCTCGACCTGATGAAATTGCTCTGAGATGACCAAAATGGTCCGTTTTCAAAATTTCGATCTTTCAACTAATTTTGACTTTTAGAGGTGGATCATCCCTTTTGGAGCTAAAATGAGCATCTTTATCGTCATTTTCATGCTTCTAGGGAGCTAAAACTCAAGATTTGGCTAATGGTTAAAAGTGACTTAAAAAGACCCAAATACTCACTTCGAGGGTTTAAAACGTGTGTATTCACTGCGGGAAGAGATATAAACAACATTTAGAGTAAATTAATGTTTATGCGAGAACTTTAAATTTTTCATGCAAAACAATCGATGACCCGCGACCTGATGAAATTGCTCTAAGTTGACCAAAATGGTCCGTTTTCAAAATGTCGACCTTTTAACTAATTTTGACTTTCAGAGGTGGATCATCCCTTTTGGAGCTAAAATGAGCATCTTTATCGTGATTTTTCTGCTTCTAGGGAGCCAAAACTCAAGATTTGGCTCATGGTTAAAAGTGACTTAAAAGGACCCAAATGCTCACTTTGAGGGCTTAAGACTTGTTTATTCAGTGCGGGAAGAGATATAAACAACATTTAGAGTAAATTAATGTTGATGCGAGAACCTTCGATTTTTCATGCAAAACGATCGATGACCACCTGATGAAATTGCTCTGAGATGACCAAAATGTTCCGTTTTGAAAATGTCCATCCTTCCACTAATTTTTACTTTCAGAGGTGGGTCATGCCTTTTGGAGCTAAAATGGGCATCTTTATCGTCATTTTCATGCTTCTCGGGAGCCAAAACTCAAGATTTGGCTCCTGGTTAAAAGTGACTTAAAAGGTTCCAAATGCTCACTTCGAGGGCTTAAAACGTGTTTATTCACCACGGGAAGAGATATAAACAACATTTAGAGTAAATTAATGTTCATGCGAGAACGTTCAATTTTTCATGCAAAACGATCAATGACCCGCGACCTTATGAAATTGCTCTAAGTAGACCAAAATGGTCCGTTTTCAAAATTTCGATCTTTCAACTAATTTTGACTTTCAGAGGTGGATCATCCCTTTTGGAGCTAAAATGAGCATCTTTATCGTCATTTTCATGCTTCTAGGGAGCTAAAACTCAAGATTTGGCTCATGGTTAAAAGTGACTTAAAAGGACCCAAATACTCACTTCGAGGGTTTAAAACGTGTTTATTCACTGCGGGAAGAGATATAAACAACATTTAGAGTAAATTAATGTTCATGCAAGAACGTTCAACTTTTTCATGCAAAACAATCGATGACCCGCGACCTGATGAAATTGCTCTAAATTGACCAAAATGGTCCGTTTTCAAAATGTCGATCTTTCAACTAATTTTGACTTTCAGAGGTGGATCATCCCTTTTGGAGCTAAAATGAGCATCTGTATCGTCATTTTCCTGCTTCTAGGGAGCCAGAACTCAAGATTTGTCTCATGGTTAAAAGTGACTTAAAAGGACCCAAATGCTCACTTCGAGGGCTTAAAACGTGTTTATTCACTGCGGGAAGTGATATAAACAACATTTAGAGTAAATTAATGTTCATGCGAGAACCTTCAATTTTTCATGCAAAAAGATCGATGACCCGAGACCTGAAGAAATTGCTCTGAGGTGACCAAAATGGTCCGTTTTGAAAATTTCCAAGTTTCAACTAATTTTGACTTTCAGAGGTGGATCATCCCTTTTGGAGATAAAATGAACATCTTTATCATCATTTTCATGCTTCTAGGGAGCTAAAACTCAAGATTTGGCTCATGGTAAAAAGTGACTTAAAAGGACCCAAATGCTAACTTCGAGGGCTTAAAACATGTTTATTCAGTACGGAAAGAGATATAAACAATATTTAGAGTAAATTAATGTTGATGCGAGAACCTTCGATTTTTCATGCAAAACGATCAATGACCCGCGACCTGATGAAATTGCTCTGAGATGACCAAAATTGTCCTTTTTGAAAATGTCCATCCTTCCACTAATTTTGACTTTCAGAGGTGGATCATCCCTTTTGGAGCTAAAATGAACATCTTTATTGTCATTTTCATGCTTCTAGGGAGCTAAAACTCAAGATTTGGCTCATGGTTAAAAGTGACTTAAAAGGACCCAAATGCTAACTTCGAGGGCTTAAAACGTGTTTATTCAGTACGGGAAGAGATATAAACAACATTTAGAGTAAATTAATGTTGATGCGAGAACCTTCGATTTTTCATGCAAAACGATCAATGACCCGCGACCTGATGAAATTGCTCTGAGATGACCAAAATGGTCCTTTTTGAAAATGTCCATCCTTCCACTAGTTTTGACTTTCAGATGTGGATCATCCCTTTTGGAGCTAAAATGAGCATCTTTATCGTCATTTTCATGCTTCTAGGGCGCCAAAACCGAAGATTTGGCTCATGGTTTAAAGTGACTTAAAAGGACTCAAATGCTCACTTCGAGGGCTTAAAACGTGTTTATTCACTGCGGGAAGAGATATAAACAACATTTAGAGTAAATTAATGTTCATGCGAGAACGTTCAATTTTTCATGCAAAACAATCGATGACCCGCGACCTGATGAAATTGCTCTGAGTTGACCAAAATGGTCAGTTTTGAAAATTTCGATCTTTCATCTAATTTAGACTTTCAGGGGTGGATCATCCCCTTTGGAGCTAAAATGAACATCTCTATCGTCATTTTCATGCTTCTAGGGAGCTAAAACTCAAGATTTGGCTCATGGTAAAAAGTGACTTAAAAAGACCCAAATACTCACTTCGAGGGCTTAAAACGTGTTTATTCACTGCGGGAAGAGATATAAACAACATTTAGAGTAAATTAATGTTCATGCAAGAACGTTCAATTTTTCATGCAAAACAATCGATGACCCGCGACCTGATGAAATTGCTCTAAGTTGACCAAAATGGTCCGTTTTCAAAATGTCGATCTTTCAACTAATTTTGACTTATAGAGGTGGATCATCCCTTTTGGAGCTAAAATGAGCATCTTTATCGTCATTTTCCTGCTTCTAGGGAGCCAGAACTCAAGATTTGGCTCATGGTTAAAAGTGACTTAAAAGGACCCAAATGCTCACTTCGAGGGCTTAAAACGTGTTTATTCACTGCGGGAAGTGATATAAACAACATTTAGAGTAAATTAATGTTCATGCGAGAACCTTCAATTTTTCATGCAAAAAGATCGATGACCCGAGACCTGAAGAAATTGCTCTGAGATGACCAAAATGGTCCGTTTTGAAAATTTCTAAGTTTCAACTAATTTTGATTTTCAGAGGTGGATCATCCCCTTTGGAGCTAAAATGGGCATCTTTATCGTCATTTTCATGCTTCTAGGGAGCTAAAACTCAAGATTTGGCTCATGGTTAAAAGTGACTTAAAAGGACCCAAATGCTCACTTCGAGGGATTAAAACGTGTTTATTCAGTGCGGGAAGAGATATAAACAACATTTAGAGTAAATTAATGTTCATGCGAGAATGTTCAATTTTTCATGCAAAACAATCGATGACCCGCGACCTGATGAAATTGCTCTAAAATGACCCAAATGGTCCGTTTTGAAAATTTCGATCTTTCATCTAATTTAGACTTTCAGAGGTGGATCATCCCCTTTGGAGCTAAAATGGGCATCTTTATCGTCATTTTCATGCTTCTATGGCGCCAAAACCGAAGATTTGGCTCATGGTTAAAAGTGACTTAAAAGGACCCAAATGCTAACTTCGAGGGCTTAAAACGTGTTTATTCACTGCGGGAAGAGATATAACCAACATTTAGAGTAAACTAATGTTCAGGCGAGAACCTGCGATTTTTCATGCAAAACGATCGATGACCCTCGACCTGATGAAATTGCTCTGAGATGACCAAAATGGTCCTTTTTCAAAATTTCGATCTTTCAATTAATTTTGACTTTCAGAGGTGGATCATCCCTTTTGGAGCTAAAATGAACATCTTTATCGTCATTTTCATGCTTCTAGGGAGCTAAAACTCAAGATTTGGCTCATGGTTAAAAGTGACTTAAAAGGACCCAAATGCTCACTTCGAGGGCTTAAAACTTGTTTATTCAGTGCGGGAAGAGTTATAAACAACATTTAGAGTAAATTAATATTGATGCGAGAACCTTCGATTTTCATGCAAAACGATCGATGACCCGCGACCTGATGAAATTGCGCTGAGTTAACCAAAATGGTCAGTTTTGAAAATTTCTATCTTTCAACTAATTTTGACTTTCAGAGGTGGATCATCCGTTTTGGAGCTAAAATGAGCATCTTTATCGTCATTTTTATGCTTCTAGGGAGCCAAAACTCAAGATTTGGCTCATGGTTAAAAGTGACTTAAAAGGACCCAAATGCTCACTTCGAGGGATTAAAACGTGTTTATTCAGTGCAGGAAGAGATATAAACAACATTTAGAGTAAATTAATATTGATGCGAGAAGCTTCGATTTTCATGCAAAACGATCGATGACCCGCGACCTTATGAAATTGCGCTGAGTTACCCAAAATGGTCAGTTTTGAAAATTTCGATCTTTCAACTAATTTTTATAGGTTTATTCAGTACTGTTTTGAGATATAAACAATATTTAGAGTAAATTATTGTTGATGCGAGAACCTTCGATTTTTCATGCAAAACGATCAATGACCCGCGACCTGATGAAATTGCTCTGAGATGACCAAAATGGTCCTTTTTGAAAATGTCCATCCTTCCACTAATTTTGACTTTCAGAGGTGGATCATCCCTTTTGGAGCTAAAATGAACATCTTTATCGTCATTTTCATGCTTCTAGGGAGCTAAACCTCAAGATTTGGCTCATGGTTAAAAGTGACTTAAAAGGACTCAAATGCTCACTTCGAGGGCTTAAAACGTGTTTATTCACTGCGGGAAGAGATATAAACAACATTTAGAGTAAATTAATGTTCATGCGAGAACGTTCGATTTTTCATGCAAAACAATCGATGACCCGCGACCTGATGAAATTGCTCTGAGTTGACCGAAATGGTCCGTTTTGAAAATTTCGATCTTTCATCTAATTTAGACTTTCAGAGGTGGATCATCCCCTTTGGAGCTAAAATGAACATCTTTATCGTCATTTTCATGCTTCTAGGGAGCTAAAACTCAAGATTTGGCTCATGGTTAAAAGTGATCTAAAAGGACCAAAATGCTCACTTCGAGGGATTAAAACGTGTTTATTCAGTGCGGGAAGAGATATAAACAACATTTAGAGTATATTAATGTTCATGCGAGAACCTTCGATTTTTCATGCAAAACGATCGATGACCCTCGACCTGATGAAATTGCTCTGAAATTACCAAAATGGTCCGTTTTCAAAATTTCGATCTTTTAACTAATTTTGACTTTTAGAGGTGGATCATCCCTTTTGGAGCTAAAATGAACATCTTTATCGTCATTTTCATGCTTCTAGGGAGCTAAAACTCAAGATTTGGCTCATGGTTAAAAGTGACTTAAAAAGACCCAAATACTCACTTCGAGGGCTTAAAACGTGTTTATTCACTGCGGGAAGAGATATAAACAACATTTAGAGTAAATTAATGTTCATGCGAGAACGTTCAATTTTTCATGCAAAACAATCGATGACCCGCGACCTGATGAAATTGCTCTAAGTTGACCCAAATGGTCCGTTTTGAAAATTTCGATCTTTTATCTAATTTAGACTTTCAGAGGTGGATCATCCCCTTTGGAGCTAAAATGGGCATCTTTATCGTCATTGTCATGCTTCTATGGCGCCAAAACCGAAGATTTGGGTCATGGTTAAAAGTGACTTAAAAGGACCCAAATGCTAACTTCGAGGGCTTAAAACGTGTTTATTCACTGCGGGAAGAGATATAACCAACATTTAGAGTAAACTAATGTTCAGGCGAGAACCTTCGATTTTTCATGCAAAACGATCGATGACCCTCGACCTGATGAAATTGCTCTGAGATGACCAAAATGGTCCGTTTTCAAAATTTCGATCTTTCAATTAATTTTGACTTTCAGAGGTGGATCATCCCTTTTGGAGCTAAAATTAACATCTTTATCGTCATTTTCATGCTTCTAGGGAGCTAAAACCCAAGATTTGGCTCATGGTTAAAAGTTACTTAAAAGGACCCAAATGCTCACTTCGAGGGCTTAAAACTTGTTTATTCAGTGCGGGAAGAGATATAAACAACATTTAGAGTAAATTAATATTGATGCGAGAAGCTTCGATTTTCATGCAAAACGATCGATGACCCGCGACCTGATGAAATTGCGCTGAGTTACCCAAAATGGTCAGTTTTGAAAATTTCGATCTTTCAACTAATTTTGACTTTCAGAGGTGGATCATCCGTTTTGGAGCTAAAATGAGCATCTTTATCGTCATTTTTATGCTTCTAGGGAGCCAAAACTCAAGATTTGGCTCATGGTTAAAAGTGACTTAAAAGGACCCAAATGCTCACTTCGAGGGATTAAAACGTGTTTATTCAGTGCGGGAAGCGATATAAACAACATTTAGAGTATATTAATGTTCATGCGAGAACCTTCGATTTTTCATGCAAAACGATCGATGACCCTCGACCTGATGAAATTGCTCTGAGATGACCAAAATGGTCCGTTTTCAAAATTTCGATCTTTCAACTAATTTTGACTTTTAGAGGTGGATCATTTATTTGATATTTGATATTTGATATTTATGTGCATTTGTATAGCGCTAACGTTCGCTCCCAAGGGGGCATCATGGCGCTGAGCAAGCTGCGGAGAATAACAGGAGGATGGATTTGGAACGGAGGAGACTAGATGGCTGACAGGACAGAGGAGTCTAGCTGTTGGTAGACCCATGTCTTGAGAAGTTTTCTAAAGTTGTTTTCGTTATCTACAGATCTGAGACTGACAGGCAAATTGTTCCAGGCTTTGGCGGCCAGAACATTGAAGGATTTCCCACCCTTGGTCTTATATTTAAATCTGGGGATTAGGACCAGATTTGTCCCAGAAGATCTCAAACAGCGCGGGGGGTTGTAGCGCATGAAACGCTTTGCAAAGTAGCGGGGCCCTGTATTTTGCATTGTTTTGAAAACTGTAAGTAGTAGTTTAAAGAGAATTCTTTTATGCAATGGCATCCAATGCAGCGAATTTAGTGCTGCGGACGCTGATGACCTTCTGGGGAGTTGTAAGACTAGTCGAGCTGCAGCGTGTTGGATGCTCTGCAGCTTTCTGAGAGTAGATTTTTTTACTCCGGCCATAAGGCCATTGCAGTAGTCAAGTCGTGAGAGTATGAGGGCTACCGCGACTGACTTTCTGGCTGCAATTGGGAGGAAATCGAAAAAAGTTTTCAGTGATTTTATTAGTCCAAAGCAGCGGCCGGCAGTGGTCTTGACGTGGTCATCAAAGGAAAGAGATGAGTCAAATTGAACGCCTAGGTTTCTGGCTGATGGAACTGCACTTGGGGGGGCCTCTGATCCAGGGGGCCACCAGTCTTTCGGGCAGAAAGAAAGGTTTTTACCTAATGGGATGATTTCCGTCTTAGCACTGTTGCATTTCAAATGGTTAATGTTTAACCACTTAAAGACATCAGAAAGGCAGTTTTTGAACCGAAGATCAGTGTCGGTCCGCTGCTTGTCAATTGTGACGACCAATTGAGTGTCGTCAGCGTAGGACGTGACAAGAATCCCATGTGATTCTATCACAGCTAAAAGAGGTGCCATATAAATGTTAAAAAACAAAGGACTCAATATGGACCCCTGGGGCACTCCAGATGTAATGAGTTTTTTGCAGGATAGGTGGGGTCCAAGGGACACAGTCTGAGACCTGTTTGATAAAAACGATGAAATCCAGGCAAGGGCTGTGTCAGTCACGCCAATCTCTCGCATTCGATTAATTAGGATGACATGCGAGATGGTGTCGAATGCTGCTGAGAGATCCAACAGGATGAGGACAGCCTGCTTGCCCTCATCCTGCAGGAACTTGATGGAATCAGCTAATTCGATCAGTGCTGTTTCAGTGGAGTGACCGGAGCGGAAGCCTGATTGCTGAGGGTGTAAGATGTTGTGGGCCTCTACAAAAGTTTTTAGCTCTTCATGCACTAAATGCTCCGTGACTTTGCCTAGGATAGGAAGGAGGGAGATGGGACGCATATTCGTCAAATCTGTTGGCGATTTATTCTGTTTTTTCAGTAGGGGTTTTACTGTAGCCATCTTCCATTCGGTAGGTACAAGTCCGGATTCAAGGGATTCATTGATGATAACGTTAATGTAGGGATTGACTGTGTCGATCAAGTGGTGAAGGATGATGGGGGGACAGGAATCGGTAGGCGCTCCTGATTTGCAGGCCCGAATTGCCTTGCTAGTCTGTTGCAGGGAGACAGATTTAAAAGCGGAAAAAAGGGGGTAGTTGACTGTTGCCTCTAAGGGGGTTGTCGGCGGAAGGGGAAAGTCTTTCTGAATATTAACTATTTTGTCGACAAAATAATCTGCAATTTGATTGCAGAGACTCTCTGAGGGAGGTATATCAGTGGTGAGGACTTTCGGGTGAGTGAAGGACTTGACTATGGTAAAAATAGTTTTTTGGTTTTGGTGTGCTTCCATTATAAGCTTGGTGTAGTATTCCTTTTTGGCTATTTTTATGTCAGAGAGATATAATTTCCTCTGTTGGACATACCTTGTTCTTGAGACCGTATCATATGCTTGTCTCCAGAGTCTCTCTAGTCTCCGTCATCCCTTTTGGAGCTAAAATGAGCATCTTTATCGTCATTTTCATGCTTCTAGGGAGCTAAAACTCAAGATTTGGCTAATGGGTAAAAGTGACTTAAAAAGACCCAAATACTCACTTCGAGGGTTTAAAACGTGTGTATTCACTGCGGGAAGAGATATAAACAACATTTAGAGTAAATTAATGTTTATGCGAGAACCTTCGATTTTCATGCAAAACGATCGATGACCCGCGACCTGATGAAATTGCGCTGAGTTAACCAAAATGGTCAGTTTTGAAAATTTCTATCTTTCAACTAATTTTGACTTTCAGAGGTGGATCATCCGTTTTGGAGCTAAAATGAGCATCTTTATCGTCATTTTTATGCTTCTAGGGAGCCAAAACTCAAGATTTGGCTCATGGTTAAAAGTGACTTAAAAGGACCCAAATGCTCACTTCGAGGGATTAAAACGTGTTTATTCAGTGCGGGAAGAGATATAAACAACATTTAGAGTAAATTAATATTGATGCGAGAAGCTTCGATTTTCATGCAAAACGATCGATGACCCGCGACCTGATGAAATTGCGCTGAGTTACCCAAAATGGTCAGTTTTGAAAATTTCGATCTTTCAACTAATTTTTATATGTTTATTCAGTACTGTTTTGAGATATAAACAATATTTAGAGTAAATTATTGTTGATGCGAGAACCTTCGATTTTTCATGCAAAACGATCAATGACCCGCGACCTGATGAAATTGCTCTGAGATTACCAAAATGGTCCTTTTTGAAAATGTCCATCCTTCCACTAATTTTGACTTTCAGAGGTGGATCATCCCTTTTGGAGCTAAAATGAACATCTTTATCGTCATTTTCATGCTTCTAGGGAGCTAAACCTCAAGATTTGGCTCATGGTTAAAAGTGACTTAAAAGGACTCAAATGCTCACTTCGAGGGCTTAAAACGTGTTTATTCACTGCGGGAAGAGATATAAACAACATTTAGAGTAAATTAATGTTCATGCGAGAACGTTCAATTTTTCATGCAAAACAATCGATGACCCGCGACCTGATGAAATTGCTCTGAGTTGACCGAAATGGTCCGTTTTGAAAATTTCGATCTTTCATCTAATTTAGACTTTCAGAGGTGGATCATCCCTTTTGGAGCTAAAATTAACATCTTTATCGTCATTTTCATGCTTCTAGGGAGCTAAAACCCAAGATTTGGCTCATGGTTAAAAGTTACTTAAAAGGACCCAAATGCTCACTTCGAGGGCTTAAAACTTGTTTATTCAGTGCGGGAAGAGATATAAACAACATTTAGAGTAAATTAATATTGATGCGAGAAGCTTCGATTTTCATGCAAAACGATCGATGACCCGCGACCTGATGAAATTGCGCTGAGTTACCCAAAATGGTCAGTTTTGAAAATTTCGATCTTTCAACTAATTTTGACTTTCAGAGGTGGATCATCCGTTTTGGAGCTAAAATGAGCATCTTTATCGTCATTTTTATGCTTCTAGGGAGCCAAAACTCAAGATTTGGCTCATGGTTAAAAGTGACTTAAAAGGACCCAAATGCTCACTTCGAGGGATTAAAACGTGTTTATTCAGTGCGGGAAGAGATATAAACAACATTTAGAGTATATTAATGTTCATGCGAGAACCTTCGATTTTTCATGCAAAACGATCGATGACCCTCGACCTGATGAAATTGCTCTGAGATGACCAAAATGGTCCGTTTTCAAAATTTCGATCTTTCAACTAATTTTGACTTTTAGAGGTGGATCATCCCTTTTGGAGCTAAAATGAGCATCTTTATCGTCATTTTCATGCTTCTAGGGAGCTAAAACTCAAGATTTGGCTAATGGGTAAAAGTGACTTAAAAAGACCCAAATACTCACTTCGAGGGTTTAAAACGTGTGTATTCACTGCGGGAAGAGATATAAACAACATTTAGAGTAAATTAATGTTTATGCGAGAACCTTCGATTTTCATGCAAAACGATCGATGACCCGCGACCTGATGAAATTGCGCTGAGTTAACCAAAATGGTCAGTTTTGAAAATTTCGATCTTTCAACTAATTTTGACTTTCAGAGGTGGATCATCCGTTTTGGAGCTAAAATGAGCATCTTTATCGTCATTTTTATGCTTCTAGGGAGCCAAAACTCAAGATTTGGCTCATGGTTAAAAGTGACTTAAAAGGACCCAAATGCTCACTTCGAGGGATTAAAACGTGTTTATTCAGTGCGGGAAGAGATATAAACAACATTTAGAGTATATTAATGTTCATGCGAGAACCTTCGATTTTTCATGCAAAACGATCGATGACCCTCGACCTGATGAAATTGCTCTGAGATGACCAAAATGGTCCGTTTTCAAAATTTCGATCTTTCAACTAATTTTGACTTTTAGAGGTGGATCATTTATTTGATATTTGATATTTGATATTTATGTGCATTTGTATAGCGCTAACGTTCGCTCCCAAGGGGGCATCATGGCGCTGAGCAAGCTGCGGAGAATAACAGGAGGATGGATTTGGAACGGAGGAGACTAGATGGCTGACAGGACAGAGGAGTCTAGCTGTTGGTAGACCCATGTCTTGAGAAGTTTTCTAAAGTTGTTTTCGTTATCTACAGATCTGAGACTGACAGGCAAATTGTTCCAGGCTTTGGCGGCCAGAACATTGAAGGATTTCCCACCCTTGGTCTTATATTTAAATCTGGGGATTAGGACCAGATTTGTCCCAGAAGATCTCAAACAGCGCGGGGGGTTGTAGCGCATGAAACGCTTTGCAAAGTAGCGGGGCCCTGTATTTTGCATTGTTTTGAAAACTGTAAGTAGTAGTTTAAAGAGAATTCTTTTATGCAATGGCATCCAATGCAGCGAATTTAGTGCTGCGGACGCTGATGACCTTCTGGGGAGTTGTAAGACTAGTCGAGCTGCAGCGTGTTGGATGCTCTGCAGCTTTCTGAGAGTAGATTTTTTTACTCCGGCCATAAGGCCATTGCAGTAGTCAAGTCGTGAGAGTATGAGGGCTACCGCGACTGACTTTCTGGCTGCAATTGGGAGGAAATCGAAAAAAGTTTTCAGTGATTTTATTAGTCCAAAGCAGCGGCCGGCAGTGGTCTTGACGTGGTCATCAAAGGAAAGAGATGAGTCAAATTGAACGCCTAGGTTTCTGGCTGATGGAACTGCACTTGGGGGGGCCTCTGATCCAGGGGGCCACCAGTCTTTCGGGCAGAAAGAAAGGTTTTTACCTAATGGGATGATTTCCGTCTTAGCACTGTTGCATTTCAAATGGTTAATGTTTAACCACTTAAAGACATCAGAAAGGCAGTTTTTGAACCGAAGATCAGTGTCGGTCCGCTGCTTGTCAATTGTGACGACCAATTGAGTGTCGTCAGCGTAGGACGTGACAAGAATCCCATGTGATTCTATCACAGCTAAAAGAGGTGCCATATAAATGTTAAAAAACAAAGGACTCAATATGGACCCCTGGGGCACTCCAGATGTAATGAGTTTTTTGCAGGATAGGTGGGGTCCAAGGGACACAGTCTGAGACCTGTTTGATAAAAACGATGAAATCCAGGCAAGGGCTGTGTCAGTCACGCCAATCTCTCGCATTCGATTAATTAGGATGACATGCGAGATGGTGTCGAATGCTGCTGAGAGATCCAACAGGATGAGGACAGCCTGCTTGCCCTCATCCTGCAGGAACTTGATGGAATCAGCTAATTCGATCAGTGCTGTTTCAGTGGAGTGACCGGAGCGGAAGCCTGATTGCTGAGGGTGTAAGATGTTGTGGGCCTCTACAAAAGTTTTTAGCTCTTCATGCACTAAATGCTCCGTGACTTTGCCTAGGATAGGAAGGAGGGAGATGGGACGCATATTCGTCAAATCTGTTGGCGATTTATTCTGTTTTTTCAGTAGGGGTTTTACTGTAGCCATCTTCCATTCGGTAGGTACAAGTCCGGATTCAAGGGATTCATTGATGATAACGTTAATGTAGGGATTGACTGTGTCGATCAAGTGGTGAAGGATGATGGGGGGACAGGAATCGGTAGGCGCTCCTGATTTGCAGGCCCGAATTGCCTTGCTAGTCTGTTGCAGGGAGACAGATTTAAAAGCGGAAAAAAGGGGGTAGTTGACTGTTGCCTCTAAGGGGGTTGTCGGCGGAAGGGGAAAGTCTTTCTGAATATTAACTATTTTGTCGACAAAATAATCTGCAATTTGATTGCAGAGACTCTCTGAGGGAGGTATATCAGTGGTGAGGACTTTCGGGTGAGTGAAGGACTTGACTATGGTAAAAATAGTTTTTTGGTTTTGGTGTGCTTCCATTATAAGCTTGGTGTAGTATTCCTTTTTGGCTATTTTTATGTCAGAGAGATATAATTTCCTCTGTTGGACATACCTTGTTCTTGAGACCGTATCATATGCTTGTCTCCAGAGTCTCTCTAGTCTCCGTCATCCCTTTTGGAGCTAAAATGAGCATCTTTATCGTCATTTTCATGCTTCTAGGGAGCTAAAACTCAAGATTTGGCTAATGGGTAAAAGTGACTTAAAAAGACCCAAATACTCACTTCGAGGGTTTAAAACGTGTGTATTCACTGCGGGAAGAGATATAAACAACATTTAGAGTAAATTAATGTTTATGCGAGAACCTTCGATTTTCATGCAAAACGATCGATGACCCGCGACCTGATGAAATTGCGCTGAGTTAACCAAAATGGTCAGTTTTGAAAATTTCTATCTTTCAACTAATTTTGACTTTCAGAGGTGGATCATCCGTTTTGGAGCTAAAATGAGCATCTTTATCGTCATTTTTATGCTTCTAGGGAGCCAAAACTCAAGATTTGGCTCATGGTTAAAAGTGACTTAAAAGGACCCAAATGCTCACTTCGAGGGATTAAAACGTGTTTATTCAGTGCGGGAAGAGATATAAACAACATTTAGAGTAAATTAATATTGATGCGAGAAGCTTCGATTTTCATGCAAAACGATCGATGACCCGCGACCTGATGAAATTGCGCTGAGTTACCCAAAATGGTCAGTTTTGAAAATTTCGATCTTTCAACTAATTTTTATATGTTTATTCAGTACTGTTTTGAGATATAAACAATATTTAGAGTAAATTATTGTTGATGCGAGAACCTTCGATTTTTCATGCAAAACGATCAATGACCCGCGACCTGATGAAATTGCTCTGAGATTACCAAAATGGTCCTTTTTGAAAATGTCCATCCTTCCACTAATTTTGACTTTCAGAGGTGGATCATCCCTTTTGGAGCTAAAATGAACATCTTTATCGTCATTTTCATGCTTCTAGGGAGCTAAACCTCAAGATTTGGCTCATGGTTAAAAGTGACTTAAAAGGACTCAAATGCTCACTTCGAGGGCTTAAAACGTGTTTATTCACTGCGGGAAGAGATATAAACAACATTTAGAGTAAATTAATGTTCATGCGAGAACGTTCAATTTTTCATGCAAAACAATCGATGACCCGCGACCTGATGAAATTGCTCTGAGTTGACCGAAATGGTCCGTTTTGAAAATTTCGATCTTTCATCTAATTTAGACTTTCAGAGGTGGATCATCCCTTTTGGAGCTAAAATTAACATCTTTATCGTCATTTTCATGCTTCTAGGGAGCTAAAACCCAAGATTTGGCTCATGGTTAAAAGTTACTTAAAAGGACCCAAATGCTCACTTCGAGGGCTTAAAACTTGTTTATTCAGTGCGGGAAGAGATATAAACAACATTTAGAGTATATTAATGTTCATGCGAGAACCTTCGATTTTTCATGCAAAACGATCGATGACCCTCGACCTGATGAAATTGCTCTGAGATGACCAAAATGGTCCGTTTTCAAAATTTCGATCTTTCAACTAATTTTGACTTTTAGAGGTGGATCATCCCTTTTGGAGCTAAAATGAGCATCTTTATCGTCATTTTCATGCTTCTAGGGAGCTAAAACTCAAGATTTGGCTAATGGGTAAAAGTGACTTAAAAAGACCCAAATACTCACTTCGAGGGTTTAAAACGTGTGTATTCACTGCGGGAAGAGATATAAACAACATTTAGAGTAAATTAATGTTTATGCGAGAACCTTCGATTTTCATGCAAAACGATCGATGACCCGCGACCTGATGAAATTGCGCTGAGTTAACCAAAATGGTCAGTTTTGAAAATTTCTATCTTTCAACTAATTTTGACTTTCAGAGGTGGATCATCCGTTTTGGAGCTAAAATGAGCATCTTTATCGTCATTTTTATGCTTCTAGGGAGCCAAAACTCAAGATTTGGCTCATGGTTAAAAGTGACTTAAAAGGACCCAAATGCTCACTTCGAGGGATTAAAACGTGTTTATTCAGTGCGGGAAGAGATATAAACAACATTTAGAGTAAATTAATATTGATGCGAGAAGCTTCGATTTTCATGCAAAACGATCGATGACCCGCGACCTGATGAAATTGCGCTGAGTTACCCAAAATGGTCAGTTTTGAAAATTTCGATCTTTCAACTAATTTTTATATGTTTATTCAGTACTGTTTTGAGATATAAACAATATTTAGAGTAAATTATTGTTGATGCGAGAACCTTCGATTTTTCATGCAAAACGATCAATGACCCGCGACCTGATGAAATTGCTCTGAGATGACCAAAATGGTCCTTTTTGAAAATGACCATCCTTCCACTAATTTTGACTTTCAGAGGTGGATCATCCCTTTTGGAGCTAAAATGAACATCTTTATCGTCATTTTCATGCTTCTAGGGAGCTAAACCTCAAGATTTGGCTCATGGTTAAAAGTGACTTAAAAGGACTCAAATGCTCACTTCGAGGGCTTAAAACGTGTTTATTCACTGTGGGAAAAGATATAAACAACATTTAGAGTAAATTAATGTTCATGCGAGAACGTTCAATTTTTCATGCAAAACAATCGATGACCCGCGACCTGATGAAATTGCTCTGAGTTGACCGAAATGGTCCGTTTTGAAAATTTCGATCTTTCATCTAATTTAGACTTTCAGAGGTGGATCATCCCTTTTGGAGCTAAAATTAACATCTTTATCGTCATTTTCATGCTTCTAGGGAGCTAAAACCCAAGATTTGGCTCATGGTTAAAAGTTACTTAAAAGGACCCAAATGCTCACTTCGAGGGCTTAAAACTTGTTTATTCAGTGCGGGAAGAGATATAAACAACATTTAGAGTAAATTAATATTGATGCGAGAAGCTTCGATTTTCATGCAAAACGATCGATGACCCGCGACCTGATGAAATTGCGCTGAGTTACCCAAAATGGTCAGTTTTGAAAATTTCGATCTTTCAACTAATTTTGACTTTCAGAGGTGGATCATCCGTTTTGGAGCTAAAATGAGCATCTTTATCGTCATTTTTATGCTTCTAGGGAGCCAAAACTCAAGATTTGGCTCATGGTTAAAAGTGACTTAAAAGGACCCAAATGCTCACTTCGAGGGATTAAAACGTGTTTATTCAGTGCGGGAAGAGATATAAACAACATTTAGAGTATATTAATGTTCATGCGAGAACCTTCGATTTTTCATGCAAAACGATCGATGACCCTCGACCTGATGAAATTGCTCTGAGATGACCAAAATGGTCCGTTTTCAAAATTTCGATCTTTCAACTAATTTTGACTTTTAGAGGTGGATCATCCCTTTTGGAGCTAAAATGAGCATCTTTATCGTCATTTTCATGCTTCTAGGGAGCTAAAACTCAAGATTTGGCTAATGGGTAAAAGTGACTTAAAAAGACCCAAATACTCACTTCGAGGGTTTAAAACGTGTGTATTCACTGCGGGAAGAGATATAAACAACATTTAGAGTAAATTAATGTTTATGCGAGAACCTTCGATTTTCATGCAAAACGATCGATGACCCGCGACCTGATGAAATTGCGCTGAGTTAACCAAAATGGTCAGTTTTGAAAATTTCTATCTTTCAACTAATTTTGACTTTCAGAGGTGGATCATCCGTTTTGGAGCTAAAATGAGCATCTTTATCGTCATTTTTATGCTTCTAGGGAGCCAAAACTCAAGATTTGGCTCATGGTTAAAAGTGACTTAAAAGGACCCAAATGCTCACTTCGAGGGATTAAAACGTGTTTATTCAGTGCGGGAAGAGATATAAACAACATTTAGAGTAAATTAATATTGATGCGAGAAGCTTCGATTTTCATGCAAAACGATCGATGACCCGCGACCTGATGAAATTGCGCTGAGTTACCCAAAATGGTCAGTTTTGAAAATTTCGATCTTTCAACTAATTTTTATACGTTTATTCAGTACTGTTTTGAGATATAAACAATATTTAGAGTAAATTATTGTTGATGCGAGAACCTTCGATTTTTCATGCAAAACGATCAATGACCCGCGACCTGATGAAATTGCTCTGAGATGACCAAAATGGTCCTTTTTGAAAATGTCCATCCTTCCACTAATTTTGACTTTCAGAGGTGGATCATCCCTTTTGGAGCTAAAATGAACATCTTTATCGTCATTTTCATGCTTTAGGGAGCTAAACCTCAAGATTTGGCTCATGGTTAAAAGTGACTTAAAAGGACTCAAATGCTCACTTCGAGGGCTTAAAACGTGTTTATTCACTGCGGGAAGAGATATAAACAACATTTAGAGTAAATTAATGTTCATGCGAGAACGTTCAATTTTTCATGCAAAACAATCGATGACCCGCGACCTGATGAAATTGCTCTGAGTTGACCGAAATGGTCCGTTTTGAAAATTTCGATCTTTCATCTAATTTAGACTTTCAGAGGTGGATCATCCCCTTTGGAGCTAAAATGAACATCTTTATCGTCATTTTCATGCTTCTAGGGAGCTAAAACTCAAGATTTGGCTCATGGTTAAAAGTGATCTAAAAGGACCAAAATGCTCACTTCGAGGGATTAAAACGTGTTTATTCAGTGCGGGAAGAGATATAAAATACATTTAGAGTATATTAATGTTCATGCGAGAACCTTCGATTTTTCATGCAAAACGATCGATGACCCTCGACCTGATGAAATTGCTCTGAAATTACCAAAATGGTCCGTTTTCAAAATTTTGATCTTTTAACTAATTTTGACTTTTAGAGGTGGATCATCCCTTTTGGAGCTAAAATGAACATCTTTATCGTCATTTTCATGCTTCTAGGGAGCTAAAACTCAAGATTTGGCTCATGGTTAAAAGTGACTTAAAAAGACCCAAATACTCACTTCGAGGGCTTAAAACGTGTTTATTCACTGCGGGAAGAGATATAAACAACATTTAGAGTAAATTAATGTTCATGCGAGAACGTTCAATTTTTCATGCTAAACAATCGATGACCCGCGACCTGATGAAATGGCTCTAAGTTGACCCAAATGGTCCGTTTTGAAAATTTCGATCTTTTATCTAATTTAGACTTTCAGAGGTGGATCATCCCCTTTGGAGCTAAAATGGGCATCTTTATCGTCATTGTCATGCTTCTATGGCGCCAAAACCGAAGATTTGGGTCATGGTTAAAAGTGACTTAAAAGGACCCAAATGCTAACTTCGAGGGCTTAAAACGTGTTTATTCACTGCGGGAAGAGATATAACCAACATTTAGAGTAAACTAATGTTCAGGCGAGAACCTTTGATTTTTCATGCAAAACGATCGATGACCCTCGACCTGATGAAATTGCTCTGAGATGACCAAAATGGTCCGTTTTCAAAATTTCGATCTTTCAATTAATTTTGACTTTCAGAGGTGGATCATCCCTTTTGGAGCTAAAATTAACATCTTTATCGTCATTTTCATGCTTCTAGGGAGCTAAAACCCAAGATTTGGCTCATGGTTAAAAGTTACTTAAAAGGACCCAAATGCTCACTTCGAGGGCTTAAAACTTGTTTATTCAGTGCGGGAAGAGATATAAACAACATTTAGAGTAAATTAATATTGATGCGAGAAGCTTCGATTTTCATGCAAAACGATCGATGACCCGCGACCTGATGAAATTGCGCTGAGTTACCCAAAATGGTCAGTTTTGAAAATTTCGATCTTTCAACTAATTTTGACTTTCAGAGGTGGATCATCCGTTTTGGAGCTAAAATGAGCATCTTTATCGTCATTTTTATGCTTCTAGGGAGCCAAAACTCAAGATTTGGCTCATGGTTAAAAGTGACTTAAAAGGACCCAAATGCTCACTTCGAGGGATTAAAACGTGTTTATTCAGTGCGGGAAGAGATATAAACAACATTTAGAGTATATTAATGTTCATGCGAGAACCTTCGATTTTTCATGCAAAACGATCGATGACCCTCGACCTGATGAAATTGCTCTGAGATGACCAAAATGGTCCGTTTTCAAAATTTCGATCTTTCAACTAATTTTGACTTTTAGAGGTGGATCATCCCTTTTGGAGCTAAAATGAGCATCTTTATCGTCATTTTCATGCTTCTAGGGAGCTAAAACTCAAGATTTGGCTAATGGGTAAAAGTGACTTAAAAAGACCCAAATACTCACTTCGAGGGTTTAAAACGTGTGTATTCACTGCGGGAAGAGATATAAACAACATTTAGAGTAAATTAATGTTTATGCGAGAACTTTAAATTTTTCATGCAAAACAATCGATGACCCGCGACCTGATGAAATTGCTCTAAGTTGACCAAAATGGTCCGTTTTCAAAATGTCGACCTTTTAACTAATTTTGACTTTCAGAGGTGGATCATCCCTTTTGGAGCTAAAATGAGCATCTTTATCGTGATTTTTCTGCTTCTAGGGAGCCAAAACTCAAGATTTGGCTCATGGTTAAAAGTGACTTAAAAGGACCCAAATGCTCACTTTGAGGGCTTAAAACTTGTTTATTCAGTGCGGGAAGAGATATAAACAACATTTAGAGTAAATTAATGTTGATGCGAGAACCTTCGATTTTTCATGCAAAACGATCGATGACCACCTGATGAAATTGCTCTGAGATGACCAAAATGTTCCGTTTTGAAAATGTCCATCCTTCCACTAATTTTTACTTTCAGAGGTGGATCATGCCTTTTGGAGCTAAAATGGGCATCTTTATCGTCATTTTCATGCTTCTCGGGAGCCAAAACTCAAGATTTGGCTCCTGGTTAAAAGTGACTTAAAAGGTTCCAAATGCTCACTTCGAGGGCTTAAAACGTGTTTATTCACCACGGGAAGAGATATAAACAACATTTAGAGTAAATTAATGTTCATGCGAGAACGTTCAATTTTTCATGCAAAACGATCAATGACCCGCGACCTTATGAAATTGCTCTAAGTAGACCAAAATGGTCCGTTTTCAAAATTTCGATCTTTCAACTAATTTTGACTTTCAGAGGTGGATCATCCCTTTTGGAGCTAAAATGAGCATCTTTATCGTCATTTTCATGCTTCTAGGGAGCTAAAACTCAAGATTTGGCTCATGGTTAAAAGTGACTTTAAAGGACCCAAATACTCACTTCGAGGGTTTAAAACGTGTTTATTCACTGCGGGAAGAGATATAAACATCATTTAGAGTAAATTAATGTTCATGCAAGAACGTTCAATTTTTCATGCAAAACAATCGATGACCCGCGACCTGATGAAATTGCTCTAAATTGACCAAAATGGTCCGTTTTCAAAATGTCGATCTTTCAACTAATTTTGACTTTCAGAGGTGGATCATCCCTTTTGGAGTTAAAATGAGCATCTTTATCGTCATTTTCCTGCTTCTAGGGAGCCAGAACTCAAGATTTGTCTCATGGTTAAAAGTGACTTAAAAGGACCCAAATGCTCACTTCGAGGGCTTAAAACGTGTTTATTCACTTCGGGAAGTGATATAAACAACATTTAGAGTAAATTAATGTTCATGCGAGAACCTTCAATTTTTCATGCAAAAAGATCGATGACCCGAGACCTGAAGAAATTGCTCTGAGATGACCAAAATGGTCCGTTTTGAAAATTTCTAAGTTTTAATTAATTTTGATTTTCAGAGGTGGATCATCCCCTTTGGAGCTAAAATGGGCATCTTTATCGTCATTTTCATGCTTCTAGGGTGCCAAAACCGAAGATTTGGCTCATGGTTTAAAGTGACTTAAAAGGACCCAAATGCTAACTTCGAGGGCTTAAAACGTGTTTATTCAGTACGGGAAGAGATATAAACAACATTTAGAGTAAATTAATGTTGATGCGAGAACCTTCGATTTTTCATGCAAAACGATCAATGACCCGCGACCTGATGAAATTGCTCTGAGATGACCAAAATGGTCCTTTTTGAAAATGTCCATCCTTCCACTAGTTTTGACTTTCAGATGTGGATCATCCCTTTTGGAGCTAAAATGAGCATCTTTATCGTCATTTTCATGCTTCTAGGGCGCCAAAACCGAAGATTTGGCTCATGGTTTAAAGTGACTTAAAAGGACTCAAATGCTCACTTCGAGGGCTTAAAACGCGTTTATTCACTGCGGGAAGAGATATAAACAACATTTAGAGTAAACTAATGTTCAGGCGAGAACCTTCGAATTTTTCATGCAAAACGATCAATGACCCTCGACCTGATAAAATTGCTCTGAGATGACCAAAATGGTCCGTTTTCAAAATTTCGATCTTTCAACTAATTTTGACTTTCAGAGGTGGATCATCCCTTTTGGAGCTAAAATGAACATCTTTATCGTCATTTTCATGCTTCTAGGGAGCTAAAACTCAAGATTTGGCTCATGGTTAAAAGTGACTTAAAAGGACCTAAATGCTCACTTCGAGGGATTAAAACGTGTTTATTCAGTGCGGGAAGAGCTATAAACAACATTTAGAGTAAATTAATGTTCATGCGAGAATGTTCAATTTTTCATGCAAAACAATCGATGACCCGCGACCTGATGAAATTGCTCTAAAATGACCCAAATGGTCCGTTTTGAAAATTTCGATCTTTCATCTAATTTAGACTTTCAGAGGTGGATCATCCCCTTTGGAGCTAAAATGGGCATCTTTATCGTCATTTTCATGCTTCTATGGCGCCAAAACCGAAGATTTGGCTCATGGTTAAAAGTGACTTAAAAGGACCCAAATGCTAACTTCGAGGGCTTAAAACATGTTTATTCACTGCGGGAAGAGATATAACCAACATTTAGAGTAAACTAATGTTCAGGCGAGAACCTGCGATTTTTCATGCAAAACGATCGATGACCCTCGACCTGATGAAATTGCTCTGAGATGACCAAAATGGTCCGTTTTCAAAATTTCGATCTTTCAATTAATTTTGACTTTCAGAGGTGGATCATCCCTTTTGGAGCTAAAATGAACATCTTTATCGTCATTTTCATGCTTCTAGGGAGCTAAAACTCAAGATTTGGCTCATGGTTAAAAGTGACTTAAAAGGACCCAAATGCTCACTTCGAGGGCTTAAAACTTGTTTATTCAGTGCGGGAAGAGATATAAACAACATTTAGAGTAAATTAATATTGATGCGAGAACCTTCGATTTTCATGCAAAACGATCGATGACCCGCGACCTGGTGAAATTGCTCTGAGATGACCAAAATGGTCCGTTTTGAAAATGTCCATCTTTCGACTAATTTTGACTTTCAGAGGTGGATCATCCGTTTTGGAGCTAAAATGAGCATCTTTATCGTCATTTTTATGCTTCTAGGGAGCCAAAACTCAAGATTTGGCTCATGGTTAAAAGTGACTTAAAAGGACCCAAATGCTCACTTCGAGGGATTAAAACGTGTTTATTCAGTGCGGGAAGAGATATAAACAACATTTAGAGTAAATTAATGTTCATGCGAGAACCTTCAATTTTTCATGCAAAAAGATCGATGACCCGAGACCTGAAGAAATTGCTCTGAGATGACCAAAATGGTCCATTTTGAAAATTTCCAAGTTTCAACTAATTTTGACTTTCAGAGGTGGATCATCCCCTTTGGAGCTAAAATGGGCATCTTTATCGTCATTTTCATGCTTCTAGGGTGCCAAAACCGAAGATTTGGCTCATGGTTTAAAGTGACTTTAAAGGACTCAAATGCTCACTTTGAGCGCTTAAAATGTGTTTATTCACTGCGGGAAGAGATATAAACAACATTTAGAGTAAACTAATGTTCAGGCGAGAACCTTCGATTTTTCATGCAAAACGATCGATGACCCTCGACCTGATGAAATTGCTCTGAGATGACCAAAATGGTCCGTTTTCAAAATTTCGATCTTTCAACTAATTTTGACTTTCAGAGGTGGATCATCCCTTTTGGAGCTAAAATGAACATCTTTATCGTCATTTTCATGCTTCTTGGGAGCTAAAACTCAAGATTTGGCTCATGGTTAAAAGTGATCTAAAAGGACCAAAATGCTCACTTCGAGGGATTAAAACGTGTTTATTCAGTGCGGGAAGAGATATAAACAACATTTAGAGTATATTAATGTTCATGCGAGAACCTTCGATTTTTCATGCAAAACGATCGATGACCCTCGACCTGATGAAATTGCTCTGAAATTACCAAAATGGTCCGTTTTCAAAATTTCGATCTTTCAACTAATTTTGACTTTTAGAGGTGGATCATCCCTTTTGGAGCTAAAATGAACATCTTTATCGTCATTTTCATGCTTCTAGGGAGCTAAAACTCAAGATTTGGCTCATGGTTAAAAGTGACTTAAAAAGACCCAAATACTCACTTCGAGGGCTTAAAACATGTTTATTCACTGCGGGAAGAGATATAAACAACATTTAGAGTAAATTAATGTTCATGCGAGAACGTTCAATTTTTTATGCAAAACAATCGATGACCCGCGACCTGATGAAATTGCTCTAAGTTGACCCAAATGGTCCGTTTTGAAAATTTCGATCTTTCATCTAATTTAGACTTTCAGAGGTGGATCATCCCCTTTGGAGCTAAAATGGGCATCTTTATCGTCATTGTCATGCTTCTATGGCGCCAAAACCGAAGATTTGGGTCATGGTTAAAAGTGACTTAAAAGGACCCAAATGCTAACTTCGAGGGCTTAAAACGTGTTTATTCACTGCGGGAAGAGATATAACCAACATTTAGAGTAAACTAATTTTCAGGCGAGAACCTTCGATTTTTCATGCAAAACGATCGATGACCCTCGACCTGATGAAATTGCTCTGAGATGACCAAAATGGTCCGTTTTCAAAATTTCGATCTTTCAATTAATTTTGACTTTCAGAGGTGGATCATCCCTTTTGGAGCTAAAATTAACATCTTTATCGTCATTTTCATGCTTCTAGGGAGCTAAAACCCAAGATTTGGCTCATGGTTAAAAGTTACTTAAAAGGACCCAAATGCTCACTTCGAGGGCTTAAAACTTGTTTATTCAGTGCGGGAAGAGATATAAACAACATTTAGAGTAAATTAATATTGATGCGAGAAGCTTCGATTTTCATGCAAAACGATCGATGACCCACGACCTGATGAAATTGCGCTGAGTTACCCAAAATGGTCAGTTTTGAAAATTTCGATCTTTCAACTAATTTTGACTTTCAGAGGTGGATCATCCGTTTTGGAGCTAAAATGAGCATCTTTATCGTCATTTTTATGCTTCTAGGGAGCCAAAACTCAAGATTTGGCTCATGGTTAAAAGTGACTTAAAAGGACCCAAATGCTCACTTCGAGGGATTAAAACGTGTTTATTCAGTGCGGGAAGAGATATAAACAACATTTAGAGTATATTAATGTTCATGCGAGAACCTTCGATTTTTCATGCAAAACGATCAATGACCCGCGACCTGGTGAAATGGCTCTTAGATGACCAAAATGGTCCGTTTTGAAAATGTCCATCTTTCCACTAATTTTGACTTTCAGAGGTGGATCATCCCTTTTGGAGCTAAAATGAGCATCTTTATCGTCATTTTCATGCTTCTAGGGAGCCAAAACTCAAGATTTTGCTCATGGTTAAAAGTGACTTAAAAGGACCCAAATGCTCACTTTGAGGGCTTAAAACGTGTTTATTCACTGCAAGAAGAGATATAAACAACATTTAGAGTAAATTAATGTTCATGCGAGAACCTTCAATTTTTTATGCAAAACGATCGATGACCCGCGACCTGATGAAATTGCTCTGAGATGACCAAAATGGTCCGTTTTGAAAATTTCCAAGTTTCAACTAATTTTGACTTTCAGAGGTGGATCATCCCTTTTGGAGCTAAAATGAACATCTTTATCGTCATTTTCATGCTTCTAGGGAGCTAAAACTCAAGATTTGGCTCATGGTTGAAAGTGACTTAAAAAGACCCAAATACTCACTTCGAGGGCTTAAAACGTGTTTATTCACTGCGGGAAGAGATATAAACAACATTTAGAGTAAATTAATGTTCATGCGAGAACGTTCAATTTTTTATGCAAAACGATCGATGACCCGCGACCTGATGAAATTGCGCTGAGATGACCAAAATGGTCCGTTTTTAAAATTTCCAAGTTTCAACTAATTTTGACTTTCAGAGGTGGATCATCCCTTTTGGAGCTAAAATGAACATCTTTATCGTCATTTTCATGCTTCTAGGGAGCCAAAACTCAAGATTTGGCTCATGGTTAAAAGTGACTTAAAAGGACCCAAATGCTCACTTTGAGGGCTTAAAACGTGTTTATTCACTGCAAGAAGAGATATAAACAACATTTAGAGTAAATTAATGTTCATGCGAGAACCTTCAATTTTTTATGCAAAACGATCGATGACCCGCGACCTGATGAAATTGCTCTGAGATGACCAAAATGGTCCGTTTTGAAAATTTCCAAGTTTCAACTAAGTTTGACTTTCAGAGGTGGATCATCCCTTTTGGAGCTAAAATGAACATCTTTATCGTCATTTTCATGCTTCTAGGGAGCTAAAACCCAAGATTTGGCTCATGGTTAAAAGTTACTTAAAAGGACCCAAATGCTCACTTCGAGGGCTTAAAACTTGTTTATTCAGTGCGGGAAGAGATATAAACAACATTTAGAGTAAATTAATATTGATGCGAGAAGCTTCGATTTTCATGCAAAACGATCGATGACCCGCGACCTGATGAAATTGCGCTGAGTTACCCAAAATGGTCAGTTTTGAAAATTTCGATCTTTCAACTAATTTTTATAGGTTTATTCAGTACTGTTTTGAGATATAAACAATATTTAGAGTAAATTATTGTTGATGCGAGAACCTTCGATTTTTCATGCAAAACGATCAATGACCCGCGACCTGATGAAATTGCTCTGAGATGACCAAAATGGTCCTTTTTGAAAATGTCCATCCTTCCACTAATTTTGACTTTCAGAGGTGGATCATCCCTTTTGGAGCTAAAATGAACATCTTTATCGTCATTTTCATGCTTCTAGGGAGCTAAAACTCAAGATTTGGCTCATGGTTAAAAGTGACTTAAAAAGACCCAAATACTCACTTCGAGGGCTTAAAACGTGTTTATTCACTGCGGGAAGAGATATAAACAACATTTAGAGTAAATTAATGTTCATGCGAGAACGTTCAATTTTTCATGCAAAACAATCGATGACCCGCGACCTGATGAAATTGCTCTAAGTTGACCCAAATGGTCCGTTTTGAAAATTTCGATCTTTCATCTAATTTAGACTTTCAGAGGTGGATCATCCCCTTTGGAGCTAAAATGGGCATCTTTATCGTCATTGTCATGCTTCTATGGCGCCAAAACCGAAGATTTGGGTCATGGTTAAAAGTGACTTAAAAGGACCCAAATGCTAACTTCGAGGGCTTAAAACGTGTTTATTCACTGCGGGAAGAGATATAACCAACATTTAGAGTAAACTAATGTTCAGGCGAGAACCTTCGATTTTTCATGCAAAACGATCGATGACCCTCGACCTGATGAAATTGCTCTGAGATGACCAAAATGGTCGGTTTTCAAAATTTCGATCTTTCAATTAATTTTGACTTTCAGAGGTGGATCATCCCTTTTGGAGCTAAAATTAACATCTTTATCGTCATTTTCATGCTTCTAGGGAGCTAAAACCCAAGATTTGGCTCATGGTTAAAAGTTACTTAAATGGACCCAAATGCTCACTTCGAGGGCTTAAAACTTGTTTATTCAGTGCGGGAAGAGATATAAACAACATTTAGAGTAAATTAATATTGATGCGAGAAGCTTCGATTTTCATGCAAAACGATCGATGACCCGCGACCTGATGAAATTGCGCTGAGTTACCCAAAATGGTCAGTTTTGAAAATTTCGATCTTTCAACTAATTTTGACTTTCAGAGGTGGATCATCCGTTTTGGAGCTAAAATGAGCATCTTTATCGTCATTTTTATGCTTCTAGGGAGCCAAAACTCAAGATTTGGCTCATGGTTAAAAGTGACTTAAAAGGACCCAAATGCTCACTTCGAGGGATTAAAACGTGTTTATTCAGTGCGGGAAGAGATATAAACAACATTTAGAGTATATTAATGTTCATGCGAGAACCTTCGATTTTTCATGCAAAACGATCGATGACCCTCGACCTGATGAAATTGCTCTGAGATGACCAAAATGGTCCGTTTTCAAAATTTCGATCTTTCAACTAATTTTGACTTTTAGAGGTGGATCATCCCTTTTGGAGCTAAAATGAACATCTTTATCGTCATTTTCATGCTTCTAGGGAGCTAAAACTCAAGATTTGGCTCATGGTAAAAAGTGACTTAAAAAGACCCAAATACTCACTTCGAGGGCTTAAAACGTGTTTATTCACTGCGGGAAGAGATATAAACAACATTTAGAGTAAATTAATGTTCATGCGAGAATGTTCAATTTTTCATGCAAAACAATCGATGACCCGCGACCTGATGAAATTGCTCTAAAATGACCCAAATGGTCCGTTTTGAAAATTTCGATCTTTCATCTAATTTAGACTTTCAGAGGTGGATCATCCCCTTTGGAGCTAAAATGGGCATCTTTATCGTCATTTTCATGCTTCTATGGCGCCAAAACCGTAGATTTGGCTCATGGTTAAAAGTGACTTAAAAGGACCCAAATGCTAACTTCGAGGGCTTAAAACGTGTTTATTCACTGCGGGAAGAGATATAACCAACATTTAGAGTAAACTAATGTTCAGGCGAGAACCTGCGATTTTTCATGCAAAACGATCGATGACCCTCGACCTGATGAAATTGCTCTGAGATGACCAAAATGGTCCGTTTTCAAAATTTCGATCTTTCAATTAATTTTGACTTTCAGAGGTGGATCATCCCTTTTGGAGCTAAAATGAGCATCTTTATCGTCATTTTCATGCTTCCAGGGAGCTAAAACTCAAGATTTGGCTCATGGTTAAAAGTGACTTAAAAGGACCCAAATGCTAACTTCGAGGGATTAAAACATGTTTATTCAGTACGGGAAGAGATATAAACAACATTTAGAGTAAATTAATGTTAATGCGAGAACCTTCTATTTTTCATGCAAAACGATCAATGACCCGCGACCTGATGAAATTGCTCTGAGATGACCAAAATGGTCCTTTTTGAAAATGTGCATCCTTCCACTAATTTTGACTTTCAGAGGTGGATCATCCCTTTTGGAGCTAAAATGAGCATCTTTATCGTCATTTTCATGCTTCTAGGGCGCCAAAACCGAAGATTTGGCTCATGGTTTAAAGTGACTTAAAAGGACTCAAATGCTCACTTCGAGGGCTTAAAACGTGTTTATTCACCGCGGGAAGAGATATAAACAACATTTAGAGTAAATTAATGTTCATGCGAGAACGTTTAATTTTTCATGCAAAACAAACGATGACCCTCGACCTGATGAAATTGCTTTGAGATGACCAAAATGGTCCATTTTCAAAATTTCGATCTTTCAACTAATTTTGACTTTCAGAGGTGGATCATCCCTTTTGGAGCTAAAATGAACACCTTTATCGTCATTTTCATGCTTCTAGGGAGCTAAAACTCAAGATTTGGCTCATGGTTAAAAGTGACTTAAAAGGACCCAAATGCTCACTTCGAGGGCTTAAAACTTGTTTATTCAGTGTGGGAAGAGATATAAACAACATTTACAGTAAATTAATATTGATGCGAGAACCTTCGATTTTTCATGCAAAACGATCGATGACCCACGACCCGATGAAATTGCGCTGAGTTGACCAAAATGGTCAGTTTTGAAAATTTCGATCTTTCAACTAATTTTGACTTTCAGAGGTGGATCATCCGTTTTGGAGCTAAAATGAGCATCTTTATCGTCATTTTTATGCTTCTAGGGAGCCAAAACTCAAGATTTGGCTCATGGTTAAAAGTGACTTAAAAGGACCCAAATGCTCACTTCGAGGGATTAAAACGTGTTTATTCAGTGCGGGAAGAGATATAAACAACATTTAGAGTATATTAATGTTCATGCGAGAACCTTCGATTTTTCATGCAAAACGATCAATGACCCGCGACCTGGTGAAATTGCTCTGAGATGACCAAAATGGTCCTTTTTGAAAATGTGCATCCTTCCACTAATTTTGACTTTCAGAGGTGGATCATCCCTTTTGGAGCTAAAATGAGCATCTTTATCGTCATTTTCATGCTTCTAGGGCGCCAAAACCGAAGATTTGGCTCATGGTTTAAAGTGACTTAAAAGGACTCAAATGCTCACTTCGAGGGCTTAAAACGTGTTTATTCACCGCGGGAAGAGATATAAACAACATTTAGAGTAAATTAATGTTCATGCGAGAACGTTTAATTTTTCATGCAAAACAAACGATGACCCGCGACCTGATGAAATTGCTCTGAGTTGACCAAAATGGTCCGTTTTGAAAATTTCGATCTTTCATCTAATTTAGACTTTCAGAGGTGGATCATCCCCTTTGGAGCTAAAATGGGCATCTTTATCGTCATTTTCATCCTTTTAGGGCGCCAAAACCGAAGATTTGGCTCATGGTTTAAAGTGACTTTAAAGGACTCAAATGCTCACTTTTAGCGCTTAAAATGTGTTTATTCACTGCGGGAAGAGATATAAACAACATTTAGAGTAAACTAATGTTCAGGCGAGAACCTATATTTTTCATGCAAAACGATCGATGACCCTCGACCTGATGAAATTGCTTTGAGATGACCAAAATGGTCCATTTTCAAAATTTCGATCTTTCAACTAATTTTGACTTTCAGAGGTGGATCATCCCTTTTGGAGCTAAAATGAACATCTTTATCGTCATTTTCATGCTTCTAGGGAGCTAAAACTCAAGATTTGGCTCATGGTTAAAAGTGACTTAAAAGGACCCAAATGCTCACTTCGAGGGCTTAAAACTTGTTTATTCAGTGTGGGAAGAGATATAAACAACATTTACAGTAAATTAATATTGATGCGAGAACCTTCGATTTTTCATGCAAAACGATCGATGACCCACGACCTGATGAAATTGCGCTGAGTTGACCAAAATGGTCAGTTTTGAAAATTTCGATCTTTCAACTAATTTTGACTTTCAGAGGTGGATCATCCGTTTTGGAGCTAAAATGAGCATCTTTATCGTCATTTTTATGCTTCTAGGAAGCCAAAACTCAAGATTTGGCTCATGGTTAAAAGTGACTTAAAAGGACCCAAATGCTCACTTCGAGGGATTAAAACGTGTTTATTCAGTGCGGGAAGAGATATAAACAACATTTAGAGTATATTAATGTTCATGCGAGAACCTTCGATTTTTCATGCAAAACGATCAATGACCCGCGACCTGGTGAAATTGCTCTTAGATGACCAAAATGGTCCGTTTTGAAAATGTCCATCTTTCCACTAATTTTGACTTTCAGAGGTGGATCATCCCTTTTGGAGCTAAAATGAGCATCTTTATCGTCATTTTCATGCTTCTAGGGAGCCAAAACTCAAGATTTTGCTCATGGTTAAAAGTGACTTAAAAGGACCCAAATGCTCACTTCGAGGGCTTAAAACGTGTTTATTCACTGCAAGAAGAGATATAAACAACATTTAGAGTAAATTAATGTTCATGCGAGAACCTTCAATTTTTTATGCAAAACGATCGATGACCCGCGACCTGATGAAATTGCTCTGAGATGACCAAAATGGTCCGTTTTGAAAATTTCCAAGTTTCAACTAATTTTGACTTTCAGAGGTGGATCATCCCTTTTGGAGCTAAAATGAACATCTTTATCGTCATTTTCATGCTTCTAGGAAGCTAAAACTCAAGATTTGGCTAATGGTTAAAAGTGACTTAAAAAGACCCAAATACTCACTTCGAGGGTTTAAAACGTGTGTATTCACTGCGGGAAGAGATATAAACAACATTTAGAGTAAATTAATGTTAATGCGAGAACTTTAAATTTTTCATGCAAAACAATCGATGACCCGCGACCTGATGAAATTGCTCTAAGTTGACCAAAATGGTCAGTTTTCAAAATGTCGACCTTTTAACTAATTTTGACTTTCAGAGGTGGATCATCCCTTTTGGAGCTAAAATGAGCATCTTTATCGTGATTTTTCTGCTTCTAGGGAGCCAAAACTCAAGATTTGGCTCATGGTTAAAAGTGACTTAAAAGGACCCAAATGCTCACTTTGAGGGCTTAAAACTTGTTTATTCAGTGCGGGAAGAGATATAAACAACATTTAGAGTAAATTAATGTTGATGCGAGAACCTTCGATTTTTCATGCAAAACGATCGATGACCACCTGATGAAATTGCTCTGAGATGACCAAAATGTTCCGTTTTGAAAATGTCCATCCTTCCACTAATTTTTACTTTCAGAGGTGGATCATGCCTTTTGGAGCTAAAATGGGCATCTTTATCGTCATTTTCATGCTTCTCGGGAGCCAAAACTCAAGATTTGGCTCCTGGTTAAAAGTGACTTAAAAGGTTCCAAATGCTCACTTCGAGGGCTTAAAACGTGTTTATTCACCACGGGAAGAGGTATAAACAACATTTAGAGTAAATTAATGTTCATGCGAGAACGTTCAATTTTTCATGCAAAACGATCAATGACCCGCGACCTTATGAAATTGCTCTAAGTAGACCAAAATGGTCCGTTTTCAAAATTTCGATCTTTCAACTAATTTTGACTTTCAGAGGTGGATCATCCCTTTTGGAGCTAAAATGAGCATCTTTATCGTCATTTTCATGCTTCTAGGGAGCTAAAACTCAAGATTTGGCTCATGGTTAAAAGTGACTTAAAAGGACCCAAATACTCACTTCGAGGGTTTAAAACGTGTTTATTCACTGCGGGAAGAGATATAAACAACCTTTAGAGTAAATTAATGTTCATGCAAGAACGTTCAATTTTTCATGCAAAACAATCGATGACCCCCGACCTGATGAAATTGCTCTAAGTTGACCAAAATGGTCCGTTTTCAAAATGTCGATCTTTCAACTAATTTTGACTTTCAGAGGTGGATCATCCCTTTTGGAGCTAATATGAGCATCTTTATCGTCATTTTCCTGCTTCTAGGGATCCAGAACTCAAGATTGGGCTCATGGTTAAAAGTGACTTAAAAGGACTCAAATGCTCACTTCGAGGGCTTAAAAAGTGTTTATTCACTGCGGGAAGAGATATAAACAACATTTAGAGTAAACTAATGTTCAGGCGAGAACCTTCGATTTTTCATGCAAAACGAATGATGACCCTCGACCTGATGAAATTGCACTGAGATGACCAAAATTGTCCATTTTCAAAATTTCGATCTTTCAACTAATTTTGACTTTCAGAGGTGGAGCATCCCTTTTGGAGCTAAAATGAGCATCTTTATCGTCATTTTTATGCTTCTAGGGCACCAAAACTCAAGATTTGGCTAATGGTTAAAAGTGACTTAAAAGGACCCAAATACTCACTTCGAGGGCTTAAAACGTGTTTATTCACTGCGGGAAGAGATATAAACAACTGTTAGAGTAAATTAATGTTCATGCGAAAACCTTCAATTTTTTATGCAAAATGATCGATGACCCGCGACCTGATGAAATTGCTCTGGGATGACCAAAATGGTCCGTTTTGAAAATTTCCAAGTTTCAACTAATTTTGACTTTCAGAGGTGGATCATCCCTTTTGGAGCTAAAATGAACATCTTTATCGTCATTTTCATGCTTCTAGGGAGCCAAAACTCAAGATTTTTCTCATGGTTAAAAGTGACTTAAAAGGACCCAAATGCTCACTTCGAGGGCTTAAAACGTGTTTATTCACCGCGGGAAGAGATATAAACAACATTTAGAGTAAATTAATGTTCATGCGAGAACGTTCAATTTTTCATGCAAAACAATCGATGACCCGCGACCTGATGAAATTGCTCTGAGATGACCAAAATGGTCCGTTTTGAAAATTTCCAAGTTTCAACTAATTTTGACTTTCAGAGGTGGATCATCCCTTTTGGAGCTAAAATGAACATCTTTATCGTCATTTTCATGCTTCTAGGGAGCTAAAACTCAAGATTTGGCTCATGGTTAAAAGTGACTTAAAAAGACCCAAATACTCACTTCGAGGGCTTAAAACGTGTTTATTCACTGCGGGAAGAGATATAAACAACATTTAGAGTAAATTAATGTTCATGCGAGAACGTTCAATTTTTTATGCAAAACAATCGATGACCCGCGACCTGATGAAATTGCTCTAAGTTGACCCAAATGGTCCGTTTTGAAAATTTCGATCTTTCATCTAATTTAGACTTTCAGAGGTGGATCATCCCCTTTGGAGCTAAAATGGGCATCTTTATCGTCATTGTCATGCTTCTATGGAACCAAAACCGAAGATTTGGGTCATGGTTAAAAGTGACTTAAAAGGACCCAAATGCTAACTTCGAGGGCTTAAAACGTGTTTATTCACTGCGGGAAGAGATATAACCAACATTTAGAGTAAACTAATGTTCAGGCGAGAACCTTCGATTTTTCATGCAAAACGATCGATGACCCTCTACCTGATGAAATTGCTCTGAGATGACCAAAATGGTCCGTTTTCAAAATTTCGATCTTTCAATTAATTTTGACTTTCAGAGGTGGATCATCCCTTTTGGAGCTAAAATTAACATCTTTATCGTCATTTTCATGCTTCTAGGGAGCTAAAACCCAAGATTTGGCTCATGGTTAAAAGTTACTTAAAAGGACCCAAATGCTCACTTCGAGGGCTTAAAACTTGTTTATTCAGTGCGGGAAGAGATATAAACAACATTTAGAGTAAATTAATATTGATGCGAGAAGCTTCGATTTTCATGCAAAACGATCGATGACCCGCGACCTGATGAAATTGCGCTGAGTTACCCAAAATGGTCAGTTTTGAAAATTTCGATCTTTCAACTAATTTTTATAGGTTTATTCAGTACTGTTTTGAGATATAAACAATATTTAGAGTAAATTATTGTTGATGCGAGAACCTTCGATTTTTCATGCAAAACGATCAATGACCCGCGACCTGATGAAATTGCTCTGAGATGACCAAAATGGTCCTTTTTGAAAATGTCCATCCTTCCACTAATTTTGACTTTCAGAGGTGGATCATCCCTTTTGGAGCTAAAATGAACATCTTTATCGTCATTTTCATGCTTCTAGGGAGCTAAAACTCAAGATTTGGCTCATGGTTAAAAGTGACTTAAAAGGACTCAAATGCTCACTTCGAGGGCTTAAAACGTGTTTATTCACTGCGGGAAGAGATATAAACAACATTTAGAGTAAATTAATGTTCATGCGAGAACGTTCAATTTTTCATGCAAAACAATCGATGACCCGCGACCTGATGAAATTGCTCTGAGTTGACCGAAATGGTCCGTTTTGAAAATTTCGATCTTTCATCTAATTTAGACTTTCAGAGGTGGATCATCCCCTTTGGAGCTAAAATGAACATCTTTATCGTCATTTTCATGCTTCTAGGGAGCTAAAACTCAAGATTTGGCTCATGGTTAAAAGTGATCTAAAAGGACCAAAATGCTCACTTCGAGGGATTAAAACGTGTTTATTCAGTGCGGGAAGAGATATAAACAACATTTAGAGTATATTAATGTTCATGCGAGAACCTTCGATTTTTCATGCAAAACGATCGATGACCCTCGACCTGATGAAATTGCTCTGAAATTACCAAAATGGTCCGTTTTCAAAATTTCGATCTTTCAACTAATTTTGACTTTTAGAGGTGGATCATCCCTTTTGGAGCTAAAATGAACATCTTTATCGTCATTTTCATGCTTCTAGGGAGCTAAAACTCAAGATTTGGCTCATGGTTAAAAGTGACTTAAAAAGACCCAAATACTCACTTCGAGGGCTTAAAACGTGTTTATTCACTGCGGGAAGAGATATAAACAACATTTAGAGTAAATTAATGTTCATGCGAGAACGTTCAATTTTTCATGCAAAACAATCGATGACCCGCGACCTGATGAAATTGCTCTAAGTTGACCCAAATGGTCCGTTTTGAAAATTTCGATCTTTCATCTAATTTAGACTTTCAGAGGTGGATCATCCCCTTTGGAGCTAAAATGGGCATCTTTATCGTCATTGTCATGCTTCTATGGCGCCAAAACCGAAGATTTGGGTCATGGTTAAAAGTGACTTAAAAGGACCCAAATGCTAACTTCGAGGGCTTAAAACGTGTTTATTCACTGCGGGAAGAGATATAACCAACATTTAGAGTAAACTAATGTTCAGGCGAGAACCTTCGATTTTTCATGCAAAACGATCGATGACCCTCGACCTGATGAAATTGCTCTGAGATGACCAAAATGGTCGGTTTTCAAAATTTCGATCTTTCAATTAATTTTGACTTTCAGAGGTGGATCATCCCTTTTGGAGCTAAAATTAACATCTTTATCGTCATTTTCATGCTTCTAGGGAGCTAAAACCCAAGATTTGGCTCATGGTTAAAAGTTACTTAAATGGACCCAAATGCTCACTTCGAGGGCTTAAAACTTGTTTATTCAGTGCGGGAAGAGATATAAACAACATTTAGAGTAAATTAATATTGATGCGAGAAGCTTCGATTTTCATGCAAAACGATCGATGACCCGCGACCTGATGAAATTGCGCTGAGTTACCCAAAATGGTCAGTTTTGAAAATTTCGATCTTTCAACTAATTTTGACTTTCAGAGGTGGATCATCCGTTTTGGAGCTAAAATGAGCATCTTTATCGTCATTTTTATGCTTCTAGGGAGCCAAAACTCAAGATTTGGCTCATGGTTAAAAGTGACTTAAAAGGACCCAAATGCTCACTTCGAGGGATTAAAACGTGTTTATTCAGTGCGGGAAGAGATATAAACAACATTTAGAGTATATTAATGTTCATGCGAGAACCTTCGATTTTTCATGCAAAACGATCGATGACCCTCGACCTGATGAAATTGCTCTGAGATGACCAAAATGGTCCGTTTTCAAAATTTCGATCTTTCAACTAATTTTGACTTTTAGAGGTGGATCATCCCTTTTGGAGCTAAAATGAACATCTTTATCGTCATTTTCATGCTTCTAGGGAGCTAAAACTCAAGATTTGGCTCATGGTAAAAAGTGACTTAAAAAGACCCAAATACTCACTTCGAGGGCTTAAAACGTGTTTATTCACTGCGGGAAGAGATATAAACAACATTTAGAGTAAATTAATGTTCATGCGAGAATGTTCAATTTTTCATGCAAAACAATCGATGACCCGCGACCTGATGAAATTGCTCTAAAATGACCCAAATGGTCCGTTTTGAAAATTTCGATCTTTCATCTAATTTAGACTTTCAGAGGTGGATCATCCCCTTTGGAGCTAAAATGGGCATCTTTATCGTCATTTTCATGCTTCTATGGCGCCAAAACCGTAGATTTGGCTCATGGTTAAAAGTGACTTAAAAGGACCCAAATGCTAACTTCGAGGGCTTAAAACGTGTTTATTCACTGCGGGAAGAGATATAACCAACATTTAGAGTAAACTAATGTTCAGGCGAGAACCTGCGATTTTTCATGCAAAACGATCGATGACCCTCGACCTGATGAAATTGCTCTGAGATGACCAAAATGGTCCGTTTTCAACATTTCGATCTTTCAATTAATTTTGACTTTCAGAGGTGGATCATCCCTTTTGGAGCTAAAATGAGCATCTTTATCGTCATTTTCATGCTTCCAGGGAGCTAAAACTCAAGATTTGGCTCATGGTTAAAAGTGACTTAAAAGGACCCAAATGCTAACTTCGAGGGATTAAAACATGTTTATTCAGTACGGGAAGAGATATAAACAACATTTAGAGTAAATTAATGTTAATGCGAGAACCTTCTATTTTTCATGCAAAACGATCAATGACCCGCGACCTGATGAAATTGCTCTGAGATGACCAAAATGGTCCTTTTTGAAAATGTGCATCCTTCCACTAATTTTGACTTTCAGAGGTGGATCATCCCTTTTGGAGCTAAAATGAGCATCTTTATCGTCATTTTCATGCTTCTAGGGCGCCAAAACCGAAGATTTGGCTCATGGTTTAAAGTGACTTAAAAGGACCCAAATGCTCACTTCGAGTGCTTAAAACGTGTTTATTCACTGCAAGAAGAGATATAAACAACATTTAGAGTAAATTAATGTTCATGCGAGAACCTTCAATTTTTTATGCTAAACAATCGATGACCCGCGACCTGATGAAATTGCTCTGGGATGACCAAAATGGTCCGTTTTGAAAATTTCCAAGTTTCAACTAATTTTGACTTTCAGAGGTGGATCATCCCTTTTGGAGCTAAAATGAACATCTTTATCGTCATTTTCATGCTTCTGGGGAGCCAAAACTCAAGATTTTTCTCATGGTTAAAAGTGACTTAAAAGGACCCAAATGCTCACTTCAAGGGCTTAAAACGTGTTTATTCACCGCGGGAAGAGATATAAACAACATTTAGAGTAAATTAATGTTCATGCGAGAACGTTCAATTTTTCATGCAAAACGATCGATGACCCTCGACCTGATGAAATTGCTCTGAGATGACCAAAATGGTCCGTTTTGAAAATTTCCAAGTTTCAACTAATTTTGACTTTCAGAGGTGGATCATCCCTTTTGGAGATAAAATGAACATCTTTATCATCATTTTCATGCTTCTAGGGAGCTAAAACTCAAGATTTGGCTCATGGTTAAAAGTGACTTAAAAGGACCCAAATGCTCACTTCGAGGGATTAAAACGTGTTTATTCAGTGCGGGAAGAGATATAAACAACATTTAGAGTATATTAATGTTCATGCAAGAAACTTCGATTTTTCATGCAAAACAATCGATGACCCGCGACCTGGTGAAATTGCTCTGAGATGACCAAAATGGTCCGTTTTGAAAATGTCCATCTTTCGACTAATTTTGACTTTCAGAGGTGGATCATCCCTTTTGGAGCTAACATGAGCATCTTTATCATCATTTTCATGCTTCTAGGGAGCCAAAACTCAAGATTTTTCTCATGGTTAAAAGTGACTTAAAAGGACCCAAATGCTCACTTCGAGGGCTTAAAACGTGTTTATTCACCGCGGGAAGAGATATAAACAACATTTAGAGTAAATTAATGTTCATGCGAGAACGTTCAATTTTTCATGCAAAACAATCGATGACCCGCGACCTGATGAAATTGCTCTGAGATGACCAAAATGGTCCGTTTTGAAAATTTCCAAGTTTCAACTAATTTTGACTTTCAGAGGTGGATCATCCCTTTTGGAGATAAAATGAACATCTTTATCATCATTTTCATGCTTCTAGGGAGCCAAAACTCAAGATTTGGCTCATGGTTAAAAGTGACTTAAAAGGACCCAAATGCTCACTTCGAGGGCTTAAAACGTGTTTATTCACTGCAAGAAGAGATATAAACAACATTTAGAGTAAATTAATGTTCATGCGAGAACCTTCAATTTTTTATGCTAAACGATCGATGACCCGCGACCTGATGAAATTGCTCTGGGATGACCAAAATGGTCCGTTTTGAAAATTTCCAAGTTTCAACTAATTTTGACTTTCAGAGGTGGATCATCCCTTTTGGAGCTAAAATGAACATCTTTATCGTCATTTTCATGCTTCTAGGGAGCCAAAACTCAAGATGTTTCTCATGGTTAAAAGTGACTTAAAAGGACCCAAATGCTCACTTCGAGGGCTTAAAACGTGTTTATTCACCGCGGGAAGAGATATAAACAACATTTAGAGTAAATTAATGTTCATGCGAGAACGTTCAATTTTTCATGCAAAACAATCGATGACCCGCGACCTGATGAAATTGCTCTGAGATGACCAAAATGGTCCGTTTTAAAAATTTCCAAGTTTCAACTAATTTTGACTTTCAGAGGTGGATCATCCCTTTTGGAGATAAAATGAACATCTTTATCATCATTTTCATGCTTCTAGGGAGCTAAAACTCAAGATTTGGCTCATGGTAAAAAGTGACTTAAAAGGACCCAAATACTCACTTCGAGGGCTTAAAACGTGTTATTCACTGCGGGAAGAGATATAAACAACAATTAGAGTAAATTATTGTTCATGCAAGATCGTTCAATTTTTCATGCAAAACAATCGATGACCCGCGAGCTGATGAAATTGCTCTAAGTTGACCAAAATGGTCCATTTTCAAAATGTCGATCTTTCAACTAATTTTGACTTTCAGAGGTGGATCATCCCTTTTGGAGCTAAAATGAGCATCTTTATCGTCATTTTCCTGCTTCTAGGGAGCCAGAACTCAAGATTTGGCTCATTGTTAAAAGTGACTTAAAAGGACCCAAATGCTCACTTCGAGGGCTTAAAACGTGTTTATTCACTGCGGGAAGTGATATAAACAACATTTAGAGTAAATTAATATTCATGCGAGAACCTTCAATTTTTCATGCAAAAAGATCGATGATCCGAGACCTGAGGAAATTGCTCTGAGATGACCAAAATAGTCCGTTTTGAAAATTTCCAAGTTTCAACTAATTTTGACTTTCAGAGGTGGATCATCCCTTTTGGAGCTAAAATGAGCATCTTTATCGTCATTTTTATGCTTCTAGGGAGCCAAAACTCAAGATTTGGCTCATGGTTAAAAGTGACTTAAAAGGACCCAAATGCTCACTTCGAGGGATTAAAATGTGTTTATTCAGTGTGGGAAGAGATATAAACAACATTTAGAGTATATTAATGTTCATGCGAGAACCTTCAATTTTTCATGCAAAACGATCGATGACCCGCGACCTGGTGAAATTGCTCTGAGATGACCAAAATGGTCCGTTTTGAAAATTTTGATCTTTCATCTAATTTGGACTTTCAGAGGTGGATCATCCCCTTTGGAGCTAAAATGGGCATCTTTATCGTCATTTTCATGCTTCTAGGGCGCCAAAACCGAAGATTTTGCTCATGGTTTAAAGTGACTTTAAAGGACTCAAATGCTCACTTTGAGCGCTTAAAATGTTTTTATTCACTGCGGGAAGAGATATAAACAACATTTAGAGTAAACTAATGTTCAGGCGAGAACCTTCGATTTTTCATGCAAAACGATCGATGACCCTCGACCTGATGAAATTGCTCTGAGATGACCAAAATGGTCAGTTTTCAAAATTTCGATCTTTCAACTAATTTTGACTTTCAGGGGTGGATCATCCCTTTTGGAGCTAAAATGAGCATCTTTATCGTCATTTTTATGCTTCTAGGGAGCCAAAACTCAAGATTTGGCTCATGGTTTAAAGTGACTTTAAAGGACTCAAATGCTCACTTTTAGCGCTTAAAATGTGTTTATTCACTGCGGGAAGAGATATAAACAACATTTAGAGTAAACTAATGTTCAGGCGAGAACCTTCGATTTTTCATGCAAAACGATCGATGACCCTCGACCTGATGAAATTGCTTTGAGATGACCAAAATGGTCCATTTTCAAAATTTCGTCTTTCAACTAATTTTGACTTTCAGAGGTGGATCATCCCTTTTGGAGCTAAAATTAACATCTTTATCGTCATTTTCATGCTTCTAGGGAGCTAAAACTCAAGATTTGGCTCATGGTTAAAAGTGACTTAAAAGGACCCAAATGCTCACTTCGAGGGCTTAAAACTTGTTTATTCAGTGTGGGAAGAGATATAAACAACATTTACAGTAAATTAATATTGATGCGAGAACCTTCGATTTTCCATGCAAAACGATCAATGACCCGCGACCTGGTGAAATTGCTCTTAGATGACCAAAATGGTCCGTTTTGAAAATGTCCATCTTTCCACTAATTTTGACTTTCAGAGGTGGATCATCCCTTTTGGAGCTAAAATGAGCATCTTTATCGTCATTTTCATGCTTCTAGGGAGCCAAAACTCAAGATTTTGCTCATGGTTAAAAGTGACTTAAAAGGACCCAAATGCTCACTTCGAGGGCTTAAAACGTGTTTATTCACTGCAAGAAGAGATATAAACAACATTTAGAGTAAATTAATGTTCATGCGAGAACCTTCAATTTTTTATGCAAAACGATCGATGACCCGCGACCTGATGAAATTGCTCTGAGATGACCAAAATGGTCCGTTTTGAAAATTTCCAAGTTTCAACTAATTTTGACTTTCAGAGGTGGATCATCCCTTTTGGAGCTAAAATGAACATCTTTATCGTCATTTTCATGCTTCTAGGGAGCTAAAACTCAAGATTTGGCTAATGGTTAAAAGTGACTTAAAAAGACCCAAATACTCACTTCGAGGGTTTAAAACGTGTGTATTCACTGCGGGAAGAGATATAAACAACATTTAGAGTAAATTAATGTTTATGCGAGAACTTTAAATTTTTCATGCAAAACAATCGATGACCCGCGACCTGATGAAATTGCTCTAAGTTGACCAAAATGGTCCGTTTTCAAAATGTCGACCTTTTAACTAATTTTGACTTTCAGAGGTGGATCATCCCTTTTGGAGCTAAAATGAGCATCTTTATCGTGATTTTTCTGCTTCTAGGGAGCCAAAACTCAAGATTTGGCTCATGGTTAAAAGTGACTTAAAAGGACCCAAATGCTCACTTTGAGGGCTTAAAACTTGTTTATTCAGTGCGGGAAGAGATATAAACAAGATTTAGAGTAAATTAATGTTGATGCGAGAACCTTCGATTTTTCATGCAAAACGATCGATGACCACCTGATGAAATTGCTCTGAGATGACCAAAATGTTCCGTTTTGAAAATGTCCATCCTTCCACTAATTTTTACTTTCAGAGGTGGATCATGCCTTTTGGAGCTAAAATGGGCATCTTTATCGTCATTTTCATGCTTCTCGGGAGCCAAAACTCAAGATTTGGCTCCTGGTTAAAAGTGACTTAAAAGGTTCCAAATGCTCACTTCGAGGGCTTAAAACGTGTTTATTCACCACGGGAAGAGATATAAACAACATTTAGAGTAAATTAATGTTCATGCGAGAACGTTCAATTTTTCATGCAAAACGATCAATGACCCGCAACCTTATGAAATTGCTCTAAGCAGACCAAAATGGTCAGTTTTCAAAATTTCGATCTTTCAACTAATTTTGACTTTCAGAGGTGGATCATCCCTTTTGGAGCTAAAATGAGCATCTTTATCGTCATTTTCATGCTTCTAGGGAGCTAAAACTCAAGATTTGGCTCATGGTTAAAAGTGACTTAAAAGGACCCAAATACTCACTTCGAGGGTTTAAAACGTGTTTATTCACTGCGGGAAGAGATATAAACAACCTTTAGAGTAAATTAATGTTCATGCAAGAACGTTCAATTTTTCATGCAAAACAATCGATGACCCCCGACCTGATGAAATTGCTCTAAGTTGACCAAAATGGTCCGTTTTCAAAATGTCGATCTTTCAACTAATTTTGACTTTCAGAGGTGGATCATCCCTTTTGGAGCTAAAATGAGCATCTTTATCGTCATTTTCCTGCTTCTAGGGATCCAGAACTCAAGATTGGGCTCATGGTTAAAAGTGACTTAAAAGGACTCAAATGCTCACTTCGAGGGCTTAAAAAGTGTTTATTCACTGCGGGAAGAGATATAAACAACATTTAGAGTAAACTAATGTTCAGGCGAGAACCTTCGATTTTTCATGCAAAACGAATGATGACCCTCGACCTGATGAAATTGCTCTGAGATGACCAAAATTGTCCATTTTCAAAATTTCGATCTTTCAACTAATTTTGACTTTCAGAGGTGGAGCATCCCTTTTGGAGCTAAAATGAGCATCTTTATCGTCATTTTTATGCTTCTAGGGCACCAAAACTCAAGATTTGGCTAATGGTTAAAAGTGACTTAAAAGGACCCAAATACTCACTTCGAGGGCTTAAAACGTGTTTATTCACTGCGGGAAGAGATGTAAACAACTGTTAGAGTAAATTAATGTTCATGCGAAAACGTTTAATTTTTCATGCAAAACGATCGATGACCCGCGACCTGATGAAATTGCTCTGGGATGACCAAAATGGTCCGTATTGAAAATTTCCAAGTTTCAACTAATTTTGACTTTCAGAGGTGGATCATCCCTTTTGGAGCTAAAATGAGCATCTTTATCGTCATTTTCCTGCTTCTAGGGAGCCAAAACTCAAGATTTGGCTCATGGTTTAAAGTGACTTAAAAGGACCCAAATGCTCACTTTGAGGGCTTAAAACTTGTTTATTCATTGCGGGAAGAGATATAAACAACATTTAGAGTAAATTAATGTTGATGCGAGAACCTTCGATTTTTCATGCAAAACGATCGATTACCACCTGATGAAATTGCTCTGAGATGACCAAAATGTTCCGTTTTGAAAATGTCCATCCTTCCACTAATTTTTACTTTCAGAGGTGGATCATCCCTTTTGGAGCTAAAATGGGCATCTTTATCGTCATTTTCATGGTTCTAGGGAGCCAAAACTCAAGATTTGGCTCCTGGTTAAAAGTGACTTAAAAGGTTCCAAATGCTCACTTCGAGGGCTTAAAACGTGTTTATTCACCACGGGAAGAGATATAAACAACATTTAGAGTAAATTAATGTTCATGCGAGAACGTTCAATTTTTCATGCAAAACAATCGATGACCCGCGACCTGATGAAATTGCTCTGGGATGACCAAAATGGTCCGTTTTGAAAATTTCCAAGTTCCAACTAATTTTGACTTTCAGAGGTGGATCATCTCTTTTGGAGCTAAAATGAACATCTTTATCGTCATTTTCATGCTTCTAGGGAGCTAAAACTCAAGATTTGGCTCATGGTTAAAAGTGACTTAAAAAGACCCAAATACTCACTTCGAGGGCTTAAAACGTGTTTATTCACTGCGGGAAGAGATATAAACAACATTTAGAGTAAATTAATGTTTATGCGAGAACTTTACATTTTTCATGCAAAACAATCGATGACTCGCGACCTGATGAAATTGCTCTAAGTTGACCAAAATGGTCCGTTTTCAAAATGTCGATCTTTCAACTAATTTTGACTTTCAGAGGTGGATCATCCTTTTGGAGTTAAAATGAGCATCTTTATCGTCATTTTCCTGCTTCTAGGGAGCCAAAACTCAAGATTTTGCTCATGGTTAAAAGTGACTTAAAAGGACCCAAATGCTCACTTCGAGTGCTTAAAACGTGTTTATTCACTGCAAGAAGAGATATAAACAACATTTAGAGTAAATTAATGTTCATGCGAGAACCTTCAATTTTTTATGCTAAACGATCGATGACCCGCGACCTGATGAAATTGCTCTGGGATGACCAAAATGGTCCGTTTTGAAAATTTCCAAGTTTCAACTAATTTTGACTTTCAGAGGTGGATCATCCCTTTTGGAGCTAAAATGAACATCTTTATCGTCATTTTCATGCTTCTAGGGAGCCAAAACTCAAGATTTTTCTCATGGTTAAAAGTGACTTAAAAGGACCCAAATGCTCACTTCGAGGGCTTAAAACGTGTTTATTCACCGCGGGAAGAGATATAAACAACATTTAGAGTAAATTAATGTTCATGCGAGAACGTTCAATTTTTCATGCAAAACAATCGATGACCCGCGACCTGATGAAATTGCTCTGAGATGACCAAAATGGTCCGTTTTGAAAATTTCCAAGTTTCAACTAATTTTGACTTTCAGAGGTGGATCATCCCTTTTGGAGATAAAATGAACATCTTTATCATCATTTTCATGCTTCTAGGGAGCTAAAACTCAAGATTTGGCTCATGGTAAAAAGTGACTTAAAAGGACCCAAATACTCACTTCGAGGGCTTAAAACGTGTTATTCACTGCGGGAAGAGATATAAACAACAATTAGAGTAAATTATTGTTCATGCAAGATCGTTCAATTTTTCATGCAAAACAATCGATGACCCGCGAGCTGATGAAATTGTTCTAAGTTGACCAAAATGGTCCATTTTCAAAATGTCGATCTTTCAACTAATTTTGACTTTCAGAGGTGGATCATCCCTTTTGGAGCTAAAATGAGCATCTTTATCGTCATTTTCCTGCTTCTAGGGAGCCAGAACTCAAGATTTGGCTCATGGTTAAAAGTGACTTAAAAGGACCCAAATGCTCACTTCGAGGGCTTAAAACGTGTTTATTCACTGCGGGAAGTGATATAAACAACATTTAGAGTAAATTAATGTTCATGCGAGAACCTTCAATTTTTCATGCAAAAAGATCGATGATCCGAGACCTGAAGAAATTGCTCTGAGATGACCAAAATAGTCCGTTTTGAAAATTTCCAAGTTTCAACTAATTTTGACTTTCAGAGGTGGATCATCCCTTTTGGAGCTAAAATGAGCATCTTTATCGTCATTTTTATGCTTCTAGGGAGCCAAAACTCAAGATTTGGCTCATGGTTAAAAGTGACTTAAAAGGACCCAAATGCTCACTTCGAGGGATTAAAACGTGTTTATTCAGTGTGGGAAGAGATATAAACAACATTTAGAGTATATTAATGTTCATGCGAGAACCTTCAATTTTTCATGCAAAACGATCGATGACCCGCGACCTGGTGAAATTGCTCTGAGATGACCAAAATGGTCCGTTTTGAAAATTTTGATCTTTCATCTAATTTGGACTTTCAGAGGTGGATCATCCCCTTTGGAGCTAAAATGGGCATCTTTATCGTCATTTTCATGCTTCTAGGGCGCCAAAACCGAAGATTTTGCTCATGGTTTAAAGTGACTTTAAAGGACTCAAATGCTCACTTTGAGCGCTTAAAATGTTTTTATTCACTGCGGGAAGAGATATAAACAACATTTAGAGTAAACTAATGTTCAGGCGAGAACCTTCGATTTTTCATGCAAAACGATCGATGACCCTCGACCTGATGAAATTGCTCTGAGATGACCAAAATGGTCCGTTTTCAAAATTTCGATCTTTCAACTAATTTTGACTTTCAGGGGTGGATCATCCCTTTTGGAGCTAAAATGAGCATCTTTATCGTCATTTTCCTGCTTCTAGGGAGCCAAAACTCACGATTTGGCTCATGGTTAAAAGTGACTTAAAAGGACCCAAATGCTCACTTCAAGGGCTTAAAACGTGTTTATTCAGTACGGGAAGAGATATAAACAACATTTAGAGTAAATTAATGTTGATGCGAGAACCATCGGCTTATCATGCAAAACGATCAATGACCCGCGACCTGATGAAATTGCTCTGAGATGACCAAAATGGTCCTTTTTGAAAATGTGCATCCTTCCACTAATTTTGACTTTCAGAGGTGGATCATCCCTTTTGGAGCTAAAATGAGCATCTTTATCGTCATTTTCATGCTTCTAGGACGCCAAAACCGAAGATTTGGCTCATGGTTTAAAGTGACTTAAAAGGACTCAAATGCTCGCTTCGAGGGCTTAAAACGTGTTTATTCACCGCGGGAAGAGATATAAACAACATTTAGAGTAAATTAATGTTCATGCGAGAACGTTTAATTTTTCATGCAAAACAAACGATGACCCGCGACCTGATGAAATTGCTCTGAGTTGACCAAAATGGTCCGTTTTGAAAATTTCGATCTTTCATCTAATTTAGACTTTCAGAGGTGGATCATCCCCTTTGGAGCTAAAATGGGCATCTTTATCGTCATTTTCATCCTTTTAGGGCGCCAAAACCGAAGATTTGGCTCATGGTTTAAAGTGACTTTAAAGGACTCAAATGCTCACTTTTAGCGCTTAAAATGTGTTTATTCACTGGGGAAGAGATATAAACAACATTTAGAGTAAACTAATGTTCAGGCGAGAACCTTCGATTTTTCATGCAAAACGATCGATGACCCTCGACCTGATGAAATTGCTTTGAGATGACCAAAATGGTCCATTTTCAAAATTTCGATCTTTCAACTAATTTTGACTTTCAGAGGTGGATCATCCCTTTTGGAGCTTGTAGGAGAGTAGGGTCTGCAATCCTATGATCACCCAGATTTTTGCTTTTTGCTGCACTGGTTTACGACTTTCCCTGGCTGTGGGCCTGCTAATCAGACCCACAGCCTAGCTGTTCTCTCTATCCAAATTGTACTCAGGTACTGAATTGGCACTGGGCCCTCTCCAAGTCCCTGTACCCAGGGCTGAGGTGTACCCAGAAGTCTCCCAGGGGCTGAAGCATGTATTATGCCACCCCTGGGCTGACTAACTAAACTGACACAACTGGCTGCACGACAGCTGGGGCAAGGTGGTGTACTCACCCTTTGCTTTAGATATAGTATACCTATATCTAACCCTAAAAATGGACACACAGATCTCCTATCAGTCACTCCTATGGCAGGCCTTAACAATCCTGAAGGCAGAGTGCTTGGAATCGTGTGAGATGGTGCTCTGGCATGAGCTGAGCCTGTCTGCGGCTTTCGGGATCTATCCCTTAGCCGTTTCCATGATATCGCATACCATATACTCTTAAGTGCATTATAATCCTCGCGGTTATATGCCAACTCTGGTATCGCTTTATCAAAACATGTCGAGTAAGGTGTCATACGAATTGGGATACTAACCCCTCGCCAATTCTGGCGACGGGGTTAGCATTCCACCCTTCTAGAGGGACACGACATGTATGTAACCCCTAACCCCGGTTAAAGTCAAACAGAGCCTCAGCTCCACAAAATGGATGCTGCCACCGAGACACAAGTCTGCCCTCCTGCTGCTGGGAGTCCTCCCAGAGCAGGAGATAAGGACAAAGGGTTTCCTGCCAGGGGCGGTGCCAGCACCGTCCCAGACAGGGTTTTGTGTATTGTAGGTAGGCAGGGCTTTAGAGGAAGGTGACTGCACGTGGCACCCCGGTGCTCACTGTGCATAGGCTGGCTGGAACCAGTTCCAGGGTCACTCCAGACCCTGTGCTGGGGAAAAGCCCGCCAAGGAAGTGGGTGTAACCACCCCCCTCCTAGTCCCACCCCTAGGGCAGGACTTAGTCGCGTGCCAGCCCCTTTTTACAGGATAAAGGTAGGAACTGGCCCCCTTCCAAAGCAGATCATCTTTGAATCCTGAAACTACTTTCCACGAAAGGAACTCAAGACTTCTTCCTAAGATTTCTCCCTTGTGACTAAGGAGTAGTCACCCTGCATCCGCAGGCACCATCTTAAGAACACTGCGGTCTGCTGCAAGTCTCTCCTCCGGATCAAGACTGCCCAGCTCGACGAGAACCGGCTTCCCTGGCACCTCTCACCTCTACCTGCATCATCAGTCACGCTGAGATTCGCGGGTGTGACGAGACCTCGAGGGACCGGCCATCTTCAAGACTGCACGACTTCTTTCCAGCAAGCCCGCCGAGTAATTTCCTGGTGAGTGCTTTGGGGTCCGAGAAGCCCCGACCCTGAGCAGCTCCAGCACCGAAGTGCAGCCTCCCAGCATCCCCACGATCTGCGTGGGGCCCTTCTGCTTTTCGCTGCTCACCGCGTTGTTTGGCTACTAGCCCGCTGGCTTGTGGCCTTCTGAACGACGCCCGACGACATTTCTGCTGCTGGTCTGGTTGCTCCAGGCTGGCCCTTGCTCCCTTCCAAAAGAGGAGCCCCCCGGACCCTCCTGGTCCACTCAAGACGCCATTTTGAGTCCACCGCGTGGGCTTGAATTAGCCAAGGCTTGTTGCCCAATCCTGGGTAACTTCGACGCCGACAGCTTCATCCATCGTGGGACAGCTCGCCTCTCCATCCTGGTCGCCGACAACGCCTCCTGGTCCGTGAGATCTGCAGAGCCAGTGTCGCCCACTCACCTAGTCGAGGTGACTTCGCCCGGTGCCATCCTGGTGCCCACTTAATCACTGGCTAGTGATTCAAGAACTTGGTCCCCTCTGCTTTCAGGTTTTCTTCTTCCTTGATCCGGGCTTGGATCCATCGAACTTTCCTTCACTGGTCGCCTGCCAGCAACTTCCTTCTTCCAGGCTCCTGGTCCGGCAACGAGATCCCCGACGTCTTTTCAGACCTATGCAGCTGCAGCCCCTGGGCTAGGTAACTTCGGCACTTCGGTGTCCCAGCATAGCCTCACTACCCTAGGGTCAGGATCCACTGTCGTTTTCTTCCTACCAGGTCGGGTTCGCCCGTGAACACTAACTTTGCCTTTACTAGCTCCCATAGACTTTGTCCCGCATCCCGCGTGAGAGTGCACACTCTGCACCCGAGTCCCCTAGGTCTCCTAGAAGTAATCTAATGATTCCCTAGTCAAGTCCTAGCGATTCCAAAGCCTATTAGTACCGTACTTACCTGCTAGTAATTTCGCATTCCACTTTTTAAGTATATGGTTTTTCGTGCCCCTCGGGCATTTGTGTATAACGTGCTAACTTAAGTATTTTCATAAGAGTTTTGTTGTGTGCTTAGCACCCTGTCCTCATAAAGAGTACAGGGTTGTTGTGATTCTAATAAATACATTGTTTATTTTCATAACACTTGTGTGGTGTCCTTTCACTGGGTGTTCAAGGGGTAATGTGATGGTAAAACAGCTGGCTTAACACGCCCTCTAGAGTCTTAGCCTTAGACTGCTCGTATCCACGCTACTAGGATAGCTGGTCTATAAGGTTGACTTACAACCAATCATCAATAAGGGTTGTTTGGACTGATATATAGTGATCACTAGAATAGTGAACACTGCACATCAGACCAACTTCTCACAGAGCTAAAATGAACATCTTTATCGTTATTTTCATGCTTCTAGGGAGCTAAAACTCAAGATTTGGCTCATGGTTAAAAGTGACTTAAAAGGACCCAAATGCTCACTTCGAGGGCTTAAAACTTGTTTATTCAGTGTGGGAAGAGATATAAACAACATTTACAGTAAATTAATATTGATGCGAGAACCTTCGATTTTTCATGCAAAACGATCGATGACCCACGACCTGATGAAATTGCGCTGAGTTGACCAAAATGGTCAGTTTTGAAAATTTCGATCTTTCAACTAATTTTGACTTTCAGAGGTGGATCATCCGTTTTGGAGCTAAAATGAGCATCTTTATCGTCATTTTTATGCTTCTAGGGAGCCAAAACTCAAGATTTGGCTCATGGTTTAAAGTGACTTTAAAGGACTCAAATGCTCACTTTTAGCGCTTAAAATGTGTTTATTCACTGCGGGAAGAGATATAAACAACAATTAGAGTAAACTAATGTTCAGGCGGGAACCTTCGATTTTTCATGCAAAACGATCGATGACCCTCGACCTGATGAAATTGCTTTGAGATGACCAAAATGGTCCATTTTCAAAATTTCGATCTTTCAACTAATTTTGACTTTCAGAGGTGGATCATCCCTTTTGGAGCTAAAATGAACATCGTTATCGTCATTTTCATGCTTCTAGGGAGCTAAAACTCAAGATTTGGCTCATGGTTAAAAGTGACTTAAAAGGACCCAAATGCTCACTTCGAGGGCTTAAAACTTGTTTATTCAGTGTGGGAAGAGATATAAACAACATTTACAGTAAATTAATATTGATGCGAGAACCTTCGATTTTTCATGCAAAACGATCGACGACCCACGACCTGATGAAATTGCGCTGAGTTGACCAAAATAGTCAGTTTTGAAAATTTCGATCTTTCAACTAATTTTGACTTTCAGAGGTGGATCATCCGTTTTGGAGCTAAAATGAGCATCTTTATCGTCATTTTTATGCTTCTAGGGAGCCAAAACTCAAGATTTGGCTCATGGTTAAAAGTGACTTAAAAGGACCCAAATGCTCACTTCGAGGGATTAAAACGTGTTTATTCAGTGCGGGAAGAGATATAAACAACATTTAGAGTATATTAATGTTCATGCGAGAACCTTCGATTTTTCATGCAAAACGATCAATGACCCGCGACCTGGTGAAATTGCTCTTAGATGACCAAAATGGTCCGTTTTGAAAATGTCCATCTTTCCACTAATTTTGACTTTCAGAGGTGGATCATCCCTTTTGGAGCTAAAATGAGCATCTTTATCGTCATTTTCATGCTTCTAGGGAGCCAAAACTCAAGATTTTGCTCATGGTTAAAAGTGACTTAAAAGGACCCAAATGCTCACTTCGAGGGCTTAAAACGTGTTTATTCACTGCAAGAAGAGATATAAACAACATTTAGAGTAAATTAATGTTCATGCGAGAACCTTCAATTTTTTATGCAAAACGATCGATGACCCGCGACCTGATGAAATTGCTCTGAGATGACCAAAATGGTCCGTTTTGAAAATTTCCAAGTTTCAACTAATTTTGACTTTCAGAGGTGGATCATCCCTTTTGGAGCTAAAATGAACATCTTTATCGTCATTTTCATGCTTCTAGGGAGCTAAAACTCAAGATTTGGCTAATGGTTAAAAGTGACTTAAAAAGACCCAAATACTCACTTTGAGGGTTTAAAACGTGTGTATTCACTGCGGGAAGAGATATAAACAACATTTAGAGTAAATTAATGTTTATGCGAGAACTTTAAATTTTTCATGCAAAACAATCGATGACCCGCGACCTGATGAAATTGCTCTAAGTTGACCAAAATGGTCCGTTTTCAAAATGTCGACCTTTTAACTAATTTTGACTTTCAGAGGTGGATCATCCCTTTTGGAGCTAAAATGAGCATCTTTATCGTGATTTTTCTGCTTCTAGGGAGCCAAAACTCAAGATTTGGCTCATGGTTAAAAGTGACTTAAAAGGACCCAAATGCTCACTTTGAGGGCTTAAAACTTGTTTATTCAGTGCGGGAAGAGATATAAACAACATTTAGAGTAAATTAATGTTGATGCGAGAACCTTCGATTTTTCATGCAAAACGATCGATGACCACCTGATGAAATTGCTCTGAGATGACCAAAATGTTCCGTTTTGAAAATGTCCATCCTTCCACTAATTTTTACTTTCAGAGGTGGATCATGCCTTTTGGAGCTAAAATGGGCATCTTTATCGTCATTTTCATGCTTCTCGGGAGCCAAAACTCAAGATTTGGCTCCTGGTTAAAAGTGACTTAAAAGGTTCCAAATGCTCACTTTGAGGGCTTAAAACGTGTTTATTCACCACGGGAAGAGATATAAACAACATTTAGAGTAAATTAATGTTCATGCGAGAACGTTCAATTTTTCATGCAAAACAATCAATGACCCGCGACCTTATGAAATTGCTCTAAGTAGACCAAAATGGTCCGTTTTCAAAATTTCGATCTTTCAACTAATTTTGACTTTCAGAGGTGGATCATCCCTTTTGGAGCTAAAATGAGCATCTTTATCGTCATTTTCATGCTTCTAGGGAGCTAAAACTCAAGATTTGGCTCATGGTTAAAAGTGACTTAAAAGGACCCAAATAATCACTTCGAGGGTTTAAAACGTGTTTATTCACTGCGGGAAGAGATATAAACAACCTTTAGAGTAAATTAATGTTCATGCAAGAACGTTCAATTTTTCATGCAAAACAATCGATGACCCCCGACCTGATGAAATTGCTCTAAGTTGACCAAAATGGTCCGTTTTCAAAATGTCGATCTTTCAACTAATTTTGACTTTCAGAGGTGGATCATCCCTTTTGGAGCTAAAATGAGCATCTTTATCGTCATTTTCCTGCTTCTAGGGATCCAGAACTCAAGATTGGGCTCATGGTTAAAAGTGACTTAAAAGGACTCAAATGCTCACTTCGAGGGCTTAAAAAGTGTTTATTCACTGCGGGAAGAGATATAAACAACATTTAGAGTAAACTAATGTTCAGGTGAGAACCTTCGATTTTTCATGCAAAACGAATGATGACCCTCGACCTGATGAAATTGCTCTGAGATGACCAAAATTGTCCATTTTCAAAATTTCGATCTTTCAACTAATTTTGACTTTCAGAGGTGGAGCATCCCTTTTGGAGCTAAAATGAGCATCTTTATCGTCATTTTTATGCTTCTAGGGCACCAAAACTCAAGATTTGGCTAATGGTTAAAAGTGACTTAAAAGGACCCAAATACTCACTTCGAGGGCTTAAAACGTGTTTATTCACTGCGGGAAGAGATATAAACAACTGTTAGAGTAAATTAATGTTCATGCGAAAACGTTAAATTTTTCATGCAAAACGATCGATGACCCGCGACCTGATGAAATTGCTCTGGGATGACCAAAATGGTCCGTATTGAAAATTTCCAAGTTTCAACTAATTTTGACTTTCAGAGGTGGATCATCCCTTTTGGAGCTAAAATGAGCATCTTTATCGTCATTTTCCTGCTTCTAGGGAGCCAAAACTCAAGATTTGGCTCATGGTTTAAAGTGACTTAAAAGGACCCAAATGCTCACTTTGAGGGCTTAAAACTTGTTTATTCATTGCGGGAAGAGATATAAACAACATTTAGAGTAAATTAATGTTGATGCGAGAACCTTCGATTTTTCATGCAAAACAATCGATGACCCGCGACCTGGTGAAATTGCTCTGAGATGACCAAAATGGTCCGTTTTGAAAATGTCCATCTTTCGACTAATTTTGACTTTCAGAGGTGGATCATCCCTTTTGGAGCTAACATGAGCATCTTTATCATCATTTTCATGCTTCTAGGGAGCCAAAACTCAAGATTTTGCTCATGGTTAATAGTGACTTAAAAGGACCCAAATGCTCACTTCGAGGGCTTAAAACGTGTTTATTCACTGCAAGAAGAGATATAAACAACATTTAGAGTAAATTAATGTTCATGCGAGAACCTTCAATTTTTTATGCAAAACGATCGATGACCCGCGACCTGATGAAATTGCTCTGGGATGACCAAAATGGTCCGTTTTGAAAATTTCCAAGTTTCAACTAATTTTGACTTTCAGAGGTGGATCATCCCTTTTGGAGCTAAAATGAACATCTTTATCGTCATTTTCATGCTTCTAGGGAGCCAAAACTCAAGATTTTTCTCATGGTTAAAAGTGACTTAAAAGGACCCAAATGCTCACTTCGAGGGCTTAAAACGTGTTTATTCACCGCGGGAAGAGATATAAACAACATTTAGAGTAAATTAATGTTCATGCAGAAACCTTCAATTTTTCATGCAAAACAATCGATGACCCGCGACCTGATGAAATTGCTCTGAGATGACCAAAATGGTCCGTTTTGAAAATTTCCAAGTTTCAACTAATTTTGACTTTCAGAGGTGGATCATCCCTTTTGGAGATAAAATGAACATCTTTATCATCATTTTCATGCTTCTAGGGAGCTAAAACTCAAGATTTGGCTCATGGTAAAAAGTGACTTAAAAGGACCCAAATACTCACTTCGAGGGCTTAAAACGTGTTATTCACTGCGGGAAGAGATATAAACAACAATTAGAGTAAATTATTGTTCATGCAAGATCGTTCAATTTTTCATGCAAAACAATCGATGACCCGCGAGCTGATGAAATTGCTCTAAGTTGACCAAAATGGTCCATTTTCAAAATGTCGATCTTTCAACTAATTTTGACTTTCAGAGGTGGATCATCCCTTTTGGAGCTAAAATGAGCATCTTTATCGTCATTTTTCTGCTTCTAGGGAGCCAGAACTCAAGATTTGGCTCATGGTTAAAAGTGACTTAAAAGGACCCAAATGCTCACTTCGAGGGCTTAAAACGTGTTTATTCACTGCGGGAAGTGATATAAACAACATTTAGAGTAAATTAATGTTCATGCGAGAACCTTCAATTTTTCATGCAAAAAGATCGATGATCCGAGACCTGAAGAAATTGCTCTGAGATGACCAAAATAGTCCGTTTTGAAAATTTCCAAGTTTCAACTAATTTTGACTTTCAGAGGTGGATCATCCCTTTTGGAGCTAAAATGAGCATCTTTATCGTCATTTTTATGCTTCTAGGGAGCCAAAACTCAAGATTTGGCTCATGGTTAAAAGTGACTTAAAAGGACCCAAATGCTCACTTCGAGGGATTAAAACGTGTTTATTCAGTGTGGGAAGAGATATAAACAACATTTAGAGTATATTAATGTTCATGCGAGAACCTTCAATTTTTCATGCAAAACGATCGATGACCCGCGACCTGGTGAAATTGCTCTGAGATGACCAAAATGGTCCGTTTTGAAAATTTTGATCTTTCATCTAATTTGGACTTTCAGAGGTGGATCATCCCCTTTGGAGCTAAAATGGGCATCTTTATCGTCATTTTCATGCTTCTAGGGCGCCAAAACCGAAGATTTTGCTCATGGTTTAAAGTGACTTTAAAGGACTCAAATGCTCACTTTGAGCGCTTAAAATGTTTTTATTCACTGCGGGAAGAGATATAAACAACATTTAGAGTAAACTAATGTTCAGGCGAGAACCTTCGATATTTCATGCAAAACGATCGATGACCCTCGACCTGATGAAATTGCTCTGAGATGACCAAAATGGTCCGTTTTCAAAATTTCGATCTTTCAACTAATTTTGACTTTCAGGGGTGGATCATCCCTTTTGGAGCTAAAATGAGCATCTTTATCGTCATTTTCCTGCTTCTAGGGAGCCAAAACTCACGATTTGGCTCATGGTTAAAAGTGACTTAAAAGGACCCAAATGCTCACTTCAAGGGCTTAAAACGTGTTTATTCAGTACGGGAAGAGATATAAACAACATTTAGAGTAAATTAATGTTGATGCGAGAACCATCGGCTTTTCATGCAAAACGATCAATGACCCGCGACCTGATGAAATTGCTCTGAGATGACCAAAATGGTCCTTTTTGAAAATGTGCATCCTTCCACTAATTTTGACTTTCAGAGGTGGATCATCCCTTTTGGAGCTAAAATGAGCATCTTTATCGTCATTTTCATGCTTCTAGGGCGCCAAAACCGAAGATTTGGCTCATGGTAAAGTGACTTAAAAGGACTCAAATGCTCACTTCGAGGGCTTAAAACGTGTTTATTCACCGCGGGAAGAGATATAAACAACATTTAGAGTAAATTAATGTTCATGCGAGAACGTTTAATTTTTCATGCAAAACAAACGATGACCCGCGACCTGATGAAATTGCTCTGAGTTGACCAAAATGGTCCGTTTTTTAAAATTTCGATCTTTCATCTAATTTAGACTTTCAGAGGTGGATCATCCCCTTTGGAGCTAAAATGGGCATCTTTATCGTCATTTTCATCCTTTTAGGGCGCCAAAACCGAAGATTTGGCTCATGGTTTAAAGTGACTTTAAAGGACTCAAATGCTCACTTTTAGCGCTTAAAATGTGTTTATTCACTGGGGAAGAGATATAAACAACATTTAGAGTAAACTAATGTTCAGGCGAGAACCTTCGATTTTTCATGCAAAACGATCGATGACCCTCGACCTGATGAAATTGCTTTGAGATGACCAAAATGGTCCATTTTCAAAATTTCGATCTTTCAACTAATTTTGACTTTCAGAGGTGGATCATCCCTTTTGGAGCTTGTAGGAGAGTAGGGTCTGCAATCCTATGATCACCCAGATTTTTGCTTTTTGCTGCACTGGTTTACGACTTTCCCTGGCTGTGGGCCTGCTAATCAGACCCACAGCCTAGCTGTTCTCTCTATCCAAATTGTACTCAGGTACTGAATTGGCACTGGGCCCTCTCCAAGTCCCTGTACCCAGGGCTGAGGTGTACCCAGAAGTCTCCCAGGGGCTGAAGCATGTATTATGCCACCCCTGGGCTGACTAACTAAACTGACACAACTGGCTGCACGACAGCTGGGGCAAGGTGGTGTACTCACCCTTTGCTTTAGATATAGTATACCTATATCTAACCCTAAAAATGGACACACAGATCTCCTATCAGTCACTCCTATGGCAGGCCTTAACAATCCTGAAGGCAGAGTGCTTGGAATCGTGTGAGATGGTGCTCTGGCATGAGCTGAGCCTGTCTGCGGCTTTCGGGATCCATCCCTTAGCCGTTTCCATGATATTGCATACCATATACTCTTAAGTGCATTATAATCCTCGCGGTTATATGCCAACTCTGGTATCGCTTTATCAAAACATGTCGAGTAAGGTGTCATACGAATTGGGATACTAACCCCTCGCCAATTCTGGCGACGGGGTTAGCATTCCACCCTTCTAGAGGGACACGACATGTATGTAACCCCTAACCCCGGTTAAAGTCAAACAGAGCCTCAGCTCCACAAAATGGATGCTGCCACCGAGACACAAGTCTGCCCTCCTGCTGCTGGGAGTCCTCCCAGAGCAGGAGATAAGGACAAAGGGTTTCCTGCCAGGGGCGGTGCCAGCACCGTCCCAGACAGGGTTTTGTGTATTGTAGGTAGGCAGGGCTTTAGAGGAAGGTGACTGCACGTGGCACCCCGGTGCTCACTGTGCATAGGCTGGCTGGAACCAGTTCCAGGGTCACTCCAGACCCTGTGCTGGGGAAAAGCCCGCCAAGGAAGTGGGTGTAACCACCCCCCTCCTAGTCCCACCCCTAGGGCAGGACTTAGTCGCGTGCCAGCCCCTTTTTACAGGATAAAGGTAGGAACTGGCCCCCTTCCAAAGCAGATCATCTTTGAATCCTGAAACTACTTTCCACGAAAGGAACTCAAGACTTCTTCCTAAGATTTCTCCCTTGTGACTAAGGAGTAGTCACCCTGCATCCGCAGGCACCATCTTAAGAACACTGCGGTCTGCTGCAAGTCTCTCCTCCGGATCAAGACTGCCCAGCTCGACGAGAACCGGCTTCCCTGGCACCTCTGACCTCTACCTGCATCATCAGTCATGCTGAGATTCGCGGGTGTGACGAGACCTCGAGGGACCGGCCATCTTCAAGACTGCACGACTTCTTTCCAGCAAGCCCGCCGAGTAATTTCCTGGTGAGTGCTTTGGGGTCCGAGAAGCCCCGACCCTGAGCAGCTCCAGCACCGAAGTGCAGCCTCCCAGCATCTCCACGATCTGCGTGGGGCCCTTCTGCTTTTCGCTGCTCACCGCGTTGTTTGGCTACTAGCCCACTGGATTGTGGCCTTCTGAACGACGCCCGACGACATTTCTGCTGCTGGTCTGGTTGCTCCAGGCTGGCCCTTGCTCCCTTCCAAAAGAGGAGCCCCCCGGACCCTCCTGGTCCACTCAAGACGCCATTTTGAGTCCACCGCGTGGGCTTGAATTAGCCAAGGCTTGTAGCCCAATCCTGGGTAACTTCGACGCCGACAGCTTCATCCATCGTGGGACAGCTCGCCTCTCTATCCTGGTCGCCGACAACGCCTCCTGGTCCGTGAGATCTGCAGAGCCAGCGTCACCCACTCACCTAGTCGAGGTGACTTCGCCCGGTGCCATCCTGGTGCCCACTTAATCACTGGCTAGTGATTCAAGAACTTGGTCCCCTCTGCTTTCAGGTTTTCTTCTTCCTTGATCCGGGCTTGGATCCATCGAACTTTCCTTCACTGGTCGCCTGCCAGCAACTTCCTTCTTCCAGGCTCCTGGTCCGGCAACGAGATCCCCGACGTCTTTTCAGACCTATGCAGCTGCAGCCCCTGGGCTAGGTAACTTCGGCACTTCGGTGTCCCAGCATAGCCTCACTACCCTAGGGTCAGGATCCACTGTCGTTTTCTTCCTACCAGGTCGGGTTCGCCCGTGAACACTAACTTTGCCTTTACTAGCTCCCATAGACTTTGTCCCGCATCCCGCGTGAGAGTGCACACTCTGCACCCGAGTCCCCTAGGTCTCCTAGAAGTAATCTAATGATTCCCTAGTCAAGTCCTAGCGATTCCAAAGCCTATTAGTACCGTACTTACCTGCTAGTAATTTCGCATTCCACTTTTTAAGTATATGGTTTTTCGTGCCCCTCGGGCATTTGTGTATAACGTGCTAACTTAAGTATTTTCATAAGAGTTTTGTTGTGTGCTTAGCACCCTGTCCTCATAAAGAGTACAGGGTTGTTGTGATTCTAATAAATACATTGTTTATTTTCATAACACTTGTGTGGTGTCCTTTCACTGGGTGTTCAAGGGGTAATGTGATGGTAAAACAGCTGGCTTAACACGCCCTCTAGAGTCTTAGCCTTAGACTGCTCGTATCCACGCTACTAGGATAGCTGGTCTATAAGGTTGACTTACAACCAATCATCAATAAGGGTTGTTTGGACTGATATATAGTGATCACTAGAATAGTGAACACTGCACATCAGGCCAACTTCTCACAGAGCTAAAATGAACATCTTTATCGTTATTTTCATGCTTCTGGGGAGCTAAAACTCAAGATTTGGCTCATGGTTAAAAGTGACTTAAAAGGACCCAAATGCTCACTTCGAGGGCTTAAAACTTGTTTATTCAGTGTGGGAAGAGATATAAACAACATTTACAGTAAATTAATATTGATGCGAGAACCTTCGATTTTTCATGCAAAACGATCGATGACCCACGACCTGATGAAATTGCGCTGAGTTGACCAAAATGGTCAGTTTTGAAAATTTCGATCTTTCAACTAATTTTGACTTTCAGAGGTGGATCATCCGTTTTGGAGCTAAAATGAGCATCTTTATCGTCATTTTTATGCTTCTAGGGAGCCAAAACTCAAGATTTGGCTCATGGTTTAAAGTGACTTTAAAGGACTCAAATGCTCACTTTTAGCGCTTAAAATGTGTTTATTCACTGCGGGAAGAGATATAAACAACAATTAGAGTAAACTAATGTTCAGGCGGGAACCTTCGATTTTTCATGCAAAACGATCGATGACCCTCGACCTGATGAAATTGCTTTGAGATGACCAAAATGGTCCATTTTCAAAATTTCGATCTTTCAACTAATTTTGACTTTCAGAGGTGGATCATCCCTTTTGGAGCTAAAATGAACATCTTTATCGTCATTTTCATGCTTCTAGGGAGCTAAAACTCAAGATTTGGCTCATGGTTAAAAGTGACTTAAAAGGACCCAAATGCTCACTTCGAGGGCTTAAAACTTGTTTATTCAGTGTGGGAAGAGATATAAACAACATTTACAGTAAATTAATATTGATGCGAGAACCTTCGATTTTTCATGCAAAACGATCGACGACCCACGACCTGATGAAATTGCGCTGAGTTGACCAAAATGGTCAGTTTTGAAAATTTCGATCTTTCAACTAATTTTGACTTTCAGAGGTGGATCATCCGTTTTGGAGCTAAAATGAGCATCTTTATCGTCATTTTTATGCTTCTAGGGAGCCAAAACTCAAGATTTGGCTCATGGTTAAAAGTGACTTAAAAGGACCCAAATGCTCACTTCGAGGGCTTAAAACGTGTTTATTCACTGCAAGAAGAGATATAAACAACATTTAGAGTAAATTAATGTTCATGCGAGAACCTTCAATTTTTTATGCAAAACGATCGATGACCCGCGACCTGATGAAATTGCTCTGAGATGACCAAAATGGTCCGTTTTGAAAATTTCCAAGTTTCAACTAATTTTGACTTTCAGAGGTGGATCATCCCTTTTGGAGCTAAAATGAACATCTTTATCGTCATTTTCATGCTTCTAGGGAGCTAAAACTCAAGATTTGGCTAATGGTTAAAAGTGACTTAAAAAGACCCAAATACTCACTTCGAGGGTTTAAAACGTGTGTATTCACTGCGGGAAGAGATATAAACAACATTTAGATTAAATTAATGTTTATGCGAGAACTTTAAATTTTTCATGCAAAACAATCGATGACCCGCGACCTGATGAAATTGCTCTAAGTTGACCAAAATGGTCCGTTTTCAAAATGTCGACCTTTTAACTAATTTTGACTTTCAGAGGTGGATCATCCCTTTTGGAGCTAAAATGAGCATCTTTATCCTGATTTTTCTGCTTCTAGGGAGCCAAAACTCAAGATTTGGCTCATGGTTAAAAGTGACTTAAAAGGACCCAAATGCTCACTTTGAGGGCTTAAAACTTGTTTATTCAGTGCGGGAAGAGATATAAACAACATTTAGAGTAAATTAATGTTGATGCGAGAACCTTCGATTTTTCATGCAAAACGATCGATGACCACCTGATGAAATTGCTCTGAGATGACCAAAATGTTCCGTTTTGAAAATGTCCATCCTTCCACTAATTTTTACTTTCAGAGGTGGATCATGCCTTTTGGAGCTAAAATGGGCATCTTTATCGTCATTTTCATGCTTCTCGGGAGCCAAAACTCAAGATTTGGCTCCTGGTTAAAAGTGACTTAAAAGGTTCCAAATGCTCACTTTGAGGGCTTAAAACGTGTTTATTCACCACGGGAAGAGATATAAACAACATTTAGAGTAAATTAATGTTCATGCGAGAACGTTCAATTTTTCATGCAAAACGATCAATGACCCGCGACCTTATGAAATTGCTCTAAGTAGACCAAAATGGTCCGTTTTCAAAATTTCGATCTTTCAACTAATTTTGACTTTCAGAGGTGGATCATCCCTTTTGGAGCTAAAATGAGCATCTTTATCGTCATTTTCATGCTTCTAGGGAGCTAAAACTCAAGATTTGGCTCATGGTTAAAAGTGACTTAAAAGGACCCAAATAATCACTTCGAGGGTTTAAAACGTGTTTATTCACTGCGGGAAGAGATATAAACAACCTTTAGAGTAAATTAATGTTTATGCAAGAACGTTCAATTTTTCATGCAAAACAATCGATGACCCCCGACCTGATGAAATTGCTCTAAGTTGACCAAAATGGTCCGTTTTCAAAATGTCGATCTTTCAACTAATTTTGACTTTCAGAGGTGGATCATCCCTTTTGGAGCTAAAATGAGCATCTTTATCGTCATTTTCCTGCTTCTAGGGATCCAGAACTCAAGATTGGGCTCATGGTTAAAAGTGACTTAAAAGGACTCAAATGCTCACTTCGAGGGCTTAAAAAGTGTTTATTCACTGCGGGAAGAGATATAAACAACATTTAGAGTAAACTAATGTTCAGGTGAGAACCTTCGATTTTTCATGCAAAACGAATGATGACCCTCGACCTGATGAAATTGCTCTGAGATGACCAAAATTGTCCATTTTCAAAATTTCGATCTTTCAACTAATTTTGACTTTCAGAGGTGGAGCATCCCTTTTGGAGCTAAAATGAGCATCTTTATCGTCATTTTTATGCTTCTAGGGCACCAAAACTCAAGATTTGGCTAATGGTTAAAAGTGACTTAAAAGGACCCAAATACTCACTTCGAGGGCTTAAAACGTGTTTATTCACTGCGGGAAGAGATATAAACAACTGTTAGAGTAAATTAATGTTCATGCGAAAACGTTAAATTTTTCATGCAAAACGATCGATGACCCGCGACCTGATGAAATTGCTCTGGGATGACCAAAATGGTCCGTATTGAAAATTTCCAAGTTTCAGCTAATTTTGACTTTCAGAGGTGGATCATCCCTTTTGGAGCTAAAATGAGCATCTTTATCGTCATTTTCCTGCTTCTAGGGAGCCAAAACTCAAAATTTGGCTCATGGTTTAAAGTGACTTAAAAGGACCCAAATGCTCACTTTGAGGGCTTAAAACTTGTTTATTCATTGCGGGAAGAGATATAAACAACATTTAGAGTAAATTAATGTTGATGCGAGAACCTTCGATTTTTCATGCAAAACGATCGATTACCACCTGATGAAATTGCTCTGAGATGACCAAAATAGTCCGTTTTGAAAATTTCCAAGTTTCAACTAATTTTGACTTTCAGAGGTGGATCATCTCTTTTGGAGCTAAAATGAACATCTTTATCGTCATTTTCATGCTTCTAGGGAGCTAAAACTCAAGATTTGGCTCATGGTTAAAAGTGACTTAAAAAGACCCAAATACTCACTTCGAGGGCTTAAAACGTGTTTATTCACTGCGGGAAGAGATATAAACAACATTTAGAGTAAATTATTGTTTATGCGAGAACTTTAAATTTTTCATGCAAAACAATCGATGACTCGCGACCTGATGAAATTGCTCTAAGTTGACCAAAATGGTCCGTTTTCAAAATGTCGATCTTTCAAACTAATTTTGACTTTCAGAGGTGGATCATCCCTTTTGGAGTTAAAATGAGCATCTTTATCGTCATTTTCCTGCTTCTAGGGAGCCAAAACTCAAGATTTGGCTCATGGTTAAAAGTGACTTAAAAGGACCCAAATGCTCACTTCGAGGGATTAAAACGTGTTTATTCAGTGCGGGAAGAGATATAAACAACATTTAGAGTATATTAATGTTCATGCAAGAAACTTCGATTTTTCATGCAAAACAATCGATGACCCGCGACCTGGTGAAATTGCTCTGAGATGACCAAAATGGTCCGTTTTGAAAATGTCCATCTTTCGACTAATTTTGACTTTCAGAGGTGGATCATCCCTTTTGGAGCTAACATGAGCATCTTTATCATCATTTTCATGCTTCTAGGGAGCCAAAACTCAAGATTTTGCTCATGGTTAATAGTGACTTAAAAGGACCCAAATGCTCACTTCGAGGGCTTAAAACGTGTTTATTCACTGTAAGAAGAGATATAAACAACATTTAGAGTAAATTAATGTTCATGCGAGAACCTTCAATTTTTTATGCAAAACGATCGATGACCCGCGACCTGATGAAATTGCTCTGGGATGACCAAAATGGTCCGTTTTGAAAATTTCCAAGTTTCAACTAATTTTGACTTTCAGAGGTGGATCATCCCTTTTGGAGCTAAAATGAACATCTTTATCGTCATTTTCATGCTTCTAGGGAGCCAAAACTCAAGATTTTTCTCATGGTTAAAAGTGACTTAAAAGGACCCAAATGCTCACTTCGAGGGCTTAAAACGTGTTTATTCACCGCGGGAAGAGATATAAACAACATTTAGAGTAAATTAATGTTCATGCGAGAACGTTCAATTTTTCATGCAAAACAATCGATGACCCGCGACCTGATGAAATTGCTCTGAGATGGCCAAAATGGTCCGTTTTGAAAATTTCCAAGTTTCAACTAATTTTGACTTTCAGAGGTGGATCATCCCTTTTGGAGATAAAATGAACATCTTTATCATCATTTTCATGCTTCTAGGGAGCTAAAACTCAAGATTTGGCTCATGGTAAAAAGTGACTTAAAAGGACCCAAATACTCACTTCGAGGGCTTAAAACGTGTTATTCACTGCAGGAAGAGATATAAACAACAATTAGAGTAAATTATTGTTCATGCAAGATCCTTCAATTTTTCATGCAAAACAATCGATGACCCGCGAGCTGATGAAATTGCCCTAAGTTGACCAAAATGGTCCATTTTCAAAATGTCGATCTTTCAACTAATTTTGACTTTCAGAGGTGGATCATCCCTTTTGGAGCTAAAATGAGCATCTTTATCGTCATTTTCCTGCTTCTAGGGAGCCAGAACTCAAGATTTGGCTCATGGTTAAAAGTGACTTAAAATGACCCAAATGCTCACTTCGAGGGCTTAAAACGTGTTTATTCACTGCGGGAAGTGATATAAACAACATTTAGAGTAAATTAATGTTCATGCGAGAACCTTCAATTTTTCATGCAAAACAATCGATGACCCGCGACCTGATGAAATTGCTCTGAGATGACCAAAATAGTCCGTTTTGAAAATTTCCAAGTTTCAACTAATTTTGACTTTCAGAGGTGGATCATCTCTTTTGGAGCTAAAATGAACATCTTTATCGTCATTTTCATGCTTCTAGGGAGCTAAAACTCAAGATTTGGCTCATGGTTAAAAGTGACTTAAAAAGACCCAAATACTCACTTCGAGGGCTTAAAACGTGTTTATTCACTGCGGGAAGAGATATAAACAACATTTAGAGTAAATTATTGTTTATGCGAGAACTTTAAATTTTTCATGCAAAACAATCGATGACTCGCGACCTGATGAAATTGCTCTAAGTTGACCAAAATGGTCCGTTTTCAAAATGTCGATCTTTCAACTAATTTTGACTTTCAGAGGTGGATCATCCCTTTTGGAGTTAAAATGAGCATCTTTATCGTCATTTTCCTGCTTCTAGGGAGCCAAAACTCAAGATTTGGCTCATGGTTAAAAGTGACTTAAAAGGACCCAAATGCTCACTTCGAGGGATTAAAACGTGTTTATTCAGTGCGGGAAGAGATATAAACAACATTTAGAGTATATTAATGTTCATGCAAGAAACTTCGATTTTTCATGCAAAACAATCGATGACCCGCGACCTGGTGAAATTGCTCTGAGATGACCAAAATGGTCCGTTTTGAAAATGTCCATCTTTCGACTAATTTTGACTTTCAGAGGTGGATCATCCCTTTTGGAGCTAACATGAGCATCTTTATCATCATTTTCATGCTTCTAGGGAGCCAAAACTCAAGATTTTGCTCATGGTTAATAGTGACTTAAAAGGACCCAAATGCTCACTTCGAGGGCTTAAAACGTGTTTATTCACTGTAAGAAGAGATATAAACAACATTTAGAGTAAATTAATGTTCATGCGAGAACCTTCAATTTTTTATGCAAAACGATCGATGACCCGCGACCTGATGAAATTGCTCTGGGATGACCAAAATGGTCCGTTTTGAAAATTTCCAAGTTTCAACTAATTTTGACTTTCAGAGGTGGATCATCCCTTTTGGAGCTAAAATGAACATCTTTATCGTCATTTTCATGCTTCTAGGGAGCCAAAACTCAAGATTTTTCTCATGGTTAAAAGTGACTTAAAAGGACCCAAATGCTCACTTCGAGGGCTTAAAACGTGTTTATTCACCGCGGGAAGAGATATAAACAACATTTAGAGTAAATTAATGTTCATGCGAGAACGTTCAATTTTTCATGCAAAACAATCGATGACCCGCGACCTGATGAAATTGCTCTGAGATGGCCAAAATGGTCCGTTTTGAAAATTTCCAAGTTTCAACTAATTTTGACTTTCAGAGGTGGATCATCCCTTTTGGAGATAAAATGAACATCTTTATCATCATTTTCATGCTTCTAGGGAGCTAAAACTCAAGATTTGGCTCATGGTAAAAAGTGACTTAAAAGGACCCAAATACTCACTTCGAGGGCTTAAAACGTGTTATTCACTGCAGGAAGAGATATAAACAACAATTAGAGTAAATTATTGTTCATGCAAGATCGTTCAATTTTTCATGCAAAACAATCGATGACCCGCGAGCTGATGAAATTGCCCTAAGTTGACCAAAATGGTCCATTTTCAAAATGTCGATCTTTCAACTAATTTTGACTTTCAGAGGTGGATCATCCCTTTTGGAGCTAAAATGAGCATCTTTATCGTCATTTTCCTGCTTCTAGGGAGCCAGAACTCAAGATTTGGCTCATGGTTAAAAGTGACTTAAAATGACCCAAATGCTCACTTCGAGGGCTTAAAACGTGTTTATTCACTGCGGGAAGTGATATAAACAACATTTAGAGTAAATTAATGTTCATGCGAGAACCTTCAATTTTTCATGCAAAACAATCGATGACCCGCGACCTGATGAAATTGCTCTGAGATGACCAAAATAGTCCGTTTTGAAAATTTCCAAGTTTCAACTAATTTTGACTTTCAGAGGTGGATCATCCCTTTTGGAGCTAAAATGAGCATCTTTATCGTCATTTTTATGCTTCTAGGGAGCCAAAACTCAAGATTTGGCTCATGGTTAAAAGTGACTTAAAAGGACCCAAATGCTCACTTCGAGGGATTAAAACGTGTTTATTCAGTGTGGGAAGAGATATAAACAACATTTAGAGTATATTAATGTTCATGCGAGAACCTTCAATTTTTCATGCAAAACGATCGATGACCCGCGACCTGGTGAAATTGCTCTGAGATGACCAAAATGGTCCGTTTTGAAAATTTTGATCTTTCATCTAATTTGGACTTTCAGAGGTGGATCATCCCCTTTGGAGCTAAAATGGGCATCTTTATCGTCATTTTCATGCTTCTAGGGCGCCAAAACCGAAGATTTTGCTCATGGTTTAAAGTGACTTTAAAGGACTCAAATGCTCACTTTGAGCGCTTAAAATGTTTTTATTCACTGCGGGAAGAGATATAAACAACATTTAGAGTAAACTAATGTTCAGGCGAGAACCTTCGATTTTTCATGCAAAACGATCGATGACCCTCGACCTGATGAAATTGCTCTGAGATGACCAAAATGGTCCGTTTTCAAAATTTCGATCTTTCAACTAATTTTGACTTTCAGGGGTGGATCATCCCTTTTGGAGCTAAAATGAGCATCTTTATCGTCATTTTCATGCTTCTAGGGAGCCAAAACTCACGATTTGGCTCATGGTTAAAAGTGACTTAAAAGGACCCAAATGCTCACTTCAAGGGCTTAAAACGTGTTTATTCAGTACGGGAAGAGATATAAACAACATTTAGAGTAAATTAATGTTGATGCGAGAACCATCGGCTTTTCATGCAAAACGATCAATGACCCGCGACCTGATGAAATTGCTCTGAGATGACCAAAATGGTCCTTTTTGAAAATGTGCATCCTTCCACTAATTTTGACTTTCAGAGGTGGATCATCCCTTTTGGAGCTAAAATGAGCATCTTTATCGTCATTTTCATGCTTCTAGGGCGCCAAAACCGAAGATTTGGCTCATGGTTTAAAGTGACTTAAAAGGACTCAAATGCTCACTTCGAGGGCTTAAAACGTGTTTATTCACCGCGGGAAGAGATATAAACAACATTTAGAGTAAATTAATGTTCATGCGAGAACGTTTAATTTTTCATGCAAAACAAACGATGACCCGCGACCTGATGAAATTGCTCTGAGTTGACCAAAATGGTCCGTTTTGAAAATTTCGATCTTTCATCTAATTTAGACTTTCAGAGGTGGATCATCCCTTTTGGAGTTAAAATGAGCATCTTTATCGTCATTTTCATCCTTTTAGGGCGCCAAAACCGAAGATTTGGCTCATGGTTTAAAGTGACTTTAAAGGACTCAAATGCTCACTTTTAGCGCTTAAAATGTGTTTATTCACTGCGGGAAGAGATATAAACAACATTTAGAGTAAACTAATGTTCAGGCGAGAACCTTCGATTTTTCATGCAAAACGATCGATGACCCTCGACCTGATGAAATTGCTTTGAGATGACCAAAATGGTCCATTTTCAAAATTTCGATTTTTCAACTAATTTTGACTTTCAGAGGTGGATCATCCCTTTTGGAGCTAAAATGAACATCTTTATCGTCATTTTCATGCTTCTAGGGAGCTAAAACTCAAGATTTGGCTCATGGTTAAAAGTGACTTAAAAGGACCCAAATGCTCACTTCGAGGGCTTAAAACTTGTTTATTCAGTGTGGGAAGAGATATAAACAACATTTACAGTAAATTAATATTGATGCGAGAACCTTCGATTTTTCATGCAAAACGATCGATGACCCACGACCTGATGAAATTGCGCTGAGTTGACCAAAATGGTCAGTTTTGAAAATTTCGATCTTTCAACTAATTTTGACTTTCAGAGGTGGATCATCCGTTTTGGAGCTAAAATGAGCATCTTTATCGTCATTTTTATGCTTCTAGGGAGCCAAAACTCAAGATGTGGCTCATGGTTAAAAGTGACTTAAAAGGACCCAAATGCTCACTTCGAGGGATTAAAACGTGTTTATTCAGTGCGGGAAGAGATATAAACAACATTTAGAGTTTATTAATGTTCATGCGAGAACCTTCGATTTTTCATGCAAAACGATCAATGACCCGCGACCTGGTGAAATTGCTCTTAGATGACCAAAATGGTCCGTTTTGAAAATGTCCATCTTTCCACTAATTTTGACTTTCAGAGGTGGATCATCCCTTTTGGAGCTAAAATGAGCATCTTTATCGTCATTTTCATGCTTCTAGGGAGCCAAAACTCAAGATTTTGCTCATGGTTAAAAGTGACTTAAAAGGACCCAAATGCTCACTTCGAGGGCTTAAAACGTGTTTATTCACTGCAAGAAGAGATATAAACAACATTTAGAGTAAATTAATGTTCATGCGAGAACCTTCAATTTTTTATGCAAAACGATCGATGACCCGCGACCTGATGAAATTGCTCTGAGATGACCAAAATGGTCCGTTTTGAAAATTTCCAAGTTTCAACTAATTTTGACTTTCAGAGGTGGATCATCCCTTTTGGAGCTAAAATGAACATCTTTATCGTCATTTTCATGCTTCTAGGGAGCTAAAACTCAAGATTTGGCTCATGGTTAAAAGTGACTTAAAATGACCCAAATGCTCACTTCGAGGGCTTAAAACGTGTTATTCACTGCAGGAAGAGATATAAACAACAATTAGAGTAAATTATTGTTCATGCAAGATCGTTCAATTTTTCATGCAAAACAATCGATGACCCGCGAGCTGATGAAATTGCCCTAAGTTGACCAAAATGGTCCATTTTCAAAATGTCGATCTTTCAACTAATTTTGACTTTCAGAGGTGGATCATCCCTTTTGGAGCTAAAATGAGCATCTTTATCGTCATTTTCCTGCTTCTAGGGAGCCAGAACTCAAGATTTGGCTCATGGTTAAAAGTGACTTAAAATGACCCAAATGCTCACTTCGAGGGCTTAAAACGTGTTTATTCACTGCGGGAAGTGATATAAACAACATTTAGAGTAAATTAATGTTCATGCGAGAACCTTCAATTTTTCATGCAAAACAATCGATGACCCGCGACCTGATGAAATTGCTCTGAGATGACCAAAATAGTCCGTTTTGAAAATTTCCAAGTTTCAACTAATTTTGACTTTCAGAGGTGGATCATCCCTTTTGGAGCTAAAATGAGCATCTTTATCGTCATTTTTATGCTTCTAGGGAGCCAAAACTCAAGATTTGGCTCATGGTTAAAAGTGACTTAAAAGGACCCAAATGCTCACTTCGAGGGATTAAAACGTGTTTATTCAGTGTGGGAAGAGATATAAACAACATTTAGAGTATATTAATGTTCATGCGAGAACCTTCAATTTTTCATGCAAAACGATCGATGACCCGCGACCTGGTGAAATTGCTCTGAGATGACCAAAATGGTCCGTTTTGAAAATTTTGATCTTTCATCTAATTTGGACTTTCAGAGGTGGATCATCCCCTTTGGAGCTAAAATGGGCATCTTTATCGTCATTTTCATGCTTCTAGGGCGCCAAAACCGAAGATTTTGCTCATGGTTTAAAGTGACTTTAAAGGACTCAAATGCTCACTTTGAGCGCTTAAAATGTTTTTATTCACTGCGGGAAGAGATATAAACAACATTTAGAGTAAACTAATGTTCAGGCGAGAACCTTCGATTTTTCATGCAAAACGATCGATGACCCTCGACCTGATGAAATTGCTCTGAGATGACCAAAATGGTCCGTTTTCAAAATTTCGATCTTTCAACTAATTTTGACTTTCAGGGGTGGATCATCCCTTTTGGAGCTAAAATGAGCATCTTTATCGTCATTTTCATGCTTCTAGGGAGCCAAAACTCACGATTTGGCTCATGGTTAAAAGTGACTTAAAAGGACCCAAATGCTCACTTCAAGGGCTTAAAACGTGTTTATTCAGTACGGGAAGAGATATAAACAACATTTAGAGTAAATTAATGTTGATGCGAGAACCATCGGCTTTTCATGCAAAACGATCAATGACCCGCGACCTGATGAAATTGCTCTGAGATGACCAAAATGGTCCTTTTTGAAAATGTGCATCCTTCCACTAATTTTGACTTTCAGAGGTGGATCATCCCTTTTGGAGCTAAAATGAGCATCTTTATCGTCATTTTCATGCTTCTAGGGCGCCAAAACCGAAGATTTGGCTCATGGTTTAAAGTGACTTAAAAGGACTCAAATGCTCACTTCGAGGGCTTAAAACGTGTTTATTCACCGCGGGAAGAGATATAAACAACATTTAGAGTAAATTAATGTTCATGCGAGAACGTTTAATTTTTCATGCAAAACAAACGATGACCCGCGACCTGATGAAATTGCTCTGAGTTGACCAAAATGGTCCGTTTTGAAAATTTCGATCTTTCATCTAATTTAGACTTTCAGAGGTGGATCATCCCTTTTGGAGTTAAAATGAGCATCTTTATCGTCATTTTCATCCTTTTAGGGCGCCAAAACCGAAGATTTGGCTCATGGTTTAAAGTGACTTTAAAGGACTCAAATGCTCACTTTTAGCGCTTAAAATGTGTTTATTCACTGCGGGAAGAGATATAAACAACATTTAGAGTAAACTAATGTTCAGGCGAGAACCTTCGATTTTTCATGCAAAACGATCGATGACCCTCGACCTGATGAAATTGCTTTGAGATGACCAAAATGGTCCATTTTCAAAATTTCGATTTTTCAACTAATTTTGACTTTCAGAGGTGGATCATCCCTTTTGGAGCTAAAATGAACATCTTTATCGTCATTTTCATGCTTCTAGGGAGCTAAAACTCAAGATTTGGCTCATGGTTAAAAGTGACTTAAAAGGACCCAAATGCTCACTTCGAGGGCTTAAAACTTGTTTATTCAGTGTGGGAAGAGATATAAACAACATTTACAGTAAATTAATATTGATGCGAGAACCTTCGATTTTTCATGCAAAACGATCGATGACCCACGACCTGATGAAATTGCGCTGAGTTGACCAAAATGGTCAGTTTTGAAAATTTCGATCTTTCAACTAATTTTGACTTTCAGAGGTGGATCATCCGTTTTGGAGCTAAAATGAGCATCTTTATCGTCATTTTTATGCTTCTAGGGAGCCAAAACTCAAGATTTGGCTCATGGTTAAAAGTGACTTAAAAGGACCCAAATGCTCACTTCGAGGGATTAAAACGTGTTTATTCAGTGCGGGAAGAGATATAAACAACATTTAGAGTTTATTAATGTTCATGCGAGAACCTTCGATTTTTCATGCAAAACGATCAATGACCCGCGACCTGGTGAAATTGCTCTTAGATGACCAAAATGGTCCGTTTTGAAAATGTCCATCTTTCCACTAATTTTGACTTTCAGAGGTGGATCATCCCTTTTGGAGCTAAAATGAGCATCTTTATCGTCATTTTCATGCTTCTAGGGAGCCAAAACTCAAGATTTTGCTCATGGTTAAAAGTGACTTAAAAGGACCCAAATGCTCACTTCGAGGGCTTAAAACGTGTTTATTCACTGCAAGAAGAGATATAAACAACATTTAGAGTAAATTAATGTTCATGCGAGAACCTTCAATTTTTTATGCAAAACGATCGATGACCCGCGACCTGATGAAATTGCTCTGAGATGACCAAAATGGTCCGTTTTGAAAATTTCCAAGTTTCAACTAATTTTGACTTTCAGAGGTGGATCATCCCTTTTGGAGCTAAAATGAACATCTTTATCGTCATTTTCATGCTTCTAGGGAGCTAAAACTCAAGATTTGGCTAATGGTTAAAAGTGACTTAAAAAGACCCAAATACTCACTTCGAGGGTTTAAAACGTGTGTATTCACTGCGGGAAGAGATATAAACAACATTTAGAGTAAATTAATGTTTATGCGAGAACTTTAAATTTTTCATGCAAAACAATCGATGACCCGCGACCTGATGAAATTGCTCTAAGTTGACCAAAATGGTCCGTTTTCAAAATGTCGACCTTTTAACTAATTTTGACTTTCAGAGGTAGATCATCCCTTTTGGAGCTAAAATGAGCATCTTTATCGTGATTTTTCTGCTTCTAGGGAGCCAAAACTCAAGATTTGGCTCATGGTTAAAAGTGACTTAAAAGGACCCAAATGCTCACTTTGAGGGCTTAAAACTTGTTTATTCAGTGCGGGAAGAGATATAAACAACATTTAGAGTAAATTAATGTTGATGCGAGAACCTTCGATTTTTCATGCAAAACGATCGATGACCACCTGATGAAATTGCTCTGAGATGACCAAAATGTTCCGTTTTGAAAATGTCCATCCTTCCACTAATTTTTACTTTCAGAGGTGGATCATGCCTTTTGGAGCTAAAATGGGCATCTTTATCGTCATTTTCATGCTTCTCGGGAGCCAAAACTCAAGATTTGGCTCCTGGTTAAAAGTGACTTAAAAGGTTCCAAATGCTCACTTTGAGGGCTTAAAACTTGTTTATTCACCACGGGAAGAGATATAAACAACATTTAGAGTAAATTAATGTTCATGCGAGAACGTTCAATTTTTCATGCAAAACGATCAATGACCCGCGACCTTATGAAATTGCTCTAAGTAGACCAAAATGGTCCGTTTTCAAAATTTCGATCTTTCAACTAATTTTGACTTTCAGAGGTGGATCATCCCTTTTGGAGCTAAAATGAGCATCTTTATCGTCATTTTCATGCTTCTAGGGAGCTAAAACTCAAGATTTGGCTCATGGTTAAAAGTGACTTAAAAGGACCCAAATACTCACTTTGAGGGTTTAAAACGTGTTTATTCACTGCGGGAAGAGATATAAACAACCTTTAGAGTAAATTAATGTTCATGCAAGAACGTTCAATTTTTCATGCAAAACAATCGATGACCCCCGACCTGATGAAATTGCTCTAAGTTGACCAAAATGGTCCGTTTTCAAAATGTCGATCTTTCAACTAATTTTGACTTTCAGAGGTGGATCATCCCTTTTGGAGCTAAAATGAGCATCTTTATCGTCATTTTCCTGCTTCTAGGGATCCAGAACTCAAGATTGGGCTCATGGTTAAAAGTGACTTAAAAGGACTCAAATGCTCACTTCGAGGGCTTAAAAAGTGTTTATTCACTGCGGGAAGAGATATAAACAACATTTAGAGTAAACTAATGTTCAGGTGAGAACCTTCGATTTTTCATGCAAAACGAATGATGACCCTCGACCTGATGAAATTGCTCTGAGATGACCAAAATTGTCCATTTTCAAAATTTCGATCTTTCAACTAATTTTGACTTTCAGAGGTGGAGCATCCCTTTTGGAGCTAAAATGAGCATCTTTATCGTCATTTTTATGCTTCTAGGGCACCAAAACTCAAGATTTGGCTAATGGTTAAAAGTGACTTAAAAGGACCCAAATACTCACTTCGAGGGCTTAAAACGTGTTTATTCACTGCGGGAAGAGATATAAACAACTGTTAGAGTAAATTAATGTTCATGCGAAAACGTTAAATTTTTCATGCAAAACGATCGATGACCCGCGACCTGATGAAATTGCTCTGGGATGACCAAAATGGTCCGTATTGAAAATTTCCAAGTTTCAACTAATTTTGACTTTCAGAGGTGGATCATCCCTTTTGGAGCTAAAATGAGCATCTTTATCGTCATTTTCCTGCTTCTAGGGAGCCAAAACTCAAGATTTGGCTCATGGTTTAAAGTGACTTAAAAGGACCCAAATGCTCACTTTGAGGGCTTAAAACTTGTTTATTCATTGCGGGAAGAGATATAAACAACATTTAGAGTAAATTAATGTTGATGCGAGAACCTTCGATTTTTCATGCAAAACGATCGATTACCACCTGATGAAATTGCTCTGAGATGACCAAAATGTTCCGTTTTGAAAATGTCCATCCTTCCACTAATTTTTACTTTCAGAGGTGGATCATCCCTTTTGGAGCTAAAATGGGCATCTTTATCGTCATTTTCATGGTTCTAGGGAGCCAAAACTCAAGATTTGGCTCCTGGTTAAAAGTGACTTAAAAGGTTCCAAATGCTCACTTCGAGGGCTTAAAACGTGTTTATTCACCACGGGAAGAGATATAAACAACATTTAGAGTAAATTAATGTTCATGCGAGAACGTTCAATTTTTCATGCAAAACAATCGATGACCCGCGACCTGATGAAATTGCTCTGGGATGACCAAAATGGTCCGTTTTGAAAATTTCCAAGTTCCAACTAATTTTGACTTTCAGAGGTGGATCATCTCTTTTGGAGCTAAAATGAACATCTTTATCGTCATTTTCATGCTTCTAGGGAGCTAAAACTCAAGATTTGGCTCATGGTTAAAAGTGACTTAAAAAGACCCAAATACTCACTTCGAGGGCTTAAAACGTGTTTATTCACTGCGGGAAGAGATATAAACAACATTTAGAGTAAATTAATGTTTATGCGAGAACTTTAAATTTTTCATGCAAAACAATCGATGACTCGCGACCTGATGAAATTGCTCTAAGTTGACCAAAATGGTCCGTTTTCAAAATGTCGATCTTTCAACTAATTTTGACTTTCAGAGGTGGATCATCCCTTTTGGAGTTAAAATGAGCATCTTTATCGTCATTTTCCTGCTTCTAGGGAGCCAAAACTCAAGATTTGGCTCATGGTTAAAAGTGACTTAAAAGGACCCAAATGCTCACTTCGAGGGATTAAAACATGTTTATTCAGTGCGGGAAGAGATATAAACAACATCTAGAGTATATTAATGTTCATGCAAGAAACTTCGATTTTTCATGCAAAACAATCGATGACCCGCGACCTGGTGAAATTGCTCTGAGATGACCAAAATGGTCCGTTTTGAAAATGTCCATCTTTCGACTAATTTTGACTTTCAGAGGTGGATCATCCCTTTTGGAGCTAACATGAGCATCTTTATCATCATTTTCATGCTTCTAGGGAGCCAAAACTCAAGATTTGGCTCCTGGTTAAAAGTGACTTAAAAGGTTCCAAATGCTCACTTTGAGGGCTTAAAACGTGTTTATTCACCACGGGAAGAGATATAAACAACATTTAGAGTAAATTAATGTTCATGCGAGAACGTTCAATTTTTCATGCAAAACGATCAATGACCCGCGACCTTATGAAATTGCTCTAAGTAGACCAAAATGGTCCGTTTTCAAAATTTCGATCTTTCAACTAATTTTGACTTTCAGAGGTGGATCATCCCTTTTGGAGCTAAAATGAGCATCTTTATCGTCATTTTCATGCTTCTAGGGAGCTAAAACTCAAGATTTGGCTCATGGTTAAAAGTGACTTAAAAGGACCCAAATACTCACTTTGAGGGTTTAAAACGTGTTTATTCACTGCGGGAAGAGATATAAACAACCTTTAGAGTAAATTAATGTTCATGCAAGAACGTTCAATTTTTCATGCAAAACAATCGATGACCCCCGACCTGATGAAATTGCTCTAAGTTGACCAAAATGGTCCGTTTTCAAAATGTCGATCTTTCAACTAATTTTGACTTTCAGAGGTGGATCATCCCTTTTGGAGCTAAAATGAGCATCTTTATCGTCATTTTCCTGCTTCTAGGGATCCAGAACTCAAGATTGGGCTCATGGTTAAAAGTGACTTAAAAGGACTCAAATGCTCACTTCGAGGGCTTAAAAAGTGTTTATTCACTGCGGGAAGAGATATAAACAACATTTAGAGTAAACTAATGTTCAGGTGAGAACCTTCGATTTTTCATGCAAAACGAATGATGACCCTCGACCTGATGAAATTGCTCTGAGATGACCAAAATTGTCCATTTTCAAAATTTTGATCTTTCAACTAATTTTGACTTTCAGAGGTGGAGCATCCCTTTTGGAGCTAAAATGAGCATCTTTATCGTCATTTTTATGCTTCTAGGGCACCAAAACTCAAGATTTGGCTAATGGTTAAAAGTGACTTAAAAGGACCCAAATACTCACTTCGAGGGCTTAAAACGTGTTTATTCACTGCGGGAAGAGATATAAACAACTGTTAGAGTAAATTAATGTTCATGCGAAAACTTTAAATTTTTCATGCAAAACGATCGATGACCCGCGACCTGATGAAATTGCTCTGGGATGACCAAAATGGTCCGTATTGAAAATTTCCAAGTTTCAACTAATTTTGACTTTCAGAGGTGGATCATCCCTTTTGGAGCTAAAATGAGCATCTTTATCGTCATTTTCCTGCTTCTAGGGAGCCAAAACTCAAGATTTGGCTCATGGTTTAAAGTGACTTAAAAGGACCCAAATGCTCACTTTGAGGGCTTAAAACTTGTTTATTCATTGCGGGAAGAGATATAAACAACATTTAGAGTAAATTAATGTTGATGCGAGAACCTTCGATTTTTCATGCAAAACGATCGATTACCACCTGATGAAATTGCTCTGAGATGACCAAAATGTTCCGTTTTGAAAATGTCCATCCTTCCACTAATTTTTACTTTCAGAGGTGGATCATCCCTTTTGGAGCTAAAATGGGCATCTTTATCGTCATTTTCATGGTTCTAGGGAGCCAAAACTCAAGATTTGGCTCCTGGTTAAAAGTGACTTAAAAGGTTCCAAATGCTCACTTCGAGGGCTTAAAACGTGTTTATTCACCACGGGAAGAGATATAAACAACATTTAGAGTAAATTAATGTTCATGCGAGAACGTTCAATTTTTCATGCAAAACAATCGATGACCCGCGACCTGATGAAATTGCTCTGGGATGACCAAAATGGTCCGTTTTGAAAATTTCCAAGTTCCAACTAATTTTGACTTTCAGAGGTGGATCATCTCTTTTGGAGCTAAAATGAACATCTTTATCGTCATTTTCATGCTTCTAGGGAGCTAAAACTCAAGATTTGGCTCATGGTTAAAAGTGACTTAAAAAGACCCAAATACTCACTTCGAGGGCTTAAAACGTGTTTATTCACTGCGGGAAGAGATATAAACAACATTTAGAGTAAATTAATGTTTATGCGAGAACTTTAAATTTTTCATGCAAAACAATCGATGACTCGCGACCTGATGAAATTGCTCTAAGTTGACCAAAATGGTCCGTTTTCAAAATGTCGATCTTTCAACTAATTTTGACTTTCAGAGGTGGATCATCCCTTTTGGAGTTAAAATGAGCATCTTTATCGTCATTTTCCTGCTTCTAGGGAGCCAAAACTCAAGATTTGGCTCATGGTTAAAAGTGACTTAAAAGGACCCAAATGCTCACTTCGAGGGATTAAAACATGTTTATTCAGTGCGGGAAGAGATATAAACAACATCTAGAGTATATTAATGTTCATGCAAGAAACTTCGATTTTTCATGCAAAACAATCGATGACCCGCGACCTGGTGAAATTGCTCTGAGATGACCAAAATGGTCCGTTTTGAAAATGTCCATCTTTCGACTAATTTTGACTTTCAGAGGTGGATCATCCCTTTTGGAGCTAACATGAGCATCTTTATCATCATTTTCATGCTTCTAGGGAGCCAAAACTCAAGATTTGGCTCCTGGTTAAAAGTGACTTAAAAGGTTCCAAATGCTCACTTTGAGGGCTTAAAACGTGTTTATTCACCACGGGAAGAGATATAAACAACATTTAGAGTAAATTAATGTTCATGCGAGAACGTTCAATTTTTCATGCAAAACGATCAATGACCCGCGACCTTATGAAATTGCTCTAAGTAGACCAAAATGGTCCGTTTTCAAAATTTCGATCTTTCAACTAATTTTGACTTTCAGAGGTGGATCATCCCTTTTGGAGCTAAAATGAGCATCTTTATCGTCATTTTCATGCTTCTAGGGAGCTAAAACTCAAGATTTGGCTCATGGTTAAAAGTGACTTAAAAGGACCCAAATACTCACTTTGAGGGTTTAAAACGTGTTTATTCACTGCGGGAAGAGATATAAACAACCTTTAGAGTAAATTAATGTTCATGCAAGAACGTTCAATTTTTCATGCAAAACAATCGATGACCCCCGACCTGATGAAATTGCTCTAAGTTGACCAAAATGGTCCGTTTTCAAAATGTCGATCTTTCAACTAATTTTGACTTTCAGAGGTGGATCATCCCTTTTGGAGCTAAAATGAGCATCTTTATCGTCATTTTCCTGCTTCTAGGGATCCAGAACTCAAGATTGGGCTCATGGTTAAAAGTGACTTAAAAGGACTCAAATGCTCACTTCGAGGGCTTAAAAAGTGTTTATTCACTGCGGGAAGAGATATAAACAACATTTAGAGTAAACTAATGTTCAGGTGAGAACCTTCGATTTTTCATGCAAAACGAATGATGACCCTCGACCTGATGAAATTGCTCTGAGATGACCAAAATTGTCCATTTTCAAAATTTTGATCTTTCAACTAATTTTGACTTTCAGAGGTGGAGCATCCCTTTTGGAGCTAAAATGAGCATCTTTATCGTCATTTTTATGCTTCTAGGGCACCAAAACTCAAGATTTGGCTAATGGTTAAAAGTGACTTAAAAGGACCCAAATACTCACTTCGAGGGCTTAAAACGTGTTTATTCACTGCGGGAAGAGATATAAACAACTGTTAGAGTAAATTAATGTTCATGCGAAAACGTTAAATTTTTCATGCAAAACGATCGATGACCCGCGACCTGATGAAATTGCTCTGGGATGACCAAAATGGTCCGTATTGAAAATTTCCAAGTTTCAACTAATTTTGACTTTCAGAGGTGGACCATCCCTTTTGGAGCTAAAATGAGCATCTTTATCGTCATTTTCCTGCTTCTAGGGAGCCAAAACTCAAGATTTGGCTCATGGTTTAAAGTGACTTAAAAGGACCCAAATGCTCACTTTGAGGGCTTAAAACTTGTTTATTCATTGCGGGAAGAGATATAAACAACATTTAGAGTAAATTAATGTTGATGCGAGAACCTTCGATTTTTCATGCAAAACGATCGATTACCACCTGATGAAATTGCTCTGAGATGACCAAAATGTTCCGTTTTGAAAATGTCCATCCTTCCACTAATTTTTACTTTCAGAGGTGGATCATCCCTTTTGGAGCTAAAATGGGCATCTTTATCGTCATTTTCATGGTTCTAGGGAGCCAAAACTCAAGATTTGGCTCCTGGTTAAAAGTGACTTAAAAGGTTCCAAATGCTCACTTCGAGGGCTTAAAACGTGTTTATTCACCACGGGAAGAGATATAAACAACATTTAGAGTAAATTAATGTTCATGCGAGAACGTTCAATTTTTCATGCAAAACAATCGATGACCCGCGACCTGATGAAATTGCTCTGGGATGACCAAAATGGTCCGTTTTGAAAATTTCCAAGTTCCAACTAATTTTGACTTTCAGAGGTGGATCATCTCTTTTGGAGCTAAAATGAACATCTTTATCGTCATTTTCATGCTTCTAGGGAGCTAAAACTCAAGATTTGGCTCATGGTTAAAAGTGACTTAAAAAGACCCAAATACTCACTTCCAGGGCTTAAAACGTGTTTATTCACTGCGGGAAGAGATATAAACAACATTTAGAGTAAATTAATGTTTATGCGAGAACTTTAAATTTTTCATGCAAAACAATCGATGACTCGCGACCTGATGAAATTGCTCTAAGTTGACCAAAATGGTCCGTTTTCAAAATGTCGATCTTTCAACTAATTTTGACTTTCAGAGGTGGATCATCCCTTTTGGAGTTAAAATGAGCATCTTTATCGTCATTTTCCTGCTTCTAGGGAGCCAAAACTCAAGATTTGGCTCATGGTTAAAAGTGACTTAAAAGGACCCAAATGCTCACTTCGAGGGATTAAAACGTGTTTATTCAGTGCGGGAAGAGATATAAACAACATTTAGAGTAAATTAATGTTGATGCGAGAACCATCGGCTTTTCATGCAAAACGATCAATGACCCGCGACCTGATGAAATTGCTCTGAGATGACCAAAATGTTCCTTTTTGAAAATGTGCATCCTTCCACTAATTTTGACTTTCAGAGGTGGATCATCCCTTTTGGAGCTAAAATGAGCATCTTTATCGTCATTTTCATGCTTCTAGGGCGCCAAAACCGAAGATTTGGCTCATGGTTTAAAGTGACTTAAAAGGACTCAAATGCTCACTTCGAGGGCTTAAAACGTGTTTATTCACTGCGGGAAGAGATATAAACAATATTTAGAGTAAATTAATGTTCATGCGAGAACGTTTAATTTTTCATGCAAAACAAACGATGACCCGCGACCTGATGAAATTGCTCTGAGTTGACCAAAATGGTCCGTTTTGAAAATTTCGATCTTTCATCTAATTTAGACTTTCAGAGGTGGATCATCCCCTTTGCAGCTAAAATGGGCATCTTCATCGTCATTTTCATCCTTTTAGGGCGCCAAAACCGAAGATTTGGCTCATGGTTTAAAGTGACTTTAAAGGACTCAAATGCTCACTTTTAGCGCTTAAAATGTGTTTATTCACTGCGGGAAGAGATATAAACCACATTTAGAGTAAACTAATGTTCAGGCGAGAACCTTCGATTTTTCATGCAAAACGATCGATGACCCCTCGACCTGATGAAATTGCTTTGAGATGACCAAAATGGTCCATTTTCAAAATTTCGATCTTTCAACTAATTTTGACTTTCAGAGGTGGATCATCCCTTTTGGAGCTAAAATGAACATCTTTATCGTCATTTTCATGCTTCTAGGGAGCTAAAACTCAAGATTTGGCTCATGGTTAAAAGTGACTTAAAAGGACCCAAATGCTCACTTTGAGGGCTTAAAACTTGTTTATTCAGTGTGGGAAGAGATATAAACAACATTTACAGTAAATTAATATTGATGCGAGAACCTTCGATTTTTCATGCAAAACGATCGATGACCCACGACCTGATGAAATTGCGCTGAGTTGACCAAAATGGTCAGTTTTGAAAATTTCGATCTTTCAACTAATTTTGACTTTCAGAGGTGGATCATCCGTTTTGGAGCTAAAATGAGCATCTTTATGGTCATTTTTATGCTTCTAGGGAGCCAAAACTCAAGATTTGGCTCATGGTTAAAAGTGACTTAAAAGGACCCAAATGCTCACTTCGAGGGATTAAAACGTGTTTATTCAGTGCGGGAAGAGATATAAACAACATTTAGAGTATATTAATGTTCATGCGAGAACCTTCGATTTTTCATGCAAAACGATCAATGACCCGCGACCTGGTGAAATTGCTCTTAGATGACCAAAATGGTCCGTTTTGAAAATGTCTATCTTTCCACTAATTTTGACTTTCAGAGGTGGATCATCCCTTTTGGAGCTAAAATGAGCATCTTTATCGTCATTTTCATGCTTCTAGGGAGCCAAAACTCAAGATTTTGCTCATGGTTAAAAGTGACTTAAAAGGACCCAAATGCTCACTTCGAGGGCTTAAAACGTGTTTATTCACTGCAAGAAGAGATATAAACAACATTTAGAGTAAATTAATGTTCATGCGAGAACCTTCAATTTTTTATGCAAAACGATCGATGACCCGCGACCTGATGAAATTGCTCTGAGATGACCAAAATGGTCCGTTTTGAAAATTTCGATCTTTCATCTAATTTAGACTTTCAGAGGTGGATCATCCCCTTTGGAGCTAAAATGGGCATCTTTATCGTCATTTTCATCCTTTTAGGGCGCCAAAACCGAAGATTTGGCTCATGGTTTAAAGTGACTTTAAAGGACTCAAATGCTCACTTTGAGCGCTTAAAATGTGTTTATTCACTGCGGGAAGAGATATAAACAACATTTAGAGTAAACTAATGTTCAGGCGAGAACCTTCGATTTTTCATGCAAAACGATCGATGACCCTCGACCTGATGAAATTGCTTTGAGATGACCAAAATGGTCCATTTTCAAAATTTCGATCTTTCAACTAATTTTGACTTTCAGAGGTGGATCATCCCTTTTGGAGCTAAAATGAGCATCTTTATCGTCATTTTCATGCTTCTAGGGAGCTAAAACTCAAGATTTGGCTCATGGTTAAAAGTGACTTAAAAGGACCCAAATGCTCACTTCGAGGGCTTAAAACTTGTTTATTCAGTGCGGGAAGAGATATAAACAACATTTACAGTAAATTAATATTGATGCGAGAACCATCGGCTTTTCATGCAAAACGATCAATGACCCGCGACCTGATGAAATTGCTCTGAGATGACCAAAATGGTCCTTTTTGAAAATGTCCATCCTTCCACTAATTTTGACTTTCAGAGGTGGATCATCCCTTTTGGAGCTAAAATGAGCATCTTTATCGTCATTTTCATGCTTCTAGGGAGCCAAAACTCAAGATTTTGCTCATGGTTAAAAGTGACTTAAAAGGACCCAAATGCTCACTTCGAGGGCTTAAAACCTGTTTATTCACTGCAAGAAGAGATATAAACAACATTTAGAGTAAATTAATGTTCATGCGAGAACCTTCAATTTTTTATGCAAAACGATCGATGACCCGCGACCTGATGAAATTGCTCTGAGATGACCAAAATGGTCCGTTTTGAAAATTTCCAAGTTTCAACTTATTTTGACTTTCAGAGGTGGATCATCCCTTTTGGAGCTAAAATGAACATCTTTATCGTCATTTTCATGCTTCTAGGGAGCCAAAACTCAAGATTTTTCTCATGGTTAAAAGTGACTTAAAAGGACCCAAATGCTCACTTCGAGGGCTTAAAACGTGTTTATTCACCGCGGGAAGAGATATAAACAACATTTAGAGTAAATTAATGTTCATGCGAGAACGTTCAATTTTTCATGCAAAACAATCGATGACCCGCGACCTGATGAAATTGCTCTGAGATGACCAAAATGGTCCGTTTTGAAAATTTCCAAGTTTCAACTAATTTTGACTTTCAGAGGTGGATCATCCCTTTTGGAGATAAAATGAACATCTTTATCATCATTTTCATGCTTCTAGGGAGCTAAAACTCAATATTTGGCTCATGGTAAAAAGTGACTTAAAAGGACCCAAATACTCACTTTGAGGGCTTAAAACGTGTTATTCACTGCGGGAAGAGATATAAACAACATTTAGAGTAAATTATTGTTCATGCAACATCGTTCAATTTTTCATGCAAAACAATCGATGACCCGCGAGCTGATGAAATTGCTCTAAGTTGACCAAAATGGTCCATTTTCAAAATGTCGATCTTTCAACTAATTTTGACTTTCAGAGGTGGATCATCCCTTTTGGAGCTAAAATGAGCATCTTTATCGTCATTTTCATGCTTCTAGGGAGCCAAAACTCAAGATTTGGCTCATGGTTAAAAGTGACTTAAAAGGACCCAAATGCTCACTTCGAGGGATTAAAACGTGTTTATTCAGTGTGGGAAGAGATATAAACAACATTTAGAGTATATTAATGTTCATGCGAGAACCTTCAATTTTTCATGCAAAACGATCGATGACCCGCGACCTGGTGAAATTGCTCTGAGATGACCAAAATGGTCAGTTTTGAAAATTTTGATCTTTCATCTAATTTGGACTTTCAGAGGTGGATCATCCCCTTTGGAGCTAAAATGGGCATCTTTATCGTCATTTTCATGCTTCTAGGGCGCCAAAACCGAAGATTTTGCTCATGGTTTAAAGTGACTTTAAAGGACTCAAATGCTCACTTTGAGCGCTTAAAATGTTTTTATTCACTGCGGGAAGAGATATAAACAACATTTAGAGTAAACTAATGTTCAGGCGAGAACCTTCGATTTTTCATGCAAAACGATCGATGACCCTCGACCTGATGAAATTGCTCTGAGATGACCAAAATGGTCCGTTTTCAAAATTTCGATCTTTCAACTAATTTTGACTTTGAGGGGTGGATCATCCCTTTTGGAGCTAAAATGAGCATCTTTATCGTCATTTTCCTGCTTCTAGGGAGCCAAAACTCACGATTTGGCTCATGGTTAAAAGTGACTTAAAAGGACGCAAATGCTCACTTCGAGGGCTTAAAACGTGTTTATTCAGTACGGGAAGAAATATAAACAACATTTAGAGTAAATTAATGTTGATGCGAGAACCATCGGCTTTTCATGCAAAACGATCAATGACCCGCGACCTGATGAAATTGCTCTGAGATGACCAAAATGGTCCTTTTTGAAAATGTGCATCCTTCCACTAATTTTGACTTTCAGAGGTGGATCATCCCTTTTGGAGCTAAAATGAGCATCTTTATCGTCATTTTCATGCTTCTAGGGCGCAAAAACCGAAGATTTGGCTCATGGTTTAAAGTGACTTAAAAGGACCCAAATGCTCACTTCGAGGGATTAAAACGTGTTTATTCAGTGCGGGAAGAGATATAAACAACATTTAGAGTATATTAATGTTCATGCGAGAACCTTCGATTTTTCATGCAAAACGATCAATGACCCGCGACCTGGTGAAATCGCTCTTAGATGACCAAAATGGTCCGTTTTGAAAATGTCCATCTTTCCACTAATTTTGACTTTCAGAGGTGGATCATCCCTTTTGGAGCTAAAATGAGCATCTTTATCGTCATTTTCATGCTTCTAGGGAGCCAAAACTCAAGATTTTGCTCATGGTTAAAAGTGACTTAAAAGGACCCAAATGCTCACTTCGAGGGCTTAAAACGTGTTTATTCACTGCAAGAAGAGATATAAACAACATTTAGAGTAAATTAATGTTCATGCGAGAACCTTCAATTTTTTATGCAAAACGATCGATGACCCGCGACCTGATGAAATTGCTCTGAGATGACCAAAATGGTCCGTTTTGAAAATTTCGATCTTTCATCTAATTTAGACTTTCAGAGGTGGATCATCCCCTTTGGAGGTAAAATGGGCATCTTTATCGTCATTTTCATCCTTTTAGGGCGCCAAAACCGAAGATTTGGCTCATGGTTTAAAGTGACTTTAAAGGACTCAAATGCTCACTTTTAGCGCTTAAAATGTGTTTATTCACTGCGGGAAGAGATATAAACAACATTTAGAGTAAACTAATGTTCAGGCGAGAACCTTCGATTTTTCATGCAAAACGATCGATGACCCTCGACCTGATGAAATTGCTTTGAGATGACCAAAATGGTCCATTTTCAAAATTTCGATCTTTCAACTAATTTTGACTTTCAGAGGTGGATCATCCCTTTTGGAGCTAAAATGAACATCTTTATCGTCATTTTCATGCTTCTAGGGAGCTAAAACTCAAGATTTGGCTCATGGTTAAAAGTGACTTAAAAGGACCCAAATGCTCACTTCGAGGGCTTAAAACTTGTTTATTCAGTGTGGGAAGAGATATAAACAACATTTACAGTAAATTAATATTGATGCGAGAACCTTCGATTTTTCATGCAAAACGATCGATGACCCACGACCTGATGAAATTGCGCTGAGTTGACCAACATGGTCAGTTTTGAAAATTTCGATCTTTCAACTAATTTTGACTTTCAGAGGTGGATCATCCCTTTTGGAGCTAAAATGAGCATCTTTATCGTCATTTTCATGCTTCTAGGGAGCTAAAACTCAAGATTTGGCTCATGGTTAAAAGTGACTTAAAAGGACCCAAATACTCACTTCGAGGGTTTAAAACGTGTTTATTCAGTGCGGGAAGAGATATAAACAACCTTTAGAGTAAATTAATGTTCATGCAAGAACGTTCAATTTTTCATGCAAAACAATCGATGACCCCCGACCTGATGAAATTGCTCTAAGTTGACCAAAATGGTCCGTTTTCAAAATGTCGATCTTTCAACTAATTTTGACTTTCAGAGGTGGATCATCCCTTTTGGAGCTAAAATGAGCATCTTTATCGTCATTTTCCTGCTTCTAGGGAGCCAGAACTCAAGATTGGGCTCGTGGTTAAAAGTGACTTAAAAGGACTCAAATGCTCACTTCGAGGGCTTAAAAAGTGTTTATTCACTGCGGGAAGAGATATAAACAACATTTAGAGTAAACTAATGTTCAGGCGAGAACCTTCGATTTTTCATGCAAAACGAATGATGACCCTCGACCTGATGAAATTGCTCTGAGATGACCAAAATTGTCCATTTTCAAAATTTCGATCTTTCAACTAATTTTGACTTTCAGAGGTGGAGCATCCCTTTTGGAGCTAAAATGAGCATCTTTATCGTCATTTTTATGCTTCTAGGGAGCCAAAACTCAAGATTTGGCTAATGGTTAAAAGTGACTTAAAAGGACCCAAATACTCACTTCGAGGGCTTAAAACGTGTTTATTCACTGCGAGAAGAGATATAAACAACATTTAGAGTAAATTAATGTTCATGCAAAAACCTTCAATTTTTCATGCAAAACGATCGATGACCCGCGACCTGATGAAATTGCTCTGAGATGACCAAAATGGTCTGTTTTGAAAATTTCCAAGTTTCAACTAATTTTGACTTTCAGAGGTGGATCATCCCTTTTGGAGCTAAAATGAACATCTTTATCGTCATTTTCATGCTTCTAGGGAGCTAAAACTCAAGATTTGGCTAATGGTTAAAAGTGACTTAAAAAGACCCAAATACTCACTTCGAGGGTTTAAAACGTGTGTATTCACTGCGGGAAGAGATATAAACAACATTTAGAGTAAATTAATGTTTATGCGAGAACTTTACATTTTTCATGCAAAACAATCGATGACCCGCGACCTGATGAAATTGCTCTAAGTTGACCAAAATGGTCCGTTTTCAAAATGTCGATCTTTTAACTAATTTTGACTTTCAGAGGTGGATCATCCCTTTTGGAGCTAAAATGAGCATCTTTATCGTGATTTTTCTGCTTCTAGGGAGCCAAAACTCAAGATTTGGCTCATGGTTAAAAGTGACTTAAAAGGACCCAAATGCTCACTTTGAGGGCTTAAAACTTGTTTATTCAGTGCGGGAAGAGATATAAACAACATTTAGAGTAAATTAATGTTGATGCGAGAACCTTCGATTTTTCATGCAAAACGATCGATGACCACCTGATGAAATTGCTCTGAGATGACCAAAATGTTCCGTTTTGAAAATGTCCATCCTTCCACTAATTTTTACTTTCAGAGGTGGATCATGCCTTTTGGAGCTAAAATGGGCATCTTTATCGTCATTTTCATGCTTCTCGGGAGCCAAAACTCAAGATTTGGCTCCTGGTTAAAAGTGACTTAAAAGGTTCCAAATGCTCACTTCGAGGGCTTAAAACGTGTTTATTCACCACGGGAAGAGATATAAACAACATTTAGAGTAAATTAATGTTCATGCGAGAACGTTCAATTTTTCATGCAAAACGATCAATGACCCGCGACCTTATGAAATTGCTCTAAGTAGACCAAAATGGTCAGTTTTCAAAATTTCGATCTTTCAACTAATTTTGACTTTCAGAGGTGGATCATCCCTTTTGGAGCTAAAATGAGCATCTTTATCGTCATTTTCATGCTTCTAGGGAGCTAAAACTCAAGATTTGGCTCATGGTTAAAAGTGACTTAAAAGGACCCAAATACTCACTTCGAGGGTTTAAAACGTGTTTATTCACTGCGGGAAGAGATATAAACAACCTTTAGAGTAAATTAATGTTCATGCAAGAACGTTCAATTTTTCATGCAAAACAATCGATGACCCCCGACCTGATGAAATTGCTCTAAGTTGACCAAAATGGTCCGTTATCAAAATGTCGATCTTTCAACTAATTTTGACTTTCAGAGGTTGATCATCCCTTTTGGAGCTAAAATGAGCATCTTTATCGTCATTTTCCTGCTTCTAGGGAGCCAGAACTCAAGATTGGGTTCATGGTTAAAAGTGACTTAAAAGGACTCAAATGCTCACTTCGAGGGCTTAAAAAGTGTTTATTCACTGCGGGAAGAGATATAAACAACATTTAGAGTAAACTAATGTTCAGGCGAGAACCTTCGATTTTTCATGCAAAACGAATGATGACCCTCGACCTGATGAAATTGCTCTGAGATGACCAAAATTGTCCATTTTCAAAATTTCGATCTTTCAACTAATTTTGACTTTCAGAGGTGGAGCATCCCTTTTGGAGCTAAAATGAGCATCTTTATCGTCATTTTTATGCTTCTAGGGCACCAAAACTCAAGATTTGGCTAATGGTTAAAAGTGACTTAAAAGGACCCAAATACTCACTTCGAGGGCTTAAAACGTGTTTATTCACTGCGGGAAGAGATATAAACAACATTTAGAGTAAATTAATGTTGATGCGAGAACCTTCGATTTTTCATGCAAAACAATCGATTACCACCTGATGAAATTGCTCTGAGATGACCAAAATGTTCCGTTTTGAAAATGTCCATCCTTCCACTAATTTTTACTTTCAGAGGTGGATCATCCCTTTTGGAGCTAAAATGGGCATCTTTATCGTCATTTTCATGGTTCTAGGGAGCCAAAACTCAAGATTTGGCTCCTGGTTAAAAGTGACTTAAAAGGTTCCAAATGCTCACTTCGAGGGCTTAAAATGTGTTTATTCACCGCGGGAAGAGATATAAACAACATTTAGAGTAAATTAATGTTCATGCGAGAACGTTCAATTTTTCATGCAAAACGAATGATGACCCTCGACCTGATGAAATTGCTCTGAGATGACCAAAATTGTCCATTTTCAAAATTTCGATCTTTCAACTAATTTTGACTTTCAGAGGTGGAGCATCCCTTTTGGAGCTAAAATGAGCATCTTTATCGTCATTTTTATGCTTCTAGGGCACCAAAACTCAAGATTTGGCTAATGGTTAAAAGTGACTTAAAAGGACCCAAATACTTACTTCGAGGGCTTAAAACGTGTTTATTCACTGCGGGAAGAGATATAAACAACTGTTAGAGTAAATTAATGTTCATGCGAAAACGTTCAATTTTTCATGCAAAACGATCGATGACCCGCGACCTGATGAAATTGCTCTGGGATGACCAAAATGTTCCGTTTTGAAAATGTCCATCCTTCCACTAATTTTTACTTTCAGAGGTGGATCATCCCTTTTGGAGCTAAAATGGGCATCTTTATCGTCATTTTCATGGTTCTAGGGAGCCAAAACTCAAGATTTGGCTCCTGGTTAAAAGTGACTTAAAAGGTTCCAAATGCTCACTTCGAGGGCTTAAAACGTTTTTATTCACTGCGGGAAGTGATATAAACAACATTTAGAGTAAATTAATGTTCATGCGAGAACCTTCAATTTTTCATGCAAAAAGATCGATGACCCGAGACCTGAAGATATTGCTCTGAGATGACCAAAATGGTCCGTTTTGAAAATTTCCAAGTTTCAACTAATTTTGACTTTCAGAGGTGGATCATCCCTTTTGGAGATAAAATTAACATCTTTATCATCATTTTCATGCTTCTAGGGAGCTAAAACTCAAGATTTGGCTCATGGTAAAAAGTGACTTAAAAGGACCCAAATACTCACTTCGAGGGCTTAAAACGTGTTTATTCACTGCGGGAAGAGATATAAACAACATTTAGAGTAAATTAATGTTCATGCAAGAACGTTCAATTTTTCATGCAAAACAATCGATGACCCCCGACCTGATGAAATTGCTCTAAGTTGACCAAAATGGTCTGTTTTCAAAATGTCGATCTTTCAACTAATTTTGACTTTCAGAGGTGGATCATCCCTTTTGGAGCTAAAATGAGCATCTTTATCGTCATTTTCATGCTTCTAGGGAACTAAAACTCAAGATTTGGCTCATGGTTAAAAGTGACTTAAAAGGACCCAAATGCTAACTTCGAGGGCTTAAAACATGTTTATTCAGTACGGAAAGAGATATAAACAACATTTAGAGTAAATTAATGTTGATGCGAGAACCTTCGATTTTTCATGCAAAACGATCAATGACCCGCGACCTGATGAAATTGCTCTGAGATGACCAAAATGGTCCTTTTTGAAAATGTCCATCCTTCCACTAATTTTGACTTTCAGAGGTGGATCATCCCTTTTGGAGCTAAAATGAGCATCTTTATCGTCATTTTCATGCTTCTAGGGAACTAAAACTCAAGATTTGGCTCATGGTTAAAAGTGACTTAAAAGGACCCAAATGCTAACTTCGAGGGCTTAAAACATGTTTATTCAGTACGGAAAGAGATATAAACAACATTTAGAGTAAATTAATGTTGATGCGAGAACCTTCGATTTTTCATGCAAAACGATCAATGACCCGCGACCTGATGAAATTGCTCTGAGATGACCAAAATGGTCCTTTTTGAAAATGTCCATCCTTCCACTAATTTTGACTTTCAGAGGTGGATCATCCCTTTTGGAGCTAAAATGAACATCTTTATCGTCATTTTCATGCTTCTAGGGAGCTAAAACGCAAGATTTGGCTCATGGTTAAAAGTGACTTAAAAGGACCCAAATACTCACTTCGAGGGCTTAAAACGTGTTTATTCACTGCGGGAAGAGATATAAACAACATTTAGAGTAAATTAATGTTCATGCAAGAACGTTCAATTTTTCATGCAAAACAATCGATGACCCGCGACCTGATGAAATTGCTCTAAGTTGACCAAAATGGTCCGTTTTCAAAATGTCGATCTTTCAACTAATTTTGACTTTCAGAGGTGGATCATCCCTTTTGGAGCTAAAATGAGCATCTTTATCGTCATTTTCCTGCTTCTAGGGAGCCAGAACTCAAGATTTGGCTCATGGTTAAAAGTGACTTAAAAGGACCCAAATGCTCACTTCGAGGGCTTAAAACGTGTTTATTCACTGCGGGAAGTGATATAAACAACATTTAGAGTAAATTAATGTTCATGCGAGAACCTTCAATTTTTCATGCAAAAAGATCGATGACCCGAGACCTGTAGAAATTGCTCTGAGATGACCAAAATGGTCCATTTTGAAAATTTCGATCTTTCATCTAATTTAGACTTTCAGAGGTGGATCATCCCCTTTGGAGCTAAAATGGGCATCTTTATCGTCATTGTCATGCTTCTATGGCGCCAAAACCAAAGATTTGGGTCATGGTTAAAAGTGACTTAAAAGGACCCAAATGCTAACTTCGAGGGCTTAAAACGTGTTTATTCACTGCGGGAAGAGATATAACCAACATTTAGAGTAAACTAATGTTCAGGCGAGAACCTTCGATTTTTCATGCAAAACGATCGATGACCCTCGACCTGATGAAATTGCTCTGAGATGACCAAAATGGTCCGTTTTCAAAATTTCGATCTTTCAATTAATTTTGACTTTCAGAGGTGGATCATCCCTTTTGGAGCTAAAATTAACATCTTTATCGTCATTTTCATGCTTCTAGGGAGCTAAAACCCAAGATTTGGCTCATGGTTAAAAGTGACTTAAAAGGACCCAAATGCTCACTTCGAGGGCTTAAAACTTGTTTATTCAGTGCGGGAAGAGATATAAACAACATTTAGAGTAAATTAATATTGATGCGAGAAGCTTCGATTTTCATGCAAAACGATCGATGACCCTCGACCTGATGAAATTGCTCTGAGATGACCAAAATGGTCCGTTTTCAAAATTTCGATCTTTCAACTAATTTTGACTTTCAGAGGTGGATCATCCCTTTTGGAGCTAAAATGGGCATCTTTATCGTCATTTTCATGCTTCTAGGGAGCTAAAACTCAAGATTTGGCTCATGGTTAAAAGTGATCTAAAAGGACCCAAATGCTCACTTCGAGGGATTAAAACGTGTTTATTCAGTGCGGGAAGAGATATAAACAACATTTAGAGTATATTAATGTTCAAGCGAGAACCTTCGATTTTTCATGCAAAACGATCGATGACCCTCGACCTGATGAAATTGCTCTGAAATTACCAAAATGGTCCGTTTTCAAAATTTCGATCCTTCAACTAATTTTGACTTTTAGAGGTGGATCATCCCTTTTGGAGCTAAAATGAACATCTTTATCGTCATTTTCATGCTTCTAGGGAGCTAAAACTCAAGATTTGGCTCATGGTTAAAAGTGACTTAAAAAGACCCAAATACTCACTTCGAGGGCTTAAAACGTGTTTATTCACTGCGGGAAGAGATATAAACAACATTTAGAGTAAATTAATGTTCATGCGAGAACGTTCAATTTTTCATGCAAAACAATCGATGACCCGCGACCTGATGAAATTGCTCTAAGTTGACCCAAATGGTCCGTTTTGAAAATTTCGATCTTTCATCTAATTTAGACTTTCAGAGGTGGATCATCCCCTTTGGAGCTAAAATGGGCATCTTTATCGTCATTGTCATGCTTCTATGGCGCCAAAACCAAAGATTTGGGTCATGGTTAAAAGTGACTTAAAAGGACCCAAATGCTAACTTCGAGGGCTTAAAACGTGTTTATTCACTGCGGGAAGAGATATAACCAACATTTAGAGTAAACTAATGTTCAGGCGAGAACCTTCGATTTTTCATGCAAAACGATCGATGACCCTCGACCTGATGAAATTGCTCTGAGATGACCAAAATGGTCCGTTTTCAAAATTTCGATCTTTCAATTAATTTTGACTTTCAGAGGTGGATCATCCCTTTTGGAGCTAAAATTAACATCTTTATCGTCATTTTCATGCTTCTAGGGAGCTAAAACCCAAGATTTGGCTCATGGTTAAAAGTGACTTAAAAGGACCCAAATGCTCACTTCGAGGGCTTAAAACTTGTTTATTCAGTGCGGGAAGAGATATAAACAACATTTAGAGTAAATTAATATTGATGCGAGAAGCTTCGATTTTCATGCAAAACGATCGATGACCCGCGACCTGATGAAATTGCGCTGAGTTACCCAAAATGGTCAGTTTTGAAAATTTCGATCTTTCAACTAATTTTGACTTTCAGAGGTGGATCATCCGTTTTGGAGCTAAAATGAGCATCTTTATCGTCATTTTTATGCTTCTAGGGAGCCAAAACTCAAGATTTGGCTCATGGTTAAAAGTGACTTAAAAGTACCCAAATGCTCACTTCGAGGGATTAAAACGTGTTTATTCAGTGCGGGAAGAGATATAAACAACATTTAGAGTATATTAATGTTCATGCGAGAACCTTCGATTTTTCATGCAAAACGATCGATGACCCGCGACCTGGTGAAATTGCTCTGAGATGACCAAAATGGTCCGTTTTGAAAATGTCCATCTTTCGACTAATTTTGACTTTCAGAGGTGGATCATCCCTTTTGGAGCTAAAATGAGCATCTTTATCGTCATTTTCATGCTTCTAGGGAGCCAAAACTCAAGATTTTGCTCATGGTTAAAAGTGACTTAAAAGGACCCAAATGCTCACTTCGAGGGCTTAAAACGTGTTTATTCACTGCGAGAAGAGATATAAACAACATTTAGAGTAAATTAATATTCATGCGAGAACCTTCAATTTTTTATGCAAAACGATCGATGACCCGCGACCTGATGAAATTGCTCTGGGATGACCAAAATGGTCCGTTTTGAAAATTTCCAAGTTTCAACTAATTTTGACTTTCAGAGGTGGATCATCCCTTTTGGAGCTAAAATGAACATCTTTATCGTCATTTTCATGCTTCTAGGGAGCTAAAACTCAAGATTTGGCTCATGGTAAAAAGTGACTTAAAAAGACCCAAATACTCACTTTGAGGGCTTAAAACGTGTTTATTCACTGCGGGAAGAGATATAAACAACATTTAGAGTAAATTAATGTTCATGCAAGAAGGTTTAATTTTTCATGCAAAACAATCGATGACCCGCGACCTGATGAAATTGCTCTAAGTTGACCAAAATGGTCCGTTTTCAAAATGTCGATCTTTCAACTAATTTTGAGTTTCAGAGGTGGATCATCCCTTTTGGAGCTAAAATGAGCATCTTTATCGTCATTTTCCTGCTTCTAGGGAGCCAGAACTCAAGATTTGGCTTATGGTAAAAAGTGACTTAAAAGGACCCAAATGCTAACTTCGAGGGCTTAAAACATGTTTATTCAGTACTGTTTTGAGATATAAACAATATTTAGAGTAAATTATTGTTGATGCGAGAACCTTCGATTTTTCATGCAAAACGATCAATGACCCGCGACCTGATAAAATTGCTCTGAGATGACCAAAATGGTCCTTTTTGAAAATGTCCATCCTTCCACTAATTTTGACTTTCAGAGGTGGATCATCCCTTTTGGAGCTAAAATGAACATCTTTATCGTCATTTTCATGCTTCTAGGGAGCTAAAACTCAAGATTTGGCTCATGGTTAAAAGTGACTTAAAAGGACTCAAATGCTCACTTCGAGGGCTTAAAACGTGTTTATTCACTGCGGGAAGAGATATAAACAACATTTAGAGTAAATTAATGTTCATGCGAGAGCGTTCAATTTTTCATGCAAAACAATCGATGACCCGCGACCTGATGAAATTGCTCTGAGTTGACCGAAATGGTCCGTTTTGAAAATTTCGATCTTTCATCTAATTTAGACTTTCAGAGGTGGATCATCCCCTTTGGAGCTAAAATGAACATCTTTATCGTCATTTTCATGCTTCTAGGGAGCTAAAACTCAAGATTTGGCTCATGGTAAAAAGTGACTTAAAAAGACCCAAATACTCACTTCGAGGGCTTAAAACGTGTTTATTCACTGCGGGAAGAGATATAAACAACATTTAGAGTAAATTAATGTTCATGCGAGAACGTTCAATTTTTCATGCAAAACAATCGATGACCCGCGACTTGATGAAATTGCTCTGAGTTGACCAAAATGGTCTGTTTTGAAAATTTCGATCTTTCAACTAATTTTGACTTTCAGAGGTGGATCATCCGTTTTGGAGCTAAAATGAGCATCTTTATCGTAATTTTTATGCTTCTAGGGAGCCAAAACTCAAGATTTGGCTCATGGTTAAAAGTGACTTAAAAGGACCCAAATGCTCACTTCGAGGGCTTAAAACGTGTTTATTCACTGCGGGAAGAGATATAAACAACATTTAGAGTAAATTAATGTTCATGCGAGAATGTTCAATTTTTCATGCAAAACAATCGATGACCCGCGACCTGATGAAATTGCTCTAAAATGACCCAAATGGTCCGTTTTGAAAATTTCGATCTTTCATCTAATTTAGACTTTCAGAGGTGGATCATCCCCTTTGGAGCTAAAATGGGCATCTTTATCGTCATTTTCATGCTTCTATGGCGCCAAAACCGAAGATTTGGCTCATGGTTAAAAGTGACTTAAAAGGACCCAAATGCTAACTTCGAGGGCTTAAAACATGTTTATTCATTGCGGGAAGAGATATAACCAACATTTAGAGTAAATTAATGTTCATGCGAGAACCTGCGATTTTTCATGCAAAACGATCGATGACCCTCGACCTGATGAAATTGCTCTGAGATGACCAAAATGGTCCGTTTTCAAAATTTCGATCTTTCAATTAATTTTGACTTTCAGAGGTGGATCATCCCTTTTGGAGCTAAAATGAACATCTTTATCGTAATTTTCATGCTTCTAGGGAGCTAAAACTCAAGATTTGGCTCATGGTTAAAAGTGACTTAAAAGGACCCAAATGCTCACTTCGAGGGCTTAAAACTTGTTTATTCAGTGCGGGAAGAGATATAAACAACATTTAGAGTAAATTAATATTGATGCGAGAACCTTCGATTTTCATGCAAAACGATCGATGACCCGCGACCTGATGAAATTGCGCTGAGTTAACCAAAATGGTCCGTTTTCAAAATTTCGATCTTTCAACTAATTTTGACTTTCAGAGGTGGATCATCCCTTTTGGAGCTAAAATGAACATCTTTATCGTCATTTTCATGCTTCTAGGGAGCTAAAACTCAAGATTTGGCTCATGGTTAAAAGTGACTTAAAAGGACCCAAATGCTCACTTCAAGGGATTAAAACGTGTTTATTCAGTGCGGGAAGAGATATAAACAACATTTAGAGTATATTAATGTTCATGCGAGAACCTTCGATTTTTCATGCAAAACGATCGATGACCCTCGACCTGATGAAATTGCTCTGAGATGACCAAAATGGTCCGTTTTCAAAATTTCGATCTTTCAACTAATTTTGACTTTTAGAGGTGGATCATCCCTTTTGGAGCTAAAATGAACATCTTTATCGTCATTTTCATGCTTCTAGGGAGCTAAAACTCAAGATTTGGCTCATGGTTAAAAGTGACTTAAAAAGACCCAAATACTCACTTCGAGGGCTTAAAACGTGTTTATTCACTGCGGGAAGAGATATAAACAACATTTAGAGTAAATTAATGTTCATGCGAGAATGTTCAATTTTTCATGCAAAACAATCGATGACCCGCGACCTGATGAAATTGCTCTAAAATGACCCAAATGGTCAGTTTTGAAAATTTCGATCTTTCATCTAATTTAGACTTTCAGAGGTGGATCATCCCCTTTGGAGCTAAAATGGGCATCTTTATCGTCATTTTCATGCTTCTATGGCGCCAAAACCGAAGATTGGGCTCATGGTTAAAAGTGACTTAAAAGGACCCAAATGCTAACTTCGAGGGCTTAAAACATGTTTATTCATTGCGGGAAGAGATATAACCAACATTTAGAGTAAACTAATGTTCAGGCGAGAACCTGCGATTTTTCATGCAAAACGATCGATGACCCTCGACCTGATGAAATTGCTCTGAGATGACCAAAATGGTCCGTTTTCAAAATTTCGATCTTTCAATTAATTTTGACTTTCAGAGGTGGATCATCCCTTTTGGAGCTAAAATGAACATCTTTATCGTAATTTTCATGCTTCTAGGGGGCTAAAACTCAAGATTTGGCTCATGGTTAAAAGTGACTTAAAAGGACCCAAATGCTCACTTCGAGGGCTTAAAACTTGTTTATTCAGTGCGGGAAGAGATATAAACAACATTTAGAGTAAATTAATATTGATGCGAGAACCTTCGATTTTCATGCAAAACGATCGATGACCCGCGACCTGATGAAATTGCGCTGAGTTAACCAAAATGGTCAGTTTTGAAAATTTCGATCTTTCAACTAATTTTGACTTTCAGAGGTGGATCATCCGTTTTGGAGCTAAAATGAGCATCTTTATCGTCATTTTTATGCTTCTAGGGAGCCAAAACTCAAGATTTGGCTCATGGTTAAAAGTGACTTAAAAGGACCCAAATGCTCACTTCGAGGGATTAAAACGTGTTTATTCAGTGCGGGAAGAGATATAAACAACATTTAGAGTAAATTAATGTTCATGCGAGAACCTTCAATTTTTTATGCAAAACGATCGATGACCCGCGACCTGATGAAATTGATCTGACATGACCAAAATGGTCCGTTTTGAAAATTTCCAAGTTTCAGCTAATTTTGACTTTCAGAGGTGGATCATGCCTTTTGGAGCTAAAATGAGCATCTTTATCGTCATTTTCATGCTTCTAGGGAGCCAAAACTCAAGATTTTGCTCATGGTTAAAAGTGACTTAAAAGGACCCAAATGCTCACTTCGAGGGCTTAAAACGTGTTTATTCACTGCGAGAAGAGATATAAACAACATTTAGAGTAAATTAATGTTCATGCGAGAACCTTCAATTTTTTATGCAAAACGATCGATGACCCGCGACCTGATGAAATTGCTCTGGGATGACCAAAATGGTCCGTTTTGAAAATTTCCAAGTTTCAACTAATTTTGACTTTCAGAGGTGGATCATCCCTTTTGGAGCTAAAATGAACATCTTTATCGTCATTTTCATGCTTCTAGGGAGCTAAAACTCAAGATTTGGCTCATGGTTAAAAGTGACTTAAAAAGACCCAAATACTCACTTCGAGGGCTTAAAACGTGTTTATTCACTGCGGGAAGAGATATAAACAACATTTAGAGTAAATTAATGTTTATGCGAGAACTTTAAATTTTTCATGCAAAACAATCGATGACTCGCGACCTGATGAAATTGCTCTAAGTTGACCAAAATGGTCCGTTTTCAAAATGTCGATCTTTCAACTAATTTTGACTTTCAGAGGTGGATCATCCCTTTTGGAGTTAAAATGAGCATCTTTATCGTAATTTTCCTGCTTCTAGGGAGCCAAAACTCAAGATTTGGCTCATGGTTAAAAGTGACTTAAAAGGACCCAAATGCTCACTTCGAGGGATTAAAACGTGTTTATTCAGTGCGGGAAGAGATATAAACAACATTTAGAGTATATTAATGTTCATGCAAGAACCTTCGATTTTTCATGCAAAACAATCAATGACCCGCGACCTGGTGAAATTGCTCTGAGATGACCAAAATGGTCCGTTTTGAAAATGTCCATCTTTCGACTAATTTTGACTTTCAGAGGTGGATCATCCCTTTTGGAGCTAAAATGAGCATCTTTATCGTCATTTTCATGCTTCTAGGGAGCCAAAACTCAAGATTTTGCTCATGGTTAAAAGTGACTTAAAAGGACCCAAATGCTCACTTCGAGGGCTTAAAACGTGCTTATTCACTGCGAGAAGAGATATAAACAACATTTAGAGTAAATTAATATTCATGCGAGAACCTTCAATTTTTTATGCAAAACGATCGATGACCCGCGACCTGATGAAATTGCTCTGGGATGACCAAAAGGGTCCGTTTTGAAAATTTCCAAGTTTCAACTAATTTTGACTTTCAGAGGTGGATCATCCCTTTTGGAGCTAAAATGAACATCTTTATCGTCATTTTCATGCTTCTAGGGAGCTAAAACTCAAGATTTGGCTCATGGTAAAAAGTGACTTAAAAAGACCCAAATACTCACTTCGAGGGCTTAAAACGTGTTTATTCACTGCGGGAAGAGATATAAACAACATTTAGAGTAAATTAATGTTCATGCAAGAAGGTTTAATTTTTCATGCAAAACAATCGATGACCCGCGACCTGATGAAATTGCTCTAAGTTGACCAAAATGGTCCGTTTTCAAAATGTCGATCTTTCAACTAATTTTGAGTTTCAGAGGTGGATCATCCCTTTTGGAGCTAAAATGAGCATCTTTATCGTCATTTTCCTGCTTCTAGGGAGCCAGAACTCAAGATTTGGCTCATGGTTAAAAGTGACTTAAAAGGACCCAAATGCTCACTTCGAGGGCTTAAAACGTGTTTATTCACTGCGGGAAGTGATATAAACAACATTTAGAGTAAATTAATGTTCATGCGAGAACCTTCAATTTTTCATGCAAAAAGATCGATGACCCGAGACCTGAAGAAATTGCTCTGAGATGACCAAAATGGTCCGTTTTGAAAATTTCCAAGTTTCAACTAATTTTGACTTTCAGAGGTGGATCATCCCTTTTGGAGATAAAATGAACATCTTTATCATCATTTTCATGCTTCTAGGGAGCTAAAACTCAAGATTTGGCTTATGGTAAAAAGTGACTTAAAAGGACCCAAATGCTAACTTCGAGGGCTTAAAACATGTTTATTCAGTACTGTTTTGAGATATAAACAATATTTAGAGTAAATTATTGTTGATGCGAGAACCTTCGATTTTTCATGCAAAACGATCAATGACCCGCGACCTGATGAAATTGCTCTGAGATGACCAAAATGGTCCTTTTTGAAAATGTCCATCCTTCCACTAATTTTGACTTTCAGAGGTGGATCATCCCTTTTGGAGCTAAAATTAACATCTTTATCGTCATTTTCATGCTTCTAGGGAGCTAAAACTCAAGATTTGGCTCATGGTTAAAAGTGACTTAAAAGGACTCAAATGCTCACTTCGAGGGCTTAAAACGTGTTTATTCACTGCGGGAAGAGATATAAACAACATTTAGAGTAAATTAATGTTCATGCGAGAACGTTCAATTTTTCATGCAAAACAATCGATGACCCGCGACCTGATGAAATTGCTCTGAGTTGACCGAAATGGTCCGTTTTGAAAATTTCGATCTTTCATCTAATTTAGACTTTCAGAGGTGGATCATCCCCTTTGGAGCTAAAATGAACATCTTTATCGTCATTTTCATGCTTCTAGGGAGCTAAAACTCAAGATTTGGCTCATGGTAAAAAGTGACTTAAAAAGACCCAAATACTCACTTCGAGGGCTTAAAACGTGTTTATTCACTGCAGGAAGAGATATAAACAACATTTAGAGTAAATTAATGTTCATGCGAGAACGTTCAACTTTTTCATGCAAAACAATCGATGACCCGCGACTTGATGAAATTGCTCTGAGTTGACCAAAATGGTCCTTTTTGAAAATTTCGATCTTTCAACTAATTTTGACTTTCAGAGGTGGATCATCCGTTTTGGAGCTAAAATGAGCATCTTTATCGTCATTTTTATGCTTCTAGGGAGCCAAAACTCAAGATTTGGCTCATGGTTAAAAGTGACTTAAAAGGACCCAAATGCTCACTTCGAGGGATTAAAACGTGTTTATTCAGTGCGGGAAGAGATATAAACAACATTTAGAGTATATTAATGTTCATGCGAGAACCTTCGATTTTTCATGCAAAACGATCGATGACCCGCGACCTGGTGAAATTGCTCTGAGATGACCAAAATGGTCCGTTTTGAAAATGTCCATCTTTCGACTAATTTTGACTTTCAGAGGTGGATCATCCCTTTTTTAGCTAAAATGAGCATCTTTATCGTCATTTTCATGCTTCTAGGGAGCTAAAACTCAAGATTTGGCTCATGGTAAAAAGTGACTTAAAAGGACCCAAATGCTCACTTCGAGGGCTTAAAACGTGTTTATTCACTGCGGGAAGTGATATAAACAACATTTAGAGTAAATTAATGTTCATGCGAGAACCTTCGATTTTTCATGCAAAAAGATCGATGACCCTAGACCTGAAGAAATTGCTCTGAGATGACCAAAATGGTCCGTTTTGAAAATTTCCAAGTTTCAACTAATTTTGACTTTCAGAGGTGGATCATCCCCTTTGGAGCTAAAATGGGCATCTTTATCGTCATTTTCATGCTTCTAGGGCGCCAAATCCGAAGATTTTGCTCATGGTTTAAAGTGACTTTAAAGGACTCAAATGCTCACTTTGAGCGCTTAAAATGTGTTTATTCACTGCGGGAAGAGATATAAACAACATTTAGAGTAAACTAATGTTCAGGCGAGAACCTTCGATTTTTCATGCAAAACGATCAATGACCCTCGACCTGATAAAATTGCTCTGAGATGACCAAAATGGTCCGTTTTCAAAATTTTGATCTTTCAACTAATTTTGACTTTCAGAGGTGGATCATCCCTTTTGGAGCTAAAATGAACATCTTTATCGTCATTTTCATGCTTCTAGGGAGCTAAAACTCAAGATTTGGCTCATGGTTAAAAGTGACTTAAAAGGACCCAAATGCTCACTTCGAGGGATTAAAACGTGTTTATTCAGTGCGGGAAGAGATATAAACAACATTTAGAGTATATTAATGTTCATGCGAGAACCTTCGATTTTTCATGCAAAACGATCGATGACCCTCGACCTGATGAAATTGCTATGAGATGACCAAAATGGTCCGTTTTCAAAATTTCGATCTTTCAACTAATTTTGACTTTTAGAGGTGGATCATCCCTTTTGGAGCTAAAATGAACATCTTTATCGTCATTTTCATGCTTCTAGGGAGCTAAAACTCAAGATTTGGCTCATGGTTAAAAGTGACTTAAAAAGACCCAAATACTCACTTCGAGGGCTTAAAACGTGTTTATTCACTGCGGGAAGAGATATAAACAACATTTAGAGTAAATTAATGTTCATGCGAGAATGTTCAATTTTTCATGCAAAACAATCGATGACCCGCGACCTGATGAAATTGCTCTAAAATGACCCAAATGGTCCGTTTTGAAAATTTCGATCTTTCATCTAATTTAGACTTTCAGAGGTGGATCATCCCCTTTGGAGCTAAAATGGGCATCTTTATCGTCATTTTCATGCTTCTATGGCGCCAAAACCGAAGATTTGGCTCATCGTTAAAAGTGACTTAAAAGGACCCAAATGCTAACTTCGAGGGCTTAAAACATGTTTATTCATTGCGGGAAGAGATATAACCAACATTTAGAGTAAACTAATGTTCAGGCGAGAACCTGCGATTTTTCATGCAAAACGATCGATGACCCTCGACCTGATGAAATTGCTCTGAGATGACCAAAATGGTCAGTTTTCAAAATTTCGATCTTTCAATTAATTTTGACTTTCAGAGGTGGATCATCCCTTTTGGAGCTAAAATGAACATCTTTATCGTAATTTTCATGCTTCTAGGGAGCTAAAACTCAAGATTTGGCTCATGGTTAAAAGTGACTTAAAAGGACCCAAATGCTCACTTCGAGGGCTTAAAACTTGTTTATTCAGTGCGGGAAGAGATATAAACAACATTTAGAGTAAATTAATATTGATGCGAGAACCTTCGATTTTCATGCAAAACGATCGATGACCCGCGACCTGATGAAATTGCGCTGAGTTAACCAAAATGGTCAGTTTTGAAAATTTCGATCTTTCAACTAATTTTGACTTTCAGAGGTGGATCATCCGTTTTGGAGCTAAAATGAGCATCTTTATCGTCATTTTTATGCTTCTAGGGAGCCAAAACTCAAGATTTGGCTCATGGTTAAAAGTGACTTAAAAGGACCCAAATGCTCACTTCGAGGGATTAAAACGTGTTTATTCAGTGCGGGAAGAGATATAAACAATATTTAGAGTAAATTAATATTGATGCGAGAACCTTCGATTTTTCATGCAAAACGATCGATGACCCGCGACCTGATGAAATTGATCTGACATGACCAAAATGGTCCGTTTTGAAAATTTCCAAGTTTCAGCTAATTTTGACTTTCAGAGGTGGATCATGCCTTTTGGAGCTAAAATGAGCATCTTTATCGTCATTTTCATGCTTCTAGGGAGCCAAAACTCAAGATTTTGCTCATGGTTAAAAGTGACTTAAAAGGACCCAAATGCTCACTTCGAGGGCTTAAAACGTGTTTATTCACTGCGAGAAGAGATATAAACAACATTTAGAGTAAATTAATGTTCATGCGAGAACCTTCAATTTTTTATGCAAAACGATCGATGACCCGCGACCTGATGATGGTCCGTTTTGAAAATTTCCAAGTTTCAACTAATTTTGACTTTCAGAGGTGGATCATCCCTTTTGGAGCTAAAATGAACATCTTTATCGTCATTTTCATGCTTCTAGGGAGCTAAAACTCAAGATTTGGCTCATGGTTAAAAGTGACTTAAAAAGACCCAAATACTCACTTCGAGGGCTTAAAACGTGTTTATTCACTGCGGGAAGAGATATAAACAACATTTAGAGTAAATTAATGTTTATGCGAGAACTTTACATTTTTCATGCAAAACAATCGATGACTCGCGACCTGATGAAATTGCTCTAAGTTGACCAAAATGGTCCGTTTTCAAAATGTCGATCTTTCAACTAATTTTGACTTTCAGAGGTGGATCATCCCTTTTGGAGTTAAAATGAGCATCTTTATCGTAATTTTCCTGCTTCTAGGGAGCCAAAACTCAAGATTTGGCTCATGGTTAAAAGTGACTTAAAAGGACCCAAATGCTCACTTCGAGGGATTAAAACGTGTTTATTCAGTGCGGGAAGAGATATAAACAACATTTAGAGTATATTAATGTTCATGCAAGAACCTTCGATTTTTCATGCAAAACAATCAATGACCCGCGACCTGGTGAAATTGCTCTGAGATGACCAAAATGGTCCGTTTTGAAAATGTCCATCTTTCGACTAATTTTGACTTTCAGAGGTGGATCATCCCTTTTGGAGCTAACATGAGCATCTTTATCATCATTTTCATGCTTCTAGGGAGCCAAAACTCAAGATTTTGCTCATGGTTAAAAGTGACTTAAAAGGACCCAAATGCTCACTTCGAGAGCTTAAAACGTGTTTATTCACTGCAAGAAGAGATATAAACAACATTTAGAGTAAATTAATGTTCATGCGAGAACCTTCGATTTTTCATGCAAAACGATCGATGACCACCTGATGAAATTGCTCTGAGATGACCAAAATGTTCCGTTTTGAAAATGTCCATCCTTCCACTAATTTTTACTTTGAGAGGTGGATCATCCCTTTTGGAGCTAAAATGGGCATCTTTATCGTCATTTTTATGCTTCTAGGGAGCCAAAACTCAAGATTTGGCTCCTGGTTAAAAGTGACTTAAAACGTTCCAAATGCTCACTTCGAGGGCTTAAAACGTGTTTATTCACCGCGGGAAGAGATATAAACAACATTTAGAGTAAATTAATGTTCATGCGAGAACGTTCAATTTTTCATGCAAAACAATCGATGACCCGCGACCTGATGAAATTGCTCTGAGATGACCAAAATGGTCCGTTTTGAAAATTTCCAAGTTTCAACTAATTTTGACTTTCAGAGGTGGATCATCCCTTTTGGAGATAAAATGAACATCTTTATCATCATTTTCATGCTTCTAGGGAGCTAAAACTCAAGATTTGGCTCATGGTAAAAAGTGACTTAAAAAGACCCAAATACTCACTTCGAGGGCTTAAAACGTGTTTATTCACTGCGGGAAGAGATATAAACAACATTTAGAGTAAATTAATGTTCATGCAAGAACGTTCAATTTTTCATACAAAACAATCGATGACCCGCGACCTGATGAAATTGCTCTAAGTTGACCAAAATGGTCCGTTTTCAAAATGTCGATCTTTCAACTAATTTTGACTTTCAGAGGTGGATCATCCCTTTTGGAGCTAAAATGAGCATCTTTATCGTCATTTTCCTGCTTCTAGGGAGCCAGAACTCAAGATTTGGCTCATGGTTAAAAGTGACTTAAAAGGACCCAAATGCTCACTTCGAGGGCTTAAAACGTGTTTATTCACTGCGGGAAGTGATATAAACAACATTTAGAGTAAATTAATGTTCATGCGAGAACCTTCAATTTTTCATGCAAAAGATCGATGATCCGAGACCTGAAGAAATTGCTCTGAGATGACCAAAATGGTCCGTTTTGAAAATTTCGATCTTTCATCTAATTTGGACTTTCAGAGGTGGATCATCCCCTTTGGAGCTAAAATGGGCATCTTTATCGTCATTTTCATGCTTCTAGGGCGCCAAAACCGAAGATTTTGCTCATGGTTTAAAGTGACTTTAAAGGACTCAAATGCTCACTTTGAGCGCTTAAAATGTTTTTATTCACTGCGGGAAGAGATATAAACAACATTTAGAGTAAACTAATGTTCAGGCGAGAACCTTCGATTTTTCATGCAAAACGATCGATGACCCTCGACCTGATGAAATTGCTCTGAGATGACCAAAATGGTCCGTTTTCAAAATTTCGATCTTTCAACTAATTTTGACTTTCAGAGGTGGATTATCCCTTTTGGAGCTAAAATGAGCATCTTTATCGTCATTTTCCTGCTTCTAGGGAGCCAAAACTCACGATTTGGCTCATGGTTAAAAGTGACTTAAAATGACCCAAATGCTCACTTCGAGGGCTTAAAACGTGTTTATTCAGTACGGGAAGAGATATAAACAACATTTAGAGTAAATTAATGTTGATGCGAGAACCATCGGCTTTTCATGCAAAACGATCAATGACCCGCGACCTGATGAAATTGCTCTGAGATGACCAAAATGGTCCTTTTTGAAAATGTCCATCCTTCCACTAATTTTGACTTTCAGAGGTGGATCATCCCTTTTGGAGCTAAAATGAGCATCTTTATTGTCATTTTCATGCTTCTAGGGCGCCAAAACCGAAGATTTGGCTCATGGTTTAAAGTGACTTAAAAGGACTCAAATGCTCACTTCGAGGGCTTAAAACGTGTTTATTCACCGCGGGAAGAGATATAAACAACATTTAGAGTAAATTAATGTTCATGCGAGAACGTTTAATTTTTCATGCAAAACAAACGATGACCCGCGACCTGATGAAATTGCTCAGTTGACCAAAATGGTCCGATTTGGAAATTTCGATCTTTCATCTAATTTAGACTTTCAGAGGTGGATCATCCCCTTTGGAGCTAAAATGGGCATCTTTATCGTCATTTTCATGCTTTTAGGGCGCCAAAACCGAAGATTTGGCTCATCGTTTAAAGTGACTTTAAAGGACTCAAATGCTCACTTTGAGCGCTTAAAATGTGTTTATTTACTGCGGGAAGAGATATAAACAACATTTAGAGTAAACTAATGTTCAGGCGAGAACCTTCGATTTTTCATGCAAAACGATCGATGACCCTCGACCTGATGAAATTGCTTTGAGATGACCAAAATGGTCCATTTTCAAAATTTCGATCTTTCAACTAATTTTGACTTTCAGAGGTGGATAATCCCTTTTGGAGCTAAAATGAACATCTTTATCGTCATTTTCATGCTTCTAGGGAGCTAAAACTCAAGATTTGGCTCATGATTAAAAGTGACTTAAAAGGACCCAAATGCTCACTTCGAGGGCTTAAAACTTGTTTATTCAGTGCGGGAAGAGATATAAACAACATTTACAGTAAATTAATATTGATGCGAGAACCTTCGATTTTTCATGCAAAACGATCGATGACCCACGACCTGATGAAATTGCGCTGAGTTGACCAAAATGGTCAGTTTTGAAAATTTCGATCTTTCAACTAATTTTGACTTTCAGAGGTGGATCATCCGTTTTGGAGCTAAAATGAGCATCTTTATCGTCATTTTTATGCTTCTAGGGAGCCAAAACTCAAGATTTGGCTCATGGTTAAAAGTGACTTAAAAGGACCCAAATGCTCACTTCGAGGGATTAAAACGTGTTTATTCAGTGCGGGAAGAGATATAAACAACATTTAGAGTATATTAATGTTCATGCGAGAACCTTCGATTTTTCATGCAAAACGATCAATGACCCGCGACCTGGTGAAATTGCTCTTAGATGACCAAAATGGTCCGTTTTGAAAATGTCCATCTTTCCACTAATTTTGATTTTCAGAGGTGGATCATCCCTTTTGGAGCTAAAATGAGCATCTTTATCGTCATTTTCATGCTTCTAGGGAGCCAAAAGATTTTGCTCATGGTTAAAAGTGACTTAAAAGGACCCAAATGCTCACTTCGAGGGCTTAAAACGTGTTTATTCACTGCGAGAAGAGATATAAACAACATTTAGAGTAAATTAATGTTCACGGAGAACCTTCAATTTTTCATGCAAAACGATCGATGACCCGCGACCTGATGAAATTGCTCTGAGATGACCAAAATGGTCTGTTTTGAAAATTTCCAAGTTTCAACTAATTTTGACTTTCAGAGGTGGATCATGCCTTTTGGAGCTAAATTGGGTATCTTTATCATCATTTTCATGCTTCTCGGGAGCCAAAACTCAAGATTTGGCTCCTGGTTAAAAGTGACTTAAAAGGTTCCATATGCTCACTTCCAGGGCTTAAAACGTGTTTATTCACCACGGGAAGAGATATAAACAACATTTAGAGTAAATTAATGTTCATGCGAGAACGTTCAATTTTTCATGCAAAACGATCAATGACCCGCGACCTTATGAAATTGCTCTAAGTAGACCAAAATGGTCCGTTTTCAAAATGTCGATCTTTCAACTAATTTTGACTTTCAGAGGTGGATCATCCCTTTTGGAGCTAAAATGAGCATCTTTATCGTCATTTTCCTGCTTCTAGGGAGCCAGAACTCAAGATTGGGCTCATGGTTAAAAGTGACTTAAAAGGACTCAAATGCTCACTTCGAGGGCTTAAAAAGTGTTTATTCACTGCGGGAAGAGATATAAACAACATTTAGAGTAAACTAATGTTCAGGCGAGAACCTTCGATTTTTCATGCAAAACGAATGATGACCCTCGACCTGATGAAATTGCTCTGAGATTACCAAAATTGACAATTTTCAAAATTTCGATCTTTCAACTAATTTTGACTTTCAGAGGTGGAGCATCCCTTTTGGAGCTAAAATGAGCATCTTTATCGTCATTTTTATTTTTCTAGGGCACCAAAACTCAAGATTTGGCTAATGGTTAAAAGTGACTTAAAAGGACCCAAATACTCACTTCGAGGGCTTAAAATGTGTTTATTCACTGCGGGAAGAGATATAAACAACTGTTAGAGTAAATTAATGTTCATGCGAAAACGTTCAATTTTTCATGCAAAACAATCGATGACCCGCGACCTGATGAAATTGCTCTGAGATGACCAAAATGGTCCGTTTTGAAAATTTCCAAGTTTCAACTAATTTTGACTTTCAGAGGTGGATCATCCCTTTTGGAGCTAAAATGAGCATCTTTATCGTCATTTTCCTGCTTCTAGGGAGCCAAAACTCAAGATTTGGCTCATGGTTTAAAGTGACTTAAAAGTACCCAAATGCTCACTTTGAGGGCTTAAAACTTGTTTATTCATTGCGGGAAGAGATATAAACAACATTTAGAGTAAATTAATGTTGATGTGAGAACCTTCGATTTTTCATGCAAAACGATCGATGACCACCTGATGAAATTGCTCTGAGATGACCAAAATGTTCCGTTTTGAAAATGTCCATCCTTCCACTAATTTTTACTTTCAGAGGTAGATCATCCCTTTTGGAGCTAAAATGGGCATCTTTATCGTCATTTTCATGCTTCTAGGGAGCCAAAACTCAAGATTTGGCTCCTGGTTAAAAGTGACTTAAAACGTTCCAAATGCTCACTTCGAGGGCTTAAAACGTGTTTATTCACCGTGGGAAGAGATATAAAAAACATTTAGAGTAAATTAATGTTCATGCGAGAACATTCAATTTTTCATGCAAAACAATCGATGACCCGCGACCTGATGAAATTGCTCTGAGATGACCAAAATGGTCCGTTTTGAAAATTTCCAACTTTCAACAAATTTTGACTTTCAGAGGTGGATCATCCCTTTTGGAGATAAAATGAACATCTTTATCATCATTTTCATGCTTCTAGGGAGCTAAAACTCAAGATTTGGCTCATGGTAAAAAGTGACTTAAAAAGACCCAAATACTCACTTCGAGGGCTTAAAACGTGTTTATTCACTGCGGAAAGAGATATAAACAACATTTAGAGTAAATTAATGTTCATGCAAGAACGTTCAATTTTTCATACAAAACAATCGATGACCCGCGACCTGATGAAATTGCTCTAAGTTGACCAAAATGGTCCGTTTTCAAAATGTCGATCTTTCAACTAATTTTGACTTTCAGAGGTGGATCATCCCTTTTGGAGCTAAAATGAGCATCTTTATCGTCATTTTCCTGCTTCTAGGGAGCCAGAACTCAAGATTTGGCTCATGGTTAAAAGTGACTTAAAAGGACCCAAATGCTCACTTCGAGGGCTTAAAACGTGTTTATTCACTGCGGGAAGTGATATAAACAACATTTAGAGTAAATTAATGTTCATGCGAGAACCTTCAATTTTTCATGCAAAAGATCGATGATCCGAGACCTGAAGAAATTGCTCTGAGATGACCAAAATGGTCCGTTTTGAAAATTTCGATCTTTCATCTAATTTGGACTTTCAGAGGTGGATCATCCCCTTTGGAGCTAAAATGGGCATCTTTATCGTCATTTTCATGCTTCTAGGGCGCCAAAACCGAAGATTTTGCTCATGGTTTAAAGTGACTTTAAAGGACTCAAATGCTCACTTTGAGCGCTTAAAATGTTTTTATTCACTGCGGGAAGAGATATAAACAACATTTAGAGTAAACTAATGTTCAGGCGAGAACCTTCGATTTTTCATGCAAAACGATCGATGACCCTCGACCTGATGAAATTGCTCTGAGATGACCAAAATGGTCCGTTTTCAAAATTTCGATCTTTCAACTAATTTTGACTTTCAGAGGTGGATTATCCCTTTTGGAGCTAAAATGAGCATCTTTATCGTCATTTTCCTGCTTCTAGGGAGCCAAAACTCACGATTTGGCTCATGGTTAAAAGTGACTTAAAATGACCCAAATGCTCACTTCGAGGGCTTAAAACGTGTTTATTCAGTACGGGAAGAGATATAAACAACATTTAGAGTAAATTAATGTTGATGCGAGAACCATCGGCTTTTCATGCAAAACGATCAATGACCCGCGACCTGATGAAATTGCTCTGAGATGACCAAAATGGTCCTTTTTGAAAATGTCCATCCTTCCACTAATTTTGACTTTCAGAGGTGGATCATCCCTTTTGGAGCTAAAATGAGCATCTTTATCGTCATTTTCATGCTTCTAGGGCGCCAAAACCGAAGATTTGGCTCATGGTTTAAAGTGACTTAAAAGGACTCAAATGCTCACTTCGAGGGCTTAAAACGTGTTTATTCACCGCGGGAAGAGATATAAACAACATTTAGAGTAAATTAATGTTCATGCGAGAACGTTTAATTTTTCATGCAAAACAAACGATGACCCGCGACCTGATGAAATTGCTCTGAGTTGACCAAAATGGTCCGATTTGGAAATTTCGATCTTTCATCTAATTTAGACTTTCAGAGGTGGATCATCCCCTTTGGAGCTAAAATGGGCATCTTTATCGTCATTTTCATGCTTTTAGGGCGCCAAAACCGAAGATTTGGCTCATCGTTTAAAGTGACTTTAAAGGACTCAAATGCTCACTTTGAGCGCTTAAAATGTGTTTATTTACTGAGGGAAGAGATATAAACAACATTTAGAGTAAACTAATGTTCAGGCGAGAACCTTCGATTTTTCATGCAAAACGATCGATGACCCTCGACCTGATGAAATTGCTTTGAGATGACCAAAATGGTCCATTTTCAAAATTTCGATCTTTCAACTAATTTTGACTTTCAGAGGTGGATAATCCCTTTTGGAGCTAAAATGAACATCTTTATCGTCATTTTCATGCTTCTAGGGAGCTAAAACTCAAGATTTGGCTCATGATTAAAAGTGACTTAAAAGGACCCAAATGCTCACTTCGAGGGCTTAAAACTTGTTTATTCAGTGCGGGAAGAGATATAAACAACATTTACAGTAAATTAATATTGATGCGAGAACCTTCGATTTTTCATGCAAAACGATCGATGACCCACGACCTGATGAAATTGCGCTGAGTTGACCAAAATGGTCAGTTTTGAAAATTTCGATCTTTCAACTAATTTTGACTTTCAGAGGTGGATCATCCGTTTTGGAGCTAAAATGAGCATCTTTATCGTCATTTTTATGCTTCTAGGGAGCCAAAACTCAAGATTTGGCTCATGGTTAAAAGTGACTTAAAAGGACCCAAATGCTCACTTCGAGGGATTAAAACGTGTTTATTCAGTGCGGGAAGAGATATAAACAACATTTAGAGTATATTAATGTTCATGCGAGAACCTTCGATTTTTCATGCAAAACGATCAATGACCCGCGACCTGGTGAAATTGCTCTTAGATGACCAAAATGGTCCGTTTTGAAAATGTCCATCTTTCCACTAATTTTGATTTTCAGAGGTGGATCATCCCTTTTGGAGCTAAAATGAGCATCTTTATCGTCATTTTCATGCTTCTAGGGAGCCAAAAGATTTTGCTCATGGTTAAAAGTGACTTAAAAGGACCCAAATGCTCACTTCGAGGGCTTAAAACGTGTTTATTCACTGCGAGAAGAGATATAAACAACATTTAGAGTAAATTAATGTTCACGGAGAACCTTCAATTTTTCATGCAAAACGATCGATGACCCGCGACCTGATGAAATTGCTCTGAGATGACCAAAATGGTCTGTTTTGAAAATTTCCAAGTTTCAACTAATTTTGACTTTCAGAGGTGGATCATGCCTTTTGGAGCTAAATTGGGTATCTTTATCATCATTTTCATGCTTCTCGGGAGCCAAAACTCAAGATTTGGCTCCTGGTTAAAAGTGACTTAAAAGGTTCCATATGCTCACTTCCAGGGCTTAAAACGTGTTTATTCACCACGGGAAGAGATATAAACAACATTTAGAGTAAATTAATGTTCATGCGAGAACGTTCAATTTTTCATGCAAAACGATCAATGACCCGCGACCTTATGAAATTGCTCTAAGTAGACCAAAATGGTCCGTTTTCAAAATGTCGATCTTTCAACTAATTTTGACTTTCAGAGGTGGATCATCCCTTTTGGAGCTAAAATGAGCATCTTTATCGTCATTTTCCTGCTTCTAGGGAGCCAGAACTCAAGATTGGGCTCATGGTTAAAAGTGACTTAAAAGGACTCAAATGCTCACTTCGAGGGCTTAAAAAGTGTTTATTCACTGCGGGAAGAGATATAAACAACATTTAGAGTAAACTAATGTTCAGGCGAGAACCTTCGATTTTTCATGCAAAACGAATGATGACCCTCGACCTGATGAAATTGCTCTGAGATTACCAAAATTGACAATTTTCAAAATTTCGATCTTTCAACTAATTTTGACTTTCAGAGGTGGAGCATCCCTTTTGGAGCTAAAATGAGCATCTTTATCGTCATTTTTATTTTTCTAGGGCACCAAAACTCAAGATTTGGCTAATGGTTAAAAGTGACTTAAAAGGACCCAAATACTCACTTCGAGGGCTTAAAATGTGTTTATTCACTGCGGGAAGAGATATAAACAACTGTTAGAGTAAATTAATGTTCATGCGAAAACGTTCAATTTTTCATGCAAAACAATCGATGACCCGCGACCTGATGAAATTGCTCTGAGATGACCAAAATGGTCCGTTTTGAAAATTTCCAAGTTTCAACTAATTTTGACTTTCAGAGGTGGATCATCCCTTTTGGAGCTAAAATGAGCATCTTTATCGTCATTTTCCTGCTTCTAGGGAGCCAAAACTCAAGATTTGGCTCATGGTTTAAAGTGACTTAAAAGGACCCAAATGCTCACTTTGAGGGCTTAAAACTTGTTTATTCATTGCGGGAAGAGATATAAACAACATTTAGAGTAAATTAATGTTGATGCGAGAACCTTCGATTTTTCATGCAAAACGATCGATGACCACCTGATGAAATTGCTCTGAGATGACCAAAATGTTCCATTTTGAAAATGTCCATCCTTCCACTAATTTTTACTTTCAGAGGTAGATCATCCCTTTTGGAGCTAAAATGGGCATCTTTATCGTCATTTTCATGCTTCTAGGGAGCCAAAACTCAAGATTTGGCTCCTGGTTAAAAGTGACTTAAAACGTTCCAAATGCTCACTTCGAGGGCTTAAAACGTGTTTATTCACCGTGGGAAGAGATATAAAAAACATTTAGAGTAAATTAATGTTCATGCGAGAACATTCAATTTTTCATGCAAAACAATCGATGACCCGCGACCTGATGAAATTGCTCTGAGATGACCAAAATGGTCCGTTTTGAAAATTTCCAACTTTCAACTAATTTTGACTTTCAGAGGTGGATCATCCCTTTTGGAGAAAAAATGAACATCTTTATCATCATTTTCATACTTCTAGGGAGCTAAAACTCAAGATTTGGCTCATGGTAAAAAGTGACTTAAAAGGACCCAAATACGCATTTCGAGGGCTTAAAACGTGTTATTCACTGCGGGAAGAGATATAAACAACATTTAGAGTAAATTAATGTTCATGCAAGAACGTTTAATTTTTCATGCAAAACAATCGATGACCCGCGACCTGATGAAATTGCTCTAAGTTGACCAAAATGGTCCGTTCTCAAAATGTCGATCTTTCAACTAATTTTGATTTTGAGAGGTGGATCATCCCTTTTGGAGATAAAATGAACATCTTTATCATCATTTTCATGCTTCTAGGGAGCTAAAACTCAAGATTTGGCTCATGGTAAAAAGTGACTTAAAAGGACCCAAATACTCACTTCGAGGGCTTAAAACGTGTTTATTCACCGCGGGAAGAGATATAAACAACATTTAGAGTAAATTAATGTTCATGCGAGAACGTTTAATTTTTCATGCAAAACAAACGATGACCCGCGACCTGATGAAATTGCTCTGAGTTGACCAAAATGGTCCGTTTTGAAAATTTCGATCTTTCATCTAATTTAGACTTTCAGAGGTGGATAATCCCCTTTGGATCTAAAATGGGCATCTTTATCGTCATTTTCATGCTTTTAGGGCGCCAAAACCGAAGATTTGGCTCATGGTTAAAAGTGACTTTAAAGGACTCAAATGCTCACTTTGAGCGCTTAAAATGTGTTTATTCACTGCGGGAAGAGATATAAACAACATTTAGAGTAAACTAATGTTCAGGCGAGAACCTTCGATTTTTCATGCAAAACGATCGATGACCCTCGACCTGATGAAATTGCTTTGAGATGACCAAAATGGTCCATTTTCAAAATTCCGATCTTTCAACTAATTTTGACTTTCAGAGGTGGATCATCCCTTTTGGAGCTAAAATGAGCATCTTTATCGTCATTTTCATGCTTCTAGGGAGCTAAAACTCAAGATTTGGCTCATGGTTAAAAGTGACTTAAAAGGACCCAAATGCTCACTTCGAGGGCTTAAAACTTGTTTATTCAGTGCGGGAAGAGATATAAACAACCTTTAGAGTAAATTAATGTTCATGCAAGAACGTTCAATTTTTCATGCAAAACAATCGATGACCCCCGACCTGATGAAATTGCTCTAAGTTGACCAAAATGGTCCGTTTTCAAAATGTCGATCTTTCAACTAATTTTGACTTTCAGAGGTGGATCATCCCTTTTGGAGCTAAAATGAGCACCTTTATCGTCATTTTCCTGCTTCTAGGGAGCCAGAACTCAAGATTGGGCTCATGGTTAAAAGTGACTTAAAAGGACTCAAATGCTCACTTCGAGGGCTTAAAAAGTGTTTATTCACTGCGGGAAGAGATATAAACAACATTTAGAGTAAACTAATGTTCAGGCGAGAACCTTCGATTTTTCATGCAAAACGAATGATGACCCTCGACCTGATGAAATTGCTCTGAGATTACCAAAATTGTCAATTTTCAAAATTTCGATCTTTCAACTAATTTTGACTTTCAGAGGTGGAGCATCCCTTTTGGAGCTAAAATGAGCATCTTTATCGTCATTTTTATTTTTCTAGGGCACCAAAACTCAAGATTTGGCTAATGGTTAAAAGTGACTTAAAAGGACCCAAATACTCACTTCGAGGGCTTAAAATGTGTTTATTCACTGCGGGAAGAGATATAAACAACTGTTAGAGTAAATTAATGTTCATGCGAAAACGTTCAATTTTTCATGCAAAACAATCGATAACCCGCGACCTGATGAAATTGCTCTGAGATGACCAAAATGGTCCGTTTTGAAAATTTCCAAGTTTCAACTAATTTTGACTTTCAGAGGTGGATCATCCCTTTTGGAGCTAAAATGAGCATCTTTATCGTCATTTTCCTGCTTCTGGGGAGCCAAAACTGAAGATTTGGCTCATGGTTTAAAGTGACTTAAAAGGACCCAAATGCTCACTTTGAGGGCTTAAAACGTGTTTATTCACCGTGGGAAGAGATATAAAAAACATTTAGAGTAAATTAATGTTCATGCGAGAACATTAAATTTTTCATGCAAAACAATCGATAACCCGCGACCTGATGAAATTGCTCTGAGATGACCAAAATGGTCCGTTTTGAAAATTTCCAACTTTCAACTAATTTTGACTTTCAGAGGTGGATCATCCCTTTTGGAGATAAAATGAACATCTTTATCATCATTTTCATACTTCTAGGGAGCTAAAACTCAAGATTTGGCTCATGGTAAAAAGTGACTTAAAAGGACCCAAATACGCATTTCGAGGGCTTAAAACGTGTTATTCACTGCGGGAAGAGATATAAACAACATTTAGAGTAAATTAATGTTCATGCAAGAACGTTTAATTTTTCATGCAAAACAATCGATGACCCGCGACCTGATGAAATTGCTCTAAGTTGACCAAAATGGTCCGTTTTCAAAATGTCGATCTTTCAACTAATTTTGACTTTGAGAGGTGGATCATCCCTTTTGGAGATAAAATGAACATCTTTATCATCATTTTCATGCTTCTAGGGAGCTAAAACTCAAGATTTGGCTCATGGTAAAAAGTGACTTAAAAGGAACCAAATACTCACTTCGAGGGCTTAAAACGTGTTTATTCATTGCGGGAAGAGATATAAACAACATTTAGAGTATATTAATGTTCATGCGAGAACCTTCGATTTTTCATGCAAAACGATCGATGACCCGCGACCTGGTGAAATTGCTCTGAGATGACCAAAATGGTCCGTTTTGAAAATTTCGATCTTTTATCTAATTTGGACTTTCAGAGGTGGATCATCCCCTTTGGAGCTAAAATGGGCATCTTTATCGTCATTTTCATGCTTCTAGGGCGCCAAAACCGAAGATTTTGCTCATGGTTTAAAGTGACTTTAAAGGACTCAAATGCTCACTTTGAGCGCTTAAAATGTTTTTATTCACTGCGGGAAGAGATATAAACAACATTTAGAGTAAACTAATGTTCAGGCGAGAACCTTCGATTTTTCATGCAAAACGATCGATGACCCTCGACCTGATGAAATTGCTCTGAGATGACCAAAATGGTCCGTTTTCAAAATTTCGATCTTTCAACTAATTTTGACTTTCAGAGGTGGATCATCCCTTTTGGAGCTAAAATGAGCATCTTTATCGTCATTTTCCTGCTTCTAGGGAGCCAAAACTCACGATTTGGCTCATGGTTAAAAGTGACTTAAAAGGACCCAAATGCTCACTTCGAGGGCTTAAAACGTGTTTATTCAGTACGGGAAGAGATATAAACAACATTTAGAGTAAATTAATGTTGATGCGAGAACCATCGGCTTTTCATGCAAAACGATCAATGACCCGCTACCTGATGAAATTGCTCTGAGATGACCAAAATGGTCCTTTTTGAAAATGTCCATCCTTCCACTAATTTTGACTTTCAGAGGTGGATCATCCCTTTTGGAGCTAAAATGAGCATCTTTATCGTCATTTTCATGCTTCTAGGGCGCCAAAACCGAAGATTTGGCTCATGGTTTAAAGTGACTTAAAAGGACTCAAATGCTCACTTCGAGGGCTTAAAACGTGTTTATTCACCGCGGGAAGAGATATAAACAACATTTAGAGTAAATTAATGTTCAGGCGAGAACCTTCGATTTTTCATGCAAAACGATCGATGACCCTCGACCTGATGAAATTGCTTTGAGATGACCAAAATGGTCCGTTTTGAAAATTTCCAACTTTCAACTAATTTTGACTTTCAGAGGTGGATCGTCCCTTTTGGAGATAAAATGAACATCTTTATCATCATTTTCATACTTCTAGGGAGCTAAAACTCAAGATTTGGCTCATGGTAAAAAGTGACTTAAAAGGACCCAAATACGCATTTCGAGGGCTTAAAACGTGTTATTCACTGCGGGAAGAGATATAAACAACATTTAGAGTAAATTAATGTTCATGCAAGAACGTTTAATTTTTCATGCAAAACAATCGATGACCCGCGACCTGATGAAATTGCTCTAAGTTGACCAAAATGGTCCGTTTTCAAAATGTCGATCTTTCAACTAATTTTGACTTTGAGAGGTGGATCATCCCTTTTGGAGATAAAATGAACATCTTTATCATCATTTTCATGCTTCTAGGGAGCTAAAACTCAAGATTTGGCTCATGGTAAAAAGTGACTTAAAAGGAACCAAATACTCACTTCGAGGGCTTAAAACGTGTTTATTCATTGCGGGAAGAGATATAAACAACATTTAGAGTATATTAATGTTCATGCGAGAACCTTCGATTTTTCATGCAAAACGATCGATGACCCGCGACCTGGTGAAATTGCTCTGAGATGACCAAAATGGTCCGTTTTGAAAATTTCGATCTTTTATCTAATTTGGACTTTCAGAGGTGGATCATCCCCTTTGGAGCTAAAATGGGCATCTTTATCGTCATTTTCATGCTTCTAGGGCGCCAAAACCGAAGATTTTGCTCATGGTTTAAAGTGACTTTAAAGGACTCAAATGCTCACTTTGAGCGCTTAAAATGTTTTTATTCACTGCGGGAAGAGATATAAACAACATTTAGAGTAAACTAATGTTCAGGCGAGAACCTTCGATTTTTCATGCAAAACGATCGATGACCCTCGACCTGATGAAATTGCTCTGAGATGACCAAAATGGTCCGTTTTCAAAATTTCGATCTTTCAACTAATTTTGACTTTCAGAGGTGGATCATCCCTTTTGGAGCTAAAATGAGCATCTTTATCGTCATTTTCCTGCTTCTAGGGAGCCAAAACTCACGATTTGGCTCATGGTTAAAAGTGACTTAAAAGGACCCAAATGCTCACTTCGAGGGCTTAAAACGTGTTTATTCAGTACGGGAAGAGATATAAACAACATTTAGAGTAAATTAATGTTGATGCGAGAACCATCGGCTTTTCATGCAAAACGATCAATGACCCGCTACCTGATGAAATTGCTCTGAGATGACCAAAATGGTCCTTTTTGAAAATGTCCATCCTTCCACTAATTTTGACTTTCAGAGGTGGATCATCCCTTTTGGAGCTAAAATGAGCATCTTTATCGTCATTTTCATGCTTCTAGGGCGCCAAAACCGAAGATTTGGCTCATGGTTTAAAGTGACTTAAAAGGACTCAAATGCTAACTTCGAGGGCTTAAAACGTGTTTATTCACCGCGGGAAGAGATATAAACAACATTTAGAGTAAATTAATGTTCAGGCGAGAACCTTCGATTTTTCATGCAAAACGATCGATGACCCTCGACCTGATGAAATTGCTTTGAGATGACCAAAATGGTCCATTTTCAAAATTTCGATCTTTCAACTAATTTTGACTTTCAGAGGTGGATCATCCCTTTTGGAGCTAAAATGAACATCTTTATCGTCATTTTCATGCTTCTAGGGAGCTAAAACTCAAGATTTGGCTCATGGTTAAAAGTGACTTAAAAGGACCCAAATGCTCACTTCGAGGGCTTAAAACTTGTTTATTCAGTGCGGGAAGAGATATAAACAACATTTACAGTAAATTAATATTGATGCGAGAACCTTTGATTTTTCATGCAAAACGATCGATGACCCACGACCTGATGAAATTGCGCTGAGTTGACCAAAATGGTCAGTTTTGAAAATTTCGATCTTTCAACTAATTTTGACTTTCAGAGGTGGATCATCCGTTTTGGAGCTAAAATGAGCATCTTTATCGTCATTTTTATGCTTCTAGGGAGCCAAAACTCAAGATTTGGCTCATGGTTAAAAGTGACTTAAAAGGACCCAAATGCTCACTTCGAGGGATTAAAACGTGTTTATTCAGTGCGGGAAGAGATATAAACAACATTTAGAGTATATTAATGTTCATGCGAGAACCTTCGATTTTTCATGCAAAATGATCAATGACCCGCGACCTGGTGAAATTGCTCTTAGATGACCAAAATGGTCCGTTTTGAAAATGTCCATCTTTCCACTAATTTTGACTTTCAGAGGTGGATCATCCCTTTTGGAGCTAAAATGAGCATCTTTATCGTTATTTTCATGCTTCTAGGGAGCCAAAACTCAAGATTTTGCTCATGGTTAAAAGTGACTTAAAAGGACCCAAATGCTCACTTCGAGGGCTTAAAACATGTTTATTCACTGCAAGAAGAGATACAAACAACATTTAGAGTAAATTAATGTTCATGCGAGAACCTTCAATTTTTCATGCAAAACGATCGATGACCCACGACCTGATGAAATTGCTCTGAGATGACCAAAATGGTCCGTTTTGAAAATTTACAAGTTTCAACTAATTTTGACTTTCAGAGGTGGATCATCCCTTTTGGAGCTAAAATGAACATCTTTATCGTCATTTTCATGCTTCTAGGGAGCCAAATCTCAAGATTTTTCTCATGGTTAAAAGTGACTTAAAAGGACCCAAATGCTCACTTCGAGGGCTTAAAACGTGTTTATTCACTGCGAGAAGAGATATAAACAACATTTAGAGTAAATTAATGTTCATGCGAAAACCTTCAATTTTTCATGCAAAACGATCGATGACCCGCGACCTGATGAAATTGCTCTGAGATGACCAAAATGGTCTGTTTTGAAAATTTCCAAGTTTCAACTAATTTTGACTTTCAGAGGTGGATCATCCCTTTTGGAGCTAAAATGAACATCTTTATCGTCATTTTCATGCTTCTAGGGAGCTAAAACTCAAGATTTGGCTAATGGTTATAAGTGACTTAAAAAGACCCAAATACTCACTTCGAGGGTTTAAAACGTGTGTATTCACTGCGGGAAGAGATATAAACAACATTTAGAGTAAATTAATGTTTATGCGAGAACTTTAAATTTTTCATGCAAAACAATCGATGACCCGCGACCTGATGAAATTGCTCTAAGTTGACCAAAATGGTCCGTTTTCAAAATGTCGATCTTTTAACTAATTTTGACTTTCATAGGTGGATCATCCCTTTTGGAGCTAAAATGAGCATCTTTATCGTGATTTTCCTGCTTCTAGGGAGCCAAAACTCAAGATTTGGCTCATGGTTAAAAGTGACTTAAAAGGACCCAAATGCTCACTTTGAGGGCTTAAAACTTGTTTATTCAGTGCGGGAAGAGATATAAACAACATTTAGAGTAAATTAATGTTGATGCGAGAACCTTCGATTTTTCATGCAAAATGATCGATGACCACCTGATGAAATTGCTCTGAGATGACCAAAATGTTCCGTTTTGAAAATGTCCATCCTTCCACTAATTTTTACTTTCAGAGGTGGATCATGCCTTTTGGAGCTAAAATGGGCATCTTTATCGTCATTTTCATGCTTCTAGGGAGCCAAAACTCAAGATTTGGCTCCTGGTTAAAAGTGACTTAAAAGGTTCCAAATGCTCACTTCGAGGGCTTAAAACGTGTTTATTCCCCACGGGAAGAGATATAAACATCATTTAGAGTAAATTAATGTTCATGCGAGAACGTTCAATTTTTCATGCAAAACGATCAATGACCCGCGATCTTATGAAATTGCTCTAAGTAGACCAAAATGGTCCGTTTTCAAAATTTCGATCTTTCAACTAATTTTGACTTTCAGAGGTGGATCATCCCTTTTGGAGCGAAAATGAGCATCTTTATCGTCATTTTCATGCTTCTAGGGAGCTAAAACTCAAGATTTGGCTCATGGTTAAAAGTGACTTAAAAGGACCCAAATACTCACTTCGAGGGTTTAAAACGTGTTTATTCACTGCGGGAAGAGATATAAACAACCTTTAGAGTAAATTAATGTTCATGCAAGAACGTTCAATTTTTCATACAAAACAATCGATGACCCCCGACCTGATGAAATTGCTCTGAGATGACCAAAATTGTCCATTTTCAAAATTTCGATCTTTCAACTAATTTTGACTTTAAGAGGTGGAGCATCCCTTTTGGAGCTAAAATGAGCATCTTTATTGTCATTTTTATGCTTCTAGGGCACCAAAACTCAAGATTTGGCTAATGGTTAAAAGTGACTTAAAAGGACCCAAATACTCACTTCGAGGGCTTAAAACGTGTTAATTCACTGCGGGAAGAGATATAAACAACTTTTAGAGTAAATTAATGTTCATGCGAAAACGTTCAATTTTTCATGCAAAACAATCGATGACCCGCGACCTGATGAAATTGCTCTGAGATGACCAAAATGGTCCGTTTTGAAAATTTCCAAGTTTCAACTAATTTTGACTTTCAGAGGTGGATCATCCCTTTTGGAGATAAAATGAACATCTTTATCATCATTTTCATGCTTCTAGGGAGCTAAAACTCAAGATTTGGCTCATGGTAAAAAGTGACTTAAAAGGACCCAAATACGCATTTCGAGGGCTTAAAACGTGTTATTCACTGCGGGAAGAGATATAAACAACATTTAGAGTAAATAAATGTTCATGCAAGAACGTTCAATTTTTCATGCAAAACAATCGATGACCCGCGACCTGATGAAATTGCTCTAAGTTGACCAAAATGGTCCGTTTTCAAAATGTCGATCTTTCAACTAATTTTGACTTTCAGAGGTGGATCATCCCTTTTGGAGCTAAAATGAGCATCTTTATCGTCATTTTCCTGCTTCTAGGGAGCGAGAACTCAAGATTTGGCTCATGGTTAAAAGTGACTTAAAAGGACCTAAATGCTCACTTCGAGGGCTTAAAACGTGTTTATTCACTGCGGGAAGTGATATAAACAACATTTAGAGTAAATTAATGTTCATGCGAGAACCTTCAATTTTTCATGCAAAAAGATCGATGACCCGAGACCTGAAGAAATTGCTCTGAGATGACCAAAATGGTCCGTTTTGAAAATTTCCAAGTTTCAACTAATTTTGACTTTCAGAGGTGGATCATCCCTTTTGGAGATAAAATGAACATCTTTATCATCATTTTCATGCTTCTAGGGAGCTAAAACTCAAGATTTGGCTCATGGTAAAAAGTGACTTAAAAGGACCCAAATACTCACTTCGAGGGCTTAAAACGTGTTTATTCATTGCGGGAAGAGATATAAACAACATTTAGAGTAAATTAATGTTTATGCGAGAACTTTAAATTTTTCATGCAAAACAATCGATGACCCGCGACCTGATGAAATTGCTCTAAGTTGACCAAAATGGTCCGTTTTCAAAATGTCGATCTTTCAACTAATTTTGACTTTCAGAGGTGGATCATCCCTTTTGGAGCTAAAATGAGCATCTTTATCGTCATTTTCCTGCTTCTAGGGAGCCAAAACTCAAGATTTGGCTCATGGTTTAAAGTGACTTAAAAGGACCCAAATGCTCACTTTGAGGGCTTAAAACTTGTTTATTCATTGCGGGAAGAGATATAAACAACATTTAGAGTAAATTAATGTTGATGCGAGAACCTTCGATTTTTCATGCAAAACGATCGATGACCACCTGATGAAATTGCTCTGAGATGACCAAAATGTTCCGTTTTGAAATTGTCCATCCTTCCACTAATTTTTCCTTTCAGAGGTAGATCATCCCATTTGGAGCTAAAATGGGCATCTTTATCGCCATTTTCATGCTTCTAGGGAGCCAAAACTCAAGATTTGGCTCCTGGTTAAAAGTGACTTAAAACGTTCCAAATGCTCACTTCGAGGGCTTAAAACGTGTTTATTCACCGTGGGAAGAGATATAAAAAACATTTAGAGTAAATTAATGTTCATGCGAGAACGTTCAATTTTTCATGCAAAACAATCGATGACCCGCGACCTGATGAAATTGCTCTGAGATGACCAAAATGGTCCGTTTTGAAAATTTCCAAGTTTCAACTAATTTTGACTTTCAGAGGTGGATCATCCCTTTTGGAGATAAAATGAACATCTTTATCATCATTTTCATGCTTCTAGGGAGCTAAAACTCAAGATTTGGCTCATGGTAAAAAGTGACTTAAAAGGACCCAAATACGCATTTCGAGGGCTTAAAACGTGTTATTCACTGCGGGAAGAGATATAAACAACATTTAGAGTAAATTAATGTTCATGCAAGAACGTTCAATTTTTCATGCAAAACAATCGATGACCCGCGACCTGATGAAATTGCTCTAAGTTGACCAAAATGGTCCGTTTTCAAAATGTCGATCTTTCAACTAATTTTGACTTTCAGAGGTGGATCATCCCTTTTGGAGCTAAAATGAGCATCTTTATCGTCATTTTCCTGCTTCTAGGGAGCGAGAACTCAAGATTTGGCTCATGGTTAAAAGTGACTTAAAAGGACCCAAATGCTCACTTCGAGGGCTTAAAACGTGTTTATTCACTGCGGGAAGTGATATAAACAACATTTAGAGTAAATTAATGTTCATGCGAGAACCTTCAATTTTTCATGCAAAAAGATCGATGACCCGAGACCTGAAGAAATTGCTCTGAGATGACCAAAATGGTCCGTTTTGAAAATTTCCAAGTTTCAACTAATTTTGACTTTCAGAGGTGGATCATCCCTTTTGGAGATAAAATGAACATCTTTATCATCATTTTCATGCTTCTAGGGAGCTAAAACTCAAGATTTGGCTCATGGTAAAAAGTGACTTAAAAGGACCCAAATACTCACTTCGAGGGCTTAAAACGTGTTTATTCATTGCGGGAAGAGATATAAACAACATTTAGAGTAAATTAATGTTCATGCAAGAACGTTCAATTTTTCATGCAAAACAATCGATGACCCCCGACCTGATGAAATTGCTCTAAGTTGACCAAAATGGTCCGTTTTCAAAATGTCGATCTTTCAACTAATTTTGACTTTCAGAGGTGGATCATCCCTTTTGGAGCTAAAATGAGCATCTTTATCGTCATTTTCATGCTTCTAGGGAGCTAAAACTCAAGATTTGGCTCCTGGTTAAAAGTGACTTAAAAGGTTCCAAATGCTCACTTCGAGGGCTTAAAACGTGTTTATTCACTGCGGGAAGAGATATAAACAACATTTAGAGTATATTAATGTTCATGCGAGAACCTTCGATTTTTCATGCAAAACGATCGATGACCCGCGACCTGGTGAAATTTCTCTGAGATGACCAAAATGGTCCGTTTTGAAAATGTCCATCTTTCGACTAATTTTGACTTTCAGAGGTGGATCATCCCGTTTGGAGCTAAAATTAATATCTTTATCGTCATTTTCATGCTTCTAGGGAGCTAAAACTCAAGATTTGGCTAATGGTTAAAAGTGACTTAAAAGGACCCAAATACTCACTTCGAAGGCTTAAAACGTGTTTATTCACTACGGGAAGAGATATAAACAACATTTAGAGTAAATGAATGTTCATGCGAGAACGTTCAATTTTTCATGCAAAACAATCGATGACCCGCGACCTGATGAAATTGCTCTAAGTTGACCAAAATTGTCCATTTTCAAAATTTCGATCTTTCAACTAATTTTGACTTTCAGAGGTGGAGCATCCCTTTTGGAGCTAAAATGAGCATCTTTATCGTCATTTTTATGCTTCTAGGGCACCAAAACTCAAGATTTGGCTAATGGTTAAAAGTGACTTAAAAGGACCCAAATACTCACTTCGAGGGCTTAAAACGTGTTTATTCACTGCGGGAAGAGATATAAACAACTTTTAGAGTAAATTAATGTTCATGCGAAAACGTTCAATTTTTCATGCAAAACAATCGATGACCCGCGACCTGATGAAATTGCTCTGAGATGACCAAAATGGTCCGTTTTCAAAATTTCCAAGTTTCAACTAATTTTGACTTTCAGAGGTGGATCATCCCTTTTGGAGCTAAAATGAGCATCTTTATCGTCATTTTCCTGCTTCTAGGGAGCCAAAACTCAAGATTTGGCTCATGGTTTAAAGTGACTTAAAAGGACCCAAATGCTCACTTTGAGGGCTTAAAGCTTGTTTATTCATTGCGGGAAGAGATATAAACAACATTTAGAGTAAATTAATGTTGATGCGAGAACCTTCGATTTTTCATGCAAAACGATCGATGACCACCTGATGAAATTGCTCTGAGATGACCAAAATGTTCCGTTTTGAAAATGTCCATCCTTCCACTAATTTTTACTTTCAGAGGTAGATCATCCCTTTTGGAGCTAAAATGGGCATCTTTATCGTCATTTTCATGCTTCTAGGGAGCCAAAACTCAAGATTTGGCTCCTGGTTAAAAGTGACTTAAAACGTTCCAAATGCTCACTTCGAGGGCTTAAAACGTGTTTATTCACCGTGGGAAGAGATATAAAAAACATTTAGAGTAAATTAATGTTCATGCGAGAACGTTCAATTTTTCATGCAAAACAATCGATGACCCGCGACCTGATGAAATTGCTCTGAGATGACCAAAATGGTCCGTTTTGAAAATTTCCAAGTTTCAACTAATTTTGACTTTCAGAGGTGGATCATCCCTTTTGGAGATAAAATGAACATCTTTATCATCATTTTCATGCTTCTAGGGAGTTAAAACTCAAGATTTGGCTCATGGTAAAAAGTGACTTAAAAGGACCCAAATACGCATTTCGAGGGCTTAAAACGTGTTATTCACTGCGGGAAGAGTATAAACAACATTTAGAGTAAATAAATGTTCATGCAAGAACGTTCAATTTTTCATGCAAAACAATCGATGACCCGCGACCTGATGAAATTGCTCTAAGTTGACCAAAATGGTCCGTTTTCAAAATGTCGATCTTTCAACTAATTTTGACTTTCAGAGGTGGATCATCCCTTTTGGAGCTAAAATGAGCATCTTTATCGTCATTTTCCTGCTTCTAGGGAGCGAGAACTCAAGATTTGGCTCATGGTTAAAAGTGACTTAAAAGGACCTAAATGCTCACTTCGAGGGCTTAAAACGTGTTTATTCACTGCGGGAAGTGATATAAACAACATTTAGAGTAAATTAATGTTCATGCGAGAACCTTCAATTTTTCATGCAAAAAGATCGATGACCCGAGACCTGAAGAAATTGCTCTGAGATGACCAAAATGGTCCGTTTTGAAAATTTCCAAGTTTCAACTAATTTTGACTTTCAGAGGTGGATCATCCCTTTTGGAGATAAAATGAACATCTTTATCATCATTTTCATGCTTCTAGGGAGCTAAAACTCAAGATTTGGCTCATGGTAAAAAGTGACTTAAAAGGACCCAAATACTCACTTCGAGGGCTTAAAACGTGTTTATTCATTGCGGGAAGAGATATAAACAACATTTAGAGTAAATTAATGTTTATGCGAGAACTTTAAATTTTTCATGCAAAACAATCGATGACCCGCGACCTGATGAAATTGCTCTAAGTTGACCAAAATGGTCCGTTTTCAAAATGTCGATCTTTCAACTAATTTTGACTTTCAGAGGTGGATCATCCCTTTTGGAGCTAAAATGAGCATCTTTATCGTCATTTTCCTGCTTCTAGGGAGCCAAAACTCAAGATTTGGCTCATGGTTTAAAGTGACTTAAAAGGACCCAAATGCTCACTTTGAGGGCTTAAAACTTGTTTATTCATTGCGGGAAGAGATATAAACAACATTTAGAGTAAATTAATGTTGATGCGAGAACCTTCGATTTTTCATGCAAAACGATCGATGACCACCTGATGAAATTGCTCTGAGATGACCAAAATGTTCCGTTTTGAAATTGTCCATCCTTCCACTAATTTTTCCTTTCAGAGGTAGATCATCCCATTTGGAGCTAAAATGGGCATCTTTATCGCCATTTTCATGCTTCTAGGGAGCCAAAACTCAAGATTTGGCTCCTGGTTAAAAGTGACTTAAAACGTTCCAAATGCTCACTTTGAGGGCTTAAAACGTGTTTATTCACCGTGGGAAGAGATATAAAAAACATTTAGAGTAAATTAATGTTCATGCGAGAACGTTCAATTTTTCATGCAAAACAATCGATGACCCGCGACCTGATGAAATTGCTCTGAGATGACCAAAATGGTCCGTTTTGAAAATTTCCAAGTTTCAACTAATTTTGACTTTCAGAGGTGGATCATCCCTTTTGGAGATAAAATGAACATCTTTATCATCATTTTCATGCTTCTAGGGAGCTAAAACTCAAGATTTGGCTCATGGTAAAAAGTGACTTAAAAGGACCCAAATACGCATTTCGAGGGCTTAAAACGTGTTATTCACTGCGGGAAGAGATATAAACAACATTTAGAGTAAATTAATGTTCATGCAAGAACGTTCAATTTTTCATGCAAAACAATCGATGACCCGCGACCTGATGAAATTGCTCTAAGTTGACCAAAATGGTCCGTTTTCAAAATGTCGATCTTTCAACTAATTTTGACTTTCAGAGGTGGATCATCCCTTTTGGAGCTAAAATGAGCATCTTTATCGTCATTTTCCTGCTTCTAGGGAGCGAGAACTCAAGATTTGGCTCATGGTTAAAAGTGACTTAAAAGGACCCAAATGCTCACTTCGAGGGCTTAAAACGTGTTTATTCACTGCGGGAAGTGATATAAACAACATTTAGAGTAAATTAATGTTCATGCGAGAACCTTCAATTTTTCATGCAAAAAGATCGATGACCCGAGACCTGAAGAAATTGCTCTGAGATGACCAAAATGGTCCGTTTTGAAAATTTCCAAGTTTCAACTAATTTTGACTTTCAGAGGTGGATCATCCCTTTTGGAGATAAAATGAACATCTTTATCATCATTTTCATGCTTCTAGGGAGCTAAAACTCAAGATTTGGCTCATGGTAAAAAGTGACTTAAAAGGACCCAAATACTCACTTCGAGGGCTTAAAACGTGTTTATTCATTGCGGGAAGAGATATAAACAACATTTAGAGTAAATTAATGTTCATGCAAGAACGTTCAATTTTTCATGCAAAACAATCGATGACCCCCGACCTGATGAAATTGCTCTAAGTTGACCAAAATGGTCCGTTTTCAAAATGTCGATCTTTCAACTAATTTTGACTTTCAGAGGTGGATCATCCCTTTTGGAGCTAAAATGAGCATCTTTATCGTCATTTTCATGCTTCTAGGGAGCTAAAACTCAAGATTTGGCTCCTGGTTAAAAGTGACTTAAAAGGTTCCAAATGCTCACTTCGAGGGCTTAAAACGTGTTTATTCACTGCGGGAAGAGATATAAACAACATTTAGAGTATATTAATGTTCATGCGAGAACCTTCGATTTTTCATGCAAAACGATCGATGACCCGCGACCTGGTGAAATTTCTCTGAGATGACCAAAATGGTCCGTTTTGAAAATGTCCATCTTTCGACTAATTTTGACTTTCAGAGGTGGATCATCCCGTTTGGAGCTAAAATTAATATCTTTATCGTCATTTTCATGCTTCTAGGGAGCTAAAACTCAAGATTTGGCTAATGGTTAAAAGTGACTTAAAAGGACCCAAATACTCACTTCGAAGGCTTAAAGCGTGTTTATTCACTACAGGAAGAGATATAAACAACATTTAGAGTAAATGAATGTTCATGCGAGAACGTTCAATTTTTCATGCAAAACAATCGATGACCCGCGACCTGATGAAATTGCTCTAAGTTGACCAAAATTGTCCATTTTCAAAATTTCGATCTTTCAACTAATTTTGACTTTCAGAGGTGGAGCATCCCTTTTGGAGCTAAAATGAGCATCTTTATCGTCATTTTTATGCTTCTAGGGCACCAAAACTCAAGATTTGGCTAATGGTTAAAAGTGACTTAAAAGGACCCAAATACTCACTTCGAGGGCTTAAAACGTGTTTATTCACTGCGGGAAGAGATATAAACAACTTTTAGAGTAAATTAATGTTCATGCGAAAACGTTCAATTTTTCATGCAAAACAATCGATGACCCGCGACCTGATGAAATTGCTCTGAGATGACCAAAATGGTCCGTTTTGAAAATTTCCAAGTTTCAACTAATTTTGACTTTCAGAGGTGGATCATCCCTTTTGGAGCTAAAATGAGCATCTTTCTCGTCATTTTCCTGCTTCTAGGGAGCCAAAACTCAAGATTTGGCTCATGGTTTAAAGTGACTTAAAAGGACCCAAATGCTCACTTTGAGGGCTTAAAGCTTGTTTATTCATTGCGGGAAGAGATATAAACAACATTTAGAGTAAATTAATGTTGATGCGAGAACCTTCGATTTTTCATGCAAAACGATCGATGACCACCTGATGAAATTGCTCTGAGATTACCAAAATGTTCCGTTTTGAAAATGTCCATCCTTCCACTAATTTTTACTTTCAGAGGTAGATCATCCCTTTTGGAGCTAAAATGGGCATCTTTATCGTCATTTTCATGCTTCTAGGGAGCCAAAACTCAAGATTTGGCTCCTGGTTAAAAGTGACTTAAAACGTTCCAAATGCTCACTTCGAGGGCTTAAAACGTGTTTATTCACCGTGGGAAGAGATATAAAAAACATTTAGAGTAAATTAATGTTCATGCGAGAACGTTCAATTTTTCATGCAAAACAATCGATGACCCGCGACCTGATGAAATTGCTCTGAGATGACCAAAATGGTCCGTTTTGAAAATTTCCAAGTTTCAACTAATTTTGACTTTCAGAGGTGGATCATCCCTTTTGGAGATAAAATGAACATCTTTATCATCATTTTCATGCTTCTAGGGAGCTAAAACTCAAGATTTGGCTCATAGTAAAAAGTGACTTAAAAGGACCCAAATACGCATTTCGAGGGCTTAAAACGTGTTATTCACTGCGGGAAGAGATATAAACAACATTTAGAGTAAATTAATGTTCATGCAAGAACGTTCAATTTTTCATGCAAAACAATCGATGATCCGCGACCTGATGAAATTGCTCTAAGTTGACCAAAATGGTCCGTTTTCAAAATGTCGATCTTTCAACTAATTTTGACTTTCAGAGGTGGATCATCCCTTTTGGAGCTAAAATGAGCATCTTTATCGTCATTTTCCTGCTTCTAGGGAGCGAGAACTCAAGATTTGGCTCATGGTTAAAAGTGACTTAAAAGGACCCAAATGCTCACTTCGAGGGCTTAAAACGTGTTTATTCACTGCGGGAAGTGATATAAACAACATTTAGAGTAAATTAATGTTCATGCGAGAACCTTCAATTTTTCATGCAAAAAGATCGATGACCCGAGACCTGAAGAAATTGCTCTGAGATGACCAAAATGGTCCGTTTTGAAAATTTCCAAGTTTCAACTAATTTTGACTTTCAGAGGTGGATCATCCCTTTTGGAGATAAAATGAACATCTTTATCATCATTTTCATGCTTCTAGGGAGCTAAAACTCAAGATTTGGCTCATGGTAAAAAGTGACTTAAAAGGACCCAAATACTCACTTCGAGGGCTTAAAACGTGTTTATTCATTGCGGGAAGAGATATAAACAACATTTAGAGTAAATTAATGTTTATGCGAGAACTTTAAATTTTTCATGCAAAACAATCGATGACCCGCGACCTGATGAAATTGCTCTAAGTTGACCAAAATGGTCCGTTTTCAAAATGTCGATCTTTCAACTAATTTTGACTTTCAGAGGTGGATCATCCCTTTTGGAGCTAAAATGAGCATCTTTATCGTCATTTTCCTGCTTCTAGGGAGCCAAAACTCAAGATTTGGCTCATGGTTTAAAGTGACTTAAAAGGACCCAAATGCTCACTTTGAGGGCTTAAAACTTGTTTATTCATTGCGGGAAGAGATATAAACAACATTTAGAGTAAATTAATGTTCATGCGAGAACGTTCAATTTTTCATGCAAAACAATCGATGACCCGCGACCTGATGAAATTGCTCTGAGATGACCAAAATGGTCCGTTTTGAAAATTTCCAAGTTTCAACTAATTTTGACTTTCAGAGGTGGATCATCCCTTTTGGAGCTAAAATGGGCATCTTTATCGCCATTTTCATGCTTCTAGGGAGCCAAAACTCAAGATTTGGCTCCTGGTTAAAAGTGACTTAAAACGTTCCAAATGCTCACTTCGAGGGCTTAAAACGTGTTTATTCACCGTGGGAAGAGATATAAAAAACATTTAGAGTAAATTAATGTTCATGCGAGAACGTTCAATTTTTCATGCAAAACAATCGATGACCCGCGACCTGATGAAATTGCTCTGAGATGACCAAAATGGTCCGTTTTGAAAATGTCCATCTTTCGACTAATTTTGACTTTCAGAGGTGGATCATCCCGTTTGGAGCTAAAATGAATATCTTTATCGTCATTTTCATGCTTCTAGGGCGCCAAAACCGAAGATTTGGCTCATGGTTTAAAGTGACTTAAAAGGACCCAAATACTCACTTCGAGGGCTTAAAACGTGTTTATTCACTGCGGGAAGAGATATAAACAACATTTAGAGTATATTAATGTTCATGCGAGAACCTTCGATTTTTCATGCAAAACGATCGATGACCCGCGACCTGATGAAATTGCTCTAAGTTGACCAAAATGGTCCGTTTTCAAAATGTCCATCCTTCCACTAATTTTGACTTTCAGAGGTGGATCATCCCTTTTGGAGCTAAAATGAGCATCTTTATCGTCATTTTCATGCTTCTAGGGCGCCAAAACCGAAGATTTGGCTCATGGTTTAAAGTGACTTAAAAGGACTCAAATGCTCACTTCGAGGGCTTAAAACGTGTTTATTCACTGCGGGAAGTGATATAAACAACATTTAGAGTAAATTAATGTTCATGCGAGAACCTTCAATTTTTCATGCAAAAAGATCGATGATCCGAGACCTGAAGAAATTGCTCTGAGATGACCAAAATGGTCCGTTTTCAAAATTTCGATCTTTCAACTAATTTTGACTTTCAGAGGTGGATCATCCCTTTTGGAGCTAAAATGAGCATCTTTATCGTCATTTTCCTGCTTCTAGGGAGCCAAAACTCACAATTTGGCTCATGGTTAAAAGTGACTTAAAAGGACCCAAATGCTCACTTCGAGGGCTTAAAACGTGTTTATTCAGTACGGGAAGAGATATAAACAACATTTAGAGTAAATTAATGTTGATGCGAGAACCATCGGCTTTTCATGCAAAACGATCAATGACCCGCGACCTGATGAAATTGCTCTGAGATGACCAAAATGGTCCTTTTTGAAAATGTCCATCCTTCCACTAATTTTGACTTTCAGAGGTGGATCATCCCTTTTGGAGCTAAAATGAGCATCTTTATCGTCATTTTCCTGCTTCTAGGGAGCCAAAACTCACGATTTGGCTCATGGTTAAAAGTGACTTAAAAGGACCCAAATGCTCACTTCGAGGGCTTAAAACGTGTTTATTCAGTACGGGAAGAGATATAAACAACATTTAGAGTAAATTAATGTTGATGCGAGAACCATCGGCTTTTCATGCAAAACGATCAATGACCCGCGACCTGATGAAATTGCTCTGAGATGACCAAAATGGTCCTTTTTGAAAATGTCCATCCTTCCACTAATTTTGACTTTCAGAGGTGGATCATCCCTTTTGGAGCTAAAATGAGCATCTTTATCGTCATTTTCATGCTTCTAGGGCGCCAAAACCGAAGATTTGGCTCATGGTTTAAAGTGACTTAAAAGGACTCAAATGCTCACTTCGAGGGCTTAAAACGTGTTTATTCACCGCGGGAAGAGATATAAACAACATTTAGAGTAAATTAATTTTCATGCGAGAACGTTTAATTTTTCATGCAAAACAAACGATGACCCGTCGACCTGATGAAATTGCTCTGAGTTGACCAAAATGGTCCGTTTTGAAAATTTCGATCTTTCATCTAATTTAGACTTTCAGAGGTGGATCATCCCCTTTGGAGCTAAAATGGGCATCTTTATCGTCATTTTCATGCTTTTAGGGCGCCAAAACCGAAGATTTGGCTCATGGTTAAAAGTGACTTTAAAGGACTCAAATGCTCACTTTGAGCGCTTAAAATGTGTTTATTCACTGCGGGAAGAGATATAAACAACATTTAGAGTAAACTAATGTTCAGGCGAGAACCTTCGATTTTTCATGCAAAACGATCGATGACCCTCGACCTGATGAAATTGCTTTGAGATGACCAAAATGGTCCATTTTCAAAATTTCGATCTTTCAACTAATTTTGACTTTCAGAGGTGGATCATCCCTTTTGGAGCTAAAATGAGCATCTTTATCGTCATTTTCATGCTTCTAGGGAGCTAAAACTCAAGATTTGGCTCATGGTTAAAAGTGACTTAAAAGGACCCAAATGCTCACTTCGAGGGCTTAAAACTTGTTTATTCAGTGCGGGAAGAGATATAAACAACATTTACAGTAAATTAATATTGATGCGAGAACCTTTGATTTTTCATGCAAAACGATCGATGACCCACGACCTGATGAAATTGCGCTGAGTTGACCAAAATGGTCAGTTTTGAAAATTTCGATCTTTCAACTAATTTTGACTTTCAGAGGTAGATCATCCGTTTTGGAGCTAAAATGAGCATCTTTATCGTCATTTTTATGCTTCTAGGGAGCCAAAACTCAAGATTTGGCTCATGGTTAAAAGTGACTTAAAAGGACCCAAATGCTCACTTCAAAGGATTAAAACGTGTTTATTCAGTGCGGGAAGAGATATAAACAACATTTAGAGTATATTAATGTTCATGCGAGAACCTTCGATTTTTCATGCAAAACGATCGATGACCCGCGACCTGGTGAAATTGCTCTGAGATGACCAAAATGGTCCGTTTTGAAAATTTCGATCTTTCATCTAATTTGGACTTTCAGAGGTGGATCATCCCCTTTGGAGCTAAAATGGGCATCTTTATCGTCATTTTCATGCTTCTAGGGCGCCAAAACCGAAGATTTTGCTCATGGTTTAAAGTGACTTTAAAGGACTCAAATGCTCACTTTGAGCGCTTAAAATGTTTTTATTCACTGCGGGAAGAGATATAAACAACATTTAGAGTAAACTAATGTTCAGGCGAGAACCTTCGATTTTTCATGCAAAACGATCGATGACCCTCGACCTGATGAAATTGCTCTGAGATGACCAAAATGGTCCGTTTTCAAAATTTCGATCTTTCAACTAATTTTGACTTTCAGAGGTGGATCATCCCTTTTGGAGCTAAAATGAGCATCTTTATCGTCATTTTCCTGCTTCTAGGGAGCCAAAACTCACGATTTGGCTCATGGTTAAAAGTGACTTAAAAGGACCCAAATGCTCACTTCGAGGGCTTAAAACGTGTTTATTCAGTACGGGAAGAGATATAAACAACATTTAGAGTAAATTAATGTTGATGCGAGAACCATCGGCTTTTCATGCAAAACGATCAATGACCCGCGACCTGATGAAATTGCTCTGAGATGACCAAAATGGTCCTTTTTGAAAATGTCCATCCTTCCACTAATTTTGACTTTCAGAGGTGGATCATCCCTTTTGGAGCTAAAATGAGCATCTTTATCGTCATTTTCATGCTTCTAGGGCGCCAAAACCGAAGATTTGGCTCATGGTTTAAAGTGACTTAAAAGGACTCAAATGCTCACTTCGAGGGCTTAAAACGTGTTTATTCACTGCGGGAAGAGATATAAACAACATTTAGAGTATATTAATGTTCATGCGAGAACCTTCGATTTTTCATGCAAAACGATCGATGACCCGCGACCTGGTGAAATTTCTCTGAGATGACCAAAATGGTCCGTTTTGAAAATGTCCATCTTTCGACTAATTTTGACTTTCAGAGGTGGATCATCCCGTTTGGAGCTAAAATTAATATCTTTATCGTCATTTTCATGCTTCTAGGGAGCTAAAACTCAAGATTTGGCTAATGGTTAAAAGTGACTTAAAAGGACCCAAATACTCACTTCGAAGGCTTAAAGCGTGTTTATTCACTACGGGAAGAGATATAAACAACATTTAGAGTAAATGAATGTTCATGCGAGAACGTTCAATTTTTCATGCAAAACAATCGATGACCCGCGACCTGATGAAATTGCTCTAAGTTGACCAAAATTGTCCATTTTCAAAATTTCGATCTTTCAACTAATTTTGACTTTCAGAGGTGGAGCATCCCTTTTGGAGCTAAAATGAGCATCTTTATCGTCATTTTTATGCTTCTAGGGCACCAAAACTCAAGATTTGGCTAATGGTTAAAAGTGACTTAAAAGGACCCAAATACTCACTTCGAGGGCTTAAAACGTGTTTATTCACTGCGGGAAGAGATATAAACAACTTTTAGAGTAAATTAATGTTCATGCGAAAACGTTCAATTTTTCATGCAAAACAATCGATGACCCGCGACCTGATGAAATTGCTCTGAGATGACCAAAATGGTCCGTTTTGAAAATTTCCAAGTTTCAACTAATTTTGACTTTCAGAGGTGGATCATCCCTTTTGGAGCTAAAATGAGCATCTTTCTCGTCATTTTCCTGCTTCTAGGGAGCCAAAACTCAAGATTTGGCTCATGGTTTAAAGTGACTTAAAAGGACCCAAATGCTCACTTTGAGGGCTTAAAGCTTGTTTATTCATTGCGGGAAGAGATATAAACAACATTTAGAGTAAATTAATGTTGATGCGAGAACCTTCGATTTTTCATGCAAAACGATCGATGACCACCTGATGAAATTGCTCTGAGATTACCAAAATGTTCCGTTTTGAAAATGTCCATCCTTCCACTAATTTTTACTTTCAGAGGTAGATCATCCCTTTTGGAGCTAAAATGGGCATCTTTATCGTCATTTTCATGCTTCTAGGGAGCCAAAACTCAAGATTTGGCTCCTGGTTAAAAGTGACTTAAAACGTTCCAAATGCTCATTTCGAGGGCTTAAAACGTGTTTATTCACCGTGGGAAGAGATATAAAAAACATTTAGAGTAAATTAATGTTCATGCGAGAACGTTCAATTTTTCATGCAAAACAATCGATGACCCGCGACCTGATGAAATTGCTCTGAGATGACCAAAATGGTCCGTTTTGAAAATTTCCAAGTTTCAACTAATTTTGACTTTCAGAGGTGGATCATCCCTTTTGGAGATAAAATGAACATCTTTATCATCATTTTCATGCTCTAGGGAGCTAAAACTCAAGATTTGGCTCATGGTAAAAAGTGACTTAAAAGGACCCAAATACGCATTTCGAGGGCTTAAAACGTGTTATTCACTGCGGGAAGAGATATAAACAACATTTAGAGTAAATTAATGTTCATGCAAGAACGTTCAATTTTTCATGCAAAACAATCGATGACCCGCGACCTGATGAAATTGCTCTAAGTTGACCAAAATGGTCCGTTTTCAAAATGTCGATCTTTCAACTAATTTTGACTTTCAGAGGTGGATCATCCCTTTTGGAGCTAAAATGAGCATCTTTATCGTCATTTTCCTGCTTCTAGGGAGCGAGAACTCAAGATTTGGCTCATGGTTAAAAGTGACTTAAAAGGACCCAAATGCTCACTTCGAGGGCTTAAAACGTGTTTATTCACTGCGGGAAGTGATATAAACAACATTTAGAGTAAATTAATGTTCATGCGAGAACCTTCAATTTTTCATGCAAAAAGATCGATGACCCGAGACCTGAAGAAATTGCTCTGAGATGACCAAAATGGTCCGTTTTGAAAATTTCCAAGTTTCAACTAATTTTGACTTTCAGAGGTGGATCATCCCTTTTGGAGATAAAATGAACATCTTTATCATCATTTTCATGCTTCTAGGGAGCTAAAACTCAAGATTTGGCTCATGGTAAAAAGTGACTTAAAAGGACCCAAATACTCACTTCGAGGGCTTAAAACGTGTTTATTCACTGCGGGAAGAGATATAAACAACATTTAGAGTATATTAATGTTCATGCGAGAACCTTCGATTTTTCATGCAAAACGATCGATGACCCGCGACCTGATGAAATTGCTCTAAGTTGACCAAAATGGTCCGTTTTCAAAATGTCCATCCTTCCACTAATTTTGACTTTCAGAGGTGGATCATCCCTTTTGGAGCTAAAATGAGCATCTTTATCGTCATTTTCATGCTTCTAGGGCGCCAAAACCGAAGATTTGGCTCATGGTTTAAAGTGACTTAAAAGGACTCAAATGCTCACTTCGAGGGCTTAAAACGTGTTTATTCACTGCGGGAAGTGATATAAACAACATTTAGAGTAAATTAATGTTCATGCGAGAACCTTCAATTTTTCATGCAAAAAGATCGATGATCCGAGACCTGAAGAAATTGCTCTGAGATGACCAAAATGGTCCGTTTTCAAAATTTCGATCTTTCAACTAATTTTGACTTTCAGAGGTGGATCATCCCTTTTGGAGCTAAAATGAGCATCTTTATCGTCATTTTCCTGCTTCTAGGGAGCCAAAACTCACGATTTGGCTCATGGTTAAAAGTGACTTAAAAGGACCCAAATGCTCACTTCGAGGGCTTAAAACGTGTTTATTCAGTACGGGAAGAGATATAAACAACATTTAGAGTAAATTAATGTTGATGCGAGAACCATCGGCTTTTCATGCAAAACGATCAATGACCCGCGACCTGATGAAATTGCTCTGAGATGACCAAAATGGTCCTTTTTGAAAATGTCCATCCTTCCACTAATTTTGACTTTCAGAGGTGGATCATCCCTTTTGGAGCTAAAATGAGCATCTTTATCGTCATTTTCATGCTTCTAGGGCGCCAAAACCGAAGATTTGGCTCATGGTTTAAAGTGACTTAAAAGGACTCAAATGCTCACTTCGAGGGCTTAAAACGTGTTTATTCACCGCGGGAAGAGATATAAACAACATTTAGAGTAAATTAATTTTCATGCGAGAACGTTTAATTTTTCATGCAAAACAAACGATGACCCGTGACCTGATGAAATTGCTCTGAGTTGACCAAAATGGTCCGTTTTGAAAATTTCGATCTTTCATCTAATTTAGACTTTCAGAGGTGGATCATCCCCTTTGGAGCTAAAATGGGCATCTTTATCGTCATTTTCATGCTTTTAGGGCGCCAAAACCGAAGATTTGGCTCATGGTTTAAAGTGACTTTAAAGGACTCAAATGCTCACTTTGAGCGCTTAAAATGTGTTTATTCACTGCGGGAAGAGATATAAACAACATTTAGAGTAAACTAATGTTCAGGCGAGAACCTTCGATTTTTCATGCAAAACGATCGATGACCCTCGACCTGATGAAATTGCTTTGAGATGACCAAAATGGTCCATTTTCAAAATTTCGATCTTTCAACTAATTTTGACTTTCAGAGGTGGATCATCCCTTTTGGAGCTAAAATGAGCATCTTTATCGTCATTTTCATGCTTCTAGGGAGCTAAAACTCAAGATTTGGCTCATGGTTAAAAGTGACTTAAAAGGACCCAAATGCTCACTTCGAGGGCTTAAAACTTGTTTATTCAGTGCGGGAAGAGATATAAACAACATTTACAGTAAATTAATATTGATGCGAGAACCTTTGATTTTTCATGCAAAACGATCGATGACCCACGACCTGATGAAATTGCGCTGAGTTGACCAAAATGGTCAGTTTTGAAAATTTCGATCTTTCAACTAATTTTGACTTTCAGAGGTAGATCATCCGTTTTGGAGCTAAAATGAGCATCTTTATCGTCATTTTTATGCTTCTAGGGAGCCAAAACTCAAGATTTGGCTCATGGTTAAAAGTGACTTAAAAGGACCCAAATGCTCACTTCAAAGGATTAAAACGTGTTTATTCAGTGCGGGAAGAGATATAAACAACATTTAGAGTATATTAATGTTCATGCGAGAACCTTCGATTTTTCATGCAAAACGATCGATGACCCGCGACCTGGTGAAATTGCTCTGAGATGACCAAAATGGTCCGTTTTGAAAATTCCGATCTTTCATCTAATTTGGACTTTCAGAGGTGGATCATCCCCTTTGGAGCTAAAATGGGCATCTTTATCGTCATTTTCATGCTTCTAGGGCGCCAAAACCGAAGATTTTGCTCATGGTTTAAAGTGACTTTAAAGGACTCAAATGCTCACTTTGAGCGCTTAAAATGTTTTTATTCACTGCGGGAAGAGATATAAACAACATTTAGAGTAAACTAATGTTCAGGCGAGAACCTTCGATTTTTCATGCAAAACGATCGATGACCCTCGACCTGATGAAATTGCTCTGAGATGACCAAAATGGTCCGTTTTCAAAATTTCGATCTTTCAACTAATTTTGACTTTCAGAGGTGGATCATCCCTTTTGGAGCTAAAATGAGCATCTTTATCGTCATTTTCCTGCTTCTAGGGAGCCAAAACTCACGATTTGGCTCATGGTTAAAAGTGACTTAAAAGGACCCAAATGCTCACTTCGAGGGCTTAAAACGTGTTTATTCAGTACGGGAAGAGATATAAACAACATTTAGAGTAAATTAATGTTGATGCGAGAACCATCGGCTTTTCATGCAAAACGATCAATGACCCGCGACCTGATGAAATTGCTCTGAGATGACCAAAATGGTCCTTTTTGAAAATGTCCATCCTTCCACTAATTTTGACTTTCAGAGGTGGATCATCCCTTTTGGAGCTAAAATGAGCATCTTTATCGTCATTTTCATGCTTCTAGGGCGCCAAAACCGAAGATTTGGCTCATGGTTTAAAGTGACTTAAAAGGACTCAAATGCTCACTTCGAGGGCTTAAAACGTGTTTATTCACCGCGGGAAGAGATATAAACAACATTTAGAGTAAATTAATGTTCATGCGAGAACGTTTAATTTTTCATGCAAAACAAACGATGACCCGCGACCTGATGAAATTGCTCTGAGTTGACCAAAATGGTCAGTTTTGAAAATTTCGATCTTTCATCTAATTTAGACTTTCAGAGGTGGATCATCCCCTTTGGAGCTAAAATGGGCATCTTTATCGTCATTTTCATGCTTTTAGGGCGCCAAAACCGAAGATTTGGCTCATGGTTAAAAGTGACTTTAAAGGACTCAAATGCTCACTTTTAGCGCTTAAAATGTGTTTATTCACTGCGGGAAGAGATATAAACAACATTTAGAGTAAACTAATGTTCAGGCGAGAACCTTCGATTTTTCATGCAAAACGATCGATGACCCTCGACCTGATGAAATTGCGCTGAGTTGACCAAAATGGTCAGTTTTGAAAATTTCGATCTTTCAACTAATTTTGACTTTCAGAGGTGGATCATCCGTTTTGGAGCTAAAATGAGCATCTTTATCGTCATTTTTATGCTTCTAGGGAGCCAAAACTCAAGATTTGGCTCATGGTTAAAAGTGACTTAAAAGGACCCAAATGCTCACTTCAAAGGATTAAAACGTGTTTATTCAGTGCGGGAAGAGATATAAACAACATTTAGAGTATATTAATGTTCATGCGAGAACCTTCGATTTTTCATGCAAAACGATCAATGACCCGCGACCTGGTGAAATTGCTCTTAGATGACCAAAATGGTCCGTTTTGAAAATGTCCATCTTTCCACTAATTTTGACTTTCAGAGGTGGATCATCCCTTTTGGAGCTAAAATGAGCATCTTTATCGTTATTTTCATGCTTCTAGGGAGCCAAAACTCAAGATTTTGCTCATGGTTAAAAGTGACTTAAAAGGACCCAAATGCTCACTTCGAGGGCTTAAAACGTGTTTATTCACTGCAAGAAGAGATATAAACAACATTTAGAGTAAATTAATGTTCATGCGAGAACCTTCAATTTTTTATGCAAAACGATCGATGACCCGCGACCTGATGAAATTGCTCTGAGATGACCAAAATGGTCCGTTTTGAAAATTTACAAGTTTCAACTAATTTTGACTTTCAGAGGTGGATCATCCCTTTTGGAGCTAAAATGAACATCTTTATCGTCATTTTCATGCTTCTAGGGAGCCAAAACTCAAGATTTTTCTCATGGTTAAAAGTGACTTAAAAGGACCCAAATGCTCACTTCGAGGGCTTAAAACGTGTTTATTCACTGCGAGAAGAGATATAAACAACATTTAGAGTAAATTAATGTTCATGCGAAAACCTTCAATTTTTCATGCAAAACGATCGATGACCCGCGACCTGATGAAATTGCTCTGAGATTACCAAAATGGTCTGTTTTGAAAATTTCCAAGTTTCAACTAATTTTGACTTTCAGAGGTGGATCATCCCTTTTGGAGCTAAAATGAACATCTTTATCGTCATTTTCATGCTTCTAGGGAGCTAAAACTCAAGATTTGGCTAATGGTTAAAAGTGACTTAAAAAGACCCAAATACTCACTTCGAGGGTTTAAAACGTGTGTATTCACTGCGGGAAGAGATATAAACAACATTTAGAGTAAATTAATGTTTATGCGAGAACTTTAAATTTTTCATGCAAAACAATCGATGACCCGCGACCTGATGAAATTGCTCTAAGTTGACCAAAATGGTCCGTTTTCAAAATGTCGATCTTTTAACTAATTTTGACTTTCATAGGTGGATCATCCCTTTTGGAGCTAAAATGAGCATCTTTATCGTGATTTTCCTGCTTCTAGGGAGCCAAAACTCAAGATTTGGCTCATGGTTAAAAGTGACTTAAAAGGACCCAAATGCTCACTTTGAGGGCTTAAAACTTGTTTATTCAGTGCGGGAAGAGATATAAACAACATTTAGAGTAAATTAATGTTGATGCGAGAACCTTCGATTTTTCATGCAAAATGATCGATGACCACCTGATTTAATTGCTCTGAGATGACCAAAATGTTCCGTTTTGAAAATGTCCATCCTTCCACTAATTTTTACTTTCAGAGGTGGATCATGCCTTTTGGAGCTAAAATGGGCATCTTTATCGTCATTTTCATGCTTCTAGGGAGCCAAAACTCAAGATTTGGCTCCTGGTTAAAAGTGACTTAAAAGGTTCCAAATGCTCACTTCGAGGGCTTAAAACGTGTTTATTCACTGCGGGAAGAGATATAAACAACCTTTAGAGTAAATTAATGTTCATGCAAGAACGTTCAATTTTTCATACAAAACAATCGATGACCCCCGACCTGATGAAATTGCTCTAAGTTGACCAAAATGGTCCGTTTTCAAAATGTCGATCTTTCAACTAATTTTGACTTTCAGAGGTGGATCATCCCTTTTGGAGCTAAAATGAGCATCTTTATCGTCATTTTCCTGCTTCTAGGGAGCCAAAACTCAAGATTTGGCTCATGGTTTAAAGTGACTTAAAAGGACCCAAATGCTCACTTTGAGGGCTTAAAACTTGTTTATTCATTGCGGGAAGAGATATAAACAACATTTAGAGTAAATTAATGTTGATGCGAGAACCTTCGATTTTTCATGCAAAACGATCGATGACCACCTGATGAAATTGCTCTGAGATGACCAAAATGTTCCGTTTTGAAAATGTCCATCCTTCCACTAATTTTTACTTTCAGAGGTAGATCATCCCTTTTGGAGCTAAAATGGGCATCTTTATCGTCATTTTCATGCTTCTAGGGAGCCAAAACTCAAGATTTGGCTCCTGGTTAAAAGTGACTTAAAACGTTCCAAATGCTCATTTCGAGGGCTTAAAACGTGTTTATTCACCGTGGGAAGAGATATAAAAAACATTTAGAGTAAATTAATGTTCATGCGAGAACGTTCAATTTTTCATGCAAAACAATCGATGACCCGCGACCTGATGAAATTGCTCTGAGATGACCAAAATGGTCCGTTTTGAAAATTTCCAAGTTTCAACTAATTTTGACTTTCAGAGGTGGATCATCCCTTTTGGAGATAAAATGAACATCTTTATCATCATTTTCATGCTCTAGGGAGCTAAAACTCAAGATTTGGCTCATGGTAAAAAGTGACTTAAAAGGACCCAAATACGCATTTCGAGGGCTTAAAACGTGTTATTCACTGCGGGAAGAGATATAAACAACATTTAGAGTAAATTAATGTTCATGCAAGAACGTTCAATTTTTCATGCAAAACAATCGATGACCCGCGACCTGATGAAATTGCTCTAAGTTGACCAAAATGGTCCGTTTTCAAAATGTCGATCTTTCAACTAATTTTGACTTTCAGAGGTGGATCATCCCTTTTGGAGCTAAAATGAGCATCTTTATCGTCATTTTCCTGCTTCTAGGGAGCGAGAACTCAAGATTTGGCTCATGGTTAAAAGTGACTTAAAAGGACCCAAATGCTCACTTCGAGGGCTTAAAACGTGTTTATTCACTGCGGGAAGTGATATAAACAACATTTAGAGTAAATTAATGTTCATGCGAGAACCTTCAATTTTTCATGCAAAAAGATCGATGACCCGAGACCTGAAGAAATTGCTCTGAGATGACCAAAATGGTCCGTTTTGAAAATTTCCAAGTTTCAACTAATTTTGACTTTCAGAGGTGGATCATCCCTTTTGGAGATAAAATGAACATCTTTATCATCATTTTCATGCTTCTAGGGAGCTAAAACTCAAGATTTGGCTCATGGTAAAAAGTGACTTAAAAGGACCCAAATACTCACTTCGAGGGCTTAAAACGTGTTTATTCATTGCGGGAAGAGATATAAACAACATTTAGAGTAAATTAATGTTTATGCGAGAACTTTAAATTTTTCATGCAAAACAATCGATGACCCACGACCTGATGAAATTGCTCTAAGTTGACCAAAATGGTCCGTTTTCAAAATGTCGATCTTTCAACTAATTTTGACTTTCAGAGGTGGATCATCCCTTTTGGAGCTAAAATGAGCATCTTTATCGTCATTTTCCTGCTTCTAGGGAGCCAAAACTCAAGATTTGGCTCATGGTTTAAAGTGACTTAAAAGGACCCAAATGCTCACTTTGAGGGCTTAAAACTTGTTTATTCATTGCAGGAAGAGATATAAACAACATTTAGAGTAAATTAATGTTGATGCGAGAACCTTCGATTTTTCATGCAAAACGATCGATGACCACCTGATGAAATTGCTCTGAGATGACCAAAATGTTCCGTTTTGAAAATGTCCATCCTTCCACTAATTTTTACTTTCAGAGGTAGATCATCCCTTTTGGAGCTAAAATGGGCATCTTTATCGCCATTTTCATGCTTCTAGGGAGCCAAAACTCAAGATTTGGCTCCTGGTTAAAAGTGACTTAAAACGTTCCAAATGCTCACTTCGAGGGCTTAAAACGTGTTTATTCACCGTGGGAAGAGATATAAAAAACATTTAGAGTAAATTAATGTTCATGCGAGAACGTTCAATTTTTCATGCAAAACAATCGATGACCCGCGACCTGATGAAATTGCTCTGAGATGACCAAAATGGTCCGTTTTGAAAATTTCCAAGTTTCAACTAATTTTGACTTTCAGAGGTGGATCATCCCTTTTGGAGATAAAATGAACATCTTTATCATCATTTTCATGCTTCTAGGGAGCTAAAACTCAAGATTTGGCTCATGGTAAAAAGTGACTTAAAAGGACCCAAATACTCACTTCGAGGGCTTAAAACGTGTTTATTCATTGCGGGAAGAGATATAAACAACATTTAGAGTAAATTAATGTTCATGCAAGAACGTTCAATTTTTCATGCAAAACAATCGATGACCCCCGACCTGATGAAATTGCTCTAAGTTGACCAAAATGGTCCGTTTTCAAAATGTCGATCTTTCAACTAATTTTGACTTTCAGAGGTGGATCATCCCTTTTGGAGCTAAAATGAGCATCTTTATCGTCATTTTCATGCTTCTAGGGAGCTAAAACTCAAGATTTGGCTCCTGGTTAAAAGTGACTTAAAAGGTTCCAAATGCTCACTTCGAGGGCTTAAAACGTGTTTATTCACTGCGGGAAGAGATATAAACAACATTTAGAGTATATTAATGTTCATGCGAGAACCTTCGATTTTTCATGCAAAACGATCGATGACCCGCGACCTGGTGAAATTTCTCTGAGATGACCAAAATGGTCCGTTTTGAAAATGTCCATCTTTCGACTAATTTTGACTTTCAGAGGTGGATCATCCCGTTTGGAGCTAAAATGAATATCTTTATCGTCATTTTCATGCTTCTAGGGAGCTAAAACTCAAGATTTGGCTAATGGTTAAAAGTGACTTAAAAGGACCCAAATACTCACTTCGAAGGCTTAAAACGTGTTTATTCACTGCGGGAAGAGATATAAACAACATTTAGAGTAAATGAATGTTCATGCGAGAACGTTCAATTTTTCATGCAAAACAATCGATGACCCGCGACCTGATGAAATTGCTCTAAGTTGACCAAAATTGTCCATTTTCAAAATTTCGATCTTTCAACTAATTTTGACTTTCAGAGGTGGAGCATCCCTTTTGGAGCTAAAATGAGCATCTTTATCGTCATTTTTATGCTTCTAGGGCACCAAAACTCAAGATTTGGCTAATGGTTAAAAGTGACTTAAAAGGACCCAAATACTCACTTCGAGGGCTTAAAACGTGTTAATTCACTGCGGGAAGAGATATAAACAACTTTTAGAGTAAATTAATGTTCATGCGAAAACGTTCAATTTTTCATGCAAAACAATCGATGACCCGCGACCTGATGAAATTGCTCTGAGATGACCAAAATGGTCCGTTTTGAAAATTTCCAAGTTTCAACTAATTTTGACTTTCAGAGGTGGATCATCCCTTTTGGAGCTAAAATGAACATCTTTATCGTCATTTTCATGCTTCTAGGGAGCTAAAACTCAAGATTTGGCTAATGGTTAAAAGTGACTTAAAAAGACCCAAATACTCATTTCGAGGGCTTAAAAAGTGTTTATTCACTGAGGGAAGAGATATAAACAACATTTAGAGTAAATTAATGTTCATGCGAGAACTTTAAATTTTTCATGCAAAACAATCGATGACCCGCGACCTGATGAAATTGCTCTAAGTTGACCAAAATGGTCCGTTTTCAAAATGTCGATCTTTCAACTAATTTTGACTTTCAGAGGTGGATCATCCCTTTTGGAGCTAAAATGAGCATCTTTATCGTCATTTTCCTGCTTCTAGGGAGCCAAAACTCAAGATTTGGCTCATGGTTTAAAGTGACTTAAAAGGACCCAAATGCTCACTTTGAGGGCTTAAAACTTGTTTATTCATTGCGGGAAGAGATATAAACAACATTTAGAGTAAATTAATGTTGATGCGAGAACCTTCGATTTTTCATGCAAAACGATCGATGACCACCTGATGAAATTGCTCTGAGATGACCAAAATGTTCCGTTTTGAAAATGTCCATCCTTCCACTAATTTTTACTTTCAGAGGTAGATCATCCCTTTTGGAGCTAAAATGGGCATCTTTATCGTCATTTTCATGCTTCTAGGGAGCCAAAACTCAAGATTTGGCTCCTGGTTAAAAGTGACTTAAAACGTTCCAAATGCTCACTTCGAGGGCTTAAAACGTGTTTATTCACCGTGGGAAGAGATATAAAAAACATTTAGAGTAAATTAATGTTCATGCGAGAACGTTCAATTTTTCATGCAAAACAATCGATGACCCGCGACCTGATGAAATTGCTCTGAGATGACCAAAATGGTCCGTTTTGAAAATTTCCAAGTTTCAACTAATTTTGACTTTCAGAGGTGGATCATCCCTTTTGGAGATAAAATGAACATCTTTATCATCATTTTCATGCTTCTAGGGAGCTAAAACTCAAGATTTGGCTCATGGTAAAAAGTGACTTAAAAGGACCCAAATACGCATTTCGAGGGCTTAAAACGTGTTATTCACTGCGGGAAGAGATATAAACAACATTTAGAGTAAATTAATGTTCATGCAAGAACGTTCAATTTTTCATGCAAAACAATCGATGACCCGCGACCTGATGAAATTGCTCTAAGTTGACCAAAATGGTCCGTTTTCAAAATGTCGATCTTTCAACTAATTTTGACTTTCAGAGGTGGATCATCCCTTTTGGAGCTAAAATGAGCATCTTTATCGTCATTTTCCTGCTTCTAGGGAGCGAGAACTCAAGATTTGGCTCATGGTTAAAAGTGACTTAAAAGGACCCAAATGCTCACTTCGAGGGCTTAAAACGTGTTTATTCACTGCGGGAAGTGATATAAACAACATTTAGAGTAAATTAATGTTCATGCGAGAACCTTCAATTTTTCATGCAAAAAGATCGATGACCCGAGACCTGAAGAAATTGCTCTGAGATTACCAAAATGGTCCGTTTTGAAAATTTCCAAGTTTCAACTAATTTTGACTTTCAGAGGTGGATCATCCCTTTTGGAGATAAAATGAACATCTTTATCATCATTTTCATGCTTGAAATGATTTACTTCACCATTCCCAGTCGGGTTTTAGGAGTGGCTACTCCACCGAGACTGCCTTGCTTGGTATCACCGAAAAGATCAGAGAGCTTAGAGATGATGGACAAACGGTAGCACTGGTCCTGTTAGACCTCAGTGCTGCCTTCGACACCATTTCTCATACCAAACTGCTTGTCAGGCTGGAAGAGTGTGGTGTCGAGGGCAGGGCGTTGGAATGGATTAAATCATACCTATCCCAACGCACCTTCCAGATCATCTCCGCTGAGGCCAGCTCCAATGTCTTCTGTTCTCCCCACGGCGTACCACAGGGATCCATCCTGAGTCCCTTATTGTTTAATTTGTACCTCCGTCCCCTAGCCAACCTTGCTGAGAATTCTGGTCTTATTTTGATGACATATGCCGACGATTCCCAGATTGTGTTCTCTCTTTCTAAGTCCGACATGTCGGCTCCTTCTGTACTCAAAATAGGCCTCCACGAGATATTTCGCTGGATGTCGGCCAATCAACTTAAATTAAATGGGGACAAAACAGAGGTCCTCCTCCTTGGAAATAATAAGGACCTATGGAGTGATCCCCATTGGCCGACCGCATTAGGCAAGTTACCGCCTCCAGCCACTCAGGTTAGAAATCTTGGGGTCATCATCGATGACAACCTTTCAATGCAACAGCAAGCTAACAAAGTAGCAGGCATATGTTTTACGATTCTCAGATGGCTCCGTAAAATCGTTTGGATGCTGCCACTCCCCACCCAGAAGACCGTAGTCAATGCCTTAGTAACTTCCCGGCTTGACTACGGTAACATCTTGTACCTGGGCGCAAACAAAGCAGTAGTTAGACGCTTACAACTGGTGCAAAATGCCGCAGCCAGGATGCTTTGTAGAATACCCAAACATGCCAGGATCACAAAACATCTCAGGGACCTACACTGGCTCAGAGTCGAAAACAGGATTCGTTTTAAAACGCTGAGCTACTTGTTTAAAATTAAAGCCGGAACTGCACCTAAGTATCTCCTTGATCTTGCCAAACTCCATGTCCCCAATCGCAACCTTCGCTCAGCCACATTAGCAAAGTTTGCGGTTCCCAGGTACAAACGGGCCAAAATGGGTGGGAGATCATTTGCTTATTTGGGCCCAACCCTGTGGAACACTCTGCCCATTCAAATACGCAAAGAGGAAAACTACAGGATCTTTAGGAAAAACGTAAAGACCTGGTTGTTTGACCTATAGGAGAACAACAGTTTTCCTATAGGTACCCTGGACTCCCTTCTCTGGTCAGCTGGCTCGTGATCCTCTCTCCGGCGCCGGTCAACCCTTTGTGGGTAGCTGCGCGCCTTACAAATACTATAAAATAAATAAATAATAAATAAATAAATGCTTCTAGGGAGCTAAAACTCAAGATTTGGCTCATGGTAAAAAGTGACTTAAAAGGACCCAAATACTCACTTCGAGGGCTTAAAACGTGTTTATTCATTGCGGGAAGAGATATAAACAACATTTAGAGTAAATTAATGTTTATGCGAGAACTTTAAATTTTTCATGCAAAACAATCGATGACCCGCGACCTGATGAAATTGCTCTAAGTTGACCAAAATGGTCCGTTTTCAAAATGTCGATCTTTCAACTAATTTTGACTTTCAGAGGTGGATCATCCCTTTTGGAGCTAAAATGAGCATCTTTATCGTCATTTTCCTGCTTCTAGGGAGCCAAAACTCAAGATTTGGCTCATGGTTTAAAGTGACTTAAAAGGACCCAAATGCTCACTTTGAGGGCTTAAAACTTGTTTATTCATTGCGGGAAGAGATATAAACAACATTTAGAGTAAATTAATGTTGATGCGAGAACCTTCGATTTTTCATGCAAAACGATCGATGACCACCTGATGAAATTGCTCTGAGATGACCAAAATGTTCCGTTTTGAAAATGTCCATCCTTCCACTAATTTTTACTTTCAGAGGTAGATCATCCCTTTTGGAGCTAAAATGGGCATCTTTATCGCCATTTTCATGCTTCTAGGGAGCCAAAACTCAAGATTTGGCTCCTGGTTAAAAGTGACTTAAAACGTTCCAAATGCTCACTTCGAGGGCTTAAAACGTGTTTATTCACCGTGGGAAGAGATATAAAAAACATTTAGAGTAAATTAATGTTCATGCGAGAACGTTCAATTTTTCATGCAAAACAATCGATGACCCGCGACCTGATGAAATTGCTCTGAGATGACCAAAATGGTCCGTTTTGAAAATTTCCAAGTTTCAACTAATTTTGACTTTCAGAGGTGGATCATCCCTTTTGGAGATAAAATGAACATCTTTATCATCATTTTCATGCTTCTAGGGAGCTAAAACTCAAGATTTGGCTCATGGTAAAAAGTGACTTAAAAGGACCCAAATACGCATTTCGAGGGCTTAAAACGTGTTATTCACTGCGGGAAGAGATATAAACAACATTTAGAGTAAATTAATGTTCATGCAAGAACGTTCAATTTTTCATGCAAAACAATCGATGACCCGCGACCTGATGAAATTGCTCTAAGTTGACCAAAATGGTCCGTTTTCAAAATGTCGATCTTTCAACTAATTTTGACTTTCAGAGGTGGATCATCCCTTTTGGAGCTAAAATGAGCATCTTTATCATCATTTTCATGCTTCTAGGGCGCCAAAACCGAAGATTTTGCTCATGGTTTAAAGTGACTTTAAAGGACTCAAATGCTCACTTTGAGTGCTTAAAATGTTTTTATTCACTGCGGGAAGAGATATAAACAACATTTAGAGTAAACTAATGTTCAGGCGAGAACCTTCGATTTTTCATGCAAAACGATCGATGACCCTCGACCTGATGAAATTGCTCCGAGATGACCAAAATGGTCCGTTTTCAAAATTTCGATCTTTCAACTAATTTTGACTTTCAGAGGTGGATCATCCCTTTTGGAGCTAAAATGAGCATCTTTATCGTCATTTTCCTGCTTCTAGGGAGCCAAAACTCACGATTTGGCTCATGGTTAAAAGTGACTTAAAAGGACCCAAATGCTCACTTCGAGGGCTTAAAACGTGTTTATTCAGTACGGGAAGAGATATAAACAACATTTAGAGTAAATTAATGTTGATGCGAGAACCATCGGCTTTTCATGCAAAACGATCAATGACCCGCGACCTGATGAAATTGCTCTGAGATGACCAAAATGGTCCTTTTTGAAAATGTCCATCCTTCCACTAATTTTGACTTTCAGAGGTGGATCATCCCTTTTGGAGCTAAAATGAGCATCTTTATCGTCATTTTCATGCTTCTAGGGCGCCAAAACCGAAGATTTGGCTCATGGTTTAAAGTGACTTAAAAGGACTCAAATGCTCACTTCGAGGGCTTAAAACGTGTTTATTCACTGCGGGAAGAGATATAAACAACATTTAGAGTAAATTAATGTTCATGCGAGAACGTTTAATTTTTCATGCAAAACAAACAATGACCCGCGACCTGATGAAATTGCTCTGAGTTGACCAAAATGGTCAGTTTTGAAAATTTCGATCTTTCATCTAATTTAGACTTTCAGAGGTGGATCATCCCCTTTGGAGCTAAAATGGGCATCTTTATCGTCATTTTCATGCTTTTAGGGCGCCAAAACCGAAGATTTGGCTCATGGTTTAAAGTGACTTTAAAGGACTCAAATGCTCACTTTGAGCGCTTAAAATGTGTTTATTCACTGCGGGAAGAGATATAAACAACATTTAGAGTAAACTAATGTTCAGGCGAGAACCTTCGATTTTTCAGGCAAAACGATCGATGACCCTCGACCTGATGAAATTGCTTTGAGATGACCAAAATGGTCCATTTTCAAAATTTCGATCTTTCAACTAATTTTGACTTTCAGAGGTGGATCATCCCTTTTGGAGCTAAAATGAGCATCTTTATCGTCATTTTCATGCTTCTAGGGAGCTAAAACTCAAGATTTGGCTCATGGTTAAAAGTGACTTAAAAGGACCCAAATGCTCACTTCGAGGGCTTAAAACTTGTTTATTCAGTGCGGGAAAAGATATAAACAACATTTACAGTAAATTAATATTGATGCGAGAACCTTTGATTTTTCATGCAAAACGATCGATGACCCACGACCTGATGAAATTGCGCTGAGTTGACCAAAATGGTCAGTTTTGAAAATTTCGATCTTTCAACTAATTTTGACTTTCAGAGGTGGATCATCCGTTTTGGAGCTAAAATGAGCATCTTTATCGTCATTTTTATGCTTCTAGGGAGCCAAAACTCAAGATTTGGCTCATGGTTAAAAGTGACTTAAAAGGACCCAAATGCTCACTTCGAGGGATTAAAACGTGTTTATTCAGTGCGGGAAGAGATATAAACAACATTTAGAGTATATTAATGTTCATGCGAGAACCTTCGATTTTTCATGCAAAACGATCAATGACCCGCGACCTGGTGAAATTGCTCTTAGATGACCAAAATGGTCCGTTTTGAAAATGTCCATCTTTCCACTAATTTTGACTTTCAGAGGTGGATCATCCCTTTTGGAGCTAAAATGAGCATCTTTATCGTTATTTTCATGCTTCTAGGGAGCCAAAACTCAAGATTTTGCTCATGGTTTAAAGTGACTTAAAAGGACTCAAATGCTCACTTTGAGGGCTTAAAACTTGTTTATTCATTGTGGGAAGAGATATAAACAACATTTAGAGTAAATTAATGTTGATGCGAGAACCTTCGATTTTTCATGCAAAACGATCGATGACCACCTGATGAAATTGCTCTGAGATGACCAAAATGTTCCGTTTTGAAAATGTCCATCCTTCCACTAATTTTTACTTTCAGAGGTAGATCATCCCTTTTGGAGCTAAAATGGGCATCTTTATCGTCATTTTCATGCTTCTAGGGAGCCAAAACTCAAGATTTGGCTCCTGGTTAAAAGTGACTTAAAACGTTCCAAATGCTCACTTCGAGGGCTTAAAACGTGTTTATTCACCGTGGGAAGAGATATAAAAAACATTTAGAGTAAATTAATGTTCATGCGAGAACGTTCAATTTTTCATGCAAAACAATCGATGACCCGCGACCTGATGAAATTGCTCTGAGATGACCAAAATGGTCCGTTTTGAAAATTTCCAAGTTTCAACTAATTTTGACTTTCAGAGGTGGATCATCCCTTTTGGAGATAAAATGAACATCTTTATCATCATTTTCATGCTTCTAGGGAGCTAAAACTCAAGATTTGGCTCATGGTAAAAAGTGACTTAAAAGGACCCAAATACGCATTTCGAGGGCTTAAAACGTGTTATTCACTGCGGGAAGAGATATAAACAACATTTAGAGTAAATTAATGTTCATGCAAGAACGTTCAATTTTTCATGCAAAACAATCGATGACCCGCGACCTGATGAAATTGCTCTAAGTTGACCAAAATGGTCCGTTTTCAAAATGTCGATCTTTCAACTAATTTTGACTTTCAGAGGTGGATCATCCCTTTTGGAGCTAAAATGAGCATCTTTATCGTCATTTTCCTGCTTCTAGGGAGCGAGAACTCAAGATTTGGCTCATGGTTAAAAGTGACTTAAAAGGACCCAAATGCTCACTTCGAGGGCTTAAAACGTGTTTATTCACTGCGGGAAGTGATATAAACAACATTTAGAGTAAATTAATGTTCATGCGAGAACCTTCAATTTTTCATGCAAAAAGATCGATGACCCGAGACCTGAAGAAATTGCTCTGAGATGACCAAAATGGTCCGTTTTGAAAATTTCCAAGTTTCAACTAATTTTGACTTTCAGAGGTGGATCATCCCTTTTGGAGATAAAATGAACATCTTTATCATCATTTTCATGCTTCTAGGGAGCTAAAACTCAAGATTTGGCTCATGGTAAAAAGTGACTTAAAAGGACCCAAATACTCACTTCGAGGGCTTAAAACGTGTTTATTCATTGCGGGAAGAGATATAAACAACATTTAGAGTAAATTAATGTTTATGCGAGAACTTTACATTTTTCATGCAAAACAATCGATGACCCACGACCTGATGAAATTGCTCTAAGTTGACCAAAATGGTCCGTTTTCAAAATGTCGATCTTTCAACTAATTTTGACTTTCAGAGGTGGATCATCCCTTTTGGAGCTAAAATGAGCATCTTTATCGTCATTTTCCTGCTTCTAGGGAGCCAAAACTCAAGATTTGGCTCATGGTTAAAAGTGACTTAAAACGTTCCAAATGCTCACTTCAAGGGCTTAAAACGTGTTTATTCACCGTGGGAAGAGATATAAAAAACATTTAGAGTAAATTAATGTTCATGCGAGAACGTTCAATTTTTCATGCAAAACAATCGATGACCCGCGACCTGATGAAATTGCTCTGAGATGACCAAAATGGTCCGTTTTGAAAATGTCCAAGTTTCAACTAATTTTGACTTTCAGAGGTGGATCATCCCTTTTGGAGATAAAATGAACATCTTTATCATCATTTTCATGCTTCTAGGGAGCTAAAACTCAAGATTTGGCTCATGGTAAAAAGTGACTTAAAAGGACCCAAATACGCATTTCGAGGGCTTAAAACGTGTTATTCACTGCGGGAAGAGATATAAAAAACATTTAGAGTAAATTAATGTTCATGCGAGAACGTTCAATTTTTCATGCAAAACAATCGATGACCCGCGACCTGATGAAATTGCTCTGAGATGACCAAAATGGTCCGTTTTGAAAATGTCCAAGTTTCAACTAATTTTGACTTTCAGAGGTGGATCATCCCTTTTGGAGCTAAAATGAGCATCTTTATCGTCATTTTCCTGCTTCTAGGGAGCGAGAACTCAAGATTTGGCTCATGGTTAAAAGTGACTTAAATTGAATTGAATGAATTGAATTGATGATTTGTAAAGCGCGTTGGCTACCCAGGGGCGTCCCAGCGCTATAGAAAAGAGTGAGTTGGGCTGGAGAGGCTGGAGTAAGAGAAGCTGAGTGAAAAGTTAGATTGGAATTTTGCTGAAGAGCCAAGTTTTTAATAGTTTACGGAAGGTGAGAAGGTTAGGTTCTGATCTGATAGGGAGGGGAAGGGAGTTCCAGATCCTAGCCAGGTTGTAAGAAAGCGAGCGGCCTCCACATCTGGCCTTCCTAATGCGTGGTACTGAGGCGAGGTGGGAGGTTGTAGACCTGAGTGGGCGGGAGGGTAGATAGGCTTTCATCAGGGGGGAGTTAATAGAGGGGCCTGTACCCCAGTAGGATCGGTGTGCGATGCACATGCTCTTAAATTCAATTCTGGATCTCACCGGGAGCCAGTGAAGATCCTTCAGTCTGGCTCTGACTGAAGTTCGGCGGGGGATATCCAGGAGGATTCTTGCCGCACAGTTTTGAATGACCTGGAGTCTGTTAAGTGTAGATTGTGGGGCCCCCAGATATAGGGCGTTTCCACAATCGAGACGGGAGAGGATCAGGCCTTGAACCATAATCCGTCTTGAATGGAACGGAAGGAGGGGGAGGATTTTGCGGAGAAGTCTCATCAGCCCGAAGCAGGTGGCAGCAAGCTTGGTGGCTTGGTAGTTGAAGGTTAGAGTGTGGTCGAGCCAGATGCCTAAGCTCTTGATTTGCTCCTTGGGTTGCGGCGGGCTTCCTAAGCAGAGAGGCCAGATGGGATTGATGGATTTCGAGATGTTAAAAGGACCCAAATGCTCACTTCAAGGGCTTAAAACGTGTTTATTCAGTACGGGAAGAGATATAAACAACATTTAGAGTAAATTAATGTTGATGCGAGAACCATCGGCTTTTCATGCAAAACGATCAATGACCCGCGACCTGATGAAATTGCTCTGAGATGACCAAAATGGTCCTTTTTGAAAATGTCCATCCTTCCACTAATTTTGACTTTCAGAGGTGGATCATCCGTTTTGGAGCTAAAATGAGCCTCTTTATCGTCATTTTTATGCTTCTAGGGAGCCAAAACTCAAGATTTGGCTCATGGTTAAAAGTGACTTAAAAGGACCCAAATGCTCACTTCGAGGGCTTAAAACTTGTTTATTCAGTGCGGGAAGAGATATAAACAACATTTACAGTAAATTAATATTGATGCGAGAACCTTTGATTTTTCATGCAAAACGATCGATGACCCACGACCTGATGAAATTGCGCTGAGTTGACCAAAATGGTCAGTTTTGAAAATTTCGATCTTTCAACTAATTTTGACTTTCAGAGGTGGATCATCCGTTTTGGAGCTAAAATGAGCCTCTTTATCGTAATTTTTATGCTTCTAGGGAGCCAAAACTCTAGATTTGGCTCATGGTTAAAAGTGACTTAAAAGGACCCAAATGCTCACTTCGAGGGATTAAAACGTGTTTATTCAGTGCGGGAAGAGATATAAACAACATTTAGAGTATATTAATGTTCATGCGAGAACCTTCGATTTTTCATGCAAAACGATCAATGACCCGCGACCTGGTGAAATTGCTCTTAGATGACCAAAATGGTCCGTTTTGAAAATGTCCATCTTTCCACTAATTTTGACTTTCAGAGGTGGATCATCCCTTTTGGAGCTAAAATGAGCATCTTTATCGTCATTTTCATGCTTCTAGGGAGCCAAAACTCAAGATTTTGCTCATGGTTAAAAGTGACTTAAAAGGACCCAAATGCTCACTTCGAGGGCTTAAAACGTGTTTATTCACTGCAAGAAGAGATATAAACAACATTTAGAGTAAATTAATGTTCATGCGAGAACCTTCAATTTTTTATGCAAAACGATCGATGACCCGCGACCTGATGAAATTGCTCTGAGATGACCAAAATGGTCCGTTTTGAAAATTTACAAGTTTCAACTAATTTTGACTTTCAGAGGTGGATCATCCCTTTTGGAGCTAAAATGAACATCTTTATCGTCATTTTCATGCTTCTAGGGAGCAAAAACTCAAGATTTTTCTCATGGTTAAAAGTGACTTAAAAGGACCCAAATGCTCACTTCGAGGGCTTAAAACGTGTTTATTCACTGCGAGAAGAGATATAAACAACATTTAGAGTAAATTAATGTTCATGCGAAAACCTTCAATTTTTCATGCAAAACGATCGATGACCCGCGACCTGATGAAATTGCTCTGAGATGACCAAAATGGTCTGTTTTGAAAATTTCCAAGTTTCAACTAATTTTGACTTTCAGAGGTGGATCATCCCTTTTGGAGCTAAAATGAACATCTTTATCGTCATTTTCATGCTTCTAGGGAGCTAAAACTCAAGATTTGGCTAATGGTTAAAAGTGACTTAAAAAGACCCAAATACTCACTTCGAGGGTTTAAAACGTGTGTATTCACTGCGGGAAGAGATATAAACAACATTTAGAGTAAATTAATGTTTATGCAAGAACTTTAAATTTTTCATGCAAAACAATCGATGACCCGCGACCTGATGAAATTGCTCTAAGTTGACCAAAATGGTCCGTTTTCAAAATGTCGATCTTTTAACTAATTTTGACTTTCATAGGTGGATCATCCCTTTTGGAGCTAAAATGAGCATCTTTATCGTGATTTTCCTGCTTCTAGGGAGCCAAAACTCAAGATTTGGCTCATGGTTAAAAGTGACTTAAAAGGACCCAAATGCTCACTTTGAGGGCTTAAAACTTGTTTATTCAGTGCGGGAAGAGATATAAACAACATTTAGAGTAAATTAATGTTGATGCGAGAACCTTCGATTTTTCATGCAAAACGATCGATGACCACCTGATGAAATTGCTCTGAGATGACCAAAATGTTCCGTTTTGAAAATGTCCATCCTTCCACTAATTTTTACTTTCAGAGGTGAATCATGCCTTTTGGAGCTAAAATGGGCATCTTTATCGTCATTTTCATGCTTCTAGGGAGCCAAAACTCAAGATTTGGCTCCTGGATAAAAGTGACTTAAAAGGTTCCAAATGCTGACTTCGAGGGCTTAAAACGTGTTTATTCACCACGGGAAGAGATATAAACATCATTTAGAGTAAATTAATGTTCATGCGAGAACGTTCAATTTTTCATGCAAAACGATCAATGACCCGCGATCTTATGAAATTGCTCTAAGTAGACCAAAATGGTCCGTTTTCAAAATTTCGATCTTTCAACTAATTTTGACTTTCAGAAGTGGATCATCCCTTTTGGAGCGAAAATGAGCATCTTTATCGTCATTTTCATGCTTCTAGGGAGCTAAAACTCAAGATTTGGCTCATGGTTAAAAGTGACTTAAAAGGACCCAAATACTCACTTCGAGGGTTTAAAACGTGTTTATTCACTGCGGGAAGAGATATAAACAACCTTTAAAGTAAATTAATGTTCATGCAAGAACGTTCAATTTTTCATGCAAAACAATCGATGACCCCCGACCTGATGAAATTGCTCTAAGTTGACCAAAATGGTCTGTTTTCAAAATGTCGATCTTTCAACTAATTTTGACTTTTAGAGGTGGATCATCCCTTTTGGAGCTAAAATGAGCATCTTTATCGTCATTTTCCTGCTTCTAGGGAGCCAGAACTCAAGATTGGGCTCATGGTTAAAAGTGACTTAAAAGGACTCAAATGCTCACTTCGAGGGCTTAAAAAGTGTTTATTCACTGCGGAAGAGATATAAACAACATTTAGAGTAAACTAATGTTCAGGCGAGAACCTTCGATTTTTCATGCAAAACGAATGATGACCCTCGACCTGATGAAATTGCTCTGAGATGACCAAAATTGTCCATTTTCAAAATTTCGATCTTTCAACTAATTTTGACTTTCAGAGGTGGAGCATCCCTTTTGGAGCTAAAATGAGCATCTTTATCGTCATTTTTATGCTTCTAGGGCACCAAAACTCAAGATTTGGCTAATGGTTAAAAGTGACTTAAAAGGACCCAAATACTCACTTCGAGGGCTTAAAACATGTTTATTCACTGCGGGAAGAGATATAAACAACTTTTAGAGTAAATTAATGTTCATGCGAAAACGTTCAATTTTTCATGCAAAACAATCGATGACCCGCGACCTGATGAAATTGCTCTGAGATGACCAAAATGGTCCGTTTTGAAAATTTCCAAGTTTCAACTAATTTTGACTTTCAGAGGTGGATCATCCCTTTTGGAGCTAAAATGAACATCTTTATCGTCATTTTCATGCTTCTAGGGAGCTAAAACTCAAGATTTGGCTAATGGTTAAAAGTGACTTAAAAAGACCCAAATACTCATTTCGAGGGCTTAAAAAGTGTTTATTCACTGAGGGAAGAGATATAAACAACATTTAGAGTAAATTAATGTTTATGCGAGAACTTTAAATTTTTCATGCAAAACAATCGATGACCCGCGACCTGATGAAATTGCTCTAAGTTGACCAAAATGGTCAGTTTTCAAAATGTCGATCTTTCAACTAATTTTGACTTTCAGAGGTGGATCATCCCTTTTGGAGCTAAAATGAGCATCTTTATCGTCATTTTCCTGCTTCTAGGGAGCCAAAACTCAAGATTTGGCTCATGGTTTAAAGTGACTTAAAAGGACCCAAATGCTCACTTTGAGGGCTTAAAACTTGTTTATTCATTGCGGGAAGAGATATAAACAACATTTAGAGTAAATTAATGTTGATGCGAGAACCTTCGATTTTTCATGCAAAACGATCGATGACCACCTGATGAAATTGCTCTGAGATGACCAAAATGTTCCGTTTTGAAAATGTCCATCCTTCCACTAATTTTTACTTTCAGAGGTAGATCATCCCTTTTGGAGCTAAAATGGGCATCTTTATCGTCATTTTCATGCTTCTAGGGAGCCAAAACTCAAGATTTGGCTCCTGGTTAAAAGTGACTTAAAACGTTCCAAATGCTCACTTCGAGGGCTTAAAACGTGTTTATTCACCGTGGGAAGAGATATAAAAAACATTTAGAGTAAATTAATGTTCATGCGAGAACGTTCAATTTTTCATGCAAAACAATCGATGACCCGCGACCTGATGAAATTGCTCTGAGATGACCAAAATGGTCCGTTTTGAAAATTTCCAAGTTTCAACTAATTTTGACTTTCAGAGGTGGATCATCCCTTTTGGAGATAAAATGAACATCTTTATCATCATTTTCATGCTTCTAGGGAGCTAAAACTCAAGATTTGGCTCATGGTAAAAAGTGACTTAAAAGGACCCAAATACTCACTTCGAGGGCTTAAAACGTGTTATTCACTGCGGGAAGAGATATAAACAACATTTAGAGTAAATTAATGTTCATGCAAGAACATTCAATTTTTCATGCAAAACAATCGATGACCCGCGACCTGATGAAATTGCTCTAAGTTGACCAAAATGGTCCGTTTTCAAAATGTCGATCTTTCAACTAATTTTGACTTTCAGAGGTGGATCATCCCTTTTGGAGCTAAAATGAGCATCTTTATCGTCATTTTCCTGCTTCTAGGGAGCGAGAACTCAAGATTTGGCTCATGGTTAAAAGTGACTTAAAAGGACCCAAATGCTCACTTCGAGGGCTTAAAACGTGTTTATTCACTGCGGGAAGTGATATAAACAACATTTAGAGTAAATTAATGTTCATGCGAGAACCTTCAATTTTTCATGCAAAAAGATCGATGACCCGAGACCTGAAGAAATTGCTCTGAGATGACCAAAATGGTCCGTTTTGAAAATTTCCAAGTTTCAACTAATTTTGACTTTCAGAGGTGGATCATCCCTTTTGGAGATAAAATGAACATCTTTATCATCATTTTCATGCTTCTGGGGAGCTAAAACTCAAGATTTGGCTCATGGTAAAAAGTGACTTAAAAGGACCCAAATACTCACTTCGAGGGCTTAAAACGTGTTTATTCACTGCGGGAAGAGATATAAACAACATTTAGAGTAAATTAATGTTCATGCAAGAACGTTCAATTTTTCATGCAAAACAATCGATGACCCCCGACCTGATGAAATTGCTCTAAGTTGACCAAAATGGTCCGTTTTCAAAATGTCGATCTTTCAACTAATTTTGACTTTCAGAGGTGGATCATCCCTTTTGGAGCTAAAATGAGCATCTTTATCGTCATTTTCATGCTTCTAGGGAGCTAAAACTCAAGATTTGGCTCCTGGTTAAAAGTGACTTAAAAGGTTCCAAATGCTCACTTCGAGGGCTTAAAACGTGTTTATTCACTGCGGGAAGAGATATAAACAACATTTAGAGTATATTAATGTTCATGCGAGAACCTTCGATTTTTCATGCAAAACGATCGATGACCCGCGACCTGGTGAAATTGCTCTGAGATGACCAAAATGGTCCGTTTTGAAAATGTCCATCTTTCGACTAATTTTGACTTTCAGAGGTGGATCATCCCTTTTGGAGCTAAAATGAACATCTTTATCGTCATTTTCATGCTTCTAGGGAGCTAAAACTCAAGATTTGGCTAATGGTTAAAAGTGACTTAAAAGGACCCAAATACTCACTTCGAGGGCTTAAAACGTGTTTATTCACTGCGGGAAGAGATATAAACAACATTTAGAGTAAATGAATGTTCATGCGAGAACGTTCAATTTTTCATGCAAAACAATCGATGACCCGCGACCTGATGAAATTGCTCTAAGTTGACCAAAATGGTCCGTTTTCAAAATGTCCATCCTTCCACTAATTTTGACTTTCAGAGGTGGATCATCCCTTTTGTAGCTAAAATGAGCATCTTTATCGTCATTTTCATGCTTCTAGGGAGCTAAAACTCAAGATTTGGCTCCTGGTTAAAAGTGACTTAAAAGGTTCCAAATGCTCACTTCGAGGGCTTAAAACGTGTTTATTCACTGCGGGAAGAGATATAAACAACATTTAGAGTATATTAATGTTCATGCGAGAACCTTCGATTTTTCATGCAAAACGATCGATGACCCACGACCTGATGAAATTGCGCTGAGTTGACCAAAATGGTCAGTTTTGAAAATTTCGATCTTTCAACTAATTTTGACTTTCAGAGGTGGATCATCCCTTGTGGAGCTAAAATGAACATCTTTATCGTCATTTTCATGCTTCTAGGGAGCTAAAACTCAAGATTTGGCTAATGGTTAAAAGTGACTTAAAAAGACCCAAATACTCACTTCGAGGGTTTAAAACGTGTGTATTCACTGCGGGAAGAGATATAAACAACATTTAGAGTAAATTAATGTTTATGCGAGAACTTTAAATTTTTCATGCAAAACAATCGATGAACCGCGACCTGATGAAATTGCTCTAAGTTGACCAAAATGGTCCGTTTTCAAAATGTCGATCTTTCAACTAATTTTGACTTTCAGAGGTGGATCATCCCTTTTGGAGCTAAAATGAGCATCTTTATCGTCATTTTCCTGCTTCTAGGGAGCCAAAACTCAAGATTTGGCTCATGGTTTAAAGTGACTTAAAAGGACCCAAATGCTCACTTTGAGGGCTTAAAACTTGTTTATTCATTGCGGGAAGAGATATAAACAACATTTAGAGTAAATTAATGTTGATGCGAGAACCTTCGATTTTTCATGCAAAACGATCGATGACCACCTGATGAAATTGCTCTGAGATGACCAAAATGTTCCGTTTTGAAAATGTCCATCCTTCCACTAATTTTTACTTTCAGAGGTAGATCATCCCTTTTGTAGCTAAAATGGGCATCTTTATCGTCATTTTCATGCTTCTAGGGAGCCAAAACTCAAGATTTGGCTCCTGGTTAAAAGTGACTTAAAACGTTCCAAATGCTCACTTCGAGGGCTTAAAACGTGTTTATTCACCGTGGGAAGAGATATAAAAAACATTTAGAGTAAATTAATGTTCATGCGAGAACGTTCAATTTTTCATGCAAAACAATCGATGACCCGCGACCTGATGAAATTGCTCTGAGATGACCAAAATGGTCCGTTTTGAAAATTTCCAAGTTTCAACTAATTTTGACTTTCAGAGGTGGATCATCCCTTTTGGAGATAAAATGAACATCTTTATCATCATTTTCATGCTTCTAGGGAGCTAAAACTCAAGATTTGGCTCATGGTAAAAAGTGACTTAAAAGGACCCAAATACTCACTTCGAGGGCTTAAAACGTGTTATTCACTGCGGGAAGAGATATAAACAACATTTAGAGTAAATTAATGTTCATGCAAGAACGTTCAATTTTTCATGCAAAACAATCGATGACCCGCGACCTGATGAAATTGCTCTAAGTTGACCAAAATGGTCCGTTTTCAAAATGTCGATCTTTCAACTAATTTTGACTTTCAGAGGTGGATCATCCCTTTTGGAGCTAAAATGAGCATCTTTATCGTCATTTTCCTGCTTCTAGGGAGCGAGAACTCAAGATTTGGCTCATGGTTAAAAGTGACTTAAAAGGACCCAAATGCTCACTTCGAGGGCTTAAAACGTGTTTATTCACTGCGGGAAGTGCTTTGCTGATTAGAGAGCACTCTGCTTGGGACCTACTTGTCTTGCCTGTCGACCCACTGCTCGCGGAACCCGCTCCGCGGGTCCCGCATCGCGCTGTGTGAACTTCTGCAGCCTGGAGATTGGAGGGTCAGCTGGGGGAGATTACTGACGGGGCTGCGAGCGGCGTGCGCTCACGGAGGGACTTCAACTCCCAGGAGCGCCTGCCAGCCCGGAGGACCAACACCTGGGCCGCTCTCCCCGACCCCTCCCACCCTTCCACCGACCGTTTTTAAACAGCACTTCCCTGTAAGCGAGTGGGACGCTTTGCTGATTAGAGAGCACTCTGCTTGGGACCTACTTGTCTTGCCTGTCGACCCACTGCTCGCGGAACCCGCTCCGCGGGTCCCGCATCGCGCTGTGTGAACTTCTGCAGCCTGGAGATTGGAGGGTCAGCTGGGGGAGATTACTGATGGGGCTGCGAGCGGCGTGCGCTCACGGAGGGACTTCAACTCCCAGGAGCGCCTGCCAGCCCGGAGGACCAACACCTGGGCCGCTCTCCCCGACCCCTCCCACCCTTCCACCGACCGTTTTTAAACAGCACTTCCCTGTAAGCGAGTGGGACGCTTTGCTGATTAGAGAGCACTCTGCTTTGGACCTACTTGTCTTGCCTGTCGACCCACTGCTCGCGGAACCCGCTCCGCGGGTCCCGCATCGCGCTGTGTGAACTTCTGCAGCCTGGAGATTGGAGGGTCAGCTGGGGGAGATTACTGACGGGGCTGCGAGCGGCGTGCGCTCACGGAGGGACTTCAACTCCCAGGAGCGCCTGCCAGCCCGGAGGACCAACACCTGGGCCGCTCTCCCCGACCCCTCCCACCCCTTCCACCTCTTTCTACATTAATCCAATACCACTCCCGCAGCGCGGGAGAGCGCGCGGGAGAAGCCCGGGACAAGGGCGGGACCGTCTGTGGCCGTCCGGGGCCGCAGGAGGCCGGGCAGGGCCACCCATCTAACATTTATTCCTTCCTAACTGTGGCGTTTATTTGGTCTTAATATTTGGCATTATATATTTTGAAGTATATATCATGTATATTTATTAATTGTTTATCGAGACCCGTGACATTTTAGATTCTTGTAATCTCTTTAAAAACATGCCCCTAAGGTCGGGTAAAGAAAGACATGTTCAGGTTTCCACCTCAAATGGCACTTTTACCGGGACTATTGATCAATTTTTTACACGCTCTACTGCCGTTTTGGAAAAGGAGATAGCCTTAGTTGAAAAACGCCTTTCGCTTGATATTATTACTGGCAAGCGTTCCTCTCTTGGTAAAATTAGCGCGGTTGTCTCCCCTGTCCCACTTACATTGTTGACTACAAACAGTAACGATACTAATGTGGAGTCGTTATTGTCAACTGCTCCCGATAATTATTCTGTGGAGGTAGTGGGGACAAACCAAGAAAGTGTATTTAATACTGCACAGGGCAACCTAACGAATGGTGGGACTATCGATTTAGACCTGGTTAGTGAGAAATCTGGCCTTTCAGACTCGCCTAATTTTAATGTCAGTACTGAACATATGGATTCCACTTTTAGTTCACAACATACATCTTCCCATAACCGTGGGAAGCGTAAAAGGGTAGATTCACCTGATACAGATGTACAAATCGAGGGTGCGGGAAATTTTATTCCATCCCCCTCGCAGCCACCTAATACTAATCTGATTGTCCATCCTGAGGAATGTAATCCTACAATTAGTATTTCAGAAGAAATTTTCCTGGCCAGGACTGAGTTACTACTCAAATCACTTCTTTTACCACTTTTCGAAAGGACTAGATTGTTAAATGATAAAATGGATGCTTTAGATAAGTTGGTTAAAGATAATATAGCGTCATCGAATAAAATCCTTGCTAGCTTAGTGCCAAAAGGACTGAACTCCCCTGCCCTTCCCACTAAATTGCCTACTACTATGGTCAATAATATTGGGGTCAATAATAATCATGGTAATAATACCAAAAATACCTCTAAAGCGGGGTTATCTATTCCCAAACCAGCACAAAATATAACAGTACCTGTTCCCAAAAAAGTAACCATGGAGAATTCAACTGTGCTAAAGCCTGCTATAAACCCGCAGAATCAGAGAAACCCAACTTCTACACAGAATAAGGCTTTAAGTTACCATCCCAAATCTATCCCAAGGAAGCATTGTGTGAATCTCCCCCCAGAATCAGTGCCTTATACTATTATTCTAACTGGTGTGGCTCCCCTTAGTAGTGGCACGAGAGAAACACACAAGGATCTTTACAATAAGGTCATATTTTGGCTTAATAAAAACCGTCCGCTTCCCCCTGATCTAAAACCCGAAATCCTTAATGTAAGGAGGGTGGACTGGGTAGGCTTTGAGAAAAAAGACCTTGAGGGTGATTGTGTGGTTATTAGCTTTAGAGAACCATGGGTAACTGAATTTATTAGTAGGGAAGCAAGATTTGGAAGAGTTGGAGATGTGCAAACATTATCACTGCATTATTTTTATCCTGCTTTATACGCAACTAGACCCCAATCTCCATTCCGCCACACAAGAAGGGATAGGTTTAGAGGCAGATTTCAACCCGAAACTCCGATCTACCCAATGTTTTATCCTCGCCTAGCAAATCGGTTTGCACCATTGTCAGGGCTGGAAGGTGTAGATTGACAAGATGTTGAATCTTTAGATATTGGGGTACCTGAAGATGTAGTAACCCAGCCCCTAAATAATTTGAAAACCCCTGAAATGGAGATTGTTTTAGGGTCCATTGATGTAGTACAGAGGGAGATAGAAAGGGATATACACCCTAATTGTACACCTAGTCCTTTGAATACAGTAGAAACTATGAGTCCAACGGTATTTATGGGAGAGAAACCACCTCATATTTTGACAGTTTTATCATGGAATATAGCGGGATTGAGGGGGAAAATGTCAGAGGCTGAGTGGTGTTCCTTTATAGATTTATACGATATAATTGTTTTGCAGGAAAGTTGGTCAACAGAGCCCATTTACCGAGTTGGCTATCTTAACTATTATAAATTAGCCTGCAAAGGATTGAAGGGACGTCCCTCGGGTGGCCTGGTTATCTGGATAAAACAATCTCTAGCTTTCGCGATAACAGACCTCCCCACCGCAAGTACTGATATTCTGGCTCTGAAATTATGTGGTAAAAATAAACAGGTTTTTTTCCTTATTAATATTTATGCAAGAGGGCTACCAGGAGGGAAGCCCGCGAGAGTGGTAGCTGAATTAGAATCTGTTTTGAATAGCATTAATAGAGATAAATGTGTTATGGTGGCAGGAGATTTTAATTGTTCATTCGAACCTTTTCCTAGCCTTGTTGATGGGGGTTATGGGGAGATTGACCAGTTATGGAATATTCCTCATTTAACTATTCCACCAGTTAAAAAAGTCACTGAGGCTGCTATGCAGTGGTTAGGTCTTTGCCTTGATTGGAATTTGCGTGCAGCAAATGGCAGGACCAAATCAGACACAATGGGTATGGTTACATTTGACAATTCCCTGCACTCGAGTCGCATTGACTATTTCTTGTTAAGATTAGAATACTGGAAATTATTGGAGGATATGGTGGTGGTCACCAGATCTGAAAGTGATCACAACCCCCTGGCCATAAAACTATTATTGCAGGAGGGTTTGTTTTTGGATCCTGCAACCAGCATCCTCACAGCAGATGCGGGTCTTACGAATGACTGCAGAAGGGTAAGATGGGCCAGGTTACTAGACAACCCCTCTATTATCAACAAAGTTGCCGATGAGGTCATAACTGCTACAAATCTGATAGTACCCTTATTTGATGAAGGAATCTCACCTGATCAAATTGGGATGATTCACGAGTATCTTTTTAATAAAATTAAATCTCTTTTTATCGAACCAGTTAAAGGAAGGATAAAAGTGCAAACTAAGTCAAAGTGGTACGACAAATCTTGTCGTGCCGCCCATAGCTCTTTGTTATCTGCTATTAAATCTAAAATAGCCAGGGATATAAGGTTGGCTAGGGCAAACTACAAGAAAGTACTTAAAGAGGCAAAAACCAAATGGGATGACCAGCGTTGGTTGGATTTATATCAGGCAAGCACCTCATCCAACCAACAAAAATTCTGGGAGGTTGTAAAATGGGGTGGGACGGGTGATATGCATGTTCCTGTTAATTATGTTCCAGTTGAGCAATGGGTCAAGCATTTTGAGGCACAGTTTAGTGTCGCGGAACGGATCTCCCATAACAATAGGGAAGATGCCAGCGTACAGTTTCCTGTGCCATCTCATGATCACATTGTCTTTACTAAATCAGAAGCGATCACCGCCCTAAACCAAGTGCAGAATGGTAAAGCCCCAGGTATGGACTGCATCCCTGCGGACCTTTTTAAGTATGATCAATTGCATTGGGTCCCGTATATAACACTTTTGGCAAATGCAATAGCTAGAGGGACTGAGATTCCCATTTCATGGAAAGGGGCAGAGATTCTGCCCGTGTATAAAAAAGGGGACAGAACTGATGCAGGGAATTATAGACCCATCAGTCTTATTGATGCCCTTCAAAAGGTTGTAGCTCGAATGTTGTTAGGAAAAATTCACTCATGGATGTCCGAAGCTGACATTCTGTCTCCTATGCAGGCGGGTTTTAGGGAATATACAAGCACAGTTGACCAGATATTAAGATTTGTCATGATCTTTTGGAAAACTGTATTCCTGAGAGGTGGCACGATATATGCTGCATTTGTGGACCTCAAATCAGCATTTGATTTGGTCCCAAGAGCAAAGATGTGGTCAGCCCTGAGAAGGATGGGTGTGCCTGCTGCACTCCTTGATCTCACCATCAGGATGCATGAGGGAAATTTTGCCAGAGTTAGATGGGGGCGGCAGGGTCAGGTCACAGACACCTTCCCCGTGACACGTGGAGTGAGGCAGGGCTGTGTCCTGGCTCCTACCCTGTTTATACTCTTTATTAACCAAGTGGTGAAATTCCTCACAGACATTCCGACTGATGCCCCTTCATTGGGTGGGACTAAATTTCCTCTTTTAATATTTGCAGACGATACTCTTATACTGGCTAAAACACAGAAGGGTCTGCAAGTGGCTATAAATAAATTTGTGGACTTCTGTAATGAGAATGACCTGGAAATTAACATCAATAAAACTAAGTTCATGGTCCTGACAAAAAATAAACCAAAGAGGGGTCATGTTACCATGAATGGGTCTAGCTTGGAGCAGGTTGAAGCAATGACATACCTTGGTGTTTCAATAGACTATAGATTAAGATGGAAAGAACAAGTGGCTGCGCTCAGTTTGAAATTTGCTCGCTTGTCCGGTTGTTTAGTAAAGGAGCAGCGATGTTCTCTTACTAAAAGAGTTTTACCGGCTCTTAAAATCTATAGTGCCAAAATTAGTTCAGCCATTTTATATGGGGCCGATATTTGGGGCTGTGTGGATCTGTCTGTACTAGATAGAATACAGAGCAAATTCCTTCGAAACCTTGTCAGCCTGCCCCCTTCTACACCAGTCCTACCATTATTAATGGATATGGGCTTGCATTCTATTAAACATCAAGCCCTCTACAGGATGGTGGCACTGTGGAGGCGCATATGGTCTACTCCAGAACTTGCCATGTTCGCCCGAGAAATACAGGATGTGAGAATGCAGCAGGGGGCAGGTGATATACCGTGGTTCAAGCAAATTAAGATCACTTTGATCAAAATGGGTCTTCCTTTGCTCTGGTCTGAGCCGGGTTCTAATACTTTCCCTACAAAAAAAGACTTCAAGCTACTTTTCTGGTCAACGGTAAAAGTAGAACATGTTGTTCTTACGGAGAAACAGAACTTGACAGGTCAGTTTCTGCTTCACAAAATAGTCCCTCATATAGAGATCTATTGGGATGTTATTCCTAAAACATTAGATAGAAAATTATACCATCAGTTTCGTGTAGGAACACTTCCACTGAGGGTTTTTACTAATGGTTGGCAGAAGACTGAATCATCCCTTTGCCCCTGTTGTACTGGCTGCAGAGAAACATTAGGTCACTTTTTATTTGTATGTACTGCTTACAGTAAACCACGATGTAAATGGTTGAAACCAGTATGCTCCAGACTTAATACCCGAGTGAGTAGCGAAGCTTTGTACATTCTGAGAACAAATACTGCTGAATGGCTATCCATTGGAATGGCTAAATTTCTTGGATGGGCTTGGCTAATCAGGATCAAGTCAGTTCGAAATTTATCGTCTTGAATAACTTTGAATAGTACGCTTTTGCATTATACTATGGACTTATCAGAACTGATGTCCAGTTTTCTTTCATATACAAATGTATATTTGTAAGTTTTTTATATTTTTAGTAATTTTCCTTTTTGACGTCTATAAATGTATGTTTAATTGGGAATTTTTATCAAATTAATTACTGTTACTTTTTTATTTGATTGTTAGTATTGCTTTGATACTTTATAATTCTGTTAAATCAATTTGTACTGTTTGTAATGTATGTGTGTCTTTTATGAATAACAATTCGCAATAAAGACGTTAAAAACTGAAACTGATATAAACAACATTTAGAGTAAATTAATGTTCATGCGAGAACCTTCAATTTTTCATGCAAAAAGATCGATGACCCGAGACCTGAAGAAATTGCTCTGAGATGACCAAAATGGTCAGTTTTGAAAATTTCCAAGTTTCAACTAATTTTGACTTTCAGAGGTGGATCATCCCTTTTGGAGATAAAATGAACATCTTTATCGTCATTTTCATGCTTCTAGGGAGCTAAAACTCAAGATTTGGCTCATGGTAAAAAGTGACTTAAAACGACCCAAATACTCACTTCGAGGGCTTAAAACGTGTTTATTCACTGCGGGAAGAGATATAAACAACATTTAGAGTAAATTAATGTTCATGCAAGAACGTTCAATTTTTCATGCAAAACAATCGATGACCCCCGACCTGATGAAATTGCTCTAAGTTGACCAAAATGGTCCTTTTTTCAAAATGTCGATCTTTCAACTAATTTTGACTTTCAGAGGTGGATCATCCCTTTTGGAGCTAAAATGAGCATCTTTATCGTCATTTTCATGCTTCTAGGGAGCTAAAACTCAAGATTTGGCTCCTGGTTAAAAGTGACTTAAAAGGTTCCAAATGCTCACTTCGAGGGCTTAAAACGTGTTTATTCACTGCGGGAAGAGATATAAACAACATTTAGAATATATTAATGTTCATGCGAGAACCTTCGATTTTTCATGCAAAACGATCGATGACCCGCGACCTGGTGAAATTGCTCTGAGATGACCAAAATGGTCCGTTTTGAAAATGTCCATCTTTCGACTAATTTTGACTTTCAGAGGTGGATCATCCCTTTTGGAGCTAAAATGAACATCTTTATCGTCATTTTCATGCTTCTAGGGAGCTAAAACTCAAGATTTGGCTAATGGTTAAAAGTGACTTAAAAGGACCCAAATACTCACTTCGAGGGCTTAAAACGTGTTTATTCACTGCGGGAAGAGATATAAACAACATTTAGAGTAAATGAATGTTCATTCGAGAACGTTCAATTTTTCATGCAAAACAATCGATGACCCGCTACCTGATGAAATTGCTCTAAGTTGACCAAAATGGTCCGTTTTCAAAATGTCCATCCTTCCACTAATTTTGACTTTCAGAGGTGGATCATCCCTTTTGGAGCTAAAATGAGCATCTTTATCGTCATTTTCATGCTTCTAGGGCGCCAAAACCGAAGATTTGGCTCATGGTTTAAAGTGACTTAAAAGGACTCAAATGCTCACTTCGAGGGCTTAAAACGTGTTTATTCACTGCGGGAAGTGATATAAACAACATTTAGAGTAAATTAATGGTTATGCGAGAACCTTCAATTTTTCATGCAAAAAGATCGATGACCCGAGACCTGAAGAAATTGCTCTAAGTTGACCAAAATGGTCCGTTTTCAAAATGTCGATCTTTCAACTAATTTTGACTTTCAGAGGTGGATCATCCCTTTTGGAGCTAAAATGAGCATCTTTATCGTCATTTTCCTGCTTCTAGGGAGCCAGAACTCAAGATTTGGCTCATGGTTAAAAGTGACTTAAAAGGACTCAAATGCTCACTTCGAGGGCTTAAAACGTGTTTATTCACTGAGGGAAGTGATATAAACAACATTTAGAGTAAATTAATGTTAATGCGAGAACCTTCAACTTTTCATGGAAAAAGATCGATGACCCGAGACCTGAAGAAATTGCTCTGAGATGACCAAAATGGTCCGTTTTGAAAATTTCCAAGTTTCAACTAATTTTGACTTTCAGAGGTGGATCATCCCTTTTGGAGATAAAATGAACATCTTTATCATCATTTTCATGCTTCTAGGGAGCTAAAACTCAAGATTTGGCTCATGGTAAAAAGTGACTTAAAAGGACCCAAATACTCACTTCGAGGGCTTAAAACGTGTTTATTCACTGCGGGAAGAGATATAAACAACATTTAGAGTAAATTAATGTTCATGCAAGAACGTTCAATTTTTCATGCAAAACAATCGATGACCCCCGACCTGATGAAATTGCTCTAAGTTGACCAAAATGGTCCGTTTTCAAAATGTCCATCCTTCCACTAATTTTGACTTTCAGAGGTGGATCATCCCTTTTGGAGCTAAAATGAGCATCTTTATCGTCATTTTCATGCTTCTAGGGAGCTAAAACTCAAGATTTGGCTCCTGGTTAAAAGTGACTTAAAAGGTTCCAAATGCTCACTTCGAGGGCTTAAAACGTGTTTATTCACTGCTTGAAGAGATATAAACAACATTTAGAGTATATTAATGTTCATGCGAGAACCTTCGATTTTTCATGCAAAACGATCGATGACCCGCGACCTGGTGAAATTGCTCTGAGATGACCAAAATGGTCCGTTTTGAAAATGTCCATCTTTCGACTAATTTTGACTTTCAGAGGTGGATCATCCCTTTTGGAGCTAAAATGAACATCTTTATCGTCATTTTCATGCTTCTAGGGAGCTAAAACTCAAGATTTGGCTAATGGTTAAAAGTGACTTAAAAGGACCCAAATACTCACTTCGAGGGCTTAAAACGTGTTTATTCACTGCGGGAAGAGATATAAACAACATTTAGAGTAAATGAATGTTCATGCGAGAACGTTCAATTTTTCATGCAAAACAATCGATGACCCGCGACCTGATGAAATTGCTCTAAGTTGACCAAAATGGTCCGTTTTCAAAATTTCGATCTTTCAACTAATTTTGACTTTCAGAGGTGGATCATCCCTTTTGGAGCTAAAATGAGCATCTTTATCGTCATTTTCCTGCTTCTAGGGAGCCAAAACTCACGATTTGGCTCATGGTTAAAAGTGACTTAAAAGGACCCAAATGCTCACTTCGAGGGCTTAAAACGTGTTTATTCAGTACGGGAAGAGATATAAACAACATTTAGAGTAAATTAATGTTGATGCGAGAACCATCGGCTTTTCATGCAAAACGATCAATGACCCGCGACCTGATGAAATTGCTCTGAGATGACCAAAATGGTCCTTTTTGAAAATGTCCATCCTTCCACTAATTTTGACTTTCAGAGGTGGATCATCCCTTTTGGAGCTAAAATGAGCATCTTTATCGTCATTTTCATGCTTCTAGGGCGCCAAAACCGAAGATTTGGCTCATGGTTTAAAGTGACTTAAAAGGACTCAAATGCTCACTTCGAGGGCTTAAAACGTGTTTATTCACAGCGGGAAGAGATATAAGCAACATTTAGAGTAAATTAATGTTCATGCGAGAACGTTTAATTTTTCATGCAAAACAAACGATGACCCGCGACCTGATGAAATTGCTCTGAGTTGACCAAAATGGTCCGTTTTGAAAATTTCGATCTTTCATCTAATTTAGACTTTCAGAGGTGGATCATCCCCTTTGGAGCTAAAATGGGCATCTCTATCGTCATTTTCATGCTTTTAGGGCGCCAAAACCGAAGATTTGGCTCATGGTTTAAAGTGACTTTAAAGGACTCAAATGCTCACTTTGAGCGCTTAAAATGTGTTTATTCACTGCGGGAAGAGATATAAACAACATTTAGAGTAAACTAATGTTCAGGCGAGAACCTTCGATTTTTCATGCAAAACGATCAATGACCCTCGACCTGATGAAATTGCTTTGAGATGACCAAAATGGTCCATTTTCAAAATTTCGATCTTTCAACTAATTTTGACTTTCAGAGGTGGATCATCCCTTTTGGAGCTAAAATGAGCATCTGTATCGTCATTTTCATGCTTCTAGGGAGCTAAAACTCAAGATTTGGCTCATGGTTAAAAGTGACTTAAAAGGACCCAAATGCTCACTTCGAGGGCTTAAAACGTGTTTATTCAGTGCGGGAAGAGATATAAACAACATTTACAGTAAATTAATATTGATGCGAGAACCTTTGATTTTTCATGCAAAACGATCGATGACCCACGACCTGATGAAATTGCGCTGAGTTGACCAAAATGGTCAGTATTGAAAATTTCGATCTTTCAACTAATTTTGACTTTCAGAGGTGGATCATCCGTTTTGGAGCTAAAATGAGCATCTTTATCGTCATTTTTATGCTTCTAGGGAGCCAAAACTCAAGATTTGGCTCATGGTTAAAAGTGACTTAAAAGGACCCAAATACTCACTTCGAGGGCTTAAAACGTGTTTATTCATTGCGGGAAGAGATATAAACAACATTTAGAGTAAATGAATGTTCATGCGAGAACGTTCAATTTTTCATGCAAAACAATCGATGACCCGCGACCTGATGAAATTGCTCTAAGTTGACCAAAATGGTCCGTTTTCAAAATGTCCATCCTTCCACTAATTTTGACTTTCAGAGGTGGATCATCCCTTTTGGAGCTAAAATGAGCATCTTTATCGTCATTTTCATGCTTCTAGGGCGCCAAAACCGAAGATTTGGCTCATGGTTTAAAGTGACTTAAAAGGACTCAAATGCTCACTTCGAGGGCTTAAAACGTGTTTATTCACTGCGGGAAGTGATATAAACAACATTTAGAGTAAATTAATGTTCATGCGAGAACCTTCAATTTTTCATGCAAAAAGATCGATGACCCGAGACCTGAAGAAATTGCTCTAAGTTGACCAAAATGGTCCGTTTTCAAAATGTCGATCTTTCAACTAATTTTGACTTTCAGAGGTGGATCATCCCTTTTGGAGCTAAAATGAGCATCTTTATCGTCATTTTCCTGCTTCTAGGGAGCCAGAACTCAAGATTTGGCTCATGGTTAAAAGTGACTTAAAAGGACCCAAATGCTCACTTCGAGGGCTTAAAACGTGTTTATTCACTGCGGGAAGTGATATAAACAACATTTAGAGTAAATTAATGTTCATGCGAGACCTTTAACTTTTCATGCAAAAAGATCGATGACCCGAGACCTGAAGAAATTGCTCTGAGATGACCAAAATGGTCCGTTTTGAAAATTTCCAAGTTTCAACTAATTTTGACTTTCAGAGGTGGATCATCCCTTTTGGAGATAAAATGAACATCTTTATCATCATTTTCATGCTTCTAGGGAGCTAAAACTCAAGATTTGGCTCATGGTAAAAAGTGACTTAAAAGGACCCAAATACTCACTTCGAGGGCTTAAAACGTGTTTATTCACTGCGGGAAGAGATATAAACAACATTTAGAGTAAATTAATGTTCATGCAAGAACGTTCAATTTTTCATGCAAAACAATCGATGACCCCCGACCTGATGAAATTGCTCTAAGTTGATCAAAATTGTCCGTTTTCAAAATGTCGATCTTTCAACTAATTTTGACTTTCAGAGGTGGATCATCCCTTTTGGAGCTAAAATGAGCATCTTTATCGTCATTTTCATGCTTCTAGGGAGCTAAAACTCAAGATTTGGCTCCTGGTTAAAAGTGACTTAAAAGGTTCCAAATGCTCACTTCGAGGGCTTAAAACGTGTTTATTCACTGCGGGAAGAGATATAAACAACATTTAGAGTATATTAATGTTCATGCGAGAACCTTCGATTTTTCATGCAAAACGATCGATGACCCGCGACCTGGTGAAATTGCTCTGAGATGACCAAAATGGTCCGTTTTGAAAATGTCCATCTTTCGACTAATTTTGACTTTCAGAGGTGGATCATCCCTTTTGGAGCTAAAATGAACATCTTTATCGTCATTTTCATGCTTCTAGGGAGCTAAAACTCAAGATTTGGCTAATGGTTAAAAGTGACTTAAAAGGACCCAAATACTCACTTCGAGGGCTTAAAACGTGTTTATTCACTGCGGGAAGAGATATAAACAACATTTAGAGTAAATGAATGTTCATGCGAGAACGTTCAATTTTTCATGCAAAACAATCGATGACCCGCGACCTGATGAAATTGCTCTAAGTTGACCAAAATGGTCCGTTTTCAAAATTTCGATCTTTCAACTAATTTTGACTTTCAGAGGTGGATCATCCCTTTTGGAGCTAAAATGAGCATCTTTATCGTCATTTTCCTGCTTCTAGGGAGCCAAAACTCACGATTTGGCTCATGGTTAAAAGTGACTTAAAAGGACCCAAATGCTCACTTCGAGGGCTTAAAACGTGTTTATTCAGTACGGGAAGAGATATAAACAACATTTAGAGTAAATTAATGTTGATGCGAGAACCATCGGCTTTTCATGCAAAACGATCAATGACCCGCGACCTGATGAAATTGCTCTGAGATGACCAAAATGGTCCTTTTTGAAAATGTCCATCCTTCCACTAATTTTGACTTTCAGAGGTGGATCATCCCTTTTGGAGCTAAAATGAGCATCTTTATCGTCATTTTCATGCTTCTAGGGCGCCAAAACCGAAGATTTGGCTCATGGTTTAAAGTGACTTAAAAGGACTCAAATGCTCACTTCGAGGGCTTAAAACGTGTTTATTCACCGCGGGAAGAGATATAAACAACATTTAGAGTAAATTAATGTTCATGCGAGAACGTTTAATTTTTCATGCAAAACAAACGATGACCCGCGACCTGATGAAATTGCTCTGAGTTGACCAAAATGGTCCGTTTTGAAAATTTCGATCTTTCATCTAATTTAGACTTTCAGAGGTGGATCATCCCCTTTGGAGCTAAAATGGGCATCTCTATCGTCATTTTCATGCTTTTAGGGCGCCAAAACCGAAGATTTGGCTCATGGTTTAAAGTGACTTTAAAGGACTCAAATGCTCACTTTGAGCGCTTAAAATGTGTTTATTCACTGCGGGAAGAGATATAAACAACATTTAGAGTAAACTAATGTTCAGGCGAGAACCTTCGATTTTTCATGCAAAACGATCGATGACCCTCGACCTGATGAAATTGCTTTGAGATGACCAAAATGGTCCATTTTCAAAATTTCGATCTTTCAACTAATTTTGACTTTCAGAGGTGGATCATCCCTTTTGGAGCTAAAATGAGCATCTTTATCGTCATTTTCATGCTTCTAGGGAGCTAAAACTCAAGATTTGGCTCATGGTTAAAAGTGACTTAAAAGGACCCAAATGCTCACTTCGAGGGCTTAAAACTTGTTTATTCAGTGCGGGAAGAGATATAAACAACATTTACAGTAAATTAATATTGATGCGAGAACCTTTGATTTTTCATGCAAAACGATCGATGACCCACGACCTGATGAAATTGCGCTGAGTTGACCAAAATGGTCAGTTTTGAAAATTTCGATCTTTCAACTAATTTTGACATTCAGAGGTGGATCATCCGTTTTGGAGCTAAAATGAGCATCTTTATCGTCATTTTTATGCTTCTAGGGAGCCAAAACTCAAGATTTGGCTCATGGTTAAAAGTGAATTAAAAGGACCCAAATGCTCACTTCGAGGGATTAAAACGTGTTTATTCAGTGCGGGAAGAGATATAAACAACATTTAGAGTATATTAATGTTCATGCGAGAACCTTCGATTTTTCATGCAAAACGATCAATGACCCGCGACCTGATGAAATTGCTCTGAGATGACCAAAATGGTCCGTTTTGAAAATTTCCAAGTTTCAACTAATTTTGACTTTCAGAGGTGGATCATCCCTTTTGGAGCTAAAATGAACATCTTTATCGTCATTTTCATTCTTCTAGGGAGCCAAAACTCAAGATTTTTCTCATGGTTAAAAGTGACTTAAAAGGACCCAAATGCTCACTTCGAGGGCTTAAAACGTGTTTATTCACTGCGAGAAGAGATATAAACAACATTTAGAGTAAATTAATGTTCATGCGAAAACCTTCAATTTTTCATGCAAAACGATCGATGACCCGCGACCTGATGAAATTGCTCTGAGATGACCAAAATGGTCTGTTTTGAAAATTTCCAAGTTTCAACTAATTTTGACTTTCAGAGGTGGATCATCCCTTTTGGAGCTAAAATGAACATCTTTATCGTCATTTTCATGCTTCTAGGGAGCTAAAACTCAAGATTTGGCTAATGGTTAAAAGTGACTTAAAAAGACCCAAATACTCACTTCGAGGGTTTAAAACGTGTGTATTCACTGCGGGTAGAGATATAAACAACATTTAGAGTAAATTAATGTTTATGCGAGAACTTTAAATTTTTCATGCAAAACAATCGATGACCCGCGACCTGATGAAATTGCTCTAAGTTGACCAAAATGGTCCGTTTTCAAAATGTCGATCTTTTAACTAATTTTGACTTTCATAGGTGGATCATCCCTTTTGGAGCTAAAATGAGCATCTTTATCGTGATTTTCCTGCTTCTAGGGAGCCAGAACTCAAGATTGGGCTCATGGTTAAAAGTGACTTAAAAGGACTCAAATGCTCACTTCGAGGGCTTAAAAAGTGTTTATTCACTGCGGGAAGAGATATAAACAACATTTAGAGTAAACTAATGTTCAGGCGAGAACCTTCGATTTTTCATGCAAAACGAATGATGACCCTCGACCTGATGAAATTGCTCTGAGATGACCAAAATTGTCCATTTTCAAAATTTCGATCTTTCAACTAATTTTGACTTTCAGAGGTGGATCATCCCTTTTGGAGCTAAAATGAGCATCTTTATCGTCATTTTTATGCTTCTAGGGCACCAAAACTCAAGATTTGGCTAATGGTTAAAAGTGACTTAAAAGGACCCAAATACTCACTTCGAGGGCTTAAAACGTGTTTATTCACTGCGGGAAGAGATATAAACAACTTTTAGAGTAAATTAATGTTCATGCGAAAACGTTCAATTTTTCATGCAAAACAATCGATGACCCGCGACCTGATGAAATTGCTCTGAGATGACCAAAATGGTCCGTTTTGAAAATTTCCAAGTTTCAACTAATTTTGACTTTCAGAGGTGGATCATCCCTTTTGGAGCTAAAATGAACATCTTTATCGTCATTTTCATGCTTCTAGGGAGCTAAAACTCAAGATTTGGCTAATGGTTAAAAGTGACTTAAAAAGACCCAAATACTCATTTCGAGGGCTTAAAAAGTGTTTATTCACTGAGGGAAGAGATATAAACAACATTTAGAGTAAATGAATGTTCATGCGAGAACGTTCAATTTTTCATGCAAAACAATCGATGACCCGCGACCTGATGAAATTGCTCTAAGTTGACCAAAATGGTCCGTTTTCAAAATTTCGATCTTTCAACTAATTTTGACTTTCAGAGGTGGATCATCCCTTTTGGAGCTAAAATGAGCATCTTTATCGTCATTTTCCTGCTTCTAGGGAGCCAAAACTCACGATTTGGCTCATGGTTAAAAGTGACTTAAAAGGACCCAAATGCTCACTTCGAGGGCTTAAAACGTGTTTATTCAGTACGGGAAGAGATATAAACAACATTTAGAGTAAATTAATGTTGATGCGAGAACCATCGGCTTTTCATGCAAAACGATCAATGACCCGCGACCTGATGAAATTGCTCTGAGATGACCAAAATGGTCCTTTTTGAAAATGTCCATCCTTCCACTAATTTTGACTTTCAGAGGTGGATCATCCCTTTTGGAGCTAAAATGAGCATCTTTATCGTCATTTTCATGCTTCTAGGGCGCCAAAACCGAAGATTTGGCTCATGGTTTAAAGTGACTTAAAAGGACTCAAATGCTCACTTCGAGGGCTTAAAACGTGTTTATTCACCGCGGGAAGAGATATAAACAACATTTAGAGTAAATTAATGTTCATGCGAGAACGTTTAATTTTTCATGCAAAACAAACGATGACCCGCGACCTGATGAAATTGCTCTGAGTTGACCAAAATGGTCCGTTTTGAAAATTTCGATCTTTCATCTAATTTAGACTTTCAGAGGTGGATCATCCCCTTTGGAGCTAAAATGGGCATCTCTATCGTCATTTTCATGCTTTTAGGGCGCCAAAACCGAAGATTTGGCTCATGGTTTAAAGTGACTTTAAAGGACTCAAATGCTCACTTTGAGCGCTTAAAATGTGTTTATTCACTGCGGGAAGAGATATAAACAACATTTAGAGTAAACTAATGTTCAGGCGAGAACCTTCGATTTTTCATGCAAAACGATCGATGACCCTCGACCTGATGAAATTGCTTTGAGATGACCAAAATGGTCCATTTTCAAAATTTCGATCTTTCAACTAATTTTGACTTTCAGAGGTGGATCATCCCTTTTGGAGCTAAAATGAGCATCTTTATCGTCATTTTCATGCTTCTAGGGAGCTAAAACTCAAGATTTGGCTCATGGTTAAAAGTGACTTAAAAGGACCCAAATGCTCACTTCGAGGTCTTAAAACTTGTTTATTCAGTGCGGGAAGAGATATAAACAACATTTACAGTAAATTAATATTGATGCGAGAACCTTTGATTTTTCATGCAAAACGATCGATGACCCACGACCTGATGAAATTGCGCTGAGTTGACCAAAATGGTCAGTTTTGAAAATTTCGATCTTTCAACTAATTTTGACTTTCAGAGGTGGATCATCCGTTTTGGAGCTAAAATGAGCATCTTTATCGTCATTTTTATGCTTCTAGGGAGCCAAAACTCAAGATTTGGCTCATGGTTAAAAGTGAATTAAAAGGACCCAAATGCTCACTTCGAGGGATTAAAACGTGTTTATTCAGTGCGGGAAGAGATATAAACAACATTTAGAGTATATTAATGTTCATGCGAGAACCTTCGATTTTTCATGCAAAACGATCAATGACCCGCGACCTGATGAAATTGCTCTGAGATGACCAAAATGGTCCGTTTTGAAAATTTCCAATTTTCAACTAATTTTGACTTTCAGAGGTGGATCATCCCTTTTGGAGCTAAAATGAACATCTTTATCGTCATTTTCATGCTTCTAGGGAGCCAAAACTCAAGATTTTTCTCATGGTTAAAAGTGACTTCAAAGGACCCAAATGCTCACTTCAAGGGCTTAAAACGTGTTTATTCACTGCGAGAAGAGATATAAACAACATTTAGAGTAAATTAATGTTCATGCGAAAAACTTCAATTTTTCATGCAAAACGATCGATGACCCGCGACCTGATGAAATTGCTCTGAGATGACCAAAATGGTCTGTTTTGAAAATTTCCAAGTTTCAACTAATTTTGACTTTCAGAGGTGGATCATCCCTTTTGGAGCTAAAATGAACATCTTTATCGTCATTTTCATGCTTCTAGGGAGCTAAAACTCAAGATTTGGCTAATGGTTAAAAGTGACTTAAAAAGACCCAAATACTCACTTCGAGGGTTTAAAACGTGTGTATTCACTGCGGGTAGAGATATAAACAACATTTAGAGTAAATTAATGTTTATGCGAGAACTTTAAATTTTTCATGCAAAACAATCGATGACCCGCGACCTGATGAAATTGCTCTAAGTTGACCAAAATGGTCCGTTTTCAAAATGTCGATCTTTTAACTAATTTTGACTTTCATAGGTGGATCATCCCTTTTGGAGCTAAAATGAGCATCTTTATCGTGATTTTCCTGCTTCTAGGGAGCCAAAACTCAAGATTTGGCTCATGGTTAAAAGTGACTTAAAAGGACCCAAATGCTCACTTTGAGGGCTTAAAACTTGTTTATTCAGTGCGGGAAGAGATATAAACAACATTTAGAGTAAATTAATGTTGATGCGAGAACCTTCGATTTTTCATGCAAAACGATCGATGACCACCTGATGAAATTGCTCTGAGATGACCAAAATGTTCCGTTTTGAAAATGTCCATCCTTCCACTAATTTTTACTTTCAGAGGTGGATCATGCCTTTTGGAGCTAAAATGGGCATCTTTATCGTCATTTTCATGCTTCTAGGGAGCCAAAACTCAAGATTTGGCTCCTGGTTAAAAGTGACTTAAAAGGACCCAAATACTCACTTCGAGGGTTTAAAACGTGTTTATTCACTGCGGGAAGAGATATAAACAACCTTTAGAGTAAATTAATGTTCATGCAAGAACGTTCAATTTTTCATGCAAAACAATCGATGACCCCCGACCTGATGAAATTGCTCTAAGTTGACCAAAATGGTCCGTTTTCAAAATTTCGATCTTTCAACTAATTTTGACTTTCAGAGGTGGATCATCCCTTTTGGAGCTAAAATGAGCATCTTTATCGTCATTTTCCTGCTTCTAGGGAGCCAAAACTCACGATTTGGCTCATGGTTAAAAGTGACTTAAAAGGACCCAAATGCTCACTTCGAGGGCTTAAAACGTGTTTATTCAGTACGGGAAGAGATATAAACAACATTTAGAGTAAATTAATGTTGATGCGAGAACCATCGGCTTTTCATGCAAAACGATCAATGACCCGCGACCTGATGAAATTGCTCTGAGATGACCAAAATGGTCCTTTTTGAAAATGTCCATCCTTCCACTAATTTTGACTTTCAGAGGTGGATCATCCCTTTTGGAGCTAAAATGAGCATCTTTATCGTCATTTTCATGCTTCTAGTGCGCCAAAACCGAAGATTTGGCTCATGGTTTAAAGTGACTTAAAAGGACTCAAATGCTCACTTCGAGGGCTTAAAACGTGTTTATTCACCGCGGGAAGAGATATAAACAACATTTAGAGTAAATTAATGTTCATGCGAGAACGTTTAATTTTTCATGCAAAACAAACGATGACCCGCGACCTGATGAAATTGCTCTGAGTTGACCAAAATGGTCCGTTTTGAAAATTTCGATCTTTCATCTAATTTAGACTTTCAGAGGTGGATCATCCCCTTTGGAGCTAAAATGGGCATCTCTATCGTCATTTTCATGCTTTTAGGGCGCCAAAACCGAAGATTTGGCTCATGGTTTAAAGTGACTTTAAAGGACTCAAATGCTCACTTTGAGCGCTTAAAATGTGTTTATTCACTGCGGGAAGAGATATAAACAACATTTAGAGTAAACTAATGTTCAGGCGAGAACCTTCGATTTTTCATGCAAAACGATCGATGACCCTCGACCTGATGAAATTGCTTTGAGATGACCAAAATGGTCCATTTTCAAAATTTCGATCTTTCAACTAATTTTGACTTTCAGAGGTGGATCATCCCTTTTGGAGCTAAAATGAGCATCTTTATCGTCATTTTCCTGCTTCTAGGGAGCCAGAACTCAAGATTTGGCTCATGGTTAAAAGTGACTTAAAAGGACCCAAATGCTCACTTCGAGGGCTTAAAACGTGTTTATTCACTGCGGGAAGTGATATAAACAACATTTAGAGTAAATTAATGTTCATGCGAAAACGTTCAATTTTTCATGCAAAACAATCGATGACCCGCGACCTGATGAAATTGCTCTGAGATGACCAAAATGGTCCGTTTTGAAAAAGTCCATCCTTCCACTAATTTTTACTTTCAGAGGTAGATCATCCCTTTTGGAGCTAAAATGGGCATCTTTATCGTCATTTTCATGCTTCTAGGGATGCAAAACTCAAGATTTGGCTCCTGGTTAAAAGTGACTTAAAACGTTCCAAATGCTCACTTCGAGGGCTTAAAACGTGTTTATTCACCGTGGGAAGAGATATAAAAAACATTTAGAGTAAATTAATGTTCATGCGAGAACGTTCAATTTTTCATGCAAAACAATCGATGACCCGCGACCTGATGAAATTGCTCTGAGATGACCAAAATGGTCCGTTTTGAAAATTTCCAAGTTTCAACTAATTTTGACTTTCAGAGGTGGATCATCCCTTTTGGAGATAAAATGAACATCTTTATCATCATTTTCATGCTTCTAGGGAGCTAAAACTCAAGATTTGGCTCATGGTAAAAAGTGACTTAAAAGGACCCAAATACTCACTTCGAGGGCTTAAAACGTGTTATTCACTGCGGGAAGAGATATAAACAACATTTAGAGTAAATTAATGTTCATGCAAGAACGTTCAATTTTTCATGCAAAACAATCTATGACACGCGACCTGATGAAATTGCTCTAAGTTGACCAAAATGGTCCGTTTTCAAAATGTCGATATTTCAACTAATTTTGACTTTCAGAGGTGGATCATCCCTTTTGGAGCTAAAATGAGCATCTTTATCGTCATTTTCCTGCTTCTAGGGAGCGAGAACTCAAGATTTGGCTCATGGTTAAAAGTGACTTAAAAGGACCCAATTGCTCACTTCGAGGGCTTAAAACGTGTTTATTCACTGCGGGAAGTGATATAAACAACATTTAGAGTAAATTAATGTTCATGCGAGAACCTTCAATTTTTCATGCAAAAAGATCGATGACCCGAGACCTGAAGAAATTGCTCTGAGATGACCAAAATGGTCCGTTTTGAAAATTTCCAAGTTTCAACTAATTTTGACTTTCAGAGGTGGATCATCCCTTTTGGAGATAAAATGAACATCTTTATCATCATTTTCATGCTTCTAGGGAGCTAAAACTCAAGATTTGGCTCATGGTAAAAAGTGACTTAAAAGGACCCAAATACGCATTTCGAGGGCTTAAAACGTGTTTATTCATTGCGGGAAGAGATATAAACAACATTTAGAGTAAATTAATGTTTATGCGAGAACTTTAAATTTTTCATGCAAAACAATCGATGACCCACGACCTGATGAAATTGCTCTAAGTTGACCAAAATGGTCCGTTTTCAAAATGTCGATCTTTCAACTAATTTTGACTTTCAGAGGTGGATCATCCCTTTTGGAGCTAAAATGAGCATCTTTATCGTCATTTTCCTGCTTCTAGGGAGCCAAAACTCAAGATTTGGCTCATGGTTTAAAGTGACTTAAAAGGACCCAAATGCTCACTTTGAGGGCTTAAAACTTGTTTATTCATTGCGGGAAGAGATATAAACAACATTTAGAGTAAATTAATGTTCATGCAAGAACGTTCAATTTTTCATGCAAAACAATCGATGACCCCCGACCTGATGAAATTGCTCTAAGTTGACCAAAATGGTCCGTTTTCAAAATGTCGATCTTTCAACTAATTTTGACTTTCAGAGGTGGATCATCCCTTTTGGAGCTAAAATGAGCATCTTTATCGTCATTTTCATGCTTCTAGGGAGCTAAAACTCAAGATTTGGCTCCTGGTTAAAAGTGACTTAAAAGGTTCCAAATGCTCACTTCGAGGGCTTAAAACGTGTTTATTCACTGCGGGAAGAGATATAAACAACATTTAGAGTATATTAATGTTCATGCGAGAACCTTCGATTTTTCATGCAAAACGATCGATGACCCGCGACCTGGTGAAATTGCTCTGAGATGACCAAAATGGTCCGTTTTGAAAATGTCCATCTTTCGACTAATTTTGACTTTCAGAGGTGGATCATCCCTTTTGGAGCTAAAATGAACATCTTTATCGTCATTTTCATGCTTCTAGGGAGCTAAAACTCAAGATTTGGCTAATGGTTAAAAGTGACTTAAAAGGACCCAAATACTCACTTCGAGGGCTTAAAACGTGTTTATTCACTGCGGGAAGAGATATAAGCAACATTTAGAGTAAATGAATGTTCATGCGAGAACGTTCAATTTTTCATGCAAAACAATCGATGACCCGCGACCTGATGAAATTGCTCTAAGTTGACCAAAATGGCCCGTTTTCAAAATGTCCATCCTTCCACTAATTTTGACTTTCAGGGGTGGATCATCCCTTTTGGAGCTAAAATGAGCATCTTTATCGTCATTTTCATGCTTCTAGGGCGCCAAAACCGAAGATTTGGCTCATGGTTTAAAGTGACTTAAAAGGACTCAAATGCTCACTTCGAGGGCTTAAAACGTGTTTATTCACTGCGGGAAGTGACATAAACAACATTTAGAGTAAATTAATGTTCATGCGAGAACCTTCAACTTTTCATGCAAAAAGATCGATGACCCGAGACCTGAAGAAATTGCTCTGAGATGACCAAAATGGTCCGTTTTGAAAATTTCCAAGTTTCAACTAATTTTGACTTTCAGAGGTGGATCATTCCTTTTGGAGATAAAATGAACATCTTTATCATCATTTTCATGCTTCTAGGGAGCTAAAACTCAAGATTTGGCTCATGGTTAAAAGTGACTTAAAAGGACCCAAATACTCACTTCGAGGGCTTAAAACGTGTTTATTCACTGCGGGAAGAGATATAAACAACATTTAGAGTAAATTAATGTTCATGCAAGAACGTTCAATTTTTCATGCAAAACAATCGATGACCCCCGACCTGATGAAATTGCTCTAAGTTGATCAAAATGGTCCGTTTTCAAAATGTCGATCTTTCAACTAATTTTGACTTTCAGAGGTGGATCATCCCTTTTGGAGCTAAAATGAGCATCTTTATCGTCATTTTCATGCTTCTAGGGAGCTAAAACTCAAGATTTGGCTCATGGTAAAAAGTGACTTAAAAGGACCCAAATACTCACTTCGAGGGCTTAAAACGTGTTTATTCACTGCGGGAAGAGATATAAACAACATTTAGAGTAAATTAATGTTCATGCAAGAACGTTCAATTTTTCATGCAAAACAATCGATGACCCCCGACCTGATGAAATTGCTCTAAGTTGATCAAAATGGTCCGTTTTCAAAATGTCGATCTTTCAACTAATTTTGACTTTCAGAGGTGGATCATCCCTTTTGGAGCTAAAATGAGCATCTTTATCGTCATTTTCCTGCTTCTAGGGAGCCAGAACTCAAGATTTGGCTCATGGTTAAAAGTGACTTAAAAGGACCCAAATGCTCACTTCGAGGGCTTAAAACGTGTTTATTCACTGCGGGAAGTGATATAAACAACATTTAGAGTAAATTAATGTTCATGCGAGAACCTTCAATTTTTCATGCAAAAAGATCGATGACCCGAGACCTGAAGAAATTGCTCTAAGTTGACCAAAATGGTCCGTTTTCAAATAGTCGATCTTTCAACTAATTTTGACTTTCGGAGGTGGATCATCCCTTTTGGAGCTAAAATGAGCATCTTTATCGTCATTTTCCTGCTTCTAGGGAGCCAGAACTCAAGATTTGGCTAATGGTTAAAAGTGACTTAAAAGGACCCAAATACTCACTTCGAGGGCTTAAAACGTGTTTATTCACTGCGGGTAGAGATATAAACAACATTTAGAGTAAATTAATGTTCATGCAAGAAGGTTCAATTTTTCATGCAAAACAATCGATGACCCCCGACCTGATGAAATTGCTCTAAGTTGATCAAAATGGTCCGTTTTCAAAATGTCGATCTTTCAACTAATTTTTACTTTCAGAGGTGGATCATCCCTTTTGGAGCTAAAATGAGCATCTTTATCGTCATTTTCATGCTTCTAGGGAGCTAAAACTCAAGATTTGGCTCTGGTTAAAAGTGACTTAAAAGGTTCCAAATGCTCACTTCGAGGGCTTAAAACGTGTTTATTCACTGCGGGAAGAGATATAAACAACATTTAGAGTATATTAATGTTCATGCGAGAACCTTCGATTTTTCATGCAAAACGATCGATGACCCGCGACCTGGTGAAATTGCTCTGAGATGACCAAAATGGTCCGTTTTGAAAATGTCCATCTTTTGACTAATTTTGACTTTCAGAGGTGGATCATCCCTTTTGGAGCTAAAATGAACATCGTTATCGTCATTTTCATGCTTCTAGGGAGCTAAAACTCAAGATTTGGCTAATGGTTAAAAGTGACTTAAAAGGACCCAAATACTCACTTCGAGGGCTTAAAACGTGTTTATTCACTGCGGGAAGAGATATAAACAACATTTAGAGTAAATTAATGTTCATGCAAGAAGGTTTAATTTTTCATGCAAAACAATCGATGACCCGCGACCTGATGAAATTGCTCTAAGTTGACCAAAATGGTCCGTTTTCAAAATGTCGATCTTTCAACTAATTTTGACTTTCAGAGGTGGATCATCCCTTTTGGAGCTAAAATGAGCATCTTTATCGTCATTTTCCTGCTTCTAGGGAGCCAGAACTCAAGATTTGGCTCATGGTTAAAAGTGACTTAAAAGGACCCAAATGCTCACTTCGAGGGCTTAAAACGTGTTTATTCACTGCGGGAAGTGATATAAACAACATTTAGAGTAAATTAATGTTCATGCGAGAACCTTCAATTTTTCATGCAAAAAGATCGATGACCCGAGACCTGAAGAAATTGCTCTGAGATGACCAAAATGGTCCGTTTTGAAAATTTCCAAGTTTCAACTAATTTTGACTTTCAGAGGTGGATCATCCCTTTTGGAGATAAAATGAACATCTTTATCATCATTTTCATGCTTCTAGGGAGCTAAAACTCAAGATTTGGCTCATGGTAAAAAGTGACTTAAAAGGACCCAAATACTCACTTCGAGGGCTTAAAACGTGTTTATTCACTGCGGGAAGAGATATAAACAACATTTAGAGTAAATTAATGTTCATGCAAGAACGTTCAATTTTTCATGCAAAACAATCGATGACCCCCGACCTGATGAAATTGCTCTAAGTTGACCAAAATGGTCCATTTTCAAAATGTCGATCTTTCAACTAATTTTGACTTTCAGAGGTGGATCATCCCTTTTGGAGCTAAAATGAGCATCTTTATCGTCATTTTCATGCTTCTAAGGAGCTAAAACTCAAGATTTGGCTCTTGGTTAAAAGTGACTTAAAAGGTCCCAAATGCTAACTTCGAGGGCTTAAAACATGTTTATTCAGTACGGGAAGAGATATAAACAACATTTAGAGTAAATTAATGTTGATGCGAGAACCTTCGATTTTTCATGCAAAACGATCAATGACCCGCGACCTGATGAAATTGCTCTGAGATGACCAAAATGGTCCTTTTTGAAAATGTCCATCCGTCCACTAAGTTTGACTTTCAGAGGTGGATCATCCCTTTGGAGCTAAAATGAGCATCTTTATCGTCATTTTCATGCTTCTAGGGCGCCAAAACCGAAGATTTGGCTCATGGTTTAAAGTGACTTAAAAGGACTCAAATGCTCACTTCGAGGGCTTAAAACGTGTTTATTCACTGCGGGAAGAGATATAAACAACATTTAGAGTAAATTAATGTTCATGCGAGAACGTTCAATTTTTCATGCAAAACAATCCATGACCCGCGACCTGATGAAATTGCTCTGAGTTGACCAAAATGGTCCGTTTTGAAAATTTCGATCTTTCATCTAATTTAGACTTTCAGAGGTGGATCATCCCCTTTGGAGCTAAAATGGGCATCTTTATCGTCATTTTCATGCTTCTAGGGCGCCAAAACCGAAGTTTTGGCTCATGGTTTAAAGTGACTTAAAAGGACTCAAATGCTCACTTCGAGGGCTTAAAACGTGTTTATTCACTGCGGGAAGTGATATAAACAACATTTAGAGTAAATTAATGTTCATGCGAGAACCTTCAATTTTTCATGCAAAAAGATCGATGACCCGAGACCTGAAGAAATTGCTCTAAGTTGACCAAAATGGTCCGTTTTCAAAATGTCGATCTTTCAACTAATTTTGACTTTCAGAGGTGGATCATCCCTTTTGGAGCTAAAATGAGCATCTTTATCGTCATTTTCCTGCTTCTAGGGAGCCAGAACTCAAGATTTGGCTCATGGTTAAAAGTGACTTAAAAGGACCCAAATGCTCACTTCGAGGGCTTAAAACGTGTTTATTCACTGCGGGAAGTGATATAAACAACATTTGAGTAAATTAATGTTCATGCGAGAACCTTCAACTTTTCATGCAAAAAGATCGATGACCCGAGACCTGAAGAAATTGCTCTGAGATGACCAAAATGGTCCGTTTTGAAAATTTCCAAGTTTCAACTAATTTTGACTTTCAGAGGTGGATCATCCCTTTTGGAGATAAAATGAACATCTTTATCATCATTTTCATGCTTCTAGGGAGCTAAAACTCAAGATTTGGCTCATGGTAAAAAGTGACTTAAAAGGACCCAAATACTCACTTCGAGGGCTTAAAACGTGTTTATTCACTGCGGGAAGAGATATAAACAACATTTAGAGTAAATTAATGTTCATGCAAGAACGTTCAATTTTTCATGCAAAACAATCGATGACCCCCGACCTGATGAAATTGCTCTAAGTTGATCAAAATGGTCCGTTTTCAAAATGTCGATCTTTCAACTAATTTTGACTTTCAGAGGTGGATCATCCCTTTTGGAGCTAAAATGAGCATCTTTATCGTCATTTTCCTGCTTCTAGGGAGCCAGAACTCAAGATTGGGCTCATGGTTAAAAGTGACTTAAAAGGACTCAAATGCTCACTTCGAGGGCTTAAAAAGTGTTTATTCACTGCGGGAAGAGATATAAACAACATTTAGAGTATATTAATGTTCATGCGAGAACCTTCGATTTTTCATGCAAAACGATCGATGACCCGCGACCTGGTGAAATTGCTCTGAGATGACCAAAATGGTCCGTTTTGAAAATGTCCATCTTTCGACTAATTTTGACTTTCAGAGGTGGATCATCCCTTTTGGAGCTAAAATGAACATCGTTATCGTCATTTTCATGCTTCTAGGGAGCTAAAACTCAAGATTTGGCTAATGGTTAAAAGTGACTTAAAAGGACCCAAATACTCACTTCGAGGGCTTAAAACGTGTTTATTCACTGCGGGAAGAGATATACACAACATTTAGAGTAAATTAATGTTCATGCAAGAAGGTTTAATTTTTCATGCAAAACAATCGATGACCCGCGACCTGATGAAATTGCTCTAAGTTGACCAAAATGGTCCGTTTTCAAAATGTCGATCTTTCAACTAATTTTGACTTTCAGAGGTGGATCATCCCTTTTGGAGCTAAAATGAGCATCTTTATCGTCATTTTCCTGCTTCTAGGGAGCCAGAACTCAAGATTTGGCTCATGGTTAAAAGTGACTTAAAAGGACCCAAATGCTCACTTCGAGGGCTTAAAATGTGTTTATTCACTGCGGGAAGTGATATAAACAACATTTAGAGTAAATTAATGTTCATGCGAGAACCTTCAATTTTTCATGCAAAAAGATCGATGACCCGAGACCTGAAGAAATTGCTCTAAGTTGACCAAAATGGTCCGTTTTCAAAATGTCGAACTTTCAACTAATTTTGACTTTCAGAGGTGGATCATCCCTTTTGGAGCTAAAATGAGCATCTTTATCGTCATTTTCCTGCTTCTAGGGAGCCAGAACTCAAGATTTGGCTAATGGTTAAAAGTGACTTAAAAGGACCCAAATACTCACTTCGAGGGCTTAAAACGTGTTTATTCACTGCGGGAAGAGATATAAACAACATTTAGAGTAAATTAATGTTCATGCAAGAAGGTTTAATTTTTCATGCAAAACAATCGATGACCCGCGACTTGATGAAATTGCTCTAAGTTGACCAAAATGGTCCGTTTTCAAAATGTCGATCTTTCAACTAATTTTGACTTTCAGAGGTGGATCATCCCTTTTGGAGCTAAAATGAGCATCTTTATCGTCATTTTCCTGCTTCTAGGGAGCCAGAACTCAAGATTTGGCTCATGGTTAAAAGTGACTTAAAAGGACCCAAATGCTCACTTCGAGGGCTTAAAACGTGTTTATTCACTGCAAGAAGAGATATAAACAACATTTAGAGTAAATTAATGTTCATGCAAGAACGTTCAATTTTTCATGCAAAACAATCGATGACCCCCGACCTGATGAAATTGCTCTAAGTTGACCAAAATGGTCCATTTTCAAAATGTCGATCTTTCAACTAATTTTGACTTTCAGAGGTGGATCATCCCTTTTGGAGCTAAAATGAGCATCTTTATCGTCATTTTCATGCTTCTAAGGAGCTAAAACTCAAGATTTGGCTCATGGTTAAAAGTGACTTAAAAGGTCCCAAATGCTAACTTCGAGGGCTTAAAACATGTTTATTCAGTACGGGAAGAGATATAAACAACATTTAGAGTAAATTAATGTTGATGCGAGAACCTTCGATTTTTCATGCAAAACGATCAATGACCCGCGACCTGATGAAATTGCTCTGAGATGACCAAAATGGTCCTTTTTGAAAATGTCCATCCGTCCACTAAGTTTGACTTTCAGAGGTGGATCATCCCTTTGGAGCTAAAATGAGCATCTTTATCGTCATTTTCATGCTTCTAGGGCGCCAAAACCGAAGATTTGGCTCATGGTTTAAAGTGACTTAAAAGGACTCAAATGCTCACTTCGAGGGCTTAAAACGTGTTTATTCACTGCGGGAAGAGATATAAACAACATTTAGAGTAAATTAATGTTCATGCGAGAACGTTCAATTTTTCATGCAAAACAATCCATGACCCGCGACCTGATGAAATTGCTCTGAGTTGACCAAAATGGTCCGTTTTGAAAATTTCGATCTTTCATCTAATTTAGACTTTCAGAGGTGGATCATCCCCTTTGGAGCTAAAATGGGCATCTTTATCGTCATTTTCATGCTTCTAGGGCGCCAAAACCGAAGTTTTGGCTCATGGTTTAAAGTGACTTAAAAGGACTCAAATGCTCACTTCGAGGGCTTAAAACGTGTTTATTCACTGCGGGAAGTGATATAAACAACATTTAGAGTAAATTAATGTTCATGCGAGAACCTTCAATTTTTCATGCAAAAAGATCGATGACCCGAGACCTGAAGAAATTGCTCTAAGTTGACCAAAATGGTCCGTTTTCAAAATGTCGATCTTTCAACTAATTTTGACTTTCAGAGGTGGATCATCCCTTTTGGAGCTAAAATGAGCATCTTTATCGTCATTTTCCTGCTTCTAGGGAGCCAGAACTCAAGATTTGGCTCATGGTTAAAAGTGACTTAAAAGGACCCAAATGCTCACTTCGAGGGCTTAAAACGTGTTTATTCACTGCGGGAAGTGATATAAACAACATTTGAGTAAATTAATGTTCATGCGAGAACCTTCAACTTTTCATGCAAAAAGATCGATGACCCGAGACCTGAAGAAATTGCTCTGAGATGACCAAAATGGTCCGTTTTGAAAATTTCCAAGTTTCAACTAATTTTGACTTTCAGAGGTGGATCATCCCTTTTGGAGCTAAAATGAGCATCTTTATCGTCATTTTTATGCTTCTAGGGAGCCAAAACTCAAGATTTGGCTCATGGTTAAAAGTGACTTAAAAGGACCAAAATACTCACTTCGAGGGCTTAAAACGTGTTTATTCAGTGCGGGAAGAGATATAATCAACATTTACAGTCAATTAATATTGATGCGAGAACCTTCGATTTTTCATGCAAAACGATCGATGACCCACGACCTGATGAAATTGCGCTGAGTTGACCAAAATGGTCAGTTTTGAAAATTTCGATCTTTCAACTAATTTTGACTTTCAGAGGTGGATCATCCATTTTGGAGCTAAAATGAGCATCTTTATCGTCATTTTTATGCTTCTAGGGAGCCAAAACTCAAGATTTGGCTCATGGTTAAAAGTGACTTAAAAGGACCCAAATGCTCACCTCGACGGATTAAAACGTGTTTATTCAGTGCGGGAAGAGACATAAACAACATTTAGAGTATATTAATGTTCATGCGAGAACCTTCGAATTTTCATGCAAAACGATCGATGACCCGCGACCTGGTGAAATTGCTCTGAGATGACCAAAATGGTCCGTTTTGAAAATGTCCATATTTCCACTAATTTTGACTTTCAGAGGTGGATCATCCCTTTTGGAGCTAAAATGAGCATCTTTATCGTCATTTTCATGCTTCTAGGGAGCCAAAACTCAAGATTTTGCTCATGGTTAAAAGTGACTTAAAAGGACCCAAATGCTCACTTCGAGGGCTTAAAACCTGTTTATTCACTGCAAGAAGAGATATAAACAACATTTAGAGTAAATTAATGTTCATGCGAGAACCTTCAATTTTTTATGCAAAACGATCGATGACCCGCGACCTGATGAAATTGCTCTGAGATGACCAAAATGGTCCGTTTTGAAAATTTCCAAGTTTCAACTAATTTTGACTTTCAGAGGTGGATCATCCCTTTTGGAGCTAAAATGAACATCTTTATCGTCATTTTCATGCTTCTAGGGAGCCAAAACTCAAGATTTTTCTCATGGTTAAAAGTGACTTAAAAGGACCCAAATGCTCACTTCGAGGGCTTAAAACGTGGTTATTCACTGCGAGAAGAGATATAAACAACATTTAGAGTAAATTAATGTTCATGCGAAAACCTTCAATTTTTCATGCAAAACGATCGATGACCCGCGACCTGATGAAATTGCTCTGAGATGACCAAAATGGTCTGTTTTGAAAATGTCCAAGTTTCAACTAATTTTGACTTTCAGAGGTGGATCATCCCTTTTGGAGCTAAAATGAACATCTTTATCGTCATTTTCATGCTTCTAGGGAGCTAAAACTCAAGATTTGGCTAATGGTTAAAAGTGACTTAAAAGGACCCAAATGCTAACTTCGAGGGCTTAAAACGTGTTTATTCAGTACGGGAAGAGATATAAACAACATTTAGAGTAAATTAATGTTGATGCGAGAACCTTCGATTTTTCATGCAAAACGATCAATGACCCGCGACCTGATGAAATTGCTCTGAGATGACCAAAATGGTCCTTTTTGAAAATGTCCAACCTTACACTAATTTTGACTTTCAGAGGTGGATCATCCCTTTTGGAGCTAAAATGAGCATCTTTATCGTCATTTTCATGCTTCTAGGGCGCCAAAACCGAAGATTTGGCTCATGGTTTAAAGTGACTTTAAAGGACTCAAATGCTCACTTTGAGCGCTTAAAATGTTTTTATTCACTGCGGGAAGAGATATAAACAACATTTAGAGTAAACTAATGTTCAGGCGAGAACCTTCGATTTTTGATGCAAAACGATCGATGACCCTCGACCTGATGAAATTGCTCTGAGATGACCAAAATGGTCCGTTTTCAAAATTTCGATCTTTCAACTAATTTTGACTTTCAGAGGTGGATCATCCCTTTTGGAGCTAAAATGAGCATCTTTATCGTCATTTTCCTGCTTCTAGGGAGCCAAAACTCACGATTTGGCTCATGGTTAAAAGTGACTTAAAAGGACCCAAATGCTCACTTCGAGGGCTTAAAACGTGTTTATTCAGTACGGGAAGAGATATAAACAACATTTAGAGTAAATTAATGTTGATGCGAGAACCATCGGCTTTTCATGCAAAACGATCAATGACCCGCGACCTGATGAAATTGCTCTGAGATGACCAAAATGGTCCTTTTTGAAAATGTCCATCCTTCCACTAATTTTGACTTTCAGAGGTGGATCATCCCTTTTGGAGCTAAAATGAGCATCTTTATCGTCATTTTCATGCTTCTAGGGCGCCAAAACCGAAGATTTGGCTCATGGTTTAAAGTGACTTAAAAGGACTCAAATGCTCACTTCGAGGGCTTAAAACGTGTTTATTCACCGCGGGAAGAGATATAAACAACATTTAGAGTAAATTAATGTTCATGCGAGAACGTTTAATTTTTCATGCAAAACAAACGATGACCCGCGACCTGATGAAATTGCTCTGAGTTGACCAAAATGGTCCGTATTGAAAATGTCGATCTTTCATCTAATTTAGACTTTCAGAGGTGGATCATCCCCTTTGGAGCTAAAATGGGCATCTTTATCGTCATTTTCATGCTTTTAGGGCGCCAAAACCGAAGATTTGGCTCATGGTTTAAAGTGACTTTAAAGGACTCAAATGCTCACTTTGAGCGCTTAAAATGTGTTTATTCACTGCGGGAAGAGATATAAACAACATTTAGAGTAAACTAATGTTCAGGCGAGAACCTTCGATTTTTCATGCAAAACGATCGATGACCCTCGACCTGATGAAATTGCTTTGAGATGACCAAAATGGTCCATTTTCAAAATTTCGATCTTTCAACTAATTTTGACTTTCAGAGGTGGATCATCCCTTTTGGAGCTAAAATGAGCATCTTTATCGTCATTTTCATGCTTCTAGGGAGCTAAAACTCAAGATTTGGCTCATGGTTAAAAGTGACTTAAAAGGACCCAAATGCTCACTTCGAGGTCTTAAAACTTGTTTATTCAGTGCGGGAAGAGATATAAACAACATTTACAGTAAATTAATATTGATGCGAGAACCTTTGATTTTTCATGCAAAACGATCGATGACCCGCGACCTGATGAAATTGCGCTGAGTTGACCAAAATGGTCAGTTTTGAAAATTTCGATCTTTCAACTAATTTTGACTTTCAGAGGTGGATCATCCGTTTTGGAGCTAAAATGAGCATCTTTATCGTCATTTTTATGCTTCTAGGGAGCCAAAACTCAAGATTTGGCTCATGGTTAAAAGTGACTTAAAAGGACCCAAATGCTCACTTCGAGGGATTAAAACGTGTTTATTCAGTGCGGGAAGAGATATAAACAACATTTAGAGTATATTAATGTTCATGCGAGAACCTTCGATTTTTCATGCAAAACGATCAATGACCCGCGACCTGGTGAAATTGCTCTTAGATGACCAAAATGGTCCGTTTTGAAAATGTCCATCTTTCCACTAATTTTGACTTTCAGAGGTGGATCATCCGTTTTGGAGGTAAAATGAGCATCTTTATCGTCATTTTCATGCTTCTAGGGAGCCAAAACTCAAGATTTTTCTCATGGTTAAAAGTGACTTAAAAGGACCCAAATGCTCACTTCGAGGTCTTAAAACGTGGTTATTCACTGCGAGAAGAGATATAAACAACATTTAGAGTAAATTAATGTTCATGCGAAAACCTTCAATTTTTCATGCAAAACGATCGATGACCCGCGACCTGATGAAATTGCTCTGAGATGACCAAAATGGTCTGTTTTGAAAATGTCCAAGTTTCAACTAATTTTGACTTTCAGAGGTGGATCATCCCTTTTGGAGCTAAAATGAACATCTTTATCGTCATTTTCATGCTTCTAGGGAGCTAAAACTCAAGATTTGGCTAATGGTTAAAAGTGACTTAAAAGGACCCAAATGCTAACTTCGAGGGCTTAAAACGTGTTTATTCAGTACGGGAAGAGATATAAACAACATTTAGAGTAAATTAATGTTGATGCGAGAACCTTCGATTTTTCATGCAAAACGATCAATGACCCGCGACCTGATGAAATTGCTCTGAGATGACCAAAATGGTCCTTTTTGAAAATGTCCAACCTTACACTAATTTTGACTTTCAGAGGTGGATCATCCCTTTTGGAGCTAAAATGAGCATCTTTATCGTCATTTTCATGCTTCTAGGGCGCCAAAACCGAAGATTTGGCTCATGGTTTAAAGTGACTTAAAAGGACTCAAATGCTCACTTCGAGGGCTTAAAACGTGTTTATTCACCGCGGGAAGAGATATAAACAACATTTAGAGTAAATTAATGTTCATGCGAGAACGTTTAATTTTTCATGCAAAACAAACGATGACCCGCGACCTGATGAAATTGCTCTGAGTTGACCAAAATGGTCCGTTTTGAAAATGTCGATCTTTCATCTAATTTAGACTTTCAGAGGTGGATCATCCCCTTTGGAGCTAAAATGGGCATCTTTATCGTCATTTTCATGCTTTTAGGGCGCCAAAACCGAAGATTTGGCTCATGGTTTAAAGTGACTTTAAAGGACTCAAATGCTCACTTTGAGCGCTTAAAATGTGTTTATTCACTGCGGGAAGAGATATAAACAACATTTAGAGTAAACTAATGTTCAGGCGAGAACCTTCGATTTTTCATGCAAAACGATCGATGACCCTCGACCTGATGAAATTGCTTTGAGATGACCAAAATGGTCCATTTTCAAAATTTCGATCTTTCAACTAATTTTGACTTTCAGAGGTGGATCATCCCTTTTGGAGCTAAAATGAGCATCTTTATCGTCATTTTCATGCTTCTAGGGAGCTAAAACTCAAGATTTGGCTCATGGTTAAAAGTGACTTAAAAGGACCCAAATGCTCACTTCGAGGGCTTAAAACTTGTTTATCCAGTGCGGGAAGAGATATAAACAACATTTACAGTAAATTAATATTGATGCGAGAACCTTTGATTTTTCATGCAAAACGATCGATGACCCGCGACCTGATGAAATTGCGCTGAGTTGACCAAAATGGTCAGTTTTGAAAATTTCGATCTTTCAACTAATTTTGACTTTCAGAGGTGGATCATCCGTTTTGGAGCTAAAATGAGCATCTTTATCGTCATTTTTATGCTTCTAGGGAGCCAAAACTCAAGATTTGGCTCATGGTTAAAAGTGACTTAAAAGGACCCAAATGCTCACTTTGAGGGATTAAAACGTGTTTATTCAGTGCGGGAAGAGATATAAACAACATTTAGAGTATATTAATGTTCATGCGAGAACCTTCGATTTTTCATGCAAAACGATCAATGACCCGCGACCTGGTGAAATTGCTCTTAGATGACCAAAATGGTCCGTTTTGAAAATGTCCATCTTTCCACTAATTTTGACTTTCAGAGGTGGATCATCCGTTTTGGAGCTAAAATGAGCATCTTTATCGTCATTTTTATGCTTCTAGGGAGCCAAAACTCAAGATTTGGCTCATGGTTAAAAGTGACTTAAAAGGACCCAAATGCTCACTTCGACGGATTAAAACGTGTTTATTCAGTGCGGGAAGAGACATAAACAACATTTAGAGTATATTAATGTTCATGCGAGAACCTTCGATTTTTCATGCAAAACGATCGATGACCCGCGACCTGGTGAAATTGCTCTGAGATGACCAAAATGGTCCGTTTTGATGATGTCCATATTTCCACTAATTTTGACTTTCAGAGGTGGATCATCCCTTTTGGAGCTAAAATGAGCATCTTTATCGTCATTTTCATGCTTCTAGGGAGCCAAAACTCAAGATTTTGCTCATGGTTAAAAGTGACTTAAAAGGACCCAAATGCTCACTTCGAGGGCTTAAAACCTGTTTATTCACTGCAAGAAGAGATATAAACAACATTTAGAGTAAATTAATGTTCATGCGAGAACCTTCAATTTTTTATGCAAAACGATCGATGACCCGCGACCTGATGAAATTGCTCTGAGATGACCAAAATGGTCCGTTTTGAAAATTTCCAAGTTTCAACTAATTTTGACTTTCAGAGGTGGATCATCCCTTTTGGAGCTAAAATGAACATCTTTATCGTCATTTTCATGCTTCTAGGGAGCCAAAACTCAAGATTTTTCTCATGGTTAAAAGTGACTTAAAAGGACCCAAATGCTCAATTCGAGGGCCTAAAACGTGGTTATTCACTGCGAGAAGAGATATAAACAACATTTAGAGTAAATTAATGTTCATGCGAAAACCTTCAATTTTTCATGCAAAACGATCGATGACCCGCGACCTGATGAAATTGCTCTGAGATTACCAAAATGGTCTGTTTTGAAAATGTCCAAGTTTCAACTAATTTTGACTTTCAGAGGTGGATCATCCCTTTTGGAGCTAAAATGAACATCTTTATCGTCATTTTCATGCTTCTAGGGAGCTAAAACTCAAGATTTGGCTAATGGTTAAAAGTGACTTAAAAGGACTCAAATGCTAACTTCGAGGGCTTAAAACGTGTTTATTCAGTACAGGAAGAGATATAAACAACATTTAGAGTAAATTAATGTTGATGCGAGAACCTTCGATTTTTCATGCAAAACGATCAATGACCCGCGACCTAATGAAATTGCTCTGAGATGACCAAAATGGTCCTTTTTGAAAATGTCCAACCTTACACTAATTTTGACTTTCAGAGGTGGATCATCCCTTTTGGAGCTAAAATGAGCATCTTTATCGTCATTTTCATGCTTCTAGGGCGCCAAAACCGAAGATTTGGCTCATGGTTTAAAGTGACTTTAAAGGACTCAAATGCTCACTTTGAGCGCTTAAAATGTTTTTATTCACTGCGGGAAGAGATATAAACAACATTTAGAGTAAACTAATGTTCAGGCGAGAACCTTCGATTTTTCATGCAAAACGATCGATGACCCTCGACCTGATGAAATTGCTCTGAGATGACCAAAATGGTCCGTTTTCAAAATTTCGATCTTTCAACTAATTTTGACTTTCAGAGGTGGATCATCCCTTTTGGAGCTAAAATGAGCATCTTTATCGTCATTTTCCTGCTTCTAGGGAGCCAAAACTCACGATTTGGCTCATGGTTAAAAGTGACTTAAAAGGACCCAAATGCTCACTTCGAGGGCTTAAAACGTGTTTATTCAGTACGGGAAGAGATATAAACAACATTTAGAGTAAATTAATGTTGATGCGAGAACCATCGGCTTTTCATGCAAAACGATCAATGACCCGCGACCTGATGAAATTGCTCTGAGATGACCAAAATGGTCCTTTTTGAAAATGTCCATCCTTCCACTAATTTTGACTTTCAGAGGTGGATCATCCCTTTTGGAGCTAAAATGAGCATCTTTATCGTCATTTTCATGCTTCTAGGGCGCCAAAACCGAAGATTTGGCTCATGGTTTAAGTGACTTAAAAGGACTCAAATGCTCACTTCGAGGGCTTAAAACGTGTTTATTCACCGCGGGAAGAGATATAAACAACATTTAGAGTAAATTAATGTTCATGCGAGAACGTTTAATTTTTCATGCAAAACAAACGATGACCCGCGACCTGATGAAATTGCTCTGAGTTGACCAAAATGGTCCGTTTTGAAAATTTCGATCTTTCATCTAATTTAGACTTTCAGAGGTGGATCATCCCCTTTGGAGCTAAAATGGGCATCTTTATCGTCATTTTCATGCTTTTAGGGCGCCAAAACCGAAGATTTGGCTCATGGTTTAAAGTGACTTTAAAGGACTCAAATGCTCACTTTGAGCGCTTAAAATGTGTTTATTCACTGCGGGAAGAGATATAAACAACATTTAGAGTAAACTAATGTTCAGGCGAGAACCTTCGATTTTTCATGCAAAACGATCGATGACCCTCGACCTGATGAAATTGCTTTGAGATGACCAAAATGGTCCATTTTCAAAATTTCGATCTTTCAACTAATTTTGACTTTCAGAGGTGGATCATCCCCTTTGGAGCTAAAATGGGCATCTTTATCGTCATTTTCATGCTTTTAGGGCGCCAAAACCGAAGATTTGGCTCATGGTTTAAAGTGACTTAAAAGGACCCAAATGCTCACTTCGAGGGCCTAAAACGTGGTTATTCACTGCGAGAAGAGATATAAACAACATTTAGAGTAAATTAATGTTCATGCGAAAACCTTCAATTTTTCATGCAAAACGATCGATGACCCGCGACCTGATGAAATTGCTCTGAGATGACCAAAATGGTCTGTTTTGAAAATGTCCAAGTTTCAACTAATTTTGACTTTCAGAGGTGGATCATCCCTTTTGGAGCTAAAATGAACATCTTTATCGTCATTTTCATGCTTCTAGGGAGCTAAAACTCAAGATTTGGCTAATGGTTAAAAGTGACTTAAAAGGACCCAAATGCTAACTTCGAGGGCTTAAAACGTGTTTATTCAGTACGGGAAGAGATATAAACAACATTTAGAGTAAATTAATGTTGATGCGAGAACCTTCGATTTTTCATGCAAAACGATCAATGACCCGCGACCTGATGAAATTGCTCTGAGATGACCAAAATGGTCCTTTTTGAAAATGTCCAACCTTACACTAATTTTGACTTTCAGAGGTGGATCATCCCTTTTGGAGCTAAAATGAGCATCTTTATCGTCATTTTCATGCTTCTAGGGCGCCAAAACCGAAGATTTGGCTCATGGTTTAAAGTGACTTTAAAGGACTCAAATGCTCACTTTGAGCGCTTAAAATGTTTTTATTCACTGCGGGAAGAGATATAAACAACATTTAGAGTAAACTAATGTTCAGGCGAGAACCTTCGATTTTTCATGCAAAACGATCGATGACCCTCGACCTGATGAAATTGCTCTGAGATGACCAAAATGGTCCGTTTTCAAAATTTCGATCTTTCAACTAATTTTGACTTTCAGAGGTGGATCATCCCTTTTGGAGCTAAAATGAGCATCTTTATCGTCATTTTCCTGCTTCTAGGGAGCCAAAACTCACGATTTGGCTCATGGTTAAAAGTGACTTAAAAGGACCCAAATGCTCACTTCGAGGGCTTAAAACGTGTTTATTCAGTACGGGAAGAGATATAAACAACATTTAGAGTAAATTAATGTTGATGCGAGAACCATCGGCTTTTCATGCAAAACGATCAATGACCCGCGACCTGATGAAATTGCTCTGAGATGACCAAAATGGTCCTTTTTGAAAATGTCCATCCTTCCACTAATTTTGACTTTCAGAGGTGGATCATCCCTTTTGGAGCTAAAATGAGCATCTTTATCGTCATTTTCATGCTTCTAGGGCGCCAAAACCGAAGATTTGGCTCATGGTTTAAAGTGACTTAAAAGGACTCAAATGCTCACTTCGAGGGCTTAAAACGTGTTTATTCACCGCGGGAAGAGATATAAACAACATTTAGAGTAAATTAATGTTCATGCGAGAACGTTTAATTTTTCATGCAAAACAAACGATGACCCGCGACCTGATGAAATTGCTCTGAGTTGACCAAAATGGTCCGTTTTGAAAATGTCGATCTTTCATCTAATTTAGACTTTCAGAGGTGGATCATCCCCTTTGGAGCTAAAATGGGCATCTTTATCGTCATTTTCATGCTTTTAGGGCGCCAAAACCGAAGATTTGGCTCATGGTTTAAAGTGACTTTAAAGGACTCAAATGCTCACTTTGAGCGCTTAAAATGTGTTTATTCACTGCGGGAAGAGATATAAACAACATTTAGAGTAAACTAATGTTCAGGCGAGAACCTTCGATTTTTCATGCAAAACGATCGATGACCCTCGACCTGATGAAATTGCTTTGAGATGACCAAAATGGTCCATTTTCAAAATTTCGATCTTTCAACTAATTTTGACTTTCAGAGGTGGATCATCCCTTTTGGAGCTAAAATGAGCATCTTTATCGTCATTTTCATGCTTCTAGGGAGCTAAAACTCAAGATTTGGCTCATGGTTAAAAGTGACTTAAAAGGACCCAAATGCTCACTTCGAGGTCTTAAAACTTGTTTATTCAGTGCGGGAAGAGATATAAACAACATTTACAGTAAATTAATATTGATGCGAGAACCTTTGATTTTTCATGCAAAACGATCGATGACCCGCGACCTGATGAAATTGCGCTGAGTTGACCAAAATGGTCAGTTTTGAAAATTTCGATCTTTCAACTAATTTTGACTTTCAGAGGTGGATCATCCGTTTTGGAGCTAAAATGAGCATCTTTATCGTCATTTTTATGCTTCTAGGGAGCCAAAACTCAAGATTTGGCTCATGGTTAAAAGTGACTTAAAAGGACCCAAATGCTCACTTCGAGGGATTAAAACGTGTTTATTCAGTGCGGGAAGAGATATAAACAACATTTAGAGTATATTAATGTTCATGCGAGAACCTTCGATTTTTCATGCAAAACGATCAATGACCCGCGACCTGGTGAAATTGCTCTTAGATGACCAAAATGGTCCGTTTTGAAAATGTCCATCTTTCCACTAATTTTGACTTTCAGAGGTGGATCATCCGTTTTGGAGGTAAAATGAGCATCTTTATCGTCATTTTCATGCTTCTAGGGAGCCAAAACTCAAGATTTTTCTCATGGTTAAAAGTGACTTAAAAGGACCCAAATGCTCACTTCGAGGTCTTAAAACGTGGTTATTCACTGCGAGAAGAGATATAAACAACATTTAGAGTAAATTAATGTTCATGCGAAAACCTTCAATTTTTCATGCAAAACGATCGATGACCCGCGACCTGATGAAATTGCTCTGAGATGACCAAAATGGTCTGTTTTGAAAATGTCCAAGTTTCAACTAATTTTGACTTTCAGAGGTGGATCATCCCTTTTGGAGCTAAAATGAACATCTTTATCGTCATTTTCATGCTTCTAGGGAGCTAAAACTCAAGATTTGGCTTATGGTTAAAAGTGACTTAAAAGGACCCAAATGCTAACTTCGAGGGCTTAAAACGTGTTTATTCAGTACGGGAAGAGATATAAACAACATTTAGAGTAAATTAATGTTGATGCGAGAACCTTCGATTTTTCATGCAAAACGATCAATGACCCGCGACCTGATGAAATTGCTCTGAGATGACCAAAATGGTCCTTTTTGAAAATGTCCAACCTTACACTAATTTTGACTTTCAGAGGTGGATCATCCCTTTTGGAGCTAAAATGAGCATCTTTATCGTCATTTTCATGCTTCTAGGGCGCCAAAACCGAAGATTTGGCTCATGGTTTAAAGTGACTTAAAAGGACTCAAATGCTCACTTCGAGGGCTTAAAACGTGTTTATTCACCGCGGGAAGAGATATAAACAACATTTAGAGTAAATTAATGTTCATGCGAGAACGTTTAATTTTTCATGCAAAACAAACGATGACCCGCGACCTGATGAAATTGCTCTGAGTTGACCAAAATGGTCCGTTTTGAAAATGTCGATCTTTCATCTAATTTAGACTTTCAGAGGTGGATCATCCCCTTTGGAGCTAAAATGGGCATCTTTATCGTCATTTTCATGCTTTTAGGGCGCCAAAACCGAAGATTTGGCTCATGGTTTAAAGTGACTTTAAAGGACTCAAATGCTCACTTTGAGCGCTTAAAATGTGTTTATTCACTGCGGGAAGAGATATAAACAACATTTAGAGTAAACTAATGTTCAGGCGAGAACCTTCGATTTTTCATGCAAAACGATCGATGACCCTCGACCTGATGAAATTGCTTTGAGATGACCAAAATGGTCCATTTTCAAAATTTCGATCTTTCAACTAATTTTGACTTTCAGAGGTGGATCATCCCTTTTGGAGCTAAAATGAGCATCTTTATCGTCATTTTCATGCTTCTAGGGAGCTAAAACTCAAGATTTGGCTCATGGTTAAAAGTGACTTAAAAGGACCCAAATGCTCACTTCGAGGGCTTAAAACTTGTTTATCCAGTGCGGGAAGAGATATAAACAACATTTACAGTAAATTAATATTGATGCGAGAACCTTTGATTTTTCATGCAAAACGATCGATGACCCGCGACCTGATGAAATTGCGCTGAGTTGACCAAAATGGTCAGTTTTGAAAATTTCGATCTTTCAACTAATTTTGACTTTCAGAGGTGGATCATCCGTTTTGGAGCTAAAATGAGCATCTTTATCGTCATTTTTATGCTTCTAGGGAGCCAAAACTCAAGATTTGGCTCATGGTTAAAAGTGACTTAAAAGGACCCAAATGCTCACTTTGAGGGATTAAAACGTGTTTATTCAGTGCGGGAAGAGATATAAACAACATTTAGAGTATATTAATGTTCATGCGAGAACCTTCGATTTTTCATGCAAAACGATCAATGACCCGCGACCTGGTGAAATTGCTCTTAGATGACCAAAATGGTCCGTTTTGAAAATGTCCATCTTTCCACTAATTTTGACTTTCAGAGGTGGATCATCCGTTTTGGAGCTAAAATGAGCATCTTTATCGTCATTTTTATGCTTCTAGGGAGCCAAAACTCAAGATTTGGCTCATGGTTAAAAGTGACTTAAAAGGACCCAAATGCTCACTTCGACGGATTAAAACGTGTTTATTCAGTGCGGGAAGAGACATAAACAACATTTAGAGTATATTAATGTTCATGCGAGAACCTTCGATTTTTCATGCAAAACGATCGATGACCCGCGACCTGGTGAAATTGCTCTGAGATGACCAAAATGGTCCGTTTTGATGATGTCCATATTTCCACTAATTTTGACTTTCAGAGGTGGATCATCCCTTTTGGAGCTAAAATGAGCATCTTTATCGTCATTTTCATGCTTCTAGGGAGCCAAAACTCAAGATTTTGCTCATGGTTAAAAGTGACTTAAAAGGACCCAAATGCTCACTTCGAGGGCTTAAAACCTGTTTATTCACTGCAAGAAGAGATATAAACAACATTTAGAGTAAATTAATGTTCATGCGAGAACCTTCAATTTTTTATGCAAAACGATCGATGACCCGCGACCTGATGAAATTGCTCTGAGATGACCAAAATGGTCCGTTTTGAAAATTTCCAAGTTTCAACTAATTTTGACTTTCAGAGGTGGATCATCCCTTTTGGAGCTAAAATGAACATCTTTATCGTCATTTTCATGCTTCTAGGGAGCCAAAACTCAAGATTTGGCTCATGGTTAAAAGTGACTTAAAAGGACCCAAATGCTCACTTCGAGGGATTAAAACGTGTTTATTCAGTGCGGGAAGAGATATAAACAACATTTAGAGTATATTAATGTTCATGCGAGAACCTTCGATTTTTCATGCAAAACGATCAATGACCCGCGACCTGGTGAAATTGCTCTTAGATGACCAAAATGGTCCGTTTTGAAAATGTCCATCTTTCCACTAATTTTGACTTTCAGAGGTGGATCATCCGTTTTGGAGCTAAAATGAGCATCTTTATCGTCATTTTTATGCTTCTAGGGAGCCAAAACTCAAGATTTGGCTCATGGTTAAAAGTGACTTAAAAGGACCCAAATGCTCACTTCGACGGATTAAAACGTGTTTATTCAGTGCGGGAAGAGACATAAACAACATTTAGAGTATATTAATGTTCATGCGAGAACCTTCGATTTTTCATGCAAAACGATCGATGACCCGCGACCTGGTGAAATTGCTCTGAGATTACCAAAATGGTCCGTTTTGAAAATGTCCATATTTCCACTAATTTTGACTTTCAGAGGTGGATCATCCCTTTTGGAGCTAAAATGAGCATCTTTATCGTCATTTTCATGCTTCTAGGGAGCCAAAACTCAAGATTTTTCTCATGGTTAAAAGTGACTTAAAAGGACCCAAATGCTCACTTCGAGGGCTTAAAACGTGGTTATTCACTGCGAGAAGAGATATAAACAACATTTAGAGTAAATTAATGTTCATGCGAAAACCTTCAATTTTTCATGCAAAACGATCGATGACCCGCGACCTGATGAAATTGCTCTGAGATGACCAAAATGGTCTGTTTTGAAAATGTCCAAGTTTCAACTAATTTTGACTTTCAGAGGTGGATCATCCCTTTTGGAGCTAAAATGAACATCTTTATCGTCATTTTCATGCTTCTAGGGAGCTAAAACTCAAGATTTGGCTAATGGTTAAAAGTGACTTAAAAGGACCCAAATGCTAACTTCGAGGGCTTAAAACGTGTTTATTCAGTACGGGAAGAGATATAAACAACATTTAGAGTAAATTAATGTTGATGCGAGAACCTTCGATTTTTCATGCAAAACGATCAATGACCCGCGACCTGATGAAATTGCTCTGAGATGACCAAAATGGTCCTTTTTGAAAATGTCCAACCTTACACTAATTTTGACTTTCAGAGGTGGATCATCCCTTTTGGAGCTAAAATGAGCATCTTTATCGTCATTTTCATGCTTCTAGGGCGCCAAAACCGAAGATTTGGCTCATGGTTTAAAGTGACTTTAAAGGACTCAAATGCTCACTTTGAGCGCTTAAAATGTTTTTATTCACTGCGGGAAGAGATATAAACAACATTTAGAGTAAACTAATGTTCAGGCGAGAACCTTCGATTTTTCATGCAAAACGATCGATGACCCTCGACCTGATGAAATTGCTCTGAGATGACCAAAATGGTCCGTTTTCAAAATTTCGATCTTTCAACTAATTTTGACTTTCAGAGGTGGATCATCCCTTTTGGAGCTAAAATGAGCATCTTTATCGTCATTTTCCTGCTTCTAGGGAGCCAAAACTCACGATTTGGCTCATGGTTAAAAGTGACTTAAAAGGACCCAAATGCTCACTTCGAGGGCTTAAAACGTGTTTATTCAGTACGGGAAGAGATATAAACAACATTTAGAGTAAATTAATGTTGATGCGAGAACCATCGGCTTTTCATGCAAAACGAGCAATGACCCGCGACCTGATGAAATTGCTCTGGGATGACCAAAATGGTCCTTTTTGAAAATGTCCATCCTTCCACTAATTTTGACTTTCAGAGGTGGATCATCCCTTTTGGAGCTAAAATGAGCATCTTTATCGTCATTTTCATGCTTCTAGGGCGCCAAAACCGAAGATTTGGCTCATGGTTTAAAGTGACTTAAAAGGACTCAAATGCTCACTTCGAGGGCTTAAAACGTGTTTATTCACCGCGGGAAGAGATATAAACAACATTTAGAGTAAATTAATGTTCATGCGAGAACGTTTAATTTTTCATGCAAAACAAACGATGACCCGCGACCTGATGAAATTGCTCTGAGTTGACCAAAATGGTCCGTTTTAAAAATGTCGATCTTTCATCTAATTTAGACTTTCAGAGGTGGATCATCCCCTTTGGAGCTAAAATGGGCATCTTTATCGTCATTTTCATGCTTTTAGGGCGCCAAAACCGAAGATTTGGCTCATGGTTTAAAGTGACTTTAAAGGACTCAAATGCTCACTTTGAGCGCTTAAAATGTGTTTATTCACTGCGGGAAGAGATATGAACAACATTTAGAGTAAACTAATGTTCAGGCGAGAACCTTCGATTTTTCATGCAAAACGATCGATGACCCTCGACCTGATGAAATTGCTTTGAGATGACCAAAATGGTCCATTTTCAAAATTTCGATCTTTCAACTAATTTTGACTTTCAGAGGTGGATCATCCCTTTTGGAGCTAAAATGAGCATCTTTATCGTCATTTTCATGCTTCTAGGGAGCTAAAACTCAAGATTTGGCTCATGGTTAAAAGTGACTTAAAAGGACCCAAATGCTCACTTCGAGGGCTTAAAACTTGTTTATTCAGTGCAGGAATAGATATAAACAACATTTACAGTAAATTAATATTGATGCAAGAACCTTTGATTTTTCATGCAAAACGATCGATGACCCGCGACCTGATGAAATTGCGCTGAGTTGACCAAAATGGTCAGTTTTGAAAATTTCGATCTTTCAACTAATTTTGACTTTCAGAGGTGGATCATCCGTTTTGGAGCTAAAATGAGCATCTTTATCGTCATTTTTATGCTTCTAGGGAGCCAAAACTCAAGATTTGGCTCATGGTTAAAAGTGACTTAAAAGGACCCAAATGCTCACTTCGAGGGATTAAAACGTGTTTATTCAGTGCGGGAAGAGATATAAACAACATTTAGAGTATATTAATGTTCATGCGAGAACCTTCGATTTTTCATGCAAAACGATCAATGACCCGCGACCTGATGAAATTGCTCTGAGATTACCAAAATGGTCTGTTTTGAAAATTTCCAAGTTTCAACTAATTTTGACTTTCAGAGGTGGATCATCCCTTTTGGAGCTAAAATGAACATCTTTATCGTCATTTTCATGCTTCTAGGGAGCCAAAACTCAAGATTTTTCTCATGGTTAAAAGTGACTTAAAAGGACCCAAATGCTCACTTCGAGGGCTTAAAACGTGGTTATTCACTGCGAGAAGAGATATAAACAACATTTAGAGTAAATTAATGTTCATGCGAAAACCTTCAATTTTTGATGCAAAACGATCGATAACCCGCGACCTGATGAAATTGCTCTGAGATGACCAAAATGGTCTGTTTTGAAAATTTCCAAGTTTCAACTAATTTTGACTTTCAGAGGTGGATCATCCCTTTTGGAGCTAAAATGAACATCTTTATCGTCATTTTCATGCTTCTAGGGAGCTAAAACTCAAGATTTGGCTAATGGTTAAAAGTGACTTAAAAAGACCCAAATACTCACTTCGAGGGTTTAAAACGTGTGTATTCACTGCGGGAAGAGATATAAACAACATTTAGAGTAAATTAATGTTTATGCGAGAACTTTAAATTTTTCATGCAAAACAATCGATGACCCGCGATCTGATGAAATTGCTCCGAGATGACCAAAATGGCCTGTTTTGAAAATGTTCATCTTTCAACTAATTTTGACTGTCAGAGGTGGATCATCCCTTTTGGAGCTAAAATGAGCATCTTTATCGTGATTTTCCTGCTTCTAGGGAGCCAAAACTCAAGATTTGGCTCATGGTTAAAAGTGACTTAAAAGGACCCAAATGCTCACTTTGAAGGCTTAAAACTTGTTTATTCAGTGCGGGAAGAGATATAAACAACATTTAGAGTAAATTAATGTTGATGCGAGAACCTTCGATTTTTCATGCAAAACGATCAATGACCACCTGATGAAATTGCTCTGAGATGACCAAAATGTTCCGTTTTGAAAATGTCCATCCTTCCACTAATTTTTACTTTCAGAGGTGGATCATGCCTTTTGGAGCTAAAATGGGCATCTTTATCGTCATTTTCATGCTTCTAGGGAGCCAAAACTCAAGATTTGGCTCCTGGTTAAAAGTGACTTAAAAGGTTCCAAATGCTCACTTCGAGGGCTTAAAACGTGTTTATTCACCACGGGAAGAGATATAAACATCATTTAGAGTAAATTAATGTTCATGCGAGAACGTTCAATTTTTCATGCAAAACGATCAATGACCCGCGATCTTATGAAATTGCTCTAAGTAGACCAAAATGGTCCGTTTTCTAAATTTCGATCTTTCAACTAATTTTGACTTTCAGAGGTGGATCATCCCTTTTGGAGCTAAAATGAGCATCTTTATCGTCATTTTCATGCTTCTAGGGAGCTAAAACTCAAGATTTGACTCATGGTTAAAAGTGACTTAAAAGGACCCAAATACTCACTTCGAGGGTTTAAAACGTGTTTATTCACTGCGGGAAGAGATATAAACAACCTTTAGAGTAAACTAATGTTCAGGCGAGAACCTTCGATTTTTCATGCAAAACAATCGATGACCCGCGACCTGATGAAATTGCTCTGAGATGACCAAAATGGTCCGTTTTGAAAATTTCCAAGTTTCAACTAATTTTGACTTTCAGAGGTGGATCATCCCTTTTGGAGCTAAAATGAACATCTTTATCGTCATTTTCATGCTTCTAGGGAGCTAAAACTCAAGATTTGGCTAATGATTAAAAGTGACTTAAAAAGACCCAAATACTCATTTCGAGGGCTTAAAAAGTGTTTATTCACTGAGGGAAGAGATATAAACAACATTTAGAGTAAATTAATGTTTATGCGAGAACTTTAAATTTTTCATGCAAAACAATCGATGACCCGCGACCTGATGAAATTGCTCTAAGTTGACCAAAATGGTCCGTTTTCAAAATGTCGATCTTTCAACTAATTTTGACTTTCAGAGGTGAATCATCCCTTTTGGAGCTAAAATGAGCATCTTTATCGTCATTTTCCTGCTTCTAGGGAGCCAAAACTCAAGATTTGGCTCATGGTTTAAAGTGACTTAAAAGGACCCAAAAGCTCACTTTGAGGGCTTAAAACTTGTTTATTCATTGCGGGAAGAGATATAAACAACATTTAGAGTAAATTAATGTTGATGCGAGAACCTTCGATTTTTCATGCAAAACGATCGATGACCACCTGATGAAATTGCTCTGAGATGACCAAAATGTTCAGTTTTGAAAATGTCCATCTTTCGACTAATTTTGACTTTCAAAGGTGGATCATCCCTTTTGGAGCTAAAATGAACATCTTTATCGTCATTTTCATGCTTCTAGGGAGCTAAAACTCAAGATTTGGCTAATGGTTAAAAGTGACTTAAAAGGACCCAAATACTCACTTCGAGGGCTTAAAACGTGTTTATTCACTGCGGGAAGAGATATAAACAACATTTAGAGTAAATGAATGTTCATGCTAGAACGTTCAATTTTTCATGCAAAACAATCAATGACCCGCGACCTGATGAAATTGCTCTGAGTTGACCAAAATGGTCCGTTTTAAAAATTTCGATCTTTCATCTAATTTAGACTTTCAGAGGTGGATCATCCCCTTTGGAGCTAAAATGGGCATCTTTATCGTCATTTTCATGCTTTTAGGGCGCCAAAACCGAAGATTTGGCTCATGGTTTAAAGTGACTTTAAAGGACTCAAATGCTCACTTTGAGCGCTTAAAATGTGTTTATTCACTGCGGGAAGAGATATGAACAACATTTAGAGTAAACTAATGTTCAGGCGAGAACCTTCGATTTTTCATGCAAAACGATCGATGACCCTCGACCTGATGAAATTGCTTTGAGATGACCAAAATGGTCCATTTTCAAAATTTCGATCTTTCAACTAATTTTGACTTTCAGAGGGGGATCATCCCTTTTGGAGCTAAAATGAGCATCTTTATCGTCATTTTCATGCTTCTAGGGAGCTAAAACTCAAGATTTGGCTCATGGTTAAAAGTGACTTAAAAGGACCCAAATGCTCACTTCGAGGGCTTAAAACTTGTTTATTCAGTGCAGGAATAGATATAAACAACATTTACAGTAAATTAATATTGATGCAAGAACCTTTGATTTTTCATGCAAAACGATTGATGACCCGCGACCTGATGAAATTGCGCTGAGTTGACCAAAATGGTCAGTTTTGAAAATTTCGATCTTTCAACTAATTTTGACTTTCAGAGGTGGATCATCCGTTTTGGAGCTAAAATGAGCATCTTTATCGTCATTTTTATGCTTCTAGGGAGCCAAAACTCAAGATTTGGCTCATGGTTAAAAGTGACTTAAAAGGACCCAAATGCTCACTTCGAGGGATTAAAACGTGTTTATTCAGTGCGGGAAGAGATATAAACAACATTTAGAGTATATTAATGTTCATGCGAGAACCTTCGATTTTTCATGCAAAACGATCAATGACCCGCGACCTGGTGAAATTGCTCTTAGATGACCAAAATGGTCCGTTTTGAAAATGTCCATCTTTCCACTAATTTTGACTTTCAGAGGTGGATCATCCCTTTTGGAGCTAAAATGAGCATCTTTATCGTCATTTTCATGCTTCTAGGGAGCTAAAACTCAAGATTTTGCTCATGGTTAAAAGTGACTTAAAAGGACCCAAATGCTCACTTCGAGGGCTTAAAACGTGTTTATTCACTGCAAGAAGAGATATAAACAACATTTAGAGTAAATTAATGTTCATGCGAGAACCTTCAATTTTTTATGCAAAACGATCGATGACCCGCGACCTGATGAAATTGCTCTGAGATTACCAAAATGGTCTGTTTTGAAAATTTCCAAGTTTCAACTAATTTTGACTTTCAGAGGTGGATCATCCCTTTTGGAGCTAAAATGAACATCTTTATCGTCATTTTCATGCTTCTAGGGAGCCAAAACTCAAGATTTTTCTCATGGTTAAAAGTGACTTAAAAGGACCCAAATGCTCACTTCGAGGGCTTAAAACGTGGTTATTCACTGCGAGAAGAGATATAAACAACATTTAGAGTAAATTAATGTTCATGCGAAAACCTTCAATTTTTGATGCAAAACGATCGATAACCCGCGACCTGATGAAATTGCTCTGAGATGACCAAAATGGTCTGTTTTGAAAATTTCCAAGTTTCAACTAATTTTGACTTTCAGAGGTGGATCATCCCTTTTGGAGCTAAAATGAACATCTTTATCGTCATTTTCATGCTTCTAGGGAGCTAAAACTCAAGATTTGGCTAATGGTTAAAAGTGACTTAAAAAGACCCAAATACTCACTTCGAGGGTTTAAAACGTGTGTATTCACTGCGGGAAGAGATATAAACAACATTTAGAGTAAATTAATGTTTATGCGAGAACTTTAAATTTTTCATGCAAAACAATCGATGACCCGCGATCTGATGAAATTGCTCCGAGATGACCAAAATGGCCTGTTTTGAAAATTTTCATCTTTCAACTAATTTTGACTGTCAGAGGTGGATCATCCCTTTTGGAGCTAAAATGAGCATCTTTATCGTGATTTTCCTGCTTCTAGGGAGCCAAAACTCAAGATTTGGCTCATGGTTAAAAGTGACTTAAAAGGACCCAAATGCTCACTTTGAAGGCTTAAAACTTGTTTATTCAGTGCGGGAAGAGATATAAACAACATTTAGAGTAAATTAATGTTGATGCGAGAACCTTCGATTTTTCATGCAAAACGATCGATGACCACCTGATGAAATTGCTCTGAGATGACCAAAATGTTCCGTTTTGAAAATGTCCATCCTTCCACTAATTTTTACTTTCAGAGGTGGATCATGCCTTTTGGAGCTAAAATGGGCATCTTTATCGTCATTTTCATGCTTCTAGGGAGCCAAAACTCAAGATTTGGCTCCTGGTTAAAAGTGACTTAAAAGGTTCCAAATGCTCACTTCGAGGGCTTAAAACGTGTTTATTCACCACGGGAAGAGATATAAACATCATTTAGAGTAAATTAATGTTCATGCGAGAACGTTCAATTTTTCATGCAAAACGATCAATGACCCGCGATCTTATGAAATTGCTCTAAGTAGACCAAAATGGTCCGTTTTCTAAATTTCGATCTTTCAACTAATTTTGACTTTCAGAGGTGGATCATCCCTTTTGGAGCTAAAATGAGCATCTTTATCGTCATTTTCATGCTTCTAGGGAGCTAAAACTCAAGATTTGACTCATGGTTAAAAGTGACTTAAAAGGACCCAAATACTCACTTCGAGGGTTTAAAACGTGTTTATTCACTGCGGGAAGAGATATAAACAACCTTTAGAGTAAACTAATGTTCAGGCGAGAACCTTCGATTTTTCATGCAAAACAATCGATGACCCGCGACCTGATGAAATTGCTCTGAGATGACCAAAATGGTCCGTTTTGAAAATTTCCAAGTTTCAACTAATTTTGACTTTCAGAGGTGGATCATCCCTTTTGGAGCTAAAATGAACATCTTTATCGTCATTTTCATGCTTCTAGGGAGCTAAAACTCAAGATTTGGCTAATGATTAAAAGTGACTTAAAAAGACCCAAATACTCATTTCGAGGGCTTAAAAAGTGTTTATTCACTGAGGGAAGAGATATAAACAACATTTAGAGTAAATTAATGTTTATGCGAGAACTTTAAATTTTTCATGCAAAACAATCGATGACCCGCGACCTGATGAAATTGCTCTAAGTTGACCAAAATGGTCCGTTTTCAAAATGTCGATCTTTCAACTAATTTTGACTTTCAGAGGTGAATCATCCCTTTTGGAGCTAAAATGAGCATCTTTATCGTCATTTTCCTGCTTCTAGGGAGCCAAAACTCAAGATTTGGCTCATGGTTTAAAGTGACTTAAAAGGACCCAAAAGCTCACTTTGAGGGCTTAAAACTTGTTTATTCATTGCGGGAAGAGATATAAACAACATTTAGAGTAAATTAATGTTGATGCGAGAACCTTCGATTTTTCATGCAAAACGATCGATGACCACCTGATGAAATTGCTCTGAGATGACCAAAATGTTCCGTTTTGAAAATGTCCATCCTTCCACTAATTTTTACTTTCAGAGGTAGATCATCCCTTTTGGAGCTAAAATGGGCATCTTTATCGTCATTTTCATGCTTCTAGGGATGCAAAACTCAAGATTTGGCTCCTGGTTAAAAGTGACTTAAAACTTTCCAAATGCTCACTTCGAGGGCTTAAAACGTGTTTATTCACCGTGGGAAGAGATATAAAAAACATTTAGAGTAAATTAATGTTCATGCGAGAACGTTCAATTTTTCATGCAAAACAATCGATGACCCGCGACCTGATGAAATTGCTCTGAGATGACCAAAATGGTCCGTTTTGAAAATTTCCAAGTTTCAACTAATTTTGACTTTCAGAGGTGGATCATCCCTTTTGGAGATAAAATGAACATCTTTATCATCATTTTCATGCTTCTAGGGAGCTAAAACTCAAGATTTGGCTCATGGTAAAAAGTGACTTAAAAGGACCCAAATACTCACTTCGAGGGCTTAAAACGTGTTATTCACTGCGGGAAGAGATATAAACAACATTTAGAGTATATTAATGTTCATGCGAGAACCTTCGATTTTTCATGCAAAACGATCGATGACCCGCGACCTGGTGAAATTGCTCTGAGATGACCAAAATGGTCCGTTTTGAAAATGTCCATCTTTCGACTAATTTTGACTTTCAGAGGTGGATCATCCCTTTTGGAGCTAAAATGAACACCTTTATCGTCATTTTCATGCTTCTAGGGAGCTAAAACTCAAGATTTGGCTAATGGTTAAAAGTGACTTAAAAGGACCAAAATACTCACTTCGAGGGCTTAAAACGTGTTTATTCACTGCGGGAAGAGATATAAACAACATTTAGAGTAAATGAATGTTCATGCGAGAACGTTCAATTTTTCATGCAAAACAATCGATGACCCGCGACCTGATGAAATTGCTCTAAGTTGACCAAAATGGTCCGTTTTCAAAATGTCCATTCCTCCACTAATTTTGACTTTCAGAGGTGGATCATCCCTTTTGGAGCTAAAATGAGCATCTTTATCGTCATTTTCCTGCTTCTAGGGAGCGAGAACTCAAGATTTGGCTCATGGTTAAAAGTGACTTAAAAGGACCCAAATGCTCACTTTGAGGGCTTAAAACTTGTTTATTCACTGCGGGAAGTGATATAAACAACATTTAGAGTAAATTAATGTTCATGCGAGAACCTTCAATTTTTCATGCAAAAAGATCGATGACCCGAGACCTGAAGAAATTGCTCTGAGATGACCAAAATGGTCCGTTTTGAAAATTTCCAAGTTTCAACTAATTTTGACTTTCAGAGGTGGATCATCCCTTTTGGAGATAAAATGAACATCTTTATCATCATTTTCATGCTTCTAGGGAGCTAAAACTCAAGATTTGGCTCATGGTAAAAAGTGACTTAAAAGGACCCAAATACTCACTTCGAGGGCTTAAAACGTGTTTATTCACTGCGGGAAGAGATATAAACAACATTTAGAGTAAATTAATGTTCATGCAAGAACGTTCAATTTTTCATGCAAAACAATCGATGACCCCCGACCTGATGAAATTGCTCTAAGTTGACCAAAATGGTCCGTTTTCAAAATGTCGATCTTTCAACTAATTTTGACTTTCAGAGGTGGATCATCCCTTTTGGAGCTAAAATGAGCATCTTTATCGTCATTTTCATGCTTCTAGGGAGCTAAAACTCAAGATTTGGCTCCTGGTTAAAAGTGACTTAAAAGGTTCCAAATGCTCACTTCGAGGGCATAAAACGTGTTTATTCACTGCGGGAAGAGATATAAACAACATTTAGAGTATATTAATGTTCATGCGAGAACCTTCGATTTTTCATGCAAAACGATCGATGACCCGCGACCTGGTGAAATTGCTCTGAGATGACCAAAATGGTCCGTTTTGAAAATGTCCATCTTTCGACTAATTTTGACTTTCAGAGGTGGATCATCCCTTTTGGAGCTAAAATGAACATCTTTATCGTCATTTTCATGCTTCTAGGGAGCTAAAACTCAAGATTTGGCTAATGGTTAAAAGTGACTTAAAAGGACCAAAATACTCACTTCGAGGGCTTAAAACGTGTTTATTCACTGCGGGAAGAGATATAAACAACATTTAGAGTAAATGAATGTTCATGCGAGAACGTTCAATTTTTCATGCAAAACAATCGATGACCCGCGACCTGATGAAATTGCTCTAAGTTGACCAAAATGGTCCGTTTTCAAAATGTCCATTCCTCCACTAATTTTGACTTTCAGAGGTGGATCATCCCTTTTGGAGCTAAAATGAGCATCTTTATCGTCATTTTCCTGCTTCTAGGGAGCCAGAACTCAAGATTTGGCTCATGGTTAAAAGTGACTTAAAAGGACCCAAATGCTCACTTCGAGGGCTTAAAACGTGTTTATTCACTGCGGGAAGTGATATAAACAACATTTAGAGTAAATTAATGTTCATGTGAGAACCTTCAACTTTTCATGCAAAAAGATCGATGACCCGAGACCTGAAGAAATTTCTCTGAGATGACCAAAATGGTCCGTTTTGAAAATTTCCAAGTTTCAACTAATTTTGACTTTCAGAGGTGGATCATCCCTTTTGGAGATAAAATGAACATCTTTATCATCATTTTCATGCTTCTAGGGAGCTAAAACTCAAGATTTGGCTCATGGTAAAAAGTGACTTAAAAGGACCCAAATACTCACTTCGAGGGCTTAAAACGTGTTTATTCACTGCGGGAAGAGATATAAACAACATTTAGAGTAAATTAATGTTCATGCAAGAACGTTCAATTTTTCATGCAAAACAATCGATGACCCCCGACCTGATGAAATTGCTCTAAGTTGATCAAAATGGTCCGTTTTCAAAATGTCGATCTTTCAACTAATTTTGACTTTCAGAGGTGGATCATCCCTTTTGGAGCTAAAATGAGCATCTTTATCGTCATTTTCATGCTTCTAGGGAGCTAAAACTCAAGATTTGGCTCCTGGTTAAAAGTGACTTAAAAGGTTCCAAATGCTCACTTCGAGGGCTTAAAACCTGTTTATTCACTGCGGGAAGAGATATAAACAACATTTAGAGTATATTAATGTTCATGCGAGAACCTTCGATTTTTCATGCAAAACGATCGATGACCCGCGACCTGGTGAAATTGCTCTGAGATGACCAAAATGGTCCGTTTTGAAAATGTCCATCTTTCGACTAATTTTGACTTTCAGAGGTGGATCATCCCTTTTGGAGCTAAAATGAACATCTTTATCGTCATTTTCATGCTTCTAGGGAGCTAAAACTCAAGATTTGGCTAATGGTTAAAAGTGACTTAAAAGGACCCAAATACTCACTTCGAGGGCTTAAAACGTGTTTATTCACTGCGGGAAGAGATATAAAGAACATTTAGAGTAAATGAATGTTCATGCGAGAACGTTCAATTTTTCATGCAAAACAATCGATGACCCGCGACCTGATGAAATTGCTCTGAGTTGACCAAAATGGTCCGTTTTAAAAATTTCGATCTTTCATCTAATTTAGACTTTCAGAGGTGGATCATCCCCTTTGGAGCTAAAATGGGCATCTTTATCGTCATTTTCATGCTTTTAGGGCGCCAAAACCAAAGATTTGGCTCATGGTTTAAAGTGACTTTAAAGGACTCAAATGCTCACTTTGAGCGCTTAAAATGTGTTTATTCACTGCGGGAAGAGATATAAACAACATTTAGAGTAAACTAATGTTCAGGCGAGAACCTTCGATTTTTCATGCAAAACGATCGATGACCCTCGACCTGATGAAATTGCTTTGAGATGACCAAAATGGTCCATTTTCAAAATTTCGATCTTTCAACTAATTTTGACTTTCAGAGGTGGATCATCCCTTTTGGAGCTAAAATGAGCATCTTTATCGTCATTTTCATGCTTCTAGGGAGCTAAAACTCAAGATTTGGCTCATGGTTAAAAGTGACTTAAAAGGACCCAAATGCTCACTTCGAGGGCTTAAAACTTGTTTATTCAGTGCAGGAATAGATATAAACAACATTTACAGTAAATTAATATTGATGCAAGAACCTTTGATTTTTCATGCAAAACGATCGATGACCCGCGACGTGATGAAATTGCGCTGAGTTGACCAAAATGGTCAGTTTTGAAAATTTCGATCTTTCAACTAATTTTGACTTTCAGAGGTGGATCATCCGTTTTGGAGCTAAAATGAGCATCTTTATCGTCATTTTTATGCTTCTAGGGAGCCAAAACTCAAGATTTGGCTCATGGTTAAAAGTGACTTAAAAGGACCCAAATGCTCACTTCGAGGGATTAAAACGTGTTTATTCAGTGCGGGAAGAGATATAAACAACATGTAGAGTATATTAATGTTCATGCGAGAACCTTCGATTTTTCATGCAAAACGATCAATGACCCGCGACCTGGTGAAATTGCTCTTAGATGACCAAAATGGTCCGTTTTGAAAATGTCCATCTTTCCACTAATTTTGACTTTCAGAGGTGGATCATCCCTTTTGGAGCTAAAATGAGCATCTTTATCGTCATTTTCATGCTTCTAGGGAGCTAAAACTCAAGATTTTGCTCATGGTTAAAAGTGACTTAAAAGGACCCAAATGCTCACTTCGAGGGCTTAAAACGTGTTTATTCACTGCAAGAAGAGATATAAACAACATTTAGAGTAAATTAATGTTCATGCGAGAACCTTCAATTTTTTATGCAAAACGATCGATGACCCGCGACCTGATGAAATTGCTCTGAGATTACCAAAATGGTCTGTTTTGAAAATTTCCAAGTTTCAACTAATTTTGACTTTCAGAGGTGGATCATCCCTTTTGGAGCTAAAATGAACATCTTTATCGTCATTTTCATGCTTCTAGGGAGCCAAAACTCAAGATTTTTCTCATGGTTAAAAGTGACTTAAAAGGACCCAAATGCTCACTTCGAGGGCTTAAAACGTGGTTATTCACTGCGAGAAGAGATATAAACAACATTTAGAGTAAATTAATGTTCATGCGAAAACCTTCAATTTTTGATGCAAAACGATCGATAACCCGCGACCTGATGAAATTGCTCTGAGATGACCAAAATGGTCTGTTTTGAAAATTTCCAAGTTTCAACTAATTTTGACTTTCAGAGGTGGATCATCCCTTTTGGAGCTAAAATGAACATCTTTATCGTCATTTTCATGCTTCTAGGGAGCTAAAACTCAAGATTTGGCTAATGGTTAAAAGTGACTTAAAAAGACCCAAATACTCACTTCGAGGGTTTAAAACGTGTGTATTCACTGCGGGAAGAGATATAAACAACATTTAGAGTAAATTAATGTTTATGCGAGAACTTTAAATTTTTCATGCAAAACAATCGATGACCCGCGATCTGATGAAATTGCTCCGAGATGACCAAAATGGCCTGTTTTGAAAATTTTCATCTTTCAACTAATTTTGACTGTCAGAGGTGGATCATCCCTTTTGGAGCTAAAATGAGCATCTTTATCGTGATTTTCCTGCTTCTAGGGAGCCAAAACTCAAGATTTGGCTCATGGTTAAAAGTGACTTAAAAGGACCCAAATGCTCACTTTGAAGGCTTAAAACTTGTTTATTCAGTGCGGGAAGAGATATAAACAACATTTAGAGTAAATTAATGTTGATGCGAGAACCTTCGATTTTTCATGCAAAACGATCGATGACCACCTGATGAAATTGCTCTGAGATGACCAAAATGTTCCGTTTTGAAAATGTCCATCCTTCCACTAATTTTTACTTTCAGAGGTGGATCATGCCTTTTGGAGCTAAAATGGGCATCTTTATCGTCATTTTCATGCTTCTAGGGAGCCAAAACTCAAGATTTGGCTCCTGGTTAAAAGTGACTTAAAAGGTTCCAAATGCTCACTTCGAGGGCTTAAAACGTGTTTATTCACCACGGGAAGAGATATAAACATCATTTAGAGTAAATTAATGTTCATGCGAGAACGTTCAATTTTTCATGCAAAACGATCAATGACCCGCGATCTTATGAAATTGCTCTAAGTAGACCAAAATGGTCCGTTTTCTAAATTTCGATCTTTCAACTAATTTTGACTTTCAGAGGTGGATCATCCCTTTTGGAGCTAAAATGAGCATCTTTATCGTCATTTTCATGCTTCTAGGGAGCTAAAACTCAAGATTTGACTCATGGTTAAAAGTGACTTAAAAGGACCCAAATACTCACTTCGAGGGTTTAAAACGTGTTTATTCACTGCGGGAAGAGATATAAACAACCTTTAGAGTAAACTAATGTTCAGGCGAGAACCTTCGATTTTTCATGCAAAACAATCGATGACCCGCGACCTGATGAAATTGCTCTGAGATGACCAAAATGGTCCGTTTTGAAAATTTCCAAGTTTCAACTAATTTTGACTTTCAGAGGTGGATCATCCCTTTTGGAGCTAAAATGAACATCTTTATCGTCATTTTCATGCTTCTAGGGAGCTAAAACTCAAGATTTGGCTAATGATTAAAAGTGACTTAAAAAGACCCAAATACTCATTTCGAGGGCTTAAAAAGTGTTTATTCACTGAGGGAAGAGATATAAACAACATTTAGAGTAAATTAATGTTTATGCGAGAACTTTAAATTTTTCATGCAAAACAATCGATGACCCGCGACCTGATGAAATTGCTCTAAGTTGACCAAAATGGTCCGTTTTCAAAATGTCGATCTTTCAACTAATTTTGACTTTCAGAGGTGAATCATCCCTTTTGGAGCTAAAATGAGCATCTTTATCGTCATTTTCCTGCTTCTAGGGAGCCAAAACTCAAGATTTGGCTCATGGTTTAAAGTGACTTAAAAGGACCCAAAAGCTCACTTTGAGGGCTTAAAACTTGTTTATTCATTGCGGGAAGAGATATAAACAACATTTAGAGTAAATTAATGTTGATGCGAGAACCTTCGATTTTTCATGCAAAACGATCGATGACCACCTGATGAAATTGCTCTGAGATGACCAAAATGTTCCGTTTTGAAAATGTCCATCCTTCCACTAATTTTTACTTTCAGAGGTAGATCATCCCTTTTGGAGCTAAAATGGGCATCTTTATCGTCATTTTCATGCTTCTAGGGATGCAAAACTCAAGATTTGGCTCCTGGTTAAAAGTGACTTAAAACTTTCCAAATGCTCACTTCGAGGGCTTAAAACGTGTTTATTCACCGTGGGAAGAGATATAAAAAACATTTAGAGTAAATTAATGTTCATGCGAGAACGTTCAATTTTTCATGCAAAACAATCGATGACCCGCGACCTGATGAAATTGCTCTGAGATGACCAAAATGGTCCGTTTTGAAAATTTCCAAGTTTCAACTAATTTTGACTTTCAGAGGTGGATCATCCCTTTTGGAGATAAAATGAACATCTTTATCATCATTTTCATGCTTCTAGGGAGCTAAAACTCAAGATTTGGCTCATGGTAAAAAGTGACTTAAAAGGACCCAAATACTCACTTCGAGGGCTTAAAACGTGTTATTCACTGCGGGAAGAGATATAAACAACATTTAGAGTAAATTAATGTTCATGCAAGAACGTTCAATTTTTCATGCAAAACAATCGATGACCCGCGACCTGATGAAATTGCTCTAAGTTGACCAAAATGGTCCGTTTTCAAAATTTCGATCTTTCAACTAATTTTGACTTTCAGAGGTGGATCATCCCTTTTGGAGCTAAAATGAGCATCTTTATCGTCATTTTCCTGCTTCTAGGGAGCGAGAACTCAAGATTTGGCTCTTGGTTAAAAGTGACTTAAGAGGACCGAAATGCTCACTATGAGGGCTTAAAACGTGTTTATTCACTGCGGGAAGTGATATAAACAACATTTAGAGTAAATTAATGTTCATGCGAGAACCTTCAATTTTTCATGCAAAAAGATCGATGACCCGAGACCTGAAGAAATTGCTCTGAGATGACCAAAATGGTCCGTTTTGAAAATTTCCAAGTTTCAACTAATTTTGACTTTCAGAGGTGGATCATCCCTTTTGGAGATAAAATGAACATCTTTATCATCATTTTCATGCTTCTAGGGAGCTAAAACTCAAGATTTGGCTCATGGTAAAAAGTGACTTAAAAGGACCCAAATACTCACTTCGAGGGCTTAAAACGTGTTTATTCACTGCGGGAAGAGATATAAACAACATTTAGAGTAAATTAATGTTCATGCAAGAACGTTCAATTTTTCATGCAAAACAATCGATGACCCCCGACCTGATGAAATTGCTCTAAGTTGACCAAAATGGTCCGTTTTCAAAATGTCGATCTTTCAACTAATTTTGACTTTCAGAGGTGGATCATCCCTTTTGGAGCTAAAATGAGCATCTTTATCGTCATTTTCATGCTTCTAGGGAGCTAAAACTCAAGATTTGGCTCCTGGTTAAAAGTGACTTAAAAGGTTCCAAATGCTCACTTCGAGGGCATAAAACGTGTTTATTCACTGCGGGAAGAGATATAAACAACATTTAGAGTATATTAATGTTCATGCGAGAACCTTCGATTTTTCATGCAAAACGATCGATGACCCGCGACCTGGTGAAATTGCTCTGAGATGACCAAAATGGTCCGTTTTGAAAATGTCCATCTTTCGACTAATTTTGACTTTCAGAGGTGGATCATCCCTTTTGGAGCTAAAATGAACACCTTTATCGTCATTTTCATGCTTCTAGGGAGCTAAAACTCAAGATTTGGCTAATGGTTAAAAGTGACTTAAAAGGACCAAAATACTCACTTCGAGGGCTTAAAACGTGTTTATTCACTGCGGGAAGAGATATAAACAACATTTAGAGTAAATGAATGTTCATGCGAGAACGTTCAATTTTTCATGCAAAACAATCGATGACCCGCGACCTGATGAAATTGCTCTAAGTTGACCAAAATGGTCCGTTTTCAAAATGTCCATTCCTCCACTCATTTTGACTTTCAGAGGTGGATCATCCCTTTTGGAGCTAAAATGAGCATCTTTATCGTCATTTTCCTGCTTCTAGGGAGCCAGAACTCAAGATTTGGCTCATGGTTAAAAGTGACTTAAAAGGACCCAAATGCTCACTTCGAGGGCTTAAAACGTGTTTATTCACTGCGGGAAGTGATATAAACAACATTTAGAGTAAATTAATGTTCATGTGAGAACCTTCAACTTTTCATGCAAAAAGATCGATGACCGGAGACCTGAAGAAATTTCTCTGAGATGACCAAAATGGTCCGTTTTGAAAATTTCCAAGTTTCAACTAATTTTGACTTTCAGAGGTGGATCATCCCTTTTGGAGATAAAATGAACATCTTTATCATCATTTTCATGCTTCTAGGGAGCTAAAACTCAAGATTTGGCTCATGGTAAAAAGTGACTTAAAAGGACCCAAATACTCACTTCGAGGGCTTAAAACGTGTTTATTCACTGCGGGAAGAGATATAAACAACATTTAGAGTAAATTAATGTTCATGCAAGAACGTTCAATTTTTCATGCAAAACAATCGATGACCCCCGACCTGATGAAATTGCTCTAAGTTGATCAAAATGGTCCGTTTTCAAAATGTCGATCTTTCAACTAATTTTGACTTTCAGAGGTGGATCATCCCTTTTGGAGCTAAAATGAGCATCTTTATCGTCATTTTCATGCTTCTAGGGAGCTAAAACTCAAGATTTGGCTCCTGGTTAAAAGTGACTTAAAAGGTTCCAAATGCTCACTTCGAGGGCTTAAAACCTGTTTATTCACTGCGGGAAGAGATATAAACAACATTTAGAGTATATTAATGTTCATGCGAGAACCTTCGATTTTTCATGCAAAACGATCGATGACCCGCGACCTGGTGAAATTGCTCTGAGATGACCAAAATGGTCCGTTTTGAAAATGTCCATCTTTCGACTAATTTTGACTTTCAGAGGTGGATCATCCCTTTTGGAGCTAAAATGAACATCTTTATCGTCATTTTCATGCTTCTAGGGAGCTAAAACTCAAGATTTGGGTAATGGTTAAAAGTGACTTAAAAGGACCCAAATACTCACTTCGAGGGCTTAAAACGTGTTTATTCACTGCGGGAAGAGATATAAACAACATTTAGAGTAAATGAATGTTCATGCGAGAACGTTCAATTTTTCATGCAAAACAATCGATGACCCGCGACCTGATGAAATTGCTCTAAGTTGACCAAAATGGTCCGTTTTCAAAATGTCCATCCTTCCACTAATTTTGACTTTCAGAGGTGGATCATCCCTTTTGGAGCTAAAATGAGCATCTTTATCGTCATTTTCATGCTTCTAGGGCGCCAAAACCGAAGATTTGGCTCATGGTTTACAGTGACTTAAAAGGACTCAAATGCTCACTTCGAGGGCTTAAAACGTGTTTATTCACTGCGGGAAGTGATATAAACAACATTTAGAGTAAATTAATGTTCATGCGAGAACCTTCAATTTTTCATGCAAAAAGATCGATGACCCGAGACCTGAAGAAATTGCTCTGAGATGACCAAAATGGTCCGTTTTGAAAATTTCCAAGTTTCAACTAATTTTGACTTTCAGAGGTGGATCATCCCTTTTGGAGATAAAATGAACATCTTTATCATCATTTTCATGCTTCTAGGGAGCTAAAACTCAAGATTTGGCTCATGGTAAAAAGTGACTTAAAAGGACCCAAATACTCACTTCGAGGGCTTAAAACGTGTTTATTCACTGCGGGAAGAGATATAAACAACATTTAGAGTAAATTAATGTTCATGCAAGAACGTTCAATTTTTCATGCAAAACAATCGATGACCCCCGACCTGATGAAATTGCTCTAAGTTGACCAAAATGGTCCGTTTTCAAAATGTCGATCTTTCAACTAATTTTGACTTTCAGAGGTGGATCATCCCTTTTGGAGCTAAAATGAGCATCTTTATCGTCATTTTCATGCTTCTAAGGAGCTAAAACTCAAGATTTGGCTCATGGTTAAAAGTGACTTAAAAGGTCCCAAATGCTAACTTCGAGGGCTTAAAACATGTTTATTCAGTACGGGAAGAGATATAAACAACATTTAGAGTAAATTAATGTTGATGCGAGAACCTTCGATTTTTCATGCAAAACGATCAATGACCCGCGACCTGATGAAATTGCTCTGAGATGACCAAAATGGTCCTTTTTGAAAATGTCCATCCTTCCACTAATTTTGCCTCTCAGAGGTGGATCATCCCTTTGCAGCTAAAATGAGCATCTTTATCGTCATTTTCATGCTTCTAGGGCGCCAAAACCGAAGATTTGGCTCATGGTTTAAAGTGACTTAAAAGGACTCAAATGCTCACTTCGAGGGCTTAAAACGTGTTTATTCACTGCGGGAAGAGATATAAACAACATTTAGAGTAAATTAATGTTCATGCGAGAACGTTCAATTTTTCATGCAAAACAATCGATGACCCGCGACCTGATGAAATTGCTCTGAGTTGACCAAAATGGTCCGTTTTGAAAATTTCGATCTTTCATCTAATTTAGACTTTCAGAGGTGGATCATCCCCTTTGGAGCTAAAATGGGCATCTTTATCGTCATTTTCATGCTTCTAGGGCGCCAAAACCGAAGTTTTGGCTCATGGTTTAAAGTGACTTTAAAGGACTCAAATGCTCACTTTGAGCGCTTAAAATGTGTTTATTCACTGTGGGAAGAGATATAAACAACATTTAGAGTAAATTAATATTGATGCGAGAACCTTCGAGTTTTTCATGCAAAACGATCGATGACCCTCGACCTGATGAAATTGCTCTGAGATGACCAAAATGGTCCGTTTTCAAAATTTTGATCTTTCAACTAATTTTGACATTCAGAGGTGGATCATCCCTTTTGGAGCTAAAATGAGCATCTTTATCGTCATTTTCCTGCTTCTAGGGAGCCAAAACTCAAGATTTGGCTCATGCTTAAAAGTGACTTAAAAGGACCCAAATGCTAACTTCGAGGGCTTAAAACGTGTTTATTCAGTACGGGAAGAGATATAAACAACATTTAGAGTAAATTAATGTTGATGCGAGAACCTTCGACTTTTCATGCAAAACGATCAATGACCCGCGACCTGATGAAATTGCTCTGAGATGACCAAAATGGTCATTTTTGAAAATGTCCATCCTTCCACTAATTCTGACTTTCAGAGGTGGATCATCCCTTTTGGAGCTAAAATGAGCATCTTTATCGTCATTTTCATGCTTCTAGGGCGCCAAAACCGAAGATTTGGCTCATGGTTTAAAGTGACTTAAAAGGACTCAAATGCTCACTTCGAGGGCTTAAAACGTATTTATTCAGTGCGGGAAGAGATATAAACAACATTTACAGTAAATTAATATTGATGCGAGAACCTTCGATTTTTCATGCAAAACGATCGATGACCCACGGCCTGATGAAATTGCGCTGAGTTGACCAAAATGGTCAGTTTTGAAAATTTCGATCTTTCAACTAATTTTGACTTTCAGAGGTGGATCATCCGTTTTGGAGCTAAAATGAGCATCTTTATCGTCATTTTTATGCTTCTAGGGAGCCAAAACTCAAGATTTGGCTCATGGTTAAAAGTGACTTAAAAGGACCCAAATGCTCACTTCGACGGATTAAAACGTGTTTATTCAGTGCGGGAAGAGACATAAACAACATTTAGAGTATATTAATGTTCATGCGAGAACCTTCGATTTTTCATGCAAAACGATCGATGACCGCGACCTGGTGAAATTGCTCTGAGATGACCAAAATGGTCCGTTTTGAAAATGTCCATCTTTCCACTAATTTTGACTTTCAGAGGTGGATCATCCCTTTTGGAGCTAAAATGAGCATCTTTATCGTCATTTTCATGCTTCTAGGGAGCCAAAACTCAAGATTTTGCTCATGGTTAAAAGTGACTTAAAAGGACCCAAATGCTCACTTCGAGGGCTTAAAACCTGTTTATTCACTGCAAGAAGAGATATAAACAACATTTAGAGTAAATTAATGTTTATGCGAGAACTTTAAATTTTTCATGCAAAACAATCGATGACTCGCGACCTGATGAAATTGCTCTAAGTTGACCAAAATGGTCCGTTTTTAAAATGTCGATCTTTCAACTAATTTTGACTTTCAGAGGTGGATCATACCTTTTGGAGCTAAAATTAGCATCTTTATCGTCATTTTTATGCTTCTAGGGAGCCAAAACTCAAGATTTGGCTCATGGTTAAAAGTGACTTAAAAGGACCCAAATGCTCACTTCGAGGGATTAAAACGTGTTTATTCAGTGCGGGAAGAGATATAAACAACATTTAGAGCATATTAATGTTCATGCAAGAACCTTCGATTTTTCATGCAAAACGATCGATGACCCGCGACCTGGTGAAATTGCTCTGAGATGACCAAAATGGTCCGTTTTGAAAATGTCCATATTTCGACTAATTTTGACTTTCAGAGGTGGATCATCCCTTTTGGAGCTAACATGAGCATCTTTATCATCATTTTCATGCTTCTAGGGAGCCAAAACTCAAGATTTTGCTCATGGTTAAAAGTGACTTAAAAGGACCCAAATGCTCACTTCGAGGGCTTAAAACGTGTTTATTCACTGCGAGAAGAGATATAAACAACATTTAGAGTAAATTAATGTTTATGCGAGAACTTTAAATTTTTCATGCAAAACAATCGATGACCCGCGACCTGATGAAATTGCTCTAAGTTGACCAAAATGGTCCGTTTTCAAAATGTCGATCTTTCAACTAATTTTGACTTTCAGAGGTGGATCATCCCTTTTGGAGCTAAAATGAACATCTTTATCGTGATTTTCCTGCTTCTAGGGAGCCAAAACTCAAGATTTGGCTCATGGTTAAAAGTGACTTAAAAGGACCCAAATGCTCACTTTGAGGGCTTAAAACTTGTTTATTCAGTGCGGGAAGAGATATAAACAACATTTAGAGTAAATTAATGTTGATGCGAAAACCTTCAATTTTTCATGCAAAACGATCGATGACCCGCGACCTGATGAAATTGCTCTGAGATGACCAAAATGGTCTGTTTTGAAAATTTCCAAGTTTCAACTAATTTTGACTTTCAGAGGTGGATCATCCCTTTTGGAGCTAAAATGAACATCTTTATCGTCATTTTCATGCTTCTAGGGAGCTAAAACTCAAGATTTGGCTAATGGTTAAAAGTGACTTAAAAGGACCCAAATGCTAACTTCGAGGGCTTAAAACGTGTTTATTCAGTACGGGAAGAGATATAAACAACATTTAGAGTAAATTAATGTTGATGCGAGAACCTTCGATTTTTCATGCAAAACGATCGATGACCCGCGACCTGATGAAATTGCTCTGAGATGACCAAAATGGTCCTTTTTGAAAATGTCCAACCTTACACTAATTTTGACTTTCAGAGGTGGATCATCCCTTTTGGAGCTAAAATGAGCATCTTTATCGTCATTTTCATGCTTCTAGGGCGCCAAAACCGAAGATTTGGCTCATGGTTTAAAGTGACTTAAAAGGACTCAAATGCTCACTTCGAGGGCTTAAAACTTGTTTATTCACTACGGGAAGAGATATAAACAACATTTAGAGTAAATTAATGTTTATGCGAGAACTTGAAATTTTTCATGCAAAACAATCGATGACTCGCGACCTGATGAAATTGCTCTAAGTTGACCAAAATGGTCCGTTTTTAAAATGTCGATCTTTCAACTAATTTTGACTTTCAGAGGTGGATCATACCTTTTGGAGTTAAAATGAGCATCTTTATCGTCATTTTCCTGCTTCTTGGGAGCCAAAACTCAAGATTTGGCTCATGGTTAAAAGTGACTTAAAAGGACCCAAATGCTCACTTCGAGGGATTAAAACGTGTTTATTCAGTGCGGGAAGAGATATAAACAACATTTAGAGTATATTAATGTTCATGCAAGAACCTTCGACTTTTCATGCAAAACGATCGATGACCCGCGACCTGGTGAAATTGCTCTGAGATGACCAAAATGGTCCGTTTTGAAAATGTCCATCTTTTGACTAATTTTGACTTTCAGAGGTGGATCATCCCTTTTGGAGCTAACATGAGCATCTTTATCATCATTTTCATGCCTCTAGGGAGCCAAAACTCAAGATTTTGCTCATGGTTAAAAGTGACTTAAAAGGACCCAAATGCTCACTTCGAGGGCTTAAAACGTGTTTATTCACTGCGAGAAGAGATATAAACAACATTTAGAGTAAATTAATGTTCATGCGAGAACCTTCAATTTTTTATGCAAAACGATCGATGACCCGCGACCTGATGAAATTGCTCTGGGATGACCAAAATGGTCCGTTTTGAAAATTTCCAAGTTTCAACTAATTTTGACTTTCAGAGGTGGATCATCCCTTTTGGAGCTAACATGAGCATCTTTATCATCATTTTCATGCCTCTAGGGAGCCAAAACTCAAGATTTTGCTCATGGTTAAAAGTGACTTAAAAGGACCCAAATGCTCACTTCGAGGGCTTAAAACGTGTTTATTCACTGCGAGAAGAGATATAAACAACATTTAGAGTAAATTAATGTTCATGCGAGAACCTTCAATTTTTTTATGCAAAACGATCGATGACCCGCGACCTGATGAAATTGCTCTGGGATGACCAAAATGGTCCGTTTTGAAAATTTCCAAGTTTCAACTAATTTTGACTTTCAGAGGTGGATCATCCCTTTTGGAGCTAAAATTAACATCTTTATCGTCATTTTCATGCTTCTGGGGAGCCAAAACTCAAGATTTTTCTCATGGTTAAAAGTGACTTAAAAGGACCCAAATGCTCACTTCGAGGGCTTAAAACGTATTTATTCACTGCGAGAAGAGATATAAACAACATTTAGGGTGTAGAGGCAGAAAATCCACTGTAGCTCCTTTCTGAAAAGGTTACCAGAGCTCCATGAGCTTGTTGCTTCTAAAATCGTCCACTGGAGGTCATCTGGAGAGTGGTTTGAGTCACAAAAGTTATTGCACATTTTTGTATTGCTGCACCTGCAGCAGATATTGCCCGGGTGCTCTAATATTCTTACTTTGATAGCCCTCATGGTCATTCCCACGTAAAGAAGGCCACACCCGCAGGTGATCAGGTCAAAACAGTTTTTTTTGTATCGCCTGTATCCAGGTGAATTGGGGGCTCAATTCGACCTCTTTGGAATGTTTAGTGAGCGGGCATACCCAGCAGATCCCACAGGGATATTGTCTTGTGACAGGTGGTAAGGCCCACAACGTTTTCTGCATGTGGGACTGTTGAACATGGGGTCTCATGTATACCAGGAGGTCCTTCAGGTTGCTCTGGGTACACTTAAAAGTGAATTGTGGATGTGGAATCTAAGGGGACCCAGTGCATAAAATACCCCAAGTTACATGTTATGTTATGTTATGTTATAAAATATTTTATTACGTGCTCTGCTACTACAGAGTATCCTGGCGCGATATGTAACATTAAACAGAGCCAATCCAAGAAAAAAAGAAGAAGGAACTAGATACTGAGATTAAAAAGATAGGTTTTTAACCCTTTCTTGAATCCCGCTAATGTGGCTGATAATCTCAAAGAAAGCGGCAGGGCATTCCAGGACCGTGCTGTTTGGACAGAAATAGACTGACCACCCAGTCTTGCGTATCTGACTTTGGGCATGGACATCAGACGGAGATTGGCCGATCGAAGAGCACGGCGAGGAGTATAGAAGGTAAACCTCTTGTGCAGATATTGTGGGCCTTGTTGATGCAAGGCCCGAAAGGCCAGGACCAATGATTTAAACATAATACGATGGGCCACTGGGAGCCAGTGGAGCTCTCGAAGATGGGCACGTGCACTAGTTCTTCTTGGGAGATGGAACAAAAGTCGCACGGCCGCATTGTGAATGATTTGCATTCGATTTATAAGGTATTTGGGGAGACCACTGAAGAGAGCATTGGCATAGTCGAGCCTTGACAGGATCAGAGCGCGCAGAACAGTCTCTTTCGCTTCCCTGTGGAGAAGCGGAAGGAATCTCTTAAGTGACTTGAGGGTCGCAAAACAGGTCGCGGTAAGTGTTTTTTAAGTGAGCTTCGAACTTAAGATCCTGTCCGAACCAGACCCCCAAGTTTTTGGCCGGGCCTCCGTGAGAGCTGGGACATGCAAAATCAGTCGGCCAAATAAGATCCCTAAAATTGGCCGGAAAGTTGCCATAAAATAACATTTGAGCTGAGCTGAGACAAGCCACCGGAAGACGTAGGACAAACAGGAACAGACAGCCCGGGCATCTAAGCAGTCCTTAGGCCAGGTAAACAACAACTGCGTGTCGTCAGCATATGCCATTATTTTGGCTCCCCACTGCTCAGCCAAATAGATCAACGGGGTCATATAGACGTTGAACAGCAGAGGGCTTAGCGTCGAGCCCTGCGGTACCCCGGTGGTAAGCTTCTTGGGTGATGAGGCAAATGGGGGCATCCATACTTGCTGCGTCCGCTCTGACAGAAACGAAGACAGCCAGGCCAAAACCGCACCCGACAGCCCCACCTCTGCCAGCCTTGTCAACAGCTGAGCATGGGGTACCGTATCAAAGGCGGCAGATAGGTCCAGCAAAACCAGGACCGCTCTGCCGCCTCCGTCAAGACACTCCCTAACGGCCTCTGAAACTTCCACCAGAGCCGTCTCAGTGCTAAAAGCCGCCCTGAACCCCGATTGAGCCGGGTGCAGGGCCTGAGAGGACTCAATGAAATTATTCAGTTGCCTGAAAATGACTATTTCACACACTTTCGCTAGTGCCGGGAGCAGCGATATCGGACGGTAACTGGAGGTAGCTAAGGGATCCAGGCCAGGCTTCTTCAGCAAAGGAAGAAGTTTCGCCTGTTTCCAGCAGAGGGGTACAGAGGCAGAGACCAAAGACAGATTAACAACCTGGGTGACCTCCTGATACACCATGCTTGCCGCTCCCCCCAAGACCCTAGCAGGACACGGGTCAGAAGGTGAACCGGACTTTAAAGCCTCCAAAATAGCCAACACATCAGCTTGCTGAGCTGGCTCGAAGGTGGAAAATTGGCAGACAGGTTGCTTCACACCCAAATCGATGATAAGTGGTGAAGGCTGAAGGGGACCACAGGAATTTTGGAGCTCCTCTTGGTGCATTTGATCTGTTCGGAGTTGGAGGTGAAGGTGAAGGTGGTTACACAAGTAAGGACATCTTCAGTGTACCTTAGAGCCAATATAGCACACAACGGGTTCTTAGTGACTGCATCACACCTGTTTCTTGATGATATGGAGTTCAGGATGAGAATGGTCACAAAGTGCATGAAATACACACATTACTGGCTCATTCTTATCATCAACATGGCCAAATTCCTGTCTGAGGCACTCATCATCAAAATCAACATTACAGGGATTGCACTGAAAGCTGGGTTCAGTATCTCAGCATTCAATTCACAGCTCTCGGAGATCAATGCCCAGATGAACGAGCACAAGGATTACCTCCTGCAGCATAAGCTCTCTTCAGACGAAGGTTCTATCACATCTCCCAGGACACATCATTCTTCAAACGGCTTTTGAGTAATGAAAGTTGGGGCAGCAATGAGAACCGATGGGTTAAGGGTTCCCCACCATCCATGTATGAATATCCAATACCCCCATTTTCAGCACACCGACAAATGTGGTACCCTGGATTCCAGATGAACAAGTTACTTACCTTCGGTAACGCTTTTTCTGGTAGATACTATATCTGCCTGTGGATTCCTCACTTTGTGAATACCCCTTGCGTCAGCAACATTCGGAAATTCTTTTTTCGTAGCCTCGCGCCGACGTGGACTCCTGACGTCACAGAGACACGACCTCGCTCGCGACTCCGCTGACATCACCGACGCCTATAATAGGCCCACGCCGGCGTGATGACATCAGTTCCGCCCTTTTTTCCGTGCCATCGAGGCACACGGACAGACCAATGACAGTAGAAATATACAAGTATACATAGTACACAATAATCAAGGCAAAACACACAGTGTTAAGCGAAAGCAGGAAAGAAAATGGAACATTTCCTTGACAACAAAATATATATATACATTACATTACAGTAACTCTGGCATAGAAGAGTGGACAACGGGGAGGCGGGTGGGTCAGTGAGGAATCCACAGGCAGATATAGTATCTACCAGAAAAAGCGTTACCGAAGGTAAGTAACTTGTTCTTCTGATAGATACATCTGCCGTGTGGATTCCTCACCTTGTGAATAGAGTCCCACAGCAGTCCCCACTCCCGGAGTAGGGTGTCCACTCTTCTAGACCAGGAAATCCTGAAGGACAGAGCGTGCAAAGTGACCGTCCCTCCTCACTTCGGAATCCAAGCAGTAATGCTTCGCGAACGTGTGGAGGGAAGACCAAGTTGCCGCCCTACAAATATCCTCAACAGGCACACCTCTAGCTAATGCAGAGGATGAAGACTTAGCCCTTGTAGAATGAGCCCTTATACCCTCTGGTGGTTCCTTACCGGCCAAAGAGTAGCAGATCTTTATGCAGAGGACAATCCATCTCGATAAAGTTCTCTTATGGACCGCCCTTCCTTTCTTGCAGCCAGCAAATCCAACGAAGAGCTGGTCTTCCAAGAGAAAGTCCTTGGATCTGTCCAAGTAAAAGGACACCGCCCTCTTAGGGTCCAGACGGTGCAGTCTCTCTTCCTCCTTAGAAGGGTGAGGGGGAGGATAGAAGGAAGGTAAAGTAATGGACTGTCCTAGGTGGAAGGGAGTTACCACCTTAGGCAGAAAAGCAGCCCTGGTCCTGAGAACCATTCGATCAGCATGTATGGACAAGAAAGGGGGCTTGTGACAAAGAGCTTGAAGCTCACTTACCCTCCTTGCCGAGGTTATTGCAACGAGGAAGACTGTTTTAAGGGTAAGAAGCCTCAAGGGACATTTGTGGAGAGGCTCGAAAGGAGCACCCATCAAAAAGGTCAAGACCAGATTCAAGTCCCACTGAGGCACAATAAAAGGGACAGGAGGAAACTTATTTATAAGGCCCTTTAAAAACCTTAAAACCACAGGTGACTTAAAAAGAGAAGGCTGGTCAGGCAAACAGAGAAAAGCTGACAGCGCAGAAAGATAACCTTTCACCGTGGCAACAGCAAGACCCTGCTGAGCCAGAGAAAGGGCAAACTGGAGAACGTGAGACAAATGGGCCTTCAAAGGATCAATAGACCTTTCCCCACACCACGAGACAAATTTCACCCATCTATAAGAATAGATGGACTTAGTGGAGTCACGCCTGGCTGACAAGATGACATCCACAACGTCAGGCGGGAGGGAAAAGGAAATCAGGTTGCCCTGCTCAATCTCCAGGCATGAAGGTGTAATGTCTGAAGGTGGGGGTGTAGAACCTGCCCCTCCATCTGAGAGAGGAGGTCTGCCCTGTGAGGGAGACGGAGCGGCGGGTGAGAGGAGAGGTGGAGAAGATCTGTATACCACACCCTTCTTGGCCAATCCGGGGCGACCAATATGACTTGGGCCCGGTCTAGGCGAATCTTCCTCAGAACCCGAGGAATCAAGGGTATGGGGGGAAACGCATAAAGGAGTTGACCTCTCCAACTCAACTGAAACGCGTCCCCCAAGGCTCCTCGCATCGGATACTGGAGACTGCAGAAAGACAGGCAGTGCGCATTCTCGTGAGTGGCGAACAGGTCCACCCGAGGAGTCCCCCACATCCGAAAGATGTCGTGAACCACCTCCGGGTGAAGCCTCCACTCGTGGTCGGCAGAGAATTGCCAACTGAGACTGTCTGCACGAACGTTCAACACCCCGGCCAGATGATTTGCCATCAGGCAAATCTGATGGTCCTGAGCCCAGGACCAGAGACGCAGAGCCTCTCTGCAGAGACACTGCGACCCCACTCCTCCCTGCTTGTTGATGTACCACATCGTGGTTGTGTTGTCCGTTAGGACCTGAACAGACTGACCGCAAAGGGAAGGGAGGAAGGCCTTGAGCGCCAAACGTATCGCCCGCAATTCTAGAAGGTTGATGTGAAGCAACCTTTCCTCTGGAGACCAAAGGCCCTTGACCTCCAGATCCCCCAGATGAGCACCCCACCCGAGAGTGGATGCATCCGTTATCACCGTGGCCACCGATGGGGGAAGTTGAAAAGGCTTTCCTTGGGACAGATTGCCTTCCACGCCCCACCAAGACAGATCCGCTGCAGCTTCTCTGGAGATCCTCACTGACTCCCTGAGATCTCCGTTGTGCTGATACCACTGCTTGCGGAGGCACCACTGGAGCGCCCTCATGCGCCAGCGTGCATGGTTGACCAACAGAATGCATGAAGCCATCAGACCGAGCAGGCGAAGGACCTTCAGGACTGGAACGACCGCTCCATTGTAAAATAAAGGAATCATCTCCCGTATGTCGCGAATCCTTTGAGGGGGAGGGAATGCACGACATACGGTTGTGTCCAGTACTGCACCTATGAACAGGTTGCGCTGGGAGGGCACCAGGTGAGACTTGGGTACATTTATTGAAAAACCCAACCTGTACAAAAACTGGGTTGTCTCCTGCAGATGATGAAGCACAATCTCTGACGACTCCGCTTTGATCAGCCAATAGATACGGGAATACCGGAATCCCCGATCTTCTGAGATGCGCCGCCACCACTGCCATCACCTTGGTGAAGACCTGAGGTGCAGTAGTAAGTCCAAACGGAAGGACCGCAAACTGGTAGTGTTGCGACCCAACCGTAAAACGGAGATACCTCCTGTGCGACTTCAGGATTGGGATGTGAAAGTACGCATCCTGTAAGTCGAGTGACACCATCCAGTCTTCTTCCAGCAGAGCCTGAAGAACCTGAGCAAGGGTGAGCATCTTGAATTTCTCTTGCTTCAGATAAAAATTCAAGATCCTGAGATCCAGGATCGGACGAAGCCTGCCATCCTTCTTGGGAATCAGGAAATACCGGGAGTAGCATCCCTGACCCCTTTCCTGCTCTGGAACCACCTCTATCGCACCTTTTCTCAAAAGTGTTTGGACTTCCTCCTGTAGGAGTAACAGATGTTCCTCTGAGCCATATCCCTGGCAAGGAGGGTAATTGGGAGGGAATTCCCGAAAGGGAAGGGTATACCCATTTTCTACGAGATTGAGAACCCAAAGATCTGATGTAACCGATTCCCAATCTCGTAGAAAGTAGGTAAGCCGACCCCCCCACTGGACCCACATGATCCTGAATGGCGGATCTAGGGCTGCTTTTCTGTGGCTGGGGGGTTGGAGGAGGCGGAGGAGGAAGAGACCTGATGACCTCGTGGACGTGTTCTCTGCTTCCCTCTGTAAGATTTATACAAGGTATTCTGCTGCTGCTGTTGTTGCTGCTGCTGCTGAGCAGGTCTATACGACCGAAAGGAAGAGCGACCAAACCCTCTAAACTTTCTGGTCGTAGAACCCCTGACATGAAGACCAAGAGATCTAGCAGTTGCCCTGCTGTCCTTGAATCTCTCCAAGGCCGCGTCTGCCTTCTTCCCAAAAAGCCCCTCGCCATCGAAAGGCAAATCCAATAATGCAGATTGCACATCCGCTGAAAAGTCAGAGGACTTCAACCAGGCTGAACGCCTCGTGGCAACTGCTGTGCCCATGATCCTTGCCACAGAATCTGTTGTATCAAGTCCACTTTGGATGACCTGACGAGCCGCTGCCTGAGTGTCAGATAAAGCCTCTTCAAAGTCCTTTCTACTAGCCTCAGGAACCTTAGGGACCAAAGAACTTATAGAGTCCATAAGAGCATGGATGTATCTTCCCATGAGGCAAGTGGCGTTAGAAGACTTCAAAGCCATGCTAGACGAAGAAAAAATCTTCTTCGCGACCTGATCTTGTTTCTTGGCCTCTTTGTCGCCAGGCACCTGCGGAAAAGCCCCAACCGACTTCTTAGAGCAAGCGGCCTGAATTACCAAACTTTTAGGGGAAGGATGCGAAGATAAGAAAGCAGGATCCGCAGGAGCCACTCTATACCTCCTAGCCACACTTTTTGCAACTGCAGGAGCAGAAAAAGGCTTTTTCCAAACTTCCATTATAGAATCCTTTAAGGCATCGTTAAATGGGAGCAAAGGTTCTACTGACGAACTAGGAGAATGGAGGACCTCTGTTAACAAATTCGATTTAAACTCGACAGAGGGCAAAGTCAGACCTAAAAGTCCTGCTGCCTTCTTCATGACAACATGATAAGGTTGAACATCCCTGGAGGGAGCATCAGGTCCAGAAGACAAAGACCACTCCGGAGAAAACTCAAGACCACTAGCATCCGCCAGGTCTTCGAAACAATCCCCTTCCAGCTCACCTTCCTCCACCTCAGAAGATGAGTCATTAACTCTCTGCTCCTCCAGAAGTCGTTGAGCTTCTCTACGAGATCTCATTTTGACTCGAAGTGCAGTCGAATCCAACGCCGAATTCGACGGCTTCGGAGCCGACTTCGGAATCGAATCCGAGGGCTTGGAAGGCTGCCCCATAGAATCCAAAGGAGTCGGTGATGCCGGAACCGGGGTCGTCGACTTCGGCCGAGCCGGCGTCGATATCGGCGTCGATCTTGATGGAACCTGATATTGCCACAGCGGAGTCGGAGCCGGCATATATGGCATGAAGGGTGCTGGAGCATAAGAGTGAGGAACACCCAAATTGAAAGCCATAGGACCCATGGGACCCGAAGGCGCTCCAGAGGGGTACCACGACCTCGAGAAAACACCATACATCGCGTTTAAAAATGCAGAAGGGTCCTGACCTGGAGTCGGGAATGGTGGATGCTCAGGCTGACCTCGAGGCACATTAGAATCTGTTTCCTCAACAGGATTCGAAGCCCCTTCCTCAACAGGAACTCCATCGGTGTCTTCCGGAGCCGGAGATGGAGCCGGAGACGGAGCCGGAGACGGAGTCGGAGTCGGATCCGGAACTGGAGTCGGAGAATGGACCATCGACTCCGAAGGCGAAGCCTCACCTTCCGACTCATGAGGAGGAATCACTTTCGACTTCATCCTTTGGGAGACTTCGATCTGGAATGATGACGGGATCCGTGTCTCCTCTTCTTATGCTTCTTGTGGGAACCGGAAGCATGACCGGATGATGACTTCGAGGCCGACGCCTCTCGAGACCTTGACCTGGATCTCGACCTCGACTTCTTCGGATGTTTCGAGGATCTTTTAACCTTACTTGCTTTAAGTTTGGCAACAAGAAGTTTAGATTCCCTCTCACGAAGAGCCTTCGGATTCATCTTTTGACATGATGAACAACCATCGACGTCATGATCCGAGCTTAAACACCAGATACAGTCTTGGTGAGGGTCCGTAACGGACATCATCTTCCCGCATTCTCTGCAAGGCTTAAAACCGGTCTTCTTTGTCGACATGACAGTAGTAGAAATATCTGAGAATGGAGAATCGAAGAAACAAAGTAACAATGTACTAAGGCTACAGAGTATCCCAAAACCGTTAGCGTCGACGACGCGGAAAAAAGGGAACTGATGTCATCACGCCGGCGTGGGCCTGTTATAGGCGTCGGTGACGTCAGCGGAGTCGCGAGCGAGGTCGTGTCTCTGTGACGTCAGGAGTCCACGTCGGCGCGAGGCTACGAAAAAAGAATTTCCGAATGTTGCTGACGCAAGGGGTCACAAGGTGAGGAATCCACACGGCAGATGTATCTATCAGAAGTCCCCACCCAGCCACTGCAGCCCATGTTCCAATACCCCTTTCCCCAACCTTTTTTGGGTGGGAGCAGAGGAAGAAGAAGAGAAGGCATCACACAAGTGCACCAGAAACAGCAAGAAACCAAGATGCAGACCAGGAGTCAGTCCGCCAAGGAAGACTAGTCATTAACCTCTCAAAGATGGCTCTGACCGAAGACGAGATTGCAGTACTACGCAAAGGCCTTGTATTCATGCCCACCTCCTTGGAAGACCAATTCCGTCTCATAAGCAAAAGTCACCAGGTCTTCCGCAAGTTCACCTTCAGCATTTTTTTTCAGGACAGGAAAACCCCTGACAGTTGGGAATCAGGACTACGGATTCTATCTGAGTTGACACCTACCTTCAGCCATGACACCCAGTGAGGTCCTCACCTTTGAAAAAGCCATATTGAAGAAGACTGCACAGATAAGAGCTCCTAGGTTCTTCAACAATTTGTCGTCCAGAAAAACGCAGATCAGTTAAAGCCTTGACTGAGGATCCTTTGATCGTGATCAAATCAGCAGACAAGGGCAGAGCGATTGTTGTGATGGACATCACCGATTACAACCAAGAAGGCCTACACCAGCTAGCGAATGGGAGATACTACCACTCAATGGGCTCAGATCCAACTGAGACCTTGATAAAACAAATTCAATCCATGGTCATGATGGCGAAGGCGCAAGATTGAATCGCTAAACATGAAGCAGTGTTCCTGGTGAATACCTTACCAAGGATCCGCTACTTTTACGTATTGCCCACAATACACAAGGAAGTCAGCCCCCCTACAGGAAGGCCAATCGTCTACGGCATTGGATCTCTATTGGAACCTTTGAGTAAGTTCTGCGACCACTACCTTATACCACTGGTCTCTAGGACAAGGGACATGCTGAACCTGATTGTTGACACCAATGATCAACAGGAAATCAACCTCCTTTTGACCTTAGACTTAAAGGCCTTGTACACCAACATCGTTAAGATGCCACAAACTTGGACAACAGCAGTGTTGATCGACTTTATCATCGAATGTGCCACGATAGCGTAGAATAATACCTTATAAATTCAATACCTGGATCTATCATCAAATACAAGGGACATTAATGGGCAGCACACTTGCCCCAAGCCTGGTCTGTCTATACATGGCCCATTTTGAAGAACAGCACATCTTTACTGACATGAATCCCTTCAATGCCAACATTCTAACATGGCGACGATACATAGATATTATTCTGGTCTTCTGGAAAGGTGATAACACCACATGCCAAGAATTTGGATGCTGGATCAGTACTCTTAACACATACCTGAGATTCACCCAGTCTGCCTCAACAAGGCAGATACCATTCCTGGATTTATTAATCTCCATTAATGTGGGGGAACTATGCACTAAGACATATAAATATATCACTGATAGCAACAGTCTTCTGTTATTTAATAGTCACCATCCAAAAGCCTTATAGGAGAACTTGCCATATGGGCAGTTTCTCTGTGTCCGGAGAAATTGCAGCTTTTTAAAAGATTATAGCGCTCAAGCCAAAACACTTAGTAGGAATCTGTCCTCCTGGTACTACGCATCCAGAGTTATCAAAGGAGCTGAGAAAAGTACATAAAAAAATTAATAGGAATCTCTTTTATAGACCAACACAAGACCCACTGATAATTTCCTTACTAGTGTCCTTATCTTCACCCCCAACTCCAATCGGATCAAACGCACCATAATGAGACATTGAGGAATTTTATGCACTGGGTCACTTGAGATTCCACGGCCACAATTTGCTTTTAAGTGTACCCAGATCCTGAAGGACCTCTTGGTACACACCAGGTCCCACATTCAACAGTCTTTCATGTAGAACACATTGTGGGTCTCACCACCTGTCACAAGCTACTATCCCTGTGAGTCCTACGGGGAATGTCCCCTCTTATAAACATTCCAAAGAGGTCAAGTTGGGTCCCCAGTTCACCTGAATACAAAAAAATTACACAAACTGCAATACAAAAAACTGCATCTACCTGATCACTTGCCCGTGTGGCCTTCATTACATGAGAATGACCCCATGCACCATCAAACCAAGAATAATGGAGCACTGGCACAACATCCACTGCAGACACAGAACTAAAAAAATGTCCAATCACTTTTGCGACTTTAATTACTCTCCCGATGACCTCCGGTGGACAATTTTGAAGCAACTAACTCATGGGGCCTGGTTAACCTTTTCAGAAGAGAGCAACAGTGGATTTTCTGCCTCTCCACCAACAGCAAATGTCTGAAAAATCAAAACCTCTGGTTGGTGCGAGGTGTAATTCCCCAGTCAGTCCCCTGCAAAATCAGATACTCCCTTACCATGGATATACTGACATTCTCTTCATACATGCATTCTGATCTACCATATCACCACTGACACCATGTCACATATGAAATGCCCTGTTATAGAGTCTCTCACACCACACTAAGCAGTGCTTATGATAAGTATTTTACGACTCGGCATAGGTCTCTTCTTCATTAGCATGAATGTTTCTGTTGATACCAATGAGGCAGTACCGTTCAATAAGAAAACATTTTACTGTGTTTCAGATGTTTTAGATTGCCCCTTACTAATACCATTCATGACTTTGGGCCATCCTCCATCTGACCGTTACACACTCCAGGATGGCTGCCACTGAGGGATGATACTTCCGTTACACCAGCACTCGAGGGGCTTGCTCCTATTGGCTCTAGCGTACCAGCGTACCCCTTCTCTTCTCTCTTCTCCTTATTAGCCTTTTGCCCAATAGCGCTCCCAAAGCACTCCATTGGAAATAGACCACTTGGTCATCCATGTTACTTATTACATGAGGAGGACCATATTTCCAACATGAACAAAGACACCAATAGGGCTAGATTCCACCATGAGGGATGGCTAGCAGTTATGTGCACCTGGCTTGCTCTCCGTCACTATATATGCCAGTGCACCATGCTTTTCTCTTACCGTCACTCTCCATTAAGAAAACATTCAACTGTCCTATTTTACTGCTTAAATGCCCCATTTATAAAACCATGGTGTCTTTGGGCTGGCCAGCATTTGACCACTACACACTCTGAGACGGCCGCTACTGAGGGATGATACTTTTGTTGCACTAGCATACAAGGGGGCTCACTCCTATTGGCTCAAGCTCGCCCCTCCTCTCCTCATTGGCCATTTGGTCATCCCTCCTTCCCGGGGCCGTACACACCACACCTGAGAACAATCACTCCAATTACACATTACACGTATGTCTACTTGCCTGTTTTGGTATATTGAGTGCACTAGCTTTTTTTTTCACATCTTTCAGGTTGTGGCGACTGATCAGCACCAACAATAGCATGTACATGTCTACCTTTGGAGACACTATGATACAGTGAGCTGGAAAAGCGATTCTGGTGGCGTATTGGACCATACATACAAAACATTTGTTTACTTTGTGTTTTCTTTATTTTCATAATTTATTGTCTAGGTTGGAAAATCAACTTTAAACATTTTAAAACGGGTATTTTCTTCTGAGGGAATACCTACAGTGCATATCACTTCTTAGGTGTAGGGAAGGGTTTCCCCATTTATTTGGGTCCTGAAGAAGTGTTGTGGATCTTTTTAGGCTGTTTGGGGCCAAAGATGTCAACCTGGACACACTCACAGATTTAGGCTACTTGGGTACATCACACCACTGTAGTAGCCCCTATCAAATTATGTTTTTTTTAATCCTTCCAAGGGAACCATTACATTAAAGTCAAGTTTTGTATCTCTGAGACAGTTTTAGTCTCCCTTCACTTCACTGCACATATTCACTCCACACTCACATTCAAAATGCCCACACACAGGCACGTTGTGGGGCCCATGGGGCATTGCAGCGCTGACCTTACCAACAGAACACCCACTATGATGCATGACATCCTCATGGATGTGTGAGGGCACCAGGAAATAATCCTTAGGATTCCCCCTTCTTTGTTTGCCTGTCTTTCTTCTTTGCTTTTTGATACGAACAATACCTAAACTGCTTTTTGCATGAATATGACCTCAGGTCCATTGAATGGAGAGTGGCTCTAACAAGAAGAGTACCTTTTAGCTGTAGGAGATCCATTGGAGCAATGAGTATAACCCTGACATGTGGTGGCTCCTAATGAGCCAGGAGGAGATGAATTACCTCATGGCAATCATCTCCATCTGATTCTTAGTAGGTCGGCTTTTACAGGGAGTGGGAGAACCATACCTTAGTTTTTCCGACTGGTCTATTCGAGTCCTGTGCACCCATAGTATAAAAATGAACTTTACCAATCACTGTGCAATTAGAATACACAGTCTATCCTTCTCTGCCTTTGTGTTAAATTGACTTCCCCAGTGGTTCAATGCTGATCTTTGAGAGCACTAACCTCCTCATTCTCATGATGGACGAAACTGGGAATCTGAAAGCTGAACTCCTCCATTAATGAGACGTGCCATTCTCTGTATGGGACTTGCTTCAGGATAGACCCCAGGAACTGAAAAGAAAACAGAAAGAAACTTTAACGCAGTAATATATACTTAAATGCAGTATCTACAGCTGACGTCTGGGTGCATTGACTTTGAGAAGATGAGTGAATAAACTACGGCTAACAACAACCTCAGTAATGACGAAATATTATGATGACAGAAGAACCAGAGAACACATCCAGCAACGCTTAACTAGTATGGTGTGAAATCAGTGGTCAGAAGTAACAAGGAGACCTTTACGGTGTCCATGATTTACAAAGAAACACACGAAACAAAAGCCTGCTGCCAACAAATTACTGTGAAAAGAGCAACTGTGCAGCAATCCAGATAGAAAGCAAATGGAGACTGTGCAACAATATCACATACTTAGGAGCAAAATGCAAACATATAGACTCTTCGATCACCAGCATGGGGTCAAATGTAAATTTAATTTTAACAAGGGTGAAGACTGAACTCAAGGAAAAGAAAATTGCATCTCAGAAGTGTGAGAAGTTGGTCTGACATATGCTGTCCACTAGTTATAGTGGGCACCTTGCACCAGTCCAAGCAACCTTTATTGATGATAGGGTAAGACAAACTTTATTGAAAGCTATCCTAGTGGTAGCTATGGAGAGCAGTCTTTAGGCTAAGTCTTGAAGGAGTGTAAAGCAGCTTGGTTTACCAGACCATACCCACTTGAATGTCTAAATGAAAGGAGAACCACAAAAGGTATAAATATATATATATATATATATGCATATATATATATATATATATATATATTACCTACTGGCGGTCGCCAGTAGGTATATATAGTTAGGATTTTTTCTCTATGGGTTTTTTGAAAATTCTATGTCTAATAACTTTGGCGTTTGTGGACGGAATTGGCTGAAATTTTCAGGAAAATGGCACATTTTGTTTCTGAGCAGCCCTTGAAAATTTGGGGGGGGTTCGTCCAGTGGGGGCCGAGAAAAAAGGGGGGTCCCAAAACGTGTTTTTAACATTGAGTTTTCCATAGGGCGGTTGGCCTCACTTTTAGCCCGAACGGCTGAATGGATTTGCACGAAACTTGGCAAAATTGTAGGGACTGGTAGCCCGATGTGCCTTTTGTAGGTCTCAATATATGTGCTCCAGTGGATTTTGAGAAATTAACGTTTAAAAAAAGATATATATCTGTAACAGCGGACCGGGCAGCGGCCCAGGACGCGTACTTTTCGCGCAACGGAGCTTTGTGAAGCGAAGCTGATTGGTTCTCTGGCGTCTGTCAACATTCCAAACAGTCCGTAGCGGCCGCCATCTTGTCTCTCGGTAGGATCGAGAGACAAGAGGAGGCCAAAGCGAAGGGGCAAATGACCATAAGGGGGAATAGTAGATCCTCGCTGACCCCCTAGGTTTGATGTGGAGGTTTTAAAAGGGCCCCGCGGGGCAAAAAAAAAAATAATAATAATAATCGAACGGCTGAATGGATTTGCACGAAACTTGGCAAAATTGTAGGGACTGGTAGCCCGATGTGCCTTTGCTAGGTCTCAATATATGTGCTTCAGTGGATTTTGAGAAATTAACGTTCAAAAAAAGATATATATCTGTAACAGCGCACCGCTTCACGTACTTTTCGCGTTACGGAGCTTTGCGAAGCGAAGCTGATTGGCTCTCCGGTGTCTGTAAACATTCCAAACAGTACGTAGCGGCCGCCATCTTGTCTCTCGGTAGGATCGAGAGACAAGAGGAGGCCAAAGCGAAGGGGCAAATGACCATAAGGGGGCATAGTAGATCCTCGCTGACCCCCTAGGTTTGATGTGGAGGTTTTAAAAGGGCCCCGCGGGGCAAAAAAAATAAATAATAATAATAATCGAACGGCTGAATGGATTTGCACGAAACTTGGTAAAATATTAGGGACTGGTAGCCCGATGTGCCTTTGCTATGTCTCAATATATGTGCTTCAGTGCATTTTGAGAAATTAACGTTCAAAAACAAGATATATATCTGTAACAGCGCTCCGCTTCGCGGAGATAAAATTATATCTGTATTACCTAGCTGTTGCTAACACCAGTTAGCGACGGCTAGTAGGAGATAGCGACCATCTTGGGTCCCACTTTGCATGTGAGTGATATTTATCACTAATGACATGCAAAGTGGGCATGCCAAGATGTTAGCGACTGGAAACAGTCGCTAACATCGCTATCTCCTATTATCAACTTTTGGAAATATTCGAGATAAGCGCGAATATCTCCAAAAAGTAACAGCTGCCCTGAGCAGTTCTTAGCCATGTTATCCAATGGGAGGTGGATAACATGGCTAAGAGCATTAGCTCGGTAATGCATGAATATCGCTGAGTTTTCAGCGATATTAATGCATTGCGGTCGTTTTTTATCGTATTTGCGATAAACCTTGATAATAGCAAGGTTTATCTGCGATAATTTCTGACGGTAAAAAAATCTTTGCAATGCATCGTTAGGGATAAATATCGCTTAACTTTGGTAATATGCCCCAACGTCTGTTAACGTTCGATTCGAAGGAAATCAGGAATTGTTGAAAAACATTGTGTGCGCCATCTTGTCTTTTTTCAAATGCCACACTTTTGTCGTGCACGGCAGCCATTTTAGATGCCTTGACCAGACCCACTCTGTGCACGCTGTCGATCCTTAGCATGGCTCCCCACCCTCGCAAGCATCTCACCCAGGCAGTGGTCACCCCCGCTCTCTGTCTTATGCATGGGTAATAAACCTCCCCCCATCTGCGCTGCTCTTCCCTGAGAATCACACCCTGTGCCCGCCCGACACCTCCCTTTCGCCCTATTCACTACCGCACCCTCTGACACTCCTTTTCCTCTGTGTCCGATTGTCCAGGCCGGTCCTAGGCTATCAGCTAGCCCTGCAGATGTAGTTTATGGCCACAGCTGTAAAGAATCACCCCTCTTCAAAGGAGTTATAGTAGATCAAGGCCCACACTCGATGAGATCCGTCACAGCAGAAGCGTTGCTATTATCTGAAAACCATCCTGTATTGTGATTGGGGAGGGGACCGAGCGTGAAGCGGAAGATTCCAGGGATGACTCTTTGTACATCAAAGTTTTTACAATTATGTGTCACATTAAAAATATATAGCACTCCGACAAAGTAGTAAGATTATAAAACTTTAATAATTTATAAATATATACAAGAAAACAAAAATAGTAATAACATATAAACATTTTTAGGGAAAAACAACGAAGTAGCGGTCGGCTGTGCGAATAGTCCCAACGCAGCACAACGTCCAGATTTCCGGCGTGGGGCGTCGCGGGGGGTGGGTCATCAGTAGCAAACTGTTGTGCGAATAGTTCCAAGGCAGCAGAACGCGCCGAAATCTAGATGACACAAAAGTGATGTCTAGTAAGTTGCCACCCAGCAAATAACGGCGTGGGGCGTCGCGGGGGGTGGGTCATCAGTAGCAAACTGTTGTGCGAATAGTTCCAAGGCAGCAGAACGATGGCACCAAGGTGATGTCCAGTAAGTTGCCGCACTGGTTTTGGTATCCTACAATGCTGCTCCGAATAACGGCGTGGGGCGCCCCGGGGGAGGCGGCGTGAACGGGCCTCTCCAGGTGGAGTCTCATCTGTTTTAGTGGGGCGCCCCTTTACCGTTTCAGTTGCCATTCCGTCCGCTTTTGGTCCACTGTGTCAAAATCCGCCATTCAGCTGAGTTGCGCCCACTCTTGCGGTGCAGCGATAGGCGGCTGCCACAGGACTCTCAAAATGGCGGCAGGCTCTTTCCTTTTTGGGCGTGGTCCACTGAAATGGCCCTGGGACACCTTGGAAATCGGACGCTTGTCTGCTAGGTCTTGGACCCCATTCTCGAAAGCGTCCCCTCCGCCTTGAGAATTCATCAAAAGTTTTGGGGGCCCCGACTCCTGCAGGCTTCTGGTGGGGAGCGGCTGCCATGATTGCTCGCGGAATGACCACGACGGAGCTACGAGATGGTGGTGCTCTCATGCTGACGCCAGTTTAGTCTGAAACATCCAGAAACAAGGTGGGGCTTTCATCGTTTGGGGGAAAAAAAAGTTTTCATCCAATGAAAAGTGTTGTTTTTAGGTCATATGATCAAGCCTTCCATCATTAGGAAACCAAAAGTAAAATGAACCAATGAAAAGTTTTATAAACAAGTCACATGACCTGTTATGCGGCATAGGGTATAAAATGCGGAGAAAATACGTTGGCACGTGAGGCGGCGTCAGTAGCGGACCGATGTGCGAATAGGCCGAAGGCAATACAACGCGCCAAGATCCGGATGGCACCGAGGTGGTGTCCAGCAAGTTGCAGCACTGGTGTGGCCATCCTACAATGCTGAAAGTCGGCGTGGGGCGCCCCGTTGGCCTGTGAGTTTGCGTCAGTAGCGGACCGATGTGCGAATAGGCCGAAGGCAGCACAACGCGCCAAGATCCGGATGGCACCGAGGTGGTGTCTAGTAAGTTGTCGCACTTCTGTGGCCATCCTACAATGTTGAAAGTCGGCGTGGGGCGCCCCGTTGGCCTGTGAGATGGCGTCAGTAGCGGACCGATGTGCGAATGGGGCCAAAGGCAGCGCAACAATATTTTCTGACTGACACCACAAGGCGCTGAGATGCCAAGATCCGGATGGCACCGAGGTGATGTCTAAGTTGCGGACTGATGTGCGAATGGGGCCAAAGGCAGCGTAACAATATTTTTTGTATGGAAGATACCACTAGGCGTTGAGATGCCAAGATTCGGATGGCACTGAGGTGATGTCTAGCAAGTTGGTGTGGTCATCCTACAATGCTGAAACTCGGCGTGGGTCGCCCCATTAGCCTGTGAGATGGCGTCAGTAGCGGACCGATGTGCGAATAGGCCGAAGGCAGCACAACGCGCCAAGATCCGGATGTCACCGTGGTGGTTTCATAGTTGAGAGGCACTTCATCTGCAGTGGGGCGCCGAGATCCGGATGGCACCGAGGTGATGTCTAGCAAGTTGCTGTACTGGTGTGGTCATCCTACAATGCTGAAACTCGGCGTGGGTCGCCCCATTAGCCTGTGAGATGGCGTCAGTAGCGGACCGATGTGCGAATAGGCCGAAGGCAGCACAACGCGCCAAGATCCGGATGTCACCGTGGTGGTTTCATAGTTGAGAGGCACTTCATCTGCAGTGGGGCGCCGAGATCCGGATGGCACCGAGGTGATGTCTAGCAAGTTGCTGTACTGGTGTGGTTATTCTACAATGCTGAAACTCGGCGTGGGGCGCCCCATTAGCCTGTGAGATGGCGTCAGTAGCGGACCGATGTGCGAATGGGGCCAAAGGCAGCGCAACAATATTTTCTGAAGAGAAGACACCAAAAGGTGCTGACATTCCAAGATCCGGATGGCACCGAGGTGGTGTCTAGCAAGCTATGCAGTTGAGTTGTGTGCGCACTTGCGGCGAATAGGTCGAAGGCAGCATAACAATGTTTTCTGAATAGGAGACACCACAAGGCGTTGAGATTCGGTTACCACCGAGGTGATGTCTAGCAAGTTGCCGCACTGGTGTGGCCATCCTACAATACTGCTCCGAATAACGGCGTGGGGTGCCCGAAGGGGGGGGGAGCCGGCGTGAATGGGCCTTCCTAGGTGGAGGCTCGTCTGCTGTAGTGGGGCGCCCCTTTACCGTTTCAGTTGCCATTCAGCTGAGTTTCGGCTGCTCTTGATGCTACAGCGACAGGCGGCTGCAAGAGGACTCTCAAAATGGCGGCCTGTTCTTTGGATTTGGGCCTGGTCCACTAAAATGGCCCTGGGACACCTTAGAACTCGGACGCTCAATTTTTTTTTCCTTTCCTGTACATGCAAAAAAAGGTAAATGCCCGGTACGTTACACGCTTCATCTGCCACGATGAACTCTCCAGAGGAACCGAAAAAAAATATAGTTGTGGTAACTATACCATGCATCGTCATATGGAGAGGTGGCACCAATTAATTATAGTGCTGCATAAAAGAGAGATTTGGAGGAGAACCCCTGACCTGCTAGTACATTCATCAAAGAAGTGGCACTGAGAGCTTCAGAGGCAAGGGAAACGGTCCCAAATATTTAGAAGAACTTTGGAAAGATTAAAATTACATGTTTAGATTGTGGCAAATTAATTTCATGTGGACAGATGAGTGTTACTCTAATAAATACAGCATATGAACATCATCATAGTCGATGGTTGGTAGAGACATTTTGACTATATCCTGGACCTGCCCGTCCTCGCCCAAAATGGCGCCGGAATAAATGGGACTCGTAACTCCTTGTTGTGTACTGGTTGCAGAACCTTGAAATCACGAGATACGTATGCAGTTTTGAAGCACATGGCGGGCGGGGACGAGAATTGATTGAATATTTCGACATCCCTATTGATATTAAGTTCTGATGTGTTATTGATTACTGTACTGTTGAAAGTTCGAATTAACGTCACCCATGGTACTTGCCCGCAAATGTATATCTAGATAATTTTATTGTAACTGGCCCTGTCGTATTTTAATTATAAAATGTACGTCCACCGATTCCGTAACTGTTAGACACCTTAGTTCTTGCAACCTAATGGCCCGCCCGTTACGTTCCTCTACAGTGTAAATGTCTATTCATCATATACGATTACAGTTTGCTCTGTGGCAGGCCCACGTGGTTATAGGCTCGTATTTGTATAATGAAATTTTCACAATAAAGGTTTTTAAAAGAAAACATGGTAGTAGTATATACATTGGTAAAGTTTTTAATAATAGTGACTGTTTTAGAATCATTAAAAGGCAAGTGAAATAAAGCAGACCAATTACATGAAGGGTAAAAGGTATAATACGAAGGAACGCAGTAAAGATAAATGGTCAAGGGCTGTTGTGTTTTCTATTCCTGCAACATAAAGTGATCGATAAGAATCTCATATTCAGGCGTATCGGCGACTAAGACAGCAGGTCGACCCTCTTTTGCTCAACGGCTCCGTCATGGGACGAAGAAACGCTCTTTTTCTCGAAAAAAGAATATATTTTACTTGCAGGACAGTTGTAAAATTTCCGGGAAAGTACATTAGCCTGGAACATTATAACATATATTTAAGAAAAAATAATGTTCGGAAGTAATGAAAAGCGTAATTTTTAGGTCATATGACCAAGCCTTTCATCATTACAATAAGAAAAGTAAAATGAACCAATGAAAAGTTTTATTAACAAGTCACATGACTTGTTATGCTTACGTTATGCGCTGCGCGCCCCGGATGACTTCCGGATGCGCTAACGCGGCGCGTCATATGACGCATTACGCGACAACGCAGGTACAGAATATAGTCAAAATGTCTCCACCAACCAGCGGTCGGAACACAACCCCTTTCAGCAGGCTAAATAGTTCTGTTAAATGACAACAGAAGGGACAGGCAACAAGAACCATCAGTCAAAGAGGGGAGGGCTAGTTCTTCTCTACCGGGTTACATTGGGGCGCTACCGGAACTGATCGAATTGGTAGTCTACAGTGTTTCTGGATGTTTCAGACTGAAGCTGGGGTTAGCATGAGAGCAGCACCATTTCGTAGCTCCGTCGTGGTCATTCCGCAACCAATCATGGCAGCCGTTTTTTATCGTTATTTTGAGCGGGGTGGGTGGCGGAGCCGAGCTGTTTTGCAGCCATCATTGTGTGGAGTTCAGTTCATCTCACTAGTTTTGTATTTGTCATGAGGGGTTGTTCCTAATGTTTCTATTTTATCGAGGTCAAAAAGAGATCCCATTAGTGGCCTACTGATTTTGCTCGATTCCTTTTCTTTTTTTTTACACGATTTTTCGTTATCTGCAAAGACTAAACAGAGTATTGCGACTCTGTGTTTGTTTGTAAATAGAGAATGAACCAAAGAGAACTAATTCTAAAACAGTAAATACTTGGATAACAATCAATCAAATGGAGAGAGAAGCAGGCACGACGGATTACAATGGGGGCAAAGGCCTGCGTTAACTACCTTTCACTATCTGCAAAGAGAGAGTACTCCTAATAGAAATGAGGGGGGGGGGGGCACCATTCAAAGCAGATCAGTGTGCATAAACACGAAAATGTTTTCACTTACCACGTACTTGACATTCGACAGCTTATGATATTTGCTATTAAAAAACCATTGAAATTCACTGAAAAAACCATAGGTTATAGACCATATATAGTTAGGAATTAGCATTTACAAAACCTTGAAAATTCACTGAAAAAACCATAGGTTATAGACCATATATAGTTAGGAATTAGCATTTAAAAAACCTTATTTTACTCACACAAAACCATTGAAATTCCATATATAGTTAGTTGCACTAACTATATATCGCGCACCCGCCATGCACTGCTGATCATGTCACATATTACATCATTCATGACATGGTCAGTGACATCACTGATGACATCACTGATGACATCTCAAATGACATCACTGATGACATCACTGATGACATCTCATTTGACATCATTCTTGTGCTAATACGATAAACCTCTTCAGACTCTAATATAACCTTAGATACACTCAGTGTATACAGACACTCACACACTGCCACTCATCCATGGAGTTACTCACACACCCAGTCAGTCATGCAAAGAAACAATCTCACCTCCATTTCTTCAACTATACAGTTAAACACACCTTACTTATTGAAACATATACTAACACATATTTACTCTCTTATACAATCCCTGATACAAGTTCACAATGATCGATACAACTACTCACTCATTCAGTGGCTCTCATGCACAGTTATTTATATATGCCAACTCTCACATGTACTGTGTTTTACATATGTACTTACTATGACATGTAGCATTGAGATATCCATTCACTCATCAATACACTCATGCACACAGTCAACTGCCCATGTAGCTGTTTCCACATGCACTCTTGAACTCATACACCTAGTGAATAAACTGCTCACACATCTATGCATAGAGTCACACACCTTCCAGCCACCCCTACACAAACTCAATCTCCCATAGAAATACTTGGGCAACCAATTAATAACACATATAGCCTCTCGTATAGCTAATGATCAACACATGCAGCAGTTTACAGAACAACAGACATAATGATGCACAAATTAAGACAGTTTAGTCACTAACCCATGCATTCAGTGAGACACATTTAATCACTCACTCATACAGTCAGTCACGCACCTACTAAATCCTTCATCCAGACACTTATACATCCACTCATTCTTCAATATGTAAAACATATTTAAACTTTACAAAAACACACAGACACTAGATGATGTCATCAGTGATGTCATTTGAGATGTCATCAGTGATGTCATTTGAGATGTCATCAGTGATGTCATCAGTGATGTCACTGACCATGTCATGAATGATGTAATATGTGACATGATCAGCAGTGGATTGTGGGTGCGCGATATATAGTTAGTGCAACTAACTATATATGGAATTTCAATGGTTTTGTGTGAGTAAAATAAGGTTTTTTAAATGCTAATTCCTAACTATATATGGTCTATAACCTATGGTTTTTTCAGTGAATTTTCAAGGTTTTGTAAATGCTAATTCCTAACTATATATGGTCTATAACCTATGGTTTTTTCAGTGAATATATATATATATATGTGTGTATATATATATATATATATTCACTGAAAAAACCATAGGTTATAGACCATATATAGTTAGGAATTAGCATTTAAAAAACCTTATTTTACTCACACAAAACCATTGAAATTCCATATATAGTTAGTTGCACTAACTATATATCGCGCACCCGTAATCCACTGCTGATGATGTCACATATTACATCATTCATGACATGGTCAGTGACATCACTGATGACATCACTGATGACATCTCAAATGACATCACTGATGACAACATCCAGTGATTATGTGTTTCTGTAAAGTTTAAATATGTTTTACATATTGAAGAATGAGTGGATGTATAAGTGTCTGAATGAAGGTTTTAGTAGGTGCGTGATTGACTGTATGAGTGAGTGATTAAATGCGTCTTACTAAATGCACGGGTTAGTGACTAAACTGTCTGAAAGTGTGCATCAGCATGTCTGTTGTTGTGCAAGCTGCTGCATGTGTTGATCAGTAGCTATATAAGTAGCTATATGGGTTATTGATTGGTTGCACAAGTATTTGTATGGGAGACTGAGTGTGTGTATGACTGGCTGGGAGGTGTGTGACTCTGTGCAGATCAATGTGTACTTGTATCAGTGATTCTATAAGAGAGTAAGTATGTGTTAGTATATGTTTTAAAATGTAAGGTACTCTATGTTTAACTGTGTAGATTAGAAAATGGAACTGTGATTGATTCTTTACAGGACTGACTAGGTGTGTGAGTAACTCCATGGATGAGTGGCAGAGTGTGAGTGTCTGTATAGGTGTATGAGTGCATATGATAGTGTTGTAAAGATGAGTGATTGTATGTATGAATGATTGTATGGGTGAATGAGTGAATGTGTGTGTAGACGTAGGAATCAGTGAGTGGGTATGTAGTAACTAGTATTGGTGTGTCAATGGTTTCAAAAATTATACTCTGTATTTAACACTGGGTGTAACAGAGGTTATATTAAAGTGTGAGGAGATGCATTGTATTGTCACATTAATGATATCATCATTGATGTGACCATTGATGTCAAATGAGATATCATCAGTGATGTCATTTGAGATGTCATCAGTGATGTCATCAGTGATGTCACTGACCATGTCATGAATGATGTAATATGTGACATCATCAGCAGTGGATTACGGGTGCGCGATATATAGTTAGTGCAACTAACTATATATGGAATTTCAATGGTTTTGTGTGAGTAAAATAAGGTTTTTTAAATGCTAATTCCTAACTATATATGGTCTATAACCTATGGTTTTTTCAGTGAATTTTCAAGGTTTTGTAAATGCTAATTCCTAACTATATATGGTCTATAACCTATGGTTTTTTCTGTGAATTTCATTGGTTTTTTAACAGCTAATATCTGTAGCTGTAAAATGTATTCTTCTTTAAATCCAAAAATATATTTTATATGTTTATGAATAATTTTTTTTTTTAAATATTTTTTTTTCTTCGTTCCCGCTTCGCGAATCGGGAAGCTTCCCGTTAGCTGACCTTGATGCCGCGAAATAGACCGCGAGCCGGTAAACGTTTCTTTACCGCAACTGCCGCGTTAGAAAACAACATCGTGACGCCTCCCGTCCGCATGACGTTTCGCGTTGTCGCGTGATACGTCATATGACGTGCTACGTTAGCGAACTCGTACGCTTACCGAGTCGCAAAGCACAGGTTTCTGGAAGCAAACCGGGAGGCCCTGCAAAGCGCGTAACGTAAACACAGCAGGTCATGTGACTTGGTAATAACACTTTTCATTGGTTCATTTCACTTTCGGTTTCCTAATGATGTAAGACTAGGTCATATGATCTAAAATGAACACTTTTCATTGGTTGAGAACTATTTTTTTTCCCAAATGGTGAAAATCCCTCCTTCTTTCCTCACTCTGACTTTCATCATTGTGAGAGAAAGACCCTTTGTTACCAGTGAGCAATGGCTTCTTTACTAGCTTCAGCTGGTGCTTCCCCACCACCTCCACCACATCCAAGGAAGAGTGGACCACCTGCTAAAGTTATAATTCAGCAAGAAGAGGAAGAAGAGGAACAGGACGACCTAGATAATCTCCCTATTATGGCCAGAAGATCTGTTGTACCGGAAGTAACGGGACCAGAGGGCAGGGAGATGGTGCCAAATATACAAACGAGATTTCGTGAAGTAAAACAAGTCTGCGTACATTGCAGTGGAATCATTTGCTACGCAGAAAGTAGCATCACTCTGATCAACAGAGCTATTAACAATCATGCTCATGTTTGTCCGAAACTCCCCAAACAATAAATTCTTTTTTTTGTTTTCTTCCTCCTGTTGAGCCCTTTAGAATGAATCGTTTTCGTTGCCCCCTCCGAAAAAAAAACAAAAAAAATATAAAACTGTTCAGAAAAATTAAAAAAAAGTAAAAAAATGTTCAGAAAAATAATAAAAAAAATATAAAACAACAAAAACAATTTAAAAAAAAGTTCTTTTCAGAACTACCTCCCCGTTATAAAAAAATTGGTACAATATTTGCAACTGTGCCAACCTCTATTTCTCTTAGTTCGCTTCCCAGTTCGCTCCCCGGTACGCGAACCGGAAGCGAACCCAAAAACATTTTTTATAAAAAAGAACAGTAAGTATAAGGGAAGGAAACAGACAGTTATGTTAAAAGAAAGACAGCTATAGGGGAGTAAACTAGAGATACTATTACCCGTAATCCACTGCTGATGATGTCACATATTACATCATTCATGACATGCTCAGTGACATCATCAGCAGAGGATTGCGGGTTTTTTGACAACATGCCTTATCCACGGTTTAATAACGCTGCCTTTTGCTTTATATAAGTTTTCAAATTGTATGAAATATATACCAATAGGTCGTTATGAACCTTTAGGTAGTGCTTTTCTTCATGAGGTCTGGTCGCTTCCATACACATACAGATGTTTCAAAGATGATCAAGAAGTTTATCTGAATGGAGAGGAATGCACTGAGACGCCAGATCATTCACTAATGTGTAGGCACATACAGTTACACGGTTCATGCAACAAACACCGACCAAATATGGCTTGCGTGTTGCAAGGCACGCCAGTTCCTGCTATCATCCCCACGTTCAAGTTGTTGGAAAATGGTAGTTATTTGATGCTCAATAATGAAGATTGTTCTGAGTTAATTAAAAGTATTCCTTTTATCGTAACAGTAAGTGAACGGGTTATTTGCTGCAGAAATGTTCTATTTCCTCCCACACATGAACATAGGGAGTTTTCAATCTGGCCACAAATACCAACCTTGGGAGCACATTTCAACAGCATGGCAAGAATAAGAGCTCTTTTGTCTCAGAGAGAGGTGGCCTTGAGTTCGGCCCGTGAAACTTTCGTGCTTCACATAGCGAACACCCGTACAGAGGTGCAGACCCTTTTAAATACAGATTCGACTTTGCATTTCAGCAAGATTACCCATTCATTTCCATGCAGCAGGAGGCCCATAGGAATGAAGGTGCAATTTGCGATTAGCAATTACCTCATCGCAAATTACGAATTTTTCCGACGGTGCAGGGGTATCTCAAGAACACCCTGCTGCACCCCTGAAAAAAAAACTTGGGGTCATATGGCGCACATAAATTTTGAAAACATTCCTTTACCTCAAAAACGATTTTCAACTCATAATTTGAAAACACTGCACATGGGGAAATGACTTAAAATGTCCTTAAGACACATAAAAGCATTTTTTGATTGCCTTTGCAGCATGTTTCAGTCACCTTTAACATGCCTATGTAACGGAAACATTCAAAATCTAAATTTGCCATGCACAGGTGGGAGCATATTTACAAGCAATTTGCTCCACAGACAAACTTCTTACATTGAAATGGGAAAAATAACATCAGAGACTCTCAATTACCTTATAAAGAAGCAGACACCATTATGTCCTTCTCATCAATATTAAAACCATTGCTTTTTCTCAAAAACGATTTACAAGTCATAATTTGAAAACACTCCACAGCTCCTATGCACATAAAAACCCTGTCAGTACTAATACTTCACATTTTCTCCAATTACAATTTCTCAAAGAAACAAAATCTATTTGTGAAACACTTGAGACAAAGCAACATTTGAAAAACACAACTTTCTTCATAATTTTCTCCTTAAAGCACACTATTTTCTATCTAAATTAAAGAAATTTTTTCTCACCTTAGCAAATACTTTGAGTTTCAAAACAGTCTCAGAAACACACCAATTTGTCTTCAGCAGAGCAAAAGGTATGCACTCCAGAGTCTGCAGCTATCAAAAGCACAGAAATGCTGTAATTCCTCACACAGATCTCTCATGTCACCCAATCAAAACTCTTCCCTCACTTTTTTTCAAAGCAAAACCCTTCCCCCCTCTGCCCCCTCTCTGCTTTTTCTGCATAGCAACCACCTCTTGCAAGACCTCTCACACAACAATGTTGCAATTGAACTCTGAACTCTCAGTGCACCTGCATATCCAAAGCATTCTTTCATTTAATGATTTTTTCTTCGCCACTCAAAATACATCTTTCAACGAACTCATCCATGCACACTAACTTTCTGTTTTCAGCAATCAAAATCCACCAATCACTCTTACTGCTTCATTAACACAGAAACTCCTCAGTTTTTTTCATTTTACACTCTCATTTTTTCAACTGCCATTTCATTGCCACACTTCATCTGACTGCAGGAGAACCTTCTCTCGCCATGTTTTCTGTCTGGATTGTTGGACATAGCTACATCTATTGGGCTCAAAGGTACGCTGAAAACAGGAATTTACCTAACCTCAATTTACAAGATGTGGAAATTAAGTGGTTTGGCCACAGAGGATTAAAATGTCACCAATTGATACCATTGGTGAAAACCTTTATGCATTTGCCAAAACCTGACCTGTTAATTGTGCACTGTGGAGGTAATGATTTGGGCACTTTGACTGGGGTAGGTCTGGAAATGCTTTTAAAGGACACCTTTCAGCAATTGATGGCACTTTTTCCTCAGACTGCCTTGGTATATTCAAATATATGCCAAAGACAGAAATGGAGGTGGTCGAACCAATTTTGTCCACAAATTGAGAAATCGAGGAAGCATGTAAACAAATCTGTTTCAGCTTACATGAGAGACCATGGAATGGGCTCCCTGTACAACAATAACTTGCGTTACTACATGCAAGATATCTACAGAGGAGATGGAGTTCACTTCTCAGATGAGGGCAACAGAGTTTTCACTCTGAATTTAAGAATGTGCATTGGTACCTACTTATAAGTACCTAAATGTACCATAAACCCAAAAGCTCTTCTCAGAGCTACCCTACATCTGACCACTCACAATTATTATTGTACTCTAACTTTTTTCACTAATTTTCAAGAAAGTACGCTCCCCAGAACGCTTCCCGGTTCGCGAACCGAGCGCACTCCACGCAAAAAAACTAAAAAAACGGTATATATTTTTTTGCCCTGCGAGAACCTTTCAAAGCCTCCACATCAAACCTAGGGGGTCAGGGACGATCTACTATGCCCCCTTATGGTCATTTGCCCCTTCGCTTTGGCCTCCTCTTGTCTCTCGATCCTACCGAGAGACAAGATGGCGGCCGCTACGGACTGTTTGGAATGTTTACAGACGCCGAAAAACCAATCAGCTTCGCAAACCTCCGTAACGCGAAAAGTACGCGAAGCGGAGCGCTGTTACAGATATATATCTTTTTTTGAACGTTAATTTCTCAAAATCCACTGGAGCACATATATTGAGACCTAGCAAAGGCACATCGGGCTACCAGTCCCTACAATTTTGCCAAGTTTCGTGCAAATCCATTCAGCCGTTCGATTATTATTATTATTATTTTTTTTTGCCCCGCGGGGCCCTTTTAAAACCTCCACATCAAACCTAGGGGGTCAGCGAGGATCTACTATTCCCCCTTATGGTCATTTGCCCCTTCGCTTTCGCCTCCTCTTGTCTCTCGATCCTACCGAGAGACAAGATGGCGGCCGCTACGGACTGTTTGGAATGTTGACAGACGCCGGAGAACCAATCAGCTTCGCTTCACAAAGCTCCGTTGCGCGAAAAGTCCGCGAACCAGACCGCTGCCTGGTCCGCGCTTACAGATATATATCTTTTTTTAAACGTTAATTTCTCAAAATCCACTGGAGCACATATATTGAGACCTACAAAAGGCACATCGGGCTACCAGTCCCTACAATTTTGCCAAGTTTCGTGCAAATCCATTCAGCCGTTCGGGCTAAAAGTGAGGCCAACCGCCCTATGGAAATTAACATGGGAAAAACGCGTTTTGGGACCCCCCTTTTTTCTCGGCCCCCCCTTGACGAACCCCCCCCAAATTTTCAAAGGCTGCTCAGAAACAAAATGTGCCATTTTCCTGAAAATTTCAGCCAATTCCGTCCACAAACGGCAAAGTTATTAGACATAGAATTTTCAAAAAACCCATAGAGAAAAAATCCTAACTATATATACCTACTGACCGCCAGTAGGTAATATATATTACCAGTAGGTAATATATATATATATATATATATATATATATATGCATATATATATATATATATATTTATACCTTTTGTGGTTCTCCTTTCATTTAGACATTCAAGTGGGTATGGTCTGGTAAACCAAGCTGCTTTACACTATATATATATTCACTGAAAAAACCATAGGTTATAGACCATATATAGTTAGGGATTAGCATTTAAAAAACCTTATTTTACTCACACAAAACCATTGAAATTCCATATATAGTTAGTTGTACTAACTATATATCACGCACCCGCAATCCACTGCTGATGATGTCACATATTACATCATTCATGACATGGTCAGTGACATCACTGATGACATCACTGATGACATCTCAAATGACATCACTGATGACATCACTGATGACATCATCCAGTGACTGTGTGTTTCTGTAAAGTTTAAATATGTTTTACATATTGAAGAATGAGTAGATGTAGAAGTGTCTGGATGAAGGATTTAGTAGGTGCGTGACTGACTGTATGAGTGAGTGATTAAATGTGTCTCACTGAGTGCATGGGTTAGTGACTAAACTGTCTTAATTTGTGCATCATTATGTCTGTTGTTCTGTAAACTGCTGCATGTGTTGATCAGTAGCTATATGAGTAACTATATAGGTTATTGATTGGTTGCCCAAGCATTTGTATAGGAGACTGAGTGTGTGTGTGAGTGGCTGGGAAGTGTATGACTCTGTGCATAGATGTATGGGTTCAAAAGTGCATGTTGGAAACAGCTGTATGGGCAGTTGACTGTGTGCATGACTGTATTGGTGAGTGAATAGATATCTCAGTGCTACATGTCAAATTAAGTACATATGTAAAATACAGTACATGTGAGAGTTGACATATATAAATAACTGTGCATAAGAGCCAGTGAATGTGTGAGTGGCTGTATGGATCATTGTGAACTTGTATCCAGGATTGTATAAGTGAGTAAATATGTTTTAGTATTTGTTTGAATAAGTAAGTAAGGTGTGTTTAACTGTATAGTTAAGGAAATGGAGGTGTGATTGATTGTTTGCATGACTGTCTAGGTGTGTGTGTAACTTCATGGATGAGTGACAATCTGTGAGTCTGTGTTTACACTGAGTGTATCTAAGGTTATATTAGAGTCTGAAGAGGTTCATCGTATTATCACAACAGTGATGTCATCAGTAATGTCATTTGAGATGTCATCAGTGATGTCATCAGTGATGTCATTTGAGATGTCATCAGTGATGTCATCAGTGATGTCATTTGAGATGTCATCAGTGATGTCATCAGTGATGTCACTGACCATGTCATGAATGATGTAATATGTGACATCATCAGCAGTGGATTGCGGGTGCGTGATATATAGTTAGTACAACTAACTATATATGGAATTTCAATGGTTTTGTGTGAGTAAAATAAGGTTTTTTAAATGCTAATCCCTAACTATATATGGTCTATAACCTATGGTTTTTTCAGTGAATTTTTAAGGTTTTGTAAATGCTAATTCCTAACTATATATGGTCTATAACCTATGGTTTTTTCAGTGAATTTCATTGGTTTTTTAATAGCTAATATCAAAACCTTTACAATGTATTATTCTTTAAAAAGAAAAATATTTTTTACATGTTTTTTATACAATTTTTTTTTTATTTTTTTTTGTTTCGCTCCCAGTACGCGTACCGGTTAGCTTCCCGTTAGCTCAATCCGGAGGCGCGACCCGGTACGCGAACTGGTAAACGTTCCTTTAGCGCACCTCTCGCGTTACAAAACAACATCGCGACGCTTCGCGTCAGCATGACGTTTCGCGTTCTCGCGTAATACGTCATATTACGTGCTACGTTCGCGTACCCGGAAGCGCAGCGGTACGCGAACCGGAAGCGATCCGCGGCGCGGCGCCGACCGCGTAATGTAAACATAGCAGGTCATGTGACTCGATAATAACACTTTTCATTGGTTCATTTCACTTTTGGTTTCCTAATGATGTAATACAAGGTCATGTGATCTAAAATGGACACTTTTCATTGGTTTAGAACTTTTGTTTTTCCCAAATGATGAAAACCCCTCCTTCTTTCATCACTCTGACTTTCATCTTGGTGAGAGAAAGACCCTTTATTGAGACTTTGTGATGGCTTCATTAGTAGCTTCAGCTGGTGCTAGCCCACCACCTCCACCAAATCCAAGAAAGAGAGGACCACCTGCAGAAGTAATTCTGCAAGAAGAGGAAGAACAGGAAGAGGAGGAAGAGGAGGAAGAGCATGAGTTTTTGCCAGAGGAGCCCAGGAGGTACAATCGACAGGAGAATTATATCTGGCAATTCTACAGAATTCCTGAGGGGCAAAAGAAAGTGAATGCTCGTTACGTGTTTTGCCGCATATGCGGTGACAGATTGTCAAGGGGCACTGATAAAAAATATAGTTATGGCAATCATACTATGCATCGGCATATGAGTAGGTGGCACCCAAATAACTATAGTGCTGCCCAGCTACGTGACCAACAACAAAATCCCCTCCAAATGGCAAGAAGATCGGTGGTTCCAGAGGTGTCGGGACCAGAGGCGAGGGAGGTGATTGCAAACATCCAAATGTTGTTTGGGCACGTAAAACAAGTGTGCGTGGAATGTGGCGCTTTCATCTGCTACAGAGAAAGTAGCATCACTTTGATTTTGCGAGCAATTCAAAATCATATTAATGTTTGCACAAAACGCACCAAAAAATAAATTCTTTTTTTTTTTTTGCTCCTGTTGAGCCCTTTATAATGGATCGTTTTTGTTTCCCCCCCCCCCAAAAAAACCAAAAATTTTTTAAAAACGTTCAGAAAATACAAAAAAAGTAAAAAAATGTTCAAAAAATACTAAAAAAAATATAAAACAACAAAAACATAAAAAAAAAGTTCTTTTCAGAACTAACTCCCCATTATAAAAAAATTGGTAGAATATTTGGAACTCTGCCAACCTGTATTTCTCTTAGTTCGCTCCCGGAGCGCTACCCGGTACGCGTACCGGAAGCTAACCAAAAAAATATTTTTTAAAAAAGAACAGTAACTATAAGGGAAGGAAATACACAGTTATGTTAAAAGAAAGACAGCTCTAGGGAGTAAACTAAGGATACTGTTACCTACAATACGCTCCCCAGTACGCTTCCCGGTTCGCGTACCGGGCGCTAACCACGAAAAAAAACAAAAAATAAATTTTTTTTTTTGCTTAGCGGGGCCCCTTTAAAGCCTCCACATCAAACCTAGGGGGTCAGGGAGTATCTACTATGCCCCCTTAAGGTCATTTGCCCCTTCGCTTTTGACCTCCTCTTGTCTCTCGATCCTACCGAGAGACAAGATGGCGGCCGCTCCGGACTGTTTAGAATGTTGACAGACACCACAGAGCCAATCAACTTCGCTACGCGAAGTTCCGTTACGCGTCAAGTACGCGTACCGGGGCGCTGCCTGGTCCGCGCTTACAGATATATATCTTTTTTTGAACGTTATTTTCTCAAAATCCACTGCAGCACATATATTAAGACCTACAAAAGGCACATCGGGCTACCAGTCCCTACAATTTTGCCAAGTTTCGTGCAAATCCATTCAGCCGTTCGGGCTAAAAGTGAGGCTAACCGCCCTATGGAAAACTCAATGTTAAAAACACGTTTTGGGACCCCCCTTTTTTCTCGGCCCCCCCTGGACCAACTCCCCCCAAATTTCCAGTGGCTGCTCAGAAACAAAATGTTCCATTATCCAGAAAATTTCAGCCAATTCCGTCCACAAACGCCAAAGTTATTAGACATAGAATTTTCAAAAATCCCATAGGGAAAAAATCCTAACTATATATACCTACTGGCGACCGCCAGTAGGTAATACACATACATATATATATATATATATATATATATATATATATATATATATATATATATATATATATATATATATATTCCAACAGTAGCAGCTCCCAATGCAGGAAAGAACCAGTGGAGACCCTTTGATAGGCAGCATATGATTTATTGAGCAGCAGCCTGCTCGCCGAGGCTCAGGGACAAGGAAAATATTCACCATCTGTTCCAGCCAGACGCGTTTCGAGTAATGAAACTCTTCCTCAGTGGCTTGTGGCAAGTTCAAGGATAAGCGTCTTGTGTGCACCAAACTATATTACTAATCTTCCCGCCCCAAAGTGGGTGTGGCCCTCGGGCATCTTGGGAGATGTAGTTCGTGCGTGCGCTCCACCCTGATCGATGTGTCCAAATCAATCGGTGTCCTGTCACCAAGTCTCTGCTGTGCTTTGTGGATACTGCTCGCCACTGTGCGCAAACACCTATGCTGCTTAAGGTGAGTGCTCAGTCTCCCACCGCTCTCGCGCAGTGTCAGTGACATTACAGCGGCCCCGCTCTTCTGCAGTCGGTTCTTCCTACGACCTAGGCAGGCCGTTATTAATTCCAACAGTAGCAGCTCCCAATGCAGGAAAGAACCAGTGGAGACCCTTTGATAGGCAGCATATGATTTATTGAGCAGCAGCCTGCTCGCCGAGGCTCAGGGACAAGGAAAATATTCACCATCTGTTCCAGCCAGACGCGTTTCGAGTAATGAAACTCTTCCTCAGTGGCTTGTGGCAAGTTCAAGGATAAGCGTCTTGTGTGCACCAAACTATATTACTAATCTTCCCGCCCCAAAGTGGGTGTGGCCCTCGGGCATCTTGGGAGATGTAGTTTGTGCGTGCGCTCCACCCTGATCGATGTGTCCAAATCAATCGGTGTCCTGTCACCAAGTCTCTGCTGTGCTTTGTGGATACTGCTCGCCACTGTGCGCAAACACCTATGCTGCTTAAGGTGAGTGCTCAGTCTCCCACCGCTCTCGCGCAGTGTCAGTGACATTACAGCGGCCCCGCTCTTCTGCAGTCGGTTCTTCCTACGACCTAGGCAGGCCGTTATTAATTCCAACAGTAGCAGCTCCCAATGCAGGAAAGAACCAGTGGAGACCCTTTGATAGGCAGCATATGATTTATTGAGCAGCAGCCTGCTCGCCGAGGCTCAGGGACAAGGAAAATATTCACCATCTGTTCCAGCCAGACGCGTTTCGAGTAATGAAACTCTTCCTCAGTGGCTTGTGGCAAGTTCAAGGATAAGCGTCTTGTGTGCACCAAACTATATTACTAATCTTCCCGCCCCAAAGTGGGTGTGGCCCTCGGGCATCTTGGGAGATGTAGTTCGTGCGTGCGCTCCACCCTGATCGATGTGTCCAAATCAATCGGTGTCCTGTCACCAAGTCTCTGCTGTGCTTTGTGGATACTGCTCGCCACTGTGCGCAAACACCTATGCTGCTTAAGGTGAGTGCTCAGTCTCCCACCGCTCTCGCGCAGTGTCAGTGACATTACAGCGGCCCCGCTCTTCTGCAGTCGGTTCTTCCTACGACCTAGGCAGGCCGTTATTAATTCCAACAGTAGCAGCTCCCAATGCAGGAAAGAACCAGTGGAGACCCTTTGATAGGCAGCATATGATTTATTGAGCAGCAGCCTGCTCGCCGAGGCTCAGGGACAAGGAAAATATTCACCATCTGTTCCAGCCAGACGCGTTTCGAGTAATGAAACTCTTCCTCAGTGGCTTGTGGCAAGTTCAAGGATAAGCGTCTTGTGTGCACCAAACTATATTACTAATCTTCCCGCCCCAAAGTGGGTGTGGCCCTCGGGCATCTTGGGAGATGTAGTTCGTGCGTGCGCTCCACCCTGATCGATGTGTCCAAATCAATCGGTGTCCTGTCACCAAGTCTCTGCTGTGCTTTGTGGATACTGCTCGCCACTGTGCGCAAACACCTATGCTGCTTAAGGTGAGTGCTCAGTCTCCCACCGCTCTCGCGCAGTGTCAGTGACATTACAGCGGCCCCGCTCTTCTGCAGTCGGTTCTTCCTACGACCTAGGCAGGCCGTTATTAATTCCAACAGTAGCAGCTCCCAATGCAGGAAAGAACCAGTGGAGACCCTTTGATAGGCAGCATATGATTTATTGAGCAGCAGCCTGCTCGCCGAGGCTCAGGGACAAGGAAAATATTCACCATCTGTTCCAGCCAGACGCGTTTCGAGTAATGAAACTCTTCCTCAGTGGCTTGTGGCAAGTTCAAGGATAAGCGTCTTGTGTGCACCAAACTATATTACTAATCTTCCCGCCCCAAAGTGGGTGTGGCCCTCGGGCATCTTGGGAGATGTAGTTCGTGCGTGCGCTCCACCCTGATCGATGTGTCCAAATCAATCGGTGTCCTGTCACCAAGTCTCTGCTGTGCTTTGTGGATACTGCTCGCCACTGTGCGCAAACACCTATGCTGCTTAAGGTGAGTGCTCAGTCTCCCACCGCTCTCGCGCAGTGTCAGTGACATTACAGCGGCCCCGCTCTTCTGCAGTCGGTTCTTCCTACGACCTAGGCAGGCCGTTATTAATTCCAACAGTAGCAGCTCCCAATGCAGGAAAGAACCAGTGGAGACCCTTTGATAGGCAGCATATGATTTATTGAGCAGCAGCCTGCTCGCCGAGGCTCAGGGACAAGGAAAATATTCACCATCTGTTCCAGCCAGACGCGTTTCGAGTAATGAAACTCTTCCTCAGTGGCTTGTGGCAAGTTCAAGGATAAGCGTCTTGTGTGCACCAAACTATATTACTAATCTTCCCGCCCCAAAGTGGGTGTGGCCCTCGGGCATCTTGGGAGATGTAGTTTGTGCGTGCGCTCCACCCTGATCGATGTGTCCAAATCAATCGGTGTCCTGTCACCAAGTCTCTGCTGTGCTTTGTGGATACTGCTCGCCACTGTGCGCAAACACCGTTGGAATATATATATATATATATATATATATATATTGTATGTATTGATTACTAAACACTCTCTAGTAATCTCTTTATGAGATTACAAGGCCAGGTACACAACATAAACACGATAGAACTTAAGTAAATAGCACAATACACAATGGGCCCCACAGGGAGACCAAACCATATATTAAGAAAGTGGTATAAGAACCACGACTTGACTAGACACAAGGCCTAGAGCCTGTAGAATCGCCGGGACCCCAAGGAACCACCCAAGGTAGTGACACAGGGGACCCATGGGCAACGTGTGCAGTGAGAGAACACAGCCGCGAGCTCCGTTAGCTTCTATGGGGAAAGTCTCGTCGAAATTTTAAAGTTTAAGGCCACTTAGGAGAGGACATTGAGCAGACCCCTTTAGACTTAAGGGGTTCTAGGGCCAACAACCACAGGTGCACTAGAGAACTCAAGTTACCTCACCCAGGGAAGCCGGGTGCATAGGTGTCAAATGGTGTTGAGAATTGTTGCTGTTTTAAATGGCGACCTGCTGCAAAGTGCTGCTGCCATGAAGAAGGAAAGTGTCCATTGTGATCCAAGCCTGCATTGAAGATGTGAAGAACCTGAAAGCAGAGGGGACAGAGTCTGGGTCACTTGCCAGTGAACAGGGGCATGATAGACGAGGCCCACCTATGTCGGGTGATTCAGGTGCGAAGATGTGAAACTTGACTCTACAGCAACGAGGACCCGGAGGCATAGACGATGACCAGGAGCTGGATTTGAGCTGTCCCACAAAGCATGTCGAGTGCTGCGGCATCGTTGCTCAGATTGAACACAAGCCTTAGCAACAGCAACCCACACAGAAGGAGAAAAGATGCTTCCGTGTGGATCAGCAGTGTCCAGGGGACTCACCAAGTGATTTAGAGTCAGGGCACATCTGGAGCAACCAGGGAAGCCCAAGTAAAGTTAAAGTTGTCTTCTCAGTGACCCACAGGTCGACAAACCAGGGATCGCGAAGGTACCTTGAGAGAAAACACAAAGGGTCAGTTCACGGAACACTCGTGGAGTGTAGGCCAACAATATTTGGTGGAAATGCTGCTCGGGGTCTGGGCTATAAGTAAGCCAAAGCACAACCTCAAGGATCGCCAAGAAGCATATGCACTTGCAAATGTGCATGGTGTCCAGGGGTTACGGTTCCACTGTTCCCACGAGGGCTACGGGTCTCAGCCTTGCTGAGAGCTCAGGTTAGCCTCTGGAAAGTCTGGAAACCCACCTCCTGTGTTGCAAATTCTTTGGAGTCTGGAGGGAGCTTCGGCGATGCAAACTGGTCAGATGCGTCTTTGGTGCCTTCCACGCAGGGGAGTAACTCCTTTACTCCAAGGGATATTCTTCAGTCATCTAGTGTCATGTAGATCGTCGAAGTTCCAGGATTCAGTATCAGAGTTTCGACCAGGTAAATCTAAAGTCCTGTAGTCAGGGGTTCCTACTTTATACCCAAGGAAGGGGTGGGACAAACTCTGGGGACCCACCTATGGGAGGGTGTGGGAAGAGGGGTGACTACACCCATTTTATTTGTCCAGTTTCGTGCCAGAGCAGGGGCTGGTAGACCCTGCAACTTGTATGAACTGGGCTATGCACGGGGACACCAAATGTGCCCCCAGTGCAGACTTCAAAGCACTCTTGGAGTGCACCTGCACAGCCCCAAATACACTAAAGCCTGTCTGGGAGGTGGTTACACCTCCCTGTGATAGGAAACCTATAGGCCAGGCCTCCCCTGCCAGAGTTTTGTCCCGCAGCAGGAGGCCAGACTTGTGTCTGCGGCTTCAGCATCCATTTTGTGCCCTACACTAGTGGTTCTACCATGGACAAATCATACCTCCCACACCAGTTACTTGTATGGAAGTATGATTCCAAGGTGTTTTTACCCCAAAAACCACATGGTCCTGTGAAGCCACAAGGTTATACCGCACTTAAGAGTATATGGTCTAGGCTGCATCACTAGCAACCCCAGAAGATAGATTCCGAAGGCTGCAGAGGGGCTCTGCTCATGCATGGGCACCCTCTCACACAAATCCCAGCACCCTGCCTTCAGGATTGAAAAGGCCTGCCACAGGGGTGACTGATAGGTACATATGTGTAGTGATAAGGTGGATATAGGAAACCTATATATGAGTAAGGGGTGCATACACCACCTTACACAGGCTGGTGTAGCAGACCTGTTATGTCGTTTTGGAAGGCTTCCCAGGGGTGGTATAGTACATGCTGCAGCCCCAGGGAGGCCTCTGGGGTACCTATGCCCTGGGTACATAGTATACCATATACTGGGGGTTTATGAGGGTACCCTAAAATCCAATCTGGAGTGTATCTAAAGTACATGGAATCAATTTATAAGAGAAAGCAGACAGTCTGGGGACCTGGTTAGCAGGTTCCCATCCAAAATAGGTAAAAAACCATCAAAACACAAGGAAAAAAGTGGGGGCAACCATGTAGTCAGATTCCACCTTCCTACAAGGAGCACAATATTAGCACAGTGGAGTGTGATGACCTCGTCAAAATACAGTTAATGTGACTGTCTGGGAATTAAAAAGGAACCAAGTAGTAGTGGGCTGACCAATGGAAGAATAGAGAAAGCTATTATATGTCCATCACAAGGTTGAACTGAACAGTGACAGAGTGATAATTCAGATGAAGATAGGGAGCACTGATCATGTGCCAAGTCGACTGCATAATATGAACATACTGATACTTCAAAAAGCAGTGGGAAGAGCAGGAATAGAAATATTGTGACAATCCATGGAAAATAATTTGTGCTACTGTGACTATCCTGGGGACAAAAATAGACAGAGTACCCGATTACCAATGTGTGGCTACATTTTTAGCCCTGTGCAACAGCAGTCAAATTTATGAGTAATGGATTAATCACAGCAGAGCCTGTAATTTACCTGAGTAAAACATGGGGATACACTCTGATACATACAGGACTAGGGGCCAGATGTAGGTCGGTCGGTAATGGCCGAAAATCGGTATTTTCGGCCGTTACCGACCGGTATTACAGATTTGGCATGTAGGTGCACAATTTTACAGAATCGGTAAATTTACCGATTCGGTAAATTTACCGATTCTGTAAAATACCGAATCAGTATTTTTACCGATTCGGTAAATCTCAGATGTAGGTGGGACTCTTCAGAGTCCCAAAGGCCCTACAAATTCGGTATTTTAACACCCAATCCAATTGGGTGTTAAAATACCGAATTCAGGTGTGCATGCACATGTGTGCAAGCACACCTAGCCATGTGACAGACAGACATGCCCTTAGGGCATGTCTGTGTGCCGCATGGCGCACATGCCTATTTTTGGGGTGCCAGAGGGTGTCAAAGTGACACCCCCTGCACCCTTGCTAAAATCGGTATTTACCGATTCTTTAATTACAGAATCGGTATTGCCCATTGATTCCTATGGGCTTCACAGCCCATAGGAATCAATAGGAAATACCGATTCGGTATTTCCAGATTTGGTAAATACCGAATCTTAAAGATTCGGTATTTACACATCTGGAAATACCTACATCTCCCCCCTTCATATTTACCACTTCTTAAATACCGAATCGGTAAAATTCGGTATTTAAGAAGTGGTAAATAAGAATTACCTACATGAAATGAAATGAAAAGAATTTATAATGCGCAAAAAAACAATAACCCGCAGGTATCAAGGCGCCTAATAATACAATCAGAATTTGAAACAGACGTCCTTACATATAGGCTTGTTGAAAAAGGCGAGTTTTTAGGGCCATGCGGAATTTCTGTAAGGATGGAAGAGATCGCAGGTCAAGGGGGAGATCGTTCCACCATTTGGGGGCTAGCGTGGAGAAAGCCCTGCCACCCCATTTAGCTCTTCGTACACGGGGGGTTTTAAGAAGCAATTTCCCAGAGGAACGCAAGCTTCTGCCAGGGATATAATAGGAGATGATAGATCCAATACCAGTGTCGCTATTTTTAGTGATGGCTCTGTAGGTCATGCAGAGGACTTTAAACCGGATTCGGAGTTCGACCGGTAGCCAGTGCAGTGATTTCCTGGCTGCAGTGGCTGAGGAGCGTTTGGGGATATCCAAAACAAATCTGGCTATGGCGTTTTGGACCACCTGTAAGCGCTGTAGGTGGCTCCGGTTTAGCCCAGCATACAGCGCATTACAGTAGTCCAAACGAGAGCCAATTAATGCAACAGCTATTTGTTTTCTTGCCTGCAAGGAAAGATATTTCCTGATCCTTCGCAGGGTATGGATCAAACCCCAGCAGGTCGAGACAGTTCTGTTCACCTGACCGCCCAAATCAAGGGCTGGATCTAGCATCACCCCAAGATTCTTAGCAGATGTTGTGGGGGAGGGACATATTCCTAATGAGTCAGGCCACCAATTGGCTGACCAGATGTTTTCTTTCCCCCCAAACACCAATACCTCAGTCTTCTCCCCATTCAATTTGAGAGAGTTCTGAATCATCCAGTGACCAACCGCCTCCATACAAGATCTAAACTTGGAGGCGGTGGGCACATCAGAATGGGGAAGAGAGACGAGTATTTGAGTGTCGTCTGCATAAGAAACTACCTCCATCCCGAAAGATCTTATTAGCCTGGCCAGTGGGGTCACATAGATGTTGAAAAGGGTCGGACTAAGCGCCGACCCTTGAGGGACCCCACATAGCACTGGTCGGGATGGAGATAGGAACTCTCCCAGCTTGACTCTTTGTTCTCTCCCAATAAGGAAGGAGGTCAACAGATCCAGGGCTGCACTTCTCACCCCCACCTCCCTCAGGCGAGATGTAAGCACTGAGGGGGAGAGGGTATCGAAGGCTGCTGTTAGATCTAACAGGATCAGGAGGGTGGTCTGGCCCTCATCTACTGTCGTGCGGATCTTATCAAGCACGATGGTGAGGGCTGACTCGGTGCTATGTTCCCTCCTGAATCCATGCTGGGAGGAATCCAGACATCCCGAGCTTTCCACGAAAGTAGCGAGATGCTTGTTAAGATGTGCCTCAAGCATCTTCGCAGGGGCAGGAAGCAACGAGATGGGGCGAAAGTTTTTTAGGGTCTCCGGATCCAGGGATGCCTTTTTTAACAGGGGTTTGACTACTGCCTTCTTCCACTCTGTAGGGAAGATACCATCTGTAATAGCTAGATTCATTATGTCTAGCAATGGCGGTAGAAGGGTCTCCCTACATAGCTTAATAATTTTCAATGGACAGGAATCCAGAGGAGATCCCGACTTGATCTTGTTAAGCAGGATCTCCAGATCTTGTAAGGTCAAAGGAGGAAAGGAATCCAGGGTGCACAGTGGGGAGATGCCAGTAGTATTCATGTTCATCTCAACCCGGGTGATAGGTGCACTAACAGAGAGTCTTTGTTCCTCGAGAGCCAGATGGATATCCTGTATCTTGGTGTGGAAGAAGGAGGCGATCCTGTCACATAAGTCCTGCGAGGGGATAACTGGGTCAGGGGCTTGCAGGTTGACTAAGGAGTCAACCGTTTTAAAAAGCTCCTTTGGCGAGGAAAGCGAGGTGGTCAGGGTAACAAAGTAATCTTGTTTGGCCTGTGTAATCTCGGCTTTATATTTCCTAACAAGGATTTTGTGATCCTCCTTATTCTTAAAATCCCAGCTGGCATGCCAAAGTCTTTCCTTTCGCCTCACTTCTTGCCTCAGAAGTCTGAGGGAATCGGAGAACCAGGGGGCGGATGGTCTCTTTCTGGCTCGGCGGCGAGACTGTACTGGGGCCAATTCATTCAAAGCCTCAGTAGTGACCAGTTTGAAGTGGCCAACTGCATTCTGTACGCTGTCCAAGCCAGTAACAGCGAGACTTGTAGCCCAGGGCGCAAAAGAGTCACAGCTAAGATTCCTGAAGTTTCTAGCGGTTTCCATGGCATGATTCCCTCTTTTGCAGGAATCCGACCTATGATGTTCCAGAGTAAAAGGAACCGCTAGATGATCAGACCAAGATAGATGTATCGGATCCTTGATGGTTAACCGAGAATCATTCGAGAAGATGCCATCCAAAGTATGGCCTGCCCGATGAGTGGCTCCGCTAACTCGTTGCGTGAGTCCACATGCCTCCAAAGCCTCAATAAGGTATGATGTATCGGATAAATCATGTCGTTCTAGGTGGTAGTTAAAATCACCCAGAATAGACAGATTTTGTTGGCCGAAATACGGTTCCAAAGCTTGGAGAAGATTGTGGGTGAAATGGGTTCTCGAGCCAGGTGGTCGATATACTAAGATCCCATTAAAAAAGGGGCATTGCACTTCCTTTAATGTAAAGTGGAGTGCTTGAAAGCTATCCGAAAAATCGGATATAGGTGCAAGATGACATTGCAAATAGTCCTTATAGAGGATCGCTAACCCCCCTCCCACTCGACCCTGTCTATCGAGTCTGACCAAACAATATCCTTCTGGGACCGCTTCAATTAGGTCGGGGTCAGAAGAATCTTTAGCCCATGTTTCCGTGATAAATACTATGGTAGGTGATTTCTCCAGCACCAGCTCTTTAAACATTAATTTATTCTTAACAAGAGAGCGGGCATTGAGTAAGATGCCCTCTACTCCTCCTTTCTTATGGCTGGAAATAGCGGGACGAGCAGAGAAGGAATATTTAGGTGCAGAACAGGAAAACCTACACATAGAGGAGCAACCGCAACGGAAGGGGAGGAGGAGATCATCCGGCTCGTATGTGTGCGAGCATCGCAGCCGATTCGGTTTCAGGCACAGTAGTTGCTGATGGGAGTAGCTATAGAGGGCGGGGGGGGTATCGCCGGAGTCCAGAGTACAGCCGTCCAGCGCGTCCTCAGCGCGGACGGGCGCAGACGGGCTGGACTCTGGCGTGACTCCGGCGTCACTATGGCGTCCACGCTGCGCGTATACGCTGCGCGCCATATCCTACTGTCTATATAGGGCTCTGATGAAACCACGTGTCTTCTCCAGCCAATGGCTGAATAGCGCCAATGACCCACCCAAGATGGCGTCCCAGACAGAACAGAGCGCGGGGACCGGGCCGCCCGAATGGCGGTGAGTGCAGACCAATTAAATGCGGCAGTGCGAACCGTGTCCAAGGGCACAGGTGGGGAGCTAGTAATATTAAACAATATTCTAAACCCTATTCTAACTGTTTTAAAATCAGGGGATAAAGAGCGCGAGTCAAAGTAAATGCAAAACGGGGTAATTAAAATGCTATTACAGGCTTTCAGCGCGTAGCGCTATATGCAGGACGAGTATCAAGCAGGAGTGAAAGACTCTCCTACCTGCTTTAAATACTGTCCTCGGTTACTGCCTCTGATGAAACCACGTGTCTTCTCCAGCCAATGGCTGAATAGCGCCAATGACCCACCCAAGATGGCGTCCCAGACAGAACAGAGCGCGGGGACCGGGCCGCCCGAATGGCGGTGAGTGCAGACCAATTAAATGCGGCAGTGCGAACCGTGTCCAAGGGCACAGGTGGGGAGCTAGTAATATTAAACAATATTCTAAACCCTATTCTAACTGTTTTAAAATCAGGGGATAAAGAGCGCGAGTTAAAGTAAATGCAAAACGGGGTAATTAAAATGCTATTACAGGCTTTCAGCGCGTAGCGCTATATGCAGGACGAGTATCAAGCAGGAGTGAAAGACTCTCCTACCTGCTTTAAATACTGTCCTCGGTTACTGCCTCTGATGAAACCACGTGTCTTCTCCAGCCAATGGCTGAATAGCGCCAATGACCCACCCAAGATGGCGTCCCAGACAGAACAGAGCGCGGGGACCGGGCCGCCCGAATGGCGGTGAGTGCAGACCAATTAAATGCGGCAGTGCGAACCGTGTCCAAGGGCACAGGTGGGGAGCTAGTAATATTAAACAATATTCTAAACCCTATTCTAACTGTTTTAAAATCAGGGGATAAAGAGCGCGAGTTAAAGTAAATGCAAAACGGGGTAATTAAAATGCTATTACAGGCTTTCAGCGCGTAGCGCTATATGCAGGACGAGTATCAAGCAGGAGTGAAAGACTCTCCTACCTGCTTTAAATACTGTCCTCGGTTACTGCCTCTGATGAAACCACGTGTCTTCTCCAGCCAATGGCTGAATAGCGCCAATGACCCACCCAAGATGGCGTCCCAGACAGAACAGAGCGCGGGGACCGGGCCGCCCGAATGGCGGTGAGTGCAGACCAATTAAATGCGGCAGTGCGAACCGTGTCCAAGGGCACAGGTGGGGAGCTAGTAATATTAAACAATATTCTAAACCCTATTCTAACTGTTTTAAAATCAGGGGATAAAGAGCGCGAGTTAAAGTAAATGCAAAACGGGGTAATTAAAATGCTATTACAGGCTTTCAGCGCGTAGCGCTATATGCAGGACGAGTATCAAACATCGGGCCCTAGGTGCAGTAAGTACGTAATTTAAAATTTTCTGAGTGTCAACTTGGGCCAAAGAGGTTATTAATGCTGCTGGTAGATATTACATCCTAAGAAAATGTTGTGTACCCAGTACGGCCTCTCCCCCTCTGTGCCCAATCATAATCAAGTTCATAGAAAGGATCATGATCCAGAGAAACAATAGAAATATGGTGAAAATATTGCAACCACGTAGCAGAACAGCACTATGAAGGGGTGAATTAAATATCTGCATATATTCACTCTGAATGAGTGGTTATGGAAGAAAACAATGAGTCGAGTCATGTGTGACATTCATTAGCAAATAATCCTTACTGAAACAAGGATGCATTTCCACTGTGCCAATTCAAAGGTTCTGTCCGTTGAATCTGAAATAGCAGTTGGAAAAAAAGATAAATAGGTAAGTAAAGGTAAACGTCAAAACACATTTTAAAGGCCATGGGCGTACATACCAAGCACTGGCAGAAGTACAATCACACAATTCAAAGTGTGAAAAATGTGTCTGTTGGTTCAGCCTCACCTAGTAATTGATTTCAAGGTCCTCACTTATTCATGTGCACTTGATGTTACTCTTGACTCCTTGAATCAGTGTACTACAGAACTTCTGCCCTTAAGCATTTCGGCTGTCAGGTGCAACCGTGATCACAAAGGCGATCACCTTCATAGTTCAGAGTTAAAATGTGCATACTTGCTCTAAAATTACATACACATAGACAAATACTCTTTTACTATATCCAAACCCAAAATGATTTTAACACTTCATAATTCACCTAAATGAAATTATAATAAGTAATATCTACCTAAAAACACATTAAAACATTTCGGCATGATCGCTGGTATACAGAGGCTGAAATATGTCTTGTGTTTCAGAAAACAAGGGTGTGCAACCTACCAGTAATACATATCAATTCATTACTACCAACGTAATATCACCAACTCTTCTTAATGTCCCTCCCTTTGAAATTCTCACATAGTAGAATTCAGTTATGCAACATTTAAAACATTTATTTTAACTGCAACTAATGGTTGAACCAGTGTCCTGGTTCAGCCTGTGAAGTCAGTCCGCAACTTAGGGGTGAGATTTGACTGTAATCTCACCTTAGAGGCGCATGTGACGAAAGTAGTGGGTTGCTGTCTGGCTATTATCCGCTCTCTTCGGAAGATCCTACCTCTGCTGCCCCCTCTGGCGCGCTCTTTGATAGTTCGGAGCACGGTACTTAGCAGGGTTGATTACTGCACTGCCCTCTTCCTTGAGTCACCAAAGTTTTTACTTGCTAGGATGCAGAGGTTACAGTCAACTGCAGCTAAACTAGCACTAGGCTGGTCTCTACGGTCCTCTGCCTCCTTGGCGGAGTTGCACTGGCAGCCAGTGAAACAAAGAATCCTGTTCAAATCACTCTGCCTGGTATTTAAGGCCTTGCATGGAATGGGTTCTATCTCCTTGAAACGCAAATTTGAGTGGTATGTTCCTGCTAGAACATTACGCTCCTCTGGGGCAAAACTGATAAAAATCCCTAGATTTAAAAAAGTTAGAGCTGCTGGTAGATCCTTTGAGGTAGCAGCTGCTAAGCTCTGGAACATCCTTCCTTTTGAGCTGAGACAAATTAGTGAGCTCTTGCCATTTAGAAGGAAGTTGAAAACATGGTTATTTCCTAAGATCTAGGATCTCAGTAGGTTTCTGAAGGAGGTAGGCCAGGTCAATTCACTTTTAGCGCCAGGATGCCTGACAGGTGATAGTGCGTTCTAGAAATGCAATAAATAAATAAAAATAATAAATAACATTTTCCTACATATTACTTGCGGTGAAATACCCTGTTCAGCCTTACTCTTCATACAAACAATGTTATGCCCAAGTAGGCTAATCTACCCTCCCATGTACCCTGACTAATACCTGCTTCTAATATAAAAGTAGAGACAACGTTTGGTGTTAATAAATGTGTTTTGTATTGAAGCCACCTGTGGTCTTTTTTCAAGCTCAATAATTTCGAAGTGGTGATATTACATTGTTAAAATAAATCACAATTGAAATATAAGACCTGTTGCGGATCTGAGAAGTGTAATAATCATGATGGCCTTGGATATATTGAAGAAGCATTTTTTCTATGTTCATGGAATCTTTGAGCAAATGTGCACTTTAAAACATGGATTCAAGATACTGCTTCTTTATGTGATCAAGCTTGCGTCTGACAGCTGAAGCACTTCATTGCAGAAGCTTTGTCACTAACTGATTTTCAGCAAACCAATGCTGTCAACATGAGGAAGGAACCCAGAACTTGCATGAAGCTTCTGTCTATGCGGTTTGGAGTATGGCAGCAGCCGGCTACAAAACATGACTGTGTGTATTTCTTTCTATTTTTATTTTGTTGCTTACTTATACAGACCTCCTCATTTGCGGATCTATTGTGTCATATCAAACACATTCTCTTCTGTCCTTCACAGCATTCACAATGGGCCAATCAGTCCTAGGCTAACTTCACTGAGTGATGACATTCTACTTTTACACAAGGAGTATATTCACACCTAAAGTATTTTTCTTTAGTTCCTGGGACTACTATGGGAATGTGGACTTTTCAAGACCAAAACAATACTTTATGCTTTAGACAATATGTTTTTTATCTTGGTTAGTACCTGACGTCTCCTCCCGCAAAAAAAGTTTTACAAAAAATGTTAAAAAATACAAGCGTGACAAAGCCTAAATGCTAGCAGCGAACACCAGAATTATTGGCTTTGTCAATGCTTGTTTAAATGCCATTAGTGCTTGTTTAATTTGTGTGGTCACTGGCTCATGCTTTGGTGTCTTACCTTCTAAATATGCTATCAGGGGGGGAATCTTCATTTTTGCGAGTCCCACTAGAAATGGGTAGTTTGCAGGAATCAGGTGCTCGAGAAGAGCCAACACCGAGGTTCCCCTTTCGACATCCCAGTGAGGATTAGAAGAAATTACCTGAAAATCCACAACAAAGTATTCAAAACGTGATAATTTCATCAGGTCTTACTCTCTGGGCTTTAGAGTATCTGTAAATGCTATCTTGTTTTCTATACAATCCACATGTTGGCTGTTTCTGTACAATGTAAGCAGTATGTTGTACTGATAACCAATTTTACTGGAAATTAAACCATCAAATTCATATGGATAAAAGCTGAGTTGAATTCAAGATCTTCATGGGCAAGTTGTATAGAAATGCCAGCAAATAACTTGGGAAAAGGGATCTGGTGGAACATGGTGGGGGTGGTATGTGATACTCACTAGTAGTCTGATGAACAGGCTGCGCATTGGAAGGCCTTTAGCTGTTTAGATACAAAAGAAAGAAGCTGTGTCATACTCAGGTCATAAAATACTGAGTAACACTTGCTAAAGAAAGATTTATGGCTGATACACACACTTATGACACATAGTTGTACCTGCAAAGAAGAGGGTAGGGGGATGGGTGACATTTCATTGATGCTCTAGAGGTCATGAGGATACTTTGAGATCACTGCAGATACTGGCAAAGGTCCCCTACCACTAAGGTTGCTGCTAGAGTTGAAAGGTGCCTCGATGTCCTATGTTACAATGCTCCCCCTACCACCTCCAGCAGTTGCTGTCAAGGAATGACCTAAGCTGTCATGCACAGATCCCCCCTGCAGCTGTTATTGCGGGGCAAAAGTCTTCATTGGGATAAGAGAGGATGCCGCAGGAGCTGTGGACCTGCTTTGCATCCTGAATGGACCATGTCATTCTGTGACAGCGGATACCTGTAAGACGATAGGACTCCAGAACATGTTCTTGCATATCCATTTTCTAATAATGTTAATGACATGTGAGGCAGGCAATATAGGTGCACATATTGCCTGTTCTTTTCTGCTTACGACCCCGTAACACAGGTGACAAAGAAATAGACTATGATACCATCTGTCCAGGTCACTTGCACTTTAGCAACACAGCCAATGGAAAACTGAGTGAGGAGAGCTAATTTGAACCCTGGAAATGCAGTCTTCGATTACAGGTACTCACCCACAGATGCAAATCTTCCTCCTAACCTTGGAGTCAGTCAAAATAATTATTTTCTCTTACCCTCATTGAGCAGGCATCCTTGTGTACCAGGCCCATTAGTCAAGTGGGGGCCAAATACTTGTATTCTAGACTGGATCTGAGGTCCAAAATGTTGAACCAGAAACATTGCAGAGAAAAATATAATAACTAAAAGTAACTCCATGCAGGAATAAAATGCACCCCTGTTGCTGTCAACAAAATGAAACGCGTATAAATAGGTACCATACCCAGAAGGGTCTGATCAGCATACCAGACAGAAGTAATTCCAAAGAGAGAAAAAACACTCCAAGGTATACAGAGGAGCATTAGAGGATTGAGTAGCCTCACAGAGTGTGGAAACCTGGGACAGTTGACAGGGGTTGAGAGCATTAACCAGATGAAGAGATGAAACCAACAGGAAAGTAACTTTATGGCTGGCAAACTCCAAAAAGTATGCAGAGAGTAGCAACATTGGCACAGATACATATAACTCTAAAAGGAGAGCAAAAACCGTTATTTGAAAGAAGGACACCCACATGCTATAATAAATCAACCACAACTCCTGAGCTAATGGACGTATTTTTCACCTCATGCCATATCATGACTATGTAAGAGGTGATCTGGGGAGCTGAGGAGGAAGCATTAGCCACCTTCAATGATCAATCCCACAGTATCAATGAGTGGGATGCATAAGACTCACCACATTTCTGAAAGTTGATGCTTGCTCGTTTATCCACAACAAGTAGCATCTGGCACAGAGCTGGCACAGATGAAGTATAGTCCTCTTCCAGCATGTAGCTCAAAATCTCTTTCCAAAATTCCTGCAAGAAAGACCGGCAAATGCGTTATTGGGGTTGTACGCATGAGCAGATTTTCATGTTTCGTTTTGTACATTTGCTACCATTTGGTGATCCTGGGTCTACATGTGAGGATCTAGTTCACAGTAGGGAATACCTGGTGGTGAATAAGTGAAGATCCCACACTATCAAGTAGCGGTGTGAAGACAACCTGCTCTGATTGCTTTCGAGAGGCATGACTACTGCCCTGGTTACATCGAAAAATGCAAATGGCATATGCTCTTTTTTCAGTTGCTGAGATTGCATTTAACAAGGCTTTTTATGGATTATAATTTAATATTTATTCCCAAATGTTCTCCTTTAAAAACCCTCTTGCTATAAATGGGAACAATGTGGTTCTTTTATTTGTTACAATATGTTACATAGGAAATGACTCTAGTTTCCCGCTGAGATACTTTGTATATCCTCATGTATATACTTACCAGGTGATGCAGGGCTGCAAGAACATTTGGCACAGTTCCATTCAGGCCTCTGCAACTCTTAGTAACAGCTGCCTGCATGCATAACTCAAGGGTCTGTAAGGAAATAAGAAAACTGGGATGAGGCCAAAGGGCAATTTGAGGAAATGGTGATGGTCAGTGGTGAGTTACAAACTTTAAAGTGTAAATTCTGTATGAATGCCAGAGTGAGTTTGTGTCTGAATGAGCTCTCATGTGTTCTAATTCTTAATAGACATTACCACAAGTACATGTTGATAGATGACCATTCATAGGTTTCATTATTTCTTCACTGGTTTGTCTGTTTTCTTGACTCGCTGTGCTTCACATAGTAGTGTTCTCTGTTGGCATCAGATGTTGGATTGTGGTCTATCAAGGAACCACAACCGAACATATGCAGCATTTAACTGGGGCATGCCCTAAAACGTAGCTCAGAATCACTACTTGTCATTGTAGGCCCTGTATTCCTAGCCACTCTTGCTGATGGCCCTTGTCTCGGTTGTCCTAATTCTCTTGGTGGTTCGAGTTCTCTTGGTTGTCTGCTGCTCCTGCTTCTAATGGTACTGTTGTCTAGATCCACTTAGCCATCTTAGTCCCTTCCTCCTGGTCTTGGTCTTCCTGTTCCTGGTCCTCATGCTGGTCTTGGTCTTGATGGCGCTAATCAGCTTTGTTGCTCTCCCTTTCCTTTTTTCAAATCCTCATCCTGCCTTTGCTACTCCTGTACCTAGTCCAACTGATGTTTCTTCTTGTGAATCTCTTGATGGTTGTGTCCTGATCCTCCTGGTCATGGTCCACCAATTCTCTTGGTGAACCTGGTAATCCTAGTGCTCCTGGTCTTATTAGTTGCCTTTTTCCTCCACTCCTGGTCATTCTCCTCTTCCTGGTATCCCACCTGTGGGGTTTCATCTTCATGCTCCTGGTTTACCAAGTCTTCCTTTTCCTAGTTCCCCTAATCTTTGTGTTGATTTTCATGCTCTTCTTTTTTCTAGATCTCTTCCTCCTGAACATCCTCTTACTATTCTTTCCCTTCTGCCACCTCGTAGTTTTCCTCAAACTCATCCTCCTGGTCTTCATCTACATATCCTTGGTCCTAGCCTCCTGGGTATTGTTCATTGTTCATAAGTGGCCCTCATCCTCATGAGACCATCCTTCTGTTGGTAAATATTATCTTCACCATGGTGCTTCTTGCTGTGCCCGTCGTAGTTGTTCTTCCTTTTGGTCTGAGTCCTATTGGTCCATATCATCTTCATTGTCCTTATGCTTGTGGTCCTGCTAGTCCTGGTCATCCTCATCCTGGTACTCCGAATCTTCTGGTGCTATTGAGTGGAGAAGTGTGGCTCAATGGTTAGAGCGGCAGACCCTGATGCAGAGGTCTAGCCCGGGACCAGGGTTTAATTCCCCGCCTCGGCGGGTCTTGGGCTCAAAAAATTCCACGGACCTGATAATTCTCGCCTCGGCGCCTATTCCAATCATGGAGTCCCACTCTGCAACTCTGGGCAATAGCTTGCTTAATCTCCACAACGACCCCCACAACGCTAAGGATGCCTGGCCTCCACCTTGGGGGTGCCTAGGAGTGGACACCTCACAGGGAAAGCCAGGATGGGTTCCACAGCAGTATTCGTACAAGCGCCTTGATACCCTTGCGGGTGAGTAGTGCGCTATACAAGTATCAATTTACAATTTACATTATTCCTCCTAGCGGTCTTGGTGTTGGCCTTCAGGATGGTCATGGTGGTGACTATTGTTCTGGACCTCCTATTTATCTTCTTGGTCCTCCTCCTCTTTCTGGTCTTCCTCTTCCTGTTTTTTTTCTTTTTTCTCCTACCTCTTGGAAGTCCTTTTCCTTGTCCTCCTGGTCTTGCTCCTTTTGGTTTTCCTAGTTCTGGGGCATGGTATTGGTCCCCTGTTGGTTCTAGTGTTCAAAATCCTTCTGGTGGTCTTGAAATCCCAAAACTTTAGGGGCATCTTTGTAAAAAATATGTATGGAGTTATATACAGCATGAACTTGACCCGGTATCGGGTGTCAGAGCGCTTTACATTGCACCAGTTGCATTACATGAGGTCACATTCCTTTTTTTAGGCACGGGAGATTAAGTGATTTGCCCAGAATCACAGGATGTTCAGCGTCATTGCCGAAACTCAAACCCGGTTCCCCAGATTCAAGGTCAACCGCCCTAGTCATTAGGCCAACTCCTCTCCCCACTTGACGCCCTGCTAGTCATCCTCATGGTCATCTTCCTTCTCCTCATCCTGTGTGCGGTATTCGTGGAGGTCTAGGTTCTCCTTGTGGATATGGTCATCTTTTTTCTTCTTCTGGTGGTCTTCGTCCTCCTGATAGTCTTCCTTTTCTACTTGGCCATCCTTCTCCCCTTATTTCGCCTTCTGGTTCTGGTCCTTCTGGTCTTCCTCATTCTACTTCTCAACCTAGTTTTACTGAGCCTCCTCTTTTTCTTGGGCTCACTGATCCTCATGTCCTGGTGGTCCCAGTCATCCTGGTCTTTGGTTGTGTGATCCTCGAGGTCTTTCTCATGGTCCTCCTGCTATAGCTTTCTCTTCATTTCCCTGGACATCCAGTTCCTTGTGTTCTTAATCCTGCTGGTGGACCTGGTCCTCCTCCTCCATTAATTCCTCCTCATCTCTGTGACCTCCTATTTATTCCCCTGGTTATCCCTCTTCATCCCAGAGGACCTATGGGTATCTGCCTGCTTCTCCAAGTGCTCCAACCCCACAATATATCCTCATACAAAGTCAACCAGATAAACCTCCAGCTAGAGGGCACACTGAGATGTAGCACAGGTAAATGGGCACTACTGAAAGGAAATCAGCCTCTTGTTTTCTGTTAGATAGTACAATACAGTGTTAATTTGGGTGTTCTTCTAAGCCCTGGATCCCAGTGCCACTGCACCTGTTTCACTTTTAACATTTGTGGACTAAGGTTCCTCAATGTCCCCCTTGCAGCCATGCAGACTGTGTACCAAGGGAGTACAGAGGTGCCTAAATGTGGGAGCATTTGCTTATTAAAATTTCCGGTAACTTGGAGGCAGGAGTTGCAGGACAAAAGATGTGTGTCTAAAAACTGTTTTAGGAACACATTTAGATTCACCGATGCTAATGAGGAGAATTCTCTTTCTCACCTACAGTGAAGACTCAGAAGAATCATCAGAAAAATGGTGCAAATTAAGGGCATGGTTAGTATGTCTTACACCAAACTTTTGTGATTTGTTTTTGGTTTTCAGCTGGCTTTCAAATGTTTATTCCAAGTGGAGTCTGTCAAAAGAAGGCCTGGTAAGGAAATTTGAACATCTTGTCCTTGGAACTGTAAGTGATCAGACCCTGCAGAAACTGGCCCACTTAGAGCCTCAGCACTAATCTTTTATTCTAAAGCCTCTCCAAACAATATTTCTGTGGAAATGAAAATTGGAAGATTCAAGAAGTAATTATCCCAATAATGTTTTCCCCAAGCTCTACGTCTCTCTTGCTTTTTCAGCAAATACAGTATGAACCCCAGTATATGTGGACTATTTCCTTTGCTAATGTTTTTTTTTTAAATTTGACATAGCAACCAAAAGTAGTATTCAATAATGCCAACAAATTATTGATTACCAACATGATACAATTCCAGGGCCCCTCTTAAAATTACCTTGTTTTACCTGTATGTTTGGTCACCAGGAGTGTAATGCAAAGTCATTGTGCTCTTTAGTGAAGGTCCTTTCAAAATGTACTTGTGGTATCCAACTTGTATTTCAAAGGTAAACATCCTTTACAACGCAACTAAACCCCACGCAGTGCCTTTACGATGCAACTTTTACAATGCAAACCATTACAACGCATTGCGCTGGGGGGCGCTCTAGGATAGGGAATAGGTTTAATGTACTATCCAACACCTTCCCTACTATCCACGGGGACTAGAGTTGGAATAGTAAATTAAACTATTCACTATCCAGCGCCTAAAAGCACCATGCGTTGTAATGGTATGCGTTGTAAAACTTGCGATGTAAAGGTAGGCGTTGTAAAAGTATGCGTTGTAACGTCATACATCCATTTCAAAGGTTGTAAGCAGCCCCTCAGACTAGAGAAGATACAATGTCCCTCTGTATGTTCTAAGCGGTCACTGAGGCTTCAGGATGCCTCATAGCTGCTCAGGACCTATCGCTGGGCTCTAGGCACTGAAGATTTGCTGTTCTGTTGTGATTAAAGCACCAATATGGGACGTCAGTATGCTTGATTTCACTTAAATAACCACATTTGACTTACCCAGTATCACAACAAGTGGAAAAATTGCAGCAAGGTTGATGTTCTTTTTTAATTCTAGCACAATTGTTTGGGTTCACATATTTCCTTTATTTATCCCGATTTCATATGTAACAAATAAAAATACAAGTTTTGCTTCTCAAGCTGTCTTCACACATTGTGTACAAATCAGAATTTAGCTGGTTCAGTATTTAGAATGAATGCTTGAAAAACTATATTCACCTTAATCCCTTCATCTCCCCACTCAATACACCAGCTTAAAGCCGAAGAAATTATCAGGGGTGAGTGTGTCAAATAGTGGGGAATTACAGTCTGAATTGATGTGGTATTTCCGTTTCTCATGGTTACCTTAGGGGCAAACTTGGAATCATACATTTTTCCTGTGACTCAAAATTACAGATACTCAGAACATTGGTAGTGTCAGGTGCGGAATACCAATATGTTGACCCAAAGTACACATGATGGAGGCCTGAACCATTGCACACCTCCACCTGTGGTGTAAGTGACTCACCAATGGAATTCTTTAATTCTGTATTTGGTCCTCATTTCTCAATAATTTATTATTTCATTGAAGCTAATTTCTCACTATGGGATAGGGTGTTCATTATGAGCGGATCACTTGGGAATGGTTGCAGTGGCAGGCATGGACAGCAAATCGAGGTCACACTCACCTTGAGCAAACGAAATGCCATATCAGCAGGCAGCTGGGGTTGGAGGCTTTCAACCTCTTTAACCAACCATGGAAGCTCTTTATCTAGTTGCTCCTCTGGCAGGACGGAGGCCAAATGTCCCAGAGTGGTGATAACCTGCCCCCAGACCTGTTAAGATAAATGTATTTATGTATTTATTTAGAAAGGTTTTCTATAGCGCTGGCTACATCCATGGGTATCAGAGCGCTTTACATAAGTATGAAGATAATACAGTCGGAAAGTATCCGAAGAAATACACATCATAAAGTAAAAAATACAGTAATAAAGTGCAGTGTTAAGTTAAGATCAGTATAGGGAACAAAGTAAACGTAACATTTTGGGTTGGTAAATAAGCGACAGAGGGAACTGCTTGAAGAAAAAGATATAGTGCGTACATACAATTATTTACAGCAACAAGAGGATTAACTACTTGGTTAGTGTATATAGGAAGCAGGTTTGATGTGCGCGGAGGGGTGAAGGAGTGGAAGGAAGGGGTTACGGAGATGGGGAGGGGGAGAAAGGGTAGGGGAGAGGGGGAAGAAAAGTCAGGGGGGAGAAGGAGGGGTGGATAGTTTGGGGAGAGGGAGGAGTAGGCGAGAAGAGAGAAGATTTAAGGGTCCCAATATTTGTGAACCAGGTAGAGTTTGAGGTCTTTTTTGAAGCTGAAGTAAGAAGGGTTCCAGCATAAATCAATAGGGAGGGTGTTCCATATGATGGAGAAGGAACGAGATTTAGAGGCTTTCTTTTTTTGAACAGGGGGGACGAGAAGGAGTGTGTTGGTGCTTCTCAACTGATGGGAGCAGCCTGCTATTTTGAGTTTGCTTGAGAGGTAGATCGGGGACTTAAGGTGAGGGGCTTTGTGTGTAATGCAGGCAGTTTTGTAGGCAGATCTGCCTTCAAGAGGAAGCCATTTAAGGACTTTAAGGGCAGGAGAGATGTGGTTGAAACGTCTAGTGTCCGTTATAAGTCTGGCCACCAGGTTGATTATGGTTTTGAGGGGGGCAAGGTGGACTTTGGGGGTTCGGGAAAGGATATCGTTGCAGTAGTCAATTTTCGAGAGGACTAGGGATTGGAGTACGGATTTGAAATCTTCATCTGGGATGAATGGTTTAATTTTTTTGAGCTGGCGGAGAGTGCAGAGTGCTCCTTTAGCCTAGTTTTTTTAATATGGGAATTGAGAGTAAGCTTATTGTCAAAGGTAATGCCCAGAGTTTTAACTGTTTTGGAAAAGGAGAGTGGGCAGTTGAGGGCATTGAGTTCGGAGATCCATAATTGCATAGGGAGTGAGTTCTTTTCAGGAGAGAAAAGAATAATTTCAGTTTTATTAGGGTTGAGTTTGAGATGGTTGGAGTGGAACCAGGATTGGATCAAAATCAAGGTGTTATTTAGGTGCAGGACATCAGAATGGGATTTAATTTTACAGTATAGTTGAGTGTCATCGGCGAATAGGTGGTAGTTAATTCTGGCTTGTTTTAGTATGGCAGTGAGGGGTTCCATGAAGAGTTTGAAAAGTGCTGGAGAGAGAATAGAACCTTGGGGAACACTACGAGAGGCTTGAGAAGGGTTTGAGGGATAATTTTTGATTTTGACTTGTTGAGTTCTATGTTGAGAATAGAAGTGAACCAGTTAAGGACAGCGCCATTAAGGCCTAACCGACATTTGAGTATATTAAGTAGGGTTGTGTGGTTGACAGTGTCAAATGCAGCTGAGAGGTCGAGGAGAATGAGTAGGGAGGACACACCCGTATCCAGGGCGTGGTGGATGTCATTAACGATTTTTAGCAATGCGGTTTCAGTGCTACAGCCTTTATGAAAGCCGGATTGTAGAGGGTCAAGAAGGTTGACAGTGCCAATGTGTTTGTCCAGTTGGAGTAGGGCATATTTATCAAGGGCTTTGGAGAAGAGGGGGAGGTTGGAGATAGGGCGGAGGTTGTTAGGATCGTCAGGATCAGCTTTAGGGTTTTTGAGAATGAGGGTGATTTGACCAAGTTGGAGGGAGACTACGACACACCCCGAGGTAAGGGAGGAGTTGATGATAATGGTCCAGTATGGGACAATGACATGTTTAAGATCTTGGACATGGTTAGAAGGGAGAGGGTCTTTTGTGTGAGAAGATGGTTTTAGTTTAGACAAGATATTAGAGGCTACAAGTTTGGAGACAGGGAGGAAATTATGCCACGAGCCTTTGTTTTTAAGTTGTTGGTGGGCGGGGTTGGTTTCAGGTATGATTGCAGCAGGAAGGAGTGGGGATGAAACAGGGGGCAGTGTGGCTAAGGCGGGGAGTACAGGGGCGGCTTCCGGCGTACTCTGTCGGTTGGGAGGGGTCTGAATTTGAGCAAAAGATTGATTAATCTTGCCAATTTTTTCAGAGAAGTAGTTGGCGATTTCTTCACATTTGGTTGTGGAGGCCGTAAGCTTAAGGGGGGTAGCAGAGGTTTGTTTTCTAACAATGTTGAACAGTTCTCTGGGTCTATATTTGGCACTTGAGAGTTGCGAACAGGAAAAAGATACCTTTTCATTAAAGATGTGTTTCTTGTAGGAGGATCTGGCTGCTCTGAGGAGGACAAGATGGGAGGGAGAAGGGTATAGTTTCCAGGTTCTTTCAGTCATTCTGAGAGCACGTCTTTCTATGTTGAGGTCTGAGTTAAACCAAGATTTAGAGGGGATTTTTTTTTAGTTTTAAGTTTAGACGCAGCTATTTGGTCTAGAACCTCAGAGACCGATTTATTGAAATGCTCGGTGAGCTCATTGGTGTTAAGAGAAAGAGGGGTGAGGCGAAGTTGAGCTTGGAGTTTGGACTCTAATACTCCTGGGGGGATGAGATCAAAGTTTCAAATTAATTTCACAGTTATGGTGTTTTTCGGTGGGGGCCGAGGGGGGGGGAGATTGTGAATTGAATGAGGTAGTGGTCTGACCAGTCAATAGGGATGATGTTGGAAAGGGAAGCCAGGTCATTGTTAGAGATGATGACATCAAGAATGGCGACTTTAGAGTGAGTTGGGGAGAGGCAGAGTTGTTTGAGGTCATTAATCTCTAGGAGATTGCAAAGAAGTGTAACTGAGGGGTTATCTTGTTCATTCCAGTGGAGATTGAGATCTCCAAGGAAGAGATTTTTGGAGTTAGATAGAGAGGATTGAGTAAGAAGGTTGGATAATTTGTCTACAAAGTGAGGAGTGTCACCAAGAGGTTGGTAGATATTGTGTAGGCGAATCGGGGAGCACCTTGGACTTTGAGTTCAGCACCTAGGTATTCCAAAGTTGAGTAGTCAGTATTCTTGGCAAGAGAGAGTTGGTGTTGGTCTTTAAAGATTATAGCTATTCCCCCTCCTTTCCCCACAGGTCTGTCCTTTCTTATGATAGAGTAGCCAGGGGGGCAGAGTAGGTCAAGGATGGGTGATGAGTGATCATTCAGCCATGTTTCAGTGAGGAAGGCGATATCAATAACTTCACTCAAGATATTTTCAGAGATTTCGGATGCATGGCAACCGGCCGAGCGGCAGTTGACAAGCATGCAGGTTAGGGGATAAGGGTTAGTTTTGAGGGGGTGGGAGAAGATGGTGGTATGTTGCGGGGGAGTCTGGGGGAGCTAGGAGAGAGGGGGATTCCACTAGGCCCCAGGATAACTGTAATGAGAGAGTGATCTTTAGGCGGTATTGAAGGAAGGTGAGAGATTTCAGGTATATTGCAAATGGGCCAGTGGCCATTAGCAGGCATACAGGTGAGGGGGTTAGGGTACGTTTTGGGGGGAGAGCGGGAGTGGATGGTGGTACGTTGAAGTGGGAGTCTGGGGGAGCAGGGAGAGGGGGGATTCCGTTAGGCCCCAGGATAACTGGGATGAGAGAGTGAGGGGGGGAGATCCTTAGGCGGTGTTGAAGGGAGGTAAGATTTGCAAATGACAGAGAGGTCGGAGTTCGAGAGACCGTTCAATGTGCGATGAGGCCTATGAGTACAGCAGCGGAGGGGAGTAGTTCTCCAGTGTTTGGGATTAGTGACCTATTGAAAGCCAGAGTAGGGAGAAGTAGAAGTAAAGTGGGCGGCCCTGAGGTTGAGGGATATAAGTTGTTTATAATCCTCTCTAAGTAGAGAGAGTTTGGTCACTAAGGTAGTAATATTTTGGTCAATGTTGATGAGTGTTTGGGTAAGGAGGGTGAGCGGGGGAACAGAAGGGGCAGGGGTGGGGCAGGGTGTATTTTCAGTATTGGTTGGTAGGAGGAAGTTAATGTTCAGGGAGGGAAGGGTGTCGGGAGTAGGTGAGGGACGGAAAATCATGTCGAGGCATGGAGGGGGTGTGGAGGAGGGCGGGCACTGAGAGAGGAAGGAGAAAGTTTTGAGTAGAGGGTAAGAGGTCGAGATGAGTGTGGGGAGAAATAACATCAATGTTGGGAGAAGGAGTGTAGTTAAGAAAAGGGAGGGTCGGAGAATGGTGTGTAATAGAATGAGGGGTATTTTAATAGTATAGCAGGGGCAGGAGGTGGGGTTGGGAGTTGGAGAGGTAAGAAAGGGAGTTAGCGGGAGTGTTATTAGAGGGCGTGGGATTTGGTTTGTTCATGAGCAAGAGATTTGGGGAGATGCAGAGTGAGTTGGGGATGTCAAGGTGAGATTCAGGAGAGAGTGATTGATTAGAAGTAGAGGCTTGGGAAGGGGAAGAGGAGGAGAGGAGCAGACGAGAGGGGTGTGAGGAGGGGTACCATCAGAGTTTGGGGAGAAGTGTGTTAAGAGGATGAAGAGTAGGGGAAAATGGGCGAATAGAGGGAAGAGCAATATGGAGGGCACAGGTGGTTTGGGTGTTAGAAATGGGGTTATGAGTTTGGGGGCATTGGTTATTAGCGTAAGTGAGGGTAGAATTATTGCCAAGCGTTACATCATAATTACACCTGGTTTTCAGTACCCCACACTACACATTAACTACTAAAAAAAATGAGCCACATGTGGAAGTAGGTGGTTCCCTGTGGAGGCAGCTGCACCTGACACCTGTTCTCCAGGAAATGGTTTTGCCATACAAAGGCAGAGGCTTGTTTTTACTGGCAGTATAAAAAACTAGACAAGACTGATTATGGAAAATAGAAATCTTATCCATGAATTTGTTTCCACAAATACTTCAAATATTATAATCCCAAGTTGTTATATCTATCCTGATTAACGAATTTAATAAGGTGTAATTACCTCCAATTCCATTTTTAAAATTGTATAGATCCTTGGGTTCGCCGCCATACCCTTCCTATTCCGTATCCCTCACAACCCTCTCTTGTGGTATTTGGATGAGAGTTCTACATCCACTCTCTCTGTTAACTCCCCTCCTCCACTTTTGTATTTTATAAGTTTTCCCTGCCACCCACCACGTCTCTCACCTGTTTTCAACAATTCCTACTCCCCTACTTAAGTCATCTCTTCCCTGAAGCCCCTCACTACCACTCCTGCCATTAATCCTCAATACCATTTTAAATCTGTACCATCATTTTATCCCGATACCCATTGTTCTCCTTGCCTCCTCTACCTGTTAAGATTGTGGTAGACGTAAAACAGAGACTCCTGCAACTCCGATTTTATTAAATTACCCTATTATCTCACTCTGTCCCTTTTTCAAAAATACTTATTACACTTACTGTTCCGTAGTACTTTAGTATTATAACATGGTTTAGCTTTAATTGTGTTTTACATAGCTGCCTGATATGCATTGGATACTTGGTATGGTACAATACAGGTTTTTACACATTTTAGTAATCTACAAGAATAGAGATTGCAAGTCTGAATCAAGAGAAGGAATTACATTTTGTTTGTATTTCATCAAATGAAGTGTATCTGCAAAGGCAGAGGGAGGCTTGTGCATAAATCAGTCTTCTCACAAAACGGTACAGCTCTAATAAATCATCCTCTGCGCTCTGTTATTTCCCAACTTTTCCAACTCACCTCCTGCAGACTGGGGATGGTTTCAAGAAGAAAGACCTTGCAGGCTGAGTAGGCTTCAAAGAAAAGTGTGACTAGGGGAGCATCTACAGTGGCAGCAAACTGGCCTGCTAACATCTCAATGACTGCAGAAACATTAAAAAATCACAGTTAAAGATCAAAGGCTTAGGTGTTGCATTTTTCTGCACATTCACCACCTTGCCTGGTAGGACATACTGAACAAAAACACTGCAATGTGTTTGCTGACAGCAAATGATTTTTTGCATGAATTAGACTCAATTCACATAGGTTTTCTCTGACTCTCATGGGTCATGTAATTGCATCCATTTCAATCCTACATCCTATTGTACTTTTGTAGCATTCTAGACACTACATGGTAATAAAGAACTAGTTACTTACCTGTACACTGTGGTTCTCCAGTATTATCTTTCATAGATTCACATGCTTGTATCTTCCCCGTCGTCATGGTGGGAGTCTCCCGGTAAATGATAACCATAGCAGTAGAAGAAAAAACTGCCTGAAAGCCATAGAGTAGTGAAACCACTAGGTAACCTCTCCTCCTCATTATGTGGCCCAAACTGCAGCCAATCAGCAGCCAGCACCAGCCTACACCATTCCCAGCAGAGCCACCATACCTCAGATTTCCTACCGCCCAAGAGTGAGCTATGCAGGAAACCAGAGATAAAAAAGGTGGTCTACCTAATGGAAACGGGGAGGCGGGCGGCCGCATGTGAATCTATGAAAGATAATACTGAAGAACCATAGTGTACAGGTAAGTAACTAGTTCTTTCTCCAGTATTCAATCTTTCATAGATTCACATGCTTGTATCAGAGTAGATAGCAGTCCTTGTAGTTAGAGCGTTTCTAGGCTGGCTAGACCCCTTTCTTTTCTCGGGGCTGCGTGCCATAAATTCCTTCAGGAAAAAAGAACTCATTACGAAGTAAAAGGTACTAACAATCAAACGTTGCTATTTCAGATATTAGCATAAAGGGAAAAAACCACATTACATAGAAAAAACAGTAAAATAAAATTCATAAACATGTACCTTATTTAAAGAGATGTCGCAGAACTGCCTGTCCCACTGCCGCATCTGCTTTCCATTCCGTGTCCAGACAGTAGTGTTTGGTGAATGTATGAACATTCGACCAAGTCACTGCTCTGCATATGTCTGGAAGGGGTACTCCTGCTAGCAATGCAGAAGACGTCGCCATCCTCCGTGTATCATGGGCACGGACTTTCATGTCGAGAGGCCTTCCTGCTTTCTCTTGACAAAAAACAATGGCGGACGCAATCCATCTGGAGATGGAGGAACGTGAAAGGGCCAGACCTTTTCTGGGCCCCGAGTAGGAGGCAAACAGTTGCTTTGATTTGCGAAAGCTTTTAGTCTTTTCAATGTAGACCTTTAGGCATCTGCCAATGTCTAAAGTATGTAGAGCTTTTTCAGCCTCTGTAGAAGGATTTTTCAAATATGTAGGCAGGATCACTGGTTCATTTAGATGAAAAGACGAAGGTATTTTAGGCACAAATTTCGGATTAGTCCTTAGCATCACCTTATCTGGCCTGAATTGTATGAAGGGATCCTGTATAGAAAAAGCTTGGATCTCGCTGACCCTCCTGGCTGATGTGAGTGCCAGCAGTAATGCTACTTTCCATGACAGGAATTGCAGTTCAGATTTATGGATCGGCTCGAACGGAGCTTTCATAAGTGGTGACAAGACTGTGTTAAGTTGCCATGGGGGTGGAGGACGCTTAATTGGAGGAAACCTTCTGAACAGTCCTTTTAAGAACTCATTGGTTAGTCTGTTAGACCACAGAGATGGGCATCCTGGAGATCGTCTGTATCTAGATATTGCTGCTAAATGGACTTTAATAGATGAGTGTGCAAGCCCTGATCTGGCTAAATGCAGCAAATAAGGAAGAATTTGCTCAGGAGAAGACGTCAAAGGATGCACTGTATGAGCAAGGCACCAAATACAGAATAGTTTCCATTTTGCAGAATATGTCTTGTTGGTAGACAGCGCTGCGGAACTTTGCAATATTTCATGACATTCCGGAGTGATATCTAATGACTGGAATTCGTGCTTAAAAGGTTCCAAGCCGACAATTTTAGAGATGTCAATTGCGGATGAAGTACTTGGCCTCTGTTCATGGAGATCAAATCCCTGGTTGTTGGGAGCTGAATTCTTGGCTCCACCGACAATTGAAGAAGCTCTGTATACCAAAACTGCCTCGGCCAGGCTGGGGCTATCAGTATTATTTGGCAAGGTTCTGATCTCATTTTCCTCAGTAATCTGGGAATTAGGGGAAAGGGAGGGAAGGCATAAGCAAACATCCCTGTCCATCGGAGGTGAAGAGCATTCCTTCTCGAACCCTGTTGAGGGAACCTGCTGGCATAATGTCTGCACTTTTTGTTGCTCTGAGTTACAAACAGGTCCAGACTTGGCTTGCCCCACACATTGAAAATCCGATTCAGCTGGACTTGACATAGTTCCCACTCGTGGCAAATGTCGGATGACCTGCTTAACAGATCCGCTTTTGTGTTGTCTACCCCTGGAACATGTTCCACTTGCAGCGTTATGTTCTGACACAATAGCCATTTCCAGATCCTTTGAGCCTGAATCGACAGGGGTTTTGATCTCGTGCCACCCTGCTTGCGCAGATAAAACATTGTTGTTGTGCTGTCCGTTCGCACTAAGACCGATGAACCTTGGATCCTGGGAAGGAAGGCCTGAAGGCCCAGGAAGACAGCTTTCAATTCCAAGAGATTGATGTGGAGTTTTGTCTCTTGAGGAGACCAAAGGCCTTGAATCTCCAGGTCTTGTAGATGTGCCCCCCAACCTCGTAATGAAGCATCTGATGTCATGACGTAGCTTGGAGATTGAGGTTCGAATACCAGGCCCTTTGTTAGATTGCTCCTGATACCCCACCATGACATTGCACATTTGATCTGATAGGTTATGACCAGCTTGTCGTCGAAGGAACCCAGGGCTTGGACCCATTGTTTGTCCAGGGCTTCTTGCAGCGGTCTCATCTGTAAACGGCAGTTGGGAATCAATGGGATACAAGAGGACATCATTCCCAGTAATGACTTGAATATTCTGATGGAAGTGAACTTTTTTGTTGCCAGAGATGCAGTCAGATTCAAAGATTTTTGTTACCCGTTCTTCTGATGGGTAAGCTTTCATTTCCTGTGTTTTCAAGATTGCTCCTAGGAATTGTAGAGTACAAGTCGGAAGAAAAAATTATTTTTCTTTGTTTATCCGAAGGCCTAATCTTTGGAAGAGATCCGTGCACATCCGTAGAGATCTCTGTGTTGCCTGGAACGATGGTCCTTTTATTAACCAGTCGTCCAGGTATGGGAAAACCTGGAGACTTTGCTGCCTTAAATGCGCCGCTATTGGAGCCATGCATTTTGTGAATACTCTGGGGGCAGACTTCAGGCCGAAAGGCAAACCTCTGAACTGGTAATGGCGCCCTGCCACCATAAATAGCAGATATTTCTTGTGTTTTTTGTGTATCGGAATGTGGAAGTATGCATCCAACAGGTCTGGAGAGACCATGTAGTCCCCCTTGCGGAGCAGTAGAAGAATTTCCTGTAAGGACAGCATACAGAAAGAAATTTTCTTTATGTATGTGTTCATATCTCTGAGGTCCAGTACCTGCCTCCATTTTGATGATTGCTTTTTCCTTATAAGGAAGAAGTGTGAATAAAAACCTGTTCCTCGCTGGTCTGATGGGACTTCCTCTATCGCTCCTTTTAGTATGAGTGATAAGATCTCTGCTTTGAGAGCTGCTATATGTTGATGAACTCTGCAGAGAGGTGGACGATTTGGAGGCCTTTGTGAGAATTCCAGGGTGTGACCCTGTGTAATGATGTCTAATACCCATCTGTCCGATGTTATGGACTGCCAATGCAGGAGAAACTGAGAGAGGTAGTGGAACTGTTCGATCTGAAGCGGTATTGGAGGCACCTGAGAAATATCACTGTCTGCGACCAGAGTCTTGCTTCCCTCTGGCGGTGGACTTTCTTCTTCCTTGTTGTTAGAAGGAAGTGTTCGAGGACCGGTATTGCTGGTTGGAGGAGTACTGACGGTATCCCTGTTGGTTGTAAGGTTGATACCGATTAGATTGGTAAGAGGAACGTTGCTGTTGAAAGCGTTCTCTGGATCCTCGGCCACAAAAGGACTGATAACGGCCTTGCTGTAAAGATCCCAAGGATCTATCAGTATCAGTATCTGCTTTTATCCCCTACAACGCCTCATCGATCTGATTACCTAAGAGGCTTTCGCCATCGAATGGCATGTCCAAGATTTTAGACTGGACCTCCGGTCGAAAGGATGTAGCTTTGAGCCATCCTTGCCTCCGTAGGGTTACCGCCCCAGCCATCTGGCGGAAAGCTATAGACGCTATGTCCATTGCCACGTCTATGGACTCCGACGCTGCTCTGGCTCCATCATGCAGGATGGTAGTCGCCTCCTCTTTCTTGTCCCCTGGAAGGTGCGACAGGAATGGTGCGATGTCAGACCACATCTGTCTATTGAACCGGCTCAGAAGGGCCATCGCGTTGGTTGCTTTGATGGAAGCTGCTGCCATGACTGCAAAACGTTTACCTATGTCATCCATCTTCTTGCCCTCCTTATCGGGGGTGCCACACATGTTGCCATTTGGTTCTTGGAGCGCTTCTGCACTGCTTGAGTCACAACCGAGTCCGGTCGAGGATGACCAATAAGACATGCTGGAGCCGTCTCTACAGCGCGATACTTTTTGTCCAGTTTGAGGATGGATGCTGGGACTGAGGCTGGATTCTTCATAAGTTTGAGTCCTTCATCCCAGAAATGGTCAATAATAGGAATGGCTCTTACCGACTTCCTGGAGGACTCCTTGAAATCGTAAAGGAAACATTCGCTTTCCTTGATTGGCATATCAAGCTTAAATCTTTTAGCTGCTTTTCCCATCAAATTGTGAAAACTGGCTATGTCCTCTGGAGGAGAGCTTGATTGAGGCAAAGGTGACACCGGGGACGTTGGAGCAATATATTGGTCCAATTCATCTCCAACCCACTCATCCTGAGGAAGTTCCCCTTCCTCCTCTTGATCGTCCTGATCGGAATCATTTAAGTCATCACGAATTGTAATAACATTTTGGACCTCGGTCCGAGGAGGAGGAAGCGGCGGCTGAGCCAGGGGTGTCTCCTTTGCAGGTTGAGAGACTTTTTCAGCGGCCGCGGAAGCATTATCTTCCGGAAAGCGACGATAATAGCTATCGATCATGCCTCTTAGGTCTGATATTAAAGAAGTAGGCACCGACATGGCCTCTTTCCCGCACAGGCGTGTCCACTTCCTCTTCATCATCATAGTGGTAGGCCTGGTGAAATGACTCGTATCTCATCTGGCCTTTGACCGGCCGATCCATAAAAGAGTAGTGCTCCTGGGCCTCCTGGTGGTCTTCCTCATCGGAATCCTGATGTTTAATATGGAGTTGCAAAGGACTGTAAGCAACACCAAAGGATCCTTCCTCCTCTGATTCCTGGCAATCCAGAATGGTAGAGGGCAGTAGAGGTGAAATCTTCGGCGTGGAAAACTCCCCTTTTTTGCTCGTCAACGCTCCCGTCGACGGAGCAATCCTCTTTATGGAAATATAGGTTGAAGTTATCTTTGTTGGAGATGGCATCGTCGACGATTTTTTCATCGTCGACGGGACCGTCGACGGGGCCGTCGACGGAACAATCATCCGCATCGTCAACGGGATACTCGTCGACGAAGATCTTGCCGTCGACGAAGGTCTGGTACTCACCGTCGACGGGTTCGTCGTCGACGTCGACGAAGCTGTGAAGAGAGAATAAACTGAGCAGAGCTCAGGGAGACTCCTTCTCACACGAAGGCGGTTGGAAATCTGAGGTATGGTGGCTCTGCTGGGAATGGTGTAGGTTGGTGCTGGCTGCTGATTGGCTGTAGTTTGGGCCACATAATGAGGAGGAGAGGTTACCTAGTGGTTTCACTACTCTATGGCTTTCAGGCAGTTTTTTCTTCTACTGCTATGGTTATCATTTACCGGGAGACTCCCACCATGACGACGGGGAAGATACAAGCATGTGAATCTATGAAAGATTGAATACTGGAGAATTCCACATTACTGCAACTCACTGTATTGAACTCAAAAGAATGAAAGTACAAATATGTATCACCAGGGTGCTTTCTACTTAAAATTTTATGTGGTTAACAATGAAGTTCTGGTTCGGGTATCACCAGAGTAAAAAAAGTGGTATAAGGATTTTGCACTATTTTGCTCCTCAGGAAGGAAGAAACTGAACCAATTTAATCTCATACATCTGAATAAACACTGATTCACTCAATTTTCTATTTTAAACATTACAAAAAGTGTGGACTCAAATTTCCTGTCCTATTATTGTAAATGTTTAGTTGGGAGCAAAACATGCGTCCTGCATTCTCTATTTCTTAAGTGGTAAAAATGGTTAAAATATATTAACTCCATGATTTGCACCAGTCAAAACTTTTACTTAATATGGTGCTTAGTTTGCAATTGTGTGAGCTGTAGGATGCAGCGAGATGCCTGTGCCAATGAAATGAACAAATACCTCTTGAAAATGATGCGCGGTTTCTACAGGTTTTAATGCTCCTCTCCCTATGGAGGTAATTTCATAACTTAAGACCGGATGAACAAGTTACTTACCTTCGGTAACGCTTTTTCAGGTAGATACAGTATCTGCTTGTGGATTCCTCACCTTGTGAATATCCCCCTTGCGTCAGCAACATTCGGAAATTATTTTGTAGCTTCACGCCGACGTGGACGTGGACGACGTCATAGAGGCACGGCATCGCCCGCGACTCCGCCGACACTACAATAGGCCCACGCCGGCGTGATGACGTCAGTTCCGCCCTTTTTTCCGTGCCTTCGAGGCTCCCGGACGGACCAACGACAGAAGAAATATACATAGTATACACAGTACACAAATGTCAAGATAACACACATAGTGTGAAGCAAATGCAATAAAACATTTGAAATAAACAACTCTTTGACAATAAAGTAAATGAATTACAACAACATCGGTATAGACGAGTGGACAACGGGGAGGAGGGTGGGTCAGGGAGGAATCCACAGGCAGATACTGTATCTACCAGAAAAAGCGTTACCGAAGGTAAGTAACTTGTTCTTCTGATAGATACATCTGCCAGTGGATTCCTTACCTTGTGAATAGAGTCTCACAGCAGTCCCCACTCCCGGAGGAGGGTGTCCACTCATCTATACCAAAAAATCCTAAAGGACAGAGCACGCAAAGTGACCTTCCCTCCTCACCTCGAGATTCAAGCAGTAATGCTTCGCGAAAGTGTGGAGGGAGGTCCAAGTCACAGCCCTACAAATATCCTCTACAGGTACACCCCTAGACAGAGCAGTAGTTGACGAATTAGCTCTAGTAGAGTGGGCTCTTATACCCTCTGGAGGTTCCTTACCGGCCAAAGAGTAGCAGATCTTTATACAGAGGATGATCCATCTTGAAAGAGTGCGCTTGTGCACCGCTCTTCCTTTCTTGCAGCCAGCAAAACCAATGAAGAGCTGGTCATCCATTCGATAGTCTCTAGTCCTATCAAGGTAAAAGCTCACCGCCCTCTTAGGGTCCAGACGGTGTAGTCTCTTCTCCTTGTAAGGGTGAGGGGGAGGATACAATGTAGGAAGGGTAATAGATTGTCCTAGATGGAAAGGAGTTACCACCTTAGGGAGAAAAGCAGCCCTGGTCCTAACAACCATTCGATCAGCATGAATGGTCAAGAATGGGGGCTTGGAACTAAGAGCTTGAAGCTCACTTACCCTCCTTGCTGAGGTGATCGCAACGAGGAAGACCGTCTTAAAAGACAAAAGCCTCATTGGACACTTGTGTGAAGGTTCGAAGGGAGAACCCATCAAGAAGGTTAAAACAAGATTTAAATCCCATTGAAGTACAATAAAGGGAGTAGGAGGGAACTTATTCGTGAGGCCCTTCAAAAACCATAAAACCACAGGAGACTTGAAAAGAGACGGCTGATCCGGCAAACAGATAAATGCCGACAATGCCGAAAGATAGCCCTTGATTGTGGTAACAGCAAATCCCTGCTGTGCCAAAGAAAGAGCAAATTGTAAAATATCGGACAAACGAGCCCTCAAAGGGTCAACAGATTTCTCTCTGCACCAAGAGACAAATTTAGACCATCTGTATGAATAAATGGATTTAGTGGAGTCACGCCTAGCCGAAAGAATGACATCCACCACATCGTGTGGGAGAGAAAAGGAGCTCAGGTTGCCCCGTTCAATCTCCAGGAATGAAGGTGTAATGACTGGAGGTGGGGGTGTAGAACCTGCCCCTCCATCTGGGAGAGGAGATCTGCCCTGAACGGGAGACGGAGTGGCGGGCGAGAGGAGAGGCGGAGAAGATCCATGTATCACACCCTTCTTGGCCAATCCGGGGCGACCAGAATAACTTGGGCCCGGTCTTGGCGAATCTTCCTCAGAACCCGAGGAATTAAAGGTATGGGAGGAAACGCGTAAAGGAGTTGACTTCCCCAACTCAACTGAAATGCGTCCCCCAAAGCTCCTTGCATCGGATACTGGAGACTGCAGAATGACGGGCAGGGAGCATTCTCGCACTTAGCAAACAGGTCCACACGAGGAGTCCCCCACATCTGAAAGACGTGCCGGACCACCTCCGGTTGAAGCCTCCACTCGAGGTCGGCCGAGAACTGCCGAGTGAGACTGTCTGCACGCACGTTCAGAACTCCGGCCAGATGATTTGCCAACAGACAAACCTGGTGGTCCTGAACCCAGGACCAGAGACGCAGAGCCTCTCTGCAGAGACACTGCGACCCCACCCCTCCCTGCTTGTTGACATACCACATCGCAGTGGTGTTGTCCGTCAGGACCTGAACCAACCGACCACGAAGGGAAGGGAGGAAGGCCTTGAGGGCCAAACGTATGGCCCGCAACTCTAAGAGGTTGATGTGAAGCAACCTTTCCTCTGGAGACCAAAGACCCTTGACCTCCAGATCCCCCAGATGAGCACCCCATCCTAGAGTGGATGCATCCGTGATCACTGTGGCAACCAATGGAGGTAGTTGAAAAGGCTTTCCTTGTGACAGATTGCCTTCCACGCCCCACCAAGACAGATCCGCTGCAGTTTCTCTTGAGATCCTCACTGACTCCCTGAGATCTCCGCTGTGCTGATACCACTGCCTGCGGAGGCACCACTGGAGCGCCCTCATGTGCCAGCGTGCATGGTTGACCAACATAATGCAAGAAGCCATCAGACCGAGCAGGCGAAGGACCTTCAGGACTGGAACGACCGCTCCATTGTAAAATAAAGGAATCATATCCTGTATGTCGCGAATCCTTTGTGGAGGAGGGAATGCACGACATACAGTTGTGTCCAGTACAGCACCTATGAACAGGATGCGCTGGGAGGGCACCAGGTGAGACTTGGGTACATATATTGAAAAACCCAACCGGAACAACAACCGAGTTGTCTCCTGCAGATGCTGGAGCACTTTCTCTGACGACTCTGCCTTGATCAGCCAGTCATCCAAATAGGGGAATACTGGAACCCCCGATCTTCTGAGATGTGCTGCCACCACCGCCATCACCTTGGTGAAGACTCGAGGCGCAGTAGTAATTCCAAAAGGAAGGACCGCAAACTGATAATGTTGCGATCCCACCGTAAAACGGAGATACTTCCTGTGCGACTTCAGGATTGGGATGTGAAAATACGCATCCTGCAAGTCGAGCGACACATCCAGTCTTCTTCCAGCAGCGCCTGAAGAACCTGCGCAAGGATGAGCATCTTGAACTTCTCTTGTTTCAGATAAAGATTCAAGATCCTGAGATCCAGGATTGGACGAAGTCTGCCATCCTTCTTGGGAATAAGGAAATACCGGGAGTAGCATCCCTGACCCCTTTCCTGCTCTGGAACCACCTCTATCGCACCCTTTCTTAAAAGAGTCTGCACTTCCTCCTGCAGAAGTAAGAGGTGTTCCACCGTGCAAAAACCTTGACAAGGAGGGTAATTTGGAGGAAACTCTCGAAAGGGAAGAGCATACCCTTTTTCTACGAGATTGAGAACCCAAAGATCTGATGTAACTGATTTCCAATCCCGTAGAAAGTGGGTAAGCCGACCCCCCACCGGACCCACAAGATCCTGAATGGTGGATCTAGGGCTGCTTTTCTGTGGCTGGGGGGTTGGAGGAGGTGGAGGAGGAAGAGGCTTGACGTCCTCTAGGACGAGCTCTTTGTCTTCCCCTGTACGACTTGTACGAAGGATTCTGCTGCTGCTGCTGCTGCTGACCTTGCCGATAGGAGCGAAAGGAAGAGCGTCCAAATCCTCTGAACTTTCTGGTAGAAGAACCCCTGGTCTGAAGCCCTAAAGCTTTGGCAGTAGCCCTACTGCCCTTAAATCTTTCCAAGGCAGTGTCAGCCTTTTTACCAAAGAGTCCAGCACCATCAAACGGCAGATCTATCAAAGCGGCCTGAACATCTGCTGAAAAGTCTGAAGATTTCAGCCATGCTGACCTTCTTGAAGCAACCGCAGTACCCATGATGCGTGCCACCGAATCCGCAGTGTCCAGCCCACTCTGAATTACCTGACGAGCCGCTGACTGCGCATCCGTCAACACCTCTTCAAAATCCTTCCTGTTTTCAACAAGGATCTTAGGTGCCAGAAGACGGAGTGAATCCATGAGAGCATGTACATATCTCCCCATAAGGCAAGTGGCATTAGTTGACTTTAATGCTCGCAGAAGAAAAGGTATTTTTTGCAACTTGATCTTGTTTCTTAGCATCCTTATCCCCAGGCACTTGAGGAAATGCACTCACAGTCTTTTTGGAACAAGCTGCCTGGATTACCAAGCTTTCAGGTAAAGGATGAGAAGTCAGAAAAGCAGGGTCTTCAGGAGCAACCCTGTACCTTCTTACCACACTCTTGGAAACAGCTGGTGCCGAAAGCGGCTTTTCCCTAACTTCCATAATTGGCTCCATTAAAGCTTCATTAAAGGGGAGCAACAGTTCCACCACAGAACTGGGTGAATGCAGAACCTCAGTCAGAAGATTGGACTTAAACTCTACTGTTGGAAGGGTCAAATTCAAAAGTTCCGCCGCCTTCCTCATAACCAAATGAAAAGGCTGAACATCTTTTGAAGGGGCATCAGACACGGAAGGTAACTCCCACTCGGGAGAAAACTCCAGGCCACTACCCTCCGCCAGACTATCAAAACAGTCATCCTCAAGCTCTCCTTCTTCCACTTCAGCTTGAGCTTCTGTATACCTTTGTTCTTCCATGAGGCGCTGAGCCTCCCTCCTGGACCTTTCCTTCACACGCAATGCCACCGGATCCATCAATGACTCCGACGGAGCCGGAACCGACGTCAGTATCGAATCCGATGGCATAGTGGCTTGGTCTCGAGGTCGACTCTGAGCAGACGACATCGGTATCGTCGTCGACGACCTCGGCGGAGGTGGGTATTGCCATGGCGGTGTCTGAGCCGGCATGAATGGCATAAATGGAGCCAGAGCATAGGAGTGCGGAACTCCTAAATTGAAGGCTAGTGGACACATGGGACCCGAAGGCGCACCAGAGGGGTACCAGGCCCTTGAAAACACACCATACATAGCATTCAAAAACGCTGATGGGTCTTGGCCCGGGCCGGAATAGGTGGCTGAAGACCCTCAGGCTGGCCTTGAGGAGGTTCCGAATTCGGCTCTTCCACAGGCGCAGAATCCTCACCTTCCGGAACTTCTTCCTCATCCTCACGGGCCGGGGACGGCACCGGAGATTGAACCGGAGACGGAGCCGGGACCTGCGACTCCGAAGGCGAAGCCTCACCTTCCGGATCCAAGTCCTCCTCTGGTGGAACCACTTTCGAACGTACCTTCTTGGGTGACTTTGACCTCGTTTCCGAATCCCTACTGGAGTGACGTCGGGACTCATGTCTTCTCTTCTTATGCTTCTTCCTCGATTTTGAAGCATGATCTGATGACGATCTCGAAGTCGACTCCGCTCGAGGCCTTGATCTCGACGCCGACCTCGACCTCGCCCTTCTCGAACGAGACTTCGAAGACCTTTAACCCTTGTCACCTCTCAGCTTCGCCACCAGAAGTTTGGTCTCTCTCTCCCGCAGAGCCTTTGGGTTCATCTTCCGACATGATGAAAATCCATACACATCATGATCCGACCTAAGACACCAGATGCAATCTTCGTGCGGGTCCGTGATGGACATCATTTTCCCACACTCTCTGCAAGGCTTAAAACCGGTCTTCTTTGACGACATCGTGAAGGAAACAGAAAAGTGAAGAATATAGCAACAAAGTTACTAAAAGGCTACAGAGATTCCCCGAAACCGTTAGCGTCGACGAAGCGGAAAAAAGGGAACAGACGTCATCAGGCCGGCGTGGGCCTGTTGTAGTGTCGGTGACATCAGCGGAGTCGCGTGCGATGCCGTGCCTCTATGATGTCGTCCACGTCGGCGTGAAGCTACAAAAGAATTTCTGAATGTTGCTCACGCAAGGGGGATATTCACAAGGTAAGGAATCCACTGGCAGATGTATCTATCAGAATCTGGGTTTGTCAGATGGGTATCCCGTCACACACGTGATGGAGAACCGGTCTGTCTAATTACAGGTACAATAGGATATAAAGGACTTGTAATAAGTCCGCGGGAACGGACGTAAAGTTTGCAATGGAGCAATTTGTCCACCAAACTCTAAATCAGGCCCTTATATTTTGTTACTAAAAATAATAGGTTTTTACTGGAGGTTTGCTCTTCAGACATGAGATGTGTTCTCCTTCTGACATGGCAAACTTGACACAGCAGCTCAGCATGCAAGTTCAATTGGCAGATGTACTAGAAAGTAGTGGAGTTACACTTTATGCATACCAATGTTGCAGTTGAATTCTGATTTGGGCCACAAATGAGAATTCAATGCAGATAAGTTATCAGTTGTTCAAAACTATGGGATGACTATGGACTATTATTCTCTGCACCAATCAGACATAAGAAATTGCATCTCTTTGCATGAAGGGTGTTCTCTGCAAATGTTACAAAAGGGAACTTAATAAAGGTGTCCTTTCCCCACACTCCCCCAACCATCATACAGTACCCCACCCTTCCACCAGTGCAGGTACACACCAAGGCTAAACCAATATTTCTGGTTGACTGTAGAAGCAGTCTTCATTACAGGATAGAAGGTTCTGAGAATCAGACCCAGGTGTGATTCAATTTCTGGTCCTGCAAGAGAAAATAAAAAAAACATTATTAATGAAAAGAAAGACGAATACAAACTTAAAATGATGAGTGTGCTACAAAGCTCATGTGTTTGTTATGATACATATTGAAAAATAACTTGATGCATGGCTTTCTAAATTTTCCACTCAGCAGCAAATGAAACTTCAAACCTCCGAGGTAAAGAGGAACCAAATTTCACCAGATTTGATATAGGAAAATGGGCACCTTTCTTTTTTGACAAAACGACTGCAACTCCTTTTTAACATGGCTCCCACAAGTAAGACTAACTACAATTTTTGCATCTTGGTGCAGTTGATGCATTTCTGCATCTACAGCAAAGTTTATACTAACTTTGCAGGAGAAAGCAAGTAGGGCGTTTAGCCAAAACATGCTCCAGGCAAAGCAACTTTTTACAGCTCAATTAAGGCAATCAGCCTCCATCAGTAAGCGGAAAAGAAAGTTTCACATTGTCTTTACCCTGGATTCCCTGGATTCACTTGCACCTTTTTATAATGGTGATGAAGGAGAGCGGAATTATAGCAGGGTTGCTGCATTTTTACAGAAATCCAAAATCCTTGTAAGAAGAAAGGCTTCATAGTTATGTAGTTAGTTTGTGTAGAGCTGTTTAGTTTTTAACTGTTTTTTAGCAAGAGACATAATGAAACAACACCTGTAAGGAACATCTGGTGCTGGTATATGGTGCTAAAATGTGAATGTGCAAAGTGAAAGGACTACGAACGACAACAACAAATCTAAAACAATATGTATCATTTTTACATAATAACCAAAATAGCAGCAATCCATGATTGTCCTACAAGAATTGCTGTCGGTGGACCTATATTTAAGATGCAACCGTTCACTTCAAAGGCCTATTGCTGGAGCTCCATATTTGAAGCCTCCTGATAGAATTAGCACTGAGATGTTTGTTTCTTTAATGAGCACAGTCTGGAAAGTAATCATCTTAGAGTTGATTTGCATAACCATTATGACATGGGGTCGCAACAGATAGTGTTGCTGTTATATTTTTTTCCTGTTCATTGTCAATTTCCTCACAAATTAAGTGTTTCAACTATGTGGGTTGAAAAGACAAAGTCATGGGCTTCTATTCTCAATGCCACTATTTGTTTGAAACATATGTAGAAAATAACTTAAATATACCCTGTGTGGCTTCTTTCCACTTTCAATTTGCATAGAAATGCAATGCTAGTGATTGACCCACTTTCAAACACCACTGTAAAATGTATTAATCCACCATGGACTAATATAAAATGTGAAACACTTTATTAAGGGACCCGAAAGAAGAAGCCAACATCTGTCAGGGCATGCTTCAAAGCCAACTATCTGTGTATTTGAGTGGTGTGATGACATGAGCCAAAGTCAGATAATACTATCTGCAGCCAGACCTAAAAGCAATGTAGAATCCGTTAGATTGCCACAGATCACAGTGTTCCACAACAACATAGCATTTTTGAAATTACCGTATTGAATTGTCATTTGATGGATGGCCCAAAACACAATCTCCTCTTGAATAGATGGCACCATAAACAGATTTACAATCCTAGAAGATATTGACATTGGTATCCACTTGGTAAGAGCAATTTGACACATTAAAGCCATCCTTTCAAGTTCAGCAGAATTCTCCTAAATATGTAGAAATATGAAATATTAGTCATTTAAATGATTTATGACAAAAACACCAAACGAGATAAACAAATCCAAAACAAGAATTAAGTACAAAGTATCAGGTATGCAGACAATATTGTGAAACAGGAGATGCCTAAAGAACAAGTTACTTACCTTGGGTAACGCCTTTTCTGGTAGATACAGTATCTGCCTGTGGATTCCTCACCTTGTGAATATTCCCCTTGCGTCAGCAACGTTCTGGATTTTTTCTTTGTAGCACGCCGGCGTGGACGACGTCATAGGAACGCGGCATCGCGCGCGACTCCGTCTGACGTCACCGATCCCTTATTAGGCCTACGTCGGCGTGATGACATCTGTTCCGCCCTTTTTTCCGTGCCTTCGAGGCACACGGAGGGACCAATGACAGGAAATATACATATATACAATGTACACAGTACATACGAACCAAAATAGCACACAGTGCATAGCAAAGGTATCAAAACCTAAAATATATACAAATAGATATACAAATAAAACCAGGTATAGCAGAGTGGACAACGGGGAGGCGGGTGGGTCAGTGAGGAATCCACAGGCAGATACTGTATCTACCAGAAAAAGCGTTACCGAAGGTAAGTAACTTGTTCTTCTGATAGATGCATCTGCCTTGTGGATTCCTCACCTTGTGAATAGAGTCCCACACCAGTCCCCACTCCCGGAGGAGGGAGTCCACTCTGCTACACCAGGAAATCTTGGAGGACAGAACGAGCGAAGTGGCCGTCCCTCCTCACCTCGGTATGAAAGCAGTAGTGCTTTGCGAAAGTGTGGAGGGAGGCCCAAGTTGCGGCTCTGCAAATATCCTCAACAGGTACACCTCTAGACAATGCAGAAGTAGCAGACCTTGCTCTGGTAGAATGAGCTCTTATACCCTCAGGAGGGTCCTTACCCGCCAGAGGGTAGCAAATCTTGATGCACAGGATTATCCACCTGGAAAGTGTGCGCTTGTGCACCGCTCTGCCCTTCCGACAGCTAGCAAAATGAACAAACAGCTGGTCATCCATCCGGTAGTCTTTAGTTCGGTCCAGATAAAAAGACACCGCCCTCTTAGGGTCCAGACGGTGCCGTCTCTCCTCCTCCTTTGAAGGGTGAGGGGGAGGATAGAAGGTAGGAAGGGTAATGGACTGTCCTAGATGGAAGGGAGTTACCACCTTAAGCAGAAAAGCAGCCCTGGTACTAAGAACCATTAGTTCAACATGAATGGTCAAGAATGGGGGCTTAGAACTAAGAGCCTGAAGCTCACTCACCCTCCTTGCCGAGGTGATTGCTACTAAGAAGACCGTCTTGAAAGACAAAAGCCTCAAGGGACACTTGTGTAAGGGTTCGAAGGGAGAACCCATCAAGAAAGTTAAGACAAGATTTAAATCCCATTGAGGAACTATAAATGGAGAAGGAGGGAACCTATTAGTGAGACCCTTCAGAAACCTCAAAACCACTGGAGATTTAAAAAGAGACGGCTGATCCGGCAAGCAAAGAAATGCCGATAACACCGAAAGGTAACCTTTGATTGTCGCAACAGCAAAACCTTGCTGCGCCAAAGAAAGAGCAAACTGTAAAATATCAAATTAATGAGCCCTCAAAGGATCAACAGTCTTCTCCCTACACCAAACAACAAATTTAGACCATCTATACGAATAGATGGACTTGGTGGAGTCACGCCTGGCAGAAAGAATGACATCCACCACATCGTGAGCGAGAGAAAAAGAGTTCAGGTTGCCCCGTTCAATCTCCAGGCATGAAGGTGTAATGTCTGGAGGTGGGGTGAGAGGAGAGGTGGAGAAGGTCTGTGTACCACACCCTTCTTGGCCTATCCGGGACGATCAATATGACTTGGGCCCGGTCCTGGCGAATCTTCCTCAGAACCCGAGGAATCAAAGGTATGGGAGGAAACGCGTAAAGGAGTTGATTTCCCCAACTCAACTGAAACGCGTCCCCCAAAGCTCCTTGCATCGGATACTGGAGACTACAGAATGACAGGCAGTGAGCATTCTCGTGAGTGGTGAACAGGTCCACCCGAGGAGTCCCCCACATCCAAAAGATGTAACGAACAACCTCTGGATGGAGCCTCCACTCGTGGTCGGCAGAGAACTGCCGACTGAGAACGTCTGCACGAACGTTCAGAACTCCGGCCAGATGATTTGCCATCAGACAAATCTGATGGTCCTGAACCCAGGACCAGAGACGCAGAGCCTCTCTCCAAAGACACTGTGACCCCACTCCTCCCTGTTTGTTGATGTACCACATCGCAGTCGTGTTGTCCGTCAGGACTTGAATCGACTGACCGCGAAGGGAAGGGAGGAAGGCCTTGAGCGCTAAACATATCGCCCGTAACTCTAGAAGGTTGATATGAAGCAACCTTTCCTCTGGAGACCAAAGATCTTTGACCTCCAGGTCTCCCAGATGAGCACCCTACCCGAGAGTGGATGCATACGTTATCACTGTGGCCACCGGAGGAGGAAGTTGAAAAGGCTTTCCTTGCGACAGATTGCCTTCCACACTCCACCAAGACAGATCTGCTGCAGCTTCTCTGGAGATCCTCACTGACTCCCTGAGATCTCCGTTGTGCCGATACCACTGCCTGCGGAGGCACCACTGGAGTGCCCTCATGTGCCAGCGTGCATGGTTGACCAACAGAATGCAAGAAGCCATCAGACCGAGCAGACGAAGAACCTTCAGGACTGGAACGACCGCTCCATTGTGAAATAAAGGTATAATTTCCAGTATGTCGTGAATCCTTTGAGGTGGAGGGAATGCACGACATACAGTAGTGTCCAGTACCGCACCTATGAAAAGGTTGCGCTGTTCACCCTATGTGGGAAGGGTATGCCCAGACGTGGGTCCCGTGCTCACTAAGCCACTGGAGTCAAGCTATCCTGGCTGAAGACGGCTGATAGCCAGAAACCGGTCCTAGGATGCTTGATTCCGGTCCAGGGAAGACATGGCTTGGCAGTTCGGGCTGGACTGTTCCCATGAGGCACAGGGTCAAGACTGATTTGCATATGGCCATGTCTGAACTGGGGTGGTTTGGTGAGCAAAATAACGATGGATTAAACCCAGATCAGTGACTGGGGGTGAATGTTTTGCCATTGTGCCACATTCCGTCCATCATCTTGTTTGTTTTACTAGAATATCTTTGTCAGTATATTGTCTGGCATACATATGCTGTACTAAACATTGTTGATAGAAGTTATCACCACATTTAGGTCAGGATATTGATGTCAAATGATATTCTATATGTAATATTCCAATATATAATCCTATTAATTATTACATTCCCACCCACTGTAAAACTAAGTTGGTGCTCTCTTTTTAAGAGCTGTTATATTTCTAGCAGCTCCCACGATATCACCAATCCTGTGGTACATCCTACAAAATCCCTTCTATTGCCACTGGGTAATTAATTAAACTTTTTCATGTCAGGAATATCTTGCTATTTGTTAGTGCCCCATTGGATCTCCCATGCATTTCTTCAGCTGGGCTCTCTACTCACATTCATTGTGGGATCAAGATAATCATCCTGTGTAAATTATTTCAGAACCTCTGGGAGAGCCATCTGTATAACCCTGTTAACAATACAATGGCACATCTGCTGGTTTCCATACTGACTACAGATCACAAGAGAACTATTTGGGATACTAAATGTCTGACTGAATGATCAATAGTAATTCTGCTTTGCCACACCAGTAAAGATGCAGTGTTTTGCAGCTCCTGCCCCGAAGCTCCTGAGGTTTCCCAAGATTGAGTGAATATTTACCATCTTTCAGTGAGAACCTGTTGCTTACCGAGTACTTCAGGATGCTGTCCAGAGTGTCAGAAGTCACCAACATGTTGCTCTCTGTCAAATCCCTTTGAGTGATGGTAGTGTACATACAATGTACAATAGCTAGTTCCTGCAGGGGTGTTAACTGGGTAAAAAGCACATTTTATGCATCTAAGCAACAGGGTCAATCAGGGACTTATTCACAAACTGTAACATACTATAAAATGCTTTTCACAAAACCTATATCTGAATACTTCTGCCTCCAATTCTCTTACCTATTCTACGAGGAGATCTATGCCCCTCATGAATACCTACCGTTTTTTTCTATCTGTAGGAAGGATAGGGGTGATTGGCTGGAAAATGGGGAACATTTTTTGTAAAATGGGAGGGATTTTGGAAAAGGTAAGGGGGTAAAGGAAGGATTAAAGAGGTGTTTAGGGAGGGACAAACACCTACCCACAACAAGGTAAGCTTGTTGATATTCACAAACTGTACTTACTTTATTACTTAAGCCATAAAGGTCATAAAACAATTACAAATGTTTTTCAGCCCAGATCTGGAGTAAGTGCAGAATCACACAAGGCAAACCACTGAAACTGCAACACCATTCCATAACAAATAATGGAGATAAAGACGTAAAATAAAACCCAATAGAAATAAATGTTAGAAACACATGAACTTATTTTGAATTTAAAAAAAGATATATCTATATATATATTCACTGAAAAAACCATAGGTTATAGACCATATATAGTTAGGAATTAGCATTTACAAAACCTTGAAAATTCACTGAAAAAACCATAGGTTATAGACCATATATAGTTAGGAATTAGCATTTAAAAAACCTTATTTTACTCACACAAAACCATTGAAATTCCATATATAGTTAGTTGCACTAACTATATATTGCGCACCCGCAATCCACTGCTGATGATGTCACATATTACATCATTCATGACATGGTCAGTGACATCACTGATGACAACATCCAGTGACTATGTTTCTGTAAAGTTAAAATATGTCTTACATATTGAAGAATGAGTGGATGTATAAGTGTCTGGACGAAGGATTTAGTAGGTGCATGACTGAATGTATGAGTGAGTGATTAAATGTGTCTCACTGAGTGCATGGGTTAGTGACTAAACTGTCTTAATTTGTGCATCATTATGTCTGTTGTTCTGTAAACTGCTGCATGTGTTGATCAGTAGCTATATGAGTAACTATATGGGTTATTGATTGATTGCCCAAGTATTTGCATGGGAGACTGAGTGTGTGTGTGGCTGGATGGGAGGTGTGTGACTCTGTACAGATCAATGTGTACTTGTATCAATGATTGTATAAGAGAGTAAGTATGTGTTAGTATATGGTTGAAAACGTAAGGTGCTCTATGTTTAACTGTATAGAGTAGAAAATGGAAGTGTGATTGATTCTTTACAGGACTGACTAGGTGTGTGAGTAACTCCATGGATGAGTGGCAGAGTGTGAGTGTCTGTATAGGTGTATGAGTGCATATGATTGTGTTGTAAACATGAGTGATTGTATGTATGAATGATTGTATGGGTGAATGAGTGAATGTGTGTGTAGACGTAGGAATCAGTGAGTACGTATGTAGTAACTAGTATTGGTGTGTCAATGGTTTCAAAAATTATACTCTGTTTTTAACACTGGGTGAAACAGAGGTTATATTAAAATGTGAGGAGATGCATTGTATTGTCACATGAATGATATCATCAGTGATGTGGTCATTGATGTCAAATGAGATGTCATCAGTGATGTCATTTGAGATGTCATCAGTGATGTCATCAGTGATGTCACTGACCATGTCATGAATGATGTAATATGTGACATCATCAGCAGTGGATTGCGGGTGCGCAATATATAGTTAGTGCAACTAACTATATATGGAATTTCAATGGTTTTGTGTGAGTAAAATAAGGTTTTTTAAATGCTAATTCCTAACTATATATGGTCTATAACCTATGGTTTTTTCAGTGAATTTTCAAGGTTTTGTAAATGCTAATTCCTAACTATATATGGTCTATAACCTATGGTTTTTTCAGTGAATTTCAATGGTTTTTTAATAGCAAATATCATAAGCTGTCGAATGTCAAGTACGTGGTAAGAATTTTTTTTTTCGTGTTTATGCACACTGATCTGCTTTGATTGCTGCCCCCCACCCCTCATTTCTATTAGGAGTACTCTCTCTTTGCAGATAGTGAAGGGTAGTTAACGCAGCCCTTTCCCCCTTTGTAATCCGTCGTGCCTGCTTCTCTCTCCATTTGATTGATTGTTCTCTTTGGTTCATTCTCTATTTACAAACAAGCACAGAGTCGCAATACTCTGTTTAGTCTTTGCAGATAGCGAAAAATCGTGTAAAAAAACAAAAGGAATCGAGCAAAATCAGTAGGCCACTAATGGGATCTCTTTTTGACCTCGCTAAAATAGAAACATTAGGAACAACCTGTTGAAAATAGCAATGCGTATGTACATAAGCGGCGTTCATTTGTGTTCACAGTACCCCTTGTTGATTGTTTCAATCGAGCATTGAATTGTTCGATGTTAATTCTCTTAAGGATCTTCTCTACCTGCAAACGAGGAAGAATAGGAATATTCTCTCTCCCTTTGCAGATAGTGAAGGGTAGGTAACGCAAGCCTTTAACACGTCGTACCTATTTCATTCCTCATTGATTGATTGATTGTCCGAACATTGACTGTTTGGGAATTAGTTCTTTTTGGAGGTATTCCCTGTTTGCAAATAAACGTAGGAAAATCTTTGCAAGTAGTGAAAGGGTACGTAATGCGGACCTTTCTCCCCCGTTGTAATCTATCATGCCTATCCCCACTGATTGATGCACCTGTTTCACCCGGACCATTTACTAGACATACGTCATCTGGCCCGACCAGAGAGCACCCCTAGTGAAAAGGACATATGCAATAATAACGAAGTGATCACTGTATCCTGTTAACAGAAACTTTAGCATGAAACAACCTGGAAAGAAAAGAATAGGAAAACGAAAATCAGTAGGCCACTGATGAACATGAACTTTTATTAAACAACGAACAAAGAAACGATAACATAACGTAATGATAAAACCTATTAATGTCCTAGAAACAAGAAAACGTTAAAATATGCCAGTGGTGAGAGACCAGAAAAACAGTAAGAGAAACCAAATCACCCCTCGCTGTCCCACCGCCTGCCACGCCAAAAAAATCGATAGACTAGGGAAAATGCAAGTCAGTAGAACATCCGCCCCCACTCTGGAAACTTCCAAGGTGGGGCAGGGTTCCGGCTACGCCCAGCCGGGAGCAGCCCATATAAGGCAGGTCCTGCTGCCACGCCTCGGCCAGGAGATCCTAACGTAGGGTGTAGCCGGAGGAGAGGCCGAGACCAACGGGACCCGGCCAGGGGATTGCCTTTACAACGCTGAACAGTTGCAGGGGGGGGGGAATGTCTCCTCGACCCTCCCCTCTCTCTCCCAGTCCGGCCGCGGTGGCCCTTGAGAGTTGCAGGTAGTCCCGCCACATGCTCTTCCGGTCCGGCCACCAACGGTCGGGGGGCCGAGGCCGACGGAATCCGGCTGCAGCCGATAAACCAAGAAACCCGTTCATGGGGCCAGAGCCAGGGGCGTCCGGCCGACATCCACCGGAAGCCCGGCCCGAAGACGGACGGGACACTTCTTTCTTTTATAATGGCTGCGACAACACTGGGGGGGGATGTCTTGCACATGCCTCCGACCCCCCCCTCGTCCTCATCGCCTGGTCCGGCCATAACAAATCTCAAGCGAGACGCCGTGGGGTGCACTGGGAGGGAGAGACGGTGCGAACAGGCCTCTCCCGCCTCCCCAGTGTAGGCTTCCCAGCTGCACCCTCAGCGGTCCAGGCGCCCGGAAAAGAGTTCTTCCACTGTGGCCATGCTGCAACGTCTCGCCCGGCAGGGTGGAGCCCGTCCGTTCATTTGACCCCGCGATCGCCAGTAGCTACCGAACTCTCAAAATGGCGGTCGACCTGGCAAGAGCGGGCCCAGCATAAAGAAATGGCCCGGTCACTGGTTGACTCCACCACCGTAGTCCTCCACGACCTTGAAGATTCTAGAGGAGCCGCGGGAGTCTCCCACCCCCGATGGGGAATGACTGCCATGATCACCCGTGGAGTGACGAAACTGTATCCGCGGGACGTCGGCGCCAGCCTCACTTTGAATTACTAGAATCCTGCAGACCTCACTTCCGGTGAAAGCACAGTGTGACCCGGTAGGAAAAATTGTTGCACCCCCTCCCCTTTTTGACTGATAGTTCAAACCACCGATCCTTTCCTTTGCCCTTTTAACGGAACTTTGGACTGCCTCCCCCTCTTTTACATTTTCTAGAGAAAACAAAACATTAACCACTACATTAGCATAGCAGTTGACACCAGAACTGTTTTCAAATTGAAAACCAACAACATCTTCAACAGAATCCTTTTTGTTTCTGCTGTGACCCTGCTCCAGCACAGGCATTGTCCCCAGCAGTAATTCTGCAATGCCGGTAAGAATAGCTGTGGTGCCTACTGGACTCACTCACCCCCGCGGCGCCCCACGCCGTTATTTGCTGGGCGGCAACTTGCTAGACATCACCTTCGTGACATCCAGATTTCAGCGCGTTCTGCTGCCTTGGAACTATTCGCACAACAGACCGCTACTGACAAGAATATTTCATTATTGGTGCTGTCAATTTCAATAAATCTATTACTGTTTTTGTTTTGTTGTATATATTTATATGTTATTAAAGTTTTATATTCCTACTACTTTGTTGGAGTGCTATATATTTTTTATGTGACACATAATTGTAAAAACTTTGATGTACAAAGAGTCATTCCTGGAATCTTCCGCTTCAGGCTCGGTCCCCTCCCCAATCACAATACAGGATAGTTTTCAGATAGTAGGAACACGTGTGGTGTGACGGATCTCATCGGGTGTGGGCCTTGATCTACTATAACTCCTTTGAAGAGGGGTGATTCTTTACAGCTGGGGCCATAAACTACATCTGCAGGGCTAGCTGATAGCCTGGACAATCGGACACAGAGGAAGAGGAGTGTCACAGGGTGCGGTAGTGAATAGGGCGAAAGGGAGGTGTCGGGCGGGCACAGTGTGATTCTCAGGGAAGAGCAGCGCAGATGGGGGGAGGTTTATTGCCCATGCATAAGACAGAGAGCGGGGGTGACCAGTGCCTGGGGAAGATGCTTGCGAGGGTGAGGAGCCATGCTACGAATCGACAGCGTGCAGAGAGTGGGTCTGGTCAAGACATCTAAAATGGCTGCCGTGCACGACAAAAGTGTGGCATTTCAAAAAAGGCAAGATGGCGCAGACAATGTTTTTCAACACTTCCTCATTTCCTTCGAATCGAACGTTAACAGACGTTGGGGCATATTACCAAAGTTAAGCGATATTTATCGCTAACGATGCTTACCAACCAATTTTTTACCACTAAGCATCGTCAGAAATTATCGAAGATAAACCTTACTATTATCAAGGTTTATCGCAAATGCGATAATAAACGGCCGCAATGCATGAATATCGCTAAAAACTCAGCGATATTCATGCATTACCGAGCTAATACTCTTAGCCATGTTATCCACCTCCCATTGGATAACATGGCTAAGAACTGCTCAGGGCAGGTGTTACTTTTTGGAGATATTCGCGCTTAGCGCGAATATCTCCAAAAGTTGGTAATAGGAGATAGATATCTTGCATGTTGTAATGCAAGTTATTGTGGTATATGGAACTCATACCATAATCTCTCAGGAAAGCAGAAACTGATCCTTTTGGGACCGCCTAAAAAGGCCTAGGGGGTGAGGAGTACTCTACTTTGCCCCCTTTTCACGTTCCGAACTATTTTATTTTACTCTCTTCTGTAATTACACAAAATACCAGCGATAAGATGCATCGGAGACACACAGTGAGAGAAAGGAGGCCGGAGATGAAGAAGACATGTCAAATACACATTGGAGATAATATAGTGGCAGAAGGGAAGTAAATATGAGTAAACTTACCATGTAACATAAAAATGTTGCACTCTATACTATAAGTCTCATTTTATACTACAATCACTTCGCTACAACCTCATAAATTAAAAATAAAAATAAATAATGTCTCAAACAATTTTTGATTTCTAAATATAAATTTATTCTTCAAAATTTTCTAAATTTGAAACAACTAGTAACATGTCCTCATCAGTAATTTCCTCTTCAATCATCTCATCTGGAATCTCCTCATTAAAAGTCTGCAATGATGATTCTTGTAACTCTATGGTCTCCAAACACTCGATAAATTCGCCATCAAGAGATTGATCAAAAAAATCATTCAAGTCATCTCCTCCTTCTGACAATATTTCATTATTGGTGCTGTCCATTTCAATCAATGTAGTGGAATCATTCAAGTCATCTCCTCGTGACAATATTTCATTATTGGTGCTCTCAATTTCAATCAATGTAGTGGAATCATTCAAGTCATCTCCTCCTTGTGACAATATTTCATTATTGGTCCTGTCCATTTCAATCAATCTAATGGAATCATACAAGCCATCTCCTCCTTGTGACAATATTTCATTATTGGTGCTCTCAATTTCAATCAATGTAGTGGAATCATTCAAGTCATCTCCTTGTGACAATATTTCATTCTTGGTGCTGTCCATTTCAATCAATCTAATGGAATCATACAAGTCATGTCCTCCTTGTGACAATATTTCATTATTGGTGCTCTCAATTTCAATCAATGTAGTGGACAATTCAAAAGAAATTGCCACGGTCTCTTCATTGTGAGCCATTTTATTTTGAAATTGCTTGCTGTAAATTGCAGAAAAAAATAATCACTTTCATTTATCGTTTTTAGTAATACATAATATAAAACTAACTTCATCAACTATTTAGTATAACAGAAGGACTGCAAATAAATAACAGAAAACATTTTTCAAATTATCTTCAAGTGTACAACATAGTTCCCCTTACAAATTAACAACTCACCTTTTTAAAAGTAGCAGAAGTGTTAGTACTGTGTAAATCAAACACCAGAAATTCACCACCAAAAATTCCTCACAAATGTACCTCAGACAGTAGTATCACAAAATGGCTGTGGTTTCCTCTCATTTGACATATATACATAACCAATTAACTTTCATCACACACAAATACAAAACCAAAGTAACATTTTAATTGGTTCTAAATTTCAACACTTTCAAATGTGTTTTCCCCATGCAATTTTCCATAGGACATTTACATACGTCTACAGCCTGAATGGCTGAACGGAATTACACCAAACTTGGCAAAATGGTACATCAAACCTAAGAGGTCAGGAAGGATCTACTATGACCCCTTATGGTCATTTCCCCCTTCGCTTTGGCCTCCTCTTGTCTCTCAATCCTACCGAGAGACAAGATGGCGGCCGCTACGGACTGTTTGGAATGTTGACAGACGCCGGAGAACCAATCAGCTTCGCAAAGCTCCGTAACGCGAAAAGTACGCGAAGCGGAGCGCTGTTACAGATATATATCTTTTTTTGAACGTTAATTTCTCAAAATCCACTGGAGCACATATATTGAGACCTAGCAAAGGCACATCGGGCTACCAGTCCCTAATATTTTGCCAAGTTTCGTGCAAATCCATTCAGGTGTTCGATTATTATTATTATTATTTTTTTTTGCCCCGCGGGGCCCTTTTAAAACCTCCACATCAAACCTAGGGGGTCAGCGAGGATCTACTATTCCCCCTTATGGTCATTTGCCCCTTCGCTTTGGCCTCCTCTTGTCTCTCGATCCTACCGAGAGACAAGATGGCGGCCGCTACGGACTGTTTGGAATGTTGACAGACGCCGGAGAACCAATCAGCTTCGCTTCACAAAGCTCCGTTGCGCGAAAAGTACGCGTCCTAGGACGCTGCCCGGTCCGCTGTTACAGATATATATCTTTTTTTAAACGTTAATTTCTCAAAATCCACTGGAGCACATATATTGAGACCTACAAAAGGCACATCGGGCTACCAGTCCCTACAATTTTGCCAAGTTTCGTGCAAATCCATTCAGCCGTTCGGGCTAAAAGTGAGGCCAACCGCCCTATGGAAAACTCAATGTTAAAAACACGTTTTGGGACCCCCCTTTTTTCTCGGCCCCCCCTTGACGAACCCCCCCCAAATTTTCAAGGGCTGCTCAGAAACAAAATGTGCCATTTTCCTGAAAATTTCAGCCAATTCCGTCCACAAACGCCAAAGTTATTAGACATAGAATTTTCAAAAAACCCATAGAGAAAAAATCCTAACTATATATACCTACTGGCGACCGCCAGTAGGTAATATATCTATATATAGATCAAGGGTTCACATGCCGAACGCATAGACTGTTTGTCTGCCACTTGCTACGTTTCATTACATTTCATTTTGTTTCACGGAGTGCCTTCCCGGGTGATTCTTTCGGAGCAGCCCTCTTTCCCCCTTTGCTCTTTTCAAATACCCCTATTGGGATATATGATGGTGTTCACATATAAAAATACACTCTTTTAAGATGTTCCTTTCACTCTTAAGCAAGGCCTGAAACAGGCAATGCCGAAATGCGTCTACTTGTTAATTTAAGAACAAACTGTGATCCCTTGAGTGCTCTGTGTTGTCCCATTGAACCTAAGTTGTAGCAAACCTTGTCAGCAGATTTTAACCCCTTCGACGCTGATGACGAGCTGGGCTCGTCATGAGGTAGCCTCCTCGCACGCTCATGACGAGCCCAGCTCGTCACGTAACATGCGATTTTAAAAAACTCAGCGTACGGGCGGAATTCCGCCCGCACGCATGCGGTTAATCAAAAACACTGACTCAGGCCAATCTTTGGAGAATATTTGTACATGTATATATGCTTGGAAATGGTGAAGTGACAAAAGCAGTAAAGTTACTACAAAGTCTAAGAGTAAATGTATACATGTGTGTGTGTGTGTGTGTGTGTGTCCTTTTGTACTGGTAATCATTGACCTTTTTCTGGTGCTTCATTTTTCTCAACTATCCATACCCAGAGGAGGACCAAGCAATGAATGCTTGCTCTCTCAGAAATCTCTCCTTTATATGACACTCAACATTAACGGGTCGCAGGATTCTTGTTTCGGGTGCAGGGAAGACCTGGCTTGGCAGTTTGGTCTGGACTGTTACTATGAGGCACAGGGTCAAGACTAATTTGCATATGGCTGGGTTTGAACTTGGTTTGCGAAGTAAGCTAAAGAACTATGATGGATTCAACCCAAATCTGTGACAGGGCTGAGTGACTGAGGGTTTCAGCGCTCTGTTCGTCATCTCCTTGTGTTTGCAGAAATGTGATATAACACTGCAATATCGCACAATAACTTATTTATATTGCACATTATAGCAACACACTGTACTACAACCCAATACAACCTAACCTATTACAGCTGTACTTCACATCACACAGTCCTTCACAGTATAGTAAAGCCTAGTATGTCACACTACAGCACTACACAATATAATACAATGTTAGGTAACCACATATGTAGCTAAAGCTCACTGCCTCTCATTGCCTTGAGTGTCATGTAAAGCAATGGAGACTCACAGATACCTTTTTTCGATGTTCCAGGATTTTACAACCCAATAAAATGGTCTCATCTGGTTTGACAGAAGCAGACGTATCCAAAAAGCCCATAAGGCTTTCTATGTCCAAGCGCCGGACCGTTTCCATCAGTCGAACTGTAATGACAACCCCAAGAAACAGACACATGTATGAATAATATCTAGGCAGATGTTGCTCTTTAGTCATTTAGAAAAACGTATCACAAGACATTTGTAACTTGCAGCGCAATCTGAATGAATTTTTAAAGGTAGGATAGATGTCCAAGATTCATTTGTGCTTGTGCAATTTATGTTGTATGTTATTTTTTTACGGCTTGATTACATATGGAATGTAAGTGTTATGCTCTCTATATATATTTACTTATGAACTATTGGTAAAACTAGCATTGGCATAGACAATAGATCTCAACCCCTAAATTCGGTTGCCACCTTTCCTTCCAAGAGAAAAATGCAGTAATATGTTGATGTTTCAAGAGTCTGCAGAGGCCCAAAATAGGACTTTAAAAACAATCGTATGTATTAATTCGCAAAATGACTCTTCTGTCTTTGTTTACTTTAATCATTTGTCATGGATCATTACCTCACGCATAGAACACCTTTAAATTGGTTTTCTATTTATATTTGCTCTCTGAAGTATCCACAGATAAGGCCTAAAAATTCCTGCATTAGGTGATTTAGCTTATTTTTGTTCCGACTGAAACATTAAAATGACAGTGGTGCTGATAGGAAAGAAGTTAGGTGGCAACCCTACCCCTGAACCATATTTGTTTTGCCAACTTTTTTTTAGATGACTTCTGTGGATGTACATTCAGTGTAATAAAAAGGGATCCCCTGAGTCTGGATAATGTTCCTAGGACAGGGTAACAGTAAATTCAATAATAACAGTTCCTAGACAACAAAACACCTATTAAAGATAAGGTTCCACACAAACTGTTAATAAACAAAGCCTCAGTATACTAACACAGCAAAAACATTTTTAAGAAAATATATATATATATTTTTTTGTTTCAGTGCATAAAAATCAATTATTAAAACTAAAACATCAGCATACAATCATATCAAATTATACATATATCAATATTACATTAAAAAACTTGTGTTTCTAAAGATAAAAAATGACAAGGGTTTTTCAAGAATTAAAGTAGATACCATGACACTCTCTACGAGCGTTTCGGCGTAACAACGCCTTCTTCAGGAGGCCCTCTTGAGATTTGAAATATAAACAAAAATATATACACATGAACATACATAGTTGTATAACACAATGCAATATACTGAGGCTACTAGGATAAACTTGGTGCAAGAGAGCAAGGTGATGGACTAAAAAGTGACTATAAATTAACATTGCAACATGTTGTGTTAACAACACAATGGAATAAGCGACATTAAAGTTATACATGTGCAATAGAAGTTGAATTTAGAAGGAGGAAAGAATTACCAGTGACAAGGTTGGAGTATAGGTAGTGTTCAGAAAGAAAAAAGATACGTGAAATAGTTGCTCGTGCACAAAAAGTGCAATGAAGCGAGGTGCACCCCAGATACCCAAGAAACAGGAAGGCATGGAGCTTTACCTAACAATGATCGCAGTCTATGTACTAGAAAGTGCTGGGCAGCGTGCTCTGACTGATATACGTCGCTATTAAAACAGAGAAAGAATGAAATGATTCACTGAGGTGTACTACCACAGTACCAACTGTGAAGAATAGAAAAGATCATGCAAAGGTACCTAATAATGGCAATGAAGGTGCGAAGTCAAAGATAGACGTCAACGCACCAGATGGATCTCAATAAAGCAACCTGGAACCTCTATAAAATGATATGAATCGCTCACTCCAATTGCCCAAAAAAAGGATCTCAAAGTGGAGGAAGAGACAGGCAGAGTCATATAAAGCACTTGCATTTAGATGTCTAAAGTAGACTGCCATCCTATATGTACTATGCTGTGATTACCTGTATGACGACAGACCAAATGAAAATTCTGAGTCCTGGATAACTCGTCAGTGGATTCGTTAAATATGAACACACGTCAAAGGCACCTACTTATGATAATCTGCAATAAAGGATAATGCGTTGTCACTAAATTGCCAACTAATAACAAGATTATAACGTACAGGGTGAGTAGAGACTATCTTTGCTCGCCCCATGTGAAAAATAACATGAATGAGGGTGGGCCGACTCTAATCTAAAGAAGATGAATGTGGGTCTCGATACTCCCAAACACATCTATCTTAGGTCGAAAGTTCCGTGGAGGTGTCAGTTATGTAAAACTACAGAACGATGTCAAAACAACCTACAGAGAGTCCCCTTAAAATGTCAGAGAGGACCCAGTGGAAGAAACAGTAGACCACATAGCAGGAATATTAAAGAAGGACCTCCCGAAATTGGACCTGCCTGAAGTCAGCTGCCGAAATTATTGGCAGAGTATCGCACAAAAGGGGCAAGGCCGGAAATAACTTAAAGTTGCCAAAAACATGATATTTGAACGGGTCCTAATTCAATGTCAAAAAATTACCCAATGCAGTCAGACTTCAAACAGCAATCAAATCACGTGGTACTTACTTAGAGCCTCGCGTATGTGGACCAGCCTGGAATCGGCTGCCAGGATAAATGGTTTGCGGTTCTTAGTAGCACAGTATTTAAAGCCACAAATCTTGTTTGGCATCTGAGAAGAAAGCGCACGAATAATAGACGCAACGTGAAACCACGTGATTAAGGATACGAGCGTAGGATGACTGGTACGCTAACCTACTGAAAGACTGGCGCCAATCAAATATAATAATAAAAAGAAAAGAAAGACTTTAAAAAGCGGATAGAGAATACAAACATAAAATAACTGGTGCGCTGGCCTAAGGAAGGACTAGTGCAGAGCAATGTAATAATAAAAATAAGAAAAGGGATTTAAACAAAAGAATGTAAACAAACAGATGTGCATAATGATGAAAATAGGCAATAGAGGAATTATTCATAACGAATATTTCAAGTATCGGCTGAGATAAAAAATGTATCGATATTAATATATAAAAGGGAATAATACTGAATAAAAAGATTAAAACAGATACTAAAATTAATAATACGAAAAGAAAAGAGGATGCCAATATTAATGTGATTGCTAGGAAAAGTCAGAACAGAGTACTATTATGTCATTGTGTGACTGAGGGCTCAATAATTGGGAAATTCCAAAAAAGATTCTGCTATGTCGAAATAATTAGTTGCTCAAATGTCAGGTTTTATACTTAATTGCATTTTCCCAAGGGATGTCGTTATTTAATCCCTTGATGTTTGCTGCCAAAGAAAAAATCCAAAAGACCTCCCGTTTTTTATGGTAGTCTTCTGTTTTGGTACTGCTATTATTCTCAAAATGTTCAATAATAAACCAACGTAAGTCGTTTGGTTTATGTTGGCAGTCTCCATAGTGTTTTACTAGGGGAGCATTGATTTTCGAAGTATGTATCGCTGATGGGTGTTCAGTTAACCTGGTGCAAAAAGATCTAGCTGTCTCACCCACATAACCTAATCCGCAGGGACAAACCAAAAGATAAATAACTTTCTTGGTTTTACAATTTGAGAACCTGCAGTGTCGGATGGTATATCCTTGATAGAGGATGTACACACATTCACAGTTGTCAGCTTTGAATGGATTTTCTTATACTTTAAAAAAATCCATTCAAAGATGATCCCTGCACATGAACATACAGCCATGTCAGCCATCTTAGAATGGATTTTCTTAAAGCTGATAAAAATGCATTGGGAAATGTCTGTCATGTATACTTGTGCATGTGGAAGCACCGGCAGACATCTTGGAATGTTTAAAAAACATTTTATGATTACTCTCTCCCAATACAACAGTTTGCTGAGCTAAGAACCTGAAGTCTCTGGAGTGTCAAGGGAATGTTGAGGGGGCAGTCTTAACTAAGAGCGGGTGGTAGCAGAAGATCTGGGATCTAGGAGCAGGAGAAAAGAAGAGAAAATAATACTTCATATGCACTGCAGTGCAATATCTGATGCCTGTAGTGCATCAGACCGTCCCATAGCGGATTTTGCTGTTTTACTGCTGGCCACCTTGATTTGCTGCTGTCACTGACCTGTTGACTTTGTGGGGGCCCAACACCTCGCCGGACCCGCTTCGCGAGTCCCGCAGCGTCCCACAACCAACCGGAGCTGTCCTGGGAGAAGGAACTGTGATTCTGAAGACCTCGGGGCGCGTGGAGCTGCCGGCAGGGCTGCGAGCTTGGAGGCAGGGACTCAACCTACCAGGAGTCCCTGCGAGCCCCATTCGCCACACCTGGGCTGCTTTCCCTGCTGGCCCCGCCCCCCCGCCCACTGAGTGAAAAGCGGACTGAGAGTTTGAGCTAGCGGGACCGTCCCATAGCGGATTTTGCTGTTTTACTGCTGGCCACCTTGATTTGCTGCTGTCACTGACCTGTTGACTTTGTGGGGGACCAACACCTCGCCGGACCCGCTTCGCGGGTCCCGCAGTGTCCCACAACTAACCGGAGCTGTCCTGGGAGAAGGAACTGTGATTCTGAAGACCTCGGGGCGCGTGGAGCTGCCGGCAGGGCTGCGAGCTTGGAGGCAGGGACTCAACCTACCAGGAGTCCCTGCGAGCCCCATTCGCCACACCTGGGCTGCTCTCCCTGCTGGCCCCGCCCCCGCCCATAATCTTTCTTCATTCTAATTAAAGGAGGGCGGTTGGCTGCTGCGCAGGAGCGCGCGGGAGTGTGCCGGGAGAAGCCCGGGACAAGGGCGGGACAGTCTTAGACAGTCCTAGACTGTCCGGGACTGGACTGGGCCGGTTACTCTGCCCGTGCTTCTACTAAAGATATTGGACTGAAGTAAGACTTTACCATCTACTACTTAAATACTGTCTGTTTGATTGGGGATTTGGTACAGCGAACAGGTTCGGAGTCTTGGCAAACCTAAATGACTGCGATTGACGCATAGGGGGCCCAAATATGTCAACTAATGGAGTAAGGGCATCATTCTTAATAAACAATAAGGAAGCTAGGGATAAAGGACCCAGAAGTGGTAAATTAATGAATGAGAATATGAGCCTGGTAGGGCGCAAAGCGCAAGTTGTCCTGGAGAGGGAACTTGCACCTGACCCTAGCTCGGCTGAGGCTGTTGATGTCTCTCCTACGGAGCTTGGCGGTATTAATGAGAAAGAAACCACCCATGAGCAGATAAATGCAGCAGTATTAGCGGGTAATTTACCTGCAATTGGAAGCCCCCTTCGAAGAACAGAAGAAAGAGTACTCTTGGCTGATTTCGCAGAGCATCGTATTGTAGAAACCTGCAAGATATTAAGCTGGAATGTAGCAGGTCTCAATCCCAAACGCAAGGATAAGGAGTGGTTAAGCTTTGTCGTTAGACACGATATTATTGCCTTCCAGGAAACCTGGGATACAAATGATAATTCTTGGTGGGACGGGTACACTAGCTTTGCCAAGGCAGCTATTTCTAGCCGTTCTGGCAGAGCTAAGGGAAGCCTGTTAATGCTATTCTCCTTAGAATTGAAGGGTTCCCTAAAACAGATTATTACTGACTCAAACAACATCCTCATTGTAGAGAGAGTGACTAACCCTGTTAGGAGATCTTTATACATTAACTTTTATAATTCAGGGAATAGGGACAATACTGGTAGTAATATTGCCATTTTAGAGTCTATACTAAGGTCAGGCAGTCAGTATATACAGCCTGACACTGAATATATTTTACTCGGTGATTTTAACATTCACCCTTGCATGTTAGCATGCAGTTTAAAGAACAAGGATTGCGAAGATCTCGAGGGACCTCATTTTGAGCACACCTCAGAAGGAGAGGAGTTAGAAGAGCTTCTGGCAAATTTTAATCTGTATGAAGCAGAGGGCAACAGAAGTATAGCTACATTCACTGGTACAACTCCAGGCACCATAATTGACTACATTTTCATCTCACAAGGTATTTTAAACCAGGTGCTCTCTTACCGCACCTTGTCATCTCACCAGAGCGACCATAACCCGGTCCTACTTGAGGTAGCCTGGGGAGATTATATGGGGCCATATTCGGGGAAAGTGAGTACGGCTAACACCTTGAGTATTGCTGATCAGGGGAGAAGAGTTAAGTGGGCCAAAGTGGTTCCAGAAAGTTTTTATGCTGAGGTTTTCCGGAAAATAAAGAAACAGGTAGAGGTGTGTCAGAACCCTTGTGCTTTGGGCTGCGAAATTATAGGGGCCTTTGAACTGATTTGTGGTCACGTGTCCGAAGACCTTCTGGCGAAGCCAGCGAGAGGAGCACCGAAAAAGAAGCGCTGGTTTGACACCGCGTGCTCCAATGCTCATAGGTCTTTGATGCTAGCCTTGAAAAAAGTTCCTAGGGTCAAGGGCGAGATTGTTGGGTTAAGGAAAATCTACAAGTCAGCCATTAAAATAAGAAAATATAGCATCAAAAGGGAAGCTTGGGAAAATCTCATATCCACGGCTGTCTTGAAAGGTAGCCGAAAATTCTGGGAAATATTTAAACAACCACTTTTCTCTGACCAAGTAAATGAGGCTATGGATTGTGTCATCTCAGATGACAAGTGGTTGTCCCATTTTAAAAACATATATGGGGAGAATGATCAGGTAACCCAAGATTTTTCACTGGTCACCCTAGACACCACACCAATACGCTTTTATAGTACAGAAGTGGAGAAAGCTATTCTGGCCACATCCAAACACAAGGCGCCTGGCCCCGATGGGGTGCCAGCTGACTTCTTTTTACACTCCCCGAAGTTGTGGGCAGAGGTATTGTCTAATGTCTTTAACGCTGTTTATAGTAACCCTACACCATCCTCCTGGGACATTTCTACTATCGTCCCTATCTTTAAAAAGGGTCAGCGGGATGATCCCGGGTGTTATAGGCCCATATCTCTCCTAGATTCGTCAGTGAAAATCTTAGGCAGAGTCCTCTTAGCCAGGTTGAGGGAAAATGTTGAGAACTGTGGGGGCCTATCTGAGATCCAGTATGGGTTTAGAGAAAGGAAAGGTACAATGGAACAATGCTCTAACCTACACTTGTTGATCTCAAAGTATACGGTGGCTAAGGAGGGGTCACTATTTCTTGCATTTATTGACCTCTCCTCGGCCTTCGATTTGGTGAATAGGGCCAAGTTATGGATGACACTGTTGAGGATGGGGATTGACGAAGCGCTAGTAAGATTTATGGCCTCCCTACATCAAGAGTTGTTTGCGGCTGTGCGGGTTACTAACGAGGGTAGGTGTACGTCCCTCTTCAAATCCCTGAAGGGGGTAAGGCAGGGATGTATTTTGGCCCCCCTGCTGTTCACCATTTATATCAACGGGTTGGGTGCACATCTGGAGGAGAAGGAAGCCGACGTTCCGCGTGCAGGAGCTGTTAAGATCCCAGCGCTCCTGTACGCGGACGACGCCGTGCTAATTGCGCGCACGGGTGTCGGCCTCCAACGCCTCTTAAATGCTTTTGGTGCATTCATGGAACAGCTTGACTTAAAAATAAACGCTAGTAAGTCGCGCACCATGGTGGTGGGACGTGAAAGCTGTAAGAGGAGATCTAAAACCTTCACTTGTAGAGGGGATATGGTCTCGAGAGTTCCCACTTTCCCCTATTTAGGGGTTCTGTTTGATCAGAAAGGAACTTGGCTTCCTCAAGTGAGGGCGAAGAGGTTAGCGGTCATTAGATCATCAGCCGCGCTCATTGGCTTTGCGGGTAGGTTGGGTGCCAGGCCAATGGAAGCTCTATTAAAAATTTACAAGAGCAAACCAGTCGCCATCGCATCATATGGTTCTCCACTCTGGGGCTATGTTAATGTGGAACCAATCCAGAGAGCGGAGAATACACTTCTCTCTCTGCCGCAGACAACACCAACCTACTCTATACACATGGAGGTGGGTTTAGATTTTCTCACGGATGGGCTGAACATGGCCCCCCTGATCTTTTGGTTAAAGACTTGGCTCAATGATGATTTACCATTGAACCATAAGATTATGTCTGATGTCTTATCCTTGGATCATTATAAAAAAATCCCTTGGCTGGCTTATCTGGCGAAGGCATTTTCAGATCTGGGGAGACCGGAACTTTTCACTGCCCCCCAAGATATCAGAACTCGAGATATTGATCTGGTCAAAAAGCACTTTATGGAGAGGGCGAGAGCATCACGTGAGGAAAGGGAGCTCGTGAAACCCTCAGTTAGGGGTCATTATTTACTTGTTAACTCATTCTCCTTAGCACCGTACCTTGGTTTTGTTACAATCCCATTCCACAGGTTTCTTTTAACCAAGTTTAGATTTAATTTGTTACATTTTTATTTAGGCTCTTTTAAAACATGGGAAAAACCGGAACTAGCCCCACCCTGCAGCTGTGACCATTTTTCATTTCAAGATACTGTGCATTTTGTTATGTTTTGTGGGTTTTATTTAGAGCCTAGGAAAAAATACCTGGTACCAGTTATGAAGGAGGCGGGTTTCACACAGGTGAGACCGGCGCTGCTCTATCTGCAATCATTGGTTAACCCACGCATTACCTTTTGTATGGCGAATTTTTTGGTTGCTGCAGCGAGGATAAAAAAAGTACACTCACTAGCCCCACCGTTACCCCTTCTTTAATTTTTGGTAGGCCTAGTTTTGTGTTAATGTATTAATGTATTAATGTATTAATGTATCTGATGGAATGGTTATATTTTAATGTGTTTGTAATGTCCCACAATTCCCTGTATGAAATGTTCTTAATTTCTTTGTATGACTTTTAATTAAGTCGAATAAAGATAATTTGACTTAGACTTTTGACACTGCAGTGCAATATCTGATGCCTGTAGTGGAAGGAGTCATGCCATACAATCAAAACTGAGTTAGTAGAAAAGGCTCAAATGAGCGACAAGCACAAGAATAGGGCGGAAAGCCATCAAAACAGTAGCAGAGAAGTGAGAGAGACAAGAAAACCATCCAATCATGAGCAAAGAACTGACAAAAAACACAAAGACTACTGTTTGTTTTGTATTGCTCAATAGCTCTTCTACAATAGACATCTAAAACTAAAGAGGCCTAAAAATAACCCCAAAACAAGAGAGTCAGATAGACTCCTTTTTCTAGGTTATTGGGGCAGGTGGAACAACTGATTTAATTTTTGAGTGATGTACCAGTCAGTGGCTGGCATATGACATGTTATCATATAGATTATTGGAGAATACATCACAAAGATATTTAGGTAATTTAGGTAATCGAAAGCTATCATCGCTATCCCCTATTACAATTGGTGTACCACAAGGATTAACTCTTTCCCCAAGTCTTTTTAACCTCTACATGGAACCGCTGGCTGAGATTCTATGACAGCCAACATCTTGTTTCATATGGATGCTGACGACGCACAGATCTACATTAAAGTCTCATCACTGGAGGAGATCAAGTCAATGAATGAAGCGCTAACGATGACCATTTAATTGCTAATAAGTAATTAATGTAAACAAAACGAGCAAATAACTGAATTCTAATGAATCCCCCCGCAAATTCTCTTCTGAAATAAAGGAATGGACCACACTGATCATCGTGCTTAACTGCACCCAGACCTTAGTGGACTCAGCCAAATCACTAGGAATCATGTTGGACAAGAACCTTAACATGCAAAGCCACATCAACTTGATGGCTAAAAACACCCGGTACCACCTGAGTTGGCCTATAAACGTCAGACCTCAAAATGGCGGTTCAGGCGTTGGTCATCACGAGTATCGAATACAGTTATTCAACTTTATCTGGCCTGCCCAAGACCTCAACAGCACCGCTAAAAGGTTGTCTCAACGCAGCCACAGACTCATAACTAGATCTAGAAATTTGATCACATCTATCCACACTTAAAAGCTCTGACCTGGCTACCATACGATGCCAGAGTACAACTCAAACTGGCCTGTATCACAGATAAGGCGCTACACTAAAAAACACCGGCATACCTTGCCCAGAAAGTGATGATATTCGGAAGAGGCAGGTAATCCAGAGGCGCAAAAGATCTTGTGCTGGAACCGCCGTGCTTCCAGTAGAAGAAAGCTTTCTCAGGCACCGCACCCAGAATCAGGAACTCGCTCCCGCCAAACATTAGAAGAATACCATTCTATTCAAAAATCAAGAAGGAAGCTAAGATCTTCCTAATGGGGAAATTCCTGCCATAGCTCTATACAAAGAATCAACTAATTCATCTGTGGATCGAATCACCTTCCGTTCACTATAGATTTATAAATCAGAGGGTCTTTTGATGGTAAAAGATCATTTGTAATTTGATGTATTCATTCAGTCTCAGATATTATTGTAAGTCATGAAAACTTTTACCGTCCACTGGTTTTATAGTTTTATGTTATCTGTATGCGTAAGTGTATGGTGCTTGCTATTGGTCACATTCGGGACCGCTAAATCTCTGTTAATCGCTCTGACACACTAAAGGGTCACGTTTGTGCTATATAAAACACAAAACAAAAAAATAAATAAATATAGATGCCATGGAGCCTTTAGTCTTGCATGTGGTGTTTGGCAATTTACCCTCTCTTCAATCTGTTTGGAAGGTTGTGCACAGTGCTCATTTTGTCGTGGTAACTTAACATGAAGTGTAAAGGGTACATTTAGAGTAGGATTGCAAGATGAAAGTGGTGTGATATTTCATCCTGAAGAAAAGTTGAGTTACATTTTCAGAACTTAAGATAAGCAGTGTAAGATGTAATAGATGCTGTAAATAGGAACAGTTAGATTAAGCAGCATTAGACAATGTGCAGGTAGGTGTGGCTCCCTGAGGATCATGGATACCCAGGATTCCAAATGACCAATATTTCATTAAGAAGGAAGCAACAAGTAGGTCAGGCGGGGGGACAGTAGTTCCTGTCTGAAAACTGAACATTAGGCCACGGAAAAAAAAGTAGCCGCTTAACATAACAGAGGACCGGCACCAAAATAATGAGGAAATGCGTAAAAAATGAAACATAAGTGTGGGAAGGGGAGAGAATGTTATAGCAAAATAATGGTGGAATGATTTGTTCACTTCAATATATATTTTGATGAAAAACCTGTGAATACTCCAATGATTGACTTAAAAGCATCGCATCATAAATTTCACATTTTCTAAATTCAAAACATAAATATTGGGGTACAAAGCTAAATAATTGATATTTTGCATTGCAACTGTAGGTTGTCTCATATTTAAGTAAATGCATCAGCTACTGCTGAATGTAGCTGCATTTTTAAATATATTTCAGGCATTTGCATAGTGCACATTTTGCCTTTGGCTGGTCTTATGGGGCTTTCCACAGTTTGGTGGCTTTCTACATGGTGCTGGTGGTAATAATGCAGACCTGTGTCATTTGCCAAAAAATAAGATATGTTATTGCATGTGTGCTGGTCATGCTTTTGGTTAGCTGGATAGTTACGGCTGTACGTCTTCCCCAACTGTTCATACATTATCGGCATTGCTAAACTAGTGAAGTAGTGTGGCTCACTGGTTAGAGGCGGCAGACCCGAGAGCAGAGGACGGCCCGGGACCAGGGTTCGATTCCCGGCGCGGCAGGTTTCTGGACCAGGGTCAGCGGACTCGATAATTCTCTCGCCTCGGTGCCCACTCTGATCAGCGTTCACACTCGGCAACTCTGGGCATTAGCTTGCCTCATCTTCACTAACGGCCCCACCAGACCGCCGGGGATGCCTGGTCTCACCCTGGAGATACCCATTAAGGGACCATCTCTCAGGGAAGCCAGGAAGGGTTTCGCAGCGGTCGAAGCGCCTTGGGACCCTACGGGTAAGTAGTGCGCTATATAAATGCCTATACATTTACATATACATTTACAAACATACATGTGCATGAGTTTGAATCCTGTGTATGCCTTGTGTGTGTAGTATTTTTTAACATTGGTGCTTTTGGGTACTGCAATAGCCTACTATATAGTGTATCTGAATCTGTGTTCAATGTATGCTAACCGCTTCGCAGCGGCGGATATTCCACCGCCGTGCTGAAAAAAATGACGCCCACCGCGACATCATATGGCCGGAGGCCATCCGACACACCGAAAATGTTAAGAGTATTAATGTTTTATGTTGAATGGCTATTGTGATAGCCATCTATACTGCATACCTGTACTACTTTGCATGTTGAATATGTTTGTAGTATTCTATTTATTATGTTCTGGAACTTGGTGTGTTTCATAATCGGTAGTGCTGCTGTGAGTGACATGCTAGCCAGCTAAATTACATATCTTGTATGAGTTGGGTTTGTGAAATATGTTCTTTCTTATGTGTTGTGTTGGAATTGTGTAAGGTGTTACCTAAGTGCAGTTGTGACCTCCATGATAGCTGATCATAGATTCATCATGAGGGTGTGTTGTATTTATGTGATATGTTCTGTCTAGAGTATTTGATTTTACTTTGGAGCATTCTTTGGGAGAAATGCAGATGGTAAATGCTCAACTTTGGATAATTCCCTTATCTTACTTTTGTTTACAGCTGACTGTTTGAACTATAACTTCCACCTGAGGAAGCCTACAAAGAGAATTGCAATGAGAATTGCTCCTCCATGGTGTTGGCATCTAAAAACCCATAAATGTGATCATGTATTCCTTTACATTTTCAGTCGTGGCTTTTTAACCAAACTACACATTATTTATGCATTTGTTTAATTGGTTGACAACTACAACAAAACTTCCATAAATATGCAGATGTACTGAAAGTACCCATAAGGGTATACTGCTAGAGCTGTTTGTTGGAACGGAAAAGTCCTCTGCATTGTAAAGGACCTGTACCCCTGCCCTGAGTGCCCAACTGTACTGTTGCCTGGATCCCTAATGCTGGTTGTTATCAGCAATTGCATATCATGCGTTTGCTCCATGACATAGATCTGACTCACACATTGCATACTTGTTGGGCCGGGAGGGGCGCCCAAAGCACTACCCTCATTGTGCTGTTGTGTGGTTCCTATAAACCTTTATAGGGTCTGCGTGTTTAGACAACATAGAATGTGGGATTGGTGTCCAGACTGATTCCAGACACCCCCACCGGGTATGTTACCCTGTATACTAGATTGCTCACAGTGCCACTGTAAACTCCTCTTACCAAGGAGAGAATAGTTCTTGGCACCTATCGAACATGACAACTCTGTCCCATCAGGGATCGTAGCTACAGTACTTTTCGCTCAGTCACTCGTGCTCACTTAGTCTCAGAGAGATACACAGAATAAATGGTGGGAACGTTTTCAATAAGCATTTATTGAACCAGTGTAATTCTAGTGTAAAATAGGTATGCTAAAACAACCATTTGACAGAAACAGATATACATGATTATAGGCACCGACAGAGTAAAAGGATGGTAGATTTCTACCATAGTGCTAAAACAATGAATACAGGCAGGTATAAAAATACATCACAGCAATAATGCGTACTCCTACAATGCAACCGTTACTAGATGTACCTAGCATGCATGCAGGTGTAAAGCCAAGAATCCTGCTTGGATAAAAACAACCCCATTACATGAAGTGGGAGGCTGTGGGACCCCTTCTTGGTCTCGAGATGGACACCCCGCGAGAGATGTTAGACCGCTGTGAGCTGGAGTGTCTGCGTGCAGGAATCTCAGCGTCTTGTGTCAGTGTGTCAGCATGAAAGTACTTTTTATCCTCTCCCTTCCTCTCCAAAGATATGGTGTTTATATACCCGACGTGGTACCCTCAGGGGATCTACCTTGCTGTGTCATGTCAGACTTAGAATGACGGAAGGAATGGCCCTTTTACCTAGTTATTATGCAGGAGATGGTAGTCCTGCTGAGTTTCCAAGAATCCTTAGGCATAATAAATGAGGCTAGGTTTCAGGTAAAACCCCACAACCTGTTAGCAGCATCATAACCAAGTAAAAGGTCAGTCTCAAGAACTGGTATGTAGTGTAATGGCATGGAAATATAGGTGAGGGGTTAGGTTGCTACCTGAGTCTATATTGAGTGTCTATATGGAACATAAAAGTGCTGGAAGGCCACTACCTCCACCAGACATTAAGCAGCACGAGTGCTGTGGTGGCAGCATACTGTGTAGTGATTATATGAGTGGACAGATCCTTTTTACCCTGTGTCACTGGAGTTTGGCCTAAAGGCTCACTCACCATTTTAAAAGTTTCACTGCTGTGTGCCTAGCTCACCCTTGGCCTTCATGCCTAAAGTGCTGCACAGAAGTGGTGACTATGCACTGGTTGTATGTGTGCCTGGGAATAGTAGAGCAGTGCTGTGCAGTACATGCATGGTTAGTGCAGTACCGTCTGTATGTATGCCTGTGAGGAATACAGGATATGAGAGATGTAGTGTTGTTCAGTTTGAGCAGAGTGGAAGCATGTACTGGATATATAGATGCTTGCAAAAAGTACAATACATGAAAGGTTAAGTGTTGTGCAATACGTGCCTGATAAATATGTGTACTGGAAGTGTGTGTGTTTTCAAGTAGCGCATCATGGCACAACACAGAAACACTACAGTAATGAACAGTGAGTAGAGTGAATGAGTGTGCTGAATACATGTGTGCCTTTGAGGGCACTATGCATGAAAGTAACAGTACTGCATAGAGTGTGTACTGTGTCCATACACTCAGTGCAAATGTGCCCACAATGGGACTTTATATAGAAGACGCTGGGTTCTATTTTGGGAAGTCTGGCCTGCCTAATGAAGACATTAGGAGTTGGGGATTCCCCTCAGAGAGCTTTGTGTATGGCTGCATTCCTGTGAGCTGGGTGGGACACTTCAATGGGTGCACTTTCATTCAGTAATACATCTCAGGAAGGCGATGGGGCTAAGGGAATGTCTCAGAAAGACTAGAGCTGGGAGCCTGGGATTATCCTTTTGATGCACATGTTGCTGGGGTTGGCATCGAGGTGTGAACTCTAGTCACTCCTATGGCCTCTGTTGTGTGACTATCAGCTTCAGAGTCTCTCCTGCTATAATAGACAGCCTTTCAAGAGAAAACAGAGAGAGGAAAGAGTACACTTCTAAAAGAAGCAGAACTCCAACATGAAACTTAAAAGACTCAGACCCTAATTGACATTTGGTGTCTGGAAAAAGAGTATAAGAAAGGTTGGTTGAGACCCCAAATGTGTCTTCTGCCAAGCAGCCCGTCTGGCTGCGTGAGGAAGGGAAGCTCTGCAAGACTTCTGCCTGTGACCTGGACTGGGGGCCAAGGCCTGCTAGTTTTCCTGCTGGGTAAGAGGAGGGCATCACCCATTGAAACCAAGGCCAGCTGCTCTGGTGCCTGGAGCATCATCGCCTGCCTGCTTGCCAAGATCAGTGTGCCCTGTGAGGAAGAGGAGCGCGTTGAAGGGAGCGAGGCCCAGAAGGGAGCTCTGACAAAAACTCCCAGTGTGAGATTTGAGGAGACAGCTGTGCACTGGATGGGTCCTTGTCTATGTGCAGGATCAAATCAGCGACTCCCGGATGCCAAGAGAGGGCCACTGTGGACTCAGCAGTGAATCAAGAGCTGTGTCAAGAGTGTTAAACCCAGCCTGTACCACTTGGTTGCAATGACTCTGTATGCCAGGAGGGGCCACCATGTCAGTAATTGTTGCCAACAAAGTGCCAAGACCTGTGCGGGCCTTAGCGGTGACATCGTATGCCAGGAGGGGCTGTTGTGGTATATGTTCCTGCGAAATACAAACTGATGTCTTGCCAGCAGGTACTGCAGCAACCCCATGTGCCAGGAGGGATTACCAGTACCCAGTACTATAAATGTTTGGGATGTAGCCTGAGTATACTGAAGCTGCAACCTGCAGGTCAGAAAGAAGCACTAAGACCAGCCCTTCGACCTCCAACCACATTACAAGAAAAAGTGTGAGACCGGGATTTGCCAGTTAAACACTAGAGCCCCGACCTCAAGGGGATTGTGTTATTGCTTTCGAAGGCTGAAATACTTTTTTTAATATAAAAACAAATACTTCACTGGGTATTGATTTATTGACATTACTGAGTTCACTTCGAGTTATGAGTCGTGTTTATATACACTTACCCCACAAGGGATCCTTTAACTGGTTATCCAGAGCTATCACTGAGAGTCAAGTGCAGCAGGGGTACTAGATCCACTTGCTCAGGACCCATAGTAGGTCGGACCTTGGGAGATCAGGAGAAGAAGACCTCAACCACAATAGTTGACTCCAATAGTCCCTTCATGTCCTGTGGCCCTCTTCCAGAGGTTTTGGCACTGTTACTCTTAATTTCTATAGTCAGACTCCTCAATTGTTATGTTATGCAAAAGCCCTCCAGCATACAAGACAACAGACCCCATGAGCTCTCTAACCTATATAAAAGGGCCTTGATTGGAGTTCATCATATTGGACACCTTTGGTATTTGTTAATCACAAAGAGCCTATGGTCAAAAATTAGGGTTAGATAAAGGGCATTAGTATCACTAGATTCAATGTGAATTTCGATTACAGAGTCCCATATAACTGCACAACCTAAAGATAGTAGATCACAGATGGTCCTCTTTTCATGGCCCAAGTTGCTAGTACTTGAAACAATAAAATAACATAACATAACATAACAACATAACAAAATGTAACATAACATAACATGACATATCACAACATAACAAAACATAACAACATGACATACCAATTTATAACATAACACAACAAAACACAATACATATTTCTGATTGTTGCATTAATTATATATTAATTTAGAAGGTTCTTCTAATTTGCCTTTACAGCGAAGTATCAAATTTTTTGATAGAGGGTTTACAAGTGGCGTGCCTGTTCTCATGCACCCCATTGGAATTCTTTAGTATGATGTTACAACGCATTCGTTGCAACGCATGCCTTTGCCACTCATGCTTTACAACACGATTGCCTTCCCCACGCATATCCTTTACCACGAAGATGCCTTTGACACGCACACTTTTACTACGATTTTCGTTGTATGCATGTTAACGGCATTTTTATGTTAAAGGATACCTCCGATCACTATTTATGAACCCTAAAAATTAACCCTTATAATTTTCCCCTTTGCAACACCACCCCCTCATTCCCCCTTACCTCTCCACATCCTCTCCACTCCAAGCACTTCCGAGGTGATGTTTCACATCGTTAGGAGGAAACAGAAGTGTCTTTCTGTTTCCTCTAACGACGCCTATCGCCTCCCGATTTTTTCTCTTCAGATTCATAATTGTACGGAATCAGGTGCGTTTCTTTTTTTTGGGGAGGGTGGAGACTCCCCAAGCCCCCTTTTCTAAACCCATGTTGTTGGTTTTTTTTAGGAGGGAGACCCCTCCAAGCCCCCCTTTTTTTGGTACCTTTTGCACACATGCCTTTACTATGTATCTCGTAATAAAGGTATGCATGGTAAAGGCTATTCGTTGTAACCACGAATGCATTGTAATGCATGCGTGGATGCATGGTTATGGTTACACGTGGAAACTGCTGCGTTGTAGTGGCAGTTTCCCAAATGTATTGTCTCTTGGTCACTGTTTTAGGCAGGCACTAATGAATCTACTTACGGCAACCCTGAAACTGCTACATCTACAATTGGTAATTTTGCTTTGGAATTCTAGGGCCACGGAACTCCTATCCAAATACGAGGAGTGCTGTGCTAATTTTGCCACACTGAAGAAAAGTGTAATTTGAGAGTGAGGAATGCTGAGGTGAGCAGACTTCTCCATTTCCCATCAACATATATTGTCCCTTTGGACTCTGTAGACTAGGTACTTCCAAGGGACCCCTGTTGTGTACCGTAGCTCTGCGGCCATCACCAACATTTGGCAGCATGCATTCAAAGGCCACACTACCTGTGATCATTTTCAGTGTCATCTTAAGGATTTTGTGGGTCCTGGGCAAAACATAATATAAAGGCCCCTGTATGGTACAAATTTGAATTGCATTACCCATTTCCTGGTAATTCAAGCCCACATGATGCCAAACAGTAATAAATTATATGTTAACAGCGTCACATAACTAGTTGAAACATGTCTTGAACAGGATGTCAAAAGTCTTTATAATGACACAGGGAAAAAATTGTCAGTTGCAGCAGTAGGCAGAGAGTATAGATACAGAATTAGAATAGCCAGAGATCAAATAGAGAGAAAGTTCACTTTCCCATGTGGTCTCTTGGGAGGGAGGGGGGCCATCTTGCCTATCCATCCTGTGGCCCCTAAGTCCACCACCCACATGCCATAGGGCTCTAATAATTTGTCAGTGCTGCGTTTGGCTGTCTTTTGAGCATTCTGCTGGGGTGGTGACAGGATTTGAAACCCAGTAAGTACCTCCCACCTCAATGGCTGATGGCCCCATATGCCCAGAACTGAAATACTGAATGATTGATTTTGTTTTTTTTTAAACTGACTTTAATTGGTTTTCTAAAAGCCCCATGGGCATTATGAAAAACCAGTTGAGAAGGGAGTATGCAGTACAATTGTAAACATTAGCAGTTGTATGGTTCTCCCAGGGTTGACTGCAATCCAAAGTTGAAATACTGAATGATTAATGCCGCCAATACATCCACCACACATATTGAGTGACTGCTGCCTCCAAACCCCCATGTACTTCAAAATTGAGTGGTTGATTCCCCCTGCATTTCATGTACTATAATATTACACAATAGCTTCAACGGCAGCTTGTACTGTGCTGAAATTGTACTTGTTTCAGAAACTGCATTCATTTGTTTACATGCAACTATAAACAATCAAAAAGGGCACACAAAAGGAGACCACCCAGAGTACATTTATGTCTAGTACCATGAGGTAATGAGGGGTTTTGGTTTTGACCACTTACCTCCCTCAGGCACTGCATATGGTCTACAGCAGCGGATTACTGACCCCAGGCGGGCTCGTATTTGCAACTACAGGAAAAGCAGAAAAAATCATGAGCTCATTCTCTCTAAAACTAGATTTCGCCATTAAGTCATGTTGTTATACGGTGTTAAGCCCTGTGCAGCCACCTTCTTGTTGAAATGTAGTAGCTAACTACTCAAAGGAACACCTACATATTCAACTGCCGTGGTCTCCATGTTACTGGCCTCAACACATTCTTTGAGCCTCCTTGGTGTGCTGCCTTATATTTCACCCATGCCTTGAAGGGGAAGTAAATTGTTTAGTTCTGTGTAACTCTTTCACTTCACATTGAAGGCTTGTAGTGGGGTGAGAACTAAACATGATGTTTGTGCAACTTTGGTAAAAAGATCAATCTCCGACACTTTTTTGGAGACACTGAATCAATTGTGAACAAATCTGAGAACATCCCAATCGACAAACTCTTTTCATCAAGGAGTTAACTTTAAAGTGAGCGCTATAATTTACTCACTACTTTTTCTCCCAATCCTTTATAATCATGCTGTGAGTTGGGAAGGAACCATGGGCTAGATGTAGGTAAATCAGATTTACCGCTTCATAAATACTGAATTTTACCGATTCGGTATTCATGAATCGGTAAATCTAATGTAGGTAATTTTTCGGTAAAAAATACAGAATCGGTAGGATTCGGTATTCACCGATTCTGTAAATACAGAATCGGTATTTGCCATTGATTCCTATGGGCCTTGAGGCCCATAGGATTCAATGGCAAATACCGATTCTGTAATTACAGAATCGGTAAAAATACCGAATTGCCAAGGGGGACAGAGTGTCACTTTGACATCCTGTATCACCCCAGTTTTTGCCTGTGTGCCATGTGACACACATACATGCCCTTAGGGCATGTCTGTGTGTCACACGGCATAGGTGTACATGCACAGATGTGCATGTACACTGGAATTCGGTATTTTACCACCCAATAGGATTGGGTGGTAAATACCGACTCCTAAAGGGCCTGTGGCGCTCTTTGAAGTGCCAGCTACATCTGGAATTACAGAATCGGTATATTTACCGATTCGGTAATTTCACAACTCTGTATATTTACCGAATCGGTAAATTTACAGATTCTGTAATTCTGAGGCCTCCTACATTTCAAAACCCAAATACCGGTCGGTAAAGGCCTTCCTACATCTGGCTCCATATGTCTAGCTCCAATCATTTCTCAGTTACCAAACAAAAACAAAGTTTAAAGGTTACTCCAAAATCTGTTACCGATCCCTGTGTTTTTAGTGACACTACATGGTATACCTCTCCTATTTTAAAAACAAAAAAACACGTACATGTCTCATGCTTTTCCCTTGCTCACTTTAGCTCTTTTTGCTATATTTTCTGCTATTGTCTTGGTCCCTTAAGCTGTAAACTTTCACACTAATTAAGTGTACGCTTTTGTATTTCAGAAACTCAAACCCTGATAATGACAACTAAGCATGATACCTTATTTACACTTACAGGCATGAAATAAAAACTCACATTGATGGACATCCTGAATTGAGTAAAATCCAAATGTCAGATGTGGTTGTTGGTGCTCACCCAACTGGACGGTAGGCAAACAGCTATAAATTTAAAAAAAAGTTAGTGTGTGAAATAAAAGAACTTCAGTTGCCACACATTCCACAAGTTGGGAAATTCTGAGATCAATGACATATCCTCCCAATTAGGAAACAGTATAAGATAAGGGGCATATATACAAAACAATGCTGGAACGTGGTGTTACACCAAATTTACTATGACAAACACACGGGCCCCTGAAACAAGGATAAACCCTAACAGGGAAATAAACTTTTTTTAGAAAAAGCACTAGCACAGGGCTCAGTGCTGTTTATACAAAGAATCTGCGTGCTAACTGTAGATACTTTCTAACATAATAAACTCTGTATCAATCCAGTTAGGAAAGTATTTATAGTTTTATTAATCTTTGTTTTTTGTTTAGTATCAAAAACATACAATATATCTAAATTCACTTTTCTATTATGCACATGAATAAATACACATTGTTGTATATATTACTTCAATAAGTTCAAACACAAATTTGATTTGGGTATCACAATTAGGATTATATGACAGATTTTTTGCATTTTATCTCATTTTATACAGTAAATTTGAACATATTGTGAACATAGAAACAAAAAAAGACAAAAAAACACTGGCAGTGATTTGCAGAATACCACCAACGCGTTTCGGCAAATGCCTTCTTCAGGATTTTTCTTTTACCAGTGAATACTACGAAGCAAGAAAAATACATGATCTAGAGTTAAAGCGCACTGATTACATATATATATCAAAATGTCAACATTATGTACAAACAGTGGTAAATCTGGGTCTGTGGCTTGAAACAATGGGCTTGAACACCGCTGCTGTCATTTATTATAAGTGGACTGATCAAACATACTCTCTTTCATCCTCTAGTGTGTTTTTGTGCTGTACACTATATTACAAAAAGTCTCATAAAAATTGTGACATTTCTTAAAATATAGACATAGGGAAAGGTTTGTGTGAACCATAATAGAGATATCTGTGGTTAAAGATTTTCTATTAACATGGTGTCGACCGCCCATGTTGAGAAATCTCGCCAGGAGGAGGTCTAGCACACGAACATTTAATGTGAGTGAACCGCTCAAGAGTAAAAACTCTGCTCCACATCACATTGCAAGTTTGTTTGGGCAACACTCTGAACTCCGCTGGCGGAAGGGAATTTTTCACCCACCCCTTTCACAGATCCACACTCCTACTCACATACTCACTCACACACCCACAACTCACTTACACACCCACGTAACTCTCACAGACCTACTCCAAAACCCCCAAAACAATCCCACACCAACTCACAAAACCAGTCACATACCCACTCAAAGGCCCATACAGCCACTCACACACCCACTTACACATGCACACAACCACTCAAACACCTACTCACACACCCATACAGCCACTAGCACATCCCCTCACAGACCCACAAAACCACTGACACACCCACACAGCCACACACACGTACTCATTCACCCAGATAGCCACTTCCATACCCACTCATAGATCCACACATCCAGTCACACATGAACTCTAACACCTACTTGCACACCCACACAACTACTCACAACCAGGTTAGAGGGACGTTATGTTTGGGAAAAAGAATGTAAAAGATCTTTAAAAATCTCTGCAAAACCTGTACTGGTTCTTTACAAGTGCAATCTGAGCCTAACTAAAACAACACTGTAACCGTGTCGATCTATCTATTAATCTATATATATATATACATATATATATATATATATATATATATATATATATATATATATATATATATATATATATATATATATTCATATCTCTCTCTCTCTCTCGCTCTCTCTCTCTCTCTCTCTATATATATATATATTCACTGAAAAAACCATAGGTTATAGACCATATATAGTTAGGAATTAGCATTTACAAAACCTTGAAAATTCACTGAAAAAACCATAGGTTATAGACCATATATAGTTAGGAATTAGCATTTACTAAACCTTATTTTACTCACACAAAACCATTGAAATTCCATATATAGTTAGTTGCACTAACTATATATCGCGCACCCGCAATCCACTGCTGATGATGTCACATATTACATCATTCATGACATGGTCAGTGACATCACTGATGACATCACTGATGACATCTCAAATGACATCACTGATGACATCACTGATAACAACATCCAGTGATTTTTTGTTTCTATAAAGTTTAAATATGTCTTACATATTGAAGAATGAGTGGATGTGTAAGTGTCTGGACGAAGGATTTAGTAGGTGCATGACTGACTGTATGAGTGAGTGATTAAATGTGTCTCACTGACTGCATGGGTTAGTGACTAAACTGTCTTAATTTGTGCATCATTATGTCTGTTGTTCTGTAAACTGCTGCATGTGTTGATCAGTAGCTATATGAGTAACTATATGGGTTATTGATTGATTGCCCAAGTATTTGTATGGGAGACTGAGTGTGTGTGTGGCTAGCTGGGAGGTGTGTGACTCTGTGCAGATCAATGTGTACTTGTATCAATGATTGTATAAGAAGGTAAGTATGTGTTAGTATATGTTTGAAAATGTAAGGTGCTCTATGTTTAACTGTATAGACAAGAAAATGGAAGTGTCATTGATTCTTTACAGGACTGACTAGGTGTGTGAGTAACTCCATGGATGCGTGGCAGACTGTGAGTGTCTGTATAGGTGTATGAGTGCATATGATAGTGTTGTAAAGATGAGTGATTGTATGTATGAATGATTGTATGGGTGAATGAGTGAAGGTGTGTGTAGACGTAGCAATCAGTGAGTGCGTATGTAGTAACTAGTATTGGTGTGTCAATGGTTTCAAAAATTATACTCTCTTTTTAACACTGGGTGAAACAGAGGTTATATTAAAATGTGAGGAGATGCATTGTATTGTCACATGAATGATATCATCAGTGATGTGGTCATTGATGTCAAATGAGATGTCATCAGTGATGTCATCAGTGATGTCATTTGAGATGTCATCAGTGATGTCATCAGTGATGTCACTGACCATGTCATGAATGATGTAATATGTGACATCATCAGCAGTGGATTGCGGGTGCGCGATATATAGTTAGTGCAACTAACTATATATGGAATTTCAATGGTTTTGTGTGAGTAAAATAAGGTTTAGTAAATGCTAATTCCTAACTATATATGGTCTATAACCTATGGTTTTTTCAGTGAATTTTCAAGGTTTTGTAAATGCTAATTCCTAACTATATATGGTCTATAACCTATGGTTTTTTCAGTGAATTTCATTGGTTTTTTAACAGCTAATATCTGTAGCTGTAAAATTTATTCTTCTTTAAATCCAAAAATATATTTTATATGTTTATGAATAATTATTTTTTTAAATATTTTTTTTTCTTCGTTCCCGCTTCGCGAATCGGGAACCTTACAGTAAAAAAATGTTCAGAAAAATAAAAAAAAAAGTTCTTTTCAGAACTACCTCCCCGTTATTAAAAAATTGGTACAATATTTGGAACTGTGCCAACCTCTATTTCTCTTAGTTCGCTTCCTAGTTCGCTCGCTGGTACGCGAACTGGAAGCGAACCAAAAACAGTAAGTATAAGGGAAGGAAACACACACTTATGTGAAAAGAAAGACAGCTATAGGGGAGTAAACTAGAGATACTATTACCCATAATCCACTACTGATGATGTCACATATTACATCATTCATGACATGCTCAGTGACATCATCAGCAGAGGATTGCGGGTTTTTTGGCAACATGCCTTATCGACGGTTTAATAACGCTGCCTTTTGCTTTATATACGTTTTCAAATTGTATGAAATATATACCAATAGGTCTTTATGAACCTTTAGGTAGTGCTTTTGTTCATGAGGTCTGGTCGCTTCCATACACATACAGATGTTTCAAAGATGATCAAGAAGTTTATCTGAATGGAGAGGAATGCACTGAGACGCCAGATCATTCACTAATGTGTAGGCACATACAGTTACACGATTCATGCAACAAACACCGACCAAATATGGCTTGCGTGATGCAAGGCACGCCAGTTCCTGCTATCATCCCCACGTTCAAGTTGTTGGAAAATGGTAGTTATTTGATGCTCAATAATGAAGATTGTTCTGAGTTAATTAAAAGTATTCCTTTTATCGTAACAGTAAGTGAACGGGTTATTTGCTGCAGAAATGTTCTATTTCCTCCCACACATGAACATAGGGAGTTTTCAATCTGGCCACAAATACCAACCTTGGGACACGTTTCAACGGCATGACAAGAATAAGAGCTCTTTTGTCTCAGAGAGAGGTGGCCTTGAGTTCGGCCCGTGAAACTTTCGTACTTCACATAGCGAACACCCGTACACAGGTTTGCCTTTCAATTTCAGCAACATGTTTCCGACTATCTTTAACGCATCCTCCACAAAATCCCTGGCACACTTTTTTAAAGTTGTTACCAGTGGTCTCGTGACTTCATTTGAGAAAATCTTTGGAGTCATCCCTGCTCCCTTTCATTCCATTTTCTCCACTCTGGTTCGTGGATTGCATTTTTACTTGCATTACCAGCGGACGCTCTTGTGCTTTTTTACATTTTTAAATATGGATGTCCCTCCTATGCAACCTCCGACCCTGCAGCTGCTGACACTGTTCCGCAATCGCATGCTAGAATATTATGGCACAATGCCGTTGGCGATATTAAGCACGGCATATGGATTATCTTTTCGGTTCTCCTACTTCACCTGTGTCCAGCCTGTATTTCACTGCCTGACCTGTGATTTCGATTGGGCCATTGATTTGTGTCTCTGCAGACCGGTTTCTCCTGACGTCGACTTTAATCAGCTGATGACTCCTATCATTACTCACGAGTTGATTTGTCCTGGCGAAAGGATTATGGCTGTGGCATTGATGCATGGACTACTTGGTCCCTGGAATTTACTGGCGGCAGCACAGTCTTTCTTGGAACACAGCTTTCTTGAAAACCCACCGAGCTGTCCTCTGATGGTGATAGAGGATCCGGTGCTGGGAGAGCACGTATGTTCTTTTCCGCTTTTAAATTGGATGGCTGAACTGTTTTCGGATGAAGACGGTGACTTCCTGTTGGAGGCTGTTGCAGCTTATTTTGCATACACAGTTATGTCATAGACCTTTTTCATGTTTCATATGCTGAGTACTAGCATTTCATTGACAATTCATTGACTTAATTGTCAAGTTTTTATTATTTACCTTGCCTATTGGCTTAAGACTCGATAAAGTACTTGGCTGTTTTATTTTTCTTTAGCATTGAATTTTCCTAGTTTTTAATGCTTTACCTTGCGGACCGTCCACATATAAACTTGCAATCTGCTCTCATGAGATGGCACTTCTATTATCTTATTCAGTTCGTTTCCGGATCATGAGGAGGTGTCATCTAGGTCCTGGATATCTTTACACCGTGTTAAGTTAGCATGGGCTCATTACCGGTTTAAACGCCATTTTTCCTTTTTTGCAACTTCTGCACACGACATTTAGTTGTTGCTTTAGCTTTCCACCTAGTAGTTCATCGTGGTTTACATGAGAATAATATGTTATTGGTCTACTATCTGCTTTACTTGTTAAACTATATCTGTACAGCGAGTGCTAAAGTTTCAAGAACAACACGGTACAGAATTGTTATGAGGTCTGATCTCCACGACTTCATACTCATAACATAAGTGCAACTTCTGCCAATTCTGGGCATGAGGCGGGTTTTATATTGCTTTGCCGAACACACATACACAACAGTTGATGCGGTTCACATGAAGAGAGAGCTGGTGTATGCTGATGTGATTCCTTCAAATCTAAGACACTAAAGTATGGGCACGCCCTAAACCAACACAAAGAGACCTTCTTAGCAAATAATATAATATGTGTATTAGGGAGGGTGAGATATAAGCAGCCGCGGGCCGTGGAGGAAGTTACGGTGAGGCAGGGAGGCGGGGAGGGGGAGAAGCAGGGTGGAGCCCTCTCTACCTTGCCCCTCCCCCTCCCCGCCTCCCTGCCCCACCGTAACTCCCTCCACGGCCCGCGGCTGCTTATAAGTGTTGCTAACTCTTATTCATTTACAGCATGTTAACATACTGTCACCATTCGCTTTTTATGTACTAGTAACTATGCTGGTAATTTTGCTACTGATAATATGTGTACTTGTATTCTCCACCCTGCTTCTCCCCCTCCCCGCCTCCCTGCCTCACCGTAACTCCCTCCACGGCCCGCGGCTGCTTATAAGTGTTGCTAACTCTTATTCATTTACAGCATGTTAACATACTATCACCATTCACTTTTTATGTACTAGTAACTATGCTGGTAATTTTGCTACTGATAATATGTGTACTTTTATTATCTAAGGTACTACGCCTGAGAAGACGGCATTAGTAAATAAACATTTCAAATACACATGTGTTCTTCTTAACTCCATGTTCTGGTTTCTAAGAAATATATAACGACCGACTGTTCATGAGTTCCACGTATCCTGAGGTACTATAAGTTCATATTCTGGATTGTCTAAACATTGAGAGTTTGTTATATCCAATGTGACACTGTACCTAGCTTGCTAAATAGTTTTTGATTACTAACGTGAGTTTTGGGACACCCTAATTCGCCGAGGTTCCAATCCTCTGTCCACAGTTCTGTGTGAGAACAGAAACCCTGCGACAGGGGCACCCCCGACCCTTGCTGGACCTTCATCACACTTGCGATACAACTCCAGCAATGCGCCACCTTTACGGCACAGATACATCACGCATCTGTGCTGTTTTTGCCCCGTGATGCGCCGCATTGTAAATGCAGCACACCATAGGTGACGGAACAGCGGCACAGAATGACTAACACATCCCTGGTGATGCGCCAGTCATCATAAATCTATCCCTATGCTTCTTATCTTGTTAGAGATGAACCGCCATATGTATCATCAAAGTTATTTGCATTTCCTAAATAGCGAACTTTAAGGAATAAATAGCGATTCTTTACCATTCCTAGTTTGCGATGAGCTATTTGCTAATTAGCCGAATGTAGCCCAATGAAGCCCAATGTAGCCCAATGTAGCCCAAAGATGGCCGCCAGACACACAAAAAAACAAATGTAGCCCAAATATCAGCCAGATGTAGCCCAACTATAGCCCAGTGACAGAATGACCAATCAGCTTCGCAAACCTCCGTTACGCGAAGCGGAGCGCTGTTACAGATATATATCTTTTTTTGAACGTTAATTTCTCAAAATCCACTGGAGCACATATATTGAGACCTAGCAAAGGCACATCGGGCTACCAGTCCCTAATATTTTGCCAAGTTTCGTGCAAATCCATTCAGCCGTTCAATTATTATTTTTATTATTTTTTTTTGCCCCGCGGGGCCCTTTTAAAACCTCCACATCAAACCTAGGGGGTCAGCGAGGATCTACTATGCCCCCTTATAGTTATTTCCCCCTTTGTTTTGACCTCCTCTTGTCTCTCGATCCTACCGAGAGACAAGATGGCGGCCGCTACGGACTGTTTGGAATGTTGACAGACGCCGGAGAACCAATCAGCTTCGCTTCACAAAGCTCCGTTGCGCGAAAAGTCCGCGAACCAGAGCGCTAACCGGTCCGCTGTTACAGATATATATCTTTTTTTAAACGTTAATTTCTCAAAATCCACTGGAGCACATATATTGAGACCTACAAAAGGCACATCGGGCTACCAGTCCCTACAATTTTGCCAAGTTTCGTGCAAATCCATTCAGCCGTTCGGGCTAAAAGTGAGGCCAACCGCCCTATGGAAAACTCAATGTTAAAAACACGTTTTGGGACCCCCCTTTTTTCTCGGCCCCCACTGGACGAACCCCCCCCAAATTTTCAAGGGCTGCTCAGAAACAAAATGTGCCATTTTCCTGAAAATTTCAGCCAATTCCGTCACAAACGCCAAAGTTATTAGACATAGAATTTTCAAAAAACCCATAGAGAAAAAATCCTAACTATATATACCTACTGGCGACCGCCAGTAGGTAATATATATATATATTACCTACTGGCGGTCGCCAGTAGGTATATATAGTTAGGATTTTTTCTCTATGGGTTTTTTGAAAATTCTATGTCTAATAACTTTGGCGTTTGTGGACGGAATTGGCTGAAATTTTCAGGAAAATGGCACATTTTGTTTCTGAGCAGCCCTTGAAAATTTGGGGGGGGTTCGTCCAGTGGGGGCCGAGAAAAAAGGGGGGTCCCAAAACGTGTTTTTAACATTGAGTTTTCCATAGGGCGGTTGGCCTCACTTTTAGCCCGAACGGCTGAATGGATTTGCACGAAACTTGGCAAAATTGTAGGGACTGGTAGCCCGATGTGCCTTTTGTAGGTCTCAATATATGTGCTCCAGTGGATTTTGAGAAATTAACGTTTAAAAAAAGATATATATCTGTAACAGCGGACCGGTTAGCGCTCTGGTTCGCGGACTTTTCGCGCAACGGAGCTTTGTGAAGCGAAGCTGATTGGTTCTCCGGCGTCTGTCAACATTCCAAACAGTCCGTAGCGGCCGCCATCTTGTCTCTCGGTAGGATCGAGAGACAAGAGGAGGTCAAAACAAAGGGGGAAATAACTATAAGGGGGCATAGTAGATCCTCGCTGACCCCCTAGGTTTGATGTGGAGGTTTTAAAAGGGCCCCGCGGGGCAAAAAAAAATAATAAAAATAATAATTGAACGGCTGAATGGATTTGCACGAAACTTGGCAAAATATTAGGGACTGGTAGCCCGATGTGCCTTTGCTAGGTCTCAATATATGTGCTCCAGTGGATTTTGAGAAATTAACGTTCAAAAAAAGATATATATCTGTAACAGCGCTCCGCTTCGCGTAACGGAGGTTTGCGAAGCTGATTGGTCATTCTGTCACTGGGCTATAGTTGGGCTACATCTGGCTGATATTTGGGCTACATTTGTTTTTTTGTGTGTCTGGCGGCCATCTTTGGGCTACATTGGGCTACATTGGGCTTCATTGGGCTACATTCGGCTAATTAGCAAATAGCTCATCGCAAACTAGGAATGGTAAAGAATCGCTATTTATTCCTTAAAGTTCGCTATTTAGGAAATGCAAATAACTTTGATGATACATATGGCGGTTCATCTCTAACAAGATAAGAAGCATAGGGATAGATTTATGATGACTGGCGCATCACCAGGGATGTGTTAGTCATTCTGTGCCGCTGTTCCGTCACCTATGGTGTGCTGCATTTACAATGCGGCGCATCATGGGGCAAAAACAGCACAGATGCGTGATGTATCTGTGCCGTAAAGGTGGCGCATTGCTGGAGTTGTATCGCAAGTGTGATGAAGGTCCAGCAAGGGTCGGGGGTGCCCCTGTCGCAGGGTTTCTGTTCTCACACAGAACTGTGGACAGAGGATTGGAACCTCGGCGAATTAGGGTGTCCCAAAACTCACGTTAGTAATCAAAAACTATTTAGCAAGCTAGGTACAGTGTCACATTGGATATAACAAACTCTCAATGTTTAGACAATCCAGAATATGAACTTATAGTACCTCAGGATACGTGGAACTCATGAACAGTCGGTCGTTATATATTTCTTAGAAACCAGAACATGGAGTTAAGAAGAACACATGTGTATTTGAAATGTTTATTTACTAATGCCGTCTTCTCAGGCGTAGTACCTTAGATAATAAAAGTACACATATTATCAGTAGCAAAATTACCAGCATAGTTACTAGTACATAAAAAGTGAATGGTGATAGTATGTTAACATGCTGTAAATGAATAAGAGTTAGCAACACTTATAAGCAGCCGCGGGCCGTGGAGGGAGTTACGGTGAGGCAGGGAGGCGGGGAGGGGGAGAAGCAGGGTGGAGAATACAAGTACACATATTATCAGTAGCAAAATTACCAGCATAGTTACTAGTACATAAAAAGCGAATGGTGACAGTATGTTAACATGCTGTAAATGAATAAGAGTTAGCAACACTTATAAGCAGCCGCGGGCCGTGGAGGGAGTTACGGTGGGGCAGGGAGGCGGGGAGGGGGAGGGGCAAGGTAGAGAGGGCTCCACCCTGCTTCTCCCCCTCCCCGCCTCCCTGCCTCACCGTAACTCCCTCCACGGCCCGCGGCTGCTTATATCTCACCCTCCCTAATACACATATTATATTATTTGCTAAGAAGGTCTCTTTGTGTTGGTTTAGGGCGTGCCCATACTTTAGTGTCTTAGATTTGAAGGAATCACATCAGCATACACCAGCTCTCTCTTCATGTGAACCGCATCAACTGTTGTGTATGTGTGTTCGGCAAAGCAATATAAAACCCGCCTCATGCCCAGAATTGGCAGAAGTTGCACTTATGTTATGAGTATGAAGTCGTGGAGATCAGACCTCATAACAATTCTGTATCGTGTTGTTCTTGAAACTTTAGCACTCGCTGTACAGATATAGTTTAACAAGTAAAGCAGATAGTAGACCAATAACATATTATTCTCATGTAAACCACGATGAACTACTAGGTGGAAAGCTAAAGCAACAACTAAGTGTCGTGTGCAGAAGTTGCAAAAAAGGAAAAATGGCGTTTAAACCGGTAATGAGCCCATGCTAACTTAACACGGTGTAAAGATATCCAGGACCTAGATGACACCTCCTCATGATCCGGAAACAAACTGAATAAGATAATAGAAGTGCCATCTCATGAGAGCAGATTGCAAGTTTATATGTGGACGGTCCGCAAGGTAAAGCATTAAAAACTAGGAAAATTCAATGCTAAAGAAAAATAAAACAGCCAAGTACTTTATCGAGTCTTAAGCCAATAGGCAAGGTAAATAATAAAAACTTGACAAATAAGTCAATGAATTGTCAATGAAATGCTAGTACTCAGCATATGAAACATGAAAAAGGTCTATGACATAACTGTGTATGCAAAATAAGCTGCAACAGCCTCCAATAGGAAGTCACCGTCTTCATCCGAAAACAGTTCAGCCATCCAATTTAAAAGCGGAAAAGAACATACGTGCTCTCCCAGCACCGGATCCTCTATCACCATCAGAGGACAGCTCGGTGGGTTTTCAAGAAAGCTGTGTTCCAAGAAAGACTGTGCTGCCGCCAGTAAATTCCAGGGACCAAGTAGTCCATGCATCAATGCCACAGCCATAATCCTTTCGCCAGGACAAATCAACTCGTGAGTAATGATAGGAGTCATCAGCTGATTAAAGTCGACGTCAGGAGAAACCGGTCCGCAGAGACACAAATCAATGGCCCAATCGAAATCACAGGTCAGGCAGTGAAATACAGGCTGGACACAGGTGAAGTAGGAGAACCGAAAAGATAATCCATATGCCGTGCTTAATATCGCCAACGGCATTGTGCCATAATATTCTAGCATGCGATTGCGGAACAGTGTCAGCAGCTGCAGGGTCGGAGGTTGCATAGGAGGGACATCCATATTTAAAAATGTAAAAAAGCACAAGAGCGTCCGCTGGTAATGCAAGTAAAAATGCAATCCACGAACCAGAGTGGAGAAAATGGAATGAAAGGGAGCAGGGATGACTCCAAAGATTTTCTCAAATGAAGTCACGAGACCACTGGTAACAACTTTAAAAAAGTGTGCCAGGGATTTTGTGGAGGATGCGTTAAAGATAGTCGGAAACATGTTGCTGAAATTGAAAGGCAAACCTGTGTACGGGTGTTCGCTATGTGAAGTACGAAAGTTTCACGGGCCGAACTCAAGGCCACCTCTCTCTGAGACAAAAGAGCTCTTATTCTTGTCATGCCGTTGAAACGTGTCCCAAGGTTGGTATTTGTGGCCAGATTGAAAACTCCCTATGTTCATGTGTGGGAGGAAATAGAACATTTCTGCAGCAAATAACCCGTTCACTTACTGTTACGATAAAAGGAATACTTTTAATTAACTCAGAACAATCTTCATTATTGAGCATCAAATAACTACCATTTTCCAACAACTTGAACGTGGGGATGATAGCAGGAACTGGCGTGCCTTGCAACACGCAAGCCATATTTGGTCGGTGTTTGTTGCATGAATCGTGTAACTGTATGTGCCTACACATTAGTGAATGATCTGGCGTCTCAGTGCATTCCTCTCCATTCAGATAAACTTCTTGATCATCTTTGAAACATCTGTATGTGTATGGAAGCGACCAGACCTCATGAACAAAAGCACTACCTAAAGGTTCATAAAGACCTATTGGTATATATTTCATACAATTTGAAAACTTATATAAAGCAAAAGGCAGCGTTATTAAACCGTGGATAAGGCATGTTGCCAAAAAACCCGCAATCCTCTGCTGATGATGTCACTGAGCATGTCATGAATGATGTAATATGTGACATCATCAGTAGTGGATTATGGGTAATAGTATCTCTAGTTTACTCCCCTATAGCTGTCTTTCTTTTAACATAAGTGTGTGTTTCCTTCCCTTATACTTACTGTTTTTGGTTCGCTTCCAGTTCGCGTACCAGCGAGCGAACTAGGAAGCGAACTAAGAGAAATAGAGGTTGGCACAGTTCCAAATATTGTACCAATTTTTTAATAACGGGGAGGTAGTTCTGAAAAGAACTTTTTTTTTTATTTTTCTGAAATTTTTTTTACTGTTTTTGAATTTTTCGGAACAGTTTTATATTTTTGGGGGTTTTTCTTGGAGGGGGCAATGAAAACGATTCATTGTAAAGGGCTCAACAGGAGCAACAAAACAAAAAAAAGAAGTATTTATTATTTTGGGCGTTTCGGACAAACTTGCATATGATAGTCAATAGCTCTGTTGATCAGAGTGATGCTTCTTTCTCCGTAGGAAATGAATCCATCGCAAAATACGCAGGTGTGTTTTACTTCACCAAATCTCATTTGTATATTTGGCACCATCTCCCTGCCCTCTGGTCCCGTTACTTCCGGTACAACAGATCTTCTGGCCATAATAGGGAGATTATCTAGGTCGTTCCGAAACTGTGCAGCACTGTAGTTGTTAGGATGCCACCTAGTCATATGGCGATGCATTGTGTAGTTTCCGAAACTGTATTTTTTGTCGGTCCCTCTGGACAGTCTATCTTGACATATAAGGCAAGTTACGTATCTTGCATTTACTTTTTTCTGACCTTTGGGAATTTTAAAAAATTGCCAAATGAAGTTTTCTTTCCGGTGAGACGTCTTGGGCTGCTCAGGCAAAAACTGCCTCTCTTCGTGCTCGTCCTCCTGTTCCTCTTCTTCTTCTTCTTGTTGAATTACAACTTGAGCAGGTGGTCCACTCTTCCTTGGATGTGGTGGAGGTGGTGGGGAAGCACCAGCTGAAGCTACTAAAGAAGCCATTGCTCAGTGATCACAAAGGGTCTTTCTCTCACAATGATGAAAGTCAGAGTGAGGAAAGAAGGAGGGATTTTCATCATTTGGGAAAAACAAGAGTTCTCAACCAATCAAAAGTGTTCATTTTAGATTATATGACCTAGTCTTACATCATTAGGAAACCAAAAGTGAAATGAACCAATGAAAAGTGTTATTACCAAGTCACATGACTTGCTGTGTTTACGTTAAGCGCTTTGCAGGGCCTCCCTGTTTGCTTCCAGAAACCTGCGCTTTGGCACTCGCTTCGCGTACCAGTTCGCTAACGTAGCACGTCATATGACGTATCAAGCGACAACGTGGAACGTCATGCGGACGGGAGGCGTCACGATGTTGTTTTCTAACGCGGCACTTGCGGTAAAGAAACGTTTACCGGCTCGCGGTCTATTTCGCGGCATCAAGGTCAGCTAACGGGAAGCTTCCTGATTCGCGAAGCGGGAACGAAGAAAAAAAAATATTTAAAAAAAAATATATTCATAAACATATAAAATATATTTTTGGATTTAAAGAAGAATACATTTTACAGCTACAGATATTAGCTGTTAAAAAACCAATGAAATTCACAGAAAAAACCATAGGTTATAGACCATATATAGTTAGGAATTAGCATTTACAAAACCTTGAAAATTCACTGAAAAAACCATAGGTTATAGACCATATATAGTTAGGAAATAGCATTTAGAAAACCTTATTTTACTCACACAAAACCATTGAAATTCCATATATAGTTAGTTGCACTAACTATATATCGCGCACCTGCAATCCACTGCTGATGATGTCACATATTACATCATTCATGACATGGTCAGTGACATCACTGATGACATCACTGATGACATCTCAAATGACATCACTGATGACATCACTGATGACAACATCCAGTGACTGTATGCTTCTGTAAAGTTAAAATATGTCTTACATATTGAAGAATGAGTGGATGTATAAGTGTCTGGATGAAGGATTTAGTAGGTGCATGACTGACTGTATAAGTGAGTGATTAAATGTGTCTCACTGAGTGCATGGGTTAGTGACTAAACTGTTTTAAATTGTGCATCATTGTGTCTGTTGTTTTGTAATCTGATGCATGTGTTGATCATTAGCTATATGACTAACTATATGGGTTATTGATTAGTTGCCCAAGTATTTGTATGGGAGACTGAGTGTGTGTGTGGGTGTCTGGGAGGTGTATGACTCTGTGCATAGATGTGTGAGCAGTTGATTCACTAGATGTATGGGTTCAAAAGTGCATGTGGAAACATCTGTATGGGCGGTTGACTGTGTGCATGAGTGTATTGGTGAGTGAATGGATATCTCAGTGCTACATGTCAAAGTAAGTACATATGTAAAACACAGTACATGTGATAGTTGACATATATAAATAACTGTGCATAAGAGCCAGTGAATGTGTGAGTGGCTGTATGGATTATTGTGAACTTGTATCAGGGATTGTATAACAGAGTAAATATGTGTTATTATATGTTCCAATAAGTAAGGTGTGTATAACTATATAGTTGAGGAAATCGAGGTGTGATTGATTCTTTGCAAGACTGACTAGGTGTGTGAGTAACTCCATGGATGAGTGACAGTCTGTGAGTGTCTGTTTACACTGAGTGTATCTAAGGTTATATTAGAGTCTGAAGAGGTTCATTGTATCATCACATGAATGATGTCATCAGTGATGTGATCAGTAATGTCAAATGAGATGTCATCAGTGATGTCATCAGTGATGTCATTTGAGATGTCATCAGTGATGTCATCAGTGATGTCACTGACCATGTCATGAATGATGTAATATGTGACATCATCAGCAGTGGATTGCAGGTGCGCGATATATAGTTAGTGCAACTAACTATATATGGAATTTCAATGGTTTTGTGTGAGTAAAATAAGGTTTTCTAAATGCTATTTCCTAACTATATATGGTCTATAACCTATGGTTTTTTCAGTGAATATATATATATATTCACTGAAAAAAACATAGGTTGCAGCCACGTTATAGTTAGGAATTACCTTAGAAATTTACTGGAAAAAACGATAGGTTTTACACATGTTATAGTTAGCTGGACATTTCACTCATACAAAACCATTGAAATTCCCCCTTTATAGTTAGTTCAGCTAACTATAACTTGCGCGCCCGCAATGCACTGCTGATGACGTGACATATTACATCACTCATGACATGGTCAATGACATCACTGATGACATCACTGATGACATCTCAAATGACATCACTGATGACATCACTGATGACATCATCCAGTGAATGTGTGTCTTTCTGAAAAATAAATATTTTTTATTTATGTATATCTAAAGGTTGATGGAAGAATAAATGGGTAAATAAGTGTCTAAATGGCTCTTTTTTTTGTAAAAATGGTTGCATAACTGATTTATTGCATAACTGAGTTATGAACGATGCCGCCAGACTCATCTTCAAACTACCGAGGCACACGCGAGCATCACCCCTCCTTCAACGCCTTCACTGGCTGCCTCTTAAACAAAGAGCAAAATTTAAGGGCCTCTGCATCGTTCACAAAGCTATTCACGGTTAGGTCCCCGTGTATATTAAACAACTTCTTCAGAAATATGTACCAGGCCGCTCACTAAGGTCCTCCACGGTGAGCCTTTTAAAATGCCCACGCTCCAACTACGTCACCAAAGGAGGACGAGCCTTCTCTAGCCTCCTACCCACTCTCTGGAACAAGCTGCCGAGCCATCTCCATGCGGAAAGCCGCCTTCTTCCCTTCAGAAAACAACTAAAAACCATCCTGTTCACAGAAGCTTGGACATAATAGTCCTGCTAATCTGCCTGGTTCCATCGCCAATCTTCTTATAGCGCTTAGAGACCTTTGGTATTAAGCGCTCAACAAATTCAAATTAACATAACATAACATAACTTAACATAACTTATTAAGTGTATCTTAGTGAATAGATGTATTAGCAAATAATGTTTAAATATGTAGATATCGGTATCAGTGTCTCACTTTGTCTATAAGTGGCTGCATGGGTTGGTGAGTAGCTACATGTGTGTCTATATGGGTTATTAGTTGGTTTTTTGAGTATTAGTATGAGTCTCTGTATGGTTCGGTGGGTAGTATTACTTAGCGCATAAATGCATGAAAGAGTGACTCACTGTTTGTATGTGTTTTGAACCATCAACACAATAGGAGCTAAAGGGGGAACAAAAGGACAACCAGCCCCCCACTCACTGCACTCAAAATCAATCAAAGGGCTGTCCCTGGATAGACACAACAAAAATTCTAATTCCAGCATGAGGGGGTATTATAACCTCATACACGACTCCCTCTAGGACCTACTGGTCGCTATGCTGTGGTGTATCCTAATTCAAGAATAAACTACTATCAAAGATCCACCCATAAACTGAAAAAAGTGTGGGAAGGAAAGAAAGCACCTCACGGTTGCAACACCAAGGGGGATGCTGACTGGTACTCGCCAGCAAACCCACTTATCATCATAGGTTGCTTTCTTTCCAGAAAAGAAATGTGTGTGCACTTGAAAAATAGACCAAAACCCAATGAAACCAAACAGAATGGAAGAAACCTAAATGTGAATGTACTTCCTATACATGCTATAAAAATGCACAAATTATGGACCCCATGAGAATATACACAAATAATCCTCACCGTTAAAAATTGGTAAAGCTTACTTGCTTATGATATCTTTTATTCAGTGCTGTAAGCTCTTCCAAATTAAAAATGGCTCATGTAGAGCCATAGTCAATCATTATTAGCCAACATGTTTCATTGCTGTAACAATTTTCAAGCAACTTCTTCAGGGCTAGTGGGGTTCCAAGTTAGAATTTCATGGGGGGTTCACATCAAACCTATGATGGTAGTAAAAGACAAAACAAAAGAAAGCGCCATCTGTAAAACACATTACAACCCAGTAGTGGCATGATTCTTCATGCAGGGAATTCAAAATGGTACGTTCCATTTGGTTGCATCAAGACTGCATACCTGCAACCTTAAAAAGTGGAGGACACGCGTCAGATGATCGCGTACCCGCTTAGTGACCGCCAAAGGGTCTTGTCACCTGTAAGAATTAAAGAGACAGAGAAACCTCAGAATTCAATATTAGCCCACACAGCCCCCACAGGAGCACTGCACTCTGTCTCAGCATCACGCATTTTTAAATAGTGATTACTCGGTAATGTGAATACATCTAGTGTCATCGAGACGCATTTATCCGTATCACAAATGCTGCCGGCTTCACACCATGTCGTAGCCCAATCACTCTAATGGTAACGAAAGCAATGTTACTACATCTAGCTTCATTGCGGCGCGTTTATCCGTATCACACATGTTGCCGACTTCACACCATGTCGTATCCCCATCGCTCTAATGTTAACGAAAGCAATGCCAACCAGTATTCCATCTATTTTAAATGCGGTATACCGGTCTTTTAGCACAAGCAACTGCCTCTAGCATGGCGTCACAATGCCCGCCGGTTAGTCTCACTCTCCGCTACCGTTTACCGCAACCGGGATTCGGCAGCGTCCAAGATCATCCCGCCACAGTTACAACAGGCAAGGATAGGAGTAGATGTTCCTGCACGCCCCTGATCACGTGAGAAACGTGATTCACGCGGGCGCCATTTTGGAATGGGCACACGATTTTAATTCATTATTCAGTATTCCCCTACTACTTCAGTAACCGGTCTATAAACAAAGTTAAACACCGAAATTAACAACCGGGACATTTCCAGAATTGCATATAATTCAAAAACAATTTCACAAGGTATTATATTCCTTATTTGTGAAGAACCTATTCATTTTATAAAAGAGAGAAAGGGAGATAGTCATGCAAGTTTGCTCCTGGTGTATCTACTTCCACGGGGCAGCATGTTTTCGGCACATATAGACATGCTGTGTAGTACTCAACACCATTGTGAGGCATGTTCCCCGAGGTAATTCAAGGACCCTAGTTCGAAAAGGCATACAAGTGCCCGGTATCCTCATGAAATAGCGGGGGGCCCTTCTTGTTCTCAGAAAAAGGCAAAATTGTAATCAAATGCATGTGGAGTATGAGCTAACAGAATTAAACCCAAAGCAAAATTGACGACTCTAATGCCTGGTGACCTTGTTCCACTCGATTACGTCATTCAATCCCACTTTATCTGTCTTTTCAGAAAATATCCATTTGGCCTCTTTTCTCACCAGAATTGATTCAATATTATGGGTGTCACCCAAGATCCTTTCAAGAACAGTCCACCTCAGATCCCTGGGGTCATGCTGCTTTTCTTGCAAGTGCTGAACCAGCCGGGAGGTTCGTTTTTTGGCTTTTAAGGTACTCAGATGTTCTTGTATCCGGATTTTGACTTTTCTTGAAGATAAACCAATGTAATGCAAGCCACAGTTGCACATCAGTCTATATATAACATTATTGGTGTTGCAATTACTGAAATTGGTTAAAAACCATTCACGCCCACCCTCTAGCACCACACTTTTCGTAGCTTTCGTCAAGCCACATACTGTGCACCCCCCACAGGGGTAATGGCCTGAGGGAAGTTTAGAACCAAGAGGTGTACTCAGTGTACGTGTATGTACCAATTTGTCTTTAAGACTGGGAGCCCTTTTGAATGCAAAACGAGGCGGTGGCATTTTGTTGGTTGGAGTATCTAAAATAGACCAATGTTTTCTTACTATTGCCTCACTCTCGTTGAAAGGGGATCAAACGTAGTGATAACTGGAAGACACTCAGACTTAGTTTTTACATTTCTTTGCAGAAGGGCATCAAGGGGGGTGTTCAATGCCCATTTACATGCTTGTTTGATGGTTTTACCAGGATACCCTCTGGCTTGCAACTTCCCCACTAGTTCCTCAGACTGTTCCACAAACTTCTCCGTTGTGGAACAATTGTATCGATAACGCAAAAACTGCCCCACCGGGAGATTGTCCCGGAGGGACCTGGGGTGAAAGGAACGGTAATGTAACAGAGAGTTCCTGTCACTTGGCTTCTGATGGACATTAGTAACCAGACCTTGATCGGTAGCTGTGATATCTACATCCAGATACACAGCCGTTGTATTACTGTAAGCCCAAGTGAAGCGCAAGCTGCCATCAGCCTGATTGAGCCACGTAAAAAATGCAGTCATACGATCCTCTGATCCAGTCCAGATGCAGAGGACATCATCAATATATCTCCTCCAAAGAGAAATATTCTATTTGAAGGGATAAGGAGGATGATAGATGACATTTTCCTCGGACTGGCCCACATAAATGCAGGCCAGACTCGAGGCGAATGTAGCCCCCATCGAAGTACCGGACACCTGAAGATACAGCAGGTTCTAGTATTCAAAAAAGTTTTTAGTGAGGTGTGAGAAGTTGGCCTGATGTGCAGTGTTCACTATTCTAGTGATCACTATATATCAGTCCAAACAACCCTTATTGATGATTGGTTGTAAGTCAACCTTATAGACCAGCTATCCTAGTAGCATGGATACGAGCAGTCTAAGGCTAAGACTCTAGAGGGCGTGTTAAGCCAGCTGTTTTACCATCACATTACCCCTTGAACACCCAGTGAAAGGACACCACACAAGTGTTATGAAAATAAACAATGTATTTATTAGAATCACAACAACCCTGTACTCTTTATGAGGACAGGGTGCTAGGCACACAACAAAACTCTTACGAAAATACTTAAGTTAGCACGTTATACACAAATGCCCGAGGGGCACGAAAAACCATATACTTAAAAAGTGGAATGCGAAATTACTAGCAGGTAAGTACAGTACTAATAGGCTTTGGAATCGCTAGGACTTGACTATAGAATCGTTAGATTACTTCTAGGAGACCTAGGGGACTCGGGTGCAGAGTGTGCACTCTCACGCGGGATGCGGGACAAAGTCTATGGAAGCTAGTAAAGGCAAAGTTAGTGTTCACGGGCGAACCCGACCTGGTAGGAAGAAAACGACAGTGGATCCTGACCCTAGGATAGTGAGGCTATGCTGGGACACCGAAGTGCCGAAGTTACCTAGCCCAGGGGCTGCAGCTGCATAGGTCTGAAAAGACGTCGGGGATCTCGTTGCCGGACCAGGAGCCTGGAAGAAGGAAGTTGCTGGCAGGCGACCAGTGAAGGAAAGTTCGTTGGATCCAAGCCTGGATCGAGGAAGAAGAAACCTGAAAGCAGAGGGGACCAAGTTCTTGAATCACTAGCCAGTGATTAAGTGGGCACCAGGATGGCACCGGGCGAAGTCACCTCGACTAGGTGAGTGGGCGACGCTGGCTCTGCAGATCTCACGGACCAGGAGGCATTGTCGGCGACCAGGATGGAGAGGCGAGCTGTCCCACGATGGATGAAGCTGTCGGCGTCGAAGTTACCCAGGATTGGGCAACAAGCCTTGGCTAATTCAAGCCCACGCGGTGGACTCAAAATGGCGTCTTGAGTGGACCAGGAGGGTCCGGGGGGCTCCTCTTTTGGAAGGGAGCAAGGGCCAGCCTGGAGCAACCAGACCAGCAGCAGAAATGTCGTCGGGCGTCGTTCAGAAGGCCACAAGCCAGCGGGCTAGTAGCCAAACAACGCGGTGAGCAGCAAAAAGCAGAAGGGCCCCACGCAGATCGTGGAGATGCTGGGAGGCTGCACTTCGGTGCTGGAGCTGCTCAGGGTTGGGGCTTCTCGGACCCCAAAGCACTCACCAGGAAATTACTCGGCGGGCTTGCTGGAAAGAAGTCGTGCAGTCTTGAAGATGGCCGGTCCCTCGAGGTCTCGTCACACCCACGAATCTCAGCGTGACTGATGATGCAGGTAGAGGTCAGAGGTGCCAGGGAAGCCGGTTCTCGTCGAGCTGGGCAGTCTTGATCCGGAGGAGAGACTTGCAGCAGACCGCAGTGTTCTTAAGATGGTGCCTGCGGATGCAGGGTGACTACTCCTTAGTCACAAGGGAGAAATCTTAGGAAGAAGTCTTGAGTTCCTTTCGTGGAAAGTAGTTTCAGGATTCAAAGATGATCTGATCTGGAAGGGGGCCAGTTCCTACCTTTATCCTGTAAAAAGGGGCTGGCACGCGACTAAGTCCTGCCCTAGGGGTGGGACTAGGAGGGGGGTGGTTACACCCACTTCCTTGGCGGGCTTTTCCCCAGCACAGGGTCTGGAGTGACCCTGGAACTGGTTCCAGCCAGCCTATGCACAGTGAGCACCGGGGTGCCACGTGCAGTCACCTTCCTCTAAAGCCCTGCCTACCTACAATACACAAAACCCTGTCTGGGACGGTGCTGGCACCGCCCCTGGCAGGAAACCCTTTGTCCTTATCTCCTGCTCTGGGAGGACTCCCAGCAGCAGGAGGGCAGACTTGTGTCTCGGTGGCAGCATCCATTTTGTGGAGCTGAGGCTCTGTTTGACTTTAACCGGGGTTAGGGGTTACATACATGTCGTGTCCCTCTAGAAGGGTGGAATGCTAACCCCGTCGCCAGAATTGGCGAGGGGTTAGTATTCCAATTCGTATGACACCTTACTCGACATGTTTTGATAAAGCGATACCAGAGTTGGCATATAACCGCGAGGATTATAACGCACTTAAGAGTATATGGTATGCGATATCATGGAAACGGCTAAGGGATGGATCCCGAAAGCCGCAGACAGGCTCAGCTCATGCCAGAGCACCATCTCACACGATTCCAAGCACTCTGCCTTCAGGATTGTTAAGGCCTGCTATAGGAGTGACTGATAGGAGATCTGTGTGTCCATTTTAGGGTTAGATATAGGTATACTATATCTAAAGCAAAGGGTGATTACACCACCTTGCCCCAGCTGTCAAGCAGCCAGTTGTGTCAGTTTAGTTAGTCAGCCCAGGGGTGGCATAATACATGCTTCAGCCCCTGGGAGACTTCTGGGTACACCTCAGCCCTGGGTACAGGGACTTGGAGAGGGCCCAGTGCCAATTCAGTACCTGAGTACAATTTGGATAGAGAGAACAGCTAGGCTGTGGGTCTGATTAGCAGGCCCACAGCCAGGGAAAGTCGTAAACCAGTGCAGCAAAAAGCAAAAATCTGGGTGATCATAGGATTGCAGACCCTACTCTCCTACATGACCCCCCCCAAACTTTGGGACAATAAACTAACCTTGACCAGGTGAGTCTTCTTGCTCTAAGTGGAAATACCTGGAGAGCCCATCAGCATTGCTGTGATCAGTACCAGGTCTATGCTCCACTGTAAAATCCATCCCCTGTAGGGAAATGGACCACCTAAGCAGTTTGGGGTTTTCACCCTTCATCTGATTTAGCCACAAGAGGGGCTTATGGTCTGTCTGAATGGTGAAGTGAGTGCCAAACAAGTAGGCCCTCAGCTTCTTCAGGGCCCAGACCACAGCAAAGGCCTCCCTCTCAATAGCTGACCAATTTTTCTCTCTGGGTGTCAACCTCCTACTAATGAAAGCAATAGGCTGATCATTACCATCAAAATTCAGTTGAGACAGAACAGCCCCCACACCCAACTCAGAAGCATCTGTTTGGACAATGAATGGCTTGGAGTAATCTGGACTCTTTAGGATAGGTGCTGTGCACATGGCCTGCTTTAGGTCATTGAATGCTTTCTGACAGCTTGCTGTCCACTGAACTTTCTTTGGCATCTTTTTGCTTGTCAGGTCATTAAGAGGGGTCACTATGGACCCATAATTTCTGACAAACTTCCTATAGTACCCAGTCAGGCCCAAGAAAGCTCGAACCTGAGTCTGGGTGATTGGAGGAGTCCAGTCCTTGATGGCCTGGATCTTACTCTCCAGTGGCTGAACCTGGCCTCCACCTACAAGGTGGCCCAGGTATACAACCTGTGTCTGCCCTATCTGGCACTTTGTGGCCTTGATAGTGAGGCCTGCCTTTTGCAGGGCCTCTAACACTTTCCTCAGGTGGACCAGGTGATCCTCCCAGGTGGAGCTAAAGACAGCAATATCGTCAAGATAAGCTGCACAGAAGTCATCCAGCCCAGTGAGGACTTGATTCACCAACCTTTGGAAGGTGGCAGGTGCATTTTTCAGTCCAAAGGGCATTACCACAAATTGATAATGCCCTCCAGGGGTAGAAAATGCTGTCTTGGGTTTGGCCTCCTCAGCTAACCTGATTTGCCAATACCCAGCTGTCAAATCAAATGTACTTAAGAAGTTGGCAGAAGCCAATTTATCTATAAGTTCATATGCTCTTGGTATTGGGTGGGCATCAGTCTTAGTGACTGCATTGAGGCCTCTGTAGTCTACGCAAAACCTCATCTCTCTCTTACCACCCTGGGTGTGAGGGTTTGGCACTAGAACTACTGGGCTAGCCCAAGGGCTATCTGAGGGCTCAATGACTCCCAGCTCCAACATTTTCTGCACTTCAGTTTTGATGCAGTCTCTAACATGATCAGGCTGTCTGTAGATTTTACTCTTGACAGGCAGACTGTCTCCAGTGTCAACATCATGGGTACACCAATCAGTTTGGCTGGGGGTCAGAGAGAACATATGTCTGTAGGATTGCAGAACTTGCCTGCAATCCTGTTGCTGATGTTCAGTGAGGCTGCCACAAAAGACAACACCATCAACTGATCCATCATCAGGATTCTGAGTGAGCAGGTCTGGGAGAGGGTCACTCTCTTCCTCCTGTCCCTCATCTGTGGCCATGAGCAAGCTCATGTCCTTCCTGTCAACATATGCCTTGAGCCTGTTAACATGGAGCACTCTGAGAGGGCTCCTGGGAGTTCCAAGGTCCACCAAGTAGGTAACCTCTCCCTTTTGCTCAATGATGGTGTGGGGCCCAGACCATTTGTCTTTCAGAGCTGCTGGGGCCACTGGCTCCAGCACCCACACCTTCTGTCCTGGCTGGTACACAGTCAGAACAGCCTTTTGGTCATGCCAAGCTTTTTGAAGTTCTTGGCTGGCCTCAAGGTTTTTAGATGCCTTTTCCATATACTCAGCCATCCTGGAGCGGAGACCAAGTACATAGTCCACTATGTTGGTTGCAGGCTTTTTGAGAGGTCTCTCCCATCCTTCCTTCACCAAACACAGGGGTCCTCTTACAGGATGTCCATACAGAAGCTCAAAAGGGCTGTAGCCAACCCCCTTCTGTGGGACCTCTCTGTAAGCAAACAAGAGGCAGGGGATCAGGACATCCCATCTTCTCCTAAGAGTTTCAGGTAGTCCATGAATCATCCCTTTGAGGGTCCTGTTGAATCTCTCAACAAGCCCATTGCATTGTGGGTGGTAGGGTGTGGTGAACTTGTAGTTCACACCACACTCCTTCCACATTGCAGTCAGATATCCTGACATGAAGTTTGTACCTCTGTCAGAAACGACCTCCTTAGGGAAACCCACTCTGGAGAACACTCCAACTAGGGCTCTTGCCACTACAGGTGCTGTAGTGGTCCTAAGGGGAATAGCTTCAGGATACCTGGTGGCATGATCCACTACCACCAGTATAAACTTGTGCCCTGATGCTGTCTGGGGTTCCATTGGACCAACAATGTCAATCCCCACTCTTTCAAAGGGAACCCCCACCACAGGTAGTGGTATGAGGGGGGCCTTTGTTGTGCCACCTGACTTACCACTGGCTTGGCAAGTGACACAGGAGCGACAAAACTCCTTGGTATTCTCATTCATATGGGGCCAGTGAAAGTGTGAGACAAGCCTGTCCCAAGTCTTTGTCTGACCTAAATGACCTGCAAGGGGAATCTCATGGGCCAAGGTGAGAAGGAAACCTCTCAGAGACAAGGGGATGACCAGCCTCCTGGTTGCACCAGGCTTGGGGTCTCTTGACTCAGAGTACAGGAGTCCATCTTCCCAGTATACCCTGTGGGCACCTGTGGCATTCCCTGCAGCCTCAGCAGCAGCCTGCTGTCTGAGGGGTTCAAGGGAAGGGCAGCTCAACTGTTCCTTCCCCAGGTCTGCTCTGGAGGGTCCCCCTGAGCCCAGAAACTCAACTTGATCAAGTTCAAGCTCTTTAGGCTCAGTTTCCCTCAGTTCTTCCAGATCAGCCTCCTCAGAGACTTGATCCTCAACCTGGGGCAAGGGGGAAGGCAAAGCCTTACCCTTACTGCTCTTCTTCTTGGAAGGTGTCTGGTCCATCATTTCAGGATCCAGCACCTGTTCAGTGGGGCATTTTCTGGCCTGTGGCCTAGTCACAGCAAGCACATGTGCTGGCAAGCCTAACATTTCCATGTGAGTCCTCTGCTCCACTTCTGACCATTGTGATGACTCCAAATCATTGCCCAACAAACAATCAACTGGGAGGTCTGAACTGACTACAACTTTCTTTTGTCCCTTCACTCCACCCCAGGAGAAAGCCACAATTGCCACACTATGACTAGTAGTGACATTGCTGGCATTGGTCACCAGGAAATCAGTACCTGGCATGATCTGTCCAGGGTCCACAAAGTTAGGTGTCACCATGGTGACACTGGCACAAGTGTCCCTATAGGCCTGAGCCATTTTGCCATTTATCAAAGGTGTCTGCCTGTATTTGGCCAAAGTATTGGGACTTATCTCAGGGGACATATCCATATCCCCTGTACAGACAAGGACAGCCTGAGTGAGTGTGCCAACTAAGTTGTCAGACCCCTCAGTACCCAAGGTTAACCCAACTAATGCCTTGGGAGGTACACTACCACTACTGACTGTACTAGGGGGTGCAGTTGCCTTAGGGGCTGTAGTGGCAGGAGTTTGTCCTCCTCTTTTGGTGCACTCACTAAACCAGTGAGATTTACTTTTACAGTACTGGCACCACCTTTTCGACTGGCCTTCTTGAGTCTTCTTCTTCTGGGAAGCCTGACCCCCACCCTCTTTGGTTTGTTGGGGACCTGGTGAAGACTTCTGGTCATTTTGCTCATTCTTAACATTACCCTTCTGGTCTGCTTTCTTCTGACCACCCTGGTTCTGGTTCTGGTTCTGCTTGATCCTTGTCCTGACCCATTTGTCTGCCTTCTTTCCCAATTCTTGGGGAGAGGTCAGATCTGAATCAACAAGGTGCTGGTGCAACAACTGGTTCTGACAATTGTTTAAAATTTGTTCTCTCATCATTAGATTATACAATCCTGTGTAATCTGTAACCTTGCTACCCAGCAACCAGCCCTCCAAAGCCTTAGTGGCACAATCCACAAAGTCAGACCAGTCCTGAGACTGAGTTTTCTGGGTGTCTCTGAACAGCAACCTGTACTGCTCAGTGGTTAAACCAAACCCATAAACCAGTGTATTCTTCAGGACCTGGTAATTGTTAGCATCCTCTACTCTTGTAGTGAGGAGCTTATCTCTACCTTTACCATCAAAGGAGAGCCACAGTATAGCTGCCCACTGACTCTGGGGAATGCACTGCACAGTGCAGGCCCTCTCCAGAGCAGCCATCCATTTCTGGATATCATCCCCTTGCTTAAAGGGGGGCACTATCTTAGTCAGGTGTTTAGTATCTAAACCCTTCTCTCTATCTCTTGGGAGATTGCTGCCACCAGTGGGAGCTAGCCCACTCATCTGCTGCTCTCTAGCAAAGGCAAGCTTCTCTTTGGCCAGGGCAAGTTCTTCCCTTTCAATCCTCAGTTCAGCTTGTCTCATTCTAGCTTCATGCTCTTTTCTCTGAGGGGAAGTAAATCTCCTCTGTGGAGGATTCCTTCTCCCCTGAGAAGAGGCATTAGAGTGCAGAGATCTATTGGAGTCCCTAGAAAGAGATCTATCTCTCCTAACTCCAAGGTTAGGCCCACTTCGGGTTAGTACTGGGGGTCCCCCAGATCCTAGCCCAAGTAAGTCTAAGTTGGCCCTGGTTAGCCTTCTGACTACCTCAAGACCTTTGTCTACCTCATCCCCAGAGAGTTCCTCCTGATCCTCCTCCTCCTCAACTGCAGTAGCAGTGTTGGGGAGGTCTGGATCCCCAGAGGTCCCCTCTAAGGCTGGCATGTTCTCATGTAACTGAGAAAGCTTTCTGGCATCATATGTCTCTAAGAGACCTATCAGAAAGGGAATGGTGGGGTTAGACCCCTGCTTCAGTTTTCTGGAGACACAGATCTGTCTCATCTCCTGGAAACTGAGAGCTGCATATCTTGAAGTGACCTGTGGAGGGTCAACACTGACCAGGGGAGTCTCAGTAGAATCTCCCTGGGTAGACATGCTTTTCTAGTGAGGTGTAAGTGGTGCACTTACCTACACTATATGTTTGCCTACTGATCCCTTGCTAGAGTTGTAGTTTAGGGTGTGCTAGGCCCTAGGAGCTACAACAGCTGGTTCAGTAGAACTCAGAGTATTCTAAGCTAAGTTATATGTACCTTTAGTACTTATGTGATCTTTCACAAGATATTCTTAGGGCATGTGTGGTAAAACAACAGCAAGCTCAAATCCCAACCGCTGCTCACCAATGTGAGAAGTTGGCCTGATGTGCAGTGTTCACTATTCTAGTGATCACTATATATCAGTCCAAACAACCCTTATTGATGATTGGTTGTAAGTCAACCTTATAGACCAGCTATCCTAGTAGCATGGATACGAGCAGTCTAAGGCTAAGACTCTAGAGGGCGTGTTAAGCCAGCTGTTTTACCATCACATTACCCCTTGAACACCCAGTGAAAGGACACCACACAAGTGTTATGAAAATAAACAATGTATTTATTAGAATCACAACAACCCTGTACTCTTTATGAGGACAGGGTGCTAGGCACACAACAAAACTCTTACGAAAATACTTAAGTTAGCACGTTATACACAAATGCCCTAGGGGCACGAAAAACCATATACTTAAAAAGTGGAATGCGAAATTACTAGCAGGTAAGTACAGTACTAATAGGCTTTGGAATCGCTAGGACTTGACTATAGAATCCTTAGATTACTTCTAGGAGACCTAGGGGACTCGGGTGCAGAGTGTGCACTCTCACGCGGGATGCGGGACAAAGTCTATGGAAGCTAGTAAAGGCAAAGTTAGTGTTCACGGGCGAACCCGACCTGGTAGGAAGAAAACGACAGTGGATCCTGACCCTAGGATAGTGAGGCTATGCTGGGACACCGAAGTGCCGAAGTTACCTAGCCCAGGGGCTGCAGCTGCATAGGTCTGAAAAGACGTCGGGGATCTCGTTGCCGGACCAGGAGCCTGGAAGAAGGAAGTTGCTGGCAGGCGACCAGTGAAGGAAAGTTTGTTGGATCCAAGCCTGGATCGAGGAAGAAGAAACCTGAAAGCAGAGGGGACCAAGTTCTTGAATCACTAGCCAGTGATTAAGTGGGCACCAGGATGGCACCGGGCGAAGTCACCTCGACTAGGTGAGTGGGCGACGCTGGCTCTGCAGATCTCACGGACCAGGAGGCGTTGTCGGCGACCAGGATGGAGAGGCGAGCTGTCCCACGATGGATGAAGCTGTCGGCGTCGAAGTTACCCAGGATTGGGCAACAAGCCTTGGCTAATTCAAGCCCACGCGGTGGACTCAAAATGGCGTCTTGAGTGGACCAGGAGGGTCCGGGGGGCTCCTCTTTTGGAAGGGAGCAAGGGCCAGCCTGGAGCAACCAGACCAGCAGCAGAAATGTCGTCGGGCGTCGTTCAGAAGGCCACAAGCCAGCGGGCTAGTAGCCAAACAACGCGGTGAGCAGCAAAAAGCAGAAGTGCCCCACGCAGATCGTGGAGATGCTGGGAGGCTGCACTTCGGTGCTGGAGCTGCTCAGGGTCGGGGCTTCTCGGACCCCAAAGCACTCACCAGGAAATTACTTGGCGGGCTTGCTGGAAAGAAGTCGTGCAGTCTTGAAGATGGCCGGTCCCTCGAGGTCTCGTCACACCCACGAATCTCAGCGTGACTGATGATGCAGGTAGAGGTCAGAGGTGCCAGGGAAGCCGGTTCTCGTCGAGCTGGGCAGTCTTGATCCGGAGGAGAGACTTGCAGCAGACCGCAGTGTTCTTAAGATGGTGCCTGCGGATGCAGGGTGACTACTCCTTAGTCACAAGGGAGAAATCTTAGGAAGAAGTCTTGAGTTCCTTTTGTGGAAAGTAGTTTCAGGATTCAAAGATGATCTGATCTGGAAGGGGGCCAGTTCCTACCTTTATCCTGTAAAAAGGGGCTGGCACGCGACTAAGTCCTGCCCTAGGGGTGGGACTAGGAGGGGGGTGGTTACACCCACTTCCTTGGCGGGCTTTTCCCCAGCACAGGGTCTGGAGTGACCCTGGAACTGGTTCCAGCCAGCCTATGCACAGTGAGCACCGGGGTGCCACGTGCAGTCACCTTCCTCTAAAGCCCTGCCTACCTACAATACACAAAACCCTGTCTGGGACGGTGCTGGCACCGCCCCTGGCAGGAAACCCTTTGTCCTTATCTCCTGCTCTGGGAGGACTCCCAGCAGCAGGAGGGCAGACTTGTGTCTCGGTGGCAGCATCCATTTTGTGGAGCTGAGGCTCTGTTTGACTTTAACCGGGGTTAGGGGTTACATACATGTCGTGTCCCTCTAGAAGGGTGGAATGCTAACCCCGTCGCCAGAATTGGCGAGGGGTTAGTATTCCAATTCGTATGACACCTTACTCGACATGTTTTGATAAAGCGATACCAGAGTTGGCATATAACCGCGAGGATTATAATGCACTTAAGAGTATATGGTATGCGATATCATGGAAACGGCTAAGGGATGGATCCCGAAAGCCGCAGACAGGCTCAGCTCATGCCAGAGCACCATCTCACACGATTCCAAGCACTCTGCCTTCAGGATTGTTAAGGCCTGCTATAGGAGTGACTGATAGGAGATCTGTGTGTCCATTTTAGGGTTAGATATAGGTATACTATATCTAAAGCAAAGGGTGATTACACCACCTTGCCCCAGCTGTCAAGCAGCCAGTTGTGTCAGTTTAGTTAGTCAGCCCAGGGGTGGCATAATACATGCTTCAGCCCCTGGGAGACTTCTGGGTACACCTCAGCCCTGGGTACAGGGACTTGGAGAGGGCCCAGTGCCAATTCAGTACCTGAGTACAATTTGGATAGAGAGAACAGCTAGGCTGTGGGTCTGATTAGCAGGCCCACAGCCAGGGAAAGTCGTAAACCAGTGCAGCAAAAAGCAAAAATCTGGGTGAGCATAGGATTGCAGACCCTACTCTCCTACATGAGGGCTAACTCGATGCATTTCAAGACAAACGACTGGGCGGTGTCATAATACCAATCCATAGCCCCAAGTGCCCACGCTGCTGCCACCAGCTTGCATCTTAGGGTATGCTGGTGTATAATGATTCAATATCTATCGTCACTAGATACTGATTCCTAGGATCAAATTCCACCGTTTTTAAGATATTCAATTAATCAGTCGTGTCTTGCACAGTTGAAGGCTGATTAATAACTGATTCCCTCAGAAAGAAATCAGAAAATTAGGACAGGGGCTCTAATACTGATCGAATACCCGAGACAATCGGGCGGCCGGAGGTTGGGCGTTGGGGTTTGTGAATCATCGGCAAGATGTAGAATGCCGGTACCCTCGGTTTTTGATTGATCAAGAAATCTGCTTCCTTATATGTAATCCACTTTTTCTCCAACGCATCCACCACCCAGGCCTTGGTGGTCTCTTGTAAACCTTGTGTGGGGTCCCTCATCAATGGATGGTAGTTAGTGCGGGACCCCAACAACCTAAGCACCTCTGCCTCGTAGTCACTGGTATTAAGTACTACTACAGCACCGCCCTTATCGTCTGATTTAATTGTAATGAGCGTATTGTCCTGTAGAGATTTTATAGCTAACCAATCATCTTTGGTCATATTATTTTGACGGGCCTGTGCCGAAGACTACTCAAGGTCCTCTATGTCAAGTAGTACCCGCTGCTCAAACACAGCTACCTCAGGGCCAACTGAAGTACTGGGCAGATAAAAGCTAGCAAATCAGTGGAAAACACGGACTGGGTTTTCCTGTCTTTGCACTGGAAAATGTATAAATTTTAATCTTTCTCATTAACTCATACATTTCTGTCCAACAATTAAACGAATCATGGCGTGGAGTCGGAACAAAGCCCAAACTCTTGTTCAGCACTCTAGATTCATCCCAGGACAGTGCGTAACTAGACAGATTCACCACAATATCATTGTGCTGGGCACAGCGTGCAGCAGCTCCAGAAGGTTCTACAGATTTGTTCTGCCTCGGCTGCGCATGATGCGGGGAGAGTACGTCTGCCATTTTGGCATGTTGGTTGCTCTGCCCCTGCCTCTGCCTCTCAGAGCCGGGCCCCCGCCACCCTGATTCCCCCTGTGGGGTTGCCCTAAAAAAGACCTCAACAAAGCGCCAAGATCCTCGTTAGATCTTGTGTCCGGGGTGAATCTAACTCTATTCTGATTGGATGTTGTAGCCTGTTGTTCTCCTTCCTCTTCCTCTTCGCTACTGGTGTTGTCAAATGTCCAATTGGACAAGGTTCATCTTGTCTGTCTACCACCACCCCTCTGTTGGTTCTGATGGTAAACCTGCTCAGTTGTTGTCTGGTAGTATCTGTCTTCTACATACGGGTATGCCCACTCGGGTGTGAAACGGTCCAAATTCCTTGTTAAACCTTTGATTTTCTGGTTTACCATGTAGGTCTTATATTCCAGTAAATCACCCTGTATTCTCGCTAGTTGTTCTTTAGCGTCTGTGATCGTGCTGTCCCTTTTAATAGTGTCTTTGAGTTCAAGTATCTCAGTGAGCAACTCCTCACTCAGTCTCTTGGCGGTGGTAATAATGAGAACCAACCAGTCCCGCGTGCACTTATTCGCTATGTAGCTCCAATCCACACGGAACTGTTTGTCCTCTAAAAAGATTTTAGGCTCAATCCTTACCAACAGACTGGGTGGGGCCGCTCCAAACCGAAGATATTCTGTCATAAGCGCCCCATGAAGGGCAATACGGACCTGTCTCTCCTTTGTGTTAGATAGTTTTTCCCTCTCTTCTCTGGCCGTTAGATTGGAAGTTAATGGCGCAACAGGCAGGAGCGAAGTACCTGACAGAATAAGTGCTATTTCCTCATCGGTGAAGGCATGGCAATTCCTGTCCATATCACTAGCAATACCACCCCTTTGGCCAGTTTATCAAAATGTAGGGGAATGAAGCTCCTGTGCTCAAAACTGAGCAGAGGGAGTGCTCAAAACTGAGCAGAGGGACCGCGTGAAGAGGCACAGGGTGTGTGATTCACTGCTGGCGCAATCAAACAATATTTCCTTTTGTCTTTTATTCTTTTTAAACTTTTTTAAAGAAATGCTCTCAGGGCTTGGCCGCCATACTTAAATCATCAATATAATAGGAGCTAAAGGGGGAACAAAAGGACAACCAGCCCCCCACTCACTGCACTCAAAATCAATCAAAGGGCTGTCCCTCTATAGATACAACAAAAATGTTAATTCTAGCACGAGGGGGGTATTATAACCTCATCCACGACTCCCTCTAGGTTTCTACTGGTCGCTATGCTGTGGTGTATCCTAATTCAAGAATAAACTACCATCAAAGACCCACCCATAAATCAGCCGATAATCACCGCCCTTATCGGCTGATTTAATTGTAATGAGCTTATTGTCCTGTAGAGATTTTATAGCTAACGAATCATCTTTGCTCATATTATTTTGATGGGCCTGTGCCGAAGACTGCTCAAGGCCTCTATGTCACGTAGTATCCGATGCTCATACACCGCGACCTCAGGGCCAACTGAAGTACTGGGCGGACAAAAGCTCGACGGTCTCCGCAAATCAGTGGAAAACATGGACTGGGTTTCCCTGTCTTTGCCACTGAAAAATTTATGAATTTTAATCTTTCTCATTAACTCATACATTTCTGTCCGACAATTAAACAAATCATGGCGTGGAGTCGGAACAAAGCCCAAACCCTTGTTCAGCACTCTAGAGTCATCCCGGGACAGTGTGTAACTAGACAGATTCACCACAATATCATTGTCATAGTGCTGGGCACAGCGCGCAGCAGCTCCAGAAGGTTCTACTGATGTGTTCTGCCTCGGCTGCGCATGTTGTGGGGAGAGTATGTCTGCCATGTTGGTATGTGGGTTGCTCTGCATCTACCTCTGCCTCTCAGAGCTGGGCACTCGCCACCCAGATTCCCCCTGTGGGGTTGCCCTAACAAAGACCTCAACAAATCGCCAAGGTCCTCGTTAGATCTTGTGTCCGGGGTCAATCTGACTCTATTCTGATTGGATGTTGTAGCCTGTTGTTCTCCTTGCTCTTTCTCTTCGCTACTGTTGTGGTCAAATGTCCAATTGGACAGGGTTCGTCTTGTCTGTCTATGACCACCCCTCTGTTGGTTCTGATGGTGAACCTCCTCAGTTGTTGTCTGGTAGTATCTGTCTTCTACATACGGGTATGCCCACTCGTGTGTGAAACGTCCAAATTCCTTGTTAAACCTTTGATTTTCTGGTTTACCGTGTAGGTCTTATATTCCAGTAAATCACCCTGTATTCTCGCTAGTTGTTCTTTAGCGTCTGTGATCGTGCTGTCTCTTTTAATAGTCTCTCGAGTTCAAGTATCTCAGTGAGCAATTCCTCACTCAGTCTGTGGGTTTGCTGGCGAGTACCAGTCAGCATCCCCCTTGGTGTTGCAACCGTGAGGTGCTTTCTTTCCTTCCCACACTTTTTTCAGTTAATGGATGGGTCTTTGATGGTAGTTTATTCTTGAATTAGAATACACCACAGTATAGCGACCAGTAGTTCCTAGAGGGAGTTGTGGATGAGGTTATAATACGCCCCTCGTGCTGGAATTAGAATATTTGTTGTATCTATCCAGGGACAGCCCTTTGATTGATTTTGTGTATGTGTTTTGAAGACAGCATGTGTGCAGGACTGAATGGGTGGATGAGTGTGTGTATGGGTGTGTTAGTGATTGAATGACTGTCTCAATAGTATCTTTATGAGTAACTACATATGTTTTAATCTAGTATATGTGAGTATTGATGTATATAAGTGATTATATGTGAGAGTGAGAGATTGGAAGAGTTCCGATATAAATAAGTATGTGTTTCTATAAGTGATTGTTTAAGAGAGTAAGTATGTGTACATTTCTGTAAAAGTAAGTGTAGTTGTGTGTGTATAGCTGTATATGGAAATAAATGGATGTTTATTTGCATGTGTGAGTATGTGTGTGAGTAACTCTATGGATGAGTGTCGGTGTGTAACAGGATGTGTAGGTGTATGAGCACAAATGATGAGTGAGTACATGTTTGAGTGACTATATAGAACTGTTGATGAATGAGTGGATGTGTATGTAGGTGGAGGAATTACAGAATAGGTTGTTGTAACTGGTATTGGAATCTCCATTTTTTTTTAAATTTTAGTTTCTATTTTTGAATGTGTGTATCAAAGGTTATATTACGCCGAGAGGAGGTCTGCCACTCTTTCACAAGGATGATGTCATCAGTGATGTCATCAGTGATGTCATTTGAGATGTCATCAGTGATGTCATGTGTGATGTCACTGACCATAAATATGTGTTGCAGAGAGGTGTTCTGAGGCCATGCTCCTTTTTACACCTCTCTGCAATGCAGCCCCCTGGCGCGTTTTCAGAGGGGGAACTAATTCCCCTTGCCTATTGGGGGGTCCCTGGGGGCCAACTAGCCCACCAGGAACCTCCAGTATGCGCCAGCGGGCTGCGTTGCAGAGAGGTGTAATAAGGCCACGCCCCTTTTTACACCTCTTTGCAAGGCAGCCCCAGGCCTGTTTGCAGAGGGGGAACTAAGTTCCCTTGCATACTGGGGGTCCCTGGGGGCCAACTAGACCACCAGGAACCTCAAGTATGCACCAGGGGGCTGTGTTGCAGAGAGGTGTTCTGAGGCCATGCCCCTTTTTACACCTCTCTGCAATGCAGTCCCTGGCGCATTTGCAGAGGGGGAACTAATTCCCCTTGCATATTGGGAGTCCCTGGGAGCCAACTAGCCCACCAGGAACCTCCAGTATGCGCCAGGGGACTGCATTGCAGAGAGGTGTAAAAAGGGGTGTGGCCTCATTACACCTCTCTGCAACACAGACCCCTGGTGGGTTTGCAGAGGGGGAACTAATTCCCCTTGAATACTAGGGGTCCTTGGGGGCCAACTAGCCCACCAGAAACCTCCAGTATTCGCCAGGGGGCTGTGTCTAATAGAGGTGTAAAAAGGGGCGTGGCCTCTTTACACATCTCTGCAAGGCAGCCCACCGGTGCGTTTGCAGAGGGGAAACTAATTCCCCTTCAATACTGGGGATCCCTGGGGGCCAACTAGCCCACCAGGAACCTCCAGTATGGGAAACAACCTTTACAGCACAACTTTTACAACGCACTACCATTACAACAGAACTTTTACAACGCAAGATCCATTACATCGCATGCCATTACAACGCAACCATTACAATGCATGACACTACAACGCATACCATTACAACGCATTTCATTACAATGCAGTCATTACAACGCATACCATTACAACGCATACCATTACAACGCATGGTACCCTTACACTATCCAAAACGTACCCTACTGTTGCACCCCCTGGTGTTAGAATAGTAATTTTTACCCCTATACTATCCAATACTTACAATACATGCAATGTAAATTGTATGCGTTGTAATGGTATGCGTTGTAAAGGATTTTGCATTGTAAAAAATGCGTTGTAAAGGTATGTGTTGTAAAAGTGTGTGTTGTAACGTCATACATCCTCCAGTATGCGCCAGGGGGCTGCGTTGCAGAGAGGTGTAAAAAGGGGCGTGGCCTCTTTTCACGTCTCTGCAAGGCAAGCCCCCTGGTGCGTAATCAGAGGGGGAACTAATTCCCCTTGAATACTGGGTGTCCCTGGGGGCCAACTAGCCCACCAGGAACCTCCAGTATTCGCTAGGGGGCTGCGTTACAGAGAGGTGTAAAAAGGGGCATGGCCTCTTTACACGTCTCTGCAAGGCAGCCCCCTGGCGCAAACTGGAGGTTCCTGGTGGGCTACTTGGCACCCAGGGACCCCCAGTATTCAAGGGGAATTATTTCCCCCTCTGCAAACGCGCCAGGGGGCGCGTTTGCAGAGTGGTGCCTTAAATTTTGGGGGGGTATCGGCAGGGTACGCGTACCATATCCGTATCCCATGATTTTTTAAAAAAAATAAAAAATGTTTTGGGGCCTTGGGGGTCCTTTTGGGACCCCCTAAGCAGGCCTAGAGGGTCAGGGTGTTTCTACCCTGCCCCCTTTTAGTGTTTTTCGTGTTTCTTTTTCTGTTTTCTTGTGCCTCGGTTCTACCGAGGCACAAGATGGCTGCAAACACTTCCTGGTTTGGAGTGTTGACAGACAGTTTTTAGCCAATTAGCATGCAGCTCTTGCTCGTAATGGTACGCGTACTGTCCTCGGATGGTACACGTACGGTACTTCATCTATAGCTATATCTATGATTTTACTTTTGATTTTCTAAGGAACTATTGAATGGATTTACACCATTTAACAAAAAGCGTAACCTGTGAACCAAACTCTACCTTTTTGCCAAATTTGGTGTAATTCCGTTCAGCAGTTCGGGCTGTAGCCTCACTTAAAGAACCCTATGGAAAATGGCATGGGTAAAACATGTTTTGGGACCCCCTTTTTTCTCGGTCCCCGCTTCACGAATCACCCAGAAACTTTCAGGGAAGGAGCAGAGCGCCCCATCTTCTTTGAGAATTTCGTGAAGATTCATCAACCGGCGCCTAATTATTCCAAATAGAATGTTGCGAATTTTCTATGGAAACTAGGTCCTAACTATTACTACCTACTGGTGACCGCCAGTAGGTAATATATATACACACACACACACACACACACACACACACACACATATATATACATATATAATGTATATATATGTAAATATATATATATATATATATATATTCACTGAAAAAACCATAGGTTATAGACCATATATAGTTAGGAATTAGCATTTAAAAAACCTTATTTTACTCACACAAAACCATTGAAATTCCATATATAGTTAGTAGTACTAACTATATATTGCGCACCCGCAATCCACTGCTGATCATGTCACATATTACATCATTCATGACATGGTCAGTGACATCACTGATGACATCACTGATGACATCTCAAATGACATCACTGATGACATCACTGATGACATCTCAAATGACATCACTGATGACATCACTGATGACATCTCATTTGACATTACTGATCACATCACTGATGACATCATTCATGTGATAATACAATGAACCTCTTCAGACTCTAATATAACCTTAGATACACTCAGTGTAAACAGACACTCACAGACTGTCACTCATCCATGAAGTTACACACACACCTAGTCAGTCATGCAAAGAATCAATCACACCTCCATTTTCTCAACTATACAGTTATACACACCTTACTTATTCAAAAATATACTAACACATATTTACTCTCTTATACAATCCTGGATACAAGTTCACAATGATCCATACAGCCACTCACACATTCACTGGCTCTTATGCACAGTTATTTATATATGTCAACTCTCACATGTACTGTGTTTTACATATGTACTTACTTTGACATGTAGCACTGAGATATCCATTCACTCACCAATACACTCATGCACACAGTCAACCGCCCATACAGCTGTTTCCACGTGCACTTTTGAACCCATACATCTAGTGAATCAACTGCTCACACATCTATGCACAGAGTCATACACCTCCCAGCCACCCACACACACACTCAGTCTCCCATACAAATACTTGAGCAACCAATCAATAACCCATATACTTACTCATATAGCTACTGATCAACACATGCAGCAGTTTACAGAACAACAAACATAATGATGCACAAATTAACACAGTTCAGTCACTAACCCATGCACTCAGTGAGACACATTTAACCACTCTTTCATACAGTCAGTCATGCACCTACTAAATCCTTCATCCAGACACTTCTACATCCACTCATTCTTCAATATGTAAGACATATTTTAACTTTACAGAAATACACAGTCACTGGATGTTGTCATCAGTGATGTCATCAGTGATGTCATTTGAGATGTCATCAGTGATGTCATCAGTGATGTCATTTGAGATGTCATCAGTGATGTCATCAGTGATGTCACTGACCATGTCATGAATGATGTAATATGTGACATGATCAGCAGTGGATTGCGGGTGCGCGATATATAGTTAGTACTACTAACTATATATGGAATTTCAATGGTTTTGTGTGAGTAAAATAAGGTTTTTTAAATGCTAATTCCTAACTATATATGGTCTATAACCTATGGTTTTTTCAGTGAATTTTCAAGGTTTTGTAAATGCTAATTCCTGACTATATATGGTCTATAACCTATGGTTTTTTCAGTGAATTTTCAAGGTTTTGTAAATGCTAATTCCTAACTATATATGGTCTATAACCTATGGTTTTTTCAGTGAATGTCATTGGTTTTTTAAAAGCTAATATCTGTAGCTGTAAAATGTATTCTTCTTTAAATCCAAAAATATATTTTATATGTTTATTAATAAAAAAAAATTTTTATATATTTTTTTCTTCGCTCCCGGTTTGCGAACCGGGAAGCTTCCCGCTAGCTCACCTTGATGCCGCGACCCAGTCCGCGAACCGGTAAACGTTCCGTTTGCGGAACTGCCGCGTTAGAAATGAACATCGTGATGCGTCGCGGAAGCGCGACGTATCACCTTGTCGCGTAATGCGTCTTATGACGCGCCGCGTTAGCGCACCCGGAAGTGCTCCGGTACGCAAACTGAGACGCGAAGCGCAGCTCCCCGGAAGCGATCCGGGGCGCGTCGCGAAAGCGCGACGTATCGCGTTGCCGCGTAATGCGTCTTATGATGCGCCGCGTTAGCGCACCCGGAAGTGCTCCGGAGCGCGAACTGAGGCGCGAAGCGCAGCGACCCGGAAGCGATCCGGGGCGCGTTCCGCAGCGCGTAACATAAGCGTAAGAGGTCATGTGACTTGTTAATAAAACTTTTCATTGGTTCATTTCACTTTTGGTTTCATAATGATGTAAGGTTAGGTCAGGTGACCTAAAAATAACACTTTTCATTGGTTTAGAACTATTGTTTTTCCCAAATGATGAAAACCCCTCCTTCTTTCCTCACTCTGACTTTCATCTTTGTGAGAGGAAGACCTTATTTCATACTTGAGCAATGGCTTCAGTAGTTGCTTCAGCTGGTGCACCCCCACCACCACCTCCACCTCCTCATGGGAAGAGAGGACCTCCTCCCCAGGTCATCACCAACACAGAGGAGGAAGAGGAAGAACTAGAGGAAGAGGAGACAGAAGGACCACAGTTCTTGGAAGAGGTGCCCCGGGTTTCCCATAGGAAAGCCAGTTTCATTTGGCAATTTTTTTCACTCCCTCCAGGGCAGAAGAAAGTAAATGCGAGGTATGTCACCTGCCTCATTTGCAAAGACTAGTTATCAAGAGGGACTGATAAAAAGTATAGCTATGGGAACTATACCATGCATCGGCACATGAACAGGTGGCATCCATTGAATTACAGCCGGGCAGAGATACGTGACCTGCAGGAGAACCCAACAACAACTCCTGTGGCCAGGTCAACTTCTCAAATATCGTTGTCAGGAGCAGAGGCACGGGAAACCGTGCCAAACATTAAAGAGAACTTTGCACACATCAAGTTCACCTGTTTGCATTGCGGTGCATTGCTTTCCTGTGGTAACATGAGCATAACGTTAATCAACGTAGCTTATGAAAATCATAACTGCCCTAACCGCCCCAGACAGTATTCTTTTTTTGCTCCTGTTGAGCCCTTTTCAATGCCTGTTTTTTGTTGTTTCCCCCCCATAAAAACCAAAAAATATATAAAATTGTTCAAAAAATACAAAAAAAACAAAAAATGTTCAGAAAAAAAAAAAATATATATAAAACAACAAAAACATTAAAAAAAAGTTCTTTTCAGAACTACCTTCCCTTTCAAAAAAAATTGCTAGAATGTTTAGCACTCTGGCAAGCTCTATTTCTTTTGGTTCGCTTCCCCGTTCGCTTTCCGGTTCGCGAACCGGGAGCGAACCAAAAAATTTAAAAAAAGAAGAGTAAGTATAAGGAAAGTAAACAGAGAGTGATGTTAAAAGAAAGACAGCTATAGGGAGTAAACCAGAGATACTGTTTAATAGATCTATTTACCGAAGAAAAGACGGAAGAGGGTATAATTGTGAAAAACAAAATAGATAAGGAAGTGAAAGAAAAAAAAGAGAGTAGAACAATAACAAAGAAGAGTTTCTTGGAGAATGTGAGTGAATGTTCAAAATAAGATTAAAACATGGGGAATAACAGAGAGAAAAAATAGAAAACAGAAAACAAAAAATAACAGAAAAAGATTAATTTAAACAGCAAAGAAATGTAAATAACATAGAGCCATATCATCAACATAGGCAATAAAAGTTTTGCAGCTTTTATCGGCAGAAATATGTCACCAAAGCCGCTTTTGCGGCAGAAAACTGCAGCTAAAACCACTTTTGCACCAGTTTTCTGCCAATAAAAACAGCAATAATTTTATTGGCTGTGTTCATAATATGCCCCTTAGTGTGCTTCAACTACACAGAGAAAGCATTATGAACAAGTAGTGAAAGAGTGATCAGTCAAAGACACTAAGAGTAATAGAGACGGAGTGAGTGAACAAGAGTGAGGAACTATGAGAAGAGAGGGACTGAGAAAAAGAGTGGAAGGAGTTGAGTAAGAAGGTAATAGAGAAAGGAATGAGGAAAGTAGCAAAGGCAGGAAATTGAGGGTTAAAGAAATGAAGCTGTCGAACTACTAGTAGGTGAATGTGATAGAAATGTAACGAAAAGACTACAAAACATTTACCTTATAATTGTCGTTAAATTACTCACTTTTTGTTTTTATACTTTCAATCTGTGAAAGAGAAAACAAACATTTGAAAAATATTAAAACATGTATTTAAAAATTTGAAAAGACAAGGGAAAAGATTGAAGGACAAACAGTTTTTCAACAACTTTGACACTGACAGAAGCTTCTGCTTCTCCAGGCCCCCTACACAGTCCTAAAGATATACATTTTAAACTAACAGTATCTTGATGCAGATGAAGTGAGGCCTATCTTAAAACATGGTGCATCTTTTGCACTGCTGTTGTCTCACAAAAGTGTCGCAAGACACTAACATTTTAAATGATTGCTTCAGGATGCCAATAAGATGTGTCCTATCCAGAGGTTTCTTTGAGGTGAGACCTACTCAGGGTTCCAAATGAAATTTCGAGTTGTTGAAGAGAACAGAGGACATAATACATGTGAGGGCCTACCAATGAAGTAAGTCATGTCCACTTCACTCTTGAACAAAGGCCAGACCTCTTCTGTGTCCGTGGACAGACCTAAACTTCATCTGCACAATGTCATTCATAAACTTAGGAAACACAGGTGATGTAATTGAAAAATGTGGAGTTTCTTTTCCTCATTTCACAATCACATCACCTGTGTTGCCTTTGCTTAGGTATCTCATAGTGCAGATGTAGTCCAGCATATTAAACAGTACCTAGAAGTGCAGCACTGCATGCAACAACTTTGACACTTATAAAAGCTTTTGCTTCTGCATGCCCCCTACACAATGCTAATTATATACATTTTAAACTGATGGTATCTTGCTGGAGATGAACTGAAACCTATCTTGCAACATGGTGCATCTTTTAGACAAAAGTGACCCACAATGGAGCAAAAGAGGCGCACGGCACCCATAAATCTGACCCTAACATTTTAAATGATTGTTTCAAGATGCCAATAAGGTGTAACCTATCCACAGATTTGTTTCAGGTAAGTCCTACTCAGGGTTGCAGATGGAATTTAGGTTTGTTGAAGAATACAGAGAAGATAATACATGTGGAGGCCTACCAACGAAGTGAGTAATGTCCACTGCACTCTTGAACAAATGTCAGACCTCCTCTGTCTCCAGGAACAGGCCTAAACCTCATCTACACAATGTGGTGTGTAATGTTAGGAAACACAGGTAATATAATTGAAAAACATGCAATTTATTTTGCTCATTCCACAATCATATGACCTGTGTTTCCTTTGCTTAGGTATCTCATTGTGGAAATGTAGTCTATCATATGAAAGACTACGTAGAATATGAGCACTGTATGCAAGAACTTTGACACTTACAGAAGCCTCTCCTTCTCCATGCCTCCTACACAGTTCTAAATGTACATCATAAATGGAAACAGTACAGAATTAATTATACATGTTAAATGGTTTATTTTTGCTGTTCTCAGAATGTATCAAATTTCACTAAAAACAGTGACTTGAAGGTATTCATCATATAACAGCGGGAAAAAAAAAACACAATCAAAATGATTGTGTTTAAAAAACCCATACAACATAACAAATCAGAATTCAGAACTCCTTAAAGTTAACTTAATTTCCATGACGTCGAAGGATGTCCTATGAACAGCTCACACTCTGTTGTGCTGTTATTACTTTCAGCCCGCCACTTTCTGAAAGAAAACCTCCATCGTTTTGAAAAACATGTTACATACAATAAATGACTTCTTGCTCTCTACCACAAGTTTCCACAAGGCCAAATCTTGTCAGAGCCATTTATAACTCTTGGATTTCTTGTAAGCCAATCCCGTCATTTGGCATTTCCGCAACTTTCAGAATTAAAATGTTGAAGATCATTTTCACAATCCTGGACTAGTAATATCTTCCCCTTCTTCCTCAGTCATGTTCTACATTTCCTATGACACTGATACTGCTTACTATGAAGCAGATTTACACTACCTCTATGACTACTACAATTATTTAATTCTCTACATCACTTTTAATCACAAAGCAATATAAAACAGTAGACAGCATTGCAGACTTACATTCCCTCTACTCCATGTTTTGATTGGCTGCTTCAATTAGCTTATAAAAAGAATCAGTTTTTCTGAACTCATTCAAAGTGCAGTTATTTTTCGATGATGTCAACTGTTATGGTAAGAAGTTATGTCTCTGTACTACACTTATCCTCAAGGCCAAATTGTGTAGGAGCCATTAGAACTTCTTGAAATTCCTCAGAGCACATCCCGAGATTGTTTCCCTAAAATTTTGGTTTTAAAAACACCAGGTAAGAGTTTTTAAGGTCATATGGCAATTTTTTTGTGAAAATTAAAACAGAATCATTGCAGAATGACCAGCCATTTCTAGACTTTAAATAAGCTGTGTAATGTCCTGATGTTATTGAAGGACCGTCATGATATATAATTGCTGCAGTTACAAAAGTCCTTCCTGATATTGACAACTGTGAAGCCACAAAATTTTTCATTAAAGTTGTTAATTTTGTTCTATCAGGCCTACATCGTTGGAACATTAAAATGATATACTGGCCATATGTTCGTATAAATAATGTGGACATCATTTCAGATTTACATTGGCTACACTCCATGTTGTGATCAGCTGCTTTTACTAGCTTATTAAAAGAGACTGATTTACTGTCTGGCAAAGTTAAATATATAAATCTTTCTGAGTCTACACTAGTAGTACTTGATACCCTACAGTTCTCGCAGTCATGCTGCCATTGATAAGAAAGCCCAAACAGGTGATCTACATCTACACCTTCAGCATGCAATACATCAAGCATATACATTAAAAACTCCTGACAATCTTGCTGAATATTTTGAGAGAATTGTGTTTGGCCTGAACATCTGTCTAACAGATTTTGAATTTCAGACACACTTTCTATGTTTGTTCTATCAGTGCTACATTTCTCTAACACAGAATTTAACAAACTGCAAAATCTTTGATCAGAATTGACTACAATCTCTTCTTTTACATTTTCTAGAGAAAACAAAACATTAACCACTACATTAGCATAGCAGTTGACACCAGAACTGTTTTCAAATTGAAAACCAACAACATCTTCAACAGAATCCTTTTTGTTTCTGCTTATAATTTCAGGTTCATCGACTTTTCGTCTTTTTGCTACAACCTCCCCAGTATTGGTCACATTTCTTCGTTTCCGGCCTACCACACGTTTCTCAAACAAAGGATACTGAGGCAAATGTTGTGCATACTCTCTTCTTAACCTATTGTATTCCTTAACACAATCTAGATCCGCACAAATGTTTGTGACATCACACTCAATCAAGTACAATCCCGATAAAGTTCTAACTCGTGACAATGCCACATATGCCATACCCTCCTTGAACACAGAACTGCCAATATTCACCAATGCACTGTCTACACTTAAACCTTGCGATTTATGGATTGTCACCGCATATGCCAAGCAAACAGGAAACTGCTTACGGCGAACATATAAGTCTTTTACAAGCAAAAATCTAGCAGAACAACGACCAATTAGCTGTACTTCCTCAATGTCATCAAATTTAATTTTTAAAAATTCAATTCCATCTCTATTTCTGTATTTCACAAAATCAACAACATTACCCATTGATCCATTTACCAGACCTCTTTCAACATGTAAATTCCTTCTTAAAATTATACGGCAGTTCAAGCACACATTCAGAGTCTTTTCAAAACCTGCAGTTTTAGATATACTCTTCTCTAATGAATCCAATTTTGTTTTCAAATTCTCAGACAAAATAATTGTTGATCCCATATGCTCTACTCTGTCAATAGCTTCCAGTTTCACAATCTCTTGCTTTTCTAAATGCAACATTTTGTTGTTAAATTTGGCACATTCTGCAAGAGTTGGCATCAAACATATTCCAGATTTGTTCTCAGTAATTTTCAGAAAAATATTCTCAGGCACAACATCTTGTTCTGGATATAAATTTGACAGTAATCGTGCATGTAAAGCTTCTTTCCCATGCTCGGTCACTTTTCCAATTCTAACATCTTGTAGAATAGTCTTGTAAACTTCATCCTTCGCCTGACGCATATTTTCATGCAGTTCAGCATAATTGAAGTTTAACCAAATATTGACGTTGCCAATGCTCCCTAGGCACTTCCTGGTATCTTCATGCGTGAGCATTTTGAACACAGGTTGCCCTTTCACTGGTGTCAGCTGCAGAAGATCTCCGAAAACAATGATGTTATTGCCACCAAATAACACATCATACTCTGTTTTGAGAACTTCTTGCATTCTCAAATGCACAAAAGCAAGCATGACATTGGAAACCATGCTTACTTCGTCAATGATAAGAAGTTTCATTTTCCTCAAGACTCTTGAAACTTCACAACAAGCATCTCCAGATAGCTTGTGATATTGTAATTTGTTGTCATGCTCCACTGGCAGCATCAGTAAACGATGTAAAGTAATCCCTTTAATGTTATGTGCTGCCAGTCCAGTTGGAGTGGTGACAACACAAGACAGCGATGACTCTGTCTTTTCCTGCAAATAACATGAAATTGCTTTAATAAGGAAACTTTTTCCAGTTCCCGCTTCTCCACTCACGTACAGTCGGACAGGCTTCAACGACGTACATGAGCACTCTTTCTTGTCATGACTTAATCCATGATCAATTTGCATGGTAACTTCGTCATATATTTTCCTCTGCTCAACGTTGAGTTGTCTTTCCAACTCTTCTAAGTTAACCGCATCCTCCTGAGCATGTGCCATGGCTCTTTCCACTTCATTCATAGCAGTGGCAGCTTCATTTTCGATAACAGGTCCTCCTAGAGGATCCTGACTCAATGAAGCAGAACTCTGACTGTCCTGAGAACTGTCTCTGGCAATCTCGGCTGCAATCGTTGCTTCCTGCTCGATTTCCACATTCAACATTTCTACATATTTGGGAAAAGCAGGACATTCTATGGTCTCCTTGGCGGCATTGAAAGAGTCTTTGTAACAGAGGAAATCTCCAAGCAGTTCCTCTTCTGCACGCCAAGGCTTGAAAAGTTGCAAAAGTGCTAAATAGAAAAACTCCTTTTTTTCAGGAGATTCGCCACTCAATTTTCGATGGTTTATCAAGTGGTATTTTCTTTGCTTGACCAGACATCCCTCACTTCCTATTACAGCATACACTCCTTTCTCAGTATCTTCCTTGATGTTCCTCTTGAATATGTAATTTTGAAGAACCTCATACAGACAAACATTCTCGAGGTGACTGCTTCGATTTGGATGATATGTATCCAACATGTTGGTCTTCAAAATGTCGGTACTGTTTGGCTCCTTTTCCGCCAAATACTCAATTTCCCGCACAGGTTTGAGAACTCGATTACGTGTTGCAGCAAGACCAAGACTCGCCCAAACGATACTCCTGGACTTGGCATAGAGACTTGCTGAAGACAACCGGTCAGAACATTCGTAAGCTCCGATTTCTCGATGCGACAACATCTTCAGACTGAAACTGTACAACTTCTTGCTGAGGCTCTTTTCATGGGAAATGTCCTCCCACATATCCTTCAATTCTGTCTTCTCTTTTTTGGTGATGTAAGATGTCACATACCGAGCCACAGCCATACAGTTATCAGCCACAAACTGTATATCCATGTTAGCATTCCACATGGACAAAATCACCGGGTTGTAGTCGTTGATGTACTTAGACTCTTCGTTCCTCTTCAAATTGTATGTGTTTTTAGGTGATTTCTTCATCACATTATGTCGCAGCGAAGACATCAAACTGTTCACTCTTCCTTTAGAAATCACCGGTCGTGGAAAGCCAAAACGACATTTGGTGTAGAACTTGTCTTTGTTTCGGAATTTACGAAGACAGTACTTTCCACATCGATGGCTTTGGAAACGTACAACTTTTTCTCTTAGGCTTTTCTTCTCCTTTGCGTTTGGAACAGCACACGTAGAATACTGTTGTATGAAACTCATCACTGAGTCTTCTGGATCCGTTCCAAATTTAGGTGCATCCTTGATCCACAGCAACATATGTATATGAGGAGCACCTCTTGCTTGGTACTCCTTTCTCCAGAAGAAATCCAACACCTCTCCAAGAGGTGGATTCTTCTTATTCATGATGAAAGACATCATAGCTTCAAATCTATGATTGAAGTACCTACATACATTGACTGGATCCAAAGAGCACAGTTCTCCGGGTGTCTTGAATTCTATGTTTTCTACGTTAGCATTTGCCTCTCGTAGAAATTCAAGTAAGTCTTCCCAGCCATACTCGGCACAGCTCAGAGTGAGGAACCATGTGGGAGTTCCTAAATTCCTCAGCATACATTTTAAATCACCATGACGACGGTACCAGTACTCATTAGTACCACGCTGACACGCCATGAGATTAATCAGGTGAGAATCCAAAATACTGTCTTGGACATTGACTTTATCCATAAAGTCACTTGCCGAGATGTTTTGCATGTGTATACCACTTTTCAAGATGTGTTTCACTGCATATGACAGTCCAGACAGATCGCTTTCAAACAGGAGATGAAACAAATAAGGAATGCATTGTCGAAACCTAGCATCTCCTGCATACAATCGCAAAGTCCGGTATTTAGAAGCAGGAATTTGATGACGTCGCTCATCATATCTTCCTCCCTGACCTGTTGGAAAAAGCTGTGGGAAACACCGAGCTTCCAAACTTTCCTCCCAAACACTAATGGGACTCCCTTTGGCTTGTTTCATTTGAAACCACTCAATAGCATTCCCCATGACTTCCTTGGAATGCAAAGGATGAACACTATAATGTTCATATATTTCTTCACTAGTAGAGGGTTCTACTTTCTCAATTTGACCAGCACACAAATCACTATCCTCTTCCTCACTTACTTCCTCTTCTGCAACATATACATTCTTATAGTATTTATTATTTTTTTTCAAATACAATGTTGCCTTTTTAACTTTCCTAACATCCACTAAATCTTGCCATATTTTCTTATTCTTTGTCGGAACCCCATTAACTAAGATAACCAGAGGTTCCTCTTCCACTTTTTCTACTCCAATTGTGTTCATGTTTTTCTTCAAATCTATAGGCAAATAAACAACTCTTCCCTTTAATCCTCTCTGTAAATCTGATGGAGGCAATTTCCCTGTCTTTGGCTCCATTCTTACAATAGCCTGAAAGGGATGGATACTTTGAATCAAAATAGATTCATAAGTATTTAAATCCTTCAATTCAGAAGGAATCTCAACCAATTCCAGATTATTATGAACTGCTCTAGCAGGCATCTGGTTTTGATTTAATTTATTACAACAATAAGTACACACACGTTGATCCAATCCCAAATCAAAACAATTTTCTACCATCAAGTATGTTGCGAAATCCTTCCATTCACTATTATTTTCCCTTTCACTTTTTGCATATAAATCCACTAACTTAGTCTGATTCTTATAATAAGTGCGTCGACAACACACACAAGTGAAATTTGGCCTCTCACTTGATTTGACCTGAAACGTCGCAATTTCCCTCTGGAAATTATCTGTACTGGAAACCTGTACACTATCTTCCACATTACCCGCTTCTTCTTGGTCAATTTCAACATTCTCCTCTTTACTTCCAAAGTAACAAAACTCAATTTCTTCACATATATTCTTCACATCTATTTCAGAACCATGCAAAAGAGCAGCGCATAATTGTTTAAGCATAATTGCTGGACTCTTAGCATAATACAACATTCTAACTAATTTCCTCACTTTATTATGATGCACTGCTAGCATCCTGAAATGATGAAAAACACTCTGGCATACTCTCCTGGAAAGACAAGCCAGTGAATGACCATGCAAACCTGTCACTTCTCTCACTCTGCAAGGATCTAATTCTTGCAACAACTTCATTTTCTGCTTCAAACTTTTCTTATTAAATGACCGTACAAAATCACAAAGCAAATTGATGGAATCCTGTCGCACACTGCAAATACTACTACACTTCCAGGTGTACACAGGACCCTTAGGATGTCTTCCTAAAACCTCATTACCTAACACCTCTTCTGCCTCTGTTGTCACAAGTTTTTCTTTTTCAACTGGACAACCATCTTTCACTTCATAAGCTCGACCACTGGTGTCAACTGCATGCACCAAATCATTATCCTGGAAATAACTCTCCTCATTAAAAAATGCCTCACAGCTTGAACTATGCATCCATTCTCCAGAAAAAACTTCACAAAAATTACTACGATTAACTATTCTCTTCCATCTACTATTTCTTTTGAAATCATAAATTGCCTTGTTTAGCTTCCTAATTCTATTGATTATCAAAATAAATAACTTACGTTTAATTTCAAATGCCTGATCAATAACTTTCTCAACTTTTTTTTTCTCTTATAAAAAACCACTTTCTGTTGACCTTTCTTAATATTTTTTAACAAATTGCCAATTATCCTGTTGCGGAACATTCGTTTACGAATGTCCCTAAACTGTTGTTTCCTTCTACTATCATGCACAGAGGTATCTCTTGCTCTAGCAGTAACATTTTTCATTGGCCTTTCCTTTCCATTTGAATTGCTTCTCTTTTTCTGGACTGAAACATTTTCTGTAGTAATATTTTTTTTACTACAGATATTTCTTATGAATGTTTTTGTACTCTTACCCGGTGCTTTCTTGGTGACTTGACAAATCTTTTTGTTAGAGGACTGCTGCTTTTTTTCATTGACCTGCTGTCTTTGACGTTTTGCAGCCTTTCTCAGTCTTTCTTTAGTTGGCATGCTGAAATCTTGAAATGATCTGCAGTTGAATCTGTGGTAAAATATATTAAAAAATGTTATTAACCACTATTACCCAACAGTAAATCAATAACAGTAATCAAAAACTTAAAACACTACTTGACATTTTTACATAGAAGATTTTTTAGTGCTTGGCAAATTTAGAATACAGAAATAGCAGAAAAGAAATGGAATTTATATTCATTTTACCTGTGCTATTTTATATGTGAATCTGATCTAATTTTATGAGCATATTTTAATATTTTATTGAAGACACTACACATAACCTGTTTTTGAAGGTGTCTTTATTTTTAAATTAAACGGTTTACATTTTTACTTTTTATTTATTATAAATTTTTAAAATAAATGTTTATAGTTCCATAGGCTCAAGCACGTCAGCTTCCCATCCTATGTCATATAATTCTGACAAATCTGCATCCTCATCACGTTCTTCTTCATCCTCAGGATTTAAATCATCCAAGGGATCAACATCCACTGATGTTTCAATTACGAGTTCAATGATGAGGTCGAAATCAACTGATTGCTGATTGTCGCTCATGTTGATGTTGTCTTTATCTTTAAAGAAAGATAACAACAATGAGATGTTGCAGAGTAAGAAACAAATCTCAGAGATTATAATAGTAAAATTGTTTAACAAGAGTAACATTTTGCAGCTATTATTTAGCCATGTCCAGCGATGCTGAGCAGGTGAAGCCTATGTCTAATTTTTCACTGAACAGGACTCATCTCTTCTTAACCTTGGATAAGCCTCACCGACTCTGTGTCCCCTGCACATACTTAAATGTAAAGGGGCAGATTTATGTTAACTGGCACATCCCCAGGCATGCACCAGTTAACGTGCACCGCTGCTCTGCCACCCATGGTGTGCCGCATTTACAATCAGATAGGAGACAGCTGCGTCAAAACCCTGCGCCTGCTTGAAGCAGGCATAGGTCTTGACGCAACATTGTGGAGATGGGGCACCCCTGAGCCTTGCTGGAGCTGCATCGCACTTGCGATACAACTCCAGCAATGCGCCACCTTAACGGCACAGATGCGTCACGCATCAGTGCCATTTTGGCCCCATGCTGCGCCGCAATGTAAATGCAGCACACCATGGGTGGCGGAACAGCGGCGCAGGATGACTGGCACATCCCTGGTGATGCGCCAGTCATCATAAATCTATCCCTAAGCTTCTTATCTTGTTGGAGATAAACTGCCATATGTATCATCAAAATATTTTGCATTTCCTAAATAGCGAATTTTAAGGAATAAATAGCGATTCTTTACCATTCCTAATTTGCGATGAGCAAATTGCTAATTGCAAATTACCCATTCATTTCCATGGGCCAGGAGGCCCATAGGAATGAAGGTGCAATTTGCGATTAGCAATTAGCTCATCGCAAATTAGGAATTTTTCCAAAGGTGCAGGGGTGTCTCAAGAACACCCTGCTGCACCCCTGAAAAAGAAATTTGGGGGCATATGGTGCACATACATGCCCTAAGGGCATGTATGGGCATCATATGGCACCTTTTGTTTTTTGGAAAAAAAGCTTTTTGAAAAGAATTCGCAAATTACCACCAACTAGAAGTTGGTGGTAATTTGCAAATCCTTAATGGCATTTTTTGCATATTTTTTGTTTGATACATTGCATTTAAGGAATCGCAAAATTTGCAAATCCTTAAGTGCAATCGCAAAATAAGGAATAGCAAATTTTGCTATTCCTTATTTTGCATCAAACTTGTTTGATACATACCATTTGTCTAATTAGCATTCGCAAAGGCCGAAATTCGCAGAATTTTGGCCTTTGCGAATGCTAATTAGCTTGATACATATGGCCCCAAGTGAGGCCTGTCTTGCAACATGGTGCATCTTTTGCATCACTGCTGCATCGGTTTCATGTGGCACGTTTTTTTACACCATGACACATCTGCCTAAATGCATCAATTTGTAATTTTGTCGCCTCATAGCAAATCTTTTGCACCGCCGCTGCATCAGAAAAGTGACGCACAGTGGCGCAAAAGAGGCATACACCTATCATAAATCTGTCCCTAGCATTTTAAATGATTAATTCAGGATGACGATAAGGTGTGGCCTATCCAGAGGTTTGTTTAAGGTGAGGCCTACTCAGGATTGCAGATGAAAGTTACGCTTGATGAAGAATACAGAGGAGATAATACATGTAAAGGTCTACCAATGAAGTAAGTGATGTCCACTTCATTGCGCCAGTCATCATAAATGTATCCCTAAGCTTCTTATCTTGTTAGAGATGAACCGCCATATGTATCATCAAACTATTTTGCATTTCCTAAATAGCAAATTTTAAGGAATAAATAGCGATTCTTTACCATTCCTAATTTGCGATGAGCAAATTGCTAATTGCAAATTACCCATTCATTTCCATGGGCCAGGAGGCCCATAGGAATGAAGGTGCAATTTGCGATTAGCAATTAGCTCATCGCAAATTAGGAATTTTTCCAAGGGTGCAGGGGTGTCTCAAGAACACCCTGCTGCACCCCATAAAAAGAAATTTGGGGCATATGGCGCGCACATACATGCCCTAAGGGCATGTATGGGCGTCATATGGCACCTTTTGTTTTTTGGAAAAAAAGCTTTTTGAAAAGAATTCGCAAATTACCACCAACTAGAAGTTGGTGGTAATTTGCAAATCCTTAATGGCATTTTTTGCATATTTTTTGTTTGATACATTGCATTTAAGGAATCGCAAAATTTGCAAATCCTTCAGTGCAATCGCAAAATAAGGAATAGCAAATTTTGCTATTCCGTATTTTGCATCAAACTTGTTTGATACATACCATTTGTCTAATTAGCATTCGCAAAGGCCGAAATTCGCAGAATTTCGGCCTTTGCGAATGCTAATTAGCTTGATACATATGGCCCCAAGTGAGGCCTGTCTTGCAACATGGTGCATCTTTTGCATCACTGCTGCATCGGTTTCATGTGGCACGTTTTTTTTACACCATGACACATCTGCCTAAATGCATCAATTTGTAATTTTGTCGCCTCATAGCAAATCTTTTGCACCGCCGCTGCATCAGAAAAGTGACGCACAGTGGCGCAAAAGAGGCATACACCTATCATAAATCTGTCCCTAGCATTTTAAATGATTAATTCAGGATGACGATAAGGTGTGGCCTATCCAGAGGTTTGTTTAAGGTGAGGCCTACTCAGGATTGCAGATCAAAGTTACGCTTGATGAAGAATACAGAGGAGATAGTACATGTAAAGGCCTACCAATGAAGTAAGTTATGTCCACTTCATTGTGCCAGTCATCATAAATCTATCCCTATGCTTCTTATCTTGTTAGAGATGAACTGCCATATGTATCATCAAACTATTTTGCATTTCCTAAATAGCGAATTTTAAGGAATAAATAGCGATTCTTTACCATTCCTAATTTGCAATGAGCAAATTGCTAATTTCAAATTACTCATTCATTTCCATGGGCCAGGAGCTAATTGCTAATTGCAAATTGCACCTTCATTCCTATGGGCCAGGAGGCCCATAGGAATGAAGGTGCAATTTGCAATTAGCAATTAGCTCATCGCAAATTAGGAATTTTTCCAAGGGTGCAGGGGTGTCTCAAGAACACCCTGCTGCACCCCCTGAAAAAGAAATTTGGGGGCATATGGCGCACATACATGCCCTAAGGGCATGTATGGGCGTCATATGGCACCTTTTGTTTTTTGGAAAAAAAGCTTTTTGAAAAGATTTCGCAAATTACCACCAACTAGAAGTTGGTGGTAATTTGCAAATCCTTAATGGCATTTTTTGCATATTTTTTGTTTGATACATTGCATTTAAGAAATCACAAAATTTGCAAATCCTTCAGTGCAATCGCAAAATAAGGAATAGCAAATTTTGCTATTCCTTATTTTGCATCAAACTTGTTTGATACATACCATTTGTCTAATTAGCATTCGCAAAGGCCGAAATTCACAGAATTTCGGCCTTTGCAAATGCTAATTAGCTTGATACATATGGCCCCAAGTGAGGCCTGTCTTGCAACATGGTGCATCTTTTGCATCACTGCTGCATCAGTTTCATGTGGCACGGTGTTTTTTACACCATGACACATCTGCCTAAATGCATCAATTTGTAATTTTGTCGCCTCATAGCAAATCTTTTGCACCGCCGCTGCATCACAAAAGTGACGCACAGTGGCGCAAAAGAGGCATATACCTATCATAAATCTGTCCCTAGCATTTTAAATGATTAATTCAGGATGACGATAAGGTGTGGCCTATCCAGAGGTTTGTTTAAGGTGAGGCCTACTCAGGATTGCAGATGAAAGTTACGCTTGATGAAGAATACAGAGGAGATAATACATGTAAAGGTCTACCAATGAAGTAAGTGATGTCCACTTCATTGCGCCAGTCATCATAAATGTATCCCTAAGCTTCTTATCTTGTCAGAGATGAACCGCCATATGTATCATCATACTATTTTGCATTTCCTAAATAGCGAATTTTAAGGAATAAATAGCGATTCTTTACCATTCCGAATTTGCGATGAGCAAATTGCTAATTGCAAATTACCCATTCATTTCCATGGGCCAGGAGGCCCATAGGAATGAAGGTGCAATTTGCGATTAGCAATTAGCTCATCGCAAATTAGGAATTTTTCCAAAGGTGCAGGGGTGTCTCAAGAACACCCTGCTGCACCCCTGAAAAAGAAATTTGGGGGCATATGGCGCACATAAATTTTAACAACATTCCTTTACCTCAAAAACGATTTTCAAGTCATAATTTGAAAACACTGCCCACGGGGAAATGACTTAAAATGTCCTTAAGACACATGAAAGTGTTTTTTTAAAGCCTTTGCAACTTTTTTGGGTCACTTTTAACATGGCTATGTAACTCAAACAGTCAAAATCTAAATTTACCATGCACAGGTGGGACCATATTTACAAGGAATGTGCTCCACGGTGAAAGGTCTTTTAATGTAATATGGGAAAAATGACATCAGAGACACTGAAATGCCTTATAAAGAAGCATACACCATTATGTCCTTGTCATAAATTTAAAAACCATTCCTTTTCCCCAAAAACGATTTTCAAATCATAATTTGAAAACACTGCACATGGGGAAATGACTTAAAATGTCCTTAAGACACATGAAAGCGTTTTTTGATTGCCTTTCCAGCATGGTTGGGTCACTTTTAACATGGCCATGTAACACAAACATTCAAAATCTAAATTTGCCATGCACAGGTGAGAGCATATTTACAAGGAATTTGCTCCACAGGGAAAGGTCTTACATTAAAATGGGAAAAATAACATCAGAGACACTCAATTGCCTTATAAAGAAGCATACACCATTATGTCCTTGTCATAAATATTAAAACCATTCCTTTTCCCCAAAAACGATTTTCAAATCATAATTTGAAAACACTGCACATGGGGAAATGACTTAAAATGTCCTTAAGACACATAAAAGCGTTTTTTGATTGCATTTGCAGCATGTTTGTGTCACTTTTAACATGGCTATGTAACGCAAACATTCAAAATCTAAATTTGCCATGCACAGGTGGGAGCATATTTACAAGCAATTTGCTCCACAGGGAAAGGTCTTACATTAAAATGGGAAAAATAACATCAGAGACACTCAATTGCCTTATGAAGAAGCATACACCATTATGTCCTTGTCATAAATATTATAACCATTCCTTTTCCTCAAAAACGATTTTCAAGTCATAATTTGAAAACACTCCACAGCTCCTATGCACAAAAAAACCCTGTCAGTACTAATACTTCACATTTTCTCCAATTACAATTTCTCAAAGAAACACAATCTATTTGTAAAACACTTGAGACAAAGCAACATTTGAAAAACACAACTTTCTTCATAATTTTCTCCTTAAAGCACACTATTCTCTATCTAAATTAAAGAAATCTTTTCTCACCTTAGCAAATACTTTGAGTTTCAAAACAGTCTCAGAAACACACCAATTTGTCTTCAGCAGAGCAAAAGGTATGCACTCCAGAGTCTGCAGCTATCAAAAGCACAGAAATGCTGTAATTCTTCACACATATCTCTCATGTCACCCAATCAAAACTCTTCCCTCACTTTTTTTCAAATCAAAACCCTTCCCCCCTCTGCCCTTTCTGTCTTTTTTGCATAGCAACCACCTCTTGGAAGACCTCTGGTGTTTGCAAGTTCACACAACAATGTTGCAATTGAACTCTGAACTCTCAGTGCACCTCATATCCAGTGCATTCTTTCATTTAATGATTTTTTCTTGACCACTCAAAATACATCTTTCAAAGAACTCATCCATGCACCCTAACTTTCTGTTTTCAGCAATCAAAATCCACCAATCACTGTTACTGCTTCATTAACACAGAAACTCCACCGTTTTTTTCATTTTAAACTCTTATTTTTTCAACTGCCATTTCATTGCCACACTTCATCTGACTGCAGGAGAACCTTCTCTCACCATGTTTTCTGTCTGGATTGTTGGACATAGTTACATCTATTGGGCTCAGAGGTATGCTGAGAACAGGAATTTACCTAACCTCAATTTACAAGATGTGGAAATTAAGTGGTTTGGCCACAGAGGATTAAAATGTCACCAATTGATACCATTGGTGAAAACCTTTATGCATTTGCCAAAACCTGACCTGTTAATTGTGCACTGTGGAGGTAATGATTTGGGCACTTTGACTGGGGTAGGTCTGGAAATGCTTTTAAAGGACACCTTTGAGCAATTAATGGCACTTTTTCCTCAGACTGCCTTGGTACATTCAAATATATGCCAAAGACAGAAATGGAGGTGGTCAAACCAATTTTGTCCACAAATTGAGAAGTCGAGGAAGCATGTAAACAAATCTGTTTCAGCTTACATGAGAGACCATGGAATGGGCTCCGTGTACAACAATAACTTGCGTTACTACATGCAAGATATCTACAGAGGAGATGGAGTTCACTTCTCAGATGAGGGCAACAGAATTTTCATTCTGAATTTAAGACTGTGCATTGGTACCTACTTATAAGTACCTAAATGTACCATAAACCCAAAAGCTCTTCTCAGAGCTACCCTACATCTGATCACTCACAATTATTATTTTACTCTAACTTTTTTCACTAATTTTCAACAAAGTACGCTCCCTGGGGCGCTACCCGGTACGTGAACCGGGAGCTAACCTCGCTAAATTTTTAAAAAAATGTTTTTTTTCGCACATATGGGCCTCCTCAGCCACCCTCAGAAAACCTAGGGGGTCAAGATAAGTCTACTGTGCCCCCTTCTACCCATTCTGAACATTATTTGCCCTCCATCTTGTATCTTAATTCGACCGAAACACAAAATGGTGGACTCCCGTAACGCTTAAGGTTCGCGTACCGGGGCTCTCGCCAGTTCGCGTACCGGGTCGCTCCCTGGGAAGCGCACCATCAAAAAAGGTGGGAAAGTAGTTTACAGAAAAGCGACTGGAGACAATTTCACCAAATATAGATTAGCTCATACTACATACCAATCCCTACCATTTTCACAAATTTGATTGAAATTCCATTTAACCATTTAGCCTGTAGACCTCTCTAAATACCCTGAGGTAAATTACTTCACAAAACACATCTGAAGTGTTGGAATTGACAACCAATTAAAATGTTACTTTCATTTTCTACTTTTTTTACCTGACATTTGATTGGTTATGTACCTGAATATATATAAAGGAAGAGAGAGAAACACAGCCATTTTGACTACTACTTCCTGAACTACATTGCAAGATCATTTTCACTCACAACTTAAACTTGTTTTTAGAAGGTGAGATATTATTTTATAAATTTGAAAACATTTTCAGATAGTTATATACTATCCCTCTGTAAGAGTTAGACATTGAGAAAGGCTTCTTTATTATAATTATGGATTGATTTAGGTTTCTGTGGTATAATTATGAATTTACTTAGGCTTCTTCACAGGCACTTTTTAATAGTACTACTTCACGCCTGAAACCATACAGTGCCCATAGATTACTTCTCTGTTATAAACTAACAAGTACCTGTCTGAACTTAAACCCAACAGTGCCCTATCTCTACTGATATATTTATTTTTTATGCAAATTACAGCAATAAAATGGAAGGTGAGCAGAATATTTCCTTCGAAATTGTTCTGGAGAACAACACAGAAAAAGATATTGAGGACAATGATGACTCAGATTTCATGGATGAATCACGGGACCATGAATTAGTTCAATGTGTAGAATCTGTGGATCATTTACTTCATTATGATGACGGTCAAATGTGGGAAGTTATGTTCACTCAACAAGAGGACATATCTGACAGTCAAATGTTAGACATTCTATTAAATTTTGAAAAACAATCCGAAAAATAAAATTATATGTAATATTAAAAAATTATTTGAGTCTTTAATCATTTTTATATGTAATTCATAAACTAGTGAAATGTTAGAAATGTTTTTAAATTTTGAAACACAATTACAATAATAAATAATTGCTTAAAAAATAAAAAATTAAAAAATAGTCAACAAAACCAACAATCAATTAACATACAGTATTTGAAAAGTCTATCATTCTTTTTTCCTTATAGTACGCTGCCCAGAACGCTTCCCGGTTCGCAAACCGGGCGCTACCCACGCAAGAAAACAAAAAAAAATTTTTATTTTTTTTTTGCCCCGCGGGGCCCTTTTAAAGCCTCCACATTAAACCTAGGGGGTCAGGGGGGATCTACTATGCCCCCTTATGGTCATTTCCCACTTTGTTTTGGCCTCCTCTTGTCTCTCAATCCTACCGAGAGACAAGATGGCGGCCGCTCCGGACTGTTTAGAATGTTGACAGACACCGGAGAGCCAATCAGCTTCGCTACGCGAAGTTCCGTTACGCGTCAAGTCCACGAACCGGAGCGCTGCCCGGTCCGCTGTTACAGATATATATCTTTTTTTGAACGTTAATTTCTCAAAATCCACTGAAGCACATATATTGAGACCTAGCAAAGGCACATCGGGCTACCAGTCCCTACAATTTTGCCAAGTTTCGTGGAAATCCATTCAGCCGTTCGGGCTAAAAGTGAGGCCAACCGCCCTATGGAAAACTCAATGTTAAAAACACGTTTTGGGACCCCCCTTTTTTCTCGGCCCCCTCTTGACGAACCCCCCCCCAAATTTCCAGGGGCTGCTAAGAAACAAAATGTTCCATTTTCCTGAAAATTTCAGCCAATTCCGTCCACAAACGCCAAAGTTATTAGACATAGAATTTTCAAAAATCCCATAGAGAAAAAATCCTAACTATTAATACCTACTGGCGACCGCCAGTAGGTAATATATATATATATATATATATATATATATATATATATATATATATATATATATATATATATATATTATATGTATGAAATTTACACTGCTCTGCAAACAAGGATTGACATTGCCATGTTTTGACAAATATAAGTTTTTATTTGTCGGCTGATTGGACATGTTTTGCCTGTACTAGCCTGTCGTCAATCCTTGTTTGCAGAGGAGTGTAAGTTTCATGAATACGGACCGAGCTTGGGTGGTCTGGCGTGACGACGCGCCCTTCCGTCAGGAGTGTACAGTGGCTGCTACACAAGCAATGCCAAGAAATATATATATGTATACATATTCATTAATCCCTTTACTGCTTGACCTTTTCCTCCCCTATGCTAAGCCTTTTTTGGGCTATTTGGGATAGTTTGCGCTTAGGTCCCTGTAACTTTTTGACCACATAAGGTACACACGCCAAATTTGCGTCCTTTTCTTCCAACAGCATGTCAATTCTAAAAGTACCCGTGGTTTGTGGATTCCTTTGGAGGAGACCCAGAAATTAGCCAAATACAGCTACATTTGTTTTTTTGGGGGGAAAAATGGGAAAAAAGGGCTACAGACGAAAGCGTCTGTTTTTTCCCCTGCAAATGGTATCAAAAAAGGGGGCATGGTGATGAAATCACCATCTTCCCAGCTTTCAGGCACAAGCAGACTTTTGTCAGAAAGCCAACATTTTTTACACAGTTTTGGCATTTTTCTGGGACATAGCCTATTTGTGCTATTTTTGTGCTTTCAACCTCCTTTCAGTTAATGGTAAAAATGGGTATGAAAGCAATAATGGATCCTAGAAAGCTATATATTTTAGAAAAGTAGACAATAATCTGAATTCAGAAAGGGGTCATGTGTGTAGATCAGTTGAGGTTTCTTTATAGAAACTAACAGTTGAATATCGGAAAAATTGTAAATTAGTTGAAAAAAACAGCCATTTGTGTCAACATTTTCACCTGTAACTTCTTTTAAATATGACAGCAGTTTGAAAACAATATACTGTTACATCTGCTGGGCCTTTCTGGTTGTGGGGATATATGGGACTTGTAGGTTCATCAAGAACCCAACGAACCAAGAGCCAATAACTGAGCAGCGTCTTGAAATAGTTTTTTATTATGTACCCGGTATATGGCAATTAATTTGGGAAAATATATACATTGAAAAATCAGTATGAGAAACACCTATGAATTTCTGAAATTGGAACACATTATAGAGTTTAGAAACAGTAGATATTTGCACATTTTCGAAATTGTGAGTACCCATACCAGCATGAGAATTACAGCTCATTTTTCAAAATGACTTATTTTTTACACATTGTCTTTCAAATTTCAAGGCAGAAATGCATCGAAAGTCAATAGGTAATAACAGTCGCTCTACAATTCTGTGTTACCCTTGGTCTCCTGAGAAAAATGATACCTCACTTGTGTGGGTAGGCCTAGTGCCCACAACAGGAAACAACTCTAAACGCAACGTGGATACACTTTATTTTTACGCTTTATTTTTACAGTGAAAACTGACCCTTTTTTTGCAAAGTGCCTAGCTGTAGATTTTGAACCCTTGCTCTGCGGGCACCTAGGGAAACCTAGAAAACCTATATCTATTGTAAACTAGACACCCAGGGAAATTCAGGATGGAGTAACTTGATTGGCTCCCACCAGGTTCTATTACGCAGAATCCCTTGCCAACTTAAAACTTTGTAAAAAACACATTTTCCTCACAGCTCTGTGGTGGAAAGTTCTGGAATCTGTGTGGATCCACAAAATTCCACCCACCATGCGTTCCCTAAAGTCTTCCAAGAAAAATGGTATCTCACTTGTGTGGGTAGGCCTAGTGCTCGCGGCACGAAATGGCCCAAAACACAACGTGGACACTCCACATTTTCCCAGTGAAAATGGACCCTTTTTTGGCAAAGTGCCTAGCTGCAGATTTTGAACCTAGCTCTGCCGGCACCTAGGGAAACCTAGCAAACCTATACATTTTTGAAAACTAGACACCCAGGGGAATCCAGGATGGGGTGACTTGACTGGCTCTCACCTGGTTCTGTTACCCTGAATCCCTTGCAAACCCCAAAATTTGGTTAAAAAAAGCACATTTTCCTAACATTTTTGTGGTAGAAAGTTCTGGAATCTGCGTGGATCCATAAAATTCCACCCACCCCACATTCCCAAAAGTCTGCCGATAGAAATGGTACCTCACTTGTGTGTGTGGGTCCACTTACCCGCATTCCCCAAAGTCCTACGAGAAAAATTATACCTCACTTGTGTGGGTAGGCCTAGTGCCCGCAACAGGAAACGGCCCAACGTAACGTGGACACAGCAAATTTTCCAATGAAAGCTGACACTATTTTGCAAAGATTTTGCTAGCTGTAGATTTTGAACTCTAGCTCTGCCAGCACCTAGGGAAACCTTGCAAACCTATACATTTTCGAAAAAATTGAAACCCAAGGGAATTCAGGATGGTGTGACTTGTATGGCTCTCACTAGGTTCTGTTACCCAGAATCCCTTGCAAACCTCAAATATTGCACAAAAAAATACATTTTCCTCACATTTCTGTGGTGGAAAGTTCTGGAATGTGTGTGGATCCACAAAATTCCTCTCACCCCGCATTCCCCAAAGACTTCCGAGAAAAATGGTTCCTCACGTGTGTGGGTGGGTCAAGTATCGGCCACAGACAAGGGTCCAAAACCTATTGAGGCAACATCAAAATTACCTATCACAAAGAAAGATGCAAGTGAAGTACAGAAAGAAGCAACAGCAGTGCAGAAAGAACCAACAGAGGTGCAAAAGGATGCAAGAGGGGTGCAGAAAAAGGGAAGAGAGGTGCACAAAGGGGCAGGAGAGATACAGAAAGAGGCAGGAGGGGTGCAGAAAGAAGGAAGAAAAGTACAGAAAGAAGCAACAGAGGTGCTGAAAGAGTAAGAGATGTGCAGAAAGAGGCAAGTGAGGTACAGAAGGAGGCAAGAGAACTGCAAAAAGAGGCAAGAGAGTTGCAGAAACAGGCAAAGGGGTGCAGAAAGAGGGAACGGTGTGCAGAAAGAGGCAAAAGGGGTACAGAAATTAGCAAGAGAGGTGCAGAAAGAAGCAAGAGATACAAAAGGACACGGCCCCCCCTTCCATGGCCCCAGGGATTCCATCCCTTGGGGCATGGCCTCTTTGATGGGGACCATGGGGAGAGCCCCAAAGCCTCAGGAGCTGGGGCAGAGCTTCCCCAGCTCCCGTGGCCCCCCATGTTTCCTTGAAATCACGATCAGCGCGCACGTCACGCTGACGTAATTTCAGTGAAACCGAAACTGAAATGACTTTTTAAAATTTTCGGCCTGATTCCTGCACCCAGTGCGAATTCTGCTGATTTCATTTAAAAAAATGCATTTTTTGGCCCTGGACGCCCTGAGCAGCCCTAGGCGGTCAAGATGTTTCTACCCAGCCCCTCTTCTTGTTTTTTACCTTTTTTAATGTTGTCTTGTGTCTCAGTTACCGAGTCACAAGGTGGCTACCAACACTTCATGGTTTGGAGTGTTGGCAGCCAATTAGAATGAAGCTTGTGCTCGGGAGGAGTCGCAATTACTCCTCGTGCTCAGGTGTCGATATTCTAAATTTTAAAATTTCTCAGCAACTACTGAACGGATTTACACCATTTACAAAAAGCACGCTTTCTGAACAAAGACCTACCCTTTTGCCAAAAGGATCATTTCAGTTTCCCTTTCTACGTGCTCAGAGGGCTATCTCAGCCCCCTGAGAATATAGAAAGACGGGAGAGAAATCGCTGGAAAGGGGAGAATCTCCCCTTTCCAATGGTACCCCTCCCCAGTGGATCCCTCCCTGGGGATTGCTACAGGAGTACGATCCCCAAGCAGGGATCCACCCACTAGACACCAGGGAGGGGCAAGGGCCTTTGCTCCCCCCAATGTTATTTGGCACAATTTAGGGCCAGATGTAGGTAACTTCAATTTACCGACTCATAAATACTGAATTTTACTGATTCGGTATTTATGAATCGGTAAATATGAAGGTGGGAGATGTAGGTAAATTTTAAATTTGATTTACCGAATCGGCAACATTCGGTATTTACCGATTGGGTAAATACCGAATCGGTATTTCCCATTGATTCCTATGGGCTGCGAAGCCCATAGGAATCAATGGGAAATACTGATTCGGTATTTACCCAATCGGTAAATACCGAATCCTGCAAGGGTGCAGGGGGTGTCACTTTGATACCCTCTAGCACCCCAAGTACAGGCAGGTGTGACATGTGGCACACATACATGCCCTAAGGGCATATCTGTGTGTCACATGGCACAGGTGAGCATGCACAGATGTGCATGCACACCTGAATTCGGTATTTTACATAACAATAGGATTGGGTGGTAAAATACCGACTCTTAAGGGCCTGTGGCACTCTTAGGAGTGTCACCTACATGTGGATTTACCGAATCGGTAAAAATACCGATTCGGTTTTTACAGAATCAGTAAATTTACCGATTCGGTAAATTTACCGAATCTGTAAAATAATGGCCCCTACATGTCAAACCCCAAATACCGGTCGGTAACGGCCGAATTCGGCCGTTACCGGCCGGTATTTGCTCTCCTACATCTGGCCCAGAGTCTTTTTGCCCCCCCTGGGTGGCAGTAGCCCCTAATCTGCCCCACTGGACACCAGGGATTTTTAGATATATTTAAAATAATGGTGGGGGCTGCTCAAAACAGGCATGCCCATGCCCCCAACCCCACAATTATTACAGTCTTTCTGCCCCCCCTGGGGGGCATATGGGGCATCGGCCACTAATCTGCCCCTTCGCGGGGGCAGAAAGCCCACTAAACACTAAGGATTTGTTTTTTGAAGTTTTTTTTAGGGTGGGGGCATTGGCATACAGTTTTGGACAGACCCCACCCTAATTAAAATTTGCCCCAAAAAATCACTGGTGCCTAGTAGGCTTTCTGCACCCCCTGAGGGGCAGATGGGGGCATTAGCCCCCAATCTGCACCCCCGGGGGGGGGAAGATCACCAGTCGCCAGGGATTTTTTTGGGGCAAATTTTAATTAGGGTGGGGGCTGCCAAAAACAGGCATGCCGATGCCCCCAACCCTGCAATTATTACAGTCTTTCTGCCCCCCGGGGGGAAGATGCGGTATTGGCCCCTAATCTACCCATTAAGGGGGGCGGAAAGCCCACTAGACACTAGTTTTTTTTTTACAAAGTGAAAATAAGGGTGGAGCTGCCCAAAATGGGCATGACCATGCCCCCACCTCCGCAATTATTACATCTTTCTGTCCCCCCCTGGGGGGCAGATGAGGCAGGCATTGTCCTCTAATCTGCCCCTTTTGGCAGAAAGCCGACTGAACACACATGCTGTTTTGGGCAGCCCCCACCCTAATTAAAATTTGCCCGAAAAAATCCCTTGCATCTAGTAGGCTTTCTGCCCCCTGGGAGGGGGCAGATGGGGGCATTAGCCCCTAATTTGCCTCATCTGGGGGCGGGGGGCAAAAAGCCCACTAGTCACCAACGATTATGCTGGCTTTTTTTGTGCATGGGCATAACAATGCCCCCACCCCCCAAAAAAAAATATCCACAGTCTTTCTGCCACCCTTGGGGGCATAATGGGGCAACCCCCCCCAATATCCCCTCCCGGGCAGCAAAAAGCCGACTAGTTGTTTATAGCAGTATGCCTACCTGTGGATTTTGGGCCCAAGTGGCACATATGGAAACCTAGCAAACGTGTACATTTTTGAAAAGTAGACACCCAGGGGAATCCAGGATGGGGTGACTTGACTGGCTCTCACCAGGTTCTATTACCCAGAATCCCTTGCAAAACTTAAACATTTGTCAAAAAAACACATTTTCCTCATATTTCTGTGGTGGAAAGTTCTGGAATATGCGTGGGTCCACAAAATTCAACCTACCCTGCATTCTCCAAAGTCTTCAGAGAAAAATGGTACCCACTTGCGTGGGCAGGCCTAGTGCCTGCGACAGGCAATGGGTCCAAAACCTATTGAGGCGACATCAAAATTACCTATCACAAACCAACCTGGTTTTGCAAGGGGGGGTCCCATGATTTTTTGGTCCAGGGCTCGGTGGCCATCTAGGGAAACCTACCAAACCTGCACATTTCTTGAAACTAGACACCCGGGTGAGTATAGCGAGGTACCGCTTGCCTGGGTCCCCATCATTCTTCTACCCTGAATCCCCTGCAAACCTGCAAATTTTGCCAAAAATGTTACTTTTTTCTCACATTTCTGTGTGGGAAAGTTCTGGAATCTGCATGGATCCACAAATTTCCTCCCACCTAGTGTTTCCCCAGGTCTGCCAATATAAATGGTACCTCACTTGTGTGGGTAGGCATAGTGGCTACAACAGGAAATGGTCGGAATCGTACTGTGGAGTCTTCAAAATTACCAATAGCAAAACTACCTGGTTTTTGGGGGGAGCACGCAAGATTTTTCCCCCAGGCTCGTCTGCCATCTTAGGAAAGTACCAAACCCAAAAATGTTTGATAACTAGACACCTGGGGGAGTCCAATGAGGTATGGCTTGCGTGGATCCCCCAATGTTCCCTTACCCAGAATCCCTTGCAAACCTCAATTTTAGCTGAAAACATCTGCCTTTTCACGCATTTTTATGTGAGAAAGTGTGACATCACCAGGCTCACACCAATCTCCTACCACCCAGCATTCCCCCAGGTCTCCCGATAAACATGGTGCCTCACTTGTGTGGGAGGCCCTAGTACCTGCGACAGGCAAGGGCCCCAAACGTAGTGAGGCGACATCAAAATTGCCTATCTCAAAACCACCTAGTTTTGTAAGGGGGGGTCACCTGGGTTTTTTCGCCCCGTGCTCAGCGGCCATCTAGGGAAAGCTACCATGCCCACATATTTTTGAAAACCAGACACCCGGGGGCTTCCAAGGAGGTATAGCTTGCGTGGATCCCCCAACGTTCCCTTACCCAAAATCCCTTGCAAACCTCAATTTTAGCTGAAAAAAACCTGTTTTTCACACATTTTTGTGTGGGAAAGTGTGGCATCACCAGGCTCACACAAATTTCCTACCACCCAGTGTTCCCCCAGGTCTCCCGATAAAAATGGTGCCTCACTTGTGTGGAAGGCGCAAGTACCTGCGAGAGGCAAGGGCCCCAAACATAGTGGGACGACATCAAAAATGCCTATCTCAAAACCACCTGCTTTTGCAAAGGGGGTCACTGGGGCTTTTGGCCCCCTGCTCTGCGGCCATCTAGGGAAACCTACCAAGCCCACACATTTTTGAAAAGTAGACACCCGGGGGCTTCCAAGAAGATATGGCTTGCGTGGATCCCCCAGCCTTCCCTTACCCAGAATCCCTCGCAAAACCCAATTTTAGCTGAAAAAGTTTGAGATAAGTTTTGCAGTGCTTCTTCAGTGGGGGGGCCCAAAAACTGCTACAGCCCACTAGTAGCATATAATATCCAAGCCCTTTGTACATTTAGTCCAATAAACGTGGGTCCCACATGTAAAGTAAATGTAATCAATCAGGCTTAGGCCAATTTTACCCTGTTTTGATGTGAGAGCAAAATCACTTTACCACTGATTAGCAGGAGCAAAGTGCGCAGAGTCCTAAAACCTAACAAAAAACGGGTTCAGCAAATGAAGAAAAAAATCTGGGTTGACCTTGCATACAGGGCCAAGTTGAACACCACCTCATTCTGTTCCTGGTCATAACATCTAGAAGAAATATTACCGGCTCACTGAATAATAATATTTTGGCAGGTTGTAAGGCTGAACAACAGATATGAAACCATCACCACTGACATTGATTAGCTGCAAAAATACCTCAAAAGCATCTATTCTTTTTTTCTCTTTGATAGGTATACAAGCCCAGCCCTAATGTAACCATTTATTAGATAGCTCTAGATGGTAAAAAGTATTTGAACAGAACACAAGTAATCCTTCTTCCACTTCACCACAGCCTGTAGGTTTTCCTCTTGTTCTGTACCACTACCCAGGTTCATAACAAGTATGTACAACTTGGGAGTCCTCAAGGACTAGACTCACATGAACAGAAGGAGGAGCAGAGTTTATTAACAACAATTCCAGCCCAACTGAGCAGCAAAAACAAAAACTAATCAGAAAACCTAAATGTGTGCAATAGCAATGCAAGAATAGATGCCTATAGAATTTTGTGGGCAATAAATCACAAAAAATATGTTTTCATTTAAAAAAAAAAAACAACTCTAAATCACTAAGGGAATGTTTGATGATAAAAGAATTTCCCAAATTAGGTAAAGCATACCATTTACAGCCTTCAGCCCCTAACACTTAAAACACTTCACACTCAATTAATGCATGTTTAGATGTTTTAAAAATACAAAAGAATATATATAATCAATCACAAAATTAAACATGGAAACATAAATCATAATCTTTTTACGAAGTGAGAAATCATCTAAACTGGCACATGGTGCACAAATATCTTTGGGTACTTAATTGAAAGCTGAGAAAGAAGAAGATTGGAGAGACGTACACATTTGTCATAGAAACTATTATAGATAACAATAAAACTCTGTACTCAAGGGGTGTGTGTGTGAGTGTTTGTACCTTGATATTCACATTGTTTACTGCGAAATAGGTCCAGTTATTTTGCAACACTTCTAATTGAATTACCAGTAAAGTCATGTGTTTCACTTTGAGATGAATTGAGTGCAACGTTACTTGTGAATAGTGAACCTGCATATTTTTCTTACAGATGGGCAATAAATTCACTAAACACTCAATAGCGTACTTCATATCTAAAACATTTCCATCTTTATTATTAAAGAAATATAAAAGCAGGGTTTCTTTAATCCCGTAACCCACACCCTGAATCCTCTCCCTGATAACCTTAAAAAGATCCCCTAAATACTTAAGCCATACTTCTGTCCCTATACCTTATTTTTACAAATTTTTTCACTCTATTCCCTTAACCCACTAACTCTACACCCAGAATTGTCAATAATTATACCATACATCAAACAATATCAAACTGTATCGTCTGTAACTGTCATCACTCTAACTCCTACCCTTTAACTCCTTAACATTATACCCAAAGCCCTTACAATTTAAACCTGTACCTCAGCACCTTAACTGTTATATCCATAACCTAAAACCACACATTTCAAACCCCATGCCCTCACATCTATTCCCCTATTGCATAATCCCTCATCCCTGAACTTTAACATAAAGTCTCATCTTTTGTCCCCAGTATGTGTGTGTGTAAGTGCGCATGGATTCTGAAAATACATAGGCCTTCAGAAGTAGAACAGTGTCTAAATTCTATTTTAGTTAAATATGAGCATAATGATTTAGAGTCAAAATGTAACAGAAGTTCCAGCCATCATATTCCAAGTGTATTGTAGTCTAAGGCACATGTAATATGGCGGAAGAAGTATTTGTCCCATTTTGACTGAGTATATAATCCACGTACTCTTAATAGGACCCTCAGTTAAGCAATCTAATACACAAATGAACTTACCAGTAGTAGTAGTAGTATCCAAACACACTAATAAATGTCAGTGTTGAAAGAAATTGCAGTTCTCACAAGCTAGCACAGCTCCGACCGCCTCTTTCCAAGTTTCCAAGGAAAGTGACCACTGTGCCTGTGATCTAGAACTCTCATCCCCAGTTTCCTAGGCAACAGCAATGGAGCCATCATGACACTGTCAACAATCATCTGCTTGTTATGTTTCCATTTCTGCTACCTGGCAATGTCTGATGATGTCACAGACACAGAATCTGTATGGGGTGGAAGACTAGGTTGAGAATCCTGGTGTGTGGGAAATTCCAACAAACAAAAGAAGCAGGATTAGCCTTAAATAAAATGCAGAAGAGGTCATAGTTCCTTAATAAGGGACTGCCAAGAAGCTTTCCAATACAGGTAAAGATTTGTTCCAGTTACAAAGTGTCATAGAAACCATATCTGGACTGTTGGACTTGGCCCTTTTCCCCAAATTTTTCGCTTTCACCCCCCAACAAGTAGGATGTCTCCTCCATGGTAAAGGTTACTGAATAGGCCATGTGAAGTATGAGGAGCCCTGTCTAATATTAAATGCAATGCAATGGTGTGTACATTTATTTTCCCCCATTATAAACATGTACCCTGGTGAAATGCTGCATTTGTGTTTTGCATTTAAAATGGCTGCCAAGGCTATGCGTTGTGCCACCTGACTGCAGGAGGTTAGCAGTCTAGTTGTTAGGTACCCAGCCACCCCTGCATTTGGAGGGAAAGCCTTGCACCCAGGGTGCTCTACTCCTCCCCCTGAGCCAGTTAGAACTAGTTTGCCTGTCTGAGGTGGGTAAGCGGTCTAGTTGTCTGGTACCCAGCAATCCCAGCATTTTGAGGGACCTTCTAGAAGCTTCCAGCCTTTCTGGTATAGGGAGAGCAGTAAAGATGTCATGGGCAGAGACAGAGCAAGGACATGTGAGGGGTCCTGCTGCCAGGGGATACCACCACTTGGGCCTGTGTGCTGGACCCTGCACCCATCTAGAACCCCTCTACTGTCCCCAGGGCTAGTGGAAGCCCCACTCCAGGAGTTCAGGCTGCTGTGTAGGAGGAGGGCCACGCTACAGTGGGGATGGTGAAGGACTATGAAGCGCTGTATTACCTTGGGAACTGCTGCTGGCACAAGCGCTGTGAGCGCTGCTGTGTACTCTAAGCGCTAGAACCCTAAAGCTCTGTGCCGTGAAGACGCTGTTGCCCTGCAAAGCGCTGCACTGCTGGAAGTGTTACTGCCGGAACTGTTGGTTCCTAAGCGCTGTATTAAGAGGACTGTGCCCCCAAGCGCTGTGCGGCAGAAGTGCTGCTTGGCCTGAAGGAACTGTTTTATTGGGAAGAACTGTCTTATGCCAGGACTGGTGTCTCTTACAGCCAGCGTCTACAAGCTCTGTTTAGCCCCCTGTAGTGGCCGGTGTCCTTCATACTATTTTCTTTTGGTGCTAAAGTTAACCCCTGGCTAGGGGAGTGTTCTTTGCAGCCTGTCCTTGAGCCGGAAACGTGGTTGATGCTGACCGGGTGCATAGGAAAGGTTGTCTCTGGCGCACGGATTTAGGAAATGTTACAGTCCCTGAGTCTACTGCGTACCTCTGTAGTTTATGCCTCTTACATTTTTAGGCTTTGGTGTACTTACCTGCATGAGTTTACGCCCAAGGTGTTTAGGCTATGTTTATACGCACAGTGTTACTGGCCTAATGAGTTCATGCATAATGTGCCTTCCTGCCTAATGTTTTATTTCATGCTGACATGCCCAAAGGCTGATGCCTAGTGTTTCTTCCCCTCACAGTGATATTGCTGATGTTCTATGCCATTTTTATGTGCAGTGTTCCCGGCCTCATGATTTGGGTCTATGGCATGTTGAGGCCTGATGTTGACGCTAGGTGTCGCATGTTTCTTTTGCAGGAGGTGCTAATGCCAGGCCGGCTGTGTTTATGCCTAATGTTTCCTTGTATGCTAAAAGCCTACTACTAAGGATTAAGGCCTGTGTTTGCCCTGCAATATTGACCCTATGTTTTATGCATTTGATAATATTCTTTTTATTTCAGCTGGACACTAATGGACTTCCTGAACCCTTTATCTTATTTCTCCCATTTTTCCTTGTAAATATTCTCCCTTGCATTCATTGCCCTGGCGCCAGTTAGCGCCCTTTTGTGATTACTGCTATTATTGTGTTTACCTTTACAGGTTGGAGATAATACAAAACGTATTCTTTTTCCATCCAGAAGCAGTGTTGTGTCTCTTTTGTAGTGTGCCTGGTGTGTCGTCTGTGGGTACTGCGTGGATGCTTCACACGTGTCCTCTGAAGTTTGGCCTGCCCGCTCTGCTCCATGCTACCCCCTGTACAATTGGTAACCCCATTTCTGACATGGACATTCTCTTTGTCATGGGAACCAAGCTATACCTGTCTGATGAGTCTTAACTAGGGCTATCAATTTGTACACTTTTTGTGTGTTGTTATCCTTTTGGTCCACTCTTTTTTGGTGCGCACATGGACTGTTTCTTTTGTCATGAAATACTTTCAATACCGACATTGCATGAGATGTATTACAGAGTGGTGGTAGACACCCTGTAGTTATAGTTAGGATCCCCTGAGTTAGTGACTTCATAGATATTTGAGCATTAGTAAATGTATGCCTTTTTGATGATTCTCCACGAACCTTTGCAGACCTATTGCTTTTTCTACATTGGCAGATGATGCAGTTTCATGTTGTTTGGTCAAGGGTGTGCAAAGAAATCAGGGGGTCCAAAAACTGTTTCTTCCTGAAACATTCCTTTTCAATACACTTTTTACTTGTTTGTAGGTAAGTAGTGAATACATTTTAAAAGTTATAAATCATTTAAACTTAGTGATATATAAGGTCGTGAAACACAGCTAAATTTCACAGTAATTTTGCGGTACTTGTTAATGACAAAGCAGTATATGATTGCATGATGTTCTGGGTAATCTACTACCAGTTTAAAAAAGTGGTACTAGGTATGGCAAATTATCTATACGTTTCTGGATATTTAAAAAAAATCACAGAGTACTAAGGTACCATCTTGGAAATACAGTGGAACTTGAAAGAAATTACAAACAAATACATATGTAAAAAATTGAAAAATACACTGTACTACACTATATTTTACAGTGTTCCAAACTGGTTGTGCAATTAACATTTCTTTTTTTACTTCAAAAAAGAATAATAATTCAGCATTGCAATACTACTTATAACGTGCTGCACTACTGAATTTTATTTAAAAAATTGTGTAAGAAAAATCCTGTGTATTCTTTAATTTCACATATTTATTTTTTTATTTTTCCAGTAAGTACCATGGTACTTTGTAGGCATTACTGTGGCACTCCGTAAACTATTTTTTTTTTGAGTATAGAAAAAATGTATACATTTTCCTACTATAGAAAGTTGGGTTTCTCTACTCTTCCTTGCCTGAAAGAAAGACTGGGAAGACTCTCCCCAGTTTGGCTGAGTCTCCTGGCCTTTGGGCAGGGGGGGGGCTTGTGTAAGAAGCTGGGTTTCTGTTGCAGTAACCTCTCATTTGTTGCCAGATTTCTGATGCACTTTGACTTGATGTGCCCTGGGTCACTGCCAATCAGGTTCCCAAGGCCTGTGTTCTTTCCCAAAACTGTACCTTTGTACCCCCAATTGGCACCTCTCCAGCCAAATGTAAGTTCCTTGTTAAAGGAACCATGGGTACTAAGGCCACTATGACCAGGAAAGACTTCGAAGGTCTGCACCACATATTGTGCCATCCTTAGAGGTCCTGTACCTTAACACACACACACACACACTGAAATTGCAGGCTGCATGTTTTGGTGAAAGTGAAGAGTCGACATGGCACACATTTCTGGGTTCCATGCCTGCAACCCACTGCCTATGGTATAGGTCAGACACCCCTCTAGCGGGTGCACTATAACAATGGTGAGGGTACAGTTGCATGAGCACTGTACCCCATACAGTGTCTAAGTCCATTCTTAGACATTATAAGTGCAGGAAAGTCATAAAGAGTATATGGGATGGGAGTTTTTCGTTACGAACTCCACAGCACCATAATGGCTTTACTGAATTCTGGGAAGTGTGGTAGCAAACTTCATAGCATAAAAACCCACACCGATGCCAGTGTGGGATTTATTATACCATGTACTCAGAGGGCATCCTAGTAAACACCAGCCTCCCACTACAAGACGTGTTTCTGGACCCCTGGGGTGGGAGCCTTTGACCACAGAGCCCAGAAACAAAGCCTTTCCTGGGCAGAGGTGGTCACACCTCCCCCAGGTCAAGAAGAGCCATTCATGGCAGGAGAGCTTTACCGGCCTAGTCGCATTTGTTACTTGACCACCAGCCTATTCTGCTATCAGTAGCAGGCCGCCTTTTCAATCTCCCCGCCTTTTCGGCAGTAAGAGAGGTGGGAAAAATTAGAACAGTCCAGAAGGTGTGCACACCTATGTCAACTCCACCCCTCAGTTGGAGGAGTTGAAGTGAAGTCCAAGCTTCAGTTCATGTCATCTTGTAGATGGCAGGCATTCTCTAATCAGGATCAGGGATTGTGCCCACTCCCCCACATGCGGTGAGCACACCAAGGGTGTAGTCACCCTAAGGTCAGTAGCTCATTGGATACTGACTTCGAGATCCCAAATAAACCCCCAAAATACAGTATTTAGGGGCAGCCTTGAACCAAGAAGACAGATTCCCCCATCCTACAAAGCCCATATGTTGCCTTTCAAAGGCATGTTGTGTTTGGGGTTTTCCCATATGCCTAATTCACATGGCAATGATGCAAGTCCTGTCAGGATCCTATGCCCTATTCACATTGTCAATGATGTGCAAGTGTGTGTCTCTGGGACATGGAGCAGGTGTACTGATGTTGTTTCACTTGGTCTTCATGACAGGTATCTGCCTATGAGAAGGGAGAGATATGGATGGAGATCGTCAGGGCTGTCAGAAGTGCGGGGGGCCATCGCCGGAAGCTGAGGAACATCCGGGAGAGGTGGCAAGACATCCGGTGCTGGACCCGTCGTATCGCCTGGGTCCAACTGAAGATGGAGGCACCACGCCGGCATGGTGGAAGCCGCCACCTCACCCCCCAGATGCTCCGGGTCCTGGCAGTGGTCTTTCCAGACCTCCATAGGCAGGTGCAGGAGGGACAGCAGCAAGGAGGGGGTAGGTACATGGCTGTTTGTTTTTTGTTTTTTAAATATTTTTTTATTTAGGTCAGCAGACAGCCAAATCTCATCATTTACAACATAAATTCCCACTTTGATAAAAGAGTACATCAAAATACATTAATACATAGATTCACAGCCAATTGGCCAAAAGAGACCATACTTTCTGGCCGAATAGCTTTTTACTTATTCCCTTTGTTTTGTATACAGCAGTCTCTAAATAAAATATAGAAAGTAGCCTAGATTGCCAATTACTAAAAATTGGCGGTTCGACATCTAACCATTGAGTTGTAACACACAAACGGAAAATTGACATACAAATAAATAAAAATCCCTCCACTGCTACTTTCCTATTTCTAGTTACGTTTGTCTGACGACCCATGATTACCAATTCAGCTGATAACTGAACCTGTATCCCCGAACTGACATTCAAAAAATATTCCACATCAATAATGAACTTATTCAGCTTAGGGCACAAAAAAAACTTATGAGCCTAATCTGCAGCACTAAGACTACACCGGCTGCATTTATCCCCTTTTACAGACTTCCATTTGGCCAGCTTCGCCGGCGTATAATATAGGTCAAATAATGACATAAAGTGCTGACTTTTTAAAGGCCCATTAAATAAAACTTTCGATAGTTCAATTACTCTTGCCAAGTTCAAACCTACGATAGACAATTTTCTTTGCCATTTATCCTCCCATACAACTAAATCATCATCTGACTCTTTGACAAGGAGTTGATAGATTGTATCAATTTTAGTTTTTGTTCTAATTGCTTCAATGATGCTAACTTTTTCAATCATTATTTGCTTTTGTATTTTCCTTTGATCCAGAAAACTTCTTAGTTGAAGATATTTAAAAAAGTCTGTCCTTGCCAAATTATAGTTCTGCTGTAAATACAAAAAAGAAACCATCTGATTTCCCTGAAATAGGTCTCCTAATATACGTATTCTTGCTATACGCCACCTGGTCATTACCTGATCCCTTAAAATACTTGGTAATAAGAGGCAACTATTAAGAGGTGTATAATAATTCAAATTTAGACTCAAACCTAACCTACTTTTAATGTTCTTCCAGTTTTCATATTCAGCCTACAGAATTCTGAATTTTGTCTTTTTACAATAGCTGGGCTCAATTTCTCGAACCAAGCATTGCTTGGCCTCTTCCCCAAATATCATTTCATAAATTGATGGCCTGACTGCTTCTTCTAATATGATATCTTGATTAATCAGAATGCCCATATGTTTTAGTAATGCTGCCCAGTAATACAAACGGAAGCTAGGAATCCCCCATCCCCCCCTCTCTCTAGGTAATATGCACCACTTCATCGCTCTCCTCGATCTACGATAGCTCCAGAGAAACCTTGAGCACATTCTATCAGCCTTAACAAAAAAAGATGTGGGAAAGAAGAGAGGGATTGTGCGAAATAAATACAAAAACTTAGGAAAAATTAACATTTTTAAAACATTACTCCGGCCACATAACGACAAATGAAGATTATTCAACCTCTCCAGCGTTTTATTGACCGAGCCTAAAATAGGGTCTACATTTAGCCGTACTATTTCATCCACTTTTGCAGAAATTTTAATGCCCAAATAAAGAGCTTCAGATGCAAAACTCATATCAATTGGACGACCAGCTTCTGAATGAATTAGCTGCGTTTTAGAGATATTTAATTTATAGCCAGAGTACTCACCAAATTTCTCAGCTGCCTCCACTATTTTTGATAGTGAAGCTTTTATATCTGATTTTACTATGGCGATATCATCCGCGTATACAAATATTTTATACTCTACCCGATGTATCTGAACTGGAGTAATTCCAACTTCTGCCTCTAGCTTATTTAAAAAGGGTGCAATATATAAAGAAAATAGCAGGGGGAGCAAGGGCTCCCTTGCCTCGTCCCTCGTGTTATTACAATATTCTTAGAGAGATCCCCAGCTATCTGAATTAACGCCATCGGTCTAGAGTATAACGCCTGAATTGCTTTGATAGAGTCCCTTGAAAATCCCTTCCAAGCTAAGATAAGCCATAAAAAATTCCCAGAAACCCTATCAAAGGCTTTTTCCGCGTCTAGCAGGGCAACCGCGACAGGGGAGTTAGTTGCTTGAGACCAATCGAGGAGAGAGATAATTCTTTTTACATGATCTGTGGTGTCACACTTAGATATAAAACCATGTTGTCTTTTTGAAACTAGATTTGACATCATAGTATTCAGTCTATTAGCTAACACTTTTGAGTAGACTTTACTGTCCACATTTAAAAGTGAAATTGGTCTATATGACCCCATCTCAGTTTCTTTCTTTCCCTTCTTTTTAAATATAACAATAATCACTTCAGACCATGAGTCTGGAGGATTACCCGAAAATGCCTATTGAAATACCTCAAGAAACTCTTTTTTAAGTAACTTTCTAAAAGTACGGTAAAATTCAAGCGGAATGTTATCCGGTCCCATAGCTTTACCAAGGGACAAACCTAATAAAGCTTTTTCAATTTCATCCCAAGTTATGGGTGCGGATAACAGTTCACTTTCCGTTTCTGTAAGTCAGGTAGATTCCAAATTGCTCAAATAATTTGTGACCCGGGGTCCAACTGAAGTCAATTCTAAGGGAGCTGTATATAAATCTTGATAGAATTTATGGAAGGCTTCCAAAACACCTCCCTTTGTGTCTTGCAAAATACCATTTGAATCCACCACTTTTTCAATCTCATTGAAGACTGTTTTCTGCCGCAGCCTTTTTGTTAAAATTCTCCCCGTATTTTCACTAAATTCGTACGCTTGCTCCTTATATTGATTATATTTAAGGGCAAATGGTCTGCAATATTAGAATAGGCAATAGCTCTTTTAACTGTTAGGTCTCTCTGGGCGGTACCGATATCTTGGCCTAGTCTAATGGCTTTAGATAAATTATGTTCTGCCTCCATAACCAAATCATAGTCATCCTTATTCTTAGCTATCCTTTCCTTCCATCTACCATTAAAATAACTAATGGTCTCCACCCTGACTATCGCCTTAAAAGCGTCCCATACAAACGGATTCGAAGTGGTCTTTTTACTAAATTAAAAAAATTCCTGTATTACTTTAACCATGTGTTGGCAATACTTTTCATCCATCAATAAATTCCTCTCAAAAGACCATAATTGTTTCTTCTCCATTGTGTGAATACCAAGAGTTAATTCCAATATTAAGGGGTTGTGGTCTGAAACCAGCTTAGAAAGAATTTCTACACAGACTGCGAGCGGGAGGAACATGGCGGCAGGCTGACGCCGGCTGCGGGGAGCTCAGGTCTGTTTGTGGATTCCCCATCTCAGCGCGGTGCAATGACGGCAACTAATCGGTGAGCGGATGCGTGAAACTTTCCCTATGGCTTTAGCGGCTTCTTTCTAATGCTTTTTCCCGTTTTTTACCTTTTCCCCGCTGCTACTGCAACTGCGATCGAGTGTGCATGGCGTTAGGACCCTGTGGTGTGTTGCTCTCACCCAATGGGAGTGGCGTTTATTACGGAGTCTCTGGAGGTCGACGCGGTGAATAGAATCGTCGTTGGAGAGGAACCGCTGTGTCAATGAGGATGTCGGGCAAGTTTATGGCGGAGGACGAGGTTGGTGCTTGCTAGGATTAATCTCCGCTCACCTTCCAGTTATAACTGCAACTCTCTACGGTCAGTCAGGGGAGAGCGGGGCTGCATTACACAGGTCGCAGAAAGCGCTGTGTATACGTTTGATATTGTAAGATTGGAAGGCGATAAATATTTAGGAGGCTGTCATTATGAATTACTTGGGGTTGACACTGTCCTTGCCCCCACCCGACCGTTGCAGCGCAGGGGAATGGACTTAGCCACTCAATTAGCCCCAAACTCATTGCAATCAGTTTGCCCTAAAGTAATTGAGGCGTCAGACACTGAGAGTGATAAAGGGGCATCCACAGTATCATCTGCTAGGAACAGATATCAACTACGGTCCAATCTCGTTCTACAAAAAAACTGCCTTCTTTTGAATAACCCGGTGGGTCCAGAGGTGGTTGCTCTCACTCCTAGGGGGCGAAGGAAAGAGATAAGGGAAAAAAATCTAAGAGTAGGGGAGCCAAAAAAACGGGGTTGCCAAAATGTTATTCTATCTCAACCAAAACCCACTCCCTCATTAAAATTATATTTTAAAATCATGGAGAAGATGGCCGATCTTAAGGGGAATAAGTCTCCCTCCCTCTCCTCTACCTCTACCTCTGCTCCTGTTAACCAACCTATAACTCTGGATACGGCACCACAATCGGTATCGGTATCTGCTACAGTACCCGTGAAAAACAGATACACTGTTTTAACAAGTGGCCCAGAAGTAGAGGACCAAACACTGCCTGAAAAGGAGATATTAATTCATCAAAGCCCTCTACCAACAGTGCATGGTTTATCCACTTCTATGGATGCTGAAGCAGCTGAGAATAGTGGTGGTAGCTGCCAGGAGGGAGTGTTAGCTGGCTCAGATGGAAACATCTCGCAGGTGCAGGCATTTTTACATAACCTGAGAGAGGATCTTCTATCTAAATTCGAAATCTCGGAAGCAAACCAAAAAAGCATCCACGAAAAATGTTCCAATCTAGAGGCTAAACTTGATGATGTTTGTAAATGGACTACCATATTGGAAGAGGACGTAACTTTGCTCTCGGGGGCTACACAGCGACACGAGAAGGGCCTAGAGACCCTTAAGGCCCAGAATAGTACTCTTCAGATGGACATCGAGAGACTAGAGATTCAGTCCAGAAGAAATAATTTGAAATTTCTAAAGATTCCGGAGGGGGTACAAAATGGGGACGTTAAGGCACTGATCTGTAAACTCCTTAGAGAGGGAGTCAGTCAGTCAGTCAAATACTCTTTATTCGATTTTTAAAATCATAAAATGCATAAAAACATTTTTTGTACACATATAAAATAATTTGATACATTTTCATAGTCCACTCAAGCAATACAATGGGTCAAAAGGATAAAAACACATAAATGACATGGTTAAAAGTTCATTATGTCACAGGCCGTGGGGCATTATGTAATTTGATCCTGGAAGCCGTCACTAAAAAATTGGCCACACAGAATGTAATGCGGATGCTGCTCAAAGACTGAAGGAAAACTAGTGCCGGCCTCACTTGTGCAGAGCCAGCCTCCCTCAGAATAGGCCGCGGGTATTTTTTTCTGATGTCCGAGAAATGCCCGCAAAACATTACAAAGTGCATTGTGTCTTGGGTTGAAAATTGATCACAAGTGCAAGGGGTGGCTAAATCTGGTTTGACCCAAGTAGGATAATTGCCCAAATAAAAATGAATGCAATTGAAAATTAAATCTAAACTTTATCAATAAAAACCTATGAAATGGCTTTGTGACAGTTATAAGGTATTGCTCAAGTGAAAAAGAGCCTAAAAGCATATAGTGGGATTGAACAGTGGGTTTCAACGTTTCCCTTTCCTCCCTGGCTTGGCTGGCCCTTTCCATAAAGAGTCTTTTGACCAAATTCACATCCGCCTTCCTGATACAGGATGGAGACAGGAAAAGGTCTGGGCGTCCCAGATATTCAAAGGATTTTCTCAGATACTCCTACCAGGGCACTTTGTGGGAGTGATCTAAGGACATTACGTCTGCTAAGATCGCGTGATTAAGGGTTAGTTCCTTGTTGAGCCAGGTCTTAAGCCAGAATGTTAACGGTGCCAGGTTAAGCCTGTCAGTGACATAATTCAGGCCCAGCTCCGCATGAGTCGAAAAAGTCGGAGTCGACTGGGGCACGGACACCAAGGAATGCAAAAACCTGTTTTCGACCCTCTGGATTGTCTCTAGATGTACATATCCCCATAGGGCCGACCCATACATCGCGATCGAAATGCATTTAGCATTATAGACCTTAAGCAAGGCCTCCATGGGCCTTGCACCCAACCTTTTTGTGAAACCCGTGAGAGCCATGGTTGATCTAGCCACGGATAGGCTCTTTGCTCTTACCTGGGGGCCCCAAGAGCCCCTCTCATCAAAGAGCACCCCAGGTATGGGAACACTGCTACCCTAGTAACCACCTCGCCCTTTCATTTAAAAAGTTTTGATTTACCCCTGTTCCTATGAAAACCGACCACCATGGTATGAGATTTATTAGCATTTACCTTTAGGTCCAGCCTGTCCATAAATGCCCCAAATGCATCGACTAGGAGCTGCAGGCCATTACCAGTCCGGTCTATGAGGACTGCGTCATCCGCGTACAGGAGAGCAGGGATCTTTGCATCTCCTATACGCGGGACGTCCCCGTCCACCTCCTCCAGATGTTGACCCAGACCGTTGATGTAGATGGTAAAAAGGAGGGGGGCCAAGATACAGCCCTGGCGCACTCCACGCATAGATTTAAAGCGGGTAGTGCACCTTCCCTCATTTGTGACCCGGATTTGGGAGAACAGCTTGTGATGGAGGGATGCCATGAATTTAACTAATGCCCCATCTATGCCAAGTTCCAGGAGGATTGCGCATAGGTTGGCCCTATTCACTAAATTGAAGGCCGAGGAGAGGTCCATAAAGGCCAAAAACAGCGACCCCTCCTTGGCTACCGTATACTTGGCAATCAGCATGTGCAGATTGGAGCACTGCTCCAGGGTACCTCTGTTCTCACTGAACCCATACTGGATGTTTGATAGCCCACCGCATCCCTCAATACTGTCCCTTAACTTAACCAGGAGGACTCTGCCTAAGATCTTTATAGCAGAATCTAGGAGAGAAATGGGTCTATAACTCCCTGGGTCATCGCGCCGGCCTTTTTTAAAGATCGACACTATGATTGAGGTAGCCCAGGAGGCAGGCAAGAGGTTGCCGTTGGCAGCATTAAAGATATTTGACAATATACTGGCCCAAAGCTTCGGGGAATGTTTATAAAAATCCACTGGCACCCCATCCGGCCCAGAGGCTTTGTTTTTAGTTGACTCTAAGATAGCTATCTCCACCTCTACTTCGTTGAAGGTTACTGGTCCAGTCTCGGGGACTGTACATATATAGCCTGAGGCTTCTGAGTCCATGTCACCGAAGACTGCTCTAAAGTGGCTCAGCCATTTGTCATCAGGGATAACACAGTCCATAGCACAATTGTCCGAATCCGAGAAAAAAGGCTCATTAATTATTGTTCAAAATTTGCTCCTATTACAAAGAACGTCTACTGAGAGTAAATTATCCCAAGCCGCTGCCTTTATATCGTCCTTCCGTTGTTTAGTAGCTTGCTTGTACTCTCTCCTTAGCAGTGTAATTACTGCCTTGTCCCTCGGGTTGTGTTTTAGGGCAGACATAAGTGCTCTATGTGTTTTTGAACACTTGGAGTCGAACCATCGACGGTGATTATTTACTACGTACCTTGATTTGACCGTCAGATCTGTGGAGATGTGTGTGCATATGGATTCAAATGCCCCCATAATGTCATAGTTTGTTGCACTCAGGTCCCCACAAGTGGCCATATAACCCTCAATTTTTGGGAGGAGGTCTGCGTAAAAGGTTTCAGGGACCACCTTTGCCCACTTTATCCTTCTCCCCTGGTCCACGGGGCGTAGCGCTGGCCTAATCTTAACAGGGCGTGACATGGGTCCCATGGAATCCCCCCATTTTACTTCAAGTAGGACGGGATAATGATCACTGAACGGGGAAACGACTGTGGTATAGAAAACAACCCTATATAAAGTCCCCGAGGTCACAAAAATGTAGTCTATGATGGACCCAGGGTCTGAACCCAAGTAGGTATTAAGTCTCATCTTCCCATCCGGGGTCATAGGTTCAGATAAGTTCAAATTAGCCAGCAACTCTTCCAGTGCCTCTCCAGCCTTGGTGTGCTGAAAATGGGTGGCCCCTGAGCTAGGGGGGCCCATGGGGTCGCCTATACTACATATGTTATGGCAGGGGTGAATGTTAAAATCGCCCAATAAGACGCACTCGTCATTGGTATTTTTATCTTGACCGACTGAAAATAAAAAGGATTCCAGGGTGGCAATATGGTCATTATCATTTTCCCTGTTCCAAGAGTTATAAAAATTGATAAAGAAGGTTTTCCTGCTAGGGGAAACCTCCCTTTCCACAATTAAAAGATTTGGTGAGCTACTATTGATTATTTTTAAAGCCCCCTCAAGTTTCAATGAAAAAAGGAGAATAAGACCTCCCTTGGCTCTACCAGTACTGCTAGGGACTGCTGGAATGGCAAAGCTTACAAAACCGTCCAACCAAAAACCAGGCAAGGTGTCCCATGTTTCCTGTAATGCTATAATGTCCTGGCTAATGATAAAGCTAACCCATGCGTCATTTCCTCTTATTGCTCTAACCCCAGCCACGTTCCAACTTAGGATGTTACAAGCTAAACCCTCATCGGAAGTGGGGGCCTCAACCGTGGGAGCAGGCCTCGTATCCGCCAGTCAATCGATTTCTTCTAGACCCGACAGGGGGGCAAACCGATTGCTCAGGACCGGCCCGCAACCCACAGCGGGGCTGGATACTGAGTGGGGAACAGGTACCAGGGTTACAGTATCTGTCCTTAAGGTATTGTTGCGCTCATGCACATCTGGACATATCCCTCCCGATACTGGGATTAACCCCCACCACCGTGTGGATAGTCGGAGGTCACCATGAGACTTTACTAGGGGGGGATAAAAGTAACCCAAGGGGACAGGTCTCAACTGGTCTTTTACTGAGATATGAGAACCGTCCCAGAACAGTCTGTCTGCCAAATTGGCCCTGTCAAAGTTAATTAAGACACAGTCCCCCTGGATGGTCTTCGCACGCCTCCCTATCCAGCCCACCCTCCTTGCAAAGATGATCCTGTCAGAGATGACAGCCCCAGTACAAACATCATCACACCAGGATCGAGCCGTTGCCATGAGGTCTGGGACGGATTCAAGCTCTCCCTCAATAAGTGGAGGAACCCCGGTAAAGATGGCAACAAGTGGGGCAGCTTCCGGTGGTAAATCCAAGTTGACCTGGCTAGGTCTTACTCTTTTGTTAATGGGAACCTTAAATTGTTCAATTGGGCGGGCGGGAATATTGGGGTATGGTGAAGTTTCCTCCAAACCTGTGTGGGTGGTTATAGGGTCCCTTGTCCTGTCGCTAGCTTTGGCTTGCACCACCTCACTATAAAGTGGTCCCGATTCCCCTGTTATGGCCCCCTCATTACCACTATTACCGTTCCCTTTGAACCCCACATTGTGCGCTTTTAAATGCAAAGTGTGATGGTGTACAAGTCTATCCAGGAGGGAGCACTTCTTTAAAAGTCCTTCCAGCCAGGTATTTAATGTGTCCACGATGTCCTTTGAAATACCTATAAGTAGGGGCTCAATCCAGGCGGTAAAAAGGGACTCCATCTTGTCTCCCAATGAGTCTGATGCCCCAGGTGGCACAACCGGGGCGTTCTTGGGTTTTCCCCGTTTCCGCTTAAGTGATGGTTTGCGCTGCTGGACGCTAGGGGACACGGGGAGCGTGACTGAGCAATCTGGGAGTAAGTCAACACTGGAAATAACCGGTGGAATGGGGTTAGCGATGATCACCTCCGGTTTGAGGGGGATGTGGGAAGCTTCAGCAGGATTCTGGGTGTTGGGGGTAGTGGGTAAAGATGAAGATGTCAAGCATGTTCGGCATTCGCAATCTCCTTTGTGAGTGCCCCCACAGCAGAGGAGAGGTACGTCAGGATGGAGTTCGAATGTTTAGGTACCTTTGATTTGCTTCCCCCCTCCTCTACATCGGTGACTTTCTTACGCTTACCCATCTTTCGTTGTCAGAGGGCTAGCCCTGCCCTGCCTCCTCCTGCCCCGGACGGCCACTGACGGCCCAGCCTTTGCCCGGGCTTAGCCCGGCGCCGCCCGCGCGCATCCGCGACTCGGAGGGAGCACCTCGCCTTTATGTGCCTCCGTGCGCGCTGTTGGCCGGAAGTGGGCGTGTCCTCCGAGGAGTCTGGGAGCTGTAGTCTTCCCCCACTGCGGCCCCGCGATGGAACTTGCGGTGGCGGCAGGGAAGACCGACAGCGTCAGGGCCCCAGACGTGTGTGGCAGAACGAGTGGCTGGCAACCCTCCAGCAGGTGAGTCTTCGCGGCGTTGTACCCCGCTCCTCAGTGGGACCTCCTCGCCTTTATGCGCCTCCGTGCGCGCTGTTGGCTGGAAGTGGGTGTGTCCGCCGAGGAGTCTGGGAGCTGTAGTCTTCCCCCGCTGCGGCCCCTCGATGGAACTTGCGGTGGTGGCGGGGAAGACCGACAGCATCAGGGCCCCAGACGTGTGTGACAGAACGAGTGGCTAGCAACCCTCCAGCAGGTGAGTCTTCGCGGCGTTGTCCCCCGCTCCTCAGTGGGAGCTACTCGCCTTTATGCGCCTCTGTGCGGGCTGTTGGCCGGAAGTGGGCGTGTCCGCCGAGGAGTCTGGGAGGTGTAGTCTTCCCCCGCTGCGGCCCCGCGATGCAACTTGCGGACGCGGCAGGGAAGACCGACAGCGTCAGGGCCCCAGACGTGTTTGGCAGAACGAGTGGCTGGCAACCCTCCAGCAGGTGAGTCTTCGCGGCGTTGTCCCCCGCTCCCCAGTGGGAGCTCCTCGCCTTTATGCGCCTCCGTGGGCGCTGTTGGCCGGAAGTGGGCATGTCCGCTGAGGAGTCTGGGAGCTGTAGTCTTTCCCCGCTGCGGCCCCGCGATGGAACTTGCGGTGGCGGCAGGGAAGACCGACAGCGTCAGGGCCCCAGACGTGTGTGGCAGAACGAGTGGCTGGCAACCCTCCAGCAGGTGAGTCTTCGCGGCGTTGTCCCCCGCTCCTCAGTGGGAACTCCTCACCTTTATGCGCCTCTGTGCGCGCTGTTGGCCGGAAGTGGGCATGTCCGCCGAGGAGTCTGGGAGCTGTAGTCTTTCCCCGCTGCGGCCCCGCGATGGAACTTGCGGTGGCGGCAGGGAAGACAAACAGCGTCGGGCCCCAGACGTGTGTGGCAGAACGAGTGGCTGGCAACCCTCCAGCAGGTGAGTCTTCGCGGCGTTGTCCCTGACATTGATCTCGAATCTGAAATTCAGAGAGCACACAGAGACCCTTTTAGATTGCACACTGAGAGGAAGACCCCTAGGAAGATCTTGGTGAATTTTCACACCTACACAATTAAAGAGCTAATTTTGGGAAGAACATTGTCAGACACTTCACTTCGAATAGATTCAGCTAAATATCTTATTCGTTCTGATGTGGGGAAAGCTACGGCACAGAGGCAGTGGGAGCTAGGGAGCAGGATGCCGGATCTGAGAAGTATGGGCGCACAGGTCCAGATGAAATGTCCGGCATTCTTAAAAGTAGTTTGGAGGAACAAAACACATAATTTGTTATCACCTCAAGAAGTTGACTTGTTTCTCACTCTAATGAGAGAGAGTTCTCAGTAAAGTGTTGTCTGCCTCCTTATAATCCTCTTCTAATGATTATCTCTTATATTGTTAGAGGAGATCTATTGTAGGACTGTAGAACTGATGTTGAGAATGTGTTTTTCTTTTTCCACAAAATATATAAAAATCATAAGGGGGAAAAAGAAAAAGAAAAAAAAAAGAAAAAATGTGTCGGGTGAATTAAAAAAAAAAAAATAGAAGCTAGAGCTTTAAAAAATAAATAAATAAATAAATAGCTGAGATCACATTTAGTTGCCTACTTTACTTTATAAAAGAGGGGAGATCACGATCATACTTAGAGGCCCCGACAGGCGACAAGATCGCCAAAGCAGGTATGGGGGGGTTCCTTATGGGAGGTGGGCAGTTAGTTCGGTGGTAGGGGTAAAAAGTGAAAAAAAAAATCCTCATATATTCATGAAGAAACATGGAGCTTTTGAATGGGGGCTGAGTAGTGATTTATTCAAGGTAAGGTAGACATGGCCAATACGACCTGTAAGATAAAAATCATTAGTTGGAATGTAATGGCTTGAGGGATAAGAGAAAGATGCAGAGGGTTAATGAATATCTATATAATTCTGTAGCTCATGTTTGCCTTCTCGAGGAGACCCATTTAGAGATGGTACAATGTAAGTTAGCGTTTGGTAAACGTGGGTGGGTTCAAAATATCCTCTGTTCAGACCATAGTGGTAGTAAAAGAGGGGTGGCAATAGTGATTAGATCAAATGCTGGGATCAGGCTGATGAAATCTGAGACAGATCATTGCGGGAGATGGCTGGTGGCCTCATTAACATTAGGTCATTTACTTGTGCAGTCTACTACGGGCCTAATCAAGATGCCCCGGGGTCTCTTATGAAGTTAAATGCTAGCCTGGCTGAGAACATTGGACCTGTCATATTAGGTGGCGATTTCAATCTGATTTTTGATGAAAAACTGGACCGTACATCTAGGGTTAGATTTACACCCCCCCCCCCTCCAAAGATCCCGAACGCAGCTTAAGAACATCATAAAAGATCTCAACCTTATAGATATCTAGAGGGCTAAAAATGGTGCGAAAAGAGATTATTCCTTTTATAGTCGAAGGTATGGACACCATTCCAGAATCGACTTTTTTCTTTTAGATCAATCGCTCTTCTCGGCGGTAGAACATATATCATACATCCCGGCTATATTGTCTGATCACTCAACAGTTGAGCTCGTAATCCACCTCAAACAGAAGGAACATCAGAGGAGGTGGACGCTAGATAGAGCCTTGCTACTTCAAGAGGGGGTGAGATTAGACTTAGTGGCACAAACAGAAGAGTTCTTTAGGCATAATAATGGCTCAACGAGTCAACAGGTGATTTGGGAGACATTCAAAGCCTTTATCAGAGGCTCTTTGAGTACCTTGATGATAAGAAGAAACAAACAGATTAGAGAAAAGAAGGAAGAGCATCTCCTGAGGCTTAAATTGAAAGAACAGGAACTTCAGAGGGCTTCAGCTGACCAGTCAGATACTAAACTCCGCTTACAAAGAGAGTTGGACGGTCTACGAGCACAGTATCAAGCAGGTCTAGACAAGGTCCTAAAAGATAGATGGGATGCCAGTAAGCTCCAAAATTTTTCATATGGAGAGAAATGCTGTCGCCTTCTTGCATGGAAAACCCGAGCAGATAAAACTAGAAATCAGATCAAAAGTTTATCTCTCTCTGGCCGGCCCAACCCAGCTCCCCTCCCCGCTCCCGCCTCCCAGCTGTCCAGCCCTCCCCGACCCCTACTTAATGGCGGCCACTGCGGGGACAGGCGAGCAAGACCACTGACTCATTGTCAGTGAAATTGCTCTCCCACCCTCGCAGCTCCACCATTAAGTGAGGTGCCCCTGCCCCTGCACTCTTGAGTGTTGGTGATCGAGGCCCTCCTCCACCCGCAGGTTTCCCTGCGCCTCATCCCTGGTGGTCCAGTGGACCTCTGTCTCCTTTCTTTCTTTCTGCTCCTTCACTCGTTTTTCTCCCCTTTCTATCTTTCACCTTTCTGCACCTCTGCTCTTTTGCGCCTTATTTCTGCCCATTTCCCTTCCTCTCCCTCTGCTCCTTCACTCGTTTTCACTCGTTTTTTTCCCCTTTCTGTCTTTCACCTTTCTGCACCTCTGCTCTTTTGTGCCTTATTTTTGCCCATTTTCCCTTTCTCTCCCTCTGCTCCTTCACTCGTTTTTTTGCCCTTTCTATCTTTCACCTTTCTGCTCTTTTCTGCATCACTGCTCTTTTGTGCCTTATTTCTGCTTATTTTCCCTTTTTTCTTTATCCCTTCTTTCCTCCCTTTACCTTTCCCCGCCGCTGCTGCCCCCGCAGCCCCCCCCCCCAGCACGACCGGCCCAACCCAGCTCCCCTCCCCGCTCCCGCCTCCCAGCTGTCCAGCCCTCCCCGACCCCTACTTAATGGCGGCCACTGCGGGGACAGGCGAGCAAGACCACTGACTCATTGTCAGTGAAATTGCTCTCCCACCCTCGCAGCTGAACCATTAAGTGAGGTGCCCCTGCCCCTGCACTCTTGAGTGTTGGTGATCGAGGCCCTCCTCCACCCGCAGGTTTCCCTGCGCCTCATCCCTGGTGGTCCAGTGGACCTCTGTCTCCTTTCTTTCTTTCTGCTCCTTCACTCGTTTTTCTCCCCTTTCTATCTTTCACCTTTCTGCACCTGTGCTCTTTTGCGCCTTATTTCTGCCCATTTCCCTTTCTCTCCCTCTGCTCCTTCACTCGTTTTCACTCGTTTTTTTCCCCTTTCTATCTTTCACCTTTCTGCACCTCTGCTCTTTTGTGCCTTATTTTTGCCCATTTTCCCTTTCTCTCCCTCTGCTCCTTCACTCGTTTTTTTGCCCTTTCTATCTTTCACCTTTCTGCTCTTTTCTGCATCACTGCTCTTTTGTGCCTTATTTCTGCTTATTTTCCCTTTTTTCTTTATCCCTTCTTTCCTCCCTTTACCTTTCCCCGCCGCTGCTGCCCCCGCAGCCCCCCCCCCCCAGCACGACCGGCCCAACCCAGCTCCCCTCCCCGCTCCCGCCTCCCAGCTGTCCAGCCCTCCCCGACCCCTACTTAATGGCGGCCACTGCGGGGACAGGCGAGCAAGACCACTGACTCATTGTCAGTGAAATTGCTCTCCCACCCTCGCAGCTCCACCATTAAGTGAGGTGCCCCTGCCCCTGCACTCTTGAGTGTTGGTGATCGAGGCCCTCCTCCACCCGCAGGTTTCCCTGCGCCTCATCCCTGGTGGTCCAGTGGACCTCTGTCTCCTTTCTTTCTTTCTGCTCCTTCACTCGTTTTTCTCCCCTTTCTATCTTTCACCTTTCTGCACCTCTGCTCTTTTGCGCCTTATTTCTGCCCATTTCCCTTTCTCTCCCTCTGCTCCTTCACTCGTTTTCACTCGTTTTTTTCCCCTTTCTATCTTTCACCTTTCTGCACCTCTGCTCTTTTGCGCCTTATTTCTGCCCATTTCCCTTTCTCTCCCTCTGCTCCTTCACTCGTTTTCACTCATTTTTTTCCCCTTTCTATCTTTCACCTTTCTGCACCTCTGCTCTTTTGTGCCTTATTTTTGCCCATTTTCCCTTTCTCTCCCTCTGCTCCTTCACTCGTTTTTTTACCCTTTCTATCTTTCACCTTTCTGCTCTTTTCTGCATCACTGCTCTTTTGTGCCTTATTTCTGCTTATTTTCCCTTTTTTCTTTATCCCTTCTTTCCTCCCTTTACCTTTCCCCGCCGCTGCTGCCCCCGCGGCCCCTCCCCCCCCAGCACGACCGGCCCAACCCAGCTCCCCTCCCCGCTCCCGCCTCCCAGCTGTCCAGCCCTCCCCGACCCCTACTTAATGGCGGCCACTGCGCGGCCGCGCAGCGGCCGTGGGCTGCGGGCGCGCCGCTGGTGCACCGAAGGCGCGTCAAAGTCAAGCATGTCTGCGCCCGTCTGCGACCCGTCCGCGACCAGCACCAGGAACCCTGGACTTCCGCCCCGCCAACGCTACGACCCAGCAGCACTCCACGCACTCAACCCAGGCTGCAACAACAACTGCAAGCTAGCATCACCAGCCAACACCCATGGACCCTTCAGCTGTCACCGCTACCGGCACACCTGCAGCACCGCCGAGAACACGGATCCAGCACAACCCGCCCACAAGAACACAACCGAACCGAAGACCCTGCAATGCATCCTCCTCAACGTCCGATCCCTCCACAAACACGCCACAGAAATCTGGGACCTCCTCGACAGCACAACCCCAGACGTAGCATTCTTCACCGAAACCTGGACCAACACCACCTCGGGACCGGACATCGCCATCGCCATCCCCCAAGGATACAAGATCTCCAGGAAGGACCGCCCCATCCACCCAGGAGGAGGAATCGCCATCGTCCACAAATCCAGCCTCCGCCTGAGCACACTCCCTGACGAGTCCACAGAACTGATGGAACACCTTCACTTCAAGATACTGTAGTGTAGTTCCTATTTTCCCAATAGGCTCTGCGCATTGGAATAGTACCTACAGCAGTAAAGGCCTAGGCCAGACGTTAACTAGGTCTACTACTGTCGATACTAGACTTAATTTTTGGGTTTGCCAGCTAAGCTCAGAGTTCGCTAGAAACTTTCTCGAATGTTCAAGGAAGGATTAACTTCCCTGATTAGACAAGAAGGGATTTAGTTTCTGACAACCATAGAACATGACAACTTTGCTCTCCCCTAATCAAGAGTCAATCTCGAGAGTCGTGTGAGCACAAGGCAATTATTTTACTCAGTCAGTACGTGCATTCTTAGTCTCATCAGAATGTAGAGAAAAGGAAGAGACGGGCGTGTTCAATAAAAGGTGTTATTTATTGATCAGTCTCTTTTCTCGTACAAGAGAAATGGATCGATATTATTGCGATACTTATAGTTAAGTAAAGTGCATACATTAGAAGCAATAGTATAAAATAATACTGTAAAAACATTGATATGGTTTCTGAGCCATATGATGTTTAAAATGATTAAAATATATTTACATACACATATACATTTGACTAAACGTACTCAACTGGTGTTTCTAAATACGCCTACCCCGTGTACCTGACCTAAGTCTAATGCGTGGGCGGGAATAGAAAGTTACAGTTTAAGTTAAGTTTGTTTTTGCCAAGTGAATAACTAAAGAATTCTCTAGGAGGGGTTATTCAGTTCTGTACCTGGAATTTAGGATGAATGAGGAATGGTATCTCTTTCTCTGCTCTCGATATTCCAGGCTGCCTGCGAGGGCTACCCGGAAGCGCCGGTGCTGGGTCTCTCGGCTTGAGATAGCAGCGCGTCTCTCAGCGCGTCAGGAAGGCGGGGCTGCTGCCTGCGGGGTCTGCTTCTGCTCTTGGCTTCGGCAAGGGTGGCTGCTCCGTCTTGTCACCACGCGTGTGTTTGCATAGGGCAAGGTCGGCAATATTTATACCTTAAAGGTGCCGGGATTGACGTAAGGATGGACATAGGTACGTCAATAAAGATGTCATACGACTTGCTCGTTAGCACATTCTTTACTAAAGTTCTCTGTGAAATCAAAACAATGGCCGCACGGATTATCCAGGTTGTCATAGGTTTGATTTGTTATGAGAACGTCGTATGCCTTATCAGGGGCTGGAGGAATATCGCTTGTCTAATTAGATCTCAAGCGTTATGACCTAATCAGATAACACGTTCCTGTGCCGTAGTGTGACTGCGTCAGATAACGGTATCTGCATCATGGGGGATTTCTTGCCTCATGGGCTGACTGTTAGTTAACTAGCTAGTAAGTTTAACCAGAATAGGGTCAGGAATAGGGGGATCGATTCAGAACCTATAGAAATACACGACAATACTGGCCAGCCCCACCGCCGCCCTCCGAGGAACCCTCATCTACCGACCCCCTGGACCCCGCGGACCCTTCGCCAACTCCATCACGGACATTATCTCCCCGAAGGCCATCGCATCCACCAACTACACCCTGCTGGGAGACCTCAACTTCCACCTCGACAATCAACTGGACGCCAACACCACATCCCTCCTAGACAACCTCCACAACATTGGACTCCGCCAGATCGTGACCGAGCCCACGCACTCAGCAGGACACACCCTCGACCCCCTCTTCACTACAGGAAACTCCATCACCTTCAGCCACACCACCGAACTCCCATGGACCGACCATCGTTGCGTCCACTTCACCTTCAGAACACCCACCATCCACAGACACCAGCACCTGCTTCCACAAAGAAACTGGACCAAAATCACCGATGAACAGCTCACCTCATCACTCAACAACTCCACCCCAACCATCGCGGAAAACGACGACCCCAACACCGCAGCCCGAACCCTGCATAGATGGATCTCGGACAGCACCAACACCATAGCCCCCCTCAAGAAAAACAACAATACCCGTGCCAAGAAAGCCAGATGATTTACCACCGAACTTCGGGAGTCCAGGCGCACATGCCGCCGCCTCGAAAAGGCCTGGAGAAACACCAAATCCACAGAAGCCCACAACAACTTCAGAGCCGCCACCAACTCCCACCATCAACTCATCAGAGAAACAAGGAAAAAAGCGATTGAAGACAGAATCTCCACCCACGCACACAACAGCAAGGAACTCTTCAGCATCATCAAGGAGTTCACCCAACCCACCAGCGAGTCTACCGACATCCCTCCCTCACAAGACCTCTGCGACAAACTCAGCATATTTTTCCACCACAAAATCAAGAGCATCTACGACAACTTCGACGAAGACAACCAACACACTGAACCCTCACCAACCACCCCCGACACCTGGAAACCAGCGATTGATGACTGGACAGCCCTCACCACCGAAGACACACTGAAGACAATGAAGTCAATCCACTCAGGGGCCCCCACGGACCCCTGCCCCCACCACATCTTCAACAGAGCCGCCAACACCTTCGCACCCATGCTCCGCCAAACCATCAACCGCTCCCTGGCGACCGCCTCATTCCCCGATGACTGGAAACACGCCGAGGTCAACCCCCTCCTAAAGAAACCCTCAATAGACCCCACCGACCTCAAAAACTACAGACCCATCTCCCTGCTCCCGTTCCCAGCGAAAGTCATCGAGAAAGCCATCAACAGCCAACTCGCCACATTCATTGATGAACACAACATCCTCGACTCCTCCCAATCCGGCTTCAGAAAAAACCACAGTACGGAAACCGCCCTCCTCGCCGCAACAGACGACATCCGCACCTTACTGGACAAAGGAGAAACAGTAGCCCTCATCCTCCTCGACCTATGAGCGGCGTTCGACACAGTCTCCCACCGCACCCTAATACGCAGACTCTACGATGCAGGAATCCAGGACAAGGCCCTCGACTGGATCTGCTCCTTCCTCTCCAGCAGGACGCAGCGGGTCAGACTCCCCCCTTTCCTCTCGGACCCCACACCTATCACCTGCGGAGTCCTCCAGGGCTCCTCCCTCAGCCCGCCGCTCTTCAACGTGTACATGGCTCAACTTGCCCCCATCGTCAGAACCTACGGACTCAACATCGTGTCATATGCAGACGACACCCAGCTCATCCTCTCCCAATCCAACGAGCCCAACACCGCCAGACGCAACTTTCGAGAAGGCATGGAAGCCGTCGCCAAATGGATGAAAAACAGCTGCCTACAACTAAACACCAACAAAACAGAAGTACTCATCATGGGCCCAAACCCCGATGCCTGGAGTGACACCTGGTGGCCCACCGCCCTCGGAAACCCGCCAACCCCCACAGACCACGCACGCAACCTGGGAATCATCCTGGACTCCGAGCTCAAAATGGACAGCCAGATCAACTCTGTCTCATTTTCCTGCTTCCACACCCTCCACCTCCTTCGTAAGACCTTCAAATGGATCCCCCTCGAACACCGAAAGACAGTCACTCACGCCCTGGTCACCAGCAGACTCGACTACGGCAATGCACTCTACGCCGGAATAAACAAAAACCTCATCCGCAAGCTACAGAACATCCAGAACGCCGCCGCAAGACTGGTCCTCAACCTGCCAAAACACTGCCACATCTCCCAGCACCTGCGCACACTCTACTGGCTCCCCGTCGAGGCGAGAATCACCTTTAAGATGCTCACCCACGCACACAAGGCCCTCCACGGCACCGGACCAGCATACCTGAACAGCCGACTCAAATTCCACGCACCCCAAAGAACCCTACGATCAGCTCAGCTTTCCTACGCTGTGGTCCCCCGCACCAGAAAGACCAGATCGGGAGGTCGCTCCTTCTCCTTCCTCGCGGCCAAAGCATGGAACGCCCTTCCGCTCCACCTCAGACAGACAACATCGCTCCCCATCTTCGCAAGAAACCTCAAAACCTGGCTCTTCGACAGACCCCCCTCCTTGATGGAATGGAACCTGCACCCCCCCAACCCCCCCCCCACCCCTAGCGCCTTGAGACCCTTACAGGTGAGTAGTCGCGCTTTAACAAACTCCTGATTGATTGATTGATCTGGTTCAGGTGAAATTACCTATGATGACGATCTAATCAGGGAAGAGGCCAAATCTTTCATGCAAAACGTATATAAAGTTAACACCTGTCACTCTACACAAAATGTAGAAAGCTGGTTAAGAAAAGTACAGCTCCCGAACCTGTCTGAAGACGATAGAACTTCTCTTACCTCCGACATCCGAGAATGCGAGGTGAGAACTCAGATTATGAAAATGGCCAAAGGGAAAGCCGCCGGTCCAGATGGGCTTCCTGTGGACCTGTACAGGATAGTTCTAGATCAGATAATATCTGTTTTAACGTTATTGTTCAATGAAATTCTCCAGTATGGGGCGTGGGCCCCAAATTCATGGTCAGAGGCCACTGTTAGTTTAATATTGAAGCCAAACAAAGACCCATCGGAAATTGAGTCTTACAGACCGATTTCCTTATTAAATTCAGATTATAAGGTATTTGCGGGAGTGTTGGCGGCGAGACTGGGTAAAGTAGTAAAAACTATTATCCATTGTGATCATGTTATGTTATGTTATGTTATGTTATGTTATGTTATGTTATGTTATGTTATGTTATGTTATGAGCATTTATTACGCGCACAGCTGTTCCAGCAAAGGAGCGTCCTGGCGCCCGACACGGTACCAACATAACACAGCTAAAAAAGGACAAACTAAAGAAGAAACAGATTTAGGGAAATAAGAAGGTCTTAATGGCCCTACGAAACAAGAACAGATCACCGAGGGCACGTAGCTCTAAAGAAAGGGAATTCCACAAAGTCGCAGCACGTACTCGAAATGAGCGGCCGCCAGCACGGCTGCGCTTAAACCGGAGGACTACTGCAAATTCAAGGTCGGATGAGCGTAGGGAGCGGACTGGGACATAGAGAGACAAGAGATTCGAAAGAATCTGAGGGGGAGAGCCCTTAAGAATCTTGTGAGACAAACAGAGCACTTTGAATTGAATCCTCTGCTTAATCGGCAACCAATGAAGAGAGCGCAAGGTGTTAGCAGTGGAGCAGTACCTGGGCAACCCCACAACCGCTCTGGCGGCTGCATTTTGCACGCGTTGAAGACGGGTGATTTCGGCCAGGTTTATCCCTACCAAAAGGGAGCTGGCATAGTCGAGCCGAGAAATCACCGTCGCCTGCACAATAAGCTGCCTGGTCGAAGCATCAAAAAATGTCAGCACAGACCTTAAGCTACGAAGGACGCCAAAGCAGCAGGCAGCGGTACGCTTAGTGTGGCAGACAAAGCTGAGAGTGGGATCTAACCACACCCCGAGGTTTTTTATCTCCGAAACCGGAGTCGGGGTGGGACCAAGCTCTGAAGGCCACCACGTATCGCCCCAAAGTTCCGCTTGCTTGCCGAAGATCATAATCTCTGTCTTTTTTGCGTTCAGCTGGAGACAGTGGGACGTCATCCAGCTGGCGACCGCCCGTAGTCCATTCTTGAATCTTGGGGCATCCAGATCTGAATCCCCGCTGAGCGTGACCGCCAGCTGAGTGTCGTCAGCGTATGATACCATGGTCATACCCCACCGCTTGACGACCTCAGCCAGCGGCCTCACGTAAAGATTAAATAACGTGGGGCTCAGCGAGGATCCCTGAGGAACCCCAAGATCCAGAGGGTAGAATTTAGACTGATGGGGCGGGACAGCAACGCAAAAAGATCGGTCAGCAAGGAAGGAGCGGAACCACTGGAGAGCAGGGCCGACGATTCCAGCCTCCTCCAGGCGCTGCAGAAGAATCCCGTGCGCAACGGTGTCAAAGGTCAGAGGGGTTTTATCCCCGGAAGACAACTTAATGAGCTAACATTTCAAGTCATTGCTGCAATCGATGTCGCTATCGATAGAAAGCTCCCTCTGACTCTGATAGCGGTTGATGCCGCTAAGGCATTTGACCAAGTTGATTGGTCATATCCAGTGGTTCCCAAACTTTTTGGACCTGTGGCTCCCTTGAAAAAATAGCCAGTTGACCGTGGCTCCCCATCATGACACTTTTTCTTTACCAGTGGGGGAGGGGGCGGTGGGGGGTATGCTTGATCTCCGGAGTACTTCCAGTTTTCTGCCAGAAAGGCGGCAGTAGCCAGAGGTGCTGGGGCACTTGAGAGGTGGTTGATGTCGAAGCTCAGAATACTGCCAAGCCAGAGAGGTGCCACCCTTGATGGTGGCCATGGCTGCTGAAATACTAGAGAAGAGAGATTCTGCTGTGCTGGATTAGGCGGAACCTCAGAGTGCTGAAGCTGTGTACAGCAGTGCAGGCTTAGGTGACGGTTTTGGGTTTTGGGAGGGGAGAGGTGTGGCGCCACGGCCATGGCGACTGACGCTGGATGCTGGGGAACACGGTTCGATCCGGCGGCTCCGGCGGCAGGGGTCTGCCCAGCACCATGCGACTCTGGGCAATAGCTCGCTTAATCTTCCCAACGGCCCCCAGCGCCTTGAGACCCCTTCTGGGGTGATTTGTGCGCTATACAAGTACTGGATTTACAATTTATGTATATGCTGCAGTGCCTGAGAACTGCTGACCTGGATGAGGGTTTGGGGTTCTGCAGTGCTAGAGAGGACCCGCATAAGGTGATGAGTAGGGTTGCTAAAGTGATATAGGGAGGTGCTGGCTTGGGCGAAAGTTAAGGGTGCTTTAGTGCCTGGGAGGTGCCACACAAGATGATTTCTAGGGGACTGCAGCGCTGGAGAAGTCCTGGCCCGGTTGAGAGTTCAGGTGAGGATGTAGCAGTGCAAGAGGTGCCAGCCTGTGTGGGTGTTTTATCAGGGGTTCTTCAGTGCTAGAGATGTTGAGGGTCCGGTTTCAGGTCTGGTTAGGTTGCTCCAGTGGTAGAGGGATGATGGCTGGGTGTGAGAACTAGGGGTGCCATAGCCTCAATCAGACCAGGGCCACCCCGGGCCGAGGACTAGGAGGGCTAGGAGTCCTGCAGCACCAGAGGCCCATACAGAACCTGGGCAAATAAGGGCATGAAATCCTGCAACGTCAGAGAGGTGCTGGGTGGGTGAGGGCTCAGAGTGCTACAGAGATGGGGCTGCTGTGCCTGTCTTCATGTCAGTACATGGAGGGGTAAAAGACGCTCCTGTTTTTCACTGCTGTGGTAATCAGGATTCGGCCATCACAAGTTACCGGCTGAATGGAGATTACAATTTACACAGAATAATCTCCTGTTGGTGTTTACCCACCCCCAGCATTTTTACGCGCAAAAAATGGTGAAGTCTCTGGGTTAGAAATCAGATGAAAATGGAGAATTGACACACAAATGTGTGCACCGCAATAACAGCAATTCCTGAAGTAAATCCCCATTTTTCAAGATCAATGTCAAAATATCAGTATTTCCAAAAATTACACAATTATTTTATTTTGGAGCGGAAATACCGCATCAACATCCTTGCCCTCCTCGTTTTATATATCACTTGTATGTTAACCATTCAAACAAAATAGGCATATGTCAGCTTTGAACTCAGCTTTTAGCAGAAGTTAACATACCAAGACCTAGTAAGACTGGTCTTGTTATGTCTACTTTTAACAGGTGAAAAGGACAAGACACTGTGCTGCCTTTTGGCCCAAATAACAAGTACCTCTTAAAAACAAATGTAGAGAAATATAAGAGCCTTATTATATGGTCAACATTTTGGATATTTTTACAGTTAACCTATTTACCCTGTCATATTTTCATTTTTAATTTTTCTCCCCTGGAAAGCAGTAAATATAATTGCCTCTTTAAAAATACACGGGCTTAGTGATTACGAGTTTGTCTTTGCAGTTCTTCAATCAAGTAACTTGTGAAAAGGGTCCCCAGAGGCGCGGCAAAACAGCCAGCAATAACTCTTGACAGTCATCCTGTGTATGAGGAGGCTTTGTGAACATGTACGTGCGGAAGGCCGTGCACTCTTGGGCCAAAACATGACACCGGATTTTCCAGGTGTTTAGCACATTCCAAAGACGTGCACGGCGCCCCTGGCTGCTATTAACGGCGCACCGGGGAGCCGCGGCGCACAGTTTGGGAACCACGGGTCATATCTGTGGAAAGCACTGGCCGGTTTTGGATTCCCAAATAATTTTATAACAGCCATAAAGTCTCTTTACTGCTCTCCATGTGTAAAAATTGTAGTCAATGGGTCTCTCACAGATTGGATACCCATTGCCCGTGGTACTAGACAGGGCTGCCCTTTGTCCCCCCTTTTGTTTAATTTATACATAGAGCCTTTTGTTTGTCTGCTTAGGTCTGACCTATTAATTAAGCCCTTTAAGATCTCCAATTTAGAATTAAACTTTGCACTGTACGCTGATGATCTACTTATGTTCACCTCAAATCCAGCTGAAGCACTGCCAAAATTAATAGAAACAGCGGAAGCTTTTGGAGAGATCTCAGGGTATACTATTAATAAAGACAAAACTGAGATCATGGAATGGAACCAAGAAGCAGGGACAGTGGAAACAAAGACTAGAATGAGATACCTGGGGGTACACCTGGCCAAAAAGATTGAGGATATATCAAAAATTAATCTAGATAAAGTCTCAAAGGAGGTCTGTGCCCTTCTCCAGCGATGGTCATCTCTCCCCTTAAACATCTTCGGGAGAGTAAATTTAATTAAGATGATCATCCTGCCCAAAATAACGTTTCTATTCAACTCTATTCCTCTATCTTTTTACACACCAGCAATTAATAAACTACAAGGGAAATTAGGATCCTTTATTTGGAATTCAAAATCTTTAGGAATCTCCTGGAAAAAGCTTAGGAGAAGTTTAAAAACAGGAGGGCTAGCCTTTCCAGATCTATTTGTATATTGTCACGCATTTCATTGCAAAAACTTTAGACTATTGGATGATAAAATTGATTTATCCTCCCTAGGCATACTTTTTAAAGCATTATTGCAAGACGTTCCACAGGGACAAGATTTCTTCCTCTATAAATTCGGGGACCCTAAATTTTTATACAAAGTCAGACTTAAGGTCCTGGGGGCAGCACTAAGAAACTGGGTATACATCAGGAAAAGGCTGGACATCCCATACAATGCAGAACAGGCCCTGATTTGGGATTCTCCTGGGACACCAGCTTGTCTTAATGATCAACTGTCTTGGCCTCTGAGGGTGGCAGGGTTAGAATATTGGGGGGATCTTCAGGAAGGCACACAGCTTTTAAGTTGGGAGGTTCTCTTCAATCTGACGGGGGAACACTTACTAGATTCAAATATTACCAGCTGTCTGGATGGTGGTCGATTAGATCTTGGAATTCCAACAACCCTAACCCAAAGTTTGATTTGGTATCTAGAAGAGGCAGGTAGAGAGTGTTACGGAATCAGAGCTCCAAAAACTCTGGGATAATGTTTTAAACTTGAACAGAGAAAACATTAAAGATCTATGGACTGACTCGTTTACCATTCTGCAGGCGGTGGTTAAGCCTGCCACCTTAAAAAGGAATCATCTCTACACTATGTATAGGGCCTATATAACCCCAAAAAAATGAACTACATTTTCCAACTTAGATTACCATTGCCCGAGATGCAGACACCCTTCGGCAGATGATACCCATATGTTTGCCGGTTGCCCAGAGATAAAAGACTACTGGGTTAAGACCCAGGACTTCTTGGAAGAGGTCCTTCAAGTATCCCTGGAAATCACCACAAGAACTATTTTCTCCGGATTAGGTTCGGATTATGATGTAAATGAACCATCCACGAGATTCATTTTCTATGTTATGCTTCTTGCAAGGCGTGAGATATGTAGAGCCTGGAAGGATCCAATCCCCCCTACTTTTTCCACTTGTTTAAAGCATATTATTTTTACAAGTATATCTGACATGACATGTGACCCTACAAGCCTTGTAAGAATCTGGGCACCCCTTGTGGCTTGGCAAGACAGGTGAATGGTATTCCCATGATTTATCTGGAGCCCTGTCGGTTCCCTTACCTTAGTAGTAACACGGGGTCTAACTACGGTGTGAAATGGAGTGGATTGGGAAAGCAGTGGCTACTTGAGGGAGCAGGACTAAAACTCTGTTATTGGTCGATAACATCAGGGCTGGATCAGGATGACCAATCACTGAGATACAGACAGTTTCCCATCAAGACTTCCAATATTGGTATAGGAGGAAAACCAAAAAAAAAAAAAAGGAAGAACTTCTATGTTGAGCTTCCCCACCAAATGCTGTGCAACAAAAAAGTAATCTAGTCGTACTGATTTTTTATGTGGGGCAGAAACAAAAGTATGTCCAGGCACTCCTGAATGCAATGCATTCCAAACATCCTTAAGCCCATGCTCAACTATTAAATCCCGCAGTGTCCTAAAAGTCAGATACTTCCTTCCAGAGTACCCCATATTACCCCTAATATCTATATTCGCTTCTAGGTGTATAGTCAAATCCCCACAAATAATCACTGGTTGGGGCCAGGTACATGGCTGTTTGTAGTGTTGTGTGTCAGCTGCTACTTGAGGTGCTCTGAATCCTGGAAACACTCCCACAGTTGGGGTGTCTGGTCAGACAGGCTATTTGTGCTTTATATTTTCAAATCCCCATATTCAGCTAGCGCTCTTTTTCATCCCTTCCCCTCCTCCACAGGTTGAGCCTGGAAGGGGTTATACTAGGCTCAAAGCTAAAGTAACAATTATGTGTCGTGGGCAGAAGCAGCAGAAAGGTAAAATGGCGTTTAAACTGCTAATAAGCTCATGCTAACTTAATACAGGGTAAAAGCAAAGCACATCTATATGACACCCTCCCTTGATCAGAGCACTGATAAGATAAGATAAGATAAGGGGAACATATTTGAAATGCCGAGTTCAATAACGATAGTCAGTTCAAATTTGAGTAAGTGAGATTAATATTTTTGTCACCCAAAACACCAAAATCTCACCATCATGACAATTTAGAGTTCACTTCAATCAAAGTCAATAGGTCTGGGGCTCAAAAAGTTTTCCATAGTTCCCGAAAAAAAATATGAAAAATGTTCAATGTCAACCATAGCATCGACAGACCTTATGCTAGCATCGAATATGCAAAATAGGCAGCAACAGCTTCCAAAAGGAAGTCACTGTTCTCATCCGAAAATAACTCAGCCATCCAATTCAATAGTGGGAAAGAACATACATGCTCTTCAATTACCAGAGCCTCTAGCACCATCAGAGGGCAACTCGGTGGGTTTTCAATGAAGCTGTGTGCCAAGAAATCTTGCGCCGCTACGAATATATTCCAACGACCCGGCATTCCATGCATCGCTGCAAAGGCCATAATCCCTCCATCAGAACAAAGCAATTCATGAGCAACTAAGGGACTCATGAGCTGGTTATAATCCACTTCAGGAGACACCACATTGCCGAGACACAAATCCAGGGCCCAGTCGAAACCGCAGCTCAGGCAATGAAAGACAGGCTGGACCCATGTAAAATAGGAAAATCGAAACGATAATCCATAAGCTGCACTTAAGGTGGCGAGCGGCAGCTCACCATAGTACTCAAGCATCCTGTTGCGAAACAGTGCCAGCCGCGACAGCTCGTCTTGGAACACAGGATGTGCATCCATTTCGAATTAAACAAAACAGCAAAAGTACGCCTGCAGCCAGCGCCAGTAAAACGGGAAATCCACCAAATAGGCTGGAAAAGAATGAAAGAAAGCAGGAATGACCCCAAATATCTTTTGAACTGAAGTCACTAGACCACTGCTAACTAATTTTAAAAAGTGCGCCAGCCCCGTTGTGGAGGACGCGTTAAAGATTGTATGAATCAGTTCACCGAAATGCAATGGAAGGTCAGTATTTAATAATGCATGCACCTCTGTGCGGGTGTTAGCCACGTGAAGGACAAAAGATTCACGAGCTGATGTCAGGTCAACTTCTTTTTGGAACAAAAGAGCCCTTATTCGACTCATCTTATTGAACTCTGCTTTCAAGGTCGGAATTCTCGGCCAGATGGAAACATCCAAGTTCCCATGCGTGGGTGGATACAACACATTTTTACAGCAAACCACACGTTCACTGACTGTAACGATATAAGCAATGCCTTTTAATAACCCACAGCAATCTTCATTATTTAAAAGTAAATAACTGCCGTTTGCCAGTAACGTGAATGTGGGGTTGATAGCGGGCATGGGTGTACCTAAAACACAGGCTAAATTAAGCTTTCTTGATTGCAAGAGCCGTGCAATTGAATATGTCTACACATTAATGAGTGAGCAGGTGTTTCGGTGCACTCTTCAACTTTCAGATAAACTTCCTTTCCCTCCCTAAGGCATCTGCATGTAAAAGGAAGCGACCAGGCTTCATGCAGATAGGAGCTACCAAGAGGCTTGTATCTACCAATGGCAAAATATTTCATACAATTTTTAAATTCAAAAAGAGCAAATGGTAAAGTTATCAAACCGTGTATAAGCCACGTTGCAGTAGTGGCCTCTGCCACAGAGAATGGTAAAGACTCCAACCTTTCCATGTGTAACATGGAAAAAGCTGCATCTCTCATTGAATGCAAACGTTGCTTGTCAGTTAAATTGAACGGAGCAAAAAGAGAAGAGGTATTCATGTAATTCCAAGGCACTTTTCCGGACTTAAGGGTCTGCAGGGTCCCGCAAACTGCATAACAGAATGCAATTGATTTTGACCATGGTATAACACAGACACTTCATCTTGCACAATATCAACAACAGATGACACAATATTATCCAATGTGTAAATGAGGGAAGAAAGCGTGTTAATGCTATTATCCACAACAGCAAGCACTTTTTCTAAATTAGCTTGATCAATAGCCCTAAGGCGGGTAGCCGCTTCAATCTGTGATGTTTTCCAGATTTCATTATAAACTGCATATATCCATCTCTTAGATCTACCTCTAGCCGGGCCTTTTATGAAATCATTCAAATCAACATCGTCAGTCAGTTTAGATGAATGCAGTTTAACTGACGCCAAGGTAGAATGTTTGAGCCAATTCTGATATAATTTGCCTACTGAATAAGTAGTGACAGAATGGTCATTCTCAAAACGGGGATCGACCCTGACCTGTGTAAAGCCAACAGCTAAACCCAGAAATCGATGTTGGCACGAGTCAGCACTTCTGTGCCACAGCAGCCAACCTTTGGGGTTCAAACTGGATATGTTAAAGGACGAATTTAGCATTAGGGTTTGCAACTCCCTGATCGAAAATTTTGTAGTATCACCCAATCCTGAATATTCTTCCAAATCAGGGAAGGAAGGAGTATTTCATTTTTTAGAAGTAGCCAATCCAAAGCATGTTGTCTGTGTAATCGTAGAATTAAAAAACAACATATGATTCGGGATGAGACATGCACAGTGCAAATCCTCAGTGCCTTGTACCTGCCAACTTTTAGAACCCCAAACAGATTTAAGGTCAACTGTTTCCTTCCACAACTCGTAGTCTCCAACAGCTAGCTGGTCTAGAAAGGACTTCGAGTACAATAACTTAGCATCGGTAAGTCTAACCTTGGACATGGATTTTTCTGTTATTTTAAAATAAAATGATGTCGGATTGGACTGATTAAAATCAGTAAAATAAGTGTACTTTTTCAAAAAAGTACTCGAACTGCCTTGTATAGGAGCCGGACAATGTTCCCATTGTGTATAATTCACAGTGCTCCTCCTGGAATTAGTTTTATGTAGGTAGTGGTATCCAAAATGTTGGAAACAAAATAAAACATCATAATTAGCAGATTCCAAATATAAATATTCAGCATCAAAGGCAGCATAATATTTCAAATCAGAAAACAATGCCTCTACGGCCTGAACATCCCAATCATCAGAACGTATGTTTTGTTTAACTACATCTCCCATGTTAACTCTAAGTACATTAGGGACATTTATAACCTCAGTGGGGCCATGGATTTGAAATTTAACGCATCCCATACTATCCTATCCAGGACAGGCCAAGCAGTGATGTTAATAAAAGCCAAGTCTCTTTTCAATCTGTGTGCAGTATGTGACGAGGAATGGGGTGTCAATGTTCCATTTAGATGTCGAATGCATGTTCTCTCTTCGACATAGTGTCCATTGACGATTCGGAAAAAATAAAACACAAAACAAATTGACATAAAAAGGTAAATTGAAAAAAGCACCAGCCAAATATATGTCCAAGGGGGAATCAAAAAATGTTTTTTAAATAAACTTGTATAGACTGCAATCCTTGAGGGCTTTCCTGATGTGTGTGAAACAGTGTCAAATTAAATCTGGATTCTGTGGCCAAACGAGTTTGCAAATCAGGCATCGATAAGTCAGTTGGGTAAGAGTAGTCAGTTTCATCAAGTTGAGTACCAGGCAATGTACTCAATAAAGAACTAGAAATTGCAGGCATCTCGATGGCCACCTCCGGCTCAGGAGTAGAATCAGTGGCCAATACAGAATTTCTCACCATCGAAGGACTGGAGACTGCCGGTGTCATACTAAGAAGAATCGGCCACTCTGTGTATCTTGACATTGTCAATGGAGATATACCTGTTTTCCTTACGACCTGGAAGTGGTGGTAAAATGACTGTTCTTGTGCCCTTCACACCAAGCACAGGAACTGAAGCTCGGTAAGAGGGACCAAATTCTTTCTTGTTTTCGATCTTCTCCCAAACCAATTCTCCGACTTGGAGTAGCCAGCCAACTACAAGGATTTGCAACGCATCATCCGAAGTGGAGGGCAAATGTTCCTTTGCAAGACTGTCCCTTGTCTTTTGTAGAGTCTGTAAGACATTGCAATGTTCATCTACGTCAAAGGAGGCAGCAACAGCCACCGAGTCAAGACCATCAAGGTCCGGTACATACATCTTGATACCAAGGAGGATTTCATATGGGGTCCGCCCACCTAGAGACCTTCGAGGGAGATTATTAAGAGCACACTGCACGCCATTGAGATGGGCCAGCCAGTTCCTGCCAGTTCCTATAACTCGAGCTGTCAATGATTGCTTTAAGTCACGGTTCATTCGTTCCACTACACTGTTGCCCTCAGGCCTGTATGGAGACGAAAACTTGACTTGAACCTCCAATGAAGCCATGGCATCCTTATACGCCTTAGAGGCAAAAGCAGGACCCTGATCCGAATGGAAGGTACCACGGGCAAAAATCCCTACAAAAACACGCAAATCCCTTTTGACAGTCCGTGAATCAGTGCTGCGGGGAGGCCACACCCATACAAAGCGTGTGCATGAATCAACTGCGACTAAGACGTGCTTATGTGCAGAATCATAAGAAAAAGGACCGCAGTGATCCAAATAAACACAACCTAGTGGTTTATTAGAAATGAACAACTGTGTTTGGGGCGGACGCGCAACAGTTGAAGGCTTAATCTGCTGGCAAATGTCACATTGAAGGACATAATCGCACGTCTGTTTGTACAGTCCCCGCCACCAAAAACACTGTTGCAATTGGGACACAGTGGCAGAAACGCCCGCATGCGCAGGCGCAACACCTTCATGGGCCGCTGTGATCAATGTATTTCTGCGATCCGAGTTGGGAATCAATCTCTCCCCAAAGTCAGATATTTTCACATAAGGAACCTTATCGGGACTTAAGTGGTATGAGTACTTCGAGGGGAACCCCTTAGGATATTTACATCCCTTCTCAGTCGCAGCAACAGCTGACAAGATATCATCATCAATCTTACTTTTGGACCGTGTAACTGCTGCAACTAAATATGTCGATACTGCTGATTTTGCTGCATCATCAGCAAGCGAGTTGCCAACAGCGTGGACTCCAATGCGCTGATGACCAAGAGTATGAATTACAAACACAAGTGGCAACTGCTCTTTAAGCTCAGCCACTTGGACCCAGATCATTTTATGTTTTATTGTGCTACCCTTGGAATCACGAAAATCATTCTGAATCCAAAAGAACAAGTTCTCATTGCAAGACTGGACACAGTAGTAAGAATCACTTACAATAAGAGTCGTCACACTAGGATCAGCATACTCCAATGCAAGCATCAGAGCACGAAGCTCTGCTAATTGTGCGGTGCAGTCCCCTAGAGTCTGTGTGTGCACGACTCTGGACTTGAACTCATCGTTCACCATGGCACCTACCACAATGGCGCATGCGGAAACGTAGGCGTGTTTAGAACCATGCGCAACCTGCGCCGAACCATCAGTGTATATGATGCAATGGAAATCCTCCAAAGGTCGCATAGCCAAAGGTGCAGGATGAACAAATTCATATTGCAAAAACTCTTGTGAGGAGGCATCAAAAATAAATGTGACATCCGGAGATGCCAATGATGCTGCCCATTGTATCCACCGAGGGTGCAAAGCTTTAGAATTAGGTACACTGGCTTTCGTAACTGCCTCCAAAGCAGGACACGGTTTAACAACCAACATGCGTTTTCCCTGTGACAGAGCATGTTCCTTAAGAATCGCCATCTGTACAGCCGTCAAAACTTTCTCCACAGTGGAAAATAGCATTTCAGCCGAAGTGTAAAAGTGTGACTTGTAGGCAATAGGTACTGTGTCTCCTTCGTTAAAAGTAAGGTAAGTGAAACCCACCGCCCCAGGGACGATTCTTATCAACAGGTTGATGTGGTTATCACGAGTCAGTAAGTATTTAGAAGCGAGCAGATCAGCCTGCAAAGATTGCAGAATAGCTGAGTGCTCCGGCAGCCAGCATGATTTGGTAAAAGTAGGTTGTATCAAAGCATACAAAGGCTTGATATGCTGGGCATATTCAGGAATGCATGTCCTCCCGAAATTCAAAAATCCCAGCAAAGACTGTAATTTTTTTCAGAGTTGTTGGAGCGCGCAGTTGTGCGCATTTCTCCAAGAAGTGAGGAGCTAATCCTCGACCTTCATTGTTGAGCTCATAGCCCAGGAACAACACTGTGTACTCTGCAATGTGCGACTTTGCAAAGTTAAATTTGTAACCGAAGTCCGCAAAGCTACAAATTATGCGGTCAACTCGACACAGATTCTCCCAAAGTTCGTCGTCTGTGAGATAAATGTAATCCACATACGAGCATGCATCAGGGTCTATTCTCTCCAAGAGAGAGACAATGCGGGCAGCAAACACACCAGGACTATTCTTATAGTCCATCGGTAACCGTTTGAACTGTTTTTGGACGCCGCCACATGTAAAACTGGTCCATTGGGAACTTGGACCATCCAAATGGTGGGCATAAAAACCGTTGGATATGTCAAGCATGGTTTTAAACCGCTTACGCACAAGACTATCCACCAAGGCAGAGCTGTGAGTATTCTGTACTGCACAGGTATGGCAATGCAAGTTCAAATGCCGGTAATCCAATACCAAACGATACGATCCGTCAGGCTTGGTCACAGTAAAAAGAGGGTTATTCATTGGTGACACAAATGTTTCAATCACTCATTGATATTCCAATTGTTCAAGGATTTCTGCAACGGAAGCCTTAGCTTCACATCTAAAGGGATATTGAGGTTGAGGCTGTGGCTGAGACCGCAAAGGTATTTCTTGGTGAGGGGAAAATGTATCCCAACTACAGTGTGTACAGTACAGAGCCGCCGCAAGGGCTCTAGCCCACTCTTCTGCAAAATTCAGCGCATGCTCCTTCGAGACCGTGTGCGCGAAACTAGGGGGGATTACCTCCTCCCCTTTTGGGATCTGCGAGAACAAAATGTGGGGGCCAGTCATTCTCCACTAACAAAATGTCATAGGTAGTTGTAAGATTTTCCCAAAATACCCCTTTTATGGTACGCTGTATGTCACCTTCAATTAATAAGACTATTTCATAAAGTCTGTCAGGGGGAGCAACCTTAGTGTCAGCTGTTTCCACAACAACATAACGGTCAGTCGCTGTCGCCTTCAGTAGTGGACGCAGGGCCTCTCGCACTATGGAGATCTCTGCCGCGCTGTCCAGCAAGGTCAGAGCCCATGTCTGATTCCGAAGCTGCATTCTCACTATCTGTGGCATATCTCGCTGATAAAGCGGCGACTTTCTTCTTTTGAAACTGGGGTCTCTTCGGTGTAGAATCGTCCTGCTTGCCTTTACCGTCTTTCGGGCGGGGCTGGTCGCAGCCCTGCTGGCCACCCCGACCCTTGCTGCCTCCTCCACCGCCGATCGATGAGGCCGATGAGTCCTGAAAAGAACGAGGAGAGCGTTGGTCAGAAACCTGAAATCGATCAGGTGATTTTATCGTCGTGCGATCGCGCAAGTCATAAACACGTTCTGGGGGCGCAGGCAATGGAGATGCAGGATGAGACTCCTATCTCTGTTGTTGTTGTTTTCCCTGTTTTTGTTTTTTTGGCCAATTTTGTTTTTTGGTCTTGGGCTGTTCGTCAGTTTCTGACTTTTGCCCTTGGGGTTGTTTTTTCTCTTTAGTAGAAAAAGGCTTGAGACCCCTACTATTGCGGCCCACTGTTTTATAAGCCGCCACAATAATTCTTGCCAACTGTCGGGGTTTCTCGACGTCAGGAATCGCCTGCAAAGCATTGGCTAGCTGAAAGTTCACCGCATCCCCCTTGACATTAGCAAGTATGAGATCATGAACCACATCAAAGGAACCACACAGGCGCATACCCAACTCAACAGCAGCCTCAGGTCCGTGCTCATCCTGAACACGGTTAAGGACTGTTGGCAAAACAGTCATAGACGGAGTGCCGTAACACCTCTCATAGACTGCCGCAAATGTTCTACCCCATGTCTTACAGTCACCAATTTCTGGGGTCAAGTCTTTCGGCAAGCTAATTGTCAGAATCCTGTGTTTCTCACCAGGAGTCGTGTTAGGAAATACCGCTTCCAGCTGGTCAAACTTTTTGGCAAGCCAGAAAGCTAAATCATTCTAATCCTGGGGGCGCTTGCCCATCACAGCGTTGACCATTACGGGACTGAGCTTCATGCCGCCCTGTCCAGCAGGAAGCACCGCACCTCCTGGAGCCCCACCCGGGAGATTGCGGGTTATGTATTGCACTAACGACCTAATCACGCTAATTGCGACTATATGAAGTCGTCTTAACTCAACCACGGTATGTGCCCTGTGTTGAGGATGAGGTGTAAATCCAGCCAAAACAGGCCAATTTGCGCCGGGAATGGACAAAGGACCTAACCTCGGAGCTGTCAAAGAGTGGGGTAGGCAGCATCAAACCAAACGCGGTGCTGTGAAGCATCAATAGGAACTTCCTGTGCCCTATACGGAGTATATTCCAGTGGCACAGCCGTGGCAGTGTACGTTTCTAACACACCAGAATTTGCGTTCACAGCTGGGAAGGTCACCCACGAGTAAAACATTTCGCAAGGGTAAGCCACCTCTGCACTCACCACCATAATCACGGCCATGCCATCCACGGGAACATTATAAGTCTGCAAATGATTGCGCACCGCAATACGACTATGTTGCGGAATGTTCACCACGGCCATAATGAGACAGTAAGAAAGAGGTACAAAGTAAACTTTGTAGCACAGCAGGGTAGTAATTCAAGAAAACAGTTTAGAAAGATTCAAGCTTGAAAAGACCTATGTAAATATAGGTAGGTTTGTCCAACACCACCGTTAACCGGAAACAATAGTGAAGGGGTTAAGGACTGAATGTTGTATTACTCAAGTGTCATGTAATAAGACCACCAACGGTTGGGCGCCATGTCGCATGGATTCCGTTCTCCTACAGAACTGTGCATAGAGACTTGGAACCTCAGTAAGTTATGGTGTGCCAAAACTCACCTTAGTACACAAAATCCCCTACCAGAGTAGCTACAGTGTCTCATTGGTTATTACAAACTCCCAATGTTTAGACAAACCAGAACATGGACTTAGTACACCTCAGGTAACGTGGAACACTTGAACACTCTTTCGTTATACAATCATTTCAATCCAGAACAAGGAGTAAATGAGGACGCGTGCACATTTGAAATGTTTATTTTCTAATGCAGTGTTCTCAAACGCAGTATCTTAGATAATACAAGCAAACATATTATAAGGAAAAAAGTAATCAGCTTAGTTACTAGTCCATATTTATTTTATTTTATTTATTTATTTATAACACTTATAGAGCGCACAAATACCAGGCGGTGTCCTGGCGCTGAAGTGGTAACTCCCTAAGGTTCAGACAGTCATGTCAGAGGGAAAAAAGCCAGGTTTTAAGATTTTTCCTAAAGGCCAGCAGGTTGGTGTTTAATTTGAGGGACAAGGGGAGGGAGTTCCATGCTTTTACCGCTCCTCCCACAAAAATCCTGCCTCCCCAGCGTACTTTCCTGATCCGTGATGTTTTAATCAGTCCCATTGTGGCAGACCTCAGTTGTCTCCCTGGTCTGTACCACTGGAAAGGATCCTGGAGAAACGCCGGGCCCACACCATGCAGTACCTTAAAAACAATGCAGAGGGTTTTAAATAAAATCCTCTTCGCATCGGGAGCCAATGCAGCCTCTCCAGTTCCTTAGTGACTGATGAAAACTTGGACAGGCCCCCGATCTGGCGGGCAGCTGCATTTTGTAGGACCTGAAGTTTGTTAAGCACCCCCTGTTGAGCCTCTAAATGGAGGCTATTACAGTAGTCAAGGCGCGAGAGAACTAGCGCCGTCACCACTGTCCTCCTACTTCCCTCTGGCAGAAAAGGAAGAACCTTCCTAATGATTTTCAGTATCCAGTATATTGAGGAAGTCAACGCCTTGACCTGGGGTTTAAAGGTCAGTTGGTTATCTATAATAACTCCGAGATTCTTCACCTTTTGGACTGGAGATGGCGGCGGGCCCATATCTGTAGGCCACCAATTAGAACTCCAAAGATTTGTGTTGGAACCAAAGGTGAGCACCTCGGTCTTGGAGGAGTTTAGTTTTAAGCAGCTTTTTGCCATCCATGAACTTACAGCGGACATACAATCCTGGAATCTCGCTGCTACCCCTAGCTTTTTTCCCGGCATCACTGAGACCACAATCTGAGTGTCGTCCGCGTAGGATGTTAACTCAAATCCGAAGGCACGAATCACTGGGGCAAGGGAGGATACATAGATATTAAACAACGTGGGGCTAAGGGAGGATCCCTGAGGGACCCCCCCGGGAAGTTCGAAAGGTCTTGATTCGAAGTCTCCCATGGCCACCACTTGTATCCGATCTTTCAGGAAGGCCTTCAAGATGTTAAGTGCTTGTCCCTGAATCCCACAGGCCTCCAATCGGTTCACCAGCATAGCATGGTGAACCGTATCGAAGGCCGCAGACAGATCCAATAGGATCAGCACTGCTTGGCCTCCCTCATCGAGCACCTTCCGGACCTCCTCTGTGGACTTAATCAGTACGGTCTCGGTGCTGTGACCGTCCCTAAATCCATGTTGGGCCGGATCTAGACCCTTCGAATTCCGCAGAAAAGCACAGAGCTGGTGGTTCATAATTTTTTCAATTAATTTTGCCGGCAGAGGTAGTCTAGTGATTGGCCTATAGTTGTTGAATACATAGAATACAAAAGGTGAAAGCATGTTAAAATGCTAAAGCGAAGAAGGTTAAACAACACCTAATTCTCACCCTCCCTAGCTAGTATATTATATTATATCTAAGAAGGTCTCTTTGGGTTGTAGCAGGGCGGGCCCATACCTCAGATCCTAGTGGTAAGGGATCACATCATCTTCCACCTGCTGTCTGCATGCGAAGCACCATCAAGTGTGTGTGTATGCTCTATGCAAAGCAATATAAAACGCGCCTAAAGCCAGAATTTGGCCGCAGCTGCATGTATGTTATGTATAGGAACATGCGAAGATCAGACCTCATAACAACTACTGTGTTGAGATATCCTTGAAGGTTTCAGCACTCACTGTACAGACACAGCTCACCAAGCAAAGCTGCTATCAGAGCAATAACATATTATTCTCGTGTGAAGCAAAACATTATATGTAATGTAATGTAATGTAATGTAATGTAAAGGACACTTTTATAGCGCACCTACCACTCCAAGGAGTATCTTGGCGCTCAAACAACAAGATAACACAGTTGAGGGATAGAAATCAACTTATTGGAAGCGCTTTACACTTTACATCAATGCTATGCAGGCCGTATCTGTAAGAGAGAACACCCAAGTTTTTAAAGCTTTCCTAAACTGAGTTTCATGGGACAGTGACCTAAGGTAGAGTGGAAGCTTGTTCCAGGCCCTAGCACCCAGGACGAAAAGAGATTTTCCTCCTTTGGTAGCCAGTCTAAATCTGGGGATTATTAGCAAGTTCTGGTTAGCCGACCTCAGGCAACGGGTAGGCTGGTACCGTTTAAAACTGTTACACAAGTATTTAGGCCCTTGCTGTTGAAAGGCTCTAAATGTGATCAGCAAGATCTTAAATAGGATCCTTTTGCCAATTGGTAACCAATGCAGTGCCTTAAGCGCCGCGGATGCAGATGACTTACGGGGCCAACGTAACACCAGCCGGGCAGCAGCATGTTGGACCATCTGTAGCCTATGGAGTATGGACTTATTGACTCCAGCATAAAGGCTGTTACAGTAATCCAGCCTCGAAGTTATTAAGGCAACTGCGACTGTCTTTCTGGCTGCTAGAGGAAGAAGATCAAAAAACTTCCTCAAAGATTTAATTATGTAGAAGCACATACCAGCTACGGCCACCGCTTGCTGTTTAAAGCACAGTTGGTCGTCAAATTTAATGCCCAGGTTTCGAGCAGACAAGATGGTATCGGGGGGGCTTCAGCATTGTCCGGCCACCAGTTTTTCGGAGAAAACAGATTTTGATTCCCGAAAGGCAAGATCTCCGTCTTGCCAGAATTGCATTTGAGATGATTCTCAGTCATCCATTTGAATGTAGCTGTTAAGCAATTTTTCAGGTTTTCCTCCGCCCCAGGCAGTTCCCCATCCAATACCAGAATGAGCTGAGTGTCATCTGCATATGATATTGTACTAATATGAAATGATGCAATTAGCTCAATCAGGGGTACCATATATAGATTGAAAAGAACAGGGCTTAACCTCGAGCCCTGGGGGACCCCGGAGCTGATGACCTTAGCTTCCGACTGAAATTTGCCTAGAACTGTAATTTGGCGTCTGTTGTTTAAAAAGTTCCTAAGCCAACCCAAGACCGTCCCTCCTATTCCTGCGGCAGCCAACCGGTCCACTAAGATGTTGTGTGAGACCGTGTCGAAGGCTGCCGACAGATCTAATAAAATCAAGACAGCCTTCTTTCCCTGGTCTATGGCCGTTCAAAGGGTCTCTGCTGTGAACAGCAGGGCAGACTCGGTAGAATGTTTCGACCGAAACCCAGACTGGTTGGGATGTAAGATATTATTCTCCTCCAGAAAGCTCGTAAGTTGGCTGTTAACGAACTTTTCCACCAGTTTGAACACCAAAGGGAGCAGGGATATAGGTCGCATGTTAGAGAGGGTCATTGGGTCAGCTACGGCCTTTTTATGGAGGGGCTTAACTGCTGCAAGCTTCCAATCATTGGGGATTGTAGCTGTGGCTAGCGATGAATTTATGATGCTGTTAATGGTAGAATTAACAACCTCCACCGATGCCTGCAAAACCACAGGGGGGGCATGGGTCAAAAGGAGATCCAGATTTACTAGCCAGAATGGCTTTAAAGGACTCCTTATACTAGGCTCAAAACTAAAGTAACAATTATGTGTCGTGTGCAGAAGCAGCAGAAAGGTAAAATGGCGTTTAAACTCCTAATAAGCTCATGCTAACTGAACACAAGGTGAAGGCAAAGCACATCTACATGACACTCCCAACACTTGTTAAGAGTTGTTCATGTTTTGAATGTGTTCATTTGACAAATTGTGTAGGTAACACTTATGTGTCTGCATTATAGTTGTTTCACAAGGTAGTGCACACCAAACTACATTTGCAATGTTTATGAATAGCATGCAGCTTTGGGTGGAGGCCAGTGTTAGTGATTGATGGTGTGCCTTGAGCTACATAGACATGTCCACATAGTGTTCTGGAGTGTTTAAGACTCCTTTGTTGTCAATTGTACAGACTAATGCGTGTCAAGACATCAGGACCTCCCTTGGACCATGTATATGGTATATGGGCCACGCCATATGTTTGTAACAGTGTTTCATTTTAAAGTGTGTCAGCTGTTTCAATGAATGTGTCTATGTTTTTGGTGTGCATTTCCTTTTGAGAGATCTTTCAAGCAGGCACCTACGTGTTATCTTCACTGGATGTCAAATACACACCTGCAATGCAAGTTGAATGTGTGAAGTATGGTGAGTCCCAAGATTTATTTTATTTTATTTTATTTAGAAGTTTTGTATAGCGCTTGCTAGACCAAAGGGTATCAGAACGCTTCACAGCATGTACATCATATTTTATATATACATTGAATTTAATAACGGTGGAGTGTCAATTGAAGGACTGTCCCGGGACTGTTAGATCCCATATATGCGGTTGAGGAAAAGGTCTTTGAGAAGGCTCTTGAATTTTGAAAACGAGGGGATTGTTCTGATGTGGGGTGGGATGGAATTCCAAATTTTGGGTGCATTTCCAGAGAAAGATTTGGCTGAGGTTCTTTGCTTGCGAGATTTTGGTGGAATGAGCAGAAGAGAGCTGGAGCGCCTGAGGTTTCTGGACTGGCCTGCCCTTTTGAGTTTGGCGGCCAGGTATTCTGGTTTACCTGTATGCAGGGCTTTTTGCATGAGGCAGGCTGTTCTAAAGCTGGCTCGTAACTCCACTGGGAGCCATCTGAGGGGCATATTACCAACCAGTAGAGATAATTTTTGTCTCTAACTTGTTTAGAGACAAAAATTATCGCCGCACATCGGCGATTTTTATCGCAGATAAACCTTGCTATTAGCAAGGTTTATCGCAAATGCGATAAAAAACGGCCGCAATGCATGAATATCGCTGAAAAGTCAGCGATATTCATGCATTATCGAGCAAATGCTCTTAGCCATGTTATCCACCTCCCATTGGATAACATGGCTAAGAACTGCTCAGGGCAGGTGTTAGCTTTTGGAGATATTCGCGCTCAGCGCGAATATCTCCAAAAGTTGGTAATAGGAGATAGCGATGTTAGCGACTGTTTCCAGTCGCTAACATCTTGGCACGCCCACTTTGCATGTCATTAGTGATAAATATCACTGACATGCAAAGCGGGGCCCAAGATGGTCTCTATCTCCTATTAGCTGTCGCTAACTGGTGTTAGCGACAGCTTGGTAATAGGGAGATAATTGTATCTCCGCTTTCTTGGCTTTTAAAGCCAAAAAAGCAGAGATAAACCCCCTTGATAATATACCCCTGAGTTCTCTGAGGGCTGGAGAGATGTGTTCGAATTTCTTAATTCCGGAGACCATTCTTGCCGCTGCGTTAAGTGTAGTCTTCAGGGGGGCAAGGTGGGTTTTTGCAGTCCCCGTCAGGGTCGCGATTCCGTAGTCTATTCTGGGGAGAACTAAAGCTTGGGTGGCTTGTTGAAGGTCCTTGGGTGGGAGGAAGGGTTTTATTTTGTATAGAAGTTTTAGGTTGAGAAAGGCACTTTTCGCAGATCTGGAGATGTGTTTCTTCATGTCAAGTTTTGGGTCTAGCGTGATCCCTAGAGATTTCACCGAGTCTGCCAAGGAGAGGTTACCATTGAGGACATCTATCGCTTTGAGCCATTCTTCTATTTGCGGGTTATCATCTTTGTTGGAAATGAGTAGTATTTCTGTTTTCTCTTGGTTCAGTTTCAGGTGGTGGTGGTGAGCCATTATTGTACCTCCTTGAGCGTGTTGTTTAATCTCTTGATGTCATCAATTGAGGAGGTTTCCAGATAGAGCTGAGTGTCGTCAGCATAAAGATGAAAGGGGATATTAGATTTTCTGAGTAGGAAGGTGAGGGGTTCGATGTATATGTTGAAGAGCTGGGGGGGGAGTACAGACCCTTGTGGAACACCTCTGATGACATTAGAAGTTTTTGATTTTTACTCTCTGTGATCGGTTGTGAAGGAAGGAAGAGAACCAAGATGCCAACAATTCGTCACATTAGTATTCACCAAATTGTTGTTACAGGGCTCAGAGTGTGGGATCACTTTGGTGAGTGAGGTGTGTTAGTTTGCCCTGATGGGCAACCCAACTGTTCTTTTCTTTGTGAACTTGAGGTGGCATCACTTCATTGTATAGATCTGCTCTCCAGAAAACAAACAGAAGCTCCTCAGTGTGACTCTAATTCAAGTTGTGGCCTGGTCTGTTCTTTGGATCCTAGTGTCCAAGTAGAATTGTGTGTATACCAACTGGGTAATACTAGTCTCAATTATGTGATGAGCTATCTGGCTATTAGTCATGATGGCTGCCATGATTTGCAGTGTGACCTACTGACTTTGTGCTCAGGAGTCAGATGTGTACAGGTGACTGATGCATTTTTGTTTCTTATCCATGCCCACAGCATCATCAAACGACACCGGAGGAGACATGAGCACGGACCAGGAGGAGGGACCCAGCTGCAGTGCCACCAGCGCTGAGGAGTTGGAGGGAGCTAGTGGCACGGAGGATGAGAGGAGTCAGACGGTCGGACCTTTGGAAGACGACACCTCGTACCATGCAGACGGCTCGGCTTCTGACTCCCAGGAGGAGGGAGAATACGTGGCTACACCATCTTTCATCAATGTGTCCGTCCCCACCTCCTCCAGACCCATCTCCACCCTCCCAGTTGCTCCAGTCCCATCTGTCCGTGCAGCCCCCATGTCTCCTTTGTCCCTGGCACCGCAGCCCCTGCCCCTGTCTCACCTGCTGCCCTCAGTGCCAAGTCTGTGGACCTGCTCTGGCAGATTCATGTTGGTCAGACATCAATGCTGACTGTCCTCCATAGCCACACTGACATTCTGACACAGTTGTTGTCATTCACGGAGGGCATGTCAGCTGCAATGTCTGACCAACGACGGATACTAGCGTCCATGGACTCCTCACTGACGGCAGCAATTTCACTCCTGCAGTGGTCAGTCCCTCCTTCTGACCCATCGACACCCCCCTCTCCCATACCCTCTCCCAGGCCTTTCAACTGTATTCCTTCCATGAGCAAGTACATGTTGGTGTTCTGACCTGCACCTGGGCATCCACATCAGACCAAGGATGTACATGACAGTGTGTGTTCCCTTTTGCAGTCTTTGTCTGTTGGGCTGTTACATGACTAAACACTATTGTGTCATGATGGTAGGTTTTGGGTAGCCTGCAACCTCCATGGGTGGATATGCATGTGGGATCTGACATCACACCCACATGTGGTGTGTCACGCTGTGTGTGTTAGAAATCCATCATCCGTGTAGTGTGACTCCGCTATAAATGATGCGTTGCTATGGCACTATCAGGACTCTCACAGGTTAGGGTTGTGAACATACACCCATGTAGTTGTGGTATGATGTTGACAATGCGCCCTTATAACTGTGCCCTTCTGGGAGTCCTGTGCGCCCACCCCTCTCATGTCTGGGCACTGCTGGGAGTCATGTGCACCCACCACTCTTATGTCTGGGCACTGCTGGGAGTCCTGTGCACCCACCCCTCTCATGTCTGGGCACTGCTGGGAGTCATATCCACCCACCCCTCCTATGTCTGGGCACTGCTGGGAGTCATATCCACCCACCCCTCTCATGTCTGGGCACTGCTGGGAGTCATATCCACCACACACTCAGATGTCACGGACCGTACACCTACAATATTGACACGTCTGCGGCTCGTGTCACTATTGCACTGGTGCCATACGCAAGCGTGGCACGCACCGTACCCCAACATGGATGACGTCTGTGCGGCTCTTATCACTTTTGCAATGACGCTGTCCGCGAGTGTGTGACTCACCGTACCCCAACATTGATGACGTCTGTGCGGGTCTTATCACTATTGCAATGGCTTTTTTCAAGTCCCGTAGCGGAAGGGTCGTACAGAGTGTCGTCAACACGGATCGTACTTGCTGGTCCGGAAACTGCTGCCTGTTTACGTACGGACGGCGCGTACTGCGTGACCCCGATATAAATCGTATGTATTTTTTTGTCGTATGGGATTTGGTACAGTTCGTATGGAGATGTGCTTTGGTTTAGGATCCTACTTGCTTGTACATACGGAGACGGTTAGGGTTTTCGATTTGTACGGGAATTACGCTCCATACAACGATTCGTGGGGGATTTTACCGGATCGGAATTGGTCCCTTAGTGTTTTATGAAATCACCATTACAAGTATACAATTATTTATACAGTCACTCATGCAATCAATGAGTTTTATGTACAGGTATTTATACAGTTACTCATGCAATCAATGAGTTTTATGTACACTTATTTATATACAACAACTGTCACATACACTATCTTTTATTTTTTATTTCTACTTTGTTGGGCATGTACCATTGAGAAATTCTTTTGCTCATCACCACACCCATAAAGATATTCACTCATCCAAACAACTATTATAACACGCAGTTTTAGCCTCATATACGTAGTGATTTAACTATTCACATACCTTTGGGCAGCCACCGAACCACACACGCAATCACTCTCCATTACCAATAATCAGTTAACTAATCAATAACTAATATAGACTTTTACATAGCTAGTAACCAACTGGTGCAGCAGTTTACACAACAACTGACCAAGTAATACAGATATTCATATAGTTTAGTCACTATCCAATATATTTATTGAGACACTATAAATTACTCAAGTAAACAATCAATTACACTGCTACTAAATCCTCTATCCAGATATTTATATATCCACTGATTCTTCAATACAGATTGGTGTATACATAATACATATTTAAATAACAAACCAAACCACATTCACTGGATGATGTCATCAGTGATGTCACTGACCATGTCATGAATGATGTAATATGTGACTTCATCACCAGTGGATTGCGCGGGCGAGAGTTACATTTAGTACAACTAACTATAATGGAGGAATATATATATATATATATATATATATATATATATATATATATATATATATATATATATATATATATATTCAGTGCTCCTTTTCTCTACTGATTCCTTGCACCCTGAAACCAGAACCGAAACAGACTCCTCTTATTTCGTGCATGTTTGTTTTATTTCAAATCATGCTGTGCCGCCATGATATATAGGAGCTTTCAGACAGCCTTCTTTCTCTATTTATTCATTCTTTGTTATGTTATGTTATGTGTATTTTTATAGCATGCTAATCACCTGTAAGGGTATCCAGGCGCTCTGTAGCAGGTGTGAGAGTTCAGCCCTGGAGGGCTTACTCGAAAAGGCAGGTCTTCAGCTTCATGTGAAAGTCAAGAAGGGAGGAGGAGGCTCTGATATTTTGTGGGAGGTCATTCCAGGTTTTAGGGACCAGGTATGGGAAGGCACGTCCCCCTGCAAGGCTTTTGTCTAGACATGGAGTGTGTGCTAGGGAGAGACCAGCAGAGCAGAGATGTCTGGCAGGTTGGTGGAAGTGAATGCAAATGTCCAGGTAGGCAGTGCCTTTGTTGTGCAGTGCTTTATAGTTGTAGGTGAGGAGTTTGAAGTTTGCACACTTGTGTGTCGGGAGCCAGTGGAGCTCCTTGAGGTGTGGTGTGATGTGGGCTGGGTGTGCGAGGTTCAGGAGTAGTCTGGCTTCTGTGTTTTGGATGGTCTGCAGACTTCTTCTGAGCTGATTGATTATCCTTGCACACAGGGTGTTCCCATAGTCAAGTCTGCTGGTAATGAGGGCTTCAGTGAGGGTTTTCCTGGTGTTGTCTGGTACCCACTTGAAGATTTTATTCACCATCCTTAGGGTGTTGAAGCGGGACGTGACCATTGCATTGACTTGGGCTGTCATGTCCAGGTTCTATGATGATTCCAAGGTGTGTTTCTTTGCGATCAAGTTATGATGCTGGACTAAAGTCTGCGGACCAGTAGGTGGAGTTCTATGGTGAGGTGTAAATCCTGAAAAACACCACTTCGATCTTTCCCGAGTTCAGTTTGAGGTGACTGCATTTCATCCAGGTGCCCACTTCTGTCAAGCATGGGGTGAACTTGTTCATGGTGTTGTTGTATCAATCACATTTTCCCTTTGTCCACTACAGGATATAGCATGGGCCAGGGGGTAATTTTGCTTCAGCCATTGGCTAACTTTACTGTGATTGAAATCATTCTGCCCTTTCACATGGAGCACATCACCTTAAAATGTCGTTCCCTTCAGTGCCGGGGACTACTATGACAATGTGTGCTTTTTGAGACGAAAAAAATAATATTTTCGCTTTTTCTAAAAATATTGCCTAGGTGCCAGTAGCTCCGGCAAAATTATTGTATAAAAACCATGGCAAAACAAAACAAACATTAGCAAAGCAAAAAGCTTTGCCGTCAACACCAGATCGACTGGTTTTGTCAATGCTTGTTTAATTAGCAAGACAGGGACTTTGTAAAATTATATGCATTGCTTTGTTTTTGTGGAACACAATTTATCTGCTGTGCTGTGGGGGAGTTTACAGGAATCTCACTCCCGATGTCACATGCTAGGCATTAGAGGCTCTTAAAGTCCAGTTTTTTCCTTGCAGTATGGGATATATAGTCATGGATTGGTAATTCAAAAAGCAGAACTCCAACTATCAGAGTACAAAAAATGAAACCAGTACAGGACCAAAAGGGTCCTGCTGCATGTGTGATGCAGAAAGTCAGTAATGTCTTTCATCCTACACCACTTATGCATGCTTGCATTGCAAGCCCACACTTCTAAGGTGGTCAGTGAAATTACATGTCTTAATATGAATAGCATAATAGCTCCAAGAGCCAGAAGTGGATGCAAGTATTTAACATGACTGTAATAAACAACAGTAATAAAGATATTAGTTTTTTATTTTCATAGAAAATAAATAAACTTTCCATTTAAAGTCTTTCCTTCTACTAGGGCCCTATGTATCAAGCAAATTCGCATTCGCAAAGGCCGAAATTCACAGAATTTCGGCCTTTGCGAATGCGAATTTGCTAAATGGAATGTATTAGGCAACATCTGGTGCAAAATAAGGAATCGCAAAATGTGCGATTCCTTATTTTGCAATTGCATTTAAGGAATCGCAAATTTTGCGATTCCTTAAATGCAATGTATGAAACCAAACAAATTAGCAGAATACCCTTAAGGAATCGCAAATTACCACCAACTTCGAGTTGGTGGTAAGTTGCGAATTCCTTGAAAAATGCACTTTTTTGCATTTTTCAAAGTGCCAGGTGACGCACATGCATGCCCTTAGGGCATGTATGTGCGCCACATGTGCACCCATGCATATTTCAGGGTTTCGACAGGGTGTCCATTGGACACCCCTGCACCCTTGAAATTATTCTTAATTTGCGATTAGCAAATTGCGAATCGCAAATTGCGAATAACTTCCCATTCATTCCTATGGGCCTCCTAGCCCATAGAAATGATTGGGAAAGTATTCCTTAATTGCGATTCGCAATTTGCTAATTGCAATTAAGGAATTCTAAGAAATCGCTAAAAAAAATGCGATTTTGTACGTACATACCCATTTGCGATTCTCAAATAGCGATTTCTTAAAAATCGCTACTTGGGAATAGCAAATGAGTATCTTGATACATATGGCCCCTAGTCCTCCTGTGGAAATTGGGAACATTTGATCTAGTTCTTTCAATTATTTATGCTCATCTACAATATTAAGATGGGAAAAAAAGACATTTTAAAACTATTTTTCTTATCCCTCTTTTCATGGAAAATGATTTTCATCAAAGTCTTTCCCTTCGCTACACCACCTATGAAAATGGGAAATTTTGGAACACTTCCTCAACCTTCCTAAACTATCTATGAAATTTGAGGCATATGAATGATTGCAGAAAAATGTACTCTGCACAGGTAATAGCAACACCCCTCAAAGTGCTGGGGTCTCACTCGGAGATCTGATAGGTTGCACAAATCCAATAAAAATTATTCAGGGCTGGCTTAGTGCAGAGGTAAATACTTCTTTATTTCATGCACTCTGGTTGGAAATGAACTGCAGAGATCACATCAAGAAAGGACCAGTCTGGAAACTGATTAGGCGTTTACATGTAATTGCTATTTTCATTTAATGAAATAATGAGCACACCCACCCATTAAAATGTATAAATGTCTTGGTCTCGATGTCCACATGTGTTTTACCTACTAGCTTTGAATGAAATTGAACGACTTCTTCACAAAGAGGCCTTTATCCTCAGTACACTTTCATCTACTCTACCTGCTTTAAATGCAAGGACCAATCTTTTGTTGTGCTCATTCATTTCCCTACTGCCTTAGTACATTTAGATAAAGTAACATCATTCAAGACAGAGGTCATTGTCAGGTAGTTATTGACAGGAGTTGGGTAAGAGGGCCCTAGATGCAAAGTGGAGGCCCTACTCCACGCTGATCATTAGGTACCCGGGAGTGGCCTCCACTCTGTGTAGTATTGCTATAGTAAATTAGAACTTTAAAATGTGGGCTGAAAATGTACAAAATTGTTTATTAGAGTCTGTTTTTCCTGGTACTGATTAGGTGACGGTTACAATATGCATATCTGTTAGATTTAATTTGGTGAGGATACTCCACTATTTCTGTCCAATGAAATGCATTGTAGTGAACAGCTGGTGGTATCACAACCAGAAACTTGGAGAAAGGGTAATAACATATCGTAATAACCATATAAATAATTTATTGGTGGTGCTATACTCATTTTAGTTTTAGCTCTAAGGTATTTTCAGCCTGTGATAAATGTGATCCTTTGTTAGGATTTGATGTACAATGTTGACAGAAATTTGATTTCTCTCATGATTATCTAATGAGGGTTAGTGTTCCGAAGACAAAAAAGGACATATTTTGTATAAATATATAACTATATTCCTCATCAAATTGTCTAGCATGATCAGAAAAATTTACTGACAACAGCCGTGACAGTTGATTCCCCAGAATCTGCTATAGTTTCACCACAGAATTCGAAAGACAAAAGTGAGTGCTGACATTCTATATTCGTGATTGAAGTAAGGTAGTTCTGAACACCATGTTGTTGGAATAGAAGCTGTGGAATTTACGCCATTTATTTTGGAGGGCACTGGAGTAAATGAACAACATGGAGAGTGTAATGTTGTCATCTACATTTTGGTTACTGCTCTGGAAGAGAAAATGAGGACATGATATCTATAAATTCAAAAATATATTCTGCATTGATAGGAGAAAATTTTTTCATCATGCTGATTGAAACATATACATCCAATAGCAACAGCAGAAGTCTGTCAGTTGTCAGTTGATTCCCTAGAGTTTTACTTTAGCTTCACCACAGAGTTCTGTTTTCATGACAAAAGTGGGGCGTTATTGAACACTCTCAATGGAATGGAAGATGTTAAATTTAAAGTCTTTCCTATCGAGCAGGCTTGTCTATATGAACATGGAAGGGTTACTACATATATGAAAACTCTGGTTTAAAAAAATGTGAAGGAAAGGAAGTATGGGCGTTTAGACACTTATGGCATGATAGATTTTTAAAGCGATACAGATAGTTGATGAGGGCAAGCCCTATCTAAATCAAACGTCCTCTTTCCATGTCTGTTTCCTCTAATTATCCATCCTGTGCCACTTAATACCTCTCTAATTTTAAAATAGTAACATTTTGGTACACATAGACATTTTTTATAAATCTTCCATTTGAATGCATGGCTCTTAATATTGTAAGCATGCTGGAAGCTATTTTCAGACAGATTAATGTCCCTGTAGGTATTTCTTTGCTATTCTTAGACAGATTTATGTTTCTCTGGGAAGTGGGACCCTCCAAATAAGATGCTGCTTAGACATTTCAATTTCCCTTCAACTTCTCCAACTTCATTTTGTCAGTTGTATCTCAGTGCATGGACATGTAGTGGCCCAAAAATCCTTTTCATTTTCAGATAAATGTATTAAAATGATGGAACACATTTTAAAATATAAGAAGTCTCCCCTATTACTTAGAAATGATGTCTGTTAGAGGTAACTAATAAAACCTTTTTAAAATAAGTAACACTGTAACTCAGACAGAACAGTTAGGCAATTAAATTAAACACTGTGAAACCTGTCATGGACAACACATTTTTGTTGACTGGTTTACTTCAGAAACTTCCTGCAGTAGAGAAGAGTTTTCATGTATATAATCAGCCTTCTGCACAGGAAAGTGAACGATTCTAAAGTATGTCTTCTCTGGCAGCCTGTCTCAGAGTGCAGTCACATTCTGTGAGATAGGTGAACCTTCTAGCTCTTTATTCGAATTCTATGATGTTCAAACGCAGCTCTTATAGGAAGCTGATTGCTTTACAATAAAGATGTGTTCCATCATATAAGATTATCTACCAAATTTAGTACAAGATGACTACAACAGTTTTTACCTTGCGCGTGAGTACCGGATTCTTTGTAGAGAGAGTGTTGGGTGCTGCTTAACTACAATAATGGTGGTAAGGAGAAGACAGTCTTGCCTTTGCATTTGTCTTTCTTGCACTAAATTCGGATTTTGCTGAAAAACTTTAGGCATGGTATCACAATTTAATAAATTAATGCAGCGTCTTTAGAAAGACTTGTATCTAAACCAAGAATCTTATCTTAGAATATATTCTACCTTTCCTGCTTTTCTTCCCTTCTCTACTCTTTCTTCTTCTATAGCATATATAGAGTTACTCAGCATTTATTATATTGTAATGTATTTATATACTTCCTTATGCTCTTTTATTGCTCAATAAAATTTTTGCTTTAAACTTAAAACAGAATTGCTAGCAACAATACTAGACAAGACCTAATTGAGACAGGTGAAATGAGAGAAAAAAATGAATGGCTTTTCTCTTGTTGAATGCGTAGAAGCCTTTGATAGAGAGAATTTGATGGACCTATGAAAAGTCCTCGCCAAAACTGGTATCGGTACAGACAGAAATCAATGTGTTTTCTGTCTGCATTTATTTTTTAAGGTGGATAAATACAGAAAAAGGTGCTTCTTTAAGTTCTTTCTGTGCTGTTTATCATGAATTATAGCCCAACAGCTGGACAGCTTGACATCATGGGAAAGGAAAAAACCGGATGCAGTTTTCTTTGTCAACATACATTTGTGGTAAAATGCAAATATTTACCAGTGGGTGTATTTTTATGTCATATTTGAAAGCTTAAATAGCTAAAACATGACTGACATCAAAGTATGAGTGTGTGTCGATCAGTTACATAAATATGGAAATGTACAGTTTTAGAACTTAATTTTACACAAAACATAAAATAAATAATGGGTAAAATACAGATAAAATGGCCAAAAAATCAATATGGATAAATACAGAGGGAAAGGTTAAAAATAAAAAAATACCATAAAACCGGGAACCCTAGGCTTATATGATCAAATATATGATGGCTACTTTTATAGATCTATTATCAAGCCCTAAATTAATGGTGCATAGAGCAGTACAACAAATGTACCCTCAAGTCCCCCTTCACAACTTATTACAGCTGAGTCTGGTGGCTTAGTGGACTAATGCGCCGTTGCAGCTGCCGCCGATACCAAATGGGGAGGGGGGGGCAGCGCTGAGGCAGCATGGGGGAAGATCAATAATAAAAAAAAAAAAGTACAGTTATCTTCCAGCTGCCAGCCGCCACCTCTGTAATCCTCTCCTCCCCGACCTCTCCTCCGTGTGCCTCTGCTCCAGGAACTGCAGTTCCCATGAGCACATGCTCCCAGACTCCCCTTTGGCCAATCCAAGCACTTCTTGAGAAGAGAACTGGGATTGGCCTTGTTTTTCGCTCCAAAATGGACTGGAAGCCTGCGTCAATGCAGCTCGGTTTGGGGAGATGTCAATGCATATATAAGTTTGGCCGCCTTGAGACATGCAGCCAAACCGACATGCGCACTGACAGCAGTGCCCTGTGCCCACCACTCCTGCAGCTGATGGCCTGCCGCCAACACTCTGCTGACGACTCCTGCTACTACAGGTAAAATACAATGATAATAAAGCAGTTTTTTAATTAATTGCTTTATCACCATTTTATTTTACGTTTTGATCTGTTGCCACCAGCAGTGGGGCAACGCTCCTCTGCCATACCGGAGGAAACACCTCTGCTGATGCGTCTACTGTAGGGGCCTGTGTTTGGCCTCATGGTCACAGTTTAAAATCCCGGAGGGTCCACTCAGCCTTTCATCCTTTTGAGGTCGATAAAATGAGTACCATTGAGTTAGGTAACAATAAACATCTGTTACTCAGCACCAAGATACCCTTCTGGGTGAACGTGCACTATGTAAATACACGTTATGTTATTATGGTTATCCCATAGACACAGACCAATGATTTCTAATATGCTGACTTTCAAAACAATTTTAGTAGATTATTGGAATATCCTGACAAGGAAGGAAAACGGCATGACATTCTCATCCCAAGTTTCGAATAACTCAAATTTCAGCAATGGAATGGAGGTGTCCCCTAAGGCTAGGGGACCATTGTCAGATGGGGAACAATTTAAAACACATGGACAGAAAAATTGCAATTACCTCTGAACAACCACTATACGTTAACCCAATTGCATAGTAGGCTGGCAAAAACTTAACCAAAGAAATTGATAATAGAGAAAGACTGTCATTGGACTGCCATTGGAAACAATCCTGTATGATAAATGGATAAAGAAGGGCCATCACTTTTGTATACACCCATAAATAATCTACATTTGGATAAGCCCTGTGAATATATTATGGGTTGGGCTAAAGATTTACATGCATCTATTCCCCTAGATACATGATCAAAAGTTTGGACACGGGTTGCTAAATCTTTAATATGTGTACAACAGAAGGAAAACTCATATCCAATCCTGGCATTTTACTCTTGTAAGTTTAAAATCAATATATAGATGCTCAGAATTGTGTTGGGAAGGTTGTGTTAAACAGTATGGCATGTGGTGGTCCAGTACTAATATGCAGAGGCACTGGAAAGAAATACTAGCAAGCATAATGGTTATTACAGGGATTCGGCTCCCCCTGGAACCTTTTGGTTTACTGTAGGGAGACAGAGGTGAAGATTTGTTCAACCCCTTCACAACACCAAAATGCAAATTACTGACAAGCCTATCAATAGCTCAGATTTAAAAACAAAGGTTGATATCACCTTTACATATACGATGGATGAATGTATAGACTGTATATGCGATGGAAAGGTTGTCAGCTATAACAAATTACAGGGAGCATACATTTTAAAATCTACATGAAACATGAAACATGAAACAAGGTAGGAGATGCGAAAGATAGGAAGATATTTTAAGATGCTCTGTATTGGGAGAAATAACCTTGGCATCTGTCAGCTTGTAAGAAATATAGACCGCAGGTGTCTTATTTTCAAGCAAAAAGGGCACATTACCTCTTAAAAAAGTTTTTTAAACGCTCTGATTTTTGAACTGTAATATGTTCTTCAAAACATAAAGACAAATCGACAAAAGTGACAATAGGTAACCTCTTAGAAAATAATTAGTAAACTTGGTTACAAAATGTATCCTAATATAATATATACCCATTGCTAGGGCCCATCCTCACCCTGTACATTTGCTTTAGCGAAGGGAACCCTCACAAACGCAAAATGTAGTCATTCACATCCTACATGAATTTGTTGAGTGAGCTGTGAGCATTGTATTTTGTTTTATGCAGATAATTGCCTTTTACTTATCAATGGCAGCAAATGTTATCACCAAAATGTGTATGTTAGATGCAGAAGATGCCTTGTGTAATGCCATGCCTCAAAAGAAGAAACCCCCCAGGGTTAAGTGATGAAATAAAGGACACTTGTGAAAACCAACTCGCAGAAAGACAAAGGGATGACTGGTGCTCCTGGAACTATTTACTAGAGTGTACCTGAAAATTTGGAAAATCTGATCAATCCTATTTGCACTATAGGCCAACATGAGGGTGAAAGTAAACAAACAGTTTAGAAGCACAAATCATCATTTTAAAGAAAGGCAATAGAAGTGGATATCACGTACTGTGTCTATGAGAAAGAAATTTGGAGAGATGATATGTATTGGATACTGCATAATACTCAGCAGCTAGATGGAGACTGACTAGTACCTCCTTCTTTGAATGATAGAACTATTCACATCTCTAACAGCCAAACAATGTTCTTTGGAATCAATCAGAAGTTGGCATATTTGCAACTAAAGACAATGTGTGTCAAAGACCGTGAACATTGAAGCAAAACATTCAACATCCAGCTGCACATCATGGGTGCCATTTTGATGGCCACCTGTCAAACCCAGCGACTATTTTACAACTTGTATGTAACAGAGCCCTCAGCAGAGAAGCACAGCCAGTATAGAGAAACATAGAAAGTGTTGCAGCATCTAGAGGAAACAGAAATTGTGAAAGATTTAGACCAGATTGTCAATATGTGGAAACAAGTAGAAGAAAGACTGACTGCATTTGGCAAAACACAAGTTTTAAGCTCTGACCCAAGTGTACACAGCAAAGAAAGTAACACAAATATGTTGATATAAAGACCTGCTGAACCTATTTTCAAAAACAAATGTATTTTTCATTATAAAGCAAGACATGCAACCAGCAGTAAAACAACATCTGCCAATAGTATCAGCAGCTGTAATACATGTAATCAGAAACGTTGAAGTGGTTCCACCATGGGTCCTTCTTATAAGCATGTTTATGGAGACACCCTCTAGCGCAGTGGTACTCCAAGTTCGGCTCGGGGGCAGCTTGCGGCCCTCTTGACCTTTACTTGCGCCCCCCCACGGTGAACAGCAGCATGAGCTGCTGTTTACTTGCTGAACACTAATACTCAGATTTCTTTTAAATAAACGGGCAAGCATTGATCTGAAGGTTAAATAAAGTTATGAAGTAACCACGCTGGTGTCCTGCACCACTTAACTTTAGTTAACTTGCTAATAAATGCTTGTCAGTATATTTTTAATAAATAATCATCCTCCTCACACAATCCCTGATCCCCTAGACCTCTTACCGCCACTCTTCTGGAATCAGTGCGGGACTAGGTCACACTTCAGATCATACTTTGTGGCCCCTGGGCAAATGTTTGCGAGTACCCATGCTCTAGCGAGATGCTTTGGCGCCTCAAGAAGGCCACCCCCAATACATGATGCCTCCTTAGGTCTCCAATGTTCAGCAATGTCTCTTGGCCAGCAGAAGTGCCACATTACATCATTTTGTAGGTCCTTGTGTAAAGTAAAGTTCCTCAAAGTGTTGGTAGTATCACCTTTGAGTGACTTTGAGGTGCCACCCAACCACCTCCAACTCGGTAAGGGCGGCTTCTGCCCAGAAACACTGAGCCACGCATCTGTCACAAACTATGCCAACGTGTGTAGGCAACAGGGGCACCTAGGTGATTGACTCCAGTGAATCTCCCACAGCAGCAGCAGTGTAAAGTGTACTCTGTGAAGATACTTCAATTGGATTCGGTCTGTTGGACTTCTGTCACAGATTTGTTCCAAATTGGGGCAGGAACTGTGTTCTCTACATCATCTAACGAAACCCATGCCTCATTTTATATTGATCAGTGAATGTCACAGGACTCTTCAGGGTATAAAACACTAGCTTACCCATCGCGCGTTGCTGCGATCTCCAAAGAAATGAAATTCAAGGAAACTCGTTATGATAACATTCAATTTACATTGTGTCATTTTTATTGAAACATATTCATTTTAATATGGAAAACATTTCAAAGTGTTGTTTTAATTCTATTTATTTATTTGTGTGCTTGTGGATACATGATTTTTTGTTTTTCCGTCTGGTGCGTACATCAGTATTCGAAAGATTATGAGGGCCCTGGGGGGCCGATATTTTAAAAAAATGTATGCCAAAAACCTTCGCGGGAGTGTACTCAACAACTTCCCAAAGTTTCCTGGCGAGCGAATGAATGCTGTTTTAATTCTATTTATTTATTTGAGTGCTTTTGAATACACAATATTTTGTTTTTCCGTCTTGTGAGTACATCAGTATTTGAAAGATTATGAGGGCCCTGGGGGGCCGATAGTTAAAAAGAAATTATGCCAGAAACCTTTGCGGGAGTGTACTCAACAACTTCCCAAAGTTTCATGGCGATCGGATGAATGGTGTTTTAATTCTATTTATTTATTCGAGTGCTTGTGGATACACGATTTGTTGTTTTTCCGTCTGGTGCGTACATCAGTATTCGAAAGATTATGAGGGCCCTGGGGGGCCGGTATTTAAAAGAAAATTATGCCAGAAACCTTCGCGGGAGTGTACTCAACAACTTCCCAAAGTTTCATGGCGATCGGATGAATGGTGTAGTAATGCATAAAGGACAAACAGACAGACAGACAGACAGACATACATTCGTTTTTATAAATATAGATTAGAAAATGACATCCATCCTGCTGGTGCTCTATGCTAAAGCACAGATGGTGACAAGGGTATACAACGCTCTGCTTTATGTGCAAGTGCTTTCATCCATGATTCTAGATTGGACAGTGAAAACAGAAGATTTTTCATCTAAATTTCAACTCCGGGAAAGAAAAACTATGTATATATAGATTAAAAAGCTTTGAGCATTATTGAAGTTTTCTTTTAAATTTTGCGGCAGAAATGCTAACCTATTGAAAGACCTCAAACCATTGCTAGTTTTTTCTGTCCCAAGTAACGGCATCTATACAAAAAAAAAATTGGCAAAGGCAATAGGGTGCGCCTATTGGCTTCGAATGCAGACTTGTTGACTTTACCAATGGTTTTTGACTATGCAAGGTCTGCAAATTTTTTTTTTTAAAGTGCAATGATTTATATGAATCCGCACGTCATCATGCATGCAAACCTATGTGGCCTGGCTGACTGAGGTCTTTTTTAATTTACTGTTTCAGGTTGGCAGGTGCCAGTCTTGGAGTGATAAATGATAAATGGAAAAAATAATTTAAACCTGCACAAAAGGACATTTTATAATACGTTGCCTGGCAGCAAACTGCAGCTGCTGCTCCGTCCGAAAAATGAAAACAAAATATTTAAAAAATTACAAAAACAGAAAGAATTTGAAGACCGGGAAGGGGGAGCCTTTGAGGAATGGGTTGTCGACAAGTCACCGCCGAGGTAGCAACGGGAGGAAATTAAGGCAGAAAGTGTAGATTAAAAAAAAAAAAGAACAAAAAAAAGTTGAGCAGGGAGTGGTGGGGAGAAGAAGCGGACATGCTGGGCGGCGAGGAGAGAGAAATAAGAGCAGAGAGAGGCAGGTAAGAGGGGAACTTGAAGCAGCACATAACGGCGAAAGCTAGAAAACAGACATGCACCCCCTTATAGTGCTGGGAAAATAAGTCGTTTCATGATTGTGAGCAGTGTAAGGACACAACCCATCCATTGAAAAGAATACTAAAGGACTAAAGATCCAGGGTAGGGAGAAACACAGGGAGAAACGGCGTCCAATCAGAAGCGAGTAAATGAGATTGACAAAACAGCTAGCAATGGTACTGGATGGACTGACCCAAAGCCCACTGTTAGTATTTGTATTGTGCACAGCAGGTCCTCAACAATAGACAGCTGAAAGCTGTCTGTAGATGGGATTAAAATATCAGCCTGGCTGCCATGATGTGTATTTGCAGTATCAGGGGACATTGGGAACTAAACAACCCCAGTACCTGCCACTAGCTTTGGTCAAATGTATTTTCTTGTCGAACTCAGAAGCGAAATAGCAAGGCTTTTCTGTTTTGCTGCATTACGCAATATAAAATCATACAAAGCAATCAGTTCACAGTGTAATTTAGCAGAAAGTGGCTAACATTCAACACATATGTGGGATTTAGTACGGTAGAACAGATTCTTAAAAACCTGTTGCATCCATACCACGGATATAAGTTCCATGGGTTTCAGAAGCTAATATCTGCATTTTGCTGTTCCCTTATTAGGAACATTTTGATATTGGTTTAAGTATTCACTCTGTTGCACTGGTTCACATAATTTAACTTGAACAACCTTAAAATAAGGCACCAAATATAGAATCTCTCAGTAGAGTAGATTCCCTAAAAGATGGTAAATCCATTCTTTATGAGAATTTCTCAGTGGGTGGATTTCTGGTGCTTTGCACCCTAGAGTTGTTATTCGTCCGCTGCTACCAGCCATATGACCAGCAGTGCATTGCAGATAATAAGAATCACCTATATCTTAGGATAAATGGTGAAACAAGAACCTAGTGGGAAGATACTGAGGACAGAGCATCTGAGGGAATTCTGATATGTTTTACAAACACAAGTAGATCTGAGTAGGTGACCAAAGTGACATGTCATGATGATGCTGTCTTAGGTCTGGTCCTCAGAAATCTATAGAGAGTAACCCATTTGCATACTTCAACCTGCAGCACAAGAATTATCTTATGTGGGAGTAATGGGTTGTGGTACAGATGGCCAATGCTATAAATAGGCTACTGTGAAGCCACTCCAAATAGCAGTATGGTGGCCTGACTTCAATGCGGGTATGGATGCATGGCTGTCAGTTTCCACAAGGCGGAGCCAAAGCTACCGTCAATTCAGACAAGTAAAAAAATATATAACCGTGGAACTCCCCATCCCCGCCAATGGAAACTCTACATCTGAAATGTGAAGGTCCTAGTCATACTTTGGTTTGGTAAATTGATATGGAAAGTGGCTGGACTTGTGACGTATAGCTTCAATGACAGCAGACATCACCATAGCAATGCTATGGCAAATCTTAGCCACATGTGAGTTACTGGGACTGCTTGTGACATCAAGTGGATCACAGAATTTTTAAAACCATTTTCAAGATAATTTTCAGGAGATCAGAGTGAAGCACCAATACAAACCGCAAAATATCAAGTGCTGATGAACAGGCAAGTGAATTAGGTTCAAAAAGAACAATTGATGGACAGAATGCAGAGCAATGTCATACATTCGCCCCAGTACAGAGATCTGGGCCTAAATCCATCATTTTTTTGCTCAACATGCCTTTCTAGTTTGGACCAAGCCACATGCAAATCAGTCTTGACCCTGCGCCCAATGGGAACAGTCCAAACCTGAACAGCCAGGACAGGTCGTCCCTGGACAGGAAACAAGCATCCTAGGACCGGTTTTGGGCTTTCAGCCCTCATCAGCCGGGATAGCTTGACTCCAGTGGCATGGAGAGGACAGGACCCAAGTCTGGGCATACTTGTCACACTTGGGTTGACAAAAGCAAAAAGAACAATTGATGGACAGAATGCAGAACAATGTCATACATTCACCCCAGTAAAGAGATCTGGGCCTAAATCCACAGTTTTTTTGCTCACCATGCCATTCCAGTTTGGACTGAGCCACATGCAAATTAGTCTTGACCCTGCGCCCAATGAGAACTGTCCAGCCCGAACTGCCAGGCCAGGTCCTCCCTGGACTGGAAACAAGCAATCGAGGATCGGTTTCAGGCTTTCAGCCCTCATCAGCCAGGATAGTTTGACTCCAGTGGCATGGAGACCACGGGACCCATGTCTGGGAATACCCGTCCCACTTGGGGTGACAAAAGCAAAAAAAACAATTGATGGACAGAATGCAGAACAATGTCATACATTCACCCCAGTACAGACATCTGGGCCTAAATACATCATTTTTTTGCTCTCCATGCCATTCCAGTTTGGACCAAGCCACATGCAAATCAGTCTTGACCCTGCGCCCAATTGGGAACAGTCCAGCCTGAACTGCCAGGCCAGGTCCTCCCTGGTCTGGAAACAAGCATCTTAGGACTGATTTCGGGCTTTCAGCCCTCATCAGCCAGGATAGCTTGACTCCAGTGGCATGGAGAGAATGGGACCCACGTCTGGGCATACCCGTCCCACTCAGGTTGACAAAAGCAAAAAGAACAATTGATGGACATAATGCAGAACAAAGTCATACATTCACCACAGTAGATAGATCTGGGCCTAAATCCATCGTTTTTTTGCTCACCATGCCATTCAGTTTGGACTGAGCCACCTGCAAATTAGTCTTGACCCTGCGCCCAATCGGGGCAGTCCAGCCCGAACTGCCAAGCTAGGTCCTCCCTGGACTAGAAACAAGCATCCTAGGACTGGTTTCGGGCTTTCAGCCCTCATCAGTCAGGATAGCTTGACTCCAGTGGCCATGCGACTGGGGTGAATGTTTGCATTGTCCAGCATTCCGTCCATCAATTGTTTATTTTGCATATGTCACCCTAAGTGGGAAGGGTATGCCCAGACGTGGGTTCCGTGCTCACTACACCACTGGATTCAAGCTAGCCTGGCTGATGAAGGGTGATGCCCTGAAACCAGTCCCAGGATGGTTGTTTCTGGTCCAGGGAGGACCTGGCTTGGCAGTTCGGGCTGGGCTGTTTCTACAAGGAATAGGGTCAATACTGATTTGCATATGGCTACGTCCAAACTGGGGTTGTGTGGTGACCAAAACAAATATTGATTAAACCCAGATCCTTGTGACTGCTGGTCAATATTTGCATTGTCCAGCATTCCATCCATCAATTGTTTCTTTTGCATATGTCGCCCTAAGTGGGAAGGGTATGACCAGACGTGGGTCCCGTGCTCACTACACCACTGGATTCAGACTAGTGCGGCTGATGAAGGGTGATGCCCTGAAACCGGTCCAAGGATGTGGGTTTCCTGTCCAGAGAGGAACTGGCTTGGCAGTTCGGGCTGGACTGTTCCCACAAGGAATAGGGTAAAAACTGATTTGCATATGGCTGGGTCCAAACTGGGGTGGTGTGGTGAGCAAAAGAATGATGGATTAAACCCAGATCAAAGTGACTGGGGGTCAATATTTGCAATGTCCAGCATTCTGTCCATCAATTGTTTTTTTTGCATATGTCGCCCTAAGTGGGAAGGGTATGATAAGACGTGGGTTCCGTGCTCACTACACCACTGGATTCAAGCTAGCCAGGCTGATGAAGGGTGATACTCTGAAACTGGTCCCTGGATGCTTGTTTCCGGTCTAGGGAGGACCTGGCTTGGCAGTTCGGACTGGACTGTTCCCACAAGGAATAGGGTCAAGACTAATATGCTTTTCGCTGGGTCCAAACTGGGATGGTGTGGTGAGCAAAAGAATGATGAATTAAACCCAGATCCTTGTGACAGTGGGTGAATGTTTGCAAAGTCCAGTATTCTGTCCCTCAATTGTTTTGTTGCATATATCGCCCTAAGTGGGAAGGGTATGCCCAGAAGTGGGTCCCGTGCTCACTATACCACTGGTTTCAAGCTAGCCTGGCTAACGAACGGTGATGCCCTGAAACCGGTCCTAGGATGCTTATTTCTGGTCCAGAAAGGACCTGGCTTGGCAGTTCGGGCTGGACTGTTCCCACAAGGAATTAGGTCAAGACTGATTTGCATATGGCTGGGTCCAAACTGGGGTGGCGTGGTGAGCAAAAGAATGATGGATTAAACCCAGATCCCTGTGACTGGGGGTGAATGTTTGCATTGTCCAGCATTCCGTCTATCAATTGTTTCCAGTCCAGGGAGGAACTGGCTTGGCAGTTCGGTCTGGACTGTTCCCACTAGGAATAGGGTCAAGACTGATTTGCATATTGCTGGGTTGAAACTGGGATGGTGTGGTGAGCAAAAGAATGATTGATTAAACCCAGATCCTTGTGACTGGGGGTTAATGTTTGCATTGTCCAGCATTCCATCCATCAATTGTTCCTTTTGCAAGTAAATTAGATTCTGCAAACCATTAGGAAGCTTGTAAAGTGATTGAGGAGTCACAGATCAGCAGGTGGCACCAGTAACACACCTTGCTAGCATGCAACATCATCTCACATGCACCGGTATGGGGGCCACCTATGCATCTAATGTTTGGAACACCAGATAGTAAATATGAACACTTTGTTCCCAGTCACTAGTGGAGTAGTCTGGTGACGTTAGGCCGAGTTGTCAGACTAAGGACCTCCACTTCACTACTCACCAGGTGCCATGGGGTTGGTGGGGTTTTATCTGGGAATTGAAAAATGGACTGCAATATGGAAGGTTGAAAAGGTCTGGAACCCACTCGTACTTGGGGTGGTTAGATATGGTACAAGCAGATTAGATGTGACTGGAAATAACAAGTGATCAATGGGCACTAAAAGCCAATTTGTTAGTATAGAATTACTCACAGAAAATAACTGAGCACTAAGAGGATGATAACGTGAAAGCAAAACTCTCTAACCTATTAGTCACACAACAGGATCCTAGAGCAGATGGATCAGAGTAAGAAGCTGAAAATGGAACCTGGCTACCGGTGAGGCAAGCTGAAGCAAATAAAACATGGTCTCTACTTGGAAACATACAAGAGTCAGGGCCCGTTAAGGAAATGTGAAAGAAGGAGCAAGGCCTTTTTCTTTGTTGTTGTTCTGTTGTGTAGTTTTTGTGTGCCCATTCATTTTCAATCTGCTGTTATGCCCTTTGAAGGTTGTAGGGAGGTGACATGGCCTTCACATTCTGCTCCAAGAGTACAAGCCTGAGTTTTTTCAAACAGAAGGCTTTGACTATGAGACTGTGCAGTGCAATTCCTTTGAAATGCAAAAAGTACATATGATGGACAGGATGCAGAACAATGTCATACATTCACCCCAGTTCAGAGATCTGGGCCTAAATTCATCGTTTTTTGCTCACCATGCCATTCCAGTATGGACACAGCCATATGCAAATCAGTTTTGACCCTGCACCCAATGGGAACAGTCCAGCCCGAACTGCCAGGCCAGGCCCTCCCTTGACTGGAAACAAGCATCCTAGGACCGGTTTCGGGCTTCCAGTCCTCATCAGCCAGGATACCTTAACTCCAGTGGCATGGAGAGCACGGGACCCACGCCTGGGCATACCCGTCCCACTCCGGGTGACAAATGCAAAAAGAAAAATTGATGGACAGAATGCAGAACAATGTTATACATTCACCCCAGTACAGAGATCTGGGCCTAAATCCATCGTTTTTTTGCTCACCATGCCATTCCAGTATGGACCCAGCCATATGCAAATCATTCTTGACCATGCGCACAATGGGAATAGTCCAGCTTGAACTGCCAGGCCAGTTCGTTCCTGGAAACAAGCATCCTAGGAGCGGGTTTTGGGCTTTCAGCCATCATCAGCCAGGATAGCTTGACTACAGTGGCATGGAGAGCACGGGACCCACGTCTGAGCATACCAGTCCCGCTCGGGGTGACAAATGAAAAAAGAAGAATTGATGGACAGAATGCAGAACAATGTCATACATTCACCCCAGTACAGAGATCTGGGCCTAAATCCATGTTTTTTTGCTCACCATGCCATTCCAGTATGGACTCAGCCATATGCAAATCATTTGTGACCCTACGCCCAATGGGAACAGTCCAGCCCGAACTGCCAGGCTAGGTGCGCCCTGGACTGGAAACAAGCATCATAGGACCAGTTTCGGGCTTTCAGCCCTCATCAGCCAGGATAGCTTGACTCCAGTGGCACGGAGAGCAAGGGACCCATGTCTGGGCATACCCGTCCCACTCGAAGTGACAAAAGAAAAAGAACAATTGATGGACAGAATGCAAAACAATGTCATACATTCACCCCAGTACAGAGATATGGGCCTAAATCTATCTTTTTTTTGCTTACCGTGCCATTCCAGTATGTATCCAGCCATATGCAAATCAGACCGGTTCCAGGATGCTTGTTTCCGGTCCAGGGAAGACATGGCTTTGCAGTTCGGGCTGGACTGTTCACATGAGGCACAGGGTCAGACTGATTTGCAGATGGTCATGTCTGAACTGGGGTGGCGGAGTGAGCTAAAGAATGATGATGGATTAAACCCTGATCAGTTGACTGGGGGTGAGTGCTTGCAATGTTCAACACTCCGTCCATCATCCCCTTTGGTTTTGCTTTGTTCGCCCTAAGTTGGCAGGGTATGCCCAAACGTTGGTCCCTTGCTCACTTTGCCACTGGATTCAAGCTAGCCTTGCTGATGATGGCTGATTAGCCAGAAACCGGTCCCAGGATGCTTGTTTCCGGTCCAGGGAAGACATGGCTTGGCAGTTTCGGCTGGATTGTTTCCATGAGGCACTGGGTCAGACTGTTTTGCATATGGCCATGTTTGAACTGGGGTGGCAGAGTGAGATAAAGAATGAAGAAGGATTAAACACAGATAATTTGACTGGGGGTGAGTGCTTGCAATGTTCAACACTCCGTCCATCATCCCCTTTGGTTTTGCTCAATTCCTTTGAAAGTCAGAAGCGAATGGCAGCTCAATTCAATGTGCTGCTTAATACACACTAAGTGAGCTGAGCGGTTCTCAGTCCAAAGCTGATGATGCTCCTAATTGTTCTGTGCTAAGAAAGTGTAAGCAGTGATATGCCCCAAATACCTCTCCTTTCTCCTGGGATCTGAGGAAAGGCCTCCAAAGTCTGATAGCAGCAGAGAGTGTGCACAAGAGGCACAGTCAAGGAGCTCAATGACCAACATTAGGAGGTAAAACATAATTTCTCCGGTTAAACCAGTCAATGCATCACAAGAGGTAGTGTTATGTGTCTGAATTGGGCCCCTGTAGCAACACTGCACAGTCTCTTACATTGCCCTCTTTCTGCATAAATAACTTTTTTTCCCGGCAGTAGCATCATTCGCAAAGACAAAGGAGCCTGTATTAGTCTTATATGTGTGCCGCCTACGGCTATAATTTTTAGGGCGAAGCTGCTGACCGGTTTCCTAAGTACTTCTTCTGGGCATTCTGAAAGCTTCCCTGGATCTGCATTCTACCCATTGCAGACCATTGGCTTTGTGGTTTGTAACTCATGATTGCTTTCTTTCTATTTCGTGGCTTTATTTGCTTTAGGCGGCCCAGCATGCCTTTGTCCATCTGATAGAGAAATTCTTGTTTACTGTATCCATCCAAGAACTCGTTTTCAGTAGACAGCCCTTTAAATCTTGTTCTTATCTTGTCACATTTGCTGTGCCACAGTGACGTAGCTGGGGGGTGCGAGGGCTGTCCGCCCCATGCAGCACTGTTTTTTGGGGCAGCGGGAGTCATGTCTGTCGACTATCACTATCCCTGCGGCTTAAAGAACAAGTCGTTTGCAGCCCCCCCCCCCTGACCCCAAGGTACAAGTCCTAAGTTATCTGTCAGTTGCCCCCTGCTCTTACATGCACCCGGACGGCAAACTTAAGGGCCGCCCGATGAGGCAGTACGAATAGCTGTGCCTTCAAAGATACAGGTCAAATGTCAGGCTCTGTTTTCCAGGGATCCTGTTATTTATTTTTCTTTCTCTGACTTCAAAGTAAGGGAATTTATGTGACAATCTTGCTGTGAAACGGAAAGGCTTTTTTCTAAACCACAACAAAATTAACAGTAAAGATATTTCAACATATAGAAGAATTATGAAAGGACAAATTAAGTTCATTTATATTTTTGTATTTCTGAAGTGTGGCGGAAACAAATATTTGAAAAGGATCCAAACAGTCAAATAGACTAGGTGAAGACATTTCCACACATAGTTTGTGCGCTGTAAAATTGCATGTCTGTACAAATGTAATGGTCATTTCAATTGAAAATGTGTTTTCTGTAATGTCAATGTCCCACTCCACCTCAGTCTACCCATTCCACCCGATCTACCCACTCCACCTTGATCTAGCCCATTTCACCCCACTCTACTCTACCCCATGCACATTTACCCCACACCAACAATCTTCCCCACTCCAATGTACCCTGCCCCCTACACAAATCTACAACACTTCCCCACGCAAATCTACCCCACTCCAAACCACACCACTCCAATCTACGCCACCCAACTACAGTCTACCCCCACAACTCCAATTTAGCCCACTTTACTTCACTACAATCTACCCCTCTCTACCACACTACAGTGTACCCACTCTACCCTACTCCACGCCAATCTATTCCACTCAACTCTACTCTACACCCAGTCTAGCCCACTCCACTCCACCTCACCCCAACCTCCCTCACTTTTGCCCATGATAAACAGCAGCCACACTGGTGTACAACAGGGTTAAAACACATTGCCAAAGCCAATAGCTTTAGCATAGGGCAGACCTATTGGCTTTGCCAATGTTTGTTATTATTTATACCTTAATGTATCACTTATAAAGCGCTGGCAGGCAGCGCAGCGTTGTATAATTGTATGTGGGTTAAGTAGCATAAGAAAATAAAGTCTGCAAAAGTATATTTTGCTAAATATCTAATTTTTAGCTGACTTCGGTCACATTTAAACTTGTCATGCCATTAAATATGGTCAGAAGCACGTGACCCATTATATGCTGAATCCAAATTTAAAATAATAAATTAACACAGCCCTATGACACGAGGGAAGTCAGTGTGAATGAATTTAGACTTTAAATACAGGTCAACTAATTTGCAAGGAGAGATTTAAGTGGAGTTTTATTTTGGAGTATATGGCCCAAAGGATTGCATACCCCATCTTGATTCTTTCAGCCACTGTTGAGCATGAAACTCAACATCCTTTTTAATATTAGTACAAACGGTTAAACATTCTAAGACAGAAGGACAGTTATGAGGAATTCTATTCCTGGCCAGGCCTTAGAACCCTGTACGGAAAGAGACAATCTACTTTTATTCCTGATCATGGCAGGTCATGAAGCTAGATTAATATATTTCACAATGATTTATAGTTTAAACACCCTTTCCTGTTTTTGTCCCACCTTCTGTTGCTTCAGCTCTGATGATTGAAACCAGGGGTTCAACTAGGTCTTAACTTCGGAGGGGGGCTAACAGGGCAAACAAAGGGGCGTGGCTAACATGTTAATCAATTGGGGCGAGGCTAACATTGCAGACAATCAGGATCGGGTGATGCTCAGGCCAAGCTGAGAAAAATAAGTGGCAAATTCTGCAATCGAAACTAGACAACAATTAGTTGTATGAGAATTAAATTGGAGAAAAGAGGGTAATGTCAACCATTTATACATTAACAGACATAAGGGATTTGTTCATCTTGCAATAAAGTGTCACTCAAATGCATTATATTGTCACACAAGGATATTATGTAAATGGTTAAAATTGCACCCTTTTTTCTAATGAAATGCTCATGAAACTGGTTCAAAAGAGCCCAGACAACATGCTACTCTCTGAGAAATCAGGACTGGTCAAAGATATAATTCACACAAAAATGGGACTCCGGACATGTGTGTCATGTACTTGTCCACCCCCCAAAGACAGGGAAGGAATTTCAGATTTTTCAATGTGCCCATTTGCAGTGTTGTTACAAACTATAGCACATACAAACATACATTTTTCGGCAGTAAGGCCATTAAAGCATGGTGCTTTAATGAATAGACAGTGGAAGTAGGGGTGGGTGGTGTGTTGTGCAGCAGCACCCCCAAAATAACAATGCTGGAATTCAGAGGGTGTATGAGAAATAATAAAGCATTTGCATTTTGATAATGATGTTACATTTGCTGTTCTTCAAAAGACAGGTCAAATGCCTGGCTATGACACTGCTAAAAACACAAAAAGTGGTAATTATATCCCTGTCACAAAGTTCTAATCCTCACCTCTTCAGCTGGTGCAGCTCTTATTGTAATTGCATTTATATAGCACGTACTACCCTTGACGAGGCGTTAAAGTTCTTTTTCAGTGAGTAGCACACAACTCTGGAGCCCATAGAGGATTAGTGGTGATTAAGTATAGCGAAATATGAAATTAATTTGAGCGTTGGATATGTTAGTCTGTTATTTGGATTGAGAATGATAGTGGGGGGATAGAAGAGGGAAAAGGTTTGCATTTATATAGCACTTGCTACCCCATATGAGGTGTTAAAGCACTTTTAGTTTGGGCAATCTGAATAGTAAAAGTGTTATGAGAGGATAAAAGGAGGGGTAGAGGAGGGAAGAGTATGGGGTTTGGGATGAATGAAAGAATGGAGGTAGAGGGTACATTAATAGAGGTATAGGATTAGAAATATAAATAGGGTAGTGCTTTGGAGAGAGTAGTAAAGTGGGGTTTGAGATGAGTTGGAGTGGAGGTAGAGGATGTATTGTGAGAGATATAGGGTGAGATCTAGGGTAGTGCATTGGATATGCTGAACTAAAAGCTAAGTAATTAATGTAAAGTATATGGAAGGTATACGCATAAGGAAGGTCATACATGTAGAATAAAGTTTTGTTTATTAAGCTCAGACTTTCAAGTGTTTTTGTACTTGTGTGTTTGTGATAGGTGTTAGATCATTCCATACAATTACAGACAGCAGACCGCTATCCCACCTAAAATAAAGGAACTAACTAAATACCTGTATTTTCACACTGCAATTTCTTCCACCAAGCCAGTGAATGTTCATGTCCAAATTGGCAAATAATATTAAAGAATGAAGAAAGATCAAAATGAGACCACACACAGGCCAATTTTCATTGTAAACGAATAATGAAATGAAACTAAGAAAAAGTTGTTATCCTAGGCTGGCCCCCTGGCCTGGGAACAGGCCTGGTGTTATAAATCAGCTTAACACATTGGGACCTGGGTTCAGATGAAGGAAATTCTTACAAAGAATTACTGGTTACTTGTAAGAGGCATCTTAAAATGTGTATATGATGGTGTAACAAATGTACAGCACAGTGAATGTTTAAAATTGGCAGGTTTTATTGGTCTTTATTGAGATAGATTAATCGAAAAATTTGAAAATAAACTAAAAATCCACAAATAAACTTAGTATCCTATCCGCAATACACATACCACTGATCCAAACTTAGGACGTGGTAGACATATTCGGCCATCATCTGTCGTTACAGTCCTGCAGACTACTTTAGAAAGATCAATCTACCCCTTGAATGGATGTATTAGAAATGGGCCCCATATGCTTCAAGCAACATCACAGGCAAGGACCCCCACACCCGTGGCACCACTGGCTAGGGCCAATCAGCAGATAAGGGGGGCTTGTTCTGCTTCACATCAGCATCTCTTGCAAGGACATGCCAGGGCACCATTGCCTCAAGGTCACTTGCTGGAAATGAGGCCACAATCTGCTTCACAACAGCATCACTTGCAAGTACCACCCATCCATGACATCACTGCCCCAAGCCCACTCAGCTGAACTGGGGCCTAGCACCTGCCTCTGACCATCAGCTCCATCATACTTGTGGTGTAAGGTCAGGACACACCAGGTGTCACACGACTTCACAGCCATCATCCTCCATGCAGGATCTCTGCTCTCACTTCACCCGGGCCCTACAGCCCACCCAGGTGTGCAGAAACCGAATCCATGCACCTATATCCTTCGATGTGCAAACACCGTGGGGTACGAGGGTCTAACATGTTATTTTCAATCAAGTAAGGCCCTTCAGTGGAAAGATTTGTTTTTTATGATAAAAACGGATTGATCATAGAAAGGACTAGTCGGGCATTAAATTAAAGAGATGTTTATGCACAGCTGCTAGCGCCTTCCTATTAGAAGTTAGGCCACTGTTGTCTGCTTCTGGTGACAGCGCCACGCCAGGCACCAATGTAGGTGCTTCCATGCTCTCTACCTTAATGTACCACTTTCATAGCCAGCACAAGCACTTTCACCAGTACCAAAACCCACTAGGCACCATATCCGTGCTTACATACATTCATAGCCCCTCTCCACCCCAACAACCACTTCCAACCAATGAAGCAACTGGTGCGCCCTGTTCACTGTGTTCAGTCAGGAAACTGATCATGCATGTGAACCTGAGATGTACTGTGCGCACAGTAGTGGGTCACACGAAAAATGACCGTACAGGACCAGTACCCACAGGCCGCGCGTGCGGGGCTCTTGACACAACCTTCTAACCTCTTACAAAGTACTATTGCAGAGGGCCTCCTCCCCTCAAGCAGCTCTGCAGGTTGAGCGTGTGCTGTATCGATCTTGTGTGTAGCCTCTGCATCACAAGCTTGATTCCCGGCGCTGCCACTCATCCTTTTAGGAAAGTGCGCATGAGTGGTTTGGACTGCCCCTGAGGGCCGACCAAACAGTCATTGCGCACTTTGGAATGGGCAAACCACTCCTCCCCATCCCTGCTCCGTGAGCAGAGCAGCTCCGACCACCCGCAAAGCAGTAGGGCAACGCTCCTCCGCCATACCTGAGGAGCCGCCCTTGGCTGCACATCACATCAAAGGTGCTTAGGTGAAATCCCTGCCTATCACCTGGGTGGCAGCCCATCTCAAAGAAAACAAAAGGTGGGGGGCAGGGAGGGTTGCTGAAACCTTTTTTGAGGCTGGCTCAGGCTGTTTCTGGGCCCTCAGATGTGGTCATTAAAATCAAATTCTCAGATGCTGAAGCATCCGATAATAAAAACTCTATCCCAGGTGGAGCCTTAATACAAATGAAACTGGGGAAGAAAGGTTTGCATACTTTCATTATTTTAGTGCATGTAAATCAGGAAAGTGTCATACTGTCATCTGCACCTTGGCAGCCCGGGCTGAAGACAACGACGAGGGGGTTGCTGAAGCCCATTTAGCCAAATGGGCTTTGCACGCCTGATTGAACCTTTAGGGATGTGCTAAATGTACATGATGCCCTGGGGTGCAAAAGGGTCACACACCACATGGCCATCCGAGAGGCCCAACAGTGAAAGCAGCGAATATTGGTCCCTAATCCCCTGGTGAGGGCTGCAGACTGTCGGCCCTCTTGCCAGGGACGGGCATGGTCCGGGGGCCATGGGCCTCATACAATTGGAGTCAGGAGCTCCTGCTCCCATTGACTACACTCTGTTCAGCAGCAGCTAAACAGGCCAGAATGGATGGACTGCCCTACAATGTTGACCGCCTTCTTGGAGCCCCACTATATTAAGGATATGCACTGGGCAGAGAAACATAGACCTGTTCCGCAGTCATGCAGTGACCAGCACCTGTCGGGGTCTGCGGTCACTGTGGGACAGGTGGATGTTGGGGAGAAACCAGGCTAACCATGTTCTAAGAACCAAAACGCGGGACGGCCACAGACATTAAAGCAGGACTAAACGGTGACACTCATCACAGCCACTGAAGGCCAACAACACAGCACCAAGCAGTACCACCACTACCACTACCAGTACCACCCCCACTACCAGTACCACTGCTACCTGTACCACCACCACCACTAGTACCATCACCACCACCAGTATCACCACCAGTACTAGTACCAGTACCACTACCAGTACCATCACTACCAGTACCACCACCACCACCAGCACCACCACCACCACTAGTACCACCACCACCACCACCACTAGTACCACCACCACCATCAGTACCACCACCATTACATGTACCACCACCACCACAACTACCAGTAGACCCATTACCACCACTACCAGTACCAACACCACCACCACTACCAGTAAACCCATTACCACCACTACCAGTACCAGCACTACCACCACTACCAGTACCAGCACCACTACCACCACCACCACAACCAGTACCACCACCAGCACAACTGGTACCATTACTACCACCACCACCACTACCAGAACTACCACCACCAGTACCACCACCAGTACCCCCACTACCAGAACCACCACCACCAGTACCACCACCAGTACCACTACCACCAGTACCACCACCACCAGTACCCCCACCACCAGTACCACCACCACCACTGCCAGTACCACCACCACCACTGCCAGTACCACCACCACAACCACTACCACCACCACCTCCAGTACCACCACCACCTGTACCACCAGACCACCATCATCAGTACTGCCACCACCAGTACTACCACCACCAGTACCACCACCACCAGTACCACCACCACCACTACCAGTAAACCCATTACCACCACTACCAGTACCAGCACTACCACCACTACCAGTACCAGCACCACTACCACCACCACCACAACCAGTACCACCACCAGCACAACTGGTACCATTACTACCACCACCACCACTACCAGAACTACCACCACCAGTACCACCACCAGTACCCCCACTACCAGAACCAAAACCACCAGTACCACCACCAGTACCACTACCACCAGTACCACCACCACCAGTACCCCCACCACCAGTACCACCACCACCACTGCCAGTACCACCACCACCACTGCCAGTACCATCACAACCACTACCACCACCACCTCCAGTACCACCACCACCTGTACCACCAGACCACCATCATCAGTACTGCCACCACCAGTACTACCACCACCAGTACCACCACCACCAGTACCACCACCACCAGTACCAGTACCACCAGTAAAACCACCACCACCACCAGTCCAAGTACCAGGAGTACCACCACCAGTACAACCACCACCACCAGTACTTCCACCACCAGTAGTACCAGTACCACTAGTACCAGTACCACCAGTACAACCACCACCACTAGTAATTCCACCACCAGTAGTACCACCACCATTACCAATAGTAGAACCACCACCAGTACCACCAGTACCACCAGCCCCACCACCACCAGTACCACCACCACCACCAGTACCTCCACTACCAGTACCATTAACGCCAGTACCAACAGTACCAGTACCACCTGTACCACCAGTACCACCACCACAAGTACCACCAGTACCACCGCCACCTATACTACCACCACCAGTACCGTCACCAGTACCACCACCACCCATACAAGCACCACCAGTACCACCAGTTCCAGTACCACCACCACCACCCCCACCACCACCGCCAGCACCGCCACCAGAACCACCACCAGTTCCAGTACCAGTACCACGACCACCACTACCACCATCCCTGGTACCATCACTGGTACCACCACCAGAACCACCAGCAGCACCACCAATACCACCACCACCACGACCTCCACCACTAGTACCACAACCACCAGTACCACTTCCACCAGTACCACCACCGCTAGTACCACCAATAGAACCATCAACAGTACCAGCACCGCCACCAGAACCACCATCAGTACCAGTACCACCACCACCACCATTACCACCATCCCTAGTACCACCACTGGTACCACCAGCAGCACCACCAATACCACCACGATCACCTCCACCAGTACCACCACCACCAGTACCACCAATAGAACCACCACCAGTGCCACAACCACCAGTACCACCACCACCACCACCACCATCACCAGTACCACCACCACCTCCACCACCAGTACCACCATCAACAGTACCACCACTACCAGTACCAATACCACCAGCACCATCTGTACCACCAGTACCACCAGTACCACAATCACCAGTACCACCAGAACCAGTACCACCAGTACCAGGACCACCAGGACCACCATCACCACCTGCACCACCCACACCACCAGTACCACCACAACCACCAGTACCACCACCAGAACCACCACCGGTACCACCAGTACCAGTACCACCACCAGTACCACCAGTACCAGCACCACCAGTACCACCACGGCCAGTTCTCGTACCGCCCTCACCAGTACCACCACTACCAGTACCACCACTTCCACTACCACCAGTACCTCTACCACCAGTACCACCACCACCACCAACAGCCCCACCACCAGTACAACAACCACCAACAGTACTTCCACCACCAGTAGTACAACCACCAGTACCACTAGTACCACCACCACCACCACCAGTACCTCCACTACCAGTACCATTAACACCAGTACAACCAGTACCAGTACCACCTGTACCACCAGTACCACCATCACAAGTACTACCAGTATCACCACCAGTACCACCATCACCTGTACTACCACCACTAGTACCACCCGTGCCATCACCAGTACCACCAGTTCAAGTACCACCGGACCACCACCACCAGTGCCAGTACCACCAGTACCACCACCAGTACCAGTACCACCAGTACCACCACCACCAGTACCAGTACCACCACCACCACCAGCACCACCACCAGAACCACCACTAGTACATCACCACCACCAATACCACCACCAGTACTAGTACTAGTACCAGTACCACTACCAGTACCATCACTACCAGTACCACCACCAGCACCACCACCACCACTATTACCACCACCACCACTAGTACCACCACCACCACCAGTACCGCCACTACCACTACCAGTGCCACCACCACCAGTACCACCACCATTACATGTACCACCACCACCACAACTACCAGTAAACCCATTACCACCACTACCAGTACCAACACCACCACCACTACCAGTAAACCCATTACCACCACTACCAGTACCAGCACTACCACCACTACCAGTACCAGCACCACTACCACCACCACCACAACCAGTACCACCACCAGCACAACCGGTACCATTACTACCACCACCACCACTACCAGAACTACCAACACCAGTACCACCACCAGTACCTCCACTACCAGAACCACCACCACCAGTACCACCACCAATACCACCACCACCAGTACCACCACCACCAGTACCCCCACCACCAGTACCACCACCACCACTGCCAGTACCACCACCACCACTGCCAGTACCACCACAACCACTACCACCACCACCTCCAGTACCACCACCACCTGTACCACCAGACCACCATCATCAGTACTGCCACCACCAGTACCACCACCACCATTACCACTACCACTAGTACCAGTACCCCCAGTAAAACCACCACCACCACCAGTCCAAGTACCAGCAGTACCACCACCAGTACAACCACCACCACCAGTACTTCCACCACCAGTAGTACCAGTACCACCAGTACCAGTACCACCAGTACAATCACCACCACCAGTACTTCCACCACCAGTAGTACCACCACCATTAGCAATAGTAGAACAACCACCAGTACCACCACCACCAGTACCACCAGTACCACCAGCCCCACCACCACCAGTACCACCACCACCACCAGTACCTCCACTACCAGTACCATTAACACCAGTACCAACAGTACCAGTACCACCTGTACCATCAGTACCACCACCACAAGTACCACCAGTACAACCGCCACCTATACTACCACCACCAGTACCATCACCAGTACCACCACCACCCATACAAGCACCACCAGTACCACCAGTTCCAGTACCACCACCACCACCACCACCACCAGCACCGCCACCAGAACCACCACCAGTACCAGTACCACCACCACCACTACAACCATCCCTGGTACCATCACTGGTACCACCACCAGAACCACCAGCAGCACCACCAATACCACCACCACCACTACCACCACTAGTACCACAACCACCAGTACCACTTCCATCAGTACCAGTACCACCAATAGAACCATCACCAGTACCAGCTCCACCACCAGAACCACCACCAGTACCAGTACCACCACCACCACCACCATTACCACCATCCCTAGTACCACCACTGGTACCACCAGCAGCACCACCAATACCACCACCACCACGACCACCTCCACCAGCACCACCACCACCAGTACCACCAATAGAACCACCACCAGTACCACAACCACCAGTACCACCACCACCACCATCACCAGTACCACCACCACCTCCACCACCAGTACCACCACCAACAGTACCACCACTACCAGTACCAATACCACCAGCACCATCTGTACCACCAGTACCACCAGTACCACAATCACCAGTACCACCAGAACCAGTACCCACCAGTACCAGGACCACCATCACCACCTGTACCACCCACACCACCAGTACCACCACAACCACCAGTACCACCACCAGAACCACCACCGGTACTACCAGTACCACCACCAGTACCACTAGTACCAGCACCACCAGTACCACCACCGCCATTTCCCGTACCGCCCTCACCAGTACCACCACCACCAGTACCACCACTTCCACTACCACCAGTACCTCCACCACCAGTACCACCACCACCACCACCAGTCCCATCACCAGTACAACAACCACCACCAGTACTTCCACCACCAGTAGTACAACCACCAGTACCACTAGTACCACCACCAGTACCTCCACTACCAGTACCATTAACACCGGTACCACCAGTACCAGTACCACCTGTACCACCAGTACCACCATCACAAGTACTACCAGTATCACCACCAGTACCACCATCACCTGTACTACCACCACCAGTACCACCCGTGCCATCACCAGTACCACCAGTTCCAGTACTACCAGTACCACCACCACCAGTGCCAGTACCACCAGTACCACCACCAGGACCAGTACCACCAGTACCACCACCACCAGTACCAGTACCACCACCACCACTACCATCACCACCACCAGTACCACCAGTACAACCCCTGCCAGTACTACCACCATCAGAACTACCACCACCAGTCCCACCACCACCAGTCCAAGTACCACCACCAGTCCAAGTACCACCAGTACCACTACCAGTAGCACCACCACCACCAGTACAACCAGTAGAACCCCCACCAGTACCACAACCACCAGTACCACCATCACTAGTACTACCAGTACCACCACCACCAGTACCCCCACCACCAACAGTACCACCACTACCAGTACCATTACCACCAGTGTCACCTGTACCACCAGTACCACCACCAGGACCACCAGTACCATTACTACCACCACCATCACCTATACCACCACCACCAGTACCACCACCACCAGTACCACCACTACCAGTACCAGTACCACCACTAGCACCACCTCCAGTACCACCAGCACTACTACCAGTACCAGTATCACCAGTACCACTACCACCACTAGTACCACCAGTACTACCACTACCAGTACCACCAGTACCACCACAAGTACCACCACCATCACCAGTACCATGACCACCACTACCACCACCACCAGTAACACCACCACCACCTGTACCACCACAAGCAGTACCGCCACTTTCAGTACCACCACAAGTACCACAGCCAGAATTACCACCAGTACCACTACTACCACCACCAGTAACACCACCACCTCCAACCAGTTCCACCAACACCACCAGTCCAAGCACCACCAGTACCACTACCAGTAGCACCACCACCACCAGTACCACCAGTAGAACCAACACCAGTACCACAACCACCAGTACCACCACACCAGTACTACCAGTACCACCACCACCAGTACCACCACCACCAACAGTACCACCACTACCAGTACCATTACCACCAGTACCACCTGTACCACCAGTACCACCACCAGGACCACCAGTACCAGTATTACCACCACCCCATACCACCACCACCAGTACCACCAGTTCCAGTACCACCAGTACCATTAGTACCACCACCATCACCTATACTACCACCACCACCAGTACCACAACCACCATCAGTACCATCACCACCAGTACCACCAGTACCACCACCAGTACCACCACCAGCACCAGTACAACCACGAGCACCACCACCAGTACCACCAGCACTACTACCAGTATGACCAGTACCAGAATCACCAGTACCACTACCACCACTAGTACCACCAGTACCACCACCACCAGTACCACCAGTACCACCACCATTACAACCACCATCACCAGTACCACGACCACCACTACCACCACCACCAGTAACACCACCACCTGTACCACCACTACCAGTACCACCACAAGTACCACCACCAGAATTACCACCAGTACCACTACTACCACCACCAGTACCGCCACCACCTCCAACCAGTTCCACCACCACCACCAGTACCACAGCCAGTACCACCACCACCAGTATCAGTACCACTACCACCAGTACCACCACCACCAGTACCATCACCACCACCACCAGTACCACCACTAACACCAGTACCACCACCACCAGTCCCATCACCAGAACGACCACCAGTGCCACCACCACTAGTACCACAACCAACTTTACCACCAGTACCACCAATATCAATACCAGTACCAAAAGTACCAGTATCACCAGTACCACCAGTAGCAGTACCACCAGTACCACCACCAATACCACCAGTACACCACCAGTACCAGTGCCACCACCAGTACCAGTACCACTAATAACACCAACACCAGTACCACCACCAATACCACCAGTACCAGTATCCCCGACACTACCACCCGTACCAGCACCCCCAACAATACCACCATTACCACTACCAATACCACCACTACCACAACCAATGCCACCACCACCAATACCACCACCACTATTACCAGTACCACCATTACCAGACCAGTACCACTATCACCAGTACCGCCAGTACCACCACTACTACCAGTACCACTACCAGTACCAGCACCACCAATACCACCACCAGCAATACCAACACCACCAATACCACCACCTCCGCCACTTCAGCGCCTCTTGCTCACCAGTAATAAAAGGGGCATTCTACGAGGCTGGAGCTGCAGCCGAGACCAACCCTCCCTCCATGTGTGCCATAAAGCACAGCTCATTAATCCAGGGCCTTACTACAGCTGGAGCGTTTATTAGGCCAAAGATAGCAATGGCATTACGCAATGCCACACTGCACACTCAAATCACGGAGAGGGACGGAAATAGCCACCCTGCTCTTCCTCCTGAGCCGCGACAGTGTAATCACAGTGTGAAAGGTGTTGGAGCACTTTGTTAGTGTTTATAGCTCAGATCATATGTAACTCTTACTACACACTTTGTGTCTGTATAATTTACAACTCTTACACATCTTCTTCACTGCACTTTTTATCACTACTTTGAAGACGTCGCAGGCCGGTCCCTTCCTCTGATATGTACAATCTAACAAGCGGTTGAGCAGGCCCTTTATTGTAATGCAATAGGTCTCGCTTTTGTGAGAGTTTAAGTTATTAGTATTGTAAATGACAATACCTTTTATTTATGTTTTAAAACCCAAAGCATAAATAAAAGGCTTTGTCATTTACAACGGCAATAGCTCAAAACTCATGTGAATGTGAGACCTATTGCTTTGCAAATGCTTGTTTAAGCTTCTTATCAAATAACTCCATAGTGTATTTTTACATAATAGAAACATAAACAGCTGCCCAAATGTTTGACAACTTGTTCTGTCTTGACACTTAGAACTTCTAACTTCACCCTTCCAATCCAATGAAATAGACTAATTCTTAATCGAGTGTTTTAACAATCGGAGGTCTCTGGTTGGCACAGGTATGCACTTGTGACAAGCACGGACCTTCTCCTCTAGTCAGGACAAGGGAAATACTCCGTAAGAATAACCCCTGCTCACCCTCTGGGTTGCGTAGTGCGAGCAGTCAAGGCTAATCCTCAGGGCGATAGTTAGTTAAGCATTTATGATCACATACAGTAAACCCAATGACCCACCACATACGGACACCAATCGTAAGGTTATATCAAAAATAGGTAGACTTTATATAAAAATACTTAGTTGCAGAATTATCACAAGACCATATAACATTTAGCGAATGAGGCCACCAGATTTAAATAGGCAAAAGTTATTAAGTGTTTTTGTCAGCAAGGTACGCTGAGGGTCGATGCGCGCTTTGCACTGGTGAAGCGACCCGGTGATGACTGACGGACGACAGGGAAAACAAACGTTGCGGACCCTGGATCCGATGTGAACTCGGGATCGAGTTCCAGTGTACCTTGTGGTGAGTGTCCGAGGAGGTCAGGCGCGGCCACTGGTGACGGGGCCGACGGTTCTCCGAGGAATCTATCCGGCTCGAAGCCCCCTCGAGGTGCGAGGCGGGTTAGCGGGACGGTGTGGAGGGTTGCGGCGATCCGGGGTCTCGTGCAGCTCACGGGGCGAGGCGCCGTTCAGGCCTGTGGGGCGTACTACGTCTTAGCACGCAGGAGATGCGCAGCAAACTCTTCTCAGTCCACGTTGCAGGGTCGTACCTGTGGATTTGTGTGGGGCGTCGCGTTCTCTGTCAGACAGGTGCAGCACCGGGCCTCCGGTACCAAACGTACGGGAGGCTTTCTTGAGGTGCGGCATGGGTCTTGGTATGCAGGAGGGCAAAGCGAGACAGTCGGGTAAGTATCAACGTACGGACCGTCTGGGGCTATCAGATGCGCTCCGTGCAGATTCCGGCAGGAGAGAATGAGAGGCGCACAACGCGCTCCGTCGCAGGCGAGGTGACAGGAGAGCGGGCGGCTCGGCACAGGGTGCAGAGAGCGACTCAAGCTTGAGCGGGGCTCTCGGCGGGCAGGGCGGCCAGACTCCGAGCTGTCACGACCTTAGGAGGGACGAGGGCACCCGAGTCATGACTCCGGTGAGGGAAGAGAACTTAAGGGCCCAGCTGCAGACGGGCACAGGCAGAATTGAACCCAATGGTCCTGGGGTTCAGTTCAGGGGGCAAGCTCGAGATCAAGCCCTTGGAGATCGTTTCAGGCACAAGTCTTCAAAGTCCTCTCTGGTCTTTTCCTCTCCGTTCTCAGCAAGGCACCACTGCAGGCCAGTCCCCAAGGTCAGGTCCAGGTTTCCTTCCTTCAGCTTCTCTCTGCCCTTCTAGTCAGGCAGAGGTTTGTCGTGGTCAAAACAGGATCTGATTTGCTAGGAGCAGGGATCCTATATTTATACTCAGTTTCTTTTGTCTTTGCAGGCCAGGGGCCTGAGCCTGGTTCAACCAAGTTTTGGAGCACTCTGTTTACAGGAAGCTGCCGTCTTCTTTCAGGGTGCAGGGCCTGGACATCAGACGCTCGGCAGGAGGTGGAGCCAGCATTGTGGTGGTGGAGCACAACCCTATTCAGAGTCAAGGGCTACACCTCCCACCCATCTTGGTGTAAGTACTCTATTCACCACCTGGTAGCCCATGCTGTCCCCTGGAATTCCCCAGCCCTGTCACTCACACAACCCAGACAGCAGAAACACATCCTGGCCATGTCTGAACAGGGGTGGCGGAGTGAGCTAAAGAACGGTGATGGATTAAATCCAGATCAGTTGACTGGGGGTGAGTGTTTGTATTATCAACGCTCTGTCCATCACCACCTTTGGTTTTTCTTTGTTCGCCCTAAGTTGGCAGGGTATGCTCAGACGTGAGTCCCTTGCTTACTTTGCCACTGGAGTCAAGCAAGACCGGCTGAAGACGGCTGTAATACCAGAAACCGGTCCTGGGAAGCTTGATTCTGGTCCAGGGAAGACATGGCTTGGCAGTTCGGGCTGGACTGTTCCCATGAGTCACAGGGTCAGACTGATTTGCATATGGCCATGTCTGAACTGGGGTGGCGGAGTGAGCTAAAGAACGGTGATGGATTAAACCCAGATCAGTTGACTGGGGGTGAGTGTTTGTATTGTCAACGCTCCGTCCATCACCACCTTTGGTTTTTCTTTGTTCGCCCTAAGTTGGCAAGGTATGCTCAGACATGAGTCCCTTGCTCACTTTGCCACTGGAGTCAAGCAAGTCCGGCTGAAGACGGCTGTAATGCCAGAAACCGGTCCTGGGAAGCTTGATTCCGGTCCAGGGAAGACATGGCTTGGCAGTTCGGGCTGGACTGTTCCCATGAGGCACAGGGTCAGACTGATTTGCATATGGCCATGTCTGAACTGGGGTGGCGGAGTGAGCTAAAGAACGGTGATGGATTAAACCCAGATCAGTTGACTGGGGGTGAGTGTTTGTATTGTCAACGCTCCGTCCATCACCACATTTGGTTTTTCTTTGTTCGCCCTAAGTTGGCAGGGTATGCTCAGACGTGAGTCCCTTGCTCACTTTGCCATTGGAGTCAAGCAAGCCCGGCTGAAGACGGCTGTAATGCCAGAAACTGGTCCTGGGAAGCTTGATTCCGGTCCAGGGAAGACATGGCTTGGCAGTTCGGGCTGGACTGTTCCCATGAGGCACAGGGTCAGACTGATTTGCATAAGGCCATGTCTGAACTGGGGTGGCGGAGTGAGATAAAGAACGGTGATGGATTAAACCCAGATCAGTTGACTGGGGGTGAGTGTTTGTATTGTCAACGCTCCGTCCATCACCACCTTTTGGTTTTTCTTTGTTCACCCTAAGTTGGCAGGGTATGCTCAGACGTGAGTCCCTTGCTCACTTTGCCACTGGAGTCAAGCAAGCCCTGCTGAAGACGGCTGTAATGCCAGAAACCGGTCCTGGGAATCTTGATTCCGGTCCAGGGAAGACATGGCTTGGCAGTTCTGGCTGGACTGTTCCCATGAGGCACAGGGTCAGACTGATTTGCATATGGCCATGTCTGAACTGGGGTGGCAGAGTGAGCTAAAGAACGGTGATGGATTAAACCCAGATCAGTTGACTGGGGGTGAGTGTTTGTATAGTCAACGCTCCGTCCATCACCACCATTTGGTTTTTCTTTGTTCGCCCAAGTTGGCAGGGTATGCTCAGACGTGAGTCTCTTGCTCACTTTGCCACTGGAGTCAAGCAAGCCCGGCTGAAGACGGCTGTAATGCCAGAAACCGGTCCTGGGACACTTGATTCCGGTCCTGGGAAGACATGGCTTGGCAGTTCGGGCTGGACTGTTCCCATGAGGCACAGGGTCAGACTGATTTGCATATGGCCATGTCTGAACTGGGGTGGCGGAGTGAGCTAAAGAACGGTGATGGATTAATCCCAGATCAGTTTACAGGGGGTGAGTGTTTGTGTTTTCAACGCTCCGTCCATCACCACCTTTGGTTTTTCTTTGTTCGCCCTAAGTTGGCAGGGTATGCTCAGACGTGAGTCCCTTGCTCACTTTGCCACTGGAGTCAAGCAAGCCCGGCTGAAGACGGCTGTAATGCCAGAAACCGGTCCTGGGAAGCTTGATTCCGGTCCAGGGAAGACATGGCTTGGCAGTTCGGGCTGGACTGTTCCCATGAACTGTAAAAAACACGGGTTAACCCAATGAGTCGCTGGGACCTGGGTAAGTTAATGATGCAAACAAAGTGGTCCCAGATACTAAAGCAAATAGGCCAAAATTAAATAATGTCTCAGATGGAATCAAAAGGGATATCACAACATTGTTTTTAATCACAACATGTACAATAATAATCAATAAAACACTGTTCATAAAATACATCAATACTTAATCATAATTAGTGCCCCTAATAGAAAGGAAAGGGAAAGGTGGTGAATGGAAAGTGAAGAAACTATACAAGTAACAAAACAGTGGTCACTACGACCTCAATAAAAATTACTAATAATTCATTAAACACAGGCTAAAGATCACAATTCATAAATTAGTCTAACAAACTCATGCCTCTCAGAACAAAATCACAAATGATAAATCGGGAGAAAGGCTGAAGATGGGAAGGAGTGTTGACGTTTCGACCCAAATTTGTGCAGGCGTACGGTGAAACCTTGCTAGAGGGTCTTCATCAGGACAAGGACATAAGAGGGGCAGTGAATCGGCACAGAAAATTAATAATTCAATATTAGTTATGGTCCAATTGATCCATGTTAATCATAAAATTGTTATAAATGGTCAGCGAGAGAAACATTGCCATGGAAACACAAATGTTGAAACCAAGGCAATGAGAGGAATATATATATATTAGGAATCACCAAATATCAACAGAGGGCAGGTTGAACAACGAACATCACATGAGGGCGATATCATGCCCAAATCCTAAATAACCAACAACACAAGTCATGCTGTGGTTACTCGCATTAATACGTACAGTGTCAAATGAAAACTTCAAAGAATGTAACACAGTCCTGTGATTAGGGAGATATGGACACTCATACTTTGTTGCAAAAATGCGACAAAGATCTCCTAATATTATGGAAAAAACTGAATTTATTGGAACTCACTAAAAATGAGATCTCGCAGATTGAGCAGCAATTTGAGGTGTTAGATTTACGGTCAATACATCTGTCAAATAAACGAACAGGTTAGTTTTAAAGAACCTGATGTCAAATAACGGCAATTACTGGCATGAAGCACATTAAATAGTTTACCTCATCAGTAAAACACAATCGTTTAGTAAGTAGGGAATCCGCCGCGTGAGTCGGGATTGTACAAAAAGTGGGTTGGCAAATAGGTCCCCAACTATACAAAGATGTTTGGTCAAGGCAAGCGGCAAATCAACAAGAGCATACCTAAAATGAATAGTCGAGCCGCTGGCCCAGGGGGGTATTTTTCAGAGTAAGTATCCAGTTATAAATCTGCCGTACAGGTCGATCCGTTTTCTACAAATTATTAAAATTACAAACGCAGCAATAATCACATGAGTTCAGCCAAAGTTATATTTATATTCTGGCCGACTGACACAACTCACACCATACCTGAGACAGGGGAATTCCGGGACTTTCAAGGGGGTCTGGTGTGTATAATGCAGATTCGCAGAGGTCAATATAGGAACAGCCACGGAAAGGAATCCAATTTCTGAAAGTGTTAAAACGACTACTTGTAAATGTTCATATGCATACTGCCCAAATACTTTTAGCTCTATTGCAAAGTCACAAAGTGCATACCTTTGGAGGGGAGTTCTGGGACTGTCACGGGGGTCTGTTGAGCATGCTGCAACTTCGTGGAGATCAATGTCTACATATATGAAACGGCCGCATAAGTCGGTCCAATTTCTAAAAATGTAAAAAAATGTAAAACAACAGGCTGGTAATTACTCGCGTAATATACAGCCAGATAATGATGCTTATGGCAGAGTCTGAGAACACATACCTGATGAAGTAATTCCAGGGCTTTCACGGGGGCCAGTATAATCCAAGTTTGTGGAAGTTAAAGCGCGAGTGAGATTATTATTAACTTCCTGGATCGGAGTTCTGATCACGTGACCACGAGTCTCGGAAGAAAGGGAAAACAGACTGCCCGCGCTTAGTTTCATAGTAAACAATCGAACTTAATTCATTCGAAAAAGGGATGAATCATGTATGGGACATCCTAAAGAAATTTCTATTTATATTTTTATACCACTCAGTGAATTTGGGAATATTATGGTTACACTCGAAGGGGTGGATTGATAACACCCAGCTTTATACACGAGTGTGACAATAAGGGCAATGTAGGTATCAATTTCATACAGACCGACTTTATACACGAGTGTGCCAATGAGGGAAGTATGGGTATCAATTTCATACAGTCCGATGGACCTAAAGATATTCCAATTATATACAAAGAAATGTTCAAATTATTCACACCCCAGCTGGTACACATTAATGAGGGCAAGAAAAGGGGTGTATAAAACAGGACAATAGTTTAGAATTGGACAGTCAATATATCGATCAGTGATGTTGCTAATGACCGTAATCCATTATAAGCAATCAGATGTCCGAGATACAGTTGGAAATTAGCAGGTCAAAGAAACCACCAAACGGCGTACCTATCATGCAAGATGGTAAAGGCCGTACAATCATTGGATGTCAGACTTAATATGTCAATCCTTTTGCTGGTACTTTGAATAATGTTGCAGCTTTCTTTTACCCATTTTAATGCTCGTGTTGGTTCTTATTGTTCTCTATCACACGGGTTTACATGGGTTAAATGTTTTCAGGTGCTGATAATACTACAGGCTTTTTACTATGTGCGCTTATAGGATCTATAGTCATATTTTACCTCATTCATGTTTAATGTAACTATATTTATTAGCATTTGATGCACCACTGCTACTGCTGCATGTACTTACCTCCGCGTTCTGCTTGTTTTTCCTGCAGACTTGCTTTCATATATACATGTATTTACATATTATGCACTCTGGGGTTATGTGCTCTTAGGCTTGTTGGGGCATTTTTCAAGTATGTTTAGAGCAGTTTACTAACTTACCTGTACATTTTGTGCTTCTGCTTATTTGAGTCAGTTTGTGTGGGTTTTTTCTCATCAATCTCATACTTTTGACCCTCACACTTTCCGTATGGGGAGATTATCTAAAGATTTACTCAAACCCCCCACCACTGTTAAAAATCTGTTAGTCCGCACAGGTTCTCGCTATCAGTGTTTAGCGATGGAGGACTTACCTGCCGCCTCATCTTCAAAGGGTTCAACATCCTCAACTTCATCAACATCTGCTACCAAAAAAGGCACAATCAAAAGATTAAAGATAGACCCTCCTTCGCCTTCTTCACAGGAGCCTTCACCAGATACAATTGACTTAATATTCGATTAGATAAGGGTCTTGCGTCCCTTTATCGAAGAGACCCAATCTACGCTCCAACAACTTTCAGACAAATGGCTTTCTGTGGATGAACGGATCACTGTTATCGAGCAACATAGTGCCTCAATGGAGTCCTCTGTGTCCAAGGTTGACCCAGTATGCACACAAGTTGCGCTCTTACATAAGCAGATAGAAAATTTGGAGAATAGGGGTAGGCGGAATAACCTGCGCCTCTATGGCCTTGAGGAAGGTTTGGAGGGATCTGATCCCATTGCTTACTTCAAATCCTTCTTGCCAAAGTTCCTTCATTTGCCAGAGAGCACTAATCTCAATATACAAAGGGCACACCGCCTGGGCTCAATAAGAGGCACGTCTTCTGTTACACCAACGAGGAAACCCAGGGGAGTGATTATGTACTTCCTCGAGTATACTGACTTACTCACATTCTTATCTGCAGCACGAGCTCTGAATCGTATCACATGGTCTGGTCATCCTTTATTCTTTTCACAGGATTATGCCAAATCAACAGCAGATCGACGTAAGGAATTCTTGTCTCTCCGACCACAACTGCGTTCCTTGGGAGCACAATATGGGTTGTTACACCCTTGCCTTTTTAAAGTGACTATTAACAATATGACTACCACGTATGATGACCCATTGAAGTTGAAAAGTTTTCTCTATGCGCATTCCAATGAGACAAGGGATACTGCTTCTGCCTCAGGCTCTCAGTAATCTTCTGTCAATGCAGCAGTTTTGCTTCTCTGTTTTGCAGTTACAATTTATGATAGTTACTTTAGTTCCACAGTATATTTAATATGGTATGTTACTTGTTGTTTAGATTAATCTTCCGTTCCTTTTTTCTTACACAGATCCTTTTCCTGGTCGTCTGGTTCTTTCCCCTTGTTCTTGAGGTTTGTCGGGTCTGTTCCCTCCCTTCGTCTTCCCCTTTGAGCTGTGGTCGCGCCATTTTCCACGTGGCTTCCACCCTTCCAACCTTTGTTTGATCCAGATGTTATGTAAGTTTTTTGTCTTTCCCCTTTTCCTCATGTTTTTTGTTATTTGGTTCTCTTTATGGTTTCATATACACTTGCATCTTCTTCCTTCTCCTCTTTCTTATTCAGATGAGCTGGATCCTTCATTTCTTTCTTTTTTCCTCCTCCTGTTTTATCTTTGCTTCTTCTCTCTATTCTCTTTAAGATATCAGTTTTCTTTTCCCCAGTCCGTCATCCTTTTTCATAATTGGTTCATGGTGCATTATTATTCTCTCTTTTTCTTGTTTTTTTCTGAATGTTTTTGGTGTATTTCTACGATTTCCTCTTAGGTTTTTCTCTAAATTTAACTCTTCTCTGCTCTCTATCTTTTTTTCTTTTAAGTTTCCTTCCTTTCCTCTCTTTCCTGCTTTTTCTGTTTCCTTTCAAGTTCTTTTTCCAAATATTTGTTAACTGGCATATATTACATTCCTATTGGGTTTTTCACTCTCGACTCTTCTTTTGCTATATTTATTTCCCTTTTCATCTTTTTCTATTTATCGCTTTATTGATCTGGTTTTTTCATTTTCCTTCTATTTCACTTACTTCTTTCCTGTACTTTCTCTTTTCTCTTCTTAATTTTTCCATCCATTATTTACCTGAACTTTACTGTGCTATTTCTAATGTATTTCTTCTCCTTCACTTCTGGTGTTTATTCTTCTTATGCTTTTATGCCTTAATTATTTTTCTGCTTCACAATTGTCCCTCAACTGATTTTTTGATATGCTTTTCTAAAATTATGTTATGCCTTTGAAAATATTATCTTGGAATGTTAGAGGTTTACATTCACCAATCAAAAGACAGAGAGTATTATCTCACCTAGCCAAGCTCAACGCAGATATAGCTTGTATAGAGGAATCAAATTTGTCAACTGATGAATCTGCTAAATTGAAGAGGGGCTGGGTGGGTGAAGTTTTTTCTTCCCCAGGTGATGGTAAGCGTAATGGAGTCTTGATTTTGTTTCGAAAATCTCTTCCAATTCAAGTAGTAACGCACTCTGCAGACACTTCAGGTAGATGGGTACTAGTGAATTTCACTCTAGATAACGTCCCTATTTCTATTTTAAATGTTTATGCTCCTGCGAGTGGCGGTGCCACTTTTTGGACCTCCCTTGCACCGCTTATCACTCAATCCTATGTTCATAATTTCATCCTTGTAGGTGACTGCAATGACGTTTTTGACCCATTTTTGGATAGGCACTCAGCTAGTGTATACATTCCGCATAAGTCACAAAAATCTTTTACACGACTCATTACACAATACAAACTCACCGACGCATGGAGACTCTGCAATCCCACTTTGCGAGAATACTCCTTCTTTTCACCCCCTCACCAAACTCAATCACGCTTAGATTACTTTTTTATCTCTCATCAACTTACCCAATCCCTTATTTCTTCTGACATTGGCTCCATCCTAATTTCTGATTATGCCCCAGTCTCCATTGTTTTAGATGTCCTACAGAAACCTACTTCTATTAAAAAGTGGCGTTTCAATAATGCTCTCCTTCTCGATCCACAGTTTGTTTCTTCTTTCACATCCTTTTTTCATGATTATTTTTTGTTTAATCACACGGATGAAGTTCCATTCCCTGTAGTTTGGGACGCCTTTAAAGCATCCGCTAGAGATTTCATCATTCACTTTGTTTCTCGCAAACGGAAGACAACCCAACAAGCCACCAATGATCTCCTTTCTAAAATTAAAAAATTAGAACACTTATATTACACTTCCAAATCAAAGGATTGTTTAAATGATCTTATCGCCGCCAAACTTCAATTTAAAAAGGATTCCACGTACAGTGCCTCCAATTTCCTCTTACAATCTAGCGCTAAGTTCTATGGCGGACAGAATAAGGCTGGGAAATTGCTGGCCAACTATCTAAAGGTGAAGCAGAACAAGGTCAATATTGAATCTATCTATAGTTCTGATGGGTCACTAAAACATAAAAATACAGACATCCTGCAGGAGTTTTTGCATTTCTATGAAACTTTATACTCGTCTGAATCATCTTCTTCTGAACAAGACATTTCCCGATTTTTGTCCGAAATTTCCTCTCCTTTTGACACTCTTCCAGACCTTTCCTCTTTAGAATCAGACCTTACGCAGAAAGATCTCCTTCAAGCTCTTAACTCTCTCAAAAATGGTAAAGCTCCAGGTCCCGACGGTTACACAGTTGAATTCTTCTCCTGTTTCTCAAAACTTCTTATTCCCAAACTACATACTCTTCTTTCCACTTTTCTTCAAACTGGTTCTGCTTCTGTCTCTTTCTCTGATGCCCTTATTTGTATTATCCTAAAACCAGGTAAAGATCCACAACATTGTAAAAACTATCGCCCTATTTCTTTAGTAAATATCGATTATAAGATTTTTTCAAAGGCTTTAGCATTGTGTTTAGACTCTTATCTACCTGAGCTTTTAGGGAAAGAGCAATCCGGTTTCGTGAAAGGCAGACTGCTCTCGGATAATACTAGATTGTTCTTTGACATTCTCTCTAAAACCTCGCATAGCTCTCATTCCCTTGCAGCTATAGCCCAGGATGCAGAGAAAGCTTTTGATCGAGTTGAATGGCCCTATTTGTTTAGTACTCTGAAGTGTTTTGGTCCAAAGATTTCCACCCTGATTTCATTCCTTTATTCCCGCCCTAGAGCAGCAATTTCAGCGAACGGTACCCTATCTTCTTATTTCTCTCTTAATAGAGGGGTTAGACAGGGATGCCCACTTTCCCCTTCTTTATTTAATCTTGCTTTGGAACCTTTCCTTTTGAAAATACGTCAAAATGCTAATATACATGGTTTTAATTTTCACGACTCTGATATTAAGATGGCAGCATACGCTGACGATGTATTATTATTTCTCTCCCAGCCAGACAAATCCCTTCCTGCTTTTTCAGATGAAGTTAACCCTTTTGCACAAGTGTCTGGCTACAAATTAAATAAGGATAAATGTGAGATTTTGCCACTAACCAAATTCACTTTCAAGTACGATTTCTCTGCTTCGGGCTTTACTTGGAGCCCTAACTCTATTAAATATTTGGGTCTCCATTTTACTTCTTCTCTTTCAGGCACAGTTACTAAGTGTATGGATGACTGTTTACAAAAATTAACTACTCTCACTAGCAAATGGCATCCTCTATATTTATCGTGGTGGGGGAGATTAGATACAATAAAGATGATGCTATCTCCCATTGTCCTTTTTACAATATCTAACATACCGTTTTCTATCCCTTTGAAATATTTCAAGAAAATTAACTCTATTTTGTCCTCCTTTTTATGGGGACGTAAAAAGTCTCATATGTCCTTGTCCAATCTAATGCGTTCTAAAAGAGAGGGTGGAGTTTATTTTCCGAATTTTGTTTTATACCATAAATCCTTTTTATTGAATCAAGTGTAGAACTGGATTACGGATTCCGCATCATTCTCTCCTCTCTGGTTGGCCTTAGAAAATTCTTTTATATCTCCCTTTTCTTTCAAAGAATATCTTATGTTTTCTCGTAAACCTCAATCTTCATCTACTCCTATCCTTAAATATACCTCCAAAATCCTTCCTCCTTTTCCCGTTTCATCCTTTTTTGATCCACCTATTTGGCACAATACATCTATATTAATTAACAATAAACCGATCTTTTGGAAATCCTGGAGATCATGTGGCCTTATCTTAGTGCATCAATTGTTTAATCAAAATCAGATCATCCCATTTAAATTAGCTGCTACTTCTTTCAATCTACCTCCCGCTTTTCGAGCTAAATATTCGTTACTGTCACACGCATTACAACTTGCCTATGATGCTTCCCTTGTTGCACCTCCTCCATCAAATCCCGTACCCTCAGATATGTCTTCCCTGAGTTCTTTACTTCTTAAGGAACCTAAAGCTTCCAAACTCTACGCTTTTCTTCAAACTCAGTCTTCATCTCACACGAAAACCACAACTGAGGAAGCCTGGGAAAATGATCTAGCAGTCTCTTGGCCTATTGAGTTATGGGACAAAATATGGCTTAAGATTCGTAGATCTTCCAGAGCTGCTAATACTACTCAAACATTGTTTTTTATTTATAACCGTTTACTATTTTCACCACTAGTTCTTAATAAAGAATATCCAGATGCTTCTGATAAGTGTTGGTCCTGCTCCTTCCCAGGTGCAGATCTTTTCCACATGCTTTTCAGTTGTTCCCATGTTCATAATTTTTGGCGACAAGTTTGGTCTCAAATTAACAAGATTTTTTCCTCTAATCACACATTCTCTTTCTCTCACATTTTCTTAGGGAGTGTTTCCCCCATCTGGGATCATTGCACTTTCAGGGTTAGAATAATTGACTTACTGTTGGCAGTAGCTTTCCAACAAATAACAAAAAATTGGAAAGATTTTACAAAAATATCTTAGCAAGCTTGGTGGTATGCTGTTTGCTATAATTACAGGTTAGATACGACTTTTGTTTACCCCTTGGCTTTAGCTGGCAAGCGAAAGGAATTGTGGTGTCCAGTTACATTATTTTTTGATTTCAGTGCTCAAAATTCTCTGCCTTTGTCCCCGTTACAACAAGAAGTTCCTAAACCTCCATGAATTCCTGAAATTTGTTGATCATATTATTATTATTTTGGCTTTTCCTGTAATTATAATGTGTATTTAATATCTCTTTTGTTAACTTCTATCATACCAGTTGCCAATTTTTGCTTATATTTATTCTCAATTCTTGTTGTTTCTTTTTATAGCTTATATTAATACCTTTAATTATCTTGATGTATACTTTTGCTTGTTATCTTTTTTGTCTTATTCTGTAAGTTTATGTTATATTCTTTCAATAAAAAATTTCTGAACTTAATATGTCAATCCTTGGTGCTGGCAGTGACCACATTCCATTTAATCAGTTGTATATACAGCTGTATCTCGGACATCTGATTGCTTATAATGGATTACGGTCATTAGCGACATCACTGATCGATATATTGACTGTCCAATTCTAAACTATTGTCCTGTTTTATACACCCCTTTTCTTGCCCTCATTAATGTGTACCGGCTGGGGTGTGAATAATTTGAACATTTCTTTGTATATAATTGGAATATCTTTGGACTGTATGAAATTGATACCCATACTGCCCTCATTGGCACACTCGTGTATAAAGTCGGACTGTATGAAATTGATACCTACATTGCCCTTTTTGTCACACTCGTGTATAAAGCTGGGTGTTATCAATCCACCCCTTCGAGTGTAACCATAATATTCCCAAATTCACTGAGTGGTATACAAACATGAATAGAAATTTCTTTAGGATGTCCCATACGTGATTCATCCCTTTTTCGAATGAATTAAGTTCGATTGTTTACTATGAAACTAAGCGCGGGCAGTCTGTTTTCCCTTTCTACTGAGACTCTTGGTCACGTGATCGGAACTCCGATCAAGGAAGTTAATAATAATCTCACTCGCGCTTTAACCTCCACAAACTTGGATTATACTGACCCCCGTGAAAGCCCTGGAATTACTTCATCAGGTATGCGTTCTCAGACTCTGCCATAAGCATCATTATCTGGCTGTATATTACGCGAGTAATTACCAGCCTGTTGTTTTACATTTTTTTACATTTTTAGAAATTGGACCGACTTATGCGGCCGTTTCATATATGTAGACATTGATCTCCACGAAGTTACAACACGCTCAACAGACCCCCGTGACAGTCCCAGAACTCCCCTCCAAAGGTATGCACTTTGTGACTTTGCAATAGAGCTAAAAGTATTTGGGCAGTATGCATATGAACATTTACAAGTAGTCGTTTTAACACTTTCAGAAATTGGATCTCTTTCCGTGGCTGTTCCTATATTGACCTCTGCCAATCTGCATTATATTATTATTATTATTGACATTTATTGAGCGCACAGCTACCCCCAACGGGGGTGTCCCGGCGCTGAGGAATGCGGATCCAGGGGAAGAAAAGAATTAACAGCCCGAGAATAGGCTAGTTTTTAGTTTGCCCCTGAATTGAGATTCAGTGTCAATGAGACGGAGGGTAATTGGAAGGGAGTTTCATAATTTTGATACTGCCACTGCAAAAGCTCTACCGCCCTTTCTAGCCAGGCGGAATCTGGGGGTGAGTAAAAGGCGGAGATGATTAGAGCTGAGGTTAAGAGAGGATTGGACTGGTTTTAGTCTGTGTCTAAGGTATGTTGGTAAGGTATTATACACACCAGACCCCCTTGAAAGTTTCGGAATTCCCCTGTCTCAGATATGCTGTGAGTTGTGTCAGCCGGCCAGAATATAAATATAACTTTGGCTGAACACATGTGATTTTTGCTGAGTTTGTAATTTTAATAATTTGTAGAAAACGGATCAACCTGTACGGCAGATTTATAACTGGATACTTACTCTGAAAAATACCCCCCCCTGGGCCAGCGGCTCGACTATTCATTTCAGGTATGCTCTTGTTGATTTGCCGCTTGCCTTGACCAAACTTCTTTGTATAGTTGGTGACCTATTTGCCAACCTACTTTTTGCAGGATCCCGACACAAGTGGCGGATTCCCTACTTACTACACGATCGTGTTTTACTGATGAGGTAAACTTTTTAATGTGCTTCATGCCAGTAATTGCCGTTATTTGACATCAGGTTCTTTAAAACTAACCTGTTCGTTTATTTGACAGATGTATTGAACGGATCACTGAAATAATATCGACTGACAGAATATCGACTAGCAAAAATATCGAGGAAAAAATATCTACCGACAAAATATCGAGTTTGTATCTACAAACAGGTAAGTACAAAAATATCAAGTACAAAATATCGTTTACAAAAATATAGTTTTAAAAAATATCGAATTTACTAAAAACAGTGTTAAATTAAATTAAAATTAAAAATGAATTACTGAAATATACTTAAAAATACTTAAATTAACTTATAATAATAAAATAATTAATGAAAGTTATAAAAAAAATGTACAATCATATTTGTTAAAACATATCTATATATTAACATAATATAATTAAATAATATCCAATATTATCACCGTACGATAGCATAAGTGTAAAAAATACTATTCCCAATCCACAGAGTGCAAATGTAGGGAAAGCGTTGGATAGCGTAGGGGTAAAAATTACAATTCCCACTCCAGTGGGTGCAACAGTGAGGAAAGCGTTGGATAGCGTAGGGGTAAAAATTACTATTCCCACTCCAGTGGGTGCAACAGTAGGGAAAGCGTTGGATAGCGTAGGAGTTAAAATTACTATTCCCACTCCAGTGAATGCAACAGTAGGGAAAGTGTTGGATAGCGTAGGGGTAAAAAATACTATTCCCACTCCAGTGTGTACAACAGTAGGGAAAGCGTTGGATAGCGTAGGGGTAAAAATTACTCTTCCCACTCCAAAGAGTGCAACAGTAGGGAAAGTGTTGGATAGCGTAGGGGTTTACATTTTTATTCCCACTTCAAAGAGTGCAACAGTAGAGAAATCGTTGGATAGCGTAGAGGTAAAAATTACTATTCACACTCCAGTTGGTGCAACAGTAGGGAAAACGTTGGATAGCGTAGGGGTAAAAATTACTATTCCCACTCCAAATAGTGCAACAGTAGGGAAAGCGTTGGATAGCGTAGGGGTTAAAATTACAATTCCCACTCCAGTGGGTGCAACAGTAGGGAAAGTGTTGGATAGCGTAGGGGTAAAAAATACTATTCCCACTCCAGTGGGTGCAACAGTAGGGAAAGCGTTGGCTAGCGTAGGGGTAAAAATTACTATTCCCACTACAAAGAGTGCAACAGTAGGGAAAGCGTTGGATAGCGTAGGGGTTTAAATTACTATTCCCACTCCAAAGAGTGCAACAGTAGAGAAAGTGTTGGATAGCGTAGAGGTAAAAACTTACTATTCCCACTCCAGTGGGTGCAACAGTAGGGAAAACGTTGGATAGCGTAGGGGTAAAAATTACTATTCCCACTCCAAAGAGTGCAACAGTAGGGAAAGCCTTGGATAGCGTAGAGGTAAAAATTACTATTCCCACTCCAGTGGGTGCAACAGTAGGGAAAGCGTTTGATAGCGTAGGGGTAAAAATTACTATTCCCACTCCAGTAGGTGCAACAGTAGGGAAATTAAATACTTCATATATTATTTCAATAACTATAAATTCATATCTATCAAAAATTAATTAAAAGTAATTACGAATTTAATATAATATAAAAATTATTCAATTAAAGTTACAAATTAAAATTAATTATTACAATTATTTAACTATTAATACAAATTAATTACAAATTAACAATTAATAATTTCACATTTAAAAATTAATTTACAATAAATTATAATTAAATACATTTAAAAAAAGTTGTTTTATATAATTAATTATAAATAAATTACTTCCCATCCTATTCCCCTATAAACCCACAACCCACGACAGAAAAAACATTATTAAATTAACATAATTAGCAATTAATCAATTAATTACAATTAATTGCCAATTAAAAGTCAAGTAATTACCAAATATAAATTAATTAACAAATAATTAAAAATGAATTACAATAAATAAATATACATAAATCTCCAAATGACCCTTGGCCAGCCAAACAATATAAGAAACTGGCACCCCTGCTCAATCCCTACTTGAACCATATTTGGAATGAATCCTTGAGAACGGGCAGTTTCCCCGCCAAATGGAAGCACACTTCCCTGGTCCCCATTCTGAAGAAGCCCAACTTAGACCCTGATAACCGCAGTAATTACAGGCCCATCTCTCTTCTGCCCGCCCCAGCTAAGATCCTGGAAAAACTGGTTCACTCCCAGCTGGCGAATTACATCAAATCCAATGGGCTCCTCCATGACTCTCAGCACGGCTTTCGGTCGGGCCACAGCACGGAGTCAGCCCTTATTGAAATGGCTGACTCGGTGAGATGGACGCTGGACCGGGGGTCGAGGGCGGTGTTAGTGCTGCTGGATCTCTCAGCCGCATTTGACACCGTCTCTCATAAGATCTTGCTGAAAAGGCTGGGGGACCTGGGTATAGGCGGAACTGTGTTGAAGTGGCTCTCTTCTTATCTATGCGACCGCACACAGCAGGTATTTACCTCTCCTTATACCTCCTCCGCTAGACCACTTAAATGGGGAGTTCCGCAGGGCTCATCCCTGAGCCCGCTTTTGTTTAATGTCTATTTCACCCCCCTGGCTAATCTGATTGCGCAAACTGGGATTAAATCCACCTCCTACGCTGACGACATTCAGTTACCTTTTACCTTTGATACACCCTCCGCCTCTGCCTTTGATCCGCTGAAATCCTGTCTCAAGGAAATTTCCAGCTGGATGGACTCCAACTCCCTCCGACTCAATGCAGGAAAGACGGAGATCCTGTTTTTTAACTCTCCATCCCCTTTGGATCCCAGTCTGTGGTGGCCAGAGGATCTGAGCCAAGCACCCACGCCCAAAGACTCGTTGAGAAATCTGGGAGTGCGTTGGGATATTCACCTTAGTTTTAATGCCCAGGTTCAAACAGTAGCAGCATCCTGTTTTGCAAAGATCAAGACTATTAACCGGCTTATCAATTATCTGCCGGCAGACTGCCGTAAGACTGTGGTCCAAGCGTTGATAACATCTCATCTTGACTATGCCAACGCACTATACCTTGGTATCACAGTAGGCCTATGCCATAAACTACAGACCGTCCAAAATGCTGCCGCTCGGCTGGTGGAGAGAATCCCAGCTAGACAGCACATCTCCCCACATCTCCGTAAACTGCATTGGCTACCCATTGCTAAGAGATGTGTATTCAAGGCCATGACTCTGGCTTTCCGTGCTTCTAAGGGCAATGGCTCGGCCCATATGAAAAGCACTCTGAGGCCATATGTCAATACCAGGACATTACGTTCCAACTCCCTACTTCTCCTCAAAACTCCAAGATTTAAACGAACTCGTGCTGGAGGGAAAACATTTCGAGGTCTGCGCTTCTCATTGTTGGAACAAGCTTCCGGTTGCCTTACGTGCTTGCCAAACAGAATCGGCATTCCGTAAGTCTCTGAAGACTCACCTTTTCTCCACATAACGTTTTCCTTTGTTCCTACGCCCCCTGTTTCCAGCGTTATCAGCGCCGGGACGCCCCGTTGGGGCAGCTGTGCGCTTTATAAAACACACAAATAAATAAAATAAATAATAAATAAATAAATACATATTTAATTAATTATAATTAAGTTACTTCCCACCCTATTCCCCTATAAACCCACAACCCGCTACAGAAAATAAATTAGTAAAATTAACATAATTAGCAATTATTCAATTAAATATAATTAATTGCCAAATAAAAGTTAATTAATTACCAAATATAAATTAATTAACAAATAGTTAAAAATGAATAACAATAAATAAATTTACATATTTAATTAATTAAAATTAAAATACTTCCCACCCTATTCCCCTATAAACCCACAACCTGCTACAGAATTAAATTACGCAAAAATTAAAAAATAAAAATGTCATTAATTAAAATTATTTATAACATAAATACACACTTTTAACACACATAATAACATAAATATCACTATAAAAATTTCAATATTATCAAAAATTTATAATTTTATTAAACTATATTATATACTTCGATATTTTAAATGTCTATATTTTTAACAATCGATATTACATTACTTACCTTAATAACGATATTTTTGATGTCTATATTCTGTCCAGTCGATATTTTGTCCATTCGATATTTAAAACTCGATATTGTGTCCAGTCGATATTGTGTAGTCGATATTTTGACTGTGCACCGTATTGAACGGTATATCTAACACCTCGAATTGCTGCTCAATCTGCGAGATCTCATTTTTAGTGAGTTCCAATATATTCAGTTTTTTCCATAATATTAGGAGATCTTTGTCACATTTCTGCAACAAAGTATGAGTGTCCATATCTCCCTAATCACAGGACTGTGTTACATTCTTTGAAGTCTTTCTTTGACACTGTACGTATTAATGCGAATAACCACAGCATGACTTGTGTTGTTGGTTATTTAGGATTTGGGCATGATATCGCCCTCATGTGATGTTCGTTGTTCAACCTGCCCTCTGTTGATATTTGGTGATTCCTAATATATATATATTCCTCTCATTGCCTTGGTTTCAACATTTGTGTTTCCATGGCAATGTTTCCCTCGCTGACCATTTATAACAATTTTATGATTAACATGGATCAATTGGACCATAACTAATATTGAATTATTAATTTTCTGTGCAGATTCACTGCCCCTCATATGTCCTTGTCCTGATGAAGACCCTCTAGCAAGGTTTCACCGTACGCCTGCACCAATTTGGGTCGAAACGTCGACACTCCTTCCCATCTTCAGCCTTTCTCCCGATTTATCATTTGTGATTTTGTTCTGAGAGGCATGAGTTTGTTAGACTAATTTATGAATTATGATCTTTAGCCTGTGTTTAATTAATTATTAGTAATTTTTATTGAGGTCGTAGTGACCACTGTTTTGTTACTTGTATAGTTCCTTCACTTTCCATTCACCACCTTTCCCTTTCCTTTCTATTAGGGGCACTAATTATGATTAAGTATTGATGTATTTTATGCACAGTGTTTTATTGATTATTATTGTACACGTTGTGATTAAAAACATTGTTGTGATATCCCTTTTGATTCCATTTGAGATATTATTTAATTTTGGCCTATTTGCTCTAGTATCTGGGACTGTTCCCATGAGGCACAGTGTCAGACTGATTTGCATATGGCCATGTCTGAACTGGGGTGGCGGAGTGAGCTAAAGAACGGTGATGGATTAAACCCAGATCAGTTGACTGGGGTTGAGTGTTTGTATTGTCAACGCTCCGTCCATCACCACCTTTGGTTTTTCTCAACTTTCTAAAAGTAGCATTTGCAAACACTGGATATTAAAATAAACCTTACTGAAGGAAGTATTTTATTGTTCTGAGTTCAGGCATATTAAACTTGACGTGCCACCGTGTTCCCTGAGCCTGCCGGGATTATAGCATGTAATAATTCTGGCAGCCCATTCTGGCCTATGAGAACAGGTAGCCCTTCAACAGTGAAGAACGAAAAGGGCGGTCATTCACTATTAAGACATGCCACACACAACAGGGCTTGTCCTACCTCATACTTACAATGCACTTTGCCCGTGGGCCTACCATAGGGGTGACTGATATGAAGTTAAGGGAAGGTTTAGGGACTGGCAAGTGTGGGCACCTGCGCAGCCAGCGTGACAGTACCAGACTGCACGCAGGTTCTGCAATGGCAGACCTTAGACGCATCTTACGAAGCCGCTTCTGTGGGTGGCGCAACCAGAGCTGCAGGCCCACTAGCAGCATTTGTATTTACAAGCCCGGGCACTCCAGGTGCACGTTACTGGGGACTGACAGTAAACCAAATAAGCCAATCATGGAAATCAAATACATTTACATTTTACATTGGGAGCACTTGCACTGCGGCACGGATTGGCCATGGCGCAGTGCCCTGAGCAGCGAACACCAGCAAAACATCTGAGGCACATCAGCAAAAAGTGGAAGGGAGACTCACGCCAAGGTGCCAGGTCTAACACCTGTCCCCTCCAGCTGAAATGTGGGGAGAACTACCCTACCCCAGGGAGTTCCTCATCACTAAGGCAGAAAAACCTGGCTAGACTGTCAGCATGGGCGTGATCTATGCCAGGGCGATGTTCCACCGTGAAGTCCATACCCTGTAGGGAAATGGACCACCTCAACAGCTTTGGGTTCTCACCCCTCTTCTGCATCAACCATTTGAGGGGCCTGTGCTTTGTCTGAACCCGGAAGTGAGACCCAAACATGTAGGGTCTTAGCTTCTTCAATGCCCAGACCACAGCAAAAGCTTCTCGCTCAATCGCACTCCATCTTTGTTCCCGTGGAAGTAACCTCCGACTGCTGAAGGCTACATGATGATCCCAGCCCTCCTCAATCATCTGTGAGAGAACAGACCCTACTCCATGCTCTGAAGCGTCTGTCTGCACTAGGAACTCTTTGGAGAAATCAGGAGCCAGGCAGTCTTCAGGCTGTCAAATGCTTCCTGACAGGTGTCAGTCCAGATCACTTTCCGGGGCTGCTTCTTCAAAGTCAGCTCTGTCAAGGGGGCAACGATGCTGCCATACCCCTTGACAAACCTCCTTCAGTGCCCGGTGAGTCCTAGGAAGGCCCTCGCCTCTGTTTGGGTCTTGGGGGGTTCCCAAGCCAGGATGGTCTCAATCTTGGGCCGAAGGGGCGCCACCTGGCCGCTCCCAACTTGGTGTCCCAAGTACACTACTGAACCCTGCCCGATCAGACACTTGCTTGCCTTGATCGTGAGGCCTGCCTTGCGCAGTGCCGTCAACACTTCCCAGAGATGTCGCAGGTGTTCTTCCCATGTGCCGCTGAACACTGCGATGTCATCCAGGTAGGCAGCGCTGAACTCAGCCAGCCCAGCCAACACATGGTTGACCAATCTCTGAAAGGTGGCAGGGGCATTCTTCCTTCCAAATGGCATAACCTGAAACTGGAAATGCTCATCTGGTGTTGAGAATGCTGATCTCTCTTTGGCCCCGGCAATCTGCCAGTACCCAGACGTTAAATCAAACGTGCTGAGGTACCGAGCAGCCCCTAACCGATCGATGAGCTCGTCAGCTCTGGGGATGGGGTGCGCGTCATTCTTCGTGACCGAATTGAGTCCTCGATAGTCCACACAGAACCGGAGTTTGGGTGTGGCTCCCGGTGTTGCAGCCTCCGAGACCAAGACCACGGGGCTGTCCCAAGGACTGCTGGAGGACTCAACCAACCCAAGAGCAAGCATCTTCGAGACCTCCTCCTTGATGCAGGCCCTTACCCTGTCAGTCACTCTGTAATCCTTGTGCTTTAACGGCAAACTGTCCCCCGTGTCCACATCATGGACGCACCAATCTGTGACACCAGGAACCAGGGAGAACAGATCAGCGAACTGCCCCAGCAGGTGGCGGCAGTCTCTCTGTTGCTCGGGGGTCAGGGAGGGTGAGAGGTTAACTCCATCCACTGACCCGTCCCGCTCTGAGGCTACCAAGAGGTCAGGAAGAGGCTCGGTCTCCTCCTCCATCCCATCATCGGTTGCCAAGAGCATGCCCACTTCGGACCTCTTCAAGTGGGGCTTAAGGCGGTTAACGTGTAGAACCCTCAAAGGGTTCCTGGGAGATTACAAGTTCACCAGGTAGGTGACAGGACTCTTGCGCTCCACAACCTCAAATGGACCTGTCCACTTATCCTGAAGTGCACAAGGCGCCACTGGGGCCAATACCCACACCTTTTGTCCAGGTTGAAGCTCTACCAGAGTGGCATTCTGGTCGTACCACCGCTTCATCTCTTCCTGGCTGTCTTCCAGGTTTGCCTCCGCAAGTTGCCTGAATCGCCTGGTCTGGTTTCGTAAGGCCAGCTTGTAACTCTATACACTCTGGGGAGGTTTCCTGGGAGATTCTCCCAGCCTTCCCTAACCAGACTCAGAGGTCCTCTGACCGGGTGACCGTACAGAAGCTTGAAGGGACTGAACCTGAGCGACTTCTGTGGTACCTCTCGGTATGCAAAGAGAAGGCATGGCAAGAGGACGTCCCACTTACGCCTCATTGGTCCTTCTAGGCCCATGATCATGCCTTTCAGAGTTCGGTTGAATCTCTCAACCAACCCATTTTCTTGGGGGTGGTAAGGGGTGGTGAACTTGTAGGTTACACCACACTCTTGCCAAAGGGATTTCATATACTTGGATATGAAATTGGTGCCCCTGTCAGACACCACCTCTAGAGGGAATCCCACTCGGGAGAAAATTCCCATCAGTGCTCGTCCCACCACGGGGGCCGTCACTGTTCTCAGAGGGATGGCTTCAGGGTACCAGGTGGCATGGTCCACCAATACCAGGATGAACCTGTTGCCCATGGCTCTCTTGGGGTCCAGAGGCCCCACAATGTCAATTTCCACTCGCTGGAATGGGGTACTGATGACGGGGAAGGGCTGGAGGGGAGCCTTTGCTTCCCTCCACTCTTACCACTTGCCTGGCAAGTCTGTCACGTTCTACAGTGAGCGTCTGAGCTCATGTGCATTTGGGACCAATAAAAGTGGGTGACAAGCCTGTCATAGGTCTTGTCCATCCCCAAATGTCCTGCTAAAGGTACGTCGTGAGCCAGCCCCAGTAGGAAGGCTCTGAACTTCTGGGGTACCACCAGTGCACAGGCTGACCCAGGTTCAGCAACCTTAGGCTCTGAATACAGGAGGTCATTCTCCCAGTAGACTAAGTGTTTTCCGGACTGAACACCATTGGCCTGGTCGGCAGCCTGCTGCCGCATACCCACGAGAGAGGGGCATTCTTTCTGCTCCTTGCAGAATTCCTCCCTGGAGGGGCCTCCTTCTTGCTGCCAATGGGTCAGCTCAGGCAGGTCCCCCAGGTCTGCGATCTGTTCCCCGGTAGGCTCCAGGGCATCCCCCTCAAGGTCTGCCTCCTCCTGGGCCGTGGGAACTTCGGGGGCCGGGTGTCCATCCCCCTGCGCCTTCTCTCTAAGGCCGGTTCCTGGGCCTCTGCTTCAGGCTCTAGGACTTCTTGAACACCCCTACTGGCTGCCATGGACCGGGTGGTCACGCACGCCCAGTCGGGTAGACCCACCATCCGCAGGTGAGTCGTTTTCTCTACCTTTCCCCAAGGGGAGTTCTCCATATCATTCCCTAGCAAACAATCTACAGGCATGGAGGTCCTCACAGCGACTTGCAGAGTTCCAGAGACCCCCCCCACTCAAAGGGAACCTGAGCCATCGGACACTGACTCTCGGATTTGTCAGCATTGACAAGCGGGCAGAATGCATGCGGTACAACCTGCTCTTGAGACACTGGCTCCTGTGTCTCGAAGAGCCTCCTCCGCTTTTTTACCATTGATGGTCACTACCTGCCCATATTTCTTAGTGTTAGAGGGTAGGTAGTTTTCAGGGACCATCTCACTGTCTCCTAGCGAGACTAGGGTCATCTGTACGGGATCCCCACCCCCTTGGACTGCTACTTCCTCCCCAAAATTAACACTAGCTATTTGCCGGGGGGGAGCGCCGGTGGGTGCGGGTTTTCCAAATAGATGACACTTAGGGTCAGTGGCAATGTGACCCTGGTCGCCACACCTGTAACAGGTGATGGGCCCTCTCTGAACAGGTTTACCTGTTGGGGCCCCGGTCTGCTTCGGGGATGGAGGAGGCTGAGAACCTTTCCCTTGGTTCCCTTGGGGATTACTTTGGGGACCTTTCTATAACCCTTTCTGTTTACCCCTGTCCCCCCTACTCTTCTGCTGGGGACCCTGCCCACCTTTGGCTGAGTATCCCACTGGACCCTTGTGGACCCTGGTGCTGAGCCAGCAGTCCGCTTCCTCAGCAAGCTTCCTCGGGTTGGACAGCTTGCTATCAATCAGGTGCTGGCGTAGCTCAGGAAAACAATTACTAGACAAGTGCTCCCACGCCATTAAATCAAGAAGCCCTTGAAAATCATTTACTTTGCTACCCTTCACCCATCCATGTAGCGCTCTGCAGAAAAAGGTCACATACTCCACATACGTACCCCCAGGAATCTTAGTACAACCCCTAAACCTCTGTTGATACATTTCCTGGGTTAACCCAAACCTAGTTACTAGGGCCTCTTTCATGTGGGAATAGGAATTGTAATCTTTGGAGGGAAGATCTAGCAGGGTGTCCCGCCCCTCAGTAAGGAACCGCCCCCACAACCCCGCTCCCCAATCTCTCTCAGGGACCTGGTGGGAGGACATGGCTACCTCATAGGCCCGAAACCACTGCCCTATGTCATCTCCCTTAAAGTATTCCTTAACCACATCCTTAGGCTTGTAGACCCTTGACTCTACCTGCACCGGCATTGTGATGCCACCATAGGGAGTTGTTTCCAAACTTTTGGCTCTCGGTTCCAACTCCTTCACTCTCATTTCGTGATCTAACTGGAGTTTCTTCTCCTCCATTGACAATCTTTGCTTTTCCATCTCCATTTGTCCGTTTAATCTTGCCATCTCTACTTCATGCGCTCTGGTTGCGGCCCTGTCCGCCAGCTCCTCTGACGACAGGACTCCGTTCACCTCGACAAGGTTATCTGGTGGATCCACCACCAGGTGATTCTCTGGTTCTCTCCATTCCTTCCAGGCTCTCAGTGCCTTGATGATTTGGGCTTTATTTTTGCACCCGGATTGGGAGACTCTGAACTTTAAGCAGAAACCTTTTAGCTGCTCCACTTTGTAGCTTTCAAGTCCTCCCTCTTCCCAATCGACGTCCTCTAATCCAGAGATGATAGAGGCTGCTCTTGCGGGGAGTGAACCAGGCATGATTCGACGATACGAGATCTCTCGACAAGAATTTTAAAAAAGCAAAAAATCTGTGCCTTTGTTATAGGTCTACTCTCACTATGTGGTGATGAATAATTTACTGTACATAAACTATAAATACAAATTCGGAAATCCTCACCGCTGCCACCAATGTTAGAATCAGAGGTCTCCTGGTTGGCACAGGTATGCACTTGTGACAAGCAGGGACCTTCTCCTCTAGTCACGGCAAGGGAACTACTCCGTAAGAATAACCCCTGCTCACTCTATTGGGTGCGTGGCGCGAGCAGACAAGGCTAATCCTCAGGGCGATAGTTAGTTAAGCATTTATGATCACATACAGTAAACCCAATGACCCAGGACAGACAGACACCAGTCGTAAGGTTGTATCAAAAATACGTAAACTTTATATAAAAATAATTAGTTGCAGGATTATCACAAGACCATATAAGGTTTAGCGAATTAGGCAACCAGATTTAAATAGGCAAAAGTTCTTCAGTGTTTTTGTCAGCAAGGTACGCTGAGGGTCGATGCGCGATTCACGCTGATGAAGCGACCCGGTGGGTGATGACTGACGGACGACAGGGAAAACAAACGTTGCAGACCCTGGATCCGATGTGAACTCGGGATCGAGTTCCAGTGTACCTTGTGGTGAGTGTCCGAGGCGTTTCAGGCGCGGCCACTGGTGAGGGCGGACCAGGGACGGGGCTGACGGTTCTCTGAGGAATCTATCCTTCTCGAAGCCCCCTCGAGGTACGAGATGGGTGAGCGGGACGGTGTGGAGGGTTGCGGCGATTCGGGGTCTAGTGCAGCTCACGGGGCGAGGCGCCGTTCAGGCCTGCGGGCGTACTACGTCTTAGCACGCAGGAGATGCACTGCGAACTCTTCTCAGTGCGCGTTGCAGGGTCGTACCTGTGGATCTGTGTGGGGCAACGCGTTCTCGGTCAGACAGTTGCAGCACCGGGCCTCCGGTACCAAACGTACGGGAGGCTTTCTTGAGGTGCGGCACAAGTCTTCAAAGTCCTCTCTGGTCTTTTCCTCTCCGTTCTCAGCAAGGCACCACTGCAGGCCAGTCCCCAAGGTCAGGGACAGGTTTCCTTCCTTCATCTTCTCTCGGTCCTTCTAGTCAGGCAGAGGTTCGTCGTGGTCAAAACAGGATCTGATTTGCTAGGAGCAGGGCTCCTATATTTATACTCAGTTTCTTTTGTCTTTGCAGGTCAGGGGGCCTGAGCCTGGTTCAAACCAGTTTTGGAGCACTCTGTTTACAGGAAGCTGCCGTCTTCTTTCAGGGTGCAGGGCCTGGACATCAGACGCTATGCAGTAGGTGGAGCCAGCATTGTGGTGGTGGAGCACAACCCTATTCAGAGTCAAGGTCTACTCCTCCCACCCATCCTGGTGTAAGCACTCTATTCACCACCTGGTAGCCCAGGCTGTCCCTTGGAATTCCCAAGCCCTGTCACTCACACAACCCAGACAGCAGATACACATCCTGGCAGAGGCGGGCTGAAATAGTCAGGGGAGCAAATGCTAACTTTCTAAAAGTAGCATTCGCAAACACAGGATATTAAAATAAACCTTACTGATGGAAGTATTTTATTATTCTGAGTTCAGGCATACTAAACTTGACGTGCCACCGTGTTCCCTGAGCCTGCCGGGATTATAGCATGTAATAATTCCGGCATCCCATTCTGGCCTTTGAGAATAGGCAGCCCTTCAACAGTGAACAATCAAAAGGGCGGTAATTCACTATTAGGACATGCCACACACAACAGGGCTTGTCCTACCTTATGCTTACAATGCACCCTGCCCGTGGGCCTACCATAGGGTTGACTGATATGAAGTTAAGGGAAGGTTTAGGGACTGGCAAGTGTGGGCACCTGCGCAGTCAGCGTGACAGTACCAGACTGCACACAGGTTCTGCAATGACAGACCTTAGACACATTTACGAGGCCGCTTCTGTGGGTGGCGCAACCAGCGCTGCAGGCCCACTAGCAGCATTTGTATTTACAAGCCCGGGCACTCCTGGTGCACGTTACTGGGGACTGACAGTAAACCAAATAAGCCAATCATGGAAATCAAATACATATACATTTTACATTGGGAGCACTTGCACTGCAGCACGGATTGGCCGTGGTGCAGTGTCCTGAGCAGCGAACACCAGCAAAACATCTGAGGCACATCAGCAAAAAGTAGAAGGGAGACTCACGCCAAGGTGCCAGGTCTAACATTGAGCAATTAATTTTGTCATTTTAATGCGTGAGTTCACAACTTGGATATAACTGACAGAGTTCTTAGCTGAAAGGCCATTGAACCTCTACCTTTGAGGCCTGCTAGGACAAAACTCAAATAGAAAATTTTGTGGACTCAAAATAGTCTCTCTCAATCCTCCAGAAATGTTGGGGTTGTTTGGGCGTTTTCACAACTAATCAGCTCTCTTATCCCAGCTGTTTTGACATAACAGACAGATTGCCTAATAATGTGTGAATATCACTGGCAGAGCCTATGGCTGTGGGGAAAAAAAAAATTGGAGGGGTTTGCTACCTTCTCAATGGTTATCTCAAAGTTTCTTCACTGGGGAAAAAAATATTCCAACCCTTCACACTAAATGTACATATGTCGGCAAATTGCACTAATTCTGTTAATCATATTCCACCATTTCATTTCACTGAAAGCCCCTTTTGAGAACCCAAGATTCATGCTAGTGTTCAAACATTTTATAAATGGGAGTTCTCCAGACAACAGCTTATGCACACCTCTGCTAAGAAATTGTTCACCATTTTTGTTTATCTACACACCCTTTAGAGCCAATCTTCTTGACCCAACACCATTTTAAACCTGTTCACATTTAGTTTGGAAATCCAGAATCCGATGTAGTCCCATCACTCATTTGCGGGCTGCATCTTTTAAAGAAAAATATTGATTATCACAAATACAGACCCACTTTTGCATTATAATTTTGTTGAACCAATTTCTTGATGCACAGTTTGCTACTTCTTTCTCCAAATCGATACCGTGTTTCATTCTAACGGCAACAAGAAGATTAGTTTCTCACAGTTCAATGACTCCTCTGCAGCTTCTAATCTATCATGATCCTTTTTTGACTCATGAGTTCTGAAAAGATTACGGACAGATATGTTTTTATTAAGAGAACCAGTATTGGACCATTATTGTAGGTGCTCAGTTGGTTATAGGTATTTACTATTGAATTTCAGTGGGTTCCTTCACCTAATATTTGAATGTAGCTTAATCTGGGGCCATGACTAGTGCGGAAAATAGCTACAAACTACCAGGAAGTGCATAGTATCCCAGATGCTATCACCTTCTAAAGAGGCCAAAGATCATTAGTTTTGATTCACCTAAGCACATCTAAAGCTTCTGTGAAATGAGTAAGAAGCTAGCTACATTAAAGCTCCCTCACATTGTTAATCAGAAGTATTGCATCATCAGCAAAGAACATAGCAAGGATGAACTATTCTCCAAAGTTAGGTTGAATCACCCCAATCTTAATATTTTATCCAAACTTGAGGTTTAGCAAAGTCATTTGTACTTGTGTGATGTAATAATAATGGAAAGAGGATAAGAGGAAACAGGCACACACCAACCATTGGCTTGGTCCACAAGGATGTTCTACCTGGCCTGTGGAAGGGAGTGGAAATATACAATATAGCAGCGATCCCTCTGCCCACAATTATCTTTGTCAATTTAGCCAAAGCTGCTACATTGAGCATTGTGGATTCCAATTATTAAAGCAAGAAAATAGTTGGTGCTATTCGCTTGCTCCAAAACATGAGTTTGACCCTACTAGGGAAATCCTCCCCAAAAATGCTCAACATGGGTATCAGGTGACCATTTGCAGAATAACGTTTTGGATTTTTTGCTAAAAAGTATTAAACTTCACCTCGCGCAGTGGATAGGGACTGTTGCTTCATCAGGTATCTCCCTGATATTGGAACAGGCATTGCAAAGAACCATCTAGGCCTGGCTAAGATTTTTAGCTAAACTGGACATACCAAATGCCCCAATAGCTTCAGCTGGCTTTAAATTATTTATCATTCTGCATAACATTACTTTTTGTTGTTCCTGGGCTCATGTTAAACTATCATCTGCCTGGGAGCTTTCACTATGTATCTTGGAAGAGTAGGGGCATCTATTGTATTACAAATTCCATCCTACAGCCATAGCAGGACTAGAATCCAGTGATGCACATTTTTATTGTAAAATACTTTTATTCTTAAAGGAAGTTGAGCCACCTGAATCATACACAAACATATGAAATAGCAGCCAAACTTTCTGGGTGCCCACTGACAAGTTTCAAACAGGGTGAGAGACAAAAGCCACAGATCAGCCATTTTCCCTCAGGCCAGGACTTCTGTGTCTTGCAGGTTGGTGTCTTGTGACAGCTTATATTGAATTGAATACACCATGGTCTAATCAAGAGAAGCTACTGATGAGATATTGACTAACCAGCACCTAACCTATTAATTGTGATGGGATCTATTTATCTGTGACTATAAGTTTGCATTGCCAGTACGCTCGTCCCACAAATGATATCCTTTGTCTTACAGATCCAGGTATCAGATCATCCATATACCCCAAAGATACTCAGACACTACACCTTTCAAGCATGTAATATTATGAGGTCATATTACATGCATGACTGCAATAAGTGCATAAAGGGTAAATCCATGTAATAATATGGGATAGACACAGTCACCTTAAAAAATACCTATATCAGTCTACACTAATACCTACTTCTACACCAACTTATGCCCATTGCACTTAGCTACCATGCCTCTACACTTGCCCTCCATAGTTCCTGATGGTCAATAATCACCTGGCTTCAGCCTGCGGAAGGAGGCTTAGGGAGAAGAGTGGCAGGTACAGTGGCGGGAGCTGGTCCCGTCAGGCAGAAATGGCAAGAAAGCAGGGCCAAACAGACGGAGATTTAAGTCCATCCCTTCTTGTTGTTCTTAGGTCGACCTTTTGGTCCTGTTTATTCTGATTCAAAAGGCAGACAGACCTTCTTTCTCCTGTATATATCACACTGCATGTAGAAGGATGGTCAAAGCTCAACATTTTATGAAGCCGCGAGCTTTAGGGATCAAAACAGCCAACTTGATGACATGCGCTCAAATCCTCATTTTAGTTCAGTTATTGTGGTAGCTAAGATAGAAAATGAGGCTACATCCACCAAGATCTAATGTTCCAGCAACTGTTGGACCGTAAGTTCCTTTACAGATCTGGCTCTTTTGGAGGAGGATAGATAACTTCAGACTGGAGCAGAGTATATTGAATGGCACATGATTAGATTTTCCTCCTCATATTCCTCTGGTCGATCTACTCCCTTAGCTCTGACAATTTTTGCATGTTCCCGGCTCTATTGCTATTTACTGTTTCTTTGGACCTCATTGGCCTGTCTGTTTTCTTCCTCTTATCTTTTTATTTTCTATTCTGCTTGAATCTTCCTCCTGCCACCATGTTTCATATCTAATGCACCTTACCATGGCTGGATTTCTAGGCTGCTTAGAACACTTTTATCTCTCCTGTCATCACTCCCTTTAACGGCAATTAACTTATTGTGCTGGGCACAGTTGGACAAAAGGATGAAATAGCAAAACGTATGAACATGAGCCATTCCATGCTGGCCCTGGGGACCACTTAGTGAAATCCCCACCTCCTTCGTGCCCTTTCCCATTCTGTGCTTTATTTAGTTGATGACAGTTGACCTATGAGCCCTCATATCAATGCAAAGACTCTCTCTGGCTTACATCTGCATAATGAGAGCAGAGATGGGTGTTCTTCTACAAATATGTTGCCATTTTCCGTTGAATGATTTCCCTACTTCAGTGGTGGGTAGCTCCACTCAACTTACTTACTTGGAGTGCAGAATGTTACAATCTATCTCACCTTTCAAGTGAGGTAACACCATGTTCAAGATATCTAGAATCTACATCTGATATTCCTACTCACCAAATGAAAGTTACCATTTTTTGATTGCGCTTCTGAAATACTATAGGATTGGTATAATGACATATATTTAAAAGTCACCCAACCAGCTCTTTCTAAAAACAATTTCAGGTTTTATGAGCCGTTGGAATGTGGAGAAAATATCTGGGAAGTAGAAATACGCTTAAACACAATTAACTCATTGGAAAGGGCCAGCTGGATTTTGTAAACCAATGGGGGATATGTACAAGGAAGCAGAGGAGAGAGGCATTAGCCTTCCTGGATTAACGCATCTCTCCTCCACTTCTGAAATGCAAGGCTGCACCATATTTTCAAGAATGTGGTGCAGCCTTGTGTTTCCCCCTGCGATGGCAATAGGTCTAGCAACTTAGCACCCAAGTGAAAAAATTGCATTTTTTAAAAAGGTTTGTTTATGTACAGGAAGGGACACCTTCCTGTACATAAAGAAACAATGGCATTTTGCTTTTTCCATCTGTTCTGCACAAGGCAGCACACAGGGAAAAAGCAAACACGAGGAGTAATAATGCATTTCTCCTCGTTTCACCATCTTAAGACCAGGTTTTGCCTGGTCTTAATTTTGGCGCTGCCTACTATGTACGCTACCCTTGTACATAGGGGCAGTGTCAAAATGAATGAGTGTTGCGGTGGAACACTCACCGCAACACCCACAGCCCACCACTTTCACGCTAACCATAGTGTGAAAGGGGGCCTTATGTACAAGGCAGCGTTAATCCAGTGCAGGCCCTATCGCCACTACAATGTCACTATAGGTAAATATGCCCCAATGTGTTTCCTGTGGATAAAGGGGTAACCCTGCACCATTCATACAAAAAAGAGACCATAGCCGCAAGTAAGGAGCCAACACGTTTCTAAAGTTTATTTTTGTAGGATTCTTTGGTGCAGGGTTTTCTTTAGGGTATATCAGCAATTTACAAAGTAATATTTTACTAGAATTTGTTTTAGATTTACAACTTGTAATACTTTACAATAAAAACCTATAATTGTTACAGTACCCTATTGTTTTAGTCAGGGAGTAGAAATACAATGTCATAAAACAGAGAGTTTAGAAAACATTTTGTTCACAGGGGACAATAATTTGGATTTTCATAGAGTTGGTTAACACAAGAGGAAACTCCATTCAGTAGAAAAATGAAAATACACCTTTGTCTTACAGTGCTCTTCATGGTTCAGATATGGGACGCAATACCCAATGTTGTAGAAATTGAATCAGCTTGATAGTAATTTATAGACATGTTGACATTTTAGATCAATTCTTTGTAAGAAAATAATTGGGAAGGTTCTCGACATTTTCAAACACTTTCATAAAACATCAACATGTGTGAGGAAAAGCAATATATGCCCATATACCACTTGGGCCTTTGGTGACAGGTGTCCAAGAATTGAATGTTGATGAAGAGCAAGAATCTGACAATACTCACTGAGCATATGTCTATTGGAAGGAGAGGATTTGGAAGCTTGAACCAGAGGACTCCTATGTGGCAGTGAGTTGGCATCACCCTGCAGATAAGTGCTACAGACGCAAGGCCCTACTCCATTGTCCAGGTATTGTCCCCTACCCCAGACACCAACCTCAACACAGTACTGGCTAGAGGCTTCCTGGCCTGGGACTCTAGGCATGCTAATCATTAGTGGACCCATCAGGGATGCATGTGAGGTGGACCCTTTTACTGGCTCAAACGTCATTGCTGCTGCTTCAATGCTTGTTACATAAGTACCCTCGTGGTAGTTGAGAGAAAATCCTAGGCCTAGATCGTTGCTAGGAGGGTCGAAGTGACACATTTCCCAAACAAAGAGCAGGCACATCATGAATTATACCTCATTGTTTAGGAGTATCAGACAGCCACAATCACCACAGTGAAGTCTGGTATCTTTTCTTTTAAGAGTGTGATGTATTTTTTGCATGACTCTTCTAGCTAGATGGCTGCAATGGTATGAATACATTTGATCAGTTTTCCCAGTAGACATCAAGACAGCTTATGATTGTCCTCTGCATCAGTCATGCTTCTCTTTTTGGGAACGAAGACTTGAGTGTGGAATTGAGAATTTGATGGTATGCATAAGCCGTGACATTTATAGAGAAGTTGCTGAGTGATAAGTGGCACTTCTGCATACAGTTACCCCTCTCTGTAGTCATAACAGAGAAAGATTGAGGATACCAAATGCATACACAAACAGAACCAGACAAATATGCCACCTTTTCCTCTGAACAACCCAGGCAGCCCACTAAGACCTCCCTGACGAAGGATCATGTAAATCTACAGAGGTAGCGAGCTTTCTCCAGGCAATTCAAAGTTCTTATAATGCAACATCGCTTAGAGAAATCCAAATCCTTTGGGGCGTGGATGAACTCGCTGGGTCTATGTGATGTCTGGAGAGCCTGGCATCCTGGGGCTAACACATATGCACGTACCTCAGCATCTGTCAAACCCCTATCACAGATAGACCTCCTGCTTCTTTGAGCCACCCACATGATATGTACCACGGCAGAAGGCATCCTCCCCAGAGGGATATCAGACCACTCACTTGTTACCCTCCGCATGGGTCCCTGCACATCACAGGAGGCCAACTTGGCATTTTAATGCCTGATGCCTGATAGATAGAGTACCTAGCTACAGAGCTTAATTCCTACATTGAGATAAAATAAGGCTAGGTGATTGAGACAAGCACTCTATGGGCAGCTAACAAAGCTGTAATTAAAGGCTTGGCCAAGAAATACCTTAAACAGGTAGAGAGAGACAAACATAGCCAACTTAATGAGCACAATGTCTGAATCACTGAGCTAGAGAAACAAAGTCGACTCCTCTGAAACTCTCCATAGACAACTCAAACTTGATAGAACCTCGCTGCAGCTGCACATGCTGGACGAGGCTCAACAATGCTGGAGGGAATCTATCTGGCTGGCATATGAATATGGGGACAAGAGTGGGAAACTTCATTACTAGTTGGCCGCTAGAGATATGGGCTCCAAAGTAATCCCTATATATCACTGTTTGTGAGAGGTACCACCTGCATACATCCATTAAAATAGCAGAGATAATCTTAGGCTACTATCGAACACTATATTTATACAACCCTAGGACGGTCCGGCTGGACTCTTGATCAATGACATACTCCTTCCAGAACTAATAAGCGCTTAAAGGGATGACCTCAATGCTCCCCTTATGGTGGAGAAAATTGAGACAGCAGTAGAAGACATGCAAATGGGCAAGACTCCTGGCCCTGATGGTTTCCCTATTGAGTACTACAATAAGTTTTGGGATACAATTAGCCCACATCTACTTAAACTCTATACAGAAGCGGTGCAGAAAGGTCACTTCCCACCTGATTTAGATTGCCAATATAGTAGTGCTCCCAAAGTCCGGATGTCATGGAGATGACGTTGCCTCTTAATGTCCCATTTCCTTAATTATTGCGGATATAAAAGCATTTGCTGGGAAACTAGCAACCAGGCTGCACTGGGTTCTGACCACTCTGATCAGTCCGTCTTTATGTCAAACCGTAGCACCCATCACTACATTTGCCATGTCAATACAGTTTTAGCTAGACTACATGACATCCCAGGCCAATTGGCACTCCTACTTGTGGACTTTAAGAAAGCTTTTGATATAATCAACTTGTTCCATTTATATCAGGTCCTAATGGGTATGGGCTTCGGTCTTAAATACCAAATGTATGTGACTATCTTATATCAGCAAGTCCTCATAAATGAGGTACAGTCATAAACATTCCAAATTCGATAGGGCACCAGGCAAGGGTTTCCACTGTCCCCTCTCCTGTTTGTCCTCGACATCGAACCTCTTGCTCGAATAATCTGCTGTGGCGCTTGAGTACAGGGATGGCACTGGGGAAGATCAATGGACGATACAAAACACACTATTCAGAGCGGAGGCACTCCTCTTCCCCTCAAATCCCCAGGTGTCAGGACCACGAGCATTTGAAATCCTGAAAATCCATGAGGAGCCGTCGGGTCTCTACGCAAATTAGAGCAAATCCCTTTTGGTTTCCCTGAAGGAGGATAATGCTGCTTTTGGTTGGCAAACAAACATTCCAATATGCTGCTTAAGTTTTAAGTACCTGAGTGTGCATATATCTGTGGTGCTGAATTGACCCACAATCTTAACCTCACCCCTCTGCTGAAAAAGACTTAAAAGGACCTTCACAAGTGGACTAAGCTCCCACTTAATGTAATGGGCAAGGTGGCCTTAGTTAAAATGATGGTCCTTCCAGGTTTCTTGTATGTGTTGCAGAATTTCCCATTCCTGATCCCGAATACTTGGTTTTGCAAAGTCACAGCCCTGATTTGTTTCTTTTTGTGAAAGGGCCAGCCACCACGTATTGTGGTGGTTGGGTAGTATGCTATTCTGTTTTAACTAAGTTTTTTCGCAATTCATGTGTCTCAAGCGTAGCCATGGCTCTGACGCTGGGGTTCATTAGATTGGGACGGTACTGGGGTGTTGACCAACATAAGAGCAGTGAGGGTTTGGAAATGGAAAAAACCTCAGAAGTAGTAGGGGTAGAACAAAAGGATGGGGGATTGTGGGAAGATCAGCAGTGCAAAGTGGTTGCAGTGAGGTCAGTAGGCCAAAACATGTGGCAGTTGAGGTGTGAGTGAAAGTGGTGGGATTAGGATAATCTATGTATGTGTCCATTAGTTAGGCTGATTTTGTATGTTACATGGTCAGGTGCAGCAACTACTTTAAGAGCAGACATGCCACATTAAACAACATTTTACATTTGTTATTTGACATCTGCCCAAGTTGAGTTTGTTGTGATCAGTTGAAATACCTCTTACTACCAACCTGTGTGTCTATGCAGATTAATAATTCCTCATTTATGCAGTTATAAATAACAGCCGTTTTCTATGAGGAATTTCATCCGTGTGGGAGGAGGTAGTGTTATTTGTGTAGTAGGCAGTTGTGCCAGTTTTGTAGCAGGAGTTGGTGCCTATTTTATGGTAGGGATCAATGCCAAGATCAGCCAGGAAATAATGCTAATATGTAAAGTATTTTCCCTGTTCCTCAGTCATTCAACTTGTTTTATATATCTAAGTGTTGAGTAACACCTGGGAGTTGGGGCACTTTCAGATACAAAGTCTAGGATCCGGAAACAGGAAGTCCTTAGGAAATAAGGAACCAAAGGAAGCTTAGAACTGAACTGTAAAGGAACAGGAGAGGTGAAACTGAAAGTAGGAAGTTGTTTAAAATCACCACATTTACCCTGGGGTAAAAACAGCAGCTCTCTGGGGAGTCCTTCAATGTACACCAGTCTGCCACAAATTATATATATCTTTAGGCATATCACATTCGACCTATTTGGCTCTCAAATTTTTAGACAGTAGAAGTGAGTGTTGCAGGTAAACATTATGCTGTTCTGTAGCACTCTGGATAGATGAGTTAGGGGACTCTACCTGCAATGACTTAACACCTCAATAAAGGTAATCTCTGTGACATCTGACCCTATGAGGCAAGCTTAATTGCTCTTTAGAGTGTATATGCCCCTGAACTCTGTTGGTCCACTGGATGCATTTCTCTGTAGAAGTGATGTATAGCTTTACAAAGGTGGCAGAACTTTGAATGTTCTATGGCCTCCATAATACCCATCACGGGGTAAAGGGAGCTCGGTGTGAAGTAGTTACAGCTTTTGTCAGACAGCCTTGCCATGGGGCTCAGATAAAGCTTCTCTGTGATGTGTAGATGTGCTCTTAGCAGACAAAGGAGGAGAGCTCTGTTTAACAAGGTGAATTAGCTGAGTAATAAAGGGCCTCTTACGTATCAATATTGTCCTATTGGTAATGGGTTAGTAATGTGCTAAACCTAAATGAGTGTGAACATTTCCTAAATAATTCTAAATTGTTGGCTAAAAGTATGTGCTTATTAGCAGATCAATTGCCTGTTGTGGTCTGCTTTAGTGGTCTTCTAGAATGACTCTCTGCTAGAACGTTGCCATTAGCTGATCAATTGCCTGTTGTGGTCTGCTCTAGTGGTATTCTAGAATGACTCTCTGCTAGAACGTTGCCTTTTTAGGGGTGGGCAATGACAAATATAATCTTGCCGCTTCCTCTTCCGGCTGCAACGGCAGCAGCTGCTGCTGTAGCTTTCGCTGCTGCTGTTCAAGTACCCCTGGACACTCCTCCCACAGCAAGAACATACTGTATGTGGGAGAGAAATTAGACCTTCTCTCTTTCTCTTCAGACGGGCGCGCCTCTCTGTGGCAGCATCCACTCTGTTGCTCTTCATGCGCAGCCTTCTTTGCATCCGTTTCCTCCTCTGGAAGTATACAAGGCAGCTGAAGTCCCCCCTGACTCCGTGGATCACGTGAGAGAACAGCATGTCCATTGACCCAAAGCCCTGCCAGCAAGCAGCACACCCATTTGGGAAAAGCATTAAAGATTGCACAAATTCCTTGGTAATGGGGACACCAGGAGGGAAGTCCGAGATTGGTGGCTGAAGAGGACCAACTTTCGCATTACAACTTGACTCACACTGAATGTCTGAACTATATGTCATCCTACGGCTGTTGTTCTTTTCTCTTTGGCATGGCCACAAGAATGGCTTGATTATTAGGATAGGTTTAGTAGTAACCTCATTTTGCTCCTCTGCAGTTTCTGTAGTGTCAGACCCTATTACAATAACGTGATCTTCATTTTGCAAAAATTCCTTGGTAATGGGGATACCGGGAGGGAAATCTGAGATTGCTGGATGAAGAGGAACAACTTCCACATTACCACTTGGCTCACACTGAATGTCTGAGCTATTTGTCATCCTACTGCTGTTGTTCTTTTCTCTTTGGCATGTACACATGAATGGCTTGACTATTGAGATAGGTTTAGTAGTAACCTCATTATGCTCCTCTGCTGTTTCTGTAGTGTCAGACCCTATTACAATAACGTGATCTTCATTTTCATACCAAACACAGTCAGTGGAATCAGAAGTGATTTCAGGCTCAGCAACAACCACTTCATTTCCTACATCCTTCTCAGATTCAGTGTTCTCTGGGGATGTTTCTTCTGCATGGATTAGGTTTTCAAAGGCATCTGATGATCTAAGTTGCAGAGCTGGCATCTCCTCAAGTGTAGTGACTAGGAGAAGAAGAAGCGGGCATGTTATGCATGTTTTTGAAATAGAGGCTAAGCACTTACTAAGTTTACTAAAACATACATTGAGTTATCAAATACATTCTGGCGAGTTGAAAAACAATTCAAATCGAACAAATTGCTGCAAACAAAAGGTCACCCTTCACTGCAGTAACTCTGCATGAATATTCCCCTTAATCTGTTGGTTCATGGTAGGAAAACATTTAGCGTGAGTGATATCAATGTGCATGCCTATTGCCTTCATAAGGGCCACAGTAGTGTTCTAACTAACCAGAATCCATAACCTCAAGAGTGTCTAAAAAATGAAGGAATCAGAAATCACATAACATAACATTCACATTGCGTTCACCGCGAACAGTATCTTGGTGCTTAATAACAGATGTTTATTGTTACCCAACTTAATGGTACTCTTTTTATCGATATCAGAATGACGAAAGGCTCAGTGGATCCACTGGGATTTGAACCTGTGACCATAAGGTCAAACACAGTTCCCACCGTGGAAGCATTAGCCCACTAAGCACCAGCCCCAGCAAAGAAAGAGTGAATGAAGCCAAAAATGGCAGGTAGAAACAACACGAAGGATCGCTAAATAGAAAGCAAGCGAAATATACATTATTGATGGGGAGAGGCACTTCTTTCAGCCCCTTCAATAATTATCTACAAAATGCATAGCTCCGTCGTCTGATTCCCTCAGCTCAGTACTTTAATGAGATAATAAGTGCTGACCAGAACTGAATAAAAGATGGCACCACTGCATGTATGAGGTGCCCATTGCCTTTCTGTTCTGCCTCCATTAGTGTCACTTTTGCACTTTTAGACTCAAGCTACTCTAATGTCTTGAGTCTACAATCCCAACCCAACAGACCCATACATTTGTACTAGTGAAATTATATAATACTTGGTCTCAAATGAAAGGCTACCATAATCAAAGACCAGCATTTGTTTTTAAGATGTAATTGGATTTTGAAGGTAGAATATACCTTAGTACTAATGGGCTGCTACACCCTTAAGGGTCTCATCAGAATGTGTTGTTATAACTGAATTCCACAACAGACTGCAGAAAATTTGTAAATGTTTATCCAATAAATAGAAACTGTGTATAATTTGCACAAGGAGTATCTCAGAGCCTGATTGGTTAGCGTGTACATTTTGAGTAGTAAAGCTTCAAAAAGTCACCTGTGAATTAAATATCGCCCCCACCACCAGTTGTGTTGTTTTTAAGAAGAGGTTTCAGATGTCCAATTGTGAGTGAAAAACAACTGTTTATAAATCCCCTGTTGCCAGCAGTTCAACTGACATAGCATATTACAGACATACATGACTTAAGCAGGTTCTGTGATTTCGAGGTTACATAATTGCTAAGTGCAGCTCAGCAGATGTATCATGTTGACGCATGCAATGCGATCATTTGTTATCACCTGTAATGTGGTGTTGTCCTTTGTAATGTAGTATTATGTCATGGCAAGGTAGCTCAGGAAGTTCAGCTATGGCTGCTGGTGTTTGTGTTTGACTAACAGGTCTCAATTTTGAAACTCAGTAAGTCCTAGATCAGCCTTTTTCTTTCACAGTTGATAAAGAAATAAGTTACTTACCTGTAACTCCGATTCTCCAGCATCGGTACCTTTCATAGATTCACACGCTTGAATCATTCTAAGTCGCCACAGAAAATGATATTCTTGAATCATTCCCCATGGCAACAGAAAATGACTCAAGCATGTGAATCTATGGAAGATCCAATGCATGAGAAACTCAGAGGCATATTTACTAGTATAGTGGTGAAGCGTGTCGTTAGGCCAAGAAGGGGAACAACAAACTCTGTCACTTTAGAAACGCAGGGCTGCACTATATTTACAACACTATGGTGCAGCCCTTCATTTCCCCCTGCACTGGCACTAAATTTCGCTGCCTAGCACCAAAGCGGGCATCATTTCACCATATTGCAAGGGTGTCTGCGTTGCAGGGGGAGATTGTTTATGTGCAGTAAGTTATCCCTTGCTGCACATAAACAATATTTGAATGGGGTTTTGTAGCTTCTATGTATGCTTCTTAATGCAGCACACATAGAAGTTGCAAAACGTTATTTTTTTTTTTAAATGATTGTTTATGTGCAGGAAGGGACACCTTCCTGCACATATACAATCATTGGTGTTTTGCTGTTTCCATGTGTGCTGCACAACTCAGCACACATGCAAGCAGCAAATACAAGGAAACATTTGAATTTCTCCTTGTTCCGCTAGGGTAAGACCAGGATTTCCCTGGTATTAATTTTGGTGCTGCCCCATGTTTACGCCATCCTTGTAAATACAGGGCAGTGTCAAAATCAATGGGTGTTGAGGTGAAACGCCCACCACAACACCCTATGCCCACCCTTTGCAAAGTGTTGCGTGAAAGGGGGCCTCATTCACAAGGCAGCGTTCAGCCATGCTAACTGGCTTAATGCTGCCTTGTAAATAAGGCAAAGCCCCTATCGCCCACACAAGTCCTGAAAAGTGACGTTGTGGTGCGGATAGGTGCTTGTAAATATGTCCCTCAGTACCTTTATCTTGATTAGTAGTGACACCTGTATTTATAGTGCTTAGAAGTAGCAAGAATTTTGGCATTGAGTGCTTTCGGGAAATATGTTATTACTGTTTGAATTGAAAAGACGCATAGCATACTGACCCCCCAATGTGGCTCAGAATGTTATGACAATATTATTACTGGTTTCAAATACATTAAAGACAGTATATGAGAAATACGTCTGACAACCACTGCTTTGTAAAAGCATATGATGCTGTGGGGTGTGGCATGTTCCATATAATATAGTTTATGCAGATGTATTCTAATAGAAATATTGATAAAGAGGAGAGCATGAGCATGACATATTGATTAGCCCATCTTCAAATCATAGGAAGTGAATAAGGGCTCAGAGAGGGCATTCTATCCAATAACTTTTGGTTTGGAATCTTCATTGATTTTTAGTCTTCTGGATACTGAAGAACACATCCAGTATGAGCTAGTGGGACAATACAGCCCTCTCAGTGGAAAAAGACTAGCTTCAATGATGAAAAATAAAAACCAAAATGCTTTTATTTTTTCTTGCTCGACTCTGAAGTTAATATATAAAATGCGCATCACATCTGGAACAAGCAGTGGCACAGACGCGCCACCGTACAGTCACGGAAAGAAGGTACCCTTTGCTAGGACTTAAAAATAATCAAGAATAAAACAAAATCTGCACGGGTACCGGATACATTATAACCAACCCTTCCGTGGTGATTCAGGTTCACTCATTCCTTACTGATCCTGTGACACTCTTAGTCAGGGACACTGCTTCTTGAGCAGGGTCACTAACCATGAGGTTCACAAGAGTCTATCTTATGTTAAGAGTGTATTCACAGGAGGCAGCCGAAACATGGCTTGCCAACCATCTCGGAAGCTGGGAGAACATACAGTGATGTAGAACATTTAATTTTGCTCTGCAAATTGAAAAAGATCTCACCTTCTTCAGCATCAGTCACATTGCCTGGGAAGAAAGCCTGGCATTCAGAAACATCAGGAGATGTAGGCCATTCTGTAAAACAAGATTGAGAGAAGGTCATATGAAAGGCAAGTTGTGGAGACTCAGACTGCACTGATCATTAAACAACTCCATAGTCATAGGCTAAATCACCCAGAGAAGTCCTAACTCTCAGAGGAGTATAATATGACACACTTTATGAGAGAGGTCTTGAAAGGGAAACAATTGAGAGACTTATCTCCGTTGCTTCAGAGTTGCTGAGAGTAGGTAGGATAGGAATGCTTAGTAAGTAAATAGCCTTTCTTCTGGTTCCTCTTGTCTACACTAATCTGGTGGATTTATAATGATCACAACCTACAAACCCCTTCTACCAGGAGTTTGAAGGAACAAGAGAGAAATCTGGGCTATCTACGTGTGTGCAGCCTCTGCAGGTAAGGGCGGTGGTGCAAGGTGAGGGGAGATTTTGAGAGAGGACCAAAAGGGGAAATTAAATAAATAATTAATTTCCCCTTGTAGTCGTCTCTCTAAATCCCCCCTCACCTGACCCCACCGCTTCTACATGCAGCGGCCGTGGCTTAGTGTGTGTCCTCCTAAGTTAGAATCCACATCACAAAAGTGAACAAAACAAAAAGGATAAGGTCAACGCCTAGGAACAGTCAAATTCTGTAAGGCCCTTGAGACCTGTGTGACTACAAGGTTCCCCTCGTCATACTCCCCCATGAGATCTTCCCAATTTAAGATTAAGGACCTAATGTTTGGTGTTGTGTGTATGCCAGCTTGTATTGATTGTGTATGTGCTCACAACATAGGATAATAAGGATCCCCAATGCTCACGAAAGTGGCAGACTTTGGATAGGGCCACTGGTTGAATTCACGTTAAGATGCTGAATGCGAGAACAATAATTGTTCTTCTACATCCCCTCAGTTTTTAACCATCTTGCTGCTTTCTCAAAAAATAAAGGAAGTCATTATGAGGAGGAAACCATGACCTTTATTCTGTCCTTTTCCGGTCCAATTCCTATTGGATTTGGCTCTCTCCACAGGGTCATCCACAAACCGTTTGCCATCACCCCTCCTGTTTTTTAACCCGCTTTTGTTGGCGTTTTTAAATAGTTTTCAATCAGTTGTTTACAACAAAACTAAATGACTTCACCACTGAAATCACAGAAGTGGATACCAACCATATCCATTGCCATTTTAAAAGGTAGGCATCCATTTTTTAAGCCAACTTCCAAAATGTACTTTTGGTGTACAAAATTGCATTCATATCCATATTATTAGAAATTAATAGATACTCCTTAGTCTTGAGGATACATAAACAGTGCCTCACTTTTCAAATCTTATGATTCTTAAGCAAGCAAAGAAGCCAAACGCCCTCTATAAAGTTAATTACATAGAGCACTGCCTCATCACTTAATTATATACATCAGTTCTGGGTCAGTAAGTGAGGGTATCTGCATAGGGTAATATTCCTCGAAATGCATCTCAGAGATAAAACTGGTGGTCAAAGGGGACTACACTAAATCTAAGACTAACAGGCCAAAACCATATCTATCAAAATATGTGGTATTTCAGGGCCTTATGGAAAGGTCCATGATAGAAAATGTGTTAAAGTGCTGGAGATATATTGTTGTTCCAAAACAATTACAGAAATACCCTTACAACCAAGGCAGGCTCACTAGGCCAAACATAATCACTTGTATTGTGGTTGACTAATTCTTCATTAAATATTGATTTTTTTTTCATGATTATGATCAGCCAGGAAGGCTGTAAAGATCTAAAAACTAATCATATCCTCATTTCTGATATGTTTTGATGTAGCTACTTTGAAAATGTCGGATCCAGAGTATGTTAAATGTAGTCTGCCACACCAACTTTATGAATAATACCAATTTTGTGTTAGATCTTGGCCATCCATGGAGTTTACAGCAGTGGCGTAGCAAGGGGGAGGATTCCACCCCAGGCGGAACGAGTTTAGTGGGCGGTGGCGACCCACCCCGCCCTTACCTGAGGCCACTGCAGGTGGCAAACTCAGGGGCCACCATGGGGGGCCTAAGGCCTAGCTATGCCACTGGTTTACAGTAGCAATGGGTAACTCATTTTGAGCAAGGAGAAAGAAAAGATTTTTGTTTGCCTTTTTACCACCCACAACACATACTCATATACTTCAGACATACCTTTTCCATGATCCAATGCATACCCACTGCAGTAGATATTCTCACGTTCACAGAAGCCAACACATACCCAAACTTCTGTAAGGGAAAGATTATCAGAAAATGATAAAATATTGAGAAATATATGAGGTTTACAGCATGCTGCAATCCTCCAGAGGGATCGCTTCCACTTCCGCTCAAACTTCCTACACAGAGATGGGCAAACATTCAAGCACTTCTCGATGACTAGCAAATACAGGAGACCATCTATGGAGCTTAACGAGGCGGGAAGAGTTTTAGGACATTAAATCTTCTATATTGCTTTTTGCGTCAATTGTTTGTATAAGTGAAACAATTTTTAAGCCTATCATTTAAAAAAAATTTACAATAAAAGGAAATACAGTTAGACTCAAAAAATGAACAACTGGATATTTATGGAGATCCAGCCTCATCGAGAAGCCCTTGCTATGTTTTTATGATTTTGGGCCACATGTACGACCTCTACATTTTGCGAGTTCCTAATTGCGACTTTTTGCCACTCTCAATTAGGTAGTCACAAAATACGATATACAACAGTGTTTGACACTGTGGTTCCGAGTGGGTTGTAAATGGACATACCTTATCAATATTCATGAGGCAGGTCACAATTTGCTACCCATTGCGAATCGCTAAAATCACAGAGATGGTGGCCTACTGCGAACAGCATACCAACGTGTCTGGGTTTGCTTTTAAATAAACTTTCTTTTGCTTCTGGAAATGCAGCCCATTTTCCTTACAGGAAATTAGGATGTGTTTCAAAAAGAAAAATGAAAGGTTTCAGTGTCCTTTTTCAAGAGCAGGCAGTGGTCCGTTTTCGCAACCATTCACAAAAGGGTCCCCTGGGGAGCCTTTTTCGTTTTTGACGGCTTACCACCTAATTGAAGTAGGCAGTAAAAAGTGCCTGTTTTGCATGGGCTGCCTGTTGTTCAATTGAGGACACTGCCAGTTAACCACCCCGAGGAGGCTGCACCGTGGCACTGCCATCTACAAGACTGACACAAGCTAGACACATGAACACTAAATCCAGGGACCTAATACCCAGAACCACATATCCACTTTCTAAGCGGTGACATTGCATTTATAATATAGTGTCACAGCCTGTAAAATTATAAATTGTATTATCATATTAATTATTGCATTTTGAGAAATTTCGAGGTGCCACGCTGGGCTAATGGGGATAGTTCCTTTGCTCTGATACCTCGTTTTTATCCATGTAATTCATACAGTAAGGTGTGGCATAATGGCGCCTCTCTGTCTATTTACTTATGAAAGGAGAGCAAATCAATAATTCCAGAAATTTAAAGGATTGCCGGGTTTCCAAGAGTTACTTGGTGCCCAATTAACTAATTCATTGTACTTTTGTGAATGTATGTAGTGTTTATGTGCCATGTAGAGAGTGACAAATTGATGGACTCATTCCCAAAATTCCAAACCATGCATACAGGTTGGCAACAACCTATTGAATATTTCACAGAAATGCTTGACAGTCACACACACTACTTGAGTATCTCTATGCTCTATTGCACAATGCCTATGGTGGGACTGCAATGTACATTTTTCTCAGTCAAAGAGCAGGTACGAAATAAACATCATCAGTGCATGTACCCATTGGAAATAATCATTTACAGCATACATATAACCATTGCAAGCTTCTCTCACTCACAGAATATATGTAGCTTGGCAATCAGTAATTTATGATTTCCTCTTCCACAGAACAGGCACAATTCAACATCAAGCATCAAACGGAGAACATGTTCAGCACAACAGGATCAAAGCAAGCTTCCTTCCCTAATAGTGATAGAGCAAGATTTCGCATATTACGCGACTTGCTTGAGTCATGAACCTCGAATCTGGTGTAACCCGGTAATCCAATTTGTATGTTGTACTAATTTTCCTTCACTTTTGAATGCCCGTGTATCTTAGTGATGCTTGCCTATGTGTTTTACTAATACGATTAATCTGTGTCCTTAAATGGCCGCCGTTTAGAATATTGCTTCTGCGCATGCGTTAGTCACACTCACGTGACGTGACGTAGTTGTAATTCGGGAGGGAAAGGGTGTGCAGGCGTAATAGCCACAAGATGGCTGCTTGTGTAATAATGTGGTGAAGCTTGTGCAGATGCTCTCCTGTTATTGTGTATTGCACTAATACATAACTGCATAGTATATTTTTATAGTGGTAAACCATAGGTACAAGATCATGATATGTAGTACATGCATTTATTTCTATCTTTTAATTTGTTTTCGCTTACTTTTCATGTACCGTGATAACTGGGGGGTCTGAATGAGCCGAGAACCATCTTGAAGGTCCCTGTTGCGCATGTCCAGTATGCGGCTGGTGGCATTGACAAGGTGCCAACTGAAGGTCCCTGCCAAGATGTGCCTGGGAAGATGCACCTTCACCCAGCCGGAGAAACAGAATTTGTACTACACTTGCAACAAATGTATACTCTGCCATTGTATTCTGTAGAATAGGTCATGGGAACCCAAAATTCACTAGGCGGTTCCTTAACATGATAATTTAGGCTTACAGTAGTCTGTTCTTATTGGTGTGTTAACCTAGCCTACTTTGGGACCAATCGAAATTGGGGATTCTGACACTTTGCAACATTTGGGGGTGGTACAGTGACCCAAAACAGTATATCTAGCCTAGGTTCAGCTAGAGAAATTGTCCGACTTGTCTGAATAGCTGACCTGTCACTGACCCAACGCACTCAATAGGTGACTGAATTTACAGAGCGCTGCGGAGCACTCTGTCCGAAATTGACCATAGACTTTTGAAGGGTTTTACTAAACCTTAAGTGCTGGCGGAGCACTTTGCTGGGGAGTTCGCTAACCCAATCGGGGTTTTGACTGATAGCTGCAGAGAGGGTGGAGCGCAGGCGTTGCTTCCGAACTGCGGGTGCTGGTTGTGCCTTCGTGGTCCTGTCCTGATCCTTATCTGGTTTTCCTGTCCTGTTCTGGGGTGTCCATTCTGCACCTGCTCTCCCATTGATGACTGTTATTCCTTGGGGTATTTCCTGTCCTTGACTGATCCGTGGCCAGGGTTGGTTTTCACACCATTCTAGGTAAATATATAGATAGGGCTGATAACTCTATACTGCACCTTTCTATTTTCCTGTCTTTGCTTCAATAAAGACATACCTTTGCACATGTTATAATTTCCATGCTTTCCGCAATCTACTATGTGAATGACAATTGAATTTTTCATAGCATGTTCTTATGTTACCTTACCTTTTATTTTATTTTTATTTATTTTTTGGGTGTAAGAAGTTTATTGCACTTGTCAGAGATAAACAATACATGTGTATCGCCTACAACCCCACCGGGCCGGCTATCTCCTTGTGTAACAGAACGAAAAAATGTTAGTTGTACACAGCCCATCAGCCGACATCCATTGGACCGGCGGCGTCTTTGCTGAAAATCTCTGGAACTCTGCTCAGTGTTATACACGTTTACAAATATGTTATTGTTCTTACTTGTTTTTTCCCCTCATCTGCATGAGTTAACTTAACCAAACAACATTCAACACAACCTATAAGTATCTTCAAGCTACAAGTACTCTGCGTCACTGCATCCTCCCCCCTCAGTACCGTTGTGGCATACCCTGTTCCTGTGTGTTTGTTAATCATGTGATCCAACCGTTAACCGTTATCTGAATCCGATCCTGTCTCCCCATGTGACAGCAAATAGGCACGTAAGAACCCCCAATAGTCTCTGGGCCGAGACCTGACCGGCAACTCTTCTTCATACGTGTGCAGTGTGTCTTGACAATACGTCATGTCTTCTAGCCAGTTTTTTACGTCTGGGCCTTTCCTACTGTTCAAGTGTAGTGATACCCTTCGTTTTGCCAACAACAGTGCCACAGCACAGAATTTGCGCTTCAGAGCTCTCAATTGCGGCGCTATCCCCAATAAACAGACTTTCGCTTCACATATCACGGATTCCCCTAGCATTTCATTCAGTACCTGTATGACCTGTTCCCAGTACCCCGCTACTTTACGACAGTGCCAGGCCAGATGTATGAAGTCTGCATCCTCTTGTTTACACCTGATGCACTTGGAGTCCTCCCTCAATCCATATCTGTGTAGCCTCTGAGGCGTGTAGTATACCTGATGTAGATACTTATAATGTATTATTCTGAGGTTACCGTTTGGTGTCAACATGCCGGTAAGTGTGCAGGAGGCAGCCCATTCTTCGTCGGTTAGAGGCGTTTCCAAGCTCGCACTCCATTTATCCTTAGCCTTGTCCGTGTTGCCTCCCACAGCCTCTTGTATACTCGTGTACAGTTTGGATACCAGGTGTGACGCTGTGGGTGTAGTGAGGAGTAGCTGTAGTGGTTCAAGTATCTTTGGTTCCTCTGGGTGTGTGGGATAGTGTTCCTTAAGCGCCCTTTGCAATCTGTAGTAGTTAAAAGTAAATAGCAGGGACGGGTTACTGATGTACTGTATCTTGTCTAGGGTCTGAAAACCACCATTCGCATACACATCGCCTAGCGTGTCTATACCAGCTCGCTTCAACAGATCCATACCAGCCTGCTCTTGTGTAACCGATATAGCTGGGTGGTGTGCTAGTGGAAGAGCAGGTGCATAGAGCGGCAGACTATTCGCCACCTTACCAATCAGTCTCCACGCCTCCGCGGTGGTGTTCACTGTATTAATGTCGTGATCATGGAGTCTAGGGCGCCTGTGTAGTAGAATACTGGTCAGCGGGATCGGGTCAGCATCCCCCGCTTCTACAGCCACGTGTGTTAAAAAAGGTATCTCGTGGTGCCAGAAGTGTGCGAATTGTGCTTGAGCACTTAAATAGTAAAGGTAGAAATCCGGAACCTTGAATCCACCCCTAGCATATGGCAGTGTCATGGTGTGCAGTTCCATCCTCGCCTGTTTTCCTGCCCAAAGCAAATTAAGTACTATTGTATTTATGTTGCGGAATACTGCAGCCGGAGGTTTTATCGGGATATTGTTGAACAAATATAGGAGCTTGGGTAGAAGCACCATTTTGACAATCGCTGCTCTGTCTGCTAGGGATAGGGGAAGCGTATTCCATCTTCTCATTTTCCCCTCAAGGGCCGTTATGGCTCTTCCATAATTAGTTCGGATGACCACTTCCGGATCCCTATGAAACCATATACCTAGATATTTTGTCGGTTCGTCTTGCCATTCCAGCGGGTATTCTAATTGTGTCGGGTGCGTGCTATCTGTCAGTGATAAAATAAGCGACTTATTCCAGTTGATCTGTAACCCAGCCTGTTGACCGTATTTTATGTATTCCCTGAGAAGCGGATTTAAGTGCAATTCTGGATTTTTAATATATAGCACCATGTCATCCGCGTATAGCGAAATGTGTATGGGACGCGTAGGCATCTGCAGGGCCGAACAGTGATGGTGTTGCCTGATTTTACAAGCCAGCGGTTCCAATATCAATGCAAACAGCATCGGTGAGAGCGGGCATCCCTGTCTGGTGCCTCTACATATCTGAATAGGTTCCGATACATACTTGTTTATTTTGATGCGCGCTGTTAAGTTATTGTACAGCATCGAAATCCATCCTAGAAAGATAGGGGGAAAGCCCATTCGGACCAACACTGCTTGAATGAAGGACCAGTTAATAGTGTCGAATGCTTTAGCAGCATCCAGTAACACTGCCACTGCCTTCGTTTCTGGCGCCAGATAATGCGCCAATGCAAACAGTGTGCGAGTGTTGTGTGTAGTAGCCCTGTCTGGTATGAATCCGGATTGATCAGGCCTTATTAATAGGGGCATAAGCGGTTTCAGCCTATCGGCTAGCAAACTGGCTATGATCTTTGTATCTACATTTAGTAGCGATAAGGGGCGATATGAGTCGCATTTATCCTCCTCTTTGCCTGGCTTTAATAGTGCAATGAGTAAGGCTTCTCTCATAGATGCTGGCAATGACTGGGCTTCATGTGCTGCTCCATAAAGCCTCACTAGGTGTGGAGCGAGTATGTCTGCAAACGTTTTATAAAATTCCGTCACGAATCCATCAGGCCCTGGTGCTTTGGCGTTTGGCAAGCGTTTAATGGTATCAGTGACTTCTTCTACAGTTATAGGACGCGCTAGGTATTTCCTATGTCCGTCTGCCAACCATGCGATTTCAACATCTTCCATGTATGCAAGTAACTCTGCCTGTGGGGGTGACGGGCGCTCTTCATACAGTGCACCGTATGTCAACACAAATTCTTTCAGTATCCCTTTGATGTCACCTACCACCTCTCCTGACTGTGTGCTGATGGACTTCACATTTTGCGGTGTTTTCCCTGAGCATATCTTGTCTGCCAATGCCCTGCCCGGCCTGCCCCCCTCCCCATATCGCCGTGCAGTCGCTCCCTTGGACACATAATTAAGCTCATCAGTTGCAAATTTCCTGTGCTCAACTAGGAGGGCCTGAATTTCCCCCAGTGCTTTGGTGTCTCCTGTTTGAGTGTATGTTTGTTCTAATGTTTGTATGGCCTTTTCTCGTGCGTGTAGTTGCTGGCGTATATCCTTCAAGATCCCCGAGGTCGTACTAATGCACACCCCCCTAAGTGTAGCTTTAAAGGCTTCCCAAAGCAGCCCTGGGTCCTCAGTTGTCGGGCTGTTCAGATCAAAATAATCTATTATTGCCTTGTGTATGGTGGTGACATACAAGGGGTCTCGTAGTGCGGCAGCGTTGAAACGCCAAGTGAAGGGTGGTGGCTCGTATAGTGGGATGTTAACCTCTAGCATCACCGGATTATGGTCTGACAGTGTTCGTGACATGTGTGTAATACATTTAACCCATGTTAGTACCTCTTGCGTGCCCAGCCAGTAGTCCAATCTGGACCAACTGTTGTTCGCCGCATTAATGTGTGTAGCCGCTGTCTTTCCCGGGTTACCAATCCTCCACATATCTACCAGTTGTAAATCGTCCATAGCGTCCTGGAGCATTATCCTAGCATTCCCATGTTGCTCCAACGTATGTTTCGACCTGTCTAAGGTGTCCTGCAGTGTCACATTAAAATCGCCTCCCCATATTACGTGTTCTGATTTCACCGTCGCTATGTGCTGCCATACCTCCCTGAAGAAACCCGGGTCATCTGTATTCGGACCATAAGCGTTGACCAATACTATTCTTTGTCTCCTAACCGTACCTGCCACCACTACGCATCTTCCCTCTTTATCTCTGTGCGTGTGTGTGACCTCAAAGTTCGTGCCCTTCCGTATTAGAATGCTTACCCCCCTAGAATAGGAGGAGTAGTTCGAGCTTACCACCGATTCGGCCCATTTAGCGCCCAGTGTGGATGTGCTGTTGTGTGCCATGTGCGTTTCCTGTAAGAAGACAATGTCAATACGTAGTCGGTCCAAGTATGCAAATATCTGCCTGATCTTTTTCGGATTGCCCAGGCCTCGAACATTCCATGTTAGTAGATTCAGCGTGTTGGTATTACGTGACATGAGCATGTTTGGGTATGGTTACATGACTTGTGAGTTTCGGACTATACTTCCGATTGGCCAGAACTACATGATTATGTGATGTACAATTCAACAGCAACAAAGGTTTGAAATGTCTTGATGCACTATTGGCATGATATTTCACGGCTAAGGAGTTTGCCATGCTTCTCAGACACAGAGGTTGTAGCTTATAAAAACCCCGATTTCCCTCCCACCCTCCTCCCACTTCAGCTCCCAAACTGTGCCAAAGCCATCCCTCAACAACATTTAACCCCCATGTAGAACTCGTTTTGGGGCGCACCTGCCTGGGGGTGACACCAGGTTCACACATCTCCATCCACATAGTGGATGTGGACGGACGCGTTTGTAATCATCAATGTAGCATATATAGTAATCCTTCTCCCCCCCCCATCGCGCCAAAAAAAAAAAAAATATATATATATAAGCGGTGTCAAGTAATGCAACCACAGTCCTCCAGGCCAACAACGGTCCAAGTACTCAGTCCTGTAGTTTATTGTACCCGTGTTGCTCGCACTTCGTGCCCTGCTGGACTGCTAAGTCTCACATGTGTGCAACCCAGGTGTCTTACAGAGGTTCACAGCTTACCTCCCATGTCTTGCGGCCTGTCTCTCCCGCTCGTATCAGCGCCTGTACTCAGGTTACTTACAGTGCAATTGAATCATCTGCGGCATGACGCTGTCAAAGTTAGGCCGCCCATTGTGATAGTGAGTTTACTGCCGTGCTCTTGTTGAGTTCAGGTGCAGTTTCGTACCATTGAGCAGACGCCACACATGTCCATGTCTTTTTTCGGTCCGATACCAATGCCGTCTGTTCCATATATTCATTCGCAGCGTTACTTGCACATGGTCGATCAGTCCACGTCGCTCGTTCTTTCTCCACGATCTTGTGCCTTCCGTCGCTTCACCTGGTTCTTGATGTAATCCTGTGCAGCCTGCACTGTCTGTAGAATAACTGGTTTCCCTGCATTAGTAATCTTAAGTTTCGCCGGGTACAGCATGGCGTATTCCAGACCAAGTTCGCGCAATTTCTTTTTTACCGGAGCAAATTCTTTCCGCGCCAGTTGCACCGCCATGGTGTGGTCAGGATAGAACTCCAGTTTGTTTCCCTGATGAGTAACCGTACCCATTTCCCTGGCAAGTCGCAGGATTATGTCTCTATCCCTATAATTTAGCACGCGGGCTATAATCATGCGCGGGGCTGCTCCAGGTTTCGGTACAGGTGCCAGAGAACGATGTGCGCGTTCTATTAAGAACACCGAGGACAGTTTTTCTGCACCAAAGATTTCCTTCAGAAGTGTCTCAATGTAGGTTTCCATCCTCCCAGTGTTGGTGGACTCCGGCAGGCCCGAAATTCGGACGTTGTTGCGCCTGGACCTGGCTTCCTGATCCTCTACCTTGGCTCGCAGGCTCTCCACCATTTTCTCCAGGCCACCGCAGACCTTCGATGTGGTCCTTTGGTCGTCTTCCACCGTGGATATTCGCTGTTCCGCTTCTGCAAGTCGTCCGTCGTGGTTTTCGATCTTCGCCGCCATATTGTCTACTCTCTGCATCACGTTATCTAGTTTGCCATTCATTTCCTGCAGGCTCTGCTGGATCGCTCGCAGTACCGATTCCATGCTATTTCCCTCTGCCTGCGCTTGGTCGCCTTCTCCCTCTGGGTCTGGTGCGTTATTTTTAACTTGTTTCCGCGCTTCGAACGGGAGCTTGGTCTGCTGTCTGTCAGGTTTCCCCATGTCCCCGCGCTGCAGAGGCAAGTTGTTACCGCGTGCCCCTGGACTGCCCGCCGTAGGAATGCTGGTAGGTGAGGTGGCGGTGTGCTCTGAGTTCACGGTTCCCCTCTTTACAGTGCGTTTATGCATCAGCTGACTCATTCACGACGTGTTACCGCTGTGTGCCAAGTTGGAGTGCACTTTATCATTTGTTCAGGCCGCCGCTGCCCGGGGACCTCCTTGTACATAGGTGCAAGGCGTGCTAGTTCAGTGCCCACCAGACAGGAGTAATCATCCAGGGAGCCGGGCGTGTATCTTAATGAGGTTGGGAACCCCCGCAAAGCCGTCTCTTGCACCGCTGGTAGTTTGAGCGCCACTCACCTCTCCAGGGCTGAGGTATTCTCCGCTCGCAGTGACCACAGCGCGACCCCGCTCTCCTGGCCCCAGCCCGGTGGTGCTCTCGATCCTCACTCACTTGTCGCGTGTCCTCCGTCCTCCTGCCGCAGTTGAAGGGCTCTGCACTCTCCGCTCCGTTCCGTTCGTCCGTCCCGTGGGCAGCCGCCGCATCAGGTCAGATGCGGTCCAGTGCCGCCGCCATTTTGTCGTCGCTGGAACGCACGGCAAAACGCGGCGTGTTCTTGTGTATCTGCAGGTCACAGACTCCTCGGCTACTCACAGTATCTGCAACGGACCATGTTCGCTAGTTACCAGGCAGGCAAACTATCGCACCTCCCTCCGCACATCTGTCAGCAGCATTTATCCCGGCAGTCAGGCGCAGCCATTTTGTGAGCGCTCCGGCGACTCTGGACTTTCCGACACGAAAGTCTCGAACCGGTCTTTATGGTGTCCTGCAAATGTCACGGATACATTGGGTCCGTCTTCCGACACCGAAATCATGTGGCGTCTTGGCAATAGCGCTGGTTTGAAGGGGTCAAAGGCCTCCAAAAGCGCGCCCGTCCGGCGGAGCTGTCACACTAGCCAGCCATTCCGCAGTGCGCCCTCTAGCGCCCCCTACCTTACCTTTTAGAGCACAATTCTCTCCATACTATTTATGAATTTAGATGTGGTTTATATTTTCTCCTGAATTCTATTTTGAAATAATAATATTAGAATTATAGCGTGTTCCACCTTTCACCCTTTTGATAGATGTATAGGATTCCTAATTTCCTCTCATTCTTCATGAAGTACGTCCAATAGTATAATTCTAGTACATGCAATAAGCTTGCTCATTTATAAATGTCCATTCTTGAGTTTCAGTTTAAGTCTACTTAGCGTGTTCACTATCGCACTATTCCCAAAAAGTTAGTTAAATGATTTCCCTTACACTTTTCTTGTATGGTTATGTTCTTTTTGTCATCATGATTATCGATTTGCCTTTTTAACTGTAAGCCTAATACACACAGAAACTGATTTCTAGATGAACCCTTTAAAACTTCTCAGTTGTCCGTGGTCATTTCATGAAAATCAAAGGTATTTTAAAGTTGGGTTTTGTATTTTGTCTACTTTTCTTCACAGCTAGTTCCCTGATCCATTGTGGTCATAGGTACCCGTACCGGTGGATTGGTAAGTCGGGTACACTAAAATAAAAGGAAGGAATCAGGGTTGCTGATGGTAGATTCGTGAGGTCGTCTGATTAATGTATATGGTGAATTGAAATTTATGGGCCCGAAAACTATATGGTGAAATTTTTGGTCAGGTGACCCCCGATCTCTATCAGTAATTTTCTGGTAGCAGAGGTAATGGTTAGGCACTAGTTAAAATTAAGTAGGACTAGATAAGTTAGATAAGTTAGATGCTGCTAAGTAACAAACCTTGTTGCTGCTAAGAGGGTAGGCAGTTCAGGTGATTTGATCACTTACTTGAAATGTTTGCTTTGAAATATTATGAAATGTTTTGAAATCGTTATTCTTGTTATTATACTGCTATATGTATTAATCCATTCGTTCGTAAAACGTCTTCTATGTTGTTGGGAATCCCCGGGGAATTGAATAGCAAGTGGTGAAGAGAATCCACTTGCTTTGAGGTCACTGGCTTTAAGGAAAGTTGGTGCAGGTTAGGTAGAACTGGAAGCACTAACTAGGGTTTTTTCTGAATGTATGTTTGAATAAATGTTAGCAACGAGGTTCATTGCCAAAATTCCTATTGTGGCATAACCTAGTGAGGGTCACACCGGAAAAGTAGCAGGTTCATCGGCGCTTGGGTGAAAGCAAAAGGGGCTCGCTGGTGAAACTTTAGACTTGGATATATCCCGGAAAGGTGGATGCGTCTAGGGAAGTAGCAGGTTCTCCAATGCTTGTGTGAAGGGTAGGCAGAAGAGATCTATCCGTAGTGTGTGAAAAGTAAATGGAAGTAGTTTACTTGCAGTGAAACAAATTCTTTTCTGTCTAGACACTTGAGTACAGTGGCGAATGTGTATTCGTTGTTAAATAACCAAGCACTAGCACTTTAGAAAGAAATAAAGTTTCCGTTACCTTGTGAAGGAGGGAGTCAGTCGCGAAGCTGCTCTGACGTCACTCTGTGCCGCGCTGGGATTGGTAGACGCAGCGGGTGTGTAGTGGAGCTGGAATTGTAAAGGAGGGGTGAGTGCCGAAACGTGAGAATTGTCTCGCGAAAGGGCCGCGCACCCATTGGTCGAAATTATTTGAATTCGTGCATTTCATTGGTCGCACGAAAATAAGAGACGCACTAGGATTGGGAGCGACTTGTAAACAAAGCCGCTCGCAGAAGTCGTATGTGGCACACGTATACTCCGGAGACTAGACCTGATCCAAGATACCTGGGGTTTGGAAAGGATAAGTGGAAGACTAATAGATACGGCATTATGTACGGAAATAAGAGAAAATTATCTCTTGTAAACAAAGTAAAGAATTTTTTCAAAAAGGACAAACCGATTAGAACCAGAGAAGGTGTTGTAATTCCGCCACCGAATACTCTCGCATCTTTCATGATGTTTGATAAAGGGTACCACTCGTGTGTATGGTTGGAAAATTGGGTGGAGTACACGAAAGATGACGGAGTATTGGCTTTTCCGTTAGAAGGTACATTTAATGGCAGAATTCTATTTAATTTGAGAACCCGAATGAATGATTTACATCCCAGACCTAGATTAACTCAGTATGAAGCACTAAAGGAATGGGAAATCGAAGCTTTTGAAAGGGATAAGCCCCGGATGGATAAAGGGTTAATTAAATGTTATCCGAAACTGAAACAAGAGACCCGTGACAAAAAGATGAAACAGTGGAGACAGAATATGATAGTAGAAGGACTGTTTCCAATGATGCTAGTGGGTGGTCTTCCTGGGGGGAAAAGAAGACAGAAAAGTGTAAACACTGGGTGCCTATTGGAGAGTCGGATGATGAATTATTAGATGACCTGTTTATGAGAAGTCCGCCTCCTTACAATGAAAGAAATAGACCTTCCAGTGAGGGGGATAATTCTCGAAGACCTCCTCTCCAGGAAGAGGCCAGATCTGCCAGTGTGGGAGGGGGTTGCTTCATACCTCCCTTTAGGTCCCGTAGATGCAGGGGATATTTATCCAAGAATGCCAGCTAGTGGGGACGCAAGATACTCCCGTGAAAGAGACTTTTGCTCTAGATTTCCCTACGAAGGTGAGGCAAGACCATCCAGTTCAGGAATGCCGTTCCTAAACCCTCCATATGAGGAAGAACCAAGATCCCTAGGCACAGGTACTTTGCCCCCAAGACCTAGTGATGGTGAAGGACCCAGAGAAACACTTCCCGCTGCCCCGAGTTGTGCTCCAACTTTAACCCCACAAGTATTACATGACAATGCAGTGGAAAGGATATTGGAGGACAGAGAACGAGAGGCACTAGCTAAGCAGAGAGCTGAAATAATTCTGAGGATTTCTCAGTTAAATGCAAGTCCTGAGTCTTTAACAATTCCGGTTACTATTGGACCAGTGGTTCCATTGTATGGGGATCGACAGGGAAGTCCAAGAACTCCAGTTATTACCCCAGTTGTAGCCCAACCGAGATCAGAGCCCTTAATTATAGATGACTTAACAAGTGAATGTGAGTCTGAAGTTTCACTAATGGATCTGCCCATTAGGGAACCAGGAAAAAGGATGCAGAAAAGACATAATCCTTTCAATACGAGGGAGATTCAAATGGAATCAACTTCGGGTACTAAAAGTGTCACTGTAGTAACTCCTGAAGAAATTGAAAGATGGAGTCGAGAATTAGAAAAACATACTCTTCAGTCAAAACCTCTAGATCTCTACAAACTGAGAGTAGAAATAGAAGAACTTATGGCAGGAAATGTAGGATTAGATCGATTAAATACCTACTCGGAAGAAGAGCTGTTGGTTATCTGCAAGAGCCTTACTCGAAATGCCAGAGTACTCCATGAAAAACTAACTGACACTGCAGCTAATATGGGAATAGATATCTCGAAATCAAAACCTTTGCAAAAACCGTACAGAGCAGATTTCTCAGACAAGGATCTGGAAAACCTGAACATGTCAGGGAAGAAGGCACAGGTCAAAGAGTTATTGACAGTATTACAGAAATGGGGAGATGTGGACAGGTGGAAAGCCAGGTGGGCCAAGAAGAAAGAGGAGGCTAGATCTAAACAAGTGACTCCTCAATTCGTTCTAAAGGAAGCTGATAAACCCGAACAGTTATGTCCTATGCATGAAGTGCCAGGTGGAAAATACGTACATGTTCCATGGTCCAGACAGGATATTGTGTCCTTTACAAATGATTTCCCAAAATTACGAGAGAAGCCTGTGGACTGGTACAGGCAGGAGGAAAGGTTTGTAAAGGTTCAAAAATGCCTGTGGAAAGATTTGGATGGGTTCTTTGATATCGTAGTTCCGGTAGACTTATGGACCGAGTGTAAAATAGCCATAGCTTGGCCTAGTGAGGAGTACCCGAGGGACTCTAGGACAGGGGAACCCTCTAAAGAAGTGATGAGAAAATACGAACAAGTAATTCAACATTTGAAGCTAAAAGTGCCCGCAAAGGAAACTGATTGGACAAAAATAGATAGAACCACGCAGGAAAGGGACGAGACTGTACACTCCTTTTATGAAAGACTGTTACAGGTGTGTAAAACATACAGCGGCATAGATAACATCGAGATGAAAGATATGACTCACTTCATTTACAGGTTTGTAAATGGTTTAAGACCCGAAATTTGTCAGTGGATCAAAGATAATAAAATATGTTGGCAGTCCAAGAAAATAGACAAGGTCCTACGGTATGCAAAATACTGTGAGGACGAGATGGCAGATAAGAAAAAGGCACTCAAGGAAAAGGTGATGTGGGCACAAGTAAAGCTCGCAGAACAGCAGGAAAAGCAATTAAGTAAATTGAGTAAGAGTACCCAAAATCAAGGCCCTGGGGGTGGGGGAACGCCCAAAGTAAAAATGAGCAGAGAAGAAGCTAAAAAGAAATTTCCCTGCCACCAGTGCGGGGAAATTGGACATTGGCGGGACGAGTGTCTGTATTTACAGAATGATAATACCCAAACCCCTGATTTAATTTCACAGACGCAGAATGAAAAACAACGAAAGACCCAGCAGCAGGTAAAAACAATCCAAGTGCCCCGAGCGGCAAAACCTAATTTTAAGGGAAAATCACCGCAGGGTGACGACATAGAGATCTGGGGAGGCAATGAGAACAGAAATGCAGCAACTTCGCAGTATTTGTTAAATGACACTTTTCTCTGTGACGACCAGTACTGACGGGGCCTGAGAGGGGAGGACGAGGAGTGTGTACTTGGCGCCTCCTTGCCGGTAGACCAGTCAGGGCCATACATTGAAGGAAAGGTTGATGGAAATGATGTCACCTTTTTGTTGGACACTGGTGCTACCCGTTCTACTGTGAGAACAGCGGACGTTCCAAACCTACCCCTCTCGGGAGAAGCAATCCAGGTAGTAGGTGTATCTAATCAATTGATTAGTACCCCAGTTACTGAGCCCATGGAGATTACAATAGGGAACTTTAAAGAAATGCATAGATTTGTCGTTTGTGACACCAGTCCGGTAAACTTACTGGGACGTGATTTGTTGTGCAAAATGAACTGTACTATCTTTTGCACACCAAAAGGCGTCAAAATTCAGACCCCAGACGAAGATAGCATCTATAAATTAATGTTAATCAGACCTGACTCAGAAATTAAACGAATGACTGTACAAGACTTACCCGAAGAACTTCAAAAGACAGTGAAATCAGAAGTATGGGACTTTACTGGAAAGGATGTAGGATTAATGGCAAATGTAGATCCCATACAAATAGCCATGAAAGAAAATGCAGTTTACCCCAATACCAAGCCTTACAGAATGAGTGCCGAAGTAAGAGCAGGAGTTGCCATTGAAATACAGAAATTGCTAGAAGCAAACATCATACAAGAAGTGATGAGCAGCCCGTGTAATTCCCCCATAATTGAAATCAAGAAACCTAGTGGCAAGTACAGAGTAGTACAGGACCTGAGAAAGGTAAACAAGATCTTTGTTCCTTGCTGTCCTATTGTCCCGAACCCAGCAGTGATCCTGTATCAGAATCCTTCGGATGCTGAGTGGTTCACTGTGATAGACCTATGTCATGCATTCTTTTCGATCCCATTGCATCCAGACAGCAAATTTCTTTTCTCATTTGCTTTCAATAGTCACGTGTACGTTTGGAATAGGGTCCCCCAAGGGTACTTTTTATTCTTTATTCAGATCCTGAAAAAGTGCCTCGAATCCTTAGTCTTACCTGGAAAGTCTGTTTTGGTACAATATATAGATGACCTTTTGGTGGCGTCTAAAAGTCATAGAGATTGTGTGATTGACACCATTGCCTTGCTGAATCACCTAGGTGAAAAGGGACATAAAGTGGCCCCTGAAAAATTGCAGTTCTGTTCAAAATCAGTGAAATATCTGGGGCACCAGATAGAAAAAGGCATCAGAAAAGTCACTTCAGAGAGAGTCAGAATAATTCAAAAGATGCAGTTACCCCATACTCAGAAAGAGATCAGAATGTTCCTTGGGGTTGTAGGTTACTGCAGGCAATGGATTGTGGGATTCGCAGTCCTAGCAAAGCCTTTGATAAATATGACCAAGAAAGGAGCGAAGGACCCAGTTGAATGGGATGATGAAAGCTTAACAGCATTCACTAAATTACGGGACTGCCTGTGTACAGCCCCTGCTTTAGGAATGCCTGACTATTCTAAGGAGTTTGCCCTGTTCTGTGACACCCGATACAATTGTGCATTGTCAGTCTTAACCCAGGAACATGGGTTGATTAGACGCCCAGTGGCATATTTTTCTGCCACTTTGGATCCAGTGGCTGCTGGATTACCTGGGTGTCTGAAAGCGGTAGCTGCCACTTGCACGAGCTTAGAGCAGAGTGAATCCATTGTAATGGGACATCCTGTAACTCTGTATGTTCCACATACAGTTGTAATTGTACTGATCCGAACCAAGACTCAGTATCTCACCCCTAGTCGGCTGACTAAATACGAGAGGATTCTCGTGGGTGCTGCAAATGTAGTTATTACTCGGTGTAATATCCTGAACCCAGCCACCCTACTCCCTGACTCTATGATTGTAGAAGAAAAAGGAGAGAACGAGCATGACTGCATTGACCTGACAGAATTCAGTACTAAACCCCGCCCAGACATTAAGGAAACACCTTTGCCTGTACATGATGAGGAGTTCTTTGTGGATGGCTCATGTATGAGACACGAACTTGTAGGCCTAAGCGCTGCCTATGCTGTAGTCTCTTTAGACAGCATTAAAGAAGCATCATGTTTATTTGGAGTAAAGTCTGCACAAGTAGCCGAATTGATAGCATTGATAAGAGCTTGCAAATTGGGAAAAGACAAAAGAATAACAGTGTATACTGACAGTCAGTACTGTTATGGGGTTGTGCATGACTTTGGCCAATTATGGCTACAAAGAGAATTCCTGACTTCATCAGGTACCCCCATTCGGAATGGAAGGGTTGTACAAAATTTACTGGAAGCAATCCAATTACCAAAAGAGTTAGCAGTGGTCAAATGTGTTGCCCATAAAAAAGGCCTTGACGCTGTATCTTTGGGAAATGATTTTGCTGATCAAGTGGCAAAACAGTGTGCTAAAGATCGCATGTCCATAAATATCAAACTGGGAGGGACTGGAAACAGCTGCCAACTTATGGTGTTTGAAGAAGTGCCTACCTGGGATGAGGTGAGAGATTGGCAGCATGCTGCGCCATTGAAAGAGCAAGAAAGGTGGAGAAAACTTGGTTGTAGACCAAGAAGTGAGGATGGTGTCATTGTGGGCCCAAATGGTATGCCTGTGTTACCTAGACACCTGCTTGCCTCTATGGCCAGATTGATACATGGAAATTCACACACTGGTAGGGATGCCATGGTTCTGGTGTTTCAGCAGACCTGGTATAATCCGAAGTTCAGGAAGGTAGCAGAATCACTCTGCCAGAGGTGCTTAACATGTCAGCAGTTCAACGCTGGTAAAAGAACAGTAGTTGAACTGGGGAAAATTGGAAAATCAGGGGGTCCCTTTGTAAGGATACAGATTGACTTCATTACCATGCCTCGTTGTGAGGGAAAAAGGTATGTCCTTGTCATTGTCTGCCTGTTTTCAAAATGGGTGGAAGCTTACCCTGCCAAACAGAATGATGCCATAACCGTAGCCAAGATGTTACTACGAGAACTAATACCTAGGTTCGGGGTTCCAGTCACTATTGAATCAGATAGAGGTGGACATTTTCAGAATGAGGTAATTGATCAGCTCTGTAAAGCATTTGGAATCACACAAAAGCTGCACTGTGCATATCGTCCAGAGGCTTCTGGAGTAGTAGAGAAAATGAATGGCACCATAAAATCGAGATTAGCAAAAATGTGTAACTCTACTGGCATGAACTGGATAAATGCCTTGCCTCTTGTATTGATGGGACTCAGAAGTATTCCAGACCGAAAAACAGGCCTAAGCCCCCATGAGATCCTGATGGGAAGAGTGATGAGACAAGCATGGGTACCAGGATACAAACTGTTAAGCATTACTGATGATTTGGTACTTGAGTACTGCAAGCAACTGGGTGACCAAGTGCGTTCTATCTCTCGCCAGATTGGGGAAGACGCCGTCGCCAACCCGACAACTCCAGTTCACAAGTTGGTTCCTGGTGACTGGGTTAGAATCAAGAAGCATACTCGTTCGAGTTGCCTTGCACCGAGGTGGGGAGAAAAACGCCAGATAATACTGGTGACCACGACAGCAGTGAAGTGTGCAGGCGTTCCCAAGTGGATCCATGCCAGCCATACACAGAAAGTGATCCCAGACGAAGAACCTGGAGCTGAAGGTTGTCCAGCTGAGGGGTCTGCAGATGTTGGTCACGAAGTAGCTGATGACGAACAACCGAGCACCAGTCAAGATGATTGGATACCCATAATCGACTTAACTGAAGACCCAATCAGAACAAGAGAGCGAACCCAAGAAGATAGAGAGTGGAATAGAGAGGAAGAGATAGGCACAGGCGCAGACTCTCAGATCATTGAGATTCACGTCAAATCTGAGGACGAAGAGGGAGGTCAGATAAGGACAGAACAAGTGATCGATACTCCTCCACTGACTCCTGAAATTGAAAAGGGACAGATTAGAACTAGTACAAAAGTTCGAGCAGAAGAAAATCAAGAGATCGAAGTGCTTGAACAGGATCAGATAGAATTAGAAGAACGTGTTCAGGACACTGAAACAGAGACACTCGAAAGCCAAAATCAAAATTCACCTGAACCAGGCCAGCTTAGTAACCAGGCAGAAGAAATAGATATAAGACCTGGGACTAGTCAGACAGGAAGGGAAGAAACGGAAACAGAAGTGCCATAAACAAACGAAAATAAAAGAGCGTTAGAAGAAAGCCAAAACACAGTGCCCACTAAAAGACTCAAGAAAAAGAAAAATATTGAACCAGGATATATTAAGAAACTGAGACTGAGAATAAAAACAGTAGAAGAAAAACTTGCAGAAAGAAGGAAAAGTCCTCGAATTGCAGAACAAACTGGAGAAGGCTCCAAAAGAAGGAGTGATCGAATAAAAAGACTGAACGAAAAATACCAAGATCCTGAATGGACATTTTTAATTTTGGAGGATTTTGAGGATCTTGATATAACTAACGAAAGTGACAGAGAACCGATTGCTGATCAGTCTACAGAAGAGGAAGACGAATTAACCTGAAGTTGGACAGAGTAAGCTAACTGTGCAAAGTTACAAAGAGGGGTTGAGAAATCTTCTTCTGAACAAAAATGTCTGATTCAAACGTGAATGGAAGGCCTAGACGCAGTTGTTGCAAAACATGCTGCCGAGTATGTATATGTAGCATAGTTATAGTGATAATAATTTGGATAGGACTAACGGTTTTCATTCCTTATATGGTAAGCAAAAATACTAATATTGACCCTACTCAGACTGTGACCACTGACACTGAAGAACTGACAACACGAAGTGTAGAAAGACGTGAAAAAGCACTCAGACAAACTAAACGAGACTTAGAAGCATCAGATGAGGAAGGACTACATTATCATGGAGTTAGAAACCAGACACAGTTAAATGTTTTCGCTAATCTTTTAGTGCACTATGTAGAAACTATGGAGATAGAAGACTGCTATGTCTGCATGAAGCTACCTACTTCTGTAGCTGAAGGCGTGACTTATCATCACCTACCTTTGACTTATGGAATTTCCTGTAGCATTTTAGCTAGTTTATTTTACAAAAGAGGACCATTACAGTATTACTATTCTAATTCAGACGTGATATTTTCTGAACTTCCTATACGTGGAAATCTGAATCCTGTACATACCAAAAGTGACGTTACCCGTTATATGGGAGAATACTTTCTGACTATAGGTACCATAGACTTAAATGAAGCACACAGAGACAACTTGACCTATTCCTTACATGAACAAGAGAAAATGTTTTTAAACATGGCAGAGAAAAGAAGTGAGAGTTTCCAAAGAAAGGCAAATGATAAGAGACAGAAAACTCCTAAATGGGCTGAAAACATGGAAGGCACCTCAAATGGTGGGAGTGGTCCTGCTTTGTTGCTGGATTTCGAAAGGAAAGGGAAACTTTGTCTTCACCGCGAGAAGACTAGTTATTATAATAACATTTTCATTGGTTCCAGTCAATGTGAACACAATTAAAAGGTAATTGGAGGTTGGGGTTTCAAAAATGGGTCAGAACCTGTGTTTCCCGGAATTTATTATATATGTGGAAACAAGGCTTATTTCAAATTGCCGGATCACTGGTATGGAAGTTGCTACTTTGGCATTGTTTTCCCAAAAATATACCATGTGAAAGAAATTGCTGGAAGCAATGAAAACACTAATGGCTTAGTGCGTAGTAGAAGAGAAAGCGTAGGTGAAATAATGGGTAGTATTTTCAGTGCACTGATACCTGGAGTGGGAGTGGTTCTGAACACACACAGAATTTGCAAATTATCCACAATAGTGGATGTATTGTCTACTGACACAGCTCATGGATTCCTGCTGGTCAATACCGAAATGGTTGCGATCAGATCAATGGTTTTGCAGAACAGACTTGCGCTGGACACCTTATTAGCAAAAGAGGGCGGAGTCTGCCGGATGCTGAAGGCGCAACATTGTTGCACTTACATACCGGACAAAAGTGTACAGATCAAAAGATATGTGAAAAACATTACTAATTTGGAAAAGGAACTAAAACCACTGGAGGTTGACAGTGCCTGGAAGAGACTTGTCGATGGTCTCTCCAATGTAGGTCATTGGTTTGCTAATTTAGGTAGAAGTTTATTGTTTAAGGTACTGATGCCAATTGGAGTGATAGGTCTCATCATTCTCCTCATATTCGTCTGTTGCAAATGTCGCAAACACACAAAGAAATACACGGTGGATAGAAGGGGTGTGAAACGGAGTGTGGATGATCTTGAATTGGAAGAAATGAATAATCAGATTTACAAAAAGGTGAAAAGTTCTCACCCTAGCAAAGATGTGAAAGAGAAATTGAATCGCTTGTTGGAAGAGATTGAGATGCATAAAGTGTGAGAAAGTTAGCATCTGGTTCCATTTGTATTTTGTGATGACAGTAAATATCATCAAAGAGGGGATTGATAGAGCAAGATTTCGCATATTACGCGACTTGCTTGAGTCATGAACCTCGAATCTGTTGTAACCCGGTAATCCAATTTGTATGTTGTACTAATTTTCCTTCACTTTTGAATGCGCGTGTATCTTAGTGATGCTTGCCTATGTGTTTTACTAATACGATTAATCTGTGTCTTTAAATGGCCGCCGTTTAGAATATTGCTTCTGCGCATGCGTTAGTCAAACTCACGTGACGTGACGTAGTTGTAATTCAGGAGGGAAGGGGTGCGCATGCGTAATAGCCACAAGATGGCTGCTTGTGTAATAATGTGGTGAAGCTTGTGCAGATGCTCTCGTGTTATTGTGTATTGCACTAATACATAACTGCATAGTATATTTTTATAGTGGTAAACCATAAGTACAAGATCATGATATGTAGTACATGCATTTATTTCTATCTTTTAATTTGTTTTCGCTTACTTTTCATGTACCGTGATAACTGGGGGTCTGAATGAGCCGAGAACCATCTTGAAGGTCCCTGTTGCGCATGTCCAGTATGCGGCTGGTGGCATTGACAAGGTGCCAACTGAAGGTCCCTGCCAGGATGTGCCTGGGAAGATGCACCTTCACCCAGCCGGAGAAACAGAATTTGTACTACACTTGCAACAAATGTATACTCTGCCATTGTATTCTGTAGAATAGGTCATGGGAACCCAAAATTCACTAGGCGGTTCCTTAACATGATAATTTAGGCTTACAGTAGTCTGTTCTGATTGGTGTGTTAACCTAGCCTACTTTGGGACCAATCGAAATTGGGGATTCTGACACTTTGCAACATTTGGGGGTGGTACACTGACCCAAAACAGTATATCTAGCCTAGGTTCAGCTAGAGAAATTGTCCGACTAGTCTGAATAGCTGACCTGTCACTGACCCAACGCACTCAATAGGTGACTGAATTTACAGAGCGCTGCGGAGCACTCTGTCCGAAATTGACCATAGACTTTTGAAGGGTTTTACTAAACCTTAAGTGCTGGCGGAGCACTTTGCTGGGGAGTTCGCTAACCCAATCGGGGTTTTGACTGATAGCTGCAGAGAGGGTGGAGCGCAGGCGTTGTTTCCGAACTGCGGGTGCTGGTCGTGCCTTGGTGGTCCTGTCCTGATCCTTATCTGGTTTTCCTGTCCTGTTCTGGGGTGTCCATTCTGCACCTGCTGTCCCATTGATGACTGCTATTCCTTGGGGTATTTCCAGTCCTTGACTGATCCGTGGCCAGGGTTGGTTTTCACACCATTCTAGGTAAATATATAGATAGGGCTGAGAACTCTATACTGCACCTTTCTATTTTCCTGTCTTTCCTTCAATAAAGACATACCTTTGCACATGTTATAATTTCCATGCTTTCCGCAATCTACTATATGAATGACAATTGAATTTTTCATAGCATGTTCCTATGTTACCTTACCTTTTAGAGCACAATTCTCTCCATACTATTTATGAATTTAGATGTGGTTTATATTTTCTCCTGAATTCTATTTTGAAATAATAATATTAGAATTATAGCGTGTTCCACCTTTCACCCTTTTGATAGATGTATAGGATTCCTAATTTCCTCTCATTCTTCATGAAGTACGTCCAATAGTATAATTCTAGTACATGCAATAAGCTTGCTCATTTATAAATGTCCATTCTTGAGTTTCAGTTTAAGTCTACTTAGCGTGTTCACTATCGCACTATTCACAAAAAGTTTAATGATTTCCCTTACTCTTTTCTTGTATGGTTATGTTCTTTTTGTCATCATGATTATCGATTTGCCTTTTTAACTGTAAGCCTAATACACACAGAAACTGATTTCTAGATAAACCCTTTAAAACTTCTCAGTTGTCCGTGGTCATTTCATGAAAATCAAAGGTATTTTAAAGTTGGGTTTTGTATTTTGTCTACTTTTCTTCACAGCTAGCTCCCTGATCCATTGTGGTCATAGGTACCGGTAACGGTGGATTGGTAAGTCGGGTACACTAAAATAAAAGGAAGGAATCAGGGTTGCTGATGGTAGATTTGTGAGGTCGCCTGATTAATGTATATGGTGAATTGAAATATATGGGCCCGAAAACTATATGGTGACATTTTTGGTCAGGTGACCCCCGATCTCCACTCACAGAATATATGTAGCTTGGCAATCAGTAATTTATGATTCCCTCTTCCACAGAACAGGCACAATTCAACATCAAGCATCAAACGGAGAACATGTTCAGCACAACAGGATCAAAGCAAGCTTCCTTCCCTAATAGAACATGACAGAGCAGGCCCTATTATGGGTGTCAACATAACCAGCTTTACTCACATAAACAATGAATCAGTGGGTCAAGCATCTATGATGACAGAACTGGTAGCACAAGGAAAGCAACAGTGCAAGCTTGCCTTATTATCATATGAGGCACAGTGTGGATACCTACAGTGAATCAAGGAGCAAGTCCAGCATGGCCATCATCAGTGCAGTCATCTCCCTTTCAAAGAATAAGCACAGCACAAGCATGATACTGTGGACTGGACCTGTGGACCAGGGGTTGTGGAGGTATCGGGTGGTGGTGTAGGAACAGGCAGGACACCAGCTCTTGGGGTCAAAGAGGGCTTTATTGGTATTCCTCGTTGGGTTTTTAACATAAGAGTTCTCCGTGTTCTGAACGTAAGTCTCTCCCTCGCGAACTGACTGGGTTCCGTCGTGACGTTCGGGCGTTCTTCCTTCTAAGCTGGGTGTCTATGCCCCTCCGAGGTCTGGTCACGGTTGGGGTTGTCAGATGTCGTCTTGGCTCCGGTGACCCAGGGAAAGAGGAGACCAACAAAAAGGGGCCGTTAGTTCAGTTGTCCGCGGGGAGTATATGCACCGGGGGACCAGGTGTAGTGAGTTGGGAGAGTATTCACCAGTGATCATACTACTCTAGCATACTTCAGTGCTGGGGTGGGGGTGGAGGAAACAGACTGTGAGGGTAAACGCGGGGTAAAAGGAAACGAGAGGAGGGGGGGACGCAGGATCTCAAACAGGGGATCTGTGCACTATTTTACACGCTTGTTCCCCACCCAAGCTGCCATACGCTGCCGTACCTGGGCAAGCCACGCTCCTCCCCCGGGAGAGTGGCACGGCGGCTCGCAGGGTCGTTGGCCTCCTGGCTTTTCCTCGGCCGCTCCTCCGCTTGCTCCCAGCTGTTCTTCGGATTCTCCGCTTCTTCCTTCGGTTCTGCCGTCTCCGGTCTCTGGTTCTCCGTCTTCACTCCTCGCCGGCACTTCGGGGGTGATGTCACACGCCATCCACATCGCTTCCTGCCTTTTGGCCAATCCGGTCTTGCTGACGTATACACTGGGCGGATCCTCCTCCTCCGTGTAGATCCACTTAAAGGAGCCGAGTTCCTCTTCTTCATGATTCTCGGACTCCGTACCCCATGCCTCTGTCTGTAAGGAAGGAGTTTGTACCGGGTCAGAACCAGGTGCCCACCATTCTCCTGCAGCACGCAGCCTCACCCCGTTACACTCCTCCCCCCCTGCATTCTCCCGATTGGGGAGAACGGGCATGCGAGAGAGGAAATCGGCGTTCCCATTGTCCCTCCCTTTCCTATGTACAACCGTAAATGCAAAAGGCTGGAGGAAGAGGAACCACCGCAGTATCCTAGCGTTCTGTGTCCTGTTCTTTTGCATCCACTGCAATGGGGCATGATCGGAGTAGAGGGTAAAGGCCTTCCCCTCCAGATAGTAACGTAGCTTCTCCACTGCCCATCGAATCACCAGACACTCTTTTTCGACTGTGGGGTACCTTTGTTCCCGAGGGTGGAGTTTTCTACTTATACACAGTATCGGATGTTCCGCTTTGTCTTCCCCCATTTGAGACAGTACTGCTCCTACCCCTGTGTCAGAAGCATCTGTGGCTAGTATAAATGGCTTTTCGAAGTCTGGGGGTATTAACACCGGACTGTTTGTGATGGCGTTCTTCAGTCGTTCCAAGGCTGCTTTGGCTTCCTGTGAAGGAGGGACTGGCAGGGTGGTTTTGACGGTTTTTTGGAGTAAGTTGGTCAGGGGAGTGGCAATATCGGCAAAGTTCTCTACGAATCGCCGATAGTAGCCCATGAGGCCTAAAAAAGCCCTGAGTTCCCTTTTTGTTGACGGAAACGGTGTTTCGGTGATGGCTTTGATTTTCTCCTCTTGGGGAGCTATCACTCCGTCCCCTAACATGAACCCAAGGTATTTCACTTTTGAGAAAGCAGCCCTGGATTTCTTGGCGTTCACGTGCAATCTGGCGTCTCTCAAAGAGGCCATAACCCGGGTTACATGTTCTCGGTGCTCTGTCCAGGTATGACTGAAAATGACTATGTCATCTAAATGGGAAACAACCTTTACAACGCAACTTTTACAACGAACTACCATTACAACGAAATTTTTACAACGCAAAAACTTTTACAACGCATACCATTACAACGCAGGATTTTACAACGCTAGTACTTTTACAACGCATACCATTACAACGTAAGTATTGGTAAGTATATAATTTTTAAAAAAATATTATATGTTTGTGTTTTTGGGTATGGGGTATTTTTAGGGTTCAGGGTAAGTTTTGGGTTTTTGGGTAAAGGGGTATTTTTAGAGTTCAGGGTCAGTTTTCAGTTTTTGGGTAAAGGGGTATTTTTAGGGTTCAGGGTCAGTTTTCAGTTTTTGGGTAAAGGGGTATTTTTAGGGTTCAGGGTCAGTTTTCAGTTTTTGGGTAAAGGGGTATTTTTAGGGTTCAGGGTCAGTTTTCAGTTTTTGGGTAAAGGGGTATTTTTAGGGTTCAGGGTCAGTTTTCAGTTTTTGGGTAAAGGGGTATTTTTAGGGTTTAGGGTCAGTTTTCAGTTTTTGGGTACAGGGGTATTTTTAGGGTTCAGGGTCAGTTTTCAGTTTTTGGGGTACAGGGTTAATTTGTAAAAATAAATTAAAGTTATTTTTAAATTAAATTAATTAAATAAAATTACATTACATTTAATTATATTTTAATAATTTAAATTAATTTATATTAAAAAATTTTTTATATACTTACCAATATTTACGTTGTAATGGTATGCGTTGTAAAGGTACTTGCGTTGTAAAATCCTGCGTTGTAATTGTATGCGTAAAAGTTTTTGCGTTGTAAAAAATGCGTTGTAATAGTAGTCGTTGTAAAAGTATGCGTTGTAACGTCATACATCCCATCTAAATATACGGAGCTGTAGCCGGCATGAGGGGATAACACCGTGTTCATGAGCCGTTGGAACGTGGCAGGCGCCCCGTGTAGGCCAAAGGGAAGGACATTGAACTCGTATAACCCTTCCTCGGTGGCAAAGGCGGTTTTGTGGCGGTCCTCCTCTTTTAAGGGTACCTGCCAGTATCCCTTTGTCAGATCCAGAGTTGTTATGTATTTGGCTTCCCCTATACGTTCAATCAATTCGTCCACCCTGGGTATGGGGAACGCATCGAAGGAGGAAATGGCATAAAGTGCCCTGAAGTCCATACAAAAACTGGTGGACCCATCAGGTTTGGGCACCATAACGATCGGGGATGACCAGTTGCTTTTTGAGGGTCTGATGACGCCTAGGTCTAACATACTAGCGACTTCCTTCCTCACGTCAGCCCTTTTTGCTGCTGGTATGCGATATGCTCTTTGTTTTACAATGCCACCCGGGGTTGTATTAATCTCATGCTCTGCCAAGTGAGTGCAGCCAGGAGTGTCAGAAAACAAGGGGGAAAAAGGGCGGAGGTCGCTCAGCAGTTCCTGTTTCTCCGTGTCGGACAACTCCGGGTTGACGGGTAGGTCGGCTAGGGTTGATTTATCACCGCCTTCAGGAAGGGTCAAATTGGCTGATCGAGGTATAGGACCCAACCATTTTTTTAAGAGATTCATGTGAAAGGTCTGCTTGCGGGTGGGAAACATATGTAGCCGGTAGGTGGTACTGCCAATCCTCTCTAGTACTCGATACGGCCCCTTCCATTCGCTCCTGAATTTCTGGGTGGAGGAAGGAAGTAGCACTAGAGCCCAGTCCCCTTGGTTCAGGGTTCTCCAGCGTTTGCCTTTATCGTAATGTCGCTTTTGTCGTGTTTGGGCCGACTTCAGGTTTGAATATGCCAAATCCCTAAGTTTCCCCAATCGCGACCTCAACTGCTGGGTATAGTCCAGGAGGGATCGCTGTTCGTTGGCCTCCTCTTTTTCCCAAGCTTCCTTGGTTATGTCGAGCAGGGACCTGGGTTGCCGGCCATACAGCAGTTCAAAGGGTGAGTATCCAAGGCTGCTCTGGACCTGTACCCTTTCTACGTACAGAGCCAATGGGAGCATTCGGTCCCAGTCCTTATTCTCAGAGGTCAGCAGTTTCTTGAGGGTGGTTTTGAGAGTCCTGTTGTACCTCTCCACTAAGCCGTCCGTTTGTGGGTGGTACGCAGACGTGCGGATGTGTTGGAGGTCCAAAGTCTTGCATACCTCTCTCATCATGCGAGACACAAAGGCGTCCCCTGATCCGTCAGGATCTCACGGGGAAACCCAACCTTCGAAAATAATTCAACAAGTTTTTCTGCTATGTTCTTCGTGGTGGGGCTGCTTAACGGAAAAGCCTCCGGGAAACGGGTGGAATAATCCACCACCACTAGGGCGTAGGTATGTCCCCTAGTGGAGCGGGGCAGTGGCCCTATGAGATCCATGCCTACACATTCCCATGGATTGCCTATCACGGGCAGGGGTTGTAACGGGACTGCCGGGGGTCTGGTCATGTTCTTCCTCTGGCACACCTCACATTGTTGACAATAGGCCTCTGTCTCTTTGTAGATTCCCGGCCAATAAAATAAGCGCAGAATATTTTGTGTAGTCTTCTCTGCCCCGCTATATCCTGCTGTCAAATGTGTGTGGGCGTAGAACAATATCTGTTCTCGGAAGTCGCTTGGTACCACCAGTTGCCTGGGCTCTCCCTCCTTTCCCTCCCGATACAACAGGTCATTTTCCACAGTGAAGCGGGGATATCTCTGAGACGCTCCAGTAGTCTGGGCGATGTGGGCGGCCTCCCACGCGTTCAGGAGAGAAGGGTCGTTGGACTGTGCAAACTTGAACCCCCTGTCTATGACCCATGGTTCGGTGGACAGGTAGGCCTCGGCCGGAAGTTTGTCTAGCTCCCGTTTAAACAGGGCCAGGAACTGCGGATTGTCCACCCCTAATATCAGTTCTTCAGGCAAGGACCCCACCACTCCAACCTTTACCGTACAGGGTTCCCTCCCCGTTGAGTGTATGGTAATACGTGCAATGGGATACGTCTTGACATCCCCATGGACGCACCTTATGTGTACTTCACCCTCCTGCCCTATCTGTGATGGATGTACCAGTTTCCCCCGTATGACAGACTGTCTACAGCCCGAGTCTAGGAGAGCCCTCACAGGAGTGTGGTTCACCCGTACCCTTATGTAGTAGGAAGGCCCCATCTCTGCGCTGTACATCACGGCCTTAGGAATGTACCCAACTTCCATGGGTTCCTCCGTTGGTTTTCTTCTGGGGCACAACCGTGCGATGTGGCCCCACTCCCCACACTCAAAGCACTGCGGCCCCCGTATAGGGGTTATGTCCGGGCGGAAGGGCCGTGTTTTCATGGGTTCAAAGACGGCCTTTTTTTTCTCCAGTTTGGGTGGAGGGACTGTGTTCTTGGAGTGCTTTTCCGGTTCCCAGGGAAAGGTTCGAGGAGCGGCCCTTGTGTAGTTGGCCGCCATTTCAATCGCCTGAGCTGCGGTCAGGCCTGGATGTTGCCTCAACCACCTTTGAGTACCGTAGGGCAGAGTCTCCATGAACTGTTCCAGGATGACGCTTGTCATGACTTCTTCTTTACTCCGGGTTTCGGGTCTCAGCCACTTTTCCGCCGCCATTTTCAGACGTAGATATAACGTCTTCGAGTTTTCTCCTGTGACTCCTTTTTCCTTACGAAACCTGAGTCTGTAGGCTTCTGCGTCCATACCAAGGTGGTCCAGGATCACCCCCTTGATCTCGGTATAGGTGGCTGTTCCTGATTGGTTAGCGACCTGGTATGCTGTCTGTGCTTCTCCTGTCAATAAGGGAGCGAGAAAGAAAGGCCATTTTTCCTCTGGCCACCCACAGGCGCGGGCAGCTCTTTCGAAATTGACCAGGAAGGCATCCGGGTCTTCGCCCATTACGTACTTCTGTAGGGATACCCCCGACGGATGGGGTCCGATAGGTCGTCGATCTGCCGACACTGCTGTTCCTGGGGATGCCACCACTTTCTGTAAATTGTCCATTTGTTGTGTCATGGTGTTGCGAAATAGGGCTCGGTCTGCATCTGCTGTACTGATTTGTTGGCCGTTAGCCCATTCCAGTTTCTGTTGCCCGTCTATTAAGGTTTGGATCACTTGTTCCATGATCGGGTCTTGCTTCGAGGGAGTTGATCCCACTTCTGACACCACTGTGGACTGGACCTGTGGACCAGGGGTTGTGGAGGTATCGGGTGGTGGTGTAGGAACAGGCAGGACACCAGCTCTTGGGGTCAAAGAGGGCTTTATTGGTATTCCTCGTTGGGTTTTTAACATAAGAGTTCTCCGTGTTCTGAACGTAAGTCTCTCCCTCGCGAACTGACTGGGTTCCGTCGTGAGGTTCGGGCGTTCTTCCTTCTAAGCTGGGTGTCTATGCCCCTCCGAGGTCTGGTCACGGTTGGGGTTGTCAGATGTCGTCTTGGCTCCGGTGACCCAGGGAAAGAGGAGACCAACAAAAAGAGGCCGTTAGTTCAGTTGTCCGCGGGGAGTATATGCACCGGGGGACCAGGTGTAGTGAGTTGGGAGAGTATTCACCAGTGATCATACTACTCTAGCATACTTCAGTGCTGGGGTGGGGGTGGAGGAAACAGACTGTGAGGGTAAACGCGGGGTAAAAGGAAACGAGAGGAGGGGGGGACGCAGGATCTCAAACAGGGGATCTGTGCACTATTTTACACGCTTGTTCCCCACCCAAGCTGCCATACGCTGCCGTACCTGGGCAAGCCACGCTCCTCCCCCGGGAAAGTGGCACGACGGCTCGCAGGGTCGTTGGCCTCCTGGCTTTCCCTTGGCCGCTCCTCCGCTTGCTCCCAGCTGTTCTTCGGATTCTCCGCTTCTTCCTTCGGTTCTGCCGTCTCCGGTCTCTGGTTCTCCGTCTTCACTCCTCGCCGGCACTTCGGGGGTGATGTCACACGCCATCCACATCGCTTCCTGCCTTTTGGCCAATCCGGTCTTGCTGACGTATACACTGGGCGGATCCTCCTCCTCCGTGTAGATCCACTTAAAGGAGCCGAGTTCCTCTTCTTCATGATTCTCGGACTCCGTACCCCATGGCTCTGTCTGTAAGGAAGGAGTTTGTACCGGGTCAGAACCAGGTGCCCACCATTCTCCTGCAGCACGCAGCCTCACCCCGTTACAGATACCTTCAAGCTTCCTTTGATGAGGGAACATGAACAGCATTGACATCACCAATGCAAGCTTCATTCACTCACATATAATGCATAGAATTAGTACCAGGAGAGCAAGTTGCCCTCCTTCATAGAGGGGTGGAGAACAGGCGTCAACACTGCAAGCTTTGCCATGGAGATAAGGGGTGCACACGTTTCTCTCTCTGACCATGTTTCACACCATCCCACGCTAAGCACCTCATGGCATCAACTGAGCAAGACTCCCTCACTATACCAAAAGGTACACACTGGTCATCAACATTGCAGTGTTCACCTCATGATAGTGTAGGCCCAGCATGTCCATCATAAATGTGTGTTTCACTCTGCTAAAGACCAGGTGTGACATTAGCGTCACCAGTGCAAACTTCCTCTGATAACAGAACATAAGCTGCATGGACATCACCAATGCAAGCTTCCCTCCCTCACAGACTATGTATAGCATGGTCTTCAAAAGTGTGAGTTGTCCTCCCGCAGAGAGCAGGCATAACAAATGAGTAAATGTTCAAGATTCCCCCTCCCCCCCACACACACACAGAGCAGATGCAATATGGGCATCAGTAGTGCAAGCTTGCCTAACACAAAGAACAGGTTCTTCTTGGACATCAGAAGTGCAAGCTTTACTCCCTTACATAACAGGTTTTGCACGGACACCAATAGTGGAAGCTTCCCACACCAACACAAAAGGTATATCATAAACATTAACAGGGTAAGATTCCCTCCCCTAAGAGAACTAGAATGGACCTCTGCATTGCAAGCTTCCTCTTCTCACAGAACAGGATTCTAATAGACATCAGAAGTGCACATTTTCTCCTGCTCAGAGAGGTACAGCATGGCAGCAGGAGTGGCAGCGATGTGAGCCCCTCCCAATTTGCATTCATTATGAAATCACAGAAAATAACATCATAGGAAATGCCATCAATTGTCTATTGTTGAGCGACCTAGAAGAACCAACTTTCTTGGTGCGCATATCAGTAAAACAAAAACATAAATATTAACACTTATAAAATAAGCACATATTTTACATTTCAATTAAATGGAATACATTATATTAGTTACACTGGAAGGAAAGGTTTGTTGTGGTCTCTCCAAATCTTGTAAGTTCAATCAAATGTTAGCAATTTGTTTCCAGTTTAGTGCATTAGCTGAGCCCAAGGCAGCTGCCTATGCCTAGCGCCAGCCCTGAGCAGATGGTATTTGTCATAAAAGTTTCAGTATTGTAGCTCTGTCACACCTTTATTTTGTATTGATATGGTCCTGTGCTAAGTTCTAGACAGCCCTAAGCATGGGCTTTGTTTTAACATTGGCAGGTTCTTTGTCAACTGTTCATGTCCACTTAAACATAGTTTATTACTCAGTGAACATTCAGGGTCCATCCTCGACTCGAACAAACCGTGTAGCCATCACTCACCCTCTACAAATACATCATCCCTTTTCCTAAGTTCGGAGGATTTTATGCCAAATTTTTGTCATAGCAGAGCATTGCGCCTGGGAGATACCAGCCCTTCTTTACAGCCCAGGTCCGCATCCTTTTATTTTGACCCCATTCTGGACTCTTACCTTCTTCCTCGTAATCAGGAATGTCCTGGCTGGTTCCGGGTGCATAAGCAAAGTCCGCTGGGGTGAGGCCACTGGGACCCTCCATCGTGTTGCCTCTGACAGCCCTGGTACTTCACCTTTCCTGTTCAGATCTCTCTGCACACTGAAGGTTCTGATGTGACAGTAGTTGCTATGGCCAGGGTTCTGAGTTCTGACATCACACAGACAAGGCCTTAAGCTCCGGTCGCTGTGTACATTTGAAGCCATGGCTTCTCAGGAAAATTCTGAACATTGGAAGCTAACACCCAGAACCACATAGCCACGCTATAAGTGGCAACATTACATTATATTACAGTGTCACAGCCTTTAAAATTATAAATTGTATTATCATATTAATTATTGCATATTGAGAAATATCAGGGTGCCAAGCTGGGCCAATGGGGATAGTTCCTTTGCTCTCACACCTCGTTTTTAACCATGCAGTTCAGACAGTAACAGTTAGAGGTGTAAGGTGTAGCATAATGGCGCCTATCTGTCTTTATTTACTTATGAAAGGAGAGCAAATCAATCATTCCAGAAAATAAAGCATGGCCGGGTTTCCAGGAGTTACTTGGCGCCCAATTAACTAATTCTTTTTTATTTTTATTTTTATTTATTGAGATTTATGTCAGCAGACAGATACATGATAGCTCAATCATAAACAATAAACTTAAAGGTGTAATTAAGTTACAAAACAATTATACAAATTAAATGCAGTTTACAAACAATCATCGTTAGTACATTACTACATAGCCTTTGTACCTATAAGTGGAAAGACCATAGAGTACATTATTTTATTTCCATAGTTCCTTCAAATTACGAACCTATCCACATTGCAATAGAATGCCACAATTTGCTCCTCTGCTCTTTCCTTCTAATACCCTTGATTCTGTATAGTGCCATCTCAAGGTGAAATGTGAAAAGCAGTCTAGTTTGCCAATTGATAAAAGTTGGTGATGCCTCGTCCAGCCATTGAGAGGTGATACATAAACGGAAGATGGCCATACAAATAAACACAAATCCCTGCTCAGCGGGCGACCAATTATTCAGCACATTTTCTTGACACCCGAATATCACCAATGTTGGTGATATTTGTATTGGTATGCCCAAATTAGTCGTAATAAAGACCTCTACATCTTTGATAAATTTAGAGAGCTTAAGACAGGAGAAAAAAAACATGTGGGTGGCATCAGCCGCAAATAAACCACACCGATTACAACTGGTCCCCCTACCCGAATTCCATTTGGCCAATTTCCCAGGTGTGTAATATAATCCAAAGATTGACATAAAATGCTGAGATTTTAAGGGACCGTTAAAAAGAACATTAGTTGCAAGCTCGATGCTTCTTATGAGGTTAACCCCCTCCATCCCTTTATTAATCCATTTTCGCGGGGAAACATCCTTTACAACGCAACTTTTACCTCGCAGTGCTTTTACATCGCAACTTTTACAACGCAAACCATTACAACGCATTGCGCGGGGGGGCGCTCTAGGATAGGGAATAGATTTAATGTACTATCCAACACCTTCCCTACTATCCATGGGGACTGGAGTTGGAATAGTAAATTAAACTATTCACTATCCAGCACCCCAAAGCGCTATGCGTTGTAAAACTTGCGATGTAAAAGCATGCATGGTAAAAGCATGCGTTGTAATGTCATACATCCCATTTTCTCTCACATACTTCTAGATCATCCTCCTTTTTAGCAATAAATAATTGGTAAAGAAAACCTATTTTAGCCCTTATTCTAAGTGCTTCCACAATCTCAATTTTATTTAATATAATCGTATTGTTATTTAATTTCTGTTCACAAAAGCTACGGACCTGAAGGTATTTAAAAAAATCCCTTCGGTCTAAATTATAATTCTGCTGTAAGAATTCAAATGAAGCAAAATGAGTCCTCTGAAATAAATCCCCAAGGTGACGAATACCCAGATTATGCCATTTTACCATTACATAATCATAAAAAATCTCAGGTAGTAAAGGGGAGTTATGCAAAGGGGTATATGCATTCAAATTCGGGCCTATCCCTAACTAATTCTTTGTATTTTGGGAATGTATGTAGTATTTTGTGCCTTGCAGAGGCTGGCAAATTGCTTGACTTGTTCCCAAAATTCTGAACCATGCATACAAGTTGGCAACAAACTAATGAACATTTTCTGAGAAAATGCTTGACAGTCACACACACTGCTTAAGTATCTCTATGCTCTGTATCTCAATACCTGTGTGGTGGGACCAGGGCCGGACTGACTGTAGCGGGCACTGGGCGTTTCCCCGGTGGGGGGAGGGGTGGGGCCGGTTTTGTGTCCGTGGGGTCTGCTTTTGCAGCACTGCTGCAATATTGGCCCCCTGTAAGAAAAGAGAGAGCAGTGCTTCTAGCTAGCCCCCACCCCCCAAAAGGGCTGGTTGAGCAGAAACCTACCAGGGCTGGTTGCTGTTCCCAGTCCAGTCCTGGGTGGGACTGCAATGTAAATGTTTTTCAGTCAAAAAGCAGGTACGGAATAGACATCATCAGTGCAAGTGCCCTTTGAAAATAACCATATACCGCATGGATATAACCATTGCAACCTTCTGCCACTCACAGAACATATGGAGCTTGGGCATCAGTATGGTGTACTGGCCTCTTCCACAAAACACGCACAATTCAACATCAAGCATCAAACAAAGTACATGTCCAGCACAAAAGGATCAAAGCAAGCTTCCTTCTCTAATAGAACATGACAGAACAGGCACACTATGGGTATCAACAGAGCAAGAATTTATCACACAAAGAATGAATCAGTGAGACAAGCATCTATGGATGACAGAAATGGTAACACAAGGAAAGCAATAGTGCAAGCTTCCCTAATTATTATATAAGGCGCAGCGTGGATACCTACAGCGTAGTCCTCACTGCATCAAGGAGCAAGTCCAGCATGGCCATCATCAGTGCACACTTCTCCCTATCACAGAAAAAGGACACAGCATGGGCATGACACCTTCAAGCTTCCTTTGATGAGGGATCATGAACAGCATTGACATCACCAATGCAAGCTTCATTCACTCACCTAAAATGCATAGAATTAGTACCAGGAGAGCAAGTTGCCCTTTTTCACAGAAGGATGGAGAACAGGCGTCAGCACTGCAAGGTTTGCTTGCTACAACCACAGGGACACCATGGAGATAAGCAGTGCACACGTTCCTCCCTCTCTGGCCATGTTTCACACCCTGCAACACTAAGAACTTCATGGGCATCAACTGAGCAAGACTCCCCCACTATAACAAAACGTACACACTGGGCATCGACATTGCAGTGTTCACCTCAGGATAGTGTAGGCCCAGCATGTCCATCAGAAATGAGTGTTTTCCTCTGTTAAATAACAGGTGTGACATTAGTGTCACCAGGGAAAACTTCCTCTGGTAACAGAACATATGCTGCCTGGACTGCACCATTGCAAGCTTCTCTTAAAAATTAAACATACGATGCATGGACAATGCCAGTGCAAGCTTCCCTTGATTATTGAACATATGCTGCATGTACCTCACCAGTGCAAAGCTTCTCTTGATAATGAAATATATATGCTGCAAGGTCATCACAAGTGTAAGCTTTCCTCGATAAATAAACATATGCTCATGGACCTCACCAGAGCAAGTTTCCCTTGATAATTGAAAATATGCTGCATGGGCCTTTCCAGTACAAGCTTCCCTTGATAATTAAACATATGCTGCATGGACATCACAAGTGCAAGCTTCCCTTGATAATTAAACATGTGCTGCATGAGCCTCTCCAGTGCCAGGTTCTCCTGATAATTAAACATATGCTGCATGGACATCACAAGTGCAAGCTTCCCTTGATAATTAAACATATGCTGCATGGACATTGCCAGTGCAAGCTTCCCTTGATAATTGAACATATGCTGCATGGGCCTCTCCACTGCAAACCTCCCTTGATAATTAAACATATGCTGCATGGACATCACAAGTGCAAGCTTCCCTTGATAATCTAACATAAGCTGCATAGACATCGCCAGTGCAAGCTTCCCTTGATAAATGAACATATGCTGCATGGACCTTACCAGTGCAAGCTGCCCTTGATATTTAAACATATGCTGCATGGACATCGCCAGTGCACGCTTCCCTTGATAATCTAACAGAAGCTGCATATACATCGCCAGTGCAGGCTTCCCTTGATAATGGAACATATGCTACATGGACATCACCAGCGCAAGCTTCCCTTGATAATTGACATATGCTGCATGGACCTCTCCAGTGCAAGCTTCCCTTGATAATTAGCCATATGCTCCATGGACATCGCCAGTGCAAGCTTCCCTTGATAACTGAACATATGATACATGGACCTCTCCAGTGCAAGCTTCTCTTGATAATTGAACATATGCTACATGGACATCGCCAGTGCAAGCTTCCCTTGATAACTGAACATATGATACATGGACCTCTCCAGTGCAAGCTTCTCTCGATAATTGAACATATGCTGCATGGACATCGCCAGTGCAAGCTTCCCTTGATAAATAAACATATGCTGCATGGACATCACCAGTGCACGTTTTCCTTGATAATTGAACATATGCTGCATGGACATCGCCAGTGCAAGCTTCCCTTGATAACTGAACATATGATACATGGACCTCTCCAGTGCAAGCTTCTCTTGATAATTGGACATATGCTGCATGGAAATCGCCAGTGCAAGCTTCCCTTGATAATTAAACATGAGCTGCATGGACATCACAAGTGCAAGCTTCCCTTGCTAATTGAAGGTATGCTGCATGGGCCTCTCCAGTGTAAACTTCCCTTGACAAATAAACATATGCTGCATGGACCTCTCCAGTGCAAGCTTCCCTTGATCATTAAATATATGCTGCATGGACCTCCCCGGTGCAAGCTTCCCTTGATAATTGAACGTATGCTGCATGGGCCTCTCCAGTGCAACCTTCCCTTGATAATTGAACATATGTTGCATGGGCCTCTCCAGTGCAAGCTTCCCTTGATAATTTAAACAAATGCTGCATGGACATAACAAGTGCAAGCTTCCCTAGATAATTAAACATATGCTGCATGGACATCGTAAGTGCAAACTTCCATTAATAATTGAGATATGCTGCATGGACCTCTCCAGTGCATGATTTCCTTGATAATTAAACATATAATGCATGAACATCACAGGTGCAAGCTTCCCTTGATGTTTCAACATGAGCTGCATGGACATCGCCAGTGCAAGCTTCCCGTGATATTAGAACATATGATGCATGGACCTCTCCAGTGCTAGCTTTCCTTGATAATTGAATATATGCTGCATGGACATTGCCAGTGCAAGCTTCCCGTGATAATTGAACATATGCTGCATGGACCTCTCCAGTGCTAGCTTTCCTTGATAATTAAAGATATGCTGCATGGACATCTCAAGTGCAAGCTTCCCTTTATAAATTAACATATGCTGCAAGGGCATCACCAGTGCAAGCTTCCCTTGATAATTGAACAAATGCTGCCTGGGCCTCTCCAGTGCGAGCTTCCCTTGATAATTAAACAAATGCTGCATGGACATAACAAGTCCAAGCTTCCCTTGATAATTAAACATATGCTGCATGGACCTCTCCAGTGCAAGCTTCCCTTGATAACTGAACATATGTTGCATGGACATCACAAGTGCAAACTTTCCTTGATAATTGAACATATGCTGCATGGACATCACAATTGCAAGCTTCCCTTGATAATTAAACATATGCTGCATGGAAAACACAATTGCAAGCTTCCCTTGATAAATAAACATTTGCTGCATGGACATCACCAGTGCGTGCTTCGCTTGATAATTGAACATATGCTGCATGGACATTGCCAGTGCAAGCTTCCCTTGATAATTGAACATATGCTGCATGGACCTCTTGAGTGCAAGCTTCCTTTGATAATTGAACATATGCTGCATGAACCTCTTGAGTGCAAACCTCCCTTGATAATTAAACATAAGCTGCATGGACTTCGCAAGTGCAAGCTTCCCTTGATAATTGAAAATATTCTGAATGGGCCTCTCCAGTGCAAGCTTCCCTTGGTAATAAAAGATATACTGCATGGACCTCACCTTTGCAAGCTTCCCTTGATAATTAAACATATGCTGCATGGAAAACACAAGTGCAAGCTTCCCTTGATAAATAAACATATGCTGCAAGGACAGCGCCCGTGCAAGCTTCCCTTGAGAACTAAACATGCTGCATGGACATCACCAGTGTGTGCTTCGCTTGATAATTGAACATATTCTGCATGGACATCACCAGTGCAAGCTTCCCTAGATAATTGAACACATGCTGCATGGGCCTCTCCAGTGCCAGCTTCCCTTGATAATTGAAAATATGATGCATGGACTTCACAAGTGCAAGCTTCCCTTGATAATTGAAAATATGCTGCATGGGTCTCTCCAGTGCAAGCTTCCCTTGATAATAAAAGATATACTGCATGGACCTCACCTGTGCAAGCTTCCCTTGACAAATAAACATATGCTGCATGGTCATCACCAGTGCAAACTTTCCTTGATAATTGAAAATATGCTGCATGGACTTCACAAGTGCAAGTTTCACTTAATAAATAAATATATGCTGCATGGACCTCACCTGTGCAAGCTTCCCTTGATAATTGAACGTATGCTGCATAAGCCTCTTCAGTGCAAGCTTCCCTTGATAATTAAACATATGCTGCATTGACCCCTTGAGTGCAAGCTTCCCTTGATAATTGAACATATGCTGCATGGACCTCTTAAATGCAAGCTTCCCTTAATAATTAAACATAAGCTGCATGGACCTTATCAGTGCCAGCTTCCCTTGATAATGGAACATATGATACAATGGACATCTCCAGTGCCAGCTTCCCTTGATAATTGAACATATGCTGCATGGACATCGCCAGTGCAAGCTTCCCTTGATAATTAAACATGAGCTCCATAGACATCACAAGGGCAAGCTTCCCTTGATAAATAAACATATGCTGCAAGGACATCGCCAGTGCAAGCTTCCCTTGATAATTAAACATATGCTGCATGGACATTACCAGTGCGAGCTTCGCTTGATAATTGAACATATGCTGCATGGACATCGCCAGTGCACGCTTTCCTTGATAATTGAAAATATGCTGCATGGGCCTCTCCAGTGCAAGCTTCCCTTGATAATTGAACATATGCTGCATGGACATCACAAGTGCAAGCTTACCTTGATAAATGACCATATGCTGCATGGACCTCTCCAGTGCAAGCTTCCCTTGATAAATGGAAATATTCTACATGGACATTGCCAGTGCAAACTTCCCTTGATAATTGAACATATGCTGCATGGACATCACAAGTGCAAGCTTCCCTTGATAATTGAACGTGTTGCTGCATGGGCCTCTCCAGTGCAAGCTTCCCTTGATAATTGAACATATGCTGCATGGACATCACAAGTGCAAGCTTCCCTTGATAATTGAACATATTGCTGCATGGGCCTCTTCAGTGCAAGCTTCCCATGATAATTAAACATATGCTGCATGGACAGCACAAGTACAAACTTCCTTTGATAAATAAACATATGCTGCAAGGACATCGCCAGTGCAAGCTTCTCTTGATAATTAAACATATGCTACATGGGCATCACAAGTGCAAGCTTCTCTTTATAATTAAATATATGCTACATGGACCTCACCTGTTCAAGCTTCCCTTGATAATTAAACATATGCTGCATGACCATTGCCAGTGCAAGCTTCCCTTGATAATTGAACTTATGCTGCATGGGCTTCTCCAGTGCAAGCTTCCCTTGATAATTGAAAATATGCTGCATGAACCTCTCCAGTGCAAGCTTCCCTTGATAACTAAACATATGCTTCATGGACATCACAAGTGCAATCTTCCCTTGATAATTAAAAATATGCTGCATGGACCTCCCCTGTGCAAGCTTCCCTTGATAATTGAACGTATGCTGCATGGGCCTCTCCAGTGCAACCTTCCCTTGATAATTGAACATATGTTGCATGGCCCTCTCCAGTGCAAGCTTCCCTTGATAATTTAAACAAATGCTTCATGGACATCACAAGTGCAATCTTCCCTTGATAATTAAAAATATGCTGCATGGACCTCCCCTGTGCAAGCTTCCCTTGATAATTGAACGTATGCTGCATGGGCCTCTCCAGTGCAACCTTCCCTTGATAATTGAACATATGTTGCATGGCCCTCTCCAGTGCAAGCTTCCCTAGATAATTAAACATATGCTGCATGGACATCGTATGTGCAAGCTTCCCTTGATAATTTAAAATATGCTGCATGGGCCTCTCCAGTGCAAGATTTCCTTGATAATTAAACATATGATGCATGGACATCACAAGTGCAAGCTTTCCTTGATGATTGAACATAAGTTGAATGGACATCGCCAGTGCAAGCTTCCCATGATAATTGAACATATGCTGCATGGACCTGTCCAGTGCCAGCTTTCCTTGATAATTGAACATATGATGCCATGGACATCTCCAGTGCCAGCTTCCCTTGATAATTGAACATATACTCCATGGACTTCACAAGTGCAAGCTTCCCTTATTATTTGAAAATATGCTGCATGGGGCTCTCCAGTGCAAGCTTCCCTTGATAATTAAAGATATGCTGCATGGACATCACAAGTAAAAGCTTCCCTTGATAATTGAACATATGCTGCATGGACCTCTCCATTGCAAGCTTCCTTTGATAATTGAACATATGCTGCATGGACCTCACCAGTTCAAGCTTCCCTTGATAATTGAAAATATGCTGCATGGACTTCACAAGTGCAAGCTTCCCTTGATAATTGAAAATATGCTGCATGGGCCTTTCCAGTGCAAGCTTCCCTTGATAATAAACATATGCCTCAAGGACATCACCAGTGCAAGCTTCCCTTGATAATTTCACATATGCTGCATGGGCTTCTCCAGTGCAAGCTTCCCTTGATAATTGAACATATGATGCATGAACCTCTCCAGTGCAAGCTTCCCTTGATAATTGAACATATGTTGCATGGGCCTCTCCAGTGCAAGCTTCCCTTAATAATTGAAAATATGCTGCATGGACATCACAAGACATCACAAGTGCAATCTTCCCTTGATAATTAAACATATGCTGCATGGACCTCCCCTGTGCAAGCTTCCCTTGATAATTGAACATATGCTGCATGGGCCTCTCCAGTGCAACCTTCCCTTGATAATTGAACATATGTTGCATGGGCCTCTCCAGTGCAAGCTTCCCTTAATAATTGAACATATGCTGCATGGACATCACAAGTGCAAGCTTCCCTTGATAATTAAACATATGCTGCATGGATCTCCCCTGTGCAAGCTTCCCTTGATAATTGAACGTATGCTGCATGGGCCTCTCCATTGCAACCTTCCCTTGATAATTGAACATATGTTGCATGGGCCTCTCCAGTGCAAGCTTCCCTTGATAATTTAAACAAATGCTGCATGGACATCGTAAGTGCAAGCTTCCCTTGATAATTTTAAATATGCTGCATGGGCCTCTCCAGTGCAAGATTTCCTTGATAATTAAACATATGATGCATGGACATCACAAGTGCAAGCTTCACTTGATAATAGATAAAATATGCTGCATGGACCTCACCATTGCAAGCTTCCCGTGATAATTGAAAATATGCTGCATGGGCCTTTCCAGTGTAAGCTTCCCTTGATAATTAAATATATGCTGCATGGACATGGCCAGTGCAAGCTTCCCTTGATAAATAAACATATGCTGCAAGGACATCACCAGTGCAAGCTTCCCTTGATAATTAAACAAAGGCTGCATGAACATACCAAGTCCAAGCATCCCTTGATAATTAAACATATGCTGCATGGACCTCTCCAGTGCAAACTTCCCTTAATAATTTCACATATGGTGCATGGGCTTCTCCAGTGCAAGCTTCCCTTGATAATTTAACATATGCTGCATGAACCTCTCCAGTGCAAGCTTCCCTTGATAACTAAACATATGCTGCATGGACATCACAAGTGCAATCTTCCCTTGATAATTGAACATATGCTGCATGATCCTCTCCAGTGCAAGCTTCCCTTGATAACTAAACATATGCTGCATGGACATCACAAGTGCAATCTTCCCTTGATAATTAAAGATATGCTGCATGGACCTCCCCTGTGCAAGCTCCCCTTGATAATTGAACGTATGCTGCATGGGCCTCTCCATTGCAACCTTCCCTTGATAATTGAACATATGTTGCATGGGCCTCTCCAGTGCAAGCTTCCCTTGATAATTTAAACAAATGCTGCATGGACATCGTAAGTGCAAGCTTCCCTTGATAATTTTAAATATGCTGCATGGGCCTCTCCAGTGCAAGATTTCCTACATAATTAAACATATGATGCATGGACATCACAAGTGCAAGCTTCCCTTGATGATTGAACATAAGTTGAATGGGCATCGCCAGTGCAAGCTTCCCTTGATAATTGAATATATGCTGCATGGACCTCACCAGTGCAAGCTTCCCGTGATAATTGAACATATGCTGCATGGACCTCTCCAGTGCCAGCTTTCCTTGATAATTGAACATATGATGCCATGGACATCTCCAGTGCCAGCTTCCCTTGATAATTGAACATATGCTCCATGGACTTCACAAGTGCAAGCTTCCCTTGATATTTGAAAATATGCTGCATGGGCCTCTCCAGTGCAAGCTTCCCTTGATAATTAAAGATATGCTGCATGGACATACCAAGTGCAAACTTCCCTTGATAATTTCACATATGCTACATGGACATCGCAAGTGCAAGTTTCCCTTGATAATTAAACATATGCTGCATGGACCTCACCTGTGCAAGCTTCACTTGATAATTGAACATATGCTGCATGGGCCTCTTCAGTGCAAGCTTCCCTTGATAATTAAACATATGCTGCATGGACATTACCAGTGCGAGCTTCGCTTGATAATTGAACATATGCTGCATGGACATCGCCAGTGCACGCTTTCCTTGATAATTGAAAATATGCTGCATGGGCCTCTCCAGTGCAAGCTTCCCTTGATAATTGAACATATGCTGCATGGACATCACAAGTGCAAGCTTACCTTGATAAATGACCATATGCTGCATGGACCTCTCCAGTGCAAGCTTCCCTTGATAAATGGAAATATTCTACATGGACATTGCCAGTGCAAACTTCCCTTGATAATTGAACATATGCTGCATGGACATCACAAGTGCAAGCTTCCCTTGATAATTGAACGTGTTGCTGCATGGGCCTCTCCAGTGCAAGCTTCCCTTGATAATTGAACATATGCTGCATGGACATCACAAGTGCAAGCTTCCCTTGATAATTGAACGTATTGCTGCATGGGCCTCTTCAGTGCAAGCTTCCCATGATAATTAAACATATGCTGCATGGACAGCACAAGTACAAACTTCCTTTGATAAATAAACATATGCTGCAAGGACATCGCCAGTGCAAGCTTCTCTTGATAATTAAACATATGCTACATGGGCATCACAAGTGCAAGCTTCTCTTTATAATTAAATATATGCTACATGGACCTCACCTGTTCAAGCTTCTCTTGATAATTAAACATATGCTGCATGACCATTGCCAGTGCAAGCTTCCCTTGATAATTGAACATATGCTGCATGGGCTTCTCCAGTGCAAGCTTCCCTTGATAATTGAAAATATGCTGCATGAACCTCTCCAGTGCAAGCTTCCCTTGATAACTAAACAAATGCTTCATGGACATCACAAGTGCAATCTTCCCTTGATAATTAAAAATATGCTGCATGGACCTCCCCTGTGCAAGCTTCCCTTGATAATTGAACGTATGCTGCATGGGCCTCTCCATTGCAACCTTCCCTTGATAATTGAACATATGTTGCATGGGCCTCTCCAGTGCAAGCTTCCCTTGATAATTTAAACAAATGCTGCATGGACATCGTAAGTGCAAGCTTCCCCTGATAATTTTAAGTATGCTGCATGGGCCTCTCCAGTGCAAGATTTCCTACATAATTAAACATATGATGCATGGACATCACAAGTGCAAGCTTCCCTTGATGATTGAACATAAGTTGAATGGGCATCGCCAGTGCAAGCTTCCCTTGATAATTGAATATATGCTGCATGGACCTCACCAGTGCAAGCTTCCCGTGATAATTGAACATATGCTGCATGGACCTCTCCAGTGCCAGCTTTCCTTGATAATTGAACATATGATGCCATGGACATCTCCAGTGCCAGCTTCCCTTGATAATTGAACATATGCTCCATGGACTTCACAAGTGCAAGCTTCCCTTGATATTTGAAAATATGCTGCATGGGCCTCTCCAGTGCAAGCTTCCCTTGATAATTAAAGATATGCTGCATGGACATACCAAGTGCAAGCTTCCCTTTATAAATTAACATATGCTGCAAGGACATCGCCAGTGCAAGCTGCACTTTGTAATTGTACACATTCTGCATGGACAGCACCATTGCAAGCTTCCCTTGATAATTAAACGTATGCTGTATGGACATCGCCAGTGCAAGCATCCCTTGATAATTGAACAAATGCTGCGTGGGCCTCTCCAGTGCAAGCTTCCCTTGATAATTAAACAAATGCTGCATGGATATAACAATTCCAAGATTCCCTTGATAATTAATCATATGCTGCATGGACATCACAAGTGCAAGCTTACCTTGATAATAAAATATATACTGCATGCACCTCACCTGTGCAAGCTTCTCTTTATTATTAAACATATGCTGCATGAACATCGCCAGTGCAAGCTCCCCTTGATAAATAAACATATGCTGCATGGACATCACAAGTGCAAACTTCCCTTGATAATTGACTATATGCTGCATGGACATTGCCAGTTCCAGCTTCCCTTGATAAATGAAAATATGCTGCATGGACTTCACAAGTGCAAGATTCCCTTGATAATTGAAAATATGCTGAATGGGCCTCTCCAGTGCAAGCTTCCCTTGATAATAAAATATATACTGCATGACCCTCAACTGTGCAAGCTTCTCTTTGTAGTTAAACATATGCTGCATGGACGTCACTTGTGCAAGCTTCCCTTGATAATTAAATGTATGCTGCAAGGACATCGCCAGTGCAAACTTCCCTTGATAATTTCACATATGCTACATGGACATCGCAAGTGCAAGTTTCCCTTGATAATTAAACATATGCTGCATGGACCTCACCTGTGCAAGCTTCACTTGATAATTGAACATATGCTGCATGGGCCTCTTCAGTGCAAGCTTCCCTTGATAATTAAACATATGGTTCATGGACCTCTTGAGTGCAAGCTTCCCTTGATAATTAAACATAAGCTGCATGGACACCACAAGTTCGAGCTTCCCTTGATAATTGAATATATGCTGCATGGACCTCACCTGTGCAAGCTTCCCTTGATAATTAAAAATATGCTGCATGGAGATCGCCAGTGCGAGCTTCCCTTGATAATTAAACATATGCTGCATGGACATCACCAGTGCAAGCTTCCCTTGAGAATTGAACATATGCTGCATGGACCTCACCAGTGCAAGCTTCCCTTGATAATTAAACATATGCTGCATGGACATCACAAGTGCGAGCTTCCCTTGATAATTAAACATATGCTGCATGGACATCACCAGTGCAAGCTTCCCTTGAGAATTGAACATATGCTGCATGGACCTCTCCAGTGCCAGCTATCCTTGATAATTGAACATATGATGCCATAGACATCTCCAGTACAGCTTCCCCTGATAATTAAACAAATGCTGCATGGACATAACAAGTCCAAGCTTCCCTTGATAATTAAACATATGCTGCATGGACATCGCCAGTGGAAACTTCTCTTGATAATTGAACATATGCTGCATGGACATCACAAGTGCAGGCTTCCCTTGATAATTGAACGTATGCTGCATGGGCCTCTTCAGTGCAAGCTTCCCTTGATAATGTTATGTTATGTTATGTTATCGGTGTCTTATATAGCGCTCGGCTACTCCGAAGAGTGTCCCGGCGCTTTCAAACCCACAACAAACTGCATAGGGCAAGCACGAGGAAAGAAAGAGCAAACAAATTACTGACCATAGAGCCACGTCTTCAGACCCTTTCTAATAGCCAACAAATTAGCTGTACTGCGAAGCGGCAAAGGCAAGGCATTCCAAAGCTGGGGCGCCAAGCGTTTAAAAGAACGTCCCCCCACCCGTACTTTCCTGATAACAGGAACTGCGGCAAGGCAGAGAGATTCCGATCTTAAGGCTCTAGCCGGTTTGTAGAAGGCAAGCCGTTTCTGAATATATTCCGCTCCCACAGCATGAAGTGCCTTATGCGCCAGCGTAAGTGCTTTAAAAACAATCCGCTTCCAAATAGGCAGCCAATGTAAGGAGTGTAAAAGGTCCGAAGCTCTAGCTCGGCGATGCAGGCCAAAAATGGCCCGGGCCGCCGAGTTCTGGACCACCTGTAGTCTTTGGAGAAGATATTCGGGCAAACCCAAATATAAGACGTTTGAATAGTCCAGCCTCGAACCGATAAGGGCCTGGACCGTAAACTTCCTATGTGCCAATGGGAGCAGGGGAAGGAACTTACGTAACATTTTAAGGAGGCCATAACAAGTGCCGGCCAGCCCAAGGATCTGGGACTTAAGTGTCAAGCCGTTGTCAATCCTGACCCCCAAGTTCTTGGCAATCAGAGAAGATGACATAGGCAGAAACATATTCACCGGCCTCCACTCCTGCCAGTTCGGGTCAGACTGACACCCGAAGAAGAGCACCTCTGATTTATCAGGGTTGCACTTGAGGCTGTTTCGCTGAAACCACTCGAAAACAGCCCCAAGACAACCCCGGATGCTCTCTTCGTCAAACTCAGCCCCCTTCCCATGAGTGAAAAGGAGCTGAGTATCATCGGCATATGACAGGATCTGAGCCCCAAAAGACTCCGCCAGCACTGCCAAAGGGGTCATAAAGATATTAAAAAGAGTCAGGCTCAACACCGAGCCCTGCGGGACTCCGATCTCCAGAGGTGGTACTTTGGCCGAGTACGGAGGGGCCCAGACCACCTGTTGGCGCCCAGCCAAATAAGATCGAAACCAGCTCAACACCGTCCCTCTCAGATCGATCTCATAAAGCCTGCTGAGGAGACCCTCCTCAGGGACGGTGCCGAAGGCCGCCGACAGGTCTAACATTACTAACATGGCTCTTCCTCCTGCATCCAGCACTTCCTTAATGGCCTATTTGACCTCCAAAAGCACAGTCTCGGTGCTTAGGTTGCTCCGGAAGCCAGACTGGGTGGAGTGCAGCAAACTGTGGGTTTTCAGAAAAGTAGAGAGCACAGTGTGCACATGCTTCTCCACTATCTTTGCGAGAGCAGGCAGGAGAGAAATCGACCTATAATTGGCATATAGCTCAGGGTCCAGACCCGGCTTTTTGAGTAATGGGACAACCATCGCCTGCTTCCAGGCCACAGGCACCACACCCCTAGTCAGGGACATATTAAGAATGGGATTAATCAGAGGGTTCATAACTCCCGCCACCCTAGCCAAAAATTTAGCCGGGCAGGGTTCTAAAGGTGAGTCCGATTTAAGTTTAGTCAGTAAGTCCTGAGATGCGGAGTCAGAGAGAGATGGAAACTCCGAGAGAGTGGGTCCAGAACCAGCTATCCGGCTCAGCTGGTCTCCCGGGCTGATGGCATCGATCAGGCCCGAAGAAGAAAAAGACTCCTGGATCCAGTTAATCTTAGAAGTAAAAAAGCTTGATAGCGAAATCACCCACGTCTCAGATAGCTCATGACGCACCGCATTAGCATTAGGGGTCACAAACTCCTTCACGATGGTGAAAATTTCCCTACAGGAACTCGAAGCAGTCTCGATTCTCGCAGAGAAATAATTCTTCTTTGCAGACAGGATGTCTACATGATAGGCTTTAATGGTCGCCCTATAGGCAGCCTTAGCCACAGGATCATACTGCTGGCGCCAGAGCCTCTCAGCCACCTTACAGTTGCGCCGAGACAGAGCCAAAGCCTCCGTATACCAAGGAGCAGAGGTTCGTCTAGATGTTTTCCGAGGAGCAGTCTCAGGTGCTAGTCCGTCAAATCGCTCCACTAACAACCGCTGCAGCAGATCGAGATCCCTCTCTAGGTCTCCTGACATCAGGCAGGGATGATCCAAACAGGCCTGGGCCAAACTTTCTGGAGTCACCCGATGAAATGCCCTACAGGTGTGCCTAGGGTGACTCGGCATTGTACAAGATAATTTGCTCATACCCAAAATCTGAAACCTAATCAGAAAATGGTCCGAACAAAGGACAGGGACAGGGCTGGCCATATCTAGTGGAATGGTGGAAAACACCTGATCAAGGGTGTGACCCTTGTTGTGAGTCGGCACTGACAGGTAAGGAGTAAGGCCCAAAGGGGAGGTGACATCATTGATTTTAATCGTGTCACCATCCATCCCCACATCCATGTGAATATTAAAGTCCCCAAGCACAATGCAGTGTTTTGTCTTCAAGCAAAGCTCCGATGCCTGCGCCTGCAACTCCTCTTGAAAAGACCCCAGTTGTCCAGGTGGTCTGTAGACCAGGAGCCCGGTAAAAGATTGATTGGAGATAAGGTTATAGAGAACGCCAGGGATTCGCAGCCTGAAATGTCCTCCATAGGGACAACCACACAGGGAACAGTTCTCCTGACCACAATCGCCACCCCTCCACCCCTCCCAGTCGATCTGTCGTGCCTATAAACTGCATAATCAGGGGGAATAGGAGTCACAACATCCGGATTAGAGGACTCCCCCAACCAAGTTTCTGTAAGCATAAGACAAACAGGTTTTTCAACACCTAAAAGCTCATAGATGTCGAGGGCATGCCTGCTTAAAGAGCGGGTATTAAGTAAGAGGCACAAATGTTTAACAATGGCCTTAGTGCAAACAGCCCCCCCACCGGGAAATGGCCAGGTAACCAACCACATCCCTGACACCGCCGTTTACCTCTATATCGCCCCGGAAAGACCACACGACACGCATCCATACCTTCCCTGTATGAAAGTAGATCCGCCGCCGAATACGTAATCCGTGAGCCAGCCCCTCCCGCCACGCCGTCCACCTCCAGGACGCTGACGGGCGCAGACGGGCTGAACTAAGGCGTAACTCCGGCGGTACTACGGCTACCTCGCTGCGCCTACCCACTGCGCGTCAACATGACTGCCTTAAATGCAGGTTAGGCGTCCGTTCGAGCGACTAGCCCGACAACAAAAATGGCGCCGCCAAACGTCCCACTATCCCCCCAAGATGTCCGCCGAAATGGAGGCGAAGGAACAGGGCCCGCCAAAGAAGCGGTGGGTAATTACGATTAAAGTGCAAGTCAGAGGGCTAGTTTAAAAACAGGGGGCAACTATGAACCCAACTAAAAAAATAAGGAATAAAGCAAGGTAATGATAAAAATCACGCCGCTAAATGCACAAATGCTCCTCCAGGCGCAGCGCGCTAAGCAATGCACTGCAGGTTTTCTATTCAGTGGGCGCAGCCTGATTTACCCGCCTTAAATGCAGGTTAGGCGTCCGTTCGAGCGACTAGCCCAACAACCAAAATGGCGCCGCCAAACGTCCCACTATCCCCCCAAGATGTCCGCCAAAATGGAGGCGAAGGAACAGGGCCCGCCAAAGAAGCGGTGGGTAATTACGATTAAAGTGCAAGTCAGAGGGCTAGTTTAAAAACAGGGGGCAACTACGAACCCAACTAAAAAAATAAGGAATAAAGCAAGGTAATGATAAAATTCACGCCGCTAAATGCACAAATGCTCCTCCAGGCGCAGCGCGCTAAGCAATGCACTGCAGGTTTTCTATTCAGTGGGCGCAGCCTGATTTACCCGCCTTAAATGCAGGTTAGGCGTCCGTTTGAGCGACTAGCCCGACAACCAAAATGGCGCCGCCAAACGTCCCACTATCCCCCCAAGATGTCCGCCGAAATGGAGGCGAAGGAACAGGGCCCGCCAAAGAAGCGGTGGGTAATTACGATTAAAGTGCAAGTCAGAGGGCTAGTTTAAAAACAGGGGGCAACTACGAACCCAACTAAAGGAATAAAGCAAGGTAATGATAAAATTAATGCACAAATGCTCCTCCAGGTGCAGCGCGCTAAGCAATGCACTGCAGGTTTTCTATTCATATTCTATAAAGCAGGATACCGCTTCGCTTTAGAGAGCTGCATGAGCTTTGCTTGCATCGCTTCCTCACCTGTCGGGCGGTACCCCTGGACTGATCCTGAGCCGAGGGGGAGGATAATTAAACATATGCTGCATGGAAAACACAAGTGCAAGCTTCCCTTGATAAATAAACAAATGCTGCAAGGACATCGCCCGTGCAAGCTTCCCTTGATAACTAAACAAGCTGCATGGGCATCACCAGTGCGTGCTTCGCTTGATAATTGAACATATGCTGCATAGACCTCTTGAGTGCAAGATTCCTTTGATAATTGAACATATGCTGCATGAACCTTTCCAGTGCCAGCTTCCCTTGATAATTGAAAATATGCTGCATGGACTTCACAAGTGCAAGCTTCCCTTGATAATTGAAAATATGCTGCATTTGGCCTCTCCAGTGCAAGCTTCCCTTCATAATACAATATATACTGCATGGACCTCACTTGAGCAAGCATCTCTTATATAATTAAACATATGCTCCATCGACCTCACTTGTGCAAGCTTCCCTTCATAATTAAATGTATGCTGCAAGGACATCGCCAGTGCAAACTTCCCTTGATAATTGAACATACGCTGCATTTACATCACAAGTACAAACTTCCGTTGATAATTTAACATATGGTGCATGGACCTCACCTGTGCAAGCTTCCCTTGATGGATGAACGTATGCTGCATGGGCCTCTCCAGTTCAAGCTTCCCTTGATAATTGAACGTATGCTGTATGGACCTCACCTGTGCAAGCTTCCCTTGATGGATGAACGTATGCTGCATGGGCCTCTCCAGTGCAAGCTTCCCTTGATAATTGAACGTATGCTGCATGGACCTCACATGTGCAAGCTTCCCTTGATAATTGAAAATATTCTGCATGGATATCGCCAGTGCAAACTTCCCTTGATAATTGAACATATGCTGCATGGACCTCTCCAGTGCAAGCTTCCATTGATAATTAAAGATATGCTGCATGGACATCGCCAGTGCAAGCTTCCCTTGATAATTGAACAAATGCTGCATGGAAATCACAAGTGAAAACGTCCCTTGATAATTGAACATATGCTGCATGGACTTCACAAGTGCAAGCTTCCCTTGATAATTAAAGATATGCTGCATGGACATCACAAGTGCACGCTTCCCTTTCTTAATTAGCATATGCTGCAAGGACATCGCCAGTGCAAGCTTCCCTTGATAATGGAACATATGCTCTGAGGACCTCACCAGTGCAAGCTTCCCTTGATAATTAATAATATTCTGCATGGACATCGCCAGTGCAAACTTCCCTTGATAATTGAACATATGCTGCATGGACATCGTCAGTGCAAGCTTCCCTTGATAATTGAACATATGCTGCATGGACATCACAAGTGCAAATGTCCCTTGATAATTGAACATATGCTGCATTGACATCACAAGTGCAAGCTTCCCATGATAATTAAACAGATGCTGCATGAACATCACAAGTGCAAGCTTCCCTTGATAAATAAACATATGCTGCAAGGACATCGACAGTGCAAGCTTCCCTTGATAATTAAACATATGCTACATGGGCATCACAAGTGCAAGCTTCCCTTGATAATTAAACATATGCTGCAAGGGCAACACGAGTGCAAGATTCTCTTTGTAATTAAATATATGCTACATAGACCTCACCTGTGCAATTTTTCCCTTGATAATTAAACATATGCTGCATGAACATCGCCAGTGCAAGCTTCCCTTGATAATTGATACAAAACGGGATGATGGACAGAGCGTTTGAGCAAATCAAACACTCACCCCCAGTCAACTGATCTGGGTTTAATCCATCACCATTCTTTAGCCCACTCAGCCACCCCAGCTCAGACATGGCCATATGCAAATCAGTCTGACCCTGTGCCTCATGGGAACAGTCCAGCCGGAACTGCCAAGCCATGTCTTCACTGGACCGGAAACAAGCATCCTGGGACCGGTTTCGGATTCATAATCCTCATCAGCCAGGCTATCTTGAATCCAGTGGCCAAGTGAGCAAGGGACTCACGTCTGAGCATACCTTGCCACACTTAGGGCGAACAAAGCGATACAAAAGGGGATGATGGACGGAGCGTTTGAGCAAATCAAACACTCACCCCCAGTCAACTGATCTGGGTTTAATCCATCACCATTCTTTAGCCCACTCAGCACCCCAGCTCAGACATGGCCATATGCAAATCAGTCTGACCCTGTGCCTCATGGGAACAGTCCAGCCAGAACTTCCAAGCCATGTCTTCACTGGACCGGAAACAAGCATCCTGGGACCGGTTTCGGATTCATAATTCTCATCAGCCAGGCTATCTTGAATCCAGTGGCCAAGTGAGCAAGGGACTCACGTCTGAGCATTCCCTGCCACACTTAGGGCGAACAAAGCGATATAAAAGGGGATGATGGACGGAGCGTTTGAGCAAATCAAACACTCACCCCCAGTCAACTGATCTGGGTTTAATCCATCACCATTCTTTAGCCCACTCAGCCACCCCAGCTCAGATCCTGGCCATATGCAAATCAGTCTGACCCTGTGCCTCATGGGAACAGTCCAGCCCGAACTGCCTAGCCATGTCTTCACTGGACCGGAAACAAGCATCCTGGGACCGGTTTCGGATTCATAATCCTCATCAGCCAGCCTATCTTGAATCCAGTGGCCAAGTGAGCAAAGGACTCACGTCTGAGTATACCTTGCCACACTTAGGGCGAACAAAGCGATACAAAAGGGGATGATGGACGGAGCGTTTGAGCAAATCAAACACTCACCCCCAGTCAACTGATCTGGGTTTAATCCATTACCATTCTTTAGCCCACTCAGCCACCCCAGCTCAGACATGGCCATATGCAAATCAGTCTGACCCTGTGCCTCATGGGAACAGTCCAGCCCGAACTGCCAAGCCATGTCTTCACTGGACCGGAAACAAGCATCCTGGGACCTGTCTGATTTGCATATGGCTGGGTACATACTGGAATGGCATGGTGAGCAAAAAAAACGATAGGGTGTGAGTGTTTGATTGGTTCAGATGCTCCGTCCATCACCACCCCCTTTTGTACCGCTTTGGCCGCCATAAGTGTGGCAGGGTATGCTCAGACGTGAGTCCCTTGCTCACTTTGCCACTGGATTCAAGCAAGCCGGGCTGAAGATGGCTGGAATGCCAGAAACCGGTCCTCGGAAGCTTGTTTCCGGTCCAGGGAAGGCATGGCTTGGCAGTTCGGGCTGGACTGGTCCCATTAGGCACCGGGTCAGACTGATTTGCATATAGCCATGTCTGAACTGGGGTGGCAGAGTGGGCTAAAGAACGGTGATGGATCAAACTCAGATCTTTTGACTGGGTGTGAGTGTTTGATTGGTTCAGATGCTCCGTCCATCACCACCCCCTTTTGTACCGCTTTGGCCGCCATAAGTGTGGCAGGGTATGCTCAGACGTGAGTCCCTTGCTCACTTTGCCACTGGATTCAAGCAAGCCGGGCTGAAGACGGCTGGAATGCCAGAAACCGGTCCTCGGAAGCTTGTTTCCGGTCCAGGGAAGGCATGGCTTGGCAGTTCGGGCTGGACTGGTCCCATTAGGCACAGGGTCAGACTGATTTGCATATAGCCATGTCTGAACTGGGGTGGCAGAGTGGGCTAAAGAACGGTGATGGATCAAACTCAGATCTTTTGACTGGGTGTGAGTGTTTGATTGGTTCAGATGCTCCGTCCATCACTACCCACTTTTGTACCGCTTTGGCCGCCATAAGTGTGGCAGGGTATGCTCAGACGTGAGTCCCTTGCTCACTTTGCCACTGTATTCAAGCAAGCCGGGCTGAAGACGGCTGGAATGCCAGAAACCGGTCCTCGGAAACTTGTTTCCGGTCCAGGGAAGGCATGGCTTGGCAGTTCGGGCTGGACTGTTCCCATGAGGCACAGGGTCAGACTGATTTGCATATAGCCATGTCTGAACTGGGGTGGCAGAGTGGGCTAAAGAACGGTGATGGATCAAACTCAGATCTTTTGACTGGGTGTGAGTGTTTGATTGGTTCAGATGCTCCGTCCATCACCACCCCCTTTTGTATCCCTTGATAATTGAACATTTGCTGCATGGACATCACAAGTGCAATCTTCCCTTGATAATTAAACATATGCTGCATGGACCTCCCCAGTGCAACCTTCCCTTGATAATTGAACATGTGATGCATGGGCCTCTTCAGTGCAAGCTTCCCTTGATATTTAAACATATGCTGCAAGGACATCGCCCGTGCAAGCTTCCCTTGATAACTAAACACTTTTCATGGACATCACCAGTGCGTGCTTCGCTTGATAATTGAACATATGCTGCATGGACATTGCCAGTGCAAGCTTCCCTTGATAATTGAACATATGCTGCATGGACCTCTTGAGTGCAAGCTTCCTTTGATAATTGACTATATGCTGCATGGACCTCCTGAGAGCAAGCTTCCCTTGAGAATTGAACGTATGCTGCATGGACCTCTTCAGTGCCAGCTTCCCTTGATAATGGAACATATGATGCCATGGACATCTCCTGTGCCAGCTTCCCTTGATAATTGAGCATATGCTGTATGGACTTCACAAGTGCAAGCTTCCCTTGATAATTGAACATATTCTGCATGGACTTCACAAGTGCAAGCTTCCCTTGATAAATGAACATATGCTGCATGGACATCGTCAGTGCAAACGTCCCTTTATAATTGAACATATGCTGCATGGACATCACAAGTGCAAGTTTCCCTTGATAAATAAACATATGCTGCAAGGACATCGCCAGTGCAAGCTTCCCTTGATAATTAAACATATGCTGCATGGACATCACCAGTGCGAGCTTTGCTTGATAATTGAACATATGCTGCATGGACATTGCCAGTGCAAGCTTCCCTTGATAATTGAACATTTGCTGCAGGGACCTCTTGAGTGCAAGCTTCCCTTGATAATTAAACATGAGCTCCATGGACCTTATCAGTGCAAGCTTCCCTTGATAATTGACCATATGCTGCAGGGACCTCTTCAGTGCAAGCTTCCCTTGATAATTAACCATGAGCTCCATGGACCTCTCCAGTGCCAGCATCCCTTGATAATTGAACATATGCTGCATGGACATCGCCAGTGCAAGCTTCCCTTGATAATTGAACATATGCTGCATGGACTTCACAAGTGCAAGCTCTCTTTGATAATTGAAAATATGCTGCATGGGCCTCTCCAGTGCAAGCTTCCCTTGATAACTAAAGATATGCTGCATGGACATCACAAGTGCAAGCTTCTCTTTATAAATTAACATATGCTGCAAGGACATCGCCAGTGCAAGCTTCCCATGATAATTGAACATATGCTGCATGGACCTCTCCAGTGCAAGCTTCCCTTGATAATTGAACATATGCTGCATGGACATCACAAGTGCAAGCTTCCCTGGATAATTGAATATATGCTGCATGGGCTTCTCCAGTGCAAGCTTCCCATGATAATTAAACATATGCTGCATGGACATCACAAGTGCAAGCTTCCTTTGATAACTAAACATATGCTGCATGGGCATCACAAGTGCATGATTCTCTTTATAATTAAATATATGCTACATAGACCTCACCTGTGCAAGCTTCCCTTGATAATTAAACATATGCTGCATGGGCTTCTCCAGTGCAAGCTTCCCTTGATAATTGAACATATGCTGCATGGACATCACAAGTGCAATCTTCCCTTGATAATTAAACAGATGCTGCATGGGCATCACAAGTGCAAGATTCTCTTTATAATTAAATATATGCTACATAGACCTCACCTGTGCAAGCTTCCCTTGATAATTAAACATATGCTGCATGGACCTCCCCCGTGCAAGCTTCCCTTGATAATTGAACATATGCTGCATGAACATCGCCAGTGCAAGCTTCCCTTGATAATTGAACATATGCTGCATGGGCTTCTCCAGTGCAAGCTTCCCTTGATAATTGAACATATGCTGCATGAACTTCGCCAATGCAAGCTTCCCTTGATAATTGAACATATGCTGCATGGGCTTCTCCAGTGCAAGCTTCCTTTGATAATTGAACATATGCTGCATGGACATCGCCAGTGCAAGCTTCCCTTGATAATTGAATATATGCTGCATGGTCATCACCAGTGCAAGCTTCCCTTGATAATTGAATATATGCTGCATGGACCTCTAAACTGCAAGCTTCCCTTGATAATTGAACATCTGCTGCATGGACCACTCCAGTGCAAGCTTCCCTTGATAATTAAACATATGCTGCATGGACATCGCCAGTGCAAGCTTCCCTTGATAATGGAACATATGCTGCATGGACATCACCAGTGCAAGCTTCCCTTGATAATTGACAATATGCTGCGTGGACCTCTTGAGTGCCAGCTGAGGTTCCGTGATTCTGAACCAGTTTCATGAAAGTCGTCGTATTGTGACGATTTTGGTAACAGCGGACGGCAAATGACGAGTGTGATATGCACAAGTGTTTTCGTCATGTTTGAGTGATGGATTCACTATGCAATAAGGGATTTTGTTCTGAACCCTCAGGTTCCATTTTGTGTATGGCAGTCATTTTGTGGTTGCCCTCACGTAGGCCGATGACTACGACCGAATGAATCCTTGGGACACGTAAACCTTTAGCTGACTTCTGTGTGACCTGAGCAAGCTGACTCCATTGCCCGAAGCTAAACTTGTTAGGCCAGTTCCTTGTTCGGCAGCTGGTCAAGATAGAGATCAAAGAGCAGGACATTGCTGAGTTTATGGTACATGCACACACCCTTCTATCTTGCGTCTCATCTGTTTCTGTTCCTTCTTTTATGGCCTATTTATGGTTTGGGTTGAGGTCTTTTTATTATGGGTTTGTCTGGCCTGTTCGAGCAAGAAAGTTGGGCTTTCCCGTGTAATTGATGGTGGGCTGGACAACTGAAAAGTGGGCTTGTCGTTATGTGATACCTTTTGCAATGACATCTGTGATTGGATAGTTTGTAAATAATTGATGCTAGCCAGGAATTGGATTGGTCAACTGTGAATAAGGAATGTTTGCCTGAAGCATGATTTTTGGCATAAAAGACCATGTCTTGCAATACAGAATCGAACAGAATTGAACAGAACCTCATAGACCTCTGTTCCTGGTTGCAACCAATAACATTTGATCTGTGACGTCACCAAGAAGTATCCCGTGTCTCTGTACGCCAAGACAGGAGAACTCGAAGACATCGGGCGATTCCCCTGGCGCCGCTGGGTTCTAGAAACCCGGTTCTTCAGTTGGTGCCCAGCGTGGGGCGACTTCAGTGGTACCGGTCCAAGCCTGAAGATCGTGAGGAGCTTCGTGTGAAAATTCTGGAGGAAGGCCTACCACTTCATCGACCCCTGTATGTCGTCGTGGTCCGAAAGTCTTTGCTGCGAGGTTCCCCGCTTTCCGACGGCTACGAAGGACTGCTGCCCTGACTGTCGCCCTGTCTTGGAGCCTTTGATGATTTGTAGAGCGAGACGATAGACGGGTCTTCTGGCGACGTCATCAATACCTCAGTTAAGTATGAGTGGAGCGTCTCCCAGCCCTTAGGTTTTGGTTATCCCTTGGGATCTTTGATTTGGAACTTGCAAGCTCCAAAGCCGAGGGACTTGTGTATTCACGAGACTATCGTATTTGATACTCCCTTGAAGTTTTAAGCTAAACTAGTGAGCGAAGATGCCTGGTCTTAGCAGATTTGGAAAGATATTTTTTTGTGGTTGTAATAGGGATTCACGATTGGAGGACTTGTGTCCGGTCCCTCCGATTGGAACTTCAACCTATGAGCTCTATGTGAAACATGGCGTGGGCCCCCTCACGTATAATGAAGTGTGGATTCGCTACACTAGAAAGGATGGTGTCCTAAAGTGGCCCCAATATGGTAGTTATGACGCGGAAATTTTAAACAATCTAGAGGTTAAACTTTTTAAGAAGAAAGCCCGGCCGGCGATGTTTGACTCTTTCCACCTATGGCGAAAGGAAGCCAAACAGAAAGAATTTAGATTAGCAAAGAGAAATAAAAGAGAAAAGGGCATCTCGATAATGCAAGCTGCTATACAGTTTAAAGATAACGAAGACGAACAAGCGAGTGAGCAGTTGCACAGGCAACATAAAATGGCGATTGATAAATGTTATCCAGCTTTGCCGCCTCTTCAGCAAGATGCGACGAAGGACCTTGTGAAAGATCCTTTGATGTCACATTTGTTGACTTCACCACCCCCTTATATGCAGAGTGCTACAGCACCTCCGCAACCTTTAGTTACGCAACCTCCGGTTGCTTTGCCTCTTGTTATTGCACAGCCGCCAGCTCCTCTCCAGTTGGCTCCTATTCCTTTGGTGCAGCCTTCTCAAGGGCCGCCAACTTTGCTACTTGCTCCATCTCCAATTCCTACGATCTTTTCTCCTGTTCTTGCTGCCTCCTCTGCTACTGCTCCTACATTAGCCTCCTCTCAGTCCGCTTTGTCGCCTGTCCTGTCAACTTCTCCTTCTGTTCGACAGAGAATGACGTATACTGTTACTAGTCTTTTTTCTCCTTTCTTTGGGACATCAAGTACGACCCCAGTTTCAGAGCGTAAACAGTTGCGTAGCCAAATACCTGGTCTCAAAGAAAGTACAGTATTGGATCATTTAGCGCGTAAATGGGTTACTGATCCTTTAAGATATGATTTAGAGTCTGTTATGGATGTCTTCCGTCAATGGGAAGCACCGAAGCAGAGATATGTTTTTGACAGGATGTATACTTTCCTTCGTGAAGAATGGGAAGACGGTGATCTGGGACAGACTCCGTCAGAGTTGTTCCGCGTACAGTCCGAGTTTGCGAAAGGTACGACTGTGGGTCTCGACGTTGAAAGAGCGGTACCGACACTGCTTTCGTTTAGGAGCGAGTCTCCTTCTCAGTCGTTGTTCGAGCCTGATCCTTCTGTTAGAAGGAAAGTGCAACAATATCCGATGAGGGAGGTTCCTCCGGTGTGGAAAGAGGCCGTTCAGGCCAATGCTAATGCTGGTATTGTAGCTGCGCCGGCTTATTTTCAGCGTGTTTGGGTACATGTTCCGTGGAAGCGAGCTGAAGCTTTGGCTCTTAAGCAGACTTTGCCTGACCCCCGTAAAAATCCTGCAGGGTATTATAAGGAATTATCACAGACTGCAGACTCATGTGTTATGAATCTAGCCGATATGGACATGTTGTTTGGAAATGTGGTCCCACAACCTTTATGGGGATTGATTCGTCATACGGATCATGCGCAGGAGTTAGGCAATACATGGGTTAATATTGGAGCTGCGGATGGGCAACAAGTTGGTGGTGCTAAACCTAAGCCTTTAGTTGCAGAACTTCCTGGTAAGATCATTGCTTACATGAAGACTTTAATGCCTGCTATGCGAGTAAATTGGGACAAATTGTCTGCGTGTAAGCAGAAGAAAGATGAAAGTGTGTCCGATTTCTTCACTAGGTTTGAAGAGACGTTCATTGACCATAGTGGTCAAGATATGAGTACTGAAGGCGGTCAACGGTTGTTTGTTGATAGGTTTGTGCATAATTTGCTTCCCGAATTGTGTACTAAGTGAAAGGATTCAGAGAGTTCTTGGGCTGTTTCCTCGTCGGCACAGATATTGGCTCAGAGAAACTTGCAAAGGTTCAAGCCTTCTCAACCGCATTTTCCTGTAGGCCCTAATCAGTGTGCATATTGTAAAGAAGAGGGTCATTTTAAAAATAGTTGCCCGGTTTTGTTACAACACGCAAATGGTGTTTCTGGTGTGAGAGGTCGGGGTGTTCAGCAAGCTTCTAGAGGTAGGGGACGTGGTGTGTTCCCCCAAAATGCACGTTCCTTTCCTCCACAAAATTCGATGAATTGTTTTGATCAGCAGAATAATGCGTCTGGTAGGACGACTCAGTACTATGCTGACTACTACTACGTCGAAGGTGAGAATGTGGATGGTACTGATTGCTAGGACAGCCATGGACAAAGAGAGGGAGTTGTTTCAGTTCCAGTAGATCAGAGTGGACCTTATGTTGAAGTGATTACATCAGGTGTGTCAGTGCCTTTTCTGTTGGATACTGGTGCTGCGAAGAGTTCTATTATGCACTCTAAACTCCCTGGTGCACCTTTGTCTGGCTTAACAAATTTTTCAGTAGGCTTTTCTGGCACCCCAGTTAGAAACCCGATATCTGGTCCTTTGTCTCTTTCTGTTGGACCTTGTGAATTTGAAGCACCCCTTATTTTGACGACAGGTTGTGGTGAGAATTTGCTGGGATTGGATCTGTTGAAAAGATTGTATGCGACAATACAGTGTTCTACCTCGGGAGTACAACTTACATTGGGTGAGAGAGTGATTTCTCCGATGTATTTGTCGAAGGATCGATTTCCGGCAGAATTGTCTTCCCTTCCTGATACTCTTTGGGCTACTGGTCCTAATGATGTGGGTCTTTTGGAGATACCGCCATATGTCGTGACGCTGAAATCGAACGTCAGAATGCCACGTATTCCCCAATATAGGATCTCTAGTGATGGTGAAAGAGCATTGCTAGCGATTATCTATGATCTGATTGAGAAAGGTGTGATTGGAGAAACGAGAGGTAATGTGTGCAATAGGCCGGTTTTGCCTGTTCTGAAACTTGCTGATTCTTCGCAACTGCCTGTATATAGGTTCGTGATCACTCTTCGCGAGGTGAATAAGATTGTAGTTCCGCAATTTCCTGTTGTTCCAGATATCACTGCCTTACTGACCATGATCCCAGCTTCGGCCACCTGGTTTTCGGTGATTGATTTGAAGAATGCTTTCTTCAGCATCCCGATTGCTGAGGAGAGTAGAGATATTTTTGGCACCTCTTTAGGAGGTCTAAGTTTCTGGTTCAAGCGCGCTCCTCAAGGCTATTGTGAGAGTCCATCAATCTATAGTCAGGCTTTGAAGGCACAGCTTGATACGATTGTTTTACCTGATGGTGCTGCTCTTATTCAGTATGTCGACGATTTGTTAGTCGCTGCTGATACTGAGGAGATTTGTAAAGAAGCTACTTTGTCGTTGTTGCGTCATTTGTCTGACTTACATCATAAAGTGTCCCTTACGAAGTTACAGTATTGTCGACAAGAAGTGACCTACTTAGGTCATCTCTTATCGAAGGAGGGAAGAAGATTGACCACAGAACGAATTCAAGCGATTGCGAGAATGAGTGTGTCAACTACACAGAGAGAAGTGCGTGCTTTCCTGGGTATTACGTCGTATTGTAGACAGTGGATTCCAAATTTTTCGCTTTTTGCGAAACCTCTGATAGCTCTTACTGTTAAGGATACTCCGAATCCTATTCCTTGGACTGGTGAATGCCAGAAGGGTTTTTCTGAATTGCGCGATGCATTGTGTTCGGCTCCTGTGTTGGGTACCCCCGACTACAGTAAGCCTTTTACACTCTATGTCCACGAGAGAGAAGGATGTGCATTGTCAGTTTTGACACAGCAGTTCAGCGATAAGCAACGTCCATGTGCATATTTCTCGTCGACTTTGGATCCGGTAGCTAGAGCATTGCCGAGTTGTTTGAGAGCCACAGCGGCAGCAGCTGTTTCCATTCGACAGTCTGCTGGCTTGGTGATGGATAATACGTTGATTGTGATGGTTCCACATGCAGTGGATACCTTGTTAAACAGGACCAAGACACAGCACTTAACTAGTGCTCGATTGTCAGGTTATGAGCTGACACTCTGAGCGAGTCATGTGCACATAAAGAGATGCAATACGTTGAATCCAGCTACGTTGTTGCCGATTTCAGTAGAGACAGATGTTTCTGAACAGCATGATTTTTTTCTTAGGACAGAAGAGGAAACGAAAGGGAGAATAGACCTCAGGGACACTCCTCTTGTGAATTGTGATGGTACCTTATGGGTGGATGGTTCGTGCTTCAAACTTCCGAATGGTGATACGGCTGCGGCATATGCTGTTACGACTTTGCATACGATTGTCGAAGCTGCACGTATCCCACATAATTCAGCTCAAGCAGCAGAGTTGATTGCACTTACGAGAGCGTGTGTGTTGTCGAAAGGGAAGAGAGTGACTATATATACCGACAGCCAGTATGCGTTTAGTGTGGCTCATAGTTGTGGACGCTTGTGGAAGGAACGTGGGTTCCTCACGTCTCATGGAACGAAGATTCAGAATGGTCAGTTGCGATTGTGAAATGCAGTGCACATAAGAAGGTTACCGATGACGTTGGTTGCGGTAATGCGTTTGCGGATGAAGTTGCGAAAGATGTGGCGAGGGATGTGATGAGTCGAATGTATGTTGCAGGTCCGGCGAGATGGGTTCCAGATGGAAGTATGTGTGAAGATACGATAGAAAGTGTAAAGTCTATTCAAGCTGAAGCTACAGAGAAAGAGTTGAGCGTATGGATGCGAATGGTTGTTGGGTTGAGTTGTCAGAGCATCAGCGATGGTTGTTACCCGATGCGTACGTGCCTGCAGTGGTTACGATGGCGCATGGAATGGCTCATATCAGTGTGAAAGGGATTTGTAAGTTGTTGGCTCCAGTATGGCAAAATGCTGGAATTCCTAAGTGTGCAGAGAATGAGGTCAAGAATTGTATGGTTTGTCTGATGTACAATCCTGGTAAGGGAACTCCAACTCCAGCTGGTCATTTTGCACCTCCGACGTATCCGTTTGAGGTTTTGCAATTAGATTTTATCCATATGGAGAGATGCAACAACCTGAAATTCGTACTCGTGGTTGTTTGTTTGTGCCTTTTCAAGATGGGTAGAAGCATATCCCCTAAAAGATAATACTGCCTTTTCCACAGCTAAAGCCCTTGTTAAGGAGTTTTTCCCTAGGTATGGTTTGCCGAGAGTGGTCTGGAGTGACAATGGGAGTGAATTTGTGGGTCAAGTGATGAAGAGAGTGTGTGATGGTTTAGGAATTCGACAAAAGTTTCACGCTACAAATCACCCCCAATCGGCTGGTCTAGTGGAGTGCTATAATGGCACTCTTAAGTTAAAACTTGCCAAGATAGAGGCGAGCTCTGGTCTTAAATGGCCTGATGCTTTACCATTAGCACTTTTGTCAACTAGGATGACTGTACATTCTCGAGTGGGACTTAGTCCATAGGAGATCTTTTTTGGTCGCCCTGCTAACATATGGGGAGTGCTGAGGCCGACGAAATTCAGCGAGATTGAACACCCTGTATTGCTTGACTATCTGTATGATTTACCGGCTAAATTGCGTGTCTTACACCAACAGGTTCATGATACATTGCCTCAGGCTTCTGAAGATTCAGGACACGGCATCAATCCTGGCACCTGGGTCCTGGTGAAAAATTTCCAGCGGACAAAGAACGATCAGCCCCGCTGGACTGGTCCCTACTTGGTGCTATTGTCTACGCGATCTGCAGTGCGAGTGCAAGGAAAGAAAAACTGGATCCACGGCGTACATTGTAAGAGGGCTCCTTTGCCTCTGCCGTATGACCAGTGGGTCCAGGAGGGTATTCCTGCTTCAGAAACTGACACTGTGCCTCTTTTTCTGCCTTTTAGCGATGCACGTTTAATTGGGACGAGTTCTGAGCGTGAAAGCGGCAATCTTCTGCAAGAAGCTGTGGCACTGTTAGTTCGACTGGACACTACTGAGCCTGAACTTTTGTTTCGTGATCAGACATTGCCTTATAAAGGCCGTTATAATTTGCGACCAAGAGTCATGGGACTAATAAAGTAAAAATTCTTTTCTTTGCTATTTTTTTTTTAAATTCAGCTCTTCCATCTGAGAAATTGTTTTGGCTGATTTTTGTTTTTCGAACCGCCATCCGGGTCCAGCTGTAAGGTCATGTTGTAAAGACTTGGGAGTGCAAGCCGAAGACACAAGGTCGAGGTTCTGGTTGGTTCTAGGGCGTTCCCTGGACTGACAGATGCATTCCTTAGCACGGAAGAACCAACCGCCGCGAACAGCACGGTTAGAGGATGGAGTTTTTTGAGATGGAGAGACTTGTTGAAGAAATGAGTTTTAAGAGCAAAATGTGTCGAATTATGAGTAGAAAGGGTTTTTTAATATTATGTCTTTTTACGTTACTTAGCTTGATGATGTTTTTGATGGGATATATTATATTCTCTTTTCAAGTGACGTTTGCACCCACTACACAACCCATACTTTCTTCTACTGTTTCTTTGCATTCTTTTCATCCTCTGCCTAAACATGAATCCATTAGAAGATTGGAATTTGTTAATAACTCCTTTGTTCAGCTTCTGCGCGAACACCAGCTAGTAGTGAACACGACTAACTGTTGGGTGTGTGGTCTCATGCCTCATACTACTGATAAAGGTATTCCTTACCTGGTCCTGCTATTCAGCTATAATGGTTCTGTGTGGGCATACAGAACGATGTTCATCTATGCTCGTGAAATCTACCCCCTACGTTCTGTGAAAGACAATCCAAAAAGTAGTGCTCTGGTTAAGGGTATAGTCGACATGATTAGAGGAGTTAGTTCCTATGAGACGATCCCGGGAGATGAGACACTAGCATATATTGGATGGAACGTGACTGGATATGGAGTTAGTCTGAGTGAGAACCAGCGAGCGAAAAGATCCTTTCCGATTTGGATCGTACCCCATCAGGGTCATCTTTGTCTGCAAGGAAATGGCAAGAATCCCAGAGCTCAGTTAGGGAAGAGTATCTGCACTGAGACGTATGTTTTTGCGTCCCAGACTTCCCCATCGTTTCTAGCAGCTAAGGGTGCCTATTTTGTTTGTTACGATAGAGCGTACACATGGTTGCCCCCTGATTTCTCGGGCACATGTTTTGTCTCGTTCCTGTTGCCTCCTATTTATACAGCTGCAGCAGATTACCACAAGACGAGAGTTGTTAGAGGTGTCTTCAGTAAGGAAGATACTGCAGGACAAGAATTAGGATATTTCTTTAAGGGTTTTATGCCGTTTTGGGGACCTATGGTTAACAGCAAGAACATACGGCAATTGACGAGAGTGGTTGAGTCTACCGTAGTTGAAACTGCTGATGCCCTTAGTAACTTGACTGCTGAACTCCAGTCGGATCGTCTTATGACTCTCCAGAACAGAGTTGCGTTAGATGTCATACTTGCAGATAGAGGAGGGGTATGTAAACTGATTCAATGGAGCTGCTGCGTTTTCATTCCAGACAATGCTCCGACAGTGTACCAGGCCATTTTCAAGCTGCACAAGATCTCCGAGTCTATACATGTTTCTTTATGATCTGATGAATATAGACCTAGACCTGGATTCAGACTGAAGTGAATTTAGGTGATTGCCTATGTAAGGGCAAAAGGAGGGACTGAGGTTCCGTGATTCTGAACCCGTTTCATGAAAGTCGTCGTATTGTGATGATTTTGGTAACAGCGGACCGCAAATGATGAGTGTGATATGCACGAGTGTTTTCGTCATGTTCGAGTGATGGATTCACTATGCAATGAGGGATTTTGTTCTGAATCCTCGGGTTCCATTTGGTGTATGGCAGCCATTTTGTGGTTACCCTCACATAGGCCGATGACTACGACCGAATGAATCCTTGGGACATGTACACCTTTAGCTGACTTCTGTGTGACCTGAGCAAGCTGACTCCATTGCCTGAAGCTAAACTTGTTAGGCCAATTCCTTGTTCGGCAGCTGGTCAAGATAGAGATCAAAGAGCAGGACATTGCTGAGTTTATGGTACATGCACACACCCTTCTATCTTGCTTCTCATCTGTTTCTGTTCCTTCTTTTATGGCATATTTATGGTTTGGGTTGAGGTCTTTTTATTATGGGTTCGTCCGGCCTGTTTGAGCAAGAAAATTGGGCTTTCCCGTGTGATTGATGGTGGGCTAGACAACTGAAAAGTGGGCTTGTCGTTATGTGATACCTTTTGCAATGACATCTGTGATTGGATAGTTTGTAAATAATTGATGCTAGCCAGGAATTGGATTGGTCAACTGTGAATAAGGAATGTTTGCCTGAAGCATGATTTTTGGCATAAAAGACCATGTCTTGCAATACAGAATCGAACAGAATGGAACAGAACCTCATAGACCTCTGTTCCTGGTTGCAACCAATAAAATTTGATCTGTGACGTCACCAAGAAGTATCCCGTGTCTCTGTATGCCAAGACAGGAGAACTCGAAGACATCGGGCGTTTCCCCTGGCGCCGCTGGGTTCTAAAAACCCGGTTCTTCACAGCGTCCCTTGATACTTGAACATATGATGCCATGGACCTCTCCAGTGCCAGCTTCCCTTGATACTTAAACATATGATGCCATGGACCTCTCCAGTGCCAGCTTCCCTTGATAATTGAACATATGCTGCATGGACTTCACAAGTGCAAGCTTCTCTTAGTAATTGAAAAATGCTGCATGGGCCTCTCCAGTGCAAGCTTCCTTTTATAATTAAACAAATGCTGCATGGACATCGCCAGTGCAAGCTTCTGTTGATAACTAAACATATACTGCATGGACCTCACGTGTGCAAGCTACCCTTGATAATTGAACATATGCTGCATGGACATCATATGTGCAAGCTTCCCTTGATAAGTAAACATATGCTGCAATGACATTGTCAGTGCAAGCTGCCCTTGACAATTAAACAAATGCTGCATGGGCCTCTCCAGTACAACCTTCCCTTGATAATTGAACTTATGCTGATGGGCCTCTCCAGTGCAAGCTTCCCTTAATAATTTAAACAAATGCTGCATGGACATAACAAGTGCAAGAGTCCCTTGATAATTAAAAATATGCTGTATGGACCTCACCGCTGCAAGCTTCCCTTGACAATTAAACATATGCTGCATGGACAGCACCAGTGCAAGCTTCCCTTGATAATTGAACATATGCTGCATGGGCCTCTCCAGTGCCAGCTTCTCTTGATAATTAAACATATGCTGCATGGACATCACAAGTGCAAGCTTCCCTTGATAATTAAACATATGCTGCATGGACATCACAAGTGCAAGCTTCCCTTGATAATTGAACAAATGCTGCGTGGGTCTCTCCATTGCAAGCTTCCCCTGATAATTGAACATATGCTGCATGGCCCTCTCCAGTGCAAGCTTCCCTTGATAATTAAACATATGCTGCATGGACATCGCCAGTGCAAACTTCCCTTGATAATTTAAAACATGCTGCATGGACCTCTCTAGTGCAAGCCTTCCTTGATAATTGAACATATGCTGCATGGACATTACAAATGGAAACTTCCCTTGATAATTGAACATATGCTGCATGGACCTCTCCAGGGCAAGCTTCCCTTGATAATTAAACGTATGCTGCCTGGACCTCACCTGTGCAAGCTTCCCTTGATAATTGAGCATATGCTGCATGGACCTCTCCAGTGCAAACTTCCCTTGATAATTAAACATATGCTGCATGGACCGTACCAGTGCAAGCTTCTTTTGATAAATAAACATATGCTGCATGGACCTTGCCAGTGCAAGCTTCCCTTGATAATTGAACATATGCTGCATGGACATCACAAGTGCAAGCTTCCCTTGATAATTGAACATATGCTGCATGGACATCACAAGTGCAAGCTTCCCTTAATAATTGAACATATGCTGCATGGACCTCGCCAGTGCAAGCTTCCCTTGATAATTAAACATTTGCCGCAAGGACATCACAAGTGTAAGCTTCCCTTGATAATTGAACATATGCTGCGTGGACCTCACCTGTGCAAGCTTCCCTTGATAATTGAACGGATGCTGCATGGGCCTCTCCAGTGCAACCTTCCCTTGATAATTGAATATATGCTGCAGGGGCCTCTCCAGTGCAACCTTCCCTTGATAATTTAAACACATGCTGCATGGACATAACAAGTACAAGCTTCCGTTGATAATTAAACATATTCAGCATGGACATCATCAGTGCAAGGTTTCCTTGATAATTAAACATATGCTGCATGGACATCACCAGTGCAAACTTCCCTTGATAATTGAACATATGCTGCATGGACCTCACCAGTGCAAGCTTCCCTTTATAATTGAACATATGCTGCACGGACCTCTCCAGTGCAAGCTTCCCTTGATAATTAAACAAATGCTGCATGGATATCACAAGTGAAAGCTTCCCTTGATAACTGAACATACGCTGCATTACCTTACCAGTGCAAGCTCCCCTTGGTAATTGAACATATGCTGCATGGACCTCACCAGTGCAAGCTTCACTTGATAATTGAACATATGCTGCATGGACATCACCAGTGCAAGCTTCCCTTGATATTTGAACATATGCTGCATGGACATCGCCAGTGCAAGCTTCCCTTGATAATTGAACATCTGCTGCATGGACCACTCCAGTGCAAGCGTCCCTTGATAATTAAACATATGCTGCATGGACATCGCCAGTGCAAGCTTCCCTTGATAATGGAACATATGCTGCATGGACATCACCAGTGCAAGCTTCCCTTGATAATTGAACATCTGCTGCATGGACCACTCCAGTGCAAGCTTCCCTTGATAATTAAACATATGCTGCATGGACATCACCAGTGCAAGCTTCCCTTGATTATTGAAATTATGCTGCGTGGACCTCTTGAGTGCAAGCTTCCCTTGATACTTGAACATATGATGCCATGGACCTCTCCAGTGCCAGCTTCCCTTCATAATTGAACATATGCTGCATGGACTTCACAAGTGCAAGCTTCTCTTAGTAATTGAAAAAATGCTGCATGGGCCTCTCCAGTGCAAGCTTCCCTTTATAATAAACAAATGCTGCATGGACATCGCCAGTGCAAGCTTCCCATGATAATTGAACATATGCTGCATGGCCCTCTCCAGTGTAAGCTTCCCTTGATAATTGAACATATGCTTCATAGACATTACAATTGGAAACTTCCCTTGATAATTGAACATATGCTGCATGGACATCATAAGTGCAAGCTTCCCTTGATAATTAAACGTATGCTGCCTGGACCTCACCTGTGCAAGCTTCCCTTGATAATTAAACATATGCTGCATGGACATCTCCAGTGCAAGCTTCGCTTGATAATTGAACATATGCTTTATGGGCCTCTCCAGTGCAAGCTTCCCTTGATAATTAAACATATGCCGCATGGACATCACAAGTGCAAGCTTCCCTTGATAATTAAACATATGCTGCATGGACCTCACCTGTGCCAGCCTTCCTTGATAATAGAACGTATGCTGCATGGGCCTCTCCAGTGCAAGCTTCCCTTGATATTTAAACATATGCTGCATGGACATCATAAGTGCAAGCGTCCCTTGATAATTAAACGTATGCTGCCTGGACCTCACCTGTGCAAGCTTCCCTTGATAATTAAACATTTGCCGCATGGACATCACAAGTGTAAGCTTCCCTTGATAATTTAACATATGCTGCGTGGACCTCACCTGTGCAAGCTTCCCTTGATAATTGAACGGATGCTGCATGGGTCTCTCCAGTGCAACCTTCCCTTGATAATTGATTATATGCTGCCGGGGCCTCTCCAGTGCAACCTTCCCTTGAAATTTAAACACATGCTGCATGGACATAACAAGTACAAGCTTCCGTTGATAATTAAACATATTCGGCATGGACATCATCAGTGCAAGGTTTCCTTGATAATTAAACATATGCTGCATGGACATCACCAGTGCAAACTTCCCTTGATAATTGAACATATGCTACATGGACCTCACCAGTGCAAGCTTCCCTTTATAATTGAACATATGCTGCACGGACCTCTCCAGTGCAAGCTTCCCTTGATAATTAAAAAAATGCTGCATGGATATCACAAGTGAAAGCTTCCCTTGATAACTGAATATATGCTGCATGGACCTTACCAGTGCAAGCTCCTCTTGGTAATTGAACATATGCTGCATGGACCTCACCAGTGCAAGCTTCACTTGATAATTGAACATATGCTGCATGGACATCACCAGTGCAAGCTTCCCTTGATATTTGAACATATGCTGCATGGACATCGCCAGTGCAAGCTTCCCTTGATAATTGAACATCTGCTGCATGGACCACTGCAGTGCAACCATCCCTTGATAATTAAACATATGCTGCATGGACATCGCCAGTGCAAGCTTCCCTTGATAATGGAACATATGCTGCATGGACACCACCAGTGCAAGCTTCCCTAGATAATTGACAATATGCTGCGTGGACCTCTTGAGTGCAAGCTTCCCTTGATAATTGAACATCTGCTGCATGGACCACTCCAGTGCAAGCTTCCCTTGATAATTAAACATATGCTGCATGGACATCGCCAGTGCAAGCTTCCCTTGATAATGGAACATATGCTGCATGGACATCACCAGTGCAAGCTTCCCTTGATTATTGAAAACATGCTGCGTGGACCTCTTGATTGCAAGCTTCCCTTGATACTTGAACATATGATGCCATGGACCTCTCCAGTGCCAGCTTCCCTTGATAATTGAACATATGCTGCATGGACTTCACAAGTGCAAGCTTCTCTTAGTAATTGAAAAAATGCTGCATGGGCCTCTCCAGTGCAAGCTTCCCTTTATAATAAACAAATGCTGCATGGACATCGCCAGTGCAAGCTTCCCTTGATAATTGAACATATGCTGCATGGCCCTCTCCAGTGAAAGCTTCTCTTGATAATTGAACATATGCTTCATAGACATTACAATTGGAAACTTCCCTTGATAATTGAACATATGCTGGATGGACATCATAAGTGCAAGCTTCCCTTGATAATTAAATGTATGCTGCCTGGACCTCACCTGTGCAAGCTTCCCTTGATAATTAAACATATGCTGCATGGACATCTCCAGTGCAAGCTTCGCTTGATAATTGAACATATGCTTTATGGGCCTCTCCAGTGCAAGCTTCCCTTGATAATTAAACATATGCCGCATGGACATCACAATTGCAAGCTTCCCTTGATAATTAAACATATGCTGCATGGACCTCACCTGTGCCAGCCTTCCTTGATAATAGAACGTATGCTGCATGGGCCTCTCCAGTGCAAGCTTCCCTTGATATTTAAACATATGTTGCATGGACATCAAAAGTGCAAGCTTCCCTTGATTTATAAATATATGCTGCATGGACATCACAAGTGCAAGCTTCCCTTGATAATTGAACAAATGCTGCGTGGGCCTCTCCAGTGCAAGCTTCCCTTGATAATTTAAACACATGTGGCATGAACATAACAAGTACAAGCTTCCGTTGATAATTAAACATATTCGGCATGGACATCATCAGTGCAAGCTTTCCTTGATAATTAAACATATGCTGCATGGACATCACCAGTGCAAGCTTCCCTTGATACTTGAACATATGCTGCATGGACATCACCAGTGCAAGCTTCCCTTGATAATTGAACATATGCTGCATGGACATCGCCAGTGCAAGCTTCCCTTGATAATTGAACATATGCTGCATGGTCATCACCAGTGCAAGCGTCCCTTGATAATTGAATATATGCTGCATGGACCTCTAAACTGCAAGCTTCCCTTGATAATTGAACATCTGCTGCATGGACCACTCCAGTGCAAGCTTCCCTTGATAATTAAACATATGCTGCATGGACATCGCCAGTGCAAGCTTCCCTTGATAATGGAACATATGCTGCATGGACATCACCAGTGCAAGCTTCCCTTGATAATTGACAATATGCTGCGTGGACCTCTTGAGTGCGAGCTGAGGTTCCGTGATTCTGAACCCGTTTCATGAAAGTTGTCGTATTGTGACGATTTTGGTAACAGCTGACCGCAAATGACGAGTGTGATATGCACAAGTGTTTTCGTCATGTTCGAGTGATGGATTCACTATGCAATAAGGGATTTTGTTCTGAGCCCTCAGGTTCCATTTTGTGTATGGCAGCCATTTTGTGGTTGCCCTCACATAGGCCGATGACTACGACCGAATGAATCCTTGGGACACGTACACCTTTAGCTGACTTCTGTGTGCCCTGAGCAAGCTGACTCCATTGCCGGAAGCTAAACTTGTTAGGCCAGTTCCTTGTTCGGCAGCTGGTCAAGATAGAGATCAAAGAGCAGGACATTGCTGAGTTTATGGTACATGCACACACCCTTCTATCTTGCTTCTCATCTGTTTCTGTTCCTTCTTTTATGGCCTATTTATGGGAAACAACCTTTACAACGCAACTTTTACAACGCACTACCATTACAACGAAACTTTTACAACGCAAAAACTTTTACAACGCATACCATTACAACGCATGTTTTTACAACGCAAGTACCTTTACAATGCATACCATTACAACGTAAGTATTGGTAAGTATATAATTATATTTAAAATTTTATATGTTTGGGTTTTTAAGGGGTATTTTTAGGGTTCAGGGTCAGTTTTCAGTTTTTGGGTAAAGGGGTATTTTTAGGGTTCAGGGTCAGTTTTCAGTTTTTGGGTAAAGGGGTATTTTTAGGGTTCAGGGTCAGTTTTCAGTTTTTGGGTAAAAGGGTATTTTTAGGGTTCAGGGTCAGTTTTCAGTTTTTGGGTAAAAGGGTATTTTTAGGGTTCAGGGTCAGTTTTCAGTTTTTGGGTAAAGGGGTATTTTTAGGGTTCAGGGTCAGTTTTCAGTTTTTGGGTAAAGGGGTATGTTTAGGGTTCAGGGTCAGTTTTCAGTTTTTGGGTAAAGGGGTATTTTTAGGGTTCAGGGTCAGTTTTCAGTTTTTGGGTAAAGGGTTTTTTTAGGGTTCAGGGTCAGTTTTGGGTTTTTGGGGTACAGGGGTATTTTTAGGGTACAGGGTCAGTTTTGGGTTTTTGGGGTACAGGGGTATTTTTAGGGTTCAGGGACAGTTTTGGGTTTTTGGGGTACAGGGGTATTTTTAGGGTTCAGGGTCATTTTGGGTTTTTTGGGGTACAGGGGTACAGGAAAAAAAAATTAAATTAATTTAATTTAATTAAATTTGGGGTACAGGGGTACAGGGTAAAAATAAAATGAAATCAACTTAAATTAAATTAAATTATATTAATTTCAATTAATTTAAAAAAAATAATAATATATACTTACTAATACTTACGTTGTAATGGTATGCGTTGTAAAAGTACTTGCGTTGTAAAAACATGCGTTGTAATGGTATGCGTTGTAAAAGTTTTTGCGTTGTAAAAAATTTGTTGTAATGGTATGCGTTGTAAAAGTATGCGTTGTAACGTCAGACATCCGTAATAGGGATTCCCGAATGGAGGACTTGTGTCCGGTCCCTCCGATTGGAACTCCAACCTATGAGCTCTATGTGAAACATGGCGTGGGCCACCTCACGTATAATGAAGTGTGGATTCGCTACACTAGAAAGGATGGTGTCCTAAAGTTGCCCCAATATGGTAGTTATGACGTGGAAATTTTAGACAATCTAGAGGTTAAACTTTTTAAGAAGAAAGCCCGGCCGGCAATGTTTGACTCTTTCCGCCTATAGCGAAAGGAAGCCAAACAGAAAGAAATTAGATTAGCAAAGAGAAATAAAAGAGAAATGGGAATCTCGATAATGCAAGCTGCTATACAGTTTAAAGATAACGAAGACGAACAAGCGAGTGAGCAGTTGCACAGGCAACATAAAATGGCGATTGATAAATTTTATCCAGCTTTGCCGCCTCTTCAGCAAGATGCGACGAAGGACCTTGTGAAAGATCCTTTGATGTCACATTTGTTGACTTCGCCACCCCCTTATATGCAGAGTGCTACAGCACCTCCGCAACCTTTAGTTACTCAACCTCTGGTTGCTTTGCCTCTTGTTATTGCAGAGCCGCCAGCTCCTCTCCAGTTGGCTCCTATTCCTTTGGTGCAGCCATCTCAAGGGCCGCCGACTTTGCTACTTGCTCCATCTCCAATTCCTACGATCTTTTCTCCTGTTCTTGCTGCCTCCTCTGCTACTGCTCCTACATTAGCCTCCTCTCAGTCCGCTTTGTCTCCTGTCCTGTCAACTTCTCCTTCTGTTCGACAGAGAATGACGGATACTGTTACTAGTCTTAATTCTCCTTTCTTTGGGTCATCAAGTACGACCCCAGTTTCAGAGCGTTAACAGTTACGTAGCCAAATACCTGGTCTAGAAGAACGGACAGTATTGGATCATTTAGCGCGTAAATGGGTTACTGATCCTTTAAGATATGATTTAGAGTCTGTTATGGATGTCTTCCGTCAATGGGAAGCACCAAAGCAGAGATATGTTTTTGACAGGATGTATACTTTCCTTCGTGAAGAATGGGAAGATGGTGATGTGGGACAGACTCCGTCAGAGTTGTTCCGCGTACAGTCCGAGTTTGCGAAAGGTACGATTGTGGGTCTCGACGTTGAAAGAGCGGTAGCGACACTGCTTTCGTTTAGGAGCGAGTCTCCTTCTCAGTCGTTGTTCGAGCCTGATCCTTCTGTTAGAAGGAAAGTGCAACAATATCCGATGAGAGAGGTTCCTCCGGTGTGGAAAGAGGCCGTTCAGGCCAATGCTAATGCTGGTATTGTACCTGCGCCGGCTCATTTTCAGCGTGTTTGGGTACATGTTCCGTGGAAGCGAGCTGAAGTTTTGGCTCTTAAGCAGACTTTGCCTTACCCCTGTAAAAATCCTGCACGGTATTATAAGGAATTATCACAGACTGCAGACTCATGTGTTATGAATCTAGCCGATATAGACATGTTGTTTGAAATGTGGTCCCACAACCTTTATGGGGATTGATTCGTCATACGGATCATGCGCAGGAGTTAGGTGATACATGGGTTAATATTGGTGCTGCGGATGGGCAACAAGTTGGTGGTGCTCAACCCGAGCTTTTAGTTGCAGAACTTCCTGGTAAGATCATTGCTTACATGAAGACTTTAATGCCTGCTATGCGAGTAAATTGGGACAAATTGTCTGCGTGTAAGCAGAAGAAAGATGAAAGTGTGTCCGATTTCTTCACTAGGTTTGAAGAGACGTTCATTGACCATAGTGATCAAGATATGAGTACTGAAGGTGGTCAACGGTTGTTTGTTGATAGGTTTGTGCATAATTTGCTTCCCGAGTTGTGTACTAAGTTAAAGGATTCAGAGAGTTCTTGGGCTGTTTCCTCGTCGGCACAGATATTGGCTACTGCACAGTACTATGAAAATAGAGATAAGGATGAGAAGGATGGAGCAGACAAGAAGACTAAAGATTTGAAGACGAAGGTTCTTTTGCAGCAAGAGTATCCGCCTCGTTAGAACCAATGTGATTATCAGCAACCTCAGCAGTTTCAGAGAAACTTGCAAAGGTTCGAGCCTTCTCAACCGCGTTTTCCTGTAGGCCCTAATCAGTGTGCATATTGTAAAGAAGAGGGTCATTTTAAAAATAGTTGCCCGGTTTTGTTACAACGCGCGAATGGTGTTTCTGGTGTGAGAGGTCGGGGTGTTCAGCAAGCTTCTAGAGGTAGGGGACGTGGTGTGTTCCCCCAAAATGCACGTTCCTTTCCTCCACAAAATTCGATGAATTGTTTTGATCAGCAGAATAATGCGTCTGGTAGGACGACTCAGTACTATGCTGACGACTACTACTTCGAAGGTGAGAATGTGGATGGTACTGATTGCTAGGACAGCCATGGACAAAGAGAGGGAGTTGTTTCAGTTCCAGTAGATCAGAGTGGACCTTATGTTGAAGTGATTACATCAGGTGTGTCAGAGCCTTTTCTGTTGGATACTGGTGCTGCGAAGAGTTCTATTATGCACTCTAAACTCCCTGGCGCACCTTTGTCTGGCTTACCAAATGTTTCAGTAGGTTTTTCTGGCGCCCTAGTTAGAAACCCGATTTCTGGTCCTTTGTCTCTTTCTGTTGGACCTTGTGAATTTGAAACACCCCTTATTTTGACGACAGGTTGTGGTGAGAATTTGCTGGGATTGGATCTGTTGAAAAGATTGTATGCGACAATACAGTGTTCTCCCTCGGGAGTACAACTTACATTGGGTGAGAGAGTGATCTATCCGATGTATTTGTCGAAGGATCGATTTCCGGCAGAATTGTCTTCCCTTCCTGATACTCTTTGGGCTACTGGTCCTAATGATGTGGGTCTTTTGGAGATACTGATGGAGCAAGAATTCCCACGTTACGCGACTTGCTTGTACTCATGAACCTCGACTAACAATAATAGATTAACTCAACCTGTTTGTCCTACTAATTTCCCCGTTATTCTGACATTTTGGGTATCCTAGTGATGCTTGCCTATGTGTTTATTAACCATAACACGCTTGCCACTAAAATGGCCGCTGCTAAGCGGGGTTTTCTTCTGCGCATGCGTTGGTCACACTCACGTGACGAGACGTACTCACAGTTCTGGTGGGAAATGTCTGCTCATGCGCAATACAGCTAAAATGGCCGCTTTGTTTCTCATATGCTCCGTGCTTGCAAAGCTGCTTTCACAAAGTTGTTTGTTCTGCACTCACCCTAACGCTATAGATATTATAAAGTAAGGGGTATAGAGTAGCTATTCATGGTATACAGAGTATTCATTTTTTTCTGTATTTCTAAATTGTTTTCGCTTACTTTTCATGTATCGCATTCTATGGGGCCCGAGGAACACTCGTGATTCCATATTGAACAGCCTTTCTGTGCATGACTGTCTTCTGCCAGTGGCATTGAAACTGTGCCAACCTGAAGTCCCAGTCAAGATGTGCCTGGGAAGATGCACCTTCGCCTAGCAGAAGAAGCTGAACTGTTCTCAATATATCATATTTCATAGATGCGCTATTGTAATGTAGAAACTTAGGTCATGGGAACCCCAAATTCAATAGGCGGTCACAGAATATGTAAATTAGGGCTTGTAGAAATTAAATGTGGTTGGTGTGTTGACCTGGCCTACTTAGGGACCAATCGAAATTGGGGATTCTGACACTTGCAACATTTGGGGGGTGGTACACTGACCCAAAAACAGTATAACTAGCCTAGGTTTAGCTAGAGAAATTATCCTACTTGTCCGAATAGCTGACCTGTCACTGACCCAACACACTCAATAGGTGATTGATACAGATTGCTGCGGAGCACTCTTTCCGTAATTTCCAGAGACCCAAGCGGGGTTTTGGAAACCTTAAGTGCTGGCGGAGCACTTTGCTGGGGAATTCGCTAACCCAATCGGGGTTCTGACTGTTAGCTGCAGAGAGGGTGGAGAGCAGGCGTTGCTTCCGAACTGCGGGTGCTGGTCTTACCTTGGTGGTCCTGTCCTGATCCTAATCTGGTTACCTGTCCTGTCCTGGGGTGTCCATTCTGCACCTGCTGGCCTACTGGCGACTGTCTTTCCTTGGGTTCCTCCTGTCCTTAACTGACCCGTGGCCAGGTTTGGTCTTCACACCGTCCTAGGTAAATATAAGTTTGAGGGAACCCATCTATTTTGCATTCTCCATTTCTTGCCTTTTAAATAAAATCGTACTTGCATATTTGTTCCTTTTTCTTACCCTCCCGTTGCTGACAAATGTTAAAGTCCTACATTGAAGTTGTTATACTAGCATGTTCCAATCTTTTCCCATCCTATAAGCACTGTTCTAAATACTACTCATATACTATATAGATGTTCATTTTCTTTATCCATCCTTTAGTCGATTCAAGCAATTGCACTGTTTTATTAGTATGGTCTATTCTTACTTTACCCATAATTCCTCTTCTTAGGGAAATATTTCACTGTGAAATTCTAGTATGTTCCTTATTTTTCCCGTCCATTAGACAGCATACCGAGTCCAAACCCTGAAACCTATATTAGCATGTTCCCTGTTTTTACCTTCCTTTAGAGTCATAAATGGTGGGCCTGATTTATTTTCTCTATGGATACGTGCTCTTTGTAATTTTGGTTATTGATAGTTTAATTGCTGTAAACCTCACGCTTCCTGAACTTGGTTGAAAAACTAGATAAAGGTTTTAAAACTTCCCGTGTCTCTGGTTATTATATGAGTGCAAATAGAGTAAATAGTATTGTTGTATTTTTGTGTCTGCCTTTCTTTTACAGCTAGTTCCCTGATCCATTGTGATCATAGGTACCCGTAACGGTGGATTGGTAAGTCGGGTACAGTAGGAATAAATAGGAAGGAATAAGGGATACTGGTAGTAGAGTGTAAGGTCACCTGATTAATAAATATGGTAAATTGAAAATATATGGGCCCGATACGTATGTGGTAAAATTTGTTGGCCGGGTGACCTGCGCGCTCTATCAGTATTTTTCTGGTAGCAGAGGTGATGGTTAGGGACTAGTTAAAGTTAGGTAGGACTAGTTAAGTTAGGTAGGTAGGTTATATGCTGCTAAAATATTATTTTGCTGCTACAGAGATTGATCAATCGTAATGTTTTGAAATTGCTTTGAAATTGCTATGAAATGTTTTAAATTGTTTTTCTTGCTGCTATATTGATATATGTTTTAACAAAACTCGTTAGTAAATTGTTATATGTTTGTCTGGAATCCCCGGGGAATTGAATAGCGAGTGGTGAGGAGAATCCACTTCGCTCTGAGGTCAGTGGCTCGAGGAAAATTAGTGCATGGTTAGGCAGAACTGGAAGCACTAATTAGGGTTTCTGTATGAATAGTTGAATAAATGATAGCAACGAGTTCGCTAATGAAACTTCAGTTGTGATATAACCTAGTAAGGGTCACACGGAAAGGAGTAGTAGGTTCATCGGAGCTGGAGTGATAGCAAAAGGGTTCGCTAGTGAAACTTTAGACTTAGTATATATCCCGGATAGAGTGGATGAGTCAAAGAAGTAGCAGGTTCTTTAATGCTTGAGTGAAGGGTAGGCGGAAGAGATCTATCCGTAGTGTATGAAAGGTAGATAGAAGAAGTCTACTTGCAGTAAAACAAATATTTCTTTTCTAGACACTCAAGTACAGTGGCGAATGTGTTATGTTGTAAATTAACTAAAGCACTTGCACTTTAAGAGGGAAAGAAAGTTTCCGTTACCTTGTAAAGGAGGGAGTCAGTTGCCAAGCTGCTCTGACGTCACTCTATGCCGCTGGGATTGGTAGAAACAGCGGGTGGGTAGTGAAGCTGGAATTGTAAAGGAGGGGTGAGTGCCAAAGCGCGAGAACCTGACTCGCAAAAAGGCCGCGCACCCATTGGCTGAAAACATTTTTTTTTACTCGTGCATTTGATTGGGTGCATGAAAATAAAAGACGCTTTTGTATTGGAAGTGATTTTGTAAACAAAGTCGCTTGCGGGAAAGTATATGTGGCATATAACTAACCCGGAGACTAAACCTGATCCAAAATATTTAGGGTTTGGAAAGGAAAAGTGGAAAGGTCGTAGATACGACATTATGTATGGAAACAAGAGGAAGATGACCTTAGTAAACAAGGTGAGGAATTATTTCAAAAAGGATAAGCCGATCAAAACTAGAGAAGGTTTTGTCATTCCACCACCTAACACTCCCGCATCATTCATGATGTTTGATAAAGGGTACCACTTGTGTGTATGGTTGGAGAATTGGGTGGAATACACTAAAAATGACGGAATTTTGGCATTTCCGTTAGAAGGTACGTTTGATGGCAGGATTCTGTTTAATTTGAGAACCAGAATGAACGATTTACATCCCAGACCCAGATTGACACAGTACGAAGCCCTAGAGGAATGGGAAATAGAAGCTTTTGAGAGGGACAAACCCCGAATGGATAAAGGGTTAACCAAATGGTATCCTAAGGTGAAACCCGAAACTCGAGAGAAAAGAATGAAAGAGTGGAGTCAGAATATGATAGTAGAAGGATTGTACCCTATGATGGCACTAGGAGAACCCATGGGAGAGAAAAGGACAGAGAAAACAAGACATTTAGTGACCAGTGGAGATTCAGATGATGATTATTTGGAGGAAATATTGATGAAGAACCCACCTCCTTATAATGAGGGGTTAAGACATATAGGTGCCAGGGATGCCTGTCTAAGACCACCTTTTAGTGGAGAGTCAAGATATTCAGGTGAAAGAATGTTCTGTCCAAGACCTCCCTTCGAGGATAAGACAAGACCCTTAAGTACAGGAAACCCGTTCACGAACCCAAATTATGGCGAGGGACCGAGTATGACGCATCCTACAGCCCCGACTTATGCCCCAACTTTGACTCCGCAGGTAGTGCATGAGAACTCTCTGGAAAGAGTATTGCAGGAAAGAGAGCGAGAGGCTCTAGCCAAACAGAGAACCAAATTAATTCAGAAGATCTCCCAACTAAATACAAGTCCTGAAGCCTTGACAATCCCAGTAACGATTGGACCAGTGGTTCCATTGTATGGGGATAAACAAGGAAGCCCAAAGACTCTGATCATCTCCCCAGCTGTAGTACAGCCGAGAAAAGAGCCTTTAATTGTAGATGATCAGACAAGTGAATGTGAATCTGTAATTTCCCTAATGGATGTACCGATAAGAGAACCAGAGAGGGGTTCCAGAAAGAAGAACACTCCTTTCAGTTTAGGAGAAGTACAGATAGAGTGAGCCTCAGGTACTAGAAGTGCTACCGTAGTGACTCCTGATGAAATTGAGAGATGGAGTTGAGAATTGGAGAGACAAAATCCCCAGACAAAACCTTTAGATATTTTCAAATTAAGAATAGAATTGGAAGAACTGATGCCTGGAAATGTGGGGTTTAGACAGACTAAATACTTTTTCAGAAGAAGAACTGCTGTTTATCTGTAAGAGTATCACCCGTAATACCCGGGTGTTTCATGAGAAATTGATGGACACTGCGGCTAGTATGGGAATTGATATTGGGAAATCTAAATCATTGCAAAATCCTATAGAGCAGAATTCTCGGATAAAGACTTAGAAAACATGAATGTGTCTGGGAAAAAGGTACAGATCAGGGAATTGTTAAACCTATTGCAGAAATGGGGATAATTAGAAAAATGGAAAGCCAGGTGGGTAAAGAAAAAGGAGGAAATTAGATAAAAAGAGATGGCTTCAGAGTATGTCCTAAAGGAGGCAGACAAAGCAGAAAAATGATATCCTATGCGAGAAGTGCGAGGTGGAAAATATGTACATGTTCCATGGTCCCGACAGGATATTGTGTCCTTTACCAATGACTTCCTAAAATTACGAGAGAAACCTGTGGATTGGTATAGGCAGGTAGAAAGGTTTGTGAAAGTACAAAAATGCCTGTGGAAAGATCTGGATGGGTTTTTCGATATTGTAGTTCCTGTAGATTTGTGGTCAGAATGTAAGGTTGCTATTGATTGGCTAATAAGGAATACCCGAGGGACCCTCTCACAGGGGCTCCTTCTGATGAGGTAATGAAAAAATACCAGCAAGTAATGTTACATCTGAAAGGAAAGGTGCCTGCAAAAGAAACTGATTGGACCCGAATAGATAGAACTACCCAGGATAGAGATGAAACTGTGCATTCTTATTATGAACGATTATTACAGGTGTTCAAAACTTACAGCGGCATAGACAACATTGAGATGAAGGACATGACTCACTTCATTTACAGGTTTGTAAATGGTTAGAGACCTGAAATTTGTCAATTGATCAAAGACAACAAAATCTGTTGACAGTCTAAGAAAATTGATGAAGTTTTAAGATATGCAAAATACTGCGAAGATGAGATGGCTGACAAACGAAAGGCTTTAAAGGAAAAGGTCATGTGGGCACAAGTAAAATTAGCTGAACAGCAGGAAAAGCAGTTGAATAAAATGAATAACAATGCCCAAAATCAAGGTTCTGGGGGTGGTGGGAAGCCCAAAGTAAAAATGAGCCGAGAGGAGGCCAAAAAGAAGTTCCCCTGTCACGGGTGCGGACAGATAGGGCACTGGAGAGACGAGTGTCCATACGCACAAAATGATAACTCCCCAAATGATTTAAATCCACAGACGCAGAATGAAAAGCCAAGAAAGACCCAGCAACAGGTAAAACAGAGTCAGTTGCCCCGTGCACCTAGACCGAATTTTAAGGGTAAAGCACAGCAGGGTGAAGACATTGAGGTATGGGGAGGAAAGGAGGTTAGAAATGCAGCAACTTCACAATTTTTGTTGAATGATACTTTCCTCTGTGATGAACCTTACTGACGGTGCCTGAGGGGGGAGGATGAGGAGTGCGTACTTGGTGCCTCCTTGCCGGTAGACTAGTCAGGGCCATACATTGAAGGAAAGGTTGAAGGAAATGATGTCACCTTTCTGTTGGACACTGGTGCTACCCGCTCTACTGTAAGAACAGCAGACGTTCCAAACCTACCCCTCTCGGGAGAAGCGATCCAAGTAGTGGGCGTGTCTAATCAATTGATTAGTACCCCAGTTACTGAACCCATGGAGATTACAATAGGGAATTTCAAGATAATGCATAGATTTGTGGTCTGTGATTCCAGTCCTGTAAACCTACTGGGACGTGATTTGTTGTGCAAAATGAACTATACCATCTTTTGCTCACCAAAAGGCGTCGAAATACAAACCCCAGATGAAGATGAATATACAAGTTAATGCTAATACGACCTGACTCAGAAATTAAAAGACTGACAATACAAGACTTACCTGAAGAACTCCAACAAACAGTGAAACCAGAAGTATGGGATTTTACTGGAAAAGATGTAGGATTAATGGCGAATGTAGACCCAATTAAAATAGCCATAAAGGGAGATGCAGTTTACCCAAATACTAAACAATACAAAATGATTGCAGAAGTGAAGGCAGGAGTTGCCATTGAAATAAAAAGATTGCTAGAAGCAAACATCATACAAGAAGTGTTGAGTAGTCCTTGCAACTCACCCATAATTGGGATCAAGAAACCTAGTGGGACGTACAGGGTAGTGCAGGGCCTGAGAAAGGTGAATAAAATCGTTGTTCCTTGCTGTCCTATTGTTCCGAACCCAGCAGTGATTTTGTATCAAATTCCATGGAATGGTTCACCGTAATTGATTTATGTCACGCATTTTTTTCAATCCCATTGCATCCAGACAGCAAATTTCTATTCTCATTTGAATTCAACAGTCACGTGTTCGTTTGGAATCGCGTTCCTCTGGGGTATACAGAAAGCCCCTCAATCTTATATAAGATTCTGAAAAAGTGCCTTGAATCCTTGATTTTATCTGGAGAATCAGTTTTGGTGCAATATATAGACGACCTCTTGGTGGCGTCTAAATGTCAGAAAGACTGTGTCGTTGACACCATTGCCTTACTGAACCACTTAGGTGAAGGAGGACACAAATTATCACCTGACAAACTACAGTTCTGTACCACTTCAGTAAAATATCTGGGGCACCAGATAGAGAAGGGTATCAGGAAAGTTACTTCAGAAAGAATTAGAATAATTCGAAACATGCAATTACCAAATACTCAGAAAGAAATCAGAATGTTTCTTGGAGTTGTAGGATACTGCAGACAATGGATTGTGGGATTTGCAGTCCTAGCAAAACCATTGATAAAATGACCAGGAAAGGAGCAAAGGACCCAGTAGAATGGGATGAAGAAAGCATGACAGCATTTACTAAATTACGAGAATGTCTATGTACAGCCCCCGCATTAGGAATGCCTGATTATTCGAAAGAATTTGCACTATTCTGTGATACACGAGACAATTGTGCACTGTCAGTCCTAACCCAAGAGCATGGTTTGACTAGACGTCCAGTAGCATACTTCTCTGCTACTTTGGATCCAGTGGCTGCTGGATTGCCTGGATGTCTGAAAGCAGTAGCTGCAACTTGCATGAGTCTTGAACAGAGTGAATCCATCATTATGGGACATCCTGTAACTGTGTATGTTCCACATGCAGTTGTAATCTTACTGACCAGAACTAAAACGCAGTATCTCACATCTAGTCGGCTGACTAAATATGAGAGGATTCTTGTGGGTGCGGCAAATGTAATCATTACTCGGTGTAACATATTGAATCCAGCAACCCTATTACCAGATTCACTGATTACAGAAGCAAAGGGAGAGGTCGAGCATGACTGCATTGACCTGACTGAGTTTAGTACCAAACCACGTCCAGATATTAAGGAAATGCCCCTGCCTGTAGAAGATTACGAGCTGTTTGTAGATGGCTCATGTCTGAGACATGAGAATGGAGGCCTAAGTGCTGCCTATGCTGTAGCCACAGTATCACATGCTGTAGAAGCATCCTATCTATTTGGAATAAAGTCTGCACAAGTAGCCGAATTGATTGCATTGGCAAGAGCCTGTAAAATTGGGAAAAATAAAAGAGTAACCATATATACTGACAGTCAGTATGGTTACGGGGTTGTGCATGGCTTTGGCCAATTATGGCTGCAAAGAGAGTTCCTTACTTCTTCAGGTACTCCTATCCGAAATGGAAAAGTGGTACAGGAATTACTGGAAGCAATCCAGTTACCAAAAGAATTGGCAGTGGTCAAGTGTGCTGCTCACAAATTTGGCGATGACAATGTGACAGCAGGTAATCGATATGATGACCAACTGGCCCAACATTGTTCAAGACATCAAATGTCAGTCAATATCAAGTTGGGGGATATGGAAACAGCTGCCAACTTATGGTGTTTGAGAATGTGCCGACCTGGGAGGAACTGAGAGATTTACAGAATGCAGCAGGACCGAAGGAAAAGAGAAGATGGAGAAAGTTTGGTTGTCAACAGAGAGACGAGGATGGTGTCATTGTTTGCTCTGATGGTATGCCTGTGTTGCCTGACAGCTTGCTTGCTCCTATGGCCTGGTTAATACATGAAGATGCACACATCGGTAGGGATGCCATGGTTCGTGTCTTCAAGCAGACATGGTTCAATTCGAAATTCAGGAAGATAGCAGAAAGACTCTGCCAAAGGTGCTTGACATGTCAGCAATACAATGCTGGGAAGAAAACAGTAGTTTCCCTGGGAAAGATTGGGAAAGCAGAAGGTCCTTTTATAAGGTTGCAAATTGACTTCATTCAGTTACCCCCTTGTAGAGGAATGAGATACGTCCCTGTCATTGTTTGCCTGTTTTCAAAATGGGTAGAGGCTTATTCGGCCAAGAAAAATGATGCCATCACTGTAGCCAAATTGTTACTGAGAGAACTAATACCTAGGTACGGGGTTCCAGTCACAATTGAATCAGACAGAGGTGGGCATTTTCAGAATGAAATAATTGGTCAGATCTGTGAAGCATTAAAAATTACTCAAAAACTGCACTGTGCATATCGTCCAGAGGCTTCTGGAGTGGTGGAACAACTAAATGGCACTATCAAGTCCAGACTAGGAAAGATGTGTGAATCTACTGGCATGAACTGGATAGAGGCTTTACCTCTTGTCCTGATGGGAATCAGAAGCATTCCAGACCGAGAAACAGGTCTGAGTCCCCATGAGATCCTGATGGGAAGAGTAATGCGACAAGCATGGGTACCCGGACACAAACTGATAAGCATTTCTGATGATTTGGTACTAGAGTACTGCAAGCAACTGGGTGACCAAGTGCGTTCTATCTCTCACCAGATTGGGGAAGACGCCGTCGCCAGCCCAGCAACTCCAGTCCATAATCTGAATCCAGGTGATTGGGTGGTCCTAAAGAAACACACCCGTTCAAGTTGCCTTGCACAGAAGTGGGGAAAACCAAGACGAATGATTCTGGTGACCACAACAGCGGTGAAGGTTGCCGGTGTTCCAAAGTGGATCCATGCCAGCCATACGAAAAAGGTAACCGAAGACGAAGAAACTGACGCTGAAGGTTGTCCAGCTGAGGGGTCTCCAGACGTTGGTCCTGAGGTAGCTGATGACGAACAACCGAGCACCAGTCAAGATGGATGGATACCTGTGATCGACCTGACATTTGATCCCATAAGAACCAGAAGCCAAACATACTCAGACAGAGAGTGGGATAGTGAGGAAGAGACAGGAATAGGAGACAATCAGATTATCGAAGTCCATTTCAAATCTGATGTGGAAGAAGATCATATAGGGACAGAACAGGTGATCAACACACCTCCAAGAACTCCTGAGATTGAAAAGGGACAGATAGAAATTAGGGCGAAAGTTCAAGCGGAAGAAAATCAAAGGTTCGAAGTGCTTGAACAGGATCAGATAGAATTAGACGAATGTGTTCAGGACACAGAAATTGAAACGTCCAAAAGCCAAATCCAGTCAGCACCTGAACAAGACCAGCTTAGCAACCAGGCAGAAGAAACTGAAATAAGACCTGGGACTAGTCAGATAGAAAGGGAGAAAACAGAAACAGAAGTGCCACAACAAAACGAAAACAAAAGAGCATTAGGTAAGGAGTTGGTGGCAGCTTCTCCTGACCCCGCTTGGCGCCTATCATTGCACTTATAGCAGCTACGCTGTGCTTATTTTTAAATATCCAAGATAGCTCGAGATCGAGATAGATTTTAAAAATTGTATTTGTCACCATTTATTGCTTCTGATTTTAAAAGTACAATTCATCACATGTTGGTAGAAATTTAGTGGCACGCTGTAACTATTACCACTTACTTGCAAACACCGAGGTTGCTAGGAGTTGTTTTAGTTTCTTTGCCTCCTGAACCCTGAACCGGGCCTGCACGCTCAGCAGCCAATCCCGGTGTGTGGAGGGCAGGGCAGAGACAGGCCACACAGGAAGACGAGCGGTTAGCGCTCTAGCCCTTTGTCATTTCAGGGCTATTTAGGCGGCGAGGAGGCACCGACTTTTGTGGTAAGGAGTTGGTGGCAGCTTCTCCTGACCCCGCTTGGCGCCTATCATTGCACTTATAGCAGCTACGCTGTGCTTATTTTTAAATATCCAAGATAGCTCGAGATCAAGATAGATTTTAAAAATTGTATTTGTCACCATTTATTGCTTCTGATTTTAAAAGTACAATTCATCACATGTTGGTAGAAATTTAGTGGCACGCTGTAACTATTACCACTTACTTGCATACACCGAGGTTGCTAGGAGTTGTTTTAGTTTCTTTGCCTCCTGAACCCTGTACTAGGCCTGCACGCTCGGCAGCCAATCCTGGTGTGTGGAGGGCGGGGCAGAGACAGGCCACACAGGAAGACGAGCGGTTAGCGCTCTAGCCCTTGGTCATTTCAGGGCTATTTAGGCGGCGAGGAGGCACCGACTTTTGCGGTAAGGAGTTGGTGGCAACTTCTCCTGACCCTGCTTGGTGCCTATCATTGCACTTATAGCAGCTACGCTGTGCTTATTTTTAAATATCCAAGATAGCTCGAGATAGATTTTAAAAATTGTATTTGTCACCATTTATTGCTTCTGATTTTAAAAGTACAATTCATCACATGTTGGTAGAAATTTAGTGGCACGCTGTAACTATTACCACTTACTTGCATACACCGAGGTTGCTAGGAGTTGTTTTAGTTTCTTTGCCTCCTGAACCCTGAACTGGGCCTGCACGCTCGGCAGCCAATCCTGGTGTGTGGAGGGCGGGGCAGAGACAGGCCACACAGGAAGACGAGCGGTTAGCGCTCTAGCCCTTGGTCATTTCAGGGCTATTTAGGCGGCGAGGAGGCACCGACTTTTGCGGTAAGGAGTTGGTGGCAGCTTCTCCTGACCCTGCTTGGCGCCTATCATTGCACTTATAGCAGCTACGCTGTGCTTATTTTTAAATATCCAAGATAGCTCGAGATAGATTTTAAAAATTGTATTTGTCACCATTTATTGCTTCTGATTTTAAAAGTACAATTCATCACATGTTGGTAGAAATTTAGTGGCACGCTGTAACTATTACCACTTACTTGCAAACACCGAGGTTGCTAGAAGTTGTTTTAGTTTCTTTGCCTCCTGAACCCTGAACCGGGCCTGCATGCTCGGCAGCCAATCCCGGTGTGTGGAGGGCGGGGCAGAGACAGGCCACACAGGAAGACGAGCGGTTAGCGCTCTAGCCCTTGGTCATTTCAGGGCTATTTAGGCGGCGAGGAGGCACCGACTTTTGCGGTAAGGAGTTGGTGGCAGCTTCTCCTGACCCCGCTTGGCGCCTATCATTGCACTTATAGCAGCTACGCTGTGCTTATTTTTAAATATCCAAGATAGCTCGAGATCGAGATAGATTTTAAAAATTGTATTTGTCACCATTTATTGCTTCTGATTTTAAAAGTACAATTCATCACATGTTGGTAGAAATTTAGTGGCACGCTGTAGCTATTACCACTTACTTGCAAACACCGAGGTTGCTAGGAGTTGTTTTAGTTTCTTTGCCTCCTGAACCCTGAACCGGGCCTGCATGCTCGGCAGCCAATCCCGGTGTGCGGAGGGCGGGGCAGAGACAGGCCACACAGGAAGACGAGCGGTTAGCGCTCTAGCCCTAGGTCATTTCAGGGCTATTTAGCCCCTCGTCGGTTCCAGCGCGCAGCGTTGGCGCCTACTCCTGCGCCTAAGACGAGCCGAAGACCAGCCCGTCTGCGCCCGTCCGCGACAGGACGGGGCTAGGGGCAAGAGGCTATGGCGATGTCATCAAAAATCCTCGAAATCCCTTATATCAACCGGAGAGCATATACCTCACAGGTATTGTTAGAGCTACGTAATCACCTCCCAACTGTATGTGATACAACCAGAGAAACTCCCCTAGAAGGCCCGTTTGCTTGTCAGGCATGCCATACACAGTTTGACCTCTGTGTGGAAAGAAGTCAACTATGGGAATCAGCTGCATTGCAAGTTAAAGTGCGAGAAACGGTCCCGATAAATATCATAGGGGACAACCCCATCCTGGGGAGCAAAAACCTACTTTGTAACACTCGTTCGCTAGTGAAGCATTCCACCCAGGTCTGGGATCTTATATCAACGGAGGAACCCGACCTCTTAACAGAAACGTGGCTTAAGCCCCATTCAGTCCCAGCTATTACACTGGGTATCCCAATAGGATATAAAATAGCCAGGATGGACCGCCCTAATAAAACAGGGGGGGGGGGGCAATTGTTTACAAGGAGGAACTGAACATAGTCATTCTTGAGGAAATTAGTACTCCTCAGATGGAACTATTCATTTTTAAACTTAGCTCTACCCCCAGGGAACAAAGGAAGGGTGCATTGGTGTACCGCCCACCTGGCCCGAGTGGGAAGTTTTCTGTTGCACTTATAGAGGCCTTAGCACCGTTTGTACAAGAAAACCAGGACTTTCTTCTGGTAGGGGATTTTAATGTCCATAGTGAGTCAGAGAAGTGTATGGAGGCAAGAACCCTCCTAATGGACCTGGACTCTCTAGGACTGAAAAAGATCAATCATGGACCCACTCATGAGGCAGGTCATACTTTGGATCTAGTTATGTCCAATTCATCTTTAACCAAATGTATGACACCCACCCAGGTAGAATGGACAGATCACTTCATCCTAAAGTTTTACACTGCTGTCATTGATAAGCCACGAATTGAGATCGCCTTGGCTACCAAAAGGAGACCTTGGCATAAACTAACCACGGAAGCCTTCAGAGACAAGTATAAAGCTCCCCTGTTTAAAAACTCTGCAGAAGATGTAACAACTGAGCTGAATAGGTTTGAGGAGACGGTTAGGGAAGCAATAAACATCACTATCCCGCAGAAAGTATACAAACCCCGCCTGGCTAATAGGCAAGAAATATGGTTCTATGAGGATTTGAGATCGCTGAAACAAAAAACCAGAAAACTTGAAAAACTGTGGAGACAGTCTCGGAGGCTGGAAGATAAAGAACTTCACAGATCCTCCCTTAAGTTGTACCATAAGGCCATTAGGGCTGCTCGAAAAAATCATATTGCAGCACAACTAACAGAGGCTGGTAAAGACTCTAAAGTATTGTATAACATCTTACAAACTTTTACCAGGCCGGTAGCCTGTGAGACTGCAGAGGTTGCTTCCCAAGGTTTGTGTGATGAGATCTCCCTATTCTTCATGAAGAAGATAGATGCAATCTATGAAAGGATAATGGCTTCGAATACAGCTGCGGGAGCAGATAACAACACCCCTCAGACTAATGCACAACAGGTGCAACCTATTCAATGCCTTACAAGCTTTCCCCCCATCTCCTTAGAGGAGGTAACCTCACTGGTCACTCAAATTAAGAGCGGTAGCCCTCAGGACATCATCCCAGCCCGCATCATGCCTAGGTTGGCAGAAGTTCTGGGGCCAGGAATCCAGAATCTAGTTAACCTCTCTCTTAGTACAGGGGAGGTTCCTATAGACTGGAAAAGGGCGCTAGTGAGACCGCTGAGGAAAAACACTGCTATTCCCTGGACGGAACTGGATAATCTAAGACCCATCTCTCTCCTCCCCTTTTTGGGCAAAATTATAGAGAAATTTGTAAATCGACATTTGTCGAATTACATTGAACAAGTAGGTGGATTAGATTCTTCCCAGTCAGGTTTTAGGCCAAGACACAGCACCGAGACCACCTTGTTGTCAGTCGCAGACGATCTACACATGTTCCAGGATAAAGGCCATTCTGTTATCCTGGTTCTGTTAGATCTGTCTGCGGCGTTTGACACCGTGTCACACAACATCATGACCACCACGCTAGCTAACATCGGCCTGGAAGATAAGGCGCTGGCTTGGCTGAGGAGTTTCCTGACAGATCGGACCCAAAGGGTCACCCTGGGTGCTTATCGGTCAGAGGAGTTGGGGATCTATAAGGGGGTGCCACAGGGCTCTTGTTTGAGTCCTACCCTTTTTAACATCTATGTGGCCCCCCTAGCTAACATCATGAGGTCCCATGGTTTCATCCCAGTGTCATACGCGGATGACACCCAACTCCTCTTTCCTTTTAAAATCCTCACGGCTGAGGTTAGGAACTCCTTTGCTCAGGGGATGAAGGCAGTGGCTCACTGGATGGCATCTAACTTCCTGCAATGTAATGTTGCTAAGACGGAAGTGATGCTGTTCGGTGAGGCTAAACTTCTGTGGACCCCTAACTGGTGGCCTCAAGATCTTGGCCCAGTCCCCAAGCCCAAGCGGGTGGTGAAAAACCTCGGCGTCCGATTGGACCAGGAGCTCTCCCTAAAACAACATGGCAACCAAGTGGTGGGTTCCTGTTTCCATATCATTGGGATGCTACGGAAAGTATTTCCTTTGCTGCCAGACTCTACTAGAAAAACCTTGGTGCAGGCTCTAGTATTGAGTCACCTGGATTACTGCAATGGGCTACTACTGTCAGCAAATGAAGCAGTAATTTCCAGGTTTCAGGTGGTACAAAATACCGCTGCTCGCCCTGTTCTAAACCGGCCCCCTCGCACCCCCTCTAAACCCCTTCTGACCATGCTGCACTGGTTATCCATCAAACAGAGGGTGAAGTTCAAAACCTGCTGTATAATACATAAATGTTTACAGGGGAAGGGCCCTGCTTATCTGTCCAATAAATTCTCTCTTTACACACCCACGCGCTCTCTGAGATCTAGCGAACAGGCCTTGCTGTGTGTTCCTAGAGCAAAAAAAGCAAGACTAGGAGACAGAGCCCTTTCAGTTGCTGGCCCAACCCTATGGAATAGTCTCCCACTAACTTTGAGACTTTGTAAGGACCACCTCCCGTTTAGGAAACAATTAAAAACTTTTCTATTCCAAAACTGCTAGCACTTACTGCCAGTACTCGTTATTTGCATTATGGCTGCCAAAGGCGCGGAGATACTCCTTCGGGAGTCGATCCCAGCGCGATCCAAACACGCAAATAAATAAAATTAGAAGAAAGCCAAACCACAGTGCCAGTTAAAAGATTCAAGAAAAAGAATAGAGAACCAAGATACATCAAAAGACTGAGACTAAGACTAAAAACAGTGGAAGATAAGATTGAGCAAAGAAAGCAAGGTTCCAGTAAAATAGAACGAACTGGTGAGAACTCCAAGCGAAGAAGTGACCGAATAAAAAGACTAAACGAAAAGTATCGGGGTCATGAATGGACTTACCTGGTGTTGGAGGAATTTGAGGATCTTGAGATAAGTGACGAAAGTGATGAAGAATTGACTGCTGACCAGTCTGCCAAAGAAGAAGAACCAACCTGAAGTTGCCCAGTGTAAGCAACGTGTGCAAAGTTACAAAGAGGGGTTGGAAAGCTTCTTTTGAGCGAAAATGTCTGATTCAGATGTGAATGGAAGACCGAGACGAAGTTGTTGTGAAACATGCTGCCAAGTATGTTTATGTAGTGTAGCAATAGTACTGATCCTTTGGATAGGACTAACAGTAACCCTTCTTTCTATGATGAGTAAGAACCCAAGTTTTTACCCAAATAATAATTTACCTGACGACACTGTAGAATCACACACTAGAATTACACCACGAAGAGTAGACACTTTGGACAAACCACTTAGCCTGAAACGAAGACAGTTAGATTTAGAAGCACCAGATGAGGAAGTATTACACTTTAACAAGATTAAGAACAAGACTCATTTAAACGTTTTCGCAAACCTGTTATTGTATTATGTAGAAACTATGGAAATAGACGACTGTTATGTCTGCATGAAGCTACCTACTTCTGTAGCTGAAGGCGTGACCTATCATCACTTGCCCTTAACCTATGGAATCTCCTGTAGTATACTAACTAGTTTATTTTACAAAAGAGGACCTTTACAGTATTACTATTCAAACTCTGACGTAACATTTTCTGAACTTCCTGTTCGAAGAAACCTGAACCCTGTACATACGACTAGAGATGTAGCTAAATTCATGAGTGATTATTTTCTAACTGTAGGAAAAATTAATATAGATGATGCACATAAAAATAACTTGACCTGTTCTTTACATGAAAAGGAAAAAGAATTCCTGGACATGGTAGAGAAGAGAAGAGAGAGTTTCCAAAAGAAGGCCAAAGACAAGAACCACAAGGTTCCTAAATGGGCAGAAAGTATGGGGAGCACCTCAAATGGTGGAGGAAATGCTGCTATGCTCCTTGATTTCGAAAAGAAGGGGAAGCTCTGTCTTAAAAGGGAAATGACTAGTTATTATAACAATGTTTTCATTGGTTCCAGTGAATGCGAACATAATTACAAGGTAATTGGAGGTTGGGGTTTCAAAGATTGGACAGGGCCTGTGTTTCCTGGAATTTATTTTATTTGCGGGAACAAGGCTTACTTCAAATTGCCCGACCATTGGTACGGGAGTTGCTATTTTGGTATTGTCTTCCCAAAGATTTACCATGTGGGGAAAATCACTGGAAGCACTGAAGAAACTAACCAATTAGTATGCAATAAAAGAGAAACTGCTGGAGAAATTGTAGGAGATATTTTTAGCGCAATAATACCTGCAGTGGGAGTGGTTCTGAACGCAAACAAAATTTGCAAATTGTCAACAGTAGTAGATCGGTTATCTACCGACACTGCTGGAGGTTTCCTGATGGTCAAAACCGAAATGGTTGCGATCAGATCAATGGTTTTACAAAACAGACTTGCTCTTGATACTCTATTAGCAAAAGAGGGCGGAGTCTGCAGAATGTTGAAAGCGCAACATTGTTGCACTTACATACCTGATAAAAGTGTAGGAATCCAAAGGTATGTGAGGAACATTACAAATTTGGAAAAAGAACTTAAACCACTGGAGGTTGACAGTGCCTGGAAGAGACTTACTGATGGTTTCTCCGCTGTAGGTCATTGGTTTGCAAATTTAGGTAGAGGTTTATTGTTTAAGGTACTGATGCCAATTGCAGGAACAGGTTTTATCATATTCCTCATATTTGTCTGTTGCAAAGTCGCAAACACCAAAAGAAATATACTGTGAATAAAAGAGGCGTGAAACGGAATGTGAATGAACTTGAATTAGAGGAACTGAATAATCAGATTTATAAAAGGGTGAATAATTCTCACCCTAACAAAGAAAATAAAGAGAAATTGAATCGAATGTTGAAAGAGATTGAATTGGGCAAAATGTGAAAAAGTTGGCATCTGATTCTATTGTTTTGTGATGATAGTAAATATCATCAAAGAGGGGATTGATGGAGCAAGAATTCGCACGTTACGCGACTTGCTTGTACTCATGAACCTTGACTAACAATAATAGATTAACTCAACCTGTTTGTCCTACTAATTTCCCCGTTATTCTGAAATTTTGGGTATCCTAGTGATGCTTGCCTATGTGTTTATTAACTATAACACGCTTGCCACTAAAATGGCCGCTGCTAAGCGGGGTTTTCTTTTGCGCATGCGTTGGTCACACTCACGTGACGTGACTTACTCACAGTTCTGGTGGGAAATGTCTGCTCATGCGCAATACAGCTAAAATGGCCGCTTTGTTTCTCATATGCTCCGTGCTTGCAAAGCTGCTTTCACAAAGTTGTTTGTTCTGCACTCACCCTAACGCTATAGATATTATAAAGTAAGGGGTATAGAGTAGCTATTCATGGTATACAGAGTATTCATTTTTTTCTGTATTTCTAAATTGTTTTCGCTTACTTTTCATGTATCGCATTCTATGGGGCCCGAGGAACACTCGTGATTCCATGTTGAACAGCCTTTCTGTGCATGACTGTCTTCTGCCAGTGGCATTGAAACTGTGCCAACCTGAAATCCCAGCCAAGATGTGCCTGGGAAGATGCACCTTCGCCTAGCAGAAGAAGATGAACTGTTCTCAATGTATCATAATTCATAGATGCGCTATTGTAATGTAGAAATTTAGGTCATGGGAACCCCAAATTCAATAGGCGGTCCCAGAATATGTAAATTAGGGCTTGTAGAAATGAAATGTGGTTGGTGTGTTGACCTGGCCTACTTGGGGACCAACCGAAATTGGGGATTCTGACACTTGCAACATTTGGGGGGTGGTACACTGACCCGAAAACAGTATAACTAGCCTAGGTTTAGCTAGAGAAATTGTCCGACTTGTCCGAATAGCTGACCTGTCACTGACCCAACGCACTCAATAGGTGATTGATACAGATTGCTGCGGAGCACTCTGTCCGTAATTTCCAGAGACCCAAGCGGGGTTTTGGAAACCTTACGTGCTGGCGGAGCACTTTGCTGGGGAATTCGCTAACCCAATTGGGGTTCTGACTGATAGCTGCAGAGAGGGTGGAGCGCAGGCGTTGCTTCCGAACTGCGGGTGCTGGTCTTACCTTGGTGGTCCTGTCCTGATCCTAATCTGGTTTCCTGTCCTGTCCTGGGGTGTCCATTCTGCACCTGCTGGCCTACTGGCGACTGTCTCTCCTTGGGTTCCTCCTGTCCTTAACTGACCTGTGGCCAGGGTTGGTCTTCACACCGTCCTAGGTAAATATAAGTTTGAGGGAACCCATCTATTTTGCATTCTCCATTTCTTGCCTTTTAAATAAAATCGTATTTTCATATTTGTTCCTTTTTCTTACCCTCCCGTTGCTGACAAATGTTAAAGTCCTACATTGTAGTTGCTATACTAGCATGTTCCAATCTTTTCCCATCCTATAAGCACTGTTCTAAATACTACTCATATAATATATAGATGTTCATTTTCTTTACCCATCCTTTAGTCGATTCAAGCAATTGCACTGTTTTATTAGTATGGTCTATTCTTACTTTACCCATAATTCCTCTTCATGGGGAAATATTTCACTGTGAAATTCTAGTATGTTCCTTATTTTTCCCGTCCTTTAGACAGCATACCGAGTCCAAACCCTGAAACCTATATTAGCATGTTCCTTGTTTTTACCTTCCTGTAGAGTCATAAATGGTGGGCCTGATTTATTTCCTCTATGGATACGTGCTCTTTGTAATTTTGGTTATTGATAGTTTAATTGCTGTAAACCTCATGCTTCCTGAACTTGGTTGAAAAACTAGATAAAGGTTTTAAAACTTCCTGTGTCTCTGGTTATTATATGAGTGCAAATAGAATAAATAGTATTGTTGTATTTTTGTGTCTGCCTTTCTTTTACAGCTAGCTCCCTGATCCATTGTGATCATAGGTACACGTAACGGTGGATTGGTAAGTCGGGTACAGTAGGAATAAATAGGAAGGAATAAGGGATACTGGTAGTAGAGTGTAAGGTCACCTGATTAATAAATATGGTAAATTGAAAATATATGGGCCCGATACGTATGTGGTAAAATTTGTTGGCCGGGTGACCTGCGCGCTCTATTAATACCGCCATATGTCGTGACGCTGAAAGCGAGCGTCAGAATGCCACGTATTCCCCAATATAGGATCTCTAGTTATGGTGAAAGAGCGTTGCTAGCGATTATCTATGATCTGATTGAGAAAGGTGTGATTGAAGAAGCGAGAGGTAATGTGTGCAATAGTCCGGTTTTGCCTGTTCTGAAACGTGCTGATTCTTCACAACTGCCTGTATATAGGTTCGTGATCTATCTTCGCGAGGTGAATAAGATTGTAGTTCCGCAATTTCCTGTTGTTCCAGATATCACTGCCTTACTGACCATGATCCCAGCTTCGGCCACCTGGTTTTCGGTGATTGATTTGAAGAATGCTTTCTTCAGCATCCCGATTGCTGAGGAGAGTAGAGCTATTTTTGGCTTCTCTTTAGGAGGTCGAAGTTTCCGGTTCAAGCGCGCTCCTCAAGGCTATTGTGAGAGTCCATCAATCTATAGTCAGGCTTTGAAGACACAGCTTGATACGATTGTTTTACCTGATGGTGCTGCTCTTATTCAGTACGTCGACGATTTGTTAGTCGCTGCTGATACTGAGGAGATTTGTAAAGAAGCTACTTTGTCGTTGTTGCGTCATTTGTCTGACTTACATCATAAAGTGTCCCTTACGAAGTTACAGTATTGTCGACAAGAAGTGACATACTTAGGTCATCTCTTATCAAAGGAGGGAAGAAGATTGACCACAGAACGAATTCAAGCGTTTGCGAGAATGAGTGTGCCAACTACACAGAGAGAAGTGCGTGCTTTCCTGGGTATTACGTTGTATTGTAGACAGTGGATTCCAAATTTTTTGCTTCTTGCGAAACCTCTGATAGCTCTTACTGTTAAGGATACTCCGAATCCTATTCCTTGGACTGATGAATGCCAGAAGGGTTTTTCTGAATTGCGCGATGTATTGTGCTCGGCTCCTGTGTTGGGTACCCCCGACTACAGTAAGCCTTTTACACTCTATGTCCACGAGAGAGAAGGCTGTGCATTGTCAGTTTTGACACAGCAGTTTGGCGATAAGCAACGTCCATGTGCGTATTTCTCGTCGACTTTGGATCCGGTAGCTAGAGCATTGCCGAATTGTTTGTGAGCCACAGCGGCAGCAGCTGTTTCAATTCGACAGTCTGCTGGCTTGGTGATGGATAATACGTTGACTGTGATGGTTCCACATGCAGTGGATACCTTGTTAAACAGGACCAAGACACAGCACTTAACTAGTGCTCGATTGTCAGGTTATGAGCTGACACTTTTAGCGAGTCATGTGCACATAAAGAGATGCAATACGTTGAATCCAGCTACGTTGTTGCCGATTTCAGTAGAGACAGATGTTTCTGAACAGCATGATTGTTTTCTTAGGACAGAAGAGGAAACGAAAGGGAGAATAGACCTCAGGGACACTCCTCTTGTGAAGTGTGATGGTACCTTATGGGTGGATGGTTCGTGCTTCAAACTTCCGAATGGTGATACGACTGCGGCATATGCTGTTACGACTTTGCATACGATTGTCGAAGCTGCACGTATCCCACATAATTCAGCTCAAGCAGCAGAGTTGATTGCACTTACGAGAGCGTGTGTGTTGTTGAAAGGGAAGAGAGTGACTATAAATACCAACAGCCAGTATGCGTTTGGTGTGGCTCATAGTTTTGGACGCTTGTGGAAGGAACGTGGGTTCCTCACGTCTCATGGAATGAAGATTCAGAATGGTCAGTTGGTGAATGAGTTTCTTGAGTCACTTACCTTGCCGTTGCAAGTTGCGATTGTGAAATGCAGTGCACATAAGAAGGTTACCGATGACGTTGGTTGCTGTAATGCGTTTGCGGATGAAGTTGCGAAAGATGTGGCGAGGGATGTGATGAGTCGAATGTATGTTGCAGGTCCGGCGAGATGGGTTCCAGATGGAAGTATGTGTGAAGATACGATAGAAAGTGTGAATTCTATTCAAGCTGAAGCTACAGAGAAAGAGTAGAGCGTATGGATGCGAATGGATGTTGGGTTAAGTTGTCAGAGCATCAGCGATGGTTGTTACCCGATGCGTACGTGCCTGCAGTGGTTATGATGGCGCATGGAATGGCTCATATCAGTGCGAAAGGGATTTGTAAGTTGTTGGCTCCAGTATGGCAAAATGCTGGAATTCCTAAGTGTGCAGAAAATGTGGTCAAGAATTGTATGATTTGTCTGATGTACAATCCTGGTAAGGGAACTCCAACTCCAGCTGGTCATTTTGTGCCTCCGACGTATCCGTTTGAGGTTTTGCAATTAGATTTTATCCATATGGAGAGATGCAACAACCTGAAATACATACTCGTGGTTGTTTGTTTGTGCCTTTTCGAGATGGGTAGAAGCATATCCCCTAAAAGATAATACTGCCTTTTCCACAGCTAAAACCCTTGTTAAGGAGTTTTTCCCTAGGTATGGTTTGCCGAGAGTGGTCTGGAGTGACAATGGGAGTGAATTTGTGGGTCAAGTGATGAAGAGAGTGTGTGATGGTTTAGGAATTCGACAAAAATGTCACACTGCAAATCACCCCCAATCGGCTGGTCTAGTGGAGTGCTATAATGGCACTCTTAAGTTAAAACTTGCCAAGATACAGGCGAGCTCTGGTCTTAAATGGCCTGATGCTTTACCATTAGCACTTTTGTCAACTAGGATGACTGTACATTCTCGAGTGGGACTTAGTCCATACGAGATCGTTTTTGGTTGCCCGGCAAACATATGGGGAGTGCTGAGGCCGACGAAATTCAGCGAGATTGAACACCCTGTATTGCTTGACTATCTGTATGATTTAACGGCTAAATTGCGTGTCTTACACCAACAGGTTCATGATACATTGCCTCAGGCTTCTGAAGATTCAGGACACGCCATCAATCCTGGCACCTGGGTCCTGGTGAAAAATTTCCAGCCGACAAAGAACGATCATCCCTGCTGGACTGGTCCCTACTTGGTGATATTGTCTACGCGATCTGCAGTGCGAGTGCAAGGAAAGAAATTCTGGATCCACGGCGTACATTGTAAGAGGGCTCCTTTGCCTCTGCCGTACGACCGGTGGGTCCAGGAGCGTATTCCTGATTCAGAAACTGACACTGTGCCTCGTTTTCTGCCTTTTAGCGATGCACGTTTAATTGGGACGAGTTCTGAGCGTGAAAGCGATGATCTTCTGCAAGAAGCTGTGCCACCGTCAGTTCGACTGGACACTACTGAGCCTGAACTTTTGTTTCGTGATCAGACATTGCCTGATAAAGGCCATTATAATTTGCGACCAAGAGTCATGGGACTAATAAAGTAAAAATTATTTTCTTTGCTATTTTTGTTTTTAATTCAGCTCTTCCATCCGAGAAACTGTTTTGGCTGATTTTTGTTTTTCGAACCGCCATCCGGGTTCAGCTGTAAGGTCGCGGTGTAAAGACTTGGGAGTGCAAGCCGAAGACACAAGGTCAAGGTTCTGGTTGGTTCTAGGGCGTTCCCTGGACTGACAGACGCATTCCTTAGCACGGAAGAACCAACCGCCGCAAACAGCACGGTTAGAGGATGGAGTTTTTTGAGATGGAGAGACTTGTTGAAGAAATGAGTTTTAAGAGCAAAATGTGTCGAATTATGAGTAGAAAGAGTTTTTTAATATTATGTCTTTTTACGTTACTTAGATTGATGATGTTTTTGATGGGATATATTATATTCTCTTTTCAAGTGACGTTTGCACCCACTACACAACCCATACTTTCTTCTACTGTTTCTTTGCATTCTTTTCATCCTCTGCCTGAACATGAATCCATTAGAAGATTGGAATTTGTTAATAACTCCTTTGTTCAGCTTCTGCACCAACACCAGCTAGTAGTGAACACGACTAACTGTTGGGTGTGTGGTCTTATGCCTCATGCTACTGATAAAGGTATTCCTTACCTGCTCCTGCCATTCAGCTACAATGGTTCTGTGTGGGCATACAGAACGATGTTCATCTATGCTCGTGAAGTCTACCCCCTACGTTCTGTGAAGGACAATCCAAAAAGTAGTGCTCTGGTTAAGGGTATAGTCGACATGATTAGAGGAGTTAGTTCCTATGAGACGATCCCGAGAGATGAGACACTAGCATATATTGGATGGAACATGACTGGATATGGAGTTAGTCTGAGTGAGAACCAGCGAGCGAAAAGATCCTCTCCGATTTGGATCGTACCCCATCAGGGTCATCTTTGTCTACAAGGAAATGGCATGAATCCGAGAGCTCAGTTAGGGAAGAGTATCTGCACTGAGACGTATGTTTTTGCGTCCCAGACTTCCCCATCGTTTCTAGCAGCTAAGGGTACCTATTTTGTTTGTTACGATAGAGCGTACACACTGCTTATACAGCTGCGGCAGATTACCACAAGACGAGAGTTGTTAGAGGTGTCTTCAGTAAGGAAGATACTGCAGGACAAGAATTAGGAGATTTCTTGAAGGGTTTTCTGCCGTTTTGGGTACCTATGGTTAACAGCAGGAACATACGGCAATTGACGAGAGTGGTTGAGTCCACCGTAGTTGAAACTGCTGGTGCCTTTAATAACTTGACTGTTGAACTCCAGTCGGATCGTCTTATGAGTCTCCAGAACAGAGTTGCGTTAGATGTCATACTTGCAGATAGAGGAGGGGTATGTAAACTGATTCAATCGAGCTGCTGCGTTTTCATTCCAGACAATGCTCCAACAGTGTACCAGGCCATTTCCAAGCTGCACAAGATCTCCGAGTCTATACATGTGGACGAAGGAGATTGGTCATTAATAGGATGGTTTAGGGGATTGTTATCCACCTGGGGATGGAAGATTCTGATGGTCATTGGGATAGTCTTAGCCATTCTTTTCCTGTTCTGTCTTTGTGTACAGTGTGCTCTGGCTATATGTGGCCTTTGTGCTACCTCGTGTGCAAGGAGACCTGTATCAAGACACATACTAAGTAATAGGATGATGCTACAGCAACATCTTGATGATCTGATGAATATAGACCTGGATTCAGACTGAAGTGAATTTAGGTGATGGCATATGTAAGGGCAAAAGGAGGTCTGAGGTTCCGTGATTCTGAACCCGTTTCATGAAAGTCATCGTATTGTGACGATTTTGGTAACAGTGGACCGCAAATGATGAGTGTGATATGCATGAGTGTTTTCGTCATGTTCGAGTGATGGATTCACTATGCAATAAGGGATTTTGTTCTGAACCCTCGGGTTCCATTTTGTGTATGGCAGCCATTTTGTGGTTGCCCTCACATAGGCCGATGACTACGACCAAATGAATCCTTGGAACACGTACACCTTTAGATGACTTCTGTGTGACCTGAGCAAGCTGACTCCATTGCCCAAAGCTAAAGTTGTTAGGCCAGTTCCTTGTTCGGCAGCTGGTCAAGATAGAGATCAAAGAGCAGGACATTGCTGAGTTTATGGTACAAGCACACACCCTTCTATCTTGCTTCTCATCTGTTTCTGTTCCTTCTTTTATGGCCTATTTATGGTTTGGGTTGAGATCTTTTTATTATGGGTCCGTCCGGCCTGTTCGAGCAAGAAAGTTTGGCTTTCCCGTGTAATTGATGGTGGGCTGGACAACTGAAAAGTGGGCTTGTCGTTATGTGATACCTTTTGCAATGACATCTGTGATTGGATAGTTTGTAAATAATTGATGCTAGCCAGGAATTGGATTGGTCAACTGTGAATAAGGAATGTTTGCCTGAAGCATGATTTTTGGCATAAAAGACCATGTCTTGGAATACAGAATCGAACAGAATTGAACAGAACCTCATAGACCTCTGTTCCTGGTTGCAACCAATAAAATGTAATCTGTGACGTCACCAAGAAGTATCCCGTGTCTCTGTATGCTAAGACAGGAGAACTCGAAGACATTGGGCTTTTACCCTGGCGCCGCTGGGCTCTAAAAACCCGGTTCTTCACAGCTTCCCTTGATACTTGAACATATGATGCCATGGACCTCTCCAGTGCCAGCTTCCCTTGATACTTAAACATATGATGCCATGGACCTCTCTAGTGCCAGCTTCCCTTGATATTTGAACATATGCTGCATGGACTTCACAAGTGCAAGCTTTCTTAGTAATTGAAAAATGCTGCATGGGCCTCTCCAGTGCAAGCTTCCTTGTATAATTAAACAAATGCTGCATGGACATCGCCAGTGCAAGCTTCCGTTGATAATTAAACATATGCTGCATGGACCTCACCTGTGCAAGCTTCCTTTGATAATTGAACATATGCTGCATGGACCTCTCCAGTGCAAACTTCCCTTGATAATTAAACATATGCTGCATGGACCGTACCAGTGCAAGCTTCTTTTGATAAATAAACATATGCTGCATGGACCTCGCCAGTGCAAGCTTCCCTTGATAATTGAACATATGCTGCATGGACATCACAAGTGCAAGCTTCCCTTGATAATTGAACATATGCTGCATGGACATCACAAGTACAAGCTTCCCTTAATAATTGAACATATGCTGCATGGACCTCGCCAGTGCAAGCTTCCCTTGATAATTGAACAAATGCTGCATGGACTTCACAAGTGTAAGCTTCCCTTGATAAATAAACATATGCTGCCTGGACCTCTCCAGTGCAAGCTTCCCTTGATAATGCAACATTGTAGGAAGCTAACTCTGTATATACCATGCCAAAGTGAGGTATAGTGTGCACAGAGTCTAGTGGAACCCCAAAGGTAGGCAGAGGCAAAGTTAGATAGAACCTTTCTCTCTATTTGTGGTACCGTGGTAAAGCAGCAAGGCAGTATCAGAGGAAAGTCTTAAGCATTTGTTGTAGTCACTCAAGCAGCAAATGATTTCCACCATTCAAAGACTGAACTTCAGACCAATTGGTTTTGTATAAAAATATTCTTTTAGGTAATTTATATTCTAGAACCAAGCAAGCCTGGCACAGGTAAGTTGATAAACACTTTGCGGTAAATATACAGTTTGAAATGCAATTGTAAATTTACTTTGAAATGTTTACAGTTTGAATTACTGGTAATGCAATACTGTGAAATGCTGTACATATACTCTGTATCGACTTTGCCATGAAAATTATAGGTAAGTTACTTTTACATTACTTTTAAGATTACTTTTTTTTAGCTAAAAAAAAAAAAGCTCAGTGTGATATGCCTAGATATCACACTGGAACATTTCCTAGAGAAAAGGTAAGTAAAATCAGTTTTGCACAATTGTTATTTTTCTGGTTTCTATACAAATCAACTCCATACTTAGAAAATTTTTCAGAGAAAAACAGTCATAAAATTCCTATAGAGAGAAATGAAGTTAACGGTTACCAGGTAAGTAATCGGTCTTTGAAGTTGAGCTTCTGGGGTTAGAACAAGGGTTCCCCCAGGGTCAAGGATGAACTCTCGTTACATCCTCAGCGGCACTAGGGCAGCCGGGCAGAGTGGTGAGGACCAATGTTATCCAACGGGGGATAGACTGCCTTCGGGTGCTGGCAAGCAGACCACTGGATTGTGGGAGAAAAGCTCCTGGACTTTAGCTCAGGGCAAATGGGGAAACAAATTAACACGAAAGGTGCACCCTCAGCAGCACTAGGGCGGCAGGGTGCAGAGTGCTGTGTGCTGTTTCGACGTCGGGCGCCCTGTTTGTTTCAATGGGGAACCTCCGGTTTGCAAAAGCACTGCAGGCACGGGAAGAAGGTCTTCTGGGTGCGACCACCACTTCGAGAGGTAAGTTGGGAAGATAGGGGTTGGTTAGGCACTGTTGGTTTGGGCACACAAGGCTGTGGGGCGTCGGGTGTAGGGTTGCCTTTTGAGGTCGGATCTTCTTACCAGCTCCTGGTCAGGGGGGCCTTCTGGATTTAGGCTGCAGGCGTCGGCTGGAGGTATGAGGCAGGTAAGGGGTCACCGGATCTTGGGTCAGGATCGCCTGGGTGACCTCCTCGTGGTGTTTGCCCACTCTAGCTCGGGCCGTGGGCGACGGGTGCAGAGTGGGGTGAATTTGCGGTGTCCGGCCGGAGCCAGAGGTTGCAGGGGAACAAATCCAGTGTTCACGGGAGACAAAGTATTTGTGCTTGAAGGCAGGAAGGTCCTCCAGGGTTTTCGAGGTTGCTGGCTGCTGGACATACCGGCATGTCGCAGGAGCAGGTTCGAGGTGGAGACTGACCAGTAGGGCTGGGGCCAAATCAGTGGGCGTCTTCCGCTTGTTAGCTTCGGCATGGCTGTTCGGTCCTTCTTCTTGTTGCAGGTTCTTGTCTGAGGAGGCGAGGTTCAGGGGTGCCCCTAAATACTAGATTCAGGGGCGTTACAGGTAGGTAAAAGGCAGGGACCAAAGGGTCCCTTCCCATGGGTAGGTACACCCCCTATTATGCCATTCTCCAGTGGGAGGGGTGCATGAGCTTGTCCCTGGTTTGCTGAATCCCCCCATCTTCAAGATGGCGTGGACTGAGAGTTGTGCTTCACCTCGCCTCCCCCACCTGAGGGGTGGAGTTGGCAGAGGTGGGCAAACCTCTCTATACCTTACTTGTCTATGGCGCTGGTTCTCTTGCCCAAAGTGGGAGTCAAAACCAGTGGGCACCAGTTGCTGAGAGCAGCAAGTGGCCTGGGGAAGCTCACAAAGGCGGCAAGCCTTTGAAGCTTCCCCTTTGTGAACCCTGCCCATCCTGGGGGAGGAGGCTTGGCACCTCATCCCAGGATGTGCATTGTTTCAGGCCCCAGAGAGCAGCAGGCATTTCAATTCTTCACTGTGTTCTGCACCAAAACACACAGCCTGTAAAGGCAGTGTGTGTGTGTAAGGGTACAGGACCTCTAAGGATGGCACAATACGTGCTGCAGCCTTTAGAGGCCTTCTCTGGTCACAGTGCCCTGGGTACCTATGGTGCCATTTACCAGGGCCTGCCTTGTGGCCAGAGATGCCAATTGGGTTTAGACTTCAGTGCAGTTTTAGGGAAAGAACATAGGCCCAGGGTTTTTGATTAGTAGGAGCCCAGGGATCACTCAGTCAAAGCACATCAGCAATTTAGCAAAAAAGTGGGGGCAACAATCCAGAAAGAGGGCACTTTCTCACAAACATATGCTGCATGGGCATCACCAGTGCAAGCTTCCCTTGATAATTGAACATATGCTGCATGGACCTTTCCTGTGCAAGCTTCCCTTTATAATGAAACATATGCTGCATGGACATCACTAGTGCAAGCTTCCCTCCCTTATAGACTATGTACAGCATGGTCTTCAAAAGTGTGAGTTGTCCTCCCACAGAGAACAAGCACAACAAATGAGTAGAAGTGCATGCTTTACCCCCCAAAGAGCAGATGCAATATGGGCATCAGTAATGCAAGCTTCCCTAACAAAAAGAACAGTTTCTTCTTGGACGTCAGAAGTGCAAGCTTTACTCCCTGAATTAACAGGTAATGCATGGACACCAATAGTGCAAGCTTCCCACGTCAACACAAAAGGTATATCACATACATTAACAGGGTAGGATTCACTCCCTCAGAGAACTAGAATGGACATCTGCATTGCAAGCTTCCTTTTCTCACAGAACAGGATTCTTATAGACATCAGAAGTGCACATTTTCTCCTGCTCAGATAAGTACAGTATGGCAGAAGGAGTGGCAGGGACATTCCCTCACAGAACAGATGCAGTATTGGCATTAGAAATGTAAGGTTCCTCCAGTAGCAAAACAGGTAAACCATGGGCATTAGCAGTGAGCACTTCCCTCTCACTCTGCGCCACTTGGGCAATAGCAGTTTTGGCTTTTATCTTTCTTAGAAAAGGTACAGAATGGAAACCAGCAGTGCAAGCTCCCCTTACTAGCACAAGAGACACTGAATTGGAATCTGTAGTGCAATCATCCCTCCGTCCAATAGACACAGCATAGGCACAGCAAAGAAAGCTTCACTCATCTGCAGAACTCATACGTTATGTGTATCAACAGTAGAAGCTTTCTTGGTTAACCAAACATGCACAGCATTGACCTCAACAAGGCAAGCTACCCTTACTGTCTGAACATGCATGGTATCTGCACGATGTGACGGTCCATGTATGAAGCCAGGGCACCATCAAAGAAAGCTTCACTGACCCGTAAAACCAATATCTCGTGGATCAGCAGTAGAGACTTTCTTGGTTAACAAAATATTTACAGCATGGACTTCAGCAATGCAAGCTTCCTTCTCTCTCTGAAGATGTACAGTGTCTGCACTGTTCCAGGGTCCATGTGTAATGCCAGGGGTGATAACAGTATTACTTCTGGCCAAAGCCAACCATGTTTTTATGGCATTCTGATGGTCCGACTACCATTGCATGAATGTTAAAGCTGCAGTTTCCATAACGAGGTACTACAAATAATGGTAGATTGACCATTCAGGCAATGAAATTAAAGCAGTCTTATGCAGTGTAATAATATGTGCCGGATTGTTATCAATTTGTAAAGAATCCACAGTGTGATATCCTCCATTTCTCAACAAATATGCTCAAATGGATTCTGTCTAGCACCACTAGGCCGAAACCTAGGCCAATCCATCATGTTATTTTTGGAACATCATCAAAATATTTTTCAAAGTGGATTTAAGCACTTATTTTAATCTCTTCTTTCCATGTTATGTGTTTTATTTATAGATATTGCTGTTCCTGTTACTAACATAGCTAGTAGAATTTGGTGTGAAGAGTGGTAAGACATATATATTTGTATATTTATTTTTATATTACCTACTGGCGGTCGCCAGTAGGTATATATAGTTAGGATTTTTTCTCTATGGGTTTTTTGAAAATTCTATGTCTAATAACTTTGGCGTTTGTGGACGGAATTGGCTGAAATTTTCAGGAAAATGGCACATTTTGTTTCTGAGCAGCCCCTGAAAATTGGGGGGGGTTTCGTCCAGGGGGGGTCGAGAAAAAAGGGGGGTCCCAAAACGTGTTTTTAACATTGAGTTTTCCATAGGGCGGTTGGCCTCACTTTTAGCCCGAACGGCTGAATGGATTTGCACGAAACTTGGCAAAATTGTAGGGACTGGTAGCCCGATGTGCCTTTTGTAGGTCTCAATATATGTGCTCCAGTGGATTTTGAGAAATTAACGTTTAAAAAAAGATATATATCTGTAACAGCGGACTGGGCAGCGGCCCAGGACGCGTACTTTTCGCGCAACGGAGCTTTGTGAAGCGAAGCTGATTGGTTCTCCGGCGTCTGTCAACATTCCAAACAGTCCGTAGCGGCCGCCATCTTGTCTCTCGGTAGGATCGAGAGACAAGAGGAGGTCAAAACAAAGGGGGAAATAACTATAAGGGGGCATAGTAGATCCTCGCTGACCCCCTAGGTTTGATGTGGAGGTTTTAAAAGGGCCCCGCGGGGCAAAAAAAAATAATAATAATAATAATCGAACGGCTGAATGGATTTGCACGAAACTTGGCAAAATTGTAGGGACTGGTAGCCCGATGTGCCTTTGCTAGGTCTCAATATATGTGCTTCAGTGGATTTTGAGAAATTAACGTTCAAAAAAAGATATATATCTGTAACAGCGCACCGCTTCGCGTACTTTTCGCGTTACGGAGCTTTGCGAAGCGAAGCTGATTGGCTCTCCGGTGTCTGTAAACATTCCAAACAGTACGTAGCGGCCGCCATCTTGTCTCTCGGTAGGATCGAGAGACAAGAGGAGGCCAAAGCGAAGGGGCAAATGACCATAAGGGGGCATAGTAGATCCTCGCTGACCCCCTAGGTTTGATGTGGAGGTTTTAAAAGGGCCCCGCGGGGCAAAAAAAAAAATAATAATAATAATCGAACGGCTGATGACCATAAGGGGGCATAGTAGATCCTCGCTGACCCCCTAGGTTTGATGTGGAGGTTTTAAAAGGGCCCCGCGGGGCAAAAAAAAATAATAATAATAATAATCGAACGGCTGAATGGATTTGCACGAAACTTGGTAAAATATTAGGGACTGGTAGCCCGATGTGCCTTTGCTATGTCTCAATATATGTGCTTCAGTGCATTTTGAGAAATTAACGTTCAAAAACAAGATATATATCTGTAACAGCGCTCCGCTTCGCGGAGATAAAATTATATGTGTATTACCTAGCTGTTGCTAACACCAGTTAGCGACGGCTAGTAGGAGATAGCGACCATCTTGGGTCCCACTTTGCATGTGAGTGATATTTATCACTAATGACATGCAAAGTGGGCATGCCAAGATGTTAGCGACTGGAAACAGTCGCTAACATCGCTATCTCCTATTATCAACTTTTGGAAATATTCGAGATAAGCGCGAATATCTCCAAAAAGTAACAGCTGCCCTGAGCAGTTCTTAGCCATGTTATCCAATGGGAGGTGGATAACATGGCTAAGAGCATTAGCTCGGTAATGCATGAATATCGCGGAGTTTTCAGCGACATTAATGCATTGCGCTCGTTTTTTATCGTATTTGCGATAAACCTTGATAATAGCAAGGTTTATCTGCGATAATTTCTGACGGTAAAAAAATCTTTGCAATGCATCGTTAGGGATAAATATCGCTTAACTTTGGTAATATGCCCCAACGTCTGTTAACGTTCGATTCGAAGGAAATCAGGAATTGTTGAAAAACATTGTGTGCGCCATCTTGTCTTTTTTCAAATGCCACACTTTTGTCGTGCACGGCAGCCATTTTAGATGCCTTGACCAGATCCACTCTGTGAACGCTGTCGATCCTTACCATGGCTCCCCACCCTCGCAAGCATCTCCCCCAGGCAGTGGTCACCCCCGCTCTCTGTTTTATGCATGGGTAATAAACCTCCCCCCATCTGCGCTGTTCTTCCCTGAGAATCACACCCTGTGCCCGCCCGACACCTCCCTTTCGCCCTATTCACTACCGCACCCTCTGACACTCCTTTTCCTCTGTGTCCGATTGTCCAGGCCGGTCCTAGGCTATCAGCTAGCCCTGCAGATGTAGTTTATGGCCACAGCTGTAAAGAATCACCCGTCTTCAAAGGAGTTATAGTAGATCAAGGCCCACACTCGATGAGATCCGTCACAGCAGAAGCGTTGCTATTATCTGAAAACCATCCTGTATTGTGATTGGGGAGGGGACCGAGCGTGAAGCGGAAGATTCCAGGGATGACTCTTTGTACATCAAAGTTTTTACAATTATGTGTCACATTAAAAATATATAGCACTCCGACAAAGTAGTAAGATTATAAAACTTTAATAATTTATAAATATATACAAGAAAACAAAAATAGTAATAACATATAAACATTTTTAGAGAAAAACAACGAAGTAGCGGTCGGCTGTGCGAATAGTCCCAACGCAGCACAACGTCCAGATTTCCGGCGTGGGGCGTCGCGGGGGGTGGGTGATCAGTAGCAAACTGTTGTGCGAATAGTTCCAAGGCAGCAGAACGCGCCGAAATCTAGATGACACAAAAGTGATGTCTAGTAAGTTGCCACCCAGCAAATAACGGCGTGGGGCGTCGCGGGGGGTGGGTCATCAGTAGCAAACTGTTGTGCGAATAGTTCCAAGGCAGCAGAACGATGGCACCAAGGTGATGTCCAGTAAGTTGCCGCACTGGTTTTGGTATCCTACAATGCTGCTCCGAATAACGGCGTGGGGCGCCCCGGGGGAGGCGGCGTGAACGGGCCTCTCCAGGTGGAGTGTCATCTGTTGTAGTGGGGCGCCCCTTTACCGTTTCAGTTGCCATTCCGTCCGCTTTTGGTCCACTGTGTCAAAATCCGCCATTCAGCTGAGTTGCGCCCACTCTTGCGGTGCAGCGATAGGCGGCTGCCACAGGACTCTCAAAATGGCGGCAGGCTGTTTCCTTTTTGGGCCTGGTCCACTGAAATGGCCCTGGGACACCTTGGAAATCGGACGCTTGTCTGCTAGGTCTTGGACCCCATTCTCGAAAGCGTCCCCTCCGCCTTGAGAATTCATCAAAAGTTTTGGGGGCCCCGACTCCTGCAGGCTTCTGGTGGGGAGCGGCTGCCATGATTGCTCGCGGAATGACCACGACGGAGCTACGAGATGGTGGTGCTCTCATGGTGACGCCAGCTTCAGTCTGAAACATCCAGAAACAAGGTGGGGCTTTCATCGTTTGGGGGGAAAAAAAAGTTTTCATCCAATGAAAAGTGTTGTTTTTAGGTCATATGATCAAGCCTTCCATCATTAGGAAACCAAAAGTAAAATGAACCAATGAAAAGTTTTATAAAGAAGTCACATGACCTGTTATGCGGCATAGGGTATAAAATGTGGAGAAAATACGTTGGCACGTGAGGCGGTGTCAGTAGCGGACCGATGTGCGAATAGGCCGAAGGCAACACAACGCGCCAAGATCCGGATGGCATCGAGGTGGTGTCATAGTTGAGAGTTCTGAGCAGCGGTTGTAACACTGTCTGAAGCTTATTTGCAGCTGCTGCAGCTTCACTACGCGCGAAGATCCGGATGGCACCGAGGTGGTGTGTAGGAAGTTGCCGCACTGGTGTGGCCATCCTACAATGCTGAAAGTCGGCGTGGGGCGCCCCGTTGGCCTGTGAGTTTGCGTCAGTAGCGGACCGATGTGCGAATAGGCCGAAGGCAGCACAACGCGCCAAGATCCGGATGGCACCGAGGTGGTGTCTAGTAAGTTGTCGCACTTCTGTGGCCATCGTACAATGTTGAAAGTCGGCGTGGGGCGCCCCGTTGGCCTGTGAGATGGTGTCAGTAGCGGACTGATGTGTGAATGGGGCTAAAGGCAGCGCAACAATATTTTCTACTATATTTCCGGTGTAGAAGAGACCACAAGGCGCTGAGATGCCAAGATCCGGATGGCACCGAGGTGGTGTCTTGCAAGTTGTGGTACTGGTGTGGCCATCCTACAATGCTGAAAGTCGGCGTGGGGCGCCCCGTTGGCCTGTGAGATGGCGTCAGTAGCGGACCGATGTGCGAATAGGCCGAAGGCAGCACAACAATATTTTCTGACTGACACCACAAGGCGCTGAGATGCCAAGATCCGGATGGCACCGAGGTGATGTCTAAGTTGCGGACTGGTGTGCGAATGGGGCCAAAGGCAGCGTAACAATATTTTTTGTATGGAAGATACCACTAGGCGTTGAGATGCCAAGATTCGGATGGCACTGAGGTGATGTCTAGCAAGTTGGTGTGGTCATCCTACAATGCTGAAACTCGGCGTGGGTCACCCCATTAGCCTGTGAGATGGCGTCAGTAGCGGACCGATGTGCGAATAGGCCGAAGGCAGCACAACGCGCCAAGATCCGGATGTCACCGTGGTGGTTTCATAGTTGAGAGGCACTTCATCTGCAGTGGGGCGCCGAGATCCGGATGGCACCGAGGTGATGTCTAGCAAGTTGCTGTACTTGTGTGGTCATCCTACAATGCTGAAACTCGGCGTGGGTCGCCCCATTAGCCTGTGAGATAGCAGTTCTTTGGATTTGCGAATAGGCCGAAGGCAGCACAACAATATTTTCTGACTGACACCACAAGGCGCTGAGATGCCAAGATCCGGATGGCACCGAGGTGATGTCTAAGTTGCGGACTGGTGTGCGAATGGGGCCAAAGGCAGCGTAACAATATTTTTTGTATGGAAGATACCACTAGGCGTTGAGATGCCAAGATTCGGATGGCACTGAGGTGATGTCTAGCAAGTTGCTGTGGTCATCCTACAATGCTGAAACTCGGCGTGGGTCACCCCATTAGCCTGTGAGATGGCGTCAGTAGCGGACCGATGTGCGAATAGGCCGAAGGCAGCACAACGCGCCAAGATCCGGATGTCACCGTGGTGGTTTCATAGTTGAGAGGCACTTCATCTGCAGTGGGGCGCCGAGATCCGGATGGCACCGAGGTGATGTCTAGCAAGTTGCTGTACTTGTGTGGTCATCCTACAATGCTGAAACTCGGCGTGGGTCGCCCCATTAGCCTGTGAGATAGCAGTTCTTTGGATTTGCGAATAGGCCGAAGGCAGCACAACAATATTTTCTGACTGACACCACAAGGCGCTGAGATGCCAAGATCCGGATGGCACCGAGGTGATGTCTAAGTTGCGGACTGGTGTGCGAATGGGGCCAAAGGCAGCGTAACAATATTTTTTGTATGGAAGATACCACTAGGCGTTGAGATGCCAAGATTCGGATGGCACTGAGGTGATGTCTAGCAAGTTGCTGTGGTCATCCTACAATGCTGAAACTCGGCGTGGGTCACCCCATTAGCCTGTGAGATGGCGTCAGTAGCGGACCGATGTGCGAATAGGCCGAAGGCAGCACAACGCGCCAAGATCCGGATGTCACCGTGGTGGTTTCATAGTTGAGAGGCACTTCATCTGCAGTGGGGCGCCGAGATCCGGATGGCACCGAGGTGATGTCTAGCAAGTTGCTGTACTTGTGTGGTCATCCTACAATGCTGAAACTCGGCGTGGGTCGCCCCATTAGCCTGTGAGATAGCAGTTCTTTGGATTTGGGCCTGGCTCGTCTGCTGTAGTGGGGCGCCCCTTTACCGTTTCAGTTGCCATTCAGCTGAGTTTCGGCTGCTCTTGATGCTACAGCGACAGGCGGCTGCAACAGGACTCTCAAAATGGCGGCCTGTTCTTTGGATTTGGGCCTGGTCCACTAAAATGGCCCTGGGACACCTTAGAACTCGGACGCTCGATTTTTTTTTCCTTTCCTGTACATGCAAAAAAAGGTAAATGCCCGGTACGTTACACGCTTCATCTGCCACGATGAACTCTCTAGAGGAACCGAAAAAAAATATAGTTGTGGTAACTATACCATGCATCGTCATATGGAGAGGTGGCAACAATTAATTATAGTGCTGCATAAAAGAGAGATTTGGAGGAGAACCCCTGACCTGCTAGTACATTCATCAAAGAAGTGGCACTGAGAGCTTCAGAGGCAAGGGAAACGGTCCCAAATATTTAGAAGAACTTTGGAAAGATTAAAATGACATGTTTAGATTGTGGCAAATTTATTTCATGTGGACATCTGAGTGTTACTCTAATAAATACAGCATATGAACATCATCATAGTCGATGGTTGGTAGAGACATTTTGACTATATCCTGGACCTGCCCGTCCTCGCCCAAAATGGCGCCAGAATAAATGGGACTCGTAACTCCTTGTTGTGTACTGGTTGCAGAACCTTGAAATCACGAGATACGTATGCAGTTTTGAAGCACATGGCGGGCGGGGACGAGAATTGATTGAATATTTCGACATCCCTATTGATATTAAGTTCTGATGTGTTATTGATTACTGTACTGTTGAAAGTTCGAATTAACGTCACCCATGGTACTTGCCCGCAAATGTATATCTAGATAATTTTATTGTAACTGGCCCTGTCGTATTTTAATTATAAAATGTACGTCCACCGATTCCGTAACTGTTAGACACCTTAGTTCTTGCAACCTAATGGCCCGCCCGTTACGTTCCTCTACAGTGTAAATGTCTATTCATCATATACGATTACAGTTTGCTCCGTGGCCGGCCCACGTGGTTATAGGCTCGTATTTGTATAATGAAATTTTCACAATAAAGGTTTTTAAAAGAAAACATGGTAGTAGTATATACATTGGTAAAGTTTTTAATAATAGTCACTGTTTTAGAATCATTAAAAGGCAAGTGAAATAAAGCAGACCAATTACATGAAGGGTAAAAGGTATAATACGAAGGAACGCAGTAAAGATAAATGGTCAAGGGCTGTTGTGTTTTCTATTCCTGCAACATAAAGTGATCGATAAGAATCTCATATTCAGGCGTATCGGCGACTAAGACAGCAGGTCGACCCTCTTTTGCTCAACGGCTCCGTCATGGGACGAAGAAACGCTCTTTTTCTCGAAAAAAGAATATATTTTACTTGCAGGACAGTTGTAAAATTTCCGGGAAAGTACATTAGCCTGGAACATTATAACATATATTTAAGAAAAAATAATGTTCGGAAGTAATGAAAAGCGTAATTTTTAGGTCATATGATCAAGCCTTTCATCATTACAATAAGAAAAGTAAAATGAACCAATGAAAAGTTTTATTAACAAGTCACATGACTTGTTATGCTTACGTTACGCGCTGCGCGCCCCGGATGACTTCCGGATGCGCTAACGCGGCGCGTCATATGACGCATTACGCGACAACGCAGGTACAGAATATAGTCAAAATGTCTCCACCAACCAGCGGTCGGAACACAACCCCTTTCAGCAGGCTAAATAGTTCTGTTAAATGACAACAGAAGGGACAGGCAACAAGAACCATCAGTCAAAGAGGGGAGGGCTAGTTCTTCTCTACCGGGTTACATTGGGGCGCTACCGGAACTGATCGAATTGGTAGTCTACAGTGTTTCTGGATGTTTCAGACTGAAGCTGGGGTTAGCATGAGAGCAGCACCATTTCGTAGCTCCGTCGTGGTCATTCCGCAACCAATCATGGCAGCCGTTCTTTATCGTTATTTTGGGCGGGGTGGGTGGCGGAGCCGAGCTGTTTTGCAGCCATCATTGTGTGGAGTTCAGTTCATCTCACTAGTTTTGTATTTGTCATGAGGGGTTGTTCCTAATGTTTCTATTTTTGCGAGGTCAAAAAGAGATCCCATTAGTGGCCTACTGATTTTGCTCGATTCTTTTTCTTTTTTTTTACACGATTTTTCGTTATCTGCAAAGACTAAACAGAGTATTGCGACTCTGTGTTTGTTTGTAAATAGAGAATGAACCAAAGAGAACTAATTCTAAAACAGTAAATACTTGGATAACAATGAATCAAATGGAGAGAGAAGCAGGCACGACGGAATACAATGGGGGCAAAGACCTGCGTTAACTACCTTTCACTATCTGCAAAGAGAGAGTACTCCTAATAGAAATGAGGGGGGGGGGCACCATTCAAAGCAGATCAGTGTGCATAAACACGAAAATGTTTTCACTTACCACGTACTTGACATTCGACAGCTTATGATATTTGCTATTAAAAAACCATTGAAATTCACTGAAAAAACCATAGGTTATAGACCATATATAGTTAGGAATTAGCATTTACAAAACCTTGAAAATTCACTGAAAAAACCATAGGTTATAGACCATATATAGTTAGGAATTAGCATTTAAAAAACCTTATTTTACTCACACAAAACCATTGAAATTCCATATATAGTTAGTTGCACTAACTATATATCGCGCACCTGCAATCCACTGCTGATGATGTCACATATTACATCATTCATGACATGGTCAGTGACATCACTGATGACATCACTGATGACATCTCAAATGACATCACTGATGACATCACTGATGACAACATCCAGTGACTGTATGTTTCTGTAAAGTTAAAATGTGTCTTACATATTGAAGAATGAGTGGAAGTATAAGTGTCTGGACAAAGGATTTAGTAGGTGCATGACTGAATGCATGAGTGAGTGATTAAATGTGTCTCACTGAGTGCATGGGTTAGTGACTAAAGTGTCTTAATTTGTGCATCATTATGTCTGTTGTTCTGTAAACTGCTGCATGTTTTGATCAGTAGCTATATGATTAACTATATGGGTTACTGATTGATTGTCCAAGTATTTGTATGGGAGACTGAGTGTGTGTGTGGCTGGCTGGGAGGTGTGTGACTCTGTGCAGATCAATGTGTACTTGTATCAATGATTGTATAACAAGGTAAGTATGTGTTAGTATATGTTTGAAAATGTAAGGTGCTCTATGTTTAACTGTATAGACAAGAAAATGGAAGTGTCATTGATTCTTTACAGGACTGACTAGGTGTGTGAGTAACTCCATGGATGAGTGGCAGACTGTGAGTGTCTGTATAGGTGTATGAGTGCATATGATAGTGTTGTAAAGATGAGTGATTGTATGTATGAATGATAGTATGGGTGAATGAGTGAAGGTGTGTGTAGACGTAGGAATCAGTGAGTGCGTATGTAGTAACTAGTATTGGTGTGTCAATGGTTTCAAAAATTATATTCTGTATTTAACACTGGGTGAAACAGAGGTTATATTAAAATGTGAGGAGATGCATTGTATTGTCACATGAATGATATCATCAGTGATGTGGTCATTGATGTCAAATGAGATGTCATCAGTGATGTCATCAGTGATGTCATTTGAGATGTCATCAGTGATGTCATCAGTGATGTCACTGACCATGTCATGAATGATGTAATATGTGACATCATCAGCAGTGGATTGCAGGTGCGCGATATATAGTTAGTGCAACTAACTATATATGGAATTTCAATGGTTTTGTGTGAGTAAAATAAGGTTTTTTAAATGCTAATTCCTAACTATATATGGTCTATAACCTATGGTTTTTTCAGTGAATATATATATATATATATATATATATATATATATATATATATATATACATATATATCGTATCAAACAAGACGCTCCTTCTGACCTCCTGCTGCCCCGAGGGAATTGGCGTACACCACCGGCGGAGCACGCCGGTAATTAATCCTTGTCACTGCCACAATCCAGTACGCTCTCGGTGAATATCCATAGACCAGCTCAAATTCCAAGGGTTTTTAATCCACAAAACAACATGTTTCGGCTTCCCAAAAGCCTCGATCACGTTAAATGGAAAAGTGCCCACACTCGTGTTAATAAAGCATTCGGCAGTCAACACATCACGTGTAAAGTGAAGACATAGAAAACCCCTCTAATTGCATGCCACGTGAAATCACAGGAAATGGCATCACAGGACATAGACCTTGACATTGACCTATGCACAGAGCCATGGTACAGAGCTGTGAGACAGTTTCAATGAGGCCTAGGGGAGGGGCCCACACGAAGTGCCCTTCCCCACCTCCTGGGAATCTCAGACATGGTGTAGCACTGAGAGGATTAGGGGAGAGAGCCCACTAACTCATGAGCCCCACAGCAACATAAGTATTAGAGCAAGGCCCAGGGGAAAGGTGCCCTCTACATGGCCTGGCAATGCTACAACATGGCTACGAGGCATAGGGTAACCATGCAACCATGGTCTAGTGCTGTGATGCCCAGAAAAAGGGACCCAGGATAGGGGAACCCTCTACCATTGGTCTCACAACAATAGTGTAGCACTGCAAGGCCAGGGAGGGGTGTTCCCTTCTATGGACCACCTCACCATGACCCACAGCTGTGAGACTCATGAGAGTGTTTTGCCATTCTCCATCCTCACAGCTATCATGTAGTGCTGCAAAGCCTCTGGGATATGGTCCCACTGCCCTGGACGTCACATCCATGGTCTGGTGCTGTAAGACCTAGGGAAGGACAGTCATTGCTGCAAGAGCCAAGTGGTGACTTCACAAGAGAATGTGTGCCTTTGGAGAAACACTGCACATGTGGAGAAACATTTTGTGTGCAGAGACTTCAGAAGATGTTTATTGGGGACCAGAGGAACTAAGAGTCACCTAGCAGATTTTAGGGGTTTCATTCTAAATACCCCCTCTAAAACAAGTCATGTTAAAAGTTAACTCAGCTGGAGATTGAATTTCTAGAGTGTTATTACTCTTCATGCTATGTTTGAGTTTTAATCCCTTTACCACCAATTGGAGTTAGGCATTGACTGCTCACAATTGCAAATTTAGAGCAACATGTTTAGAAAAGTAACAGTAGTAAATCAGTATCTACCACGCACACTGTCCAGTAAGTACCCACTGCCACAGGACCTGGTCTAACTAGTACGTTTTAACCCCGGACCAAGGATATTTGGCATCTAATCATCATGTTCTAAAGCTGATCATGGCCGGAAACAGAGTGGCAATTTCCTTGAAGAGGCAGCCCCTTAGCCTATCCTTCAGACTTACTGAGATCCCAGTTGTAGTCTAGTGGACTAGTTGGAGAAGTGCAACCAGGAGACGGGTTTGTTAATCCTTGCCTCCCATTTGGCCAAATTGTGTGCTCTTGGGCAATAATGTTTCTGAATTTATTGCCAGGGCCACTGGGATTATGCGATTGAGTGGCAGCTGCATTTTTCTCATAATTATAGATTTATCACCTAATTTATCATCTGCTGCATAATTTTCAGGTTTTAACAAAAACAATTGTTGTTTCTAGCTCAAATGGTTCGAAAGTTCCTATTAACACAACAACACGTGTTGCCTTGCACCAGAAGATTCTTTGAACAGCTGGACTGGTTACCTTTCTGTTGCTTATTGCTAAATTGAATGTTAAACTGGTACTAATTAAGTGGAACCAATGCCAGGCAGTGTTAAGTTAAACAAAATGCCCATATATTGAAGTAATAATGTCATAAAATGTACTGAATTACGCAGCATAATATGCCTTTTTTGGTGCATAATTTACTCATCCCTTCCACATAATTTGACCCTACTTTACCATATAGTTCTAGTGGCTCTGCTTATTACTCTGTTGCCCCCTTTTTGGGAAGATTGGGAGTACTTTTATTCAACGTGAAAACTGGAATTCACTGAGATTTCGAAAAATGTACTGAATAATTCCTGAGAGAAGGGAGGTGCCCAGTGATATGTACTAGTCATCTAAATGCAATACAGTGGTAAATATATAGTCTTTGCAACAAGTAGCAGTGTACTGCTGTACTGGGTCTACTAATTTAACAAACTGTTTGATACTGGGCAAATAACACTCTCTGTGTCCCTCATCCACTGATCTGACAATACTGCAGCACTTTGAAACTGGCTTGATGTGAGAAATAGCCACCAAAGGCGTACTCCCTAGCTCTGGCTCAGCTTGAGGTCCAGTTAGAACCACAAGTCCATAAAGAGCCAAGCTTTCATGTAGCATCTGCCTGCCACCCTCCGTCTAACCAGGATGTTGCATTACAGCTACAGGTGCCGTCTTTATACCTGGCCAACGAGCTTCCAGTCTTGGCATCAGCTCAAGATCCTGTGATTCTGGGCAAATCACTTAATCTCCCTGTGCCTAAAACATGTTAAGCACTCCAATACCCTTGGGTACCGTTTGTGCTATACACAATCGCAAAAAATGGGTTTCATCCCTCATTCAAGGCTGTATGCAACTAGGGTTTCCACCTGGCCACTTTTCTGTCCTGTTCTGTTCTTTTTCATGTCCCGGCTGGTACAAAATCACCTAAAGCTGTTATTTTGAGGCCTTATCAGTACATATTCAAAACTTCAAATATAAACAGAAAACACATTTAAACGTCTTCTAGAGCTGCACCCATCCCTGAGTAATAATTCAGGTAAACAAAAACACAAACGACTTGTTACAAATAATACGTATGCTTTTGTTTAAAGTGGTAGTTAGTATTGTTTACTGGTCTTTGCATGCTCCTAAAACAGCAACGAATGGCCTGGATTTTTATCCTGGAATGATGAAAACCCTATTTACATCCCAATATTTGACGGTGAACCTGAACCTGCATGGTGCAGGGACCCTCCTGTGCAGCAACGCACCTACTCAGACACTGACAAGCATCTCTTTCACAGCTCATCAAGGGCTGAAAAAGTGAGAGCTGCTTGTCGGTCCGATGGCCTTCCCCTGTTCCTGGCAGCGCGCCACATACCAGCGAGGCAATGCCGGACTGGGATCGCAAATCAGCTGCGGCAATTAAGTTCGATCGGCCTCCAGGGGGAGGGGAGGGTGCTGGCGGTAACACCGCTGCTGCGTGCTCTTTTGTTACAAGGGGCTGATTTTGCAGCACGGCTGCAAAACTGGTCCCCACTAACAAAAACAACCCCCACCATTCCGGCCCAATGGGGAATCGTCCGGTGCCCACTACAGCCAATCCGACCCAGCTGTGAGGCCTGGAGACAGGTGCCCTTCCCCTGGGCCTCACAGCTGGAGCATAGGTGCAAGGACGTGCGAGGCCGCGCGATACACAATATTGGTGGACTGAGCTCTGGGTCCTGGGCCGCTGCCCGTGCCGAGCATCATCCCTGAGCATATGATATTTATCAAAAAATGTTTTAGTATTGTAGCTCTGTCACACCTTATTTTGTATTTATATGGTCAATGAAGTTCTAGACAGCCCTAAGCATGGGCTTTGTTTTAACATTGGCAGGTTCGTTGTCTACTGTTCATGTCCACTTAAACATAGTTTAATACTCAGTGAATATTCAGGGTCCAACCTCGACTCGAACAAACCGTGTAGTCATCACTCACCCTCTACAAATACATCATCTCCTTAAGTTCATAAGTTTTTAAGCCAAGTTTGTGTCATGGCGGTGCTTTGCGCCTGGGAGATACCCCGCCCTTCTTTACAGCTCAGGTTCGCATCCTTTTATTCTGATCCCATTCCGGACTCTTACCTTCGTCCTTGTAATCAGGAAGGTCCTGGCTCGTTCCGGGTGCATCAGCAAAGTCAGTTGGGGTGAGGCCACTGGGACCTTCCATTGTAATTGCCTCTGAGAGCCCTGGAACTTCACCTTTCCCCGTCCGGATCTCTCTGCACACTCAAGGTTGTGATGTGACAGTAGTTGCTATGGCCAGGGTTCTGAGTTCTGACATCACACAGACAAGGCCTCAAGCCCTGGTCACTGTGTAGATGAACATTCTGAGAAAAGCCTTAGCTGGGACAGAATATGAAAACCACAGCACCAGACGATATTGCACTGTTTCATAAAACTCTTTTAGAGTTTATATGCAGCGATGTGCAAAACTTTTTTATTCATGGGGAAAAAACTATGCTGAATTTCATTTTTTTTTATCAAAGTGGTGATGCTTTTAAATTCAGCAGTTTGAATTTATTTTTTTTACAAATAAAGAAAAGTTGAATCTTTTTCCCCCCATAAAAATAACTATTTTAAAATGTCATTTAAGGCCTTATTAAGAGTTTGGCGGATGGCATGCTCCGAAGCAGTTGTGACGGAGTATCCTGCCCACCAACCTCTAAATAAGTTAATTGGGTTTCACATGTATTGCTTTGAAAAAGTACAATTTCCAGATTTTTACAGTAAATGAAATATGTAAAAAAAATACGTTTTTCAAACATCAGAAAATGCAAGAGGTTCAATTCGTGAAAAAAGTATATTTTTTACATGTTCTTTTAACTATAATGTGTTATCAAAAGAGACTAGCTTAAATATGACCAATATTTTTAGGACTTGTCATGGGCACCTCGTTGGTGAGTTCATGAAGCCCTCACCCACCAACCTGGTTGGTGGCATGCTTCATCATCGGGCCCACCCAGTGACACCTAATGTGTCCCGGGTGTGCTGCGACGCCTGATTACAGCGGAGCTGGTATTTTACTGAGAGTGCAGTGTGAGGTGTAAAATGAAGTGTGAGTTAAAACGGCTTGGCGAGGGTCCCAGTACCCTGAGGGTAAATTACATTTTAATAACTGGGCCCCCGTCAGCGGTTAAAATAAGGCTTGGGGATGTTTAAGGGAGGCGAGTTACTACCTCCTACATCCATCAGTTGGTCGACATGTTTCAGCCAGTGCCTTAAACTAAATCTGGCTTTCCTCAGGACCTTTTTAATATAGTGTGTAGTGCAGGTTAAAAAGGAGTGTAATCAAGGCTATGTGTTACACTCACTAAGGTGTTTCTCTTAATGTGAGAGGGGGGATTCCCTTCTCATATATGCGCTTAGATTTTGCAGCCAATGCTTCCAGGAGTGAAGCGGTCCCTATATATATATATCCAAAACAAGGCTCCCAAGTGCAGTTGTGCATGTTCTTAATCCTCTTATCTTCCTAGTCGACTGAGGGTTATATCTCTATATTATAAGTACTAATACTTTCTATATAATCTCTTCTGTCAGCCCTAGGACAGCTGTAAACACCACACGTCCACAGGGGAGATAGTGACCAGGGATCCCCCTGACACTTACTAAAAAATTAATGGCAATGTATTGTTACCTCATACAATCTTAGATGGCAACCTCTTACAATGGTGTTAGATATCTTAGTTAATGTAGGAATAATATTGCGTCACCGCCTTTTAATATCCCCTACGTTGCATCCCAGATGTTATTCATACTAGACAATGAGGTGTTATCATCTCTCACAAAAAGTTATGCAAATCTTCTCCGATATTCAAACCCATAGGCGTCTTAGTGTCCAGCTCGACGATATACCTGGATTCGAGCTGGCGCAACATTTTCTCCCTGTTACCTCCCCGTTTGTTTTGCGCCACTGCATCAATTACAAAATATTGTAAGCAATTCAAGTTGTTGTTATGAATTGCTTTGAAATGCCTGGCCACCGGGAAGGCTGGGTTGGAATTCACTATCGCACGTATATGCTGTAAAATACGAACATACACTTGCAGTTTTGTGCTACCTACGCAGCTTAAATTACAGCTACACTTTAACACATAAACTGTGTGATCAGTTCTGCAAGTGTAATGTTCTCTGAGTGTGATAGGTCTATCTGAGAAAGGTGTCAAATATGTAGCAGTATTGATGTCAAACTTACAGGCCCTGCATGAACTGCACCTGAAGAAGCCCTTTCTTGGGGACAGGCAATTCTTTGTTTTATTTGTTTCTGGGCTATTCCCCACTAGGTCATTACGCATCGAATACGCTCTTCTGTAAGTAACAGTGGGGGTTTCGGGAAGAAACTTTTTAAAGGGTGGTCGGTCAGGACAATAGTCCATTGGTTTTTAATGATGGTTTTTAGGCTCTTCGCCTGTCTGCTGTAGCCTGCGATAAGTCTCAGTTCCATATTATCACTGCCCTGGATTTCACTCAGATCTGTTTCTTGCTGTTTCTACATGCCTATTGGGGTCAAGTAAGGCTGCTTGATCCTTGACATTTGCCTTCCTCATAACCACTTCAAATTTGTGGATTCGTACCCCCTGGCTTCGAGTCTTTTTTTGGCCGCCATATGTGATGTACCTGGGCTTCTGATGTACTACATGCCCTATGTATATGAAGAAACTCCCCATATGGAATGGTCGATATCGTGTGCTGCAGGTGAAAACTACCCGGGTGTAACACAGTGTTCGCCGAAGTGGGCTTCCGATATAGGCAAGTTTCTATTCTGAAAAAACAAACAGGTGTGTGGAGGGTCGAGGGGAAATATTTACTGACCTTACTGTTCGCGCCCCTGTACCAAGGTAAAAAACAACGAAGAACAGACAAGGTCTTCAGATGGTGTGTAACTACACATGCAACCGTAAGGCACTGGTGGAGAGCGCATGGGACAGAGGGTTGTTAAAACTAGGAGACTATTAGTCACAAACAGGCTAAAAAAATTCCCATCAGACCACCCATGTGGTGGAATTGCGTCATATGGGAATCAATGATCATACCAACACGAATCTGACCAAATAGTGTCGATTCGGGAAGGATTGTCAAAAAATAGTCCTGTTGTGACACCATGAAGTGTTGTGAATGGACAAAGTGCAGTGCTAACAAAAAGAGTGTGAAATAAAATTAACTACCAAGACACCAAAGAACATTACAATAGGAGTCTCAGTGTGTAAGATTAAAAACACGCCGAGTAGTAAGACTACTCAAAGGCGCTGTGCAGTGTGGTCGACATGTTTCAGCTGTAGGAGACATTGGCTCAGCTTTCTTCAGGACCTTAAACAGGAGAAAAGCTACTGCAACTACATTAGATTATAAGTGAAAAATAATATCAATGTACTGATATAGAGTTACATATATACCAGGAACTAGTATACTTAAATGTCCACTGGCAGGAGATAGAAGACTCTTCTTCCTATCAAGAGAGAAGGAGAGAACACAAAAGACAATTTGTCAAAACAACACCAAACCCCACACGCTAGCCCACCGTACACACACAGAGACCGTGCAGACACACCTGCAGAAATAATTTATATTCTGCATTCTCACAAGCATATTAGCTATAGTCACTCAGAGGCATTTCCTTTGAGTGATACTCACCCAGCTTTGTGTGGGTGACGACCTCACCTCACCCGGCAACCGCTCGGGAGTATGAGGCCCCGCTCTGTAGTATAGAGATAAAGGACACAGTAAGCACACAACTTTACTGGGTCCTACCCAATGGTTCTATACATGTAACCCAACTGACGTGTGATAGTAAACAAGATGTCGCACCCAGCCCTAAACACCCTAGAAATTCATAAGGGATACTTAAAAATCGCACATCCTGCGATCCCTAACACCACACAGAGAACTGATATCTATGTGTTTCTAAAGAAAACTCATTTGCAAGGTATTATATGCCCTAAACCCTTAAGTAGATGATTGCATCATATGGAATGTCCCAGTCTCTTGGGGACTCCAGCGTAACTGTATGGGGGGGAAAAAACCTTAATAATGGACTTGTTGAGCTCTCTCCCCATATCCAAACAAAGGACACCCAGGACCCACCAAAAAGTTTAACTAAATAGGGGCCCTGCTGGGTCATCCTGCGCCGGTTAGTACACTTGGGATACCGTGGCCTTGACGAAAAAGAAAGAGAGGGGACCTATCAGGTCCTCCTAACCTGTCTGGTACACATTGGCTCAGTTCCCCGCTAGACTAAAAACGAGCACTCCCTGACTCACCTGTCCGTCGGTGCTCTCGCTGCAAATACGAGCGGAAGTGGAGGTGAGAGATGTTCACGCCCTTCCTGCTTTTTAAAAAATTCTCGTTGGTAGGGTAACGAGTTAACCGCGGATTGAGGATTGATGGTAGTCGCGGTAATTGTAGGCTACTCTCTCGCGCATGCGTGGGGGCCCAAAGCCACTACTCTATTACGCATGCGCCGACCCTTAGACACGCCAAACACCGGAAAAGAAAAATACCAGGTCGGAGCTCGTATGAGCGAATATTTTAATCATGTATGCAGGCAGATCCATAGTACGCTGAGGATCGCGTTCACATTGCAACCGGGACGACATAGTTTATTTAACAACTGGTCGACGAATGTCTTCCCGCAGAACTCATGTAATATAAGTTAGCAATGGAACAAAAGAATGTTGTGTCATACCTCCCGTGGCGTGTGATAATAGGGTAGAATTGGGAACCAACTGGATTTAATCAGTATGAGTCTCCAAGTTATAAAATGTACGATGAAACATATTGCTGGGGTGGTCTATCGCTCGCTTAGTACGGGGAATATTATTTTGAAATCAATTCACAGATACACATACCAAATGGGTCAGTGTGTTTTAATAGAATAACCAGGATTTATGGAAACCCTAGATAGGAGTAGGGATAGATATCTAAGGGTGTCAGAGAGGGTGGACAAAAAGAAACACACACACATAAGTTGGGTGAGCTGCGAGGTGCAAACAAGGTTGCACCTAAATCAAAATGACCCGCAACTAAAAAGCTGCACTAAATACTGAAAAAACAAACAGGTGTGTGGAGGGTCGAGGGGAAATATTTACTGACCTTACTGTTCGCGCCCCTGTACCAAGGTAAAAAACAACGAAGAACAGACAAGGTCTTCAGATGGTGTGTAACTACACATGCAACCGTAAGGCACTGGTGGAGAGCGCATGGGACAGAGGGTTGTTAAAACTAGGAGACTATTAGTCACAAACAGGCTAAAAAAATTCCCATCAGACCACCCATGTGGTGGAATTGCGTCATATGGGAATCAATGATCATACCAACACGAATCTGACCAAATAGTGTCGATTCGGGAAGGATTGTCAAAAAATAGTCCTGTTGTGACACCATGAAGTGTTGTGAATGGACAAAGTGCAGTGCTAACAAAAAGAGTGTGAAATAAAATTAACTACCAAGACACCAAAGAACATTACAATAGGAGTCTCAGTGTGTAAGATTAAAAACACGCCGAGTAGTAAGACTACTCAAAGGCGCTGTGCAGTGTGGTCGACATGTTTCAGCTGTAGGAGACATTGGCTCAGCTTTCTTCAGGACCTTAAACAGGAGAAAAGCTACTGCAACTACATTAGATTATAAGTGAAAAATAATATCAATGTACTGATATAGAGTTACATATATACCAGGAACTAGTATACTTAAATGTCCACTGGCAGGAGATAGAAGACTCTTCTTCCTATCAAGAGAGAAGGAGAGAACACAAAAGACAATTTGTCAAAACAACACCAAACCCCACACGCTAGCCCACCGTACACACACAGAGACCGTGCAGACACACCTGCAGAAATAATTTATATTCTGCATTCTCACAAGCATATTAGCTATAGTCACTCAGAGGCATTTCCTTTGAGTGATACTCACCCAGCTTTGTGTGGGTGACGACCTCACCTCACCCGGCAACCGCTCGGGAGTATGAGGCCCCGCTCTGTAGTATAGAGATAAAGGACACAGTAAGCACACAACTTTACTGGGTCCTACCCAATGGTTCTATACATGTAACCCAACTGACGTGTGATAGTAAACAAGATGTCGCACCCAGCCCTAAACACCCTAGAAATTCATAAGGGATACTTAAAAATCGCACATCCTGCGATCCCTAACACCACACAGAGAACTGATATCTATGTGTTTCTAAAGAAAACTCCTTTGCAAGGTATTATATGCCCTAAACCCTTAAGTAGATGATTGCATCATATGGAATGTCCCAGTCTCTTGGGGACTCCAGCGTAACTGTATGGGGGGGAAAAAACCTTGTCTGTTCTTCGTTTTTTTTACCTAAGTTTCTATTCTGCCCTGTACTACTTGTACAGTGATGTCTGAAAAATTGGCAATTGTCCCATCTATGTTTGCAGTGAAATGTAAATTGAGACTATTATCATTAATTATTTCTACAAATCTGTTGGCCTGATCTTTTGTCCCGTGCCATACAACAAAAATATCATCAATATACCACCAGTATTTGACACATGCATAGACCACAGTGAGGCATGTTGTGACCTAAGGACATGTTCCTCCCACCAGCCTACATGAAGACATGCGTAATTGGGGGAGAAACATGCCCCCATAACCACTCCTCTTAGTTGTTGAAATACTGCACTATCAAACATAACACATTTGTTTATGGCAGTACATTTCGATTGGTCTCTTGCCCAAAAAATGTTCCACAGCTCTGAATCCATCTGGATGGGAAATACCTGTATATAAAGCGGTAATATCCATGGTAAGAAAAAGGTACTCATCTGACCACTCTAAGTAACTCACTTGGAACAAAAAATCAGTGGTGTCTTTAATGTGTGTTGGTAAGCTAATACAAAACTCTTGGAGATGAAAATCAACATATTTGGATGTATTCTCAAAGGTGCTATTAATCGATGAAACAATAGGTCTTCCAGGCATAGGTAATTCATTTTTATGCACCTTTGGTACAAAATATATGTTAGGTAATACTGGAGCTTACTTGTAAGGAAACACAAACTCATCTCTTAAAATGAGGCCTTCTTTTCTTCAAAAACTCAGTTCGTCTTTGTTGTTCTTTTGTATTGCTCTTACTTGTGCCACATTTATTTTACTATAGCATGCTCCATCATTGAGATGTCGATATACCTCTTTTAAGTAGTCTTTCTTGTCCCATAGCACAACATTACCCCCTTTGTCCAATTTTTTTATGACAATGGTATTGTTCTTTTTGAACTTATTCATTAACACAGTATATTGTTTCATTTGTTCTCTGGGTGAAATATGTTGTGCCTTGGTTTTACGCTGTAACTTCTTAAACTCTTCTGTGATGCGGTCATGGTAGATGTCAATTGCATCACGAGACATTTTGGGAACACAGGTCAAAACTGGCTTGAATGGACTGTGCCCAGGCTTAGATATGTTAATTCCTTCTGCCTCAGCTCTTTCTTGTGTGTTACCAATCTGGATGTCTTCAACACTAAGGGCATGTAGGGTTTGAACAGGTTACATTTCCTTAACTTGCAGTCCTTGTATACTTGTATTGATGTTACGCTCTTGTTTATTTTTAATATCATGCTCCAAGTTGTTTTTTATCATGAAATATTTCCTTCATTTGATTTTTCTAATGAACTTGTAGACATCTATTTGGGTGTTACAATATCCAAAGTTGCTTGCTGGGCAGAAAGACAAACCCAGTGCCAGAAGTTGTTTCTCTGCTTGGTCTAAATCAGTGTTCGTAAGGTTAACAATGCTATTATCCTCTATTGTTTGTTTTTCTGCCAATATTGATTGTGTTGCCGCCTTCCCCTTGTTCCTGAGGCATTTCCTTTGTTCGCACCTCCTTGCAGTTCGCCTTTGTTTGTTGAGGCGTTTGGATTGCGCGGCAGTAATGACTGCTTGCGTTCCATTCTGATGTAGTCCAGCAATGTTAGTTGGCCCAAATCCCCTGGCTCTGAACTTGGGTTACTGTCATCAGACTCTGCTTCACTTGGAGCAAGACTAACATCCAAAGTAGATATGTTGGATTTGCTTGCTGCCAGGTCAGTTCTTCTTGCGTTTGCCGCTGCTTTGTTGGTAAACCCTTTTGCTTTCGCAGATTGTCGAACTTCCGAGCAAACGTAAAAATTTGCCCCAGTTCGAAGTCTTTTTATCACTGGCAAATTTAAATGCCTTCCTGGTTTTTATACCTTCCTCCTGTTTTTTTGGGCGGTCTTTCATATCTTTAATGCTCTTGTCGATGTAATCCAAACTACTCTGAAGTTCCGGTTTGCTCAATTCGTTGTTGATCCTTATTATTTCCTCCATATTTTTGTTTCGATCTAAATTTGCATAATTCACCAACAGACATACCAAGCGCATTGAAACTGCGAAATTGCTTTAAGCCCACCCCTTCAATAGGAGGGGATGTGGGCTATCAAAACTAGGAGCAAACATTATCCTTAGACCTCTGGGAATCCTTCCCACTTCGTGGTATTTCGCGAGGATGTATATATATATATATATATATATTCACTGAAAAAACCATAGGTTATAGACCATATATAGTTAGGAATTAGCATTTAAAAAACCTTATTTTACTCACACAAAACCATTGAAATTCCATATATAGTTAGTTGCACTAACTATATATCGCGCACCCGCAATCCACTGCTGATCATGTCACATATTACATCATTCATGACATGGTCAGTGACATCACTGATGACATCACTGATGACATCTCAAATGACATCCCTGATGACATCACTGATGACAACATCCAGTGACTATGTTTCTGTAAAGTTAAAATATGTCTTACATATTGAAGAATGAGTGGATGTATAAGTGTCTGGATGAAGGATTTAGTAGGTGCATGCCTGACTGTATGAGTGAGTGATTAAATGTGTCTCACTGAGTGCATGGGTTAGTGACTAAACTGTCTTAATTTGTGCATCATTATGTCTGTTGTTCTGTAAACTGCTGCATGTGTTGATCAGTAGCTATATGAGTAACTATATGGGTTATTGATTGGTTGCCCAAGTATTTGTATCGGAGACTGAGTGTGTGTGTGGGTGGCTGGGAGGTGTATGACTCTGTGCATAGATGTGTGAGCAGTTGATTCACTAGATGTATGGGTTCAAAAGTGCATGTGGAAACAGCTGTATGGGCGGTTGACTGTGTGCATGAGTGTATTGGTGAGTGAATGGATATCTCAGTGCTGCATGTCAAAGTAAGTACATATGTAAAACACAGTACATGTGAGAGTTGACATATATAAATAACTGTGCATAAGAGCCAGTGAATGTGTGAGTGGCTGTATGGATCACTGTGAACTTGTATCAGGGATTGTATAATAGAGTAAATATGTGTTAGTATATGTTTGAATAAGTAAGGTGTGTATAACTGTATAGTTGAGGAAATGGAGGTGTGATTGATTCTTTGCATGACTGACTAGGTGTGTGAGTAACTCCATGGATGAGTGACAGTCTGTGAGTGTCTGTTTACACTGAGTGTATCTAAGGTTATATTAGAGTCTGAAGAGGTTCATCCTATTATCACATGAATGATGTCATCAGTGATGTGATCAGTAATGTCAAATGAGATGTCATCAGTGATGTCATCAGTGATGTCATTTGAGATGTCATCAGTGATGTCATCAGTGATGTCATTTGAGATGTCATCAGTGATGTCATCAGTGATGTCATTTGAGATGTCATCAGTGATGTCATCAGTGATGTCACTGACCATGTCATGAATGATGTAATATGTGACATGATCAGCAGTGGATTGCGGGTGCGCGATATATAGTTAGTGCAACTAACTATATATGGAATTTCAATGGTTTTGTGTGAGTAAAATAAGGTTTTTTAAATGCTAATTCCTAACTATATATGGTCTATAACCTATGGTTTTTTCAGTGAATTTTCAAGGTTTTGTAAATGCTAATTCCTAACTATATATGGTCTATAACCTATGGTTTTTTCAGTGAATTTCAATGGTTTTTTAATAGCAAATATCATAAGCTGTCGAATGTCAAGTACGTGGTAAGTGAAAACATTTTCGTGTTTATGCACACTGATCTGCTTTGAATGGTGCCCCCCCCCCCTCATTTCTATTAGGAGTACTCTCTCTTTGCAGATAGTGAAAGGTAGTTAACGCAGGCCTTTGCCCCCGTTGTAATCCGTCGTGCCTGCTTCTCTCTCCATTTGATTGATTGTTATCCAAGTATTTACTGTTTTAGAATTAGTTCTCTTTGGTTCATTCTCTATTTACAAACAAACACAGAGTCGCAATACTCTGTTTAGTCTTTGCAGATAACGAAAAATCGTGTAAAAAAAAAGAAAAGGAATCGAGTAAAATCAGTAGGCCACTAATGGGATCTCTTTTTGACCTCGCTAAAATAGAAACATTAGGAACAACCCCTCATGAGAAATACAAAACTAGTGAGATGAACTGAACTCCACACAATGATGGCTGCAAAACAGCTCGGCTCCGCCACCCACCCCGCCCAAAATAACGATAAAGAGCGGCTGCCATGATTGGTTGCGGAATGGCCACAACGGAGCTACGAAATGGTGCTGCTCTCATGCTAACCCCAGCTTCAGTCTGAAACATCCAGAAACACTGTAGACTACCAATTCGATCAGTTCCGGTAGCGCCCCAATGTAACCCGGTAGAGAAGAACTAGCCCTCCCCTCTTTGACTGATGGTTCTTGTTGCCTGTCCCTTCTGTTGTCATTTAACAGAACTATTTAGCCTGCTGAAAGGGGTTGTGTTCCGACCGCTGGTTGGTGGAGACATTTTGACTATATTCTGGACCTGCGTTGTCGCGTAATGCGTCATATGACGCGCCGCGTTAGCGCATCCGGAAGTCATCCGGGGCGCGCAGCGCGTAACGTAAGCATAACAAGTCATGTGACTTGTTAATAAAACTTTTCATTGGTTCATTTTACTTTTCTTATTGTAATGACGAAAGGCTTGGTCATATCACCTAAAAATTACGCTTTTCATTACTTCCGAACATTATTTTTTCTTAAATATATGTTATAATGTTCCAGGCTAATGTACTTTCCCGGAAATTTTACAACTGTCCTGCAAGTAAAATATATTCTTTTTTCGAGAAAAAGAGCGTTTCTTCGTCCCATGACGGAGCCGTTGAGCAAAAGAGGGTCGACCTGCTGTCTTAGTCGCCGATACGCCTGAATATGAGATTCTTATCGATCACTTTATGTTGCAGGAATAGAAAACACAACAGCCCATGACCATTTATCTTTACTGCGTTCCTTCGTATTATACCTTTTACCCTTCATGTAATTGGTCTGCTTTATTTCACTTGCCTTTTAATGATTCTAAAACAGTGACTATTATTAAAAACTTTACCAATGTATATACTACTACCATGTTTTCTTTTAAAAACCTTTATTGTGAAAATTTCATTATACAAATACGAGCCTATAACCACGTGGGCCTGCCACGGAGCAAACTGTAATCGTATATGATGAATAGACATTTACACTGTAGAGGAACGTAACGGGCGGGCCATTAGGTTGCAAGAACTAAGGTGTCTAACAGTTACGGAATCGGTGGACGTACATTTTATAATTAAAATACGACAGGGCCAGTTACAATAAAATTATCTAGATATTCATTTGCAGGCAAGTACCATGGGTGACGTTAATTCGAACTTTCAACAGTACAGTAATCAATAACACATCAGAACTTAATATCAATAGGGATGTCGAAATATTCAATCAATTCTCGTCCCCGCCCGCCATGTGCTTCAAAACTGCATACGTATCTCGTGATTTCAAGGTTCTGCAACCAGTACACAACAAGCAGTTACGAGTCCCATTTATTCCGGCGCCATTTTGGGCGAGGACGGGCAGGTCCAGGATATAGTCAAAATGTCTCTACCAACCATCGACTATGATGATGTTCATATGCTGTATTTATTAGAGTAACACTCATCTGTCCACATGAAATTAATTTACCACAATCTAAACATGTCATTTTAATCTTTCCAAAGTTCTTCTAAATATTTGGGACCGTTTCCCTTGCCTCTGAAGCTCTCAGTGCCACTTCTTTGATGAATGTACTAGCAGGTCAGGGGTTCTCCTCCAAATCTCTCTTTTATGCAGCACTATAATTAATTGGTGCCACCTCTCCATATGACGATGCATGGTATAGTTACCACAACTATATTTTTTTTCGGTTCCTCTGGAGAGTTCATCGTGGCAGATGAAGCGTGTAACGTACCGGGCATTTACCTTTTTTTGCATGTACAGGAAAGGAAAAACAAATTGAGCGTCCGAGTTCTAAGGTGTCCCAGGGCCATTTTAGTGGACCAGGCCCAAATCCAAAGAACAGGCCGCCATTTTGAGAGTCCTCTTGCAGCCGCCTGTCGCTGTAGCATCAACAGCAGCCGAAACTCAGCTGAATGGCAACTGAAACGGTAAAGGGGCGCCCCACTACAGCAGACGAGCCTCCACCTAGGAAGGCCCATTCACGCCGGCTCCCCCCCCCCCCTTCGGGCACCCCACGCCGTTATTCGGAGCAGTATTGTAGGATGGCCACACCAGTGCGGCAACTTGCTAGACATCACCCCGGTGGTAACCGAATCTCAACGCCTTGTGGTGTCTTCTATTCAGAAAACATTGTTATGCTGCCTTCGACCTATTCGCCGCAAGTGCGCACACAACTCAACTGCATAGCTTGCTAGACACCACCTCGGTGCCATCCGGATCTTGGAATGTCAGCGCCTTTTGGTGTCTTCTCTTCAGAAAATATTGTTGCGCTGCCTTTGGCCCCATTCGCACATCGGTCCGCAACTTAGACATCACCTCGGTGCCATCCGGATCTTGGCATCTCAGCGCCTTGTGGTGTCAGTCAGAAAATATTGTTGCGCTGCCTTTGGCCCCATTCGCACATCAGTCCGCTACTGACACCATCTCACAGGCCAACAGGGCGCCCCACGCCGACTTTTACCATTGTAGGATGGCCACACCAGTGCCACAACTTGCTAGACACCACCTCGGTGCCATCTGGAACTTGGCATCTCAGCGCCTTGTGGTGTCTTCAATTCAGAATATATTGTTGCGCTGCCTTTGGCCCCATTCGCACATCGGTCCGCTACTGACGCCATCTCACAGACCAACGGGGCGCCCCACGCCGACTATCAGCATTGTAGGATAGCCACACCAGTACAGCAACTTGCTAGACATCACCTCGGTGCCATCCGGATCTCGGCGCCCCACTGCAGATGAAGTGCCTCTCAACTATGAAACCACCACGGTGACATCCGGATCTTGGCGCGTTGTGCTGCCTTCGGCCTATTCGCACATCGGTCCGCTACTGACGCCATCTCACAGGCTAATGGGGCGACCCACGCCGAGTTTCAGCATTGTAGGATGACCACACCAGTACAGCAACTTGCTAGACATCACCTCGGTACCATCCGAATCTTGGCATCTCAACGCCTACTGGTATCTTCCATACAGAAAATATTGTTACGCTGCCTTTGGCCCCATTCGCACATCGGTCCGCAACTTAGACATCACCTCGGTGCCATCCGGATCTTGGCATCTCAGCGCCTTGTGGTGTATTCTCTTCAGAAAATATTGTTGCGCTGCCTTTGGCCCCATTCGCACATCGGTCCGCAACTTAGACATCACCTCGGTGCCATCCGGATCTTGGCATCTCAGCGCCTTGTGGTGTCTTCTACTCCGAAAATATTGTAGAAAATATTGTTGCGCTGCCTTTGGCCCCATTCGCACATCAGTCCGCTACTGACACCATCTCACAGGCCAACAGGGCGCCCCACGCCGACTTTTACCATTGTAGGATGGCCACACCAGTGCCACAACTTGCTAGACACCACCTCGGTGCCATCCGGATCCTGGCATCTCAGCGCCTTGTGGTGTCTTCAAATCAGAAAATATTGTTGCGCTGCCTTTGGCCCCATTCGCACATCGGTCCGCTACTGACGCCATCTCACAGGCCAACGGGGCGCCCCACGCCGACTTTCAACATTGTAGGATGGCCACAGAAGTGCGACAACTTACTAGACACCACCTCGGTGCCATCCGGATCTTGGCGCGTTGTGCTGCCTTCGGCCTATTCGCACATCGGTCCGCTACTGACGCAAACTTACAGGCCAACGGGGCGCCCCACGCCGACTTTCAGCATTGTAGGATGGCCACACCAGTGCGGCAACTTGCTACACACCACCTCGGTGCCATCCGGATCTTGGCATCTCAGCGCCTAGTGGTGTCTTCTATTCCGAAAATATTGTTGCGCTGCCTTCGGCCCCATTCACACATCGGTCCGCTACTGACGCCATCTCACAGGCCAACGGGGCGCCCCACGCCGACTTTCAGCATTGTAGGATGGCCACACCAGTGCGGCAACTTACTAGACACCACCTCGGTGCCATCCGGATCTTGGCGCGTTGTGCTGCCTTCGGCCTATTCGCACATCGGTCCGCTACTGACGCAAACTCACACGCCAACGGGGCGCCCCACGCCGACTTTCAGCATTGTTGGATATCCACACCAGTGCGGCAACTTACTAGACACCACCTCGGTGCCATCTGGATCTTGGCGCGTTGTGCTGCCTTCGGCCTATTCGCACATCGGTCCGCTACTGACGCAAACTCACAGGCCAACGGGGCGCCCCACGCCGACTTTCAGCATTGTAGGATGGCCACACCAGTGCACCTTACTAGACACCACCTCGGTGCCATCCGGATCTTGGCGCGTAGTGAAGCTGCAGCAGCTGCAAATAAGCTTCAGACAGTGTTACAACCGCTGCTCAGAACTCTCAACTATGACACCACCTCGGTGCCATCCGGATCTTGGCGCGTTGTATTGCCTTCGGCCTATTCGCACATCGGTCCGCTACTGACGCCGCCTCACGTGCCAACGTATTTTCTCCGCATTTTATACCCTATGCCGCATAACAGGTCATGTGACTTGTTTATAAAACTTTTCATTGGTTCATTTTACTTTTGGTTTCCTAATGATGGAAGGCTTGATCATATGACCTAAAAACAACACTTTTCATTGGATGAAAACTTTTTTTTTTCCCAAACGATGAAAGCCCCACCTTGTTTCTGGATGTTTCAGACTGAAGCTGGCGTCAGCATGAGAGCACCACCATCTCGTAGCTCAGTCGTGGTCATTCCGCGAGCAATCATGGCAGCCGCTCCCCACCAGAAGCCTGCAGGAGTCGGGGCCCCCAAAACTTTTGATGAATTCTCAAGGCGGAGGGGACGCTTTCGAGAATGGGGTCCAAGACCTAGCAGACAAGCGTCCGATTTCCAAGGTGTCCCAGGGCCATTTCAGTGGACCAGGCCCAAAAAGGAAACAGCCTGCCGCCATTTTGAGAGTCCTGTGACAGCCGCCTATCGCTGCACCGCAAGAGTGGGCGCAACTCAGCTGAATTGCGGCTTTTGACACAGTGGACCAAAAACGGACGGAATGGCAACTGAAACGGTAAAGGGGCGCCCCACTACAACAGATTACACTCCACCTGGAGAGGCCCGTTCACGCCGCCTCCCCCGGGGCGCCCCACGCCGTTATTCGGAGCAGCATTGTAGGATACCAAAACCAGTGCGGCAACTTACTGGACATCACCTTGGTGCCATCGTTCTGCTGCCTTGGAACTATTCGCACAACAGTTTGCTACTGATGACCCACCCCCCGCGACGCCCCACGCCGTTATTTGCTGGGTGGCAACTTACTAGACATCACTTTCGTGTCATCTAGATTTCAGCGCGTTCTGCTGCCTTGGAACTATTCGCACAACAGTTTGCTACTGATGACCCACCCCCCGCGACGCCCCACGCCGGAAATCTGGACGTTGTGCTGCGTTGGGACTATTCGCACAGCCGACCGCTACTTCGTTGTTTTTCCCTAAAAATGTTTATATGTTATTACTATTTCTGTTTTCTTGTATATATTTATTAATTATTAAAGTTTTATAATCTTACTACTTTGTCGGAGTGCTATATATTTTTAATGTGACACATAATTGTAAAAACTTTGATGTACAAAGAGTCATCCCTGGAATCTTCCGCTTCAGGCTCGGTCCCCTCCCCAATCACAATACAGGATGGTTTTCAGATAATAGCAACGCTTCTGCTGTGACGGATCTCATCGAGTGTGGGCCTTGATCTCCTATAACTCCTTTGAAGAGGGGTGATTCTTTACAGCTGTGGCCATAAACTACATCTGCAGGGCTAGCTGATACCCTAGGACCAGCCTGGACAATCGGACACAGAGGAAAAGGAGTGTCAGAGGGTGCGGTAGTGAATAGGGCGAAAGGGAGGTGTCGGGCGGGCACAGGGTGTGATTCTCAGGGAAGAGCAGCGCAGATGGGGGGAGGTTTATTACCCATGCATAAGACAGAGAGCGGGGGTGACCACTGCCTGGGGGAGATGCTTGCGAGGGTGGGGAGCCATGCTAAGGATCGACAGCGTGCACAGAGTGGGTCTGGTCAAGGCATCTAAAATGGCTGCCGTGCACGACAAAAGTGTGGCATTTGAAAAAAGACAAGATGGCGCAGACAATGTTTTTCAACACTTCCTGATTTCCTTCGAATCGAACGTTAACAGACGTTGGGGCATATTACCAAAGTTAAGCGATATTTATCCCTAACGATGCTTAGCAACGATTTTTTTACCGTCAGAAATTATCGCAGATAAACCTTGCTATTATCAAGGTTTATCGCAAATACGATAAAAAACGACCGCAATGCATTAATATCGCTGAAAACTCAGCGATATTCATGCATTACCGAGCTAATGCTCTTAGCCATGTTATCCACCTCCCATTGGATAACATGGCTAAGAACTGCTCAGGGCAGGTGGTAGCTTTTGGAGATATTCGCGCTTATCTCGAATATTTCCAAAAGTTGATAATAGGAGATAGCGATGTTAGCGACTGTTTCCAGTCGCTAACATCTTGGCATGCCCACTTTGCATGTCATTAGTGATAAATATCACTCACATGCAAAGTGGGGCCCAAGATGGTCGCTATCTTCTACTAGCCGTCGCTAACTGGTGTTAGCAACAGCTAGGTAATACACATATAATTTTATCTCCGCGAAGCGAAGCGCTGTTACAGATATATATCTTGTTTTTGAACGTTAATTTCTCAAAATGCACTGAACACATATATTGAGACCTAGCAAAGGCACATCGGGCTACCAGTCCCTACAATTTTGCCAAGTTTCGTGCAAATCCATTCAGCTGTTCGATCCTACCGAGAGACAAGATGGCGGCCGCTACGGACTGTTTGGAATGTTTACAGACACCGGAGAGCCAATCAGCTTCGCTTCGCAAAGCTCCGTAACGCGAAAAGTACGCGAAGCGGTGCGCTGTTACAGATATATATCTTTTTTGAACGTTAATTTCTCAAAATCCACTGGAGCACATATATTGAGATCTAGCAAAGGCACATCGGGCTACCAGTCCCTACAATTTTGCCAAGTTTCGTGCAAATCTTTTCAGCTGTTCGATTATTATTATTATTTTTTTTTTTTGCCCCGCGGGGCCCTTTTAAAACCTCCACATCAAACCTAAACGGTCAGGGAGGATCTACTATGCCCCCTTATGGTCATTTGCCCCTTCGGTTTGGCCTCCGCTTGTCTCTCGATCCTACCGAGAGACAAGATGGCGGCCGCTACGGACTGTTTGGAATGTTTACAGACGCCGGAGAACCAATCAGCTTCGCTTCACAAAGCTCCGTTGCGCGAAAAGTACGCGTCCTGGAGCGCTGCCCGGTCCGCTGTTACAGATATATATCTTTTTTTAAACGTTAATTTCTCAAAATCCACTGTAGCACATATATTGAGACCTACAAAAGGCACATCGGGCTACCAGTCCCTACAATTTTGCCAAGTTTCGTGCAAATCCATTCAGCCGTTCGGGCTAAAAGTGAGGCCAACCGCCCTATGGAAAACTCAATGTTAAAAACACGTTTTGGGACCCCCCTTTTTTCTCGGCCCCCCCTTGACGAACCCCCCCCAACTTTTCAAGGGCTACTCAGAAACAAAATGTGCCATTTTCCTGAAAATTTCAGCCAATTCCGTCCACAAACGCCAAAGTTATTAGACATAGAATTTTCAAAAATCCCATAGAGAAAAAATCCTAACTATATATACCTACTGGCGACCGCCAGTAGGTAATATATATATATATATATATATATATATATATATATATATATATATATATATATATATCCAAACAACAAGTTGCCCCATTGGAATGCCACACACGAAGGGGTATCAAGCACACATGCCACCGGTAACAGCACACCAGCTTGTTGTACTCCACTCCAATCAGGCCATACGCGTTTCGGGCGACCTCCCGCCCTTGGTCACTGGCTGCAATTCGGAAACAGAGGCTCAATGTTAGCACGTATTTTATTCAACAATAAAGAGACACGCCCCATTGGGCGGTGACGAAAGAGCATGCTGGTAAATGCAGTTCATTGCCCCACATGTATCGTGCAAAAAACCCCAGTGGGTGCCTTGATCTGTCCGAAGTGTCACAATGTCTTTACCCAAGTGGGCGGATTGAAATAACAACAGTGCCACTCTGCTGCCAATATATACCGATGGCTCAGGCCCCCCTCGTTCTTCTCACCGCTCTCAACTCCGAGCAGTGCAGATCTGCTGAAATATGCGGCGGGGCATTCCGCGACCAGGCTAGCCGCTTTTAAATCCAAACAACAAGTTGCCCCATTGGAATGCCACACACGAAGGGGTATCAAGCACACATGCCACCGGTAACAGCACACCAGCTTGTTGTACTCCACTCCAATCAGGCCATACGCGTTTCGGGCGACCTCCCGCCCTTGGTCACTGGCTGCAATTCGGAAACAGAGGCTCAATGTTAGCACGTATTTTATTCAACAATAAAGAGACACGCCCCATTGGGCGGTGACGAAAGAGCATGATGGTAAATGCAGTTCATTGCCCCACATGTATCGTGCAAAAAACCCCAGTGGGTGCCTTGATCTGTCCGAAGTGTCACAATGTCTTTACCCAAGTGGGCGGATTGAAATAACAACAGTGCCACTCTGCTGCCAATATATACCGATGGCTCAGGCCCCCCTCGTTCTTCTCACCGCTCTCAACTCCGAGCAGTGCAGATCCGCTGAAATATGCGGCGGGGCATTCCGCGACCAGGCTAGCCGCTTTTAAATCCAAACAACAAGTTGCCCCATTGGAATGCCACACACGAAGGGGTATCAAGCACACATGCCACCGGTAACAGCACACCAGCTTGTTGTACTCCACTCCAATCAGGCCATACGCGTTTCGGGCGACCTCCCGCCCTTGGTCACTGGCTGCAATTCGGAAACAGAGGCTCAATGTTAGCACGTATTTTATTCAACAATAAAGAGACACGCCCCATTGGGCGGTGACGAAAGAGCATGCTGGTAAATGCAGTTCATTGCCCCACATGTATCGTGCAAAAAACCCCAGTGGGTGCCTTGATCTGTCCGAAGTGTCACAATGTCTTTACCCAAGTGGGCGGATTGAAATAACAACAGTGCCACTCTGCTGCCAATATATACCGATGGCTCAGGCCCCCCTCGTTCTTCTCACCGCTCTCAACTCCGAGCAGTGCAGATCCGCTGAAATATGCGGCGGGGCATTCCGCGACCAGGCTAGCCGCTTTTAAATCCAAACAACAAGTTGCCCCATTGGAATGCCACACACGAAGGGGTATCAAGCACACATGCCAACGGTAACAGCACACCAGCTTGTTGTACTCCACTCCAATCAGGCCATACGCGTTTCGGGCGACCTCCCGCCCTTGGTCACTGGCTGCAATTCGGAAACAGAGGCTCAATGTTAGCACGTATTTTATTCAACAATAAAGAGACACGCCCCATTGGGCGGTGACGAAAGAGCATGCTGGTAAATGCAGTTCATTGCCCCACATGTATCGTGCAAAAAACCCCAGTGGGTGCCTTGATCTGTCCGAAGTGTCACAATGTCTTTACCCAAATATGCGGATTTAAAAGCGGCTAGCCTGGTCGCGGAATGCCCCGCCGCTTATTTCAGCGGATCTGCACTGCTCGGAGTTGAGAGCGGTGAGAAGAACGAGGGGGGCCTGAGCCATCGGTATATATTGGCAGCAGAGTGGCACTGTTGTTACTTCAATCCGCCCACTTGGGTAAAGACATTATGACACTTCGGACAGATCAAGGCACCCACTGGGGTTTTTTGCACGATACATGTGGGGCAATGAACTGCATTTACCAGCATGCTCTTTCGTCACCGCCCAATGGGGCGTGTCTCTTTATTGTTGAATAAAATACGTGCTAACATTGAGCCTCTGTTTCCGAATTGCAGCCAGTGACCAAGGGCGGGAGGTCGCCCGAAACGCGTATGGCCTGATTGGAGTGGAGTACAACAAGCTGGTGTGCTGTTACCGGTGGCATGTGTGCTTGATACCCCTTCGTGTGTGGCATTCCAATGGGGCAACTTGTTGTTTGGATTTAAAAGCGGCTAGCCTGGTCGCGGAATGCCCCGCCGCATATTTCAGCGGATCTGCACTGCTCGGAGTTGAGAGCGGTGAGAAGAACGAGGGGGGCCTGAGCCATCGGTATATATTGGCAGCAGAGTGGCACTGTTGTTACTTCAATCCGCCCACTTGGGTAAAGACATTATGACACTTCGGACAGATCAAGGCACCCACTGGGGTTTCTTGCACGATACATGTGGGGCAATGAACTGCATTTACCAGCATGCTCTTTCGTCACCGCCCAATGGGGCGTGTCTCTTTATTGTTGAATAAAATACGTGCTAACATTGAGCCTCTGTTTCCGAATTGCAGCCAGTGACCAAGGGCGGGAGGTCGCCCGAAACGCGTATGGCCTGATTGGAGTGGAGTACAACAAGCTGGTGTGCTGTTACCGGTGGCATGTGTGCTTGATACCCCTTCGTGTGTGGCATTCCAATGGGGCAACTTGTTGTTTGGATTTAAAAGCGGCTAGCCTGGTCGCGGAATGCCCCGTCGCATATTTCAGCGGATCTGCACTGCTCGGAGTTGAGAGCGGTGAGAAGAACGAGGGGGGCCTGAGCCATCGGTATATATTGGCAGCAGAGTGGCACTGTTGTTACTTCAATCTGCCCACTTGGGTAAAGACATTATGACACTTCAGACAGATCAAGGCACCCACTGGGGTTTTTTGCACGATACATGTGGGGCAATGAACTGCATTTACCAGCATGCTCTTTCGTCACCGCCCAATGGGGCGTGTCTCTTTATTGTTGAATAAAATACGTGCTAACATTGAGCCTCTGTTTCCGAATTGCAGCCAGTGACCAAGGGCGGGAGGTCGCCCGAAACGCGTATGGCCTGATTGGAGTGGAGTACAACAAGCTGGTGTGCTGTTACCGGTGGCATGTGTGCTTGATACCCCTTCGTGTGTGGCATTCCAATGGGGCAACTTGTTGTTTGGATTTAAAAGCGGCTAGCCTGGTCGCGGAATGCCCCGCCGCATATTTCAGCGGATCTGCACTGCTCGGAGTTCAGAGCGGTGAGAAGAACGAGGGGGGCCTGAGCCATCGGTATATATTGGCAGCAGAGTGGCACTGTTGTTACTTCAATCCGCCCACTTGGGTAAAGACATTATGACACTTCGGACAGATCAAGGCACCCACTGGGGTTTTTTGCACGATACATGTGGGGCAATGAACTGCATTTACCAGCATGCTCTTTCGTCACCGCCCAATGGGGCGTGTCTCTTTATTGTTGAATAAAATACGTGCTAACATTGAGCCTCTGTTTCCGAATTGCAGCCAGTGACCAAGGGCGGGAGGTCGCCCGAAACGCGTATGGCCTGATTGGAGTGGAGTACAACAAGCTGGTGTGCTGTTACCGGTGGCATGTGTGCTTGATACCCCTTCGTGTGTGGCATTCCAATGGGGCAACTTGTTGTTTGGATTTAAAAGCGGCTAGCCTGGTCGCGGAATGCCCCGCCGCATATTTCAGCGGATCTGCACTGCTCGGAGTTGAGAGCGGTGAGAAGAACGAGGGGGGCCTGAGCCATCGGTATATATTGGCAGCAGAGTGGCACTGTTGTTACTTCAATCCGCCCACTTGGGTATAGACATTATGACACTTCGGACAGATCAAGGCACCCACTGGGGTTTTTTGCACGATACATGTGGGGCAATGAACTGCATTTACCAGCATGCTCTTTCGTCACCGCCCAATGGGGCGTGTCTCTTTATTGTTGAATAAAATACGTGCTAACATTGAGCCTCTGTTTCCGAATTGCAGCCAGTGACCAAGGGCGGGAGGTCGCCCGAAACGCGTATGGCCTGATTGGAGTGGAGTACAACAAGCTGGTGTGCTGTTACCGGTGGCATGTGTGCTTGATACCCCTTCGTGTGTAGGATTCCAATGGGGCAACTTGTTGTTTGGATTTAAAAGCGGCTAGCCTGGTCGCGGAATGCCCCGTCGCATATTTCAGCGGATCTGCACTGCTCGGAGTTGAGAGCGGTGAGAAGAACGAGGGGGGCCTGAGCCATCGGTATATATTGGCAGCAGAGTGGCACTGTTGTTACTTCAATCCGCCCACTTGGGTAAAGACATTATGACACTTCGGACAGATCAAGGCACCCACTGGGGTTTTTTGCACGATACATGTGGGGCAATGAACTGCATTTACCAGCATGCTCTTTCGTCACCGCCCAATGGGGCGTGTCTCTTTATTGTTGAATAAAATACGTGCTAACATTGAGCCTCTGTTTCCGAATTGCAGCCAGTGACCAAGGGCGGGAGGTCGCCCGAAACGCGTATGGCCTGATTGGAGTGGAGTACAACAAGCTGGTGTGCTGTTACCGGTGGCATGTGTGCTTGATACCCCTTCGTGTGTGGCATTCCAATGGGGCAACTTGTTGTTTGGATTTAAAAGCGGCTAGCCTGGTCGCGGAATGCCCCGCCGCATATTTCAGCGGATCTGCACTGCTCGGAGTTCAGAGCGGTGAGAAGAACAAGGGGGGCCTGAGCCATCGGTATATATTGGCAGCAGAGTGGCACTGTTGTTACTTCAATCCGCCCACTTGGGTAAAGACATTATGACACTTCGGACAGATCAAGGCACCCACTGGGGTTTTTTGCACGATACATGTGGGGCAATGAACTGCATTTACCAGCATGCTCTTTCGTCACCGCCCAATGGGGCGTGTCTCTTTATTGTTGAATAAAATACGTGCTAACATTGAGCCTCTGTTTCCGAATTGCAGCCAGTGACCAAGGGCGGGAGGTCGCCCGAAACGCGTATGGCCTGATTGGAGTGGAGTACAACAAGCTGGTGTGCTGTTACCGGTGGCATGTGTGCTTGATACCCCTTCGTGTGTGGCATTCCAATGGGGCAACTTGTTGTTTGGATTTAAAAGCGGCTAGCCTGGTCGCGGAATGCCCCGCCGCATATTTCAGCGGATCTGCACTGCTCGGAGTTCAGAGCGGTGAGAAGAACGAGGGGGGCCTGAGCCATCGGTATATATTGGCAGCAGAGTGGCACTGTTGTTACTTCAATCCGCCCACTTGGGTAAAGACATTATGACACTTCGGACAGATCAAGGCACCCACTGGGGTTTTTTGCACGATACATGTGGGGCAATGAACTGCATTTACCAGCATGCTCTTTCGTCACCGCCCAATGGGGCGTGTCTCTTTATTGTTGAATAAAATACGTGCTAACATTGAGCCTCTGTTTCCGAATTGCAGCCAGTGACCAAGGGCGGGAGGTCGCCCGAAACGCGTATGGCCTGATTGGAGTGGAGTACAACAAGCTGGTGTGCTGTTACCGGTGGCATGTGTGCTTGATACCCCTTCGTGTGTGGCATTCCAATGGGGCAACTTGTTGTTTGGATTTAAAAGCGGCTAGCCTGGTCGCGGAATGCCCCGCCGCATATTTCAGCGGATCTGCACTGCTCGGAGTTGAGAGCGGTGAGAAGAACGAGGGGGGCCTGAGCCATCGGTATATATTGGCAGCAGAGTGGCACTGTTGTTACTTCAATCCGCCCACTTGGGTAAAGACATTATGACACTTCGGACAGATCAAGGCACCCACTGGGGTTTTTTGCACGATACATGTGGGGCAATGAACTGCATTTACCAGCATGCTCTTTCGTCACCGCCCAATGGGGCGTGTCTCTTTATTGTTGAATAAAATACGTGCTAACATTGAGCCTCTGTTTCCGAATTGCAGCCAGTGACCAAGGGCGGGAGGTCGCCCGAAACGCGTATGGCCTGATTGGAGTGGAGTACAACAAGCTGGTGTGCTGTTACCGGTGGCATGTGTGCTTGATACCCCTTCGTGTGTGGCATTCCAATGGGGCAACTTGTTGTTTGGATTTAAAAGCGGCTAGCCTGGTCGCGGAATGCCCCGCCGCATATTTCAGCGGATCTGCACTGCTCGGAGTTGAGAGCGGTGAGAAGAACGAGGGGGGCCTGAGCCATCGGTATATATTGGCAGCAGAGTGGCACTGTTGTTACTTCAATCCGCCCACTTGGGTAAAGACATTATGACACTTCGGACAGATCAAGGCACCCACTGGGGTTTTTTGCACGATACATGTGGGGCAATGAACTGCATTTACCAGCATGCTCTTTCGTCACCGCCCAATGGGGCGTGTCTCTTTATTGTTGAATAAAATACGTGCTAACATTGAGCCTCTGTTTCCGAATTGCAGCCAGTGACCAAGGGCGGGAGGTCGCCCGAAACGCGTATGGCCTGATTGGAGTGGAGTACAACAAGCTGGTGTGCTGTTACCGGTGGCATGTGTGCTTGATACCCCTTCGTGTGTGGCATTCCAATGGGGCAACTTGTTGTTTGGATTTAAAAGCGGCTAGCCTGGTCGCGGAATGCCCCGCCGCATATTTCAGCGGATCTGCACTGCTCGGAGTTCAGAGCGGTGAGAAGAACGAGGGGGGCCTGAGCCATCGGTATATATTGGCAGCAGAGTGGCACTGTTGTTACTTCAATCCGCCCACTTGGGTAAAGACATTATGACACTTCGGACAGATCAAGGCACCCACTGGGGTTTTTTGCACGATACATGTGGGGCAATGAACTGCATTTACCAGCATGCTCTTTCGTCACCGCCCAATGGGGCGTGTCTCTTTATTGTTGAATAAAATACGTGCTAACATTGAGCCTCTGTTTCCGAATTGCAGCCAGTGACCAAGGGCGGGAGGTCGCCCGAAACGCGTATGGCCTGATTGGAGTGGAGTACAACAAGCTGGTGTGCTGTTACCGGTGGCATGTGTGCTTGATACCCCTTCGTGTGTGGCATTCCAATGGGGCAACTTGTTGTTTGGATTTAAAAGCGGCTAGCCTGGTCGCGGAATGCCCCGCCGCATATTTCAGCGGATCTGCACTGCTCGGAGTTGAGAGCTGTGAGAAGAACGAGGGGGGCCTGAGCCATCGGTATATATTGGCAGCAGAGTGGCACTGTTGTTACTTCAATCCGCCCACTTGGGTAAAGACATTATGACACTTCGGACAGATCAAGGCACCCACTGGGGTTTTTTGCACGATACAGGTGGGGCAATGAACTGCATTTACCAGCATGCTCTTTCGTCACCGCCCAATGGGGCGTGTCTCTTTATTGTTGAATAAAATACGTGCTAACATTGAGCCTCTGTTTCCGAATTGCAGCCAGTGACCAAGGGCGGGAGGTCGCCCGAAACGCGTATGGCCTGATTGGAGTGGAGTACAACAAGCTGGTGTGCTGTTACCGGTGGCATGTGTGCTTGATACCCCTTCGTGTGTGGCATTCCAATGGGGCAACTTGTTGTTTGGATTTAAAAGCGGCTAGCCTGGTCGCGGAATGCCCCGCCGCATATTTCAGCGGATCTGCACTGCTCGGAGTTGAGAGCGGTGAGAAGAACGAGGGGGGCCTGAGCCATCGGTATATATTGGCAGCAGAGTGGCACTGTTGTTACTTCAATCCGCCCACTTGGGTAAAGACATTATGACACTTCGGACAGATCAAGGCACCCACTGGGGTTTTTTGCACGATACATGTGGGGCAATGAACTGCATTTACCAGCATGCTCTTTCGTCACCGCCCAATGGGGCGTGTCTCTTTATTGTTGAATAAAATACGTGCTAACATTGAGCCTCTGTTTCCGAATTGCAGCCAGTGACCAAGGGCGGGAGGTCGCCCGAAACGCGTATGGCCTGATTGGAGTGGAGTACAACAAGCTGGTGTGCTGTTACCGGTGGCATGTGTGCTTGATACCCCTTCGTGTGTGGCATTCCAATGGGGCAACTTGTTGTTTGGATTTAAAAGCGGCTAGCCTGGTCGCGGAATGCCCCGCCGCATATTTCAGCGGATCTGCACTGCTCGGAGTTGAGAGCGGTGAGAAGAACGAGGGGGGCCTGAGCCATCGGTATATATTGGCAGCAGAGTGGCACTGTTGTTACTTCAATCCGCCCACTTGGGTAAAGACATTATGACACTTCGGACAGATCAAGGCACCCACTGGGGTTTTTTGCACGATACATGTGGGGCAATGAACTGCATTTACCAGCATGCTCTTTCGTCACCGCCCAATGGGGCGTGTCTCTTTATTGTTGAATAAAATACGTGCTAACATTGAGCCTCTGTTTCCGAATTGCAGCCAGTGACCAAGGGCGGGAGGTCGCCCGAAACGCGTATGGCCTGATTGGAGTGGAGTACAACAAGCTGGTGTGCTGTTACCGGTGGCATGTGTGCTTGATACCCCTTCGTGTGTGGCATTCCAATGGGGCAACTTGTTGTTTGGATTTAAAAGCGGCTAGCCTGGTCGCGGAATGCCCCGCCGCATATTTCAGCGGATCTGCACTGCTCGGAGTTGAGAGCGGTGAGAAGAACGAGGGGGGCCTGAGCCATCGGTATATATTGGCAGCAGAGTGGCACTGTTGTTACTTCAATCCGCCCACTTGGGTAAAGACATTATGACACTTCGGACAGATCAAGGCACCCACTGGGGTTTTTTGCACGATACATGTGGGGCAATGAACTGCATTTACCAGCATGCTCTTTCGTCACCGCCCAATGGGGCGTGTCTCTTTATTGTTGAATAAAATACGTGCTAACATTGAGCCTCTGTTTCCGAATTGCAGCCAGTGACCAAGGGCGGGAGGTCGCCCGAAACGCGTATGGCCTGATTGGAGTGGAGTACAACAAGCTGGTGTGCTGTTACCGGTGGCATGTGTGCTTGATACCCCTTCGTGTGTGGCATTCCAATGGGGCAACTTGTTGTTTGGATTTAAAAGCGGCTAGCCTGGTCGCGGAATGCCCCGCCGCATATTTCAGCGGATCTGCACTGCTCGGAGTTGAGAGCGGTGAGAAGAACGAGGGGGGCCTGAGCCATCGGTATATATTGGCAGCAGAGTGGCACTGTTGTTACTTCAATCCGCCCACTTGGGTAAAGACATTATGACACTTCGGACAGATCAAGGCACCCACTGGGGTTTTTTGCACGATACATGTGGGGCAATGAACTGCATTTACCAGCATGCTCTTTCGTCACCGCCCAATGGGGCGTGTCTCTTTATTGTTGAATAAAATACGTGCTAACATTGAGCCTCTGTTTCCGAATTGCAGCCAGTGACCAAGGGTGGGAGGTCGCCCGAAACGCGTATGGCCTGATTGGAGTGGAGTACAACAAGCTGGTGTGCTGTTACCGGTGGCATGTGTGCTTGATACCCCTTCGTGTGTGGCATTCCAATGGGGCAACTTGTTGTTTGGATTTAAAAGCGGCTAGCCTGGTTGCGGAATGCCCCGCCGCATATTTCAGCGGATCTGCACTGCTCGGAGTTGAGAGCGGTGAGAAGAACGAGGGGGGCCTGAGCCATCGGTATATATTGGCAGCAGAGTGGCACTGTTGTTACTTCAATCCGCCCACTTGGGTAAAGACATTATGACACTTCGGACAGATCAAGGCACCCACTGGGGTTTTTTGCACGATACATGTGGGGCAATGAACTGCATTTACCAGCATGCTCTTTCGTCACCGCCCAATGGGGCATGTCTCTTTATTGTTGAATAAAATACGTGCTAACATTGAGCCTCTGTTTCCGAATTGCAGCCAGTGACCAAGGGCGGGAGGTCGCCCGAAACGCGTATGGCCTGATTGGAGTGGAGTACAACAAGCTGGTGTGCTGTTACCGGTGGCATGTGTGCTTGATACCCCTTCGTGTGTGGCATTCCAATGGGGCAACTTGTTGTTTGGATATATATATATATATATATATATATAATTATTTTGTTAATTACTAGGTCAAATTGTTATTGTTCTCAACATTTCCCAAACAATGTCGAATTCTATAAAAAAGGGCACTGGTGTTTCACAATAAAACATTTCACATCAATAAACGGTGCAAAAACATACACGTAATAACCTGCACAGTAATATTAGTGAAAAAATACTAGGAACTTACTCCGCAGTAAAAAAATTAGATTACCATATTCGTAGTCCTTATTTTCTCCAGGAGCCAATCATTATCCAGGCAGACCTTATATATGATGCTACATCGAAATAGATGACAGGCTGGTCAATGCTGTAGCAAAGTGTAAGTGCTACATTTAGTTCCAGAGGTTCAGAAAATGCCATTAGCCACTTTATGCAAATAGAATGGCCTTTGTGCAAATCAACATAAAGAGAGGGACTAACTCCCAGTCCCTGCCACTCAGACTGCATTCACACATCCCAACATTACTTGTGTTCTCATTTCTTTGAGACCTATGGACTCTAGCAGGGAGCCTTCCGAACCTAAGGGTAAATATAGAGTGTGTTGAGCCTAGACATTGCTTGAAACCAATTGTTTGCACACATAGTGATGTGTGGTTCCCCCCTTTCCAGTAGAAACTGCACGTTTGTTGGGCAACATAAACGTATGGTTGGTGCAAGACCTATTCTGTGCACCACGCAGGGTATGTCGTAATAGAGACCAGCCAGCCCACATTGCCACTATATGCAACCCTAAACCTAGAGAGGTAGCAAATGGTTTTGGTAACCACAAAACGTGAAAACCCTGAGCCCCACCTCAGGGTTCCCGGCAATGGATCTAGAACCCCTTTGCTCAGTCACTTGTGTTCTCCTTCTCTCAGAGAAATATACAAGGAATACACAGAGGGGCCTTTTTCAAAATTTTATGAACCATTGTGATTCTTGTATAGAATACATGTGCAGCAATGATCAATAGACAGAAGCAGATGAAAGTGATTTACAGTATAAGGACAGTGAACAGAATGTTCAGTTCCACATCTTACTAAACCAATGTCTGTATGCAGGCATTAAAACTATATATATGCATATATAGCATACTCCTACTATGCGTTCTCTAACCTAGATGCCTAGGGTGTATATATGTATTCTGGCGATTGGATGATCCAACCTCTATTACCTGACAGGAATGAATGTAGGTCCTTGTCCAGGTCACAGGTTGGACATACCTCCTCACAGAGGGATCAAGAAGCAGCTGGGCATGAGGTTTCAGTGCGTAGTGACCTCACAACGACACCAAATGTTCCTGTACCCCATCCTGGAAATGAATGTTTATTTATAACGAAAAGCATCCTTGCTATTGAGCCGAACAACGCCTTCCATTGCAATGCATGCCTTTACCACGCATGCAATACAACGCAGATGCCTTTACCACGTATAACCTTTACCACGCATGCTTTTACAATGTATTTTGTTGAAAGCATGTATGGTAGAGGCATGTGCATGACACCCCCAGTCTAAAGCCCAAAATCTATTACAAAAGCAATCTCCCTTACCAAAACAGGACAACAACGAGGCAACTCTTGTGAGGCACAGCACAGGTCATCAAGAGGAAGCGGAAAGATCTCTTTGCTCCTCTAACGATGCCGATAGCCTTGACCATGCTGGTGCCTTTACCACCGGAACCAGCGTATGTCCTCACCATGTATGTTGTAAAAAAATGCATGATGAAGGCTACCCATGGTAACAGTGTATGCATGGTAACACATGCGTGGTAAATGCCCTGCTTGTAAACAGCTGCGTTGTAATGGCTGTTTCCCTGAGCCGATACCTTAGTCAGACTGACATTCTTATGATCTATTGATAGCTACCTCATCTCATGGATGAAAACAAATAACTACATTTGCACAATGTGTTGTCGAGGCCGTGTACATGATGTTCAAGGTGTTGTGATAATGTTATTACTCAATGGAATTTTTAAGAAAAGTCGTTTCAGAGAAATGAATCGTGCTTTGTCACTCATGCAAATGTGCGTCAAAAGTAATCGTGCGAAAGAGAAGGCAACTTAGGAAACGTTTACATAGTAAAAATGGCAGCATTTCTCCCCAGGCCAAATTAAGAGACATGACACCCACTCCTTGGACATAAGTTGACTAATATGCTATGTAATAGTGAGAAAGCTTCGGTAAATAGTATCACAATATATGCACATAGAAGTGATTATAAAATTAATCTAAAAATCAGTTTAAAAAGGCAATCATACAGTTTGAAAGCCAAACCACACAGAAAGCCATGATTAAAAAAATATAAAAAACATTTAAAACCTAATAAAAACCAAATTCAAAATCAATTTAAGATATTAAAACCAGGCCATATTTCAAAGTTACCACCAAATGGAATAGCCAGTTGTTATGAGTTTCGAGTGGTAGGCAAAACATCTCTGTTTCCAGCAACGACAGATGATGATCCCAGAGGCACAACTCGATGCAGGTTTATGGAGAAAATCTGTTCCCATGCAGCCCCCACAGCAACTGGGAGCGAACACGGCCGATGGAAGATCACTGAACCAGAGCCAAAATCCAATTCACTAGGAGCAGAAGCATACCAGGAACCCTGTGACAGGAGCAGGAGAGCAGTGACAGCGGGAGAGCAGCAGGAGAGCAGTGACCATAGTGTGAGGAGAGCAGTGAAAGCATCAGCAGGAGAGCAGTGACAGCAGCAGGAAAGCAGTGACAGCAGCAGGAGAGCAGTGACAGCAGCAGGAGAACAGTGACAGCAGCAGGAGAGCAGTGACAGCAGCAGGAGAGCAGTGACAGCAGCAACAGGAGAGCAGTAACAGCAGCAGCAGGAGAGCAGTGACCACAGTGTGAGGAGAGCAGTGACAGCAGCAGGAGAGCAGTGACAGCAGCAAGAGAGCAGTGACGGCAGCAGGAGAGCAGTGACAGCAGCAGGAGAGCAGTGACAGCAGCAAGAGAGCAGTGACAGCAGCAGGAGAGCAGTGACGGCAGCAGGAGAGCAGTGACAGCAGCAGGAGAGCAGTGACTGCAGTGTGAGGAGAGCAGTGACAGCAGCAAGAGAGGAGTGACGGCAGCAGGAGAGCAGTGACAGCCGCAGCAGGAGAGCAGTGACAGCAGCAGGAGAGCAGTGACAGCAGCAGGAGAGCAGTGACAGCAGCAGGAGAGCAGTGACAGCAGCAGCAGGGGAGCAGTGACAGCAGCAGCAGCAGCAGGAGAGCTGAGACAGCAGCAGCACAAGAGCAGAGACAGCAGCAGGAGAGCAGTGACAGCAGCAGCAGGGGAGCAGTGACAGCAGCAGCAGCAGCAGCAGGAGAGCAGAGACAGCAGCAGCAAGAGAGCAGTGATAGCAGTGACAGCAGCAGGAGAGCAGAGACAGCAGCAGGAGAGCAGTGACAGCAGAAGCAGGGAGCAATGACAGTAGCAGGAGAGTAGTGACAGCAGCAAGAGAGCAGTGACGGCAGCAGGAGAGCAGTGACAGCAGCAAGAGAGCAGTGACGGCAGTAGGAGAGCAGTGATGGCAGCAGGAGAGCAGTGACGGCAGCAGGAGAGCAGTGACAGCAGCAGGAGAGCAGTGACAGCAGCAGGAGAGCAGTGACAGCAGCAAGAGAGCAGTGATGGCAGCAGCAGAGCAGTGACGGCAGCAGGAGAGCAGTGACAGCAGCAGGAGAGCAGTGACTGCAGTGTGAGGAGAGCAGTGACAGCAGCAAGTGAGCAGTGACGGCAGCAGTAGAGCAGAGACAGCAGGAGAGCAGTGACAGCAGCAGGAGAGCAGTGACAGCAGCAGGAGAGCAGTGACAGCAGCAGCAGGGGAGCAGTGACAGCAGCAGCAGCAGCAGCAGGAGAGCAGAGACAGCAGCAGCAAAAGAGCAGTGATAACAGTGACAGCAGCAGGAGAGCAGAGACAGCAGCAGGAGAGCAGTGACAGCAGCAGGAGAGCAGAGACGGCAGCAGCAAAAGAGCAGTGACAGTAGCACCTAAAGAGCAGTGACAGCAGCAGGAGAGCTGTGATAACAGCAGCAGGAGAGCAGTGACAGCAGCAGGAGAGCTGTGACAGCAGCAGCAGGCGAGCAGGGACAGCAGTGAATAGCTGTAAGTAGAGCAAAACACGGTGTCAAGGGTTGCTTTTACTCATTTCAGGTTGACTTGGTTGGCATTTTACCAATTCAAAGCTGTAATACTGTGCCTGGAGTGGTAACTGGCCTTTGTCATTTTTCAGCTTGGCATGGACAACACTGTGCTAGTCCTATGCTTAAAGAATTTGGGGTAGATTTACAATAAAGTGCCGCAGCGCGGCACCGCAAGCCATGAGCGGGAGCAGGCACCCTTGCACCATGCTGCAAAAATGACTGCGTCACGGGGAGATTGTTTTTGCGCTGTAAGGAGCAACTTACGACACTAAAACAATCCCGAGAGGCATTTTCTTCTTTCAATGTGTGCTGTAGAATGCAGCACGCATTGAAAGATGAAAAAGCGAGGATAAATGTAAACATTTCTCCTTGTTGCGCCTTGCTATGCCTCCCCTAGGATGGCGTGGCATATGGCGCATTTCCAGGTTTACGATTCCTCGTAAATCTGTAAATGTGTCTGGTTACATGGGTGTTGCGTGGGAACACCCACAGCAACACCCATGAAACTCCCATTTTACTCAAAGTGCTGCGTGTAAAGGGGCCGTACTTACACATGTAAATATGGAGAAGTGTACTGCGCTGCCTGTATAGGGGCATGTAAATCTGCCCTTTGTCCCTTTCCATCTCTGCGTGGATGGCACTGTGCAAATTCTATGTTTAAAGACTGATAGAAAAGCAGACATTTGAGATGAGCAAATCTAGAGTGTCGCTGGTGTTGAGAGTGCTCCATAGAGGGGCTGCTTTCCACCTAAACTTGAGAACTACCCAGAGTTCTCTGCTTTTTTTGGCATAATTTATGCGTCACTCAATGCCTGAAAGGGTATTGTTTTGACTGATACTGGGGACTCCCTTGTGTCTGGACAAAGCTATACCTCTCTGAAGAGCTGTAAGTAGAGCGAAACTCTGTGTCAGGGGTTGCATTTATTCATTTCAGGTTAGCTTGGTTGGCATTTTACCACAACAAGGCTGTAATACCGTGCCTTGGGTGGTAAATGGCTTTTGTCATTTATCAGCTGGGCATGGACAGCATTAAGCTAGTCCTATGCTTAAAGACTTTGCTGTAGAAATGGCAAAAGACTTTGGGGGATATTATCAAGAAGGGGGTTAAAAATGATCACCGTTTTAGTGGCAGAAAACTGCCGCCAAAGCGGTGAGAACGGGCTTGATAATATGGCCTTGTGAATTCCAATAGAAACCCATGTTCTGGTGTGAACATGGTCTTCTATTGGAATTCTCCAGGGCATATTATCAAGCCCATTATCGCTGCTTTAGCAGCAGTTTTCTGCCAAAAAAAAGGCGATAATTTTAGTGCCTGCTTGATAATATGCCCCCAGGTCCCTTTATATCTCGACGTGGAAGGCACTGTGCTAATCCTATGCTTAAAGACTTTGATAGAAAAGCAGACATTTGCTGTGAGTAGATCTAGAGTGTTGCTGGTGTTGAGAGTGCTCTATACAGGAGCTGCTTTCCACCTAAAGTTGAGAACTACCCAGAGTTCTCTGCTTCTTTTTTGCATAATGTATGCATCACTCTATGCCTGAAAGGGTATTGTTTTGATATATACATATATAAACATGTATATATATATATACACACACACACCATCCCCATCCAAAAAACCGGGACAGGCCAGACATAGAAGTAATACTAAAGGCCTCAAATTCTTGTCACCCTACACTTAAAGCACTCTCTGAGAACTTGTACCGTGTTGGAAGGCTGCTATGAGCATTTGGAAGAGTTCAGAGTGGTGTTGATTTCAACTGTGGTATATGTCTGACCTCTAGCGGTGAGTTTTAAAAATGTAACGAAAATTATGTATCCTGTTGTTGCTTTTGCTGTAGCTTGGAAGGTTTGTTTGTTTCTCTAAACATCAGCAGGTCTCCCACAACTTGACAAATGTGACGCCGGCATCGAATATGTCTCAGGCAAGCCAATACGAGGTGCATGCCTGTTGCTTCCCCTGCAGCGAGATGATAGATGATACGTACCGGTGGGTAAACGATTGTGAAGTCGTGTGTTCTTGTGGGATTATGAAAGTCAACTGACTTAGAATTTTTGCCCAGAAATCACGTTGTGTATCCAGAACGTTTGTAAACAAATGTCTATATTAAGCAGACCTACTGTAGGTTTACCTGTGTGTTCCAGTTTTGATAGGGTTTAATTTGTTAAAAAGTGAAGGTTTGCCAAATTGTTCCTCGGAGGTGGCGGCCGACTTGCATCTCTTACCTCTGCCACTGTCAGTAAATGCCCAAAGTAGAACTGCCGCAAGTGAGCGAGCCAGCCTTCCTAAAGGGACATTCATGGGGGTGTTCTACCCTATTAACATTTTTTTTTTTAAAGGTGAGTCAAATAGTGTATTTTTCAGCCACATTTTCTTTTGCATTTGCGAAAAAACCAAAAGCTTCTGTCTGAAAGAAAACTAATAAGTCCTGAAATATTTTAGTACATTCATGGTCCAGTTTGTTGGAAGGACAGAGGTTAGGAAATGTGATGAGTTTGTTTGGTCCACTAAGTCAAATAAAATATTACACTTACATGTATATTATTGATGGAGCACTATGCGTCGAATACAATTAAGTCTTAGTAGCATAAAGCAGACCAGCAATTCATTTGCAGCATAGATAAGGTAAGAAATAGAATTTGATAATCAGTGTACATGTTTCGATCCTCCTGTCTATGAATGAATACATCTAAAGTTCCCTAAACTAGCCCTAAACTAAAAAAACTAGGGAAACCTTGTTAAATCATGGGAAGTAGGAATGTGTCAGCATAGTGGAGACTTCAGTAAAAGTTCTCTAAATCAAGACAAGGCATAGCATAAAGCTACAAAATGGAGTCCAAAGAGTATCTGCTCTAAAGACTTAAGTGTAAACACAAATTAAACCCACAGATCATTAAAGAATTCCACGTCATCAATTCCAGTAGTTTTCAACCTTCTAACAGTAGAAATTGGCAACTTGAATTGATTTTCACATCCTACTGTTTGAACATCAAGACGACCATGGACGTCTCCCTGCTTCTGATTCAACACGAATAGGAGTCTTCTCTTAGTTCGGTAGCGTCTCCAGGCCTCACTGTCTCTAATACACAATATGCCTTTCACTAGCCATGAAATCATATAAACGTACCTGCGCAAGCAACATTTTCACGTTGAAGATGCAACATTAGGGATTAGGGGCTTAAAGCCTTTGGTTAAGCTAACTTAATAAAACAGTGAGTGTACACAGTAAATACACGATTATGCATGCTCCTATGACAGGGGCGGCTCCTCCATAAGGGCAGAGGAGCATCGCACCACTGCTTTCTCGCAGTGTGAGAAGCAAAAACATGAAATGGTATTTTAAATGCCATTTTATGTTTCTGTTTCTCGCGCTGCGAGAAAGCAGAACAGTACGCCTGGTTGGGGGCGAGCAGGAGGTTATGCCTGGTTGGTGGCTTAGGGGAGCAGTGGCTTGCCCACTGTTGTGGGCCCTGATTGTTTGGTTGGCACTCTGGGGCTGACCAAACCCGTCAATGTGCACTCTATATTTTCTCTATGTACGCTGCTTGCAGCCTACATAGAGAAAATGGCCTACCTACAGGCGCCCGGCTGAGCGCCGTCCGCACCAATCACAATGCTGACATTGCAATATTGTGAGTGGCGCATGGGAGAGGAGAGAGGATGCCTGCTTCCTGTTCTCCTGAAGAAGTAGGAAAACATGGGACCCGTCCAGCAGCGGAGGACGGGCGGAACCTGGTGAGGTAAGGTTTTTTTTTACATTAATCCCCTCGCGCTAACCCCCGCATGACCCCCCCATCCGCCCCCGCACCCACGAGTCATGTGAGCCGCAACTGAACTACGATTATAGAATAAATGCAAACATTAATAGATGAGCGCATAAGAAATTACATTTCAGTAAAAGCACTATAACTCGAAGTACACAAGTATAAATGTGAACAAGAACTTCAATTTGTAACATTACGATGAAGGTATTCGAGCACACACCTAAGTGAATAACTACTTTCTACAGTGAATACACTCCAATAGTATGTCTGGGTCTTCCCTGTACACTAATAAGGTTAAGGCACACAGTAGATATGCTAATGCAAGTAAGTATTGCTTCTTTGATGACGTATCGGGGTGGAGCTTGAATTATGAGTCTCCTTTACATTACAACCATTTGCAGAGCTGTAAGTTGCTATTACGGAATAGCAGTTGCTACTGCAAGTAAGATTGTGATGCATCACCAGAGCAGTGAGGACCCATGCTGAAGCTCGATTGAGGGCTGTAAATGAGAACTGTCTGAGATTGAGATCAGAGGACTAAAAAGACAAAAGTAAAGGAGGCAATACAAAAACCATCCATTTGCAAATGTTTCAACATACAAATCGGAGAAATGCAGTTTCACTACCAATGATCAAATGCCCAAGTCCTGCCTCTTTATTGATGGTTCCTTCCTTCACGCCCTAGTTTATCACTACCCTTGAATGGGTTTTGGACCTCTCAGGACTTTCTAAAGGGTGGATAGTGAGAGATGCTTGGGTGTCTGTATGGCAGTCCAGTGCAGAGCTGGGGGGAGAATCCCGGCAGTTGAGGGCAGAGCCTTGGGTAATGAGGTAAGTGGTCAGAGACCATAGCAATATATCATCAGAATCCAATTCCAATGGCATCCGCATGCCCTGCCAGTGTAACCTGCTTCACATTCCATGGAAGGACGTTGCCAAAATACACACACAGTCACTGCCTAAGAAAGTAACAGAAAAGCATTACTTCTTAAGGAGGAAGCGGGCACCTCAACTCCCTGATATTAACTTCCCTTCATTAAAGAGGAGCATCTCATCTGGTTGCCACTGTCTCAAGAAGCAGTGCCTATCACCTCCCTGAAATAGAGACTTGACTCTTACTTCCTTGAGAAACAAGGTTTCTCCTCTCTGTGAAGGTGGGTATGGCCTTTCACTTCTTTGAGAAAGGGGATCATCATATCATTTCCCCCTGGATCAGCAACCTTTCACATGCCTCAGAAATAGGAAAGGTCTCCTCCCTGGGGATGATGTAACCGCTTATCTGATTGTGTAGTCATGGGGCTTCTCCACTCATGAGGAGAAAAGCCTTCTTTTATCTTTACCAGGGAGGAACTATTGAGGCTCTCCTCTTCCTGAGCAAAAGGGTCTCAAATCTTGTTAATGAGCTGGCACTCTGACTGCCAGAAGAAACTGGACCTATTACTTTTTGGTGGAGAAGGGTCTTCATCTCGCTTAGCGACTAGGAGGGGAGTTGAGTTTATCCCTTCCTTGAAGCATTGTAAGGCTGAAGCACCTCCAAAGGAAGCAGGGTCTCTCACAATTCCTTAAGAGGAGCAACTCCTTTCACCTCTACGAGACACAGTGCTTCTTTATTCACATCTCTGCGGATGAGTCAAACCTCTTAATGACCTGAGATGCAACGCTTCACACCACGTGACATGAAGGGCATCTAACCACCTTGGCATGCTTGATGTGTCATGAGAAACCAGACATGGGAATTAGAGGTGCAGTGAGACAGATGATTAAGAATTAGGGGGCATATCAACAACAACACGCAATAATTATCGCTAAACGCAGTTTAGCGCATTTGTCATTATCGCCGTCCATCGCTGGATCACATCGCCGTGTTAGTGGCATATATGCAACGCTTTGCAAACAGGCGATGTGAAATCCAGTGATAGACGATGAGAATGAGCATTAGCATGCAAAATGAAGGTAATAGGGAGATGTGGACTTAACCTTGCAATCCACCTCCATTTATACAGATAGCTAAGTCCGAAATAAAGCAGACGTTAGATACCAGCGATAACTACGGTTAGCGTGGCTTTTATTATCGCTTCGCTTGTAAGGGGCCGGCTTGCAAATACTGCGATGTCTGGTTAGCGAGTTTTTCCCTGTTGTTTCTGGGAAGCAACTCCTACTTCGCATCTCATTAGCGATGCGGGCTGAGGCGTTAATGTAACGGCTGTTAACATGCTCTAATGCATGTTAGCGGTGCTTTGAAAATAATGAGTTAAAATAATCGCCGCTTTTCCCGCGCTATGTGCCGGAAAAGCGGCGTTATGTCTCTTTTTGATATGCCCCTACTTCTTTTGTTATTTCTTGTGCTTAATTGATAATGAGGTACTAAAACAGCTTGAAAATCAGTGTATATAGTGCAGTACTAGAATACCAAAGTCAGAATATCACCTGAGAAAAATACTGTTTCCTCAATATATTTTACAAAAATATCGCCTCATTGGAGTTAAAAATAGAAATCGACATCCAACGGAACTATAATTTTGTAAATGACATTAACGTCGGACAATATTTATCCCTGTTATATACATGTGGTCTGCACAGGTAGTTTAATCCCTTGAATGTACTCAAGGTAGAACTTCTGATTTAGTGAAGTCATGCCATGCAAAAGGACAAGTGCAAAGTCAAGGTATCAATTTTGTTTTTTTATTACATTTTTAGGAGCTAACAGCAGGTATATATATTAAACAAATTATGCCACACATCAGTACATAATGAAAAAGCGCATAGTCCCATTCGTAACCATATTTATCAGATTATATAAATCAAATAAACAAGTAAATACCACATTCAAGCCAGTATACTTTACAGTTCATTTAGTATTTAGAAACGAGCATAGATGATATGAATTATGCAATAATAGAGTGAGTAGTCTCTATTATTACCAAAGTAAATCAGATAAGGTAATATACAACAGTGCAATCAGCTGTGCCTGGAGTGTGAGTAATAATAACGAGCTAATTCTCAATTGATACCATATTTGAGATATTCATATGAATCACATCAAATAGTAAATGCCATTTCCTACCCTAAAGAGGGATGGAACAATAGGGAAATAAATTCGGACCCCTATGCCTTACATTTCATGTAATTTTAGCAGCACATATATGTGAAGATAAATAAGTGAACCAAAAGAAGATAGCCTTAGCCCTCTACATCTTACATTTCATATGATGTTACCAGCAAGAATATTAAGTATGGCACTTCATGTTTTAGCATAAAGTGAAGTGCATAGATAACACAGTAAAAATATAGAGCAGGGATTTAAAAACAAGAAAAAAGAGAGACATCAACCCCAGTGGGGTAAGGGGTTTAGAAAATCATTAAGAAGGAGATGTATCAACGCAATTTTTAGTCGCAAACGCTGCAATTCGCAAAAAAGCAGCGTTTGCTACTAAAGATTTGCAAAATGGTATGTAGTAGGGAAATCGCATCGCAAAATTAGGGAATCACAAAATTTGCGATTCCTTAATTTTGCATAAGCATTTAAGGATTTCCAAATTGCGATTCCTTAAATGCTATGCAGCAAGCATTCAATTTTTGCCAATTCTCCCTAAGAAATCGCAAATTACCACCAACTTCAAGTTGGTGGTAATTTGCGATTCTTTCACAAATGCACTTTTTGGCATTTGTGAAGGTGCCATATGGCATACATACATGCCCTTAGGGCATGTATGTGTGCCATATACACACACATGTTCATTTCAGGGGTGCATCAGGGTGTCCTTGACACCCTTACACCCTTAAATTATTCTCAATTTGTGATTCTCAAATTGCGAATGGCAAATTGAGAATGACTTCACATTCATTCCTATGGGCCTCCTGGCCCATAGAAATGAATGGGAAAGTATTCCTGAATTGCGATTTCGCAATTTGCTAATCGCAATTAAGGAAAACTAAGAAATCGCAAAAAAATTGCGAGTTTGTACATAGATCCCTTTTTGCAATTCTCAAATAGCAATTCCTAAAAAAAAGCTACTTGAGAATCGCAAACACGGATGTTGATACATATGCCCTAAGATCGATCCCCTATACCACCAAATTGTCGCCATAACCAACGCCCTCTATCCAATCAGACAGTTTAGACCATATTAGAGCTCCACATTTTTGCACCTTTTGGTTGCTACATTCATATAGGCATATATACATTGCTAAAAGATGTGTCCTCCATTCTGGGAACATTTGGAGGTCAGAGCTCAGCCACCTTGATGCTATGCACTTGCGGACCACTGCCATGGCTACAAATACAAAATATGAATGCCCCTTCTGGTGCCCAGAGCCTTCCTCAATCCCTACCAGCATCAGAAGGGGAGGGAGCTCATCCTGAACCTTTAGTACCACGGTTGTTGTATTGTAGTACTCAACAGATATGTTTTTATGATTTAGATAGAGTGCAGGGTCTAAAGGCCCCCACTCATGTACAGTTCAGCTCATAAGTGGTAAACAGACCCAAGCACTGGCATCCCACGTGCATGTCATGTGGGTGAGCGTGACGTGTAGCTGGTAGCAGGAGTTAGTATTGTAAGAGTATGGCTGTGAGACCATCAGGATCCATTTTGGATTGGCCCTGCTTTTACATAGCACAAGATGGAAGTTGGAATACAGAGTACGACAGACAAAGAAGTGTCATTTCCGCATTCCAGAAGGTGAAGGTAGGAACAATAGACTCTGAGGTGTCAGAGAGGATGGAGACAGGGCCGGATTTATGTGAACCATTTAGAAGGGGGTTACTGATTAGCTCCTCCTGAATTCTGCAGTTTGGTTAATGGTAGGGAATGGGGATGAGCAAGCAGAGTCTCTTATTATGGGAACAGAAGCTTCAAGGCTTAGCCTGCTCCTTTTGTCTCTCCCTGAATACTGATTTAGTAAAGCTGGTGAGAGCCATGTGCAAAGGTTTCACTGCTTGGAACCAGCATCCTCATTAAACACAACGAGAGCCTCTACCTCTCATGAACAATTTTTATGAATTGCCAGAAAAATAAGTTGAAAAGGAACCACCCCAAACTAGCAGCTGGACATTAAACAGTGCATTGATTTACCTGAATGGAAAATAAAAATAAATGTGGGGGCCAAACCATCACACTTTGTTTGATTTCCAAGTTCTTCCTATCTAAGAAAGGGAGTTCTCCAAAGAGTACTCATAGAGCTACTGTTATCAAGGATTGGTGTCGGTCCAACAGTTAGTCTCCCAAGGATTAGGGCCATCACCTGAAGTCTGTGCAATTGGATGTAGAGCAGTAGGTCTTCCTAGTACCTAGAAGGGAAGGACTGTGCCTTCCACTGCAGGAGGAGAGACTATCCACGAGGAGAAGTCTATCTGTCTTGTCTTCCTTGACTTTTTGGCATCCAAACTGCTCAGCCAGCCCCCCCTCCCCCCAGGAGAGGGGGAGTGCAGCCGAGCAGTTTGCAAGGGCCGGTTTTGGCTGAGTTTGTTACATGGGGCCGATATTGCAGACCCCCGGTGACAAAACCGGCCCCCCAGGGGCCCAAAACCGGTCCCCACCCTAGCGGCCTACCGGGGAAACGTCCGCTGCCAGCTATGGCCAGTCCGGCCCTGTCCGAACATCAGACTTATGGTAGTGTAACTGGCATCAACCTGCGCTAGATTGCGGCTTCCATCCTCCCTGCATGGGATATGTGGCAAATTAGGTAAAGCATCACCCCCCAGCAATTCCGTGCTATCCGACATCACCACGACATAACCACAAAGAAGTGTTCTGCATCTGCCCTCAACTTCTGCTAGTACTACATGGCCCAACCACACTGATGTAGCAGGTGACCCCCCAAAGACTCCACAGCAGAAGCTGAGTGACTGTTGTAGCCAGAATCAAGACCTGAGAGGTAGGGCCACTTACGGTGATCTGGTGCTCATTGGCTGAGGCACTAAGGAGTGATGGCAAAGGGTGCACCTCCAACCCCTCCACCAGACCTCATCAAAGTGAACAGATAATACTAGGTTAAGCATAGTAACTGAGAGACTTACTCTTGTACTCGGAAAGATAATTCTGCACATTCCAGAGATCTGCAGTTTCAATTGTGAACTCTTCTTTGAACAAAATATGATATGAACGAATGTTGAAGTTACACAGTAGCAGCTGGCAGGGAACAAGAGTCGGGGGGCATACAAAATACTAACTAAAAAAATAAACACTTCCCTCCTCACCGCTGTACTCTCCTGAGTCGTCCCACGTCATTACTCCTTCCGGAATAAGGAAGCTTACAGGCGCCCTCCCCTAACCTAATCACAATGCTGCAATGCAGCTTTGGGATTGGTCTGAGCGCCGTGGCTCGGGGGTCAGACGGGGAATGGGAGGCTGGGCATGTTCCCCACCCGGCTGTGCCCAAGCAGCCTGGTGAGGAATATGCAAAGTCTTCATGACTGTTTGGCCAGCCCGAGAGGGCCGGCCAAGCAGTCATGCACAATTTGTAGTGCATCAACCACTCCTCCTCATCATGGGAGCCCAGCCCGGCCCACGCAACTTGGCTGACACTAGAAATAAAATGATAACAACAGAAATAACTTCTGTTATTTTAATTTTAAAATTTTTTTTACACTGCTCCAAGAGCAGTGGGATGATGTTCCTCCGCCTTAGCAGACGAGCCTCCACTAAAGTTACTTAACTGTACCAGTGCTCACAAAGTCCAATTGTGAACCTTTACCTGTGCCTGATTCTTGACAATGTTCTTTTTCATTACTGGTAGAATTCTAAACAGTGGTGTGAGTTTCCTGTAGAACTTTGGTGGGGCCCTGTAGATGTGTTTTGTAGAACCTGTAACTAAACCCCCATTGATGTGTGCACTATTTCATTTTGTTGTGAAATTAAAGTATTTAATAATAAGGCAGGCATTCGACTGGGCAATGATGTATTAAGTCTGTTGTGTAACAGCTTGAGTGATGAGTCTCTATTCTCCACACTGTCTCCTTTTAAAGCCTCTGACTGCTCCCTCTTGCTACCCTGAGTCAAGTGCAGAAAAGGTGTACTTGGACTAGTTGCAGAGCCATAGTAGGACAGAACTCATAATACCAGAACTAACCCAGTTGTGAAACAGTATTCGCTGCCTGTTGTGTGGCCACAGAACGCAGTGTGAAAACTGTCAAGGCAAATATTTTATGCTACTGAAGGACACGGTTGATAGATTTTGGCAGGCACTTTCTTGGTACAGTGCAAAAAATTGACTAGCCATTTTAAATGCTTTAAAAACCGTCCACAATAGTATTTAGTGAGCACTTTGAGTGCCTGAGCAAACTTTGATCAATCTACTTCAAAAGTTTATCAAATGAATCCTGGTCACTGAGACACAAATTTTTTAGATCCGGATTTTCAATGTAGAAATTGTCGTTTTCAGTTGTTTTAGTTAATTTCACCGGATCAAGACTACAACTCCCATCATACACTCATTTGCCTAATTAAAGCCCAGCACTGGAAAATGGTTCCCCATTGACCTGTGTATCAGTAAGCAATATTTTATCGTCATTGTGGTGAATAAATGGCTTCAGGTGCATAACCATTATATTATATGGGGCACTGTATTCTCCCCATAAATGCACGCCAGAAAGAATCTAGGCATTTATAACAAAATATTAGAGGGGACTAGTTATTCCCAGCACTTCACTGTGCCTGTACAGAGCTCTCCGGAGCCTTTTCTCAGCAACAAAGTGCAGTGAACCACAGTCAGCAGTGGTACTTAACATGTGCTAGTGGTTGTAGGTGGTGGGCATGGGCACAGGTGCTAATCAGATCATGACTCTGGGCAAGAGAAATAAAGGTGTAGAAAGGAGAAAAAGCAGAAAATAAAAACTGTGACAAAGGGAGAAAGCAGAGATGAAAAATAAACTACAAGAGAAAGATAAAGAGACAGCAAGTGTGGGGTGGTGGAAGTCAAAGGTATGAGGTGGAATCAAGACATGGCGGTTTGGAATACAGGAATCTCAGCATTCAAAGGCGCTGGCCTCCACAAGAAATGTTTGATTCCTAAACCAATATTTTTGGCCTACTGATCACTAATCAGTTTGCCTTGTACACAGATTTCCCTTTGTGTGCATTGTTTGCAGGCTGCAAATTGAATACAAGTTGAAACAGACGCTCACTAAAAATGGAGGTGAACCTGGGGTACTGCTCAGAAGTTACACTGTTCAGTGAGGTAAAGTGTGGGGCAAAACTGGCACAGCAGGAACTAAGTGCTCTTCTGGTTTCTATATGTATTGGCTGTGCTTCAACAAACAGATACAAAACAATGCAGAAAATGCTGCTTCATTGTGTTGTGACTGTGTTAATAATAAAGAGCTGCACCCGCAGCCACCACTTTACAAAACTATGCCATACAACTGAGTAATACAAACATTTCTACCACTGACTCCCCTAAATGAACCACCAAACTAGGCTGTAAAGTCATGGGCCCTAGACCCACATACTAACTAAATTATGACACAGTGTGTTGTTACTAAACTGGCCAGGAGCCTATATACCCAGGCCTTTTTAATGACAGGATCGCCTAACTGGTGACGCCTGTGATGATAGGTGTGGGGTTGGTGTTAGGGAAGCCTCAGGGGAGGGGCTACTTCACTTCGTGTCCAGCAGTGTACTACATTCATCCCTAAATCCGTATGAAAAGACAACAAATCCAAACTGTGGAAATAAAAACAAAACAAACTGGATACTACATAGTCCATCACTATCTAGAGTCAATCAGCAGGACAGTAGTGACTGTTTGGAGTGATATGCTGGCTACCACAGGATATCTCCGCTCGCATTCATAGTGTGAGTCAGGACACAAACATCAGTCCAAAGAAGTCTGGGCCCTTCTGTAGGCATCCCAAGTCAAAAAGGAAGATCATCCTGGAGTCATTCTGAAGCCATCTTATGTCTACAGCCAGGCTATTCCTGCAATTATCTGGGGAAGTCATCCGCAGCCATCCTGAAGTATGCCTATAGGGCAGAATATTTAAATGAGATGACTCCTCAAGTCATCAGGGAAGCTACTCCCGGATTAGCTCCAGATTACTTCAGTGGAAAACGTGATGATCTTGTACTAGTGCAGGATTATCCCATGATGATTTCAGGATTATGCTGGATTACTCCAGGATAGGTTCCTTATTATTTCAGTGGAAAACATGTGATGATAATGTACTATTCCAGGATGATCCCATGATGATGTCAGGATTAAGCTGAGTTACTCCAGGATGATCTTATGAGTATTTCATAATGGTGCTCTATTATTATTGATTCCTCTTGTGATGACTTCAGAATGAGCTGGCTGTATTACTCTAGGATGATCCAAGGATAACTTTAGAATGGGACTGGACCGTAATAGTCCATGATTTCATGATGGGGATGTCTTACCTTAGGTTGGGTTCTGGCTGTATTACTGCATGGCGTTTCAATTTGCAGATGTATTATTCTAGGATGATCTTGAGTAGTAATACTTGTTTGACATACACAGGATGTTAAGAAATAAACAGTTTAATTAGTTTGCTAGCAGAGCAAATAATTGTTACAAAACCAAGCATTGGCAAAGGGAATTGGTTTGGCCTTTTTAGGTTTTGGCTAGCGTAGGCTGCGCTTGTGCAGTCTCGCTGGCGAGATTTTATGTCTCTTAGTAGTGGGGCTGAAAGCAGCCCCTCTTCTCCATTGGCTGGCTTCCTAAACAGCGGCCAGCTATTGGAGGTTTGTCTGTCAATTTAAGCCCGGTCCGTTTCGGATTGAGGGGCGTGTTTTTTCCTGTTCTTTCTCTCCTCTTCCCATTGGCTGGAATGTAAACAACAACAAGTAAAAACACGCCAGTTGTTTACATTCCAGCCAATGGGAAGAGGAGAGAAAGAAAAACACGCCCCCAGTCTGAAAATGAGGGGGCGTTTCTCCGAGCCATTTCTGCATGACCTCGGAGAAAGATGGTGGTGTTCATAGCGTGGTCCGAGGTTCATGGCCGTGTAATGCCTCCTGAAACGTAACGTTTGCTTTTCTAATTTGTTCACTTAAAAATTCCTCCTCCTGTATCATTACTGTTCCTATTGTGAAATGCTCTGGCACCACCGGGACAGAACCATGGTCTGTAGGGCTGTCGAGGCCGAGCACGCCCCGGTGAGCCACCGATCCTCACCCACCTAGCTATAGCCGTCCAAGCGTCCTCCAGAGAACACACATGGGCAGTTCGTATGGACTTGGTGCCCCAGCTCCAAAGTCGGTACAAAAGGGGGGTGGTGATGGACGGAGCATCTGAATCAATCAAACACTCACACCCAGTCAAAAGATCTGGGTGTAATCCATCACCGTTCTTTAGCCCACTCTGCCACCCCAGTTCAGACATGGCTATATGCAAATCAGTCTGACCCTGTGCCTCATGGGAACAGTCCAGCCCGAACTGCCAAGCCATGCCTTCCCTGGACTGGAAACAAGCTTCCGAGGACCGGTTTCTGGCATTCCAGCCGTCTTCAGCCCGGCTTGCTTGAATCCAGTGGCAAAGTGAGCAAGGGACTCACGTCTGAGCATACCCTGCCACACTTATGGCAGCCAAAGTCAGCAGCACTGACTGTACCGCCACCACCTCTCCCCCTCACGCCAGCCAAGGCAGCTTCCGGATGAAGAGCAAGCTGCCTGTGCATGCCCCTCTCTAAAAGGAGCGGGGGGGCCGAGCTGCGGGGCGCCCACACCGGCAACTAAGTCATCTTCCTACGCCAAAGCTGGGGGGGGCAAACAAAATTCACCCTGCCCGCCATCTTTGGGTTTTGTAGCGGGGGGGTATGCCGAGGTAACCGCCCGCAGCCCGCCTGGTTGTTGGCGGTACCTGCAGATGGAAAAGGAAGTGCGGCCCGCGAGGGCTGGGACCGATGGGCGAAGTGTTGCGGAGCTCCCCAAGGCAAGTGGGAGCCCTGCGGTAATATTGGTGAGGTCAGGGGGCCCGAGGCACATTTTCCGTGCCTGGCCTCTGCCGCATGTCGCGTGTCTTTCACTTGTGCATCTGCCCATCCACCCGTGGTGACCGCCCCCGCCGCACCCTGGCAATGAAAGAATGCAGCGGGACGCCGCCCCCGGAAACCCATGAGGGGCGGCAGACCCGCGACCCTGGTATGCCCCGCGAGGAGAGCCCGGTGAGTCAATCCTCTGTCCCGTAATTCTGTGTTGGGTGGGGGTGGGGCGCGGGATATAAGGGAGGGAAGGGGAGCCTCTTCCCTGTTCCCTGTTCCCTGCTTGTGATCGTTTTTAGTGCCTCTGTTCCCTGCTTGTGATAATTTTTTCTTGCCTCTGTTCCCTGTTTGTGATTGTTTTTTCTTGCCTCTATTCCCTGCTTGTGATCGTTTTTTCTTGCCTCTGTTCCCTGCTTGTGCTCGATTTTCTTGCCTCTGTTCCCTGCTTGTGCTCGCTTTTCTTGCCTCTGTTCCCTGCTTGTGATTGTTTTTTCTTGCCTCTGTTCCCTGCTTGTGATCGATTTTCTTGCCTCTGTTCCCTGCTTGTGATCGTTTTTTCTTCCCTCTGTTCCCTGCTTGTGATCCTTTTTTCTTGCCTCTGTTCCCTGCTTGTGCTTGATTTTTCTTGCCTCAGTTCCCTGCTTGTCCTCGATTTTCTTGCCTCTGTTCCCTGCTTGTGATCGTTTTTTGTGCTCGATTTTCTTGCCTCTGTTCCCTGCTCGTGATCATTTTTTCTTGCCTCTGTTCCCAGCTCGTGATAGTTTTTTCTTGCCTCTGTTCCCTGCTTGTGCTCGCTTTTCTTGCCTCTGTTCCCTGCTTGTGCTCGATTTTCTTGCCTCTGTCCCTGTTTGTGATTGTTTTTTCTTGCCTCTATTCCCTGCTTGTGATCGTTTTTTCTTGCCTCTATTCCCTGCTTGTGATCGTTTTTTCTTGCCTCTGTTCCCTGCTTGTGCTCGCTTTTCTTGCCTCTGTTCCCTGCTTGTGATTGTTTTTTCTTGCCTCTGTTCCCTGCTTGTGATCGTTTTTTCTTGCCTCTGTTCCCTGCTTGTGCTCGCTTTTCTTGCCTCTGTTCCCTGCTTGTGATCGTTTTTTCTTGCCTCTGTTCCCTGCTTGTGATCGTTTTTTCTTGCCTCTGTTCCCTGGGGCGTTACTGGGCAGAGATGGGCGTGTGGCTGACCTAGACTGAGGGGAGCAACTGGTGAGCTCTGGGAGTTGGTGGGGGCCTCGAATATCCCATTTGTAAATAAGGAGACTCCCCGGGGTGAGGGTGGGTGTGTGTGTGTCTCTGTGGCTTTGTGTGTGTGTGTGTCTCTGTGTGTGTGGCTCTTTGTGTGTGTCTCTGTGGCTTTGTGTGTGTGTGTGGCTCTGTGTGTGTAGCTCTGTGTGTGTGGCTCTGTGTGTGTGTGTGTGCGTGGCTCTGTGTGTGTGGCTCTCAGTGGGTGTGTGTGTGTGGCTTTGTGTGTGTGTGGCTCTGTGTGTGTGTGTGGTCAGGGGGCCCGAGGCACATTTTCCGTGCCTGGCCTCTGCCGCATGTCGCGTGTCTTTCACTTGTGCATCCGCCCATCCACCCGTGGTGACCGCCCCCGCCGCACCCTGGCAATGAAAGAATGCAGCGGGACGCCGCCCCCGGAAACCCATGAGGGGCGGCAGACCCGCGACCCTGGTATGCCCCGCGAGGAGAGCCCGGTGAGTCAATCCTATGTCCCGTAATTCTGTGTTGGGTGGGGGTGGGGCGCGGGATATAAGGGAGGGAATGGGAGCCTCTTCCCTGTTCCCTGTTCCCTGCTTGTGATCGTTTTTAGTGCCTCTGTTCCCTGCTTGTGATAATTTTTTCTTGCCTCTGTTCCCTGTTTGTGATTGTTTTTTCTTGCCTCTATTCCCTGCTTGTGATCGTTTTTTCTTGCCTCTGTTCCCTGCTTGTGCTCGATTTTCTTGCCTCTGTTCCCTGCTTGTGCTCGCTTTTCTTGCCTCTGTTCCCTGCTTGTGATTGTTTTTTCTTGCCTCTGTTCCCTGCTTGTGATCGATTTTCTTGCCTCTGTTCCCTGCTTGTGATCGTTTTTTCTTCCCTCTGTTCCCTGCTTGTGATCCTTTTTTCTTGCCTCTGTTCCCTGCTTCTGCTTGATTTTTCTTGCCTCAGTTCCCTGCTTGTCCTCGATTTTCTTGCCTCTGTTCCCTGCTTGTGATCGTTTTTTGTGCTCGATTTTCTTGCCTCTGTTCCCTGCTCGTGATCATTTTTTCTTGCCTCTGTTCCCAGCTCGTGATAGTTTTTTCTTGCCTCTGTTCCCTGCTTGTGCTCGCTTTTCTTGACTCTGTTCCCTGCTTGTGCTCGATTTTCTTGCCTCTGTTCCCTGTTTGTGATTGTTTTTTCTTGCCTCTATTCCCTGCTTGTGATCGTTTTTTCTTGCCTCTATTGCCTGCTTGTGATCGTTTTTTCTTGCCTCTGTTCCCTGCTTGTGCTCGCTTTTCTTGCCTCTGTTCCCTGCTTGTGATTGTTTTTTCTTGCCTCTGTTCCCTGCTTGTGATCGTTTTTTCTTGCCTCTGTTCCCTGCTTGTGCTCGCTTTTCTTGCCTCTGTTCCCTGCTTGTGATCGTTTTTTCTTGCCTCTGTTCCCTGCTTGTGATCGTTTTTTCTTGCCTCTGTTCCCTGGGGCGTTACTGGGCAGAGATGGGCGTGTGGCTGACCTAGACTGAGGGGAGCAACGGGTGAGCTCTGGGAGTTGGTGGGGGCCTCGAATATCCCATTTGTAAATAAGGAGACTCCCCGGGGTGAGGGTGGGTGTGTGTGTGTCTCTGTGGCTTTGTGTGTGTGTGTGTCTCTGTGTGTGTGGCTCTTTGTGTGTGTCTCTGTGGCTTTGTGTGTGTGTGTGGCTGTGTGTGTGTAGCTCTGTGTGTGTGGCTCTGTGTGTGTGTGTGTGCGTGGCTCTGTGTGTGTGGCTCTCAGTGGGTGTGTGTGTGTGGCTTTGTGTGTGTGTGGCTCTGTGTGTGTGTGTGTGGCTCTCTGTGTGTAGATTTGTGTGTGTGTGTGTGTGTTGGGCTCTGTGTGTGTGTCTCTGTGTGGCTCTGTGTGTGTGGCTCTGTGTGTGTGTGACTCTGTGAGTGTGTGGCTCTCTGTGGGTGTGGCTCTCCGTGGGTGTGGCTCCATGTGTGTGTGTGTTTGTGTTACTATCCTTGTGGAGACTTGAGTATGATCACACACTCACGCTGTGGGGACTTGGTTGCACTGTGGGGACCTGAACCCAAGTCCCCACAAGGTAAAGTCTTCTAAATGACTAGAAATGACTTCAAAAACATGTGCCAATTTATACAACTTTTTAAAAATTTGCCTTGTGGGGACCTGTGTTTCACCAAGTGTGTTTATTTTTCTGCTCGCTCTGTCCCTGTAGACCGGCGGTGGTACTGCAGCCTTAAACACACTTAGCATATTAAACACACTTCAGCAATTGGATTACATCTAGCAACAAAGAGGATAGTGATTTTAAAGAAGCAAACCCATCAGAAAACATAACACTTGACTACAATGACCTTTTTAATTGTATGTAACCTTATTTCTAAAGTTTATAAACCACACAAATAGAAGCATGTGTCATATTACATTATTTCCTAATTATAACAATTGTAAGTATGAGGAGATTCGGATGGCACATTAGGAATGAATTTGCTGCCCAAAAAGGTTCCTCAATTTAAGCTGCTGTTTATTTCATTCTGTGTCTAAATGCTCAGCCCACGATAAATGAGAAGCTGTCTTGAACGTGATGAAGGCATATTTTCATTTGTAGCTGGTAAAGAATTACAAAGCTGAAAGCGTTTTTCTCTTTTCTTGTCCTAGTGTAGTTTATACAGCGTGCAAAAGTGCAATTTCAGGAACACACAGAAAGACGGTCTTTCTAATCTCATTAAAGTATCCAATAATTAATTCCAATTGGATTCCTGCACCTGCAGTTAAAATCGTCAAACCCTCCTGGTCCATTCTCAGGAATGAAGTGAAACCAGTCAGGGAAGTTAAAAACACCATGCGAGGGCAAGGTCAATTTGCATGTGAAAGCTCAGGAGCAGCTGGCTGTGCTCAAGGAGCCGTAATTGCTCCTTTCAAAATGAATAGCCTGCCATCCCCTCCACCCAGGGCCCCAGGTTAAAGGGAACACCATCACCTTTGACTGTATGGAGATGGCCAACTCCTCCACTCCCTTAAGCTCTTGTGTTCTGCTTCTGAACCGAATAAATAGAGAATCAACCCGTTGGTTATTTCACTGTTTTCACATATTAGCATTGAGCTATTGAGAAGTTATCTGCACACATGTTCTCTTGGGGGAGTAAGTAAGATAAAGGTAGTTGCATACTAATTTATCCCATTAATTTTTATTTATTTTTCAGTTTTATGGAGCGCAGATTTTACCCAAAGGTACTAGAGTGCTTAACATGAGCACCAGCTACATTACACAAGGACACATTTGTTTCATAGGCACGGGGAGATTTGGGGGCATATACATCAAGCCTTTTTCCATTTGAGAATGGAAAAAGGCCTTTTCAGATGCATGTAGCTTTTGTCATTAACAATTTAGGGAATCACAATTGTTTGCTATTACCTAAATTGCAAATGCATTTAGGGAATAACAATTTGTCAATCCCCATTTGCTGATGCGTGTAGCCTTTCCTAAATGTGAACTGCGCATTTAGGAAATGCTAATTACCATCAACTTCAAGTTAATGGTGATTTCTGCATGCTTTGAAAAATGCACAAAAATGCATTTTCAAAGTGCCATATAGCGCACAGATGCCCTTCGCTTCACATGTGCACACATACCTTTCATTGGGGGGTGCACCAGTGGGGCCTTAGGCCCCCGGGCTCCCTTGGATTTCTAGTCGCAATCTGCGATTACCAATCTGGTAATCGCAATTTACAAATGCTTTACCATTCATTCCTATGGGCCAGTAGGCCCATAGGAATGAATGTTGTCACATTAGCTAATAGCGACTCACAGTTTCTGAATCGCTATTAGCTAATGATAAGGAATTGCACATTTGAATGTGATTCCTACATGCATAGGCATTTGCGATTATCAAATAGCGTTTCCTTAAAAATTGCTATTTGGTAATCGCAAATGAAGAGTTTGTTGCATGCGCCCCTAAGTGATTTGCCCAGAATCAAACCGGATTCCCCCGTTCCAAAGTCAGCAGTTTTGGCTGGAACACTACTTCATCTCGCCATTGGATTATTCATTATGGTGTATTAGCAGAATAAGGCGATATGTTAAATGATTGATGCAGACAAGGAATATTTTTTAAACTTGTGCTGATTGTATATTGCAAATAACAAGGCAAATGAAAGTTTGAAAACATCTACCCTTCACTGATATACCTGAGTGACCACGCCACATCTATTCCAGTGACATAAGCCCTTAGGGCACCCACACACTAGAAGGTACTCTGTGAGTGCCCCTCAGTCACATACTAAGCTCATCCTAAACCACTGCCCCACATATGCACCTTTCAGAAAGCCTTACAAAGCCATAGTAATTCACAGGTTACAAAGATCAACTGGCTCTTGTCTCAACCCTATCTCAGGAGACAAATGACAATACAGGCTCAGGTATTACAGAGTACACATTACTGGCTCACACAGAACACAGAGCAATTCCCCTCTACTTACATATATTAAGTGTTGTCTTTCATGGAAAACAGCAATATTTAAGATTTAAAAAATTCAAAAATCTATTTCTCGCACAGGCTGGCTATCTTTCAAATTATCCCTCACATCAAAATGGGATTTCAGACATGGCATATGAACTGCAATGGATGAATGCCATAACCTTCTTTGAACACAGTTCTTGGATGCCCCTTAAAGTATATGCTTCACTTCTTTCAGATGAAAAATGAAATGAGAAAAAAGCTTTCTATGTTACAACCTAAAATATTTTCCATTCTTGATAGTAAAAACACATCCATGTAAACTTAAACATTTTATATTTCTGTTTCTATATGAATAGATATGTTCTGAATATGTTCTGTTAATTGAATTCCTTCTTGATACAAGGTGTACAGTTTTGTAAAATAAGGAAATAACATTTTGTGACATTCATTTCAGAAAAAAATATGAGACACAAATTTCTCTCTTAGCATACATCTCTAATCTGCTGCTAAGCTCTTGGGACAATGACATGTAGAGGGTCTGAACTGAGTAGCAAGTTGGAAAATTCCAAAACACCTGTTAATGCTCTACTTATCCTTGTGCCCGGAGCAGTTGTTTCTTGGGTTGCTTTCACTGTTTATGTGCCTCTATCCATCTATACTAGGCTTTCCTGCCCTTCACTTTAAGTAGTAAGCATATACATAAATGTAATGACACTAGCAAAAAGGATGTAATTCTGTATGTTGTAATGTGTCAAAATGCAATGACTCCCAGGGGAAGTATAACAAGCAGAAATATCTTTTTTTCTCTTCATTAGTTCCATTGTTTGTGCAGGAAGGTGTTCCTTCCAGCACAAAAACAATCCGGCTTACAACGCAGGCACCTTTGCACCTTGGTGCAACGGTGACTGCATTGGGCATCTTGGTGGAATGGTACCTGCTAGGCAGCCAGTGTGCCAGTGCAAGAAAAGGACAGGAATGCACTCCATAATGTTAAATAGAGTGCATTACTGCCCTTTCAGGCAGCACAGCACAGCACAGCAAGGTAGCTCATGGAAGTACCCCTCTTTTTGCACTGCTCACAGTAGCATTTTTAGGAATTCAAAGCAGTCAGTTACAGAAAGAACTAAAGTTCCAAAACAGGAAGGTGAGGAATATGCACAAAACAAAGAACTGAGTATTTTCCATATGTTCATTTTTCCATACCTTACATACCCTCTCCATATTAAAGTTTGAGGATCTCAGCAAGGTTCCCAAGTCCTCGATTATAGAGCTCCTTGGTAATGCTACTAAAACCAGACTATAGGAGCTCTAGCAAAAAATCATCTGCATTCTTTCAATATTCATGCTGATGTAGGGAAGACCTCAGGCAGGCAACCTTAAATACCAGTCAACAAATCCGCCACTGCTGAGGATGCTGAGGTTTGCAGTCCCAAAATTAAACATGCTTGTTTTTTAACCTTTCTCACAGAGCATCTTCAACCCAGGTTAAATTAATTAACTTCACACGCTGCAAGCACAGAAAAAAACAGGCGCAAAGCTCTGCACTGAGAGAGAAAAGACCATCATGAAATGGCTCCTGTTTCACTCCACCTGATGTTGGAAATTGCCTGCTCCAGCTCTGTTTTAGGACCACTCTTACATGGACAGCAGCTTCTGTGTAGAGTATTTTGACTATATAGTGACGCTGCATTTATTCCCAGGTTCTCCAGTTCTTACCACATTCTACCCCTCTAGACCATATTGATGGTTGAGGTAAAATCAAAAAATGCTACATATAAAGGCATCTGTTATATCGTGTTGAATTTATTCACAATGTGAAGGAAGCTAAAGACATGATCAGTGGTTGCTAGTTCTTGTCTTAATACCCCTTGAGTTGCATTCAGTTTCTCCTCCTCCTCTACCCATTCTTTGATTGCCTTCAGAATTAATTCTGTGTATAGCGAACAATCTATATCAATGAGGATTATAGATCTCTAAGATTATGTGTCACCTCTATTAGCAGCCCTTTACAACTAAAGGGTTATGATCCATGAGGGGGGTAATACTTTCACAACTGAGATCTCTGTGAGCAACAGGGAAAAGATGGGCTCACACAAACTGGGTAGCTGTTTCAATCATTCACATTAGACCTGGGGGCCTCACCTATAAGTTCTGCAATTGCAAACAACACATTTTCTTCTGACAAAATGCTTGCATACTTTCTTTTTTCTTCTGGTCTGTCCCACCTACAAGTGGCACTGGAATCTGCAGTTTTCATTCCCACTAGGCACAAGCAAAATGTAAATGATTCTGATGTAACCAGCGTACTTTCTGGTATTTCATTTCACAACTTTTGTATGAAATTCCTGAAATTACACCATTACACATGACATAATTAAATGTCCTTCATTTTAAAATGTTAGCATCAGCGTTCAGGAAGAACAGGAATGGCCAGAACCTGAATGGCTATTTCTTGCAATGCTTGGGCAAATTGTATACAAGTTCTCACCTCATTGTTTTTATGTTGTGCTGCCTTAAAGACTCACATGAAAAGGTTACCTAAGCTTATTCTGTTATGTTCACCTCCAAATTGTTTATGACCCCCATGCCTTCTACTAGAAACAGAATAGAAGGCAAAAATGGCAGGAGAGGGAGGGAAATCTCTCTATTAAAGGCAGAGGGAGACATAGAATGATACAGACCGAGAGAGACAGTGAGAACATATTTCAAGTGATAAATGCCAACCATCCTTATGGATCCCTTTACAAGCCAAGTAGGGCCTGATTTACCCCTCATGAGAGCGTTAGATGAGATTTTGCTCACCCAGCACAAAAGACATAGCAGCACTATTAGACCAGTTGCAGCTTTTCAAGGTTGTACATGTTTTTTTATGCTACAACCATTTTATCTTCCTCAGGACCAACACCAATTTTATTTGTGGCTACAGAGGCTAAAAGCAGGCCCAAAAGAAGATGCCAACAACAGCAGTCTTACTCCTCCTCCTTTCCCACCCTTACTTTTTCAAAACATTTACTTTTGCCTCTGCTGAACACGATGATCTCCAGACTGGTGAACAGATGTTTAAGTTTTAGGACCACAAGAAGACTATGACTTCAGAACTGTGCGTCCTACAAATCATTAACAAATAATATGCTCTTCCCTTCAAGATATGTCCAACCAAAGTCTTCCCTCAATCTGTTCTTCTCCTCCAGCCGTTCATTACCTTATCTTGTCATAGAGAATCCTAAACCTTCTTACTAGTGGTGTCTGAAAGTATGAAAGGCCCTAAGGGGGCCTGGGTGCAGCTTCTGCTACTTCTTGATCTCCAAGGAAGAGTAGAGCCTGAGACTTCTTTCCGATCCAAGTGTCCTCAACTCCTTCGTGGGGAAAGAAAAATTCTAAGTGCTCTTTATCAGCCGAGCTCTTCAGGTCTAGGACCTTCAGGAAAAAATGTTGCCGTAGGACCCACAGGATGCCGAGTTTCATATTGCAGTCCTTGAGATTTCTTGCAGGGTTGAACTGCCACCAGTTTTTAGTCCTTCCTATTGGCCTCACTTTGGGTTCTCAAGTTTTTACTAAGGTCCTGGTGTTGTTCATAGGACATCTTTGCAGACTGAGAATAGATATTTTATAGTATGTAGATGACTGCTTGGAGAAGGTGAACTCTTTCCAGCTGGTTTTTCCCCACCTGCTGCATATGGTCACCCTCCACTCCACTTTGAAGCATTTGATTATGGACCAAGAACAACATCGTTAGCCTTCTCAATTCTCCATTTTCATGAGGGTGGTCCAGGACAGAAATATCTTGAAGGCTTTCTCTCCAGAACGTATTTTGTGCGGTTCATCTGTGGCTACAACCCCAATTTTTTTCAGATGTAATTTGTGGTCCTGACTAAGGTTGACATATATGTATTAAAAAGAGGGTTTTAACCTGGCAAAAGGTTTATTTTGCTAGATCAAGATGGCAGATTAAAACTGCACACACAGGCTTTGCAGTGGTAGGCCTGTGACATGTTTAAAGGGCTACTTAAGTGTGTGGCAGAAACAGTGTTGCAGTCTCACTAGTGGCATTTAATTTATAGGACCTTGGCACATGTAATACCACCTTACTAGGGACTTATAAGTAAATACATTAAATATGCCAATAAGGTATAGGCTACTGAGAAAACCACACAAAAAGAGACAAGGGACTGAGACTTCTCTGACTCCCTGACTATCAATTTAAACCCACTCAACTGAGAAGTACTAGAAACATAATCCTATCTACACACTATCCAAGACAGGCTGGAGCTACAGGTTATGTAGTTATCCACATAGGAACAGTAGATATCGTATCTACTTGAACCCAAAACAGAACAGGCAAAGACAACAAATCTCTTAATACTGCCCTCACACACTTTGCAGTGTCAGTTCAGTTCAGTTCAGTTCAGTAAATCTTTATTTCGATGATTAAAAACAATCATAAAAATACATTATACAAAATACATTAATTACATTTCTGAACCGTACATCATTAAAAAACAAGGTTAAAACATTTAAAACATGTGGCAGTATATACATCGTTGCTCAGTCTCTCGTGTTTCTTAATCTTACTGCTATTTAAAAAAAAATCATAATGGAGCATAAGGTACGCATATCACTTGCCTTTTGCAAAAAAAGTAGGGTAGTCTTAGCTTGACGGAATTTTGCCTCTTTTAAAATATCAACAAGAAATCTATGACGAGGAGTTCGATAAAAAGAACACAAAAGTACAAAATGAAGGGTGTCCTGCGGAGACCTATTGTCGCAGCCGCAGGCACCCTTCTGCTCAATTGTTAAAGTAAAACACGATGGATAGGCTAAAATATTATGTAACAAATTGAGCCTAAAACGACACATTAAAAATCTATCCTGCTGGTTATACATTAAAAATAAATAGGGCTCCATACCCTCTCCATTGCTCACTAGACGGTGTGCCACAACCGATCTTTTTGCTGAGTCAGAGCTTCATCTACCCAATTCAAATTTTTCTAGTAGCTGTTTTTTAATTTGATGTCTGCATGAGGTGGTAATTGAGGTCGGATCACTAAAGAGTAACGGCTGAACAATGATTTCTAGTGTATCCTGGATATACTTCAGCCAGGGGATTTGGAGGCAGTTGTCTTTTTGTAGGCAATCGCCGACTAATACCCTACTCAGCTCAGCTTCGGGGTTCACCCAAATTCTGAGCCATGTCATAATAGGCCTCACTTTCACCTGGTCTATAATAAATGGGATCCCAAGCTCAGTGTGTACAATTCCTGCTGGGGTACTCTGTGGTATCTTCAGGATCCTACGTAGGAATTTGTCTTCCTCCAATTGTAAAAATCTTGCGTCCCTAAAACCCCAGACCTCTGCACCATATAGAGCCTTTGCAGTGCTTACAGCTACGTATAGATTCATTACTTGCTCTGGTGACCAGCGACCCAGCCTTCGGGCAAAGTTGAGTATTGCACTGTTTGCGGAAACCAGCTTTCTGCACCTTTCCTCAATTAAAAAGTCGAACTTTATCTCCCCGTCAAACAGAAGACCCAGATAAGAAAAAGAGCTTACAGTTTCTAGTGTATGGGACCCTATTTTAAATACAAATTTCCTGCAGGGTTTCTTGCCCGCCACCATCACGAAGGATTTGTTCAAATTCACGGACAGATCTAAATTGTCCATGAATTCCACAAATCCGTCAACGAGGTGTTGTAGACTCAGAGCTGTTCGTGCAAGCAGGACCGCGTCATCCGCGTACAGCAGTACCGGAATATGACGCGATCCTGCTTTGGGGCAATCCACATTTAAGGCAACCAGTGTTCTCTCCAAATCATTTATATAAAGAGAAAACAAAAAGGGGGCAAGGATACACCCCTGCCTCACTCCGCTGGTGCACGGGAAGGGATCAGTACTCCCCCCCCCCGTGCTAAAGCGGACCTTGGCAGTGGTGTTCCAATGTAATTCTTTGAGAATGTTTATAAGTCCGGGGTCGATTCCCAGGTTACTCATCATGGCCCAAAGTTTGTTCCTATTTACATTATCAAAGGCCGCAGCCAGATCCATAAAACCCATGTAGACTGTTCCTTTACTAGCTTTAGTATATTTTGCAACTAATAAATAAAGGTTAAGGCATTGATCGCTTGTTGATTTACCCGATCTAAAGCCATATTGGGTGTCTGCTATGATGTGGTGCTCTTCTGTCCAGGCCATGAGGCGATTTAAAACCACCCTGCCCAGTAATTTGGCTGACACATCTATCAACGAAATTGGTCTATCGCATTGAGGGTTGTCCCTACTCCCTTTTTAAAGATAGGGACAATCAATGCAGTAGACCAAGATCGCGGAAGCCCAGATTTTATAGCTGCATTTAACACCCTTGTCATAATGGGAGCCCAAAGGTCAATGTTACTTAGATATAGCTCTGGTGGCGTGCCATCAGGCCCTGGTGCTTTGTTTCGGGTCAGGCCTTGGATCGCTTGAGTAATTTCTTGAAGTGAAAATTCTGGTTCACTGAACCGGACCCCATCCCAGCCCCCTACAGAAACAGTGTCACAGCTGTGATTGTAAAGGCCCTTGAAATGAGCCACCCACTGTTCGGGGAGTATATTGTTACTGATCACCGGGGCATTGCTGTCTTGAAAGCAGGGTCTATTGATGATTTTCCAAAATTCATTAAAATCTCTATTTTCCCCTGCCTCCCTCAGGTCAGCCCAGACTTCCGCTTGAAGCTTTCGCAGTGTCATGCTTCATCATTGGGCCGCATCTTACATCCAGGTGCAGACCAACACTCTGGATGGAGCGCAGTCTTTTTTTGACGAAGAACAGTGGTGAGGGTAGAAAAAGAAGGTAAAACGTGATGGAACACACACAAGACACGTACACAACCTGAAACAACTTAAGACAAAAAAAGGAAAAAGAAGGGAGGTCTAATCCCCTCTGTAACGGGACCAAACAGTGCAGTATATTGACGTAAAACAACCTAAGGGTCAACATAAATTATTTTATTCTATCTGTAAACTCCTGGTAGGATTAAAAATTATTTTGGGGTATACAGGGAAGGTAATGGCCCCTATAGCCCCACTGCGAATACCATCATGTTTCTGCCAATAGTATGCCCCCACACGGGTCGCGCTGGCTTTCATCAGGGTGTTGGTCCCTAATTGAAGGTCATCGCCCAACTTGTGTGTGTTTTACTTTTATCTATATGGTCTGTAGATAAAATGCTATTTTTTTGGTCCTCTTCAGAATTTCTGAGAGGGAACAATTTCACGAGTTCATAAAAGTTTCTCTGAACCTGGGACTTAAGTAGGATGTGCTCTTGCCGTCACATAGCCACAAGAGACACTAGGAGTTCTGTCCTCACATTAGTCCACCGTCGTAAGTGTGTGGCAGAAAAAGTCCTGCAGTCTCATTAGTGGCATTTAATTTATAAGACCTTGGCACATGTAATACCACCTTACTAGGGACTTATAAGTAAATTAAATATGCCAATAAGGTATAAGCTGCTGTGATCATGTTTTAAGGAGAGAGCACGAGCACTTTTGCATTGATTAGCAATGGTAAAGTGCACAAAGTCATAAGGAGAACAAAAATGTAATTCAGCAAAAGGTAGGACGAAGGCAACAAGTCTGGAAATGACCCTGTAGAAAGGACCAGGTCCAACAGGTCGGGGGAGGAACCAACAGCACCTTGCTCCTGCAAATTAAGATAGGGGCTCTGCTATTGTATTGTTTTCTACAGTGCTTCATGTGTGGTGCAGAAGCACAATTTTGGACTGTTATCATACTACATTATGAGGGAATGAATGGCTGGCACAGTGTTGCATGTATTATCATCCTATATTGGAAGTGTTTTGATTTCTTAGATGAGTGACCAGTAAGGGGCTCTTATCTTACCTTCAGGCACAGTGCTTATTAGATATGTGCACAAAAAATAAGATAATCAGAGAAGGCCTAGTAATCCATTTGGCAACGTCTGTAAGGCAAAGATCCTTACAAAATTTGTAAAATTATAGGGTGTGCAGTATTCTCATAATTTTCCTTTGTGTAATTATGCGACATTTCAGGAAAACTACGCTAAATCACCTGTAAATATGTAAAATGAGAATCCAATATTTAATGCTACATTGCAGAAAATGAGTTTTGTGGTAAAAAACAAAGCATGAAAAAACAGAAGCGGCACAAGAACAGCCGCTCATGTTCAAGCCATTCTCATTATTCTCATGCACATTTGGTAAAAGAATGCTACAAATAGCCTGATATTATTTATGTGAAGTGCTGCAATATTGGGAATTTTGTGTAACAAGTATAGAACAAAATTCCAAAAATGATGTGACGTATGCAGCGTAATTTAAATTTTTCCTGGTCTAAAAATGATGACAAATGGTAATAATGGGAGTAAGTGATATGAGAAGCAGCAATGCTTGTTGACCTAGAAAGAAAGAGGAAAGGAAATAAGTTCTCACTCTTTAGAAGTCTAAAGTCTTAAAGAGAGTAACCATTTGTAATGTCTACACTTTCATCGTCTGTGTCCCTATTAAAATGTATTGCCAGAATATTGCAGAGAGACAATATATCCAACCTGTCAGATGCATTAATGACAGATTGAGCACTCTACACATACTAATTAACAGTATCAACACTTACATGCAATAAGTGCTGTCCTCACCAGAGATACAGCACATTGATAACAATGGGAGCTACTCCCACTGCCGTGGCATCATACTGGTAATGCATCATACAGAGAGCTTTCCTTGGTGCACCAACATCACAAAAACACTGAGGACTGCCCTTAGTAGCGTGGTATTCCATACACGGAATAAAGCCTTCACTGTTGTAAACTCACACTAAAACTGTCACTCGCCACAGCAATGACTCATGGACCAGCACTTACAACGATGCCATCATGCAGGATCTGCTCTCTCTACAATCACCTGACACTGGGAGCTGTTCTCCCTTCAGCAATAAAACAATGGGAGTTGTCCTACCTCACTGCTAGAACTGCTCTTACTAAAGATACCTCACACTTGAACCTGCTTAGGCATCAGAGAGGCAGCTCACTTGGACTCTTCCTTTCAATTTAAAGTAGTGCAGATACTCAGTACCAGCCCATTTAAAGTACTGCTATAGTAACATCACTTTTGGAACTACTCTTTAAGTAGATAATATACTGAAATCTGTCCTCACTGCCATGACGTGACACACTAGCTGCTCCGGCTTCACACTGGGTACTATCTTCAGCGCAGTGTACTCTCACGGGACTATCCTCACCGTGGAGGCTATACAATGGGTCCTCAGTGTGGTGATGTTACACTGGCAGCTGCCTTTTTGCTTTGGCATCATGCCAGGAAGTGCCCTCACTGTGCTCCTGTCACATTGCAATGACGTCACCTTGAGAGATTCCATTACTGCAGTGATGTTATAAATGGAGCTACTCTGGAGGATGTGATGCATACATGCCAATAGACCCAATTCAGGCGGGAGACTACCGATTTATCAAACCAAAAATGGCTTTATTGCAGCTGTCTCCCCCCTGAAATTGCATTTTTTACAATAGAAGTCCATGGGGAATTTTCATTCTCCCGATTTTTTTATTTTAAATCTCCCACTGTCCTAAAATGTTGGCATGTATGGTGATGTTATCCCTGGAGCTTCCGTACCTGCTAAGATGCCACCTTGAACCTACCTAAGTTAGCTACAATGATTTTGGGAGGTGCCCTGGCAGTAGTGACGTCACATCGAGAGCTTTAATAATTGTAATGAAGTTGCACTGGAGGTACTCTCGTTGCAGCGGAGTCACATTGGCAGCCACAATAGATGTAGTAACTTTTCGATGGGGAGCTGCAGTGATTCTTGAAAGAAACACATTAATCCAACATTGGCAAAGCCCATAGGTCCCGCCAAAAAAAGAGCAATTGGCATTGTCAATATTGTTTAGTCAAGCTGTATAGGTTCTGTGACCTGTGGCTGAATGTAAAATAAGAGTGCCATGATATGGCCAGGTTTGCCCGCTGAATAGCGGGGCTGGTAGGGGGCAGTACGGAGGAAGGGCTAAATGGAAAAAGGCACTCACCACCTAGTCAAAAGTCACATTATAACGCTTTTTTGTATAATATCTGATACGAATGAGTGTGGAGGTGACACAGGAGGGAAGGCGGTCAAGCTGGGGGAAACTTGTACAAAAAAAGTATGTGCAGGTTGGGCTGGGAGAAAGTACACAGACAAAAGTGGAGGGGGTTTTGGCTATCAGCAACATGGGCAACATGGTGTCCATGGATTAGTGATGTGAAAATTAGACAAACTATAATCGAATACTAATCTGTGCCGGAGAAGGAATGATTGAGCAAATTTGGCATTGTATTGCCTTTGTGGTTGAACCCAGCACTATAACAATGCAAAAATGCTTTCCAAAACACTTTTTTAAAACAAAATAGAGTATTTTGTATTTTAGATGGACTTAAACATGTACATGTTGGTTCCTGCTGATGATAAAGCCCCTGCTCCACAGACATCTGAAGCTAAAACAGGACTGTTAACCTATGCTGGGGACATGTCACCCCTTTTCTAATGCCCAACATATCAATTAACAAATGCTAGATTGGCGAACAAGTTGTGCAGTGTCCAAGTGCACTTTGCATGCATCCTTCACATCTAACTTCAAACTGAGCAGCTTTGTTGTATTTTTTCTGAAACCAGTCAAATCTGCTGAGACAATTATCAACTATGTCAAACAAGCGCAACATCATGCAAGAGTGAGTGGTACTTACGAGTAACACATGGGAAAATAAAGTAGTTACCAAAAGAAAATACTGGTGTATGTATTTTGAAATGCTTTAGTGGGGCCCGCTGTCTGTACCATCTCACAAACGCAAGCATTATTAAGAATGATTTAATCAGTTGTAGTACCATGTGCTTCTGGGAGGCGCTGCTTTTTGCACACACTGAGTTTAAAATATAAAGGATTTAAAAAAAACATATTTTTTTTAAGTGTAAAGTTTATATATGAGACAAAGATCTAAGGTCTCATACAAACAACCTGAGCAAACTTGACTTTTGGAAGAGACAATGCGAGGTAAAGGGGGCTACTGGGATGAAGTCCGAACAGCACAAAATGAGAACCCTCGTTTATATTATCAAACACGGAATTATACTACACTGACGGCAGTTAAATGATTCAGAAAGATACGGAAGGCTCTCCCCATGCAGACGCGGGGCATAGGTTGAAAAAGACCCAACAGGTGCTGGGAAAGTCAAGGTCTTTGTCATGCAGCACTGCTGTGAGCTCTTCTTCACACCTCTTCCTCGGCCACGGGCATGACAATAGAGGCTGAATTGCTTTGCAGGGTCCCACCCTGCACACCCACTAGGGGGAAGGGCTGCCGAGGAGGAAAGGCAATGGAAGAGCTCTTCTCCGAGGAAGGAGAGAATAAAATCTGCAAAGTACACAAACAGAATCTGCTGCCTTTGTCAAAGACAGATTCCATGCGTGTTATCCAGATAAGAAAAGGAGATCTGAGTACCTGTGTTTTCAGCTCTATGAAAACAGGAATTTCTGCACCTTGATGCAGTGGCTTGGAAATTCAATCTGAAAAGGAACCAGCTACTAAGCAACAGTTTAGGTAAAGGGTTAAGCGTACATGACTCGAGGAACGCAAAATGCCTCTTTTTAAATCTGAAAATAGTTTTATGTATTCCTGCATTACAGAGGGAGTGTTTTAAAGGCACAGGCTGTGAAATGTTTTGTATTTTCTCGTGCGTGTTCATTTATTTGACTTTATAGGTAAAATATCTGACTTTGTTTACAAATTTTCCATTCTGTGCTGCATGACTTCTCGACAGTAAATTCTAGCAAGGGGCCTCTTTGTCATTAATTGGGAATATTAGTACATAAACAATGAGCTCTCAAAGAGTAGTACATCTAATTCTACTTTAATCTTGTGCATTTGGGAACTTTTTTATTTTCATCAGCATATATGAGAACGCTAAGCCACAGAATGCAAAAAATTATAAAGGCTTGTCGGAGTGTTCACTATTCATGGTAACCATGTTTTTTAATCAAAAAACATAGTACTCTTTGAACACAGGCATAAAGCTATGATTTTGCATTGACCCAAGCAACAGAATGACTTAAATGGCAATGCTCATCAAGGTAGCACAGACAATGTGGCGCAAGAAATTCAATACAATGATGTGCAGCTAAATACAGTGGCGGTAGGGAAGGTGGTGGGGGACTGCAAAAAAAAAAATAGACAAAAGATAATAAAAACGTATCTGCTGCTCGCGAAGCCAGCCGTCGCCTCTATGCAGCCTCTCCTCATCGCAGGGGAAGCACCCGGGCTCCCTGGCTTCCTAAACAAATGACAACACTGCAATGCAGCATTGTGATTGGTTCCCTAAGTTCCCTTGGTCTGAGCGCAGAGGTTCAGCGCTTAAATAAGGAAAGGGAGACTGTGCATGTTCCCCACCAGGCTGTGTAAAACAGTCTCATGGGGAACATGAAAAGTGCGCATAAATGTATGGCCGGCCCAAGATGGGTGGTCAAACATTCATGCGCATTTTGAGTGGGCAACCCACTCCTCCCCTCGCCCCTGCTCTGGTCAGCTCCGCCTCTCCGTGCACCTAGGAATGGAAAAAGGAAATGATAATAACACGTTTTATAATAATTTTCTTTTTCCTTTGCACTGCCTTAAAGCATTGGGGCGACGCTCCTCCACATTAGCGGAAAAACCGCCCCTGGCTAGCTACCTCTGCACTAGAAGACATGAAAACTTGCTTTCTTCTGTGTTGAACTTCTCTGGAAATCGGAACAGGTCCTACATTTTCTGAAATTTTTCGGGAATGATGATAAAAGCCCTCACAGATAGAGGATGCCTGATTACCCCATAGACATTAGATACACTTGATCTGTGAAATTAACATTGCCACTGGGCTATTTCATTCGCTCTGAGAAAGCATGGCGAATGCAGACCTGCATTTAAAGAAATTGGCCCTTTGTCACTAGAATAGGCTCATAATTTATCCGTGAATTTCTCCCTGGCGAGCTTGGAGTAACCAGTCCAGTATACTATGCTCAGGGCCTCTAGAATTACAGTATAGAGGAGGATCAAATTATACAGCAGGTTTTGCAACATTTTGTGGCAAGAAAAATCACTTTTTGCAGCATTATGGGGAACATTTTGTGATAGTATCACCTAATTGTTTTGTCATTTTTACATACTAACACTATCTGGACCAACTTTTCCCTTAATTAGTACCAATTTAACACCCAAAAACAGCAATATGCAAAAACGGTTACTGGTCACCTTTTGCAAAGGGCCTTCTACTGAGTGACGACCTGTGTCACTATGGTCTTATTCATTTTTTATCAGTTTAAGCTTGAAACATTGTTTAGGTAAAATCTTCAGATTATGCAGCCGATGATGGATTATGTGATAAATGGGACAAATCCATAAATATGCAGAAAACACCATAGGCCTCTGAAGAGCTGCATCAGGATTCAGAGTTCCACAGGGGATTGGGGCTGTGCTGAGCACTATGGGGGATCCGCAGATTCCTATGTGTTGAGAAAAAAATGTTATATGGCAATTTATTGGCCTTTGTGGGTCTCTCTGGGACCCCTCTGACACGCTCATGGGATCAGGGTACCTCTACCCTGACCCCTTTATTCATTTTGCACAGAAAGTTGCAGCCCCGGGGACCATTTCTCGATACATATAATGGCAGCCGCAACTTTCCAGTCAGGTTGCGGCCAGCAAATCTTGATGCTTTGTGGGTGGATCCACAGAGGAGACGCCCCCCTAGATATACAAATATGGATTTTGGTTGATATCTCTAAAATTACTGAACGGATTCAGTGGGTCCCGTGCTCACTACGCCACTGGAGTCAAGCTATCCTGGCTGATGTCCCTAGGATGCTTGATTCTGGTCCAGGGAAGACATGGTTTGGCAGTTCGGTCTGGACTGTTCCCATGAGGCAGAGGGTCAAGACTGATTTGCACATGGCCATGTCTGAACTGGGGTGGCGTGGTGAGCAAAATAACAATGGATTAAACCCAGATCTGTGACTGGGGGTGAATGTTTTGCCATTTTGCAACATTCTGTCCATCTTGTGTGTTTTGCTGTTCACCCTATGTGGGAAGGGTATGCCCAGACGTGGGTCTCGTGCTCACTTCGCCACTGGAGTCAAGCTATCCTGGCTGATGAAGGCCTATAGCCAGAAACCGGTCCTAGGATGCTTGATTCCGGTCCAGGGAAGACATGGCTTGGCAGTTCGGTCTGGACTGTTCCCATGAGGCACAGGGTCAAGACTGATTTGCATATGGCCATGTCTGAACTGGTGTAGCTTGGTGAGCAAAATAACAATGGATTAAACCCAGATCTGTGACTGGGGGTGAATGTTTTGCCATTTTGCAACATTTCCTCCATCATCTTGTGTGTTTTGCTGTTCACTCTATGTGGGACGGGTATGCCAGACGTGGTTCCCGTGCTCACTACGCCACTGCTATTAAAGTCCGCAGTATTGGCAGACTGAAGGGCCCATGTAGAGAGGTGTGGAAATGCAGGAATTTATAAATCCACCTTTGGAGCATTCTCATTTGGTGGCAATTCCCATAGTGAAATTACTATACTATACTATCCTAAACCGGATTTTTTAATCGGTCCACAGCTATCCAACAAAGGTCGTACCAGTAGGGGTGTGTGAAATTTGCGTAGTTTGCTTTTCTGTAACTATGGGAAATGTTGGCAAAATTACGCATGATTAAGCTAAATGAAAATATGTCATTTAGCACAATATTTTACCCCAAAAATGCATCCTTGTGTCATTTTTTGACTCAAAGATGCATTTCACTCTAAACAAAAAGTGCAAAAAGCAAACACACTGCAGCAGCAACTGGTATTCTGTTGTTCCCGGGTGTTTGAGGTCCATTTTTAAAGCATAATGGTGTAATTTCGGGAAGTTTACATTAGAAGTAGAACGCAGAATTTAAAAAATGATTTAACATCACCAACGTAATTGCATTGTGCTCTAGCATCTTTAGCACTTTATTCATTAATTGGTGGGCTTTCCTCTCCTGGGCAATATCAATTCAAACCTTAAATGCTCATAACTGCACCTTTCAAAAAGGGGAAAAAGGGTATGTAGCCGGAATGTCCATGTCACACAAATAATTTCACCCTGTGGCTAATTTTCTCCCTCTCCTTAATATATTTTTGTTCTTGTTTAAAAGAAGAGCCAGTACAAAATGATACACAATACCCCTGATATGGCACTGAATAACATACAGTTGCAGTGATAGAGGCGATTGCCTGGCATTTAACAAATAAGCTTAAAAAAAAGACCACTTTTGAATTTTGTGTGTGCCAATTAAACTATGGATGTTGTAGGCACACTTGTACTAAACCATATTTAAAGTAATAAAGATTTCCTAAAACAATGACCAGAACATTCAAGAATTACAATTGGACATAATAGAAAACGTTGCTTGCAAAAAACAAAATACAACACACAGAATCAAGATTTACTCCTATTATACAGAAATAAAAAGTGAATCACTGATACTTTTGCCACCAGATAATTACCTCAACTGGAAAGCATTCATAGCAAGCATTACATATCTATTGTGAATGGTTCATTTTATTCCTTCAATTAAACAAAGTCCAATCTTCACATCAAAGCTTCCCATCTGACCTCTGGGCAGGTAGGACTTTACATACTGGTCAGCTTCAAATAAGCAACCATGGTAAAAATGGTGTGCTGGAGGACAAAAGAAAATGGCAGCTCTGTGTGCCAAACATATTTAATGGAAGAGTAGAAACTTACCTAACCAGTATAGGCAAGACTAAATAGTTGTGTGATTTGAATATCATAGAGTACTCAATGTTAAGTAATAACATAAACTATAACAAATTTAAAAAACACGGCTAAACTGCAGATCCATAATTTTCTTAGTTGTCTAAAAATCAAATAAGAAAAAGATACAGAAAACTAAAACAAATGAAAAGATAAATCACAAAAAATTGATAAATAGCTCACTAATATTCTCTTAGACATTATGTCTTAATTTAATGTCATCCCAATATAATAATATAATTTAATGAATCACAAACTAACTACAGCCTACATAAGTCAAAGACTTCACAACAACAAAACTAAATGAATGCCCATCAATTTTCCTGCTTTTGCATTGCAATAATTTGACACTTTAGAGCATTATTACGAAACAACTACTGTGGGTGACCCTGCTTCAATAATTTCAAGGAAATATTTAAACTACTCCCACCCTAGTTCTCGAATAGCTAACTTGGGTATTAATTGGTGCCTAGAGAAGTAATGGCACAGTCAGGTGCTGCACCCTGAGCTATCACTCCAGCTGAATTTAGGAATATGTAAATCTGGAAACTGTGCTTACTTTTACATTAATATTGCTGCACAAACAGTTGTCAAAAAGAGTTTTCTTATTGTGTATAAATCCCGTACCCAAGTCTTAAATACAAAATGATCACACCGTGCATATTAGTTAGCTAATGCCCCTCTAAGAGGACAGAAATTATTTTTCCTCATTTTTCACCTCATATATTTTTATTGCTATATTAGGCTTGCTCACCTTGATGTTCGACTTTTGTTGACTTAGAACTTCAACTAATTCCAACAATTACAGTGAGGATCACATCTACTCTTAAGCCATGGAACTTCTTTATACATGTCATTTGACTTCATATTCTTAATGTTCTCAATTTCTATGTGTACTCGTTGAGCTTTTAAAGCAAGCTAGGTTCTACCTATATTTAAAAAACAAAACGATTCTGGATGCTACAGAACTCAATAACTTTTGGTCCAACAGTAATTTATCATTTCCCAGAAAAGAACTGGAAAGATGTGAAATGCTTAGTTACAAAACTGCATTAAATCAAATGACCTATTTGATCAGTTAGGCTTCTGCACTACACCTACCCTTTAACTCTGACTATCAATAAATGATCTTAATAGGATTGCTTGACCTTAGTTGCCGATCCAATCATTTTTGAGTATGGGCCTCTGAACTTACACTGTGGACTATGTTCCTCAATAAAATGGCCAGTGAGGAAATCAGAGTATCAGACAGCAGAGGGGAGAAAGAAGATGTAAGTTGGAAAAATTAGATCCAAGGTGGTAAAATCGATAATTTGTATCAATCCACAGCGCTAATCAGCAAAGTAGATTCGTCCAGAACAACATGCTGCTCTGGACTGGTCAGAAAGAAGAGTCCCCCTCTGATTCCATCAATCACTTCATGAGGTCATTATAGTCTAGATAGTCATTTTCCAGCGAGTTCAAGAGCAGCACCATAATGTTTTTTCTCGAAGCGCAAGCATATTCACCTTTGTATTATAAAAGTGATGATGTGTACACTACCTGCATATTTCTGCTGGCACCTGTGCGTGGAAGGCATTGGTACATGAACTGGAATCTTTACCTGTCAGGCCTTCAAAAACAATTATATTGCAATAACTTTGCCCACCGCTAACATCATTATCCACCCTTTCTCAAGCTGCTACTGGACTTTTTTTAAATTATGTACTTCGAAAGTCTGGAGTAGTATTTGGCGCTGATGTCTGCGAAAGCTCACCCCAAACATATTTGGAGCCCCTCAGCACCTACTTGCCATTCCAAGTGAATCGAGATCCATCCCCAGCAATCCAGGACTATACTCTCGCACCACTTACAGAACTGCCATGAACACATGCTTGTTCCCCCTTTATTCTGTAACTAAGAAAAGTCACCTACGTAAGTATGAGAAAATAGATTGATAACTTCTTGTTTTGTTGTTGTACTTAACTAAAAGTGCATAAAACAATTATTAAAAAAGCTTTGCATCTGACTTAGTAAAGCTGAAACTTTAACAGAATATGGAATTTTTTATTTAAAAAATAAAGGCCACAAATACCTCCTAAAATGAAAGCAATGCCATTAAATTAAAGCTTGCTTCATTTTAACTTTCAACATGAATTACATGTGTATGAGCGATAACTGACTTTAATGCGGATTTTCTTGTGAAGTCTGTTTATTGCTTTGTTTACTTTTTTTAAACATATACAATTTCACTTCTAAGATGTCACTTCGGTTTAAAATGAACTGTTTCCTAGGCTTCATCTTCGTAAAATGATCTCAAACAGGGTGCCACCTGTTCTTAATGGGGGAAAGAAAGGTAGTCAAGGCACTGCCCAAGGTCAGCCAAAGATGTGCAAATGCACATTCTTGCATAACAATTGGCCGGCCGGTCAACCTGCTCTGCGGAAACCACCTCCAGTCAGTGACTGTCACAGGCTGGGGGATGGGCGCAGCTGCAACAGAATACACACACCTTGGTTAGGGCGCAGACAGAGCGCCAGCAGACAGCAGGTTTGCCTGGCCTGAAACTTCGCAGCAGCAGAATGTGGTTGAGCTTTAAAACTGCCTGTTGTTCTCCCAAACACAAAAACATAATAAATGCCGTTTTAAAACGAAGCCCACGAAGTGGGATTTTTCATTTGAACACTGATAAATATTGTGAAGAAAAGAGTGATAATGGTCAAGGCATCCTCACAGGTTAATGGGAGCATGAGCACTCTGGCATATGTATCTGTCATAACAGCACATCCAGTTCATCAGCACAAGTGCACAAAGTTTAAAAGCAACATTTGCTACATTTCATAATCAAAAAACTATTAATTTACGTTTCTGGAATCTACATTTTATTTTTCCTAGAATATTTCAAAATAATTTATATCCTTTTAGATGAGTTTCAAATGCAAGTCAGTAGGCTACATTTCATCACTTTTCTACTTGAATCGCCTTTTGCTTATACGTTCAAATTGACTTATCAGCTAAAAGGGGAGGTTTGCCCCAGTTTTTCAACATTGAATATCTTACTTGACCTAGCCAAAATTGAAGCTATGTTGGAAAAATGCCTAATATTTAAATAATGCAAAATTTGTACATTTTCGCATTACACAATTTCAGCTATGGTTTGTTTGTGGGAGGAAGGTTTGGACAGAAAATGTCTCACAGGGAAACATTGTCTGCTCAAACCAATCTTTCTGCTGTCTCTTGTGACTTTTATTATGCAAGGTATGCCCTCATGCAATATAATGCAATGCAATACAATTTCTAAGTGGAAGGAAATGCTGATTTTTGCATAATCACCCCCAAAGCCTTGGACTGATGCTGTTGGTTTTCAACTCTGAGGGTCCATTTACAATATTTTGACACACAACAGCTCAGCAAGCCTTCCTGCTGCGCTGCTGTGCGTCAAAATAAAAGGGCAGGAATGTGCCATATCTAGAAGCTATGGCTCATTCGGTCCTACCCCCCTTCGCCGGCGCACAAACAGCAGTCGTGCACCAGCGCAGACATCCTTGTATCATTTTGCAAAGGTACCTGCACTGAGGGGATGATTGTTTTTGAGCAGGAAGGTGTCCCTTCCTGTGCAAAAACAATCATTAAAGTCATTTCCCTCTTTCTATATGTGCTGCAGAATGCAGCAGGATTAGAAAGAGGAAAAAACAAGGAGAAATAAAAGTATTTCTCCTTGTTGCCCCTCCTTAAGCCTCCCCTGTGGCGGCGTAGGTTTCTAACACATTTGGGTTTGCAAAAGGTAAATCTGGGAATGTGTCAAGTTCTATGGATATTGCGTGGGAACAACCGCAGCAACACCCATGGAATGCCCCTTTCACACAGAGTTATGCATGAAAGGGAAATATATTTACAAGGTCTTGAATAATCACGCACGGTGACTTTACATGACCTTGTAAATATGGAAAAGGCCATTGCGCTGCCGGAGCGTCAATAAAAGTGATGCACCAGCGGCACAATGGGCTTGTAAATAAGCCCCTGTGTGCACTGAGGCCTGCTAACCAGTTCTCAATGCCAGTGTTCTAACCTCTTAGAATGTTGAATTGGCTACCCCCAATCTTTTTACGCACGCCTTCAAATTACTATAATTCACGCACCTCTGTACACAGTGTTGTGTACTAGATAACCGCACAGTACATAAACTATGCTACTTATGAGGAAATCACCTTTTCTGCCACGAGGACAAACCCTGACTGCTGCCTGCACCTAAAGGCTGTTTGTTTGTTTGTTCAGCTGCCACCTTTCGCGACACCCGCTCCGCGGGTGCCGCTTAAAGACATTTTCCCTGCATTCCCTGCATTCCATCTGCTCCCTGAGGCAGTCCAACCTGGTGTGAGCGGCTCCGCAGTCGGCGGAGAGCACACTCGCTCCCAGTGGATAACGGCCCAGGCTGAGGTCTTTGCTGGAGAACACAGTGCGTGGAGCCTACCGGGGGACTGCGAGGACCAGCATCCTCCATTCTACACAGCTGCTGCCTCTTCCCCCGGCGGCCACGCCCCCAGCCTCCAGCCACAAATACCTTTGGAAACATCCGTTGCTCGGGTGCTGCTTATGAGGAAATCACCTTTTCTGCCACGAGGACTAACCCTGACTGCTGCCTGCACCTAGAGGCTGTTTGTTTGTTTGTTCAGCTGCCACCTTTCGCGACACCCGCTCCGCGGGTGCCGCTCAAAGACATTTTCCCTGCATTCCATCTGCTCCCTGAGGCCGTCCAACCTGGTGTGAGCGGCTCCGCAGTCGGCAGAGAGCACACTCGCTCCCAGTGGATAACGGCCCAGGTTGAGGTCTTTGCTGGAGAACACAGTGCGTGGAGCCTACCGGGGGACTGCGAGGACCAGCATCTTCCATTCTACACAGCTGCTGCCTCTTCCCCCGGCGGCCACGCCCCCAGCTTCCTCGTACTTTACTGGCTCATCCACCACCGCGACGCGGGACGCGCGCGGGATGGAGCTCGGGACGGAGCTCGGGGCGAAGACCGGGCAAAGAGCGGGCCGTTTGAGGCCGTTAGAGGCTGAAAGAGACTGGACTGGGCCATTCTTTTTGGCCCTAACCTTTTACCTTAATCGCACCTCCTGCCGGACTTCTTCTCGACTATGTCAACCCATGAGTATAGAAGCAGGGCAGCTAAAGGCAAGCTGAAAAATGGGACACTAGACGATTTTATTACCAGGACCAATATAGCTATTGATATGGAGATTACTAAATTGCAGCATAGAGTATCCATCGAATTAGATACAGCGAGGAGGCTATCCCAGGAGCTGGTCGCTGTGAATAAATCCTCCATAGGGCATTATGCCTTTGCTAAAACACCTGATCGCCTAACTGGTCCTGTTCCTACTCTGATTGTGACACAGACAGACATCCACCAGCCATTAGTAGCCACGCCATCTACATCCAAGGGGGGGTTCTCACCTGCATCCACCGACACCCTAAGATTTTCATAGGGAGGGGCTGCCGGGTTGGACACTGAGGGCGATGGGGCTCCATTAGAAAAGGCACTAATTTCTAAACATCTGGAACCGGGTGGGGGGAATTCCCTTACCCCACAAAAAGGGCAAAACAACAAAAGAAAACGCAATAATATATCGGCATATTCAAGGAAAAAAGCCAAGGTAGCAAGGGCCCAGTTACCCACCCAGGCACCACCCCAGATACTCCCAGAACCCCTTCAAGCAAGTAGTGCTTACCCTCCCGAACTAAGATTAGAATCCAGTTCCACACAATTGGCGGGTACACATGAAAATGATAATCTTGTAATAGAAAGTGAGAACGGTGGGATTCCACTTTGTACTATAAAAGGGAAGGACGCGGAATTCTTAACAATTGTGTGGGAAACACTAAAAAAACTTCTAACCCCCCTTGAAGTAAGACTTTCATGTATAGAAACTCAGTTGCTTGAAACTGAAAAAAGTATCTTGAACTTAGCAACCATTAGTATGCATGATAATAAACCAACTTGTCTACCGGGAACTACTAACACCGCTCTTCTACCCGTTGTTAAAACACCAGCTGCTGCTATCCCTTCTGTTGCCCCGAAGGCCAAACCCATCCCAAAACCTCGGCATAAGGCTACCACAGACACTTCTGCCCGCAGGGTAGCGGCGGCTATAAATCAGCCGGCGGTCGATATTGTAGCACCTCCGCCAGTCACGACAGGACATCCTGTATTACCCCTGATAGATACGGCTATCCCGAGGGCCACCGGTAATAACAACAACCATTCCACCACCCAGAGAGTAAACGCCAATAAAAATTGCTACAGGGGCTATGTTGATCTTCCCCCTGACGTAAGACCCTATGTAGTTGTGCTAACAGGGGTGCCAGAATTGACCTACCATCAGCAGGAAGACTTTGGCTCTTTAAAGAACAAAGTAATCCACTGGCTTAATGTCAACAGGCCAATACCGAACCACCTGAGAAGTAAAATCCTCATGGTGCGCCGGGTCCCCTGGGGAGGCACCTCGCACAAGTCTATTATTGGCGATTGTGTAATTGTCTCATTTGAGAATCCCAACACTGCGCACTCTATATACTCATGGAACTACACTAGTGTAAACTCACCTATAGCATCTAGACCCCTTACTTATTTTTATCCACCTCTTTCACACCCGAATATAGGAGGGAACTGGAGCTGGATTCCGGAGAGAAAATGTGGCCAGGGCGGGCTACCCAATTATTGGTCAGATACACATGGTGGGTGGACCGGGGCACCGACCTACAATAGATTTGGGTGCCTCGAGGAAGTGGATTGACTCCCATATAGGTCCACTATCACTCCACTAGCAGCTGACTCATCTAGTTGTTTCATCTATCCCTTGGGCCGACCAGCTTTTCCCATACCACACCCAAACTGGGTCGATCTGTTTCTCCCCCATTACAACATCAGTTGGGAAATTATAATCAAACCGCAGGGGAAGGCAGGTACAACGATAGGGCACCCGCTGAATTCCCTGAGTGTATTATAACACCTAAGCCATCTAAGGATAAAATTAATAACTTAGATAAGGCCAATTTAGATCCAAGTAATAAGGACAATCTCCCTTTTGAGGTTATGCCGAAAACAAGGTTAGCGCCAACGGTCGTACCCCCTTCCACTCCGCAAGGCCAGTCAGGCTTATGTAAGTGTTCTCTGGTACTAGCTACCACCGATACGCCGGAAGCTCCCAGAGTAGTATCCATACTCTCCTGGAATGTTGCTGGGCTGGCCATCAAATTAGATTCTCCTGAGTGGGGGGAACTAATTGAAGGGCATGATATATGCCTATTGCAAGAAACATGGGCCAGGGAAAAACACTCCTGCACAGGATATGCTTCATTTGAGATTCAGGCAAAATAGGGTGGAAAGGGACGACCATCTGAGGGGGCCTTCTGATTTGGGTGGGATCCCATCTCGGTTGCAGGGCTACAAAACTGGAAACCAATTCAGCAGACTTCCAGTGTGTATCCTTGGAGTGGCCGTGTGGTGTAAATGTAACACTGATCAATGTATACTCGAGAGCGGTTGGGATAGCAGCCACCTCGGGAACAATCGAGGACTTAGCGTTGTTCCTCGATTCCACCACTCTCTGCTCTTCACTAATTGTTGGCGGAGACTTTAATACTCAGTATGAACCCCTCCCGGATCACCTGACAGGCTTAACAAGTGAAGTGGATGAACTTTGGAATATCCCCACCCTGGTGGGCCCCCCTATAAAGGCTTGGACACCACTCGCCACTCAAATAACATCTTTCATGCTCTGTCACTCGTTGAGGGCTTGTAACGGGCGGATTAAAGGGGACATCCCACCAAAATATACCTTCAACAGACCTGGACATGAGTCACGTATTGACTATATCCTGGTCTCAGCGAGGGACTGGGATAAAGTGAGGGACTTTGGAATAATTGACAGGTCTGACAGTGACCATAACTTACTCTCACTGAGATTTGCGATCCAGGGGTCACACACGGCCCTGGCAGAAGAAAATTCAGCATACCCAGTAGACTTAGTTCTAACCAGCAACAGACGCAGAATTAAATGGCTAAAATTGCTGGAAAATCCATCCAACATCCAAAGGCTGTACGCGCTAGTCGTCCCTGCCCTAGAAAAGGTTGAGGTACTCAGGCACCAGCTAGTCAATGACATCGAGCCCTTCGCTTTAGAAAAAGCTGAGGTACCTACCTCCTTGCTATCTACTTCTGCAAAGTTTAATGCGCTTGGGGCTATCCACACTGAGCTATGCACTAACCTGGTAGAAGTGCTGAACCCGGTAGCTAGGCCGAAGAAGCCTAAGAAGAAAAGAGCCACATGGTTCAACGCTTCCTGTAGGAGAGCAAAAGCCATATTACTAGAGTCCCTTAAATACGAGAAGTTCCCAGTAAGATCAGGGAAAAGCGGCTAGCTTATAAGTCCATCCTTCGTAGTGCCAAAATAGAATGGGACGAGGGTAACTGGTCTGAAATGACAGCCGCCCTTATACTACGAGATACCCGAAAATTCTGGCAAATTGTTAAACATGGCTCAGCTGAACCCCTAGCGGCAGTAGAAGCAAACATAGCACCTGCCGTTTGGGAGGAACACTTCAAAACCCTGTATAAATCACACAATCAGGACCAACTGGTGACCTCATCAGAAGATATAATGCACCAATCCAATGAAAGTGTAGGTCCCATGGATGGATTCACTCTGGCAGAAGTTAGTACGGCAATCATGGGCCTGGCCGCAGAAAAGGCGCCAGGCCTAGATAGGTTGCCAGGGGACCTATACAAACATGAAGTCAAAATTTGGGCCCCGTACCTTAGGGTGCTGTTCAATGCGATTTTGAATGGCATGCCAATCCCCCCAACTTGGCTGGGGGCAGAGATAGTCCCAATCTTTAAGAAGGGATCACCTCTGCTCCCAGTCAACTATAGGCCAATAAGCCTGATAGACATCTCACAAAAACTGTTCGCCAGGCTGTTGTTGGACCGCCTGCTGGATTGGATGAGGGAATATAATATTCTGAGTCCTTTCCAAGCTGGCTTTAGGGAGAAGGTCTCAACTACAGATCAGGTCTTTCGGCTTGTCCTCATTTTTTGGAAAACGGTGCAGTTGGAGGGTGGCAGCCTCTATACTGTATTCGTGGACCTAAGGGCGGCCTTCGACCTGGTCCCCCGTAAAGAGCTCTGGGAGGTGTTGGCCAAATTGGGTGTCCCTGAGGGTTTGCTGGAGATGATTGTTCGTCTTCATAGTGCCAATTTTGCGCAGGTGAGGTGTGGCAAGGTGGGAGTATTGTCAAATAGGTTCCCCGTTGCCAGGGGGGTAAGACAGGGTTGTGTGCTTGCACCAACCCTGTTTTGCCTCTACGTCAACGGGGTTATCTCTCACCTAAACGGGGTTGCTAACTCCGATGCTCCCAAGCTGGCTGGCGTCAGGGTGCCGGCGATCATGTTCGCCGACGACACCCTGTTGCTCTCAAAGTCTGCAACGGGTATCCAGCGCGTTCTTGATGGCTTCGTGGACTTCTGTGGGGATCATGGTCTAGAAATTAACACCACAAAGACCAAATTTATGGTCCTCAACCCCCCGCCGGAATTTCGCTTTAGCCCTAAAATTGGACAGAGCAGACTTGAGAGGGTGAAAACTTTCGAGTACCTCGGAGTCATGTTAAACGATAGATTGTCCTGGAGTACCCACCAGGAGAAAGCACTCCTCAAATTGACTCAATATTCGGGGGGTATTATGAATCTCCTGGGCAATACCAAATCATCCACCCGGCCCATAGGTCCCCCTATACAGATCTACAAGGTACAGGCAAGGGGGGCTGCCATGTATGGGTATGAAATTTGGGGTCATGCAGGAACACTAGATCTGGTAAAAGAGGAGAACAAATTTATTCGGAGGGTTGTAGGACTACCCCCCAGTACGCCTCTTGTTCCTCTAAGGCTGGACCTAGGGTTGCGACCACTAAACGAAGAACTGGCTTTTCGTCCTCTGGCTTACTGGCGCAGGCTGTGGGCAACTCCAGAATTGACAAGCTACAGACGGGGATTACAGGAGGTGCTTGCTATGCCCAATGCTGGGAAAATTAAGTGGCTTAAATTCGTCAAATCAGAGCTGGAGGGTCTAGGACTCTCGAGGATGTGGTTGGATCCTTTAACCACCTGCCCACTTTTTCCCAAAAAGAAATTAGCTAAGGCATATCATAATAGTAAATTAATGGAACTCTTCAACCACCAAAAACCTGGCTCATTGACTGACTCTTTTTTATGCATTAAAGATACCTACAGTTTTGTACCAATTCTAGATAAACTGTATCCTCCCTTGCTTAGGAAACTATATCTGCAGTGGAGGCATGGGTCCCTCCCTCTTCGAGCTTTCACAAGTAAGTGGAGTGAACAATCAGTCAGTATGTGTCCAGCTTGCAGAATGTCCGATGAGTCTGAACTCCATATACTCTTCTTTTGTCCGGTCTATAGTGAGAGCCGCAAGAAATGGATAGTTCCTCTATGTAGAAACTTGGGATTTGTAGAGTGTTTGGCTGCCTTCAGAGTTCTGAAATCAAATCTGTCGGACTATATTGTTTTTGCAGTGGCCAAATATTTGGGTGCTATTTGGATTCTGAGAAGAAAATGTCTCGGGTCTGGCCACTGACCTTAAATGTATCAAGGACATGATATTGTACTAATAAACTCTGTTTTTAATGATAATGGCTGATTTTATAAAGTATAAAATTCCTATTTTTATTAGTTTTATGAATGTTATAAATGTCTTTTATGGTGAAAATTTTTACCGAAATAAAGATTTATGAATTGAATTGAAATAACTTGCGCCTTCTCCATGCACACCTTATATGCTTTCATATTACATCACTTATACTTTGTTAAATTATATTATTTATAACACTCATCACATTTCCAATTACATCTTTTATGAGAGCACTGTGCATGGCAGCAGGGCGAGTTATAGTTCAAGTACTGTGTGGTTAGTGAGTTTACAACACTGTGTGCGGAGGTGTGTGATTTATAGTAATTTAATGATGGTGCATAAAATGGAAATTGATGGTATAACTATAACTTTAGAATTTCCAATATTTTTGTAGTTTAAGTTTGGTTTCTATAGAAAGAATAAAACATCTTTTCCTAACTATAACTAAGATTAAACCTTTGTTTTTTTAATTGGATGTGCATGTTTGTTTTATTCATTTATTTATTTATTTTGTTAAATGCCAAAGTAAATTCATGATTTTTTTTCTCATTATTTATTGCTTTGGAGTGGCATAGTGTAGAATGGAAGGACTGTTATCCTAAGCACTCTGTTTTCTATGGAGTTTATCCGTTTTTATGATTCTGGAGGTTGGTGCCTCAGTCGTCGCACGTAGTCAAAGAACGTGCCTAGTATAACAAGTGAATGTGGAGGTTAGAGAACTAGCCTCAAGACTTGGCGCCAAATTTGCAACGAAAAACAACGTTTTCTTATTGGTTTACTTCAGTTTATTTGATTGATTTATGTTCATTTTGAAACGAATTTTCTGGTGAAATAATCCATGATGTTTATAACAGACATAATAACCTTCTTATGTCATGCATACAATCAATGTATAATCCATTTTTCAATACACCCAATGCATTTCGGGTCAAACCAACAAACGTGACCCTTCAGAATCCTTCCGAGACGCGCTTCGCGTCCCATTTCACACCCCTGACGAAGGGTCACGTTTGTTGGTTTGACCCGAAATGCATTGGGTGTATTGAAAAATGGATTATACATTGATTGTATGCATGACATAAGAAGGTTATTATGTCTGTTATAAACATCATGGATTATTTCACCAGAAAATTCGTTTCAAAATGAACATAAATCAATCAAATAAACTGAAGTAAACCAATAAGAAAACGTTGTTTTTCGTTGCAAATTTGGCGCCAAGTCTTGAGGCTAGTTCTCTAACCTCCACATTCACTTATAGTGTAGAATGGCACACAGTAGAGTGTGGTAGAGTAGAGTGAGGTAGTGAACTGGTGTACTGTGTCACGGCGTAGAGTGCAGTGGCATAGAGTGAAGTGGTGTGAACTGGAGTGGTGTAGAGGGTAGTGGCCTAGAGTAGAGTGGAAAAGAATGAAGTGGTGTAGAGTGGAGTGACGTGTAGTGGCATAGTGTGGAGAACAGTGGATTGGCTTAGAGTGGAGTTGTGTGAAGGGGAGTAGCATAGCATGGAATAATGTAAAGTGAAGTAGCATAGAGTGGCTTGAGTGAAGTGGATTAGAGTTGAATAGTGTAGAATGGAGTGGGGTAGAGAAGAATGGGTTAGGATGGAGGGGTGCAGAGTGGAGGTGCGTACAGTGGAATGGCATACAGTGGTGTGGCATAGAGTGGAGTATTGTACAACAGAGAAGCATAGAGTGGAGTGAGTAGCGTAGAGTGAAATAGCATCAAGTGGAGTGGCATAGAATGAAGTGGTGTAGAGTGGAGTGGCATAGAGTGGGGTGGTGTAGAGTGTATGACCTACACTGGAATAGTGTAGAGTGGCGTGTCATAGCGTAGTGTGGAGTGGTGCAGAGAGGACTAGTATAGAGTGGAGTAGACCTAGAGTAGCGTAGAGTCAATTGTAATAGAGTTGAAAGGCATAGAGAGGAGTGGTGTAGAGTGGAGTGACAGAGTGGAAGTGTGTAGCAAGAAGTGGCTCAGAGTAGAGTGGAATAGCGTAGAATGGAGTGGTAGAGAGGTGTACAGTAGAGTGGTGTAGAGTGGAGTGGAGTGGAGTAGAGTGGAATGGTATAAAATAGCATAGAGTCCAGTGATGTAGAGTGGAATAGCGTAGAGTGGCGTGGGGTGGAGTGGCATACAGCAGACTGGCATTGAGTTGAGAGGCATAGAGTGGAGTGGCGTAAAGTGAAATGACGTAGAGTCGAAAAGCATAAAATGTTGCGGAGAATGGAGAAACATCGAGTGGAATAGTGTGGAGTGCCATAGAGTGGAAAAGAATAGAGTGGATTGGCGTACAGTTGAGTGGCATAGAATGGAATGGCTTACAGGAGAGTGGCTTTGAGTGTAGTGGCATAGAGTCAAATAGTGTAGAGTCTAGTGTCTTAGATAGGAGTGGTGTAGAGTGGAGTGGTGTGGTATGGTATGACTATAGTGGCATAGAGTTGAGTGGAGTGGTGAAGAGAGGAACATCATAGAGTGGAGTGGTGTACAGTAGAGTGGCATATAATGGAGTGGTGTAGAGTCAAATAGTGTAGAGTGGAGTAGAATAGAGGGGAGTGGCCTAGAGTGGAGTGATGCAGAGTGGCAGACAATGGAGTGGCATGGAATGGCACAGAGTGGAAATGCTTAGAGTGGAGTGGTGTAGAATCAAATGGTGTACAGTGAAGTGCAAAAGAGTGGAGTGCTGTAGACTCCAGTGGCATAGATTGGAATAGTGTAGAGTGCAGTAACAACGTAGAATGGCATAAATTGGAGTGGCATAGAGCCAAATACCGTAGGGTAGATCAGCATAGAGAGGAGTGACATAGAGTGGAGTGACGTCAAGTGGAATAGCGTAGAGGTGGTGTACAGTGGAGTGGCATAGAGTGAAGTGCCGTATAGAGGAGTGGCATAGGGTGGAGTGGCATAGAGTAAAGTGGTGTAGAGTGGCATATAATTGATTGTCATAGAATGAATAGTATAAAATGGAGTGGCGTACAGTTGAGTAGTGTTGAGTGTAGTGTAGTAGAGTCAAACAGTGCAGAGTGGGGTGGTATAGAGGGGAGTGGCATACGTTGGAGTGGCATAGAATTTAGTGTCAGAGGAAGTGGCACAGTGTGGAATAGCATAGAGTGGAGTGTTGTAGAATGAAATGTCATAAAGTGAAGTGGAATAGACTGAAGTGGTGCAAACTGGAGTAGAGTAGAGTGGAGTGGTGTGGAGTGGTGTAGAGTGGAATAGCATAGAGTGAAGTGTTGTAAAGTGGAGTGGGATTGAGTGGAGTGGGGTAGACTAGAGTGTTCTATAGTAAAGTAGAGTCGAGTAGAGTGGCGTAGAGTCAAGGGGCGTAGATTGGAATAGCATAGTCTGGAGTGGTCTATAGTGGAGTACAATGGCGTGCCATACAGTGGAGTAGTGTAGAGTGGAGTCACGTATAGTGGCATGGTATATAGTAAATGGCATACAGTGGAGAGGAATAAAGTGGAAAGGTGTATATTGGAATAGCATACAATGTTGTGGCTTACAGTGAAGTGCTGTAGAGTGGTATAGCGTAGCATGGAGAGACGTGGCTGGGATTGGAGTTACATAGAGTGGAATAATGTAGATTGGAGTGGCACAGGGTCGAGTTGCGCACAGTGGAGTTACATAGAATGGAGTGCTGTAGACTGAAACAGAGTAAAGTGGAGTGACATAGAGTGGAATAGGGTAGAGTGGAGTGGCATTTAAAAACCCACATCTATGCTAAACCTTAAAAAAGCCCTTACCACCCAACCTTTACCCCATAAACCCTAAAAATTAACTTGCCACCTAAAACCCCATATCCACCCTAAACGCTAAAAATGCCCTTGCCACCCAAAAACTCATACCTACCCTAACACTAAAACATCCCTTACCACCCAAACACCCACCCCAACCCTAAACTCTAAATATTCCCTTGCCACCCTAAAGCTCATACCCACCCTAAACCCTAAGAAATCAGTTACCACATAAAAACCAAGACCTACTCTAAACCCTAAAAAAGCCCTTACCACCCAAAAATCTTTACCCCCCATAAACCCTAGAAATTCACTTGCCACCTAAAACCCCATATCCACCCTAAACGCTAAAAATGCCCTTGCCACTCAAAACTCATACCTACCCTAAACACTAAAACATCCCTTACCACCCAAACACCCACCCCAAGCCTAAACTCTAAATATTCCCTTTGCCACCCTAAAACACATACACACCCTAAACCCTAAAAATCCCTTGCCACCCAAAAACCAATACCAATGCTAAACCCTAAAAAATCCCTCACCACCCAAATACCCATACCCATCCTGAATTTAAAAAATTCCATTGCCACCCAAACACCCATTCCCACCCCACCCAAAATACCTTATACATCCTAAACCCAAAAAATCCTTTGCCACCCATAAACACATACAAATGCTAAACCCTAAAAAATCTGTTACCACCTAAATACCAATACCCACCCTAAAGGTTCCCTTGCCACCCAAAGCGCATACCACCCTAAACCTAAACAATACCCTACCACCCAAAAACCTATATGCACCCTAAAACCTAGAAAATCCCTTGTCATCCAAAAACCCATACACACTGTAAACTCTACAAAATCCCTTGCCACCAAGAAATCCTCCACCCACCCTAAACGCAATAAAATCCCTTCCCACTCAAAAACATACACCTAGCCTAACCCCTAAAAATCCACTTACCACCCAAAAACCTATATCAACCCTTGACCCTAAAAAATCCATTGCCAGGCAAAAACCCATACTCCCATAAACCCTAAAAGATCCCCTGCCACCAAAAAAACATCCAAACACTAACCCCTAAAAGGTTAATTACCACCCAAAAACCCATACCTACCATAAACACTTAAGGTTCCCTTGCCACCCAAAAACCAGGCCCACCCTAAAAAATCCTTTTCCATCCAAATACCCATACCCATCCTAAATCTAAAAATGTCAGTTGCCATACAAAAAAACCATACCCACCCACATTCCTAAAAAAAACCTTACCACTCAAAAACCCATACTCACTGAAACCCTAAAAATTCTCTTGAAACCCAAAAACCCATACAAACGCCAAACCAAAAAAGTCTTGCCACTCAAAAACCAATACCCACTCTAAACACTAAAAAAATCATTATCACCCAAAAACCCATACGACCCTAAACCATAACATTTCCCTTGCCCCACAAATACCTACACCCACCCAAAACCTTAAAAATTCCCTTGCCACCCGTGAAACCAATACCCACCCTAAGCCCTAAACAATCCCTAACCACTCAAAAACATACTCACCCTAAACCCTAAATATTCACCTGCTACCCAGAAATCATACCCACCCAAAACTCTAAAAAAGCTCTTACCACCCAAACACCTATAGCCACCCTAAAAATCAATTTCCACCCAAATACCCATAACCACCATAAATCTAAAAAATGCAGTTGCCACCTAAAAACCCATACCCACCCTAAACCCTAAAATATACCTTACCACCCAAAAATCCATACCCACCCGGAACCCTGAAAATTCTCTTGACACCCAAAAACCCAAACACACCCTAAACCCTCAAATTTCCCTTGCCACCCAAAAACCCATACCCACTTTAAACGCTAAGAAATCCCATATAACCTAAAAACCCAAACCCACCCTAAAACATAAAAAATCCCCTACCACACTAAATCCATACCCACCCTAAACCCTAAAAATCCCCATGCCGCCCAAAACCCCATACCCACCCTTAACCCTAAAAAAGCCCTCATCACCTACAAAACTATGCTCACCCTAAACCCTAAAAAAATACCTTACCACCAAAAACCCATACCCACCCTAAACCCTAGAAGTTCAATTGCCACCCAAAAACCCATACCCAACATAAACCATAAAATGTCCCTTGCCCCAAAAACCCACACCCATTCTAAGCCTTAAAAATTCTCTTGCCACCCAAAAACCCATACCCACCATACACCATAGTCTCTTGCCACCCAAAAACCCATACAAATGCTGAACCCTAAAAAGTTAGTTACCACCCAAATACCAATACCCACTTTAAACCCTAAAGGTTCCCTTACCACCCAAAGCCCATACACACCCTAAACCTAAAAAATCCCCTTCTACCCAAAAACTCATATGCACCCTAAAACCTAAAAAAAAACATATCACCTAAAACCCCATACCCAACCTAAAACCTAAAAAATCGCATGTCACCCAAAACCCCATACACACTGTAAACCCTACAAAATCCCTTCCCACCAAAAATCCTACACCCACCCCAAATGCTGAAAATTCCGTTGCCACCCATAAAACCCTAAACTCAAAAAAATCCCTTACCACTCAAAAACGTACACCTAGCCTAATCCTTAAAAATCCACTTACCACCCAAAAACCTATATCAAATCAACCCTTGACCCTAAAAGATCCCTTGCCTGGCAAAAACCCATACTCCCATAAACCCTAAAAAATCCCCGGCCACCATAAACACATGCAAAGACTAAACCTTAAATGATTCTTTACCACCCAAAAACCCATACCTACAGTAAGCACTTACGGTTCCCTTGCCACCCAAAACCCAGGCCCACCCTAAAAAATCAATTTTCACCCAAATACCCATACCCACCATGAATCTAAAAAATTCAGTTGCCACTCAAAAACCCATACCCTCCCCAAACCTAAAAAATGTCTTGCCACTCAAAAACCCATATAAATGCTACAACCTAACACAATCCTTATTGCCCAAAAACCCATACCCGCTCTAAAAAATCCTTATCACCCAAAAACCCATACGACCCTAAACCATAAAATGTCCCTTGCCCCACAAATACCTACACCCACTCAGAACCTTAAAAATTCCCTTGCCACCCATAAAACCCTTTCCCACCCTAAACTCTAAAAATCCCTAACCACTCAAAAACATACATCCCCCCTAAACCCTAAAAATTCACTTGCTACCATAAAATCATACCCACCCAAAACTCTAAAAAAATCCTGTTCCACCCAAATACCCATACCCACCCTAAATCTAAAAAATTCAGTTGCCACTCAAAAACCCATACCCACAAAAAACCTAAAAATTCTCTTGAAACCCAAAAACCCATACAAATGCTAAACCCTAAAAAATTCTTGCCACTCAAAAACCCATACAAATGCTAAACCCTAATAAAATAAATCACCCTAAAACCCATACCCAACCTAAACTCTAAAAATTCCTTATCACCCAAAAACTCACCCTAAACCATAACATTTCCCTTTCCACCCAACACTCATAGCCACTCTAAACCCTAAAAAATCCTTATTCCCAAAAACCCCTATCAACCCTAAACCATAAAATGTCCCTTGCCCCACAAATACTCAAACCCCCAGAACCTTAAAAATTCCATTGCCACCCATAAAACCCGTTCCCACCCTAAACTCCAAAAATCCCTAACCACTCAAAAACATACATCCACCCTAAACCCTAAAAATTCACTTGCTACCCAAAAATCATACCCACCCAAAACCCTAAGAAAACTCTTATCACCCAAACACCTATACCCACCCTAAACCCAAAAAATCCCTTTCCAACCAAATACCCATAACCACCATAAATCTACAAAATGCAGTTGCCCCCTGAAACCCATACCCACCCTAAACCCTAAAAAATACCTTACCACCCAAAAATTAATACCCACCCAGAACCCTAAAAATTCTCTTGACACACAAAAACCCAAACCCACCCTAAACCCTCAAAATTCTCTTGCCACCCAAAAACCCATACCCACTTTAAACTCTAAGAAATCTCATATAACCTAAAAACCCATACTCACCCTAAAACATAAGAAATCCCCTACCACACAAAACACATACCCACCCTAAACCTTACAAATTCCCATGCCACCCAAAAACCTATGCCCACCTTTAACCCTAAAAAAGCCCTTATCACCTAAAAACCTAAACTCACCCTAAACCCCAAATAATACCTTACCTCAAAAAACCCATACCCACCCTAAACCCTAGAAGTTCCATTGCACCCAAAAACCCATAACCACCCTACACCCTAAGACAAACTCTCACAACCCAAAAACCCATACCGAACCTAAAGTATGAGTTACTTACCTTCGGTAACGATGTATCTGGTAGAGACGATTCTAGCCGCAGATTCCTTCACGTAGAATTATCCCCTGGCGTGAGACTGGATCCAGAAACTATCTTGCGCGCCGGGGCTGGCGACATCTCGCGACTCCGCCCAGGTGTCGTCCGCGTATGTGACGTCAGTGAGGTCACATAAGCCCCACCCCGGCACACCTACGTCAGTTTTCTTCGGAGAACTTTTCCGCACCACAACGCGGAGCCACCAAACAAAAAACTATGGGAGCATGGGAACAGTGTGCGAAAGAGTATACAAAAAAGAAACCCCATAAAGAACAGTGCAACACAGCAGTGTCCAAGGGCAGGGAGAGAAGGAAGAACAGAGCAGAGCCCTGAGCAGCCACCCTGCCAATACATAGACAGCAACCCCCACCTCTCCCCCAGAGACAGGGAACCTGCGTAAAAGTCATGACACATGTAGCAGGCCTACAGCCCACACACCTAAACAAGGAAGGGGAGACAGTCCCAACAGGCAGGAACAACCAACCTCCAGCCACCACAGCCTAGAGGACAACCACCCCCCAATAAATGAGGGTATGGCATGACCAACTCAGAGGTGGCAGAGGGGCCCGGCCCCTATGAGCAAGAGGAAGGGAGGGAAGGGAGAGATTGGAGGCAAACCTCCCCGACCTGGAGCAGCCAGAGCAGCAGGACATAGGAGCACCAGAACCCTACCTTCCCAGAACCAAAGAGGAGGGAAGAACAGCAACCAGACAGAGCCACCGTCAAGAGCAAAAGAAGGTACTCACATAAAACATGGCCCCCCACCAGGAGGCGAGTATCAAAGACCAGCCCAGGGGTCCTCGCAGAACGGGGATGAAGGGCGGGCCGTGAAAGAATCTGCGGCTAGAATTGTGTTTACCAGATACATCGTTACCCAAGGTAAATAACTCGATACATCTGATAGAGACTACTAGCCACAGATTCCTTCCCGTAGAATAGATACCCTAGCAATACCCATGGGGAAGGAGGGTCTGCAAAAGGACCACACCAGTCTGGACAGGACAGAAGGCCCACAGGGGACCAGACCTGTAGACCAGGGAGTAACCTCATCCCTTCCAGGCAAAAGGACCCCCACAAGTCAAACAACAGCAGCCCCAAGAGGGATATAGGAGGAAGAAGGAAGAGTGGAGTGCCAACACACTCACAACAGAGAAACCAAGGGCAAGGCCGGAGAGGCCGAAGCACCCCACTCCACCCCAAGGCAACAGAGCTTCCACCCAACACCAGGACAGACAGAGGAATAAGAAGAAGCCCAGAGGGCCCAAGAAAACCAAGGAAAGCGATGAGCCCACCCAGAGGGAAGGTACCAGGCCAGCCATAACGGAAGCTATAACCATAAGCCACCAGAAGCATGAAGGACACTGAGGCATCCCAGCTCTCAGCACAAGAGCAGGAAGCAGAGGAAATGGCCGGACAAAGGGCAGCAGAGGGATGGAGGGAAAGGCATGCCGGGTCAGGCAGCACCGGAAGGTCTTGGTGCAAAAGGTGTTGAGGCACCGGATCCCCCGAAGCAAGACGCCTCCAAGCTCCTGTCAGGGAAGAAATGAGCGAACCGTCAGAGGGAAGCAAGACCTCCCTCCCACCAGACCCCTGGTGGAGAACCTCCAAGAGAAGGTCCACCGGGAAATGAGCAATCGGGTCACCCATGCGCTGAATGCCCACAGCTTCGGACACCGCGTGAGCGAAGGCCGTGCCCGCCTCCATAGGGCCTGAGGAGAAGAAAGCAGCTCCTCCGTGGGTGACGGCTGCAATCTAAGGCGGCTGTCCCTGAAGCCAAGAGGGGAAAGGGCAAAGGCCAGATCTGGAAGCCAAAAGGAACCGAAGAATGGGGGGACCTACTGCTCCTCCGACTAACACCTTGGCCTCAGAAAGGGCGGGGAGTCACCATTTGACGATGCTGGTGAAAAAGACACCACAGGGCGGCCAGTCTCCGGGGAGGAGGATACCAATATGCAGCCAGCCTCCGGAATAAGAGGGAGGGATGAGAAAGGCCCGGAGGGGGATGAGGGGTCCCCACCCCACCTCGACCCAGAGCAGGACAAAGAGAGGTCACCAACTCCTGCGGTGCCGCCCGAAGAAGGCAACTGCGCCGTGGCGGCGTCAGCTCAGCTTTGGACGAGGCCTTCGCCTTCCCACAGGACCGAGCGGGGCTCGGGGATGTGACCCGAGCCCCGGCGAACTCCCTCGACACCACAGGGACTCCTGCGGGAGTTTGCGGCGAGGCAGAGGCGCCGTGGCCTGCAGGAGTGGCCCCAGAGGGGCCGCACCCCAACAGCACCACATCCTCTAAGCCTGGATCGAACCAGTCTCGGCGCCAGGGCTGGAGCCGCCGGAGGCGCCGCCGAGGGCCCCACACAAGGCAAGGGATCCGCTGATGCCCCAGGAGGGGTAGGAGGAGGAGACGCCATCTGGACTCTCGATGCCCCAGCACCGGGAAACAGTGGATAGGAGGCAGACATGTGGGGCCGCATCACTCCCGGAGAGTCTATGCCCCCAGAAGGCCAAACACCAGCCCCCGGGGACAAACTGAGACACTTACTCACTGGGGAGCGACACTCTCATGACAACGGAGAAGGACGAGGACGACGACCACTGTCGTATCTGAAGCCATCTGCTGAGGCTGATCGAGGGGAGGAAGTCGACCTGGAGAGACACGCCGAGAGTAGTTTCATCCGGTGCTCCCGCGGCGACTTCGGCTTCAATTGTTGGCACGCCTCACAATCAGTGGTGCCGTGATCCTCCCCTAAACACCACATACAAATGAGATGAGGGTTCCCCGCTGACATAAGACACCCACACGACGTGCAAGTTTTGAAGCCTGAAGGCATTCTCACAATGTTCCACCAAGAAAGAAGACAATGGTAAAGAAAAAAGGGCCCCAAAACAGGCCTGCAGCAAGACCGGATCCACGTTGCAAGCGGAAAAGGAAAAAACTGACGTAGGAGCACCGGGGTGGGGCTTACGTGACCTCGCTGACGTCACGTACGCGGCGATGCCTGGGCAGAGTCGCGTGATGTCGCCCCGTCCCCGGCACACAGGGATGCTGTGGCAAAAAGTTTCCGGATCCAGTCTCACGCCTGGGGATAATTCTACTTGAAGGAATCTGCGGCTAGTAGTCTCTATCAGATCCATAACATTTCCCTTGCCCCAAAAACCCACACCCACTCTAAACCTTAAAAAGTTCTCTTGCAACCCAAAAGCTCATACCCACCTTAAACCCCAGAAAGTCCCTTGCCACCCAAAAACCCATATGCATCCTAAAACCTAAAAACTCCCTTACTACCCAAAAACCCATACCCACGCTAAACCCTACAAGATTCCCTTGCCACCTAAAATCCCATCCCTACCCTTAACCCTACAAATTCCTGTGCCGCCCAAAAAGCCATACCCACCCTAAATCCTAAAAAAATCCATATCACCTAAAAACCTATACTCACCATCAACGCTAAATTATTCCTTACCACCAAAAACCTATACCCACCCTAAACCCCAGAAATTTCATTGACACCCAAAAACACATACCCACCCTAAACCTCACAACCAAACACCCATAACCACCCTAAACCCTAAAAATTCCTTATCACCAAAAAACCCATAACCACCCTAAACCATAAAAATGTCCTTGCCCCCCAAAAACCCACACCCACCCTAAACCTTAAAAATTCTCTTGCTACCCAATAACCCATACACACTGTTTTTTTTTTACATCTCATGGTGTTCTTCTCTATCGTCAATGACATATAATTGTACATCAGTGGCAGTATCTCTGCCTTGAAGAAAAAAAAGATGGATGACTACTTCTCATAGCATCAACTCCTATCATTACCATTTGGCATAATATTGAGACCGGGTAGAAATTTAAATTAAGCTGCTTGAGTCATGTAATTTCTAGAATTTCATGCTACACTTGTTATAAAAATTCCAATACCACCTCACACAACTATGTGGCATTTGTGGCAAAAGTTTATCGCAAATGCATGGGACTAATACAAATGTCCAGAACTTGAGACCCTTTTCCTTATGCCACTTATGTTTTTTTGTGCTATGTTTTTACTGCAAAATTGTAAAACTCATTTTGTGCTCAAATATAGCACTAAATAATGCATTTTGCATTTGTATAATTTGATATGATTTTGCATAATTTTCCTGAACTTTTGCATAATTAAACAAAAACAAACTAAGCAAATTTTACACACTTGACAGGATCTCTGCCTTGCAGACATTGCCAAAAGGATTAATAGGTCTTCTGGGGTTATCCCTATAGTGTATTTGCGCAAATCACCCAGCAGACCATCTGACTAGGCGAGTGCTGCCTATTTATTTTAGTTCTAACTATATTGTAATTTGGGTGAAGATCTCTCACGGATCCTACTCGTGCATATGCACTATGCCCCAAGACAAGAAAAGAGCACCTCTCTGGTCACTTATCCATGAAATCAAAACACTTCCCACATAGAATGATAATAATACATCCTCTGCCAGCCCCACACTACCTCATGGGTTAGCATGCTACCTGTCCAAAAATGTGCTTCAGCACCCCACATGAATCACTGTACAATACAATACAGTAGCAGCACCCTAATTCCTAATGTGAAGATCAGGCTTTTGTTGGTTCGTCACCCTGCGCAGTGCCACTGTACATGCTGCACTGATCATAGCTACTTCCTTATGCTCCATGCTTGGACTTGGACTAGACTGCAGGGAGATTTTCACCTCCTTCATCTCTGGTGCCACTGTGAAGTAGAGTAGATTGGAGGAGAGTGTTATACAGTGGACCGTCGTACAATGGAGTGTCCTAGAGTGGGGCGTTGTAGAGTGGAGTGGCATGCAGTGGAGTAGAGTGTTACAGAGTGGAGTGGCATACAGTGGTGTGGAATGGGGTAGAGTGGAGTGGCATAGAGTGGAATAGCGTACAGTGGAGTGGTGAACAGTGGAGTGGCATAGAGTGGTGTGTAACATAGAGGTTTAGAGTGGAGTGGCATATAGTATGGTAGAGTGAAGTGGCATACATTGGAGGAGAGTGCTGTAGAGTGGAGTGGCTACAGTGGAGTAGAGTGTCGTACATTGTGGTAGAGTAAAGTGGCATAGAGTGTCGTCGACTGGTGTGGCATATAGTGGTGTAGAGTGGAGTAGTGAAGTACAATGAAGTAGAGTGCACTAGTGTCTCATTGAGTACAGTGAAGTAAAGTGGTGTGGAGTGGCCTAGCTGGAGTTGTATAAAGTGTTGCAGAGTGGAGTATAGTTTTGTATAGGGGCATAGAGTGGAGTGGAGTGTCGCAGAGTGGCATAGCGTTGAATAGAGTGTAGCAATGGAGTAGAGTGTTGTATAGTGGACAAGTGTATAATGTCATAGTGTAGAGAAGAGTGTTGTAGAGTGGAGTGATGTGTTGCAGAGTATAATAGGGTGGTGTAGCGTTTGTGAACCTAAAACATGCATCTGACCTAGTTCCACAAACAAAACTCTGGTCAGTTTTGGAGAGGATGGGGGTCCCTAGTAACATTTATCAACTTTAATCTGCTTACTCAATTACAGTTATGCCCAGGTGTGGAGGGCTAGTCAGGGTTAACTGGCAGAATGCATCACCATGAATAAAGAGGTGCAGCAGGGATACACACTTACTCCATTATTTTCCTTTTATTTATATGATCTAGTTGCATAGGTCGCGCTAATGAATCTCCAATACATGCAGATAGCAAAGTCTCTCTATTACTGTTTGCGAAAAATACACTGCTTGCCTCAAAAACCCTCAGAGGGTTACAACTTTTAATTGAATACTTTTTGCTGATCTGCATAGAGAGTAGACTGGGGACAAACTCCTCCAAAACAGATTATATAACAATCAAACTGCAAAAATAATTCCGGGAGAACATCCATGAGTGTAGTAAATCTTAAAAGGGTAAAAACGAACTTTGAGTATTTGGGATAAAGATAATGGTACATTTGTCTTCGACAAAGCATTAATCTGAACCTGCCTCGGTCTTAACTTTCTTGGCCCAACATTACACAACTCTTCCATCTAAATTTCAATGATTCAACATGAATATGTATTTCTCAAAATGTCTATGATCACACACATTCTCTTTGCCAACGTGGTAATACTATAGTCACACACCATCTCTGTGGGGACCTGGACATCTTCATAATCACACACCATCTCTGTGGGGACCTGGACATCTCTATAATCACACACTATCTCTGTGGGGACCTGGGTGTGTCTATAATCACACACTATCTCTGTGGGGACCTGGGTGTGTATATAATCACACACTATCTCTGTGGGGACCTGGACATCTCTATAATCACACACTATCTTTGTGGGGACCTGGGCATGTCTATAATCACACACATTCTCTTTGGCGACCGTGGTAATACTATAGTCACACACCATCTCTGTGTGGACTCGAGCATTCCGGTAATTACACGCAAGCTCTGTTTTGGTTTGAGCATCATCAGCTTTGCATTCTCTGTATGGGGCTTTGGAATACTGAAAAGTAGTAAAGTTAAACTTTTGGTCTCAGTTTACATTTGTGAAACTGAAAAGTAGAAATATTAGATTTTTGGTCTAAGTTTACCTTTGCGAATCAGGCCCCATTTTAATGAGGACTTAACACAATCATCTTCATGCACTATCTCTGTGGGGACTTAGACAGCGCTATAATAATAAATCTCTTTGAGGGGGCTTGAAAAAACTATAATAAAACACTATCTTTGTGGGGACTTGAACATTACTATAAAAACATATCATCTCTGTGGGGACTCAAGCATTCCTGTAATTAAACACAAGCTCTGTTTTGACTTGAAGCACCTGGGGGTGCCATGAGGCACAGGGTCAAGACTGATTTGCATATAGGTGGGTCTGAAATGGGGTAGCAAAGTGAGCTAAAGAACGATGATTAATTCAACCCAGATCTGTGACTGGGGGTGAGTGATTGAAAGGTTTCAGAACTCCGTCCTTCATCTCCTTGTGTTTGCTTTGTTTGCCCTAAGTTGGCAGGGTATGACCAGACGTGGGTCACCTGGTCACTTTGCCACTGGATTCAAGCTAGCCTGGCTGATGAGGGGGTGTTATCTAAAACCGGTCCCAGGATGCTTGTTTCAGGCCCTGGGAAGACCTGGCTTAGCAGTTCAGGCTGGACTGTTCCCATGAGGCACAGGGTCAAGGCTGATCTGCATATAGCTGGGTCTGAACTGGGGTGGAGAAGTAAGCTAAAGAACGATGATGGATTCAGCCCAGAGCTTTGACTGGGGGTGAGTGACTGAAATGTTAAGCGCTCCGTCCATCTTCTCCTTGTGTTTGCTTCAACTTGAACATCATCAGTTTCACATTCTCTGTATGGGGCTTTGTGAATACTGAAAAGTAGGAAAGTTAGACTTTTTGTCTAAGTTTACCTTTGTGAATTAGGCCCTATTTTATTGAGGACTTAAACACAATCACCTTCATGCACCTACTCTGTGGGGACTTAAACCTTGGTATAGTAACACACTATCTTTGTGGGGACTTGAACAACACAGTAATAACACACCATCTCTGTTGGGACTTGAGCATTCCTGTATTTAGACACAAGCTCTGTTTTGACTTGAAGCACCAGTGGGTGCCACAAGGCACAGGGTCAAGGCTGATTTGCATTTAGCTGGGTCTGAACTGGGGAAACGCAGTGAGCTAAAGAACAATGATGGTTTCAACCCAGATCTGTGATTGGGGGTGAGTGACTGAAAGGTTTCAGCGCTCCGTCCATCATCTCCTTGTGTTTGCTTTGACTTGAATATCATCAGCTTCACATTCTCTGTAGGGGGCTTTGTGAATATTGAAAAGTAGTAAAGTTAGAATTTTGTCTAAGTTTACCTTTGTGAATCAGGCCCTATTTTAATGAGGACTTAAAAACAATCACCTTCATGCATTATCTTTGTGGGGACTTAAACAACACTGTAATATTACACTATCTTTGTGGGGACTTAAACAACACAGTAATAACACACCATCTCTGTGGGGACTTGAACATCACTATAATAACACACCATCTCTGTGGGGACTTGAACATCTCTATGATAACACACTATCTTTGTGGGGACTTGAACATCACTATAATAACACACCATCTCTGTGGGGACTTGAGCATTCCTATAATTACACCGAACCTCTGTGTGGACTTGAACATCATTACTGTCACACTCTTTATAATGGGATTCAAGCTTTGAATGTACACACTATTCCTATGGAGACTTAAACACAATGATCTTCATCCACTATCTCTGTGGGGACTTGACCATCTATTTTGACAAAAATGTTAGCAGCTAATCAAGCTCTGGGTTCCCCTTGACCATATTCCTTAGTTCCATATGGTAATTTCTTTATGTGTTAGTTCCCTTATCGCCTAAGATTTTAAGCACTAATAAATAGGTTAAATACAGCTTTAAGTGTCTTTCTTTAATCGTGATATGATATTTTTTGGCACATTAACAGAATCTGTCTTTAATGTATAGCCCTAGTATATATGCAGCAATTCATATTTGAATAGATTATAATGTTGTTTGTATATATTGTTGATAAAATAAACATTTAGGCATGTGCCTTCGACTGTATTCAATCACAAAAAATGTTACGGACTAGGTCCCCACAAGGATGGTAGCACGTGTTCAAGTCCCCACAAGGATGGTGCTGTGCGCACGATTAAATAACAATATATTTGCAAATTTGAAGCAGGATCCTGTATCATGAATTTTTTCTTAACATTTTTCTGTTATTAGTGTATTTTAAAAACATTGGGAAAGGTTAGTCCCCACAAGGCTGGTATTCACACATAGTCCCCACAAGGATGGTAACACGTGTATGTGTGTGTTGGACTCTGAGTGTGTGTTGGGCTATGTGTGTGTGTGTGTGTGTGTGGCTCTCTGTGTGTGATTCTCTGTGTGTGTGTGTTGGGCTCTGTGTTTGTGTGTTGGGCTCTGTGTGTTTGTGTGTGGCTCTCTGTGTGTGTTTGGCTCTGTGTGTGTGTGTGTTGGTGGCTCTGTGTGTGTGTGTGTGTGGCTCTGTGTGTGTGTGTGTGTGGCTCTGTGTGTGTGTGTGTGTGTGGCTCTGTGTGTGTGTGGCTCTGTGTGTGTGTGGCTCTGTGTGTGTGTGGCTCGGTGTGTGTGTGGCTCTCTGTGTGTGTGTGGCTGTGTGTGTGTGTGGCTCTCTGTATGTGTGTGGCTCTGTGTGTGTGGCTCTCTGTGTGTGTGTGGCTGTGTGTGTGTGGCTCTCTGTGTGTTTGTGTGTCTGTGTGTGTGTGTGTGGCTCTCTGTGTGTGTGTGGCTCTCTGTGTGTGTGTGGCTCTCTGTGTGTGTGTGTGTGTGTGTGTGCAAATGCAATAGGTCTCGCATTTGCGCGAGCTAAAGCTATTGGCATTGTAAATGACAATGCCGTTTAATTATCTGTTTTCAAAACCAACCCATAAATAAAAAGTTTGTAATTTACAATACCAATAGCTCTAACTTTTGCAAAGGCGAGACCGTTGCATTGTAAATGCTTGTTGAATATGGGAAAGAGGGGCTGGTGGGCAGGGAGGTGCATCCTCCTTTCAAGTAATAATCTAGCATCTGTGAAGAACAGTCTATTAGCATTGCCCACACATTAAGGAGCTCTGTTTGAGTGATGTGCAGAGTTTAGGGTTGCTCTGAATAATGAAGGGCACCAATTACTGCGAGCATTAGGCAAACACAAACTTACCAATAATTTGCAGCCTTCATTTTGTTTTGAAAGTCGCAGAAGCCCCTACAGGTTTGAAAATATGGAATTGCAGTCTGCTCGTTCTTTGGAACACTTTCATACAAAAAATGTCGGCAATAGTTGTCAGCCTTTAATTTACTAGGAATTACAATTAATTATAACAATTGATTCTGACCACTTGAACATCAACACACCATCAGAAATGTGTACATACACACATCAAACATCCCATCACTTAACCACCACAAGTGCTCCTTAGGCACACTCATATGCAACCTCACACTATTACAAACCTCAAACATCTACTTTAACCTCTAACATTTTCGCATTTCACCACTCCAGCACATCTTAGAGAAAATACACACAACCTGCAGACAGCAAGACACTCCCTCAGACACACCTGTTCTTAATAGGTATTTACCACTTACTGGACAGAGGCTGTCATACATCTACTGCTAACAGACCCTCACACCTTCAAACACACTCAAACATCCACACTCACGCTTAAAAGGTACATAATCACTCTTAGACACCAAATTATCAAAACACACCGGATACAGACACAAACATGAATGCACCATCACAACACACTCTAGATACTCTCCCAACACCCTAGAATCTTCTAACTCACCACCCCAGACATGAACAGGTCACTAAGTTGCAAAGTTGCATGCTGTATTCAGTGGAAAGATGTTCTGAATCACTGTTGAATATTATAGTGAGATAAGGGTTGAGGACAGGAGCAGGGAAGGGCTGGGTGAAACTTCATGCATTACTAGGAAAGGGGGCTACAACAGTGAAAGTGTGGTGCTTGATACTTCCAAGATAAATGTTTTGTACAGAAATCTTCCAATTTACAGAGTCTCCCCATCTTGACAGCATTCCCAGACACCTTCTTAACTCCCCCAGGTACCTACACAGCGCCACCAGATACACAGCCAGGTGGGGAACATGCAAAGCCTCCCAGTCCCCGTCTGCGCGCCGATCCATGGCACTCAGACCAATTACAACACTGCATGCAGCGTTGTGGTTGGTCAGGGGAGGGAGCCTATGTGTTTTCCTGGTTCCGGAAAGACGACGAGGTAAAACAAGATGGAGGAGAGGCGGCTGCAGACTTGGCATGGAGGTGAGTGTTTTTGTTTTAATTTTGTAATACTCCCCACGCGCGACCCGCTCTCTACTCTACTTTACTCTACTCTACTCTACTCTACTCTACTCTACTCTACTCTACTCTACTCTTGTTCCATGCCAGTCGCTACTGAACACCTGGGTAAACCCAAGTACCTAACTAATGGGCACTCAAGTTATAGAGAGTGATGTTATTGGTTTCAATGTGTTCTTATAATTTGGTGGGTAATCTGAGTACTTTCCATATCAAGCTCCAAACTGATATCTGCTTGTTGAATATATGCAGGTCTTTGCCGGGGGTGTTGGTGGCGGCATACACCTCTTAGTATATTTTACTGGGGAATAAGTAGAGATAGTTGCTCAGTTCCAAACGTTTAAAGTATCTACACTGCAAGTCTGGGAATACATTGTGAGGGGACTGGGGAGAGGTACGGAATAGGATTGTTGTGTTGTTTTGCAATCAAGCACACTATAGCAGGTTATAGTACTAGCTAAATAAAACCAAAAAAAACACTTCACTACAATTGTCTAAATCTACGTAGGGGACGTATGGCCGGCTTAGAACCACACAAAATTGAAATGTGTCTCCTGGAACGTTAGAGGGCTGAATAATCTCCAGAAGGTGCGATTGGTGTTGGCTCCTCTAGACAGGCTTAAAATAGATGCTCCCCTTCTACATTTATTGCGTCTTGATGGCAGTATGCTCTCTTCTTTCGCAGAGGTGTGGGGTCCATTTTGCTACATATTTCCCTTGAGTTCGTATGCTAGCAGTGTCTATCTTAATTAGAAAGACTAAAGAGTTTTCATCAATACACAACTTCTTCGACACTGAAGGCAGAATTCTCATGGTCTCTGGTCAACTCTGTGAACAACGCTGTAATATTATTAATGGGTGTACTAATGTTGAGCAGTGGTTGAAGTGTGCAAGATTGGAGGGGCATGTCATGCCCATACATTTTTTCATTTAAAGACAACAGTTCTGCTACTTTCGCTAGAGAAGATAACTGTCCCTCGACAGTTAATTCCAAGAGCTGAAATGCTTCAGCTGCAGCATAAGGCAGGGAGTCTCCAATGCTGTGAAACCTGAAGGCAGGCAGACAGCTAAACAAGCCTTATTGCCAGGGTGCCTGCTTACCTGAACGAAATGTGCACACTGGGTCAATCTAAAAATGTAAAGGGAGCTTGGATGCAGACACTGGCTTTAATTAATGTTATCACTTGACACTTCCTAATAACACAGAATTTTTTTGTGGTTTTGAAAAGGACTTATCGGCTGAGCTGTGAAGAGTGTGCTTTTTGCAGGGGTGGAACACAGGTCCCTGCCCTGTAGTGGTTGCAGGGCCTTCGTTAGCCCCCAACGATTCTCCAATGCTCCAACCAGGATGAAATTCTGTGGCTCAAGCAATCCCGATTGATCAACTTAACCTGCATTTATTCTACATGTATGCTGTGTGCTATTTGTTCATACCTGAAGGTGCCAGACTGAAAAAAGTTACCGGATATTTTTTATTTTTAGCCACCCCTTTAACCCACCCCACGCTTACTCACCCCGCCCCCATTGTGAACAACATCACTGTTCCCTTACTTTTTTTTAATGCACTTCGACCGCTGATGTTGAGGCACCACCATTTTTTGCAGACACTGACCTTTTGCTGCAACGATAAGGAAGTTCCATGTTGCACTGCAGGGAGATTTTAATCTGGCTCTTGATTGGTCATTAGAGAGAATGGGCCCAACCCCACCAAGTCATTCTAGATGGTTGTGATTTCACACACAGCTATTAGATGAACATCACCTTTTAAATGCCTGTCGGCTTAGAAAGAGTTCAAATAAAGCCTAGTGCTTCTATATTTGAGACAAAGCAGCCATTCAAGATTGGATTACTGGTTTATTTGTGCCAAGATCGCTCATTGGGTGTCTGAGGTTTGATATTTACTACATACTATTCTCCGATCACTCCGAGGTGGTATTGGATCCCGCTACGGAGGAGCTGTGAGAAGGTAGCCTGGCATATGATGTCCACTAGTTTTAGTGGGCACCTTCCACCAGTCTAATCGCCCTTATTGATGGTGGTTGTAAAGTCAACTTTATAGAAAGCTATCCTAGTGGTAGCATGAACAAAGCAGTCTTCAGGCTTAAGACTTCAGTAGGAGAGTTAAGCAAGTTGTTTTACCATATATAATCCCATGAATACCAAATGAAAGGACACCACACAAGGTATATATCAAATATATATGTATTTAATCTCAACACAACCCCTCTGCATTCTTTATGAGGTCAGAGTTAAAACTACAATACAAGTCACACAGTTAATATACGATAAGTTGCACAGTATATGTTATGCCCTAGGGGCCTCACAAACCATATACTAAGAAAGTGGTATAAGTACCACGAGAGAATTAGAAAGCAGGCCTAGGGCCTGTAGAATCGCTGGGGCTACACTAAACAACCAAAGGTTAGGAAGTAGGAGACCCACGGGAGCTGCGTGCAGTGTCTAAACACAGGCGCAGGTTCCCATTGACTTTCTATGGAGATTGTAAAAGATACAAAGTTACAATTTAAGGACACTTCCAGATGGACTAGGATGGAACCCTTTTAAACTAGGACGTTTCGAGAGTCAAGACCCACGGTAGCACCGGAGTACTCGTGTTACCTGACCCAGGGAAGCCGGGTGCATAGGTGTCTTTTTGTGTCGGGTTTCGTCGTCCTTTTCTATGGAGAGCTGCAAAGAAGTGCTGCAAGTGACCAGAGGAAAAGTGTCCGGGTGGATCCAAGGTTGGATCGGAGATGTGAAGAACCTGAAAGCAGAGGGGACAGAGTCTGGCTCACTAGCCAGTGACCAGGAAGGAACCAGGCGATGTTGGGTGCTTTAAGGTGAAGAAGTGAGTTTGTCTCTTCAGCCACGAGGTCCGAGAGGCATCGACGATGACCAGGAGCTGGATTCGAGCTGTCCCACAATAGTTCTAGATGACTGCGGCATCGGTATCCGGATTGGACCCAACAAGCCTTGACAACCACAACCCACACAGGATGTCGAGATTGGCTCTGTTGCAGACCAGCAAGGTCTGTGGTACTTCTCCTTTTGAGGGAGCTGGATCAAGCCTGGAGCAACCAGAACCACAAGTAAAATTTAAAGGAAGGTCTTCAGGGGGCTCACAAGCCAATGTGCAAGGAACCGGGAAGATGCGTCAAGCTCAAATGCAAAGGCGGTGCCCATGGGACACTCACGGAGTGTGGGGGTCTGAACTTAGGTACAAATGGTGCTCAGGGATGGGGCTTCTCGTACCCCAATGCACAACTTACTGAGGCTTCAGGAAAGGAGTGCTGGTAGCAAAATGCAGGATGTCCAAGATGTCCGGTCCCACGTCTCTCGTGTTCACCACATGTCTCTGGTTTACTGTGGATGTGGGTCGGTGTCAGAGAAGTCTGGAAGTCAAGTTCTTATGTTGCAGAGTCTTCAGGTTCCAACGGAAGCCTTGCAACTGCAGACTGGCAACGTTTCTGTTGGTGCCTGTTTGCACAGGGTGGTCACTCCTTGACCACAAGGGAGATGTCTTCCGTCTTCCAGTCAGAATGGAATGTTGAAGGTCCAAGATATGTCTTTCAAAGATTCATCCAGGATAATCAAAATTCCTGGGGACACAGCTCCTATACTTATACTAAGAAAGGGGGCTGGATTACCTGACTAGGTCCCTCCTATGGGTGGACCTGAGAAAGGGGTGGTTACACCCCTTTCCGTTTGTCCAGTTTCGTGCCAGAGCTGGGGCTGGAGGGCCCCAGCAACTGGTTTGAACCGGGCTATGCATGGAGCACCTTGTGTGCCCCAGGCAATGTCTAGATGCATTCACTGAATGCAGCCCTCCCATACCCCCAATACACAAAACCCCTGTCTGGGGAGGTGCCAGCACCTCCCTGGACAGGAAACCTTTTGTCCAGGCCGCCCTTGCCGGAGTTTCCCCCAGCAACAGGAGGTCAGACTCGTGTCTGTGGCAGCAGCATCCATTTTGTGATCTTGAGGCTCTGTTTAACTTTAACCAGGTAAAGCAGTAACTTACATGTCTTTTCCCTGTAGAAGGGTGGAATACTACGCCCGCCACCAGAATTGGCTGGGTGGGGGTAGTATTCCAAAGTGTTTGGCACCTTACACAACATGTTTTGATAAAGCCAAAACAAAGTTAGCATTAACCGTGAGGATTATAATGCACTTAAGAGTATATGGTATGGCTATATCATAGAACAGTTATAAGGAGATGGTTCTGAAAGCTGCAGAGGGGCTCAGCTCATGCCAGAGCACCCTCTCACATAAAACGAAGCACTCTGCCTCCAGGATTGTCGAGGCCTACCATAGGATGGGCCTATAGGTGTATATGTGTCTTTATGTAAAGGTAGATATAGGTATACTATATCTAAGTAAGGGGTGCTTACACCACCTTACCCAGGCTGTGTGAACAGACCTCTGGTGTCAGTTTGGAAGGCAAACCAGGGGTGGCACAATACATGCTGCAGCCCCCGTTAGGCCTAGGGTGCACCTATGCCCTGGGTACCTATGGTACACTATACAGGGGCTCACAAGGGTGACCCAGTAACCAATCTGGTATGCGCCTAAAGTGCATGGTATCAATTTAGAGAGAGAACAGCTGGGCTGTGGGTCTGATTAGCAGGCCCACAGCCACATTAAAGTCGAAAAACCAGAGAATCACAGCAAACAATGGGGGTGACCATAGGAAGCAGACCATACTCTCCTACAGGAGCTGCACGGACCCGGAACACTTGTGTCAGCACTGCAACTGGACCTCTCCTGACGTTGAAGGATGACCGGATCAGGCGCGATTAGAGGTAAGGAGGGCTCTGGGCACTGAGACGCGCTAAAGACAAGCGAGCACCTCACCTGCCTTGAGCAGACCGGGGCTATCCTGTGGGAGCACTCCGCTCTTCATTAACTCCCGGCACGAAGGGCTCCAGCACTGACTCTATAATTCACGGCACCCATGCGTGCCCACGCATAGCACAGCTAACAGTGCACACTCATTGCGATGACCTGCCCCTGATGAACCTCCCGGAAGTACAAGCGAGAGGTGAGAGCCTTTTTTTCCCATCCCCTTCCACTCCTATTGGAACCCACCTCGCTCTCAAGCACCCCACAGGGGTGGCAGATCTACATTTGGGCACACTATTCCTTATGACAACTACAGTTTTTCTCCTAAGTATTCCTCCGCCTGGAGAGTGATCACTTGCCTTTTTAAAGTGCCACACGCAGACCTCGTAGTGCAAGAGGTCATACAGGGACCCCAGTTTGAAAAGTTTCCTCAAGCGTCTTCTGGACCCCTGGGTCAGACAAAATGGCACTCACTCAGCTTCTGAAAGAGTGAGAGGACAAATCTCTATACAGCCCTTCATGGAAAGAAAAATAGTACCAACCATTGAAATAAAGACAGGACTACCCATTTTCACCTCAGCCAGTGAAGGATATAGGACCTCCCCACAATACTGTCCCATTCACAGAAAGAGTGATAGGACTACAATGAGGAGCTCAAGACTTCCTATGCAATTAAGACGGCCATTTTAAACTGTTCTCAGTGCTCATAGGAAAGGCTACTCCTGAGTAGTCATAAAATAAATAAATAAATACATTAATTAAGTCAGCAGGGCACACCCCCCCTATCCATCTACCCTTCTCTCTAGTGTCAGTAACAGTATGGAACGATCAGGTCAACATACATACACCATCAAGTATTCCCCTAAACTCTTAAAAAAAGCAGCCAAATGTTTTAAACATTCGCTGCTAAAAACATACCCAGAGACCCCAATATCAGACACCTACCATTCTATAAACAAGGGCCCTTTAACCAACGACATTATTTTTTACACCATGAGAAGAGCCCAATGTAGGAAAGCTATCTACGCCCTGTTCTCAGTTTCCTCGTCCAAAATAACACCACACGGTCTCAAGATCTCCATCATCCCGTCCCTGTTTTTCAGGGCTTCAGACACTTTCACCATGTATCACACTGGGATCATTCTACTGCAATCCTCTGACCAAAATGTAATCCTACTCTACAGCATTTTCCCTATCATCAAAGACAAAGTCCTTAGTATCTCTCCTCCCGCCACAGTCACTACTAACGCCATAATGCCCACCATGGCCACTCCGACATATCCCCCGGGCATTCACCTACAAACCCATCTTTCCATACTCCCACCCCGACGCCAGGAGAGATACTAGCTCCTGAGAACCACTCCCACAACGCCTACATCAACTCCATACCGCCCCCAATGTTCATAACACCCCCCATGTCCAAGCCGACATCCGCCCCGGGCACTCACCTTCTAACATATCCGTGCATACTCCCACCCTGACGCCAGGAGATATCCTATCCTCTGAGAACCACCCCCACAATGCTGACATCACCTCACCCTCACTTAAGATCCAACCTTGTAACATCCCTTATAATAGTCCCACGGACTTCAGGAACCCTCACATGCCCACATCCTCAACGCACACCCCTCTGATAGACACCTTTCCCCCTCTGTCTTCTTCCCAATCTCCAGGCAACCCGACTGGTAGTTCCCACCACGCAGATGCTGACAACATCTGCTACCCTCTGATCCATATCCTAAAACCCCCCATACCCCCCACTCACCTAGACAACACAATGACCAACCCGCCCTCTCCAGACTCTAGGTTAGACGAAATCCTACTTTCATTACAATATATCAAAGATGACCTTCACAAGCTATGGAACCTGTTTAGGCTGCAACCCACGATCAGACGACATACGGGTAATAAGAGCTGGACCCCCCCACAGAAACTGCCCTACACCCCAGCACCAGTCGCAGCGTATTTCCCTTAATCGGCCCCCACCAATATGGAGAACGGTGATTCCACATCACGTCTGATTCGCATGAAGAATAACATATCTGACATGGACATACACTCCCTCCTCCTCTTCTACGATCCACCCCTCAACCTAACCAGTCCACAGTTGTCCCGAACAAGCCAAAATAACCCTCTCTAATCGAAACCATACATCTCAGTGCACATATCCCTGATTCACAACACCAGAGGTATAAGCCTGGAGAATCTTACGCAAGTTTCATTAACACTAGAACCTCCAACTACCTCCAAGCAGTGTCTCAAATGCATTCCACTAAACTGCAGATCAGCCTCAGCACATGCAGTGGACATTGCTGGCCTTATTCTCACTCATCATCCTGACCTCTTAATCCTTACCGAAACATGGCTAAATGAATCGTCCAACCCGATCCATGACATACTGCCCCCCCTAATTACGAAATCACTAGACTAGACAGACCACTTAGACCAGGTGGCCGTATTGCTTGCATCTTCCGGAACAACCTCGCAATGAGCTGCTCACCCTCACTGGATCTTTCCGCATGTGAATATCTTTGCTTAGATATCTCTAGTAATAACATACCAATTTGTTCACTGCATACTTTTTAACACCCGCCTGGCGATAACCTCACCTTTATCAAGCAATTCAAGGATATTCTGACCACACATACGGATCATTGACATACCCAAATGTTCCTTGGTGATTTCAATCTCCACTGGAACAACCCTAAAGACCCGGCAGTTAATAGCCTCAAAACATTCCTGTCAGACCTAGACCTCACCCAAATCTGCAATAGCCCCACACTTGTCAAAGGCTCAATCCATGACCTGGTCATTGCCAACCCAGAGGCCATTCAGCTTAACAAATCCTCCCCTGTGATTGGTCTGATCATCACTCCATCACCATCTCCATCAAGGTACCAGTAAAACTACACCCAACACAACCAACAAGACCCAAAGTATGTAAGAGAAACCTTAAAAGCCACCTCACAGATTTATCCTCATCCACCAATGGCAGCCTCCTGCTTTCCCCGGAAGACCTAATGGAGGTTCAAGCTTTGACACAGCACTACTTTAACTCCATAACTACGATCTTAGATACTACCGCACGTCTTCAACTGAAGAGACTCTCTGCAAAAGACACTAAACCTTGGTATGACGGCAGACTCAACGAGGAGAGACGAGCCTTAAGATTAGTTAAACGGAGATGGAGGTCAGCACCTTCCATCGATCACCTTAAACTGCTAAGATCCTCCAGAAACACGTACTATAGAAAGATCAGACACTCAAAAGCAAACTTTTTAAAAAATCAGCTAGAACAAGCCAAACCGACCCAAGAAGCTCTTTGAACTAGTCAAAACTCAATCTCGTGGCGAAACTCACCCTCCCCAAGATGGTCAATGCTCCCCACGCAGCTGTGAAGAATTGTCTTCCTTCTTCACGAGAACTCCTGAAATCAGATCTACTTAAGGCCTCATTAACTCAAATCGACATGGAGAAGATCACCCCTTCTCACACGCCAGGAACCCCAAGCAACTGCACAACCAAGCTCGCCCTCAAAAACAACGCCTCCTGGGCCTCCTTTACAACCTACAGCGAAGAAACAATCCTAAGAGCGCTTACGTCTCTGTCCCCCTCCAACCACTTCTCTGACCCCCTCCCTGCTAACTTCCTCAAAGATCTCATACAACTGCTAGTGCCACTTTGGAAAAAGATCATCAACGCTTCCTTAGTCCAAGGGATTATTCCGGACATTCTGAAATCGGGACAAGTTTCCCCCATCCTGAAAGAAACGACTGCGGACACCACAGATAACGACAGACCAATTTCCAACATCCCAACTCTGGCGAAACTCATTGAAAAATGTGTTCTCACCCAGCTAGACAACAACATCATCAACTTCCACCTGCTCAATAAATTTCAATCTGGATTCCGGTCAGGGCATAGTACGGAGTCGGCCATGACCCACATAGTAGATGACGCATTAAAAATACTAGATCCGAACGAAGCCTGCCTACCTATTCTACTTGACTTATTGTCATCTTTCGACACCATCAAACATGAAAATCTTCTTGACCTCCTCCAACATTGAATGGGCTTATCAGGGTCAGTTCTAAATTGGTTAACATCTTTCCTCTGTAATAGATTCCAAAGGTTCACGGTCAACCAATCCCTGTCCAGGACCATCCCAGTCACATTAGGAGTCCCGCAGGGCTCCTCCCTTTCACCTACATTGTTCAACTTATTCATGGAACCTCTTACTGAAATTCTCAATTCTTCTAATATCCACTTTCACATGTACGCGGACGACACACAACTTTATCTAAAGATAAACTCACCGGGCGACATCAAGGCTCTCAATTCAACTCTACAAAAAACCCAGTCTTGGTTGACTGATAACCACCTCAAACTAACCTCCCTCAAAACTGAATTCCTACTAATCACCCCACCTAACCAAACAGACACCATCCAAGAATGGCTTAAACAACTGTCAGCGCTAAATTGCCAACCTCTTTTAATCGACACAGCAAAATCACTGGGAGTAACTCTAGATAGTAACCTAAAACATGCAAAAACATATCAGTGCTGCAGCAAAAGGAGCAAACTTTCAGATACACACCCTGAGAAAACTAAAACCCTTCCTCTCAGCAAATGACTTCAAACTGGCAGTCCAAACACTAGTACTTTGCAGACTAGAATATGGAAGTGCAACGCTTTGTGGATTAGCTAGATCAGCAACTGCCCAGCTAAGAGCATAACTTAACTCAGCGGCCAGACTCATCACAGGTTCCAAACGACATTGCCACATTTCCCCCAATTTCAAAACGCTCAACTAGCTACCCTTCGAAGAAAGAATCCAACTAAAAATCACTTGCATGACACACAAAGCCCTACATCACACCACCCCGAGTTACCTGGCCCAGAAACTGGAGCTCTCGTGTGGAAACGGATCCTCTAGGTGTGCCACCAACCTTCTTTTGAAGCCTCAAAGATTTGCAAAGAAGAAAACATATAATTGCTCCTTCTCTGGAATTGCTCAAGGATTTGGAATGCACTACCCCCAGAAACCAGACTCAGCCCATCATCTGCATCCTTCAAAATAGAAGTTAAATCTCTTCTCATGATGAAATTCATGTGAACATTATTTCGGATTCCTGGAACATTCCAGCTGTAACATATGTCTTTACCTTGATATAATATGTTTCTTTTGTACAATACTTCTTTTGTCTAACTACCTCACTTGTGAAGCGCTCTGATACCCGCAAGGGTCTTGTTCGCTCTATACAAAACCTTTAAAATAAATAATAATAAATAAGATGGCAATTGCTAAAACTCTGGGTCATAAATATATATGTCACATACAAGTGTGAGGCCAAAATAATGGCACTGGGACATCTGCTACTAATCCCGGTTTTCATATGCTTGGAGCATAACCAAGGGGCTCAAGGGGCAAAAAAGACTGGCCATAAAGAGAGGCAACATGTCTTGGTAAATATGCTGTGCACACTGGTTAAATGAGAGGGATTGCCTTGGAAAGAACCTAAAGTATACCAAAAAAGTGATGGAATGTCTGAAATAATGTCAGCCACTGATAATTAATGAAGCATTATCCCAGTCCATCCTTATTTTGTACACAATGCCACCTCAGTTTGGACCCAGTCATATGCAAGTCAGCTTTGACCCTGCTCCAAAAGGAACAGTCGATCCTGAACATCCAGGCCAGCCCATTGTGTCTGGTTGTGGTTCCATCTTGGAACCTCTGGGACAGTATGTCAACCATTTCATCAAAGACTTTGTCCCTCCTACCGAATGCTACATCCGGGACAGTATGTCCATGATCAGTATTATCCAAAACCACCCCTTCGATCCCAACTGCGATATTCTGTGTACATTGGACGTTGAGTCCTTGTACACAAACATACCGAAGAGGTATTCTTTATTTGTGATGGAAATCGACATTAATCAAAGACCCCGCCCACACACAGTACCTACAAACGTTATACTCCAGCTATTGGAGGTTTGTCTAACTAGGAACCTTTTCCTATTTGAAGATCAGTTTTACCAGCAAATGAAGGGTACTTCTATGGGGGCTATTTTTGCCCCTAACCTGGCCATTTTATATATGGACTCATTGGAGACCAATTGCATTCTAGCAGCCACAAACCCTTTCTGCCCATGTATTGGTAAATGGAAGCGCTATATAGACGATGTCTTTATTTATTTATTTATTTATTATTGCAATTTATAAAGCGCAACGTATGCCCGTAGGCGTCTTGGCGCTGTAACTTCAGTTATAGTCTAGGAAGGCTAGCAAGCTGTCATTGATAAGAGGGAGCGGACGCGTTACTGGTCAAAGTCAAAGTCAAAGTCAAAGTTTTTTATTTTGTTTCGGTACTCTTTCGAGGACCATAAAATCATTAAAAAGAAAAGAAAATACATATTACATTTGCATACAACTTAATACATTTTCAATGTTATTTTAAAAAATTTATAAATCTTATTACAAACATATTCGTTAGGTGGATTAGCACATATGGAAATGAAATCCCTTGCGTTAGTAGTCCTGCAGGACCGATATATTGGCTCTAGGCATGTTAACCTAGCAGTGACAACAACTTTATTTGGACATACAAAGAGCATGTGCTCTAAGTTCTGTTTACCCCCCGAACACAGATTACATTGTGAGGAACTGTTTGGTTTCCAGGAGGAGGTAAAAGATAACAAAGGGAGTATACCCAGACGTAGCATCATGATCGTACGCCTTGCACCGTGGGTAAGAGTATATTCCAAATATGGCAATTTTAGCTTGTATTCTTGGGAGTCAGCATAAGTTTTGTACGTAGATAGTTTTGTACAATGTAAATGATCTAACTCATAACTCAATTTTGGAGAAAATGTTTTTAAAAATAGTTTGAGTTGTGCGGGTGTCCAAGAAGATAACATTTCTGCACTAATTTTTGCTAAACAGAAAGCCTCTCCCAAGTTTTTCACAAATGTAGATTTGATGGTTTCCTCACTAAAGATCTCGATTTTTAGCAAATGTCGTAGGGTACCCTCTTTGGAATGCAGAAGGTTATAGGCCCACCTAATGAGGCTTGCTATTGATATTGCAAATGCGCTGGTGATCGTACATTCCAGCCTTAGAGCCTGTACAGGTGTTGAGTTGGAAACTTTCAATAGCTTTTTTAGTATTTTCCCTTCATTTGTATCCATATAACTCCATTGTTTTAGGGGAATATGTTCTGAGGCGTAAGATAGTACCGGGGAAATTTTGGCTCTATAAATTTTTATTAGTGCTGAGAAATGTCTGCTTCCTGTCTTCCTATACAAGCGTGATATTGCACCAGCGTGTAGATCACATTTCCTTTTTAGATGGGTAATTTGCTTCCTGTTACTCATATTATACGAAAAGATTCTTCCAAGATAGATATATTCCTTTGTCTGTTCCAAGATCTCTCTTCCCAGTTTCCATTGGTACTTCACTTCTTTTTTCTTTTTTGTAAATGCAACTACTTTAGTTTTATTAATATTCGGAATTAAAAAATGATCTTTCGAGTAGTTGTGTAAAGTATCTAAGAGATTTTGAAGACCAAAGGGTGTCAGGTCGAACAAGACAATATCGTCCGCATAAAGTAGACAATGTATCTGTTGAGCTGCCATTTTCGGTGGAGTGCATTGCCCTTGTTGTAAATGCGACGGTAGGTCGCTCAGGTAAAGGGAGAATAAAATCGGGGCCAAAAGGCACCCTTGCTTTAGGCCATTAGATGTATATATTATTTTTGACAGGCCCCTCTCACCCCCCATTTGGACACGGCACCAGGTATTGCTATGTAAGTTCACGATTAATTGCAGTAAAGGCTCTGGGATACCCATTTTTCTCAGTTTCATCCATAGTGTCGGCCTATCGACCCTATCGAACGCTGTTGAGTAGTCAATGAAGGCTGCATATATTGATTGCGATTTCCCAGTTACGTATTTATCTAATAAAAATTGAAAGGTAGCTATATTATCTGTGACCGAATGGTTCGATCGGAACCCAGCTTGAAACATGGGAATTAATCCCATCGAAAATGCCCAAAGCTTCAACCGGTCAAGAATTTCAGCCGCAAAGATCTTTCCGCCAGCATCCATTAAGGCAATTTGTCTATAATTGCCAGCTATACTCCTTTTTCCTTTTTTGTATATAGGAATTATTGTGCTTCCTTTCCACGAGTTTGGAATGTTCCCAGAGTCGAATATGTAATTAAATAATGGCGCTAACATCTGACCCCATGCTTTTTGGTCTGCTTGATAAACCTTTATCGGGATCTGATCAGGACCGGATGCGCCCGTACTTCTTGCCTTTTTGATATTCAAGGCAATTGACACTGCCGACGCCCTGGAGAGTTTTATATCGTTATTTTTCTTTTCTTGTTCAGTTACCTTTCTCGCCAATCCCTTCATGTTGGGTTTATACAAATCATTTAAAAATGTGCCCCAGTCTTCTTCTGAGACGGGGATTGCTTCAAGCTTCTTTTTAGTTCCCGTCATCTTAGCTATCAAAGACCAGTATTTTCGTTGATTGCATTGCCTTGCTGCTATTTGGATATCAATCCAGTTGCGGTCCTGTTTCAACCTTTCCTGTTTAGCACATTGTCTACGAATTTGGTTCTTTAATTTATTTATTTCAGCTTTATATGTTGGCGATTTACACAAGTACTGAGCCCGAATCATCCTGTTAAGCATTTTTACCGTTGGCTGATTGCAGTTTTTGTACTTGCTGACGCACTTTCCTTGTGCTGGTCTATCCTGTTTTAATTTGCTTTGTATTGCGTATTTGAGTTCGTTTAATACAATTTCATAATTCTTGATAAGATCTTCGGAGTAAATAATGGTTAACAATTGGGATTGTGTAATTAATACATTCAAATAGTCCAAATTTTCCGCCCCCCAAAAGATCCGACGCTGGACTGAATTTACTTCTATTTTGGGTTTACTGAATATTGGATCGTTCTGGAAAGTGGTTTGTGGCATCCAGAGTGTTGTTAAGCAGAGAAGGGCATGATCGCTTTCCTCATTAAATTTAACAGACAATTCAGAAATTTGTTCTTTTAACTCATTCCCACATATGAAGTAATCTAGAATGGAGGAGACTCCATTTCCTTGTCTAGTGAATGAAGCTGGCTTATCTCCATTAATATTTCCATTTAGAATTGTCCCGTTTATACTTGGGAGGAATGATAATAACAGGCTTCCTCTTTTATCCGACTTCACTCCTTTTGGAAGTTGCGGAAGTGCTATTTCCAGTGATTCCTCCTTAAATAACGTTGACCATTTCTTTATTTCGCTATTTGATATTTTGGCGTTTAGATCGCCCATCATGATATATGGTAGGTGATGTTGATCTTCGAGGATGTTGGATATAGTTTCTAAGAGATGATCGAATAAAGGGTCATGTTTTTTACTTGGTGGTGCATAGATGTTAAAAAGTAATATTTTCTTATAAGTGTCAGTTGGCTGTAATCTAAGTTGAACTTTGATACATTGTAGATTGTGCGAATATGTATCAATACTTTCTTGTGACCAGCAATAGTCTTCTTTCAGTAGGATTGCCATGCCTCCTTTCGCGTGACCCCTTTTAGATTTTTTTGCTGGGTTCTCGTAGACGTAATACCCTTTTTGCGTAAAGGAGGTGGTGGACCATGTTTCCTGCAAAGCAAGAATGTCTGGATTATCTTTTGTTGCACCTTTCATTTTATTGGTAGTTTTCCCGGCCATATTCCATAACGATATTTTCAGACCTTTGCTAAACCTGACGTTGTTGTAAATTGTCCATTTTGTTGCCGTTTAATACTTCTGGTAACCACGTCCAAGATAGTTGGTTATTCTCCTTTTCTTTTGGATTAATGTTCCGTGACCACACCGACCTTTCACCATGCATTACTTGTATTTTTAATTTTTCTTTACTCATGTTATTTGATGTGTGTTCATCCCTTTCTATGTTAAGTGTGTTTTCAGTATGGGATTGTGTAGTTACTACTGCATTTTGTGAGTTGGTTTTGATTTCTGAAATTGAGATTACATCATAACCGTGTTTTTGAAGAATTTCCTTTTCTCTGATGATTATTCCAGGGAGAACTGGAGAGAAGAATGACACTTGTACGAATTTAGTATTTTCTTTTTTTGGAAAACGTACTAGGTCTATTTCTCTACTTGTCAGAGAGTTCAAGGAAGGAATTTCTTGCAATAGATGGACTATTCTTCCTCGGTTGAGCGGGATATTGTCAGTTGGAAACAGTTCCTCGATAGTTAGGTGTTTTGATTGTTTTCTATCCCACTGCCAAGTAGTATGATCTTGTAGATTTTTTGTGTTACTAGTATTTTGCTCTAATGGTTTTCTTACTGTTAGCTGGCAATATTCTTCTGCTTTAGGATTCAAAGGCTTCGCCAGCGTAGTTATTTTAGTCGGTGGAGTATTCACCAAATTAGCAAAAATGTGTTTTTGAAATTTGAGTTTGTTCCCTTTTTTCTTATGAATTCTTCTCAGAGGTCGTCCTCGCTTTTTCTTTCCCATATTTTCCTTCGCTTCTTTGTTTTTTACAATTTTTCCCGTCTGTTTGATTTCATGTTCTTTGATATCCTTCAACAAGTGTATATTATTTTCAGGGGATATCATACCGTGACCATTCTCAATTTCTTTGTTGGAAAAAATGGGATAATTTTTAATGCTATTTTCAGAGGTATATTCCTTTTCTTCACTGAAGAGCTTTTTCAGAGAGTAGATTGTAGGAATTTTTTCCTTTGATCGTAATTTCTTAAATTCAATCTCGTTTATTTTCGCATCTGATGTTTGCGTACTTACGCTTTGCATTTTTTGAGATCTTGATCTTTTTTTACAACCAGCTTCGGACTGTACCGGGTTGACCATTTCTGATTTATCGGATGAGACTTTAGATGACTCTTTTTTCTTTTTTTCTTCCACCAAGAATTTGAGAATGCCTATTTGGACGTCCAGAGTGTCATCTGAATTGGCTAAAATTTGGCCGAGATGTGTGAGAACTGATTCCAGAATGTCTTGAAGGGAAAAGAGTGCTTTGGACAGGGGTGGAACGGTAGCTGGCTGGGTTAAGTTAGGAAAATAGAGATCAGTGAGATTGGTTTGATTGGAATACAGTTTAGATGATTTATCTGGGGAACTAGTGAGTGGCTGATTTAATCTTAACGGAGACACTGATTTCTGCTCTTCGATCTTCGTAGTGTTGTTTACAGAGACCTCGTTAGCTGATTCATTATCCTGCTGTCTAATTGGTGTTATTTGCGACATCTCTAGGATTGATTGACAATACTCTTCCGAGGGGAGAATTTTTGACCGATTTATCTCTGGATTTGATGATCCTTGATTATGATTACTTAGTTCAGAAAATAATTTTGACTGGTGTTCACAATCAGTAATTGAAATAATTTGTTTTTTTTCTTCTACCGAAGTTCGGAGAGATGGATGGTTTTTCTCGGAGAGAGTAGAAAAGTATTTGGTTATTGCCGGTGTGTTTGAAATTTGACCAGGTTTCATAGATTTGTCGACAGATTTTCTAATAGCTGCATCGGTACCCATACGTTTCATGTAAATTGTTCTTGAGCGCAATTTTTTCAGAGCCATCATTAGGGAGTATTGCGATCGAGTAAACAGGTGGACCTAATCTCCTGGTTTCGATGTTAGTGGGGTGGCCCGTCCCGTCCTCGATCGTCCCCGGACGGCCACAGACGGCCCGCCCTTTGCCCGGGCTTGGCCCCGCGCTTTGACCCGCGCGCGTCCCGCGTCGCGTGAGTATACTTGTTACTTTATATGCGTAGCCAGTGGGCGTGTCCGTGGGCGTGTCGCCTGGGGGAAGAGTCTCCAGCTGCCCCAGGCAGGGGTTGCTGGTCCTCGCAGTCCCCCGGGCTAGGTTCAGTTCTTAATTGTGCCCTCGCCTCAACCCTGGAGACTCCAGCTGGGAGCGAAGGTCAGAGCGTGCGGACAGCAGCTCCCGCTCACACCAGCGAGTCCCCGGGGAGGCAGCCACACGGAGCAAACAAAGCTTGGTGATTCCTTACGTTTAACAACGCCGTAAGCAGCACGGATGGTCGGGTTCCCTCTCGCAGCACAACAGTAGCAGCAGTCAGGTGAGTGGCGCCCGCGAAGCGGGTGTCACGAATTAAAATACTTAATTCGCCGGTGGGCGTGTCCGTGGGCGTGTCGCCTGGGGGAAGAGTCTCCAGCTGCCCCAGGCAGGGGTTGCTGGTCCTCGCAGTCCCCCGGGCTAGGTTCAGTTCTTAATTGTGCCCTCGCCTCAACCCTGGAGACTCCAGCTGGGAGCGAAGGTCAGAGCGTGCGGACAGCAGCTCCCGCTCACACCAGCGAGTCCCCGGGGAGGCAGCCACACGGAGCAAACAAAGCTTGGTGATTCCTTACGTTTAACAACGCCGTAAGCAGCACGGATGGTCGGGTTCCCTCTCGCAGCACAACAGTAGCAGCAGTCAGGTGAGTGGCGCCCGCGAAGCGGGTGTCACGAATTAAAATACTTAATTCGCCGGTGGGCGTGTCCGTGGGCGTGTCGCCTGGGGGAAGAGTCTCCAGCTGCCCCAGGCAGGGGTTGCTGGTCCTCGCAGTCCCCCGGGCTAGGTTCAGTTCTTAATTGTGCCCTCGCCTCAACCCTGGAGACTCCAGCTGGGAGCGAAGGTCAGAGCGTGCGGACAGCAGCTCCCGCTCACACCAGCGAGTCCCCGGGGAGGCAGCCACACGGAGCAAACAAAGCTTGGTGATTCCTTACGTTTAACAACGCCGTAAGCAGCACGGATGGTCGGGTTCCCTCTCGCAGCACAACAGTAGCAGCAGTCAGGTGAGTGGCGCCCGCGAAGCGGGTGTCACGAATTAAAATACTTAATTCGCCGGTGGGCGTGTCCGTGGGCGTGTCGCCTGGGGGAAGAGTCTCCAGCTGCCCCAGGCAGGGGTTGCTGGTCCTCGCAGTCCCCCGGGCTAGGTTCAGTTCTTAATTGTGCCCTCGCCTCAACCCTGGAGACTCCAGCTGGGAGCGAAGGTCAGAGCGTGCGGACAGCAGCTCCCGCTCACACCAGCGAGTCCCCGGGGAGGCAGCCACACGGAGCAAACAAAGCTTGGTGATTCCTTACGTTTAACAACGCCGTAAGCAGCACGGATGGTCGGGTTCCCTCTCGCAGCACAACAGTAGCAGCAGTCAGGTGAGTGGCGCCCGCGAAGCGGGTGTCACGAATTAAAATACTTAATTCGCCGGTGGGCGTGTCCGTGGGCGTGTCGCCTGGGGGAAGAGTCTCCAGCTGCCCCAGGCAGGGGTTGCTGGTCCTCGCAGTCCCCCGGGCTAGGTTCAGTTCTTAATTGTGCCCTCGCCTCAACCCTGGAGACTCCAGCTGGGAGCGAAGGTCAGAGCGTGCGGACAGCAGCTCCCGCTCACACCAGCGAGTCCCCGGGGAGGCAGCCACACGGAGCAAACAAAGCTTGGTGATTCCTTACGTTTAACAACGCCGTAAGCAGCACGGATGGTCGGGTTCCCTCTCGCAGCACAACAGTAGCAGCAGTCAGGTGAGTGGCGTTACTGGTCAAACAACCATGTCTTCAACAGTTTCCTAATTTATGATTTGGCAGGCGAGTTAGACTAAACTCGAACCCTTCCTTTACTGGTTTAATAACAACTGTAGCAGGCTTAAATTTGCCCTGACTCACATTAAGGCGTCCATCTCCTTGCTTGACCTCGACATTAAACACAAGGATGGCATCCTTATATCTAGTTTATTCCTCAAACCAACCGAAGGCAACACTTTGCTTAGTTATGATAGCAACCACCCCCACGCACTTAGAGACTCTCTACCGTTTTCCCAATTCCTACATATCCGAAGGAATTATTTCCTGAAGGAAGACTATTTCCATGAAGTAAAAACACTGTGCACCAAGCTCGCCAGTAGGGGAAAACTGCGCATACTTGTTCGAAATGCAATGAAGAGAGCATGGTACTGCCCGCGTGAGGCCTTACTATAACCAAAAAACAAACCAAGTCTAAACCGTCTGATATGCGTAAGTACCTTCTGTCCAGTCTCAAATGCTAAACGAAAGACCATCATCAAAAATTGGCTAGTTCTGAATACAGGGACACTAAATCTAGAATGCCCAATGTTTGCTTTTAAGAAAAACAAAAATATCAAGGACCATTTGGTCCGCGCTGCACTACCAGACAACAAAAAAAGCACCAATACCCTGAATGATATCTGGGCACTACCACCTTTTAAAAGGTTACTCAAATTGTGGAAATTGTATAGTGTGTGCATTGACAATTGAATGTAAAGAATTTGTGTTTGGAAATATTAAGAATGAATTGACAATGTTTACAAATTGTAATACAAGCAATGTTGTATACGCAATTTTTTGCCCATGCAACAATAGTTACATTGGACAGGCCACTCAGAAAATCCACTTACGATACTCCCAGCACCGCAGCAGAATCAAGTGTAAGGCATCAAATGCCCCCCTGGTAGAACATTTTGTAGAGAACAGACACTCTGAAGATGACATCCGTTGGACAATTATCACTGTGGTCAAACTACCACCCAGGGTTGGGGACATTTCAAAATTGTTGAACAAAGAAGAGCTAAAATGGATCCTGAAATCCAACAGTCTCAACACAGGACTGAACCGTCTCGAAGACTGGACCACTCTCATCTAGAATGATGTTGCCTTTTATAATTGTAAATTGTTGCCAAGAGCTTTAAGTGATTTTACCCTCTAATACAAGCCTTCCGCCTTTTCACATGCCCTACTACTGCTTCCTCACTTCTGCTTTTCACCTTCCAAGATGGCCCCCACCTTCCAAGGCTCCTGTTCCATCACTCGCAAGTCCTTTGTCTATTTCACCCCCCACCTGACCTTGAAGACCCAATCACTGGATCCCTATGGCCCTTTTATACTCTGTCCGTACACGCCATCAATTCTCGCATTGCCGGACACAGAATCCCGCTATCCAGCCGCTTCATCACAATTTTGGTAAGTTTTAGCCCTCAATTGAGGTTCCCCCCTGACACCGCCTTAACCAGAGTCTAACCTTGCCCTCCTTTAATTCCCAGCCATTGTGCGCTGGAGCACGCACACGCGGCTTCCAACAATCTACCCAGATCGAGGTATCTCTCCTCCGGTGAGTTATACACCTTGACCCCGCTCTGCCCACCCCGCACACCAGCTCAGTGGTCCTCTAAATTTGTGTTCCCTTCCCAGCTGCAGCCGTCCCTGACGCTGGCCCCAATCCCCGCCTCCGGACTATCCTCAAGTCCTCCTCAATACCGGTAAGCCGACAGTGCAATCCGTCCCTGCCTAACACCACCATGCAATCACCTATTCCTCCCATTCAACCACTATGTATCCCGTATAATACATAATATTCACACTGCATGCCGTATATCATATTTTTCACAGGATAAATAAAGCACAACCTTCACGCATCTGTAATCATTCCCGTGGTTGAAAAGTTCTAATTTATTGTTCGCTATGTTGACTTTTCGTTCCTATGATGTTGAAAGACCTCATTGATTAGAAACTGTGTTTCCCACTGTGCGCCTTCGGCTCCTAATTAATTTTTGTACTCCTCGAGCCTACTTGATTACAACCGTGCCGTAACTATCACCTTGTTTCTACTGGTTTCTACTCTTGTATGTTGCACACCTTGACTGTTGCTTATCTCGATTATATGTTAATCAAGCGCTTACTTGATAGCTCACTATTCCGTTTTACTGCATGGCGGCATTGAGGCTTTTATACCTCATTTCCACTGAGCATGTCTCACAATCTTGAAGTATTCGCGCTACGTTCTGCCCTATTCCAATCGTTGAATCATCCATAACGCATTGTAACCACTCCTGCTTTGGTTCACTCCTGCACAATTTTATTGACTCAGCCAGCGCCAGTTTACCACATGTGGACACACCATGTCAATGCCTACTTATCCTTGGCTCACTAAGCGCCACTAAACCAGTCATGCATCACGGTCCCATCTCAGATTGCATGGCAGCGTTGTCAGCACCCCAATCACAATATAAATGTGGTCTAATTTAAGCCTCAAACACCTCACCACCTTTTCAATTAGTCAGCATGATCACATTGTCACCACCCTGTTACTAGGGTAATTACCTTCCAGCTTAATCCATTACGACCCTCTCCTAATTTTTCGTTTTGTATTTTTCCCACCCTTCATCTCCTCTAAAAATGTTGTACCAGGTTAATAAGGCTCTACTGTACATGCATAATATTCCATGTCCTGATGATGATCCGCACATTACCCCAATTGATTGAAACGCCGTCGACACTTTAAAAAAAACAGCTTATACGTCCTAAATTCTTCATTTGAATATTGTAAAGGTGTTCAACGTGATTTGTTCTTTGAAAATGTTAATTGTTCCTATGCAACTGAGCACGAGCTTTGCTTGAGCCCCATGTTGTTTTGGTTTTTTTTGTTTTGTACCCGTTTGGTTAAATAGGACACAGGCTTGTGTCCCACTTTATGTATTAATGTTTAAACTAATGTTTATCTGCTTACAAGTAAATATTTGATCTCTGTCCGGCTGGACAAGTCCACTTAATATAGCACTGATTGAGTCTATATTCATTCCTTTAGTTTCCTATCTCCAACCTTTCTAGGGACCGTTGTTGTTCAAAATAATCGTATCCTGAATACAGCATGTCTCGAAAAGACATCACAAGCACTGCCTAAATGAGACCTAAAAAGGGCGAGTCTCCTCAAAGTTATGTGCCTCTTTTCAAACATAACAGAATCTCCGTCACCCCATCCTCTTCTCACTAGAATGATATGGGTGAGGAAGCTGCTGAGGATACCCTCACGAGGCTTAGGCGCTCTAGACTTTCAAAGATACCACTGAGTAGCCAAAGCCAACTAATGATAAATCGTGGAGGACCCCCATCTCGCACATCCCAAAAATGATACTAGAGAGCGATCAAGTGACCTCAGGTTCGATACCAACTATAGTAAACATTATACAACCTAGATGCTTCTCTGAAATGCATATGCTACAATTAATGCATTGGGTATGGTGAAGGCTTGCTAGAAGGGCTGCACATGAGATGTTGTACTCCCCTGCGATGCCCCTAGCCAGAAATACCTTGCTATTGCCAGCTTCAAGCCCTTGGTGATGGCTTCATTTGCAAGAAGAGATCACTCAGCTTAGGCAGCTTTTCCCATAGGCCAGCTTCTGGAAGACTATAAACCGAGAGCTGGTCCTAATGTGTTAAATGATTATTTTTACTTTCAAATGAGCTAGGAAGCCAGGGTGGTGTTCCCTGATTTCCCTCTAGCACAGCCTGAATGCATTCCTCTGACTTAAGTAATAGTAACAGATAGGTTTTGAAAGTTTAGAAATTAGGATATAATGCCAAGAGATTGCGGGAGGTTGAACTTGGTGATACCACAGTTGATTAGGCTTGGCTATACTACTGGTCTCAAGTGAAGCCGGTTCCCATGAACTACAGTTAAAAAACATATTCATTTTTAATTTTTACATAGAATTTATTACACTCCTGCTCTGGTCCATAATGTGATCAGTCTCAATGAGTAACAAATGTCAGCTGTGCCATGGAGTGTGCAGGCTTATGTCCCCTGGCTTGGCAATGCTTGCTAAACTCTTACTGGGGCAGGGTTAATTAAATATTGGTTAACATTATAAGCTATTCATATGAGGCTTATGAGGTAGGCATGCTACCAGATTCTGTGAGAGAAGCTCAGACAGTTCTTCTTCCCAAGCCTGATGGGGACCCGACCCACATCTCTTCTTATCACCTACTCTTCATGTTAAATATAGACATTAAATACTAAGTAAAGTCCTTGCTAATCGCCTCTTAGAAGCCCTCCCGACGTTGGTGTATGATGACCAATGTGGTTTTATACAACAGATAATCACTCTTCAAATATATGCCAGCTGACGTTTGTATGACCAAACTCATTAATGCCTCACTTTCCACAGGTACGGTGCCCGCTAAGTGGAAAAGGGCTATGGTGAAAGCGTTGCTAAGAAAACAATTTGGATCCTGCCGATTTGGGCAACTACCGCCCCATCTCGCTCCTCCCTGGAATTAGTAAGATCGCAGACAAATATGTCAACCACATGCTCTCTGCTTTTCTTGAATCCCATGACCTGCTCCATCCCTCTCAAACGGGATTCCGCCCGCCAAAGCACTGAAACTGCCTTGTTGGTCATGGTGGAAGAATCTAGAAAGATTCTTCATTCAGAAGGGCCTTCAGCCATAATCCTCCTACACCTTAGCGCGGCCTTCGATACGGTGAACAACCAAACTCTGGTTCACCGCCTTAGGAGCGCAGGAGTAACCGGTACAGCACTACAATGGCTGCGATCTTTAATAGATGAAAGATTCTTCCAGGTATTTGAAGGCGATACCACCTCAAAACCCATTCCCCTACAGTGTGGAGTCCCCCATGGGCTCATCGTTAAGCCCCACTCTTTTTAATGTTTAAGGAGCATATTATCAAGACAAGCGATAAAATTATCGCCGCTTTAGCGGCAGAAAACTGCTGCTAAAACGGCGATAATGGGCTTGATAATATGCTCTATGGAATTCCAGTTGAAGCCCATGTTAGATGTCCTTCACATCTAACACAGGCTGCAATTGCAATTCCATAGAGCATATTATCAAGCTCATTATCGACGTTTTAGCTGCAGTTTTCTTCCGCTAAAGCGGCGATCATTTTATCGCCTGTCTTGATAATATGCCCCCTCATGTCCCCGTTGGCAGATATTGTAGGCCCCTTTGGGATCCACATGGTAACATACGCAGAAGACACACAGCTGGTTGTAGCGTTGAACCATGCAGATCAAAGGTCTACTGGCCTCCACTCCTGTCTCGAGGAAGTTTCCAAGTGGATGGGTCTGTCATATTTAAAACTTAACAGTGAGAAAACCAAGCACATGATTTTTGGTCATCCTTTAAGCTTCAAATCAAACACTATGTGGCCAGCGTGCATGGGCCCGTTGCCAACCACAAAAACCGAGATAAAGAGCCTGGGCATCTGGTTAGACCAGAACCTTACCTTCAAAGCTCAAGCTAAGAAGACTGCTGCTACATTCTATGGCCTGCTCAGAATGGTCTGCAAAGTGCTTCCCCTCCTACCCTTTCAAGCAAAAAAACTGCTAGTCCAAACACTAATACTCTCAAGGATAAATTATGGCAACGCTCTATATTTAGGGGCCCCAAACTCAGTGGTCAAGAAACTTCAAACTGTACAAAATTGTGCAGCTAGATTGCTGATGGGAGTCCCCAAACGCTGTTCAGCAAAGCCCGCGCTACACTCCCTCCATTGGCTTCCAGTGCAGGAGAGAATTAGCTTTAAAGCCCTCTGCATTGTCCATAAGTCCCTGCAAGGGAACGGGCCACCGATCAATTCAGCCATGATTCACCTCTATAGAGCAAACAGAAAATTGGGCTCTGACAAGCTCCATCCAGTAGTGGTCCCCAGGATCAAGAAAACCAGAAGTGGAAGTCGGCTTTTTTCATACAATGCCGCCAAGCTCTGGAACACTCTACTGTTGTATCTTCGCAGGGAATCTAACCATCTTGCCTTTTGAAAACAGCTAAAGACCTTGCTCTTTCCCTAGGGTTCTGTTTCGTCTATTCACTGCTCAGTGCTGGGATGCTCCCCGATAGCCATGCGCTATACAAATGCCATTTCAGTGTTCAATGATTTATTTGCCCCCATCATCTCAGATATCTGTACTAGATATCAAAAAGTCTTGGTAACTGGAGATTTTAATGTCCACTGGGATAGTTTCCGTAAAGATTTGACAACTCGACAGTTGGAGACCTTTATGACTTCACTGGGCCTTGAACAGCTTGTAGAAGCTCCAACGCATATTAAGGGTCACATCCTTGACCTAATCTGGACCTCTGATCCAGAGGTGGTCCTTACGAATATTCTACCCTGCATTTGGTCTGACCATCATCTACTCTATTGTGACATCCCTATTGACAGTTACTTGCTCCAACTACCTCTAAAAACCAAAAAAGTACGTCAATGGAAAAAAGTTGACTCTAAAGCCTTAACTGATGTCCTTCCTAAATATATGCAACCACTGGCCTCTTATGGTGATCTAGACCAGGATTATAAGGTTATAATGCGGAATCTTAGCCAGGCCATTGACCAGATAGCACCTGAAAGGGTACAGATAAATAAAGGGTGTTGGAAAAGGGGCCCCATGGTTTACCCCTCCTTTGAGGGAACACAAAAGAAAGCTTCGCCATCTTGAGAGATGCTGGAGGAAAACAAAAGACTGCATAGATCGGGAACAGTATAAAATATCTCTGAATTTATATAAAAAGCTCATTTTGTTAGCAAAAGGTGAATATTATGAAACCCGTATCAATAATGCAGACAATATTCAGAAAGAAACTTTTAAAATTCTAAAAGAACTGAGAAGAAAGAAGAAAAATCAGAAATAACGATAGATTGTAATACCTTTCAACGTTACTTTCTTGAGAAAGTGGTAACCATTCTTTCTGATATTAAGAACAGTACCTCCAGTGGTCCCTCTTCATTACAGGTCCCTCAAGCTTCCCCGAAATTCACCATCTCTAGGTTTCCAGGTATAGATTCTTTAACCCTTGGGCAGCTTATGAGTAGAACCAAGTCAGGTTCCCCTGCGGACCCATGCCCCCCCGGTGTCTTCTGTCTGGCGCTCCCTGTTCTAGAGGACCACATTATCTCCCTCCTTAACAATTCGTTAGATACTGGCCTTCTACCAGCTAGCTTTAAAGAAGCACAAGTCAAGCCCTTGATAAAAAAGCCGGGGGCTGACCCGGCTATTCTAAAAAACTATAGGCCAATATCCCAGCTGCCTTTTTTGTCCAAGATTTTGGAACAACATGTGCTGAAGTCCCTGTCTTCATTCCTGGAATCACACCATCTACTCCATGAGCGTCAAGCAGGGTTCCGTGCACATCACAGCACCGAGTTGGTGATGCTCTTGGTGCTGGATGAGCTCAGAGGCATGGCTGACAGTAAGAAACCAAGTGCCCTGATACTTTTAGATCTATCAGCGGCATTTGATACTGTGAGCCATGCCCTGCTTCTGGACAGACTGGCCGCGTTTGGGATAAAGGACCTAGCCCATCAGTGGCTAAAATCCTTTCTTTTGGGGAGGACTCAGAGGATTCAATTGGGGGATTGTATATCTGAGGTGGGTACTCTTGAGTGCGGAGTCCCACAGGGCTCTGCATTGTCCCCTCTTTTGTTCAATCTTTACCTGCAACCACTGATAGATTCTTTGGCAAGCATGGGCTGCAGAATCTTTAATTATGCCGACGATACTCAGTTGTTACTGAGTATTGACAGTACGGCATCTGCACAGACCCAGGCCCAGAATATACTTAGATATACGGTCAGTTGGATGACGGCAAACTTGCTGAAGATAAATCCGGAAAAAACAGAGGTTTTGGTGGTATCAACTGCTGCCTCGCCCTGGAGCGATTTGTTCTGGCCCCAGGAACTTGGCCCCACCCCGAAACCGTGTCCCAATGTAAAAAGCCTTGGTATTAAGATCGACCATGAGCTGGCAATGGCTAGCCAGATATCTTCTGTTGTTGGGACCTGTACTAACCTAATTAGGCAGCTACGCAAGCTAGTCCCCCTACTTTCTTTAACCATGCTCCGTACCATTGTCTCGGCCACAATATTTTCAAGGATAGACTATGGGAACGCGCTCTACTTAGGTCTGCCAAAAATCCTGACTAATCGCTTGCAGGTAACTTTGAATGATGCAGCGCGATTAATTTTCAGACTACCTAGACAGACCCATGCCTCCCCATTATTGCGCAGGCTACATTGGCTCCCCATAAAGCAAAGGGTGGAGTTTAAGAGTTTATGTACTGCCCATAAGGCAATCTATGGGCAAGCGCCTGCCTACTCGGGGTCTATAATCCCAAACGAACGCTTATATCCTCTAACTCCCAATTGTTGTCCTGTCCTCGATTCAAACTGGCAACCAAGGGAGGGAGATCTTTCTCTGTTCTGGTCCCACAGATGTGGAACAAACTACCGGAGTCTCTCCTTAGAGAAGTAAATCTTCTGCATTTTAGGAAGTCGTTGAAAACACTCCTGTTCAGGGAAGCTTTCGGTCCTATTTAAATAATGCTGTCACATATGTACTTTCTGTTCATTTACTCAGTTGTTGTTAGTGTCATCTGTCATGAGCGCCTAGAGACCTGACGGTAATTTGGCGCTATATAAACCCCAGTTAACAATAACAATAACAATTTCATTCATTCATAGGCTGGTCTTATCAGGCTTGCACCCTGCCCCTACTTAATATTAAACAGACCTTCGACTCTGTCTGTTTGACCTCTGTATAAGTGCTACGGGTTATAGGCCTGACCTATATTAAATGAATTAAGTTGTGTACACCCTGCCGCTACCCCAGTACCGGAGAGCCCCATGGTCTCAAAGTAATTTGGCATGGAGCATGGGACAAGATAGGGCTGCCCTCTGTCGCCCTTGCTCTTTGCACTTATCATGGAACAGCTGGCCTGCAGACTACAAAGTGTGCTTAACCTTTTGGGAAAGAGCTGGTGGATACTATCCATGTAGTACCCATGTATGCCGATGATAATCTGGTGTACCTGCAGCATCCAATGTACTCAGTTCCAAATCTGTTGCAGGCTTTCACAGAATTTCTGGAAATTTCAGGTCTCCTTCTAACCAAAACAAATCCAAATTATTCCCGATGGGCGGGGGGGAGGTAACAGGAGCTGAACAGTGATGACTTCCCTTGGTTGGCAATCCTTGGGAAACATCATATTTTTGGTATCTAGGCATAGGAATAACATTGGAGGAGGATAACAGCCATAAAATGAATATGAGGCTACTGGTGGCCGGCCTACAGTCGCCCATTAAGTTTTGGAAAACACTCCCACTATCGGTTATAGGCAGAGGCAAAAATGTTTTATCTACCCAGATGGTCTTCATGTGCCGCAGGTGGCCACCTATTTGCTTCCTCTGCAGAAGTATGTAGCCCTTGCTCTCTAGCAAACTGATGGGTGGGCTGATATAGGCAGGCAAAAGGAGCAGAATTAAACCTGACATTCTGAAGCCGATGTGAGCAGGGAGGGCTTAAGGTTCCAAATATCGAACTCTACTAATTGGCGGCCCAGTTGCAGCATGTAGTCCACAGGCCGGATGACTAAGATAACTCGGAGAAACACCTCCTCCGAGGCTCGCATGATGAAGAGCCACTCCCCACTTTACTGATGAGAGCCCAGGGGGCCCAAGGTTATCCTCCCTTACATGACCCATCATGTCTGCTATTTCTGCAACAGAGTTCTGACAACAATGATTAAAAGGCAACCTTTCGAAGCAGACATGCCCCTGTGGCATATTGCCCAGTTTGCACAGATAGTATGGACCATGTCAATGGAAAGGAAAGGTGAAAAAGGTGTGGGCTGCCTAATCTTGGTGGATTTGTATCCCAAGAATAGATTTAGATCTTTGGAGGAAGCGCAGGCGAACTTTGGGATTAGCTCAAGTCAGTTCCCACAATATACAAAACTAGCCCACACAGCCTACAGTACAAACCTTGTTTCTCACATTTGTGCTCGCTACGAGCAGACAAACCAGCACAGACACTGAAGTTACATGATAACTGGCAAGTCTATTTGAATGGCAAATTTATGGACAGGAAGTGGGTGAGCAGTTGTGAAGAGGTGCCAACAGTGTCCAGTAAGGCACACTTTGAACCGATGCAGCTTAATTATATACATTGTCATATCAGACAGAGGCACAAGGAGAACATAATTTGCCCAGGAGCAAACAAATTGGTAAAGTTGAACCAGGTACTGTAATGCAGTACTGCTTGTTATAAAGACTATGTTAACACCATAATAGATTTTTGGTTAACCCTTTCCACGCTCATGACGAGCTCAGCTCGTCATGAGTTACGCCTGTCGTACGCTCATGACGAGCTGAGCTTGTCATGAACCGCGGCTTTTCGAAAAAAGTCAGCACACAGCGGGAAAACCCGCAGCGCGTAAGGGGTTAAAAGACATTGAGAGAGCCCCACCTACATACCCTACCCATAGTCATATGCATATCCAGCATTTCTTTTAAAACCACAAGCATTTTAAAAGCCTTGAGAATTATTTTAAATACTGCAAATCTTGAGCAAGGAATGGAGACAGGGGAATAAGGAATACATTCAATGGTGATTGCACAGGAGCACATAGGTTACCTAAATGAGGGGGCCAGGATTAAAGTCAAGTTTCCTGCTTCCACAGATTCCTACTTGCACTCTAGACCACAAGTGGGGGGTGGTCATTCTGATGAAAAGGCCAAAGGACTTTCCTTCCAAGGGAAAAGTCACTGCACTGTATGCCTAGGGTTATTCTGCAGTATGGGATTACATTTTAAGTCTAGTGCTGGAGTCTGCCCACCCCAGTGAATTGTCCACCCTGTGAGGGGTCTTTTCAATTGCTTTTTAAATAGTGCTTATGGCATGTATTGTAGCCATTTTAAAAGTCCATCCAGTATTTTCATATGATAGAAAAAAGACAGAAGCAGATTATGTGATTATTTCTTTTGGTCCTGGGCCTGTAGGTGGTTCTGAAAGTATCTATAATAGACAATATTGTTTACCACGGGTCTTTTAGGTGTCATTCCAAGTGTGTGACAGACTTATCCCTTATGTAAACTTTCGTCTCAAAATGTGCCAATAGCGAGCAATTAAGCCTTTCTCCTTGAGGTGGTAAAGAGGTTGAAGATAAATATGGTATGACACAGTAATCAGACTCACTAATCGATATCTGTTAGAGGTACACCTTTTAAAAAGGCTTGTAAGTTGTGGAATTAAACCCCCAAAAATGCCAGCAGCTCCTAGACCCCTATACCCAAGGAATGTCTTCTGATGTTTTTTGATAACGGAATGTTAGCCACTCAAATTGGGATATTTTTTTCAAAGAAAAATAATTAAACTGAATACACCTCATTGACCATTTCTCTCTGTCTTTTTTTTTCTCTCTCTCTCTCTCTCTATTTGGCTCTCTCTCAGTCTCTATTTCATCATCCCCCAGTCTTTCTCGGCTTCTCTCTTTCTCTTGCAGTTTATCTTTTCCTGTTTCTCTCTTTTAATGTTTCACCCTCTCTCTCTTCACCCAGCTCCATCTTTATTTGTGTCTATAGTCATCGGTTTCTCTTGCTCTCTCTCACTATCTGGGTCTCATTGTCTCTCCCTATATCTTACTGCCTGTCTGTTTTTGACTTTCTGTATCTTTCTTCCCATTCTTGTCTTTCATTCTTTATCTCTCATTGTCTTTGATTTCGGTCTTCCTCGTTTTACATGTCCCAGTCTGTCTCGTTTCCTTCTCTTTCTCTTAGTGTCTGTCTCTGGCTTTAGCTCTCTTTCTATGTGTGTCTTTCTGTATCTTGCTGTATAGGTTTGTCACTCTCCCGGTATTCTGTCTCTTGCCTTTTCTATGTCCATCCCTGGCTTGCTCTCACTATGTTTCTCTCCCTCTGTCATTCACTGACATTCTCTAGTCATTCCTGTTTTTAAGCTCGCTGTCTGGCCAATTCAGTATTATTTCTTGGGACCAAAGCTGTATTTCGGACTAGACTATGAGAGACGCAGAGGCCAGGCAGGGCCTCTGGCCACCTGATGTTGGCTTCAGTCCAGCATTTGCAGGCCCCTGGGCACATTTGCTGAGAGCAAAATCCGACCGGCATGAGCAGACAGGCCTATCTCAGAGGCAGTGTGTGAAGCATTTATGACCGTACACAATAACTCAGTGAAGCCACTACAAAGAGACACCACACAAGTAGCTATAGAAAAATAATAAGTATCTTTTATATAAGCTTAACACAAGGCTCAAAAGCAATCAAGAAGCCACAATGCAAGTAAATACAGATTCACTTAAAAACCAATAAAAGCACTCAAAAGCGTGTGAAACAAACTTAGTTTGAGGTCGGGGTCATCCTGACAAGGAAGCCGTGGTGATGACAGGTGAACTCGCAGCTACCACAGCTCCCAGCTGTAGCGGTACAGAGTGCACTCATAGTATTCCTGGGACAGGGCCTCAAGGTGGGCACCCAGCGGCACTCACAGGTGATAACTAGATCCTGGATGTGGTGACTAGTGCACGAACTCAGCGGCACAGCTCCTCAGCTGCAGCAGCCCACAATAGTGATAGCAATTATTCTCGTAGAACGGCAAATGCGGGCACTCAGTGGCACAGCTCCTCAGCTGCAGCGGCTTGCAATTGCGATGATTCTCGTAGGATGGCAAATGCGGGCACTCAGCCGCACAGCTCCTCGGCTGCAGTGACCCACAAGAGCGATAGCAATGATTCTCGTAGCACAGCAAATGCGGGCCCTCAGCGACACAGCTCCTCAGCTGCAGCGGCCACAATAGTGATGTGATGACTTTGGTAACACAGGAAAATGCGGGCTCTCAGCGGCAAGAGCTCCTCTGCTGCGGTGGCCCACAATAGCGATAACGATGACTTAGGTAACACAGGCAAATGCGGGCTCTCAGCGGCAACAGCTCCTCAGCTGCAGTGGCACATAATAGCGATGCAATGACTTTGGTAACACAGGCAAATGCGGGCTCTCAATGGCAACAGCTCCTCAGCTGCGGCAGCCCATTATAGTGATAATCATGACTTTGGTAACACAGGTAAATGCGGCCTTTCAGTGCCAACAGCTCCTCAGCTGTGGCGGTCCACAATAGCGATGCAATGACTTTCAGCCCGCGTTCCCCGCAGTAGAACCAGAGGCTCTGGAATTCTTGACAGAGGCCTCATCTGCGAGTAGAATCCCTCTCAAGTAGGAATCCGGACGGCTGATGGGTGAAGTCTTATGTCCCTGAGACTTCAGCAGGAGGCAAGCTCAAATCAGGCCCTTGGGTAGTTGCTTCAGCAAGATGGATGAAAGTTTCAAAGTCCTTTCCCTCTAGTTACATGGACAGATGTTCGTCTTGACATCCAGAAATAACAAACAGTGCAGGAGTTTGAGCACAGATCTTTATACCAAAAGTCTTTGTTCTCAAAAAGACACAAATCCCTGAACCCAACCAGAACCAGTTTGGTGTCGTCCTGGAGCACTTTATTTACAAGGCGGCATCCTGCCTTTCAGGAGGTGGGGGTCTGCCATCAGACACACAGTGGGTGGTGGAGCCAATATTCACCTTGCCAGGCACAGCCCTGCACAGATTAAAGGGTCACCCCTCCACATACTCTAACTGCAGATCTCTATATTTAATCCAGACCAGCCTCAGCCTGCCCAGACCTTCTAAAACCAGACAGCCAATACACATAACAGCAGAGCACATGGGAAGGCTTAGACAAGAAAATACCTACTTCCCAAAAGTGGTAGTTTTAAACAGAGAATATAAAAATAACCGTCACTAAAAGATGCACTTTAATATTTGGAGCTCAGGCATAACAAATTCGACTTTCCTATCATGTTCATGTTCATGAATTGTACCAATTCATAATGTCAATTTACAATAGGGAGCATTCGTGCTGTTGCACTGAATGGCAGTGGCACAGCGTCCAGAGCATCTAACACCAGCAAAACACAGAGAAGACAGAAGTGAAAAATGGAAAGGAGACCCACGCCAATGATGCCAGGTCTAACACGCATCCCCTCCAGCTGAAATGTGGGGAGAACTACCCACCCACTTGGGAGTTCTCATCACTAAGGCGGGAAAAAATAGACAAACCATCAGCATTGGCGTGTTCTGTACCAGGGCGGTATTCCACCGTAAAGTCCATACTCTGTAGGAAACTGGACCACCTCAAAAACTTGGGATTCTCTCCACTCATCTGCATTAGCCATCTGAGGGGCCTGTGGTCATTCTGAACCTGGAAGTGAGTACCAAAAAGGTATGGTCTCAGCTTCTTCAGTGCCCAGACCACAGCAAATGCTTCACGCTCAATTGCACTCCACCTCTATTCCTGTGGAAGTAACCACCTACTAATGAAAGCTACAGGTTGGTCTCTGCCCTCCTCATTGATCTGTGACAGAATGGCACCCACACCATGCTCGGAAGCATCTGTCTGGAGAACAAATTATTTTGAAAAATTGGGCGCCTGAAGAACCGGTGGGGTTCACATGGCAGCCTTCAGGGTGTCAAAAGCTTTCTGACAGGTGTCAGTCCAGTACACAATCTTTGGCTGCTTCTTAGAAGACAGCTCCATCAAGGGTGCAACAATGTTGCTATACCCCTTGACAAACCTCCTGTAATAATCTTTGAGTCCTAAAAAGGCTGTCACCTCCGTCTGGGTCTTTGAGGGCTCCCAAGCCAGGATGGTTTCAATCTTGGGCTGTAGGGGAGCCACCTGGCTGCTCTCCACCTGGTGTCCCAAGTACACCACAGAACCCTGCCCAATCTGGCATGTCCTTGCCTTGATTATGAGGCCTGCCTTTCACAGTGCCTTCAACACTTCCCCAGAGGTGGCGCAGATGGTCCTCCCATGAGGAACTAAACTCTGCAATGTCATCCAGGTAGGCGGCGCTGAAATCCTCCAGCCCAACCAACACCCTGTTGACCAACCTCCGAAAGGTGGCAGGGTCATTCTTCATCCAAAAGGGCATCACCCGGAACGGTAGTGCCCATCTGGTGTGGAGAATACTGACCTCTCCTTTGCCCCATCAGTCAAGGCGATCTGACAAAAACCCAGACATCAAAACAAACATGCTGAGGTACCGTGCAGCCCCTAGCTGATCTATGAGCTCATCAGCTCTGGGGATGGGGTTGCGCAGCTGTCTTCGTGACTGAATTGGGACCTCGGTAGTCCACGCAGAACCAAAGTACTGGGGTGGCACCAGGCGCTGCAGCTTTTGGTACCAGGACCACAGGGCTGGAACTAGGGCTGCTAGAGGATTCAATCACCCCTAAAGCAAACATTTTGGAGACCTCCCCCTTAATGTATGCCCTGACCCGGTCAGTCACTTGGTAAGCCTGGTGCTTCACAGGAGAACTTTCCCCAGTGTCTACGTCATGGACGCACCTGTCAGATCCCGCCTTCATCCTCACACGATTCAGGTCAGGCATTTTTCATGTGCCACTCCGTTTTTGCCCATGTGGAGTTGGCGGCAGAGAGTGGCGCAACAGTGGTCAAATAGGAGGTAAAGGCTTCCTGGTTGTGCCACCAGATTTCGTTGGTCAGCGTTCTAGTGTTCGCTGACTGTCCGCCATTTCGTGCGCGAGAGCCCTCTGCTCTGCGCACTTCAACTGTCGCTTTGAGTTGGAAGGTCGCGCTTCCTCAGCGCTTCCGAATCTGAACTGTAATTAGTCTTTTGAGGGCTTTTGTTCCAGTTTTTTGGGCTCTTTGGTATATTACGAGCCTCTCAGCACTCTCGGCCATTATTTCTGGTTGATTAATCGGCCCGTGTGCAAGTCCCGTTTTTTGTCCGTTCAGAGGCTTCATTTTCTTTCCGCCTCTCTTCACCGTTCAGCGGTTTTTCCCGTCAGACTGTAAATTAAGTTCCAGCATTCGTGCCAGTCCTGTGGTGTTTGGTTTCCTGGCAGCAACTTTGGCGTTTGAAGAGTTCCTGGGCATTATTCCTGACAGCAGTTCAGAAAACGACAATGCAGTAGGATTGCTCCTTGCTTTGTTTCTTCATTTGTGAACTCTCTTGTGTTATTAAGCCTGCATTAGCCTTTGTGAAACAGCCTTATAGCCTAGGGCTGACCTGCTATCTCATTGAACTTCAGTTGAGATATTCTTCTGGAACATTTATCAGTAATCTTCATAGCTTCCTGCATCTTCCAGTCATCATTCCTTTGAGCGTTGTAAATGGGGTATTTATTGTATGCATATAGTTAATACTGCTGTCTACCAACATACCTTCTTCCTACAACCTGCAATCTATGAGCACTGAACTGTATGCATGAACATTTCTAGGAAGCCTATTATATATCATATGAAGAATTAGAGAGCAGCAAATTCCACACTTGAGTAAGGTAAATTGAGCAGCTAGTGGATACGAGTAGTGTAGGAAGCCAATTCTTGTGGGAACTGTATTAATGATGTGCTTCATATTTTAGGTGCAGTTGGGCCATCGTAGAAGAGTCCTTAGGCACCAGTGTGGCAGTCTCTCTTGTCTATCCACTTCCCCTTTCCCTTCCGTTCCTGGTCTTGGAGAAATCCGGGTCCAGGGAGGTGAGGGAATTCGGAATTACTCAACAGGGCTCCTCCCTCAAGTCATCAGCTTCCACGGAAAAGCCAAGAGTTCAGGTACACTTCTGACAGATTGAAGTGCCTCAATTCTATTCCGTCTGAGGGATTAGATGTAAAAGCGCTAGCCTCTATTTTGGAAGGGTTGCAGAAACAACTTAGTGAGACTAGGGAGGAGGTTAGAAAATCTAATCAAGAGGCAAGTTTTCTTCGGCAAAGAATTGATCAGATGTCCTCAAGTCCTAGTCCTAATTTTGGGAATTTAAGAGCCCCAGGGTTTGATCCTTCCCCAACTGCTTCATCGTCCCTTACCACTCAAGTAGTGCATGCCATGTCCCCCACCATTCCCTTGGCAGCCCCAGAGAGGTTTCAGGGGGATCCCAATAAGGCGCAGATCTTCATGACTCAGTGCTCTCTCCATTTTTTATGTAAGCCCATTTTGTTTAAGGAGGATCAATCCAAGGTGGCTTTCGTGCTCTCTTACCTGAGTGGAGACGCAGCTTCGTGGTCTATGCCATTGGTCTCCTCTAATGATCCTGTGCTGTACAAGTTTGAAGATTTTAAGAAAGAGTTCTTACGAATTTTCGACAGAAGAACCATCTCCCAGACTACTGATAATGAACTATTGGATTTGAAACAGGGCAATCGAGAATTGGTGGCATACCTTGCTCAGTTCAATAAATTAATTGTGGAAACGAATTGGCCTCCTGAAAAAAGAGCAGCAATCTTTTACAGAGGCCTCAAGGATGAGTTGAAAGATGGATTGTCGCAGATTCCCCAGAGACCCACGGATGTGTCCGAGCTCATCGATCTTGTGCTACAAATTGATCAGCGTCAGTCTGAACGTCGTAGTGAAAAGAGAAAAGACTTTAAGCCAGTCCCTCCTAGATTTGATCGTGTTAGAGCGGAACCGGTTAAGAACTCTGAAGGGGTTGTTCCTGAAGAACCTATGCAAATTGGCACAGTTCGTGGTCCGCTGTCCAAGGAAGAAAGGGAGAAACGCCAAATGGGAAGGCTCTGTATGTATTGTGGACAGTCTGGTCATTTTGTCCGAGAATGTACCAAGAAACCAAAATCTAAGCAATGGGTAAAAGACAGGCTCCACCAGTAGACGGAGTTGCTCTGGTGGGAGCTCCTTTTGAGGCAACTCCCAAACCTCAATCATTAGCGAACACTCTCCAGTCAGCAGCTCCACATCTGATCTTGTCCTGCAAAATTCGCTTTGGGGAAAACAGAGAAGAAGAGGTCGACATCATGTTGGATTCCGGTGCCACGGGGAATTTTTGCGATATCCAGTTTGCAAAAACTATGGGCATAAAATTTGAGAAGAAACCTAGGCCGGAGGCGGTTAGAGCAGTGGATGGTACCAACTTATCATCTGGTCCTATTGTCTTCGACACCGAAGCAATTTTGGTAGTAGGTCCCGGAGAACATCGAAGCAATATCAGTTTCAATTTAATTGACGCGCCTCAATTTCAGATGATTTTGGGATTGCCGTGGCTCACAGAACACAATCCACAGATCGATTGGTCTAGGCGTACTGTGGAAATGAATTCAACTTTCTGTCGTGAACATTGTTTCTGTGAGCAAATTGAAAGGGTGCAGACCACGTTGTCATCCAGTTTGGCTGATCAAGCACAAATGATTTGTGCGGTAGAGCTTCCTGAGATCCCCTCTGAATACCAGGATTTGGCAGAGGTGTTTAATGAACAAGAAGCCAGAAAATTACCACCTCATCGGGATTACGACTGTCGTATTGAGCTGGAGCCAGGAGCAACTCTGCCCTGCAGTCGTATTTATGCGTTGTCTGAGCCAGAGAATTTGCATTTGAAGGAATACATTGAGCAAAGTTTAGAGTGCGGATTCATACGACCCTCCCAGTCTCCTGTGTCTTCGCCTCTCTTCTTCATTCCCAAGAAGGATGGTTCTTTGAGAACCTGTATTGATTACAGAGCTTTAAATCTAGTGACAAAAAAGAATCGCTACCCGTTACCTCTCATTTCTGAACTCTTAGATCAGGTCAAGAACGCTTGCATCTATACCAAGTTGGACCTTCGAGGAGCGTATCATCTTGTTAGAATGGCAGAGGGAGAGGAATGGAAGACAGCCTTTCGAACGCGGTTGGGGTTGTTTGAATACCAAGTCATGCCCTTTGGGTTATGCAATGCCCCAGCTGCCTTCCAGCATTTTGTAAATGATGTGCTTCGAGAATTTTTGGATAGATTTGCTGTGGTCTACATCGATGATATCCTCATTTTTTCGAATAGTTTGGAGGAGCATGTCGGACATGTTAGAGTGATTTTGGAGCGTCTGTTGGAACATCACCTGTTTGTGAAATTGGAGAAGTGTGTTTTTCATTCTTCAAAGGTGGAGTTTTTGGGATTTATTCTGTCTCCTAGAGGGGTTTATATGGACGACTCCAAACTCCAGGCAATCAAATCTTGGCCAGCTCCCAGATCTGTGAAAGAGATACAAAGTTTTTTGGGATTTGCCAATTTCTATCGGAGGTTTATCCAAAATTTTTCGGAAAAGGTGGGTCCCATTACCCGCCTTTTGAAGAAGGATGCGCGATTTGTTTGGGGCCAAGATTCTGAAGATTCTTTCCAATTGCTAAAGGAAGCGTTTGTGTCGGCCCCGGTCTTACAACACCCGAATTTAAAAGAACCTTTTTACATTGAAGCAGATGCCTCAAATCTGGCCATAGGAGGAATCCTTTCCCAACGTCATAATCAGACGGGCCAGTTACATCCTGTGGCGTATCATTCGCGGAAACTATCTCCTGCGGAAATCAACTACTCCATTGCAGACAAGGAACTACTGGCCGTCAAGGATGCCTTCCAGGTTTGGAGGCATTATTTGCTTGGGGCAAGACATGTGATAACTGTTTTCACAGATCACCGCAATTTGCAATTTTTGAAATCAGCTCGAACCCTCACACCTCGTCAATTGCGATGGTCGCTCTTCTTTGCAGATTATGACTTCGTGTTAACCTACAAGCCTGGATCTGCAAATGGAAAGGCAGACGCATTATCCCGCCTCAGTTCAGAAGAACAGAGTGAAAAGGTTTCTGAAGGATATATCATCCCACAAGAAAAGGTCGTAGCAACTGTGGCTGAAGATGACCTGGGAAAATTAATCAGGGAAGAATTTCAAAAAGAGAAATTTCATAATTGGCTGGCGGAAGGAGAGGATCGTGAAATTCGAGAGGGAAAACCTTACATTCTGGGAAAGATGTTTGTGCCCAGTGAGGAACTGCAAGAAAAAGTCATTCGGCTTCTACATGATCATCCACTTGCTGGACACAAGGGAGAAGTCAAGACAGTGGAATTGGTGAAGAGGACTTTTACCTGGCCTGGAATGGAAGCTCAGGTGAGACAGCACGTAGCCACTTGCGAGCAGTGTATCAAGGGGAAGAGTTCTAGACAGGCTCCTCAGGGTTTACTCATGCCCCTGCCATCAGCTCCGTCCCCGTGGCATACTATCCTCATGGACTTTATAGTGGATTTGCCCTCCAGTCAGGGATTTTCTGTAATTTGGGTGGTGGTTGACCAATTTTCTAAGATGAGTCATTTCATTTCCCTCAAGACCTTACCCACAGCCCCACAACTAGCCTCTTTATTCATTCAACACATTGTCCGGTTGCATGGGATTCCGAAGGTTGTCATTTCTGACCGGGGACCACAGTTTGTTTCTAGATTTTGGAGGTCCTTTTTGAAGGGGTTGGGGGTGGATTCTCGTCTGTCCACCAGTTTTCATCCAGAAACAGATGGACAGACGGAAAGAGTAAATCAGGACCTGGAGCAATATCTTCGTCTGTATTTGATGGATCAGGAAGGAGAGTGGCCTTCGTTATTGAGTACAGCGGAGTTTGCTTATAATAACTCAATTCATTCAGCTACAGGTTTCTCTCCATTTTTCCTAAACTCAGGTCGTCATCCCAATATGCTAGTTGGTCGGGAGGAAGTGGAGGTCCCAGCAGCTGCAGAGGTGATTCAGAATTTGCAGACAGCTTTCCAGTCTGCATCTCTCAATCTATCCAAGGCAAAATCAGGATACAAGAAACAAGCAGATAAGAAACGGAGAGAAAGTCCAGTTTTTAAGGCTGGGGACCTAGTTTGGATTTCAACTAAACATATGAGATTAGTGGGGAACCGAAAATTTCAACCTCGTTATGTAGGTCCATTCCCAGTAGATCGTATGATAAATCCAGTTAGCGTGCGAGTAGTGCTTCCAAAATCCATGAGAATCCATCCTACTTTCCATGTCTCTTTGGTCAAACCAAGTCCACCCGATTTGAGATGTGAGCCATCTCCATCTTCCGTTCGGGTGGAGTCGGATCAAGAGTTTGAGGTGAAAAGAATTCTGGACTCCAAATTGAAGAGGAATAGACTGTTCTACTTAGTGGATTGGAAGGGTTTCGGCCCTGAGGATCGTTCTTGGGAGCCCAGTTCAAATGTACACGCTCCCAGACTGGTATCTGAATTTCACAAGACTTACCCACAGAAGCCTAGAGAGGGGGTTTTAGTGGGGGGTACTGTCAGATCCCGCCTTCATCCTCACACGATTCAGGTCAGGCATTTTTCATGTGCCACTCCGTTTTTGCCCATGTGGAGTTGGCGGCAGAGAGTGGCGCAACAGTGGTCAAATAGGAGGTTAAGGCTTCCTGGTTGTGCCACCAGATTTCGTTGGTCAGCGTTCTAGTGTTCGCTGACTGTCCGCCATTTCGTGCGCGAGAGCCCTCTGCTCTGCGCACTTCAACTGTCGCTTTGAGTTGGAAGGTCGCGCTTCCTCAGCGCTTCCGAATCTGAACTGTAATTAGTCTTTTGAGGGCTTTTGTTCCAGTTTTTTGGGCTCTTTGGTATATTACGAGCCTCTCAGCACTCTCGGCCATTATTTCTGGTTGATTAATCGGCCCGTGTGCAAGTCCCGTTTTTTGTCCGTTCAGAGGCTTCATTTTCTTTCCGCCTCTCTTCACCGTTCAGCGGTTTTTCCCGTCAGACTGTAAATTAAGTTCCAGCATTCGTGCCAGTCCTGTGGTGTTTGGTTTCCTGGCAGCAACTTTGGCGTTTGAAGAGTTCCTGGGCATTATTCCTGACAGCAGTTCAGAAAACGACAATGCAGTAGGATTGCTCCTTGCTTTGTTTCTTCATTTGTGAACTCTCTTGTGTTATTAAGCCTGCATTAGCCTTTGTGAAACAGCCTTATAGCCTAGGGCTGACCTGCTATCTCATTGAACTTCAGTTGAGATATTCTTCTGGAACATTTATCAGTAATCTTCATAGCTTCCTGCATCTTCCAGTCATCATTCCTTTGAGCGTTGTAAATGGGGTATTTATTGTATGCATATAGTTAATACTGCTGTCTACCAACATACCTTCTTCCTACAACCTGCAATCTATGAGCACTGAACTGTATGCATGAACATTTCTAGGAAGCCTATTATATATCATATGAAGAATTAGAGAGCAGCAAATTCCACACTTGAGTAAGGTAAATTGAGCAGCTAGTGGATACGAGTAGTGTAGGAAGCCAATTCTTGTGGGAACTGTATTAATGATGTGCTTCATATTTTAGGTGCAGTTGGGCCATCGTAGAAGAGTCCTTAGGCACCAGTGTGGCAGTCTCTCTTGTCTATCCACTTCCCCTTTCCCTTCCGTTCCTGGTCTTGGAGAAATCCGGGTCCAGGGAGGTGAGGGAATTCGGAATTACTCAACAGGGCTCCTCCCTCAAGTCATCAGCTTCCACGGAAAAGCCAAGAGTTCAGGTACACTTCTGACAGCACCAATCAGTGACACTAGGCACCAGGGAGAACAGATCACTGAATTGCCCCAAAAGTTGGCGACAATCACTCTGCTGTTCAGGTGTCAGTGTGGCGGAGAGGACCACACCCTCCACTCACCCATCTTGCTCCTTTGCACACAGGAGGTCAGGAAGAGGCTCACTCTCCTCCTCCATCCCAGCATCTGTTGCCAGAAGCATGCCCACTTCAGACCTCTCAAAGTGGGGCTTCTGGCGGTTAACATGTAGGACCCGCAAGGGGTTCTTGGGAGACCGCAAGTCCACCATGTAGGTAACAGGGCTCTTGAGCTCCACTGCCTCAAAGGGGATGGTCCACTTATCCTGGAGCGCAGATGGGTTCAACTGGGGCCATGACCCAAACCTTTTGACCAGACTGAAACTCAATCAGAGTGGCATTCTGATCGTGCCTGCGTTTCATGTCTTCCTGGCTGGCTTCTAGATTTTTCTCAGCAAGTTTTCTGAAATGCCAAGTCTGGTTCCTGAAGGCCAGCATGTGACTAAACGCATCCTGAGGAGGTTTCCTGGGAGATTGCTCCCAGCCTTCCTTGACCAGACTCAGAGGCCCTCCTACCAGGTGACCATAGAGCAGTTCAAAAGGACTGTACCCTAGTGACTTCTGGTGAACCTCACGGTAATCAAACAGCAGGCATGGCAAGAGGACGTACCGCTTATGCCTCTTGGGCTCTTCTAGGCCCATAATCATGCCCTTAAGGGTCCGGTTGAATCTCTCAACCATGCCATTACCTTGGCGGTGGTAAGGAGTCGTAAACTTGTAATTTACCCCACGCTCCTCCCACAGATACTTCATATATTTGGAAATGAAGTTAGTACCCCTATCAGACACCATCTCTCTGGGGAATCCCACACTAGAGAAAATCCCCTTCAGTGCACATCCTACCATGGGGGCCGTCACTGTCCTGACGGGGATGGCTTCAGGGTACCGGGTGGCATGGTCCACCAATACCAAGATGAACCTGTTGCCCATGGCTGCATTGGGGTCCAGAGGCCCCACAATGTCAATGCCCACTCATGTGAATGGGGTACTGATAACTGGAAAGGGCTGGAGTGGGGCTTGATCTTCCCCCCACTCTTCCCACTTGCCTGGCAAGTTACACATGTCCTGCAGTGATCATCTGAGCTCCTGTGCATCTGGGGCCAATAAATGTGGGTGACCAGCCTCTCGAAGGTCTTGGTCTGCCCCAGATGTCCGGCCAATGGCACATCAGGAGCCAACACCAGTAGGAAAGCTCTGAAGAACTGGGGTACCACCAGCACACAGGCTGACCCAGGCTCAGCAACCTTAGGCTCGCTGTAAAGAAGGTAATTCTCCCAATAGATCATATGATGCCTGGGCTGCAGCCTGTTGCTGCAGCCCCTCAATAGAAGGGCACGTTCTCTGCTGTTCACAAAATTCCTCCCTTGTGGGCCCTCCTTCCTGCTGCCATTGTGTCAGCTCAGGCAGGTCACCCAGTTCAGCTACTTGTTCCCCTGTAGGCTCCAGGGCATCCCCCTCAATGTCTGCTCCCTCCTGGACCATGGGAACCATGGGGGCAGTTTTCCCGTGCCCCCTACCCCTTCTCTTTAAGGCAGGGGCCAGGGCCATACTTTCAGGCTCCAGGTCCTTCTGAACATCCTTACTGGCTGCCATGGACCGAGTGGTCGCCACGCCCACTCAGGCAGACCCATCATTTCCAAGTGAGATTTCCTCTCCACCATAGCCCACGGGGAGTTATCTAAATTGTTGCCTAACAGACAGTCTACCGGCTTGGCTGGCCTCACAGATACTTGAAGAGTTCCTGAGACCCACCCCACATAAAGGGAACTTGAGCCAACTCACACTGGCTCTCAGAGTTGTCTGCTGACACTACTGGGCAGAATGCATGGGGGACAGCCTGCCCCTTGGACCCCAATCGGGAGCTGACAGCAGTCACACTAGCTCCTGTGTCCCTATGAGCCTCCACCCTATGGCCATTGATGGCCCCCCACTGCCTGTACATCTTGGTGTTAGCAGGCAGTGCATGGTTAGGGACCTTCTCAAAGTCTCCTAGCGAGACAAGGGTCACTTCTAGGGAATTCCACCAACCTTGGGCACCCATCTCCTCCCCTACCAGGGCTATACTGGCAATCTGGTGGGGGGTGCACGGGTGGTGCATTGGTGGTCCCTCTGGGGACACTGGGGATCATAATACCGGTGGCCCACTCGACCACACTTAAAGAAAGTAAAAGGCCCTCTCTGAACAGGCCTACCTGTTGGGGAACTGGTTTCTTCTCAGGGGGAGGCTGGGACACCACTTCTTGGTTCCCTGGGGAATTACTTTGGGGCACTCTCTGGAACTCCCTCTGTTTACCCCTGTCCCCCCCACTTCTCTGCTGGGGACCCTGCCCATCTTTGGCGAAGTCTCCCACAGGACCCTTGCGAACCTGGGTGCTCACCCAGTGGTCCGCCTCTTCAGCAAGCTTCCTAGGGTTAGTTAGCTTGCTATCAATACGGTGCTGGCGTAGCTCTGGATAACAGTTACTAGATAAGTGCTTCCATGCAAACAAATCATATATTGCTCAAAAGTTTCCACTTTGCTACCCTTTTCCCAGCGATCCATTTCTCTGCAAAAAAAAGACACATATTCGACCCAAATGTGGTACCCTCTAACTTCTTACAGGTTCTAAATCCATGCATGTACATTTCTGGGTTCAAACTATATGGCATCATCAAGACCTCATTCTTATGGGCATACACCATCCTGCTCTCTTGAGGCAGATCCAACAGGGTATCCCTCCCATCACTCAGAAAGCGTCCCCACAACCCCGCTCCCCAATCCTTCTCAGGGACCCGGTGGGACACCATGGCTATCTCATATGCGGCAAACCATTGCCCAATATCCTCACTCTTATGGAAATCCTTGATGACATCCTTGGCTATGTAAACTCTACTCTCGGAAGGTACTAAAGGTATGCCGGCACCAGAGGGGGAGATCTCTAAACTCTTAGCCTTGATCTCCAACTCCCTCAATGCTCTCTGATACTCAAGTTTCATTTTCTCAAGTTCAAATACCAACCTGTTATTCTCAATATCCAAGTTTTTACTCTCTAGGTCCTTCTGACCTTCCAATTTGGCCATCTACAAACTATGCTTCCTATCTCTCTCTGTTCTCCATCTCTTCTGGAGACAGATTCTTTGAGGACACACTAGTACTTGGATTAGAAAGTGCTTTACCTCCCACTAAATCCACTTTGTCATCCTGCTACCCTCCAGCATTCTCTCCCTCATTCCTAGCGGACTCTCTCGCATCTAACCAAGCCTTAAGGGTCTTCTGATACTCCTCCTTCCTGGAGAGACCCGCAGCAGGGACTGTGAATTGCTTGCAAAAAGACTTTAGCTGTTTGGCAGTGTAGGTCTCTAACCTGTCTTCCTGAAAGATGAGATCCTCCGAAGCATTGGACGTTATCCTACCCATTGTAGACATAACTGGCAATTACAATCAACAATAGAACAAAATCAACCTGTATGTGGTTGCACCTAGGTCTACACTCACTAATAGCATACACCAGTTATTATATGTGGATCATAAATCAAAGTCCTGATCCCCACCGCTGACCACCAATGTTAAAATGGGGATCTCTAGTTGGCAGCGGCTGGCGCCGAGGTCCAAATAGGGATCCTTCTTCCTAAGTCAGAGGAAGTGAGCTACACCCTTTGATAACCCCTGCTAAACCCTGTGGTAATGTAGCATGAGCAGACAGGCCTATCTCTGAGGCAGTATGTGAAACATTTATGACTATACACAATAACGCAGTGAAGACACTACAACGGAACACCACACAAGTAGCTATGGAACAATAAGTATCTTTATATAAGCTTAACACAAGGCTCAAAAGCGATCAAGAAGCCACAATGCAGGTAAATACAGATTCACTTAAAAAGCAATAAAAGCACTCAAAAGCGTGTGAAACGAACTTAGTTCGAGGCCGGGTCTCCACGACCCGGTGATGCACAATGTACCTGAGGTTTAAAGGGGCATGGCACGCAGCCTCACAAGGAAGCCGCGGTGATGACAGGCAGACTCGCAACGGCCACAGCCCCCAGCTGTAGCGGTCCGTGGCGTCCACTCACGGTAATCATGGGACTTGGCCTCAAGAAGGGCACCCAGCGGCACACGCAGGTGATAACAAGAAACTTGATGTGGTGACTAGTGCGGGCACTCAGCGGCACAGCTCCTCAGCTGCAGCGGCACACAATAGTAATAGCCATGAATATCGTAAGATGGCAAATGCGGGTGCTCAGCGGCACAGCTCCTCAGCTGCAGCGGCCCGCCATAGCAATGATTCTCGTAGCACAGCAAATGCGGGCTCTTAGCTCCAACAGTTCCTCATCTGCGGCGGTCCACAATAGCGATAACAATGACTTTGGTAACACAGGCAAAGGTGGGTTCTCAGCGGCAACAGCTCCTCAGCTGCGGCTGCCCACAATAGCGATGCAATGACTTTGGTCACACAGTCAAATGTGAGCTCTCAGCGGCAACAGCTCCTCAGCTGCGGCGGCCCACCCTAGCGAGGCTCTGGAATTCTTGACAGAGGCCTCACCTGCGAGTAGAATCCCTGTCAAATAGGAATCCGGAGGGCTGATGGGTGAAATCTAATGTCCCTGAGACTACAGCAGGAGGCAAGCTTAAATCAGGCCCTTGTGTAGTTGCTACAGCAAGATGGATGAAAGTTTCAAAGTCCTTTCCCTCTAGTTACACGGACAGAGGTTCATTGTGACATCCAGAAGTAACACACCGTGTAGGGGTTTCAGCACAGATCTTAATACTTTAAAAGTCTTTGTTCTCAAAAAGTCACAAATCACTGAACCCAGCCAGAACCAGTTTGGTGTCGTCCTGGAGCACTCTATTAACAAGGCGGCATCCTGCCTTTCAGGAAGAGGGGGTCTGCCATCAGACACTCAGTGGGAGGTGGAGCCATCATTCACCTTGCCGGGCACAGCCCTGCGCAGATCAAAGGGTCACCCCGCCCTATACTCCAACTGCAGATGTCTCTATTTATTCCAGGTAGGCCTCAGCCTGGCCTGACCTTCCAAAAGCAGACAGCCAATACACATAACAGCAAAGCTTCGACTTTCCGATCCTGGGTCAATTAGGATGATACCAGTCAATTTACAATAGGGAGCATTCACGCTGTGGCACTGAATGGCAGTGGCACAGCGCCCAGAGCATCTAACAAAAGCAAAACACAGAGGAGACAGAAGCGAAAAATAGAAGTGAGACCCACGCCAATGGTGCCAGGTCTAACACATACACTTCTGTGAAGAGTTTGATGTTGGGGTTGAGAAGGAATAGTCCTCCTGCTGTGCTGACACATAGGAGTAAATGAAGAGGTTGAGCTTTGAGGCAGAGAGAACATCTTCTTTATGCCTTGCGAGATACCCTGCTGTGAAGAGGTTGGCCATGACTAGTTTCTAGACTGAGAAACTACTGAAAGTCCATAAGAACCTCAACCATGCCATGGGGAGGCTGTGTAAGGGTTCGCTGATCCTCAGAACATGTGCACACTCTAGTACCAGGATAGTTGACGCAGTGGGGCTACTCTGTTGTGCACCCCTGAAACAGAGAGTCAAGGAATCCAACAATACATAAACTCTCTGACTCACTAAACCACCTTCTTGCTCATAGACAATACATGGTCTCCAGATCTCAGTGGCTTGTATTGGCCCGCTATGTTCATCCTACACCTCATTTGTCCATGTTCACATCTTGTTCTTGCTATCTGTGCTAAGATGCTGCTGCAGGCCTTCACTGTTCCTTTTGTTAAGTTATTTCAGTACAGCATGTCTAAGCTTGGGCCTCAATGCTCACATTCTTGGCATCTCTCAGTTCTGCATTTATTTGCCTGTTAATTTGGTGTTCAAAGCTGAATATATGATTTTAGGTAAGTGCTCCAGAACTGAATACTATACATGTGATGAGGCTCTGGAAATGTTCACAATACCAAAGACAAGGCCTGCAAAAAAGCACACTAGGCTCCTAATGAGATTTCTAGATCAGGACACAGTGACCTAGCAGTAATTTCGAGAATTTAACATAATACTCATGATAAGGCCTCTAGATCTCATAAAAAATTAGGTCTCTAGAAAAACACCACTCGACCTCCAGAAAGGGGCACAATGCTTAAGATGTGGTCTCTGTAACTGGACACAGTACTTACAATGAGGCCAGGGGATTATCTTCAGGGGGGCTGAGTTTGTGGGTGTTACATTCCCCTACTAAATGTATTTTCTGGTAAATAGGTGGGTACATGTGCATTCAGTTGGGTATTGTGAGATGTCAGTCGAATTTCACCAGGGATGTTTATATACACAGACAAAAGCACGTGCACACACTTTCTCCCTTTCAGTTTTGAAAGTCCTCAAAATATTGTTCTGTTTTACAAAATATTGTGTTTTCTCTTTCAGTACTTCTACCAATCGCATTCTTCTCCCTTTCCACTGCTACCTAGGCCCCTGTCATGCACCCTGCTTCGCAAAATGTATTGAAAGATTATATGCCAGCCCGATTGTCGGAAAATCTGAATCTCCCTGCCCCAAAACATACTGACCAAACTACGCCACTGGATGAGGCTACCAAAACCAAGTACACAACTACAAATTAATCTTCAGAAATGGACACACTAGTCAAGGAGAGGCTTCTGGAACTAGACTTAGCATTTACAATATGAGACCTCTGTAACCAGACACAATGTTCCAGAAGAGGCCTCTAAAACAGAACACCCAAGAGGCGCAATACAGTAGTTGTTGCAGCAGTGGTGGCAGTCTCCCAGCTGTGAGGCAGGCTTCCAAAGTTAAACTATAGCTCACCTGCACCCGCGTTCTGTAGGTGGGCTTCTCGCACAGTGTGCCCTACAAAGCTGTCTCAGCCTTTTGACGTCCTGAGTTAATCATTGGTGCTGCGCCAGAGTGTCGGGTAAATATCATGTTATACTTTGTAGGCAGTTGAGCGATTTGACTCAGCCTTCAAACCTGTAGCAAGCAGTGCAGTGCAGCCAGCAGGCCTTACTCTGTCAGTGTGTTTAATTGGCAGCACTCGGCTCCAGCTTGCTATAAATGTGTAACAATGCATTTCAGTGCCGTGATGTGGGCCACCAGTCTGAAATGCGTTAGTTTAATGCCTGATGTGTGGTACTTGGACAGGCTGGTCCCATGACTGCGATTAGCTTAGCTGTTGGGCTTTGTGTATTCCTCCCAGTGAGACAAAAATAGGATTAGGTGTTAGCAGACTTGGCCAACCTGCCAGGATGGCAGGGGGCAGAGCTTTTCCCTGCCCACCTACAGTTCAAAGGTCTGCCTCCAGCACACAAACTAGGGAATCTGGTACTGGCCTTTTTTCACCCCAGACTTCTTGGTGCCTTGGTAGGTTAAGGGAAGAAGTTTCCATAACCAGATGTGAGGGTAGCATGGGAAATTCCCAGCTTCAAAGGCTGGCTCACAGTATAAATATTGCACCCACAGAACACCTCTTCAGTACACTTCTGAACTTGTTGAAGACTTCAGAATGCCTTCCTGGACCCCAAGAAGACCACCCTGCTGGTTGAGGCCCGCCTTTTAAAAAACTGAAATTTGTTTTATATATAGTGCAAACTAGACCCAAAGGTATTGGACCGCTTTACATGGGCATCAGTTGCCTAACAGAAGGACACACTCATTTTTGTTAGGCACAGGGAGATTACATTATTTGCCCAGAATCAGAGGAGTTTGAGCATCCCTGCCGAGACTCAAACCCAGTTCCCCAGCTCCTAAGTCAACCGCTGCTCTGCTGCTTGAGGAATGCCTTGCTCACCAAAAGACTTCCCTGCTTCTAGAAGCCTGCCTTGATGCTTGAAAGAGAACTGGACCATCTTCATGAACACAGGATCACCAGACATGAGTCCAAGGGATAGTTTGTTGACCTTCTGTGTGAACTACAGGGGCATAACAAGCTCCAGAGACCTTGAACTCAACACTTCTTCTTTGCTGGAGAGTTTTAATCCCCCCCACCAAGTGGTGCCTCCCAGGTCCTGCACTCTTGGAAGTGGTGTTAGAGATCCTGCTCCTACCTAGCCAAAAAATGTGGGACTTCGAAAAAGTTTCACAGAAAGTACCAGAAGAACTGACAGAAGACAGAGGTACCTGACAGCTGATCCGCCCAAGGTGCATTGACAGTTGGTCTGACATTGCAGTAGCTTCTGCTACTTTATTTTACGCAGCAGTAAATCCTGTTCACCAGGACCTCTCAGTGACAGTGTATGGCTTCATGGAGCCCTCTTCTGCTTCAGCTTGGAGCTCTGTCCCGCTGGTGGTTTTTGGCTTCCAAAAAGTTGTCTAAGTCAGAAGGTAAAAACCTTTACCGGGCTCAATGGTGACCAGCTCCCCATTTATGATGACAAACTCCTCAGCCAGGAAATCCTGCTTCTTCTGCTCAGATCTTTTCCCTGCTATTGTCAAAGGGGTTTCTAAAACTTTATCCAGTGCTCCCCGGTGATGACAAATCCTTTTTGGATGCAGCCTGCTGTCTTGCCCCGCTGCACTCTACCTTCTCCTGGACTTTTTCTTCAAAAATTAATCTCAGTCCAAAGATCAGCAAAGACCAGGCTCAATCCACCTTGTGTATCTGACTTGTGCTTCATGGTGGTCAACCTTAACTTTTGACTTTGTCCTAGTCTAACGCAACCAGATACACGCAGTTGGCATTTTGGTCTTGTAGGTGCTAGATTTCAATAAACAGTTAAAAAGAAGGGTGTAGTTATAGGATTTCATTTTATTTTGGTGTGATTCTACTTTTAAAAATATATCTTGGGGGGCGTGGCCAAGACGGCGAACATGGCGGACGCAGCCTAAACGAGCTCCGTCCCGCCGATTGTTAATCCTGCCTGCATCCTGCGTTGCCCCGACCATACTGCTCCCAAACTCGAGTGGCTACAAGCGGCTTTGAAGGCGGCATCCCGGCGGCGATTGAGATACAGCCGCCGAGAGCCTGTCGGCGACGAGGCCTTCATCTCTGGCCGCAGCCGGGACCTCGATTGCCAAACAGCCCGACCGGAAGCGAGGGGAAGCCGGGGTGCGCCGGCGGAAGGTGCCGCTCGGGTGAGACGAAGCGGCGGAGCCCGCGCCTGGACGCTCGGCGCGACAGTGCCCACGACAGCTGGAGGAGGACGGCGAAGGCGCCCTAACATCGGCTGCAGCAGGGTGAGGAGCGGTGGTGGGGCGTGTGACCCAGTGGGGGAGGGGACACTCCGGGACCGTGCCTGACCCCACTCGGCGGCGGTTTCAAGCCGCGGGGCACAGGCATACCAGAAGCTGGAAGACGCTGCACAGACTCTGGATTACCTCTAGCAGGCCTGTGGCGGAGTGAGTGGCCCCCGTTGCCGCGTGGCTCGGCCGTGTGGACCCAGCACTGTCTCCGGCCACTGGACACATAGTAACTTACAGGGGCTCGAAGACACCCATCCTCCGGAAATGCACGTGCAGTGAGTGGTGCCTTCAGCTGCCGATTTCCCCGGAATTGAGACTACTACTTTGTCTGCACCATGACGAGAGGGGGCAACAGCGGCAACAATCCCAAACAGGGCCCGATGGACAAGTTCGCGGGTCCCAGTGGGGGTGCGGGGGCTTCTGGCGGTCCCCAGAGCGCTGGACCGGACAATGCAGCGTTGATGGCGGCGATCACTCAGTCGAGGGACATGCTCGACGCGAAAATCGGAGCAGTTGGAGCCGACGTGACCCTGCTCCGCCAAGACCTACGCAATGCGGTTGCACGCATCACCGAAACAGAATCCAGGATCACGGAGGTTGAGGACGATGTGGTGATTCTCAAGAAGAAAGTTGGTGCCATGGAGGGAATCCAGAAGGGACTTGTACTGCGGGTGGAGGACGCGGAAGGGAGGGCCAGAAGGAACAACCTGCGCTTCGTGGGCTTCCCGGAGGACTGCGAAAAAGGGAACATGGAGGCCTTCCTGACCCAATTGCTGGAGGGGTGGCTCCCCCCGGACTCCCTGTCGCGCTGCTTTGTGGTGGAGCGGGCGCATCGGGCACTTCTTCCCAAACCGCCCACTGGAGCTCGCCCCCGCTCGGTGATTGACAAATTGCTCAATTACCACGATAGGGACGTCATCCTACGTCAAGCCCGAGCCCAAGACCCTCTAATGTTTGAGAACCACAAAATCCTTGTGTTCCCGGACTACACAAAACTGGTCCAGCAGCGGAGACAGTCGTTCACCGCGGCAAAAGCACGTCTGCGAGAGCTCAAAATTCCGTATGCTCTACTCTTCCCGGCACGTCTGCGGGTGGTGTTTCAATCCCGCACCCAGTTCTTTAATTCCCCGGAGGAAGTGTTTGAGTGGACAGACGAAACGGTTCGAGTCAAAGTAAACACTCCCCCTAGGAGGGACTCGGATTCGTCGACCGCTGGGGGACCCCCGAAAACGCCTAGAAGATCACGCAGCAGGAGTAACTGGAGGGCACGCTCCCGGAAGCGCCCGCCTTCCCGCGACGAGACGACTGAGGCACCGGGGGGGACGGACTCTTCCCCCTCTAAATCTTGAGTTCCTCACACTCACGCTGATTCCAGAACTGGGCCTATATGGCTGATGTGGTACTTTGACGGATGGAGCAGGCCTGACACTGCTCCTGGACATGCCACTCCCAGATGAACTACGTGATTACCTACCCATGGGTGGCAGTAGGTCGGGAGGCGCTCGCATGAGAGCGGGCCTACTCCCGGAGTTCATCCCCACGTACTGGGTGGGGGGTTGTTGTGTACTTGGTGGGTAGTTGGGTGGGATCCATTGGTGTAGTGGGTCTTGGACCTCCCGTTGGAGGGTTGAGATTGCCTGCACCGTAAATGTAAATGTAGGTGTACTTATATAGCGCAAACCTGTCACCCAAAGGGCATCCTGGCGCTTGCTTAGGGAACCCGTCCTGGTATTCCCCTGTGAGAAACCCCGGCAGGGTGTCCACAAGGTGAAAGCCAGGCATCCCGCCGCGAGGGGCCATAGTGGAGATTAAGCAAGCTATTGCCCAGAGTTGCAGAGTGTGACCCCGTGATTCGAGTAGGCACCGGAGCGAGAATTGTCAAGTCCGTGGAATTTTTGAGCCCGAGACCCGCCGAGGCGGGGAATCGAACCCTGGTCCACGGTCGATCTCAGCTTCCGGGTCTGCCGCCTCTAACCACTGAGCCACGCTTCTCCACCGTGACAGGTACTTCAATGTTACTGAGGTATGGGGTGGGGGGTTGGAGGGGGGGTCGTTGGTACAGTTTGGGGCAAGGGTGGGGGTGTTGGGGGGACGGGGGTTTGGGTGATCCGGGGATGGTGGAGGGGGGAGTTGGGTCTAGCCCTAGCATGGTATATACGAGAACTTGGAGGCAGCGATATGTGCGTGTGTGGTCTTGGTGGCCCGACGATCTTAGATTTTGGATGACTGATGGCGGCTGAAGGACAGGGGGCGAACATCTCAAGAACCTCCATGCGTATATTGAGCTGGAACGTGAGAGGGATGCTCGATAAAATTAAACGGAGTGCGGTTCTACGGTTGGGGAAGATTGAAAAAGCAGATGTTTTGCTACTTCAAGAGACGCACCTTATGGGCACCAAAGTCCTTAGTTTACGGAGGTACGGCTATGAACAAGTGTTCCATGCTGGGTTCACGAGAGGGTCCAGGGGAGTCGCAATCCTGATACATCGTAGGGTCCCTTACACGCATGACACACAGTGGCTGGATGTGCATGGACGGTACGTGTTTATTAAGGGAAGGTTGGGGAGTGAGCCGGTGGTCTTTGGCAGTGTGTATGCCCCGCCCCCCCCCTCCAAGACGCTCTGATTGAACGACTGTTTGATGTATGGGCGGACGTCCCACTTGTGCTGACGATTGTGGGTGGTGATTGGAACGACGTGATGGATGGGAGACTTGATCGCTGTAGGCCCGGGGAGGTCAGCTCTCTGATAATACTACATGACTGAGCAGAATGGCGCGAGGGATGGGTTGGGTTGACACCTGGGGCTACCAACATGCATGCAATCGCGAATATACGTTTGTCTCCGCGGTCCACAAATCCTTCTCCCGCCTAGACTACCTGTTCGTCTGACAGCCCTGGATAGGAAGGGTTGACTCTACCTCCATACTTCCTAGGGGCCTGTCGGACCACTCCCCGACCGCACTGTCATTGAGCCTGGGTGTGCGGCGACAGCCATTTCGCTGGCGTCTTTCCACGTGGCACTTGCAGCACGATGACTACCAATCTCACATGAGGTAGGCAATAGCACATTACTGGGCGGAGAATGAAGACCCAAGTATAGATGCCATGACCTTGTGGGAAGCCCTGAAGCCGGTGATTCGGGGCGTGGACATCGCGTGGTGCGCCGCGCACCGTAGGACCCGCACATTGGCTTTAGCGGAAGCGGATGCCCAGGTGCGAAGCCAAGAGGCGACCTGCCTGACGGGAGAGAGTGGAGATGAGGTGACCAAGCTACTGCACCTCCAGCGGTCATACACCTCCCTATTGCTGGATGAGGCCCGACAGTCCTGGCTCGCTACGCAGAGCAGAATCTATCAATGGGGGGACAAATCTAGCACGATGCTATATAGACTATGTCAGAATACCTATCAAGCCCAACCCCTGCCGGGCCTCCGAGACGCCGCGGGTAACCCCATCTCGGACACCGGGGCTCTGGCCCAGACGTTTGCACAGTATTAGGAGACACAGTATGCCCCACGGGAATCCCTCCAAGCGGAGGAGATTGACAGATTCCTCGCTGACCTTCCACCCCGGGCGCTCTCGGATGAGGCCCGTGATCGCTTGGACCCCCGTTGTCGGCGGAGGAGTTAGGGGCAGCTCTAGGCGGACTGAACGCGGGCAAGGCCCCTGGGCCCAACGGATTCCCGTGTGAATATATGAAGGCGTTTCATCTCCAATTAGGGCTGCGCTATAAGAAGGCCCTAGAAGTAGCTAGGGACCGCGGAAGACTGCCAGCTGACTGGCGACATGCCGAAATTGTGGTTTTCTGCAAACCAGGGAGGCCCCAGGATAGTCCGGAATCTTATCGTCCGATTTCGTTGCTGAATGTTGAGGCGAAAATACTGGCAAAGGCTTTGGTGAACCGCCTCCTCCCATATATCACGGATCTGATCCATGCGGATCAGGCAGGATTCATGCCCCACAGAGCAACGAGACATAATATAAGGCGCGCGCACCTGGTGGTGGAGGCGGTTCGGGCAGCGGGCATCCCCGCGGCCCTCCTGCTGGCAGATATAGACCGCGCCTTTGACTCCCTAAGCTGGCCTTATCTTCGGGCACTCCTCCTCCGACTCAATCTGGGCCCACGTTTTCTGTCTTACGTCCACTTGCTGTATACGGACCTGACGGCGGCAGTCAGGGTTGCGGGGGCGGTCTCCAGCTCGTTCCCCATTGGCCGAGGCACCCGGCAGGGATGCCCTCTCTCACCTTACCTGTTCGCGCTAGCTATGGAACCGCTTGCGGCTTGGGTGAGGATTGATGCCCAATTGCGCGGAGTGGAGTGGGTGGGAGGCCCGTCTGATAGGATTGCCCTCTATGCTGACGACGTGCTTTTCTTCCTCACGGACCTCAATAAATCAGGGCCGAGGATCCTGGAAATCATGCGCGTTTTCGATGAGGTGTCAGGCCTTGGACTTAAGTTACGGAAGTCGAAATTATGGGTCCTGGGTGACGCGGGGGCCTTGGGTCCCTGGGCCTCAGGTCTGCAGGAAGCGACGGGAGGCCTTAAATACTTAGGCGTCTTTCTGACGGATATACCGGGAGTGTCGTGGTCTCGCAACATAGTGCCAGTTTGGGACACAATCCGTTCGGATATGCAGACGTGGTCCAGGATGCCCCTGAATGTCTATGGCCGCTCAGCCATTTTTAAGATGGTGGCCCTGCCCCGTGTCCTCTACCAACTGCAAAATCACCCGTACCCTGTTCCGCCGCAGTGGTTTCGGCAGGTGAACTCCGCCTTGGGTTGCTTCCTGTGGACCGGGGGAGCAGTGAGAGTGGCGCTCCGCACCTGCTTCCTGTCGACCTACTGTGGGGGGCTGGCCACGTCGGACGTCCAGTCCTACTATCAGGCGTAGCACCTACTTGTCCTTAACGAATGGTGGTATGGGGATCGAGTTGACCCGACCTATGCCCTGGAGAGGTATATGATGGACCCGGACACGCTCCACACTATCCTATACTCGGCAGCTATCCGGAAGAGACTTCCGATGGTCACCCAGGTAGTCTTCCGAGTATGGCGCGACGCCCTCCGCCGCATGGGGTGGTGGAATAGATTGACAAGCGAGACTCCCCTGTGGCACAATGGGCGGTTGCCAGGATTGGCTTCACTGCGGGGCTTTGAAGGCTGGGACGCTATTGGCATCTCGGCGCTGGGCCACGTTCTAAAGGGCACGACCCTCAAATCATTCCAGGTATTGCGGGAGGAATATGACATGCCCTAGTCCCAATTCTTCAGATATTTACAGCTCCGACACGCGGGCACCCAGCGGCACTCACAGGTGATAACTAGATCCTGGATGTGGTGACTAGTGCACGAACTCAGCGGCACAGCTCCTCAGCTGCAGCAGCCCACAATAGTGATAGCAATTATTCTCGTAGAACGGCAAATGCGGGCACTCAGTGGCACAGCTCCTCAGCTGCAGCGGCTTGCAATTGCGATGATTCTCGTAGGATGGCAAATGCGGGCACTCAGCCGCACAGCTCCTCGGCTGCAGTGACCCACAAGAGCGATAGCAATGATTCTCGTAGCACAGCAAATGCGGGCCCTCAGCGACACAGCTCCTCAGCTGCAGCGGCCACAATAGTGATGTGATGACTTTGGTAACACAGGAAAATGCGGGCTCTCAGCGGCAAGAGCTCCTCTGCTGCGGTGGCCCACAATAGCGATAACGATGACTTAGGTAACACAGGCAAATGCGGGCTCTCAGCGGCAACAGCTCCTCAGCTGCAGTGGCACATAATAGCGATGCAATGACTTTGGTAACACAGGCAAATGCGGGCTCTCAATGGCAACAGCTCCTCAGCTGCGGCAGCCCATTATAGTGATAATCATGACTTTGGTAACACAGGTAAATGCGGCCTTTCAGTGCCAACAGCTCCTCAGCTGTGGCGGTCCACAATAGCGATGCAATGACTTTCAGCCCGCGTTCCCCGCAGTAGAACCAGAGGCTCTGGAATTCTTGACAGAGGCCTCATCTGCGAGTAGAATCCCTCTCAAGTAGGAATCCGGACGGCTGATGGGTGAAGTCTTATGTCCCTGAGACTTCAGCAGGAGGCAAGCTCAAATCAGGCCCTTGGGTAGTTGCTTCAGCAAGATGGATGAAAGTTTCAAAGTCCTTTCCCTCTAGTTACATGGACAGATGTTCGTCTTGACATCCAGAAATAACAAACAGTGCAGGAGTTTGAGCACAGATCTTTATACCAAAAGTCTTTGTTCTCAAAAAGACACAAATCCCTGAACCCAACCAGAACCAGTTTGGTGTCGTCCTGGAGCACTTTATTTACAAGGCGGCATCCTGCCTTTCAGGAGGTGGGGGTCTGCCATCAGACACACAGTGGGTGGTGGAGCCAATATTCACCTTGCCAGGCACAGCCCTGCACAGATTAAAGGGTCACCCCTCCACATACTCTAACTGCAGATCTCTATATTTAATCCAGACCAGCCTCAGCCTGCCCAGACCTTCTAAAACCAGACAGCCAATACACATAACAGCAGAGCACATGGGAAGGCTTAGACAAGAAAATACCTACTTCCCAAAAGTGGTAGTTTTAAACAGAGAATATAAAAATAACCGTCACTAAAAGATGCACTTTAATATTTGGAGCTCAGGCATAACAAATTCGACTTTCCTATCATGTTCATGTTCATGAATTGTACCAATTCATAATGTCAATTTACAATAGGGAGCATTCGTGCTGTTGCACTGAATGGCAGTGGCACAGCGTCCAGAGCATCTAACACCAGCAAAACACAGAGAAGACAGAAGTGAAAAATGGAAAGGAGACCCACGCCAATGATGCCAGGTCTAACACGCATCCCCTCCAGCTGAAATGTGGGGAGAACTACCCACCCACTTGGGAGTTCTCATCACTAAGGCGGGAAAAAATAGACAAACCATCAGCATTGGCGTGTTCTGTACCAGGGCGGTATTCCACCGTAAAGTCCATACTCTGTAGGAAACTGGACCACCTCAAAAACTTGGGATTCTCTCCACTCATCTGCATTAGCCATCTGAGGGGCCTGTGGTCATTCTGAACCTGGAAGTGAGTACCAAAAAGGTATGGTCTCAGCTTCTTCAGTGCCCAGACCACAGCAAATGCCTCACGCTCAATTGCACTCCACCTCTATTCCTGTGGAAGTAACCTCCTACTAATGAAAGCTACAGGTTGGTCTCTGCCCTCCTCATTGATCTGTGACAGAACGGCACCCACACCATGCTCGGAAGCATCTGTCTGGAGAACAAATTATTTTGAAAAATTGGGCGCCTGAAGAACCGGTGGGGTTCACATGGCAGTCTTCAGGGTGTCAAAAGCTTTCTGACAGGTGTCAGTCCAGTACACAATCTTTGGCTGCTTCTTAGAAGACAGCTCCATCAAGGGTGCAACAATGTTGCTATACCCCTTGACAAACCTCCTGTAATAATCTTTGAGTCCTAAAAAGGCTGTCACCTCCGTCTGGGTCTTTGAGGGCTCCCAAGCCAGGATGGTTTCAATCTTGGGCTGTAGGGGAGCCACCTGGCTGCTCTCCACCTGGTGTCCCAAGTACACCACAGAACCCTGCCCAATCTGGCATGTCCTTGCCTTGATTATGAGGCCTGCTTTTCACAGTGCCTTCAACACTTCCCCAGAGGTGGCGCAGATGGTCCTCCCATGAGGAACTAAACTCTGCAATGTCATCCAGGTAGGCGGCGCTGAAATCCTCCAGCCCAACCAACACCCTGTTGACCAACCTCCGAAAGGTGGCAGGGTCATTCTTCATCCAAAAGGGCATCACCCGGAACGGTAGTGCTCATCTGGTGTGGAGAATACTGACCTCTCCTTTGCCCCATCAGTCAAGGCGATCTGACAAAAACCCAGACATCAAAACAAACATGCTGAGGTACCGTGCAGCCCCTAGCTGATCTATGAGCTCATCAGCTCTGGGGATGGGGTTGCGCAGCTGTCTTCGTGACTGAATTGGGACCTCGGTAGTCCACGCAGAACCAAAGTACTGGGGTGGCACCAGGCGCTGCAGCTTTTGGTACCAGGACCACAGGGCTGGAACTAGGGCTGCTAGAGGATTCAATCACCCCTAAAGCAAACATTTTGGAGACCTCCCCCTTAATGTATGCCCTGACCCGGTCAGTCACTTGGTAAGCCTGGTGCTTCACAGGAGAACTTTCCCCAGTGTCTACGTCATGGACGCACCAATCAGTGACACTAGGCACCAGGGAGAACAGATCACTGAATTGCCCCAAAAGTTGGCGACAATCACTCTGCTGTTCAGGTGTCAGTGTGGCGGAGAGGACCACACCCTCCACTCACCCATCTTGCTCCTTTGCACACAGGAGGTCAGGAAGAGGCTCACTCTCCTCCTCCATCCCAGCATATGTTGCCAGAAGCATGCCCACTTCAGACCTCTCAAAGTGGGGCTTCTGGCGGTTAACATGTAGGACCCGCAAGGGGTTCTTGGGAGACCGCAAGTCCACCATGTAGGTAACAGGGCTCTTGCGCTCCACTGCCTCAAAGGGGACGGTCCACTTATCCTGGAGCGCAGATGGGTTCAACTGGGGCCATGACCCAAACCTTTTGACCAGACTGAAACTCAATCAGAGTGGCATTCTGATCGTGCCTGCGTTTCATGTCTTCCTGGCTGGCTTCTAGATTTTTCTCAGCAAGTTTTCTGAAATGCCGAGTCTGGTTCCTGAAGGCCAGCATGTGACTAAACGCATCCTGAGGAGGTTTCCTGGGAGATTGCTCCCAGCCTTCCTTGACCAGACTCAGAGGCCCTCCTACCAGGTGACCATAGAGCAGTTCAAAAGGACTGTACCCTAGTGACTTCTGGTGAACCTCACGGTAATCAAACAACAGGCATGGCAAGAGGACGTACCGCTTATGCCTCTTGGGCTCTTCTAGGCCCATAATCATGCCCTTAAGGGTCCGGTTGAATCTCTCAACCATGCCATTACCTTGGTGGTGGTAAGGAGTCGTAAACTTGTAATTTACCCCACGCTCCTCCCACAGATACTTCATATATTTGGAAATGAAGTTAGTACCCCTATCAGACACCATCTCTCTGGGGAATCCCACACTAGAGAAAATCCCCTTCAGTGCACATCCTACCATGGGGGCCGTCACTGTCCTGAGGGGGATGGCTTCAGGGTACCGGGTGGCATGGTCCACCAATACCAAGATGAACCTGTTGCCCATGGCTGCATTGGGGTCCAGAGGCCCCACAATGTCAATGCCCACTCATGTGAATGGGGTACTGATAACTGGAAAGGGCTGGAGTGGGGCTTGATCTTCCCCCCACTCTTCCCACTTGCCTGGCAAGTTACACATGTCCTGCAGTGATCATCTGAGCTCCTGTGCATCTGGGGCCAATAAATGTGGGTGACCAGCCTCTCGAAGGTCTTGGTCTGCCCCAGATGTCCGGCCAATGGCACATCAGGAGCCAACACCAGTAGGAAAGCTCTGAAGAACTGGGGTACCACCAGCACACAGGCTGACCCAGGCTCAGCAACCTTAGGCTCGCTGTAAAGAAGGTAATTCTCCCAATAGATCATATGATGCCTGGGCTGCAGCCTGTTGCTGCAGCCCCTCAATAGAAGGGCACGTTCTCTGCTGTTCACAAAATTCCTCCCTTGTGGGCCCTCCTTCCTGCTGCCATTGTGTCAGCTCAGGCAGGTCACCCAGTTCAGCTACTTGTTCCCCTGTAGGCTCCAGGGCATCCCCCTCAATGTCTGCTCCCTCCTGGACCATGGGAACCATGGGGGCAGTTTTCCCGTGCCCCCTACCCCTTCTCTTTAAGGCAGGGGCCAGGGCCATACTTTCAGGCTCCAGGTCCTTCTGAACATCCTTACTGGCTGCCATGGACCGAGTGGTCGCCACGCCCACTCAGGCAGACCCATCATTTCCAAGTGAGATTTCCTCTCCACCATAGCCCACGGGGAGTTATCTAAATTGTTGCCTAACAGACAGTCTACCGGCTTGGCTGGCCTCACAGATACTTGAAGAGTTCCTGAGACCCACCCCACATAAAGGGAACTTGAGCCAACTCACACTGGCTCTCAGAGTTGTCTGCTGACACTACTGGGCAGAATGCATGGGGGACAGCCTGCCCCTTGGACCCCAATCGGGAGCTGACAGCAGTCACACTAGCTCCTGTGTCCCTATGAGCCTCCACCCTATGGCCATTGATGGCCCCCCACTGCCTGTACATCTTGGTGTTAGCAGGCAGTGCAGGGATAGGGACCTTCTCAAAGTCTCCTAGCGAGACAAGGGTCACTTCTAGGGAATTCCACCAACCTTGGGCACCCATCTCCTCCCCTACCAGGGCTATACTGGCAATCTGGTGGGGGGTGCACGGGTGGTGCATTGGTGGTCCCTCTGGGGACACTGGGGATCATAATACCGGTGGCCCACTCGACCACACTTAAAGAAAGTAAAAGGCCCTCTCTGAACAGGCCTACCTGTTGGGGAACTGGTTTCTTCTCAGGGGGAGGCTGGGACACCACTTCTTGGTTCCCTGGGGAATTACTTTGGGGCACTCTCTGGAACTCCCTCTGTTTACCCCGTCCCCCCCACTTCTCTGCTGGGGACCCTGCCCATCTTTGGCGAAGTCTCCCACAGGACCCTTGCGAACCTGGGTGCTCACCCAGTGGTCCGCCTCTTCAGCAAGCTTCCTAGGGTTAGTTAGCTTGCTATCAATACGGTGCTGGCGTAGCTCTGGATAACAGTTACTAGATAAGTGCTCCCATGCAAACAAATCATATATTGCTCAAAAGTTTCCACTTTGCTACCCTTTTCCCAGCGATCCATTTCTCTGCAAAAAAAAGACACATATTCAACCCAAATGTGGTACCCTCTAACTTCTTACAGGTTCTAAATCCATGCATGTACATTTCTGGGTTCAAACTATATGGCATCATCAAGACCTCATTCTTATGGGCATACACCATCCTGCTCTCTTGAGGCAGATCCAACAGGGTATCCCTCCCATCACTCAGAAAGCGTCCCCACAACCCCGCTCCCCAATCCTTCTCAGGGACCCGGTGGGACACCATGGCTATCTCATATGCGGCAAACCATTGCCCAATATCCTCACTCTCATGGAAATCCTTGATGACATCCTTGGCTATGTAAACTCTACTCTCGGAAGGTACTAAAGGTATGCCGGCACCAGAGGGGGAGATCTCTAAACTCTTAGCCTTGATCTCCAACTCCCTCAATGCTCTCTGATACTCAAGTTTCATTTTCTCAAGTTCAAATACCAACCTGTTTTTCTCAATATCCAAGTTTTTACTCTCTAGGTCCTTCTGACCTTCCAATTTGGCCATCTACAAACTATGCTTCCTATCTCTCTCTGTTCTCCATCTCTTCTGGAGACAGATTCTTTGAGGACACACTAGTACTTGGATTAGAAAGTGCTTTACCTCCCACTAAATCCACTTTGTCATCCTGCTACCCTCCAGCATTCTCTCCCTCATTCCTAGCGGACTCTCTCGCATCTAACCAAGCCTTAAGGGTCTTCTGATACTCCTCCTTCCTGGAGAGACCCGCAGCAGGGACTGTGAATTGCTTGCAAAAAGACTTTAGCTGTTTGGCAGTGTAGGTCTCTAACCTGTCTTCCTGAAAGATGAGATCCTCCGAAGCATTGGACGTTATCCTACCCATTGTAGACATAACTGGCAATTACAATCAACAATAGAACAAAATCAACCTGTATGTGGTTGCACCTAGGTCTACACTCACTAATAGCATACACCAGTTATTATATGTGGATCATAAATCAAAGTCCTGATCCCCACCGCTGACCACCAATGTTAAAATGGGGATCTCTAGTTGGCAGCGGCTGGCGCCGAGGTCCAAATAGGGATCCTTCTTCCTAAGTCAGAGGAAGTGAGCTACACCCTTTGATAACCCCTGCTAAACCCTGTGGTAACGTAGCATGAGCAGACAGGCCTATCTCTGAGGCAGTATGTGAAACATTTATGACTATACACAATAACGCAGTGAAGACACTACAACGGAACACCACACAAGTAGCTATGGAACAATAAGTATCTTTATATAAGCTTAACACAAGGCTCAAAAGCGATCAAGAAGCCACAATGCAGGTAAATACAGATTCACTTAAAAAGCAATAAAAGCACTCAAAAGCGTGTGAAACGAACTTAGTTCGAGGCCGGGTCTCCACGACCCGGTGATGCACAATGTACCTGAGGTTTAAAGGGGCATGGCACGCAGCCTCACAAGGAAGCCGCGGTGATGACAGGCAGACTCGCAACGGCCACAGCCCCCAGCTGTAGCGGTCCGTGGCGTCCACTCACGGTAATCATGGGACTGGGCCTCAAGAAGGGCACCCAGCGGCACACGCAGGTGATAACAAGAAACTTGATGTGGTGACTAGTGCGGGCACTCAGCGGCACAGCTCCTCAGCTGCAGCGGCACACAATAGTAATAGCCATGAATATCGTAAGATGGCAAATGCGGGTGCTCAGCGGCACAGCTCCTCAGCTGCAGCGGCCCGCCATAGCAATGATTCTCGTAGCACAGCAAATGCGGGCTCTTAGCTCCAACAGTTCCTCATCTGCGGCGCTCCACAATAGCGATAACAATGACTTTGGTAACACAGGCAAAGGTGGGTTCTCAGCGGCAACAGCTCCTCAGCTGCGGCTGCCCACAATAGCGATGCAATGACTTTGGTCACACAGTCAAATGTGAGCTCTCAGCGGCAACAGCTCCTCAGCTGCGGCGGCCCACCCTAGCGAGGCTCTGGAATTCTTGACAGAGGCCTCACCTGCGAGTAGAATCCCTGTCAAATAGGAATCCGGAGGGCTGATGGGTGAAATCTAATGTCCCTGAGACTACAGCAGGAGGCAAGCTTAAATCAGGCCCTTGTGTAGTTGCTACAGCAAGATGGATGAAAGTTTCAAAGTCCTTTCCCTCTAGTTACACGGACAGAGGTTCATTGTGACATCCAGAAGTAACACACCGTGTAGGGGTTTCAGCACAGATCTTAATACTTTAAAAGTCTTTGTTCTCAAAAAGTCACAAATCACTGAACCCAGCCAGAACCAGTTTGGTGTCGTCCTGGAGCACTCTATTAACAAGGCGGCATCCTGCCTTTCAGGAAGAGGGGGTCTGCCATCAGACACTCAGTGGGAGGTGGAGCCATCATTCACCTTGCCGGGCACAGCCCTGCGCAGATCAAAGGGTCACCCCGCCCTATACTCCAACTGCAGATGTCTCTATTTATTCCAGGTAGGCCTCAGCCTGGCCTGACCTTCCAAAAGCAGACAGCCAATACACATAACAGCAAAGCTTCGACTTTCCGATCCTGGGTCAATTAGGATGATACCAGTCAATTTACAATAGGGAGCATTCACGCTGTGGCACTGAATGGCAGTGGCACAGCGCCCAGAGCATCTAACAAAAGCAAAACACAGAGGAGACAGAAGCGAAAAATAGAAGTGAGACCCACGCCAATGGTGCCAGGTCTAACACATACACTTCTGTGAAGAGTTTGATGTTGGGGTTGAGAAGGAATAGTCCTCCTGCTGTGCTGACACATAGGAGTAAATGAAGAGGTTGAGCTTTGAGGCAGAGAGAACATCTTCTTTATGCCTTGCGAGATACCCTGCTGTGAAGAGGTTGGCCATGACTAGTTTCTAGACTGAGAAACTACTGAAAGTCCATAAGAACCTCAACCATGCCATGGGGAGGCTGTGTAAGGGTTCGCTGATCCTCAGAACATGTGCACACTCTAGTACCAGGATAGTTGACGCAGTGGGGCTACTCTGTTGTGCACCCCTGAAACAGAGAGTCAAGGAATCCAACAATACATAAACTCTCTGACTCACTAAACCACCTTCTTGCTCATAGACAATACATGGTCTCCAGATCTCAGTGGCTTGTATTGGCCCGCTATGTTCATCCTACACCTCATTTGTCCATGTTCACATCTTGTTCTTGCTATCTGTGCTAAGATGCTGCTGCAGGCCTTCACTGTTCCTTTTGTTAAGTTATTTCAGTACAGCATGTCTAAGCTTGGGCCTCAATGCTCACATTCTTGGCATCTCTCAGTTCTGCATTTATTTGCCTGTTAATTTGGTGTTCAAAGCTGAATATATGATTTTAGGTAAGTGCTCCAGAACTGGATACTATACATGTGATGAGGCTCTGGAAATGTTCACAATACCAAAGACAAGGCCTGCAAAAAAGCACACTAGGCTCCTAATGAGATTTCTAGATCAGGACACAGTGACCTAGCAGTAATTTCGAGAATTTAACATAATACTCATGATAAGGCCTCTAGATCTCATAAAAAATTAGGTCTCTAGAAAAACACCACTCGACCTCCAGAAAGGGGCACAATGCTTAAGATGTGGTCTCTGTAACTGGACACAGTACTTACAATGAGGCCAGGGGATTATCTTCAGGGGGGCTGAGTTTGTGGGTGTTACATTCCCCTACTAAATGTATTTTCTGGTAAATAGGTGGGTACATGTGCATTCAGTTGGGTATTGTGAGATGTCAGTCGAATTTCACCAGGTATGTTTATATACACAGACAAAAGCACGTGCACACACTTTCTCCCTTTCAGTTTTGAAAGTCCTCAAAATATTGTTCTGTTTTACAAAATATTGTGTTTTCTCTTTCAGTACTTCTACCAATCGCATTCTTCTCCCTTTCCACTGCTACCTAGGCCCCTGTCATGCACCCTGCTTCGCAAAATGTATTGAAAGATTATATGCCAGCCCGATTGTCGGAAAATCTGAATCTCCCTGCCCCAAAACATACTGACCAAACTACGCCACTGGATGAGGCTACCAAAACCAAGTACACAACTACAAATTAATCTTCAGAAATGGACACATTAGTCAAGGAGAGGCTTCTGGAACTAGACTTAGCATTTACAATATGAGACCTCTGTAACCAGACACAATGTTCCAGAAGAGGCCTCTAAAACAGAACACCCAAGAGGCGCAATACAGTAGTTGTTGCAGCAGTGGTGGCAGTCTCCCAGCTGTGAGGCAGGCTTCCAAAGTTAAACTATAGCTCACCTGCACCCGCGTTCTGTAGGTGTGCTTCTCGCACAGTGTGCCCTACAAAGCTGTCTCAGCCTTTTGACGTCCTGAGTTAATCATTGGTGCTGCGCCAGAGTGTCGGGTAAATATCATGTTATACTTTGTAGGCAGTTGAGCGATTTGACTCAGCCTTCAAACCTGTAGCAAGCAGTGCAGTGCAGCCAGCAGGCCTTACTCTGTCAGTGTGTTTAATTGGCAGCACTCGGCTCCAGCTTGCTATAAATGTGTAACAATGCATTTCAGTGCCGTGATGTGGGCCACCAGTCTGAAATGCGTTAGTTTAATGCCTGATGTGTGGTACTTGGACAGGCTGGTCCCATGACTGCGATTAGCTTAGCTGTTGGGCTTTGTGTATTCCTCCCAGTGAGACAAAAATAGGATTAGGTGTTAGCAGACTTGGCCAACCTGCCAGGATGGCAGGGGGCAGAGCTTTTCCCTGCCCACCTACAGTTCAAAGGTCTGCCTCCAGCACACAAACTAGGGAATCTGGTACTGGCCTTTTTTCACCCCAGACTTCTTGGTGCCTTGGTAGGTTAAGGGAAGAAGTTTCCATAACCAGATGTGAGGGTAGCATGGGAAATTCCCAGCTTCAAAGGCTGGCTCACAGTATAAATATTGCACCCACAGAACACCTCTTCAGTACACTTCTGAACTTGTTGAAGACTTCAGAATGCCTTCCTGGACTCCAAGAAGACCACCCTGCTGGTTGAGGCCCGCCTTTTAAAAAACTGAAATTTGTTTTATATATAGTGCAAACTAGACCCAAAGGTATTGGACCGCTTTACATGGGCATCAGTTGCCTAACAGAAGGACACACTCATTTTTGTTAGGCACAGGGAGATTACATTATTTGCCCAGAATCAGAGGAGTTTGAGCATCCCTGCCGAGACTCAAACCCAGTTCCCCAGCTCCTAAGTCAACCGCTGCTCTGCTGCTTGAGGAATGCCTTGCTCACCAAAAGACTTCCCTGCTTCTAGAAGCCTGCCTTGATGCTTGAAAGAGAACTGGACCATCTTCATGAACACAGGATCACCAGACATGAGTCCAAGGGATAGTTTGTTGACCTTCTGTGTGAACTACAGGGGCATAACAAGCTCCAGAGACCTTGAACTCAACACTTCTTCTTTGCTGGAGAGTTTTAATCCCCCCCACCAAGTGGTGCCTCCCAGGTCCTGCACTCTTGGAAGTGGTGTTAGAGATCCTGCTCCTACCTAGCCAAAAAATGTGGGACTTCGAAAAAGTTTCACAGAAAGTACCAGAAGAACTGACAGAAGACAGAGGTACCTGACAGCTGATCCGCCCAAGGTGCATTGACAGTTGGTCTGACATTGCAGTAGCTTCTGCTACTTTATTTTACGCAGCAGAAAATCCTGTTCACCAGGACCTCTCAGTGACAGTGTATGGCTTCATGGAGCCCTCTTCTGCTTCAGCTTGGAGCTCTGTCCCGCTGGTGGTTTTTGGCTTCCAAAAAGTTGTCTAAGTCAGAAGGTAAAAACCTTTACCGGGCTCAATGGTGACCAGCTCCCCATTTATGATGACAAACTCCTCAGCCAGGAAATCCTGCTTCTTCTGCTCAGATCTTTTCCCTGCTATTGTCAAAGGGGTTTCTAAAACTTCATCCAGTGCTCCCCGGTGATGACAAATCCTTTTTGGATGCAGCCTGCTATCTTGCCCCGCTGCACTCTACCTTCTCCTGGACTTTTTCTTCAAAAATTAATCTCAGTCCAAAGATCAGCAAAGACCAGGCTCAATCCACCTTGTGTATCTGACTTGTGCTTCATGGTGGTCAACCTTAACTTTTGACTTTGTCCTAGTCTAACGCAACCAGATACACGCAGTTGGCATTTTGGTCTTGTAGGTGCTAGATTTCAATAAACAGTTAAAAAGAAGGGTGTAGTTATAGGATTTCATTTTATTTTGGTGTGATTCTACTTTTAAAAATATATCTTGGGGGGCGTGGCCAAGACGGCGAACATGGCGGACGCAGCCTAAACGAGCTCCGTCCCGCCGATTGTTAATCCTGCCTGCATCCTGCGTTGCCCCGACCATACTGCTCCCAAACTCGAGTGGCTACAAGCGGCTTTGAAGGCGGCATCCCGGCGGCGATTGAGATACAGCCGCCGAGAGCCTGTCGGCGACGAGGCCTTCATCTCTGGCCGCAGCCGGGACCTCGATTGCCAAACAGCCCGACCGGAAGCGAGGGGAAGCCGGGGTGCGCCGGCGGAAGGTGCCGCTCGGGTGAGACGAAGCGGTGGAGCCCGCGCCTGGACGCTCGGCGCGACAGTGCCCACGACAGCTGGAGGAGGACGGCGAAGGCGCCCTAACATCGGCTGCAGCAGGGTGAGGAGCGGTGGTGGGGCGTGTGACCCAGTGGGGGAGGGGACACTCCGGGACCGTGCCTGACCCCACTCGGCGGCGGTTTCAAGCCGCGGGGCACAGGCATACCAGAAGCTGGAAGACGCTGCACAGACTCTGGATTACCTCTAGCAGGCCTGTGGCGGAGTGAGTGGCCCCCGTTGCCGCGTGGCTCGGCCGTGTGGACCCAGCACTGTCTCCGGCCACTGGACACATAGTAACTTACAGGGGCTCGAAGACACCCATCCTCCGGAAATGCACGTGCAGTGAGTGGTGCCTTCAGCTGCCGATTTCCCCGGAATTGAGACTACTACTTTGTCTGCACCATGACGAGAGGGGGCAACAGCGGCAACAATCCCAAACAGGGCCCGATGGACAAGTTCGCGGGTCCCAGTGGGGGTGCGGGGGCTTCTGGCGGTCCCCAGAGCGCTGGACCGGACAATGCAGCGTTGATGGCGGCGATCACTCAGTCGAGGGACATGCTCGACGCGAAAATCGGAGCAGTTGGAGCCGACGTGACCCTGCTCCGCCAAGACCTACGCAATGCGGTTGCACGCATCACCGAAACAGAATCCAGGATCACGGAGGTTGAGGACGATGTGGTGATTCTCAAGAAGAAAGTTGGCGCCATGGAGGGAATCCAGAAGGGACTTGCACTGCGGGTGGAGGACGCGGAAGGGAGGGCCAGAAGGAACAACCTGCGCTTCGTGGGCTTCCCGGAGGACTGCGAAAAAGGGAACATGGAGGCCTTCCTGACCCAATGGCTGGAGGGGTGGCTCCCCCCGGACTCCCTGTCGCGCTGCTTTGTGGTGGAGCGGGCGCATCGGGCACTTCTTCCCAAACCGCCCACTGGAGCTCGCCCCCGCTCGGTGATTGCCAAATTGCTCAATTACCACGATAGGGACGTCATCCTACGTCAAGCCCGAGCCCAAGACCCTCTAATGTTTGAGAACCACAAAATCCTTGTGTTCCCGGACTACACAAAACTGGTCCAGCAGCGGAGACAGTCGTTCACCGCGGCAAAAGCACGTCTGCGAGAGCTCAAAATTCCGTATGCTCTACTCTTCCCGGCACGTCTGCGGGTGGTGTTTCAATCCCGCACCCAGTTCTTTAATTCCCCGGAGGAAGTGTTTGAGTGGACAGACGAAACGGTTCGAGTCAAAGTAAACACTCCCCCTAGGAGGGACTCGGATTCGTCGACCGCTGGGGGACCCCCGAAAACGCCTAGAAGATCACGCAGCAGGAGTAACTGGAGGGCACGCTCCCGGAAGCGCCCGCCTTCCCGCGACGAGACGACTGAGGCACCGGGGGGGACGGACTCTTCCCCCTCTAAATCTTGAGTTCCTCACACTCACGCTGATTCCAGAACTGGGCCTATATGGCTGATGTGGTACTTTGACGGATGGAGCAGGCCTGACACTGCTCCTGGACATGCCACTCCCAGATGAACTACGTGATTACCTACCCATGGGTGGCGGTAGGTCGGGAGGCGCTCGCATGAGAGCGGGCCTACTCCCGGAGTTCATCCCCACGTACTGGGTGGGGGGTTGTTGTGTACTTGGTGGGTAGTTGGGTGGGATCCATTGGTGTAGTGGGTCTTGGACCTCCCGTTGGAGGGTTGAGATTGCCTGCACCGTGACAGGTACTTCAATGTTACTGAGGTATGGGGTGGGGGGTTGGAGGGGGGGTCGTTGGTACAGTTTGGGGCAAGGGTGGGGGTGTTGGGGGGACGGGGGTTTGGGTGATCCGGGGATGGTGGAGGGGGGAGTTGGGTCTAGCCCTAGCATGGTATATACGAGAACTTGGAGGCAGCGATATGTGCGTGTGTGGTCTTGGTGGCCCGACGATCTTAGATTTTGGATGACTGATGGCGGCTGAAGGACAGGGGGCGAACATCTCAAGAACCTCCATGCGTATATTGAGCTGGAACGTGAGAGGGATGCTCGATAAAATTAAACGGAGTGCGGTTCTACGGTTGGGGAAGACTGAAAAAGCAGATGTTTTGCTACTTCAAGAGACGCACCTTATGGGCACCAAAGTCCTTAGTTTACGGAGGTACGGCTATGAACAAGTGTTCCATGCTGGGTTCACGAGAGGGTCCAGGGGAGTCGCAATCCTGATACATCGTAGGGTCCCTTACACGCATGACACACAGTGGCTGGATGTGCATGGACGGTACGTGTTTATTAAGGGAAGGTTGGGGAGTGAGCCGGTAGTCTTTGGCAGTGTGTATGCCCCGCCCCCCCTCCAAGACGCTCTGATTGAACGACTGTTTGATGTATGGGCGGACGTCCCACTTGTGCTGACGATTGTGGGTGGTGATTGGAACGACGTGATGGATGGGAGACTTGATCGCTGTAGGCCCGGGGAGGTCAGCTCTCTGATAATACTACATGACTGAGCAGAATGGCGCGAGGGATGGGTTGGGTTGACACCTGGCGCTACCAACATGCATGCAATCGCGAATATACGTTTGTCTCCGCGGTCCACAAATCCTTCTCCCGCCTAGACTACCTGTTCGTCCGACAGCCCTGGATAGGAAGGGTTGACTCTACCTCCATACTTCCTAGGGGCCTGTCGGACCACTCCCCGACCGCACTGTCATTGAGCCTGGGTGTGCCGCGACAGCCATTTCGCTGGCGTCTTTCCACGTGGCACTTGCAGCACGATGACTACCAATCTCACATGAGGTAGGCAATAGCACATTACTGGGCGGAGAATGAAGACCCAAGTATAGATGCCATGACCTTGTGGGAAGCCCTGAAGCCGGTGCTTCGGGGCGTGGACATCGCGTGGTGCGCCGCGCACCGTAGGACCCGCACATTGGCTTTAGCGGAAGCGGATGCCCAGGTGCGAAGCCAAGAGGCGACCTGCCTGACTGGAGAGAGTGGAGATGAGGTGACCAAGCTACTGCACCTCCAGCGGTCATACACCTCCCTATTGCTGGATGAGGCCCGACAGTCCTGGCTCGCTACGCAGAGCAGAATCTATCAATGGGGGGACAAATCTAGCACGATGCTATATAGACTATGTCAGAATACCTATCAAGCCCAACCCCTGCCGGGCCTCCGAGACGCCGCGGGTAACCCCATCTCGGACCCTGGGGCTCTGGCCCAGACGTTTGCACAGTATTAGGAGACACAGTATGCCCCACGGGAATCCCTCCAAGCGGAGGAGATTGACAGATTCCTCGCTGACCTTCCACCCCGGGCGCTCTCGGATGAGGCCCGTGATCGCTTGGACCCCCCGTTGTCGGCGGAGGAGTTAGGGGCAGCTCTAGGTGGACTGAACGCGGGCAAGGCCCCTGGGCCCAACGGATTCCCGTGTGAATATATGAAGGCGTTTCATCTCCAATTAGGGCTGCGCTATAAGAAGGCCCTAGAAGTAGCTAGGGACCGCGGAAGACTGCCAGCTGACTGGCGACATGCCGAAATTGTGGTTTTCTGCAAACCAGGGAGGCCCCAGGATAGTCCGGAATCTTATCGTCCGATTTCGTTGCTGAATGTTGAGGCGAAAATACTGGCAAAGGCTTTGGTGAACCGCCTCCTCCCATATATCACGGATCTGATCCATGCGGATCAGGCAGGATTCATGCCCCACAGAGCAACGAGACATAATATAAGGCGCGCGCACCTGGTGGTGGAGGCGGTTCGGGCAGCGGGCATCCCCGCGGCCCTCCTGCTGGCAGATATAGACCGCGCCTTTGACTCCCTAAGCTGGCCTTATCTTCGGGCACTCCTCCTCTGACTCAATCTGGGCCCACGTTTTCTGTCTTACGTCCACTTGCTGTATACGGACCTGACGGCGGCGGTCAGGGTTGCGGGGGCGGTCTCCAGCTCGTTCCCCATTGGCCGAGGCACCCGGCAGGGATGCCCTCTCTCACCTTACCTGTTCGCGCTAGCTATGGAACCGCTTGCGGCTTGGGTGAGGATTGATGCCCAATTGCGCGGAGTGGAGTGGATGGGAGGCCCGTCTGATAGGATTGCCCTCTATGCTGACGACGTGCTTTTCTTCCTCACGGACCTCAATAAATCAGGGCCGAGGATCCTGGAAATCATGCGCGTTTTCGATGAGGTGTCAGGCCTTGGACTTAAGTTACGGAAGTCGAAATTATGGGTCCTGGGTGACGCGGGGGCCTTGGGTCCCTGGGCCTCAGGTCTGCAGGAAGCGACGGGAGGCCTTAAATACTTAGGCGTCTTTCTGACGGATATACCGGGAGTGTCGTGGTCTCGCAACATAGTGCCAGTTTGGGACACAATCCGTTCGGATATGCAGACGTGGTCCAGGATGCCCCTGAATGTCTATGGCCGCTCAGCCATTTTTAAGATGGTGGCCCTGCCCCGTGTCCTCTACCAACTGCAAAATCACCCGTACCCTGTTCCGCCGCAGTGGTTTCGGCAGGTGAACTCCGCCTTGGGTTGCTTCCTGTGGACCGGGGGAGCAGTGAGAGTGGCGCTCCGCACCTGCTTCCTGTCGACCTACTGTGGGGGGCTGGCCACGTCGGACGTCCAGTCCTACTATCAGGCGTAGCACCTACTTGTCCTTAACGAATGGTGGTATGGGGATCGAGGTGACCCGACCTATGCCCTGGAGAGGTATATGATGGACCCGGACACGCTCCACACTATCCTATACTCGGCAGCTATCCGGAAGAGACTTCCGATGGTCACCCAGGTAGTCTTCCGAGTATGGCGCGACGCCCTTCGCCGCATGGGGTGGTGGAATAGATTGACAAGCGAGACTCCCCTGTGGCACAATGGGCGGTTGCCAGGATTGGCTTCACTGCGGGGCTTTGAAGGCTGGGACGCTATTGGCATCTCGGCGCTGGGCCACGTTCTAAAGGGCACGACCCTCAAATCATTCCAGGTATTGCGGGAGGAATATGACATGCCCTAGTCCCAATTCTTCAGATATTTACAGCTCCGACATGCTCTGACCCCCGCAATAACAGACATAACATCTCTCCCAGAATTTAGTCCCTTAGAAGCTAAGGTATTTATGGGTGAATTGGAAACCAAGAAAATTTCGACCATATACCAAACGCTGGTGACCCACTGTTCCCCCTCTCTTGATAAACTGCGGGCGGTCTGGGAGGGTGAGCTGGGGGAGTTGGAGGAGGAAGACTGGAGGGAAGCCCTGGAGGCCCCTAGGGGAGCAGCGATAGCAGTACGCCTGAGATTTATCCAATTCAAGTATCTACATAGGGCATACTATACGAGAGAGCGACTGTGGAAGGCGGGGCTGATAGCCTCCCCAGAGTGCCTGAGGTGTGGAAGTGCGATAGGCTCCTTCTTGCATACGGTATGGGGATGTGTACGACTGCAGAGGTTTTGGACTGGCGTGTGGGACTGTCTTGAGGACGTATTGGCATGGGAACTCCCTCGCACACCGAAACTGGGCCTCCTTCATGTTATGGAACAAGTGGGGGGGTAATAGATACAAACGCCACCTACTTATTCTGGGTCTTACGGTGGCCAAAAGGGACAAAGCCCAAGCTTGGAAAGCCCCAGGGCTCCACTGGTAGGGGTGTGGAAACGAGGCATGGATTTCAACATGGGCCTGGAACGCCCAATCTTTGAAGCCAGGGGCTGCCCTAAGAAACACTATCGGATCTGGAAGAAATGGGCAGACTATAGGGGCCTGCTACTGGACCCCCGACGACACGTGCCACGGATATAGACCCAATTCGCACTGCCCCTGAGTGAACTGAACCACATGCTGTTACTGAGATGCTTAAGCTCCGGTTCTGGACAATGTAAACACCGTGCGGGGTGGGGTGTGGGTACTGGGCTGGTTTACGGGGAGGGGGTTTAGGGACATGTTGGTTGAATACCTTGACCATTATTGCACTTATAAGCTCACTGTCTTCCTGCTTCAATGGGAGCAGTGTTTTCTTTTACATTCTGTCAACTGCTAAAACCAAATAAAATTTGTTCTGAAAAAAAAAAATATATATCTTAGTTTTCAAAATTGGGTTGTGATTTTTCTTGTTATGTGTTTTCATTTCATTACTGTTTGTGTTATGTCGGTTCCTGGAGGCAGTTCAAGGTTGTTGAGGCGTTGGCACCCGGGGACGATGCGTTGCGCAAAGGAGGTGATGCATTGGTTGGATGTGCGTGGCTTTAGTTTCTGAAGGCAGTGCAGCATCAATGATATGTCAATGTCAAGGGCGCGATGTGTCGATTTCTGGTGTCGTAATCGAACCGCTGGGCTGAAGGCGATGTTGAAGCCATGCAGGGTCTGGAATGGGTCGGAGTCGGGACGGTACAACACAGATGTCAGTGATGCAGTGTCTGAGACTCATGCAGCAGTGGTTCTCTGGAGATGCTGCGGCAAAGCTGGAGCTTAGTTGAAAGTTGAGGTTGTTACGTCATGCACTTGGTGAATGGTGTTCACGTCTTCGGTGCAGGCAGTGGTGATGCACCAGTTTCAAAATGACACAATGGAGTCGGCACATTGGTTTCCTGGTTGCGGTACAAAAACTCACTTCCAAGGTCCCAGTACTGGGTTTGGCAGAACTTGGCAGAGCAAGGCCCACAGCAGAGGGGTCAAGGCAGGGCTGTAGCCATGGGGGGGTGGAGGGGTGAGCGGGGTGCGGCCAGGCCATAATGTGCTCTGGCCCCCCAACTGAAAGCCCCGAACTTTCAGGTTCTGTTATTTAATAAATATATGGGTAAGCCTGACATTTGAGACAGTGTCATGACTTGCTGCCTCAACCCTGCCTGCATTACCAATACTGAAACTGAAAGAACCGTAGCTGTCTCCAAAGTAAGAGACTGAGGCAGAGGGACAGACAGAAGCAAGGGAGGGCTGGGCTGAGGCTGTCGGGCACACCTGGGTGTACTGAAGGATACTAATATGACTTATGAATCATCAGAACCGCCTCTCCTGGAGCTTCACTACCATCAGTGAAGGCACTGCATGAAGGCAAAAGGATGAAATGCAGCGTGAACACACTGCTTCTGGGGCTCTCTTATTTTTCCAGTAAAGACCTTGATGGTAGAGTAGTCAATAAAGCATAGTCAAAATGGGCCATTGCAAAGGGTCCACACAGGGAGGCCACCTGGTATGGGGTCAGGACAGTCCCATGGCATCAGTTTTCTATGTTACAGGTATGGTTTACTAGGTTGAGCCTAGCGTTGCAGCGCATGCCCTGCTCGCTCTGCGAGGCATATTGTAGTAGGGACTGATGTGGAAGTGCTGTAGAAGCACCCCCATATTTTTGATTGGCTGGTGTCTTTGTCTTTGGTAAACGCTGGGTTCCGCTTGATAATGAGGCTTCTTAGTCCCTCCTTGTTTCCGCCATGTCTCCTTTTGTGACCGCCCATCCGGACTGGATTTTACTTGCGGAGTTACACGGTCTCCTTCATTAGTCGGTAAGCACTATGTTATTTCAGTCAGTTGGCTTTTGTTGCTACCCACTCTAGTTGCGTCATTTTCTTTCTCTCTCTCTGCTTTTCTGTTTCTGCACACCCGCCTTCTTCTCCCAAAGTGCCTACTTTTCAATGACTGTCTCTCGCGCCTCTTCCCTGTCTGACTGATGGCCAGGCTGACATCTCACTTCAGGGCGAGAACTGCGTGCCACCCTGCGAGAGCTCTTTTATGCTTGTTGATAATATTGCTAACCATTGGAAAGAAATTTTTTTTGCATTTCCCATGTCAGCCTGAAGAAATTCAAAACAAAGAAGTAATAGAGCCTATAATTTCCAACTGTGACAAAAGGAATGGGACTATGTCTACTAAACTGTCTGAAATTAGGATTGCTTCCCACAATAAAGCTGCCACGGAGGACGAGTCAAAACAGGAAAGGGTCCTCACAGTACGGAGGGTAGAAACCAGTCCTGAAATAACTCCTGAAAGGGACCATCTGCGGATTATGTCAAGGAACGGGAATAAAACAATCAGCTACATAAAAAAACAAATTGTGAAAAAGGATGCCGCTATTCTACATAGTCCAAAAACCTGCGAGAAACTTATATTCACCCCAGAATTTCACTCTAGAGGTAGACACGACATACTTAATCGAGGCAATCTACTTAGACTGTTCAAATCTATACCCTCGCTGAATAACATTTCAAGTAAAGACATTATTTCTGTACAGTTTATGGAGGATAAACAGAGTACTCAGACTCCAACCTTAATCTCACTAACATCATTTCTCATAGCTGAACAGATATTTAAGGAGCAGGCGACATTTAAATCCTGGGGCATAATATTAACTAAACAAACCCCAGAGGTCTACCCTACCCCATTTAAAGAAATTGATACATCACCAAAAAATAAATTGGTAGGACCAAAGTCAGTATCAGTCTTAAAAAACGCACTTGGCAGATCACCGGTAAAAAAGGTATGCCCCACCTTCCAAAATGCGACAGAAAAAAACCTACAATTAAACGATAAATGGATTAACATGGCACTCCTTCATAATCAGACACAATGATATGGCAATCCAACACTAATAGGCAATAATAGTGAAGTTAAAGAAAGAATAAGTCTATTGTCGTGGAACATCAATGGTTTGAGGGGGAAAATCAATAATGCACAAATTGACTCTATAGCGGGAAATCCAGACATTGTAGCTTTGCAGGAAACCTGGGAACTTAATCCATTTATGCTACATGGTTATGCCGGCTATTACGAAAATGCAAAGAAAGAGCAGAGGTTCGGGAGAGCCAGCGGAGGGCAGGCAATATTTATTTCCAATGCGTTGCAAACTGACCATGAGCAAGTGAAGCTAGAAGACTCAAATATTTTGATGGTTAAGCTTAGTTTCAAATCAATCTCACAAAATCCTAGAACACTATACCTGACTACGGTTTACATTTTGCCAACCAACAAGAGTAGGGAGTCAACATGTGGAACCCTAAACAACGTTCTAATCGATAAAATGTTGGAGGATCCGAAAGCAGATTTTCTGATAACCAGCGATTTCAACCTTAACTTATTGTCATCTCACCCACGTGATGAGATCACGTTACTCCAAAACCACCAATGGCTAATTCCTGAGCAGGACATAGGGGCCGATAACAACAGCACCACAAATAAAACAGGTCAGAATTTCGTAAAGGATATGGAAGCAATGGGACTTCGAATACTTAATGGGAGAATAAAAACGGATGTCCCTCCAAGATACAGTTACTTCGGGCACAATGTAAACTCGAGGATTGATTACACCATGACAACACTATATATGTTCCATAATATCATCTCATACCAACTAAATAAAGTAATTGAAAGTGACCATGCCCAACAGTTAATACTAATGGATACTGGAATAGCTATGAAAAAAGCCTATCAGACGGTCCAAGGGCACATTGGCACTATCAACTATACAAAAATGCTGATCTGGAACAGTGGGAACAAAGAGGAAATGAATGATCAAGTGAAAAAAATCTTGGATAAATCCCTGAAAGACACTACATTAAAAACAGTAATTGAGCAATAGGAAAATCTGATTGAGACGTTGACTACAACAGAAGGTCAAACTAAAATAAATAGGCTAAAAAATGGAAACGCACCCAAAAAGGAAAATAAGGGTAATCTAACCCTACCTCATACAATTAGGGTATTGAAAACAGAACGAAATAGAACTATCAGACTGACTAAGAAACTGGGGGTAAATGCGGAAATCACAGGAAAGTTAAAGTTAATAAATCAGAATTTGAAAAAATTGATATGGGGTGAGAAAAACAAAGCAAAACAAGCAATCTGGGCAAAAATATTCTTCGCAAGTAATAAGAAGAACTCAAGAGACTTCTGGTACCTCATTAATGGGCTTGCAAGACCCAACAAGCATGTTGTCTCATCTCCTATAACGGAGTAGGAATGGTACAAGTTCTTGAGGAAACATTTGAATCAAGACTCCCCACAGGCAACTTCTCTATAAAAATCCACCAAGGGCATAAATCTCATAAAGAGAATGTCTTTACTTATCATGAGGATGACATGGATACACAATTCCATACAGACTGACTGGGGCGGCCGAGATCCAAGATGGCGGAGTGAAGATCTGCGCCGAGTAGCTCACCTGGAGGCTCTCTCTCTCCCCTCTATGGAGTAACGATTACGATGCAGCAGCCGCGCTGAAAGCTTCGTGCTTTGACCCCAGAAACGGAGCAGGCGTTTTCTGTAACAAAGGATAAAACTTGCTGACGGTTTCAGGAGGAACTTCAACGTAGCGCTAGCGGTGGCATTTCTTCATCGATGCTCCGGCTTCCAGACACAGCCAAGCTCTTCCGGCGGACGATCCACGGCCTGCTGGGGAGCTCAGGGCTCGGCTGGTTCGGTCTCAATCTTCGTGCGCCGTACACCTGGTGGTCAAGGAGGATGTCCCCGAAGAACCCTCCACGGACAACGCGGAACAGCAGACAGCCGGCAGGAGCCGCCGCACCTCCTCTCCCTCCCCCTGCCGTAACCTCACAAGCTTTGGTAGCAACTACGGTAACAGTAACGTCTCTCTCAGTCACTGCGGCCCCAGGGGGTGCTGATAATACTACATTGGGAGACGTTTCTTGCGCCGCCACGGACGGAGGGAAAAAGGAAAAGAAAACACCTTCCTCTTCAGTTGGGCCGATGGAAGCAGCAACGGTGCCTAACATGATGGGAGGTCCGGACCGGGAGAATGGAGATATCGACAGACAGGTACAGAGACCTTTTAATTTACCCCCTGGTGCATACATCAAAAAACCTGGTCAGACTGCAACTAAAGCTGCAACTAAATTAGTGGCTAAATCAATGGCAGGAAAGGGGGGGCTGACTGGGAATGAAACTACCAGTGCACCTCACACCTTAGCGACTGGAAAATCAGGGGAAACATTACAGAGTAGTGCCCCTGTGGCTTCTGAAGGAACCTATAGTAGTTCTTCAAAAGAACAGTCAATGGTACAGACTAGTGAATCAGTTGCTACCAAAGAGGTTGGAATCTTGGATAATCTATGTCCTGATATAAGTGCAGACACACAGACTTCCTTAGGAGGAACGAATGCTGACAGCATGGGTTCACTACCATCTATTGAACCAGCTACTACTGTCCCTGCAGCTGAGGCGGACGGGTCAGTGGAAGATAGTGTGGCGCCTATAAAACCTATAAAACTTGTAGAACCTATGGAGTGTACAGAGTCTATTGAGTCTATTGAATTGATCGAACAAGGCTCCTTCTAAGATTTGGATGCCGAAACAGATGACGAACTGGCTGGGAAGGGGGAGAAGGACGACCACTTAGATAATTTGACAAAAGCACGAACAAAGAGAGGGCGCAAACATAAAAGCAAGCCTAGACCCAAGAAAGGCGGCAAGGCTGGCACCTTATTAAATCGGCCTATCGCAAACAATATTCAAACTTCGAAAAATATTTTTGGGGACAAAAGTCCACTGAGAAAATGGATTGAAGCTAAAGGCTTAGTTAAAAACATGACATTGAAATTATCAGGAGCCAGCCCCACAGAGTTAATGCCTATCATAGAAGTGCCCTGCACCACCATCAGTCCTATCACTTTGGAAAGCAGTGCCCCAACCACTTCATCTAATCCGCCACTAGACGGATTAACTGATCATGCACTGCTGCCGAGGCATGAGTTTGTTGATTGATTGATTTGATTTAAAATTATTTCTAGAGCGCACGTATACCAGCGGTTTCTTGGCGCTAACTCTAACTGGATCCAAAGCTAATAGGCAGAGAGGGATGGGGAAAAATTAATCAAAAGACTTTTTGAACAGGTAGGTCTTAAGGTGCCTACGGAATTGAGGGTACTGTGTGATGGTACGGAGTTCGAAGGGAAGGGAGTTCCAAAGGGTCGGGGCAAGGGTGGCGAATTTAGATCCTCCCCACTTCTTTCTCCGAAAACGGGGGACAGTGAGGAGGGATTGAGAGGACGAGCGTAGTTCCCGAGTAGGTATGTAAGGAGTAATCTCGGACGAGATAAAGGCCGGAGCCAAGCCAAGTCGGGCCAGAAAGGTCATGGTTGCAAGCTTGAATTGGACCCTGGCACCTACAGGGAGCCAATGTAAGGATTTCAGGAGGGGGGTGGAATGGTGGAATTTAGGGAGCTTAAAGACCAGGCGCGCCGCCTGGTTCTGAATCTGTTGTAGGCGCCGCAAACTATAGGCGGGGATACCGGCATATAAGGCATTGCCGTAGTCCAGGCGGGACACCACCATGGCCAGAATTATAAGCTTAAGAGCGGAAAAAGTGAAGAAGCGAGAGACTCTGCGAATGGTTCGCAGGGAAAGAAAGGAAGAAGATACCACAGAGCTAACCTGGGAGTGAAGGGTGAGTTGTGAATTGATTTTTATACCTAGGGTTTTAACAGAGGACGAGGGAACAGGGGACGTGCCAAGAGAGGGAGGCCAGAAGAGAGAGGACCAGGGGCTGGATGAACCACCCGTCAACACCAACTCGGTCTTGTCAGGATTGAGTTTAAGGTGGTTGTGGTTCATCCAGTCCCTGATATGGAGCATGACAGATTGAAAGTTTAGCACAGAAGAGGGAGAAGAAGATAGATTAAAGACAAGCTGGAGGTCATCCGCATAGTTAAATACGGCGACCTCCATCTGTTGAAGGGAGAAGATAAGAGGGGCAAGATAGAGATTGAACAAGAGAGGGGAGAGGGAGGAGCCCTGGGGGACCCCGCACTGCACTCTCCGGGCGTCCGCCGTAAAATCACCCAGACGAACAGCCTGGGTGCGGTCGCTCAGGGAGGAGGACAACCAGACCAGGGCGGTCCCCCCGATCCCCGCCGCCCCGACACGGGACAACAAGATGGTATGGTCAACCGTGTCAAAGGCGGCTGAGAGATCGAGGAGCACAAGGGCCTGATGTTGATTGGTGTCCATACCCTCCCTGAGGTTGTCCAGGACCGAGATGACAACGGACTCCGTGGAGTGAGCGGGGCGGAAACCGGCCTGGCGGGGGGCAAGGGCGCCGTGCGTCTCCACAAAGGAGCTCAGAGCGCGGGTGACTGACTCACCCATAATAGAAGCTGTTACTCTACAATATGAAGCAATCGCCACTACCTCAGCGATAGATGCCACCCCTCCCTCCCCTGCGGGTTCTTCTCTCCTTCAGCCAATCCAGAGATAGGTAAATATTGGAGTGATTCTAAAAAGGGACACAGTCGATGACAAGAATCAACTGATTCTTCTCCACTAGACATAATATTCCAATTACTGAGCAATCAACGGGCTGAAGCGCAGGAACACTATCTACAATTGAGGGAGGACAATAGCAAAGTACAATCTTCCTTACAGGAACTCACCACCAAATTCGGGGGATATCAAAGGATATTGTTGAACTGCAACAACGGGTGGTCGAGATGGCGGAGACGAGTATGAAAACGACACTTGCAGTTGACAAACACGAGAACCAACTTTCAGCGCTTCAACGGAAGTTTGAAGATTTGGAGAATCGTCAGAGACGTTCTAATCTAAGACTTTTTGGTATACCGGAGGGATCAGAGGGATCTGATCCGAGGGCCTACTTAGTGGGGTTGTTTCAGAAAGCATTCCCAGACCTAGCGGACTGGGACTGGGATTCACAAATCCAGCGAGCTTACCGCCTTCCTCTGGTTCAGAGAAACAGGGAGAATCAATTTCCACGTCCCTTTCTAATTTTTTTGGCCAATTTTTTATTGCGTCAGGCTGTTTGGCAGAGAGCTTGTCCTAATTCCCCTGTAGCTATTGGTGAACTCTCAATTTTTGCTCGCTCTGATTTAAGCAAAGAAACAATGGACAGACGGTGGATGCTGCGCAAGCTGATAGATCCAATTAAGTCTAGCGGGGGTCAGGCATTCCTTCAAGAACCTGCCCGTCTCAAGGTCATTAAAAACGGATGTACTCATTTTTTCACCGACGCAAAGGAAGCAGAAGCATATTTAGCTGGTACCAGCGCGGACAAGAGCAAGACTTAAAACCAGCCCAAGAATCGGCTGTATTAGCATGCGTAAAATGCTAACTCCTACTGGAAGCTTCTGCATTTAGGAAACATTAGCTGCCTGGGGGTTTTCTTAATCTTATGCATCACTATGAACTTGAAAAACGTGTAGTTTGCTTCTCTTCTACTTTAGCTCACAAACTGTCAAAGATAGAGGGAGGGTGGGGGCCTCTTGAGATAACTTGCTATCCAGGCTGCCTCTCCAGCGGCAGCAGACGCAGAAGGGTGGCTCTTCCCCGGCTGGGGTAAGAGCTAGGGGGGAGGGGGGAGGGAGGGTGCTTTTCTCCGCAAGATGGGGGGTCGGGAGGGGGGGAAATTAGAAAAATTTGTTTACAGGTTGACGGGGCAGATTGCTGCGAGGACATTCGAATTTTTTTGCTGTTTTGTGTACTATTGGCATTAGAATTAGGAAACTTACTAGGACATTTGGACACTTCGGACACCCAGAGATAGGTTTAAGGTTTTTTTCTTACTTTTAAATGTATGAAATCAAATGTTTAGCTTGGAATGTAGCGGGGCTTAATAGTAAAAACAAAAGGCATTTGATAAAAGAAGAATTAAAATTGCACAACCCTCATGTTGCTCTCTTATCTGAAACACATATTGCAGGGAAGGATAAGAAGGTACTCAACCAATTGGGATACGACATCGTAGTTTGCTCCACTTTTGGGCATCCCACAAGAGGGGTTGCTATTTTTAAGGACAAACGAGTTAGGGCTGAAGTAATACAAACCTCCAGTGGTAAGGGTGGCAGATGGGCAGTCGCGCAGATTAGTTTCGAGAATCACAAATATGTTCTGTGCGTGGTTTACGGCTCTAAAACAGATGTGCCTATTCTTTTTGACCAATTGAACATTAAACTTTTGGACTGGGAGGGAGAACTTATTATCATGGGGGATTTTAACTGTATCATGGACTACAGAATTGACACGACCAGGCTCGGCAGCTATCAAAGGATGCATAAAACCAGGTCGTCCATTCTTGACCTATGCCGTATCCATAACATTAAAGATGCTTGGCGATATTTATACCCAAAAGCACCGGGGTATACCTACTACTCCGCGCCCCATAAACTGTGCTCAAGATTAGATATGGCATTAATAAGTGACAATCTATTGAAGGTCAGCTCCATGGCCTTATGCCCCCGTATCTCCTCTGACCATAACGCAATAATGCTGACTTTTACAACCGCATACACCAGGGCTCCTCCCAGATCTTTCTCCTTTCCCAGACACTTAGTTTCAGATACACATTATATGACGCAGCTAAAATTACATATTACAGAATTTATAGACATCAACTTAAACACAGCCACACTTTGTATGGTATGGGATGCTTGCAAAGCAAGTATAAGGGGTTTCACCCAGGCCTACGTGATTAGACAAAATTCAGAACGTAAAAAACACAACGACACGCTGATCTAAAAAATAACCACCCAAGAAGAGCTACTGTCCTCAGCACTCCGATCAAATCTATCAACGACTACAGAAATTGGCCTTTACCTTGGTTTATTAAAAAACGAGGCGAAGACTAAGTTTATACAGAAAAGTATCAATAATATACATAAGTTTAAAATAACGCAATACGAGGGGGGGACAAAATTGGAAAAATCTTGGCCTACAAAGTTGCCGAGGACAGAGCAGACTCTACAATCACAAATATTCGGGGGGCCGGCAATAAGATCTATAACCAGCCACAAGATATGTTAGAACAATTCGCTGATTTCTAGAACCTTATATACTCCAGAAACTGAGCCCAACTTAGATGATATACAGGAATATGTCGAAGAGCATTCTATAAACACTCAGAACACTTTAGAGTTGGAGTCATTATCTGACGATATAACTATGACAGAATTACATCAAGCCATGGCTCTATTACCTGTAGGAAAAGCGGCAGGGGAAGACACAATACCTCTTGAGGGTAAACATCGTTTACCACGAAGTTTTTACAACGCGGTACCTTTAGCACGCATCCCTTACAACGCAAGTCGTTACCACGACTTGCGCTGGAGGGCGCTAAAGGATTAAAAATAGTAAATTTACTATCCCAACACCTTCCCTAGGGTCCACGGGGACTGGTGTTAGAATAGTAAATTATACTATTCGAAATCCGCGCCCCCAACGCAAGTCGTGGTAACGACTTGCGTTGTAAGGGATGCGTGATAAAGGGATGCGTTGTGACGGTACGCGTTGTACCGTCATACATCCCCTCTTGAGATATATAAATCATGCTCAGAGGAGCTAGAACATCTTTTGTTGAAAGTTATCCAATCTGTAGGTTTAAATGGAAAAGCCCCCAAATCCTGGAATAGGGCGAAAATAATATTCTTCCTGAAGAAAGACAAGCAGAAGGAAAAAAGAGGGTCATATCACCCTATTTCTTTGATAAATACGGATGCAAAAATTTTTGCAAAAATTTTAGCATTAAGATTAGCCCCCATTATGCCTCAGAATATTAACCCACAGCAACATGAGTTTATAACTGGGAGAGACACCACAATACACGTTAATATGGCCATCACGGCATTTGATGTAGCAGAGACTGAATCCACCCCACTTGGTATGATTCTCTTAGACGCGGAGAAGGCTTTTGACCGAGTGGGGTGGGACTTTCTCTGGTGCACACTGTCCAAAATGGGGTTTGGTGGACAATTTCTGCAGACTATACAGGCACTTTATGATAATCCAACGGCCTGCATTAGCTATGGGGGGCTGACCTCTCCAGACTTTCCAATCCAACGTGGTACTCGTCAGGAATGTCCCTTATCACCTCTTTTATTTGCCCTTTCATTAGAACCTTTTTTGTTTGCCCTCCAGTCCCAAATTCAGATCGTACCCTTTAGATCAGGCTCACAGGAGCTAAAAATAACAGAATACGCCGATGATATCGCGGTCTATTCAGAAGATATTGTTGAGGCACTAAAGGGAATTGCCCTAGAGGCCGGAAAATTCGGGAAGGTGTCTGGTTACAAACTTAATTTACAAAAGACACAAGTCATAGCTAATTATACCCCAGCTGTGATAGTATCTGAGATCTGCAAAATCGCTACCTACTTGGGGGTCAAAATAACGGCTAAACTACAGGAAATTAACAACATAAATTATAATGAACTAATTAAATCTACTATTCTATCATTAAAAAAATGGCATAGACTACCCTTGAACCTAATAGGCAGAATAAACTTAATCAAGATGAAGGTATTGCCTAAATATGTGTATTTTTTTCGATCTATCCCACTGGCGCTAAATAATCAGTTCTTCAAGAAACTAGATGGAGCACTTAGCAGCTTCATCTGGGGCTATAAAAAAGCGAGAAGGTCGTTGAATCTCATGAAAAATAATATAAACGAGGGAGGGCTTAATTTTCCTGATTTTAAATTGTATTTTTGGTCTGCTTTTGTTATTTGTCTTCGCTCTCTACTTAACGGAGGAGGGGCATTATTCTTCCACTCTTTCATGTTAAAATCCGATTCAAATATGTTTTTGTTTAGAACAAAGGACCCCAATTACTACAAAAGGGTTAGATTTAAGACCGCAAGGGACATCACAAAGATTTGGGGGAATATATTAATCTTTTGTAAAACTAGCTTTTTTCACTCAAAGTTGCCGTTGTGGGGCAATCCGGGCCTTCCAAGTATTTTTAATGACAACATCGCACACGGCTGGTCCAGGTCAGGAATTACCGTTTTAGGGGATCTATACGGCACACAAGGATTCTTAGACTTTAACACCCTTAAATTGCTATACAACCTATCTGAAAACATGAGGTACAAACATTTACAGCTACATGATTATCTGATTAACAAAAAGCAAATTTTGGAGGTTTTTGACTGTCTATCTGGACCTGCTTATATTCCCTAAAAAATAAGTCAGTAATAAGCGAAGCTTACAGACTCCTAATCGATCTTAAATCAAACGATTGTGTAAAATTGGCTGATAAATGGAGCAGACTGTTGGGCTCAAATATTACACCCAAACAGATAGAGTGCTCCTTGACAAATATCAATAAACGAGTACGCTCATCTAGTCTAAGGCTTCAACATTTCAGAACAACCTGCATGTTATATTACACCCCCGAAATAATCTCTAAATGGTCTCCTAATAATTCCTACAGTGATCGCACAAAATGCCCTAAATGTCTTGTCGTCGCAGCAGATTTGGCACACATGCTGTTTTCCTGTCCTAATCTTAAGGTCTTTTGGCTCGATATCCAGAAGGTTTTTGCAAATCCAGCTGCCTACCCTTACGGCTGCTTCTGTTTTGTTAGACACCTATCCTGTCTCTATACCACATGCAGCCTTGGTTACAATACTTATGTCATGTGCCAAGTTAACTTTGGCTAGAGCCTGGACCTGCTCTGAATCACCCACGGTCTGGGATTGGTGGGCACTTGTAATTGAGATTCACTCAATGGAACTAGCCTTAGCAAATATTAGGGGAACCCGCACATTAAGTAAACATGAAAAAAATTGGGGAACTTTTGTGGAACAATGACGCTCCATTTTTCTTTATTGAGTATAGGCAAATATTATGTTTTAATGAATTGACACTCACTGTCTTTAGCATAACATATTTTGTATGATTATTGAAAGAAACTTTTACAACTCCTTTCTTCTTTTAATAGAAAAACTCGTATTAGGGAATTAATTTTTTGCATCTTTTTCTTTTTCTTTCTTATCTCATGTCCCATCTGCTTTACTGAACTATACATTTCTGTCCGTTAATATATGTATTAATGATTTAATGTACTTTTTGATTTGTCAGCCTGTTAACAATAACAAGTTTAAAAAAAAAAAAGAACTATCAGACTGACTAAGAAACTGGGGGTAAACGCGGAAATCACAGGAAAGTTAAAGTTAATAAATCAGAATTTGAAAAAATTGATATGGGGTGAAAAAACAAAGCAAAACAGCAATCTGGGCAAAAATATTCTTCGCAAGTAATAAGAAGAACTCAAGAGACTTCTGGTACCTCATTAATGGGCTTGCAAGACCCAACAAGCATGTTGTCACATCTCCTATAACGGAGCAGGAATGGTACAAGTTCTTGAGGAAACATTTGAATCAAGACTCCCCACAGGCAGCTTCTCTATAAAAATCCACCAAGGGCATAAATCTCATAAAGAGAATGTCTTTACTTATCATGAGGATGACATGGATACACAATTCCATACAGAAAAAGAAGAGATCATTAAAGTCATAAAACAACAGAAGAACCGTGCACCTGGACCAAACGGGATACCGTGTGCGCTCTTCAAAGAAAACCCGGAATTATGGGCGATTTATCTAGAGAAATTGTATATAGAAGTTGCTCGGACAGGAACGGTAACCAAGTCATGGCACGGGTCCTTAATTATTCCAATCTTTCAAAAAGGAAGTTAGGCAATGCCAGAAAATTATAGACTTATTACATTGCAAGATACTGATGCCAAGTTATTCGGCAGAATAATATTGACGAAATTATCTGCCTGGGTGACGGAAGCAAAAATAATGCCCTTTAACCAAACAGGTTTTATACAAGGATTAGGAACTACTACTAACATACTGGTTCTCGCCCTACTAATAAACAAATCATTAAGATCAAAGCAACTCCTGTATTTTTGTTTTATTGATTTTAAATCCGCGTTCGACTGTGTCAATCGTAACCTACTCTGAAAAAAAATTAGAAAAAATTAAAATTCCAGTCCCCCTACTTAATCTAATTCGCCTCTTATACTCAGAGACATGGGTGAGTGTGAGGATGGGGGATGGTCAAACACTATCCCGGGAGATCCCAGCTAACGAAGGTCTGAAGCAAGGTTGTGTTTTAGCCCCCCTTCGCTTTAATTTGATTCTTGCGGACCTACCAGGAATATTGGATGAGGAAAACGCGGACCCCCCGAAACTAGCTGACAAGCGGCTCACATGTCTGATGTATGCGGACGATATCATACTTATAAGCCACACAAAAGTGGGCTTACAGCGCTTAATGAAAAGGACCTACACCTATTGTAAAGAGAACAGAATGGTTATAAACTAGACCAAAACCAAGATTATGGTAGTGGCCAAAAACGTTAAGCCGAATCACAAAAGCCAATGGTTCATGGACAAAACTGAGCTTGAACAAGTTGAGGTCTATAAATACCTGGGAGTATTATTCGATTCTAGGGGCAACTACCAGCTACATAAAAGTGACGCTCAAAGAAAAGCAAACTCACTAGCGGCTGCATTTAGAACTGTGCAGAAGTCGCTTCCTACCCTGTCGTATGGACCTCTCCTAAGCATTGTCGGTGCAAAACTCCTACCCACTATTGAATATGGTAGCGAAGCCTTAATGGGTAAAGACAGTGATATTCTGAACAAAATCATAACCAGAATATACCGAGTGTTATTTCACCTCCCAGCGAACGCTTCCCCGGCGCAAGTATGGTTGGAGTTTGGTCTAACCAATCAACAATTTGCAAGGCAAGGTCATTTTATAAAAGTCTGGAACCAAATAAAAAGCGACCTGCAAAATGAGATATCGATGCTCTTATGTAGAGAAATATCGAAGGATACCACCTCCTCGGCAGCTATATATCTTAGAGATTCAACTAAAGAGTTTGGGGTTATGTCTATATGGGAAACGAATATAAGCAAGGCATCGTTCAAGAAAATCATTAACAAAACCGCAGCCCACCTATCCATGGTAAAGGATAAAGCTACCCTCTCAAAGAGGAAACACGCTTGGGTGGTGCTAAATGGTTACAATAAGCAGGAGATACAACAATACCTAATTACACCGTGGACGCAAAAAAACAAGCAGGTGCTCCTTAATGCGCGATTCGGATCCATGCCAGGGCTCTGCCATCTTCCCCCATGGGAATTTCAAGTAACCCAAACGAAATGCAGACTATGCAATAGAGGTGAGGAAGACATTCAACATCTGTGTATTTGCCCCGAACTCCTCCAAGAGAGAAAAACATTACTAAAAATTCATCTCAACTCACGAGGCATACGGTCATGTAGGCAGGCCGTGATTAAATGTATGATTCCTAATGATATCATTTTAAACTCCTCCTTTGTAAAGTTCCTACTGTTAGCTAAAAATAAACTCAGAGATGTAACTATTGTAAATACTTAATTGGTTGTAAAGGATATTTAATGCTATTTTATATGATTTTAAACTGGAATATAACTTTTAAATTTTCTTTTAGTTCGAAATGTTGTAAGATTTTAAATAATCATCACAATAAACTACCTTTGTACCTTTGTACCCTGTCAGTCTCAGGCGCTGGCTGTAAAAGAAGACTGAGTGAGTGATGCAATGTGTACTGTGGCACTTTCTGCCTCGAGGCACCTCCAGAGCCCGTTGGTGGATCTTGGGACGGACAGACAGCTCTTCCTTGCGTGGTGAAGAAGGCCTCTCAGCTGCAGGCGGGGATGGTAACCTTGTGCCCAGCCCCTCACACCCTCTGACTTCACTACTCCGCATCCTCCCAGAACCATCCTTTCTGGTTTAAGGGGTTCCCCCAACTACACAGTGTTTTGCTTAAATACCCCTCACACACCAAAAGGGCCCTTGGTGTCATGCTTCATCATAGGGGTCTTCCCGCCCCGCTGTGGGACAGGGCATGCTACGACTAGTGACTATGCTATGCACTGTTATTGTAGTGCTATGTGTGGTGTATGTGTAGTGAGAGAAAAGGTCAGGGGTGGATGAGGTAAGTGGGTTAAAAGATACCTGACCTTATAGACTTAAAGAATTTAATAGGTAGTAGGCTGGTACTGTTAAAATGGTAGTTCGGAGATATCCCGCGTTTTAATGTGCGGATACTCCTGGTCAAGTCAACATGTTTCATAGCATCAAGGCTTCTTCATCAGGACTAAAGATGAGCCCTTTAGTGCTCACTATGTTGCTATCAATTGGTGCAAAATAAAAGGGTGCTATGTACAAAGAGTGATATTAAATACAGTACCCCGTCTGTATTGTTAGCATGTAAGCTCAGTCAGTATTTCTGAAAGTAAGCTAGAAATGGTAGGAGTCAGTGCTCCATGAGCCTTCTTTTACGGATGGGAAGGAATAGGCCACTGTAATTTAGTGGTTAAGAAGTCCTCGCCTCGAATCGTGCCATCCCACGGCTACGTGGGGGGCTGCCTCGGTTTGAATGGACGGTCCCGGGGCGCCTTCATCTTCCTCACTTGTCAGACAGCATGTTGAGTCCGAGTCCGAAGAGCCCCCCTGCCGACCTCGGGCTGTCATACATGTCTCATTACTGCCAGCGGTAGTTGGAGGGAGCAGCTGACCCCCAGTGAGGAGTGTGCAGAGAAGGGAGGCTCTCAACTAGTTTTGCATTACTGAAAGTTTGACCTATTGGCTTTGCAAACAATAATGCAATGCCAATAGCTCAAAATTCAGTAATGCGAGACCTATTACATTGCAAATGCTTGTTTTGGATAGCACATCTAAAACAAAACAAATATAAGAAAATACTATCACTGACCCTCTTTGGAAAGCCATTGTAAGTGTTGACATGCTTAAGTTGAGTGTGTATATGCACTTTGTTTCTATTAAAGGTGCAAGACGTGCACATTGCTTTTCAGCCTGTAAACAGGCTCATTAAAGAGCAAGAACTGCAAGACAATGATGGAAGGACAGTGTATATGTACACAGGCCTTAGGTAACCCTCACTCACTCCATTGATCTCACGTAAATAGTACACTTCAGCCAGTTCTGCCATAAAACAGGCAGGCAGGCATCTTATACAGCAGCAGTATTCCAGTCAGGTTTGTGAGTTGGGGTCTGGCCCTCCACTTAGTATGTTATGCCAGCTTGACCAAGAGCCACGCCTGACATTTTTAATTTTACTTTCCTATCTTGCAAGGAACCTCTGTGCAACTATTTCTATGCTCCAGATATAGACACTTACACACAGAACAATATGGACAACCATGCACACAGACATAAAGACACTTGTATGGACAGAACCACAAAAATAAAGCTATACATGCACACATACCAACAAGCAGTATGTATAGTCACAAATGCACACCTGCCAACAGTCTGATCAATGTGTACCCATGTGGCTGTATGTAGATTCCCTCTGGTAGCAATGTCCTCTAGAGCTGGAAGTGGTATTTAAAAAACCTTCAATAGTCATTTTTTCTAAAGGATGGAGCCATTGTTTTGAAGAATGCCATACTGGTATAGGGTGGTGTTGGTTTAAAGTTAGAGGTCCCTCTGTCTATCTATGGATTTTGATCTTACAAACACCTAGAGCTAAAATAACTTCTCTGTTAAAATCTAATAAATGTAATGGATGTGGGGGTGCAGTATTTTCTGTCAATGAGAGAAGGTTATTATGATTGCTTGTCGTGTAGTTTCTAGGAATCCCCAGGACTTGCGTGTTTTGGATGACCTAAAGTGAGGGTTTGGTGTCCAAACTGCTTCCGGACATCCCCACAGGATATGTCAGCCGTTGGAGCAGCTAGCTCTACAGTGCCACTATCACCCCTCCCCCGTATCTTACAGAGGTGTAGGTAATTTCTGGCAACCACTGAACATGACAACCCTTATTCCTCAGGGATCGTGGAAAACAGTACAGTACTTTTTGCCCAGTCACTTGTGCTTATTCTCAGAAAATACACAGAATGGTGGTTAGGACGTTTCAATAAGTATTTATTGGTCTAGTGTCAGTTTTGTGTAAAATATATTTGCTGCAACAATTAGGAGACATAAGCATAAAAAAGAAATCGCAAGTACCAATAAAATAAACAGTAGGTACATTTCTACCATGGTGCTAAGAAGAAAAACAACAGCACGTGCATACTCTTAAAATGCGCTCCCTACGTAATTTGCCTAAATGTACCTAGCCTAGATATGTAGGTGTAGCATGTATATGCATGTGTATGTATGTATATGTATGCATATGTATGTATGTATATGTGTATATATATATATAGATATATATATATATATATATATATTGCTACCCAAAAAACCCAAAAGATCCATACAATTCATATAAAAATACTCTCCTGTAGTTTCGAAAGCTGCATTGACACGAAGAAAATGTCATAATTTCGTTTGCATGCCAATAGATTCAAACAAAGAGGGTAGTGTGAAAGCTCATGTATAATCCTATAACGGTATTCCCTGAGATTCATTGAGATATACACTGTTGTATTGATACCCCCATGTCGTCGTCAGTACTGACCCACTTATGCTCCCAGTTAATCCCTGTGCATAGATGTAATCATTATTAAATCATAAATAGGTATAGAGATCCTCGCTAGTGTTGAGGCCTCCCAGCTGTTTATAGTCAAACTCTAATATAACATTGGTTTTGGATGTCCCACCGCAAAAAAGAGGAGGGGATCGTGAAGCCAAACTTAAATGCCTTAGAGGCACAGGGTCAAGACTTATTTGCATATGGCCATGTCTTGAACTCGGGTGGCGTGGTGAGCAAAATAACAATGGATTAAACCCAGATCTGTGACTGGCGGCAAATGTTTTGCCAATGTGCAACATTCCGTCCATCATCTTGTGTGTTTTGCTCTCTTGTGTTTGGCCTGCAGTGTCCCCATGTCCCCTCTGCCATGGAGTTCAATTCAGGGGGCACAAGATATGCCCCCCTGTCTGTAATCCCCCCAGTTCCAGCACAGCATGGATGTCACTGTGTATGTCATGCAGGAACTTTTTGGCCGTTGCCATTGCAGTGCCGGTTTCCAAGGCACCACCATGAAAACGGCCAAAGGACCGCCGGCTGTATTAAATTGACAGCGGCCGTATTAAGAGTTGTACTTATACAACTCACAATACGGCCAGTGGTCCAGCTCAGAATACCGCCAGTGGTCCATGCGCGGGTTTGGGGCAGCGGAGGCGCGTTGAGCTGGTGCAATTGTACCACACACGTAATCAGGCCCTCACACTTCTTAGTATTAATAAGGTTAAGTTCATTTTTCTGAGGCTACAACTGGAATACTACAGCAAGAGAAACAAATCAGATATACTATTGGCCATGCAGCTAATGGCTCTGCAAAATACATTTCATATATTAGAAATCCTAAAAGAGTGGGAGGCAAAACACCAGCCGTTTCAAAATAAAAAAAGATAATTGGAACAGAGGAGACACTAGATGCAGAGGATGCTGAGGGTGGATAGCAAGACACCTGGTGATTTGTTGTAAATATTTGCAAAGGAAAGGATAAAGTGATGCTAAGGATTGTCTGGAGTGTGGCAGGATAACGGGTAATCTTTCTTTGGATGGAGGTGATGTGGGTATGGGCAGAGGTTGATGAGATGTGTTTCAGGACACCAAATGTAACAGGAAAAGGTGCTGAGGGAGGTGAGGCTACAGTGGCTTTCCCATGACTCCTCTACCCCTGCACGGCTGGTGAAATCTGGGACATATTATTTGGGTGAGCCATACATTACATAAAAGTGTAGATGGGTATCAGTGATTAACTTCAATGTTTTTCACCTCAGGATTCATTTACAACTGGAGCTTCAATCTAATTTTCTGTTTGATGTCACTCAGGACCCCTGGAAGCAAAACGTCTAGACAGTATTGTGAAATGCTTGTCTGTCATAAATGCTTCATTGCTCAGTGAGAAACCATAAATACTTTAATTCAATAACTGGCATCAACATTTAGTTGTGGCTAAATAAAGCATTTGATCATAAATATAATTTGGCTAAAAGAAGAAAAAACTTGTAAAGGACGATAGCATCTTCCAGTTCAAGTTAAACTGGGAGTAGAGTGACGTTCATAGCTAATTGAGCTTGAACCTGGGGAAAATACAAAATTAGCGTAGCTCAATGTGGCATTTCATTTCTGTTGGAAGGTGCACATGAAATTCCTTTGGGCAATCTCTTTTCAAAGTGTGTTACGTTAACGAAGTCTGATCAAATCTTTATTAGAAGGAATCCTTTTGAGAAGATCTGAAGAGAGATAATTGATAGCCCTGCCTCATTGGCCCCCATGCTACAAAGGATAGATTAAATATGAGATATGTACATGTGAACTAATTTAAAAGACTGTCGTGCATTTGAGAATGTGTCCATGCATTTACTGATTACTCTCTTTCGACTTAGAGTATCAAATCTTAAATTAAATAGACCAACTTTTCCCATTCTTCCTGATAACATTTAAAGCTCATAGTGAGGGCCCATCAAATAGAAATGGCGAAGCAGGTTGTCATGCTGACCAGTGAATATTCATGCCATCATCTCTGAAATGAATTATATGCAAATATGTGGGTATTTAGTATGGGTATCCAGGAAATCTCTCTGCTTTTTACTACTTAATAGGTCAGCAAGCCCAGCTTAATTCAAACATATATGGGATTTCTCTATATGATGAATAGGGTTTTATTCAAACACCAGTAATCCTTCTGTCTTTTCACCACAGCCTGTAAGTTTGACACTTATACCCTGCCGTTACCCAGGTTCAAAACATAGATTAACAGATTGGCAGCCATCAAAAACAAAACTAACAAGAACAGCTAAAAGGGAGAGCAGAGTTTACTAACAGCGATTCCAGCCCAACAGAGCGGCAAAAACCAAAATTTACCAGAAAATTTATTTATCCACAGTACCAAAGCAAAATACCTAATCTGATACCTATAAAATGTCGAGAACAATAAATCACTAAGAATATTTTTTCAGTTCAGAAAATCAACTCTAAACAACTAAGATAATTTTTGACAATGAAGGAATTCTATGAATCAGTTAAGATTTAACTTTTTACATGCCTTTGCCCCAAGCAGTTAAAACACTTTACAAACAAATACTACATTTCTAAATGTTTAATAAAATACAAAACACCCACAATCATCCACAAGCAAAATTTAGCATTCAAACATAAACCTTAGCTTCCCCCCAAAAAAAAATCATGTGAACTGATGCACAGTACCCAAACCTTTTCGTTACTTATTTTAAAACTAAGGAAGAATAGGATACGAGAGGTGTACATGATTGTCCTAGAAACTATTATAGATAACGATGTAGATATGTAGGCAAATTGTGTGAGTGTTTGTGTGTGTGTGTGTTTGTACATGTTGATGTGTTTTTGTACATTGCTAAGTCATGTGTGTTCCATTCAAATTCATTTAATGCAATGTTGAGGTGAAATGTTAACCTGCATATGTTTTCATACAGATGGGCTACCATTTCCCAAAACACCCATTAGCTTACACAACATTTAAAACATTTATATCTTTTTTTAAAACATATTTTATTGACATTTTTGAATTCAGCATCCAACATACATTTTCTCATTCAATGACGGAGCGTCTGCAAGATCCTATTGAGTGTCCAGTCCGACCGGGCATCATGGCTCCTCTCTAAACCTCCTTCCTTCCTATTCCATTCCTATCGCCCTAAGCGGCGCTATCAATATGAGGTTTTCAGCAAACATTAACCCCTCAACAACTCCCCCCTCCCCCAGAACCTCCCCACTACCCCTCTCCCCTGCTGCTGCCGACCCACTTGCCAAGCTACCTCCCCCTGTATATGTGACCTGGGTCTCTGTCAAAGCTTCGTGTGCCATGTGTCTTGTGCAGAGAGTCCACTATGTACGTGGATACTAGAGTGCCGTGGTCCGGTCATGCTTCCCCCTCAGTCCCTCCTTGCCCCAGTCCCCTAGGACTAGCCAGTTGGGACCCCTCTTGTAGCGTGCTAGGCGCAGACTCCCGATCCTCATTCTTCAGATCCTCCAACTCCCCCCAGGCCTGCGCCCTCTCCAGTCGCCCTATGCCTTGTTTTGCATTCCGAAGCAGTATTCTATGTTCACAACTTGCCCACTTCACCAGCTCCCTTTTCCCGCTGCCTATCCCCAGACCTGCCGGGGCCTTCCACTTACTAGTGAGTTCGCGTTTTGCCAATATGTATGCCAGATCTTGAAATCTGGCCGTGACCTTAGTTTTAGCGGAGTCAGGGAATAGGTTGAGCAGCACGTGACCGGGGGTGCATGGGATCTCCTTCTCAGTGACGCGAGCTGTCTCCCGAACCACTTCTTGCCAATACCCCTCTACCTGTGGGCAACTCCACATCATGTGAAAATACCTAGCCCCAACTTCCTGGCATCGGGGGCAGCTCGCTTCCATCCGATTAGAAAAGCGGTTAATTCTGTCAGGGGTAATGTATGCCCTATGCAAAGTGTAAAAACTAATTAATTGGAATCGCGCATTGTGGGATACCTTTGTTGCCCGGGGCAGTGTATTCTCCCAGTCTTTATCCGTGATAGGGTCCCCAATGTCTGTCTCCCATGTATCTTTCAGGCTCTCCGGGGCCCTGTGGAGTCCCGCCGGATGGCTCTATAGATACATGAAACCGCTTTAATGACATCCCCCAGCCAAGCTGATGTATTCGCCTGTAGAGTGTGCAGGGGGGTCCGTCGCCCCCTGACCTCAGTGCCTGCGCATAACACCAGTGACCACCCCATATAGCAGAAAATGACCCTGTGGAATCTCTAATTTGGCTTGGAAGGCCGCAAATGTGAGGAGTTCCCCGTCACTTTACAAATCTCCTATCTTAGTACCTCCCGCTTGCGCACATTCCTCTAGCCCTCTCCACTGACCCCCATGTGGGAACGCCTCCAACAGCGCCATCGACATCTCCGGGGAGTAAGGACGCTTGGCTTTGGTTTTCTGAAGGCACCTGACCCAGCAGTTTCTTATTACCCTATGTTCAGAGGATTCGATGGTTCGCTGCTTAATGGTACCCATGAGTGTACTCAGGACATCTGTTCTATTCGGGGTGAAGGGGTTGTCCTCCTGTCTGGATCTAGTCTTCCTGCTACCCACTGTGTGAAGCGTTGGAGCTGCCCCACTAGGTAGTAATTTTCCATATCAGGTACTGCAAGGCCCCCTTCTGCATGCGCTCTGCGCAACGTACCCAACGCCACTCTGTGCCTGCTGGGACCCCAAATAAAAGTGGCCAGAAGAGAGTCGAGGAATCGGAACCATGTCTTGGGGATCCACAGTGGGAGCGTGGTAAAAAAGTATAACAATCGGGGTAGCACTATCATGTTCAGCAATGATATGCGCCCTGCCACCGATAGGGGCAACGTCCAGCGTATAGCTCCACCAACCTGGGAGCCAGCTCCACCAAGTACGTGGCATAAAACTCCTGGGGCAGCCCGTCCGTGCCCGGAATTTTCCCTATTGCCATAGCTTTGACTGCCCCCCTGATCTCCCGCTCTGTAATCGCTGCTCCTACTAACTCCGCCTCCTCTGCCTCCAGTGCAGGGAGCGGAAGAGGTGCCAAGTAGTCTGTGATTCCTTCTATGTCGCGAGTACCAGTGCTTCTGTACAGGCGGGCGTAGTATTCCCTGAACCTGCCATTAATCTCCTCTTGCGTATGTAATGGGCGCTCCCCCCTGTCCTGTATCGTGAGTATTGTACTACCCCTCCGGGACGGGTAAGCGAGCCAAGTCAGCAATCACCCCGCTTTATCCCGCTCATCATGTGTCCTGTCCATGTATTTCTGGAAATCAAAGCACCGTAGGCACTCTACCTGCACTGCCACCTCCTTCTTAGCCGCTAGGAGCTCCTGCTTCCATTCCGGGAGCTCCGGCCTCCTCTTTTCTAGGTTCCTAAGTGCCTCATCTTCTCTCTCTAAGTCTGCTGTGAACGTCGTATGCACCCCAATAGATGTAGCCATGCACCTTCCCCTGATCACAGCCTTAAAGGCCTCCCATTCCGTGATTCTAGAGTCAGCGGTGCCCGCATTGTCAGAAAAATATTGTATGATGTGCTCCCTAGTCTCCTGCTGAGTGTAGAGGCCTTGTGTGCTTAAAAAGGTGTCCAGTCGGACGTGTAAGTCATGGGTGTGGGATAGGTGCGAGTAGTCTCTATCTGTCGGGTGTGCCCTGCGCCAGGCATCCACAAGCCCCCAGCGAACCTGCCAGTCCCTAAAAGCCCAGGCCACTACATGTACTGGAGAATTTCGAAGCGATGGATGTGACCGGTCCATCTCAGGATCTGCAACACAATTAAAATCCCCTCCTATTAACACCGCCCCAGTCATGTGCGGTGCCAGAACCCCTGACAGCTGCTCCAGGAACCAAACGTGCTCCACATTCGGACCATATACATTAACCAGGGTGACATCCTGCCCGTCAAGCCTTCCGGCTACAATCACGTACCTTCCCTCTGGATCTATTTTATGCTCAATAGTTGGAATGGGACCCCCGCCCGCACCCGTATCAAAACTCCCCGGGCAAATGCTGAGTATGACGTATAAAACGCCTGCCCTCTCCAGCGCCTGCCCAGTGCCTCACCCTCCTTGTCCAATGTATGAGTCTCCTGGAGTATTGCTACATGCACCCCTCTCCTATTTAGTTGTGAGAATATTTTATACCTTTTACTCATGGAGTGCATGCCTCTAACATTCCACGACAATATATTATAGGTGGTCTGTGTCTGCTGCATGTGAACTCATGTTTACCCCCGACAGGCCCAGAGACCCAGAACATCTATGCATAGCATGCAAGGACCACTTGCAGAGTAGCCTGTCTTGGCCTCTCCCCCCATCGACTGCAGCATCCCTCCCCATGAACCCAATTAACAACTCCTCGTCCCCAGGACAAGTGAGAACATCTCCCCCATCCAAACTGTGCACTTCCGTGTTCAAACAGACCGTGTTCAAAGGTGGTGGTTAGGCCAAAGTCTACCTGGAGGGTTGCCGTCCTCTCCGCCCCTCCGGACCCCCCCCCCCGGCTTACATAGCTCAGGCAGACATCAGGGAACCCCGCCAAGTGAGATTCAGGGCCCTGACACCGACAGCCCCTCCCATCTCCCCTGAGCATAGTCCCGGGTATACTTGCGGGTGCGGCCCATCTCACATCAGGTCATCCGCTGATCTGGGAGTCACATGCGGCAGAACCTGGCTGGCGTCTCCAACCAAACTCGAGCTGGTTTCTGAATCCGAATCTCTTTGGTCTGCTCCAGCTGATGATGGTGGTTCCCGATTGACCACCGCACGCAACGAGGCCACCGCGGCGATCGCACTAGCCCTAGCTCGGTTCGCCTCCTCCGCCGTCGGTTGGGTCTTTGAAGCTGCCCCTCTGTCAGGTGAGCGCGGCAAGGCTTTGTCCGCTGGGCCGTCTCCTCCTCGCTGGTGCCCTCGGGGATCCTGTTCCTCAATCCAGCCCCATACGTCCTGGGGTATGGTAAAGAAGATTGTCCCTCCATTATGCACTATGCGTAGTTTGGCTGGAAAAAACATGGAGTAGGACACCCCCATCTGGCGCAGTTTCCGCTTGACCTCCGTAAAGGATACTCTCTGTTGTTGCACCTCCCGGGAGGAGTCTGGGAAGGTCCGTACCACACTGTTGTCTATTTTTAGCTGCCCCTTAAGGCGCGCCATGCCCCAGCACATGATCTCTATCCTTGTAGAACAAGAGGCGGGCCACCACTGGCCGCGGCGGTCTGCCAGGCCGCAGGGCTTGAGCTGGAACCCTGTGCGCCCGTTCTAGGGCAAAGAAAGTGGACAACCCCTCCTCCGCCACCTCCATGCGCAGCCAGCGCTCAAGGTACACAACCATATTGTTTCCTTTGACTTTTTCGGGAAGGCCTGTGACCTCTTATGCTATTTCGGCAGGTTCTGTTTTTGGCATCCTCCGCTCGCTGTTCCAGTATCTGTACTCTTTTCTCAATGGCCACGAGTTTGCTTGCCGTTGCCGTGACTGGCGGCTGCAGGCTCTCTATCTCCGCTTCTGTGGCCGTGATACGGTCGGCCAGCTGTCTGTGGTCCGCGCGGAGCAGGCCCGTGCTCTCTGATGGTGTCTGTCTTAGTTTCCACCGCTAGCCGGGAACGTTCTATGGCCTGCACGATATCATGGAGAGAGAGTTCTGCTTGGGGTGTTACCCAGTTCCTCCTAGGCCCCAGGCGTGAGGCATAGTCTCCGTGGTTCATTTTCTCCCCCTCTTGCTGCTCAGTATCCCGCCTCTTGGTCCTCTGGCCCATGACGCTCCCTGGTCTGTGAATCTCACGCTCAGCGTGGGCTACGATAAGGTGAAGGTGGCATCCCCTCTACTTGTCGTCCCTGCAGTGGGAGTGATGACTGGCCCCTCCAATGCACACCTCAGTCCTCACGCGATAGGCAACCACAGTCCACAGCAGTGTACAGGGCCAGCGCAATAACAATGTGCATATGCCACCACTGCTCCCAACTCGCGACAGCCACACCTCCTCAAGTCCGAGGAAACCACGCGGCCAGTGAACCTGCTCTAACTCCTCCTCACTCCACCAGCCCCAACTTAGCCACTGCAGCAGCGGAGGCTGCCCTATGGACACTTCTCCCGCAGCTGATGTCCCTCGGCGTCACCCAGCAGGTGACCCTCTGTGGCGGCCTGTCGTTTCCCCGTCCCCGGGCATCCAGCTCACCTCGGGACACCTGGTCCTCACGGTTGTGCCCTGTTGTGAATCTGGGCGGTACAAAAGGGGGTGGTGATGGACGGAGCACCTGAACCAAGCAAACACTCACACCCAGTCAAAAGATCTGGGTTTGATTGTTTCCGAGGACCGGTTTCTGGCATTACAGCCGTCTTCAGCCCGGCTTGCTTGAATCCGGTGGCAAAGTGATCAAGGGACTCACGTCTGAGCATACCCTGCCACACTTATGGCGGCCAAAGCGGTACAAAAGGGGGTGGTGATGGAAGCTTGTTTCCGGTCCAGGGAAGGCATGGGGTGGCAGGGTAGGCTAAAGAACGGTGATGGATCAAACCCAGATCTTTTAACTGGGTGTGAGTGTTTGATTGGTTCAGATGCTCCGTCCATCACCACCCCCTTTTGTACCACTGTTGTGAATCTGCCCTCAGTCCCAGCAATGGCCAGCACAACTGTCTCGCAGTAGCCTGCCCCCCTCACTGTGGGCTCACCACGACGAGTTCAGCGGAGGGGGCCTCACACTGCAGCTCGCAATCAGTCCCTCTGCCCCCTTAGTGCCTCTCTCGGTCTCCAGCCATTGCCTTCACTCCAGGCCGATCACAGGCCTCATCCAGCACCAGATCCGCCCAGGGCCACATCCTCGCGCTCCTCTGCTTCCCGCCTCAGGGCCCAAGAGCCTCCGCCCCACAGCGCTGCCTCCACTCACCGCGCTCAGGGCAGCAGCTCGCCTTCCCTCGATCTCTCCACCATGCGGGGGGGCACCTGCCGATGTGCGCTGCAGTCTGCACCGGTCCTGGTGGAGAACAGAGCCCTCACCGCTTCCACAGTCCCTCACGCCCCGCTCCGACGGCTGGGCACTCGTCTGGACTCGGGGTCCGCCGCAACTCCTCCCTGTGCCTCCACCTCACCATCGCTTGCTAGGGTGCCAGCTGCCACCAACCTCTCACGTCCCGCTCGAGCCCCACAGTACTCCAGGGGCCGTTATGACCGCGCAGCCGCCATTTTACACAGGCCGCCGCCGCAGGTCTCTGGGCCCACCGAAGCTCCTGGCCGCACCAGCTTCTCTGCTCTTTATCGACGGAAGAGCACTAGCAGCCCTCCGCAGCAGCTGTCCCCGCCGCCCCTATCCTTCTGACATCTCCGGGGCCGGTCTCCGATTTCAGGGCTCCCCCACAGCTGTCAGGATGGTGCCAGAGAGGGGACCCCCGACGGGAGCTCCGATTTAGGCTCCCGTCTCCATCGGCGTCAGGCTACGCCCACTTCAACATTTATATCTTAATTACTCATAAAATGTATTAAGGGTTTCCTTAATCCTGCAACCCACACTGTTAGCCCTCTTTCTTTTACCCTTAACAACAACCACAAAATACCTAAGCCACAATCTTACACCCTTTACACTATAGTCCAACCCTGCAGCCTTACTAAATTAAGCCTACACAGAAAAGTGTCAATCACTTTCCTTTGCCATGATCGGTGCACAAGCCATGCCCCCCTAGTTCAACCTCAATCACCAGCTTCAGTTCCACCAACCCACCAGACAACTTCTCTCATCTCACTTGCACACACATCCAGCATTCACAGAAGCACAACGGGAGGTCAATCATTCTCCTACCAAGCTGCCAAATCCTGGAATGACCTCACCCAACACATCAGGGCCTCCTCCTCACTTCTTAAATTCTGCAAGAAGCTGAAGACCTGGCTATTTTATTCATCTTCATGCGGGGGCCGTCAGACGGCCTGTATTAAGGCCCAGCTTCGCCACATGCCTACAGTCATCTACTCGGTGCATTGATACCCGCACGGGTAACAAGAAGCGCTCTGCATATCAACATTACATTGCAAGGCGTGGCTAGCCTTGAATCTGTTCCTTTACGAGCAGTGCCCCCGAACCACAGTGCAGTCACAGGTGTCATGCTCAGCGGGCAGTGACATAGTCGGTAAGACCACGGCGGCAGAGTGAAGCGAGGCAGTGCGGAGTGCAATGCCCACAGGTAGCAGTGCAAGCAGCGGCTCGGTGGCGGCGGCGGTCATCATCGTCTTTGAGACCAGAGTTGTGGTGCAAAGTGCATTGGTGCTCTCTGCACTGCCTTGAGAACACGGAGTCTGTTGCTTTCCCTTTTGGGCAACTGAAACAGCGGTTTAGAGGCAGAACCCAGAGGTAAAAGAGGTCCGTGCTGTCCCTGATACTTCGTGAACAGGAGGCAAGTTCAGTTTGAAGCCCTTGGAGATACTCAGCACAAGTTTAAGAAATTTCAGTCCAGTCCTATCACTGCCCAAGGCAGAAGCAGCAACTGTAGATCAAATACAACAAAGCAACAACATAGCGAAGGGGTAGCACTCCTCCTGGCTGTTCTTCCAGCTCTTCTTCTTGGCAGGTTCCTTGATTCCACCGAGTTCTAAAGTTCTGGGGTTTGGGCCCTAATATTTATACTGCATTTCTCTTTGTTCTCTGGGCAGAGAGTTCCTGTGCCCCGCCCAAACCAGTTCTGTCCTCTCTGGCCCGGCTTCCTGGCAGGAGGTGGAGACAGCCTTGTCCGAGGCTGACCAGGCCCATTCAGGTGCAAGGAGGTCTCCTCCCACTACTCTGAATGCAGCTCAGGTCTGTTCAGCCCAGCCCTGATCCATCAGGAAAGGCAGGACACCCCTCAACCCCCCCAGTGGCTGTCAGAAGAGAATGTACACCCCCAGCACCTGTCACTCCAAAGCTAGACAGTCAATCCACACTCTCAGCAGAAGCATACAGGATGGCTAAGCAAGAAAATACCTACTCTCTAAAAGTGGTGTTTTCAAACACAGAACATAAAAATCATCTTTACTAAAAGATGCATTTTTATATTCTGAGTTTAGGCATACTAAGCCCCATTTCTCTATGTTGTCCCAATGGGAAGATTATGTGCAAACTCCCATTCTATCCTATGGGACAGATAGCCTTTCCATAGTGAAAAATGACATACTCTGTAATTTACTACCACAACATGTCACACACACACCCGTACATGCCCAACCTTTAATTTACACAGCACCATGCCCACAGGGTTAAAGAAAAGGGATGATTAGGGCCTGGCAAGTGGATGCATGTGCCAGGTTGACATGGCAGTTACAAACTACGCGCAGACACTGCAGTGGCAGAACGCTTTACAGTGCTGCTTGTGTGGGTGGTACTACCAGTGCTGCCGGCCCACTACTAGCATTTGATTTACAGGCCCTGGCACCCTCAGTGCACTTTACTAGGGACGTACTAGTAAATCAAATATGCCAATCATGGAAACACCAATCCATAACACAATTCACAATAGGAGCACTTGCATTTCAAAACTGAACATCAGTGAGAAAGTGTGCAGAGACACCAAACCAGCAAACCCTGTCAAAAAACCGAGAGGTTAAAAAGCAAAAAGACAGTGGAAACATGCCAAAAGATGCCAGGTCTAACATTATGGATGTAGATTCTATAGGAGATTGGGATGCCCCTGGTAAATATGTGTGAAGCTTTAATGGTAATATTTGAAGGGACGTTTGAAATTGATTTATAGTTCAAAGTGCGGAAAGAGAGACACTAGGTTCTAGCGTAAACCAGTGGGAAATATCTGTATCTGATGACAGGAATGGTAGAACGATGCTAAATTAATTTGTTATCATATTCTTTATCCCTTTCTTCCTTTTCTTTTCAGACTTTTTATAATTCTCTGTACTTTGGAGTTTTAGGAGCATAAAACAATGGGGTGAATCAGGCATTTCTAATGATTTAGAATACAGGTAAGTTGAACTTGTCAAGGGTTTTTTCAGCCATTACTGTAACAGGAGAGGAGAAGAACTCTCAATCTCTTGAGATTTTGTTTAATCATAGCATGAGGATTTACATTTTGAAGTTATTAGATCAATGTTATCTTGAATTCCAGTTAACATATGATGTAAGTACGGAGTAATAGGTGCTCTTAAATGAATGTCTTGTAAAAAGATTTGGAGTCCTTTGAAGAGATTGGGCCAATGTAACCTTGAGTTGTAGTGAACACATGATATAAACATAGAGTAACAGGTGCTTAGTTTAGAAAAAATTTACTATGAAAAGATTTTGAGTACTTTTAGGTTTATTACTATGACGTAAGGAATATAGGAGGAGTGACATTGTCTGTATAGCACCAGAGAAAGAGTTTATGTAGCACAAATGGGAACCCACTTGTGGGTAGATATACTGGAATTTTTGTTTGTGGATTACAAACTATCTGGATGGGAATTGTTGTTTCCTAAAGATAGTTGTGTTTTGTTTCTTAAATTTCAGCCCCGAAGAAGCGGTAGCTAAACACAGTGAAACCCATTTTGGCAGGACATTTTTCGGAATTACGCGTTTGAAATTAGGTCCAGTTACAACTGTATTAATTCACGCTGTTGAATGATAATTTGGAGAACATCCTTTGTTCAATAATAACTTACTTACTATTTGAGTCTTTGTAACTGCATAACCACATGCTTTTGATTAATCCTTATGAGATTTTGTATTGTACTGTTTGGGATGACAATAAGCTGCTTGTGACAGAATGTTTGAAATAAATGTAATTAAAAAAAACAACAATTATTCGTCCAATTCATGAAAAAACAGAAAGAGAACTTTGATGCATCCAGTCCTTGGCACCAGGTTATCCATGTGTGTGCTGTGTCAAAGAGTCAGATCCTGTTACGGAGCATCTCTCATTATTCCAGTTGCCAACAACCAATCATTGGTGCCAGCGAAGCCTATTCCAAGGCCCAGCCAACCACAGTAATCCTGTGATCCATGCGACCAGGACAGCCCTGAAGAATCAGGATCTCTTACTCTACCACCAACGCTGTGCACCCACAACATATTCATGTGAGTTGTGAGTGAAAGAAAGACAAGAGCAGGTCTTTAGATCCACACAGATTCAAAGATAGTGACAGGCACCAGAGAGGCAGAAAACATATCAGTACTCTTCAATACATAGTATGCTCTTTGTTTTCCGTGTGCTTTGTAGAGATTGATGTGTTATTGTTTTTGCTGCGTGGCAACTCTGTGCTTAACTTCCATTTTGCTTAAACATTTTAACTCTAGGAAAAATGAAAGTTAAGCTAGAGCTCCCATGAAGAGCTTGAGTCGCAAGAGCCCAACTCCCCCGACCCGTAAATGTAAGAATGTTATGGGATGTCAGTTGGATGACACTGTTTACAGGTCAGTACACAAATAGTGCACTCTCTGAAGTAAACTGTGTGTGCAGAGGGTTTTCTGAGACATAGAATGGTCTGGGGTGGATGCCTCTTCCTTCATGGAGTGTAACTACCTGCAACTCGCAGGACTGTAGAAACTAACATTGGTGGCAGTAAAAGATTGTAGAGGCCTTTTTACAAGTTATGTGTCAGAATGAGTTTCCTGCTGGACTGTGGTCTGCATTTTTTCAGTTGGACTGCCAGTCCTTTGTTCCATCAAAGTGGGACACGGATGAGCCATGTGTGTGAGCGTGTGTGATCCATCTATGTGCAATAGGCTGTGGGTGGAGAGATGGATAGAGCTTTAAGCGGCAATGTGAATGGCAGGGCTATCATCCAGCATTTCTTAGTTCCTTTGTAGTGAACCAGACTCCAGAGTATGTAGGATAGGAGATAGAAGGACCCTTTATTGTAAAGGGAAAATCGTTAACTTTTTGCTGCTTAATTCTTCGCTAGAAGTGTTGCCCACAATAATTTCAGAGGTGGTTAAGTGACGATTCTGTGCCTTTGTTTTGGGTTTGCCTTAGAAGAGACTCCCAACTCTACCCCTCCTTTCTACTGACACTGTGGAACAAAGGGCCTGATTACAATATTGGCGGATGGGATACTCCATCACAAACGTGATGGATATCCCTTCCGCTGTATTTCAAGTTCAATAGGATGTAATGGAACTTGTAATGTGGTATACGGGATATCAGCCATATTTGTGGTGGAGTATCCCATCCGCCAAGATCATAATCAACCCCCCAGTCTGGGAGGTATACATGTAAGTCAGGAAATGCCTGAAACAAATACCCGAGTTAGACTCTGGAGTATGCACACTCCATTTGGAAACATGGTATTCATGTGAGGCAGAAACTACCAGGCAGTGTCTCATGGTTTGTCTTGCAGAATCCAGGGTCCCACAGGAATGGAGACTCAGAAATTCTTTTTTGCTTGAGGGTTGGGGCTTCTAAATGCCATGTCATGTGTGAGAATATGAACTTTGATGCTCTGCAGTCTTCCAGGAAAAAGATGCCTGGAGTCCGCCTTGAAGAAAGCAGCTGGCTGACTGCTGAGGAAGGGTGCTACATGAAGAAGATCATACCTGTATGGAGGGAACAGTGAGGAATTGAGAGGAGGAACTGAAAGATGCGAGTGGCTAAACAGAGAAGTATCTGCACCTCAGGCTGTGTGGAGAGGCCTTGAGACCCTAGTGGCACTGCTGTGTGTCCAGGAAATTATCTCCTGTAGCTGAGGCATGACCAGGCATACCACAAATGCAATTTGTGGTATTCCTGCCATGAAGACATGGAGCGTGTGATTTGTTGGAAACTGAGAAAATCTTGATCACATTTGATAGCCTTATCTGAAAAACTGAAGTGCAGTATCAGCTTAGCACTAGTTCAGACCACTCTCCAGAATCAGTGGTGGCCTCTGTCTCCATCTCCTGATCATTGCTGCAACATAGGATGGACAGGTCATTTGGGTGATGGGGTTGTGTTTGGGTCCGAAGAAGATTCCCCCAGTTAATATTCAATGGAACACAACCAGAGAGCGGTTTGCAGTCTCCTCATTGTTCGTGCTGCTTGTCTTCATCAGACAGGGGCAGGTGCACCACATTTAGAAGGGAAAGTCTGGGGCAATATCAGCTGGGCTAAGGCAGAGCCACTGTGATGACGCTTGGGGGATTTGTAGGAAAGGCAACATTCAGTGAGGTCTTGCCTTTCACTGGCACTCACAGCCTTGGTCTGCCTGAGAAACAATAAAGATAGAAAGGTGATGTCACCCACGAAGAATTGTCATTGGGCACTATAGACTGACTTAAAAGAGTAAAAAAAATAATGTTACCCACCACTTACTCAATAAGGGCTAATGTCCTAATATTCAATGAAGAACTATGTGATACCTTTCTCAGAGGAGTAGCCTAGATTAGTTCTATGAGTCTCAGCTCACAGCGAATATTGCTTTGATAGCTGTGTATTATTTGCTTACTCTCTCAAATTTATGAACTGTATACATGTGTATGTTAGAAGTGAATTACTTTTTCTTTTTGAGTGAAAACAATGGCTAGACCTGGATTTATTGCTGACACTGGATGTCTCATTGACTTTACCATACACCATTTAGTAGGCACCTGGGCACCTGGCTTGCCTCTTGCTTGTTGCCTCTAGTTCCTGCTTGTTCCAGACTGATCTAGTGACACTGCAGGGGTTTTCCCAACTTAGCATTCTTCCACCCAACAGGAGCCTCGCCCACCCCCGGACCCGCTTAATGCGGCGAAGGTGCGCCAAAGGCAAGCCTGTCTGTGCCCATCTGCTGATGGACCGCACCCAGTGCCATGCCCCCTGACTCTCCCGACCCCAAATATATACCATTGCCAAGCTCTATACCCTCAAACCTGGCTGCCGCAAAAAACACTGCCATTGCGCGAGCCACGCTCCACAGTAGGACCTTTCGCCTGCACCCACTGCCACCTCATCAGCCACTGCACACATACCATCCCCACAACCAGCCCCACCATGAATACACCAAAGACACCACCTGACCAAAAACACAAATTTGCATGCACCTTTCTCAACACACGCTCACTATGCAAGCATTCCACTGAATTACAGGACCTCATCGCCATCCTCACACCCAACATCGTCTTCCTCACTGAGACCTAGTTCAACCCCACATCAACCCCAGGCATTGCCACAGTGATACAGACGCATATAAAATCACTCACCAGGACCGCACCAACAAACCATTCAGTGTACCACCACCACCCCCATGGAACATCTCAACTTCAAGCTCCACACGGATGACAAAACAACCATTGGAGGCACCCTCGCATTCCCCAGGACCATGCTCCAGCTTGTGCAACCTCATCACAGACGTCATTGCACCTCCAGTGCTAGATTCCAAAGACTAGGTGTTCCAGAGTGACCTGAATTTCCACATCGACGACCCTACTGACAAAAACACTGCACACCTCCTGGACAGTATGAGCAGCCCCGGATATACCCAAATCATGCACGACCCTACAAACACCACAGGACACACGCTGGACCCAATTTTCACCTCCAGCAACTGTGACAAAAACAACCATGTCACAGAATTCACATGGACCTATCACTCCATCATCCACTTCAGCATCTCCAGCCCCTGCACCACCACCCCCGAGATGGTCAACACCCCCCACCGGAGGTGGAACAAAATCTCAGAGACCAGTTGGGCGAACGCCCACAACACCTCCAACCCTATTAGCGCCATCAACCTCGAACAGTGAGAGACAAACTTTAACACCTGGATACCCAATTGCGCAGGCAGCATTGTCTCCATCAAGAGCAAAGTCCAGAGAAAATCCTCCAAAAAGGCCAGCTGGTACACCCAAGAACTCAGAACAGCGAAGCGAGATAGCAAAGACTTGTAGAGTAGCTGGCGCAAGGACACCTCAGACAGGGCAGCCTTCAAGACCTCCCTCAATCTCTAGCCTCTGCCTGCTGTGGGCAATAAAGAAGACAGTCCTTGCCGCATGCATCGAAACCAGTGCCAAAAACACCAAGGAACTTTTTTAAATAATTAAGTAACTCCCCAAGCCTCACACCCTCACAGGAGCTGTGCGACAACCTCACCCACTTCTTCATCGACAAGATTGTAACCATATACAGAAAGCTCAAACCCCAACCCACACCTACGGACGTCCTCAACAGATACGCCACAACCATAACCAACATGAACCACACACTGACCACCTGTAACATCCTTTCTATGCAGGACACCAATTCCACCATGAAATTCATCCCACAGACCTATGCCCGCACAACATCTTCAACCTTAAAAACCAAAGGATAGACCAGGAACTCACCACCCTACTCACTACCTCTGTCACCTCTGCAACATTTCCTGAACCTGGAAAAATGCTGAGTCAACTCATGACAAACCTGGAGCAGAACTAGCTACTCAACGCCTCCCAATCTGGCTTCCACAGCAATCACAACAACGAAACTACTCTGATCGCAGCCACCGATGGCACACAAATCCTCCTCAACTAAGGAGAAACAGCAGCTTTGATCCTACTTGTCCTCTTGGCAGCCTATACCCCACACACTGATTGAAAGACTCCACTATATCGGCATCCAAGGGGACACACTCAGATGGATAACCTCCTTCGTCACAGGAAGAACCCAGAGGATCGACCTCCCACCTTCACCTCCGAACACAAGGAGGGCACCTGCGGTGTCCCCCAGGGCTTATCCCTTCAACCCCACACTCTTCAACACATATATGACCCCAGTGGACAAGATTGTCAGATCGGATTTTGGCAACAGCAGCAACACATGGAATGATTCCTAGTGGCCATCAGACATAGGACCCACACTCACTCGCTTTAACCATGCCAGAAACCTCAGAATATTAATTGACAACAAGTTCACCATGAACTCACAGATCAACACCTTCTCCTCTGCCTGCTTTCCTCACTCTGCTCATGCCATGTAAGATCCTCAAGTTACTCCCCTTAAACAAGAGGTGTACCCTGACACAATCCATACTCACCAGCTGACTGGACTACCGCAATGCCCTCTATGTAGGAATTGCCACACATTTCCTACAGACACTTCAGAACATATAGAACGCTGCAGCAAGACTCATCATTGGCCTTCACCGATGAACCCATATCACACTCCACCTCAGGAAACTCCACTGGATCCCTGTACAGAAAACATGCCAATTTAGGCTGCTGATCCACGCACACAAGGTCTACACAACCAAGGACCTGCCTACATTAACCACCGCCTGAACTTCCACCAACCGTCAAGGAGACTACGTTCTGTAAGCACGCAGGACAACCTTTCAACCAAGAGTCCTGAGGGTGGTGGGTCACAGGAAGGGCTTGGACGGCACTGTACTACAGAGGTACCTGGGGGTGAGTGCTGTGCAGCAAGGCAACATGGACAGGCTAAAGGATAAAGACCCCAAGCATCCCAAGCAGGGGACACTAGATCGCTATACTAAGTTGGGGCCCCTGCTGGAGGAGGACACTGAGGCCACCCGCTCAGATATGGCCCTGCTGATGAATGCAATACAGGCCTCCCGCAAAGCCCTGGAGAATAAAATTGGAGCGGTGGGGAAACCTTTTTCCACACGAGCGTCTCTGTTTCTGTGCATTTGGTGCAGATAGAAACTCTTTTTGCACACGAGAACATCAATTTCGGCTCACTTGAGGAAAGTGCCGTAGCGCTGAGCCCACGAGTTTCCAGGCACTCGTTCCCCCCCGCCGCCGCTTATCACCGCGGCCGCAGAGCGGGGGGACTTCAGAGCCCAGCATCCCCGGCAGGACCACGCCCACCAACCACAGCAGACGCACCCGGAGGCGCACAAAAGGAACGCAGCTCCTCCCGCAACGCGGGAGTGCCCGGGGCAAAGCCCGGGCAAAGGGCGGGCCCTCTGAGGCCCTCGTAGGCAATTGGAGGCCGGGCTGGGCCTTGTCTCTTTTGTACACTCCTACGCTTCCAGCCTCGTGAAGTAAGTCTCTTAATTATTTAATTGACTACCATGGCCCAGAGCCCCGAATTCATTATGCCTGAGAAGACCGGGGATTATCCATTGGAACACTTGACAACTACTTTATAAAGGTGCCCGTGGAAATGGACAGGGAAGATATATTGGCTGAGCGCCGGGCCGAGCGGCGTCGCTCGATCGAGTCTATGAAATCCAGAGCTCTAGCTAACCCTCTGCCGCACACCACCTCTCCTAATGTAAGCACTTCTACTGGGAATGAGGACCCTTTATCCCTAGATAATGTCGCACTGCTATTGCGAGATTGTTCTCCCTTGTTGGATATGTCAAGTGGTATGCTTGCGAATGTTGTATCCTCAAATACCGTTACCAGTATAGAAACTGTGTTGATTAGTGAGACTCCTACCCCAGTGGCCAAACCATATAAAAATAAGCCCAAAAACCCTTTGACTGTTGAGGTTATTGGTCCTCCACCAAACAAAAGAAGACGGAGGGGTGGTAATGCTCCAAAATCCAAGATTAGTCACTCTGATTTTGGTAAACCCACACAAGGTGCCATAAGAACAGTGCCAGCTGCCAAGGTTCAATTAGAAAATATGCCACCTGCCAAGGGTCCTATGATAAGTGTGCCAACAGCAAAGGCTTCTACAGCAACGGCAACAAATCCTTTGGCTTTGACAACTCTACCTTGTTGCCCAGTAAAGGATGGATCATCTGTTGTGACACTGGACAATATGGAAAGTTTGATGAGGTCCCTAGTTTCACCTATAATTGAGAGGCTGAAGAGGATAGAGAAACGCCTTGAGGACATGGAACTAGCTGCTATTAAGAAGGACGGGGCAGTTAAGGATGCATTGGGGTTGGTTTGGCCATCTACAGCCATACTACCCTCCCCCCATCTTGATGCCCCAAAAGCTGCCCCCTACCCTAATGTACCTTTGAACTCCAAGCAGCAGAAGGAAAAACATCCTAAGCAAGCAAACATATCTGTGTCAGCTAAGGCCAATGCCGCTACTGAGGCCAATAAGGGAAAGGCAAGTGGCTGTAAAGAATACATGCGAGATGGGAGGGGAGGAGGCAGCCAAGCTAGGATACTGAGGAAGAAGGGGCCTCAGGTAGAGTTACCTCCAGAAGCTGTCCCGTTTGTGGTTGTCCTAACTGGGGTCCCTATATTAGAGGACAACAAGAGGGAAGGGTTCTTCCAGTTAAAAAACAAAGTTATGCATTGGTTGAGGCAAAACAGACCACTTCCCTATGATATCAGTGGGGAGATAGTACATGTCCGGCGCCTTCCCTGGTTGGGAAACAGAGTAAAAGACATCCAGGGAGACCTGGTTGTTGTTAATTTTAGGGATTGTCGAGCGGTTGATTACATACTTAGCTGGCCCCTAGGAAACGGCAATAAATGTATTGTTCCTCGCGAGCTGACTTACTTCTACCCTAGAGCCCTAGTAATGCCCCCTAGGTATCCTGATGTTTTAGCAGGTAACCAGGTTAACCGTTGGGTACCTTACAATAACAGCTATAGGCCACATGCACCCTATCCTTCGATGGTTGAAGACCATTTGGTTGGAATACTGCACCGTCTGGGCACAATAGAAATCTGACAAGGGGAATGGACTACTTGGTACCCTTCACACCATTGGAAACGACAAATAGAGTCGATACTTTTTCGGGCCTTGACAATTGTGATTGACAAACATCTGTCCCAATTAAGACGTCATCTACTAATGGAAATTATGGGGTAACTGTAAATCTGGACTCACCAACTAATAATATTGCCTCAGACCAAACAATTCAGCTTATTATTACCCCCTCTCCTCCCAACTTAGGTGTATTGAATTGTGAACCCACGCAGATAGTGGACAAAAGCTATTCTGATACCTTTAAGCCCCGGGGCCCACTTAACTGTACAACTACTAAACTGGATCCAGTTGTTCCCCAAATTAAAATCCTTTCCTGGAACGTGGCTGGGCTTAAAAGTAAATTGCCTATCCCAGAGTGGAGCACTTTCATGGCTTCCCATGACATCTGTATGCTTCAAGAAACGTGGGCGCTGGAAGAAAGTGTAGCCCCTGGATTTGCCACTTTTGACGTCCTAGCTAATATGGGAAATGTGGAAAAGTATATTTTGCCATGTTGTATGTGCCTACGTGTTCCCCATATTATGTCATATGTGCATGATCGATATGCATGTATTCCCTTCTGATCGATTAAAGACGCAATTACAGTTGTGTCCATCTCTAGTATGCCAGTTTCCAGTCCTCGTGAATACAACGAATATTAGGCCTATGTAAAGCTACGTTGCCACGTTTTACAGTGTGCACGTTAATTCATTGAATTATCCCCGTTTCTAGGCCTCAAAAGGGCCCGGACTCAGATTCAGCTCCTGTTTCCTGAACCCTCTCCGAGGAGCGATACAGCCCCCACCTGTATCCCTGACCCTTAGCTTACTTCTTGCCACGCAGTGCCCGGCTCGGCCTGGCTCTGCCTCCCAGTCTGCCAAGAGTATGTTATGTTTCTAGTTATCAGTCCAGCCCTCCTTCTCTGCATTCCTAAGTTACTGAATCGCATCAATAGTTTCCGTCATAGTCTAGCCTTTATGTCTCCATGTAAGAGAAATACTGTATAATATTCATAGAATATTCCTCGCACACGCACTACATGTAGAATAATGTATGCACCAGTCTTAATGTCTGTTAGCCTTTGCCCTGATAACTTTTGGATTCTATCAACATGTACTCTAAACACCAGATACTAGATATGCCTGGGTACATGTCGCTCTGACACTCCAGACTTTAGTCTCCTCTTCTAGCGCAGAAGTCATAGCCCCCAGTTCTCCCTAGTAACACGTCATTGTCAGTTTGCGCGCACCACTAGGTTAGAGGTCCCAGCTGCTCAGGTAGCCCCCTCCATGTTTCCGCCCCATTTATGACATATTCTGTTACGTTTGCATCACATGTCTATGTATACGCCCTGTAACGCCTTCTTGTTGCATCAGTTTTGCCCTTATCTTTCGCGACTGCTACAAACCCCGCCTACTGCTACGCCTACTGTATTGAATGTAATGTATTTTGTTTAACTATATATATTGTTCACCGATATTAAAGTTTGCTAGCCAATTCCCAGATCCTGCCCGACAGCTGTCGGGCCTTGCCATCCTATTCTCGTACAGGCTGTCCTGTTCCTGTCCTTTATGCTTGATTAAAGCCTGTCAACTTCAGCTACCTCGAATCTTGACTCTTATTTATTGAGCTACCTGTTTATTGATTATAGTCAAAAATAGATCCGGTAATAATTTATTTATTTACCACATAATGGCGCCCGAATAGGGACTTGCCCTTTCCCCACGCGCCGGAGAAGCCACGCAGGCCCCCTGATCCTCTGCAGCCGTGACGGAACCATACCGTGCACGTGCAGATATTTCTGCTTCAAGTATCCCTCAGGCCCACGGAGGAGACGGAGGTTGCGGTCCAGCGTCCAGACGAGGCGGTGGAGGAACGCGGCGAGTCCCGACCAGAGCCCAAGCCGAGAGTCCAAGGTCCGAGGTATCCGGAGGCCCACCTGTAACTGAAGTCCGAAGTTCGTCCGTCCGTCGTCGTAGCAGTCCAGTCCAGTCCGAGGCCTTCCGTTCTTGCTGCCCGGTGAGTACCATTGCTGGGGTAGTATCTAGACAGGGTCAATTAATTTGTCTCTGGTCCGTGGGTTTGGGTACGCAAATCCAACACGAAGTGTTCACTTAGGTGGGCGCGGGTCCTGACGTGTCTCTTTATGGGACCGGTAAGTTTCGTGCTGTTTTAGCAGTGCATCCAGTAATTCTAGTAAAGTTTCTGTTCTAGTAAGTTCTGTTCTCGAGGAATTCATGTGTTCTGTTTTCAGTGTTTCAGGTAATATTCTGTCCAAACTGTTATTTTAAATGTTATTCCATGTGTTTTCAATGTCGTGGTATGAGTGATTTGTTCTCTTAAAGTTATTATTGTGTTTATCGTGTATTGTATTGTGTCTAGACTCCAGTCTAAGTTATGCCTCTGTTCACGAAGTTACGTCAGTTAAAAACCAGAAAAGGTCTGCTCGAGGAAGCAGTTCCTGTCCCGCCTAGGGACAGTCCAGGTCATTTTATGTATCATAAGCATGGCATAAGTGCCATATTATATCTAGACTTATGGGTGGAGTACACCAAAGAATTAGAAGAGAAATATAGATGGCCCGTATCAGGTACGTGAGATGCCGAGTGCATCATGCGAGTAGAAGAAGCATTATGGAAAAAGAAAGCCAGACAGTCCCAGAAAGATGCCATCCAGTTATGGCGCAAAGAATCTCATAGAAGAACCGAGAAAGAAATCAGAAAGTCAGAATTAAGTAGAGAATCCTCAGAAAGAGCCCAGGAAAGGGAATTAATCAAAGTAGGTGAACGAGTTAAAGCCGAACAGTCAGACAGACAGAGAAATGCCCTTATTAAGGGTATGTATCCTCTTCTTGCCGAGGGCTTGCCAAAAGCAACCCCGGAAGCACCATGTAATTTTCCGCCGCCATTGGTTCCGATTAAGCTACGTCACAAACCGACCGCAGCTGATATTTTTCTCTCGTCCTATTTGGACGACACAGTCCCAGAATATGCGAATCCTGTTCCGCCAGCTCCTGTAAATAATGTAATTCCTGTTCCTCCAGCCACCGGGGCACCTGTTACAGTACCTGTTACGGTACCCCCGGTCCAGCCCATAGTACAAGTTCCCGCTACATCGGTCACTCTGCCAGCACGAAGAGTATCAGTCGACGATTCCAGTTTAGGAGCCGCGGGGGGAGGTCCTCCTGGTACCCCGCCGCCACACAAACGTGTAACGTTAGTCGAGTTACATGAACGTGCGTTACAGCGTACGCCCAAACATCAGTCCGTTGCAGATATCAAGCGATCTCTTACTGAATGCCGTTATGATCCAGTCCCAGGCGATGATAATATGGTTATATATTCATTGCGTGTAAGACGGGTGACCGAGTATTTGGACACCCTACCGAATATGAAAGAAGATCTAGACAGAATATATCGTTTCATCCGTACAGGAGAAGATCCAGAAAGTATTGGTGAAGTCATGTCTCAAAGGAAAGCTGAGACTCAGCTCATGCTATTAAAGTTTCTAATCAATTGTTTAATAAGGGAACAAGATTATCCGACTAAAGATCCGATCGAAATGAGAGTTCTGACAAAGTGGAGTGATCATATAGCCGAGGGAAGACACAAGACACTCAGTAGTATAGAGAGTATGTACAAGAAAATTCGTAAGGAAATAATAAGGTTACACGAGCAACGTAAAGCAGCACAAGTAAGCGAGAAAGAAGACGACTCTCCTACCAAAGAGGTAGAAGACGAGAATACCGCCAGAATAGCATATGTAGGTAAAACTAGACTTCCTGACCGACATTCACACCTAGAACACAATAAAGTTTTTCATCTTCCAGCACCAGAACAAGGTTCTCTTGAGCAAGTATTTCAAGCTACCGATCACATTCTGAAATCACGAATCGGTTATAGTGAACTTAGTACCATGCATGAACAAGAACTAGCCCGATCAGCAGTCCGATGGGCTACTGATTCTACCACTTTTCCAGACGACATAGTGGCACAAATGTTTCTGAAACTGCCCCCAGCCGAGCAGCGACTGGTGGGTATGTATATGATCCAGCACCTCATTACACTGTATGAGGGACAACATTCTGATCCAGGTCCGTTACATGATGTTCTGAACGAGTTACTCCAGTATAGATGGAAAGGTCTAGGTACCGATTTAATTAGTGTCATTCTAGAACAGCGCCACAAATATAGAACGTTCCTGAATCCGCATTTTGTTCACGTCTCACCTCCAGAAAGTAAACCCTTTTACATAGATAGACAGCATCCGTTACGAGAAGTACACCCAGTTAGGACAGCGGGTGGTGAAATGCAACGAGTATTTGTTTACACCCCTATTACAAAGATGGAACTCTTAGAGATGAAGAAATTAATTCCCTGTCACGATAAAGATCCAGCAGGGTTCCATCGCGAGTTAAAAGACATGCTCCGTATGGGAGAATACACGTATCCAGATATTATTAAAATGCTAAAGGTCCTGTTGCCCGCAGGGGTATATGAAAAACTCAAGGAAAAAGAATGGGAGGTGGGAGAGAAAAAGATTGATTGGACAGCTCTAGAAGCTGAAGATAATATACGAGTACCAGGTACCGGTCTTGGGGACAAATGCAAAGAATTGCCCGAGTTATTGATACAAGTTCTGCCAAGGTTACTAGCCACGAAAAAGGAAGATTGGGATGCAATCTCAGCATGCAAACAGAAACAGGATGAAGACACTAGTGATTTCTATTCTAGATTTGAAAAATGTTTTATTATCAACAGTGGTTTGAAGACAAGTAGCGAGTCATACCCTCATCTTTTTGTTTCTAAACTAGTCGAGAATTCAAGTCCACAAGTTAAAAATCAAGTATTGAAAGTCGAAAGTAGTTGGCAAGCTAATACCCCGTCACAAATGCTCCAAATGCTCCAGTATCACCAGAATAGAATCAGGGAAGAGCAAGAACACGAAAGGAGACGTATGAAAGATACGAAAATGAAAGTACTAGTTGCACAATCTGTTCCACAAGACAGTCAGAAGAGGGGTCCGAATCAAGCCAGTCATCCTGCAGCTCCCGTTAAAGGGACTTGCAATTATTGTAAACAGCCAGGTCATTTTATAAACGAGTGTGCAGTTCTGAAACACAACATAGCAACTGGTAAGACTAAAGAAAGACCACGTCCGTCTAGACAAGAACAAGTTTCACAGACTTCTCAGGCACCACAGAATGCACCACAGACAGTTCCAGCACCGCAGCCTATAGCTGCAACACAGCATGTTACACAGCAGATGTACCAGTATGCCCAGACAGAGTATCCAGAGTATCAACAGTATTCATGAAACAGCCTAGAGAGGGAGGTAGGCTTGCCTCTCATCGAGATACCTGTAGATCAAGAGGGTCCCTATGTACACAGTCAAGTATTAGGGAAAGACAGAAAGTTTTTGATTGATACAGGGGCAAGTAGGACTACTATCAGTCATGACGAGGTTCCAGGGGCTCCGCTCTCAGGCTCTAAAAATGTTTCCCTTGGATTTTCAGGAAAGCCTATTGTTAACGAGATTTCAAAGCCAGTTTCTCTAGAAGTTGGTCCATTGTCCCGAACTACTGATTTGTTACTTACGAAATCATGTCCAGAAAACTTGTTAGGCATTAAAACATTGAAAGAATTAGGTGCAGTTATTTGCTGTTCTCCAGAAGGAGTCCGATTGTTTTTGCGTGACTTTAAAGGTCACTATGTATTACGCGATTTTGATCCAAGGTTACTAAATGTTCCACAGCATTTATGGGCGCAAGGTCCAACTGATGTAGGTTTTATGCACATCACACCCCATCGTGTGACCCTCAAGCAAGGTATAGTCTTGCCACGAATCAGACAGTACAGATTGCCACCTGAGGCTGTAGCAGCCTTATCCAAAATTATTGACGAGCTTATTGCTCAAGGAGTGGTTGTAGAAACTGACTCCAATGTATGTAATTCTCCTATCATTCCAGTCATGAAACGTACCGATCCAAATGCACCTCCAGTATATCGATTAGTGATTGACCTTCGAGAGCTTAATAAATGTATCATACCCCAGTATCCAGTAGTCCCAGATATTTCATCCCTATTGACAGCTATTGATTCTGAAGCTACATTTTTCACTGTTATAGACCTCAAGAATGCATTTTTCAGTGTCCCCATTCATCCAGACAGCCAGTACCTTTTCGGTTTTTGTTTAAATGGAAGGAGCTATAAATTCACACGAGCTCCTCAAGGTTTCACAGAAAGTCCTAGTATTTACAGTCAAGCACTTAAAAGACAACTAGACAATATTCACATGCCAACAGACACTGCCCTGCTCCAGTATGTCGATGATCTACTGATCACAGCCCGTTCTGAACGTGACTGCGAGCGTGCGTCACTTACAGTCCTGTATTTCCTAGCCGAGATGGGGCACAAGGTGTCCCCTTCGAAGCTTCAGTTCTGTGTCCAGCAAGTGATCTACTTAGGCCACTTACTGTCCAAGTGGGGTAGGCAGTTGACACCAGACCGTATCCAGTTGATAGCGAGTCTTCCACAGCCCAAGACACAGAAGGAGGTACGAGCTTTTATTGGCCTCACTTCTTACTGCAGACAATGGATTCCTCAGTATGCATTTCTAGCCAAGCCACTGATACAGTTAACGACACAGGAGGCAGCCGTATCGACTGTTCTCCCTTGGACATCTGAACATACACTTGTTTTTAATGAATTAAAGAAAGCCTTATGCCAAGCACCTGTTCTAGCTACACTGAACTACAGTAAGCCTTTTACACTTTTTGTCACAGAACGTGATGGTACTGCATTATCTGTTCTCACACAAGATCAAGCAGGACAGTACAAGCCCTGTGCTTATTTTTCGAGCACATTAGATCCAGTAGCCCAGGCTCTGCCTGCGTGCCTCAAGTCAGTTGCAGCCACAGCTCTAGCAATCAGACAAAGTGATTCCATAGTATTAGGACATTCCCTGACAGTACAAGTTCCACACTCCGTGGAAGTTCTTTTAAACCGAACACAGACTCAGCACTTGACAATTGCACGTTTAACAGGTTATGAACTGACACTGTTCCAGCCACACATAGAAATCAGACGCTGCAATGTTCTAAATCCTGCTACACTGTTACCGTCAGTTACTTCAAATCCTACCACACATGACTGTGTGGAAGTTATTAACACTATGACTAAGCCAAGACAAGACCTGACAGACATTGCATTACCTGATCCCGACCTGACACTTTATGTGGACGGTTCATGTATGAGAACAAGTACAGGAGAACTAGTAGCCGCGTATGCAGTGACTACTGAAACCGAAGTTATTGAAACACATCGTATTGACACCCTGTCTGCTCAAGCAGCAGAGCTAGTTGCTCTGACACAAGCCTGCATACGTGCCAAAAACCTGAAAGTAAACATATACACAGATTCACGTTACGCATTCGGAGTTGTACACGACTTCGGAGTACTCTGGCAGGAGAGAGGTTTCATGACTTCTCATGGAACCAAGATTCAGCATGGTCTCCTCATTCAAGCTCTGTTAGATGAAATACATTTACCGACAGCTATCGCTATCATGAAGTGCAAGGCACATACGAAGGTTACTGACATCATTTCCCAAGGTAACGATCTAGCAGATCGAACAGCCAAGCTTACAGCTCAGACACCAGACATTCCAGTTAACAAGACACAGACATCCATTCCAGAACAGACTACTTGTATGACAGTTAAGGACCCTACACAAGATGTCATAGACATACAGTTACATGCTACTCCCGAAGAAATCAAGAAATGGTCCGAACAAGGAGGGGTCCAGACAGATCAAGGATGGTTGACGAAGGGAAAAGCCACATGGTTTCTCCCCGACTCTATGGTTCAAGTCATTATCAATACCGCACATAGTCCAGCACATCTAGGAGAAAAAGCCATGTTAGATAGTATACAGAACCTTTGGTTCAACAAGCACTTACGAGCTGCAGCCAAGCAGAAAGTCCGTACTTGTATGATATGTTGTCAATTCAATCCAGGTAAAAGTGTCCCGGTGGAACAAGGTGGATTCCAACCCCCTGACCACCCTTTTGAAGTCCTCCAGATGGATTACATTCAGATGGAGCGATGTCGAGGTTTCAAGTATGTTCTTGTAGTTGTATGCGCTTTGTCCAGGTGGACAGAAGCATATCCAGTTCCAGATTATACAGCAGCGACCACTGCCAGGCAGTTGGTTCGTGAATTCTTTCCCCGTTATGGACTCCCTAGGGTCGTGTATTCTGATAACGGCAAGCCATTCTCATCCGAGTTAATGAAACATGTTTCCCTTTTGTTAGGGTACCAGTGGAAGTTCCATTGTGTGCGCCATCCTGAAGCAGCCGGTCTCGTAGAGAGACATAATCAGACCCTGAAAATCCGTATTGCCAAGACATGTAAAGAGAAAGGTGTAGACTGGCTAGTTGCCCTGCCAGTTGCTTTATTCTTCATGAGGATGGTTGCACATTCCAGATCCGGTCTGTCGCCTTATGAGGTCGTATTCGGCCGCCCCCCAAACATGTGGGGTACACCTAGACCCCGCAGTATTACAGATGTTTCCAGTAATATGTTGACAGATTACCTAGCTTCCTTGATGTCTGCCCTACACTCTTGTCGTTCCCAGGTTGCCGCTGCATTTCCAGACAATACCGAAGTGAAACCGCATGAGGTCATTCCAGGCGACCTCGTCCTTGTAAGGAACTTTGATCGTTCAAGTCCGCTGGAGCCTCGTTGGAAAGAGCCGCGACTTGTCCTCCTGACCACCCGCACGGCCGTGAAGTTGGAAGGCCGCAAGGGGTGGGTCCATCTGTCCCATATAAAGAAGTTTCATGGAGTTCGAGAAAAAACATTTTCAAAGGACTGTTCCATTTCTAAAGACTGCCTGAAACCAAACTCTGATCTGAATCCTGAACCGAAAGTTCCTCTGTTAGAGAAAACTCCGCAACAGGAGTATAAGTTAAAGCTCCGGTCTAGTAAAATAAGTCAGCCAGTTTAATTGTCTAAGTCCCTCTCGGGTGAAACGGTTAGACAGGTATCTGACATGTATGAGATAGACCCCCATAGTGAGAGAGTTAGTCAAAACTCTATCCGATGTATAGTTTTCCTCAGTTTTATACTGTTTCTAAGTTTAATGGTTACCTGCACAAGTTATGCTTTACATTTATGTTTTCCAATTTCTCATGTAAATAAGTTTTCTAATGCTACAGTAGAGCACACATTTAGTAATCTGCCTCCTCACGAGTTATCCTATCGTCTTGCTATGCGCAATAACACATTTATAAGAATGTTACACTATTCACACCAGACCAGCAATGCTACTAATTGTTGGGTGTGTGGTCGACTCCCCCCTTACCAGACACCGAAGGGAGTTCTGCCACTTTTTCCTTATCCGTTTTCACATAATGGTTCGTGTGGACTGGTGGAGCATGGTCCACGTTAACGTCATCCTCCAATGATATGTCCCTTCTGAATAGAACATGTTTTCCAGACAAGCAAGGTCTCTCCCATAGAACAGGGTTAGATCTAGAAAATGAAGTTTATAATTTAGGTAATTATTCTTCGAATTTTATGGTCCTGAATGTTCAGTCTGATACTACTCCAGACTTACCTGCTATTTCAGTACTACCAGTCAAAGGCGAATTATGTGTCAGAAAGAATGGTTCCGCACATGTAGGACATAGTGATTGTACTACTACTGTCGAGTATAGTGACAGTGGGAAATCTATTTTCAAAGCCTCACGTCATTCTTATTTTGTTTGTGGTCAGACCGCATATGTTCGTCTGCCCCTCGATTGGGATGGAACATGTTACATTGCCTTCCTACTGCCACCAGTTTTTCTAGCCCCATCTGATTATCACAGAAACACACATCTAGTACACGTCAGACATAGAAGGGAGATTGAGTCCCCAATTGTCGATCAAACTGAAACTGCTCTAGAACAGTATCAAGACTTTAATAAAGGTTTCTTCTTCTTTATAGGACCTATCCAGAATAGTAAGTTAATCCGTAGGTTAACCAGAACCCTTGAAGCAGTAGTGAATGAGACTACTTCTGCTCTAGGTAACTTAACCGAAGAGCAATCTGCTATGAGATTTGTCGTGCTCCAAAATCGTCTCGTTCTTGACGTCATACTGGCCGATAGAGGAGGAGCATGTAGAGTCATCGGATCTAGTTGTTGCATTTTCATTCCTAATAACGCGCCGTCTGTTTATTCAGCTATAACCAGACTTCATAAAATTGCCCATCAGTTACACCAGAATCCAGGCACCTGGACATGGTCCGGTTGGCTCTGGAGTATTATATCTGCCTGGGGATGGAAAGTATTATCATTCCTAGGTATTGCAGTAATGATCATATTCAGTTGCTGCCTCTGCATACAATGTGGCCCTGCGATTTGCGGCATGTGCGCTACCTCTTGTATTCCTAGTCCTAAATCCCGCTCCAAGACAATTCGAGACGAGCAAATGATGCTATATGAAATGATAGATGGTATCATGAATATTGATGTTTCCTGATGGAAACGTAGGGCACAAGGAGGGAATGTGGAAAAGTATATTTTGCCATGTTGTATGTGCCTACGTGTTCCCCATATTATGTCATATGTGCATGATCGATATGCATGTATTCCCTTCTGATCGATTAAAGACGCAATTACAGTTGTGTCCATCTCTAGTATGCCAGTTTCCAGTCCTCGTGAATACAACGAATATTAGGCCTATGTAAAGCTACGTTGCCACGTTTTACAGTGTGCACGTTAATTCATTGAATTATCCCCGTTTCTAGGCCTCAAAAGGGCCCGGACTCAGATTCAGCTCCTGTTTCCTGAACCCTCTCCGAGGAGCGATACAGCCCCCACCTGTATCCCTGACCCTTAGCTTACTTCTTGCCACGCAGTGCCCGGCTCGGCCTGGCTCTGCCTCCCAGTCTGCCAAGAGTATGTTATGTTTCTAGTTATCAGTCCAGCCCTCCTTCTCTGCATTCCTAAGTTACTGAATCGCATCAATGGTTTCCGTCATAGTCTAGCCTTTATGTCTCCATGTAAGAGAAATACTGTATAATATTCCTAGAATATTCCTCGCACACGCACTACATGTAGAATAATGTATGCACCAGTCTTAATGTCTGTTAGCCTTTGCCCTGATAACTTTTGGATTCTATCAACATGTACTCTAAACACCAGATACTAGATATGCCTGGGTACATGTCGCTCTGACACTCCAGACTTTAGTCTCCTCTTCTAGCGCAGAAGTCATAGCCCCCAGTTCTCCCTAGTAACACGTCATTGTCAGTTTGCGCGCACCACTAGGTTAGAGGTCCCAGCTGCTCAGGTAGCCCCCTCCATGTTTCCGCCCCATTTATGACATATTCTGTTACGTTTGCATCACATGTCTATGTATACGCCCTGTAACGCCTTCTTGTTGCATCAGTTTTGCCCTTATCTTTCGCGACTGCTACAAACCCCGCCTACTGCTACACCTACTGTATTGAATGTAATGTATTTTGTTTAACTATATATATTGTTCACCGATATTAAAGTTTGCTAGCCAATTCCCAGATCCTGCCCGACAGCTGTCGGGCCTTGCCATCCTATTCTCGTACAGGCTGTCCTGTTCCTGTCCTTTATGCTTGATTAAAGCCTGTCAACTTCAGCTACCTCGAATCTTGACTCTTATTTATTGAGCTACCTGTTTATTGATTATAGTCAAAAATAGATCCGGTAATAATTTATTTATTTACCACAGAGAGAGGGGCAGACCCTTTGGTGGCATGTCCATATGGGTTGGTACCCACCTGGGTGTGAGGGCTACGCAATTTCCAACTAACTCCTCGGACGTCCAGTGTGTACTCCTGACCCCACTTAAAGGGACGAACATCGCCCTGATAAATGTATATTCAAGGCCAGTGAGGCGGGGTCTGGAGTCAGAAGCCATTGGAAGTCTGTTGAACCTCATTCAGGCAATTGATGTCACATCTGTGCTGATCATGGGGGGAGATTTTAATTGCCATTTTGAACCACTCCTGGACCCTAACTTGATTGAGCAGGATGAGGTAGACAGGCTCTGGGCTATCCCGGACCCACTGACTCCCTTGGTAAAAGTATGGACCCCTCTCGTATTACAATTACAATCATTAGTTCTGGCTACATCATTGCGTGCATGCAATGGGAGGGTGGAGCCAGATAGGCCAGGGAATAGCACGTTTAATCGTCTGAATCAGGCCTCAATTATAGATCACATTTTTGTTGAGGCCAAGCATTGGTATAGGCTACTCGAATTTAGGGTTGTTGAATGATTTGATAGCGATCATAATGCCCTAGTCCTGTCACTTAAACCAGGGAGTTTTGGGCTAATGACCAGGACGCCTGCAGAGAACTGTGCCATGGTACCGCTAATAGTAGCAAACTGCAGGCGAAGGATTAAGTGGCCTGACTTAGAAGCCTCCCCTAGTAAACTTGCGGATCTTTATGTGTCTATTGTCCCGCTCATCGAAGAGATGGGGAGTTTTGATGGCCTGGGAGGAGCTACTGATATCCACGTTAAAATGGTGGCTAAGCTAAAGGATACCTTATATCCCTTGAGAAGGATGAATCGCTTACGGACTACGACAAATCGTTGGTTCAATAGTTCCTGTCGAAATGCTAAAACGGCACTGATGGTAGCGCTAAAAGCCAAAGACGTTGAGGCAACTAGGGCACTTCGTATCAAATATAGAAAGGTAATTTGTGATGCGAAGAAGGAAAGGGAAGCCTCCATGTGGGTGGAGCTGGGAGTTGCGCTTAGCTGCAAAGATCTAAAGTCTTTCTGGCTGATTGTGGCAGCTGGGCTTAGTGGGCTTACCCATACTCCCCCTCCTAACATTGCCCCTGCTGTTTGGGAAGATCACTTTAGTGCCCTGTATGGCACTTTAGAACCCAATAATCCGCCTGTAATTGCCCCTGAATCTGAGCAAAGTTCAAGTACTAATTGGACGAATGGAAGTGAGTGGCCAACTTTAGTCCCGGTATCTCTTGATCCATTGGAACATATCATCTTAGCTGAGGTAGAGTCTGCTATATGTAAACTGCTCCCTAATAAGGCTCCTGGATTAGACAAACTACCTGGAGAGTTATTCAGGACCCAGCCTAAGATTTGGGCACCCTATTTGGTGGTCCTATTTAATGATATTTTGAGGGGTGGTGATCTGCCTCCTACTTGGCTGGGAGCTGAAATTGTCCCAATATTAAAAAAGGGTTGCCCGCTAACGCCCTCTAATTACAGACCCATCAGTCTGATTGACACCTCACAAAAACTGATGGGGAGGGTTATCCTTGATAGGATACTTGACTGGATTAATGAGAATGAGATCTTGTCTCCCCTACAAGCGGGCTTTAGGGCCGGAACTTCCACTCTAGACCAGATATTTCGCCTGCAGGTCCTATACTGGAAGACAGCGAAGGTGGAGGGTGGCAGCCTCTACCTTGTATTTGTGGACCTGCGGGCCGCGTTTGATCTAGTTCCACGTGCCAAACTGTGGAAGGTGCTTGCCGACTTGGGACTACCTTCTTACCTTTTGGCCATCTTATCTAGGTTGCATGAGAACAACTTTGCCCAGGTCCGATGTGGCAGTAATGGTGAATTGACAGGTCCGTTTCCTGTCCAAAAAGGAGTCCATCAGGGGTGTGTCCTGGCGCCCACGCTATTCAGTCTCTACATTAATGGTCTTGTAGATCATCTGAATGGCGTGGAAAACAATGATGCCCCAAAGTTGATAACTGGTAGAGTGCCCGCTCTGATGTTCGCAGACGACACCTTGTTGCTTTCTCGAACATCATCGGGCATTCAAAGGATACTCGACGGCTTTGTGGAGTTCTGCGAGCTCTGGGGACTAGAGATCAACTTAGACAAAATGAAATTTATGATCTTTAATCCCCCAAAGAGAGTGCGGCCAAATCCGTCTCTATATGGCACCCCCCTTGAAAGGGTCCAAACATTTGTCTACTTGGGTGTCACCTTGTCGGAACATTTTGAATGGAATATGCATATAGACAAGTCTGCACTCAAGTTATCCCAGCTGGCGGGAGGCCTGGGTAAGGTGTTCAGGGAGTCAACATTTAGACCAGTGTCCCCAGTACTGGAGATATATTCCCGACAGGCAAGAACTGCGTCAATGTATGGGGCGGAACTTTGGGGGCACAAGAAGTTAACCAATCTTAAAAAGGCAGAACAGTTGTTCATGAGAAATCTAGTTGGGCTACCATCGAGCACACCATTGATCCCCCTTAGGTTTGATCTTGGTATAGTTTCAATCGAGGAGATTGCAAGTGCAAGGCCAATCATGTATTGGAAGAGGCTGTGGTCAGCTCCTGAATTGGCCACCTATAGGGCAGAATTCTGTGAGGTATGGAGTGCTCTCCGTAACAAGAAGATTCCATGGCTCCAGTATATTAGATCTACTGGTGACCAGCTGGGTTTTCCGGAACTGTGGGAAGCACCACAGTCCTTCTGTATGGGGATATCAAAAAAGGACCTCCACTCATTGATACATAGACAGTATCATGATACATTATTGAGCTCTGCGCTATTGGGTAGGCTGACTACTGAGTTCCTCCTGGTTAAACCGGAACCGAGAACAGAGGAATTCATGGACTTGATTGAGCCACCACTTGCCCGAAAGTTATATCTTCAGCTCAGACATGGTACACTACCAATTAGGTCATTTTCATCCAAGTGGTTATCTTCTAATATTGCATCATGTCCTGCATGTGATTATAAAGTTGAAAATTTGACGCATGTACTCTTTTTCTGCCCTGCCTATCATGTAATTAGAAAATGTTGGCTGATCCCAATATGTAGAAACTTGGGTTTTGTGCACTTTACTCAAGCATGTAGGATATTAACATATGACACCCAACCTTCTATTGTGTTTGCGGTTTCTCGCTATCTGCTTAGTATGTGGCGTAGGAGGCAATCCTTTTTAGTTTAAATTGTGGCATATATGTTTTTCTTCTTTTAAATTACTGTGCAACTAGATAACCTTGGTTTAATGCTTTTTTAAAATATTTTATGACTATTTATTGTATTATCAATACCTGTATTGATGTATTTACGTGTACTTTTATGGTCAGTTTGACCGAAATAAAGTTATCTAGGCAAGGTGGGGTCGGACGTAACTCTCCTGCCACAGGACCCAGAAATTTGGCGGCAAGGGTGACAGAATCGGAAACGAGATTAGGTGACGCGGAGGACACACTGCACGACCTGAAAAAAGGGATGGCGGAGCTTCAATCATCCCATAAGCAACTACAGTGGAAGGTGGACGATGCCCAAAACAGGGCAAGACGCAACAACCTCCGCTTTGTGGGATTTAGAGAAGGAATCGAGGGAGCCAACATGGCGGAATTCCTGCACTCCTGGCTGATGTGCACCTTCTCTAAGGAGAAATTTTCGACCAGTTTCATCATTGAAAGGGCTCACTGTGCACTACTGGCTAAACCGCCAGTGGGAGCAAGACCCAGGCCGGTCATAGCCCGCTTTCTAAACTTTTTAGACAGAGACATGATACTACGGGAGGTGAGGAAACTCGGGGAAATCCGTCTTGATAATGCCCACATAATGATCTTCCTGGAGTACAGCCAGGAAGTGCAGAGGCAGAGACGCTCCTATGACTCGGTTAAATCCAAACTAAGAGACCTCCAAATTCAATTCAATTCAATTCAATTCAAATGATCTTTATTCGGATTTTTAGTATATCCATAAAAGTACAAACAGAATCAAAATACATTTAAAACAGATTAAAAACATCTTAAAAAATTAAAAATGATTATCCAATTGGGATTTAGGCAGCATATATGTCATAAAGTGCGATATACATAGTATAAACTACAAAATACATAATAGAGGGAGAAACATTAATCTTTTAGGGTACTTAATCACAGAGTTCAATTTATATACTCCAGAAGTGATCGTTTGTATCGAGACACGTATACAATTAAATCTGTAGTCAATTTGCAACAGAATGATAAAGTACAAAAAATGCATCAAATAACTTAGTGCTGTTATCCATTATCCATGTTCCATGCTTGCCCTTGATCTTACACAGACTTTTATAAAACAGCTTACAATATATATAACTTCATCTGTGTGCAGCATTTGCAAAAATTTTAACGCGAGATTGAAATCTCTAAGGTTATATTTGCGAAGAATTGGCCTTAAATATTTACAGGTATACAGTTTGTAATGGCCACAGAAGAATAGATAGTGCAATAAACTTTGTTTTCCGCCATGAGGGCAGGGACAATCCAATTCTTCTAGTTTTTTGCTGTAGCCAAGGGGAAAGCTAAGCAAGTTAACTATGCTTCCATCCCGAAACCTGAATAAAAGGCACCGGTTCCACTTTCCTAATGGTATTGTCAAGTATCTATAAAGATTATTCAAATTATCACTGCCTGAGTCAATAATGCGCAGATATCTAATAACAACAGGTTTAATAGATTCAAATCTCATTAGTTCCTCTTTATAGGAGTCAAGCAATGCCCGTTTAATACTATGCTTATGAGCGGGTACAATAGAATTTGCAGAACTAAATAAAGTACCTTGACCCACGCCCTGCAGGCTATTCTTGACTGCATTTAACCGAGGTATGTGATGGAATCTATCACTTAACAAACAGTCAGATATTATACTGCGCGTTAAGGATGCTGCTGGGTTTAGCCATATTTTAATCCAAAAAAGAGCAGGCCTAGACCTAATGAAATCAACAATATATGGCAGCCTCAGTTCATTGTGACAAATAAATGTAGGGGCACAGGGAACTCCCCCCAACACCCTCCTACAAAATCTATTTTCCTCCGACTGGAGGGCCGTGCTGTTACAGTAACCCCACACCTCCGCTCCATATGTCCCAGTTGGCTGGCATTGAGTACGATAAATGTTGAGCAGGGGTGTAACGACATCAGCCAGTTTGGGTTGTCCGAGAGATAAAATTGAATTGATTGACTTGCCAATTTTATTTCTCGCATAGGCAACATGTGGCTGCCATGAGCCTGAATTGGAGAATAACAACCCTAAGTAGGGGAAAGTGCTAGTGCATTTTAAAATATTGTTACCGGATTTAATTGATGTAATATTGTACTTTTTTGGTCCGCAATTCATAATAAAAGATTTTTTAAAATTGGTATTTAAACCAAGATCGGACATAAAGGCAACAAACCCAGAGATTAAAATGCGTAAAGCATTCGGGGTACACCCCATTAATACTGCGTCGTCCGCATAAAGTAAGGTAGTAATGGGGGAGCCGTTTATAATTGGAACGTCCTTAGTAATCTTACTCAAAGTGCTACTCAACCCGTTAATATATAAAATAAAAAGCAGTGGGGCGAGTACGCAGCCCTGTCTAACTCCTCTGCTAATAAAAACATCATTGGATAAGTCGCCATCATTATTGATTCGTACTCTCGCTTTTAAGTCCCTATGTAAATCAGAAAGAAAATACACCAGTGAGTCATCGAAACCATAATCAAGCAAAAGTGACCACAACCTAGAACGATTAACAAAATCAAATGCGGAACTCAGATCCATGAAACCTAAATAAAGAGGGGATTTTTTAACAATGATGTATTTGGCCATGATCAAATTTAAATTTAGACATTGTTCAACAGTGCCTACTTGGCTTCTAAATCCCAGTTGACTACAGTGAAGAACGCTGTTGTCCTCAGCCCAATTCCTTATCCGTTTAAAGATTACCCTTCCAAGGACCTTTAGCGTATTATCGATCAGTGAGATCGGGCGGTAGCAGGGGGGGTCCGACCTGTCACCTTTTTAAAAAATCGGTACGATGACACTGTTCGACCAGGATTCGGGAATTGAGCTGTCACTCAGGTTATTAAATAAGTTGCATAGTAGAGGGGCCCAAAAATAAATTTCTGATTTAATCTGGTCAATAGAAAGACCGTCCGGGCCGGGGGCTTTATTGCTGGCGCTATTAATTATAGCATCCTCGACCTCCATTAATGAAAAGGTCAGAGGTTCAGCGCTATTGGATAGGGGGACAGTGTCTAGTGGAGTGGCTGATAAGGCATACATTTGAGAAAAATGCTCTACCCACGCCTCACCCGTTATATTACAGTTAATTGGGTTGATGCTGGAACCAAAAGATCTTAGGGACTTGACTTCTCTCCAGAAACCTGTTGTGTCCTTTAGTGTGGCAGAGCGCGTGAGAGATTCCCAGTGATTAATCACTAAAGCCTCGGATCTAGTGCGTAGGGCAATTTTGTATTTTGATCTTAATTCTCTCACGAGTAGAGCATCCCTTGGGATAATTTTTAAAGCAGCCCTCAGGTCCCTATTGGCCTTAGAGCAGGAAGAATCAAACCAACGGGGACCATGAGCTGTGTTCTGCCTAACTGGTTTGGAGGATTCTCTTTTAATGGCCCCACATAAGTTGCCAAAGGCATCAACCACATCACTACCAGAACTCACGTGTGACAGGCAGGTCTCAACTGTCTCAGGATGTTTTTTAATTACTCTGGCTAGAATGTCCTTGTTGTCCACCCCTTTCCATACTAGTCTTAATCTATCGGTAGATAATGCCAGATTTTGTGGCCCAATCTCTAACTTTGCTGCAACCTTCATGGTCTGTGGATTGTGTAAATATATTCTAAGCGGATAGTGGTCGCTATAAGCGGAACAGATGACTTCTGCTTTTGAAATTATGTCGCTTAATGTTGGGCATGTAAATATGTAATCTATCGTAGAGGCACAGCCATGACCTATAAAAGTAGGTGTTGTTATATTATTTACTTTAGAACCTGCATTTTCCATTACATTTACTAGGTCGCGGGAGGCTATATGGTTTTTCAGCTCCTCACCGTTTTTACATAATGGGCTGTTGCGATACATATGGGCATTAAAATCCCCTCCAATGCAGATGCCATCAAAGGGCCCATACTTATGCCCTTCCATAATATCATCAATAAAAATAAACAATGAAGTAAAATTAACATTAGGACGAGTTACAAAATCATTATTATAAAAATTAATAATACACAATTTCATTCTGTTAATGTACCTTATTGCCATAAAACAATTACCTGGTGTAGGGATCAATTTGGTCTGCACCCCGGATTTTATTTTGGACCAGATGGATAAACCCCCACTGGGCCGACCCATATGAGAGGGGGAAGCCTTTAGGTTATAACAACAAAAACCCTCCATTGTTGGTGTCGTTGTACACCAAGTTTCTTGTAACATCAATATGTCACAGTTATTGTCGACCCAATTTATCCATTCTTTAATTTTCAATTTGGATTTTAGTCCTGCTATATTCCAACTGACAAGAGATAGTTCGGAATCCAGGGACGATTGTCTGTGAGTCAGAGGTTTTTGACTCATAACAGTCCGAGGCAAGGGTTGTGGAGCAACCTGAGGTTCGGAAACTGGTGACAAAGATGATGCAACAGAGTTAGTCAGAGATGGTCAATCTTGCATATCCAGGTCTGACAAAGGTGCAAATCTATTGAACATCTTAAGTGGGAATGGGGCAGGTTGGAATTGCATAGGCGGTGGCCGAAAATACATGGGTGATGGTTGGAAATGCATTGATGATGGTTGAAATTGCATGAAAGGAGGCCGAGGTTGTATTGCCATTGGTCTGTAAAAGTAACTCAAAGGTAACATAGTTACAACAGTAGAGATGGCAGAACAGTTACTATTTCTGTTGAGGAGGTTTCTCACAGTCCCTGGGTTTTGAAAATTAAGAACTATGCAGTCACCTTCCTTGTCTTTGGCTAAGGGCCCGACCCTCGACACCCTGCGGGCCGATAGAATCTCTCTTGAGATATCATATCCAACGCCTTTGTGCTTGGTCAGCCAGTCTATGCTTTTATTTCGCAGTTGCACCCATGATTCCCCCTGGTCCTCCCTCAACGGCGGTACACCTGCAAGGACCAAAACAAAAGGGCAAGCATCCGGAGGCAAATGTAAGGCAGGCCCTTGATGTTTAAAAGGTTTGCTTTTCCCTTGTTGTCCAATACCCTCACCATTATTAGCAACAGTTGGTCTTGATGCTGTTGTAGGTTGAATAGGACCATTATTGCGATTGGAGGCAGTGTTGTTGCTAATAAGGGGGGTAGTAGTTTTTCTAGGGGCAGGTGTGGGGGTAGGTTTAGTGGGTCAATTGAATTTTGTCAAATTTGACCCTCCATTAGTGGATCGGGGTTGAGTTGAAGATGGTGTAGTAGGCAGGGGTAATGTTCCAGGGTTACTCATGGCCCCACCCAAAAAGGTAGTAGTATCCTGTTTCTTTAATGACAATGTGCTGTTTACAGATTCCAATTCCTTTAAAAGACGGTCAGCTCTGATTTGGTCCAGGATGACAGACCCCTTCCTTTTTATTTCTCCATTTTTGACCAGGTTGTCTAATCTATCAAGTCTTTTAAAAATATTATTAAACTGGCTGATCATTTGCTTTTCTAGTCGGTTAAAAACAGTATCCGCTAAGGTTTCTATGAGGTTCACATTTTGTCTTGAGGGATTATAATTATCTCCCATTAATAGTGTTTGGGTCCATACAGTATTAGAGTTCCCACTCGAGTGAATGATGGATGCGGCAGAGATACTGTCCGTGTCCGCTAAATCTTTATCCTCCGAAAAAACAGTTTGTGCCCCGATGATTTTTGTTTACTCCACAAACTTAGAGGTGTAGGCTGATTCTTGTGGATTAGGGGTTGTTTCCTTTTATTAGCACTTTGCCTAATAATGCCTCTTTTGCGTTTTTCCCCTCCCTGTTTATTGCTACTAGATTCCATACTGTCCAGGGTGATAACGTCATCCTGGGAAGCTATTGTAATAGTAGGAACGATTTCAGTCAGCGGAGATACAGGGGGTGTTGATATCAGTACCGGCTTTGGGATGACAACAGCCGGCATTGAAGAGGCGGGGTCTGGTGCTATGTAAGTGACGGTATTTTCGTCATCCAAAACAATGGGCACATTAGCAGAGGGATATGATGGCTTAACCACAATAACTGCAGGGGTTATATGTATATTTCCATTTGTACAGCTTGTACTACTTGTTACACTCGGTTTATTGTTGGTGGTAAGTGGACCCATGGAGAACCTCCTCTCAGTCTCCACGATCTCATTGAAAGCTGTTTCTATCAATGTCTCAAAGGATGTAATAAGGGAGACGGAGGTATCAACACCCTGGGACGAACCATCAATATTATTGCCGATAGCCGTACAATCGCCCATTTTGGTATCCTAATGTAGTGAGGTGCTCACCTTTGTGGGGAGATGTTAGGGGGATGGCCCGCCCGACCACTGCAGTCCACTGACGGCCACAGACGGCCCGCCCTCTGCCCGGGCTCCGCCCGGCGCCGTCCGCGCGCGTCCGCGACGCGGAGGGAGCTCCGCGATTTTAAGCACCTCCTGGTGCGCGGGACAGGAAGTGGTGGTGTACGGCCGTTAGGGACGCTGGGAACCGTAGTTCCTCCCCTTGGTAGCCGAGATGGTGGATGGCGCCGTCAACAGGGTTCTCAAACGGCGTCAGCAGCCCAGCGCCCAGCAGCAGCAATCTCCCCAAGGTGAGTGCGTTTTCAGCACAGCACTCGAACAATTTCGCAGCAGTCCCCGCTCCACCGAGGGAGCTCCGCGATTTTAAGCACCTCCTGGTGCGCGGGACAGGAAGTGGTGGTGTACGGCCGCTAGGGACGCTGGGAACCGTAGTTCCTCCCCTTGGCAGCCGAGATGGTGGATGGCGCCGTCAACAGGGTTCGCAAACGGCGTCAGCAGCCCAGCGCCCAGCAGCAGCAATCTCCCCAAGGTGAGTGCGTTTTCAGCACAGCACTCGAACAATTTCGCAGCAGTCCCCGCTCCACCGAGGGAGCTCCGCGATTTTAAGCACCTCCTGGTGCGCGGGACAGGAAGTGGTGGTGTACGGCCGCTAGGGACGCTGGGAACCGTAGTTCCTCCCCTTGGCAGCCGAGATGGTGGATGGCGCCGTCAACAGGGTTCGCAAACGGCGTCAGCAGCCCAGCGCCCAGCAGCAGCAATCTCCCCAAGGTGAGTGCGTTTTCAGCACAGTACTCGAACAATTTCGCAGCAGTCCTCCAGACCTCCAAATTCAATATATGCTACTGTTCCCAGCAAAACTAAAAGTGATCTATAAGGGCAAGTCACTATTCTTTCAGACCCCGGAGGAGGCCTGGCACTGGCTGGAGGAGCGCCCACCGTCGGCACGGAGGGTGTCTCGGGCCCCGGCGGTCGTTATGACGGAGAGGCCGGCAGGAGGCCGTAGAGAGGTACGAGGCCACATAGCTCTCGCCAGGGACGGGGAGCCTGCTCCCTGGCGGCGACTCCATACTCCACGGCTGGGCTTACAAGGCGAAGACATTGAGACACGGTCTCCCTGGATTCCCCCCGACCCTCAGGATCCCGCTATCAGTGTCTGGCGGAAAAAGCACGCTCCGAGGAGGAAGAAGATCCACAAGGTACCGCATCTGAAGGAGAAGAGGCAGACGGGCAGTCTCTGCACCCTTTGGCGTTGGAAATACACGAACTGGAAAAAGGACAGACGCCGGCAGCTCAGGGGCCCCCCTGGACTCTAACTCATAAAGCTAGGACCGAGTTGGCTGACCAAGAGACGATGGAACATGCCTAGAGCATGCAAGTTGGACACCCCCCCCCCCCTTGCTTGCTTGTTTTGTTTCTCGATTTTGACTCTGTTTGCCTTTCTTTTCCCTATCTCGTTCTTTACTTTCTATCCTAAGTGTTGTAACTCCTAAAGTTTGCGTCTTCAGGGCTCGTCCCTGATGGTTTAAGGGTACCCACAGGAGTTGGAACTTGTGGATTGAGTTTGCTGTGGGAGGGCAACAGACTTACACCTGCCCTAGAGTCTACCCCAATGAAATGCTGCCAGGAGGGGTTCGCTGGGGAGGGGGGGTCGGGAGAGGGAGAGGGTTACAATGGGTTCTGGGTTACAAGACAGTTGTTTTGTGTTCTATTTCTTGTTTGATTGGCATATGGCATACAGCTCCCCACCACCGGACACACACGCTGCCGCACCGGCCCGTGCTCCACACCTACCTGCTGATACGATATGACTGCTGTAAACACACACGATGCCCCCTGGGGTAGTAGGGAGACGGGACCCTGTTGGATACTCACATGGAACGTCAATGGTTTGGGGGACAAGGTAAAATGAGGGCTGGTAACAGCGTATATTGAACAATTGCACCCAGACATAGTCTGCCTCCAGGAGACTCATCTTAAGGGCACTAAGTGTGGATTCCTGGTACGAGGAGCCTCCACAGTCCTAGCACATGCGGGATACACATCTGGGTCACGGGGGATGGCTATCCTGATAAACAAATCCCCACCCTTTACTGTGACTCGAACCTGGGTAGATCTACAGGGGACCATTGTGGGGGTGACAGGAACATGGAGGAGACAACGGATCGCTCTAGTCTCAGTCTATGCCCCCACAAAACTACAGGTCAGGACACTGACCGGGATAACAGAAATATTGTTGGACACGCCTGATAGGCTACATATTATATCCAGTGACTTTAATGATGTTATGTCCACCCCCCTGGACCGGTCTGGGACGAGACTTGACGGCTTCCACACGATGCCCCTAGCTAGGACCATCGGAATGATGGGTTTGATGGATGTCTGGAGACTGTTGCATTCCGGCGTGAAAAATTATTCCTACTACTCAGGGGCACACAACGTAATTTCCCGCTTAGATTATGTCTTCCTTCCCTGACACGCCATAGGAACTGACGACGAAGCTGCGTATCTAACAGAAGGGGGATGGGAGCACACTGCCTTACCTCCAAGCACAGTTTGCCACTTAGCATTGTGGTAAATGCAGTTCACAGTGATTGCTTACTTGATTTTTAGCTGTAGCTCTTCACCAAAGTTGGTGCAGGTTAGTGCTGTAAATCTCTAGACACATGCGTTTCTGGATATTATCCTTTATCAGTAGAGATCAAAAACGAAATTCATTCTTGGGTGGCTGAGAAGGCTGCCACAGTCTCTCAGGTCTCAGTACCTCTCTCTGGTGCACAGGTGCATCTCAAAAAAGATCATCCGCTCAGTGGCTCAAGGGAGCCTTTTCAAACAGAAGGGGGATGGGAGCACACTGCCTCACCTCCCAGCACAGTTTGCCCCTTAGCATTGTGGTAAATGCAGTTTGCAGTGATTGCTTACTTCAGTCAGTCAGTCAAAATACTTAATTCCGATAATTCAATATCATAAAAAGACGGTGATGCATACTATACAATCAAATACACTTTAAAAACAATTACAATTCACATTTTTTAAAATATCCCACAAATTTCATAAAAGTTAAAAAGGAAAAACCAATTTACAGTAAAATTTAGCTGCCATGTTACATTGCACAATTAAAAGGCAATATATACAATACAAAAAAATCATCTATAAAAATACAATCAGTTACAGTTTATCGTTCTCTGGTTCCTAACCCTAACAGCACCCGACAGGTAGCTGGCAACATGAAAAATAACCCTAGGGCTGTTTAATAGTTGTAAATATAGGAGAGCGGGTTTAACTTGGAAAAACCCTAACTCCTTAAGGATAGGAACAAGGAACTTAGTCCTTACAGCCGTGTAGTGATCACAAAACATCAAAAAATGCATTGTGTCCTGCGTTGAAAAATTATCACAGGAACACGGTGGGGCCTGTTCAGGACTGCTCCATTCAGAGAAGTAACCTAAGGTCAAATGAATCATGTTTAAACGAAAACGTGTTAAAAGAAACCTGTGGTACGAGCGATTAACTAAAACAAGATAAAGTTCAGGTCCTGGAGGATTGGCAATAATGAGGTTAGCCCTTACAGTGGGTTTTCTGAGTTCGTTTTCCTCTCTGTTTAAGGGCAGGGTCTGTAACATCGCCCCCTTTATTGATGCTATGTCCTTACGAGTTATTTTATCTGGTGATAAAAAGAGCTCCGGTCTCCCTAGTTTGTAAAACCAATGTTTGACATAAGATAACCACTTGATTTTATTTACATTGTCCAGTAAGAGGCAGTCTTTAAGGATAACATGATTCAGGGAGAGTTCATCATTCAACCATGTCTTCAGCCAGAATATTAAGGGGGCCACTCTTATCATATCTGTGATAAAACCGGCCCCTAGCTCAGAGTGAATCGTGTAGGATGGGGTAGACTGTGGCACTGATAAAATTGATCTCATAAATTTATTTTCAGTAACTTGCAGACAGTCTATAGTGCTGTAACCCCATAATGAGCTACCATACGTGGCAACTGTCAAGCATTTAGCTTTATAAATGTTCAACAGAGCCATGATGGGCCTAGCCCCCAGTTTTTTACTAAAGCCCATGATTGCTGAGGAGGTTCTAGCAAAAGCAGTATTTCTGTTTTTTAATCTGTGGTCCCCAGTTTCCCTTCTCCTCGAAGGTAATCCCCAAATACGGGAATGTAGGGACTCTGCTAAGTTCCTCCTCACAACAGAAAAAAGTTTTCAAGTTATTCTTTCTGGGACCTCTTCCCATAATCATGGTTTGAGATTTCTTTACATTTATTTTGAGGTCCAGGGAAGTCATAAAAAGGCCAAAAGCGTCCAACAAACGTTGGAGCCCAACCCCGGTCCATGCCAGGAGGACCGCATCGTCCGCATACAGGAGAACCGGTATGCCAAGTTCCCCTATATGCGGAATGTCAAGCGTGGCCTCCCTAAGCACGGGTTCAAGGGCATTTATGTAGACTGTAAAGAGAAGGGGGGCCATGATACACCCCTGCCTGACCCCCCTTTCTGATTTGAAGTGGCTAGAACAACCCCCCTCTGTGTTCACCCTAACAGAAGCCAAGAGGCCGGAATGTAGGTCCCCTAAAAAGTTTACCAGAGCATGGTCAAGACCTAGATCAAATAAAATCCGCCAAAGTTTTGTACGATTTACAAGGTCGAAGGCCGAGGACAGGTCCATAAACCCCAGGTATAATTACCCATCCTTGGCCTTGGTATATTTATCGACCAGCAATTGGAGATTAAGGCACTGATCCATAGTATCTCTTCTGGATCTATATCCGTATTGCTCATTTGACAATATCCCTTTATCGTCAAGCCACTCCTGTCATTTGTACAAAATGACCCGTCCCAAGATTTTAACGGATGAGTCTATTAAGGAGATTGGTTGGTAGCAGGCTGGGTCTACTCTGCTGCCCTTCTTAAAGACTGGGACGATAATGGATTCTTTCCACGATGCTGGGATATTATTTTGATTTAGTGCATTAAAAACCTTACATAGGATCTTCGACCACAGTTTTGGGGCATACTTAAAAATATCGGCAGGGACCCCATCGGGGCCAGGTGCCTTATTTATCAAGGTCTGGTCTATCGCCCTTTCCACTTCTAAGACCTCAAAGGTAACACGGGAACCCTCCTTGCTATAGGTGGTATCATTTAAAGGGTCTTGCTGGGCAGAGTTAGAGTATATATTCCCAAAATGTTTAATCCATGCATCATCAGGAATATTGGACTCAAGGGCATGATTCTCCTCGTTTAAGAAAAGTGGCTGGTTTACTACTTCCCAGAATTTACTACTATTTTTTAATGTCTCTGGTTCAAGTAGCTTTAACCAGGCCTTTTCCTTTAACTCGTTCTTCCTATTTTGAATAGCATTTTTATAACGTACTCTTAACATAGCTATTTGGGCATGGTCTTTTGGGCTAGTTTTCAGGGCCTTGAGTAAATCAGCATGTGCCCTTGAGCATGAGTGATCAAACCATCTCTTTATGTGAAGTTTGAGGGGTCCCTTTACCCCAGTTAATCTTTGGTTAATCTGTTTGCAGATATTATCAAACGCCATAACTACTTGGGTACCTAATGCCTCTGTGTCTAAGCATATAGCTAGATCGTCCTCTGCCCTAGCCAAGACATCCTGTACAACAGTTTCAGGATTAATATTCAACCATTTTAACCTACGACCTTGGTCTGTAGAGATCACATTTTGGCCTCCCGTATGTAAAACTGATTTCATTGTTAAAAATTCCCTGGACAATACCTCTACTAGGACCGGATTGTGGTCACTAAAAACTGAGACCACTGTTTTATATCTAACAACTTTACCTAATACATAACAGGACAAAAAAATAAAATCAATAATTGTACCATCACCAAGTCCTTTAAAAGTAGGTACCTTGTTTTCACCCTCCCCCCATCCAGATTCATACAGATTCCACTCCGCCAAGAAATCCTCAAGTGCCGCCCCTCTTTTTGTATGTTCAAAATGCGTAACTGTAGAACAGAGAGGTCCCTCTTCTACTGAGTTGGCACAAGACTGAGTACAGGGATGAATATTAAAATCACCTAAGAGAATTATCTCAAAGCAATTTACTTTGGTTCTGTAGAATGACAAGAAATTATCAAGGTAGTCCAGATTATATCTGGTACCTTCGTTATGGTTTGCATTATAAAAATTGATAAACAAAATATTGGATGAATCGGGGGAATTCAATTCAACAATTAGACAATTTTGGCAACCTGACTCAAGCTGGGTTAACACTCCTTTTAAATCGAGTTTGAACAAACTTAAAAGTCCACCTTTGGATCTACCTGCCACACTGCTTGTGGCGGGGATAAAAAAATGTCTGTAACCATCCAAAGAAAAGCTGTTCAGTGTATCCCAGGTCTCCTGAAATGCCAAAATGTCAAAAGATATCAAAAAATCAATCCATATTTCATTTTCACCTTTACCCCTAATCCCGGCGATGTTCCAGGTCATGATTCTGCAAGATTGTGAGTTAAGCCTTGAATTATTTACCAGTCAATCATTTTCCTCCAGAGCTGCCAAAGGCATGAACCGATTACACAATGGAAGAATTTGTTCTGATTGAAGATTTGGCCTACACAAACTGTAACAGTAAGAATCTAATGGTGGGGAATTTTGATAGCCAGGATGGGCGCATGACGCAGTACTCTGCATGGATGAAGATGTAAACTGTTTTTGTAGTGCTGCGTGGGGTTTAGAGATGTTATTAAGGTGATTGTAGAAAAACCCAAGGGGGCGCGCACATATAAAATCATCTGTAATTGGTAAAGAAGCAGCCCTCAGCAGAACAGTAGCTACATGCTGTGGGTGCTTAAAGTTTACAATGATGCAATCCCCCTTCATCGTTTTTCTTGAATTACCTATCCAGCTCACTCTGCGTGTTGATATAATATCATTACAAAATGTGACAGGGAAGCCACAATATTTACTCAGCCATGCTACCACTTTATAACTCAAGGAATCAATTGTTTCACCCCTTGCATCATTTGCCCACGAATCTACCCCGGGAACATTGGTTAGCACTACTATATACGGGGCGCAATCTGGTGGAAGATTGACTAGAGGTCTTTGCTTTCCTACCCTCAGACCCGAATTGTTCCCAGCAGCAATGGGTTGCGAGTTAGCCCTCAAGATGGGTGGGGGAACAGTTTGATTGCTAGGGGGCTGAGCAGATGTTACAGGTGTTACAACCTTGTGTCCCCCACTGCAGGAACTTGTAGCCCCCTCATTTACTGCCGTGCCCGTATTAGTGTTCCTAGGTATTTTAGATGAAGACAAATGTGCAGATAAGAGAACTCCCAACCTAGAAACCTCATTTGAGACCTGGTCCATTTTGTCCACAACCCCTTTACTGGGAGCAACAGGACCCTTAGGGTCTTTAGTGTTAACATTTGGTTTTTGTGAATTTTGTGAGGCAGCCAATTGGGAGGCTAGGAGAGTACCCAATCTGGATACTTCTTTTATGACCTGTTCGACTCTGTCTGCCAATGGTTTAAACAAAGTCTCCATTTTCAGAACAAACATGTCAATCAGGGAGTCGGTTTGATCACTGTTCAGTTTGGTCATAACACCCTCGTTTGATTTGTCATGGAGGGCTCCTACTTCGTCATCCAGCATGACGGCTGCCTTCTTAACTCTCTTGTGCCCTCCCCGATTATTTTGTGACCCTCTACAGGATCTCGCTCGCAATTTTCTTCGTGCCTGCGGGTGTACTGGAGAGGGTTCTGGAGACGATGTTGGTAAAGGTTGGATTGTGGAAATCAATGAATTATCTAATATCTCCACGGTAGGTACTGAGATAGCTAATGTGTCTATGTCTGCTTCTATTTGAGTACATTGTGTACCCCCTGAAACCAGATCGCAAAACTCTGGTAGTAATGATCCATTTATTGGTGAGGCAGGCGGGCTGATTCGGCTTAGAGACATACGGCGTGCTGTGTTGATTTTGCTCACCACTTTTACCATATAGTTATCTATCGGCCCAGGTAATGATGGCGTTTTGGAAGAACGTAATTTAGCCATTTCGGACCGGCTCAAGTAGCAGCCTGTTGAAAACACCCAACAAAAACAAACTCACAGTTCTCAGGAGTCCCGAAGAAAAGACCCAAGGTCCGTGGCCCAGCCCTGCCTCCTCCGGCCCTCTGACGGCCACAGATGGCCCGCCCTTTGCCCGGGCTTAGCCCCGGCGCGGTCCCTTTCGCGTCCCGCGACGCGGAGAGAGCCTCCTCTGTTTTCAGCGCCTCCGGGCGTGCAGAAACCGGAAGGTTGCCGCTCTGCCTGCTGGGAGCTGTAGTTCGCCGGCGGCCGTGCAGGTGGATGGCAGCGGCGGCGGGCGGAACAATCAGCGTGTGGGCCCCGGCGGCGACCTGAGTTTGCCCGGTGAGTCTGTCCTGCACCCTGGTACTCGGTGCTATGGTCCCCCGCTCCTCAGTGGGAGCCTCCTCTGTTTTCAGCGCCTCCGAGCGCGCAGAAACCGGAAGGTTGCCGCTCGGCCTGCTGGGAGCTGTAGTTCGCCTCCGGCGGGCGGAACAATCAGCGTGTGGGCCCCAGCAGCGGCGGAGTATGCCCGGTGAGTCTGTCCTGCACCCTGGTACTCGGTGCTATGGTCCCCCGCTCCTCAGTGGGAGCCTCCTCTGTTTTCAGACGTGACTCCCAGGCTCTCCACACCACTGGAGTCAAGCTATCAAGGCTGATGAAGGCTGATAGCCAGAAACTGGTCCTTGGATGCTTGATTCCGGTCTGGGAAAGACAAGGCTTGGTAGTTCGGACTGGACTGTTCCCATGAGGCACAGGGTCAGAGCTGATTTGCATATAGCCAGTGTCTAACCCAGGGTGGTGTGGAGTGCAAAAAAACGATGGATTTAGGCCCAGATCCTTGTACTGGGGTGAATGTATGACATTGTTCTACATTCTGTCCATCAACTGTGGTTTTTGCAATGTTCACCCCGAGTGGGCTGGGTATGCTCAGACGTGAGTCCCAGGCTCTCCACACCACTGGAGTCAAGCTATCCAGGCTGATGAAGGCTGATAGCCAGAAACCGGTCCTTGGATGCTTGATTCCAGTCTGGGAAAGACATGGCTTGGTAGTTCGGACTGGACTGTTCCCATGAGGCACAGGGTCAGAGCTGATTTGCATATAGCCAGTGTCTAAACAAGGGTGGTCTGGAGTGCAAAAAAAACCGATGGATTTAGTCCCAGAAACGTCTACTGGGGTGAATGTATGACATTGTTCTACATTCTGTCCATCAACTGTGGTTTTTGCAATTTTCACCCTGAGTGGGCTGGGTATGCTCAGACGTGAGTCCCAGATTCTCCACACCACTGGAGTCAAGCTATCCAGGCTGATGAAGGCTGATAGCCATAAACCGGTCCTTGGATGCTTGATTCCGGTCTGGGAAAGACATGGCTTGGTAGTTCGGACTGGACTGTTCCCATGAGGCACAGGGTCAGAGCTGATTTGCATATAGCCAGTGTCTAACCCAGGGTGGTGTGGAGTGCAAAAAAACGATGGATTTAGGCCCAGATCACTGTACTGGGGTGAATGTATGACATTGTTCTACATTCTGTCCATCAACTGTGGTTTTTGCAATTTTCACCCCGAGTGGGCTGGGTATGCTCAGACGTGAGTCCCAGGCTCTCCACACCACTGGAGTCAAGCTATACAGGCTGATGAAGGCTGATAGCCAGAAACCGGTCCTTGGATGCTTGATTCCGGTCTGGGAAAGACATGGCTTGGTAGTTCGGACTGGACTGTTCCCATGAGGCACAGGGTCAGAGCTGATTTGCATATAGCCAGTGTCTAACCCAGGGTGGTGTGGAGTGCAAAAAAACGATGGATTTAGGCCCAGATCCTTGTACTGGGGTGAATGTATGACATTGTTCTACATTCTGTCCATCAACTGTGGTTTTTGTAATTTTCATCCCAAGTGGGCTGGGTATGCTCAGACGTGAGTCCCAGGCTCTCCACACCACTGGAGTCAAGCTATCCAGGCTGATGAAGGCTGATAGCCAGAAACCGGTCCTTGGATGCTTGATTCCGGTCTGGGAAAGAAATGGCTTGGTAGTTCGGACTGGACTGTTCCCATGAGGCACAGGGTCAGAGCTGATTTGCATATAGCCAGTGTCTAACCCAGGGTGGTGTGGAGTGCAGAAAAACGATGGATTTAGGCCCAGATCCTTGTACTGGGGTGAATGTATGACATTGTTCTACATTCTGTCCATCAACTGTGGTTTTTGCAATTTTCACCCCGAGTGGGCTGGGTATGCTCAGACGTGAGTCCCAGGCTCTCCACACCACTGAAGTCAAGCTATCCAGGCTGATGAAGGCTGATAGCCAGAAACCGGTCCTTGGATGCTTGATTCCGGTCTGGGAAAGACATGGCTTGGTAGTTCAGACTGGACTGTTCCCATGAGGCACAGGGTCAGAGCTGATTTGCATATAGCCAGTGTCTAACCCAGGGTGGTGTGGAGTGCAAAAAAACGATGGATTTAGGCCCAGATCCTTGTACTGGGGTGAATGTATGACATTGTTCTACATTCTGTCCATCAACTGTGGTTTTTGTAAATCTCTAGACACATGCGTTTCTGGATATTATCCTTCATCAGTAGAGATCAAAAACTAAATTCATTCTGGGTTGGCTGAGAAGGCTGCCACAGTTTCTCGGGTCTCAGTACCTCTCTCTGGCGCATAGGTGCCTCTCCAAAAGCTCGTTAGCTCAGTGGGTCAAGGGAGCCTTTTCAAACAGAAGGGGGATGGGAGCACAGTGCCTCACCTCCCAGCACAGTTTGCCCCTTAGCATTGTGGTAAATGCAGTTCACAGTGATTGCTTACTTGATTTTTAGCTGTAGTTGTTCACCAAAGTTGGTGCAGGTTAGTGCTGTAAATCTCTAGACACATGCGTTTCTTGATATTATCATTCATTAGTAGAGATCAAAAACGAAACTCATTCTGGGGTGGCTGAGAAGGTTGCGACAGTCTCTCAGGTCTCAGTACCTCTCTCTGGCGCACAGGTGCATCTCCAAAAGCTCGTCAGCTCAGTGACTCAAGGGAGCCTTTTCAAACAAGCTCTCTAATACTGCTCCTCTCTACTGAAGACGGGCTCAACCCAGAAACACGTGTCTAGAGATATACAGCAATGTCTAGACCAACTTTGGTGAAAACTACAGCTAATTTTGAAGTAAGTTTGAACTGTGTACTGCATTTACCAGGATGCAATGGGGCAAACTGTGCTGGGACTGTGAGGCAGTGTGCTCCCAACCCCCTTTCTGTTTAAAAGGCTCCCTTGAGCCAGCAAGCTGACGAGCTTTGGAGATGCACCTGTGTGCCTGTGAGTGGTACTGTGACCTAAGAGGAACTTGGCAGCATTTCCAGCAACCCCAGATTATTATTTTTTTGCTCTCTAATACTGCTCCTCTCTACTGAAGACGGGCTCAACCCAGAAACACGTGTCTAGAGATATACAGCAATGTCTGCACCAAATTTGGTGAAAAACTCCAGCTAATTTTGAAGTAAGTTTGAACTGTGTACTGCATTTACCAGGCTGCAATGGGGCAAACTGGGCTGGGACTGTGAGGCAGTGGGCTCCCAACACCCTGCATGCTTAAAAGGCTCCCTTGAGCCAGCACGCTGACGAGCTTTGGAGATGCACCTGTGTGCCTGTGAGTGGTACTGTGACTTAAGAGGAACTTGGGAGCATTTCCAGAAACCCCAGATGTTTTTTTTTTGCTCTCTAAGGGCCAGATGTAGGAGTGCTAATACCGGTCGTAAACGGCCGATTTCGGCCGTTTCCGACTGGTATTAGGGTTTTCAGATGTAGGGGGCTGAAAATTACAGAATCGGTATATTTACAGATTCGGTAAAATTACCGATTCGGTAAATTACAGAATCGGTAAATATACCGATTCTGTAATTCCAAATGTAGGTGGCACATTTTACAGTGCCACAGGCCCTTAAGAGTCGGTATTTTACCACACAATCCTATTGTGTGGTAAAATACCGAATTCAGGTGTGCATGCACATCTGTGCATGCACACCTGTGCAATGTGACACACAGACATGCCCTTAGGGCATGTATGTGTGCCACATGTCACACAAGCCTGTACTTGGGGTGCTATAGGGTGTCAAAGTGACACCCCCTGCACCCTTGCAGGATTCGGTATTTACCGAATCGGTATTGCCCATTGATTCCTATGGGCTTGAAGGTCCCGATTAGCACCCATCAGACTCATCAGAAGCGGAAAGAAAAGTAACTGGATAAACAATACAAGTAACAGGATATTACGAGTAACTGGATTGCTGACTTGATCGACGGCGGAGCCTGGAGCCTGGGGAGCACCGACCTGCGGACACACTGCGACGCTGGGACTCTGGACTTTCCCCCCGTCGCGTCATTGGGATTGGGCGGCTGGGACTCCGGGAGCCTGCTGAGTGCTCCGTGATACCTGCGCACCACAGAAGAGGTCTCGCAGCGGCTCTGGGGAGGTGAGTGAGGCCCCCCGCCCCCCCGACGGCTCCATGGCAGAGGCGCGAGTTGGTCCCCCGGCTGCCGCTCCGTGCTTCCTGCACACCACAGAAGAGGTCTCGCAGCGGCTCTGGGGAGGTGAGTGAGGTCCTCCGCCCCCCCGACGGCTTCAAGGCAAAGGCGCGAGTTGTGCGCCGGCGGCCGCGACTGGCGGAGATTTGCAGAGAGGAGCCGCCAGTCGCACGCACAGGGAGTACTTCATTGCCCGCGGGAGAGCTCCTGAGGGCATCTGCAGCAACACCGGAGCGGTCCTGAGGGGACTGAGCAGCGGGAGGACCCCAGGGACTGCACCGGTCTGTGGTGTCTCGAAGCTGCGAGCCCTGTACTACCTGCGGGGGTCGTTCTGAGACCAGCGGGAAATAGAACATCATAGGAACAGAACCGCCGGCACCACAGCAGAATAGGTGGCGGCTGCAGCGGCTGATCGGCTGATGCGGTAAACTGTCGTCAGCATTACAACTACTCTTTGCTGCCTAACTCAACAGGCGTAAGCGGGAAAAGGTGGCTAACTCGACAGGCGAATGTTTGGAAAAGGTGCCTACTCTGCCCCATTCGTCTGATGAAAAAGGTATTTACTTTGCCCCTTTCGTTTTTCGTTTTTTTTCGTTACTGTTTTTGTGCAAGACATCTTTGCTCAAAATGGCCGGAGCCATAAACTGCAATTAATTGCCCCCTCGCACCGCCTGAGTCCACGAGGCCCCTCAGCAGCGCATCCTGAGATCACTAAGATAACCAGATTGTAGATAACACTCCCCTGGAATGCAAGGTCCGAGCCAACTGGAATAGAATATGAAACTGCTTTCCCTGCCTTGAAAACAGCAACAACCAAAAGAGGACTAACGACTCAACCCCCCTACTTGGCGGCCGCTTTGGCGGCCATCTTGGACTAGTCATTCCCACCAGTTGAACATTAACCTAAGAACTGGCCATTTATACCAATCCCACCCATCACAGTCTTGCATAGCACTGCATCTAATTCTTCATGTGACTAACTGTCTGCCTTTTATTGCAGTATTATATATTTAATGGTTTTTGCACTTCTTACGTAACCTGCTCTCATGTTTTACTGTCTGCCTTTTATTGCAGTATTATATATTTAATGGTAGTTTACACACTGTATATAACCTGCTCTCATGTTTTACCGGTTAAACACTAGAATCTTAGTCTCTATTGTAACCTAAGTTTGCACCTATAATGGTACTAGTATATCGTTAGCATTTAGTCCAGCAGGTATTTAGTACTCTATCCCTATTTGCATAGTGTACATTTTGTAAGCTGTTGTTTTGTAAGCATTTTTGTAAGCCGATCCCATCTCACTTTTATCCCTATTATGCACTGAATGCTACATCATATACCTCATTAATTTGTAATCTACACCCAGTCACTTTATACTACTGGATTACATTGACGCCACCCTTACATTTTGGGTACTTCTGGACACTCAATAGCATCACGATGGGGTCCATTTAACTGATTGCTACCTCATATTTCCTTTACTTCACGGTGAGCTGCAGCTACTCGCTGTTTACTCCCGGACGACACCGACTGCTACCCCACATTTTGGATAATTGGCCACTCACTAGTGTCCTATTCATTCATTCTATGTAAGCTACGGTTGACATTTGCTTTTGCACACATGTATTACTATTATGCCCCTCGGATTCAGTAATTCAATAGTAGCTTGCCCCATTTGTATATTGTATATGCGGTAAGCCACACCTATCTCACCTTCATCCCTATCACTCACCATTTTTTGTTCGCTACCTCATTCATTTAATTGTTGGTTCTTCGTTATAAGCTACCTCACGATGTTGCACTGACTACTACTACCTCAAGGTACTCTGCGCATAGCATTACTGTGCATGCACCAGTATCACTTTAGGCCCTTGCAACTGTTTAGGACAGTGCACCCTCCCTCCTACACCCTCCCTCCTACACCTACCTAGATTGTCCTCCCGTCATGGAACCTGTCGGCAACCACACATACAAAATCAACTACCCACCCTCACTCACTAAAAAAGCCGCTAAACGTTTTAAACACAGCTTCCTGAGGTCCCACCCTGAAACTCCTTGTGCAGACACCTACTTCTCACCAGTCAATGGTTCACTGAACATTGATATTATCTTCCACACCACACGCAGAGCCCAATGGAGAAACACGTTCCGCACCTTACTCACCGTCTCCACCTCCAGGAATTTCGCGCATGGCCTAAAACTCTTCATCACTCCATCACAACTCTTCCCGGGCAGAACAACCATAACTATATACAATAACGGGATATCCTAATTCAATCCACAGACAAGAACCTGGAATTACTAGACAACCTGTTCCCCACGTTCAAACAGCACCTCGCCAGTCAACGGACCCCCACTCATAGCACCCGCAGGCCTATCACCCCTGAATTCACAGCCCCCAACCACAACCCTTCTAACCTAGCTCAACCACAAATCGACACGCACCTTCTCTCCACCCCCGGCACCTTAGACGTTCACCCACCTAATGTAGCTACCTCGCACTCCACATTTACAAACATAGATCCCTCACCCACACATTCCAGCGGCACCCTCTCCCCCCCCTACAACCTCACCTTGTCACCCTCCCATACCACACTCATTCCCGTCACCCCTGACACCACAGCCTCAAACCACATTCACTCTAACCCAGCCCAACGCCAAAACAACATGCACCTCTCCGTTACTCCCGACACCCCAGTCACTCACCCATCTACCCTCTCCCCCCCTACAACCTCACCTTGTCACCCTCCCATACCACACCCATTCCCGTCACCCCTGACACCACAGCCTCAATCCACATTCATCCTAACCCAGCCCAACCCCAAAACAACATGCACCTATCCCTCACTCCCGACACCCCAGTCACTCACCCATCTACCGTATCTACCTTCCTCCCGTCGAGCACAGACATAGATTACTTACCCTCTTGCACCATCCACCTCACCCCTTCCCCCCACACACCAGCCCTCATCCCCTTCACCGCCCCTGATACCACAGCCCCCACTCAAAAAGACATGCACCACCCCTTTACTCCCGGCACCTTAGTCATTCTCCCACCTACCGTAGCTACCCCACATCCCTCAAGCACAGACATAGATCTCTCTCCCTCTTACAACAACCACCCCACCCCTTCCACCTACACACCAGCCCTCATCCCCGTTCCTATCACCCCCGTCCCTCACACCCCTGATGCCACAGCTCCCTCCCGCAACCGGCCTATTCTAGATCAACAGCAGACCGACACACACAAAGGCAAACCCCACCCTTTACCCCCACCCATTCTCAGCCCCCACTTCTCCCACTAACTAATCACACAGAACACGCCACCTCCATCAACTCAACTCGACCCCATCTACAATCCCACTTCCCCCCCAGGCTCACCCCCCATTACCCAACATCCACCCCCGCCACCACAAATAAACGCCCATCCTCCACCCTGCACTCTACGCCCACCACCAATACTCTCCCCCGCACCAACAACCTCTCCCCTATGTCATCCACGCCTGACCCTCCCATCCCCACCTCCAACACATGTCCCACTGCGGACCACATTACGGCCTCACTCCTCCAACTCAAAGAAGACATGTACATCATCAAACAACAACTACTCTGTCTATCACACTCCAGTCACCCCTCACCCAACACCCTCCACCAGATCAAACAAGACATCCACATCATCAAACAACGGCTCAGCACACACCCCAGACATCACTCACGCGCCTCCACCATCACCTCCCCTCCCAACTGGTCCCCCACCCGGGCGGCGAACTCTCGCACTCGACCCCCACCGCACTGGACCTCAATCCCTGTTCTCAATCGTGAAAACCGCCCCCATCGCTCCTGCAACCCTCTCTCGGACCTAGACACAATCATCCTCCTCCGCTCCTATGACTCAGCTCCTCTTAGCAACACACCCGACACTCTCACTGCCATACCTACGATTCACTCCAATCCCCTTAGACCCCCCACACTGAACAACAGAGTCGCTATACACAGTAACCTGAGTAAAGTCCCCCTCGCTCTAGAACACCCTTCCACCCTCGACACACCCCGTCTCAAATGCACTCTCCTAAACTGCAGATCAGCCGCTAGACACTCCGCCGCTATCGCTGATCTCATCCTAAAATTGGATCTTGACTTAATGATCCTGACTGAAACATGGCTAACAGAATCTTCTACACCTATAATGGACATTCTGGTTCCCCCCAACTACCACATCACTAGACTTGACAGGTCTGGCAATAAAAAAGGTGGCGGAATCGCATGTATATACAGGAGCAACCTCTCTGTCCTGAAAGTACCTTCCCCTCCCCTACCCTCCCCAACGTCCTGTGAATACATCAGCCTAGATATTATCAGTGAGGGCAAACCGATCTGCACTCTTCACGGCGTCTACCACCCACCCGGTGACAACCTCACCTTCTCCCAACAAATCATGGACATGATCTCAACCAACTCAGGGCGGCAACTCACGCAAATATACCTTGGGGACTTCAACCTCCACTGGAACGATCATAATGATGCGGTGGTAAAAGGTCTGAAGAATTTCCTTAACGCCCTTGACCTTACACAAATTTGCAACAGCCCAACACACAAGAAAGGCTCTACCCTCGACCTTATCATCTCCAAAGAAGCCTCTATCCAACTCGAATCTATCCAACCCTGTGACTGGTCGGACCATCATATTATCACGTTCTTCATCAATGAAAAAGTTAAATTTAACCCTATTCAATCCGCCAGGCCCAAAGTCTGGAAAAGAGACATGAAAAAGCTAAACTCAAACTCTCTGACCCCCAACAGCTGCAACCTACTACTCCCTCCGGCTGGCGTTAAGGACGTCCAATCCTTGACTGATCACTATCTTAACAATATGACCGCAATAATTAATGAAGTCGCACCCTTGCAGCTAAAAAAAGCCACCACAAAAATCTCCAATCCCTGGTACGACGGGAGTCTCAATGACGATAGACGCGCCATGCGAATGGCAGAGCGTTCCTGGAGATCAGCTCCCTCTGCACTGAACTTAAAAAACCTGAAGAAAAAGAGAAATGCCTACTTCAGGAAAATAAAACGATCAAAATCAGTCTTCTTCAGCCGTCAGCTCGACCAAGCCAAAAATCGTCCGAGAAAGCTGTTTGAGCTTATCCGAACACAAACCAAAGAACAACCCCAACCTCTCAACACTATATGCGATGCGCCCTCCTGCGAAGACTTCGCCTCTTTCTTTAACCAAAAAACTGACAACATAAAGAATGATCTCCTCATGGACGCAAGCAGCTATCCCAAACCCCACCGCATAACACCCACTAAACCAAAAAACAATGCAACCTGGTCAACCTTTGTCACCTACACGGAAGAAGAAATTGGCAAACTGCTCAGCACTCTGAAACCATCCAATCACCTCACGGACCCCCTTCCTGCTAACGCTGTCAAAGTCCTTACCCCGTCGCTCCTTCCACTCTGGACCAAAATTATCAACAGCTCACTTCAACAAGGGATCATTCCCGACTCCCTCAAAGTTGGACAAGTAACACCCCTGTTAAAGAAACCTACAGCCGACCCCTCTGACCTAAACAACTACCGTCCCATTACCAACATTCCGACTCTGGCCAAACTGCTGGAAAAATGCGCACAAATACAATTGACTAAACACATTACTCAATTTGATCTCCTCAACTCTCATCAATCAGGCTTCCGAGCTAATCACAGTAAGGAAACTGCCATGATTCACATAATCGACGACGCCCTCCAAATCCTAGATCATAACGATACCTGCCTCCTCATCCTCCTTGATCTCTCCTCCGCATTTGACACCGTCAAACATGAGAGCTTACTCGAACTATTAAACACAAGAATGGGCCTATCTGGAACTGTGCTCAAATGGTTCACTTCCTTTTTGCAAAACAGGTCGCAGAAATTTAAGAGCAACAACCTGATGTCCGCACCAAGACCCGTATCGCTAGGCGTACCACAAGGATCCTCCCTATCCCCAACTTTGTTCAACCTAGTTATGGAACCTCTCACCACCTTGCTGCAAGAATCCAATGTACACTTCCACATGTATGCTGATGACACCCAACTTTATCTCAAACTACAATCACCCAAAGACATCACGCTCTTGAACTCAACGATCAGAAGCACCCAATCTTGGTTGGCCGCTAATCATCTCAAACTCAATGCCCTAAAAACAGAGTTCCTTCTGATCTCACCTCCAGCGAAGATCACTACTGCACAAATGTGGCTTAAAGACCTAACGGCGCTCAATGTCCAACCCACCATCGTGGATTCAGCGAAATCTTTGGGCATAACACTTGACACCAATCTCAGCATGCAGGAACACATCAACAAAGCAACTAAGGGAGCAAACTACCAAATCAACACCCTTAGGAAACTTAAACCTTTCCTTCCAGCCAAAGACTTCCAGACGGCGGTACAATCACTAGTCATACCTCGAATAGAATACGGCAGCACCGCCCTCTGCGGTCTCCCCCTAGCTACTACGGCACCCATAAGAGCCTCTCTAAACGCCGCAGCGAGACTTATCACTGGATAAAAAAACACTCACACATTTCCCCTGACTTCAAATCATTGAACTGGCTGCCGTTTGAAGCCAGAATACACCTGAAAATAGCTTGTTTGACCCACAAGGCTGTCCACCTGAGCTCACCTAGATACCTCGCTCAGAAGCTGACGATTTCTGGAGGCTCCAGAAACACTAGAGGCACAAACAACCTTTTGCTAAAGCCTAAAAGATTCCGCAAGGAAAAAACCTTTAAACGCTCTTTCTCAGGAATGGCTCCCAGGATTTGGAACTCGCTCCCCCCTGAAACAAGGCTTATCACCTCCACCATACTTTTCAAGAGAGAAGTGAAAGCGATCCTCATGGCTAAATACACTTGAACGACTACTGAGGAAAAACTACAAAGACTCGATACTCATCTGTACTACTTGTTCGAACCCTGTACTTTTATTTTTGACTTTGAAATTGACTTACGTGACTGTTTTATGATATCACTTCAATGTACTGTTAACATGATTGATGTATCTGCGTATACATGCTCCCCTCCTCTGTAAAGCGCTCTGATATCTGCGAAGATCTTGTTCGCGCTATATAAAACTTTCAAAATAAATAAATAAAAATAAAAATAAATCAATGGGCAATACCGATTCAGTAGTTACCGAATCGGTAAATACCGAACCTTACAGATTCGGTATTCCTGAATTCGGAATTACCTACATCTGCCCCCTTCCCATTTACAGACTCTTAAATACCGAATCGGTAAAATTCGGTATTTAAGAGTCTGTAAATGGGAATTACCTACATCAAGCCCTAATACTACTGCTCTCTACTGAAGACGGGTTCAACCCAGAAACACGTGTCTAGAGATGTACAACAATGTCTGCACCAACTTTGGTGAAAAACTCCAGCTAATTTTGAAGTAAGTTTGAACTGTGTACTGCATTTACCAGGATGCAATGGTGCAAACTGTGCTGGGACTGTGAGGTAGTGTGCTCCCAACCCCCTTTCTGTTTAAAAGGCTCCCTTGAGCCAGCAAGCTGACGAGCTTTGGAGATGCACCTGTGTGCCTGTGAGTGGTACTGTGAACTAAGAGGAACATGGCAGCATTTCCAGTAACCCCAGATGATTTTATTTTTGCTCTCTAATACTGCTGCTCTCTACTGAAGATGGGCTCAACCCAGAAACACGTGTCTAGAGATATACAGCAATGTCTGCACCAACTTTGGTGAAAAACTCCAGCTAATTTTGAAGCAAGTTTGAACTGTGTACTGAATTTGCCAGGATGCAATGGGGCAAACTGTGCTGGGACTGTGAGGCAGTGTGCTCCCAACCCCTTGTTGGACTTGGCCCTCTTGGCAGGGTCATCCCTGAACTTTTTGCCTTCCTCCAATATTCTCAATGACCTGTTTTTGTTGTTTTAATGACTCCGGGCACTTTACCACTGCTGATCAGTGCTAAAGTGCATATGCTCTCCCTGTGTAAAATGTATATGTGATTGATGTCCATGATTGGTTCATTGGATTTACTGTCAGTCCCCAGTAAAGTGCACCAGAAGTGCCAGGGCTTATGAATGCCAATACTGCTAGTGGGCCTGCAGCGCTGGTTGCGCCACGCACAGAAGCAGCCTTTTAAAATGTGTCTAGGGTCTGCCATTGCAGAACCTGCGTGCAGTCTGGTACTGTCATGCTTGCTGGGCAAGTGCACCCACTTGCCAGCCCCTAAACCTTCCCTTAACTTCATATTAGTCACCCCTATGGTAGGCCCAAGGGCAGGGTGCATTGTATGTGTAAGGTAGGACATGCTCTGATGAGTGTGGCATGTCCTAATAGTGAATTACTGCCAAAATTCGTTTTTCACTATTGTAAGGCTACCTGTTCCCTTTAGGCCAGATGGGCTGCTGGAATTATTACACTCTATAATCCCAGCAGGCACAGGGAACATGGTAGAAAATAAAGTTTAGTATGCCTGAACTCAGAATAATAAAATACTTCTTTTAGTAAAGTTTATTTTAATATCCTGTGTTTGCAAATGCTACTTTTAGAAAGTCAGCATTTGCTTGCCTAACCATTTCAGCCCGCCTCTGCTGGTATGTGTATCTGGCTGTCTGGGATGTGTGAGTGACAGGGCGGGGGGATGACAGGTGGTGAATGCAAGGATTACACCTTACTGGGAAGTAGGAGTGCCCCTGGACTCTTAATCAGGCTGTGCTCTGCCACCACAATGCTGGCTCCGCCCCCTGGGGAGCGACTGATGACTCAGCCTGCACCTGGCCCAGGAAGGGCGAAGCACTGTCATCAAGGTACTCCTGGCTGCCCCTGTCCACACAATGCTGGCTCCACCTCCCTGTGGAGCGTCTGATGTGCCTGCCCCTCACACTGAAAGCAGAAGCCAGAGGTACACCCAACAAGTACTCAGAGACTGAAAGCAGTTATGCAGAGGCCCCCTTGGCCTGAGAAGACAAAAGAAATGCTGTATAAAAGTAGGAGCCCTGCTCCTTGTAAATCAGAATCCTGTTTCCCACAACGATCCTCTGCCCTACTAGAAGGAGAAGAAGACGCTGGAAGGACTGGCCTGCTGCTTGCCTTGCTGAGGAAGGAGAGGAAAAGACTTGATAAAAAGACTTTGCTGATTTGTGCTGAAACTTTCTCCAAGGGCTTGACTGAGCTTGCCCCCTGACCTGAGCCACAGGACCATCTGGCTCAACCTGCTCTCTGCTCGTCTGCCGGTAAATTGTGAAGATTCCTGCCCCCGCCGGAGCTGTGATTGGGTGCCCCAGCCCTCCTCGAGGCCGTGACCCACTGTGTCTCCCCGTCCCCGCCGAGGGAGAGCCCCGCTCTGCCGAGCCGCTCTCCCCCCGCTGTGGGAGATCCCCTTGTCACCTCGCCCCCTTTCTGGAGGCTCGCTGAAGTATCCTTGGTGCCCCCCAGCCCCTCCTTGAGGCCGTGATCGACTGAGTTTCCCTGTCCCTGTCAAGGGAGAGCCCCGCTCCGCCGACCCGCTCTCCTCCCGCTTAGGGAAATCGCTGCATCACCTCGCCGTTGGAGCCCTGCTGGTGTGCCCCCCCCCCCTTGCACACTCCCGCCTGGAATCTCCGCCGGACCCCCAACAGACCCAGAGGACAGAGCCGCAGAAGTTTGGACGCCTCGGGCGCCAGCCTCGCTCTAATCCAGAGCCGCTGGGCGCCTCACATCTGCCTTCGCTGGGATCACCAAGCACCAAGTCGCACTGCCCGTGTACGACTCGGCCTGGGAAGAGAACTGAGATTCAAGGTACGTCTCTAACTACCCCCGGGCTAGGGGCCCGCAACGTTTTATTTCCCCTGAGGCTGGTACGCCTCTCTGTGCGCTGTGCCCCTGTTCGCACCGTCCGCTGGCTCCCCTGAGGCTGGTACGCCTCTCTGTGCGCTGTGCCCCTGTTCGCACTGTCCGCTGGTTCCCCTGAGACTGGTACACCTCTCTGTGCGCAGTGCCCCGGTTCGCACCATCCGCTGGCTTCCCCGAGGCTGGTACGCCTCGTACTCCTGGGCCCCCATTGTACGCCCCGTACGCCGCCTCACGCGAGATGCGTGAGCATTGGTAGGGCTCGGTGTACTGGTCTCACGCGAGATGCGTGAGGGTTGGTAGGGCGGGCGCAGATTATCGTACGGAGCGCAAAGGAGCGCTCCCGACGGCCCATGCCTTGAACAGACAGTGCATTACCCCTAAAAACAGTGCCTGAAGCACAGTGAAGCGGTCTTAGAGGCATTTAACCTGTTGAAAGACTGAACATTGTGCATCCTCTGTTTAAGCAACTTGCAAAGAACCATTTTTTAAAGAACTGTGGCATATAAAGAGAACTAGAACAGTTTTGTTGAACGAAAAGTGAGAAGAATATTTGCCAATTTACAACCTGTGGCCCAAACTAAGAAAAAGGTTATTGGTCTTGTGATAAGTCTGATCTGCTTATATATATCTATTTTTACATAAAGGAGCGTATTTTTATATAATACCTGCCTGGTGTCCATTTGTGGGGGGATTGGTACATTTTACTGTGTGTGTTATTACAAATGCTTAACTCCATAACGCCTGAAGAAAAGCCTTGGCTGCTCACGCCACGCACCTAGTGGGTGAGCAAGGGTAATTCTAAGGGGTCATCCTTCGCCCTGACTTAGAGGAGAGGGTCCCTACTTGTCACAAGTGAATACTTGCGCCAACTAGAGACCCCCAATTCTAACATTGGACGCAGCGGTGAGGATTTGCGAATTTCCATTTGTAGTTGACATACAGTGAATTGCTGATCACCACATAGTGAGAGCAGACCTATAACGCAGCCACAGATTTTCTTGTTTCTTAACTTTGCTGGGAGATCTCCATGTGTTTTTGAAAACATCATGCCTGGTTCAGTGAGGATGGAAAAGACAGCAACCAGATGCCTGTCGCCAGAGGAGCTGGCAGACAGGGCAGCAACCAGGGCACATGAAATGGAGATGGCGAGATTAAAGGGACAGATGGATATGGAAAACAAAGGCTGGCAATAGAAAGCCAGAAATTAGCCATGGAGGCGCAAAAACGCCAAAGAGATCACGACTTGAAAATGAGAGAACTGGATTTGGAGCTCAAGGAGCTTGAAGCAAGGAGGGCTTCAACCCAACATCCGGATATTTGTGTGGCTCGCAGATTGAGCTTTGCTGAGTTGGAGGTGGAGTCCAGCTCAGCTGGTGGCAGCAACATTCAGGTAGCTAGTGCTGACAGCATAGTGCGCCCACCTAGAGATATGGCACCTGACTTGGAGGGGGTTAACATACACCAGGAGGTTCAAGGGCATGAGGTAGCTCCAGTAGTGCGCAGCGTCCCTGAAAGGAATAGGGTGGCTGGCGTAGGAGTTCATGGTCCTAGTGGTGGGAGGGATTCCCCCATGGTTGAGGTCCTGGTGGGTGAGTGTAAGGACCGCTCAGTAGAGTGTGGGTTGTGTGACAGAGACAGCCCGCTACTGTCTGGCCGGTCTCAGGAGAATGGTGTGGAGTATGTGTGTGAGGCGCTGGATGGTGAGATGAAGGATAGTTTGGTTAACCCTGCTAAGGGGCTGTGTAATCCAATTGTGGGAGAGCCTATTGTAAGTCCCAGTTTTCCAGAACTATGCCAACACCTGTTTGAGAGTGAGTTCTCTGACCCCAGGGAGCTCACATTGGAGGCAGACCTTGTGGTGGATTCCAGAGGGTCTGGAGAGGCATTGGGGTGTGACCCTGTGGGGAGTGGCTCATGTATCTTCCAGCCCAGAGTGGTGGAAGTGGCACCGAGTAGCCCAGCTAGGTCCTGTAGTAGTGAGAGGGGTGTAGGGCCTCACGTCCTGTCCTTAAGGGGAAGGAGTGAGAATGGGTTTTGTCCCAGTAGTGCCCAACCTCAGTCTCAGAGCCTGGATGGTTCTTTAAGGGAACACCAGGTGGGGAGCCTAGGCTGTCCGGATGAGTCACCCTCTGAGGGGGATCCCCCAGTGGCTAGAGAACGTAGAGGCTCTGTAAGCAGAGCTCCAGTAGTTCTGGTGTCTGGCAGTACCGCTCCAGTTGGGAGGGGGCAGAGGTCCAGAAAGAGGGGCGAGAGGGGGAAAGAGTCCCCAGTGGAAGAACCAGTGGGTCAGGGGCCAGCCAACAGGTATGCATCCCCAGTGAATGACCAGGGGGATACCATTTCTGTCCTGGGGGATCTTCCCACACTGTCAGAGGGACAGGGGTTGGGAGATCTGCGCCAGGCAGACTGTCGCAGGACACATGAACTATGTGCCACCCTCAGGGGGGGCATGCGTGCTCCCCGGGAAGTCCTGGTGCGCCAGGCAAGTATTCAACTGCAGGGCTGGGTCCCTGAGTTGGAGAGCCAGGTTCAGGTGTTGTCTGACCTGGAGGGTGGGACCACTGTAATCAGTGTCCTGACCCATGTCACTTCTAGGGGTACCACTCCAGTGGGGAGTGGACAGTACTCTGGAAGGGGGTGCAGAGGGAGGGAGTCCTTGCCTCTGACCCGGGTACAGTTCGAGGGTTTAGACCCTAGGATAGAGGGCCAGGTGCAGGGTGTCCCCCCTGACCTGGTGTCTCTTTTGTACACTCCTACGCTTCCAGCCTCGTGAAGTAAGTCTCTTAATTATTTAATTGACTACCATGGCCCAGAGCCCCGAATTCATTATGCCTGAGAAGACCGGGGATTATCCATTGGAACACTTGACAACTACTTTATAAGGGTGCCCGTGGAAATGGACAGGGAAGATATATTGGCTGAGCGCCGGGCCGAGCGGCGTCGCTCGATCGAGTCTATGAAATCCAGAGCTCTAGCTAACCCTCTGCCGCACACCACCTCTCCTAATGTAAGCACTTCTACTGGGAATGAGGACCCTTTATCCCTAGATAATGTCCCACTGCTATTGCGAGATTGTTCTCCCTTGTTGGATATGTCAAGTGGTATGCTTGCGAATGTTATATCCTCAAATACCGTTACCAGTATAGAAACTGTGTTGATTAGTGAGACTCCTACCACAGTGGCCAAACCATATAAAAATAAGCCCAAAAACCCTTTGACTGTTGAGGTTATTGGTCCTCCACCAAACAAAAGAAGACGGAGGGGTGGTAATGCTCAAAAACCCAAGATTAGTCACTCTGATTTTGGTAAACCCACACAAGGTGCCATAAGAACAGTGCCAGCTGCCACGGTTCAATTAGAAAATATGCCACCTGCCAAGGGTCCATTGATAAGTGTGCCAACAGCAAAGGCTTCTACAGCAACGGCAACAAATCCTTTGGCTTTGACAACTCTTCCTTGTTGCCCAGGAAAGGATGGATCATCTGTTGTGACACTGGACAATATGGAAAGTTTGATGAGGTCCCTAGTTTCACCTATTATTGAGAGGCTGAAGAGGATAGAGAAACGCCTTGAGGACATGGAACTAGCTGCTATTAAGAAGGACGGGGCAGTTAAGGATGCATTGGGGTTGGTTTTGCCATCTACAGCCATACTACCCTCCCCCCATCTTGATGCCCCAAAAGCTGCCTCCTACCCTAATGTACCTTTGAACTCCAAGCAGCAGAAGGAAAAACATCCTAAGCAAGCAAACATATCTGTGTCAGCTAAGGCCAATGCCGCTACTGAGGCCAATAAGGGAAAGGCAAGTGGCTGTAAAGAATACGTGCGAGATGGGAGGGGAGGAGGCAGCCAAGCTAGGATACTGAGGAAGAAGGGGCCTCAGGTAGAGTTACCTCCAGAAGCTGTCCCGTTTGTGGTTGTCCTAACTGGGGTCCCTATATTAGAGGACAACAAGAGGGAAGGGTTCTTCCAGTTAAAAAACAAAGTTATGCATTGGTTGAGGCAAAACAGACCACTTCCCTATGATATCAGTGGGGAGATAGTACATGTCCGGCGCCTTCCCTGGTTGGGAAACAGAGTAAAAGACATCCAGGGAGACCTGGTTGTTGTTAATTTTAGGGATTGTCGAGCGGTTGATTACATACTTAGCTGGCCCCTAGGAAACGGCAATAAATGTATTGTTCCTCGCGAGCTGACTTACTTCTACCCTAGAGCCCTAGTAATGCCCCCTAGGTATCCTGATGTTTTAGCAGGTAACCAGGTTAAGCGTTGGGTACCTTACAATAACAGCTATAGGCCACATGCACCCTATCCTTCGATGGTTGAAGACCCATTTGGTTGGAATACTGCACCGTCTGGGCACAATAGAAATCTGACAAGGGGAATGGACTACTTGGTACCCTTCACACCATTGGAAACGACAAATAGATTCGATACTTTCTCGGGCCTTGACAATTGTGATTGACAAACATCTGTCCCAATTAAGACGTCATCTACTAATGGAAATTATGGGGTAACTGTAAATCTGGACTCACCAACTAATAATATTGCCTCAGACCAAACAATTCAGCTTATTATTACCCCCTCTCCTCCCAACTTAGGTGTATTGAATTGTGAACCCACGCAGATAGTGGACAAAAGCTATTCTGATACCTTTAAGCCCCGGGGCCCACTTAACTGTACAACTACTAAACTGGATCCAGTTGTTCCCCAAATTAAAATCCTTTCCTGGAACGTGGCTGGGCTTAAAAGTAAATTGCCTATCCCAGAGTAGAGCACTTTCATGGCTTCCCATGACATCTGTATGCTTCAAGAAACGTGGGCACTGGAAGAAAGTGTAGCCCCTGGATTTGCCACTTTTGACGTCCTAGCTAATATGGGAGAGAGGGGCAGACCCTTTGGTGGCATGTCCATATGGGTTGGTACCCACCTGGGTGTGAGGGCTACGCAATTTCCAACTAACTCCTCGGATGTCCAGTGTGTACTCCTGACCCCACTTAAAGGGCCGAACATCGCCCTGATAAATGTATATTCAAGGCCAGTGAGGCGGGGTCTGGAGTCAGAAGCCATTGGAAGTCTGTTGAACCTCATTCAGGCAATTGATGTCACATCTGTGCTGATCATGGGGGGAGATTTTAATTGCCATTTTGAACCACTCCTGGACCCTAACTTGATTGAGCAGGATGAGGTAGACAGGCTCTGGGCTATCCCGGACCCACTGACTCCCTTGGTAAAAGTATGGACCCCTCTCGTATTACAATTACAATCATTAGTTCTGGCTACATCATTGCGTGCATGCAATGGGAGGGTGGAGCCATATAGGCCAGGGAATAGCACGTTTAATCGTCTGAATCAGGCCTCAATTATAGATCACATTTTTGTTGAGGCCAAGCATTGGTATAGGCTACTCGAATTTAGGGTTGTTGAATGATTTGATAGCGATCATAATGCCCTAGTCCTGTCACTTAAACCAGGGAGTTTTGGGCTAATGACCAGGACGCCTGCAGAGAACTGTGCCATGGTACCGCTAATAGTAACAAACTGCAGGCGAAGGATTAAGTGGCCTGACTTAGAAGCCTCCCCTAGTAAACTTGCGGATCTTTATGTGTCTATTGTCCCGCTCATCGAAGAGATGGGGAGTTTTGATGGCCTGGGAGGAGCTACTGATATCCACGTTAAAATGGTGGCTAAGCTAAAGGATACCTTATATCCCTTGAGAAGGATGAATCGCTTACGGACTACGACAAATCGTTGGTTCAATAGTTCCTGTCGAAATGCTAAAACGGCACTGATGGTAGCGCTAAAAGCCAAAGACGTTGAGGCAACTAGGGCACTTCGTATCAAATATAGAAAGGTAATTTGTGATGCGAAGAAGGAAAGGGAAGCCTCCATGTGGGTGGAGCTGGGAGTTGCGCTTAGCTGCAAAGATCTAAAGTCTTTCTGGCTGATTGTGGCAGCTGGGCTTAGTGGGCTTACCCATACTCCCCCTCCTAACATTGCCCCTGCTGTTTGGGAAGATCACTTTAGTGCCCTGTATGGCACTTTAGAACCCAATAATCCGCCTGTAATTGCCCCTGAATCTGAGCAAAGTTCAAGTACTAATTGGACGAATGGAAGTGAGTGGCCAACTTTAGTCCCGGTATCTCTTGATCCATTGGAACATATCATCCTAGCTGAGGTAGAGTCTGCTATATGTAAACTGCTCCCTAATAAGGCTCCTGGATTAGACAAACTACCTGGAGAGTTATTCAGGACCCAGCCTAAGATTTGGGCACCCTATTTGGTGGTCCTATTTAATGATATTTTGAGGGGTGGTGATCTGCCTCCTACTTGGCTGGGAGCTGAAATTGTCCCAATATTAAAAAAGGGTTGCCCGCTAACGCCCTCTAATTACAGACCCATCAGTCTGATTGACACCTCACAAAAACTGATGGGGAGGGTTATCCTTGATAGGATACTTGACTGGATTAATGAGAATGAGATCTTGTCTCCCCTACAAGCGGGCTTTAGGGCCGGAACTTCCACTCTAGACCAGATATTTCGCCTGCAGGTCCTATACTGGAAGACAGCGAAGGTGGAGGGTGGCAGCCTCTACCTTGTATTTGTGGACCTGCGGGCCGCGTTTGATCTAGTTCCACGTGCCAAACTGTGGAAGGTGCTTGCCGACTTGGGACTACCTTCTTACCTTTTGGCCATCTTATCTAGGTTGCATGAGAACAACTTTGCCCAGGTCCGATGTGGCAGTAATGGCGAATTGACAGGTCCGTTTCCTGTCCAAAAAGGAGTCCGTCAGGGGTGTGTCCTGGCACCCACGCTATTCAGTCTCTACATTAATGGTCTTGTAGATCATCTGAATGGCGTGGAAAAAAATGATGCCCCTAAGTTGATAACTGGTAGAGTGCCCGCTCTGATGTTCGCAGACGACACCTTGTTGCTTTCTCGAACATCATCGGGCATTCAAAGGATACTCGACGGCTTTGTGGAGTTCTGCGAGCTCTGGGGACTAGAGATCAACTTAGACAAAACGAAATTTATGATCTTTAATCCCCCAAAGAGAGTGCGGCCAAATCCGTCTCTATATGGCACCCCCCTTGAAAGGGTCCAAACATTTGTCTACTTGGGTGTCACCTTGTCGGAACATTTTGAATGGAATATGCATATAGACAAGTCTGCACTCAAGTTATCCCAGCTGGCGGGAGGCCTGGGTAAGGTGTTCAGGGAGTCAACATTTAGACCAGTGTCCCCAGTACTGGAGATATATTCCCGACAGGCAAGAACTGCGGCAATGTATGGGGCGGAACTTTGGGGGCACAAGAAGTTAACCAATCTTAAAAAGGCAGAACAGTTGTTCATGAGAAATCTAGTTGGGCTACCATCGAGCACACCATTGATCCCCCTTAGGTTTGATCTTGGTATAGTTTCAATCGAGGAGATTGCAAGTGCAAGGCCAATCATGTATTGGAAGAGGCTGTGGTCAGCTCCTGAATTGGCCACCTATAGGGCAGAATTCTGTGAGGTATGGAGTGCTCTCCGTAACAAGAAGATTCCATGGCTCCAGTATATTAGATCTACTGGTGACCAGCTGGGTTTTCCGGAACTGTGGGAAGCACCACAGTCCTTCTGTATGGGGATATCAAAAAAGGACCTCCACTCATTGATACATAGACAGTATCATGATACATTATTGAGCTCTGCGCTATTGGGTAGGCTGACTACTGAGTTCCTCCTGGTTAAACCGGAACCGAGAACAGAGGAATTCATGGACTTGATTGAGCCACCACTTGCCCGAAAGTTATATCTTCAGCTCAGACATGGTACACTACCAATTAGGTCATTTTCATCCAAGTGGTTATCTTCTAATATTGCATCATGTCCTGCATGTGATTATAAAGTTGAAAATTTGACGCATGTACTCTTTTTCTGCCCTGCCTATCATGTAATTAGAAAATGTTGGCTGATCCCAATATGTAGAAACTTGGGTTTTGTGCACTTTACTCAAGCGTGTAGGATATTAACATATGACACCCAACCTTCTATTGTGTTTGCGGTTTCTCGCTATCTGCTTAGTATGTGGCGTAGGAGGCAATCCTTTTTAGTTTAAATTGTGGCATATATGTTTTTCTTCTTTTAAATTACTGTGCAACTAGATAACCTTGGTTTAATGCTTTTTTAAAATATTTTATGACTATTTATTGTATTATCAATACCTGTATTGATGTATTTACGTGTCAGTTTGACCGAAATAAAGTTATCTAAGCAAGGTGGGGTCGGACGTAACTCTCCTGCCACAGGACCCAGAAATTTGGCGGCAAGGGTGACAGAATCGGAAGCGAGATTAGGTGACGCGGAGGACACACTGCACGACCTGAAAAAAGGGATGGCGGAGCTTCAATCATCCCATAAGCAACTACAGTGGAAGGTGGACGATGCCCAAAACAGGGCAAGACGCAACAACCTCCGCTTTGTGGGATTTAGAGAAGGAATCGAGGGAGCCAACATGGCGGAATTCCTGCACTCCTGGCTGATGTGCACCTTCTCTAAGGAGAAATTTTCGACCAGTTTCATCATTGAAAGGGCTCACCGTGCACTACTGGCTAAACCGCCAGTGGGAGCAAGATCCAGGCCGGTCATAGCCCGCTTTCTAAACTTTTTAGACAGAGACATGATACTACGGGAGGTGAGGAAACTCGGGGAAATCCGTCTTGATAATGCCCACATAATGATCTTCCTGGACTACAGCCAGGAAGTGCAGAGGCAGAGATGCTCCTATGACTCGGTTAAATCCAAACTAAGAGACCTCCAAATTCAATATATGCTACTGTTCCCAGCAAAACTAAAAGTGATCTATAAGGGCAAGTCACTATTCTTTCAGACCCCGGAGGAGGCCTGGCACTGGCTGGAGGAGCGCCCACCGTCGGCACGGAGGGTGTCTCGGGCCCCGGCGGTCGTTATGACGGAGAGGCCGGCAGGAGGCCGTAGAGAGGTACGAGGCCACATAGCTCTCGCCAGGGACGGGGAGCCTGCTCCCTGGCGGCGACTCCATACTCCACGGCTGGGCTTACAAGGCGAAGACATTGAGACGCGGTCTCCCTGGATTCCCCCCGACCCTCAGGATCCCGCTATCAGTGTCTGGCGGAAAAAGCACGCTCCGAGGAGGAAGAAGATCCACAAGGTACCGCATCTGAAGGAGAAGAGGCAGACGGGCAGTCTCTGCACCCTTTGGCGTTGGAAATACACGAACTGGAAGAAGGACAGACGCCGGACGCAGCGGCAGCTCAGGGGCCCCCCTGGACTCTAACTCATAAAGCTAGGACCGAGTTGGCTGACCAAGAGACGATGGAACATGCCTAGAGCACGCAAGTTGGACACCCCCCCCTTGCTTGCTTGTTTTGTTTCTCGAATTTGACTCTGTTTGCCTTTCTTTTCCCTATCTCCTTCTTTACTTTCTATCCTAAGTGTTATAACTCCTAAAGTTTGCGTCTTCAGGGCTCGTCCCTGATGGTTTAAGGGTACCCACAGGAGTTGGAACTTGTGGATTGAGTTTGCTGTGGGAGGGCAACAGACTTACACCTGCCCTAGAGTCTACCCCAATGAAATACTGCCAGGAGGGGTTCGCTGGGGAGGGGGGGTCGGGAGAGGGAGAGGGTTACAATGGGTTCTGGGTTACGAGACAGTTGTTTTGTGTTCTATTTCTTGTTTGATTGGCATATGGCATACAGCTCCCCACCACCGGACACACACGCTGCCGCACCGGCCCGTGCTCCACACCTACCTGCTGATACGATATGACTGCTGTAAACACACACGATGCCCCCTGGGGTAGTAGGGAGACAGGACCCTGTCGGATACTCACATGGAACGTCAATGGTTTGGGGGACAAGGTAAAATGAGGGCTGGTAACAGCGTATATTGAACAATTGCACCCAGACATAGTCTGCCTCCAGGAGACTCATCTTAAGGGCACTAAGTGTGGATTCCTGGTACGAGGAGCCTCCACAGTCCTAGCACATGCGGGATACACATCTGGGTCACGGGGGATGGCTATCCTGATAAACAAATCCCCACCCTTTACTGTGACTCGAACCTGGGTAGATCTACAGGGGACCTATGTGGGGGTGACAGGAACATGGAGGAGACAACGGATCGCTCTAGTCTCAGTCTATGCCCCCACAAAACTACAGGTCAGGACACTGACCGGGATAACAGAAATATTGTTGGACACGCCTGATAGGCTACATATTATATCCAGTGACTTTAATGATGTTATGTCCACCCCCCTGGACCGGTCTGGGACGAGACTTGACGGCTTCCACACGATGCCCCTAGCTAGGACCATCGGAATGATGGGTTTGATGGATGTCTGGAGACTGTTGCATTCCGGCGTGAAAAATTATTCCTACTACTCAGGGGCACACAACGTAATTTCCCGCTTAGATTATGTCTTCCTTCCCCGACACGCCATAGGAACTGACGACGAAGCTGCGTATCTAACAGAAGGGGGATGGGAGCACACTGCCTTACCTCCAAGCACAGTTTGCCACTTAGCATTGTGGTAAATGCAGTTCACAGTGATTGCTTACTTGATTTTTAGCTGTAGCTCTTCACCAAAGTTGGTGCAGGTTAGTGCTGTAAATCTCTAGACACATGCGTTTCTGGATATTATCCTTTATCAGTAGAGATCAAAAACGAAATTCATTCTTGGGTGGCTGAGAAGGCTGCCACAGTCTCTCAGGTCTCAGTACCTCTCTCTGGCGCACAGGTGCATCTCAAAAAAGCTCATCTGCTCAGTGGCTCAAGGGAGCCTTTTCAAACAGAAGGGGGATGGGAGCACATTGCCTCACCTCCCAGCACAGTTTGCCCCTTAGCATTGTGGTAAATGCAGTTTGCAGTGATTGCTTACTTCAGTCAGTCAGTCAAAATACTTAATTTCGATAATTCAATATCATAAAAAGACGGTGATGCATACTATACAATCAAATACACTTTAAAAACAATTACAATTCACATTTTTTTAAATATCCCACAAATTTCATAAAAGTTAAAAAGGAAAAACCAATTTACAGTAAAATTTAGCTGCCATGTTACATTGCACAATTAAAAGGCAATATATACAATACAAAAAAATCATCTATAAAAATACAATCAGTTACAGTTTATCGTTCTCTGGTTCCTAACCCTAACAGCACCCGACAGGTAGCTGGCAACATGAAAAATAACCCTAGGGCTGTTTAATAGTTGTAAATATAGGAGAGCGGGTTTAACTTGGAAAAACCCTAACTCCTTAAGGATAGGAACAAGGAACTTCGTCCTTACAGCCGTGTAGTGATCACAAAACATCAAAAAATGCATTGTGTCCTGCGTTGAAAAATTATCACAGGAACACGGTGGGGCCTGTTCAGGACTGCTCCATTCAGAGAAGTAACCTAAGGTCAAATGAATCATGTTTAAACGAAAACGTGTTAAAAGAAACCTGTGGTACGAGCGATTAACTAAAACAAGATAAAGTTCAGGTCCTGGAGGATTGGCAATAATGAGGTTAGTCCTTACAGTGGGTTTTCTGAGTTCATTTTCCTCTCTGTTTAAGGGCAGGTTCTGTAACATCGCCCCCTTTATTAATGCTATGTCCTTACGAGTTATTTTATCTGGTGATAAAAAGAGCTCCGGTCTCCCTAGTTTGTAAAACCAATGTTTGACATAAGATAACCACTTGATTTTATTTACATTGTCCAGTAAGAGGCAGTCTTTAAGGATAACATGATTCAGGGAGAGTTCATCATTCAACCATGTCTTCAGCCAGAATATTAAGGGGGCCACTCTTATCATATCTGTGATAAAACCGGCCCCTAGCTCAGAGTGAATCGTGTAGGATGGGGTAGACTGTGGCACTGATAAAATTTATCTCATAAATTTATTTTCAGTAACTTGCAGACAGTCTATAGTGCTGTAACCCCATAATGAGCTACCATACGTGGCAACTGTCAAGCATTTAGCTTTATAAATGTTCAACAGAGCCATGATGGGCCTAGCCCCCAGTTTTTTACTAAAGCCCATGATTGCTGAGGAGGTTCTAGCAAAAGCAGTATTTCTGTTTTTTAATCTGTGGTCCCCAGTTTCCCTTCTCCTCGAAGGTAATCCCCAAATATGGGAATGTAGGGACTCTGCTAAGTTCCTCCTCACAACAGAAAAAAGTTTTCAAGTTATTCTTTCTGGGACCTCTTCCCATAATCATGGTTTGAGATTTCTTTACATTTATTTTGAGGTCCAGGGAAGTCATAAAAAGGCCAAAAGCGTCCAACAAACGTTGGAGCCCAACCCCGGTCCATGCCAGGAGGACCGCATCGTCCGCATACAGGAGAACCGGTATGCCAAGTTCCCCTATATGCGGAATGTCAAGCGTGGCCTCCCTAAGCACGGGTTCAAGGGCATTTATGTAGACTGTAAAGAGAAGGGGGGCCATGATACACCCCTGCCTGACCCCCCTTTCTGATTTGAAGTGGCTAGAACAACCCCCTTCTGTGTCCACCCTAACAGAAGCCAAGAGGCCGGAATGTAGGTCCCCTAAAAAGTTTACCAGAGCATGGTCAAGACCTAGATCAAATAAAATCCGCCAAAGTTTTGTACGATTTACAAGGTCGAAGGCCGAGGACAGGTCCATAAACCCCAGGTATAATTACCCATCCTTGGCCTTGGTATATTTATCGACCAGCAATTGGAGATTAAGGCACTGATCCATAGTACCTCTTCTGGATCTAAATCCGTATTGCTCATTTGACAATATCTCTTTATCGTCAAGCCACTCCTGTAATTTTTACAAAATGACCCGTCCCAAGATTTTAACGGATGAGTCTATTAAGGAGATTGGTTGGTAGCAGGCTGGGTCTACTCTGCTGCCCTTCTTAAAGACTGGGACGATAATGGATTCTTTCCACGATGCTGGGATATTATTTTGATTTAGTGCATTAAAAACCTTACATAGGATCTTCGACCACAGTTTTGGGGCATATTTAAAAATATCGGCAGGGACCCCATCGGGGCCAGGTGCCTTATTTATCAAGGTCTGGTCTATCGCCCTTTCCACTTCTAAGACCTCAAAGGTAACACAGGAACCCTCCTTGCTATAGGTGGTATCATTTAAAGGGTCTTGCTGGGCAGAGTTAGAGTATATATTCCCAAAATGTTTAATCCATGCATCATCAGGAATATTGGACTCAAGGGCATGATTCTCCTCGTTTGAGAAAAGTGGCTGGTTTACTACTTCCCAGAATGTACTACTATTTTTTAATGTCTCTGGTTCAAGTAGCTTTAACCAGGCCTTTTCCTTTAACTCGTTCTTCCTATTTTGAATAGCATTTTTATAACGTACTCTTAACATAGCTATTTGGGCATGGTCTTTTGGGCTAGTTTTCAGGGCCTTGAGTAAATCAGCATGTGCCCTTGAGCATGAGTGATCAAACCATCTCTTTACGTGAAGTTTGAGGGGTCCCTTTACCCCAGTTAATCTTTGGTTAATCTGTTTGCAGATGTTATCAAACGCCATAACTACTTGGGTACCTAATGCCTCTGTGTCTAAGCATATAGCTAGATCGTCCTCTGCCCTAGCCAAGACATCCTGTACAACAGTTTCAGGATTAATATTCGACCATTTTAACCTACGACCTTGGTCTGTAGAGATCACATTTTGGCCTCCCGTATGTAAAACTGATTTCATTGTTAAAAATTCCCTGGACAATACCTCTACTAGGACCGGATTGTGGTCACTAAAAACTGAGACCACTGTTTTATATCTAACAACTTTACCTAATACATAACAGGACAAAAAAATAAAATCAATAATTGTACCATCACCAAGTCCTTTAAAAGTAGGTACCTTGTTTTCACCCTCCCCCCATCCAGATTCATACAGATTCCACTCCGCCAAGAAATCCTCAAGTGCCGCCCCTCTTTTTGTATGTTCAAAATGCGTAACTGTAGAACAGAGAGGTCCCTCTTCTACTGAGTTGGCACAAGACTGAGTACAGGGATGAATATTAAAATCACCTAAGAGAATTATCTCAAAGCAATTTACTTTGGTTCTGTAGAATGACAAGAAATTATCAAGGTAGTCCAGATTATATCTGGTACCTTCGTTATGGTTTGCATTATAAAAATTGATAAACAAAATATTGGATGAATCGGGGGAATTCAATTCCACAATTAGACAATTTTGGCAACCTGACTCAAGCTGGGTTAACACTCCTTTTAAATCGAGTTTGAACAAACTTAAAAGTCCACCTTTGGATCTACCTGCCACACTGCTTGTGGCGGGGATAAAAAAATGTCTGTAACCATCCAAAGAAAAGCTGTTCAGTGTATCCCAGGTCTCCTGAAATGCCAAAATGTCAAAAGATATCAAAAAATCAATCCATATTTCATTTTCACCTTTACCCCTAATCCCGGCGATGTTTCAGGTCATGATTCTGCAAGATTGTGAGTTAAGCCTTGAATTATTTACCAGTCAATCATTTTCCTCCAGAGCTGCCAAAGGCATGAACCGATTACACAATGGAAGAATTTGTTCTGATTGAAGATTTGGCCTACACAAACTGTAACAGTAAGAATCTAATGGTGGGGAATTTTGATAGCCAGGATGGGAGCATGACGCAGTACTCTGCATGGATGAAGATGTAAATGGTTTTTGTAGTGCTGCGTGGGGTTTAGAGATGTTACTAAGGTGATTGTAGAAAAACCCAAGGGGGCGCGCACATATAAAATCATCTGTAATTGGTAAAGAAGCAGCCCTCAGCAGAACAGTAGCTACATGCTGTGGGTGCTTAAAGTTTACAATGATGCAATCCCCCTTCATCGTTTTTCTTGAATTACCTATCCAGCTCACTCTGCGTGTTGATATAATATCATTACAAAATGTGACAGGGAAGCCACAATATTTACTCAGCCATGCTACCACTTTATAATTCAAGGAATCAATCGTTTCACCCCTTGCATCATTTGCCCACGAATCTACCCCGGGAACATTGGTTAGCACTACTATATACGGGGCGCAATCTGGTGGAAGATTGACTAGAGGTCTTTGCTTTCCTACCCTCAGACCCGAATTGTTCCCAGCAGCAATGGGTTGCGAGTTAGCCCTCAAGATGGGTGGGGGAACAGTTTGATTGCTAGGGGGCTGAGCAGATGTTACAGGTGTTACAACCTTGTGTCCCCCACTGCAGGAACTTGTAGCCCCCTCATTTACTGCCGTGCCCGTATTAGTGTTCCTAGGTATTTTAGATGAAGACAAATGTGCAGATAAGAGAACTCCCAACCTAGAAACCTCATTTGAGACCTGGTCCATTTTGTCCACAACCCCTTTACTGGGAGCAACAGGACCCTTAGGGTCTTTAGTGTTAACATTTGGTTTTTGTGAATTTTGTGAGGCAGCCAATTGGGAGGCTAGGAGAGTACCCAATCTGGATACTTCTTTTATGACGTGTTCGACTCTGTCTGCCAATGGTTTAAACAAAGTCTCCATTTTCAGAACAAACATGTCAATCAGGGAGTCGGTTTGATCACTGTTCAGTTTGGTCATAACACCCTCGTTTGATTTGTCATGGAGGGCTCCTACTTCGTCATCCAGCATGACGGCTGCCTTCTTAACTCTCTTGTGCCCTCCCCGATTATTTTGTGACCCTCTACAGGATCTCGCTCGCAATTTTCTTCGTGCCTGCGGGTGTACTGGAGAGGGTTCTGGAGACGATGTTGGTAAAGGTTGGATTGTGGAAATCAATGAATTATCTAATATCTCCACGGTAGGTACTGAGATAGCTAATGTGTCTATGTCTGCTTCTATTTGAGTACATTGTGTACCCCCTGAAACCAGATCGCAAAACTCTGGTAGTAATGATCCATTTATTGGTGAGGCAGGCGGGTTGATTCGGCTTAGAGACATACGGCGTGCTGTGTTGATTTTGCTCACCACTTTTACCATATAGTTATCTATCGGCCCAGGTAATGATGGCGTTTTGGAAGAACGTAATTTAGCCATTTCGGACCGGCTCAATTAGCAGCCTGTTGAAAACACCCAACAAAAACAAACTCACAGTTCTCAGGAGTCCCGAAGAAAAGACCCAAGGTCCGTGGCCCAGCCCTGCCTCCTCCGGCCCTCTGACGGCCACAGATGGCCCGCCCTTTGCCCGGGCTTAGCCCCGGCGGGGTCCCTTTCGCGTCCCGCGACGCGGAGAGAGCCTCCTCTGTTTTCAGCGCCTCCGGGCGTGCAGAAACCGGAAGGTTGCCGCTCTGCCTGCTGGGAGCTGTAGTTCGCCGGCGGCCGTGCAGGTGGATGGCAGCGGCGGCGGGCGGAACAATCAGCGTGTGGGCCCCGGCGGCGACCTGAGTTTGCCCGGTGAGTCTGTCCTGCACCCTGGTACTCGGTGCTATGGTCCCCCGCTCCTCAGTGGGAGCCTCCTCTGTTTTCAGCGCCTCCGAGCGCGCAGAAACCGGAAGGTTGCCGCTCGGCCTGCTGGGAGCTGTAGTTCGCCGGCGGCGGGCGGAACAATCAGCGTGTGGGCCCCAGCAGCGGCGGAGTATGCCCGGTGAGTCTGTCCTGCACCCTGGTACTCGGTGCTATGGTCCCCCGCTCCTCAGTGGGAGCCTCCTCTGTTTTCAGACGTGACTCCCAGGCTCTCCACACCACTAGAGTCAAGCTATCAAGGCTGATGAAGGCTGATAGCCAGAAACTGGTCCTTGGATGCTTGATTCCGGTCTGGGAAAGACAAGGCTTGGTAGTTCGGACTGGACTGTTCCCATGAGGCACAGGGTCAGAGCTGATTTGCATATAGCCAGTGTCTAACCCAGGGTGGTGTGGAGTGCAAAAAAACGATGGATTTAGGCCCAGATCCTTGTACTGGGGTGAATGTATGACATTGTTCTACATTCTGTCCATCAACTGTGGTTTTTGCAATGTTCACCCCGAGTGGGCTGGGTATGCTCAGACGTGAGTCCCAGGCTCTCCACACCACTGGAGTCAAGCTATCCAGGCTGATGAAGGCTGATAGCCAGAAACCGGTCCTTGGATGCTTGATTCCAGTCTGGGAAAGACATGGCTTGGTAGTTCGGACTGGACTGTTCCCATGAGGCACAGGGTCAGAGCTGATTTGCATATAGCCAGTGTCTAAACAAGGGTGGTGTGGAGTGCAAAAAAAAAACGATGGATTTAGTCCCAGAAACGTCTACTGGGGTGAATGTACGACATTGTTCTACATTCTGTTCATCAACTGTGGTTTTTGCAATTTTCACCCCGAGTGGGCTGGGTATGCTCAGACGTGAGTCCCAGGCTCTCCACACCACTGGAGTCAAGCTATCCAGGCTGATGAAGGCTGATAGCCATAAACCGGTCCTTGGATGCTTGATTCCGGTCTGGGAAAGACATGGCTTGGTAGTTCGGACTGGACTGTTCCCATGAGGCACAGGGTCAGAGCTGATTTGCATATAGCCAGTGTCTAACCCAGGGTGGTGTGGAGTGCAAAAAAACGATGGATTTAGGCCCAGATCCTTGTACTGGGGTGAATGTATGACATTGTTCTACATTCTGTCCATCAACTGTGGTTTTTGCAATTTTCACCCCGAGTGGGCTGGGTATGCTCAGATGTGAGTCCCAGGCTCTCCACACCACTGAAGTCAAGCTATCCAGGCTGATGAAGGCTGATAGCCAGAAACCGGTCCTTGGATGCTTGATTCCGGTCTGGGAAAGACATGGCTTGGTAGTTCGGACTGGACTGTTCCCATGAGGCACAGGGTCAGAGCTGATTTGCATATAGCCAGTGTCTAACCCAGGGTGGTGTGGAGTGCAAAAAAACGATGGATTTAGGCCCAGATCCTTGTACTGGGGTGAATGTATGACATTGTTCTACATTCTGTCCATCAACTGTGGTTTTTGTAAATCTCTAGACACATGCGTTTCTGGATATTATCCTTCATCAGTAGAGATCAAAAACTAAATTCATTCTGGGTTGGCTGAGAAGGCTGCCACAGTTTCTCGGGTCTCAGTACCTCTCTCTGGCGCATAGGTGCATCTCCAAAAGCTCGTTAGCTCAGTGGGTCAAGGGAGCCTTTTCAAACAGAAGGGGGATGGGAGCACAGTGCCTCACCTCCCAGCACAGTTTGCCCCTTAGCATTGTGGTAAATGCAGTTCACAGTGATTGCTTACTTGATTTTTAGCTGTAGTTGTTCACCAAAGTTGGTGCAGGTTAGTGCTGTAAATCTCTAGACACATGCGTTTCTTGATATTATCATTCATTAGTAGAGATCAAAAACGAAACTCATTCTGGGGTGGCTGAGAAGGTTGCGACAGTCTCTCAGGTCTCAGTACCTCTCTCTGGCGCACAGGTGCATCTGCAAAAGCTCGTCAGCTCAGTTACTCAAGGGAGCCTTTTCAAACAAGCTCTCTAATACTGCTCCTCTCTACTGAAGACGGGCTCAACCCAGAAACACGTGTCTAGAGATATACAGCAATGTCTAGACCAACTTTGGTGAAAACTACAGCTAATTTTGAAGTAAGTTTGAACTGTGTACTGCATTTACCAGGATGCAATGGGGCAAACTGTGCTGGGACTGTGAGGCAGTGTGCTCCCAACCCCCTTTCTGTTTAAAAGGCTCCCTTGAGCCAGCAAGCTGACGAGCTTTGGAGATGCACCTGTGTGCCTGTGAGTGGTACTGTGACCTAAGAGGAACTTGGCAGCATTTCCAGCAACCCCAGATTATTATTTTTTTTGCTCTCTAATACTGCTCCTCTCTACTGAAGACGGGCTCAACCCAGAAACACGTGTCTAGAGATATACAGCAATGTCTGCACCAAATTTGGTGAAAAACTCCAGCTAATTTTGAAGTAAGTTTGAACTGTGTACTGCATTTACCAGGCTGCAATGGGGCAAACTGTGCTGGGACTGTGAGGCAGTGGGCTCCCAACACCCTGCTTGCTTAAAAGGCTCCCTTGAGCCAGCACGCTGACGAGCTTTGGAGATGCACCTGTGTGCCTGTGAGTGGTACTGTGACTTAAGAGGAACTTGGGAGCATTTCCAGAAACCCCAGATTTTTTTTTTGCTCTCTAAGGGCCAGATGTAGGAGTCCTAATACCGGTCGTAAACGGCCGATTTCGGCCGTTTCCGACTGGTATTAGGGTTTTCAGATGTAGGGGGCTGAAAATTACAGAATCGGTATATTTACAGATTCGGTAAAATTACCGATTCGGTAAATTACAGAATCGGTAAATATACCGATTCTGTAATTCCAAATGTAGGTGGCACATTTTACAGTGCCACAGGCCCTTAAGAGTCGGTATTTTACCACACAATGCTATTGTGTGGTAAAATACCGAATTCAGGTGTGCATGCACATCTGTGCATGCACACCTGTGCAATGTGACACAGAGACATGCCCTTAGGGCATGTATGTGTGCCACATGTCACACAAGCCTGTACTTGGGGTGCTATAGGGTGTCAAAGTGACACCCCCTGCACCCTTGCAGGATTCGGTATTTACCGATTCGGTAAATACCGAATCGGTATTGCCCATTGATTCCTATGGGCTTGAAGGCCCATAGGAATCAATGGGCAATACCGATTCAGTAGTTACCGAATCGGTAAATACCGAATCTTACAGATTCGGTATTCCTGAATTCGGAATTACCTACATCTGCCCCCTTCCCATTTACAGACTCTTAAATACCGAATCGGTAAAATTCGGTATTTAAGAGTCTGTAAATGGGAATTACCTACATCAAGCCCTAATACTACTGCTCTCTACTGAAGACGGGTTCAACCCAGAAACACGTGTCTAGAGATGTACAACAATGTCTGCACCAACTTTGGTGAAAAACTCCAGCTAATTTTGAAGTAAGTTTGAACTGTGTACTGCATTTACCAGGATGCAATGGTGCAAACTGTGCTGGGACTGTGAGGTAGTGTGCTCCCAACCCCCTTTCTGTTTAAAAGGCTCCCTTGAGCCAGCAAGCTGACGAGCTTTGGAGATGCACCTGTGTGCCTGTGAGTGGTACTGTGAACTAAGAGGAACTTGGCAGCATTTCCAGTAACCCCAGATGATTTTATTTTTGCTCTCTAATACTGCTGCTCTCTACTGAAGATGGGCTCAACCCAGAAACACGTGTCTAGAGATATACAGCAATGTCTGCACCAACTTTGGTGAAAAACTCCAGCTAATTTTGAAGCAAGTTTGAACTGTGTGCTGCATTTGCCAGGATGCAATGGGGCAAACTGTGCTGGGACTGTGAGGCAGTGTGCTCCCAACCCCTTGTTGGACTTGGCCCTCTTGGCAGGGTCATCCCTGAACTTTTTGCCTTCCTCCAATATTCTCAATGACCTGTTTTTGTTGTTTTAATGACTCCGGGCACTTTACCACTGCTGATCAGTGCTAAAGTGCATATGCTCTCCCTGTGTAAAATGTATATGTGATTGATGTCCATGATTGGTTCATTGGATTTACTGTCAGTCCCCAGTAAAGTGCACCAGGAGTGCCAGGGCTTGTGAATGTCAATACTGCTAGTGGGCCTGCAGCGCTGGTTGCGCTACCCACAGAAGCAGCCTTTAAAAATGTGTCTGGGGTCTGCCATTGCAGAACCTGCGTGCAGTCTGGTACTGTCATGCTGGCTGAGCAAGTGCACACACTTGCCAGCCCCTAAACCTTCCCTTAACTTCATATTAGTCACCCCTATGGTAGGCCCAAGGGCAGGGTGCATTGTAAGTGTAAGATAGGACATGCTCTGATGAGTGTGGCATGTCCTAATAGTGAATTACTGCCAAAATTCGTTTTTCACTATTGTAAGGCTACCTGTTCCATTTAGGCCAGATGGGCTGCTGGAACTATTACACTCTATAATCCCAGCAGGCTCAGGGAACATGGTAGAAAATAAAGTTTAGTATGCCTGAACTCAGAATGATAAAATACTTCTTTTAGTAAAGTTTATTTTAATATCCTGTGTTTGCAAATGCTACTTTTAGAAAGTTAGCATTTGCTTGCCTAACCATTTCAGCCCGCCTCTGCTGGTATGTGTATCTGGCTGTCTGGGATGTGTGAGTGACAGGGCTGGGGGATGACAGGTGGTGAATGCAAGGATTACAACTTAGTGGGAAGTAGGAGTGCCCCTGGACTCTTAATCAGGCTGTGCTCTGCCACCACAATGCTGGCTCCACCCCCTGGGGAGCGACTGATGACTCAGCCTGCACCTGGCCCAGGAAGGGCGAAGCACTGTCATCAAGGTACTCCTGGCTGCTCCTGTCCACACAATGCTGGCTCCACCTCCCTGTGGAGCGTCTGATGTGCCTGCCCCTCACACTGAAAGCAGAAGCCAGAGGTACACCCAACAAGTACTCAGAGACTAAAAGCAGTTAAGCAGAAGCCCCCCTGGCCTGAGAAGACAAAAGAAATGCTGTATAAAAGTAGGAGCCCTGCTCCTTGTAAATCAGAATCCTGTTTCCCACAACGAACCTCTGCCCTACTAGAAGGAGAAGAAGACGCTGGAAGGACTGGCCTGCTGCTTGCCTTGCTGAGGAAGGAGAGGAAAAGACTTGATAAAAAGACTTTGCTGATTTGTGCTGAAACTTTCTCCAAGGGCTTGACTGAGCTTGCCCCCTGACCTGAGCCACAGGACCATCTGGCTCAACCTGCTCTCTGCTCGTCTGCCGGTAAATTGTGAAGATTCCTGCCCCCCCGGAGCTATGACCTGGGTGCCCCAGCCCTCCTCGAGGCCGTGACCCAACTGTGTCTCCCCGTCCCCGCCGAGGGAGAGCCCGGCTCCGCCGAGCCGCTCTCCCCCCGCTGTGGGAGATCGCCTTGTCACCTCGCCCCCTTTCTGGAGGCTCGCTGCAGTATCCTTGGTGCCCCCCAGCCCCTCCTTGAGGCCGTGATCGACTGAGTTTCCCTGTCCCTGCCGAGGGAGAGCCCCGCTCCGCCGAGCCGCTCTCCCCCCTCTTAGGGAAATCGCTGCATCACCCCGCCGTTGGAGCCCCGCTGGTGTGCCCCCCCCTTGCACACTCCCGCCTGGAATCTCCGCCGGACCCCCAACAGACCCAGAGGACAGAGCCGCAGAAGTTTGGACGCCTCGGGCGCCAGCCTCGCTCTAATCCAGAGCCGCTGGGCGCCTCGCGTCTGCCTTCGCTGGGATCACCAAGCACCTAGTCGCACTGCCCGTGTACGACTCGGCCTGGGAAGAGAACTGAGATTCAAGGTATGTCTCTAACTACCCCCGGGCTAGGGGCCCGCAACGTTTTATTTCCCCATAGGCTGGTACGCCTCTCTGTGGGCTGTGCCCCTGTTCGCACCGTCCGCTGGCTCCCCTGAGGCTGGTACGGCTCTCTGTGCGCTGTGCCCCTGTTCGCACCGTCCGCTGGTTCCCCTGAGGCTGGGACGCCTCTCTGTGTGCCGTGCCCCGGTTCGCACCGTCCGCTGGCTTCCCCGAGGCTGGTACCCCTGGTACTCCTGGGCCCCCATTGTACGCCGCGTACACCACCTCATGCGAGATGCGTGAGCATTGGTAGGGTTCGGTGTACTGGTCTCACGCGAGATGCGTGAGGGTTGGTAGGGCTGGCGCAGATTATCGTACGGAGCGCAAAGGAGCGCTCCCGAGGGCCCAGGCCTTGAACAGACAGTGCATTACCCCTAAAAACAGCGCCTGAAGCACAGTGAAGCGGTCTTAGAGGCATTTAACCCGTTGAAAGACTGAACATTGTGCATCCTCTGTTTAAGCAACTTGCAACTAAAAAGAACCATTTTTTAAAGAACTGTGGCATATAAAGAGAACTAGAACAGTTTTGTTGAACGAAAAGTGAGAAGAACATTTGCCAATTGACAACCTGTGGCCCAAACTAAGAAAAACGTTATTGGTCTTGTGATAAGTCTGATCTGCTTATATATATCTATTTTTACATAAAGGAGCGTATTTTTATATAATACCTGCCTGGTGTCCATTTGTGGGGGGATTGGTACATTTGACTGTGTGTGTTATTACAAATGCTTAACTCCATAACGCCTTAAGAAAAGCCTTGGCTGCTCACGCCACGCACCTAGAGGGTGAGCAAGGGTAATTCTAAGGGGTCATCCTTCGCCCTGACTTAGAGGAGAGGGTCACTGCTTGTCACAAGTGAATACTTGCGCCAACTAGAGACCCCCAATTCTAACATCCCCTTTCTGTTTAAAAGGCTCCCTTGAGCCAGCAAGCTGATGAGCTTTGGAGATGCACCTGTGTGCCTGTGAGTGGTACTGTGACCTACGAGGTACTTGGCAGCATTTCCAGCAACCCCAGTTGATTTTTTTTTTTGCTCTCTAATACTGCTGCGCTCTACTGAAGACGGGATTAACCCAGAAACACGTGTCTAGAGATATACAGCAATGTCTACTCTACACCAACTTTGGTGAAAAACTCCAGCTAATTTTGAAGTAAGTTTGAACTGTGTACCGCATTTACCAGGATGCAATGGGGCAAACTGTGCTGGGACTGTGAGGCAGTGTGCTCGCAACCCCCATTCTGTTTAAAAGGCTCTCTTGAGCCAGCAAGCTGACGAGCTTTGGAGATGCACCTGTGTGCCTGTGAGTGGTACTGTGACCTAAGAGGAACTTGGCAGCATTTCCAGCAACCCCAGATGATTTTTTTTGCTCTCTAATAGTCCTGCTCTCTACTGAAGACAGGCTCAACCCAGAAACACGTGTCTAGAGATATACAACAATGTCTACTCTACACCAACTTTGGTGAAAAACTCCAGCTAATTTTGAAGTAAGTTTGAACTGTCTACAACATTTACTAGGATGCAATGGGGCAAACTGTGCTGGGACTGTGAAGCAGTGTGCCTCCAACCCCCTTTCTGTTTAAAAGGCTGCCTTGAGCCAGCAAGCTGACGAGCTTTGGAGCTGCACCTGTGTGCCTGTGAGTGGTACTGTGACCTAAGAGGAACTTGGCACATTTCCAGCAACCCCAGATGATTTTTTTCTGCTCTCTAATACTGCTGCTGTCTACTGAAGACGGGCTCAACCCAGAAACACGTGTCTAGACATATACAGCAGTGTGTGCACCAACTTTGGTGAAAAACTCCAGCTAATTTTAAAGTAAGTTTGAACTGTGTACTGCATTTACCAGGATGCAATGAGGCAAACTGTGCTGGGACTGTGAGGCAGTGTGCTCCCAACCCCCTTTCTGTTTAAAAGGCTCCCTTGAGCCAGAAAGCTGACTAGCTTTGGGGATGAACCTGTGTACCTGTGAGTGGTACTGTGACCTAATAGGAACTTGGCAGCATTTCCAGCAACCCCAGATGATTATTCTTTTGCTCTCTAATACTGCTGCTCTCTACTGAAGACGGGCTCAACCCAGAAACACGTGTCTAGAGATATACAACAATGTCTGCACCAACTTTGGTGAAAAACTCCAGCTAATTTTGAAGTAAGTCTGAACAGTGTACTGCATTTACCAGGATGCAATGGGGCAAACTGTGCTGGGACTGTGAGGCAGTATGCTCCCAACCCCCTTTCTGTTTAAAAGGCTCCCTTGAGCCAGCAAGTTGGCGAGCTTTGGAGATGCACCTGTGTGCCTGTGAGTGGTACTGTGACCTAAGAGGAACTTGGCAGCATTTCCACCAACCCCCGATTATTATTTTTTTTGCTCTCTAATACAGATGTTCTCTACTGAAGACGGGCTCAACCCAGAAACACGTGTCTAGAGATATACAGCAATGTCTGCACCAACTTTGGTGAAAAACTCCAGCTAATTTTGAAGTAAGTTTGAACTGTGTACTGCATTTACTAGGATGTAATGGGGCAAACTGTGCTGGGACTGTGAGGCAGTGTGCTCCCAACTCCCTTTCTGTTTGAAAGGCTGCCTTGAGCCAGCAAGCGGACGAGCTTTGGAGCTGCACCTGTGTGCCTGTGAGTGGTACTGTGACTTAAGAGGAACTAGGCGGCATTTCCAGCAAACCCCAGATGATTTCTTTCTGCTCTCTAATACTTCTGCTGTCTACTGAAGACGGGCTCAACCCAGAAACACGTGTCTAGAGATATACAGCAGAGTGTGCACCAACTTTGGTGAAAAACTCCAGCTAATTTTGAAGTAAGTTTGAACTGTGTACTGCATTTACCAGGATGCAATCGGGCAAACTGTGCTGGGACTGTGAGGCAGTGTGCTCCCAACACCCTTTCTGTTTAAAAGGCTCCCTTGAGCCAGCAAGCTGACCAGCTTTGGAGATGCACTTGTGTGCCTGTGAGTGGTACTGTGACCTAAGAGGAACTTGGCAGCATTTCCAGCTACCCCAGATGATTATTTTTTTGCTCTCTAATACTGCTGCTCTCTACTGAAGACGGGCTCAACCCAGAAACATGTGTCTAGAGATATACAGCAATGTCTGCATCAACTTTGGTGAAAAACTCCAGCTAATTTTGAAGTAAGTCTGAACTGTGTACTGCATTTACCAGGATGCAATGGGGCAAACTGTGCTGGGACTGTGAGGCAGTGTGCTCGCAACCCCCATTCTGTTTAAAAGTCTCCCTTCAGCCAGCAAGCTGACGAGCTTTGGAGATGCATCTGTGTACCTGTGAGTGGTACTGTGACCTAAGAGGAACTTGGCAGCATTTCCAGCAACCCCAGATGATTTTAGTTTGTTCTCTAATAGTGCTGCTCTCTACTGAAGATGGGCTCAACCCAGAAACACATGTCTAGAGATATACAGCAGTGTGTGCACCAACTTTGGTGAAAAACTACAGCTAATTTTGAAGTACGTTTGAACTGTGTACTGCATTTACCAGGATGCAATGGGGCAAACTGTGCTGGGACTGTGAGGCAGTGTGCCCCCAACACACTTTCCGTTTAAAAGGCTCCCTTGAGCCAGCAAGCTGACAAGCTTTGGAGATGCACTTGTGTGCTTGTGAGTGGTACTGTGACCTAAGAGGAACTTGGCACAGTTCCAGCAACCCCAGATGATATTTTTTTTTTGCTCTCTAATACTGCTGCTCTCTACTGAAGACGGGCTCAAGCCTGAAACACGTGTCTAGAAATATAGAGCAATGTCTGCACCAACTTTGGTGAAACACTCCAGCTAATTTTGAAGTAAGTTTTAACTTTGTACTGCATTTACCAGGATGCAATGGGGCAAACTGTGCTGGGACTGTGAGGCAGTGTGCTCCCAACCCCCTTACTGTTTAAAAGGCTCCCTTGAGCCAGCAAGCTGACGAGCTTTGGAGATGCACCTGTGTGTCTGTGAGTGGTACTGTGACCTAAGAGGAACTTGGCAGCATTTCCAGCAACCCCAGATGATTATTTTTTTGCTCTCTAATACTGTTGCTCTCTACTGAAGACGGGCTAAACCCAGAAACACGTGTCTAGAGATATACAACAATATCTGCACCAACTTTGGTGAAAAACTCCAGCTAATTTTGAAGTAAGTCTGAACTGTGTACTGCATTTACCAGGATGCAATGGGGCAAACTGTGCTAGGACTGTGAGGCAGTGTTCTCCCAACCCCCTTTCTGTTTAAAAGGCTCACTTGAGCCAGCAAGTTGGCGAGCTTTGGAGATGCACCTGTGTGTCTGTGAGTGGTACTGTGACCTAAGAGGAACTTTGCAGCATTTCTAGCAACCCCAGTTGATTTTTTTTTTCTCTCTAATACTGCTGCTCTCTACTGAAGACGGGCTCAACCCAGAAACACGTGTCTAGAGATATACAGCAATGTCTGCACCAACTTTGGTGAAAAACTCCAGCTAATTTTGAAGTAAGTCTGAACTGTGTACTGCATTTACCAGGATGCAATGGGGCAAACTGTGCTGGGACTGTGAGGCAGTGTGCTCGCAACCCCCATTCTGTTTAAAAGGCTCCCTTCAGCCAGCAAGCTGGCGAGCTTTGGAGATGCATATGTGTGCCTGTGAGTGGTACTGTGACCTAAGAGGAACTTGGCAGCATTTTCCAGCAACCCCAGATAATTTTATATTTGTTCTCTAATAGTGCTGCTCTCTACTTAAGACGGGCTCAACCCAGAAACACATGTCTAGAGATATACAGCAGTGTGTGCACCAATTTTGGTGAAAAACTCCAGCTAATTTTGAAGTAATTTTGAACCTTGTACTGCATTTACCAGGATGCAATGGGGCAAACTGTGCTGGGACTGTGAGGCAGTGTGCCCCCAACACCCTTTCCGTTTAAAAGGCTCCCTTGAGCCAGCAAGCTGACGAGCTTTGGAGATGCACCTGTGTGCCTGTGAGTGGTACTGTGACCTAAGTGGAACTTGGCACAGTTCCAGCAACCCCAGATGATATTTTTTTTTGCTCTCTAATACTGCTGCTCTCTACTGAAGACGGGCTCAAGCCTGAAACACGTGTCTAGAAATATAGAGCAATGTCTGCACCAACTTTGGTGAAACACTCCAGCTAATTTTGAAGTAAGTTTGAACTTTGTACTGCATTTACCAGGATGCAATGGGGCAAACTGTGCTGGGACTGTGAGGCAGTGTGCTCCCAACCCCCTCACTGTTTAAAAGGTTCCCTTCAGCCAGCAAGCTGACGAGCTTTGGAGATGCACCTGTGTGCCTGTGAGTGGTACTGTGACCTAAGAGGAACTTGGCAGCATTTCCAGCAACCCCAGATTATTATTTTTTTTGCTCTCTAATACAGCTGCTCTCTACTGAAGACGAGCTCAACCCAGAAACACGTGTCTAGACATATACAGCAATGTCTGCACCAACTTTGGTGAAAAACTCCAGCTAATTTTGAAGTAAGTTTATACTGTGTACTGCATTTACCAGGATGCAATGGGGCAAACTGTGCTGGGACTGTGAGGCAGTGTGCTCGCAACCCCCATTCTGTTTAAAAGGCTCCCTTCAGCCAGCAAGCTGACGAGCTTTGGAGATGCATCTGTGTGCCTGTGAGTGGTACTGTGACCTAAGAGGAACTTGGCAGCATTTCTAGCAACCCCAGATGATATTTTGTTTTGCTCTCTAATACTGCTGCTCTCTACTGAAGACGGGCTCAAGCCTGAAACAGGTGTCTAGAAATATAGAGCAATGGTTGCCCCAACTTTGGAGAAACACTCCAGCTAATTTTGAAGTAAGTTTGAACTTTGTACTGCATTTACCAGGATGCAATGGGGCAAATTGTGCTGGGACTGTGAGGCAGTGGGCTCCCAACCCCCTTACTGTTTAACAGGCACCCTTGAGCCAGCAAGCTGACGAGCTTTGGAGATGCACCTGTATGTCTGTGAGTGGTACTGTGACCTAAGCGGAACTTGGCAGCATTTCCAGCAACCCCAGATGATTATTTTTTTGCTCTCTAATACTGCTGCTCTCTACTGAAGACGGGCTCAAGCCTGAAACAGGTGTCTAGAAATATAGAGCAATGGTTGCCCCAACTTTGGAGAAACACTCCAGCTAATTTTGAAGTAAGTTTGAACTTTGTACTGCATTTACCAGGATGCAATGGGGCAAACTGTGCTGGGACTGTGAGGCAGTGTGCTCCCAACCCCCTTTCTGTTTAAAAGGCTCCCTTGAGCCAGCAAGTTGGCGAGCTTTGGAGATGCACCTGTGTGTCTGTGAGTGGTACTGTGACCTAAGAGGAACTTTGCAGCATTTCCAGCAACCACAGTTTTTTTTTTTTTGCTCCCTAATACTGCTGCTCTCTACTGAGACGGGCTCAACCCAGAAACACGTGTCTATAGATATACAGCAATGTCTGCACCAACTTTGGTAAAAAACTCCAGCTAATTTTGAAGTAAGTTTGAACTGTGTACTGCATTTACCAGGATGCAATGGGGCAAACTGTGCTGGGACTGTGAGGCAGTGTGCTCCCAACCCCCTTTCTGTTTAAAAGGCTCCCTTGAGCCAGCAAGCTGACGAGCTTTGGAGATGCACTTGTGTGCCTGTGAGTGGTACTGTGACCTAAGAGGAACTTGGCAGCATTTCCAGCAACCCCAGATGATTAGTTTTTTGCTCTCTAATACTGCTGCTCTCTACTGAAGACGGGCTCAACCCAGAAACACGTGTCTAGAGATATACAGCAATGTCTGCACCAACTTTGGTGAAAAACTCCAGCTAATTTTGAAGTAAGTTTGAACTGTGTACTGCATTTACCAGGATGCAATGGGGCAAACTGTGCTGGGACTGTGAGGCAGTGTGCTCGCAACCCCCATTCTGTTTAAAAGGCTCCCTTCAGCCAGCAAGCTGACGAGCTTTGGAGATGCATCTGTGTGCCTGTGAGTGGTACTGTGACCTAAGAGGAACTTGGCAGCATTTCCAGCAACCCCAGATGATTTTATTTTGTTCTCTAATAGTGCTGCTCTCTACTGAAGACGGGCTCAACCCAGAAACACATGTCTAGAGATATACAGCAGTGTGTGCACCAACTTTGGTGAAAAACTCCAGCTAATTTTGAAGTACGTTTGAACAGTATACTGCATTTACCAGGATGCAATGGGGCAAACTGTGCTGGGACTGTGAGGCAGTGTGCCCCCAACACCCTTTCTGTTTAAAAGGCTCCCTTGAGCCAGCAAGCTGACGAGCTTTGGAGATGCACCTGTGTGCCTGTGAGTGGTACTGTGACCTAGTAGGAACTTGGCACAGTTCCAGCAACCCCAGATGATATTTTCTTTTGCTCTCTAATACTGCTGCTCTCTACTGAAGACAGGCTCAAGACTGAAACACGTGTCTAGAATTATAGAGCAATGTCTGCACCAACTTTGGTGAAATACTCCAGCTAATTTTGAAGTAAGTTTGAACTTTGTACTGCATTTACCAGGATGCAATGGGGCAAACTGTGCTGGGACTGTGAGACAGTATGCTCCCAACCCCCTTACTGTTTGAAAAGGCTCCCTTGAGCCAGCAAGCTGACGAGCTTTGGAGATGCACCTGTGTGTCTGTGAGTGGTACTGTGACCTAAGAGGAACTTGGCAGCATTTCCAGCAACCCCATATGATAATTTCTTTGCTCTCTAATACTGCTGCTCTCTACTGAAGACGGGCTCAAGCCTAAAACACGTGTCTAGAAATATAGAGCAATGTCTGCACAAACTTTGGTGAAACACTACAGCTAATTTTGAAGTAAGTTTGAACTTTGTACTGCATTTACCAGGATGCAATGGGCAAACTGTGCTGGGACTGTGAGGCAGTGTGATCCCAACCCCCTTACTGTTTAAAAGGCTCCCTTGAGCCAGCAAGCTGACGAGCTTTGGAGATGCATCTGTGTGCCTGTGAGTGGTACTGTGACCTAAGAGGAACTTGGCAGCATTTCCAGCAACACCAGATAATTTTATTTTGTTCTCTAATAGTGCTGCTCTCTACTGAAGACGGGCTCAGCCCAGAAACACATGTCTAGAGATATACAGCAGTGTGTGCACCAACTTTGGTGAAAAACTCCAGCTAATTTTGAAGTACGTTTGAACTGTGTACTGCATTTACCAGGATGCAATGGGGCAAACTGTGCTGGGACTGTGAGGCAGTGTGCCCCCAACACCCTTTCCGTTTAAAAGGCTCCCTTGAGCCAGCAAGCTGACGAGCTTTGGAGATGCACCTGTGTGCCTGTGAGTGGTACTGTGACCTAAGAGGAACTTGGCACAGTTCCAGCAACCCCAGATGATATTTTTTTTTGCTCTCTAATACTGCTGCTCTCTACTGAAGACGGGCTCAAGCCTGAAACACGTGTCTAGAAATATAGAGCAATGTCTGCACCAACTTTGGTGAAACACTCCAGCTAATTTTGAAGTAAGTTTGAACTTTGTACTGCATTTACCAGGATGCAATGGGGCAAACTGTGCTGGGACTGTGAGGCAGTGTGCTCCCAACCCCCTTACTGTTTAAAAGGCTCCCTTGAGCCAGCAAGCTGACGAGCTTTGGAGATGCACCTGTGTGTCTGTGAGTGGTACTGTGACCTAAGAGGAACTTGGCAGCATTTCCAGCAACCCCAGATGATTATTTTTTTGCTCTCTAATACTGCTGCTCTCTACTGAAGACGGGCTAAACCCAGAAACACGTGTCTAGAGATCTACAACAATGTCTGCACCAACTTTGGTGAAAAACTCCAGCTAATTTTGAAGTAAGTCTGAACTGTGTACTGCATTTACCAGGATGCAATGGGGCAAACTGTGCTGGGACTGTGAGGCAGTGTTCTCCCAACCCCCTTTCTGTTTAAAAGGCTCACTTGAGCCAGCAAGTTGGCGAGCTTTGGAGATGCACCTGTGTGTCTGTGAGTGGTACTGTGACCTAAGAGGAACTTTGCAGCATTTCTAGCAACCCCAGTTGATTTTTTTTTCTCTCTAATACTGCTGCTCTCTACTGAAGACGGGCTCAACCCAGAAACACGTGTCTAGAGATATACAGCAATGTCTGCACCAACTTTGGTGAAAAACTCCAGCTAATTTTGAAGTAAGTCTGAACTGTGTACTGCATTTACCAGGATGCAATGGGGCAAACTGTGCTGGGACTGTGAGGCAGTGTGCTCGCAACCCCCATTCTGTTTAAAAGGCTCCCTTCAGCCAGCAAGCTGACGAGCTTTGGAGATGCATCTGTGTGCCTGTGAGTGGTACTGTGACCTAAGAGGAACTTGGCAGCATTTCCAGCAACCCCAGATAATTTTATTTTGTTCTCTAATAGTGCTGCTCTCTACTGAAGACGGGCTCAACCCAGAAACACATGTCTAGAGATATACAGCAGTGTGTGCACTAATTTTGGTGAAAAACTCCAGCTAATTTTGAAGTCATTTTGAACTGTGTACTGCATTTACCAGGATGCAATGGGGCAAACTGTGCTGGGACTGTGAGGCAGTGTGCCCCCAACACCCTTTCCGTTTAAAAGGCTCCCTTGAGCCAGCAAGCTGACGAGCTTTGGAGATGCACCTGTGTGCCTGTGAGTGGTACTGTGACCTAAGAGGAACTTGGCACAGTTCCAGCAACCCCAGATGATATTTTTTTTTGCTCTCTAATACTGCTGCTCTCTACTGAAGACGGGCTCAAGCCTGAAACACGTGTCTAGAAATATAGAGCAATGTCTGCACCAACTTTGGTGAAACACTCCAGCTAATTTTGAAGTAAGTTTGAACTTTGTACTGCATTTACCAGGATGCAATGGGGCAAACTGTGCTGGGACTGTGAGGCAGTGTGCTCCCAACCCCCTTACTGTTTAAAAGGCTCCCGTGAGCCAGCAAGCTGACGAGCTTTTGAGATGCACCTGTGTGTCTGTGAGTGGTACTGTGACCTAAGAGGAACTTGGCAGCATTTCCAGCAACCCCAGATGATTATTTGTTTGCTCTCTAATACTGCTGCTCTCTACTGAAGACGGGCTCAAACCTGAAACACGTGTCTAGAAATATAGAGCAATGTCTGCACCAACTTTGGTGAAACACTCCAGCTAATTTTGAAGTAAGTTTGAACTTTGTACTGCATTTACCAGGATGCAATGGGGCAAACTGTGCTGGGACTGTGAGGCAGTGTGCTCCTAACCCCCTCACTGTTTAAAAGGTTCCCTTCAGCCAGCAAGCTGACGAGCTTTGGAGATGCACCTGTGTGCCTGTGAGTGGTACTGTGACCTAAGAGGAACTTGGCAGCATTTCCAGCAACCCCAGATTATTATTTTTTTTGCTCTCTAATACAGCTGCTCTCTACTGAAGACGGGCTCAACCCAGAAACACGTGTCTAGACATATACAGCAATGTCTGCACCAACTTTGGTGAAAAACTCCAGCTAATTTTGAAGTAAGTTTAAACTGTGTACTGCATTTACCAGGATGCAATGGGGCAAACTGCGCTGGGACTGTGAGGCAGTGTGCTCGCAACCCCCATTCTGTTTAAAAGGCTCCCTTCAGCCAGCAAGCTGACGAGCTTTGGAGATGCATCTGTGTGCCTGTGAGTGGTACTGTGACCTAAGAGGAACTTGGCAGTATTTCCAGCAATCCCAGATGATTTTATTTTGTTCTCTAATAGTGCTGCTCTCTTCTGAAGACGGGCTCAACCCAGAAACACGTGTCTAGAGATATACAGCAGTGTGTGCACCAACTTTGGTGAAAAACTCCAGCTAATTTTGAAGTAAGTTTGAACTGTGTACTGCATTTACCAGGATGCAATGGGGCAAACTGTGCTGGGACTGTGAGGCAGTGTGCCCCCAACACCCTTTCTGTTTAAAAGGCTCCCTTGAGCCAGCAAGCTGACGAGCTTTGGAGATGCACCTGTGTGCCTGTGAGTGGTACTGTGACCTAAGAGGAACTTGGCAGCATTTCTAGCAACCCCAGATGATATTTTTTTTTGCTCTCTAATACTGCTGCTCTCTACTGAAGACGGGCTCAAGCCTGAAACAGGTGTCTAGAAATATAGAGCAATGGTTGCCCCAACTTTGGAGAAACACTCCAGCTAATTTTGAAGTAAGTTTGAACTTTGTACTGCATTTACCAGGATGCAATGGGGCAAATTGTGCTGGGACTGTGAGGCAGTGGGCTCCCAACCCCCTTACTGTTTAACAGGCTCCCTTGAGCCAGCAAGCTGACGAGCTTTGGAGATGCACCTGTATGTCTGTGAGTGGTACTGTGACCTAAGCGGAACTTGGCAGCATTTCCAGCAACCCCATATGATAATTTCTTTGCTCTCTAATAAAGTCCACATTTGTAAAGCGCACAATCACCCGTAAGGGTCTCTAGGCGCTGGGGGGCCGTCGGGAAGATTAAGCGAGCTATTGCCCAGAGTCACATGGTGCTGAGCTGACCTGCCGCCGGAGCCGGGGATCGAACCGTGGTCCCCAGATTCCAGCGTCAGTCGCCCTGGCCGCGGCGCCACACCTCTTCCTAATACTGCTGCTCTCTACTGAAGATGGGCTCAAGCCTGAAACACGTGTCTAGAAATATAGAGCAATGTCTTGCACAAACTTTGGTGAAACACTACAGCTAATTTTGAAGTAAGTTTGAACTTTGTACTGCATTTACCAGGATGCAATGGGCAAACTGTGCTGGGACTGTGAGGCAGTGTGATCCCAACCCCCTTACTGTTTAAAAGGCTCCCTTGAGCCAGCAAGCTGACGAGCTTTGGAGATGCATCTGTGTGCCTGAGAGTGGTACTGTGACCTAAGAGGAACTTGGCAGCATTTCCAGCAACACCAGATAATTTTATTTTGTTCTCTAATAGTGCTGCTCTCTACTGAAGACGGGCTCAGCCCAGAAACACATGTCTAGAGATATACAGCAGTGTGTGCACCAACTTTGGTGAAAAACTCCAGCTAATTTTGAAGTACGTTTGAACTGTGTACTGCATTTACCAGGATGCAATGGGGCAAACAGTGCTGGGACTGTGAGGCAGTGTGCCCCCAACACCCTTTCCGTTTAAAAGGCTCCCTTGAGCCAGCAAGCTGACGAGCTTTGGAGATGCACCTGTGTGCCTGTGAGTGGTACTGTGACCTAAGAGGAACTTGGCACAGTTCCAGCAACCCCAGATGATATTTTTTTTTGCTCTCTAATACTGCTGCTCTCTACAGAAGACGGGCTCAAGCCTGAAACACGTGTCTAGAAATATAGAGCAATGTCTGCACCAACTTTGGTGAAACACTCCAGCTAATTTTGAAGTAAGTTTGAACTTTGTACTGCATTTACCAGGATGCAATGGGGCAAACTGTGCTGGGACTGTGAGGCAGTGTGCTCCCAACCCCCTTACTGTTTAAAAGGCTCCCTTGAGCCAGCAAGCTGACGAGCTTTGGAGATGCACCTGTGTGTCTGTGAGTGGTACTGTGACCTAAGAGGAACTTGGCAGCATTTCCAGCAACCCCAGATGATTATTTTTTTGCTCTCTAATACTGCTGCTCTCTACTGAAGACGGGCTCAACCCAGAAACACGTGTCTAGAGATATACAACAATGTCTGCACCAACTTTGGTGAAAAACTCCAGCTAATTTTGAAGTAAGTCTGAACTGTGTACTGCATTTACCAGGATGCAATGGGGCAAACTGTGCTGGGACTGTGAGGCAGTGTGCTCGCAACCCCCATTCTGTTTAAAAGGCTCCCTTCAGCCAGCAAGCTGACGAGCTTTGGAGATGCATCTGTGTGCCTGTGAGTGGTACTGTGACCTAAGAGGAACTTGGCAGCATTTCCAGCAACCCCAGATAATTTTATTTTGTTCTCTAATAGTGCTGCTCTCTACTGAAGACGGGCTCAACCCAGAAACACATGTCTAGAGATATACAGCAGTGTGTGCACTAATTTTGGTGAAAAACTCCAGCTAATTTTGAAGTCATTTTGAACTGTGTACTGCATTTACCAGGATGCAATGGGGCAAACTGTGCTGGGACTGTGAGGCAGTGTGCCCCCAACACCCTTTCCGTTTAAAAGGCTCCCTTGAGCCAGCAAGCTGACGAGCTTTGGAGATGCACCTGTGTGCCTGTGAGTGGTACTGTGACCTAAGAGGAACTTGGCACAGTTCCAGCAACCCCAGATGATATTTTTTTTTGCTCTCTAATACTGCTGCTCTCTACTGAAGACGGGCTCAAGCCTGAAACACGTGTCTAGAAATATAGAGCAATGTCTGCACCAACTTTGGTGAAACACTCCAGCTAATTTTGAAGTAAGTTTGAACTTTGTACTGCATTTACCAGGATGCAATGGGGCAAACTGTGCTGGGACTGTGAGGCAGTGTGCTCCCAACCCCCTTACTGTTTAAAAGGCTCCCGTGAGCCAGCAAGCTGACGAGCTTTTGAGATGCACCTGTGTGTCTGTGAGTGGTACTGTGACCTAAGAGGAACTTGGCAGCATTTCCAGCAACCCCAGATGATTATTTGTTTGCTCTCTAATACTGCTGCTCTCTACTGAAGACGGGCTCAAACCTGAAACACGTGTCTAGAAATATAGAGCAATGTCTGCACCAACTTTGGTGAAACACTCCAGCTAATTTTGAAGTAAGTTTGAACTTTGTACTGCATTTACCAGGATGCAATGGGGCAAACTGTGCTGGGACTGTGAGGCAGTGTGCTCCTAACCCCCTCACTGTTTAAAAGGTTCCCTTCAGCCAGCAAGCTGACGAGCTTTGGAGATGCACCTGTGTGCCTGTGAGTGGTACTGTGACCTAAGAGGAACTTGGCAGCATTTCCAGCAACCCCAGATTATTATTTTTTTTGCTCTCTAATACAGCTGCTCTCTACTGAAGACGGGCTCAACCCAGAAACACGTGTCTAGACATATACAGCAATGTCTGCACCAACTTTGGTGAAAAACTCCAGCTAATTTTGAAGTAAGTTTAAACTGTGTACTGCATTTACCAGGATGCAATGGGGCAAACTGCGCTGGGACTGTGAGGCAGTGTGCTCGCAACCCCCATTCTGTTTAAAAGGCTCCCTTCAGCCAGCAAGCTGACGAGCTTTGGAGATGCATCTGTGTGCCTGTGAGTGGTACTGTGACCTAAGAGGAACTTGGCAGTATTTCCAGCAATCCCAGATGATTTTATTTTGTTCTCTAATAGTGCTGCTCTCTTCTGAAGACGGGCTCAACCCAGAAACACGTGTCTAGAGATATACAGCAGTGTGTGCACCAACTTTGGTGAAAAACTCCAGCTAATTTTGAAGTAAGTTTGAACTGTGTACTGCATTTACCAGGATGCAATGGGGCAAACTGTGCTGGGACTGTGAGGCAGTGTGCCCCCAACACCCTTTCTGTTTAAAAGGCTCCCTTGAGCCAGCAAGCTGACGAGCTTTGGAGATGCACCTGTGTGCCTGTGAGTGGTACTGTGACCTAAGAGGAACTTGGCAGCATTTCTAGCAACCCCAGATGATATTTTTTTTTGCTCTCTAATACTGCTGCTCTCTACTGAAGACGGGCTCAAGCCTGAAACAGGTGTCTAGAAATATAGAGCAATGGTTGCCCCAACTTTGGAGAAACACTCCAGCTAATTTTGAAGTAAGTTTGAACTTTGTACTGCATTTACCAGGATGCAATGGGGCAAATTGTGCTGGGACTGTGAGGCAGTGGGCTCCCAACCCCCTTACTGTTTAACAGGCTCCCTTGAGCCAGCAAGCTGACGAGCTTTGGAGATGCACCTGTATGTCTGTGAGTGGTACTGTGACCTAAGCGGAACTTGGCAGCATTTCCAGCAACCCCATATGATAATTTCTTTGCTCTCTAATACTGCTGCTCTCTACTGAAGATGGGCTCAAGCCTGAAACACGTGTCTAGAAATATAGAGCAATGTCTTGCACAAACTTTGGTGAAACACTACAGCTAATTTTGAAGTAAGTTTGAACTTTGTACTGCATTTACCAGGATGCAATGGGCAAACTGTGCAGGGACTGTGAGGCAGTGTGATCCCAACCCCCTTACTGTTTAAAAGGCTCCCTTGAGCCAGCAAGCTGACAAGCTTTGGAGATGCATCTGTGTGCCTGAGAGTGGTACTGTGACCTAAGAGGAACTTGGCAGCATTTCCAGCAACACCAGATAATTTTATTTTGTTCTCTAATAGTGCTGCTCTCTACTGAAGACGGGCTCAGCCCAGAAACACATGTCTAGAGATATACAGCAGTGTGTGCACCAACTTTGGTGAAAAACTCCAGCTAATTTTGAAGTACGTTTGAACTGTGTACTGCATTTACCAGGATGCAATGGGGCAAACAGTGCTGGGACTGTGAGGCAGTGTGCCCCCAACACCCTTTCCGTTTAAAAGGCTCCCTTGAGCCAGCAAGCTGACGAGCTTTGGAGATGCACCTGTGTGCCTGTGAGTGGTACTGTGACCTAAGAGGAACTTGGCACAGTTCCAGCAACCCCAGATGATATTTTTTTTTGCTCTCTAATACTGCTGCTCTCTACAGAAGACGGGCTCAAGCCTGAAACACGTGTCTAGAAATATAGAGCAATGTCTGCACCAACTTTGGTGAAACACTCCAGCTAATTTTGAAGTAAGTTTGAACTTTGTACTGCATTTACCAGGATGCAATGGGGCAAACTGTGCTGGGACTGTGAGGCAGTGTGCTCCCAACCCCCTTACTGTTTAAAAGGCTCCCTTGAGCCAGCAAGCTGACGAGCTTTGGAGATGCACCTGTGTGTCTGTGAGTGGTACTGTGACCTAAGAGGAACTTGGCAGCATTTCCAGCAACCCCAGATGATTATTTTTTTGCTCTCTAATACTGCTGCTCTCTACTGAAGACGGGCTCAACCCAGAAACACGTGTCTAGAGATATACAACAATGTCTGCACCAACTTTGGTGAAAAACTCCAGCTAATTTTGAAGTAAGTTTGAACTGTGTACTGCATTTACCAGGATGCAATGGGGCAAACTGTGCGGGGACTGTGAGGCAGTGTGCTCCCAACCCCCTTTCTGTTTAAAAGGCTCCCTTGAGCCAGCAAGCTGACAAGCTTTGGAGATGCACTTGTGTGCCTGTGAGTGGTACTGTGACCTAAGAGGAACTTGGCAGCATTTCCAGCAACCCCAGATGATTAGTTTTTTGCTCTCTAATACTGCTGCTCTCTACTGAAGACGGGCTCAACCCAGAAACACGTGTCTAGAGATATACAGCAATGTCTGCACCAACTTTGATGAAAAACTCCAGCTAATTTTGAAGTAAGTTTGAACTGTGTACTGCATTTACCAGGATGCAATGGGGCAAACTGTGCTGGGACTGTGAGGCAGTGTGCTCGCAACCCCCATTCTGTTTAAAAGGCTCCCTTCAGCCAGCAAGCTGACGAGCTTTGGAGATGCATCTGTGTGCCTGTGAGTGGTACTGTGACCTAAGAAGAACTTGGCAGCATTTCCAGCAACCCCAGATGATTTTATTTTGTTCTCTAATAGTGCTGCTCTCTACTGAAGACGGGCTCAACCCAGAAACACATGTCTAGAGATATACAGCAGTGTGTGCACCAACTTTGGTGAAAAACTCCAACTAATTTTGAAGTACGTTTGAACAGTATACTGCATTTACCAGGATGCAATGGGGCAAACTGTGCTAGGACAGTGAGGCAGTGTGCCCCCAACACCCTTTCTGTTTAAAAGGCTCCCTTGAGCCAGCAAGCTGACGAGCTTTGGAGATGCACCTGTGTGCCTGTGAGTGGTACTGTGACCTAGTAGGAACTTGGCACAGTTCCAGCAACCCCAGATGATATTTTCTTTTGCTCTCTAATACTGCTGCTCTCTACTGAAGACGGGCTCCACACTGAAACACGTGTCTAGAAATATAGAGCAATGTCTGCACCAACTTTGGTGAAATACTCCAGCTAATTTTGAAGTAAGTTTGAACTTTGTACTGCATTTACCAGGATGCAATGGGGCAAACTGTGCTGGGACTGTGAGGCAGTATGCTCCCAATCCCCTTACTGTTTGAAAAGGCTCCCTTGAGCCAGCAAGCTGACGAGCTTTGGAGATGAACCTGTGTGTCTGTGAGTGGTACTGTGACGTAAGAGGAACTTGGCAGCATTTCCAGCAACCCCATATGATAATTTCTTTGCTCTCTAATACTGCTGCTCTCTACTGAAGATGGGCTCAAGCCTGAAACACGTGTCTAGAAATATAGAGCAATGTCTTGCACAAACTTTGGTGAAACACTACAGCTAATTTTGTAGTAAGTTTGAACTTTGTACTGCATTTACCAGGATGCAATGGGCAAACTGTGCTGGGACTGTGAGGCAGTGTGATCCCAACCCCCTTACTGTTTAAAAGGCTCCCTTGAGCCAGCAAGCTGACGAGCTTTGGAGATGCATCTGTGTGCCTGAGAGTGGTACTGTGACCTAAGAGGAACTTGGCAGCATTTCCAGCAACACCAGATAATTTTATTTTGTTCTCTAATAGTGCTGCTCTCTACTGAAGACGGGCTCAGCCCAGAAACACATGTCTAGAGATATACAGCAGTGTGTGCACCAACTTTGGTGAAAAACTCCAGCTAATTTTGAAGTACGTTTGAACTGTGTACTGCATTTACCAGGATGCAATGGGGCAAACAGTGCTGGGACTGTGAGGCAGTGTGCCCCCAACACCCTTTCCGTTTAAAAGGCTCCCTTGAGCCAGCAAGCTGACGAGCTTTGGAGATGCACCTGTGTGCCTGTGAGTGGTACTGTGACCTAAGAGGAACTTGGCACAGTTCCAGCAACCCCAGATGATATTTTTTTTTGCTCTCTAATACTGCTGCTCTCTACAGAAGACGGGCTCAAGCCTGAAACACGTGTCTAGAAATATAGAGCAATGTCTGCACCAACTTTGGTGAAACACTCCAGCTAATTTTGAAGTAAGTTTGAACTTTGTACTGCATTTACCAGGATGCAATGGGGCAAACTGTGCTGGGACTGTGAGGCAGTGTGCTCCCAACCCCCTTACTGTTTAAAAGGCTCCCTTGAGCCAGCAAGCTGACGAGCTTTGGAGATGCACCTGTGTGTCTGTGAGTGGTACTGTGACCTAAGAGGAACTTGGCAGCATTTCCAGCAACCCCAGATGATTATTTTTTTGCTCTCTAATACTGCTGCTCTCTACTGAAGACGGGCTAAACCCAGAAACACGTGTCTAGAGATCTACAACAATGTCTGCACCAACTTTGGTGAAAAACTCCAGCAAATTTTGAAGTAAGTCTGAACTGTGTACTGCATTTACCAGGATGCAATGGGGCAAACTGTGCTGGGACTGTGAGGCAGTGTTCTCCCAACCCCCTTTCTGTTTAAAAGGCTCACTTGAGCCAGCAAGTTGGCGAGCTTTGGAGATGCACCTGTGTGTCTGTGAGTGGTACTGTGACCTAAGAGGAACTTTGCAGCATTTCTAGCAACCCCAGTTGTTTTTTTTTTCTCTCTAATACTGCTGCTCTCTACTGAAGACGGGCTCAATCCAGAAACACGTGTCTAGAGATATACAGCAATGTCTGCACCAACTTTGGTGAAAAACTCCAGCTAATTTTGAAGTAAGTCTGAACTGTGTACTGCATTTACCAGGATGCAATGGGGCAAACTGTGCTGGGACTGTGAGGCAGTGTGCTCGCAACCCCCATTCTGTTTAAAAGGCTCCCTTCAGCCAGCAAGCTGATGAGCTTTGGAGATGCATCTGTGTGCCTGTGAGTGGTACTGTGACCTAAGAGGAACTTGGCAGCATTTCCAGCAACCCCAGATAATTTTATTTTGTTCTCTAATAGTGCTGCTCTCTACTGAAGACGGGCTCAACCCAGAAACACATGTCTAGAGATATACAGCAGTGTGTGCACTAATTTTGGTGAAAAACTCCAGCTAATTTTGAAGTACGTTTGAACTGTGTACTGCATTTACCAGGATGCAATGGGGCAAACTGTGCTGGGACTGTGAGGCAGTGTGCCCCCAACACCCTTTCCGTTTAAAAGGCTCCCTTGAGCCAGCAAGCTGACAAGCTTTGGAGATGCACCTGTGTGCCTGTGAGTGGTACTGTGACCTAAGAGGAACTTGGCAGCATTTCCAGCAACCCCAGATAATTTTGTTTTGTTCTCTAATAGTGCTGCTCTCTACTGAAGACGGGCTCAACCCAGAAACAAATGTCTAGAGATATACAGCAGTGTGTGCACCAACTTTGGTGAAAAACTCCAGCTAATTTTGAAGTACGTTTGAACTGTGTACTGCATTTACCAGGATGCAATGGGGCAAACTGTGCTGGGACTGTGAGGCAGTGTGCCCCCAATACCCTTTCCGTTTAAAAGGCTCCCTTGAGCCGGCAAGCTGACGAGCTTTGGAGATGCACCTGTGTGCCTGTGAGTGGTACTGTGACCTAAGAGGAACTTGGCAGCATTTCCAGCTACCCCAGATGATTATTTTTTTGCTCTCTAATACTGCTGCTCTCTACTGAAGACGGGCTCAACCCAGAAACATGTGTCTAGAGATATACAGCAATGTCTGCATCAACTTTGGTGAAAAACTCAAGCTAATTTTGAAGTAAGTCTGAACTGTGTACTGCATTTACCAGGATGCAATGGGGCAAACTGTGCTGGGACTGTGAGGCAGTGTGCTCGCAACCCCCATTCTGTTTAAAAGTCTCCCTTCAGCCAGCAAGCTGACGAGCTTTGGAGATGCATCTGTGTACCTGTGAGTGGTACTGTGACCTAAGAGGAACTTGCCAGCATTTCCAGCAACCCCAGATGATTTTAGTTTGTTCTCTAATAGTGCTGCTCTCTACTGAAGATGGGCTCAACCCAGAAACACATGTCTAGAGATATACAGCAGTGTGTGCACCAACTTTGGTGAAAAACTACAGCTAATTTTGAAGTACGTTTGAACTGTGTACTGCATTTACCAGGATGCAATGGGGCAAACTGTGCTGGGACTGTGAGGCAGTGTGCCCCCAACACCCTTTCCGTTTAAAAGGCTCCCTTGAGCCAGCAAGCTGACGAGCTTTGGAGATGCACCTGTGTGCTTGTGAGTGGTACTGTGACCTAAGAGGAACTTGGCACAGTTCCAGCAACCCCAGATGATATTTTTTTTTGCTCTCTAATACTGCTGCTCTCTACTGAAGACCGGCTCAAGCCTGAAACACGTGTCTAGAAATATAGAGCAATGTCTGCACCAACTTTGGTGAAACACTCCAGCTAATTTTGAAGTAAGTTTTAACTTTGTACTGCATTTACCAGGATGCAATGGGGCAAACTGTGCTGGGACTGTGAGGCAGTGTGCTCCCAACCCCCTTACTGTTTAAAAGGCTCCCTTGAGCCAGCAAGCTGACGAGCTTTGGAGATGCACCTGTGTGTCTGTGAGTGGTACTGTGACCTAAGAGGAACTTGGCAGCATTTCCAGCAACCCCAGATGATTATTTTTTTGCTCTCTAATACTGTTGCTCTCTACTGAAGACGGGCTAAACCCAGAAACACGTGTCTAGAGATATACAACAATATCTGCACCAACTTTGGTGAAAAACTCCAGCTAATTTTGAAGTAAGTCTGAACTGTGTACTGCATTTACCAGGATGCAATGGGGCAAACTGTGCTAGGACTGTGAGGCAGTGTTCTCCCAACCCCCTTTCTGTTTAAAAGGCTCCCTTGAGCCAGCAAGCTGACGAGCTTTGGAGATGCACCTGTGTGCCTGTGAGTGGTACTGTGACCTAAGAGGAACTTGGCACAGTTCCAGCAACCCCAGATGATATTTTTTTTTGCTCTCTAATACTGCTGCTCTCTACAGAAGACGGGCTCAAGCCTGAAACACGTGTCTAGAAATATAGAGCAATGTCTGCACCAACTTTGGTGAAACACTCCAGCTAATTTTGAAGTAAGTTTGAACTTTGTACTGCATTTACCAGGATGCAATGGGGCAAACTGTGCTGGGACTGTGAGGCAGTGTGCTCCCAACCCCCTTACTGTTTAAAAGGCTCCCTTGAGCCAGCAAGCTGACGAGCTTTGGAGATGCACCTGTGTGTCTGTGAGTGGTACTGTGACCTAAGAGGAACTTGGCAGCATTTCCAGCAACCCCAGATGATTATTTTTTTGCTCTCTAATACTGCTGCTCTCTACTGAAGACGGGCTAAACCCAGAAACACGTGTCTAGAGATCTACAACAATGTCTGCACCAACTTTGGTGAAAAACTCCAGCAAATTTTGAAGTAAGTCTGAACTGTGTACTGCATTTACCAGGATGCAATGGGGCAAACTGTGCTGGGACTGTGAGGCAGTGTTCTCCCAACCCCCTTTCTGTTTAAAAGGCTCACTTGAGCCAGCAAGTTGGCGAGCTTTGGAGATGCACCTGTGTGTCTGTGAGTGGTACTGTGACCTAAGAGGAACTTTGCAGCATTTCTAGCAACCCCAGTTGTTTTTTTTTTCTCTCTAATACTGCTGCTCTCTACTGAAGACGGGCTCAATCCAGAAACACGTGTCTAGAGATATACAGCAATGTCTGCACCAACTTTGGTGAAAAACTCCAGCTAATTTTGAAGTAAGTCTGAACTGTGTACTGCATTTACCAGGATGCAATGGGGCAAACTGTGCTGGGACTGTGAGGCAGTGTGCTCGCAACCCCCATTCTGTTTAAAAGGCTCCCTTCAGCCAGCAAGCTGATGAGCTTTGGAGATGCATCTGTGTGCCTGTGAGTGGTACTGTGACCTAAGAGGAACTTGGCAGCATTTCCAGCAACCCCAGATAATTTTATTTTGTTCTCTAATAGTGCTGCTCTCTACTGAAGACGGGCTCAACCCAGAAACACATGTCTAGAGATATACAGCAGTGTGTGCACTAATTTTGGTGAAAAACTCCAGCTAATTTTGAAGTACGTTTGAACTGTGTACTGCATTTACCAGGATGCAATGGGGCAAACTGTGCTGGGACTGTGAGGCAGTGTGCCCCCAACACCCTTTCCGTTTAAAAGGCTCCCTTGAGCCAGCAAGCTGACAAGCTTTGGAGATGCACCTGTGTGCCTGTGAGTGGTACTGTGACCTAAGAGGAACTTGGCAGCATTTCCAGCAACCCCAGATAATTTTGTTTTGTTCTCTAATAGTGCTGCTCTCTACTGAAGACGGGCTCAACCCAGAAACAAATGTCTAGAGATATACAGCAGTGTGTGCACCAACTTTGGTGAAAAACTCCAGCTAATTTTGAAGTACGTTTGAACTGTGTACTGCATTTACCAGGATGCAATGGGGCAAACTGTGCTGGGACTGTGAGGCAGTGTGCCCCCAATACCCTTTCCGTTTAAAAGGCTCCCTTGAGCCGGCAAGCTGACGAGCTTTGGAGATGCACCTGTGTGCCTGTGAGTGGTACTGTGACCTAAGAGGAACTTGGCAGCATTTCCAGCTACCCCAGATGATTATTTTTTTGCTCTCTAATACTGCTGCTCTCTACTGAAGACGGGCTCAACCCAGAAACATGTGTCTAGAGATATACAGCAATGTCTGCATCAACTTTGGTGAAAAACTCAAGCTAATTTTGAAGTAAGTCTGAACTGTGTACTGCATTTACCAGGATGCAATGGGGCAAACTGTGCTGGGACTGTGAGGCAGTGTGCTCGCAACCCCCATTCTGTTTAAAAGTCTCCCTTCAGCCAGCAAGCTGACGAGCTTTGGAGATGCATCTGTGTACCTGTGAGTGGTACTGTGACCTAAGAGGAACTTGCCAGCATTTCCAGCAACCCCAGATGATTTTAGTTTGTTCTCTAATAGTGCTGCTCTCTACTGAAGATGGGCTCAACCCAGAAACACATGTCTAGAGATATACAGCAGTGTGTGCACCAACTTTGGTGAAAAACTACAGCTAATTTTGAAGTACGTTTGAACTGTGTACTGCATTTACCAGGATGCAATGGGGCAAACTGTGCTGGGACTGTGAGGCAGTGTGCCCCCAACACCCTTTCCGTTTAAAAGGCTCCCTTGAGCCAGCAAGCTGACGAGCTTTGGAGATGCACCTGTGTGCTTGTGAGTGGTACTGTGACCTAAGAGGAACTTGGCACAGTTCCAGCAACCCCAGATGATATTTTTTTTTGCTCTCTAATACTGCTGCTCTCTACTGAAGACCGGCTCAAGCCTGAAACACGTGTCTAGAAATATAGAGCAATGTCTGCACCAACTTTGGTGAAACACTCCAGCTAATTTTGAAGTAAGTTTTAACTTTGTACTGCATTTACCAGGATGCAATGGGGCAAACTGTGCTGGGACTGTGAGGCAGTGTGCTCCCAACCCCCTTACTGTTTAAAAGGCTCCCTTGAGCCAGCAAGCTGACGAGCTTTGGAGATGCACCTGTGTGTCTGTGAGTGGTACTGTGACCTAAGAGGAACTTGGCAGCATTTCCAGCAACCCCAGATGATTATTTTTTTGCTCTCTAATACTGTTGCTCTCTACTGAAGACGGGCTAAACCCAGAAACACGTGTCTAGAGATATACAACAATATCTGCACCAACTTTGGTGAAAAACTCCAGCTAATTTTGAAGTAAGTCTGAACTGTGTACTGCATTTACCAGGATGCAATGGGGCAAACTGTGCTAGGACTGTGAGGCAGTGTTCTCCCAACCCCCTTTCTGTTTAAAAGGCTCACTTGAGCCAGCAAGTTGGCGAGCTTTGGAGATGCACCTGTGTGTCTGTGAGTGGTACTGTGACCTAAGAGGAACTTTTCAGCATTTCTAGCAACCCCAGTTGATTTTTTTGTTTTCTCTCTAATACTGCTGCTCTCTACTGAAGACGGGCTCAACCCAGAAACACGTGTCTAGAGATATACAGCAATGTCTGCACCAACTTTGGTGAAAAACTCCAGCTAATTTTGAAGTAAGTCTGAACTGTGTACTGCATTTACCAGGATGCAATGGGGCAAACTGTGCTGGGACTGTGCGGCAGTGTGCTCGCAACCCACATTCTGTTTAAAAGGCTCCCTTCAGCCAGCAAGCTGACGAGCTTTGGAGATGCATATGTGTGCCTGTGAGTGGTACTGTGACCTAAGAGGAACTTGGCAGCATTTTCCAGCAACCCCAGATAATTTTATATTTGTTCTCTAATAGTGCTGCTCTCTACTGAAGACGGGCTCAACCCAGAAACACATGTCTAGAGATATACAGCAGTGTGTGCACCAATTTTGGTGAAAAACTCCAGCTAATTTTGAAGTCATTTTGAACCTTGTACTGCATTTACCAGGATGCAATGGGGAAAACTGTGCTGGGACTGTGAGGCAGTGTGCCCCTAACACCCTTTCCGTTTAAAAGGCTCCCTTGAGCCAGCAAGCTGACGAGCTTTGGAGATGCACCTGTGTGCCTGTGAGTGGCACTGTGACCTAAGTGGAACTTGGCAAAGTTCCAGCAACCCCAGATGATATTTTTTTTTGCTCTCTAATACTGCTGCTCTCTACTGAAGACGGGCTCAACCCAGAAACACGTGTCTATAGATATACAGCAATGTCTGCACCAACTTTGGTGAAAAACTCCAGCTAATTTTGAAGTAAGTTTGAACTGTGTACTGCATTTACCAGGATGCAATGGGGCAAACTGTGCTGGGACTGTGAGGCAGTGTGCTCCCAACCCCCTTTCTGTTTAAAAGGCTCCCTTGAGCCAGCAAGCTGACGAGCTTTGGAGATGCACTTGTGTGCCTGTGAGTGGTACTGTGACCTAAGAGGAACTTGGCAGCATTTCCAGCAACCCCAGATGATTAGTTTTTTGCTCTCTAATACTGCTGCTCTCTACTGAAGACGGGCTCAACCCAGAAACACGTGTCTAGAGATATACAGCAATGTCTGCACCAACTTTGGTGAAAAACTCCAGCTAATTTTGAAGTAAGTTTGAACTGTGTACTGCATTTACCAGGATGCAATGGGGCAAACTGTGCTGGGACTGTGAGGCAGTGTGCTCGCAACCCCCATTCTGTTTAAAAGGCTCCCTTCAGCCAGCAAGCTGACGAGCTTTGGAGATGCATCTGTGTGCCTGTGAGTGGTACTGTGACCTAAGAGGAACTTGGCAGCATTTCCAGCAACCCCAGATGATTTTATTTTGTTCTCTAATAGTGCTGCTCTCTACTGAAGACGGGCTCAAGACTGAAACACGTGTCTAGAATTATAGAGCAATGTCTGCACCAACTTTGGTGAAATACTCCAGCTAATTTTGAAGTAAGTTTGAACTTTGTACTGCATTTACCAGGATGCAATGGGGCAAACTGTGCTGGGACTGTGAGACAGTATGCTCCCAACCCCCTTACTGTTTGAAAAGGCTCCCTTGAGCCAGCAAGCTGACGAGCTTTGGAGATGCACCTGTGTGTCTGTGAGTGGTACTGTGACCTAAGAGGAACTTGGCAGCATTTCCAGCAACCCCATATGATAATTTCTTTGCTCTCTAATACTGCTGCTCTCTACTGAAGACGGGCTCAAGCCTAAAACACGTGTCTAGAAATATAGAGCAATGTCTGCACAAACTTTGGTGAAACGCTACAGCTAATTTTGAAGTAAGTTTGAACTTTGTACTGCATTTACCAGGATGCAATGGGCAAACTGTGCTGGGACTGTGAGGCAGTGTGATCCCAACCCCCTTACTGTTTAAAAGGCTCCCTTGAGCCAGCAAGCTGACGAGCTTTGGAGATGCATCTGTGTGCCTGTGAGTGGTACTGTGACCTAAGAGGAACTTGGCAGCATTTCCAGCAACACCAGATAATTTTATTTTGTTCTCTAATAGTGCTGCTCTCTACTGAAGACGGGCTCAGCCCAGAAACACATGTCTAGAGATATACAGCAGTGTCTGCACCAACTTTGGTGAAAAACTCCAGCTAATTTTGAAGTACGTTTGAACTGTGTACTGCATTTACCAGGATGCAATGGGGCAAACTGTGCTGGGACTGTGAGGCAGTGTGCCCCCAACACCCTTTCCGTTTAAAAGGCTCCCTTGAGCCAGCAAGCTGAAGAGCTTTGGAGATGCACCTGTGTGCCTGTGAGTGGTACTGTGACCTAAGAGGAACTTGGCACAGTTCCAGCAACCCCAGATGATATTTTTTTTTGCTCTCTAATACTGCTGCTCTCTACTGAAGACGGGCTCAAGCCTGAAACACGTGTCTAGAAATATAGAGCAATGTCTGCACCAACTTTGGTGAAACACTCCAGCTAATTTTGAAGTAAGTTTGAACTTTGTACTGCATTTACCAGGATGCAATGGGGCAAACTGTGCTGGGACTGTGAGGCAGTGTGCTCCCAACCCCCTTACTGTTTAAAAGGCTCCCTTGAGCCAGCAAGCTGACGAGCTTTGGAGATGCACCTGTGTGTCTGTGAGTGGTACTGTGACCTAAGAGGAACTTGGCAGCATTTCCAGCAACCCCAGATGATTATTTTTTTGCTCTCTAATACTGCTGCTCTCTACTGAAGACGGGCTAAACCCAGAAACACGTGTCTAGAGATCTACAACAATGTCTGCACCAACTTTGGTGAAAAACTCCAGCTAATTTTGAAGTAAGTCTGAACTGTGTACTGCATTTACCAGGATGCAATGGGGCAAACTGTGCTGGGACTGTGAGGCAGTGTTCTCCCAACCCCCTTTCTGTTTAAAAGGCTCCCTTGAGCCAGCAAGCTGACGAGCTTTGGAGATGCATCTGTGTGCCTGTGAGTGGTACTGTGACCTAAGAGGAACTTGGCAGCATTTCCAGCAACCCCAGATAATTTTATTTTGTTCTCTAATAGTGCTGCTCTCTACTGAAGACGGGCTCAACCCAGAAACACATGTCTAGAGATATACAGCAGTGTGTGCACTAATTTTGGTGAAAAACTCCAGCTAATTTTAAAGTCATTTTGAACTGTGTACTGCATTTACCAGGATGCAATGGGGCAAGCTGTGCTGGGACTGTGAGGCAGTGTGCCCCCAACACCCTTTCCGTTTAAAAGGCTCCCTTGAGCCAGCAAGCTGACGAGCTTTGGAGATGCACCTGTGTGCCTGTGAGTGGTACTGTGACCTAAGAGGAACTTGGCACAGTTCCAGCAACCCCAGATGATAATTTCTTTGCTCTCTAATACTGCTGCTCTCTACTGAAGATGGGCTCAAGCCTGAAACACGTGTCTAGAAATATAGAGCAATGTCTTGCACAAACTTTGGTGAAACACTACAGCTAATTTTGAAGTAAGTTTGAACTTTGTACTGCATTTACCAGGATGCAATGGGCAAACTGTGCAGGGACTGTGAGGCAGTGTGATCCCAACCCCCTTACTGTTTAAAAGGCTCCCTTGAGCCAGCAAGCTGACAAGCTTTGGAGATGCATCTGTGTGCCTGAGAGTGGTACTGTGACCTAAGAGGAACTTGGCAGCATTTCCAGCAACACCAGATAATTTTATTTTGTTCTCTAATAGTGCTGCTCTCTACTGAAGACGGGCTCAGCCCAGAAACACATGTCTAGAGATATACAGCAGTGTGTGCACCAACTTTGGTGAAAAACTCCAGCTAATTTTGAAGTACGTTTGAACTGTGTACTGCATTTACCAGGATGCAATGGGGCAAACAGTGCTGGGACTGTGAGGCAGTGTGCCCCCAACACCCTTTCCGTTTAAAAGGCTCCCTTGAGCCAGCAAGCTGACGAGCTTTGGAGATGCACCTGTGTGCCTGTGAGTGGTACTGTGACCTAAGAGGAACTTGGCACAGTTCCAGCAACCCCAGATGATATTTTTTTTTGCTCTCTAATACTGCTGCTCTCTACAGAAGACGGGCTCAAGCCTGAAACACGTGTCTAGAAATATAGAGCAATGTCTGCACCAACTTTGGTGAAACACTCCAGCTAATTTTGAAGTAAGTTTGAACTTTGTACTGCATTTACCAGGATGCAATGGGGCAAACTGTGCTGGGACTGTGAGGCAGTGTGCTCCCAACCCCCTTACTGTTTAAAAGGCTCCCTTGAGCCAGCAAGCTGACGAGCTTTGGAGATGCACCTGTGTGTCTGTGAGTGGTACTGTGACCTAAGAGGAACTTGGCAGCATTTCCAGCAACCCCAGATGATTATTTTTTTGCTCTCTAATACTGCTGCTCTCTACTGAAGACGGGCTCAACCCAGAAACACGTGTCTAGAGATATACAACAATGTCTGCACCAACTTTGGTGAAAAACTCCAGCTAATTTTGAAGTAAGTTTGAACTGTGTACTGCATTTACCAGGATGCAATGGGGCAAACTGTGCGGGGACTGTGAGGCAGTGTGCTCCCAACCCCCTTTCTGTTTAAAAGGCTCCCTTGAGCCAGCAAGCTGACAAGCTTTGGAGATGCACTTGTGTGCCTGTGAGTGGTACTGTGACCTAAGAGGAACTTGGCAGCATTTCCAGCAACCCCAGATGATTAGTTTTTTGCTCTCTAATACTGCTGCTCTCTACTGAAGACGGGCTCAACCCAGAAACACGTGTCTAGAGATATACAGCAATGTCTGCACCAACTTTGATGAAAAACTCCAGCTAATTTTGAAGTAAGTTTGAACTGTGTACTGCATTTACCAGGATGCAATGGGGCAAACTGTGCTGGGACTGTGAGGCAGTGTGCTCGCAACCCCCATTCTGTTTAAAAGGCTCCCTTCAGCCAGCAAGCTGACGAGCTTTGGAGATGCACCTGTGTGTCTGTGAGGGGTACTGTGACCTAAGAGGAACTTTGCAGCATTTCCAGCAACCACAGTTTTTTTTTTTGCTCCCTAATACTGCTGCTCTCTACTGAAGACGGGCTCAACCCAGAAACACGTGTCTATAGATATAGAGCAATGTCTGCACCAACTTTGGTGAAAAACTCCAGCTAATTTTGAAGTAAGTTTGAACTGTGTACTGCATTTACCAGGATGCAATGGGGCAAACTGTGCTGGGACTGTGAGGCAGTGTGCCCCCAACACCCTTTCTGTTTAAAAGGCTCCCTTGAGCCAGCAAGCTGACGAGCTTTGGAGATGCACCTGTGTGCCTGTGAGTGGTACTGTGACCTAGTAGGAACTTGGCACAGTTCCAGCAACCCCAGATGATATTTTCTTTTGCTCTCTAATACTGCTGCTCTCTACTGAAGACGGGCTCCACACTGAAACACGTGTCTAGAAATATAGAGCAATGTCTGCACCAACTTTGGTGAAATACTCCAGCTAATTTTGAAGTAAGTTTGAACTTTGTACTGCATTTACCAGGATGCAATGGGGCAAACTGTGCTGGGACTGTGAGGCAGTATGCTCCCAATCCCCTTACTGTTTGAAAAGGCTCCCTTGAGCCAGCAAGCTGACGAGCTTTGGAGATGCACCTGTGTGTCTGTGAGTGGTACTGTGACCTAAGAGGAACTTGGCAGCATTTCCAGCAACCCCAGATAATTTTATTTTGTTCTCTAATAGTGCTGCTCTCTACTGAAGACGGGCTCAACCCAGAAACACATGTCTAGAGATATACAGCAGTGTGTGCACTAATTTTGGTGAAAAACTCCAGCTAATTTTGAAGTCATTTTGAACTGTGTACTGCATTTACCAGGATGCAATGGGGCAAGCTGTGCTGGGACTGTGAGGCAGTGTGCCCCCAACACCCTTTCCGTTTAAAAGGCTCCCTTGAGCCAGCAAGCTGACGAGCTTTGGAGATGCACCTGTGTGCCTGTGAGTCGTACTGTGACCTAAGAGGAACTTGGCACAGTTCCAGCAACCCCAGATGATATTTTTTTTTGCTCTCTAATACTGCTGCTCTCTACAGAAGACGGGCTCAAGCCTGAAACACGTGTCTAGAAATATAGAGCAATGTCTGCACCAACTTTGGTGAAACACTCCAGCTAATTTTGAAGTAAGTTTGAACTTTGTACTGCATTTACCAGGATGCAATGGGGAAAACTGTGCTGGGACTGTGAGGCAGTGTGCTCCCAACCCCCTTACTGTTTAAAAGGCTCCCTTGAGCCAGCAAGCTGACGAGCTTTGGAGATGCACCTGTGTGTCTGTGAGTGGTACTGTGACCTAAGAGGAACTTGGCAGCATTTCCAGCAACCCCAGATGATTATTTTTTTGCTCTCTAATACTGCTGCTCTCTACTGAAGACGGGCTAAACCCAGAAACACGTGTCTAGAGATCTACAACAATGTCTGCACCAACTTTGGTGAAAAACTCCAGCTAATTTTGAAGTAAGTCTGAACTGTGTACTGCATTTACCAGGATGCAATGGGGCAAACTGTGCTGGGACTGTGAGGCAGTGTTCTCCCAACCCCCTTTCTGTTTAAAAGGCTCACTTGAGCCAGCAAGTTGGCGAGCTTTGGAGATGCACCTGTGTGTCTGTGAGTGGTACTGTGACCTAAGAGGAACTTGGCAGCATTTCCAGCAACCCCAGATGATTTTATTTTGTTCTCTAATAGTGCTGCTCTCTACTGAAGACGGGCTCAACCCAGAAACACATGTCTAGAGATATACAGCAGTGTGTGCACCAACTTTGGTGAAAAACTCCAGCTAATTTTGAAGTACGTTTGAACAGTATACTGCATTTACCAGGATGCAATGGGGCAAACTGTGCTGGGACTGTGAGGCAGTGTGCCCCCAACACCCTTTCTGTTTAAAAGGCTCCCTTGAGCCAGCAAGCTGACGAGCTTTGGAGATGCACCTGTGTGCCTGTGAGTGGTACTGTGACCTAGTAGGAACTTGGCACAGTTCCAGCAACCCCAGATGATATTTTTTTTTGCTCTCTAATACTGCTGCTCTCTACTGAAGACGGGTTCAAGCCTGAAACACGTGTCTAGAAATATAGAGCAATGTCTGCACCAACTTTGGTGAAACACTCCAGCTAATTTTGAAGTAAGTTTGAACTTTGTACTGCATTTACCAGGATGCAATGGGGCAAACTGTGCTGGAACTGTGAGGCAGTGTGCTCCCAACCCCCTTACTGTTTAAAAGGCTCCCGTGAGCCAGCAAGCTGACGAGCTTTTGAGATGCACCTGTGTGTCTGTGAGTGGTACTGTGACCTAAGAGGAACTTGGCAGCATTTCCAGCAACCCCAGATGATTATTTTTTTGCTCTCTAATACTGCTGCTCTCTACTGAAGACGGGCTCAAGCCTGAAACACGTGTCTAGAAATATAGAGCAATGTCTGCACCAACTTTGGTGAAACACTCCAGCTAATTTTGAAGTAAGTTTGAACTTTGTACTGCATTTACCAGGATGCAATGGGGCAAACTGTGCTGGGACTGTGAGGCAGTGTGCTCCTAACCCCCTCACTGTTTAAAAGGTTCCCTTCAGCCAGCAAGCTGACGAGCTTTGGAGATGCACCTGTGTGCCTGTGAGTGGTACTGTGACCTAAGAGGAACTTGGCAGTATTTCCAGCAACCCCAGATGATTTTATTTTGTTCTCTAATAGTGCTGCTCTCTTCTGAAGACGGGCTCAACCCAGAAACACGTGTCTAGAGATATACAGCAGTGTGTGCACCAACTTTGGTGAAAAACTCCAGCTAATTTTGAAGTAAGTTTGAACTGTGTACTGCATTTACCAGGATGCAATGGGGCAAACTGTGCTGGGACTGTGAGGCAGTGTGCCCCCAACACCCTTTCTGTTTAAAAGGCTCCCTTGAGCCAGCAAGCTGACGAGCTTTGGAGATGCACCTGTATGTCTGTGAGTGGTACTGTGACCTAAGCGGAACTTGGCAGCATTTCCAGCAACCCCAGATGATTATTTTTTTGCTCTCTAATACTGCTGCTCTCTACTGAAGACGGGCTCAACCCAGAAACACGTGTCTAGAGATATACAACAATGTCTGCACCAACTTTGGTGAAAAACTCCAGCTAATTTTGAAGTAAGTCTGAACTGTGTACTGCATTTACCAGGATGCAATGGGGCAAACTGTGCTGGGACTGTGAGGCAGTGTGCTCCCAACCCCCTTTCTGTTTAAAAGGCTCCCTTGAGCCAGCAAGTTGGCGAGCTTTGGAGATGCACCTGTGTGTCTGTGAGGGGTACTGTGACCTAAGAGGAACTTTGCAGCATTTCCAGCAACCACAGTTTTTTTTTTTTGCTCCCTAATACTGCTGCTCTCTACTGAAGACGGGCTCAACCCAGAAACACGTGTCTATAGATATACAGCAATGTCTGCACCAACTTTGGTGAAACACTCCAGCTAATTTTGAAGTAAGTTTGAACTTTGTACTGCATTTACCAGGATGCAATGGGGCAAACTGTGCTGGGACTGTGAGGCAGTGTGCTCCTAACCCCCTCACTGTTTAAAAGGTTCCCTTCAGCCAGCAAGCTGACGAGCTTTGGAGATGCACCTGTGTGCCTGTGAGTGGTACTGTGACCTAAGAGGAACTTGGCAGCATTTCCAGCAACCCCAGATTATTATTTTTTTTGCTCTCTAATACAGCTGCTCTCTACTGAAGACGGGCTCAACCCAGAAACACGTGTCTAGACATATACAGCAATGTCTGCACCAACTTGGTGAAAAACTCCAGCTAATTTTGAAGTAAGTTTAAACTGTGTACTGCATTTACCAGGATGCAATTGGGCAAACTGCGCTGGGACTGTGAGGCAGTGTGCTCGCAACCCCCATTCTGTTTAAAAGGCTCCCTTCAGCCAGCAAGCTGACGAGCTTTGGAGATGCATCTGTGTGCCTGTCAGTGGTACTGTGACCTAAGAGGAACTTGGCAGTATTTCCAGCAACCCCAGATGATTTTATTTTGTTCTCTAATAGTGCTGCTCTCTTCTGAAGACGGGCTCAACCCAGAAACACGTGTCTAGAGATATACAGCAGTGTGTGCACCAACTTTGGTGAAAAACTCCAGCTAATTTTGAAGTAAGTTTGAACTGTGTACTGCATTTACCAGGATGCAATGGGGCAAACTGTACTGGGACTGTGAGGCAGTGTGCCCCCAACACCCTTTCTGTTTAAAAGGCTCCCTTGAGCCAGCAAGCTGACGAGCTTTGGAGATGCACCTGTGTGCCTGTGAGTGGTACTGTGACCTAAGAGGAACTTGGCAGCATTTCTAGCAACCCCAGATGATATTTTTTTTGCTCTCTAATACTGCTGCTCTCTACTGAAGACGGGCTCAAGCCTGAAACAGGTGTCTAGAAATATAGAGCAATGGTTGCCCCAACTTTGGAGAAACACTCCAGCTAATTTTGAAGTAAGTTTGAACTTTGTACTGCCTTTACCAGGATGCAATGGGGAAAATTGTGCTGGGACTGTGAGGCAGTGGGCTCCCAACCCCCTTACTGTTTACCAGGCTCCCTTGAGCCAGCAAGCTGACGAGCTTTGGAGATGCACCTGTATGTCTGTGAGTGGTACTGTGACCTAAGAGGAACTTGGCAGCAATTCCAGCAACCCCAGATGATTTTATTTTGTTCTCTAAAAAAATAAAAAAGTGCTGCTCTCTACTGAAGACGGGCTCAACCCAGAAACACATGTCTAGAGATATACAGCAGTGTGTGCACCAACTTTTGTGAAAAACTCCAGCTAATTTTGAAGTACGTTTGAACTGTGTACTGCATTTACCAGGATGCAATGGGGCAAACTCGACTGGGACTGTGAGGCAGTGTGCCCCCAACACCCTTTCTGTTTAAAAGGCTCCCTTGAGCCAGAAAGCTGACGAGCTTTGGAGATGCACCTGTGTGCCTGTGAGTGGTACTGTGACCTAGTAGGAACTTGGCACAGTTCCAGCAACCCCAGATGATATTTTCTTTTGCTCTCTAATACTGCTGCTCTCTACTGAAGACGGGCTCAAGACTGAAACACGTGTCTAGAAATATAGAGCAATGTCTGCACCAACTTTGGTGAAATACTTCAGCTAATTTTGAAGTAAGTTTGAACTTTGTACTGCATTTACCAGGATGCAATGGGGCAAACTGTGCTGGGACTGTGAGGCAGTATGCTCCCAACCCCCTTACTGATTGAAAAGTCCTCCTTGAGCCAGCAAGCTGACGAGCTTTGGAGATGCACCTGTGTGTCTGTGAGTGGTACTGTGACCTGAGAGGAACTTGGCAGCATTTCCAGCAACCCCAGATGATTATTTTTTTGCTCTCTAATACTGCTGCTCTCTACTGAAGACGGGCTCAAGCCTGAAACAGGTGTCTAGAAATATAGAGCAATGGTTGCCCCAACTTTGGAGAAACACTCCAGCTAATTTTGAAGTAAGTTTGAACTTTGTACTGCATTTACCAGGATGCAATGGGGGAAATTGTGCTGGGACTGTGAGGCAGTGGGCTCCCAACCCCCTTACTGTTTACCAGGCTCCCTTGAGCCAGCAAGCTGACGAGCTTTGGAGATGCACCTGTATGTCTGTGAGTGGTACTGTGACCTAAGAGGAACTTGGCATCAATTCCAGCAACCCCAGATGATTATTTTTTTGCTCTCTAATACTGCTGCTCTCTACTGAAGACGGGCTCAACCCAGAAACACGTGTCTAGAGATATACAACAATGTCTGCACCAACTTTGGTGAAAAACTCCAGCTAATTTTGAAGTAAGTCTGAACTGTGTACTGCATTTACCAGGATGCAATGGGGCAAACTGTGCTGGGACTGTGAGGCAGTGTACTCCCAACCCCCTTTCTGTTTAAAAGGCTCCCTTGAGCCAGCAAGTTGGCGAGCTTTGGAGATGCACCTGTGTGTCTGTGAGTGGTACTGTGACCTAAGAGGAACTTTGCAGCATTTCCAGCAACCACAGTTTTTTTTTTTGCTCCCTAATACTGCTGCTCTCTACTGAAGACGGGCTCAACCCAGAAACACGTGTCTATAGATCTACATCAATGTCTGCACCAACTTTGGTGAAAAACTCCAGCTAATTTTGAAGTAAGTTTGAACTGTGTACTGCATTTACCAGGATGCAATGGGGCAAACTGTGCTGGGACTGTGAGGCAGTGTGCTCCCAACCCCCTTTCTGTTTAAAAGGCTCCCTTGAGCCAGCAAGCTGACGAGCTTTGGAGATGCACTTGGTTGCCTGTGAGTGGTACTGTGACCTAAGAGGAACTTGGCAGCATTTCCAGCAACCCCAGATGATTAGTTTTTTGCTCTCTAATACTGCTGCTCTCTACTGAAGACGGGCTCAACCCAGAAACACGTGTCTAGAGATATACAGCAATGTCTGCACCAACTTTGGTGAAAAACTCCAGCTAATTTTGAAGTACGTTTGAACTGTGTACTGCATTTACCAGGATGCAATGGGGCAAACTGTGCTGGGACTGTGAGGCAGTGTGATCCCAACCCCCTTACTGTTTAAAAGGCTCCCTTGAGCCAGCAAGCTGACGAGCTTTGGAGATGCATCTGTGTGCCTGTGAGTGGTACTGTGACCTAAGAGGAACTTGGCAGCATTTCCAGCAACACCAGATAATTTTATTTTGTTCTCTAATAGTGCTGCTCTCTACTGAAGACGGGCTCAGCCCAGAAACACATGTCTAGAGATATACAGCAGTGTGTGCACCAACTTTGGTGAAAAACTCCAGCTAATTTTGAAGTACGTTTGAACTGTGTACTGCATTTACCAGGATGCAATGGGGCAAACTGTGCTGGGACTGTGAGGCAGTGTGCCCCCAACACCCTTTCCGTTTAAAAGGCTCCCTTGAGCCAGCAAGCTGACGAGCTTTGGAGATGCACCTGTGTGCCTGTGAGTGGTACTGTGACCTAAGAGGAACTTGGCACAGTTCCAGCAACCCCAGATGATATTTTTTTTGCTCTCTAATACTGCTGCTCTCTACAGAAGACGGGCTCAAGCCTGAAACACGTGTCTAGAAATATAGAGCAATGTCTGCACCAACTTTGGTGAAACACTCCAGCTAATTTTGAAGTAAGTTTGAACTTTGTACTGCATTTACCAGGATGCAATGGGGCAAACTGTGCTGGGACTGTGAGGCAGTGTGCTCCCAACCCCCTTACTGTTTAAAAGGCTCCCTTGAGCCACCAAGCTGACGAGCTTTGGAGATGCACCTGTGTGCCTGTGAGTGGTACTGTGACCTAAGAGGAACTTGGCACAGTTCCAGCAACCCCAGATGATATTTTTTTTTGCTCTCTAATACTGCTGCTCTCTACAGAAGACGGGCTCAAGCCTGAAACACGTGTCTAGAAATATAGAGCAATGTCTGCACCAACTTTGGTGAAACACTCCAGCTAATTTTGAAGTAAGTTTGAACTTTGTACTGCATTTACCAGGATGCAATGGGGCAAACTGTGCTGGGACTGTGAGGCAGTGTTCTCCCAACCCCCTTTCTGTTTAAAAGGCTCACTTGAGCCAGCAAGTTGGCGAGCTTTGGAGATGCACCTGTGTGTCTGTGAGTGGTACTGTGACCTAAGAGGAACTTTGCAGCATTTCTAGCAACCCCAGTTGATTTTTTTTTCTCTCTAATACTGCTGCTCTCTACTGAAGACGGGCTCAACCCAGAAACACGTGTCTAGAGATATACAGCAATGTCTGCACCAACTTTGGTGAAAAACTCCAGCTAATTTTGAAGTAAGTCTGAACTGTGTACTGCATTTACCAGGATGCAATGGGGCAAACTGTGCTGGGACTGTGAGGCAGTGTGCCCCCAACACCCTTTCCGTTTAAAAGGCTCCCTTGAGCCAGCAAGCTGACGAGCTTTGGAGATGCACCTGTGTGCCTGTGAGTGGTACTGTGACCTAAGAGGAACTTGGCACAGTTCCAGCAACCCCAGATGATATTTTTTTTGCTCTCTAATACTGCTGCTCTCTACAGAAGACGGGCTCAAGCCTGAAACACGTGTCTAGAAATATAGAGCAATGTCTGCACCAACTTTGGTGAAACACTCCAGCTAATTTTGAAGTAAGTTTGAACTTTGTACTGCATTTACCAGGATGCAATGGGGCAAACTGTGCTGGGACTGTGAGGCAGTGTGCTCCCAACCCCCTTACTGTTTAAAAGGCTCCCTTGAGCCACCAAGCTGACGAGCTTTGGAGATGCACCTGTGTGCCTGTGAGTGGTACTGTGACCTAAGAGGAACTTGGCACAGTTCCAGCAACCCCAGATGATATTTTTTTTTGCTCTCTAATACTGCTGCTCTCTACAGAAGACGGGCTCAAGCCTGAAACACGTGTCTAGAAATATAGAGCAATGTCTGCACCAACTTTGGTGAAACACTCCAGCTAATTTTGAAGTAAGTTTGAACTTTGTACTGCATTTACCAGGATGCAATGGGGCAAACTGTGCTGGGACTGTGAGGCAGTGTTCTCCCAACCCCCTTTCTGTTTAAAAGGCTCACTTGAGCCAGCAAGTTGGCGAGCTTTGGAGATGCACCTGTGTGTCTGTGAGTGGTACTGTGACCTAAGAGGAACTTTGCAGCATTTCTAGCAACCCCAGTTGATTTTTTTTTCTCTCTAATACTGCTGCTCTCTACTGAAGACGGGCTCAACCCAGAAACACGTGTCTAGAGATATACAGCAATGTCTGCACCAACTTTGGTGAAAAACTCCAGCTAATTTTGAAGTAAGTCTGAACTGTGTACTGCATTTACCAGGATGCAATGGGGCAAACTGTGCTGGGACTGTGAGGCAGTGTGCTCGCAACTCCCATTCTGTTTAAAAGGCTCCCTTCAGCCAGCAAGCTGATGAGCTTTGGAGATGCATCTGTGTGCCTGTGAGTGGTACTGTGACCTAAGAGGAACTTGGCAGCATTTCCAGCGACCCCAGATAATTTTATTTTGTTCTCTAATAGTGCTGCTCTCTACTGAAGACGGGTTCAACCCAGAAACACATGTCTAGAGATATACAGCAGTGTGTGCACTAATTTTGGTGAAAAACTCCAGCTAATTTTGAAGTACGTTTGAACTGTGTACTGCATTTACCAGGATGCAATGGGGCAAACTGTGCTGGGACTGTGAGGCAGTGTGCCCCCAACACCCTTTCCGTTTAAAAGGCTCCCTTGAGCCAGCAAGCTGACGAGCTTTGGAGATGCACCTGTGTGCCTGTGAGTGGTACTGTGACCTAAGAGGAACTTGGCAGCATTTCCAGCAACCCCAGATAATTTTATTTTGTTCTCTAATAGTGCTGCTCTCTACTGAAGATGGGCTCAACCCAGAAACAAATGTCTAGAGATATACAGCAGTGTGTGCACCAACTTTGGTGAAAAACTCCAGCTAATTTTGAAGTACGTTTGAACTGTGTACTGCATTTACCAGGATGCAATGGGGCAAACTGTGCTGGGACTGTGAGGCAGTGTGCCCCCAACACCCTTTCCATTTAAAAGGCTCCCTTGAGCCAGCAAGCTGACGAGCTTTGGAGATGCACCTGTGTGCCTGTGAGTGGTACTGTGACCTAAGAGGAACTTGGCACAGTTCCAGCAACCCCAGATGATATATTTTTTTGCTCTCTAATACTGCTGCTCTCTACTGAAGACGGGCTCAAGCCTGAAACACGTGTCTAGAAATATAGAGCAATGACTGCACCAACTTTGGTGAAACACTCCAGCTAATTTTGAAGTAAGTTTGAACTTTGTACTGCATTTACCAGGATGCAATGGGGCAAACTGTGCTGGGACTGTGAGGCAGTGTGCTCCCAACCCCCTTACTGTTTAAAAGGCTCCCGTGAGCCAGCAAGCTGACGAGCTTTGGAGATGCACCTGTGTGTCTGTGAGTGGTACTGTGACCTAAGAGGAACTTGGCAGCATTTCCAGCAACCCCAGATGATTATTTTTTTGCTCTCTAATACTGCTGCTCTCTACTGAAGACGGGCTCAAGCCTGAAACACGTGTCTAGAAATATAGAGCAATATCTGCACCAAATTTGGTGAAACACTCCAGCTAATTTTGAAGTAAGTTTGAACTTTGTACTGCATTTACCAGGATGCAATGGGGCAAACTGTGCTGGGACTGTGAGGCAGTGTGCTCCTAACCCCCTCACTGTTTAAAAGGTTCCCTTCAGCCAGCAAGCTGACGAGCTTTGGAGATGCACCTGTGTGCCTGTGAGTGGTACTGTGACCTAAGAGGAACTTGGCAGCATTTCCAGCAACCCCAGATTATTATTTTTTTTGCTCTCTAATACAGCTGCTCTCTACTGAAGACGGGCTCAACCCAGAAACACGTGTCTAGACATATACAGCAATGTCTGCACCAACTTGGTGAAAAACTCCAGCTAATTTTGAAGTAAGTTTAAACTGTGTACTGCATTTACCAGGATGCAATTGGGCAAACTGCGCTGGGACTGTGAGGCAGTGTGCTCGCAACCCCCATTCTGTTTAAAAGGCTCCCTTCAGCCAGCAAGCTGACGAGCTTTGGAGATGCATCTGTGTGCCTGTGAGTGGTACTGTGACCTAAGAGGAACTTGGCAGTATTTCCAGCAACCCCAGATGATTTTATTTTGTTCTCTAATAGTGCTGCTCTCTTCTGAAGACGGGCTCAACCCAGAAACACGTGTCTAGAGATATACAGCAGTGTGTGCACCAACTTTGGTGAAAAACTCCAGCTAATTTTGAAGTAAGTTTGAACTGTGTACTGCATTTACCAGGATGCAATGGGGCAAACTGTGCTGGGACTGTGAGGCAGTGTGCCCCCAACACCCTTTCTGTTTAATAGGCTCCCTTGAGCCATCAAGCTGACGAGCTTTGGAGATGCACCTGTGTGCCTGTGAGTGGTACTGTGACCTAAGAGGAACTTGGCAGCATTTCTAGCAACCCCAGATGATATTTTGTTTTGCTCTCTAATACTGCTGCTCTCTACTGAAGACGGGCTCAAGCCTGAAACAGGTGTCTAGAAATATAGAGCAATGGTTGCCCCAACTTTGGAGAAACACTCCAGCTAATTTTGAAGTAAGTTTGAACTTTGTACTGCATTTACCAGGATGCAATGGGGAAAATTGTGCTGGGACTGTGAGGCAGTGGGCTCCCAACCCCCTTACTGTTTACCAGGCTCCCTTGAGCCAGCAAGCTGACGAGCTTTGGAGATGCACCTGTATGTCTGTGAGTGGTACTGTGACCTAAGAGGAACTTGGCAGCAATTCCAGCAACCCCAGATGATTTTATTTTGTTCTCTAAAAAAATAAAAAAGTGCTGCTCTCTACTGAAGACGGGCTCAACCCAGAAACACATGTCTAGAGATATACAGCAGTGTGTGCACCAACTTTGGTGAAAAACTCCAGCTAATTTGGAAGTACGTTTGAACTGTGTACTGCATTTACCAGGATGCAATGGGTCAAACTGTGCTGGGACTGTGAGGCAGTGTGCCCCCAACACCCTTTCTGTTTAAAAGGCTCCCTTGAGCCAGAAAGCTGACGAGCTTTGGAGATGCACCTGTGTGCCTGTGAGTGGTACTGTGACCTAGTAGGAACTTGGCACAGTTCCAGCAACCCCAGATGATATTTTCTTTTGCTCTCTAATACTGCTGCTCTCTACTGAAGACGGGCTCAAGACTGAAACACGTGTCTAGAAATATAGAGCAATGTCTGCACCAACTTTGGTGAAATACTCCAGCTAATTTTGAAGTAAGTTTGAACTTTGTACTGCATTTACCAGGATGCAATGGGGCAAACTGTGCTGGGACTGTGAGGCAGTATGCTCCCAACCCCCTTACTGATTGAAAAGGCTCCCTTGAGCCAGCAAGCTGACGAGCTTTGGAGACGCACCTGTGTGTCTGTGAGTGGTACTGTGACCTAAGAGGAACTTTGCAGCATTTCCAGCAACCACAGTTTTTTTTTTTGCTCCCTAATACTGCTGCTCTCTACTGAAGACGGGCTCAACCCAGAAACACGTGTCTATAGATCTACATCAATGTCTGCACCAACTTTGGTGAAAAACTCCAGCTAATTTTGAAGTAAGTTTGAACTGTGTACTGCATTTACCAGGATGCAATGGGGCAAACTGTGCTGGGACTGTGAGGCAGTGTGCTCCCAACCCCCTTTCTGTTTAAAAGGCTCCCTTGAGCCAGCAAGCTGACGAGCTTTGGAGATGCACTTGGTTGCCTGTGAGTGGTACTGTGACCTAAGAGGAACTTGGCAGCATTTCCAGCAACCCCAGATGATTAGTTTTTTGCTCTCTAATACTGCTGCTCTCTACTGAAAACGGGCTCAACCCAGAAACACGTGTCTAGAGATATACAGCAATGTCTGCACCAACTTTGGTGAAAAACTCCAGCTAATTTTGAAGTAAGTTTGAACTGTGTACTGCATTTACCAGGATGCAATGGGGCAAACTGTGCTGGGACTCTGAGGCAGTGTGATCCCAACCCCCTTACTGTTTAAAAGGCTCCCTTGAGCCAGCAAGCTGACGAGCTTTGGAGATGCATCTGTGTGCCTGTGAGTGGTACTGTGACCTAAGAGGAACTTGGCAGCATTTCCAGCAACACCAGATAATTTTATTTTGTTCTCTAATAGTGCTGCTCTCTACTGAAGACGGGCTCAGCCCAGAAACACATGTCTAGAGATATACAGCAGTGTGTGCACCAACTTTGGTGAAAAACTCCAGCTAATTTTGAAGTAAGTCTGAACTGTGTACTGCATTTACCAGGATGCAATGGGGCAAACTGTGCTGGGACTGTGAGGCAGTGTGCTCGCAACCCCCATTCTGTTTAAAAGGCTCCCTTCAGCCAGCAAGCTGATGAGCTTTGGAGATGCATCTGTGTGCCTGTGAGTGGTACTGTGACCTTAGAGGAACTTGGCAGCATTTCCAGCGACCCCAGATAATTTTATTTTGTTCTCTAATAGTGCTGCTCTCTACTGAAGACGGGTTCAACCCAGAAACACATGTCTAGAGATATACAGCAGTGTGTGCACTAATTTTGGTGAAAAACTCCAGCTAATTTTGAAGTACGTTTGAACTGTGTACTGCATTTACCAGGATGCAATGGGGCAAACTGTGCTGGGACTGTGAGGCAGTGTGCCCCCAACACCCTTTCCGTTTAAAAGGCTCCCTTGAGCCAGCAAGCTGACGAGCTTTGGAGATGCACCTGTGTGCCTGTGAGTGGTACTGTGACCTAAGAGGAACTTGGCACAGTTCCAGCAACCCCAGATGATATATTCTTTTGCTCTCTAATACTGCTGCTCTCTACTGAAGACGGGCTCAAGCCTGAAACACGTGTCTAGAAATATAGAGCAATGTCTGCACCAACTTTGGTGAAACACTCCAGCTAATTTTGAAGTAAGTTTGAACTTTGTACTGCATTTACCAGGATGCAATGGGGCAAACTGTGCTGGGACTGTGAGGCAGTGTGCTCCCAACCCCCTTACTGTTTAAAAGGCTCCCGTGAGCCAGCAAGCTGACGAGCTTTGGAGATGCACCTGTGTGTCTGTGAGTGGTACTGTGACCTAAGAGGAACTTGGCAGCATTTCCAGCAACCCCAGATGATTATTTTTTTGCTCTCTAATACTGCTGCTCTCTACTGAAGACGGGCTCAAGCCTGAAACACGTGTCTAGAAATATAGAGCAATATCTGCACCAAATTTGGTGAAACACTCCAGCTAATTTTGAAGTAAGTTTGAACTTTGTACTGCATTTACCAGGATGCAATGGGGCAAACTGTGCTGGGACTGTGAGGCAGTGTGCTCCTAACCCCCTCACTGTTTAAAAGGTTCCCTTCAGCCAGCAAGCTGACGAGCTTTGGAGATGCACCTGTGTGCCTGTGAGTTGTACTGTGACCTAAGAGGAACTTGGCAGCATTTCCAGCAACCCCAGATTATTATTTTTTTTGCTCTCTAATACAGCTGCTCTCTACTGAAGACGGGCTCAACCCAGAAACACGTGTCTAGACATATACAGCAATGTCTGCACCAACTTGGTGAAAAACTCCAGCTAATTTTGAAGTAAGTTTAAACTGTGTACTGCATTTACCAGGATGCAATTGGGCAAACTGCGCTGGGACTGTGAGGCAGTGTGCTCGCAACCCCCATTCTGTTTAAAAGGCTCCCTTCAGCCAGCAAGCTGACGAGCTTTGGAGATGCATCTGTGTGCCTGTGAGTGGTACTGTGACCTAAGAGGAACTTGGCAGTATTTCCAGCAACCCCAGATGATTTTATTTTGTTCTCTAATAGTGCTGCTCTCTTCTGAAGACGGGCTCAACCCAGAAACACGTGTCTAGAGATATACAGCAGTGTGTGCACCAACTTTGGTGAAAAACTCCAGCTAATTTTGAAGTAAGTTTGAACTGTGTACTGCATTTACCAGGATGCAATGGGGCAAACTGTGCTGGGACTGTGAGGCAGTGTGCCCCCAACACCCTTTCTGTTTAATAGGCTCCCTTGAGCCATCAAGCTGACGAGCTTTGGAGATGCACCTGTGTGCCTGTGAGTGGTACTGTGACCTAAGAGGAACTTGGCAGCATTTCTAGCAACCCCAGATGATATTTTTTTTTGCTCTCTAATACTGCTGCTCTCTACTGAAGACGGGCTCAAGCCTGAAACAGGTGTCTAGAAATATAGAGCAATGGTTGCCCCAACTTCGGAGAAACACTCCAGCTAATTTTGAAGTAAGTTTGAACTTTGTACTGCATTTACCAGGATGCAATGGGGAAAATTGTGCTGGGACTGTGAGGCAGTGGGCTCCCAACCCCCTTACTGTTTACCAGGCTCCCTTGAGCCAGCAAGCTGACGAGCTTTGGAGATGCACCTGTATGTCTGTGAGTGGTACTGTGACCTAAGAGGAACTTGGCAGCAATTCCAGCAACCCCAGATGATTTTATTTTGTTCTCTAAAAAAATAAAAAAGTGCTGCTCTCTACTGAAGACGGGCTCAACCCAGAAACACATGTCTAGAGATATACAGCAGTGTGTGCACCAACTTTGGTGAAAAACTCCAGCTAATTTGGAAGTACGTTTGAACTGTGTACTGCATTTACCAGGATGCAATGGGTCAAACTGTGCTGGGACTGTGAGGCAGTGTGCCCCCAACACCCTTTCTGTTTAAAAGGCTCCCTTGAGCCAGAAAGCTGACGAGCTTTGGAGATGCACCTGTGTGCCTGTGAGTGGTACTGTGACCTAGTAGGAACTTGGCACAGTTCCAGCAACCCCAGATGATATTTTCTTTTGCTCTCTAATACTGCTGCTCTCTACTGAAGACGGGCTCAAGACTGAAACACGTGTCTAGAAATATAGAGCAATGTCTGCACCAACTTTGGTGAAATACTCCAGCTAATTTTGAAGTAAGTTTGAACTTTGTACTGCATTTACCAGGATGCAATGGGGCAAACTGTGCTGGGACTGTGAGGCAGTATGCTCCCAACCCCCTTACTGATTGAAAAGGCTCCCTTGAGCCAGCAAGCTGACGAGCTTTGGAGATGCACCTGTGTGTCTGTGAGTGGTACTGTGACCTAAGAGGAACTTGGCAGCATTTCCAGCAACCCCAGATGATTATTTTTTTGCTCTCTAATACTGCTGCTCTCTACTGAAGACGGGCTCAAGCCTGAAACAGGTGTCTAGAAATATAGAGCAATGGTTGCCCCAACTTTGGAGAAACACTCCAGCTAATTTTGAAGTAAGTTTGAACTTTGTACTGCATTTACCAGGATGCAATGGGGAAAATTGTGCTGGGACTGTGAGGCAGTGGGCTCCCAACCCCCTTACTGTTTACCAGGCTCCCTTGAGCCAGCAAGCTGACGAGCTTTGGAGATGCACCTGTATGTCTGTGAGTGGTACTGTGACCTAAGAGGAACTTGGCATCAATTCCAGCAACCCCAGATGATTATTTTTTTGCTCTCTAATACTGCTGCTCTCTACTGAAGATGGGCTCAACCCAGAAACACGTGTCTAGAGATATACAACAATGTCTGCACCAACTTTGGTGAAAAACTCCAGCTAATTTTGAAGTAAGTCTGAACTGTGTACTGCATTTACCAGGATGCAATGGGGCAAACTGTGCTGGGACTGTGAGGCAGTGTACTCCCAACCCCCTTTCTGTTTAAAAGGCTCCCTTGAGCCAGCAAGTTGGCGAGCTTTGGAGATGCACCTGTGTGTCTGTGAGTGGTACTGTGACCTAAGAGGAACTTTGCAGCATTTCCAGCAACCACAGTTTTTTTTTTTGCTCCCTAATACTGCTGCTCTCTACTGAAGACGGGCTCAACCCAGAAACACGTGTCTATAGATCTACATCAATGTCTGCACCAACTTTGGTGAAAAACTCCAGCTAATTTTGAAGTAAGTTTGAACTGTGTACTGCATTTACCAGGATGCAATGGGGCAAACTGTGCTGGGACTGTGAGGCAGTGTGCTCCCAACCCCCTTTCTGTTTAAAAGGCTCCCTTGAGCCAGCAAGCTGACGAGCTTTGGAGATGCACTTGGTTGCCTGTGAGTGGTACTGTGACCTAAGAGGAACTTGGCAGCATTTCCAGCAACCCCAGATGATTAGTTTTTTGCTCTCTAATACTGCTGCTCTCTACTGAAGACGGGCTCAACCCAGAAACACGTGTCTAGAGATATACAGCAATGTCTGCACCAACTTTGGTGAAAAACTCCAGCTAATTTTGAAGTAAGTTTGAACTGTGTACTGCATTTACCAGGATGCAATGGGGCAAACTGTGCTGGGACTGTGAGGCAGTGTGCTCGCAACCCCCATTCTGTTTAAAAGGCTCCCTTGAGCCAGCAAGCAGACGAGCTTTGGAGATGCACCTGTGTGCCTGTGAGTGGTACTGTGACCTAGTAGGAACTTGGTAAAGTTACAGCAACCCCAGATGATATTTTCTTTTGCTCTCTAATACTGCTGCTCTCTACTGAAGACGGGCTCAAGACTGAAACACGTGTCTAGAGTTATACAACAATGTCTGCACCAACTTTGGTGAAAAACTCCAGCTAATTTTGAAGTAAGTCTGAACTGTGTACTGCATTTACCAGGATGCAATGGGGCAAACTGTGCTGGGACTGTGAGGCAGTGTTCTCCCAACCCCCTTACTGTTTAAAAGGCTCCCTTGAGCCAGCAAGCTGACGAGCTTTGGAGATGCACCTTTGTGTCTGTGAGTGGTACTGTGACCTAAGAGGAACTTGGCAGCATTCCAGCAACCCCAGATGATTATTTTTTTGCTCTCTAATACTGCTGCTCTCTACTGAAGACGGGCTAAACCCAGAAACACGTGTCTAGAGATATACAACAATGTCTGCACCAACTTTGGTGAAAAACTCCAGCTAATTTTGAAGTAAGTCTGAACTGTGTACTGCATTTACCAGGTTGCAATGGGGCAAACTGTGATGGGACTGTGAGGCAGTGTTCTCCCAACCCCCTTTCTGTTTAAAAGGCTCACTTGAGCCAGCAAGTTGGCGAGCTTTGGAGATGCACCTGTGTGTCTGTGAGTGGTACTGTGACCTAAGAGGAACTTTGCAGCATTTCTAGCAACCCCAGTTGATTTTTTTTTCCCTCTAATACTGCTGCTCTCTACTGAAGATGGGCTCAACCCAGAAACACGTGTCTAGAGATATACAGCAATGTCTGCACCAACTTTGGTGAAAAACTCCAGCTAATTTTGAAGTAAGTCTGAACTGTGTACTGCATTTACCAGGATGCAATGGGGCAAACTGTGCTGGGACTGTGAGGCAGTGTGCTCGCAGCCCCCATTCTGTTTAAAAGGCTCCCTTCAGCCAGCAAGCTGACGAGCTTTGGAGATGCATCTGTGTGCCTGTGAGTGGTACTGTGACCTAAGAGGAACTTGGCAGCATTTCCAGCAACCCCAGATAATTTTATTTTGTTCTCTAATAGTGCTGCTCTCTACTGAAGACGGGCTCAACCCAGAAACACATGTCTAGAGATATACAGCAGTGTGTGCACCAATTTTGGTGAAAAACTCCAGATAATTTTGTAGTCATTTTGAACTGTGTACTGCATTTACCAGGATGCAATGGGGCAAACTGTGCTGGGACTGTGAGGCAGTGTGCCCCCAACACCCTTTCCGTTTAAAAGGCTCCCTTGAGCCAGCAAGCTGACGAGCTTTGGAGATGCACCTGTGTGCCTGTGAGTGGTACTGTGACCTAAGAGGAACTTGGCAGCATTTCCAGCAACCCCAGATTATTATTTTTTTTGCTCTCTAATACAGCTGCTCTCTACTGAAGACGGGCTCAACCCAGAAACACGTGTCTAGACATATACAGCAATGTCTGCACCAACTTTGGTGAAAAACTCCAGCTAATTTTGAAGAAAGTTAAAACTGTGTACTGCATTTACCAGGATGCAATGGGGCAAACTGTGCTGGGACTGTGAGGCCGTGTGCTCGCAACCCCCATTCTGTTTAAAAGGCTCCCTTCAGCCAGCAAGCTGACGAGCTTTGGAGATGCATCTGTGTGCCTGTGAGTGGTACTGTGACCTAAGAGGAACTTGGCAGTATTTCCAGCAACCCCAGATGATTTTATTTTGTTCTCTAATAGTGCTGTTCTCTACTGAAGACGGGCTCAACCCAGAAAAACGTGTCTAGAGATATACAGCAGTGTGTGCACCAACTTTGGTGAAAAACTCCAGCTAATTTTGAAGTAAGTTTGAACTGTGTACTGCATTTACCAGGATGCAATGGGGCAAACTGTGCTGGGACTGTGAGGCAGTGTGCCCCCAACACCCTTTCTGTTTAAAAGGCTCCCTTGAGCCAGCAAGCTGACGAGCTTTGGAGATGCACCTGTGTGCCTGTGAGTGGTACTGTGACCTAAGTGGAACTTGGCAGCATTTCTAGCAACCCCAGATGATATTTTTTTTTGCTCTCTAATACTGCTGCTCTCTACTGAAGACGGGCTCAAGCCTGAAACAGGTGTCTAATAATATAGAGCAATGGTTGCCCCAACTTTGGAGAAACACTCCAGCTAATTTTGAAGTAAGTTTGAACTTTGTACTGCATTTACCAGGATGCAATGGGGCAAATTGTGCTGGGACTGTGAGGCAGTGGGCTCCCAACCCCCTTACTGTTTAACAGGCTCCCTTGAGCCAGCAAGCTGACGAGCTTTGGAGATGCACTTGGTTGCCTGTGAGTGGTACTGTGACCTAAGAGGAACTTGGCAGCATTTCCAGCAACCCCAGATGATTAGTTTTTTGCTCTCTAATACTGCTGCTCTCTACTGAAGACGGGCTCAACCCAGAAACACGTGTCTAGAGATATACAGCAATGTCTGCACCAACTTTGGTGAAAAACTCCAGCTAATTTTGAAGTAAGTTTGAACTGTGTACTGCATTTACCAGGATGCAATGGGGCAAACTGTGCTGGGACTGTGAGGCAGTGTGCTCGCAACCCCCATTCTGTTTAAAAGGCTCCCTTCAGCCAGCAAGCTGACGAGCTTTGGAGATGCATCTGTGTGCCTGTGAGTGGTACTGTGACCTAAGAGGAACTTGGCAGTATTTCCAGCAACCCCAGATGATTTTATTTTGTTCTCTAATAGTGCTGCTCTCTACTGAAGACGGGCTCAACCCAGAAACACATGTCTAGAGATATACAGCAGTGTGTGCACCAACTTTGGTGAAAAACTCCAGCTAATTTTGAAGTACGTTTGAACTGTGTACTGCATTTACCAGGATGCAATGGGGCAAACTGTGCTGGGACTGTGAGGCAGTGTGCCCCCAACACCCTTTCTGTTTAAAAGGCTCCCTTGAGCCAGCAAGCAGACGAGCTTTGGAGATGCACCTGTGTGCCTGTGAGTGGTACTGTGACCTAGTAGGAACTTGGTAAAGTTACAGCAACCCCAGATGATATTTTCTTTTGCTCTCTAATACTGCTGCTCTCTACTGAAGACGGGCTCAAGACTGAAACACGTGTCTAGAGTTATACAACAATGTCTGCACCAACTTTGGTGAAAAACTCCAGCTAATTTTGAAGTAAGTCTGAACTGTGTACTGCATTTACCAGGATGCAATGGGGCAAACTGTGCTGGGACTGTGAGGCAGTGTTCTCCCAACCCCCTTACTGTTTAAAAGGCTCCCTTGAGCCAGCAAGCTGACGAGCTTTGGAGATGCATCTGTGTGCCTGTGAGTGGTACTGTGACCTAAGAGGAACTTGGCAGCATTTCCAGCAACCCCAGATGATTAGTTTTTTGCTCTCTAATACTGCTGCTCTCTACTGAAGACGGGCTCAACCCAGAAACACGTGTCTAGAGATATACAGCAATGTCTGCACCAACTTTGGTGAAAAACTCCAGCTAATTTTGAAGTAAGTTTGAACTGTGTACTGCATTTACCAGGATGCAATGGGGCAAACTGTGCTGGGACTGTGAGGCAGTGTGCTCGCAACCCCCATTCTGTTTAAAAGGCTCCCTTCAGCCAGCAAGCTGACGAGCTTTGGAGATGCATCTGTGTGCCTGTGAGTGGTACTGTGACCTAAGAGGAACTTGGCAGTATTTCCAGCAACCCCAGATGATTTTATTTTGTTCTCTAATAGTGCTGCTCTCTACTGAAGACGGGCTCAACCCAGAAACACATGTCTAGAGATATACAGCAGTGTGTGCACCAACTTTGGTGAAAAACTCCAGCTAATTTTGAAGTACGTTTGAACTGTGTACTGCATTTACCAGGATGCAATGGGGCAAACTGTGCTGGGACTGTGAGGCAGTGTGCCCCCAACACCCTTTCTGTTTAAAAGGCTCCCTTGAGCCAGCAAGCAGACGAGCTTTGGAGATGCACCTGTGTGCCTGTGAGTGGTACTGTGACCTAGTAGGAACTTGGTAAAGTTACAGCAACCCCAGATGATATTTTCTTTTGCTCTCTAATACTGCTGCTCTCTACTGAAGACGGGCTCAAGACTGAAACACGTGTCTAGAGTTATACAACAATGTCTGCACCAACTTTGGTGAAAAACTCCAGCTAATTTTGAAGTAAGTCTGAACTGTGTACTGCATTTACCAGGATGCAATGGGGCAAACTGTGCTGGGACTGTGAGGCAGTGTTCTCCCAACCCCCTTACTGTTTAAAAGGCTCCCTTGAGCCAGCAAGCTGACGAGCTTTGGAGATGCACCTTTGTGTCTGTGAGTGGTACTGTGACCTAAGAGGAACTTGGCAGCATTTCCAGCAACCCCAGATGATTATTTTTTTGCTCTCTAATACTGCTGCTCTCTACTGAAGACGGGCTAAACCCAGAAACACGTGTCTAGAGATATACAACAATGTCTGCACCAACTTTGGTGAAAAACTCCAGCTAATTTTGAAGTAAGTCTGAACTGTGTACTGCATTTACCAGGTTGCAATGGGGCAAACTGTGATGGGACTGTGAGGCAGTGTTCTCCCAACCCCCTTTCTGTTTAAAAGGCTCACTTGAGCCAGCAAGTTGGCGAGCTTTGGAGATGCACCTGTGTGTCTGTGAGTGGTACTGTGACCTAAGAGGAACTTTGCAGCATTTCTAGCAACCCCAGTTGATTTTTTTTTCCCTCTAATACTGCTGCTCTCTACTGAAGATGGGCTCAACCCAGAAACACGTGTCTAGAGATATACAGCAATGTCTGCACCAACTTTGGTGAAAAACTCCAGCTAATTTTGAAGTAATTCTGAACTGTGTACTGCATTTACCAGGATGCAATGGGGCAAACTGTGCTGGGACTGTGAGGCAGTGTGCTCGCAGCCCCCATTCTGTTTAAAAGGCTGCCTTCAGCCAGCAAGCTGACGAGCTTTGGAGATGCATCTGTGTGCCTGTGAGTGGTACTGTGACCTAAGAGGAACTTGGCAGCATTTCCAGCAACCCCAGATAATTTTATTTTGTTCTCTAATAGTGCTGCTCTCTACTGAAGACGGGCTCAACCCAGAAACACATGTCTAGAGATATACAGCAGTGTGTGCACCAATTTTGGTGAAAAACTCCAGCTAATTTTGTAGTCATTTTGAACTGTGTACTGCATTTACCAGGATGCAATGGGGCAAACTGTGCTGGGACTGTGAGGCAGAGTGCCCCCAACACCCTTTCCGTTTAAAAGGCTCCCTTGAGCCAGCAAGCTGACGAGCTTTGGAGATGCACCTGTGTGCCTGTGAGTGGTACTGTGACCTAAGAGGAACTTGGCAGCATTTCCAGCAACCCCAGATTATTATTTTTTTGCTCTCTAATACTGCTGCTCTCTACTGAAGACGGGCTAAACCCAGAAACACGTGTCTAGAGATATACAACAATGTCTGCACCAACTTTGGTGAAAAACTCCAGCTAATTTTGAAGTAAGTCTGAACTGTGTACTGCATTTACCAGGTTGCAATGGGGCAAACTGTGATGGGACTGTGAGGCAGTGTTCTCCCAACCCCCTTTCTGTTTAAAAGGCTCACTTGAGCCAGCAAGTTGGCGAGCTTTGGAGATGCACCTGTGTGTCTGTGAGTGGTACTGTGACCTAAGAGGAACTTTGCAGCATTTCTAGCAACCCCAGTTGATTTTTTTTTCCCTCTAATACTGCTGCTCTCTACTGAAGATGGGCTCAACCCAGAAACACGTGTCTAGAGATATACAGCAATGTCTGCACCAACTTTGGTGAAAAACTCCAGCTAATTTTGAAGTAAGTCTGAACTGTGTACTGCATTTACCAGGATGCAATGGGGCAAACTGTGCTGGGACTGTGAGGCAGTGTGCTCGCAGCCCCCATTCTGTTTAAAAGGCTCCCTTCAGCCAGCAAGCTGACGAGCTTTGGAGATGCATCTGTGTGCCTGTGAGTGGTACTGTGACCTAAGAGGAACTTGGCAGCATTTCCAGCAACCCCAGATAATTTTATTTTGTTCTCTAATAGTGCTGCTCTCTACTGAAGACGGGCTCAACCCAGAAACACTTGTCTAGAGATATACAGCAGTGTGTGCACCAATTTTGGTGAAAAACTCCAGCTAATTTTGTAGTCATTTTGAACTGTGTACTGCATTTACCAGGATGCAATGGGGCAAACTGTGCTGGGACTGTGAGGCAGTGTGCCCCCAACACCCTTTCCGTTTAAAAGGCTCCCTTGAGCCAGCAAGCTGACGAGCTTTGGAGATGCACCTGTGTGCCTGTGAGTGGTACTGTGACCTAAGAGGAACTTGGCAGCATTTCCAGCAACCCCAGATTATTATTTTTTTTGCTCTCTAATACAGCTGCTCTCTACTGAAGACGGGCTCAACCCAGAAACACGTGTCTAGACATATACAGCAATGTCTGCACCAACTTTGGTGAAAAACTCCAGCTAATTTTGAAGAAAGTTAAAACTGTGTACTGCATTTACCAGGATGCAATGGGGCAAACTGTGCTGGGACTGTGAGGCAGTGTGCTCGCAACACCCATTCTGTTTAAAAGGCTCCCTTCAGCCAGCAAGCTGACGAGCTTTGGAGATGCATCTGTGTGCCTGTGAGTGGTACTGTGACCTAAGAGGAACTTGGCAGTATTTCCAGCAACCCCAGATGATTTTATTTTGTTCTCTAATAGTGCTGTTCTCTACTGAAGACGGGCTCAACCCAGAAAAACGTGTCTAGAGATATACAGCAGTGTGTGCACCAACTTTGGTGAAAAACTCCAGCTAATTTTGAAGTAAGTTTGAACTGTGTACTGCATTTACCAGGATGCAATGGGGCAAACTGTGCTGGGACTGTGAGGCAGTGTGCCCCCAACACCCTTTCTGTTTAAAAGGCTCCCTTGAGCCAGCAAGCTGACGAGCTTTGGATATGCACCTGTGTGCCTGTGAGTGGTACTGTGACCTAAGTGGAACTTGGCAGCATTTCTAGCAACCCCAGATGATATTTTTTTTTGCTCTCTAATACTGCTGCTCTCTACTGAAGACGGGCTCAAGCCTGAAACAGGTGTCTAATAATATAGAGCAATGGTTGCCCCAACTTTGGAGAAACACTCCAGCTAATTTTGAAGTAAGTTTGAACTTTGTACTGCATTTACCAGGATGCAATGGGGCAAATTGTGCTGGGACTGTGAGGCAGTGGGCTCCCAACCCCCTTACTGTTTAACAGGCTCCCTTGAGCCAGCAAGCTGACGAGCTTTGGAGATGCACTTGGTTGCCTGTGAGTGGTACTGTGACCTAAGAGGAACTTGGCAGCATTTCCAGCAACCCCAGATGATTAGTTTTTTGCTCTCTAATACTGCTGCTCTCTACTGAAGACGGGCTCAACCCAGAAACACGTGTCTAGAGATATACAGCAATGTCTGCACCAACTTTGGTGAAAAACTCCAGCTAATTTTGAAGTAAGTTTGAACTGTGTACTGCATTTACCAGGATGCAATGGGGCAAACTGTGCTGGGACTGTGAGGCAGTGTGCTCGCAACCCCCATTCTGTTTAAAAGGCTCCCTTCAGCCAGCAAGCTGACGAGCTTTGGAGATGCATCTGTGTGCCTGTGAGTGGTACTGTGACCTAAGAGGAACTTGGCAGTATTTCCAGCAACCCCAGATGATTTTATTTTGTTCTCTAATAGTGCTGCTCTCTACTGAAGACGGGCTCAACCCAGAAACACATGTCTAGAGATATACAGCAGTGTGTGCACCAACTTTGGTGAAAAACTCCAGCTAATTTTGAAGTACGTTTGAACTGTGTACTGCATTTACCAGGATGCAATGGGGCAAACTGTGCTGGGACTGTGAGGCAGTGTGCCCCCAACACCCTTTCTGTTTAAAAGGCTCCCTTGAGCCAGCAAGCAGACGAGCTTTGGAGATGCACCTGTGTGCCTGTGAGTGGTACTGTGACCTAGTAGGAACTTGGTAAAGTTACAGCAACCCCAGATGATATTTTCTTTTGCTCTCTAATACTGCTGCTCTCTACTGAAGACGGGCTCAAGACTGAAACACGTGTCTAGAGTTATACAACAATGTCTGCACCAACTTTGGTGAAAAACTCCAGCTAATTTTGAAGTAAGTCTGAACTGTGTACTGCATTTACCAGGATGCAATGGGGCAAACTGTGCTGGGACTGTGAGGCAGTGTTCTCCCAACCCCCTTACTGTTTAAAAGGCTCCCTTGAGCCAGCAAGCTGACGAGCTTTGGAGATGCATCTGTGTGCCTGTGAGTGGTACTGTGACCTAAGAGGAACTTGGCAGCATTTCCAGCAACCCCAGATGATTAGTTTTTTGCTCTCTAATACTGCTGCTCTCTACTGAAGACGGGCTCAACCCAGAAACACGTGTCTAGAGATATACAGCAATGTCTGCACCAACTTTGGTGAAAAACTCCAGCTAATTTTGAAGTAAGTTTGAACTGTGTACTGCATTTACCAGGATGCAATGGGGCAAACTGTGCTGGGACTGTGAGGCAGTGTGCTCGCAACCCCCATTCTGTTTAAAAGGCTCCCTTCAGCCAGCAAGCTGACGAGCTTTGGAGATGCATCTGTGTGCCTGTGAGTGGTACTGTGACCTAAGAGGAACTTGGCAGTATTTCCAGCAACCCCAGATGATTTTATTTTGTTCTCTAATAGTGCTGCTCTCTACTGAAGACGGGCTCAACCCAGAAACACATGTCTAGAGATATACAGCAGTGTGTGCACCAACTTTGGTGAAAAACTCCAGCTAATTTTGAAGTACGTTTGAACTGTGTACTGCATTTACCAGGATGCAATGGGGCAAACTGTGCTGGGACTGTGAGGCAGTGTGCCCCCAACACCCTTTCTGTTTAAAAGGCTCCCTTGAGCCAGCAAGCAGACGAGCTTTGGAGATGCACCTGTGTGCCTGTGAGTGGTACTGTGACCTAGTAGGAACTTGGTAAAGTTACAGCAACCCCAGATGATATTTTCTTTTGCTCTCTAATACTGCTGCTCTCTACTGAAGACGGGCTCAAGACTGAAACACGTGTCTAGAGTTATACAACAATGTCTGCACCAACTTTGGTGAAAAACTCCAGCTAATTTTGAAGTAAGTCTGAACTGTGTACTGCATTTACCAGGATGCAATGGGGCAAACTGTGCTGGGACTGTGAGGCAGTGTTCTCCCAACCCCCTTACTGTTTAAAAGGCTCCCTTGAGCCAGCAAGCTGACGAGCTTTGGAGATGCACCTTTGTGTCTGTGAGTGGTACTGTGACCTAAGAGGAACTTGGCAGCATTTCCAGCAACCCCAGATGATTATTTTTTTGCTCTCTAATACTGCTGCTCTCTACTGAAGACGGGCTAAACCCAGAAACACGTGTCTAGAGATATACAACAATGTCTGCACCAACTTTGGTGAAAAACTCCAGCTAATTTTGAAGTAAGTCTGAACTGTGTACTGCATTTACCAGGTTGCAATGGGGCAAACTGTGATGGGACTGTGAGGCAGTGTTCTCCCAACCCCCTTTCTGTTTAAAAGGCTCACTTGAGCCAGCAAGTTGGCGAGCTTTGGAGATGCACCTGTGTGTCTGTGAGTGGTACTGTGACCTAAGAGGAACTTTGCAGCATTTCTAGCAACCCCAGTTGATTTTTTTCCCCTCTAATACTGCTGCTCTCTACTGAAGATGGGCTCAACCCAGAAACACGTGTCTAGAGATATACAGCAATGTCTGCACCAACTTTGGTGAAAAACTCCAGCTAATTTTGAAGTAATTCTGAACTGTGTACTGCATTTACCAGGATGCAATGGGGCAAACTGTGCTGGGACTGTGAGGCAGTGTGCTCGCAGCCCCCATTCTGTTTAAAAGGCTCCCTTCAGCCAGCAAGCTGATGAGCTTTGGAGATGCATCTGTGTGCCTGTGAGTGGTACTGTGACCTAAGAGGAACTTGGCAGCATTTCCAGCAACCCCAGATAATTTTATTTTGTTCTCTAATAGTGCTGCTCTCTACTGAAGACGGGCTCAACCCAGAAACACATGTCTAGAGATATACAGCAGTGTGTGCACCAATTTTGGTGAAAAACTCCAGCTAATTTTGTAGTCATTTTGAACTGTGTACTGCATTTACCAGGATGCAATGGGGCAAACTGTGCTGGGACTGTGAGGCAGTGTGCCCCCAACACCCTTTCCGTTTAAAAGGCTCCCTTGAGCCAGCAAGCTGACGAGCTTTGGAGATGCACCTGTGTGCCTGTGAGTGGTACTGTGACCTAAGAGGAACTTGGCAGCATTTCCAGCAACCCCAGATTATTATTTTTTTTGCTCTCTAATACAGCTGCTCTCTACTGAAGACGGGCTCAACCCAGAAACACGTGTCTAGACATATACAGCAATGTCTGCACCAACTTTGGTGAAAAACTCCAGCTAATTTTGAAGAAAGTTAAAACTGTGTACTGCATTTACCAGGATGCAATGGGGCAAACTGTGCTGGGACTGTGAGGCAGTGTGCTCGCAACCCCCATTCTGTTTAAAAGGCTCCCTTCAGCCAGCAAGCTGACGAGCTTTGGAGATGCATCTGTGTGCCTGTGAGTGGTACTGTGACCTAAGAGGAACTTGGCAGTATTTCCAGCAACCCCAGATGATTTTATTTTGTTCTCTAATAGTGCTGTTCTCTACTGAAGACGGGCTCAACCCAGAAAAACGTGTCTAGAGATATACAGCAGTGTGTGCACCAACTTTGGTGAAAAACTCCAGCTAATTTTGAAGTAAGTTTGAACTGTGTACTGCATTTACCAGGATGCAATGGGGCAAACTGTGCTGGGACTGTGAGGCAGTGTGCCCCCAACACCCTTTCTGTTTAAAAGGCTCCCTTGAGCCAGCAAGCTGACGAGCTTTGGAGATGCACCTGTGTGCCTGTGAGTGGTACTGTGACCTAAGTGGAACTTGGCAGCATTTCTAGCAACCCCAGATGATATTTTTTTTTGCTCTCTAATACTGCTGCTCTCTACTGAAGACGGGCTCAAGCCTGAAACAGGTGTCTAATAATATAGAGCAATGGTTGCCCCAACTTTGGAGAAACACTCCAGCTAATTTTGAAGTAAGTTTGAACTTTGTACTGCATTTACCAGGATGCAATGGGGCAAATTGTGCTGGGACTGTGAGGCAGTGGGCTCCCAACCCCCTTACTGTTTAACAGGCTCCCTTGAGCCAGCAAGCTGACGAGCTTTGGAGATGCACCTGTGTGTCTGTGAGTGGTACTGTGACCTAAGAGGAACTTTGCAGCATTTCTAGCAACCCCAGTTGATTATTTTTTTTGCTCTCTAATACAGCTGCTCTCTACTGAAGACGGGCTCAACCCAGAAACACGTGTCTAGACATATACAGCAATGTCTGCACCAACTTTGGTGAAAAACTCCAGCTAATTTTGAAGAAAGTTAAAACTGTGTACTGCATTTACCAGGATGCAATGGGGCAAACTGTGCTGGGACTGTGAGGCAGTGTGCTCGCAACCCCCATTCTGTTTAAAAGGCTCCCTTCAGCCAGCAAGCTGACGAGCTTTGGAGATGCATCTGTGTGCCTGTGAGTGGTACTGTGACCTAAGAGGAACTTGGCAGTATTTCCAGCCACCCCAGATGATTTTATTTTGTTCTCTAATAGTGCTGCTCTCTACTGAAGACGGCTCAACCCAGAAACACGTGTCCAGAGATATACAGCAGTGTGTGCACCAACTTTGGTGAAAAACTCCAGCTAATTTTGAAGTAAGTTTGAACTGTGTACTGCATTTACCAGGATGCAATGGGGCAAACTGTGCTGGGACTGTGAGGCAGTGTGCCCCCAACACCCTTTCTGTTTAAAAGGCTCCCTTGAGCCAGCAAGCTGACGAGCTTTGGAGATGCACCTGTATGTCTGTGAGTGGTACTGTGACCTAAGAGGAACTTGGCAGCATTTCCAGCAACACCAGATGATTATTTTTTTGCTCTCTAATACTGCTGCTCTCTACTGAAGACGGGCTCAACCCAGAAACACGTGTCTAGAGATATACAACAATGTCTGCACCAACTTTGGTGAAAAACTCCAGCTAATTTTGAAGTAAGTCTGAACTGTGTACTGCATTTACCAGGATGCAATGGGGCAAACTGTGCTGGGACTGTGAGGCAGTGTGCTCCCAACCCACTTTCTGTTTAAAAGGCTCCCTTGAGCCAGCAAGTTGACAAGCTTTGGAGATGCACCTGTGTGTCTGTGAGTGGTACTGTGACCTAAGAGGAACTTTGCAGCATTTCCAGCAACCACAGTATTTTTTTTGCTCCCTAATACTGCTGCTCTCTACTGGAGACGGGCTCAACCCAGAAACACGTGTCTATAGATATACAGCAATATCTGCACCAACTTTGGTGAAAAACTCCAGCTAATTTTGAAGTAAGTTTGAACTGTGTACTGCATTTACCAGAATGCAATGGGGCAAACTGTGCTGGGACTGTGAGGCAGTGTGCTCCCAACCCCCTTTCTGTTTAAAAGGCTCCCTTGAGCCAGCAAGCTAACGAGCTTTGGAGATGCACTTGTGTGCCTGTGAGTGGTACTGTGACCTAAGAGGAACTTGGCAGCATTTCCAGCAACCCCAGATGATTAGTTTTTTGCTCTCTAATACTGCTGCTCTCTACTGAAGACGGGCTCAACCCAGAAACACGTGTCTAGAGATATACAGCAATGTCTGCACCAACTTTGGTGAAAAACTCCAGGTAATTTTGAAGTAAGTTTGAACTGTGTACTGCATTTACCAGGATGCAATGGGGCAAACTGTGCTGGGACTGTGAGGCAGTGTGCTCGCAACCCCCATTCTGTTTAAAAGGCTCCCTTCAGCCAGCAAGCTGACGAGCTTTGGAGATGCATCTGTGTGCCTGTGAGTGGTACTGTGACCTAAGAGGAACTTGGCAGTATTTCCAGCCACCCCAGATGATTTTATTTTGTTCTCTAATAGTGCTGCTCTCTACTGAAGACGGGCTCAACCCAGAAACACGTGTCTAGAGATATACAGCAGTGTGTGCACCAACTTTGGTGAAAAACTCCAGCTAATTTTGAAGTAAGTTTGAACTGTGTACTGCATTTACCAGGATGCAATGGGGCAAACTGTGCTGGGACTGTGAGGCAGTGTGCCCCCAACACCCTTTCTGTTTAAAAGGCTCCCTTGAGCCAGCAAGCTGACGAGCTTTGGAGATGCACCTGTGTGCCTGTGAGTGGTACTGTGACCTAAGAGGAACTTGGCAGCATTTCTAGCAACCCCAGATGATATTCTTTTTTGCTCTCTAATACTGCTGCTCTCTACTGAAGACGGGCTCAAGCCTGAAACAGGTGTCTAATAATATAGAGCAATGGTTGCCCCAACTTTGGAGAAACACTCCAGCTAATTTTGAAGTAAGTTTGAACTTTGTATTGCATTTACCAGGATGCAATGGGGCAAATTGTGCTGGGCCTGTGAGGCAGTGGGCTCCCAACCCCCTTACTGTTTAACAGGCTCCCTTGAGCCAGCAAGCTGACGAGCTTTGGAGATGCACCTGTATGTCTGTGAGTGGTACTGTGACCTAAGAGGAACTTGGCAGCATTTCCAGCAACACCAGATGATTATTTTTTTGCTCTCTAATACTGCTGCTCTCTACTGAAGACGGGCTCAACCCAGAAACACGTGTCTAGAGATATACAACAATGTCTGCACCAACTTTGGTGAAAAACTCCAGCTAATTTTGAAGTAAGTCTGAACTGTGTACTGCATTTACCAGGATGCAATGGGGAAAACTGTGCTGGGACTGTGAGGCAGTGTGCTCCCAACCCACTTTCTGTTTAAAAGGCTCCCTTGAGCCAGCAAGTTGGCAAGCTTTGGAGATGCACCTGTGTGTCTGTGAGTGGTACTGTGACCTAAGAGGAACTTTGCAGCATTTCCAGCAACCACAGTATTTTTTTTGCTCCCTAATACTGCTGCTCTCTACTGAAGACGGGCTCAACCCAGAAACACGTGTCTATAGATATACAGCAATGTCTGCACCAACTTTGGTGAAAAACTCCAGCTAATTTTGAAGTAAGTTTGAACTGTGTACTGCATTTACCAGGATGCAATGGGGCAAACTGTGCTGGGACTGTGAGGCAGTGTGCTCCCAACCCCCTTTCTGTTTAAAAGGCTCCCTTGAGCCAGCAAGCTGACGAGCTTTGGAGATGCACTTGTGTGCCTGTGAGTGGTACTGTGACCTAAAAGGAACTTGGCAGCATTTCCAGCAACCCCAGATGATTAGTTTTTTGCTCTCTAATACTGCTGCTCTCTACTGAAGACGGGCTCAACCCAGAAACACGTGTCTAGAGATATACAGCAATGTCTGCACCAACTTTGGTGAAAAACTCCAGCTAATTTTGAAGTAAGTTTGAACTGTGTACTGCATTTACCAGGATGCAATGGGGCAAACTGTGCTGGGACTGTGAGGCAGTGAGCTCGCAACCCCCATTCTGTTTAAAAGGCTCCCTTCAGCCAGCAAGCTGACGAGCTTTGGAGATGCATCTGTGTGCCTGTGAGTGGTACTGTGACCTAAGAGGAACTTGGCAGCATTTCCAGCAACCCCAGATGATTTTATTTTGTTCTCTAATAGTGCTGCTCTCTACTGAAGACGGGCTCAACCCAGAAACACATGTCTAGAGATATACAGCAGTGTGTGCACCAACTTTGGTGAAAAACTCCAGCTAATTTTGAAGTACGTTTGAACTGTGTACTGCATTTACCAGGATACAATGGGGCAAACTGTGCTGGGACTGTGAGGCAGTGTGCCCCCAACACCCTTTCTGTTTAAAAGGCTCCCTTGAGCCAGCAAGCTGAAGAGCTTTGGAGATGCACCTGTGTGCCTGTGAGTGGTACTGTGACCTAGTAGGAACTTGGCATAGTTCCAGCAACCCCAGATGATATTTTCTTTTGCTCTCTAATACTGCTGCTCTCTACTGAAGACGGGCTCAAGACTGAAACACGTGTCTAGAAATATAGAGCAATGTCTGCACCAACTTTGGTGAAATACTCCAGCTAATTTTGAAGTAAGTTTGAACTTTGTACTGCATTTACCAGGATGCAATGGAGCAAACTGTGCTGGGACTGTGAGGCAGTATGCTCCCAACCCCCTAACTGTTTGAAAAGGCTCCCTTGAGCCAGCAAGCTGACGAGCTTTGGAGATGCACCTGTGTGTCTGTGAGTGGTACTGTGACCTAAGAGGAACTTGGCAGCATTTCCAGAAACCCCAGATGAATATTTTTTTGCTCTCTAATACTGCTGCTCTCTACTGAAGACGGGCTCAACCCAGAAACACGTGTCTAGAGATATACAGCAATGTCTGCATCAACATTGGTGAAAAACTCCAGCTAATTTTGAAGTAAGTCTGAACTGTGTACTGCATTTACCAGGATGCAATGGGGCAAACTGTGCTGGGACTGTGAGGCAGTATGCTCGCAACCCCCATTCTGTTTAAAAGGCTCCCTTCAGCCAGCAATCTGAGGAGCTTTGGAGATGCACCTGTGTGCCTGTGAGTGGTACTGTGACCTAAGAGGAACTTGGCAGCATTTCCAGCAACCCCAGATTATTATTTTTTTTGCTCTCTAATACAGCTGCTCTCTACTTAAGACGGGCTCAACCCAGAAAGACGTGTCTAGACATATACAGCAATGTCTGCACCAACTTTGGTGAAAAACTCCAGCTAATTTTGAAGTAAGTTTGAACTGTGTACTGCATTTACCAGGATGCAATGTGGCAAACTGTCCTGGGACTGTGAGGCAGTGTGCTCACAACCCCCTTACTGTTTAAAAGGCTCCCTTGAGCCAGCAAGCTGACGAGCTTTGCAGATGCACCTGTGTGTCTGTGAGTGGTACTGTGACCTAAGAGGAACTTGGCAGCATTTCCAGCAACCCCATATGATAATTTCTTTGCTCTCTAATACTGCTGCTCTCTACTGAAGACGGGCTCAACCCAGAAACACATGTCTAGAGATATACAACAATGTCTGCACCAACTTTGGTGAAAAACTCCAGCTAATTTTGAAGTAAGTCTGAACTGTGTACTGCATTTACCAGGATGCAATGGGGCAAACTGTGCTGGGACTGTGAGGCATTGTGCTCGCAACCCCCATTCTGTTTAAAAGGCTCCCTTCAGCCAGCAAGCTGACGAGCTTTGGAGATGCATCTGTGAGCCTATGAGTGGTACTGTGACCTAAGAGGAACTTTGCAGCATTTCTAGCAACCCAAGTTGATTTTTTTTTTTCTCTCTAATACTGCTGCTCTCTACTGAAGACGGGCTCAACCCAGAAACACATGTCTAGAGATATACAGCAATGTCTGCACTAACTTTGGTGAAAAACTCCAGCTAATTTTGAAGTAAGTTTGAACTGTGTACTGCATTTACCAGGATGCAATGGGGCAAACTGTGCTGGGACTGTGAGGCAGTGTGCTCCCAACCCCCTTACTGTTTAAAAGGCTCCCTTGAGCCAGCAAGCTGATGATCTTTGGGGATGCACCTGTGTGTCTGTGAGTGGTACTGTGACCTAAGAGGAACTTGGCAGCATTTCCAGCAACCCCAAATGATTATTTTTTTGCTCTCTAATACTGCTGCTCTCTACTGAAGACGGGCTCAACCCAGAAACACGTGTCTATAGATCTACATCAATGTCTGCACCAACTTTGGTGAAAAACTCCAGCTAGTTTTGAAGTAAGTTTGAACTGTGTACTGCATTTACCAGGATGCAATGGGCCAAACTGTGCTGGGACTGTGAGGCAGTGTGCTCCCAACCCCCTTTCTGTTTAAAAGGCTCCCTTGAGCCAGCAAGCTGACGAGCTTTGGAGATGCACTTGGTTGCCTGTGAGTGGTACTGTGACCTAAGAGGAACTTGGCAGCATTTCCAGCAACCCCAGATGATTAGTTTTTTGCTCTCTAATACTGCTGCTCTCTACTGAAGACGGGCTCAACCCAGAAACACGTGTCTAGAGATATACAGCAATGTCTGCACCAAATTTGGTGAAAAACTCCAGCTAATTTTGAAGTAAGTTTGAACTGTGTACTGCATTTACCAGGATGCAATGGGGCAAACTGTGCTGGGACTGTGAGGCAGTGTGCTCGCAACCCCCATTCTGTTTAAAAGGCTCCCTTCAGCCAGCAAGCTGACGAGCTTTGGAGATGCATCTGTGTGCCTGTGAGTGGTACTGTGACCTAAGAGGAACTTGGCAGGATTTCCAGCAACCCCAGATGATTTTATTTTGTTCTCTAATAGTGCTGCTCTCAGCTGAAGACGGGCTCAACCCAGAAACACATGTCTAGAGATATACAGCAGTGTGTGCACCAACTTTGGTGAAAAACTCCAGCTAATTTTGAAGTACGTTTGAACTGTGTACTGCATTTACCAGGATGCAATGGGGCAAACTGTGCTGGGACTGTGAGGCAGTGTGCCCCCAACACCCTTTCTGTTTAAAAGGCTCCCTTGAGCCAGCAAGCAGACGAGCTTTGGAGATGCACCTGTGTGCCTGTGAGTGGTACTGTGACCTAGTAGGAACTTGGTAAAGTTCCAGCAACCCCAGATGATATTTTCTTTTGCTCTCTAATACTGCTGCTCTCTACTGAAGACGGGCTCAAGACTGAAACACGTGTCTAGAGTTATACAACAATGTCTGCACCAACTTTGGTGAAAAACTCCAGCTAATTTTGAAGTAAGTCTGAACTGTGTACTGCATTTACCAGGATGCAATGGGGCAAACTGTGCTGGGACTGTGAGGCAGTGTTCTCCCAACCCCCTTACTGTTTAAAAGGCTCCCTTGAGCCAGCAAGCTGACGAGCTTTGGAGATGCACCTTTGTGTCTGTGAGTGGTACTGTGACCTAAGAGGAACTTGGCAGCATTTCCAGCAACCCCAGATGATTATTTTTTTGCTCTCTAATACTGTTGCTCTCTACTGAAGACGGGCTAAACCCAGAAACACGTGTCTAGAGATATACAACAATGTCTGCACCAACTTTGGTGAAAAACTCCAGCTAATTTTGAAGTAAGTCTGAACTGTGTACTGCATTTACCAGGTTGCAATGGGGCAAACTGTGATGGGACTGTGAGGCAGTGTTCTCCCAACCCCCTTTCTGTTTAAAAGGCTCACTTGAGCCAGCAAGTTGGCGAGCTTTGGAGATGCACCTGTGTGTCTGTGAGTGGTACTGTGACCTAAGAGGAACTTTGCAGCATTTCTAGCAACCCCAGTTGATTTTTTTTTCCCTCTAATACTGCTGCTCTCTACTGAAGATGGGCTCAACCCAGAAACACGTGTCTAGAGATATACAGCAATGTCTGCACCAACTTTGGTGAAAAACTCCAGCTAATTTTGAAGTAAGTCTGAACTGTGTACTGCATTTACCAGGATGCAATGGGGCAAACTGTGCTGGGACTGTGAGGCAGTGTGCTCGCAGCCCCCATTCTGTTTAAAAGGCTCCCTTCAGCCAGCAAGCTGACGAGCTTTGGAGATGCATCTGTGTGCCTGTGAGTGGTACTGTGACCTAAGAGGAACTTGGCAGCATTTCCAGCAACCCCAGATAATTTTATTTTGTTCTCTAATAGTGCTGCTCTCTACTGAAGACGGGCTCAACCCAGAAACACATGTCTAGAGATATACAGCAGTGTGTGCACCAATTTTGGTGAAAAACTCCAGCTAATTTTGTAGTCATTTTGAACTGTGTACTGCATTTACCAGGATGCAATGGGGCAAACTGTGCTGGGACTGTGAGGCAGTGTGCCCCCAACACCCTTTCCGTTTAAAAGGCTCCCTTGAGCCAGCAAGCTGACGAGCTTTGGAGATGCACCTGTGTGCCTGTGAGTGGTACTGTGACCTTAGAGGAACTTGGCAGCATTTCCAGCAACCCCAGATTATTATTTTTTTTGCTCTCTAATACAGCTGCTCTCTACTGAAGACGGGCTCAACCCAGAAACACGTGTCTAGACATATACAGCAATGTCTGCACCAACTTTGGTGAAAAACTCCAGCTAATTTTGAAGAAAGTTAAAACTGTGTACTGCATTTACCAGGATGCAATGGGGCAAACTGTGCTGGGACTGTGAGGCAGTGTGCCCCCAACACCCTTTCTGTTTAAAAGGCTCCCTTGAGCCAGCAAGCTGACGAGCTTTGGAGATGCACCTGTGTGCCTGTGAGTGGTACTGTGACCTAAGAGGAACTTGGCAGCATTTCTAGCAACCCCAGATGATATTCTTTTTTGCTCTCTAATACTGCTGCTCTCTACTGAAGACGGGCTCAAGCCTGAAACAGGTGTCTAATAATATAGAGCAATGGTTGCCCCAACTTTGGAGAAACACTCCAGCTAATTTTGAAGTAAGTTTGAACTTTGTATTGCATTTACCAGGATGCAATGGGGCAAATTGTGCTGGGCCTGTGAGGCAGTGGGCTCCCAACCCCCTTACTGTTTAACAGGCTCCCTTGAGCCAGCAAGCTGACGAGCTTTGGAGATGCACCTGTATGTCTGTGAGTGGTACTGTGACCTAAGAGGAACTTGGCAGCATTTCCAGCAACACCAGATGATTATTTTTTTGCTCTCTAATACTGCTGCTCTCTACTGAAGACGGGCTCAACCCAGAAACACGTGTCTAGAGATATACAACAATGTCTGCACCAACTTTGGTGAAAAACTCCAGCTAATTTTGAAGTAAGTCTGAACTGTGTACTGCATTTACCAGGATGCAATGGGGAAAACTGTGCTGGGACTGTGAGGCAGTGTGCTCCCAACCCACTTTCTGTTTAAAAGGCTCCCTTGAGCCAGCAAGTTGGCAAGCTTTGGAGATGCACCTGTGTGTCTGTGAGTGGTACTGTGACCTAAGAGGAACTTTGCAGCATTTCCAGCAACCACAGTATTTTTTTTGCTCCCTAATACTGCTGCTCTCTACTGAAGACGGGCTCAACCCAGAAACACGTGTCTATAGATATACAGCAATGTCTGCACCAACTTTGGTGAAAAACTCCAGCTAATTTTGAAGTAAGTTTGAACTGTGTACTGCATTTACCAGGATGCAATGGGGCAAACTGTGCTGGGACTGTGAGGCAGTGTGCTCCCAACCCCCTTTCTGTTTAAAAGGCTCCCTTGAGCCAGCAAGCTGACGAGCTTTGGAGATGCACTTGTGTGCCTGTGAGTGGTACTGTGACCTAAAAGGAACTTGGCAGCATTTCCAGCAACCCCAGATGATTAGTTTTTTGCTCTCTAATACTGCTGCTCTCTACTGAAGACGGGCTCAACCCAGAAACACGTGTCTAGAGATATACAGCAATGTCTGCACCAACTTTGGTGAAAAACTCCAGCTAATTTTGAAGTAAGTTTGAACTGTGTACTGCATTTACCAGGATGCAATGGGGCAAACTGTGCTGGGACTGTGAGGCAGTGAGCTCGCAACCCCCATTCTGTTTAAAAGGCTCCCTTCAGCCAGCAAGCTGACGAGCTTTGGAGATGCATCTGTGTGCCTGTGAGTGGTACTGTGACCTAAGAGGAACTTGGCAGCATTTCCAGCAACCCCAGATGATTTTATTTTGTTCTCTAATAGTGCTGCTCTCTACTGAAGACGGGCTCAACCCAGAAACACATGTCTAGAGATATACAGCAGTGTGTGCACCAACTTTGGTGAAAAACTCCAGCTAATTTTGAAGTACGTTTGAACTGTGTACTGCATTTACCAGGATACAATGGGGCAAACTGTGCTGGGACTGTGAGGCAGTGTGCCCCCAACACCCTTTCTGTTTAAAAGGCTCCCTTGAGCCAGCAAGCTGAAGAGCTTTGGAGATGCACCTGTGTGCCTGTGAGTGGTACTGTGACCTAGTAGGAACTTGGCATAGTTCCAGCAACCCCAGATGATATTTTCTTTTGCTCTCTAATACTGCTGCTCTCTACTGAAGACGGGCTCAAGACTGAAACACGTGTCTAGAAATATAGAGCAATGTCTGCACCAACTTTGGTGAAATACTCCAGCTAATTTTGAAGTAAGTTTGAACTTTGTACTGCATTTACCAGGATGCAATGGAGCAAACTGTGCTGGGACTGTGAGGCAGTATGCTCCCAACCCCCTAACTGTTTGAAAAGGCTCCCTTGAGCCAGCAAGCTGACGAGCTTTGGAGATGCACCTGTGTGTCTGTGAGTGGTACTGTGACCTAAGAGGAACTTGGCAGCATTTCCAGAAACCCCAGATGAATATTTTTTTGCTCTCTAATACTGCTGCTCTCTACTGAAGACGGGCTCAACCCAGAAACACGTGTCTAGAGATATACAGCAATGTCTGCATCAACATTGGTGAAAAACTCCAGCTAATTTTGAAGTAAGTCTGAACTGTGTACTGCATTTACCAGGATGCAATGGGGCAAACTGTGCTGGGACTGTGAGGCAGTATGCTCGCAACCCCCATTCTGTTTAAAAGGCTCCCTTCAGCCAGCAATCTGAGGAGCTTTGGAGATGCACCTGTGTGCCTGTGAGTGGTACTGTGACCTAAGAGGAACTTGGCAGCATTTCCAGCAACCCCAGATTATTATTTTTTTTGCTCTCTAATACAGCTGCTCTCTACTTAAGACGGGCTCAACCCAGAAAGACGTGTCTAGACATATACAGCAATGTCTGCACCAACTTTGGTGAAAAACTCCAGCTAATTTTGAAGTAAGTTTGAACTGTGTACTGCATTTACCAGGATGCAATGTGGCAAACTGTCCTGGGACTGTGAGGCAGTGTGCTCCCAACCCCCTTTCTGTTTAAAAGGCTCCCTTGAGCCAGCAAGCTGACGAGCTTTGGAGATGCACCTGTGTGTCTGTGAGTGGTACTGTGACCTAAGAGGAACTTGGCAGCATTTCCAGCAACCCCAGATGATTAGTTTTTTGCTCTCTAATACTGCTGCTCTCTACTGAAGACGGGCTCAACCCAGAAACACGTGTCTAGAGATATACAGCAATGTCTGCACCAAATTTGGTGAAAAACTCCAGCTAATTTTGAAGTAAGTTTGAACTGTGTACTGCATTTACCAGGATGCAATGGGGCAAACTGTGCTGGGACTGTGAGGCAGTGTGCTCGCAACCCCCATTCTGTTTAAAAGGCTCCCTTCAGCCAGCAAGCTGACGAGCTTTGGAGATGCATCTGTGTGCCTGTGAGTGGTACTGTGACCTAAGAGGAACTTGGCAGGATTTCCAGCAACCCCAGATGATTTTATTTTGTTCTCTAATAGTGCTGCTCTCAGCTGAAGACGGGCTCAACCCAGAAACACATGTCTAGAGATATACAGCAGTGTGTGCACCAACTTTGGTGAAAAACTCCAGCTAATTTTGAAGTACGTTTGAACTGTGTACTGCATTTACCAGGATGCAATGGGGCAAACTGTGCTGGGACTGTGAGGCAGTGTGCCCCCAACACCCTTTCTGTTTAAAAGGCTCCCTTGAGCCAGCAAGCAGACGAGCTTTGGAGATGCACCTGTGTGCCTGTGAGTGGTACTGTGACCTAGTAGGAACTTGGTAAAGTTCCAGCAACCCCAGATGATATTTTCTTTTGCTCTCTAATACTGCTGCTCTCTACTGAAGACGGGCTCAAGACTGAAACACGTGTCTAGAGTTATACAACAATGTCTGCACCAACTTTGGTGAAAAACTCCAGCTAATTTTGAAGTAAGTCTGAACTGTGTACTGCATTTACCAGGATGCAATGGGGCAAACTGTGCTGGGACTGTGAGGCAGTGTTCTCCCAACTCCCTTACTGTTTAAAAGGCTCCCTTGAGCCAGCAAGCTGACGAGCTTTGGAGATGCACCTTTGTGTCTGTGAGTGGTACTGTGACCTAAGAGGAACTTGGCAGCATTTCCAGCAACCCCAGATGATTATTTTTTTGCTCTCTAATACTGTTGCTCTCTACTGAAGACGGGCTAAACCCAGAAACACGTGTCTAGAGATATACAACAATGTCTGCACCAACTTTGGTGAAAAACTCCAGCTAATTTTGAAGTAAGTCTGAACTGTGTACTGCATTTACCAGGTTGCAATGGGGCAAACTGTGATGGGACTGTGAGGCAGTGTTCTCCCAACCCCCTTTCTGTTTAAAAGGCTCACTTGAGCCAGCAAGTTGGCGAGCTTTGGAGATGCACCTGTGTGTCTGTGAGTGGTACTGTGACCTAAGAGGAACTTTGCAGCATTTCTAGCAACCCCAGTTGATTTTTTTTTCCCTCTAATACTGCTGCTCTCTACTGAAGATGGGCTCAACCCAGAAACACGTGTCTAGAGATATACAGCAATGTCTGCACCAACTTTGGTGAAAAACTCCAGCTAATTTTGAAGTAAGTCTGAACTGTGTACTGCATTTACCAGGATGCAATGGGGCAAACTGTGCTGGGACTGTGAGGCAGTGTGCTCGCAGCCCCCATTCTGTTTAAAAGGCTCCCTTCAGCCAGCAAGCTGACGAGCTTTGGAGATGCATCTGTGTGCCTGTGAGTGGTACTGTGACCTAAGAGGAACTTGGCAGCATTTCCAGCAACCCCAGATAATTTTATTTTGTTCTCTAATAGTGCTGCTCTCTACTGAAGACGGGCTCAACCCAGAAACACATGTCTAGAGATATACAGCAGTGTGTGCACCAATTTTGGTGAAAAACTCCAGCTAATTTTGTAGTCATTTTGAACTGTGTACTGCATTTACCAGGATGCAATGGGGCAAACTGTGCTGGGACTGTGAGGCAGTGTGCCCCCAACACCCTTTCCGTTTAAAAGGCTCCCTTGAGCCAGCAAGCTGACGAGCTTTGGAGATGCACCTGTGTGCCTGTGAGTGGTACTGTGACCTTAGAGGAACTTGGCAGCATTTCCAGCAACCCCAGATTATTATTTTTTTTGCTCTCTAATACAGCTGCTCTCTACTGAAGACGGGCTCAACCCAGAAACACGTGTCTAGACATATACAGCAATGTCTGCACCAACTTTGGTGAAAAACTCCAGCTAATTTTGAAGAAAGTTAAAACTGTGTACTGCATTTACCAGGATGCAATGGGGCAAACTGTGCTGGGACTGTGAGGCAGTGTGCTCGCAACCCCCATTCTGTTTAAAAGGCTCCCTTCAGCCAGCAAGCTGACGAGCTTTGGAGATGCATCTGTGTGCCTGTGAGTGGTACTGTGACCTAAGAGGAACTTGGCAGTATTTCCAGCAACCCCAGATGATTTTATTTTGTTCTCTAATAGTGCTGTTCTCTACTGAAGACGGGCTCAACCCAGAAAAACGTGTCTAGAGATATACAGCAGTGTGTGCACCAACTTTGGTGAAAAACTCCAGCTAATTTTGAAGTAAGTTTGAACTGTGTACTGCATTTACCAGGATGCAATGGGGCAAACTGTGCTGGGACTGTGAGGCAGTGTGCCCCCAACACCCTTTCTGTTTAAAAGGCTCCCTTGAGCCAGCAAGCTGACGAGCTTTGGAGATGCACCTGTGTGCCTGTGAGTGGTACTGTGACCTAAGTGGAACTTGGCAGCATTTCTAGCAACCCCAGATGATATTTTTTTTTGCTCTCTAATACTGCTGCTCTCTACTGAAGACGGGCTCAACCCAGAAACACGTGTCTAGAGATATACAGCAATGTCTGCACCAACTTTGGTGAAAAACTCCAGCTAATTTTGAAGTAAGTCTGAACTGTGTACTGCATTTACCAGGATGCAATGGGGCAAACTGTGCTGGGACTGTGAGGCAGTGTGCTCGCAACCCCCATTCTGTTTAAAAGGCTCCCTTCAGCCAGCAAGCTGACGAGCTTTGGAGATGCATCTGTGTGCCTGTGAGTGGTACTGTGACCTAAGAGGAACTTGGCAGCATTTCCAGCAACCCCAGATAATTTTATTTTATTCTCTAATAGTGCTGCTCTCTACTGAAGACGGGCTCAACCCAGAAACACATGTCTAGAGATATACAGCAGTGTGTGCACCAATTTTGGTGAAAAACTCCAGCTAATTTTGAAGTCATTTTGAACTGTGTACTGCATTTACCGGGATGCAATGGGGCAAACTGTGCTGGGACTGTGAGGCAATGTGCCCCCAACACCCTTTCCGTTTAAAAGGCTCCCTTGAGCCAGCAAGCTGACGAGCTTTGGAGATGCACCTGTGTGCCTGTGAGTGGTACTGTGACCTAAGAGGAACTTGGCACAGTTCCAGCAACCCCAGATGATATTTTTTTTTGCTCTCTAATACTGCTGCTCTCTACTGAAGACGGGCTCAAGCCTGAAACACGTGTCTAGAAATATAGAGCAATGTCTGCACCAACTTTGGTGAAACACTCCAGCTAATTTTGAAGTAAGTTTGAACTTTGTACTGCATTTACCAGGATGCAATGGGGCAAACTGTGCTGGGACTGTGAGGCAGTGTGCTCCCAACCCCCTCACTGTTTAAAAGGTTCCCTTCAGCCAGCAAGCTGACGAGCTTTAGAGATGCACCTGTGTGCCTGTGAGTGGTACTGTGACCTAAGAGGAACTTGGCAGCATTTCCAGCAACCCCAGATTATTTTATTTTGTTCTCTAATAGTGCTGCTCTCTACTGAAGACGGCTCAACCCAGAAACACGTGTCCAGAGATATACAGCAGTGTGTGCACCAACTTTGGTGAAAAACTCCAGCTAATTTTGAAGTAAGTTTGAACTGTGTACTGCATTTACCAGGATGCAATGGGGCAAACTGTGCTGGGACTGTGAGGCAGTGTGCCCCCAACACCCTTTCTGTTTAAAAGGCTCCCTTGAGCCAGCAAGCTGACGAGCTTTGGAGATGCACCTGTATGTCTGTGAGTGGTACTGTGACCTAAGAGGAACTTGGCAGCATTTCCAGCAACACCAGATGATTATTTTTTTGCTCTCTAATACTGCTGCTCTCTACTGAAGACGGGCTCAACCCAGAAACACGTGTCTAGAGATATACAACAATGTCTGCACCAACTTTGGTGAAAAACTCCAGCTAATTTTGAAGTAAGTCTGAACTGTGTACTGCATTTACCAGGATGCAATGGGGCAAACTGTGCTGGGACTGTGAGGCAGTGTGCTCCCAACCCACTTTCTGTTTAAAAGGCTCCCTTGAGCCAGCAAGTTGACAAGCTTTGGAGATGCACCTGTGTGTCTGTGAGTGGTACTGTGACCTAAGAGGAACTTGGCAGCATTTCCAGCAACCACAGTATTTTTTTTGCTCCCTAATACTGCTGCTCTCTACTGAAGACGGGCTCAACCCAGAAACACGTGTCTATAGATATACAGCAATGTCTGCACCAACTTTGGTGAAAAACTCCAGCTAATTTTGAAGTAAGTTTGAACTGTGTACTGCATTTACCAGAATGCAATGGGGCAAACTGTGCTGGGACTGTGAGGCAGTGTGCTCCCAACCCCCTTTCTGTTTAAAAGGCTCCCTTGAGCCAGCAAGCTGACGAGCTTTGGAGATGCACTTGTGTGCCTGTGAGTGGTACTGTGACCTAAGAGGAACTTGGCAGCATTTCCAGCAACCCCAGATGATTAGTTTTTTGCTCTCTAATACTGCTGCTCTCTACTGAAGACGGGCTCAACCCAGAAACACGTGTCTAGAGATATACAGCAATGTCTGCACCAACTTTGGTGAAAAACTCCAGCTAATTTTGAAGTAAGTTTGAACTGTGTACTGCATTTACCAGGATGCAATGGGGCAAACTGTGCTGGGACTGTGAGGCAGTGTGCTCGCAACCCCCATTCTGTTTAAAAGGCTCCCTTCAGCCAGCAAGCTGACGAGCTTTGGAGATGCATCTGTGTGCCTGTGAGTGGTACTGTGACCTAAGAGGAACTTGGCAGTATTTCCAGCCACCCCAGATGATTTTATTTTGTTCTCTAATAGTGCTGCTCTCTACTGAAGACGGGCTCAACCCAGAAACACGTGTCTAGAGATATACAGCAGTGTGTGCACCAACTTTGGTGAAAAACTCCAGCTAATTTTGAAGTAAGTTTGAACTGTGTACTGCATTTACCAGGATGCAATGGGGCAAACTGTGCTGGGACTGTGAGGCAGTGTGCCCCCAACACCCTTTCTGTTTAAAAGGCTCCCTTGAGCCAGCAAGCTGACGAGCTTTGGAGATGCACCTGTGTGCCTGTGAGTGGTACTGTGACCTAAGAGGAACTTGGCAGCATTTCTAGCAACCCCAGATGATATTTTTTTTGCTCTCTAATACTGCTGCTCTCTACTGAAGACGGGCTCAAGCCTGAAACAGGTGTCTAATAATATAGAGCAATGGTTGCCCCAACTTTGGAGAAACACTCCAGCTAATTTTGAAGTAAGTTTGAACTTTGTACTGCATTTACCAGGATGCAATGGGGCAAATTGTGCTGGGACTGTGAGGCAGTGGGCTCCCAACCCCCTTACTGTTTAACAGGCTCCCTTGAGCCAGCAAGCTGACGAGCTTTGGAGATGCACCTGTATGTCTGTGAGTGGTACTGTGACCTAAGAGGAACTTGGCAGCATTTCCAGCAACACCAGATGATTATTTTTTTGCTCTCTAATACTGCTGCTCTCTACTGAAGACGGGCTCAACCCAGAAACACGTGTCTAGAGATATACAACAATGTCTGCACCAACTTTGGTGAAAAACTCCAGCTAATTTTGAAGTAAGTCTGAACTGTGTACTGCATTTACCAGGATGCAATGGGGCAAACTGTGCTGGGACTGTGAGGCAGTGTGCTCCCAACCCACTTTCTGTTTAAAAGGCTCCCTTGAGCCAGCAAGTTGGCAAGCTTTGGAGATGCACCTGTGTGTCTGTGAGTGGTACTGTGACCTAAGAGGAACTTTGCAGCATTTCCAGCAACCACAGTATTTTTTTGCTCCCTAATACTGCTGCTCTCTACTGAAGACGGACTCAACCCAGAAACACGTGTCTATAGATATACAGCAATGTCTGCACCAACTTTGGTGAAAAACTCCAGCTAATTTTGAAGTAAGTTTGAACTGTGTACTGCATTTACCAGGATGCAATGGGGCAAACTGTGCTGGGACTGTGAGGCAGTGTGCTCCCAACCCCCTTTCTGTTTAAAAGGCTCCCTTGAGCCAGCAAGCTGACGAGCTTTGGAGATGCACTTGTGTGCCTGTGAGTGGTACTGTGACCTAAAAGGAACTTGGCAGCATTTCCAGCAACCCCAGATGATTAGTTTTTTGCTCTCTAATACTGCTGCTCTCTACTGAAGACGGGCTCAACCCAGAAACACGTGTCTAGAGATATACAGCAATGTCTGCACCAACTTTGGTGAAAAACTCCAGCTAATTTTGAAGTAAGTTTGAACTGTGTACTGCATTTACCAGGATGCAATGGGGCAAACTGTGCTGGGACTGTGAGGCAGTGAGCTCGCAACCCCCATTCTGTTTAAAAGGCTCCCTTCAGCCAGCAAGCTGACGAGCTTTGGAGATGCATCTGTGTGCCTGTGAGTGGTACTGTGACCTAAGAGGAACTTGGCAGCATTTCCAGCAACCCCAGATGATTTTATTTTGTTCTCTAATAGTGCTGCTCTCTACTGAAGACGGGCTCAACCCAGAAACACATGTCTAGAGATATACAGCAGTGTGTGCACCAACTTTGGTGAAAAACTCCAGCTAATTTTGAAGTACGTTTGAACTGTGTACTGCATTTACCAGGATACAATGGGGCAAACTGTGCTGGGACTGTGAGGCAGTGTGCCCCCAACACCCTTTCTGTTTAAAAGGCTCCCTTGAGCCAGCAAGCTGAAGAGCTTTGGAGATGCACCTGTGTGCCTGTGAGTGGTACTGTGACCTAGTAGGAACTTGGCATAGTTCCAGCAACCCCAGATGATATTTTCTTTTGCTCTCTAATACTGCTGCTCTCTACTGAAGACGGGCTCAAGACTGAAACACGTGTCTAGAAATATAGAGCAATGTCTGCACCAACTTTGGTGAAATACTCCAGCTAATTTTGAAGTAAGTTTGAACTTTGTACTGCATTTACCAGGATGCAATGGAGCAAACTGTGCTGGGACTGTGAGGCAGTATGCTCCCAACCCCCTAACTGTTTAAAAGGCTCCCTTGAGCCAGCAAGCTGACGAGCTTTGGAGATGCACCTTTGTGTCTGTGAGTGGTACTGTGACCTAAGAGGAACTTGGCAGCATTTCCAGCAACCCCAGATGATTATTTTTTTGCTCTCTAATACTGTTGCTCTCTACTGAAGACGGGCTAAACCCAGAAACACGTGTCTAGAGATATACAACAATGTCTGCACCAACTTTGGTGAAAAACTCCAGCTAATTTTGAAGTAAGTCTGAACTGTGTACTGCATTTACCAGGTTGCAATGGGGCAAACTGTGATGGGACTGTGAGGCAGTGTTCTCCCAACCCCCTTTCTGTTTAAAAGGCTCACTTGAGCCAGCAAGTTGGCGAGCTTTGGAGATGCACCTGTGTGTCTGTGAGTGGTACTGTGACCTAAGAGGAACTTTGCAGCATTTCTAGCAACCCCAGTTGATTTTTTTTTCCCTCTAATACTGCTGCTCTCTACTGAAGATGGGCTCAACCCAGAAACACGTGTCTAGAGATATACAGCAATGTCTGCACCAACTTTGGTGAAAAACTCCAGCTAATTTTGAAGTAAGTCTGAACTGTGTACTGCATTTACCAGGATGCAATGGGGCAAACTGTGCTGGGACTGTGAGGCAGTGTGCTCGCAGCCCCCATTCTGTTTAAAAGGCTCCCTTCAGCCAGCAAGCTGACGAGCTTTGGAGATGCATCTGTGTGCCTGTGAGTGGTACTGTGACCTAAGAGGAACTTGGCAGCATTTCCAGCAACCCCAGATAATTTTATTTTGTTCTCTAATAGTGCTGCTCTCTACTGAAGACGGGCTCAACCCAGAAACACATGTCTAGAGATATACAGCAGTGTGTGCACCAATTTTGGTGAAAAACTCCAGCTAATTTTGTAGTCATTTTGAACTGTGTACTGCATTTACCAGGATGCAATGGGGCAAACTGTGCTGGGACTGTGAGGCAGTGTGCCCCCAACACCCTTTCCGTTTAAAAGGCTCCCTTGAGCCAGCAAGCTGACGAGCTTTGGAGATGCACCTGTGTGCCTGTGAGTGGTACTGTGACCTTAGAGGAACTTGGCAGCATTTCCAGCAACCCCAGATTATTATTTTTTTTGCTCTCTAATACAGCTGCTCTCTACTGAAGACGGGCTCAACCCAGAAACATGTGTCTAGACATATACAGCAATGTCTGCACCAACTTTGGTGAAAAACTCCAGCTAATTTTGAAGAAAGTTAAAACTGTGTACTGCATTTACCAGGATGCAATGGGGCAAACTGTGCTGGGACTGTGGGGCAGTGTGCTCGCAACCCCCATTCTGTTTAAAAGGCTCCCTTCAGCCAGCAAGCTGACGAGCTTTGGAGATGCATCTGTGTGCCTGTGAGTGGTACTGTGACCTAAGAGGAACTTGGCAGTATTTCCAGCAACCCCAGATGATTTTATTTTGTTCTCTAATAGTGCTGTTCTCTACTGAAGACGGGCTCAACCCAGAAAAACGTGTCTAAAGATATACAGCAGTGTGTGCACCAACTTTGGTGAAAAACTCCAGCTAATTTTGAAGTAAGTTTGAACTGTGTACTGCATTTACCAGGATGCAATGGGGCAAACTGTGCTGGGACTGTGAGGCAGTGTGCCCCCAACACCCTTTCTGTTTAAAAGGCTCCCTTGAGCCAGCAAGCTGACGAGCTTTGGAGATGCACCTGTGTGCCTGTGAGTGGTACTGTGACCTAAGTGGAACTTGGCAGCATTTCTAGCAACCCCAGAAGATATTTTTTTTGCTCTCTAATACTGCTGCTCTCTACTGAAGACGGGCTCAAGCCTGAAACAGGTGTCTAATAATATAGAGCAATGGTTGCCCCAACTTTGGAGAAACACTCCAGCTAATTTTGAAGTAAGTTTGAACTTTGTACTGCATTTACCAGGATGCAATGGGGCAAATTGTGCTGGGACTGTGAGGCAGTGGGCTCCCAACCCCCTTACTGTTTAACAGGCTCCCTTGAGCCAGCAAGCTGACGAGCTTTGGAGATGCACCTGTGTGTCTGTGAGTGGTACTGTGACCTAAGAGGAACTTTGCAGCATTTCTAGCAACCCCAGTTGATTTTTTTTTTCTCTCTAATACTGCTGCTCTCTACTGAAGACGGGCTCAACCCAGAAACACGTGTCTAGAGATATACAGCAATGTCTGCACCAACTTTGGTGAAAAACTCCAGCTAATTTTGAAGTAAGTCTGAACTGTGTACTGCATTTACCAGGATGCAATGGGGCAAACTGTGCTGGGACTGTGAGGCAGTGTGCTCGCAACCCCCATTCTGTTTAAAAGGCTCCCTTCAGCCAGCAAGCTGACGAGCTTTGGAGATGCATCTGTGTGCCTGTGAGTGGTACTGTGACCTAAGAGGAACTTGGCAGCATTTCCAGCAACCCCAGATAATTTTATTTTATTCTCTAATAGTGCTGCTCTCTACTGAAGACGGGCTCAACCCAGAAACACATGTCTAGAGATATACAGCAGTGTGTGCACCAATTTTGGTGAAAAACTCCAGCTAATTTTGAAGTCATTTTGAACTGTGTACTGCATTTACCGGGATGCAATGGGGCAAACTGTGCTGGGACTGTGAGGCAATGTGCCCCCAACACCCTTTCCGTTTAAAAGGCTCCCTTGAGCCAGCAAGCTGACGAGCTTTGGAGATGCACCTGTGTGCCTGTGAGTGGTACTGTGACCTAAGAGGAACTTGGCACAGTTCCAGCAACCCCAGATGATATTTTTTTTTGCTCTCTAATACTGCTGCTCTCTACTGAAGACGGGCTCAAGCCTGAAACACGTGTCTAGAAATATAGAGCAATGTCTGCACCAACTTTGGTGAAACACTCCAGCTAATTTTGAAGTAAGTTTGAACTTTGTACTGCATTTACCAGGATGCAATGGGGCAAACTGTGCTGGGACTGTGAGGCAGTGTGCTCCCAACCCCCTCACTGTTTAAAAGGTTCCCTTCAGCCAGCAAGCTGACGAGCTTTAGAGATGCACCTGTGTGCCTGTGAGTGGTACTGTGACCTAAGAGGAACCTGGCAGCATTTCCAGCAACCCCAGATTATTATTTTTTTTGCTCTCTAATACAGCTGCGCTCTACTGAAGACGGGCTCAACCCAGAAACACGTGTCTAGACATATACAGCAATGTCTGCACCAACTTTGGTGAAAAACTCCAGCTAATTTTGAAGTAAGTTTAAACTGTGTACTGCATTTACCAGGATGCAATGGGGCAAACTGTGCTGGGACTGTGAGGCAGTGTGCTCGCAACCCCCATTCTGTTTAAAAGGCTCCCTACAGCCAGCAAGCTGACGAGCTTTGGAGATGCATCTGTGTGCCTGTGAGTGGTACTGTGACCTAAGAGGAACTTGGCAGTATTTCCAGCCACCCCAGATGATTTTATTTTGTTCTCTAATAGTGCTGCTCTCTACTGAAGACGGCTCAACCCAGAAACACGTGTCCAGAGATATACAGCAGTGTGTGCACCAACTTTGGTGAAAAACTCCAGCTAATTTTGAAGTAAGTTTGAACTGTGTACTGCATTTACCAGGATGCAATGGGGCAAACTGTGCTGGGACTGTGAGGCAGTGTGCCCCCAACACCCTTTCTGTTTAAAAGGCTCCCTTGAGCCAGCAAGCTGACGAGCTTTGGAGATGCACCTGTATGTCTGTGAGTGGTACTGTGACCTAAGAGGAACTTGGCAGCATTTCCAGCAACACCAGATGATTATTTTTTTGCTCTCTAATACTGCTGCTCTCTACTGAAGACGGGCTCAACCCAGAAACACGTGTCTAGAGATATACAACAATGTCTGCACCAACTTTGGTGAAAAACTCCAGCTAATTTTGAAGTAAGTCTGAACTGTGTACTGCATTTACCAGGATGCAATGGGGCAAACTGTGCTGGGACTGTGAGGCAGTGTGCTCCCAACCCACTTTCTGTTTAAAAGGCTCCCTTGAGCCAGCAAGTTGACAAGCTTTGGAGATGCACCTGTGTGTCTGTGAGTGGTACTGTGACCTAAGAGGAACTTGGCAGCATTTCCAGCAACCACAGTATTTTTTTTGCTCCCTAATACTGCTGCTCTCTACTGAAGACGGGCTCAACCCAGAAACACGTGTCTATAGATATACAGCAATGTCTGCACCAACTTTGGTGAAAAACTCCAGCTAATTTTGAAGTAAGTTTGAACTGTGTACTGCATTTACCAGAATGCAATGGGGCAAACTGTGCTGGGACTGTGAGGCAGTGTGCTCCCAACCCCCTTTCTGTTTAAAAGGCTCCCTTGAGCCAGCAAGCTGACGAGCTTTGGAGATGCACTTGTGTGCCTGTGAGTGGTACTGTGACCTAAGAGGAACTTGGCAGCATTTCCAGCAACCCCAGATGATTAGTTTTTTGCTCTCTAATACTGCTGCTCTCTACTGAAGACGGGCTCAACCCAGAAACACGTGTCTAGAGATATACAGCAATGTCTGCACCAACTTTGGTGAAAAACTCCAGCTAATTTTGAAGTAAGTTTGAACTGTGTACTGCATTTACCAGGATGCAATGGGGCAAACTGTGCTGGGACTATGAGGCAGTGTGCTCGCAACCCCCATTCTGTTTAAAAGGCTCCCTTCAGCCAGCAAGCTGACGAGCTTTGGAGATGCATCTGTGTGCCTGTGAGTGGTACTGTGACCTAAGAGGAACTTGGCAGTATTTCCAGCCACCCCAGATGATTTTATTTTGTTCTCTAATAGTGCTGCTCTCTACTGAAGACGGGCTCAACCCAGAAACACGTGTCTAGAGATATACAGCAGTGTGTGCACCAACTTTGGTGAAAAACTCCAGCTAATTTTGAAGTAAGTTTGAACTGTGTACTGCATTTACCAGGATGCAATGGGGCAAACTGTGCTGGGACTGTGAGGCAGTGTGCCCCCAACACCCTTTCTGTTTAAAAGGCTCCCTTGAGCCAGCAAGCTGACGAGCTTTGGAGATGCACCTGTGTGCCTGTGAGTGGTACTGTGACCTAAGAGGAACTTGGCAGCATTTCTAGCAACCCCAGATGATATTTTTTTTGCTCTCTAATACTGCTGCTCTCTACTGAAGACGGGCTCAAGCCTGAAACAGGTGTCTAATAATATAGAGCAATGGTTGCCCCAACTTTGGAGAAACACTCCAGCTAATTTTGAAGTAAGTTTGAACTTTGTACTGCATTTACCAGGATGCAATGGGGCAAATTGTGCTGGGACTGTGAGGCAGTGGGCTCCCAACCCCCTTACTGTTTAACAGGCTCCCTTGAGCCAGCAAGCTGACGAGCTTTGGAGATGCACCTGTATGTCTGTGAGTGGTACTGTGACCTAAGAGGAACTTGGCAGCATTTCCAGCAACACCAGATGATTATTTTTTTGCTCTCTAATACTGCTGCTCTCTACTGAAGACGGGCTCAACCCAGAAACACGTGTCTAGAGATATACAACAATGTCTGCACCAACTTTGGTGAAAAACTCCAGCTAATTTTGAAGTAAGTCTGAACTGTGTACTGCATTTACCAGGATGCAATGGGGCAAACTGTGCTGGGACTGTGAGGCAGTGTGCTCCCAACCCACTTTCTGTTTAAAAGGCTCCCTTGAGCCAGCAAGTTGGCAAGCTTTGGAGATGCACCTGTGTGTCTGTGAGTGGTACTGTGACCTAAGAGGAACTTTGCAGCATTTCCAGCAACCACAGTATTTTTTTGCTCCCTAATACTGCTGCTCTCTACTGAAGACGGGCTCAACCCAGAAACACGTGTCTATAGATATACAGCAATGTCTGCACCAACTTTGGTGAAAAACTCCAGCTAATTTTGAAGTAAGTTTGAACTGTGTACTGCATTTACCAGGATGCAATGGGGCAAACTGTGCTGGGACTGTGAGGCAGTGTGCTCCCAACCCCCTTTCTGTTTAAAAGGCTCCCTTGAGCCAGCAAGCTGACGAGCTTTGGAGATGCACTTGTGTGCCTGTGAGTGGTACTGTGACCTAAAAGGAACTTGGCAGCATTTCCAGCAACCCCAGATGATTAGTTTTTTGCTCTCTAATACTGCTGCTCTCTACTGAAGACGGGCTCAACCCAGAAACACGTGTCTAGAGATATACAGCAATGTCTGCACCAACTTTGGTGAAAAACTCCAGCTAATTTTGAAGTAAGTTTGAACTGTGTACTGCATTTACCAGGATGCAATGGGGCAAACTGTGCTGGGACTGTGAGGCAGTGAGCTCGCAACCCCCATTCTGTTTAAAAGGCTCCCTTCAGCCAGCAAGCTGACGAGCTTTGGAGATGCATCTGTGTGCCTGTGAGTGGTACTGTGACCTAAGAGGAACTTGGCAGCATTTCCAGCAACCCCAGATGATTTTATTTTGTTCTCTAATAGTGCTGCTCTCTACTGAAGACGGGCTCAACCCAGAAACACATGTCTAGAGATATACAGCAGTGTGTGCACCAACTTTGGTGAAAAACTCCAGCTAATTTTGAAGTACGTTTGAACTGTGTACTGCATTTACCAGGATACAATGGGGCAAACTGTGCTGGGACTGTGAGGCAGTGTGCCCCCAACACCCTTTCTGTTTAAAAGGCTCCCTTGAGCCAGCAAGCTGAAGAGCTTTGGAGATGCACCTGTGTGCCTGTGAGTGGTACTGTGACCTAGTAGGAACTTGGCATAGTTCCAGCAACCCCAGATGATATTTTCTTTTGCTCTCTAATACTGCTGCTCTCTACTGAAGACGGGCTCAAGACTGAAACACGTGTCTAGAAATATAGAGCAATGTCTGCACCAACTTTGGTGAAATACTCCAGCTAATTTTGAAGTAAGTTTGAACTTTGTACTGCATTTACCAGGATGCAATGGAGCAAACTGTGCTGGGACTGTGAGGCAGTATGCTCCCAACCCCCTAACTGTTTGAAAAGGCTCCCTTGAGCCAGCAAGCTGACGAGCTTTGGAGATGCACCTGTGTGTCTGTGAGTGGTACTGTGACCTAAGAGGAACTTGGCAGCATTTCCAGAAACCCCAGATGAATATTTTTTTGCTCTCTAATACTGCTGCTCTCTACTGAAGACGGGCTCAACCCAGAAACACGTGTCTAGAGATATACAGCAATGTCTGCATCAACATTGGTGAAAAACTCCAGCTAATTTTGAAGTAAGTCTGAACTGTGTACTGCATTTACCAGGATGCAATGGGGCAAACTGTGCTGGGACTGTGAGGCAGTATGCTCGCAACCCCCATTCTGTTTAAAAGGCTCCCTTCAGCCAGCAATCTGACGAGCTTTGGAGATGCACCTGTGTGCCTGTGAGTGGTACTGTGACCTAAGAGGAACTTGGCAGCATTTCCAGCAACCCCAGATTATTATTTTTTTTGCTCTCTAATACAGCTGCTCTCTACTTAAGACAGGCTCAACCCAGAAAGACGTGTCTAGACATATACAGCAATGTCTGCACCAACTTTGGTGAAAAACTCCAGCTAATTTTGAAGTAAGTTTGAACTGTGTACTGCATTTACCAGGATGCAATGTGGCAAACTGTCCTGGGACTGTGAGGCAGTGTGCTCGCAACCCCCTTATTGTTTAAAAGGCTCCCTTGAGCCAGCAAGCTGACGAGCTTTGCAGATGCACCTGTGTGTCTGTGAGTGGTACTGTGACCTAAGAGGAACTTGGCAGCATTTCCAGCAACCCCATATGATAATTTCTTTGCTCTCTAATACTGCTGCTCTCTACTGAAGACGGGCTCAACCCAGAAACACATGTCTAGAGATATACAACAATGTCTGCACCAACTTTGGTGAAAAACTCCAGCTAATTTTGAAGTAAGTCTGAACTGTGTACTGCATTTACCAGGATGCAATGGGGCAAACTGTGCTGGGACTGTGAGGCATTGTGCTCGCAACCCCCATTCTGTTTAAAAGGCTCCCTTCAGCCAGCAAGCTGACGAGCTTTGGAGATGCATCTGTGAGCCTATGAGTGGTACTGTGACCTAAGAGGAACTTTGCAGCATTTCTAGCAACCCAAGTTGATTTTTTTTTTCTCTCTAATACTGCTGCTCTCTACTGAAGACGGGCTCAACCCAGAAACACATGTCTAGAGATATACAGCAATGTCTGCACTAACTTTGGTGAAAAACTCCAGCTAATTTTGAAGTAAGTTTGAACTGTGTACTGCATTTACCAGGATGCAATGGGGCAAACTGTGCTGGGACTGTGAGGCAGTGTGCTCCCAACCCCCTTACTGTTTAAAAGGCTCCCTTGAGCCAGCAAGCTGACGATCTTTAGAGATGCACCTGTGTGTCTGTGAGTGGTACTGTGACCTAAGAGGAACTTGGCAGCATTTCCAGCAACCCCAAATGATTATTTTTTTGCTCTCTAATACTGCTGCTCTCTACTGAAGACGGGCTCAACCCAGAAACACGTGTCTAGAGATATACAGCAATGTATGCATCAACTTTGGTGAAAAACTCCAGCTAATTTTGAAGTAAGTCTGAACTGTGTACTGCATTTACCAGGATGCAATGGGGCAAACTGTGCTGGGACTGTGAGGCAGTATGCTCGCAACCCCCATTCTGTTTAAAAGGCTCCCTTCAGCCAGCAAGCTGACGAGCTTTGGAGATGTACCTGTGTGCCTGTGAGTGGTACTGTGACCTAAGAGGAACTTGGCAGCATTTCCAGCAACCCCAGATTATTATTTTTTTTGCTCTCTAATACAGCTGCTCTCTACTGAAGACGGGCTCAACCCAGAAACACGTGTCTAGAGATATACAGCAGTGTGTGCACCAACTTTGGTGAAAAACTCCAGCTAATTTTGAAGTACGTTTGAACTGTGTACTGCATTTACCAGGATGCAATGGGGCAAACTGTGCTGGGACTGTGAGGCAGTGTGCCCCCAAACACCCTTTCTGTTTAAAAGGCTCCCTTGAGCCAGCAAGCTGACGAGCTTTGGAGATGCACCTGTGTGCCTGTGAGTGGTACTGTGACCTAAGAGGAACTTGGCACAGTTCCAGCAACCCCAGATGATATTTTCTTTTGCTCTCTAATACTGCTGCTCTCTACTGAAGACGGGCTCAAGCCTGAAACACGTGTCTAGAAATATAGAGCAATGTCTGCACCAACTTTGGTGAAACACTCCAGCAAATTTTGAAGTAAGTTTGAACTTTGTACTGCATTTACCAGGATGCAATGGGGCAAACTGTGCTGGGACTGTGAGGCAGAGTGCTCCCAACCCCCTTACCATTTGAAAAGGCTCCCTTGAGCCAGCAAGCTGACGAGCTTTGGAGATGCACCTGTGTGTCTGTGAGTGGTACTGTGACCTAAGAGGAACTTGGCAGCATTTCCAGCAACCCCAGATGATTATTTTTTTGCACTCTAATACTGCTGCTCTCTACTGAAGACGGGCTCAACCCAGAAACACGTGTCTAGAGATATACAGCAATGTCTGCATCAACACTGGTGAAAAACTCCAGCTAATTTTGAAGTAAGTCTGAACTGTGTACTGCATTTACCAGGATACAATGAGGCAAACTGTGCTGGGACTGTGAGGCAGTATGCTCGCAACCCCCATTCTGTTTAAAAGGCTCCCTTCAGCCAGCAATCTGACGAGCTTTGGAGATGCTCCTGTGTGCCTGTTAGTGGTACTGTGACCTAAGAGGAACTTGGCAGCATTTCCAGCAACCCCAAATTATTATTTTCTTTGCTCTCTAATACAGCTGCTCTCTACTGAAGACGGGCTCAACCCAGAAACACGTGTCTAGACATATACAGCAATGTCTGCACCAACTTTCGTGAAAAACTCCAGCTAATTTTGAAGTAAGTTTGAACTATGTACTGCATTTACCAGGATGCAATGGGGCAAACTGTCCTGGGACTGTGAGGCAGTGTGCTCGCAACCCCCTTACTGTTTAAAAGGCTCCCTTGAGCCAGCAAGCTGACAAGCTTTGGAGATGCACCTGTGTGTCTGTGAGTGGTACTGTGACCTAAGAGGAACTTGGCAGCATTTCCAGCAACCCCATATGATAATTTTTTTGCTCTCTAATACTGCTGCTCTCTAGTGAAGACGGGCTCAACCCAGAAACACGTGTCTAGAGATATACAACAATGTCTGCACCAACTTTGGTGAAAAACTCCAGCTAATTTTGAAGTAAGTCTGAACTGTGTACTGCATTTACCAGGATGCAATGGGGCAAACTGTGCTGGGCCTGTGAGGCAGTGTGCTCCCAACCCCCTTTCTGTTTAAAAGGCTCCCTTGAGCCAGCAAGCTGACGAGCTTTGGAGATGCGCTTGTGTGCCTGTGAGTGGTACTGTGACCTAAGAGGAACTTGGCAGCATTTCCAGCAACCCCAGATGATTATTTTTATGCTCTCTAATACTGCTGCTCTCTACTGAAGACGGGCTCAACCCAGAAACACGTGTCTAGAGATATACAGCAATGTCTGCACTAACTTTGGTGGAAAACTCCAGCTAATTTTGAAGTAAGTTTGAACTGTGTACTGCATTTACCAGGATGCAATGGGGCAAACTGTGCTGGGACTGTGAGGCAGTGTGCTCCCAACCCCCTTACTGTTTAAAAGGCTCCCTTGAGCCAGCAAGCTGACGATCTTTGGAGATGCACCTGTGTGTCTGTGAGTGGTACTGTGACCTAAGAGGAACTTGGCAGCATTTCCAGCAACCCCAAATGATTATTTTTTTGCTCTCTAATACTGCTGCTCTCTACTGAAGACGGGCTCAACCCAGAAACACGTGTCTAGAGATATACAGCAATGTATGCATCAACTTTGGTGAAAAACTCCAGCTAATTTTGAAGTAAGTCTGAACTGTGTACTGCATTTACCAGCATGCAATGGGGCAAACTGTGCTGGGACTGTGAGGCAGTATGCTCGCAACCCCCATTCTGTTTAAAAGGCTCCCTTCAGCCAGCAAGCTGACGAGCTTTGGAGATGTACCTGTGTGCCTGTGAGTGGTACTGTGACCTAAGAGGAACTTGGCAGCATTTCCAGCAACCCCAGATTATTATTTTTTTTGCTCTCTAATACAGCTGCTCTCTACTGAAGACGGGCTCAACCCAGAAACACGTGTCTAGACATATACAGCAATGTCTGCACCAACTTTGGTGAAAAACTCCAGCTAATTTTGAAGTAAGTTTGAACTGTGTACTGCATTTACCAGGATGCATTGGGGCAAACTGTGCTGGGACTGTGAGGCAGTGTGCTCCCAACCCCCTTTCTGTTTAAAAGGCTCCCTTGTGCCAGCAAACTGACGAGCTTTGGAGATGCACTTGTGTGCCTGTGAGTGGTACTGTGACCTAAGAGGAACTTGGCAGCATTTCCAGCAACCCCAGATGATTTGTTTTTTGCTCTCTAATACTGCTGCTCTCTACTGAAGACGGGCTCAACCCAGAAACACGTGTCTAGAGATATACAGCAATGTCTGCACCAACTTTGGTGAAAAACTCCAGCTAATTTTGAAGTAAGTTTGAACTGTGTACTGCATTTACCAGGATGCAATGGGGCAAACTGTGCTGGGACTGTGAGGCAGTGTGCTCGCAACCCCCATTCTGTTTAAAAGGCTCCCTTCAGCCAGCAAGCTGACGAGCTTTGGAGATGCATCTGTGTGCCTGTGAGTGGTACTGTGACCTAAGAGGAACTTGGCAGCCTTTCCAGCAACCCCAGATGATTTTATTTTGTTCTCTAATAGTGCTGCTCTCTACTGAAGACGGGCTCAACCCAGAAACACATGTCTAGAGATATACAGCAGTGTGTGCACCAACTTTGGTGAAAAACTCCAGCTAATTTTGAAGTACGTTTGAACTGTGTACTGCATTTACCAGGATGCAATGGGGCAAACTGTGCTGGGACTGTGAGGCAGTGTGCCCCCAAACACCCTTTCTGTTTAAAAGGCTCCCTTGAGCCAGCAAGCTGACGAGCTTTGGAGATGCACCTGTGTGCCTGTGAGTGGTACTGTGACCTAAGAGGAACTTGGCACAGTTCCAGCAACCCCAGATGATATTTTCTTTTGCTCTCTAATACTGCTGCTCTCTACTGAAGACGGGCTCAAGCCTGAAACACGTGTCTAGAAATATAGAGCAATGTCTGCACCAACTTTGGTGAAACACTCCAGCAAATTTTGAAGTAAGTTTGAACTTTGTACTGCATTTACCAGGATGCAATGGGGCAAACTGTGCTGGGACTGTGAGGCAGAGTGCTCCCAACCCCCTTACCATTTGAAAAGGCTCCCTTGAGCCAGCAAGCTGACGAGCTTTGGAGATGCACCTGTGTGTCTGTGAGTGGTACTGTGACCTAAGAGGAACTTGGCAGCATTTCCAGCAACCCCAGATGATTATTTTTTTGCACTCTAATACTGCTGCTCTCTACTGAAGACGGGCTCAACCCAGAAACACGTGTCTAGACATATACAGCAATGTCTGCACCAACTTTTGTGAAAAACTCCAGCTAATTTTGAAGTAAGTTTGAACTATGTACTGCATTTACCAGGATGCAATGGGGCAAACTGTCCTGGGACTGTGAGGCAGTGTGCTCGCAACCCCCTTACTGTTTAAAAGGCTCCCTTGAGCCAGCAAGCTGACAAGCTTTGGAGATGCACCTGTGTGTCTGTGAGTGGTACTGTGACCTAAGAGGAACTTGGCAGCATTTCCAGCAACCCCATATGATAATTTTTTTGCTCTCTAATACTGCTGCTCTCTAGTGAAGACGGGCTCAACCCAGAAACACGTGTCTAGAGATATACAACAATGTCTGCATCAACACTGGTGAAAAACTCCAGCTAATTTTGAAGTAAGTCTGAACTGTGTACTGCATTTACCAGGATACAATGAGGCAAACTGTGCTGGGACTGTGAGGCAGTATGCTCGCAACCCCCATTCTGTTTAAAAGGCTCCCTTCAGCCAGCAATCTGACGAGCTTTGGAGATGCTCCTGTGTGCCTGTTAGTGGTACTGTGACCTAAGAGGAACTTGGCAGCATTTCCAGCAACCCCAAATTATTATTTTCTTTGCTCTCTAATACAGCTGCTCTCTACTGAAGACGGGCTCAACCCAGAAACACGTGTCTAGACATATACAGCAATGTCTGCACCAACTTTTGTGAAAAACTCCAGCTAATTTTGAAGTAAGTTTGAACTATGTACTGCATTTACCAGGATGCAATGGGGCAAACTGTCCTGGGACTGTGAGGCAGTGTGCTCGCAACCCCCTTACTGTTTAAAAGGCTCCCTTGAGCCAGCAAGCTGACAAGCTTTGGAGATGCACCTGTGTGTCTGTGAGTGGTACTGTGACCTAAGAGGAACTTGGCAGCATTTCCAGCAACCCCATATGATAATTTTTTTGCTCTCTAATACTGCTGCTCTCTAGTGAAGACGGGCTCAACCCAGAAACACGTGTCTAGAGATATACAACAATGTCTGCGCCAACTTTGGTGAAAAACTCCAGCTAATTTTGAAGTAAGTCTGAACTGTGTACTGCATTTACCAGGATGCAATGGGGCAAACTGTGCTGGGCCTGTGAGGCAGTGTGCTTCCAACCCCCTTTCTGTTTAAAAGGCTCCCTTGAGCCAGCAAGCTGACGAGCTTTGGAGATGCGCTTGTGTGCCTGTGAGTGGTACTGTGACCTAAGAGGAACTTGGCAGCATTTCCAGCAACCCCAGATGATTATTTTTATGCTCTCTAATACTGCTGCTCTCTACTGAAGACGGGCTCAACCCAGAAACACGTGTCTAGAGATATACAGCAATGTCTGCACCAACTTTGGTGAAAAACTCCAGCTAATTTTGAAGTAAGTCTGAACTGTGTACTGCATTTACCAGGATGCAATGGGGCAAACTGTGCTGGGACTGTGAGGCAGTGTGCTCGCAGCCCCCATTCTGTTTAAAAGGCTCCCTTCAGCCAGCAAGCTGACGAGCTTTGGAGATGCATCTGTGTGCCTGTGAGTGGTACTGTGACCTAAGAGGAACTTGGCAGCATTTCCAGCAGCCCCAGATAATTTTATTTTGTTCTCTAATAGTGCTGCTCTCTACTGAAGACGGGCTCAACCCAGAAACACATGTCTAGAGATATACAGCAGTGTGTGCACCAATTTTGGTGAAAAACTCCAGCTAATTTTGAAGTCATTTTGAACTGTGTACTGCATTTACCAGGATGCAATGGGGCAAACTGTGCTGGGACTGTGAGGCAGTGTGCCCCCAACACCCTTTCCGTTTAAAAGGCTCCCTTGAGCCAGCAAGCTGACGAGCTTTGGAGATGCACCTGTGTGCCTGTGAGTGGTACTGTGACCTAAGAGGAACTTGGCAGCATTTCCAGCAACCCCAGATTATTATTTTTTTTGCTCTCTAATACAGCTGCTCTCTACTGAAGACGGGCTCAACCCAGAAACACGTGTCTAGACATATACAGCAATGTCTGCACCAACTTTGGAGAAAAACTCCAGCTAATTTTGAAGAAAGTTAAAACTGTGTACTGCATTTACCAGGATGCAATGGGGCAAACTGTGCTAGGACTGTGAGGCAGTGTGCTCGCAACCCCCATTCTGTTTAAAAGGCTCCCTTCAGCCAGCAAGCTGACGAGCTTTGGAGATGCATCTGTGTGCCTGTGAGTGGTACTGTGACCTAAGAGGAACTTGGCAGTATTTCCAGCAACCCCAGATGATTTTATTTTGTTCTCTAATAGTGCTGTTCTCTACTGAAGACGGGCTCAACCCAGAAAAACGTGTCTAGAGATATACAGCAGTGTGTGCACCAACTTTGGTGAAAAACTCCAGCTAATTTTGAAGTAAGTTTGAACTGTGTACTGCATTTACCAGGATGCAATGGGGCAAACTGTGCTGGGACTGTGAGGCAGTGTGCCCCCAACACCCTTTCTGTTTAAAAGGCTCCCTTGAGCCAGCAAGCTGACGAGCTTTGGAGATGCACCTGTGTGCCTGTGAGTGGTACTGTGACCTAAGTGGAACTTGGCAGCATTTCTAGCAACCCCAGATGATATTTTTTTTTGCTCTCTAATACTGCTGCTCTCTACTGAAGACGGGCTCAAGCCTGAAACAGGTGTCTAATAATATAGAGCAATGGTTGCCCCAACTTTGGAGAAACACTCCAGCTAATTTTGAAGTAAGTTTGAACTTTGTACTGCATTTACCAGGATGCAATGGGGCAAATTGTGCTGGGACTGTGAGGCAGTGGGCTCCCAACCCCCTTACTGTTTAACAGGCTCCCTTGAGCCAGCAAGCTGACGAGCTTTGGAGATGCACCTGTGTGTCTGTGAGGGGTACTGTGACCTAAGAGGAACTTTGCAGCATTTCTAGCAACCCCAGTTGATTTTTTTTTTCTCTCTAATACTGCTGCTCTCTACTGAAGACGGGCTCAACCCAGAAACACGTGTCTAGAGATATACAGCAATGTCTGCACCAACTTTGGTGAAAAACTCCAGCTAATTTTGAAGTAAGTCTGAACTGTGTACTGCATTTACCAGGATGCAATGGGGCAAACTGTGCTGGGACTGTGAGGCAGTGTGCTCGCAACCCCCATTCTGTTTAAAAGGCTCCCTTCAGCCAGCAAGCTGACGAGCTTTGGAGATGCATCTGTGTGCCTGTGAGTGGTACTGTGACCTAAGAGGAACTTGGCAGCATTTCCAGCAACCCCAGATAATTTTATTTTGTTCTCTAATAGTGCTGCTCTCTACTGAAGACGGGCTCAACCCAGAAACACATGTCTAGAGATATACAGCAGTGTGTGCACCAATTTTGGTGAAAAACTCCAGCTAATTTTGAAGTCATTTTGAACTGTGTACTGCATTTACCGGGATGCAATGGGGCAAACTGTGCTGGGACTGTGAGGCAATGTGCCTCCAACACCCTTTCCGTTTAAAAGGCTCCCTTGAGCCAGCAAGCTGACGAGCTTTGGAGATGCACCTGTGTGCCTGTGAGTGGTACTGTGACCTAAGAGGAACTTGGCACAGTTCCAGCAACCCCAGATGATATTTTGTTTTGCTCTCTAATACTGCTGCTCTCTACTGAAGACGGGCTCAACCCAGAAACACGTGTCTAGAGATATACAACAATGTCTGCACCAACTTTGGTGAAAAACTCCAGCTAATTTTGAAGTAAGTCTGAACTGTGTACTGCATTTACCAGGATGCAATGGGGCAAACTGTGCTGGGACTGTGAGGCAGTGTGCTCCCAACCCACTTTCTGTTTAAAAGGCTCCCTTGAGCCAGCAAGTTGGCAAGCTTTGGAGATGCACCTGTGTGTCTGTGAGTGGTACTGTGACCTAAGAGGAACTTTGCAGCATTTCCAGCAACCACAGTATTTTTTTTGCTCCCTAATACTGCTTCTCTCTACTGAAGACGGGCTCAACCCAGAAACACGTGTCTATAGATATACAGCAATGTCTGCACCAACTTTGGTGAAAAACTCCAGCTAATTTTGAAGTAAGTTTGAACTGTGTACTGCATTTACCAGGATGCAATGGGGCAAACTGTGCTGGGACTGTGAGGCAGTGTGCTCCCAACCCCCTTTCTGTTTAAAAGGCTCCCTTGAGCCAGCAAGCTGACGAGCTTTGGAGATGCACTTGTGTGCCTGTGAGTGGTACTGTGACCTAATAGGAACTTGGCAGCATTTCCAGCAACCCCAGATGATTAGTTTTTTGCTCTCTAATACTGCTGCTCTCTACTGAAGACGGGCTCAACCCAGAAACACGTGTCTAGAGATATACAGCAATGTCTGCACCAACTTTGGTGAAAAACTCCAGCTAATTTTGAAGTAAGTCTGAACTGTGTACTGCATTTACCAGGATGCAATGGGGCAAACTGTGCTGGGACTGTGAGGCAGTGTGCTCCCAACCCACTTTCTGTTTAAAAGGCTCCCTTGAGCCAGCAAGTTGGCAAGCTTTGGAGATGCACCTGTGTGTCTGTGAGTGGTACTGTGACCTAAGAGGAACTTTGCAGCATTTCCAGCAACCACAGTATTTTTTTTGCTCCCTAATACTGCTTCTCTCTACTGAAGACGGGCTCAACCCAGAAACACGTGTCTATAGATATACAGCAATGTCTGCACCAACTTTGGTGAAAAACTCCAGCTAATTTTGAAGTAAGTTTGAACTGTGTACTGCATTTACCAGGATGCAATGGGGCAAACTGTGCTGGGACTGTGAGGCAGTGTGCTCCCAACCCCCTTTCTGTTTAAAAGGCTCCCTTGAGCCAGCAAGCTGACGAACTTTGGAGATGCACTTGTGTGCCTGTGAGTGGTACTGTGACCTAATAGGAACTCGGCAGCATTTCCAGCAACCCCAGATGATTAGTTTTTTGCTCTCTAATACTGCTGCTCTCTACTGAAGACGGGCTCAACCCAGAAACACGTGTCTAGAGATATACAGCAATGTCTGCACCAACTTTGGTGAAAAACTCCAGCTAATTTTGAAGTAAGTTTGAACTGTGTACTGCATTTACCAGGATGCAATGGGGCAAACTGTGCTGGGACTGTGAGGCAGTGTGCTCGCAACCCCCATTCTGTTTAAAAGGCTCCCTTCAGCCAGCAAGCTGACGAGCTTTGGAGATGCATCTGTGTGCCTGTGAGTGGTACTGTGACCTAAGAGGAACTTGGCAGTATTTCCAGCCACCCCAGATGATTTTATTTTGTTCTCTAATAGTGCTGCTCTCTACTGAAGACGGGCTCAACCCAGAAACACGTGTCTAGAGATATACAGCAGTGTGTGCACCAACTTTGGTGAAAAACTCCAGCTAATTTTGAAGTAAGTTTGAACTGTGTACTGCATTTACCAGGATGCAATGGGGCAAACTGTGCTGGGACTGTGAGGCAGTGTGCCCCCAACACCCTTTCTGTTTAAAAGGCTCCCTTGAGCCAGCAAGCTGACGAGCTTTGGAGATGCACCTGTGTGCCTGTGAGTGGTACTGTGACCTAAGAGGAACTTGGCAGCATTTCTAGCAACCCCAGATGATATTTTTTTTGCTCTCTAATACTGCTGCTCTCTACTGAAGACGGGCTCAAGCCTGAAACAGGTGTCTAATAATATAGAGCAATGGTTGCCCCAACTTTGGAGAAACACTCCAGCTAATTTTGAAGTAAGTTTGAACTTTGTACTGCATTTACCAGGATGCAATGGGGCAAATTGTGCTGGGACTGTGAGGCAGTGGGCTCCCAACCCCCTTACTGTTTAACAGGCTCCCTTGAGCCAGCAAGCTGACGAGCTTTGGAGATGCACCTGTATGTCTGTGAGTGGTACTGTGACCTAAGAGGAACTTGGCAGCATTTCCAGCAACACCAGATGATTATTTTTTTGCTCTCTAATACTGCTGCTCTCTACTGAAGACGGGCTCAACCCAGAAACACGTGTCTAGAGATATACAACAATGTCTGCACCAACTTTGGTGAAAAACTCCAGCTAATTTTGAAGTAAGTCTGAACTGTGTACTGCATTTACCAGGATGCAATGGGGCAAACTGTGCTGGGACTGTGAGGCAGTGTGCTCCCAACCCACTTTCTGTTTAAAAGGCTCCCTTGAGCCAGCAAGTTGGCAAGCTTTGGAGATGCACCTGTGTGTCTGTGAGTGGTACTGTGACCTAAGAGGAACTTTGCAGCATTTCCAGCAACCACAGTATTCTTTTTGCTCCCTAATACTGCTGCTCTCTACTGAAGACGGGCTCAACCCAGAAACACGTGTCTATAGATATACAGCAATGTCTGCACCAACTTTGGTGAAAAACTCCAGCTAATTTTGAAGTAAGTCTGAACTGTGTACTGCATTTACCAGGATGCAATGGGGCAAACTGTGCTGGGACTGTGAGGCAGTGTGCTCGCAACCCCCATTCTGTTTAAAAGGCTCCCTTGAGCCAGCAAGTTGGCAAGCTTTGGAGATGCACCTGTGTGTCTGTGAGTGGTACTGTGACCTAAGAGGAACTTTGCAGCATTTCCAGCAACCACAGTATTTTTTTTGCTCCCTAATACTGCTGCTCTCTACTGAAGACGGGCTCAACCCAGAAACACGTGTCTATAGATATACAGCAATGTCTGCACCAACTTTGGTGAAAAACTCCAGCTAATTTTGAAGTAAGTTTGAACTGTGTACTGCATTTACCAGGATGCAATGGGGCAAACTGTGCTGGGACTGTGAGGCAGTGTGCTCCCAACCCCCTTTCTGTTTAAAAGGCTCCCTTGAGCCAGCAAGCTGACGAGCTTTGGAGATGCACTTGTGTGCCTGTGAGTGGTACTGTGACCTAATAGGAACTTGGCAGCATTTCCAGCAACCCCAGATGATTAGTTTTTTGCTCTCTAATACTGCTGCTCTCTACTGAAGACGGGCTCAACCCAGAAACACGTGTCTAGAGATATACAGCAATGTCTGCACCAACTTTGGTGAAAAACTCCAGCTAATTTTGAAGTAAGTTTGAACTGTGTACTGCATTTACCAGGATGCAATGGGGCAAACTGTGCTGGGACTGTGAGGCAGTGTGCTCGCAACCCCCATTCTGTTTAAAAGGCTCCCTTCAGCCAGCAAGCTGACGAGCTTTGGAGATGCATCTGTGTGCCTGTGAGTGGTACTGTGACCTAAGAGGAACTTGGCAGTATTTCCAGCCACCCCAGATGATTTTATTTTGTTCTCTAATAGTGCTGCTCTCTACTGAAGACGGGCTCAACCCAGAAACACGTGTCTAGAGATATACAGCAGTGTGTGCACCAACTTTGGTGAAAAACTCCAGCTAATTTTGAAGTAAGTTTGAACTGTGTACTGCATTTACCAGGATGCAATGGGGCAAACTGTGCTGGGACTGTGAGGCAGTGTGCCCCCAACACCCTTTCTGTTTAAAAGGCTCCCTTGAGCCAGCAAGCTGACGAGCTTTGGAGATGCACCTGTGTGCCTGTGAGTGGTACTGTGACCTAAGAGGAACTTGGCAGCATTTCTAGCAACCCCAGATGATATTTTTTTTGCTCTCTAATACTGCTGCTCTCTACTGAAGACGGGCTCAAGCCTGAAACAGGTGTCTAATAATATAGAGCAATGGTTGCCCCAACTTTGGAGAAACACTCCAGCTAATTTTGAAGTAAGTTTGAACTTTGTACTGCATTTACCAGGATGCAATGGGGCAAATTGTGCTGGGACTGTGAGGCAGTGGGCTCCCAACCCCCTTACTGTTTAACAGGCTCCCTTGAGCCAGCAAGCTGACGAGCTTTGGAGATGCACCTGTATGTCTGTGAGTGGTACTGTGACCTAAGAGGAACTTGGCAGCATTTCCAGCAACACCAGATGATTATTTTTTTGCTCTCTAATACTGCTGCTCTCTACTGAAGACGGGCTCAACCCAGAAACACGTGTCTAGAGATATACAACAATGTCTGCACCAACTTTGGTGAAAAACTCCAGCTAATTTTGAAGTAAGTCTGAACTGTGTACTGCATTTACCAGGATGCAATGGGGCAAACTGTGCTGGGACTGTGAGGCAGTGTGCTCCCAACCCACTTTCTGTTTAAAAGGCTCCCTTGAGCCAGCAAGTTGGCAAGCTTTGGAGATGCACCTGTGTGTCTGTGAGTGGTACTGTGACCTAAGAGGAACTTTGCAGCATTTCCAGCAACCACAGTATTTTTTTTGCTCCCTAATACTGCTGCTCTCTACTGAAGACGGGCTCAACCCAGAAACACGTGTCTATAGATATACAGCAATGTCTGCACCAACTTTGGTGAAAAACTCCAGCTAATTTTGAAGTAAGTTTGAACTGTGTACTGCATTTACCAGGATGCAATGGGGCAAACTGTGCTGGGACTGTGAGGCAGTGTGCTCCCAACCCCCTTTCTGTTTAAAAGGCTCCCTTAAGCCAGCAAGCTGACGAGCTTTGGAGATGCACTTGTGTGCCTGTGAGTGGTACTGTGACCTAAAAGGAACTTGGCAGCATTTCCAGCAACCCCAGATGATTAGTTTTTTGCTCTCTAATACTGCTGCTCTCTACTGAAGACGGGCTCAACCCAGAAACACGTGTCTATAGATATACAGCAATGTCTGCACCAACTTTGGTGAAAAACTCCAGCTAATTTTGAAGTAAGTTTGAACTGTGTACTGCATATACCAGGATGCAATGGGGCAAACTGTGCTGGGACTGTGAGGCAGTGTGCTCCCAACCCCCTTTCTGTTTAAAAGGCTCCCTTGAGCCAGCAAGCTGACGAGCTTTGGAGATGCACTTGTGTGCCTGTGAGTGGTACTGTGACCTAAAAGGAACTTGGCAGCATTTCCAGCAACCCCAGATGATTAGTTTTTTGCTCTCTAATACTGCTGCTCTCTACTGAAGACGGGCTCAACCCAGAAACACGTGTCTAGAGATATACAGCAATGTCTGCACCAACTTTGGTGAAAAACTCCAGCTAATTTTGAAGTAAGTTTGAACTGTGTACTGCATTTACCAGGATGCAATGGGGCAAACTGTGCTGGGACTGTGAGGCAGTGAGCTCGCAACCCCCATTCTGTTTAAAAGGCTCCCTTCAGCCAGCAAGCTGACGAGCTTTGGAGATGCATCTGTGTGCCTGTGAGTGGTACTGTGACCTAAGAGGAACTTGGCAGCATTTCCAGCAACCCCAGATGATTTTATTTTGTTCTCTAATAGTGCTGCTCTCTACTGAAGACGGGCTCAACCCAGAAACACATGTCTAGAGATATACAGCAGTGTGTGCACCAACTTTGGTGAAAAACTCCAGCTAATTTTGAAGTACGTTTGAACTGTGTACTGCATTTACCAGGATACAATGGGGCAAACTGTGCTGGGACTGTGAGGCAGTGTGCCCCCAACACCCTTTCTGTTTAAAAGGCTCCCTTGAGCCAGCAAGCTGAAGAGCTTTGGAGATGCACCTGTGTGCCTGTGAGTGGTACTGTGACCTAGTAGGAACTTAGCATAGTTCCAGCAACCCCAGATGATATTTTCTTTTGCTCTCTAATACTGCTGCTCTCTACTGAAGACGGGCTCAAGACTGAAACACGTGTCTAGAAATATAGAGCAATGTCTGCACCAACTTTGGTGAAATACTCCAGCTAATTTTGAAGTAAGTTTGAACTTTGTACTGCATTTACCAGGATGCAATGGAGCAAACTGTGCTGGGACTGTGAGGCAGTATGCTCGCAACCCCCATTCTGTTTAAAAGGCTCCCTTCAGCCAGCAATCTGACGAGCTTTGGAGATGCTCCTGTGTGCCTGTTAGTGGTACTGTGACCTAAGAGGAACTTGGCAGCATTTCCAGCAACCCCAAATTATTATTTTCTTTGCTCTCTAATACAGCTGCTCTCTACTGAAGACGGGCTCAACCCAGAAACACGTGTCTAGAGATATACAACAATGTCTGCACCAACTTTGGTGAAAAACTCCAGCTAATTTTGAAGTAAGTCTGAACTGTGTACTGCATTTACCAGGATGCAATGGGGCAAACTGTGCTGGGCCTGTGAGGCAGTGTGCTCCCAACCCCCTTTCTGTTTAAAAGGCTCCCTTGAGCCAGCAAGCTGACGAGCTTTGGAGATGCGCTTGTGTGCCTGTGAGTGGTACTGTGACCTAAGAGGAACTTGGCAGCATTTCCAGCAACCCCAGATGATTATTTTTATGCTCTCTAATACTGCTGCTCTCTACTGAAGACGGGCTCAACCCAGAAACACGTGTCTAGAGATATACAGCAATGTCTGCACTAACTTTGGTGGAAAACTCCAGCTAATTTTGAAGTAAGTTTGAACTGTGTACTGCATTTACCAGGATGCAATGGGGCAAACTGTGCTGGGACTGTGAGGCAGTGTGCTCCCAACCCCCTTACTGTTTAAAAGGCTCCCTTGAGCCAGCAAGCTGACGATCTTTGGAGATGCACCTGTGTGTCTGTGAGTGGTACTGTGACCTAAGAGGAACTTGGCAGCATTTCCAGCAACCCCAAATGATTATTTTTTTGCTCTCTAATACTGCTGCTCTCTACTGAAGACGGGCTCAACCCAGAAACACGTGTCTAGAGATATACAGCAATGTATGCATCAACTTTGGTGAAAAACTCCAGCTAATTTTGAAGTAAGTCTGAACTGTGTACTGCATTTACCAGCATGCAATGGGGCAAACTGTGCTGGGACTGTGAGGCAGTATGCTCGCAACCCCCATTCTGTTTAAAAGGCTCCCTTCAGCCAGCAAGCTGACGAGCTTTGGAGATGTACCTGTGTGCCTGTGAGTGGTACTGTGACCTAAGAGGAACTTGGCAGCATTTCCAGCAACCCCAGATTATTATTTTTTTTGCTCTCTAATACAGCTGCTCTCTACTGAAGACGGGCTCAACCCAGAAACACGTGTCTAGACATATACAGCAATGTCTGCACCAACTTTGGTGAAAAACTCCAGCTAATTTTGAAGTAAGTTTGAACTGTGTACTGCATTTACCAGGATGCATTGGGGCAAACTGTGCTGGGACTGTGAGGCAGTGTGCTCCCAACCCCCTTTCTGTTTAAAAGGCTCCCTTGTGCCAGCAAACTGACGAGCTTTGGAGATGCACTTGTGTGCCTGTGAGTGGTACTGTGACCTAAGAGGAACTTGGCAGCATTTCCAGCAACCCCAGATGATTTGTTTTTTGCTCTCTAATACTGCTGCTCTCTACTGAAGACGGGCTCAACCCAGAAACACGTGTCTAGAGATATACAGCAATGTCTGCACCAACTTTGGTGAAAAACTCCAGCTAATTTTGAAGTAAGTTTGCACTGTGTACTGCATTTACCAGGATGCAATGGGGCAAACTGTGCTGGGACTGTGAGGCAGTGTGCTCGCAACCCCCATTCTGTTTAAAAGGCTCCCTTCAGCCAGCAAGCTGACGAGCTTTGGAGATGCATCTGTGTGCCTGTGAGTGGTACTGTGACCTAAGAGGAACTTGGCAGCATTTCCAGCAACCCCAGATGATTTTATTTTGTTCTCTAATAGTGCTGCTCTCTACTGAAGACGGGCTCAACCCAGAAACACATGTCTAGAGATATACAGCAGTGTGTGCACCAACTTTGGTGAAAAACTCCAGCTAATTTTGAAGTACGTTTGAACTGTGTACTGCATTTACCAGGATGCAATGGGGCAAACTGTGCTGGGACTGTGAGGCAGTGTGCCCCCAAACACCCTTTCTGTTTAAAAGGCTCCCTTGAGCCAGCAAGCTGACGAGCTTTGGAGATGCACCTGTGTGCCTGTGAGTGGTACTGTGACCTAAGAGGAACTTGGCACAGTTCCAGCAACCCCAGATGATATTTTCTTTTGCTCTCTAATACTGCTGCTCTCTACTGAAGACGGGCTCAAGCCTGAAACACGTGTCTAGAAATATAGAGCAATGTCTGCACCAACTTTGGTGAAACACTCCAGCAAATTTTGAAGTAAGTTTGAACTTTGTACTGCATTTACCAGGATGCAATGGGGCAAACTGTGCTGGGACTGTGAGGCAGAGTGCTCCCAACCCCCTTACCATTTGAAAAGGCTCCCTTGAGCCAGCAAGCTGACGAGCTTTGGAGATGCACCTGTGTGTCTGTGAGTGGTACTGTGACCTAAGAGGAACTTGGCAGCATTTCCAGCAACCCCAGATGATTATTTTTTTGCACTCTAATACTGCTGCTCTCTACTGAAGACGGGCTCAACCCAGAAACACGTGTCTAGAGATATACAGCAATGTCTGCATCAACACTGGTGAAAAACTCCAGCTAATTTTGAAGTAAGTCTGAACTGTGTACTGCATTTACCAGGATACAATGAGGCAAACTGTGCTGGGACTGTGAGGCAGTATGCTCGCAACCCCCATTCTGTTTAAAAGGCTCCCTTCAGCCAGCAATCTGACGAGCTTTGGAGATGCTCCTGTGTGCCTGTTAGTGGTACTGTGACCTAAGAGGAACTTGGCAGCATTTCCAGCAACCCCAAATTATTATTTTCTTTGCTCTCTAATACAGCTGCTCTCTACTGAAGACGGGCTCAACCCAGAAACACGTGTCTAGACATATACAGCAATGTCTGCACCAACTTTTGTGAAAAACTCCAGCTAATTTTGAAGTAAGTTTGAACTATGTACTGCATTTACCAGGATGCAATGGGGCAAACTGTCCTGGGACTGTGAGGCAGTGTGCTCGCAACCCCCTTACTGTTTAAAAGGCTCCCTTGAGCCAGCAAGCTGACAAGCTTTGGAGATGCACCTGTGTGTCTGTGAGTGGTACTGTGACCTAAGAGGAACTTGGCAGCATTTCCAGCAACCCCATATGATAATTTTTTTGCTCTCTAATACTGCTGCTCTCTAGTGAAGACGGGCTCAACCCAGAAACACGTGTCTAGAGATATACAACAATGTCTGCGCCAACTTTGGTGAAAAACTCCAGCTAATTTTGAAGTAAGTCTGAACTGTGTACTGCATTTACCAGGATGCAATGGGGCAAACTGTGCTGGGCCTGTGAGGCAGTGTGCTCCCAACCCCCTTTCTGTTTAAAAGGCTCCCTTGAGCCAGCAAGCTGACGAGCTTTGGAGATGCGCTTGTGTGCCTGTGAGTGGTACTGTGACCTAAGAGAAACTTGGCAGCATTTCCAGCAACCCCAGATGATTATTTTTATGCTCTCTAATACTGCTGCTCTCTACTGAAGACGGGCTCAACCCAGAAACACGTGTCTAGAGATATACAGCAATGTCTGCACCAACTTTGGTGAAAAACTCCAGCTAATTTTGAAGTAAGTCTGAACTGTGTACTGCATTTACCAGGATGCAATGGGGCAAACTGTGCTGGGACTGTGAGGCAGTGTGCTCGCAGCCCCCATTCTGTTTAAAAGGCTCCCTTCAGCCAGCAAGCTGACGAGCTTTGGAGATGCATCTGTGTGCCTGTGAGTGGTACTGTGACCTAAGAGGAACTTGGCAGCATTTCCAGCAGCCCCAGATAATTTTATTTTGTTCTCTAATAGTGCTGCTCTCTACTGAAGACGGGCTCAACCCAGAAACACATGTCTAGAGATATACAGCAGTGTGTGCACCAATTTTGGTGAAAAACTCCAGCTAATTTTGAAGTCATTTTGAACTGTGTACTGCATTTACCAGGATGCAATGGGGCAAACTGTGCTGGGACTGTGAGGCAGTGTGCCCCCAACACCCTTTCCGTTTAAAAGGCTCCCTTGAGCCAGCAAGCTGACGAGCTTTGGAGATGCACCTGTGTGCCTGTGAGTGGTACTGTGACCTAAGAGGAACTTGGCAGCATTTCCAGCAACCCCAGATTATTATTTTTTTTGCTCTCTAATACAGCTGCTCTCTACTGAAGACGGGCTCAACCCAGAAACACATGTCTAGACATATACAGCAATGTCTGCACCAACTTTGGAGAAAAACTCCAGCTAATTTTGAAGAAAGTTAAAACTGTGTACTGCATTTACCAGGATGCAATGGGGCAAACTGTGCTAGGACTGTGAGGCAGTGTGCTCGCAACCCCCATTCTGTTTAAAAGGCTCCCTTCAGCCAGCAAGCTGACGAGCTTTGGAGATGCATCTGTGTGCCTGTGAGTGGTACTGTGACCTAAGAGGAACTTGGCAGTATTTCCAGCAACCCCAGATGATTTTATTTTGTTCTCTAATAGTGCTGTTCTCTACTGAAGACGGGCTCAACCCAGAAAAACGTGTCTAGAGATATACAGCAGTGTGTGCACCAACTTTGGTGAAAAACTCCAGCTAATTTTGAAGTAAGTTTGAACTGTGTACTGCATTTACCAGGATGCAATGGGGCAAACTGTGCTGGGACTGTGAGGCAGTGTGCCCCCAACACCCTTTCTGTTTAAAAGGCTCCCTTGAGCCAGCAAGCTGACGAGCTTTGGAGATGCACCTGTGTGCCTGTGAGTGGTACTGTGACCTAAGTGGAACTTGGCAGCATTTCTAGCAACCCCAGATGATATTTTTTTTTGCTCTCTAATACTGCTGCTCTCTACTGAAGACGGGCTCAAGCCTGAAACAGGTGTCTAATAATATAGAGCAATGGTTGCCCCAACTTTGGAGAAACACTCCAGCTAATTTTGAAGTAAGTTTGAACTTTGTACTGCATTTACCAGGATGCAATGGGGCAAATTGTGCTGGGACTGTGAGGCAGTGGGCTCCCAACCCCCTTACTGTTTAACAGGCTCCCTTGAGCCAGCAAGCTGACGAGCTTTGGAGATGCACCTGTGTGTCTGTGAGGGGTACTGTGACCTAAGAGGAACTTTGCAGCATTTCTAGCAACCCCAGTTGATTTTTTTTTTCTCTCTAATACTGCTGCTCTCTACTGAAGACGGGCTCAACCCAGAAACACGTGTCTAGAGATATACAGCAATGTCTGCACCAACTTTGGTGAAAAACTCCAGCTAATTTTGAAGTAAGTCTGAACTGTGTACTGCATTTACCAGGATGCAATGGGGCAAACTGTGCTGGGACTGTGAGGCAGTGTGCTCGCAACCCCCATTCTGTTTAAAACGCTCCCTTCAGCCAGCAAGCTGACGAGCTTTGGAGATGCATCTGTGTGCCTGTGAGTGGTACTGTGACCTAAGAGGAACTTGGCAGCATTTCCAGCAACCCCAGATAATTTTATTTTGTTCTCTAATAGTGCTGCTCTCTACTGAAGACGGGCTCAACCCAGAAACACATGTCTAGAGATATACAGCAGTGTGTGCACCAATTTTGGTGAAAAACTCCAGCTAATTTTGAAGTCATTTTGAACTGTGTACTGCATTTACCGGGATGCAATGCGGCAAACTGTGCTGGGACTGTGAGGCAATGTGCCCCCAACACCCTTTCCGTTTAAAAGGCTCCCTTGAGCCAGCAAGCTGACGAGCTTTGGAGATGCACCTGTGTGCCTGTGAGTGGTACTGTGACCTAAGAGGAACTTGGCACAGTTCCAGCAACCCCAGATGATATTTTTTTTTGCTCTCTAATACTGCTGCTCTCTACTGAAGACAGGCTCAACCCAGAAACACGTGTCTAGAGATATACAACAATGTCTGCACCAACTTTGGTGAAAAACTCCAGCTAATTTTGAAGTAAGTCTGAACTGTGTACTGCATTTACCAGGATGCAATGGGGCAAACTGTGCTGGGACTGTGAGGCAGTGTGCTCCCAACCCACTTTCTGTTTAAAAGGCTCCCTTGAGCCAGCAAGTTGGCAAGCTTTGGAGATGCACCTGTGTGTCTGTGAGTGGTACTGTGACCTAAGAGGAACTTTGCAGCATTTCCAGCAACCACAGTATTTTCTTTGCTCCCTAATACTGCTTCTCTCTACTGAAGACGGGCTCAACCCAGAAACACGTGTCTATAGATATACAGCAATGTCTGCACCAACTTTGGTGAAAAACTCCAGCTAATTTTGAAGTAAGTTTGAACTGTGTACTGCATTTACCAGGATGCAATGGGGCAAACTGTGCTGGGACTGTGAGGCAGTGTGCTCCCAACCCCCTTTCTGTTTAAAAGGCTCCCTTGAGCCAGCAAGCTGACGAGCTTTGGAGATGCACCTGTGTGTCTGTGAGGGGTACTGTGACCTAAGAGGAACTTTGCAGCATTTCTAGCAACCCCAGTTGATTTTTTTTTTCTCTCTAATACTGCTGCTCTCTACTGAAGACGGGCTCAACCCAGAAACACGTGTCTAGAGATATACAGCAATGTCTGCACCAACTTTGGTGAAAAACTCCAGCTAATTTTGAAGTAAGTCTGAACTGTGTACTGCATTTACCAGGATGCAATGGGGCAAACTGTGCTGGGACTGTGAGGCAGTGTGCTCGCAACCCCCATTCTGTTTAAAAGGCTCCCTTCAGCCAGCAAGCTGACGAGCTTTGGAGATGCATCTGTGTGCCTGTGAGTGGTACTGTGACCTAAGAGGAACTTGGCAGCATTTCCAGCAACCCCAGATAATTTTATTTTGTTCTCTAATAGTGCTGCTCTCTACTGAAGACGGGCTCAACCCAGAAACACATGTCTAGAGATATACAGCAGTGTGTGCACCAATTTTGGTGAAAAACTCCAGCTAATTTTGAAGTCATTTTGAACTGTGTACTGCATTTACCGGGATGCAATGCGGCAAACTGTGCTGGGACTGTGAGGCAATGTGCCCCCAACACCCTTTCCGTTTAAAAGGCTCCCTTGAGCCAGCAAGCTGACGAGCTTTGGAGATGCACCTGTGTGCCTGTGAGTGGTACTGTGACCTAAGAGGAACTTGGCACAGTTCCAGCAACCCCAGATGATATTTTTTTTTGCTCTCTAATACTGCTGCTCTCTACTGAAGACAGGCTCAACCCAGAAACACGTGTCTAGAGATATACAACAATGTCTGCACCAACTTTGGTGAAAAACTCCAGCTAATTTTGAAGTAAGTCTGAACTGTGTACTGCATTTACCAGGATGCAATGGGGCAAACTGTGCTGGGACTGTGAGGCAGTGTGCTCCCAACCCACTTTCTGTTTAAAAGGCTCCCTTGAGCCAGCAAGTTGGCAAGCTTTGGAGATGCACCTGTGTGTCTGTGAGTGGTACTGTGACCTAAGAGGAACTTTGCAGCATTTCCAGCAACCACAGTATTTTCTTTGCTCCCTAATACTGCTTCTCTCTACTGAAGACGGGCTCAACCCAGAAACACGTGTCTATAGATATACAGCAATGTCTGCACCAACTTTGGTGAAAAACTCCAGCTAATTTTGAAGTAAGTTTGAACTGTGTACTGCATTTACCAGGATGCAATGGGGCAAACTGTGCTGGGACTGTGAGGCAGTGTGCTCCCAACCCCCTTTCTGTTTAAAAGGCTCCCTTGAGCCAGCAAGCTGACGAGCTTTGGAGATGCACTTGTGTGCCTGTGAGTGGTACTGTGACCTAATAGGAACTTGGCAGCATTTCCAGCAACCCCAGATGATTAGTTTTTTGCTCTCTAATACTGCTGCTCTCTACTGAAGACGGGCTCAACCCAGAAACACGTGTCTATAGATATACAGCAATGTCTGCACCAACTTTGGTGAAAAACTCCAGCTAATTTTGAAGTAAGTTTGAACTGTGTACTGCATTTACCAGGATGCAATGGGGCAAACTGTGCTGGGACTGTGAGGCAGTGTGCTCCCAACCCCCTTTCTGTTTAAAAGGCTCCCTTGAGCCAGCAAGCTGACGAGCTTTGGAGATGCACTTGTGTGCCTGTGAGTGGTACTGTGACCTAATAGGAACTTGGCAGCATTTCCAGCAACCCCAGATGATTAGTTTTTTGCTCTCTAATACTGCTGCTCTCTACTGAAGACGGGCTCAACCCAGAAACACGTGTCTAGAGATATACAGCAATGTCTGCACCAACTTTGGTGAAAAACTCCAGCTAATTTTGAAGTAAGTTTGAACTGTGTACTGCATTTACCAGGATGCAATGGGGCAAACTGTGCTGGGACTGTGAGGCAGTGTGCTCGCAACCCCCATTCTGTTTAAAAGGCTCCCTTCAGCCAGCAAGCTGACGAGCTTTGGAGATGCATCTGTGTGCCTGTGAGTGGTACTGTGACCTAAGAGGAACTTGGCAGTATTTCCAGCCACCCCAGATGATTTTATTTTGTTCTCTAATAGTGCTGCTCTCTACTGAAGACGGGCTCAACCCAGAAACACGTGTCTAGAGATATACAGCAGTGTGTGCACCAACTTTGGTGAAAAACTCCAGCTAATTTTGAAGTAAGTTTGAACTGTGTACTGCATTTACCAGGATGCAATGGGGCAAACTGTGCTGGGACTGTGAGGCAGTGTGCCCCCAACACCCTTTCTGTTTAAAAGGCTCCCTTGAGCCAGCAAGCTGACGAGCTTTGGAGATGCACCTGTGTGCCTGTGAGTGGTACTGTGACCTAAGAGGAACTTGGCAGCATTTCTAGCAACCCCAGATGATATTTTTTTTGCTCTCTAATACTGCTGCTCTCTACTGAAGACGGGCTCAAGCCTGAAACAGGTGTCTAATAATATAGAGCAATGGTTGCCCCAACTTTGGAGAAACACTCCAGCTAATTTTGAAGTAAGTTTGAACTTTGTACTGCATTTACCAGGATGCAATGGGGCAAATTGTGCTGGGACTGTGAGGCAGTGGGCTCCCAACCCCCTTACTGTTTAACAGGCTCCCTTGAGCCAGCAAGCTGACGAGCTTTGGAGATGCACCTGTATGTCTGTGAGTGGTACTGTGACCTAAGAGGAACTTGGCAGCATTTCCAGCAACACCAGATGATTATTTTTTTGCTCTCTAATACTGCTGCTCTCTACTGAAGACGGGCTCAACCCAGAAACACGTGTCTAGAGATATACAACAATGTCTGCACCAACTTTGGTGAAAAACTCCAGCTAATTTTGAAGTAAGTCTGAACTGTGTACTGCATTTACCAGGATGCAATGGGGCAAACTGTGCTGGGACTGTGAGGCAGTGTGCTCCCAACCCACTTTCTGTTTAAAAGGCTCCCTTGAGCCAGCAAGTTGGCAAGCTTTGGAGATGCACCTGTGTGTCTGTGAGTGGTACTGTGACCTAAGAGGAACTTTGCAGCATTTCCAGCAACCACAGTATTCTTTTTGCTCCCTAATACTGCTGCTCTCTACTGAAGACGGGCTCAACCCAGAAACACGTGTCTATAGATATACAGCAATGTCTGCACCAACTTTGGTGAAAAACTCCAGCTAATTTTGAAGTAAGTCTGAACTGTGTACTGCATTTACCAGGATGCAATGGGGCAAACTGTGCTGGGACTGTGAGGCAGTGTGCTCGCAACCCCCATTCTGTTTAAAAGGCTCCCTTGAGCCAGCAAGTTGGCAAGCTTTGGAGATGCACCTGTGTGTCTGTGAGTGGTACTGTGACCTAAGAGGAACTTTGCAGCATTTCCAGCAACCACAGTATTTTTTTTGCTCCCTAATACTGCTGCTCTCTACTGAAGACGGGCTCAACCCAGAAACACGTGTCTATAGATATACAGCAATGTCTGCACCAACTTTGGTGAAAAACTCCAGCTAATTTTGAAGTAAGTTTGAACTGTGTACTGCATTTACCAGGATGCAATGGGGCAAACTGTGCTGGGACTGTGAGGCAGTGTGCTCCCAACCCCCTTTCTGTTTAAAAGGCTCCCTTGAGCCAGCAAGCTGACGAGCTTTGGAGATGCACTTGTGTGCCTGTGAGTGGTACTGTGACCTAATAGGAACTTGGCAGCATTTCCAGCAACCCCAGATGATTAGTTTTTTGCTCTCTAATACTGCTGCTCTCTACTGAAGACGGGCTCAACCCAGAAACACGTGTCTAGAGATATACAGCAATGTCTGCACCAACTTTGGTGAAAAACTCCAGCTAATTTTGAAGTAAGTTTGAACTGTGTACTGCATTTACCAGGATGCAATGGGGCAAACTGTGCTGGGACTGTGAGGCAGTGTGCTCGCAACCCCCATTCTGTTTAAAAGGCTCCCTTCAGCCAGCAAGCTGACGAGCTTTGGAGATGCATCTGTGTGCCTGTGAGTGGTACTGTGACCTAAGAGGAACTTGGCAGTATTTCCAGCCACCCCAGATGATTTTATTTTGTTCTCTAATAGTGCTGCTCTCTACTGAAGACGGGCTCAACCCAGAAACACGTGTCTAGAGATATACAGCAGTGTGTGCACCAACTTTGGTGAAAAACTCCAGCTAATTTTGAAGTAAGTTTGAACTGTGTACTGCATTTACCAGGATGCAATGGGGCAAACTGTGCTGGGACTGTGAGGCAGTGTGCCCCCAACACCCTTTCTGTTTAAAAGGCTCCCTTGAGCCAGCAAGCTGACGAGCTTTGGAGATGCACCTGTGTGCCTGTGAGTGGTACTGTGACCTAAGAGGAACTTGGCAGCATTTCTAGCAACCCCAGATGATATTTTTTTTGCTCTCTAATACTGCTGCTCTCTACTGAAGACGGGCTCAAGCCTGAAACAGGTGTCTAATAATATAGAGCAATGGTTGCCCCAACTTTGGAGAAACACTCCAGCTAATTTTGAAGTAAGTTTGAACTTTGTACTGCATTTACCAGGATGCAATGGGGCAAATTGTGCTGGGACTGTGAGGCAGTGGGCTCCCAACCCCCTTACTGTTTAACAGGCTCCCTTGAGCCAGCAAGCTGACGAGCTTTGGAGATGCACCTGTATGTCTGTGAGTGGTACTGTGACCTAAGAGGAACTTGGCAGCATTTCCAGCAACACCAGATGATTATTTTTTTGCTCTCTAATACTGCTGCTCTCTACTGAAGACGGGCTCAACCCAGAAACACGTGTCTAGAGATATACAACAATGTCTGCACCAACTTTGGTGAAAAACTCCAGCTAATTTTGAAGTAAGTCTGAACTGTGTACTGCATTTACCAGGATGCAATGGGGCAAACTGTGCTGGGACTGTGAGGCAGTGTGCTCCCAACCCACTTTCTGTTTAAAAGGCTCCCTTGAGCCAGCAAGTTGGCAAGCTTTGGAGATGCACCTGTGTGTCTGTGAGTGGTACTGTGACCTAAGAGGAACTTTGCAGCATTTCCAGCAACCACAGTATTTTTTTTGCTCCCTAATACTGCTGCTCTCTACTGAAGACGGGCTCAACCCAGAAACACGTGTCTATAGATATACAGCAATGTCTGCACCAACTTTGGTGAAAAACTCCAGCTAATTTTGAAGTAAGTTTGAACTGTGTACTGCATTTACCAGGATGCAATGGGGCAAACTGTGCTGGGACTGTGAGGCAGTGTGCTCCCAACCCCCTTTCTGTTTAAAAGGCTCCCTTAAGCCAGCAAGCTGACGAGCTTTGGAGATGCACTTGTGTGCCTGTGAGTGGTACTGTGACCTAAAAGGAACTTGGCAGCATTTCCAGCAACCCCAGATGATTAGTTTTTTGCTCTCTAATACTGCTGCTCTCTACTGAAGACGGGCTCAACCCAGAAACACGTGTCTATAGATATACAGCAATGTCTGCACCAACTTTGGTGAAAAACTCCAGCTAATTTTGAAGTAAGTTTGAACTGTGTACTGCATATACCAGGATGCAATGGGGCAAACTGTGCTGGGACTGTGAGGCAGTGTGCTCCCAACCCCCTTTCTGTTTAAAAGGCTCCCTTGAGCCAGCAAGCTGACGAGCTTTGGAGATGCACTTGTGTGCCTGTGAGTGGTACTGTGACCTAAAAGGAACTTGGCAGCATTTCCAGCAACCCCAGATGATTAGTTTTTTGCTCTCTAATACTGCTGCTCTCTACTGAAGACGGGCTCAACCCAGAAACACGTGTCTAGAGATATACAGCAATGTCTGCACCAACTTTGGTGAAAAACTCCAGCTAATTTTGAAGTAAGTTTGAACTGTGTACTGCATTTACCAGGATGCAATGGGGCAAACTGTGCTGGGACTGTGAGGCAGTGAGCTCGCAACCCCCATTCTGTTTAAAAGGCTCCCTTCAGCCAGCAAGCTGACGAGCTTTGGAGATGCATCTGTGTGCCTGTGAGTGGTACTGTGACCTAAGAGGAACTTGGCAGCATTTCCAGCAACCCCAGATGATTTTATTTTGTTCTCTAATAGTGCTGCTCTCTACTGAAGACGGGCTCAACCCAGAAACACATGTCTAGAGATATACAGCAGTGTGTGCACCAACTTTGGTGAAAAACTCCAGCTAATTTTGAAGTACGTTTGAACTGTGTACTGCATTTACCAGGATGCAATGGGGCAAACTGTGCTGGGACTGTGAGGCAGTGTGCCCCCAACACCCTTTCTGTTTAAAAGGCTCCCTTGAGCCAGCAAGCTGAAGAGCTTTGGAGATGCACCTGTGTGCCTGTGAGTGGTACTGTGACCTAGTAGGAACTTAGCATAGTTCCAGCAACCCCAGATGATATTTTCTTTTGCTCTCTAATACTGCTGCTCTCTACTGAAGACGGGCTCAAGACTGAAACACGTGTCTAGAAATATAGAGCAATGTCTGCACCAACTTTGGTGAAATACTCCAGCTAATTTTGAAGTAAGTTTGAACTTTGTACTGCATTTACCAGGATGCAATGGAGCAAACTGTGCTGGGACTGTGAGGCAGTATGCTCCCAACCCCCTAACTGTTTGAAAAGGCTCCCTTGAGCCAGCAAGCTGACGAGCTTTGGAGATGCACCTGTGTGTCTGTGAGTGGTACTGTGACCTAAGAGGAACTTGGCAGCATTTCCAGCAACCCCAGATGATTATTTTTTTGCTCTCTAATACTGCTGCTCTCTACTGAAGACGGGCTCAACCCAGAAACACGTGTCTAGAGATATACAGCAATGTCTGCACCAACTTTGGTGAAAAACTCCAGCTAATTTTGAAGTAAGTTTGAACTGTGTACTGCATTTACCAGGATGCAATGGGGCAAACTGTGCTGGGACTGTGAGGCAGTGTGCTCGCAACCCCCATTCTGTTTAAAAGGCTCCCTTCAGCCAGCAAGCTGACGAGCTTTGGAGATGCATCTGTGTGCCTGTGAGTGGTACTGTGACCTAAGAGGAACTTGGCAGCATTTCCAGCAACCCCAGATGATTTTATTTTGTTCTCTAATAGTGCTGCTCTCTACTGAAGACGGGCTCAACCCAGAAACACATGTCTAGAGATATACAGCAGTGTGTGCACCAACTTTGGTGAAAAACTCCAGCTAATTTTGAAGTACGTTTGAACTGTGTACTGCATTTACCAGGATGCAATGGGGCAAACTGTGCTGGGACTGTGAGGCAGTGTGCCCCCAAACACCCTTACTGTTTAAAAGGCTCCCTTGAGCCAGCAAGCTGACGAGCTTTGGAGATGCACCTGTGTGCCTGTGAGTGGTACTGTGACCTAAGAGGAACTTGGCACAGTTCCAGCAACCCCAGATGATATTTTCTTTTGCTCTCTAATACTGCTGCTCTCTACTGAAGACGGGCTCAAGCCTGAAACACGTGTCTAGAAATATAGAGCAATGTCTGCACCAACTTTGGTGAAACACTCCAGCAAATTTTGAAGTAAGTTTGAACATTGTACTGCATTTACCAGGATGCAATGGGGCAAACTGTGCTGGGACTGTGAGGCAGAGTGCTCCCAACCCCCTTACCATTTGAAAAGGCTCCCTTGAGCCAGCAAGCTGACGAGCTTTGGAGATGCACCTGTGTGTCTGTGAGTGGTACTGTGACCTAAGAGGAACTTGGCAGCATTTCCAGCAACCCCAGATGATTATTTTTTTGCACTCTAATACTGCTGCTCTCTACTGAAGACGGGCTCAACCCAGAAACACGTGTCTAGAGATATACAGCAATGTCTGCATCAACACTGGTGAAAAACTCCAGCTAATTTTGAAGTAAGTCTGAACTGTGTACTGCATTTACCAGGATACAATGAGGCAAACTGTGCTGGGACTGTGAGGCAGTATGCTCGCAACCCCCATTCTGTTTAAAAGGCTCCCTTCAGCCAGCAATCTGACGAGCTTTGGAGATGCTCCTGTGTGCCTGTTAGTGGTACTGTGACCTAAGAGGAACTTGGCAGCATTTCCAGCAACCCCAAATTATTATTTTCTTTGCTCTCTAATACAGCTGCTCTCTACTGAAGACGGGCTCAACCCAGAAACACGTGTCTAGACATATACAGCAATGTCTGCACCAACTTTTGTGAAAAACTCCAGCTAATTTTGAAGTAAGTTTGAACTATGTACTGCATTTACCAGGATGCAATGGGGCAAACTGTCCTGGGACTGTGAGGCAGTGTGCTCGCAACCCCCTTACTGTTTAAAAGGCTCCCTTGAGCCAGCAAGCTGACAAGCTTTGGAGATGCACCTGTGTGTCTGTGAGTGGTACTGTGACCTAAGAGGAACTTGGCAGCATTTCCAGCAACCCCATATGATAATTTTTTTGCTCTCTAATACTGCTGCTCTCTAGTGAAGACGGGCTCAACCCAGAAACACGTGTCTAGAGATATACAACAATGTCTGCACCAACTTTGGTGAAAAACTCCAGCTAATTTTGAAGTAAGTCTGAACTGTGTACTGCATTTACCAGGATGCAATGGGGCAAACTGTGCTGGGCCTGTGAGGCAGTGTGCTCCCAACCCCCTTTCTGTTTAAAAGGCTCCCTTGAGCCAGCAAGCTGACGAGCTTTGGAGATGCGCTTGTGTGCCTGTGAGTGGTACTGTGACCTAAGAGGAACTTGGCAGCATTTCCAGCAACCCCAGATGATTATTTTTATGCTCTCTAATACTGCTGCTCTCTACTGAAGACGGGCTCAACCCAGAAACACGTGTCTAGAGATATACAGCAATGTCTGCACCAACTTTGGTGAAAAACTCCAGCTAATTTTGAAGTAAGTCTGAACTGTGTACTGCATTTACCAGGATGCAATGGGGCAAACTGTGCTGGGACTGTGAGGCAGTGTGCTCGCAGCCCCCATTCTGTTTAAAAGGCTCCCTTCAGCCAGCAAGCTGACGAGCTTTGGAGATGCATCTGTGTGCCTGTGAGTGGTACTGTGACCTAAGAGGAACTTGGCAGCATTTCCAGCAGCCCCAGATAATTTTATTTTGTTCTCTAATAGTGCTGCTCTCTACTGAAGACGGGCTCAACCCAGAAACACATGTCTAGAGATATACAGCAGTGTGTGCACCAATTTTGGTGAAAAACTCCAGCTAATTTTGAAGTCATTTTGAACTGTGTACTGCATTTACCAGGATGCAATGGGGCAAACTGTGCTGGGACTGTGAGGCAGTGTGCCCCCAACACCCTTTCCGTTTAAAAGGCTCCCTTGAGCCAGCAAGCTGACGAGCTTTGGAGATGCACCTGTGTGCCTGTGAGTGGTACTGTGACCTAAGAGGAACTTGGCAGCATTTCCAGCAACCCCAGATTATTATTTTTTTTGCTCTCTAATACAGCTGCTCTCTACTGAAGACGGGCTCAACCCAGAAACACGTGTCTAGACATATACAGCAATGTCTGCACCAACTTTGGAGAAAAACTCCAGCTAATTTTGAAGAAAGTTAAAACTGTGTACTGCATTTACCAGGATGCAATGGGGCAAACTGTGCTAGGACTGTGAGGCAGTGTGCTCGCAACCCCCATTCTGTTTAAAAGGCTCCCTTCAGCCAGCAAGCTGACGAGCTTTGGAGATGCATCTGTGTGCCTGTGAGTGGTACTGTGACCTAAGAGGAACTTGGCAGTATTTCCAGCAACCCCAGATGATTTTATTTTGTTCTCTAATAGTGCTGTTCTCTACTGAAGACGGGCTCAACCCAGAAAAACGTGTCTAGAGATATACAGCAGTGTGTGCACCAACTTTGGTGAAAAACTCCAGCTAATTTTGAAGTAAGTTTGAACTGTGTACTGCATTTACCAGGATGCAATGGGGCAAACTGTGCTGGGACTGTGAGGCAGTGTGCCCCCAACACCCTTTCTGTTTAAAAGGCTCCCTTGAGCCAGCAAGCTGACGAGCTTTGGAGATGCACCTGTGTGCCTGTGAGTGGTACTGTGACCTAAGTGGAACTTGGCAGCATTTCTAGCAACCCCAGATGATATTTTTTTTTGCTCTCTAATACTGCTGCTCTCTACTGAAGACGGGCTCAAGCCTGAAACAGGTGTCTAATAATATAGAGCAATGGTTGCCCCAACTTTGGAGAAACACTCCAGCTAATTTTGAAGTAAGTTTGAACTTTGTACTGCATTTACCAGGATGCAATGGGGCAAATTGTGCTGGGACTGTGAGGCAGTGGGCTCCCAACCCCCTTACTGTTTAACAGGCTCCCTTGAGCCAGCAAGCTGACGAGCTTTGGAGATGCACCTGTGTGTCTGTGAGGGGTACTGTGACCTAAGAGGAACTTTGCAGCATTTCTAGCAACCCCAGTTGATTTTTTTTTTCTCTCTAATACTGCTGCTCTCTACTGAAGACGGGCTCAACCCAGAAACACGTGTCTAGAGATATACAGCAATGTCTGCACCAACTTTGGTGAAAAACTCCAGCTAATTTTGAAGTAAGTCTGAACTGTGTACTGCATTTACCAGGATGCAATGGGGCAAACTGTGCTGGGACTGTGAGGCAGTGTGCTCGCAACCCCCATTCTGTTTAAAAGGCTCCCTTCAGCCAGCAAGCTGACGAGCTTTGGAGATGCATCTGTGTGCCTGTGAGTGGTACTGTGACCTAAGAGGAACTTGGCAGCATTTCCAGCAACCCCAGATAATTTTATTTTGTTCTCTAATAGTGCTGCTCTCTACTGAAGACGGGCTCAACCCAGAAACACATGTCTAGAGATATACAGCAGTGTGTGCACCAATTTTGGTGAAAAACTCCAGCTAATTTTGAAGTCATTTTGAACTGTGTACTGCATTTACCGGGATGCAATGGGGCAAACTGTGCTGGGACTGTGAGGCAATGTGCCCCCAACACCCTTTCCGTTTAAAAGGCTCCCTTGAGCCAGCAAGCTGACGAGCTTTGGAGATGCACCTGTGTGCCTGTGAGTGGTACTGTGACCTAAGAGGAACTTGGCACAGTTCCAGCAACCCCAGATGATATTTTTTTTTGCTCTCTAATACTGCTGCTCTCTACTGAAGACGGGCTCAACCCAGAAACACGTGTCTAGAGATATACAACAATGTCTGCACCAACTTTGGTGAAAAACTCCAGCTAATTTTGAAGTAAGTCTGAACTGTGTACTGCATTTACCAGGATGCAATGGGGCAAACTGTGCTGGGACTGTGAGGCAGTGTGCTCCCAACCCACTTTCTGTTTAAAAGGCTCCCTTGAGCCAGCAAGTTGGCAAGCTTTGGAGATGCACCTGTGTGTCTGTGAGTGGTACTGTGACCTAAGAGGAACTTTGCAGCATTTCCAGCAACCACAGTATTTTCTTTGCTCCCTAATACTGCTTCTCTCTACTGAAGACGGGCTCAACCCAGAAACACGTGTCTATAGATATACAGCAATGTCTGCACCAACTTTGGTGAAAAACTCCAGCTAATTTTGAAGTAAGTTTGAACTGTGTACTGCATTTACCAGGATGCAATGGGGCAAACTGTGCTGGGACTGTGAGGCAGTGTGCTCCCAACCCCCTTTCTGTTTAAAAGGCTCCCTTGAGCCAGCAAGCTGACGAGCTTTGGAGATGCACTTGTGTGCCTGTGAGTGGTACTGTGACCTAATAGGAACTTGGCAGCATTTCCAGCAACCCCAGATGATTAGTTTTTTGCTCTCTAATACTGCTGCTCTCTACTGAAGACGGGCTCAACCCAGAAACACGTGTCTATAGATATACAGCAATGTCTGCACCAACTTTGGTGAAAAACTCCAGCTAATTTTGAAGTAAGTTTGAACTGTGTACTGCATTTACCAGGATGCAATGGGGCAAACTGTGCTGGGACTGTGAGGCAGTGTGCTCCCAACCCCCTTTCTGTTTAAAAGGCTCCCTTGAGCCAGCAAGCTGACGAGCTTTGGAGATGCACTTGTGTGCCTGTGAGTGGTACTGTGACCTAATAGGAACTTGGCAGCATTTCCAGCAACCCCAGATGATTAGTTTTTTGCTCTCTAATACTGCTGCTCTCTACTGAAGACGGGCTCAACCCAGAAACACGTGTCTATAGATATACAGCAATGTCTGCACCAACTTTGGTGAAAAACTCCAGCTAATTTTGAAGTAAGTCTGAACTGTGTACTGCATTTACCAGGATGCAATGGGGCAAACTGTGCTGGGACTGTGAGGCAGTGTGCTCCCAACCCACTTTCTGTTTAAAAGGCTCCCTTGAGCCAGCAAGTTGGCAAGCTTTGGAGATGCACCTGTGTGTCTGTGAGTGGTACTGTGACCTAAGAGGAACTTTGCAGCATTTCCAGCAACCACAGTATTCTTTTTGCTCCCTAATACTGCTGCTCTCTACTGAAGACGGGCTCAACCCAGAAACACGTGTCTATAGATATACAGCAATGTCTGCACCAACTTTGGTGAAAAACTCCAGCTAATTTTGAAGTAAGTCTGAACTGTGTACTGCATTTACCAGGATGCAATGGGGCAAACTGTGCTGGGACTGTGAGGCAGTGTGCTCGCAACCCCCATTCTGTTTAAAAGGCTCCCTTGAGCCAGCAAGTTGGCAAGCTTTGGAGATGCACCTGTGTGTCTGTGAGTGGTACTGTGACCTAAGAGGAACTTTGCAGCATTTCCAGCAACCACAGTATTTTTTTTGCTCCCTAATACTGCTGCTCTCTACTGAAGACGGGCTCAACCCAGAAACACGTGTCTATAGATATACAGCAATGTCTGCACCAACTTTGGTGAAAAACTCCAGCTAATTTTGAAGTAAGTTTGAACTGTGTACTGCATTTACCAGGATGCAATGGGGCAAACTGTGCTGGGACTGTGAGGCAGTGTGCTCCCAACCCCCTTTCTGTTTAAAAGGCTCCCTTGAGCCAGCAAGCTGACGAGCTTTGGAGATGCACTTGTGTGCCTGTGAGTGGTACTGTGACCTAATAGGAACTTGGCAGCATTTCCAGCAACCCCAGATGATTAGTTTTTTGCTCTCTAATACTGCTGCTCTCTACTGAAGACGGGCTCAACCCAGAAACACGTGTCTAGAGATATACAGCAATGTCTGCACCAACTTTGGTGAAAAACTCCAGCTAATTTTGAAGTAAGTTTGAACTGTGTACTGCATTTACCAGGATGCAATGGGGCAAACTGTGCTGGGACTGTGAGGCAGTGTGCTCGCAACCCCCATTCTGTTTAAAAGGCTCCCTTCAGCCAGCAAGCTGACGAGCTTTGGAGATGCATCTGTGTGCCTGTGAGTGGTACTGTGACCTAAGAGGAACTTGGCAGTATTTCCAGCCACCCCAGATGATTTTATTTTGTTCTCTAATAGTGCTGCTCTCTACTGAAGACGGGCTCAACCCAGAAACACGTGTCTAGAGATATACAGCAGTGTGTGCACCAACTTTGGTGAAAAACTCCAGCTAATTTTGAAGTAAGTTTGAACTGTGTACTGCATTTACCAGGATGCAATGGGGCAAACTGTGCTGGGACTGTGAGGCAGTGTGCCCCCAACACCCTTTCTGTTTAAAAGGCTCCCTTGAGCCAGCAAGCTGACGAGCTTTGGAGATGCACCTGTGTGCCTGTGAGTGGTACTGTGACCTAAGAGGAACTTGGCAGCATTTCTAGCAACCCCAGATGATATTTTTTTTGCTCTCTAATACTGCTGCTCTCTACTGAAGACGGGCTCAAGCCTGAAACAGGTGTCTAATAATATAGAGCAATGGTTGCCCCAACTTTGGAGAAACACTCCAGCTAATTTTGAAGTAAGTTTGAACTTTGTACTGCATTTACCAGGATGCAATGGGGCAAATTGTGCTGGGACTGTGAGGCAGTGGGCTCCCAACCCCCTTACTGTTTAACAGGCTCCCTTGAGCCAGCAAGCTGACGAGCTTTGGAGATGCACCTGTATGTCTGTGAGTGGTACTGTGACCTAAGAGGAACTTGGCAGCATTTCCAGCAACACCAGATGATTATTTTTTTGCTCTCTAATACTGCTGCTCTCTACTGAAGACGGGCTCAACCCAGAAACACGTGTCTAGAGATATACAACAATGTCTGCACCAACTTTGGTGAAAAACTCCAGCTAATTTTGAAGTAAGTCTGAACTGTGTACTGCATTTACCAGGATGCAATGGGGCAAACTGTGCTGGGACTGTGAGGCAGTGTGCTCCCAACCCACTTTCTGTTTAAAAGGCTCCCTTGAGCCAGCAAGTTGGCAAGCTTTGGAGATGCACCTGTGTGTCTGTGAGTGGTACTGTGACCTAAGAGGAACTTTGCAGCATTTCCAGCAACCACAGTATTTTTTTTGCTCCCTAATACTGCTGCTCTCTACTGAAGACGGGCTCAACCCAGAAACACGTGTCTATAGATATACAGCAATGTCTGCACCAACTTTGGTGAAAAACTCCAGCTAATTTTGAAGTAAGTTTGAACTGTGTACTGCATTTACCAGGATGCAATGGGGCAAACTGTGCTGGGACTGTGAGGCAGTGTGCTCCCAACCCCCTTTCTGTTTAAAAGGCTCCCTTAAGCCAGCAAGCTGACGAGCTTTGGAGATGCACTTGTGTGCCTGTGAGTGGTACTGTGACCTAAAAGGAACTTGGCAGCATTTCCAGCAACCCCAGATGATTAGTTTTTTGCTCTCTAATACTGCTGCTCTCTACTGAAGACGGGCTCAACCCAGAAACACGTGTCTATAGATATACAGCAATGTCTGCACCAACTTTGGTGAAAAACTCCAGCTAATTTTGAAGTAAGTTTGAACTGTGTACTGCATATACCAGGATGCAATGGGGCAAACTGTGCTGGGACTGTGAGGCAGTGTGCTCCCAACCCCCTTTCTGTTTAAAAGGCTCCCTTGAGCCAGCAAGCTGACGAGCTTTGGAGATGCACTTGTGTGCCTGTGAGTGGTACTGTGACCTAAAAGGAACTTGGCAGCATTTCCAGCAACCCCAGATGATTAGTTTTTTGCTCTCTAATACTGCTGCTCTCTACTGAAGACGGGCTCAACCCAGAAACACGTGTCTAGAGATATACAGCAATGTCTGCACCAACTTTGGTGAAAAACTCCAGCTAATTTTGAAGTAAGTTTGAACTGTGTACTGCATTTACCAGGATGCAATGGGGCAAACTGTGCTGGGACTGTGAGGCAGTGAGCTCGCAACCCCCATTCTGTTTAAAAGGCTCCCTTCAGCCAGCAAGCTGACGAGCTTTGGAGATGCATCTGTGTGCCTGTGAGTGGTACTGTGACCTAAGAGGAACTTGGCAGCATTTCCAGCAACCCCAGATGATTTTATTTTGTTCTCTAATAGTGCTGCTCTCTACTGAAGACGGGCTCAACCCAGAAACACATGTCTAGAGATATACAGCAGTGTGTGCACCAACTTTGGTGAAAAACTCCAGCTAATTTTGAAGTACGTTTGAACTGTGTACTGCATTTACCAGGATGCAATGGGGCAAACTGTGCTGGGACTGTGAGGCAGTGTGCCCCCAACACCCTTTCTGTTTAAAAGGCTCCCTTGAGCCAGCAAGCTGAAGAGCTTTGGAGATGCACCTGTGTGCCTGTGAGTGGTACTGTGACCTAGTAGGAACTTAGCATAGTTCCAGCAACCCCAGATGATATTTTCTTTTGCTCTCTAATACTGCTGCTCTCTACTGAAGACGGGCTCAAGACTGAAACACGTGTCTAGAAATATAGAGCAATGTCTGCACCAACTTTGGTGAAATACTCCAGCTAATTTTGAAGTAAGTTTGAACTTTGTACTGCATTTACCAGGATGCAATGGAGCAAACTGTGCTGGGACTGTGAGGCAGTATGCTCCCAACCCCCTAACTGTTTGAAAAGGCTCCCTTGAGCCAGCAAGCTGACGAGCTTTGGAGATGCACCTGTGTGTCTGTGAGTGGTACTGTGACCTAAGAGGAACTTGGCAGCATTTCCAGCAACCCCAGATGATTATTTTTTTGCTCTCTAATACTGCTGCTCTCTACTGAAGACGGGCTCAACCCAGAAACACGTGTCTAGAGATATACAGCAATGTCTGCACCAACTTTGGTGAAAAACTCCAGCTAATTTTGAAGTAAGTTTGAACTGTGTACTGCATTTACCAGGATGCAATGGGGCAAACTGTGCTGGGACTGTGAGGCAGTGTGCTCGCAACCCCCATTCTGTTTAAAAGGCTCCCTTCAGCCAGCAAGCTGACGAGCTTTGGAGATGCATCTGTGTGCCTGTGAGTGGTACTGTGACCTAAGAGGAACTTGGCAGCATTTCCAGCAACCCCAGATGATTTTATTTTGTTCTCTAATAGTGCTGCTCTCTACTGAAGACGGGCTCAACCCAGAAACACATGTCTAGAGATATACAGCAGTGTGTGCACCAACTTTGGTGAAAAACTCCAGCTAATTTTGAAGTACGTTTGAACTGTGTACTGCATTTACCAGGATGCAATGGGGCAAACTGTGCTGGGACTGTGAGGCAGTGTGCCCCCAAACACCCTTACTGTTTAAAAGGCTCCCTTGAGCCAGCAAGCTGACGAGCTTTGGAGATGCACCTGTGTGCCTGTGAGTGGTACTGTGACCTAAGAGGAACTTGGCACAGTTCCAGCAACCCCAGATGATATTTTCTTTTGCTCTCTAATACTGCTGCTCTCTACTGAAGACGGGCTCAAGCCTGAAACACGTGTCTAGAAATATAGAGCAATGTCTGCACCAACTTTGGTGAAACACTCCAGCAAATTTTGAAGTAAGTTTGAACATTGTACTGCATTTACCAGGATGCAATGGGGCAAACTGTGCTGGGACTGTGAGGCAGAGTGCTCCCAACCCCCTTACCATTTGAAAAGGCTCCCTTGAGCCAGCAAGCTGACGAGCTTTGGAGATGCACCTGTGTGTCTGTGAGTGGTACTGTGACCTAAGAGGAACTTGGCAGCATTTCCAGCAACCCCAGATGATTATTTTTTTGCACTCTAATACTGCTGCTCTCTACTGAAGACGGGCTCAACCCAGAAACACGTGTCTAGAGATATACAGCAATGTCTGCATCAACACTGGTGAAAAACTCCAGCTAATTTTGAAGTAAGTCTGAACTGTGTACTGCATTTACCAGGATACAATGAGGCAAACTGTGCTGGGACTGTGAGGCAGTATGCTCGCAACCCCCATTCTGTTTAAAAGGCTCCCTTCAGCCAGCAATCTGACGAGCTTTGGAGATGCTCCTGTGTGCCTGTTAGTGGTACTGTGACCTAAGAGGAACTTGGCAGCATTTCCAGCAACCCCAAATTATTATTTTCTTTGCTCTCTAATACAGCTGCTCTCTACTGAAGACGGGCTCAACCCAGAAACACGTGTCTAGACATATACAGCAATGTCTGCACCAACTTTTGTGAAAAACTCCAGCTAATTTTGAAGTAAGTTTGAACTATGTACTGCATTTACCAGGATGCAATGGGGCAAACTGTCCTGGGACTGTGAGGCAGTGTGCTCGCAACCCCCTTACTGTTTAAAAGGCTCCCTTGAGCCAGCAAGCTGACAAGCTTTGGAGATGCACCTGTGTGTCTGTGAGTGGTACTGTGACCTAAGAGGAACTTGGCAGCATTTCCAGCAACCCCATATGATAATTTTTTTGCTCTCTAATACTGCTGCTCTCTAGTGAAGACGGGCTCAACCCAGAAACACGTGTCTAGAGATATACAACAATGTCTGCACCAACTTTGGTGAAAAACTCCAGCTAATTTTGAAGTAAGTCTGAACTGTGTACTGCATTTACCAGGATGCAATGGGGCAAACTGTGCTGGGCCTGTGAGGCAGTGTGCTCCCAACCCCCTTTCTGTTTAAAAGGCTCCCTTGAGCCAGCAAGCTGACGAGCTTTGGAGATGCGCTTGTGTGCCTGTGAGTGGTACTGTGACCTAAGAGGAACTTGGCAGCATTTCCAGCAACCCCAGATGATTATTTTTATGCTCTCTAATACTGCTGCTCTCTACTGAAGACGGGCTCAACCCAGAAACACGTGTCTAGAGATATACAGCAATGTCTGCACCAACTTTGGTGAAAAACTCCAGCTAATTTTGAAGTAAGTCTGAACTGTGTACTGCATTTACCAGGATGCAATGGGGCAAACTGTGCTGGGACTGTGAGGCAGTGTGCTCGCAGCCCCCATTCTGTTTAAAAGGCTCCCTTCAGCCAGCAAGCTGACGAGCTTTGGAGATGCATCTGTGTGCCTGTGAGTGGTACTGTGACCTAAGAGGAACTTGGCAGCATTTCCAGCAGCCCCAGATAATTTTATTTTGTTCTCTAATAGTGCTGCTCTCTACTGAAGACGGGCTCAACCCAGAAACACATGTCTAGAGATATACAGCAGTGTGTGCACCAATTTTGGTGAAAAACTCCAGCTAATTTTGAAGTCATTTTGAACTGTGTACTGCATTTACCAGGATGCAATGGGGCAAACTGTGCTGGGACTGTGAGGCAGTGTGCCCCCAACACCCTTTCCGTTTAAAAGGCTCCCTTGAGCCAGCAAGCTGACGAGCTTTGGAGATGCACCTGTGTGCCTGTGAGTGGTACTGTGACCTAAGAGGAACTTGGCAGCATTTCCAGCAACCCCAGATTATTATTTTTTTTGCTCTCTAATACAGCTGCTCTCTACTGAAGACGGGCTCAACCCAGAAACACGTGTCTAGACATATACAGCAATGTCTGCACCAACTTTGGAGAAAAACTCCAGCTAATTTTGAAGAAAGTTAAAACTGTGTACTGCATTTACCAGGATGCAATGGGGCAAACTGTGCTAGGACTGTGAGGCAGTGTGCTCGCAACCCCCATTCTGTTTAAAAGGCTCCCTTCAGCCAGCAAGCTGACGAGCTTTGGAGATGCATCTGTGTGCCTGTGAGTGGTACTGTGACCTAAGAGGAACTTGGCAGTATTTCCAGCAACCCCAGATGATTTTATTTTGTTCTCTAATAGTGCTGTTCTCTACTGAAGACGGGCTCAACCCAGAAAAACGTGTCTAGAGATATACAGCAGTGTGTGCACCAACTTTGGTGAAAAACTCCAGCTAATTTTGAAGTAAGTTTGAACTGTGTACTGCATTTACCAGGATGCAATGGGGCAAACTGTGCTGGGACTGTGAGGCAGTGTGCCCCCAACACCCTTTCTGTTTAAAAGGCTCCCTTGAGCCAGCAAGCTGACGAGCTTTGGAGATGCACCTGTGTGCCTGTGAGTGGTACTGTGACCTAAGTGGAACTTGGCAGCATTTCTAGCAACCCCAGATGATATTTTTTTTTGCTCTCTAATACTGCTGCTCTCTACTGAAGACGGGCTCAAGCCTGAAACAGGTGTCTAATAATATAGAGCAATGGTTGCCCCAACTTTGGAGAAACACTCCAGCTAATTTTGAAGTAAGTTTGAACTTTGTACTGCATTTACCAGGATGCAATGGGGCAAATTGTGCTGGGACTGTGAGGCAGTGGGCTCCCAACCCCCTTACTGTTTAACAGGCTCCCTTGAGCCAGCAAGCTGACGAGCTTTGGAGATGCACCTGTGTGTCTGTGAGGGGTACTGTGACCTAAGAGGAACTTTGCAGCATTTCTAGCAACCCCAGTTGATTTTTTTTTTCTCTCTAATACTGCTGCTCTCTACTGAAGACGGGCTCAACCCAGAAACACGTGTCTAGAGATATACAGCAATGTCTGCACCAACTTTGGTGAAAAACTCCAGCTAATTTTGAAGTAAGTCTGAACTGTGTACTGCATTTACCAGGATGCAATGGGGCAAACTGTGCTGGGACTGTGAGGCAGTGTGCTCGCAACCCCCATTCTGTTTAAAAGGCTCCCTTCAGCCAGCAAGCTGACGAGCTTTGGAGATGCATCTGTGTGCCTGTGAGTGGTACTGTGACCTAAGAGGAACTTGGCAGCATTTCCAGCAACCCCAGATAATTTTATTTTGTTCTCTAATAGTGCTGCTCTCTACTGAAGACGGGCTCAACCCAGAAACACATGTCTAGAGATATACAGCAGTGTGTGCACCAATTTTGGTGAAAAACTCCAGCTAATTTTGAAGTCATTTTGAACTGTGTACTGCATTTACCGGGATGCAATGGGGCAAACTGTGCTGGGACTGTGAGGCAATGTGCCCCCAACACCCTTTCCGTTTAAAAGGCTCCCTTGAGCCAGCAAGCTGACGAGCTTTGGAGATGCACCTGTGTGCCTGTGAGTGGTACTGTGACCTAAGAGGAACTTGGCACAGTTCCAGCAACCCCAGATGATATTTTTTTTTGCTCTCTAATACTGCTGCTCTCTACTGAAGACGGGCTCAACCCAGAAACACGTGTCTAGAGATATACAACAATGTCTGCACCAACTTTGGTGAAAAACTCCAGCTAATTTTGAAGTAAGTCTGAACTTTGTACTGCATTTACCAGGATGCAATGGGGCAAACTGTGCTGGGACTGTGAGGCAGTGTGCTCCCAACCCACTTTCTGTTTAAAAGGCTCCCTTGAGCCAGCAAGTTGGCAAGCTTTGGAGATGCACCTGTGTGTCTGTGAGTGGTACTGTGACCTAAGAGGAACTTTGCAGCATTTCCAGCAACCACAGTATTTTTTTTGCTCCCTAATACTGCTGCTCTCTACTGAAGACGGGCTCAACCCTGAAACACGTGTCTATAGATATACAGCAATGTCTGCACCAACTTTGGTGAAAAACTCCAGCTAATTTTGAAGTAAGTCTGAACTGTGTACTGCATTTACCAGGATGCAATGGGGCAAACTGTGCTGGGACTGTGAGGCAGTGTGCTCGCAACCCCCATTCTGTTTAAAAGGCTCCCTTGAGCCAGCAAGTTGGCAAGCTTTGGAGATGCACCTGTGTGTCTGTGAGTGGTACTGTGACCTAAGAGGAACTTTGCAGCATTTCCAGCAACCACAGTATTTTTTTTGCTCCCTAATACTGCTGCTCTCTACTGAAGACGGGCTCAACCCAGAAACACGTGTCTATAGATATACAGCAATGTCTGCACCAACTTTGGTGAAAAACTCCAGCTAATTTTGAAGTAAGTTTGAACTGTGTACTGCATTTACCAGGATGCAATGGGGCAAACTGTGCTGGGACTGTGAGGCAGTGTGCTCCCAACCCCCTTTCTGTTTAAAAGGCTCCCTTGAGCCAGCAAGCTGACGAGCTTTGGAGATGCACTTGTGTGCCTGTGAGTGGTACTGTGACCTAATAGGAACTTGGCAGCATTTCCAGCAACCCCAGATGATTAGTTTTTTGCTCTCTAATACTGCTGCTCTCTACTGAAGACGGGCTCAACCCAGAAACACGTGTCTAGAGATATACAGCAATGTCTGCACCAACTTTGGTGAAAAACTCCAGCTAATTTTGAAGTAAGTTTGAACTGTGTACTGCATTTACCAGGATGCAATGGGGCAAACTGTGCTGGGACTGTGAGGCAGTGTGCTCGCAACCCCCATTCTGTTTAAAAGGCTCCCTTCAGCCAGCAAGCTGACGAGCTTTGGAGATGCATCTGTGTGCCTGTGAGTGGTACTGTGACCTAAGAGGAACTTGGCAGTATTTCCAGCCACCCCAGATGATTTTATTTTGTTCTCTAATAGTGCTGCTCTCTACTGAAGACGGGCTCAACCCAGAAACACGTGTCTAGAGATATACAGCAGTGTGTGCACCAACTTTGGTGAAAAACTCCAGCTAATTTTGAAGTAAGTTTGAACTGTGTACTGCATTTACCAGGATGCAATGGGGCAAACTGTGCTGGGACTGTGAGGCAGTGTGCCCCCAACACCCTTTCTGTTTAAAAGGCTCCCTTGAGCCAGCAAGCTGACGAGCTTTGGAGATGCACCTGTGTGCCTGTGAGTGGTACTGTGACCTAAGAGGAACTTGGCAGCATTTCTAGCAACCCCAGATGATATTTTTTTTGCTCTCTAATACTGCTGCTCTCTACTGAAGACGGGCTCAAGCCTGAAACAGGTGTCTAATAATATAGAGCAATGGTTGCCCCAACTTTGGAGAAACACTCCAGCTAATTTTGAAGTAAGTTTGAACTTTGTACTGCATTTACCAGGATGCAATGGGGCAAATTGTGCTGGGACTGTGAGGCAGTGGGCTCCCAACCCCCTTACTGTTTAACAGGCTCCCTTGAGCCAGCAAGCTGACGAGCTTTGGAGATGCACCTGTGTGTCTGTGAGGGGTACTGTGACCTAAGAGGAACTTTGCAGCATTTCTAGCAACCCCAGTTGATTTTTTTTTTCTCTCTAATACTGCTGCTCTCTACTGAAGACGGGCTCAACCCAGAAACACGTGTCTAGAGATATACAGCAATGTCTGCACCAACTTTGGTGAAAAACTCCAGCTAATTTTGAAGTAAGTCTGAACTGTGTACTGCATTTACCAGGATGCAATGGGGCAAACTGTGCTGGGACTGTGAGGCAGTGTGCTCGCAACCCCCATTCTGTTTAAAAGGCTCCCTTCAGCCAGCAAGCTGACGAGCTTTGGAGATGCATCTGTGTGCCTGTGAGTGGTACTGTGACCTAAGAGGCACTTGGCAGCATTTCCAGCAACCCCAGATAATTTTATTTTGTTCTCTAATAGTGCTGCTCTCTACTGAAGACGGGCTCAACCCAGAAACACATGTCTAGAGATATACAGCAGTGTGTGCACCAATTTTGGTGAAAAACTCCAGCTAATTTTGAAGTCATTTTGAACTGTGTACTGCATTTACCGGGATGCAATGGGGCAAACTGTGCTGGGACTGTGAGGCAATGTGCCCCCAACACCCTTTCCGTTTAAAAGGCTCCCTTGAGCCAGCAAGCTGACGAGCTTTGGAGATGCACCTGTGTGCCTGTGAGTGGTACTGTGACCTAAGAGGAACTTGGCACAGTTCCAGCAACCCCAGATGATATTTTTTTTTGCTCTCTAATACTGCTGCTCTCTACTGAAGACGGGCTCAACCCAGAAACACGTGTCTAGAGATATACAACAATGTCTGCACCAACTTTGGTGAAAAACTCCAGCTAATTTTGAAGTAAGTCTGAACTGTGTACTGCATTTACCAGGATACAATGAGGCAAACTGTGCTGGGACTGTGAGGCAGTATGCTCGCAACCCCCATTCTGTTTAAAAGGCTCCCTTCAGCCAGCAATCTGACGAGCTTTGGAGATGCTCCTGTGTGCCTGTTAGTGGTACTGTGACCTAAGAGGAACTTGGCAGCATTTCCAGCAACCCCAAATTATTATTTTCTTTGCTCTCTAATACAGCTGCTCTCTACTGAAGACGGGCTCAACCCAGAAACACGTGTCTAGACATATACAGCAATGTCTGCACCAACTTTTGTGAAAAACTCCAGCTAATTTTGAAGTAAGTTTGAACTATGTACTGCATTTACCAGGATGCAATGGGGCAAACTGTCCTGGGACTGTGAGGCAGTGTGCTCGCAACCCCCTTACTGTTTAAAAGGCTCCCTTGAGCCAGCAAGCTGACAAGCTTTGGAGATGCACCTGTGTGTCTGTGAGTGGTACTGTGACCTAAGAGGAACTTGGCAGCATTTCCAGCAACCCCATATGATAATTTTTTTGCTCTCTAATACTGCTGCTCTCTAGTGAAGACGGGCTCAACCCAGAAACACGTGTCTAGAGATATACAACAATGTCTGCGCCAACTTTGGTGAAAAACTCCAGCTAATTTTGAAGTAAGTCTGAACTGTGTACTGCATTTACCAGGATGCAATGGGGCAAACTGTGCTGGGCCTGTGAGGCAGTGTGCTCCCAACCCCCTTTCTGTTTAAAAGGCTCCCTTGAGCCAGCAAGCTGACGAGCTTTGGAGATGCGCTTGTGTGCCTGTGAGTGGTACTGTGACCTAAGAGAAACTTGGCAGCATTTCCAGCAACCCCAGATGATTATTTTTATGCTCTCTAATACTGCTGCTCTCTACTGAAGACGGGCTCAACCCAGAAACACGTGTCTAGAGATATACAGCAATGTCTGCACCAACTTTGGTGAAAAACTCCAGCTAATTTTGAAGTAAGTCTGAACTGTGTACTGCATTTACCAGGATGCAATGGGGCAAACTGTGCTGGGACTGTGAGGCAGTGTGCTCGCAGCCCCCATTCTGTTTAAAAGGCTCCCTTCAGCCAGCAAGCTGACGAGCTTTGGAGATGCATCTGTGTGCCTGTGAGTGGTACTGTGACCTAAGAGGAACTTGGCAGCATTTCCAGCAGCCCCAGATAATTTTATTTTGTTCTCTAATAGTGCTGCTCTCTACTGAAGACGGGCTCAACCCAGAAACACATGTCTAGAGATATACAGCAGTGTGTGCACCAATTTTGGTGAAAAACTCCAGCTAATTTTGAAGTCATTTTGAACTGTGTACTGCATTTACCAGGATGCAATGGGGCAAACTGTGCTGGGACTGTGAGGCAGTGTGCCCCCAACACCCTTTCCGTTTAAAAGGCTCCCTTGAGCCAGCAAGCTGACGAGCTTTGGAGATGCACCTGTGTGCCTGTGAGTGGTACTGTGACCTAAGAGGAACTTGGCAGCATTTCCAGCAACCCCAGATTATTATTTTTTTTGCTCTCTAATACAGCTGCTCTCTACTGAAGACGGGCTCAACCCAGAAACACATGTCTAGACATATACAGCAATGTCTGCACCAACTTTGGAGAAAAACTCCAGCTAATTTTGAAGAAAGTTAAAACTGTGTACTGCATTTACCAGGATGCAATGGGGCAAACTGTGCTAGGACTGTGAGGCAGTGTGCTCGCAACCCCCATTCTGTTTAAAAGGCTCCCTTCAGCCAGCAAGCTGACGAGCTTTGGAGATGCATCTGTGTGCCTGTGAGTGGTACTGTGACCTAAGAGGAACTTGGCAGTATTTCCAGCAACCCCAGATGATTTTATTTTGTTCTCTAATAGTGCTGTTCTCTACTGAAGACGGGCTCAACCCAGAAAAACGTGTCTAGAGATATACAGCAGTGTGTGCACCAACTTTGGTGAAAAACTCCAGCTAATTTTGAAGTAAGTTTGAACTGTGTACTGCATTTACCAGGATGCAATGGGGCAAACTGTGCTGGGACTGTGAGGCAGTGTGCCCCCAACACCCTTTCTGTTTAAAAGGCTCCCTTGAGCCAGCAAGCTGACGAGCTTTGGAGATGCACCTGTGTGCCTGTGAGTGGTACTGTGACCTAAGTGGAACTTGGCAGCATTTCTAGCAACCCCAGATGATATTTTTTTTTGCTCTCTAATACTGCTGCTCTCTACTGAAGACGGGCTCAAGCCTGAAACAGGTGTCTAATAATATAGAGCAATGGTTGCCCCAACTTTGGAGAAACACTCCAGCTAATTTTGAAGTAAGTTTGAACTTTGTACTGCATTTACCAGGATGCAATGGGGCAAATTGTGCTGGGACTGTGAGGCAGTGGGCTCCCAACCCCCTTACTGTTTAACAGGCTCCCTTGAGCCAGCAAGCTGACGAGCTTTGGAGATGCACCTGTGTGTCTGTGAGGGGTACTGTGACCTAAGAGGAACTTTGCAGCATTTCTAGCAACCCCAGTTGATTTTTTTTTTCTCTCTAATACTGCTGCTCTCTACTGAAGACGGGCTCAACCCAGAAACACGTGTCTAGAGATATACAGCAATGTCTGCACCAACTTTGGTGAAAAACTCCAGCTAATTTTGAAGTAAGTCTGAACTGTGTACTGCATTTACCAGGATGCAATGGGGCAAACTGTGCTGGGACTGTGAGGCAGTGTGCTCGCAACCCCCATTCTGTTTAAAAGGCTCCCTTCAGCCAGCAAGCTGACGAGCTTTGGAGATGCATCTGTGTGCCTGTGAGTGGTACTGTGACCTAAGAGGAACTTGGCAGCATTTCCAGCAACCCCAGATAATTTTATTTTGTTCTCTAATAGTGCTGCTCTCTACTGAAGACGGGCTCAACCCAGAAACACATGTCTAGAGATATACAGCAGTGTGTGCACCAATTTTGGTGAAAAACTCCAGCTAATTTTGAAGTCATTTTGAACTGTGTACTGCATTTACCGGGATGCAATGGGGCAAACTGTGCTGGGACTGTGAGGCAATGTGCCCCCAACACCCTTTCCGTTTAAAAGGCTCCCTTGAGCCAGCAAGCTGACGAGCTTTGGAGATGCACCTGTGTGCCTGTGAGTGGTACTGTGACCTAAGAGGAACTTGGCACAGTTCCAGCAACCCCAGATGATATTTTTTTTTGCTCTCTAATACTGCTGCTCTCTACTGAAGACGGGCTCAACCCAGAAACACGTGTCTAGAGATATACAACAATGTCTGCACCAACTTTGGTGAAAAACTCCAGCTAATTTTGAAGTAAGTCTGAACTGTGTACTGCATTTACCAGGATGCAATGGGGCAAACTGTGCTGGGACTGTGAGGCAGTGTGCTCCCAACCCACTTTCTGTTTAAAAGGCTCCCTTGAGCCAGCAAGTTGGCAAGCTTTGGAGATGCACCTGTGTGTCTGTGAGTGGTACTGTGACCTAAGAGGAACTTGGCAGCATTTCTAGCAACCCCAGATGATATTCTTTTTTGCTCTCTAATACTGCTGCTCTCTACTGAAGACGGGCTCAAGCCTGAAACAGGTGTCTAATAATATAGAGCAATGGTTGCCCCAACTTTGGAGAAACACTCCAGCTAATTTTGAAGTAAGTTTGAACTTTGTATTGCATTTACCAGGATGCAATGGGGCAAATTGTGCTGGGCCTGTGAGGCAGTGGGCTCCCAACCCCCTTACTGTTTAACAGGCTCCCTTGAGCCAGCAAGCTGACGAGCTTTGGAGATGCACCTGTATGTCTGTGAGTGGTACTGTGACCTAAGAGGAACTTGGCAGCATTTCCAGCAACACCAGATGATTATTTTTTTGCTCTCTAATACTGCTGCTCTCTACTGAAGACGGGCTCAACCCAGAAACACGTGTCTATAGATATACAGCAATGTCTGCACCAACTTTGGTGAAAAACTCCAGCTAATTTTGAAGTAAGTCTGAACTGTGTACTGCATTTACCAGGATGCAATGGGGCAAACTGTGCTGGGACTGTGAGGCAGTGTGCTCGCAACCCCCATTCTGTTTAAAAGGCTCCCTTGAGCCAGCAAGTTGGCAAGCTTTGGAGATGCACCTGTGTGTCTGTGAGTGGTACTGTGACCTAAGAGGAACTTTGCAGCATTTCCAGCAACCACAGTATTTTTTTTGCTCCCTAATACTGCTGCTCTCTACTGAAGACGGGCTCAACCCAGAAACACGTGTCTATAGATATACAGCAATGTCTGCACCAACTTTGGTGAAAAACTCCAGCTAATTTTGAAGTAAGTTTGAACTGTGTACTGCATTTACCAGGATGCAATGGGGCAAACTGTGCTGGGACTGTGAGGCAGTGTGCTCCCAACCCCCTTTCTGTTTAAAAGGCTCCCTTGAGCCAGCAAGCTGACGAGCTTTGGAGATGCACTTGTGTGCCTGTGAGTGGTACTGTGACCTAATAGGAACTTGGCAGCATTTCCAGCAACCCCAGATGATTAGTTTTTTGCTCTCTAATACTGCTGCTCTCTACTGAAGACGGGCTCAACCCAGAAACACGTGTCTAGAGATATACAGCAATGTCTGCACCAACTTTGGTGAAAAACTCCAGCTAATTTTGAAGTAAGTTTGAACTGTGTACTGCATTTACCAGGATGCAATGGGGCAAACTGTGCTGGGACTGTGAGGCAGTGTGCTCGCAACCCCCATTCTGTTTAAAAGGCTCCCTTCAGCCAGCAAGCTGACGAGCTTTGGAGATGCATCTGTGTGCCTGTGAGTGGTACTGTGACCTAAGAGGAACTTGGCAGTATTTCCAGCCACCCCAGATGATTTTATTTTGTTCTCTAATAGTGCTGCTCTCTACTGAAGACGGGCTCAACCCAGAAACACGTGTCTAGAGATATACAGCAGTGTGTGCACCAACTTTGGTGAAAAACTCCAGCTAATTTTGAAGTAAGTTTGAACTGTGTACTGCATTTACCAGGATGCAATGGGGCAAACTGTGCTGGGACTGTGAGGCAGTGTGCCCCCAACACCCTTTCTGTTTAAAAGGCTCCCTTGAGCCAGCAAGCTGACGAGCTTTGGGGATGCACCTGTGTGCCTGTGAGTGGTACTGTGACCTAAGAGGAACTTGGCAGCATTTCTAGCAACCCCAGATGATATTTTTTTTGCTCTCTAATACTGCTGCTCTCTACTGAAGACGGGCTCAAGCCTGAAACAGGTGTCTAATAATATAGAGCAATGGTTGCCCCAACTTTGGAGAAACACTCCAGCTAATTTTGAAGTAAGTTTGAACTTTGTACTGCATTTACCAGGATGCAATGGGGCAAATTGTGCTGGGACTGTGAGGCAGTGGGCTCCCAACCCCCTTACTGTTTAACAGGCTCCCTTGAGCCAGCAAGCTGACGAGCTTTGGAGATGCACCTGTATGTCTGTGAGTGGTACTGTGACCTAAGAGGAACTTGGCAGCATTTCCAGCAACACCAGATGATTATTTTTTTGCTCTCTAATACTGCTGCTCTCTACTGAAGACGGGCTCAACCCAGAAACACGTGTCTAGAGATATACAACAATGTCTGCACCAACTTTGGTGAAAAACTCCAGCTAATTTTGAAGTAAGTCTGAACTGTGTACTGCATTTACCAGGATGCAATGGGGCAAACTGTGCTGGGACTGTGAGGCAGTGTGCTCCCAACCCACTTTCTGTTTAAAAGGCTCCCTTGAGCCAGCAAGTTGGCAAGCTTTGGAGATGCACCTGTGTGTCTGTGAGTGGTACTGTGACCTAAGAGGAACTTTGCAGCATTTCCAGCAACCACAGTATTTTTTTTGCTCCCTAATACTGCTGCTCTCTACTGAAGACGGGCTCAACCCAGAAACACGTGTCTATAGATATACAGCAATGTCTGCACCAACTTTGGTGAAAAACTCCAGCTAATTTTGAAGTAAGTTTGAACTGTGTACTGCATTTACCAGGATGCAATGGGGCAAACTGTGCTGGGACTGTGAGGCAGTGTGCTCCCAACCCCCTTTCTGTTTAAAAGGCTCCCTTAAGCCAGCAAGCTGACGAGCTTTGGAGATGCACTTGTGTGCCTGTGAGTGGTACTGTGACCTAAAAGGAACTTGGCAGCATTTCCAGCAACCCCAGATGATTAGTTTTTTGCTCTCTAATACTGCTGCTCTCTACTGAAGACGGGCTCAACCCAGAAACACGTGTCTATAGATATACAGCAATGTCTGCACCAACTTTGGTGAAAAACTCCAGCTAATTTTGAAGTAAGTTTGAACTGTGTACTGCATATACCAGGATGCAATGGGGCAAACTGTGCTGGGACTGTGAGGCAGTGTGCTCCCAACCCCCTTTCTGTTTAAAAGGCTCCCTTGAGCCAGCAAGCTGACGAGCTTTGGAGATGCACTTGTGTGCCTGTGAGTGGTACTGTGACCTAAAAGGAACTTGGCAGCATTTCCAGCAACCCCAGATGATTAGTTTTTTGCTCTCTAATACTGCTGCTCTCTACTGAAGACGGGCTCAACCCAGAAACACGTGTCTAGAGATATACAGCAATGTCTGCACCAACTTTGGTGAAAAACTCCAGCTAATTTTGAAGTAAGTTTGAACTGTGTACTGCATTTACCAGGATGCAATGGGGCAAACTGTGCTGGGACTGTGAGGCAGTGAGCTCGCAACCCCCATTCTGTTTAAAAGGCTCCCTTCAGCCAGCAAGCTGACGAGCTTTGGAGATGCATCTGTGTGCCTGTGAGTGGTACTGTGACCTAAGAGGAACTTGGCAGCATTTCCAGCAACCCCAGATGATTTTATTTTGTTCTCTAATAGTGCTGCTCTCTACTGAAGACGGGCTCAACCCAGAAACACATGTCTAGAGATATACAGCAGTGTGTGCACCAACTTTGGTGAAAAACTCCAGCTAATTTTGAAGTACGTTTGAACTGTGTACTGCATTTACCAGGATACAATGGGGCAAACTGTGCTGGGACTGTGAGGCAGTGTGCCCCCAACACCCTTTCTGTTTAAAAGGCTCCCTTGAGCCAGCAAGCTGAAGAGCTTTGGAGATGCACCTGTGTGCCTGTGAGTGGTACTGTGACCTAGTAGGAACTTAGCATAGTTCCAGCAACCCCAGATGATATTTTCTTTTGCTCTCTAATACTGCTGCTCTCTACTGAAGACGGGCTCAAGACTGAAACACGTGTCTAGAAATATAGAGCAATGTCTGCACCAACTTTGGTGAAATACTCCAGCTAATTTTGAAGTAAGTTTGAACTTTGTACTGCATTTACCAGGATGCAATGGAGCAAACTGTGCTGGGACTGTGAGGCAGTATGCTCCCAACCCCCTAACTGTTTGAAAAGGCTCCCTTGAGCCAGCAAGCTGACGAGCTTTGGAGATGCACCTGTGTGTCTGTGAGTGGTACTGTGACCTAAGAGGAACTTGGCAGCATTTCCAGCAACCCCAGATGATTATTTTTTTGCTCTCTAATACTGCTGCTCTCTACTGAAGACGGGCTCAACCCAGAAACACGTGTCTAGAGATATACAGCAATGTCTGCACCAACTTTGGTGAAAAACTCCAGCTAATTTTGAAGTAAGTTTGAACTGTGTACTGCATTTACCAGGATGCAATGGGGCAAACTGTGCTGGGACTGTGAGGCAGTGTGCTCGCAACCCCCATTCTGTTTAAAAGGCTCCCTTCAGCCAGCAAGCTGACGAGCTTTGGAGATGCATCTGTGTGCCTGTGAGTGGTACTGTGACCTAAGAGGAACTTGGCAGCATTTCCAGCAACCCCAGATGATTTTATTTTGTTCTCTAATAGTGCTGCTCTCTACTGAAGACGGGCTCAACCCAGAAACACATGTCTAGAGATATACAGCAGTGTGTGCACCAACTTTGGTGAAAAACTCCAGCTAATTTTGAAGTACGTTTGAACTGTGTACTGCATTTACCAGGATGCAATGGGGCACACTGTGCTGGGACTGTGAGGCAGTGTGCCCCCAAACACCCTTACTGTTTAAAAGGCTCCCTTGAGCCAGCAAGCTGACGAGCTTTGGAGATGCACCTGTGTGCCTGTGAGTGGTACTGTGACCTAAGAGGAACTTGGCACAGTTCCAGCAACCCCAGATGATATTTTCTTTTGCTCTCTAATACTGCTGCTCTCTACTGAAGACGGGCTCAAGCCTGAAACACGTGTCTAGAAATATAGAGCAATGTCTGCACCAACTTTGGTGAAACACTCCAGCAAATTTTGAAGTAAGTTTGAACTTTGTACTGCATTTACCAGGATGCAATGGGGCAAACTGTGCTGGGACTGTGAGGCAGAGTGCTCCCAACCCCCTTACCATTTGAAAAGGCTCCCTTGAGCCAGCAAGCTGACGAGCTTTGGAGATGCACCTGTGTGTCTGTGAGTGGTACTGTGACCTAAGAGGAACTTGGCAGCATTTCCAGCAACCCCAGATGATTATTTTTTTGCACTCTAATACTGCTGCTCTCTACTGAAGACGGGCTCAACCCAGAAACACGTGTCTAGAGATATACAGCAATGTCTGCATCAACACTGGTGAAAAACTCCAGCTAATTTTGAAGTAAGTCTGAACTGTGTACTGCATTTACCAGGATACAATGAGGCAAACTGTGCTGGGACTGTGAGGCAGTATGCTCGCAACCCCCATTCTGTTTAAAAGGCTCCCTTCAGCCAGCAATCTGACGAGCTTTGGAGATGCTCCTGTGTGCCTGTTAGTGGTACTGTGACCTAAGAGGAACTTGGCAGCATTTCCAGCAACCCCAAATTATTATTTTCTTTGCTCTCTAATACAGCTGCTCTCTACTGAAGACGGGCTCAACCCAGAAACACGTGTCTAGACATATACAGCAATGTCTGCACCAACTTTTGTGAAAAACTCCAGCTAATTTTGAAGTAAGTTTGAACTATGTACTGCATTTACCAGGATGCAATGGGGCAAACTGTCCTGGGACTGTGAGGCAGTGTGCTCGCAACCCCCTTACTGTTTAAAAGGCTCCCTTGAGCCAGCAAGCTGACAAGCTTTGGAGATGCACCTGTGTGTCTGTGAGTGGTACTGTGACCTAAGAGGAACTTGGCAGCATTTCCAGCAACCCCATATGATAATTTTTTTGCTCTCTAATACTGCTGCTCTCTAGTGAAGACGGGCTCAACCCAGAAACACGTGTCTAGAGATATACAACAATGTCTGCACCAACTTTGGTGAAAAACTCCAGCTAATTTTGAAGTAAGTCTGAACTGTGTACTGCATTTACCAGGATGCAATGGGGCAAACTGTGCTGGGCCTGTGAGGCAGTGTGCTCCCAACCCCCTTTCTGTTTAAAAGGCTCCCTTGAGCCAGCAAGCTGACGAGCTTTGGAGATGCGCTTGTGTGCCTGTGAGTGGTACTGTGACCTAAGAGGAACTTGGCAGCATTTCCAGCAACCCCAGATGATTATTTTTATGCTCTCTAATACTGCTGCTCTCTACTGAAGACGGGCTCAACCCAGAAACACGTGTCTAGAGATATACAGCAATGTCTGCACCAACTTTGGTGAAAAACTCCAGCTAATTTTGAAGTAAGTCTGAACTGTGTACTGCATTTACCAGGATGCAATGGGGCAAACTGTGCTGGGACTGTGAGGCAGTGTGCTCGCAGCCCCCATTCTGTTTAAAAGGCTCCCTTCAGCCAGCAAGCTGATGAGCTTTGGAGATGCATCTGTGTGCCTGTGAGTGGTACTGTGACCTAAGAGGAACTTGGCAGCATTTCCAGCAGCCCCAGATAATTTTATTTTGTTCTCTAATAGTGCTGCTCTCTACTGAAGACGGGCTCAACCCAGAAACACATGTCTAGAGATATACAGCAGTGTGTGCACCAATTTTGGTGAAAAACTCCAGCTAATTTTGAAGTCATTTTGAACTGTGTACTGCATTTACCAGGATGCAATGGGGCAAACTGTGCTGGGACTGTGAGGCAGTGTGCCCCCAACACCCTTTCCGTTTAAAAGGCTCCCTTGAGCCAGCAAGCTGACGAGCTTTGGAGATGCACCTGTGTGCCTGTGAGTGGTACTGTGACCTAAGAGGAACTTGGCAGCATTTCCAGCAACCCCAGATTATTATTTTTTTTGCTCTCTAATACAGCTGCTCTCTACTGAAGACGGGCTCAACCCAGAAACACGTGTCTAGACATATACAGCAATGTCTGCACCAACTTTGGAGAAAAACTCCAGCTAATTTTGAAGAAAGTTAAAACTGTGTACTGCATTTACCAGGATGCAATGGGGCAAACTGTGCTAGGACTGTGAGGCAGTGTGCTCGCAACCCCCATTCTGTTTAAAAGGCTCCCTTCAGCCAGCAAGCTGACGAGCTTTGGAGATGCATCTGTGTGCCTGTGAGTGGTACTGTGACCTAAGAGGAACTTGGCAGTATTTCCAGCAACCCCAGATGATTTTATTTTGTTCTCTAATAGTGCTGTTCTCTACTGAAGACGGGCTCAACCCAGAAAAACGTGTCTAGAGATATACAGCAGTGTGTGCACCAACTTTGGTGAAAAACTCCAGCTAATTTTGAAGTAAGTTTGAACTGTGTACTGCATTTACCAGGATGCAATGGGGCAAACTGTGCTGGGACTGTGAGGCAGTGTGCCCCCAACACCCTTTCTGTTTAAAAGGCTCCCTTGAGCCAGCAAGCTGACGAGCTTTGGAGATGCACCTGTGTGCCTGTGAGTGGTACTGTGACCTAAGTGGAACTTGGCAGCATTTCTAGCAACCCCAGATGATATTTTTTTTTGCTCTCTAATACTGCTGCTCTCTACTGAAGACGGGCTCAAGCCTGAAACAGGTGTCTAATAATATAGAGCAATGGTTGCCCCAACTTTGGAGAAACACTCCAGCTAATTTTGAAGTAAGTTTGAACTTTGTACTGCATTTACCAGGATGCAATGGGGCAAATTGTGCTGGGACTGTGAGGCAGTGGGCTCCCAACCCCCTTACTGTTTAACAGGCTCCCTTGAGCCAGCAAGCTGACGAGCTTTGGAGATGCACCTGTGTGTCTGTGAGGGGTACTGTGACCTAAGAGGAACTTTGCAGCATTTCTAGCAACCCCAGTTGATTTTTTTTTTCTCTCTAATACTGCTGCTCTCTACTGAAGACGGGCTCAACCCAGAAACACGTGTCTAGAGATATACAGCAATGTCTGCACCAACTTTGGTGAAAAACTCCAGCTAATTTTGAAGTAAGTCTGAACTGTGTACTGCATTTACCAGGATGCAATGGGGCAAACTGTGCTGGGACTGTGAGGCAGTGTGCTCGCAACCCCCATTCTGTTTAAAAGGCTCCCTTCAGCCAGCAAGCTGACGAGCTTTGGAGATGCATCTGTGTGCCTGTGAGTGGTACTGTGACCTAAGAGGAACTTGGCAGCATTTCCAGCAACCCCAGATAATTTTATTTTGTTCTCTAATAGTGCTGCTCTCTACTGAAGACGGGCTCAACCCAGAAACACATGTCTAGAGATATACAGCAGTGTGTGCACCAATTTTGGTGAAAAACTCCAGCTAATTTTGAAGTCATTTTGAACTGTGTACTGCATTTACCGGGATGCAATGGGGCAAACTGTGCTGGGACTGTGAGGCAATGTGCCCCCAACACCCTTTCCGTTTAAAAGGCTCCCTTGAGCCAGCAAGCTGACGAGCTTTGGAGATGCACCTGTGTGCCTGTGAGTGGTACTGTGACCTAAGAGGAACTTGGCACAGTTCCAGCAACCCCAGATGATATTTTTTTTTGCTCTCTAATACTGCTGCTCTCTACTGAAGACGGGCTCAACCCAGAAACACGTGTCTAGAGATATACAACAATGTCTGCACCAACTTTGGTGAAAAACTCCAGCTAATTTTGAAGTAAGTCTGAACTTTGTACTGCATTTACCAGGATGCAATGGGGCAAACTGTGCTGGGACTGTGAGGCAGTGTGCTCCCAACCCACTTTCTGTTTAAAAGGCTCCCTTGAGCCAGCAAGTTGGCAAGCTTTGGAGATGCACCTGTGTGTCTGTGAGTGGTACTGTGACCTAAGAGGAACTTTGCAGCATTTCCAGCAACCACAGTATTTTTTTTGCACCCTAATACTGCTGCTCTCTACTGAAGACGGGCTCAACCCAGAAACACGTGTCTATAGATATACAGCAATGTCTGCACCAACTTTGGTGAAAAACTCCAGCTAATTTTGAAGTAAGTCTGAACTGTGTACTGCATTTACCAGGATGCAATGGGGCAAACTGTGCTGGGACTGTGAGGCAGTGTGCTCGCAACCCCCATTCTGTTTAAAAGGCTCCCTTGAGCCAGCAAGTTGGCAAGCTTTGGAGATGCACCTGTGTGTCTGTGAGTGGTACTGTGACCTAAGAGGAACTTTGCAGCATTTCCAGCAACCACAGTATTTTTTTTGCTCCCTAATACTGCTGCTCTCTACTGAAGACGGGCTCAACCCAGAAACACGTGTCTATAGATATACAGCAATGTCTGCACCAACTTTGGTGAAAAACTCCAGCTAATTTTGAAGTAAGTTTGAACTGTGTACTGCATTTACCAGGATGCAATGGGGCAAACTGTGCTGGGACTGTGAGGCAGTGTGCTCCCAACCCCCTTTCTGTTTAAAAGGCTCCCTTGAGCCAGCAAGCTGACGAGCTTTGGAGATGCACTTGTGTGCCTGTGAGTGGTACTGCGACCTAATAGGAACTTGGCAGCATTTCCAGCAACCCCAGATGATTAGTTTTTTGCTCTCTAATACTGCTGCTCTCTACTGAAGACGGGCTCAACCCAGAAACACGTGTCTAGAGATATACAGCAATGTCTGCACCAACTTTGGTGAAAAACTCCAGCTAATTTTGAAGTAAGTTTGAACTGTGTACTGCATTTACCAGGATGCAATGGGGCAAACTGTGCTGGGACTGTGAGGCAGTGTGCTCGCAACCCCCATTCTGTTTAAAAGGCTCCCTTCAGCCAGCAAGCTGACGAGCTTTGGAGATGCATCTGTGTGCCTGTGAGTGGTACTGTGACCTAAGAGGAACTTGGCAGTATTTCCAGCCACCCCAGATGATTTTATTTTGTTCTCTAATAGTGCTGCTCTCTACTGAAGACGGGCTCAACCCAGAAACACGTGTCTAGAGATATACAGCAGTGTGTGCACCAACTTTGGTGAAAAACTCCAGCTAATTTTGAAGTAAGTTTGAACTGTGTACTGCATTTACCAGGATGCAATGGGGCAAACTGTGCTGGGACTGTGAGGCAGTGTGCCCCCAACACCCTTTCTGTTTAAAAGGCTCCCTTGAGCCAGCAAGCTGACGAGCTTTGGAGATGCACCTGTGTGCCTGTGAGTGGTACTGTGACCTAAGAGGAACTTGGCAGCATTTCTAGCAACCCCAGATGATATTTTTTTTGCTCTCTAATACTGCTGCTCTCTACTGAAGACGGGCTCAAGCCTGAAACAGGTGTCTAATAATATAGAGCAATGGTTGCCCCAACTTTGGAGAAACACTCCAGCTAATTTTGAAGTAAGTTTGAACTTTGTACTGCATTTACCAGGATGCAATGGGGCAAATTGTGCTGGGACTGTGAGGCAGTGGGCTCCCAACCCCCTTACTGTTTAACAGGCTCCCTTGAGCCAGCAAGCTGACGAGCTTTGGAGATGCACCTGTGTGTCTGTGAGGGGTACTGTGACCTAAGAGGAACTTTGCAGCATTTCTAGCAACCCCAGTTGATTTTTTTTTTCTCTCTAATACTGCTGCTCTCTACTGAAGACGGGCTCAACCCAGAAACACGTGTCTAGAGATATACAGCAATGTCTGCACCAACTTTGGTGAAAAACTCCAGCTAATTTTGAAGTAAGTCTGAACTGTGTACTGCATTTACCAGGATGCAATGGGGCAAACTGTGCTGGGACTGTGAGGCAGTGTGCTCGCAACCCCCATTCTGTTTAAAAGGCTCCCTTCAGCCAGCAAGCTGACGAGCTTTGGAGATGCATCTGTGTGCCTGTGAGTGGTACTGTGACCTAAGAGGCACTTGGCAGCATTTCCAGCAACCCCAGATAATTTTATTTTGTTCTCTAATAGTGCTGCTCTCTACTGAAGACGGGCTCAACCCAGAAACACATGTCTAGAGATATACAGCAGTGTGTGCACCAATTTTGGTGAAAAACTCCAGCTAATTTTGAAGTCATTTTGAACTGTGTACTGCATTTACCGGGATGCAATGGGGCAAACTGTGCTGGGACTGTGAGGCAATGTGCCCCCAACACCCTTTCCGTTTAAAAGGCTCCCTTGAGCCAGCAAGCTGACGAGCTTTGGAGATGCACCTGTGTGCCTGTGAGTGGTACTGTGACCTAAGAGGAACTTGGCACAGTTCCAGCAACCCCAGATGATATTTTTTTTTGCTCTCTAATACTGCTGCTCTCTACTGAAGACGGGCTCAACCCAGAAACACGTGTCTAGAGATATACAACAATGTCTGCACCAACTTTGGTGAAAAACTCCAGCTAATTTTGAAGTAAGTCTGAACTTTGTACTGCATTTACCAGGATGCAATGGGGCAAACTGTGCTGGGACTGTGAGGCAGTGTGCTCCCAACCCACTTTCTGTTTAAAAGGCTCCCTTGAGCCAGCAAGTTGGCAAGCTTTGGAGATGCACCTGTGTGTCTGTGAGTGGTACTGTGACCTAAGAGGAACTTTGCAGCATTTCCAGCAACCACAGTATTTTTTTTGCTCCCTAATACTGCTTCTCTCTACTGAAGACGGGCTCAACCCAGAAACACGTGTCTATAGATATACAGCAATGTCTGCACCAACTTTGGTGAAAAACTCCAGCTAATTTTGAAGTAAGTTTGAACTGTGTACTGCATTTACCAGGATGCAATGGGGCAAACTGTGCTGGGACTGTGAGGCAGTGTGCTCCCAACCCCCTTTCTGTTTAAAAGGCTCCCTTGAGCCAGCAAGCTGACGAGCTTTGGAGATGCACTTGTGTGCCTGTGAGTGGTACTGTGACCTAATAGGAACTTGGCAGCATTTCCAGCAACCCCAGATGATTAGTTTTTTGCTCTCTAATACTGCTGCTCTCTACTGAAGACGGGCTCAACCCAGAAACACGTGTCTAGAGATATACAGCAATGTCTGCACCAACTTTGGTGAAAAACTCCAGCTAATTTTGAAGTAAGTTTGAACTGTGTACTGCATTTACCAGGATGCAATGGGGCAAACTGTGCTGGGACTGTGAGGCAGTGTGCTCGCAACCCCCATTCTGTTTAAAAGGCTCCCTTCAGCCAGCAAGCTGACGAGCTTTGGAGATGCATCTGTGTGCCTGTGAGTGGTACTGTGACCTAAGAGGAACTTGGCAGTATTTCCAGCCACCCCAGATGATTTTATTTTGTTCTCTAATAGTGCTGCTCTCTACTGAAGACGGGCTCAACCCAGAAACACGTGTCTAGAGATATACAGCAGTGTGTGCACCAACTTTGGTGAAAAACTCCAGCTAATTTTGAAGTAAGTTTGAACTGTGTACTGCATTTACCAGGATGCAATGGGGCAAACTGTGCTGGGACTGTGAGGCAGTGTGCCCCCAACACCCTTTCTGTTTAAAAGGCTCCCTTGAGCCAGCAAGCTGACGAGCTTTGGAGATGCACCTGTGTGCCTGTGAGTGGTACTGTGACCTAAGAGGAACTTGGCAGCATTTCTAGCAACCCCAGATGATATTTTTTTTGCTCTCTAATACTGCTGCTCTCTACTGAAGACGGGCTCAAGCCTGAAACAGGTGTCTAATAATATAGAGCAATGGTTGCCCCAACTTTGGAGAAACACTCCAGCTAATTTTGAAGTAAGTTTGAACTTTGTACTGCATTTACCAGGATGCAATGGGGCAAATTGTGCTGGGACTGTGAGGCAGTGGGCTCCCAACCCCCTTACTGTTTAACAGGCTCCCTTGAGCCAGCAAGCTGACGAGCTTTGGAGATGCACCTGTATGTCTGTGAGTGGTACTGTGACCTAAGAGGAACTTGGCAGCATTTCCAGCAACACCAGATGATTATTTTTTTGCTCTCTAATACTGCTGCTCTCTACTGAAGACGGGCTCAACCCAGAAACACGTGTCTAGAGATATACAACAATGTCTGCACCAACTTTGGTGAAAAACTCCAGCTAATTTTGAAGTAAGTCTGAACTGTGTACTGCATTTACCAGGATGCAATGGGGCAAACTGTGCTGGGACTGTGAGGCAGTGTGCTCCCAACCCACTTTCTGTTTAAAAGGCTCCCTTGAGCCAGCAAGTTGGCAAGCTTTGGAGATGCACCTGTGTGTCTGTGAGTGGTACTGTGACCTAAGAGGAACTTTGCAGCATTTCCAGCAACCACAGTATTTTTTTTGCTCCCTAATACTGCTGCTCTCTACTGAAGACGGGCTCAACCCAGAAACACGTGTCTATAGATATACAGCAATGTCTGCACCAACTTTGGTGAAAAACTCCAGCTAATTTTGAAGTAAGTCTGAACTGTGTACTGCATTTACCAGGATGCAATGGGGCAAACTGTGCTGGGACTGTGAGGCAGTGTGCTCGCAACCCCCATTCTGTTTAAAAGGCTCCCTTGAGCCAGCAAGTTGGCAAGCTTTGGAGATGCACCTGTGTGTCTGTGAGTGGTACTGTGACCTAAGAGGAACTTTGCAGCATTTCCAGCAACCACAGTATTTTTTTTGCTCCCTAATACTGCTGCTCTCTACTGAAGACGGGCTCAACCCAGAAACACGTGTCTATAGATATACAGCAATGTCTGCACCAACTTTGGTGAAAAACTCCAGCTAATTTTGAAGTAAGTTTGAACTGTGTACTGCATTTACCAGGATGCAATGGGGCAAACTGTGCTGGGACTGTGAGGCAGTGTGCTCCCAACCCCCTTTCTGTTTAAAAGGCTCCCTTGAGCCAGCAAGCTGACGAGCTTTGGAGATGCACTTGTGTGCCTGTGAGTGGTACTGTGACCTAATAGGAACTTGGCAGTATTTCCAGCAACCCCAGATGATTAGTTTTTTGCTCTCTAATACTGCTGCTCTCTACTGAAGACGGGCTCAACCCAGAAACACGTGTCTAGAGATATACAGCAATGTCTGCACCAACTTTGGTGAAAAACTCCAGCTAATTTTGAAGTAAGTTTGAACTGTGTACTGCATTTACCAGGATGCAATGGGGCAAACTGTGCTGGGACTGTGAGGCAGTGTGCTCGCAACCCCCATTCTGTTTAAAAGGCTCCCTTCAGCCAGCAAGCTGACGAGCTTTGGAGATGCATCTGTGTGCCTGTGAGTGGTACTGTGACCTAAGAGGAACTTGGCAGTATTTCCAGCCACCCCAGATGATTTTATTTTGTTCTCTAATAGTGCTGCTCTCTACTGAAGACGGGCTCAAGCCTGAAACAGGTGTCTAATAATATAGAGCAATGGTTGCCCCAACTTTGGAGAAACACTCCAGCTAATTTTGAAGTAAGTTTGAACTTTGTACTGCATTTACCAGGATGCAATGGGGCAAATTGTGCTGGGACTGTGAGGCAGTGGGCTCCCAACCCCCTTACTGTTTAACAGGCTCCCTTGAGCCAGCAAGCTGACGAGCTTTGGAGATGCACCTGTATGTCTGTGAGTGGTACTGTGACCTAAGAGGAACTTGGCAGCATTTCCAGCAACACCAGATGATTATTTTTTTGCTCTCTAATACTGCTGCTCTCTACTGAAGACGGGCTCAACCCAGAAACACGTGTCTAGAGATATACAACAATGTCTGCACCAACTTTGGTGAAAAACTCCAGCTAATTTTGAAGTAAGTCTGAACTGTGTACTGCATTTACCAGGATGCAATGGGGCAAACTGTGCTGGGACTGTGAGGCAGTGTGCTCCCAACCCACTTTCTGTTTAAAAGGCTCCCTTGAGCCAGCAAGTTGGCAAGCTTTGGAGATGCACCTGTGTGTCTGTGAGTGGTACTGTGACCTAAGAGGAACTTTGCAGCATTTCCAGCAACCACAGTATTTTTTTTGCTCCCTAATACTGCTGCTCTCTACTGAAGACGGGCTCAACCCAGAAACACGTGTCTATAGATATACAGCAATGTCTGCACCAACTTTGGTGAAAAACTCCAGCTAATTTTGAAGTAAGTCTGAACTGTGTACTGCATTTACCAGGATGCAATGGGGCAAACTGTGCTGGGACTGTGAGGCAGTGTGCTCGCAACCCCCATTCTGTTTAAAAGGCTCCCTTGAGCCAGCAAGTTGGCAAGCTTTGGAGATGCACCTGTGTGTCTGTGAGTGGTACTGTGACCTAAGAGGAACTTTGCAGCATTTCCAGCAACCACAGTATTTTTTTTGCTCCCTAATACTGCTGCTCTCTACTGAAGACGGGCTCAACCCAGAAACACGTGTCTATAGATATACAGCAATGTCTGCACCAACTTTGGTGAAAAACTCCAGCTAATTTTGAAGTAAGTTTGAACTGTGTACTGCATTTACCAGGATGCAATGGGGCAAACTGTGCTGGGACTGTGAGGCAGTGTGCTCCCAACCCCCTTTCTGTTTAAAAGGCTCCCTTGAGCCAGCAAGCTGACGAGCTTTGGAGATGCACTTGTGTGCCTGTGAGTGGTACTGTGACCTAATAGGAACTTGGCAGTATTTCCAGCAACCCCAGATGATTAGTTTTTTGCTCTCTAATACTGCTGCTCTCTACTGAAGACGGGCTCAACCCAGAAACACGTGTCTAGAGATATACAGCAATGTCTGCACCAACTTTGGTGAAAAACTCCAGCTAATTTTGAAGTAAGTTTGAACTGTGTACTGCATTTACCAGGATGCAATGGGGCAAACTGTGCTGGGACTGTGAGGCAGTGTGCTCGCAACCCCCATTCTGTTTAAAAGGCTCCCTTCAGCCAGCAAGCTGACGAGCTTTGGAGATGCATCTGTGTGCCTGTGAGTGGTACTGTGACCTAAGAGGAACTTGGCAGTATTTCCAGCCACCCCAGATGATTTTATTTTGTTCTCTAATAGTGCTGCTCTCTACTGAAGACGGGCTCAACCCAGAAACACGTGTCTAGAGATATACAGCAGTGTGTGCACCAACTTTGGTGAAAAACTCCAGCTAATTTTGAAGTAAGTTTGAACTGTGTACTGCATTTACCAGGATGCAATGGGGCAAACTGTGCTGGGACTGTGAGGCAGTGTGCCCCCAACACCCTTTCTGTTTAAAAGGCTCCCTTGAGCCAGCAAGCTGACGAGCTTTGGAGATGCACCTGTGTGCCTGTGAGTGGTACTGTGACCTAAGAGGAACTTGGCAGCATTTCTAGCAACCCCAGATGATATTTTTTTTGCTCTCTAATACTGCTGCTCTCTACTGAAGACGGGCTCAAGCCTGAAACAGGTGTCTAATAATATAGAGCAATGGTTGCCCCACTTTGGAGAAACACTCCAGCTAATTTTGAAGTAAGTTTGAACTTTGTACTGCATTTACCAGGATGCAATGGGGCAAATTGTGCTGGGACTGTGAGGCAGTGGGCTCCCAACCCCCTTACTGTTTAACAGGCTCCCTTGAGCCAGCAAGCTGACGAGCTTTGGAGATGCACCTGTATGTCTGTGAGTGGTACTGTGACCTAAGAGGAACTTGGCAGCATTTCCAGCAACACCAGATGATTATTTTTTTGCTCTCTAATACTGCTGCTCTCTACTGAAGACGGGCTCAACCCAGAAACACGTGTCTAGAGATATACAACAATGTCTGCACCAACTTTGGTGAAAAACTCCAGCTAATTTTGAAGTAAGTCTGAACTGTGTACTGCATTTACCAGGATGCAATGGGGCAAACTGTGCTGGGACTGTGAGGCAGTGTGCTCCCAACCCACTTTCTGTTTAAAAGGCTCCCTTGAGCCAGCAAGTTGGCAAGCTTTGGAGATGCACCTGTGTGTCTGTGAGTGGTACTGTGACCTAAGAGGAACTTTGCAGCATTTCCAGCAACCACAGTATTTTTTTTGCTCCCTAATACTGCTGCTCTCTACTGAAGACGGGCTCAACCCAGAAACGCGTGTCTATAGATATACAGCAATGTCTGCACCGACTTTGGTGAAAAACTCCAGCTAATTTTGAAGTAAGTTTGAACTGTGTACTGCATTTACCAGGATGCAATGGGGCAAACTGTGCTGGGACTGTGAGGCAGTGTGCTCCCAACCCCTTTCTGTTTAAAAGGCTCCCTTAAGCCAGCAAGCTGACGAGCTTTGGAGATGCACTTGTGTGCCTGTGAGTGGTACTGTGACCTAAAAGGAACTTGGCAGCATTTCCAGCAACCCCAGATGATTCGTTTTTTGCTCTCTAATACTGCTGCTCTCTACTGAAGACGGGCTCAACCCAGAAACACGTGTCTATAGATATACAGCAATGTCTGCACCAACTTTGGTGAAAAACTCCAGCTAATTTTGAAGTACGTTTGAACTGTGTACTGCATATACCAGGATGCAATGGGGCAAACTGTGCTGGGACTGTGAGGCAGTGTGCTCCCAACCCCCTTTCTGTTTAAAAGGCTCCCTTGAGCCAGCAAGCTGACGAGCTTTGGAGATGCACTTGTGTGCCTGTGAGTGGTACTGTGACCTAAAAGGAACTTGGCAGCATTTCCAGCAACCCCAGATGATTAGTTTTTTGCTCTCTAATACTGCTGCTCTCTACTGAAGACGGGCTCAACCCAGAAACACGTGTCTAGAGATATACAGCAATGTCTGCACCAACTTTGGTGAAAAACTCCAGCTAATTTTGAAGTAAGTTTGAACTGTGTACTGCATTTACCAGGATGCAATGGGGCAAACTGTGCTGGGACTGTGAGGCAGTGAGCTCGCAACCCCCATTCTGTTTAAAAGGCTCCCTTCAGCCAGCAAGCTGACGAGCTTTGGAGATGCATCTGTGTGCCTGTGAGTGGTACTGTGACCTAAGAGGAACTTGGCAGCATTTCCAGCAACCCCAGATGATTTTATTTTGTTCTCTAATAGTGCTGCTCTCTACTGAAGACGGGCTCAACCCAGAAACACATGTCTAGAGATATACAGCAGTGTGTGCACCAACTTTGGTGAAAAACTCCAGCTAATTTTGAAGTACGTTTGAACTGTGTACTGCATTTACCAGGATACAATGGGGCAAACTGTGCTGGGACTGTGAGGCAGTGTGCCCCCAACACCCTTTCTGTTTAAAAGGCTCCCTTGAGCCAGCAAGCTGAAGAGCTTTGGAGATGCACCTGTGTGCCTGTGAGTGGTACTGTGACCTAGTAGGAACTTGGCATAGTTCCAGCAACCCCAGATGATATTTTCTTTTGCTCTCTAATACTGCTGCTCTCTACTGAAGACGGGCTCAAGACTGAAACACGTGTCTAGAAATATAGAGCAATGTCTGCACCAACTTTGGTGAAATACTCCAGCTAATTTTGAAGTAAGTTTGAACTTTGTACTGCATTTACCAGGATGCAATGGAGCAAACTGTGCTGGGACTGTGAGGCAGTATGCTCCCAACCCCCTAACTGTTTGAAAAGGCTCCCTTGAGCCAGCAAGCTGACGAGCTTTGGAGATGCACCTGTGTGTCTGTGAGTGGTACTGTGACCTAAGAGGAACTTGGCAGCATTTCCAGAAACCCCAGATGAATATTTTTTTGCTCTCTAATACTGCTGCTCTCTACTGAAGACGGGCTCAACCCAGAAACACGTGTCTAGAGATATACAGCAATGTCTGCATCAACATTGGTGAAAAACTCCAGCTAATTTTGAAGTAAGTCTGAACTGTGTACTGCATTTACCAGGATGCAATGGGGCAAACTGTGCTGGGACTGTGAGGCAGTATGCTCGCAACCCCCATTCTTTTTAAAAGGCTCCCTTCAGCCAGCAATCTGACGAGCTTTGGAGATGCACCTGTGTGCCTGTGAGTGGGACTGTGACCTAAGAGGAACTTGGCAGCATTTCCAGCAACCCCAGATTATTATTTTTTTTGCTCTCTAATACAGCTGCTCTCTACTTAAGACGGGCTCAACCCAGAAAGACGTGTCTAGACATATACAGCAATGTCTGCACCAACTTTGGTGAAAAACTCCAGCTAATTTTGAAGTAAGTTTGAACTGTGTACTGCATTTACCAGGATGCAATGTGGCAAACTGTCCTGGGACTGTGAGGCAGTGTGTTTGCAACCCCCTTACTGTTTAAAAGGCTCCCTTGAGCCAGCAAGCTGACGAGCTTTGCAGATGCACCTGTGTGTCTGTGAGTGGTACTGTGACCTAAGAGGAACTTGGCAGCATTTCCAGCAACCCCATATGATAATTTCTTTGCTCTCTAATACTGCTGCTCTCTACTGAAGACGGGCTCAACCCAGAAACACATGTCTAGAGATATACAACAATGTCTGCACCAACTTTGGTGAAAAACTCCAGCTAATTTTGAAGTAAGTCTGAACTGTGTACTGCATTTACCAGGATGCAATGGGGCAAACTGTGCTGGGACTGTGAGGCAGTGTGCTCGCAACCCCCATTCTGTTTAAAAGGCTCCCTTCAGCCAGCAAGCTGACGAGCTTTGGAGATGCATCTGTGAGCCTATGAGTGGTACTGTGACCTAAGAGGAACTTGCAGCATTTCTAGCAACCCAAGTTGATTTTTTTTTTCTCTCTAATACTGCTACTCTCTACTGAAGACGGGCTCAACCCAGAAACACATGTCTAGAGATATACAGCAATGTCTGCACTAACTTTGGTGAAAAACTCCAGCTAATTTTGAAGTAAGTTTGAACTGTGTACTGCATTTACCAGCATGCAATGGGGCAAACTGTGCTGGGACTGTGAGGCAGTGTGCTCCCAACCCCCTTACTGTTTAAAAGGCTCCCTTGAGCCAGCAAGCTGACGATCTTTGGAGATGCACCTGTGTGTCTGTGAGTGGTACTGTGACCTAAGAGGAACTTGGCAGTATTTCCAGCAACCCCAGATGATTAGTTTTTTGCTCTCTAATACTGCTGCTCTCTACTGAAGACGGGCTCAACCCAGAAACACGTGTCTAGAGATATACAGCAATGTCTGCACCAACTTTGGTGAAAAACTCCAGCTAATTTTGAAGTAAGTTTGAACTGTGTACTGCATTTACCAGGATGCAATGGGGCAAACTGTGCTGGGACTGTGAGGCAGTGTGCTCGCAACCCCCATTCTGTTTAAAAGGCTCCCTTCAGCCAGCAAGCTGACGAGCTTTGGAGATGCATCTGTGTGCCTGTGAGTGGTACTGTGACCTAAGAGGAACTTGGCAGTATTTCCAGCCACCCCAGATGATTTTATTTTGTTCTCTAATAGTGCTGCTCTCTACTGAAGACGGGCTCAACCCAGAAACACATGTCTAGAGATATACAGCAGTGTGTGCACCAACTTTGGTGAAAAACTCCAGCTAATTTTGAAGTACGTTTGAACTGTGTACTGCATTTACCAGGATGCAATGGGGCAAACTGTGCTGGGACTGTGAGGCAGTGTGCCCCCAAACACCCTTTCTGTTTAAAAGGCTCCCTTGAGCCAGCAAGCTGACGAGCTTTGGAGATGCACCTGTGTGCCTGTGAGTGGTACTGTGACCTAAGAGGAACTTGGCACAGTTCCAGCAACCCCAGATGATATTTTCTTTTGCTCTCTAATACTGCTGCTCTCTACTGAAGACGGGCTCAAGCCTGAAACACGTGTCTAGAAATATAGAGCAATGTCTGCACCAACTTTGGTGAATCACTCCAGCAAATTTTGAAGTAAGTTTGAACTTTGTACTGCATTTACCAGGATGCAATGGGGCAAACTGTGCTGGGACTGTGAGGCAGAGTGCTCCCAACCCCCTTACCATTTGAAAAGGCTCCCTTGAGCCAGCAAGCTGACGAGCTTTGGAGATGCACCTGTGTGTCTGTGAGTAGTACTGTGACCTAAGAGGAACTTGGCAGCATTTCCAGCAACCCCAGATGATTATTTTTTTGCACTCTAATACTGCTGCTCTCTACTGAAGACGGGCTCAACCCAGAAACATGTGTCTAGAGATATACAGCAATGTCTGCATCAACACTGGTGAAAAACTCCAGCTAATTTTGAAGTAAGTCTGAACTGTGTACTGCATTTACCAGGATACAATGAGGCAAACTGTGCTGGGACTGTGAGGCAGTATGCTCGCAACCCCCATTCTGTTTAAAAGGCTCCCTTCAGCCAGCAATCTGACGAGCTTTGGAGATGCTCCTGTGTGCCTGTTAGTGGTACTGTGACCTAAGAGGAACTTGGCAGCATTTCCAGCAACCCCAAATTATTATTTTCTTTGCTCTCTAATACAGCTGCTCTCTACTGAAGACGGGCTCAACCCAGAAACACGTGTCTAGACATATACAGCAATGTCTGCACCAACTTTCGTGAAAAACTCCAGCTAATTTTGAAGTAAGTTTGAACTATGTACTGCATTTACCAGGATGCAATGGGGCAAACTGTCCTGGGACTGTGAGGCAGTGTGCTCGCAACCCCCTTACTGTTTAAAAGGCTCCCTTGAGCCAGCAAGCTGACAAGCTTTGGAGATGCACCTGTGTGTCTGTGAGTGGTACTGTGACCTAAGAGGAACTTGGCAGCATTTCCAGCAACCCCATATGATAATTTTTTTGCTCTCTAATACTGCTGCTCTCTAGTGAAGACGGGCTCAACCCAGAAACACGTGTCTAGAGATATACAACAATGTCTGCACCAACTTTGGTGAAAAACTCCAGCTAATTTTGAAGTAAGTCTGAACTGTGTACTGCATTTACCAGGATGCAATGGGGCAAACTGTGCTGGGCCTGTGAGGCAGTGTGCTCCCAACCCCCTTTCTGTTTAAAAGGCTCCCTTGAGCCAGCAAGCTGACGAGCTTTGGAGATGCGCTTGTGTGCCTGTGAGTGGTACTGTGACCTAAGAGGAACTTGGCAGCATTTCCAGCAACCCCAGATGATTATTTTTATGCTCTCTAATACTGCTGCTTTCTACTGAAGACGGGCTCAACCCAGAAACACGTGTCTAGAGATATACAGCAATGTCTGCACCAACTTTGGTGAAAAACTCCAGCTAATTTTGAAGTAAGTCTGAACTGTGTACTGCATTTACCAGGATGCAATGGGGCAAACTGTGCTGGGACTGTGAGGCAGTGTGCTCGCAGCCCCCATTCTGTTTAAAAGGCTCCCTTCAGCCAGCAAGCTGACGAGCTTTGGAGATGCATCTGTGTGCCTGTGAGTGGTACTGTGACCTAAGAGGAACTTGGCAGCATTTCCAGCAACCCCAGATAATTTTATTTTGTTCTCTAATAGTGCTGCTCTCTACTGAAGACGGGCTCAACCCAGAAACACATGTCTAGAGATATACAGCAGTGTGTGCACCAATTTTGGTGAAAAACTCCAGCTAATTTTGAAGTCATTTTGAACTGTGTACTGCATTTACCAGGATGCAATGGGGCAAACTGTGCTGGGACTGTGAGGCAGTGTGCCCCCAACACCCTTTCCGTTTAAAAGGCTCCCTTGAGCCAGCAAGCTGACGAGCTTTGGAGATGCACCTGTGTGCCTGTGAGTGGTACTGTGACCTAAGAGGAACTTGGCAGCATTTCCAGCAACCCCAGATTATTATTTTTTTTGCTCTCTAATACAGCTGCTCTCTACTGAAGACGGGCTCAACCCAGAAACACGTGTCTAGACATATACAGCAATGTCTGCACCAACTTTGGAGAAAAACTCCAGCTAATTTTGAAGAAAGTTAAAACTGTGTACTGCATTTACCAGGATGCAATGGGGCAAACTGTGCTGGGACTGTGAGGCAGTGTGCTCGCAACCCCCATTCTGTTTAAAAGGCTCCCTTCAGCCAGCAAGCTGACGAGCTTTGGAGATGCATCTGTGTGCCTGTGAGTGGTACTGTGACCTAAGAGGAACTTGGCAGTATTTCCAGCAACCCCAGATGATTTTATTTTGTTCTCTAATAGTGCTGTTCTCTATGGAAGACGGGCTCAACCCAGAAAAACGTGTCTAGAGATATACAGCAGTGTGTGCACCAACTTTGGTGAAAAACTCCAGCTAATTTTGAAGTAAGTTTGAACTGTGTACTGCATTTACCAGGATGCAATGGGGCAAACTGTGCTGGGACTGTGAGGCAGTGTGCCCCCAACACCCTTTCTGTTTAAAAGGCTCCCTTGAGCCAGCAAGCTGACGAGCTTTGGAGATGCACCTGTGTGCCTGTGAGTGGTACTGTGACCTAAGTGGAACTTGGCAGCATTTCTAGCAACCCCAGATGATATTTTTTTTTGCTCTCTAATACTGCTGCTCTCTACTGAAGACGGGCTCAAGCCTGAAACAGGTGTCTAATAATATAGAGCAATGGTTGCCCCAACTTTGGAGAAACACTCCAGCTAATTTTGAAGTAAGTTTGAACTTTGTACTGCTTTTACCAGGATGCAATGGGGCAAATTGTGCTGGGACTGTGAGGCAGTGGGCTCCCAACCCCCTTACTGTTTAACAGGCTCCCTTGAGCCAGCAAGCTGACGAGCTTTGGAGATGCACCTGTGTGTCTGTGAGGGGTACTGTGACCTAAGAGGAACTTTGCAGCATTTCTAGCAACCCCAGTTGATTTTTTTTTTCTCTCTAATACTGCTGCTCTCTACTGAAGACGGGCTCAACCCAGAAACACGTGTCTAGAGATATACAGCAATGTCTGCACCAACTTTGGTGAAAAACTCCAGCTAATTTTGAAGTAAGTCAGAACTGTGTACTGCATTTACCAGGATGCAATGGGGCAAACTGTGCTGGGACTGTGAGGCAGTGTGCTCGCAACCCCCATTCTGTTTAAAAGGCTCCCTTCAGCCAGCAAGCTGACGAGCTTTGGAGATGCATCTGTGTGCCTGTGAGTGGTACTGTGACCTAAGAGGAACTTGGCAGCATTTCCAGCAACCCCAGATAATTTTATTTTGTTCTCTAATAGTGCTGCTCTCTACTGAAGACGGGCTCAACCCAGAAACACATGTCTAGAGATATACAGCAGTGTGTGCACCAATTTTGGTGAAAAACTCCAGCTAATTTTGAAGTCATTTTGAACTGTGTACTGCATTTACCGGGATGCAATGGGGCAAACTGTGCTGGGACTGTGAGGCAATGTGCCCCCAACACCCTTTCCGTTTAAAAGGCTCCCTTGAGCCAGCAAGCTGACGAGCTTTGGAGATGCACCTGTGTGCCTGTGAGTGGTACTGTGACCTAAGAGGAACTTGGCACAGTTCCAGCAACCCCAGATGATATTTTTTTTTGCTCTCTAATACTGCTGCTCTCTACTGAAGACGGGCTCAACCCAGAAACACGTGTCTAGAGATATACAACAATGTCTGCACCAACTTTGGTGAAAAACTCCAGCTAATTTTGAAGTAAGTCTGAACTGTGTACTGCATTTACCAGGATGCAATGGGGCAAACTGTGCTGGGACTGTGAGGCAGTGTGCTCCCAACCCACTTTCTGTTTAAAAGGCTCCCTTGAGCCAGCAAGTTGGCAAGCTTTGGAGATGCACCTGTGTGTCTGTGAGTGGTACTGTGACCTAAGAGGAACTTTGCAGCATTTCCAGCAACCACAGTATTTTTTTTGCTCCCTAATACTGCTTCTCTCTACTGAAGACGGGCTCAACCCAGAAACACGTGTCTATAGATATACAGCAATGTCTGCACCAACTTTGGTGAAAAACTCCAGCTAATTTTGAAGTAAGTTTGAACTGTGTACTGCATTTACCAGGATGCAATGGGGCAAACTGTGCTGGGACTGTGAGGCAGTGTGCTCCCAACCCCCTTTCTGTTTAAAAGGCTCCCTTGAGCCAGCAAGCTGACGAGCTTTGGAGATGCACTTGTGTGCCTGTGAGTGGTACTGTGACCTAATAGGAACTTGGCAGCATTTCCAGCAACCCCAGATGATTAGTTTTTTGCTCTCTAATACTGCTGCTCTCTACTGAAGACGGGCTCAACCCAGAAACACGTGTCTAGAGATATACAGCAATGTCTGCACCAACTTTGGTGAAAAACTCCAGCTAATTTTGAAGTAAGTTTGAACTGTGTACTGCATTTACCAGGATGCAATGGGGCAAACTGTGCTGGGACTGTGAGGCAGTGTGCTCGCAACCCCCATTCTGTTTAAAAGGCTCCCTTCAGCCAGCAAGCTGACGAGCTTTGGAGATGCATCTGTGTGCCTGTGAGTGGTACTGTGACCTAAGAGGAACTTGGCAGTATTTCCAGCCACCCCAGATGATTTTATTTTGTTCTCTAATAGTGCTGCTCTCTACTGAAGACGGGCTCAACCCAGAAACACGTGTCTAGAGATATACAGCAGTGTGTGCACCAACTTTGGTGAAAAACTCCAGCTAATTTTGAAGTAAGTTTGAACTGTGTACTGCATTTACCAGGATGCAATGGGGCAAACTGTGCTGGGACTGTGAGGCAGTGTGCCCCCAACACCCTTTCTGTTTAAAAGGCTCCCTTGAGCCAGCAAGCTGACGAGCTTTGGAGATGCAACTGTGTGCCTGTGAGTGGTACTGTGACCTAAGAGGAACTTGGCAGCATTTCTAGCAACCCCAGATGATATTTTTTTTGCTCTCTAATACTGCTGCTCTCTACTGAAGACGGGCTCAAGCCTGAAACAGGTGTCTAATAATATAGAGCAATGGTTGCCCCAACTTTGGAGAAACACTCCAGCTAATTTTGAAGTAAGTTTGAACTTTGTACTGCATTTACCAGGATGCAATGGGGCAAATTGTGCTGGGACTGTGAGGCAGTGGGCTCCCAACCCCCTTACTGTTTAACAGGCTCCCTTGAGCCAGCAAGCTGACGAGCTTTGGAGATGCACCTGTATGTCTGTGAGTGGTACTGTGACCTAAGAGGAACTTGGCAGCATTTCCAGCAACACCAGATGATTATTTTTTTGCTCTCTAATACTGCTGCTCTCTACTGAAGACGGGCTCAACCCAGAAACACGTGTCTAGAGATATACAACAATGTCTGCACCAACTTTGGTGAAAAACTCCAGCTAATTTTGAAGTAAGTCTGAACTGTGTACTGCATTTACCAGGATGCAATGGGGCAAACTGTGCTGGGACTGTGAGGCAGTGTGCTCCCAACCCACTTTCTGTTTAAAAGGCTCCCTTGAGCCAGCAAGTTGGCAAGCTTTGGAGATGCACCTGTGTGTCTGTGAGTGGTACTGTGACCTAAGAGGAACTTTGCAGCATTTCCAGCAACCACAGTATTTTTTTTGCTCCCTAATACTGCTGCTCTCTACTGAAGACGGGCTCAACCCAGAAACACGTGTCTATAGATATACAGCAATGTCTGCACCAACTTTGGTGAAAAACTCCAGCTAATTTTGAAGTAAGTTTGAACTGTGTACTGCATTTACCAGGATGCAATGGGGCAAACTGTGCTGGGACTGTGAGGCAGTGTGCTCCCAACCCACTTTCTGTTTAAAAGGCTCCCTTGAGCCAGCAAGTTGGCAAGCTTTGGAGATGCACCTGTGTGTCTGTGAGTGGTACTGTGACCTAAGAGGAACTTTGCAGCATTTCCAGCAACCACAGTATTTTTTTTGCTCCCTAATACTGCTGCTCTCTACTGAAGACGGGCTCAACCCAGAAACACGTGTCTATAGATATACAGCAATGTCTGCACCAACTTTGGTGAAAAACTCCAGCTAATTTTGAAGTAAGTCTGAACTGTGTACTGCATTTACCAGGATGCAATGGGGCAAACTGTGCTCGGACTGTGAGGCAGTGTGCTCGCAACCCCCATTCTGTTTAAAAGGCTCCCTTCAGCCAGCAAGCTGACGAGCTTTGGAGATGCATCTGTGAGCCTATGAGTGGTACTGTGACCTAAGAGGAACTTTGCAGCATTTCTAGCAACCCCAGTTGATTTTTTTTTTCTCTCTAATACTGCTGCTCTCTACTGAAGACGGGCTCAACCCAGAAACACATGTCTAGAGATATACAGCAATGTCTGCACTAACTTTGGTGAAAAACTCCAGCTAATTTTGAAGTAAGTTTGAACTGTGTACTGCATTTACCAGGATGCAATGGGGCAAACTGTGCTGGGACTGTGAGGCAGTGTGCTCCCAACCCCCTTTCTGTTTAAAAGGCTCCCTTGTGCCAGCAAACTGACGAGCTTTGGAGATGCACTTGTGTGCCTGTGAGTGGTACTGTGACCTAAGAGGAACTTGGCAGCATTTCCAGCAACCCCAGATGATTCGTTTTTTGCTCTCTAATACTGCTGCTCTCTACTGAAGACGGGCTCAACCCAGAAACACGTGTCTAGAGATATACAGCAATGTCTGCACCAACTTTGGTGAAAAACTCCAGCTAATTTTGAAGTAAGTTTGAACTGTGTACTGCATTTACCAGGATGCAATGGGGCAAACTGTGCTGGGACTGTGAGGCAGTGTGCTCGCAACCCCCATTCTGTTTAAAAGGCTCCCTTCAGCCAGCAAGCTGACGAGATTTGGAGATGCATCTGTGTGCCTGTGAGTGGTACTGTGACCTAAGAGGAACTTGGCAGCATTTCCAGCAACCCCAGATGATTTTATTTTGTTCTCTAATAGTGCTGCTCTCTACTGAAGACGGGCTCAACCCAGAAACACATGTCTAGAGATATACAGCAGTGTGTGCACCAACTTTGGTGAAAAACTCCAGCTAATTTTGAAGTACGTTTGAACTGTGTACTGCATTTACCAGGATGCAATGGGGCAAACTGTGCTGGGACTGTGAGGCAGTGTGCCCCCAAACACCCTTTCTGTTTAAAAGGCTCCCTTGATCCAGCAAGCTGACGAGCTTTGGAGATGCACCTGTGTGCCTGTGAGTGGTACTGTGACCTAAGAGGAACTTGGCACAGTTCCAGCAACCCCAGATGATATTTTCTTTTGCTCTCTAATACTGCTGCTCTCTACTGAAGACGGGCTCAAGCCTGAAACACGTGTCTAGAAATATAGAGCAATGTCTGCACCAACTTTGGTGAAACACTCCAGCAAATTTTGAAGTAAGTTTGAACTTTGTACTGCATTTACCAGGATGCAATGGGGCAAACTGTGCTGGGACTGTGAGGCAGAGTGCTCCCAACCCCCTTACCATTTGAAAAGGCTCCCTTGAGCCAGCAAGCTGACGAGCTTTGGAGATGCACCTGTGTGTCTGTGAGTGGTACTGTGACCTAAGAGGAACTTGGCAGCATTTCCAGCAACCCCAGATGATTATTTTTTTGCACTCTAATACTGCTGCTCTCTACTGAAGACGGGCTCAACCCAGAAACACGTGTCTAGAGATATACAGCAATGTCTGCATCAACACTGGTGAAAAACTCCAGCTAATTTTGAAGTAAGTCTGAACTGTGTACTGCATTTACCAGGATACAATGAGGCAAACTGTGCTGGGACTGTGAGGCAGTATGCTCGCAACCCCCATTCTGTTTAAAAGGCTCCCTTCAGCCAGCAATCTGACGAGCTTTGGAGATGCTCCTGTGTGCCTGTGAGTGGTACTGTGACCTAAGAGGAACTTGGCAGCATTTCCAGCAACCCCAGATAATTTTATTTTGTTCTCTAATAGTGCTGCTCTCTACTGAAGACGGGCTCAACCCAGAAACACATGTCTAGAGATATACAGCAGTGTGTGCACCAATTTTGGTGAAAAACTCCAGCTAATTTTGAAGTCATTTTGAACTGTGTACTGCATTTAACAGGATGCAATGGGGCAAACTGTGCTGGGACTGTGAGGCAGTGTGCCCCCAACACCCTTTCCGTTTAAAAGGCTCCCTTGAGCCAGCAAGCTGACGAGCTTTGGAGATGCACCTGTGTGCCTGTGAGTGGTACTGTGACCTAAGAGGAACTTGGCAGCATTTCCAGCAACCCCAGATTATTATTTTTTTTGCTCTCTAATACAGCTGCTCTCTACTGAAGACGGGCTCAACCCAGAAACACGTGTCTAGACATATACAGCAATGTCTGCACCAACTTTGGTGAAAAACTCCAGCTAATTTTGAAGAAAGTTAAAACTGTGTACTGCATTTACCAGGATGCAATGGGGCAAACTGTGCTGGGACTGTGAGGCAGTGTGCTCGCAACCCCCATTCTGTTTAAAAGGCTCCCTTCAGCCAGCAAGCTGACGAGCTTTGGAGATGCATCTGTGTGCCTGTGAGTGGTACTGTGACCTAAGAGGAACTTGGCAGTATTTCCAGCAACCCCAGATGATTTTATTTTGTTCTCTAATAGTGCTGTTCTCTACTGAAGACGGGCTCAACCCAGAAAAACGTGTCTAGAGATATACAGCAGTGTGTGCACCAACTTTGGTGAAAAACTCCAGCTAATTTTGAAGTAAGTTTGAACTGTGTACTGCATTTACCAGGATGCAATTGGGCAAACTGTGCTGGGACTGTGAGGCAGTGTGCCCCCAACACCCTTTCTGTTTAAAAGGCTCCCTTGAGCCAGCAAGCTGACGAGCTTTGGAGATGCACCTGTGTGCCTGTGAGTGGTACTGTGACCTAAGTGGAACTTGGCAGCATTTCTAGCAACCCCAGATGATATTTTTTTTTGCTCTCTAATACTGCTGCTCTCTACTGAAGACGGGCTCAAGCCTGAAACAGGTGTCTAATAATATAGAGCAATGGTTGCCCCAACTTTGGAGAAACACTCCAGCTAATTTTGAAGTAAGTTTGAACTTTGTACTGCATTTACCAGGATGCAATGGGGCAAATTGTGCTGGGACTGTGAGGCAGTGGGCTCCCAACCCCCTTACTGTTTAACAGGCTCCCTTGAGCCAGCAAGCTGACGAGCTTTGGAGATGCACCTGTGTGTCTGTGAGGGGTACTGTGACCTAAGAGGAACTTTGCAGCATTTCTAGCAACCCCAGTTGATTTTTTTTTTCTCTCTAATACTGCTGCTCTCTACTGAAGACGGGCTCAACCCAGAAACACGTGTCTAGAGATATACAGCAATGTCTGCACCAACTTTGGTGAAAAACTCCAGCTAATTTTGAAGTAAGTCTGAACTGTGTACTGCATTTACCAGGATGCAATGGGGCAAACTGTGCTGGGACTGTGAGGCAGTGTGCTCGCAACCCCCATTCTGTTTAAAAGGCTCCCTTCAGCCAGCAAGCTGACGAGCTTTGGAGATGCATCTGTGTGCCTGTGAGTGGTACTGTGACCTAAGAGGAACTTGGCAGCATTTCCAGCAACCCCAGATAATTTTATTTTGTTCTCTAATAGTGCTGCTCTCTACTGAAGACGGGCTCAACCCAGAAACACATGTCTAGAGATATACAGCAGTGTTTGCACCAATTTTGGTGAAAAACTCCAGCTAATTTTGAAGTCATTTTGAACTGTGTACTGCATTTACCGGGATGCAATGGGGCAAACTGTGCTGGGACTGTGAGGCAATGTGCCCCCAACACCCTTTCCGTTTAAAAGGCTCCCTTGAGCCAGCAAGTTGACGAGCTTTGGAGATGCACCTGTGTGCCTGTGAGTGGTACTGTGACCTAAGAGGAACTTGGCACAGTTCCAGCAACCCCAGATGATATTTTTTTTTGCTCTCTAATACTGCTGCTCTCTACTGAAGACGGGCTCAACCCAGAAACACGTGTCTAGAGATATACAACAATGTCTGCACCAACTTTGGTGAAAAACTCCAGCTAATTTTGAAGTAAGTCTGAACTGTGTACTGCATTTACCAGGATGCAATGGGGCAAACTGTGCTGGGACTGTGAGGCAGTGTGCTCCCAACCCACTTTCTGTTTAAAAGGCTCCCTTGAGCCAGCAAGTTGGCAAGCTTTGGAGATGCACCTGTGTGTCTGTGAGTGGTACTGTGACCTAAGAGGAACTTTGCAGCATTTCCAGCAACCACAGTATTTTTTTTGCTCCCTAATACTGCTGCTCTCTACTGAAGACGGGCTCAACCCAGAAACACGTGTCTATAGATATACAGCAATGTCTGCACCAACTTTGGTGAAAAACTCCAGCTAATTTTGAAGTAAGTTTGAACTGTGTACTGCATTTACCAGGATGCAATGGGGCAAACTGTGCTGGGACTGTGAGGCAGTGTGCTCCCAACCCCCTTTCTGTTTAAAAGTCTCCCTTGAGCCAGCAAGCTGACGAGCTTTGGAGATGCACTTGTGTGCCTGTGAGTTGTACTGTGACCTAATAGGAACTTGGCAGCATTTCCAGCAACCCCAGATGATTAGTTTTTTGCTCTCTAATACTGCTGCTCTCTACTGAAGACGGGCTCAACCCAGAAACACGTGTCTAGAGATATACAGCAATGTCTGCACCAACTTTGGTGAAAAACTCCAGCTAATTTTGAAGTAAGTTTGAACTGTGTACTGCATTTACCAGGATGCAATGGGGCAAACTGTGCTGGGACTGTGAGGCAGTGTGCTCGCAACCCCCATTCTGTTTAAAAGGCTCCCTTCAGCCAGCAAGCTGACGAGCTTTGGAGATGCATCTGTGTGCCTGTGAGTGGTACTGTGACCTAAGAGGAACTTGGCAGTATTTCCAGCCACCCCAGATGATTTTATTTTGTTCTCTAATAGTGCTGCTCTCTACTGAAGATGGGCTCAACCCAGAAACACGTGTCTAGAGATATACAGCAGTGTGTGCACCAACTTTGGTGAAAAACTCCAGCTAATTTTGAAGTAAGTTTGAACTGTGTACTGCATTTACCAGGATGCAATGGGGCAAACTGTGCTGGGACTGTGAGGCAGTGTGCCCCCAACACCCTTTCTGTTTAAAAGGCTCCCTTGAGCCAGCAAGCTGACGAGCTTTGGAGATGCACCTGTGTGCCTGTGAGGGGTACTGTGACCTAAGAGGAACTTGGCAGCATTTCTAGCAACCCCAGATGATATTTTTTTTGCTCTCTAATACTGCTGCTCTCTACTGAAGACGGGCTCAAGCCTGAAACAGGTGTCTAATAATATAGAGCAATGGTTGCCCCAACTTTGGAGAAACACTCCAGCTAATTTTGAAGTAAGTTTGAACTTTGTACTGCATTTACCAGGATGCAATGGGGCAAATTGTGCTGGGACTGTGAGGCAGTGGGCTCCCAACCCCCTTACTGTTTAACAGGCTCCCTTGAGCCAGCAAGCTGACGAGCTTTGGAGATGCACCTGTATGTCTGTGAGTGGTACTGTGACCTAAGAGGAACTTGGCAGCATTTCCAGCAACACCAGATGATTATTTTTTTGCTCTCTAATACTGCTGCTCTCTACTGAAGACGGGCTCAACCCAGAAACACGTGTCTAGAGATATACAACAATGTCTGCACCAACTTTGGTGAAAAACTCCAGCTAATTTTGAAGTAAGTCTGAACTGTGTACTGCATTTACCAGGATGCAATGGGGCAAACTGTGCTGGGACTGTGAGGCAGTGTGCTCCCAACCCACTTTCTGTTTAAAAGGCTCCCTTGAGCCAGCAAGTTGGCAAGCTTTGGAGATGCACCTGTGTGTCTGTGAGTGGTACTGTGACCTAAGAGGAACTTTGCAGCATTTCCAGCAACCACAGTATTTTTTTTGCTCCCTAATACTGCTGCTCTCTACTGAAGACGGGCTCAACCCAGAAACACGTGTCTATAGATATACAGCAATGTCTGCACCAACTTTGGTGAAAAACTCCAGCTAATTTTGAAGTAAGTTTGAACTGTGTACTGCATTTACCAGGATGCAATGGGGCAAACTGTGCTGGGACTGTGAGGCAGTGTGCTCCCAACCCCCTTTCTGTTTAAAAGGCTCCCTTAAGCCAGCAAGCTGACGAGCTTTGGAGATGCACTTGTGTGCCTGTGAGTGGTACTGTGACCTAAAAGGAACTTGGCAGCATTTCCAGCAACCCCAGATGATTAGTTTTTTGCTCTCTAATACTGCTGCTCTCTACTGAAGACGGGCTCAACCCAGAAACACGTGTCTAGAGATATACAGCAATGTCTGCACCAACTTTGGTGAAAAACTCCAGCTAATTTTGAAGTAAGTTTGAACTGTGTACTGCATTTACCAGGATGCAATGGGGCAAACTGTGCTGGGACTGTGAGGCAGTGTGCTCGCAACCCCCATTCTGTTTAAAAGGCTCCCTTCAGCCAGCAAGCTGACGAGCTTTGGAGATGCATCTGTGTGCCTGTGAGTGGTACTGTGACCTAAGAGGAACTTGGCAGCATTTCCAGCAACCCCAGATGATTTTATTTTGTTCTCTAATAGTGCTGCTCTCTACTGAAGACGGGCTCAACCCAGAAACACATGTCTAGAGATATACAGCAGTGTGTGCACCAACTTTGGTGAAAAACTCCAGCTAATTTTGAAGTACGTTTGAACTGTGTACTGCATTTACCAGGATACAATGGGGCAAACTGTGCTGGGACTGTGAGGCAGTGTGCCCCCAACACCCTTTCTGTTTAAAAGGCTCCCTTGAGCCAGCAAGCTGAAGAGCTTTGGAGATGCACCTGTGTGCCTGTGAGAGGTACTGTGACCTAGTAGGAACTTGGCATAGTTCCAGCAACCCCAGATGATATTTTCTTTTGCTCTCTAATACTGCTGCTCTCTACTGAAGACGGGCTCAAGACTGAAACACGTGTCTAGAAATATAGAGCAATGTCTGCACCAACTTTGGTGAAATACTCCAGCTAATTTTGATGTAAGTTTGAACTTTGTACTGCATTTACCAGGATGCAATGGGGCAAACTGTGCTGGGACTGTGAGGCAGTGTGCTCGCAACCCCCATTCTGTTTAAAAGGCTCCCTTCAGCCAGCAAGCTGACGAGCTTTGGAGATGCATCTGTGTGCCTGTGAGTGGTACTGTGACCTAAGAGGAACTTGGCAGTATTTCCAGCCACCCCAGATGATTTTATTTTGTTCTCTAATAGTGCTGCTCTCTACTGAAGACGGGCTCAACCCAGAAACACGTGTCTAGAGATATACAGCAGTGTGTGCACCAACTTTGGTGAAAAACTCCAGCTAATTTTGAAGTAAGTTTGAACTGTGTACTGCATTTACCAGGATGCAATGGGGCAAACTGTGCTGGGACTGTGAGGCAGTGTGCCCCCAACACCCTTTCTGTTTAAAAGGCTCCCTTGAGCCAGCAAGCTGACGAGCTTTGGAGATGCACCTGTGTGCCTGTGAGTGGTACTGGGACCTAAGAGGAACTTGGCAGCATTTCTAGCAACCCCAGATGATATTTTTTTTGCTCTCTAATACTGCTGCTCTCTACTGAAGACGGGCTCAAGCCTGAAACAGGTGTCTAATAATATAGAGCAATGGTTGCCCCAACTTTGGAGAAACACTCCAGCTAATTTTGAAGTAAGTTTGAACTTTGTACTGCATTTACCAGGATGCAATGGGGCAAATTGTGCTGGGACTGTGAGGCAGTGGGCTCCCAACCCCCTTACTGTTTAACAGGCTCCCTTGAGCCAGCAAGCTGACGAGCTTTGGAGATGCACCTGTATGTCTGTGAGTGGTACTGTGACCTAAGAGGAACTTGGCAGCATTTCCAGCAACACCAGATGATTATTTTTTTGCTCTCTAATACTGCTGCTCTCTACTGAAGACGGGCTCAACCCAGAAACACGTGTCTAGAGATATACAACAATGTCTGCACCAACTTTGGTGAAAAACTCCAGCTAATTTTGAAGTAAGTCTGAACTGTGTACTGCATTTACCAGGATGAAATGGGGCAAACTGTGCTGGGACTGTGAGTCAGTGTGCTCCCAACCCACTTTCTGTTTAAAAGGCTCCCTTGAGCCAGCAAGTTGGCAAGCTTTGGAGATGCACCTGTGTGTCTGTGAGTGGTACTGTGACCTAAGAGGAACTTTGCAGCATTTCCAGCAACCACAGTATTTTTTTTGCTCCCTAATACTGCTGCTCTCTACTGAAGACGGGCTCAACCCAGAAACACGTGTCTAGAGATATACAGCAATGTCTGCACCAACTTTGGTGAAAAACTCCAGCTAATTTTGAAGTAAGTTTGAACTGTGTACTGCATTTACCAGGATGCAATGGGGCAAACTGTGCTGGGACTGTGAGGCAGTGTGCTCGCAACCCCCATTCTGTTTAAAAGGCTCCCTTCAGCCAGCAAGCTGACGAGCTTTGGAGATGCATCTGTGTGCCTGTGAGTGGTACTGTGACCTAAGAGGAACTTGGCAGCATTTCCAGCAACCCCAGATGATTTTATTTTGTTCTCTAATAGTGCTGCTCTCTACTGAAGACGGGCTCAACCCAGAAACACATGTCTAGAGATATACAGCAGTGTGTGCACCAACTTTGGTGAAAAACTCCAGCTAATTTTGAAGTACGTTTGAACTGTGTACTGCATTTACCAGGATACAATGGGGCAAACTGTGCTGGGACTGTGAGGCAGTGTGCCCCCAACACCCTTTCTGTTTAAAAGGCTCCCTTGAGCCAGCAAGCTGAAGAGCTTTGGAGATGCACCTGTGTGCCTGTGAGTGGTACTGTGACCTAGTAGGAACTTGGCATAGTTCCAGCAACCCCAGATGATATTTTCTTTTGCTCTCTAATACTGCTGCTCTCTACTGAAGACGGGCTCAAGACTGAAACACGTGTCTAGAAATATAGAGCAATGTCTGCACCAACTTTGGTGAAATACTCCAGCTAATTTTGAAGTAAGTTTGAACTTTGTACTGCATTTACCAGGATGCAATGGGGCAAACTGTGCTGGGACTGTGAGGCAGTATGCTCCCACCCCCTAACTGTTTGAAAAGGCTCCCTTGAGCCAGCAAGCTGACGAGCTTTGGAGATGCACCTGTGTGTCTGTGAGTGGTACTGTGACCTAAGAGGAACTTGGCAGCATTTCCAGAAACCCCAGATGAATATTTTTTTGCTCTCTAATACTGCTGCTCTCTACTGAAGACGGGCTCAACCCAGAAACACGTGTCTAGAGATATACAGCAATGTCTGCATCAACATTGGTGAAAAACTCCAGCTAATTTTGAAGTAAGTCTGAACTGTGTACTGCATTTACCAGGATGCAATGGGGCAAACTGTGCTGGGACTGTGAGGCAGTATGCTCGCAACCCCCATTCTGTTTAAAAGGCTCCCTTCAGCCAGCAATCTGACGAGCTTTGGAGATGCACCTGTGTGCCTGTGAGTGGTACTGTGACCTAAGAGGAACTTGGCAGCATTTCCAGCAACCCCAGATTATTATTTGTTTTGCTCTCTAATACAGCTGCTCTCTACTTAAGACGGGCTCAACCCAGAAAGACGTGTCTAGACATATACAGCAATGTCTGCACCAACTTTGCTGAAAAACTCCAGCTAATTTTGAAGTAAGTTTGAACTGTGTACTGCATTTACCAGGATGCAATGTGGCAAACTGTCCTGGGACTGTGAGGCAGTGTGCTTGCAACCCCCTTACTGTTTAAAAGGCTCCCTTGAGCCAGCAAGCTGACGAGCTTTGCAGATGCACCTGTGTGTCTGTGAGTGGTACTGTGACCTAAGAGGAACTTTGCAGCATTTCTAGCAACCCCAGTTGATTTTTGTTTCTCTCTAATACTGCTGCTCTCTACTGAAGACGGGCTCAACCCAGAAACACATGTCTAGAGATATACAGCAATGTCTGCACTAACTTTGGTGAAAAACTCCAGCTAATTTTGAAGTAAGTTTGAACTGTGTACTGCATTTACCAGGATGCAATGGGGCAAACTGTGCTGGGACTGTGAGGCAGTGTGCTCCCAACCCCCTTACTGTTTAAAAGGCTCCCTTGAGCCAGCAAGCTGACGATCTTTGGAGATGCACCTGTGTGTCTGTGAGTGGTACTGTGACCTAAGAGGAACTTGGCAGCATTTCCAGCAACCCCAAATGATTATTTTTTTGCTCTCTAATACTGCTGCTCTCTACTGAAGACGGGCTCAACCCAGAAACACGTGTCTAGAGATATACAGCAATGTATGCATCAACTTTGGTGAAAAACTCCAGCTAATTTTGAAGTAAGTCTGAACTGTGTACTGCATTTACCAGGATGCAATGGGGCAAACTGTGCTGGGACTGTGAGGCAGTATGCTCGCAACCCCCATTCTGTTTAAAAGGCACCCTTCAGCCAGCAAGCTGACGAGCTTTGGAGATGTACCTGTGTGCCTGTGAGTGGTACTGTGACCTAAGAGGAACTTGGCAGCATTTCCAGCAACCCCATATTATTATTTTTTTTGCTCTCTAATACAGCTGCTCTCTACTGAAGACGGGCTCAACCCAGAAACACGTGTCTAGACATATACAGCAATGTCTGCACCAACTTTGGTGAAAAACTCCAGCTAATTTTGAAGTAAGCTTGAACTGTGTACTGCATTTACCAGGATGCATTGGGGCAAACTGTGCTGGGACTGTGAGGCAGTGTGCTCCCAACCCCCTTTCTGTTTAAAAGGCTCCCTTGAGCCAGCAAACTGACGAGCTTTGGAGATGCACTTGTGTGCCTGTGAGTGGTACTGTGACCTAAGAGGAACTTGGCAGCATTTCCAGCAACCCCAGATGATTCGTTTTTTGCTCTCTAATACTGCTGCTCTCTACTGAAGACGGGCTCAACCCAGAAACACGTGTCTAGAGATATACAGCAATGTCTGCACCAACTTTGGTGAAAAACTCCAGCTAATTTTGAAGTAAGTTTGAACTGTGTACTGCATTTACCAGGATGCAATGGGGCAAACTGTGCTGGGACTGTGAGGCAGTGTGCTCGCAACCCCCATTCTGTTTAAAAGGCTCCCTTCAGCCAGCAAGCTGACGAGCTTTGGAGATGCATCTGTGTGCCTGTGAGTGGTACTGTGACCTAAGAGGAACTTGGCAGCATTTCCAGCAACCCCAGATGATTTTATTTTGTTCTCTGCTAGTGCTGCTCTCTACTGAAGACGGGCTCAACCCAGAAACACATGTCTAGAGATATACAGCAGTGTGTGCACCAACTTTGGTGAAAAACTCCAGCTAATTTTGAAGTACGTTTGAACTGTGTACTGCATTTACCAGGATGCAATGGGGCAAACTGTGCTGGGACTGTGAGGCAGTGTGCCCCCAAACACCCTTTCTGTTTAAAAGGCTCCCTTGAGCCAGCAAGCTGACGAGCTTTGGAGATGCACCTGTGTGCCTGTGAGTGGTACTGTGACCTAAGAGGAACTTGGCACAGTTCCAGCAACCCCAGATGATATTTTCTTTTGCTCTCTAATACTGCTGCTCTCTACTGAAGACGGGCTCAAGCCTGAAACACGTGTCTAGAAATATAGAGCAATGTCTGCACCAACTTTGGTGAAACACTCCAGCTAATTTTGAAGTAAGTTTGAACTTTGTACTGCATTTACCAGGATGCAATGGGGCAAACTGTGCTGGGACTGTGAGGCAGAGTGCTCCCAACCCCCTTACCATTTGAAAAGGCTCCCTTGAGCCAGCAAGCTGACGAGCTTTGGAGATGCACCTGTGTGTCTGTGAGTGGTACTGTGACCTAAGAGGAACTTGGCAGCATTTCCAGCAGCCCCAGATGATTATTTTTTTGCACTCTAATACTGCTGCTCTCTACTGAAGACGGGCTCAACCGAGAAACACGTGTCTAGAGATATACAGCAATGTCTGCATCAACACTGGTGAAAAACTCCAGCTAATTTTGAAGTAAGTCTGAACTGTGTACTGCATTTACCAGGATGCAATGGGGCAAACTGTGCTGGGACTGTGAGGCAGTGTGCTCGCAACCCCCATTCTGTTTAAAAGGCTCCCTTCAACCAGCAAGCTGACGAGCTTTGGAGATGCATCTGTGTGCCTGTGAGTGGTACTGTGACCTAAGAGGAACTTGGCAGCATTTCCAGCAACCCCAGATAATTTTATTTTGTTTTCTAATAGTGCTGCTCTCTACTGAAGACAGGCTCAACCCAGAAACACATGTCTAGAGATATACCGCAGTGTGTGCACCAACTTTGGTGAAAAACTCCAGCTAATTTTGAAGTACGTTTGAACTGTGTACTGCATTTACCAGGATGCAATGGGGCAAACTGTGCTGGGACTGTGAGGCAGTGTGCCCCCAACACCCTTTCCGTTTAAAAGGCTCCCTTGAGCCAGCAAGCTGACGAGCTTTGCAGATGCACCTGTGTGCCTGTGAGTGGTACTGTGACCTAAGAGGATCTTGGCACAGTTCCAGCAACCCCAGATGATAATTTTTTTTTTGCTCTCTAATACTGCTGCTTTCTACTGAAGACGGGCTCAAGCCTGAAACACGTGTCTAGAAATATAGAGCAATGTCTGCACCAACTTTGGTGAAACACTCCAGCTAATTTTGAAGTAAGTTTGAACTTTGTACTGCATTTACCAGGATGCAATGGGGCAAACCGTGCTGGGACTGTGAGGCAGTGTGCCCCCAACACCCTTTCTGTTTAAAAGGCTCCCTTGAGCCAGCAAGCTGACGAGCTTTGGAGATGCACCTGTGTGCCTGTGAGTGGTACTGTGACCTAAGAGGAACTTGGCACAGTTCCAGCAACCCCAGATGATATTTTCTTTTGCTCTCTAATACTGCTGCTCTCTACTGAAGACGGGCTCAAGCCTGAAACACGTGTCTAGAAATATAGAGCAATGTCTGCACCAACTTTGGTGAAACACTCCAGCTAATTTTGAAGTAAGTTTGAACTTTGTACTGCATTTACCAGGATGCAATGGGGCAAACTGTGCTGGGACTGTGAGGCAGAGTGCTCCCAACCCCCTTACCATTTGAAAAGGCTCCCTTGAGCCAGCAAGCTGACGAGCTTTGGAGATGCACCTGTGTGTCTGTGAGTGGTACTGTGACCTAAGAGGAACTTGGCTGCATTTCCAGCAGCCCCAGATGATTATTTTTTTGCACTCTAATACTGCTGCTCTCTACTGAAGACGGGCTCAACCGAGAAACACGTGTCTAGAGATATACAGCAATGTCTGCATCAACACTGGTGAAAAACTCCAGCTAATTTTGAAGTAAGTCTGAACTGTGTACTGCATTTACCAGGATGCAATGGAGCAAACTGTGCTGGGACTGTGAGGCAGTATGCTCGCAACCCCCATTCTGTTTAAAAGGCTCCCTTGAGCCAGCAAGCTGACGAGCTTTGGAGATGCACCTGTGTGCCTGTGAGTGGTACTGTGACCTAAGAGGAACTTGGCACAGTCCCAGCAACCCCAGATGATATTTTCTTTTGCTCTCTAATACTGCTGCTCTCTACTGAAGACGGGCTCAAGCCTGAAACACGTGTCTAGAAATATAGAGCAATGTCTGCACCAACTTTGGTGAAACACTCCAGCTAATTTTGAAGTAAGTTTGAACTTTGTACTGCATTTACCAGGATGCAATGGGGCAAACTGTGCTGGGACTGTGAGGCAGAGTGCTCCCAACCCCCTTACCATTTGAAAAGGCTCCCTTGAGCCAGCAAGCTGACGAGCTTTGGAGATGCACCTGTGTGTCTGTGAGTGGTACTGTGACCTAAGAGGAACTTGGCAGCATTTCCAGCAGCCCCAGATGATTATTTTTTTGCACTCTAATACTGCTGCTCTCTACTGAAGACGGGCTCAACCCAGAAACACGTGTCTAGAGATATACAGCAATGTCTGCATCAACACTGGTGAAAAACTCCAGCTAATTTTGAAGTAAGTCTGAACTGTGTACTGCATTTACCAGGATGCAATGGGGCAAACTGTGCTGGGACTGTGAGGCAGTATGCTCGCAACCCCCTTACTGTTTAAAAGGCTCCCTTGAGCCAGCAAGCTGACGAGCTTTGGAGATGCACCTGTGAGTGGTACTGTGACCTAAGAGGAACTTGGCAGCATTTCCAGCAACCCCAGATAATTTTATTTTGTTTTCTAATAGTGCTGCTCTCCACTGAAGACAGGCTCAACCCAGAAACACATGTCTAGAGATATACAGCAGTGTGTGCACCAACTTTGGTGAAAAACTCCAGCTAATTTTGAAGTACGTTTGAACTGTGTACTGCATTTACCAGGATGCAATGGGGCAAACTGTGCTGGGACTGTGAGGCAGTGTGCCCCCAACACCCTTTCCGTTTAAAAGGCTCCCTTGAGCCAGCAAGCTGACGAGCTTTGGAGATGCATCTGTGTGCCTGTGAGTGGTACTGTGACTTAAGAGGAACTTGGCAGCATTTCCAGCAACCCCAGATAATTTTATTTTGTTTTCTAATAGTGCTGCTCTCCACTGAAGACAGGCTCAACCCAGAAACACATGTCTAGAGATATACAGCAGTGTGTGCACCAACTTTGGTGAAAAACTCCAGCTAATTTTGAAGTACGTTTGAACTGTGTACTGCATTTACCAGGATGCAATGGGGCAAACTGTGCTGGGACTGTGAGGCAGTGTGCCCCCAACACCCTTTCCGTTTAAAAGGCTCCCTTGAGCCAGCAAGCTGACGAGCTTTGCAGATGCACCTGTGTGCCTGTGAGTGGTACTGTGACCTAAGAGGAACTTGGCACAGTTCCAGCAACCCCAGATGATAATTTTTTTTTTGCTCTCTAATACTGCTGCTCTCTACTGAAGACGGGCTCAAGCCTGAAACACGTGTCTAGAAATATAGAGCAATGTCTGCACCAACTTTGGTGAAACACTCCAGCTAATTTTGAAGTAAGTTTGAACTTTGTACTGCATTTACCAGGATGCAATGGGGCAAACTGTGCTGGGACTGTGAGGCAGTGTGCTTCCAACCCCCTTACTGTTTAAAAGGCTCCCTTGAGCCAGCAAGCTGACGAGCTTTGGAGATGCACCTGTGAGTGGTACTGTGACCTAAGAGGAACTTGGCAGCATTTCCAGCAACCCCAGATGACTATTTTTTTGCTCTCTAATACTGCTGCTCTCTACTGAAGACGGGCTAAACCCAGAAACACATGTCTAGAGATATACAACAATGTCTGCACCAACTTTGGTGAAAAAACTCCAGCTAATTTTGAAGTAAGTCTGAACTGTGTACTGTATTTACCAGGATGCAATGGGGCAAACTGTGCTGGGACTGTGAGGCAGTATGCTCCCAACCCCCATTCTGTTTAAAAGGCTCCCTTCAGCCAGCAAGCTGACGAGCTTTGGAGATGCACCTGTGTGCCTGTGAGTGGTACTGTGACCTAAGAGGAACTTGGCAGCATTTCCAGCAACCCCAGATTATTATTTTTTTTGCTCTCTAATACAGCTGCTCTCTACTGAAGACGGGCTCAACCCAGAAACACGTGTCTAGACATATACAGCAATGTCTGCACCAACTTTGGTGAAAAACTCCAGCTAATTTTGAAGTAAGTTTGAACTGTGTACTGCATTTACCAGGATGCAATGGGGCAAACTGTGCTGGGACTGTGAGGCAGTGTGCTCGCAACCCCCATTCTGTTTAAAAGGCTCCCTTGAGCCAGCAAGCTGACGAGCTTTGGAGATGCATCTGTGTGCCTGTGAGTGGTACTGTGACCTAAGAGGAACTTGGCAGCATTTCCAGCAACCCCAGATGATTTTATTTTGTTCTCTAATAGTGCTGCTCTCTACTGAAGACGGGCTCAACGCAGAAACACGTGTCTAGAGATATACAGCAATGTCTGCACCAACTTTGGTGAAACACTCCAGCTAATTTTGAAGTAAGTTTGAACTTTGTACTGCATTCACCAGGATGCAATGGGGCAAACTGTGCTGGGACTGTGAGGCAGTGTGCTCCCAACCCCCTCACTGTTTAAAAGGTTTCCTTCAGCCAGCAAGCTGACGAGCTTTAGAGATGCACCTGTGTGCCTGTGAGTGGTACTGTGACCTAAGAGGAACTTGGCAGCATTTCCAGCAACCCCAGATTATTATTTTTTTTGCTCTCTAATACAGCTGCTCTCTACTGAAGACGGGCTCAACCCAGAAACACGTGTCTAGACATATACAGCAATGTCTGCACCAACTTTGGTGAAAAACTCCAGCTAATTTTGAAGTAAGTTTAAACTGTGTACTGCATTTACCAGGATGCAATGGGGCAAACTGTGCTGGGACTGTGAGGCAGTGTGCTCGCAACCCCCATTCTGTTTAAAAGGCTCCCTTCAGCCAGCAAATTGACGAGCTTTGGAGATGCATCTGTGTGCCTGTGAGTGGTACTGTGACCTAAGAGGAACTTTGCAGCATTTCTAGCAACCCCAGTTGATTTTTTTTTCTCTCTAATACTGCTGCTCTCTACTGAAGACGTGCTCAACCCAGAAACACGTGTCTAGAGATATACAGCAATGTCTGCACCAACTTTGGTGAAAAACTCCAGCTAATTTTGAAGTAAGTCTGAACTTTGTACTGCATTTACCAGGATGCAATGGGGCAAACTGTGCTTGGACTTTTGAGGCAGTGTGCTCCCAACCCCCTCACTGTTTAAAAGGTTTCCTTCAGCCAGCAAGCTGACGAGCTTTAGAGATGCACCTATGTGCCTGTGAGTGGTACTGTGACCTAAGAGGAACTTGGCAGCATTTCCAGCAACCCCAGATAATTTTATTTTGTTCTCTAATAGTGCTGCTCTCTACTGAAGACGGGCTCAACCCAGAAACACATGTCTAGAGATATACAGCAGTGTGTGCACCAACTTTGGTGAAAAACTCCAGCTAATTTTGAAGTACGTTTGAACTGTGTACTGCATTTACCAGGATGCAATGGGGCAAACTGTGCTGGGACTGAGGCAGTGTGCCCCCAACACCCTTTCCGTTTAAAAGGCTCCCTTGAGCCAGCAAGCTGACGAGCTTTGGAGATGCACCTGTGTGCCTGTGAGTGGTACTGTGACCTAAGAGGAACTTGGCACAGTTCCAGCAACCCCAGATGATATTTTTTTTTGCTCTCTAATACTGCTGCTCTCTACTGAAGACGGGCTCAAGCCTGAAACACGTGTCTAGAAATATAGAGCAATGTCTGCACCAACTTTGGTGAAACACTCCAGCTAATTTTGAAGTAAGTTTGAACTTTGTACTGCATTTACCAATATGCAATGGGGCAAACTGTGCTGGGACTGTGAGGCAGTGTGCTCCCAACCCCCTTACTGTTTAAAAGGCTCCCTTGAGCCAGCAAGCTGACGAGCTTTGGAGATGCACCTGTGTGTCTGTGAGTGGTACTGTGACCTAAGAGGAACTTGGCAGCATTTCCAGCAACCCCAGATGATTATTTTTTTGCTCTCTAATACTGCTGCTCTCTACTGAAGACGGGCTAAACCCAGAAACACGTGTCTAGAGATACACAACAATGTCTGCACCAACTTTGGTGAAAAACTCCAGCTAATTTTGAAGTAAGTCTGAACTGTGTACTGCATTTACCAGGTTGCAATGGGGCAAATGTGCTGGGACTGTGAGGCAGTGTTCTCCCAACCCCCTTTCTGTTTAAAAGGCTCACTTGAGCCAGCAAGTTGGCGAGCTTTGGAGATGCACCTGTGTGTCTGTGAGTGGTACTGTGACCTAAGAGGAACTTTGCAGCATTTCTAGCAACCCCAGTTGATTTTTTTTTCTCTCTAATACTGCTGCTCTCTACTGAAGACGGGCTCAACCCAGAAAGACGTGTCTAGACATATACAGCAATGTCTGCACCAACTTTGGTGAAAAACTCCAGCTAATTTTGAAGTAAGTTTGAACTGTGTACTGCATTTACCAGGATGCAATGTGGCAAACTGTCCTGGGACTGTGAGGCAGTGTGCTTGCAACCCCCTTACTGTTTAAAAGGCTCCCTTGAGCCAGCAAGCTGACGAGCTTTGCAGATGCACCTGTGTGTCTGTGAGTGGTACTGTGACCTAAGAGGAACTTGGCAGCATTTCCAGCAACCCCATATGATAATTTCTTTGCTCTCTAATACTGCTGCTCTCTACTGAAGACGGGCTCAACCCAGAAACACGTGTCTAGAGATATACAGCAATGTATGCATCAACTTTGGTGAAAAACTCCAGCTAATTTTGAAGTAAGTCTGAACTGTGTACTGCATTTACCAGGATGCAATGGGGCAAACTGTGCTGGGACTGTGAGGCAGTATGCTCGCAACCCCCATTCTGTTTAAAAGGCTCCCTTCAGCCAGCAAGCTGACGAGCTTTGGAGATGTACCTGTGTGCCTGTGAGTGGTACTGTGACCTAAGAGGAACTTGGCAGCATTTCCAGCAACCCCAGATTATTATTTTTTTTGCTCTCTAATACAGCTGCTCTCTACTGAAGACGGGCTCAACCCAGAAACACGTGTCTAGACATATACAGCAATGTCTGCACCAACTTTGGTGAAAAACTCCAGCTAATTTTGAAGTAAGTTTGAACTGTGTACTGCATTTACCAGGATGCATTGGGGCAAACTGTGCTGGGACTGTGAGGCAGTGTGTTCCCAACCCCCTTTCTGTTTAAAAGGCTCCCTTGAGCCAGCAAACTGACGAGCTTTGGAGATGCACTTGTGTGCCTGTGAGTGGTACTGTGACCTAAGAGGAACTTGGCAGCATTTCCAGCAACCCCAGAGGATTCGTTTTTTGCTCTCTAATACTGCTGCTCTCTACTGAAGACGGGCTCAACCCAGAAACACGTGTCTAGAGATATACAGCAATGTCTGCACCAACTTTGGTGAAAAACTCCAGCTAATTTTGAAGTAAGTTTGAACTGTGTACTGCATTTACCAGGATGCAATGGGGCAAACTGTGCTGGGACTGTGAGGCAGTGTGCTCGCAACCCCCATTCTGTTTAAAAGGCTCCCTTCAGCCAGCAAGCTGACGAGCTTTGGAGATGCATCTGTGTGCCTGTGAGTGGTACTGTGACCTAAGAGGAACTTGGCAGCATTTCCAGCAACCCCAGATGATTTTATTTTGTTCTCTAATAGTGCTGCTCTCTACTGAAGACGGGCTCAACCCAGAAACACATGTCTAGAGATATACAGCAATGTCTGCACCAACTTTGGTGAAAAACTCCAGCTAATTTTGAAGTACGTTTGAACTGTGTACTGCATTTACCAGGATGCAATGGGGCAAACTGTGCTGGGACTGTGAGGCAGTGTGCCCCCAAACACCCTTTCTGTTTAAAAGGCTCCCTTGAGCCAGCAAGCTGACGAGCTTTGGAGATGCACCTGTGTGCCTGTGAGTGGTACTGTGACCTAAGAGGAACTTGGCACAGTTCCAGCAACCCCAGATGATATTTTCTTTTGCTCTCTAATACTGCTGCTCTCTACTGAAGACGGGCTCAAGCCTGAAACACGTGTCTAGAAATATAGAGCAATGTCTGCACCAACTTTGGTGAAACACTCCAGCTAATTTTGAAGTAAGTCTGAACTGTGTACTGCATTTACCAGGATACAATGGGGCAAACTGTGCTGGGACTGTGAGGCAGTGTGCCCGCAACCCCCATTCTGTTTAAAAGGCTCCCTTCAGCCAGCAATCTGACGAGCTTTGGAGATGCACCTGTGTGCCTGTTAGTGGTACTGTGACCTAAGAGGAACTTGGCAGCATTTCCAGCAACCCCAAATTATTATTTTCTTTGCTCTCTAATACAGCTGCTCTCTACTGAAGACGGGCTCAACCCAGAAACACGTGTCTAGACATATACAGCAATGTCTGCACCAACTTTGGTGAAAAACTCCAGCTAATTTTGAAGTAAGTTTGAACTATGTACTGCATTTACCAGGATGCAATGGGGCAAACTGTCCTGGGACTGTGAGGCAGTGTGCTCGCAACCCCCTTACTGTTTAAAAGGCTCCCTTGAGCCAGCAAGCTGACAAGCTTTGGAGATGCACCTGTGTGTCTGTGAGTGGTACTGTGACCTAAGAGGAACTTGGCAGCATTTCCAGCAACCCCATATGATAATTTTTTTGCTCTCTAATACTGCTGCTCTCTAGTGAAGACGGGCTCAACCCAGAAACACGTGTCTAGAGATATACAACAATGTCTGCACCAACTTTGGTGAAAAACTCCAGCAAATTTTGAAGTAAGTCTGAACTGTGTACTGCATTTACCAGGATGCAATGGGGCAAACTGTGCTGGGCCTGTGAGGCAGTGTGCTCCCAACCCCCTTTCTGTTTAAAAGGCTCCCTTGAGCCAGCAAGCTGACGAGCTTTGGAGATGCGCTTGTGTGCCTGTGAGTGGTACTGTGACCTAAGAGGAACTTGGCAGCATTTCCAGCAACCCCAGATGATTATTTTTATGCTCTCTAATACTGCTGCTCTCTACTGAAGACGGGCTCAACCCAGAAACACGTGTCTAGAGATATACAACAATGTCTGCACCAACTTTGGTGAAAAACTCCAGCTAATTTTGAAGTAAGTCTGAACTATGTACTGCATTTACCAGGATGCAATGGGGCAAACTGTGCTGGGCCTGTGAGGCAGTGTGCTCCCAACCCCCTTTCTGTTTAAAAGGCTCCCTTGAGCCAGCAAGCTGACGAGCTTTGGAGATGCGCTTGTGTGCCTGTGAGTGGTACTGTGACCTAAGAGGAACTTGGCAGCATTTCCAGCAACCCCAGATGATTATTTTTATGCTCTCTAATACTGCTGCTCTCTACTGAAGACGGGCTCAACCCAGAAACACGTGTCTAGAGATATACAGCAATGTCTGCACCAACTTTGGTGAAAAACTCCAGCTAATTTTGAAGTAAGTTTGAACTGTGTACTGCATTTACCAGGATGCAATGGGGCAAACTGTGCTGGGACTGTGAGGCAGTGTGCTCGCAACCCCCATTCTGTTTAAAAGGCTCCCTTCAACCAGCAAGCTGACGAGCTTTGGAGATGCATCTGTGTGCCTGTGAGTGGTACTGTGACCTAAGAGGAACTTGGCAGCATTTCCAGCAACCCCAGATAATTTTATTTTGTTTTCTAATAGTGCTGCTCTCTACTGAAGACAGGCTCAACCCAGAAACACATGTCTAGAGATATACCGCAGTGTGTGCACCAACTTTGGTGAAAAACTCCAGCTAATTTTGAAGTACGTTTGAACTGTGTACTGCATTTACCAGGATACAATGGGGCAAACTGTGCTGGGACTGTGAGGCAGTGTGCCCCCAACACCCTTTCTGTTTAAAAGGCTCCCTTGAGCCAGCAAGCTGACGAGCTTTGCAGATGCACCTGTGTGCCTGTGAGTGGTACTGTGACCTAAGAGGATCTTGGCACAGTTCCAGCAACCCCAGATGATAATTTTTTTTTTGCTCTCTAATACTGCTGCTCTCTACTGAAGACGGGCTCAAGCCTGAAACACGTGTCTAGAAATATAGAGCAATGTCTGCACCAACTTTGGTGAAACACACCATCTAATTTTGAAGTAAGTTTGAACTTTGTACTGCATTTACCAGGATGCAATGGGGCAAACCGTGCTGGGACTGTGAGGCAGTGTGCCCCCAACACCCTTTCTGTTTAAAAGGCTCCCTTGAGCCAGCAAGCTGACGAGCTTTGGAGATGCACCTGTGTGCCTGTGAGTGGTACTGTGACCTAAGAGGAACTTGGCACAGTTCCAGAAACCCCAGATGATATTTTCTTTTGCTCTCTAATACTGCTGCTCTCTACTGAAGACGGGCTCAAGCCTGAAACACGTGTCTAGAAATATAGAGCAATGTCTGCACCAACTTTGGTGAAACACTCCAGCTAATTTTGAAGTAAGTTTGAACTTTGTACTGCATTTACCAGGATGCAATGGGGCAAACTGTGCTGGGACTGTGAGGCAGAGTGCTCCCAACCCCCTTACCATTTGAAAAGGCTCCCTTGAGCCAGCAAGCTGACGAGCTTTGGAGATGCACCTGTGTGTCTGTGAGTGGTACTGTGACCTAAGAGGAACTTGGCAGCATTTCCAGCAGCCCCAGATGATTATTTTTTTGCACTCTAATACTGCTGCTCTCTACGGAAGACGGGCTCAATCCAGAAACACGTGTCTAGAGATATACAGCAATGTCTGCATCAACACTGGTGAAAAACTCCAGCTAATTTTGAAGTAAGTCTGAACTGTGTACTGCATTTACCAGGATGCAATGGGGCAAACTGTGCTGGGACTGTGAGGCAGTATGCTCGCAACCCCCATTCTGTTTAAAAGGCTCCCTTCAGCCAGCAATCTGACGAGCTTTGGAGATGCACCTGTGTGCCTGTGAGTGGTACTGTGACCTAAGAGGAACTTTGCAGCATTTCTAGCAACCCCAGTTGATTTTTTTTTCTCTCTAATACTGCTGCTCTCTACTGAAGACGGGCTCAACGCAGAAACACGTGTCTAGAGATATACAGCAATGTCTGCACCAACTTTGGTGAAACACTCCAGCTAATTTTGAAGTAAGTTTGAACTTTGTACTGCATTCACCAGGATGCAATGGGGCAAACTGTGCTGGGACTGTGAGGCAGTGTGCTCCCAACCCCCTCACTGTTTAAAAGGTTTCCTTCAGCCAGCAAGCTGACGAGCTTTAGAGATGCACCTGTGTGCCTGTGAGTGGTACTGTGACCTAAGAGGAACTTGGCAGCATTTCCAGCAACCCCAGATTATTATTTTTTTTGCTCTCTAATACAGCTGCTCTCTACTGAAGACGGGCTCAACCCAGAAACACGTGTCTAGACATATACAGCAATGTCTGCACCAACTTTGGTGAAAAACTCCAGCTAATTTTGAAGTAAGTTTAAACTGTGTACTGCATTTACCAGGATGCAATGGGGCAAACTGTGCTGGGACTGTGAGGCAGTGTGCTCGCAACCCCCATTCTGTTTAAAAGGCTCCCTTCAGCCAGCAAATTGACGAGCTTTGGAGATGCATCTGTGTGCCTGTGAGTGGTACTGTGACCTAAGAGGAACTTTGCAGCATTTCTAGCAACCCCAGTTGATTTTTTTTTCTCTCTAATACTGCTGCTCTCTACTGAAGACGGGCTCAACCCAGAAACACGTGTCTAGAGATATACAGCCATGTCTGCACCAACTTTGGTGAAAAACTCCAGCTAATTTTGAAGTAAGTCTGAACTTTGTACTGCATTTACCAGGATGCAATGGGGCAAACTGTGCTTGGACTTTTGAGGCAGTGTGCTCCCAACCCCCTCACTGTTTAAAAGGTTTCCTTCAGCCAGCAAGCTGACGAGCTTTAGAGATGCACCTATGTGCCTGTGAGTGGTACTGTGACCTAAGAGGAACTTGGCAGCATTTCCAGCAACCCCAGATAATTTTATTTTGTTCTCTAATAGTGCTGCTCTCTACTGAAGACGGGCTCAACCCAGAAACACATGTCTAGAGATATACAGCAGTGTGTGCACCAACTTTGGTGAAAAACTCCAGCTAATTTTGAAGTACGTTTGAACTGTGTACTGCATTTACCAGGATGCAATGGGGCAAACTGTGCTGGGACTGAGGCAGTGTGCCCCCAACACCCTTTCCGTTTAAAAGGCTCCCTTGAGCCAGCAAGCTGACGAGCTTTGGAGATGCACCTGTGTGCCTGTGAGTGGTACTGTGACCTAAGAGGAACTTGGCACAGTTCCAGCAACCCCAGATGATATTTTTTTTTGCTCTCTAATACTGCTGCTCTCTACTGAAGACGGGCTCAAGCCTGAAACACGTGTCTAGAAATATAGAGCAATGTCTGCACCAACTTTGGTGAAACACTCCAGCTAATTTTGAAGTAAGTTTGAACTTTGTACTGCATTTACCAATATGCAATGGGGCAAACTGTGCTGGGACTGTGAGGCAGTGTGCTCCCAACCCCCTTACTGTTTAAAAGGCTCCCTTGAGCCAGCAAGCTGACGAGCTTTGGAGATGCACCTGTGTGTCTGTGAGTGGTACTGTGACCTAAGAGGAACTTGGCAGCATTTCCAGCAACCCCAGATGATTATTTTTTTGCTCTCTAATACTGCTGCTCTCTACTGAAGACGGGCTAAACCCAGAAACACGTGTCTAGAGATACACAACAATGTCTGCACCAACTTTGGTGAAAAACTCCAGCTAATTTTGAAGTAAGTCTGAACTGTGTACTGCATTTACCAGGTTGCAATGGGGCAAATGTGCTGGGACTGTGAGGCAGTGTTCTCCCAACCCCCTTTCTGTTTAAAAGGCTCACTTGAGCCAGCAAGTTGGCGAGCTTTGGAGATGCACCTGTGTGTCTGTGAGTGGTACTGTGACCTAAGAGGAACTTTGCAGCATTTCTAGCAACCCCAGTTGATTTTTTTTTTCTCTCTAATACTGCTGCTCTCTACTGAAGACGGGCTCAACCCAGAAAGACGTGTCTAGACATATACAGCAATGTCTGCACCAACTTTGGTGAAAAACTCCAGCTAATTTTGAAGTAAGTTTGAACTGTGTACTGCATTTACCAGGATGCAATGTGGCAAACTGTCCTGGGACTGTGAGGCAGTGTGCTTGCAACCCCCTTACTGTTTAAAAGGCTCCCTTGAGCCAGCAAGCTGACGAGCTTTGCAGATGCACCTGTGTGTCTGTGAGTGGTACTGTGACCTAAGAGGAACTTGGCAGCATTTCCAGCAACCCCATATGATAATTTCTTTGCTCTCTAATACTGCTGCTCTCTACTGAAGACGGGCTCAACCCAGAAACACATGTCTAGAGATATACAACAATGTCTGCACCAACTTTGGTGAAAAACTCCAGCTAATTTTGAAGTAAGTCTGAACTGTGTACTGCATTTACCAGGATGCAATGGGGCAAACTGTGCTGGGACTGTGAGGCAGTGTGCTCGCAACCCCCATTCTGTTTAAAAGGCTCCCTTCAGCCAGCAAGCTGACGAGCTTTGGAGATGCATCTGTGAGCCTATGAGTGGTACTGTGACCTAAGAGGAACTTTGCAGCATTTCTAGCAACCCCAGTTGATTTTTTTTTTCTCTCTAATACTGCTGCTCTCTACTGAAGACGGGCTCAACCCAGAAACACATGTCTAGAGATATACAGCAATGTCTGCACTAACTTTGGTGAAAAACTCCAGCTAATTTTGAAGTAAGTTTGAACTGTGTACTGCATTTACCAGGATGCAATGGGGCAAACTGTGCTGGGACTGTGAGGCAGTGTGCTCCCAACCCCCTTACTGTTTAAAAGGCTCCCTTGAGCCAGCAAGCTGACGATCTTTGGAGATGCACCTGTGTGTCTGTGAGTGGTACTGTGACCTAAGAGGAACTTGGCAGCATTTCCAGCAACCCCAAATGATTATTTTTTTGCTCTCTAATACTGCTGCTCTCTACTGAAGACGGGCTCAACCCAGAAACACGTGTCTAGAGATATACAGCAATGTATGCATCAACTTTGGTGAAAAACTCCAGCTAATTTTGAAGTAAGTCTGAACTGTGTACTGCATTTACCAGGATGCAATGGGGCAAACTGTGCTGGGACTGTGAGGCAGTATGCTCGCAACCCCCATTCTGTTTAAAAGGCTCCCTTCAGCCAGCAAGCTGACGAGCTTTGGAGATGTACCTGTGTGCCTGTGAGTGGTACTGTGACCTAAGAGGAACTTGGCAGCATTTCCAGCAACCCCAGATTATTATTTTTTTTGCTCTCTAATACAGCTGCTCTCTACTGAAGACGGGCTCAACCCAGAAACACGTGTCTAGACATATACAGCAATGTCTGCACCAACTTTGGTGAAAAACTCCAGCTAATTTTGAAGTAAGTTTGAACTGTGTACTGCATTTACCAGGATGCATTGGGGCAAACTGTGCTGGGACTGTGAGGCAGTGTGCTCCCAACCCCCTTTCTGTTTAAAAGGCTCCCTTGAGCCAGCAAACTGACGAGCTTTGGAGATGCACTTGTGTGCCTGTGAGTGGTACTGTGACCTAAGAGGAACTTGGCAGCATTTCCAGCAACCCCCCAGAGGATTCGTTTTTTGCTCTCTAATACTGCTGCTCTCTACTGAAGACGGGCTCAACCCAGAAACACGTGTCTAGAGATATACAGCAATGTCTGCACCAACTTTGGTGAAAAACTCCAGCTAATTTTGAAGTAAGTTTGAACTGTGTACTGCATTTACCAGGATGCAATGGGGCAAACTGTGCTGGGACTGTGAGGCAGTGTGCTCGCAACCCCCATTCTGTTTAAAAGGCTCCCTTCAGCCAGCAAGCTGACGAGCTTTGGAGATGCATCTGTGTGCCTGTGAGTGGTACTGTGACCTAAGAGGAACTTGGCAGCATTTCCAGCAACCCCAGATGATTTTATTTTGTTCTCTAATAGTGCTGCTCTCTACTGAAGACGGGCTCAACCCAGAAACACATGTCTAGAGATATACAGCAATGTCTGCACCAACTTTGGTGAAAAACTCCAGCTAATTTTGAAGTACGTTTGAACTGTGTACTGCATTTACCAGGATGCAATGGGGCAAACTGTGCTGGGACTGTGAGGCAGTGTGCCCCCAAACACCCTTTCTGTTTAAAAGGCTCCCTTGAGCCAGCAAGCTGACGAGCTTTGGAGATGCACCTGTGTGCCTGTGAGTGGTACTGTGACCTAAGAGGAACTTGGCACAGTTCCAGCAACCCCAGATGATATTTTCTTTTGCTCTCTAATACTGCTGCTCTCTACTGAAGACGGGCTCAAGCCTGAAACACGTGTCTAGAAATATAGAGCAATGTCTGCACCAACTTTGGTGAAACACTCCAGCTAATTTTGAAGTAAGTCTGAACTGTGTACTGCATTTACCAGGATACAATGGGGCAAACTGTGCTGGGACTGTGAGGCAGTGTGCCCGCAACCCCCATTCTGTTTAAAAGGCTCCCTTCAGCCAGCAATCTGACGAGCTTTGGAGATGCACCTGTGTGCCTGTTAGTGGTACTGTGACCTAAGAGGAACTTGGCAGCATTTCCAGCAACCCCAAATTATTATTTTCTTTGCTCTCTAATACAGCTGCTCTCTACTGAAGACGGGCTCAACCCAGAAACACGTGTCTAGACATATACAGCAATGTCTGCACCAACTTTGGTGAAAAACTCCAGCTAATTTTGAAGTAAGTTTGAACTATGTACTGCATTTACCAGGATGCAATGGGGCAAACTGTCCTGGGACTGTGAGGCAGTGTGCTCGCAACCCCCTTACTGTTTAAAAGGCTCCCTTGAGCCAGCAAGCTGACAAGCTTTGGAGATGCACCTGTGTGTCTGTGAGTGGTACTGTGACCTAAGAGGAACTTGGCAGCATTTCCAGCAACCCCATATGATAATTTTTTTGCTCTCTAATACTGCTGCTCTCTAGTGAAGACGGGCTCAACCCAGAAACACGTGTCTAGAGATATACAACAATGTCTGCACCAACTTTGGTGAAAAACTCCAGCAAATTTTGAAGTAAGTCTGAACTGTGTACTGCATTTACCAGGATGCAATGGGGCAAACTGTGCTGGGCCTGTGAGGCAGTGTGCTCCCAACCCCCTTTCTGTTTAAAAGGCTCCCTTGAGCCAGCAAGCTGACGAGCTTTGGAGATGCGCTTGTGTGCCTGTGAGTGGTACTGTGACCTAAGAGGAACTTGGCAGCATTTCCAGCAACCCCAGATGATTATTTTTATGCTCTCTAATACTGCTGCTCTCTACTGAAGACGGGCTCAACCCAGAAACACGTGTCTAGAGATATACAACAATGTCTGCACCAACTTTGGTGAAAAACTCCAGCTAATTTTGAAGTAAGTCTGAACTGTGTACTGCATTTACCAGGATGCAATGGGGCAAACTGTGCTGGGCCTGTGAGGCAGTGTGCTCCCAACCCCCTTTCTGTTTAAAAGGCTCCCTTGAGCCAGCAAGCTGACGAGCTTTGGAGATGCGCTTGTGTGCCTGTGAGTGGTACTGTGACCTAAGAGGAACTTGGCAGCATTTCCAGCAACCCCAGATGATTATTTTTATGCTCTCTAATACTGCTGCTCTCTACTGAAGACGGGCTCAACCCAGAAACACGTGTCTAGAGATATACAGCAATGTCTGCACCAACTTTGGTGAAAAACTCCAGCTAATTTTGAAGTAAGTTTGAACTGTGTACTGCATTTACCAGGATGCAATGGGGCAAACTGTGCTGGGACTGTGAGGCAGTGTGCTCGCAACCCCCATTCTGTTTAAAAGGCTCCCTTCAACCAGCAAGCTGACGAGCTTTGGAGATGCATCTGTGTGCCTGTGAGTGGTACTGTGACCTAAGAGGAACTTGGCAGCATTTCCAGCAACCCCAGATAATTTTATTTTGTTTTCTAATAGTGCTGCTCTCTACTGAAGACAGGCTCAACCCAGAAACACATGTCTAGAGATATACCGCAGTGTGTGCACCAACTTTGGTGAAAAACTCCAGCTAATTTTGAAGTACGTTTGAACTGTGTACTGCATTTACCAGGATACAATGGGGCAAACTGTGCTGGGACTGTGAGGCAGTGTGCCCCCAACACCCTTTCTGTTTAAAAGGCTCCCTTGAGCCAGCAAGCTGACGAGCTTTGCAGATGCACCTGTGTGCCTGTGAGTGGTACTGTGACCTAAGAGGATCTTGGCACAGTTCCAGCAACCCCAGATGATAATTTTTTTTTTGCTCTCTAATACTGCTGCTCTCTACTGAAGACGGGCTCAAGCCTGAAACACGTGTCTAGAAATATAGAGCAATGTCTGCACCAACTTTGGTGAAACACACCATCTAATTTTGAAGTAAGTTTGAACTTTGTACTGCATTTACCAGGATGCAATGGGGCAAACCGTGCTGGGACTGTGAGGCAGTGTGCCCCCAACACCCTTTCTGTTTAAAAGGCTCCCTTGAGCCAGCAAGCTGACGAGCTTTGGAGATGCACCTGTGTGCCTGTGAGTGGTACTGTGACCTAAGAGGAACTTGGCACAGTTCCAGAAACCCCAGATGATATTTTCTTTTGCTCTCTAATACTGCTGCTCTCTACTGAAGACGGGCTCAAGCCTGAAACACGTGTCTAGAAATATAGAGCAATGTCTGCACCAACTTTGGTGAAACACTCCAGCTAATTTTGAAGTAAGTTTGAACTTTGTACTGCATTTACCAGGATGCAATGGGGCAAACTGTGCTGGGACTGTGAGGCAGTGTGCTTCCAACCCCCTTACTGTTTAAAAGGCTCCCTTGAGCCAGCAAGCTGACGAGCTTTGGAGATGCACCTGTGAGTGGTACTGTGACCTAAGAGGAACTTGGCAGCATTTCCAGCAACCCCAGATGACTATTTTTTTTCTCTAATACTGCTGCTCTCTACTGAAGACGGGCTAAACCCAGAAACACATGTCTAGAGATATACAACAATGTCTGCACCAACTTTGGTGAAAAAACTCCAGCTAATTTTGAAGTAAGTCTGAACTGTGTACTGCATTTACCAGGATGCAATGGGGCAAACTGTGCTGGGCCTGTGAGGCAGTGTGCTCCCAACCCCCTTTCTGTTTAAAAGGCTCCCTTGAGCCAGCAAGCTGACGAGCTTTGGAGATGCGCTTGTGTGCCTGTGAGTGGTACTGTGACCTAAGAGGAACTTGGCAGCATTTCCAGCAACCCCAGATGATTATTTTTATGCTCTCTAATACTGCTGCTCTCTACTGAAGACGGGCTCAACCCAGAAACACGTGTCTAGAGATATACAGCAATGTCTGCACCAACTTTGGTGAAAAACTCCAGCTAATTTTGAAGTAAGTTTGAACTGTGTACTGCATTTACCAGGATGCAATGGGGCAAACTGTGCTGGGACTGTGAGGCAGTGTGCTCGCAACCCCCATTCTGTTTAAAAGGCTCCCTTCAACCAGCAAGCTGACGAGCTTTGGAGATGCATCTGTGTGCCTGTGAGTGGTACTGTGACCTAAGAGGAACTTGGCAGCATTTCCAGCAACCCCAGATAATTTTATTTTGTTTTCTAATAGTGCTGCTCTCTACTGAAGACAGGCTCAACCCAGAAACACATGTCTAGAGATATACCGCAGTGTGTGCACCAACTTTGGTGAAAAACTCCAGCTAATTTTGAAGTACGTTTGAACTGTGTACTGCATTTACCAGGATACAATGGGGCAAACTGTGCTGGGACTGTGAGGCAGTGTGCCCCCAACACCCTTTCTGTTTAAAAGGCTCCCTTGAGCCAGCAAGCTGACGAGCTTTGCAGATGCACCTGTGTGCCTGTGAGTGGTACTGTGACCTAAGAGGATCTTGGCACAGTTCCAGCAACCCCAGATGATAATTTTTTTTTTGCTCTCTAATACTGCTGCTCTCTACTGAAGACGGGCTCAAGCCTGAAACACGTGTCTAGAAATATAGAGCAATGTCTGCACCAACTTTGGTGAAACACACCATCTAATTTTGAAGTAAGTTTGAACTTTGTACTGCATTTACCAGGATGCAATGGGGCAAACCGTGCTGGGACTGTGAGGCAGTGTGCCCCCAACACCCTTTCTGTTTAAAAGGCTCCCTTGAGCCAGCAAGCTGACGAGCTTTGGAGATGCACCTGTGTGCCTGTGAGTGGTACTGTGACCTAAGAGGAACTTGGCACAGTTCCAGAAACCCCAGATGATATTTTCTTTTGCTCTCTAATACTGCTGCTCTCTACTGAAGACGGGCTCAAGCCTGAAACACGTGTCTAGAAATATAGAGCAATGTCTGCACCAACTTTGGTGAAACACTCCAGCTAATTTTGAAGTAAGTTTGAACTTTGTACTGCATTTACCAGGATGCAATGGGGCAAACTGTGCTGGGACTGTGAGGCAGAGTGCTCCCAACCCCCTTACCATTTGAAAAGGCTCCCTTGAGCCAGCAAGCTGACGAGCTTTGGAGATGCAACTGTGTGTCTGTGAGTGGTACTGTGACCTAAGAGGAACTTGGCAGCATTTCCAGCAGCCCCAGATGATTATTTTTTTGCACTCTAATACTGCTGCTCTCTACGGAAGACGGGCTCAATCCAGAAACACGTGTCTAGAGATATACAGCAATGTCTGCATCAACACTGGTGAAAAACTCCAGCTAATTTTGAAGTAAGTCTGAACTGTGTACTGCATTTACCAGGATGCAATGGGGCAAACTGTGCTGGGACTGTGAGGCAGTATGCTCGCAACCCCCATTCTGTTTAAAAGGCTCCCTTCAGCCAGCAATCTGACGAGCTTTGGAGATGCACCTGTGTGCCTGTGAGTGGTACTGTGACCTAAGAGGAACTTGGCAGCATTTCCAGCAACCCCAAATTATTATTTTCTTTGCTCTCTAATACAGCTGCTCTCTACTGAAGACGGGCTCAACCCAGAAACACGTGTCTAGACATATACAGCAATGTCTGCACCAACTTTGGTGAAAAACTCCAGCTAATTTTGAAGTAAGTTTGAACTATGTACTGCATTTACCAGGATGCAATGGGGCAAACTGTCCTGGGACTGTGAGGCAGTGTGCTCGCAACCCCCTTACTGTTTAAAAGGCTCCCTTGAGCCAGCAAGCTGACAAGCTTTGGAGATGCACCTGTGTGTCTGTGAGTGGTACTGTGACCTAAGAGGAACTTGGCAGCATTTCCAGCAACCCCATATGATAATTTTTTTGCTCTCTAATACTGCTGCTCTCTAGTGAAGACGGGCTCAACCCAGAAACACGTGTCTAGAGATATACAGCAATGTCTGCACCAACTTTGGTGAAAAACTCCAGCTAATTTTGAAGTAAGTCTGAACTGTGTACTGCATTTACCAGGATGCATTGGGGCAAACTGTGCTGGGACTGTGAGGCAGTGTGCTCCCAACCCCCTTTCTGTTTAAAAGGCTCCCTTGAGCCAGCAAACTGACGAGCTTTGGAGATGCACTTGTGTGCCTGTGAGTGGTACTGTGACCTAAGAGGAACTTGGCAGCATTTCCAGCAACCCCAGATGATTCGTTTTTTGCTCTCTAATACTGCTGCTCTCTACTGAAGACGGGCTCAACCCAGAAACACGTGTCTAGAGATATACAGCAATGTCTGCACCAACTTTGGTGAAAAACTCCAGCTAATTTTGAAGTAAGTTTGAACTGTGTACTGCATTTACCAGGATGCAATGGGGCAAACTGTGCTGGGACTGTGAGGCAGTGTGCTCGCAACCCCCATTCTGTTTAAAAGGCTCCCTTCAGCCAGCAAGCTGACGAGCTTTGGAGATGCATCTGTGTGCCTGTGAGTGGTACTGTGACCTAAGAGGAACTTGGCAGCATTTCCAGCAACCCCAGATGATTTTATTTTGTTCTCTAATAGTGCTGCTCTCTACTGAAGACGGGCTCAACCCAGAAACACATGTCTAGAGATATACAGCAATGTCTGCACCAACTTTGGTGAAAAACTCCAGCTAATTTTGAAGTACGTTTGAACTGTGTACTGCATTTACCAGGATGCAATGGGGCAAACTGTGCTGGGACTGTGAGGCAGTGTGCCCCCAAACACCCTTTCTGTTTAAAAGGCTCCCTTGAGCCAGCAAGCTGACGAGCTTTGGAGATGCACCTGTGTGCCTGTGAGTGGTACTGTGACCTAAGAGGAACTTGGCACAGTTCCAGCAACCCCAGATGATATTTTCTTTTGCTCTCTAATACTGCTGCTCTCTACTGAAGACGGGCTCAAGCCTGAAACACGTGTCTAGAAATATAGAGCAATGTCTGCACCAACTTTGGTGAAACACTCCAGCTAATTTTGAAGTAAGTCTGAACTGTGTACTGCATTTACCAGGATACAATGGGGCAAACTGTGCTGGGACTGTGAGGCAGTGTGCCCGCAACCCCCATTCTGTTTAAAAGGCTCCCTTCAGCCAGCAATCTGACGAGCTTTGGAGATGCACCTGTGTGCCTGTTAGTGGTACTGTGACCTAAGAGGAACTTGGCAGCATTTCCAGCAACCCCAAATTATTATTTTCTTTGCTCTCTAATACAGCTGCTCTCTACTGAAGACGGGCTCAACCCAGAAACACGTGTCTAGACATATACAGCAATGTCTGCACCAACTTTGGTGAAAAACTCCAGCTAATTTTGAAGTAAGTTTGAACTATGTACTGCAGTTACCAGGATGCAATGGGGCAAACTGTCCTGGGACTGTGAGGCAGTGTGCTCGCAACCCCCTTACTGTTTAAAAGGCTCCCTTGAGCCAGCAAGCTGACGAGCTTTGCAGATGCACCTGTGTGCCTGTGAGTGGTACTGTGACCTAAGAGGATCTTGGCACAGTTCCAGCAACCCCAGATGATAATTTTTTTTTTGCTCTCTAATACTGCTGCTCTCTACTGAAGACGGGCTCAAGCCTGAAACACGTGTCTAGAAATATAGAGCAATGTCTGCACCAACTTTGGTGAAACACACCATCTAATTTTGAAGTAAGTTTGAACTTTGTACTGCATTTACCAGGATGCAATGGGGCAAACCGTGCTGGGACTGTGAGGCAGTGTGCCCCCAACACCCTTTCAGTTTAAAAGGCTCCCTTGAGCCAGCAAGCTGACGAGCTTTGGAGATGCACCTGTGTGCCTGTGAGTGGTACTGTGACCTAAGAGGAACTTGGCACAGTTCCAGAAACCCCAGATGATATTTTCTTTTGCTCTCTAATACTGCTGCTCTCTACTGAAGACGGGCTCAAGCCTGAAACACGTGTCTAGAAATATAGAGCAATGTCTGCACCAACTTTGGTGAAACACTCCAGCTAATTTTGAAGTAAGTTTGAACTTTGTACTGCATTTACCAGGATGCAATGGGGCAAACTGTGCTGGGACTGTGAGGCAGAGTGCTCCCAACCCCCTTACCATTTGAAAAGGCTCCCTTGAGCCAGCAAGCTGACGAGCTTTGGAGATGCACCTGTGTGTCTGTGAGTGGTACTGTGACCTAAGAGGAACTTGGCAGCATTTCCAGCAGCCCCAGATGATTATTTTTTTGCACTCTAATACTGCTGCTCTCTACGGAAGACGGGCTCAATCCAGAAACACGTGTCTAGAGATATACAGCAATGTCTGCATCAACACTGGTGAAAAACTCCAGCTAATTTTGAAGTAAGTCTGAACTGTGTACTGCATTTACCAGGATGCAATGGGGCAAACTGTGCTGGGACTGTGAGGCAGTATGCTCGCAACCCCCATTCTGTTTAAAAGGCTCCCTTCAGCCAGCAATCTGACGAGCTTTGGAGATGCACCTGTGTGCCTGTGAGTGGTACTGTGACCTAAGAGGAACTTGGAAGCATTTCCAGCAACCCCAAATTATTATTTTCTTTGCTCTCTAATACAGCTGCTCTCTACTGAAGACGGGCTCAACCCAGAAACACGTGTCTAGACATATACAGCAATGTCTGCACCAACTTTGGTGAAAAACTCCAGCTAATTTTGAAGTAAGTTTGAACTATGTACTGCATTTACCAGGATGCAATGGGGCAAACTGTCCTGGGACTGTGAGGCAGTGTGCTCGCAACCCCCTTACTGTTTAAAAGGCTCCCTTGAGCCAGCAAGCTGACAAGCTTTGGAGATGCACCTGTGTGTCTGTGAGTGGTACTGTGACCTAAGAGGAACTTGGCAGCATTTCCAGCAACCCCATATGATAATTTTTTTGCTCTCTAATACTGCTGTTCTCTAGTGAAGACGGGCTCAACCCAGAAACACGTGTCTAGAGATATACAGCAATGTCTGCACCAACTTTGGTGAAAAACTCCAGCTAATTTTGAAGTAAGTCTGAACTGTGTACTGCATTTACCAGGATGCAATGGGGCAAACTGTGCTGGGCCTGTGAGGCAGTGTGCTCCCAACCCCCATTCTGTTTAAAAGGCTCCCTTCAGCCAGCAAGCTGACGAGCTTTGGAGATGCATCTGTGTGCCTGTGAGTGGTACTGTGACTTAAGAGGAACTTGGCAGCATTTCCAGCAACCCCAGATAATTTTATTTTGTTTTCTAATAGTGCTGCTCTCTACTGAAGACAGGCTCAACCCAGAAACACATGTCTAGAGATATACAGCAGTGTGTGCACCAACTTTGGTGAAAAACTCCAGCTAATTTTGAAGTACGTTTGAACTGTGTACTGCATTTACCAGGATGCAATGGGGCAAACTGTGCTGGGACTGTGAGGCAGTGTGCCCCCAACACCCTTTCCGTTTAAAAGGCTCCCTTGAGCCAGCAAGCTGACGAGCTTTGCAGATGCACCTGTGTGCCTGTGAGTGGTACTGTGACCTAAGAGGAACTTGGCACAGTTCCAGCAACCCCAGATGATAATTTTTTTTTTGCTCTCTAATACTGCTGCTCTCTACTGAAGACGGGCTCAAGCCTGAAACACGTGTCTAGAAATATAGAGCAATGTCTGCACCAACTTTGGTGAAACACTCCAGCTAATTTTGAAGTAAGTTTGAACTTTGTACTGCATTTACCAGGATGCAATGGGGCAAACTGTGCTGGGACTGTGAGGCAGTGTGCTTCCAACCCCCTTACTGTTTAAAAGGCTCCCTTGAGCCAGCAAGCTGACGAGCTTTGGAGATGCACCTGTGAGTGGTACTGTGACCTAAGAGGAACTTGGCAGCATTTCCAGCAACCCCAGATGACTATTTTTTTTCTCTAATACTGCTGCTCTCTACTGAAGACGGGCTAAACCCAGAAACACATGTCTAGAGATATACAACAATGTCTGCACCAACTTTGGTGAAAAAACTCCAGCTAATTTTGAAGTAAGTCTGAACTGTGTACTGTATTTACCAGGATGCAATGGGGCAAACTGTGCTGGGACTGTGAGGCAGTATGCTCCCAACCCCCATTCTGTTTAAAAGGCTCCCTTCAGCCAGCAAGCTGACGAGCTTTGGAGATGCACCTGTGTGCCTGTGAGTGGTACTGTGACCTAAGAGGAACTTGGCAGCATTTCCAGCAACCCCAGATTATTATTTTTTTTGCTCTCTAATACAGCTGCTCTCTACTGAAGACGGGCTCAACCCAGAAACACGTGTCTAGACATATACAGCAATGTCTGCACCAACTTTGGTGAAAAACTCCAGCTAATTTTGAAGTAAGTTTGAACTGTGTACTGCATTTACCAGGATGCAATGGGGCAAACTGTGCTGGGACTGTGAGGCAGTGTGCTCGCAACCCCCATTCTGTTTAAAAGGCTCCCTTGAGCCAGCAAGCTGACGAGCTTTGGAGATGCATCTGTGTGCCTGTGAGTGGTACTGTGACCTAAGAGGAACTTGGCAGCATTTCCAGCAACCCCAGATGATTTTATTTTGTTCTCTAATAGTGCTGCTCTCTACTGAAGACGGGCTCAACCCAGAAACACGTGTCTAGAGATATACAGCAGTGTGTGCACCAACTTTGGTGAAAAACTCCAGCTAATTTTGAAGTAAGTTTGAACTGTGTACTGCATTTACCGGGATGCAATGGCGCACACTGTGCTGGGACTGTGAGGCAGTGTGCCCCCAACACCCTTTCCGTTTAAAAGGCTCCCTTGAGCCAGCAAGCTGACGAGCTTTGGAGATGCACCTGTGTGCCTGTGAGTGGTACTGTGACCTAAGAGGAACTTGGCACAGTTCCAGCAACCCCAGATTATATATTTTTTTGCTCTCTAATACTGCTGCTCTCTACTGAAGACGGGCTTAAGCCTGAAACACATGTCTAGAAATATAGAGCAATGTCTGCACCAACTTTGGTGAAACACTCCAGCTAATTTTGAAGTAAGTTTGAACTTTGTACTGCATTCACCAGGATGCAATGGGGCAAACTGTGCTGGGACTGTGAGGCAGTGTGCTCCCAACCCCCTCACTGTTTAAAAGGTTTCCTTCAGCCAGCAAGCTGACGAGCTTTAGAGATGCACCTGTGTGCCTGTGAGTGGTACTGTGACCTAAGAGGAACTTGGCAGCATTTCCAGCAACCCCAGATTATTATTTGTTTTGCTCTCTAATACAGCTGCTCTCTACTGAAGACGGGCTCAACCCAGAAACACGTGTCTAGACATATACAGCAATGTCTGCACCAACTTTGGTGAAAAACTCCATTTAATTTTGAAGTAAGTTTAAACTGTGTACTGCATTTACCAGGATGCAATGGGGCAAACTGTGCTGGGACTGTGAGGCAGTGTGCTCGCAACCCCCATTCTGTTTAAAAGGCTCCCTTCAGCCAGCAAATTGACGAGCTTTGGAGATGCATCTGTGTGCCTGTGAGTGGTACTGTGACCTAAGAGGAACTTTGCAGCATTTCTAGCAACCCCAGTTGATTTTTTTTTCTCTCTAATACTGCTGCTCTCTACTGAAGACGGGCTCAACCCAGAAACACGTGTCTAGAGATATACAGCAATGTCTGCACCAACTTTGGTGAAAAACTCCAGCTAATTTTGAAGTAAGTCTGAACTTTGTACTGCATTTACCAGGATGCAATGGGGCAAACTGCGCTTGGACTTTTGAGGCAGTGTGCTCCCAACCCCCTCACTGTTTAAAAGATTTCCTTCAGCCAGCAAGCTGATGAGCTTTGCAGATGCACCTGTGTGCCTGTGAGTGGTACTGTGACCTAAGAGGATCTTGGCACAGTTCCAGCAACCCCAGATGATAAATTTTTTTTTTGCTCTCTAATACTGCTGCTCTCTACTGAAGACGGGCTCAAGCCTGAAACACGTGTCTAGAAATATAGAGCAATGTCTGCACCAACTTTGGTGAAACACACCATCTAATTTTGAAGTAAGTTTGAACTTTGTACTGCATTTACCAGGATGCAATGGGGCAAACCGTGCTGGGACTGTGAGGCAGTGTGCCCCCAACACCCTTTCTGTTTAAAAGGCTCCCTTGAGCCAGCAAGCTGACGAGCTTTAGAGATGCACCTGTGTGCCTGTGAGTGGTACTGTGACCTAAGAGGAACTTGGCAGCATTTCCAGCAACCCCAGATAATTTTATTTTGCTCTCTAATACTGCTGCTCTCTACTGAAGACGGGCTCAAGCCTGAAACACGTGTCTAGAAATATAGAGCAATGTCTGCACCAACTTTGGTGAAACACACCATCTAATTTTGAAGTAAGTTTGAACTTTGTACTGCATTTACCAGGATGCAATGGGGCAAACCGTGCTGGGACTGTGAGGCAGTATGCTCCCAACCCCCATTCTGTTTAAAAGGCTCCCTTCAGCCAGCAAGCTGACGAGCTTTGGAGATGCACCTGTGTGCCTGTGAGTGGTACTGTGACCTAAGAGGAACTTGGCAGCATTTCCAGCAACCCCAGATTATTATTTTTTTTGCTCTCTAATACAGCTGCTCTCTACTGAAGACGGGCTCAACCCAGAAACACGTGTCTAGACATATACAGCAATGTCTGCACCAACTTTGGTGAAAAACTCCAGCTAATTTTGAAGTAAGTTTGAACTGTGTACTGCATTTACCAGGATGCAATGGGGCAAACTGTGCTGGGACTGTGAGGCAGTGTGCTCGCAACCCCCATTCTGTTTAAAAGGCTCCCTTGAGCCAGCAAGCTGACGAGCTTTGGAGATGCATCTGTGTGCCTGTGAGTGGTACTGTGACCTAAGAGGAACTTGGCAGCATTTCCAGCAACCCCAGATGATTTTATTTTGTTCTCTAATAGTGCTGCTCTCTACTGAAGACGGGCTCAACCCAGAAACACGTGTCTAGAGATATACAGCAGTGTGTGCACCAACTTTGGTGAAAAACTCCAGCTAATTTTGAAGTAAGTTTGAACTGTGTACTGCATTTACCGGGATGCAATGGCGCACACTGTGCTGGGACTGTGAGGCAGTGTGCCCCCAACACCCTTTCCGTTTAAAAGGCTCCCTTGAGCCAGCAAGCTGACGAGCTTTGGAGATGCACCTGTGTGCCTGTGAGTGGTACTGTGACCTAAGAGGAACTTGGCACAGTTCCAGCAACCCCAGATTATATATTTTTTTGCTCTCTAATACTGCTGCTCTCTACTGAAGACGGGCTTAAGCCTGAAACACATGTCTAGAAATATAGAGCAATGTCTGCACCAACTTTGGTGAAACACTCCAGCTAATTTTGAAGTAAGTTTGAACTTTGTACTGCATTCACCAGGATGCAATGGGGCAAACTGTGCTGGGACTGTGAGGCAGTGTGCTCCCAACCCCCTCACTGTTTAAAAGGTTTCCTTCAGCCAGCAAGCTGACGAGCTTTAGAGATGCACCTGTGTGCCTGTGAGTGGTACTGTGACCTAAGAGGAACTTGGCAGCATTTCCAGCAACCCCAGATTATTATTTGTTTTGCTCTCTAATACAGCTGCTCTCTACTGAAGACGGGCTCAACCCAGAAACACGTGTCTAGACATATACAGCAATGTCTGCACCAACTTTGGTGAAAAACTCCATTTAATTTTGAAGTAAGTTTAAACTGTGTACTGCATTTACCAGGATGCAATGGGGCAAACTGTGCTGGGACTGTGAGGCAGTGTGCTCGCAACCCCCATTCTGTTTAAAAGGCTCCCTTCAGCCAGCAAATTGACGAGCTTTGGAGATGCATCTGTGTGCCTGTGAGTGGTACTGTGACCTAAGAGGAACTTTGCAGCATTTCTAGCAACCCCAGTTGATTTTTTTTTCTCTCTAATACTGCTTCTCTCTACTGAAGACGGGCTCAACCCAGAAACACGTGTCTAGAGATATACAGCAATGTCTGCACCAACTTTGGTGAAAAACTCCAGCTAATTTTGAAGTAAGTCTGAACTTTGTACTGCATTTACCAGGATGCAATGGGGCAAACTGCGCTTGGACTTTTGAGGCAGTGTGCTCCCAACCCCCTCACTGTTTAAAAGGTTTCCTTCAGCCAGCAAGCTGACGAGCTTTAGAGATGCACCTGTGTGCCTGTGAGTGGTACTGTGACCTAAGAGGAACTTGGCAGCATTTCCAGCAACCCCAGATAATTTTATTTTGTTCTCTAATAGTGCTGCTCTCTACTGAAGACGGGCTCAACCCAGAAACACATGTCTAGAGATATACAGCAGTGTGTGCACCAACTTTGGTGAAAAACTCCAGCTAATTTTGAAGTACGTTTGAACCGTGTACTGCATTTACCAGGATGCAATGGGGCAAACTGTGCTGGGACTGAGGCAGTGTGCCCCCAACACCCTTTCCGTTTAAAAGGCTCCCTTGAGCCAGCAAGCTGACGAGCTTTGGAGATGCACCTGTGTGCCTGTGAGTGGTACTGTGACCTAAGAGGAACTTGGCACAGTTCCAGCAACCCCAGATGATATTTTTTTTTGCTCTCTAATACTGCTGCTCTCTACTGAAGACGGGCTCAAGCCTGAAACACGTGTCTAGAAATATAGAGCAATGTCTGCACCAACTTTGGTGAAACACTCCAGCTAATTTTGAAGTAAGTTTGAACTTTGTACTGCATTTACCAGGATGCAATGGGGCAAACTGTGCTGGGACTGTGAGGCAGTGTGCTCCCAACCCCCTTACTGTTTAAAAGGCTCCCTTGAGCCAGCAAGCTGACGAGCTTTGGAGATGCACCTGTGTGTCTGTGAGTGGTACTGTGACCTAAGAGGAACTTGGCAGCATTTCCAGCAACCCCAGATGATTATTTTTTTGCTCTCTAATACTGCTGCTCTCTACTGAAGACGGGCTAAACCCAGAAACACGTGTCTAGAGATACACAACAATGTCTGCACCAACTTTGGTGAAAAATTCCAGCTAATTTTGAAGTAAGTCTGAACTGTGTACTGCATTTACCAGGTTGCAATGGGGCAACTGTGCTGGGACTGTGATGCAGTGTTCTCCCAACCCCCTTTCTGTTTAAAAGGCTCACTTGAGCCAGCAAGTTGGCGAGCTTTATAGATGCACCTGTATGTCTGTGAGTGGTACTGTGACCTAAGCGGAACTTTGCAGCATTTCTAGCAACCCCAGTTGATTTTTTTTTCTCTCTAATACTGCTGCTCTCTACTGAAGACGGGCTCAACCCAGAAACACGTGTCTAGAGATATACAGCAATGTCTGCACCAACTTTGGTGAAAAACTCCAGCTAATTTTGAAGTAAGTCTGAACTGTGTACTGCATTTACCAGGATGCAATGGGGCAAACTGTGCTGGGACTGTGAGGCAGTGTGCTCGCAACCCCCATTCTGTTTAAAAGGCTCCCTTCAGCCAGCAAGCTGACGAGCTTTGGAGATGCATCTGTGTGCCTGTGAGTGGTACTGTGACCTAAGAGGAACTTGGCAGCATTTCCAGCAACCCCAGATAATTTTATTTTGTTCTCTAATAGTGCTGCTCTCTACTGAAGACGGGCTCAACCCAGAAACACATGTCTAGAGATATACAGCAGTGTGTGCACCAATTTTGGTGAAAAACTCCAGCTAATTTTGAAGTCATTTTGAACTGTGTACTGCATTTACCAGGATGCAATGGGGCAAACTGTGCTGGGACTGTGAGGCAGTGTGCCCCCAACACCCTTTCCGTTTAAAAGGCTCCCTTGAGCCAGCAAGCTGACGAGCTTTGGAGATGCACCTGTGTGCCTGTGAGTGGTACTGTGACCTAAGAGGAACTTGGCAGCATTTCCAGCAACCCCAGATTATTATTTTTTTTGCTCTCTAATACAGCTGCTCTCTACTGAAGACGGGCTCAACCCACAAACACGTGTCTAGACATATACAGCAATGTCTGCACCAACTTTGGTGAAAAACTCCAGCTAATTTTGAAGAAAGTTAAAACTGTGTACTGCATTTACCAGGATGCAATAGGGCAAACTGTGCTGGGACTGTGAGGCAGTGTGCTCGCAACCCCCATTCTGTTTAAAAGGCTCCCTTCAGCCAGCAAGCTGACGAGCTTTGGAGATGCATCTGTGTGCCTGTGAGTGGTACTGTGACCTAAGAGGAACTTGGCAGTATTTCCAGCAACCCCAGATGATTTTATTTTGTTCTCTAATAGTGCTGCTCTCTACTGAAGACGGGCTCAACCCAGAAAAACGTGTTTAGAGATATACAGCAGTGTGTGCACCAACTTTGGTGAAAAACTCCAGCTAATTTTGAAGTAAGTTTGAACTGTGTACTGCATTTACCAGGATGCAATGGGGCAAACTGTGCTGGGACTGTGAGGCAGTATGCCCCCAACACCCTTTCTGTTTAAAAGGCTCCCTTGAGCCAGCAAGCTGAAGAGCTTTGGAGATGCACCTGTGTGCCTGTGAGTGGTACTGTGACCTAGTAGGAACTTGTCATAGTTCCAGCAACCCCAGATGATATTTTCTTTGGCTCTCTAATACTGCTGCTCTCTACTGAAGACGGGATCAAGACTGAAACACGTGTCTAGAAATATAGAGCAATGTCTGCACCAACTTTGGTGAAATACTCCAGCTAATTTTGAAGTAAGTTTGAACTTTGTACTGCATTTACCAGGATGCAATGGGGCAAACTGTGCTGGGACTGTGAGGCAGTATGCTCCCAACCCCCTAACTGTTTGAAAAGGCTCCCTTGAGCCAGCAAGCTGACGAGCTTTGGAGATGCACCTGTGTGTCTGTGAGTGGTACTGTGACCTAAGAGGAACTTGGCAGCATTTCCAGCAACCCCAGATTATTATTTTTTTTGCTCTCTAATACAGCTGCTCTCTACTGAAGACGGGCTCAACCCAGAAACACGTGTCTAGACATATACAGCAATGTCTGCACCAACTTTGGTGAAAAACTCCAGCTAATTTTGAAGTAAGTTTAAACTGTGTACTGCATTTACCAGGATGCAATGGGGCAAACTGTGCTGGGACTGTGAGGCAGTGTGCTCGCAACCCCCATTCTGTTTAAAAGGCTCCCTTCAGCCAGCAAGCTGACGAGCTTTGGAGATGCATCTGTGTGCCTGTGAGTGGTACTGTGACCTAAGAGGAACTTGGCAGTATTTCCAGCAACCCCAGATGATTTTATTTTGTTCTCTAATAGTGCTGCTCTCTACTGAAGACGGGCTCAACCCAGAAACACGTGTCTAGAGATATACAGCAGTGTGTGCACCAACTTTGGTGAAAAACTCCAGCTAATTTTGAAGTAAGTTTGAACTGTGTACTGCATTTACCAGGATGCAATGGGGCAAACTGTGCTGGGACTGTGAGGCAGTGTGCCCCCAACACCCTTTCTGTTTAAAAGGCTCCCTTGAGCCAGCAAGCTGACGAGCTTTGGAGATGCACCTGTGTGCCTGTGAGTGGTACTGTGACCTAAGAGGAACTTGGCAGCATTTCTAGCAACCCCAGATGATATTTTTTTTTGCTCTCTAATACTGCTGCTCTCTACTGAAGACGGGCTCAAGCCTGAAACAGGTGTCTAATAATATAGAGCAATGGTTGCCCCAACTTTGGAGAAACACTCCAGCTAATTTTGAAGTAAGTTTGAACTTTGTACTGCATTTACCAGGATGCAATGGGGCAAATTGTGCTGGGACTGTGAGGCAGTGGGCTCCCAACCCCCTTACTGTTTAACAGGCTCCCTTGAGCCAGCAAGCTGACGAGCTTTGGAGATGCACCTGTATGTCTGTGAGTGGTACTGTGACCTAACAGGAACTTGGCAGCATTTCCAGCAACACCAGATGATTATTTTTTTGCTCTCTAATACTGCTGCTCTCTACTGAAGACGGGCTCAACCCAGAAACACGTGTGTAGAGATATACAACAATGTGTGCACCAACTTTGGTGAAAAACTCCAGCTAATTTTGAAGTAAGTCTGAACTGTGTACTGCATTTACCAGGATGCAATGGGGCAAACTGTGCTGGGACTGTGAGGCAGTGTGCTCCCAACCCACTTTCTGTTTAAAAGGCTCCCTTGAGCCAGCAAGTTGGCAAGCTTTGGAGATGCACCTGTGTGTCTGTGAGTGGTACTGTGACCTAAGAGGAACTTTGCAGCATTTCCAGCAACCACAGTATTTTTTTTGCTCCCTAATACTGCTGCTCTCTACTGAAGACGGGCTCAACCCAGAAACACGTGTCTATAGATATACAGCAATGTCTGCAGCAACTTTGGTGAAAAACTCCTGCTAATTTTGAAGTAAGTTTGAACTGTGTACTGCATTTACCAGGATGCAATGGGGCAAACTGTGCTGGGACTGTGAGGCAGTGTGCCCCCAACACCCTTTCTGTTTAAAAGGCTCCCTTGAGCCAGCAAGCTGAAGAGCTTTGGAGATGCACCTGTGTGCCTGTGAGTGGTACTGTGACCTAGTAGGAACTTGTCATAGTTCCAGCAACCCCAGATGATATTTTCTTTTGCTCTCTAATACTGCTGCTCTCTACTGAAGACGGGATCAAGACTGAAACACGTGTCTAGAAATATAGAGCAATGTCTGCACCAACTTTGGTGAAATACTCCAGCTAATTTTGAAGTAAGTTTGAACTTTGTACTGCATTTACCAGGATGCAATGGGGCAAACTGTGCTGGGACTGTGAGGCAGTATGCTCCCAACCCCCTAACTGTTTGAAAAGGCTCCCTTGAGCCAGCAAGCTGACAAGCTTTGGAGATGCACCTGTGTGTCTGTGAGTGGTACTGTGACCTAAGAGGAACTTGGCAGCATTTCCAGCAACCCCAGATGAATATTTTTTTGCTCTCTAATACTGCTGCTCTCTACTGAAGACGGGCTCAACCCAGAAACACGTGTCTAGAAATATACAGCAATGTCTGCATCAACATTGGTGAAAAACTCCAGCTAATTTTGAAGTAAGTCTGAACTGTGTAATGCATTTACCAGGATGCAATGGGGCAAACTGTGCTGGGACTGTGAGGCAGTGTGCTCGCAACCCCCATTCTGTTTAAAAGGCTCCCTTCAGCCAGCAAGCTGACGAGCTTTGGAGAAGCATCTGTGAGCCTGTGAGTGGTACTGTGACCTAAGAGGAACTTTGCAGCATTTCTAGCAACCCCAGTTGATTTTTTTTTCTCTCTAATACTGCTGCTCTCTACTGAAGACCGGCTCAACCCAGAAACACATGTCTAGAGATATACAGCAATGTCTGCACTAACTTTGGTGAAAAACTCCAGCTAATTTTGAAGTAAGTTTGAACTCTGTACTGCATTTACCAGGATGCAATGGGGCAAACTGTGCTGGGACTGTGAGGCAGTGTGATCCCAACCCCCTTACTGTTTAAAAGGCTCCCTTGAGCCAGCAAGCTGACGATCTTTGGAGATGCACCTGTGTGTCTGTGAGTGGTACTGTGACCTAAGAGGAACTTGGCAGCATTTCTAGCAACCCCAAATGATTATTTTTTTGCTCTCTAATACTGCTGCTCTCTACTGAAGACGGGCTCAACCCAGAAACACGTGTCTAGAGATATACAGCAATGTCTGCACTAACTTTGGTGAAAACTCCAGCTAATTTTGAAGTAAGTTTGAACTGTGTACTGCATTTACCAGGATGCAATGGGGCAAACTGTGCTGGGACTGTGAGGCAGTGTGCTCCCAACCCCCTTACTGTTTAAAAGGCTCCCTTGAGCCAGCAAGCTGACGATCTTTGGAGATGCACCTGTGTGTCTGTGAGTGGTACTGTGACCTAAGAGGAACTTGGCAGCATTTCTAGCAACCCCAAATGATTATTTTTTTGCTCTCTAATACTGCTGCTCTCTACTGAAGACGGGCTCAACCCAGAAACACGTGTCTAGAGATATACAGCAATGTATGCATCAACTTTGGTGAAAAACTCCAGCTAATTTTGAAGTAAGTCTGAACTGTGTACTGCATTTACCAGGATGCAATGGGGCAAACTGTGCTGGGACTGTGAGTCAGTATACTCGCAACCCCCATTCTGTTTAAAAGGCTCCCTTCAGCCAGCAAGCTGACGAGCTTTGGAGATGTACCTGTGTGCCTGTGAGTGGTACTGTGACCTAAGAGGAACTTGGCAGCATTTCCAGCAACCCCAGATTATTATTTTTTTTGCTCTCTAATACAGCTGCTCTCTACTGAAGACGGGCTCAACCCAGAAACACGTGTCTAGACATATACAGCAATGTCTGCACCAACTTTGGTGAAAAACTCCAGCTAATTTTGAAGTAAGTTTGAACTGTGTACTGCATTTACCAGGATGCATTGGGGCAAACTGTGCTGGGACTGTGAGGCAGTGTGCTCGCAACCCCCTTACTATTTAAAAGGCTCCCTTGAGCCAGCAATCTGACGAGCTTTGGAGATGCACCTGTGTGCCTGTGAGTGGTACTGTGACCTAAGAGGAACTTGGCAGCATTTCCAGCAACCCCAGATTATTATTTTTTTGCTCTCTAATACAGCTGCTCTCTACTTAAGACGGGCTCAACCCAGAAAGACGTGTCTAGACATATACAGCAAAGTCTGCACCAACTTTGGTGAAAAACTCCAGCTAATTTTGAAGTAAGTTTGAACTGTGTACTGCATTTACCAGGATGCAATGTGGCAAACTGTCCTGGGACTGTGAGGCAGTGTGCTCGCAACCCCCTTACTGTTTAAAAGGCTCCCTTGAGCCAGCAAGCTGACGAGCTTTGCAGATGCACCTGTGTGTCTGTGAGTGGTACTGTGACCTAAGAGGAACTTGGCAGCATTTCCAGCAACCCCATATGATAATTCCTTTGCTCTCTAATACTGCTGCTCTCTACTGAAGATGGGCTCAACCCAGAAACACATGTCTAGAGATATACAACAATGTCTGCACCAACTTTGGTGAAAAACTCCAGCTAATTTTGAAGTAAGTCTGAACTGTGTACTGCATTTACCAGGATGCAATTGGGCAAACTGTGCTGGGACTGTGAGGCAGTGTGCTCGCAACCCCCATTCTGTTTAAAAGGCTCCCTTCAGCCAGCAAGCTGACGAGCTTTGGAGATGCATCTGTGAGCCTGTGAGTGGTACTGTGACCTAAGAGGAACTTTGCAGCATTTCTAGCAACCCCAGTTGATTTTTTTTTCTCTCTAATACTGCTGCTCTCTACTGAAGACGGGCTCAACCCAGAAACACATGTCTAGAGATATACAGCAATGTCTGCACTAACTTTGGTGAAAAACTCCAGCTAATTTTGAAGTAAATTTGAACTGTGTACTGCATTTACCAGGATGCAATGGGGCAAACTGTGCTGGGCCTGTGAGGCAGTGTGCTCCCAACCCCCTTTCTGTTTAAAAGGCTCCCTTGAGCCAGCAAGCTGACGAGCTTTGGAGATGCGCTTGTGTGCCTGTGAGTGGTACTGTGACCTAAGAGGAACTTGGCAGCATTTCCAGCAACCCCAGATGATTATTTTTATGCTCTCTAATACTGCCGCTCTCTACTGAAGACGGGCTCAACCCAGAAACACGTGTCTAGAGATATACAGCAATGTCTGCACCAACTTTGGTGAAAAACTCCAGCTAATTTTGAAGTAAGTTTGAACTGTGTACTGCATTTACCAGGATGCAATGGGGCAAACTGTGCTGGGACTGTGAGGCAGTGTGCTCGCAACCCCCATTCTGTTTAAAAGGCTCCCTTCAGCCAGCAAGCTGACGAGCTTTGGAGATGCATCTGTGTGCCTGTGAGTGGTACTGTGACCTAAGAGGAACTTGGCAGCATTTCCAGCAACCCCAGATAATTTTATTTTGTTTTCTAATAGTGCTGCTCTCTACTGAAGACAGGCTCAACCCAGAAACACATGTCTAGAGATATACAGCAGTGTGTGCACCAACTTTGGTGAAAAACTCCAGCTAATTTTGAAGTACGTTTGAACTGTGTACTGCATTTACCAGGATGCAATGGGGCAAACTGTGCTGGGACTGTGAGGCAGTGTGCCCCCAACACCCTTTCCGTTTAAAAGGCTCCCTTGAGCCAGCAAGCTGACGAGCTTTGCAGATGCACCTGTGTGCCTGTGAGTGGTACTGTGACCTAAGAGGAACTTGGCACAGTTCCAGCAACCCCAGATGATATTTTTTTTTTTGCTCTCTAATACTGCTGCTCTCTACTGAAGACGGGCTCAAGCCTGAAACACGTGTCTAGAAATATAGAGCAATGTCTGCACCAACTTTGGTGAAACACTCCAGCTAATTTTGAAGTAAGTTTGAACTTTGTACTGCATTTACCAGGATGCAATGGGGCAAACTGTGCTGGGACTGTGAGGCAGTGTGCCCCCAACACCCTTTCTGTTTAAAAGGCTCCCTTGAGCCAGCAAGCTGACGAGCTTTGGAGATGCACCTGTGTGCCTGTGAGTGGTACTGTGACCTAAGAGGAACTTGGCACAGTTCCAGCAACCCCAGATGATATTTTCTTTTGCTCTCTAATACTGCTGCTCTCTACTGAAGACGGGCTCAAGCCTGAAACACGTGTCTAGAAATATAGAGCAATGTCTGCACCAACTTTGGTGAAACACTCCAGCTAATTTTGAAGTAAGTTTGAACTTTGTACTGCATTTACCAGGATGCAATGGGGCAAACCGTGCTGGGACTGTGAGGCAGAGTGCTCCCAACCCCCTTACCATTTGAAAAGGCTCCCTTGAGCCAGCAAGCTGATGAGCTTTGGAGATGCACCTGTTTGTCTGTGAGTGGTACTGTGACCTAAGAGGAACTTGACAGCATTTCCAGCAACCCCAGATGATTATTTTTTTGCACTCTAATACTGCTGCTCTCTACTGAAGACGGGCTCAACCCAGAAACACGTGTCTAGAGATATACAGCAATGTCTGCATCAACACTTGTGAAAAACTCCAGCTAATTTTGAAGTAAGTCTGAACTGTGTACTGCATTTACCAGGATGCAATGGGGCAAACTGTGCTGGGACTGTGAGGCAGTATGCTCGCAACCCCCATTCTGTTTAAAAGGCTCCCTTCAGCCAGCAATCTGACGAGCTTTGGAGATGCACCTGTGTGCCTGTGAGTGGTACTGTGACCTAAGAGGAACTTGGCAGCATTTCCAGCAACCCCAAATTATTATTTTCTTTGCTCTCTAATACAGCAGCTCTCTACTGAAGACGGGCTCAACCGAGAAACACGTGTCTAGACATATACAGCAATGTCTGCACCAACTTTGGTGAAAAACTCCAGCTAATTTTGAAGTAAGTTTCAACTATGTACTGCATTTACCAGGATGCAATGGGGCAAACTGTCCTGGGACTGTGAGGCAGTGTGCTCGCAACCCCCTTACTGTTTAAAAGGCTCCCTTGAGCCAGCAAGCTGACAAGCTTTGGAGATGCACCTGTGTGTCTGTGAGTGGTACTGTGACCTAAGAGGAACTTGGCAGCATTTCCAGCAACCCCATATGATAATTTTTTTGCTCTCTAATACTGCTGCTCTCTAGTGAAGACGGGCTCAACCCAGAAACACGTGTCTAGAGATATACAACAATGTCTGCACCAACTTTGGTGAAAAACTCCAGATAATTTTGAAGTAAGTCTGAACTGTGTACTGCATTTACCAGGATGCAATGGGGCAAACTGTGCTGGGCCTGTGAGGCAGTGTGCTCCCAACCCCCTTTCTGTTTAAAAGGCTCCCTTGAGCCAGCAAGCTGACGAGCTTTGGAGATGCGCTTGTGTGCCTGTGAGTGGTACTGTGACCTAAGAGGAACTTGGCAGCATTTCCAGCAACCCCAGATGATTATTTTTATGCTCTCTAATACTGCTGCTCTCTACTGAAGACGGGCTCAACCCAGAAACACGTGTCTAGAGATATACAGCAATGTCTGCACCAACTTTGGTGAAAAACTCCAGCTAATTTTGAAGTAAGTTTGAACTGTGTACTGCATTTACGAGGATGCAATGGGGCAAACTGTGCTGGGACTGTGAGGCAGTGTGCTCGCAACCCCCATTCTGTTTAAAAGGCTCCCTTCAGCCAGCAAGCTGACGAGCTTTGGAGATGCATCTGTGTGCCTGTGAGTGGTACTGTGACCTAAGAGGAACTTGGCAGCATTTCCAGCAACCCCAGATAATTTTATTTTGTTTTCTAATAGTGCTGCTCTCTACTGAAGACAGGCTCAACCCAGAAACACATGTCTAGAGATATACAGCAGTGTGTGCACCAACTTTGGTGAAAAACTCCAGCTAATTTTGAAGTACGTTTGAACTGTGTACTGCATTTACCAGGATGCAATGGGGCAAACTGTGCTGGGACTGTGAGGCAGTGTGCCCCCAACACCCTTTCCATTTAAAAGGCTCCCTTGAGCCAGCAAGCTGACGAGCTTTGCAGATGCACTTGTGTGCCTGTGAGTGGTACTGTGACCTAAGAGGAACTTGGCACAGTTCCAGCAACCCCAGATGATAACTTTTTTTTTTGCTCTCTAATACTGCTGCTCTCTACTGAAGACGGGCTCAAGCCTGAAACACGTGTCTAGAAATATAGAGCAATGTCTGCACCAACTTTGGTGAAACACTCCAGCTAATTTTGAAGTAAGTTTGAACTTTGTACTGCATTTACCAGGATGCAATGGGGCAAACTGTGCTGGGACTGTGAGGCAGTGTGCTTCCAACCCCCTTACTGTTTAAAAGGCTCCCTTGAGCCAGCAAGCTGACGAGCTTTGGAGATGCACCTGTGTGTCTGTGAGTGGTACTGTGACCTAAGAGGAACTTGGCAGCATTTCCAGCAACCCCAGATGATTCTTTTTTTGCTCTCTAATACTGCTGCTCTCTACTGAAGACGGGCTAAACCCAGAAACATGTGTCTAGAGATATACAACAATGTCTGCACCAACTTTGGTGAAAAACTCCAGCTAATTTTGAAGTAAGTCTGAACTGTGTACTGCATTTACCAGGTTGCAATGGGGCAACTGTGCTGGGACTGTGAGGCAGTGTTCTCCCAACCCCCTTTCTGTTTAAAAGGCTCACTTGAGCCAGCAAGTTGGCGAGCTTTGGAGATGCACCTGTGTGTCTGTGAGTGGTACTGTGACCTAAGAGGAACTTTGCAGCATTTCTAGCAACCCCAGTTGATTTTTTTTTCTCTCTAATACTGCTGCTCTCTACTGAAGACGGGCTCAACCCAGAAACACGTGTCTAGAGATATACAGCAATGTCTGCACCAACTTTGGTGAAAAACTCCAGCTAATTTTGAAGTAAGTCTGAACTGTGTACTGCATTTACCAGGATGCAATGGGGCAAACTGTGCTGGGACTGTGAGGCAGTATGCTCACAACCCCCATTCTGTTTAAAAGGCTCCCTTCAGCCAGCAAGCTGACGAGCTTTGGAGATGTACCTGTGTGCCTGTGAGTGGTACTGTGACCTAAGAGGAACTTGGCAGCATTTCTAGCAACCCCAGATGATATTTTTTTTTGCTCTCTAATACTGCTGCTCTCTACTGAAGACGGGCTCAAGCCTGAAACAGGTGTCTAATAATATAGAGCAATGGTTGCCCCAACTTTGGAGAAACACTCCAGCTAATTTTGAAGTAAGTTTGAACTTTGTACTGCATTTACCAGGATGCAATGGGGCAAATTGTGCTGGGACTGTGAGGCAGTGGGCTCCCAACCCCCTTACTGTTTAACAGGCTCCCTTGAGCCAGCAAGCTGACGAGCTTTGGAGATGCACCTGTATGTCTTTGAGTGGTACTGTGACCTAAGAGGAACTTGGCAGCATTTCCAGCAACACCAGATGATTATTTTTTTGCTCTCTAATACTGCTGCTCTCTACTGAAGACGGGCTCAACCCAGAAACACTTGTCTAGAGATATACAACAATGTCTGCACCAACTTTGGTGAAAAACTCCAGCTAATTTTGAAGTAAGTCTGAACTGTGTACTGCATTTACCAGGATGCAATGGGGCAAACTGTGCTGGGACTGTGAGGCAGTGTGCTCCCAACCCACTTTCTGATTAAAAGGCTCACTTGAGCCAGCAAGTTGGCGAGCTTTGGAGATGCACCTGTGTGTCTGTGAGTGGTACTGTGACCTAAGAGGAACTTTGCAGCATTTCCAGCAACCACAGTTTTTTTTTGCTCCCTAATACTGCTGCTCTCTACTGAAGACGGGCTCAACCCAGAAACACGTGTCTATAGATAAACAGCAATGTCTGCACCAACTTTGGTGAAAAACTCCAGCTAATTTTGAAGTAAGTCTGAACTGTGTACTGCATTTACCAGGATGCAATGGGGCAAACTGTGCTGGGACTGTGAGGCAGTGTGCTCGCAACCCCCATTCTGTTTAAAAGGCTCCCTTCAGCCAGCAAGCTGGCGAGCTTTGGAGATGCATCTGTGAGCCTGTGAGTGGTACTGTGACCTAAGAGGAACTTTGCAGCATTTCTAGCAACCCAAGTTGATTTTTTTTTTCTCTCTAATACTGCTGCTCTCTACTGAAGACGGGCTCAACCCAGAAACACATGTCTAGAGATATACAGCAATGTCTGCACTAACTTTGGTGAAAAACTCCAGCTAATTTTGAAGTAAGTTTGAACTGTGTACTGCATTTACCAGGATGCAATGGGGCAAACTGTGCTGGGACTGTGAGGCACTGTGCTCCCAACCCCCTTACTGTTTAAAAGGCTCCCTTGAGCCAGCAAGCTGACTATCTTTGGAGATGCACCTGTGTCTGTGAGTGGTACAGTGACCTAAGAGGAACTTGGCAGCATTTCCAGCAACCCCAAATGATTTTTTTTTTGCTCTCTAATACTGCTGCTCTCTACTGAAGACGGGCTCAACCCAGAAACACGTGTCTAGAGATATACAGCAATGTATGCATCAACTTTGGTGAAAAACTCCAGCTAATTTTGAAGTATGTCTGAACTGTGTACTGCATTTACCAGGATGCAATGGGGCAAACTGTGCTGGGACTGTGAGGCAGTATGCTCGCAACCCCCATTCTGTTTAAAAGGCTCCCTTCAGCCAGCAAGCTGACGAGCTTTGGAGATGTACCTGTGTGCCTGTGAGTGGTACTGTGACCTAAGAGGAACTTGGCAGCATTTCCAGCAACCCCAGATTATTATTTTTTTGCTCTCTTATACAGCTGCTCTCTACTGAAGACGGGCTCAACCCAGAAACACGTGTCTAGAGATATACAGCAATGTCTGCACCAACTTTGGTGAAAAACTCCAGCTAATTTTGAAGTAAGTTTGAACTGTGTACTGCATTTACCAGGATGCATTGGGGCAAACTGTGCTGGACTGTGAGGCAGTGTGCTCCCAACCCCCTTTCTGTTTAAAAGGCTCCCTTGAGCCAGCAAGCTGACGAGCTTTGGAGATGCACCTGTGTCTGTGAGTGGTACAGTGACCTAAGAGGAACTTGGCAGCATTTCCAGCAACCCCAAATGATTTTTTTTTTGCTCTCTAATACTGCTGCTCTCTACTGAAGACGGGCTCAACCCAGAAACACGTGTCTAGAGATATACAGCAATGTATGCATCAACTTTGGTGAAAAACTCCAGCTAATTTTGAAGTAAGTCTGAACTGTGTACTGCATTTACCAGGATGCAATGGGGCAAACTGTGCTGGGACTGTGAGGCAGTATGCTCGCAACCCCCATTCTGTTTAAAAGGCTCCCTTCAGCCAGCAAGCTGACGAGCTTTGGAGATGTACCTGTGTGCCTGTGAGTGGTACTGTGACCTAAGAGGAACTTGGCAGCATTTCCAGCAACCCCAGATTATTATTTTTTTTGCTCTCTTATACAGCTGCTCTCTACTGAAGACGGGCTCAACCCAGAAACACGTTTCTAGACATATACAGCAATGTCTGCACCAACTTTGGTGAAAAACTCCAGCTAATTTTGAAGTAAGTTTGAACTGTGTACTGCATTTACCAGGATGCATTGGGGCAAACTGTGCTGGACTGTGAGGCAGTGTGCTCCCAACCCCCTTTCTGTTTAAAAGGCTCCCTTGAGCCAGCAAGCTGACGAGCTTTGGAGATGCACCTGTGTGCCTGTGAGTGGTACTGTGACCTAAGAGGAACTTGGCACAGTTCCAGCAACCCCAGATGATATTTTCTTTTGCTCTCTAATATTGCTGCTCTCTACTGAAGACGGGCTCAAGCCTGAAACACGTGTCTAGAAATATAGAGCAATGTCTGCACCAACTTTGGTGAAACACTCCAGCTAATTTTGAAGTAAGTTTGAACTTTGTACTGCATTTACCAGGATGCAATGGGGCAAACTGTGCTGGGACTGTGAGGCAGAGTGCTCCCAACCCCCTTACCATTTGAAAAGGCTCCCTTGAGCCAGCAAGCTGACGAGCTTTGGAGATGCACCTGTGTGTCTGTGAGTGGTACTGTGACCTAAGAGGAACTTGGCAGCATTTCCAGCAACCCCATATGATAATTCTTTTGCTCTCTAATACTGCTGCTCTCTAGTGAAGACTGGCTCAACCCAGAAACACGTGTCTAGAGATATACAACAATGTCTGCACCAACTTTGGTGAAAAACTCCAGCTAATTTTGAAGTAAGTCTGAACTGTGTACTGCATTTACCAGGATGCAATGGGGCAAACTGTGCTGGGACTGTGAGGCAGTGTGCTCCCAACCCCCTTTCTGTTTAAAAGGCTCCCTTACGAGCTTTGGAGATGCGCTTGTGTGCCTGTGAGTGGTACTGTGACCTAAGAGGAACTTGGCAGCATTTCCAGCAACCCCAGATGATTATTTTTATGCTCTCTAATACTGCTGCTCTCTACTGAAGACGGGCTCAACCCAGAAACACGTGTCTAGACATATACAGCAATGTCTGCACCAACTTTGGTGAAAAACTCCAGCTAATTTTGAAGTAAGTTTGAACTGTGTACTGCATTTACCAGGATGCAATGGGGCAAACTGTGCTGGGACTGTGAGGCAGTGTGCTCGCAACCCCCATTCTGTTTAAAAGGCTCCCTTCAGCCAGCAAGCTGACGAGCTTTGGGATGCATCTGTGTGCCTGTGAGTGGTACTGTGACCTAAGAGGAACTTGGCAGCATTTCCAGCAACCACAGATAATTTTATTTTGTTCTCTAATAGTGCTGCTCTCTACTGAAGACAGGCTCAACCCAGAAACACATGTCTAGAGATATACAGCAGTGTGTGCACCAACTTTGGTGAAAAACTCCAGCTAATTTTGAAGTACGTTTGAACTGTGTACTGCATTTACCAGGATGCAATGGGGCAAACTGTGCTGGGACTGTGAGGCAGTGTGCCCCCAACACCCTTTCCGTTTAAAAGGCTCCCTTGAGCCAGCAAGCTGACGAGCTTTGCAGATGCACCTGTGTGCCTGTGAGTGGTACTGTGACCTAAGAGGAACTTGGCACAGTTCCAACAACCCCAGATGATATATTTTTTTTCCTCTCGAATACTGCTGCTCTCTACTGAAGACGGGCTCAAGCCTGAAACACGTGTCTAGAAATATAGAGCAATGTCTGCACCAACTTTGGTGAAACACTCCAGCTAATTTTGAAGTAAGTTTGAACTTTGTACTGCATTTACCAGGATGCAATGGGGCAAACTGTGCTGGGACTGTGAGGCAGTGTGCTTCCAACCCCCTTACTGTTTAAAAGGCTCCCTTGAGCCAGCAAGCTGACGAGCTTTGGAGATGCACCTGTGTGTCTGTGAGTGGTACTGTGACCTAAGAGGAACTTGGCAGCATTTCCAGCAACCCCAGATGATTATTTTTTTGCTCTCTAATACTGCTGCTCTCTACTGAAGACGGGCTAAACCCAGAAACACATGTCTAGAGATATACAACAATGTCTGCACCAACTTTGGTGAAAAAACTCCAGCTAATTTTGAAGTAAGTCTGAACTGTGTACTGTATTTACCAGGATGCAATGGGGCAAACTGTGCTGGGACTGTGAGGCAGTATGCTCCCAACCCCCATTCTGTTTAAAAGGCTCCCTTCAGCCAGCAAGCTGACGAGCTTTGGAGATGCACCTGTGTGCCTGTGAGTGGTACTGTGACCTAAGAGGAACTTGGCAGCATTTCCAGCAACCCCAGATTATTATGTTTTTTTGCTCTCTAATACAGCTGCTCTCTACTGAAGACGGGCTCAACCCAGAAACACGTGTCTAGACATATACAGCAATGTCTGCACCAACTTTGGTGAAAAACTCCAGCTAATTTTGAAGTAACTTTGAACTGTGTACTGCATTTACCAGGATGCAATGGGGCAAACTGTGCTGGGACTGTGAGGCAGTGTGCTCGCAACCCCCATTCTGTTTAAAAGGCTCCCTTGAGCCAGCAAGCTGACGAGCTTTGGAGATGCATCTGTGTGCCTGTGAGTGGTACTGTGACCTAAGAGGAACTTGGCAGCATTTCCAGCAACCCCAGATGATTTTATTTTGTTCTCTAATAGTGCTGCTCTCTACTGAAGACGGGCTCAACCCAGAAACACGTGTCTAGAGATATACAGCAGTGTGTGCACCAACTTTGGTGAAAAACTCCAGCTAATTTTGAAGTAAGTTTGAACTGTGTGCTGCATTTACCAGGATGCAATGGGGCAAACTGTGCTGGGACTGTGAGGCAGTGTGCCCCCAACACCCTTTCTGTTTAAAAGGCTCCCTTGAGCCAGCAAGCTGACGAGCTTTGGAGATGCACCTGTGTGCCTGTGAGTGGTACTGTGACCTAAGAGGAACTTGGCAGCATTTCTAGCAACCCCAGATTATATTTTTTTTTGCTCTCTAATACTGCTGCTCTCTACTGAAGACGGGCTCGAGCCTGAAACAGCTGTCTAGAAATATAGAGCAATGGTTGCCCCAACTTTGGTGAAACACTCCAGCTAATTTTGAAGTAAGTTTGAACTTAGTACTGCATTTACCAGGATGCAATGGGGCAAATTGTGCTGGGACTGTGAGGCAGTGGGCTCCCAACCCCCTTACTGTTTAACAGGCTCCCTTGAGCCAGCAAGCTGACGAGCTTTGGAGATGCACCTGTATGTCTGTGAGTGGTACTGTGACCTAAGAGGAACTTAGCAGCATTTCCAGCAACCCCAGATGATTATTTTTTTGCTCTCTAATACTGCTGCTCTCTACTGAAGACGGGCTCAACCCAGAAACACGTGTCTAGAGATATACAACAATGTCTGCACCAACTTTGGTGAAAAACTCCAGCTAATTTTGAAGTAAGTCTGAACTGTGTACTGCGTTTAACATGATGCAATGGGGCAAACTGTGCTGGGACTGTGAGGCAGTGTGCTCCCAACCCCCTTTCTGTTTAAAAGGCTCCCTTGAGCCAGCAAGTTGGCGAGCTTTGGAGATGCACCTGTGTGCCTGTGAGTGGTACTGTGACCTAAGAGGAACTTGGCAGCATTTCCAGCAACCCCAGATGATTAGTTTTTTGCTCTCTAATACTGCTGCTCTCTACTGAAGACGGGCTCAACCCAGAAACACGTGTCTAGAGATATACAGCAATGTCTGCACCAACTTTGGTGAAAAACTCCAGCTAATTTTGAGGTAAGTTTGAACTGTGTACTGCATTTACCAGGATGCAATGGGGCAAACTGTGCTGGGACTGTGAGGCAGTGTGCCCCCAACCCCCTTTCTGTTTAAAAGGCTCCCTTGAGCCAGCAAACTGACGAGCTTTGGAGATGCACCTGTGTGTCTGTGAGTGGTACTGTGACCTAAGAGGAACTTGGCAGTATTTCCAGCAACCCCAGATTATTATTGTTTTGCTCTCTAATACTGCTGCTCTCTACTGAAGACGGGCTCAACCCAGAAACACGTGTCTAGAGATATACAACAATGTCTGCACCAACTTTGGTGGAAAACTGCAGCTAATTTTGAAGTAAGTCTGAACTGTGTACTGCATTTACCAGAATGCAATGGGGCAAACTGTGCTGGGACTGTGAGGCAGTGTGCTCCCAACCCCCTTTCTGTTTAAAAGGCTCCCTTGAGCCAGCAAGTTGGCGAGCTTTGGAGATGCACCTGTGTGTCTGTGAGTGGTACTGTGAACTAAGAGGAACTTTGCAGCATTTCCAGCAACCACAGTTTTATTTTTTGCTCCCTAATACTGCTGCTCTCTACTGAAGACGGGCTCAACCCAAAAACACGTGTCTAGAGATATACATCAATGTCTGCACCAACTTTGGTGAAAAACTCCAGCTAATTTTGAAGTAAGTTCGAACTGTGTACTGCATTTACCAGGATGCAATGGGGCAAACTGTGCTGGAACTGTGAGGCAGTGTGCTCGCAACCCCCATTCTGTTTAAAAGGCTCTCTTCAGCCAGCAAGCTGACGAGCTTTGGAGATGCATCTGTGTGCCTGTGAGTGGTACTGTGACCTAAGAGGAACTTGGCAGCATTTCCAGCAACCCCAGATAATTTTATTTTGTTCTCTAATAGTGCTGCTCTCTACTGAAGACAGGCTCAACCCAGAAACACATGTCTAGAGATATACAGCAGTGTGTGCACCAACTTTGGTGAAAAACTCCAGCTAATTTTGAAGTACGTTTGAACTGTGTACTGCATTTACCAGGATGCAATGGGGCAAACTGTGCTGGGACTGTGAGGCAGTATGCCCCCAACACCCTTTCCGTTTAAAAGGCTCCCTTGAGCCAGCAAGCTGATGAGCTTTGCAGATGCACCTGTGTGCCTGTGAGTGGTACTGTGACCTAAGAGGAACTTGGCACAGTTCCAGCAACCCCAGATGATATATTTTTTTTCCTCTCGAATACTGCTGCTCTCTACTGAAGACGGGCTCAAGCCTGAAACACGTGTCTAGAAATATAAAGCAATGTCTGCACCAACTTTGGTGAAACACTCCAGCTAATTTTGAAGTAAGTTTGAACTTTGTACTGCATTTACCAGGATGCAATGGGGCAAACTGTGCTGGGACTGTGAGGCAGTGTGCTTCCAACCCCCTTACTGTTTAAAAGGCTCCCTTGAGCCAGCAAGCTGACGAGCTTTGGAGATGCACCTGTGTGTCTGTGAGTGGTACTGTGACCTAAGAGGAACTTGGCAGCATTTCCAGCAACCCCAGATGATTATTTTTTTGCTCTCTAATACTGCTGCTCTCTACTGAAGACGGGCTAAACCCAGAAACACATGTCTAGAGATATACAACAATGTCTGCACCAACTTTGGTGAAAAAACTCCAGCTAATTTTGAAGTAAGTCTGAACTGTGTACTGTATTTACCAGGATGCAATAGGGCAAACTGTGCTGGGACTGTGAGGCAGTATGCTCCCAACCCCCATTCTGTTTAAAAGGCTCCCTTCAGCCAGCAAGCTGACGAGCTTTGGAGATGCACCTGTGTGCCTGTGAGTGGTACTGTGACCTAAGAGGAACTTGGCAGCATTTCCAGCAACCCCAGATTATTATTTTTTTTGCTCTCTAATACAGCTGCTCTCTACTGAAGACGGGCTCAACCCAGAAACACGTGTCTAGACATATACAGCAATGTCTGCACCAACTTTGGTGAAAAACTCCAGCTAATTTTGAAGTAAGTTTGAACTGTGTACTGCATTTACCAGGATGCAATGGGGCAAACTGTGCTGGGACTGTGAGGCAGTGTGCTCGCAACCCCCATTCTGTTTAAAAGGCTCCCTTGAGCCAGCAAGCTGACGAGCTTTGGAGATGCATCTGTGTGCCTGTGAGTGGTACTGTGACCTAAGAGGAACTTGGCAGCATTTCCAGCAACCCCAGATGATTTTATTTTGTTCTCTAATAGTGCTGCTCTCTACTGAAGACGGGCTCAACCCAGAAACACGTGTCTAGAGATATACAGCAGTGTGTGCACCAACTTTGGTGAAAAACTCCAGCTAATTTTGAAGTAAGTTTGAACTGTGTACTGCATTTACCAGGATGCAATGGGGCAAACTGTGCTGGGACTGTGAGGCAGTGTGCCCCCAACACCCTTTCTGTTTAAAAGGCTCCCTTGAGCCAGCAAGCTGACGAGCTTTGGAGATGCACCTGTGTGCCTGTGAGTGGTACTGTGACCTAAGAGGAACTTGGCAGCATTTCTAGCAACCCCAGATGATATTTTTTTTTGCTCTCTAATACTGCTGCTCTCTACTGAAGACGGGCTCGAGCCTGAAACAGCTGTCTAGAAATATAGAGCAATGGTTGCCCCAACTTTGGTGAAACACTCCAGCTAATTTTGAAGTAAGTTTGAACTTTGTACTGCATTTACCAGGATGCAATGGGGCAAATTGTGCTGGGACTGTGAGGCAGTGGGTTCCCAACCCCCTTACTGTTTAAAAGGCTCCCTTGAGCCAGCAAGCTGACGAGCTTTGGAGTTGCGCTTGTGTGCCTGTGAGTGGTACTGTGACCTAAGAGGAACTTGGCAGCATTTCCAGCAACCCCAGATGATTATTTTTATGCTCTCTAATACTGCTGCTCTCTACTGAAGACGGGCTCAACCCAGAAACACATGTCTAGAGATATACAGCAATGTCTGCACCAACTTTGGTGAAAAACTCCAGCTAATTTCGAAGTAAGTTTGAACTGTGTACTGCATTTACCAGGTTGCAATGGGGCAAACTGTGCTGGGACTGTGAGGCAGTGTGCTCGCAACCCCCATTCTGTTTAAAAGGCTCCCTTCAGCCAGCAAGCTGACGAGCTTTGGAGATGCGCTTGTGTGCCTGTGAGTGGTACTGTGACCTAAGAGGAACTTGGCACAGTTCCAGCAACCCCAGATGTTATTTTTTTTTTGCTCTCTAATACTGCTGCTCTCTACTGAAGACGGGCTCAAACCTGAAACACGTGTCTAGAAATATAGAGCAATGTCTGCACCAACTTTGGTGAAACACTCCAGCTAATTTTGAAGTAAGTTTGAACTTTGTACAACATTTACCAGGATGCAATGGGGCAAACTGTGCTGGGACTGTGAGGCAGTGTGCTCCCAACCCCCTTACTGTTTAAAAGGCTCCCTTGAGCCAGCAAGCTGACGAGCTTTGGAGATGCACCTGTGTGTCTGTGAGTGGTACTGTGACCTAAGAGGAACTTGGCAGCATTTCCAGCAACCCCAGATGATTATTTTTTGCTCTCTAATACTGCTGCTCTCTACTGAAGACGGGCTCAACCCAGAAACACGTGTCTAGAGATATACAGCAATGTCTGCACCAACTTTGGTGAAAAACTCCAGGTAATTTTGAAGTAAGTTTGAACTGTGTACTGCATTTACCAGGATGCAATGGGGCAAACTGTGCTGGGACTGTGAGGCAGTGTGCTCCCAACCCCCTTTCTGTTTAAAAGGCTCCCTTGAGCCAGCAAACTGACGAGCTTTGGAGATGCACTTGTGTGCCTGTGAGTGGTACTGTGACCTAAGAGGAACTTGGCAGCATTTACAGCAACCACAGTTTTATTTTTTGCTCCCTAATACTGCTGCTCTCTACTGAAGACGGGCTCAACCCAGAAACACGTGTCTAGAGATATACATCAATGTCTGCACCAACTTTAGTGAAAAACTCCAGCTAATTTTGAAGTAAGTTTGAACTGTGTACTGCATTTACCAGGATGCAATGGGGCAAACTGTGCTGGGACTGTGAGGCAGTGTGCTCCCAACCCCCTTTCTGTTTAAAAGGCTCCCTTGAGCCAGCAAGCTGACGAGCTTTGGAGATGCACTTGTGTGCCTGTGAGTGGTACTGTCACCTAAGAGGAGCTTGGCAGCATTTCCAGCAACCCCAGATAATTAGTTTTTTGCTCTCTAATACTGCTGCTCTCTACTGAAGACGGGCTCAACCCAGAAACACGTGTCTAGAGATATACAGCAATGTCTGCACCAACTTTGGTGAAAAACTCCAGCTAATTTTGAAGTAAGTTTGAACTGTGTACTGCATTTACCAGGATGCAATGGGGCAAACTGTGCTGGGACTGTGAGGCAGTGTGCTCGCAACCCCCATTCTGTTTAAAAGGCTCCCTTGAGCCAGCAAGCTGATGAGCTTTGGAGATGCATCTGTGTGCCTGTGAGTGGTACTGTGACCTAAGAGGAACTTGGCACAGTTCCAGCAACCCCAGATGATATTTTCTTTTGCTCTCTAATACTGCTGCTCTCTACTGAAGATAGGCTCAACCCAGAAACACGTGTCTAGAGATATACAGCAATGTCTGCATCAACTTTGGTGAAAAACTCCAGCTATTTTTTTTTTTTTTTTTTTTTTTTTAAAACTTTTATTAATAGGAAGGAATAGTCGTCAATCAGTTACATACATGTTTATGGTATTTGTCACAGTGTGTACATTTTAACTTTTTCGTATGCGACAAGAAACGTTATTGCAGCAAGGACTGTGTTGCAGTAAACCTTAGGAGACTTGTAGATACATTAATCAATGGTCCTTTTGCTTGTACTGCATTCCTCTATTTCCCCTTCCCTCGTATATGAATCAATGAGAACATCACTTTTTTATAGTACAGAAATAACAAACTTCCCATCCCCCCCTCAACCATGTGTCATCATAGCCATTGTGTCTCCACCCACATCCCGTACCAGCATTTGACTTAGCTTGCACTTCGGTATAGAGCCAGGTCAGAGCCAATAATGTCGTATTGTGTTGTTACTGAGGTGACTACCCCCTAGCCGTTCTGTTACTCCTCTTCCCCCTCCGAGTCAAGGTCGTCTCCCTCTGGTAAGGGGTCACAGATTTCTCCTCTGTAGACATTCCATGCCGCCCATACTTTGTTCCATTTGCGGGGCGCTGCACGTAGTACGTACACTGCCCTTTCTGTCACCATTAGGATGTCCATGTTCTTAGCCCATCTACTGGCGGTGGGTAGTTCTGGCGCGCCCCACTTCTGTGCTATATCCCGCTTAGCCACTGTCATAGCCAGAGTCGCCCAAATCAGTTCGCATCTACTCAGGTCATTGGGGTCCCAGATGTTTAAAAGGCACTTACGTGGTTCAGGTAGTATAGAGATTTTAAGGGCTTGGGAGATTGAGCGCAGTATTTGTCTCCAGAATTCACGTATTTGTGGGCATTCCCATAGTGTGTGCAGCAGTGTCCCCTCCTCCCCGCAGCCTCTCAAACAAAAGGGATGTGGTGCTCTCAGTATTTTATGCAATAGCGTCCTTGTATAGTAGACGCGGTGCAGGATTTTAAGTTGCACCAGTCGGAGTTTACTTGAGATTCCAACCTCCTTCGGGGAGGTCAACGCCTCATTCCATTCAAATTCATCTGTCTCACCTAGTTCCCCCTCCCATTTCTCTTTTAGTTTCAGCGTTGGGTCTTTGAGATTATTGATCAGTTTTTTATATGTCAGGGAGGTGGCGCTTTGGACCATGAATTCCGTTAGCAGTCTATCTTCTAACGGGGAGGAGTCTGGTAGAGTGGTGCCTGCAGGAATCGCCTGTAGTAATGCGTGTCTGATTTGAACATATCTGAATGTTTCTGTGGGTCTAAGGTTATACTGCTGTTGCAGGTGTGGAAATGGCACTACTGTGCCATTGTCCCAGAGGTCCCCTACCGTAGAAATGCCTATGGAATCCCACCGCTCAAATCCCTTACAGCCTCTGAGGTTCCCCAATGTCTTCGTGTCCCATAACGGTGTCATTTTGGTGATTCGACCCACCCATCCCAGTCGGGCCTGCGCCATGTGCCACAGGGCCGCCGTATGTTTGGTCGGGCCAAGTAGGGTTTTAAGTTGTGACTTGTTATAGAGCACAGACAGCATGCAGTCCGTTCCAAGTTGTGACCAATCTGCCCGATAGGCAGGGTCCTCTTTCGGGGCGTGGATCCAGTAGTTGATAATTTTCAGTTGGGCCGCCCAGTAATATAGTTGAATATTGGGGAGCGCTATTCCCCCCTCGTACCAGCTTTTAACCAGCTTGTCGTAAGCTATACGTGCCGGGCCAGTATTCCAGAGCAATGTATTGACCAGCGCCACGATCTGCTTGAAGTATCGTGGTGGCACCAGGTGCGGAGTATTTTCTAGAACATAGAGGAGTCTCGGGAGGGCCATCATCTTATATAATGCTGCCCTACCCAGTAGGGTCAGGGGCAGGGCCGCCCAATGCTTAACGTCCGCCCGTAGGCGATCTATGGGTGGCTTCAAGTTGCTGGCAAAAAAGTCTGCTTCCTTACTTGTGATGACAATACCTAAGTATTTGAAGGAGGCCATCGTCGTAAGCAGAGGACAGCTCTCCTGCAATCTCGGCGCCGGGCCTTTTAATGTATATATGGTAGATTTCGACCAATTTAGGGTGTATCCCGACGTGCGCCCGTGAGTGTTACAGAGGTCTAGCAGGGCCGGGATGCCGGCCTCAGGTGCAGTCATGTAGATGAGCATGTCGTCTGCGTATAATGATACTTTGTCCTCCCACCCCTCCTCCCACCTAATGCCTGCGAATAAGGGCGTAGACCTGATCTGAACTGCCAGGGGCTCAAGCACCAGTACGAAGAGCAAGGGGGACAAGGGGCAACCCTGTCTAGTCCCCCTGCCTAATAGGAACCTCGGCGATATGTGGCCATTGGCTACTACCTGTGCGACGGGCTTCGTATAAAGCAGCCGTATCCATGCTATAAATTTCGGCCCAAATCCCATACGGTCTAGTACCATGAAGAGATACTCCCACTCCACAAGGTCGAATGCCATTTTAGCGTCGAGAGAGAGAATCACAGCCTGTTCTGTGAGGAGGTGCGCACGGGCCATCACACCATGAACTCTTCGGAGATTCATCGCAGTGCTCCGGTGGGGCATAAAGCCCGACTGGTCAGGGTGGATCAAGGTGCTGAGGTGGGGCATCAAGCGGGTGGCTAGAAGTTTAGCTAATATCTTGGCCTCAACATTCAGTAACGATATCGGGCGATATGAGGTACATTCAGTCGGGGGTTTCCCCGGTTTGGGTATCGCTATAATCGTGGCCGTGCGTTGATCCAGCGGCAGCTCAGCTCTATCCCTGCTTTCTAAATACATGGCTAGTAATGGGGCACTGAGTTCTGGAGCCACGGACTTGTACCACTCTATCGGTATCCCATTCGGCCCCAGTGCTTTACCAGACTGTAACGCCTGGATCGTCAGCTGGATTTCTTCCTCCGTCGGGTCTATTTCCAGGGTATCCCTATCTTCCTGTGCAATGCTGGGGACGGCAATATCAGCTAATGTTACTGCTGCCATCTGCTGTGTGACCCTTCGGTCTGGTGTGTAGATTGTTCGATAATGTTGTGCCAATGCGCAAACTATGTCTTCTGGGTGCGTCAGTGTCCGCCCGTCCTCTGTGTGTAGTCTCGGAATACCTTTCGCTCCATTCCCTCTCTTGTCTAGCCATCCCAGCATGCGACCTGCTTTGTCTCCTATATCGTATATTCTATGTTTAGTGTTTGCGATGTACCCCTGTTCTGTCGTTTTAAGGTGAGCTAGGTATTGTTGCTGCCGAACCACGAGGGTGTGTGCCGTGGACGGGGAGGGGTCTGCCATGTGTGCATTGTTAGCCGTGTTGAGTGCAAGTTCCAATTCTGTGAGTTCTTTTCGGGAATCCCGTTTGTACCCCGTTATTGTTGCAATGGCCGCCCCCCTGAGGACTGTCTTGTATGCCTCCCACAGGGTGGATGGTGATACCACTGTGCCTGTATTTTCAGCAAAATACTGCGTTGTCACAAGTTTGAGTTTTTTCCGAATCTTGGGGATTTTCAAAAAGTTGGGGTAAATTGGGTAGATCCGTGCGCAACTTTTCCCCCCTGTGGTAAGCGACAGGACAATTGGAGAATGATCGGAGATACCCCTGGGCAGTATGTCCACCTTGTCCACCATGTCCAGTCCCAACCCCAGTGCCATGAAATAGTCTATACGGGATAAGCTATTATGTACAGCTGAGTAATAAGTGTATTGAGTGGCCTCGGTATGCAGTTGTCCCCAGACGTCTACAAGACCTAGGGCGTCTACAAAATCCGATAGATGTGCAGTACCTCGTGGTCGGGTCCTAGTTGGAAAGGTGTCCTTAAGTGGATCCATGATTGCATTAAAGTCCCCCCCAACAATCGTGTCGCCATCAGGGAGATCAAGGAGGAACCTTCCTAGTGCAGGCAGGGCTACAGAGTGTAGTGCTGGGGGGATATAAACCGATATCACATTCAGAGATCTGCCCTCCCATTGCCCATGGACTGCAGCAAACCGACCCTGGTCGTCCGCCACACGGCGTGTTATAATAAAGGGGGATGACTTTTTCACCAGTATACCCGTTCCCCTGGAGCCTGCAGTGAATTCTGCGTGTACCGCCATTGTATAGCCACGCCTATCAAGTGCTTTGCAGGTGGACCCTGTGAGGTGGGTTTCTTGTAGGAGTACCAAATCCGGACTGTTTCGTTTTACGGCCTGAAGGACCAAGCCTCTCTTAATTTTGTCACCCAGGCCTCTGACATTCCACGTTAGCATGCGCAGTGGGGGTATCCCTCTAGTCACAGGGGAGCCCTCAGCGGGCGTGTGATTAAGTGGCCTGGCCATTAAGTCGGTGAGAGAGCATTGCACACAACGTGCCCTTCGGACTGGCGCATGTGCCGATTCGTGTCATGCTGTGTAGGAGACATCTAAATGTCAGGGTGGTAAGACAATGTAAGTGCTGAATGATGACTATAAACAAAAACATGAGTTCTAACAAGAAAACTTCAGTCCCATCCCCCCTCCCTGCTACCCTGCTCCACGGACCAACCCTCGCCCGTTTCCCCAACTGTGCAGAGTGCTCTAGTCCTTCCCCAGTCATCTTACTTGCTTGTGGGGTTGGTAAGTTCCCCACGGGCACTGCCTGTGCCCACCTTACTCAGCCGCGTCAGATCCAGGGCGTCTGCGGCACACTCAGTCTTATACCAGTAGAGTCCGGCTTCAAACCGGAGCCAATTGTCCAGAGTCTAGCGGGTCCCTCTCCAGATCTGATTCCGTTTCTTCCGCGCCTTCCTGACGGGGCGATTGGGAGGTCTGACTGTGCGTTGTCTTGTTGGTACGATGTTGCGGCCGGTCTCGATGCGGGCGGTGTCGCTGTCCCGCCGGTCTCCAGCCCTCCAGCCATTCCTGTGCCACCTCCGGCGTGTCAAAAAACCAAGTTTTCCCCTCGGCCACAATTCTCAGTTTAGCGGGGAATAGCATAGAATACGGTAGTTCCCTGTCCCGTAGTGCTTTTTTAACCTCCGTGAAGGACTTACGGCGCCTGGCCACCTCAGCCGTGTAGTCTGGGAAGAAGGCCAAAGTTGCATTCTGAATTCGCACCGGCGGTGAGGTCCGTGCCGCTTGTAGGATCGCATCCCTGTCCCTAAAATTGAAGAGCCGGGCTAGCACAGGTCTTGGTGCTGCTCCCGTCTTGGGCGGGCCCCCCGGGACTCTGTGTGCCCTCTCCACCGAGAAGAAGTGAGACAGTCCTTTGGGCTGCAGTTTGTTTTTGATGAGATCTTCTACATAGAGGTCCATGGCCCCCTTCCCCTCCGTCTCTGGAAGCCCAAGGATGCGCACGTTATTGCGTCGCGAACGCCCTTCCTGGTCGTCCAGCTTGTCGTGTAGGAGCTTGGTCACTTTCTGCATTTTTTCCATGGCCACTTGGAGTTCCGAGGTGTCTTCCACAAGTGACTTCGTGACCACCTCTACTTGCGACACCCTCTCCGCCATTTTGTGAAAGTCCGCTCGCAGCAAGGAGACTTCAGAGGAGATGGCGCCCACTGTAGTCTTTACCTCTGAGAGTGTTTTCATGATGTCTTCCAGCGTTACTTTTGTCGGTCCTTCTGTGTCATGGGTATGGGTATGGCCAGCGGAGGATCGCCCTGTAATTTGCTGTTGCCCTTGTTGTCCGTAAGCAAATTTGTCTAATTTGGCCTGTGTGGATCCACTCCTAAGGCCTTTGCCCGCCGTGGTGCCGGGGCTCGTGAAATTCGGAGTCTTGCCCAGCTTAAGCGCAATCTGCGCCACGTCTGATTCCGCCGTCTATAGGCACCAGCTAGGGAGTAGTGGGTCGATGGGTGTCGTACAGAGTTTCGCCCTCCGTTTTCTGTGCAGGTCTCACTGGCCGTTGCGGTGATGTAGGACAGTCGCGGCGGTGGCTGTGCGGGTTTCTGGTGAGTCGCTGTACTCCGCGTCCCGAGTACCACGCTCTCGCCCTCCGATATTCTCACCGTGAGCTGGAACGGCCCCCGCGGCCTCCAATTATGTTCTTCCGTGTTGGCCCACTACCCTCGGGCACACCGGATGGCGCAGGTTCCGATCTCGGGCAGCCGCCTTCCCCCAGACCAGGCAAGCCTCAGTGTACCGGGTCTATGTCCTCACCAGGTCAGGGCTGCTGTTGTCATCAGGTAATATGCGGGCCCTGAGGCTCCCCCTCGAGCTCCGCGTTAAACCACAGTATGGCGCCGTCCCCCGGGGGCACCAATGTCCCTCACCCCTGTTCGGAGCTGGTATGTCCGTCAACTGCGGCCCCACGGTCAAGCGGGGCTCAAAGATCGCCTCAGTCGTTGGCTGCAGCCCGCCAAGCCCCCAGGGGGAGGGGAGGGGGGTCGAGATTTCAGCGCTGTTCAGCGCGGCCAAGGCTGGATTTGCTCTTTCCTGTGTGCTGCGCCGGTCCCGCGTGGACGAATTATCAGATTGTGTGTCGGATGATGCCACCAGGAGTTTCAGGCCGGTTGCGCGCTGTTAGGCGGGTACCGGGATGTGTCCACCCCTCTCGGCCGGCTCGGTTGCACTTCCGCCGGGGCTTGGGCGTTATGCAAGGCCGGTGCTGCTCCTCCGGCGGTAGGCCCAGACTTGCCACTTGGAGTACGGTAGGCTCCGGTCCTCCGATTTATCCGAAAGTCGGACCGGTGACACCGCTTTGGCCCCGGACCCGAACGCCGCCGCTTCAGGCGGGCGGGGTAGCGGATAAGTGCGTCGGATTTGCTGTAAGGCTACAGTGCCCTTAGGAGCTCACACGCTATGCGGCCGCCATGCTTGGCTGCAAGCCACGCCCCCAACTCCAGCTAATTTTGAAGTAAGTCTGAACTGTGTACTGCATTTACCAGGATGCAATGGGGCAAACTGTGCTGGGACTGTGAGGCAGTATGCTCGCAACCCCCATTCTGTTTAAAAGGCTCCCTTCAGCCAGCAAGCTGACGAGCTTTGGAGATGCACCTGTGTGCCTGTGAGTGGTACTGTGACCTAAGAGGAACTTGGCAGCATTTCCAGCAACCCCAGATTATTATTTTTTTTGCTCTCTAATACAGCTGCTCTCTACTGAAGACGGGCTCAACCCAGAAACACGTGACTAGACATATACAGCAATGTCTGCACCAACTTTGGTGAAAAACTCCAGCTAATTTTGAAGTAAGTTTGAACTGTGTACTGCATTTACCAGGATGCAATGGGGCAAACTGTGCTGGGACTGTGAGGCAGTGTGCCCCCAACACCCTTTCTGTTTAAAAGGCTCCCTTGAGCCAGCAGGCTAACGAGCTTTGGAGATGCATCTGTGTGCCTGTGAGTGGTACTGTGACCTAAGAGGAACTTGGCAGCATTTCCAGCAACCCCAGATGATTATTTTTTTGCTCTCTAATACTGCTGCTCTCTATTGAAGACGGGCTCAACCCAGAAACACGTGTCTAGAGATATACAACAATGTCTGCACCAACTTTGGTGAAAAACTCCAGCTAATTTTGAAGTAAGTCTGAACTGTGTACTGCATTTACCAGGATGCAATGGGGCAAACTGTGCTGGGACTGTGAGGCAGTGTGCTCCCAACCCCCTTTCTGTTTAAAAGGCTCCCTTGAGCCAGCAAGTTGGCGAGCTTTGGAGATGCACCTGTGTGTCTGTGAGTGGTACTGTGACCTAAGAGGAACTTTGCAGCATTTCCAGCAACCACAGTTTTAATTTTTGCTCCCTAATACTGCTGCTCTCTACTGAAGACGGGCTCAACCCAGAAACACGTGTCTAGAGATATACATCAATGTCTGCACCAACTTTGGTGAAAAACTCCAGCTAATTTTGAAGTAAGTTTGAACTGTGTACTGCATTTACCAGGATGCAATGGTGCAAACTGTGCTGGGACTGTGAGGCAGTGTGCTCCCAACCCCCTTTCTGTTTAAAAGGCTCCCTTGAGCCAGCAAGCTGACGAGCTTTGGAGATGCACTTGTGTGCCTGTGAGTGGTACTGTGACCTAAGAGGAGCTTGGCAGCATTTCCAGCAACCCCAGATAATTAGTTTTTTGCTCTCTAATACTGCTGCTCTCTACTGAAGACGGGCTCAACCCAGAAACACGTGTCTAGAGATATACAGCAATGTCTGCACCAACTTTGGTGAAAAACTCCAGCTAATTTTGAAGTAAGTTTGAACTGTGTAATGCATTTACCAGGATGCAATGGGGCAAACTGTGCTGGGACTGTGAGGCAGTGTGCTCGCAACCCCCTTTCTGTTTAAAAGGCTCCCTTCAGCCAGCAAGCTGACGAGCTTTGGAGATGCACCTGTGTGCCTGTGAGTGGTACTGTGACCTAAGAGGAACTTGGCAGCATTTCCAGCAACCCCAGATTATTATTTTTTTTGCTCTCTAATACAGCTGCTCTCTACTGAAGACGGGCTCAACCCAGAAACACGTGTCTAGACATATACAGCAATGTCTGCACCAACTTTGGTGAAAAACTCCAGCTAATTTTGAAGTAAGTTTGAACTGTGTACTGCATTTACCAGGATGCAATTGGGCAAACTGTGCTGGGACTGTGAGGCAGTGTGCTCGCAACCCCCATTCTGTTTAAAAGGCTCCCTTGAGCCAGCAAGCTGACGAGCTTTGGAGATGCATCTGTGTGCCTGTGAGTGGTACTGTGACCTAAGAGGAACTTGGCAGCATTTCCAGCAACCCCAGATGATTTTATTGTGTTCTCTAATAGTGCTGCTCTCTACTGAAGACGGGCTCAACCCAGAAACACGTGTCTAGAGATATACAGCAGTGTGTGCACCAACTTTGGTGAAAAACTCCAGCTAATTTTGAAGTAAGTTTGAACTGTGTACTGCATTTACCAGGATGCAATGGGGCAAACTGTGCTGGGACTGTGAGGCAGTGTGCCCCCAACACCCTTTCTGTTTAAAAGGCTCCCTTGAGCCAGCAAGCTGACGAGCTTTGGAGATGCACCTGTGTGCCTGTGAGTGGTACTGTGACCTAAGAGGAACTTGGCAGCATTTCTAGCAACCCCAGATGATATTTTTTTTTGCTCTCTAATACTGCTGCTCTCTACTGAAGACGGGCTCGAGCCTGAAACAGCTGTCTAGAAATATAGAGCAATGGTTGCCCCAACTTTGGTGAAACACTCCAGCTAATTTTGAAGTAAGTTTGAACTTTGTACTGCATTTACCAGGATGCAATGGGGCAAATTGTGCTGGGACTGTGAGGCAGTGGGCTCCCAACCCCCTTACTGTTTAACAGGCTCCCTTGAGCCAGCAAGCTGACGAGCTTTGGAGATGCGCCTGTATGTCTGTGAGTGGTACTGTGACCTAAGAGGAACTTGGCAGCATTTCCAGCAACCCCAGATGATTATTTTTTTGCTCTCTAATACTGCTGCTCTCTACTGAAGACGGGCTCAACCCAGAAACACATGTCTAGAGATATACAACAATGTCTGCACCAACTTTGGTGAAAAACTCCAGCTAATTTTGAAGTAAGTCTGAACTGTGTACTGCGTTTACCAGGATGCAATGGGGCAAACTGTGCTGGGACTGTGAGGCAGTGTGCTCCCAACCCCCTTTCTGTTTAAAAGGCTCCCTTGAGCCAGCAAGTTGGCGAGCTTTGGAGATGCACCTGTGTGTCTGTGAGTGGTACTGTGACCTAAGAGGAACTTTGCAGCATTTCCAGCAACCACAGTTTTTTTTTTGCTCCCTAATACTGCTGCTCTCTACTGAAGACGGGCTCAACCCAGAAAAACGTGTCTAGAGATATACAGCAATGTCTGCACCAACTTTGGTGAAAAACTCCTGCTAATTTTGAAGTAAGTTTGAACTGTGTACTGCATTTACCAGGATGCAATGGGGCAAACTGTGCTGGGACTGTGAGGCAGTGTGCTCCCAACCTCCTTTCTGTTTAAAAGGCTCCCTTGAGCCAGCAAGCTGACGAGCTTTGGAGATGCACTTGTGTGCCTGTGAGTGGTACTGTGACCTAAGAGGAACTTGGCAGCATTTCCAGCAACCCCAGATGATTAGTTTTTTGCTCTCTAATACTGCTGCTCTCTACTGAAGACGGGCTCAACCCAGAAACACGTGTCTAGAGATATACAGCAATGTCTGCACCAACTTTGGTGAAAAACTCCAGCTAATTTTGAGGTAAGTTTGAACTGTGTACTGCATTTACCAGGATGCAATGGGGCAAACTGTGCTGGGACTGTGAGGCAGTGTGCCCCCAACACCCTTTCTGTTTAAAAGGCTCCCTTGAGCCAGCAAGCTGACGAGCTTTGGAGATGCACCTGTGTGTCTGTGAGTGGTACTGTGACCTAAGAGGAACTTGGCAGCATTTCCAGCAACCCCAGATGATTATTTTTTTGCTCTCTAATACTGCTGCTCTCTACTGAAGATGGGCTCAACCCAGAAACACGTGTCTAGAGATATACAACAATGTCTGCACCAACTTTGGTGAAAAACTCCAGCTAATTTTGAAGTAAGTCTGAACTGTGTACTGCATTTACCAGGATGCAATGGGGCAAACTGTGCTGGGACTGTGAGGCAGTGTGCTCCCAACCCCCTTTCTGTTTAAAAGGCTCCCTTCAGCCAGCAAGCTGACGAGCTTTGGAGATGCACCTGTGTGCCTGTGAGTGGTACTGTGACCTAAGAGGAACTTGGCAGCATTTCCAGCAACCCCAGATTATTATTTTTTTTGCTCTCTAATACAGCTGCTCTCTACTGAAGACGGGCTCAACCCAGAAACACGTGACTAGACATATACAGCAATGTCTGCACCAACTTTGGTGAAAAACTCCAGCTAATTTTGAAGTAAGTTTGAACTGTGTACTGCATTTACCAGGATGCAATGGGGCAAACTGTGCTGGGACTGTGAGGCAGTGTGCCCCCAACACCCTTTCTGTTTAAAAGGCTCCCTTGAGCCAGCAGGCTAACGAGCTTTGGAGATGCATCTGTGTGCCTGTGAGTGGTACTGTGACCTAAGAGGAACTTGGCAGCATTTCCAGCAACCCCAGATGATTATTTTTTTGCTCTCTAATACTGCTGCTCTCTATTGAAGACGGGCTCAACCCAGAAACACGTGTCTAGAGATATACAACAATGTCTGCACCAACTTTGGTGAAAAACTCCAGCTAATTTTGAAGTAAGTCTGAACTGTGTACTGCATTTACCAGGATGCAATGGGGCAAACTGTGCTGGGACTGTGAGGCAGTGTGCTCCCAACCCCCTTTCTGTTTAAAAGGCTCCCTTGAGCCAGCAAGTTGGCGAGCTTTGGAGATGCACCTGTGTGTCTGTGAGTGGTACTGTGACCTAAGAGGAACTTTGCAGCATTTCCAGCAACCACAGTTTTAATTTTTGCTCCCTAATACTGCTGCTCTCTACTGAAGACGGGCTCAACCCAGAAACACGTGTCTAGAGATATACATCAATGTCTGCACCAACTTTGGTGAAAAACTCCAGCTAATTTTGAAGTAAGTTTGAACTGTGTACTGCATTTACCAGGATGCAATGGTGCAAACTGTGCTGGGACTGTGAGGCAGTGTGCTCCCAACCCCCTTTCTGTTTAAAAGGCTCCCTTGAGCCAGCAAGCTGACGAGCTTTGGAGATGCACTTGTGTGCCTGTGAGTGGTACTGTGACCTAAGAGGAGCTTGGCAGCATTTCCAGCAACCCCAGATAATTAGTTTTTTGCTCTCTAATACTGCTGCTCTCTACTGAAGACGGGCTCAACCCAGAAACACGTGTCTAGAGATATACAGCAATGTCTGCACCAACTTTGGTGAAAAACTCCAGCTAATTTTGAAGTAAGTTTGAACTGTGTAATGCATTTACCAGGATGCAATGGGGCAAACTGTGCTGGGACTGTGAGGCAGTGTGCTCGCAACCCCCTTTCTGTTTAAAAGGCTCCCTTCAGCCAGCAAGCTGACGAGCTTTGGAGATGCACCTGTGTGCCTGTGAGTGGTACTGTGACCTAAGAGGAACTTGGCAGCATTTCCAGCAACCCCAGATTATTATTTTTTTTGCTCTCTAATACAGCTGCTCTCTACTGAAGACGGGCTCAACCCAGAAACACGTGTCTAGACATATACAGCAATGTCTGCACCAACTTTGGTGAAAAACTCCAGCTAATTTTGAAGTAAGTTTGAACTGTGTACTGCATTTACCAGGATGCAATTGGGCAAACTGTGCTGGGACTGTGAGGCAGTGTGCTCGCAACCCCCATTCTGTTTAAAAGGCTCCCTTGAGCCAGCAAGCTGACGAGCTTTGGAGATGCATCTGTGTGCCTGTGAGTGGTACTGTGACCTAAGAGGAACTTGGCAGCATTTCCAGCAACCCCAGATGATTTTATTGTGTTCTCTAATAGTGCTGCTCTCTACTGAAGACGGGCTCAACCCAGAAACACGTGTCTAGAGATATACAGCAGTGTGTGCACCAACTTTGGTGAAAAACTCCAGCTAATTTTGAAGTAAGTTTGAACTGTGTACTGCATTTACCAGGATGCAATGGGGCAAACTGTGCTGGGACTGTGAGGCAGTGTGCCCCCAACACCCTTTCTGTTTAAAAGGCTCCCTTGAGCCAGCAAGCTGACGAGCTTTGGAGATGCACCTGTGTGCCTGTGAGTGGTACTGTGACCTAAGAGGAACTTGGCAGCATTTCTAGCAACCCCAGATGATATTTTTTTTTGCTCTCTAATACTGCTGCTCTCTACTGAAGACGGGCTCGAGCCTGAAACAGCTGTCTAGAAATATAGAGCAATGGTTGCCCCAACTTTGGTGAAACACTCCAGCTAATTTTGAAGTAAGTTTGAACTTTGTACTGCATTTACCAGGATGCAATGGGGCAAATTGTGCTGGGACTGTGAGGCAGTGGGCTCCCAACCCCCTTACTGTTTAACAGGCTCCCTTGAGCCAGCAAGCTGACGAGCTTTGGAGATGCGCCTGTATGTCTGTGAGTGGTACTGTGACCTAAGAGGAACTTGGCAGCATTTCCAGCAACCCCAGATGATTATTTTTTTGCTCTCTAATACTGCTGCTCTCTACTGAAGACGGGCTCAACCCAGAAACACATGTCTAGAGATATACAACAATGTCTGCACCAACTTTGGTGAAAAACTCCAGCTAATTTTGAAGTAAGTCTGAACTGTGTACTGCGTTTACCAGGATGCAATGGGGCAAACTGTGCTGGGACTGTGAGGCAGTGTGCTCCCAACCCCCTTTCTGTTTAAAAGGCTCCCTTGAGCCAGCAAGTTGGCGAGCTTTGGAGATGCACCTGTGTGTCTGTGAGTGGTACTGTGACCTAAGAGGAACTTTGCAGCATTTCCAGCAACCACAGTTTTTTTTTTGCTCCCTAATACTGCTGCTCTCTACTGAAGACGGGCTCAACCCAGAAAAACGTGTCTAGAGATATACAGCAATGTCTGCACCAACTTTGGTGAAAAACTCCTGCTAATTTTGAAGTAAGTTTGAACTGTGTACTGCATTTACCAGGATGCAATGGGGCAAACTGTGCTGGGACTGTGAGGCAGTGTGCTCCCAACCTCCTTTCTGTTTAAAAGGCTCCCTTGAGCCAGCAAGCTGACGAGCTTTGGAGATGCACTTGTGTGCCTGTGAGTGGTACTGTGACCTAAGAGGAACTTGGCAGCATTTCCAGCAACCCCAGATGATTAGTTTTTTGCTCTCTAATACTGCTGCTCTCTACTGAAGACGGGCTCAACCCAGAAACACGTGTCTAGAGATATACAGCAATGTCTGCACCAACTTTGGTGAAAAACTCCAGCTAATTTTGAGGTAAGTTTGAACTGTGTACTGCATTTACCAGGATGCAATTGGGCAAACTGTGCTGGGACTGTGAGGCAGTGTGCCCCCAACACCCTTTCTGTTTAAAAGGCTCCCTTGAGCCAGCAAGCTGACGAGCTTTGGAGATGCACCTGTGTGTCTGTGAGTGGTACTGTGACCTAAGAGGAACTTGGCAGCATTTCCAGCAACCCCAGATGATTATTTTTTTGCTCTCTAATACTGCTGCTCTCTACTGAAGATGGGCTCAACCCAGAAACACGTGTCTAGAGATATACAACAATGTCTGCACCAACTTTGGTGAAAAACTCCAGCTAATTTTGAAGTAAGTCTGAACTGTGTACTGCATTTACCAGGATGCAATGGGGCAAACTGTGCTGGGACTGTGAGGCAGTGTGCTCCCAACCCCCTTTCTGTTTAAAAGGCTCCCTTGAGACAGCAAGTTGGCGAGCTTTGGAGATGCACCTGTGTGTCTGTGAGTGGTACTGTGACCTAAGAGGAACTTTGCAGCATTTCCAGCAACCACAGTTTTATTTTTTGCTCCCTAATACTGCTGCTCTCTACTGAAGACGGGCTCAACCCAGAAACACGTGTCTAGAGATATACAGCAATGTCTGCACCAACTTTGGTGAAAAACTCCAGCTAATTTTGAAGTAAGTTTGAACTGTGTACTGCATTTACCAGGATGCAATGGGGCAAACTGTGCTGGGACTGGGAGGCAGTGTGCTCCCAACCCCCTTTCTGTTTAAAAGGCTCCCTTGAGCCAGCAAGCTGACGAGCTTTGGAGATGCACTTGTGTGCCTGTGAGTGGTACTGTGACCTAAGAGGAGCTTGGCAGCATTTCCAGCAACCCCAGATAATTCGTTTTTTGCTCTCTAATACTGCTGCTCTCTACTGAAGACGGGCTCAACCCAGAAACACGTGTCTAGAGATATACAGCAATGTCTGCACCAACTTTGGTGAAAAACTCCAGCTATTTTTGAAGTAAGTTTGAACTGTGTACTGCATTTACCAGGATGCAATGGGGCAAACTGGGCTGGGACTGTGAGGCAGTGTGCTCGCAACCCCCATTCTGTTTAAAAGGCTCCCTTGAGCCAGCAAGCTGACGAGCTTTGAAGATACATCTGTGTGCCTGTGAGTGGTACTGTGACCTAAGAGGAACTTGGCACAGTTCCAGCAACCCCAGATGATATTTTCTTTTGCTCTCTAATACTGCTGCTCTCTACTGAAGATGGGCTCAACCCAGAAACACGTGTCTAGACATATACAGCAATGTCTGCACCAACTTTGGTGAAAAACTCCAGCTAATTTTGAAGTAAGTTTGAACTGTGTACTGCATTTACCAGGATGCAATTGGGCAAACTGTGCTGGGACTGTGAGGCAGTGTGCTCGCAACCCCCATTCTGTTTAAAAGGCTCCCTTGAGCCAGCAAGCTGACGAGCTTTGGAGATGCATCTGTGTGCCTGTGAGTGGTACTGTGACCTAAGAGGAACTTGGCAGCATTTCCAGCAACCCCAGATGATTTTATTGTGTTCTCTAATAGTGCTGCTCTCTACTGAAGACGGGCTCAACCCAGAAACACGTGTCTAGAGATATACAGCAGTGTGTGCACCAACTTTGGTGAAAAACTCCAGCTAATTTTGAAGTAAGTTTGAACTGTGTACTGCATTTACCAGGATGCAATGGGGCAAACTGTGCTGGGACTGTGAGGCAGTGTGCCCCCAACACCCTTTCTGTTTAAAAGGCTCCCTTGAGCCAGCAAGCTGACGAGCTTTGGAGATGCACCTGTGTGCCTGTGAGTGGTACTGTGACCTAAGAGGAACTTGGCAGCATTTCTAGCAACCCCAGATGATATTTTTTTTTGCTCTCTAATACTGCTGCTCTCTACTGAAGACGGGCTCGAGCCTGAAACAGCTGTCTAGAAATATAGAGCAATGGTTGCCCCAACTTTGGTGAAACACTCCAGCTAATTTTGAAGTAAGTTTGAACTTTGTACTGCATTTACCAGGATGCAATGGGGCAAATTGTGCTGGGACTGTGAGGCAGTGGGCTCCCAACCCCCTTACTGTTTAACAGGCTCCCTTGAGCCAGCAAGCTGACGAGCTTTGGAGATGCGCCTGTATGTCTGTGAGTGGTACTGTGACCTAAGAGGAACTTGGCAGCATTTCCAGCAACCCCAGATGATTATTTTTTTGCTCTCTAATACTGCTGCTCTCTACTGAAGACGGGCTCAACCCAGAAACACATGTCTAGAGATATACAACAATGTCTGCACCAACTTTGGTGAAAAACTCCAGCTAATTTTGAAGTAAGTCTGAACTGTGTACTGCGTTTACCAGGATGCAATGGGGCAAACTGTGCTGGGACTGTGAGGCAGTGTGCTCCCAACCCCCTTTCTGTTTAAAAGGCTCCCTTGAGCCAGCAAGTTGGCGAGCTTTGGAGATGCACCTGTGTGTCTGTGAGTGGTACTGTGACCTAAGAGGAACTTTGCAGCATTTCCAGCAACCACAGTTTTTTTTTTGCTCCCTAATACTGCTGCTCTCTACTGAAGACGGGCTCAACCCAGAAAAACGTGTCTAGAGATATACAGCAATGTCTGCACCAACTTTGGTGAAAAACTCCTGCTAATTTTGAAGTAAGTTTGAACTGTGTACTGCATTTACCAGGATGCAATGGGGCAAACTGTGCTGGGACTGTGAGGCAGTGTGCTCCCAACCTCCTTTCTGTTTAAAAGGCTCCCTTGAGCCAGCAAGCTGACGAGCTTTGGAGATGCACTTGTGTGCCTGTGAGTGGTACTGTGACCTAAGAGGAACTTGGCAGCATTTCCAGCAACCCCAGATGATTAGTTTTTTGCTCTCTAATACTGCTGCTCTCTACTGAAGACGGGCTCAACCCAGAAACACGTGTCTAGAGATATACAGCAATGTCTGCACCAACTTTGGTGAAAAACTCCAGCTAATTTTGAGGTAAGTTTGAACTGTGTACTGCATTTACCAGGATGCAATGGGGCAAACTGTGCTGGGACTGTGAGGCAGTGTGCCCCCAACACCCTTTCTGTTTAAAAGGCTCCCTTGAGCCAGCAAGCTGACGAGCTTTGGAGATGCACCTGTGTGTCTGTGAGTGGTACTGTGACCTAAGAGGAACTTGGCAGCATTTCCAGCAACCCCAGATGATTATTTTTTTGCTCTCTAATACTGCTGCTCTCTACTGAAGATGGGCTCAACCCAGAAACACGTGTCTAGAGATATACAACAATGTCTGCACCAACTTTGGTGAAAAACTCCAGCTAATTTTGAAGTAAGTCTGAACTGTGTACTGCATTTACCAGGATGCAATGGGGCAAACTGTGCTGGGACTGTGAGGCAGTGTGCTCCCAACCCCCTTTCTGTTTAAAAGGCTCCCTTGAGACAGCAAGTTGGCGAGCTTTGGAGATGCACCTGTGTGTCTGTGAGTGGTACTGTGACCTAAGAGGAACTTTGCAGCATTTCCAGCAACCACAGTTTTATTTTTTGCTCCCTAATACTGCTGCTCTCTACTGAAGACGGGCTCAACCCAGAAACACGTGTCTAGAGATATACAGCAATGTCTGCACCAACTTTGGTGAAAAACTCCAGCTAATTTTGAAGTAAGTTTGAACTGTGTACTGCATTTACCAGGATGCAATGGGGCAAACTGTGCTGGGACTGGGAGGCAGTGTGCTCCCAACCCCCTTTCTGTTTAAAAGGCTCCCTTGAGCCAGCAAGCTGACGAGCTTTGGAGATGCACTTGTGTGCCTGTGAGTGGTACTGTGACCTAAGAGGAGCTTGGCAGCATTTCCAGCAACCCCAGATAATTCGTTTTTTGCTCTCTAATACTGCTGCTCTCTACTGAAGACGGGCTCAACCCAGAAACACGTGTCTAGAGATATACAGCAATGTCTGCACCAACTTTGGTGAAAAACTCCAGCTATTTTTGAAGTAAGTTTGAACTGTGTACTGCATTTACCAGGATGCAATGGGGCAAACTGGGCTGGGACTGTGAGGCAGTGTGCTCGCAACCCCCATTCTGTTTAAAAGGCTCCCTTGAGCCAGCAAGCTGACGAGCTTTGAAGATACATCTGTGTGCCTGTGAGTGGTACTGTGACCTAAGAGGAACTTGGCACAGTTCCAGCAACCCCAGATGATATTTTCTTTTGCTCTCTAATACTGCTGCTCTCTACTGAAGATGGGCTCAACCCAGAAACATGTGTCTAGAGATATACAGCAATGTCTGCATCAACTTTGGTGAAAAACTCCAGCTAATTTTGAAGTAAGTGTGAACTGTGTACTGCATTTACCAGGATGCAATGGGGCAAACTGTGCTGGGACTGTGAGGCAGTATGCTCGCAACCCCCATTCTGTTTAAAAGGCTCCCTTCAGCCAGCAAGCTGACGAGCTTTGGAGATGCACCTGTGTGCCTGTGAGTGGTACTGTGACCTAAGAGGAACTTGGCAGCATTTCCAGCAACCCCAGATTAATATTTTTTTTGCTCTCTAATAAAGCTGCTCTCTACTGAAGACGGGCTGAACCCTGAAACACGTCTCTAGACATATACAGCAATGTCTGCACCAACTTTGGTGAAAAACTCCTGCTAATTTTGAAGTAAGTTTGAACTGTGTACTGCATTTACCAGGATGCAATGGGGCAAACTGTGCTGGGACTGTGAGGCAGTGTGCTCCCAACCTCCTTTCTGTTTAAAAGGCTCCCTTGAGCCAGCAAGCTGACGAGCTTTGGAGATGCACTTGTGTGCCTGTGAGTGGTACTGTGACCTAAGAGGAACTTGGCAGCATTTCCAGCAACCCCAGATGATTATTTTTTTGCTCTCTAATACTGCTGCTCTCTACTGAAGACGGGCTCAACCCAGAAACATGTGTCTAGAGATATACAACAATGTCTGCACCAACTTTGGTGAAAAACTCCAGCTAATTTTGAAGTAAGTCTGAACTGTGTACTGTATTTACCAGGATGCAATGGGGCAAACTGTGCTGGGACTGTGAGGCAGTGTGCTCCCAACCCCCTTTCTGTTTAAAAGGCTCACTTGAGCCAGCAAGTTGGCGAGCTTTGGAGATGCACCTGTGTGTCTGTGAGTGGTACTGTGACCTGAGAGGAACTTTGCAGCATTTCTAGCAACCCCAGTTGATTTTTTTTTCTCTCTAATACTGCTGCTCTCTACTGAAGATGGGCTCAACCCAGAAACACGTGTCTAGAGATATACAGCAATGTCTGCACTAACTTTGGTGAAAAACTCCAGCTAATTTTGAAGTAAGTTTGAACTGTGTACTGCATTTACCAGAATGCAATGGGGCAAACTGTGCTGGGACTGTGAGGCAGTGTGCTCCCAACCCCCTTACTGTTTAAAAGGCTCCCTTGAGCCAGCAAGCTGACGATCTTTGGAGATGCACCTGTGTGTCTGTGAGTGGTACTGTGACCTAAGAGGAACTTGGCAGCATTTCCAGCAACCCCAGATGATAATTTTTGTGCTCTCTAATACTGCTGCTCTCTACTGAAGACGGGCTCAACCCAGAAACACGTGTCTAGAGATATACAGCAATGTCTGCATCAACTTTGGTGAAAAACTCCAGCTAATTTTGAAGTAAGTCTGAACTGTGTACTGCATTTACCAGGATGCAATGGGGCAAACTGTGCTGGGATTGTGAGGCAGTGTGCTCGCAACCCCCATTCTGTTTAATAGGCTCCCTTGAGCCAGCAAGCTGACGAGCTTTGGAGATGCATCTGTGTGCCTGTGAGTGGTACTGTGACCTAAGAGGAACTTGGCAGCATTGCCAGCAACCCCAGATGATTTTATTTTGTTCTCTAATAGTGCTGCTCTCTACTGAAGACGGGCTCAACCCAGAAACACGTGTCTAGAGATATACAGCAGTGTGTGCACCAACTTTGGTGAAAAACTCCAGCTAATTTTGAAGTAAGTTTGAACTGTGTACTGCATTTACCAGGATGGAATGGGGCAAACTGTGCTGGGACTGTGAGGCAGTGTGCCCCCAACACCCTTTCTGTTTAAAAGGCTCCCTTGAGCCAGCAAGCTGACGAGCTTTGGAGATGCACCTGTGTGCCTGTGAGTGGTACTGTGACCTAAGAGGAACTTGGCAGCATTTCTAGCAACCCCAGATGATATTTTTTTTTGCTCTCTAATACTGCTGCTCTCTACTGAAGACGGGCTCGAGCCTGAAACAGCTGTCTAGAAATATAGAGCAATGGTTGCCCCAACTTTGGTGAAACACTCCAGCTAAGTTTGAAGTAAGTTTGAACTTTGTACTGCATTTACCAGGATGCAATGGGGCAAATTGTGCTGGGACTGTGAGGCAGTGGGCTCCCAACCCCCTTACTGTTTAACAGGCTCCCTTGAGCCAGCAAGCTGACGAGCTTTGGAGATGCACCTGTGTGTCTGTGAGTGGTACTGTGACCTAAGAGGAACTTGGCAGCATTTCCAGCAACCCCAGATGATTATTTTTTTGCTCTCTAATACTGCGGCTCTCTACTGAAGACGGGCTCAACCCAGAAACACGTGTCTAGAGATATACAACAATGTCTGCACCAACTTTGGTGAAAAACTCCAGCTAATTTTGAAGTAAGTTTGAACTGTGTACTGCATTTACCAAGATGCAATGGGGCAAACTGTGCTGGGACTGTGAGGCAGTGTGCTCCCAACCCCCTTTCTGTTTAAAAGGCTCCCTTGAGCCAGCAAGTTGGCGAGCTTTGGAGATGCACCTGTGTGTCTGTGAGTGGCACTGTGACCTAAGAGGAACTTTGCAGCATTTCCAGCAACCACAGTTTTATTTTCTGCTCCCTAATACTGCTGCTCTCTACTGAAGACGGGCTCAACCCAGAAACACGTGTCTAGAGATATACAGCAATGTCTGCACCAACTTTGGTGAAAAACTCCAGCTAATTTTGAAGTAAGTTTGAACTGTGTACTGCATTTACCAGGATGCAATGGGGCAAACTGTGCTGGGACTGTGAGGCAGTGTGCTCCCAACCCCCTTTCTGTTTAAAAGGCTCCCTTGAGCCAGCAAGCTGACGAGCTTTGGAGATGCACTTGTGTGCCTGTGAGTGGTACTGTGACCTAAGAGGAACTTGGCAGCATTTCCAGCAACCCCAGATGATTAGTTTTTTGCTCTCTAATACTGCTGCTCTCTACTGAAGACGGGTTCAACCCAGAAACACATGTCTAGAGATATACAGCAATGTCTGCACCAACTTTGGTGAAAAACTCCAACTAATTTTGAGGTAAGTTTGAACTGTGTACTGCATTTACCAGGATGCAATGGGGCAAACTGTGCTGGGACTGTGAGGCAGTGTGCTCCCAACCCCCTTTCTGTTTAAAAGGCTCCCTTGAGCCAGCAAGCTGAAGAGCTTTGGAGATGCGCTTGTGTGCCTGTGAGTGGTACTGTGACCTAAGAGGAACTTGGCAGCATTTCCAGCAACCCCAGATGATTATTTTTATGCTCTCTAATACTGCTGCTCTCTACTGAAGACGGACTCAACCCAGAAACACGTGTCTAGAGATATACAGCAATGTCTGCACCAACTTTGGTGAAAAACTCCAGCTAATTTTAAAGTAAGTTTGAACTGTGTACTGCATTTACCAGGATGCAATGGGGCAAACTGTGCTGGGACTGTGAGGCAGTGTGCTCCCAACCCCCTTAATGTTTGAAAAGGCTCCCTTGAGCCAGCAAGCTGACGAGCTTTGGAGATGCACCTGTGTGTCTGTGAGTGGTACTGTGACCTAAGAGGAACTTGGCAGCATTTCCAGCAACCCCAGATGATTATTTTTTTGCTCTCTAATACTGCTGCTCTCTACTGAAGACGGGCTCAACCCAGAAACACGTGTCTAGAGATATACAACAATGTCTGCACCAACTTTGGTGAAAAACTCCAGCTAATTTTGAAGTAAGTCTGAACTGTGTACTGCATTTACCAGGATGCAATGGGGCAAACTGTGCTGGGACTGTGAGGCAGTGTGCTCCCAACCCCCTTTCTGTTTAAAAGGCTCACTTGAGCCAGCAAGTTGGTGAGCTTTGGAGATGCACCTGTGTGTCTGTGAGTGGTACTGTGACCTAAGAGGAACTTTGCAGCATTTCTAGCAACCCCAGTTGATTTTTTTTTTCTCTCTAATACTGCTGCTCTCTACTGAAGACGGGCTCAACCCAGGAACACGTGTCTAGAGATATACAGCAATGTCTGCACTAACTTTGGTGAAAAACTCCAGCTCATTTTGAAGTAAGTTTGAACTGTGTACTGCATTTACCAGGATGCAATGGGGCAAACTGTGCTGGGACTGTGAGGCAGTGTGCTCCCAACCCCCTTACTGTTTAAAAGGCTCCCTTGAGCCAGCAAGCTGACGATCTTTGGAGATGCACCTGTGTGTCTGTGAGTGGTATTGTGACGTAAGAGGAACTTGGCAGCATTTCCAGCAACCCCAGATGATTATTTTTTTGCTCTCTAATACTGCTGCTCTCTACTGAAGACGGGCTCAACCCAGAAACACGTGTCTAGAGATATACAGCAATGTCTGCATCAACTTTGGTGAAAAACTCCAGCTCATTTTGAAGTAAGTCTGAACTGTGTACTGCATTTACCAGGATGCAATGGGGCAAACTATGCTGGGACTGTGAGGCAGTATGCTCGCAACCCCCTTTCTGTTTAAAAGGCTCCCTTCAGCCAGCAAGCTGACGAGCTTTGGAGATGCACCTGTGTGCCTGTGAGTGGTACTGTGACCTAAGAGGAACTTGGCAGCATTTCCAGCAACCCCAGATTATTATTTTTTTGCTCTCTAATACAGCTGCTCTCTACTGAAGACGGGCTCAACCCAGAAACACGTGTCTAGACATATACAGCAATGTCTGCACCAACTTTGGTGAAAAACTCCAGCTAATTTTGAAGTAAGTTTCAACTGTGTACTGCATTTACCAGGATGCAATGGGGCACACTGTGCTGGGACTGTGAGGCAGTGTGCCCCCAACACCCTTTCTGTTTAAAAGGCTCCCTTGAGCCAGCAAGCTGACGAGCTTTGGAGATGCACCTGTGTGTCTGTGAGTGGTACTGTGACCTAAGAGGAACTTGGCAGCATTTCCAGCAACCCCAGATGATTATTTTTTTGCTCTCTAATACTGCTGCTCTCTACTGAAGACGGACTCAACCCAGAAACACGTGTCTAGAGATATACAACAATGTCTGCACCAACTTTGGTGAAAAACTCCAGCTAATTTTTAAGTAAGTCTGAACTGTGTACTGTATTTACCAGGATGCAATGGGGCAAACTGTGCTGGGACTGTGAGGCAGTGTGCTCCCAACCCCCTTTCTGTTTAAAATGCTCACTTGAGCCAGCAAGTTGGCGAGCTTTGGAGATGCACCTGTGTGTCTGTGAGTGGTACTGTGACCTAAGAGGAACTTTGCAGCATTTCTAGCAACCCCAGTTGATTTTTTTTTCTCTCTAATACTTTTGCTCTCTACTGAAGATGGGCTCAACCCAGAAACACGTGTCTAGAGATATACAGCAATGTCTGCACTAACTTTGGTGAAAAACTCCAGCTAATTTTGAAGTAAGTTTGAACTGTGTACTGCATTTACCAGAATGCAATGGGGCAAACTGTGCTGGGACTGTGAGGCAGTGTGCTCCCAACCCCCTTACTGTTTAAAAGGCTCCCTTGAGCCAGCAAGCTGACGATCTTTGGAGATGCACCTGTGTGTCTGTGAGTGGTACTGTGACCTAAGAGGAACTTGGCAGCATTTCCAGCAACCCCAGATGATTATTTTTTTGCTCTCTAATACTGCTGCTCTCTACTGAAGACGGGCTCAACCCAGAAACACGTGTCTAGAGATATACAGCAATGTCTGCATCAACTTTGGTGAAAAACTCCAGCTAATTTTGAAGTAAGTCTGAACTGTGTACTGCATTTACCAGGATGCAATGGGGCAAACTGTGCTGGGACTGTGAGGCAGTATGCTCGCAACCCCCATTCTGTTTAAAAGGCTCCCTTCAGCCAGCAAGCTGACGAGCTTTGGAGATGCACCTGTGTGCCTGTGAGTGGTACTGTGACCTAAGAGGAACTTGGCAGAATTTCCAGCAACCCCAGATTATTATTTTTTTTGCTCTCTAATACAGCTGCTCTCTACTGAAGACGGGCTCAACCCAGAAACACGTTTCTAGACATATACAGCAATGTCTGCACCAACTTTGGTGAAAAACTCCAGCTAATTTTGAAGTAAGTTTGAACCGTGTACTGCATTTACCAGGATGCAATGGGGCAAACTGTGCTGGGACTGTGAGGCAGTGTGCTCGCAACCCCCATTCTGTTTAATAGGCTCCCTTGAGCCAGCAAGCTGACGAGCTTTGGAGATGCATCTGTGTGCCTGTGAGTGGTACTGTGACCTAAGAGGAACTTGGCAGCATTGCCAGCAACCCCAGATGATTTTATTTTGTTCTCTAATAGTGCTGCTCTCTACTGAAGACGGGCTCAACCCAGAAACACGTGTCTAGAGATATACAGCAGTGTGTGCACCAACTTTGGTGAAAAACTCCAGCTAATTTTGAAGTAAGTTTGAACTGTGTACTGCATTTACCAGGATGGAATGGGGCAAACTGTGCTGGGACTGTGAGGCAGTGTGCCCCCAACACCCTTTCTGTTTAAAAGGCTCCCTTGAGCCAGCAAGCTGACGAGCTTTGGAGATGCACCTGTGTGCCTGTGAGTGGTACTGTGACCTAAGAGGAACTTGGCAGCATTTCTAGCAACCCCAGATGATATTTTTTTTCTGCTCTCTAATACTGCTGCTCTCTACTGAAGACGGGCTCGAGCCTGAAACAGCTGTCTAGAAATATAGAGCAATGGTTGCCCCAACTTTGGTGAAACACTCCAGCTAAGTTTGAAGTAAGTTTGAACTTTGTACTGCATTTACCAGGATGCAATGGGGCAAATTGTGCTGGGACTGTGAGGCAGTGGGCTCCCAACCCCCTTACTGTTTAACAGGCTCCCTTGAGCCAGCAAGCTGACGAGCTTTGGAGATGCACCTGTATGTCTGTGAGTGGTACTGTGACCTAAGAGGAACTTGGCAGCATTTCCAGCAACCCCAGATGATTATTTTTTTGCTCTCTAATATTGCTGCTCTCTACTGAAGACGGGCTCAACCCAGAAACACGTGTCTAGAGATATACAACAATGTCTGCACCAACTTTGGTGAAAAACTCCAGCTAATTTTGAAGTAAGTCTGAACTGTGTACTGCGTTTACCAGGATGCAATGGGGCAAACTGTGCTGGGACTGTGAGGCAGTGTGCTCCCAACCCCCTTTCTGTTTGAAAAGGCTCCCTTGAGCCAGCAAGTTGGCGAGCTTTGGAGATGCACCTGTGTGTCTGTGAGTGGTACTGTGACCTAAGAGGAACTTTGCAGCATTTCCAGCAACCACAGTTTTTTTTTTGCTCCCTAATACTGCTGCTCTCTACTGAAGACAGGCTCAACCCAGAAACACGTGTCTAGAGATATACAGCAATGTCTGCACCAACTTTGGTGAAAAACTCCAGCTAATTTTGAAGTAAGTTTGAACTGTGTACTGCATTTACCAGGATGCAATGGGGCAAACTGTGCTGGGACTGTGAGGCAGTGTGCTCCCAACCTCCTTTCTGTTTAAAAGGCTCCCTTGAGCCAGCAAGCTGACGAGCTTTGGAGATGCACTTGTGTGCCTGTGAGTGGTACTGTCACCTAAGAGGAACTTGGCAGCATTTCCAGCAACCCCAGATGATTAGTTTTTTGCTCTCTAATACTGCTGCTCTCTACTGTAGACGGGCTCAACCCAGAAACACGTGTCTAGAGATATACAGCAATGTCTGCATCAACTTTGGTGAAAAACTCCAGCTAATTTTGAGGTAAGTTTGAACTGTGTACTGCATTTACCAGGATGCAATGGGGCAAACTGTGCTGGGACTGTGAGGCAGTGTGCCCCCAACACCCTTTCTGTTTAAAAGGCTCCCTTGAGCCAGCAAGCTGACGAGATTTGGAGATGCACCTGTGTGTCTGTGAGTGGTACTGTGACCTAAGAGGAACTTGGCAGCATTTCCAGCAACCCCAGATGATTATTTTTTTGCTCTCTAATACTGCGGCTCTCTACTGAAGACGGGCTCAACCCAGAAACACGTGTCTAGAGATATACAACAATGTCTGCACCAACTTTGTTGAAAAACTCCAGCTAATTTTGAAGTAAGTTTGAACTGTGTACTGCATTTACCAGGATGCAATGGGGCAAACTGTGCTGGGACTGTGAGGCAGTGTGCTCCCAACCCCCTTTCTGTTTAAAAGGCTCCCTTGAGCCAGCAAGTTGGCGAGCTTTGGAGATGCACCTATGTGTCTGTGAGTGGCACTGTGACCTAAGAGGAACTTTGCAGCATTTCCAGCAACCACAGTTTTATTTTTTGCTCCCTAATACTGCTGCTCTCTACTGAAGACGGGCTCAACCCAGAAACACGTGTCTAGAGATATACAGCAATGTCTGCACCAACTTTGGTGAAAAACTCCAGCTAATTTTGAAGTAAGTTTGAACTGTGTACTGCATTCACCAGGATGCAATGGGGCAAACTGTGCTGGGACTCTGAGGCAGTGTGCTCCCAACCCCCTTTCTGTTTAAAAGGCTCCCTTGAGCCAGCAAGCTGACGAGCTTTGGAGATGCACTTGTGTGCCTCTGAGTGGTACTGTGACCTAAGAGGAACTTGGCAGCATTTCCAGCAACCCCAGATGATTAGTTTTTTGCTCTCTAATACTGCTGCTCTCTACTGAAGACGGGCTCAACCCAGAAACACGTGTCTAGAGATATACAGCAATGTCTGCACCAACTTTGGTGAACAACTCCAACTAATTTTGAGGTAAGTTTGAACTGTGTACTGCATTTACCAGGATGCAATGGGGCAAACTGTGCTGGGACTGTGAGGCAGTGTGCTCCCAATCCCCTTTCTGTTTAAAAGGCTCCCTTGAGCCAGCAAGCTGAAGAGCTTTGGAGATGCGCTTGTGTGCCTGTGAGTGGTACTGTGACCTAAGAGGAACTTGGCAGCATTTCCAGCAACCCCAGATGATTATTTTTATGCTCTCTAATACTGCTGCTCTCTACTGAAGACGGGCTCAACCCAGAAACACGTGTCTAGAGATATACAGCAATGTCTGCACCAACTTTGGTGAAAAACTCCAGCTAATTTTGAAGTAAGTTTGAACTGTGTACTGCATTTACCAGGATGCAATGGGGCAAACTGTGCTGGGACTGTGAGGCAGTGTGCTCGCAACCCCCATTCTGTTTAAAAGGCTCCCTTCAGCCAGCAAGCTGACGAGCTTTGGAGATGCATCTGTGTGCCTGTGAGTGGTACTGTGACCTAAGAGGAACTTGGCAGCATTTCCAGCAACCCCAGATAATTTTATTGTTAGGCTGCTCTCTACTGAAGACGGGCTCAACCCAGAAACACATGTCTAGAGATATACAGCAATGTCTGCACCAACTTTGGTGAAAAACTCCAGCTAATTTTGAAGTAAGTTTGAACTGTGTACTGCATTTACCAGGATGCAATGGGGCAAACTGTGGTGGGACTGTGAGGCAGTGTGCCCCCAACACCCTTTCCGTTTAAAAGGCTCCCTTGAGCCAGCAAGCTGACGAGCTTTGGAGATGCACCTGTGTGCCTGTGAGTGGTACTGTGACCTAAGAGGAACTTGGCAGCATTTCCAGCAACCCCAGATGATTCGTTTTTTGCTCTCTAATACTGCTGCTCTCTACTGAAGACGGGCTCAACCCAGAAACACGTGTCTAGAGATATACAGCAATGTCTGCACCAACTTTGGTGAAAAACTCCAGCTAATTTTGAAGTAAGTTTGAACTGTGTACTGCATTTACCAGGATGCAATGGGGCAAACTGTGGTGGGACTGTGAGGCAGTGTGCCCCCAACACCCTTTCTGTTTAAAAGGCTCCCTTGAGCCAGCAAGTTGGCGAGCCTTGGAGATGCACCTGTGTGTCTGTGAGTGGTACTGTGACCTAAGAGGAACTTTGCAGCATTTCCAGCAACCACAGTTTTATTTTTTGCTCCCTAATACTGCTGCTCTCTACTGAAGACGGGCTCAACCCAGAAACACGTGTCTAGAGATATACAGCAATGTCTGCACCAACTTTGGTGAAAAACTCCAGCTAATTTTGAAGTAAGTTTGAACTGTGTACTGCATTTACCAGGATGCAATGGGGCAAACTGTGCTGGGACTGTGAGGCAGTGTGCTCCCAACCCTCTTTCTGTTTAAAAGGCTCCCTTGAGCCAGCAAGCTGACGAGCTTTGGAGATGCACCTGTGTGCCTGTGAGTGGTACTGTGACCTAAGAGGAACTTGGCAGCATTTCCAGCAACCCCAGATTATTATTTTTTTTGCTCTCTAATACAGCTGCTCTCTACTGAAGACGGGCTCAACCCAGAAACACGTGTCTAGACATATACAGCAATGTCTGCACCAACTTTGGTGAAAAACTCCAGCTAATTTTGAAGTAAGTTTGAACTGTGTACTGCATTTACCAGGATGCAATGGGGCAAACTGTCCTGGGACTGTGAGGCAGTGTGCTAGCAACCCCTTTACTGTTTAAAAGGCTCCTTTGAGCCAGCGAGCTGAAGAGCTTTGGAGATGCACCTGTGTGTCTGTGAGTGGTACTGTGACCTAAGAGGAACTTAGCAGCATTTCCAGCAACCCCATATGATAATTTTTTTGCTCTCTAATACTGCTGATCTCTACTGAAGATGGGCTCAACCCAGAAACACGTGTCTAGAGATATACAACAATGTCTGCACCAACTTTGGTGAAAAACTCCAGCTAATTTTGAAGTAAGTCTGAACTGTGTACTGCATTTACCAGGATGCAATGGGGCAAACTGTGCTGGGACTGTGACGCAGTGTGCTCCCAACCCCCTTTCTGTTTAAAAGGCTCCCTTGAGCCAGCAAGCTGACGAGCTTTGGAGATGCACTTGTGTGCCTGTGAGTGGTACTGTGACCTAAGAGGAACTTTGCAGCATTTCCAGCAACCACAGTTTTTTTTTTGCTCCCTAATACTGCTGCTCTCTACTGAAGACTGGCTCAACCCAGAAACACGTGTCTAGAGATATACAGCAATGTCTGCACCAACTTTGGTGAAAAACTCCAGCTAACTTTGAAGTAAGTTTGAACTGTGTACTGCATTTACCAGGATGCAATGGGGCAAACTGTGCTGGGACTGTGAGGCAGTGTGCTCGCAACCCCCTTTCTGTTTAAAAGGCTCCCTTGAGCCAGCAAGCTGACGAGCTTTGGAGATGCACTTGTGTGCCTGTGAGTGGTACTGTGACCTAAGAGGAACTTGGCAGCATTTCCAGCAACCCCAGATGATTAGTTTTTTGCTCTCTAATACTGCTGCTCTCTACTGAAGACGGGCTCAACCCAGAAACACGTCTCTAGAGATATACAGCAATGTCTGCACCAACTTTGGTAAAAAACTCCAGCTAATTTTGAAGTAAGTTTGAACTGTGTACTGCATTTACCAGGATGCAATGGGGCAAACTGTGCTGGGACTGTGAGGCAGTGTGCTCGCAACCCCCATTCTGTTTAAAAGGCTCCCTTCAGCCAGCAAGCTGACGAGCTTTGGAGATGCATCTGTGTGCCTGTGAGTGGTACTGTGACCTAAGAGGAACTTGGCACAGTTCCAGCAACCCCAGATGATATTTTCTTTTGCTCTCTAATACTGTTGCTCTCTACTGAAGACGGGCTCAAGCCTAAAACACGTGTCTAGAAATATAGAGCAATGTCTGCACCAACTTTGGTGAAACACTCCAGCTAATTTTAAAGTAAGTTTGAACTTTGTACAGCATTTACCAGGATGCAATGGGGCAAACTGTGCTGGGACTGTGAGGCAGTGTGCTCCCAACCCCCTTAATGTTTGAAAAGGCTCCCTTGAGCCAGCAAGCTGACGAGCTTTGGAGATGCACCTGTGTGTCTGTGAGTGGTACTGTGACCTAAGAGGAACTTGGCAGCATTTCCAGCAACCCCAGATGATTATTTTTTTGCTCTCTAATACTGCTGCTCTCTACTGAAGACGGGCTCAACCCAGAAACACGTGTCTAGAGATATACAACAATGTCTGCACCAACTTTGGTGAAAAACTCCAGCTAATTTTGAAGTAAGTCTGAACTGTGTACTGCATTTACCAGGATGCAATGGGGCAAACTGTGCTGGGACTGTGAGGCAGTGTGCTCCCAACCCCCTTTCTGTTTAAAAGGCTCACTTGAGCCAGCAAGTTGGCGAGCTTTGGAGATGCACCTGTGTGTCTGTGAGTGGTACTGTGACCTAAGAGGAACTTTGCAGCATTTCTAGCAACCCCAGTTGATTTTTTTTTTCTCTCTAATACTGCTGCTCTCTACTGAAGACGGGCTCAACCCAGGAACACGTGTCTAGAGATATACAGCAATGTCTGCACTAACTTTGGTGAAAAACTCCAGCTCATTTGAAGTAAGTTTGAACTGTGTACTGCATTTACCAGGATGCAATGGGGCAAACTGTGCTGGGACTGTGAGGCAGTGTGCTCCCAACCCCCTTACTGTTTAAAAGGCTCCCTTGAGCCAGCAAGCTGACGATCTTTGGAGATGCACCTGTGTGTCTGTGAGTGGTATTGTGACCTAAGAGGAACTTGGCAGCATTTCCAGCAACCCCAGATGATTATTTTTTTGCTCTCTAATACTGCTGCTCTCTACTGAAGACGGGCTCAACCCAGAAACACGTGTCTAGAGATATACAGCAATGTCTGCATCAACTTTGGTGAAAAACTCCAGCTCATTTTGAAGTAAGTCTGAACTGTGTACTGCATTTACCAGGATGCAATGGGGCAAATTGTGCTGGGACTGTGAGGCAGTATGCTCGCAACCCCCTTTCTGTTTAAAAGGCTCCCTTCAGCCAGCAAGCTGACGAGCTTTGGAGATGCACCTGTGTGCCTGTGAGTGGTACTGTGACCTAAGAGGAACTTGGCAGCATTTCCAGCAACCCCAGATTATTATTTTTTTGCTCTCTAATAAAGCTGCTCTCTACTGAAGACGGGCTCAACCCAGAAACACGTGTCTAGACATATACAGCAATGTCTGCACCAACTTTGGTGAAAAACTCCAGCTAATTTTGAAGTAAGTTTCAACTGTGTGCTGCATTTACCAGGATGCAATGGGGCACACTGTGCTGGGACTGTGAGGCAGTGTGCTCGCAACCCCCATTCTGTTTAAAAGGCTCCCTTGAGCCAGCAAGCTGACGAGCTTTGGAGATGCATCTGTGTGCCTGTGAGTGGTACTGTGACCTAAGAGGAACTTGGCAGCATTTCCAGCAACCCCAGATGATTTTATTTTGTTCTCTAATAGTGCTGCTCTCTACTGAAGACGGGCTCAACCCAGAAACACGTGTCTAGAGATATACAGCAGTGTGTGCACCAACTTTGGTGAAAAACTCCAGCTAATTTTGAAGTAAGTTTGAACTGTGTACTGCATTTACCAGGATGCAATGGGGCAAACTGTGCTGGGACTGTGAGGCAGTGTGCCCCCAACACCCTTTCTGTTTAAAAGGCTCCCTTGAGCCAGCAAGCTGATGAGCTTTGGAGATGCACCTGTGTGCCTGTGAGTGGTACTGCGACCTAAGAGGAACTTGGCAGCATTTCTAGCAACCCCAGATGATATTTTGTTTTGCTCTCTAATACTGCTGCTCTCTACTGAAGACGGGCTCGAGCCTGAAACAGCTGTCTAGAAATATAGAGCAATGGTTGCCCCAACTTTGGTGAAACACTCCAGCTAATTTTGAAGTAAGTTTGAACTTTGTACTGCATTTATCAGGATGCAATGGGGCAAACTGTGCTGGGACTGTGAGGCAGTGTGCCCCCAACCCATTTTCTGTTTAAAAGGCTCCCTTGAGCCAGCAAGCTGACGAGCTTTGGAGATGGACTTGTGTGCCTGTGAGTGGTACTGTGACCTAAGAGGAACTTTGCAGCATTTCCAGCAACCACAGTATTTTTTTTTGCTCCCTAATACTGCTGCTCTCTACTGAAGACGGGCTCAACCCAGAAACCCGTGTCTAGAGATATACAGCATTGTCTGCAACAACTTTGGTGAAAAACTCCATCTAATTTTGAAGTAAGTTTCAACTGTGTACTGCATTTACCAGGATGCAATGGGGCAAACTGTGCTGGGACTGTGAGGCAGTGTGCTCCCAACCCCCTTTCTGTTTAAAAGGCTCCCTTGAGCCAGCAAGCTGACGAGCTTTGGAGATGCACTTGTGTGCCTGTGAGTGGTACTGTGACCTAAGAGGAACTTGGCAGCATTTCTAGCAACCCCAGATGATATTTTTTTTTTCTCTCTAATACTGCTGCTCTCTACTGAAGACGGGCTCGAGCCTGAAACAGCTGTCTAGAAATATAGAGCAATGGTTGCCCCAACTTTGGTGAAACACTCCAGCTAAGTTTGAAGTAAGTTTGAACTTTGTACTGCATTTACCAGGATGCAATGGGGCAAATTGTGCTGGGACTGTGAGGCAGTGGGCTCCCAACCCCCTTACTGTTTAACAGGCTCCCTTGAGCCAGCAAGCTGACGAGCTTTGGAGATGCACCTGTATGTCTGTGAGTGGTACTGTGACCTAAGAGGAACTTGGCAGCATTTCCAGCAACCCCAGATGATTAGTTTTTTGCTCTCTAATACTGCTGCTCTCTACTGAAGACGGGCTCAACCCAGAAACACGTGTCTAGAGATATACAGCAATGTCTGCACCAACTTTGGTGAAAAACTCCAGCTAATTTTGAAGTAAGTTTGAACTGTGTACTGCATTTACCAGGATGCAATGGGGCAAACTGTGGTGGGACTGTGAGGCAGTGTGCCCCCAACACCCTTTCCGTTTAAAAGGCTCCCTTGAGCCAGCAAGCTGACGAGCTTTGGAGATGCACCTGTGTGCCTGTGAGTGGTACTGTGACCTAAGAGGAACTTGGCAGCTTTTCCAGCAACCCCATATGATTCGTTTTTTGCTCTCTAATACTGCTGCTCTCTACTGAAGACGGGCTCAACCCAGAAACACGTGTCTAGAGATATACAGCAATGTCTGCACCAACTTTGGTGAAAAACTCCAGCTAATTTTGAGGTAAGTTTGAACTGTGTACTGCATTTACCAGGATGCAATGGGGCAAACTGTGCTGGGACTGTAAGCAGTGTTCTCCCAACCCCCTTTCTGTTTAAAAGGCTCCCTTGAGCCAGCAAGTTGGCGAGCCTTGGAGATGCACCTGTGTGTCTGTGAGTGGTACTGTGACCTAAGAGGAACTTTGCAGCATTTCCAGCAACCACAGTTTTATTTTTTGCTCCCTAATACTGCTGCTCTCTACTGAAGACGGGCTCAACCCAGAAACACGTGTCTAGAGATATACAGCAATGTCTGCACCAACTTTGGTGAAAAACTCCAGCTAATTTTGAAGTAAGTTTGAACTGTGTACTGCATTTACCAGGATGCAATGGGGCAAACTGTGCTGGGACTGTGAGGCAGTGTGCTCCCAACCCTCTTTCTGTTTAAAAGGCTCCCTTGAGCCAGCAAGCTGACGAGCTTTGGAGATGCACCTGTGTGCCTGTGAGTGGTACTGTGACCTAAGAGGAACTTGGCAGCATTTCCAGCAACCCCAGATTATTATTTTTTTTGCTCTCTAATACAGCTGCTCTCTACTGAAGACGGGCTCAACCCAGAAACACGTGTCTAGACATATACAGCAATGTCTGCACCAACTTTGGTGAAAAACTCCAGCTAATTTTGAAGTAAGTTTGAACTGTGTACTGCATTTACCAGGATGCAATGGGGCAAACTGTCCTGGGACTGTGAGGCAGTGTGCTAGCAACCCCTTTACTGTTTAAAAGGCTCCCTTGAGCCAGCGAGCTGAAGAGCTTTGGAGATGCACCTGTGTGTCTGTGAGTGGTACTGTGACCTAAGAGGAACTTAGCAGCATTTCCAGCAACCCCATATGATAATTTTTTTGCTCTCTAATACTGCTGATCTCTACTGAAGATGGGCTCAACCCAGAAACACGTGTCTAGAGATATACAACAATGTCTGCACCAACTTTGGTGAAAAACTCCAGCTAATTTTGAAGTAAGTCTGAACTGTGTACTGCATTTACCAGGATGCAATGGGGCAAACTGTGCTGGGACTGTGACGCAGTGTGCTCCCAATCCCCTTTCTGTTTAAAAGGCTCCCTTGAGCCAGCAAGCTGACGAGCTTTGGAGATGCACTTGTGTGCCTGTGAGTGGTACTGTGACCTAAGAGGAACTTTGCAGCATTTCCAGCAACCACAGTTTTTTTTTTGCTCCCTAATACTGCTGCTCTCTACTGAAGACTGGCTCAACCCAGAAACACGTGTCTAGAGATATACAGCAATGTCTGCACCAACTTTGGTGAAAAACTCCAGCTAACTTTGAAGTAAGTTTGAACTGTGTACTGCATTTACCAGGATGCAATGGGGCAAACTGTGCTGGGACTGTGAGGCAGTGTGCTCGCAACCCCCTTTCTGTTTAAAAGGCTCCCTTGAGCCAGCAAGCTGACGAGCTTTGGAGATGCACTTGTGTGCCTGTGAGTGGTACTGTGACCTAAGAGGAACTTGGCAGCATTTCCAGCAACCCCAGATGATTAGTTTTTTGCTCTCTAATACTGCTGCTCTCTACTGAAGACGGGCTCAACCCAGAAACACGTCTCTAGAGATATACAGCAATGTCTGCACCAACTTTGGTAAAAAACTCCAGCTAATTTTGAAGTAAGTTTGAACTGTGTACTGCATTTACCAGGATGCAATGGGGCAAACTGTGCTGGGACTGTGAGGCAGTGTGCTCGCAACCCCCATTCTGTTTAAAAGGCTCCCTTCAGCCAGCAAGCTGACGAGCTTTGGAGATGCATCTGTGTGCCTGTGAGTGGTACTGTGACCTAAGAGGAACTTGGCACAGTTCCAGCAACCCCAGATGATATTTTCTTTTGCTCTCTAATACTGTTGCTCTCTACTGAAGACGGGCTCAAGCCTAAAACACGTGTCTAGAAATATAGAGCAATGTCTGCACCAACTTTGGTGAAACACTCCAGCTAATTTTAAAGTAAGTTTGAACTTTGTACAGCATTTACCAGGATGCAATGGGGCAAACTGTGCTGGGACTGTGAGGCAGTGTGCTCCCAACCCCCTTAATGTTTGAAAAGGCTCCCTTGAGCCAGCAAGCTGACGAGCTTTGGAGATGCACCTGTGTGTCTGTGAGTGGTACTGTGACCTAAGAGGAACTTGGCAGCATTTCCAGCAACCCCAGATGATTATTTTTTTGCTCTCTAATACTGCTGCTCTCTACTGAAGACGGGCTCAACCCAGAAACACGTGTCTAGAGATATACAACAATGTCTGCACCAACTTTGGTGAAAAACTCCAGCTAATTTTGAAGTAAGTCTGAACTGTGTACTGCATTTACCAGGATGCAATGGGGCAAACTGTGCTGGGACTGTGAGGCAGTGTGCTCCCAACCCCCTTTCTGTTTAAAAGGCTCACTTGAGCCAGCAAGTTGGCGAGCTTTGGAGATGCACCTGTGTGTCTGTGAGTGGTACTGTGACCTAAGAGGAACTTTGCAGCATTTCTAGCAACCCCAGTTGATTTTTTTTTTCTCTCTAATACTGCTGCTCTCTACTGAAGACGGGCTCAACCCAGGAACACGTGTCTAGAGATATACAGCAATGTCTGCACTAACTTTGGTGAAAAACTCCAGCTCATTTGAAGTAAGTTTGAACTGTGTACTGCATTTACCAGGATGCAATGGGGCAAACTGTGCTGGGACTGTGAGGCAGTGTGCTCCCAACCCCCTTACTGTTTAACAGGCTCCCTTGAGCCAGCAAGCTGACGAGCTTTGGAGATGCACCTGTATGTCTGTGAGTGGTACTGTGACCTAAGAGGAACTTGGCAGCATTTCCAGCAACCCCAGATGATTAGTTTTTTGCTCTCTAATACTGCTGCTCTCTACTGAAGACGGGCTCAACCCAGAAACACGTGTCTAGAGATATACAGCAATGTCTGCACCAACTTTGGTGAAAAACTCCAGCTAATTTTGAAGTAAGTTTGAACTGTGTACTGCATTTACCAGGATGCAATGGGGCAAACTGTGGTGGGACTGTGAGGCAGTGTGCCCCCAACACCCTTTCCGTTTAAAAGGCTCCCTTGAGCCAGCAAGCTGACGAGCTTTGGAGATGCACCTGTGTGCCTGTGAGTGGTACTGTGACCTAAGAGGAACTTGGCAGCTTTTCCAGCAACCCCATATGATTCGTTTTTTGCTCTCTAATACTGCTGCTCTCTACTGAAGACGGGCTCAACCCAGAAACACGTGTCTAGAGATATACAGCAATGTCTGCACCAACTTTGGTGAAAAACTCCAGCTAATTTTGAGGTAAGTTTGAACTGTGTACTGCATTTACCAGGATGCAATGGGGCAAACTGTGCTGGGACTGTAAGCAGTGTTCTCCCAACCCCCTTTCTGTTTAAAAGGCTCCCTTGAGCCAGCAAGTTGGCGAGCCTTGGAGATGCACCTGTGTGTCTGTGAGTGGTACTGTGACCTAAGAGGAACTTTGCAGCATTTCCAGCAACCACAGTTTTATTTTTTGCTCCCTAATACTGCTGCTCTCTACTGAAGACGGGCTCAACCCAGAAACACGTGTCTAGAGATATACAGCAATGTCTGCACCAACTTTGGTGAAAAACTCCAGCTAATTTTGAAGTAAGTTTGAACTGTGTACTGCATTTACCAGGATGCAATGGGGCAAACTGTGCTGGGACTGTGAGGCAGTGTGCTCCCAACCCTCTTTCTGTTTAAAAGGCTCCCTTGAGCCAGCAAGCTGACGAGCTTTGGAGATGCACCTGTGTGCCTGTGAGTGGTACTGTGACCTAAGAGGAACTTGGCAGCATTTCCAGCAACCCCAGATTATTATTTTTTTTGCTCTCTAATACAGCTGCTCTCTACTGAAGACGGGCTCAACCCAGAAACACGTGTCTAGACATATACAGCAATGTCTGCACCAACTTTGGTGAAAAACTCCAGCTAATTTTGAAGTAAGTTTGAACTTTGTACTGCATTTATCAGGATGCAATGGGGCAAACTGTGCTGGGACTGTGAGGCAGTGTGCCCCCAACCCATTTTCTGTTTAAAAGGCTCCCTTGAGCCAGCAAGCTGACGAGCTTTGGAGATGCACTTGTGTGCCTGTGAGTGGTACTGTGACCTAAGAGGAACTTTGCAGCATTTCCAGCAACCACAGTATTTTTTTTTGCTCCCTAATACTGCTGCTCTCTACTGAAGACGGGCTCAACCCAGAAACCCGTGTCTAGAGATATACAGCATTGTCTGCAACAACTTTGGTGAAAAACTCCATCTAATTTTGAAGTAAGTTTCAACTGTGTACTGCATTTACCAGGATGCAATGGGGCAAACTGTGCTGGGACTGTGAGGCAGTGTGCTCCCAACCCCCTTTCTGTTTAAAAGGCTCCCTTGAGCCAGCAAGCTGACGAGCTTTGGAGATGCACTTGTGTGCCTGTGAGTGGTACTGTGACCTAAGAGGAACTTGGCAGCATTTCTAGCAACCCCAGATGATATTTTTTTTTTCTCTCTAATACTGCTGCTCTCTACTGAAGACGGGCTCGAGCCTGAAACAGCTGTCTAGAAATATAGAGCAATGGTTGCCCCAACTTTGGTGAAACACTCCAGCTAAGTTTGAAGTAAGTTTGAACTTTGTACTGCATTTACCAGGATGCAATGGGGCAAATTGTGCTGGGACTGTGAGGCAGTGGGCTCCCAACCCCCTTACTGTTTAACAGGCTCCCTTGAGCCAGCAAGCTGACGAGCTTTGGAGATGCACCTGTATGTCTGTGAGTGGTACTGTGACCTAAGAGGAACTTGGCAGCATTTCCAGCAACCCCAGATGATTAGTTTTTTGCTCTCTAATACTGCTGCTCTCTACTGTAGACGGGCTCAACCCAGAAACACGTGTCTAGAGATATACAGCAATGTCAGCATCAACTTTGGTGAAAAACTCCAGCTAATTTTGAGGTAAGTTTGAACTGTGTACTGCATTTACCAGGATGCAATGGGGCAAACTGTGCTGGGACTGTGAGGCAGTGTGCCCCCAACACCCTTTCTGTTTAAAAGGCTCCCTTGAGCCAGCAAGCTGACGAGCTTTGGAGATGCACCTGTGTGTCTGTGAGTGGTACTGTGACCTAAGAGGAACTTGGCAGCATTTCCAGCAACCCCAGATGATTATTTTTTTGCTCTCTAATACTGCGGCTCTCTACTGAAGACGGGCTCAACCCAGAAACACGTGTCTAGAGATATACAGCAATGTCTGCACCAACTTTGGTGAAAAACTCCAGCTAATTTTGAAGTAAGTTTGAACTGTGTACTGCATTTACCAGGATGCAATGGGGCAAACTGTGCTGGGACTGTGAGGCAGTGTGCTCCCAACCCCCTTTCTGTTTAAAAGGCTCCCTTGAGCCAGCAAGCTGACGAGCTTTGGAGATGCACTTGTGTGCCTGTGAGTGGTACTGTGACCTAAGAGGAACTTGGCAGCATTTCCAGCAACCCCAGATGATTAGTTTTTTGCTCTCTAATACTGCTGCTCTCTACTGAAGACGGGCTCAACCCAGAAACACGTGTCTAGAGATATACAGCAATGTCTGCACCAACTTTGGTGAAAAACTCCAACTAATTTTGAGGTAAGTTTGAACTGTGTACTGCATTTACCAGGATGCAATGGGGCAAACTGTGCTGGGACTGTGAGGCAGTGTGCTCCCAACCCCCTTTCTGTTTAAAAGGCTCCCTTGAGCCAGCAAGCTGAAGAGCTTTGGAGATGCGCTTGTGTGCCTGTGAGTGGTACTGTGACCTAAGAGGAACTTGGCAGCATTTCCAGCAACCCCAGATGATTTTTTATGCTCTCTAATACTGCTGCTCTCTACTGAAGACGGGCTCAACCCAGAAACACGTGTCTAGAGATATACAGCAATGTCTGCACCAACTTTGGTGAAAAACTCCAGCTAATTTTGAAGTAAGTTTGAACTGTGTACTGCATTTACCAGGATGCAATGGGGCAAACTGTGCTGGGACTGTGAGGCAGTGTGCTCGCAACCCCCATTCTGTTTAAAAGGCTCCCTTCAGCCAGCAAGCTGATGAGCTTTGGAGATGCATCTGTGTGCCTGTGAGTGGTACTGTGACCTAAGAGGAACTTGGCAGCATTTCCAGCAACCCCAGATAAATTTTATTTTGTTCTCTAATAGTGCTGCTCTCTACTGAAGACGGGCTCAACCCAGAAACACATGTCTAGAGATATACAGCAGTGTGTGCACCAACTTTGGTGAAAAACTCCAGCTAATTTTGAAGTACGTTTGAACTGTGTACTGCATTTACCAGGATGCAATGGGGCAAACTGTGCTGGGACTGTGAGGCAGTGTTCCCCCAACACCCTTTCCGTTTAAAAGGCTCCCTTGAGCCAGCAAGCTGACGAGCTTTGGAGATGCACCTGTGTCTGTGAGTGGTACTGTGACCTAAGAGGAACTTTGCAGCATTTCCAGCAACCACAGTTTTTTTTTGCTCCCTAATACTGCTGCTCTCTACTGAAGACGGGCTCAACCCAGAAACACGTGTCTAGAGATATACAGCAATGTCTGCACCAACTTTGGTGAAAAACTCCAGCTAATTTTGAGGTAAGTTTGAACTGTGTACTGCATTTACCAGGATGCAATGGGACAAACTGTGCTGGGACTGTGAGGCAGTGTGCCCCCAACACCCTTTCTGTTTAAAAGGCTCCATTGAGCCAGCAAGCTGACGAGCTTTGGAGATGCACCTGTGTGTCTGTGAGTGGTACTGTGACCTAAGAGGAACTTGGCAGCATTTCCAGCAACCCCAGATGATTATTTTTTTGCTCTCTAATACTGCTGCTCTCTACTGAAGACGGGCTCAACCCAGAAACACGTGTCTAGAGATATACAACAATGTCTGCACCAACTTTGGTGAAAAACTCCAGCTAATTTTGAAGTAAGTCTGAACTGTGTACTGTATTTACCAGGATGCAATGGGGCAAACTGTGCTGGGACTGTGAGGCAGTGTGCTCCCAACCCCCTTTCTGTTTAAAAGGCTCACTTGAGCCAGCAAGTTGGCGAGCTTCGAAGATGCACCTGTGTGTCTGTGAGTGGTACTGTGACCTAAGAGGAACTTTGCAGCATTTCTAGCAACCCCAGTTGATTTTTTTTTCTCTCTAATACTGCTGCTCTCTACTGAAGATGGGCTCAACCCAGAAACACGTGTCTAGAGATATACAGCAATGTCTGCACTAACTTTGGTGAAAAACTCCAGCTAATTTTGAAGTAAGTTTGAACTGTGTACTGCATTTACCAGAATGCAATGGGGCAAACTGTGCTGGGACTGTGAGGCAGTGTGCTCCCAACCCCCTTACTGTTTAAAAGGCTCCCTTGAGCCAGCAAGCTGACGATCTTTGGAGATGCACCTGTGTGTCTGTGAGTGGTACTGTGACCTAAGAGGAACTTGGCAGCATTTCCAGCAACCCCAGATGATTATTTTTTTGCTCTCTAATACTGCTGCTCTCTACTGAAGACGGGCTCGAGCCTGAAACAGCTGTCTAGAAATATAGAGCAATGGTTGCCCCAACTTTGGTGAAACACTCCAGCTAAGTTTGAAGCAAGTTTGAACTTTGTACTGCATTTACCAGGATGCAATGGGGCAAATTGTGCTGGGACTGTGAGGCAGTGGGCTCCCAACTCCCTTACTGTTTAACAGGCTCCCTTGAGCCAGCAAGCTGACGAGCTTTGGAGATGCACCTGTATGTCTGTGAGTGGTACTGTGACCTAAGAGGAACTTGGCAGCATTTCCAGCAACCCCAGATGATTATTTTTTTGCTCTCTAATATTGCTGCTCTCTACTGAAGACGGGCTCAACCCAGAAACACGTGTCTAGAGATATACAACAATGTCTGCACCAACTTTGGTGAAAAACTCCAGCTAATTTTGAAGTAAGTCTGAACTGTGTACTGCGTTTACCAGGATGCAATGGGGCAAACTGTGCTGGGACTGTGAGGCAGTGTGCTCCCAACCCCCTTTCTGTTTAAAAGGCTCCCTTGAGCCAGCAAGTTGGCGAGCTTTGGAGATGCACCTGTGTGTCTGTGAGTGGTACTGTGACCTAAGAGGAACTTTGCAGCATTTCCAGCAACCACAGTTTTTTTTTTGCTCCCTAATACTGCTGCTCTCTACTGAAGACAGGCTCAACCCAGAAACACGTGTCTAGAGATATACAGCAATGTCTGCACCAACTTTGGTGAAAAACTCCAGCTAAATGTGAAGTAAGTTTGAACTGTGTACTGCATTTACCAGGATGCAATGGGGCAAACTGTGCTGGGACTGTGAGGCAGTGTGCTCCCAACCTCCTTTCTGTTTAAAAGGCTCCCTTGTGCCAGCAAGCTGACGAGCTTTGGAGATGCACTTGTGTGCCTGTGAGTGGTACTGTCACCTAAGAGGAACTTGGCAGCATTTCCAGCAACCCCAGATGATTAGTTTTTTGCTCTCTAATACTGCTGCTCTCTACTGTAGACGGGCTCAACCCAGAAACACGTGTCTAGAGATATACAGCAATGTCTGCATCAACTTTGGTGAAAAACTCCAGCTAATTTTGAGGTAAGTTTGAACTGTGTACTGCATTTACCAGGATGCAATGGGGCAAACTGTGCTGGGACTGTGAGGCAGTGTGCCCCCAACACCCTTTCTGTTTAAAAGGCTCCCTTGAGCCAGCAAGCTGACGAGATTTGGAGATGCACCTGTGTGTCTGTGAGTGGTACTGTGACCTAAGAGGAACTTGGCAGCATTTCCAGCAACCCCAGATGATTATTTTTTTGCTCTCTAATACTGCGGCTCTCTACTGAAGACGGGCTCAACCCAGAAACACGTGTCTAGAGATATACAACAATGTCTGCACCAACTTTGGTGAAAAACTCCAGCTAATTTTGAAGTAAGTTTGAACTGTGTACTGCATTTACCAGGATGCAATGGGGCAAACTGTGCTGGGACTGTGAGGCAGTGTGCTCCCAACCCCCTTTCTGTTTAAAAGGCTCCCTTGAGCCAGCAAGTTGGCGAGCTTTGGAGATGCACCTGTGTGTCTGTGAGTGGCACTGTGACCTAAGAGGAACTTTGCAGCATTTCCAGCAACCACAGTTTTATTTTTTGCTCCCTAATACTGCTGCTCTCTACTGAAGACGGGCTCAACCCAGAAACACGTGTCTAGAGATATACAGCAATGTCTGCACCAACTTTGGTGAAAAACTCCAGCTAATTTTGAAGTAAGTTTGAACTGTGTACTGCATTTACCAGGATGCAATGGGGCAAACTGTGCTGGGACTGTGAGGCAGTGTGCTCCCAACCCCCTTTCTGTTTAAAAGGCTCCCTTGAGCCAGCAAGCTGACGAGCTTTGGAGATGCACTTGTGTGCCTGTGAGTGGTACTGTGACCTAAGAGGAACTTGGCAGCATTTCCAGCAACCCCAGATGATTAGTTTTTTGCTCTCTAATACTGCTGCTCTCTACTGAAGACGGGCTCAACCCAGAAACACGTGTCTAGAGATATACAGCAATGTCTGCACCAACTTTGGTGAAAAACTCCAACTAATTTTGAGGTAAGTTTGAACTGTGTACTGCATTTACCAGGATGCAATGGGGCAAACTGTGCTGGGACTGTGAGGCAGTGTGCTCCCAACCCCCTTTCTGTTTAAAAGGCTCCCTTGAGCCAGCAAGCTGAAGAGCTTTGGAGATGCGCTTGTGTGCCTGTGAGTGGTACTGTGACCTAAGAGGAACTTGGCAGCATTTCCAGCAACCCCAGATGATTATTTTTATGCTCTCTAATACTGCTGCTCTCTACTGAAGACGGGCTCAACCCAGAAACACGTGTCTAGAGATATACAGCAATGTCTGCACCAACTTTGGTGAAAAACTCCAGCTAATTTTGAAGTAAGTTTGAACTGTGTACTGCATTTACCAGGATGCAATGGGGCAAACTGTGCTGGGACTGTGAGGCAGTGTGCTCGCAACCCCCATTCTGTTTAAAAGGCTCCCTTCAGCCAGCAAGCTGACGAGCTTTGGAGATGCACTTGTGTGCCTGTGAGTGGTACTGTCACCTAAGAGGAACTTGGCAGCATTTCCAGCAACCCCAGATGATTAGTTTTTTGCTCTCTAATACTGCTGCTCTCTACTGTAGACGGGCTCAACCCAGAAACACGTGTCTAGAGATATACAGCAATGTCTGCATCAACTTTGGTGAAAAACTCCAACTAATTTTGAGGTAAGTTTGAACTGTGTACTGCATTTACCAGGATGCAATGGGGCAAACTGTGCTGGGACTGTGAGGCAGTGTGCCCCCAACACCCTTTCTGTTTAAAAGGCTCCCTTGAGCCAGCAAGCTGACAAGATTTGGAGATGCACCTGTGTGTCTGTGAGTGGTACTGTGACCTAAGAGGAACTTGGCAGCATTTCCAGCAACCCCAGATGATTATTTTTTTGCTCTCTAATACTGCGGCTCTCTACTGAAGACGGGCTCAACCCAGAAACACGTGTCTAGAGATATACAACAATGTCTGCACCAACTTTGGTGAAAAACTCCAGCTAATTTTGAAGTAAGTTTGAACTGTGTACTGCATTTACCAGGATGCAATGGGGCAAACTGTGCTGGGACTGTGAGGCAGTGTGCTCCCAACCCCCTTTCTGTTTAAAAGGCTCCCTTGAGCCAGCAAGTTGGCGAGCTTTGGAGATGCACCTGTGTGTCTGCGAGTGGCACTGTGACCTAAGAGGAACTTTGCAGCATTTCCAGCAACCACAGTTTTATTTTTTGCTCCCTAATACTGCTGCTCTCTACTGAAGACGGGCTCAACCCAGAAACACGTGTCTAGAGATATACAGCAATGTCTGCACCAACTTTGGTGAAAAACTCCAGCTAATTTTGAAGTAAGTTTGAACTGTGTACTGCATTTACCAGGATGCAATGGGGCAAACTGTGCTGGGACTGTGAGGCAGTGTGCTCCCAACCCCCTTTCTGTTTAAAAGGCTCCCTTCAGCCAGCAAGCTGACGAGCTTTGGAGATGCACTTGTGTGCCTGTGAGTGGTACTGTGACCTAAGAGGAACTTGGCAGCATTTCCAGCAACCCCAGATGATTAGTTTTTTGCTCTCTAATACTGCTGCTCTCTACTGAAGACGGGCTCAACCCAGAAACACGTGTCTAGAGATATACAGCAATGTCTGCACCAACTTTGGTGAAAAACTCCAACTAATTTTGAGGTAAGTTTGAACTGTGTACTGCATTTACCAGGATGCAATGGGGCAAACTGTGCTGGGACTGTGAGGCAGTGTGCTCCCAACCCCCTTTCTGTTTAAAAGGCTCCCTTGAGCCAGCAAGCTGAAGAGCTTTGGAGATGCGCTTGTGTGCCTGTGAGTGGTACTGTGACCTAAGAGGAACTTGGCAGCATTTCCAGCAACCCCAGATGATTATTTTTATGCTCTCTAATACTGCTGCTCTCTACTGAAGACGGGCTCAACCCAGAAACACGTGTCTAGAGATATACAGCAATGTCTGCACCAACTTTGGTGAAAAACTCCAGCTAATTTTGAAGTAAGTTTGAACTGTGTACTGCATTTACCAGGATGCAATGGGGCAAACTGTGCTGGGACTGTGAGGCAGTGTGCCCCCAACACCCTTTCTGTTTAAAAGGCTCCCTTGAGCCAGCAAGATGACGAGATTTGGAGATGCACCTGTGTGTCTGTGAGTGGTACTGTGACCTAAGAGGAACTTGGCAGCATTTCCAGCAACCCCAGATGATTATTTTTTTGCTCTCTAATACTGCGGCTCTCTACTGAAGACGGGCTCAACCCAGAAACACGTGTCTAGAGATATACAACAATGTCTGCACCAACTTTGGTGAAAAACTCCAGCTAATTTTGAAGTAAGTTTGAACTGTGTACTGCATTTACCAGGATGCAATGGGGCAAACTGTGCTGGGACTGTGAGGCAGTGTGCTCCCAACCCCCTTTCTGTTTAAAAGGCTCCCTTGAGCCAGCAAGTTGGCGAGCTTTGGAGATGCACCTGTGTGTCTGCGAGTGGCACTGTGACCTAAGAGGAACTTTGCAGCATTTCCAGCAACCACAGTTTTATTTTTTGCTCCCTAATACTGCTGCTCTCTACTGAAGACGGGCTCAACCCAGAAACACGTGTCTAGAGATATACAGCAATGTCTGCACCAACTTTGGTGAAAAACTCCAGCTAATTTTGAAGTAAGTTTGAACTGTGTACTGCATTTACCAGGATGCAATGGGGCAAACTGTGCTGGGACTGTGAGGCAGTGTGCTCCCAACCCCCTTTCTGTTTAAAAGGCTCCCTTGAGCCAGCAAGCTGACGAGCTTTGGAGATGCACTTGTGTGCCTGTGAGTGGTACTGTGACCTAAGAGGAACTTGGCAGCATTTCCAGCAACCCCAGATGATTAGTTTTTTGCTCTCTAATACTGCTGCTCTCTACTGAAGACGGGCTCAACCCAGAAACACGTGTCTAGAGATATACAGCAATGTCTGCACCAACTTTGGTGAAAAACTCCAACTAATTTTGAGGTAAGTTTGAACTGTGTACTGCATTTACCAGGATGCAATGGGGCAAACTGTGCTGGGACTGTGAGGCAGTGTGCTCGCAACCCCCATTCTGTTTAAAAGGCTCCCTTCAGCCAGCAAGCTGACGAGCTTTGGAGATGCATCTGTGTGCCTGTGAGTGGTACTGTGACCTAAGAGGAACTTGGCAGCATTTCCAGCAACCCCAGATAATTTTATTGTTAGGCTGCTCTCTATTGAAGACGGGCTCAACCCAGAAACACATGTCTAGAGATATACAGCAATGTCTGCACCAACTTTGGTGAAAAACTCCAGCTAATTTTGAAGTAAGTTTGAACTGTGTACTGCATTTACCAGGATGCAATGGGGCAAACTGTGGTGGGACTGTGAGGCAGTGTGCCCCCAACACCCTTTCCGTTTAAAAGGCTCCCTTGAGCCAGCAAGCTGACGAGCTTTGGAGATGCACCTGTGTGCCTGTGAGTGGTACTGTGACCTAAGAGGAACTTGGCAGCATTTCCAGCAACCCCAGATGATTCGTTTTTTGCTCTCTAATACTGCTGCTCTCTACTGAAGACGGGCTCAACCCAGAAACACGTGTCTAGAGATATACAGCAATGTCTGCACCAACTTTGGTGAAAAACTCCAGCTAATTTTGAAGTAAGTTTGAACTGTGTACTGCATTTACCAGGATGCAATGGGGCAAACTGTGGTGGGACTGTGAGGCAGTGTGCCCCCAACACCCTTTCCGTTTAAAAGGCTCCCTTGAGCCAGCAAGCTGACGAGCTTTGGAGATGCACCTGTGTGCCTGTGAGTGGTACTGTGACCTAAGAGGAACTTGGCAGCATTTCCAGCAACCCCAGATGATTCGTTTTTTGCTCTCTAATACTGCTGCTCTCTACTGAAGACTGGCTCAACCCAGAAACACGTGTCTAGAGATATACAGCAATGTCTGCACCAACTTTGGTGAAAAACTCCAGCTAATTTTGAGGTAAGTTTGAACTGTGTACTGCATTTACCAGGATGCAATGGGACAAACTGTGCTGGGACTGTGAGGCAGTGTGCCCCCAACACCCTTTCTGTTTAAAAGGCTCCCTTGAGCCAGCAAGCTGACGAGCTTTGGAGATGCACCTGTGTGTCTGTGAGTGGTACTGTGACCTAAGAGGAACTTGGCAGCATTTCCAGCAACCCCAGATGATTATTTTTTTGCTCTCTAATACTGCTGCTCTCTACTGAAGACGGGCTCAACCCAGAAACACGTGTCTAGAGATATACAGCAATGTCTGCACCAACTTTGGTGAAAAACTCCAGCTAATTTTGAAGTAAGTCTGAACTGTGTACTGCATTTACCAGGATGCAATGGGGCAAACTGTGCTGGGACTGTAAGCAGTGTGCTCCCAACCCCCTTTCTGTTTAAAAGGCTCCCTTGAGCCAGCAAGTTGGCGAGCCTTGGAGATGCACCTGTGTGTCTGTGAGTGGTACTGTGACCTAAGAGGAACTTTGCAGCATTTCCAGCAACCACAGTTTTATTTTTTGCTCCCTAATACTGCTGCTCTCTACTGAAGACGGGCTCAACCCAGAAACACGTGTCTAGAGATATACAGCAATGTCTGCACCAACTTTGGTGAAAAACTCCAGCTAATTTTGAAGTAAGTTTGAACTGTGTACTGCATTTACCAGGATGCAATGGGGCAAACTGTGCTGGGACTGTGAGGCAGTGTGCTCCCAACCCTCTTTCTGTTTAAAAGGCTCCCTTGAGCCAGCAAGCTGACGAGCTTTGGAGATGCACCTGTGTGCCTGTGAGTGGTACTGTGACCTAAGAGGAACTTGGCAGCATTTCCAGCAACCCCAGATTATTATTTTTTTTGCTCTCTAATACAGCTGCTCTCTACTGAAGACGGGCTCAACCCAGAAACACGTGTCTAGAGATATACAGCAATGTCTGCACCAACTTTGGTGAAAAACTCCAGCTAATTTTGAGGTAAGTTTGAACTGTGTACTGCATTTACCAGGATGCAATGGGACAAACTGTGCTGGGACTGTGAGGCAGTGTGCCCCCAACACCCTTTCTGTTTAAAAGGCTCCCTTGAGCCAGCGAGCTGAAGAGCTTTGGAGATGCACCTGTGTGTCTGTGAGTGGTACTGTGACCTAAGAGGAACTTAGCAGCATTTCCAGCAACCCCATATGATAATTTTTTTGCTCTCTAATACTGCTGATCTCTACTGAAGATGGGCTCAACCCAGAAACACGTGTCTAGAGATATACAACAATGTCTGCACCAACTTTGGTGAAAAACTCCAGCTAATTTTGAAGTAAGTCTGAACTGTGTACTGCATTTACCAGGATGCAATGGGGCAAACTGTGCTGGGACTGTGAGGCAGTGTGCTCCCAACCCCCTTTCTGTTTAAAAGGCTCCCTTGAGCCAGCAAGCTGACGAGCTTTGGAGATGCACTTGTGTGCCTGTGAGTGGTACTGTGACCTAAGAGGAACTTTGCAGCATTTCCAGCAACCACAGTTTTTTTTTGCTCCCTAATACTGCTGCTCTCTACTGAAGACGGGCTCAACCCAGAAACACGTGTCTAGAGATATACAGCAATGTCTGCACCAACTTTGGTGAAAAACTCCAGCTAACTTTGAAGTAAGTTTGAACTGTGTACTGCATTTACCAGGATGCAATGGGGCAAACTGTGCTGGGACTGTGAGGCAGTGTGCTCCCAACCCCCTTTCTGTTTAAAAGGCTCCCTTGAGCCAGCAAGCTGACGAGCTTTGGAGATGCACTTGTGTGCCTGTGAGTGGTACTGTGACCTAAGAGGAACTTGGCAGCATTTCCAGCAACCCCAGATGATTAGTTTTTTGCTCTCTAATACTGCTGCTCTCTGCTGAAGACGGGCTCAACCCAGAAACACGTCTCTAGAGATATACAGCAATGTCTGCACCAACTTTGGTAAAAAACTCCAGCTAATTTTGAAGTAAGTTTGAACTGTGTACTGCATTTACCAGGATGCAATGGGGCAAACTGTGCTGGGACTGTGAGGCAGTGTGCTCGCAACCCCCATTCTGTTTAAAAGGCTCCCTTCAGCCAGCAAGCTGACGAGCTTTGGAGATGCATCTGTGTGCCTGTGAGTGGTACTGTGACCTAAGAGGAACTTGGCACAGTTCCAGCAACCCCAGATGATATTTTCTTTTGCTCTCTAATACTGTTGCTCTCTACTGAAGACGGGCTCAAGCCTAAAACACGTGTCTAGAAATATAGAGCAATGTCTGCACCAACTTTGGTGAAACACTCCAGCTAATTTTGAAGTAAGTTTGAACTTTGTACTGCATTTACCAGGATGCAATGGGGCAAACTGTGCTGGGACTGTGAGGCAGTGTGCTCCCAACCCCCTTAATGTTTGAAAAGGCTCCCTTGAGCCAGCAAGCTGACGAGCTTTGGAGATGCACCTGTGTGTCTGTGAGTGGTACTGTGACCTAAGAGGAACTTGGCAGCATTTCCAGCAACCCCAGATGATTATTTTTTTGCTCTCTAATACTGCTGCTCTCTACTGAAGACGGGCTCAACCCAGAAACACGTGTCTAGAGATATACAACAATGTCTGCACCAACTTTGGTGAAAAACTCCAGCTAATTTTGAAGTAAGTCTGAACTGTGTACTGCATTTACCAGGATGCAATGGGGCAAACTATGCTGGGACTGTGAGGCAGTGTGCTCCCAACCCCCTTTCTGTTTAAAAGGCTCAACTGAGCCAGCAAGTTGGCGAGCTTTGGAGATGCACCTGTGTGTCTGTGAGTGGTACTGTGACCTAAGAGGAACTTTGCAGCATTTCTAGCAACCCCAGTTGATTTTTTTTTCTCTCTAATACTGCTGCTCTCTACTGAAGACGGGCTCAACCCAGGAACACGTGTCTAGAGATATACAGCAATGTCTGCACTAACTTTGGTGAAAAACTCCAGCTCATTTTGAAGTAAGTTTGAACTGTGTACTGCATTTACCAGGATGCAATGGGGCAAACTGTGCTGGGACTGTGAGGCAGTGTGCCCCCAACACCCTTTCTGTTTAAAAGGCTCCCTTGAGCCAGCAAGCTGACGAGATTTGGAGATGCACCTGTGTGTCTGTGAGTGGTACTGTGACCTAAGAGGAACTTGGCAGCATTTCCAGCAACCCCAGATGATTATTTTTTTGCTCTCTAATACTGCGGCTCTCTACTGAAGACGGGCTCAACCCAGAAACACGTGTCTAGAGATATACAACAATGTCTGCACCAACTTTGGTGAAAAACTCCAGCTAATTTTGAAGTAAGTTTGAACTGTGTACTGCATTTACCAGGATGCAATGGGGCAAACTGTGCTGGGACTGTGAGGCAGTGTGCTCCCAACCCCCTTTCTGTTTAAAAGGCTCCCTTGAGCCAGCAAGTTGGCGAGCTTTGGAGATGCACCTGTGTGTCTGCGAGTGGCACTGTGACCTAAGAGGAACTTTGCAGCATTTCCAGCAACCACAGTTTTATTTTTTGCTCCCTAATACTGCTGCTCTCTACTGAAGACGGGCTCAACCCAGAAACACGTGTCTAGAGATATACAGCAATGTCTGCACCAACTTTGGTGAAAAACTCCAGCTAATTTTGAAGTAAGTTTGAACTGTGTACTGCATTTACCAGGATGCAATGGGGCAAACTGTGCTGGGACTGTGAGGCAGTGTGCTCCCAACCCCCTTTCTGTTTAAAAGGCTCCCTTCAGCCAGCAAGCTGACGAGCTTTGGAGATGCACTTGTGTGCCTGTGAGTGGTACTGTGACCTAAGAGGAACTTGGCAGCATTTCCAGCAACCCCAGATGATTAGTTTTTTGCTCTCTAATACTGCTGCTCTCTACTGAAGACGGGCTCAACCCAGAAACACGTGTCTAGAGATATACAGCAATGTCTGCACCAACTTTGGTGAAAAACTCCAACTAATTTTGAGGTAAGTTTGAACTGTGTACTGCATTTACCAGGATGCAATGGGGCAAACTGTGCTGGGACTGTGAGGCAGTGTGCTCCCAACCCCCTTTCTGTTTAAAAGGCTCCCTTGAGCCAGCAAGCTGAAGAGCTTTGGAGATGCGCTTGTGTGCCTGTGAGTGGTACTGTGACCTAAGAGGAACTTGGCAGCATTTCCAGCAACCCCAGATGATTATTTTTATGCTCTCTAATACTGCTGCTCTCTACTGAAGACGGGCTCAACCCAGAAACACGTGTCTAGAGATATACAGCAATGTCTGCACCAACTTTGGTGAAAAACTCCAGCTAATTTTGAAGTAAGTTTGAACTGTGTACTGCATTTACCAGGATGCAATGGGGCAAACTGTGCTGGGACTGTGAGGCAGTGTGCCCCCAACACCCTTTCTGTTTAAAAGGCTCCCTTGAGCCAGCAAGATGACGAGATTTGGAGATGCACCTGTGTGTCTGTGAGTGGTACTGTGACCTAAGAGGAACTTGGCAGCATTTCCAGCAACCCCAGATGATTATTTTTTTGCTCTCTAATACTGCGGCTCTCTACTGAAGACGGGCTCAACCCAGAAACACGTGTCTAGAGATATACAACAATGTCTGCACCAACTTTGGTGAAAAACTCCAGCTAATTTTGAAGTAAGTTTGAACTGTGTACTGCATTTACCAGGATGCAATGGGGCAAACTGTGCTGGGACTGTGAGGCAGTGTGCTCCCAACCCCCTTTCTGTTTAAAAGGCTCCCTTGAGCCAGCAAGTTGGCGAGCTTTGGAGATGCACCTGTGTGTCTGCGAGTGGCACTGTGACCTAAGAGGAACTTTGCAGCATTTCCAGCAACCACAGTTTTATTTTTTGCTCCCTAATACTGCTGCTCTCTACTGAAGACGGGCTCAACCCAGAAACACGTGTCTAGAGATATACAGCAATGTCTGCACCAACTTTGGTGAAAAACTCCAGCTAATTTTGAAGTAAGTTTGAACTGTGTACTGCATTTACCAGGATGCAATGGGGCAAACTGTGCTGGGACTGTGAGGCAGTGTGCTCCCAACCCCCTTTCTGTTTAAAAGGCTCCCTTGAGCCAGCAAGCTGACGAGCTTTGGAGATGCACTTGTGTGCCTGTGAGTGGTACTGTGACCTAAGAGGAACTTGGCAGCATTTCCAGCAACCCCAGATGATTAGTTTTTTGCTCTCTAATACTGCTGCTCTCTACTGAAGACGGGCTCAACCCAGAAACACGTGTCTAGAGATATACAGCAATGTCTGCACCAACTTTGGTGAAAAACTCCAACTAATTTTGAGGTAAGTTTGAACTGTGTACTGCATTTACCAGGATGCAATGGGGCAAACTGTGCTGGGACTGTGAGGCAGTGTGCTCGCAACCCCCATTCTGTTTAAAAGGCTCCCTTCAGCCAGCAAGCTGACGAGCTTTGGAGATGCATCTGTGTGCCTGTGAGTGGTACTGTGACCTAAGAGGAACTTGGCAGCATTTCCAGCAACCCCAGATAATTTTATTGTTAGGCTGCTCTCTATTGAAGACGGGCTCAACCCAGAAACACATGTCTAGAGATATACAGCAATGTCTGCACCAACTTTGGTGAAAAACTCCAGCTAATTTTGAAGTAAGTTTGAACTGTGTACTGCATTTACCAGGATGCAATGGGGCAAACTGTGGTGGGACTGTGAGGCAGTGTGCCCCCAACACCCTTTCCGTTTAAAAGGCTCCCTTGAGCCAGCAAGCTGACGAGCTTTGGAGATGCACCTGTGTGCCTGTGAGTGGTACTGTGACCTAAGAGGAACTTGGCAGCATTTCCAGCAACCCCAGATGATTCGTTTTTTGCTCTCTAATACTGCTGCTCTCTACTGAAGACGGGCTCAACCCAGAAACACGTGTCTAGAGATATACAGCAATGTCTGCACCAACTTTGGTGAAAAACTCCAGCTAATTTTGAAGTAAGTTTGAACTGTGTACTGCATTTACCAGGATGCAATGGGGCAAACTGTGGTGGGACTGTGAGGCAGTGTGCCCCCAACACCCTTTCCGTTTAAAAGGCTCCCTTGAGCCAGCAAGCTGACGAGCTTTGGAGATGCACCTGTGTGCCTGTGAGTGGTACTGTGACCTAAGAGGAACTTGGCAGCATTTCCAGCAACCCCAGATGATTCGTTTTTTGCTCTCTAATACTGCTGCTCTCTACTGAAGACTGGCTCAACCCAGAAACACGTGTCTAGAGATATACAGCAATGTCTGCACCAACTTTGGTGAAAAACTCCAGCTAATTTTGAGGTAAGTTTGAACTGTGTACTGCATTTACCAGGATGCAATGGGACAAACTGTGCTGGGACTGTGAGGCAGTGTGCCCCCAACACCCTTTCTGTTTAAAAGGCTCCCTTGAGCCAGCAAGCTGACGAGCTTTGGAGATGCACCTGTGTGTCTGTGAGTGGTACTGTGACCTAAGAGGAACTTGGCAGCATTTCCAGCAACCCCAGATGATTATTTTTTTGCTCTCTAATACTGCTGCTCTCTACTGAAGACGGGCTCAACCCAGAAACACGTGTCTAGAGATATACAGCAATGTCTGCACCAACTTTGGTGAAAAACTCCAGCTAATTTTGAAGTAAGTCTGAACTGTGTACTGCATTTACCAGGATGCAATGGGGCAAACTGTGCTGGGACTGTAAGCAGTGTGCTCCCAACCCCCTTTCTGTTTAAAAGGCTCCCTTGAGCCAGCAAGTTGGCGAGCCTTGGAGATGCACCTGTGTGTCTGTGAGTGGTACTGTGACCTAAGAGGAACTTTGCAGCATTTCCAGCAACCACAGTTTTATTTTTTGCTCCCTAATACTGCTGCTCTCTACTGAAGACGGGCTCAACCCAGAAACACGTGTCTAGAGATATACAGCAATGTCTGCACCAACTTTGGTGAAAAACTCCAGCTAATTTTGAAGTAAGTTTGAACTGTGTACTGCATTTACCAGGATGCAATGGGGCAAACTGTGCTGGGACTGTGAGGCAGTGTGCTCCCAACCCTCTTTCTGTTTAAAAGGCTCCCTTGAGCCAGCAAGCTGACGAGCTTTGGAGATGCACCTGTGTGCCTGTGAGTGGTACTGTGACCTAAGAGGAACTTGGCAGCATTTCCAGCAACCCCAGATTATTATTTTTTTTGCTCTCTAATACAGCTGCTCTCTACTGAAGACGGGCTCAACCCAGAAACACGTGTCTAGAGATATACAGCAATGTCTGCACCAACTTTGGTGAAAAACTCCAGCTAATTTTGAGGTAAGTTTGAACTGTGTACTGCATTTACCAGGATGCAATGGGACAAACTGTGCTGGGACTGTGAGGCAGTGTGCCCCCAACACCCTTTCTGTTTAAAAGGCTCCCTTGAGCCAGCGAGCTGAAGAGCTTTGGAGATGCACCTGTGTGTCTGTGAGTGGTACTGTGACCTAAGAGGAACTTAGCAGCATTTCCAGCAACCCCATATGATAATTTTTTTGCTCTCTAATACTGCTGATCTCTACTGAAGATGGGCTCAACCCAGAAACACGTGTCTAGAGATATACAACAATGTCTGCACCAACTTTGGTGAAAAACTCCAGCTAATTTTGAAGTAAGTCTGAACTGTGTACTGCATTTACCAGGATGCAATGGGGCAAACTGTGCTGGGACTGTGAGGCAGTGTGCTCCCAACCCCCTTTCTGTTTAAAAGGCTCCCTTGAGCCAGCAAGCTGACGAGCTTTGGAGATGCACTTGTGTGCCTGTGAGTGGTACTGTGACCTAAGAGGAACTTTGCAGCATTTCCAGCAACCACAGTTTTTTTTTGCTCCCTAATACTGCTGCTCTCTACTGAAGACGGGCTCAACCCAGAAACACGTGTCTAGAGATATACAGCAATGTCTGCACCAACTTTGGTGAAAAACTCCAGCTAACTTTGAAGTAAGTTTGAACTGTGTACTGCATTTACCAGGATGCAATGGGGCAAACTGTGCTGGGACTGTGAGGCAGTGTGCTCCCAACCCCCTTTCTGTTTAAAAGGCTCCCTTGAGCCAGCAAGCTGACGAGCTTTGGAGATGCACTTGTGTGCCTGTGAGTGGTACTGTGACCTAAGAGGAACTTGGCAGCATTTCCAGCAACCCCAGATGATTAGTTTTTTGCTCTCTAATACTGCTGCTCTCTGCTGAAGACGGGCTCAACCCAGAAACACGTCTCTAGAGATATACAGCAATGTCTGCACCAACTTTGGTAAAAAACTCCAGCTAATTTTGAAGTAAGTTTGAACTGTGTACTGCATTTACCAGGATGCAATGGGGCAAACTGTGCTGGGACTGTGAGGCAGTGTGCTCGCAACCCCCATTCTGTTTAAAAGGCTCCCTTCAGCCAGCAAGCTGACGAGCTTTGGAGATGCATCTGTGTGCCTGTGAGTGGTACTGTGACCTAAGAGGAACTTGGCACAGTTCCAGCAACCCCAGATGATATTTTCTTTTGCTCTCTAATACTGTTGCTCTCTACTGAAGACGGGCTCAAGCCTAAAACACGTGTCTAGAAATATAGAGCAATGTCTGCACCAACTTTGGTGAAACACTCCAGCTAATTTTGAAGTAAGTTTGAACTTTGTACTGCATTTACCAGGATGCAATGGGGCAAACTGTGCTGGGACTGTGAGGCAGTGTGCTCCCAACCCCCTTAATGTTTGAAAAGGCTCCCTTGAGCCAGCAAGCTGACGAGCTTTGGAGATGCACCTGTGTGTCTGTGAGTGGTACTGTGACCTAAGAGGAACTTGGCAGCATTTCCAGCAACCCCAGATGATTATTTTTTTGCTCTCTAATACTGCTGCTCTCTACTGAAGACGGGCTCAACCCAGAAACACGTGTCTAGAGATATACAACAATGTCTGCACCAACTTTGGTGAAAAACTCCAGCTAATTTTGAAGTAAGTCTGAACTGTGTACTGCATTTACCAGGATGCAATGGGGCAAACTATGCTGGGACTGTGAGGCAGTGTGCTCCCAACCCCCTTTCTGTTTAAAAGGCTCAACTGAGCCAGCAAGTTGGCGAGCTTTGGAGATGCACCTGTGTGTCTGTGAGTGGTACTGTGACCTAAGAGGAACTTTGCAGCATTTCTAGCAACCCCAGTTGATTTTTTTTTCTCTCTAATACTGCTGCTCTCTACTGAAGACGGGCTCAACCCAGGAACACGTGTCTAGAGATATACAGCAATGTCTGCACTAACTTTGGTGAAAAACTCCAGCTCATTTTGAAGTAAGTTTGAACTGTGTACTGCATTTACCAGGATGCAATGGGGCAAACTGTGCTGGGACTGTGAGGCAGTGTGCTCCCAACCCTCTTACTGTTTAATAGGCTCCCTTGAGCCAGCAAGCTGACGATCTTTGGAGATGCACCTGTGTGTCTGTGAGTGGTATTGTGACCTAAGAGGAACTTGGCAGCATTTCCAGCAACCCCAGATGATTATTTTTTTGCTCTCTAATACTGCTGCTCTCTACTGAAGACGGGCTCAACCCAGAAACACGTGTCTAGAGATATACAGCAATGTCTGCATCAACTTTGGTGAAAAACTCCAGCTCATTTTGAAGTAAGTCTGAACTGTGTACTGCATTTACCAGGATGCAATGGGGCAAACTGTGCTGGGACTGTGAGGCAGTATGCTCGCAACCCCCTTTCTGTTTAAAAGGCTCCCTTCAGCCAGCAAGCTGACGAGCTTTGGAGATGCACCTGTGTGCCTGTGAGTGGTACTGTGACCTAAGAGGAACTTGGCAGCATTTCCAGCAACCCCAGATTATTATTTTTTTGCTCTCTAATACAGCTGCTCTCTACTGAAGACGGGCTCAACCCAGAAACACGTGTCTAGACATATACAGCAATGTCTGCACCAACTTTGGTGAAAAACTCCAGCTAATTTTGAAGTAAGTTTCAACTGTGTACTGCATTTACCAGGATGCAATGGGGCACACTGTGCTGGGACTGTGAGGCAGTGTGCTCGCAACCCCCATTCTGTTTAAAAGGCTCCCTTGAGCCAGCAAGCTGACGAGCTTTGGAGATGCATCTGTGTGCCTGTGAGTGGTACTGTGACCTAAGAGGAACTTGGCAGCATTTCCAGCAACCCCAGATGATTTTATTTTGTTCTCTAATAGTGCTGCTCTCTACTGAAGACGGGCTCAACCCAGAAACACGTGTCTAGAGATATACAGCAGTGTGTGCACCAACTTTGGTTAAAAACTCCAGCTAATTTTGAAGTAAGTTTGAACTGTGTACTGCATTTACCAGGATGCAATGGGGCAAACTGTGCTGGGACTGTGAGGCAGTGTGCCCCAAACACCCTTTCTGTTTAAAAGGCTCCCTTGAGCCAGCAAGCTGATGAGCTTTGGAGATGCACCTGTGTGCCTGTGAGTGGTACTGTGACCTAAGAGGAACTTGGCAGCATTTCTAGCAACCCCAGATGATATTTTGTTTTGCTCTCTAATACTGCTGCTCTCTACTGAAGACGGGCTCGAGCCTGAAACAGCTGTCTAGAAATATAGAGCAATGGTTGCCCCAACTTTGGTGAAACACTCCAGCTAATTTTGAAGTAAGTTTGAACTTTGTACTGCATTTACCAGGATGCAATGGAGCAAATTGTGCTGGGACTGTGAGGCAGTGGGCTCCCAACCCCCTGACTGTTTAACAGGCTCCCCTGAGCCAGCAAGCTGACAAGCTTTGGAGATGCACCTGTATGTCTGTGAGTGGTACTGTGACCTAAGAGGAACTTGGCAGCATTTCCAGCAACCCCAGATGATTATTTTTTTGCTCTCTAATACTGCTGCTCTTTACTGAAGACGGGCTCAACCCAGAAACACGTGTCTAGAGATATACAACAATGTCTGCACCAACTTTGGTGAAAAACTCCAGCTAATTTTGAAGTAAGTCTGAACTGTGTACTGCATTTACCAGGATGCAATGGGGCAAACTGTGCTGGGACTGTGAGGCAGTGTGCTCCCAACCCCCTTTCTGTTTAAAAGGCTCCCTTGAGCCAGCAAGCTGACGAGCTTTGGAGATGCACTTGTGTGCCTGTGAGTGGTACTGTGACCTAAGAGGAACTTTGCAGCATTTCCAGCAACCACAGTTTTTTTTTGCTCCCTAATACTGCTGCTCTCTACTGAAGACGGGCTCAACCCAGAAACACGTGTCTAGAGATATACAGCAATGTCTGCACCAACTTTGGTGAAAAACTCCAGCTAACTTTGAAGTAAGTTTGAACTGTGTACTGCATTTACCAGGATGCAATGGGGCAAACTGTGCTGGGACTGTGAGGCAGTGTGCTCCCAACCCCCTTTCTGTTTAAAAGGCTCCCTTGAGCCAGCAAGCTGACGAGCTTTGGAGATGCACTTGTGTGCCTGTGAGTGGTACTGTGACCTAAGAGGAACTTGGCAGCATTTCCAGCAACCCCAGATGATTAGTTTTTTGCTCTCTAATACTGCTGCTCTCTGCTGAAGACGGGCTCAACCCAGAAACACGTCTCTAGAGATATACAGCAATGTCTGCACCAACTTTGGTAAAAAACTCCAGCTAATTTTGAAGTAAGTTTGAACTGTGTACTGCATTTACCAGGATGCAATGGGGCAAACTGTGCTGGGACTGTGAGGCAGTGTGCTCGCAACCCCCATTCTGTTTAAAAGGCTCCCTTCAGCCAGCAAGCTGACGAGCTTTGGAGATGCATCTGTGTGCCTGTGAGTGGTACTGTGACCTAAGAGGAACTTGGCACAGTTCCAGCAACCCCAGATGATATTTTCTTTTGCTCTCTAATACTGTTGCTCTCTACTGAAGACGGGCTCAAGCCTAAAACACGTGTCTAGAAATATAGAGCAATGTCTGCACCAACTTTGGTGAAACACTCCAGCTAATTTTGAAGTAAGTTTGAACTTTGTACTGCATTTACCAGGATGCAATGGGGCAAACTGTGCTGGGACTGTGAGGCAGTGTGCTCCCAACCCCCTTAATGTTTGAAAAGGCTCCCTTGAGCCAGCAAGCTGACGAGCTTTGGAGATGCACCTGTGTGTCTGTGAGTGGTACTGTGACCTAAGAGGAACTTGGCAGCATTTCCAGCAACCCCAGATGATTATTTTTTTGCTCTCTAATACTGCTGCTCTCTACTGAAGACGGGCTCAACCCAGAAACACGTGTCTAGAGATATACAACAATGTCTGCACCAACTTTGGTGAAAAACTCCAGCTAATTTTGAAGTAAGTCTGAACTGTGTACTGCATTTACCAGGATGCAATGGGGCAAACTGTGCTGGGACTGTGAGGCAGTGTGCTCCCAACCCCCTTTCTGTTTAAAAGGCTCAACTGAGCCAGCAAGTTGGCGAGCTTTGGAGATGCACCTGTGTGTCTGTGAGTGGTACTGTGACCTAAGAGGAACTTTGCAGCATTTCTAGCAACCCCAGTTGATTTTTTTTTCTCTCTAATACTGCTGCTCTCTACTGAAGACGGGCTCAACCCAGGAACACGTGTCTAGAGATATACAGCAATGTCTGCACTAACTTTGGTGAAAAACTCCAGCTCATTTTGAAGTAAGTTTGAACTGTGTACTGCATTTACCAGGATTCAATGGGGCAAACTGTGCTGGGACTGTGAGGCAGTGTGCTCCCAACCCTCTTACTGTTTAAAAGGCTCCCTTGAGCCAGCAAGCTGACGATCTTTGGAGATGCACCTGTGTGTCTGTGAGTGGTATTGTGACCTAAGAGGAACTTGGCAGCATTTCCAGCAACCCCAGATGATTATTTTTTTGCTCTCTAATACTGCTGCTCTCTACTGAAGACGGGCTCAACCCAGAAACACGTGTCTAGAGATATACAGCAATGTCTGCATCAACTTTGGTGAAAAACTCCAGCTCATTTTGAAGTAAGTCTGAACTGTGTACTGCATTTACCAGGATGCAATGGGGCAAACTGTGCTGGGACTGTGAGGCAGTATGCTCGCAACCCCCTTTCTGTTTAAAAGGCTCCCTTCAGCCAGCAAGCTGACGAGCTTTGGAGATGCACCTGTGTGCCTGTGAGTGGTACTGTGACCTAAGAGGAACTTGGCAGCATTTCCAGCAACCCCAGATTATTATTTTTTTGCTCTCTAATACAGCTGCTCTCTACTGAAGACGGGCTCAACCCAGAAACACGTGTCTAGACATATACAGCAATGTCTGCACCAACTTTGGTGAAAAACTCCAGCTAATTTTGAAGTAAGTTTCAACTGTGTACTGCATTTACCAGGATGCAATGGGGCACACTGTGCTGGGACTGTGAGGCAGTGTGCTCGCAACCCCCATTCTGTTTAAAAGGCTCCCTTGAGCCAGCAAGCTGACGAGCTTTGGAGATGCATCTGTGTGCCTGTGAGTGGTACTGTGACCTAAGAGGAACTTGGCAGCATTTCCAGCAACCCCAGATGATTTTATTTTGTTCTCTAATAGTGCTGCTCTCTACTGAAGACGGGCTCAACCCAGAAACACGTGTCTAGAGATATACAGCAGTGTGTGCACCAACTTTGGTTAAAAACTCCAGCTAATTTTGAAGTAAGTTTGAACTGTGTACTGCATTTACCAGGATGCAATGGGGCAAACTGTGCTGGGACTGTGAGGCAGTGTGCCCCAAACACCCTTTCTGTTTAAAAGGCTCCCTTGAGCCAGCAAGCTGATGAGCTTTGGAGATGCACCTGTGTGCCTGTGAGTGGTACTGTGACCTAAGAGGAACTTGGCAGCATTTCTAGCAACCCCAGATGATATTTTGTTTTGCTCTCTAATACTGCTGCTCTCTACTGAAGACGGGCTCGAGCCTGAAACAGCTGTCTAGAAATATAGAGCAATGGTTGCCCCAACTTTGGTGAAACACTCCAGCTAATTTTGAAGTAAGTTTGAACTTTGTACTGCATTTACCAGGATGCAATGGAGCAAATTGTGCTGGGACTGTGAGGCAGTGGGCTCCCAACCCCCTGACTGTTTAACAGGCTCCCCTGAGCCAGCAAGCTGACAAGCTTTGGAGATGCACCTGTATGTCTGTGAGTGGTACTGTGACCTAAGAGGAACTTGGCAGCATTTCCAGCAACCCCAGATGATTATTTTTTTGCTCTCTAATACTGCTGCTCTTTACTGAAGACGGGCTCAACCCAGACACACGTGTCTAGAGATATACAGCAATGTCTGCACCAACTTTGGTGAAAAACTCCAGCTAATTTTGAGATAAGTTTGAACTGTGTACTGCATTTACCAGGATGCAATGGGGCAAACTGTGCTGGGACTGTGAGGCAGTGTGCCCCCAATACCCTTTCTGTTTAAAAGGCTCCCTTGAGCCAGCAAGCTGACGAGCTTTGGAGATGCACCTGTGTGTCTGTGAGTGGTACTGTGACCTAAGAGGAACTTGGCAGCATTTCCAGCAACCCCAGATGATTATTTTTTTGCTCTCTAATACTGCTGCTCTCTACTGAAGACGGGCTCAACCCAGAAACACGTGTCTAGAGATATACAACAATGTCTGCACCAACTTTGGTGAAAAACTCCAGCTAATTTTGAAGTAAGTCTGAACTGTGTACTGCATTTACCAGGATGCAATGGGGCAAACTGTGCTGGGACTGTGAGGCAGTGTGCCCCCAACCCATTTTCTGTTTAAAAGGCTCCCTTGAGCCAGCAAGCTGACGAGCTTTGGAGATGCACTTGTGTGCCTGTGAGTGGTACTGTGACCTAAGAGGAACTTTGCAGCATTTCCAGCAACCACAGTTTTTTTTTTTGCTCCCTAATACTGCTGCTCTCTACTGAAGACGGGCTCAACCCAGAAACACGTATCTAGAGATATACAGCAATGTCTGCAACAACTTTGGTGAAAAACTCCATCTAATTTTGAAGTAAGTTTCAACTGTGTACTGCATTTACCAGGATGCAATGGGGCAAACTGTGCTGGGACTGTGAGGCAGTGTGCTCCCAACCCCCTTTCTGTTTAAAAGGCTCCCTTGAGCCAGCAAGCTGACGAGCTTTGGAGATGCACTTGTGTGCCTGTGAGTGGTACTGTGACCTAAGAGGAACTTGGCAGCATTTCCAGCAACCCCAGATGATTCGTTTTTTGCTCTCTAATACTGCTGCTCTCTACTGAAGACGGGCTGAACCCAGAAACACGTGTCTAGAGATATACAGCAATGTCTGCACCAACTTTGGTGAAAAACTCCAGCTAATTTTGAAGTAAGTTTCAACTGTGTGCTGCATTTACCAGGATGCAATGGGGCAAACTGTGCTGGGACTGTGAGGCAGTGTGCTCGCAACCCCCATTCTGTTTAAAAGGCTCCCTTGAGCCAGCAAGCTGACGAGCTTTGGAGTTGCATCTGTGTGCCTGTGAGTGGTACTGTGACCTAAGAGGAACTTGGCAGCATTTCCAGCAACCCCAGATGATTTTATTTTGTTCTCTAATAGTGCTGCTCTCTACTGAAGACGGGCTCAACCCAGAAACACGTGTCTAGACATATACAGCAGTGTGTGCACCAACTTTGGTGAAAAACTCCAGCTAATTTTGAAGTACGTTTGAACTGTGTACTGCATTTACCAGGATGCAATGGGGCAAACTGTGCTGGGACTGTGAGGCAGTGTGCCCCCAACACCCTTTCTGTTTAAAAGGCTCCCTTGAGCCAGCAAGCTGACGAGCTTTGGAGATGCACCTGTGTGCCTGTGAGTGGTACTGTGACCTAAGAGGAACTTGGCAGCATTTCTAGCAACCCCAGATGATATCTTTTTTTTGCTCTCTAATACTGCTGCTCTCTACTGAAGACGGGCTCGAGCCTGAAACAGCTGTCTAGAAATATAGAGCAATGGTTGCCCCAACTTTGGTGAAACACTCCAGCTAATTTTGAAGTAAGTTTGAACTTTGTACTGCATTTACCAGGATGCAATGGGGCAAATTGTGCTGGGACTGTGAGGCAGTGGGCTCCCAACCCCCTTACTGTTTAACAGGCTCCCTTGAGCCAGCAAGCTGACGAGCTTTGGAGATGCACCTGTGTGCCTGTGAGTGGTACTGTGACCTAAGAGGAACTTGGCACAGTTCCAGCAACCCCAGATGATATTTTCTTTTGCTCTCTAATACTGTTGCTCTCTACTGAAGACGGGCTCAAGCCTGAAACACGTGTCTAGAAATATAGAGCAATGTCTGCACCAACTTTGGTGAAAAACTCCAGCTAATTTTTAAGTAAGTTTGAACTTTGTACTGCATTTACCAGGATGCAATGGGGCAAACTGTGCTGGGACTGTGAGGCAGTGTGCCCCCAACCCCCTTACTGTTTGAAAAGGCTTCCTTGAGCCAGCAAGCTGACGAGCTTTGGAGATGCACATGTGTGTCTGTGAGTGGTACTGTGACCTAAGAGGAACTTGGCAGCATTTCCAGGAACCCCAGATGATTATTTTTTTGCTCTCTAATACTGCTGCTCTCTACTGAAGACGGGCTCAACCCAGAAACACGTGTCTAGAGATATACAACAATGTCTGCACCAACTTTGGTGAAAAACTCCAGCTAATTTTGAAGTAAGTCTGAACTGTGTACTGCGTTTACCAGGATGCAATGGGGCAAACTGTGCTGGGACTGTGAGGCAGTGTGCTCCCAACCCCCTTTCTGTTTAAAAGGCTCCCTTGAGCCAGCAAGTTGGCGAGCTTTGGAGATGCACCTGTGTGTCTGTGAGTGGTACTGTGACCTAAGAGGAACTTTGCAGCATTTCCAGCAACCACAGTTTTTTTTTGCTCCCTAATACTGCTGCTCTCTACTGAAGACGGGCTCGACCCAGAAACACGTGTCTAGAGATATACAGCAATGTCTGCACCAACTTTGGTGAAAAACTCCAGCTAATTTTGAAGTAAGTTTGAACTGTGTACTGCATTTACCAGGATGCAATGGGGCAAACTGTGCTGGGACTGTGAGGCAGTGTGCTCCCAACCTCCTTTCTGTTTAAAAGGCTCCCTTGAGCCAGCAAGCTGACGAGCTTTGGAGATGCACCTGTGTGTCTGTGAGTGGTACTGTGACCTAAGAGGAACTTGGCAGCATTTCCAGCAACCCCAGATGATTATTTTTTGCTCTCTAATACTGCTGCTCTCTACTGAAGACGGGCTCAACCCAGAAACACGTGTCTAGAGATATACAGCAATGTCTGCACCAACTTTGGTGAAAAACTCCAGGTAATTTTGAAGTAAGTTTGAACTGTGTACTGCATTTACCAGGATGCAATGGGGCAAACTGTGCTGGGACTGTGAGGCAGTGTGCCCCCAACCCATTTTCTGTTTAAAAGGCTCCCTTGAGCCAGCAAGCTGACGAGCTTTGGAGATGCACTTGTGTGCCTGTGAGTGGTACTGTGACCTAAGAGGAACTTTGCAGCATTTCCAGCAACCACAGTTTTTTTTTTTGCTCCCTAATACTGCTGCTCTCTACTGAAGACGGGCTCAACCCAGAAACACGTATCTAGAGATATACAGCAATGTCTGCAACAACTTTGGTGAAAAACTCCATCTAATTTTGAAGTAAGTTTCAACTGTGTACTGCATTTACCAGGATGCAATGGGGCAAACTGTGCTGGGACTGTGAGGCAGTGTGCTCCCAACCCCCTTTCTGTTTAAAAGGCTCCCTTGAGCCAGCAAGCTGACGAGCTTTGGAGATGCACTTGTGTGCCTGTGAGTGGTACTGTGACCTAAGAGGAACTTGGCAGCATTTCCAGCAACCCCAGATGATTCGTTTTTTGCTCTCTAATACTGCTGCTCTCTACTGAAGACGGGCTGAACCCAGAAACACGTGTCTAGAGATATACAGCAATGTCTGCACCAACTTTGGTGAAAAACTCCAGCTAATTTTGAAGTAAGTTTCAACTGTGTGCTGCATTTACCAGGATGCAATGGGGCAAACTGTGCTGGGACTGTGAGGCAGTGTGCTCGCAACCCCCATTCTGTTTAAAAGGCTCCCTTGAGCCAGCAAGCTGACGAGCTTTGGAGTTGCATCTGTGTGCCTGTGAGTGGTACTGTGACCTAAGAGGAACTTGGCAGCATTTCCAGCAACCCCAGATGATTTTATTTTGTTCTCTAATAGTGCTGCTCTCTACTGAAGACGGGCTCAACCCAGAAACACGTGTCTAGACATATACAGCAGTGTGTGCACCAACTTTGGTGAAAAACTCCAGCTAATTTTGAAGTACGTTTGAACTGTGTACTGCATTTACCAGGATGCAATGGGGCAAACTGTGCTGGGACTGTGAGGCAGTGTGCCCCCAACACCCTTTCTGTTTAAAAGGCTCCCTTGAGCCAGCAAGCTGACGAGCTTTGGAGATGCACCTGTGTGCCTGTGAGTGGTACTGTGACCTAAGAGGAACTTGGCAGCATTTCTAGCAACCCCAGATGATATCTTTTTTTTGCTCTCTAATACTGCTGCTCTCTACTGAAGACGGGCTCGAGCCTGAAACAGCTGTCTAGAAATATAGAGCAATGGTTGCCCCAACTTTGGTGAAACACTCCAGCTAATTTTGAAGTAAGTTTGAACTTTGTACTGCATTTACCAGGATGCAATGGGGCAAATTGTGCTGGGACTGTGAGGCAGTGGGCTCCCAACCCCCTTACTGTTTAACAGGCTCCCTTGAGCCAGCAAGCTGACGAGCTTTGGAGATGCACCTGTGTGCCTGTGAGTGGTACTGTGACCTAAGAGGAACTTGGCACAGTTCCAGCAACCCCAGATGATATTTTCTTTTGCTCTCTAATACTGTTGCTCTCTACTGAAGACGGGCTCAAGCCTGAAACACGTGTCTAGAAATATAGAGCAATGTCTGCACCAACTTTGGTGAAAAACTCCAGCTAATTTTTAAGTAAGTTTGAACTTTGTACTGCATTTACCAGGATGCAATGGGGCAAACTGTGCTGGGACTGTGAGGCAGTGTGCTCCCAACCCCCTTACTGTTTGAAAAGGCTTCCTTGAGCCAGCAAGCTGACGAGCTTTGGAGATGCACATGTGTGTCTGTGAGTGGTACTGTGACCTAAGAGGAACTTGGCAGCATTTCCAGGAACCCCAGATGATTATTTTTTTGCTCTCTAATACTGCTGCTCTCTACTGAAGACGGGCTCAACCCAGAAACACGTGTCTAGAGATATACAACAATGTCTGCACCAACTTTGGTGAAAAACTCCAGCTAATTTTGAAGTAAGTCTGAACTGTGTACTGCGTTTACCAGGATGCAATGGGGCAAACTGTGCTGGGACTGTGAGGCAGTGTGCTCCCAACCCCCTTTCTGTTTAAAAGGCTCCCTTGAGCCAGCAAGTTGGCGAGCTTTGGAGATGCACCTGTGTGTCTGTGAGTGGTACTGTGACCTAAGAGGAACTTTGTAGCATTTCCAGCAACCACAGTTTTTTTTTGCTCCCTAATACTGCTGCTCTCTACTGAAGACGGGCTCGACCCAGAAACACGTGTCTAGAGATATACAGCAATGTCTGCACCAACTTTGGTGAAAAACTCCAGCTAATTTTGAAGTAAGTTTGAACTGTGTACTGCATTTACCAGGATGCAATGGGGCAAACTGTGCTGGGACTGTGAGGCAGTGTGCTCCCAACCTCCTTTCTGTTTAAAAGGCTCCCTTGAGCCAGCAAGCTGACGAGCTTTGGAGATGCACTTGTGTGCCTGTGAGTGGTACTGTGACCTAAGAGGAACTTGGCAGCATTTCCAGCAACCCCAGATGATTATTTTTTTGCTCTCTAATACTGCTGCTCTCTACTGAAGACGGGCTCAACCCAGAAACACGTGTCTAGAGATATACAGCAATGTCTGCACCAACTTTGGTGAAAAACTCCAGCTAATTTTGAAGTAAGTTTGAACTGTGTACTGCATTTACCAGGATGCAATGGGGCAAACTGTGCTGGGACTGTGAGGCAGTGTGCTCCCAACCTCCTTTCTGCTTAAAAGGCTCCCTTGAGCCAGCAAGCTGACGAGCTTTGGAGATGCACTTGTGTGCCTGTGAGTGGTACTGTGACCTAAGAGGAACTTGGCAGCATTTCCAGCAACCCCAGATGATTATTTTTTTGCTCTCTAATACTGCTGCTCTCTACTGAAGACGGGCTCAACCCAGAAACACGTGTCTAGAGATATACAACAATGTCTGCACCAACTTTGGTGAAAAACTCCAGCTAATTTTGAAGTAAGTCTGAACTGTGTACTGCATTTACCAGGATGCAATGGGGCAAACTGTGCTGGGACTGTGAGGCAGTGTGCCCCCAACACCCTTTCTGTTTAAAAGGCTCCCTTGAGCCAGCAAGCTGACGAGCTTTGGAGATGCACCTGTGTGTCTGTGAGTGGTACTGTGACCTAAGAGGAACTTGGCAGCATTTCCAGCAACCCCAGATGATTATTTTTTTGCTCTCTAATACTGCTGCTCTCTACTGAAGACGGGCTCAACCCAGAAACACGTGTCTAGAGATATACAACAATGTCTGCACCAACTTTGGTGAAAAACTCCAGCTAATTTTGAAGTAAGTCTGAACTGTGTACTGCATTTACCAGGATGCAATGGGGCAAACTGTGCTGGGACTGTGAGGCAGTGTGCCCCCAACCCATTTTCTGTTTAAAAGGCTCCCTTGAGCCAGCAAGCTGACGAGCTTTGGAGATGCACTTGTGTGCCTGTGAGTGGTACTGTGACCTAAGAGGAACTTTGCAGCATTTCCAGCAACCACAGTTTTTTTTTTTGCTCCCTAATACTGCTGCTCTCTACTGAAGACGGGCTCAACCCAGAAACACGTATCTAGAGATATACAGCAATGTCTGCAACAACTTTGGTGAAAAACTCCATCTAATTTTGAAGTAAGTTTCAACTGTGTACTGCATTTACCAGGATGCAATGGGGCAAACTGTGCTGGGACTGTGAGGCAGTGTGCTCCCAACCCCCTTTCTGTTTAAAAGGCTCCCTTGAGCCAGCAAGCTGACGAGCTTTGGAGATGCACTTGTGTGCCTGTGAGTGGTACTGTGACCTAAGAGGAACTTGGCAGCATTTCCAGCAACCCCAGATGATTCGTTTTTTGCTCTCTAATACTGCTGCTCTCTACTGAAGACGGGCTGAACCCAGAAACACGTGTCTAGAGATATACAGCAATGTCTGCACCAACTTTGGTGAAAAACTCCAGCTAATTTTGAAGTAAGTTTCAACTGTGTGCTGCATTTACCAGGATGCAATGGGGCAAACTGTGCTGGGACTGTGAGGCAGTGTGCTCGCAACCCCCATTCTGTTTAAAAGGCTCCCTTGAGCCAGCAAGCTGACGAGCTTTGGAGTTGCATCTGTGTGCCTGTGAGTGGTACTGTGACCTAAGAGGAACTTGGCAGCATTTCCAGCAACCCCAGATGATTTTATTTTGTTCTCTAATAGTGCTGCTCTCTACTGAAGACGGGCTCAACCCAGAAACACGTGTCTAGACATATACAGCAGTGTGTGCACCAACTTTGGTGAAAAACTCCAGCTAATTTTGAAGTACGTTTGAACTGTGTACTGCATTTACCAGGATGCAATGGGGCAAACTGTGCTGGGACTGTGAGGCAGTGTGCCCCCAACACCCTTTCTGTTTAAAAGGCTCCCTTGAGCCAGCAAGCTGACGAGCTTTGGAGATGCACCTGTGTGCCTGTGAGTGGTACTGTGACCTAAGAGGAACTTGGCAGCATTTCTATCAACCCCAGATGATATCTTTTTTTTGCTCTCTAATACTGCTGCTCTCTACTGAAGACGGGCTCGAGCCTGAAACAGCTGTCTAGAAATATAGAGCAATGGTTGCCCCAACTTTGGTGAAACACTCCAGCTAATTTTGAAGTAAGTTTGAACTTTGTACTGCATTTACCAGGATGCAATGGGGCAAATTGTGCTGGGACTGTGAGGCAGTGGGCTCCCAACCCCCTTACTGTTTAACAGGCTCCCTTGAGCCAGCAAGCTGACGAGCTTTGGAGATGCACCTGTGTGCCTGTGAGTGGTACTGTGACCTAAGAGGAACTTGGCACAGTTCCAGCAACCCCAGATGATATTTTCTTTTGCTCTCTAATACTGTTGCTCTCTACTGAAGACGGGCTCAAGCCTGAAACACGTGTCTAGAAATATAGAGCAATGTCTGCACCAACTTTGGTGAAAAACTCCAGCTAATTTTGAAGTAAGTTTGAACTTTGTACTGCATTTACCAGGATGCAATGGGGCAAACTGTGCTGGGACTGTGAGGCAGTGTGCTCCCAACCCCCTTACTGTTTGAAAAGGCTTCCTTGAGCCAGCAAGCTGACGAGCTTTGGAGATGCACCTGTGTGTCTGTGAGTGGTACTGTGACCTAAGAGGAACTTTGCAGCATTTCCAGCAACCACAGTTTTTTTTTGCTCCCTAATACTGCTGCTCTCTACTGAAGACGGGCTCGACCCAGAAACACGTGTCTAGAGATATACAGCAATGTCTGCACCAACTTTGGTGAAAAACTCCAGCTAATTTTGAAGTAAGTTTGAACTGTGTACTGCATTTACCAGGATGCAATGGGGCAAACTGTGCTGGGACTGTGAGGCAGTGTGCTCCCAACCTCCTTTCTGTTTAAAAGGCTCCCTTGAGCCAGCAAGCTGACGAGCTTTGGAGATGCACTTGTGTGCCTGTGAGTGGTACTGTGACCTAAGAGGAACTTGGCAGCATTTCCAGCAACCCCAGATGATTAGTTTTTTGCTCTCTAATACTGCTGCTCTCTACTGAAGACGGGCTCAACCCAGAAACACGTGTCTAGAGATATACAGCAATGTCTGCACCAACTTTGGTGAAAAACTCCAGCTAATTTTGAGGTAAGTTTGAACTGTGTACTGCATTTACCAGGATGCAATGGGGCAAACTGTGCTGGGACTGTGAGGCAGTGTGCCCCCAACACCCTTTCTGTTTAAAAGGCTCCCTTGAGCCAGCAAGCTGAGGAGCTTTGGAGATGCACCTGTGTGTCTGTGAGTGGTACTGTGACCTAAGAGGAACTTGGCAGCATTTCCAGCAACCCCAGATGATTATTTTTTTGCTCTCTAATACTGCTGCTCTCTACTGAAGACGGGCTCAACCCAGAAACACGTGTCTAGAGATATACAGCAATGTCTGCACCAACTTTGGTGAAAAACTCCAGCTAATTTTGAAGTAAGTTTGAACTGTGTACTGCATTTACCAGGATGCAATGGGGCAAACTGTGCTGGGACTGTGAGGCAGTGTGCTCCCAACCTCCTTTCTGCTTAAAAGGCTCCCTTGAGCCAGCAAGTTGGCAAGCTTTGGAGATGCACTTGTGTGCCTGTGAGTGGTACTGTGACCTAAGAGGAACTTGGCAGCATTTCCAGCAACCCCAGATGATTAGTTTTTTGCTCTCTAATACTGCTGCTCTCTACTGAAGACGGGCTCAACCCAGAAACACGTGTCTAGAGATATACAGCAATGTCTGCACCAACTTTGGTGAAAAACTCCAGCTAATTTTGAGGTAAGTTTGAACTGTGTACTGCATTTACCAGGATGCAATGGGGCAAACTGTGCTGGGACTGTGAGGCAGTGTGCCCCCAACACCCTTTCTGTTTAAAAGGCTCCCTTGAGCCAGCAAGCTGAGGAGCTTTGGAGATGCACCTGTGTGTCTGTGAGTGGTACTGTGACCTAAGAGGAACTTGGCAGCATTTCCAGCAACCCCAGATGATTATTTTTTTGCTCTCTAATACTGCTGCTCTCTACTGAAGACGGGCTCAACCCAGAAACATGTGTCTAGAGATATACAGCAATGTCTGCACCAACTTTGGTGAAAAACTCCAGCTAATTTTGAAGTAAGTTTGAACTGTGTACTGCATTTACCAGGATGCAATGGGGCAAACTGTGCTGGGACTGTGAGGCAGTGTGCTCCCAACCTCCTTTCTGCTTAAAAGGCTCCCTTGAGCCAGCAAGCTGACGAGCTTTGGAGATGCACTTGTGTGCCTGTGAGTGGTACTGTGACCTAAGAGGAACTTGGCAGCATTTCCAGCAACCCCAGATGATTAGTTTTTTGCTCTCTAATACTGCTGCTCTCTACTGAAGACGGGCTCAACCCAGAAACAAGTGTCTAGAGATATACAGCAATGTCTGCACCAACTTTGGTGAAAAACTCCAGCTAATTTTGAGGTAAGTTTGAACTGTGTACTGCATTTACCAGGATGCAATGGGGCAAACTGTGCTGGGACTGTGAGGCCGTGTGCCCCCAACACCCTTTCTGTTTAACAGGCTCCCTTGAGCCAGCAAGCTGACGAGCTTTGGAGATGCACCTGTGTGCCTGTGAGTGGTACTGTGACCTAAGAGGAACTTGGCACAGTTCCAGCAACCCCAGATGATATTTTCTTTTGCTCTCTAATACTGTTGCTCTCTACTGAAGACGGGCTCAAGCCTGAAACACGTGTCTAGAAATATAGAGCAATGTCTGCACCAACTTTGGTGAAAAACTCCAGCTAATTTTGAAGTAAGTTTGAACTTTGTACTGCATTTACCAGGATGCAATGGGGCAAACTGTGCTGGGACTGTGAGGCAGTGTGCTCCCAACCCCCTTACTGTTTGAAAAGGCTTCCTTGAGCCAGCAAGCTGACGAGCTTTGGAGATGCACATGTGTGTCTGTGAGTGGTACTGTGACCTAAGAGGAACTTGGCAGCATTTCCAGCAACCCCAGATGATTTTATTTTGTTCTCTTATAGTGCTGCTCTCTACTGAAGACGGGCTCAACCCAGAAACACGTGTCTAGAGATATACAGCAGTGTGTGCACCAACTTTGGTGAAAAACTCCAGCTAATTTTGAAGTAAGTTTGAACTGTGTACTGCATTTACCAGGATGCAATGGGGCAAACTGTGCTGGGACTGTGAGGCAGTGTGCCCCCAACACCCTTTCTGTTTAAAAGGCTCCCTTGAGCCAGCAAGCTGACGAGCTTTGGAGATGCACCTGTGTGCCTGTGAGTGGTACTGTGACCTAAGAGTAACTTGGCACAGTTCCAGCAACCCCAGATGATATTTTCTTTTGCTCTCTAATACTGTTGCTCTCTACTGAAGACGGGCTCAAGCCTGAAACACGTGTCTAGAAATATAGAGCAATGTCTGCACCAACTTTGGTGAAACACTCCAGCTAATTTTAAAGTAAGTTTGAACTTTGTACTGCATTTACCAGGATGCAATGGGGCAAACTGTGCTGGGACTGTGAGGCAGTGTGCTCCCAACCCGCTTACTGTTTGAAAAGGCTTCCTTGAGCCAGCAAGCTGACGAGCTTTGGAGATGCATCTGTGTGCCTGTGAGTGGTACTGTGACCTAAGAGGAACTTGGCAGCATTTCCAGCAACCCCAGATGATTTTATTTTGTTCTCTAATAGTGCTGCTCTCTACTGAAGACGGGCTCAACCCAGAAACACGTGTCTAGAGATATACAGCAGTGTGTGCACCAACTTTGGTGAAAAACTCCAGCTAATTCTGAAGTAAGTTTGAACTGTGTACTGCATTTACCAGGATGCAATGGGGCAAACTATGCTGGGACTGTGAGGCAGTGTGCCCCCAACACCCTTTCTGTTTAAAAGGCTCCCTTGAGCCAGCAAGCTGACGAGCTTTGGAGAAGCACTTGTGTGCCTGTGAGTGGTACTGTGACCTAAGAGGAACTTGGCAGCATTTCCAGCAACCCCAGATGATTCGTTTTTTGCTCTCTAATACTGCTGCTCTCTACTGAAGACGGGCTCAACCCAGAAACACGTGTCTAGAGATATACAGCAATGTCTGCACCAACTTTGGTGAAAAACTCCAGCTAATTTTGAAGTTTGTTTGAACTGTGTACTGCATTTACCAGGATGCAATGGGGCAAACTGTGCTGGGACTGTGAGGCAGTGTGCCCCCAACACCCTTTCTGTTTAAAAGGCTCCCTTGAGCCAGCAAGCTGACGAGCTTTGGAGATGCACCTGTGTGCCTGTGAGTGGTACTGTGACCTAAGAGGAACTTGGCACAGTTCCAGCAACCCCAGATGATATTTTCTTTTGCTCTCTAATACTGTTGCTCTCTACTGAAGACGGGCTCAAGCCTGAAACACGTGTCTAGAAATATAGAGCAATGTCTGCACCAACTTTGGTGAAACACTCCAGCTAATTTTGAAGTAAGTTTGAACTTTGTACTGCATTTACCAGGATGCAATGGGCAAACTGTGCTGGGACTGTGAGGCAGTGTGCCTGCAACCCCCATTCTGTTTAAAAGGCTCCCTTGAGCCAGCAAGCTGACGAGCTTTGGAGATGCATCTGTGTGCCTGTGAGTGGTACTGTGACCTAAGAGGAACTTGGCAGCATTTCCAGCAACCCCAGATGATTTTATTTTGTTCTCTAATAGTGCTGCTCTCTACTGAAGACGGGCTCAACCCAGAAACACGTGTCTAGAGATATACAGCAGTGTGTGCACCAACTTTGGTGAAAAAATCCAGCTAATTTTGAAGTAAGTTTGAACTGTGTACTGCATTTACCAGGATGCAATGGGGCAAACTGTGCTGGGACTGTGAGGCAGTGTGCCCCCAACACCCTTTCTGTTTAAAAGGCTCCCTTGAGCCAGCAAGCTGACGAGCTTTGGAGATGCACCTGTGTGCCTGTGAGTGGTACGGTGACCTAAGAGGAACTTGGCAGCATTTCTAGCAACCCCAGATGATATTTTTTTTTGCTCTCTAATACTGCTGCTCTCTACTGAAGACGGGCTCGAGCCTGAAACAGCTGTCTAGAAATATAGAGCAATGGTTGCCCCAACTTTGGTGAAACACTCCAGCTAATTTTAAAGTAAGTTTGAACTTTGTACTGCATTTACCAGGATGCAATGGGGCAAATTGTGCTGGGACTGTGAGGCAGTGGGCTCCCAACCCCCTTACTGTTTAACAGGCTCCCTTGAGCCAGCAAGCTGACGAGCTTTGGAGATGCACCTGTATGTCTGTGAGTGGTACTGTGACCTAAGAGGAACTTGGCAGCATTTCCAGCACCCCAGATGATTATTTTTTTGCTCTCTAATACTGCTGCTCTCTACTGAAGACGGGCTCAACCCAGAAACACATGTCTAGAGATATACAACAATGTCTGCACCAACTTTGGTGAAAAACTCCAGCTAATTTTGAAGTAAGTCTGAACTGTGTACTGCGTTTACCAGGATGCATTGGGGAAAACTGTGCTGGGACTGTGAGGCAGTGTGCTCCCAACCCCCTTTCTGTTTAAAAGGCTCCCTTAAGCCAGCAAGTTGGCGAGCTTTGGAGATGCACCTGTGTGTCTGTGAGTGGTACTGCGACCTAAGAGGAACTTTGCAGCATTTCCAGCAACCACAGTTTTTCTTTTGCTCCCTTGTGGTATATAAATAAATAATACCGGATCTATTTTTGACTGGATATAGTAATAACAGATAGCTCAATAAATAAGAGTCAAGATTCGAGGTAGTAGGAGTTTGCAGGTTTAATACAGCATAAGGACAGGAACAGGACAACCTGCACAGGACTAGGATGGCAGCGCTGCCGGGGGCAGGATCGGAATCGGCGTAACATTTAATAACAGTGCACAAGCATATATACTAAAACAGTTGCATTACAATACAAACGATAGGCGGAGCAGTGGGTGTGGTCAATAGCAGTCGCGAAAGATAAGGGTGAAAGTAGGTGTAACAAGAGGCGTGAACATAGACATGTGATGTAAACGTAACAGAATATGTCATAAATGGGGTGGAAACATGGAGGGGGCTACCTGAGGAGCCGGGACCTCTAACCTAGTGGTGCGCGTAAACTGACAATGACGTGTTACTAGGAGAAGCTGGGGGCTATGACTTCTGCGCTAGGAGCAGAGACTGAAGTCTGGAGAGTCAGGGCGACATGTACCTAAACACTATCTAGTATCTGATGTTTAGAGAACATGTTGATAGAATCCAAAAGTTATCGGGGTAAAGGCTAACAGATTCTAAGACTGGTGCATGCATTATTCTACATGTAATGCGTGTTGAGGAATATTAAATGACCATTAATACAGTATTTCTCTTACATGGAGACGTAAAGGCTAGACGATGATGGAAACTATTGATGCGATTCAGTAGCTTAGGAATGCAGAGAAGGAGGGCTGGACTGATAACTAGAATCATAACATACTCTTGGCAGACTGGCAGGCAGAGCCAGGCCGAGCCGGGCACTGTGAGGCAGGAAGTAAGTGAAGGGTCAGGAACACAGGTGGGGGCTGTATCGCTCCTCAGCGAGGGCTCAGGAGACAGGAGCTGAATCTGGTGTCCGGGCCCTTTTGAGGCCTAGAAACGGGGACTTTACAATGAAATAACGTGCACACTGAGAAACGTGGCAACGTAACTTTTACATAGGCCTAATACTCGTAGCTTTCACGAGAACTGGAAACTGGCATATTAGAGATGGACACAACTGTAATTGCGTCTTTAATCGATCATGGGGAATACATATGCATATTAATCATGCACATACAACATAGGATGGGGAACACGTAGGGACACAGAACATGGCAAAATTTACTTTTCCACATTCCCTCCTTGTCACTACGTTTCCATCAGGAAACATCAATATTCATGATACCATCTATCATTTCATATAGTATCATTTGCTCGTCTCGAATTTTCTTGGAACTGGATTTAGAACGGGACTTGGGACTAGGAATACAAGAGGTAGCACAAATGCCGCAAATCGCAGGGCCACATTGTATACAGAGGCAGCAACTGAATATGATCGCTACTGCAATACCTAGAAAGGACAACACTTTCCATCCCCAGGCAGAAATTATACTCCAGAACCAACCGGACCATGTCCAGGTGCCTGGATTTTGGTGTAACAGATGGGCAATTTTATGCAGTCTGGTTATAGCTGAATAAACGGACGGCGCGTTATTAGGAATGAAAATGCAGCAACTAGATCCGATGACTCTACATGCCCCGCCCCTATCGGCCAGTATGACGTCAAGGACGAGACGATTCTGGAGCACGACAATTCTCATAAAAGATTGCTCTTCGGTTAAGTTACCTAGAGCAGAGGTAGTCTCAATCACTACTGCTTCAAGTGTTCTGGTCAATCTACGTATCAATTTACTATTCACGACAGTACCTAAGTAGGGGAAGACACCTTTATTGATATCTATGTATTGTTCTAGAGCAGTTTCAGTGTAATCGACAATCGGGAGGTCTCTCTTGTGTCTAGTATGTACTAGGTGGGAATTCCTATGATAGTCAGGTGGGGCTAGAAAAACTGGTGGCAGAAGGAATGCAATGTAACAGGTTCCCTCCCAATCGAGGGGCAGACGAACATATGCGGTCTGACCACAAACAAAATAAGAATGACGTGAAGCTTTGAAAATAGATTTCCTGCTGTCACTATACTTGACAATAGTAGTACAATCACTATGTCCTACATGTACGGAACCATTATTTCTGACACATAATTCGCCTTTGACTGGTAGTACTGACATAGCAGGTAAGACTGGAGTAGTATCAGACTGAACATTCAAGACCATAAAATTCGAAGAATAATTACCCAAATTATAAACTTCATTTTCTAGATCTAACCCTGTTCTGTGGGGAAGACCTTGCTTGTCTGGAAAACATGTACTGTTAAGAAAGGACATATCATTTGAGGATAACGTTAACATGGACCATGATCCACACGAACCAGTATGTGAAAATGGATAAGGAAAGAGTGGCAGAACTCCCTTTGGTGTCTGGAAAGGGGGGAGTCGACCACACACCCAACAATTAGTGGCATTGCTGGTCTGGTGTGAATAATGTAACATGCGGATAAAGGAATTATTTCGCATAGCAAGACGATAAGAGAGTTCATGAGGAGGCAGATCACTAAACGTATGCTCTACTGTAGTATTAGAAGTCTTATTTACATGAGAAATTGGAAAACATAAATAAAATGCATAACTCGTGCAGGTAATCATAAGGCTGAGATATAGCAGGAAACATAAAATAATAATGCAACTTTTAGAGTTCTCACTAACTCTCTCTCTATGGGGGTCTATTTTATACATGTCAGAAACCGGTCTAACCGTTTCACCTAGTGGAGGACTTAGACAATCAAACTGGCTGACTTATTTTACTAGACCTTAATTTCGACTTATACTCCTGTTGCGGAGTTTTCTCTAACAGGGAGGGTTTTGTATCATTGTCTTTTGCGGGACAGTCCTTGAGAATAGTACTTTGGCAGTCTTTAAAATCCTCGGAAATGTTCTTGGAAACAGTCTTTAGTCCATAAAATTTCTTTACGTGAGACAGATGGACCCACCCCTTCCTGCCTTCCAGCTTGACGGCAGTACGGGTGGCCAGGAGGACCTGCTTTGGCTCCTTCCAGCGAGGCTCCAGCGGACTTGAACGATCAAAGTTCCTTACAAGAACCAGACTTCCGGGAACGATTTCATGCGGTGCCACCTCGGTATTGTCTGGAAATGCGGCGGCAACCTGTGAACGACAAGAGTGTAGGGCAGACATCAAGGAAGCTAGGTAATCTGTCAGCATATTACTTGAAACATCTGTAATACTTCGGGGTCTAGGTGTACCCCACATATTAGGGGGGCGGCCAAATACGACCTCATAGGGAGACAGACCTGATCTGGAATGTGCGACCATGCGCATATAAAACAGAGTGACTGGCAGAGCTACTAGCCAGTCCACACCTTTCTCTTTACAAACTTTGGCGATACGGATTTTCAGGGTCTGGTTATGTCTCTCTACGAGACCGGCTGCTTCTGGATGGCGTACACAATGGAACTTCCACTGGTATCCTAACAACAGGGAAACGTGTTTCATCAGCTCAGATGAGAATGGCTGGCCGTTATCAGAATATACGACCCTTGGGAGTCCATAGCGGGGGAAGAATTCACGAACCAACTGCTTGGCAGTGGTCGCGGCTGTGTAATCTGGGACTGGATATGCTTCTGTCCACCTGGACAAAGCGCATACAACTACAAGGACATACTTGAAACCTCGACATCGCTCCATCTGAATATAATCCATCTGGAGGACTTCAAAAGGGTGGTCAGGGGGCTGGAATCCACCTTGTTCCACCGGAACACTTTTACCTGGATTGAACTGGCAACATATCATACAGGTACGGACTTTCTGCTTGGCTGCAGCTCGTAAATGCTTGTTGAACCAAATGTTCTGGATACTGTCTAACATAGCTTTTTCTCCTAAGTGTGCTGGACTATGTGCGGTATTGATAATGACTTGAACCATAGAGTCGGGGAGAAACCATGTGGCTTTTCCCTTCATTACCCATCCCTGATCTGTCTGGACCCCTCCTTGTTCGGACCATTTCTTGATTTCATCGGGAGTAGCATGTAACTGGATATCTATGACATCTTGAGTGGGGTCCTTAACTGTCATACAAGTAGTCTGTTCTGGAGTATGTGTCGGTATCGGATTAACTGACATGTCTGGAGTCTGTGCTGTAAGCTTGGCTGTTCGATCTGCTAGATCATTACCTTGAGAAATAATGTCTGTAACTTTCGTGTGTGCTTTGCATTTCATGATGGCAATGGATGTCGGTAAGTGTATAGCATCTAACAGAGCTTGAATAAGGAGACCATGCTGAATCTTGGTTCCATGAGAAGTCATGAAACCTCTCTCCTGCCAGAGCACTCCAAAGTCGTGTACGACTCCAAATGCGTAGCGTGAATCTGTATATATGTTAACTTTCAGGTTCTTGGCGTGTATGCAGGCTTGGGTCAGAGCAACTAACTCTGCTGCTTGAGCAGACAGGGTGTCAATACGGTGTGTTTCTATAACTTCAGTGTCAGTAGTCACTGCATACGCGGCTACTAGTTCTCCTGTACTTGTTCTCATACATGAACCATCCACATAAAGTGTCAGGTCAGGATCTGGTAATGGAATGTCTGTCAGATCTTGTCTTGGCTTAGTCATAGTATTAACTACTTCCACACAGTCGTGTGTGGCAGGATTCGGATTAACTGACGGTAACAGTGTAGCAGGATTTAGAACGTTGCAGCGTCTGATTTCTATGTGTGGCTGGAACAGTGTCAGTTCATAACCTGTCAAACGTGCAATTGTCAAGTGCTGAGTCTGTGTTCGGTTTAAAAGAACTTCCACGGAGTGTGGAACTTGTACTGTCAGAGAGTGTCCTAATACTATGGAATCACTTTGTCTGATAGCTAGTGCTGTGGCTGCAACTGACTTGAGGCACGCAGGCAAAGCCTGGGCTACAGGATCTAATGTGCTCGAAAAATAAGCACAGGGCTTGTATTGTCCTGCTTGATCTTGTGTGAGAACAGATAATGCTGTACCATCACGTTCTGTAACAAAAAGTGTAAAAGGCTTACTGTAGTTCGGTGTAGCTAGAACAGGAGCTTGGCATAGAGCTTTCTTTAGCTCATTGAAACTAAGAGTATGTTCAGATGTCCAAGGGAGGACAGTCGATACGGCTGCCTCCTGTGTCGTTAACTGTATCAGTGGCTTAGCTAGAAATGCATACTGAGGAATCCATTGTCTGCAATAAGAAGTAAGGCCGATAAAAGCACGTACCTCCTTCTGTGTCTTGGGCTGAGGAAGACTCGCTATTAACTGGATACGGTCTGGTGTCAACTGCCTACCCCACTTGGACAGTAAGTGGCCTAAGTAGATCACTTGCTGGACACAGAATTGAAGCTTCGAAGGGGACACCTTGTGCCCCATCTCGGCTAGGAAATACAAGACTGTAAGTGATGCTCGCTCGCAAGCACGTTCAGAACGGGCTGTAATCAGTAGATCATCGACATACTGGAGCAGGGCAGTGTCAGCTGGCATGTGAATGTTGTCTAGTTGTCTCTTAAGTGCTTGACTGTAAATGCTAGGACTTTCTGTAAAACCTTGAGGAGCTCGTGTGAATTTATAGCTCCTTTCATTTAAACAAAAACCGAAAAGGTACTGGCTGTCTGGATGAATGGGGACACTGAAAAACGCGTTCTTGAGGTCAATTACGGTAAAGAATATTGCCTCAGAATCAATGGCTGTCAACAGGGATGAAATATCTGGAACAACTGGGTACTGGGGAATAATACATTTGTTGAGTTCTCGAAGGTCAATCACTAATCGATATACTGGGGGTGCATTTGGATCAGTACGTTTCATGACTGGAATGATCGGAGAATTACATACATTGGAGTCAGTCTCTACAACTACTCCTTGAGCAATGAACTCGTCAATTATTTTGGATAAGGCTGCTACAGCCTCAGGTGGCAATCTGTACTGTCTGATTCGTGGTAACACTACACCTGGTTTGAGAGTCACACGATGGGGTGTGATTTGCATGAAACCAACATCAGTTGGACCTTGCGCCCATAGATGCTGCGGAACATTTGACAATCTTGGATCAAAATCTCGTAATACATAGTGACCCTTGAAGTCACGTAAAAACAAACGTATTCCCTCTGGGGAACAGCAAATAACTGCACCTAATTCTTTCAGTGTCCTAATGCCTAACAGATTTTCTGGACATGACTTCGTAAGTAATAGATCAGTAGTACGGGACAATGGACCTACGTCTAGAGTAACTGGCTTAGATATCTCGTTTACAATAGGCTTTCCTGAAAATCCAAGGGAAACATTTCTAGAGCCTGAGAGCGGAGCCCCTGGAACCTCGGCGTGACTTATGGTAGTCCTACTTGCCCCTGTATCAATCAGAAACTTTCTGTCTTTCCCTAATACTTGACTATGAATATAGGGACCTTCTTGATCTACAGGAATCTCGATGAGAGGCAAGCCTACCTCCCTCTCTAGGCTGTTTCATGAATACTGTTGGTACTCTGGATACTCTGCCTGAGCATACTGGTACATCTGCTGTGTAACATGCTGTGTTGCAGCAATAGGCTGCGGTGCTGGAACTGTCTGTTGTGCATTCTGTGGCTGAGAAGTCTGTGAAACTTGTTCTTGTCTAGACGGACGTGGTCTTTCTTTAGTTTTACCGATAGCTATATTATGTTTCAGAACTGCACACTCGTTTATGAAATGACCTGGCTGTTTACAATAATTACATGTCCCTTTAACGGGAGCTGCAGGATGACTGACTTGATTCGGACCCCTCTTCTGACTGTCTTGAGGAACAGATTGTGCAACTAGTACTTTCATTTTCGTGTCTTTCATACGTTTTCTCTCGTGATCTTGCTCTTCTCTGATTCTATTCTGATGGTACTGGAGCATCTGTAACATCTGGGACGGGGTACTAGCTTGCCATGTACTTTCGACTTTTAAAACTCGATTCTTAACTTGTGGACTTGAATTCTCGACTAATTTAGTAACAAAAAGATGAGGGTATGACTCGCTACTCGTCTTCAAGCCACTGTTTATAATGAAACATTTCTCAAACCTAGAATAAAAATCACTAGTGTCTTCGTCTTGTTTCTGTTTACAGGCTGAGATTGCATCCCAGTCTTCCTTTTTAGTGGCTAACAATCTGGGCAAAACTTGTATTAACAGTTCTGGTAATTCTTTACATTTCTCTCCAAGACCGGTACCTGGTACTCGTATCTTATCTTCAGCTTCTAGAACTGCCCAATCGATCTTTTTCTCTCCCACCTCCCATTCTTTTTCCTTGAGTTTTTCGTATACCCCTGCGGGCAACAGGACCTTTAGCATTTTAATAATATCTGGATACGTATATTCTCCCATACGGAGCATGTCCTTTAACTCTCGGTGGAACCCTGCTGGATCTTTGTCGTGACAGGGAATTAATTTCTTCATCTCTAAGAGTTCCATCTTTGTAATCGGGGTGTAAACAAATACTCGTTGCATTTCACCATCTGCTGTCCTGACTGGGTGTACTTCTCGTAACGGATTCTGTCTGTCTATGTAAAACGGTTTACTTTCTGGAGGTGAGACGTGAACAAAATGCGGGTTCAAAAACATACTATATTTATGACGCTGTTCTAGAATGACACTAATTAAATCGGTACCTAAACCTTTCCATCTATACTGGAGTAACTCGTTCAGGACATCATGTAACGGACCTGGATCAGAATGTTGACCCTCATACAATGTGATGAGGTGCTGAATCATATACAAACCCACCAGTCGCTGCTCGGCTGGGGGCAGTTTCAGAAACATTTGTGCCACTATTTCGTCTGCAAAAGTGGTAGAATCAGTAGTCCATCGGACTGCTGATCGGGCTAGTTCTTGTTCATGCATGGTACTTAACTCACTATAACCAATTCGTGATTTCCAAATGTGATCGGTAGCTTGAAATACTTGTTCTAGAGAACCTTGTTCTGGTGCTGGATCATGAAAGATTTTCTTGTGTTCCAAACGTGAATGGCGGTCTGGAAATCTAGATCTACCTACATACGCTATTCTGGCGGGATTCTCGTCCTCTACCTCTTCGGTAGGAGAGTCATTCTCTTTCTCGCTTACTTGTGCTGTTTTACGTTGTTCGTGTAACCTTATTATTTCCTTACGAATTTTCTTGTACATACTCTCTATACTACTGATGGTTCTGTGTTTACCCTCGGCTATATTATCACTCCACCTTGTCAGGGTTCTCATTTCTGTCGGATCTTTGGTCGGATAATCTTGTTCCCTTATTAAACAATTAATCAGAAACTTTAATATCATGAGCTGGATCTCAGCTTTCCTTTGGGACATGGTTTCGCCAATACTTTCTGGATCATCCCCTGTACGGATGAAACGATATATTCTGTCTAGATCTTCTTTCATATCCGGTAGGGTGTCCAAATACCCGGTCACCCGTCTCACACGTATGGAATATATAACCGTACTATCATCGCCTGTGACTGGATCATAGCGGCATTCAGTAAGAGCTCGTCGGATTTCTGCAACGGACTTATATTTGGGCGTACGCTGTAACGCACGTTCATGTAACTCGACTAACGTTACACGTTGGTGTGGTGGCGGGGTACCAGGAGGACCTCCTCCTGCGGCCCCTAAACTAGAATCGTCGACTGATACTCTTCGTGCTGGCGCGGCGGGAAATTGTAATGTGGGCTGGACCGGGGGTACCGTAGCAGGTACCACAACAGGTGCCCTGGTGACTGGAGGAGCAGGATTTACATTATTTACAGGAGCTGGTGGAACAGGATTTGCATATTCTGGGACTGTGTCGTCCAAATAGGACGAGAGAAAAATATCAGCTGTGGTCGGTTTGTGACGTAGCTTGGTCGGAACTAATGGTGGCGGAAAATTACTGGATGCCTCCGGGGTTGCTTTTGGCAAGCCCTCGGCAAGAAGAGGATACATACCCTTAATGAGGGCATTCCTCTGTCTGTCTGACTGTTCGGTTTTAACTCGCTCACCTATCTCGATTAATTCCCTTTCTTGGGCTCTTTCTATGGATTCTCTACTTAATTCTGACTTTCTGATTTCTTTTTCGGTTCTCTTATGAGATTCTTTGCGCCATAACTCGATGGCATCTTTCTGTGACTGTCTGGCTTTCTTTTTCCATAATGCTTCTTCTACTCGCATGATGCACTCGGCATCCCACGTACCTGATACGGGCCATCTGTACTTTTCTTCTAACTGTTTGGTGTACTCCACCCATAAATCTAGATATAATATGGCACTTATGCCATGCTTCTGATACATAAAATGACCTGGACTGTCCCTAGGCGGGACAGGAACTGCTTCTTCTAACAGACCTTTTCTAGTTTTTAACTGACGTAGTTTGGAAAACAAAGGCATGACTGGACTGTAATCTAGACACAATACAATACACAATGAACACGATAATTACACCACTTTCATACCACGACAATGAAATACATGAATGACATTTAAAATAACAGTTCGGACAGAATACTACCTGGAATACTGAAAACAGAATACATGAATTTCTCGAGAACAGAACGGACTAGAACAGAAACTAGATGCACTGCTAAAACAGTACGAACTTACCGGTCTCATAAAGAGACACGTCAGGACCCGCATCCACCGGAGTGGACACTTCGTGTTGGGTCTGTGTACCACCAAACCCACGGACCAGAGTCAATTAGATTGACCCTGTCTAGATACTACCCCAGCAACGGTACTCACCGGGCAGCAAGAACGGAAGGCCTCGGACTGGACTGGACTGCTTCGACGCCGGACGGACGAACTTCGGACTTCAGTTACGGGTGGGCCTCCGGATACCTCGGACCTTGGACTCTCGGCTTGGGCTCTGGTCGGGACTCGCCGCGTTCCTCCACCGCCTCGTCTGGATGCCGGACCGCAACCTCCGTCTCCTCCGTGGGCCTGAGGGATACTTGAAGCAGAAATATCTGCCGGTGCGCAGAAGAGTTCCGTCACGGCTGCAGAGGGTCAGGGGGCATACGTGGCTTCACCGGCGCGTGGGGAAAGGGCAAGTCCCTGTTCGGGCGCCATTATGTGGTATATAAATAAATAATACCGGATCTATTTTTGACTGGATATAGTAATAACAGATAGCTCAATAAATAAGAGTCAAGATTCGAGGTAGTAGGAGTTTGCAGGTTTAATACAGCATAAGGACAGGAACAGGACAACCTGCACAGGACTAGGATGGCAGCGCTGCCGGGGGCAGGATCGGAATCGGCGTAACATTTAATAACAGTGCACAAGCATATATACTAAAACAGTTGCATTACAATACATACGATAGGCGGAGCAGTGGGTGTGGTCAATAGCAGTCGCAAAAGATAAGGGTGAAAGTAGGTGTAACAAGAGGCGTGAACATAGACATGTGATGTAAACGTAACAGAATATGTCATAAATGGGGTGGAAACATGGAGGGGGCTACCTGAGGAGCCGGGACCTCTAACCTAGTGGTGCGCGTAAACTGACAATGACGTGTTACTAGGAGAAGCTGGGGGCTATGACTTCTGCGCTAGGAGCAGAGACTGAAGTCTGGAGAGTCAGGGCGACATGTACCTAAACACTATCTAGTATCTGATGTTTAGAGAACATGTTGATAGAATCCAAAAGTTATCGGGGTAAAGGCTAACAGATTCTAAGACTGGTGCATGCATTATTCTACATGTAATGCATGTTGAGGAATATTAAATGACCATTAATACAGTATTTCTCTTACATGGAGACGTAAAGGCTAGACGATGACGGAAACTATTGATGCGATTCAGTAGCTTAGGAATGCAGAGAAGGAGGGCTGGACTGATAACTAGAATCATAACATACTCTTGGCAGACTGGCAGGCAGAGCCAGGCCGAGCCGGGCACTGTGAGGCAGGAAGTAAGTGAAGGGTCAGGAACACAGGTGGGGGCTGTATCGCTCCTCAGCGAGGGCTCAGGAGACAGGAGCTGAATCTGGTGTCCGGGCCCTTTTGAGGCCTAGAAACGGGGACTTTACAATGAAATAACGTGCACACTGAGAAACGTGGCAACGTAACTTTTACATAGGCCTAATACTCGTAGCTTTCACGAGAACTGGAAACTGGCATATTAGAGATGGACACAACTGTAATTGCGTCTTTAATCGATCATGGGGAATACATATGCATATTAATCATGCACATACAACATAGGATGGGGAACACGTAGGGACACAGAACATGGCAAAATTTACTTTTCCATACCCTAATACTGCTGCTCTCTACTGAAGACGGGCTCAACCCAGAAACACGTGTCTAGAGATATACAGCAATGTCTGCACCAACTTTGGTGAAAAACTCCAGCTAATTTTGAAGTAAGTTTGAACTGTGTACTGCATTTACCAGGATGCAATGGGGCAAACTGTGCTGGGACTGTGAGGCAGTGTGCTCCCAACCTCCTTTCTGTTTAAAAGGCTCCCTTGAGCCAGCAAACTGACGAGCTTTGGAGATGCACTTGTGTGCCTGTGAGTGGTACTGTGACCTAAAAGGAACTTGGCAGCATTTCCAGCAACCCCAGATGATTAGTTTTTTGCTCTCTAATACTGCTGCTCTCTACTGAAGACGGGCTCAACCCAGAAACACGTGTCTAGAGATATACAGCAATGTCTGCACCAACTTTGGTGAAAAACTCCAGCTAATTTTGAGGTAAGTTTGAACTGTGTACTGCATTTACCAGGATGCAATGGGGCAAACTGTGCTGGGACTGTGAGGCAGTGTGCCCCCAACACCCTTTCTGTTTAAAAGGCTCCCTTGAGCCAGCAAGCTGACGAGCTTTGGAGATGCACCTGTGTGTCTGTGAGTGGTACTGTGACCTAAGAGGAACTTGGCAGCATTTCCAGCAACCCCAGATGATTCTTTTTTTGCTCTCTAATACTGCTGCTCTCTACTGAAGACGGGCTCAACCCAGAAACACGTGTCTAGAGATATACAACAATGTCTGCACCAACTTTGGTGAAAAACTCCAGCTAATTTTGAAGTAAGTCTGAACTGTGTACTGCATTTACCAGGATGCAATGGGGCAAACTGTGCTGGGACTGTGAGGCAGTGTGCTCCCAACCCCCTTTCTGTTTAAAAGGCTCCCTTGAGCCAGCAAGTTTGCGAGCTTTGGAGATGCACCTGTGTGTCTGTGAGTGGTACTGTGACCTAAGAGGAACTTTGCAGCATTTCCAGCAACCACAGTTATTCTTTTTTGCTCCCTAATACTGCTGCTCTCTACTGAACACGGGCTCAACCCAGAAACACGTGTCTAGAGATATACAGCAATGTCTGCACCAACTTTGGTGAAAAACTCCAGCTAATTTTGAAGTAAGTTTGAACTGTGTACTGCATTTACCAGGAGGCAATGGGGCAAACTGTGCTGGGACTGTGAGGCAGTGTGCTCCCAACCCCCTTTCTGTTTAAAAGGCTCCCTTGAGCCAGCAAGCTGACGAGCTTTGGAGATGCACTTGTGTGCCTGTGAGTGGTACTGTGACCTAAGAGGAACTTGGCAGCATTTCCAGCAACCCCAGATGATTCGTTTTTTGCTCTCTAATACTGCTGCTCTCTACTGAAGACGGGCTCAACCCAGAAACACGTGTCTAGAGATATACAGCAATGTCTGCACCAACTTTGGTGAAAAACTCCAGCCAATTTTGAAGTAAGTTTGAACTTTGTACTGCATTTACCAGGATGCAATGGGGCAAACTGTGCTGGGACTGTGAGGCAGTGTGCTCCCAACCCCCTTACTGTTTGAAAAGGCTTCCTTGAGCCAGCAAGCTGACGAGCTTTGGAGATGCACCTGTGTGTCTGTGAGTGGTACTGTGACCTAAGAGGAACTTGGCAGCATTTCCAGCAACCCCAGATGATTATTTTTTTGCTCTCTAATACTGCTGCTCTCTACTGAAGACGGGCTCCACCCAGAAACATGTGTCTAGAGATATACAACAATGTCTGCACCAACTTTGGTGAAAAACTCCAGCTAATTTTGAAGTAAGTCTGAACTGTGTACTGCGTTTACCAGGATGCAATGGGGCAAACTATGCTGGGACTGTGAGGCAGTGTGCTCCCAACCCCCTTTCTGTTTAAAAGGCTCCCTTGAGCCAGCAAGTTGGCGAGCTTTGGAGATGCACCTGTGTGTCTGTGAGTGGTACTGTGACCTAAGAGGAACTTGGCAGCATTTCCAGCAACCCCAGATGATTAGTTTTTTGCTCTCTAATACTGCTGCTCTCTACTGAAGACGGGCTCAACCCAGAAACACGTGTCTAGAGATATACAGCAATGTCTGCACCAACTTTGGTGAAAAACTCCAGCTAATTTTGAGGTAAGTTTGAACTGTGTACTGCATTTACCAGGATGCAATGGGGCAAACTGTGCTGGGACTGTGAGGCAGTGTGCCCCCAACACCCTTTCTGTTTAAAAGGCTCCCTTGAGCCAGCAAGCTGACGAGCTTTGGAGATGCACCTGTGTGTCTGTGAGTGGTACTGTGACCTAAGAGGAACTTGGCAGCATTTCCAGCAACCCCAGATGATTATTGTTTTGCTCTCTAATACTGCTGCTCTCTACTGAAGACGGGCTCAACCCAGAAACACGTGTCTAGAGATATACAACAATGTCTGCACCAACTTTGGTGAAAAACTCCAGCTAATTTTGAAGTAAGTCTGAACTGTGTACTGCATTTACCAGGATGCAATGGGGCAAACTGTGCTGGGACTGTGAGGCAGTGTGCTCCCAACCCCCTTTCTGTTTAAAAGGCTCCCTTGAGCCAGCAAGCTGACGAGTTTTGGAGATGCACTTGTGTGCCTGTGAGTGGTACTGTGACCTAAGAGGAACTTGGCAGCATTTCCAGCAACCCCAGATGATTCGTTTTTTGCTCTCTAATACTGCTGCTCTCTACTGAAGACGGGCTCAACCCAGAAACACGTGTCTAGAGATATACAGCAATGTCTGCACCAACTTTGGTGAAAAACTCCAGCTAATTTTGAAGTAAGTTTGAACTGTGTACTGCATTTACCAGGATGCAATGGGGCAAACTGTGCTGGGACTGTGAGGCAGTGTGCTCCCAACCCCCTTTCTGTTTAAAAGGCTCCCTTGAGCCAGCAAGCTGACAAGCTTTGGAGATGCACTTGTGTGCCTGTGAGTGGTACTGTGACCTAAGAGGAACTTGGCAGCATTTCCAGCAACCCCAGATGATTCGTTTTTTGCTCTCTAATACTGCTGCTCTCTACTGAAGACGGGCTCAACCCAGAAACACGTGTCTAGAGATATACAGCAATGTCTGCACCAACTTTGGTGAAAAACTCCAGCTAATTTTGAAGTAAGTTTGAACTGTGTACTGCATTTACCAGGATGCAATGGGGCAAACTGTGCTGTGACTGTGAGGCAGTGTGCCCCCAACACCCTTTCTGTTTAAAAGGCTCCCTTGAGCCAGCAAGCTGACGAGCTTTGGAGATGCACCTGTGTGCCTGTGAGTGGTACTGTGACCGAAGAGGAACTTGGCACAGTTCCAGCAACCCCAGATGATATTTTCTTTTGCTCTCTAATACTGTTGCTCTCTACTGAAGACGGGCTCAAGCCTGAAACACGTGTCTAGAAATATAGAGCAAAGTCTGTACCAACTTTGGTGAAACACTCCAGCTAATTTTGAAGTAAGTTTGAACTTTGTACTGCATTTACCAGGATGCAATGGGGCAAACTGTGCTGGGACTGTGAGGCAGTGTGCTCCCAACCCGCTTACTGTTTGAAAAGGCTTCCTTGAGCCAGCAAGCTGACGAGCTTTGGAGATGCACCTGTGTGTCTGTGAGTGGTACTGTGACCTAAGAGGAACTTGGCAGCATTTCCAGCAACCCCAGATGATTATTTTTTTGCTCTCTAATACTGCTGCTCTTTACTGAAGACGGGCTCAACCCAGAAACACGTGTCTAGAGATATACAGCAATGTCTGCATCAACTTTGGTGAAAAACTCCAGCTAATTTTGAAGTAAGTCTGAACTGTGTACTGCATTTACCAGGATGCAATGGGGCAAACTGTGCTGGGACTGTGAAGCAGTATGCTCGCAACCCCCATTCTGTTTAAAAGGCTCCCTTGAGCCAGCAATCTGACGAGCTTTGGAGATGCACCTGTGTGCCTGTGAGTGGTACTGTGACCTAAGAGGAACTTGGCAGCATTTCCAGCAACCCCAGATGATTAGTTTTTTGCTCTCTAATACTGCTGCTCTCTACTGAAGACGGGCTCAACCCAGAAACACGTGTCTAGAGATATACAGCAATATCTGCACCAACTTTGGTGAAAAACTCCAGCTAATTTTGAGGTAAGTTTGAACTGTGTACTGCATTTACCAGGATGCAATGGGGCAAACTGTGCTGGGACTGTGAGGCAGTGTGCCCCCAACACCCTTTCTGTTTAAAAGGCTTCCTTGAGCCAGCAAGCTGACGAGCTTTGGAGATGCACCTGTGTGTCTGTGAGTGGTACTGTGACCTAAGAGGAACTTGGCAGCATTTCCAGCAACCCCAGATGATTATTTTTTTGCTCTCTAATACTGCTGCTCTCTACTGAAGACGGGCTCAACCCAGAAACACGTGTCTAGAGATATACAACAATGTCTGCACCAACTTTGGTGAAAAACTCCAGCTAATTTTGAAGTAAGTCTGAACTGTGTACTGCATTTACCAGGATGCAATGGGGCAAACTGTGCTGGGACTGTGAGGCAGTGTGCTCCCAACCCCCTTTCTGTTTAAAAGGCTCCCTTGAGCCAGCAAGCTGACGAGCTTTGGAGATGCACTTGTGTGCCTGTGAGTGGTACTGTGACCTAAGAGGAACTTGGCAGCATTTCCAGCAACCCCAGATGATTCGTTTTTTGCTCTCTAATACTGCTGCTCTCTACTGAAGACAGGCTCAACCCAGAAACACGTGTCTAGAGATATACAGCAATGTCTGCACCAACTTTGGTGAAAAACTCCAGCTAATTTTGAAGTAAGTTTGAACTGTGTACTGCATTTACCAGGATGCAATGGGGCAAACTGTGCTGGGACTGTGAGGCAGTGTGCTCCCAACCCCCTTTCTGTTTAAAAGGCTCCCTTGAGCCAGCAAGCTGACAAGCTTTGGAGATGCACTTGTGTGCCTGTGAGTTGTACTGTGACCTAAGAGGAACTTGGCAGCATTTCCAGCAACCCCAGATGATTCGTTTTTTGCTCTCTAATACTGCTGCTCTCTACTGAAGACGGGCTCAACCCAGAAACACGTGTCTAGAGCTATACAGCAATGTCTGCACCAACTTTGGTGAAAAACTCCAGCTAATTTTGAAGTAAGTTTGAACTGTGTACTGCATTTACCAGGATGCAATGGGGCAAACTGTGCTGGGACTGTGAGGCAGTGTGCCCCCAACACCCTTTCTGTTTAAAAGGCTCCCTTGAGCCAGCAAGCTGACGAGCTTTGGAGATGCACCTGTGTGCCTGTGAGTGGTACTGTGACCGAAGAGGAACTTAGCACAGTTCCAGCAACCCAAGATGATATTTTCTTTTGCTCTCTAATACTGTTGCTCTCTAATGAAGACTGGCTCAAGCCTGAAACACGTGTCTAGAAATATAGAGCAAAGTCTGCACCAACTTTGGTGAAACACTCCAGCTAATTTTGAAGTAAGTTTGAACTTTGTACTGCATTTACCAGGACGCAATGGGGCAAACTGTGCTGGGACTGTGAGGCAGTGTGCTCCCAACCAGCTTACTGTTTGAAAAGGCTTCCTTGAGCCAGCAAGCTGACGAGCTTTGGAGATGCACCTGTGTGTCTGTGAGTGGTACTGTGACCTAAGAGGAACTTGGCAGCATTTCCAGCAACCCCAGATGATTATATTTTTTGCTCTCTAATACTGCTGCTCTTTACTGAAGACGGGCTCAACCCAGAAACACGTGTCTAGAGATATACAGCAATGTCTGCATCAACTTTGGTGAAAAACTCCAGCTAATTTTGAAGTAAGTCTGAACTGTGTACTGCATTTACCAGGATGCAATGGGGCAAACTGTGCTGGGACTGTGAAGCAGTATGCTCGCAACCCCCATTCTGTTTAAAAGGCTCCCTTCAGCCAGCAATCTGACGAGCTTTGGAGATGCACCTGTGTGCCTGTGAGTGGTACTGTGACCTAAGAGGAACTTGGCAGCATTTCCAGCAACCCCAGATTATAATTGTTTTGCTCTCTAATATAGCTGCTCTCTACTGAAGACGGGCTCAACCCAGAAACACGTGTCTAGACACATACAGCAATGTCTGCACCAACTTTGGTGAAAAACTCCAGCTAATTTTGAAGTAAGTTTGAACTGTGTACTGCATTTACCAGGATGCAATGGGGCAAACTGTCCTGGGACTGTGAGGCAGTGTGCTCGCAACCCCCTTACTGTTTAAAAGGCTCCCTTGAGCCAGCAAGCTGACGAGCTTTGGAGATGCACCTGTGTGTCTGTGAGTGGAACTGTGACCTAAGAGGAACTTAGCAGCATTTCCAGCAACCCCATATGATAATTTGTTTGCTCTCTAATACTGCTGCTCTCTACTGAAGACGGGCTCAACCCAGAAACACGTGTCTAGAGATATACAACAATGTCTGCACCAACTTTGGTGAAAAACTCCAGCTAATTTTGAAGTAAGTCTGAACTGTGTACTGCATTTACCAGGATGCAATGGGGCAAACTGTGCTGGGACTGTGAGGCAGTGTGCTCCCAACCCATTTTCTGTTTAAAAGGCTCCCTTGAGCCAGCAAGCTGACGAGCTTTGGAGATGCACTTGTGTGCCTGTGAGTGGTACTGTGACCTAAGAGGAACTTTGCAGCATTTCCAGCAACCACAGTTTTTTTTTTGCTCCCTAATACTGCTGCTCTCTACTGAAGACGGGCTCAACCCAGAAACACGTGTCTAGAGATATACAGCAATGTCTGCACCAACTTTGGTGAAAAACTCCAGCTAACTTTGAAGTAAGTTCGAACTGTGTACTGTATTTACCAGGATGCAATGGGGCAAACTGTGCTGGGACTGTGAGGCAGTGTGCTCCCAACCCCCTTTCTGTTTAAAAGGCTCCCTTGAGCCAGCAGGCTGACGAGCTTTGGAGATGCACTTGTGTGCCTGTGAGTGGTACTGTGACCTAAGAGGAACTTGGCAGCATTTCCAGCAACCCCAGATGATTAGTTTTTTGCTCTCTAATACTGCTGCTCTCTACTGAAGACGGACTCAACCCAGAAACACGTGTCTAGAGATATACAGCAATGTCTGCACCAAGTTTGGTGAAAAACTCCAGCTAATTTTGAGGTAAGTTTGAACTGTGTACTGCATTTACCAGGATGCAATGGGGCAAACTGTGCTGGGACTGTGAGGCAGTGTGCCCCCAACACCCTTTCTGTTTAAAAGGCTCCCTTGAGCCAGCAAGCTGACGAGCTTTGGAGATGCACCTGTGTGTCTGTGAGTGGTACTGTGACCTAAGAGGAACTTGGTAGCATTTCCAGCAACCCCAGATGATTATTATTTTGCTCTCTAATACTGCTGCTCTCTACTGAAGACGGGCTCAACCCAGAAACACGTGTCTAGAGATATACAACAATGTCTGCACCAACTTTGGTGAAAAACTCCAGCTAATTTTGAAGTAAGTCTGAACTGTGTACTGCATTTACCAGGATGCAATGGGGCAAACTGTGCTGGGACTGTGAGGCAGTGTGCTCCCAACCCCCTTTCTGTTTAAAAGGCTCCCTTGAGCCAGCAAGTTGGCGAGCTTTGGAGATGCACCTGTGTGTCTGTGAGTGGTACTGTGACCTAAGAGGAACTTTGCAGCATTTCCAGCAACCACAGTTTTTTTTTGCTCCCTAATACTGCTGCTCTCTACTGAAGACGGGCTCAACCCAGAAACACGTGTCTAGAGATATACAGCAATGTCTGCACCAACTTTGGTGAAAAACTCCAGCTAATTTTGAAGTAAGTTTGAACTGTGTACTGCATTTACCAGGATGCAATGGGGCAAACTGTGCTGGGACTGTGAGGCAGTGTGCTTCCAACCCCCTTTCTGTTTAAAAGGCTCCCTTGAGCCAGCAAGCTGACGAGCTTTGGAGATGCACTTGTGTGCCTGTGAGTGGTACTGTGACCTAAGAGGAACTTGGCAGCATTTCCAGCAACCCCAGATGATTAGTTTTTTGCTCTCTAATACTGCTGCTCTCTACTGAAGACGGGCTCAACCCAGAAACACGTGTCTAGAGATATACAGCAATGTCTGCATCAACTTTGGTGAAAAACTCCAGCTAATTTTGAAGTAAGTCTGAACTGTGTACTGCATTTACCAGGATGCAATGGGGCAAACTGTGCTGGGACTGTGAAGCAGTATGCTCGCAACCCCCATTCTGTTTAAAAGGCTCCCTTCAGCCAGCAATCTGACGAGCTTTGGAGATGCACCTGTGTGCCTGTGAGTGGTACTGTGACCTAAGAGGAACTTGGCAGCATTTCCAGCAACCCCAGATTATTATTTTTTTGCTCTCTAATATAGCTGCTCTCTACTGAAGACGGGCTCAACCCAGAAACACGTGTCTAGACATATACAGCAATGTCTGCACCAACTTTGGTGAAAAACTCCAGCTAATTTTGAAGTAAGTTTGAACTGTGTACTGCATTTACCAGGATGCAATGGGGCAAACTGTCCTGGGACTGTGAGGCAGTGTGCTCGCAACCCCCTTACTGTTTAAAAGGCTCCCTTGAGCCAGCAAGCTGACGAGCTTTGGAGATGCACCTGTGTGTCTGTGAGTGGAACTGTGACCTAAGAGGAACTTAGCAGCATTTCCAGCAACCCCATATGATAATTTGTTTGCTCTCTAATACTGCTGCTCTCTACTGAAGACGGGCTCAACCCAGAAACACATGTCTAGAGATATACAACAATGTCTGCACCAACTTTGGTGAAAAACTCCAGCTAATTTTGAAGTAAGTCTGAACTGTGTACTGCATTTACCAGGATGCAATGGGGCAAACTGTGCTGGGACTGTGAGGCAGTGTGCTCCCAACCCATTTTCTGTTTAAAAGGCTCCCTTGAGCCAGCAAGCTGACGAGCTTTGGAGATGCACTTGTGTGCCTGTGAGTGGTACTGTGACCTAAGAGGAACTTTGCAGCATTTCCAGCAACCACAGTTTTTTTTTGCTCCCTAATACTGCTGCTCTCTACTGAAGACGGGCTCAACCCAGAAACACGTGTCTAGAGATATACAGCAATGTCTGCACCAACTTTGGTGAAAAACTCCAGCTAACTTTGAAGTAAGTTCGAACTGTGTACTGCATTTACCAGGATGCAATGGGGCAAACTGTGCTGGGACTGTGAGGCAGTGTGCTCCGAACCCCCTTTCTGTTTAAAAGGCTCCCTTGAGCCAGCAGGCTGACGAGCTTTGGAGATGCACTTGTGTGCCTGTGAGTGGTACTGTGACCTAAGAGGAACTTGGCAGCATTTCCAGCAACCCCAGATGATTAGTTTTTTGCTCTCTAATACTGCTGCTCTCTACTGAAGACGGACTCAACCCAGAAACACGTGTCTAGAGATATACAGCAATGTCTGCACCAAGTTTGGTGAAAAACTCCAGCTAATTTTGAGGTAAGTTTGAACTGTGTACTGCATTTACCAGGATGCAATGGGGCAAACTGTGCTGGGACTGTGAGGCAGTGTGCCCCCAACACCCTTTCTGTTTAAAAGGCTCCCTTGAGCCAGCAAGCTGACGAGCTTTGGAGATGCACCTGTGTGTCTGTGAGTGGTACTGTGACCTAAGAGGAACTTGGCAGCATTTCCAGCAACCCCAGATGATTATTATTTTGCTCTCTAATACTGCTGCTCTCTACTGAAGACGGGCTCAACCCAGAAACACGTGTCTAGAGATATACAACAATGTCTGCACCAACTTTGGTGAAAAACTCCAGCTAATTTTGAAGTAAGTCTGAACTGTGTACTGCATTTACCAGGATGCAATGGGGCAAACTGTGCTGGGACTGTGAGGCAGTGTGCTCCCAACCCCCTTTCTGTTTAAAAGGCTCCCTTGAGCCAGCAAGTTGGCGAGCTTTGGAGATGCACCTGTGTGTCTGTGAGTGGTACTGTGACCTAAGAGGAACTTTGCAGCATTTCCAGCAACCACAGTTTTTTTTTGCTCCCTAATACTGCTGCTCTCTACTGAAGACGGGCTCAACCCAGAAACACGTGTCTAGAGATATACAGCAATGTCTGCACCAACTTTGGTGAAAAACTCCAGCTAATTTTGAAGTAAGTTTGAACTGTGTACTGCATTTACCAGGATGCAATGGGGCAAACTGTGCTGGGACTGTGAGGCAGTGTGCTTCCAACCCCCTTTCTGTTTAAAAGGCTCCCTTGAGCCAGCAAGCTGACGAGCTTTGGAGATGCACTTGTGTGCCTGTGAGTGGTACTGTGACCTAAGAGGAACTTGGCAGCATTTCCAGCAACCCCAGATGATTAGTTTTTTGCTCTCTAATACTGCTGCTCTCTACTGAAGACGGGCTCAACCCAGAAACACGTGTCTAGAGATATACAGCAATGTCTGTACCAACTTTGGTGAAAAACTCCAGCTAATTTTGAAGTAAGTTTGAACTGTGTACTGCATTTACCAGGATGCAATGGGGCAAACTGTGCTGGGACTGTGAGGCAGTGTGCTCCCAACCACCTTTCTGTTTAAAAGGCTCCCTTGAGCCAGCAAGCTGACGAGCTTTGGAGATGCACTTGTGTGCCTGTGAGTGGTACTGTGACCTAAGAGGAACTTGGCACAGTTCCAGCAACCCCAGATGATATTTTCTTTTGCTCTCTAATACTGTTGCTCTCTACTGAAGACGGGCTCAAGCCTGAAACACGTGTCTAGAAATATAGAGCAATGTCTGCACCAACTTTGGTGAAACACTCCAGCTAATTTTGAAGTAAGTTTGAACTTTGTACTGCATTTACCAGGATGCAATGGGGCAAACTGTGCTGGGACTGTGAGGCAGTGTGCTCCCAACCCCCTTACTGTTTGAAAAGGCTCCCTTGAGCCAGCAAGCTGACGAGCTTTGGAGATGCACCTGTGTGTCTGTGAGTGGTACTGTGACCTAAGAGGAACTTGGCAGCATTTCCAGCAACCCCAGATGATTATTTTTTTGCTCTCTAATACTGCTGCTCTCTACTGAAGACGGGCTCAACCCAGAAACACGTGTCTAGAGATATACAGCAATGTCTGCATCAACTTTGGTGAAAAACTCCAGCTAATTTTGAAGTAAGTCTGAACTGTGTACTGCATTTACCAGGATGCAATGGGGCAAACTGTGCTGGGACTGTGAGGCAGTATGCTCGCAACCCCCATTCTGTTTAAAAGGCTCCCTTCAGCCAGCAATCTGACGAGCTTTGGAGATGCACCTGTGTGCCTGTGAGTGGTACTGTGACCTAAGAGGAACTTGGCAGCATTTCCAGCAACCCCAGATTATTATTTTTTTGCTCTCTAATACAGCTGCTCTCTACTGAAGACGGGCTCAACCCAGAAACACGTGTCTAGACATATACAGCAATGTCTGCACCAACTTTGGTGAAAAACTCCAGCTAATTTTGAAGTAAGTTTGAACTGTGTACTGCATTTACCAGGATGCAATGGGGCAAACTGTCCTGGGACTGTGAGGCAGTGTGCTCGCAACCCCCTTACTGTTTAAAAGGCTCCCTTGAGCCAGCAAGCTGACGAGCTTTGGAGATGCACCTGTGTGTCTGTGAGTGGAACTGTGACCTAAGAGGAACTTAGCAGCATTTCCAGCAACCCCATATGATCATTTTTTTTGCTCTCTAATACTGCTGCTCTCTACTGAAGACGGGCTCAACCCAGAAACACGTGTCTAGAGATATACAACAATGTCTGCACCAACTTTGGTGAAAAACTCCAGCTAATTTTGAAGTAAGTCTGAACTGTGTACTGCATTTACCAGGATGCAATGGGGCAAACTGTGCTGGGACTGTGAGGCAGTATGCTCCCAACCCATTTTCTGTTTAAAAGGCTCCCTTGAGCCAGCAAGCTGACGAGCTTTGGAGATGCACTTGTGTGCCTGTGAGTGGTACTGTGACCTAAGAGGAACTTTGCAGCATTTCCAGCAACCACTTTTTTTTTTTTTTGCTCCCTAATACTACTGCTCTCTACTGAAGACGGGCTCAACCCAGAAACACGTGTCTAGAGATATACAGCAATGTCTGCACCAACTTTGGTGAAAAACTCCAGCTAACTTTGAAGTAAGTTTGAACTGTGTACTGCATTTACCAGGATGCAATGGGGCAAACTGTGCTGGGACTGTGAGGCAGTGTGCTCCCAACCCCCTTTCTGTTTAAAAGGCTCCCTTGAGCCAGCAAGCTGACGAGCTTTGGAGATGCACTTGTGTGCCTGTGAGTGGTACTGTGACCTAAGAGGAACTTGGCAGCATTTCCAGCAACCCCAGATGATTAGTTTTTTGCTCTCTAATACTGCTGCTCTCTACTGAAGACGGGCTCAACCCAGAAACACGTGTCTAGAGATATACAGCAATGTCTGCACCAACTTTGGTGAACAACTCCAGCTAATTTTGAAGTAAGTTTGAACTGTGTACTGCATTTACCAGGATGCAATGGGGCAAACTGTGCTGGGACTGTGAGGCAGTGTGCTCGCAACCCCCATTCTGTTTAAAAGGCTCCCTTCAGCCAGCAAGCTGACGAGCTTTGGAGATGCATCTGTGTGCCTGTGAGTGGTACTGTGACCTAAGAGGAACTTGGCAGCATTTCCAGCAACCCCAGATGATTTAATTTTGTTCTCTGTTAGACCTGGCATCATTGGCATGAGTCTCTCCTCCATTTTGTCTGTTTGCCTCCCCTGTTTACGATGTTTTTGCTGGTAAATGCTTTGGGCACTGTGCCACTGCTGATCAGTGCCACAGTGCAAGTGCTCCCTATGTGAAATTGCTGTATTGATTGAATTCCATGTTTGGCTTATTTGGTTTACTGTCAGTCCCTAGTAGAGTGCACCAGGAGTGCCAGGGCTTGTAAATACAAATGCTGCTAGTGGGCCTGCAGCACGTGTTGTGCCACCCACAAGAGCGGCCTAGTAAAAGTATGTCTGAAGATCTACCATTGCTAGACCACGTGCAGTCTGGTACTGTCACGCAGACTGCGCAAGTACACCTACTTGCCAGTCCCTAAACCTTCCCTTTACTTCATGTTAGTCACCCCTATGGTAGGCCCACGGGCAGGGTGCATTGTAAGCATAAGGTAGGACAAGCCTGACAAGGTTGGCATGTCCTAATAGTGAATTACAGCCATATTCGTTTTTCACTAGTGTAAGGTAACCTGCTCTCCATCAGTTAGAATGGGCTGCCAGGATTATTAATGCTATAATCCTAGCGGGCTCGGGGAGCATGGTGCAATGTCGAGTTTGGTATCCCTGAACTCAGGGTTCAATAACGCATCCGTTTGGGTGGATGGTTTTTGGACTCTGTGTTTGAAAATAGCACTTTTAGAAAGTAGCTATTTTCTTGTCTAACTGTCTACCGGTCTCTGCTGGTTCTGGTGTGCGTGTGACAGGAGCTGGGTGGCTCCAGAGGTCTGAATGAGTCAGTGGGGGATGAGTGGGGCATTTGCTTTGAGAGTAGGGGAAGAGTAGCTCCTGATAGCCTGCCCTGCCTGATACAATGCTGACTCCGCCCCCCTGCCAGGCGACTGATGACTCTGTGCCTGCCTGGGACTTTCCTGGCCCACCTCCTGCCGGGCAACTGATGGCCCTGCCCCTGCCAGTGACAATGCTGGCTCCGCTCCTGCTGGGCGGCTGAAGACTCTGCCCTGCACAGTGAATAGGCCAGGTGCTTCGGCCTGGCAAACCCACAACAAACCCAAGATGGGGGGAAATTCCCCTGCATGGACAAAGGGATCAAAGCCAAAAAGGGGTATAAGAGAAGGAGACCTGAACCAAGAATTTAGATCACTTCTGACAAGGAAACCTGAACCAAGGACAAGAAGCCTGCTGATCTAAGGACTGCCTACCCCTTCTGCCAGAGTGCTGGTTGTTGGGGGAATCCTGCATTGCTTCTTTATTTTTGCCAAGGAACCAGGAGAGAGGAACTGTGTGTGTACTCTCAATCTTTGCTAAGAAAATCTCCAAGGGCTGGAAGAGTGCCAGTCTCCTGTTGAAGTCACAGGGCTAAAGGACTTCATCTGCTTAAAGTGCTGTTTGCTGGAACTTGTGAATCCAGCACCTCTGAAAGAACCCAGCAATCTTGACGCCGATGGACGCCGGCCGCCGGGCCCGATCGACGCCAGCAACAACGCCAGTGAGTAGTGAGTTCGGCTCCAGCTCCAAGTGACCTCGTGTCTGCACCGCTGCTGATCGCATCGACTTCGAGCCCTCTCGACGCCGTGAGCGCTGCTCACTCTTGCAACATCGACATCGATGACGCCGTATCCTGCTTCATCTCGTGAGCGCTGCTCCTGCCTGACTTCGGTCGACGCCGCTGCAGATCGCCCCGACTCCGAGGCCCGATCGACGCCGAAGATGCGATGCCGGACATCTCGACGCCGCTGATCATCGAGTGCTTCACTTTTCCAAGGTACTGTGTTGTGGGGGTCTGTGCGACTCCGGGCTCGACGTAGCGCTCCTCGCGGTCGACGCCAAACCTTTGATTAACTTTGCCTCGACGTCGTGTGACTCCCGTGTGGGTTACATTGTTGCCAGGAACTGTGTTTTAAAGAAGAAGAGTTGCTTTTGTTACTAAAGACTTTGTGCTAAGAAGAAACCGCGCTTGAACTATTATTTTTTCCTTCCAAGAGTATTTATTAAGACTGTGGTATATTTTGTCGTTATTTGGTCTTGTGCTAAGCCTTATATAAAAATACTTATTTTTATAATACTACTGTGTCGTGTCCATTTGTAGTGTATTCACTTTATTACTGTATGTGGTCATAAATGCTTAACGCACTGCCTCTGAGATAAGCCTGTCTGCTTTGCCAAGCTACCAAGGGGGTGAGCAGGGGTTATCTAAGTGTGTGATCCCCTTGCCCTGACTAGAAAAGGTGTGTCCCTATTTGTCAGAAGTGTATACCTCTGCCAACTAGAGACAGCCGCTTCTAACATTGGTGGGTCAGCGGTGAGGATTTGAACTTTGCATTTATGACCCATGTGCAGTGATTAGTGTGCGCTACATAGTGAAAGCAGACCATAGCGCATCCACAATCTACTTGGTTGGATATTCTATTTTTGTTCTCCGCTTTCCTGGAACTTGATTTTTGAAACTGCCAGTTTTGGCCATGAGTGATGCCGGAGTCACTACCCCTGCTGTTGTTGGGGAGGAATTTGATAGGAGTAAGATAAAGGAGTACAAAGCACAGCAGCTGAAACACTTTTGCAAGCAATTGAAAGTCCCTACTCCAGGCCTCTCCAAGAAAGCAGAATATCTCAAAGCATTGGAAGCCTGGCTAGAGGCCAGAAATCCCTCTGATCCGGTGGTGGTACCGACAGAGGAAGGGGAGGAGGAGGTGCCAGTGAATGGGCCCACATCCCCTCCTGGCAGCAGTGTTTCCTCCAAAGGTCTTTCTCCTGAAGAAAGAGAAGAAAGGGAGAAAGAGCGAGCTTACAACATGGAAATGGCAAAACTTAAGATAAATGGGCAGTTGGAAATAGAGAATGCAAGAGGCAGGAGAGAAGCTGATATGGAGATCAAAAGGTTAGAGTTTGAGAGAGAGAAGTTAGCTTTTGAGCGTGATACCAGGATGAGGGAGTTGGAGCTCAAAGCTAAAGAGTTAGAATTGAATCCCTCTGGTGGCAGCATCCCATCTGTGCCTGCAGAAAGTAGGTTTTATTTTCCTAAAGATGTGATCAAAGATTTTCAGAAGAATGAGGATATTGGTCAATGGTTTAAAGCATATGAGTTAGCATTGTTGGCCCACCGGGTCCCTGAGAAGGATTGGGGAGCGGGGTTGTGGGGTCGCTTTGTGAATGAGGGAAGAGATACCCTGTTAGACATGCCTGTTGAGGATAGGATGTCTTATGCTCATATGAAAGATGCTTTAATGCTTTAATGTTAAGGTATGGCCTAACCCCAGAAAAGTACATACAGGCCTTTAGAGAATGTAAGAAGTTGCCTGGTACTACGTGGGTGGAATATGTGTCATATTTTTGCAGAGCCATGGATGGTTGGGTAAAGGGCAGCAAAGTGGAAAGTTATGATGCTCTTTATGATTTGTTTGCTTGGGAGCACTTGTCTAATAACTGTTTTCCAGAGCTGCACCAGCACCTTATTGATAGCAAGATATCTAACCCTAGAAAACTTGCTGAGGAGGCGGACCGCTGGGTCAGTACCAGGGTCCACAAGGGTCCAGTGGGAGACTCAGCCAAAGGTGGGCAGGGTCCCCAGCAGAAGAGTGGGGGGGACAAGGGTAAACAGAAGGAGTTCCAGAAAGGGTCCCAAAGTAATCCCCAAGGGAACCAAGGGAAGGGTTCCCAGCCTCCCCCAGATAAGAAATCAGAGGCCCCGACAGGTAAACCTGTTCGTAGGGGCCCAATGACCTGCTTCGCTTGTAAGCAGGTGGGACACCGTTTTTATGATCCTCAGTGTCCCTTGAAGAACTCTACTGCACCACCACGTGCAGCTCCCCGTCAGTTGGCGAGTGTAGCCCTGGGAGGGGAGGAGATGGTTGCCCATGGTGGGGAGGGTCCCGCAGAGATGTCCCTGGTCTCTCTAGGAGACATGGAATTGGTCCCTCCACCCCCTCTGCCTAGTAACACTAAGAAATATAGGCAGTGGGTGACCATTAATGGCCATAGAGTGGAAGCTCTCAGAGACACCGGAGCGAGTGTGACAGCTGTCAAGTGTCACTTGGTGTCAAGAGAGCAGGTTGTTCCCCACGCATTCTACCCTGTGATAGCTGCTGACAACTCCCAGAGAGAGTGTGAGGTAGCTCAAGTTTCCTTTGAATGGGGGGGAGTTTCAGGTACTCTTCAAGTTGCTGTAAGGCCCGCCATGCCTGTTGATTGTCTCCTGGGCAATGATTTGGAAGACTCCCCTTGGGCTAAGGTGGAGAGGGAGACACATTTGAAAATGTTGGGTGTGCCAGAGTGGGTGTGTGCAACCACTCTATCCATGACAGCAAGTAAGGGTGTTGATGGGGTTCTGGAGCCTGAAAGTATGGCCCAGGACCCAGCTGTGAAGAGAAGAGGCAGGGGGCGCGGGAAACCGTCCCCCGTAGTTCCCGTGGTCCAGGAGGAGGCAGACCTTGAGGGGTCTGCCCTGGAACCCACAGGTGAACAAGTGGCTGAACTGGGAGACCTGCCCGAGCTGACCCTTTGGCAGCAGGATGGTGGTCCCTCCAGGGAGGAATTCTGTGCAGGACAGAAAGTGTGCCCTTCTCTTGTGGGTATGAGGCAGCAGGCCTCAGCCCAAACCTCGGGTGATCAGTCAGGGTCACATTTTGTTTACTGGTAGAACGACCTCCTGTATAGCGAGCCTAAGGCTGCTGAGCCTGGGTCAGCCCGTGTGCTGGTGGTACCCCAGCACTTCAGAGCCTTCCTACTGGGTTTGGCTCATGACGTTCCTTTAGCTGGACATCTGGGGCAGGACAAGACCTATGACAGGCTTGTCACCCATTTTTATTGGCCTCAGATGAGAAGGGATACAGATATCCATTGCAAGACCTGTCAAACTTGCCAGGCAAGTGTGAAAAGCGGGCGGAAGCAGAAGGCTCCCCTCCAACCTTTTCCCGTGGTCAGTACCCCCTTTGACCAGGTGGGGATTGACATTGTTGGGCCCCTGGACCCCAAGACAGCCCTGGGCAACAGGTTCATCCTGGTCTTGGTGGACCATGCCACACGGTACCCGGAAGCCATCCCTCTCAGAACGGTGACGGCCCCCGTGGTGGGACGGGCACTGATGGGTGTTTTCTCCAGAATGGGGTTCCCCAGAGAGGTGGTGTCAGACCGGACCACCAACTTCATTTCCAACTATATGAAGTCTTTGTGGAAGGAGTGTGGGGTAACCTACAAGTTCACCACTCCTTACCACCCTCAAGGTAATGGGTTGGTTGAAAGATTCAACCGTACCCTTAAAGGCATGATTATGGGTCTTGAAGAACCAATGAGGCGTAAATGGGACGTCCTCTTGCCATGCCTGTTGTTTGCTTACCGTGAGGTGCCACAGAAGTCTCTAGGGTTCAGCCCCTTTGAGCTTTTGTATGGACACCCGGTAAGAGGACCTTTGAGTCTGGTCAAAGAAGGCTGGGAGCAATCTCCCAGGAAACCTCCCCAGGATGTATACAGTTACATGCTGGCCTTTAGGAACCAGACTAGGCGCTTCAGAGATCTTGCTCAGGCAAATCTGGAGGCCAGCCAGGAGGAGATGAAGCGGTGGTACGACCAGAAGGCCACTCTGGTAGAGCTTCAGCCTGGACAAAAAGTTTGGGTCATGTCCCCGGTGGAACCTTGTAAGCTCAAGGACAGATGGACTGGACCATTTGAGGTTGTGGAGAAAAAGAGCGATGTCACCTACATGGTGGACTTGAAGTCTCCCAGGAACCCCTTGCGGGTCCTGAATGTCAACCGTTTGAAGCCCCACTTAGAAAGGTCCGAAGTGGGCATGCTCCTAGCTACAGATGCTGGAATGGAGGAGGAGAGTGAGCCTCTTCCTGACCTCCTGTATGCAAAAGAGCAAGATGGGTCCGTGGATGGTGTTATCCTCTCTGACACACTGACCCCTGAGCAGCAGCAGGATTGTCGCCAACTGTTGGGACAATTCCCTGATCTGTTCTCCTTGATTCCTGGTGTCACTCAGTGGTGTGTCCATGATGTGGACACTGGGGACAGCACTCCTGTGAAGCACAAGGCTTACAGAGTGACTGACAAGGTCAGAGCATACATCAAGGAGGAGGTCTCCAAAATGTTTGCCTTAGGGGTGGCTGAGTCCTCTAGCAGTCCTTGGGCCAGCCCAGTGGTCTTGGTCCCAAAGGCTGCAGCGCCTGGTGCTTCACCGGAGCTTCGGTTCTGTGTGGATTACCGAGGACTCAATTCAGTCACCAAGACTGACGCGCACCCCATCCCCAGAGCTGATGAGCTCATAGATCGGTTGGGGGCTGCCCGGTACCTTAGTACGTTTGATCTAACGTCTGGGTACTGGCAGATCGCCTTGACTGATGGGGCAAAAGAGAGGTCCGCATTCTCCACACCAGATGGGCACTACCAGTTCCGGGTTATGCCCTTTGGGATGAAGAATGCCCCTGCCACCTTCCAGAGGTTGGTCAACCAGGTCTTGGCTGGGCTGGAGGATTTCAGTGCCGCCTACCTGGACGACATCGCAGTGTTCAGCGCTAGCTGGGAGGAACACTTGCGCCACCTCCAGGAAGTGTTGTTGGCCCTGCGCAGAGCAGGCCTCACAATCAAAGCCAGTAAGTGCCAGATTGCGCAGGGTTCAGTGGTGTACTTGGGGCACCAGGTAGGGAGCGGCAAGGTGGCCCCCCTGCAGCCCAAGATTGATACCATCCTGGCATGGGCACCGCCCAAAACCCAGACTCAGGTGAGAGCCTTCTTGGGTCTCACGGGTTATTACAGGAGGTTTGTCAAGGATTATGGTAACATTGTGCACCCCTTGACTTCGCTGACTTCCAGGAAGCAGCCACGACTTGTGATCTGGACTGACGCCTGTCAGACGGCCTTTGACACCCTGAAAACTGCAATGTGCACAGCACCCATACTCCAGGCACCCGACTTTTCTAAAGAATTTGTTGTCCAGACGGACGCTTCAGAGCATGGCGTGGGGGCTGTTCTAGCTCAGGTGAATGGAGAGGGCCGAAACTTACCTGTAGCCTTCATAAGTAGGAGGTTACTTCCCAGGGAACAGAGGTGGAGTGCGATAGAAAGAGAAGCATTTGCTGTGGTCTGGGCGCTGAAGAAGCTAAGACCCTACCTGTTTGGGACTCACTTCCGGGTTCAGACAGACCACAGGCCCCTCAGATGGTTGATGCAGATGAGAGGTGAGAATCCAAAGCTGTTGAGGTGGTCCATTTCCCTACAGGGGATGGACTTCACGGTGGAACACCGCCCTGGCACAGATCACGCCAATGCTGATGGTCTGTCCAGATTTTTCCGCCTTAGTGATGAGGACTCCCTAGGGTAAGGGTAGTTCTCCCCACATTTCAGCTGGAGGGGACACGTGTTAGACCTGGCATCATTGGCATGAGTCTCTCCTCCATTTTTTCTGTTTGCCTCCCCTGTTTACGATGTTTTTGCTGGTAAATGCTTTGGGCACTGTGCCACTGCTGATCAGTGCCACAGTGCAAGTGCTCCCTATGTGAAATTGCTGTATTGATTGAATTCCATGTTTGGCTTATTTGGTTTACTGTCAGTCCCTAGTAGAGTGCACCAGGAGTGCCAGGGCTTGTAAATACAAATGCTGCTAGTGGGCCTGTAGCACGTGTTGTGCCACCCACAAGAGCGGCCTAGTAAAAGTATGTCTGAAGGTCTACCATTGCTAGACCACGTGCAGTCTGGTACTGTCACGCAGACTGCGCAAGTACACCTACTTGCCAGTCCCTAAACCTTACCTTAACTTCATGTTAGTCACCCCTATGGTAGGCCCACGGGCAGGGTGCATTGTAAGCATAAGGTAGGACAAGCCTGACAAGGTTGGCATGTCCTAATAGTGAATTACAGCCATATTCGTTTTTCACTAGTGTAAGGTAACCTGCTCTCCATCAGTTAGAATGGGCTGCCAGGATTATTAATGCTATAATCCTAGCGGGCTCGGGGAGCATGGTGCAATGTCGAGTTTGGTATCCCTGAACTCAAGGTTTAATAACGCATCCGTTTGGGTGGATGGTTTTTGGACTCTGTGTTTGAAAATAGCACTTTTAGAAAGTAGCTATTTTCTTGTCTAACTGTCTACCGGTCTCTGCTGGTTCTGGTGTGCATGTGACAGGAGCTGGGTGGCTCCAGAGGTCTGAATTAGTCAGTGTGGGATGAGTGGGGCATTTGCTTTAAGAGTAGGGGAAGAGTAGCTCCTGATAGCCTGCCCTGCCTGATACAATGCTGGCTCCGCCCCCCTGCCAGGCGACTGATGACTCTGTGCCTGCCTGGGACTTTCCTGGCCCACCTCCTGCCGGGCAACTGATGGCCCTGCCCCTGCCAGTGACAATGCTGGCTCCGCTCCTGCTGGGCGGCTGAAGACTCTGCCCTGCACAGTGAATAGGCCAGGTGCTTCGGCCTGGCAACACCCACAACAAACCCAAGATGGGGGGAAATTCTCCTGCATGGACAAAGGGATCAAAGCCAAAAAGGGGTATAAGAGAAGGACCCCTGAACCAAGAATTTAGATCACTTCTGACAAGGAAACCTGAACCAAGGACAAGAAGCCTGCTGATCTAAGGACTGCCTACCCCTTCTGCCAGAGTGCTGGTTGTTGGGGGAATCCTGCATTGCTTCTTTATTTTTGCCAAGGAACCAGGAGAGAGGAACTGTGTGTGTACTCTCAATCTTTGCTAAGAAAATCTCCAAGGGCTGGAAGAGTGCCAGTCTCCTGTTGAAGTCACAGGGCTAAAGGACTTCATCTGCTTAAAGTGCTGTTTGCTGGAACTTGTGAATCCAGCACCTCTGAAAGAACCCAGCAATCTTGACGCCGACGGACGCCGCCGAATCCAGCTCGACATCGTGAGTAACGGCTCCAGTGTCCCGCTTCCTCGACGCCGGCCGCCGGGCCCGATCGACGCCAGCAACAACGCCAGTGAGTAGTGAGTTCGGCTCCAGCTCCAAGTGACCTCGTGTCTGCACCGCTGCTGATCGCATCGACTTCGAGCCCTCTCGACGCCGTGAGCGCTGCTCACTCTTGCAACAACCACATCGACGACGCCGTATCCTGCTTCATCTCGTGAGCGCTGCTCCTGCCTGACTTCGGTCGACGCCGCTGCAGATCGCCCCGACTCCGAGGCCCGATCGACGCCGAAGACGCGACGCCGGACATCTCGACGCCGCTGATCATCGAGTGCTTCACTTTTCCAAGGTACTGTGTTGTGGGGGTCTGTGCGACTCCGGGCTCGACGTAGCGCTCCTCGCGGTCGACGCCGAACCTTTGGATTAACTTTGCCTCGACGTCGTGTGACTCCCGTGTGGGTTACATTGTTGCCAGGAACTGTGTTTTAAAGAAGAAGAGTTGCTTTTGTTACTAAAGACTTTGTGCTAAGAAGAAACCGTGCTTGAACTATTATTTTTTCCTTCCGAGAGTATTTATTAAGACTGTGGTATATTTTGTCGTTATTAGGTCTTGTGCTAAGCCTTATATAAAAATACTTATTTTTATAATACTACTGTGTCGTGTCCATTTGTAGTGTATTCACTTTATTACTGTATGTGGTCATAAATGCTTAACGCACTGCCTCTGAGATAAGCCTGTCTGCTTTGCCAAGCTACCAAGGGGGTGAGCAGGGGTTATCTAAGTGTGTGATCCCCTTGCCCTGACTAGAAAAGGTGTGTCCCTATTTGTCAGAAGTGTATACCTCTGCCAACTAGAGACAGCCGCTTCTAACATTCTCTAATAGTGCTGCTCTCTACTGAAGACGGGCTCAACCCAGAAACACATGTCTAGAGATATACAGCAGTGTGTGCACCAACTTTGGTGAAAAACTCCAGCTAATTTTGAAGTATGTTTGAACTGTGTACTGCATTTACCAGGATGCAATGGGGCAAACTGTGCTGGGACTGTGAGGCAGTGTGCTCCCAACACCCTTTCTGTTTAAAAGGCTCCCTTGAGCCAGCAAGCTGACGAGCTTTAGAGATGCACCTGTGTGCCTGTGAGTGGTACTGTGACCTAAGAGGAACTTGGCACAGTTCCAGCAACCCCAGATGATATTTTCTTTTGCTCTCTAATACTGCTGCTCTCTACTGAAAACGGACTCAACCCAGAAACACATGTCTAGAGATATACAACAATGTCTGCACCAACTTTGGTGAATAACTCCAGCTAATTTTGAAGTAAGTCTGAACTGTGTACTGCATTTACCAGGATGCAATGGGGCAAACTGTGCTGGGACTGTGAGGCAGTGTGCTCCCAACCCCCTTTCTGTTTAAAAGGCTCACTTGAGCCAGCAAGTTGGCGAGCTTTGGAGATGCACCTGTGTGTCTGTGAGTGGTACTGTGACCTAAGAGGAACTTTGCAGCATTTCTAGCAACCCCAGTTGATTTTTTTTCTCTCTCTAATACTGCTGCTCTCTACTGAAGACGGGCTCAACCCAGAAACACGTGTCCAGAGATATACAGCAATGTCTGCACTAACTTTGGTGAAAAACTCCAGCTAATTTTGAAGTAAGTTTGAACTGTGTACTGCATTTACCAGGATGCAATGGGGCAAACTGTGCTGGGACTGTGAGGCAGTGTGCTCCCAACCCCCTTACTGTTTAAAAGGCTCCCTTGAGCCAGCAAGCTGACGATCTTTGGAGATGCACCTGTGTGTCTGTGAGTGGTACTGTGACCTAAGAGGAACTTGGCAGCATTTCCAGCAATCCCAGATGATTATTTTTTTGCTCTCTAATACTGCTGCTCTCTACTGAAGACGGGCTCAACCCAGAAACACGTGTATAGAGATATACAGCAATGTCTGCATCAACTTTGGTGAAAAACTCCAGCTAATTTTGAAGTAAGTCTGAACTGTGTACTGCATTTACCAGGATGCAATGGGGCAAACTGTGCTGGGACTGTGAGGCAGTATGCTCGCAACCCCCATTCTGTTTAAAAGGCTCCCTTCAGCCAGCAAGCTGACGAGCTTTGGAGATGCACCTGTGTGCCTGTGAGTGGTACTGTGACCTAAGAGGAACTTGGCAGCATTTCCAGCAACCCCAGATTATTATTTTTTTTGCTCTCTAATACAGCTGCTCTCTACTGAAGACGGGCTCAACCCAGAAACACGTGTCTAGACATGTACAGCAATGTCTGCACCAACTTTGGTGAAAAACTCCAGCTAATTTTGAAGTAAGTTTGAACTGTGTACTGCATTTACCAGGATGCAATGGGGCAAACTGTGCTGGGACTGTGAGGCAGTGTGCTCGCAACCCCCATTCTGTTTAAAAGGCTCCCTTGAGCCAGCAAGCTGACGAGCTTTGGAGATGCATCTGTGTGCCTGTGAGTGGTACTGTGACCTAAGAGGAACTTGGCAGCATTTCCAGCAACCCCAGATGATTTTATTTTGTTCTCTAATAGTGCTGCTCTCTACTGAAGACGGGCTCAACCCAGAAACACGTGTCTAGAGATATACAGCAGTGTGTGCACCAACTTTGGTGAAAAACTCCAGCTAATTTTGAAGTAAGTTTGAACTGTGTACTGCATTTACCAGGATGCAATGGGGCAAACTGTGCTGGGACTGTGAGGCAGTGTGCCCCCAACACCCTTTCTGTTTAAAAGGCTCCCTTGAGCCAGCAAGCTGACGAGCTTTGGAGATGCACCTGTGTGCCTGTGAGTGGTACTGTGTCCTAAGAGGAACTTGGCAGCATTTCTAGCAACCGCAGATGATTTTATTTTGTTCTCTAATAGTGCTGCTCTCTACTGAAGACGGGCTCGAGCCTGAAACAGCTGTCTAGATATATAGAGCAATGGTTGCCCCAACTTTGGTGAAACACTCCAGCTAATTTTGAAGTAAGTTTGAACTTTGCACTGCATTTACCAGGATGCAATGGGGCAAATTGTGCTGGGACTGTGAGGCAGTGGGCTCCTAACCCCCTTACTGTTTAACAGGCTCCCTTGAGCCAGCAAGCTGACGAGCTTTGGAGATGCACATGTATGTCTGTGAGTGGTACTGTGACCTAAGAGGAACTTGGCAGCATTTCCATCAACCACAGTTTTTTTTTTGCTCCCTAATACTGCTGCTCTCTACTGAAGACGGGCTCAACCAAGAAACACGTGTCTAGACATATACATCAATGTCTGCACCAACTTTGGTGAAAAACTCCAGCTAATTTTGAAGTAAGTTTGAACTGTGTACTGCATTTACCAGGATGCAATGGGGCAAACTGTGCTGGGACTGTGAGGCAGTGTGCTCCCAACCTCCTTTCTGTTTAAAAGGCTCCCTTGAGCCAGCAAGCTGACGAGCTTTGGAGATGCACTTGTGTGCCTGTGAGTGGTACTGTGACCTAAGAGGAACTTGGCAGCATTTCCAGCAACCCCAGATGATTAGTTTTTTGCTCTCTAATACTGCTGCTCTCTACTGAAGACGGGCTCAACCCAGAAACACGTGTCTAGAGATATACAGCAATGTCTGCACCAACTTTGGTGAAAAACTCCAGCTAATTTTGAGGTAAGTTTGAACGGTGTACTGCATTTACCAGGATGCAATGGGGCAAACTGTGCTGGGACTGTGAGGCAGTGTGCCCCCAACACCCTTTCTGTTTAAAAGGCTCCCTTGAGCCAGCAAGCTGACGAGCTTTGGAGATGCACCTGTGTGTCTGTGAGTGGTACTGTGACCTAAGAGGAACTTGGCAGCATTTCCAGCAACCCCAGATGATTATTTTTTTGCTCTCTAATACTGCTGCTCTCTACTGAAGACGGGCTCAACCCAGAAACACGTGTCTAGAGATATACAACAATGTCTGCACCAACTTTGGTGAAAAACTCCAGCTAATTTTGAAGTAAGTCTGAACTGTGTACTGCATTTACCAGGATGCAATGGGGCAAACTGTGCTGGGACTGTGAGGCAGTGTGCTCCCAACCCCCTTTCTGTTTAAAAGGCTCCCTTGAGCCAGCAAGTTGGCGAGCTTTGGAGATGCACCTGTGTGTCTGTGAGTGATACTGTGACCTAAGAGGAACTTTGCAGCATGTCCAGCAACCACAGTTTTTTTTTTGCTCCCTAATACTGCTGCTCTCTACTGAAGACGGGCTCAACCCAGAAACACGAGTCTAGAGATATACAGCAATGTCTGCACCAACTTTGGTGAAAAACTCCAGCTAATTTTGAAGTAAGTTTGAACTGTGTACTGCATTTACCAGGATGCAATGGGGCAAACTGTGCTGGGACTGTGAGGCAGTGTGCTCCCAACCCCCTTTCTGTTTAAAAGGCTCCCTTGAGCCAGCAAGTTGGCGAGCTTTGGAGATGCACCTGTGTGCCTGTGAGTGGTACTGTGACCTAAGAGGAACTTGGCAGCATTTCCAGCAACCCCAGATGATTTTATTTTGTTCTCTAATAGTGCTGCTCTCTACTGAAGACTGGCTAAACCCAGAAACACGTGTCTGGAGATATACAGCAGTGTGTGCACCTACTTTGGTGAAAAACTCCAGCTAATTTTGAAGTAAGTTTGAACTGTGTACTGCATTTACCAGGATGCAATCTGGCAAACTGTGCTGGGACTGTGAGGCAGTGTGCCCCCAACAGCCTTTCTGTTTAAAAGGCTCCCTTGAGCCAGCAAGCTGACGAGCTTTGAAGATGCACCTGTGTGCCTGTGAGTGGTACTGTGACCTAAGAGGAACTTGGCAGCATTTCCAGCAACCCCAGATGATTAGTTTTTTGCTCTCTAATACTGCTGCTCTCAACTGAAGACGGGCTCAACCCAGAAACACGTGTCTAGAGATATACAGCAATGTCTGCACCAACTTTGGTGAAAAACTCCAGCTAATTTTGAAGTAAGTTTGAACTGTGTACTGCATTTACCAGGATGCAATGGGGCAAACTGTGCTGGGACTGTGAGGCAGTGTGCCCCCAACACCCTTTCTGTTTAAAAGGCTCCCTTGAGCCAGCAAGCTGACGAGCTTTGGAGATCACTTGTGTGCCTGTGAGTGGTAAGTGACCTAAGAGGAACTTTGCAGCATTTCCAGCAACCACAGTTTTTTTTTTTGCTCCCTAATACTGCTGCTCTCTACTGAAGACGGGCTCAACCCAGAAACACGTGTCTAGAGATATACAGCAATGTCTGCACCAACTTTGGTGAAAAACTCCAGCTAACTTTGAAGTAAGTTTGAACTGTGTACTGCATTTACCAGGATGCAATGGGGCAAACTGTGCTGGGACTGTGAGGCAGTGTGCCCCCAACACCCTTTCTGTTTAAAAGGCTCCCTTGAGCCAGCAAGCTGACGAGCTTTGGAGATGCACCTGTGTGCCTTCGAGAGGTACTGTGACCTAAGAGGAACTTGGCACAGTTCCAGCAACCCCAGATGATATTTTCTTTTGCTCTCTAATACTGCTGCTCTCTACTGAAGACGGACTCAAGCCTGAAACACGTGTCTAGAAATATAGAGCAATGTCTGCACCAACTTTGGTGAAACACTCCAGCTAATTTTGAAGTAAGTTTGAACTTTGTACTGTATTTACCAGGATGCGATGGGGCAAACTGTGCTGGGACTGTGAGGCAGTGTGCTCCCAACCCCCTTACTGTTTAAAAAAGGCTCCCTTGAGCCAGCAAGCTGACGAGCTTTGGAGATGCACCTGTGTGTCTGTGAGTGGTACTGTGACCTAAGAGGAACTTGGCAGCATTTCCAGCAACCCCAGATGATTATTTTTTTGCTCTCTAATACTGCTGCTCTCTACTGAAGACGGGCTCAACCCAGAAACACGTGTCTAGAGATATACAACAATGTCTGCACCAACTTTGGTGAAAAACTCCAGCTAATTTTAAAGTAAGTCTGAACTGTGTACTGCATTTACCAGGATGCAATGGGGCAAACTGTGCTGGGACTGTGAGGCAGTGTGCTCCCAACCCCCTTTCTGTTTAAAAGGCTCCCTTGAGCCAGCAAGCTGACGAGCTTTGGAGATGCACTTGTGTGCCTGTGAGTGGTACTGTGACCTAAGAGGAACTAGGCAGCATTTCCAGCAACCACAGATGATTATTTTTTTGCTCTCTAATACTGCTGCTCTCTACTGAAGAGGGGCTCAACCCAGAAACACGTGTCTAGAGATATACAGCAATGTCTGCATCAACTTTGGTGAAAAACTCCAGCTAATTTTGAAGTAAGTCTGAACTGTGTACTGCATTTACCAGGATGCAATCGGGCAAACTGTGCTGGGACTGTGAGGCAGTATGCTTGCAACCCCCATTCTGTTTAAAAGGCTCCCTTCAGCCAGCAAGCTGACGAGCTTTGGAGATGCACCTGTGTGCCTGTGAGTGGTACTGTGAACTAAGAGGAACTTGGCAGCATTTCCAGCAACCCCAAATTATTATTTTTTTTGCTCTCTAATACAGCTGCTCTCTACTGAAGACGGGCTCAACCCAGAAACACGTGTCTAGACATATACAGCAATGTCTGCACCAACTTTGGTGAAAAACTACAGCTAATTTTGAAGTAAGTTTGAACTGTGTACTGCATTTACCAGGATGCAATGGGGAAAACTGTGCTGGGACTGTGAGGCAGTGTGCTCCCAACCCCCTTACTGTTTGAAAAGGCTCCCTTGAGCCAGCAAGCTGACGAGCTTTGGAGATGCACCTGTGTGTCTGTGAGTGGTACTGTGACCTAAGAGGAACTTGGCAGCATTTCCAGCAACCCCAGATGATTATTTTTTGCTCTATAATACTGCTGCTCTCTACTGAAGACGGGCTCAACCCAGAAACACGTGTCTAGAGATATACAACAATCTCTGCACCAACTTTGGTGAAAAACTCCAGCTAATTTTGAAGTAAGTCTGAACTGTGTACTGCATTTACCAGGATGCAATGGGGCAAACTGTGCTGGGACTGTGAGGCAATGTGCTCCCAACCCCCTTTCTGTTTAAAAGGCTCCCTTGAGCCAGCAAGTTGGCAAGCTTTGGAGATGCACCTGTGTGTCTGTGAGTGGTACTGTGACCTAAGAGGAACTTTGCAGCATTTCTAGCAACCCCAGTTGATTTTTTTTGCTCTCTAATACTGCTGCTCTCTACTGAAGACGGGCTCAACCCAGAAACACGTCTCTAGAGATATACAGCAATGTCTGCACCAACTTTGGTGAAAAACTCCAGCTAATTTCGAAGTAAGTTTGAACTGTGTACTGCATTTACCAGGATGCAATGGGGCAAACTGTGCTGGGACTGTGAGGCAGTGTGCTCCCAACCCCCTTTCTGTTTAAAAGGCTCCCTTGAGCCAGCAAGCTGACGAGCTTTGGAGATGCACTTGTGTGCCTGTGAGTGGTACTGTGACCTAAGAGGAACTAGGCAGCATTTCCAGCAACCACAGATGATTATTGTTTTGCTCTCTAATACTGCTGCTCTCTACTGAAGAGGGGCTCAACCCAGAAACACGTGTCTAGAGATATACAGCAATGTCTGCATCAACTTTGGTGAAAAACTCCAGCTAATTTTGAAGTAAGTCTGAACTGTGTACTGCATTTACCAGGATGCAATCGGGCAAACTGTGCTGGGACTGTGAGGCAGTATGCTTGCAACCCCCATTCTGTTTAAAAGGCTCCCTTCAGCCAGCAAGCTGACGAGCTTTGGAGATGCACCTGTGTGCCTGTGAGTGGTACTGTGAACTAAGAGGAACTTGGCAGCATTTCCAGCAACCCCAAATTATTATTTTTTTTGCTCTCTAATACAGCTGCTCTCTACTGAAGACGGGCTCAACCCAGAAACACGTGTCTAGACATATACAGCAATGTCTGCACCAACTTTGGTGAAAAACTCCAGCTAATTTTGAAGTAAGTTTGAACTGTGTACAGCATTTACCAGGATACAATGGGGCAAACTGTGCTGGGACTGTGAGGCAGTATGCTTGCAACCCCCATTCTGTTTAAAAGGCTCCCTTCAGCCAGCAAGCTGACGAGCTTTGGAGATGCACCTGTGTGCCTGTGAGTGGTACTGTGAACTAAGAGGAACTTGGCAGCATTTCCAGCAACCCCAAATTATTATTTTTTTTGCTCTCTAATACAGCTGCTCTCTACTGAAGACGGGCTCAACCCAGAAACACGTGTCTAGACATATACAGCAATGTCTGCACCAACTTTGGTGAAAAACTCCAGCTAATTTTGAAGTAAGTTTGAACTGTATACTGCATTTACCAGGATGCAATGGGGCAAACTGTGCTGGGACTGTGAGGCAGTGTGCTCCCAACCCCCTTACTGTTTGAAAAGGCTCCCTTGAGCCAGCAAGCTGACGAGCTTTGGAGATGCACTTGTGTGCCTGTGAGTGGTACTGTGACCTAAGAGGAACTTTGCAGCATTTCCAGCAACCACAGTTTTTTTTTTTGCTCCCTAATACTGCTGCTCTCTACTGAAGACGGGCTCAACCCAGAAACACGTGTCTAGAGATATACAGCAATGTCTGCACCAACTTTGGTGAAAAACTCCAGCTAACTTTGAAGTAAGTTTGAACTGTGTACTGCATTTACCAGGATGCAATGGGGCAAACTGTGCTGGGACTGTGAGGCAGTGTGCTCGCAACCCCCATTCTGTTTAAAAGGCTCCCTTCAGCCAGCAAGCTGACGAGCTTTGGAGATGCATCTGTGTGCCTGTGAGTGGTACTGTGACCTAAGAGGAACTTGGCAGCATTTCCAGCAACCCCAGATGATTTTATTTTGTTCTCTAATAGTGCTGCTCTCTACTGAAGACGGGCTCAACCCAGAAACACATGTCTAGAGATATACAGCAGTGTGTGCACCAACTTTGGTGAAAAACTCCAGCTAATTTTGAAGTACGTTTGAACTGTGTACTGCATTTACCAGGATGCAATGGGGCAAACTGTGCTGGGACTGTGAGGCAGTGTGCCCCCAACACCCTTTCTGTTTAAAAGGCTCCCTTGAGCCAGCAAGCTGACGAGCTTTGGAGATGCACCTGTGTGCCTTCGAGTGGTACTGTGACCTAAGAGGAACTTGGCACAGTTCCAGCAACCCCAGATGATATTTTCTTTTGCTCTCTAATACTGCTGCTCTCTACTGAAGACGGACTCAAGCCTGAAACACGTGTCTAGAAATATAGAGCAATGTCTGCACCAACTTTGGTGAAACACTCCAGCTAATTTTGAAGTAAGTTTGAACTTTGTACTGCATTTACCAGGATGCAATGGGGCAAACTGTGCTGGGACTGTGAGGCAGTGTGCTCCCAACCCCCTTACTGTTTAAAAAAGGCTCCCTTGAGCCAGCAAGCTGACGAGCTTTGGAGATGCACCTGTGTGTCTGTGAGTGGTACTGTGACCTAAGAGGAACTTGGCAGCATTTCCAGCAACCCCAGATGATTATTTTTTTGCTCTCTAATACTGCTGCTCTCTACTGAAGACGGGCTCAACCCAGAAACACGTGTCTAGAGATATACAACAATGTCTGCACCAACTTTGGTGAAAAACTCCAGCTAATTTTGAAGTAAGTCTGAACTGTGTACTGCATTTACCAGGATGCAATGGGGCAAACTGTGCTGGGACTGTGAGGCAGTGTGCTCCCAACCCCCTTTCTGTTTAAAAGGCTCCCTTGAGCCAGCAAGTTGGCAAGCTTTGGAGATGCACCTGTGTGTCTGTGAGTGGTACTGTGACCTAAGAGGAACTTTGCAGCATTTCTAGCAACCCCAGTTGATTTTTTTTGCTCTCTAATACTGCTGCTCTCTACTGAAGACGGGCTCAACCCAGAAACACGTGTCTAGAGATATACAGCAATGTCTGCACCAACTTTGGTGAAAAACTCGAGCTAATTTCGAAGTAAGTTTGAACTGTGTACTGCATTTACCAGGATGCAATGGGGCAAACTGTGCTGGGACTGTGAGGCAGTGTGCTCCCAACCCCCTTTCTGTTTAAAAGGCTCCCTTGAGCCAGCAAGCTGACGAGCTTTGGAGATGCACTTGTGTGCCTGTGAGTGGTACTGTGACCTAAGAGGAACTAGGCAGCATTTCCAGCAACCACAGATGATTATTTTTTTGCTCTCTAATACTGCTGCTCTCTACTGAAGAGGGGCTCAACCCACAAACACGTGCCTAGAGATATACAGCAATGTCTGCATCAACTTTGGTGAAAAACTCCAGCTAATTTTGAAGTAAGTCTGAACTGTGTACTGCATTTACCAGGATGCAATCGGGCAAACTGTGCTGGGACTGTGAGGCAGTATGCTTGCAACCCCCATTCTGTTTAAAAGGCTCCCTTCAGCCAGCAAGCTGACGAGCTTTGGAGATGCACCTGTGTGCCTGTGAGTGGTACTGTGAACTAAGAGGAACTTGGCAGCATTTCCAGCAACCCCAAATTATAATTTTTTTTGCTCTCTAATACAGCTGCTCTCTACTGAAGACGGGCTCAACCCAGAAATACGTGTCTAGACATATACAGCAATGTCTGCACCAACTTTGGTGAAAAACTCCAGCTAATTTTGAAGTAAGTTTGAACTGTGTACTGCATTTACCAGGATGCAATGGGGCAACCTGTGCTGGGACTGTGAGGCAGTGTGCTCCCAACCCCCTTACTGTTTGAAAAGGCTCCCTGAGCCAGAAAGCTGACGAGCTTTGGAGATGCACCTGTGTGTCTGTGAGTGGTACTGTGACCTAAGAGGAACTTGGCAGCATTTCCAGCAACCCCAGATGATTATTTTTTTGCTCTATAATACTACTGCTCTCTACTGAAGACGGGCTCAACCCAGAAACACGTGTCTAGAGATATACAACAATCTCTGCACCAACTTTGGTGAAAAACTCCAGCTAATTTTGAAGTAAGTCTGAACTGTGTACTGCATTTACCAGGATGCAATGGGGCAAACTGTGCTGGGACTGTGAGGCAGTGTGCTCCCAACCCCCTTTCTGTTTAAAAGGCTCCATTGAGCCAGCAAGTTGGCAAGCTTTGGAGATGCACCTGTGTGTCTGTGAGTGGTACTGTGACCTAAGAGGAACTTTGCAGTATCTCTAGCAACCCCAGTTGATTTTTTTTGCTCTCTAATACTGCTGCTCTCTACTGAAGACGGGCTCAACCCAGAAACACGTCTCTAGAGATATACAGCAATGTCTGCACCAACTTTGGTGAAAAACTCCAGCTAATTTCGAAGTAAGTTTGAACTGTGTACTGCATTTACCAGGATGCGATGGGGCAAACTGTGCTGGGACTGTGAGGCAGTGTGCTCCCAACCCCCTTTCTGTTTAAAAGGCTCCCTTGAGCCAGCAAGCTGACGAGCTTTGGAGATGCACTTGTGTGCCTGTGAGTGGTACTGTGACCTAAGAGGAACTAGGCAGCATTTCCAGCAACCACAGATGATTATTGTTTTGCTCTCTAATACTGCTGCTCTCTACTGAAGAGGGGATCAACCCAGAAACACGTGTCTAGAGATATACAGCAATGTCTGCATCAACTTTGGTTAAAAACTCCAGCTAATTTTTTAAGTAAGTCTGAACTGTGTACTGCATTTACCAGGATGCAATCGGGCAAACTGTGCTGGGACTGTGAGGCAGTATGCTTGCAACCCCCATTCTGTTTAAAAGGCTCCCTTCAGCCAGCAAGCTGACGAGCTTTGGAGATGCACCTGTGTGCCTGTGAGTGGTACTGTGAACTAAGAGGAACTTGGCAGCATTTCCAGCAACCCCAAATTATTATTTTTTTGCTCTCTAATACAGCTGCTCTCTACTGAAGACGGGCTCAACCCAGAAACACGTGTCTAGACATATACAGCAATGTCTGCACCAACTTTGGTGAAAAACTCCAGCTAATTTTGAAGTAAGTTTGAACTGTGTACAGCATTTACCAGGATACAATGGGGCAAACTGTGCTGGGACTGTGAGGCAGTATGCTTGCAACCCCCATTCTGTTTAAAAGGCTCCCTTCAGCCAGCAAGCTGACGAGCTTTGGAGATGCAACTGTGTGCCTGTGAGTGGTACTGTGAACTAAGAGGAACTTGGCAGCATTTCCAGCAACCCCAAATTATTATTTGTTTTGCTCTCTAATACAGCTGCTCTCTACTGAAGACGGGCTCAACCCAGAAACACGTGTCTAGACATATACAGCAATGTCTGCACCAACTTTGGTGAAAAACTCCAGCTAATTTTGAAGTAAGTTTGAACTGTGTACTGCATTTACCAGGATGCAATGCAGCAAACTGTGCTGGGACTGTGAGGCAGTGTGCTCCCAACCCCCTTACTGTTTGAAAAGGCTCCCTTGAGCCAGCAAGCTGACGAGCTTTGGAGATGCACCTGTGTGTCTGTGAGTGGTACTGTGACCTAAGAGGAACTTGGCAGCATTTCCAGCAACCCCAGATGATTATTTTTTTGCTCTCTAATACTGCTGCTCTCTACTGAAGAGGGGCTCAACCCAGAAACACGTGTCTAGAGATATACAGCAATGTCTGCATCAACTTTGGTGAAAAACTCCAGCTAATTTTGAAGTAAGTCTGAACTGTGTACTGCATTTACCAGGATGCAATCGGGCAAACTGTGCTGGGACTGTGAGGCAGTATGCTTGCAACCCCCATTCTGTTTAAAAGGCTCCCTTCAGCCAGCAAGCTGACGAGCTTTGGAGATGCACCTGTGTTCCTGTGAGTGGTACTATGACCTAAGAGGAACTTGGCAGCATTTCCAGCAACCCCAAATTATTATTTTTTTTGCTCTCCAATACAGCTGCTCTCTACTGAAGAACGGGCTCAACCCAGAAACACGTGTCTAGACATATACAGCAATGTCTGCACCAACTTTGGTGAAAAACTCCAGCTAATGTTGAAGTAAGTTTAAACTGTGTACTGCATTTACCAGGATGCAATGGGGCAAACTGTGCTGGAACTGTGAGGCAGTGTGCTCGCAACCCCCATTCTGTTTAAAAGGCTCCCTTCAGCCAGCAAGCTGACGAGCTTTGGAGATGCATCTGTGTGCCTGTGAGTGGTACTGTGACCTAAGAGGAACTTGGCAGCATTTCCAGCAACCCCAGATGATTTTATTTTGTTCTCTAATAGTGCTGCTCTCTACTGAAGACGGGCTCAACCCAGAAACACGTGTCTAGAGATATACAGCAGTGTGTGCACCAACTTTGGTGAAAAACTCCAGCTAATTTTGTAGAAAGTTTGAACTGTGTACTGCATTTGCCAGGATGCAATGGGGCAAACTGTGCTGGGACTGTGAGGCAGTGTGCCCCCAACACCCTTTCTGTTTAAAAGGCTCCCTTGAGCCAGCAAGCTGACGAGCTTTGGAGATGCACCTGTGTGCCTGTGAGTGGTACTGTGACCTAAGAGGAACTTGGCAGCATTTCCATCAACCCCAGATGATATTTTTTTTTGCTCTATAATACTGCTGCCTTCTACTGAAGACGGGCTCAAGCCTGAAACACGTGTCTAGAAATATAGAGCAATGTCTGCACCAACTTTGGTGAAACACTCCAGCTAATTTTGAAGTAAGTTTGAACTTTGTACTGCATTTACCAGGATGCAATGGGGCAAACTGTGCTGGGACTGTGAGGCAGTGTGCTCCCAGCCCCCTTACTGTTTAAAAGGCTCCCTTGAGCCAGCAAGCTGACGAGCTTTGGAGATGCACCTGTGTGTCTGTGAGTGGTACTGTCACCTAAGAGGAACTTGGCAGCATTTCCAGCAACCCCAGATGATTATTTTTTTGCTCTCTAATACTGTTGCTCTCTACTGAAGACGGGCTCAACCCAGAAACACGTGTCTAGAGATATACAACAATGTCTGCACCAACTTTGGTGAAAAACTCCAACTAATTTTGAAGTAAGTCTGAACTGTGTACTGCATTTACCAGGATCCAATGGGGCAAACTGTGCTGGGACTGTGAGGCAGTGTGCTCCCAACCCCTTTTCTGTTTAAAAGGCTCCCTTGAGCCAGCAAGTTGGCGAGCTTTGGAGATGCACCTGTGTGTCTGTGAGTGGTACTGTGACCTAAGAGGAACTTTGCAGCATTTCCAGCAACCCCAGTTGATTTTGTTTGCTCTCTAATACTGCTGCTCTCTACTGAAGACGGGCTTAACCCAGAAACACGTGTCTAGACATATACAGCAATGTCTGCACCAACTTTGGTGAAAAACTCCAGCTAATTTTGAAGTAAGTTTGAACTGTGTACTGCATTTACCAGGATGCAATGGGGCAAACTGTGCTGGGACTGTGAAGCAGTGTGCTCTCAACCCCCTTTCCGTTTAAAAGGCTCCCTTGAGCCAGCAAGCTGACGAGCTTTGGAGATGCACTTGTGTCCCTGTGAGTGGTACTGTGACCTAAGAGGAACTTGGCAGCATTTCCAGCAACCCCAGTTGATTATTTTTTTGCTCTCTAATACTGCTGATCTCTACTGAAGACGGGCTCAACCCAGAAACACGTGTCTAGAGATATACAGCAATGTCTGCATCAACTTTGGTGAAAAACTCCAGCTAATTTTGAAGTAAGTCTGAACTGTGTACTGCATTTACCAGGATGCAATCGGGCATACTGTGCTGGGACTGTGAGGCAGTATGCTTGCAACCCCCATTCTGTTTAAAAGGCTCCCTTCAGCCAGCAAGCTGACGAGCTTTGGAGATGCACCTGTGTTCCTGTGAGTGGTACTGTGACCTAAGAGGAACTTGGCAGCATTTCCAGCAACCCCAAATTATTATTTTTTTTGCTCTCTAATACAGCTGCTCTCTACTGAAGACGGGCTCAACCCAGAAATACGTGTCTAGACATATACAGCAATGTCTGCACCAACTTTGGTGAAAAACTCCAGCTAATTTTGAAGTAAGTTTGAACTGTGTACTGCATTTACCAGGATGCAATGGGGCAAACTGTGCTGGGACTGTGAGGCAGTGTGCTCCCAACCCCCTTACTGTTTGAAAAGGCTCCCTTGAGCCAGCAAGCTGACGAGCTTTGGAGATGCACCTGTGTGTCTGTGAGTGGTACTGTGACCTAAGAGGAACTTGGCAGCATTTCCAGCAACCCCAGATGATTATTTTTTTGCTCTATAATACTACTGCTCTCTACTGAAGACGGGCTCAACCCAGAAACACGTGTCTAGAGATATACGACAATCTCTGCACCAACTTTGGTGAAAAACTCCAGCTAATTTTGAAGTAAGTCTGAACTGTGTACTGCTTTTACCAGGATGCAAACGGGCAAACTGTGCTGGGACTGTGAGGCAGTGTGCTCCCAACCCCCTTTCTGTTTAAAAGGCTCCATTGAGCCAGCAAGTTGGCAAGCTTTGGAGATGCACCTGTGTGTCTGTGAGTGGTACTGTGACCTAAGAGGAACTTTGCAGTATTTCTAGCAACCCCAGTTGATTTTTTTTGCTCTCTAATACTGCTGCTCTCTACTGAAGACGGGCTCAACCCAGAAACACGTCTCTAGAGATATCCAGCAATGTCTGCACCAACTTTGGTGAAAAACTCCAGCTAATTTCGAAGTAAGTTTGAACTGTGTACTGCATTTACCAGGATGCGATGGGGCAAACTGTGCTGGGACTGTGAGGCAGTGTGCTCCCAACCCCCTTTCTGTTTAAAAGGCTCCCTTGAGCCAGCAAGCTGACGAGCTTTGGAGATGCACTTGTGTGCCTGTGAGTGGTACTGTGACCTAAGAGGAACTAGGCAGCATTTCCAGCAACCACAGATGATTATTGTTTTGCTCTCTAATACTGCTGCTCTCTACTGAAGAGGGGATCAACCCAGAAACACGTGTCTAGAGATATACAGCAATGTCTGCATCAACTTTGGTTAAAAACTCCAGCTAATTTTTTAAGTAAGTCTGAACTGTGTACTGCATTTACCAGGATGCAATCGGGCAAACTGTGCTGGGACTGTGAGGCAGTATGCTTGCAACCCCCATTCTGTTTAAAAGGCTCCCTTCAGCCAGCAAGCTGACGAGCTTTGGAGATGCACCTGTGTGCCTGTGAGTGGTACTGTGAACTAAGAGGAACTTGGCAGCATTTTCAGCAACCCCAAATTATTATTTTTTTGCTCTCTAATACAGCTGCTCTCTACTGAAGACGGGCTCAACCCAGAAACACGTGTCTAGACATATACAGCAATGTCTGCACCAACTTTGGTGAAAAACTCCAGCTAATTTTGAAGTAAGTTTGAACTGTGTACAGCATTTACCAGGATACAATGGGGCAAACTGTGCTGGGACTGTGAGGCAGTATGCTTGCAACCCCCATTCTGTTTAAAAGGCTCCCTTCAGCCAGCAAGCTGACGAGCTTTGGAGATGCAACTGTGTGCCTGTGAGTGGTACTGTGAACTAAGAGGAACTTGGCAGCATTTCCAGCAACCCCAAATTATTATTTGTTTTGCTCTCTAATACAGCTGCTCTCTACTGAAGACGGGCTCAACCCAGAAACACGTGTCTAGACATATACAGCAATGTCTGCACCAACTTTGGTGAAAAACTCCAGCTAATTTTGAAGTAAGTTTGAACTGTGTACTGCATTTACCAGGATGCAATGCAGCAAACTGTGCTGGGACTGTGAGGCAGTGTGCTCCCAACCCCCTTACTGTTTGAAAAGGCTCCCTTGAGCCAGCAAGCTGACCAGCTTTGGAGATGCACCTGTGTGTCTGTGAGTGGTACTGTGACCTAAGAGGAACTTGGCAGCATTTCCAGCAACCCCAGATGATTATTTTTTTGCTCTCTAATACTGCTGCTCTCTACTGAAGAGGGGCTCAACCCAGAAACACGTGTCTAGAGATATACAGCAATGTCTGCATCAACTTTGGTGAAAAACTCCAGCTAATTTTGAAGTAAGTCTGAACTGTGTACTGCATTTACCAGGATGCAATCGGGCAAACTGTGCTGGGACTGTGAGGCAGTATGCTTGCAACCCCCATTCTGTTTAAAAGGCTCCCTTCAGCCAGCAAGCTGACGAGCTTTGGAGATGCACCTGTGTTCCTGTGAGTGGTACTATGACCTAAGAGGAACTTGGCAGCATTTCCAGCAACCCCAAATTATTATTTTTTTTGCTCTCTAATACAGCTGCTCTCTACTGAAGAACGGGCTCAACCCAGAAACACGTGTCTAGACATATACAGCAATGTCTGCACCAACTTTGTTGAAAAACTCCAGCTAATGTTGAAGTAAGTTTGAACTGTGTACTGCATTTACCAGGATGCAATGGGGCAAACTGTGCTGGAACTGTGAGGCAGTGTGCTCGCAACCCCCATTCTGTTTAAAAGGCTCCCTTCAGCCAGCAAGCTGACGAGCTTTGGAGATGCATCTGTGTGCCTGTGAGTGGTACTGTGACCTAAGAGGAACTTGGCAGCATTTCCAGCAACCCCAGATGATTTTATTTTGTTCTCTAATAGTGCTGCTCTCTACTGAAGACGGGCTCAACCCAGAAACACGTGTCTAGAGATATACAGCAGTGTGTGCACCAACTTTGGTGAAAAACTCCAGCTAATTTTGTAGAAAGTTTGAACTGTGTACTGCATTTGCCAGGATGCAATGGGGCAAACTGTGCTGGGACTGTGAGGCAGTGTGCCCCCAACACCCTTTCTGTTTAAAAGGCTCCCTTGAGCCAGCAAGCTGACGAGCTTTGGAGATGCACCTGTGTGCCTGTGAGTGGTACTGTGACCTAAGAGGAACTTGGCAGCATTTCCATCAACCCCAGATGATATTTTTTTTTGCTCTATAATACTGCTGCCTTCTACTGAAGACGGGCTCAAGCCTGAAACACGTGTCTAGAAATATAGAGCAATGTCTGCACCAACTTTGGTTAAACACTCCAGCTAATTTTGAAGTAAGTTTGAACTTTGTACTGCATTTACCAGGATGCAATGGGGCAAACTGTGCTGGGACTGTGAGGCAGTGTGCTCCCAGCCCCCTTTCTGTTTAAAAGGCTCCCTTGAGCCAGCAAGCTGACGAGCTTTGGAGATGCACCTGTGTGTCTGTGAGTGGTACTGTCACCTAAGAGGAACTTGGCAGCATTTCCAGCAACCCCAGATGATTATTTTTTTGCTCTCTAATACTGTTGCTCTCTACTGAAGACGGGCTCAACCCAGAAACACGTGTCTAGAGATATACAACAATGTCTGCACCAACTTTGGTGAAAAACTCCAACTAATTTTGAAGTAAGTCTGAACTGTGTACTGCATTTACCAGGATCCAATGGGGCAAACTGTGCTGGGACTGTGAGGCAGTGTGCTCCCAACCCCTTTTCTGTTTAAAAGGCTCCCTTGAGCCAGCAAGTTGGCGAGCTTTGGAGATGCACCTGTGTGTCTGTGAGTGGTACTGTGACCTAAGAGGAACTTTGCAGCATTTCCAGCAACCCCAGTTGATTTTGTTTGCTCTCTAATACTGCTGCTCTCTACTGAAGACGGGCTTAACCCAGAAACACGTGTCTAGACATATACAGCAATGTCTGCACCAACTTTGGTGAAAAACTCCAGCTAATTTTGAAGTAAGTTTGAACTGTGTACTGCATTTACCAGGATGCAATGGGGCAAACTGTGCTGGGACTGTGAAGCAGTGTGCTCTCAACCCCCTTTCCGTTTAAAAGGCTCCCTTGAGCCAGCAAGCTGACGAGCTTTGGAGATGCACTTGTGTCCCTGTGAGTGGTACTGTGACCTAAGAGGAACTTGGCAGCATTTCCAGCAACCCCAGTTGATTATTTTTTTACTCTCTAATACTGCTGATCTCTACTGAAGACGGGCTCAACCCAGAAACACGTGTCTAGAGATATACAGCAATGTCTGCATCAACTTTGGTGAAAAACTCCAGCTAATTTTGAAGTAAGTCTGAACTGTGTACTGCATTTACCAGGATGCAATCGGGCAAACTGTGCTGGGACTGTGAGGCAGTATGCTTGCAACCCCCATTCTGTTTAAAAGGCTCCCTTCAGCCAGCAAGCTGACGAGCTTTGGAGATGCACCTGTGTTCCTGTGAGTGGTACTGTGACCTAAGAGGAACTTGGCAGCATTTCCAGCAACCCCAAATTATTATTTTTTTTGCTCTCTAATACAGCTGCTCTCTACTGAAGATGGGCTCAACCCAGAAACACGTGTCTAGACATATACAGCAATGTCTGCACCAACTTTGGTGAAAAACTCCAGCTAATGTTGAAGTAAGTTTGAACTGTGTACTGCATTTACCAGGATGCAATGGGGCAAACTGTGCTGGAACTGTGAGGCAGTGTGCTCGAAACCCCAATTCTGTTTAAAAGGCTCCCTTCAGCCAGCAAGCTGACGAGCTTTGGAGATGCATCTGTGTGCCTGTGAGTGGTACTGTGACCTAAGAGGAACTTGGCAGCATTTCCAGCAACCCCAGATGATTTTATTTTGTTCTCTAATAGTGCTGCTCTCTACTGAAGACGGGCTCAACCCAGAAACACGTGTCTAGAGATATACAGCAGTGTGTGCACCAACTTTGGTGAAAAACTCCAGCTAATTTTGTAGAAAGTTTGAACTGTGTACTGCATTTGCCAGGATGCAATGGGGCAAACTGTGCTGGGACTGTGAGGCAGTGTGCCCCCAACACCCTTTCTGTTTAAAAGGCTCCCTTGAGCCAGCAAGCTGACGAGCTTTGGAGATGCACCTGTGTGCCTGTGAGTGGTACTGTGACCTAAGAGGAACTTGGCAGCATTTCCATCAACCCCAGATGATTTTTTTTTTTGCTCTATAATACTGCTGCCTTCTACTGAAGACGGGCTCAAGCCTGAAACACGTGTCTAGAAATATAGAGCAATGTCTGCACCAACTTTGGTGAAACACTCCAGCTAATTTTGAAGTAAGTTTGAACTTTGTACTGCATTTACCAGGATGCAATGGGGCAAACTGTGCTGGGACTGTGAGGCAGTGTGCTCCCAGCCCCCTTACTGTTTAAAAGTCTCCCTTGAGCCAGCAAGCTGACGAGCTTTGGAGATGCACTTGTGTCCCTGTGAGTGGTACTGTGACCTAAGAGGAACTTGGCAGCATTTCCAGCAACCCCAGATGATTATTTTTTTGCTCTCTAATACTGCTGCTCTCTACTGAAGACGGGCTCAACCCAGAAACACGTGTCTAGACATATACAGCAATGTCTGCACCAACTTTGGTGAAAAACTCCAGCTAATTTTGAAGTAAGTTTGAACTGTGTACTGCATTTACCAGGATGCAATGGGGCAAACTGTGCTGGGACTGTGAGGCAGTGTGCTCGCAACCCCCATTCTGTTTAAAAGGCTCCCTTCAGCCAGCAAGCTGACGAGCTTTGGAGATGCATCTGTGTGCCTGTGAGTGGTACTGTGACCTAAGAGGAACTTGGAAGCACTTCCAGCAACCCCAGATGATTTTATTTTGTTCTCTAATAGTGCTGCTCTCTACTGAAGACTGGCTGAACCCAGAAACACGTGTCTGGAGATATACAGCAGTGTGTGCACCTACTTTGGTGAAAAACTCCAGCTAATTTTGAAGTAAGTTTGAACTGTGTACTGCATTTACCAGGATGCAATCTGGCAAACTGTGCTGGGACTGTGAGGCAGTGTGCCCCCAACACCCTCTCTGTTTAAAAGGCTCCCTTGAGCCAGCAAGCTGACGAGCTTTGGAGATGCACCTGTGTGCCTGTGAGTGGTACTGTGACCTAAGAGGAACTTGGCAGCATTTCCAGCAACCCCAGATTATATATTTTTTTCTCTCTAATACTGCTGCTCTCTACTGAAGACGGGCTCAAGCCTGAAACACGTGTCTAGAAATATAGAGCAATGTCTGCACCAACTTTGTTGAAACACTCCAGCTAATTTTGAAGTAAGTTTGAACTTTGTACTGCATTTACCAGGATGCAATGGGGCAAACTTTGCTGGGACTGTGAGGCAGTGTGGTCCCAAGCCCCTTACTGTTTAAAAGGCTCCCTTAAACCAGAAAGCTGACAAGCTTTGGAGATGCACCTGTGTGTCTGTGAGTGGTACTGTGACCTAAGAGGAACTTGGCAGCATTTCCAGCATCCCCAGATGATTATTTTCTTGCTCTCTAATACTGCTGCTCTCTACTGAAGACGGGCTCAACCCAGAAACACGTGTCTAGAGATATACAACAATGTCTGCACCAACTTTGGTAAAAAACTCCAGCTAATTTTGAAGTAAGTCTGAACTGTGTACTGCATTTACCAGGATGCAATGGGGCAAACTGTGCTGGGACTGTGAGGCAGTGTGCTCCCAACCCCCTCTCTGTTTAAAAGGCTCCCTTGAGCCAGCAAGTTGGCGAGCTTTGGAGATGCACCTGTGTGCCTGTGAGTGGTACTGTGACCTAAGAGGAACTTGGCAGCATTTCCAGCAACCCCAGATGATTTTATTTTGTTCTCTAATAGTGCTGCTCTCTACTGAAGACTGGCTAAACCCAGAAACACGTGTCTGGAGATATACAGCAGTGTGTGCACCTACTTTGGTGAAAAACTCCAGCTAATTTTGAAGTAAGTTTGAACTGTGTACTGCATTTACCAGGATGCAATCTGGCAAACTGTGCTGGGACTGTGAGGCAGTGTGCCCCCAACACCCTTTCTGTTTAAAAGGCTCCCTTGAGCCAGCAAGCTGACGAGCTTTGGAGATGCACCTGTGTGCCTGTGAGTGGTACTGTGACCTAAGAGGAACTTGGCAGCATTTCCAGCAACCCCAGATTATATATTTTTTTCTCTCTAATACTGCTGCTCTCTACTGAAGACGGGCTCAAGCCTGAAACACGTGTCTAGAAATATAGAGCAATGTCTGCACCAACTTTGTTGAAACACTCCAGCTAATTTTGAAGTAAGTTTGAACTTTGTACTGCATTTACCAGGATGCAATGGGGCAAACTTTGCTGGGACTGTGAGGCAGTGTGGTCCCAAGCCCCTTACTGTTTAAAAGGCTCCCTTGAGCCAGAAAGCTGACGAGCTTTGGAGATGCACCTGTGTGTCTGTGAGTGGTACTGTGACCTAAGAGGAACTTGGCAGCATTTCCAGCAACCCCAGATGATTATTTTTTTGCTCTCTAATACTGCTGCTCTCTACTGAAGACGGGCTCAACCCAGAAACACGTGTCTAGAGATATACAACAATGTCTGCACCAACTTTGGTGAAAAACTCCAGCTAATTTTGAAGTAAGTCTGAACTGTGTACTGCATTTACCAGGATGCAATGGGGCAAACTGTGCTGGGACTGTGAGGCAGTGTGCTCCCAACCCCCTCTCTGTTTAAAAGGCTCCCTTGAGCCAGCAAGTTGGCGAGCTTTGGCGATGCACCTGTGTGCCTGTGAGTGGTACTGTGACCTAAGAGGAACTTGGCAGCATTTCCAGCAACCCCAGATTATTATTTTTTTTGCTCTCTAATACAGCTGCTCTCTACTGAAGACGGGCTCAACCCAGAAACACATGTCTAGAGATATACAGCAGTGTGTGCACCAACTTTGGTGAAAAACTCCAGCTAATTTTGAAGTAAGTTTGAACTGTGTACTGCTTTTACCAGGATGCAATGGGGCAAACTGTGCTGGGACTGTAAGGCAGTGTGCTCCCAACCCCATTTCTGTTTAAAAGGCTCCCTTGAGCCAGCAAGCTGACGAGCTTTGGAGATGCACCTGTGTGTCTGTGAGTGGTACTGTGACCTAAGAGGAACTTTGCAGCATTTCCAGCAACCCCAGTTGATTTTGTTTGCTCTCTAATACTGCTGCTCTCTACTGAAGACGGGCTTAACCCAGAAACACGTGTCTAGAGATATACAGCAATGTCTGCACCAACTTTGGTGAAAAACTCCAGCTAATTTTGAAGTAAGTTTGAACTGTGTACTGCATTTACCAGGATGCAATGTGGCAAACTGTGCTGGGACTGTGAAGCAGTGTGCTCTCAACCCCCTTTCTGTTTAAAAGGCTCCCTTGAGCCAGCAAGCTGACGAGCTTTGGAGATGCACTTGTGTGCCTGTGAGTGGTACTGTGACCTAAGAGGAACTTGGCAGCATTTCCAGCAACCCCAGATGATTATTTTTTTGCTCTCTAATACTGCTGCTCTCTACTGAAGACGGGCTCAACCCAGAAACACGTGTCTAGAGATATACAACAATGTCTGCACCAACTTTGGTGAAAAACTCCAACTAATTTTGAAGTAAGTCTGAACTGTGTACTGCATTTACCAGGATTCAATGGGGCAAACTGTGCTGGGACTGTAAGGCAGTGTGCTCCAAACCCCCTTTCGGTTACAAAGGCTACCTTGAGCCAGCAAGCTGACGAGCTTTGGAGATGCACCTGTGTGTCTGTGAGTGGTACTGTGACCTAAGGGGAACTTTGCAGCATTTCCAGCAACCCCAGTTGATTTTGTTTGCTCTCTAATACTGCTGCTCTCTACTGAAGACGGGCTTAACCCAGAAACACGTGTCTAGAGATATACAGCAATGTCTGCACCAACTTTGGTGAAAAACTCCAGCTAATTTTGAAGTAAGTTTGAACTGTGTACTGCATTTACCAGGATGCAATGGGGCAAACTGTGCTGGGACTGTGAAGCAGTGTGCTCTCAACCCCCTTTCTGTTTAAAAGGCTCCCTTGAGCCAGCAAGCTGACGAGCTTTGGAGATGCACTTGTGTGCCTGTGAGTGGTACTGTGACCTAAGAGGAACTTTGCAGCATTTCCAGCAACCCCAGTTGATTTTGTTTGCTCTCTAATACTGCTGCTCTCTACTGAAGACGGGCTTAACCCAGAAACACGTGTCTAGAGATATACAACAATGTCTGCACCAACTTTGGTGAAAAACTCCAACTAATTTTGAAGTAAGTCTGAACTGTGTACTGCATTTACCAGGATTCAATGGGGCAAACTGTGCTGGGACTGTAAGGCAGCGTGCTCCAAACCCCCTTTCGGTTTAAAAGGCTACCTTGAGCCAGCAAGCTGACGAGCTTTGGAGATGCACCTGTGTGTCTGTGAGTGGTACTGTGACCTAAGAGGAACTTTGCAGCATTTCCAGCAACCCCAGTTGATTTTGTTTGCTCTCTAATACTGCTGCTCTCTACTGAAGACGGGCTTAACCCAGAAACACGTGTCTAGAGATATACAGCAATGTCTGCACCAACTTTGGTGAAAAACTCCAGCTAATTTTGAAGTAAGTTTGAACTGTGTACTGCATTTACCAGGATGCAATGGGGCAAACTGTGCTGGGACTGTGAAGCAGTGTGCTCTCAACCCCCTTTCTGTTTAAAAGGCTCCCTTGAGCCAGCAAGCTGACGAGCTTTGGAGATGCACTTGTGTGCCTGTGAGTGGTACTGTGACCTAAGAGGAACTTGGCAGCATTTCCAGCAACCCCAGATGATTATTTTTTTGCTCTTTAATACTGCTGCTCTCTACTGAAGACGGGCTCAACCCAGAAACACGTGTCTAGATATATAAAGCAATGTCTCCACCAACTTTGGTGAAAAACTCCAGCTAATTTTGAAGTAAGTTTGAACTGTGTACTGCATTTACCAGGATGCAATGGGGCAAACTGTGCTGGGACTGTGAGGCAGTGTGCTCGCAACCCCCATTCTGTTTAAAAGGCTCCCTTCAGCCAGCAAGCTGACGAGCTTTGGAGATGCATCTGTGTGCCTGTGAGTGGTACTGTGACCTAAGAGGAACTTGGCAGCATTTCCAGCAACCCCAGATGATTTTATTTTGTTCTCTAATGGTGCTGCTCTCTACTGAAGACTGGCTAAACCCAGAAACACGTGTCTGGAGATATACAGCAGTGTGTGCACCTACTTTGGTGAAAAACTCCAGCTAATTTTGAAGTAAGTTTGAACTGTGTACTGCATTTACCAGGATTCAATCTGGCAAACTGTGCTGGGACTGTGAGGCAGTGTGCCCCCAACACCCTTTCTGTTTAAAAGGCTCCCTTGAGCCAGCAAGCTGACGAGCTTTGGAGATGCACCTGTGTGCCTGTGAGTGGTAATGTGACCTAAGAGGAACTTGGCAGCATTTCCAGCACCCCCAGATTATATATTTTTTTGCTCTCTAATACTGCTGCTCTCTACTGAAGACGGGCTCAAGCCTGAAACACGTGTCTAGAAATATAGAGCAATGTCTGCACCAACTTTGGTGAAACACTCCAGCTAATTTTGAAGTAAGTTTGAACTTTGTACTGCATTTACCAGGATGCAATGGGGCAAACTGTGCTGGGACTGTGAGGCAGTGTGGTCCCAAGCCCCTTAATGTTTAAAAGGCTCCCTTGAGCCAGCAAGCTGACGAGCTTTGGATATGCACCTGTGTGTCTGTGAGTGGTACTGTGACCTAAGAGGAACTTGGCAGCATTTCCAGCAACCCCAGATTATTATTTTTTTTTGCTTTCTAATACAGCTGCTCTCTACTGAAGACGGGCTCAACCCAGAAACACATATCTAGAGATATACAGCAGTGTGTGCACCAACTTTGGTGAAAAACTCCAGCTAATTTTGAAGTAAGTTTGAACTGTGTACTGCTTTTACCAGGATGCAATGGGGCAAACTGTGCTGGGACTGTGAAGCAGTGTGCTCTCAACCCCCTTTCTGTTTAAAAGTCTCCCTTGAGCCAGCAAGCTGACGAGCTTTGGAGATGCACTTGTGTCCCTGTGAGTGGTACTGTGACCTAAGAGGAACTTGGCAGCATTTCCAGCAACCCCAGATGATTATTTTTTTGCTCTCTAATACTGCTGCTCTCTACTGAAGACGGGCTCAACCCAGAAACACGTGTCTAGACATATACAGCAATGTCTGCACCAACTTTGGTGAAAAACTCCAGCTAATTTTGAAGTAAGTTTGAACTGTGTACTGCATTTACCAGGATGCAATGGGGCAAACTGTGCTGGGACTGTGAGGCAGTGTGCTCGCAACCCCCATTCTGTTTAAAAGGCTCCCTTCAGCCAGCAAGCTGACGAGCTTTGGAGATGCATCTGTGTGCCTGTGAGTGGTACTGTGACCTAAGAGGAACTTGGAAGCATTTCCAGCAACCCCAGATGATTTTATTTTGTTCTCTAATAGTGCTGCTCTCTACTGAAGACTGGCTGAACCCAGAAACACGTGTCTGGAGATATACAGCAGTGTGTGCACCTACTTTGGTGAAAAACTCCAGCTAATTTTGAAGTAAGTCTGAACTGTGTACTGCATTTACCAGGATTCAATGGGGCAAACTGTGCTGGGACTGTAAGGCAGTGTGCTCTCAACCCCCTTTCTGTTTAAAAGGCTCCCTTGAGCCAGCAAGCTGACGAGCTTTGGAGATGCACCTGTGTGCCTGTGAGTGGTACTGTGACCTAAGAGGAACTTGGCAGCATTTCCAGCAACCCCAGATTATACATTTTTTTCTCTCTAATACTGCTGCTCTCTACTGAAGACGGGCTCAAGCCTGAAACACGTGTCTAGAAATATAGAGCAATGTCTGCACCAACTTTGTTGAAACACTCCAGCTAATTTTGAAGTAAGTTTGAACTTTGTACTGCATTTACCAGGATGCAATGGGGCAAACTTTGCTGGGACTGTGAGGCAGTGTGGTCCCAAGCCCCTTACTGTTTAAAAGGCTCCCTTGAGCCAGAAAGCTGACAAGCTTTGGAGATGCACCTGTGTGTCTGTGAGTGGTACTGTGACCTAAGAGGAACTTGGCAGCATTTCCAGCATCCCCAGATGATTATTTTCTTGCTCTCTAATACTGCTGCTCTCTACTGAAGACGGGCTCAACCCAGAAACACGTGTCTAGAGATATACAACAATGTCTGCACCAACTTTGGTAAAAAACTCCAGCTAATTTTGAAGTAAGTCTGAACTGTGTACTGCATTTACCAGGATGCAATGGGGCAAACTGTGCTGGGACTGTGAGGCAGTGTGCTCCCAACCCCCTCTCTGTTTAAAAGGCTCCCTTGAGCCAGCAAGTTGGCGAGCTTTGGAGATGCACCTGTGTGCCTGTGAGTGGTACTGTGACCTAAGAGGAACTTGGCAGCATTTCCAGCAACCCCAGATGATTTTATTTTGTTCTCTAATAGTGCTGCTCTCTACTGAAGACTGGCTAAACCCAGAAACACGTGTCTGGAGATATACAGCAGTGTGTGCACCTACTTTGGTGAAAAACTCCAGCTAATTTTGAAGTAAGTTTGAACTGTGTACTGCATTTACCAGGATGCAATCTGGCAAACTGTGCTGGGACTGTGAGGCAGTGTGCCCCCAACACCCTTTCTGTTTAAAAGGCTCCCTTGAGCCAGCAAGCTGACGAGCTTTGGAGATGCACCTGTGTGCCTGTGAGTGGTACTGTGACCTAAGAGGAACTTGGCAGCATTTCCAGCAACCCCAGATTATATATTTTTTTCTCTCTAATACTGCTGCTCTCTACTGAAGACGGGCTCAAGCCTGAAACACGTGTCTAGAAATATAGAGCAATGTCTGCACCAACTTTGTTGAAACACTCCAGCTAATTTTGAAGTAAGTTTGAACTTTGTACTGCATTTACCAGGATGCAATGGGGCAAACTTTGCTGGGACTGTGAGGCAGTGTGGTCCCAAGCCCCTTACTGTTTAAAAGGCTCCCTTGAGCCAGAAAGCTGACGAGCTTTGGAGATGCACCTGTGTGTCTGTGAGTGGTACTGTGACCTAAGAGGAACTTGGCAGCATTTCCAGCAACCCCAGATGATTATTTTTTTGCTCTCTAATACTGCTGCTCTCTACTGAAGACGGGCTCAACCCAGAAACACGTGTCTAGAGATATACAACAATGTCTGCACCAACTTTGGTGAAAAACTCCAGCTAATTTTGAAGTAAGTCTGAACTGTGTACTGCATTTACCAGGATGCAATGGGGCAAACTGTGCTGGGACTGTGAGGCAGTGTGCTCCCAACCCCCTCTCTGTTTAAAAGGCTCCCTTGAGCCAGCAAGTTGGCGAGCTTTGGCGATGCACCTGTGTGCCTGTGAGTGGTACTGTGACCTAAGAGGAACTTGGCAGCATTTCCAGCAACCCCAGATTATTATTTTTTTTGCTCTCTAATACAGCTGCTCTCTACTGAAGACGGGCTCAACCCAGAAACACATGTCTAGAGATATACAGCAGTGTGTGCACCAACTTTGGTGAAAAACTCCAGCTAATTTTGAAGTAAGTTTGAACTGTGTACTGCTTTTACCAGGATGCAATGGGGCAAACTGTGCTGGGACTGTAAGGCAGTGTGCTCCCAACCCCCTTTCTGTTTAAAAGGCTCCCTTGAGCCAGCAAGCTGACGAGCTTTGGAGATGCACCTGTGTGTCTGTGAGTGGTACTGTGACCTAAGAGGAACTTTGCAGCATTTCCAGCAACCCCAGTTGATTTTGTTTGCTCTCTAATACTGCTGCTCTCTACTGAAGACGGGCTTAACCCAGAAACACGTGTCTAGAGATATACAGCAATGTCTGCACCAACTTTGGTGAAAAACTCCAGCTAATTTTGAAGTAAGTTTGAACTGTGTACTGCATTTACCAGGATGCAATGTGGCAAACTGTGCTGGGACTGTGAAGCAGTGTGCTCTCAACCCCCTTTCTGTTTAAAAGGCTCCCTTGAGCCAGCAAGCTGACGAGCTTTGGAGATGCACTTGTGTGCCTGTGAGTGGTACTGTGACCTAAGAGGAACTTGGCAGCATTTCCAGCAACCCCAGATGATTATTTTTTTGCTCTCTAATACTGCTGCTCTCTACTGAAGACGGGCTCAACCCAGAAACACGTGTCTAGAGATATACAACAATGTCTGCACCAACTTTGGTGAAAAACTCCAACTAATTTTGAAGTAAGTCTGAACTGTGTACTGCATTTACCAGGATGCAATGGGGCAAACTGTGCTGGGACTGTGAAGCAGTGTGCTCTCAACCCCCTTTCTGTTTAAAAGGCTCCCTTGAGCCAGCAAGCTGACGAGCTTTGGAGATGCACTTGTGTGCCTGTGAGTGGTACTGTGACCTAAGAGGAACTTTGCAGCATTTCCAGCAACCCCAGTTGATTTTGTTTGCTCTCTAATACTGCTGCTCTCTACTGAAGACGGGCTTAACCCAGAAACACGTGTCTAGAGATATACAACAATGTCTGCACCAACTTTGGTGAAAAACTCCAACTAATTTTGAAGTAAGTCTGAACTGTGTACTGCATTTACCAGGATTCAATGGGGCAAACTGTGCTGGGACTGTAAGGCAGCGTGCTCCAAACCCCCTTTCGGTTTAAAAGGCTACCTTGAGCCAGCAAGCTGACGAGCTTTGGAGATGCACCTGTGTGTCTGTGAGTGGTACTGTGACCTAAGAGGAACTTTGCAGCATTTCCAGCAACCCCAGTTGATTTTGTTTGCTCTCTAATACTGCTGCTCTCTACTGAAGACGGGCTTAACCCAGAAACACGTGTCTAGAGATATACAGCAATGTCTGCACCAACTTTGGTGAAAAACTCCAGCTAATTTTGAAGTAAGTTTGAACTGTGTACTGCATTTACCAGGATGCAATGGGGCAAACTGTGCTGGGACTGTGAAGCAGTGTGCTCTCAACCCCCTTTCTGTTTAAAAGGCTCCCTTGAGCCAGCAAGCTGACGAGCTTTGGAGATGCACTTGTGTGCCTGTGAGTGGTACTGTGACCTAAGAGGAACTTGGCAGCATTTCCAGCAACCCCAGATGATTATTTTTTTGCTCTTTAACACTGCTGCTCTCTACTGAAGACGGGCTCAACCCAGAAACACGTGTCTAGATATATAAAGCAATGTCTCCACCAACTTTGGTGAAAAACTCCAGCTAATTTTGAAGTAAGTTTGAACTGTGTACTGCATTTACCAGGATGCAATGGGGCAAACTGTGCTGGGACTGTGAGGCAGTGTGCTCGCAACCCCCATTCTGTTTAAAAGGCTCCCTTCAGCCAGCAAGCTGACGAGCTTTGGAGATGCATCTGTGTGCCTGTGAGTGGTACTGTGACCTAAGAGGAACTTGGCAGCATTTCCAGCAACCCCAGATGATTTTATTTTGTTCTCTAATGGTGCTGCTCTCTACTGAAGACTGGCTAAACCCAGAAACACGTGTCTGGAGATATACAGCAGTGTGTGCACCTACTTTGGTGAAAAACTCCAGCTAATTTTGAAGTAAGTTTGAACTGTGTACTGCATTTACCAGGATTCAATCTGGCAAACTGTGCTGGGACTGTGAGGCAGTGTGCCCCCAACACCCTTTCTGTTTAAAAGGCTCCCTTGAGCCAGCAAGCTGACGAGCTTTGGAGATGCACCTGTGTGCCTGTGAGTGGTAATGTGACCTAAGAGGAACTTGGCAGCATTTCCAGCACCCCCAGATTATATATTTTGTTGCTCTCTAATACTGCTGCTCTCTACTGAAGACGGGCTCAAGCCTGAAACACGTGTCTAGAAATATAGAGCAATGTCTGCACCAACTTTGGTGAAACACTCCAGCTAATTTTGAAGTAAGTTTGAACTTTGTACTGCATTTACCAGGATGCAATGGGGCAAACTGTGCTGGGACTGTGAGGCAGTGTGGTCCCAAGCCCCTTAATGTTTAAAAGGCTCCCTTGAGCCAGCAAGCTGACGAGCTTTGGATATGCACCTGTGTGTCTGTGAGTGGTACTGTGACCTAAGAGGAACTTGGCAGCATTTCCAGCAACCCCAGATTATTATTTTTTTTTGCTTTCTAATACAGCTGCTCTCTACTGAAGACGGGCTCAACCCAGAAACACATATCTAGAGATATACAGCAGTGTGTGCACCAACTTTGGTGAAAAACTCCAGCTAATTTTGAAGTAAGTTTGAACTGTGTACTGCTTTTACCAGGATGCAATGGGGCAAACTGTGCTGGGACTGTAAGGCAGTGTGCTCCCAACCCCCTTTCTGTTTAAAAGGCTCCCTTGAGCCAGCAAGCTGACGAGCTTTGGAGATGCACCTGTGTGTCTGTGAGTGGTACTGTGACCTAAGAGAAACTTTGCAGCATTTCCAGCAACCCCAGTTGATTTTTTTTGCTCTCTAATACTGCTGCTCTCTACTGAAGATGGGCTTAACCCAGAAACACGTGTCTAGAGATATACAGCAATGTCTGCACCAACTTTGGTGAAAAACTCCAGCTAATTTTGAAGTAAGTTTGAACTCTGTACTGCATTTACCAGGATGCAATGGGGCGAACTGTGCTGGGACTGTTAGGCAGTATGCTCCCAACACCCTTTCTGTTTAAAAGGCTCCCTTGAGCCAGCAAGTTGGCGAGCTTTGGAGATGCACCTGTGTGTCTGTGAGTGGTACTGTGACCTAAGAGGAACTTTGCAGCATTTCCAGCAACCCCAGTTGATTTTGTTTGCTCTCTAATACTGCTGCTCTCTACTGAAGACGGGCTTAACCCAGAAACACGTGTCTAGACATATACAGCAATGTCTGCACCAACTTTGGTGAAAAACTCCAGCTAATTTTGAAGTAAGTTTGAACTGTGTACTGCATTTACCAGGATGCAATGGGGCAAACTGTGCTGGGACTGTGAAGCAGTGTGCTCTCAACCCCCTTTCCGTTTAAAAGGCTCCCTTGAGCCAGCAAGCTGACGAGCTTTGGAGATGCACTTGTGTCCCTGTGAGTGGTACTGTGACCTAAGAGGAACTTGGCAGCATTTCCAGCAACCCCAGTTGATTATTTTTTTACTCTCTAATACTGCTGATCTCTACTGAAGACGGGCTCAACCCAGAAACACGTGTCTAGAGATATACAGCAATGTCTGCATCAACTTTGGTGAAAAACTCCAGCTAATTTTGAAGTAAGTCTGAACTGTGTACTGCATTTACCAGGATGCAATCGGGCAAACTGTGCTGGGACTGTGAGGCAGTATGCTTGCAACCCCCATTCTGTTTAAAAGGCTCCCTTCAGCCAGCAAGCTGACGAGCTTTGGAGATGCACCTGTGTTCCTGTGAGTGGTACTGTGACCTAAGAGGAACTTGGCAGCATTTCCAGCAACCCCAAATTATTATTTTTTTTGCTCTCTAATACAGCTGCTCTCTACTGAAGATGGGCTCAACCCAGAAACACGTGTCTAGACATATACAGCAATGTCTGCACCAACTTTGGTGAAAAACTCCAGCTAATGTTGAAGTAAGTTTGAACTGTGTACTGCATTTACCAGGATGCAATGGGGCAAACTGTGCTGGAACTGTGAGGCAGTGTGCTCGAAACCCCAATTCTGTTTAAAAGGCTCCCTTCAGCCAGCAAGCTGACGAGCTTTGGAGATGCATCTGTGTGCCTGTGAGTGGTACTGTGACCTAAGAGGAACTTGGCAGCATTTCCAGCAACCCCAGATGATTTTATTTTGTTCTCTAATAGTGCTGCTCTCTACTGAAGACGGGCTCAACCCAGAAACACGTGTCTAGAGATATACAGCAGTGTGTGCACCAACTTTGGTGAAAAACTCCAGCTAATTTTGTAGAAAGTTTGAACTGTGTACTGCATTTGCCAGGATGCAATGGGGCAAACTGTGCTGGGACTGTGAGGCAGTGTGCCCCCAACACCCTTTCTGTTTAAAAGGCTCCCTTGAGCCAGCAAGCTGACGAGCTTTGGAGATGCACCTGTGTGCCTGTGAGTGGTACTGTGACCTAAGAGGAACTTGGCAGCATTTCCATCAACCCCAGATGATTTTTTTTTTTGCTCTATAATACTGCTGCCTTCTACTGAAGACGGGCTCAAGCCTGAAACACGTGTCTAGAAATATAGAGCAATGTCTGCACCAACTTTGGTGAAACACTCCAGCTAATTTTGAAGTAAGTTTGAACTTTGTACTGCATTTACCAGGATGCAATGGGGCAAACTGTGCTGGGACTGTGAGGCAGTGTGCTCCCAGCCCCCTTACTGTTTAAAAGTCTCCCTTGAGCCAGCAAGCTGACGAGCTTTGGAGATGCACTTGTGTCCCTGTGAGTGGTACTGTGACCTAAGAGGAACTTGGCAGCATTTCCAGCAACCCCAGATGATTATTTTTTTGCTCTCTAATACTGCTGCTCTCTACTGAAGACGGGCTCAACCCAGAAACACGTGTCTAGACATATACAGCAATGTCTGCACCAACTTTGGTGAAAAACTCCAGCTAATTTTGAAGTAAGTTTGAACTGTGTACTGCATTTACCAGGATGCAATGGGGCAAACTGTGCTGGGACTGTGAGGCAGTGTGCTCGCAACCCCCATTCTGTTTAAAAGGCTCCCTTCAGCCAGCAAGCTGACGAGCTTTGGAGATGCATCTGTGTGCCTGTGAGTGGTACTGTGACCTAAGAGGAACTTGGAAGCACTTCCAGCAACCCCAGATGATTTTATTTTGTTCTCTAATAGTGCTGCTCTCTACTGAAGACTGGCTGAACCCAGAAACACGTGTCTGGAGATATACAGCAGTGTGTGCACCTACTTTGGTGAAAAACTCCAGCTAATTTTGAAGTAAGTTTGAACTGTGTACTGCATTTACCAGGATGCAATCTGGCAAACTGTGCTGGGACTGTGAGGCAGTGTGCCCCCAACACCCTCTCTGTTTAAAAGGCTCCCTTGAGCCAGCAAGCTGACGAGCTTTGGAGATGCACCTGTGTGCCTGTGAGTGGTACTGTGACCTAAGAGGAACTTGGCAGCATTTCCAGCAACCCCAGATTATATATTTTTTTCTCTCTAATACTGCTGCTCTCTACTGAAGACGGGCTCAAGCCTGAAACACGTGTCTAGAAATATAGAGCAATGTCTGCACCAACTTTGTTGAAACACTCCAGCTAATTTTGAAGTAAGTTTGAACTTTGTACTGCATTTACCAGGATGCAATGGGGCAAACTTTGCTGGGACTGTGAGGCAGTGTGGTCCCAAGCCCCTTACTGTTTAAAAGGCTCCCTTAAACCAGAAAGCTGACAAGCTTTGGAGATGCACCTGTGTGTCTGTGAGTGGTACTGTGACCTAAGAGGAACTTGGCAGCATTTCCAGCATCCCCAGATGATTATTTTCTTGCTCTCTAATACTGCTGCTCTCTACTGAAGACGGGCTCAACCCAGAAACACGTGTCTAGAGATATACAACAATGTCTGCACCAACTTTGGTAAAAAACTCCAGCTAATTTTGAAGTAAGTCTGAACTGTGTACTGCATTTACCAGGATGCAATGGGGCAAACTGTGCTGGGACTGTGAGGCAGTGTGCTCCCAACCCCCTCTCTGTTTAAAAGGCTCCCTTGAGCCAGCAAGTTGGCGAGCTTTGGAGATGCACCTGTGTGCCTGTGAGTGGTACTGTGACCTAAGAGGAACTTGGCAGCATTTCCAGCAACCCCAGATGATTTTATTTTGTTCTCTAATAGTGCTGCTCTCTACTGAAGACTGGCTAAACCCAGAAACACGTGTCTGGAGATATACAGCAGTGTGTGCACCTACTTTGGTGAAAAACTCCAGCTAATTTTGAAGTAAGTTTGAACTGTGTACTGCATTTACCAGGATGCAATCTGGCAAACTGTGCTGGGACTGTGAGGCAGTGTGCCCCCAACACCCTTTCTGTTTAAAAGGCTCCCTTGAGCCAGCAAGCTGACGAGCTTTGGAGATGCACCTGTGTGCCTGTGAGTGGTACTGTGACCTAAGAGGAACTTGGCAGCATTTCCAGCAACCCCAGATTATATATTTTTTTCTCTCTAATACTGCTGCTCTCTACTGAAGACGGGCTCAAGCCTGAAACACGTGTCTAGAAATATAGAGCAATGTCTGCACCAACTTTGTTGAAACACTCCAGCTAATTTTGAAGTAAGTTTGAACTTTGTACTGCATTTACCAGGATGCAATGGGGCAAACTTTGCTGGGACTGTGAGGCAGTGTGGTCCCAAGCCCCTTACTGTTTAAAAGGCTCCCTTGAGCCAGAAAGCTGACGAGCTTTGGAGATGCACCTGTGTGTCTGTGAGTGGTACTGTGACCTAAGAGGAACTTGGCAGCATTTCCAGCAACCCCAGATGATTATTTTTTTGCTCTCTAATACTGCTGCTCTCTACTGAAGACGGGCTCAACCCAGAAACACGTGTCTAGAGATATACAACAATGTCTGCACCAACTTTGGTGAAAAACTCCAGCTAATTTTGAAGTAAGTCTGAACTGTGTACTGCATTTACCAGGATGCAATGGGGCAAACTGTGCTGGGACTGTGAGGCAGTGTGCTCCCAACCCCCTCTCTGTTTAAAAGGCTCCCTTGAGCCAGCAAGTTGGCGAGCTTTGGCGATGCACCTGTGTGCCTGTGAGTGGTACTGTGACCTAAGAGGAACTTGGCAGCATTTCCAGCAACCCCAGATTATTATTTTTTTTGCTCTCTAATACAGCTGCTCTCTACTGAAGACGGGCTCAACCCAGAAACACATGTCTAGAGATATACAGCAGTGTGTGCACCAACTTTGGTGAAAAACTCCAGCTAATTTTGAAGTAAGTTTGAACTGTGTACTGCTTTTACCAGGATGCAATGGGGCAAACTGTGCTGGGACTGTAAGGCAGTGTGCTCCCAACCCCATTTCTGTTTAAAAGGCTCCCTTGAGCCAGCAAGCTGACGAGCTTTGGAGATGCACCTGTGTGTCTGTGAGTGGTACTGTGACCTAAGAGGAACTTTGCAGCATTTCCAGCAACCCCAGTTGATTTTGTTTGCTCTCTAATACTGCTGCTCTCTACTGAAGACGGGCTTAACCCAGAAACACGTGTCTAGAGATATACAGCAATGTCTGCACCAACTTTGGTGAAAAACTCCAGCTAATTTTGAAGTAAGTTTGAACTGTGTACTGCATTTACCAGGATGCAATGTGGCAAACTGTGCTGGGACTGTGAAGCAGTGTGCTCTCAACCCCCTTTCTGTTTAAAAGGCTCCCTTGAGCCAGCAAGCTGACGAGCTTTGGAGATGCACTTGTGTGCCTGTGAGTGGTACTGTGACCTAAGAGGAACTTGGCAGCATTTCCAGCAACCCCAGATGATTATTTTTTTGCTCTCTAATACTGCTGCTCTCTACTGAAGACGGGCTCAACCCAGAAACACGTGTCTAGAGATATACAACAATGTCTGCACCAACTTTGGTGAAAAACTCCAACTAATTTTGAAGTAAGTCTGAACTGTGTACTGCATTTACCAGGATTCAATGGGGCAAACTGTGCTGGGACTGTAAGGCAGTGTGCTCCAAACCCCCTTTCGGTTACAAAGGCTACCTTGAGCCAGCAAGCTGACGAGCTTTGGAGATGCACCTGTGTGTCTGTGAGTGGTACTGTGACCTAAGGGGAACTTTGCAGCATTTCCAGCAACCCCAGTTGATTTTGTTTGCTCTCTAATACTGCTGCTCTCTACTGAAGACGGGCTTAACCCAGAAACACGTGTCTAGAGATATACAGCAATGTCTGCACCAACTTTGGTGAAAAACTCCAGCTAATTTTGAAGTAAGTTTGAACTGTGTACTGCATTTACCAGGATGCAATGGGGCAAACTGTGCTGGGACTGTGAAGCAGTGTGCTCTCAACCCCCTTTCTGTTTAAAAGGCTCCCTTGAGCCAGCAAGCTGACGAGCTTTGGAGATGCACTTGTGTGCCTGTGAGTGGTACTGTGACCTAAGAGGAACTTTGCAGCATTTCCAGCAACCCCAGTTGATTTTGTTTGCTCTCTAATACTGCTGCTCTCTACTGAAGACGGGCTTAACCCAGAAACACGTGTCTAGAGATATACAACAATGTCTGCACCAACTTTGGTGAAAAACTCCAACTAATTTTGAAGTAAGTCTGAACTGTGTACTGCATTTACCAGGATTCAATGGGGCAAACTGTGCTGGGACTGTAAGGCAGCGTGCTCCAAACCCCCTTTCGGTTTAAAAGGCTACCTTGAGCCAGCAAGCTGACGAGCTTTGGAGATGCACCTGTGTGTCTGTGAGTGGTACTGTGACCTAAGAGGAACTTTGCAGCATTTCCAGCAACCCCAGTTGATTTTGTTTGCTCTCTAATACTGCTGCTCTCTACTGAAGACGGGCTTAACCCAGAAACACGTGTCTAGAGATATACAGCAATGTCTGCACCAACTTTGGTGAAAAACTCCAGCTAATTTTGAAGTAAGTTTGAACTGTGTACTGCATTTACCAGGATGCAATGGGGCAAACTGTGCTGGGACTGTGAAGCAGTGTGCTCTCAACCCCCTTTCTGTTTAAAAGGCTCCCTTGAGCCAGCAAGCTGACGAGCTTTGGAGATGCACTTGTGTGCCTGTGAGTGGTACTGTGACCTAAGAGGAACTTGGCAGCATTTCCAGCAACCCCAGATGATTATTTTTTTGCTCTTTAATACTGCTGCTCTCTACTGAAGACGGGCTCAACCCAGAAACACGTGTCTAGATATATAAAGCAATGTCTCCACCAACTTTGGTGAAAAACTCCAGCTAATTTTGAAGTAAGTTTGAACTGTGTACTGCATTTACCAGGATGCAATGGGGCAAACTGTGCTGGGACTGTGAGGCAGTGTGCTCGCAACCCCCATTCTGTTTAAAAGGCTCCCTTCAGCCAGCAAGCTGACGAGCTTTGGAGATGCATCTGTGTGCCTGTGAGTGGTACTGTGACCTAAGAGGAACTTGGCAGCATTTCCAGCAACCCCAGATGATTTTATTTTGTTCTCTAATGGTGCTGCTCTCTACTGAAGACTGGCTAAACCCAGAAACACGTGTCTGGAGATATACAGCAGTGTGTGCACCTACTTTGGTGAAAAACTCCAGCTAATTTTGAAGTAAGTTTGAACTGTGTACTGCATTTACCAGGATTCAATCTGGCAAACTGTGCTGGGACTGTGAGGCAGTGTGCCCCCAACACCCTTTCTGTTTAAAAGGCTCCCTTGAGCCAGCAAGCTGACGAGCTTTGGAGATGCACCTGTGTGCCTGTGAGTGGTAATGTGACCTAAGAGGAACTTGGCAGCATTTCCAGCACCCCCAGATTATATATTTTTTTGCTCTCTAATACTGCTGCTCTCTACTGAAGACGGGCTCAAGCCTGAAACACGTGTCTAGAAATATAGAGCAATGTCTGCACCAACTTTGGTGAAACACTCCAGCTAATTTTGAAGTAAGTTTGAACTTTGTACTGCATTTACCAGGATGCAATGGGGCAAACTGTGCTGGGACTGTGAGGCAGTGTGGTCCCAAGCCCCTTAATGTTTAAAAGGCTCCCTTGAGCCAGCAAGCTGACGAGCTTTGGATATGCACCTGTGTGTCTGTGAGTGGTACTGTGACCTAAGAGGAACTTGGCAGCATTTCCAGCAACCCCAGATTATTATTTTTTTTTGCTTTCTAATACAGCTGCTCTCTACTGAAGACGGGCTCAACCCAGAAACACATATCTAGAGATATACAGCAGTGTGTGCACCAACTTTGGTGAAAAACTCCAGCTAATTTTGAAGTAAGTTTGAACTGTGTACTGCTTTTACCAGGATGCAATGGGGCAAACTGTGCTGGGACTGTGAAGCAGTGTGCTCTCAACCCCCTTTCTGTTTAAAAGTCTCCCTTGAGCCAGCAAGCTGACGAGCTTTGGAGATGCACTTGTGTCCCTGTGAGTGGTACTGTGACCTAAGAGGAACTTGGCAGCATTTCCAGCAACCCCAGATGATTATTTTTTTGCTCTCTAATACTGCTGCTCTCTACTGAAGACGGGCTCAACCCAGAAACACGTGTCTAGACATATACAGCAATGTCTGCACCAACTTTGGTGAAAAACTCCAGCTAATTTTGAAGTAAGTTTGAACTGTGTACTGCATTTACCAGGATGCAATGGGGCAAACTGTGCTGGGACTGTGAGGCAGTGTGCTCGCAACCCCCATTCTGTTTAAAAGGCTCCCTTCAGCCAGCAAGCTGACGAGCTTTGGAGATGCATCTGTGTGCCTGTGAGTGGTACTGTGACCTAAGAGGAACTTGGAAGCATTTCCAGCAACCCCAGATGATTTTATTTTGTTCTCTAATAGTGCTGCTCTCTACTGAAGACTGGCTGAACCCAGAAACACGTGTCTGGAGATATACAGCAGTGTGTGCACCTACTTTGGTGAAAAACTCCAGCTAATTTTGAAGTAAGTCTGAACTGTGTACTGCATTTACCAGGATTCAATGGGGCAAACTGTGCTGGGACTGTAAGGCAGTGTGCTCTCAACCCCCTTTCTGTTTAAAAGGCTCCCTTGAGCCAGCAAGCTGACGAGCTTTGGAGATGCACCTGTGTGCCTGTGAGTGGTACTGTGACCTAAGAGGAACTTGGCAGCATTTCCAGCAACCCCAGATTATACATTTTTTTCTCTCTAATACTGCTGCTCTCTACTGAAGACGGGCTCAAGCCTGAAACACGTGTCTAGAAATATAGAGCAATGTCTGCACCAACTTTGTTGAAACACTCCAGCTAATTTTGAAGTAAGTTTGAACTTTGTACTGCATTTACCAGGATGCAATGGGGCAAACTTTGCTGGGACTGTGAGGCAGTGTGGTCCCAAGCCCCTTACTGTTTAAAAGGCTCCCTTGAGCCAGAAAGCTGACAAGCTTTGGAGATGCACCTGTGTGTCTGTGAGTGGTACTGTGACCTAAGAGGAACTTGGCAGCATTTCCAGCATCCCCAGATGATTATTTTCTTGCTCTCTAATACTGCTGCTCTCTACTGAAGACGGGCTCAACCCAGAAACACGTGTCTAGAGATATACAACAATGTCTGCACCAACTTTGGTAAAAAACTCCAGCTAATTTTGAAGTAAGTCTGAACTGTGTACTGCATTTACCAGGATGCAATGGGGCAAACTGTGCTGGGACTGTGAGGCAGTGTGCTCCCAACCCCCTCTCTGTTTAAAAGGCTCCCTTGAGCCAGCAAGTTGGCGAGCTTTGGAGATGCACCTGTGTGCCTGTGAGTGGTACTGTGACCTAAGAGGAACTTGGCAGCATTTCCAGCAACCCCAGATGATTTTATTTTGTTCTCTAATAGTGCTGCTCTCTACTGAAGACTGGCTAAACCCAGAAACACGTGTCTGGAGATATACAGCAGTGTGTGCACCTACTTTGGTGAAAAACTCCAGCTAATTTTGAAGTAAGTTTGAACTGTGTACTGCATTTACCAGGATGCAATCTGGCAAACTGTGCTGGGACTGTGAGGCAGTGTGCCCCCAACACCCTTTCTGTTTAAAAGGCTCCCTTGAGCCAGCAAGCTGACGAGCTTTGGAGATGCACCTGTGTGCCTGTGAGTGGTACTGTGACCTAAGAGGAACTTGGCAGCATTTCCAGCAACCCCAGATTATATATTTTTTTCTCTCTAATACTGCTGCTCTCTACTGAAGACGGGCTCAAGCCTGAAACACGTGTCTAGAAATATAGAGCAATGTCTGCACCAACTTTGTTGAAACACTCCAGCTAATTTTGAAGTAAGTTTGAACTTTGTACTGCATTTACCAGGATGCAATGGGGCAAACTTTGCTGGGACTGTGAGGCAGTGTGGTCCCAAGCCCCTTACTGTTTAAAAGGCTCCCTTGAGCCAGAAAGCTGACGAGCTTTGGAGATGCACCTGTGTGTCTGTGAGTGGTACTGTGACCTAAGAGGAACTTGGCAGCATTTCCAGCAACCCCAGATGATTATTTTTTTGCTCTCTAATACTGCTGCTCTCTACTGAAGACGGGCTCAACCCAGAAACACGTGTCTAGAGATATACAACAATGTCTGCACCAACTTTGGTGAAAAACTCCAGCTAATTTTGAAGTAAGTCTGAACTGTGTACTGCATTTACCAGGATGCAATGGGGCAAACTGTGCTGGGACTGTGAGGCAGTGTGCTCCCAACCCCCTCTCTGTTTAAAAGGCTCCCTTGAGCCAGCAAGTTGGCGAGCTTTGGCGATGCACCTGTGTGCCTGTGAGTGGTACTGTGACCTAAGAGGAACTTGGCAGCATTTCCAGCAACCCCAGATTATTATTTTTTTTGCTCTCTAATACAGCTGCTCTCTACTGAAGACGGGCTCAACCCAGAAACACATGTCTAGAGATATACAGCAGTGTGTGCACCAACTTTGGTGAAAAACTCCAGCTAATTTTGAAGTAAGTTTGAACTGTGTACTGCTTTTACCAGGATGCAATGGGGCAAACTGTGCTGGGACTGTAAGGCAGTGTGCTCCCAACCCCCTTTCTGTTTAAAAGGCTCCCTTGAGCCAGCAAGCTGACGAGCTTTGGAGATGCACCTGTGTGTCTGTGAGTGGTACTGTGACCTAAGAGGAACTTTGCAGCATTTCCAGCAACCCCAGTTGATTTTGTTTGCTCTCTAATACTGCTGCTCTCTACTGAAGACGGGCTTAACCCAGAAACACGTGTCTAGAGATATACAGCAATGTCTGCACCAACTTTGGTGAAAAACTCCAGCTAATTTTGAAGTAAGTTTGAACTGTGTACTGCATTTACCAGGATGCAATGTGGCAAACTGTGCTGGGACTGTGAAGCAGTGTGCTCTCAACCCCCTTTCTGTTTAAAAGGCTCCCTTGAGCCAGCAAGCTGACGAGCTTTGGAGATGCACTTGTGTGCCTGTGAGTGGTACTGTGACCTAAGAGGAACTTGGCAGCATTTCCAGCAACCCCAGATGATTATTTTTTTGCTCTCTAATACTGCTGCTCTCTACTGAAGACGGGCTCAACCCAGAAACACGTGTCTAGAGATATACAACAATGTCTGCACCAACTTTGGTGAAAAACTCCAACTAATTTTGAAGTAAGTCTGAACTGTGTACTGCATTTACCAGGATGCAATGGGGCAAACTGTGCTGGGACTGTGAAGCAGTGTGCTCTCAACCCCCTTTCTGTTTAAAAGGCTCCCTTGAGCCAGCAAGCTGACGAGCTTTGGAGATGCACTTGTGTGCCTGTGAGTGGTACTGTGACCTAAGAGGAACTTTGCAGCATTTCCAGCAACCCCAGTTGATTTTGTTTGCTCTCTAATACTGCTGCTCTCTACTGAAGACGGGCTTAACCCAGAAACACGTGTCTAGAGATATACAACAATGTCTGCACCAACTTTGGTGAAAAACTCCAACTAATTTTGAAGTAAGTCTGAACTGTGTACTGCATTTACCAGGATTCAATGGGGCAAACTGTGCTGGGACTGTAAGGCAGCGTGCTCCAAACCCCCTTTCGGTTTAAAAGGCTACCTTGAGCCAGCAAGCTGACGAGCTTTGGAGATGCACCTGTGTGTCTGTGAGTGGTACTGTGACCTAAGAGGAACTTTGCAGCATTTCCAGCAACCCCAGTTGATTTTGTTTGCTCTCTAATACTGCTGCTCTCTACTGAAGACGGGCTTAACCCAGAAACACGTGTCTAGAGATATACAGCAATGTCTGCACCAACTTTGGTGAAAAACTCCAGCTAATTTTGAAGTAAGTTTGAACTGTGTACTGCATTTACCAGGATGCAATGGGGCAAACTGTGCTGGGACTGTGAAGCAGTGTGCTCTCAACCCCCTTTCTGTTTAAAAGGCTCCCTTGAGCCAGCAAGCTGACGAGCTTTGGAGATGCACTTGTGTGCCTGTGAGTGGTACTGTGACCTAAGAGGAACTTGGCAGCATTTCCAGCAACCCCAGATGATTATTTTTTTGCTCTTTAACACTGCTGCTCTCTACTGAAGACGGGCTCAACCCAGAAACACGTGTCTAGATATATAAAGCAATGTCTCCACCAACTTTGGTGAAAAACTCCAGCTAATTTTGAAGTAAGTTTGAACTGTGTACTGCATTTACCAGGATGCAATGGGGCAAACTGTGCTGGGACTGTGAGGCAGTGTGCTCGCAACCCCCATTCTGTTTAAAAGGCTCCCTTCAGCCAGCAAGCTGACGAGCTTTGGAGATGCATCTGTGTGCCTGTGAGTGGTACTGTGACCTAAGAGGAACTTGGCAGCATTTCCAGCAACCCCAGATGATTTTATTTTGTTCTCTAATGGTGCTGCTCTCTACTGAAGACTGGCTAAACCCAGAAACACGTGTCTGGAGATATACAGCAGTGTGTGCACCTACTTTGGTGAAAAACTCCAGCTAATTTTGAAGTAAGTTTGAACTGTGTACTGCATTTACCAGGATTCAATCTGGCAAACTGTGCTGGGACTGTGAGGCAGTGTGCCCCCAACACCCTTTCTGTTTAAAAGGCTCCCTTGAGCCAGCAAGCTGACGAGCTTTGGAGATGCACCTGTGTGCCTGTGAGTGGTAATGTGACCTAAGAGGAACTTGGCAGCATTTCCAGCACCCCCAGATTATATATTTTGTTGCTCTCTAATACTGCTGCTCTCTACTGAAGACGGGCTCAAGCCTGAAACACGTGTCTAGAAATATAGAGCAATGTCTGCACCAACTTTGGTGAAACACTCCAGCTAATTTTGAAGTAAGTTTGAACTTTGTACTGCATTTACCAGGATGCAATGGGGCAAACTGTGCTGGGACTGTGAGGCAGTGTGGTCCCAAGCCCCTTAATGTTTAAAAGGCTCCCTTGAGCCAGCAAGCTGACGAGCTTTGGATATGCACCTGTGTGTCTGTGAGTGGTACTGTGACCTAAGAGGAACTTGGCAGCATTTCCAGCAACCCCAGATTATTATTTTTTTTTGCTTTCTAATACAGCTGCTCTCTACTGAAGACGGGCTCAACCCAGAAACACATATCTAGAGATATACAGCAGTGTGTGCACCAACTTTGGTGAAAAACTCCAGCTAATTTTGAAGTAAGTTTGAACTGTGTACTGCTTTTACCAGGATGCAATGGGGCAAACTGTGCTGGGACTGTAAGGCAGTGTGCTCCCAACCCCCTTTCTGTTTAAAAGGCTCCCTTGAGCCAGCAAGCTGACGAGCTTTGGAGATGCACCTGTGTGTCTGTGAGTGGTACTGTGACCTAAGAGAAACTTTGCAGCATTTCCAGCAACCCCAGTTGATTTTTTTTGCTCTCTAATACTGCTGCTCTCTACTGAAGATGGGCTTAACCCAGAAACACGTGTCTAGAGATATACAGCAATGTCTGCACCAACTTTGGTGAAAAACTCCAGCTAATTTTGAAGTAAGTTTGAACTCTGTACTGCATTTACCAGGATGCAATGGGGCGAACTGTGCTGGGACTGTTAGGCAGTATGCTCCCAACACCCTTTCTGTTTAAAAGGCTCCCTTGAGCCAGCAAGCTGACGAGCTTTGGAGATGCTCTTGTGTGCCTGTGAGTGGTACTGTGACCTAAGAGGAACTTGGCAGCATTTCCAGCAACCCCAGATTATTTGTTTTTTTGCCCTCTAATACTGCTGCTCTCTACTGAAGACGGGCTCAACCCAGGAACACGTGTCTAGAGATATACAGCAATGTCTGCACCAACTTTGGTGAAAAACCCCAGCTAATTTTGAAGTAAGTTTGAACTGTGTATTGTATTTACCAGGATGCAATGGGGCAAACTGTGCTGGGACTGTGAGGCAGTATGCTCCTGTAGGTACTGGGGTCACCAGTTCCTTGGGGAGTAGGTTGGCGCGAGCAGGTAGGCACCCGAAAGCTTAGGTGTAAAGTGACCATACAGCACACACATCCACTGAGCCCGTGAGCGCACACAATGACTGAGACCACACCAGTAAATTTGATTCAAATCAATAAGTTTTATCTAGATTCAGGTTCAGGAGGGGGTATTCATTAATAAATTCAGTTTCCTTTCACCAGCATATTTCATTAGGTAAGAGCAAAACCTTTCCTGAGGCCGGAGCAAAACATTTAATTCAAGGAACAACTCAAGAGATAACTGTGGGCACTTCGATCCCCAGGTCGGTAAGTCAGAATAAACGTTTCAATAATTACACTAAGCAAGCACATACATCTCAGTAGGCAGGAATTACATATCAGCGCTCAAGAATAAACCTTTCCTTATCCTCATTGGGCCAGAAATGACACTTCAGTAATCAAGAGTGACCCTTTTGGCAGGTAGAAGTAAGAACATTGGTGCAGAAAGAACAGTTCATTCAGCATAGGAAAACCATTCCATAAGCATGGGGAAAGCATTTCATTAGCTGGGCCATATTAGCAAGGCCTCTCATAACAGCCCCTAATCAGGGGTTAACTTCCTCTTCAAACTAATGAGGGCCAATTTTTTCCATGGGGCCCTACCCAGTTCTGATCATGGGGGCCAACGGGGCCCAACAACAGTCTCCCCCGGAGGTGGGGGTTGTCTCAGGCCTTCCGCCCGCCCACCCCAGGTATTACCTCAGTCTTTGGCCCTCCCGGGCCCTTGCGGTGGTTCCTGGTGGGGAGAGAGGGCTCCGGCCCTCCCTGAGGCCTCACGCAGCCCTCGGGTCGATGATAGGCCTTCTTGGGTTTCCCCCGGCAGGTGGGGGCTCTCGGGGAGTTATGGGCCGGTCAGGGGAGGCCCACACGGCTCCAGCACTCTTCCCGGGCCTCCCTCCAGCCCCCAGCAAGGCTCCGGCACTCTTCCGGCCCCCTCGCGGGCCTGGCTCCAATCCGGTCGCGGCCCCTGGGGAGTGTGGAGCCAGCCGCCAATCCCAGCGCGGCCGGCTAGGGGCGCGACCACGCAGACCAGTAAGCAGTGCGGGAAAGGCGGGGGTGTGGTTAGTAACGTGGCAGGCTTCCCACCACCACGTGACAGGGGTGATGGCGGCTTCGGGCCTAGCGCGGCCTGGTCGAAGTTCGCGGCGGCCTCCCCAAGGCTCCGGGGGCTGCTGCAGGGACCTCGCACAATCAGGCCGGGCGCGGCCCACAGCAACATGGCGGCGGCCCTCTCCTGGCACCGGTGGCCGCCAGAACAAAGGCTCAGAGGGCCCCCCCCGCAATATAGCGGTAAGTCGGGCAACACTTTTGGGGACACAGCGCTCAAGGGCCTCCACACCGGGGCACAAAGTAGAGCGGCGCTCGGGAGAGATAGCGCTTGGGGCAGGCAGCCGGTCGGCAGATTACGGCGCTGCTCCAGGGCACAGTAGGGGAGCGCTGGGTAGACAAAACAGCAACAGCAAAATGAGGGATGAACAGGGGATAACATGCGCTGGGAAAGAAAAATAAGTACAATCACAATATTTAGTAAGCTCCAAGGATCAGATTCTGGTCACCCCACCAGAATCAAAACCTGCGACACCGAGGGGCCACAGTTAACCAATACAAACATGCACAAGATCCTGAGCTGGAAAAAGTTCAAATGAGTTCGAGATATCAAGTCCCAATATTTTAGGTGCTCCTCATTTTATTCTTCATGAAAAGATTTTTCTTTCATTCAATTGATAGAGTCCAATCTTCATATATTAACAAGAGAAAAACCACAACCACCGCCAACACGTGTTTCGTCTAGGTCGTTAAGACCACTAGACTTCGTCAGGGCAAAATTTATCAATTGCAAGCTTCCAATGGGTAAGCGTGGGCGTATTTGTTCAGGCAGAAAAATTATTAAGTTTCCAAATGTGAAGCGTCTAGCACAAGGCAATTATCCCGGGTAAAGGACAGTCAGTCCTGAAGTCATAAACACGTATCCATCCAATCCGAAGCTCCCAATAGATCCTCCGAGTACGGGGTCCAAGTTGAGGAAACAGTACGTTCCTTCGCGAGTCACGGCGTTCATAATGCAGGCAATATAGCAGTCCCAGCTATCAGGCAGGTCGGTGTTCCAGCGCTAATAAGGGAGAGCGCTTATCAGGCAATCCAGGCAGTTAGGCAAGGGGGATGAGGCAGGACAGCGCAGGAGCACAGGTGAAGACAGAGGGGGCAGAGATGGCACAGCCCAGTACCTGGTTGATCCCCAGCAGTCCTTGTTAGCACAGGTAGGTAGTTTCTCTCGGCGCTAGATGGTTCCTGCACCCTTGGTAGGTAGTTTCTTGAGGGGGGGGGTGAGTTGGTGGCCAAAGGCAGGGTCCTTGTAGTTCACTGCAGGTGGTCCCTGGCTTCCCCTCCCGCCGGGCCAGATCAGTGGGCTAGTTCAGTGTTCCTCACACAGCTTGGTGGGCAGCGCCTAAACTGTCACCCCCAGTGGTATAGGTTCCTGACTAGGCCCTACCGCCTAAGTCTCCTGCGTAGGTTCCCCCAGGTCAGTGATGCCCCAACTGACTAAAAACTTTCCCTCCTTACTTTATATATGCCCAGGTCAGGTGACCACACTCTCAGGCGGCAAAAGCAGACCCCTCCCCTATTCTGGAAGGTTCCAGGAGCTTCCCTACTCTAGCTATGGGCAGGCAAGGCAGGCTGGTGTTGCAACAATGTTTAAGATTCCCAGCCAGCTCCTGGCAACTAGGGTGCTACTAAAAAGACCATGCTGCAGTAGCAGGGGCCTGTGGCATCCATGTTGGAAGTAGAGAGCGCCTGCACCTTAGCATTGGTTAGCAATGGGAAGGTGCTCGGAGACCTAAGGCCAACAAAAAAAGGTGGGAAAAATTAGGCAAGGGCGAAAAAAACCAGGGAAAAACCACCCTAGGGCTGACAGGTCTAACAGCTCCCAACCCCCTTTTTGTTTAAAAGGCTCCCTTGAGCCAGCAAGCTGCCGAGCTTTGGAGATGCACCTGTGTGCCTGTGAGTGGTACTGTGACCTAAGAGGAACTTGGCAGCATTTCCAGCAGCCCCAGATTATTATTTTTTTTGCTCTCTAATACTGCTGCTCTCTAGTGAAGACGGGCTCAACCCAGAAACACGTGTCTAGAGATATACAGCAATGTCTGCACCAACTTTGGTGAAAAACTCCAGCAAATTTTGAAGTAAGTTTGAACTGTGTACTGCATTTACCAGGATGTAATGGGCAAACTGTGCTGGGATTGTGTGGCAGTGTGCTCCAAACCCCCTTTCTGTTTAAAAGGCTCCCTTGAGCCAGCAAGCTGACGAGCTTTGAAGATGCACCTGTGTGCCTGTGAGTGGTACTGTGACCTAAGAGGAACTTTGCAGCATTTCCAGCAACCCCAAATGATTTTTTTTGCTCTCTAATACTGCTTCTCTCTACTGAAGACGGGCTCAACCCAGAAACACGTGTCTAGAGATATACAGCAATGTCTGCCCCAACTTTTGTGAAAAACGCCAGCTAATTTTGAAGTTAGTCTGAACTGTGTACTGCATTTAACAGGATGCAATGGGGCAAACTGTGCTGGGACTGTGAGGCTGTATGCTCCCAACCCCCTTTCTGTTTAAAAGGCTCCCTTGAGCCAGCAGTTGGCGAGCTTTGGAGATGCACCTGTGGGCCTGTGAGTGGTACTGTGACCTAAGAGGAACTTGGGAGCATTTCCAGCCACTCCAGATTATTATTTTTTTTGCTCTCTAATACAGCTGCTCTCTACTGAAAATGGGCTCAACCCAGAAACACGTGTCTAGAGATATACAGCAATGTCTGCACCAACTTTGGTGAAAAACTCCAGCTAATTTTGAAGTAAGTTTGAACTGTGTACTGCATTTACCAGGATGCAATGGGGCAAACTGTGCTGGGAATGTGAGGCAGTGTGCTCCCAACCCCCTTTCTGAAGCTCCGTATCTAGCCCGGGCTATATCGGACCACTCGCCTTTGCTGATCTGGCTGGGAGGGAGGCCGCGACCACAGACAGGGGGCTGGAGACTGACACAATGGGACCTACAAAACCACACGATCTTACAGGGCCTCCAGGGCCGATACAAAGGTGTACTTTGCCGAAAATCTAGGCTCCGTGCAGTCAGGGGTGATCTTATGGGAAGCCTACAAAACGGTCCTTCGAGATAAGGCACAGAATAGGGAATCCTGGGAGAAATAGAAAGCCCAGGAGGAGTTGTGCGCACTGGAAACTAACATATTAGGCCTTGAACGACAGCACTTGATTGACAGAGAACCGCAGCAACAGTATAGGGACCTGGCCTCCAATGAGGCAAAGGCACAGGCACTTGCAACCCTGTACAGGTTATACGACGTCTGGGACAAATCTGGGAAGCTCCTGGCTTGTCTGAGTCTCAGAGAGAGAGACGCACGATGAGTAGAGGGAGTGACTGATAGGCAGGGATGATTGCAGAGGGGAGACCCCCAGATAGCCCAGGCATTTGCCTCCTATTTCCCGGATTTTTATGCGTCTCGGGACCTGGGAGATACTGGCGACATAGCGGCCTACCTGGCTGAGATCCACACCCCAGTCTTAACTGAGGAAGACAAAGAAACCCTTGAGGCCGATATCACGGCCATGGAAATAAGGGAAGCCATAACTAGGCTCCGGCCAGGGAAGGCTCCAGGCCCAAATGGGCTTCCAGCGGAAATCTTTAAGAAAGGAGCTGACCTTTTAATTCCCCACCTTCTGGCGATGTATGGAGATGCAGCCCAAGACGGTGAGCTATCGCCAGACCTTAGAATGGCCACAATTGTACTGATATATAAACAGGGCAGGCCTCCAGAAGCCTGTGAGTCGAATAGACCGATCTCTCCTCAATGGGGAGGCCAAGCAGCTGGCTACGGTTCTGGCCCTCCGCTTACGCCAGGTGATCTCCGGATTGGTGCACCAGGACCAGACGAGGTTCCTACTGGGAAGGGACCATGCACGCGAATCCGGCAGCACGCTGAAAATGCCTAATACTTATTGAAGAATTTCTGATGGTCCCATAATCACAACTATCTGAACTCGTAGGATAAAAAACGAAAAAGACGCTACTTTGGATATATCAGATTACTCCTGATATTATCCCGGTGACACAGATGGGAACATCGTTAAATGCTGTACACTAGAGGAAAACTGAGAAGTTAAATTAAAAACATAAGGAACTGGAAGAAGGGATTTTTGATTGTGTTCATATTGACGTATCTTGGTTCAAACGACGCAAGCTCAACTGACCTTAGAGCCCTGAAGAAGTCACAGAGGTGACGAAACGCGTTGGCTGCTAGCAATTTCTTGAATCCTCAACATGCTTGTCTTTGAATAAAAAGCCCTACTTCATAACTTTCAAGACTTGGACCTTACTTCTTCTTGGAAAGCGCTAATATTGTACATTTGTGAATACTATTGCATACTCTAGCAAGAAATATAATGTATGTATAATTTCCCTTGTGCGGGTCTTTTTGCTATTTTCATTGCATGTGATGTTTTGCATCACACTTTAGGGGGTGTTTACGGGTCACGCCCTCGACCTATACGCACAGGCTTTTGAGTACTAGACACAAGACCAAAAATAGTGGAATAGTGTGCAGGCAGCTAATAGCTCTGACCCAATTTTGTTGTGTTATTCCAGACGAGGTTCCTACCGGATAGGGCGACAAGGCAAAACCTCCGACTGACCAATAACTGGCTTATGGAGGCGCAACACAGGAAAGTCCCAGATATGTTCCGCTCCCTAGATGCCGATAAGGCGTTTGATGCGGTCCACTGGCCCTTTTTGGAAGAGACATTGATCACGTTCGGTATCGGCCCCAATTTTCGAAGATGGGTAGGTCTATTGTACACAGATCCTAGGGCCCACAAATCAATGGTGTAATGTCGGAAGATTTCCCCGTTCGGAGGGGGATTCGCCAGGGATGCCCCCTTTCCCCGCTACTGTTCGCCCTCACGGTCGAAATAGTGGCATGTGATATCCGTCAAGCAGAGGGGGTGCACGGCTTCCAAATCACACAGGCGGACCTCCATGAGGCGAAATTTTTTTTATATGCAGACAATATCTTCCTATACGTAACACAGCCGAAGATTACGATTCCGACGCTGTTTGAACTTCTAGACAAATATGGCTCCTTCTCAGGTTACAAGATAAACTGGCACAAATCGATTCTATATAGCCCACGCCCGAAGAAGATTCGCCCCCACTACCGGGAGCCCTACAGGTCACCTAGTCTGGATTTAAATACCTGGGGTTCCACCTGACAACCGACAAACAAGTCTCCTATCAAAAGAACATACTTAGGGTAATAAAGAACTTTGCAGAAGACGCCCTCCGATGGAAGTCCCTACCTCTGATGATCCGAGGCCGAGCGGTAAAGATCAAAATGATTACACTACCACGATTTCTGTATGCCCTACAGAATGAATATTTTCCCCTACCCTGCCAGACATTTCAGACAATTAATGCCGAACTGCGCGCCCTCCGATGGCTAGGGAAGCAACCTAGAATAGCCCTAACTACACTCCAATGAAATCAATACAATGGGGGGATCTCCCTGCCGGATATAGAGGCCTATTACTGGGTGGAACATCTTGCCCCAATAAATGAATGGCTACATGCACCGGCAGACCATCCAACCTATAGGCTAGAGAGGGCCACCATGACACACCGCACCAGTTTGCACTATTTATACGGGAGAACTGGGAGGCGACGGCTGCTACCGGCCACACAGATTACCGTAGATGTATGGGACAGGGTGACGAAGATGATGGGATGGACACACAAACCGACCAAGCAGATACCGATCTGGACCTGTACGTGGCTGAAAGAGCTGCACAAACTTAACGGCTTTGATGGGTGGGACACCATTAGGATTTCAACACTCGGAGACCTAGTGGTAAAAGGAGAGCTTAAGACGTATGACTCCCTAAGGGTGGAATATGGGCTGACCCCAGCGCAGTTCTTCAAATATGCGCGTTTGCGTCATGCCCGGAAGGCTGACGTAGCGTTAACATCTCCACTACCGGAGTATGCCGCCCTGGAGGGTCGACTATTACAAGAACAGGCCCTCAATAAACTGGTATCCTTGACTTATAAAACGCTGAACAATAATGCACCGGACGGGTTAGGGAAACTGAGGACAATCTGGGAGCTGGACGTGGGCGACATGGACACCATAGACTGGGAGGCGGCCCTGATGCACCACAGGGAGGTAGTGATCAAAACCCGACTGTGTCTCATCCAATACAAAATACTGCACAGGGTCTATTATGACGGGGTTAGAATGGACCGCATAGGCAGGGCTAGTGACCCTTCTTGCATGAGATGCGGACTTCCCCAGGGTACATTTTTCCAAACTCTGTGGGAGCTCTGCATCATAACCACTTATTGGACACGTATCTTGGGTGAGCTAAGTAACATTTTGGAGGTGAAGTTACCGATGGACCCTAAGTTTGTGTTACTGGGAATAACCATGGAGATAGATCTGACTCGCCCGCACCTGATCTTTGCCTTGCTGGCGCTAGTAGTGGCAAAGAGAGATTTAGCACGAGCATGGGGAGCACAATTACCTCCAAAGGTGGGAGATTGGCGGAGGGGAATGGACATGTACATGGCGGCAGAAAGAGTGACATATAAAGCTAGGGGCTGCCCCCAAAATTTTCATAAGGTTTGGGGGAAATGGAGGAAGTACCATGGATTTGATGTGGGATTGGGGCTTCTGAGCACATAGGCTAGGATGTTGCATGTGGTCCACGGCTTGTGGTGCATGACACTGGGACCTAAGGGCCCCCCTTGAAGGATGCCACATGTAGGGACTTGGTGTTTGATGGGCTAGGAATGGGCAATGTTGAATTGCTGTATGCAATATCACTGAAATGGATGAGGGGCGGAGAGGTGGGGAGGTGCTTGATGGGGTGGAAAATAACTGTGATGTGCCAATTATGAGTAAGTTGATTCAAAATGCCAATAAAAAAGTTTTTTAAAAAAAGAACACTACGTTCAGCCCCCCTTTCACTTGCCCGTACTCCCTGCATCTACCGAAGTAGTGGACACTACTTCTCACCCATCGCAGCAGAGACCTGGAATAGCCTCTCCACATACCTCCGGACAATCACCTCACTTTCATAATTTCAAATGGCTCTCAAGACCTGGCTGTTCGAATAAGCCTGTGGGGCCTGCAGGCCCATGAATACTCTATCAGGTGATTAGCCATGCTTTATAAATCCTGATTGATTGTTCGATTGACCATTTCCCTGACAAGCCTTGGTCTGCTCAACTTCTCTACCCTGAGGGCCTAGTGTTAAAAGGGTATACTTGTTGCTCATTTTTTGATTAATCTGTAAGCTTAGCCACAGGATGCCGTTGGTAAAAGGCTCCCATTGTTATAAATTAAGATCAGTAACAATTTTCTGTCTTGGGTCGCCTAAAAATGATACAACTTGTCTTAAAGGCTACCTAAAAGACATCTCATTTTGCCCTGTAAATTATAGTCTTAATCGGGGTAGGAGTAACAAGTAAAGTGGGCCTGCTGCAGTGTCACTTCATGTAGTACATATTGTCTCAGCTGTCAGTAAACTTGTATAATCTCTTGTAGAATGTTTTTGCCGACCACTAATTACTGTTGGTCTCTTGGTAGGTGAGAGGTGTATTCTACTAATGCTGGGCATTGCTGACAGGTAACATTAATGGACTCGCCCACCCTGGCTCCATGACATGTGGTAACCCTCCTTGATAACACTTAATATGCTCTGAATATGTTAAGAGAAGCTCTTTGCATTGGTAATGATGATTTGGGGCAGGTATAATAGCAAGTATTTTTTTTTCATCATGTGTTATCATCGGCTGCAGCTACAGCTACCCATTTATAATAGATTTAACGAGTGAACATGTCCCTGGAATGAATGTGACTTCTTCTTCTGTCAGTAGAAACTCTATTCCCTGCCAAGTAGGCTGTAACTGATGAAGCAAAGCTTCGCATATTTTGCGGCTTGCCGAAATCAAGAACCTCGTTTATGTATAACAAGGTAATAAATGTACGTCTTACTAACATTTATATTAAGTTTGAGTAAAAGTTTAAGACGCTTGCCTATGTGTATTTCTAATGAATTTAATCTGTGTCCTCTAAAATGGCCGCCGCTTGTATTTTAGTTACTGCGCATGCGTCAGCCACACTCATGTGTCCTGACGCGTCTGCAGAAGTGGAGGGAAAGTTATGCGCATGCGTAATTCATAGCTGTGCTTATCATGTGGTACAGCTCGTGCCACTGCTCTTGTGTCCGTCTCAATGTAGCTAACATCTAAATGCATAAGTTTATTTCTTGATGATGAGTTAAAAGTACAAACCCTGTGATGTGTTTTCCTAATGACATTATTATGTATTAATTTGTTTTCGCTTACTTTTCATGTACCGCGGGAAATGGGGGTCTGAGTGAAAGGAGAGCCATATTGGAGGTCCCTTCTGCGCCTGTGCGACATTCGGCAGCACGAGGGACCTTGGCTGATGGAACATAGCCAGCTGGCAGTGATGGGCGAGATGCTCCTGAGAAAGTCACCTCTGCCCTGCGAGAACAGCGAATGTGGCTCCTTATGTGATACATTGTTATATTGCGCTACAGTTAGCTCATGGGAACCCCAAATCTGCTAGGCGGTACCCAAATATGTTAATGAAGGCTTCAATTCGCGTATTGTGATTGGTGTGTTACCCAAACCCTACCTTAGGACCAATCGAAATTGAGGGATTCTGACACTTTGCAACATTGGGGGGTGGTACACTGTCCCCAAACTGTATATCTACCCTGGGTTCACCTAGTGAACCGTCCGACTTGTCTGGTTTAGCTGACCTGTCACTGACCCAACGCACTCAATAGGTGACTGAAGATACAGAGCGCTGCGGAGCACTCTGTCCGAATTTGACCATAGACTAAGGTTCTACTGAACCTTAAAGTGCTGGCAAGGCACTTAACTGGGAGTTCGCTGACCCAATCGGGGTCTTGATCGATAGCTGCAGAGCGGGTGGAGCGCAGGCGTTGCTTCCGAACTGTGGGTTCCGGTCCTGTCCTGAAGAGGGTCCTGTCCTGAAGAGGGTCCTGTCCTGAGGGTTTGCCGTCCTGTCCTGAGGGTCCTGTCCTGATTCCTTTTTCCGAGGGTATCCTGTCCTGTCCTGGGTGTCCATTCTGCACCTGCTGTCCTTTGAGGGGTATCCTTCCTTGAGGGTTTCCTGTCCTTAACTGACCCGTGGCCAGGGTTTGGTTTCCACACCTTTTTCTAGGTAAATATTACTCTGAACCTCTTGAAATTCTTGCACCTTCTGAATTTCTAACTTTTGCTTAAATAAAGTTCAACATTGCATATGTTATATTTCCATGCCTTTCCGCAACTATTGAACAGTCATTTATAATTTTGCAAAGTTATTCCTATGTCTTCTCAATTGTTAGAAATTATATTTTGCATAGCAGTGTGTCATTTTCTGATATGGTCTAGAACTTCGTTGCCTAGATTGTTCAAAGGCCCCTTCACCTTAAGTGAAGCGTGTTATTCATTATAAGCTCTTCTACAGTAACACACACTTAGTCTATCCCTGTTTAGATAATACTGACTTGCATAGTATCTTTTCTCGTTACATTTTATTAATACTTTGATGATTACTCTGTCATTATTTCTTTCTGCCTATGTGATTTACGTTATCTTGGTTATTGATTGCCTTGTTTTATTGTACCTCATGCAAGAAAATATTGAACTTTAGATAAACATTTTAAAACTTCCAGTTGTCCGTGGTCATTTAAACAGTATTTGAATGGTATTGGTGGGGTTGGTATTTTGCTGCTTTTCCTTTACAGCTAGCTCCCTGATTCATTGTGGTCATTAGGCACCCGCATCGGTGGATGGTAAGTCGGGTGCACTGAAAATTGGTAGCAGGGAACACACACACACCAACTTGATAGAGCTCGTGAAGTCACCTGATCGATGTATATGGTGGTTTGAAAGTATATGGGCCCTGAAGCCGGAAACGGCGAAAACTGTTGGTCGGGTGGCCTCGCGCGCTCTATCAGTTTTCTGGTAGCTAGAGGATGGTTAGGGACTAGCTAAAGGTTAGGCAGGATTAGTTGGACTAGTTAAGTCGGAAGCTGCTATTATATTAATGCTGCTAAAAGAGCGGCTGTTCTGAGGGAACTGATCACTCTCTTGTGAATACGCTGCTGAAATTCATGAATTACTGTATTGCCATTATTCTTGTTCTTATATTGTTATATGTACTAATCCATGCAATTGTCAATCGTTTAGTTAAGTGTTGTCCGAACTCCCCGGGGAATTGAAAGGGCAAGTGGTGAATAGAATCCATTGTCCTGAGGTCACAGGTTCGAGGAAAGTTAGGTGCAGGTTAGGATAACCGGGAAGCACTAACTAGGGTTTTCTGAATACATGTGTGAATAAATGACAGTAACGGGGTTCATTGGCAAAATTCCCATAGTGGCGTAACCTAGTAAGGGTCACATCGGAAGAGGAGCAGGTTCCTCGGAGCTAGCGTGAAAGCAGAGGGGTCCGCTGAGAAACCTTAAACTCGGAACATATCCCGGAAAGAAGTGGATGAGTTTAGGGGAATAACAGGTTCATCGATGCTAGAGTGAAGGGTAGGCGGAAGAGATCTGCCCGCAGCGAGTGAAAAGTAAATGGAAGTAGTTTACTTGCAGCAATAGAATTTTTCCTCTGTCTAGACACTTGAGCACTGTGGCGAATGTGTATTTGTTGTAAAATAACCAAGCACTGAGCACTTTAAAAGAAAGAAAGTTTCCGTTACCTTGTGAAGGGAGGGAGTCAGTCGCGAAGCGCCTCTGACGTCACTCTGTGCCGCGCTGGGATTGGTAGACGCAGCGGGCGGGTAGCGGAGCTGAAATTGTAAAGGAGGGGTGAGCGCCGGAGCGTGGGAACTGTCTCACGAAGGGGCCGCGCACCCATTGGCGGAGCTTATTTTGTGTCGCGCACCCATTGGTTGCACGAATTTTCTGAAGCGCGTTCTGATTGGAGGTAGTTTGTAAACAAAGTTAGCGCAGAAGTCGTATGTGGCACTCGCGGACTACAGAGACGCGACCTGATCCAAGGCATCTAGGGTTTGAAAGGGATCAGTGGAAGGCTAACAGATACGATATTATGTACGGAACCAAGAGAAAAATGTCCCTTGTAAGTAAGGTGAAAAATTATTTTAAAACGGACAAACCGATTAAATCTAGGGAAGGTGTTCTTGTCCCAGCACCCAATACTCCCGCCTCATTCATGATGTTTGACCGAGGGTACAATACCTGTGTGTGGCTGGAGAATTGGGTGAAGTATACAAAGGATGACGGAGTATTGGCGTTTCCGTTAGATGGTACTTTCAATGGTAGGATCTTATTTAATTTAAGAACCCGAATGAATGAGCTGCATCCCAGACCAAGATTAACGCAGTATGAGGCATTAGAGGAATGGGAGATTGAGGCTTTTGAAAGAGAAAGACCCCGAATGGACAAGGGTTTGACCAAGTGGTACCCCAGGCAGAAACAGGAGTCCAGGGATAAAAGGATGAAACAGTGGAGACAAAGCATGATTGTTGAGGGTCTGTTTCCCATGATGCCGGCATGTCATAACATTGGAGCGGGTGAGAAAAGTACTGAAAAATGTAAGCATTGGGGGGCCCTGGGGGATTCAGATGATGAACTAATAGATGACATCTGTACCAGAAGTCCGCCACCTTACAATGAGGGAACCCGACCTTCCAGTGTAGGAGATGTTCCCCGACGCCACTTCCTAAAGGAAGAAGACAGGTCCCTGGGACTGGGAGGGGGTGGTCAAGTATTACCCTATCCTGAGAAACCCGAACTGGCGGAAACAAGGGATATATATCCCAAAGTGCCCGCAAGTCAGGAAGAAAAATATCCACGTACGAAAACTTTTTTCCCCAGACCCTTGTATGAAAGCGAAGAGAAACCTTCGAATTCGGGACTGCCTTTTGTTCAACCTCCATATGGGGAAGAGCGCAGGTCCTTTAATACTGGAACTTTATTCCCGAAACCAAATTATGGGGGAGGACCAAGTGAAACGCATCCTACTGCCCCGAGTTTTACTCCTCCATTGAACCCCCAAATATTACATGACACAACTTTAAGAAGGGTACTAGTGGAAAAGGAGCAAGAGGCTCTAGCTAGACAAAGAACAGAAATAATTCAGAAAATTTCTCAGATAAATACCAGTCCTGAGGCATTGACTATTCCAGTAACTATTGGACCGGTGGTCCCGTTATACGGAAATGGTCAGGGAAATCCGATTACTCCAGTTATGACCCCAGTCATGGCAACCCCGAGACAGGAACCGATCATTATAGATGATCAGTCCAGTGAGTGCGAGTCTGAAGTTGCGTTTTTGGAATTGCCAAACAAACAGACTGTAAAGGGAACACAGCAGAGGTATAACCCTTTTAATACAAAAGAAATTAAATTAGAGACAGCAACCGGTACTAGGAATGTCTCTCTGGTAACTCCGGATGAAATTGAGAGTTGGAGTCGTTAATTAGAGAAGCAGACTCCGCAAACAAAGCCTTTAGACCTCTACAAGCTGAGGGTTGAAATAGAAGAATTAATGGCAGGAAATGTGGGGTTGGATCGATTGAATACCTACTCTGAGGAAGAATTGTCGTTCATATGTAAAAGCTTTACAAGGAACACCAGAGTGCTCCACGAAAAACTGACCGAAACAGCAGTTAGTATGGGGGTAGATATCTCAAAATCCAAGCCCTTACAGAAACCGTACAGAGCAGACTTCTCAGACAAAGATATAGAACACCTGAATGTGGCAGGGAAGAAGTTGCAGATTAAAGAATTAATGGGAGTACTGCAGAAATGGGGAGATGTGGAAAGATGGAGAAGCAGGTGGGCGAAAAAGAGGGAAGAGGTTCGCTCCCGACAAGTGACTCCCGAGTTTGCTTTAAGAGAGGTAGAAAAACCTGAGCAGTTATGCCCCATGCGCGAAGTTCCAGGAGGGAAATATGTGCATGTCCCCTGGTCTAGGCAGGATATTGTGTCCTTCACGAACGATTTTCCAAAATTACGAGAGAAACCAGTTGACTGGTACCGGCAAGTGGAGAGGTTCGTGAAGGTACAGAAATGTCTGTGGAAAGACCTGGATGGGTTTTTCGACATTGTGGTTCCAGTAGATTTATGGACCCAGTGTAAAATAAACATAGATTGGCCCAGTGAAGAGTATCCCAGAAACAAGGAAACAGGGGAGCCGTCAAAGGAAGTCATGCGAAAATATGAGCAGGTAATTCAGCACTTGAAAGAAAAGGTGCCCGCTAAGGAAACTGATTGGACAAAAATAGATAGAACAACACAGGAAAGGGACGAGACAGTGCACTCTTTTTATGAGAGGTTATTGCAGGTATTTAAAACATACAGTGGTATTGACAACATCGACCTGAAGGATATGACGCACTTTATTTACAGGTTTGTAAATGGTTTAAGACCTGAAATTTGTCAGTGGATAAAAGACAATAAAATCTGTTGGCATACTAAGAAAATGGATGAGGTCCTGCGGTACGCTAAGTACTGCGAGGACGAGATGGCAGAAAAGAAAAAGGCCCTTAAGGAGAAGGTTATGTGGGCTCAGGTGAAGCTCGCAGAACAACAGGAAAAACAATTGAGTAACATGGTTAAAAACGCTGAGAACAAAAGTCCTGGGGGAGGGGGTGGAGGAAAGCCCCGGCCCAAATTTAGCAGGGAAGAGGCTATGAAAAAATTTCCCTGCCATCAGTGCGGCGAAATTGGACACTGGCGAAACGAGTGTCCCCAATTAGTCGATGTTAATGAGAAAACTCCTGATTTAATTCCACAGACGCAGAAAGAAAGACCAAGAAAGACTCAACCCCAGGTAAAAACAGTTCAGGTGCCTCGAGCACCCAAACAGGTATACAGGGGAAGACAGGCAGAAAATGAAGAGATAGAGGTTTGGGAAAGCGGGGAGAACAGAAATACAGCAACTTCGCAGTATCTGCTGAATGATACCTTCCTTTGTAATGATCAGGACTGACGGGGCCTGAGAGGGGAGGACGAGGAGTGCGTACTTGGCGCTTCTTTGCCGGTAGACCAGTCTGGACCATATATTGAAGGAAAGGTTGACGGAAATGATGTCACCTTTCTGTTGGACACTGGCGCTACCCGTTCTACTGTAAGAACAGTGGACGTTCCAAACCTACCCCTCTCGGGAGAAAATATCCAAGTAGTAGGTGTATCTAATCAATTGATTAGTACTCCTGTTACCGAACCAATGGAGATTTCAATTGGAAATTTTAAACAGATGCATAGATTTGTCGTCTGTGACACCAGTCCAGTAAATTTACTGGGACGTGATTTGCTGTGCAAAATGAACTGTACCATCTTTTGCACACCAAAAGGTGTTGAAATACAGACCCCAGATGAAGACGGCATTTATAAATTATTGTTGCTTAGACCTGACTCAGAAATTAAAAGATTGACCCTGCAGGACTTGCCCCAAGAACTACAGGAAGCCGTAAAGCCAGAGGTGTGGGATTTCACTGGAAAGGATGTGGGGTTGATGAAAGATGTGGACCCCATACAAATAGCCATCAAGGACAATGCAGTATATCCTAACACTAGGCCCTACCGAATGAATGCTGAAGTGAAAGCAGGTGTCACTCTGGAAATACAAAAACTATTGGAAGGAAACATCATACAGGAAGTGATGAGCAGCCCATGCAACTCACCGATTATGGGCATCAAAAAGCCTAGTGGCAAGTATAGGGTAGTGCAGGACCTGAGAAAGGTTAACAAAATTGTAGTTCCTTGCTGCCCTATTGTCCCGAACCCTGCAGTAATTCTGTACCAGATTCCTTGGGATGCTGAGTGGTTCACTGTGATTGATTTGTGTCATGCATTCTTTTCGATACCCCTGCACCCCGACAGCAAATTTCTTTTCTCATTTGCTTTCGAGGGTCACGTGTATTGTTGGAACAGGGTCCCTCAAGGGTATACAGAGAGTCCCTCTATCTTTAATCAGATCTTGAAAAAATGTCTAGAGACTTTGATCTTACCTGGGAACTCTGTATTAGTGCAGTACATAGACGACCTTCTATTGGCGTCTAAAAGTCACAGGGACTGTGTAGTTGACACCATTGCCCTCCTAAATCACCTGTGTGAGAAAGGGCATAAAGTGGCCCCTGACAAACTACAGTTCTGTGCAAAATCAGTGAAATATCTAGGACACCAGATAGAAAAGGGTGTCAGAAAAGTCACTTCAGAAAGAGTGAGAATAATTCAAAAAATGCAGTTGCCCCGTACTCAAAAAGATGTCAGAATGTTCCTGGGTGTATTAGGGTACTGCAGGCAGTGGATTCTAGGATTTGCAGCCTTAGCCAGGCCCTTGATAAAAATGACCACGAGAGGAATGCCAGATGTTGTACAGTGGGACGATGAAAGTCTAATGGCTTTCACAAGATTGAAAAACTGTCTGTGTACAGCCCCTGCGTTGGGAATGCCAGATTATTCCAAAGAGTTTGCACTATTCTGTGACACTCGCGATAATTGCGCATTGTCAGTCCTGACTCAAGAACATGGCACGACCAGGAGGCCTGTGGCCTATTTCTCTGCCACACTGGACCCAGTAGCCGCTGGGTTACCAGGCTGTCTGAAAGCAGTAGCTGCTACCTGTGCAAGTTTGGAGCAGAGTGAGTCCATTGTCATGGGACATCCTGTGACCGTGTATGTTTCACATGGAGTGGTAATTCTATTGACCAGAACTAAAACACAGTATCTCACCCCTAGTCGGCTGACTAAATACGAGAGGATTCTTGTGGGTGCAGCAAATGTGAGCATTGTTAGGTGCGGTATTCTGAACCCTGCCACCTTACTCCCCGACCCCTTGGAAATGGAAGGTGGGGATGATGATGAACATGATTGTATTGACCTGACAGAGTTCAGTACCAAGCCACGCCCTGACATAAAAGAAGTACCATTGCCTGAGCATGATAAAGAACTATTTGTGGATGGTTCCTGTCTAAGACATGAATTAGGAGGCTTGAGTGCTGCTTATGCAGTAGTGTCTTTCACAAAAAAATTGAACAAGCAGGTTACCTATATAACATCAAATCCGCACAAGTAGCCGAATTGATAGCCATGATAATGGCTTGCAAAATTGGGAAGGACTTACGCATAACAGTGTATACTGACAGTCAGTACTGTTATGGCGTTGTGCATGACTTTGGCCAATTATGGCTACAAAGGGAATTCATGACTTCCTCAGGTACTCCCATTCGGAATGCAAAAGTTGTTCATGACCTTTTAGAGGCCATCCAGTTACCCAAAGAACTGGCAGTGGTAAAATGTACTGCTCATCAAAGGAGCATGGACAGAGTATCTCTGGGAAACGATTATGCTGATCGAGTGGCTCAATGGTGTGCTAAAGATCGGTATATTGTAAATCCAAAACGAGGGGGGCCAGGAACCAGCTGCCAGCTTCAGGTGTTTGAGGAAGTGCCTACATGGGATGAGGTGAGAGAGTGGCAGGAGTCGGCTCCTTGGCAAGAAAGAGAGAAATGGAAAGAGGATGGATGTAGACCGAGACGTGTGGATGGTGTCATCATAGGCCCAACTGGTATGCCTGTGTTACCCCGACACTTGCTTGGCACAATGGCAAGATTGATACATGAAGGATCACACATTGGTAGGGATGCCATGATTCTGGTATTTCAACAGACTTGGTACAATAAAAAGTTCAGGAAGGTAGCAGAGTCCCTCTGCCAGAGGTGCCTGTCATGTCAACAGATGAACCCAGGCAAGAGGACAATGGTTGAACTGAGCAAGATTGGGAGGTCAGGGGGTCCCTTTATAAAGATACAGGTTGATTTCATCACCATGCCCCGCTGTGAAGGGAAACGATATGTCCTTGTCATTGTTTGCGTATTTTCAAAATGGGTAGAAGCTTACCCTACTCCTCAAAGTGACGCACTGACAGTAGCGAAGTGTTTACTAAAAGAACTGATACCTAGGTTCGGAATACCATGCATTATTGAATCAGATAAGGGTGGACATTTCCAGAATGACATACTGGCTGAACTTTGTAAGGCCTTTGGAATAAGGCAGAAACTCCATTGTGCATACCACCCAGAGGCTTCTGGAATAGTGGAACAAGTAAATGGAACTATCAAAAACAGACTAGCAAAACTGACAGATGCTACTGGCATGACCTGGGTGAAGGCCCTGCCCCTGGTCCTGATGGGACTGAGAAGTGTTCCAGACCGCAAGACAGGCCTAAGTCCCCATGAAATCATTATGGGAAGAGTGATGAGACAAGCATGGGTGCCAGGAAGCAAACTGTTGAGTATTACTGATGATTTGGTGCTTGAATACTGCAGAAGATTGGGTGACCAAGTGCGTTCTATCTCTCGCCAGATTGGAGACGACGGCATCCTTAATCCAACGACTCCTCTCCACAACTTGGTTCCAGGAGACTGGGTCAAAATAAAGAAGCACACTCGATCAAGCTGTCTGGCACCAAGGTGGGGAAAGAAACGCCAAGTAATCCTGGTGACAACCACTGCAGTAAAAGTCGCAGGTGTTCCCCAGTGGATCCACGCCGGACACACCCAGAAGGTATTGCCAGACAAAGGATTTGAAGAACCAGGGCAACCAGCAGAGGACCCTGAAGAAGCCAGACCAGTAGCAACTGACAACGAGCAGCCCAGCACCAGTCAGGTTGCAGGAACAGCAGACGTTGGCCCAGGAGTAGTTGACTGCGAACTGCCAAGAAACCAGCCTGCTGAAGAGGTCCAGGAAACTGAGCCAGGAGTAGCTGAAGACGAGCTGCCAAGCATATGGCCAGAAGAATGGATACCGATGATTGATCTGACCGAAGATCCTATCAGAACAAGAGAACGACTTAGTGAAGGTAGAGAGTGGATTAGTCAGGAAAAGCAAGGCACAGGCGAAGATCCTCAGCCGATTGAGATTCAAATCAAAACTGAGGAAGGAGAAGGTCAGACAGGGACAGAGCACGTGATTGATACAGAACAAGTGAATAAGACTGAACAAGTGCCCGATACTGAACACGTGCAGGATACAGAACAAGTGTTTGATACGCCTCCACTAACTCCTGATGTGGATAAGGGACAGACTAGACATAGAGTAATAGTTCGAGCAGAAGAAAATCAAGAGATCGAAGTGCTTGAACAGGATCAGATAGGGTTAAAAGAACGGGTTCAGGAAACAGAAACAGAAACAGAGACAATCGAAAGCCAAAAACAAAATATTCCTGAACAAGGCCAGATTAGCAACCAGGCAGAAGAATTTGATGCTAGCCCTGGAACTAGTCAGATAAGGGAAGTAGAAGAAGAAAGTGGAGAAGAATTACCACAAGATAAAGAGAACAAGAGAATAAGAAAAGAAAGTGAAGTCAAAGTACCGACTAAGAGACTAAAGAAAAGAAACAACCTTGAGCCTAGGTTTGTAAAAAGACTGAGACTAAGGATAAAGACAGTGGAAGAAAAACGTGCAGAAGCAAGAAGAAGTGCTCGAATAGCAGAACAAGAAGAAGACTCTTCCAAAAGAAAGAGTGAGCGAATAAAAAGGCAAAACAAAAAGTACAAATCTCCTGAATGGACACTGGTTTTGGAAGAACTTGAAGATCTTGATATAACTGACGTGAGCGACGGAGAACCTGTCCCAGAGTACTCAGCTGAAGAGGAAGACGAACCACCGTGAATTTGCACAAAGTAAGCTAGTTGTGTAAAAAGCCAAAAAGAGGGGTGAGAACACTCCTTCTGAGCTAAAATGTCTGATTCAACAGTGAATGGTAGACCTAGTTGCAGCCGTTTTAAGACGTTTTGCAAGGTGTGTATATGTAGTGTAGTAGTGCTGATAGTTATCTGGATAGGATTAACAATTTTCATTCCCTTTGCTGTAAGTAAAGATACTAACATTGTCCCTACTGAAGTTGTAAATACTGACAATGAGGAGCTGACAACACAGAGTGTAGAAAGACATGAGAGAGCATTGAGACAAACTAAACGAGACTTAGAAGCATCAGATGAGAAAGGACTACATTATCATGGAATGAAAAACAGGACACATTTGAATGTTTTCGCAAACTTGTTAATACATTATGTAGAGACTATGGAAATTGAAGATTGCTATGTCTGCATGAAGCTACCTACTTCGGTGGCTGAAGGCGTGACATACCATCATCTGCCATTAACATATGGAATTTCCTGTAGCATTTTAGCTAGTTTATTTTACAAAAGGGGACCGTTACAGTATTATTATTCTAACAATGACGTGATCTTTTCTGAACTTCCTATACGTGGGAACTTGAATCCTGTACATACCAAAACTGACACCATAAGATATATGGGAGACTACTTTCTGACTATAGGTAACATTGACATAGCAGACGCACACAGAGATAACTTGACTTGTTCTTTGCGTGAGCAGGAAAAAATGTTCCTGAACATGGCAGAGAAAAGGAGAATTAAAATTCAAAAGAAGGCTAATGACGAAAGTCAGAAAAAGCCAAAGTGGGCAGAGAACATGGAAGGCACCTCATCTGGTGGAGCGGGTCCTGCTCTGTTGCTGGATTTTGAAAAGAAAGGCAAGCTATGTCTTCACCGCGAGAAGACTAGCTATTATAATAATGTTTTCATTGGTTCCAGTGAATGCGAACATAATTACAAGGTAATTGGAGGATGGGGTTTCAAAAATGGGTCAGAGCCTGTGTTTCCTGGAATTTATTATATTTGTGGGGACAAGGCTTATTTCAAATTGCCGGATCACTGGTATGGAAGCTGCTACTTTGGCATTGTCTTCCCGAAAATATACCATGTGAATGGAAAAGCTGGAAGCAATGAAGATACTAATGGCTTAGTGCGTAGTAAAAGAGAAAGTATAGGTGAAATTATGGGTAGTATTTTCAGTGCACTGATACCTGGAGTGGGAGTGGTTCTGAACACTCACAGAATTTGCAAATTGTCTACTATAGTAGATGTGCTGTCTACTGAAACAGCTCATGGATTTCTGCTGGTCAATACCGAAATGGTTGCGATCAGATCAATGGTTTTACAAAATCGACTTGCTCTTGACACCTTATTAGCGAAAGAGGGCGGAGTCTGCCGGATGTTGAAGGCGCAACATTGTTGCACTTATATTCCGGATAAAAGTGTACAGATCAAAAGATATGTGAAAAACATTACTAATTTGGCAAAGGAACTCAAACCACTCGAGGTTGATAGTGCCTGGAAGAGACTGGTAGATGGTCTCTCAAATGTAGGTCATTGGCTTGCTAGCATAGGTAAAAGCTTATTATTCAAAATTCTGATGCCAATTGGTATTATAGGTCTTATTATACTTTCCATTTTCTTATGCTGTAAATACCGCAAGCGCACCAAAAAGCACGAGGTAAATGCAAGAGGAGTGAAACGAAGTGTGGATGAGATTGAATTAGAGGAAGTGAATGATCAGATATACAAAAAGGTGAAAACTTCTCACCCTGCTAAAACTGAAAGAGAAAAGTTAGAGCGGTTGCTGGAAGAAATAGAACTTTATAAAGTGTGAAAGAAAGTTGGCATCTGGTTCCATTATAATTTGTGATGATAGTAGATATCATCAAAGAGGGGATTGATGAAGCAAAGCTTCGCATATTTTGCGGCTTGCCGAAATCAAGAACCTCGTTTATGTATAACAAGGTAATAAATGTACGTCTTACTAACATTTATATTAAGTTTGAGTAAAAGTTTAAGACGCTTGCCTATGTGTATTTCTAATGAATTTAATCTGTGTCCTCTAAAATGGCCGCCGCTTGTATTTTAGTTACTGCGCATGCGTCAGCCACACTCATGTGTCCTGACGCGTCTGCAGAAGTGGAGGGAAAGTTATGCGCATGCGTAATTCATAGCTGTGCTTATCATGTGGTACAGCTCGTGCCACTGCTCTTGTGTCCGTCTCAATGTAGCTAACATCTAAATGCATAAGTTTATTTCTTGATGATGAGTTAAAAGTACAAACCCTGTGATGTGTTTTCCTAATGACATTATTATGTATTAATTTGTTTTCGCTTACTTTTCATGTACCGCGGGAAATGGGGGTCTGAGTGAAAGGAGAGCCATATTGGAGGTCCCTTCTGCGCCTGTGCGACATTCGGCAGCACGAGGGACCTTGGCTGATGGAACATAGCCAGCTGGCAGTGATGGGCGAGATGCTCCTGAGAAAGTCACCTCTGCCCTGCGAGAACAGCGAATGTGGCTCCTTATGTGATACATTGTTATATTGCGCTACAGTTAGCTCATGGGAACCCCAAATCTGCTAGGCGGTACCCAAATATGTTAATGAAGGCTTCAATTCGCGTATTGTGATTGGTGTGTTACCCAAACCCTACCTTAGGACCAATCGAAATTGAGGGATTCTGACACTTTGCAACATTGGGGGGTGGTACACTGTCCCCAAACTGTATATCTACCCTGGGTTCACCTAGTGAACCGTCCGACTTGTCTGGTTTAGCTGACCTGTCACTGACCCAACGCACTCAATAGGTGACTGAAGATACAGAGCGCTGCGGAGCACTCTGTCCGAATTTGACCATAGACTAAGGTTCTACTGAACCTTAAAGTGCTGGCAAGGCACTTAACTGGGAGTTCGCTGACCCAATCGGGGTCTTGATCGATAGCTGCAGAGCGGGTGGAGCGCAGGCGTTGCTTCCGAACTGTGGGTTCCGGTCCTGTCCTGAAGAGGGTCCTGTCCTGAAGAGGGTCCTGTCCTGAGGGTTTGCCGTCCTGTCCTGAGGGTCCTGTCCTGATTCCTTTTTCCGAGGGTATCCTGTCCTGTCCTGGGTGTCCATTCTGCACCTGCTGTCCTTTGAGGGGTATCCTTCCTTGAGGGTTTCCTGTCCTTAACTGACCCGTGGCCAGGGTTTGGTTTCCACACCTTTTTCTAGGTAAATATTACTCTGAACCTCTTGAAATTCTTGCACCTTCTGAATTTCTAACTTTTGCTTAAATAAAGTTCAACATTGCATATGTTATATTTCCATGCCTTTCCGCAACTATTGAACAGTCATTTATAATTTTGCAAAGTTATTCCTATGTCTTCTCAATTGTTAGAAATTATATTTTGCATAGCAGTGTGTCATTTTCTGATATGGTCTAGAACTTCGTTGCCTAGATTGTTCAAAGGCCCCTTCACCTTAAGTGAAGCGTGTTATTCATTATAAGCTCTTCTACAGTAACACACACTTAGTCTATCCCTGTTTAGATAATACTGACTTGCATAGTATCTTTTCTCGTTACATTTTATTAATACTTTGATGATTACTCTGTCATTATTTCTTTCTGCCTATGTGATTTACGTTATCTTGGTTATTGATTGCCTTGTTTTATTGTACCTCATGCAAGAAAATATTGAACTTTAGATAAACATTTTAAAACTTCCAGTTGTCCGTGGTCATTTAAACAGTATTTGAATGGTATTGGTGGGGTTGGTATTTTGCTGCTTTTCCTTTACAGCTAGCTCCCTGATTCATTGTGGTCATTAGGCACCCGCATCGGTGGATGGTAAGTCGGGTGCACTGAAAATTGGTAGCAGGGAACACACACACACCAACTTGATAGAGCTCGTGAAGTCACCTGATCGATGTATATGGTGGTTTGAAAGTATATGGGCCCTGAAGCCGGAAACGGCGAAAACTGTTGGTCGGGTGGCCTCGCGCGCTCTATCATATATATATATAAATATATATATATATATAAACTTGTATAATCTCTTGTAGAATGTTTTTGCCGACCACTAATTACTGTTGGTCTCTTGGTAGGTGAGAGGTGTATTCTACTAATGCTGGGCATTGCTGACAGGTAACATTAATGGACTCGCCCACCCTGGCTCCATGACATGTGGTAACCCTCCTTGATAACACTTAATATGCTCTGAATATGTTAAGAGAAGCTCTTTGCATTGGTAATGATGATTTGGGGCAGGTATAATAGCAAGTATTTTTTTTTCATCATGTGTTATCATCGGCTGCAGCTACAGCTACCCATTTATAATAGATTTAACGAGTGAACATGTCCCTGGAATGAATGTGACTTCTTCTTCTGTCAGTAGAAACTCTATTCCCTGCCAAGTAGGCTGTAACCACAGGATGCACTTTCTGGGGAATATTTACTTCATCAGTCACGATTTAGTAACATTGAGGTTTCTTTTGTATCTGTTACACTTAACAAGCCCTGATGGATAAGTGTGACAAATGCAAAAACAACAGTTGATGGAGAGAATGCAGAACAATGTCATACATTCATCCCAGTACAGAGACCTGGGCCTAAATCCATCGTTGTTTTGCTCTCCATGCCATTCCAGTTCAGACATGGCCATATGCAAATCAGTCTTGACTCTGTGCCCCATGGGAACAGTCCAGCCCAAACTGCCAAGCCAGGTCCTCCCTGGACTGGAAAGAAGCATCCTAGGACCGGTTTCAGGCTTTCAGCCCTCATCAGCCAGGATAGCTTGATTCCAGTGGCATGGAGAGCACGGGACTCACGTCTGAGCATACCCATTTCACTCGGGGGGTGACAAATGCAAAAACAACAGTTGATGGACAGAATGCAGAACAATGTCATACATTCACCCCAGTACAGAGATCAGGGTCTAAATCCATCGTTTTTTTTTCACCATGCCATTCCAGTTTGAACCCAGCCATATGCAAATCAGTCTTGACCCTGTGCCCCATGGGAACAGTCCAGCTCAAACTGCCAAGCCAGGTACTCCCTGGACTGGAAACAAGCATCCTAGGACCGCTTTCGGACTTCCAGCCACTAGAATCAAGCTATCCTCCTTAGGCCTTAAAGACTTGTACTCCAAAAGGCAGTTGGTATAGGACTTTAGTGAGGCACTATCCCCAATAATATGAGTTTTCATACCTCAAGTAAAGATGAAGTAACACGGTGCAACACAAGGAAAGAAATCCGTTCTAGAGAGTGCAGAATTAAGCCTGCCATAAAAAGCACCAAACCCTCATCCTGCTTATTTGATTCCATCCCTCCCACTTTTACAAAACAACAAGCAAATTCTCTCTCCCAAAGGACATTTTGAGACAGACAGCAACTGGGGGTTGTTTACTAATTACCTTGTCGCTGACCAATGCCAGAGAAGCCATATGACCCTCAGTTACATCTCTGCCTTCTTCTTAGAATGAGTCAAGAGTATAAAAAGTCATTTGAGGTCAATTTTTAAAACAATTGTCCCAAGAAAGATGTATGTGCCCATTACCCTGCTCAAGGATACTACATAACAATTCAAAGAGTGAGATTATTGTTGTCCCTTGAAACACCCCTAATTGTAATGAGGGTTGAAAATAGTTGAAGACCATTAATAAATGTAATCAACATTGATTGTTTTTATGGTAATTTGTGTAAATGTAATCTCCTAGGTTCTTCATGGCTTTTTAATTGCTGGCATAAGCGTTTACATAAACAAGGGACAAATTAGTAGGCCTGGGCGGAGTTCACGAAGTCATAAAAAAACTCCACTGTGCTCCGCTGAGCTCCGCATGCGGTGGAGTGAGTTAAGTCACGCTACAGATCTTTCGTACTGGGATTATTACAGCACACATGGCACCACCTGCAGCACAAGAGGGTACAGCTTCCTTCTGCCCCTTGAGCTGATGTTCTACTTGAGTGGCAGCTTTCTCAACGCAAGTGGCAGGCTTCTCAATGTGAGCGGTAATCACCTGCTGTGACCGCCCGTGTTGAGAAATCTCCCCGAGAGATAGTCTAGCAGTGGATTTTCCTAGCTTGCTCTTGCCAAATTAGAGTGGCAACCCATCCGAGAGGAAAATCTCAGTTCCATGCTACTACACAGAGTTTTTCGAAACTCTACACTCTGTGCGGAGAGCAGAGTGGGTAAAACTCAGCAAACTCCGCGAGTGGAGCAGTTTACCCCCCAGGCTAATTAAAGGAATTCTTTATTTCATATTGCTTCCCCTGCACAGGACTGACCCAAGCGAATTAATAGACAAAGATCAGTGGGTCCCTGTGTTTCAAACTTTTGAATATGATTGAAGAAACATGTTTAATCCAAATCTTAAATTCTGCATAGAAAAACCTTGCTGAGAGTGATTTTTCATGAGTGACGCATGGTGATGCAATGGGCCCCACACCTACTTAGTTTTGAAACTCGATCTTGAAGGATTACTGTGTAGCCAACAATATATGAGAGTTCTCATTAAAGGCAAGAGTGATTTATTTTAAAAAAAATGATTTACTGCAAAGGGCCCTAAAAATAGATTACATACAAAAAATGTACAATGTTTATATTCAGTGGGTCTGGGAAACAACATTCGCAATACAAATATTTTAAAGAGTCCGATCCACATTACAAATAGTAGGCATTTTAAAATTCATCATGGCTGTACAATAACTATTTACAACTGCTTAATATTGCTCAGGTTGTGATGAATCAACGTGTCAAGACTGATATCAGTTAATTATTTGATGTAGGAGCCCGAGACCAGAGGAAGCAAAACTTTGTTGTCATTCAGGGTGATCCTCAACCGTATTCCTGAGATAGGGTCATCATCCTTCACCAAATCACAAAAGTCGAATCTTCGTGTTTCTCTATGGCTGGTGAAGCTTTACTGTTCAATGATTTCTAATGGTTCTCTGCATGTCCTCTGGTGGGATATGGTGTTTCAGCTCTGAGTGCTTATCAGACAGGGAGATGGTGAGGGATCCTCAATAAATGCTATCGGTGATATCAGCCACAGTGGTCCGAATCAAAGGCCAAAGAGATGGCACTTAGGCTGGTACCTGGAAGTCGAAAGGTACATGGTCAGATAGGTCAAGTAGGCAATTGTCCATCCTTACAGTGCAGCAAGCAATTGAGGCACCATGAGCTCTTAAGATATATTTTGGCTTGTTTCCAACTTTGGCTTGCAAAGAATTTGAATACATTTAACTAAGGTGAAGGGGATTCAGCACTGAAAAGATTGTGCCTCTTCAAATATGACAAGAGGTAAGTTAGTTCGTAAAAATGTGCTGCCTTCAAATATTGTACTCCCGCAGCTGCTTCTTGCTCTATTTAGTGTCACACCCTCTGCTACACATGAGCTACTCTACAGAATTCAAGACTCTGTGAAGTCCCTAAACAGGCAGTAGGTGTTTTGTAATCAGATGGATTATTTTTAACAATGTGATCCCGACCTGATAAATGCCAGTCTTAGACTCAAGGGGGCAGATACCCATGCTTACTCATGGCCCCCTCTTGCATCTGAACTAGATTTTCAGAATTTTTATGCTCTTCTTTTGAAATCACAAAGCATCCATACTGGGATTACAGCCAAGCTCTTGGTGGCTGTATTTTCAGATGATACATCTATGAATTATAAAAACAAAAAGGGCCTGGTTCACAAAAGTAAAGGTCCACTGTCTTTCTCTTCTAAAAGGTTTTGCACCCAATCTTTCCCAACATAGACGTATTTCTTTGATGACAACTGCTTTGGACAACCCTACCCCAGAATCACTCCTTCTCCAGCACCAATGGGATGTGATCCCTCAGTCTCTCCATGTCCATTGTTGGTTACATATTTCTCTACATATTTCTCTAGACTTGAAAACCTATGTTTTTCGTTCCTTTTCAACACACCCAATTGTAATGTAATTTAAAACATTAATCAAAGGCCTTCTGTCAGAAGTGCTTCTGGAAATATGAGACTGTGAAGGGCCAATTGTACTCTTGAACGTCCGGTACAAGAATATTGTGGCACACTAATGCCATGGACAAAATATCGAGGGACAAAATATTGAATGGTAAATGCAAAGAGGGGCAGATTCATTTACCATTCTTAACTCCACATAAATGAAGACATATGTATATATATTTTTGGTACACATATGTGGAATTAGGTACAGAAAATCTGTTCATATTCACCTTTTAATATTTTGGCTCGCTATTTGTCAGTTCTATTAGTGTCCGACAATATCAATGTTCAGGAGGCACATTTGGAAGGCTATATAATGGGACACAGTGAAAGCTATGCAGCATAATTTATTACATTCTGTGAGAATACTATTCTGCTATTTTATCACACATTAATGATGTTCTCCCAAAAAGCTTTGCCTCTCGTATCCCAGTATAGCACGTGGGTGAGGTAATCTGGTGAGTAGTTAATGTTTACCGTGGCGCAGCACCATGTGTTATTTTTGATTATTCTAAACTATCAATACATTTATTTGTGGAAATCTGTAATCTATGTAGCATAGAGTGGATTCTTTGGTAAGTACAGCAAACCCAAAATTGTATGGAAGAAGCGCCTGGCTACCCTCATGTGTGACAAGCAGCACTGTACAAATCCACCTTGCATTTATATTATATTCCAGTGACCCCATCGATTAGTGATGGTTTGTTGTGTGATCCTTTCAATCAGATAGTACTCACACTCTCACTGACATTGACAGAAAAAACAAAAGCATCAAAATCTTACCTCACCCTACTTAGAAAGTATGTAGTCGCACAACTTGAGAGTGTTTTTCATACTTTTGATCATGTCCTCGAGCTGGTAGATAGAGAGAATGGAAACGAGGAGGCTATTTAGATGTGACAACATGCATAACAGATGACTTATTTTTCTAACAAATGGTAAACTGTGGGCATTGCCAGTAACTAGTTTATCCCAGGGAATAGGAGATTGTGTTCTCTGTTGCTCATTGCCAATGCAGCTGAATCCTTTGCCTGGTTTAGAAGTGAGGATAGAAAAAGCTAAATTTGCTCCTACGGTGAAAGGGAATTTTTGATCCCATAGTTCCTTGCTCGTCCACAAATACGATCAACCCCTGTGTGCTCTGTTCTCTTCTCTCACAGGAGAGGTTAGTCTTGTAGTCAGAAGGGTGATTGTTTTAATTAATTCCTGTTTCCAGCAAGAGATAGCTTCCACCTCTATCCATTTACACTGTGCACTGAAACCAGCGTTGAAGTTCCGAAATCGGTTCTAGCTCTCTAAGGGTACCACTGGATGAGAGACTGAGTGAGTTACTACACCATTCACTCAATGGTAATATTGTAATGAATTCCTTTTGTTTCTGAGAATGGAGTACAGTTTCCATGGGCAGTTATTACTCTGGTATCTTGTGTATTTACTTTGTTTTGTGTAGACAGAATGGAAGCGACAAAGTTTCAGAGAGAGGGCACATGAACTTGCTGGTATAGAACTTTAAAGAAGACTCACATATTTCTCTGCTGCAATGGTGGGCATGTCGAAGGCATCCCTGTGTTCCGGTGGTGTTACTTCTTCAAGCAGAATAGATGGATCCTGAAAATATAATTAAAATATCAGCATTACCAAGACCGTTGTCAACACATCTAGACTCTCATGAGTCTCACAGAGACAGAAGTCACAAAAGGCTGCACACCTCAAGAAACTAAAAAACTAAGAAAAACATTTGTACAAGAGATAGCATACTATGTTCGATTCCTATTGGGCATTTCTCAGCCTTAGCACCTTGTGTTCACCCCCTTTAAAAGCAGAACTATTACTTTTGCGAGTAATGGATCAAAGATGCAGAAACAGTGAATAATGGTAAGCTGACAGTATACAAGTGTGCTGCTACCAGAAGTGGTCACTCTGCTCTTGACCCAAGAAATTGTGTATGTCTCTTTCTAAACAATACAGTATCTATGTTATCTGATGAATACCATCTTGGCTCCCAAAGTTCTCGCCTACTATTGACAAATCACTCACCTCGACTACATTGTAAAGAGCATCAAGAAAGAAATTACTGGGAGGAGTTGCCAAGTAGTGTAAGATGGAGGCTACATTTTACGCGAGCTCCATGCCAGTTCCGAGAATCCTGCTGAATCCAACCCTTAGGCTACCTTTTTCAGCCGTAAGTACCGGTGCGGTGGCCCATATACTAACCACCTTTGGTCCACCGGAGCCCGTCCAGGGAGCCCGGGATGAAAGCCATTTTGGCAATCGACAGCCTGGGTGTTCGTACGACCAGCCTTGAGACGTGTCTGCTGGTGACAAACATCACCTGAAGCTGTGAAATCACAATGGTGAACCTCCCTCTGCATTGACTCCTGGGTCGTGCAAGGGAGAGAAGACAGCCAAGTGGCTGGGGTGTGGCACAAAGCCGCTTTCACTTCCAAGAGGTGGCTGGAAACAGCAGAACAGGTACCTTAGAGTGGAGGAGCCGGACTGGGCGCCACACGTGGCCAGGGCTGCAACTGCAGACTGGGCGAGCCGACTATGAAGCAACCTTTTCTCTGATGCAAACATCCATGTTGTGGCCCCTACTCTTGTACCCTTTGTCCTACCCAAGCCCATGCAGGTAGCCAGGGATAAGAGAAAAGCAATAGGCAAACAACGACATGTCGGAAGACTGGACTGCTGCCAACGTACCCATCCTGGAGCTGCAATCCCACAGCGGCGATCCATCTTTACCTCCATATTGACTCTTGGGGCACAAAGGAAACAGCCGCATGGGAGGGGAGTGGTAGGGACCACTTTACATGTTTAGGCAGCCACATCGGATTGTGACAGCCAAATTGGTGGGCCAGAGTAGAGGAGATTGGATAGGCAGCATGAGCATCCAGGACTAAGATTACAGCCCAGGTGGGCCGGGACCCACACAAGATGTCTCGCCCCAAAGGTAGGAGACTGGGTACATGGCTTCAACCTCAGGAGGTGATCCCCCTCTGGAAGCCCAGAAGTCCAGGGAGACTGCTATAGCCAATGGGGGGGGCAGTGACGGTCACACAAGCCCAGCCTTACTCCACGCCTGATCACCGTGGAGTCTCAGGAGGACATCTGGAGAGAGGAGGGGAGAGAGAGTGCCCCAGCACTGGGCCTTTAAGACATGGCCTCACAGAAACAAGCGAGGGCAGATGTCCCTTGCATTGTGTGTAAGGAGGACCCTCCCAGCTGGTAGACCTGCCAGATGGCGTGGGGGACCAGCACCCAGAGAAATTCCTCACAGAATAGTTCAGAACCAGGGTCCCGGATTGTGAGCTATCCCCCTACTTCGTTCTGGAAAGGGCACACAGAGCGCTGGCCCCATGCCCTCTGCCGGTGACACAGCCTAGAGCCATTATCATTAGGGTACTGGTTTTTAGGTAGAGACTCTATCCCACGGCAGGCACGCCAACATCCAGATGTCCTTTGCACTGACTCCAAGTTTATGCTCTTCCCCAATTACACAGTTAAGTGCAGCTCCTTCGTAAATGTTTCTTTTTTTTTTGTTTTTTAATTTTCAAATTGCAAAGTAGGTAAACATACAAATTTACATTGAAGGTCTGTCACCCGCTCCCCCCCCCCCACTCACCTGTAACATTGGGAAAAAAAAAAGATTACAGCGGGAATTGGAATAAAGGGCACACAGAAAAGAAAGAAAAAAATTAAAACTAGAGGAAAAATAAAAAGAGAAAAAAAAGAAGGGAAAGAAAGAAGCAGACATAGGAAGATGCAGAGAATATTGACCGAGAGGGCGGGCACCGAATAATACAGAAAAAAAAAAACAGAAGTATCCAAGCTAGTCGGACAGAGTCAACCAATTAGTTAGATTTTCCCACACCTCAGTTCCCTTTCTCCGGCCCTTACGTCCTTTTTTTGCATATACAGCTATTTCCAGGTGATAAGTTGCCATAAATCCGGCAAGCCATTGAGAGAAAGATGGTGGCTCTGGGTCTAGCCAGGCTGTAGCAACACAGATCCTCCAGACGGCCATTGCTATAAATGTTAGGCCCTCGCTCTTCAGGTGTGGAGCTTCTGTTTGTGTCCAAGCATAATGGTAGTATGGTTCAGAGTTATTGACTGAGAGGTGACTTCTCTTAGAAACCCCTGTATTCGGTTCAAAGTAAATGAGAGCTTTGTGCAGGAAGCAAATATGTGTATGGAGTTGGCCCCGAATTCAGCGCATCTAGGACAGAGAGTACCTTGGCCGGTCCCCCATTTTGCTATTTTGCTAGGAGTGATATATAAGAAAAAAAATGTTTTAAAGTGCTGAGCTTGTAGTTTAGCAGACAGTAAAATATTTTGTGAGAGGGTAAGTGAATTAAAGAAAACATTCCTAGGAGAGTCAAGTTTGATAGACCATTTGCCTGCAATAGTTTGTAAATCGTCAGGAGTCTGTCTATTTAGGATGCTGTATAGTAGGCCAATTAGGGGGGTCAGAGGTTTTCTTAGGACATTAAGGAATTCTACCTCCATAAAACCAGAGGTACCCCCTACCTTCCTAGAGAGAAAGTCGTAGATAGACAGATATTTAAAAGCGTCCTCTTTCTTGAGCCTGAATTTATCTACAATGACAGGGAAGGGGATAACTCCCTCACTGGTAATTAAGTCACCTAATTTTCTAATACCTGCCCTATACCAGTCAGAGAAGTAGGCCCTTCCAAAAATATCAGGGAGGTTACTATTATTTAGAATAGGAGAATAATGGTTGTATCTGCCTATACCGAGGTATCTGCGGATGCTTTAAAATACTTTAAACGAGTTGAGCAGGGTCTTGAATCTGACCCGTTTAAAGTATCCAAAGGTAGTTTCTCATAACAGACACCCCCAGTGGTGATCCACCACCAGTAGTTGAAATGGAGAGGGCAACACTGTAGGGTACATGTCAGGACATTCTTTAGTTAGCTCATTACTGTATTGCATGACCGCGGCCCAGTAATACAAAGTGATGTTGGGAAAGGACCAGCCGCCTCGGTCTTTAGACAGGCATAATAGTCTGAGTGCCCTCCTGGGTTGTGAATATGCCCAAATAAATTGTGTGTAGATTTGTTGGAATTTCATAAGGTTAGCTTTACTAAATTCTAAAGGTATTGTCCGGAAAAAATATAAAAGTTTGGGAAAATAGGTCATTTTTACGACGTTGCATCTGCCAACTAAAGTGAGGTGAAGGTGATTTATTTATTTCAGTGCTTTCCTGGTTTGTGTGGCGAGTGGGTGTAGATTATTGGAAACAACTTCGTCCAGATTAGAAGAAATAAATACTCCTAAATATTTAGCTTTAGCTACCACCCTGTGATCGGTCCAGGAGATTTTGTTGTTATTTATTATCTGTGTCTTATTTTTATTAAGAGTGTAACCAGGAATCTTTCCAAACTTTTTTGCCTCATGTTCTAATCCAGTTATGGCTTTTAGGGGATCTGGTGATGTAATGGCCAAGTCATCTGCGTATGCTAAAATTTTTGTATTGGAGCCTTGGAAACTTATCGGTGGGATGTTATGGTTGCTTTCAATCTGTTTAATAAAGGGGTCCAGGTACAGGGCAAACAGCAGAGGGGAATAGGGGCAACCCTGTCTGGTGCCTCGGGATATCTCCAGTTGCTCGGTTAATTGACCATTTATAGAGACACAGGCCGAGGGGTTAAGGTAGAGCGCTTTTACGGTAAATGTTTCTTAGAGGTTAAGTGGAAAGTCAGGGCTATGTACATTGAATGTGCTGATGTACCCTGCCAAACTAAAAGTTATGTATCAGTAGGGAACCATTTTTATTTTAAAGCCCGGAAGAGACCTGGATCTGAGCGTCGGAGATGAAATAACTGCCCACATCAACAAAGGAGCCAATGACATCTCTGGAGACTGAAGGGGGTCAACCATCCCACTCTAGGCTGAAATGCAGCAGACTGATAGGAGGCCAAATCTGGTTATAACAGGAGGATAAACATAGGGCATCCTCCTCATAGAGCTCTGGCGAGTACCAGGGAGGGGACCCTACTAGTGGATGATGAGATATTATTCAGCGGCATAGAGGAGGGGTTTAGTCCCCTTCCTTTCTTTCCTTCATGTAGAGCTACAAGTGTTTTCTCATTCACGGAGGAATAAGAGACACATTGCCTCTGGGGAGTGGGGCTGGCCCGAGGCAAACCACTCCCCACAACACAAGATTATTGTGGTTACTTTATTTTGATTTAGTAATACATTGCATTGTATGTTGTTTCTATTGGGGTTGCTTTTTTAGAGGTGAAAAATGCTTCCACTTAGAGGTGTTGAGTAGAGAGTTGTTGGGGGGAGAGTTAGGTACTTTAGGGTTGATTTGGTCACAATACTACGCCTCATGCAAGACAGATTGCGGACCCCAGTCAAAAGCGCGCAATGACCTGCCATGACCTCTGGCAACAGCACCATCTGCTACAAGCAATTGTCTTGGAATTTCAGTGGGTTGCTGGATAAAATAAAATGCACAACTATCCTTCGACAGGCCCACAATCTGGTCCTAGTGGTTCCATTGTTGCAAGAGACACATTTTCTTGGGAATAGGGGTGCCTTTTTGGACACTATGTCTTTAATCATGCAGGGTTCACTAGGGGTTCCAGAGGAATTACTTTTCCCCTGATGGTCATGGACACTATCTGATGGTTACGGGCTTCCTGTTTGGCATTCCATTGGCAGTAGTGTCTATGTATATTCCACCGACCCTGCAGGCGACCACGATGAAAAATCTGATGACAGTTATCACCTTGGGCCTGGGCCTGGATGAGGAGCTTATCGTTCGGGCGATTTCAATGATGTCATGTACCTACAACTTGATTTCAAAAGAGGGGCTAAACCATTGCACCATAGGTGGAGTCCCTGCGGCTTTGTAATCCTTGGAGAGCAAAGAACAAGTCGGCATGTGAGTTCACATATTATTCCCACTCCCATAGGTCACATTCAAGACTAGACTACTTCTTCCTCCCAGCTGCTGGACTCTGATAGTCGTCAGGAGCTACAATTCATGCAGGGGTACTGTTGGGCCAATCACCGATTTAATTAACTATGGGGCTGGGGAGGTGTAGGTCTAACATGCACTGGAGCCTTTAGGTTGGGTGGCTGAAGGATGTTAGGTTTTAAGAACACATGAAGAAAAAGATAGAACTCTACTTAAGAGCAAGCTCCACAACAGAAGTCTCCCTAATCACATTGCGGGAGGCAATGAAAGCAGTTCTTTGGGGGTTAATAATGGCAGACTCGCCATTCAGGTAACAGAGACCGAATTGCCACATCGCTGGAGCGAGTGGCAAAGGGCTCCCATTGATCTTAAACCACTTCTGCTTAGGAGACCTTGCGCTCTTTTACTTTTTAATCAGCTAAATTCTCCTTTTAGTCACACAGTGCTCACCTTGTCAATCACCCCCTTCCCCGGTCCACCACTGACGTAGTCAGATTGTTGTGGAGGGAAGACGGGACCGGAAGTGATTACAACTTCCCCTCGCTTGCGGCGCAGGTTAGCAGACTAGTTGTTCTGCCCACCCTTAGTACAAGAACTGAGCATTCACACGCGCCGGCAGACTCGTCATTTAGGTAACAGAGACCGAATCGCCACATCGCTGGAGCGAGTGGCAAAGGGCTCCCATTGATTTTAAACCACTTCTGCTCAGCAGACCTTGCGCTCTTTCACTTTTTAATCATCTAAATTTGTCTTTTAGTCACACAGCGCTCACCTTGTCAAACACCCCCTTCCCCGGGCCACCACTGACGTAGTCAGATTGTTGTGGAGTCAAGGCGGGACCGGAAGTGATTACAACTCCCCTCGCTTGCGGCGCAGGTTAGCAGGCTAGTTGGTCTACCCTGTTTTACCATAAAAGAACGATGCCATTCTGTTCGCGCAGCAGACGTGCGCAGCGGGCGCGCTGAAGGCAAGCCCGTCTGTGCCCGTCCGTGCCAGAACTGGCCCAGGGCCAGGAATCGCTGCCCCCCTCCATCAGCCCCTAGAATTTACACTCGGGAGACACTACTACAACTCAGACAGGTCACAAATACACCATGCCTCCACTCATTTTCCCTGGAGGAACGACAAAGCAACTACACTCACTGCTCCTACACTCTATCACTATCTCCAAAGATAATCTCACCCCCCCCATCGAGCACTCAATCAGCATGGCTCTGCTGAACTGCAGGTCCCTACCCAAACGCTCCTTGGAAATCAATATGCTTCTCCAAGACACAGAGCTAGATGTTCTGTTTCTGACAGAAACTTGGCTATCCCCAAGCTCAGAGCCAGACACCGTTCAAGCCCTCCCCCCAGGATACCTCACCCAACGCCTCGACATAATCACTGGGAAAGGCGGTGGAATCGCAATCATTCACAAAAGTCACCTCTCCTGCCTCATACTAAACAGCCCGATTCTTGATTGTGAAAACGTTCTTTTTATCATACAACTCTCCCCTTTAAAATCACTTTCGGGCATTCTCCTGTACCGCCCACCAGGAGCACATGTAGCTCCCTGATGGAAGCCATCATCTCACGTGCCTGCTCCTCTTCCAACTTTACATTACTGGGAGATCTAAACCTCCACTTTGATGACCCTTCGGACGAAGTGGCAGGGGACCTAACACTTGACCTGGTTTCCTACCACCTTCTCTTGAAAAGCCACCAAGCCACACATGTAAAAGGCCATTTACTAGACCCCATTTTCTCAAACATCACCGAATTAAAAACGAGTAAGCTCCTCCCCATCCCGTGGTCAAACCACTTCCTAGTATCATTCCACTGGCAAACCAACACCGAACCCGCTCACGGGCCTCCACCTCGCTTCCCAGAACGCCCATGGTCAAAATTAGTCCCTGAGGACTGGAGACGCAAATTCGAAATCACCACCCCCTCATTCGAACCAGACCCAGTCTTAGCAGACAAGCAATTCTACACTTGGATAGAAAACTCATTAGATAAAGTACTGCCAAGAAAAATCTTACCTAAAAAAAATGGAACCTTCAAATCCCCTTGGCTCACCCCAGAACTCCGCGACTTGAAAAAACAATGCAAAAAACTTGAACGCATATTCAGGAAGGACTGGGCCAATAACAAAAAAATAGAATACAAAGTAGCCATCAGGTCCTACAAAGCTAACCTAAAAACAACCCAGGCGACCTTCTATAAAGAACAAATCCAAGCCTCCGCCAACTCCTCTAGGAAAACATTTCATATCGTCAAAAAATTGCTGAAAGTTTCAGATCCACCCCCCTTCACCGACCCCTCGGGTCGCAGATGCAACGAACTGGCAGAGTTTTTCTCCACTAAAATTCTAAATATCCTAAAAACACTCCCCGCCCCGACTACTCACCAGATTACCTCCCCCCAGCCCCCGCAATTAACGCCCCCCGCTTTGACTCCTCTCTCCTGATAAGGGAGATGCTCCCCCATATCTTAAACTCAATCAAAAGTAGCTCCCCACTCGACCCCGCACCTTTCAACATCCTGAAGCTCATGACACCAACCATCACCCCCCATCACTAACTTTACGCCTCCCTAGAACTGGGCACCGTCCCACCCAATTGGAAAAGGGCTCCAGTTAAAGCACTGTAAAAGAAATCCCATCTGGACTCCCTAGAGCTGGGCAACTACCGGCCCATATCCTTACTGCCTGAAATCAGCAAGGTGGCGGAGAAATTCGTTAACCTACAGCTCTCCGCCTTCCTCGAATCCAACAGACTCCTACACTGCTCACAGACAGGCTTCCGGCCTGGCCATGGCACAGACACCTCACTGATGGGAGTGGAGGAAGCGGCACGAATGGTCCTGGACGCAGGTGGATCTACAGCAGCGATCCTCCTAGACCTAAGCGCTGCCTTCGACACGGTGGACCGCTCTATACTTGTCCATAATCTAAGCAGAATAGGAGTCACAGGTTCAGCAATATCCTGGCTCAAATCTTTTCTAGAACATAGAACCTTTCAGGTCGCCGAAGGCAACATTAGATCCAGAGCTGTGCCACTCCAATACGGGGTGCCTCGGGGCTCATCCCTAAGCCCTACACTTTTCAACGTGTATATGTCCCCTCTGGAGGAAATTGTACCCCTTTCGGCATCAACCTGGCCATGTATGCCGACGACACTCAACTCATGGTCTCTCTAAATCAGATGGACCACTGCCAGGAAAAGCTATGCTCCTATCTCAAAGAAATCTCCAGATGGATGAGCAAATCTCTCCTCAAACTAAACGGAGACAAATCAGAGATCCTAGTGCTAGGCAATCAATCTAAACTCACCACAAAACTTTTGTGGCCATCGTGCATGGGACCAGGTCCCGCTCCCAAAAAAGAAATAAAAAGCCTGGGTGTCTGGCTCGATCAGGACCTCAATTTTCAAACACAAGCTAGGAAACCCGCGGGAACCTGCTTTGGTCTCCTACGCAACACACATAAAATCCTTCCCCTTTTACCCCCCCACTCCAGAAAACTCCTAATTCAGGGTCTCATCCTTCCAGACTGGATTTCGGAAACGCCCTATATCTTGGCGCCCCGAAATCGGTCATAAACAAACTTCAACTTGTCCAGAACTCTGCAGCTAGGCTGCTAACAGGCACAAAAAAACGATGCTCTGCTAAGCCTGCCCTAAGCTCCCTACACTGGCTCCCAATCCATGAGAGAATCAATTTCAAATCCCTCTGTATTACACATAAAATTCCACAGGACAAGGGCCCCCCAATCTTGAGATCCCTAATCAAACCATACAAAGCCAACACGAAGCTAAGATCCGACCACCTCTTTCTGGCAAACATTTCCAGAATCAAGAAAGCGCGGTCAGGAGGACGCCTATTCTCATACAATGCCTCCAAGCTCTGAAATTCCCTTCCCCTCAACATTCGCAGGGAAACCAACCTACTAAAATTCCGTAAACTCCTGAAAACCTGGCTGTTCTCTCAGGTCTCTTCTGTTCCCGAGCTAATTCCTCGAGTCCAGTACAGGGAGACGCCCCCGGGTAGCTACGCGCTTTACAAATTCACTTCCAATTCCAATTCCATACCCTGTGGGAGGAGAAAGAAAAGTACAGCACTGGAAAGGCACATTGGGGAATTAGAATATCACCTGAACCAAATGAGAGATTATGACACATTTTGTAGTCTAGAGGCTACTAAGGAGGCCCTTAAACAGAAACTGATGACTCATGCCAGGGCACCAGTGTCTGATTTTTAAAAACCGAGAGTAGGAATTTGAGGCAAGACAGGATAATTGCTAAACAGGCTTGCAGCCAACTCTGGAAGACAGGTTTATCCCATAGACATGGGGCCTGACAGTGGGGTGACCCATTACAAATCACACATTACTATCAGGCACTTTACCAATCAAAGCCGCCGGGTGGGTTGGAGCTACAACACCTCTTAGCTGCAAACCTCGTCATGCCGAGGCTCTCCAGCAGTGAGAGGGTGAATTTAGATGCTCACCTGTCAAAGGAGGAGTTATATGCAGCCTTGTAGGAGATGCAATCTGAGAAGGTACCTGGTTCAATTCTTGGAAAGGTTTGCATCAACACTACTCTCACTTCCTCACGAAGGTTGAAGCTGCAGAGACAGCTTTGCTACTTCCTTATGATATCTGGAGTGCCTCAGTGGTAGCCGTCCCCAAACCATAGAGCCACCTACAGACTGCGCGTCTTACAGACTGATCTCCCTAATAAATATTTAAGTCGAAATAGTTGCAAAGGCCTCAGCAACCAGGCTACTGAAAAGGGTGAGACCCCTAGTGCATTGCGATCAAAATGGCTTTATGCCAGTCAGAAGCACAAGGCCTTGTCTTAGGAGGCTAAATATGTACTTGGACCACATACATTCTGTATCTGACCACACAACCGTGATGCAACTTGACTTTGAGAAGGCCTTTGGCCCATTTGAATGGTCTTTCGTCCACAATATCTTAAAAAATATTAATTTTGGTCCTAGATTCCTTTAGTATGTGAGGCTGTTATACATGATGCAATGGGCTAGGGTCAGAGTGAACAGGATTTACTCAAAGCAGTTCCAGATAGGCAGAGGCCTGCTGTCTCCTCTCCTGCTCACTCTTGCAACTGAACCACATGCCAAATAGATTGGCGGGACGTGCAGGTGTAGAGCTTGAGGTATGGCGGAAAATTAGAGGGCTGCATCTCTTTGTATGCAGACAATGTCCTCCTTTATATCCAGTGCCTAAACCAATCCATCCTGAAGAACAAGTTACTTACCTTCGGTAACGCTTTTTCTGGTAGACACAATATCTGCCTGTGGATTCCTCACCTTGTGAATATCCCCTTGCGTCAGCAACATTCGGAAATTCTTTTTGTAGCCTCGCGCAGACGTGGACTAGGACGTCATAGAGACACGACCTCGCTCGCGACTCCGCTGACGTCACCGATGCCTACAATAGGCCCACGCCGGCGTGAAGACATCAGTTCCGCCATTTTTTCCGTGCCATCGAGGCACACGGACGGACCAATGACAGTAAAAATGCATACAGTATACACAGTACACAATAGTAAAGGTAAAACACACAGTGTGAAGCAAAAGCAGGAAAGCTATTGAAACATTCCCTGATAACAAACTATAAATACATTACATTACAGTAACACTGGTATAGAAGAGTGGACAACGGGGAGGCGGGTGGGTCAGTGAGGAATCCACAGGCAGATATTGTATCTACCAGAAAAAGCGTTACCGAAGGTAAGTAACTTGTTCTTCTGATAGATACATCTGCCGTGTGGATTCCTCACCTTGTGAATAGAGTCCCACAGCAGTCCCCACTCCCGGAGGAGGGTGTCCACTCTTCTAAACCAGGAAATCCTGAAGGACAGAACGCGCAAAATGACCGTCCCTCCTCACCTCGGAATCCAAGCAGTAATGCTTCGCGAAAGTGTGGAGGGAAGACCAAGTTGCCGCTCTACAAATATCCTCAACAGGCACACCTCTAGCCAACGCAGAGGTCGATGACTTAGCCCTTGTAGAATGGGCCCTTATACCCTCTGGTGGTTCCTTACCGGCCAAAGAGTAGCAGATCTTTATGCAGAGGACGATCCATCTCGACAAGGTTCTTTTATGGACCGCTCTTTCTTTCTTGCAGCCAGCAAACCCAATGAAAAGCTGGTCTTCCAAACGAAAGTCCTTGGATCTGTCCAAGTAAAAGGACACCGCCCTCTTAGGGTCCAGACGGTGCAGTCTCTCTTCCTCCTTAGAAGGGTGAGGGGGAGGATAGAAGGCAGGTAGGGTAATAGACTGTCCTAGATGGAAAGGAGATACCACCTTAGGCAGAAAAGCAGCCCTGGTCCTGAGAACCATTCGATCAGCATGAATGGTCAAGAAAGGGGGCTTGTAACTAAGAGCTTGAAGCTCACTTACCCTCCTTGCCGAGGTTATTGCAACGAGGAAGACCGTTTTAAGGGTAAGAAGCCTCATGGGACACTTGTGAAGAGGCTCAAAAGGAGCACCCATTAAAAATGTCAAAACTAAATTCAAATCCCACTGAGGCACAATAAAAGGGGTAGGAGGGAACTTATTAGTAAGACCCTTCAAAAACCTTAAAACTATAGGAGATTTAAAAAGAGAAGGCTGGTCAGGCAAACAGATAAAAGCCGACAGCGCAGAAAGATAACCCTTCACAGTGGCAACAGCAAGGCCATGCTGAGCCAGAGAAAGGGCAAACTGGACAACATCAGACAAATGGGCTCTCAAAGGGTCAACAGACTTTTCAACACACCACGTGACAAATTTCGACCATCTATAAGAATAAATGGACTTAGTGGAGTCACGCCTGGCTGACAAGATGACATCCACAACGTCAGGCGGGAGGGAAAAGGAAATCAGGTTGCCCCGTTCAATCTCCAGGCATGAAGGTGTAATGTCTGGAGGTGGGGGTGTAGAACCTGCCCCTCCTTCTGAGAGAGGAGGTCTGCCCTGAGAGGGAGACGGAGCGGCGGGTGAGAGGAGAGGTGGAGAAGATCTGTATACCACACCCTTCTTGGCCAATCCGGAGCGACCAATATGACTTGGGCCCGGTCTTGGCGAATCTTCCTCAGAACCCGAGGAATCAAAGGTATGGGAGGAAACGCGTAAAGGAGTTGATTTCCCCAACTCAACTGAAACGCATCCCCCAAGGCTCCTTGCATTGGAAACTGGAGACTGCAGAACGACAGGCAGTGCGCATTCTCGCGAGTGGCGAACAGGTTCACCCGAGGAGTCCCCCACATCCGAAAGATGTCGTGAACTACCTCTGGGTGAAGCCTCCACTCGTGGTCGGCAGAGAACTGCCGACTGAGACTGTCTGCACGAACGTTCAGAACCCCGGCCAGATGATTTGCCATCAGACAAATCTGATGGTCCTGAACCCAGGACCAGAGACGCAGAGCCTCTCTGCAGAGACACTGCGACCCCACTCCTCCCTGCTTGTTGATGTACCACATCGCGGTCGTGTTGTCCGTCAGGACTTGGACCGAACGACCGCGAAGGGAAGGGAGGAAGGCCTTGAGCGCTAAACGAATCGCCTGCAATTCTAGAAGGTTGATGTGAAGCAACCTTTCCTCTGGAGACCAAAGGCCCTTGACCTCCAGATCCCCCAGATGAGGACCCCACCCTAGAGTGGATGCATCCGTAATCACTGTGGCCACCGATGGAGGCAGCTGAAAAGGCTTTCCTTGAGACAGATTGCCTTCCACGCTCCACCAAGACAGATCCGCCGCAGCTTCTCTGGAGATCCTCACAGACTCCCTGAGATCTCCGTTGTGCTGATACCACTGCCTGCGGAGGCACCACTGGAGTGCCCTCATGTGCCAGCATGCATGGTTGACCAACAGAATGCAAGAAGCCATCAGACCGAGCAGGCGAAGGACCTTCAGGACTGGAACAACCGCTCCATTGTAAAATAGAGGAACCATTTCCTGTATGTCGCGAATCCTTTGAGGGGGAGGGAATGCACGACATACAGTTGTGTCCAGTACAGCACCTATGAACAGGTTGCGCTGGGAGGGCACCAGGTTCGATTTGGGTACGTTTATCGAAAAACCCAACCTGTACAACAACTGAGTTGTCTCTCGCAGATGATGAAGCACAGTCTCCGACGACCGCGCTTTGATCAGCCAGTCGTCCAGATACGGGAATACAGGAATCCCTGATCTTCTGAGATGCGCCGCCACCACTGCCATCACCTTGGTGAAGACCCGAGGCGCAGTAGTAAGTCCAAACGGAAGGACCGCAAACTGGTAGTGCTGCGATCCCACCGTAAAACGGAGATACCTCCTGTGCGACTTCAGGATAGGAATATGAAAATACGCATCCTGCAAGTCGAGTGACACCATCCAGTCTTCTTCCAGCAGCGCCTGAAGAACCTGAGCAAGGGTGAGCATCTTGAATTTTTCCTGTTTCAGATAAAAATTCAAGATCCTGAGATCCAGGATTGGACGAAGTCTGCCATCCTTCTTGGGAATCAGGAAATACCTGGAGTAGCATCCCTGACCCCTTTCCTGCTCTGGGACCACCTCTATCGCACCTTTTCTCAATAGAGTTTGGACTTCCTCCTGAAGGAGTAACAGATGTTCCTCTGAGCAATACCCCTGGCAAGGAGGGTAATTGGGAGGGAATTCCCGAAAGGGAAGAGCATACCCATTTTCTACGAGATTGAGAACCCAAAGATCTGATGTAACCGATTCCCAATCTCGTAGAAAGTGGGTAAGCCGACCCCCCACCGGACCCACATGATCCTGAATGGCGGATCTAGGGCTGCTTTTCTGTGGCTGGGGGGTTGGAAGAGGTGGAGGAGGAGGAGGCTTGACGTCCTCGAGGACGTGCCCTCTGTTTTCCCCTGTATGATCTATACAAGGTATTCTGCTGCTGCTGTTGTTGTTGCTGCTGCTGACCTTGTCTATATGAATGAAAGGAAGAACGGCCAAACCCTCTAAATTTCCTGGTCGTAGAACCTCTGACCTGAAGGCCAAGAGATCTAGCAGTTGCTCTGCTGTCCTTGAATCTCTCCAAGGCAGTGTCTGCTTTCCTTCCAAAGAGCCCCTCACCATCGAAAGGTAAATCCAATAGAGCAGACTGTACATCAGCTGAAAAATCAGACGACTTCAACCAGGCTGAACGCCTCGTGGCCACCGCCGTGCCCATGATCCTTGCCACAGAATCCGTAGTATCAAGCCCACTTTGAATGACCTGACGGGCTGCCGCTTGAGAATCAGACAAAGCTTCCTCAAAGTCTTTTCTGTTATCCTCAGGAACCTTAGGGATTAATGAATGCATAGAGTCCATAAGAGCATGAATATATCTACCCATAAGGCAAGTGGCATTAGAAGACTTCAATGCCATACTAGCTGAAGAAAAAGTCTTTTTTGCAACTTGATCCTGTTTCTTGGCCTCTTTGTCGCCAGGCACCTGCGGAAAAGCACCAACTGACTTTTTAGAACAAGCGGCCTGAATTACCAAACTCTCAGGAGAAGGATGAGAAGACAAGAAAGCAGGATCCTCAGGAGCCACTCTATATCTCCTAGCCACATTTTTTGACACTGCAGGAGCAGAAAAAGGTTTCTTCCATACCTCCATAATGGGATCCTTTAAAGCATCATTAAATGGCAGTAAAGGTTCCACTGCCGAATTCGGAGAATGAAGGACCTCAGTCAGTAAGTTTGACTTAAATTCGACAGTAGGCAAAGTCAAACCCAAAAGTCCTGCTGCCTTCTTCATGACAACATGATAAGGTTGAACATCTCTGGAGGGTGCATCAGGTCCTGAAGGTAAAGACCACTCTGGGGAAAATTCGAGACCACTTGCTTCCGCTAGGTCCTCAAAATAACTCCCCTCCAGCTCACCTTCCTCCACTTCAGAAGAAGAATCACCAATTCTCTGTTCATCAAGAAGACGTTGAGCTTCTCTTCGAGACCTCATTTTAACTCGAAGTGCCGTCGAATCCCGCACCGAATCCGACGGCGTCGGAGCCGACTTCGGAATCGAATCCGAGGGCTTGGAAGATTGTTCCATAGATTTGTTAGGAGCTGGCGACGTCGGAGCCGGAGTCGTCGACTTCGGCCGAGCCGGCGTCGATACCGGCGTCGACCTCGGTGGAGCTTGGTACTGCCACAGCGGGGTCAGGGCTGGCATATACGGCATGAAAGGTGCCGGAGCATATGAGTGAGGAACACCCAAATTAAAAGCCATAGGACCCATGGGACCCGAAGGTGCTCCAGAGGGGTACCACGATCTTGAGAACACACGATACATTGCGTTCAAAAACGCAGAGGGGTCCTGACTTGGAGTCGGGAATGGTGGATGTTCAGGCTGATCTCGAGGTAGGTTAGAATCTGTTTCCACAACAGGATTCGAAGTTCCCTCCTCAATAGGAACTCCATCGGTGTCACCTGGAGCCGGAGACGGAGTCGGAGACGGAGCCGGAGTCGGATCCGGAACTGGAGTCGGAGAATGGACCATCGACTCCGAAGGCGAAGCCTCACCTTCTTGATCCGACACTTGCGGAGGAATTACCTTCGATTTCATCCTCTTGGGAGATTTCGATCTAGAACCAGACTTATCACCTGAATTATGACGGGATTCATGCCTCCTTTTCTTATGCTTCTTACGAGAACCGGAAGCGTGATCAGACGAAGACTTCGAGGCCGACACCTCTCGAGATCTCGACCTGGATCTCGACTTCGATCTCTTAGAGTGCTTCGAGGATCTTTTAACTTTACTCGCCTTTAGCTTAGCCACAAGAAGTTTCGATTCTCTTTCTCGAAGAGCCTTCAGATTCATCTTCTGACATGATGAACACTCGTCAACGTCGTGATCCGAACTCAAGCACCAGATGCAGTCTTGGAGAGGGTCCGTAACGGACATCATCTTCCCACACTCTCTACAAGGTTTAAACCCTGTTTTCTTTGTCGACATGACAATCGAGCAAAAAGTTCAGAGAATGGAGAATCGAGGAAATAAAGTAACAATATACTATAAGCTACAGAGTATCCCGAAACCGTTAGCGTCGACGACGCGGAAAAAAGGAAACTGATGTCATCACGCCGGCGTGGGCCTATTGTAGGCGTCGGTGACGTCAGCGGAGTCGCGAGCGAGGTCGTGTCTCTATGACGTCCTAGTCCACGTCGGCGCGAGGCTACAAAAAGAATTTCCGAATGTTGCTGACGCAAGGGGATATTCACAAGGTGAGGAATCCACACGGCAGATGAATCTATCAGAAGCTAATTTATATTCTAAAAATCTGCAAAGAAGTGTCAGGCCTGAGGGTGAACTGGGGGAATCAGCCATAAACCCTATGGTGGGTTCTCCTCCAGATTTACTTCCAGACTCCCCGGCAAGCTGGAGTTTTTAAATACTTGGTGTTAGATTTGTCAGTCTTATGGTGGTCTTACCTCAATCGTTTTGGCTGCACATTTTGCTGAATCTTTTGTTGGCCATAGGACTTTGAGCACTTTACCACTGCTAATCAGTGCTAAAGGGCATGTGCTTCTTCCCTAAACATGTATGCAATTAGTGTATACTTAATTGACCTATTAAATTTACTTGTAAGTCCCTTGTAAGGTGGTATACCACATACCCAGCCTCTGTAAATTTACTGCCGCTAGTGTGCTGCAGCCATGATTGTCCCACCAACAGAAGAAGCCTGTCTAACCAATCTCGGCCTGCCACTGCAGTGCCTTTGTGGGCAGTTTACTGCCACTTCAACTTGGCATTTAAAACTACTTTCCAAGCCTTAAACTTCCATTTTATTGCATATAAGTCACTCCTAAGGTAGGCCTTAGGTAGGCTTAGGGCAGGGTGGTATGTAAGCGAAAGGTAGGACATTTACTTTATAGTTTGCATATCCTGGTAGTGACAAAAAGCATATTTCATTTTTCTCTACTGTGAGGCCTACTCCTCTCATAGATTAGCTTCAGGAATTCCTTAATACACTTTTTAAGCTATAATTCCTGATCAGAGAGGAGTAGCTGTTTCCTGTTTCATATGTTTGGAATGGTAGTGATAAACCTTTCTTACTGGTGAGGTTTAATTTACCATTACTATTTTAGAAATTCCACTTTTAGAAAGTGGACATTTCTCTGCACTTACTGCTTTGTGTGCCTGACAGCCCGTCTCTAATGCATGTCTGGGGTGGCGGACAGCTATACTTTGTGCATTCCCTCCAGACAGCCACAACACAGGGAGGATAGGTGGGTTTGAGTACCCATCTACATACATCTGCATTCTGATGGCCTTGCCTGGGCTGGATGGAATGGAGAGGTTAAGACTTCACTTGAATAGGTAGTATCCTGTCCCCACACAAAGGACTGATTACCCCCCACAGATAGCCTGGCAGACAGGTCTGGCTTGTAAGGGGAACATGTGCATTTAAGAGAGCTGCCTTGAAGTCATCTCAAGCCACAACAAAGGCACTTTTGGGTATAAGTACTGGGTTTCTGACCCCCCCCCCTAAAAAAAATTAGGCACTTATGGATCTTGAACTTGAATCTTTGTTACAAGGACTGTTGTGCTGTTTAAATAACTCATCTTTGGACTGCAGGCTTGGAAGGTTTGCTTTTCTCTTGTGTTTCCCTGCTGTCTGCTGCTCTTTGACTCTGCAGAAGGAGAGCCTGACTCTACCTTCCCTACAAGTGAACTCCAAGGCGAGCCTCCGCTTGCTTGAGACTCAGGGATATCAAAGTTTCTACCCCTACTCCTGCGCCTGAACTCACTGGATGTGGCCCAGATACTTGCTGCACGGAATTTGATGCATCTTCTGTCTGTGTATATCAGAACGGGTGCATCGATCCGGTTGCGCAAGTAAAATGAGCACATCACATTGGAACCAGCACTTTGCCTTCAGAGATCGATGCATCAGACAGAGTACACCGCCACTGCTGCTTGGTGAGATTGATGCATCCCCTCGACTGCGTGGTAGAATCCGATGCGACAAATTGTTCGACACCTCATGACTCCAGCACCTGTCTTCGGAGCTGACACATCGCCTTCACTATATGGCGAGGATCGACACATCTCACTGTATGCGATCAGGAAAGGTGCTTTGTTCACTAGGTCCTGCGTGGATTCTTTAGCTGGCCTGCTCTTCCATGTGGTCAGCCTGATATTTGACTTCGACCTGGTCCAGCACGACTTAAAGTAACCTTTTTAGCAGTACTTGCTTCTAAGCACTTTACTGCATTTATGCCTTTAAAATTCAATATCTCAAAGTCTGTACATTGGATTTTTGTCTTTTTGGTCTTATTTTCTTTATAATATGATAACCTGCTTTTTCTCAACCTGTTTGGAGTCTTTTTATGGTGTATTCATTGTGTTACTGTGTGTGTGTTGCACAAATACTTTACACATTGCCTCTTTAGATAAGCCTCACCAGAGGGTAAGCACAAGTTATCTTTAAGTGTGGCTCTAGCTTACCCTGACCAAGATTATGGCTTCTGCTTGGACAGGGTGCATACTTTTGCCAATCAGAAACCAATTGTCTAACAATAGAGCATGCGCATATCAAGAGACACACAGGAACGCTGGGACAGGATAATCACCCCTTTGACTTGCAAATTTAAGGGATATATGGCAAGATGGAGCTCCCTCACCCGATCATTATGGGGCGTATAGCCCTCTTAAAAATAGTGGCCTTGCCATAGCTGTTACAAGTTTTGCAACACTAGCCCCACAAAATCTGTACCCATTCTTTACAACCCTACTGGCCAACATCAATAGCTACAAGTAGGGAGGATCACACTGTGAATCTCCCATAAGAAGTGCATACAATCCCCTTATGATGGCACACTAGGGGCAGTAGACATCAGACTGTATTATTAGTCGGTCCACCTGCTTGCGATTAATGAGTGGATCTTTGGGGATCGGAGGGACCCAGCTACGAGATTCGAGCGGACTCTCTTAACCGGGCAGGACCCAGGGTTTTTGCTGAATGGGAGTCCCCCCTGCCCACTCACCCGGCTATTTCAGCCATTCCTGTGATTAGCTGGCAAGAGGCACTGCAGTAGGTCGGATAGTGGAGGGTGCCCACTAGGAATAAGCCACTGTGGATTAGTACATGGCTATAGAAAACGGTATGGGTCCAGGGCCCTGAGATAAGTTGGGGATCCCTAAATTTGGAGATGTCTGGCAGACACACCATATGAAGTTCTATGATCCACTCAAAGCTTAATACGATTTACACATATCCCAGTTCTTTCTTACAGCGCTGACATGCGCCAGTTAGGCTTCTAGACACACACCAACTAGAATCAGCAAAGGAATACAAATACTTGGTTGTTCTACTAGATAACAAAGGCTCCTTCAACCCTAATATGGAAACACTGAAACAAAAAGGTAATACAATATCCTTCACCAAGAAAACTTTAAAAAAAGTGATTGCCGGGCCCTCTCTGATCACTCTATTAGAGATTATCCAAGTCAAACTCCTGCCAACTATAATATACAGGAGCGAGGCCATGAGAGGAAGAGATACCACTACTGTGGAAAAATAATCACCAGCTCATTTAGAACAATCTTCAGCCTCCCGAAATACACCTCCCCTGCCCAAATAAGGATAGAGTTTGGGTTACAGAAGCATTTACTGGCCAGAAGGGGTGCATTTATAAAATGCTGGCACAAGATCACAGGGGCAGAGCAAGATACACTGAACTGGCAACTTTGGGTTGAACTATCACTAAGAAAGAACTTACCCGTGGGAATGTATCTTAGAGATTCCCTTGGGCTGGAAAACCTATGGGCAACATCAGTGTCCCACACCAGCTTCAAGGAAGTGGTTAACAAGACCATCAAAGCACTGTCAATGGAAGAAGCTAAGCCTGCACTTGCGAAGAGAGTACATGCCTGATACGTACTAAACAAATATGTAGAAGCCAAACTACCAAAATATTTTAGTTATGAATTCACTATCCATCTGAAAGAGAAATGTTTACAATAGAGGATGGGTATAATGCCGATCTTACCACACCTTCCACCAAGGAAGAGGAAACCCAGAGACAACAAATGTCAACTATGTAGCCTCGGAAAGGAAGATCTTGTGCATATAATTTGCAACTGCAAAAGCCTAGTACAAGAATAACATCTACTCTAGCTACCTCTTTTTAATCTATACGGTATCTGTTCCTGCAGACAGGCAGTGCTGATTTGTTTCATATCTGTCAACATACAATTGACCTGTTGATTTACAAAATTTCTCAATATTTCAAAGAAGATACTGAAGTTAGAACCATTCTAGCCCGGCACATTGCACAACCCCAGTAAGCATTACAATACAGCCAACACGCAACAAAGGACTGCTTAGCGGAAAGACCATCATAGGAGACACTTGGTCCCACGAATTTCATAAGCCTAGTCTGCATAGCGGCACTCCGCACAAGACTTATTTATATGCAAATCTATGCAAGATTCCCTTTCAGGCAAAACAACATCGGCACGGGAAAGTACAAATGGAGGACAGAGCACCTTTCATTCGATTTTAACCCAAAGAATCACTAAATGGACATAATTGGCCAAATAAGGCCCTTTTAACCTTCATTTTAAACTTGCTATTTAACACAGTCAATCCTATTTAATCCCTTATGCTATGTGTATGTAACAGTTTTAATTAATGATGCATAATCAAAATTACCAATTGGCGGTCAGGCACAATGCACACATATCAGCTCTCACAGAGTACAGCCCATAAGAAATCTGACTCATGATGTCAGCTATTGGTAGGAAGGACAGATCTTGCTTATACAGAACTCTGGTGATAAACATCCAGACCTGCTAAACAAATTGCAGGAATCAGACCTGCGGCCCTTGGATTATAACAAATGGATTGAGGCAAACAATGGCAACTGGAGAATTAGAAATATTGCCTTGCTTTAGATTAGACCAGGTTAAATACTTTCCAAGAATGTATTACACCCCTGACATGATGTGGAGGATGGGGAGCGACAGCAGCCCTGAATGTCTCAATTGCGCACAGGCCAGAGGTTCTCTTATGCATGTGGTATAGGAATGCCGGGTCATTCAGGTGTATTTGAACCTGCTTTTCTCCAACCTAGAAATGGTATGTTGATTTCTGATAGAATGCAACCCCATATTGGGAATCATGGAAGTATTCCACGGATGGGATGGGTCAGGGGGCAAAAAATGATGGCTGGGATAGGTTGTGTTTTGGCTAAACATCACATAGCGGGCCATTGGGGATCCATGAGGCCTCCCCAATCTCAAACCGGCTAAGAGGGATAGATTATTGCTCTTTAGTTAAGGAAGCAGTGTATAGGTCCAGAGGATGCTCACAAAAGTATGATAGACTCTGGGGACTGTGGAAAGAGTAGCAAAAAATACCCAGAGTAGACAACCCATAGGAAGTTCTTGGGGAAAGCACACAGTTGTCTGGAGCACAGATCCCGCCATAGTTTACCGGACTGGTCGCAGTTGACTTAAGTGGGGTCTACTCCATGGTATTCTTTAACTAAAAGGGTTGTTGTGCAAGGGGAGCATGGGGTGGATGACAATGCAGTGTTACGTTGTTAAAAATTCAATCAAAAGATTTTTTTAAAGAAAGAAATTACTATCCAGCTACAAGACAAATCAACAAGAATTGTCTCTTGTGCAATAGCTGCTCTCGAATCAGGGTGAAATGCAGCAATGAAACGCCACTAATCTGTTCACTTCACAGTCAAACCCGGACCTGCAGTTGTGCGAGCTGGATTTTACCACAACTTTTGATGTTATTGACTCCAGTCCTACAAACTAGTATGGAATTTTCAGGCTGGCAGAAATCCCTCAATATGGTGGGCTGTATGTCTGCCAGGTCAGTGGAGTACATGCCTACACTGCCCTGTCCAAATGGAGTACATTATTTGATGGGCTGGCCCATCCATCAATGCTCCAATATTTCTGATGTTCAGATTATAGAAATATCTCTGCATACATACATGCAATACCAATGCAATCTGAAAAGGTTACCAAAAAAGAGCTGGGACTGCTGTTGTGGCTGACGTATTCTTAGAGAATCATATTACATGTTTCTGGATCGACAGCTATTGGTTAAGGTAGGCACCTACTTTTTGGTGCTGGTGCATTTTTCTAAGCTATGCATATAGTCTGAGCATTTCATTGCCTTGCTTTTGTTAGCCACTGAGCATCTTCATCACCCCTGTCATACCCCTCAGTCAATAAGCATAGACCTGCGCAGTTATTGGCTTGGATAATTTAACAAACATTTGCAATACAATAGGTCTTCGTTTTGCGAGAGTTAGAGCTATTGACATTGTAAATGACAAAATCTTTTACCTATGTGTCTTGGTTTGGAGTGTAGTGGATGTGTGTGGTGTTGAGATGTATTATGTGGGTTGTATTGAAATTGTTAGTCGTTGAATTGTGTGGGATGGAATTGTATGGTGTATTTCTATGGTGGAATTATGTGGCATGGTGAATAGGAAGGGTGAGAGCTGCACAGAATAGATAGAAAGGAGGATACACAGGAATAGGTAGTTTGTGCACAAAGTGAAGATGAATTTGAGATTTAAGAGCAGAAAGAGAGTGTGAGAAAGAAGGGGAGAGCAAGCCACAGATGCATAAAGAGGGAGCACATGTGTACGCAGAACACACCCAAAGAAGAGGAGGACAGCGTGGGTTTGAGGGATGGAAATTTTTTAAAAGGCCAGGAAAGAAACTGTGCTGGAAGACATGAATTGAACCATATGAGAGAGGCAAGAATAGAGTGTGAGGGAGCGAGAGAGAAGGGTGAGAGAAAGTAAGAGACAGAGAGAGATGGAGGTACGAGTAAAAGGGGCCCATATGGGGAGGCGAGAGTTGGACCAGGGCAGAGCGTGAGGTGGTACAGGAAGGTAGCCTGTGTGAGCAGGCAGTATAGAGAGGAGATAGGGAATATGAGGGAGGGATGAAAGGGGCGGTGGGATTGAGATGAGAGGGAGTACCATGAGTGTGAGGGAGAGATGTGGGGGCAGTGGGTGTATAGGGGAGAGGTGACAGGGCTGATGATAGTACAAGTGAGAGATGTGGTAGATTGGAATTCTTTGTTGCAGAATTGTGTGGCGTGGTATGAAGTTGTGTAGTGGAGATATGTGGCATGGTATGCAGTAGATTTATGTGGACAAAAATTGAAGAGCGACGATGGTGGCAGCAAATGGGAACCTTATGGGCAGGCGTAAGCCCATATACTAGATGCAGTACGTCTCAATTTGAGATACTTGAATAGCGCTACAATGCTTTGCCTTTGCTAGCGCACATGTGTTCTCTTCCGTGTTCTCAGAGTGAGGCAGAGAGCAAGCTAGAGCGACCAAGCAGATATTGTGGTTTATGAATTGGTGGTAGCAGTATGCCCATTAAAGAAAATGGCTGCGTGTGCTTTGGCAACGATATAGGGGCAGTGGACAAAATTGTAGATGCAGAAATTATAAGTGCTAATACATGTGCAACATGTCATCATGCCCATGGGACAATGCCCACGAAAGCAGCACACGTGTACAAAGGTAATCTTAGGAAAATCACCTGTACATTCAATTACAGTATAATCCCATTTAAGAAAAGAAACATATGTAGAAGGTTTCTTCAGATGAGATAATGATTGTAAAATGACTTCCACTTTTGCCAAAATTTTTATAGTGTGGTACAGTTGGGTTTGCCACTCATTTCCATACACATTCCAACCTTTTCACCCACATTTACTTTCTAAGAAAAATTGCAGATGTTCACATTTTATTGAACAGGGGGCACACGGAGTGAGAGGCTGATTCAGTGTGCGCCACGTTATGCACTGAAAGGCCCTACCTGCAGATTGGGCGGTGGCCAGGGACAATTAATCGCTTGCACTTTCAGTTCCACTGGAGTGTGGGGGGTGCAAGGCCACAGGAGTTAGAATCAGAGAACAATTCACAAGATTAGCCACAAAATAATTGAAACAAAGCCCCTAAGCAATTTGCAACAACCCCAGCTGCCAGGGTGCATTATGCAAATATCCAACACAATATCACTATGCTTCTCCCAGCTTTGAATAATTCTGAATTACCACATACAGAAACATTTACCACAGTTGCCAGTTCATCATGCTCAGAAAGAAAAAAAATGGAATGTAGCAAGTTACTGTTCGGAGCATGCTTTGTGAAATACACCCTGGCCTGCAACGAAGGGCCTATGTGGGATGAAAACACAGGTGGGTCTCCCAAATAGGTGGGGCAGATATAAATAAGCACGTGGTTTAAGACACTTAAGCTAAAAATATGTGCTTTTGCATAGTGTGCCGCCCCACTGATATTTTGGTGCTTCTGTCATTGCATCCAGATATATACTACAGCAAGTTACATTGCATATACAACAAGCCAGGGCTGTCGGCTTTGTCAATGGTATGTTTTTCTGTTGGCTATATCTGAGGGTAAACATGCTTGGTCCTTTTCAAATAATTTGTTTCCTTTTAAGTCTTTTCTCTCTTAAAGGGTGGATTTACAAAGGTTAGTTTAAATAGGCCCTCTCCTGTTTTTTCCTGTTTTTAAAGAAGGATATTCAAGTAAATTCCTTGCCTTTCCCTCATAACTATTTTTTCAGGGCAACTTCTTTTTAGCAACATTGGTGTGTAACAAAATGCATGTTCCAATTATTATTGTTATTATTTTGAATTTGTAAGGAGCACAGCTACTCCAAGAGGCTTCCCTGTGTGATTACACACTCAAAGCATTTCTTCCTGCAAAACGTATTGTTTACATGTAAAGTGCTTTAATGCCCCCGGACAAAGTTCGCTCTATATAAACTGACAGATTAAAAAACAGAGAACAGCTTAACGTGGCCTTGAATTGCCCTGGCTGGGGAATATGTCCTTTTGTGTAACAACAGCATGTAAGTATCATAGTTGCCTTGACTGTAAAAGTATACAAGCGTATGAAGGGTAGAAACCTTCTCTAGTAGAGGACAATGAAAGTTAACGTCATTTGTCGTGAACACTGTAATGATGTACTCTGCATTGTATTAGAAAGTGCCTTGCTGTTCTGCACAGTGTGCTGCACTGGAAGAAGAGCCACGCTTCCCAGCAGCAATGAACATTAGTTCTTCAAGCAGCGGGGTCAGAGCAGACATTCCAGGGAAAACAGGAGTCAGACAAAACTGAGGTTTCTGCCCAGAGGGTGTGGGCAAATAAAGAGCCTGATAAGGAGCCGTCCCCGCACATGCTTTTTAGAACAGCTGGTGCACCAGCAAGACCCAGCCCACTTAAACCCCTGGGCCTACGTGATATTTATTTGTGCCTGGGTTATTAATTTTTTTTAAATGGTATCTTCGAGACATGTGGCAATGCTATGAAATGACAAAAATACAGCTCCAAGACCTATAAATGAAAACGTAGTTCATTATTATTACAGTGTTCACGCTGTTAAACATGAACAGGTGTACAAAGTCAAAGGAGGAGACCAGAAAGAAAGTACACAAGTAAACCAAGTGTTTCTGCTGGGTGAGGACCAAACCTGCAGAGAAGAATGCAGCCCTCTGCAGCTTATTCCCCAACTTTTCCTGTCTTGCTTGCAGCCCCTCTTAGTCCCATCTAAGATCTCAATGCCGGGTCTTATAGGCAGTATTGCTTCCAATGAGATCTGACTGAGCGCTCCGATTTGATTTTAATAACTTGGAAGCAGTATTTTAGCCAACATAGCATTGGATGCTATCAGAACTCTGCTCTCAGCCCCTATAATGCAATCACACTGCAATACACTGCCATTTGTCAGGGTGGGTTGTTCACGTTGACCTTATGAAGGCCCCGCCACCTTGCCAAAAGAGAGGACTGGTAATCCTGTAACTAAACACACCAGGGTCAGTAACAATTGCCTCCTGCCCAGGACCAGTCACTATTTCAGCAGCAGTTTTGAACACAGTAAGCTGTGTGCTATTGAATACATTCTCATCCCTGTCCCATTCCTCAATGTAGCTGTATTCTGTATTCTGCCAGCCTTTACCCATGCCTGACGTTTGGTCCTGAGCACCCCACCACCCTTGAGTCCAGGGCCAGGTCTTAGACCCGGTCTTGTATTGAACAACCACATTCCTAAATATGAGTTGTCTTGGAGAGCGGCCTTTCCGTCTGTGCTCTATCACTTCTGAAGTCATGAGTAATCCAAAGGAGGATGTGAAGGTTGAATTACTTGTCATTAATGGTGAATTTAAGAGGTTGTTGCATTTGGTATCATAAGTGCCTTCAAAATAAAAAATGTATACAAATTTCAATATTTTTTCAACGAATGTTATGTACACATCAGGCACGGGAGGCTGCACTGGCCATCTATCTGATAAATTTTTGTTTTCAGTATTGTAGACCGCATAAATCTTTAGACATATTTTTGTTTTTTTCCTTGTAAACTTTTATCTAATTTTAAAATACACTTTTGCAAATGTGAACCGCTGCTGCTGGGAAAAGTTCAAAATATGACACAGAAAGAGATGCATGGTTCTTACCCGCTCAGTAGCTAAAAGGGAACCCTTGAACTCTTCAAGTACTTGACGGCATTCGAATTCATGAGCTCTGGCACATGTTTGAAAGCCAATTACTATATCCTGCAAAGAATGAAAGACAACTCACAGCCTCAGGGAGACATTAACCAAACACAGATATTTAGGACAAGAGTTTCCATATTAGAAAGAAAAGCTAAAGATGGGGTTCTTGATTGGACCTTCAGTGTTTACAACTGGCATTGGCGAATGATTCTCCACTACTAAAGCAAATATATTCAGTGCCCGGAAAGCATGATTTAAGGATACTCTTATACAAATATGCTGGAGTGTTTTTACCATGGGACTGAAGAAGCATCTTTGGATAAGAAGATTAGAGTTCAGTCATTATCTGTGCTCCGTCACTAGGTTCTCTCTCTAGTGTTCACATAAAGGCACTGCAAGGAAAGTTCAGTTCACAAGCCTTCTTTGTGACGAAGGAGTGAGATTTCTTTAGCAGGAGGGCTTCTCCTTTCTTCCTCAAGTCTACTGTCCAGGGATTACACAAGATTCGGTTTTGCCTTTCAATCCTTGAGAACCCCCCCCCCCTGACAATAGGTAGAAACAGACAGCTTTGTTGTCTTTTTTGTAGGTCTCTCTGAGAGAATCATTTCAAAGCTTTTACGTAGCTTTAGACCTTCCTCCGCTTTATCTGCTATATTGATTAAACTTGGCTAATCTTATTCAATCACTTGCATCTATCAGGAGATATCACCTAAAGAGGCGCCTAACTATCCCTGATGAAATGCATCAGTGGTCCCCTGATCAAAGGAATTATTTGTCCAGTTTCTGCTAACTTAGTCCTCATCTACTCTGTGGAGGGTTTTCAGTCTGATATGATTTGGCTATCCATGGAGTAGATATCACACTTTAGGATGAGAGGAAGTGCTGAGTGAGGAAGGTTTCATGGTCATCATTAATTTACCATCAAGCTCCGGTAATGAAGTTACAAACCTGAACAATGTACCCAGATGCTCCTCAGTCCTTTATGACTTCCTTCTCAACATGTGTCTGTTCTGGTCGTACAGGGGGACATTTTATCTCAGGGGAATAGATCTATGATTATTGTAAGAAATACACTTGGTACTTACTGAATGGTTAGGAGTTAAGATGAACCGGGCAGATAAGAACATGCTTCGAAGGAAGTGTAAGATCAGCGCATTATCATCACAGGCGGCGAGGCACTTACCAATGCACCGGAAAATAAAACCCTAATATGGGAGTGAATTAAAGACAGTCCGAGTTCAGAATAAGCAGCAACTTCTGCCCACTCTATGAGAGTCTTACTTATAGAGGAGCATTCATCTTTGATTAAACTCTACACATGTCATCTCTCACTTTGAAATTGCTTTTAATGAGTTGAGAGAAATGTTTATTATGTAATGTTATGTTATATCTTATGGACATTGTAAAGATTCGTACATGGCCATGAATATGACTCAAAACAACAAAAAGGGGGAGGGGGTGGGAGCCAATAAAGGTCCTGTACCTAGGCTCAGAAAGTGCTAATGCAAAAAAGCAGTGGAGGTACTTTTCTTCTAGAAAGTGAAGAAGAAAAAAAAAGAAGGCAAAGAAGCAGGAATCCTAAAAAATATTTCTTGGTACCCTCACACAACCATGAGGATGTAATCTATCATCATCGGACTTGCTCCTTGTAAGGCTCCACAAAGGGTCGCTTTAGCAGAGACCTTTTATTTTTTTGCCGTCTGATGAGAAGCGCCAGAGTGAGGGCGTTTTGAATGTATGGGGTGGAGTGAATGTGTATATTGAAATAAAGGGACACTAAAGCTGTCTAAGACACACCGAACTAATGTGATGGTTCTCCTGGCAGGATTAAAAAAACATAATTTGGTAGAGGCTACTACAGGGACAATGATGTATCCTGTGAGTGTGGTCAGGTTGGCATGTTTAACGACTGATTGCCCAAAATAGATCTCCGCTACTTCCTCAGGGTCTAAAAGAAAAGGGGAATAAACCTACCCCACACTTAAGACGTAATATGCAGTGTAGGTATTCCCCTGTAAGAAAATACCTTGTTCAAAAAGTTTAAAATTGATCATCCAACCTAGAAAATGAATGAGAAAATAGAGAAAACACAGTAAACAAATGTTTTGAAAGTATGGTCCAACGCGTCACCAGACCAGGATCCCTTTTCCAGCACAGTGTATCATAGTGTCTCCTAAGGTAGATATGCTCATGCTATTGTTGGCGCTGATCAGTTACCACAACGTGAAAGAAGTGAAGCACACGCTGATGGTAAACCGCATTTATCACAAATCTTTTTCCCAGCAGGGAATCACAATGCGGTTGTTAGAACGACCGCGTTATGATTCCGCATACCATTACTCCGCAAGTCGGAACAACGACTTGCCGGGGGGGGGGAGGGGATTATTATCCAATACCTTCCCTATTGTCCGCCCAGACTGGAGTTTTAATAGTAAATTATACTATTCCAACATCCAGCGCCCCCCCTCCGCAAGTCATTGTTCCGACTTGCGGAGTAATGGTATGCAGAATTACAACACGGTTGTTGTAACAACTGCGTTGTGATTTCCGTTAAAAAGACAGCGGGATAATAACATACATTCCACACTGATACATCAAATATAACAGAACAGGCAAGTAGACATTGGTCTAACAGACAACATAAAGCCAATCTGTGTTGGTGTTACACAGTGTATCATAAGTGATTAGTTGTCCTCAGGTGTGAATGGCGTGTCTTATCCTTTGGATCAATCTATGATGCCCCGTAGGTCAGAAGCAGAGGGTAGAACTTAGCTGCTAATTGTGGTAAGAGCAATGATACTCAGCATAAAGAAACAGTAAATCAAGGGGACCCAAATGACCTTAGGGTGAAAAGAAAAGGAAAAGCTGAGAGTTTTCTAGAGAAGCAATCATACTCATGTGGTTTCTGCGAAAGAGAGTGCCAGAGACCTACCTTCCTCCGGTCTCCTGGATAGAGACTCAGCAGAGGAGAAGACCTGCCTTTTAAGGTGCGGGTATTGAAGTGCTTGATCTCAGGTGGGGTGCGTGTAGCTACAGGAAGGAGGGATGACAAAATGGCCAATGAGGACAGGAGAGGAGGGGCGATATTGATCCAATAGGAGCAAGCCCCTCACATGCTGGTGTAACATAGGTATCATCCCTCAGTGGTGGCCATCTCGGAATGTGTAGTGGTCAAATGCAGGCCAGCCCAAAGTCAACAATGGTTTTTTGAAAGGCAGCAGCTTAGCAGTAAAATGAGACAGTTGAATGTTTTCTTAATGGACAGTGACAGTAGTAGAAAACTATGGTGCACCTAATTGCTCTCAGATAAATAGTGACGGAGAGAAAGCCTGGTGCAGATAACCACTAGCCATCCCTCATGGCGAAATCTAAGTAAATTGACATGTACGTACATGTTGCATATATAGGCCTATTCATTAAAAAGTAACATGGGGCGACCAAGTGGTCTATTCCCAATATATTAGGATGCTTGGATAGCACTATTGGGCCTATGGCTAATGAGGAGAAGAGAAGGGGTATGCTCAAGCCAATAGGAGCGAATCCTCACATGCTGGTGTAGTGAAATTATCATCCCTCAGTGGCAGCTATCTTGGAGTGTGTGGCAGTCAAATGCCCAAAGTCATCAATGTTATTAGAACAGCAGTGTCATAAACAGTAGACTGAGACATTTTAACCCCTTTAGTGCTCCCGCCAGCCAACGGCCATCGCGAGCACTACCTCCATAGTGCTGTGCATGTCCGTTGGCTGAAGCAGCCCCGCCCACTGATTAAAACCGCCGCACTGCAGCGGAATTCGCGCCGCGGTTAAGCAGTTAACGTTTTCATGGGGGGGTACTGCCTCATTGGTATCAACAGAAAAATTTGTGTTAATGAAGAAGAGGCCCATTCGCAAAATGCTCATCATAAGCACGTCTTAGTGTGGTGTGTGAGACTCCATAGCAGGGCGTCCCATATGTGACATGGTGTTAGTGGTGATATGTTAATGAGATGCCATGTATGAAGCGAATATTAATGCTTCCATGGTAAGGGAGTGTCTGATGTCGCAGGGGACTGACTGGGGAACTACACCTGGCACCAAAGGATTTCATCGTTCGCACCTTTGCTGTTGGTGTAGAGGCAGAAAATCTACTGTAGCTCCTTTCTGAAAAGGTTACCAGAGCTCCATGAGCTTGTTGCTTCTAAAATCGTCCACTGGAGGTCATCTGGAGAGTGGTTTGAGTCACAAAAGTTATTGCACATTTTTGTAGTGCTGCACCTGCAGCAGATATTGCCCGGGTGCTCTAATATTCTTGCTTTGATAGCCCTCATGTTCATTCCCACGTAAAGAAGGCCACACCCGCAGGTGATCAGGTAAAAACAGTTTTTTTGTATCGCCTGTATCCAGGTGAATTGGGGGCTCAATTTGACCTCTTTGGAATGTTTAGTGAGTGGGCATACCCAGCAGATCCCACAGGGATATTGTCTTGTGACAGGTGGTAAGGCCCACAAGGTTTTCTGCATGTGGGACTGTTGAACATGGGGTCTCATGTATACCAGGGGGTCCTTCAGGTTGCTCTGGGTAAACTTAAAAGTGAATTGTGGCTGTGGAATTTAATGGGGACCCTGTGCATAAAATACCCCAAGTTACATAATAGTGCATTTGATCTGTTCGGAGTTGGAGGTGAAGGTGGTCACACAAGTAAGGACATCTTCAGTGTACCTTAGAGCCAATATAGCACCCAACGGGTTCTTAGTGACTGCAGCACCACACCTGTTTCTTGATGATATGGTGTTCAAGATGAGAATGGTCACAAATTGCATGAAATGCACACATTACTGGCTCATTCTTATCATCAACATGGCCAAATTCCTTTCTGAGGCACTCATCATCAAAATCAACATTACAGGGATTGCACTGAAAGCTGGGTTCAGTATCTCAGCATTCAATTCACAGCTCTCAGCGATCAATGCCCAGATGAATGAGCACAAGGATTACCTCCTGCAGCACAGCATAAGCTCTCTTCAGACGAAGGTTCTATCACGTCTCTCAGGACACATCATTTTTCAAACGGCATTTTGAGTAATGACAGTTGGGGTAGCAATGAGAACCGATGGGTTAAGGGTTCCCCACCATCCATGTATGAATATCCAATACACCCATTTTCAGCACACCGACAAATGTGGTACCCTGGATTCCAGATGTCCCCTCCCAACCACTGCAGCCCTTCTTCCAATACCCCTTTCCCCAACCTTTTTTGGGTGGGAGCAGAGGAAGAAGAAGAGGAGGCAACACACAAGTGCACTGGAAACAGCAAGAAACCAAGATGCAGACCAGGAGTCAGTCGGCCAAGGAATACTTGTCATTAACCTCTCAAAGATGGCTCTGACCGAAGACGAGATTGCAGTACTACGCAGAGGCCTTGTATTCGTGCCCACCTCTTTGGAAGACCAATTCCGTCTCATAAGCAAAAGTCACCAGGTCTTCCGCAAGTTCGCCTTCAGGATTTGTTTTCAGGACAGAAAAACCCCTGACAGTTGGGACTCAGGACTACACCTACCTTCAGCCATGACACCCAGTGAGGTCCTCACCTTTGAAAAAGCCATATTGAAGAAGACTGCACAAATAAGAGCTCCTAGGTTCTTCAACAATTTGTCATCCAGAAAAACGCAGATCAGTTAAAGCCTTGACTGAAGATTCTTTGATCGTGATCAAATCAGCAGACAAGGGCAGAGCGATTGTTGTGATTGACATCACTGATTACAACCAAGAAGGCCTACACCACCTAGCGAATGGGAGATACTACCGCTCAATGAGCTCAGATCCAACTGAGACCTTGATAAAACAAATTCAATCCATGGTCATGATGGGGGAGGCACAAGATTGAATCGCTAAACATGAAGCAGTGTTCCTGGTGAATACCTTACCAAGGATCCGCTACTTTTACGTATTGCCCACAATACACAAGGAAAACAGCCCCCCTACAGGAAGGCCAATCGTCTACGGCATTGGATCTCTATTGAAACCTTTGAGTAAGTTCTGCGACCACTACCTTATACCACTGGTCTCTAGGACAAGGGACATATTGAACCTGATTGCTGACACCAATGATCAACAGGAAATCAACCTCCTTTTGACCTTAGACTTAAAGGCCTTGTACACCAACATCCCCCAAGATGCCACCATAGTGGTCATTGAGGCCTGCCTCAGAGCACGAACTTGGACAACAGCAGTGCTGATCGACTTTATCATTGACTGTGCCACGATAGCGTAGAATAATACCTTTTTTAAATTCAATACCTGGATCTATCATCAGATACAAGGTACATTAATGTGCAGCACACTTGCCCCAAGCCTGGTCTGTCTATACATGGCCCATTTTGAAGAACAACACATCTTTACTGACATGAATCCCTTCAATGCCAACATTCTAACATGGTGACGATACATAGATATTATTCTGGTCTTCTAGAAAGGTGATAACACCACATGCCAGGAATTTGGATGCTGGATCAGTACTCTTAACCCATACCTGAGATTCACCCAGTCTGCCTCAACAAGGCAGATACCATTCCTGGATTTACTAATCTCCATTAAGGTGGGGAAACTATGCACTAAGACATATAAAAATATCACTGATAGCAACAGTCTTCTGTTATTTAATAGTCACCATCCAAAAGCCTTATAGGAGAACTTGCCATATGGGCAGTTTCTTTGTGTCCGGAGAAATTGCAGCTTTTTGAAAGATTATATCGCTCAAGCCAAAACACTTAGTAGGAGTCTGTCCTCCTGGTACTACGCATCCAGAGTTATCAAAGGAGCTGAGAAAAGTACACAAAACAATTACTTTTTTAGAGACCAACACAAGACCCACTGAAAATGTCCTTACTAGTGTCCTTATCTTCACCCCCAACTCCAATCGGATCAAACGCACCATAATGAAACATTGAGGAATTTTATTCACTGGGTCACTTGAGATTCCACGGCCACAATTTGCTTTTAAGTGTACCCAGATCCTGAAGGACCTCTTGGTACACACCAGGCCCCGCATTCAACAGTCTTTCATGTAGAACACCTTGTGGGTCTCACCGCCTTTCACAAGCTACTATCCCCTCTTATAAACATTCCAAAGAGGTCAAGTTGGGTCCCCAGTTCACCTGGATACAAAAAAATGACACTAACTGCAATACAAAAAAACGGCATCTACCTGATCACTTGCCCGTGTGGCCTTCATTACGTGAGAATGACCCCATGCACCATCAAACCAAGAATAATGGAGCACTGGCGCAACATCCACTGCAGACACAGCACTACAAAAATGTCAAATCACTTTTGCGACTCTAATTACTCTCCAGATGACCGCCGGTGGACAATTTTGAAGCAACTAACTCATGGGGCCTGGTTAACCTTTTCAGAAGAGAGCAACAGTGGATTTTCTGCCTCTCCACCAACAGCAAATGTCTGAAAAATTAAAACCTTTGGCTGGTGCGAGGTGTAATTCCCCAGTCAGTCCCCTGCAAAATCAGATACTCCCTTACCATGGATATACTGACATTCTCTTCATACATGCAATATGATCTACCATATCTCCACTGACACCATGTCACATATGAAATGCCCTGTTATGGAGTCTCTCACACCACACTAAGCAGTGCTTATGATAAGTATTTTACGACTTGGCATGGGTCTCTTCTTCATTAGCATGAATGTTTCTGTTGATACCAATGAGGCAGTACCCTCCAATAAGAAAACATTTTACTGTGTGTCAGATGTTTTAGATTGCCCCTTACTAATACCATTGATGACTTTGGGCCATCCTCCATCTGACCGCTACACACTCCAGGATGGCTGCCACTGAGGGATGATACTTCCGTTACACCAGCAATCGAGGTGCTTGCTCGTATTGGCTCTAGCGTACCAGCGTACCCCTTCTCTTATCTCTTCTCCTCATTAGCCTTTTGCCCAATAGCGCTCCCAAAGAACTCTAATCCATTGGAAATAGACCACTTGGTCATCCATGTTACTTTTTACATGAAGAGGACCATATTTCCAACATGAACACAGACACCAATAGGCCTAGATTCCACCATGAGGGATGGCTAGCTGTTATGTGCACCTGACTTGCTCTCCGTCACTATATATGCCAGTGCACCATGCTTTTCTCTTACCGTCACTCTCCATTAAGAAAACATTCAACTGTCCTATTTTACTGCTTAGATGCCCCATTTATAAAACCATGGTGTCTTTGGGCTGGCCAGCATTTGACCACTACACATTCTGAGACGGCCGCCACTGAGGGATGATACTTTTGTTGCACTAGCATACGAGGGGACTCGCTCCTATTTGCTCAGGCTTGCCCCTCCTCTCCTCATTGGCCATTTGGTCATCCCTCCTTCCCGGGGCCGTACACACCACACCTGAGAACAATCACTCCAAATACACATTACACGTATGTCTACTTGCTTGTTTTTTTATATTGTGTGCACTAGCTTGTTTTTTTCACATCTTTCAGGTTGTGGCGACTGATCAGCGCCAACAATAGCATGTACATGTCTACCTTTGAAGACACTATGATACAGTGAGCTGGAAAAGCGATTCTGGTGGTGTATTGGACCATACATACAAAACATTTGTTTACTGTGTGTTTTCTTTATTTTCATAATTTATTGTCTAGGTTGGAAAATCAATTTTAAACATTTTAAAACAGGTATTTTCTTCTGAGGGAATACCTACAGTGCATATCACTTCTTAGGTGTAGGGAAGGGTTTCCCCATTTATTTGGGTCCTGAAGAAGTGTTGTGGATCTTTTTAGGCTGTTTGGGGCCAAAGATGTCAACCTGGCCATACTCACAGATTTAGGCTACTTGGGTACATCACACCACTGTAGTAGCCCCTATCAAATTATGTTTTTTTAATCCTTCCAAGGGAACCATTACATTAAAGTCAAGTTTGGTATCTCTGAGACAGTTTTAGTCTCCCTTCACTTCACTGCACACATTCACTCCAAACTCACATTCAAAATGCCCACACACAGGCACTTTGTTTGGCCCACGGGGCATTGCAGCGCTGACCCTAACAACAGAACGCGCACTATGATGCATGACATCCTCATGGAAATAATCCTTAGGATTCCCCCTTCTTTGTTTGCCTGTCTTTCTTCTTTGCTTTTTGATAGGAACAATACCTAAACTGCTTTTTGCATGAATATGACCTCAGGCCCATTGAATGTAGAGTGGCTCTAACATGAAGAGTACCTTTTAGCTGACGGAGATCCATTGGGGCAATGAGTATAACCCTGACATGTGGTGGCTCCTAATGAGCCAGGTGGAGATGAATTACCTCATGGAGTGCATCTCCATCTGATTCTTAGTAGGTCGGCTTTTACAGGGAGTGGGAGAACCATACCTTATTTTTCCGACTGGTCTATTCCAGTCCTGTGTACCCATAGTAAAAAAATTAACTTTACCAATCACTTTGCAATTGGAATACACAGTTCTATCCTTCTCTGCCTTTGTGTTAAATTGACTTCCCCAGTGGTTCAATGCTGACCTTTGATAGCACTAACCTCCTCATTCTCATGATGGACGAAACTAGGAATCTGAAAGCTGAACTCCTCCATTAATGAGACGTGCCACTCTCTGTATGGGACTTGCTTCAGGATAGACCCCAGAAACTGCAAAGAAAACAGAAAGAAACTTTAACGCAGTAATATATACTTAAATGCAGTATCTACAGCTGACGTCTGGGTGCATTGACTTTGAGAAGATGAGTGAACAAACTACGGCTAACAACAACTTCAGTAATGACGAAATATTATGATGGCAGAAGAACCAGAGAACACATACAGCAACGCTTAACTAGTATGGTGTGAAATCAGTGGTCAGAAGTAACAAGGAGACCTTTACAGTGTCCATGATTTACAAAGAAACACACGAAACAAAAGCCTGCTGCCAACAAATTACTGTGGAAAGAGCAACAGTGCAGCAATCCAGATAGAAAGCAGATGGAGACTGTGCAACAATATCACATACTTAGGAGCAGAATGCAAACATATAGACTCTTCGATCACCAGCATGGGGGCCAAATGTAAATTTAATTTTAACAAGGGTGAAGACTGAACTCAAGGAAAAGAAAATTGCATCTCAGAAGTGTGAGAAGTTGGTCTGACATATGCTGTCCACTAGTTATAGTGGGCACCTTGCAACAGTCCAAGCAACCCTTATTGATGGCAGGTTAAGACAAACGTTATTGAAAGCTATCCTAGTGGTAGCTATGGAGAGCAGCCTTTAGGCTAAGTCTTGAAGGAGTGTAAAGCAGCTTGGTTTACCAGATCATACCCACTTGAATGTCTAAATGAAAGGAGAAACACAAAAGGTATATATATATACATACATATATATATGAACAACCGCTCCAAAGGATACTGCTGACTGCAGCACCCTCACGGAGAAAAACGGACAACAACCTCAGGTAGCGTATACAGTGTCTCTTTATTTTCTTTTCTTTGATAAGTGCAGCGGAAGTGCCATAGACCGGACGCGTTTCGGCGACCCTGTCGCCTTGTTCACCGGAATTAAAGAGTATTTGCCATTACACACCAAACAAGTTTAAAAAATGGCAATTCACCAATCATAGCACTTAATTCTGTACCTCGTGACTACGTTATCTGACATGATAAACATAGTAGACAGACTATTTCGAAACATGGTGTTTTTGACCTATATGCTTAAAACTAATGGCAATTAATTCTAACAGTTCAAATACTATTTTATATACGCCAAATGTCAATTCTCATAGAGAAACCACATGATTCTGACCATTGTATAGCTAAATAATATTATGAAAATATACATTATACCAGTACAAATACTTTGATAAATTGTCATAGACATCACGGGTACTCAAAACCATGTACATATCTATTGATAAACAGTCCATTTCAACAATCGAAAAAATCGCATGTGTTTCATCACTGGTTAAAATCAGAAAAAGTGCTAAAGTGTGCATAAAGTGCAAAGTGTAAAGTGCATAACCTCCATGTGCAAAATACAATAGATTCCCCAGCCGGGGAATCTAACACGGGAAAGAACTAGCAGCTGTTGAGGACAGAATGACCATCAGAACTTATACATAATTAGTTGCATAATCCAACATGCTAAAGTGGCTAGTGCTTATTCACTACCTGGCATCAAAATAATCCATACAACCGATGTACACGAAAATTATAAAAAATACAGAGAATATATAACTGTATTATACGACATATCATAGTTGTTATTAGATGCCTAGTAAGATCCGATAAAAGCATAACTTCATGATAAAGTCACGCTAAAATCAAAAACTCCCCAAACATCAACAACAACAAATAAACTTAATGTCCATGATATTTTCATGATGTACTTTTTAAAATCCTTTTCATGTATATACACGTGTATTTCATTCATTGCAAAGCATATTAAATCAGATAAACTCCTATACAAGGTGATGAACTTCAGAGATAATGGTGCAAATCTTCGCAAATGTTAAGGCCCTTTGGACTCTTGGTATCTAACTCTAAAATGTATTTAGTCTCCAACCTCCTAAGGGACTTGTCCCTGTCTCCGCCCCTTTTGTTTACTGGCACACTGTCAATTACAAAGTAAGACAAGACATTCAAATTGCCCCCATGTATTGTCTTTACATGTCTTGCCACTGGATACGAATGATCAGAATTGACAGTCGCTCTCAGGTGTTGGAGAATACGAGCCTGAACTGGTAATTTTGTACTACCTACATACCGGAGTCCGCATGTACAAGATAAAACATAAACTGCGAACTCTGTCTTGCAGTTAAAATTACCCTTGATTTTAATTTCCTTATCATCAAAGGCACACCGGTATGTTTTGGTATTTACACCAAATTTACAGGCTCTGCAACTGCTGCATTTAAAAAAACCATACTTAGAGGACACCCAATAGTCTTTGTTCAATATCTCTGGACTATTATGAACGAAATCACTCCTCATTGAATATGCTTTGCGATAAGTGATGTCTGGCTTAACAGGTAAGGTCCCTTTTAAAACACCATCAGTTAGGGCTATAGGCCACTGGGAATTCAGGATTCTTCTAATTGCTTGTGACTGTTTGCTGTATGTAGTGATGAATCTACATGGGGTTACCGATGTGGAGCTTTCCACAGACGGGGATGTATCTAAAATCCTGGCTGTCTCTTCACTAACGACTGGGTTTTTTGGTTGTAGCAAGCTTGTTCTATCTATAGAATTTACTTTTGACATTGCTACATCCAGATTGTGCTTTCTATAGCCTCTCGCTAACAGTCTATTCCTAGCAATTTCACGTGACTCTGCCCAAGCTTGATCTGTAGTACATGCGCGTTTAATTCTTAAAAATTCGCCATAAGGCAGGCTGTTAATGGTGTGACGCGGGTGAAAACTAGTCGCATGTAGAAGCGTGTTACCAGCTGTTGGCTTTTGATATAGATTGGTGGTGATGACCCCTTCTTGTACTGTGATTTTAACATCGAGAAAGTTTACCGTGTGTGCACTGATGTCACTGGTAAAGGCTAGATTGAGCTTGTTGTCATTGATAGTATCTACAAAATTCAAGGCCTGCTCTCTATTCCCTCTCCACACGATAAAAATATCATCGATATAACGCCACATATGGGCTACATGAGTTTCATATAGGGCCCTATGTTGGCTCCTGAGGACATGCTCCTCCCACCAGCCTACATGAAGACATGCATAGCTGGGGGAGAAGCATGCCCCCATTGCCACTCCACGTTTTTGTCTGTAGATTTTAGTGTCAAATAAAAACACATTATTATTCAGACATCGTCCAATCATCTCAATCAACATCTTGTTGTGCTGGTACATGCCGATGTTTCTTTGGTTTAGATAGTACTGCACTGCATGAATGCCGTCATCATGATCTATACACGTATAAAGTGCAGTAATATCCAGAGTCATAAAAATCATATCCTGTGTCCATTCGATGGCATTAATCTTTTGTAAAAAGTCTCTTGAATCCTGTAAATAGGTAGGCAAACTCATAACAAACTCCTGTAAATAATAATCAACATATTTGGAAGTATTCTCAAAACAACTATGTATGGCCGAGATGATAGGTCTGCCATGAAGAGGGTCCAGGCCTTTGTGGACTTTTGGGATGAGATAGAATAAGGGCAAAACCGGATGTTCGTTGTGTAGAAATTTAAATTCCTCTTTCGTGATTAGCCCTTCTCTTTGCCATTGTGACAGCAAGATTTTATATTCATTGCTGATTCTGCGCACAGAGATTCCATCGCTGCGCTCATAGCACATATTGTCTTCCAATTGTCTAAAAGCCTCTGCTCGATATTTTGTTTTGTCCCACAGGACAATATTGCACCCTTTGTCCGCATGGTTGATGACAACATTTTTCTTTTCTTTTAGTTTTTTCATTAGTTGGAAATACTCCCTTGATGTTCCACTAGCTTTTGTTTTGGATCTGCAGGAATTTCTATAAAGAGTTTTCAATTCATCGTTCACCCTCTCGTGAAAAATATCCAAGGCGTCTCGGGGCATAATGGGAACAAATGATGACGGTGCTCTGAAAGGGCTTTTCCCCGGCAATGAGATGTTAATATCTTCTTCCTGCGCCACATTTTGGGAACACATAGTATTATCCTGATCATTTCTTAGCGCTAGAAGTGTTGCCAAGGCCGGCATTGTTCCTGCTGGTAAACTGGTGCTGGCAATTGGGACAGATTGTACAGTGGGTATAGGAGTACGTCCGTGATTTTTGATCAGGAAAAACTTTTGTAGTTTTAGTTTTCTAATAAACTTATATATATCTACCCGTGTCTGGACATAATCAAAGTTGCTTTCTGGACAGAAACTGAGACCTAAGGATAAAAGCTGGGTCTCTGCAGCGTTAAGTTCAATATCTGTTAGATTGATGACAGTTGGTGTATTGGTAGGCACTTCTAGTTGCGCCACGTTTTCTTTTTCTGGCGCCCCCTTCCTCCGCCGTTTTGCGCATTTGCACCTTTGTTTCCGCCGTCTGTTTTTGGTTTGCTTGTTGATTGTCCAGCTCTCGGTCGAAGGGTCTGGAGACGTTGTTCCCTGATAAAATCCAGCTCCTCTGCAAAGCTGACCGGCCCCAACAGAGTAAAAGAGGAAGTTGACCCTCCCGAACTACCATCCGAATCACAATCTGTGCCCTGGCCTGTGGTGCCTATCATCAAGTTGGAGTTGGCACCTCCTTCAGCATTTGTGGCTGTTGATGTGTTTGCCTGAGCTCCTGCTGTCTGTCCCAAAGATCGTATAAGGGCTTTTTGTTTTTTAACACCGTCATACTCACGAGAGAAGGTGAAGACTTGACCTCTCTCATAGTCGTTTTTGTCTCTTGCAAACTTCCAGACCTTACGTGTTTTTATAGTTTCTTCCTGTTTGTTTTTGCGGTCGTACATTTCCTTCCTTAGTTTATCCACCGTGTCCTTATTGTCACTAGTAGTGAGTTTTTCCAAATCCTCTGTTAATTTTTGAATTGCTTGCAAATCTATATCCCGGTCTATTTTGGCAAACTTGATAAGTAGGCAGACATTACGCATAGATGCATCCAGATTATTCTCTGCCCATTGTTTTAACAGTTCCGGATTTGGATTTTCAAAATTTGGCGCCAGTAATATGCGCAGACCTCTCGGTACTCGCCCTGCTTCACGATATTTGTCGAGCGATTTGATTTCCCACCATTTCATCATTTCGCTTCTATGATGTTTTTCTAGTTGTTTCATTAAGCTCCTTACGTCCCCTTGTATATTTGTTGACAACTCACCACGAGTCGGGCGTTCGTCCACTGAAGGCAGATTTAAGAATAAGTCCTCTGCCGTTCTTTCCCTGATAGCAAATATTTCCTCCATGTCGAGGCACTCCCGCTTCTATATGCACAATTAATCAAACTTGTGGACCCCTTGTTGTACACGGGTCCCTATGAGTACTGTCCGCTACCACCTTCTCACCTGCTCGTATACCGGAATTCGTCGGGCTCACTTTCCGAGACGTCGCGCTCCGTCCTCCATGAGTCAGCTGACTCTGATGGACTGCACCGCGCCCGTCGTGTGCTCCGCCTTCCCCGATCAGGCAGGGGGCTGAATGGTTGTGACTCTCCCGAGCCTGCTCCTCCAAACGACTTGTTGTATATATATATATATATATATATATATATATATATATATATATATATATATATATATATATATTGTATGTATTGATTACTAAACACTTTCTAGTAATCTCTTTATGAGATTACAGAGCCAGGTACACAACATAAACACAATAGAACTTAAGTAAATAGCACAATACACAATGGGCCCCACGGGGAGACCAAACCATATATTAAGAAAGTGGTATAAGAACACGACTTGACTAGACACAAGGCCTAGAGCCTGTAGAATCGCCGGGACCCCAAGGAACCACCCAAGGTAGTGACACAGGGGACCCATGGGCGACGTGTGCAGTGAGAGAACACAGCTGCGAGCTCCGTTAGCTTCTATGGGGAAAGTAACGTCGACATTTTAAAGTTGAAGGACACTTAGGAGAGGACTTTGAGCAGACCCCTTTAGACTTAAGGGGTTCTAGGGCCAACACACACAGGTGCACTGGAGAACTCAAGTTACCTCACGCAGGGAAGCCGGGTGCATAGGTGTCAAATGGTGTTGAGAATTAATGCTGTTTCCAAAGGCGACCTGCTGCAAAGTGCTGCTGCCATGAAGAAGGAAAGTGTCCAGTGTGATCCAAGCCTGGATTGAAGATGTGAAGAACCTGAAAGCAGAGGGGACAGAGTCTGGGTCTCTTGCCAGTGAACAGGGCCATGATAGATGAGGCCCACCGATGTCGGGTGATTCAGGTGCGAAGAGTTGAAGCTTGACTCTGCAGCAACGAGGATCCATAGGCATAGACGATGACCAGGATCTGGATTTGAGCTGTCCCACAAAGCATGTTGAGTGCTGCGGCATCGGTGCTCTGATTGAACACAAGTCTTAGCAACAGCAACCCACGCAGAAGGAGAAAATATGCTTCGGTGTGGATCAGCGGGGTCCAGGGGACTCACCAAGTGATTTAGAGTCAGGGCACATCTGGAGCAACCAGGGAAGGCCAAATAAATTTAAAGTTGCCTTCTCAGGGACCCACAGGTCAATGAACCAGGGATCGCGAAGGTACCTCGAGAGAAAACACAAAGGGTCGGCTCACGGAACACTCGTGGAGTGTAGGCCAACAATCTTTGGTGGAAATGCTGCTCGGGGTCTGGGATACAAGTAACCCAAAGCACAACCTCAAGGATTGCGAAGAATCATATGCACTTGCAAATGTGCATGGTGTCCAGGGGTTCCGGTTCCACTGTCCCCACGAGGGCTACGGGTCTCAGCCTTGCTGAGAGCTCGGGTTAGCCTCTGGGAAGTCTAGAAACCCACCTCCTGTGTTGCAAATTCTTTGGAGTCTGGAGGGAGCTTCGGAGATGCAAACCGGTCAGATGCGTCTTTGGTGCCTTCCACGCAGGGGAGTAACTCCTTTACTCCAAGGGAGATTCTTCAGTCATAAAGTGTCATGTAGATCGTCGAAGTTCCAGGATTCAGTATCAGAGTTTCGTCCAGGTAAATCTAAAGTCCTGTAGTCAGGGGTTCCTACTTTATACCCAAGGAAGGGGTGGGACAAACTCTGGGGATCCATCTATGGGAGGGTGTGGGAAGGGGGGTGGCTACACCCATTTTCTTTGTCCAGTTTCGCGCAAGAGCAGGGGCTGGTAGCCCCTGCAACTGGTATGAACTGGGCTATGCACGGGGACACCATATGTGCCCCCAGTGCAGACTTCAAAGCACTCTTGGAGTGCACCTGCACAGCCCCAAATACACTAAAGCCTGTCTGGGAGGTGGTTACACCTCCCTGTGATAGGAAACCTATAGTCCAGGCCTCCTCTGCCAGAGTTTTGTCCCGCAGCAGGAGGCCAGACTCCTGTCTGTGGCTGCAGCATCCATTTTGTGATGCGAGGGTTAAGGAAAGCTAGAACCTGGTAGCCCGGTGCCCCACACTAGTGGTTCTACCATGGAGAACTCATACCTCCCACACCATTTACTTGTGTGGAAGTATGATTCCAAGGTGTTTTTTACCCCAAAAACCACATGGTCCTGTGAAGCCACGAGGTTATACCGCACTTAAGAGTATATGGTCTAGGCTGCATCACTAGCAACCCCAGAAGATAGATTCTGAAGGCTGCAGAGGGGCTCTGCTCATGCATGGGCACCCTCTCACACAAATCCCAGCACCCTGCCTTCAGGATTGATAAGGCCTGCCAAAAGGGTGACTGATAGGTACATATGTGTAGTGATAAGGTAGATATAGGAAACCTATATATGAGTAAGGGGTGCATACCATTTTGTGTTCACAAGCCAGTGAGGCCAGCCCCCCTGCCCCCCCCCCCTAGCTACAGGGATTTTCTACATCAGAGGGTGCTTCTGTGAGCTGTATTTACTGGGGCCCCTGCACTTCGTTTTTTGGCCAGCAGGGGGAGTAAAGCTTTATTCAAACAGTATTGTTAGATTTCGAGTTAGTGAAGCCTTTACCTGCTGAAGTCCAAAGTTGTGGATTGAGCCTGTCTGTCTCCTAGGAGATTCTGAACAGGAGCAAGCAGCTTCCAACTCCCTGGCCAGCAAACCTTGTCTGAGGTTGCTGGGACCTTATATGGTGTGCTGGTGGTTGGCACATGTGTACACTGATTGGTGGTTGTATCTGGTGTTTCTATTGGGTTAGGGTTAATGTCCTCATTGGTTGGGTATTTGAGGGTTCTGACTGGTTTCTCGGTCTGTGATTCAATCATTGCAGGGTTGGGACTAGGGCTAGGGTTCGGATTTCTATAGGAAGTAGGGACTAGGGCTTCCTATGTTATTGGTTGTTGGGAGTAGGGTGGGACTAGGGCTAGGGTTAGACCTTCAATTGGAAGTAGCTATTTAGTGCTTCTGGTGTGATTGGTTGTTGGACCAGGTGTGGGACTAAAAGTAGGGTTAGGCTTGCTATTGGAAGTAGGGACTAGGGCTACCTGTACCATTGGCTGCTTGGACTTGGATTGGGACTAGTGGTAGGGCTAGGGCCTTTACTGGACGTAGAGATCAGGGTTTTTGAACTGATTGGGTGCTTGGACTAGGGTTAAGATTGGCTGCAAGGTCCTGGTCTCCTATTGGTTCTAGAAGTTAGGGCTAATGTTGTGCTTGGATAATGTTAGGGCTAGGGTTCCCATTGGCTTAAGGGGTCACCTGATTACTAGGGCTAAAAAAAGGCCAGGCTTAGGGCGTCTCTGCCCGGGCGTCGAGGCTAAGGGTGGAGAGGACAAGGGTAGTTGCCTGTTTGGGCCTGTTCGAGACTGATCGGGACTAGGGACAGAAATGCTGCCCTTTTTCTCATAAAAAAAAACCCTTCACTCTTTTATCCCTCCACTATCCTTTTTTTCTATAAAAATTAACAGACTAACATGTTCACTTCTCAAATTCCATGTTCCATATTCAACTATACTAATATACTGCCCAAATAACTGAATAACATATCTACTACTCAAATTACTTCATATTTATACTATACTAATTTTCAACACTAATCCTTTATGGGTTCCGGAGTGGCGTGCTACTCGCCAAAAAGCGCTTCAACACCCATCAGGGGTAACAAGTGCTATATGAATGCAAATCTTTCATTCTCCTTTTATCCATCCTCTATCCTTCTCACTCCAAGTAACAGACTAATATACACCACTGAAATTACCTCATATTTCATCTATCCTTCTGCTATAATTCCAAATCCAAATAACTGACTAACCTATTCACCACTTAAAATGTACTTGCATGTTTCACTATACTAATTCAAAACTAATCCTCTGTGGGTCCCGGAGTAGCGTGCTACCCGCCGAAAAAGCGCTTCGACGCCTCGTCAGGGGTAGTAAGCGCTATATAAATGCAATTACAATACAATACAATACAATACAATACACCACCTTACACAGGCTGGTGTAGCAGACCTGTTATGTCATTTTGGAAGGCTTCCCAGGGGTGGTATAATACATGCTGCAGCCCCTGGGAAGCCTCTGGGGTACCTATGCCCTGGGTACATAGTATACCATATACTAGGGATTTATGAGGGTACCCTAGAATCCAATCTGGAGTGTATCTAAAGTACATGGAATCAATTTATGAGAGAAAGCAGACAGGCTGGGAACCTGGTTAGCAGGTTCCCAGCCAAACTAGGTCAAAAACCATCAAAACACAAGGAAAAAAGTGGGGGCAACCATGTAGTCTGATTCCACCTTCCTACAAGGAGCACAATAATAGCACAGTGGAGTGTGATGACCTCGTCAAAATACAGTTAATGTGACTGTCTGGGAATTCAAAAGGAACCAAGTAGTAGTGGGCTGACCAATGGAAGAATAGAGAAAGCTAATATATGGCCATCACAAGGTTGAACTGGAACAGTGACAGAGTGATAATGCAGACGAAGATAGGGAGCACTGATCATGTGCCAAGCTGACTGCATAATATGAACATATTGATACTTCAAAAAGCAGTGGGCAGAGCAGGAACAGAAATATTGTGACAATCCATGGAAAAAAAGAACTTTGTGCTACTGTGACTATCCTGGGGACAAAAATAGACAGAGTACCCGATTACCAATGTGTTGCTACATTTTTAGCCCTGTGCAACAGCAGTCAAATTTATGAGTAATGGATTAATCAGAGCAGAGCCTGTAATTTACCTAAGTAAAACATGGGGATACACTCTGATACATACAGGACTAGGGGCCAGATGTAGGTAGGCATTTACCGGTCGGTAACAGCCGAATTCGGCCGTTACCGACCGGTAAATGCAACTTGAGATGTAGGGCCCTGTATTTTACAGAATCGGTAAATTTACCGATCGGTAAATTTACCAATTCTGTAAAATACCGAATCGGTATTTTTACCGATTCGGTAAAATTGATATGTAGGTGGGACTCTTCTGAGTCCCACAAGCATTACAAAATCGGTATTTTACCATCAAATTCTATTTGATGGTAAAATACCGATTCCAGTGTGCATGCACATGTGTGCATGCACACCTGTGCCATATGACAGGCAGACCTGCCCTTAGGGCAGGTATGCCTGCCACATGGCACCCGAACCTGTTTTGGGGGTGCTAGAGGGTGTCAAAGTGACACCCCCTGCACCCTTGTGAAAATCGGTATTTACCGAATCGGTAATTACCGAATCGGTAATGCCCATTCATTCCTATGGGCTTCAAAGCCCATAGGAATGAATGGGCATTACCGGTTGGTATTTACCGAATCGGTAAATACCGACTTTTACCGTTTCGGTAAATCAACATCTGGATTTACCTAAATCTCGGAACTTCTATTTTACCGATTCGGTAAAATTCGGTATTTATGAGTCGGTAAAATAGAATTACCTACATCTGGCCCTAGGTGCAGTACGTACGTAATTTTCAATTTTCTGAGTGTCAACTTGGGCCAAAGAGGTTATTAACGCTGCTGGTAGATATTACATCCTCAGAAAATGTTACGGCTTCTCCCCCTCTGTGCCGCATCATAATCAAGGTCATAGAAAGGATCATAATCCAGAGAAACAATAGAAATATGGTAAAAATATTGCAACCACGTAGAAGAACAGCACTATGAAGGGGTGAATTACATATCTATATATATTCACTCTGAATGAGTGGTTATGGAAGAAAACAATGAGTCAAGAGTCATGTGTGACATTCATTAGCAAATAATCCTTACTGAAACAAGGATGCATTTCCACTGTGCCAAGTCAAACGTTCTTTCCGTTGAAGCTGAAATAGCAGTTGGAAAAAAAGATATATAGGTAAGTAAAGGTAAATGTCAAGACACATTTTAAAGGCCATGGGCTTACATACGAAGCACTGGCAGAAGTACAATCACACAATTCAAAGTGTGAAAAATGTGTCTGTTGGTTCAGCCTCATCTAGTAATTGATTTCAAGGCCCTCACTTATTCATGTGCACTTTATGTTACTCTTAACTCCTTAAATCAGTGTATTACAGAGCTTCTGCCCTTAAGCATTTCAGCTGTCAGGTGCAACCGTGATCACAAAGAGGATCACCATCATAGTTCAGAGTTAACAAATACTCTTTTACTATATCCAAAACCAAAATGATTTTAACACTTCATAATTCACCTAAATGAAATTATAATAAGTAATATCTACCTAAAAACACATTAAAACATTTCGGCATGATATCTGGTATACACAGGCTGAAATATGTCTTGTGTTTCAGAAGAACAAGTTACTTACCTTCGGTAACGCTTTTTCTGGTAGATACAGTATCTGCCTGTGGATTCCTCACCTTGTGAATATCCCCCTGCGCCAGCAACATTCAGAAAACTCTTTTGTAGCACGCCGGCGTGGACGACGTCACAGGAGCACGGCATCGCGCGCGACTCCCGCTGACGTCACCGACCCCTTATTAGGCCTACGTCGGCGTGATGACATTAGTCCCGCCCTTTTATCCATGCCTTCGAGGCACCCGGACGGACCGATGACAGCAGATATACAAATATACAGTGTACATAGTACATACAAATCAAAACTGCACACATAGTGCATAGCAAAGGCATGAAAAACCCAATATATATATAAATATAAATATAAATATACATAAAAATACATAAACTCAGGTATAGCAGAGTGGACAACGGGGAGGCGGGTGGGTCAGTGAGGAATCCACAGGCAGATACTGTATCTACCAGAAAAAGCATTACTGAAGGTAAGTAACTTGTTCTTCTGATAGATACATCTGCCAGTGGATTCCTCACCTTTTGAATAGAGTCCCACAGCAGTCCCCACTCATGGAGGAGGGTGTCCACTCTCCTATACCAGAAAATCCTGGAGGACAGCGCGCGCAAAGTGGCCCTCTCTCCTCACTTCGGTATCCAAGCAGTAATGCTTCGCAAAAGTGTGGAGGGAGGACCAAGTCTCGGCTCTGCAAATATCCTCAACAGGTACACCTCTAGATAAAGCAGAAGTAGCAGACTTTGCTCTAGTAGAGTGAGCTCTTATACCCTCAGGAGGGTCCTTACCCGCCAGGGAGTAGCAGATCTTGATGCATAATATAATCCATCTTGAAAGAGTGCGCTTGTGCACCGATCTACCTTTCCTGCAGCCAGCAAATCCAATGAACAGCTGGTCATCCAACCTGAACTCATTTGTCCTGTCCAGGTAGAAACTCACCGCCCTCTTAAGGTCCAAGCGATGAAGCCTCTCCTCCTCCTTGGAAGGGTTGGGTGGAGGATAAAAGGTAGGGAGGGTAACGGACTGTCCTAAATGGAAAGGAGTAACCACCTTAGGCAGAAAAGCAGCCCTGGTCCTGAGAACCATTCTTTCAGCATGAATGGTCAAGAATGGGAGCTTTGAGCTAAGATCTTGAAGCTCACTAACCCTCCTTGCCTAGGTAATTGAAACCAGAACAATAGTCTTAAAAGACAAAAGTCTCAAGGGACATGAGTGAAAGGGTTCAAAAGGCAAACCCATCAAGAACGTAAGAACAAGGTTCAAGTCCCATTGAGGTACAATAAAAGGTGTAGGAGGAAATTTATTGGTAAGACCCTTAATGAAACGCAAAACAATAGGTGATTTAAATAAAGAGGGCTGGTCTGGCAAACAAAGGAAAGCCGATAAGGCCGACAAATAACCTTTGATAGTTGCCACCGCAAAACCTTGCTGGGCCAAGGAAAGTGCAAATTGTAGTATATTGGACAAACGAGCCCTTAAAGGGTCAACGGACTTCTCCCTGCACCAAGCAACAAATTTCGACCATCTATAAGAATAAATGGACTTGGTGGAGTCACGCCTGGCTGACAAGATGACATCCACCACATCGTGCGAGAGAGAAAAGGAACTCAGGTTGCCACGTTCAATCTCCAGGGATCAAGGTGTAAGGTCTGGAGGTGGGGGTGTAGAACCTGCCCCTCCATCTGGGAGAGGAGATCTGCCCTGTGAGGGAGACGGAGCGGCGGGCACGAGGAGAGGTGGAGAAGATCTGTATACCACACCCTTCTTGGCCAATCCGAGGCGATCAATATAACTTGGGCCCGGTCTTGGCGAATCTTCCTCAGAACCCGAGGAATCAAGGGTATGGGAGGAAATGCGTAAAGGAGCTGTGAGTCCCAACTCAACTGAAACGCTTCCCCCAAGGCTCCCTGCATCCGAAACTGGAGACTGCAGAATGATGGGCAGTGAGCATTCTCGTGAGTGGCAAACAGGTCCACCCGAGGAGTTCCCCACGTCTGGAAGACGTGACGAACCACCTCTGGGTGAAGCCTCCACTCGTGGTCGGCCGAGAACTGCCGACTGAGATTGTCTGCACGTACGTTCAGAACCCCGGCCAGATGATTTGCCATCAGACAAATCTGATGATCCTGAACCCAGGACCAGAGACGCAGAGCCTCTTTGCAGAGACACCGCGATCCTACTCCTCCCTGCTTGTTGACATACCACATCGCGGTGGTGTTGTCCATCAGGACTTGAACCGACCGACCGCGAAGGGAAGGGAGGAAGGCCTTGAGTGCCAAACGTTTGGCCCGCAATTCCAGAAGGTTGATGTGAAGCAACCTTTACTCTGGAGACCAAAGACCCTTGATCTCCAGATCCCCCAGATGAGCACCCCACCCTAGAGTGGATGCATCCGTGATCACTGTGGCCACCGATGGAGGCAGTTGAAAAGGCTTTCCTTGAGACAGATTGCCTTCCATGCCCCACCAAGACAGATCCCCGCAGTTTCTCTGGAGATCCTCACTGACTCCCTGATATCTCCGTTGTGCTGATACCACTGCCTGCGGAGGCACACTGGAGTGCCCTCATGTGCCAGCGTGCATGGTTGACCAACAGAATGCAAGAAGCATAAGACCGAGCAGACGAAGGACCTTCAGGACTGGAACGACCGCTCCATTGTGAAACAAAGGTATCTTTTCCTGTATGTCGCGAATCCTTTGAGGAGGAGGGAATGCACGACACACAGTTGTGTCCAGTACCGCACCTATGAACAGGTTGCGCTGGGAGGGCACCAGGTGAGACTTAGGTACATTTATCGAAAAACCCAACCTGTGCAACAACTGAGTTGTCTCTTGCAGATGGTGGAGCACCTTCTCTGGCTACTCTGCTTTGATCAGCCAGTCATCCAGATAGGGGAACACTGGAATCCCCGACCTTCTGAGATGTGCAGCCACCACTGCCATCACCTTGGTGAAGACTCGAGGCGCAGTAGTAAGTACAAACGGAAGGACCGCAAACTGGTAGTGTTGCGAACCCACCGTAAAACGGAGATACTTCCTGTGCGACTTCAGGATCGGAATATGAAAATGGGCATCCTGCAAGTCGATCGACACCATCCAGTCTTCTTCCAACAGCGCCTGAAAAACCTGCACAAGAGTGAGCATCTTGAACTTCTCCTGTTTGAGAAAGAGGTTCAAAACCCTGAGGTCCAGGATTGGACGAAGCCTGCCATACTTCTTGGGGATCAGGAAATATTGGGAGTAGCATCCCTGACCCCTTTCCTGCTCCGGAACCACCTCTATCGCACCCTTTCTGAAAAGTGCCAGGAATTTTTCCTGCAAAAGAAGCAGGTGGTCCTCCGAACAATAACCTTGGCAAGGAAGGTAATTGGGGGGAAATTCCCGAAAGGGAAGAGCTTACTCATTCTCTACGAGATTGAGAACCCAAAGATCTGATGTAACCGATTCCCAATCTATTAGAAAATAGGTAAGCCGACCCCCTACAGGACCCGCATGATCCAGAATGGTGGATCTAGGGCTGCTTTGCTGATGTAGGTGGGGGGTGGGTATTAGAGGAGGAAGTTGAGGAGGAGGAGGGTTGACGACCACGGGCACGACCCCTTTGTCCACCTCTATAGGACTTGTACAAAGGATTCTGCCGTTGCTGCTGCTGTTGGCTCTACTTATAGGTACGAAAAGTAGACCTTCCAAAACCCCTGAATTTCCTGGTGGTAGAGCCTCTAGTCTGTAAGCCCAAAGACCTTGCAGTCGCCCTGCTATCTTCAAATCTTTCTAAGGCAGCTTCAGCCTTCTTTCCAAAAAGGCCAGTGCCATCAAAAGGCAAATGCAACAGAGGAGCTTGGACATCAGTCGAAAATTCGGATGATTTTAACCAAGCGGCCCTTCTAGTGGCGACTGAAGATCCCATTATTCTAGCCACAGAGTCCGCCGTGTCCATGCCACTCTGAATCACCTGGCGAGCCGCAGCCTGCGTGTCAGACACTACCTCATTGAAGTTCTTCCTATCCTCCTCCGGAAGCTTAGATGATAACTGCTTAACTGTGTCCATTAAAGCATGTACATATCTGCCCAGCAGACAAGTAGCATTTGTCGATTTCAGGGCCATGCTACTTGACAAGAATACCTTCATAGCATTCTGATCCAACTTTTTAGAGTCTTTATCCCCTGGAACCTGGGGAAAAGCAACTGCCGTCCTCTTTGAGCAATCCGGCTGAACAACCAGACTTTCCGGCGAAGGATGAGAAGTTAAGAACTCAGGGTCACCAGGTGCCACCCTATAGCATCTTGCCACTGTTCTAGACACTGCAGGAGCAGTCAAAGGCTTTTTCCAGACTTCCAATATCGGTTCAGTGAGAGCCTCAGTGAACGGGAGAGTCGGCTCAACAACAGAAGAAGGTGAATGCAGAACCTCAGTAAGGATGTTCGATTTAAACTCCACAGAAGGCAAAGTCAAGTTCAGCAATTCTGCAGCCTTTTTAATCACAACATGGTATGGAGCCACATCCTTAGAGGGTGCATCAGAAACTGCAGGCAACCCCCATTCAGGCGAAAATTCCAAACCACTTGCACTATGCAGCTCCTCAAAATAATCTTCCTGATCCTGAAGTTCACCTTCCTCCACTTCAGGATCCTCATATTCCTTCTCTTCCAAGAGACGCTGAGCCCTACGCCTTGACCACTCCAACCAAACCGAAGTCGTCGGATTCGGTAGCGACTCCGAAGGAGTCGGGGCCGGCGTCGAGTGAGGAGCTGAAACAGCTGGAGAATGGGAAGCTGGAACCGGCGTCGAGTCTCGAATCAGATCCCGAGGTCGCTCCGGAGCCGGCGAAGCCGTGTGCGGAGTCGATGACCTCGGCGGCGCAGAACCAAGCCAAGGTGGATATGGCGTCGGCAAAAACGGCATAAAAGGCGCCGGAGCGTAAGCTTGAGGGACACCCAAGTTGTACGACAATGGACCCATTGGACCAGCCGGTGCACCAGTGGGGTACAGTGCTCTTGCATACACGCCATACATAGCATTAAGGAAATGCGAGGGGTCCTGCCCGGGACCAGGAAACGGAGGGTACAAACCCACTGGCTGCTCCGTAGGAGGCTGCACTGGAATCGGTTCTTCTTGACCCTCCTGTTCCTCTCGATGATGCACCGGAGTCGCCGGAGCCTAAAGTTCTTCCACGTCTTCTTCCTCATGCGCAGAAGATAGACACGGATCCGGTCCAGGATCCGGAGATGGCGCTCGGGACTGAAAAGGCGAAGCTTCACCTTCAGGCTCACGAGATGGCGAGGGAGACATTAAGTCTTTATGATGCCAGTCAGTCAGTCAAGTTTGCTTTATTCGAGATAAAAACTCATAAAAGCATGATTAAAAAAAAATTCATTTGTTAAAACAAGATCTTTACAATTAACAATGTTTAAACACATTTAACAATACAATTAAAAGAGGTAATTTATCCATAATAATAAAAAAGCATTTTGACAGCACTAATTTAAAAAGAAAACCCAATAAAAAACAATCACAAAATTCATATATTTACGGGATGATGCTGGTGGGAGGCCTATAATCTTTATCAGTTTGCTTCAACCACAAATTTAGTACACTTAACATTTCTAAAATCATATACATATACACACTGAGGGAGCTCAACTTACTCACACCCAAAAAAAAATTCTGATGGCCCACACCCACCCCAGGTATTTAGCAACTGCAACTGAGATAACCGGTAAAGTGGTAGTGCAAATTAATCTTAATGCCACCGCGCTATCCCTTGTGCCTAACAGCTTGCACATTGCTTTTAACCAAACTCGTCTAGGGGTATAGTAGGCCATACAGGCAAAAAAGAGATGGGCAATAGTCTCTTTGTCAGTTTGGCAAGCCGGACACATATTGGTAGTGCCTTCAGCCCATCTACCAGTTAATGATCTTATAGGAAGTGACCCTGCTATGAGCTGAAAATAGAGCTTCCTATCTCTGGGTTTTGTAATGCCATCCCAATAGGGCTCTAGGCTGGGAGAAGATTTGAATTCCAGGAAGCGACCCTCCATAGAAGAGGGATCAGCACCATTCCAATTCCGGTACGCAACCATTTCCCAGTACATTTCTTTTAGGGTATCTTTAGATGGAAATGGAGCTAACTCTGGCTTCTCCCACAACCCCTGCATGCCCATTCCCACCAGAGTTTTGCAAAGTTTCTTCAGCCAGGTTATCTTATGAAAATCATAATTTCTGATTACATCCAAAAATCCCTGGGCGTAATGGGCAAGTTCAGGAGTTACCCAGATCCGTTGCCAATATAATATAGGACGCAATCTAGCCATATCTACTAGGGCCTTCCTGCCTAAGTCATATCGCAGAGGTTTCATCAGTGTACTCTTGGGAAGACCGACAAGATTGTTCTCAGCAAGTGTTAATGAAGTTAGCTTTTCATAGCCCCATATCTCAGCACCGTAAAGTGCCGAGCTTAGGGCTTTCGCCTCATACACTTTGAGAGCTGGCTGTATCGGCTTGGTCTGGGATTTTTTGTGCTCTGTAATTATCGCTACCGCATTTTGGCGGAGTTTTAAAGCCGCCATTTCTACATGTTTCCCCCACTTAATACCTTTTGCCACATGAATGCCCAGATAGATAAAATCCGAAACTATTTCCACCTTTTGCCCGTTCATAAAAAAATTCCCTTTAAAAATACGGTGTGGGTTGAACGCCATGAGCTTTGTTTTTGCTACATTGACTTCCAGTCCTTGGTCAGCACAGAAGTCCTCAAAAATCTTCAAGGCTCGCTGAAGGCCACCAGGAGTTTTAGATATAATAAGGGTATCATCCGCAAATAATAAGATAGGGGTTTTCACTCCAGCCAAAGTAGGGGCGTCTACACCTCTAAGAGCATACGTTCAACTACCCCATTGATATATAATGAAAAGAGCGTGGGGGCCATGGCACAGCCTTGGCGCACCCCACGTTCTACCGGGAATTCAGGTGTAACTTGCCCATGTCCTCCCCATTGGATTTTTGCATAATTCGATTCGTGCAGCCTCATAACTATCGTTAAAATTTCCGTCGGCATACCCAACTTATTTAACACGTTCCATAGCTGAAATCGTGGCACCAAGTCAAAAGCTGCACATAAGTCAATAAAAGCAGCATAAATGCTGCCTTTTCCTAATAGTACAGTTTTCCAATGAAGTAAGGTGAAGCGAAAAATCTGATCAGTAGTACTGGTTCATTTGCGTAAGCCAGCCTGGAAGGGGACAAAATGTTTTCTCCTTCTACCCAATCTAATATTTTGTCTAGGGTCATTTTCCCAATCACCTTTTGTACTGTGTCAATAACGCTAATAGGCCTATAGTTCCCAGGCTGTGTTTTATCGCCTTTCTTGTATACCGGGATTATTACGGCCCCTTGCCATGACTTTGGTACTGGTGCCCCCAGAGCCACGGCATTGGCCAGCTTCATAATATACAGGCCCCGGTGCATTTTATCATGGAGAAAGACGTCCGCTGGGACCCCGTCTGGCCCTGGTGCTTTTCCCTTCGAAACCGATTTAAGCGCCACTACTACATCATTAATATTAAAGGGTGGGTCTGAATATAAAATATTATTTACGGATTCTCTAGACCTATCCTCAGGGCAGCATGCATATTGGGGGCCAAAGTGATCTATCCAATTTCTCTGGGTTACATAATTTGTAGGTGGTTCTGGGTGGGCTCCTTTCCCCCATTTAACAATACTCCAAAAGAGTTTTGAATCCTTTGCGGTGCTGGCTTTTTTGAGGTCCTGCCAATGTTATTCGTCCCAAAGTTTCTTTGCCATATACAAACTTTTCTTATAATCCTGCCTGGCTATTCTGACAGCATTAGGGTCTCTTCTTTTAATGGCACTTCCTAGGGATGTTCTTGCAGATCTACAAGCTTCGTTATACCACCGACTCTTTTCTGGCATGTTTTCCTGCCCGTTGGCTTCGTTACTACCTTAATGAAATGACCTCTTATGTTTTCAAAAAGACTGTAATGGAGTTTGGTAATTTCCCGCAAACATTCTCTGCCCCAGCTATGGTGTCCATAGCGGAAATGGTTTTGTCCAGCTCCTCATTAATAAGGTGCAACACCCTTTTATTCATCATGACTTGCGCCCACCTCACCCGCCTCATGTCTTTAGTTGGAACAATCTCGGATAAAGCCTGCTCGACCCTGTTCGGCCCCCCTTCCTCCACCCCCCCACAAATAATGGCTTATACATAGGGGCTTATGATCACTCTCTTGCCTAGAAACTACCTTCATATCCTTCATAAAGTGCCAAATTGCCATATTGCAAATAACATAGTCAATCCTGCTTTTTGAGCAGCCATTGTCAATAGTGTTTTCACCTTGTCCGTCACTCGTAGTTCTGCCGTTCAGTGCTCTGAGCCCTCTTTCACAGCATATCGCATTAATCTGGATTATACTATCTGTCCATCTATCTATCGGTTTTAATTCCAGTGTAGGAATCCCCCACTGGGAGTCCTCTTCTTCTCCTGTGTACCAGTCACCTATTGTAAGAGGCTCAAAGGTCATGTTTAGGTCGCCGGCGATTATCATGTTATTCTCGCTCGGCTGTAGTCCAATCAGGGAGTCCAGGGCTACCAAAATCTGAGATTTCCCTTCCCCTGACCCTCTAACGTAAAGGTTATAGATGTCCAAAGTACCCAAAGAACCCATTGTTAGCCTAACCAACTGGATATCTCTATTCTTAGTAGGGAGCTCTATAACTCTATCAAAGAGTTCTTGTCGTAACCAAACAGTTAGCCCCCCTTTTGGCCGACCTTTGGGGCCCTTGATGGCTGGCACAAAAAAAATTCAAGAAACCCTGGAGAAACTGGGGCTCACACGCCCAGGTCTCTTGAAAGAGGCAGATATCAAAACCATTTATAAAAGTAAGCCATTCAGGGGATTGCAATCTCGAACCCAACCCCGCAATATTCCAGGAGATTATCTTCCCCCCCATCCCCTCTAAATTTGTGCAATAGACGAAAAGTGGCTAAATTAGATGTACTTAAATCTTTCAGACTTAAAAAATCGGTTCCTGTATTTAGAGCTAACTTTTGGGGAGAGGACACCACTCCAACAGTAGTGCTAGGCTCATCACCATTTGCGGGGTAGTCCCTTGCCTGACCCTCATTTTCAGTCCCCTCACCCACTGTGGGAGCGTCCTCAGGATCCCCCTCTCTCATCCCCCGTATTTCATTGAACAAGTTTTCCCTCCCAGTATTTGACAGTCAATCTATTGCTTCCAGCTCAGAGCTACTTTTCCTAAGCCTGTTTCTATTTAAAAACGAAGGGGAAACACGTGAAAATGGAGGGGAGGGGGCACCTTCCTCAACTGTATGTCAGAATAAGTTGGCGGGCTAGATCTAAACTCTAGTTGAAATAAATTCTCAGCTAGTTCTTCGGAACACAGTGTTAATTCAATACCATCATGGCTTTCCCGAGGGTGACTCAATCTTGTCGTTTTTAATATGTCGTCTCTTATAACAGAACGACAGCCTCTGACATAACGCAGCCAATGAATGGCTTTGTTAGTCAGGGAGTCCACCACTTCTCTAGGGCAGTTGCCCCTCCTATCTAATTTTGGAAGGTTAGTCATGTATATTTTGTTTGTGGCTAAATTACCCTCCATATGTACCCCCCCCCCCCAGTGGGTTCTGCACTACAATTTGACGTCCCCTTATTTTGATAGTTAGAGGTTCTACTTTGCCATGCCCCTACGGTCGAACTTATTGCCTTTCGTTGAGCCACCCCCACTAATCCACTGCCCCCACTATGGCTCCTTAGGGTCCTCTGTTCTCTAGCCGTAATCTGATTTTCTATTCTATTTTCCTTCGCCGAACATTGTACCCTGCTTGTGGTAGCCCTAGTTATACTTGACAAACTTTTCGCCCCTCCTTCAACAGGACGAGTCGAAGATAGTTTATTACCTATAGGGTCGCTTTTCCCCAAAGATGAATGGTTTCTTTCGATAGGTTTGGTTGGATACACCATAGGTTTCTTTTGTGCGACCCCAGATTGACACCATGAATCTCCAGGAATAGGTTTTATAGTTGAAGTAAAGTTAATGATTAATGTTTTCATGACCTCAATCTCATCTCTCAGTAATAATACTAGTTTAACAAAGTCACTGACAGTTCCTAAACTATCTTTGGAGTTTGTAAGGTCGAAATCCTTTCCTACTTCTATACTTTGGGGCGGGATGGCTACGCGACTAGGGATAGCATTAGACTCCTCATGCTGTATATCCGCCAATACGGTAAATCTGTTGGAACATGGTATTAGGTCGTTATTAATTACAATTTGGGCAGGGGCTTCTCTATCTTGACCATGGCTTTCATCAATGGGGTGACCCTCCATCCTTCCCGGCCCGGGAAGCCCTTTCTCTCTTTGACCCGATAGGTTTACCACAACAGATTTATTCTTTGCTCGAAACATGTCGGGGATCATAATAGATGGACCTGCTGGCTCTTGCACTACAGCCTTCACCCCTCCCACCACAGGGGCAGAGCCCGTCATCCCAGAGGCCCCCATTTCATTGGTCAAAATTGCGTGGCATTCGTCAACGACAGAATCGATCCTGTCAATAACACAATTCATGGCTGCATGTTTTGGTCCCCCCTTCAATTTCTTTCTTTTGCTCAGTTTTGATGACTTCGCCAATATATTCACCCCCTTCCCTCCTTCCGTTGATTTCCGCTTACCCATGTCTCAACCAACTTTTAAAAACACTTAGATTTCACTGAAACTGAATTGAAAGATTGATATTAACAGAATTTAGTTTAGTATAAAAAGCAAGTACGTCCGTAATGTTATATTCATCAGGATTTAAGCATGGTCTAGATGGACAAGACCACTACCCTCCCCATTCAATTACGAGGAATGGAAGTGAACTTCTTCAAAACCCCTGTGTTCCCCTGCGGTCTCAGTCTCACCCAAAAGCTTGGAATCACCAAATGGTTTAGTAGAAGGATGGAAATGCTGGTGGTGTGGCCCGGCCCGTCCTCTTACATCCTCGGACGGCCACAGACGGCCCACCCTTTGCCCAGGCTTAACCCGGCGCAGACCCGCGCGCGGTCCCGCGACGCGGGGATGTGCTCCTTTTTATGCGCCTCCTGGCGCGAGAAATGTGGGTGTCGGCGGCTTCCGCCCTGGAGGCGTCTGGGACTTGCAGTCCGGATGTCCGTGTGTCCGTGAGCCCCCCTCCGCACTGCAGCCCCTGTTAGATGTGGGCTGCGGTGGCGGGAGGGAGACATGTAGGGAGACAGACAGCAACTGCGGCAAATGCAGGAATCAGGGAAGGCAGTGGATGACAGACGATTTCAGTCAAGGTATGCCCCCAAAGTGCTAAGGCCCCCATCTTTATGATGCTTACGAGACGAAGACCTCTTCTTCGAGTCCGACTCCCTGCCGGAATGGTGCCTCAAGCTATGCTTCTTCCTCTTATGTTTTTTCTTCGAGGAACTCGAAGCATGTCCCGAAGCCGACTTTGACGCCGACTCAGATCGAGACCTCGACCTCGACCTCGATCTCGACCTCGCCCTTGATCTCGTCTTCGACCTCGACTTCGATTTCGGCTTCGACCTCGAGCGTCTGGATCTTGACCTCGAAGACCACTTGGCATCCTTCCCTTTTACCTTGGCTAGAAGGAGTTTAGCCTCTCGTTCACGCAGAGCCTTCGGGTTCATCTTAGAACAGGAACGACAGCCTCCGACATCGTGGTCCGAGCCCAGACACCACAAGCAATCATTATGTGGATCGGTAATGGACATCATCCTGGCACACGATCCGCACTGCTTAAACCCTGTCTTCTTCGACGAAAGACAACAGCTCGACAAAGATACAGAAACACACAAATAGCAACAAAGTTACTATCCGCAACACAAGAGATCCCAAGAAACCGTTAGCGTCGACGACGTGGAAAAAAGGGAACTGATGTCATCACGCCGACGTAAGCCTAATAAGGGGTCGGTGACGTCAGCCGGAGTCGCGCGCGATACCGTGCTCCTGTGACGTCGTCCACGCCGGCGTGCTACAACAGAGTTTTCCGAACATTGCTGATGCAGGGGGATATTCACAAGGTGAGGAATCCACTGGCAGATGTTTCTACCAGAAAACAAGGGTGTGCAACCTAACAGTAATATATATCAATTCATTACTACCAACGTAATATCACCAACTCTTCTTAATGTCCCTCACTTTGAAATTCTCACATAGTAGAATTCAGTTATGCAACATTTAAAACATTTATTTTAACTGCAACTAATGGTTGAACCAGTTTCCTGGTTCAGCCTGTGAAGTCAGTCCGCAACTTAGGGGTGAGATTTGACTGTAATCTCACCCTGGAGGCGCATGTGACGAAAGTAGTAGGTTGCTGTCTGGCTATTATCCGCTCTCTTTGGAAGATCCTACCTCTGCTGCCACCTCTGGCGCGCTCTTTGATAGTTCGGAGCACGGTACTTAACAGAGTTGATTACTGCAATGCCCTCCTCCTTGAGTCACCAAAGTGTTTACTTGCTAGGATGCAGAGGTTACAGTCAACTGCAGCTATACTAGCACTAGGCTGGTCTCGACGGTCCTCTGCCTCTTTGGCCTTGGCAGAGTTGCACTGGCTGCCAGTGAAACAAAGAATCCAGTTTAAATCACTCTGCCTGGTATTTAAGGCCTTGCATGGAATGGGTTCTATCTCCTTGCAACGCAAATTTGAGTGGTATGTTCCTGCTAGAACATTACACTCCTCTGGGGCAAAACTGATAAAAATCCCTAGATTTAAAAAAGTTAGAGCTGGTGGTATATCCTTTGAGGTAGCAGCTGCTAAGCTCTGGAACATCCTTCCTTTTGAGCTGAGACAAATTAATGAGCTCTTGCCATTTAGAAGGAAGTTGAAAACATGGTTATTTCCTAAGATCTAGGATCTCAGTAGGTTTCTGAAGGAGGTAGGCCAGGTCAATTCACATTTAGCACCAGGATGCCTGACAGGTGATAGTGCGTTCTAGAAATGCAATAAATAAATAAAAATAATAAATAACATTTTCCTACATATTACTTGCAGTGAAATACCCTGTTCAGCCTTACTCTTCATACAAACAATGTTATGCTCAAGTAGGCTAATCTACCCTCCCATGTACCCTGTCTAATACCTGCTTCTAATATAAAAGTAGAGACAACGTATGGTGTTAATAAATGTGTTTTGTATTGAAGCCACCTGTGATCTTTTTTCAAGCTCAAAAATTTCGAAGAAGTGGTGATATTACATTGTTAAAATAAGTCACAATTGAAATATAAGACCTGTTGCAGATCTGAGAAGTGTAATAATAATGATGGCCTTGGATATATTGAAGAAGTATTTTTTCTATGTTCATGGAATCTTTGAGCAAATGTGCACTTTAAAACATGGATTCAAGATACCGCTTCTTTATGTGATCAAGCTTGCGTCTGACAGCTGAAGCACTTCATTGCAGAAGCTTTGTCACTAACCAAATTTCAGCAAACCAATGCTGTCAACATGAGGAAGGAACCCAGAACTTGCATGAAGCTTCTGTCTATGCGGTTTGGAGTATGGCAACAGCCGGCTACAAAAATGACTGTGTATATTTCTTTCTATTTTTTTTTTGTTGCTTACTTATACAGACCTCCTCATTTGCGGATCTATTGTGTCATATCAAACACATTCTCTTCTGTCCTCCACAGTATTCACAATGGCCCAATCAGCCTTAGGCTAATTTCACTGAGTGATGACATTCTACTTTTACACAAGAAGTATATTCACACCCAAAGTATTTTTCTTTAGTTCCTGGGACTACTATGGGAATGTGGACTTTTCAAGACCAAAACTATATTTTATGCTTTAGACAATATGTTTTTTATCTTGGTTAGTACCTGACTTCTCCTCCCGCAAAAAAGTTTTACAAAAAATGTTAAAAAATACAAGCGTGACAAAGCCTAAAAGCTAGCAGGGAACACCAGAATTATTGGCTTTGTCAATGCTTGTTTAAATACCATTAGTGCTTGTTTAATTTGTGTGCTCACTAGCTCATGCTTTGGTGTCTTACCTTCTAAATATGCTATCAGGGGGGGGATCTTCATTTTTGCGAGTCCCACTAGAAATGGGTAGTTTGCAGGAATCAGGTGCTCGAGAAGAGCCAACACCGAGGTTCCCCTTTCCACATCCCAGTGGGGATTAGAAGAAATTACCTGAAAATCCACAACAAAGTATTCAAAACGTGATCATTTCATCAGGTCTTACTCTCTGGGATTTAGAGTATCTGTAAATGCTATCTTGTTTTCTATACAATTCACATTTTGGCTCTTTCTGTACAATGTAAGCAGTATGTTGTACTGATAACCAATTGACTGGAAATAAAACCATCAAATTCATATGGATAAAAGCTGAGTTGAATTCAAGATCTTCGTGGGCAAGTTGTATAGAAATGCCAGCAAATAACTTGGCAAAAGGGATCTGGTGGAATATGGTGGGGGTGGTATGTGATACTCACTAGTAGTCTGATGAACAGGCTGCGCATTGGAAGGCCTTTAGCTGTTTAGATTCAAAAGAAAGAAGCTGTGTCATACTCAGGTCATAAAATACTGAGTAACACTTGCTAAAGAAAGATATATGGCTGATACACACACTCATGACACATAGCTGTACCTGCAAAGAAGAGGGTAGGGTGATGGGTGACATTTCATTGATGCTCTAGAGGTCATGAGGATACTTTGAGATCACTGCAGATACTGGCAAAGGTCCCCTACCACTAAGGTTGCTGCTAGAGTTGTAAGGTGCCTCGATGTCCTATGTTACAATGCTCCCCCTAGCACCTCCAGCAGTTGCTGTCAAGGAATGACCTAAGCTGTCATGCACAGATCTCCCCTGCAGCTGTTATTGCGGGGCAAAAGTCTTCATTGGGATAAGAGAGGATGCCGCAGGAGCTGTGGACCTGCTTTGCATCCTGAATGGACCATGTCATTTTGTGACAGCGGATACCCGTAAGAAGATAGGACTCCAGAACATGTTCTTGCATATCCATTTTCTAATAATGTTAATGACCTGTGAGGCAGGCAATATAGGTGCACATATTGCCTGTTCTCTTCTGCTTACGACCCCGTAACACAGGTGACAAAGAAATAGACTATGATACCATCTGTCCAGGTCACTTGCACTTTAGCAACACAGCCAATGGAAAACTGAGTGAGGAGAGCTAATTTGAACCCTGGAAATGCAGTCTTCGATTACAGGTACTCACCCACAGATGCCAATCTTCCTCCTAACCTTGGAGTCAGTCAAAATAATTATTTTCACTTACCCTCATTGAGCAGGCATCCTTGTGTACCAGGCCCATTAGTCAAGTGGGGGCCAAATACTTGTATTCTAGACTGGATCTGAGGTCCAAAATGTTGAACCAGAAACATTGCAGAGAAAAATATATTAACTAAAAGTAACTCCATGGAGGAATAAAATGCACCCCTGTTGCTGTCAACAAAATGAAACACGTATAAATAGGTACCATACCCAGAAGGGTCTGATCAGCATACCAGACAGAAGTAATTCCAAAGAGAGCAAAAACACTCCAAGGTATGCAGAGGAGCATTAGAGGACTGAGTAGCCTCACATAGTGTGGAAACCTGGGACAGTTGACAGTGGTTGAGAGCATTAACCAGATGAAGAGATGTAACCAACAGGAAAGTAACTTTATGGCTGACAAACTGCAAAAAGTATGCAGAGAGCAGCAACATTGGCACAGATACATATAACTCTAAAAGGAGAGCAAAAACTGTTATTTGAAAGAAGGACACCCACATGCTATAATAAATCAACCACAACTCCTGAGCTAATGGATGTATTTTTCACCTCATGCCATAACATGACTATGTAAGAGGTGATCTGGGGAGCTTAGGAGGAAGCATTAACCACCTTCAATGATCAATCCCACAGTATCAATGAGTGGGATGCATAAGACTCACCACATTTCTGAAAGTTGATGCTTGCTCGTTTATCCACAAAAAGTAGCATCTGGCACAGAGCTGGCACAGATGAAGTATAGTCCTCTTCCAGCATGTAGCTCAAAATCTCTTTCCAAAATTCCTGCAAGAAAGACCGGCAAATGCGTTATTTGTATCATTAGCATTTAATAAGGCTTTATTTCCACAGATAAACAGTCATTCCCGGTGGGAGTGTTTTTGGCACCTAAGGTCATGTGTCATTTTCTAAGTCCACCTCTCCTGGAGATGGGGCTACATTTAATTCTTCCCCTTCCTTATACCTTTCCTTGCTGATGGTGTTCAAGGCAGATGCCTAGTATTACACTCATGTAGCACCAATCCTGTTTAATGCTATAATCTGTGGCTCTGCATCCAAGGAGAATGAAGATATTATTTGCAGAAAATGTGTGCAACATTTACTCTCCAAAAACCCTGCAAGTGAGCTGAACTTTGTAAATGATCTCATTATCTGCTGTTATCTTCATATAATTATCTTTATCAATGTGCCAGAGTATGCAAAGCCATTGCTGGGAATGCAGGACCCTGTTGATGTGAAATATTGGTGACTGATGCATCATGGGGCAGATAGCAAATATTAGATGCACATTGAGTAGCAATGTTTTGCAATATCACTCATGTACCATTCAGTCTCATTTCAAACTGGTTATTTAGAATAATGCAAAACCTCCTGCCTCATTAAAATGAATGAGGTAGTATTTGATTAGCAATCTTCCCCGAATGCTGCAAACACTGGGAATGAGGACCGCATGGGACAGCAGACCTCCATCCCAGCAGCAGAGGAAACAGCCTTTACATCGCGTCTCGAACCACGCCGTGCTTAAAAACGTGGTCCAAACCACAAATGCATCTTTACAACGCTTCCTTTTAAAAATGCAAATCATTACAACAAGTGTTGGACTCTAAATCTAACACTTTCCCTACTTTTGCGCAGACTGAAGTTGGAATAGTAGATTGTACTATTCCAATGTCCAGCGCTTTCCCTAAGGCAAGTCATCGTAACAACTTGTGTGGTAAAGGAATGCATTTTAAACACGCATTTGTGGTTCAGACCACGTTTTTAAGGCAGGCGTGATGAATGCCTGCATGGTTCCCACATACATCCCTGTAGCAGAGGGAGCTTTACTAAAACATGCTTGTATGTGAGGTGGAGGATAATTAAGATCACCTGGGAAATCAGGACTCTCTGGATGTTTTGCAATTTATATTTTCCACACTCCTAGTTAAATGTCCCACCTTGTTCCACATCCTTCTCACTTACCTCATCAGTATTTCTATGGCGTAATGCAATTTTATTGAGGAACTGAGAGATTTGGATGCAGATAGTCTCTTCCTCAACATCAGATTCATGATCCATGTGACTAGTACACTGTGAAAATACGGAAAGCAAGAAAGGTAAAGTAACATGTATTTTCACATCATTTTCACTATGTCTTCTCTCCTTACGGAGGGACAAGAGATGTGAGAGTCAAAACATTACAACTTCCTAATCCAAGTTGCAAGCCAAAGATAATCTCTTGGCGTAAATTCAAATGTGAAAACAAAAACAATCACCTCAAACATGTAAATAAAAATGTATAAATGAGGTTATGCTCTCATGCTCTGCTCTGTATTATTATTCAGTAATTTGGCAGGGAAGGGTATAGCATTCATATACTGAAGATATATTGGTGGACTCACTTATACTATGTAAGCGTCTGATACATGGGACACTACACCTGAGACATTGCACCTCTGGCACCCCTAGGTAGTCTCTCATGCTTACCACAGGATTGGGCTGCTCATGCACCCTGCCCCCACCGCTTGATGGGGAAGTATGTGCTATATTATGGGACTTTTTACTCTCAATAAGGACAAAAGAATACCAGTAACTACATTTTTGGGAGACAATGTTGATATGAAATATTGATTTGAAGTATATTTGTGCTACTTTGTGCAGGATTTGGTAGTTTGTCCTGTCAGGCATTTGAACAGTAAAGAAGGGTATGCAACAGGAAAATACACTGTCAGTGACATCATTTAAGTGCAGTAGCGGAATGCCCTTGTGCCTTGCCCAATCACCCTAGAAGCTCTGGTAAAGTCTAATGGTCAGTTGCCTTTCATAGGCTGGATTGTGTGGGAGGCCGCTGCACTGCCTGTGAGAACTGCTGTGGATCCTGTGCAATTCCCACGGTGTCTGAGCATTTTTATTTCAGGTGTAAATGTAAGCAGGTTGATGGAGCAAGGGAGACCTTTAAAGCGAGGGAGGGTGAAAGACATACTGGAGTGGTAGTGCGGAAACATTAGGCTCAAATGGAGAACATGGAATGTCAAGGGAACTAAATAGAGGGACACAAGGTCTATATTCCACCACCCGGGACAAATATGGAACACTGCAGATCTATATTATATGACATAGGAGCTTCATTGGGGCACAAGGGGGCTAAAAGATACCCTTATTTATTTTTGACTGACTACGGTTGATGTTCCCTAACACATTCACTTAAACAAATATGTACATCTACCACTTACTTTCTCTTTGGTGAGGAGGTTGTACTTTTTGAGCACATATTCAATCACAGCCCTTCCGTTCATATCATAATATCCTTTGGATGTTAAACTGGATATTAAACTTAAAGTAGCACGAATAACCTATAATAAAAAAATGGTAAGCATGTTTAGTGAGAAACCCTTCTGGCATATAAATAGGATCAAATCCCACATTCTGGTGAGGGAGCAACAAGGGAGTGTAAGGAAACCATACAATCTCTCCTTCCCTTTTGTTCACAGAGGATAGAAAGATACATTTTGTTATGTGTGGAAAGCTAGTAACTGGATGCAACCTTTATAAAAAATATTGGAAAAGGGTTATTAAGACACTCTGAGAATGAAACTAGAGTCAACTTAATTTAACTGTTTTTACAGAGTGTCGGACCGAAGTGCAGTTGAGGGAATATTCAAACATTCCAGGTAGACTACACCTTCAATAGGTGCCTGGGACGTGGTAAAAGATTGCAAAATATGTCCAGGTAGGTTACAATCAACAAAGAACCTCTCAGGACCTGGAATTGATTATAAAAAATGAGACTGAAAAATAGGCTGTGGATTTCACTACTGTGGAAATTAAAACAATCAATAGTAGTCTGTGGGAAGAATGACGGCCACTTTCTAACTCCACCCGCAGGATATAGCAAACCTACACCATCCCCACTCTGCCATCAGTTAACAAATGAGTTAAAGTACTGAAAGTCCATTATCCCACACCTTGATGTTTGGTTGGTCCATATCACTTTCAAGAAGTCATTTGGTCTCAAGACCGTAAGTAGTCATAGTCTCCTATATCCACGTATCTGGGTTAAAATTCACGTCCCTAATATGGCTCTGTATGCTGCATATTTGCACAAGCTGGCCCCAATGGCTTCAACCACCAAAGAATACATCCATGTTTGATTTCTGTGATTCTAACGTTCCTCGTAGAGTCCTGTCTCTCATGTTTCTGGTTTAGTCTGTCAAGTATCTAAAGTCAACTGGGTTTATATCATGAGGTTAACAATGGCAAACCCATTACACCCCCCAAAGAGAATAGAATAGAGAGCCAATTATGGAAATACAAGTTTTGTTGATTATCAAAAGAAAATTACTTTTTGGATTTTCCTTTATGCCTATGTCCTGTACTTTCTTACATGCTGACCATGGTGATGCTGTTATTGAAGTTACCGGCTTTCTCAATGTCACTGAAGTTGGGCACATTGTGGACGTATATGGCGTCAAAAAAGTTACATATATTCCAACCTCTACAGACAATACATCTTTTATATCACAATTTGACTTTTCAAATGTGCACACTGAATAATATTCTGCACTATTGATCCACGTTTGGTGAGATTTTGCTGAGACATAGCCCAAATAACATTCTTGGAAGAGACCTTTGACTCATCAGCAAAATATCTTACTCCCCGGTTATTAAAGGTTTGAGCAGATATTATTATTCTAAACTTCAAACCCCCTGATTTGATCATCAACACTCTCCTCTTCAGTGAAGGGTATTACAGACCAACTCAATGTGAAATACAGACCAAACACGTGGACAGCACAAAAGAATTGTTTCTTAACACACATTTATTCAATAATTAGGGACCAGCGTGTAGGACAGGAAAACTGGGATATGTCCACTTGGACAGGGAAACAATGGTACACAGGATGCACTGAACAGACACACATGAATGGAGGTTCCATGACCCAATGACTCCAGGAAGATTTGCCTTGGAGAAAATCAACTGACTGTGGTATGCATATGGGTCCTTATAAGTAGAGCATACTGCACTATCCAAAAAGTGCAAAACTTTAATTAGATTGAGATGTTGGGTATAAAACTGCTTTAACACAGATTGCTTCACACATAATAGCTTGATGGTACCTTGCGATTGTCATCCTCAAGCACGTGACAGACAGCATCCAGATAAGAGGCACCTTCTGAATCTATGAAATAAAGCCATACACCAAATGTTCATAACACATAGATATTGTCTTTGTCTAGTAAGATCAAGATTAATAGATAAGTAGAAGAAGTTTCCGCTATCAACTGTACTGACCACCCTGAGGGTCCTGTCTTTTAGTTTTGGTCTGCGAGTCTGTGACTGTGAGTCCCATGGGCCTATCAATGCTTTCCTCTTCCACTGTACATGTCTGTGTCATCATGTCCCACTGAGCGTGTCTTTGTCTTCCTGCTCCACATTTTATGTCCCTTTTTATTCCTGTCCAGTATCTATGTCAGGAGATCTGTTCACAGTGTTCATGTCCCATTAATGGCTCACAATGAGAACAATTAACGGAAAAGACAGAGGTGGCATTGTTTGACCACTACTTTATTTTTTCACCACAATTCATGTTATTGAAGATGATGGAAGAGAGGCTTGATCTTAAATTACAGTGCTCTACCAGAAACTATTTGCAGTTAATATAGCTGAGGAATATGAAATTGAACTGATTTGCTCAGAGCTGCACCATATTGGTTAAGTAAGGGAGTACGTTGGGACTATAATTTAGGGCTCCAGATTCCATGAGACAAATTTTAGTCCTTTAACTATACTCGATGTCTACCTAAATCACACACTGCCACCTACCCACTGACAGTCTTACCAGTTTCAGCAAGAAGCTTGCAGAGCAGCTGCATTGTTACTGCACGGGACTCTGCACCCATCTGGATCAAGCTACTTTCAAAATATTTAAGGACCTCACTAGAGTGAGAATGGGCTGCAAGAGTAAAGTGAAGAGAAAAAATAGACATAAATGAAAAATAACACAACATAAAATCATGCAATTAGAAACTCAATGCAGGGGAGCAGGTCATCAAGGCCAAATATACGGATATTCTTCAACTCATATTCAGGAGGTACGATATCAATGGTCTACAACATTTAATGATGATCTTAGGAGCACATAGTACTTATGTGATTACTATAGCTGTATATAGTAAAGTGGACTCCATGTTCCAGTAAAAGTCAACCAATGCACTGGGAAGGGAGATAAAAACTGAAGCAATATTAGTTTTTAGGAAGATCAAGTTATATGCAGGGCAGTGAACAGAAATTAATGTTTCTGAGGACCTGATCCCTAGTAAAGACCATACTATACTTGCAGCACCACAAATATATACATACATGCATTTTTTACCAACTTACCCAGTGACAGGATAATGGCTGTGGACACCTTGTGTGGCTCTTCCCTTTCATCGGAAACTCCCCTCGAGGGTGTGCAGATCTGTCAATAACAAACCAATAATAAACAATAATGGAAGCAAGGCTATCTGAAAGCCAATCCCGTACATTCAGACAGCAAATAACTTTCAGTGGGGGAATGACAGCATAAGAGTTTGTGAGCCTTGTGGGGCCATGATCCATACAGCGCTACAGCAAATTCAATTGCGTGGAAAACAGCATTATCTGGGAGTACAATATTGGTGGAATGGCAAATCCTCAGGTACCACTCTAAGATGGGCACCTTAGTTTCAAATGGTTTTTTGTTTGGTTTGGAGACTCTGAAGTCTCACAAGATTGCAGCAGACAGTCGTTCAGAATGCTATTTAACACAGCTGGCACTAGGGACGGTTTCAGCTATTCAAGGAAATAAAGGAGGACACTGTTGTTGCACTTCAACTTTTTTTATCTTTGGGGACAGTGAGTTCTCCTTTTCCATCCCGAGGTGTCTGGCAGGTAAGGTGGGTTGCATGCTTTTCAGAGCGGGCATCTTTTGTGCACTTTCTGCTCCTTTTGCATCCCAGGTTTCTGGTCGGCAGAGGGGGGAGCGTGTCTTTCTGTGGGTGCCTACATTAGGACCTTTTTCTGTTGGGTAACTAATGAATTTCCTTCAGTTGATGTTATTAATCAGATGTATATGATATATACTATTTATTATTAAACCTATCGATTTATGACATGTGATGTTTTTAAACCTCTTTGTATCAACCGTATAAGCATTGGGTTTCCTGTTGTTGGGAATGTCACAGAGAGTCCAGTAAAATGTTATATAGAAAAGTCTTGATGGACAATTGATCCTCCGAGATAAGCTTTGTTAGCGATTATGTCTCTGTTGTAAACCATTGTTATTTGGTAAGACATTTTTCTTTCAGGTCGGTATCCTTCTCTGTTACCTATTATGAGAGCCATAGTTGCAGAGAGGTGGATTTATGGGTGGCTCCTGCCTAGTACCTCACTACGTACGCTGACAGTTGTGACATAGTTTTTGCAATAATCTTCTTTCTTTGCATTCTTGATGATAATTGGTTCATGTTGATGAGACTCTGTGTGTTGGTCTGGCATGAATCACACTGAAATTTGTCATGTGTCGGGAAAATGTTTAAACATGATATAGTGGGAAGGAAAAGTACAAGGCCATTAGAACTTTCACCATCTCTGACTACAGGATGACCCAAACCAATATAATATGGAAGCTCACATCTGGGTTGTACGCATGAGCAGATTTTCATGTTTCGTTTTGTACATTTGCTACCATTTGGTGATCCTGGGTCTACATGTGGGGATCTAGTTCACAGTAGGGAATACCTGGTGGTGAATAAGTGAAGATCCCACACTATCAAGTAGCGGTGTGAAGACAACCTGCTCTGATTGCTTTCGAGAGGCATGACTCCTGCCCTGGTTACATCGAAAAATGCAAATGGCATATGCTCTTTTTCCAGTTGCTGAGATTGCACTTAACAAGGCTTTTTATGGATTATAATTTAATATTTTTTCCCAAATGTTCTCCTTTAAAAATCCTCTTGCTATAAATGGGAACAATGTGGTTCTTTTATTTGTTACAATATGTTACATAGGAAATGACTGTAGTTTCCCGCTGAGATACTTTGTATATCCTCATGTATATACTTACCAGGTGATGCAGGGCTGCAAGAACATTTGGCACAGTTCCATTCAGGCCTCTGCAACTCTTAGTAACAGCTGCCTTCATGCATAACTCAAGGGTCTGTAAGGAGATAAGAAAACTGGGATGAGGCCAAAGGGCAATTTGAGGAAATGGTGATGGTCAGTGGTGAGTTACAAACTTTAAAGTGTACATTCTGTATGAATGCCAGAGTGAGTTTGTGTCTGAATGAGCTCTCATGTGTTCTAATTCTTAACCGCATGCGTGCGGGCGGAATTCCGCCTGTACGCTGAGATTTGCGAAAGCGCACTTTACGTGACGAGCTGGGCTCGTCATGAGCGTGCGAGGAGGCTACCTCATGACGAGCCCAGCTCGTCATCAGCGTCGAAGGGGTTAATAGACATTACCACAAGTACATGTTGACAGATGACCATTCATAGGTTTAATTATTTCTTCACTGGTTTGTCTGTTTTCTTGACTCGCTGTGCTTCACATAGTAGTGTTCTCTGTTGGCATCAGATGTTGGATTGTGGTCTATCAAGGAACCACAACCGAACATATGCAGCATTTAACTGGGGTATGCCCTAAAACGTAGCTCAGAATCACTACTTGTCATTGTAGGCCCTGTATTCCTAGCCACTCTTGCTGATGGCCCTTGTCTCGGTTGTCCTAATTCTCTTGGTGGTTCGAGTTCTCTTGGTTGTCTGCTGCTCCTGCTTCTTATGGTACTGTTGTATAGATCCATTTAGCCATCTTAGTCTCTACCTCCTGGTCTTGGTCTTCCTGTTCCTGGTCCTCATGCTGGTCTTGGTCTTGATGGCACTAATCAGCTTTGTTGCTCTCCCTTTCCTTTTTTCAAATCCTCATTCTGCCTTTGCTACTCCTGTACCTAGCCCAACTGATGTTTCTTCTTGTGAATCGCTTGATGGTTGTGTCCTGATCCTCTTGGTCATGGTCCACCAATTCTCTTGGTGAACCTGGTAATCCTAGTGCTTCTGGTCTTATTAGTTGCCTTTTCCCTCTACTCCTGGTCATTCTCCTCTTCCTGGTATCCCACCTGTAGGGTTTCATCTTCATGCTCCTGGTTTACCAAGTCTTCCTTTTCCTAGTTCCCCTAACCTTTGTGTTGATTTTAATGCTCTTCTTTTTTCTAGATCTCTCCTCCTGAACATCCTCTTACTCTTCTTTCCCTTCTGCCACCTCGTAGTTTTCCTCAAACTCATCCTCCTGGTCTTCATCTACATATTCTTGGTCCTAGCCTCCTGGGTATTGTTCATTGTTCATAAGTGGCCCTCATCCTCATGAGACCATCCTACTGTTGGTAAATATTATCTTCACCATGGTGCTTCTTGCTGTGCCCGTCCTAGTTGTTCTTCCTTTTGGTCTGTGTCCTATTGGTCCTCATGATCTTCCTTGTCCTTATGCTTGTGGTCCTGCTAGTCCTGGTCATCCTCATCCTGGTACTCCGAATCTTCTGGTGCTATTGAGTGGAGAAGTGTGGCTCAATGGTTAGAGCGGCAGACCCTGATGCAGAGGTCTAGCCCGGGACCAGGGTTCAATTCCCCGCATCAGCGGGTCTTGGGCTCAAAAATTCCACAGACCTGATAATTCTCGCCTCGGTGCCTATTCCAATCATGGAGTCCCACTCTGCAACTCTGGGCAATAGCTTGCTTAATCTCCACAACGCTAAGGATGCCTGGCCTCCACCTTGGGGGTGCCCAGGAGTGGACACCTCACAGGGAAAGCCAGGATGGGTTCCACAGCGGTATTCGTACAAGTGCCTTGAGACCCTTGCGGGTGAGTAGTGCGCTATACAAGTATCAATTTACATTATTCCTCCTAGCGGTCTTGGTGTTGGCCTTCAGGATGGTCATGGTGGTGACTGTTGTTCTGGACCTCCTATCTCTCTTCTTGGAAGTCCTTTTCCTTGTCCTCCTGGTCTTGCTCCTTTTGGTTTTCCTAGTTCTGGGGCATGGTATTGGTCCCCTGTTGGTTCTAGTGTTCAAAATACTTCTGGTGGTCTTGAAATCCCAAAACTTTATGGGCATCTTTGTAAAAAATATGTATGGAGTTTTATACAGCATGAACTTGACCCGGTATCGGGTGTCAGAGCGCTTTACATTGCACCAGTTGCATTACATGAGGTCACATTCCTTTTTTTAGGCACAGGAGATTAAGTGATTTGCCCAGAATCACAGGATGTTCAGCGTCATTGCCGAAACTCAAACCCGGTTCCCCAGATTCAAGGTCAACCGCCCTAGTCATTAGGCCAACTCCTCTCCCCACTTGACACCCTGCTAGTCATCCTCATGGTCATCTTCCTTCTCCTCATCCTGTGTGCGATATTCGTAGTGGTCTAGGTTCTCCTTGTGCATATGGTCATCTTTTTTCTTCTTCTGGTGGTCTTCGTCCTCCTGATAGTCTTCCTTTTCTACTTGGCCATCCTTCTCCCCTTTTTTCGCCTACTGGTTCTGGTCCTTCTGGTCTTCCTCATTCTACTTCTCAACCTAGTTTTACTGAGCCTCCTCTTTTTCTTGGGCTCACTGATCCTCATGTCCTGGTGGTCCCAGTCATCCTGGCCTTTGGCTGTATGATCCTCCAGGTCTTTCTCATGGTCCTCCTGCTATAGATTTCTCTTCATTTTCCTGGACATCCAGTTCCTTGTGTTCTTAATCCTGCTGGTGGACCTGACTCTCCTCCTCCATGAATTCCTCCTCATCTCTGTGACCTCCTATTTATTCCCCTGGTTATCCCTCTTCATCCCAGAGGACCTTTAGGTATCTGCCTGCTTCTCCAAGTGCTCCAACCCCACAATATATCCTCATACAAAGTCAACCAGATACACCTCCAGCTAGAGGGCACACTGAGATGTAGCACAGGTAGATGGGCACTACTGAAAGGAAATCAGCCTCTTGTTTTCTGTTAGATAGTACAATACAGTGTTAATTTGGGTGTTCTTCTAAGCCCTGGATCCCAGTGCCACTGCACCTGTTTCACTTTTAACATTTGTGGACCAAGGTTCCTCAATGTCCCCCTTGCAGCCATGCAGACTGTGTACCAAGGGAGTACAGAGGTGCCTAAATGTGGGAGCATTTGCTTATGAGAATCTCCAGTAACCTGGAGGCAGGAGCTGCAGGACAAAAGATGTGTGCCTAAAAACTGTTTTAGGAACACATTTAGATTCACCGATGCTAATGAGGAGAATTCTCTTTCTCACCTACAGTGAAGACTCAGAAGAATCATCGGAAAAATGGTGCAAATTAAGTGCATGGTCAGTATGTCTTACACCAAACTTTTGTGATTTGTTTTTGGTTTATAGCTGGCTTTCAAATGTTTATTCCAAGTGGAGTCTGTCAAAAGAAGGCCTGGTAAGGAAATTTGAACATCTTGTCCTTGGAACTGTAAGTGATCAGACCCTGCAGAAACTGGCCCACTTAGAGCCTCAGCACTAATCTTTTATTCTAAAGCCTCTCCAAACAATATTTCTGTGGAAATGAAAATTGGAAGATTCAAGAAGTAATGATCCCAATAATGTTTTCCCCAAGCTCTACGTCTCTCTTGCTTTTTCAGCAAATACAGTATGAACCCCAGTATATGTGGACTATTTCCTTTGCTAATGTTTTTTTTTTAAATTTCACATAGCAACCAAAAGTAGTATTCAATAATGCCAACAAATTATTGATTACCAACATGATATAATTCCAGGGCCCCTCTTACAATTACCTTGTTTTACCTGTATGTTTGGTCACCAGGAGTGTAATGCAAAGTCATTGTGCTCTTTAGTGAAGGTCCTTTAAAACTGTACTTGTGGTTTCCAACTTGTATTTCAAAGGTAAACATCCTTTACAACGCAACTTTTACCATGCAGTGCCTTTACGACGCAACTTTTACAATGCAAACCATTACAACGCATTGTGCTGGGGGGTGCTCTAGGAGAGGGAATAGGTTTAATGTACTATCCAACACCTTCCCTACTATCCACGGGGACTGGAGTTGGAATAGTAAATTAAACTATTCACTATCCAGCGCCTAAAAGCACTATGCGTTGTAATGGTATGTGTTGTAAAACTTGCGATGTAAAGGTAGGCATTGTAAAAGTATGCGTTGTAACGTCATACATCCATTTCAAAGGTTGTAAGCAGCCCTTCAGACTAGAGAAGATACAATGTCCCTCTGTATGTTCTAAGCGGTCACTGAGGCTTCAGGATGCCTCATAGCTGCTCAGGACCTATCGCTGGGCTCTAGGCACTGAAGATTTGCTGTTCTGTTGTGATTAACGCACCAATATGGGACGTCAGTATGCTTGATTTTACTTAAATAACCAAAGTTGACTTACCCAGTATCACAACAAGCGGAAAAATTGCAGCAAGGTTGATGTTCTTTTTTAATTCTAGCACAATTGTTTGGGTTCACATATTTCCTTTATTTATCCCGATTTCATATGTAACAAATAAAAATACCAGTTTTGCTTCTCAAGCTGTCTTCACACATTGTGTACAAATCAGAATTTAGCTGGTTCAGTATTTAGAATGAAGGCTTGAAAAACTATATTCACTTAATCCCTTCATCTCCCCACTCAATACACCAGCTTAAAGCCGAAGAAATTATCAGGGGTGAGTGTGTCAAATAGTGGGGAATTACAGTCTGAATTGATGTGGTATTTCCGTTTCTCATGGTTACCTTAGGGGCAAACTTGGAATCATACATTTTTCCTGTAACTCAAAATTACTGATACTCAGAACATTGGTAGTGGCAGGTGCGGAATACCAATATGTTGACCCAAAGTGCACATGATGGAGGCCTGAACCATTGCACACCTCCACCTGTGGTGTAAGTGACTCACCAATGGAATTCTTTAATTCTGTATTTGGTCCTCATTTCTCAATAATTTATTATTTCATTGAAGCTAATTTCTCACTATGGGATAGGGTGTTCATTATGAGCGGATCACTTGGGAATGGTTGAAGTGGCAGGCATGGACAGCAAATCGAGGTCACACTCACCTTGAGCAAACGAAATGCCATATCAGCAGGCAGCTGGGGTTGGAGGCTTTCAACCTCTTTAACCAACCATGGAAGCTCTTTATCTAGTTGCTCCTCTGGCAGGACGGAGGCCAAATGTCCCAGAGTGGTGATAACCTGCCCCCAGACCTGTTAAGATAAATGTATTTATGTATTTATTTAGAAAGGTTTTCTATAGCGCTGGCTACATCCATGGGTATCAGAGCGCTTTACATAAGTATGAAGATAATACAGTCGGAAAGTATCCGAAGAAATACACATCATGAAGTAAAAAATACAGTAATAAAGTGCGGTGTTAAGTTAAGATCAGTATAGGGAACAAAGTTAACGTAACATTTTGCGTTGGTAAATAAGCGACAGAGGGAACTGCTTGAAGGAAAAGATATAGTGCGTACATGCAATTATTTACGGCAACAAGAGGATTAACTACTTGGTTAGTGTATATAGGAAGCAGGTTTGATGTGCGCGGAGGGGTGAAGGAGTGGAAGGAAGGGGTCACGGAGATGGGGAGGGGGATTAAGGGTAGGGGAGAGGGAGAAGAAAAGACAGGGGGAAGAAGGAGGAGTGGATAGTTTGGGGAGAGGGAGGAGTAGGCGAGAAGAGAGAAGATTTAAGGGTCCCAATATTTGTGAACCAGGTAGAGTTTGAGGTCTTTTTTGAAGCTGAAGTAAGAAAGGTTCCAGCATAAATCAATAGGGAGGGTGTTCCATATGTTGGAGAAGGAACGAGATTTAGAGGTTTTCTTTTTGTGAAGAGGGGGGACGAGGAGGAGTGTGTTGGTGCTTCTCAACTGATGAGAGCAGCCTGCTATTTTGAGTTTGCTTGAGAGGTAGATCCGGGACTTAAGGTGAGGGGCTTTGTGGGTAATGCAGGCAGTTTTGTAGGCAGATATGCCTTCAAGAGGAAGCCATTTAAGGACTTTAAGGGCAGGAGAGATGTGGTTGAAACGTCTAGTGTCCGTTATAAGTCTGGCCACCAGGTTGATTATGGTTTTGAGGGGGGCAAGGTGGACTTTGGGGGTTCGGGAAAGGATATCGTTGCAGTAGTCAATTTTCGAGAGGACTAGGGATTGGAGTACGGATTTGAAATCTTCATCTGGGATGAATGGTTTAATTTTTGTGAGCTGGCGGAGAGTGCAGAGTGCTCCTTTAGCCTAGTTTTTTTATGGATCACTGACATAATATCGACGACACAAATATCGAGATACACAAATATCGAGTCAAAAATATCGATTGACAAAATATCGACTCCCTATCTTCAAACAGGTAAGTACCAAAATATCGACTCCAAAATATCGACTTACAAAAATATAGACTGTCAAAATATCGATTTTTTTAAATGTCTTAAAATTAAGTTAAAACTAATATAGTAATAAATATATTTAATATAAACTTAGAAATAATTAATAAAAAAATGTAATTTTAATAAATAATTTATATAATTTAAAAAATTATATCACCAAAAATTACACACACATATATATATATATATATATATATATATATATATATATATATATATATATATATATATATATATAAACATATTATAAAATAAACATATATAACATTTTAGAAAATGTTTAAAATTTATTGTTACAACTATAGTGAGTTCAACATTAGCAAAAGTGTTGGATAGCGTAGAGGTCAAATTTACTACTCCCACTCCAGTGGGTGCAACAGTAGGGAAAGCGCTGGATAGCGTAGAGGTTAAAATTACTATTCCCACTCCAGGGATGTATGACGTTACAACGCATACTTTTACAACGCCTACCATTACAACAAAACTTTTACAATGCAAAAACTTTTACAACGCATACATTTACAACGCAAGATTTTACAACGCATATACCTTTACAACGCATACCATTACAACGTAAGTATTGGTAAGTATATAATAATTTTTTGAATATAAATTAATAAAAAATATTATAATATAATTTAATATAATTTAATTTTATTAAATAAATTTAATTTAAATGTAATTTTACTTTATTTTTACAAAGTACCCCTGTACCCCAAAAACCCAAAACTGACCCTGAACCCTAAAAATACCCCTTTACCCATAAACTGAAAACTGACCCTGAACCCTAAAAATACCCCTTTACCCGAAAACTGACCCTGAACCCTAAAAATACCCCTTTACCCCAAAAACTGAAAACTGACCCTGAACCCTAAAAATACCCCTTTACCCCAAAAACTGAAAACTGACCCTGAACCCTAAAAATACCCCTTTACCCAAAAACTGAAAACTGACCCTGAACCCTAAAAATACCCCTTTACCCAAAAACTGAAAACTGACCCTGAACCCTAAAAATACCCCTTTACCCAAAAACTGAAAACTGACCCTGAACCCTAAAAATACCCCTTTACCCCAAAAACTGAAAACTGACCCTGAACCCTAAAAATACCCCTTTACCCCAAAAACTGAAAACTGACCCTGAACCCTAAAAATACCCCTTTACCCAAAAACTGAAAACTGACCCTGAACCCTTAAAATACCCCTTTACCCAAAAACTTAAAACTGACCCTGAACCCTAAAAATACCCCTTTACCCAAAAACTGAAAACTGACCCTGAACCCTAAAAATACCCCTTTACCCAAAAACTGAAAACTGACCCTGAACCCTAAAAATACCCCTTTACCCAAAATCCCAAACATATAACCTTTTAAAAATAATTATATACTTACTAATACTTACATTGTAATAGTATGCGTTGTAACGGTATCTGCGTTTTAAAAACATGCTTTGTAAATGTATGCGTTGTAAAAGTTTTTGCAATTTAAAAGTTTTGTTGTAATGGTAGTGCATAGTAAAAGTAGCGTTGTAAACGTTGCATACCCACTCCAGTGGGTGCAACAGTAGGGAAAGTGTTTGATAGCGTAGGGGTTAAAATTACTATTCCAACTTCAGAGAGTGCAATAGTAGGGAAAGTAAATACTTCACAAATGTATATAAATAACATAAATAGTAATACCAATTACAAATAATTAAAATATTAAAAAAGTGTATAAAAATATTAAATATTTATTTATAAATACAAAATAAAATTATTTAATTATAAAAATTGCCTACTCATACTAATTAATTACCTATTAACAATAAATTAATTTACAATTTAAAAATTAATAAATTATTTTCAATTACCAATTATATTTTAATTAATTACCAATTAATAATTAATTAACAATAAATTCTAAATAAATATCAATAAATAAATTAACATATTTAATAAATTATAATAAAATTACTTCCCACCCTATTCCCCTATAAACACACAACCCGCTACAGAAAATAAATTACTAAAATTAAAATATTTATCAATTAATCAATTATAATTAATTACCAATTATATTTTAATTAATTACCAATTAATAATTAATTAACAATTCATTCTAAATAAATATCAATAAATAAATTAACATATTTAATTAATTATAATTAAATTACTTCCCACCCTATTCCCCTATAAACCCACAACCCGCTACAGAAAATAAATTACTAAAATTAAAATATATATCAATTAATCAATTATAATTAATTACCAATTATATTTTAATTAATTACCAATTAATAATTAATTAACAATTAATTCTAAATAAATATCAATACATAAATTAACATATTTAATTAATTATAATAAAATTACTTCCCACCCTATTCCCCTATAAACCCACAACCCGCTACAGAAAATAAATTACTAAAATTAAAATATTTATCAATTAATCAATTATAATTAATTACCAATTATATTTTAATTAATTACCAATTAATAATTAATTAACAATTAATTCTAAATAGATATGAATAAATAAATTAACATATTTAATTAATTAGAATTAAATTACTTCCCACCCTATTCCCCTATAAACCCACAACCCGCTACAGACTTATATTACACAAAAAATAAAAATTATTATTAACTTACCTTAAATTCGATATTTTTGTTGTCTATATTATGTCTAGTCGATATTATGTCCATTCTATATTTTTGATTCGATATTATGTCCATTCTATTCAATATTAATTTTCTCTAGTCGATATTTTTTTTGTCTATATTATGTCTAGTCGATATTATGTCCATTCTATATTTTTTACTCGATATTCTGTCCAGTCGAAATAAAAGACTCGATATTATGACTGTACACCTTTTTTTATATGGGAATTGAGAATAAGCTTATTGTCAAAGGTATTGCCCAAAATTTTAACTGTTTTGGAAAATGAGACTGGGCAGTTGAGGGCATTGAGATCGGAGATCCATGATTGCATAGGGAGTGAGTTCTTTTCAGGGGAGAAAAGAATAATTTCAGTTTCATTAGGGTTGAGTATGAGATGGTTGGAGTGGAACCAGGATTGGATCAAAATCAAGGTGTTATTTAGGTGCAGGACATCAGGATGGGATTTAATTTTACAGTATAGTTGAGTGTCATCGGCAAATAGGTGGTAGTTAATTCTGGCTTGTTTTAGTATGGCAGTGAGGGGTTCCATGAAGAGTTTTAAAAGTGCTGGAGAGAGAATAGAACCTTGGGGAACACCACGAGAGGCTTGAGAAGGGTTAGAGAGATAATTTTTGATTTTGACTTGTTGAGTTCTATGTTGAGAATAGAAGTGAATCAGTTAAGGACAGGGCCATTAAGGCCAAACTGACATTTGAGTGTGTTAAGTAGGGTTGTGTGGTTGACAGTGTCAAATGCAGCTGAGAGGTCGAGGAGAATGATTAGGGAGGACACACCCGTATCCAGGGCGTGGTGGATGTCATCAACAATTTTTAGCAATGCGGTTTCAGTGCTACAGCCTTTATGAAAGCCGGATTGTAGAGGGTCAAGAAGGTTGAAAGTGTCAATATGTTTGTCCAGTTGGAGTAGGGCATATTTATCAAGGGCTTTGGAGAAGAGGGGGGGGTTGGAGATAGGGCGGAGGTTGTTAGGATCGTCAGGATCAGCTTTAGGGTTTTTGAGAATGAGGGTGATTTGACCAAGTTGGAGGGAGACTACGACACACCCCGAGGTAAGGGAGGAGTTGATGGTAATGGTCCAGTATGGGACAATGACATGTTTAAGATCTTGGACAAGGTTAGAAGGGAGAGGGTCTTTTGTGTGAGAAGATGGTTTTAGTTTAGACAAGCTATTAGAGGCTACAAGTTTGGAGACAGGGAGGAAATTATGCCACGAGCCTTTGTTTTTAAGTTGTTGGTGGGCGGGGTTGGTTTCAGGTATGATTGCAGCAGGAAGGAGTGGGGATGAAACAGGGGGCAGTGTGGCTAAGGCGGGGAGTACAGGGGCGGCTTCCGGGGTACTCTGTCGGTTGGAAGGGGTCTGAATTTGAGCAAAAGATTGATCAATCTTGCCAATTTTTTCAGAGAAGTAGTTGGCGATTTCTTCACATTTGGTAGTGGAAGCCGTAAGCTTAAAGGGGGTAGCGGAGGTTTGTTTTCTAACAATGTTGAACAGTTCTCTGGGTCTATATTTGGCACTTGAGAGTTGCGAACAGGAAAAAGATACCTTTTCATTAAAGATGTGTTTCTTGTAGCAGGATCTGGCTGCTCTGAGGAGGGCAAGATGGGAGGGAGAAGGGTATAGTTTCCAGGTTCTTTCAGTCATTCTGAGAGCATGTCTTTCTATGTTGAGGTCTGAGTTAAACCAAGATTTAGAGGGGATTTTTTTTTTAGTTTTAAGTTTAGACGGAGCTATTTGGTCTAGAACCTCAGAGACCGATTTATTGAAATGCTCGGTGAGCTCATTGGTGTTAAGAGAAAGAGGGGTGAGGCGAAGTTGAGCTTGGAGTTTGGACTCTAATACTCCTGGGGGGATGAGATCAAAGTTTCGAATTAATTTCACAGTTATGGTGTTTTTCGGTGGGGGGATCGGGGCCGAGGGGGGGAGATTGTGAAATGAATGAGGTAGTGGTCTGACCAGTCAATAGTGATGATGTTGGAAAGGGAGGCCAGGTCATTGTTAGAGATGATGACATCAAGAATGGTGCCTTTAGAGTGAGTTGGGGAGAGGCAGAGTTGTTTGAGGTCTTTAATCTCTAGGAGATTGCAAAGAAGCGTAACTGAGGGGTTATCTTGTTCATTCCAGTGGAGATTGAGATCTCCAAGGAAGAGATTTTTGGAGTTAGATAGAGAGGATTGAGTAAGAAGGTTGGATAATTTGTCTAAAAAGTGAGGCGTGTCACCAAGAGGTTGGTAGATATTGTGTAGGCGAATCGGGAAACACCTTGGACTTTGAGTTCAGCACCTAGGTATTCCAAAGTTGAGTAGTCAGTATTCTTGGCAAGAGAGAGTTGGAGTTGGTCTTTAAAGATTATAGCTATTCCCCCTCCTTTCCCCACAGGTCTGTCCTTTCTTATGATAGAGTAGCCAGGGGGGCAGAGTAGGTCAAGGATGGGTGATGAGTGATCATTCAGCCATGTTTCAGTGAGGAAGGCGATATCAATAACTTCACTCAAGATATTTTCAGAGATTTCGGATGCATGGCAACCAGCCGAGCGGCAGTTGACAAGCATACAGGTTAGGGGATAAGGGTTAGTTTTGAGGGGGTGGGAGAAGATGTGGTATGTTGCGGGGGAGTCTGGGGGAGCTAGGAGAGAGGGGGATTCCACTAGCCCCCAGGATAACTGTAATGAGAGAGTGAGGGGGAGAGATCTTTAGGCGGTATTGAAGGAAGGTGAGAGATTTCAGGTGTATGGCAAATGGGTGAGTGGCCATTAGCAGGCATACAGGTGAGGGGGTTAGGGTAACTTTTGGGGGAGAGCAGGAGTGGATGGTGGTACGTTGAAGTGGGAGTCTGGGGAAGCAGGGAGAGGGGGGATTCCGCTAGTCCCCAGGATAACTGGGATGAGAGAGTGAGGGGGGGAGATCCTTAGACGAGGTTGAAGGGAGGTAAGATTTGCAAATGACAGAGAGGTCGGAGTTCGAGAGACCGATCAATGTGCGATGAGGCCTATGAGTACGGCAGCGGAGGGGAGTAGTTCTCCAGTGTTTGGGATTAGTGACCTATTGAAAGCCAGAGTAGGGAGAAGTAGAAGTAAAGTGTGGGGCCCTGGGGTTGAGGGATATAAGTTGTTTATAATCCTCTCTAAGTAGAGAGAGTTTGGTCACTAAGGTAGTAATATTTTGGTCAATGTTGATGAGTGTTTGGGTAAGGAGGGTGAGCGGGGGAACAGAAGGGGCAGGGGTGGGGCAGGGTGTATTTTCAGTATTGGTTGGTAGGAGGAAGTTAATGTTCAGGGAGGGAAGGGTGTCGGGAGTAGGTGAGGGACGGAAAATCATGTCGAGGCATGGGGGGGTGTGGAGGAGGGCGGGGCACTGAGAGAGGAAGGAGAAAGTTTTGAGTAGAGGGTAAGAGGTCGAGATGAGTGTGGGGAGAAATAACATCAATGTTGGGAGAAGGAGTGTAGTTAAGAAAAGGGAGGGTCGGAGAAGGGTGTGTAATAGAGTGAGGGGCAATGAGGGGTATTTTAGTAGTATAGCAGGGGCAGGAGGTGGGGTTGGGAGTTGGAGAGGTAAGAAAGGGAGTTGGCGGGAGTGTTATTAGAGGGCGTGGGATTTGGTTTGTTCGTGAGCAAGAGATTTGGGGAGATGCAGAGTGAGTTGAAGATGTCAAGGGGAGATTCAGGAGAGAGCGATTGATTAGAAGTAGAGGCTTGGGAAGGGGAAGAGGAGGAGAGGAGCGGACGAGAGGGGTGTGAGGAGGGGTACCATCAGAGTTTGGGGGAGAAGTGTGTTAAGAGGATGAAGAGTAGGGGAAAATGGGCGAATAGAGGGAAGAGCAATATGGAGGGCACAGGTGGTTTGGGTGTTAGAAATGGGGTTATGAGTTTGGGGGCATTGGTTATTAGCGTAAGTGAGGGTAGAATTATTGGCAAGCGTTACATCTAAATTACACCTGGTTTTCAGTACCCCACACTACACATTAACTATTAAAAAACATGAGCCACATGTGGAAGTAGGTGGTTCCCTGTAGAGGCAGCTGCACCTGACACCTGTTCACCAGGAAGTGGTTTTGCCATACAAAGGCAGAGGCTTGTTTTTACTGGCAGTATAAAAAACTAGACAAGACTGATTCTGGAAAAAAGAAATCTTATCCATGAATTTGTTTCCACAAATACTTCAAATATTATAATCCCAAGTTGTTATATTTATCCTGATTAATGAATTTAATATAGGTGTAATTACCTCCAATTCCATTTTTAAAATTGCATAGATCCTTGGGTTCGCCGCCATACCCTTCCTATTCCGTATCCCTCACAACCCTCTCTTGTGTTATTTGGATGAGAGTTCTACATCCACTCTCTCTGTTAACTCCCCTCCTCCACTTTTGTATTATATATATTTTCCCTGCCACCCACCACGTCTCTCAACTGTTTTCAACAATTCATATTCCCCTACTTAAGTCATCTCTTCCCTGAAGCCCCTCACTACCACTCCTGCCATTAATCCTCAATACCATTTTAAATCTGTACCATCATTTTATCCCAATACCCATTGTTCTCCTTGCCTCCTCTACCTGTTAAGATTGTGGTAGTCGTAAAACAGAAATTCCTGCAACTCCGATTTTATTAAATTACCCTAGTATCTCACTCTGTCCCTTTCTTTTTCAAAAATACTTATTACACTTACTGTTCCGTAGTACTTTAGTATTATAACATGGTTTAGCTTTAATTGTGTTTTACATAGCTGCCTGATATGCATTGGATACTAGGTATGGTACAATACAGGTTTTTACACATTTTAGTAATCTACAAGAATAGAGATTGCAAGTCTGGATCAAGAGAAGGAATTACATTTTGTTTGTATTTCATCAAATGAAGTGCATATGCAAAGGCAGAGGGAGGCTTGTGCATAGATCAGTCTTCTCACAAAACGGTACAGCTCTAATAAATCATCCTCTGCGCTCTGTTATTTCCCAACTTTTCCAACTCACCTCCTGCAGACTGGGGATGGTTTCAAGAAGAAAGACCTTGCAGGCTGAGTAGGCTTCAAAGAAAAGTGTGACTAGGGGAGCATCTACAGTGGCAGCAAACTGGCCTGCTAACATCTCAATGACTGCAGAAACATTAAAAAATCACAGTTAAAGATCAACGGCTTAAATGTTGCATTTTTCTGCACATTCACCACCTTGCCTGGTAGGACATACTGAACAAAAACACTGCAATGTGTTTGCTGACAGCAAATGATTTTTTGCATGAATTAGACTCAATTCACATAGGTTTTCTCTGACTCTCATGGGTCATGTAATTGCATCCATTTCAATCCTACATCCTATTGAACTTTTGTAGCATTCTAGACACTAGACATTACATGGTAATAATTCCATATTACTGCAACTCACTGTATTAGAGGTGTGGCGCCGCGGCCAGGGCGACTGACGCTGGAATCTGGGGACCACGGTTCGATCCCCGGCTCCGGCGGCAGGTTAGCCCAGCACCATGTGACTCTGGGCAATAGCTCGCTTAATCTTCCCGACGGCCCCCAGCGCCAAGAGACCCTTACGGGTGATTGTGCGCTTTACAAATATGGACTTTACTGGACTTTACTGTATTGAACTCAAAAGAATAAAAGGACGAATATGTATCACCAGGGTGCTTTCTAATTAAAATTTTATGTGGTTAACAAAGAAGTGCTGGTTCGGGTGTCACCAGAGTAAAAAAAGTGGTATAATGATTTTGCACTATTTTGCTCCTCAGGAAGGAAGAAACTGAACCAATTTAATCTCATACATCTGAATAAACACTGATTCACTCAATTTTCTATTTTAAACATTACAAAAAGTGTGGACTTAAATTTCCTGTCCTATTATTGTAAATGTTTAGTTGGGAGCAAAACATGCTTCCTGCATTCTCTATTTTTTAAGTGGTAAAAATGGTTAAAATATATTAACTCCATGATTTGCACCAGTCAAAACTTTTACTTAATATGGTGCTTAGTTTGCAATTGTGTGAGCTGTAGGTTGCAGCGAGATGCCTGTGCCAATGAAATGAACAAATACCTCTTGAAAATGATGCGCGGTTTCTACAGGTTTTAATGCTCCTCTTCCTATGGAGGTAATTTCATAACTTAAGACCGGATGAACAAGTTACTTACCTTCGGTAACGCTTTTTCAGGTAGATACAGTATCTGCCTGTGGATTCCTCACCTTGTGAATATCCCCCTTGCGTCAGCAACATTCGGAAATTTTTTGTAGCTTCACGCCGACGTGGACGTGGATGACGTCATAGAGGCACGGCATCGCCCGCGACTCCGCTGACGTCACCGACACTACAATAGGCCCACGCCGGCGTGATGAAATCAGTTCCGCCCTTTTTTCCGTGCCTTCGAGGCTCACGGACGGACCAACGACAGAAGAAATATACATAGTATACACAGTACACAAATGTCAAGATAACACACATAGGGGTCCATTAGGATGTCGGGCGGATTGCCTCCGCCAGGGTAGCGGTGACCACCGCCACCCTGGCGGAGGCAATCTGCCCGACAACCACTCTCGTTTTCCCCTCTGTCACATTAGGATGGCGGAGGGGACAGCGGCAGATGAAAAGACCGTCCCCCACTTTACCGCCGTGGTCGCCTTGCGACCACGGTGGTAATCAAATAATATGGTGGCGGTGTCCAATGGACACCGCCAGCCATATTACCATGCACAAATCCAGGGCCCTTTCCGCGGCGGCAATGCCGCCACGGAAAGGCAGGCGAAGATTGCTGCGGGAGCCCCCTGCAGGGCCACTAGGTTGCTGCCACTGTCGGGGGGGGCACATGGGGGGTACCTATGGTACCCCCCACATTTGCATATGCAAAGCGGCAGGCACCGCGCGGTGCCTGCCGCTTTGCATATGCAAATGCGTGCTGAAATGTTTATCATTGTGGCGGGCGGTGCTGAGTGCACCGCTTGCCACAATGATAAACATGTAGGATGTGCCCACCACTGTGGCGGGCACATCCTAATTCCCACTACTGGACCCCCCCCTTATGGCAGGCGGTCCCATTCTCCGTTAGGGTGGCGGGCGGGCAAAGTCCGCCCGCCATCCTAATGTGCCCCATAGTGTGAAGCAAGTGCAATAAAACATTTGAAATAAACAACTCTTTGACAATAAAGTAAATGAATTACAACAACTTCGGTATAGACGAGTGGACAATGGGGAGGCCGGTGGGTCAGTGAGGAATCCACAGGCAGATACTGTATCTACCAGAAAAAGCGTTACCGAAGGTAAGTAACTTGTTCTTCTGATAGATACATCTGCCAGTGGATTCCTCACCTTGTGAATAGAGTCCCACAGCAGTCCCCACTCCCGGAGGAGGGAGTCCACTCATCTATACCAAAAAATCCTGAAGGACAGAGCGCGCGAAGTGACCTTCCCTCCTCACCTCGGCATCCAAGCAGTAATGCTTTGCGAAAGTGTGGAGGGAGGTCCAAGTCGCGGTCCTACAAATATCCTCTACAGGTACACCCCTAGACAGAGCAGTAGTTGACGACTTAGCTCTAGTAGAGTGGGCTCTTATACCCTGTGGAGGTTCCTTACCGGCCAAAGAGTAGCAGATCTTTATACAGAGGATGATCCATCTTGAAAGAGTGCGCTTGTGCACCGCTCTTCCTTTCTTGCAGCCAGCAAAACCAATGAAGAGCTGGTCATCCATTCGATAGTCTCTAGTCCTATCAAGGTAAAAGCTCACCTCCCTCTTAGGGTCCAGACGATGTAGTCTCTTCTCCTTGGAAGGGTGAGGGGGAGGATACAAGGTAGGAAGGGTAATAGATTGTCCTAGATGGAAAGGAGTTACCATCTTAGGGAGAAAAGCAGCCCTGGTCCTAAGAACCATTCGATCAGCATGAATGGTCAAGAATGGGGGCTTGGAACTAAGAGCTTGGAGCTCACTTTCCCTCCTTGCCGAGGTGATCGCAATAAGGAAGACCGTCCTAAAAGACAAAAGCCTAATGGGACACTTGTGTGAAGGTTCGAAGCGAGAACCCATAAAGAAGGTTAAAACAAGATTTAAATCCCATTGAGGTACAATAAAGGGAGTAGGAGGGAACTTATTTGTGAGGCCCTTCAAAAACCATAAAACCACAGGAGACTTGAAAAGAGACGGCTGATCCGGCAAACAGATAAATGCCGACAATGCCGAAAGATAGCCCTTGATTGTGGCAACAGCAAATCCCTGCTGTGCCAAAGAAAGAGCAAATTGTAAAATATCGGACAAATGAGCCCTCAAAGGGTCAACAGATTTCTCTCTGCACCAACAGACAAATTTAGACCATCTGTATGAATAAATGGATTTAGTGGAGTCACGCCTAGCCGAAAGAATGACATCCACCACATCGTGTGGGAGAGAGAAGGAGCTCAGGTTGCCCCGTTCAATCTCCAGGCATGAAGGTGTAATGACTGGAGGTGGGGTTGTAGAACCTGCCCCTCCATCTGGGAGAGGAGATCTGTCCTGAACGGGAGACGGAGCGGCAGGCGAGAGGAGAGGTGGAGAAGATCCGTGTACCACACCCTTCTTGGCCAATCTGGGGTGACCAGAATAACTTGGGCCCGGTCTTGGCGAATCTTCCTCAGAACCCGAGGAATTAAAGGTATGGGAGGAAACGCGTAAAGGAGTTGACCTCCCCAACTCAACTGAAATGCGTCCCCCAAGGCTCCTTGCATCGGATACTGGAGACTGCAGAATGACGGGCAGTGAGCATTCTCGCGCTTAGCAAACAGGTCCACACGAGGAGTCCCCCACATCTGAAAGATGTGCCGGACCAACTCCGGGTGAAGCCTCCACTCGTGGAGGCCGAGAACTGCCGACTGAGACTGTCTGCACGCACGTTCAGAACTACGGCCAGATGATTTGCCAACAGACAAATCTGGTGGTCCTGAACCCAGGACCAGAGGCGCAGAGCCTCTCTGCAGAGACACTGCGACCCCATCCCTCCCTGCTTGTTGACATACCACATCGCGGTGGTGTTGTCCATCAGGACCTGAACCAACCGACCGTGAAGGGAAGGGAGGAAGGCCTTGAGTGCCAAACGTATGGCCCGCAACTCTAAGAGATTGATGTGAAGCAACCTTTCCTTTGGAGACCAAATACCCTTGACCTCCAGATCCCCCAGATGAGCACCCCACCCTAGAGTGGATGCATCCGTTATCACGGTGGCAACCGATGGAGGTAGTTGAAAAGGCTTTCCTTGTGACAGATTGCCTTCCACGCCCCACCAAGACAGATCCGCTGCAGTTTCTCTTGAGATCCTCACTGACTCCCTGAGATCTCCGCTGTGCTGATACCACTGCCTGTGGAGGCACCACTGGAGCATCCTCATGTGCCAGCGTGCATGGTTGACCAACAGAATGCAAGAAGCCATCAGACCGAGCAGGCGAAGGACCTTCAGGACTGGAACGACCGCTCCATTGTAAAATAAAGGAATCATTTCCTGTATGTCGCGAATCCTTTGTGGAGGAGGGAATGCACGACATACAGTTGTGTCCAGTACAGCACCTATGAACAGGATGTGCTGGGAGGGCACCAGGTGAGACTTGGGTACATATATTGAAAAACCCAACCGGAACAACAACCGAGTTGTCTCCTGCAGATGCTGGAGCACTTTCTCTGAAGACTCTGCCTTGATCAGCCAGTCATCCAAATAGGGGAATACTGGAACCCCCGATCTTCTGAGATGTGCTGCCACCACCGCCATCACCTTGGTGAAGACTCGAGGTGCAGTAGTAATTCCAAAAGGAAGGACCGCAAACTGATAATGTTGCGATCCCACTGTAAAACGGAGATACTTCCTTTGCGACTTCTGGATTGGGATGTGAAAATACGCATCCTGCAAGTCGAGCGACACCATCCAGTCTTCTTCCAGCAGCGCCTGAAGAATCTGCGCAAGGGTGAGCATCTTGAACTTCTCTTGTTTCAGATAAAGTTTCAAGATCCTGAGATCCAGGATTGGACGAAGTCTGCCATCCTTCTTGGGAATAAGGAAATACCGGGAGTAGCATCCCTGACCCCTTTCCTGCTCTGGAACCACCTCTATCGCACCCTTTCTTAAGTTCAAAAGTTCCGCCGCCTTCCTCATAACCAAATGATAAGGCTGAACATCTTTCGAAGGGGCATCAGACACGGAAGGTAACTCCAACTCGGGAGAAAACTCCAGACCACTACCCTCTGCCAGACTATCAAAACAGTCATCCTCAAGCTCTCCTTCTTCCACTTCAGCTTGAGCTTCTGAATACCTTTGTTCTTCCATGAGGCGCTGAGCCTCCCTCCTGGACCTTTCCTTCACACACAATGCCACCGGATCCATCAACGACTCCGACGGAGCCGGAACCGACGTCGATATCGAATCCAAGGGCATAGTGGCTTGGTCTCGAGGTCGACTCGGAGCAGACGACGTCGGTATCGGCGTCGACGACCTCGGCGGAGGCGGGTATTGCCATGGCGGTGTCTGAGCCGGCATGAATGGCATAAATGGAGCCGGAGCATAGGAGTGCGGAACTCCTGAATTGAAGGCTAGTGGACCCATGGGACCCAAAGGCGCACCAGAGGGGTACCAGGCCCTTGAAAACACACCATACATAGCGTTCAAAAACGCTGATGGGTCTTGGCCCGGGGCCGCAAAAGGTGGCTGAAGACCCTCAGGCTGGCCTTGAGGAGGTTCCGAATTCGGCTCTTCCACAGGCGCAGAATTCTCACCTTCCTGAACTTCTTCCTCATCCTCACGGGCCGGGGACGGCACCGGAGATTGGACCAGAGATGGAGCCAGGACCTGCGACTCCGAAAGGCGAAGCCTCACCATCCGGATCCAAGTCCTCCTCTGGTGGAACCACTTTCGAACGTACCTTCTTGGGTGACTTCGACCTCGAGTCCGAATCCCTACCGGAGTGACGCCGAGACTCATTTCTTCTCTTCTTATGCTTCTTCCTCGACTTCGAAGCATGATCTGATGACGATCTCGAAGTCGACTCCGCTCGAGGCCTTGATCTCGACGCCGACCTCGACCTCGCCCTTCTCGAACGAGACTTCGAAGACCTTTTACCCTTGTCACCTCTCAGCTTCGCCACCAGACGTTTGGTCTCTCTCTCCCGCAGAGCCTTTGGGTTCATCTTCCGACATGATGAACATCCATACACATCATGATCCGAGCTAAGACACCAGATGCAATCTTCGTGGGGGTCCGTGATGGACATGATTTTCCCACACTCTCTGCAAGGCTTAAAACCAATCTTCTTTGACGACATCGTGAAGGAAACAGAAAAGTGAAGAATATAGCAACAAAGTTATTAAGAGGCTACAGAGATTACCCGAAACCGTTAGCGTCGACGAAGCGGAAAAAAGGGAACTGACGTCATCACGCCGGCGTGGGCCTATTGTAGTGTCAGTGACATCAGCGGAGTCGCGTGCGATGCCGTGCCTCTATGACGTCGTCCACGTCGGCGTGAAGCTACAAAAGAATTTCTGAATGTTGCTGACGCAAGGGGGATATTCACAAGGTAAGGAATCCACTGGCAGATGTATCTATTAGAATCTGGGTTTGTCAGATGGGTATCCCGTCACACACGTGATGGAGAACCGGTCTGTCTAATTACAGGTACAATAGGATATAAAGGACTTGTAATAAGTCCACTGGAACGGAAGTAAAGTTTGCTATGGAGCAATTTGTCCACCAAACTCTAAATCAGGCCCTTATATTTTGTTGCTAAAAATAATAGGTTTTTACTGGAGGTGTGCTCTTCAGACATGAGATGTGTTCCCCTTCTGACATGGCAAACTTGACACAGCAGCTCAGCATGCAAGTTCAATTGGCAGATGTACTAGAAAGTAGTGGAGTTACACTTTATGCATACCAATGTTGCAGTTGAATTCTGATTTGGGCCACAAATGAGAATTCAATGGAGATAAGTTATCAGTTGTTCAAAACTATGGGATGACTATGGACTATTATTCTCTGCACCAATCAGACATAAGAAATTGCATCTCTTTGCATGAAGGGTGTTCTCTGCAAATGTTACAAAAGGGAACTTAATAAAGGTGTCCTTTCCCCACACTCCCCCAACCATCATACAGAACCCCACCCTTCCACCAGTGCAGGTACACACCAAGGCTAAACCAATATTTCTGGTTGACTGTAGAAGCAGTCTTCATTACAGGATAGAAGGTTCTGAGAATCAGACCCAGGTGTGATTCAATTTCTGGTCCTGCAAGAGAAAATAAAAAAAAATTATTAATGAAAAGAAAGACGAATACAAACTTAAAATGATGAGTGTGCTACAAAGCTCATGTGTTTGTTATGATACATATTGAAAAACAACTTGATGCATGGCTTTCTAAATTTTCCAGTCAGCAGCAAATGAAACTTCAAACCTCCGAGGTAAAGGGGAACCAAATTTCACAAGATTTGATATAGGAAAATGGGATCACTGACATAATATCGACTGACAGAATATCGACTAGCAAAAATATAGATGCCAAAATATCGACAGACAGAATATCGAGTTTGTATCTACAAACAGGTAAGTACAAAAATATTGAGTCCAAAATATCGTTTACAAAAATATAGTTTATTAAAATATCGACTTTATTAAAAACAGTGTTAAATTAAATTAATAGTTAAAATTAATTACTAAAATATACTTAAAAATACTTAAATTAACTTATAATAATTAAATAATTAATAAAAGTTATACAATTTTTTTACAATCATATTTGTTAAAACATATATATATATTAACATAATATAATTAAATAATATCCAATATTATTACCGTACGAGAGCAGAAGTATAAAAAATACTATTCCCACTGCAGAGAGTGCAACAGTAGGGAAAGCGTTGGATAGTGTAGGGCTAAAAATGACTATTCCCACACCAGTGAGTGCAACAGTAGGGAAAGCGTTGGATAGCGTAGAGGTAAAAATTACTATTCCCACTCCAGTGGGTGCAACAGTGGGGAAAGCGTTGGATTGTGTAGGGGTAAAAATTACTATTCCAACTCCAAAGAGTGCAACAGTAGGGAAAGCGTTGGATAGCGTAGGGGTAAAAATTACTATTCCCACTCCAAATAGTGCAACAGTAGGGAAAGCGTTGGATAGTGTAGGGGTTAAAATTACTATTCCCACTCCAGGGAGTGCAACAGTAGGGAAAGCGTTGGATAGCGTAGGGGTAAAAATTACTATTCCCACTCCAAATAGTGCAACAGTAGGGAAAGCGTTGGATAGCGTAGGGGTTAAAATTACTATCCCCACTCCAGTGGGTGCAACAGTAGAGAAAGCGTTGGATAGCGTAGGGGTAAACATTACTATTCCCACTCCAGTGAGTGCAACAGTAGGGAAAGCATTGGGTAGCGTAGGGGTAAACATTACTATTCCCACTCCAGTGGGTGCAACAGTAGGGAAAGCGTTGGATAGCGTAGAGGTAAAAATTACTATTCCCACTCCAGTGGGTGCAACAGTGGGGAAAGCGTTGGATTGTGTAGGGGTAAAAATTACTATTCCAACTCCAAAGAGTGCAACAGTAGGGAAAGCGTTGGATAGCGTAGGGGTAAAAATTACTATTCCCACTCCAAATAGTGCAACAGTAGGGAAAGCGTTGGATAGTGTAGGGGTTAAAATTACTATTCCCACTCCAGGGAGTGCAACAGTAGGGAAAGCGTTGGATAGCGTAGGGGTAAAAATTACTATTCCCACTCCAAATAGTGCAACAGTAGGGAAAGCGTTGGATAGCGTAGGGGTTAAAATTACTATCCCCACTCCAGTGGGTGCAACAGTAGAGAAAGCGTTGGATAGCGTAGGGGTAAACATTACTATTCCCACTCCAGTGAGTGCAACAGTAGGGAAAGCATTGGGTAGCGTAGGGGTAAACATTACTATTCCCACTCCAGTGGGTGCAACAGTAGGGAAAGCGTTGGATAGCATAGGGGTTAAAATTACTATTCCCACTCCAGTGGGTGCAACATTAGGGAAAGCATTGGATAGCGTAGGGTTTAAATTACTATTCCCACTCCAGTGGGTGCAACAGTAGGGAATGCGTTGGATAGCGTAGGGGTAAAAATTACTATTCCCTCTCCAGTGGGTGCAACAGTAGAGAAAGCGTTGGATAGCGTAGGGGTAAAAATTACTATTTCCACTCCAGTGGGTGCAATAGTAGAGAAAGCGTTGGATAGCGTAGGGGTAAAAATTACTATTCCCACTCCAGTGGGTGCAACAGTAGGGAAAGCGTTGGATAGCGTAGGGGTAAAAATTACTATTCCAACTCCAAAGAGTGCAACAGTAGGGAAAGCGTTGGATAGCGTAGGAGTAAAAATTACTATTCCCACTCCAGTGGGTGCAACAGTAGGGAAAGCGTTGGAAAGCGTAGGGGTAAAAATTACTGTCCAACTCCAAAGAGTGCAACAGTAGGGAAAGCGTTGGATAGCGTAGGGGTTAAAATTACAATTCCCACTCTAGTGAGTACAATAGTAGGGAAAGCGTTGGATAGCATAGGGGTAAAAATTACTATTCCCACTCCAGTGGGTGCAACAGTAGGGAAAGCGTTGGATAGGGTAGGGGTTAAAATTACTATTCCCACTCCAGTGAGTGCAACAGTAAGGAAAGCGTTGGATAGTGTAGGGGTAAAAATTACTATTCCCACTCCAATGACTGCAACAGTAGGGAAAGCGTTGGATAGCATAGTGGTAAAAATTACTATTCCCACTCTAGAGAGTGCAATAGTAGTGAAATTAAATACTTCATATATTATTTCAATAAATATAAATTAATATCTATAAAAAATGAATTAAAAGTAAATACCAATTTAATATAATATAATAATTAATCAATGAAAATTAAAATTTAAAAATAATTATTACAATTATTTACCTATTAATACAAATCAATTACAAATTAACAATTAATAATTTAACGTTTAAAAATTAATTAACAATTAATTCTAATTAAATACAATTAAATACATTGATTTATTTAATTAATTATAAATAAATAACTTCCCACCCTATTCCCCTATAAACCCACTACAGAAAATAAATTAGTAAAATTAACATAATTAGCAATTAATCAATTAATTAAAATTAATTGCCAATTAAAATTTAATTAATTACCAAATATAAATTAATTAACAATTAATTAAAATGAATACCAATAAATACATTTACATATTTAATTAATTATAATTAAATTACTTCCCACCCTATTCCCGTATACACCCACAACCCGCTACAGAAAATAAATTAGTAAAATTAACATGATTAACAATTATTCAATTAATTAAAATTAATTGCCAATTAAAATTTGATTAATTACCAAATATAAATAATTAACAATTAATGAAAAATGAATACCAATAAATAAATTTACATATTTATTTAATTATAATTAAATTACTTCCCACCCTATTCCCCTATAAACCCACAACCCGCTACAGAATGAAATTACGCAAAAATTAAAAAAACAAATTGCATTAATTAAAATAAATAATAACATAAATACACACTTTTCCCACATATAATAGCATAAAAATTCGATAATTTTAATAACCTATATTATATACTTCGATATTTTAACTGTCTATATTTTTAACATTCGATATTACATTACTTACCTTAAAAACGATATTTTTGATATCTATATTCTGTCCAGTCGATATTTTGTCCAATCTATATTTAAAACTCGATATTATGTCCATTCGATATTTTGTAGTCGATATTTTGACTGTTTACCAGGAAAATGGGCACCTTTCTTTTTTGACAAAATGACTGCAACTCCTTTTTAACATGGCTCCCACAAGTAAGACCTAACTACAATTTTTGCATCTTGGTGCAGTTGATGCATTTCTGCATCTACAGCAAAGTTTATACTAACTCTCCAGGAGAAAGCAAGTAGGGCGTTTAGCCAAAACATGCTCCAGGCAAAGCAACTTTTTACAGCTCAATTAAGGCAATCAGCCTCCATCAGTAAGCGGAAAAGAAAGTTTCACATTGTCTTTACCCTGGATTCCCTGGATTCACTTGCACCTTTTTATAATGGTGATGAAGGAGAGCGGAATTATAGCAGGGTTGCTGCATTTTTACAGAAATCCAAAATCCTTGTAAGAAGAAAGGCTTCATAGTTATGTAGTTAGTTTGTGTAGAGCTGTTTAGTTTTTAACTGTTTTTTAGCAAGAGACATAATGAAACAACACCTGTAAGGAACATCTGGTGCTGGTATATGGTGCTAAAATGTGAATGTGCAAAGTGAAAGGACTACGAACGACAACAACAAATCTAAAACAATATGTATCATTTTTACATAATAACCAAAATAGCAGCAATCCATGTTTGTCCTACAAGAATTGCTGTCGGTGGACCTATATTTAAGATGCAACCGTTCACTTCAAAGGCCTATTGCTGGAGCTCCATATTTGAAGCCTCCTGATAGAATTAGCACTGAGATGTTTGTTTCTTTAATGAGCACTGTCTGGAAAGTAATCATCTTAGAGTTGATTGCATAACCATTATGACATGGGGTCGCAACAGATAGTGTTGCTGTTATATTTTTTTCCTGTTCATTGTCAATTTCCTCACAAATTAAGTGTTTCAACTATGTGGGTTGAAAAGACAAAGTCATGGGCTTCTATTCTCAATGCCACTTTTTGTTTGAAACATATGTAGAAAATAACCTAAATATACCCTGTGTGGCTTCTTTCCACTTTCAATTTGCATAGAAATGCAATGCTAGTGATTGACCCACTTTCAAACACCACTGTAAAATGTATTAAACCACCATTGGCTAATACAAAATGTGAAACACTTTATTAAGGGACCCGAAAGAAGAAGTCAACATCTGTCAGGGCATGCTTCAAAGCCAACTATCTGTGTATTTGAGTGGTGTGATGACATGAGCCAAAGTCAGATAATACTATCTGCAGCCATACCTAAAAGCAATGTAGAATCCGTTAGATTGCCACAGATCACAGTGTTTCACAACAACATAGCATTTTTGAAATTACCGTATTGAATTGTCATTTGATGGATGGCCCAAAACACAATCTCCTCTTGAATAGATGGCACCATAAACAGATTTACAATCCTAGAAGATATTGACATTGGTATCCACTTGGTAAGAGCAATTTGACACATTAAAGCCATCCTTTCAAGTTCAGCAGAATTCTCCTAAATATGTAGAAATATGAAATATTAGTCATTTAAATGATTTATGACAAAAAAACACCAGACGAGATAAACAAATCCAAAACAAGAATTAAGTACAAAGTATCAGGTATGCAGACAATATTGTGAAACAGGAGATGCCTAAACACATAATTAAGGCCCTGATTATGAGTTTGGCAGATGGGATACTCCGTCATAAATGTGATGGATATGCCGTCCGCCATATTGCAAGTTCCATAGGATATAATGGAATTGTAATATGGAGGACAAGATGTCCCTCACGTTTGTAACAGAATATCGCTAACTACCAAACACTTAGGGCCCGATTCACAGAAATAACGTAAGACAAAATCCTAAACTTACTACCATTTTGGTACTCACAGAAGGCACTTACTCATTTTGGTTCGCTAGAATGTCAGTGGACGTTACTTGAGTAGTTACATTTATTTTGGTACCTAGAGTTTCCTTCTAGGTACAAAATGGTTGGTTGATGGCCATCCTCGGTTTGACAGCCATTTACCAAATTTTGTGAGACATATGATTTGGAGGGTGGTGAGAATGACTGTGGTGGTGCAACGGTTGTTAGTCAGTATGTGGGGTATAGGTAATAATGTGAGTTAAATAATGTGAGTTTGAAATGTTGGTGGCATTGGTTGATAAGGAGAAAATAGTGTAAGATTTATAGGATATCTGGTGTAGGTGTTAGTGTAAGGCATAGAAGGAGAAGAAATGTAGGTGATGGAATATATGCTATTTAAAAGTTTACAAAGGCATGCTTCTTATTGGTGGATTAAAAACAGGGGTCTCCAACTGGTTGATCGCAAGTTACTAGTAGCTCGCAGGCTGCTACTGAGTAGCTCACATATGATAATTGCCTGTCAACAAGCTTGAGGATATGCAGGTGCCATACAGATGACAAAGCTATTTAAAACACTGTGCCCGTTTCTATGATTTACTCAAAAGCTGAGAGTGCTGGATGATGCAGAATACCCTTTTCTGAAAAATAATTTCTTCTTTTTCTACTTTCTTTCTAGCCTTTCTTTCCTTTTCTTTCTTTTTTCCTTGCTTTCATGTCTCTTGTTCCTTAATGTATTTTATTCCCTCTTTCTTGCTTTCTCTTAATTTCTCCTTCTTTCTCACGTTCTTACTATTTGTTTGCATTATTTCTTCCTTTCTCTTTTTTGTTGTACATTCTTTTTCAGTTCTATTTCTTTTTGGCAAAAGTTTCAGATTGAATGAATCAAAGATTGGAGAAGCAGTCCTCTGCTTAATATGAAGGACTTCTATGAATTAACGTAATTTAACCTTATAATTTCCAAGCGTGCGGCGGGGTGGCACGTATGCCCCTAACTTGCCTACGTCATAACCTCCTATCTTAAGTGTACAGAACACTTAACCTCCGCGCACTGTTGCTGGGGTGGTTCTAATACTCAAAAACCACTTGTAATTTATTCTAAATTAACAAGTTCAATACACAAACTTTTCTTGTTATAACCACATATATTTTCAAAATTTCAACAAAAAAGTATGTTACTACATTTCTTAACTGGGCCAAAACCCAACATACAATTGCAAAATTACAGTTGCAGAATTTAACTAAATTTCAAAATACATCATATTCTTGTAAACTTCAATGAAGAATTTCCTCGATGCCCAATGCATTTCGAGCTTGAAAAAAGCTCTTCCTCAGGGGCCTGCAAACTAAACAAGTACGTAATTAAGTGTGCTGAACAACCATTATATTCAAGAAAATCAGAATGATTCACAATGTTACAATGTATTAATTCATGTTTTGCTGAAAGTCGTGTGTTTTCATGGTGATCACCATGAAAACACGCTTGAAACATTTAGCTGCAGACAGTTGGCTGACATCCAATCCGCAACGACCACCATATCATCATGGAATTTGATCAGACTCTAATTAGAGTTGTTGGAGAAGGAGATCACCAGCTGAGTAACATCAGCATAGGATACTAATGAGAGCCCCCTGTCTTTTGCTACCACCACATGAGGTTGATTATAAATGTTAAATAGCCTGGGGCTAAGAGCTGTCCCTGGGGTATACTCCATGACATACAGTGTGCACCTGAAAGCAAAAAGGGGAAGAAACAACCTGAAATGCTCTCTGAATGAAATGACGTAAGCCAGGTTAGGGTCGAACCTACAAAACCGGATGTATGACATTACAACGCATACTTTTACATCGCATGCCTTTACAACGTGGTTTTTACATCGCATACCTTTACAACGCATAGCGCTTTGGGGTGCTGGATAGTGAATAGTTTAATTTACTATTCCAACTCCAGTCCCCGTGGACACTAGGGAAGGTGTTGGACAGTAAATTAAACTTATTCCCTATCCTAGAGCGCCCCCCAGCGCAATGCATTGTAATGGTTTGCGTTGTAAAAGTTGCGTCGTAAAGGCACTGCGTGGTAAAAGTTGCGTTGTAAAGGATGTTTTCCTCCAAAACCTATCTCTTGTAAGCACCATAAAAGGATCTCAAGTAATACTGTGTCAAACGTGGCACTTAGATCAAGAGGGAACAGAGTAGAAGTGTTGCCTTCATCTAGGGAGTCTTGCAGGTTTTCAGTACCCCCCAACAGGGCATATTCGGTATTGTGATGGGATGTAAAACCATTGGGAGTCCATGATTTCGCTGGACTCCACAAATTTGGTTAAAATAGAATTGATGTAAAATTCAATAGTTTTAGCCAGGAAGGGAAGAAGGGACATGGGATGAATGTTTTCTGGTTTAGATACATCCAGAGTAGTTCTTCTCTTTTTTCCCTATCTCTCTATTTCATACTTTTGGCGTTTCAAGAGCAAAGGGACACAACTTACCCACAGGGACCCCAAATGTAAACCTTTGTGATACATCTCCTATTCTATTAACACTTTATGGTCCCTGTATCTGGAATGAGTTAATCTAGGGTATCTAGGTGCAGTGTTTACGTTATTTGGCCTCTGTGTGCCTTTATCACTCCTATATTAGACAGAAGCTCAGAAAAGGGTGTAGTCACTTGAATTAACGAGTGTTGATGGCAGTGTAGACTGCATGTGGTGGTGAAGGAACTATATGCTAGCTAGTCGTACCTGATGTAGTTTGTGTTGCAGGTGTGTAGAACAGCAAAGATTGGGATGTAGGTTTCATGTATGTTGTAGGTATTGAAGGTGCGGTATGTAAGTGCAGTGTTGGTGCAGGGTAGAGTTTACCTGGTGGTGTCAAATGTCCCTAAAATTTGCATTGCATCATGGTGGTCAGTACGCTCATTTTATAGAGGCAGACCATTTTCCATGGTTCCTTCCGAGGGACACTCTTTAATATCAATAAAATAATTCATCCCTTTGAACTCTAAAATACCACTACACCAAACTAAACGGCCCGGAATGATAAAACAAATAACGTGCAAACACTAGGTAACAAAAAAATTGACTGTTGTCTTGTGAGTGCTAACAGTAGGGAGACTCGTAACTAAAACCCTTAAAAGGGAATAATTGAATATTGCACCCACAATAGCATTGGCGGCTCCTCCGTTAAGGTGGATGAGCATCACCCCACTGTTTGAATTGCAAGCTGAATACAAAAAATAAAATGTAATAATGTTTGTTATTATCATTTTGTTTTCTGTATTCAGCTTGCAGCTGAAGCCAGGAGGGTGGAGCTGGGCTCCGCATGTCACAGGGGGAGGAGTCGTGGCAGCACCTAAAGTGCACATGATGGCTTGGCCAGCCATCTCAGGCCAGCCAAAGCGTCATGTGCATACTGCATGTTCTCCACGGAAGCTGTATTACAGCCTGCGTGGAGAACATGCACAGCCTACCAGCCCCTGTCTGAGCGCTGAACCACGGCGATCCAATCAATCACAATGCTGCTGTAAGGCAGCCTTGTGATTGATCAGGGGATTCTGGGAGGCTATGTGCTTCCAGTGGAAGGAGGAGGGAGGAAGAAGAGGCGGCAGGCTGCAGTCGGTGGTATAAGTAAGTGCTTTTTAATTATTTGTATTATTTCCCACCACCTCCCACTGTGCCCCGCCCCACCACCACTATTCAGCAGCAGTCACTACTGAATAAAAGTATCAGTGATGGTAGTTAAAAAAATCCAGCACTTGTATTATATTCCTTCTTAAAGACTTCTTAATGGAAATAAATTAGAAACTGGTGTGTAAATGAAAAAAATGGTTTAAAAAATGCCATATTTTATAGTTAATAACTTTTCCGATTTTATTATCCATGCAATGGTTTTAATTAACCATGCATTTTACAAATCAAACTTACTTGCTTAAGCTTACTTAGTTAAAAAGGCCATTGTTTAAAATATATTGTGTGGATACAGTGTCACATTAAGTTTTTATATTTTTATTGAAAATTAAATACTACAACCGCAATTCACACAGTGTGAAACAAGGTATACTTTCTTGCTGCACTTAATTCTGGACTAACACCTAATATATTATATAGGTCCTCCTGACAAAATCTAATGACGCAGTAGCAGCTGGTGTCAATGCGGTATTTTACATAGTTATTCCGCTCTGCCTTCAAAAACGGACCCACGCACAAGATCAACATATGGTCATACATACTGGATTTTCATATGGTGCGTGTCAAGCACTTCTGATTTACCCACTACCACCACTTATTTTCTTGAATCTGACATCCTGTGCCACATTCCTTTAAGGTCTGGTACTAGAATATCTTTACACACAAGATGATGGACAGAATGTTGCACAATGGCAAAACATTCGCCCCCAGTCACAGATCTGGGTTTAATCCATCGTTATTTTGCTCACCAAGCCACCCCAGTTCAGACATGGCCATATGCAAATCAATCTTGACCCTGTGCCTCATGGGAACAGTCCAGCCGAACTGCCAAGCCATGTCTTCCCTGGACCGGAATCAAGCATCCTAGGACCGGTTTCTGGCTATCAGCCGTCTTCAGCCAGGATAGCTTGACTCCAGTGGCTTAGTGAGCACGGGACCCACGTCTGGGCATACCATTCCCACATAGGGTGAACAGCAAAACACACAAGATGATGGACGGAATGTTGCACAATGGCAAAACATTCACCCCCAGTCACAGATCTGGGTTTAATCCATAGTTATTTTGCTCACCAAGCCACCCCAGTTCAGACATGGCCATATGCAAATCAGTCTTGACCCTGTGCCTCATGGGAACAGTCCAGCCCAAACTGCTAAGCCATGTCTTCACAGGGACCGGAATCAAGCATCCTAGGACCGGTTTCTGGCTATCAGCCGTCTTCAGCCAGCATAGCTTGACTCCAGTGGCTTAGTGAGCACGGGACCCACGTGTGTGCATACCCTTCCCACATAGGGTGAACAGCAAAATAAACAAGATGATGGACAGGGTCAAGAATGATTAGCATATGGCCATGTCTGAACTGGGGTGGCTTAGTGAGCAAAATAACGATGGATTAAACCCAGATCTGTGACTGGGGGTGAATGTTTTGCCATTGTGCAACATTCCGTCCATCATCTTGTTTGTTTTGCTGTTCACCCTATGTGGGAAAGGTATGCCCAGACGTGGGTCCCGTGCTCACTAAGCCACTGGAGTCAACCTATCCTGGCTGAAGACGGCTGATAGCCAGAAACTGGTCCTAGGTTTCTTGATTCCGGACCAGGGAAGACATGGCTTGGCAGTTCGGGCTGGACTGTTCCCATGAGGCACAGGGTCAAGACTGATTTGCATATGGCCATGTCTGAACTGGGGTGGCTTGGTGAGCAAAATAACGATGGATTAAACCCAGATCTGTGACTGGGCGTGAATGTTTTGCCATTGTGCCACATTCCGTCCATCATCTTGGTTGCTTTACTAGAATATCTTTGTCAGTATATTGTCTGGCATACATATTCTGTACTAAACATTGTTGATAGAAGTTATCACCACATTTAGGTCAGGATATTGATGTCAAATGATATTCTATATGTAATATTCCAATATATAATCCTATTAATTATTACATTCCCACCCACTGTAAAACTAAGTTGGTGCTCTCTTTTCAAGAGCTGTTATATTTCTTGCAGCTCCCACGATATCACCAATCCTGTGGTACATCCTACAAAATCCCTTCTATTGCCACTGGGTAAATAATTAAACTTTTTCATGTCAGGAATATCTTGCTATTTGTTAGTGCCCCATTGGATCTCCCATGCATTTCTTCAGCTGGGCTCTCTACTCACATCCATTGTGGGATCAAGATAATCATCCTGTGTAAATTATTTCAGAACCTCTGGGAGAGCCATCTGTATAACCCTGTTAACAATACAATAGCACATCTGCTGGTTTCCATTCTGACTACAGATCACAAGAGAACTATTTGGGATACTAAATGTCTGGCTGAATGATCAGGAGTAATTCTGCTTTGCCACACCATTAAAGATGCAGTGTTTTGCAGCTCCTGCCCTGAAGCTCCTGAGGTTTCCCAAGATTGAGTGAATAATTACCATCTTTCGGCGAGAACCTGTTGCTTACCGAGTGCTTCAGGATGCTGTCCAGAGTGTCAGAAGTCACCAACATGTTGCTCTCTGTCAAATCCCTTTGAGTGATGGTAGTGTACATACAATGTACAATAGCTAGTTCCTGCAGGGGTGTTAACTGGGTAAAAAGCACATTTTATGCATCTAAGCAACAGGGTCAATCAAGGATTTATTCACAAACTGTAACATACTATAAAATGCTTTTCACAAAACCTATATCTGAAGACTTCTGCCTCCAACTCTCTTACCTATTCTACGAGGAGATCTATGCCCCTCATGAATACCTACCGTTTTTTTCTATCTGAAGGAAGGATAGGGGTGATTGGCTGGAAAATGGGGAACATTTATTGTAAAATGGGAGGGATTTTGGAAAAGGTAAGGGGGTAAAGGAAGGATTAAAGAGGTGTTTAGGGAGGGACAAACACCTACCCACAACAAGGTAAGCTTGTTGATATTCACAAACTGTACTTACTTTATTACTTAAGCCATAAAGGTCATAAAACAATTACAAATGTTTTTCAGCCCAGATCTGGAGTAAGTGCAGAATCACACAAGGCAAACCACTGAAACTGCAACACCATTCCATAACAAATAATGGAGATAAGGACGTAAAATAAAACCCAATAGAAATAAATGTTAGAAATACATGAACTTATTTTGAATTTAAAAAAAGATATATCTATATATATATCTATCTATATATAGATCAAGGTTTCACATGCCGAACGCATAGACGGTTTGTCTGCCACTTGCTACGTTTCATTACATTTCATTTTGTTTCACGGAGTGCCTTCCCGGGTGATTCTTTCGGAGCAGCCCTCTTTCCCCCTTTGCTCTTTTCAAATACCCGTATTGGGCTATATGATGGTGTTCACATATAAAAATACACTCTTTTAAGATGTTCCTTTCACTCTTAAGCAAGGCCTGAAACAGGCAATGCCGAAATGTGTCTACTTGTTAATTTAAGAACAAACTGTGATCCCTTGAGTGCTCTGTGTTGTCCCATTGAACCTAAGTTGTAGCAAACCTTGTCAGCAGATTTTAATCAAAAACACTGACTCAGGCCAATCTTTGGAGAATATTTGTACATGTATATATGCTTGGAAATCGTGAAGTGACAAAAGCAGTAAAGTTACTACAAAGTCTAAGAGTAAATGTATACATGTGTGTGTGTGTGTGTGTGTGTGTCCTTTTGTACTGGTAATCATTGACCTTTTTCTGGTGCTTCATTTTTCTCAACTATCCATACCCAGAGGAGGAACAAGCAATGAATGCTTGCTCTCTCAGAAATCTCTCCTTTATATGACACTCAACATTAACGGGTCCCAGGATTCTTGTTTCGGGTGCAGGGAAGACCTGGCTTGGCAGTTTGGTCTGGACTGTTACTATGAGGCACAGGGTCAAGACTAATTTGCATATGGCTGGGTTTGAACTTGGTTTGCGAAGTAAGCTAAAGAACTATGATGGATTCAACCCAAATCTGTGACAGGGCTGAGTGACTGAGGGTTTCAGCGCTCTGTTCGTCATCTCCATGTGTTTGCAGAAATGTGATATAACACTGCAATATCGCACAATAACTTATTTAGACTGCACATTATAGCAACACACTGCACTACAACCCAATACAACCTAACCTATTACAGCTGTACTTCACACCACACAGTCCTTCACAGTACAGTAAAGCCTAGTATGACACACTACAGCACTACACAATATATTACAATGTTAGGTAACCACATATGTAGCTAAAGCTCACTGCCTCTCATTGCCTTGAGTGTCATGTAAAGCAATGGAGACTCACAGATACCTTTTTTCGATGTTCCAGGATTTTACAACCCAATAAAATGGTCTCATCTGGTTTGACAGAAGCAGACGTATCCAAAAAGCCCATAAGGCTTTCTATGTCCAAGCGCCGGACCGATTCCATCAGTCGAACTGTAATGACAACCCCAAGAAACAGACACATGTATGAATAATGTCTAGGCAGATGTTGCTCTTTAGTCATTTAGAAAAACGTATCACAAGACATTTGTAACTTGCAGCGCAATCTGAATGAATTTTTAAAGGTAGGATAGATGTCCAAGATTCATTTGTGCTTGTGCAATTTATGTTGTATGTTATTTTTTTACGGCTTGATTACATATGGAATGTAAGTGTTATGCTCTCTATATATATTTGCTTATGAACTACTGGTAAAACTAGCATTGGCATAGACAATAGATCTCAACCCCTAAATTCGGTTGCCACCTTTCCTTCCAAGAGAAAAATGCAGTAATATGTTGATGTTTCAAGAGTCTGCAGAGGCCCAAAATAGGACTTTAAAAACAATCGTATGTATTAATTCGCAAAATGACTCTTCTGTCTTTGTTTACTTTAATCATTTGTCATGGATCATTAACTCACGCATAGAACACATTTAAATTGGTTTTCTATTTATATTTGCTCTCTGAAGTATCCACAGATAAGGCCTAAAAATTCCTGCATTAGGTGATTTAGCTTATTTTTGTTCCGACTGAAACATTAAAATGACAGTGGTGCTGATAGGAAAGAAGTTAGGTGGCAACCCTACCCCTGAACCATATTTGTTTTGCCAACTTTTTTTTAGATGACTTCTGTGGATGTACATTCAGTGTAATAAAAAGGGATCCCCTGAGTCTGGATAATGTTCCTAGGACAGGGTAACAGTAAATTCAATAATAACAGTTCCTAGACAACAAAATACCTATTAAAGATAAGGTTTCACACAAACTGTTAATAAACAAAGCCTCAGTATACTAACACAGCAAAAACATTTTTAAGAAAATATATATATATATATTTTTGTTTCAGTGCATAAAAATCAATTATTAAAACTAAAACATCAGCATACAATCATATCAAATTATACATATATCAATATTACATTAAAAAACTTGTGTTTCTAAAGATAAAAAATGACAAGGGTTTTTCAAGAATTAAAGTAGATACCATGACACTCTCTACGAGCGTTTCGGCGTAACAACGCCTTCTTCAGGAGCACCTCTTGAGATTCGAAATATAAACAAAAATATATACACATGAACATACATAGTTGTATAACAGAATGCAATATACTGAGGCTACTAGGATAAACTTGGTGCAAGAGAGCGAGGTGATGGACTGAAAAGTGACTATAAATTAACATTGCAACATGTAGTGTTAACAACACAATGGAATAAGCGACATTAAAGTTATACATGTGCAATAGAAGTTGAATTTAGAAGGAGGAAAGAAATACCAGTGACAAGGTTGGAGTATAGGTAGTGTTCAGAAAGAAAAAAGATACGTGAAATAGTTGCTCGTGCACAAAAAGTGCAATGAAGCGAGGTGCACCCCAGATACCCAAGAAACAGGAAGCATGGAGCTTTACCTAACAATGATCGCAGTCTATGTACTAGAAAGTGCTGGGCAGCGTGCTCTGACAGATATACGTCGCTATTAAAACAGAGAAAGAATGAAATGATTCACTGAGGTGTACTACCGCAGTACCAACTGTGAAGAATAGAAAAGATCATGCAAAGGTACATAATAATGGCAATGAAGGTGCGAAGTCAAAGATAGACGTAAACGCACCAGATGGATCTCAATAAAGCAACCTGGAACCTCTATAAAATGATATGAATTGCTCACTCCAATTGCCCAAAAAAAGGTTCTCAAAGTGGAGGAAGGGACAGGCAGAGTCATATAAATACCTGTTCTGTTCTGAGGTACTCCAACAAAAGATTCAGTATAGTAGATTTCAAGTAAAAAGACTAGATAGCCGGATGATCAGGCACAAAAAAGCTGCAATGAATAAGTAAATCCACATAAGCACTTGCATTTAGATGTCTAAAGTAGACTGCCATCCTATATGTACTATGCTGTGATCACCTGTATGACGACAGACCAAATGAAAATTCTGAGTCCTGGATAACTCGTCAGTGGATTCGTTAAATATGAACACACGTCAAAGGCACCTACTTATGATAATCTGCAATAAAGGATAATGCGTTGTCACTAAATTGCCAACTAATAACAAGATTATAATGTACAGGGTGAGTAGAGACTATCTTTGCTCGCCCCATGTGAAAAATAACATGAATGAGGGTGGGCCGACTCTAATCTAAAGGAGATGAATGTGGGTCTCGATACTCCCAAACACATCTATCTTAGGTCGAAAGTTCCGTGGAGGTGTCAGTTATGTAAAACTACAGAACGATGTCAAAACAACCTACAGAGAGTCCGCTTAAAATGTCAGAGAGGACCCAGTGGAAGAAACAGTAGACCACATAGCAGGAATATTAAAGAAGGACCTCCCGAAATTGGACCTGCCTGAAGTCAGCTGCCGAAATTATTGGCAGAGTATAGCACAAAAGGGGCAAGGCCGGAAATAACTTAAAGTTGCCAAAAACATGATATTTGAACGGGTCCTAATTCAATGTCCAAAAATTACCCAATGCAGTCAGACTTCAAACAGCAATCAAATCACGTGGTACTTACTTAGAGCCTCGCGTATGTGGACCAGCCTGGAATCGGCTGCCAGGATAAATGGTTTGCGGTTCTTAGTAGCACAGTATTTAAAGCCACAAATCTTGTTTGGCATCTGAGAAGAAAGCGAACGAATAATAGACGCAACGTGAAACCACGTGATTAAGGATACGAGCGTAGGATGACTGGTACGCTAACCTACTGAAAGACTGGCGCCAATCAAATATAATAATAAAAAGAAAAGAAAGACTTTAAAAAGCGGATAGAGAATACAAACATAAAATAACTAGTGCGCTGGCCTAAGGAAGGACTAGCGGCGAGCAATGTAATAATAAAAATAAGAAAAGGGATTTAAACAAAAGAATTTAAACAAACAGATGCGCATAATGATGAAAATAGGCAATAGAGGAATTATTCATAACGAATATTTCAAGTATCGGCTGAGATAAAAAATTTATCGATATTAATATATAAAAGGGAATAATACTGAATAAAAAGATTAAAACAGATACTAAAATTAATAATACGAAAAGAAAAGAGGATGCCAATATTAATGTGATTGCTAGGAAAAGTCAGAACAGAGTAATATTATGTCATTGTGTGACTGAGGGCTCAATAATTGGGAAATTCCAAAAAAGATTCTGCTATGTCGAAATAATTAGTTGCTCAAATGTCAGGTATTATACTTAATTGCATTTTCCCAAGGGATGTCGTTATTTAATCCCTTGATGTTTGCTGCCAAAGAAAAAATCCAAAAGACCTCCCGTTTTTTATGGTAGTCTTCTGTTTGGGTACTGCTATTATTCTCAAAATTTTCAATAATAAACCAACGTAAGTCGTTTGGTTTATGTTGGCAGTCTCCATAGTGTTTTACTAGGGGAGCACTGATTTTCGAAGTATGTTTCGCTGATGGGTGTTCAGTTAACCTGGTGCAAAAAGATCCAGCTGTCTCCCCACATAACCTAATCCGCAGGGACAAACCAAAAGATAAATAACGTTCTTGGTTTTACAATTTGAGAACCTGCAGTGTCGGATGGTATATCCTTGATAGAGGATGTACACACATTCACAGTTGTCAGCTTTGAATGGATTTTCTTATACTTTAAAAAAATCCATTCAAAGATGATCCCTGCACATGAACATACAGCCATGTCAGCCATCTTAGAATGGATTTTCTTAAAGCTGATAAAAATGCATTGGGAAATGTCTGTCATGTATACTTGTGCATGTGGAAGCACCGGCAGACATCTTGGAATGTTTAAAAAAACATTTTATGATTACTCTCTCCCAATACAACAGTTTGCTGAGCTAAGAACCTGGAGTCTCTGGAGTGTCAAGGGAATGTTGAGGGGGCAGTCTTAACTAAGAGAGGGTGGTAGCAGAAGATCTGGGATCTAGGAGCAGGAGAAAAGAAGAGAAAATAATACTTCATATGCACTGCAGTGCAATATCTGATGCCTGTAGTGGAAGGAGTCATGCCATACAATCAAAACTGAGTTAGTAGAAAAGGTTCAAATGAGCGACAAGCACAAGAATAGGGCGGAAAGCCATCAAAACAGTAGCAGAGAAGTGAGAGAGACAAGAAAACCATCCAATCATGAGCAAAGAACTGACAAAAAACACAAAGACTACTGTTTGTTTTGTATTGCTCAATAGGTCTTCTACAATAGACATCTAAAACTAAAGAGGCCTAAAAATAACCCCAAAACAAGAGAGTCAGATAGACTCCTTTTTCTAGGTTATTGGGGCAGGTGGAACAACTGATTTAATTTTTGAGTGATGTACCAGTCAGTGGCTGGCATATGGCATGTTATCATATAGATTATTGGAGAATACATCACAAAGATATTTAGGTAATTTAGGTAATCGAAAGCTATCATCGCTATCCCCTATTACAATTGGTGTACCACAAGGATTAACTCTTTCCCCAAGTCTTTTTAACCTCTACATGGAACCGCTGGCTGAGATTCTATGACAGCCAACATCTTGTTTCATATGTATGCTGACGACGCACAGATCTACATTAAAGTCTCATCACTGGAGGAGATCAAGTCAATGAATGAAGCGCTAACGATGACCATTTAATTGCTAATAAGTAATTAATGTAAACAAAACGAGCAAATAACTGAATTTTAATGAATCCCCCCGCAAATTCTCTTCTGAAATAAAGGAATGGACCACACTGATCACTGTGCTTAACTGCACCCAGACCTTAGTGGACCTTAGCCAAATCACTAGGAATCATGTTGGACAAGAACCTTAACATGCAAAGCCATATCAACTTGATGGCTAAAAACACCTGGTACCACCTGAGTTGGCCTATAAACGTCAGACCTCAAAATGGCGGTTCAGGCGTTGGTCATCACGAGTATCGAATACAGTTATTCAAACTTTATCTGGCCTGCCCAAGACCTCAACAGCGCCGCTAAAAGCTTGTCTCAACGCAGCCACAGACTCATAACTAGATCTAGAAATTTTGATCACATCTATCCACACTTAAAAGCTCTGACCTGGCTACCATACGATGCCAGAGTACAACTCAAACTGGCCTGTATCACACATAAGGCGCTACACTCAAAAACACCGGCATACCTTGCCCAGAAAGTGATGATATTGGGAAGAGGCAGGTAATCCAGAGGCGCAAAAGATCTTCTGCTGGAACCGCCGTGCTTCCAGTAGAAGCAAGCTTTCTCAGACACCGCACCCAGAATCAGGAACTCGCTCCCGCCAAGCATTAGAAGAATACCATTCTATTCAAAATTCAAGAAGGAAGCTAAGATCTTCCTAATGGGGAAATTCTTGCCATAGCTCTATACAAAGAATCAACTAATTCATCTGTGGATCGAATCACCTTCCGTTCACTATAGATTTATAAATCAGAGGGTCTTTTGATGGTAAAAGATCATTTGTAATTTGATGTATTCATTCAGTCTCAGATATTATTGTAAGTCATGAAAACTTTTACCGTCCACTGGTTTTATAGTTTTATGTTATCTGTATGCGTAAGTGTATGGTGCTTGCTATTGGTCGCATTCGGGACCGCTAAATCTCTGTTAATCGCTCTGACACACTAAAGGGTCACGTTTGTGCTATATAAAACACAAAACAAAAAAATAAATAAATATAGATGCCATGGAGCCTTTAGTCTTGCATGTGGTGTTTGGCAATTTACCCTCTCTTCAATCTGTTTGGAAGGTTGTGCACAGTGCTCATTTTGTCTTGGTAACTTAACATGAAGTGTAAAGGGTACATTTAGAGTAGGATTGCAAGATGAAAGTGGTGTGATATTTCATCCTGAAGAAAAGTTGAGTTACATTTTCAGAACTTAAGATAAGCAGTGTAAGATGTAATAGATGCTGTAAATAGGAACAGTTATATTAAGCAGCATTAGACAATGTGCAGGTAGGTGTGGCTCCCTGAGGATCATGCATACCCAGGTTTCCAAATGACCAATATTTCATTAAGAAGGAAGCAACAAGTAGGTCAGGCGGGGGGACAGTAGTTCCTGTCTGAAAACTGAACATTAGGCCACGGAAAAAAATGTAGCCGCTTAACATAACAGAGGACCGGCACCAAAATAACGAGGAAATGCGTAAAAAATGAAACATAAGTGTGGGAAGGGGAAAGAATGTTATAGCAAAATAATGGTGGAATGATTTGTTCACTTCAATATATATTTTGATGAAAAACCTGTGAATACTCCAATGATTGACTTAAAAGCATCTCATCATAAATTTCACATTTTCTAAATTCAAAACCTAAATATTGGGGTACAAAGCTAAATAATTGATATTTTGCATTGCAACTGTAGGTTGTCTCATATTTAAGTAAATGCATCAGCTACTGCTGAATGTAGCTGCATTTTTAAATATATTTCAGGCATTTGCATAGTGCACATTTTGCCTTTGGCTGGTCTTATGGGGCTTTCCACAGTTTGGTGGCTTTCTACATGGTGCTGGTGGTAATAATGCAGACCTGTGTCATTTGCCAAAAAATAAGATATGTTATTGCATTTGTGTGCTGGTCATGCTTTTGGTTAGCTGGATAGTTACAGCTGTAAGTCTTCCCCAACTGTTCATACATTATCGACATTGCTAAACATACATGTGCATGAGTTTGAATCCTGTGTATGCCTTGTGTGTGTAGTATTTTTTAACATTGGTGCTTTTGGGTACTGCAATAGCCTACTATATAGTGTATCTGAATCTGTGTTCAATGTATGCTAACCGCTTCGCAGCGGCGGATATTCCACCGCCGTACTGAAAAAAATGACGCCCACCGCGACATCATATGGCCGGTGGCCATCCGACACACCGAAAATGTTAAGAGTATTAATGTTTTATGTTGAATGGCTATTGTGATAGCCATCTATACTGCATACCTGTGCTACTTTGCATGTTGAATATGTTTGTAGTATTCTATTTATTATGTTCTGGAACTTGGTGTGTTTCATAATCGGTAGTGCTGCTGTGAGTCACATGCTAGCCAGCTAAATTACATATCTTGTATGAGTTGGGTTTGTGAAATATGTTCTTTCTTATGTGTTGTGTTGGAATTGTGTAAGGTGTTACCTAAGTGCAGTTGTGACCTCGATGATAGCTGATCATAGATTGATCATGAGTGTGTGTTGTATTTATGTGATATGTTCTTTCTAGAGTATTTGATTTTACTTTGGAGCATTCTTTGGGAGAAATGCAGATGGTAAATGCTCAACTTTGGATAATTCCCTTATCTTACTTTTGTTTACAGCTGACTGTTTGAACTATAACTTCCACCTGAGGAAGCCTACGAAGAAAATTGCAATGAGAATTGCTCCTCCATGGTGTTGGCATCTAAAAACCCATAAATGTGATAATGTATTCCTTTACATTTTCAGTCGTGGCTTTTTAACCAAACTACACATTATTTATGTATTTGTTTAATTGGTTGACAACTACAACAAAACTTCCATAAATAACCATATTTGTTCATTGCCAGATTTGGAGAAGAAAGGGGGAATTGATACCCATCGACTCTCCTTTTTCTACCCCCCCACTTTTAACTATCACTACCCAATTCCTCCGCCAAACTGGGCCATGACCGAAGATCATCCATGGAATTATGGTGACCCATGGGGAACCCAACAGAACAGGGGCAGGGAATGGGCACCTCGCCCCCGGTATTCCAACAATAGCCATTTTTCAGACGGCGGGTGGCAAGGTATTCAGACATCCAACAGATTTGACTGCCTGGAGATGGTTGACTGACATCATGTCCCACCACCATCAAATCAACTAGTCAATAGGCAGTCAGGATCTGGTTTAAGTGTGCAATCTGCCCATACCAGCATGCAAGCAGTCCCCACTGTGGCCCCCGCATCTCCAAGTGGACATGTGGTTTTACAGAGGGTCTCCGCTCCGGAAGGTATCTCCATCCAATCCCTCCCTTTCAGTCACCATTCCACCAATACCCAATCCCCCATTAGGAGGTCAGCAATTGGACAATCTAGGACTATAGTCCAGGCTACTAAGCCTGCCGATCTTACCCTGATCTCCTGGAATATTGCAGGTATTGCAGGGAAATTAAACACCCCGTTTTGGCTCAGGTTTATAGGAGAAGGGTTCGATATAGTCCTCCTCCAAGAGACCTGGAGCCAGGAGGATATAAACATAGAAGGCTATTCATCCTATTGTCTCAATGCCACTAAATCCAGCTCAGGCAGGGCAAAGGGGGGGCTTCTGATACTTCTATCTAACAGATTGTGTAATTATAAAGTTAGAAGCAACTCAACTGTGGGAGCTCATAGCAAGGTATTAAGGATTGAATGTGGCAAGGGAAATGATCTGGTCCTTGTTAATTTCTATAATAACATCTTCGATGCTACCCGAGGGAGTATTTTGTTCCCCTTGGAAAAAGAAATCGCCAAGGCCATGGGCACTTCCCACAAGACGACGGACATCCTTTGGGCTGGGGATTTTAACCTGCAGCCATGCCACTTATCAAAGGGGAATCCCTGTGGTTTTGGGATGGAGCCGGATATCCTTAGTGGGGGCTCAGGCAAGGGTGAGGACTTTCCCCATTTTCCACATTGCCACTATGGCTCTGTTTTAAACAAACTGTTACTCAAATTAGATCTACTCCTGTTAAAGTGTAACAAAAACAACCAGAATGCCATTTGCCCCACTTTCACAGGGAGGGAAGCTGGGACTTTTATCGATCACATCCTGTTTTCCAGCAATGGTGATTACTTAAACCTGTATGTGAGAGAAGAAAGTCTTAGTGACCACAATAGTATCTGTGTCACCCTTCCTGGTAGAGGTGCCATAATAGATACCGGAGAATCCTGTACTACCGAAATTGTTTCAAGCAGACCTAATGGCCCGAGGATCAAATGGACAGGGGCCAATTCTGCGGCCAAACAAAGGGAGGTCATAGTTAGCTGTAAAGCCGAGATCGGTTACTGCCTGAATGATGCTATTGATCCTGATCTCTTGTTATTACAATTCATCAGAATCAATATTGTTATTGAGGGTATTTTCAGAAAGAAATTGTCAACTAACAAAACTGTAAAACTGGGTTGGTTTGATAATTCCTGTATAGTAGCTTTACGGGAACTGATGCTTGCCGTAGGGTTTAAACCCCGAGATAGCAACAGAATTAAACAAACACGGGCGAACTACAAAATGGCTATTTCTAATAGGAAAAAGGTCTTACGGAGAGAAGCATGGGACAAGTTGAACGAAGCAGTTGAGACTAAAAATAGTAAACTCTACTGGGAAATAGTCAATAGCCCATTTTTAAATACAGAAGGCATCCCGGAAATTACTTCTCATGTTGCATGTGAGGAGTGGATTATCCACTTTACCAACATTTTTAACCCAGAAGGGATATCATTAACTTTACCTCCTGTTGAATCGCCCATATGGACACCTATACCCTTGGGGATAACCCTGGAAGAGGGACTTGAGGCCTTGCCAACAGTAAGGGGGGGAAGGCCCCGGGCCCCGATGGGGTCCCTATAGACTTATTAAAAGCTGTACCTGACCTGTGGGCCCCCATTCTGGTGAGGACTTTCAACTGCGCAGCCGAAGGTAACATTCCCCCTTCCTGGGGCCAATCGGTTATTATCCCCTTATTTAAAAAAGGTAGTAAATCCGAGGCCTCCAATTATCGCCCCATTTCTTTATTGGACGCCTCAGTAAAGGTTATGAGCAGAATTCTGCTCATAAGGCTAGAAACTTGGGCTGAAGACATGAATATTTTAACTAAGGTGCAATATGGCTTTAGGAAAGGCATGGGCACTCTAGAGCAATGTGTATATTTGGATCTTTTAATTAACAAATACACAGTAGCTAAAAAGGGCAATTTATTTTTATGCTTTGCTGATTTGAGTAGCGCGTTCGACTTAGTCGATCACGGTATTCTTTGGCAGGTTTTATTGGAGTTAGGGGCACCGAAAGAAATAGTCCACTTTTTGGCAAGGCTCTACGAGAAACTTTCTTGTAAAGTCCGATACGGTACCCTAGGGGAATGCACACCATTTTTTAAAGTGTCAAGGGGCATCCGGCAAGGATGCGTGTTAGCCCCTCTTTTATTTTCCCTTTTTATTAATTGTGTTGATCGCACTTTAGCCACTATACCGGCAGACGCTCCGCTGATTGGAGGCAAACCTGTCACAATCTTATTATATGCGGATGACGCTGTCCTTTTATCCCGTACTCAGATAGGTTTACAGCGTCTCATTGACAGTTTCATGCTGTTTATCCAAAACAGGAGACTCTGTGTAAATAAATCTAAGACCTATGTTATGCTGTGTGGTCAGTCAGCTAACAAACTGAAGTCCAGTTTTTATTTAGATAATGACAAAATGCTTCAAGTCAAATCATTTTGTTACTTAGGAATCACCTATGCCAACGACGGGTCTTGGAAACCCGAGCTTGACAATATCAGGATGAAAATGTTGCGAACTACCAGCAGCATATTTCGATTTGCCTCCAAGCTCGGATCAAGAAGTATCCGAGATATGATCAATATATACAACAAACGCTGTGTTCCCTCTGCATTGTACGGGGCGGGTGTGTGGGGCCACATAGATGTCACTCTCCTACAAAAAGATGAAAATAAGTTTTCAAAAAGAGTGTTATGTGTCCCCCATTCTGCTTCTGTTCAACTAATCCATGACGAGGTTGGGGTCGAGTTTATTTCTGACTTAGCAGCCGTCCGCCCACTTTTATTGTGGCGCTCTATTTGGGCTAAGTCAGAGACTCGATTCACTCAAGAAATTATTCTTGATTGTATAGGTTTGGACTTTTCATCACGCATCCTTTGGTTGAAATATATCCACTTTTGGTACAAAACTTTGTTTGACATCGATGTTTTCCTTGACCCTGAACTGGCGGTTGAAATACCCAAAAAAGAAATCAAACAATCTTTTTTAAAGTATAAAAAGAAAGGGCGAGATGAGGTGTATGGCAAGTTGGCTACTGTGAAGTTTTATAAGGAACTTAGTTTACCACCGGGGTTCCAAGTTTATCTTTCTATAGTCAGCCGTCCATCTCATCAATTTGTCCTAACTCGTGTTAGGTTGGGTATCGTACACCATCTTGTTGCGTTTCCAGTACAGAAACTCAAATCAGAAACTCCCTGCCCTTGTGACAATACTTCACGCCAGAGCTGCTGCCATTTTTTACTTTTTTGTAAATTTTATCACTTTTTAAGAATAAGGTACCTAAAACCCATTTTTATCAAATATAATATTCGGTCTTTTAAGAATGCCCTCGCGTTACTATCAGCCCTAGAGAGCGTGGATATTTGTTTCTTTGTTGCCACTTTTATTCTGAAATGTACAGCTGCCAGGAAATGTATTGTATTGCCATAATTTTATATGCTCCTGTCTGTACTCATTGGTTTTTATATATAGTTTGTGGCAAACAATTATGTAAATTGCCATTTTACTCTGGGTTTGATTCAAACTGTACAGCCGCTAGGAAGAGTACTTTCTGTGATAATTACTTTTAACCTGTCTGCACATGTATGCTCCCCTGCCTTCCAGCCTTTAATGTTTAATTATTATCTAACGTATATATTGCACCTGAAGTCCATTTTATTCGAAAAGTACAGCTGCCAGGAAGTGTCTAGAGTTGCCACATTTTTACACTGCCCTGTCTGTACTTATCTGCCTTTTAAATCTACTTTGTAATTTATTATGTTCCATGTCTTTGGCTTGGGGTTTGTTTAAAATGTACAGCTGCCAGGATATGCACTCCATGTGATAAATATTTATTCCTGTTTACACGCGTATCCCCGCATTTTCTAGTTTACTACTATAACGCCAAATATGAACTGAAGTCTAGTGTTTGTTACTATTTGTTCTCTCCTCATATGAAATTTCCCGGAGTTCTCTTGTTTATCTTTGCCTTTTTTACAATAATTTTAATGTAACGAATTGTATTATAAGTTTTGCTTGTATGATTTGTACTTACAAATCGAATAAAGCTTTGAAATTGAATTGAATTGAAATTGATAATGTATTCCTTTACATTTTCAGTCGTGGCTTTTTAACCAAAACTACACATTATTTATGTATTTGTTTAATTGGTTGACAACTACAACAAAACTTCCATAAATATGCAGATGTACTGAAAGTACCCATAAGGGTATACTGCTAGAGCTGTTTATTGGAACGGAAAAGTCCTCTGCATTGTAAAGGACCTGTACCCCTGCCCTGAGTGCCCAACTGTACTGTTGCCTGGATCCCTAATGCAGGTTGTTATCAGCAATTGCATATCATGCGTTTGTTTCATGACATAGATCTGACTCACACATTGCATACTTGTTGGGCCGGGAGGGGCGCCCAAAGCACTACCCTCATTGTGCTGTTGTGTGGTTGCTGTAAACCTTTATAGGGTCTGCGTGTTTAGACAACATAGAATGTGGGATTGGTGTCCAGACTGATTCCAGACACCCCCACCGGGTATGTTACCCTGTATACTAGATTGCTCACAGTGCCACTGTAAACTCCTCTTACCAAGGAGAGAATAGTTCTTGGCATCTATCGAACATGACAACTCTGTCCCATCGGGGATCGTGGCTACAGTACTTTTCGCTCAGTCACTCGTGCTCACTTTGTCTCAGAGAGATACACAGAATAAATGGTGGGAACGTTTTCAATAAGCATTTATTGAACCAGTGTCATTCTAGTGTAAAATAGGTATGCTAAAACAACCATTTGACAGAAACAGATATACATGATTATAGGCACCGACAGAGTAAAAGGATGGTAGATTTCTACCATAGTGCTAAAACAATGAATACAGGCAGGTATAAAAACACACACAGTAATAATGCGTACTCCTACAATGCAACCGTAACTAGATGTACCTAGCATGCATGCAGGTGTAAAGCCAAGAATCCTGCTTGGATAAAAACAACCCCATTACATGAAGTGGGAGGCTGTGGGACCCCTTCTTGGTCTCGAGATGGACACCCCGCGAGAGATGTTAGACCGCTGTGAGCTGGAGTGTCTGCGTGCAGGAATCTCAGCGTCTTGTGTCAGTGTGTCAGCATGGAAGTCCTTTTTATCCTCTCCCTTCCTCTCCAAAGATATGGTGTTTATATACCCAACGTGGTACCCTCAGGGGATCTACCTTGCTGTGTCATGTCAGACTTAGAATGACGGAAGGAATGGCCCTTTTACATAGTTATTATGCAGGAGATGGTAGTCCTGCTGAGTTTCCAAGAATCCTTAGGCATAATAAATGAGGCTAGGTTTCAGGTAAAACCCTACAACCTGTTTGCAGCATCATAACTAGGTAAAAGGTCAGTCTCAAGAACTGGTATGTAGTGTAATGGCATGGAAATATAGGTGAGGGGTTAGGTTGCTACCTGAGTCTATATTGAGTGTCTATATGGAACATAAAAGTGCTGGAAGGCCACTACCTCTACCAGACATTAAGCAGCACGAGTGCTGTGGTGGCAGCATACTGTGTAGTGATTATATGAGTGGACAGGTCCTTTTTACCCTGTGTCACTGGAGTTTGGCCTAAAGGCTCACTCACCATTTTAAAAGTTTCACTGCTGTGTGCCTAGCTCACCCTTGGCCTTCATGCCTAAAGTGCTGCACAGAAGTGGTGACTATGCACTGGTTGTATGTGTGCCTGGGAAAAGTAGAGCAGTGCTGTGCAGTACATGCATGGTTAGTGCAGTACCGTCTGTATGTATGCCTGTGAGGAATACAGGATATGAGAGATGTAGTGTTGTTCAGTTTGAGCAGAGTGGAAGCATGTACTGGATATATAGATGCTTGCAAAAAGTACAATACATGAAAGGTTAAGTGTTGTGCAATACGTGCCTGATGAATATGTGTACTGGAAGTGTGTGTGTTTTCAAGTAGCGCATCATGGCACAACACAGAAACACTACAGTAATGAACAGTGAGTAGAGTGAATGAGTGTGCTGAATACATGTGTGCCTGTGAGGGCACTATGCATGAAAGTAACAGTACTGCATAGAGTGTGTACTGTGTCCATACACTCAGTGCAAATGTGCCCGCAATGGGACTTTATATAGAAGACGCTGGGTTCTATTTTGGGAAGTCTGGCCTGCCTAATGAAGACATTAGGAGTTGGGGATTCCCCTCAGAGAGCTTTGTGTATGGCTGCATTCCTGTGAGCTGGGTGCGACACTTCAATGGGTGCACTTTCATTCAGTAATACATCTCAGGAAGGCGATGGGGCTAAGGGAATGTCTCAGAAAGACTAGAGCTGGGAGCCTGGGATTATCCTTTTGATGCACATGTTGCTGGGGTTGACATCGAGGTGTGAACTCTAGTCACTCCTATAGACTCTGTTGTGTGACTATCAGCTTCAGAGTCTCTCCTGCTATAATAGACAGCCTTTCAAGAGAAAACAGAGAGAGGAAAGAGTACACTTCTAAAAGAAGCAGAACTCCAACATGAAACTTAAAAGACTCAAACCCTAAATGACATTTGGTGTCTGGAAAAAGAGTATAAGAAAGGTTGGTTGAGACCCCAAATGTGTATTCTGCCAAGCAGCCCGTCTGGCTGCATGAGGAAGGGAAGCTCTGCAAGACTTCTGCCTGTGACCTGGACTGGGGGCCAAGGCCTGCTAGTTTTCCTGCTGGGTAAGAGGAGGGCATCACCCATTGAAACCAAGGCCAGCTGCTCTGGAGCCTGGAGCATCATCGCCTGCCTGCTTGCCAAGATCAGTGTGCCCTGTGAGGAAGAGGAGCGCGTTGAAGGGAGCGAGGCCCAGAAGGGAGCTCTGACAAAAACTCCCAGTGTGAGATTTGAGGAGACAGCTGTGCACTGGATGGGTCCTTGTCTATGTGCAGGATCAAATCAGCGACTCCTGGATGCCAAGAGAGGGCCACTGTGGACTCAGCAGTGAATCAAGAGCTGTGTCAAGAGTGTTAAACCCAGCCTGTACCACTTGGTTGCAATGACTCTGTATGCCAGGAGGGGCCACCATGTCAGTAATTGTTGCCAACAAAGTGCCAAGACCTGGGCGGGCCTTAGCGGTGACATCGTATGCCAGGAGGGGCTGTTGTGGTATATGTTCCTGCGAAATACAAACTGATGTCTTGCCAGCAGGTACTGCAGCAACCCCGTGTGCCAGGAGGGATTACCAGTACCCAGTACTATAAATGTTTGGGATGTAGCCTGAGTATACTGAAGCTGCGACCTGCAGGTCAGAAAGAAGTACTAAGAGCAGCCCTTTGACCTCCAACCACATTACAAGAAAAAGCGTGAGACCGGGATTGGCCAGTTAAACACTAGAGCCCCGACCTCAAGGGGATTGTGTTATTGCTTTCGAAGGCTGAAATACTTTTTTTAATATAAAAACAAATACTTCACTGGTCATTGATTTATTGACATTACTGAGTGCACTTCGAGTTATGAGTCGTGTTTATCTACACTTCCCCCACAAGGGATCCTTTAACTGGTTATCCAGAGCTATCACTGAGAGTCAAGTGCAGCAGGGGTACTAGATCCACTTGCTCAGGACCCATAGTAGGTCGGACCCTGGGAGATCAGGAGAAGAAGACCTCAACCACAACAGTTGATTCCAATAGTCCCTTCATGCCCTGTGGCCCTCTTCCAGAGGTTTTGGCACTGTTACTCTTAATTTCTATAGTCAGACTCCTCAATTGTTATGTTATGCAAAAGCCCTCCAGCATACAAGACAACAGACCCCATGAGCTCTCTAACCTATATAAAAGGGCCTTGATTGGAGTTCATCATATTGGACACCTTTGGTATTTGTTAATCACAAAGAGCCTATGGTCAAAAATTAGGGTCAGATAAAGGGCATTAGTATCACTAGATTCAATGTGAATTTCGATTACAGAGTCCCATATAACTGCACAACCTAAAGATAGTAGATCACAGATGGTCCTCTTTTCATGGCCCAAGTTGCTAGTGCTTGAAACAATAAAATAACATAACATAACATAACATAACAACATAACAAAATGTAACATAACATAACATGACATATCACAACATAACAAAACATAACAACATGACATACCAAATTATAACATAACACAACAAAAAGCAATACATATTTCTGATTGTTGCAATAATTATATATTAATTTAGAAGGTTCTTCTAATTTGCCTTTACAGCGAAGTATCACATTTTTTGAGAGAGGGTTTACAAGTGGCGTGCCTGTTCTCATGCACCCCATTGGAATTCTTTAGTATGATGTTACAACGCATTCGTTGCAACGCATGCCTTTGCCACTCATGCTTTACAACACGATTGCCTTCCCCACGCATATCCTTTACCACGAAGATGCCTTTAACACGCACACTTTTACTACGATTTTCGTTGTATGCATGTTAACGGCATTTTTATGTTAAAGGATACCTCCGATCACTATTTATGAACCCTAAAAATTAACCCTTATAATTTTCCCCTTCGCAACACCACCCCCTCATTCCCCCTTACCTCTCCACATCCTCTCCACTCCAAGCACTTCCGAGGTAATGTTTCACATCGTTAGGAGGAAACAGAAGTGTCTTTCTGTTTCCTCTAACGACGCCTATCGCCTCCCGATTTTTCTCTTCAGATTCATAATTGTACGGAATCAGGTGCGTTTCTTTTTTTTGGGCAGGGTGGAGACCCCCCAAGCCCCCGTTCTCAACCCATGTTGTTGGGTTTTTTTAGGGGGGAGACCCCTCCAAGCCCCCCTTTTTTTGGTACCTTTTGCACACATGCCTTTACTATGTATCTCGTAATAAAGGTATGCATTGTAAAGGCTATTCGTTGTAACCACGAATGCGTTGTAATGCATGCGTGGATGCATGGTTATGGTTACACGTGGAAACTGCTGCGTTGTAGTGGCAGTTTCCCAAATGTATTGTCTCTTGGTCACTGTTTTAGGCAGGCACTAATGAATCTACTTACGGCAACCCTGAAACTGCTACATCTACAATTGGTAATTTTGCTTTGGAATTCTAGGGCCACGGAACTCCTATCCAAATACGAGGAGTGCTGTGCTAATTTTGCCACACTGAAGAAAAGTGTAATTTGAGAGTGAGGAATGCTGAGGTGAGCAGACTTCTCCATTTCCCATCAGCATATATTGTCCATTTGGACTCTGTAGACTAGGTACTTCCAAGGGACCCCTGTTGTGTAACGTAGCTCTGAGGCCATCACCAACATTTGGCAGCATGCATTCAAAGGCCACACTACCTGTGATCATTTTCAGTGTCATCTTAAGGATTTTGTGGGTCCTGGGCAAAACATAATATAAAGGCCCCAGTACGGTACAAATTTGAATTGCATTACCCATTTCCTGGTAATTCAAGCCCACATGATGCCAAACAGTAATAAATTATATGTTAACAGCGTCACATAACTAGTTGAAACATGTCTTGAGCAGGATGTCAAAAGTCTTTAAAATGACACAGGGAAAAAATTGTCAGTTGCAGCAGTAGGCAAAGAGTATAGATACAGAATTAGAATAGCCAGAGATCAAATAGAGAGAAAGTTCACTTTCCCATGGGGTCTCTTGGGAGGGAGGGGGGCCATCTTGCCTATCAATCCTGTGGCCCCTAATTCCACCACCCACATGCCATAGGGCTCTAATAATTTGTCAGTGCTGCGTTTGGCTGTCTTTTGAGCATTCTGCTGGGGTGGTGCCAGGATTTGAAACCCAGTAAGTACCTCCCACCTCAATGGCTGATGGCCCCATATGCCCAGAACTGAAATACTGAATGATTGATTTTGTTTTTTTTTAAACTGACTTTAATTGGTTTTCTAAAAGCCCCATGGGCATTATGAAAAACCAGTTGAGAAGGGAGTATGCAGTACAATTGTAAACATTAGCAGTTGTATGGTTCTCCCAGGGTTGACTGCAATCCAAAGTTGAAATACTGAATGATTGATGCCGCCAATACATCCACCACACATATTGAGTGACTGCTGCCTCCAAACCCCCATGTACTTCAAAATTGAGTGGTTGATTCCCCCTGCATTTCATGTACTATAATATTACACAATAGCTTCAAGGACAGCTTGTACTGTGCTGAAATTGTACTTGTTTCAGAAACTGCATTTATTTGTTTACATGCAACTATAAACAATCAAAAAGGGCACACAAAAGGAGACCACCCAGAGTACATTTATGTCTAGTACCATGAGGTAATGAGGGGTTTTGGTTTTGACCACTTACCTCCCTCAGGCAGTGCATATGGTCTACAGCAGCGGATTACTGACCCAAGGCGGGCTCGTATTTGCAACTACAGGAGAAGCAGAAAAAATCATGAGCTCATTCTCTCTAAAACTAGATTTCGCCATTAAGTCATGTTGTTATACGGTGTTACGCCCTGTGCAGCCACCTTCTAGTTGAAATGTAGTAGCTAACTACTCAAAGGAACACCTACATATTCAACTGCCGTGGTCTCCATGTTACTGGCCTCACCACATTCTTTGAGCCTCCTTGGTGTGCTGCCCTATATTTCACCCATGCCTTGAAGGGGAAGTAAATTGTTTAGTTCTGTGTAACTCTTTCACTTCACATTGAAGGCCTGTAGTGGGGTGAGAACTAAACATGATGTTTGTGCAACTTTGGTAAAAAGATCAATCTCCGACACTTTTTTGGAGACACTGAATCAATTGTGAACAAATCTGAGAACATCCCAATCGACAAACTCTTTTCATCAAGGAGTTAACTTTAAAGTGAGCGCTATAATTTACTCACTACTTATTCTCCCAATCCTTTATAATCATGCTGTGAGTTGGGAAGGAACCATGGGCTAGATGTAGGTAAATCAGATTTACCGCTTCATAAATACTGAATTTTACCGATTCGGTATTCATGAATCGGTAAATCTAATGTAGGTAATTTTTCGGTAAAAAATACCGAATCGGTAGGATTCGGTATTCACCGATTCTGTAAATACAGAATCGGTATTTGCCATTGATTCCTATGGGCCTTAAGGCCCATAGGATTCAATGGCAAATACCGATTCTGTAATTACAGAATCGGTAAAAATACCGAATTGCCAAGGGGGACAGAGTGTCACTTTGACACCCTGTAGCACCCCAGTTTTTGCCTTGTGTGCCATGTGACACACATACATGCCCTTAGGGCATGTCTGTGTGTCACACGGCATAGGTGTACATGCACAGATGTGCATGTACACTGGAATTCGGTATTTTACCACCCAATAGGATTGGGTGGTAAATACCGACTCCTAAAGGGCCTGTGGCGCTCTTTGAAGTGCCAGCTACATCTGGAATTACAGAATCGGTATATTTACCGATTCGGTAATTTCACGACTCTGTATATTTACCGAATCGGTAAATTTACAGATTCTGTAATTCTGAGGCCTCCTACATTTCAAAACCCAAATACCGGTCGGTAAAGGCCTTCCTACATCTGGCCCCATATGTCTAGCTCCAATCATTTCTCAGTTACCAAACAAAAACAAAGTTTAAAGGTTACTCCAAAATCTGTTACCGATCCCTGTGTTTTTAGTGACACTACATGGTATACCTCTCCTATTTTAAAAACAAAAAAACACGTACATGTCTCATGCTTTTCCCTTGCTCACTTTAGCTCTTTTTGCTATATTTTCTGCTATTGTCTTGGTCCCTTAAGCTGTAAACTTTCACACTAATTAAGTGTACGCTTTTGTATTTCAGAAACTCAAACCCTGATAATGACAACTAAGCATGATACCTTATTTACACTTACAGGCATGAAATAAAAACTCACATTGATGGACATCCTGAATTGAGTAAAATCCAAATGTCAGATGTGGTTGTTGGTGCTCACCCAACTGGGCGGCAGGCAAACAGCTAGGAATTTAAAAAAAAGTTAGTGTGTGAAATAAAAGAACTTCAGTTGCCACACATTCCACAAGTTGGGAAATTCTGAGATCAATGACATATCCTCCCAATTAGGAAACAGTATAAGATAAGGGGCATATTTACAAAACAATGCTGGAGCGTGGTGTTACACCAAATTTACTATGACAAACACGCGGGGCCCCTGAAACAAGGATAAACCCTAACAGGGAAATAAACTTTTTTTTAGAAAAAAGCAATAGCACCGGGCTCAGTGCTGTTTATACAAAGAATCTGCGCGCTAACTGTAGATACTTTCTAACATAATAAACTCTGTATCAATCCAGTTAGGAAAATATTTATAGTTTTATTAATCTTTGTTTTTTGTTTAGTATCAAAAACATACAATATATCTACATTCACTTTTCTATTATGCACATTAATAAATACACATTGCTGTATATATTACTTCAATAAGTTCAAACACAAATTTGATTTGGGTATCACAATTAGGATTATATGACAGATTTTTTGCATTTTATCTCATTTTATACAGTAAATTTGAACATATTGTGAACATAGAAACAAAAAAAGACAAAAAAACACTGGCAGTGATTTGCAGAATACCACCAACGCGTTTCGGCAAATGCCTTCTTCAGGATTTTTCTTTTACCAGTGAATACTACGAAGCAAGAAAAATACATGATCCGAGTTAAAGCGCACTGATTACATATATATATCAAAATGTCAACATTATGTACAAACAGTGGTAAATCTGGGTCTATGGCTTGAAACAATGGGCTTGAACACCGCTGCTGTCATTTATTATAAGTGGACTGATCAAACATACTCTCTTTCATCATCTAGTGTGTTTTTGTGCTGTACACTATATTACAAAAAGTCTCATAAAAATTGTGACATTTCTTAAAATATAGACATAGGGAAAGGTTTGTGTGAACCATAATAGAGATATCTGTGGTTAAAGATTTTCTATTAACATGGTGTCGACCGCCCATGTTGAGAAATCTCGCCAGGAGGAGGTCTAGCACACGAACATTTAATGTGAGTGAACCGCTCAAGAGTAAAAACTCTGCTCCACATCACTTTGCAAGTTTGTTTGGGCAACACTCTGAACTCCACTGGCGGAAGGGAATTTTTCACCCACCCCTTTCACAGATCCACACTCCTACTCACATACTCATTCACACACCCACAACTTACTTACACACCCACCTAACTCTCACAGACCTACTCCAAAACCCCCAAAACACTCCCACACCAACTCACAAAACCAGTCACATACCCACTCAAAGGCCCATACAGCCACTCACACACCCACTTACACATGCACACAACCACTCAAACACCTACTCACACACCCATACAGCCACTAGCACATCCCCTCACAGACCCACAAAACCACTGACACACCCACACAGCCACACACACGTACTCATTCACCCAGATAGCCACTTCCATACCCACTCATAGATCCAAACATCCAGTCACACATGAACTCTAACACCTACTTGCACACCCACACAACCACTCACAACCAGGTTAGAGGGACGTTATGTTTGGGAAATAAAATGTAAAAGATCTTTAAAAATCTCTGCAAAACCTGTACTGGTTCTTTACAAGTGCAATCTGAGCCTAACTAAAACAACACTGTAACCGTGTCGATCTATCTATTAATCTATATATATATCCATATATATATATATATATTTATATATATATATATATATTTATCTCTCTATATATATTCATATCTCTCTCTCTCTCTCTCTCTCTCTCTATATATATATATATATATATATATATATACATATATATATTCACTGAAAAAAACATAGGTTGCAGCCACGTTATAGTTAGGAATTAGCATTTAAAAAACCTTAGAAATTTACTGGAAAAAAACCATAGGTTTTACACATGTTATAGTTAGCTGGACATTTCACTCATACAAAACCATTGAAATTCCCCCTTTATAGTTAGTTCAGCTAACTATAACTTGCGCGCCCGCAATGCACTGCTGATGACGTGACATATTACATCACTCATGACATGGTCAATGACATCACTGATGACATCACTGATGACATCTCAAATGACATCACTGATGACATCACTGATGACATCATCCAGTGAATGTGTGTCTTTCTGAAAAATAAATATTTTTTATTTATGTATATCTAAAGGTTGATGGAAGAATAAATGGGTAAATAAGTGTCTAAATGGATTTTTTTTTGTAAAAATGGTTGCATAACTGATTTATTGCATAACTGAGTTATGAACGATGCCGCCAGACTCATCTTCAAACTACCAAGGCACACGCGAGCATCACCCCTCCTTCAACACCTTCACTGGCTGACTCTTAAACAAAGAGCAAAATTTAAGGGCCTCTGCATCGTTCACAAAGCTATTCACGGTCAGGTCCCCGTGTATATTAAACAACGTCTTCAGAAATATGTACCAGGCCGCTCACTAAGGTCCTCCATGGTGAGCCTCTTAAAATGCCCACGCTCCAACTACGTCACCAAAGGAGGACGAGCCTTCTCTAGCCTCCTACCCACTCTCTGGGACAAGCTGCCGAGCCATCTCCATACGGAAAGCCGCCTTCTTCCCTTCAGAAAACAACTAAAAACCATCCTGTTCACAGAAGCTTGGACATAATAGTCCTGCTAATCTGCCTGGTTCCATCTCCAATCTTCTTATAGCGCTTAGAGACCTTTGGTATTAAGCGCTCAACAAATTCAAATTAACATAACATAACATAACTTAACATAACTTATTAAGTGTATCTTAGTGAATACATGTATTAGGAAGTAATGTTTAAATATGTAGATATCGGTATCAGTGTCTCACTTTGTCTATAAGTGGCTGCATGGGTTGGTGAGTAGCTGTATGAGTGTCTATATGGGTTATTAGTTGGTTTTTTGAGTATGAGTATGAGTCTCTGTATGGTTCGGTGGGTAGCATTACTTAGCGCATAAATGCATGAAAGAGTGACTCACTGTTTGTATGTGTTTTGAACCATCAACACAATAGGAGCTGAAGGGGGAACAAAAGGACAACCAGCCCCCCACCCACTGCACTCAAAATCAATCAAAGGGCTGTCCCTGGATAGACACAACAAACATTCTAATTCCAGCACGAGGGGGGTATTATAACCTCATACAGGACTCCCTCTAGGACCTACTGGTCGCTATGCTGTGGTGTATCCTAATTCAAGAATAAACTACTATCAAAGATCCACCCATAAACTGAAAAAAGTGTGGGAAGGAAAGAAAGCACCTCACGGTTACAACACCAAGGGGGGTGCTGACTGGTACTCCCCAGCAAACCCACTTATCATCATAGGTTGCTTTCTTTCCAGAAAAGAAATGTGTGTGCACTTGAAAAATAGACCAACACCCAATGAAACCAAACAGAATGGAAGAAACCTAAATGTGAATGTACTTCCTATACATGCTATAAAAATGCACAAATTATGGACCCCATGAGAATATACACAAATAATCCTCACCGTTAAAAATTGGTAAAGCTTACTTGCTTATGATATCTTTTATTCAGTGCTGTAAGCTCTTCCAAATAAAAAATGGCTCATGTAGAGCCATAGTCAATCATTATTAGCCAACATGTTTCATTGCTGTAACAATTTTCAAGCAACTTCTTCAGGGCTAGTGGGGTTCCAAGTTAGAATTTCATGGGGGGTTCACATCAAACCTATAATGGTAGTAAAAGACAAAACAAAAGAAAGCGCCATCTGTTAAACACATTACAACCCAGTAGTGGCATGATTGTTCATGCAGGGAATTAAAAATGGTACGTTCCATTTGGTTGCATCAAGACTGCATACCTGCAACCTTAAAAAGTGGAGGACACGCGTCAGATGATCGCGTACCCGCTTAGTGACCGCCAAAGGGTCTTGTCACCTGTAAGAATTAAAGAGACAGAGCAACCTCAGAATTCAGTATTAGCCCACACAGCCCCCACAGGAGCACTGCACTCTGTCTCCGCATCACGCATTTTTAAATAGTGATTACTCGGTAATGTGAATACATCTAGTGTCATTGAGACGCATTTATCCGTATCACAAATGCTGCCGGCTTCACACCAAGTCGTAGCCCAATCACTCTAATGTTAACAAAAGCAATGTTACGACATCTAGCTTCATCGCGACGCGTTTATCCGTATCACACATGTTGCCGACTTCACACCATGTCGTATCCCCATCGCTCTAATGTTAACGAAAGCAATGCCAACCAGTATTCCATCTATTTTAAATGCGGTATACCGGTCTTTTACCACAAGCAACTGCCTCTAACATGGCGTCACAATGCCCGCCGGTTAGTCTCACTCTCCGCTACCGTTTACCGCAACCGGGATTCGGCAGCGTCCAAGATCATCCCGCCACAGTTACAACAGGCAAGGATAGGAGTAGATGTTCCTGCACGCCCCTGATCACTTGAGAAACGTGATTCAGGCGGGCGCCATTTTGGAATGGGCACACGATTTTAATTCATTATTCAGTATTCCCCTACTACTTCAGTAACCGGTCTATAAACAAAGTTAAACACCGAAATTAACAACGGGGACATTTCCAGAATTGCATATAATTCAAAAACAATTTCACAAGGTATTATATTCCTTATTTGTGAAGAACCTATTCATTTTATAAAAGAGAGAAAGGGAGATAGTCATGCAAGTTTGCTCCTGGTGTATCTACTTCCACGGGGCAGCATGTTTTCAGCACATATAGACATGCTGTGTAGTACTCAACACCATTGTGAGGCATGTTCCCCAAGGTAATTCAAGGACCCTAGTTCGAAAAGGCATACAAGTGCCCGGTATCCTCATGAAATAGCGGGGGGCCCTTCTTGTTCTCAGAAAAAGGCAACATTGTAATCAAATGCATGTGGAGTATGAGCTAACAGAATTAAACCCAAAGCAAAATTGACGACTCTAATGCCTGGTGACCTTGTTCCACTCGATTAGGTCATTCAATCCCACTTTATCTGTCTTTTCAGAAAATATCCTTTTGGCCTCTTTTCTCACCAGAATTGATTCAATATTATGGGTGTCACCCAAGATCCTTTCAAGAACAGTCCACCTCAGATCCCTGGGGTCATGCTGCTTTTCTTGCAAGTGCTGAACCAGCTGGGAGGTTCTTTTTTTGGCTTTTAAGGTACTCAGATGTTCTTGTATCCGGATTTTGACTTTTCTTGAAGATAAACCAATGTAATGCAAGCCACTGTTGCACATCAGTCTATATATAACATTATTGGTGTTGCAATTACTGAAATTGGTTAAAAACCATTCACGCCCACCCTCTAGCACCACACTTTTCATAGCTTTCGTCAAGCCACATACTGTGCACCCCCCACAGGGGTAATGGCCTGAGGGAAGTTTAGAACCAAGAGGTGTACTCAGTGTACGTGTATGAACCAATTTGTCTTTAAGACTGGGAGCCCTTTTGAATGCAAAACGAGGCGGTGGCATTTTGTTGGTTGGAGTATCTAAAATAGACCAATGTTTTCTTACTATTTGCCTCACTCTCGTTGAAAGGGGATCAAACGTAGTGATAACTGGAAGACACTCAGACTTAGTTTTTACATTTCTTTGCAGAAGGGCATCAAGGGGGGTGTTCAATGCCCATTTACATGCTTGTTTGATGGTTTTACCAGGATACCCTCTGGCTTGCAACTTCCCCACTAGTTCCTCAGACTGTTCCACAAACTTCTCCGTTGTGGAACAATTGCATCGATAACGCAAAAACTGCCCCACCGGGAGATTGTCCCGGAGAGACCTGGGGTGAAAGGAACGGTAATGTAACAGAGAGTTCCTGTCACTTGGCTTCTGATGGACATTAGTAACCAGACTTGGATCGGTAGCTGTGATATCTACATCCAGATACACAGCCGTTGTATTACTGTAAGCCCAAGTGAAGCGCAAGCTGCCATCAGCCTGATTGAGCCACGTAAAAAATGCAGTCATACGATCCTCTGATCCAGTCCAGATGCAGAGGACATCATCAATATATCTCCTCCAAAGAGAAATATTCTATTTGAAGGGATAAGGAGGATGATAGATGACATTTTCCTCGGACTGGCCCACATAAATGCAGGCCAGACTCGAGGCGAATGTAGCCCCCATCGAAGTACCGGACACCTGAAGATACAGCAGGTTCTAGTATTCCAAAAAGTTTTTAGTGAGGGCTAACTCGATGCATTTCAAGACAAACGACTGGGGGGTGTCATAATACCAATCCATAGCCCCAAGTGCCCGCGCTGCTGCCACCAGCTTGGCATCTTAGGGTATGCTGGTGTATAATGATTCAATATCTATCGTCACTAGATACTGATTCCTAGGATCAAATTCCACCGTTTTTAAGATATTCAATTAATCAGTCGTGTCTTGCACAGTTGAAGGCTGATTAATAACTGATTCCCTCAGAAAAAAATCAGAAAATTAGGACAGGGGCTCTAATACTGATCGAATACCCGAGACAATCAGGCGGCCGGAGGTTGGGCGTTGGGGTTTGTGGATCTTCGGCAAGATGTAGAATGTCGGTACCCTCGGTTTCTGATTGATCAAGAAATCTGCCTCCTTATATGTAATCCACTTTTTCTCCAACGCATCCACCACCCAGGCCTTGGTGGTCTCTTGTACACCTTGTGTGGGGTCCCTCATCAATGGATGGTAGTTAGTGCGGGACCCCAACAACCTAAGCACCTCTGCCTCGTAGTCACTGGTATTAAGTACTACTACAGCACCGCCCTTATCGGCTGATTTAATTGTAGTGAGCGTATTGTCCTGTAGAGATTTTATAGCTAACCAATCATCTTTGGTCATATTATTTTGACGGGCCTGTGCCGAAGACTACTCAAGGTCCTCTATGTCACGTAGTACCCGCTGCTCAAACACAGCGACCTCAGGGCCAACTGAAGTACTGGGCGGATAAAAGCTAGCAAATCAGTGGAAAACACGGACTGGGTTTCCCTGTCTTTGCACTGAAAAATGTATGAATTTTAATCTTTCTCATTAACTCATACATTTCTGTCCAACAATTAAACGAATCATGGCGTGGAGTCGGAACAAAGCCCAAACTCTTGTTCAGCACTCTAGATTCATCCCAGGACAGTGCGTAACTAGACAGATTCACCACAATATCATTGTGCTGGGCACAGCGTGCAGCAGCTCCAGAAGGTTCTACAGATTTGTTCTGCCTCTGCTACGCATGATGCGGGGAGAGTACGTCTGCCATTTTGGCATGTGGGTTGCTCTGCCCCTGCCTCTGCCTCTCAGAGCCGGGCCCCCGCCACCCTGATTCCCCCGTGGGGTTGCCCTAAAAAAGACCTCAACAAAGCGCCAAGATCCTCGTTAGATCTTGTGTCCGGGGTGAGTCTAACTCTATTCTGATTGGATGTTGTAGCCTGTTGTTCTCCTTCCTCTTCCTCTTCGCTACTGGTGTTGTCAAATGTCCAATAGGACAGGGTTCATCTTGTCTGTCTACCACCACCCCTCTGTTGGTTCTGATGGTAAACCTGCTCAGTTGTTGTCTGGTAGTATCTGTCTTCTACATACGGGTATGCCCACTCGGGTGTGAAACGGTCCAAATTCCTTGTTAAACCTTTGATTTTCTGGTTTACCATGTAGGTCTTATATTCCAGTAAATCACCCTGTATTCTCGCTAGTTGTTCTTTAGCGTCTGTGATCGTGCTGTCCCTTTTAATAGTGTCTTTGAGTTCAAGTATCTCAGTGAGCAATTCCTCACTCAGTCTCTTGGCGGTGGTAATAATGAGAACCAACCAGTCCCGCGTGCACCTATTCGCTATGTAGCTCCAATCCACACGGAACTGATTGTCCTCTAAAAAGATTGTAGGCTCAATCCTTACCAACAGACTGGGTAAGGCCGCTCCAAACCGAAGATATTCTGTCATAAGCTCCCCATGAAGGGCAATACGGACCTGTCTCTCCTTTGTGTTAGATAGTTTTTCCCTCTCTTCTCTGGCCGTTAGATTGGAAGTTAATGGCGCAACAGGCAGGAGCGAAGTACCTGACAGAATAAGTGCTATTTGCTCATCGGTGAAGGCATGGCAATTCCTGTCCATATCACTAGCAATACCAGCCCTTTGGCCAGTTTATCAAAATGTAGGGGAATGAAGCTCCTGTGCTCAAAACTGAGCAGAGGGACCGCGTGAAGAGGCACAGGGTGTGTGATTTACCGCTGGAGCAATCAAACAATATTTCCTTTTGTCTTTTATTCTTTTTAAACTTTTTTAAAGAAATGCTCTCAGGGCTGGGCCGCCATACTTAAATCATCAATACAATAGGAGCTAAAGGGGGAACAAAAGGACAACCAGCCCCCCACTCACTGCACTCAAAATCAATCAAAGGGCTGTCCCTCTATAGATACAACAAAAATTTTAATTCTAGCACGAGGGGGGTATTATAACCTCATCCACGACTCCCTCTAGGTTTCTACTGGTCGCTATGCTGTGGTGTATCCTAATTCAAGAATAAACTACCATCAAAGACCCACCCATAAATCAGCCGATAAGCACCGCCCTTATCGGCTGATTTAATTGTAATGAGCTTATTGTCCTGTAGAGATTTTATAGCTAACCAATCATCTTTGCTCATATTATTTTGATAGGCCTGTGCCGAAGACTGCTCAAGGCCTCTATGTCACGTAGTATCCGATGCTCATACACCGCGACCTCAGGGCCAACTGAAGTACTGGGCGGACAAAAGCTCGACGGTCTCCGCAAATCAGTGGAAAACATGGACTGGATTTCCCTGTCTTTGCCACTGAAAAATTTATTAATTTTAATCTTTCTCATTAACTCATACATTTCTGTCCGACAATTAAACAAATCATGGCGTGGAGTCGGAACAAAGCCCAAACACTTGTTCAGCACTCTAGAGTCATCCCGGAACAGTGTGTAACTAGACAGATTCACCACAATATCATTGTCATAGTGCTGGTCACAGCGCGCAGCAGCTCCAGAAGGTTCTACTGATGTGTTCTGCCTCGGCTGCGCATGTTGTGGGGAGAGTATGTCTGCCATGTTGGTATGTGGGTTGCTCTGCATCTACCTCTGCCTCTCAGAGCTGGGCACTCGCCACCCAGATTCCCCCTGTGGGGTTGTCCTAACAAAGACCTCAACGAATCGCCAAGGTCCTCGTTAGATCTTGTGTCCGGGGTCAATCTGACTCTATTCTGATTGGATGTTGTAGCCTGTTGTTCTCCTTGCTCTTTCTCTTCGCTACTGGTGTGGTCAAATGACCAATTGGACAGGGTTCGTCTTGTCTGTCTACTACCACCCCTCTGTTGGTTCTGATGGTGAACCTCCTCAGTTGTTGTCTGGTAGTATCTGTCTTCTACATACGGGTATGCCCACTCGTGTGTGAAACGTCCAAATTCCTTGTTAAACCTTTTTGATTTTCTGGTTTACCGTGTAGGTCTTATATTCCAGTAAATCACCCTGTATTCTCGCTAGTTGTTCTTTAGCGTCTGTGATCGTGCTGTCTCTTTTAATAGTCTCTCGAGTTCAAGTATCTCAGTGAGCAATTCCTCACTCAGTCTGTGGGTTTGCTGGCGAGTACCAGTCAGCATCCCCCTTGGTGTTGCAACCGTGAGGTGCTTTCTTTCCTTCCCACACTTTTTTCAGTTAATGGATGGGTCTTTGATGGTAGTTTATTCTTGAATTAGAATACACCACAGTATAGCGACCAGTAGGTCCTAGAGGGAGTTGTGGATGAGGTTATAATACGCCCCTTGTGCTGGAATTAGAATATTTGTTGTATCTATCCAGGGACAGCCCTTTGATTGATTTTGTGTATGTGTTTTGAAGACAGCATGTGTGCAGGACTGTATGGGTGGATGAGTGTGTGTATGGGTGTGTTAGTGATTGAATGACTGTCTCAATAGTATCTTTATGAGTAACTACATATGTTTTAATCTAGTATATGTGAGTATTGATGTACATAAGTGATTATATGTGAGAGTGAGAGATTGGAAGAGTTCCGATATAAATAAGTATGTGTTTCTATAAGTGATTGTTTAAGAGAGTAAGTATGTGTACATTTCTGTAAAAGTAAGTGTAGTTGTGTGTGTATAGCTGTATATGGAAATAAATGGATGTTTGATAGTTTATTTGCATGTGTGAGTATGTGTGTGAGTAACTCTATGGATGAGTGTCGGTGTGTAACAGGATGTGTAGGTGTATGAGCACAAATGATGAGTGAGTACTTGTGTGAGTGACTATATAGAACTGTTGATGAATGAGTGGATGTGTATGTAAGTGGTGGAATTACAGAATAGGTTGTTGTAACTGGTATTGGAATCTCCATTTTTTTGAAAATTTTAGTTTCTATTTTTGAATGTGTGTATCAAAGGTTATATTACGCCGAGAGGAGGTCTGCCACTCTTTCACAAGGATGATGTCATCAGTGATGTCATCAGTGATGTCATTTGAGATGTCATCAGTGATGTCATGTGTGATGTCACTGACCATAAATATGTGTTGCAGAGAGGTGTTCTGAGGCCATGCTCCTTTTTACACCTCTCTGCAATGCAGCCCCCTGGCGCGTTTGCAGAGGGGGAACTAATTCCCCTTGCATATTGGGGGGTCCCTGGGGGCCAACTAGCCCACCAGGAACCTCCAGTATGCGCCAGGGGGCTGCGTTGCAGAGAGGTGTAATAAGGCCACGCCCCTTTTTACACCTCTTTGCAAGGCAGCCCCAGGCCTGTTTGCAGAGGGGGAACTAATTTCCCTTGCATACTGGGGGTCCCTGGGGGCCAACTAGACCACCAGGAACCTCAAGTATGCACCAGGGGGCTGTGTTGCAGAGAGGTGTTCTGAGGCCATGCCCCTTTTTACACCTCTCTGCAATGCAGCCCCTGGCGCGTTTGCAGAGGGGGAACTAATTCCCCTTGCATATTGGTGGTCCCTGGGAGCCAACTAGCCCACCAGGAACCTCCAGTATGCGCCAGCGGGCTGCGTTGCAGAGAGGTGTAATAAGGCCACGCCCCTTTTTACACCTCTTTGCAAGGCAGCCCCAGGCCTGTTTGCAGAGGGGGAACTAATTTCCCTTGCATACTGGGGGTCCCTGGGGGCCAACTAGACCACCAGGAACCTCAAGTATGCACCAGGGGGCTGTGTTGCAGAGAGGTGTTCTGAGGCCATGCCCCTTTTTACACCTCTCTGCAATGCGGCCCCTGGCGCGTTTGCAGAGGGGGAACTAATTCCCCTTGCATATTGGTGGTCCCTGGGAGCCAACTAGCCCACCAGGAACCTCCAGTATGCGCCAGGGGACTGCATTGCAGAGAGGTGTAAAAAGGGGTGTGGCCTCATTACACCTCTCTGCAACACAGACCCCTGGTAAGTTTGCAGAGGGGGAACTAATTCCCCTTGAATACTAGGGGTCGTTGGGGGCCAACTAGCCCACCAGGAACCTCCAGTATGCGCCAGGGGGCTGTGTCTAATAGAGGTGTAAAAAGGGGCGTGGCCTCTTTACACATCTCTGCAAGGCAGCCCACCGGTGCGTTTGCAGAGGGGGAACTAATTCTCCTTGAATACTGGGGATCCCTGGGGGCCAACTAGCCCACCAGGAACCTCCAGTATGGGAAACAACCTTTACAGCACAACTTTTACAACGCACTACCATTACAACGGAACTTTTACAACGCAAGATCCATTACATCGCATGCCATTACAACGCAACCATTACAATGCATGACACTACAACGCATACCATTACAACGCATTTCATTACAATGCAGTCATTACAACGCATACCATTACAACGCATACCATTACAACGCATGGTACCCTTACACTATCCAAAACTTACCCTACTGTTGCACCCCCTGGTGTTAGAATAGTAATTTTTACCCCTATACTATCCAATACTTACCATACATGCAATGTAAATTGTATGCGTTGTAATGGTATGCGTTGTAAAGGATTTTGCATTGTAAAAAATGCGTTGTAAAGGCATGTGTTGTAAAAGTGTGTGTTGTAACGTCATACATCCTCCAGTATGTGCCAGGGGGCTGCGTTGCAGAGAGGTGTAAAAAGGGGCGTGGCCTCTTTTCACGTCTCTGCAAGGCAAGCCCCCTGGTGCGTAATCAGAGGGGGAACTAATTCCCCTTGAATACTGGGTGTCACTGGAGGCCAACTAGCCCACCAGGAACCTCCAGTATTCGCGAGGGGGCTGCGTTACAGAGAGGTGTAAAAAGGGGCATGGCCTCTTTACACGTCTCTGCAAGGCAGCCCCCTGGCGCAAACTGGAGGTTCCTGGCGGGCTACTTGGCACCCAGGGACCCCCAGTATTCAAGGGGAATTATTTTCCCCTCTGCAAACGCGCCAGGGGGCGCGTTTGCAGAGTGGTGCCTCAAATTTGGGGGGGGGATCGGCAGGGTACGCGTACCATATCTGTATCCCATGATTTAAAAAAAAAAAAAATATGTTTTGGGGCCTTGGGGGTCCTTTTGGGACCCCCTAAGCAGGCCTAGAGGGTCAGGGTGTTTCTACCCTGCCCCCTTTTTGTGTTTTTCGTGTTTCTTTTTCTGTTTTCTTGTGCCTCGGTTCTACCAAGGCACAAGATGGCTGCCAACACTTCCTGGTTTGGAGTGTTGACAGACAGTTTTTAGCCAATTAGCATGCAGCTCTTGCTCGTAATGGTACACGTACTGTCCTCGGATGGTACACGTACGGTACTTCATCTATAGCTATATCTATGATTTTACTTTTGATTTTCTAAGGAACTATTGAATGGATTTACACCATTTAACAAAAAGCGTAACCTGCGAACCAAACTCTACCTTTTTGCCAAATTTGGTGTAATTCCGTTCAGCAGTTCGGGCTGTAGCCTCACTTAAAGAACCCTATGGAAAATGGCATGGGTAAAACACGTTTTGGGACCCCCTTTTTTCTCGGTCCCCGCTTCACGAATCACCCCGAAACTTTCAGGGAAGGAGCAGAGCGCCCCATCTTCTTTGAGAATTTCGTGAAGATTCATCAACCGGCGCCTAATTATTCCAAATAGAATGTTGCGAATTTTCTATGGAAACTAGGTCCTAACTATAACTACCTACTGGTGACCGCCAGTAGGTAATATATATACACACACACACATATATATACATATATAATGTATATATATGTAAATATATATATATATATATATATATATATATATATATTACCTACTGGCGGTCGCCAGTAGGTATATATAGTTAGGATTTTTTCTCTATGGGTTTTTTGAAAATTCTATGTCTAATAACTTTGGCGTTTGTGGACGGAATTGGCTGAAATTTTCAGGAAAATGGCACATTTTGTTTCTGAGCAGCCCTTGAAAATTTGGGGGGGGTTCGTCCAGTGGGGGCCGAGAAAAAAGGGGGGTCCCAAAATGTGTTTTTAACATTGAGTTTTCCATAGGGCGGTTGGCCTCACTTTTAGCCCGAACGGCTGAATGGATTTGCACGAAACTTGGCAAAATTGTAGGGACTGGTAGCCCGATGTGCCTTTTGTAGGTCTCAATATATGTGCTCCAGTGGATTTTGAGAAATTAACGTTTAAAAAAGATATATATCTGTAACAGCGGACCGGGCAGCGCACTGGTTCGCGGACTTTTCGCGCAACGGAGCTTTGTGAAGCGAAGCTGATTGGTTCTCCGGCGTCTGTCAACATTCCAAACAGTCCGTAGCGGCCGCCATCTTGTCTCTCGGTAGGATCGAGAGACAAGAGGAGGTCAAAACAAAGGGGGAAATAACTATAAGGGGGCATAGTAGATCCTCGCTGACCCCCTAGGTTTGATGTGGAGGTTTTAAAAGGGCCCCGCGGGGCAAAAAAAAAAAAATAATAATAATAATTGAACGGCTGAATGGATTTGCACGAAACTTGGCAAAATATTAGGGACTGGTAGCCCGATGTGCCTTTGCTAGGTCTCAATATATGTGCTCCAGTGGATTTTGAGAAATTAACGTTCAAAAAAAGATATATATCTGTAACAGCGCTCCGCTTCGCGTAACGGAGGTTTGCGAAGCTGATTGGTCATTCTGTCACTGGGCTATAGTTGGGCTACATCTGGCTGATATTTGGGCTACATTTGTTTTTTTGTGTGTCTGGCGGCCATCTTTGGGCTACATTGGGCTACATTGGGCTTCATTGGGCTACATTCGGCTAATTAGCAAATAGCTCATCGCAAACTAGGAATGGTAAAGAATCGCTATTTATTCCTTAAAGTTCGCTATTTAGGAAATGCAAATAACTTTGATGATACATATGGCGGTTCATCTCTAACAAGATAAGAAGCATAGGGATACATTTATGATGACTGGCGCATCACCAGGGATGTGTTAGTCATTTTGTGCCGCTGTTCCGTCACCTATGGTGTGCTGCATTTACAATGCGGCGCATCATGGGGCAAAAACAGCACAGATGCGTGATGTATCTGTGCCGTAAAGGTGGCGCATTGCTGGAGTTGTATCGCAAGTGTGATGAAGCTCCAGCAAGGGTCGGGGGTGCCCCTGTCGCAGGGTTTCTGTTCTCACACAGAACTGTGGACAGAGGATTGGAACCTCGGCGAATTAGGGTGTCCCAAAACTCACGTTAGTAATCAAAAACTCCTTAGCAAGCTAGGTACAGTGTCACATTGGATATAACAAACTCTCAATGTTTAGACAATCCAGAATATGAACTTATAGTACCTCAGGATACGTGGAACTCATGAACAGTCGGTCGTTATAGATTTCTTAGAAACCAGAACATGGAGTTAAGAAGAACAGATGTGTATTTGAAATGTTTATTTACTAATGCCGTCTTCTCAGGCGTAGTACCTTAGATAATAAAAGTACACATATTATCAGTAGCAAAATTACCAGCATAGTTACTAGTACATAAAAAGTGAATGGTGATAGTATGTTAACATGCTGTAAATGAATAAGAGTTAGCAACACTTATAAGCAGCCGCGGGCCGTGGAGGGAGTTACGGTGAGGCAGGGAGGCGGGGAGGGGGAGAAGCAGGGTGGAGAATACAAGTACACATATTATCAGTAGCAAAATTACCAGCATAGTTACTAGTACATAAAAAGCGAATGGTGACAGTATGTTAACATGCTGTAAATGAATAAGAGTTAGCAACACTTATAAGCAGCCGCGGGCCGTGGAGGGAGTTACGGTGGGGCAGGGAGGCGGGGAGGGGGAGGGGCAAGGTAGAGAGGGCTCCACCCTGCTTCTCCCCCTCCCCGCCTCCCTGCCCCATCGTAACTCCCTCCACGGCCCGCGGCTGCTTATATCTCACCCTCCCTAATACACATATTATATTATTTGCTAAGAAGGTCTCTTTGTGTTGGTTTAGGGCGTGCCCATACTTTAGTGTCTTAGATTTGAAGGAATCACATCAGCATACACCAGCTCTCTCTTCATGTGAACCGCATCAACTGTTGTGTATGTGTGTTCGGCAAAGCAATATAAAACCCGCCTCATGCCCAGAATTGGCAGAAGTTGCACTTATGTTATGAGTATGAAGTCGTGGAGATCAGACCTCATAACAATTCTGTATCGTGTTGTTCTTGAAACTTTAGCACTCGCTGTACAGATATAGTTTAACAAGTAAAGCAGATAGTAGACCAATAACATATTATTCTCATGTAAACCACGATGAACTACTAGGTGGAAAGCTAAAGCAACAACTAAGTGTCGTGTGCAGAAGTTGCAAAAAAGGAAAAATGGCGTTTAAACCGGTAATGAGCCCATGCTAACTTAACACGGTGTAAAGATATCCAGGACCTAGATGACACCTCCTCATGATCCGGAAACGAACTGAATAAGATAATAGAAGTGCCATCTCATGAGAGCAGATTGCAAGTTTATATGTGGACGGTCCGCAAGGTAAAGCATTAAAAACTAGGAAAATTTAATGCTAAAGAAAAATAAAACAGCCAAGTACTTTATCGAGTCTTAAGCCAATAGGCAAGGTAAATAATAAAAACTTGACAAATAAGTCAATGAATTGTCAATGAAATGCTAGTACTCAGCATATCAAACATGAAAAAGGTCTATGACATAACTGTGTATGCAAAATAAGCTGCAACAGCCTCTAATAGGAAGTCACCGTCTTCATCCGAAAACAGTTCAGCCATCCAATTTAAAAGCGGAAAAGAACATACGTGCTCTCCCAGCACCGGATCCTCTATCACCATCAGAGGACAGCTCAGTGGGTTTTCAAGAAAGCTCTGTTCCAAGAAAGACTGTGCTGCCGCCAGTAAATTCCAGGGACCAAGTAGTCCATGCATCAATGCCACAGCCATAATCCTTTCGCCAGGACAAACCAACTCGTGAGTAATGATAGGAGTCATCAGCTGATTAAAGTCGACGTCAGGAGAAACCGGTCCGCAGAGACACAAATCAATGGCCCAATCGAAATCACAGGTCAGGCAGTGAAATACAGGCTGGACACAGGTGAAGTAGGAGAACCGAAAAGATAATCCATATGCCGTGCTTAATATCGCCAACGGCATTGTGCCATAATATTCTAGCATGCGATTGCGGAACAGTGTCAGCAGCTGCAGGGTCGGAGGTTGCATAGGAGGGACATCCATATTTAAAAATGTAAAAAAGCACAAGAGCGTCCGCTGGTAATGCAAGTAAAAATGCCAATCTACGAACCAGAGTGCAGAAAATACAATGAAAGGAAGCAGGGATGACTCCAAAGATTTTCTCAAATGAAGTCACGAGACCACTGGTAACAACTTTAAAAAAGTGTGCCAGGGACTTTGTGGAGGATGCGTTAAAGATAGTCGGAAACATGTTGCTGAAATTGAAAGGCAAATCTTAATTGAAAAGGGTGTGCACCTCTGTATGGGTGTTCGCTATGTGAAGTACGAAAGTTTCACGGGCCGAACTCAAGGCCACCTCTCTCTGAGACAAAAGAGCTCTTATTCTTGCCATGCCGTTGAAACGTGTCCCAAGGTTGGTATTTGTGGCCAGATTGAAAACTCCCTATGTTCATGTGTGGGAGGAAATAGAACATTTCTGCAGCAAATAACCCGTTCACTTACTGTTACGATAAAAGGAATACTTTTAATTAACTCAGAACAATCTTCATTATTGAGCATCAAATAACTACCATTTTCCAACAACTTGAACGTGGGGATGATAGCAGGAACTGGCGTGCCTTGCAACACGCAAGCCATATTTGGTCGGTGTTTGTTGCATGAACCGTGTAACTGTATGTGCCTACACATTAGTGAATGATCTGGCGTCTCAGTGCATTCCTCTCCATTCAGATAAACTTCTTGATCATCTTTGAAACATCTGTATGTGTATGGAAGCGACCAGACCTCATGAAGAAAAGCACTACCTAAAGGTTCATAACGACCTATTGGTATATATTTCATACAATTTGAAAACTTATATAAAGCAAAAGGCAGCGTTATTAAACCGTGGATAAGGCATGTTGCCAAAAAACCCGCAATCCTCTGCTGATGATGTCACTGAGCATGTCATGAATGATGTAATATGTGACATCATCAGCAGTGGATTACGGGTAATGGTATCTCTAGTTTACTCCCTTATAGCTGTGTTTCTTTTAACATAAGTGTCTGTTTCCTTCCCTTATACTTACTGTTTTTGGTTCGCTTCCGGTTCGCGTACCAGCGAGCGAACTAGGAAGCGAACTAAGAGAAATAGAGGTTGGCACAATTCCAAATATTGTACCAATTTTTTAATAACGGGGAGGTAGTTCTGAAAAGAACTTTTTTTTTTATTTTTCTGAACATTTTTTTACTGTTTTTGAATTTTTCGGAACAGTTTTATATTTTTTGGGGTTTTTCTTGGAGGGGGCAATGAAAACGATTCATTGTAAAGGGCTCAACAGGAGCAACAAAACAAAAAAAAGAAGTATTTATTATTTTGGGCGTTTCGGACAAACTTGCATATGATAGTCAATAGCTCTGTTGATCAGAGTGATGCTTTTTTCTCCGTAGGAAATGAATCCATCGCAAAATGCGCAGATGTGTTTTACATCACCAAATCTCATTTGTATATTTGGCACCATCTCCCTGCCCTCTGGTCCCGTTACTTCCGGTACAACAGATCTTCTGGCCATAATAGGGAGATTATCTAGGTCGTTCCGAAACTGTGCAGCACTGTAGTTGTTAGGATGCCACCTAGTCATATGGCGATGCATTGTGTAGTTTCCGAAACTGTATTTTTTGTCGGTCCCTCTGGACAGTCTATCTTGACATATAAGGCAAGTTACGTATCTTGCATTTACTTTTTTCTGACCTTTGGGAATTTTAAAAAATTGCCAAATTAAGTTTTCTTTCCGGTGAGACGTCCTGGGCTGCTCAGGCAAAAACTGCCTCTCTTCGTGCTCGTCCTCCTGTTCCTCTTCTTCTTCTTCTTGTTGAATTAGAACTTGAGCAGGTGGTCCACTCTTCCTTGGATGTGGTGGAGGTGGTGGGGAAGCACCAGCTGAAGCTACTAAAGAAGCCATTGCTCAGTGATCACAAAGGGTCTTTCTCTCACAATGATGAAAGTCAGAGTGAGGAAAGAAGGAGGGATTTTCATCATTTGGGAAAAACAAGAGTTCTCAACCAATCAAAAGTGTTCATTTTAGATTATATGACCTAGTCTTACATCATTAGGAAACCAAAAGTGAAATGAACCAATGAAAAGTGTTATTACCAAGTCACATGACTTGCTGTGTTTACGTTAAGCGCTTTGCAGGGCCTCCCGGTTTGCTTCCAGAAACCTGCGCTTTGCGACTCGCTTCGCGTACCAGTTCGCTAACGTAGCACGTCATATGACGTATCACGCGACAACGTGAAACGTCATGCGGACGGGAGGCGTCACGATGTTGTTTTCTAACGCGGCACTTGCGGTAAAGAAACGTTTACCGGCTCGCGGTCTATTTCGCGGCATCAAGGTCAGCTAACGGGAAGCTTCCCGATTCGCGAAGCGGGAACGAAGAAAAAAAAATATTTAAAAAAAAAATTATTCATAAACATATAAAATATATTTTTGGATTTAAAGAAGAATACATTTTACAGCTACAGATATTAGCTGTTAAAAAACCAATGAAATTCACAGAAAAAACCATAGGTTATAGACCATATATAGTTAGGAATTAGCATTTACAAAACCTTGAAAATTCACTGAAAAAACCATAGGTTATAGACCATATATAGTTAGGAATTAGCATTTAGAAAACCTTATTTTACTCACACAAAACCATTGAAATTCCATATATAGTTAGTTGCACTAACTATATATCGCGCACCCGCAATCCACTGCTGATGATGTCACATATTACATCATTCATGACATGGTCAGTGACATCACTGATGACATCACTGATGACATCTCAAATGACATCACTGATGACATCACTGATGACGTCTCATTTGGCATCATTCTTGTGCTAATACGATAAACCTCTTCAGACTCTAATATAACCTTAGATACACTCAGTGTATACAGACACTCACACACTGCCACTCATCCATGGAGTTACTCACACACCCAGTCAGTCATGCAAAGAAACAATCTCACCTCCATTTCTTCAACTATACAGTTATACACACCTTACTTATTGAAACATATACTAACACATATTTACTCTCTTATACAATCCCTGATACAAGTTCACAATGATCGATACAACCACTCACTCAGTGGCTCTCATGCACAGTTATTTATATATGCCAACTCTAACATGTACTGTGTTTTACATATGTACTTACTATGACATGTAGCATTGAGATATCCATTCACTCATCAATACACTCATGCACACAGTCAACTGCCCATGTAGCTGTTTCCACATGCACTCTTGAACTCATACACCTAGTGAATAAACTGCTCACACATCTATGCACAGAGTCACACACCTTCCAGCCACCCCCACACAAACTCAATCTCCCATAGAAATACTTGGGCAACCAATTAATAACACATATAGCCTCTCGTATAGCTAATGATCAACACATGCAGCAGTTTACATCACAACAGACATAATGATGCACAAATTAAGACAGTTTAGTCACTAACCCATGCATTCAGTGAGACACATTTAATCACTCACTCATACAGTCAGTCACGCACCTACTAAATCCTTCATCCAGACACTTATACATCCACTCATTCTTCAATATCTAAGACATATTTTAACTTTACAGAAACATACAGTCACTGGATGTTGTCATCAGTGATGTCATTTGAGATGTCATCAGTGATGTCATCAGTGATGTCACTGACCATGTCATGAATGATGTAATATGTGACATCATCAGCAGTGGATTGCGGGTGCGCGATATATAGTTAGTGCAACTAACTATATATGGAATTTCAATGGTTTTGTGTGAGTAAAATAAGGTTTTCTAAATGCTAATTCCTAACTATATATGGTCTATAACCTATGGTTTTTTCAGTGAATATATATATATATATATATATATATATATATATATATATATATATATATATATATATTTATATGTATGAAATTTACACTGCTCTGCAAACAAGGATTGACATTGCCATGTTTTGACAAATATAAGTTTTTATTTGTCGGCTGATTGGACATGTTTTGCCTGTACTAGCCTGTCGTCAATCCTTGTTTGCAGAGGAGTGTAAGTTTCATGAATACGGACCGAGCTTGGGTGGTCTGGCGTGACGACGCGCCCTTCCGTCAGGAGTTTACAGTGGCTGCTACACAAGCAATGCCAAGAAATATATATATGTATACATATTCATTAATCCCTTTACTGCTTGACCTTTTCCTCCCCTATGCTAAGCCTTTTTTGGGCTATTTGGGATAGTTTGCGCTCAGGTCCCTGTAACTTTTTGACCACATAAGGTACACACGCCAAATTTGCGTCCTTTTCTTCAATCAGCATGTCAATTCTAAAGGTTTGTGGATTCCTTTGGAGGAGACCCAGAAATTAGCCAAATACAGCTACATTTGTTTTTTTGGGGGGAAAAATGGGAAAAGAGGGCACAGACGAAAGCGTCTGTTTTTTCCCCTGCAAATGGTATCAAAAAAGGGGGCATGGTGATGAAATCACCATCTTCCCAGCTTTCAGGCACAAGCAGACTTTTGTCAGAAAGCCAACATTTTTTACACAGTTTTGGCATTTTTCTGGGACATAGCCTATTTTTGCTATTTTTGTGCTTTCAACCTCCTTTCAGTTAATGGTAGAAATGGGTATGAAAGCAATAATGGATCCTAGAAAGCTATATATTTTAGAAAAGTAGACAACAATCTAAATTCAGCAAGGGGTCATGTGTGTAGATCAGTTGAGGTTTCTTTATAGAAACTAACAGTTGAATATCGGAAAAAATGTAAATTAGTTGAAAAAAACAGCCATTTGTGTCAACATTTTCACCTGTAACTTCTTTTAATTATGAGAGCAGTTTGAAAACAATATACTGTTACATCTGCTGGGCCTTTCTGGTTGTGGGGATATATGGGACTTGTAGGTTCATCAAGATCCCAACGAACCCAGAGCCAATAACTGAGCAGCGTCTTGCAATAGTTTTTTATTATGTACCCGGTATATGGCAATTAATTTGGGAAAATATATACATTGAAAAATCTGTATGAGAAACACCTATGAATTTCTGAAATTGGAACACATTATAGAGTTTAGAAACAGTAGATATTTGCACATTTTCGAAATTGTGAGTACCCATACCAGCATGAGAATTATAGCTCATTTTTCAAAATGACTTATTTTTTACACATTGTCTTTCAAATTTCAAGGCAGAAATGCATCAAAAGTCAATAGGTAATAACAGTCGCTCTACAACTCTGTGTTACCCTAGGTCTCCTGAGAAAAATGATACCTCACTTGTGTGGGTAGGCCTAGTGCCCACAACAGGAAACAACTCTAAACGCAACGTGGATACACTTTATTTTTACGCTTTATTTTTACAGTGAAAACTGACCCTTTTTTTGCAAAGTGCCTAGCTGTAGATTTTGAACCCTTGCTCTGCGGGCACCTAGGGAAACCTAGAAAGCCTATATCTATTGTAAACTAGACATCCAGGGAAATCCAGGATGGAGGAACTTGATTGGCTCCCACCAGGTTCTATTACGCAGAATCCCTTGCCAACTTAAAACTTTGTAAAAAACACATTTTCCTCACAGCTCTGTGGTGGAAAGTTCTGGAATCTGTGTGGATCCACAAAATTCCACCCACCATGCGTTCCCTAAAGTCTTCCAAGAAAAATGGTATCTCACTTGTGTGGATAGGCCTAGTGCTCGCGGCACGAAATGGCCCAAAACACAACGTGGACACTCCACATTTTCCCAGTGAAAATTGACCCTTTTTTGGCGAAGTGCCTAGCTGCAGATTTTGAACCTAGCTCTGCCGGCACCTAGGGAAACCTAGCAAACCTATACATTTTTGAAAACTAGACACCCAGGGGAATCCAGGATGGGGTGACTTGACTGGCTCTCGCCTGGTTCTGTTACCCTGAATCCATTGCAAACCCCAAAATTTGGTTAAAAAAAGCACATTTTCCTAACTTTTCTGTGGTAGAAAGTTCTGGAATCTGCGTGGATCCATAAAATTCCACCCACCCCGCATTCCCAAAAGTCTGCCGAGAGAAATGGTACCTCACTTGTGTGGGTGGGTCCACTTACCCGCATTCCCCAAAGTCCTACGAGAAAAATTATACCTCACTTGTGTGGGTAGGCCTAGTGCCTGCAACAGGAAACGGCCCAACGTAACGTGGACACAGCAAATTTTCCAATGAAAGTTGACACTATTTTGCAAAGATTTTGCTAGCTGTAGATTTTGAACTCTAGCTCTGCCAGCACCTAGGGAAACCTTGCAAACCTATACATTTTTGAAAAAATTGAAACCCAAGGGAATTCAGGATGGTGTGACCTGTATGGCTCTCACTAGGGTCTGTTACCCAGAATCCCTTGCAAACCTCAAAATTTGCACAAAAAATACATTTTCCTCACATTTCTGTGGTGGAAAGTTCTGGAATGTGTGTGGATCCACAAAATTCCGCTCACCCCGCATTCTCCAAAGACTTCCGAGAAAAATGGTACCTCACGTGTGTGGGTGGGCCACAGACAAGGGCCCAAAACCTATTGAGGCAACATCAAAATTACCTATCACAAAGAAAGATGCAAGTGAGGTACAGAAAGAAGCAACAGCAGTGCAGAAAGAACCAACAGAGGTACAAAAGGATGCAAGAGGGGTGCAGAAAAAGGGAAGAGAGGTGTAAAAAGGGGCAGGAGAGATACAGAAAGAGGCAGGAGGGGTGCAGAAAGAAGGAAGAAAAGTACAGAAAGAAGCAATAGAGGTGCTGAAAGAGTAAGAGATGTGCAGAAAGAGGCAAGTGAGGTACAGAAGGAGGCAAGAGAACTGCAAAAAGAGGCAAGAGAGTTGCAGAAACAGGCAAAGGGGTGCAGAAAGAGGGAACGGTGTGCAGAAAGAGGCAAGAGGGGTACAGAAATTAGCAAGAGAGGTGCAGAAAGAAGCAAGAGATACAAAAGGGAGGGGGCCGTGTGACCCCCCTTCCATGGCCCCAGGGATTCCATCCCTTGGGGCATGGCCTCTTTGATGGGGACCATGGGGAGAGCCCCAAAGCCTCAGGAGCTGGGGCAGAGCTTCCCCAGCTCCCGTGCCCCCCCCCCTCTTTCATTGAAATCACGATCAGCGCGCACGTCACGCTGACGTAATTTCAGTGAAACCGAAACTGAAATGACTTTTTAAAATTTTCGGCCTGATTCCTGCACCCAGCGCGAATTCTGCCGATTTCATTTAAAAAAATGCTTTTTTTGGCCCTGGACGCCCTGAGCAGGCCTAGGCGGTCAAGATGTTTCTACCCAGCCCCTTTTCTTGTTTTTTACCTTTTTTAATGTTTTCTTGTGTCTCAGTTACCGAGTCACAAGATGGCTACCAACACTTCATGGTTTGGAGTGTTGGCAGCCAATTAGAATGAAGCTTGTGCTCGGGAGGAGTCGCAATTACTCCTCGTGCTCAGGTGTCGATATTCTAGATTTTAAAATTTCTCAGCAACTACTGGACGGATTTACACCATTTACAAAAAGCACGCTTTCTGAACCAAGACCTACCCTTTTGCCAAAAGGCTCATTTCAGTTTCCCTTTCTACGTGCTCAGGGGGCTATCTCAGCCCCCTGAGAATGTAGAAAGACGGGAGAGGTATCGCTGGAAAGGGAAGAATCTCCCCTTTCCAATGGTACCCCTCCCCAGTGGATCCCTCCTTGGGGATTGCTACAGGAGTGCGATCCCCAAGCAGGGATCCACCCACTAGACACCAGGGAGGGGGGAGCGGCTCCTTGGGCAAGGGCCTTTGCTCCCCCCAATGTTATTTGGCACAATTTAGGGCCAGACGTAGGTAACTTCAATTTACCGACTCATAAATACCGAATTTTACCGATTCGATATTTATGAATCGGTAAATATGAAGGTGGGAGATGTAGGTAAATTTTAAATTTGATTTACCGAATCGGCAACATTCGGTATTTACCGATTGGGTAAATACCGAATCGGTATTTCCCATTGATTCCTATGGGCTGTGAAGCCCATAGGAATCAATGGGAAATACTGATTCGGTATTTACCCAATCGGTAAATACCGAATCCTGCAAGGGTGCAGGGGGTGTCTCTTTGACACCCTCTAGCACCCCAAGTACAGGCAGGTGTGACATGTGGCACACATACATGCCCTAAGGGCATATCTGTGTGTCACATGGCACAGGTGTGCATGCACAGATGTGCATGCACACCTGAATTCGGTATTTTACCAGCCAATAGGATTGGGTGGTAAAATACCGACTCTTAAGGGCCTGTGGCACTCTTAGGAGTGTCACCTACATGTGGATTTACCGAATCGGTAAAAATACAGATTCGGTATTTTACAGAGTCAGTAAATTTACCGATTCGGTAAATTTACCGAATCTGTAAAATAATGGCCCCTACATGTCAAACACCAAATACCGGTCGGTAACGGCCGAATTCGGCCGTTACCGGACGGTATTTGCTCTCCTACATCTGGCCCAGAGTCTTTTTGCCCCCCCTGGGTGGCAGTAGCCCCTAATCTGCCCCACTGGACACCAGGGATTTTTAAATATATTTAAAATAAGGGTGGGGGCTGCTCAAAACAGGCATGCCCATGCCCCCACCCCCACAATTATTACAGTCTTTCTGCCCCCCCTGGGGGGCATATGGGGCATCGGACACTAATCTGCCCCTTCGCGGGGGCAGAAAGCCCACTAAACACTAAGGATTTGTTTTTTGAAGTTTTTTTTAGGGTGGGGGCATTGGCATACAGTTTTGGACAGACCCCACCCTAATTAAAATTTGCCCCAAAAAATCACTGGTGCCTAGTAGGCTTTCTGCACCCCCTGAGGGGCAGATGGGGGCATTAGCCCCCAATCTGCACCCCCGGGGGGGAAGATCACTAGTCGCCAGGGATTTTTTTGGGGCAAATTTTAATTAGGGTGGGGGCAGCCAAAAACAGGCATGCCGATGCCCCCAACCCTGCAAATATTACAGTCTTTCTGCCCCCGGGGGGCAGATGGGGTATTGGCCCCTAATCTACCTATTAAGGGGGGCGGAAAGCCCACTAGACACTAGTTTTTTTTTTTAGAAAGTGAAAATAAGGGTGGAGCTGCCCAAAATGGGCATGCCCATGCCCCCACCTCCGCAATTATTACAGTGTTTCTGCCCCCCCTGGGGGGCAGATGAGGCAGGCATTGTCCTCTAATCTGCCCCTTTGGGCAGAAAGCCGACTGAACACACATGCTGTTTTGGGCAGCCCCCACCCTAAATAAAATTTGCCCGAAAAAATCCCTTGCATCTAGTAGGCTTTCTGCCCCCCTGGGGGGGGCAGATGAGGCAGGCATTGTCCTCTAATCTGCCCCTTTGGGCAGAAAGCCGACTGAACACACATGCTGTTTTGGGCAGCCCCCACCCTAAATAAAATTTGCCTGAAAAAATCCCTTGCATCTAGTAGGCTTTCTGCCCCCCTGGGGGGGGCAGATGGGGGCATTAGCCCCTAATTTGCCTCATCTGGGGGCGGGGGGCAAAAAGCCCACTAGTCACCAACTATTATGCTGGCTTTTTTTTGTGCATGGGCATACCAATGCCCCCACCCCCAAAAAAAAATATCCACAGTGTTTCTGCCGCCCTTGGGGGCATAATGGGGCAACCCCCCCCAATATCCCCTCCCGGCCAGTAGAAAGCCGACTAGTTGTTTATAGTGTAGTGTAGTTCCTATCTTCCCAATAGGCTCTGCGCATTGGAATAATACCTACAGCAGTAAAGGCCTAGGCCAGACGTTAACTAGGTCTACTACTGTCGATACTAGACTTAAGTTTTGGGTTTGCCAGCGTAGCTCAGAGTTCGCTAGAAACTTTCTCGAATGTTCAGGAAAGAATTAACTCCCCTGATTAGACAAGAAGGGATTTAGTTTCTGACAACCATAGAACATGACAACTTTGCTCTCCCCTAATCAAGAGTCAATCTCGAGAGTCGTGTGAGCACAAGGCAATTATTTTACTCAGTCAGTACGTGCATTCTTAGTCTCATCAGATTGTAGAGAAAAGGAAGAGACGGGCGTGTTCAATAAAAAGGTGTTATTTATTGATCAGTCTCTTTTCTCGTACAAGAGAAATGGATCGATATTATTGCAATACTTATAGTTAAGTAAAGTGCATACATTAAAAGCAATAGTATAAAATAATACTGTAAAAACATTGATATGGTTTCTGAGCCATATGATGTTTAAAATGATTAAAATATATTTACATACACATATACATTTGACTAAACGTACTCAACTGGTGTTTCTAAATACGCCTACCCCGTGTACCTGACCTAAGTCTAATGCGTGGGCGGGAATAGAAAGTTACAGTTTAAGTTAAGTTTGTTTTTGCCAAGTGAATAACTAAAGAATTCTCTGTGAGGGGTTATTCAGTTCTGTACCTGGAAGTTAGGATGAATGAGGAATGGTATCTCTTTCTCTGCTCTCGATATTCCAGGCTGCCTGCGAGGGCTACCCGGAAGCGCCGGTGCTGGGTCTCTCGGCTTGAGATAGCAGCGCGTCTCTCAGCGCGTCAGGAAGGCGGGGCTGCGCCAGCGGGGTCTGCTTCTGCTCTCGGCTTCGGCAAGTGTGGCTGCTCCGTCTTGTCACCACGCGTGTGTTTGCATAGGGCAAGATCGGTAATATTTATACCTTAAAGGTGCCGAGATTGACGTAAGGATGGACATAGATACGTCAATAAAGATGTCATACGACTTGCTCGTTAGCACATTCTTTACTAAAGTTCTCTGTGAAATCAAAACAATGGCCGCACGGATTTTCCAGGTTGTCATAGGTTTGATTTGTTATGAGAACGTCGTATGCCTTATCAGGGGCTGGAGGAATGTCGCTTGTCTAATTAGATCTCAAGCGTTATGACCTAATCAGATAACACGTTCCTGTGCCGTAGTGTGACTGCGTCAGATAACGGTATCTGCATCATGGGGGCTGTTCTTGCCTCATGGGCTGACTGTTAGTTAACTTGATAGTTAGTTTAACCAGAATAGGGTCAGGAATAGGGGGATCGATTCAGAACCTATAGGAATACATGACAATAGTAATATGCCTACCTGTGGATTTTGGGCCCAAGTGGCACATATGGAAACCGAGCAAACGTGTACATTTTTGAAAAGTAGACACCCAGGGGAATCCAGGATGGGGTGACTTGACTGGCTCTCACCAGGTTCTATTATCCAGAATCCCTGGCAAAACTTAAACATTTGTCAAAAAAACACATTTTCCTCACATTTCTGTGGTGGAAAGTTCTGGAATCTGCGTGGGTCCACAAAATTCAACCTACCCTGCATTCTCCAAAGTCTTCAGAGAAAAATGGTACCCAACTAGACACCCGGGTGAGTATAGCGAGGTACGGCTTGCCTGGGTCCCCATCATTCTTCTACCCTGAATCCCCTGCAAACCTGCAAATTTTGCCAAAAATGTTACTTTTTTCTCACATTTCTGTGTGGGAAAGTTCTGGAATCTGCATGGATCCACAAATTTCCTCCCACCTAGTGTTTCCCCAGGTCTGCCAATATAAATGGTACCTCACTTGTGTGGGTAGGCATAGTGGCTACAACAGGAAATGGTCCGAATCGTACTGTGGAGTCTTCAAAATTACCCATAGCAAAACGACCTGGTTTTTGGGGGGAGCACGCGAGATTTTTCCCCCAGGCTCGTCTGCCATCTTAGGAAAGTACCAAACCCAAAAATGTTTGATAACTAGACACCCGGGGGAGTCCAATGAGGTATGGCTTGCGTGGATCCCCCAATGTTCCCTTACCCAGAATCCCTTGCAAACCTCAATTTTAGCTGAAAACATCTGCCTTTTCACACATTTTTGTGTGAGAAAGTGTGACATCACCAGGCTCACACCAATCTCCTACCACCCAGCATTCCCCCAGGTCTCCCGATAAACATGGTGCCTCACTTGTGTGGGAGGCCCTAGTACCTGCGACAGGCAAGGGCCCCAAACGTAGTGAGGCGACATCAAAATTGCCTATCTCAAAACCACCTAGTTTTGTAAGGGGGGGTCACCTAGGTTTTTGGCCCCGTGCTCAGCGGCCATCTAGGGAAACCTACCATGACCACATATTTTTGAAAACCAGACACCCGGGGGCTTCCAAGGAGGTATAGCTTGCGTGGATCCCCCAATGTTCCCTTACCCAAAATCCCTTGCAAACCTCAATTTTAGCTGAAAAAAACCTGTTTTTCACACATTTTTGTGTGGGAAAGTGTGGCATCACCAGGCTCACATAAATTTCCTACCACCCAGTGTTCCCCCAGGTCGCCCGATAAAAATGGTGCCTCACTTGTGTGGAAGGCGCAAGTACCTGCGAGAGGCAAGGGCCCCAAACGTAGTGGGACGACATCAAAAATGCCTATCTCAAAACCACCTGCTTTTGCAAAGGGGGTCACTGGGGCTTTTGGCCCCGTGCTCTGCGGCCATCTAGGGAAACCTACCAAGCCCACACATTTTTGAAAAGTAGACACCCGGGGGCTTCCAAGAAGATATGGATTGCGTGGATCCCCCAGCCTTCCCTTACCCAGAATCCCTCGCAAAACCCAATTTTAGCTGAAAAAGTTTGAGATAAGTTTTGCAGCGCTTCTTCAGTGGGGGGGCACAAAAACTGCTACAGCCCACTAGTAGCATATAATATCCAAGCCCTTTGTACATTTAGTCTAATAAACGTGGGTCCCACATGTAAAGTAAATGTAATCAATCAGGCTTAGGCCAATTTTACCCTGTTTTGATGTGAGAGCAAAATCACTTTACCACTGATTAGCAGGAGCAAAGTGCGCAGAGTCCTAAAACCTAACAAAAAACGGGTTCAGCAAATGAAGATAAAAATCTGGGTTGACCTTGCATACAGGGCCAAGTTGAACACCACCTCATTCTGTTCCTGGTCATAACATCTAGAAGAAATATTACCGGCTCAGTGAATATTAATATTTTGGCAGGTTGTAAGGCTGAACAACAGATATGAAACCATCACCACTGACATTGATTAGCTGCAAAAATACCTCAAAAGCATCTATTCTTTTTTTCTCTTTGATAGGTATACAAGCCCAGCCCTAATGTAACCATTTATTAGATAGCTCTAGATGGTAAAAAGTATTTGAACAGAACACAAGTAATCCTTCTTCCACTTCACCACAGCCTGTAGGTTTTCCTCTTGTTCTGTACCACTACCCAGGTTCATAACAAGTATGTACAACTTGGGAGTCCTCAAGGACTAGACTCACATGAACAGAAGGAGGAGCAGAGTTTATTAACAACAATTCCAGCCCAACTGAGCAGCAAAAACCAAAACTAATCAGAAAATGCAAGATTAGATGCCTATAGAATTTTGTGGGCAATAAATCACAAAAAATATGTTTTCATTTAAAAAAAAAACAACAACTCTAAATCACTAAGGGAATGTTTGATGATAAAAGAATTTCCCAAATTAGGTAAAGCATACCATTTACAGCCTTCAGCCCCTAACACTTAAAACACTTCACGCTCAATTAATGCATGTTTAGATGTTTTAAAAATACAAAAGAATATATATAATCAATCACAAAATTAAACATGGAAACATAAATCATAATCTTTTTACGAAGTGAGAAATCATCTAAACTGGCACATGGTGCACAAATATCTTTGGGTACTTAATTGAAAGCTGAGAAAGAAGAAGATTGGAGAGACGTACACATTTGTCATAGAAACTATTATAGATAACAATAAAACTCTGTACTCAAGGGGTGTGTGTGTGAGTGTTTGTACCTTGATATTCACATTGTTTACTGCGAAATAGGTCCAGTTATTTTGCAACACTTCTAACTGAATTACCAGTAAAGACATGTGTTTCACATTGAGATGAATTGAGTGCAACGTTACTTGTGAATAGTGAACCTGCATATTTTTCTTACAGATGGGCAATAAATTCACTAAACACTCAATAGCGTACTTCATATCTAAAACATTTCCATCTTTATTATTAAAGAAATATAAAAGCAGGGTTTCTTTAATCCCGTAACCCACACCCTGAATCCTCTTCCTGATAACCTTAAAAAGATCCCCTAAATACTTAAGCCATACTTCTGTCCCTATACCTTATTTTTCAATTTTTTTCACTCTATTCCCTTAACCCACTACTCTACACCCAGAATTGTCAATAATTATACCATACATCAAACAATATCAAACTGTATCGTCTGTAACTGTCATCACTCTAACTCCTACCCTTTAACTCCTTAACATTATACCCAAAGCCCTTACAATTTAAACCTGTACCTCAGCACCTTAACTGTTATACCCATAACCTAAAACCACTCATTTCAAACCCCATACCCTCACATCTATTCCCCTATTGCATAATCCCTCATCCCGGAACTTTAACATAAAGTCTCATCTTTTGTCCCCAGTATGTGTGTGTGCAAGTGCGCATGGATTCTGAAAATACATAGGCCTTCAGAAGTAGAACAGTGTCTAAATTCTATTTTAGTTAAATATGAGCATAATGATTTAGAGTCAAAATGTAACAAAAGTCCCAGCCACCATATTCCAAGTGTATTGTAGTCTAAGGCACATGTAATATGGCGGAAGAAGTATCTGTCCCATTTTGACTGAGTATATAATCCACGTACTCTTAATAGGACCCTCAGTTAAGCAATCTAATACACAAATGAACTTACCAGTAGTAGTAGTAGTATCCAAACACACTAATAAATGTCAGTGTTGAAAGAAATTGCAGTTCTCACAAGCTAGCACAGCTCCAACCGCCTCTTTCCAAGTTTCCAAGGAAAGTGACCACTGTGCCTGAGATCTAGAACTCTCATCCCCAGTTTCCTAGGCAACAGCAATGGAGCCATCATGACACCGTCAACAAGCATCTGCTTGTTATGTTTCCATTTCTGCTACCTGGCAATGTCTGATGATGTCACAGAAACAGAATCTGTATGGGGTTGAAGACTAGGTTGAGAATCCTGGTGTGTGGGAAATTCCAACAAACAAAAGAAGCAGGATTAGCCTTAAATAAAATGCAGAAGAGGTCATAGTTCCTTAATAAGGGACTGCCAAGAAGCTTTCTAATACAGGTAAAGATTTGTTCCAGTTACAAAGTGTCATAGAAACCATATCTGGACTGTTGGACTTGGCCCTTTTCCCCAAATTTTTCGCTTTCACCCCCCAACATGTAGGATGTCTCCCCCATGGTAAAGGTTACTGAATAGGCCATGTGAAGTATGAGAAGCCCTGTGTAATATTAAATGCAATGCAATGGTGTGTACACTTATTTTCCCCCATTATAAACATGTACCCTGGTGAAATGCTGCATTTGTGTTTTGCATTTAAAATGGCTGCCCAGGCTATGCGTTGTGCCACCTGACTGCAGGAGGTTAGCAGTCTAGTTGTTAGGTACCCAGCCACCCCTGCATTTGGAGGGAAAGCCTTGCACCCAGGGTGCTCTACTACTCCCCCTGAGCCAGTTAGAACTAGTTTGCCTGTCTGAGGTGGGTAAGCGGTCTAGTTGTCTGGTACCCAGCAATCCCAGCATTTTGAGGGACCTTCTAGAAGCTTCCAACCTTTCTGGTATAGGGAGAGCAGTAGAGATGTCATGGGCAGAGACAGAGCAAGGACATGTGAGGGGTCCTGCTGCCAGGGGATACCACCACTTGGGCCTGTGTGCTGGACCCTGCACCCATCTAGAACCCCTTTACTGTCCCCAGGGCTAGTGGAAGCCCCACTCCAGGAGTTCAGGCTGCTGTGTAGGAGGAGGGCCACGCTGCAGTGGGGATGGTGAAGGCCTATGAAGCGCTGTATTACCCTGGGAACTGCTGCTGGCACAAGCGCTGTGAGCGCTGCTGTGTACTCTAAGCACTAGAACCCTAAAGCGCTGTGCCGTGAAGACGCTGTTGCCCTGCAAAGCGCTGCACTGCTGGAAGTGTTACTGCCTGAACTGTTGGTTCCTAAGCGCTGTATTAGGAGGACTGTGCCCCCAAGCGCTGTGCGGCAGAAGTGCTGCTTGGCCTAAAGGAACTGTTTTATTGGGAAGAACTGTCTTATGCCAGGACTGCTGTCTCTTACAGCCAGCGTCTACAAGCTCTGTTTAGCCCCCTGTAGTGGCCGGTGTCCTTCATACTATTTTCTTTTGGTGCTAAAGTTAACCCCTGGCTAGGGGAGTGTTCTTTGCAGCCTGTCCTTGAGCCGGAAACGTGGTTGATGCTGACCGGGTGCATAGGAAAGGTTGTCTCTGGCGCACGGATTTAGGAAATGTTACAGTCCCTGAGTCTACTGCGTACCTGTGTAGTTTATGCCTCTTACATTTTTAGGCCTTTGGTGTACTTACCTGCATGAGTTTACGCCCAAGGTGTTTAGGCTATGTTTATACGCACAGTGTTACTGGCCTAATGAGTTCATGCATAATGTGCCTTCCTGCCTAATGTTTTATTTCATGCTGACATGCCCAAAGGCAGTTGCCTAGTGTTTCTTCCCCTCACAGTGATATTGCTGATGTTCTATGCCATTTTTATGTGCAGTGTTCCCAGCCTCATGATTTGGGTCTATGGCATGTTGAGGCCTGATGTTGACGCTAGGTGTCGCATGTTTCTTTTGCAGGAGGTGCTAAAATGCCAGGCCGGCTGTGTTTATGCCTAATGTTTCCTACTACTAAGGATTAAGGCCTGTGTTTGCCCTGCAATATTGACCCTATGTTTTATGCATTTGATAACATTCTTTTATTTCAGCTGGACACTAATGGACTTCCTGAACCCTTTATCTTATTTCTCCCATTTTTCCTTGTAAATATTCTCCCTTGCATTCATTGCCCTGGCGCCAGTTAGCGCCCTTTTGTGATTACTGCTATTATTGTGTTTACCTTTGCAGGTTGGAGATAATACAAAACGTATTCTTTTTCCATCCAGAAGCAGTGTCGTGTCTCTTTTGTAGTGTGCCTGGTGTGTTGTCTGTGGGTACTGCGTGGATGCTTCACACGTGTCCTCTGAAGTTTGGCCTGCCCGCTCTGCTCCATGCTACCCTCTGTAGAATTGGTAACCCCATTTCTGACATGGACATTCTCTTTGTCATGGGAACCAAGCTATACCTGTCTGATGAGTCTTAACTAGGGCTATCAATTTGTACACTTTTTGTGTGTTGTTATCATTTTGGTCCACTCTTTTTTGGTGCGCACATGGACTGTTTCTTTTGTCATGAAATACTTTCAATACCGACGTTGCATGAGATGTATTACAGAGTGGTGGTAGACACCCTGTAGTTATAGTTAGGATCCCCTAAGTTAGTGACTTCATAGATATTTGAGCATTAGTACATGTATGCCTTTTTGATGATTCTCCACGAACCTTTGCAGACCTATTGCTTTTTCTACATTGGCAGATGATGCAGTTTCATGTTGTTTGGTCAAGGGTGTGCAAAGAAAGCAGGGGGTCCAAAAACTGTTTCTTCCTGAAACATTCCTTTTCAATACACTTTTTACTTGTTTGTAGGTAAGTAGTGAATACATTTTAAAAGTTATAAATCATTTAAACTTAGTGATATATAAGGTCGTGAAACACAGCAAAATTTCACAGTAATTTTGCGGTACTTGTTAATGACAAAGCAGTATATGATTGCATGATGTTCTGGGTAATCTACTACCAGTTTAAAAAAGTGGTACTAGGTATGGCAAATTATCTATACGTTTCTGGATATTTAAAAAAAATCACAGAGTACTAAGGTACCATCTTGGAAATACAGTGGAACTTGAAAGAAATTACAAACAAATACATATGTAAAAAATTGAAAAATTCACTGTACTACACTATATTTTACAGTGTTCCAAACTGGTTGTGCAATTAACATTTCTTTTTTTACTTCAAAAAAGAATAATAATTCAGCATTGCAATACTACTTATAACGTGCTGCACTACTGAATTTTATGTAAAAAATTGTGTAAGAAAAATCCTGTGTATTCTTTAATTTCACATATTTATTTTTTTATTTTTCCGGTAAGTACCATGGTACTTTGTAGGCATTACTGTGGCACTCCGTAAACTATTTATTTTTTTGAGTATAGAAAAAATGTATACATTTTCCTACTATAGAAAGTTGGGTTTCTCTACTCTTCCTTGCCTGAAAGAAAGACTGGGAAGACTCTCCCCAGTTTGGCTGAGTCTCCTGGCCTTTGGGCAGGGGGGGGGCTTGTGTAAGAAGCTGGGTTTCTGTTGCAGTAACCTCTCACTTGTTGCCAGATTTCTGATGCACTTTGACTTGATGTGCCCTGGGTCACTGCCAATCAGGTTCCCAAGGCCAGTGTTCTTTCCCAAAACTGTACCTTTGTACCCCCAATTGGCACCTCTCCAGCCAAATGTAAGTTCCTTGTTAAAGGAACCATGGGTACTAAGGGCACTATGACCAGGAAAGACTTCGAAGGTCTGCAGCACATATTGTGCCATCCTTAGAGGTCCTGTACCTTAACACACACACACACACACACTGAAATTGCAGGCTGCATGTTTTGGTGAAAGTGAAGAGTCGACATGGCACACATTTCTGGGTTCCATGCCTGCAACCCACTGCCTATGGTATAGGTCAGACACCCCTCTAGCGGGTGCACTATAACACTGGTGAGGGTACAGTTGCATGAGCACCGTACCCCATACAGTGTCTAAGTCCATTCTTAGACATTATAAGTGCAGGAAAGTCATAAAGAGTATATGGGCTGGGAGTTTTTCGTTACGAACTCCACAGCACCATAATGGCTTTACTGAATTCTGGGAAGTGTGGTAGCAAACTTCATAGCATAAAAACCCACACCGATGCCAGTGTGGGATTTATTATACCATGTACTCAGAGGGCATCCTAGTGGTATAGGTCAGACACCCCTCTAGCGGGTGCACTATAACACTGGTGAGGGTACAGTTGCATGAGCACCGTACCCCATACAGTGTCTAAGTCCATTCTTAGACATTATAAGTGCAGGAAAGTCATAAAGAGTATATGGGCTGGGAGTTTTTCGTTACGAACTCCACAGCACCATAATGGCTTTACTGAATTCTGGGAAGTGTGGTAGCAAACTTCATAGCATAAAAACCCACACCGATGCCAGTGTGGGATTTATTATACCATGTACTCAGAGGGCATCCTAGTAAACACCAGCCTCCCACCACAAGACGTGTTTCTGGACCCCTGGGGTGGGAGCCTTTGACCACAGAGCCCAGAAACAAAGCCTTTCCAGGGCAGAGGTGGTCACACTTCCCCCAGGTCAAGAAGAGCCATTCATGGCAGGAGAGCTTTACCGGCCTAGTCACATTTGTTACTTGACCACCAGCCTATTCTGCTATCAGTAGCAGGCCGCCTTTTCAATCTCCCCGCCTTTTCGGCAGTAAGAGAGGTGGGAAAAATTAGAACAGTCCAGAAGGTGTGCACACCTATGTCAACTCCACCCCTCAGTTGGAGGAGTTGAAGTGAAGTCCAAGCTTCAGTTCCTGTCATCTTGTAGATGGCAGGCATTCTCTAATCAGAATCAGGGATTGTGCCCACTCCCCCACATGCGGTGAGCACACCAAGGGTGTAGTCACCCTAAGGTCAGTAGCTCATTGGATACTGACTTCGAGATCCCAAATAAACCCCCAAAATACAGTATTTAGGGGCAGCCTTGAACCAAGAAGACAGATTCCCCCATCCTACAAAGCCCATATGTTGCCTTTCAAAGGCATGTTGTGTTTGGGGTTTTCCCATATGCCTAATTCACATGGCAATGATGCAAGTCCTGTCAGGATCCTATGCCCTATTCACATTGTCAATGATGTGCAAGTGTGCGTCTCTGGGACATGGAGCAGGTGTACTGATGTTGTTTCACTTGGTCTTCATGACAGGTATCTGCCTATGAGAAGGGAGAGATATGGATGGAGATCGTCAGGGCTGTCAGAAGTGCGGGGGGCCATCGCCGGAAGCTGAGGAACATCCGGGAGAGGTGGCAAGACATCCGGTGCTGGACCCGTCTTATCGCCTGGGTCCAACTGAACATGGAGGCACCACGCCGGCATTGTGGAAGCCGCCACCTCACCCCCCAGATGCTCCGGGTCCTGGCAGTGGTCTTTCCAGACCTCCATAGGCAGGTGCAGGAAGGACAGCAGCAAGGAGGGGGTAGGTACATGGCTGTTTGTTTTTTGTTTTTTAAATATTTTTTTATTTAGGTCAGCAGATACCCAAATCTCATCATTTACAACATAAATTCCCACTTTGATAAAAGAGTACATCAAAATACATTAATACATAGATTCACAGCCAATTGGCCAAAAGAGACCATACTTTCTGGCCGAATAGCTTTTTACTTATTCCCTTTGTTTTGTATACAGCAGTCTCTAAATAAAATATAGAAAGTAGCCTAGATTGCCAATTACTAAAAATTGGCGGTTTGACATCTAACCATTGAGTTGTAACACACAAACGGAAAATTGACATACAAATAAATAAAAATCCCTCCACTACTACTGTCCTATTTCTAGTTACGTTTGTCTGACGACCCATGATTACCAATTCAGCTGATAACTGAACCTGTATCCCCGAACTGACATTCAAAAAATATTCCACATTAATAATGAACTTATTCAGCTTAGGGCACAAAAAAAACATATGAGCCTAATCTACAGCACTAAGACTACACCGGCTGCATTTATCCCCTTTTACAGACATCCATTTGGCCAGGTTCGCCGGCGTATAATATAGGTCAAATAATGACGTAAAGTGCTGACTTTTTAAAGGCCCATTAAATAAAACTTTCGATAGTTCAATTACTCTTGCCAAGTCCAAACCTACGATAGACAATTTTCTTTGCCATTTATCCTCCCATACAACTAAATCATCATCTGACTCTTTGACAAGGAGTTGATAGATTGTATCAATTTTAGTTTTTGTTCTAATTGCTTCAATGATGCTAACTTTTTCAATCATTATTTGCTTTTGTATTTTCCTTTGATCCAGAAAACTTCTTAGTTGAAGATATTTAAAAAAGTCTGTCCTTGCCAAAATATAGTTCTGCTGTAAATACAAAAAAGAAACCATCTGATTTCCCTGAAATAGGTCTCCTAATATACGTATTCTTGCTATACGCCACCTGGTCATTACCTGATCCCTTAAAATACTTGGTAATAAGAGGCAACTATTAAGAGGTGTATAATAATTCAAATTTAGACTCAAACCTAACCTACTTTTAATTTTCTTCCAGTTTTCATATTCAGCCCACAGAATTCTGAATTTTGTCTTTTTATAATAGCTGGGCTCAATTTCTCGAACCAAGCATTGCTTGGCCTCTTCACCAAATACCATTTCATAAATTGATGGCCTGACTGCTTCTTCTATTATGACATCTTGATTAATCAGAATGTCCATATGTTTTAGTAATGCTGCCCAGTAATACAAACGGAAGATAGGAATCCCCCATCCCCCTCTCTCTCTAGGTAATATGCACCACTTCATCGCTCTCCTCGATCTACGATAGCTCCAGAGAAACCTTGAGCACATTCTATCAGCCTTAACAAAAAAAGATGTGGGAAAGAAGAGAGGGATTGTGCGAAATAAATACAAAAACTTAGGAAAAATTAACATTTTTAAAACATTACTCCGGCCACATAACGACAAATGAAGATTATTCAACCTCTCCAGCGTTTTATTCACCGAGCCTAAAATAGGGTCTACATTTAGCCGTACTATTTCATCCACTTTTGCAGAAATTTTAATGCCCAAATAAAGAGCTTCAGATGCAAAACTCATATCAATTGGACGACCAGCTTCTGAATGAATTAGCTGCGTTTTAGAGATATTTATTTATAGCCAGAGTACTCACCAAATTTCTCAGCTGCCTCCACTATTTTTGATAGTGAAGCTTTTATATCTGATGTTACTATGGCGATATCATCCGCGTATACGAATATTTTATACTCTACCCGATGTATCTGAACTGGAGTAATTCCAACTTCTGCCTCTAGCTTATTTAAAAAGGGTTCAATATATAAAGAAAATAGCAGGGGGAGCAAGGGCTCCCTTGCCTTGTCCCTCGTGTTATTACAAAATTCTTAGAGAGATCCCCAGCTATCCGAATTGACGCCATCGGTCTAGAGTATAACGCCTGAATTGCTTTGATAGAGTCCCTTGAAAATCCCTTCCAAGCTAAGATAATCTTAAAAAATTCCCAGAAACCCTATCAAAGGCTTTTTCCGCGTCTAGCAGGGCAACCGCGACAGGGGAGTTAGTTGCTTGAGACCAATCGAGGAGAGAGATAATTCTTTTTACATGATCTGTGGTGTCACACTTAGATATAAAACCATGTTGTCTTTTTGAAACTAGATTTGAAATCATAGTATTCAGTCTATTAGCTAACACTTTTGAGTAGACTTTACTGTCCACATTTAAAAGTGAAATTGGTCTATATGACCCCATCTCAGTTTCTTTCTTTCCCTTCTTTTTAAATATAACAATAATCACTTCAGACCATGAGTCTGGAGGATTACCCGAAAATGCCTGTTGAAATACCTCAAGAAACTCTTTTTTAAGTAACTTTCTAAAAGTACGGTAAAATTCAAGCGGAATGTTATCCGGTCCCATAGCTTTACCAAGGGACAAACCTAATAAAGCTTTTTCAATTTCATCCCAAGTTATGGGTGCGGATAACAGTTCGCTTTCCGTTTCTCTAAGTCAGGTAGATTCCAAATTGCTCAAATAATTTGTGACCCGGGGTCCAACTGAAGTCAATTCTAAGGGACCTGTATATAAATCTTGATAGAATTTATGGAAGGCTTCCAAAACACCTCCCTTTGTGTCTTGCAAAATACCATTTGAATCCACCACTTTTTCAATCTAATTGAAGACTGTTTTCTGCCGCACCCTTTTTGCTAAAATTCTCCCCGTATTTTCACTATATTCGTACGCTTGCTCCTTATATTGATTATATTTAAGGGCAAATGGTCTGCAATATTAGAATAGGCAATAGCTCTTTTAACTGTTAGGTCTCTCTTGGCGGTACCGATATCTTGGCCTAGTCTAATGGCTTTAGATAAATTATGTCCCGCCTCCATAACCAAATCATAGTCATCCTTATTCTTAGCTATCCTTTCCTTCCATCTACCATTAAAATAACTAATGGTCTCCCCCCTGACTATCGCCTTAAAAGCGTCCCATACAATCTGATTCGAAGTGGTCTTTTTATTAAATTAAAAAAATTCCTGTATTACTTTAACCATGTGTTGGCAATACTTTTCATCCATCAATAAATTCCTCTCAAAAGACCATAATTGTTTCTTCTCCATTGTGTGAATACCAAGAGTTAATTCCAATATTAAGGGGTTGTGGTCTGAAACCAGCTTAGGAAGAATTTCTACACAGACTGCGAGCGGGAGGAACATGGCGGCAGGCTGACGCCGGCTGCGGGGAGCTCAGGTCTGTTTGTGGATTCCCCATCTCAGCGCGGTGCAATGACGGCAACTAATCGGTGAGCGGATGCGTGAAACTTTCCTTATGGCTTTAGCGGCTTCTTTCTAATGCTTTTTCCCGTTTTTTACCTTTTCCCCGCTGCTACTGCAACTGCGATCGAGTGTGCATGGCGTTAGGACCCTGTGGTGTGTTGCTCTCACCCAATGGGAGTGGCGTTTGTTCCGGAGTCTCTGGAGGTCGAGGCGGGGAATAGAATCGTCGTTGGAGAGGAACCGTTGTGTCAATGAGGATGTCGGGCAAGTTTATGGCGGAGGACGAGGTCGGTGCTTGCTAGGATTATTCTCCGCTCACCTTCCAGTTATAACTGCAACTCTCTACGGTCAGTCAGGGGAGAGCGGGGCTGCATTGCACAGGTCGCAGAAAGCGCTGTGTATACGTTTGATATTGTAAGATTGGAAGGCGATAAATATTTAGGAGGCTGTCATTATGAATGAATTACTTGGGGTTGACACTGTCCTTGCCCCCACCCGGCCGTTGCAGTGCAGGGAATGGACTTAGCCACTCAATTAGCCCCAAACTCATCGCAATCAGTTTGCCCTAAAGTAATTGAGGCGTCAGACACTGAGAGTGATAAAGGGGCATCCACAGTATCATCTGCTAGGAACAGATATCAACTACGGTCCAATCTCGTTCTACAAAAAAACTGACTTCTTTTGAATAACCCAGTGGGTCCAGAGGTAGTTGCTCTCACTCCTAGGGGGCGAAGGAAAGAGAAAAGGGAAAAAAATCTAAGAGTAGGGGAGTCAAAAAAACGGAGTTGCCAAAATGTTATTCTATCTCAACCAAAACCCACTCCCTCATTAAAATCATATTTTAAAATCATGGAGAAGATGGCCGATCTTAAGGGGAATAAGTCTCCCTCCCTCTCCTCTACCTCTACCTCTGCTCCTGTTAAACAACCTATAACTCTGGATACGGCACCACAATCGGTATCAGTATCTGCTACAGTACCCGTGAAAAACAGATACACTGTTTTAACAAGTGGCCCAGAAGTAGAGGACCAAACACTGCCTGAAAAGGAGATATTAATTCATCAAAGCCCTCTACCAACAGTGCATGGTTTATCCACTTCTATGGATGCTGAAGCAGCTGAGAATAGTGGTGGTAGCTGCCAGGAGGGAGTGTTAGCTGGCTCAGATGGAAACATCTCGCAGGTGGAGGCATTTTTACATAACCTGAGAGAGGATCTTCTATCTAAATTCGAAATCTCGGAAGCAAACCAAAAAAGCATCCACGAAAAATGTTCCAATCTAGAGGCTAAACTTGATGATGTTTGTAAACGGACTACCATATTGGAAGAGGACGTAACTTTGCTCTCGGGGGCTACACAGCGACACGAGAAGGGCTTAGAGACCCTTAAGGCCCAGAATAGAACTCTCCAGATGGACATCGAGAGACTAGAGATTCAGTCCAGAAGAAATAATTTGACATTTCTAAAGATTCCGGAGGGGGTAGAAAATGGGGACGTTAAGGCACTGATCTGTAAACTCCTTAGAGAGGGAGTCAGTCAGTCAGTCAAATACTCTTTATTCGATTTATAAAATCATAAAAGGCATAAAAACATTTTTTGTACACATATAAAATAATTTGATACATTTTCATAGTCAACTCAAGCAATACAATGGGTCAAAAGGATAAAAACACATAAATGACATGGTTAAAAGTTCATTATGTCACAGGCCATGGGGCATTATGTAATTTGATCCTGGAAGCCGTCACTAAAGAATTGGCAACACAGAATGTAATGCGGATGCTGCTCAAAGACTGAAGGAAAACTAGTGCCGGCCTCACTTGTGCAAAGCCAGCCTCCCTCAGAATAGGCCGCGGGTATTTTTTTCTGATGTCCGAGAAATGCCCGCAAAACATTACAAAGTGCATTGTGTCTTGGGTTGAAAATTGATCACAAGTGCAAGGGGTGGCTAAATCTGGTTTGACCCAAGTAGGATAATTGCCCAAATAAAAATGAATCAAATTGAAAATTAAATCTAAACTTTATCAATAAAAACCTATGAAATGGCTTTGTGACAGTTATAAGGTATTGCTCAAGTGAAAAAGAGCCTAAAAGCATATAGTGGGATCGCACAGTGGGTTTCAACGTTTCCCTTTCCTCCCTGGCTTGGCTGGCCCTTTCCATAAAGAGTCTTTTGACCAAATTCACATCCGCCTTCCTGATACAGGATGGAGACAGGAAAAGGTCTGGGCGTCCCAGATATTCAAAGGATTTTCTCAGATACTCCTACCAGGGCACTTTGTGGGAGTGGTCTAAGGACATTACGTCTGCTAAGATCGCGTGATTAAGGGTTAGTTCCTTGTTGAGCCAGGTCTTAAGCCAGAATGTTAACGGTGCCAGGTTAAGCCTGTCAGTGACATAAAGTCAGAGTCGACTGGGGCACGGACAACAAGGAACGCAAAAACCTGTTTTCGACCCTCTGGATTGTCTCTAGATGTACATATCCCCATAGGGCCGACCCATACATCGCGATCGAAATGCATTTAGCAATATAGACCTTAAGCAAGGCCTCCATGGGCCTTGCACCCAACCTTTTTGTGAAACCCATGAGAGTCATGGTTGATCTAGCCACGGATAGGCTCTTTGCTCTCACCTGGGGGCCCCAAGAGCCCCTCTCATCAAAGAGCACCCCAGGTATGGGAACACTGCTACCCTAGTAACCACCTCGCCCTTACATTTAAAAAGTTTTGATTTACCCCTGTTCCTATGAAAACCGACCACCATGGTATGAGATTTATTAGCAATTACCTTTAGGTCCAGCCTGTCCATAAATGCCCCAAATGCATCGAGTAGGAGCTGCAGGCCATTACCAGTCCGGGCTATGAGGACTGCGTCATCCGCGTATAGGAGAGCAGGGATCTTTGCATCTCCTATACGCGGGACGTCCCCGTCCACCTCCTCCAAATGTTGACCCAGACCGTTGATGTAGATGGTAAAAAGGAGGGGGGCCAAGATACAGCCCTGGCGCACTCCACGCATAGATTTAAAGCGGGTAGTGCACCTTCCCTCATTTGTGACCCGGATTTGGGAGAACAGCTTGTGATGGAGGGATGCCATGAATTTAACTAATGCCCCATCTATGCCAAGTTCCAGGAGGATTGCGCATAGTTTGGCCCTATTCACCAAATCGAAGGCCGAGGAGAGGTCCATAAAGGCCAAAAACAGCGACCCCTCCTTGGCTACTGTATACTTGGCAATCAGCATGTGCAGATTGGAGCATTGCTCCAGGGTACCTCTGTTCTCCCTGAACCCATACTGGATGTTTGATAGCCCACCGCATCCCTCAATACTGTCCCTTAACTTAACCAGGAGGACTCTGCCTAAGATCTTTATAGCAGAATCTAGGAGAGAAATGGGTCTATAACACCCTGGGTCATCGCGCCGGCCTTTTTTAAAGATCGGCACTATGATTGAGGTAGCCCAGGAGGCAGGCAAGAGATTGCCGTTGGCAGCATTAAAGATATTAGACAATATACTGGCCCAAAGCTTCGGGGAATGTTTATAAAAATCCACTGGCACCCCATCCGGCTCAGAGGCTTTGTTTTTAGTTGACTCTAAGATAGCTATCTCCACCTCTACTTCGTTGAAGGTTACTGGTCCTGTCTCGGGGACTGTACATATATAGCCTGAGGCTTCTGAGTCCATGTCACCGTAGACTGCTCTAAAGTGGCTCAGCCATTTGTCATCAGGGATAACACAGTCCATAGCACAATTGTCCGAATCCGAGAAAAAAGGCTCATTAATTATTGTTCAAAATTTGCTCCTATTACAAAGAACGTCTACTGAGAGTAAATTATCCCAAGCCGCTGCCTTTATATCGTCCTTCCGTTGTTTCAGTAGCTTGCTTGTACTCTCTCCTTAGCAGTGTAATTACTGCCTTGTCCCTCGGGTTGTGTTTTAGGGCTGACATAAGTGCTCTATGTGTTTTTGAACACTTGGAGTCGAACCATCGACGGTGATTATTTACTACCTGCCTTGATTTGACCGTCAGATCTGTGGAGATGTGTGTGCATATGGATTCAAATGCCCCCATAATGTCATAGTTTGTTGCACTCAGGTCCCCACAAGTGGCCATATAACCCTCGATTTTTGGGAGGAGGTCTGCGTAAAAGGTTTCAGGGACCACGTTTGTCCACTTTATCCTTCTCCCCTGGTCCACGGGGCGTAGCGCTGGCCTAATCTTAACAGTGCGTGACATGGGTCCCATGGAATCCCCCCATTTTACTTCAAGTAGGACGGGATAATGATCACTAAACGGGGAAACGACTGTGGTATAGAAAACAACCCTATATAAAGTCCCCGAGGTCACAAAAATGTAGTCTATGATGGACCCAGGGTCTGAACCCGAGTAGGTATTAAGTCTCATCTTCCCATCCGGGGTCATAGGTTCAGATAAGTTAAAATTAGCCAGCAACTCTTCCAGTGCCTCTCCAGCCTTGGTGTGCTGAAAATGGGTGGCCCCTGAGCTAGGGGGGCCCATGGGGTCGCCTATACTACATATGTTATGGCAGGGGTGAATGTTAAAATCGCCCAATAAGATGCACTCGTCATTGGTATTTTTATCTTGACCGACTGAAAATAAAAAGGATTCCAGGGTGGCAATATGGTCATTATCATTTTCCCTGTTCCAAGAGTTATAAAAATTGATAAAGAAGGTTTTCCTGCTAGGGGAAACCTCCCTTTCCACAATTAAAAGATTTGGTGAGCTACTATTGATTATTTTTAAAGCCCCCTTAAGTTTCAATGAAAAAAAGAGAATAAGACCTCCCTTGGCTCTACCAGTACTGCTAGGGACTGCCGGAATGGCAAAGCTTACAAAACCGTCCAACCAAAAACCAGGCAAGGTGTACCATGTTTCCTGTAATGCTATAATGTCGTGGCTAATGATAAAGCTAACCCATGCGTCATTTCCTCTTATTGCTCTAACCCCAGCCACGTTCCAACTAAGGATTTTACAAGCTAAACCCTCATCGGAAGTGGGGGCCTCAACCGTGGGAGCAGGCCTCGTAACCGCCAGTCAATCGATTTCTTCTAGACCCGACAGGGGGGCAAAACCGATTGCTCAGGACCGGCCCGCAACCCACAGCGGGGCTGGATACTGAGTGGGGAACAGGTACCAGGGTTACAGTGTCTGTCCTTAAGGTATTGGTGCGCTCATGCACATCTGGACATATCCCTCCCGATACTGGGATTAACCCCCACCACCGTGTGGATAGTCGGAGGTCACCATGAGACTTTACTAGGGGGGGATAAAAGTAACCCAAGGGGACAGGTCTCAACTGGTCTTTTACTGAGATATGAGAACCGTCCCAGAACAGTCTGTCTGCCAAATTGGCCCTGTCAAAGTTAATTAAGACACAGTCCCCCTGGATGGTCTTCGCACGCCTCCCTATCCAGCCCACCCTCCTTGCAAAGATGATCCTGTCGGAGATGACAGCCCCACTACAAACATCATCACACCAGGATCGAGCCGTTGCCATGAGGTCTGGGACGGTTTCAAGCTCTCCCTCAATAAGTGGAGGAACCCCGGTAAAGATGGAAACAAGTGGGGCAGCTTCCGGTGGTAAATCCAAGTTGACCTGGCTAGGTCTTACCCTTTTGTTAATGGGAACCTTAGATTGTTCAATTGGGCGGGCGGGAATATTGGGGTATGGTGAAGTTTCCTCCAAACCTGTGTGGGTGGTTATAGGGTCCCTTGTCCTGTTGCTAGCTTTGGCTTGCACCACCTCACTATAAAGTGGTCCCGATTCCCCTGTTTTGGCCCCCTCATTACCACTATTACCGTTCCCTTTGAACCCCACATTGTGCGCTTTTAAATGCGAATGTGTGATGGTGTACAAGTCTATCCAGGAGTGAGCACTTCTTTAAAAGTCCTTCCAGGCAGGTATTCAATGTGTCCACGATGTCCTTTGAAATACCTATAAGTAGGGGCTCAATCCAGGCGGTAAAAAGGGACTCCATCTTGTCTCCCAATGAGTCTGATGCCCCAGGTGGCACAACCAGGGCGTTCTTGGGTTTTCCCCGTTTCCGCTTAAGTGATGGTTTGCACTGCTGGACGCTAGGGGACACGGGGAGCATGACTGAGAAATCTGGGAGTAAGTCAACACTGGAAATAACCGGTGGAATGGGGTTAGCGATGATCACCTCCGGTTTGAGGGGGATGTGGGAAGCTTCAGCAGGATTCTGGGTGTTGGGGGTAGTGGGTAAAGATGAAGATGTCAAGCATGTTCGGCATTCGCAATCTCCTTTGTGAGTGCCCCCACAGCAGAGGAGAGGTACGTCAGGATGGAGTTCGAATGTTTAGGTACCTTTGCTTTGCTTCCCCCTCCTCTACATCGGTGACTTTCTTACGCTTACCCATCTTTCGTTGTCAGAGGGCTAGCCCTGCCCTGCCTCCTCCTGCCCCGGACGGCCACTGACGGCCCACCCTTTGCCCGGGCTTAGCCCAGCGCCGCCCGCGCGCATCCGCGACGCAGAGGGAGCACCTCGCCTTTATGCGCCTCCGTGCGCGCTATTGGCCGGAAGTGGGCGTGTCCGCCGAGGAGTCTGGGAGCTGTAGTCTTCCCCCACTGCGGCCCCGCAATGGAACTTGCGGTGGCGGCAGGGAAGACCGACAGCGTCAGGGCCCCAGATGTGTGTGGCAGAACGAGTGGCTGGCAACCCCCCAGCAGGTGACTCTTCGCGGCGTTGTCCCCCGCTCCTCAGTGGGACCTCCTCGCCTTTATGCGCCTCCGTATGCGCTGTTGGCTGGAAGTGGGTGTGTCCGCCGAGGAGTCTGGGAGCTGTAGTCTTCCCCCGCTGCGGCCCCTCGATGGAACTTGCGGTGGTGGCGGGGAAGACCGACAGCGTCGGGGCCCCAGACGTGTGTGGCAGAACGAGTGGCTGGCAACCCTCCAGCAGGTGAGTCTTCGCGGCGTTGTCCCCCGCTCCTCAGTGGGAGCTCCTCGCCTTTATGCGCCTCTGTGCGGGCTGTTGGCCGGAAGTGGGCGTGTCCGCCGAGGAGTCTGGGAGCTGTAGTCTTCCCCCGCTGCGGCCCCGCGATGGAACTTGCGGTGGCGGCTGGGAAGACCGACAGCGTCAGGGCCCCAGATGTGTGTGGCAGAAAGAGTGGCTGGCAACCCTCCAGCAGGTGAGTCTTCGCGGCGTTGTCCCCCGCTCCTCAGTGGGAGCTCCTCGCCTTTATGCGCCTCCGTGGGCGCTGTTGGCCGGAAGTGGGCGTGTCCGCCGAGGAGTCTGGGAGCTGTAGTCTTTCCCCGCTGCGGCCCCGCGATGGAACTTGCGGTGGCGGCAGGGAAGACCGACAGCGTCAGGGCCCCAGACGTGTGTGGCAGAACGAGTGGCTGGCAACCCTCCAGCAGGTGAGTCTTCGCACCGTTGTCCCCCGCTCCTCAGTGGGAACTCCTCGCCTTTATGTTTCTCCGTGCGCGCTGTTGGCCGGAAGTGGGCATGTCCGCCGAGGAGTCTGGGAGCTGTAGTCTTACCCCGCTGCGGCCCCGCGATGGAACTTGCGGTGGCGGCAGGGAAGACCGACAGCGTCAGGGCCCCAGACGTGTGGCAGAACGAGTGGCTGGCAACCCTCCAGCAGGTGAGTCTTTGCGGCGTTGTCCCTGACATTGATCTCGAATCTGAAATTCAGAGAGCACACAGAGACCCTTTTAGATTGCACACTGAGAGGAAGACCCCTAGGAAGATCTTGGTGAATTTTCACACCTACACAATTAAAGAGCTAATTTTGGGAAGTACATTGTCAGACACTTCACTTCGAATAGATTCAGCTAAATATCTTATTCGTTCTGATGTGGGGAAAGCTACGGCACAGAGGCAGTGGGAGCTAGGGAGCAGGATGCCGGCTCTGAGAAGTATGGGCGCACAGGTCCAGATGAAATGTCCGGCATTCTTAAAAGTAGTTTGGAGGAATAAAACACTTAGGGGCCGATTAGGATGGCGGACGGAAGAGCCACCGCGGCCCTTGAGTAGGCGGAAAAAGCCTTTTCCCTGTCCGCCTGCCGCGGATACTCCGTCCGCCATATCAGGATAGGAAAACGTGTCAAATTTCCGTCCGCGACGGAAAAGCACGCACCGCCGGCCAACTACAGACGACCACGCGGCGGACGGAACACAACCGGACGCACCGCCGTACATACTGACGTCTAAGACCGCCCCCCAATCAAGATGGCGGAAAACACACATAAAACCGCAGCGGAAAAACAACCTGTCTGAACACGGCGGAATCCCCACAGCGAGCATAGGTGACACAGCAGAGATACCCACCGCAAGCTGACCACCACCATGGACCCAGCGCTACACGCTTTCCCGATGCTCTTCGCGATCCACCACGTCCTAGTCATGGCCTACTATGGACGACGACGCAGGTAAGGCACAAACCATTGGCTGTCTGGAGGGGAATACCAGCAAGGGACGTGACGTAGGGAGGGGGAGTGTCATGTTACCGAAACCACTGATGAGAAGCAAATACGAATACACATTTGTAGTACGCAAGCAGGAATGACAACGACAGACCACGAGACTTGATAGACTACCTTTATTGTACAAAATAGGGGTTTAATCACAGAGTATGCGTGAGCATGGGCAAAGTGGGCACCAGAGCAGGTACATCATAGGCAGGTAACGAGAGGGCAGAATGCAGTATCAGAGCATCAACAGGGCATTGTGGAGTACAGAGCAGGTACATCATGGGCAGTAAACGAGAGTGCAGAATGCAGTATCAGAACAGCAACAGGGCATTGTGCCCAACAGAGCAGCTACATCATAGGCAGTAAACGAGAGGGCAGGATGCAGTATCAGAGCATCAACAGGGCATTGTGGAGTACAGAGCAGGTACATCATAGACAGTAAACGAGAGTGCAGAATGCAGTATCAGAACAGCAACAGGGCATTGTGCCCAACAGAGCAGCTACATCATAGGCAGTAAACGAGAGGGCAGTATGCAGTATCAGAACAGCAACAGGGCATTGTGCAGTACAGAGCAGGTACATCAGAGTCAGCACATTAGAGGGCAGAATGCAGTATCAGAACAGCAACAGGGCATTGTGCATAACAGAGCAGGTCCATCAGAGGCAGCACGTGAGAGGGGCTAAGTGCATCAACAGTCCATTGCACAGAACAGGTCCATCAGAGGCAGCACGTGAGAGGGGCTAAGTGCATCAACAGTCCATTGCACAGAACAGGTCCTTCAGAGGCAGCACGTGAGAGGGGCTAAGTGCATCAACAGTCCACTGCACAGAACAGGTCCATCAGAGGCAGCACGTGAGAGGGGCTAAGTGCATCAACAGTCCATTGCACAGAACAGGTCCATCAGAGGCAGCACGTGAGAGGGGCTAAGTGCATCAACAGTCCATTGCACAGAACAGGTCCTTCAGAGGCAGCACGTGAGAGGGGCTAAGTGCATCAACAGTCCATTGCACAGAACAGGTCCATCAGAGGCAGCACGTGAGAGGGGCAGTATGCAGTATCAGAGCATCAACAGGGCATTGTGCAGTACAGAGCAGGTACATCATAGGCAGGTAACGAGAGGGCAGTATGCAGTATCAGAACAGCAACAGGGCATTGGGCAGTACAGAGCAGGTACATCATAGGCAGGTAACGAGAGGGCAGTATGCAGTATCAGAACAGCAACAGGGCATTGTGCAGTACAGAGCAGGTACATCATAGGCTGCACAACTACGTGTCCCTACCAACCCGTCACAGGAACCACAAGAGTGCCACGCAGTTCTCAATGGACACACCATGTGAAATAACATTTGAGTGAAGTGTACAGCACCTCACATCACAGAATCAGGGGGACTGCGTGAACTACCTGCCTCGGACACACTGGCAGCACCAGCAACAGGAGTGTGAGACACAGCCACAGCCCGAGTGACACACACATGGGCCACGGACCCAGACACACTGGCAGCACCAGCAACAGGAGTGTGAGACACAGCCACAGCCCGAGTGACACACACATGGGCCACGGACCCAGACACACTGGCAGCACCAGCAACAGGAGTGTGAGACACAGCCACAGATGTAGTCACTGACACGTGAGCCACTGACCCAGACAGACTGCCAGCGCCAGAAACAGGAGTGTGCAACACAGCCACAGATCTTCTAACTGACACGTGAGCCATAGACCCAGATACACTGCCAGGACCTGCAACAGGAGAGGGCACAACTGACACTGTGCCACCATCTGATACATGAGAGTCAACTGCACCAGCGCCACTGGGACAACTGAAATGATGAGCCACAGGGCTGTATGGGCCAGGAGGCAGGGTGGGCCTGGGAGCTGGGCATAGCTGACCTAGAGCCAAATCGGGGTTGGCAGGTGTCAATGGTGTGTGTCTGCGTTTCTTAGGGATGTGTGAGTGCACCCTGGACAGGACAGGACTGCCAAGTGGTGGGGACTCCAAAGAATCACCACCCACCATAGGTGGAGCATCTGCTGCCGGGGATCTGGTTTCTGGGGACGTGCTGGAGCCTGCTTGTCGTTTGCTCTGTGCCTGCCGCCTGGACTCGGAATCATGTGTAATGGGGGATGCAACAACAGGGGACACCCTCCTCTGCTTCTGACTGGCCTGGATGGGAGTGGAGGTATGGGGGGACTCCGCCGCGGAGACATCAGTTTGGCGTTTAGTAGAAAACATCAGCCTCAGTGCAGCCAGGGGTGAAGTATGCCTGTCCTTGATAGCGCCATTGTCCATGCTAGATGCCTTGTCCGTAGGATGTGCCTTATCCTTAGGTGGAGTGTTGTCTCTGGATGTAGCCTGTGCCCTGGTCGCCGCCCTGTTCCTGCCAGCAGACTTGTCGTCTGTGGTGCACCTGTCTCCAGTAGACACCTGCTCTCTGTGTGTGTCCCAGCCCTTGGGAGTGTTCCTATCCACTGCTGTGGGCATGCCCTTGGGAGTCTCCCTGCTCTTAGTAGCTGCCTTAGTCTTCTCACTGTCCTTGGGAGTGTCCCTTTCCTCTGCTGTGGGCCTGCCCTTGGGAGTCTCTCTGCTCTTAGTAGCTGCCTTAGTCTTCTCACTGTCCTTGGGAGTGTCCCTTTCCTCTGCTGTGGGCCTGCCCTTGGGAGTCTCCCTGCTCTTAGTAGCTGCCTTAGTTTTCTCACTGTCCTTGGGAGTGTCCCTTTCCTCTGCTCTGGGCCTGCCCTTGGGAGTCTCCCTGCTCTTAGTAGCTGCCTTAGTCTTCTCACTGTCCTTGGGAGTGTCCCTTTCCTCTGCTGTGGGCTTGCCCTTGGGAGTCTCCCTGCTCTTAGTAGCTGCCTTAGTCTTCTCACTGTCCTTGGGAGTGTCCCTTTCCTCTGCTGTGGGCCTGCCCTTGGGAGTCTCCCTGCTCTTAGTAGCTGCCTTTGTCTTTTGACTGGCCTTGTCCAAGGTACAGTCCATGGACATGTGAGTATCCCTTGCCTTGGGAGTACCTTTTGTGTTGAATGCCTGTGTAGCTCCTGAAGGCATGTCCCCCAACAACACTTGTGGATCCTGTGTGTGTACTCCAGTGTATCTGACGTCGTCTACGTGAACAGATTTAGCTGATCTAGGGGATGGGGACTGTGCCCTGCGTGCCCTGACGTGCTGTCTGACGCTGCTTCTAGTGCAATAACCTGTATTTGAGTCCTGCTCTGAATAATCACTACCCCCTGAGACATCCAGCGGTGTAGATGGGGAAACAGAAGTAGCACCCTGTTCATGCGACTGTACTATTGCAGACGACACACTGCTTGCCAATGACTGCACTGTCCTGTGTAGACCTGCAAGATCGCCATGCATCCCTTCCATGAATGCCACCACCTGCCCCAACTTCCTATCATGGTCCAGGAAAGCATTTGTCATATTGGTCTGCCCCACACACAGCTGTCGCAGCAGATCAACGGCCTCAGCACACAGTGCATTTTGGCTCACCGTGGCAGGGGCAGCGGTGCCTGCACCGAACGCCACTCTGCTCCCCCTACTCCTCCGGCCACGAACAGTACATGGTGCAGTTGGCGGAAGTGTGGGCCCTGTGTGCTGTCTTCCGACAGAAGGTGATGAGTGCCCACTCCCAGTCTGTGACAACAGTGCAGGCTCACCAAGAGTGTCCGACGAGGAGGACGATGGTGTCTCCACATGCGAGTCCTCAGGGACGGTCCTGTCCCCCTCTCCGGCGCTGGCCTCCTCTGTGTCAGTCTGCGTGTGTGCGAAGTCTGAGCCAGACTCATTTCCTCGACTACTCTCCACCGTCTGTGGCTGAGTGTCCTCTGTCAAAGCTGAAATGCACATAAAAGATGTGTGAGTCATGGGCAGACTGACGTACAGAAGGAACAGGATAGCCAAATTACATAGCTGACAAAGATTTTGGAGCCCTCATCCTGCACATGGCCCACCCCTACCAGTCATCCTCACATTTCCTGCCATGGGGCCATGGACCACTAGGGGATGTGCTTCAACACTCAACTACTAAGCAAGTGGCGTGTCAACATGGCGGACCTGGATGTCAAATGAGAACCACCCAATGGGACCAAAATGGCATCACAGGCATACATACGCAACACGGAACTCAATAGTGTGTCTGTGCACCAATACATGCATAGCACTCACAGGTTTCCTACACAGACAGTATGCTCACCGCTAGTTTGCTGTTGATCGGCACTAAGACGTTCGGCCAGTTCAGGATGCGTCATTGCAATGATACGGTGCATGAGAGGGGTCATGGAGCGTCGGGCCAGACGGGGCGTCCTTGGAATCAGGCCCAGTGTTACTTCCGCTACATTCTTGCTCAGCCTGGAAATGTCGTCCCAGCGTTTGTGGCAGTGTGTATGTCGTCTGTTGCACACCCCCAATGCCCGTACTTCCCGTGCTATGCTCCTCCACAGGTCCTTGCGAAGGTGCAGCTTGACCTACCATGATGGGAGACAAAAGGGTTTAAGTCAGTGGACAGGTGGCCTGTCACACACATTGGGGCAAGACGTAACTGTCAGCAGCCATGCACAATCAGGAACATATGTCTAGCCCACACTACACAGCTAAGATAGAAATAGGCCAGATTATTTGGCCCCCTCATGCACACCAACATGTCCCACACTGCACTTACCACCCGTCCTGGTGCGCCGTAGAGGCGTCCATAGTTGCGGAGTACACCGTCCACGAGGACATCAAGCTCCGCGGCGGTGAAGGGTCGAGACCGGATCTCTTTGCCTCTCGACATGGCAAGATCACGGAGTATGGCACTAGAGCAGCAGTCGGTGGTCAGCTCAGCAGCAGCAGCAGGTCGAGGTGATGGTCACAGGCAGCAGTCGGTGGTCAGCTCAGCAGCAGCAGCAGGTCGAGGTGATGGTCACAGGCAGCAGTCGGTGGTCAGCTCAGCAGCAGCAGCAGGTCGAGGTGATGGTCACAGGCAGCAGTCGGTGGTCAGCTCAGCAGCAGCAGCAGGTCGAGGTGAACAGGCAGCACTGGTCCCCAGGGTAGGAAGTGTCATTTTGGCCAACACACATATATAGGGCCCTCAGCACGTGTCAGTGGCATACGTCGCCAGCAATTGGTCAGCCCTGGAAGCGTGATCGTGAAATGGGCCAATGACTGGCCCTGTTGTTGCGGTGCACAGCTTCCGCTACTTGCGATTGGCCATATGCGGCCAGCGTCCCTCTTCCCATTGGCTGCATGTGCAGGGACCGTCACGGGCACACATCGGCAACCGCACGTGCAAGCCCCAGGCACGGATGCTTCAGTTGCAACAATGTTCTATCACTGGCGCCTCCATGGCGGTGCACGTACTCAGCGGGGGAGGTGCAGGCCTATACACCCTGTAGATGTACTCAATGGACATGCCAGTTCATGACCCCCCTTACAGTCACCTTGCATCATCCACCGTACACCGGCCGGAGCGGCCGGGCCTAGGACGGCCGTGCCCGGCCGTGAACACAACCGCCGTGCCCGGCCATGGACACAACCGCCGTGCCCGGCCATGAACACAACCGCCGTGCCCGGCCATGGACACAACCGCCGTGGCCGTACATGTACACAACCGCCGTGCCCGGCCATGCGGTTGTGTACATGGCCAGGCATGGCGGTTGTGTACATGGCCGGGCACGGCGGTTGTGTACATGTCCGGCCACGGCGGTTGTGTCCATGGCCGGGCACGGCGGTTGTGTTCATGGCCGGGCACGGCCGTCCTAGGCCCGGCCGCTCCGGCCGGTGTATGGTGGATGATGCAAGGTGACTGTAAGGGGGGACATGAACTGGCATGTCCATTGAGTACATCTACAGGGTGTATAGGCCTGCGCCTCCCCCGCTGAGTACGTGCACCGCCATGGAGGCGCCAGTGATAGAACATTGTTGCAACTGAAGCATCCGTGCCTGGGGCTTGCACGTGCGGTTGCCGATGTGTGCCCGTGACGGTCCCTGCACATGCAGCCAATGGGAAGAGGGACGCTGGCCGCGTATGGCCTTTGGGAAGTAGCGGAAGTTGAGCACCGCCATGGCGGCGCCAATTATGTTATCTTGTCAGACGCTGAACCGTGATGTGTTGTGTGCAGTTGCGTCATGAGGGATGTGAGCGTGATAGGGAAAGGTCATATGTCATACAATATAGCATGTGTGTCCATACAATGCCCATCGGTCGGAATACAATGGGCAACAGATGTGCATTTGTACGTGTTGACGTCGGGTGTGACCCTACAGACGTTGTTACATCTTCACAACTACACAGTACATCGCGGCTGTGTGGCCAATTTATGCATCTGTTGTCAGTGTCTTGTTCTGGCGAGGTGACTACAGTGGTGGTGGTACACATGCATTCCGTGTATGTGTTTTGTACGTTGTGTCACCATGCATGTAATTACCATATGCACATCATTATTGGTGTTGGCATTTGTGCTTGATGACATGGCGTGTGTATAATTATCGTTTGTGTGCATGCAGTTGCATGTGTGTCTGTGATGTGGCTACTAAACATTAGGGTGAAGACTGAAGTTTTGTCAGTAAGGTACACATGTGATGGAGTTGTACACGTATGCTTCGGTTGTAAGTTGACCTAAGTTACATCTCTCTCCCACACAGGAGGGCTCCAAATGTGCATCGGCCATACACTGTGCTGGAGGATATGGTTGATGAGGAGGTGATTCGGAAATTCCGGCTGGATCGACGTCGGTTGCTGGAGCTTGTGGCTCAATTGTCTCCTCATCTGCAGCCACGTAGGACGTATCCTGGGTCGATACACCCACTGCAAAGGTCATGGCGGTACTACATTTCTTTGCTACTGGCACATTTCAGTTCACAGTTGGACATGCCGGGGGGATGTCACAGGCCATGTTCAGCACGGTTCTTCGGGATGTCTTAACAGCTATGATGCTGTACAAGAATGACTACATACATTTCCCACGGCCGGAAGAGTTGCCAGCTGTCAAAGCTGATTTCTATGCGCTGGGCCACATACCTCACGTTGTGGGCTCAATTGATGGCACACACATCGCTCTCATTCCACCACGGGCACGGGAACAAGTGTTCAGGAATCGCAAACACTTCCATTCGCTGAACGTGCAGGTGGTGTGCCTGGCAAACAACATCATCTCCCATGTGTGTGCAAGATTTCCTGGATCCGCACATGACGCCCACATCATGCGGAGCAGCATTGTCCCACGACTCATGGCAAATCTGCCACCCGGTCAAGCGTGGCTTGTTGGTGAGTGTGCAGTGGGGACTCTTGTGATCTCTGTGTTGCATGGGGTACCCACCATATCTTGTTGTGATGTTTGTCTCTGTCATCCCCCTACATAGGCGACTCGGCTTACCCAAACCGGCCCTGGCTCCTCAGTCCCCTACGTAATCCGAGAACAGCGGGTGAAATGCGGTACAATGAAGCACATGGAAGGACACGGAGAGTCATCGAACGTACCTTTGGACTGCTAAAGTCTAGGTTTCGGTGCCTCGATAAGACCGGAGGGGCCCTGCCTTACTCACCAGGAAAAGTATGCAGGATCGTGATTGCCTGCTGCATGCTCCACAACCTGGCAGTACGCAATGACATTGAACTGCTGTTGGACCCTGAAGACGAAGGAGTTCCTCGGCCTCCCATCCCACCCATGTCGACTGATGAGGATAGTGGTGAGGAGGAAGGTGTAGACCAGAGGCGCCAGCTCATAGATCGCTACTTCCCTTGAATGTGAGTAACTACCTCTAGTGGCGGTTGACAATGCCTCATGTATGTTTTCTGGTGTTGTGTGGATGTGGGGTCAATCAGCTGGGTGTTGTTTGTGATGGTTGCATATGTGTGTCTACATGTCTTTGGACATACAAGTCTCCATGATGTGTGTGCTCTCATCCCATGCTTTTGTGATGGTTGTCGTTTGTGTAATGTTGCTGTGCATTGTGTTGTGATGTGTGTGAATCTGTTTACTGACGTGTGTTTGCTGTCTCTGGTTTTCTCTAGGTCACTCCCGCAGCGCCATGATCATGTACGACTATGATCCCTGTACCTGTTTACGTCTGTATCTGAAGGCAATCATGTGAATAAACATGGAGGCAAAACATCATTGTGTGAGTAAATGCATTTTATTGACAGGTTGTGCTTCTGTGCTGGTGAATATTTACAAGTAAGTGGGGTGGAGGGAGTTGGAGTTGAAGGTAATGGCAGATGAAATGTCCGTACTGACACCACATTGGGGGGTGTCAGGGTAGTCCAGCAGACCAGTGGGAATGATTGTCTGTGGGACAGGATACTTAGCTGGGTGAATGTCTGGCACAGGCAGTGACATTGTCATGGTCGTCCCCTCTTGGAGCGTGTGGATGGCGCTTCAACACTGCTCTCAGCCACTTCCTGCCTCGGCCGGCCCCTCCGTCTCTGAGGTGGAACAGAGTCAGCTGGGAGGGCAGGTTGTTGATGGGCCACATCCGTCGCCAGGGGCACAGGTGGTGGTGGCGGCGGTGGAGGCGGAGGTGACGGTGGCGGGGGAGGCGGAGGTGGCGGTGGAGGCGGAGGTGACGGTGGCGGTGGCGCTACGACACTTGGTGGAGGGGGGGGGGTTGTTCCGGCCAACCCATTCCCTCCACATCGTTGCCTGCTGGCCCATGATCTGCAACATCTGGCCAAGGATGCCACAGATTTCGCGCTGGATGTTGGTGTTGTCCACTGAGTCCTGGTGTGCACAATCAGCGTTTGCCTGGGAACGGTCGTATGATGCCTGGCACCTGGCAAGGGCTTGTAGGGACTGTGCCACTGGCTGGGGTAGCTGTCCTTCCTCTGCACGGCGGTGTGTGGCTCGCCTGATTGGCTGATGTCCCGTTGCCTGTGTTTGTGGCCCACTCACCCTGCTTGTGTGTGGGGCCGTTGGACCAGCGTTGCGCGCTGGGTTATGCTGGGTGGCACCGGCAGGAGTCGTGGTGCTGGTGGTAGTGGTGGTACTGGTGGTACTGGTGGTACTGGTGGTACTGGTGGTGGTGGGGACTGTGCAGATCACAGAGACAGGTGTCGCTGGAGTCACACATGCAACGTTGGTCGGTCCCGGGAGTCCCTGTGAGCCAGATGGCCCTGGCTGCGTGCTTGGTCCCGCTCCATCCTCCGCACCGGAGCTGCCTGTGTCCTCATCACCAGAGAGTCCTGTAGGTGTGGGAGGCGAGGCTGGCGGCCGGGTACTGGTTTCCCCAGTCAGTTGACGATCACCTGAGGGACAAGATAGAGCTGGTCAGTCATGTGGACATTACATGGTTATATAGATTTGTAGACATTTCTGTTTCCTGTCGCACACACCCCACCCTCCACCACCACCACCACCACCACCCTCCCCGTGGACATGGGGGCCTGTTGGGAGTTGTAGTTTGGGCCTCTCACACACCCCACCCTCCACCACCACCACCACCACCACCCTCCCCGTGGACATGGGGGCCTGTTGGGAGTTGTAGTTTGGGCCTCTCACACACCTCACCCTCCACCACCACCACCACCACCACCACCCTCCCCGTGGACATGGGGGCCTGTTGGGAGTTGTAGTTTGGGCCTCTCACACACCCCACCCTCCACCACCACCACCACCACCACCCTCCCCGTGGACATGGGGGCCTGTTGGGAGTTGTAGTTTGGGCCTCTCACACACCCCAGCCTCCACCACCACCACCACCACCACCCTCCCCGTGGACATGGGGGCCTGTTGGGAGTTGTAGTTTGGGCCTCTCACACACCCCACCCTCCACCACCACCACCACCACCACCCTCCCCGTGGACATGGGGGCCTGTTGGGAGCCATGTACATGTTTGTGAGTTGGTGTCCAACGTGCATGGGTTGGGGCGTAGGAGATGTTTCTTCTCAGTTGTGTGAGCCTGACCATGTCGTGCTGATCGTGGCGCTTGGTTTGTACTTACCAGTCTCTTCTCCTTCGTCAAGTCCGTCTAGGCTCTCTGGGTGTAGTATCACCAGCACCTTCTCCTCCCAATCGGTGTAGGGTATGGGCTCCGGGGGTGTTCCACCGCCAGTGTGATTGGCCCTTGCGTGGTTCTTAGCTCGGATGCCCTTGACCCTGGTCTTCAGGTCATGCCACCACCTCTGAATGTCATGCTTCGTCCTCGGCACAGTCCCCGACGCATTCACCCGAGTGACGATCCTGTCCCACATGTGGTTCTTTTGCGCCACGGACGTCTGCTGGACTTGGGCCCCGAAGATGTGGGGCTCAACACGGATTATTTCATCTACCATTACCCTCAACTCTGTCTCCGTGAATTTTGGTTTTTTTTGGGGTGCCATGGTGTGTGGTGCTCAGTGTGTGAGCTGAGTGAGTTGGGGGGTGCAGGTGTGTAGTGTGTGGGATGTAGAGGATTTGTGTGGTGGGTGTTTGTATGGTGGGTGTGGTAGGGTGGTGGGTGGGTGTCTTCTATGTGAGTTTATGTGAGTTTGCAGTATCTCGATTGGGCCTCTTGCTGGCAGCAATGCTGTGATGCAAAGGATTGTGGTAGTGTGTGGGTGTCATTTTATAGTCGTGTCTCAATGGTTGTTGGCAGTCAGGTGGTAGGTGGGCGTGTTGACTTGTGTGCATTATTGGATAATTGGGACGTGTCATGGTGGCTTGTGCTTGGTGTTGGTGTGGGGGGGGGCCTTGTCAATGTTCGTATGTTTGCTTTGGACTTGCGGTACACTTTCTAACATTTGTTTGCCGCTAGGGATGTTGTGCGTGTTGGCCTTCCGCAGTGATGCTGTGGTTATCGTAGCATTCTTTCTGCCGCGGATGTGGATGGCTGTGAGTTCCGTGGTACGGGCGGATTTATCCTAATTGCAGCCACGGAGTATTCACAGGTATGGCGGTACATGTGTTATTTTCCGCGGTCATTTCCGTCCGCGGCAGTGGTTGTTCATTGGACTCCGTCCGCCGCGGACGGAGTTGGATGTGTTCCGTCCACCGCGGACGGTGTTGGTTATGATCCGTCCGCCGCGGTCGGAGTTTCGTGACATGAATATCCTAATCCCAACCGCGGAATCTCCGCGGCGCAGCCGGGAGTAAAATTTCCCCCACCATGGCGGACAGTACCCATTTCCGTCCGCCATCCTAATCGGCCCCATAATTTGTTATCACCTCAAGAAGTTGACTCGTTTCTCACTCTAATGAGAGAGAGTTCTCAGTAAAGTGTTGTCTGCCTCCCTATAATCCTCTTCTAATGATTATCTCTTATATTGTTAGAGGAGATCTATTGTAGGACTGCAGAACTGATGTTGAGAACGTGTTTTTCTTTTTCCACAAAATATATAAAGATCATAAGGGGGAAAAAGAAAAAGACAAAAAAAAGAAAAAATGTGTCGGGCGAAAAAAAATAGAAGCAAGAGCTTTAAAAAATAAATAAATAAATAAATAGCTGAGATCACATTTAGTTGTCTACTTTACTTTATAAAAGAGGGGAGATCACGATCAAACTTAGAGGCCCCAACAGGCGACAAGATCGCCAAAGCAGGTATGGGGGGGTTCCTCATGGGAGGTGGGCAGTTAGTTGGGTGGTAGGGGTAAAAAGGGAAAAAAAAATCCTCATATATTCATGAAGAAACATGGAGCTTTTGAATGGGGGCTGAGTAGTGATTTATTCAAGGTAAGGTAGACATGGCCAATACGACCTGTAAGATAAAAATCATTAGTTGGAATGTAATGGCTTGAGGGATAAGAGAAAGATGCAGAGGGTTAATGAATATCTATATAATTCTGTAGCTCATGTTTGCCTTCTCGAGGAGACCCATTTAGAGATGGTACAATGTAAGTTAGCGTTTGGTAAACGTGGGTGGGTTCAAAATATCCTCTGTTCAGACCATAGTGGTAGTAAAAGAGGGGTGGCAATAGTGATTAGATCAAATGCTGGGATCAGGCTGGTGAAATCTGAGACAGATCATTGCGGGAGATGGCTGGTGGCCTCATTAACATTAGGTCATTTACTTGTGCAGTCTACTACGGGCCTAATCAAGATGCCCCGGGGTCTCTTATGAAGTTAAATGCTAGCCTGGCTGAGAACATTGGACCTGTCATATTAGGTGGCGATTTCAATCTGATTTTTGATGAAAAACTGGACCGTACATCTAGGGTTAGATTTACACCCCCCCCCCCCCCAAAGATCCCGAACGCAGCTTAAGAACATCATAAAAGATCTCAACCTTATAGATATCTGGAGGGCTAAAAATGGTGCGAAAAGAGATTATTCCTTTTATAGTCGAAGGTATGGTCACCATTCCAGAATCGACTTTTTTCTTTTAGATCAATCGCTCTTCTCGGCGGTAGAACATATATCATACATCCCGGCTATATTGTCTGATCACTCAACAGTTGAGCTCGTAATCCACCTCAAACAGAAGGAACAGCAGAGGAGGTGGACGCTAGATAGAGCCTTGCTACTTCAAGAGGGGGTGAGCTTAGACTTAGTGGCAAAAACAGAAGAGTTCTTTAGGCATAATAATGGCTCAACGAGTCAACAGGTGATTTGGGAGACATTCAAAGCCTTTATCAGAGGCTCTTTGAGTACCTTGATGATAAGAAGAAACAAACAGATTAGAGAAAAGAAGGAAGAGCATCTCCTGAGGCTTAAATTGAAAGAACAGGAACTTCAGAGGGCTTCAGCTGACCAGTCAGATACTAAACTCCGCTTACAAAGAGAGTTGGACGGTCTACGAGCACAGTATCAAGCAGGTCTAGACAAGGTCCTAAAAGATAGATGGGATGCCAGTAAGCTCCAAAATTTTTCATATGGAGAGAAATGCTGTCGCCTTCTAGCATGGAAAACCCAAACAGATAAAACTAGAAATCAGATCAAAAGTTTATCTCTCTCTGGTTCAGGTGAAATTAGCTATGATGACGATCTAATCAGGGAAGAGGCCAAATCTTTCATGCAAAACTTATATAAAGTTAACACCTGTCACTCTACACAAAATGTAGAAAGCTGGTTAAGAAAAGTACAGCTCCCGAACCTGTCTGAAGACGATAGAACTTCTCTTACCTCCGACATCCGAGAATGCGAGGTGAGAACTCAGATTATGAAAATGGCCAAAGGGAAAGCCGCCGGTCCAGATGGGCTTCCTGTGGACCTCTACAGGATAGTTCTAGATCAGATAATATCTGTTTTAACGTTATTGTTCAATGAAATTCTCCAGTATGGGGCGTGGGCCCCAAATTCATGGTCAGAGGCCACTGTTAGTTTAATATTGAAGCCAAACAAAGACCCATCGAAAATTGAGTCTTACAGACCGATTTCCTTATTAAATTCAGATTATAAGGTATTTGCGGGAGTGTTGGCGGCGAGACTGGGTAAAGTAGTATAAACTATTATCCATTGTGATCATGTTATGTTATGTTATGTTATGTTATGAGCATTTATTACGCGCACAGCTGCTCCAGCAAAGGAGCGTCCTGGCGCCCGACAAGGTACCAACATAACACAGCTAAAAAAGGACAAACTGAAGCAGAAACAGATTTAGGGAAATAAGAAGGTCTTAACGGCCCTACGAAACGAGAACAGATCACCGAGGGCACGTAGCTCTAAAGGAAGGGAATTCCACAAAGCCGCAGCACGTACTCGAAATGAGCGGCCGCCAGCACGGCTGCGCTTAAACCGGAGGACTACTGCAAATTCAAGGTCGGATGAGCGTAGGGAGCGGACTGGGACATAGAGAGACAAGAGATTGGAAAGAATCTGAGGGGGAGAGCCCTTAAGAATCTTGTGAGACAAACAGAGCACTTTGAATTGAATCCTCTGCTTAATCGGCAACCAATGAAGAGAGCGCAAGGTGTTAGCAGTGGAGCAGTACCTGGGCAACCCCACAACCGCTCTGGCGGCTGCATTTTGCACGCGTTGAAGACGGGTGATTTCGGCCAGGTTTATCCCTACCAAAAGGGAGCTGGCATAGTCGAGCCGAGAAATCACCGTCGCCTGCACAATATGCTGCCTGGTCAAAGCATCAAAAAATTTCAGCACAGGTCTTAAGCTACGAAGGACGCCAAAGCAGCAGGCAGCGGTACGCTTAGTGTGGCAGACAAAGCTGAGATTGGGATCTAACCACACCCCGAGGTTTTTTATCTCCGAAACCGGAGTCGGGGTGGGACCAAGCTCTGAAGGCCACCACGTATCGCCCCAAAGTTCCGCTTGCTTGCCGAAGATCATAATCTCCGTCTTTTTTGCGTTCAGCTGGAGACAGTTGGACGTCATCCAGCTGGCGAACGCCCGTAGTCCATTCTTGAATCTTGGGGCATCCAGATCTGAATCCCCGCTGAGCGTGACCGCCAGCTGAGTGTCGTCAGCGTATGATACCATGGTCATACCCCACTGCTTGACGACCTCAGCCAGTGGCCTCACGTAAAGATTAAATAACGTGGGGCTCAGCGAGGATCCCTGAGGAACCCCAAGATCCAGAGGATAGAATTTAGACTGATGGGGCGGGACAGCAACGCAAAAAGATCGGTCAGCAAGGAAGGAGCGGAACCACTGGAGAGCAGGGCCAACGATTCCAGCCTCCTTCAGGCGCTGCAGAAGAATCCCGTGCGTGACGGGGTCAAAGGTCAGAGGGGTTTTATCCCCGGAAGACAACTTAATGAGCTAACATTTCAAGTCATTGCTGATATCGATGTCGCTATCGATAGAAAGCTCCCTCTGACTCTGATAGCGGTTGATGCCGCTAAGGCATTTGACCAAGTTGATTGGTCATATCCAGTGGTTCCCAAACTTTTTGGACCTGTGGCTCCTTTGAAAAAATAGCCAGTTGACCGTGGCTCCCCATCATGACACTTTTTCTTTACCAGTGGGGGAGGGGGCGGGGGGCGGTGGGGGGTATGCTTGATCTCCGGAGTACTTCCAGTTTTCTGCCAGAAAGGCGGCAGTATCCAGAGGTGCTGGGACACTAGAGAGGTGGTTGATGTCGAAGCTCAGAATACTGCCAAGCCAGAGAGGTACCACCCTTGATGGTGGCCATGGCTGCTGAAATACTAGAGAAGAGAGATTCTGCTGTGCTGGATTAGGCGGAACCTCAGAGTGCTGAAGCTGTGTACAGCAGTGCAGGCTTAGGTGACGGTTTTGGGTTTTGGGAGGGGAGAGGTATGGCGCCACGGCCATGGCGACTGACGCTGGATGCTGGGGAACACGGTTCGATCCGGCGGCTCCGGCGGCAGGGGTCTGCCCAGCACCATGCGACTCTGGGCAATAGCTTGCTTAATCTTCCCAACGGCCCCCAGCGCCTTGAGACCCCTTCAGGGTTGATTTGTGCGCTATGCAAGTACTGGATTTACAATTTATGTATATGCTGCAGTGCCTGAGAACTGCTGACCTGGATGAGGGTTTGGGGTTCTGCAGTGCTAGAGAGGACCCGCATAAGGTGATGAGTAGGGTTGCTAAAGTGATATAGGGAGGTGCTGGCTTGTGCGAAAGTTAAGGGTGCTTTAGTGCCTGGGAGGTGCCACACAAGATGATTTCTAGGGGACTGCAGCGCTGGAGAAGTCCTGGCCCGGTTGAGAGTTCAGGTGAGGATGTAGCAGTGCAAGAGGTGCCAGCCTGTGTGGGTGTTTTATCATGGGTTCTTCAGTGCTTGAGATGTTGAGGGTCCGGTTTTAGGTTTGGTTAGGTTGCTCCAGTGGTAGAGAGATGATGGCTGGAGTGAGAACTAGGGGTGCCATAGCTTCAATCAGACCAGGGCCACCCCGGGCCGAGGACTAGGAGGGCTAGGAGTGCTGCAGCACCAGAGGCCCATACAGAACCTGGGCAAATAAGGGCATGAAATCCTGCAACGCCAGAGAGGTGCTGGGTGGGTGAGGGCTCAGAGTGCTACAGAGATGGGGCTGCTGTGCCTGTCTTCATGTCAGTACATGGAGGGGTAAAAGACGCTCCTGTTTTTCACTGCTGTGGTAATCAGGATTCGGCCATCACAAGTTACCGGCTGAATGGAGATTACAATTTACACAGAATAATCTCCTGTTGGTGTTTACCCACCCCCAGCATTTTTACGCGCAAAAAATGGTGAAGTCTCTGGGTTAGAAATCGGATGAAAATGGAGAATTGACACACAAATGTGTGCACCGCAATAACAGCAATTCCTGAAGTAAATCCCCATTTTTCAAGATCAATGTCAAAATATGAGTATTTCCAAAAATTACACAATTATTTTATTTTGGAGCGGAAATACCGAATCAACATCCTTGCCCTCCTCGTTTTATATATCACTTGTATGTTAACCATTCAAACAAAATAGGCATATGTCAGCTTTGAGCTCAGCTTTTAGCAGAAGTTAACATACCAAGACCTAGTAAGACTGGTTGTGTTATGTCTACTTTTACCAGGTGAAAAGGACAAGACACTGCGCTGCCTTTTGGCCCAAATAACAAGTACCTCTTAAAAACAAATGTAGAGAAATATAAGAGCCTTATTATATGGTCAACATTTTGGATATTTTTACAGTTAACCTATTTACCCTGTCATATTTTCATTTTTAATTTTTCTCCCCTGGAAAGCAGTAAATATAATTGCCTCTTTAAAAATACACGGGCTTAGTGATTACAAGTTTGTCTTTGCAGTACTTCAATCAAGTAACTTGTGAAAAGGGTCCCCAGAGGCGCGGCAAAACAGCCAGCAATAACTCTTGACAGTCATCCTGTGTATGAGGAGGCTTTGTGAACATGTACGTGCGGAAGGCCGTACACTCTTGGGCCAAAACATGACACCGGATTTTCCAGGTGTTTAGCACATTCCAAAGACGTGCACGGCGCCCCTGGCGGCTATTAACGGCGCACCGGGGAGCCGCGGCGCACAGTTTGGGAACCACGGGTCATATCTGTGGAAAGCACTGGCCGGTTTTGGATTCCCAAATAATTTTATAACAGCCATAAAGTCTCTTTACTGCTCTCCATGTGTAAAAATTGTAGTCAATGGGTCTCTCACAGATTGGATACCCATTGCCCGTGGTACTAGACAGGGCTGCCCTTTGTCCCCCCTTTTGTTTAATTTATACATAGAGCCTTTTGTTTGTCTGCTTAGGTCTGACCTATTAATTAAGCCCTTTAAGATCTCCAATTTAGAATTAAAATTTGCACTGTACGCTGAAGATCTACTTATGTTCACCTCAAATCCAGCTAAAGCACTGCCAAAATTAATAGAAACAGCGGAAGCTTTTGGAGAGATCTCAGGGTATACTATTAATAAAGACAAAACTGAGATCATGGAATGGAACCAAGAAGCAGGGACAGTGGGAACAAAGACTAGAATGAGATACCTGGGGGTACACCTGGCCAAAAAGATTGAGGATATATCAAAAATTAATCTAGATAAAGTCTCAAAGGAGGTCTGTGCCCGTCTCCAGCGATGGTCATCTCTCCCCTTAAACATCTTCGGGAGAGTAAATTTAATTAAGATGATCATCCTGCCCAAAATAAGGTTTCTATTCAACTCTATTCCTCTATCTTTTTACACACCAGCAATTAATAAACTACAACGGAAATTAGGATCCTTTATTTGGAATTCAAAATCTTTAAGAATCTCCTGGAAAAAGCTTAGGAGAAGTTTAAAAACAGGAGGGCTAGCCTTTCCAGATCTATTTGTATATTGTCACGCATTTCATTTTTTTTTTTTTTTTTTTTAAATATATTTTTATTGCAGGAATTAGTAAATCGTTACAAAATCGACCAGCATAATAACACAAGCAACATCAGCGAAATACAACCCTCTGTCCCCGCACCGTAAGTTCCGTACATAGCCTTCCAGCCCACAACCCTGGGGTCGGGCGGCGAAATGCAATGGGGGCTCAGAAGGATGTCAGAGCTGGTCCGGATGATCCACTGTCCGACATCTGCTTTTCCAAACAAGCCTATAAACCCAAAAGATAAACCCCCACCCTCAAAATACTACTAACCAAAGTAAATCCCACCCAACCCCGCCATCAGCGCCTGAGAACAACCGCAACAGGATCTACTATGGGACCCACGGGGAAAGCAACAGGACTAATAGTGCAAATGTTTTAATGGGACTCAGGGCGAGTCGCTTCTTCACCTTCAGAGTCGCTGGGGGCGCAATAATCCCTGAGGGCCTGCACTAACATTTCCCACTCCAACGCTGCCTCCTGCGCCTTCTCATTACGCTGCCTCCTAGCCAGTTGGTATCTCAGGGTGCTCTCTCCCGCCGCCCACTTCAAGAGCTCGCTGTGCCATCGACTTCCTGTCGGACCAACTCGTGCCTTCCAGTTCCTGGTCACCTCTCGCTTAGCAAGAAGGAGCCCTAGGTCGATAAATTTGCTGGAGATTTTATTCTTAGGGGTATGAGGGAACCAGTGTAGGAGTCCCACCGCCGCATCAAATGATAAGGATCTCCCCGTCACCTCCTCCAGGGTCTTCCCCACTTCCACCCAGTAGGATGATAATCCTGGGCAGGCCCATAACATGTGGAGGAGGTCCGCCTCCTGAGCCGGGCACCTAGGGCAATCCGCCGAATTCGTGGCAAAATATCGCTTAATTTTCACTGGGGTCAGATATGCTCTATGGAGAACGTTATAGTGGACCAGCTGAAAACGGGCGTGGCGTGTGCCCCTCCAGGCTCGCCGCACCAACTGGGACCAGGTCGTCTCCGGGATCTCCCTGCCAATGTCCTCCTCCCAGCGGTTTCTCAAAGTAGTGAGAGGAGCCAACCCCTCGTTGATCAATCTGCCGTAAAGGCAGGTGACCGCCTTCACCGTGCCCGCAGACATCATCACGTATTGGCACACCGGAGATAAGGCGGGTTCCTCCTGCCCGCTCTTCCAGTGCGCCTGGATCGCTCGAACAATGGCCGAGTGCAACAGAAAGTCACCACGGGGGATCTCGAAGCGGTCGATAAGATCCTGGAAGTGCAAGAGCGCCCCGTCCTCATACAGATCCCCAACCAGCTGTAAGCCAGCGTCCTCCCAGGCCGCCAATCGTGACCAATCGCCTCCATGGGGGAGGGCCGTCAGCATCCCCAAAGGTATTTCGGGCGCATATGGTGTTCTCAGATGGCCTCCGGCGTGAGCCCGATTCCAACAAAGGCGGACGGTCCGCTCCTCCAACGACAAATCCCGCAGGGCCAAACGTTGTCGCAGCGCTATGAAGGAGAGAACATGCCTGGCCATGCCCGTCCCCCTTCTGTCTTCCGGGCCTCGGAATTCCCGGGCGATCGCCTGGGTGAAGGTCTGGAGCTGCGCCGCCAGATAATACTTTTCGAAGTCCGGCACCGCAAGCCCCCCCTCATCTTTCGGCCTCATCAGGGTCTTAAGGGCCACCCGACGGCGGCCCGAGCCCCAAAGGAATCCGACCACCATAGATCGTAATAGTCGAAACGTGGCCGGTGGGACCCAGATCGGTAGTGTCCGGAAATAATATAAGAGCCTGGGAAGCGCCACCATTTTAAGCAGAGCGATCCGTCCCGCCACCGAGAGCGGCAGCGTGGCCCAGAAGTCCATGCAGCCTCGAAGTGCTCGAGTGCTGCGGGCAATGTTCCCATCCAGGAGGTCGGGTGGGTCGTGATAGACGAATACCCCCAGGTACTTAAAGCAGTCGGGCTCCCATCTAATCTCCCTACTTGGAGTAGGGGCGGGGGCACCCTTACGAACCGGGAAAAGACAGGTCTTGGACCAATTCACCCGGAGGCCCGAAACCTCCCCAAACTCCGTGAGCGCCGTCGCCGCTCCATGTAAAGCGTCGAGGGGGTCCTCTAGGAAGAGCAACAGATCGTCTGCATACAGCGAAACGTAGTGCGGGCCCGAAGGCGTCCACAGGCCCGTATAGTGGGCTCCCGACCGAAGATGCAGCGCGAGTGGCTCCACCGCCAGTGCAAAGAGAAGTGGGGACAACGAACACCCCTGCCTCGTGCCTCGTTCTACCGGATATTGCGAGGAAATCAGTGGTCCCGCCCGGACCCTGGCCGATGCAGAGGCATAGAGAACCGCGGTCCATCTGATGAAGCCCTTACCAAGGCCGAATCTCCGTAGCACCATGCAAAGGTAGTCCCACTCCAGGCTATCAAAAGCCTTCTCTAGGTCCACCGATAAGACAACCGGGGACGGGGCATCCACAAACGGTTCCCCTAGCAAACGGAACAACCTGCGAATGTTCATAGTCGTGTTACGCCTTGGGATAAAACCTGCTTGGTCCTCATGCACCAGGGAACTCATGTGTCCCAGCAGCCTCGAGGCCAAGACACTGCTCAGTATCTTATAGTCCACCGTCAGCATCGATAAGGGACGGTAAGACCCCGGGTCTGACGAGTCCCTTCCTGGTTTAAGGAGAGGAACCACCAACGCCTCACACATCGAGCTCGGGAGCCGCCCCAACCTCTTCGCCTCTCTGTAGACCACCAATAACCTAGGGGCCAGGAGGTCAGCATAAGCTGCATAAAACTCCACGGGCAGGCCGTCCAGGCCCGGGGTCTTATTTCTCGCCATCCGTTTAATGGCACCGCGGATCTCCCCCAATTCTATGTCGGACCCCAGGGCTTTTGCCACTTCGCGCTCCACTGTTTGGAGCTCCAGTGGGCGTAGATAATTATCGAGCCGGTCAGGGTCTCGGGCGGAGCGACTGCGGTACAAACTTTCGTAATAATGCCGGAAGCAGCTGAGAATCTCCGGTTGAGTGTATACCTCGGTTCCGTCCGCCTTACGCATACTTGTCGTCAATGAGGACTGACGCGTAGGGTTGGCCAGCCATGCCAACAACGCGCTCCATCTGTCCCCCTCCGCGATGGACCGGACCGTGTAGGCCTTGTAGTCAAAACAGCGAAGCCGTTCGACCTCCGCCGCCACCTTCTCCCTCGCCCCCGCCGTGTGTACCTGTAATTCCGGGCGCCCGGGGCGGCGAACTTCCAGCTCGCGGAGTGTCCGGTCCGCTGCGTCCAAGTCAGCTAGGATAACTCGCCTCATGCCCACCTTTTTAGAGATGCAGTAACCCCTCACCACTACCTTAAAAGCGTCCCACTCTAACGCTCTTGTACTCGCGGTGCCGCTGTTGGACGCAAAATATTCCGATACCTTATCCCCCAGGTCCGCCCTGAAAACACTGTCCTCAAGAATCTCGGGTCGTGACTTCCAGGTGGGCACCGCCGGCGCCCCGGGGAGCCAGCGAAGGTCCAGCAGGAGGGGGTTATGGTCTGAAATGGTCCTGGATAGGTACTCAGATCGGACCGCTGCCGAAACCAGTTCGGGCGAGCCAAGAAATCCATCCAGTCTGACATGCAACTCATGTAGGCTCGAGAAGTATGAATAGTCCCTAGATGTGGGGTGGTGCGCCCTCCAGATATCCGTCAGACCCCAGTGGGTCTGCCAATCCTTACGACCCTTAGCCGTGCGACGAACCGGAGAATCGGGAAGGGGTGGATGTGAGCGGTCAGTGTCTACGTCCACTACTGAGTTGAAATCTCCTCCAAGCAAAAGGGGCCCGGAAAAGAAGTGGGCCAACGAGCCCGATAACCTGGAAAGGAAGGCAGTCTGGTCTATATTAGGAACGTACATACAGCAGACGTTCAAGTCCCTCCCTCCTAAAGTGCCCGAAACGGCCACGTAACGCCCCTCTGGATCTATCACTGTGTTCGTGACCTGGAAGGGGACCCCAGCTCTAACCCAAATTAGCGCCCCCCTGGCATACGCGGAGTACGATGTGTAGAAGACCTGCCCCCTCCATCTACGCTGTAGCGCCGCCCCTTCCGCCTTGTTCAGATGAGTTTCCTGCAGCAGCGCCATTTGCACTCCCCTACGCACTAAATAAGCGTGGACTTTGTGGCGCCTGGACATAGTATGAAGCCCCCGCACGTTCCAAGTAACACATTTCAAGTTAGCAACATCAGCCATTGTCCCATATTGTTCTCGCACAGTCTCCCCATCCGGGTCCCCACAAAAAAAGTACATCATACATCCCAGCACTGATGGCGGCCATTTTCCCCAACCAAGGCCAAACAGCCCAAGAACGAACCAAACCCCCACCCACCCTCCCCAGAACAGGACCCAAACAGCACCATCCAGATCCCATCCAAACCTTGCCCTCTAACAACCCAATAATCCCTACTAATCCTGCGGTCGCCACCGTAGGAAGGCCTTAAGGGCCAGGTGCGGGCCGGGCGGAGGCAGTGGGCCCTCGACGCTCAGGCTACCAGGACTAAAACAAGCCCAAAACAGTACCAAAGACCCTCGGGGCAAGAACAGGGGCACCCCACCCTCCCCGCCCTCGTTGTCAGCATCAAGTGACGGCAACCGCCTCCCCCCTGCCGGGCCCCCTCCCAAAATGAGGTAGCTCACCCCGTTACCCCTGTCCATCCAGAAGGTCTTCCGCCGACTTCGGTGTGATCACCGGTGTATGGGCGCTATCGGTCACCGAGTCCTCGGAGTCCGACTGTGCCCCCTCGTCACCCGGGTCCGCTTCCTCTTCAATGGCATCGTCCCGTGCGCCAGACAACTCAGATAACACCTCCAGCACTCCCCTCCGCTCCGTTGACGTCTCTGCAGTAGAGGGCCCCCCTGAGCGGCCACGGCGATTCCTAATCCTCCTGGATCGCCGTCTCTGTTCCGGCCCCTCCGCCTGACGGGATGAGGAGCCGAAGCCATCTTTCCCTGCTCTGTAAAGCTCGAGCCAGGCACAGACATCCTCCGGGGTGTCGAAGAATTGAGTCTTGTCATCGACAATGATGCGGAGCCTAGCAGGATAGAGTAGCGAGTACTGGATGCCCTCGCTCCTGAGCTCGCGCTTGACCGCCAGGAAGGAGAACCGCCTGCGTTGAGTTTCGTAGGTGTAATCCGGGAAGATGTTCACCTGACTGTTCGCCACTTTGAATGGGCCATTATGCCTGGCGGCATTGAGGATGAAGTCTCTGTCCCGAAAGTGTAATAACCGCGCCACCACTGGTCTCGGGGCACGTCCCTGCTGCGGTGGCCGCGCCGGGACTCTGTGGGCACGCTCCAAGGTGTAGAAGGAGGACAGCCCCTCCGGGGCCACCGTGTCACGGAGCCAGGCCTCCAAGTATGCCACCATGTCGCCATCCTCGATCTTTTCCGGAAGGCCCACCACGCGGATGTTGTTCCTCCTGTTGCGGCCTTCCGCATCTTCCGCTCTCTGCTCTAGGGTCGCAATCCGGGATAAGGCATCTTTCATAGTCGCAGCCAAGGTTCGCTGCGCCGGCTCCAAGGTTTTCACCGAGCTCTCCACCTCCTTGACCCGGTCCGACAGTTTGCCGTGGTCCGCTCTAAGGAGACCAAGGCTCGTCGCCACCTGGGCAATGTCCTGTTGGAGGGCCGATCGCGTGGTCGCTATCGCCTCCAGGACGCGGTCGAACTGCTGTTGCATCGACGCACCACCAGAACTCTTTGGGTCCCCATGTTCCTCTTTGTCCTGGGTCTCCGAGTCTGAGGCGGTTGGGGTAGTCCCCTTGGCTCCTCTAGGTTTCCCCATGTCGCCGGGGGTACTCCGTGATGGTCCAGGAGCATGCGTCTCCGGGAGCAGATGCCGACCGCGACCCTCCCGGTCACTGGATCTTAAGTCGAGTATCGGAGACCTCCTTCTCCAGGGCCTGTGGGAACTTCTCCGCTTCGGCTCGCGCCACCACCACGGCGTCCGAGGGCACCGATAAGGGGGCGGAGACAACCGCCGCCAGGTCGGGCAGGCCCGCACAGCCGCTAAAGTCCCGGGGTGAGGGTCACCAACTCCACCGGACGATTTGTGGCGCCAGAGTGTCGCGCCTCCCATGGGAGTGGACTGGCCAGGAAACTGTAGCTAGGTGCGGTGTCGTGAGTGCGGCCACCGCCTGGTTCACCAGACGTCCGCTCACGGGGTCCACTATAACGTGGGCATCCGCCCGGCTACCCAACCGAGTGCATTCTCGTTGCAGAAAGTCCGATCCGACCGATATCTAGTGCACAAATCAGCAGGGGATGGCAAAGCCGGAGGCGAGACGCCGCCGGCGACGCTCCTCCAGTTCAATGGATCCGGCTAGGGGGACAATGAAGTCCGGGCGCCATGTTGGGTCCGCAAACTTCGGTTTTACGCCGGATCACCACTCGTCCGAGCCACTTCAAGGGCCCCGGCAGGTCGTCGTCGGTCCGTCCAGCAGAATGCGGGGTCCGGGGTGCCCCGCAGCCTCCGATTTACAGGATAATCACGGGCTCAGTCCCGGAGCCGAGCTCTCAGGCGACCATCGCCATCGGCGCCCAAGCCACGCCCCCTGTCACGCATTTAAGTGCAAAAACTTTAGACTATTGGATGATAAAATTGATTTATCCTCCCTAGGCATACTTTTTAAAGCATTATTGCAAGACGTTCCACAGGGACAAGATTTCTTCCTCTATAAATTCGGGGACCCGAAATTTTTATACAAAGTCAGACTTAAGGTCCTGGGGGCAGCACTAAGAAACTGGGTATACATCAGGAAAAGGCTGGACATCCCATACAATGCAGTACAGGCCCTGATTTGGGATTCTCCTGGGACACCAGCTTGTCTTAACCTTTTCGGTGCGACCGCGTTTCCCCCTCCGGTGCTGGGCCCTAATAGAAACGGGCGTGGTCATGACGGAACGGTTCCGTCATGAGCACAGCTCAACCGTAGCTCATGACGGAACCGTTCCGTCATGAGCATGGAAGGGGTTAATGATCAACTGTCTTGGCCTCTGAGGGTGGCAGGGTTAGAATATTGGGGGGGATCTTCAGGAAGGCACACAGCTTTTAAGTTGGGAGGTTCTCTTCAATCTGACGGGGGGAACACTTACTAGATTCAAATATTACCAGCTGTCTGGATGGTGGTCGATTAGATCTTGGAATTCCAACAACCCTAACCCAAAGTTTGATTTAGTATCTAGAAGGGGCAGGTAGAGATTGTTACGGAATCAGAGCTCCAAAAACTCTGGGATAATGTTTTAAACTTGAACAGAGAAAACATTAAAGATCTATGGACTGACTCGTTTACCATTCTGCAGGCGGTGGTTAAGCCTGCCACCTTAAAAAGGAATCAGCTCTACACTATGTATAGGGCCTATATAACCCCAAAAAAATGAACTGCATTTTCCAACTTAGATTACCATTGCCCGAGATGCAGACACCCTTCGGCAGATGATACCCATATGTTTGCCGGTTGCCCAGAGATAAAAGACTACTGGGTTAAGACCCAGGACTTCTTGGATGAGGTCCTTCAAGTATCCCTGGAAATCACCACAAGAACAATTTTCTCCGGATTAGGTTCGGATTATGATGTAAATGAACCATCCACGAGATTCATTTTCTATGTTATGCTTCTTGCAAGGCGTGAGATATGTAGAGCCTGGAAGGATCCAATCCCCCCTACTTTTTCCACTTGTTTAAAGCATATTATTTTTACAAGTAGATCTGACATGACATGTGACCCTACAAGCTTTGTAAGAATCTGGGCACCCCTTGTGGCTTGGCAAGACAGGTGAATGGTATTCCCATGATTTATCTGGAGCCCTGTCGGTTCCCTTACCTTAGTAGTAACACGGGGTCTAACTACGGTGTGAAATAGAGTGGATTGGGAAAGCAGTGGCTACTTGAGGGAGCAGGACTAAAACTCTGTTATTGGTCGATAACATCAGGGCTGGATCAGGATGACCAATCACTGAGATACAGCCAGTTTCCCATCAAGACTTCCAATAATGGTATAGGAGGAACACCAAAAAAAAAAAAGGAAGAATTTCTATGTTGAGCTTCCCCACCAAATGCTGTGCAACAAAAAAGTAATCTAGTCGTACCGATTTTTTATGTGGGGCAGAAACAAAAGTATGTCCAGGCACTCCTGAATGCAATGCATTCCAAACATCCTTAAGCCCATGCTCAACTATTAAATCCCGCAGTGTCCTAAAAGTCAGATACTTCCTTCCAGAGTACCCCATATTCCCCCAAATATCTATATTCGCTTCTAGGTATATATTCAAATCCCCACAAATAATCACTGGTTGGGGCCAGGTACATGGCTGTTTGTAGTGTTGTGTGTCAGCTGCTACTTGAGGTGCTCTGAATCCTGGAAACACTCCCACAGTTGGGGTGTCTGGTCAGACAGGCTATTTGTGCTTTATATTTTCAAATCCCCATATTCAGCTGGTGCTCTTTTTCATCCCTTCCCCTCCTCCACAGGTTGAGCCTGGAAGGGGTTATACTAGGCTCAAAGCTAAAGTAACAATTATGTGTCGTGGGCAGAAGCAGCAGAAAGGTAACATGGTGTTTAAACTGCTAATAAGCTCATGCTAACTTAATATAGGGTAAAAGCAAAGCACATATATATGACACCCTCCCTTGATCGGAGCACTGATAAGATAAGATAAGATAAGGGGCACATATTTGAAATGCAGAGTTCAATAACGATAGTCAGTTCAAATTTGAGTAAGTGAGATTAATATTTTTGTCACCCAAAACACCAAAATCTCACCATCATGACAATTTGGAGTTCACTTCAATCAAAGTCAATAGGTCTGGGGCTCAAAAAGTTTTCCATAGTTCCCGAAAAAAAATATGAAAAATGTTCAATGTCAACCATGGCATCGACAGACCTTATGCTAGCATCAAATATGCAAAATAGGCAGCAACAGCTTCCAAAAGGAAGTCACTGTTCTCATCCGAAAATAACTCAGCCATCCAATTCAATAGTGGGAAAGAACATACATGCTCTTCAATTACCAGAGCCTCTAGCACCATCAGAGGGCAACTCGGTGGGTTTTCAATGAAGCTGTGTGCCAAGAAATCTTGCGCCGCTATGAATATATTCCAACGACCCGGCATTCCATGCATCGCTGCAAAGGCCATAATCCCTCCATCAGAACAAAGCAATTCATGAGCAACTAAGGGACTTATGAGCTGGTTATAATCCACTTCAGGAGACACCACATTGCAGAGACACAAATCCAGGGCCCAGTCGAAACCGCAGCTCAGGCAATGAAAGACAGGCTGGACCCATGTAAAATAGGAAAATCGAAACGATAATCCATAAGCTGCACTTAAGGTGGCGAGCGGCAGCTCACCATAGTATTCAAGCATCCTGTTGCGAAACAGTGCCAGCCGCGACAGCTTGTCTTGGAACACAGGATGTGCATCCATTTCGAATTCAACAAAACAGCAAAAGTACGCCTGCAGCCAGCGCCAGTAAAACGGGAAATCCACCAAATAGGCTGGAAAAGAATGAAAGAAAGCAGGAATGACCCCAAATATCTTTTGAAGTGAAGTCACTAGACCACTGCTAACTAATTTTAAAAAGTGCACCAGCCCCGTTGTGGAGGACGCGTTAAAGATTGTATGAATCAGTTCACGGAAATGCAATGGAAGGTCAGTATTTAATAATGCATGCACCTCTGTGCGGGTGTTAGCCACGTGAAGGACAAATGTTTCACGAGCTGATGTCAGGTCAACTTCTTTTTGGGACAGAAGAGCCCTTATTCGACTCATCTTATTGAACTCTGCTTTCAAGGTCGGAATTCTCGGCCAGATGGAAACATCCAAGTTCCCATGCGTGGGTGGATACAACACATTTTTACAGCAAACCACACGTTCACTGACTGTAACGATATAAGCAATGCCTTTTAATAACCCACAGCAATCTTCATTATTTAAAAGTAAATAACTGCCGTTTGCCAGTAACGTGAATGTGGGGATGATAGCGGGCACGGTGTACCTAAAACACAGGCTAAATTAAGCTTTCTTGATTGCAAGACCCGTGTAATTGAATATGTCTACACATTAATGAGTGATCAGGTGTTTCGGTGTACTCTTCAACTTTCAGATAAACTTCTTTTCCCTCTCTAAGGCATCTGTATGTAAAAGGAAGCGACCAGGCTTCATGCAGATAGGAGCTACCAAGAGGCTTGTATCTACCAATGGCAAAATATTTCATACAATTTTTAAATTCAAAAAGAGCTAATGGTAAAGTTATCAAACCGTGTATAAGCCACGTTGCAGTAGTGGCCTCTGCCACAGAGAATGGTAAAGACTCCAACCTTTCAATGTGTAACATGGAAAAAGATGCATCTCTCATTGAAAGCAAACGTTGCTTGTCAGTTAAATTGAATGGAGCAAAAAGAGAAGAGGTATTCATGTAATTCCAAGGCACTTTTCCGGACTTAAGGGTCTGCAGGGTCCCGCAACCTGCATAACAGAATGCAATTGATTTTGACCATGGTATAACACAGACACTTCATCTTGCACAATATCAACAACAGATAACACAATATTATCCAATGTGTAAATGAGGGAAGAAAGCGTGTTAATGCTATTATCCACAACAGCAAGCACTTTTTCTAAATTAGCTTGATCAATAGCCCTAAGGCGGGTAGCCGCTTCAATCTGTAATGTTTTCCAGATTTCATTATAAACTGCATATATCCATCTCTTAGATCTACCTCTAGCCGGGCCTTTTATGAAATCATTCAAATCAACATCGTCAGTCAGTTTAGATAAATGCAGTTTAACTGACGCCAAGGTAGAATGTTTGAGCCAATTCTGATATAATTTGCCTACTGAATAAGTAGTGACAGAATGGTCATTCTCAAAACGGGGATCGACCCTGACCTGTGTAAAGCCAACAGCTAAACCCAGAAATCGATGTTGGCACGAGTCAGCACTTCTGTGCCACAGCAGCCAACCTTTGGGGTTCAAACTGGATATGTTAAAGAACAAATTTAGCATTAGGGTTTGCAACTCCCTGATCGAAAATTTTGTAGTATCACCCAATCCTGAATATTCTTCCAAATCAGGGAAGGAAGGAGTATTTCATTTTTTAGAAGTAGCCAATCCAAAGCATGTTGTCTGTGAATTCGTAGAATTAAAAAACAACATATGATTCGGGATGAGACATGCACGGTGCAAAGCCTCAGTGCCTTGTACCTGCCAACTTTTAGAACTCCAAACAGATTTAAGGTCAACTGTTTCCTTCCACAACTCGTAGTCCCCAACAGCTAGCTGGTCTAGAAAGGACTTCGAGTACAATAACTTAGCATCGGTAAGTCTAACCTTGGACATGGATTTTTCTGTTATTTTAAAATAAAATGATGTCGGATTGGACTGATTAAAATCAGTACAATAAGTGTACTTTTTCAAAAAGGTACTGGAACTGCCTTGTATAGGAGCCGGACAATGTTCCCATTGTGTATAATTCACAGTGCTCCTCCTGGAATTAGTTTTATGTAGGTAGTGGTAGCCAAAATGTTGGAAACAAAATAAAACACCATAATTAGCAGATTCTAAATATAAATATTCAGCATCAAAGGCAGCATAATATTTCAAATCAGAAAACAATGCCTCTACGGCCTGAACATCCCAATCATCAGAACGTATGTTTTGTTTAACTACATCTCCCATGTTAACTCTAAGTACATTAGGGACATTTATAACCTCAGTGGGGCCATGGATTTGAAATTTAACGCATCCCATACTATCCTATCCAGGACAGGCCAAGCAGTGATGTTAACAAAAGCCAAGTCTCTTTTCAATCTGTGTGCAGTATGTGACGAGGAATGGGGTGTCAATGTTCCATTTAGATGTCGAATGCATGTTCTCTCTTCGATATAGTGTCCATTAACGATTCGGAAAAAATAAAACACAAAACAAATTGACATAAAAAGGTACATCGAAAAAAGCACCAGCCAAATATATGTCCATGGGGGAATCAAAAAATGTTTTTTAAATAAACTTGTATAGACTGCAATCCGTGAGGGCTTTCCTGATGTGTGTGAAACAGTGTCAAATTAAATCTGGATTCTGTGGCCAAACGAGTTTGCAAATCAGTCATCGATAAGTCAGTTGGGTAAGAGTAGTCAGTTTCATCAAGTTGAGTACCAGGGAATGTACTCAATAAAGGACTAGAAATTGCAGGCATCTCGATGGCCACCTCCGGCTCAGGAGTAGAAGCAGTGGCCAATACAGAATTTCTCACCATCGAAGGACTGGAGACTGCCGGTGTCATACTAAGAAGAATCGGCCACTCTGTGTATCTTGACATTGTCAATGGAGATATACCTGTTTTCCTTACGACCTGGAAGTGGTGGTAAAATGACTGTTCTTGTGCCCTTCACACCAAGCACAGGAACTGAAGCTCGGTAAGAGGGACCAAATTCTTTCTTGTTTTCGATCTTCTCCCGAACCAATTCTCCGACTTCGGGTAGCCAGCCAACTACCAGGATTTGCAACGCATCATCCGAAGTGGAGGGCAAATGTTCCTTTGCAAGACTGTCCCTTGTCTTTTGTAGAGTCTGTAAGACATTGCAATGTTCATCTACATCAAAGGAGGCAGCAACAGCCACCAAGTCAAGACCGTCAAGGTCCGGTACATACATCTTGATACCAAAGAGGATTTCATATGGGGTCCGCCCACCCAGAGACCTTCGAGGGAGATTATTAAGATCACACTGCACGCCATTGAGATGGGCCAGCCAGTTCCTGCCAGTTCCTATAACTTGAGCTGTCAATGATTGCTTTAAGTCACGGTTCATTCATTCCACTACACTGTTGCCCTCAGGCCTGTATGGAGACGAAAACTTGACTTGAACCCCCAATGAAGCCATGGCATCCTTATACGCCTTAGAGGCAAAAGCAGGACCCTGATCCGAATGGAAGGTACCACAGGCAAAAATCCCTACAAAGGCACGCAAATCCCTTATCACAGTCCGTGAATCAGTGCTGCGGTGAGGCCACACCCATACAAAGCGTGTGCATGAATCAACTGCGACTAAGACGTGCTTATGTGCAGAATCATAAGAAAAAGGACCACAGCGATCCAAATAAACACAACCTAGTGGTTTATTAGAAATGAACAACTGTGTTTGGGGCGGACGCGCAACAGTTGAAGGCTTAATCTGCTGGCAAATGTCACATTGAAGGACATAATCGCATGTCTGTTTGTACAGTCCCCGCCACCAAAAACACTGTTGCAATTGGGACACAGTGGCAGAAACGCCCGCATGCGCAGGCGCAACACCTTCATGGGCCGCTGTGATCAATGTATTTCTGAGATCCGAGTTGGGAATCAATCTCTCCCCAACGTCAGATATTTTCACATAAGGAACCTTATCCGGACTTAAGTGGTATGAGTACTTCGAGGGGAACCCCTTAGGATATTTACATCCCTTCTCAGTCGTAGCAACAGCTGACAAGATATCATCATCAATCTTACTTTTGGACCGTGTAACTGCTGCAACTAAATATGTCGCTACTGCTGATTTTGCTGCATCATCAGCAAGCGAGTTGCCAACAGCGTGGACTCCAATGCGCTGATGACCAAGAGTATGAATTACAAACACGAGTGGCAACTGCTCTTTAAGCTCAGCCACTCGGACCCAGATCATTTTATGTTTTTTTGTGCTACCCTTGGAATCACGAAAATCATTCTGAATCCAAAAGAACAAGTTCTCATTGTAAGACTGGACACAGTAGTAAGAATCACTTACAATAAGAGTCGTCACACTAGGATCAGCGTACTCCAATGCAAGCATCAGAGCACGAAGCTCTGCTAATTGTGCGGTGCAGTCCCCTAGAGTCTGTGTGTGCACGACTCTGGACTTGAACTCATCGTTCACCATGGCACCTACCACAATGGCGCATGCGGAAACGTAGGCGTGTTTAGAACCATGCGCAACCTGCGCCGAACCATCAGTGTATATGATGCAATGGAAATCCTCCAAAGGTCGCATAGCCAAAGGTGCAGGATGAACGAATTCATATTGCAAAAACTCTTGTGAGGAGGCATAAAAAATAAATGTGACATCCGGAAATGTCAATGATGCTGCCCATTGTATCCATCGAGGGTGCAAAGCTTTAGAATTAGGTACACTGGCTTTCGTAACTGCCTCCAAAGCAGGACACGGTTTAACAACCAACATGCGTTTTCCCTGTGACAGAGCACGTTCCTTAAGAATCTCCATCTGTACAGCCGTCACAACTTTCTCCACAGTGGAAAATCGCATTTCAGCCGAAGTGTAAAAGTGTGACTTGTAGGCAATAGGTACTGTGTCTCCTTCGTTAAAAGTAATGTAAGTGAAACCCACCGACCCAGGGACGATTCTTATCACCAGGTTGATGTGGTTATCACGAGTCAGTAAGTATTTATAAGCGAGCAGATCAGCCTGCAAAGATTGCAGAATAGCTGAGTGCTCCGGCAGCCAGCATGATTTGGTAAAAGTAGGTTGTATCAAAGCATACAAAGGCTTGATACGCTGGGCATATTCAGGAATGCATGTCCTCCCGAAATTCAAAAATCCCAGCAAAGACTGTAATTTTTTCAGAGTTGTTGGAGCGCGCAGTTGTGCGCATTTCGCAAAGAAGTGAGGAGCTAATCCTCGACCTTCATTGTTGAGCTCATAGCCCAGGAACAACACTGTGTACTCTGCAATGTGCGACTTTGCAAAGTTAAATTTGTAACCGAAGTCCCCAAAGCTACAAATTATGCGGTCAACTCGACACAGATTCTCCCAAAGTTCATTGTCTGTGAGATAAATGTAATCCACACACGAGCATGCATCAGGGTCTATTCTCTCCAAGAGAGAGACAATGCGGGCAGCAAACACACCAGGACTATTCTTATAGTCCATCGGTAACCGTTTGAACTGTTTTTGGACACCGCCGCATGTAAAACTGGTCCATTGGGAACTTAGACCATCCAAATGGTGGGCATAAAAACCGTTGGATATGTCAAGCATGGTTTTAAACCGCTTACGCACAAGACTATCCACCAAGGCAGAGCTGTGAGTATTCTGTACTGCACAGGTATGGCAATGCGAGTTCAAATGCCGGTAATCCAATACCAAACGATACGATCCGTCAGGCTTGGTCACAGTAAAAAGAGGGTTATTCATTGGTGACACAAATGTTTCAATCACTCATTGATATTCCAATTGTTCAAGGATTTCCGCAACGGAAGCCTTAGCTTCACGTCTAAAGGGATATTGAGGTTGCGGCTGTGGCTGAGGCCGCAAAGGTATTTCTTGGTGAGGGGAAAATTTATCCCAACCACAGTGTGTACGGTACAGAGCCGCCGCAAGGGCTCTAGCCCACTCTTCCTCAAAATTCAGCGCATGCTCCTTCGAGACCGTGTGCGCGAAACTAGGGAGGATTACCTCCTTCCCTTTTGGGATCTGCGAGAACAAAATGTGGGGGCCAGTCATTCTCCACTAACAAAATGTCATAGGTAGTTGTAAGATTTTCCCAAAATACCCCTTTTATGGTACGCTGTATGTCACCTTCAATTAATAAGACTATTTCATAAAGTCTGTCAGGGGGAGCAACCCTAGTGTCAGCTGTTTCCACAACAACATAACGGTCAGTCGCTGTCGCCTTCAGTAGTGGACGCAGGGCCTCTCGCACTATGGAGATCTCTGCCGCGCTGTCCAGCAAGGTCAGAGCCCATGTCTGATTCCGAAGCTGCGTTCTCACTATCTGTGGCATATCTCGCTAATAAAGCGGCAACTTTCTTCTTTTGAAACTGGGGTCTCTTCGGTGTAGAATCGTCCTGCCTGCCTTTACCGTCTTTCGGGCGGGGCTGGTCGCAGCCCTGCTGGCCACCCCGACCCTTGCTGCCTCCTCCACCACCGGTCGATGAGGCCGATGAGTCCTGAAAAGAACGAGGAGAGCGTTGGTCAGAAACCTGAAATCGATCAGGTAATTTTATCGTCGTGCGATCGCGCAAGTCATAAACACATTCTGGGGGCGCAGGCAATGGAGATGCAGGATGAGACTCCTATCTCTGTTGTTGTTGTTTTCCCTGTTTTTGTTTTTTTGGCCAATTTTGTTTTTTGGTCTTGGGCTGTTCGTCAGTTTCTGACTTTTGCCCTTGGGGTTGTTTTTTCTCTTTAGTAGAAAAAGGCTTGAGACCCCTACTATTGCGCCCCACGGTTTTATAAGCCGCCACAATAATTCTTGCCAACTGTCGGGGTTTCTCGACGTCGGGAATCGCCTGCAAAGTATTGGCTAGCTGAAAGTTCACCGCATCCCCCTTGACATTAGCAAGTATGAGATCGTAAACCACATCAAAGGAGCCACACAGGCGCATACCCAACTCAACAGCAGCCTCAGGTCCGTGCTCATCCTGAACACGTTTAAGGACTGTTGGCAAAACAGTCATAGACGGAGTGCCGTAACACCTCGCATAGACTGCCGCAAATGTTCTACCCCATGTCTCACAGTCACCAATTTCTGGGGTCAAGTCTTTCGGCAAGCTAATTGTCAGAATCCTGTGTTTCTCACCAGGAGTCGTGTTAGGAAATACCGCTTCCAGCTGGTCAAACTTTTTGGCAAGCCAGAAAGCTAAATCATCCTAATCCTGGGGGCGCTTGCCCATCACAGCGTTGACCATTACGGGACTGAGCTTCATGCCGCCCTGTCCAGCAGGAAGCACCGCACCTCCTGGAGCCCCACCCGGGAGATTGCGGGTTATGTATTGCACTAACGACCTAATCACGCTAATTGCGACTACATGAAGTCGTCTTAACTCAACCACGGTATGTGCCCTGTGTTGAGGATGAGGTGTAAATCCAGCCAAAACAGGCCAATTTGCGCCGGGAATGGACAAAGAACCTAACCTCGGAGCTGTCAAAGAGTGGGGTAGGCAGCATCAAACCAAACGCGGTGCTGCGAAGCATCAATAGGAACTTCCTGTGCCCTATACGGAGTATATTCCAGTGGCACAGCCGTGGCAGTGTACGTTTCTAACACACCAGAATTTGCGTTCACAGCTGGGAAGGTCACCCACGAGTAAAACATTTCGCAAGGGTAAGCCACCTCTGCACTCACCACCATAATCACGGCCATGCCATCCACGGGAACATTATAAGTCTGCAAATGATTGCGCACCGCAATACGACTATGTCGCGGAATGTTCACCACAGCCATAATGACACAGTAAGAAAGAGGTACAAAGTAACCTTTGTAGCACAACTGGGTAGTAATTCAAGGAAACAGTTTAGAAAGATTCAAGCTTGAAAAGACCTATGTAAATATAGGTAGGTTTGTCCGACACCACCGTTAACCGGAAACAATAGTGAAGGGGTTAAGGACTGAATGTTGTATTACTCAAGTGTCATGTAATAAGACCACCAACGGTTGGGCGCCATGTCGCAGGGATTCCGTTCTCCTACAGAACTGTGCATAGAGACTTGGAACCTCAGTAAGTTATGGTGTGCCAAAACTCACCTTAGTACCCAAAATCCCCTACCAGAGTAGCTACAGTGTCTCATTGGTTATTACAAACTCCCAATGTTTAGACAAACCAGAACATGGACTTAGTACACCTCAGGTAACGTGGAACACTTGAACACTCTTTCGTTATACAATCATTTCAATCCAGAACAAGGAGTAAATGAGGACGCGTGCACATTTGAAATGTTTATTTTCTAATGCAGTGTTCTCAAACGCAGTATCTTAGATAATACAAGCAAACATATTATAAGGAAAAAAGTAATCAGCTTAGTTACTCTGTGTGAAAAGCACCATCAAGTGTGTGTGTATGCTCTATGCAAAGCAATATAAAATGCGCCTAAAGCCAGAATTTGGCCGCAGCTGCATGTATGTTATGTATAGGAACATGCGAAGATCAGACCTCATAACAACTACTGTGTTGAGATATCCTTGAAGGTTTCAGCACTCACTGTACAGACACAGCTCACCAAGCAAAGCTGCTATCAGAGCAATAACATATTATTCTCGTGTGAAGCAAAACATTATATGTAATGTAATGTAATGTAATGTAAAGGACACTTTTATAGCGCACCTACCACTCCAAGGAGTATCTTGGCGCTCAAACAACAAGATAACACAGTTGAGGGATAGAAATCAACTTATTGGAAGCGCTTTACACTTTACACCAATGCTATGCAGGCCGTATCTGTAAGAGAGAACACCCAAGTTTTTAAAGCTTTCCTAAACTGAGTTTCATGGGACAGTGACCTAAGGTAGAGTGGAAGCTTGTTCCAGGCCCTAGCACCCAGGACGAAAAGAGATTTTCCTCCTTTGGTAGCCAGTCTGAATCTGGGGATTATTAGCAAGTTCTGGTTAGCCGACCTCAGGCAATGGGTAGGCTGATACCGTTTAAAACTGTTACGCAAGTATTTAGGCCCTTGCTGTTGAAAGGCTCTAAATGTGATCAGCAAGATCTTAAATAGGATCCTTTTGCCAATTGGTAACCAATGCAGTGCCTTAAGCGCCACTGATGCAGATGACTTACGGGGCCAACGTAACACCAGCCGGGCAGCAGCATGTTGGACCATCTGTAGCCTATGGAGTACGGACTTATTGACTCCAGCATAAAGGCTGTTACAGTAATCCAGCCTCAAAGTTATTAAGGCAACTGCGACTGTCTTTCTGGCTGCTAGAGGAAGAAGATCAAAAAACTTCCTCAAAGATTTAATAATGTGGAAGCACATACCAGCTACGGCCACCGCTTGCTGTTTAAAGCACAGTTGGTCGTCAAATTTAATGCCCAGGTTTCGAGCAGACAAGATGGTATCGGGGGGGGGCTTCAGCATTGTCCGGCCACCAGTTTTTCGGAGAAAACAGATTTTGATTCCCGAAAGGCAAGATCTCCGTCTTGCCAGAATTGCATTTGAGATGATTCTCAGTCATCCATTTAAATGTAGCTGTTAAGCAATTTTTCAGGTTTTCCTCCGCCCCAGGCAGTTCCCCATCCAATACCAGAATGAGCTGAGTGTCATCTGCATATGATATTGTACTAATATGAAATGATGCAATTAGCTCAATCAAGGGTACCATATATAGATTGAAAAGAACAGGGCTTAACCTCGAGCCCTGGGGGACCCCGGAGCTGATGACCTTAGCTTCTGACTGAAATTTGCCTAGAACTGTAATTTGGCGTCTGTTGTTTAAAAAGTTCCTAAGCCAACCCAAGACCGTCCCTCCTATTCCTGCGGCAGCCAACCGGTCCACTAAGATGTTGTGTGAGACCGTGTCGAAGGCTGCCGACAGATCTAATAAAATCAAGACAGCCTTCTTTCCCTGGTCTATGGCCGTTCAAAGGGTCTCTGCTGTGAACAGCAGGGCAGACTCGGTAGAATGTTTCGACCGAAACCCAGACTGGTTGGGATGTAAGATATTATTCTCCTCCAGAAAGCTCGTAAGTTGGCTGTTAACAAACTTTTCCACCAGTTTGAACACCAAAGGGAGCAGGGATATAGGTCGCATGTTAGAGAGGGTCATTGGGTCAGCTAGGGCCTTTTTATGGAGGGGCTTAACTGCTGCAAGCTTCCAATCATTGGGGATTGCAGCTGTGGCTAGCGATGAATTTATGATGCTGTTAATGGTAGAATTAACAACCTCCACCGATGCCTGCAAAACCACAGGGGGGGCATGGGTCAAAAGGAGATCCAGATTTACTAGCCAGAATGGCTTTAAAGGACTCCTTATACTAGGCTCAAAACTAAAGTAACAATTATGTGTCGTGTGCAGAAGCAGCAGAAAGGTAAAATGGCGTTTAAACTCCTAATAAGCTCATGCTAACTGAACACAAGGTGAAGGCAAAGCACATCTACATGACACTCCCAACACTTGTTAAGAGTTGTTCATGTTTTGAATGTGTTCATTTGACAAATTGTGTAGCTAACACTTATGTGTCTGCATTATAGTTGTTTCACAAGGTAGTGCACACCAAACTACATTTGCAATGTTTATGAATAGCATGCAGCTTTGGGTGGAGGCCAGTGTTAGTGATTGCTGGTGTGCCTTGATCTACATAGACATGTCTACATAGTGTTCTGGAGTGTTTAAGACTCCTTTGTTGTCAATTGTACAGACTAATGCGTGTCAAGACATCAGGACCTCCCTTGGACCATGTATATGGTATATGGGCCACGCCATATGTTTGTAACAGTGTTTCATTTTAAAGTGTGTCAGCTGGTTTAATGAATGTGTCTATGTTTTTGGTGTGCATTTCCTTTTGAGAGATCTTTCAAGCAGGCACCTACGTGTTATCTTCACTGGATGTCAAATACACACATGCAATGCAAGTTGAATGTGTGAAGTATGGTGAGTCCCAAGATTTATTTTATTTTATTTTATTTAGAAGTTTTGTATAGCGCTTGCTAGACCAAAGGGTATCAGAACGCTTCACAGCATGTACATCATATTTTATATATACATTGAATTTAATAACGGTGGAGTGTCAATTGAAGGACTGTCCCGGGACTGTTAGATCCCATATATGCGGTTGAGGAAAAGGTCTTTGAGAAGGCTCTTGAATTTTGAAAACGAGGGGATTGTTCTGATGTGGGGTGGGATGGAATTCCAAATTTTGGGTGCATTTCCAGAGAAAGATTTGGCTGAGGTTCTATGCTTGCGAGATTTTGGTGGAATGAGCAGAAGAGAGCTGGAGCACCTGAGGTTTCTGGACTGGCCTGCCCTTTTGAGTTTGGCGGCCAGGTATTCTGGTTTACCTGTATGCAGGGCTTTGTGCGTGAGGCAGGCTGTTCTAAAGCTGGCTCGTAACTCCACTGGGAGCCATCTGAGTTCTCTGAGGGCTGGAGAGATGTGTTCGAATTTCTTAATTCCGGAGACCATTCTTGCCGCTGCGTTAAGTGTAGTCTTCAGGGGGGCAAGGTGGGTTTTTGCAGTCCCCATCAGGGTCGCGATTCCGTAGTCTATTCTGGAGAGAACTAAAGCTTGGGTGGCTTGTTGAAGGTCCTTGGGTGGGAGGAAGGGTTTTATTTTGTATAGTAGTTTTAGGTTGAGAAAGGCACTTTTCGCAGATCTTGAGATGTGTTTCTTCATGTCAAGTTGTGGGTCTAGCGTGATCCCTAGAGATTTCACCGAGTCTGCCAAGGAGAGGTTACCATTGAGGACATCTATCGCTTTGAGCCATTCTTCTATTTGCGGGTTATCATCTTTGTTGGAAATGAGTAGTATTTCTGTTTTCTCTTGGTTCAGTTTCAGGTGGTTGGTGGTGAGCCATTATTGTACCTCCTTGAGCGTGTTGTTTAATCTCTTGATGTCATCAATTGAGGAGGTTTCCAGATAGAGCTGAGTGTCGTCAGCATAAAGATGAAAGGGGATATTAGATTTTCTGAGTAGGGAGGTAAGGGGTTCGATGTAGATGTTGAAGAGCTGGGGGGAGAGTACAGACCCTTGTGGAACACCTCTGATGACAGGGTGGGGATCGGATTAGAAGTTTTTGATTTTTACTCTCTGTGATCGGTTGTGAAGGAAGGAAGAGAACCAAGATGCCAACAATTCGTCACATTAGTATTCACCAAATTGTTGTTACAGGGCTCAGAGTGTGGGGTCACTTTGGTGAGTGAGGTGTGTTAGTTTGCCCTGATGGGCAACCCAACTGTTCTTTTCTTTGTGAACTTGAGGTGGCATCACTTCATTGTATAGATCTGCTCTCCAGAAAACAAACAGAAGCTCCTCAGTGTGACTCTAATTCAAGTTGTGGCCTGGTCCGTTCTTTGGATCCTAGTGTCCAAGTAGAATTGTGTGTATACCAACTGGGTAATACTGGTCTCAATTATGTGATGAGCTATCTGGCTATTAGTCATGATGGCTGCCATGATTTGCAGTGTGACCTACTGACTTTGTGCTCATGTGTCAGATGTGTACAGGTGACTGATGCATTTGTGTTTCTTATCCATGCCCACAGCATCATCAACCGACACCGGAGGAGACATGAGCACGGACCAGGAGGAGGGACCCAGCTGCAGTGCCACCAGCGCTGAGGAGTTGGAGGGAGCTAGTGGCACGGAGGATGAGAGGAGTCAGACGGCCGGACCTTTGGAAGACGACACCTTGTACCATGCGGACGGCTCCGCTTCTGACTCCCAGGAGGAGGGGGAATACGCGGCTACACCATCTTTCATCAATGTGTCCATCCCCACCTCCTCCAGACCCATCTCCACCCTCCCAGTTGCTCCAGTCCCATCTGTCCGTGCAGCCCCCATGTCTCCTTTGTCCCTGGCACCGCAGCCCCTGCCCCTGTCTCACCTGCTGCCCTCAGTGCCAAGTCTGTGGACCTGCTCTGGCAGATTCATGTTGGTCAGACATCAATGCTGACTGTCCTCCATAGCCACACTGCCATTCTGACACAGTTGTTGTCATTCACGGAGAGCATGTCAGCTGCAATGTCTGACCAACGACGGATACTAGCGTCCATGGACTCCTCACTGACGGCAGCAATTTCACTCCTGCAGTGGTCAGTCCCCCCCTCCTTCTGACCCATCGACACCCCCCTCTGCCATACCCTCTCCCAGGCCTTTCAACTGTATTCCTTCCATGAGCAAGTACATGTTGGTGTTCTGACCTGCACCTGGGCATCCACATCAGACCAGGGATGTACATGACAGTGTGTGTTCCCTTTTGCAGTCTTTGTCTGTTGGGCTGTTACATGACTATACACTATTGTGTCATGATGGTAGGTTGTGGGTAGCCTGCAACCTCCATGGGTGGATATGCATGTGGGATCTGACATCACACCCACATGTGGTGTGTCACGCTGTGTGTGTTAGAAATCCATCATCCGTGTAGTGTGACTCCGCTGTAAGTGATGTGTTGCTATGGCACTATCAGGACTCTCACAGGTTAGGGTTGTGAACATACACCCATGTAGTTGTGGTATGATGTTGACAATGCCCCCCCTATAACTGTGCCCTTCTGGGAGTCCTGTGCGCCCCCCCCCTCTCATGTCTGGGCACTGCTGGGAGTCTGTGCACCCACCCCTCTCATGTCTGGGCACTGCTGGGAGTCCTGTGCACCCACCCCTCTCATTTCTGGGCACTGCTGGGAGTCATATCCACCCACCCCTCCTATGTCTGGGCACTGCTGGGAGTCATGTGCACCCACCACTCTTATGTCTGGGCACTGCTGGGAGTCCTGTGCACCCACCCCTCTCATGTCTGGGCACTGCTGGGAGTCATATCCACCCACCCCTCTCATGTCTGGGCACTGCTGGGAGTCATATCCACCCACCCCTCCTATGTCTGGGCACTGCTGGGAGTCCTGTGCACCCACCCCTCTCATGTCTGGGCACTGCTGGGAGTCCTGTGCACCCACCCCTCTCATGCCTGGGCACTGCTGGGAGTCATATCCACCCACCCCTCCTATGTCTGTTCACTGCTGGGAGTCATATCCACCCACCCCTCCTATGTCTGGGCACTGCTGGGAGTCCTGTGCACCCACCCCTCTCAATGTTTGGCACTGCTGGGAATCATTTCCACCCACCCCTCCTATGTCTGTTCACTGCTGGGAGTCATATCCACTCACCCCTCCTATGTCTGGGCACTGCTGGGAGTCCTGTGCACCCACCCCTCTCAATGCTTGGCACTGCTGGGAGTCATTTCCACCCACCCCTCCTATGTAAGGGCACTGCTGGGAGTCATATCCACCCACCCCTCCTATGTCTGGGCACTGCTGGGAGTCATATCCACCCACCCCTCCTATGTCTGGGCACTGCTGGGAGTCATATCCACCACACACTCAGATGTCACGGACCGTACACCTACAATATTGACACGTCTGCGGCTCGTGTCACTATTGCACTGGTGCCATACGCAAGAGTGGCACGCACCGTACCCCAACATGGATGACGTCTGTGCGGCTCTTATCACTTTTGCAATGACGCTGTACGCGAGTGTGTGACTCACCGTACCCCAACATTGATGACATCTGTGCGGGTCTTATCACTATTGCAATGATGCTGTGCGCGAGCGTGTGACGCACCGTACAAGTACACTTCCATTGTAGAGGTACGTTGTACTCACCGTATGCGCATCGTCGATTTCAATGCACCAGGTCATAGGCTAGAGGACTGGGATGACACGGCCGAGGGAGTTCATGGCGGGTCTGTCGCGTACTGGGGTGCGGTTTGGGCCGGACTCTGCTTTTACGGCTGTTTTCAAGTCCCGTAGCGGAAGGGTCGTACAGAGTGTCGTCAACACGTATCGTACTTGCTGGTCCGGAAACTGCTGCCTGTTTACGTACGGACGGCGCGTACTGCGTGACCCGGATATAAATCGTATGTATTTTTTTGTCGTATGGGATTTGGTACAGTTCGTATGGAGATGTGCTTTGGTTTAGGATAGTACTTGCTTGTACATACGGAGACGGTTAGGGTTTTCAATTTGTACGGGAATTAAGCTCCATACAACGATTCGTGGGGGATTTTACCGGATCGGAATTGGTCCCTTAGTGTTTTATGAAATCACCATTACAAGTATACAATTATTTATACAGTCACTCATGCAATCAATGAGTTTTATGTACAGGTATTTATACAGTTACTCATGCAATCAATGAGTTTTATGTACACTTATTTATATACAACAACTGTCACATACACTATCTTTTATTTTTTATTTCTACTTTGTTGGGCATGTACCAAAGAGACATTTTTTTGCTCATCACCACACCCATAAAGATATTCACTCATCCAAACAACTATTATAACACGCAGTTTTAGCCTCATATACGTACTGATTTAACTATTCACATACCCCTGGGCAGCCACCGAACCACACACACAATCACTCTACATTACCAATAATCAGTTAACTAATCAATAACTAATATAGACTTTTACATAGCTAGTAACCAACTGGTGCAGCAGTTTACACAACAACTGACCAAGTAATACAGATATTCATATAGTTTAGTCACTATCCAATATATTTATTGAGACACTATAAATTACTCAAGTAAACAATCAATTACACTGCTACTAAATCCTCTATCCAGATATTTAAATATCCACTGATTCTTCAATACAGATTGGTGTATACATAATACATATTTAAATAACAAACCAAACCTCATTCACTGGATGATGTCATCAGTGATGTCACTGACCATGTCATGAATTATGTAATATGTGACTTCATCACCAGTGGATTGCGCGGGCGAGAGTTACATTTAGTACAACTAACTATAACGGAGGAATATATATATATATATATATATATATATATTCAGTGCTCCTTTTCTCTACTGATTCCTTGCACCCTGAAACCAGAACCGAAACAGACTCCTCTTATTTCGTGCAAGTTTGTTTTATTTCAAATCATGCTGTGCCGCCATGATATATAGGAGCTTTCAGACAGCCTTCTTTCTCTATTTATTCATTCTTTGTTATGTTATGTTATGTGTATTTTCATAGCATGCTAATCACCTGTAAGGGTATCCAGGCGCTCTGTAGCAGGTGTGAGAGTTCAGCCCTGGAGGGCTTACTCGAAAAGGCAGGTCTTCAGCTTCATGTGAAAGTCAAGAAGGGAGGAGGAGGCTCTGATATTTTGTGGGAGGTCATTCCAGGTTTTAGGGACCAGGTATGGGAAGGCACGTCCCCCTGCAAGGCTTTTGTCTAGACATGGAGTGTGTGCTAGGGAGAGACCAGCAGAGCAGAGATGTCTGGCAGGTTGGTGGAAGTGAATGCAAATGTCCAGGTAGGCAGTGCCTATGTTGTGCAGTGCTTTATAGTTGTAGGTGAGGAGTTTGAAGTTTGCACACTTGTGTGTCGGGAGATAGTGGAGCTCCTTGAGGTGTGGTGTGATGTGGGCTGGGTGTGGGAGGTTCAGGAGTAGTCTGGCTTCTGTGTTTTTGATGGTCTGCAGTCTTCTTCTGAGCTGATTGATTATCCTTGCACACAGGGTGTTCCCATAGTCAAGTCTGCTGGTAGTGAGGGCTTCAGTGAGGGTTTTCCTGGTGTTGTCTGGTACCCACTTGAAGATTTTATTCACCATCCTCAGGGTGTTGAAGCAGGACGTGACCATTGCATTGACTTGGGCTGTCATGTCCAGGTTCTATGATGATTCCAAGGTGTCTTTCTTTGCGATCAAGTTATGATGCTGGACTAAAGTCTGCGGACCAGTAGGTGGAGTTCTATGGTGAGGTGTAAATCCTGAAAAACACCACTTCGATCTTTCCTGAGTTCAGTTTGAGGTGACTGCATTGAATCCAGGTGCCCACTTCTGTCAAGCATGGGGTGAACTTGTTCATGGTGTTGTTGTATCAATCACATTTTCCCTTTGTCCACTACAGCATATAGCATGGGCCAGTGGGTATTTTGCTTCAGCCATTGGCTAACTTTACTGTGATTGAAATCATTCTGCCCTTTCACATGGAGCACATCACCTTAAAATGTCGTTCCCTTCAGTGCCAGGGACTACTATGACAATGTGTGCTTTTTGAGACGAAAAAAATAATATTTTCGCTTTTTCTAAAAATATTGCCTAGGTGCCAGTAGCTCCGGCAAAATTATTGTATAAAAACCATGGCAAAACAAAACAAACATTGGCAAAGCAAAAAGCTTGGCCGTCAACACCAGATCGACTGGTTTTGTCAATGCTTGTTTAATTAGCAAGACAGGGACTTTGTAAAATTATATGCATTGCTTTGTTTTTGTGGAACACAATTTATCTGCTGTGCTGTGGGGGAGTTTACAGGAATCTCACTCCCGATGTCACATGCTAGGCATTAGAGGCTGTTAAAGTCCAGTTTTTTCCTTGCAGTATGGGATATATAGTCATGGATTGGTAATTCAAAAAGCAGAACTCCAACTATCAGAGTACAAAAAATGAAACCAGTACAGGACCAAAAGGGTCCTGCTGCATGTGTGATGCAGAAAGTCAGTAATGTCTTTCATCCTACACCACTTACGCATGCTTGCATTGCAAGCCCACACTTCTAAGGTGGTCAGTGAAATTACATTTCTTAATATGAATAGCATAATAGCTTCAAGAGCCAGGAGTGGATGCAAGTATTTAACATGACTGTAATAAACAACAGTAATAAAGATATTAGTTTTTTATTTTCATAGAAAATAAATAAACTTTCCATTTCAAGTCTTTCCTTCTTCTAGGGCCCTATGTATCAAGCAAATTCGCATTCGCAAAGGCTGAAATTCACAGAATTTCGGCCTTTGCGAATGCGAATTTGCTAAATGGAATGTATTAAGCAACATCTGGTGCAAAATAAGGAATCACAAAATGTGTGATTCCTTAAATGCAATGTATGAAACCAAACAAATTAGCAGAAATGCCCTTAAGGAATCGCAAATTACCACCAACTTCGAGTTGGTGGTAAGTTGCGAATTCCTTGAAAAATGCACTTTTTTGCATTTTTCAAAGTGCCAGGTGACGCACATACATGCCCTTAGGGCATGTATGTGCGCCACATGTGCACCCATGCATATTTCAGGGTTTCGACAGGGTGTCCATTGGACACCCCTGCACCCTTGAAATTATTCTCAATTTGCGATTAGCAAATTGCGAATCGCAAATTGAGAATAACTTCCCATTCATTCCTATGGGCCTCCTAGCCCATAGAAATGATTGGGAAAGTATTCCTTAATTGCGATTCGCAATTTGCTAATTGCAATTAAGGAATTCTAAGAAATCGCAAAAAAAAATGCGATTTTGTACGTACATACCCATTTGCGATTCTCAAATAGCGATTTCTTAAAAATCGCTACTTGGGAATCGCAAATGAGTATCTTGATACATATGGCCCCTAGTCCTCCTGTGGAAATTGGGAACATTTGATCTAGTTCTCTCAATTATTTATGCTCATCTACAATATTAAGATGGGAAAAAAAGACATTTTAAAACTATTTTTCTTATCCCTCTTTTCATGGAAAATGATTTTCATCAAAGTCTTTCCCTTCGCTACACCACCTGTGAAAATGGGAAATTTTGGAACACTTCCTCAACCTTCCTAAACTATCTATGAAATTTGAGGCATGTGAATGATTGCAGAAAAATTTACTCTGCACAGGTAATAGCAACACCCCTCAAAGTGCTGGGGTCTCACTCGGAGATCTGATAGGTTGCACAAATCCAATAAAAATGATTCAGGGCTGGCTTAGTGCAGAGGTAAATACTTCTTTATTTCATGCACTCTGGTTGGACAGGAACTGCAGAGATCACATCAAGAAAGGACCAGTCTGGAAACTGATTAGGCGTTTACATGTAATTGCTATTTTCATTTAATGAAATAATGAGCACACCCACCCATTAAAATGTATAAATGTCTTGGTCTCGATGTCCACATGTGTTTTACCTACTAGCTTTGAATGAAATTGAACGACTTCTTCACAAAGAGGCCTTTGTCCTCAGTACACTTTCATCTACTCTACCTGCTTTAAATGCAAGGACCAATCTTTTGTTGTGCTCATTCATTTCCCTACTGCCTTAGTACATTTAGATAAAGTAACATCATTCAAGACAGAGGTCATTGTCAGGTAGTTATTGACAGGAGTTGGGTAAGAGGGCCCTAGATGCAAAGTGGAGGCCCTACTCCACGCTGATCATTAGCTACCCGGGAGTGGCCTCCACTCTGTTTAGTATTGCTATAGTAAATTAGAACTTTAAAATGTGGGCTGAAAATGTACAAAATTGTTTATTAGAGTCTGTTTTTCCTGGTACTGATTAGGTGACGGTTACAATATGCATATCTGTTAGATTTAATTTGGTGAGGATACTCCACTATTTCTGTCCAATGAAATGCATTGTAGTGAACAGCTGGTTGTATCACAACCAGAAACTTGGAGAAAGGGTAATAACATATCGTAATAACCATATAAATAATTTATTTGTGGTGCTATACTCATTTTAGTTTTAGCTCTAAGGTATTTTCAGCCTGTGATAAATGTGATCCTTTGTTAGGATTTGATGTACAATGTTGACAGAAATTTGATTTCTCTCATGATTATCTAATGAGGGTTAGTGTTCCGAAGACAAAAAAAGGACATATTTTGTATAAATATATGACTATATTCCTCATCCACGTAAGAAAATTGTCTAGCATGATCAGAAAAATTTACTGACAACAGCCGTGACAGTTGATTCCCCAGAATCTGCTATAGTTTCACCACAGAATTCGAAAGACAAAAGTGAGTGCTGACATTCTATATTCGTGATTGAAGTAAGGTAGTTCTGAACACCATGTTGTTGGAATAGAAGCTGTGGAATTTACGCCATTTATTTTGGAGGGCACTGGAGTAAATGAACAACATGGGGAGTGTAATGTTGTCATCTACATTTTGGTTACTGCTCTGGAAGAGAAAATGAGGACATGATATCTATAAATTCGAAAATATCTTCTGCATTGATAGGAGAAAAAATGTTCGTCATGCTGATTGAAACACATACATCCAATAGGAACAGCAGAAGTCTGTCAGTTGTCAGTTGATTCCCTAGAGTTTTACTTTAGCTTCACCACAGAGTTCTGTTTTCATGACAAAAGTGGGGCGTTATTGAACACTCTCGATGGAATGGAAGATGTTAAATTTAAAGTCTTTCCTAAGGAGCAGGCTTGTCTATATGAACATGGAAGGGTTACTACATATATGAAAACTCTGGTTTAAAAAAATGTGAAGGAAAGGAAGTATGGGCATTTAGGCATTTATGGCATGATAGATTTTTAAAGCGATACAGATAGTTGATGAGGGCAAGCCCTATCTAAATCAAACGTCCTCTTTCCATGTCTGTTTCCTCTAATTATCCATCCTGTGCCACGTAATACCTCTCTAATTTTAAAATAGTAACATTTTGGTACACATAGACATTTTTTATAAATCTTCCATTTGAATGCATGGCTCTTAATATTGTAAGCATGCTGGAAGCTATTTTCAGACAGATTAATGTTCCTGTAGGTATTTCTTTGCTATTCTTAGACAGATTTATATTTCTCTGGGAAGTGGGACCCTCCAAATAAGATGCTGCTTAGACATTTCAATTTCCCTTCAACTTCTCCAACTTCATTTTGTCAGTTGTATCTCAGTGCATGGACATGTAATGGCCCAAACATCCTTTTCATTGTCAGATAAATGTATTAAAATGATGGAACACATTTTAAAATATAAGAAGTCTCCCCTATTACTTAGAAATGATGTCTGTTAGAGGTAACTAATAAAACCTTTTTAAAATAAGTAACACTGTAACTCAGACAGAAAAGTTAGGCAATTACATTAAACACTGTGAAACCTGTCATGGACAACACATTTTTGTTGACTGGTTTACTTCAGAAACTTCCTGCAGTAGAGAAGAGTTTTCATGTATATAATCCGCCTTCTGCACAGGAAAGTGAACGATTCTAAAGTATGTCTTCTCTGGCAGCCTGTCTCAGAGTGCAGTCACATTCTGTGAGATAGGTGAACCTTCTAGCTCTTTATTCGAATTCTATGATGTTCAAACGCAGCTCTTATAGGAAGCTGATTGCTTTACAATAAAGATGTGTTCCATCATATAAGATCATCTACCAAATTTAGTACAAGATGACTACAACAGTTTTGACCTTGCGCGTGAGTACCGGATTCTTTGTAGAGAGAGTGTTGGGTGCTGCTTAACTACAATAATGGTGGTAAGGAGAAGACAGTCTTGCCTTTGCATTTGTCTTTCTTGCACTAAATTCGGATTTTGCTGAAAAACTTTAGGCATGGTATCACAATTTAATAAATTAATGCAGCGTCTTTAGAAAGACTTGTATCTAAACCTAGAATCTTATCTTAGAATATATTCTACCAGACATGAACGCTTTTTTCCAATTTTAAAACAGAATTGCTACCAACAATACTAGACAAGACCTAATTGAGACAGGTGAAATGAGAGAAAAAAATGAATGGCTTTTCTCTTGTTGAATGCGTAGAAGCCTTTGATAGAGTGAATTTGGTGGACCTATGAAAAGTCCTCGCCAAAACTGGTATCGGTACAGACAGAAATCAATGTGTTTTCTGTCTGCATTTATTTTTTAAGGTGGATAAATACAGAAAAAGGTGCTTCTTTAAGTGAACCTCTGTGCTGTTTATCATGAATTATAGCCCAACAGCTGGACAGCTTGACATCATGGGAAAGGAAAAAACCGGATGCAGTTTTCTTTGTCAACATACATTTGTGGTAAAATGCTAATATTTACCAGTGGGTGTATTTTTATGTCATATTTGAAAGCTTAAATAGCTAAAACATGACTGACATCAAAGTATGAGTGTGTGTCGATCCGTTACATAAATATGGAAATGTACAGTTTTAGAACTTAATTTTACACAAAACATAAAATAAATAATGGGTAAAATACAGATAAAATGGCCAAAAAATCAATATGGATAAATACAGACGGAAAGGTTAAAAATAAAAAAATACCATAAAACCGGGAACCCTAGGCTTATATGATCAAATATATGATGGCTACTTTTATAGGTCTATTATCAAGCCCTAAATTAATGGTGCATAGAGCAGTACAACAAATGTACCCTCAAGTCCCCCTTCACAACTTATTACAGCTGAGTCTGGTGGCTTAGTGGACTAATGCGCCTTTGCAGCTGCCGCCGATACCAAATGGGGAGGGGGGGCAGCGCTGAGGCAGCATGGGGGAAGATCAATAAAAAATAAAATAAAAGTACACTTATCTTCCAGCTGCCAGCCGCCACCTCTGTAATCCTCTCCTCCCCGACCTCTCCTCCGTGTGCCTCTGCTCCAGGAACTGCAGTTCCCATGAGCACATGCTCCCAGACTCCCCTTTGGCCAATCCAAGCACTTCTTGAGAAGAGAACTGGGATTGGCCTCGTTTTTCGCTCCAAAATGGACTGGAAGCCTGCGTCAATGCAGCTCGGTTTGGGGAGATGTCAATGCATATATAAGTTTGGCCGCCTTGAGACACCCAGCCAAACCGACATGCGCACTGACAGCAGTGCCCTGTGCCCACCACTCCTGCAGCTGATGGCCTGCCGCCAACACTCAGCTGACGACTTCTGCTACTACAGGTAAAATACAATGATAATAAAGGAGTTTTTTAATTAATTGCTTTATCACCATTTTATTTTACGTTTTGATCTGTTGCCACCAGCAGTGGGGCAACGCTCCTCTGCCATACCGGAGGAAACGCCTCTGCTGATGCGTCTACTGTAGGGGCCTGTGTTTGACCTCATGGTCACAGTTTAAAATCCCGGAGGGTCCACTCAGCCATTCATCCTTTTGAGGTCGATAAAATGAGTACCATTGAGTTAGGTAACAATAAACATCTGTTACTCAGCACCAAGATACCCTTCTGGGTGAGCGTGCACTATGTAAATATACGTTATGTTATTATGGTTATCCCATAGACACAGACCAATGATTTCTAATATGCTGACTTTCAAAACAATTTTAGTAGATTATTGGAATATCCTGACAAGGAAGGAAAACGGCATGACATTCTCATCCCAAGTTTCGAATAACTCAAATTTCAGCAATGGAATGGAGGTGTCCCCTAAGGCTAGGGGACCATTGTCAGATGGGGAACAATTTAAAACACATGGACAGAAAAATTGCAATTACCACTGAACAACCACTATACGTTAACCCAATTGCATAGTAGGCTGGCAAAAACTTAACCAAAGAAATTGATAATAGAGAAAGACTGCCATTGGACTGCCATTGGAAACAATCCTGTATGATAAATGGATAAAGAAGGGCCATCACTTTTGTATACACCCATAAATAATCTACATTTGGATAAGCCCCGTGAATATATTATCGGTTGGGCTAAAGATTTACATGCATCTATTCCCCTAGATACATGATCAAAATTTTGGACAAGGGTTGCTAAATCTTTAATATGTGTACAACAGAAGGAAAACTCATATCCAATCCTGGCATTTTACTCTTGTAAGTTTAAAATCAATATATAGATGCTCAGAATTGTGTTGGGAAGGTTGTGTTAAACAGTATGGCATGTGGTGGTCCAGTACTAATATGCAGAGGCACTGGAAAGAAATACTAGCAAGCATAATGGTTATTACAGGGATTCGGCTCCCCCTGGAACCTTTTGGTTTACTGTAGGGAGACAGAGGTGAAGATTTGTTCAACCCCTTCACAACACCAAAATGCAAATTACTGACAAGCCTATCAATAGCTCAGATTTAAAAACAAAGGTTGATATCACCTTTACATATACGATGGATGAATGTATAGACTTTATATGCGATGGAAAGGTTGTCAGCTATAACAAATTACAGGGAGCATACATTTTAAAACCAACATGAAACATGAAACATGAAACAAGGTAGGAGATGCGAAAGATAGGAAGATATTTTAAGATGCTCTGTATTGGGAGAAATAACCTTGGCATCTGTCAGCTTGTAAGAAATATAGACCGCAGGTGTCTTATTTTCAAGCAAAAAGGGCACATTACCTCTTAAAAAAGTTTTTAAAACGCTCTGATTTTTGAACTGTAATATGTTCTTCAAAACATAAAGACAAATCGATAAAAGTGACAATAGGTAACCTCTTAGAAAATAATTAGTAAACTTGGTTAAAAAATGTATCCTAATATATTATATACCCATTGCTAGGGCCCATCCTCACCCTGTACATTTGCTTTAGCGAAGGGATCCCTCACAAACGCAAAATGTAGTCATTCACATCCTACATGAATTTGTTGAGTGAGCTGTGAGCATTGTATTTTGTTTTATGCAGATAATTGCCTTTTACTTATCAATGGCAGCAAATGTTATCACCAAAATGTGTATGTTAGATGCAGAAGATGCCTTGTGTAATGCCATGCCTCAAAATAAGAAACCCCCCAGGGTTAAGTGATAAAATAAAGGACACTTGTGAAAACCAACCTGAAGAAAGACAAAGGGATGGCTGGTGCTCCTGGAACTATTTACTAGAGTGTACCTGAAAATTTGGAAAATCTGATCAATCCTATTTGAACTATAGGCCAACATGAGGGTGAAAGTAAACAAACAGTTTAGAAGCACAAATCATCATTTTAAAGAAAGGCAATAGAAGTGGATATCACGTACTGTGTCTATGAGAAAGAAATTTGGAGAGATCATATGTATTGGATACTGCATAATACTCAGCAGCTAGATGGAGACTGACTAGTACCTCCTTCTTTGAATGATAGAACTATTCACATCTCTAACAGCCAAACAATGTTCTTTGGAATCAATCAGAAGTTGGCATATTTGCAACTAAAGACAATGTGTGTCAAAGACCGTGAACATTGAAGCAAAACATTCAACATCCAGCTGCACTTCATGGGTGCCATTTTGATGGCCACCTGTCAAACCCAGCGACTATTTTACAACTTGTATGTAACAGAGCCCTCAGCAGAGAAGCACAACCAGTATAGAGAAACATAGAAAGTGTTGCTGCATCTAGAGGAAACAGAAATTGTGAAAGATTTAGACCAGATTGCCAATATGTGGAAACAAGTAGAAGAAAGACTGACTGCATTTGGCAAAACACAAGTTTTAAGCTCTGACCCAAGTGTACACAGCAAAGAAAGTAACACAAATATGTTGATATAAAGACCTGCTGAACCTATTTTCAAAAACAAATGTATTTTTCATTATAAAGCAAGACATGCAACCAGCAGTAAAACAACATCTGCCAATAGCATCAGCAGCTGTAATACATGTAATCAGAAATGTTGAAGTGGTTCCACCATGGGTCCTGCTTATAAGCATGTTTATGGAGACACCCTCTAGCGCAGTGGTACTCCAAGTTCGGCTCGGGGGCAGCGTGCGGCCCTCTTGACCTTTACTTGCGCCCCCCCCCATGGTGAACAGCAGCATGAGCTGCTGTTTACTTGCTGAACACTAATACTCAGATTTCTTTTAAATAAACGGGCAAGCATTGATCTGAAGGTTAAATAAAGTTATGAAGTAACCACGCTGGTGTCCTGCACCACTTAACTTTAGTTAACTTGCCAATAAATGCTTGTCAGTATATTTTCAATAAATAATCATCCTCCTCCCACAATCCCTGATCCCCTAGACCTCTTACCGCCACTCTTCTGGCATCAGTGCGGGACTAGGTCACACTTCAGATCATACTTTGTGGCCCCAGGGCAAATGTTTGCGAGTACCCATGCTCTAGCGAGATGCTTTGGCGCCTCAAGAAGGCCACCCCCAATACATGATGCCTCCTTAGGTCTCCAATGTTCAGCAATGTCTCTTGGCCAGCAGAAGTGCCACATTACATCATTCTTTAGGTCCTTGTGTAAAGTCAAGTTCCTCAAAGTGTTGGTAGTATCACCTTTGAGTGACTTTGAGGTGCCACCCAACCACCTCCAACTCGGTAAGGGCGGCTTCTGCCCAGAAACACTGAACCACGCTTCTGTCACAAACTATGCCAACGTGTGTAGGCAACAGGGGCACCTAGGTGATTGACTCCAGTGAATCTCCCACAGCAGCAGCAGTGTAAAGTGTACTCTGTGAAGATACTTCAATTGGATTCGGTCTGTTGGACTTCTGTCACAGATTTGTTCCAAATTGGGGCAGGTACTGTGTTCTCTACATCATCTAACGAAACCCATGCCTCATTTTATATTGATCAGTGAATGTCACAGGACTCTTCAGGGTATAAAACACTAGCTTACCCGTCGCGCGTTGCTGCGATCTCCGAAGAAATGAAATTCAAGGAAACTCGTTATGATAACATTCAATTTACATTGTGTCATTTTTATTAAAACATATTCATTTTATTATGGAAAACATTTCAAAGTGTTGTTTAAATTCTATTTATTTATTTGTGTGCTTGTGGATACATGATTTTTTCTTTTTCCGTCTGGTGCGTACATCAGTATTCGAAAGATTATGAGGGCCCTGGGGGGCCGATATTTAAAAAAAATGTATGCCAGAAACCTTCGCGGGAGTGTACTCAACAACTTCCCAAAGTTTCCTGGCGAACGAATGAATGCTGTTTTAATTCTATTTATTTATTCGAGTGCTTTTGAATACACAATTGTTTGTTTTTCCGTCTTGTGCGTACATCAGTATTTGAAAGATTACGAGGGCCCTGGGGGACGGAGTGTTAAAAATAAATTATGCCAGAAACCTTTGCGGGAGTGTACTCAACAACTTCCCAAAGTTTCATGGCGATCGGATGAATGGTGTTTTAATTCTATTTATTTATTCGAGTGCTTGTGGATACACGATTTGTTGTTTTTCCGTCTGGTGCGTACATCAGTATTCGAAAGATTATGAGGGCCCTGAGGGGCCGATATTTAAAAGAAAATTATGCCAGAAACCTTCGCAGGAGTGTACTCAACAACTTCCCAAAGTTTTATGGCGATCGGATGAATGGTGTAGTAATGCATAAAGGACAAACAGACAGACAGACAGACAGACATACATTCGTTTTTATAAATATAGATTAGAAAATGACATCCATCCTGCTGGTGCTCTATGCTAAAGCACAGATGGTGACAAGGGTATACAACGCTCTGCTTTATGTGCAAGTGCTTTCATCCATGATTCTAGATTGGACAGTGAAAACAGAAGATTTTTCATCTAAATTTCAACTCCGGGAAAGAAAAACTATGTATATATAGATTAAAAAGCTTTGAGCATTATTGAAGTTTTCTTTTAAATTTTGCGGCAGAAATGCTAACCTATTGAAAGACCTCAAACCATTGCTAGTTTTTTCTGTCCCAAGTAACGGCATCTATACAAAAAAAAAATTGGCAAACGCAATAGGGTGCGCCTATTGGCTTCGAATGCAGACTTGTTGACTTTACCAATGGTTTTTGACTATGCAGTGTCTGCAAATTTTTTTTTTTAAAAGTGCAATGATTTATATGAATCCGCACGTCATCATGCATGCAAACGTATGTGGCCTGGCTGACTGAGGTCTTTTTTAATTTACTGTTTCAGGTTGGCAGGTGCCAGTCTTGGAGTGATAAATGATAAATGGAAAAAATAATTTAAACGTGCACAAAAGGACATTTTATAATACGTTGCCTGGCAGCAAACTGCAGCTGCTGCTCCGTCCGAAAAATGAAAACAAAATATTTAAAAAATTACAAAAACAGAAAGAATTTGAAGACCGGGAAGGGGGAGCCTTTGAGGAATGGGTTGTCGACAAGTCACCGCTGAGGTAGCAACGGGAGGAAATTAAGGCAGAAAGTGTAGATAAAAAAAAAATAAGAACAAAAAAAAGTTGAGCAGGGAGTGGTGGGGAGAAGAAGCGGACATGCTGGGCGGCGAGGAGAGAGCAATAAGAGCAGAGAGAGGCAGGTAAGGGGGGAACTTGAAGCAGCACATAAAGGCGAGAGCTAGAAAACAGACATGCACCCCCTTATAGTGCTGGTAAAATAAGTTGTTTCATGATTGCGAGCAGTGTAAGGACACAACCCATCCATTGAAAAGAATACTAAAGGACTAAAGATCCAGGGTAGGGAGAAACACAGGGAGAAACCGCGTCCAATCAGAAGCGAGTAAATGAGATTGACACACCAGCTAGCAATGGTACTGGATGGGCTGACCCAAAGCCCACTGTTAGTATTTGTATTGTACACAGCAGGTCCTCAACAATAGACAGCTGAAAGCTGTCTGTAGATGGGATTAAAATATCTGCCTGGCTGCCATGATGTGTATTTGCAGTATCAGGGGACATTGGGAACTAAACAACCCCAGTACCTGCCACTAGCTTTGGTCAAATGTATTTTCTTGTCGAACTCAGAAGCGAAATAGCAAGGCTATTCTGTTTTGCTGCATTACGCAATATAAAATCATACAAAGCAATCAGTTCACAGTGTAATTTAGCAGAAAGTGGCTAACATTCAACACATATGTGGGATTTAGTACGGTAGAACAGATTCTTAAAAACCTGTTGCATCCATACCACGGATATAAGTTCCATGGGTTTCAGAAGCTAATATCTGCATTTTGCTGTTCCCTTATTAGGAACATTTTGATATTGGTTTAAGTATTCACTCTGTTGCACTGGTTCACATAATTTAACTTGAACAACCTTAAAATAAGGCACCAAATATAGAATCTCTCAGTAGAGTAGATTCCCTAAAAGGTGGTAAATCCATTCTTTATGAGAATTTCTCAGTGGGTGGATTTCTGGTGTTTTGCACCCTAGAGTTGTTATTCGTCCGCTGCTACCAGCCATATGACCAGCAGTGCATTGCAGATAATAAGAATCACCTATATCTTAGGATAAATGGTGAGACAAGAACCTAGTGGGAAGGTACTGAGGACAGAGCATCTGAGGGAATTCTGATATGTTTTACAAACACAAGTAGATCTGAGTAGGTGACCAAAGTGACAAGTCATGATGATGCTGTCTTAGGTCTGGTCCTCAGAAATCTATAGAGAGTAACCCATTTGCATACTTCAACCTGCAGCACAAGAATTATCTTATGTGGGACTAATGGGTTGTGGTACAGATGGCCAATGCTATAAATAGGCTACTGTGAAGCCACTCCAAATAGCAGTATGGTGGCCTGACTTCAATGCGGGTATGGATGCATGGCTGTCAGTTTCCACAAGGCGGAGCCAAAGCTACCGTCAATTCAGACAAGTAAAAAAATATATAACCGTAGAACTCCCCATCCCCGCCAATGGAAACTCTACATCTGAAATGTGAAGGTCCTAGTCATACTTTGGCTTGGTAAATTGATATGGAAAGTGGCTGGACTTGTGACGTATAGCTTCAATGACAGCAGACATCACCATAGCAATGCTATGGCAAATCTTAGCCACATGTGAGTTACTGGGATTGCTTGTGACATCAAGTGGATCACAGAATTTTTAAAACCATTTTCAAGATAATTTTCAGGAGATCAGAGTGAAGCACCAATACAAACCGCAAAATATCAAGTGCTGATGAACAGGCAAGTGAATTAGGTTCAAAAAGAACAATTGATGGACAGAATGCAGAGCAATGTCATACATTCGCCCCAGTACAGAGATCTGGGCCTAAATCCATCATTTTTTTGCTCAACATGCCTTTCTAGTTTGGACCAAGCCACATGCAAATCAGTCTTGACCCTGCGCCCAATGGGAACAGTCCAAACCTGAACAGCCAGGCCAGGTCCTCCCTGGACAGGAAACTAGCATCCTAGGACCGGTTTTGGGCTTTCAGCCCTCATCAGCCGGGATAGCTTGACTCCAGTGGCATGGAGAGGACAGGACCCAAGTCTGGGCATACTTGTCACACTTGGGTTGACAAAAGCAAAAAGAACAATTGATGGACAGAATGCAGAACAATGTCATACATTCACCCCAGTACAGAGATCTGGGCCTAAATTCACAGTTTTTTTGCTCACCATGCCATTCCAGTTTGGACTGAGCCACATGCAAATTAGTCTTGACCCTGCGCCCAATGGGAACTGTCCAGCCTGAACTGCCAGGCCAGGTCCTCCCTGGACTGGAAACAAGCACTCGAGGATCGGTTTCAGGCTTTCAGCCCTCATCAGCCAGGATAGCTTGACTCCAGTGGCATGGAGACCACGGGACCCACGTCTGGGAATACCCGTCCCACTTGGGTTGACAAAAGCAAAAAGAACAATTGATGGACAGAATGCAGAACAATGTCATACATTCACCCCAGTACAGAGATCTGGGCCTAAATCCACAGTTTTTTTGCTCACCATGCCATTCCAGTTTGGACTGAGCCACATGCAAATTAGTCTTGACCCTGCGCCCAATGGGAACTGTCCAGCCCGAACTGCCAGGCCAGGTCCTCCCTGGACTGGAAACAAGCACTCGAGGATCGGTTTCAGGCTTTCAGCCCTCATCAGCCAGGATAGCTTGACTCCAGTGGCATGGAGACCACGGGACCCACGTCTGGGAATACCCGTCCCACTTGGGGTGACAAAAGCAAAAAAAACAATTGATGGACAGAATGCAGAACAATGTCATACATTCACCCCAGTACAGACATCTGGGCCTAAATACATCATTTTTTTGCTCTCCATGCCATTCCAGTTTGGACCGAGCCACATGCAAATCAGTCTTGACCCTGCGCCCAATTGGGAACAGTCCAGCCTGAACTGCCAGGCCAGGTCCTCCCTGGTCTGGAAACAAGCATCTTAGGACTGATTTTGGGTTTTCAGCCCTCATCAGCCAGGATAGCTTGACTCCAGTGGCATGGAGAGAATGGGACCCACGTCTGGGCATACCCGTCCCACTCAGGTTGACAAAAGCAAAAAGAACAATTGATGGACATAATGCAGAACAAAGTCATACATTCACCACAGTAGAGAGATCTGGGCCTAAATCCATCGTTTTTTTGCTCACCATGCCATTCAGTTTGGACTGAGCCACCTGCAAATTAGTCTTGACCCTGCACCCAATCGGAGCAGTCCAGCCCGAACTGCCAAGCTAGGTCCTCCCTGGACTAGAAACAAGCATCCTAGGACTGGTTTCGGGCTTTCAGCCCTCATCAGTCAGGATAGCTTGACTCCAGTGGCCATGCGACTGGGGTGAATGTTTGCATTGTCCAGCATTCTGTCCATCAATTGTTTATTTTGCATATGTCACCCTAAGTGGGAAGGGTATGCCCAGACGTGGGTTCCGTGCTCACTACACCACTGGATTCAAGCTAGCCTGGCTGATGAAGGGTGATGCCCTGAAACCAGTCCCAGGATGGTTGTTTCTGGTCCAGGGAGGACCTGGCTTGGCAGTTCGGGCTGGGCTGTTTCCACAAGGAATAGGGTCAATACTGATTTGCATATGGCTACGTCCAAACTGGGGTTGTGTGGTGACCAAAAGAAATATTGATTAAACCCAGATCCTTGTGACTGCGGGTCAATATTTGCATTGTCCAGCATTCCATCCATTAATTGTTTCTTTTGCATATGTCGCCCTAAGTGGGAAGGGTATGACCAGACGTGGGTCCCGTGCTCACTACACCACTGGATTCAGACTAGCCCGGCTGATGAAGGGTGATGCCCTGAAACCGGTCCCAGGATGTGGGTTTCCTGTCCAGGGAGGAACTGGCTTGGCAGTTCGGGCTGGACTGTTCCCACAAGGAATAGGGTAAAAACTGATTTGCATATGGCTGGGTCCAAACTGGGGTGGTGTGGTGAGCAAAAGAATGATGGATTAAACCCAGATCAAAGTGACTGGGGGTCAATATTTGCAATGTCCAGCATTCTGTCCATCAATTGTTTTTTTTGCATATGTCGCCCTAAGTGGGAAGTGTATGATAAGACGTGGGTTCCGTGCTCACTACACCACTGGATTCAAGCTAGCCAGGCTGATGAAGGGTGATACTCTGAAACTGGTCCCAGGATGCTTGTTTCCGGTGTAGGGAGGACCTGGCTTGGCAGTTCGGACTGGACTATTCCCACAAGGAATAGGGTCAAGACTAATATGCTTTTCGCTGGGTCCAAACTGGGATGGTGTGGTGAGCAAAAGAATGATGAATTAAACCCAGATCCTTGTGACAGTGGGTGAATGTTTGCAAAGTCCAGTATTCTGTCCCTCAATTGTTTTGTTGCATATATCGCCCTAAGTGGGAAGGGTATGCCCAGATGTGGGTCCCGTGCTCACTATACCACTGGTTTCAAGCTAGCCTGGCTAACGAAGGGTGATGCCCTGAAACCGGTCCTAGGATGCTTATTTCTGGTCCAGGAAGGACCTGGCTTGGCAGTTCGGTCTGGACTGTTCCCACTAGGAATAGGGTCAAGACTGATTTGCATATGGCTGGGTTGAAACTGGGATGGTGTGGTGAGCAAAAGAATGATTGATTAAACCCAGATCCTTGTGACTGGGGGCTAATGTTTGCATTGTCCAGCATTCCATCCATCAATTCTTTCTTTTGCAAGTAAATTCGATTCTGCAAACCATTAGGAAGCTTGTAAAGTGATTGAGGAGTCACAGATCAGCAGGTGGCACCAGTAACACACCTTGCTAGCATGCAACATCATCTCACATGCACCGGTATGGGGGCCACCTATGCATCTAATGTTTGGAACATCAGATAGTAAATATGAACACTTTGTTCCCAGTCACTAGTGGAGTAGTCTGGTGACGTTAGGCCGAGTTGTCAGACTAAGGACCTCCACTTCACTACTCACCAGGTGCCCAGGGGTTGGTGGGGTCTTATCTGGGAATTGAAAAATGGACTGCAAGATGGAAGGTTGAAAAGGTCTGGAACCCACTCGTACTTGGGGTGGTTAGATATGGTACAAGCAGATTAGATGTGACTGGAAATATTAAGTGATCAATGGGCACTAGAAGCCAATTTGTTAGTATAGAAATACTCACGGAAAATAACTGAGCACTAAGAGGATGATAACGTGAAAGCAAAACTCTCTAACCTATTAGTCTCACAACAGGATCCTAGAGCAGATGGATCAGAGTAAGAAGCTGAAAATGGAACCTGGCTACCGGTGAGGCAAGCTGAAGCAAATAAAACATGGTCTCTACTTGGAAACATACAAGAGTCAGGGCCCGTTAAGGAAATGTGAAAGAAGGAGCAAGGCCTTTTTCTTTGTTGTTGTTCTGTTGTGTAGTTTTTGTGTGCCTATTCATTTTCAATCTGCTGTTATGCCCTTTGGAGGTTGTAGGGAGGTGACATGGCCTTAACATTCTGTTCCAAGAGTACAAGCCTGAGGTTTTTCAAACAGAAGGCTTTGACTATGAGACTGTGCAGTGCAATTCCTTTGAAATGCAAAAAGTACATATGATGGACAGGATGCAGAACAATGTCATACATTCACCCCAGTTCAGAGATCTGGGCCTAAATTCATCGTTTTTTGCTCACCATGCCATTCCAGTATGGACACAGCCATATGCAAATCAGTTTTGACCCTGCGCCCAATGGGAACAGTCCAGCCCGAACTGCCAGGCCAGGCCCTCCCTTGACTGGAAACAAGCATCCTAGGACCGGTTTCGGGCTTCCAGTCCTCATCAGCCAGGATACCTTAACTCCAGTGGCATGGAGAGCACGGGACCCACGCCTGGGCATACCCGTCCCACTCCGGGTGACAAATGCAAAAAGAAAAATTGATGGACAGAATGCAGAACAATGTCATACATTCACCCCAGTACAGAGATCTGGGCCTAAATCCATGTTTTTTTGCTTACCATGCCATTCCAGTATGTACCCAGCCATATGCAAATCAGACCGGTTCCAGGATGCTTGTTTCCGGTCCAGGGAAGACATGGCTTTGCAGTTCGGGCTGGACTGTTCACATGAGGCACAGCGTCAGACTGATTTGCAGATGGTCATGTCTGAACTGGGGTGGCGGAGTGAGCTAAAGAATGATGATGGATTAAACCCTGATCAGTTGACTGGGGGTGAGTGCTTGCAATGTTCAACACTCCGTCCATCATCCCCTTTGGTTTTGCTTTGTTCGCCCTAAGTTGGCAGGGTATGCCCAAACGTGGGTCCCTTGCTCACTTTGCCACTGAATTCAAGCTAGCCTGGCTGATGATGGCTGATTAGCCAGAAACCGGTCCCAGGATGCTTGTTTCCGGTCCAGGGAAGACATGGCTTGGCAGTTTCGGCTGGATTGTTTCCATGAGGCACTGGGTCAGACTGTTTTGCATATGGCCATGTTTGAACTGGGGTGGCGGAGTGAGATAAAGAATGAAGAAGGATTAAACACAGATCATTTGACTGGGGGTGAGTGCTTGCAATGTTCAACACTCCGTCCATCTTCCCCTTTGGTTTTGCTCAATTCCTTTGAAAGTCAGAAGCGAATGGCAGCTCAATTCAATGTGCTGCTTAATACACACTAAGTGAGCTGAGCGGTTCTCAGTCCAAAGCTGATGATGCTCCTAATTGTTCTGTGCTAAGAAAGTGTAAGCAGTGATACGCCCCAAAGACCTCTCCTTTCTTCTGGGATCTGAGGAAAGGCCTCCAAAGTCTGATAACAGCAGACAGTGTGCACAAGAGGCACATTCAAGGAGCTCAATGACCGACATTAGGAGGTAAAACATAATTTCTCCGGTTAAACCAGACAATGCATCACAAGAGGTAGTGTTATGTGTCTGAATTGGGCCCCCGTAGCAACACTGCACAGTCTCTTACATTGCCCTCTTTCTGCATAAATAACTTTTTTCCCGGCAGTAGCATCATTCACAAAGACAAAGGAGCCTGTATTAGTCTTATATGTGTGCCGCCTACGGCTATAATTTTTAGGGCGAAGCTGCTGACCGGTTTCCTAAGTACTTCTTCTGGGCATTCTGAAAGCTTCCCTGGATCTGCATTCTACCCATTGCAGACCATTGGCTTTGTGGTTTGTAACTCATGATTGCTTTCTTTCTATTTCGTGGCTTTATTTGCTTTAGGCGGCCCAGCATGCCTTTGTCCATCTGATAGAGAAATTCTTGTTTACTGTATCCATCCAAGAACTCGTTTTCAGTAGACAGCCCTTTAAATCTTGTTCTTATCTTGTCACATTTGCTGTGCCACAGTGACGTAGCTGGGGGGTGCGAGGGCTGTCCGCCCCATGCAGCACTGTTTTTTGGGGCAGCGGGAGTCATGTCTGTCGACTATCACTATCCCTGCGGCTTAAAGAACAAGTCGTTTGCCGCCCCCCTGACCCCAAGGTACAAGTCCTAAGTCATCTGTCAGTTGCCCCCTGCTCTTACATGCACCCGGACGGCAAACTTAAGGGCCGCCCGATGAGGCAGTACGAATAGCTGTGCCTTCAAAGATGCAGGTCAAATGTCAGGCTCTGTTTTCCAGGGATCCTGTTATTTATTTCTCTTTCTCTGACTTCAAAGTAAGGGAATTTATGTGACAATCTTGCTGTGAAACGGAAAGGCTTTTTTCTAAAACACAACAAAATGAACAGTAAAGATATTTCAACATATAGAAGAATTATGAAAGTACAAATTAAGTTCATTTATATTTTTGTATTTCTGAAGTGTGGCGGAAACAAATATTTGAAAAGGATCCAAACAGTCAAATAGACTAGGTGAAGACATTTCCACACATAGTTTGTGCGCTGTAAAATTGCATGTCTGTACAAATGTAATGGTCATTTCAATTGAAAATGTGTTTTCTGTAATGTCAATGTCCCACTCCACCTCAGTCTACCCATTCCACCCGATCTACCCACTCCACCTTGATCTAGCCCATTTCACCCCACTCCACTCTACCCATGCACATTTACCCCACACCAACAATCTTCCCCAATCCAATGTACCCTGCCCCCTACACAAATCTACAACACTTCCCCACGCAAATCTACCCCACTCCAAACCACACCACTCCAATCTACGCCACCCAACTACAGTCTACCCCCACAACTCCAATTTAGCTCACTTTACTTCACTACAATCTACCCCTCTCTACCACACTACAGTGTACCCACTCTACCCTACTCCACGCCAATCTACCCCACTCAACTCTACTCTACACCCAGTCTAGCCCACTCCACCTCACCCCAACCTCCCTCACTTTTGCCCATGCTAAACAGCAGCCACACTGGTGTACAACAGGGTTAAAACACATTGCCAAAGCCAATAGCTTTAGCATAGGGCAGACCTATTGGCTTTGCCAATGTTTGTTATTATTTATACCTTAATGTAGCACTTATAAAGGGCTGGCAGGCAGCGCAGCGTTGTATAATTGTATGTGGGTTAAGTAGCATAAGAAAATAAAGTCTGCAAAAGTATCTTTTGCTAAATGTCTCATTTTTAGCTGACTTCGGTCACATTTAAACTTGTCATGCCATTAAATATGGTCTGAAGCACGTGACCCATTATATGCTGAATCCAAATTTAAAATAATAAATTAACACAGCCCTATGACACGAGGGAAGTCAGTGTGAATGAATTTAGACTTTAAATACAGGTCAACTAATTTGCAAGGAGAGATTTAACTGGAGTTTTATTTTGGAGTATATGGCCCAAAGGATTGCATACCCCATCTTGATTCTTTCAGCCTCTGTTGAGCATGAAACTCAACATCCTTTTTAATATTAGTACAAACGGTTAAACATTCTAAGACAGAAGGACAGTTATGAGGAATTCTATTCCTGGCCAGGCCTTAGAACCCTGTACGGAAAGAGACAATCTACTTTTATTCCTGATCATGGCAGGTCATGAAGCTACATTAATATATTTCACAATGATTTAAAGTTTAAACACCCTTTCCTGTTTTTGTCCCACCTTCTGTTGCTTCAGGTCTGATGATTGAAACCAGGGGTTCAACTAGGTCTTAACTTCGGAGGGGGGCTAACAGGGCAAACAAAGGGGCGTGGCTAACATGTTAATCAATTGGGGCGAGGCTAACATTGCAGACAATCAGGATCGGGTGATGCTCAGGCCAAGCTGAGAAAAATAAGTGGCAAATTCTGCAATCGAAACTAGACAACAATTAGTTGTATGAGAATTATATTGGAGAACAGAGGGTAATGTCAACCATTTATACACTAACAGACATAAGGGATTTGTTCATCTTGCAATAAAGTGTCACTCAAATGCATTATATTGTCACACAAGGATATCATGTAAATGGTTAAAATTGTACCCTTTTTTCTAATGAAATGCTCATGAAACTGGTTCAAAAGAGCCCAGACAACATGCTACTCTCTGCGAAATCAGGACTGGTCAAAGATATAATTCACACAAAAATGGGACTCTGGACATGTGTGTCATGTACTTGTCCACCCCCCAAAGACAGGGAAGGAATTTCAGATTTTGCAATGTGCCCATTTGCAGTGTTGTTACAAACTATAGCACATACAAACATACATTTTTCGGCAGTAAAGCCATTAAAGCATGGTGCTTTAATGAATAGACAGTGGAAGTAGGGGTGGGTGGGGTGTTGTGCAGCAGCACCCCCAAAATAACAATGCTGGAATTCAGAGGGTGTATGAGAAATAATAAAGCATTTGCATTTTGATAATGATGTTACATTTGCTGTTCTTCAAAAGACAGGTCAAATGCCTGGCTATGACACTGCTAAAAACACAAAAAGTGGTAATTATATCCCTGTCACAAAGTTCTAATCCTCACCTCTTCAGCTGGTGCAGCTCTTATTGTAATTGCATTTATATAGCACGTACTACCCTTGACGAGGCGTTAAAGTTCTTTTTCAGTGAGTAGCACACAACTCTGGAGCCCATAGAGGATTAGTGGTGATTAAGTATAGTGAAATATGAAATTAATTTGAGCGTTGGATATGTTAGTCTGTTATGTGGATTGAGAAGGATAGTGGGGGGATAGAAGAGGGAAAAGGTTTGCATTTATATAGCACTTGCTACCCCATATGAGGTGTTAAAGCACTTTTAGTTTGGGCAATCTGAATAGTAAAAGTGTTATGAGAGGATAAAAGGAGGGGTAGAGGAGGGAAGAGTATGGGGTTTGGGATGAATGAAAGAATGGAGGTAGAGGGTACATTAATAGAGGTATAGGATTAGAAATAGAAATAGGGTGGTGCTTTAGAGAGAGAAGTAAAGTGGGGTTTGAGATGAGTCAGAGTGGAGGTAGAGGATGTATTGTGAGAGATATAGGGTGAGATCTAGGGTAGTGCATTGGATATGCTGAACTAAAAGCTAAGTAATTAATGTAAAGTATATGGAAGGTATACGCATAAGGAAGGTCATACATGTAGAATAAAGTTTTGTTTAATAAGCTCAGACTTTCAAGTGTTTTTGTACTTGTGTGTTTGTGATAGGCGTTGGATCATTCCATACAATTACAGACAGCAGACCGCTATCCCACCTAAAATAAAGGAACTAACTAAATACCTGTATTTTCACACTGCAATTTCTTCCATCAAGCCAGTGAATGTTCATGTCCAAATTGGCAAATAATATTAAAGAATGAAGAAAGAACAAAATGAGACCACACACAGGCCAATTTGCATAGTAAACGAATAATGAAATGAAACTAAGAAAAAGTTGTTATCCTAGGCTGGCCTCCTGGCCTGGGAACAGGTCTGGTGTTATAAATCAGCTTAACACATTGGGACCTGGGTTCAGATGGAGGAAATTCTTAAAAAGAATTACTGGTTACTTGTAAGAGGCATCTTAAAATGTGTATATGATGGTGTAACAAATGTACAGCACAGTGAATGTTTAAAATTGGCAGGTTTTATTGGTCTTTATTGAGATAGATTTATCGAAAAATTTGAAAATAAACAAAAAATCCACAAATTATCTTAGTATCCTATCCGCAATACACATACCACTGATCCAAACTTAGGACGTGGTAGACATATTCGGCCATCATCTGTCGTTACAGTCCTGCAGACTACTTTAGAAAGATCAATCTACCCCTTGAATGGATGTATTAGAAATGGGCCCCATATGCTTCAAGCAACATCACAGGCAAGGACCCCCACACCCGTGGCACCACTGGCCAGGGCCACTCAGCAAATAAGGGGGGCTTGTTCTGCTTCACATCAGCATCTCTTGCAAGGACATGCCAGGGCACCATTGCCTCAAGGCCACTTGCTGGAAATGAGGCCACAATCTGCTTCACAACAGCATCACTTGCAAGTACCACCCATCCATGACATCACTGCCCCAAGCCCACTCAGCTGAACTGGGGCCTAGCACCTGCCCCTGACCATCAGCTCCATCACCACACCACGTCTTCAACAAGGCCGACTCCACCATCGCACCCCAACTCCGGAACATCATCAACGCCTCCTTCAACACCGCCACCTTCCCGGAGAGCTGGAAGCACGCCGAGATCAGCGCCTTCCCGAAGAAACCTACAGCGGACCCCACCGATCTCAAAAACTTCCGCCCCATCTCCCTCCTCCCTTTTCCTGCTAAAGTCATCGAGAAAATCGTCAACAGACAGCTGACCGCCTTCCTCGAGACGAACGGATCCCTCGACCCCTCGCAGTCCGGCTTCAGAGCCAACCACAGCACCGAGACCGCCCTCATCGCAGCCACCGACGACATCCGGACCCTGCTCGACAAGGGGGAAACAGTGGCCCTCATCCTCCTGGACCTCTCCGCTGCGTTCGACACGGTCTGCCACCGCACCCTAGTCCAGCGCCTCAGCAACATCGGTATCCAGGAGAAGGCACTGGAGTGGATCATCTCGTTCCTCGCCGGTAGAACACAAAGAGTCCGCCTCCCCCCGTTTCGCTCTTGTAGTGTAGTTCCTATTATCCCAATAGGCTCTGCGCATTGGAATAATACCTCCAATAGTATAGACCTAGACCAGACGTTAACTAGGTCTTCTACTGTCGATATTAGACTTAAAGTTTTGGGTTTGCCAGCTAGCTCAGAGTTCACTAGAAACTTTCTCGAATAGGCAAGGAGGAGTTGAACCTCCCTGGATAGACAAGAAGGGATTTAGTTTCTGACAACCATAGAAAATGACAACTTTGCTCTCCCCTAATCAAGAGTGTATCTCTAGAGTCGTGTGAAAACAAAAGACAACTTATTTTACTCAGTCAGTATGTGCATTCTTAGTTTCACCAGATTGTAGAGAAAAGGAAGAGACGGGCGTGTTCAATAAAAGATGTTATTTATTGATCAGTCTCTTTTCTCGTACAAGAGAAATGAATCGATATTATCGCAATACTTATGGTTAAGTAAAGTGCATACAATAAAAGCAGAAGTATAAAATAATACTGTAAAAACATTTATATGGTTTCTAAGCCATATGGTGGTTTAAAATGGATAATATAGATACATACATATAAACATTTGACTAATCGTACTCAACTGGTGCTTCTAACTACGCCTACCCCAGTGTACCTGACCTAAGCCTAATACGTGGGCGGGGATAGAAAGTAGCAGTCTAAGTTAAGTTTGTTTTGCCAAGTGACTGATTCAAGAATTCTCTGCAAGGGGTTATTCAGTTCCGTACCTTGAATCTAGGATGATTGAGGGATGGTATCTCTCATCTTTGGTCTCGATATTCCAGGCTGCCTGCAAGGGCTGCTCGGAAGCGCCAGAGCTGGATTTCTCGGCAGGAGAAAGGCAGCGTCTCGTTCTCAGCGCGTCAGGGAGGCGGGGCAGCGTCAGTGGGCTTCGCTCTCTGCTGGGCTTCGGCAAGTCTCGCTGCTCCGATCTCGTCACCACCGCGTGTGTTTGCTTAAGGCAATATCGGTAATATTTATACCTGTAAGGTGCCGAGATTGACGTAAGGATGGACATAGATACATCAATAAGGATGTCATACGAACTGGTCGTTAGCACATTCTTATGCTGAAGTCCTCGGTGAAATCAAAACAATGGCCGCAGGGTTTTTCCCAGGTTGTCATAGGTTTGATTTGTTTTGAGAACTCCGTATGCCTTATCAGGGGCTGGAGGAATATTGCTTTGCCTAATTAGATGGCAAGCGTTATGACCTAATCAGATAACGCGCTCCTGTGCCGTGGTCTGGCGTAATCAGATAACGGTTTCTGCATCATGGGATGGCTGCTAGTTAACTTGTTAACCAGAATAGGGTCAGGAATAGGGGGATCGATACAGAACCTATAGGAATACATCACACCCACTCCACGCTAACTATGGCCATATTTACGAATCTAGGCATAGTAAAACATACTGTAGAGTATCGTGTATACCTTACCACCCCAAAATACACATAATGCATTTCGATATTATGTAATATACGGGAAAAAAATAGTCACATGTACTATATGCATTCAAGCAGTAGAATAATGCTAAATTAATCACGCATATGTATACATTATTAGTAATTGAATATGAGAATTACACATGAAATGGCTCTTAATACAGAAGAAAAAGTTCGAGACCACTTCATCACAGTTCAAAAATATTTATGAGCATACCAGCGGGCAGCTAATGTCTATGAAGTTTCTAAAAACAGAAATTAGTTCTCTAAGAATAGTTCCTACTTTAAGCAGAAGAAAAGTGTCCCGTAAAATTAAAAAAAATATTTTGGGGCTGCTAAAAAAAATTGCTGTCCGTGGACTGGAGGAAAAGTTGATCTTGCTACTTTATTATTAAAGTTGAAGGCCAAATTCAAGGTGCTGCTTTCATCTTGATCTTCACTACTCCTTAATCGTAGTGGTGAAGTTTCCACGAATGCCGTCATCAGGATTGGCAGCCGTTGAGGGCAGCACAATGCATGAGCCTTTACCGGACCCAACAATGTTTCTGCATCCATTGGCGCATCCGATTGTAGCGTCAGACAGGTGTCCAACACGCATTCTTCTCCGCACAGCATGCACCTTAATACAGGTAAAACACATCTTTGCCATATCGGCCGAAATGAAAGAAACCAAGTCATGTTCAGGTCTCTAAGCCGGGTTAGTCCCAGGATTTTTGATATCCGGTCCCGGTATCCAATGGCTCGGATTGTTTCTTCCCTTGTCGCGGGTGTTTTGTCTGTGACATGGTTTGCCATAATGAAATATAAGGACTAAGAATAGGATTCCTGCAATTAGTCCCAAAATGAGGGGAACTCCTCCAAAAATCGAATGGACGAAGTCTGGAAAAATACCCAGTATGGCTTTGAATGGTGTTAATGCCATCGAAAATACTGTCTTAAATACATTTGAGACTCCACTGGTATCAGAAATATTTAAGATTTCATTCAGGATTTCTGCGAAATGTATGGGGGAATTAGTTGATAACAATGAGTGGATCTCTGCAGTCGTCCTTGCGACTAGGAGATCATACGTTTCTTTTGATGACGTGAGCCTGGTCGGCGTCTGAAGAAGCACTGTTTTCATTCTGCTTAAAGTATCAACTCGAATAGAAGTAATTTTCAAGTTAGGCCATGCCCTTGCCTCCCTGTCTGGAAAGGAGCTGGGGAACAATAAGCGTCCACAGCACATGACCTTCGCAGTCGTACTAACGAGATAAGGAACCCCGGGCAGTAGACTACAACATCTGCGATCCACAATTAGAATGTAACTCCCGTTATAGAGTCTTTTAAAGAATGGTTCTATCTCTGTTGCAGGTGTGCCTAGCTGGTGACATGAAAGGTTATTTGAGTTCCCTTCACAGGCTCCATGCAAACTAATTCCATTACACAGAAGTGTACCGCTTAGTGACATCGCACAATTATTGCCACTAAGAAACACTTTCTGTCCTTTATTACTGACACATGCATGTGAATAGGGCAAGTTCCATGTTGTCTTAATGTACCCTTTTCCCAATTTTTCGTACATGCCAGCCTGTCTATATTTTTGGCAGTATTGAAACCTGAAAGTAGATATCGGAATATTAATTATCCCATGTATTATCCATTCAATGACAGGTCGTTCTGACATTGTCAATGGTAATCTCTCGAGTTTCTCAATGCTCAGGATTGTATAATCAGCACCCTTTTGTGCCATACTGATTTGTTTATCAGTAAGGTTAAAGATATTGAATAGTGACGTTGTGTTGATTAAACGCCAAGGCACATAGCCTGAACGCAGATTTTGTAACGTCCAGCCAAGCTGTACAATAGAACGCAATTGAGACTGACCGTGTTGTAACAACAGTAAGTCTTGCGATATTATGTCGATTGCTGATGACACAATGCTGTCCAATGAAAAGATTCTGGAGGACAGAGTCATTAACCCATTGTCCACTACAGAAAGCGATTTTTCCAAATTAATACGGTCAATTTCCCGTATACTTTCTGCTGTCTCAATTTGAGTTATCTTCCAGGCCTCGTTGTAAGCTGCATATATAGAGGCTGCTATGAAGCGTTTTTGACGCTGTTTGCGCGGTCCCATAATGAAATCACGCAAGTCAGCACCATCAGTAAGTAAAGTTAGGTGTTGCTTAATTTCTGTCAGTGTGGAAGTTTTTAGCCATTGAAGGCAGAGTTTGCCCACAGTGTAGGTGGTGATTATCCCTGGGTGTTGTCTTTGGGAATATCTAGGGTCTGGCCTGGTCAATGTGAACCCCTGTGTTTTGTTCAGGAATCTGTCTTGACAGTTATTAGTATCTGTGGGCCAGATTAACCATTGTTTCCAATCAGGATTTGTTCTGTTTTGGTTTAATACATAGTTTACGTCTATCTCTTCATCCGCAGAGTTATTGCTGTTCATTGTTGGTTTTGGAATAGACGGTTTATTTAAGTCTTTGATTTTGGCTAATCCAAGACAGGTAGTTTGTTGAATAGTTTCATTCAAGAATATAATTTGTTCTGGGATCATGCAGGCTCTAAACAATGATTCTATACCTTGTACTTGCCATTCTTTTGTACCCCAAACACTTTTTACTTCCACATTTTTATCCCAATAATCAAAACCAAATGTATTCATTAGTTCAAAAAATGAGTCCGAATATATCAATTTCGTGTTTGTAAGCATGGTTTTTGTTCCTGTCCTATTTGACAATTTGAAATAAAATGTTTCAGCATTACTTGTGTTGAACCCTGAAAAGTATGAATATTTGTCATAAAAGGTTCTTGAGCTTCCTTTTGGAGGGGTTGCACAATGTTCCCATTGATTATAATTTAAAACATTTCTAGGTTGTGCTGATTTATGTAAAAAATGGTTACCATAGTGATTGTAGCAGTACATACTGTCATAATTAGATGAACCCTGCAAATAATCATGTTTGGTAAATTTAGCAGACATCACTAGGTCAGACATCATGTCATTAATACTTTCAAAGTCCCAATCATCAGCAAATGAGTTTGGTTTTACAAAGTCACTCAACGAGATCTTGATTTGGTGTGGATATTTGAGGATTTCAACGGACCATAAATTTCATAGTCAGTATTGTCCCATGCTACCCCACCCGGTATAGGATTGGCTGTGAAGTTGACTGAAGAAAGTTCTCTTTTCTCGACGTGTGAAGACGTGTGTGGCTTGAGGATCAAGTTAATTTTCTGGCTTGCTGTGTCCATTTTTGCATATTTTCCCCCAATGAAGCGTCCCAAACATAGTATCATGATGAGCCAAAGTATCAGGATAAATACACCAAAGGACACCCAAAATTCAATCCATGGAGAAATCAGATAGGTTTCTTTCAGCTGTTTCAAAAGTTCCTTAGCTTTATCTTTAAAAGTTTTTGTTGATGGCTTTGTCTTTGATTCACTTAGATCTTCAGAAGAATCTTCAAAGTTGATGAAGTAGCCGGATGCCGTTCTGTCTATTGTTCCAATTGCTTCAGGATTACTGTTTCTTGCAGCTTCAGCATATTCATTTGTTACTTGTAGGTTGGTGTGTCTCTACTAAATGTTTTTATTTGGGTTTTCAGAGGTGTGAGTTCCATTGCATTGTTGCATAGTCCTTGTTGTTGTTCTGTAGGCGTTTCGAATGTGATTAGCCTTTTAGTTAGCACCTCTGTACTTGTAGCAAACCTCGGTGTTCTACTACTTATCGGGAGTCCACTTGGCCTACTGTTTGTTATCGGCCACATGATTGTGGTTTTACCAGGTCGATGGATACAACTCGGTTCTCCTTTTTACCAGCAAGCGGCGGTAGTACAACTGATCTTGTCCCGTTGATGGACAAGACAGGAACTGCTTTTCTGTAAGAAGGCCCAAATTCCTTCTTTACCGCGATCTTTTCTCTGACTAGATCCCCGACTTTTGGAATCCAGACAGGTCTTGCTGGGACAGGTGGTGGTTCTTCAGTGGTTGTTGGCTGCTGTTTCAACTTTATGTTGCTCAGGTCTTTTCTTGTTTCGTTTAAGTCCTGCAAAATAGCCAAACGGTCTTTGATATCAAAGCCTTTTTCTTTCACCACTGAAGTCTGACTGTCAAGATCTAAGACTAACATCCTAGTTCCAAACAACAATTCGTACGGACTGAATCCCTTCAGAGAATTTCTTGGCAAGTTGTTTAGACTACGTTGGACACTTATTAGATGTTTGACCCACCCAGCTCCCGAACCTAATATCCTTTCTGTTATAGACAGCTTTATGCCTTGGTTTTTTCTTTACACCATCCCGTATCCCTCAGGAAGGAAGTGAGAAGAATCCCGCTTCGCTATGCTCATTTGGCCGTGCTTCCCCACAAGCTTGAGGGCTAAAGTGAAAACATTGGTCAAACGTAGCATGCTCCTAGCGTATATGCCATTTAGACTCGCAAATCTTTGTATAACAGTCCCGACGTCAGCCGAGTGCTGGGGTCTACATTATAAGTGGAAACTAGTCTTTATTTGTTAATGGGACGCATTATTTACACTTGTTTCACTGAATATTGTTTAGCCCTTATTGAGTGAAACGCCATGGTATTACCCCGTTCCTCTCGCCGCTGCGATCTCTGTTGCAGCCCGGGCATTTTTTTACAAAGATGTGATGATGCAGGCTCATGCCTGGCCACCAGTACACTGATTGTAGTTCTTCCAGAGAATCTTTTATTTTGAGGTGTCTGAGACCCTCGCCCATATGTGCGTCTGCTATTAACAAAGTTCTCCTGTCCTTGTTTGGAATTACTCTATCCCCCACTCCAGGGATTCGAGCAAAAGGAACGGAGTTCGCATCGATTATGTATGTATATTTGAGTGGGTAACTGATCGGTAACGCTGAGCAGTCGCCTTTTGATGACGTTTTCACTGCCAGCATTGTTTCACCGTCAATGTATTTTACTGCACGCTTTTTCCTAGCTACGGAAGCCGATTTAGTTGCTACCGCTGTGGCTTTCTCAGCCAATGAATTCCCTGCAACGTGAACGCCATCACGCTGATGACTCAGTGAGTGTATCACGTGAGTCTTTGGTAGTTCTTTTTTTAACAGAACTATTTGTTCCCAAAGCAGTTTTTGCTTTATTGTTGCACCTGTGTCATCTTTGTAACCGTTTTGAATCCATTTCTGTAAATCGCTGTTATATGATTTGACGCAGTAATACGAATCAGACACTATGAGTGTCGGGAATTCGCGATCTGCATTATCTAGCGCCATTTTCAATGCTATTATTTCAGTCTGTTGTTCTGAATTAGTTTCTACTGAGTGTGTTTTTGTTAATAGAGGTCTTAGTATACCTCCGCGCCACACTTCTTTTGTAATCTCACATGTGGGGTTGTATGCTTGTTCCCCCCAAACGGATGGTTGAGCATGTCCGTCTGTATAGATTACACAAGCGTACTGTCGTAATGGCAGAATGTCGATTGGCAGAGGGAATATTCTTTCATATTCTAGATCTTTTAGTTCCTCTAGTTCTGGATCAAAGTAGTATTTTACTTTGTCCATTCTAATGGAATTCACCCATTGTATCCATTCCGGATTCAATGCTGTTGTTGGTAAATTACACGGGGTTGTTAATGCCTCAAAGGCTGATTCTGCTGTTCTGACTGTGATGTGTCTACCGTCAGCTTTATCTTTTTCTCTAGCTATTGCGGTTTGAACTGCATGAACAGTGTTTTCTTTAATGCTGAATTTCTTTTCAGATTCTGTGTACAAGTGTGATTTGAATGCAATTGGTACCTTTTCTCCCTCATTAGAGGTCAGGTATGTGAATCCGCATCTTCCTGGGATGACTCGAATCACAAGATTGCGTGTGTTATCACGTGTTTCTAATTTTGTTTTAATTAACATATCTGTTTGTAAGGATCTCAGAATATCTGTGTGTTTTTGAGTCCAATTGGTTTTTTTTAAATCTGGTTTTATTAGATCATAAAGGGGTTTGACCCTTTCTGCGTAATTTGCAATGTATGTTCTTCCGAAATTTAGGAAGCCTAGAATTGACTGTAGGTTTTTTAGTGTTCTAGGTGCTTGGAGTACGGCACATTTCTCTAGGAAATTGTCAGCCAGGCTTTTGCCTTCACTTGATAATTCATATCCTAAGAACAGGACTGTTAGATGGGCAATTCTAGATTTTTTAAAGTTGAATTTGTAACCCTCTGCCGCGAACCCAAGTATTATGGTGTTCACTCTCTTCAAGTGAGTATCCAAGTCATCGTCTGTAAGGTATATGTCGTCGACATACCATAATGCTTCGTCATCATATGTTTGTAGTAACTCTGTTACTCTCGCTGAGAATAATCCTGGGCTGTTCTTGTACCCCTGGGGTAACCGACAGAATTCTTTTTGAGCGCCATTTATTGAGAACGCTGATAAGTATCTGCTCTCTGGTGCTATATTTTGACAAAAGAATCCATTAGAGATGTCTAATGTTGTTTTATATTTTTTGCGCACTATGTTATTCATTAGTGCAGCACTATGCGAGTTTTGTACTGCAAAAGTTTTGCAACATGAGTTAAGGTGTCTGTAATCCAAAACTAGACGATATGAATTGTCTGGTTTGGAGACAGGAAACAAAGGGTTGTTCATTTGTGAGGTGCAAGTTTCAATCACCCCCTGGTATTCTAGTTGATCTAGAATTTCTTTTACCTGTTTTTTAGCTTCTTGCTTGATTGGGTACTGCCTTTGTGCAGTAGGTTGTGATTTTAACTGGATTTTGTGAGGAGGAGAGTCCTCATCCCATCCTACATGATTTTTATATAAAGCAGGAGCTTGAGCTACTGCCCACTTTCTTGCAAGTGTATATTTTTTATGAATTGGAATATGATTTGAGAAGGCAGGCATAATTATTTCTTCGCCATGTGGGCACTCCCTGACGAACTCTGGTGGCCAATCTTTTTCAGCTAGAAGGATGTCATAGCCCTTGGAGAGATTATCCCAAAAAAGGCCCCTTATTTTCCTAGTCTTATCCCCTTCTATACGTAAAGTTATTTCATATATTTTGTGAGGTTTGCTAACTCTGGTGTCTGAAGTTTCCACCTGAATGTATTCATTCGTGTCCACTGTCTCCAGAAGATTCATAAGGACTTTGTGTGCTATGCTCACTTCTGCTGCGCTGTCTAGCATTGTCTGAGCCCACTCTCCGTTTTTCAGCTGTGTCCTCAGTATTCTCGGCATTGTTGAATACTTTAATACTGGCTACCTTCTTCTTGGGAAACTGTAATTTTTTATTTGGATGAGCAGGTTCCTTGTCTTTGGACTTGACGTGCCCTTCCCTGGGTTCCGATCGTCCTCTTCTTTCCGATTTCTGCGAGGAAGTCTGAAAAGATTGAGAGGGACGTGTATCAAAATCTTGATATCTATCCGGTTTCTTTATGTTATCCCTATTTCTAAGGTTGTATTTTTTCACAGAGGGCTCCCTTTGGGGAGACTTGGGTCCTTGGTCCGGAGATCTTTCTCTCCGCCGAGGAGACCTTCCTCTGGACTGGAATCTCTTTTCTTTTGGATTGGATTGTTTGTTTCCATCCCAGTTCTTCTTTTGACTGTTTAGATTATTTTTGATAAATATTTTTTCAGGACTTTCAATTAGTTGGGGCTTTACTGGTATTCCACCCAAACTATCTCTACCTAGTTCTTCATAGGATTTTTCTATAATTCTGGCAATTTCAGCTGGTTGGTCTGCTATATCTGTCTCTTTTAACCTCTGGCGGATCGCCACATTCGCTGCTTCTCCTTTTATGTTGGCTAGTAATATTGCAGAGACCTGCTTGAAGTCTTTTAGTAATTTCATACCAAGAGTTAAAGCGGGTTCTGGACCGTATTCGTCTTGAATTTGTTTTAGCACATCTGGTATTACTGACATGGATGGAACTCCATGTGTTTTTGTGTAAATGGAAGCAAAGACTGTACCCCAAGTGTCATAGTCCTCCACGTGTGGTGCGATTCCCATTGGAAGACAGATAGTCAGAATCCTGTGTTTATCCACAGGGGTGGTGTCTGGAAACACCGCCTCTATTTGGGTGATTTTTTGTGCTAACCAGAATGGTATTTGTTCCCGTTTAGCTGGTACTTTACCTAGGCAGGACTGTATGTTCTGTGGTGTAATTTTATTTGTGTTCCCCTGATGTGGGGTCAGCTGTGGGATTTTAACTACAGGTTGGATGGTTGAAGTCCGCATTACATATTGGACTAGTTGTCTATATATTTTAATTAGTTGTTTTAGTTGTACTAAAACATCTGCTGCAGACATTCTTTCGATGTCTGGATGTGGTGTGTATCCGGCTAGGACCGGCCATGTTGCTCCTGGTCTACCTAGTGGACCGAGCCTGGTGATGTGATTATTATGTTTTAGGGTGCCATTAAACAAGAGCAGGTGCTCTTGGAATTTGAGTGGTACTTCCACTTCCTCGAAAGGAGTGTAGGTATCCGGAGGTTCCTCTATTTTATAATAGTGGAACTCCTTTGTTACAGCATTTGCTGCTGGAAAGTTTATCCATGAATAGAATACCTCTGTCTGCCGATATTCGTGTGCCTCAATTACGAATATGACTGTACCACCTCTTGGTGTCAGTCCATTGTCTATAAGTTTTAACGTTATAGATCTTCTTATGTTGACCGGGATGAGTTTCATATCCGGGTCCGCTTCTTGCATAGTATTATCAGCTTCTATTAGTTCAGCTGCTAATCTAGCTCTCTCTCTTTCATCATCACTTTCTGGCATTTTACTTCAGGAACGTTATTCTGTTTGTTTGCAGATCAGATTTCTTATGGAAACAAAGATTAGATGCACAATATTTTGGAACAGTGTATCCTTCAACGTTGATTGAACCAAGAACCATACATAGGAGTTCCCTCCTGCGAGGTTTGGCGGATTTTACCTCTCACCCACTCCAGACGTCTTTGGAGTATTATGGGAAAAAGGGGTCTGAGTGAAAGAGCATGACTGAGTTACTCTAAAGTCTTGCGTTAGTTTTATCGCCTATCCAAACACGTTGGGCGCCATGTAGTGTAGTTCCTATTATCCCAATAGGCTCTGCGCATTGGAATAATACCTCCAATAGTATAGACCTAGACCAGACGTTAACTAGGTCTTCTACTGTCGATATTAGACTTAAAGTTTTGGGTTTGCCAGCTAGCTCAGAGTTCACTAGAAACTTTCTCGAATAGGCAAGGAGGAGTTGAACCTCCCTGGATAGACAAGAAGGGATTTAGTTTCTGACAACCATAGAACATGACAACTTTGCTCTCCCCTAATCAAGAGTGTATCTCTAGAGTCGTGTGAAAACAAAAGACAACTTATTTTACTCAGTCAGTACGTGCATTCTTAGTTTCACCAGATTGTAGAGAAAAGGAAGAGGCGGGCGTGTTCAATAAAAGATGTTATTTATTGATCAGTCTCTTTTCTCGTACAAGAGAAATGAATCGATATTATCGCAATACTTATGGTTAAGTAAAGTGCATACAATAAAAGCAGAAGTATAAAATAATACTGTAAAAACATTTATATGGTTTCTAAGCCATATGGTGGTTTAAAATGGATAATATAGATACATACATATAAACATTTGACTAATCGTACTCAACTGGTGCTTCTAACTACGCCTACCCCAGTGTACCTGACCTAAGCCTAATACGTGGGCGGGGATAGAAAGTAGCAGTCTAAGTTAAGTTTGTTTTGCCAAGTGACTGATTCAAGAATTCTCTGCAAGGGGTTATTCAGTTCCGTACCTTGAATCTAGGATGATTGAGGGATGGTATCTCTCATCTTTGGTCTCGATATTCCAGGCTGCCTGCAAGGGCTGCTCGGAAGCGCCGGAGCTGGATTTCTCGGCAGGAGAAAGGCAGCGTCTCGTTCTCAGCGCGTCAGGGAGGCGGGGCAGCGTCAGTGGGCTTCGCTCTCTGCTGGGCTTCGGCAAGTCTCGCTGCTCCGATCTCGTCACCACCGCGTGTGTTTGCTTAAGGCAATATCGGTAATATTTATACCTGTAAGGTGCCGAGATTGACGTAAGGATGGACATAGATACGTCAATAAGGATGTCATACGAACTGGTCGTTAGCACATTCTTATGCTGAAGTTCTCGGTGAAATCAAAACAATGGCCGCAGGGTTTTTCCCAGGTTCTCATAGGTTTGATTTGTTTTGAGAACTCCGTATGCCTTATCAGGGGCTGGAGGAATATTGCTTTGCCTAATTAGATGGCAAGCGTTATGACCTAATCAGATAACGCACTCCAGTGCCGTGGTCTGGCGTAATCAGATAACGGTTTCTGCATCATGGGATGGCTGCTAGTTAACTTGTTAACCAGAATAGGGTCAGGAATAGGGGGATCGATACAGAACCTATAGGAATACATCACACTCTGAGGCCACCGAAGTCATCTGCGGCGTCCCGCAAGGATCTTCACTCAGCCCCACCCTCTTCAACATCTACATGAAACCTCTCGCAGCCATCGCACGCCAGCACAACCTCAACATCATCTCTTACGCCGACGACACCCAGCTGAACCTCTCCCTCACCAGAGACCCCGACACCGCCAGAACCTGCCTACACGAAGGGATGAAAGACGTCGCCGAGTGGATGAAGGACAGCCGCCTGAAACTGAACTCGGACAAGACGGAAGTCCTCATCCTGGGATCTTCGCCCTCCGCCTGGGAGCACTCCTGGTGGCCCCCAGCCCTGGGCACCGCACCCAAGCCAAACGACCACGCACGCAACCTGGGCTTCATCTGGACCCCTCCCTCTCGATGACCAGACAAGTCAACGCCGTCTCCTCATCGTGCTTCAACACCCTGCGTATGCTTCTCAAGATCTTCCGCTGGATCCCGACCGAGACCAGGAAGACTGTCACCCAGGCACTCGTCACCAGCCGACTGGACTACGGAAACGCCCTCTACGCCGGAACCACAGCCAAGCTACAGAAAAGACTCCAGCGCATCCAGAACGCCTCCGCCCGACTCATACTGGATGTCCCCCGACGCAGCCACATCTCCAGCCACCTGAGGAACCTGCACTGGCTCCCCGTCGACAAGAGGATCACGTTCCGGCTCCTCACCCACGCACACAAGTCTCTCCACGACCTGGGCCCCAAGTACCTCAACGACCGCCTGACCTTCTACACGCCCACCCGCCAGCTACGGTCCACCAGCCTCGCCCTCGCAGCCGTACCACGCATCCGAAGAGCCATCACCGGAGGAAGATCCTTCTCTTACCTGGCTGCCAAGACTTGGAACTCCCTCCCCATCCACCTTCGGCTGACCCAGGACCATCTCGCCTTCAGGAAACAACTCAAGACCTGGCTGTTCGAGCAGTAGCATACCCCTCCCCCCAAGCGCCTTGAGACCCTCCCGGGTGAGTAGTGCGCTATACAAATGGCATGATTGATTGATTGATTGATCATACTTATGGTGTAAGGTCAGGACACACCAGGTGTCACACAACTTCACAGCCATCATCCTCCTTGCAGGATCTCTGCTCTCACTTCACCCGGGCCCTACAGCCCACCCAGGTGTGCAGAAACCGAATCCATGCACCTATATCCATCGATGTGCAAACATCGTGGGGTACAAGGGTTTAACATGTTATTTTCAATCAAGTAAGGCCCTTCAGTGGAAAGATTTGTTTTTTATGATAAATACGGATTAATCATAGAAAGGACTAGTCGGGCATTAAATTAAAGAGATGTTTATGCACAGCTGCTAGCGCCTTCCTATTAGAAGTTAGGCCACTGTTGTCTGCTTCTGGTGACAGCGCCACGCCAGGCACCAACTGTAGGTGCTTCCATGCTCTCTACCTTAATGTACCACTTTCATAGCCAGCACAAGCACTTTCACCAGTACAAAAGCCCACTAGGCACCATATCCTTCCTTACATACATTCATAGCCCCTCTCCACCCCAACAACCACTTCCAACCAATGAAGCAACTGGTGCGCCCTGTTCACTGTGTTCAGTCAGGAAACTGATCATGCATGTGAACCTGAGATGTACTGTGCGCACAGTAGTGGGTCACACGAAAAATGACCGTACAGGACCAGTACCCACAGGCCGCGCGTGCGGGGCTCTTGACACAACCTTCTAACCTCTTACAAAGTACTATTGCAGAGTGCCTCCTCCCCTCAAGCAGCTCTGCAGGTTGAGCGTGTGCTGTATCAATCTTGTGTGTAGCCTCTGCATCACAAGCTTGATTCCCGGCGCTGCCACTCATCCTTTTAGGAAAGTGCGCATGAGTGGTTTGGACTGCCCCTGAGGGCCGACCAAACAGTCATTGCGCACTTTGGAATGGGCAAACCACTCCTCCCCATCCCTGCTCCATGAGCAGAGCAGCTCCGCCCACCCGCAAAGCAGTAGGGCAACGCTCCTCCGCCATACCTGGGGAGCCGCCCTTGGCTGCACATCACATCAAAGGTGCTTAGGTGAAATCCCTGCCTATCACCTGGGTGGCAGCCCATCTCAAAGAAAACAAAAGGTGGGGGGCAGGGAGGGTTGCTGAAACCTTTTTTGAGGCTGGCTCAGGCTGGTTCTGGGCCCTCAGATGTGGTCATTAAAATCAAATTCTCAGACGCTGAAGCATCCGATAATAAAAACTCTATCCCAGGTGGAGCCTTAATACAAATGAAACTGGGGAAGAAAGGTTTGCATACTTTCATTATTTTAGTGCATGTAAATCAGGAAATTGTAATACTGTCATCTGCACCTTGGCAGCCCGGGCTGAAGACAACGACGAGGGGGTTGCTGAAGCCCATTTAGCCAAATGGGCTTTGCACGCCTGATTGAACCTTTAGGGATGTGCTAAATGTACATGATGCCCTGGGGTGCAAAAGGGTCACACACCACATGGCCATCCGAGAGGCCCAACAGTGAAAGCAGCGAATATTGGTCCCTAATCCCCTGGTGAGGGCTGCAGACTGTCGGCCCTCTTGCCAGGGACGGGCATGGTCCGGGGGCCATGGGCCTCATACAATTGGAGTCAGGAGCTCCTGCTCCCATTGACTACACTCTGTTCAGCAGCAGCTAAACAGGCCAGAATGGATGGACTGCCCTACAATGTTGACCGCCTTCTTGGAGCCCCACTATATTAAGGATATGCACTGGGCAGAGAAACATAGACCTGTTCCGCAGTCATGCAGTGACCAGCACCTGTCGGGGTCTGCGGCCGCTGTGGGACAGGTGGATGTTGGGGAGAAACCAGGCTAACCATGTTCTAAGAACCAAAACCCGGGACGGCCACAGACATTAAAGCAGGACTAAACGGTGACACTCATCACAGCCACTGAAGGCCAACAACACAGCACCAAGCAGTACCACCACTACCACTACCAGTACCACCCCCACTACCAGTACCACTGCTACCTGTACCACCACCACCACCAGTACCACCACCAGTACTAGTACTAGTACCAGTACCACTACCAGTACCATCAGTACCAGTACCACCACCACCACCAGCACCACCACCACCACTAGTACCACCACCACCACCACCACTAGTACCACCACCACCACCAGTACCGCCACTACCACTACCAGTACCACCACCACCACCAGTACCACCACCATTACATGTGCCACCACCACCACAACTACCAGTAAACCCATTACCACCACTACCAGTACCAACACCAGCACCACTACCAGTAAACCCATTACCACCACTACCAGTACCAGCACTACCACCACTACCAGTACCAGCACCACTACCACCACCACCACAACCAGTACCACCACCAGCACAACTGGTACCATTACTACCACCACCACCACTACCAGAACTACCACCACCAGTACCACCACCAGTACCCCCACTACCAGAACCACCACCACCAGTACCACCACCAGTACCACTACCACCAGTACCACCACCACCAGTACCCCCACCACCAGTACCACCACCACCACTGCCAGTACCACCACCACCACTGCCAGTACCACCACAACCACTACCACCACCACCTCCAGTACCACCACCACCTGTACCACCAGACCACCATCATCAGTACTGCCACCACCAGTACTACCACCACCAGTACCACCACCACCAGTACCACCACCACCAGTACCAGTACCACCAGTAAAACCACCACCACCACCACCAGTCCAAGTACCAGCAGTACCACCACCAGTACAACCACCACCCCCAGTACTTCCACCACCAGTAGTACCAGTACCACCAGTACCACCAGTACAACCACCACCACCAGTAATTCCACCACCAGTAGTACCACCACCATTACCAATAGAAGAACCACCACCAGTACCACCACCACCAGTACCACCAGTACCACCAGCCCCACCACCACCAGTACCACCACCACCACCAGTACCTCCACTACCAGTACCATTAACGCCAGTACCAACAGTACCAGTACCACCTGTACCACCAGTACCACCACCACAAGTACCACCAGTACCACCGCCACCTATACTACCACCACCAGTACCGTCACCAGTACCACCACCACCCATACAAGCACCACCAGTACCACCAGTTCCAGTACCACCACCACCACCACCACCACCACCAGCAACGCCACCAGAACCACCACCAGTTCCAGTACCAGTACCACCACCACCACTACCACCATCCCTGGTACCATCACTGGTACCACCACCAGAACCACCAGCAGCACCACCAATACCACCACCACCATGACCTCCACCACTAGTACCACAACCACCAGTACCACTTCCACCAGTACCACCACCGCTAGTACCACCAATAGAACCATCAACAGTACCAGCACCGCCACCAGAACCACCATCAGTACCAGTACCACCACCACCACCATTACCACCATCCCTAGTACCACCACTGGTACCACCAGCAGCACCACCAATACCACCACCACCACGACCACCTCCACCAGTACCACCACCACCAGTACCACCAATAGAACCACCACCAGTGCCACAACCACCAGTACCACCACCACCATCACCAGTACCACCACCACCTCCACCACCAGTACCACCACCAACAGTACCACCACTACCAGTACCAATACCACCAGCACCATCTGTACCACCAGTACCACCAGTACCACAATCACCAGTACCACCAGAACCAGTACCACCAGTACCAGGACCACCAGGACCACCAGGACCACCTGCACCACCCACACCACCAGTACCACCACAACCACCAGTACCACCACCAGAACCACCACCGGTACCACCAGTACCAGTACCACCACCAGTACCACCAGTACCAGCACCACCAGTACCACCACCGCCAGTTCCCGTACCGCCCTCACCAGTACCACCACTACCAGTACTACCACTTCCACTACCACCAGTACCACCACCACCACCACCAACAGTCCCACCACCAGTACAACAATCACCAACAGTACTTCCACCACCAGTAGTACAACCACCAATACCACTAGTACCACCACCACCACCAGTACCTCCACTACCAGTACCATTAACACCAGTACAACCAGTACCAGTACCACCTGTACCACCAGTACCACCATCACAAGTACTACCAGTATCACCACCAGTACCACCATCACCTGTACTACCACCACTAGTACCACCCATGCCATCACCAGTACCACCAGTTCTAGTACCACCGGACCACCACCACCAGTGCCAGTACCACCAGTACCACCACCAGTACCACCAGTACCACCAGTACCAGTACCACCACCACCACCAGCACCACCACCAGAACCACCACTAGAACCATCACCACCACCAGTACCACCACCAGTACTAGTACTAGTACCAGTACCACTACCAGTACCATCACTACCAGTACAACCACCAGCACCACCACCACCACTAGTACCACCACCACCACTAGTACCACCACCACCACCAGTACCGCCACTACCACTACTAGTGCCACCACCACCAGTACCACCACCATTACATGTACCACCACCACCACAACTACCAGTAAACCCATTACCACCACTACCAGTACCAACACCACCACCACCACCACTACCAGTAAACCCATTACCACCACTACCAGTACCAGCACTATCACCACTACCAGTACCAGCACCACTACCACCACCACCACAACCAGTACCACCACCAGCACAACCGGTACCATTACTACCACCACCACCACTACCAGAACTACCAACACGAGTACCACCACCAGTACCTCCACTACCAGAACCACCACCACCAGTACCACCACCAATACCACCACCACCAGTACCACCACCACCAGTACCCCCACCACCAGTACCACCACCACCACTGCCAGTACCACCACCACCACTGCCAGTACCACCACAACCACTACCACCACCACCTCCCGTACCACCACCACCTGTACCACCAGACCACCATCATCAGTACTGCCTCCACCAGTACCACCACCACCAGTACCACCACCACTAGTACCAGTACCCCCAGTAAAACCACCACCACCACCAGTCCAAGTACCAGCAGTACCACCACCAGTACAACCACCACCACCAGTACTTCCACCACCAGTAGTACCAGTACCACCAGTACCAGTACCACCAGTACAATCACCACCACCAGTACTTCCACCACCAGTAGTACCACCACCATTAGCAATAGTAGAACAACCACCAGTACCACCAGTACCACCAGCCCCACCACCACTAGTACCACCACCACCACCAGTACCTCCACTACCAGTACCATTAACACCAGTACCAACAGTACCAGTACCACCTGTACCATCAGTACCACCACCACAAGTACCACCAGTACAACCGCCACCAGTACCACCACCACCCATACAAGCACCACCAGTACCACCAGTTCCAGTACCACCACCACCACCACCACCACCAGCACCGCCACCAGAACCACCACCAGTACCAGTACCACCACCACCACTACAACCATCCCTGGTACCATCACTGGTACCACCACCAGAACCACCAGCAGCACCACCAATACCACCACCACCACCACCACTACCACCACTAGTACCACAACCACCAGTACCACTTCCACCAGTACCACCACCACCAGTACCATCAATAGAACCATCACCAGTACCAGCACCACCACCAGAACCACCACCAGTACCAGTACCACCACCACCACCACCATTACCACCATCCCTAGTACCACCACTGGTACCACCAGCAGCACCACAAATACCACCACCACCACGACCACCTCCACCAGCACCACCACCACCAGTACCACCACCACCAGTACCACCAATAGAACCACCACCAGTACCACAACCACCAGTACCACCACCACCACCATCACCAGTACCACCACCACCTCCACCACCAGTACCACCACCAACAGTACCACCACTACCAGTACCAATACCACCAGCACCATCTGTACCACCAGTACCACCAGTACCACAATCACCAGTACCACCAGAACTAGTACCCACCAGTACCAGGACCACCAGGACCACCATCACCACCTGTACCACCCACAACCACCAGTACCACCACCAGAACCACCACCGGTACTACCAGTACCAGTACCACCACCAGTACCACTAGTACCAGCACCACCAGTACCACCACCACCAGTTCCCGTACCGCCCTCACCAGTACCACCACCAGTACCACCACTTCCACTACCACCAGTACCTCCACCACCAGTACCACCACCACCACCACCAGTCCCATCACCAGTACAACAACCACCACCAGTACTTCCACCACCAGTAGTACAACCACCAGTGCCACTAGTACCACCACCAGTACCTCCACTACCAGTACCATTAACACCGGTACCACCAGTACCAGTACCGCCTGTACCACCAGTACCACCATCACAAGTACTACCAGTATCACCACCAGTACCACCATTACCTGTACTGCCACCACCAGTACCACCCGTGCCATCACCAGTACCACCAGTTCCAGTACTACCAGTTCCACCACCACCAGTGCCAGTACCACCAGTACCACCACCAGTACCAGTACCACCAGTACCACCACCACCAGTACCAGTACCACCACCACCACTACCACCACCACCACCAGTACCACCAGTACAACCCCTGCCAGTACCACCACCATCAGAACTACCACCACCAGTCCCACCACCACCAGTCCAAGTACCACCACCAGTCCAAGTACCACCAGTACCACTACCAGTAGCACCACCACCACCAGTACCACCAGTAGAACCCCCAGCAGTGCCACAACCACCAGTACCACCATCACTAGTACTACCAGTACCACCACCACCAGTACCCCCACCACCAACAGTACCACCACTACCAGTACCATTACCACCAGTGTCACCTGTACCACCAGTACCACCACCAGGACCACCAGTACCATTACTACCACCACCATCACCTATACCACCACCACCAGTACCACCACCACCAGTACCACCACTACCAGTACCACCACCAGTACCAGTACCACCACTAGCACCACCTCCAGTACCACCAGCACTACTACCAGTACCAGTATCACCAGTACCACTACCACCACTAGTACCACCAGTACCACCACTTTCAGTACCACCACAAGTACCACCACCAGAATTACCACCAGTACCACTACTACCACCACCAGTAACACCACCACCTCCAACCAGTTCCACCACCACCACCAGTCCAAGCACCACCAGTACCACTACCAGTAGCACCACCACCACCAGTACCACCAGTAGAACCGACACCAGTACCACAACCACCAGTACCACCACACCAGTACTACCAGTACCACCACCACCAGTACCACCACCACCAACAGTACCACCACTACCAGTACCATTACCACCAGTACCACCTGTACCACCAGTACCACCACCAGGACCACCAGTACCAGCATTACCACCACCCCATACCACCACCACCAGTACCACCAGTTCCAGTACCACCAGTACCATTAGTACCACCCCCATCACCTATACTACTACCACCACCAGTACCACCACCACCATCAGTACCATCACCACCAGTACCACCAGTACCACCACCAGTACCACCACCAGCACCAGTACAACCACGAGCACCACCACCAGTACCACCAGCACTACTACCAGTATGACCAGTACCAGAATCACCAGTACCACTACCACCACTAGTACCACCAGTACCACCACCACCAGTACCACCAGTACCACCACCATTACAACCACCATCACCAGTACCACGACCACCACTACCACCACCACCAGTAACACCACCACCTGTACCACCACTACCAGTACCACCACAAGTACCACCACCAGAATTACCACCAGTACCACTACTACCACCACCAGAACCGCCACCACCTCCAACCAGTTCCACCACCACCACCAGTACCACAGCCAGTACCACCACCACCAGTACCAGTACCACTACCACCAGTACAACCACCACCAGTACCATCACCACCACCACCAGTACCGCCACCACCTCCAACCAGTTCCACCACCACCACCAGTACCACAGCCAGTACCACCACCACCAGTACCAGTACCACTACCACCAGTACCACCACCACCAGTCCCATCACCAGTGCCACCACCACTAGTACCACAACCAACTGTACCACCAGTACCACCAATATCAATACCAGTACCAAAAGTACCAGTATCACCAGTACCACCAGTAGCAGTACCACCAGTACCACCACCAATACCACCAGTACACCACCAGTACCAGTACCACCACCAGTACCAGTACCACTAATAACACCAACACCAGTACCACCACCAATACCACCAGTACCACTATCCCCACCACTACCACCCGTACCAGCACCCCCAACAATACCACCATTACCACTACCAATACCAGCACTACCACAACCAATGCCACCACCACCAATACCACCACAACTATTACCAGTACCACCATTACCAGACCAGTACCACTATCACCAGTACCGCCAGTACCACCACTACTACCAGTACCACTACCAGTACCAGCACCACCAATACCACCACCAGCAATACCAACACCACCAATACCACCACCTCCGCCACTTCAGCGCCTCTTGCTCACCAGTAATAACAGGGGCATTCTACGAGGCTGGAGCTGCAGCCGAGACCAATCCTCCCTCCATGCGTGCCATAAAGCACAGCTCATTAATCCAGGGCCTTACTACAGCTGGAGTGTTTATTAGGCCAAAGATAGCAATAGCATTACGCAATGCCACACTGCACACTCAAATCACGGAGAGGGCCGGAAATAGCCACCCTGCTCTTCCTCCTGAGCCGCGACAGTGTAATCACAGTGTGAAAGGTGTTAGAGCACTTTGTTAGTGTTTATAGCTCAGATCATATGTAACTCTCACTACACACTTTGTGTCTGTGTAATTTACAACACTTACACATCTTCTTCACTGCACTTTTTATCACTACTTTGAAGACGTCGCAGGCCGGTCCCTTCCTCTGATATGTACAATCTAACAAGCGGTTGAGCAGGCCCTTTATTGTAATGCAATAGGTCTCGCTTTTGTGAGAGTTTAAGTTATTAGTATTGTAAATGACAATACCTTTTATTTATGTTTTAAAACCCAAAGCATAAATAAAAGGCTTTGTCATTTACAACGGCAATAGCTCAAAACTCATGTGAATGTGAGACCTATTGCATTGCAAATGCTTGTTTAAGCTTCTTATCAAATAACTCCATAGTGTATTTTTACATAATAGAAACATAAACAGCTGCCCAAATGTTTGACAACTTGTTCTGCCTTGACACTTAGAACTTCTAACTTCACCCTTCCAATCCAATGAAATAGACTAATTCTTAATCGAGTGTTTTAACAATCGGAGGTCTCTGGTTGGCACAGGTATGCACTTCTGACAAACACGGACCTTCTCCTCTAGTCAGGACAAGGGAAATACTCCGTAAGAATAACCCCTGCTCACCCTCTAGGTTGCGTAGTGCGAGCAGTCAAGGCTAATCCTCAGGGCGATAGTTAGTTAAGCATTTATGATCACATACAGTAAACCCAATGACCCACCACAGACGGACACCAATCGTAAGGTTATATCAAAAATACGTAGACTTTATATAAAAATACTTAGTTGCAGAATTATCACAAGACCATACAACGTTTAGCGAATGAGGCCACCAGAGTTACATAGGCAAAAGTTATTAAGTGTTTTTGTCAGCAAGGTACGCTGAGGGTCGATGCGCGCTTTGTGCTGGTGAAGCGACCCGGTGATGACTGACAGACGACAGGGAAAACAAACGTTGCGGACCCTGGATCCGATGTGAACTCGGGATCGAGTTCGAGTGTACCTTGTGGTGAGTGTCCGAGGAGGTCAGGCGCGGCCACTGGTGAGGGCGGACCCAGGACGGGGCCAACCGTTCTCCGAGGAATCTATCTGGCTCGAAGCCCCCTCGAGGTGCGAGGCGGGTTAGCGGGACGGTGTGGAGGGTTGCGGCGATCCAGGGTCTAGTGCAGCTCACGGGGCGAGGCGCCGTTCAGGCCTGTGGGGCGTACTACGTCTTAGCACGCAGGAGATGCGCAGCGAACTCTTCTCAGTCCACGTTGCAGGGTCGTACCTGTGGATCTGTGTGGGGCATCGCGTTCTCTGTCAGACAGGTGCAGCACCGGGCCTCCGGTACCGAACGTACGGGAGGCTTTCTTGAGGTGCGGCATGGGTCTTGGTATGCAGGAGGGCAAAGCGAGACAGTCAGGTAAGTATCAACGTACGGACCGTCTGGGGCTATCAGATGCGCTCCGTGCAGATTCCGGCAGGAGAGGATATGAGGCGCACAACGCGCTCCGTCGCAGGCGAGGTGACAGGAGAGCGGGCGGCTCGGCACAGGGTGCAGAGAGCGACTCAAGCTTGAGCGGGGCTCTCGGTGGGCAGGGCGGCCAGACTCCGAGCTGTCACGACCTTAGGAGGGACGAGGGCACCCGAGTCATGACTCCGGTGAGGGAAGAGAACTTAAGGGCCCAGCAGCAGACGGGCACAGGCAGAATTGAACCCAATGGTCCTGGGGTTCAGTTCAGGGGGCAAGCTCGAGATCAAGCCCTTGGAGACCGTTTCAGGCACAAGTCTTCAAAGTCCTCTCTGGTCTTTTCCTCTCCGTTCTCAGCAAGGCACCACTGCAGGCCAGTCCCCAAGGTCAGGGCCAGGTTTCCTTCCTTCAGCTTCTCTCGGCCCTTCTAGTCAGGCAGAGGTTTGTCGTGGTCAAAACAGGATCTGATTTGCTAGGAGCAGGGATCCTATATTTATACTCAGTTTCTTTTGTCTTTGCAGGCCAGGGGCCTGAGCCTGGTTCAACCAAGTTTTGGAGCACTCTGTTTACAGGAAGCTGCCGTCTTCTTTCAGGGTGCAGGGCCTGGACATCAGACGCTCTGCAGGAGGTGGAGCCAGCATTGTGGTGGTGGAGCACAACCCTATTCAGAGTCAAGGGCTACACCTCCCACCCATCCTGGTGTAAGCACTCTATTCACCACCTGGTAGCCCAGGCTGTCCCCTGGAATTCCCCAGCCCTGTCACTCACACAACCCAGACAGCAGATACACATCCTGGCCATGTCTGAACTGGGGTGGCGGAGTGAGCTAAAGAACGGTGATGGATTAAATCCAGATCAGTTGACTTGGGGTGAGTGTTTGTATTATCAACGCTCTGTCCATCACCACCTTTGGTTTTTCTTTGTTCGCCCTAAGTTGGCAGGGTATGCTCAGACGTGAGTCCCTTGCTCACTTTGCCACTGGAGTCAAGCAAGACCGGCTGAAGACGGCTGTAATGCCAGAAACCGGTCCTGGGAAGCTTGATTCTGGTCCAGGGAAGACATGGCTTGGCAGTTCGGGCTGGACTGTTCCCATGAGGCACAGGGTCAGACTGATTTGCATATGGCCATGTCTGAACTTGGGTGGCGGAGTGAGCTAAAGAACGGTGATGGATTAAACCCAGATCAGTTGACTGGGGGTGAGTGTTTGTATTGTCAACGCTCCGTCCATCACCACCTTTGGTTTTTCTTTGTTCGCCCTAAGTTGGCAGGGTATGCTCAGACATGAGTCCCTTGCTCACTTTGCCACTGGAGTCAAGCAAGCCCGGCTGAAGACGGCTGTAATGCCAGAAACCGGTCCTGGGAAGCTTGATTCCGGTCCAGGGAAGACATGGCTTGGCAGTTCGGGCTGGACTGTTCCCATGAGGCACAGGGTCAGACTGATTTGCATATGGCCATGTCTGAACTGGGGTGGCGGAGTGAGCTAAAGAACGGTGATGGATTAAACCCAGATCAGTTGACTGGGGGTGAGTGTTTGTATTGTCAACGCTCCGTCCATCACCACATTTGGTTTTTCTTTGTTCGCCCTAAGTTGGCAGGGTATGCTCAGACGTGAGTCCCTTGCTCACTTTGCCACTGGAGTCAAGCAAGCCCGGCTGAAGACGGCTGTAATGCCAGAAACTGGTCCTGGGAAGCTTGATTCCGGTCCAGGGAAGACATGGCTTGGCAGTTCGGGCTGGACTGTTCCCATGAGGCACAGGGTCAGACTGATTTGCATATGGCCATGTCTGAACTGGGGTGGCGGAGTGAGCTAAAGAACGGTGATGGATTAAACCCAGATCAGTTGACTAGGGGTGAGTGTTTGTACTGTCAACGCTCCGTCCATCACCACCTTTTGGTTTTTCTTTGTTCGCCTAAGTTGGCAGGGTATGCTCAGACGTGAGTCCCTTGCTCACTTTGCCACTGGAGTCAAACAAGCCCGGCTGAAGACGGCTGTAATGCCAGAGACCGGTCCTGGGAAGCTTGATTCCGGTCCAGGGAAAACATGGCTTGGCAGTTCGGGCTGGACTGTTCCCATGAGGCACAGGGTCAGACTGATTTGCATATGGCCATGTCTGAACTGGGGTGGCGGAGTGAGCTAAAGAACGGTGATGGATTAAACCCAGATCAGTTTACTGGGGGTGAGTGTTTGTGTTGTCAACGCTCCGTCCATCACCACCTTTGGTTTTTCTTTGTTCCCCCTAAGTTGGCAGGGTATGCTCAGACGTGAGTCCCTTGCTCACTTTGCCACTGGAGTCAAGCAAGCCCGGCTGAAGACGGCTGTAATGCCAGAAACCGGTCCTGGGAAGCTTGATTACGGTCCAGGGAAGACATGGCTTGGCAGTTCGGGCTGGACTGTTCCCATGAACTGTAAAAAACACGGGTTAACCCAATGAGTCGCTGGGACCTGGGTAAGTTAATGATGCAAACAAAGTGGTCCCAGATACTGAAGCAAATAGGCCAAAATTAAATAATATCTCAAATGGAATCAAAAGGGATATCACAACATTGTTTTTAATCACAACATGTACAATAATAATCAATAAAACACTGTTCATAAAATACATCAATACTTAATCATAATTAGTGCCCCTAATAGAAAGGAAAGGGAAAGGTGGTGAATGGAAAGTGAAGAAACTATACAAGTAACAAAACAGTGGTCACTACGACCTCAATAAAAATTACTTATAATTCATTAAACACAGGCTAAAGATCACAATTCATAAATTAGTCTAACAAACTCATGCCTCTCAGAACAAAATCACAAATGATAAATCGGGAGAAAGGCTGAAGATGGGAAGGAGTGTTGACGTTTCGACCCAAATTGGTGCAGGCGTACGGTAAAACCTTGCTAGAGGGTCTTCATCAGGACAAGGACATAAGAGGGGCAGTGAATCTGCACAGAAAATTAATAATTCAATATTATTCCAATTGATCCATGTTAATCATAAAATTGTTATAAATGGTCAGCGAGAGAAACATTGCCATGAAAACACAAATGTTGAAACCAAGGCAATGAGAGGAATATATATATATTAGGAATCACCAAATATCAATAGAGGGCAGGTTGAACAACGAACATCACATGAGGGCGATATCATGCCCAAATCCTAAATAACCAACAACACAAGTCATGCTGTGGTTACTCGCATTAATACGTACAGTGTCAAATGAAAACTTCAAAGAATGTAACACAGTCCTGTGATTAGGGAGATATGGACACTCATACTTTGTTGCAAAAATGTGACAAAGATCTCCTAATATTATGGAAAAAACTGAATTTATTGGAACTCACTAAAAATGAGATCTCGCAGATCTCACAGCAATTCGAGGTGTTAGATTTACCGTTCAATACATCTGTCAAATAAACGAACAGGTTAGTTTTAAAGAACCTGATGTCAAATAACGGCAATTACTGGCATGAAGCACATTAAATAGTTTACCTCATCAGTAAAACACGATCGTGTAGTAAGTACAGGGTCTTGGGTCAATGTCCGCGGACTCGATAATTCTCGCTTAGGTGCCTACGCTAACCATGGGTCCCACTCTGCAACTCTGGGCAATAGCTTGCTTAATCTCCACAACGGCCCCAGCAACGCCGGGGATGCCTGGCTTCACCTTGGGGTGCCCTCTCACAGGGAAAGCCAGGACGGGTTCCCCAGCGGTATACAGCGCCAGGACACCACGTAACGAGGTAACAGTGCGCTTTACAAGTATACATACATACATACATACATACATACAAGTAGGGAATCCGCCACGTGGGTCGGGATTGTACAAAAAGTGGGTTGGCAAATAGGTCACCAACGATACAAAGATGTTTGGTCAAGGCAAGCGGCAAATCAACAAGAGCATACCTGAAATGAATAGTCGAGCCGCTGGCCCAGGGGGGTATTTTTCAGAGTAAGTATCCAGTTATAAATCTGCCGTACAGGTCGATCCGTTTTCTACAAATTATTAAAATTACAAACTCAGCAATAATCACATGAGTTCAGCCAAAGTTATATTTATATTCTGGCCGACTGACACAACTCACACCATACCTGAGACAGGGGAATTCCGGGACTTTCAAGGGGGTCTGGTGTGTATAATGCAGATTCGCAGAGGTCAATATAGGAACAGCCACGGAAAGGAATCCAATTTCTGAAAGTGTTAAAAAGACTACTTGTAAATGTTCATATGCATACTGCCCAAATACTTTTAGCTCTATTGCAAAGTCACAAAGTGCATACCTTTGGAGGGGAGTTCTGGGACTGTCACGGGGGTCTGTTGCGCGTGCTGCAACTTCGTGGAGATCAATGTCTACATATTTGAAACGGCCGCATAAGTCGGTCCAATTTCTAAAAATGTAAAAAAATGTAAAACAACAGGCTGGTAATTACTCGCGTAATATACAGCCAGATAATGATGCTTATGGCAGAGTCTGAGAACGCATACCTGATGAAGTAATTCCAGGGCTTTCACAGGGGCCAGTATAATCTAAGTTTGTGGAAGTTAAAGCGCGAGTGAGATTATTATTAACTTCCTGGATCGGAGTTCCGATCACGTGACCACGAGTCTCAGAAGAAAGGGAAAACAGACTGCCCGCGCTTAGTTTCATAGTAAACAATCGAACTTAATTCATTCGAAAAAGGGATGAATCACGTATGGGACATCCTAAAGAAATTTCTATTTATATTTTTATACCACTCAGTGAATTTGGGAATATTATGGTTACACTCGAAGGGGTGGATTGATAACACCCAGCTTTATACACGAGTGTGACAATAAGGGCAATGTAGGTATCAATTTCTTACAGTCCGACTTTATACACGAGTGTGCCAATGAGGGAAGTATGGGTATCAATTTCATACAGTCCGATGGACCTAAAGATATTCCAATTATATACAAAGAAATGTTCAAATTATTCACACCCCAGCTGGTACACATTAATGAGGGCAAGAAAAGGGGTGTATAAAACAGGACAATAGTTTAGAATTGGACAGTCAATATATCGATCAGTGATGTTGCTAATGACCGTAATCCATTATAAGCAATCAGATGTCCGAGATACAGTTGGAAATTAGCAGGTCAAAGAAACCACCAAACGGGGTACCTATCATGCAAGATGGTAAAGGCCGTACAATCATTGGATGTCAGACTTAATATGTCAATCCTTTTGCTGGTACTTTGAATAATGTTGCAGCTTTCTTTTACCCATTTTAATGCTCGTGTTGGTTCTTATTGTTCTCTATCACACGGGTTTACATGGGTTAAATGTTTTCAGGTGCTGATAATACTACAGGCTTTTTAGTATGTGCGCTTATAGGATCTATAGTCATATTTCTCCTCATTCATGTTTAATGTAACTATATTTATTAGCATGATTTGATGCACCACTGCTACTGCTGCATGTACTTACCTCCGCGTTCTGCTTGTTTTTCCTGCAGACTTGCTTTCATATATACATGTATTTACATATTATGCACTCTGGGGTTATGTGCTCTTAGGCTTGTTGGGGCATTTTTCAAGTATGTTTAGAGCAGTTTACTAACTTACCTGTACATTTTGTGCTTCTGCTTATTTGAGTCAGTTTGTGTGGGTTTTTTCTCATCAATCTCATACTTTTGACCCTCACACTTTCCGTATGGGGAGATTATCTAAAGATTTTCGCAAACCCTCCACCACTGTTAAAAATCTGTTAGTCCGCACAGGTTCTCGCTATCAGTGTTTAGCGATGGAGGACTTACCTGCCGCCTCATCTTCAAAGGGTTCAACATCCTCAACTTCATCAACATCTGCTACCAAAAAAGGCACAATCAAAAGATTAAAGAAATACCCTCCTTCGCCTTCTTCACAGGAGCCTTCACCAAATACAATTGACTTATTATTGGATGAGATAAGGGCCTTGCGTCCCTTTATCGAAGAGACCCAATCTACGCTCCAACAACTTTCAGACAAATGGCTTTCTGTGGATGAACGGATCACTGTTATCGAGCAAAATAGTGCCTCAATGGAGTCCTCTGTGTCCAAGGTTGACCCAGTATGCACACAAGTTGCGCTCTTACATAAGCAGATAGAAAATTTGGAGAATAGGAGTAGGCGGAATAACCTGCGCCTCTATGGCCTTGAGGAAGGTTTGGAGGGATCTAATCCCATTGCTTACTTCAAATCCTTCTTGCCAAAGCTCCTTCATTTGCCAGAGAGCACTAATCTCAATATACAAAGGGCACACCGCCTGGGCTCAATAAGAGGCACGTCTTCTGTTACACCAACGAGGAAACCCAGGGGAGTGATTATGTACTTCCTCGAGTATACTGACTTACTCACAGTCTTATCTGCAGCACGAGCTCTGAATCGTATCACATGGTCTGGTCATCCTTTATTCTTTTCACAGGATTATGCCAAATCAACAGCAGATCGACGTAAGGAATTCTTGTCTCTCCTACCACAACTGGGTTCCTTGGGAGCACAATATGGGTTGTTTCACCCTTGCCTTTTTAAAGTGACTATTAACAATAAGACTACCACGTATGATGACCCATTGAAGTTGAAAAGTTTTCTCTATGCGCATTCCAACGAGACAATGGATACTGCTTCTGACTCATGCTCTCAGTAATCTTCTGTCAATGCAGCAGTTTTGCTTCTCTGTTTTGCAGTTACAATTTATGATAGTTACTTTAGTTCCACAGTATATTTAATATGGTATATTACTTGTTGTTTAGATTAATCTTTCGTTCCTTTTTTCTTACACAGATCCTTTTCCTGGTCGTCTGGTTCTTTCCCCTTGTTCTTGAGGTTTGTCGGGTCTGTTCCCTCCCTTCGTCTTCCCCTTTGAGCTGTGGTCGCGCCATTTTCCACGTGGCTTCCACCCTTCCAACCTTTGTTTGTTCCAGATGTTATGTAAGTTTTTTGTCTTTCCCCTTTTCCTCATGTTTTTTGTTATTTGGTTCTCTTTATGGTTTCATATACACTTGCATCTTCTTCCTTCTCCTCTTTCTTATTCAGATGTGCTGGATCCTTCATTTCTTTCTTTTTTCCTCCTCCTGTTTTATCTTTGCTTCTTCTCTCTATTCTCTTTAAGATATCTGTTTTCTTTTCCCCAGTCCGTCATCCTTTTTCATAATTGGTTCATGGTGCATTATTATTCTCTCTTTTTCTTGTTTTTTTCTGAATGTTTTTGGTGTATTTCTACGATTTCCTCTTAGGTTTTTCTCTAAATTTAACTCTTCTCTGCTCTCTATCTTTTTTCTTTTAAGTTTCCTTCCTTTCCTCTCTTTCCTGCTTTTTCTGTTTCCTTTCAAGTTCTTTTTCCAAATATTTGTTAACTGGCATATATTACATTCCTATTGGGTTTTTCACTCTCGACTCTTCTTTTGCTATATTTATTTCCCTTTTCATCTTCTTCTATATATCGCTTTATTGATCTGGTTTTCTCATTTTCCTTCTATTTCACTTACTTCTTTCCTGTACTTTCTCTTTTCTCTTCTTAATTTTTCCATCCATTATTTACCTGACTTTTACTGTGCTATTTCTAATGTATTTCTTCTCCTTCACTTCTGGTGTTTTTTCTTCTTATGCTTATATGCCTTAATTATTTTTCTGCTTCACAATTGTCCCTCAACTGATTTTTTGATATGCTTTTCTAAAATTATGTTATGCCTTTGAAAATATTATCTTGGAATGTTAGAGGTTTACATTCACCAATCAAAAGACAGAGAGTATTATCTCACCTAGCCAAGCTCAACGCAGATATAGCTTGTATACAGGAATCAAATTTGTCAACTGATGAATCTGCTAAATTGAAGAGGGGTTGGGTGGGTGAAGTTTTTTCTTCCCCAGGTGATGGTAAGCGTAATGGAGTCTTGATTTTGTTTCGAAAATCTCTTCCAATTCAAGTAGTAACGCACTCTGCAGACACTTCAGGTAGATGGGTACTTGTGAATTTCACTCTAGATAACGTCCCTATTTCTATTTTAAATGTTTATGCTCCTGCGAGTGGCGGTGCCACTTTTTGAACCTCCCTTGCACCGCTTATCACTCAATCCTATGTGCATAATTTCATCCTTGTAGGTGACTGGAATGACGTTTTTGACCCATTTTTGGATAGGCACTCAGCTAGTGTATACATTCCGCATAAGTCACAAAAATCTTTTACACGACTCATTACACAATACAAACTCACCGACGCATGGAGACTCTGCAATCCCACTTTGCGAGAATACTCCTTCTTTTCACCCCCTAACCAAACTCAATCACGCTTAGATTACTTTTTTATCTCTCATCAACTTACCCAATCCCTTATTTCTTCTGACATTGGCTCCATCCTAATTTCTGATCATGCCCCAGTCTCCATTGTTTTAGATGTCCTACAGAAACCTACTTCTATTAAAAAGTGGCGTTTCAATAATGCTCTCCTTCTCGATCCACAGTTTGTTTCTTCTTTCACATCCTTTTTTCATGATTATTTTTTGTTTAATCACACGGATGAAGTTCCATTCCCTGTAGTTTGGGACGCTTTTAAATCATCCGCTAGAGATTTCATCATTCACTTTGTTTCTCGCAAACGGAAGACAACCCAACAAGCCACCAATGATCTCCTTTCTAAAATTAAAAAATTAGAACACTTATATTACACTTGCAAATCAAAGGATTGTTTAAATGATCTTATCGCCGCCAAACCTCAATTTAAAAAGGATTCCACGTACAGTGCCTCCAATTTCCTCTTACAATCTAGCGCTAAGTTCTATGGCGGACAGAATAAGGCTGGGAAATTGCTGGCCAACTATCTAAAGGTGAAGCAGAACAAGGTCAATATTGAATCTATCTATAGTTCTGATGGGTCACTAAAACATAAAAATAAAGACATCCTGCAGGAGTTTTTGCATTTCTATGAAACTTTATACTCGTCTGAATCATCTTCTTCTGAACAAGACATTTCCCGATTTTTGTCCGAAATTTCCTCTCCTTTTGACACTCTTCCAGACCTTTCCTCTTTAGAATCAGACCTTATGCAGAAAGATCTCCTTCAAGCTCTTAACTCTCTCAAAAATGGTAAAGCTCCAGGTCCCGACGGTTTCACTGTTGAATTCTTCTCCTGTTTCTCAAAACTTCTTATTCCCAAACTACATACTCTTCTTTCCACTTTTCTTCAAACTGGTTCTGCTTCTGTCTCTTTCTCTGATGCCCTTATTTGTATTATCCCGAAACCAGGTAAAGATCCACAATATTGTAAAAACTATCGCCCTATTTCTTTAGTAAATATCGATTATAAGATTTTTTCAAAGGCTTTAGCATTGCGTTTAGACTCTTATCTACCTGAGCTTTTAGGGAAAGAGCAATCCGGTTTCGTGAAAGGCAGACTGCTCTCGGATAATACTAGATTGTTCTTTGACATTCTCTCTAAAACCTCGCATAGCTCTCATCCCCTTGCAGCTATAGCCCAGGATGCAGAGAAAGCTTTTGATCGAGTTGAATGGCCCTATTTGTTTAGTACTCTGAAGTGGTTTGGTTTTGGTCCAAAGATTTCCACCCTGATTTCATTCCTTTATTCCCGCCCTAGAGCAGCAATTTCGGCGAACGGTACCCTATCTTCTTATTTCTCTCTTAATAGAGGGGTTAGACAGGGATGCCCACGTTCCCCTTCTTAATTTAATCTTGCTTTGGAACCTTTCCTTTTGAAAATACGTCAAAATGGTAATATACATGGTTTTAATTTTCACGACTCTGATATTAAGATGGCAGCATACGCTGACGATGTATTATTATTTCTCTCCCAGCCAGACAAATCCCTTCCTGCTTTTTCAGATGAAGTTAACTCTTTTGCACAAGTGTCTGGCTACAAATTAAATAAGGATAAATGTGAGATTTTGCCACTAACCAAATTCACTTTCAAGGATGATTTCTCTGCTTCGGGCTTTACTTGGAGCCCTAACTCTATTAAATATTTGGGTCTCCATTTTACTTCTTCTCTTTCAGGCACAGTTACTAAGTGTATGGATGACTGTTTACAAAAATTAACTACTCTCACTAGCAAATGGCATCCTCTATATTTATCGTGGTGGGGGAGATTAGATACAATAAAGATGATGCTATCTCCCATTGTCCTTTTTACAATATCTAACATACCGTTTTCTATCCCTTTGAAATATTTCAAGAAAATTAACTCTATTTTGTCCTCCTTTTTATGGGGACGTAAAAAGTCTCGTATGTCCTTGTCCAAACTAATGCGTTCTAAAAGAGAGGGTGGAGTTTATTTCCCAAATTTTGTTTTATACCATAAATCCTTTTTATTGAATCAAGTGTAGAACTGGATTACGGATTCCGCATCATCCTCTCCTCTCTGGTTGGCCTTAGAAAATTCTTTTATATCTCCCTTTTCTTTCATAGAATATCTTATGTTTTCTCGTAAACCTCAATCTTCATCTACTCCTATCCTTAAATATACCTCCAAAATCCTTCCTCCCTTTCCCGTTTCATCCTTTTTTGATCCACCTATTTGGCACAATACATCTATATTAATTAACAATAAACCGATCTTTTGGAAATCCTGGAGATCATGTGGCCTTATCTTGGTGCATCAATTGTTTCATCAAAATCAGATCATCTCATTTAAATTAGCTGCTACTTCTTTCAATCTACCTCCCGCTTTTCGAGCTAAATATTCGTTACTGTCACACGCATTACAACTTGCCTATGATGCTTCCCTTGTTGCACCTCCTTCATCAAATCCCGTACCCTCAGATATGTCTTCCCTGAGTTCTTTACTTCTTAAGCAACCTAAAGCTTCCAAACTCTACGCTTTTCTTCAAACTCAGTCTTCATCTCACACGAAAACCACAACTGAGGAAGCCTGGGAAAATGATCTAGCAGTCTCTTGGCCTATTGAGTTATGGGACAAAATATGGCTTAAAATTCGTAGATCTCCAGAGCTGCTAATACTACTCAAACATTGTTTTTTATTTATAACCGTTTACTATTTTCACCACTAGTTCTTAATAAACAATATCCAGATGCTTCTGATAAGTGTTGGTCCTGCTCCTTCCCAGGTACAGATCTTTTCCACATGCTTTTCAGTTGTTCCCATGTTCATAATTTTTGGCGACAAGTTTGGTCTCAAATTAATAAGATTTTTTCCTCTAATCACACATTCTCTTTCTCTCACATTTTCTTAGGGAGTGTTTCCCCCATCTGGGATCATTGCACTTTCAGGGTTAGAATAATTGACTTACTGTTGGCAGTAGCTTTCCAACAAATAACTAAAAATTGGAAAGATTTTACCAAAATATCTTATCAAGCTTGGTGGTATGCTGTTTGCTATAATCACAGGTTAGATACAACTTTTGTTTACCCCTTGGCTTTAGCTGGCAAGCGAAAGGAATTGTGGTGTCCAGTTACATTATTTTTTTATTTCAGTGCTCAAAATTCTCTGCCTTTGTCCCCGTTACAACAAGAAGTTCCTAAACCTCCATGAATTCCTGAAATTTGTTGATCATATTATTATTAATTTGGCTTTTCCTGTAATTATAATGTGTATTTAATATCTCTTTTGTTAACTTCTATCATACCAGTTGCCAATTTTTGCTTATATTTATTCTCAATTCTTGTTGTTTCTTTTTATAGCTTATATTAATACCTTTAATTATCTTGATGTATACTTTTGCTTGTTATCTTTTTTGTCTTATTCTGTAAGTTTATGTTATATTCTTTCAATAAAAAATTTCTGAACTTAATATGTCAATCCTTGGTGCTGGCAGTGACCACATTCCATTTAATCAGTTGTATATACAGCTGTATCTCGGACATCTGATTGCTTATAATGGATTACGGTCATTAGCGACATCACTGATCGATATATTGACTGTCCAATTCTAAACTATTGTCCTGTTTTATACACCCCTTTTCTTGCCCTCATTAATGTGTACCGGCTGGGGTGTGAATAATTTGAACATTTCTTTGTATATAATTGGACTATCTTTGGACTGTATGAAATTGATACCCATACTGCCCTCATTGGCGCACTCGTGTATAAAGTCGGACTGTATGAAATTGATACCTACATTGCCCTTTTTGTCACACTCGTGTATAAAGCTGGGTGTTATCAATCCACCCCTTCGAGTGTAACCATAATATTCCCAAATTCACTGAGTGGTATACAAACATAAATAGAAATTTCTTTAGGATGTCCCATACGTGATTCATCCCTTTTTCGAATGAATTAAGTTCGATTGTTTACTATGAAACTAAGCGCGGGCAGTCTGTTTTCCCTTTCTTCTGAGACTCTTGGTCACATGATCGGAACTCCGATCCAGGAAGTTAATAATAATCTCACTCGCGCTTTAACCTCCACAAACTTGGATTATACTGATCCCCGTGAAAGCCCTGGAATTACTTCATCAGGTATGCGTTCTCAGACTCTGCCATAAGCATCATTATCTGGCTGTATATTACGCGAGTAATTACCAGCCTGTTGTTTTACATTTTTAGAAATTGGACCGACTTATGCGGCCGTTTCATATATGTAGATATTGATCTCCACGAAGTTGCAACACGCTCAACAGACCCCCGTGGCAGTCCCAGAACTCCCCTCCAAAGGTATACACTTTGTGACTTTGCAATAGAGCTAAAAGTATTTGGGCAGTATGCATATGAACATTTACAAGTAGTCGTTTTAACACTTTCAGAAATTGGATCTCTTTCCGTGGCTGTTCCTATATTGACCTCTGCCAATCTGCATTATATTATTATTATTATTATTATTGACATTTATTGAGCGCACAGCTACCCCCAACGGGGGTGTCCCGGCGCTGAGGAATGCGGATCATGGGGAAGAAAAGAATTAACAGCCCGAGAACAGGCTAGTTTTTAGTTTGCCCTTGAATTGAGATTCAGTGTCAATGAGACGGAGGCTAATTGGAAGGGAGTTCCATAATTTTGATACTGCCACTGCAAAAGCTCTACCGCCCTTTCTAGCCAGGCGGAATCTGGGGGTGAGTAAAAGGCGGAGATGATTAGACCTGAGGTTAAGAGAGGATTGGACTGGTTTTAGTCTGTGTCTAAGGTATGTTGGTAAGGTATTAAACACACCAGACCACCTTGAAAGTCCCGGAATTCCCCTGTCTCAGATATGCTGTGAGTTGTGTCAGTCGGCCAGAATATAAATATAACTTTGGCTGAACTCATGTGATTTTTGCTGAGTTTGTAATTTTAATGATTTGTAGAAAACGGATCGACCTGTACGGCAGATTTATAACTGGATACTTACTCTGAAAAATACCCCCCCCTGGGCCAGCGGCTCGACTATTCATTTCAGGTATGCTCTTGTTGATTTGCCGCTTGCCTTGACCAAACTTCTTTGTATAGTTGGTGACCTATTTGCCAACCTACTTTTTGCAGGATCCCGATTCCCTACTTACTACACGACCGTGTTTTACTGATGCGGTAAACTGTTTAATGTGCTTCATGCCAGTAATTGCCGTTATTTGACATCAGGTTCTTTAAAACTAACCTGTTCGTTTATTTGACAGATGTATTGAACGGATCACTGAAATAATATCGACTGACAGAATATCGACTAGCAAAAATATCGAGGAAAAAATATCTACAGACAAAATATCGAGTTTGTATCTACAAACAGGTAAGTACAAAAATATCGAGTACAAAATATCGTTTACAAAAATATAGTTTTAAAAAATATCGAATTTACTAAAAACAGTGTTAAATTAAATTAAAATTAAAAATTAATTACTGAAATATAGTTAAAAATACTTAAATTAACTTATAATAATAAAATAATTAATGAAAGTTATAAAAAAAAATTACAATCATATTTGTTAAAACATATATATATATATATATTAACATAATATAATTAAATAATATCCAATATTATTACCGTACGATAGCATAAGTGTAAAAAATACTATTCCCAATCCACAGAGTGCAACTGTAGGGAAAGCGTTGGATAGCGTAGGGGTAAAAATTACAATTCCCACTCCAGTGAGTGCAACAGTGAGGAAAGCGTTGGATAGCGTAGGGGTAAAAATTACTATTCCCACTCCAGTGGGTGCAACAGTAGGGAAAGCGTTGGATAGCGTAGGGGTTAAAATTACTATTCCCACTCCAGTGAGTGCAACAGTAGGGAAAGTGTTGGATAGCGTAGGGGTAAAAATTACTATTCCCACTCCAGTGGGTGCAACAGTAGGGAAAGTGTTGGATAGCGTAGGGGTAAAAAATACTATTCCCACTCCAGTGGGTACAACAGTAGGGAAAGCGTTGGATAGCGTAGGGGTAAAAATTACTATTCCCACTCCAAAGAGTGCAACAGTAGGGAAAGTGTTGGATAGCGTAGGGGTTTAAATTTTTATTCCCACTTCAAAGAGTGCAACAGTAGAGAAATCGTTGGATAGCGTAGAGGTAAAAATTACTATTCCCACTCCAGTGGTGCAACAGTAGGGAAAACGTTGGATAGCGTAGAGGTAAAAATTACTATTCCCACTCCAAATAGTGCAACAGTAGGGAAAGCGTTGGATAGCGTAGGGGTTAAAATTACAATTCCCACTCCAGTGGGTGCATCAGTAGGGAAAGTGTTGGATAGCGTAGGGGTAAAAAATACTATTCCCACTCCAGTGGGTGCAACAGTAGGGAAAGCGTTGGCTAGCGTAGGGGTAAAAATTACTATTCCCACTACAAAGAGTGCAACAGTAGGGAAAGCATTGGATAGCGTAGGGGTTTAAATTACTATTCCCACTCCAAAGAGTGCAACAGTAGAGAAAGCGTTGGATAGCGTAGAGGTAAAAATTACTATTCCCACTCCAGTGGGTGCAACAGTAGGGAAAACGTTGGATAGCGTAAGGGTAAAAATTACTATTCCCACTCCAAAGAGTGCAACAGTAGGGAAAGCCTTGGATAGCGTAGAGGTAAAAATTACTATTCCCTCTCCAGTGGGTGCAACAGTAGGGAAAGCGTTGGATAGCGTAGGGGTAAAAATTACTATTCCCACTCCAGTAGGTGCAACAGTAGGGAAATTAAATACTTCATATATTATTTCAATAACTATAAATTAATATCTATCAAAAATTAATTAAAAGTAATTACGAATTTAATATAATATAAAAATTAATCAATTAAAGTTACAAATTAAAATTAATTATTACAATTATTTAACTATTAATACAAATTAATTACAAATTAACAATTAATAATTTCACATTTAAAAATTAATTTACAATAAATTATAATTAAATACATTTAAAAAAAAGTTGTTTTATATAATTAATTATAAATAAATTACTTCCCATCCTATTCCCCTATAAACCCACAATCCACTACAGAAAAAAATATATTAAATTAACATAATTAGCAATTAATCAATTAATTACAATTAATTGCCAATTAAAAGTCAATTAATTACCAAATATAAATTAATTAACAAATAATTAAAAATGAATAACAATAAATAAATATACATAAATCTCCAAATGACCCTTGGCCAGCCAAACAATATAAGAAACTGGCACCCCTGCTCAATCCCTACTTGAACCATATTTGGAATGAATCCTTGAGAACGGGCAGTTTCCCCGCCAAATGGAAGCACGCTTCCCTGGTCCCCATTCTGAAGAAGCCCAACTTAGACCCTGATAACCCCAGTAATTACAGGCCCATCTCTCTTCTGCCCACCCCAGCTAAGATCCTGGAAAAACTGGTTCACTCCCAGCTGGCGAATTACATCGAATCCAATGGGCTCCTCCATGACTCTCAGCACGGCTTTCGGTTGGGCCCCAGCACGGAGTCAGCCCTTATTGAAATGGCTGACTCGGTGAGATGGACGCTGGACCGGGGGTCGAGGGCGGTGTTAGTGTTGCTGGATCTCTCAGCCGCATTTGACACCGTCTCTCATAAGATCTTGCTGAAAAGGCTGGGGGACCTGGGTATAGGCGGAACTGTGTTGAAGTGGCTCTCTTCTTATCTATGCGACCGCACACAGCAGGTATTTACCTCTCCTTATACCTCCTCCGCTAGACCACTTAAATGGGGATTTCCGCAGGGCTCATCCCTGAGCCCACTTTTGTTTAATGTCTATTTCACCCCCCTGGCTAATCTGATTGCGCAAACTGGGATTAAATCCACCTCCTATGCTGATGACATTCAGTTACTTTTTACCTTTGATACACCCTCCGCCTCTGCCTTTGATCCGCTGAAATCCTGTCTCAGGGACATTTCCAGCTGGATGGACTCCAACTCCCTCCGACTCAATGCAGGAAAGACGGAGATCCTGTTTTTTAACTCTCCATCCCCTTTGGATCCCAGTCTGTGGTGGCCAGAGGATCTGAGCCAAGCACCCACGCCCAAAGACTCGTTGAGAAATCTGGGAGTGCGTTGGGATAATCACCTTAGTTTTAATGCCCAGGTTCAAACAGTAGCAGCATCCTGTTTTGCAAAGATCAAGACTATTAACCGGCTTATCAATTATCTGCCGGCGGACTGCCGTAAGACTGTGGTCCAAGCGTTGATAACATCTCATCTTGACTATGCCAACGCACTATACCTTGGTATCACAGCAGGCCTATGCCATAAACTACAGACCATCCAAAATGCTGCCGCTCGGCTGGTGGAGAGAATCCCAGCTAGACAGCACATCTCCCCACATCTCCATAAACTGCATTGGCTACCCATTGCTAAGAGATGTGTATTCAAGGCCATGACTCTGGCTTTCCGTGCTTCTAAGGGCAATGGCTCGGCCATATGAAAAGCACTCTGAGGCTATATGTCAATACCAGGACATTACGTTCCAACTCCCTACTTCTCCTCGAAATTCCAAGATTTAAACGAACTCGTGCTGGAGGGAAAACATTCGAGGTCTGCGCTTCTCAGTGTTGGATCAAGCTTCCGGTTGCCTTACGTGCTTGCCAAACAGAATCGGCATTCCGTAAGTCTCTGAAGACTCACCTTTTCTCCACATAACGTTTTCCTTTGTTCCTACGCCCCCTGTTTCCAGCGTTATCAGCGCCGGGACGCCCAGTTGGGGCAGCTGTGCGCTTTATAAAACACACAAATAAATAAAATAAATAATAAACAAATAAATACATATTTAATTAATTATAATTAAGTTACTTCCCACCCTATTCCCCTATAAACCCACAACCCGCTACAGAAAATAAATTAGTAAAATTAACATAATTAGCAATTAATCAAGTAATTATAATTAATTGCCAAATAAAAGTTAATTAATTACCAAATATAAATTAATTAACAAATAGTTAAAAATGAATAACAATAAATAAATTTACATATTTAATTAATTATAATTAAATTACTTCCCACCCTATTCCCCTATAAACCCACAACCTGCTACAGAATTAAATTACGCAAAAATTAAAAAATAAAAATTTCATTAATTAAAATTATTTATAACATAAATACACACTTTTAACACACATAATAACATAGATATCACTATAAAAATTTCAATATTATCAAAAATCGATAATTTTATTAAACTATATTATATACTTCGATATTTGAAATGTCTATATTTTTAACAATCGATATTACATTACTTACCTTAATAACGATATTTTTGATGTCTATATTCTGTCCAGTCGATATTTTGTCCATTCGATATTTAAAACTCGATATTGTGTCCAGTCGATATTTTGTAGTTGATATTTTGACTGTGCACCGTATTGAAGGGTATATCTAACACCTCGAATTGCTGCTCAATCTGCGAGATCTCATTTTTAGTGAGTTCCAATATATTCAGTTTTTTCCATAATATTAGGAGATCTTTGTCACATTTCTGCAACAAAGTATGAGTGTCCATATCTCCCTAATCACAGGACTGTGTTACATTCTTTGAAGTCTTTCTTTGACACTGTACGTATTAATGCGAGTAACCACAGCATGACTTGTGTTGTTGGTTATTTAGGATTTGGGCATGATATCCCCCTCATGTGATGTTCGTTGTTCAACCTGCCCTCTGTTGATATTTGGTGATTCCTAATATATATATATTCCTCTCATTGCCTTGGTTTCAACATTTGTGTTTCCATGGCAATGTTTCTCTCGCTGACCATTTATAACAATTTTATGATTAACATGGATCAATTGGACCATAACTAATATTGAATTATTAATTTTCTGTGCAGATTCACTGCCCCTCATATGTCCTTGTCCTGATGAAGACCCTCTAGCAAGGTTTCACCGTACGCCTGCACCCATTTGGGTCGAAACGTCGACACTCCTTCCCATCTTCAGCCTTTCTCCCGATTTATCATTTGTGATTTTGTTTTGAGAGGCATGAGTTTGTTAGACTAATTTATGAATTGTGATCTTTAGCCTGTGTTTAATTAATTATTAGTAATTTTTATTGAGGTCGTAGTGACCACTGTTTTGTTACTTGTATAGTTCCTTCACTTTCCATTCACCACCTTTCCCTTTCCTTTCTATTAGGGGCACTAATTATGATTAAGTATTGATGTATTTTATGAACAGTGTTTTATTGATTATTATTGTACACGTTGTGATTAAAAACAATGTTGTGATATCCCTTTTGATTCCATTTGAGATATTATTTAATTTTGGCCTATTTGCTCTAGTATCTGGGACTGTTACCATGAGGCACAGTGTCAGACTGATTTGCATATGGCCATGTCTGAACTGGGGTGGCGGAGTGAGCTAAAGAACGGTGATGGATTAAACCCAGATCAGTTGACTGGGGGTGAGTGTTTGTATTGTCAACGCTCCGTCCATCACCACCTTTGGTTTTTCTCAACTTTCTAAAAGTAGCATTTGCAAACACTGGATATTAAAATAAACCTTACTGAAGGAAGTATTTTATTATTCTAAGTTCAGGCATACTAAACTTGACGTGCCACCATGTTCCCTGAGCCTGCCGGGATTATAGCATGTAATAATTCTGGCAGCCCATTCTGGCCTATGAGAACAGGTAGCCCTTCAACAGTGAAGAACGAAAAGGACGGTCATTCACTATTAAGACATGCCACACACAACAGGGCTTGTCCTACCTCATACTTACAATGCACCCTGCCCGTAGGCCTTCCATAGGGGTGACTGATATGAAGTTAAGGGAAGGTTTAGGGACTGGCAAGTGTGAGCACCTGCGCAGCCAGCGTGACAGTACCAGACTACACGCAGGTTCTGCAATGGCAGACCTTAGACACATCTTACGAGGCCGCTTCTGTGGGTGGCGCAACCAGCGCTGCAGGCCCACTAGCAGCATTTGTATTTACAAGCCCGGGCACTCCTGGTGCACGTTACTGGGGACTGAGAGTAAACCAAATAAGCCAATCATGGAAATCAAATACATATACATTTTACATTGGGAGCACTTGCACTGCGGCACGGATTGGCCATGGCGCAGTGCCCTGAGCAGCGAACACCAGCAAAACATCTGAGGCACATCAGCAAACAGTGGAAGGGAGACTCACGCCAAGGTGCCAGGTCTAACACGTGTCCCCTCCAGCTGAAATGTGGGGAGAACTACCCTACCCCAGGGAGTTCCTCATCACTAAGGCGGAAAAACCTGGATAGACCGTCAGCATTGGCGTGATCTATGCCAGGGCGATGTTCCACCGTGAAGTCTATACCCTGTAGGGAAATGGACCACCTCAACAGCTTTGGGTTCTCACCCCTCTTCTGCATCAACCATTTGAGGGGCCTGTGCTCTGTCTGAACCCAGAAGTGAGACCCAAACATGTAGGGTCTTAGCTTCTTCAATGCCCAGACCACAGCAAAAGCTTCTCGCTCAATCGCACTCCACCTTTGTTCCCGTGGAAGTAACCTCCGACTGATGAAGGCTACATGATGGTCCCAGCCCTCCTCAATCATCTGTGAGAGAACAGACCCTACCCCATGCTCTGAAGCGTCTGTCTGCACTAGGAACTCTTTGGAGAAATCAGGAGCCAGGCAGTCTTCAGGCTGTCAAATGCTTCCTGACAGGTGTCAGTCCAGATCACTTTCCGGGGCTGCTTCTTCAAAGTCAGCTCTGTCAAGGGGGCAACGATGCTGCCACACCCCTTGAAAAACCTCCTTTAGTACCCGGTGAGTCCTAGGAAGGCCCTCACCTCTGTTTGGGTCTTGGGGGGTTCCCAAGCCAGGATGGTCTCAATCTTGGGCCGAAGGGGCGCCACCTGGCCGCTCCCAACTTGGTGTCCCAAGTACACTACTGAACCCTGCCCGATCTGACACTTGCTTGCCTTGATCGTGAGGCCTGCCTTGCGCAGTGCCGTCAACACTTCCCAGAGATGTCGCAGGTGTTCTTCCCATGTGCCGCTGAACACTGCGATGTCATCCAGGTAGGCGGCGCTGAACTCAGCCAGCCCAGCCAACACATGGTTGACCAATCTCTGGAAGGTGGCAGGGGCATTCTTCATTCCAAATGGCATAACCCGAAACTGGAAATGCTCATCTGGTGTTGAGAATGCTGATCTCTCTTTGGCCCCGGCAATCTGCCAGTACCCAGACGTTAAATCAAACGTGCTGAGGTACCGAGCAGCCCCTAACCGATCGATGAGCTCGTCAGCTCTGGGGATGGGGTGCGCGTCATTCTTCGTGACCGAATTGAGTCCTCGATAGTCCACACAGAACCGGAGTTTGGGTGTGGCTCCCGGTGTTGCAGCCTCCGAGACCAAGACCATGGGGCTGTCCCAAGGACTGCTGGAGGACTCAACCACCCCAAGAGCAAGCATCTTCGAGACCTCCTCCTTGATGCAGGCCCTTACCCTGTCAGTCACTCTGTAAGCCTTGCGCTTTACCGGTAAACTGTCCCCCGTGTCCACATCATGGACGCACCAATATGTGACACAAGGAACCAGGGAGAACAGATCAGAGAACTGCCCCAGCAGGTGGCGGCAGTCTCTCTGTTGCTCGGGGGTCAGGGAGGGTGAGAGGTTAACTCCATCCACTGACCCGTCCCGCTCTGAGGCTACCAAGAGGTCAGGAAGAGGCTCGGTCTCCTCCTCCATCCCATCATCGGTTGCCAAGAGCATGCCCACTTCGGACCTCTTCAAGTGGGGCTTAAGGCGGTTAATGTGTAGAACCCTCAAAGGGTTCCTGGGAGATTACAAGTTCACCAGGTAGGTGACAGGACTCTTGCGCTCCACAACCTCAAATGGACCTGTCCATTTATCCTGAAGTGCACAAGGCTCCACTGGGGCCAAGACCCACACCTTTTGTCCAGGTTGAAGCTCTACCAGAGTGGCATTCTGGTCGTACCACCGCTTCATCTCTTCCTGGCTGGCTTCCAGGTTTGCCTCCGCAAGTTTCCTGAATCGCCTGGTCTGGTTTCGGAAGGCCAGCTTGTAACTCTATACACTCTGGGGAGGTTTCCTGGGAGATTGCTCCCAGCCTTCCGTAACCAGACTCAGAGGTCCTCTGACCGGGTGACCGTACAGAAGCTCGAAGGGACTGAACCCGAGCTACTTCTGTGCTACCTCTCGGTATGCGAAGAGAAGGCATGGCAAGAGGATGTCCCACTTACGCCTCATTGGTCCTTCTAGGCCCATGATCATGCCTTTCAGAGTTCTGTTGAATCTCTCAACCAACCCATTTCCTTGGGGTGGTAAGGGGTGGTGAACTTGTAGGTTACACCACACTCTTGCCAAAGGGATTTCATATACTTGGATATGAAATTGGTGCCCCTGTCAGACACCACCTCTAGAGGGAATCCCACTTGGGAGAAAATTCCCATCAGTGCTCGCCCCACCACGGGGGCCGTCACTGTTCTCAGAGGGATGGCTTCAGGGTACCCGGTGGCATGGTCCACCAAGACCAGGATGAACCTGTTGCCCATGGCTGTCTTGGGGTCCAGAGGCCCCACAATGTCAATTTCCACTCGCTGGAATGGGGTACTGATGACGGGGAAGGGCTGGAGGGGAGCCTTGTGCTTCCCTCCACTCTTACCACTTGCCTGGCAAGTCTGTCACGTTCTACAGTGAGCGTCTGAGCTCATGTGCATTTGGGGCCAATAAAGGTGGGTGACAAGCCTGTCATAGGTCTTGTCCATCCCCAAATGTCCTGCTAAAGGTGACGTCGTGAGCCATCCCCAGTAGGAAGGCTCTGAACTTCTGGGGTACCACCAGTGCACAGGCTGACCCAGGTTCAGCAACCTTAGGCTCTGAATACAGGAGGTCATTCTCCCAGTAGACTAAGTGTTTTCCGGACTGAACACCATTGGCCTGGTCGGCAGCCTGCTGCCGCATACCCACGAGAGAAGGGCATTCTTTCTGCTCCTTGCAGAATTCCTCCCTGGAGGGGCCTCCTTCTTGCTGCCAATGGGTCAGCTCAGGCAGGTCCCCCAGGTCGGCGATCTGTTCCCCGGTAGGCTCCAGGGCATCCCCCTCAAGGTCTGCCTCCTCCTGGGCCGTGGGAACTTCGGGGGCCGGGTGTCCACCCCCCTGCGCCTTCTCTCTAAGGCCGGTTCCTGGGCCTCTCCTTCAGGCTCTAGGACTTCTTGAACACCCCTACTGGCTGCCATGGACCGGGTGGTCACGCACGCCCAGTCGGGTAGACCCACCATCCGCAGGTGAGTCGTTTTCTCTACCTTTCCCCAAGGGGAGTTCTCCATATCATTCCCTAGCAAACAATCTACAGGCATGGAGGTCCTCACAGCGACTTGCAGAGTTCCAGGGACCCCCCCACTCAAAGGGAACCTGTGCCATCGGACACTGACTCTCGGATTTGTCAGCATTGACAAGCGGGCAGAATGCATGCGGTACAACCTGCTCTTGAGACACTGGCTCCTGTGTCTCGAAGAGCCTCCTCCGCTTTTTTACCATTGATGGTCACTACCTGCCCATATTTCTTAGTGTTAGAGGGTAGGTAGTTTTCAGGGACCATCTCACTGTCTCCTAGCGAGACTAGGGTCATCTGTACGGGATCCCCACCCCCTTGGACTGCTACTTCCTCCCCAAAATTAACACTAGCCATTTGCCGGGGGGGAGCACCGGTGGGTGCGGGTTTTCCAAATAGATGACACTTAGGGTCAGTGGCAATGTGACCCTGGTCACCACACCTGTAACAGGTGATGGGCCCTCTCTGAACAGGTTTACCTGTCGGGGCCCCGGTCTGCTTCGGGGATGGAGGAGGCTGAGAACCTTTCCCTTGGTTCCCTTGGGGATTACTTTGGGGACCTTTCTAGAACCCTTTCTGTTTACCCCTGTCCCCCCCACTCTTCTGCTGGGGACCCTGCCCACCTTTGGCTGAGTATCCCACTGGACCCTTGTGGACCCTGGTGCTGAGCCAGCGGTCCGCTTCCTCAGCAAGCTTCCTCGGATTGGACAGCTTGCTATCAATCAGGTGCTGGCGTTGCTCAGGAAAACAATTACTAGACAAGTGCTCCCACGCCATTAAATCAAGAAGCCCTTGAAAATCATTTACTTTGCTACCCTTCACCCAACCATCTAGCGCTCTGCAGAAAAAGGTCACATACTCCACATACGTACCCCCAGGAATCTTAGTACAACCCCTAAACCTCTGTCGATACATTTCCTGGGTTAACCCAAACCTAGTTACTAGGGCCTCTTTCACGTGGGAATAGGAATTGTAATCTTTGGAGGGAAGATCTAGCAGGGTGTCCCGCCCCTCACTAAGGAACCGCCCCCACAACCCCGCTCCCCAATCTCTCTCAGGGACCTGGTGGGAGGACATGGCTACCTCATAGGCCCGAAACCACTGCCCTATGTCATCTCCCTTAAAGTATTCCTTAACCACATCCTTAGGCTTGTAGACCCTTGACTCTACCTGCACCGGCATTGTGATGCCACCATAGGGAGTTGTTTCCAAACATTTGGCTCTCGGTTCCAACTCCTTCACTCTCATTTCGTGATCTAACTGGAGTTTCTTCTCCTCCATTGACAATCTTTGCTTTTCCATCTCCATTTGTCCGTTTAATCTTGCCATCTCTACTTCATGCGCTCTGGTTGCGGCCCTGTCCGCCAGCTCCTCTGATGACAGGACTCCGTTCACCTCGACAAGGTTATCTGGTGGATCCACCACCAGGTGATTCTCTGGTTCTCTCGATTCCTTCCAGGCTCTCAGTGCCTTGATGATTTGGGCTTTATTTTTGCACCCGGATTGGGAGACTCGGAACTTTAAGCAGAAACCTTTTAGCTGCTCCACTTTGTAGCTTTCAAGTCCTCCCTCTTCCCAATCGACGTCCTCTAATCCAGAGATGATAGAGGCTGCTCTTGCGGGGAGTGAACCAGGCATGATTCGACGATACGAGATCTCTCGACAAGAATTTTAAAAAAGCAAAAAATGTGTGCCTTTGTTATAGGTCTGCTCTCACTATGTGGTGATGAATAATTTACTGTACATAAACTATAAATACAAATTCGGAAATCCTCACCGCTGCCACCAATGTTAGAATCAGAGGTCTCCTGGTTGGCACAGGTATGCACTTGTGACAAGCAGGGACCTTCTCCTCTAGTCACGGCAAGGGAACTACTCCGTAAGAATAACCCCTGCTCACTCTCTTGGTTGCGTGGCGCGAGCAGACAAGGCTAATCCTCAGGGCGATAGTTAGTTAAGCATTTATGATCACATACAGTAAACCCAATGACCCAGCACAGACAGACACCAGTCGTAAGGTTGTATCACAAATACGTAAACTTTATATAAAAATAATTAGTTGCAGGATTATCACAAGACCATATAAGGTTTAGCGAATTAGGCAACCAGATTTAAATAGGCAAAAGTTCTTCAGTGTTTTTGTCAGCAAGGTACGCTGAGGGTCGATGCGCGCTTCACGCTGGTGAAGCGACCCGGTGGGTGATGACTGACGGACGACAGGGAAAACAAACGTTGCAGACCCTGGATCCGATGTGAACTCGGGATCGAGTTCCAGTGTACCTTGTGGTGAGTGTCCGAGGCGTTTCAGGCGCGGCCACTGGTGAGGGCGGACCAGGGACGGGGCTGACGGTTCTCTGAGGAATCTATCCTTCTCGAAGCCCCCTCGAGGTACGAGATGGGTGAGCGGGACGGTGTGGAGGGTTGCGGCGATTCGGGGTCTAGTGCAGCTCACGGGGCGAGGCGCCGTTCAGGCCTGCGGGCGTACTACGTCTTAGCACGCAGGAGATGCATGGCGAACTCTTCTCAGTCCGCGTTGCAGGGTCGTACCTGTGGATCTGTGTGGGGCGTCGCGTTCTCGGTCAGACAGGTGCAGCACCGGGCCTCCGGTACCAAACGTACGGGAGGCTTTCTTGAGGTGCGGCACAAGTCTTCAAAGTCCTCTCTGGTCTTTTCCTCTCCGTTCTCAGCAAGGCACCACTGCAGGCCAGTCCCCAAGGTCAGGGACAGGTTTCCTTCCTTCAGCTTCTCTCGGTCCTTCTAGTCAGGCAGAGGTTCGTCGTGGTCAAAACAGGATCTGATTTGCTAGGAGCAGGGCTCCTATATTTATACTCAGTTTCTTTTGTCTTTGCAGGCCAGGGGGCCTGAGCCTGGTTCAAACCAGTTTTGGAGCACTCTGTTTACAGGAAGCTGCCGTCTTCTTTCAGGGTGCAGGGCCTGGACATCAGACGCTATGCAGTAGGTGGAGCCAGCATTGTGGTGGTGGAGCACAACCCTATTCAGAGTCAAGGTCTACTCCTCCCACCCATCCTGGTGTAAGCACTCTATTCACCACCTGGTAGCCCAGGCTGTCCCCTGGAATTCCCCAGCCCTGTCACTCACACAACCCAGACAGCAGATACACATCCTGGCAGAGGCGGGCTGAAATAGTCAGTGGAGCAAATGCTAACTTTCTAAAAGTAGCATTTGCAAACACAGGATATTAAAATAAACCTTACTGAAGGAAGTATTTTATTATTCTGAGTTCAGGCATACTAAACTTGACATGCCACCGTGTTCCCTGAGCCTGCCGGGATTATAGCATGTAATAATTCCGGCAGCCCATTCTGGCCTATGAGAACAGGCAGCCCTTCAACAGTGAACAATGAAAAGGGCGGTAATTCACTATTAGGACATGCCACACACAACAGGGCTTGTCCTACCTTATGCTTACAATGCACCCTGCCCGTGGGCCTACCATAGGGGTGACTGATATGAAGTTAAGGGAAGGTTTAGGGACTGGCAAGTGTGGGCACCTGCGCAGTCAGCGTGACAGTACCAGACTGCACACAGGTTCTGCAATGACAGACCTTAGACACATCTTACGAGGCCGCTTCTGTGGGTGGCGCAACCAGCGCTGCAGGCCCACTAGCAGCATTTGTATTTACAAGCCCGGGCACTCCTGGTGCACGTTACTGGGGACTGACAGTAAACCAAATAAGCCAATCATGGAAATCAAATACATATACATTTTACATTGGGAGCTCTTGCACTGCAGCACGGATTGGCCGTGGCGCAGTGTCCTGAGCAGCGAACACCAGCAAAACATCTGAGGCACATCAGCAAAAAGTAGAAGGGAGACTCACGCCAAGGTGCCAGGTCTAACATTGCGCAATTAATTTTGTCATTTTAATGCGTGAGTTCACAACTTGGATATAACTGGCAGAGTTCTTAGCTGAAAGGCCATTGAACCTCTACCTTTGAGGCCTGCTAGGACAAAACTCAAATAGAAAATTGTGTGGACTCAAAATAGTCTCTCTCAATCCTCCAGAAATGTTGGGGTTGTTTGGGCGTTTTCACAACTAATCAGCTCTCTTATCCCCGCTGTTTTGACATAACAGACAGATTGCCTAATGGTGTGTGAATATCACTGGCAGAGCCTATGGCTGTGGGAAAAAAAAATTGGAGGGGTTTGCTACCTTCTCAATGGTTATCTCAAAGTTTCTTCACTGGGGAAAAAAATATTCCAACCCTTCACACTAAATGTACATATGTGGGCAAATTACACTAATTCTGTTAATCATATTCCACCATTTCATTTCACTGAAAGCCCCTTTTGAGAACCCAAGATTCATGCTAGTGTTCAAACATTTTATAAATGGGAGTTCTCCAGACAACAGCTTATGCACACCTCTGCTAAGAAATTGTTCACCGTTTTTGTTTATCTACACACCCTTTAGAGCCAATCTTCTTGACCCAACACCATTTTAAACCTGTTCACATTTAGTTTGGAAATCCAGAATCCGATGTAGTCCCATCACTCATTTGCGGGCTGCATCTTTTAAAGAAAAATATTGATTATCACAAATACAGACCCACCTTTGCATTATAATTTTGTTGAACCAATTTCTTGATGCACAGTTTGCTACTTCTTTCTCCAAATTGATACCGTGTTTCATTCTAACGGCAACAAGAAGATTAGTTTCTCACAGTTCAATGACTCCTCTGCAGCTTCTAATCTATCATGATCCTTTTTTGACTCATGAGTTATGAAAAGATTACGGACAGATATCAATCAATCAATCAATCAGGCCATTTATAGAGCGCACTACTCACCCGTAGGGTCTCAAGGCGCTGGGTTGGGGGGTGGGGGTGCCGTTACTGCTCGAACAGCCAGGTCTTGAGCTTCTTCCTGAAGGAGAGGTGGTCTTGGGTCAGGCGCAGGTCGGTCGGGAGTGAGTTCCAGGTCTTGGCGGCCAGGTAGGAGAAGGACCTTCCTCCTGTTGTCGCTCTTCGGATGCGGGGGACGGCGGCGAGGGCGTGGCTGGTTGATCTGAGGAGGCGCTTGGGAGTGTAGAAGTTGATCCGGTTGTTGAGGTAGCTCGGGCCTTGGTCGTGTAGGGCTTTGTGCGCGTGGGTGAGGAGACGGAAGGTGATTCTCTTGTTGACCGGGAGCCAATGCAGATCTCTCAGGTGTCCGGAGATGTGGCTGCGTCGGGGGATGTCGAGGATGAGTCTGGCCGAGGCATTCTGGATCCGCTGGAGTCTCTTCTGGAGCTTGGCGGTGGTTCCGGCGTAGAGGGCGTTGCCGTAGTCCAGTCGGCTAGTGACGAGGGCCTGGGTGACCGTCTTCCTCATCTCGGAGGGGATCCACCGGAAGATCTTACATAGCATGCGTAGGATGTTGAAGCATGACGAGGAGACGGCGTTGACTTGTCTGGTCATGGAGAGGGAGGAGTCCAGGATGAATCCCAGGTTGCGTGCGTGGTCCGTCGGTTTGGGTGCGGTGCCCAGGGCGGGGGGCCACCAGGAGTCGTCCCAGGCGGAGGGCGAGGAGCCCAGGATGAGGACCTCCGTCTTGTCTGAGTTCAGTTTCAGGCGGCTGGTCGTCATCCATTCGGCTACCTCTCTCATCCCTTCGTGCAGGTTGGCTCTGGCGGCGGCGGGGTCGTTGGTCAGGGAGAGGATCAGCTGGGTGTCGTCGGCGTAGGAGATTATGTTGAGGTTGTGTTGGTGTGCGATGGCCGCGAGGGGGCTCATGTAGACGTTGGAGAGGGTGGGGCTCAGTGAGGATCCTTGAGGGACGCCGCAGATGACTTTAGTGGCCTCTGACTTGTACGGTGGTAGGCGGACTCTCTGTGTTCTTCCGGCGAGGAAGGAGCTGATCCAATCCAGTGCCTTGTCCTGGATTCCGATGTTGCCGAGGCGCTGTACTAGGGTGCGGTGGCAGACAGTGTCGAAAGCCGCGGAGAGGTCGAGGAGGATGAGGGCCGCTGTTTCACCGTTGTCCATCAGGGTTCGTATGTCATCGGTGGCAGCGATGAGGGCGGTCTCGGTGCTGTGGTTCGCTCGGAAGCCAGACTGTGAGGGGTCGAGGGATCCATTCGTCTCGAGGAAGGCGGCCAGCTGTTTGTTGACGGTCTTCTCGATGACTTTGGCCGGGAACGGGAGGAGCGAGATGGGGCGGTAGTTCTTGAGGTCGGTGGGGTCTGCTGTGGGTTTCTTGAGAAGAGCGCTGAGTTCGGCGTGCTTCCAGCTCTCAGGGAAGGTGGCGGTGTCGAAGGAGGTGTTGATGATGTCCCGCAGGTGGGGTGCGATGACAGCGTCGGCCTTGTTGAAGACGTGGTGAGGGCAGGGGTCAGTCGGAGATCCGGAATGGATGGAGTTCATTGTGCGGATGGTGTCTTCGGTGCTGATCGGAGTCCAGGTGCGGAGGGCGGTGGTGGGTGGCGTTGTTGCGGTTGTGGCTTGCGTTGGTTGGTTGCTGAAGCTGTTGTGTATGTCCGCGATCTTGTTGTGGAAGTAGGACGCGAGGGAGTTGCAGAGGTCTTGCGACGGGGTGATGTCATTGTTTCCGGCGTTGGGGTTGGAGAGCTCTTTCACGATGTTGAAGAGTTCCTTGCAGTTGTGTGCGTTGTTGTCCAGCCGGTCCTTGTATGTATTTTTCTTGGTGGCGCGGATCAGTTGGTGGTGTTTACGGGTGGCGAGCTTGAGGGTGGTCATGTTGTCCGTAGTTGGTTCCCGTCTCCAGACTTTCTCGAGGGCTCGACAGTTCTTCTTGGAGCTCTTGAGTTCGTCGGTGAACCATGGTGTTTTTCTGCTGCAGGGTCTGCTGGGTGGGGTTCTCAGAGGGGCGAGTTCGTCCGCGCAGTTGTTGATCCACTTCGTGAGGTTGTCGGCGGCCTGGCTGGGGTTCGCTGAGCTGGCGGGGGGGTGCTGGCTCAGGGAAGCGGTGAGCTGGTCGGCTGTGATCTTGTTCCAGCTTCTTCGGGCAACCTGTTGCTGTTGGTGGTGGATCGTCGTTCTTTTGAAGGTGAAGTGGACGCAGCTGTGGTCCGTCCAGTGGAGTCCTGTTGCGTGGCTGAAGGTGACGTCTTTGCAGGATGAGAAGACGGCGTCGAGTGTGTGTCCGGCGAGGTGGGTGGGGGTGGACACCAGTTGCTTGAGTCCAAGGTTGGCGAGGTTGTCGAGCAGGCTGATGGTGTTGCGGTCGCTGTTGTTCTCTAGGTGGAAGTTGAGGTCCCCCAGGAGGATGTAGTCAGCGGAGGGGAGGGCATGCGGGCTGATGAAGTCGGCGATGTCCTCGCTGAATCGTGTGCGTGGACCCGGGGGTCGGTAGATCAGGGTGCCTCTGAGGGTGGTCTTCGGGTTGGTGTGGATCTGGAAGTGCAGGTGTTCAGCGTTGGTTAGGGTGTCGTCGGTGTTGGTTGTGATGCGGATGGTGTCTCTGTGGATGATGGCGATGCCTCCTCCCGTCAGGTTGGCGGTGCGGTCCCTCCGGATGATCTTGTAGCCCTCCGGGATGGCGATGGCGATGTCTGGGGCAGAGGAGGCGTTCATCCAGGTCTCGGTGAGGAAGGCAACGTCGGGGGCGTTGGTGTCGAGGAGGTTCCAGAGTTCTACGGCGTGTCTGTGGACGGAGCGGGTGTTGAGCAGGATGCATTTGAGGTGGTTGCTGCTGATGTTCGGCTTGGCGAGTGCTGGTGCAGGATGAGTCCGGATGCAGGTGAACTTGCAGGCGTGGCAGCTGAAGGGTCCGTGGGTGTGCTTCGGGGCGGCGCGATGACATCCTGGGATGCGGCCGGGGTTGAGTGCGATGAGATCGGCGGCGTCGTAGGTCAGTCGGGTCGGCTTCCGTCGGTGGGGGCCAGGGGTCCTGGCCCTGGGCGCGGTCCAGGCGCGGACGGGCGCAGACGGGCTAACCTTTGGCGCGCCTTCGGCGCACAATCGGCGCGCCCGCTGCGCGTCAACGCTGCGCGTTCGCACGGTCGCCATATAAGGCGAAGTGCGCGGGTGGGCGGAGCAGCTGGGAGGCGGGAGCGGGGAGGGAACTGAAGGAGAAAAGGGGCGGGGTCAGCGGTGGTGGCGGGAGCGGGGAGCGGGGAGGGGAGACGGAGGGCGGCGAGATAGGCGGGAAACCAGGAAGGAAACGCTAACACGGGCACAACAGTAAGAGAAAAAAATACAGGCACAAATTCAGGAAAAAAAACGGAGCAAAAACAAACACGGGCACAACAGTACGAAAAATACAGGCACAAATTCAGGAAAAAAAACGGAGCAAAAACAAACACGGGCACAACAGTACGAAAAATACAGGCACAAATTCAGGAAAAAAAACTGAGCAAAAACAAACACGGGCACAACAGTACGAAAAATACAGGCACAAATTCAGGGAAAAAAACGGAGCAAAAACAAACACGGGCACAACAGTACGAAAAATACAGGCACAAATTCAGGAAAAAAACGGAGCAAAAACAAACACGGGCACAACAGTACGAAAAATACAGGCACAAATTCAGGAAAAAAATGGAGCAAAAACAAACACGGGCACAACAGTAAGAAAAATACAGGCACAAATTCAGGAAAAAACGGAGCAAAAACAAACAGCAGCGGAGTCAGCCGGCAGCCGGCAGCGAGGCAGGCAGAGGGCAGGCACTGGGGCACACGCAGCAGCTGGTGGCCGTGCGGCGCGGGGGTGTCCCACAAGTGTTATGTTTTTATTAAGAGAACCAGTATTGGACCATTATTGTAGGTGCTCAGTTGGTTATGGGTATTTACTATTGAATTTCAGTGGGTTCCTTCACCTAATATTTGAATGTAGCTTAATCTGGGGCCATGACTAGTGCCGAAAATAGCTACAAACTACCAGGAAGTGCATAGTATCCCAGATGCTATCACCTTCTAAAGAGGCCAAAGATCATTAGTTTTGATTCACCTAAGCACATCTAAAGCTTCTGTGAAATGAGTAAGAAGCTAGCTACATTAAAGCTCCCTCACATTGTTAATCAGAAGTATTGCATCATCAGCAAAGAACATAGCAAGGATGAACTATTCTCCAAAGTTAGGTTGAATCACCCCAATCTTAATATTTTATCCAAACTTGAGGTTTAGCAAATTCATTTGTACTTGTGTGATGTAATAATAATGGAAAGAGGATAAGAGGAAACAGGCACACACCAACCATTGGCTTGGTCCACAAGGATGTTCTACCAGGCCTGTGGAAGGGAGTGGAAATATACAATATAGCAGCGATCCCTCTGCCCACAATTATCTTTGTCAATTTAGCCAAAGCTGCTACATTGAGCATTGTGGATTCCAATTATTAAAGCAAGAAAATAGTTGGTGCTATTCGCTTGCTCCAAAACATGAGTTTGACCCTACTAGGGAAATCCTCCCAAAAAATGCTCAACATGGGTATCAGGTGACCATTTGCAGAATAACGTTTTGGATTTTTTGTTAAAAAGTATTAAACTTCACCTCGCGCAGTGGATAGGGACTATTGCTTCATCAGGTATCTCCCTGATATTGGAACAGGCATTGCAAACAACCATCTAGGCCTGGCTAAGATTTTTAGCTAAACTGGACATACCAAATGCCCCAATAGCTTCAGCTGGCTTTACATTATTTATCATTCTGCATAACATTACTTTTTGTTGTTCCTGGGCTCATGTTAAACTATCATCTGCCTGGGAGCTTTCACTATGTATCTTGGAAGAGTAGGGGCATCTATTGTATTACAAATTCCATCCTACAGCCATAGCAGGACTAGAATCCAGTGATGCACATTTTTATTGTAAAATACTTTTATTCTTAAAGGAAGTTGAGCCACCTGAATCATACACAAACATATGAAATAGCAGCCAAACTTTCTGGGTGCCCACTGACAAGTTTCAAACAGGGTGAGAGACAAAAGCCACAGATCAGCCATTTTCCCTCAGGCCAGGACTTCTGTGTCTTGCAGGTTGGTGTCTTGTGACAGCTTATATTGAATTGAATACACCATGGTCTAATCAAGAGAAGCTACTGATGAGATATTGACTAACCAGCACCTAACCTATTAATTGTGATGGGATCTATTTATCTGTGACTATAAGTTTGCATTGCCCGTACATTCGTCCCACAAATTATATCCTTTGTCTTACAGATCCAGGTATCAGATCATCCATATACCCCATAGATACTCAGACACTACACCTTTCAAGCATGTAATATTGTGAGGTCATATTACATGCATGACTGCAATAAGTGCATAAAGGGTAAATCCATGTAATAATATGGGATAGACACAGTCACCTTAAAAAATACCTATATCAGTCTACACTAATACCTACTTATACACCAACTTATGCCCATTGCACTTAGCTACCATGCCTCTACACTTGCCCTCCATAGTTCCTGATGGTCAATAATCACCTGGCTTCAGCCTGCGGAAGGAGGCTTAGGGAGAAGAGTGGCAGGTACAGTGGCGGGAGCTGGTCCCGTCAGGCAGAAATGGCAAGGAAGCAGGGCCAAACAGACGGAGATTTAAGTCCATCCCTTCTTGTTGTTCTTAGGTCGACCTTTTGGTCCTGTTTAATCTGATTCAAAAGGCAGACAGACCTTCTTTCTCCTGTATATATCACACTGCATGTAGAAGGATGGTCAAAGCTCAACATTTTATGAAGCCGCGAGCTTTAGGGATCAAAACAGCCAACTTGATGACATGCGCTCAAATCCTCATTTTAGTTCAGTTATTGTGGTAGCTAAGATAGAAAATGAGGCTACATCCACCAAGATCTAATGTTCCAGCAACTGTTGGACCTTAAGTTCCTTTACAGATCTGGCTCTTTTGGAGGAGGATAGACAACTTCAGACTGGAGCAGAGTATATTGAATGGCACATGATTAGATTTTCCTCCTCATATTCCTCTGGTCGATCTACTCCCTTAGCTCTGACAATTTTTGCATGTTCCCGGCTCTATTGCTATTTACTGTTTCTTTGGACCTCATTGGTCTGTCTGTTTTCTTCCTCTTATCTTTTTATTTTCTATTCTGCTTGAATCTTCCTCCTGCCACCATGTTTCATATCTAATGCACCTTACCATGGCTGGATTTCTAGGCTGCTTAGAACACTTTTATCTCTCCTGTCAGCACTCCCTTTAAGGCAATTAACTTATTGTGCTGGGCACAGTTGGACAAAAGGATGAAATAGCAAAACGTATGAACATGAGCCATTCCATGCTGGCCCTGTGGACCACTTAGTGAAATCCCCACCTCCTTCGTGCCCTTTCCCATTCTGTGCTTTATTTAGTTGATGACAGTTGACCTATGAGCCCTCATATCAATGCAAAGACTCTCTCTGGCTTACATCTGCATAATGAGAGCAGAGATGGGTGTTCTTCTACAAATATGTTGCCATTTTCCGTTGAATGATTTCCCTACTTCAGTGGTGGGTACCTCCACTCAACTTACTTACTTGGAGTGCAGAATGTTACAATCTATCTCACCTTTCAAGTGAGGTAACACCATGTTCAAGATATCTAGAATCTACATCTGATATTCCTACTCACCAAATGAAAGTTACCATTTTTTGATTGCGCTTCTGAAATACTATAGGATTGGTATAATGACATATATTTAAAAGTCACCCAACCAGCTCTTTCTAAAAACAATTTCAGGTTTTATGAGCCGTTGGAATGTGGAGAAAATATCTGGGAAGCAGAAATACGCTCAAACACAATTAACTCATTGGAAAGGGCCAGCTGGATTTCGCAAACCAATGGGGGATATGTACAAGGAAGCAGAGGAGAGAGCCATTAGCCTTCCTGGATTAACGCATCTCTCCTCCACTTCTGAAATGCAAGGCTGCACCATATTTTCAAGAATGTGGTGCAGCCTTGTGTTTTCCCCTGCGATGGCAATAGGTCTAGCAACTTAGCACCCACGCAGGCATCCTTGCACCAGAGTGCTAGGGTGTCTGCGTGCAGGGGAGGATTGTTTAGGTATAGCAAGGTGTCTCTTCCAGCACATAAAAAATCGTAGAAATGCCATTCTGTCACTTTCATGCATGCTGCTTTATGCAGCACACATGAAAGTGAAAAAAATGCATTTTTAAAAAAGGTTTGTTTATGTACAGGAAGGGACACCTTCCTGTACATAAAGAAACAATGGCATTTTGCTTTTTCCATCTGTTCTGCACAAGGCAGCACACATAGAAAAAGCAAACACGAGGAGTAATAATGCATTTCTCCTCGTTTCACCATCTTAAGACCAGGTTTTACCTGGTCTTAATTTTGGCGCTGCCTACTATGTACGCTACCCTTGTACATAAGGGCAGTGTCAAAATGAATGAGTGTTGCGGTGGAACACTCACCGCAACACCCACAGCCCACCACTTTCACGCTAACCATAGTAGGGGGCCTTATGTACAAGGCAGCGTTAAGCCAGTGCAGGCCCTATCGCCACTACAATGTCACTATAGGTAAATATGCCCCAATGTGTTTCCTGTGGATAAAGGGGTAACCCTGCACCATTCATACAAAAAAAGAGACCACAGCCGCAAGTAAGGAGCCAACACGTTTCTAAAGTTTATTTTTGTAGGATTCTTTGGTGCAGGGTTTTCTTTAGGGTATATCAGCAATTTACAAAGTAACATTTTACTAGAATTTGTTTAAGATTTACAACTTGTAATACTTTACAATAAAAACATATAATTGTTACAGTACCCTATTGTTTTAGTCAGGGAGTAGAAATACAATGTCATAAAACAGAGAGTTTAGAAAACATTTTGTTCACAGGGGACAATAATTTGGATTTTCATAGAATTGGTTAACACAAGAGGAAACTCCATTCAGTAGAAAAATGAAAATACACCTTTGTCTTACAGTGCTCTTCATGGTTCAGATATGGGACGCAATACCCAATGTTGTAGAAATTGAATCAGCTTGATAGTAATTTATAGACATGTTGACATTTTAGATCAATTCTTTGTAAGAAAATAATTGGGAAGGTTCTCGACATTTTCAAACACTTTCATAAAACATCAACATGTGTGAGGAAAAGCAATATATGCCCATATACCACTTGGGCCTTTGGTGACAGGTGTCCAAGCATTGAATGTTGATGAAGAGCAAGAATCTGACAATACTCACTGAGCATATGTCTATTGGAAGGAGAGGATTTGGAAGCTTGAACCAGAGGACTCCTATGTGGCAGTGAGTTGGCATCACCCTGCAGATTAGTGTTACAGACGCAATGCCCTACTCCATTGTCCAGGTATTATCCCCTACCCCAGACACCAACCTCAACACAGTACTGGCTAGAGGCTTCCTGGCCTGGGACTCTAGGCATGCTAATCATTAGTGGACCCATCAGGGATGCATGTGAGGTGGACCCTTTTACTGGCTCAAACGTCATTGCTGCTGCTTCAATGCTTGTTATATAAGTACCCTCGTGGTAGTTGAGAGAAAATTCTAGGCCTAGATCGTTGCTAGGAGGGTCGAAGTGACACATTTCCCAAACAAAGAGCAGGCACATCATGAATTATACCTCATTGTTTAGGAGTATCAGACAGCCACAATCACCAGAGTGAAGTCTGGTATCTTTTCCTTTAAGAGTGTGATGTATTTTATGCATGACTCTTCTAGCTAGATGGCTGCAATGGTATGAATACATTTGATCAGTTTTCCCAGTAGACATCAAGACAGCTTATGATTGTCCTCTGCATCAGTCATGCTTCTCTTTTTGGGAACGAAGACTTGAGTGTGGAATTGAGAATTTGATGGTATGCATGAGCCGTGACATTTATAGAGAAGTTGCTGAGTGATAAGTGGCACTTCTGCATACAGTTACCCCTCTCTATAGTCATAACAGAGAAAGATTGAGGATACCAAATGCATACACAAACAGAACCAGACAAATACGCCACCTTTTCCACTGAACAACCCAGGCAGCCCACTAAGACCTCCCTGACTAAGGATCATGTAAATCTACAGAGGTAGCGAGCTTTCTCCAGGCAATTCAAAGTTCTTACAATGCAACATCGCTTAGAGAAATCCAAATCCTTTGGGGCATGGATGAACTCGCTGGGTCTATGTGATGTCTGGAGAGCCTGGCATCCTGGGGCTAACACATATGCACATACCTCAGCATCTGTCAAACCCCTATCACAGATAGACCTCCTGCTTCTTTGAGCCACCCACATGATATGTACCACGGCAGAAGGCATCCTCCCCAGAGGGATATCAGACCACTCACTTGTTACCCTCCGCATGGGTCCCTGCACATCACAGGAGGCCAACTTGGCATTTTAATGCCTGATGCCTGATAGATAGAGTACCTAGCTACAGAGCTTAATTCCTACATTGAGATAAACTAAGGCTAGGTGATTGAGACAAGCACTCTATGGGCAGCTAACAAAGCTGTAATTAAAGGCTTGGCCAAGAAATACCTTAAACAGGTAGAGAGAGACAAACATAGCCAACTTAATGAGCACAATGTCTGAATCACTGAGCTAGAGAAACAAAGTCGACTCCTCTGAAACTCTCCATAGACAACTCAAACTTGATAGAACCTCGCTGCAGCTGCACATGCTGGACGAGGCTCAACAATGCTGGAGGGAATCTATCTGGCTGGCATATGAATATGGGGACAAGAGTGGGAAACTTCATTACTAGTTGGCCGCTAGAGATATGGGCTCCAAAGTAATCCCTATATATCACTGATTGGGAGAGATACCACCTGCATACATCCATTAAAATAGCAGAGATAATCTTAGGCTACTATCGAACACTATATTTATACAACCCTAGGACGGTCCGGCTGGACTCTTGATCAATGACATACTCCTTCCAGAACTAATAAGTGCTTAAAGGGATGACCTCAATGCTCCCCTTATGGTGGAGAAAATTGAGACAGCAGTAGAAGACATGCAAATGGGCAAGACTCCTGGCCCTGATGGTTTCCCTATTGAGTACTACAATAAGTTTTGGGATACAATTATCCCACATCTACTTAAACTCTATACAGAAGCGGTGCAGAAAGGTCACTTCCCACCTAATTTAGATTGCCAATATAGTAGTGCTCCCCAAGTCCGGATGTCATGGAGATGACGTTGCCTCTTAATGTCCCATTTCCTTAATTATTGCGGATATAAAAGCATTTGCTGGAAAACCAGCAACCAGGCTGCACTGGGTTCTGACCACTCTGATCAGTCCGTCTTTATGTCAAACCGTAGCACCCATCACTACATTTGCCATGTCAATACAGTTTTAGCTAGACTACATGACATCCCAGGCCCATTGGCACTCCTACTTGTGGACTTTGAGAAAGCTTTTGATATGATCAACTTGTTCCATTTATATCAGGTCCTAATGGGTATGGGCTTCGGTCTTAAATACCAAATGTATGTGACTATCTTATATCAGCAAGTCCTCATAAATGAGGTACAGTCATAAACGTTCCAAATTCGATAGGGCACCAGGCAAGGGTTTCCACTGTCCCCTCTCCTGTTTGTCCTCGACATCGAACCTCTTGCTCGAATAATCTGCTGTGACGCTTGAGTAGAGGGCTGGCACTGGGAAAGATCAATGGACGATACAAAACGCACTATACAGAGCGGAGGCACTCCTCTTCCCCTCAAATCCCCAGGTGTCAGGACCACGAGCATTTGAAATCCTGAAAATCCATGAGGAGCCGTCGGGTCTCTACGCAAATTAGAGCAAATCCCTTTTGGTTTACCTGAAGGAGGATAATGCTGCTTTTGGTTGGCAAACAAACATTCCAATATGCTGCTTAAGTTTTAAGTACCTGAGTGTGCATATATCTGTGGTGCTGAATTGACCCACAATCTTAACCTCACACCTCTGCTGAAAAAGACTTTAAAGGACCTTCACAAGTGGACTAAGCTCCCACTTAATGTAATGGGCAAGGTGGCCTTAGTTAAAATGATGGTCCTTCCAGGTTTCTTGTATGTGTTGCAGAATTTCCCATTCCTGATCCCGAATACTTGGTTTTGCAAAGTCACAGCCCTGATTTGTTTCTTTTTGTGAAAGGGCCAGCCACCACGTATTGTGGTGGTTGGGTAGTATGCTATTCTGTTTTAACTAAGTTTTTTCGCAATTCATGTGTCTCAAGCGTAGCCATGGCTCTTACGCTGGGGTTCATTAGATTGGGACGGTACTGGGGTGTTGACCAACATAAGAGCAGTGAGGGTTTAGAAATGGAAAAAAACCTCAGAAGTAGTAGGGGTAGAACAAAAGGATGGGGGATTGTGGGAAGATCAGCAGTGCAAAGTGGTTGCAGTGAGGTCAGTAGGCCAAAACATGTGGCAGTTGAGGTGTGAGTGAAAGTGGTGGGATTAGGATAATCTATGTATGTGTCCATTAGTTAGGCTGATTTTGTATGTTACATGGTCAGGTGCAGCAACTACTTTAACAGCAGACATGCCACATTAAACAACATTTTACATTTGTTATTTGACATCTGCCCAAGTTGAGTTTTTTGTGATCAGTTGAAATACCTCTTACTAACAACCTGTGTGTCTATGCAGATTAATAATTCCTCATTTATGCAGTTATAAATAACAGCCGTTTTCTATGAGGAATTTCATCCTTGTGGGAGGAGGTAGTGTTATTTGTGTAGTAGGCAGTTGTGCCAGTTTTATAGCAGGAGTTGGTGCCTATTTTATGGTAGGGATCAATGCCAAGGTCAGCCAGCAAATAATGCTAATATGTAAAGTATTTTCCCTGTTCCTCAGTCATTCAACCTGTTTTATATATCTAAGTGTTGAGTAAAACCTGGGAGTTGGGGCACTTTAAGATACAAAGTCTAGGATCCGGAAACAGGAAGTCCTTAGGAAATAAGGAACCAAAGGAAGCTTAGAACTGAACTGTAAAGGAACAGGAGAGGTGAAACTGAAAGTAGGAAGTTGTTTCAAATCACCACATTTACCCTGGGGTAAAAACAGCAGCTCTCTGGGGAGTCCTTCAATGTACACCAGTCTGCCACAAATTATATATATCTTTAGGCATATCACATTCGACCTATTTGGCTCTCAAATTTTTAGACAGTAGAAGTGAGTGTTGCAGGTAAACATTATGCTGTTCTGTAGCACTCTGGATAGATGAGTTAGGGGACTCTACCTGCAATGACTTAACACCTCAATAAAGGTAATCTCTGTGACATCTGACCCTATGAGGCAAGCTTAATTGCTCTTTAGAGTGTATATGCCCCTGAACTCTGTTGGTCCACTGGATGCATTTCTCTGTAGAAGTGATGTATAGCTTTACAAAGGATGGCAGAACTTTGAATGTTCTATCGCCTCCATAATACCCATCACGGGGTAAAGGGAGCTCGGTGTGAAGTAGTTACAGTTTTTGTCAGACAGCCTTGCCATGGGGCTCAGATAAAGCTTCTCTGTGATGTGTAGATGTGCTCTTAGCAGACTAAGGAGGAGAGCTCTGTTTAACAAGGTGAATTAGCTGAGTAATAAAGGGCCTCTTACGTATCAATATTGTCCTATTGGTAATGGGTTAGTAATGTGCTAAACCTAAATGAGTGTGAACATTTCCTAAATAATTCTAAATTGTTGGCTAAAAGTATGTGCTTATTAGCATATCAATTGACTGTTGTGGTCTGCTTTAGTGGTCTTCTAGAATGACTCTCTGCTAGAACGTTGCCATTAGCTGATCAATTGCCTGTTGTGGTCTGCTCTAGTGGTCTTCTAGAATGACTCTCTGCTAGAACGTTGCCTTTTTAGGGGTGGGCCACGACAAACATAATCTTGCCGCTTCCTCTTCCGGCTGCAACGGCAGCAGCTGCTGCTGTTGCTTTCGCTGCTGCTGTTCAAGTACCCCTGGACGCTTCTCCCACAGCAAGGACATACTGTACGTGGGAGAGAAATTAGACCTTCTCTCTTTCTCTTCAGACGGTCGCGCCTCTCTGTTGCAGCATCCAGTCTGTTGCTCACCATGCGCAGCCTTCTTTGCATCAGTTTCCACCTCTGGAAGTATACAAGGCAGCTGAAGTCCCCCCTGACTCTGTGGATCACGTGAGAGAACAGCATGTCCATTGACGCAAAGCCCTGCCAGCAAGCAGCACACCCATTTGGGAAAAGCATTAAAGATTGCACAAATTCCTTGGTAATGGGGACACCAGGAGGGAAGTCCGAGATTGGTGGCTGAAGAGGACCAACTTTCGCATTACAACTTGACTCACACTGAATGTCTGAACAATTTGTCATCCTACGGCTGTTGTTCTTTTCTCTTTGGCATGGCCACAAGAATGGCTTGATTATTAGGATAGGTTTATTAGTAACCTCATTTTGCTCCTCTGCAGTTTCTGTAGTGTCAGACCCTATTACAATAACGTGATCTTCATTTTGCAAAAATTCCTTGGTAATGGGGATACCAGGAGGGAAATCTGAGATTGCTGGATGAAGAGGAACAACTTCCACATTACCACTTGGCTCACACTGAATGTCTGAGCTATATGTCATCCTACGGCTGTTGTTCTTTTCTCTTTGGCATGTACACATGAATGGCTTGACTATTGAGATAGGTTTAGTAGTAACCTCATTATGCTCCTCTGCTTTTTCTGTAGTGTCAGACCCTATTACAATAACGTGATCTTCATTTTCATACCAAACACAGTCAGTGGAATCAGAAGTGATTTCAGGCTCAGCAACAACCACTTCATTTCCTACATCCTTCTCAGATTCAGTGTTCTCTGGGGATGTTTCTTCTGCATGGATTAGGTTTTCAAAGGCATCTGATGATCTAAGTTGCAGAGCTGGCATCTCCTCAAGTGTAGTGACTAGGAGAAGAAGAAGCGGGCATGTTATGCATGTTTTTGAAATAGAGGCTAAGCACTTACTAAGTTTACTAAAACATACATTGAGTTATCAAATACATTCTGGCGAGTTGAAAAACAATTCAAATCGAACAAATGGCTGCAAACAAAAGGTCACCCATCACTGCAGTAACTCTGCATGAATATTCCTCTTAATCTGTTGGTTCATGGTAGGAAAACATTTAGCGTGAGTGATATCAATGTGCATGCCTATTGCCTTCATAAGGGCCACAGTAGTGTTCTAACTAAACAGAATCCATAACCTCAAGAGTGTCTAAAAAATAACATAACATTCACATTGCGTTCACCGCAAAGGGTATCTTGGTGCTTAATAACAGATGTTTATTGTTACCCAACTTAATGGTATTTTTTTTATCGATATCAGAAGGACGAAAGGCTCAGTGGATCCACTGGGATTTGAACCTGTGACCATAAGGTCAAACACAGTCCCCACCGTGGAAGCATTAGCCCACTAAGCACCAGCCCCAGCAAAGAAAGAGTGAATGAAGCCAAAAATGGCAGGTAGAAACAACACGAAGGATCGCTAAATAGAAAGCAAGCGAAATATACATTATTGATGGGGCGAGGCACTTTTTTCAGCCCCTTCAATAATTATCTACAAAATGCATAGCTCCGTCGTCTGATTCCCTCAGCTCAGTACTTTAATGAGATAATAAGTGCTGACCAGAACTGAATAAAAGCTGGCACCACTGCATGTATGAGGTGCCCATTGCCTTTATGTTCTGCCTCCATTAGTGTCACTTTTGCACTTTTAGACTCAAGCTACTCTAATGTCTCGAGTCTACAATCCCAACCCAACAGACCCATACATTTGTACTAGTGAAATTATATAATACTTGGTCTCAAATGAAAGGCTACCATAATCAAAGATCAGTATTTGCTTTTAAGATGTATTTGGATTTTGAAGGTAGAATATACCTTAGTACTAATGGGCTGCTACACCCTTAAGGGTCTCATCAGAATGTGTTGTTATAACTGAATTCCACAACAGACTGCAGAGAATTTGTAAATGTTTATCCAATAAATAGAAACTGTGTATCATTTGCACAAGGAGTATCTCAGAGCCTGATTGGTTGGGGTGTACATTTTGAGTAGTAAAGCTTCAAAAAGACACCTGTGAATTAAATATCGCCCCCACCACCAGTTGTGTTGTTTTAAGAAGAGGTTTCAGATGTCCAATTATGAGTGAAAAACAACTGTTTATAAATCCCCTGTTGCCAGCAGTTCAACTGACATAGCATTATTACAGACATACATGACTTAAGCAGGTTCTGTGATTTCGAGGTTACTTTATTGCTAAGTGCAGCTCAGCAGATGTATGATGTTGACGCATGCAATGCGATCATATGTTATCACCTGTAATGTAGTGTTGTCCTTTGTAATGTAGTATTATGTCATGGCAAGGTAGCTCAGGAAGTTCAGCTATGACTGCTGGGGTTTGTGTTTGACTAACAGGTCTCAATTTTGAAACTCAGTAAGTCCTAGATCAGCCTTTTTCTTTCACAGTTGATAAAGAAATAAGTTACTTACCTGTAACTTCGATTCTCCAGCATCGGTACCTTTCATAGAGTCACACGCTTGAATCATTCTAAGTCGCCACAGAAAATGATATTCTTGAATCATTCCCCATGGCAACAGAAAATGACTCAAGCATGTGAATCTATGGAAGATCCAATGCATGAGAAACTCAGAGGCATATTTACTAGTATAGTGGTGAAGCGTGTCGTTAGGCCAAGAAGGCGAATAACAAACTCTGTCACTTTAGAAATGCAGGGCTGCACTATATTTACAACACTATGGGGCAGCCCTTCATTTCCCCCTGCACTGGCACTAAATTTCGCTGCCTAGCACCAAAGCGGGCATCATTTCACCATATTGCAAGGGTTTCTGCGTTGCAGGGGGAGATTGTTTATGTGCAGTAAGGTATCCCTTGCTGCATATAAACAATGTTTGAATGGGGTTTTGTAGCTTCTATGTATGCTTCTTAATGCAGCACACATAGAAGTTGCAAAACGTTATTTTTTTTTTTTTTTAAATGATTGTTTATGTGCAGGAAGGGACACCTTCCTGCTTATATACAATCATTGGTGTTTTGCTGTTTCCATGTGTGCTGCACAACTCAGCACACATGCAAGCAGCAAATACAAGGAAACATTTGAATTTCTCCTTGTTTCGCTAGGGTAAGACCAGGATTTCCCTGGTCTTAATTTTGGTGCTGCTCCATGTTTACGCCATCCTTGTAAATACAGGGCAGTGTCAAAATCAATGGGTGTGGAGGTGAAACGCCCACCACAACACCCTATGCCCACCTTTTGCAAAGTGTTGCGTGAAAGGGGGCCTCATTCACAAGGCAGCGTTCAGCCATGCTAACTGGCTTAACCCTGCCTTGTAAATAAGGCAAAGCCCCTATCGCCCAGACAAGTCCTGAAAAGTGACGTTGTGGTGCGGATAGGTGCTTGTAAATATGTCCCTCAGTACCTTTATCTTGATTAGTAGTGACACCTGTATTTATAGTGCTTAGAAGTAGCAAGAATTTTGGCATTAAGTGCTTTCGGGAAATATGTTATTACTGTTTGAATTGAAAAGACGCATAGCATACTGACCCCCCAATGTGGCTCAGAATGTTATGACAATATTATTACTGGTTTCAAATACATTAAAGACAGTATATGAGAAATACGTCTGACAACCACTGCTTTGTAAAAGCATATGATGCTGTGGGGTGTGGCATGTTCCATATCATATAGTTTATGCAGATGTATTCTAATAAAAATATAGATAAAGAGGAGAGCATGAGCATGACATATTGATTAGCCCATCTTCAAATCATAGGAAGTGAATAAGGGCTCAGAGAGGGCATTCTATCCAATAACTTTTGGTTTGGAATCTTCATTGATTTTTAGTCTTCTGGATACTGAAGAACACATCCAGTATGAGCTAGTGGGACAATACAGCCCTCTCAGTGGAAAAAGACTAACTTCAATGATGAAAAATAAAAACCAAAATGCTTTTATTTTTTTCTTGCTCGACTCTGAAGTTAATATATAAAATGCGTATCACATCTGGAACAAGCAATGGCACAGACGCGCCACCATACAGTCACGGAAAGAAGGTACCCTTTGCTAGGACTTAAAAATAATCAAGAATAAAACAAAATCTGCACGGGTACCGGATACATTATAACCAATCCTTCCGTGGTGATTCAAGTTCACTCATTCCTTACTGATCCTGTGACACTCTTAGTCATGGACACTGCTTCTTGAGCAGGGTCACTAACCATGAGGTTCACAAGAGTCTATCTTATGTTAAGAGTGTATTCACAGGAGGCAGCCGAAACATGGGTTGCCAACCATCTCGGAAGCTGGGAGAACATACTGTAATGTAGAACATTTATTTTTTCTCTGCAAATTGAAAAAGATCTCACCTTCTCCAGCATCAGTCACATTGTCTGGGAAGAAAGCCTGGCATTCAGAAACACCAGGAGATGTAGGGCATTCTGTAAAACAAGATTGAGAGAAGGTCATATGAAAGGCAAGTTGTGGAGACTCAGACTGCACTGATCATTAAACAACTCCATAGTCATAGGCTAAATCACCCAGAGAAGTCCTAACTCTCAGAGGAGTGCAATATGACACACTTTATGAGAGAGGTCTTGAAAGGGAAACAATTGAGAGACTTATCTCCGTTGCTTCAGAGTTGCTGAGAGTAGGTAGGATAGGAATGCTTGGTAAGTAAATAGCCTTTCTTCTGGTTCCTTTTGTCTACACTAATCTGGTGGATTTATAATGATCACAACCTACAAACCCCTTCTACCAGGAGTTTGAAGGAACAAGAGAGAAATCTGGGCTATCTACGTTTGTGCAGCCTCTGCAGGTAAGGGCGGTGGGGCAAGGTGAGGGGAGATTTTGAGAGAGGACCAAAAGGGGAAATTAAATAAATAATTAATTTCCCCTTGTAGTCGTCTCTCTAAATCCACCCTCACCTGACCCCACCGCTTCTACATGCAGCGGCCGTGGCTGGGTGTGTGTCCTCCTAAGTTAGAATCCACATCACAAAAAGTGAACAAAACAAAAAGGATAAGGTCAACGCCTAGGAACAGTCAAATTCTGTAAGGCCCTTGAGACCTGTGTGACTACAAGGCTCCCCTCGTCATACTCCCCCATGAGATCTTCCCAATTTAAGATTAAGGATCTAATGTTTGGTGTTGTGTGTATGCCAGCTTGTATTGATTGTGTATGTGCTAACAACATAGGATAATAAGGATCCCCAATCCTCACGAAAGTGGCAGACTTTGGATAGGGCCACTGGTTGAATTCACGTTAAGATGCTGAATGCGAGAACAATAATTGTTCTTCTACATTCCCTCAGTTTTTAACCATCTCGCTGCTTTCTCAAAAAAATAAAGGAAGTCATTATGAGGAGGCAACCATGACCTTTATTCTGTCCTTTTCAGGTCCAATTCCTATTGGATTTGGCTCTCTCCACAGGGTCATCCACAAACCGTTTGCCATCACCCCTCCTGTTTTTTAACCCGCTTTTGTTGGTGGTTTTAAATAGTTTACAATCAGTTGTTTACAACAAAACTAAATGACCTCACCACTGAAATCACAGAAGTGGATACCAAGCCATATCCATTGCCATTTTAAAAGGTGGTCATCCATTTTTTAAGCCAACTTCCAAAATGTACTTTTGGTGTACAAAATTGCATACATATCCATATTATTAGAAATTAATAGATACTCCTTAGCCTTGAGGATACATAAACAGTGCCTCATTTTTCAAATCTTATGATTCTTAAGCAAGCACAGAAGCCAAACGCCCTCTATAAAGTAAATTACATAGAGCACTGCCTCATCACTTAATTATATACATCAGTTCTGGGTCAGTAAGTGAGGGTATCTGCATAGCGTAATATTCCACGAAATGCATCTCGGAGATAAAACTGGTGGTCAAAGGGGACTACACTAAATCTAACAGGCCAAAACCATATCTATCAAAATAGGTGGTATTTCAGGGCCTTATGGAAAGGTCCATGATAGAAAATGTGTTAAAGTGCTGGAGATATATTGTTGTTCCAAAACAATTACAGAAATACCCTTACAACCAAGGCAGGCTCACTAGGCCAAACATAATCACTTGTATTGTGCTTGACTAATTCTTCATTAAATATTGATTTTTTTTTCATGATTATGATCAGCCAGGAAGGCTGTAAAGATCTAAAAACTACTCATATCCTCATTTCTGATATGTTTTGATGTAGCTACTTTGAAAATGTCGGATCCAGAGTATGTTAAATATAGTCTGCCACACCAAAGCGAAGACTTTATGAATAATACCAATTTTGTGTTAGATCTTGGCCATCCATGGAGTTTACAGCAGTGGCGTAGCAAGTGGGAGGATTCCACCCCAGGCGGAACGAGTTTAGTGGACGGTGGCGGCCCACCCCGCCCTTACCTGAGGCCACTGCAGGTGGCAAACTCAGGGGCCACCATGGGCGGCCTAAGGCCTAGCTATGCGACTGGTTTACAGTAGCAATGGGTAACTCATTTTGAGCAAGGAGAAAGAAAAGATTTTTGTTTGCCTTTTTACCACCCACAACACATACTCATATACTTCAGACATACCTTTTCCATGATCCAATGCATAATCACTGCAGTAGAAATTCTCACATTCACAGAAGCCAACACATACCCAAACTTCTGTAAGGGAAACATTATCAGAAAATGATAAAATATTGAGGAAAAAAATTAGGTTTACAGCATGCTGCAATCCTACAGAGGGATCGCTTCCACTTCCGCTCAAACTTTCTACATAGAGATGGGCAAACATTCAAGCACTTCTCGATGACTAGCAAATACAGGAGACCATCTATGGAGCTTAACGAGGCGGGAAGAGTTTTAGGACATTAACAGCCTGATTCATCAAGGGGCCGTTTTGCGAGCCCCTAATAGCGAATCATAGCGACTCGCTATTGAGGACACGCAAAACGGTATTCATGTAGGAATTGCTAAATAAATAGTGATTCCTACATGTTCTCTATTTGCGAGTAGCAATTTGCTACTCGCAAAAAAAGGAATGACTCCCCATTCATTCCTATGGGCCAAAAGGCCCATAGGAATGAATGGGGAGTATCCCTTATTTGCGAGTAGCAATTTGCTACTCGCAAATCAGATAGCGATTTTAAGGGTGCCAGGGGTGTCCAAAGGACACCCTGTAGCACCCCTAAAATGCACATTTGAACAGGTGTTGCGCACACACATGTCCAAAGGACATGTGTGTGTGTAACATGCAAAAGAAAAAAATGCACTAAAGTGCTTTTTACACTATTTACGCAATTTACCACCAAGTCAGACCTGGTGGTAAATTGAGACCAAATATAGCGATTTCGCTATTTCTATTTGGTTGATGAATTGCATTTAAGGAATCTCTATTAGAGATTCCTTAAATCCAATTTCTCGCTAATATGCGAATTCTTAAATAGCGATTTTTGCATTTGGGATGATGAATACCAAATGCAAAAATCGCACTCGCAAAGGGCCAGATTCTCAGAATCTGGCCCTTTGCGAGCGCAAATCAGCTTGATGAATCAGGCTGTGAATCTTCTATATTGCTTTTTGCGTCAATTGTTTGTATAAGTGAAACAATTTTTAAGCCTATCATTTAAAAAAAATGTACAATAAAAGGAAATACAGTTAGACTCAAAAAATGAAGAACTGGATATTTATGGAGTTCCAGCCTCATCAAGAAGCCCTTGCTATGTTTGTATGATTTTGGGCCACATGTACGACCTCTACATTTTGCGAGTTCCTAATTGCGACTTTTTGCCACTCGCAATTAGGTAGTCACAAAATACGATGTACAACAGTGTTTGACACTGTGGTTCCGAGTGGGTTGTAAATGGACATACCTTATCAATATTCATGAGGCAGGTCGCAATTTGCTTCCCATTGCGAATCGCTAAAATCACAGAGATGGTGGCCTACTGCGAACAGCATACCAACGTGTCTGTGTTTGTTTTAAATAAACTTTCTTTTGTTTCTGGAAATGCAGCCCATTTTCCTTACAGGAAATTAGGATGTGTTTCAAAAAGAAAAATGAAAGGTTTCAGTGTCCTTTTTTAAGAGCAGGCAGTGGTCCGTTTTCGCAACCATTCACAAAAGGGTCCCCTGGGGAGCCTTTTTCGTTTTTGACGGCTTACCACCTAATTGAAGTAGGCAATAAAAAGTGCATGTTTTGCATGGGCTGCCTGTTGTTCAATTGAGGACACTGCCAGTTAACCACCCCGAGGAGGCTGCACCGTGGCACTGCCATCTACAAAACTGACACAAGCTAGACACATGAACACTAAATCCAGGGACCTAATACCCAGAACCACATATCCACTCTCTAAGCGGTGACATTGCATTTATAATATAGTGTCACAGCCTGTGAAATTATAAATTGTATTATCATATTAATTATTGCATTTTGAGAAATTTCGAGGTGCCACGCTGGGCCAATGGGGATAGTTACTTTGCTCTGATACCTCGTTTTTATCCATGTAATTCATACAGTAACAGTTAGAGATGTAAGGTGTAGCACAATGGCGCCTCTCTGTCTATTTACTTATGAAAGGAGAGCAAATCAATAATTCCAGAAATGTAAAGGATTGCCGGGTTTCCAAGAGTTACTTGGCACCCAATTAACTAATTCATTGTACTTTTGTGAATGTATGTAGTGTTTATGTGCCATGTAGAGAGTGGCAAATTGCTTGACTCATTCCCAAAACTCCGAACCATGCATACAAGTTGGCAACAACCTATTGAATATTTCACAGAAATGCTTGAAAGTCACACACACACTACTTGAGTATCTCTATGCTCTATTGCACAATGCCTATGGTGGGACTGCAATGTACATTTTTTCAGTCAAAGAGCAGGTACGAAATAAACATCATCATTGCAAGTACCCTTTGGAAATAATCATTTACAGCATTCTCTCACTCACAGAATATATGCAGCTTGGCAATCAGTAATGTATGATTCACTCTTCCACAGAACAGGCACAATTCAACATCAAGCATCAAACTGAGAACATGTCCAGCACAACAGGATCAAAGCAAGCTTCCTTCCCTAATAGAACATGACAGAGCAGGCCCTATTATGGGTGTCAACATAGCCAGCTTTACTCACATAAACAATGAATCAGTGGGTCAAGCATCTATGATAACAGAACTGGTAACACAAGGAAAAGCAACAGTGCAAGCCTTCCTCATTATCATATGAGTCACAGTGTGGATACCTACAGAGAATCAAGGAGCAAGTCCAGCATGGCCATCATCAGTGCAAGCATCTCCCTTTCAAAGAATAAGCACAGCACAGGCATGGCACCTTCAAGCTTCCTTTGATGAGGGAACATGCACAGCATTGACATCACCAATGCAAGCTTCATTCACTCACCTAATATGCATAGAATTGCACCAGGAGAGCAAGTTGCCCTCCTTCACAGAAGGGTGGAGAATAGGCGTCAACACTGCAAGGTTTGCAATGGAGATTAGCTGTGCACACGTTCCTCCCTCTCTGACCATGTTTCATACCATCCCACGCTAAGCACCTCATGGGCATCAACTGAGCAAGACTCCCTCACTATAACAAAAGGTACACACTGGTAATCAACATGGCAGTGTTCTCCTCATGATAGTGTAGGCCCGGCATGGCCATCAGAAATGTGTGTTTCACTCTGCGAAAGACCAGGTGTGACATTAGCGTCACCAGTGCAAACTTCCTCTGATAACAGAACATAAGCTGCATGGACATCACCAATGCAAGCTTCTCTCCCTCACAGACTATGTGTAGCATGGTCTTCAAAAGTGCGAGTTGTCCTCCCGCCTAGAACAGGCATAACAAATGAGTAAAAGTTCAAGCTTAACCCCCCCTCCACAGAGCAGATGCAATATGGGCATCAGTAATGCAAGCTTGCCTAACACAAATAACAGGTTCTTCTGTGACATCAGAAGGGCAAGCTTTACTCCCTTACATAACGGGTTTTGCACAGACACCAATAGTGGAAGCTTCCCACACCAACACAAAAGGTATATCATAAACATTAACAGGGTAAGATTCTCACCCCTAAGAGAACTAGAAGGGACATCTGCATTGCAAGCTTCCTTTCCTCACAGAACAGAATTCTTATAGACATCAGAAGTGCACATTTTCTCCTGCTCAGAGAGGTACAGGATGGCAGCAGTAGTAGCAGCAACATTCCCTCATAGAACAGGTGCAGCATTGACATTAGAAATGTAAGGTTCCTCCATTACCAAAATAGGTACACAATGGACATTAGTAGTGACCACTTCCCTCTCTCTCTGGGCAACTTGGGCAACAACAGTTTTGGCTTTTATATTTCTTAGAAAAGGTACAGAATGGAAACCAGCAGTGCAAGCTTTCCTCACTAGCCAAAGACACACTGAATGGGAATCTGTAATGCAATCATCCCTCCATCCAACAGACACAGCATAGGCACAGCAAAGAAAGCTTCACTCACCCGCAAAACTCATACCTTTGTGTATCAGCAGTAGAAGCTTTCTTGGTTAACCAAACATGTACAGCATGGACATCAGCAATGCAATCTAACCTCACTCTCTAAACACACTACAGTATCTGCACTGTTTGAGGGTCCATGTGGTATGCCATGGGCACCAGCAAAGAAACTTCACTCACACCCAGAACTGATACCTCATGTTTATCAGCAGTTGAAGCTTTGTTGGTTAACAAACGGTTTACAGAATGAACGTCAGCAGTGCAAGCTTCCCTCACTCTCTAAACATGCACAGAATCTGCACTGTTCCAGGGTCCATGTGTGATGCCAGTGGCATCAGCAAAGAAAACTCCACTCACTCGCAAAAGTGAGACCTCGTGGATCAGCAGTAGAGACGTTATTAGTTAACAAAACATTTACAGCATGGCCTTCAGCAATGCAGGCTTTCTTCACTCTCTGAATAGGTACAGTATCTGCACTGCTCCAGGGTCCATGTGTGATGCCAGTGGCACCAGCAAAGAAAACTCCACTCACTCGCAAAACTGATACCTCGTGGATCAGCGGTATAGACTTTATTAGTTAACAAAACATTTACAGCATGGTCTTCAGCAATGCAAGCTTCCTTCTCTCTCTGAAGAGGTACAGTATCTGCACTGTTCCAGGGTCCATGTGTAATGCCAGTGGCACCAGCAAAGAAAACTCCATTCACTCATAAAACTGATACCTCGTGGATCAGCGGTATAGACTTTATTAGTTAACAAAACATTTACAGCATGGCCTTCAGCAATGCAAGCTTCCTTCACTCTATGAAGAGAAACTGTATCTGCACTGCTCCAGGGTCTATGTGTAATGCCTGGGGAGATAACAGTATTTATACCGGTGAAAGCCAACCATGTTTTTATGGAATTCTGATAGTTCAAGTACCATTACAAGAAGGTTAAAGCAGCAGTTTCCATAACGAGGTACTACAAATAATGGAAGATTTACCATCCAGGCTAAGAAATGAAAGCAGTCTTTTACAGTGTACTAATATGTGCTGGACTGTTCAATTTGTGAAGAATCCACAGTCTACTTTCTACCATTTCTCCACAAATTTGTTCCAATAGTTTCCATCTAGGCCGAAACCTAAATATATTTTCTACTAATCCAGCATGTTAATTTTGCACAGTGGATTTAAGCATTTATTTTAATCTCTTCTTTCCATTATCATGTGTTTAATTTAAAGAGATTGCTGTTCCTGTTTCTAACATAGCTAGTAGAATTTAGTGTGATGTGTGGTAAGACATTTAAACATATAGAATGTGAGCTAAAGCCCCAATAAGAGCAGAGCTTGCTGCTGTAAAGCAGGTTTGGCATGGTTTAATGCAGGTTGCTCCTTATTCTGTATGTAACCCTGCAGTTTGTATATTGCAAGTAAGTTATAAAATAAAATATTAATAAATATATACACACAAACTGTGTAGATAAAATGAAGACAATGTGGCTTGTGTAACATACAAGCATTACATTTTGTTGCTGGCCAATGGCTCCACAGTAATTACAAAGAGGAATTAGAAAAAATTGAGATGCTGTTTGTGCAACCTTCGATATGTAAGTGCAAAGTCTTTGAGCCAACTTTAGTCCCTGTGCTGGCGGTGAGCCCCTCTTGACACCATTCACTTCTGCAAGACAGGAGCAGGGCCTGTCCTAAGACTTCTGGGGCCAGGGATAGAAAGGCAATGTGTGAGCCCCTCCCAATTTGCATTCATTATGAAATCACAGAAAATAACATCATAGGAAGTGCCATCAATTGTCTATTGTTGAGCGACTTTAGAAGAACCAACTTTCATGGTGCGCATATCAGTAAAACAAAAACAAAAACATAAATATTAAGGGCTTCATTTATGAAAAGTGATGCATCGCTGCGTGAAAACAGCGATGCGTCACTTTTCACTGCGCCCTCCTTGCGACACCAATGATGCGTCATGTTTACAGTATGACGCATCATTGCGCAAGGAGTTACAGAAACTTCAGTATTTCTGACGTATCTGTATGTCGCAAAAGTGACGCATTGGTGGAGTGTGTCACAAAAGTGATGCAACTCCAGCAATGTATCCTTTCAAATGGGGCAAGCCCCATGTGAAAGGGCCTGCGTCAGTCTTACGCCTGCCTCACAGCAGGCGTAAGAATTTGACGCATTTGTGTCCTAGAAGTGGCGCAGTGAAATCCTATAGATTTCACTGCGTCACTTCTATGACCCTTTCTTGCATCAGAATGCCCCCCCTGCATTCATTATACCTGACATAGGTATAATGTAGCGCAGGGGTTTACAAAGTGAAGCATCTACCTAGATGCGCCACTTTGTAAATATGGTGCAACAAGGCACATTTTTTACGCTGCTGCTGCGTCACAAAAAATGACACACCGGCGGTGTAAAAGTGACGCACAGCCTCATAAATGAGGCCCACACACATATAAAATAAGCACATATTTTAGATTTCAATTAAATGGAATACATTATATTAGTCACACTGGAAGGAAAGGTTTGGTGTGGTCTCTCCAAATCTTGTAAAATTCAATCAAATGTTAGCTATTTGTTTCCAGATTAGTGCATTAGCTGAGCCCAAGGCAGCTGCCTATGCCTAGCGCCAGCCCTGAGCAGATGATATTTGTCATAAAAGTTTCAGTATTGTAGCTCTGTCACACCTTTATTTTGTTTTAACATTGGCCGGCTCCTTGTCAACTGTTCATGTCCACTTAAACATAGTTTATTACTCAGTGAACATTCAGGGTCCATCCTCGACTCGAACAAACCGTGTAGCCATCACTCACCATCTACAAATACATCATCCCTTTTCCTAACTTCAGAGGTTTTGATGCCAAATTTGTGTCATAGCAGAGCATTGCGCCTGGGAGATACCAGCCCTTCTTTACAGCCCGGGTCAGCATCCTTTTATTTTGAACCCATTCTGGACTCTTACCTTCTTCCTCATAATCAGGATGGTCCTGGCTGGTTCTGGGTGCATAGGCAAAGTCCGCTGGGGTGAGGCCACTGGGACTCTCCATCGTGTTGCCTCTGACAGCCCAGGTACTTCACCTTTCCTGTCCAGATCTCTCTGCACACTGAAGGCTCTGATGTGACAGTAGTTGCTATGGCCAGGGTTCTAAGTTCTGACATCACAAAGACGAGACCTCAAGCCCTGGTCGCTGTGTACATTTGAAGCCATGGCTTCTCAGGAAAATTCTGAACATTGGAAGCTAACACCCAGAACCACATATCCACGCTATAAGTGGCAACATTACATTTATATTATAGTGTCACAGCCTTTTAAAATTATAAATTGTATTATCATATTAATTATTACATATTGAGAAATATCAGGGTGCCAAGCTGGGCCAATGGGGATAGTTTCTTTGCTCTCACACCTCGTTTTTAACCATGCAGTTCAGACAGTAACAGTTAGAGGTGTAAGGTGTAGCATAATGGCGCCTCTCTGTCTTTATTTACTTATGAAAGGAGAGCAAATCAATCATTCTAGAAAATAAAGGATGGCCGGGTTTCCAAGAGTTACTTGGTGCCCGATTAACTAATTATTTGTACTTTTGGCAATGTAAGTAGTATTTTGCACCATGCAGAGAGTGGCAACTTGCTTGACTTGTTCCCAAAATTCTGAACCATGCATACAAGTTGGCAACAACCTAATGAACATTTTCAGAGAAAATGCTTGACAGTCTCACACACACTACTTGAGTATCTCTATAGTTGAACATATGCTGCCTGGACATCGCCAGTGCAAGCATCCCTTGATAATTGAACATATACTGCATGTACATCGGCAGTGCAAGCTTCCCTTGATAATTGAACATATGATGCATGGACATCACCAGTGCAAGCTTCTCGTGATAAATAAACATATGCTGCATGGACATTGCCAGTGCAAGCTTCCCTTGATAACTGAACATATGATGCATGGACCTCTCCAGTGCAAGCTTCTCTTGATAATTGAACATATGCTGCAAGGTTTCGCATCGCGACTTGCTCGATTCATGAACCTCGAATCTGTTGTAACCTCATAATAATTTGTACGTTTTACTAATATCTTTTATTTTTGGTATACATGTGTAGTAGCGAAGCTTGCCTATGTGTTTTACTAATACGAATAACTCTTGTCTATAATATGGCAGCCGTTTCTTAAATTTGCTTCTGCGCATGCGTTAGTCATACTCACGTGACTTTACGTAGATTTAGTTTGGAGGGAAAGGGTGCGCATGCGTAATAGCCACAAGATGGCAGCTCGCTGTAATAACGTGGTGAAGCTCGTGCTGTTGCTCTCGTGTCGTTATATATTGCACTAATATCTAAATTGCATAGTATATTTTTATGATGATAAATCTGAAGTACGAAATTTGGACATGAAATACCTTCGTTTATTTCTATGTGCTAATTTGTTTTCGCTTACTTTTCATGTATCCTCGGCACGGAGGGGTGATGGGGGCTTGGGAGTCCATCTTGGAGGGCAGTACTGCGTAGGACCAGCCGAGGCGAGGTGACATTGAAACCGAGCCAACAGAAGGTTGCTGCCAAGTCATGCATGGGAAGATGCACCTTCACCCAGCCAGAGGAATAAAAATGCTACATTTATTACATTGTATTCTTCTCCATTGTATTCTGTGCGACTTCTCATGGGAACCCCAATCTTGCTAGGCGGGACCCAAACATGTAAATAGGGCCTTAGAAAAGTCTGTTCTGATTGGTGTGTTAACCAAATCCTACCTTAGGACCAATCGAAATTGGGGATTCTGACATTTTGCAACATCTGGGGGGTGGTACACTGTCCCAAAACAGTATATCTAGCCTAGGTTCACCTAGGGAATTTGTCCGACTTGTCTGAATAGCTGACCTGTCACTGACCCAACGTACTCAATAGGTGACTTGATACAGAGGTGCTGCGGAGCTCTCTGTCCGAAATTTGACCATAGACTCTGAAGGTTTTACTGAACCTTAAGTGCTGGCGGAGCACTTTGCTGGGGAATTCGCTGACCCAATCGGGGTCCTGACTGATAGCTGCAGAGAGGGTGGAGCGCTGGCGTTGCTTCCAAACTGCGGGTGCTGGTCGTATCCTGGTGGTCCTGTCCTGATCCTAATCTGGTTTTCCTGTCCTGTCCTGGGGTGTCCATTCTGCACCTGCTGTCCCACTGAGGGTTAACCTTCCTTGAGGGTTTTCCTGTCCTTAACTGACCCGTGGCCAGGGTTGGTTTTCACACCAGTCTAGGTAAATATCGCTCTGAAACTCCTAAAGAAAACTGCACCTTTCTATTTTTCTGTCTTTGCTTCAATAAAGACATACCTTTGCATATGATACTTTTCCAAGCTTTTCTCACGCAACCATTGCATCTCATTAAAGTCATTTGCATTAAATTTCATAGCGTGTTCCTATGTTACCCTACCTTTTAGAAATCATTTTTCCCATTGCAGTTTGAAATTTCCTGTTATGGTCTCTAATTTTCTCTCATAAAACTGACTCTGATTTATAGCGTGTTCACTTTGCCCTTATCATAGTTTTGTTTAGGATTCCAAATACTCTAGTTATATTCATGAAGTATACTCTATATCTAGAATTTTACCATAGCTTGCTCATACGTAAAATTCCTTTCTAGTGTTACCAATATTTCTTTCCCCCTTAGCGTGTTCCCTGTCGCACTAGTATCTGAAAACTAAATGATTGCCCTTCTAGTTCTTCTGTATAGTTATGTACTCTTTGCTAATTTGATTTTAGACTGTCTCCTTGTAGTGGAGTGTATATTCTAAAGAGTTTGAATTCTAAGATAAAACTTTAAAAACTTCCCAGTTGTCAGTGGTCATTTTCATGAAAAGTAAAATTTATATGTTGGATTTTGTATTGCATTTTTCCTGCCTTTCCTTTTACGTCTAGCTCCCTGACCCATCGTGGTCATTAGGTACCCGTATCGGTGGATGGTAAGTCGGGTACACTAGAAATAGTAGAAAACAGGGACTCACAATTATTGGTAGTTAGATTGTAAGGTCATCTGATCAATGTGGATGGTGAATTAAAGTATATGGGCCCGAAGACCGAAGTAAGGTGAAAATATTGGTCGGGTGACCTGCGATCTCTATCAGTAATTTTCTGGTAGCAGAGGTAATGGTTAGGGACTAGTTAAAGTCAGGTAGGACTAGTTAAGCTAGATAAGTTGGATGCTGCTAAAAGGGTTTTGTTTATTCATATTTATGCTGCTATGAAAAGTAAATTCATTCTAGTGAACTGATCACTCACGGGAAATGTTTGCTTTGAAAAATTATGAAATGTTTTAAAACTGTTATATGTACTAATCCATTCGTATATAAAACGTTGTGTGTATTGTCGGAAATCCCCGGGGAATTGAATGGTGAGTGGTGAATAGAATCCACTTGCCTTGAGGTCACTTGCTTTCAAGGAAAGTTGGTGCAGGTTAGGCAGAACTGGAAGCACTAACTAGGGTTTTTCTGAATGCATGTTTGAATAAATGTTAGCAACGAAGTTCATTGGCAAAAATCCGACTGTGGCATAACCTAGTGAGGGTCACACCGGAAGAGTAGCAGGTTCATCGGAGCTTGGGTGAAAGCAAAGGGGTTCGCAGGTGAAACTTTAGACTTAGCAAATATCCCAGAAAGTGGATGAGTCTGAGGAAGTAACAGGTTCCCTAATGCTAGAGTGAAGGACAGGCGGAAGAGATCTATCCGCAGTGTGTGAAAAGTAAATGGAAGTAGTTTACTTGCAGTGAAAATTCTTTCCTGTCTAGACACTTGAGCACAGTGGCGAATGTGTATTCGTTGTAAAATAACCGAGCACTAAGCACTTTAGAAAGAAAGAAAGTTTCCGCTACCTTGTGAAGGAGGGAGTCAGTCGCGAAGCTGCTCTGACGTCACTCGGTGCCGCGCTGGGATTGGTAGACGCAGCGGGCTGGTAGCGGAGCTGGAATTGTAAAGGAGGGGTGAGTGCCGGAGCGTGAGAACTGTCTCGCGAAAAGGCCGCGCACCCATTGGTCGAGATTATCTAAATTCGTGCATTTCATTGGACGCACGGAAATAAGAGACGCATTTAGATTGGAAGTGATTTTGTAAACAGAGGTCACTTGTAGGAGTCGTATGTGGCACTCGTATAGACCACATACCCGTCCTGATCCACGGTATATGGGATTTGAGGACGATCAGTGGAAAGGTGTAAAAAACGACATTATGTACGGAAATAAGAGAAAAGTGTCTCTTGTAAATAAGGTAAAGAATTTTTTCAAAAAGGACAAACCAATTAGGACTAGAGAAGGTGTTGTCATTCCACCACCAAATACTCCCGCATCTTTCATGTTGTTTGACAAAGGGTACCATACCTGCGTATGGTTGGAAAATTGGGTGGAGTACACCAAGGATGACCGAGTATTGGCTTTTCCGTTAGACGGTACATTTAATAGCAGCATTTTATTTAATTTGAGAACCAGAATGAATGACTTGCATCCCAGACCTAGATTGACGCAGTATGAAGCACTAGAGGAATGGGAAATTGAGGCTTTTGAAAGAGACAAGCCCCGAATAGATAAAGGATTAACAAAATGTTATCCAAAACTGAAACAAGAAACCCGAGATAAAAAGATGAAACAGTGGAGGCAGAATATGATTGTAGAGGGACTGTTTCCAATGATGCCAGCGGATGGTCCTCCAGGGGGGAGAAGAGAGCAGAAAAATGTAAACACTGGGTGCCCCTGGGTGAGTCGGATGATGAATTGGTAGATGACATGTGTATGAGAAGTCCGCCTCCTTATAATGAAGGACACCGACCTTCCAGTGAAGGAGATATTTCCCGAAGACTTCCTCCGCAGGAGGAAGCCAGGTCCGCGAGTATGGGAGGGGGTTACCAAATACCTCCCTATACCGAGAGTCTAGGACCCGTAGAGCCCAGAGAGATTTACCCAAAAAGACCCACTAGTGGGGAGACAAGATACTCACGAGAAAGGGGGTCTTGCGCTAGACTTCCCTATGAAGGTGAGGAAAGACCATTAAATTCCAGAATGACGATTTTGAATCCTCTTTATGAGGAAGAACCAAGATCCCTAGGCACAGGAAGTTTATTTCCAAAACCTAATTATGGTGAAGGACCAAGAGAGACACATCCCACTGCCCCGAATTATGCTCCAATTTTAACTCCTCAGATATTGCATGACAAATCAGTCGAAAGGATATTGGAGGACAGGGAACGAGATGCTCTAGCTAAACAGAGAGCCGAAATAATTCAGAAAATCTCCCAGTTGAGTACAAGTCCTGAAGCCTTGACAATCCCAGTAACTATCGGACCAGTGGTTCCGTTGTATGGGGACCGTCAAGGGAGTCCGAAAACTCCAATAATTACCCCTGTCATAGCACAGCCCAGACCAGAGCCTTTAATTGTAGACGACCAGACCTGTGAATGTGAGTCTGAGGTCTCATTAATGGACCTACCCATTAGAAATACAGGGAAAAGGATGCAGAAAAGACATAATCCTTTCAACACAAAAGAAATTCAGATGGAATCGACTTCGGGTACCAGGAGTGTCACAGTGGTGACTCCTGAAGAAATCGAAAGATGGAGTCAAGAATTAGAGAAACAGGTTCCTCAGTCAAAACCTTTAGATCTCCGTAAACTGAGAATAGAAATAGAAGAACTATTGGCCGGAAATATAGGATTAGACAGACTAAATACTTACTCTGAAGAGGAGTTACTGTTCATCTGCAAAAATCTCACCCGAAATGTCCGAGTATTTCATGAAAAATTGACAGACACCGCTGCTAGCATGGGAATAGATATCTCAAAATCGAAACCTTTGCAGAAACCATACAGGGCAGATTTCTCAGACAAAGATTTGGAAAACTTGAATGTGTCAGGGAAAAAGGCACAGGTCAAAGAACTATTGTCAGTATTGCAGAAATGGGGAGATGTAGATAGATGGAAGGCTAGATGGGCTAAGAAAAGAGATGAGGCCAGGTCTAAGCAGGTAACTCCCGAATTCGCTCTAAGAGAAGCTGAAAAGCCAGAACAGCTATGCCCCATGCGCGAAGTGCCAGGTGAAAAATATGTACATGTTCCATGGTCCAGACAGGATATTGTATCCTTTACTAATGATTTCCCAAAATTACGGGAAAAGCCTGTGGATTGGTACAGGCAAGTGGAGAGATTTGTGAAAGTGCAGAAATGCTTATGGAAGGATCTGGATGGGTTCTTCGACATTGTGGTCCCGGTAGATCTGTGGACCGAGTGCAAGATCACCATAGCCTGGCCTAGTGAGGAATACCCGAGGGACTCAGAAACAGGAGAACCATCTAAAGAAGTGATGAGAAAATATGAGCAAGTAATTCAACATTTAAAACAAAAGGTGCCAGCAAAGGAAACTGATTGGACCAAGATAGATAGAACCACGCAGGAAAGGGACGAGACAGTGCACTCTTTTTATGAAAGGCTGTTGCAGGTGTTCAAAACATACAGTGGTATAGATAACATCGAGATGAAGGACATGACCCACTTCATTTACAGGTTTGTAAACGGTTTAAGACCCGAAATTTGTCAGTGGATAAAGGATAATAAAATCTGTTGGCTTACTAAAAAGATGGAGGAGGTCCTACGATACGCAAAGTATTGTGAGGACGAGATGGCAGAGAAGAAAAAGGCCCTAAAGGAAAAAGTGATGTGGGCACAAGTAAAGCTCGCAGAACAGCAAGAAAAGCAACTGAGTAAATTAAATAAAAATACTCAGAACCAAGGTCCTGGGGGAGGGAATGGAGGAAAGCCCCGACCTAAAATAAGCAGAGAGGAAGCCAAAAAGAAATTTCCCTGCCACCAGTGCGGAGAATTTGGACATTGGCGAGACGAGTGTCCGTATTTACAAGCTGATAATGCCCAAACACCTGATTTAATTCCACAGACGCAGAATGAAAAACAAAGAAAGACCCAGCAGCAGGTAAAAACGATTCAAGTGCCCCGAGCAACAAAACCTATTTTTAAGGGGAAATCACCGCAGGGTGACGACATAGAGATCTGGGGAGGCGATGAAAACAGAAATGCAGCAACTTCGCAGTATTTATTAAGTGATACCTTTTTCTGTGACGACCAGTACTGATGGGGCCTGAGAGGGGAGGACAAGGAGTGCGTACTTGGCGCCTCCTTGCCGGTAGACCAGTCAGGGCCATACATTGAAGGAAAGGTTGACGGAAACGATGTCACTTTTCTGTTGGACACTGGTGCTACCCGTTCTACTGTAAGAACAGCAGACGTCCCAAACCTATCCCTCTCGGGAGAAGCAATCCAAGTAGTGGGAGTATCTAATCAATTGATTAGTACCCCCGTTACAGAACCAATGGAGATCTCAATAGGGAACTTTAAAGAAATGCACAGATTTGTCGTTTGCGATACCAGTCCAGTGAACTTACTGGGACGTGATTTGCTGTGCAAAATGAACTGCACTATCTTTTGCACACCAAAGGGCGTCGAAATTCAGACACCAGATGAAGATGGTATCTACAAGTTAATGTTAGTCAGACCTGACTCAGAAATAAAGCGAATGACTATACAGGACTTACCTGAAGAACTTCAACAGACAGTGAAACAAGAAGTGTGGGACTTTACTGGAAAGGATGTAGGATTGATGAAAAACGTAGACCCCATACAAATAACAATGAAAGAAAATGCAGTTTACCCCAACACTAAGCCTTAGAAAATGAGTGCCGAAGTGAGAGCAGGTGTTGCCATTGAAGTACAGAAATTGCTAGAAGCAAACATCATACAGGAAGTAATGAGTAGCCCGTGTAACTCACCCATTATGGGCATTAAAAAGCCTAGTGGCAAGTACAGAGTAGTGCAGGACCTGAGAAAAGTAAACAAAATTGTGGTTCCTTGTTGTCCTATTGTCCCGAACCCAGCAGTAATTCTGTATCAGATTCCCTGGGATGCTGAATGGTTCACCGTGATAGATCTATGTCACGCATTCTTTTCGATCCCATTGCATCCAGACAGCAAATTTCTTTTCTCATTTGCTTTCAACAGTCACGTGTATGTTTGGAATAGGGTCCCCCAGGGGTACACAGAAAGCCCCTCTATCTTTAATCAGATCTTGAAAAAATGTCTTGAATCTTTAGTCTTACCTGGAAAGTCTGTTTTGCTGCAGTACATTGACGACCTATTGGTGGCGTCCAAAAGTCATAGGGATTGTGTAATTGACACCATTGCCCTACTGAATCACCTAAGTGAGAAGGGACATAAAGTGGCCCCTGAAAAATTACAGTTCTGTACAAAGTCAGTGAAATATCTGGGGCACCAGATAGAAAAAGGCATCAGAAAGGTCACCTCCGAGAGAGTCAGAATTATTCAAAATATGCAGTTACCCCGTACACAGAAAGAAATCAGAATGTTCCTCGGAGTTGTAGGTTACTGCAGGCAATGGATTGTGGGATTTGCAGTGCTGGCAAAGCCTTTGATAAGCATGACAAAAAAAGGAGCAAAGGACCCAGTGGAATGGGATGATGAGAGCTTAGCAGCCTTCACACAATTGCGAAATTGTCTGTGTACAGCGCCTGCTCTAGGGATGCCTGACTATTCCAAGGAATTTGGCCTATTCTGTGACACTCGTGATAATTGTGCATTATCAGTCCTGACTCAGGAGCATGGCCTGACCAGAAGGCCTGTGGCATATTTCTCTGCCACTTTGGATCCAGTGGCTGCTGGATTACCTGGGTGTCTGAAGGCAGTAGCTGCAACTTGCACAAGTTTAGAACAAAGTGAGTCCATTATCATGGGACATCCTGTAACTGTGTATGTTCCACATGCGGTTGTGATCCTATTGACCCGCACGAAAACTCAGTACCTCACCCCTAGTCGGCTGACTAAATATGAGAGAATTCTCATGGGTGCTGCAAACATTGTCATCACCAGATGTAATATTTTGAACGCAGCAACCCTACTCCCTGAGTCAATGATAATGGAAGATAAGGGAGAGAATGAGCATGACTGCATTGACCTGACAGAATTCAGTACTAAACCCCGCCCAGACATTAAAGAAACTCCTTTGCCCGTACATGATGAGGAATGGTTTGTGGATGGATCATGCATGAGGCACGAGCATGTAGGCCTAAGTGCTGCATATGCTGTGGTCACATCAAACAAAATTGAAGAAGCATCCTGTTTATTTGGAATAAAGTCTGCACAAGTAGCCGAATTGATTGCTCTGATAAGAGCTTGCAAATTGGGAAAAGACAAAAGAATAACAGTATATACCGATAGTCAGTACTGTTATGGGGTAGTGCATGACTTTGGCCAATTATGGCTGCAAAGAGAATTCCTGACTTCATCAGGTACCCCCATTCGAAATGGAAAAGTTGTACAAGACCTTCTAGAGGCAATCCAATTACCAAAAGAATTGGCAGTGGTCAAATGTGTTGCTCATAAAAAGGGCCTTGACCATGTATCTTTGGGAAATGATTTTGCTGATCGAGTGGCAAAACAATGTGCTATGGATCGCATGTCAATAAATATCAGACTGGGAGGGACTGGAAACAGCTGCCAACTTATGGTGTTTGAAGAAGTGCCTACTTGGGATGAAGTGAGAGAATGGCAGCATGCTGTGCCCTGGGGGGAGAAAGAGAAATGGAAGGAACTTGGTTGTCGACCAAGGCGTGAGGATGGTGTCATTATGGGCCCAGATGGTATGGCTGTGTTACCCAGACACCTGCTTCCCCTATGGCCAGATTAATACATGAAGGATCACACATTGGTAGGGATGCCATGGTTCTGGTATTTCAACAGACCTGGTACAACAAGAAGTTCAGGAAGGTAGCAGAATCCCTTTGTCAGAGGTGCTTGACATGTCAGCAGTTCAACGCTGGTAAAAGAACAGTAGTTGAATTGGGAAAAATTGGGAAATCAGGGGGTCCCTTCGTGAGAATACAGATTGACTTCATTACCATGCCCCGTTGTGAAGGAAAAAGATATGTCCTTGTCATTGTTTGCCTATTTTCAAAATGGGTGGAAGCTTACCCTACCCCACAGAATGATGCCATAACTGTAGCCAAACTACTGCTAAAAGAGTTGATACCTAGGTTCGGGGTTCCAGTCACTATTGAATCAGATAGAGGCAAACATTTTCAGAATGAAGTAATTGATCAGCTCTGTAAAGCATTTGGAATCACACAAAAGCTGCACTGTGCATATCGTCCAGAGGCTTCTGGAGTTGTAGAGCAAGTAAATGGTACCATAAAAAACAGATTGGCAAAGATGTGTGACTCTAATGGCATAAACTGGGTAAATGCCTTACCTCTTGTTCTGATGGGACTCATAAGCATTCCAGATCGAAAAACAGGCCTGAGTCCCCATGAGATCTTGATGGGAAGAGTGATGAGACAAGCGTGGGTACCAGGATACAAACTGTTAAGCATTTCTGATGATTTAGTACTTGAGTACTGCAAGCAACTGGGTGACCAAGTGCGTTCTATCTCTCGCCAGATTGGGCCAGACGCCGTCGCCAACCCGACAACACCAGTTCACAAATTGGTTCCTGGTGACTGGGTTAAAATAAAGAAACACACTCGTTCAAGTTGCCTTGCACCAAGGTGGGGACAAAAGCGCCAAGTAATACTGGTGACCACGACAGCGGTGAAGTATGCCGGCGTTCCCAAGTGGATCCATGCCAGCCATACCCAGAAGGTGACACCAGACGAGGAGCCTGGAGCGGAAGGTTGTCCAGCTGAGGGGTCTGCAGATGTCGGTCCTGAAGTAGCTGAAGACGGACAGCCGAGTACCAGTCCAGCCGAGGGTCCTGTAGACGTTGGTCCGGAAGTAGCTGATGACGAGCAGCCGAGTACCAGCCAAGACGATTGGATACCCTTAATCGATCTCATCGAAGACCCAATCAGAACAAGAGAGCGAATATATGAAGACAGAGAGTGGAATAGAGAGGTCGAGACAGGCACAGGCGAAGACCCTCAGATCATTGAGATACAAGTGAAATCTGAGGACGAAGAGGAAGGTCAGATAGGGACAGAGCAAGTGATTGACACTCCTCCACTGACTCCCGAAATCGAAAAGGGACAGACTAGAACTAGTGTGGAAGTTCGGGCAGAAGAAAATCAAGGGATCGAAGTGCTTGAACAGGATCAGATAGAACTAGAAAAACGTGTTCAGGACACAGAAACAGAGACATTTGAAAGCCAAAATCAAAATTCACCTGAACGAGGCCAGCTTAGTAACCAGGCAGAAGAAATAGATACAAGACCTGGGACTAGTCAGACAGGAAGGGAAGAAACAGAAGTGCCACAAACAAATGAAAATAAAAGAGCATTAGAAGAAAACAAAATAACAGTGCCAGCTAAAAGGTTCAAGAAAAAGAAGCATATTGAGCCCAGATATATTAAGAGACTGAGACTAAGAATAAAAACAGTACAAGAGAAACTTGCAGACAAAAGAAGAAGTCCACAGATTGCAGAGCAGCCTGAAGATAGCACCAAAAGGAGGAGCGATCGAGTAAAAAGACTGAACGAAAAATACCAGGATCCTGAGTGGACCTACTTAATCTTGGAAAACTTTGAGGATCTTGATATCACTGACGAAAGCGACGAAGATCGGGTTGCTGAGTTGTCTACCGAAGAAGAAGAGCTCACCTGAATTTCACAGAGTAAGATACCTGTGTAAAGTTATAAAGAGGGGTTGCAAAACTTCTTCTGAGCCAAAATGTCTGATTCAAGAGTGAATGGAAGGCCTAGTAGCAGTTGTTGCAAAGCATGCTGCAAAGTATGTATATGTAGTATAGTTATAGTTATATTAGTTTGGATAGGATTAACAGTTTTCATTCCTTTTATGGTTAGCAAAAATACTACAATTGAGCCAACACAGACTACTGACACTGAAGAACTAACAACACGAAGTGTAGAAAGACGTGAAAAGGCACTCAGACAGACAAAACAAGACTTAGAAGCATCAGATGAGAAAGGACTACATTACCACAGAGTTAAGAACCAGACTAAATTTAAACGTTTTCGCAAACTTATTAGTGCATTACGTAGAAACTATGGAGATAGAAGATTGCTATGTCTGCATGAAGCTACCTACTTCTGTAGCTGAAGGCGTGACTTACCATCACCTGCCCCTGACATATGGAATTTCCTGTAGCATTTTAGCAAGCTTGTTTTATAAAAGAGGACCGTTACAATACTATTACTCTAACAATGACGTGATCTTTTCTGAACTTCCCATACATGGAAATCTGAATCCTGTACATACCAAAAGTGACGTTACACGGTATATGGGAGAGTATTTTCTGACTATAGGTACCATAGACTTAAATGAAGCACACAGAGACAACTTGACCTGTTCATTACATGAACAAGAAAAGATATTTTTAAACATGGCAGAGAAAAGAAGGGAGAGTTTCCAAAGAAAGGCAAATGACAAAAGACAGAAAACTCCTAAATGGGCTGAGAACATGGAAAGCACCTCAAATGGCGGGGCGGGTCCTGCTTTGTTGCTGGATTTCGAAAGGAAAGGGAAACTCTGTCTTCACCGCGAAAGAACTAGTTATTATAATAACATTTTCATTGGTTCCAGTCAATGTGAACACAATTACAAGGTAATTGGAGGTTGGGGATTCAAAAATGGGTCAGAGCCTGTGTTTCCTGGAATTTATTATATATGTGGAGACAAGGCTTATTTCAAAATGCCGGATCACTGGTATGGAAGCTGCTACTTTGGCATTGTCTTCCCGAAAATATACCATGTGAATGAAATTTCTGGAAGCAATGAAAACACTAATGGCTTAGTGCGTAGTAAAAGAGAAAGCGTAGGTGAAATAATGGGTAGTATTTTTAGAGCACTGATACCTGGAGTGGGAGTGGTTCTGAACACTCACAGAATTTGCAAATTATCGACTATAGTGGATGTGCTGTCTACTGACACAGCTCATGGATTTCTGTTGGTCAATACCGAAATGGTTGCGATCAGATCAATGGTTTTGCAGAACAGACTTGCTCTTGACACCTTATTAGCAAAGGAGGGCGGAGTCTGCCGGATGTTGAAGGCGCAACATTGTTGCACTTACATTCCGGACAAAAGTGTGCAGCTCAAAAGATATGTGAAAAACATTACTAATTTGGAAAAGGAACTTAAACCACTCGAGGTTGACAGTGCCTTGAAGAGACTAGTTGATGATCTCTCCAATGTAGGTCATTGGTTTACTAGCTTAGGTAAAAGCTTATTGTTTAAGGTACTGATGCCAATTGGAGTGATAGGGCTCATCCTATTTCTCATATTCATCGGTTGCAAATGTTGAAAACACACGAAAAAGTACCAAATGAATGCGAGAGGTGTGAAACGAGGTGCGGATGAGCTTGAATTGGAAGAATTGAATAATCAGATATACAAAAGGGTGAAAAATTCTCACCCTACAAAAAACGAAAAGGAGAAACTGAATAGGATGTTGGAAGAGATTGAGATGTACAAAGTGTGAAAGAAAGTTGGCATCTGATTCCAATATTTTGTGATGATAGTAAATATCATCAAAGAGGGGATTGATAGAGCAAGGTTTCGCATCGCGACTTGCTCGATTCATGAACCTCGAATCTGTTGTAACCTCATAATAATTTGTACGTTTTACTAATATCTTTTATTTTTGGTATACATGTGTAGTAGCGAAGCTTGCCTATGTGTTTTACTAATACGAATAACTCTTGTCTATAATATGGCCGCCGTTTCTTACATTTGCTTCTGCGCATGTGTTAGTCATACTCACGTGACTTGACGTAGATTTAGTTTGGAGGGAAAGGGTGCGCATGCGTAATAGCCACAAGATGGCAGCTCGCTGTAATAACGTGGTGAAGCTCGTGCTGTTGCTCTCGTGTCGTTATATATTGCACTAATATCTAAATTGCATAGTATATTTTTATGATGATAAATCTGAAGTACGAAATTTGGACATGAAATACCTTCGTTTATTTCTATGTGCTAATTTGTTTTCGCTTACTTTTCATGTATCCTCGGCACGGAGGGGTGATGGGGGCTTGGGAGTCCATCTTGGAGGGCAGTACTGCGCAGGACCAGCTGAGGCGAGGTGACATTGAAACCGAGCCAACAGAAGGTTGCTGCCAAGTCATGCATGGGAAGATGCACCTTCACCCAGCCAGAGGAATAAAAATGCTACATTTATTACATTGTATTCTTCTCCATTGTATTCTGTGCGACTTCTCATGGGAACCCCAATCTTGCTAGGCGGGACCCAAACATGTAAATAGGGCCTTAGAAAAGTCTGTTCTGATTGGTGTGTTAACCAAATCCTACCTTAGGACCAATCGAAATTGGGGATTCTGACATTTTGCAACATCTGGGGGGTGGTACACTGTCCCAAAACAGTATATCTAGCCTAGGTTCACCTAGGGAATTTGTCCGACTTGTCTGAATAGCTGACCTGTCACTGACCCAACGTACTCAATAGGTGACTTGATACAGAGGTGCTGCGGAGCTCTCTGTCCGAAATTTGACCATAGACTCTGAAGGTTTAACTGAACCTTAAGTGCTGGCGGAGCACTTTGCTGGGGAATTCGCTGACCCAATCGGGGTCCTGACTGATAGCTGCAGAGAGGGTGGAGCGCTGGCGTTGCTTCCAAACTGCGGGTGCTGGTCGTATCCTGGTGGTCCTGTCCTGATCCTAATCTGGTTTTCCTGTCCTGTCCTGGGGTGTCCATTCTGCACCTGCTGTCCCACTGAGGGTTATCCTTCCTTGAGGGTTTTCCTGTCCTTAACTGACCCGTGGCCAGGGTTGGTTTTCACACCAGTCTAGGTAAATATCGCTCTGAAACTCCTAAAGAAAACTGCACCTTTCTATTTTTCTGTCTTTGCTTCAATAAAGACATACCTTTGCATATGATAATTTTCCAAGCTTTTCTCACGCAACCATTGCATCTCATTAAAGTCATTTGCATTAAATTTCATAGTGTGTTCCTATGTTACCCTACCTTTTAGAAATCATTTTTCCCATTGCAGTTTGAAATTTCCTGTTATGGTCTCTAATTTTCTCTCATAAAACTGACTCTGATTTATAGCCTGTTCACTTTGCCCTTATCATAGTTTTGTTTAGGATTCCAAATACTCTAGTTATATTCATGAAGTATATTCTATATCTAGAATTTTACCATAGCTTGCTCATACGTAAAATTCCTTTCTAGTGTTACCAATATTTCTTTCCCCCTTGGCGTGTTCCCTGTCGCACTAGTATCTGAAAACTAAATGATTGCCCTTCTAGTTCTTCTGTATAGTTATGTACTCTTTGCTAATTTGATTTTAGACTGTCTCCTTGTAGTGGAGTGTATATTCTAAAGAGTTTGAATTCTAAGATAAAACTTTTAAAACTTCCCAGTTGTCAGTGGTCATTTTCATGAAAAGTAAAATTTATATGTTGGATTTTGTATTGCATTTTTCCTGCCTTTCCTTTTACAGCTAGCTCCCTGACCCATCGTGGTCATTAGGTACCCGTATCGGTGGATGGTAAGTCGGGTACACTAGAAATAGTGGAAAACAGGGACTCACAATTATTGGTAGTTAGATTGTAAGGTCATCTGATCAATGTGGATGGTGAATTAAAGTATATGGGCCCGAAGACCGAAGTAAGGTGAAAATATTGGTCGGGTGACCTGCGATCTCTATCAGATGCATGGACATCACCAGTGCAAGCTTCTCGTGATAAATAAACATATGCTGCATGGACATTGCCAGTGCAAGCTTCCCTTGATAACTGAACATATGATGCATGGACCTCTCCAGTGCAAGCTTCTCTTGATAATTGAACATATGCTGCATGGACCTCTGCAGTGCAAGCTTCCCTTGATAATTGAACATATACTGCATGAACATCGCCAGTGCAAGCTTGAATTGATAATTGAACATATGCTGCATGGACCTCACCAGTGCAGGCTTCCCTTGATAATTGAACATATGCTGCATGGACCTCACCAGTACAAGCTTCCCTTGATAATTGAATATATGGTGCATGAACATCGCCAGTGCAAGCTTCCCTTGATAATTGAACATCTTCTGCATGGACATCGCCAGTGCAAGCTTGCCTTGATAATTGAACATATGCTGCATGGGCCTCTCCAGTGCAAGATTCCCTAGATATTTAACCATATGCTGCATGGACATCGCCAGTGCAAGCTTCCCTTGATAATTGAACATATACTGCATGAACATCGCCAGTGCAAGCTCCCTTGATAACTGAACATATGATGCATGGACCTCTCCAGTGCAAGCTTCTCTCGATAATTGAACATATGCTGCATGGACATCACCAGTGCAAGCTTCCCTTGATAATTGAACATATGCTGCATGGACCTCTGCAGTGCAAGCTTCCCTTTATAATTTAAATATGCTGCATGCACTTTGCCAGTGCAAGCTTCCCTTGACAATTAAACATATGCTTCATGGACATCACCAGTGCAAGCTTCCCTTGATAATTGAACACATGTTGCATGGATATCACCAGTGCAAGTTTCCCTTGATAATTGAACATATGCTGCATGGACCTCAGCAGTGCAAGTTTCCCTTGATAATTGAACATATGCTGCATGGACCTCTCCAGTGCAAGCTTCCCTTGATAATTGAACATATGCTGCATGGACCTCTCCAGTGCAAGCTTCCCTTGATAATTGAACATATGCTGCATGGACCTCTCCAGTGCAAGCTTCCCTTGATAATTGAACTTATGCTGCATGGACATCGCCAGTGCAAGCTTCTCTTGGTAATTAACCATATGCTGAATGGACATCGCCACTACAAGTTTCCCTTGATAATTGAACATATGATGCATGGACATCACCACTGCAAGCTTCTCTTGATAAATAAACATATGCTGCATGGACCTCACCAGTGCAAGCTTCTCTTGATAAGTGAACATATGCTGCATGGACCTCACCAGTGCAAGCTTCTCTTGATAAGTGAACATATGCTGCATGGACCTCTCCAGTGCAAGCTTCCCTTGATAATTGAACATATGCTGCATGGACCTCTCCAGTGCAAGCTTCCCTTGATAATTGAACATATGCTGCATGGACCTCTCCAGTGCAAGCTTCCCTTGATAATTGAACTTATGCTGCATGGACATCGCCAGTGCAAGCTTCTCTTGGTAATTAACCATATGCTGAATGGACATCGCCACTACAAGTTTCCCTTGATAATTGAACATATGATGCATGGACATCACCACTGCAAGCTTCTCTTGATAAATAAACATATGCTGCATGGACCTCACCAGTGCAAGCTTCTCTTGATAAGTGAACATATGCTGCATGGACCTCTGCAGTGCTAGCTTCCCTTGATAAATGAACATATGCTGCATGGACCTCTCCAGTGCAAGCTTGCCTTGATAATTGAACATATGCTGCATGGACCTCACCAGTGCAAGATTCCCTTGATAATTGAACATATGCTGCGTGGATATCGCCAGTGCAATCTTCCCTTGGTAATTGAACATATGCTGCATGGACCTCTCCAGTGCAAGCTTCCCTTGATAATTTACCTTATGATGCATGGACATCTCCAGTGCAAGCTGCTCTTGGTAATCAACCATATGCTGCATGGACATCGCCACTACAAGCTTCCCTTGATAAATGAACATATGCTGCATGGACCTCTCCAGTGCAAGCTTGCCTTGATAATTGAACATATGCTGCATGGACCTCACCAGCGCAAGCTTCCCTTGATAATTGAACATATTCTGCATGGACATCACAAGTGCGAGCTTCTCTTGATAATTGAACATACGCTGCATGGACCGCTGCAGTGGAAGCTTCCCTTGATAATTCAACATATGATGCCATGAACATCTCCAGTGCCAGCTTCCCTTGATATTTAACATATGCTGCATGGACATCACCAGTGCAAGGTTCTCTTGATAATTGAACATATACTGCATGTACATCGGCAGTGCAAGCTTCACTTGATAATTGAACATATGCTGCATGGAACTCACCAGTGCAAGCTTCCCTTGATAATTAAACATATGCTGCATGGACATCGCCAGTGCAAGCGACCCTTGATAACTGAACATATGCTGCATGGGCATCACCAGTGCAAGCTTTCCATGATAATTGAACATATTATGCGTTGACATCACCAGTGCAAGCTTCCCTTGATAAATGAACATATGCTGCATGGACCTCTCCAGTGCAAGGTTCTCTTGATAAATAAACATATGCTGCATGGACATCGCCAGTGCAAGCGACCCTTGATAACTGAACATATGCTGCATGGACCTCACCAGTGCAAGTTTCCCTTGGTAATTAAACATATGCTGCATGGACATCGCCAGTGCAAGCTTCCTCTGATAATTGAACATATACTGCATGGACATCACAAGTGCGAGCTTCCCTTGATAATTGAACATATTCTGCATGGACATCACAAGTGCGAGCTTCCCTTGATAATTGAACATATACTGCATGGACATCACAAGTGAAAGCTTCCCTTGATAACTGAATATATGCTGCATGGACATCACAAGTGCGAGCTTCCCTTGATAATTGAACATATGCTGCATGGACATCGCCAGTGCAAGCTTCCCTTGATAACTGAACATATGACGCATGGACCTCTCCAGTACAAGCTTCTCTTGATAATTGAACGTATGCTGCATGGACATGGCCAGTGTAAGCTTCCCTTAACAATTCAACATATGCTGCATGGACATCACCAGTGCAAGCTTCCCTTGATAATTGAACACATGTTGCATGGACCTCACCAGTGCAAGCTTCCTTTGATAATTGAACATATGCTGCATGGACCTCTGCGGTGCAAGCTTCCCATGATAAATGAACATATGCTGCATGGACCTCTCCAGTGCAAGCTCCCGTTGACAATTGAACATATGCTGCACGGACATCGCCAGTGCAAGCTTCCCTTCATAATTGAACATATGCTGCATGGGCCTCTCCAGTGCAAGCTTCCCTTGATAATGGAACATATGCTGCATGGACCTCTCCAGTGCAAGCTTCCCTAGATATTTAACCATATGCTGCATGGACATCGCCAGTACAAGCTTCCCTTGATAACTGAACATATGATGCCTGGACCTCTCCAGTACAAGCTTCTCTTGATAATTGAACATATGCTGCATGGACATCGCCAGTGCAAGCTTCCCTTGATAATTGAACATATGCTGCATGGACCTCTCCAGTGCAAGCTTCCCTTTATAATTTAACATATGCTGCATGCACTTCGCAAGTGCAAGCTTCCCTTGACAATTAAACATATCCTTCATGGACATCACCAGAGCATGTTTCCCTTGATAATTGAACACATGTTGCATGGACCTCACCAATGCAAGCTTCCCTTGATAATTGAACATATGCTGCATGGACATCTGCAGTGCAAGCTTCCCTTGATAATTGAACATATGCTGCATTGACCTCACCAGTGCAAGCTTCCCTTGACAATTGAACATATGCTGCATGGACATCGCCGGTGCAAGCTTCCCTTGCTAGTTGAACATATGCTGCATGGACCTCTCCAGTGCAAGCTTCTCTTGATAATTGAACATATGATGCATGGACATCACCACTGCAAGCTTCTCTTGATAACTAAACATATGCTGCATGGACAACGCCAGTGCAAGCTCCCCTTGATAACTGAACATATACTGCATGGACCTCACCAGTTCAAGCTTCTCTTGATAATTGAACATATGCTGCATGGACCTCTGCAGTGCAAGCTTCCCTTGATAATTGAACATATGATGCCATGGACATCTCCAGTGCCAGCTTCCCTTGATATTTAAACAGATGCTGCATGGACATCACCAGTGCAAGCTTCCCTTGATAAATGACCATATGCTGCATGGACCTCTCCAGTTCAAGCTTCTCTTGATAAATACACATATGCTGCATGGACATCGCCAGTGCAAGCGACCCTTGATAACTGAACATATGATGCATGGACCTCTCAAGTGCAAGCTTCTCTTGATAATTGAACATATGCTGCATGGACCTCTGCAGTGCAAGCTACCCTTGATAATTGAACATATGCTGCATGGACATCACCAGTGAAAGCTTCCCTCGATAATTGAACATATTCTGCATGAACATCGCCAGTGCAGGCTTCCCTCGATAATTAAACATATGCTGTATGGACCTCACCAGTGCAGGCTTCCCTTGATAATTGAAAATATACTGCGTGGACCTCACCTGTGCAAGCTACCCTTGATAATTGAACGTATGCTGCATGGGCCTCTCCAGTGCAAGCTTCCATTGATAATTGAACATATGCTGCATGGACCTCACCAGTGCAAGCTTCCCTAGATAGTTGAACATATGCTGCCTGGACATCGCCAGTGCAAGCATTCCTTGATAATGGAACATATAGTGCATGTACATCGGCAGTGCAAGCTTCACTTGATAATTGAACATAAGCTGCATGGACCACTCCAGTGCAAGCTTCCCTTGATAATTGAACATATGCTTTATGGACATCGCCAGTGGAAGCTTCCCTTGATGATTGAACATATGCTTCATGGACCTCACCAGTGCAAGCTTCCCTTGATGATTGAACATATGCTGCATGGACCTCACCAGTGCAAGCTTCCCTTGATGATTGAACATATGCTTCATGGACCTCCTGAGTGCAAGCTTCCCTTGATAATTAAACATATGCTTTATGGACATCGCCAGTGCAAGCTTCCCTTGATGATTGAACATATGCTGCATGTACCTCTCCAGTGCCAGCTTCCCTTGATAATTGAACATATGCTGCATGGACTTCACAAGTGGAAGCTTCCCTTGATAATTGAACATATGCTGCATGGACATCACAAGTGCTAGCCTCCCTTGATAATTGAACGTTTGCTCATGGGCCTCTCCAGTGCAATCTTCCCTTGATAATTGAACATATTCTGCATGGACATCGCCAGTGCAAGCTTCCCTTGATAATTGAACGTTTGCTGCATGGGCCTCTCCAGTGCAATCTTCCCTTGATAATTGAACATATGCTGCATGGACATCACAAGTGCGAGCTTTCCTTGATAATTGAACATATGCTGCATGGACATCACAAGTGCAAGCTTCCCTTGATAATTAAACATATGCTGCATGGGCATCTCCAGTGAGAGCTTCCCTTAATAAATGAACATATTCTGCATGGACCTCGCCAGTGCAAGCTTCCCTTGATAGTTGAACATATGCTGCATGGGCATCACAAGTGTAAGCTTCCCTTGATAATTGAACATATGCTGCATGGACCTCACCAGTGCAAGGTTCCCTTGATAATTGAACATATGCTGCATGGACATTGCCAGTGCATGCTTCCCTTGATAATTAAACATATGCTGCCTGGACCTCACCAGTGCAAGGTTCCCTTGATAATTGAACATATGCTGCATGGACATCGCCAGTGCAATCTTCCCTTGATAATTAAACATATGCTGCATGGACATCACAAGTGCAAGTTTCCCTTAATAATTGAACATACGCTGCATGGACCTCGCCAGTGCAAGCTTCTCTTGGTAATTGAACATATGCTGCAATGACATCGCCAGTGCAAGCTTCCCTTGATAATTAAACATATGCTGCCTGGACCTCTCCAGTGCAAGCTTCCCTTGATAATTCAACATTGTAGGAAGCTAACTCTTTATAAACTATATCAAAGTGAGGTATAGTGTGCACAGAGTCCAGTGGAACCCCAAAGGTAGGCAGAGACAAAGTTAGATAGATCCTTTCTCTCTATTTGTGGTAGTGTTGTAAAGCAGCAAGGCAGTATCAGAGGAAAGTCTTAAGCATTTGTTGTAGTCACTCAATCAGCAAATGATTTCCATCACTCAAAGACTGAACTTCAGATCAATTGGTTTTGTATAAAAATATTCTTTCAGGTAATTTATATTCTAGAACCAAGCACGCCTGGCACAGGTAAGTTGATAAACACTTTGCGGTAAATATACAGTTTGAAATGCAATTGTAAATTTACTTTGAAATGTTTACAGTTTGAATTATTGGTAATGCAATACTGTGAAATGCTGTACATATACTCTGTATCGACTTTGCCATGAAAATTACAGGTAAGTTACTTTTACATTACTTTTAAGATGACTTTTTAGCTAAAAAGAGAAAAGGTAAGTAAAATCAGTTTTGCAAAATTGTTATTTTTCTGGTTTCTTTACAAATCAACTCCACACTTAGAACATTTTTCAAAGAAAAACAGTCAATAAATTCCTATGGAGAGAAATGAAGTTAATGGTTACCAGGTAAGTAATTGGTCTTGGGGGTTGAGCTTCTGGGGTTAGAACAAGGGTTCCCCCATGGTCAAGGATGCACTCTCGTTACACCCTCAGCGGCACTAGGGCAGTCGGTTGCAGAGTGGTGAGGCCCAATGTTATCCAATGGGGATAGAGGGCCTTCGGCTGCTGGCAAGCAGGCCACTGGGTTGTAGGAGCAAAGCTCCTGGACTTTAGCTCAGGGCAAATGGGGAAACAAATTAACACGAAAGGTGCACCCTCAGCAGCACTAGGGTGGCCGGGTGCAGGGTGCTGTTTCGACGTCTGGCGCCCTGTTGATTTCAATGGGGAACCTCCGGTTTGCAAAGGCACTGCAGGCACGGTAACAAAGGTCTTCTGCGTGCGACCACCACTTCGAGACGTAAGTTGGGAAGATAGGGGTTGGTTAGGCACTGTTGGTTTGGGCACACAAGGCTGTGGGGCGTCGGGTGTAGGGTTGCCTTTTGGGGTCGGATCTTCTTACCAGCTCCTGGTCAGGAAGGCCTTCTGGATTTAGGCTGCAGGCGTCGGCTGGAGGCTTGAGGCAGGTCAGGGGTCACCGGATCTTGGGTCAGGATTGCCTGGGTGACCTCCTCGTGGTGTTTGCCCACTCGAGCTCGGGCCGTGGGCAACGGGTGCAGAGTTGGGCGGTGTCCGGCCGGAGCCAGAGGTTGCAGGTGAACAAATCCGGTGTTCACGGGAGACAAAGTATTTGTGCTTGAAGGCAGGCAGGTCCGCCAGGGTTTTAGAGGTTGCTGGCTGCTGGATATACCGGCATGTCGCAGGAGCAGGTTCGAGGTGGAGACTGGCCAGTAGGGCTGGGGCCAAATCAGTGGGCGTCTTCCTCTTGTTAGCTTCGGCATGGCTGTTCGGTCCTTCTTGTTGTTGCAGGTTCTTGTCTGTGGAGGCAAGGTTCAGGGGTGCCCCTAAATACTAGATTCAGGGGTGTTACAGAAAGGTAAAAGGCAAGGACCAAAGGGTCCCTTCCCATGGGTGGGTACACCCGCTATTATGCCATTCTCCCGTGGGAGGGGGGCATGAGCTTGTCCCTGGTTTGCTGAATCCCCCCATCTTCAAGATGGCGTGGACTGAGAGTTGTGCTTCACCTCGCCTCCCCACCTGAGGGGTGGAGTTGGCAGAGGTGGGCAAACCTCTCTATTCCTTACTTGTCTATGGCACTGGTTCTCTTGCCCAAAGTGGGGGTCAAAACCAGTGAGGACCAGTTGCTGAGAGCAGCAAGTGGCCTGGGGAAGCTCACAAAGGTGGCAAGCCTTTGAAGCTTCCCCTTTGTGAACCCTGCCCATCCTGGGGGAGGAGGCTTGGCACCTCATCCCAGGATGTGCATTGTTTCAGGCCCCAGAGAGCAGCAGGCATTTCGATTCTTCACTTTGTTTTGCACCAAAACACACAGCCTGTAAAGGCAATGTGTGTGTGTAAGGGTACAGGACCTCTAAGGATGGCACAATAAGTGCTGCAGCCTTTAGAGGCCTTCTCTGGTCACAGTGCCCTGGGTACCTATGGTGCCATTTACCAGGGCCTGCCTTGTGGCCAGAGATGCCAATTGGGTTTAGGTTTCAATGCAGTTTTAGGGAAAGAACATAGGCCCAGGGTATTTGATTAGCAGGAGCCCAGGGCTCACTCAGTCAAAGCACATCAGCAAGTCAGCAAACAAGTGGGGCAACAATGCAGAAAGAGGGCACTTTCTCACAAACATATGCTGCATGGGCATCACCAGTGCAGGCTTCCCTTGATAATTGAACATATGCTGCATGGACCTCTCCAGTGCAAGCTTCTCTTGATAATTGAACGTATGCTGCATGGACATGGCCAGTGTAAGCTTCCCTTGACAATTAAACATATGCTGCATGGACATCACCAGAGCAAGCTTCACTTGATAATTGAGCACATGTTGCATGGACCTCACCAGTGCAAGCTTCCTTTGATAATTGAACATATGCTGCATGGACCTCTGCGGTGCAAGCTTCCCATGATAAATGAACATATGCTGCATGGACCTCTCCAGTGCAAGCTTCCCTTGACAATTGAACATATGCTGCACGGACATCGCCAGTGCAAGCTTCCCTTCATAATTGAATATATGCTGCATGGGCCTCTCCAGTGCAAGCTTCCCTTGATAAATGAACATATGCTGCATGGACATCAAAAGTGCAAACTTCCCTTGATAATTGAACATATGCTGCAAGGACCTCTCCAGTGCAAGCTTACCTTGATAATTGAACATATGCTGCATGGACCTCACCTGTGCAAGATTCCCTAGATATTTAACCATATGCTGCATGGACATCGCCAGTACAAGCTTCCCTAGATATTTAACCATATGCTGCATGGACATCGCCAGTACAAGCTTCCCTTGATAACTGAACATATGATGCCTGGACCTCTCCAGTACAAGCTTCTCTTGATAATTGAACATATGCTGCATGGACATCGCCAGTGAAAGCTTCCCTTGATAATCGAACATATGCTGCATGGACATCGCCAGTGCAAGCTTCCCTTGACAATTATAATATCCTTCATGGACATCACCAGAGCAAGCTTCCCTTGATAATTGAACACATGTTGCATGGACCTCACCAGTGCAAGCTTCTCTTGATAATTGAAGCTATGCTGCATGGACATCTGCTGTGCAAGCTTCCCTTGATAATTGAACATATGCTGCATGGACCTCTCCAGTGCAAGCTTCCCTTGATAATTGAACTTATGCTGCATGGACATCGCCTGTGCAAGCTTCTCTTGATAATTAACCATATGCTGCATGGACATCGCCACTACAAGCTTCCCTTGATAATTGAACATATGATGCATGGACATCACCACTGCAAGCTTCTTTTGATAAATAAACATATGCTGCATGGACCTCACCAGTGCAAGTTTCTCTTGATAATTGAACATATGCTGCATGGACCTCTGCAGTGCAAGCTTCCCTTGATAATTGAACATATGATGCCATGTACATCTCCAGTGCCAGCTTCCCTTGATATTTGAACACATGCTGCATGGACCTCTCAAGTGCAAGGGACCCTTGATAACTGAACATATGATGCATGGACCACTCCAGTGCAAGCTTCTCTTGATAATTGAACATATGCTGCATGGACCACTGCAGTGCAAGCTTCCCTGGATAATTGAACATATGCTGCATGGACATCACCAGTGAAAGCTTCCCTCGATAATTGAACATATTCTGCATGAACATCCCCAGTGCAGGCTTCCCTCGATAATTAAACATATGCTGTATGGACCTCACCAGTGCAGGCTTCCCTTGATAATTGAAAATATACTGCGTGGACCTCACCTGTGCAAGCTACCCTTGATAATTGAACGTATGCTGCATGGACCTCACCAGTGCAAGCTTCCCTTGATAGTTAGTTGAACATATGCTGCCTGGACATCGGCAGTGCAAGCATTCCTTGATAATGGCACATATACTGCATGTACATCGGCAGTGCAAGCTTCACTTGATAATTGAACATATGCTGCATGGACCTCTCCAGTGCAAGCTTCCCTTGATAATTGAACATATGCTTTATGGACATCACAAGTGCAAGCTTCCCTTGATAACTGAACATATGCTGCATGGACCTCACCAGTGCAAGCTTCCCTTGATAATTGAACATATGCTTCATGGACCTCCTGAGTGCAAGCTTCCCTTGATAATTGAACATATTCTTTATGGACCTCTCCAGTGCAAGCTTCCCTTGATAATTAAACATATGCTGCATGGACCTTACCAGTGCAAGCTTCCCTTGATAATTGAACTTATGCTGCATGTACCTCTCCAGTGCCAGCTTCCCTTGGTAATTGAACAAATGCTGCATGGACTTCACAAGTGGAAGCTTCCCTTGATAATTGAACATATGCTGCATGGACATCACAAGTGCTAGCCTCCCTTTATAATTAAACAAATGATGCATGGGCATAACAGGTCCAAGCTTCCCTTGATAATTAAACATCTACTGCATAGATATCACCAGTGCAAGCTTCCCTTGATAATTGAACGTTTGCTGCATGGGCCTCTCCAGTGCAATCTTCCCTTGATAATTGAACATATGCTGCATGGACATCACAAGTGCGAGCTTTCCTTGATAATTGAACATATGCTGCATGGACATCACAAGTGCAAGCTTCCCTTGATAATTAAAGATATGCTGCATGGGCCTCTCCAGTGAGAGCTTCCCTTAATAAATGAACATATGCTGCATGGACATCACAAGTGCAAGCTTCCTTTAATAATTGAACATATGCTGCATGGACCTCGCCAGTGCAAGCTTCCCTTGATAATTCAACATATGCTGCATGGACATCACAAGTGTAAGCTTCCCTTGATAATTAAACATATGCTGCATGGACATCGCCAGTGCAAGCTTCCCTTGATAATTAAACATATGCTGCCTGGACCTCTCCAGTGCAAGCTTCCCTTGATAATTCAACATTGTAGGAAGCTAACTCTTTATATACTATACAGTGAGGTGTAGTGTGCACAGAGTCCAGTGGAACCCCAAAGGTAGGCAGAGACAAAGTTAGATAGAACCTTTCTCTCTATTTGTGGTAGCGTTGTAAAGCAGCAAGGCAGTATCAGAGGAAAGTCTTAAGCATTTGTTGTAGTCACTCAATCAGCAAATGATTTCCATCACTCAAAGACTGAACTTCAGACCAATTGGTTTTGTATAAAAATATTCTTTTAGGTATTTTATATTCTAGAACCAAGCACGCCTGGCACAGGTAAGTTGATAAACACTTTGCGGTAAATATACAGTTTGAAATGCAATTGTAAATTTACTTTGAAATGTTTACAGTTTGAATTATTGGTAATGCAATACTGTGAAATGCTGTACATATACTCTGTATCGACTTTGCCATGAAAATTACAGGTAAGTTACTTTTACATTACTTTTAAGATGACTTTTTAGCTAAAAAGAGAAAAGGTAAGTAAAATCAGTTTTGCACAATTGTTATTTTTCTGGTTTCTTTACAAATCAACTCCACACTTAGAACATTTTTCAGAGAAAAACAGTCAATAAATTCCTATGGAGAGAAATGAAGTTAACGGTTACCAGGTAAGTAATTGGTCTTGGGGGTTGAGCTTCTGGGGTTAGAACAAGGGTTCCCCCATGGTCAAGGATGCACTCTCGTTACACCCTCAGCGGCACTAGGGCAGTCGGTTGCAGAGTGGTGAGGCCCAATGTTATCCAATGGGGGATAGAGGGCCTTCGGCTGCTGGCAAGCAGGCCACTGGGTTGTAGGAGCAAAGCTCCTGGACTTTGTCTCAGGGCAAATGGGGAAACAAATTAACACGAAAGGTGCACCCTCAGCAGCACTAGGGCGGCCGGGTGCAGGGTGCTGTTTCGACGTCTGGCGCCCTGTTGATTTCAATGGGGAACCTCGGTTTGAAAAGGCACTGCAGGCACGGTAACGAAGGTCTTCCGCGTGCGACCACCACTTCGAGACGTAAGTTGGGAAGATAGGGGTTGGTTAGGCACTGTTGGTTTGGGCACACAAGGCTGTGGGGCGTCGGGTGTAGGGTTGCCTTTTGGGGTCGGATCTTCTTACCAGCTCCTGGTCAGGAGGGCCTTCTGGATTTAGGCTGCAGGCGTCGGCTGGAGGCTTGAGGCAGGTCAGGGGTCACCGGATCTTGGGTCAGGATTGCCTGGGTGACCTCCTCGTGGTGTTTGCCCACTCGAGCTCAGGCCGTGGGCGACAGGTGCAGAGTTGGGCGGTGTCCGGCCGGAGCCAGAGGTTGCAGGTGAACAAATCCGGTGTTCACGGGAGACAAAGTATTTGTGCTTGAAGGCAGGCAGGTCCGCCGGGGTTTTAGAGGTTGCTGGCTGCTGGATATACCGGCATGTCGCAGGAGCAGGTTTGAGGTGGAGACTGGCCAGTAGGGCTGGGGCCAAATCAATGGGCGTCATCCTCTTGTTAGCTTTGGCATGGCTGTTCGGTCCTTCTTCTTGTTGCAGGTTCTTGTCTGAGGAGGCAAGGTTCAGGGGTGCCCCTAAATACTAGATTCAGGGGTGTTACAGACAGGTAAAAGGCAAGGACCAAAGGGTCCCTTCCCATGGGTGGGTACACCCCCTATTATGCCATTCTCCAGTGGGAGGGGGGCATGAGCTTGTCCCTGGTTTGCTGAATCCCCCCATCTTCAAGATGGCGTGGACTGAGAGTTGTGCTTCACCTCGCCTCCCCACCTGAGGGGTGGAGTTGGCAGAGGTGGGCAAACCTCTCTATTCCTTACTTGTCTATGGCGCTGGTTCTCTTGCCCAAAGTGGGGGTCAAAACCAGTGAGGACCAGTTGCTGAGAGCAGCAAGTGGCCTGGGGAAGCTCACAAAGGTGGCAAGCCTTTGAAGCTTCCCCTTTGTGAACCCTGCCCATCCTGGGGGAGGAGGCTTGGCACCTCATCCCAGGATGTGCATTGTTTCAGGCCCCAGAGAGCAGCAGGCATTTCGATTCTTCACTTTGTTCTGCACCAAAACACACAGCCTGTAAAGGCAATGTGTGTGTGTAAGGGTACAGGACCTCTAAGGATGGCACAATAAGTGCTGCAGCCTTTAGAGGCCTTCTCTGGTCACAGTGCCCTGGGTACCTATGGTGCCATTTACCAGGGCCTGCCTTATGGCCAGAGATGCCAATTGGGTTTAGGCTTCAATGCAGTTTTAGGGAAAGAACATAGGCCCAGGGTATTTGATTAGCAGGAGCCCAGGGCTCACTCAGTCAAAGCACATCAGCAAGTCAGCAAAAAAGTGGGGGCAACAATGCAGAAAGAGGGCACTTTCTCACAAACATATGCTGCATGGGCATCACCAGTGCAAGCTTCCCTTGATAATTGAACATAAGCTGCATGGAACTTTCCAGTGCAAGCTTCCCTTTATAGTTAAACATATGCTGCATGGACATCACTAGTGCAAGCTTCCCTCCCTTATAGACTATGTACAGCATGGTCTTCAAAATTGTGAGTTGTCACTCCCACAGAGAACAGGCAATACAAATGAGTAGAAGTGCATGCTTTACCTCCCAAAGAGCAGATGCAATATGGGCATCAGTAATGCAAGCTTCCCTAACACAAAGAACAGTTTCTTCTTGGACTTCAGAAGTGCAAGCTTTACTCACTGAATTAAAAGGTAATGCATGGACACCAATAGTGCAAGCTTCCCACGTCAACACAAAAGGTATATCACATACAGTAACAGGGTAGGATTCACTCACTCAGAGAACTAGAATGGACATCTGCATTGCAAGCTTCCTTTTCTCACAGAACAGAATTCTTATAGACATCAGAAACGCACATTTTCTCCTCCTCAGATAGTACAGTATGGCAGCAGGAGTGGCAGGGACATTCCCTCGCAGAACAGGTGCAGTATTGGCATTAGAAATGTAAGGTTCCTCCATTCCCTCTCTCTCTGGGCCACTTGGGCACTAGCAGTTTGGGCTTTTATCTTTCTTAGAAAAGGTACAGAATGGAAACCAGCAGTGCAAGCTCCCTTCAGTAGCACAATGGACACTGAATGGGAATCTGGAGTGCAATCATCCTTCCGTCCAACAGACACAGCATAGGCACAGCATAGAAAGCTTCTCTCATCCGCAGAACTCATACGTTATGTGTATCAACAGTAGAAGCTTTCTTGGTTAACCAAACATGTACAGCATTGACATCAGCAATGCAAGCTACCCTCACTGTCTGACCATCCTTTGCATCTGCACTATGTGAGGGTCCATGTATGAAGCCAAGGCACCATCAAAGAAAGCTTCACTCACCCGCAAAACCGATACCTCGTGGATTAGCAGTAGAGACTTTCTTGGTTACCAAAATATTTACAGCATGGACTTCAGCAATGCAAGCTTCCTTCACTCTCTGAAGAGGTACAGTGTCTGCACTGTTCCAGGGTCCATGTGTAATGCCAGGGGTGATAACAGTCTTACTTCTGGCCCAAGCCAACCATGTTTTTATGGCATTCTGATGGTTCGACTACCATTGCATGAATGTTTGAATTTGAATTTTGAATTTAAAAACATTTGTATAGCGCGCTTTTACCATGCGGTTTCATGGCGCTTTTCAGATTGCGAGAGGGCAGCAGAAGCGGGGAGATTTGATTAAACTGCGAAAGCTCGAGAGAAGAGTAGAGTTTTCAAGTTCTTGCGAAACACAGTGTACGAGGGTGTCATGCGGGATTCTGTAGGGAGGGAGTTCCAAAACATGGGTGCGAGGACCGAAGATTTAGTTCCGCCCGCCCTTTTCTTTTTGAATCGGGGAATGGTCAAAAGGGCCGTGTTGGTGGAGCGGAGTTCTCTGCCCGGGATGTAAGGCTTAATGGCAGAGCAAATGAACTCCGGAGCGGTGCCCATTTTGGCCTGGAAAGCAAGGCATCCAAGCTTGAACAAGGCTCGCTCCTTCACCGGCAGCCAGTGTAGTGCCTGCAGTAAAGGGGATGCACAATGAAATTTGGGCAGGCCATAGATCAGGCGGGCAGCCTGGTTCTGCACCAGCTGCAAACGGTGGATGGCATAGGCCGGTGCGCCATTGTAGATGATATTACCATAGTCAAGGCGCGAGAGCACCATTGCCATCACTATGACCTTTAGAGCAGGGAGGGAAAAAAAACGGGAGATCTTCCTAATCGTTCGGAGGGAAAAAAAACAAGAGGAGATGACCGAGCTAACCTGTGAGTGAACCGAGAGCAAAGGATTAAGGAAGATACCAAGGGTTTTGACTTTAGAAACAGGGAGTGGAGGAACACCAAGTGAGAGGGGCCAGTGGGACGGGGACCAGGGACTGCAACCACCTCCGGTCAAGACTAGCTCCGTCTTGTCCGGATTATGTTTGAGGTGGTTGCAGTTCATCCAATCCTGGATGAACAACATGACGGATTGGACCTTCTGAGAAGATGTGGGGGAGTGGGAAAGATTAAAAATTAGCTGGAGGTCATCGGCGTAATTAAACACCGTGACCTCGAGCTGCTGTAACATAAGAATGAGAGGGTAGATGTATAAATTAAACAAAAGGGGGGAAAGTGAGGAACCTTGGGGGACCCCGCACTCAACCTTACGGGAGGCAGCAGTAAACCTAGCTAAATGAACTGCCTGAGCCCTGTCCCTCAGGAAGGACTCAAGCCATGCGAAGGCTAGGCCCTCTATGCCCGCCGCCCTGACACGGGTAAGGAGGATGGAGTGGTCCACCGTGTCAAAAGCAGCGGACAGATCTAAGAGGATGAGGGCCTGCGGGCGATTGGTATCAATGCCCTCGCGTAGGCTGTCCATCACTGAAATCACCACCTTCTCCGTAGAATGGCGGGGCCGAAAGCCCGCCTGCCGGGGGGAGAGGCAGTGATTGGTTTCTACATGGGTGCTCAGGACGCTGGTTACATGAGTTTCTAATACTTTGCCCAGGTAAGGTAGGAGGGAGATGGGGCGGTAGTTGGAAGGGGATGAAGGGTCAGCACCGGCCTTTTTTAAAATAGGAATAACAGCTGCAAATTTGTGGGGAGTAGGGACCAATCCATTGCTGAGGGAGTCATTCAAAAGTGTGAGAGGTGGAGTCGGACATGTTAGGAAGATTTCTCTCAGGATGTGAGCGGGGGCGAAGTCTAGGGAAGAACCTGACTTCACCCTTCGAAGCAGAGAAAGGAAGGTGGCATTGGTCAACGGAGGAATGGAATGTTAAAGCAGCAGTTTCCGTAACGAGGTACTACAAATAATGGTAGATTTACCATTCAGGCAATGAAATATAAGCAGTCTTTTGCAGTGTACTAATATGTGCCGGACTGTTATCAATTTGTAAAGAATCCACAGCGTAATATACTCCATTTCTCAACAAATATGCTCAAATGGATTCCGTCTAGCACCACCACGCCAAAACCTAGGCCAATCCATCATGTTAATTTTGGAACATCATCAAAATATTTTTCACAGTGGATTTAAGCACTTATTTTAATCTCTTCTTTCCATTTTATGTGTTTTATTTATAGATATTGCTGTTCCTGTTACTAACATAGCTAGTAGAATTTGGTGTGAAGAGTGGTAAGGTGTGCGTGTGCGTGCGTGCGTGTGTGTGTGTGTGTGTGTGTGTCTGCTAATCTCATGTCCACACTTCCACTGCGCTTGCTGCACTATTTATATTTATGCCCTTCCGAGGGACCTCTTGCAGAACTGGTCTATGGCTGCAAAGCTCAGGGCAAGGCCCAAAGCTGCAGGCTTCCTCCCTTATGCTTCTCAGCAGTAGACCATGGCTGGTAGGCCTAGGGGAGGATGGACCTTTCCTGATCTTCGCAGCTCTAGATCAAGGCTGTGCGGTGCATGGGAGAAGGGACCAGTGGCATAGTAATGGGCCCTGATGCAAGAAAATTATGCTGTCAGTAAAGCACGGCCATAATCTGGGTTCATTGGTTCAAGAACATCCAGCATCCCTGGTGCCACTGCACCTGCTGCGCTAGTGATAGCTACACCCCTGAAAGAGGGCCCCCAATGAGCCTCACAGCCATAGTCCTGCTCTGCTAATCTCATGGACTGGTGCCTCCTCCCCTGAGTAACCACCCATGTCTGACTCTAATGCCCATTAGAGGGAGGACCTTTCCCATGTCTCACAGATCTGGAACATGGCTGCACCAGCACCCATAGCACCATTGTTGTTCTACATGTCTCTCTTATATGGGCATCTCAAAGTAAAGGCACCCCCTCACTCTTGCCCACTGGCTGCACAGTAACATAGAGCAATAATTTGGGAACATTGGGTACTTAATACCCCTGGACCCAGTACCACTGCACCCGCTACACTACTGATGCTGATGCCGCTAGCTGATGACTATGCCAGGGCAGAAAGGGAATGTGCTAGCCCCTCTAATTGCATGCCACGTGAAATCACAGGAAATGGCATCACAGAACATGGACCTTGACATTGACCTATGCACAGAGCCATGGTACAGAGCTGTGAGACTGTTTCAATGAGGCCTAGGGGAGGGGCCAACACAAGGTGCCCTTCCCCACCTCCTGGACTTCTCAGACATGGTGTAGCACTGAGAGGATTAGGGGAGAGAGCCCACTAACCCATGAGCCTCACAGCAACATAAGCATTAGAGCAAGGCCCAGGGGAAAGGTGCCCTCTGCATGGCCTGGCAATGCTACAACATGGCTGTGAGGCATAGGGTAGGGACCTCCACTCTTCTAGGCCTTGCAACCAAGGTCTAGTCCTGCGATGCCCAGAAAAAGGGACCCAGGATAGGGGAACCCTCTACAATTGGTCTCACAACAATAGTGTAGCACTGCAAAGCCAGGGAGGGGTGTTCATTTCCATATACCACCTCACCATGACCCACAGCTGTGAGACTCATGAGAGTGTTTTCCCATTCTCCATCCTCACAGATATCATGTAGTGCTACCAAGCCTCTGGAATGCGGCCCCACTGCCCTGGACTTCACATCCATGGTCTGGTGCTATAAGACCTAGGGAAGGAGAGTCCCCTGCCCTGGGCCTCACAGCCATAGTCCCCAGTCATCGCTGCAAGAGCCAAGTAGGGACTTCACAGGAGAATGTATGCCTTTGGAGAAACACTGCACACGTGGAGAAACATTTTATGTGCAGAGACTTCAGAGGATGTTTATTGGGGAGCAGAGGAACTAAGAGTCACCTAGCAGATTTTAGGGGTTTCATTCTAAATACCCCCTCTAAAACAAGTCATGTTAAAAGTTAACTCTGCTGGAGATTGAATTTCTAGAGTGTGATTACTCTTCATGCTATGTTTGAGTTCTAATCCCTTTACCACTGTGAGAAGTAGGCCTGATATATGATGTCTCCAATTCTGGAACCACCTTGTATCAGTCCAAACAACCCTTATGGTGTCTGGTTGTAAGTCAACCTTATTAGACAAGCTATCCTAGGGGTAGCATGGACTAAGCAGCCTTAAAGGCTTAACTCAAGAGGTCGTGTTAAGCGAGCTGTTTTACCAATCACAATCCTGTAATACCAAATGAAAGGACACCACACAAGTATATATTATAAAAATATATGTATTTATTAATTAAAATAATCCCCAGTATTCTTTATGAACAAAGGGGGCCCAAGCGTTAAATCAAAAGCACAGTATAACATACAAAGTTGCACAATTTTGGATGAGGGTGAGGGGCCACTCAAACCATATACTAAACAAATGGTAGAAGAGATACCAATCGATCAGTGGTTAGGCCTAGGGCCTAGGGAATCGCTGGGATCAGTCGGGACAAGCAATGCTGAAGTCGGGAAAAGCCCGCGGGATTCGGGTGCAGTGCTGAAAGCACAAGCATGTACCAATGTTAAGTCAATGGTGCGTAAAAGTTACACAAATAGAATTTAAGGACACTTCCGCTGAACCTAGAAGGACAAAACTTTAGACACAGACCCTAGAGGTGTGTACCAGTGTGGGAACACCGGCATTGCAATGTTACCTCACCCACAGGAAGCGGGTGCACAGGGTCGAAGTAGTGTCGGGTTTCGTCACGCAGGCTCTTGGTGCTTGAAGCTGAAGATGCTGCAGGCGATGAGAAGGAGAAGTGTCCGGTGGGATCCAAGGGTGGACCCAAGTCAAAAAGTACCTGAAAGCAGAGGGGACAGAGTCTGGTTCACTCAGCAGTGACCAGGGTGGAACCAGGATGGAACCAGGCAATGTCGGGCGCAATCAGGTGGTTGTCGAGGAGCTTCTCTCCGCTGTCACGTGGGCTCTGGGGCATCTACGAATTCCAGGAGCAGGTCACGATCTGTCCCACGCAGGCTCTCGCTGTCGGCGCTGTCGGCTTCAAGATTGGAGCAAACAACACTTGGCAAAAGCAATCCACGCGGAACTGGGAGATTGCTTCTCACTCGGACCAGGAAGGTCAGAGCGGGGGCTCCTTTTCAGGGGAGCTGGTGTAAATATGGAGCAACCAGAATCACAAGTTGTATTTCAAGTTTCGTCGGCACAGGGGCCACAAGCCAGCTGGCAAGTGACCGGGCCAACGCATTGAGCCAAAAGAAGCAGAAGGGCCCCACGCAGCACTCGTCGAGTGTGGAGGGCTGAACTTCGGTGCAATTTCCTTTGATCCAGGCCACGCTGGGACTGGGGCTGGTGTGCCCCAGAACTGGTTTGACCGGATTATGCAAGGGGCAGCCTTGTGCTCCCCATGCAGTGTCTGGTTTCTTTCAAACCTCCCTGCTACAATCCACTATCTCCTGTCTGGGGGGGTGTGACACCTCCCTGCGACAGGAAACGCTTTGTCCAGGCCCCTTTGGCTGAGTTTCGGTCAGCTTCAGGGGGTCAGACTTGTGTCTGTGGCAGAAGCATCCATTTTGTGGATCTGAGGCCCTTTTAGAAATTAACCGCATTTCAGTAAAGTAACATGTCTTACCCCTCTAGAGGGGTGGAATGCTATCCCCGTCGCCAGAACTGGCAAGGGGATAGTATTCCAAATCGTATGACACCTTACACGACATGTTTTGATAAAGCCAAACCAAAGTTGCTATATAACCGCGAGGATTATAATGCACTTAATAGTATATGGTATGGCATTATCCTGAAACAGCTTAGGGATTTGTTCCCGACGGCTGCAGACAGGCTCAGCTCATGCCAGAGCTCCATCTCACATTAAACCACGCACTCTGCCTCCAGGATTGATAAGGCCTTCCATAGGAGTGGCTCACAGGTTTATATGTGTCCAGATATAGGTTTAGATATAGGTATACTATATCTAAGCAAGGGGTGATTACACCACCTTGCCCCAGCTGAGTGATCAGCCAGTTGTGTCAATTTAAGAACCAGCCAGGGGTGGCAAAAGATATGCTGCAGCCCCTGGTAGGCCTTGGTGGCACCTATGCCCTGAGCACCTATAGTGCATGGTACAGGGGCTAACAAGGAGTCCATTTCCAATTGTGGTATGTACCTATAGTACATGTATTAATAATTTAGAGAGAGAACAGCAGGCTGGGGGTCTGATTAGCAGGCCCACAGCCTCAGTAGTCGAAAACCAGTGAAGCAAAAAGCAAAAATTTGGGGTGACCATAGGATAGCAGACCCTACTCTCCTACACAACCCCCCCCCCCAAACGCAGGGACATTAAACTAACCTTGACCAGATAAGTCTTCATGTTCTAAGTGGAAGTACCTGGAGAGACCATCTGCATTACCATGGTCAGTCCCTGGGCGGTGCTCCACTGTAAAGTCCATCCCCTGTAGGGAAATGGACCACCTGCGCAGTTTGGGATTTTCACCCTTCATCTGATTTAGCCACAAGAGGGGCTTATGGACTGTCTGAACTAGGAAGTGAGTACCAAACAAGTATGGCCTCAACTTCTTCAGGGCCCAAACCACAGCAAAGGCCTCCCTCTCAATAGCTGACCAACGTTTCTCCCTGGGGGTCAGCCTTCTGCTAATAAAAGCAATGGGCTGGTCTTGACCATCTTGATTAAGTTGTGAAAGCACAGCTCCCACCCCCAACTCAGAAGCATCTGTCTGTACAATGAACTGTTTGGAGTAGTCAGGACTCTTCAGGATAGGTGCAGAGCACATGGCCTTCTTCAGGTCATCAAATGCCTTTTGACAGCTAACTGTCCACTGAACCTTTTTTGGCATCTTCTTGGATGTCAAGTCATTTAATGGTGTCACAATGGACCCATAGTTTTTCACAAACTTTCTGTAATACCCAGTCAGGCCCAAGAAGGCTCTGACTTGTGTCTGGGTAGTTGGAGGAGCCCAGTCCTGTATGGTCTGGATCTTGCTCTCCAGTGGCTGAACCTGACCTCCACCTACTAGGTGGCCCAGGTATACAACCTTGCTCTGCCCTATCTGGCACTTGGTAGCCTTGATAGTCAGGCCTGCCTTTTGCAGGGCCTCCAGAACTTTCTTCAGGTGGATCAGGTGATCCTCCCAGGTGGAGCTAAAGACAGCAATATCATCACGATATGCTGCACAAAAGTCATCCAACCCAGCAAGGACTTGGTTCACCAACCTTTGGAAAGTGGCAGGTGCATTCTTCAAACCAAAGGACATTACCACAAACTGATAATGTCCACTAGGGGTAGAGAATGCTGTCTTGGCTTTTGACTCTTCAGCTAGTCTGATCTGCCAGTAGCCAGCTGTCAAATCAAATGTGCTCAGAAACTTGGCAGAAGCCAATTTATCAATGAGCTCATCTGCTCTTGGAATAGGATGTGCATCTGTCCTAGTGACAGCATTGAGACCTCTGTAGTCCACACAAAATCTCATTTCTCTCTTTCCATCTTGGGTATGAGGTTTTGGCACAAGGACCACTGGGCTTGCCCATGGGCTCTCTGATGGCTCAATCACTCCAAGCTCCAACATCTTTTGCACCTCAGCCTTTATACAATCCCTGACATGGTCAGGTTGCCTGTAGATCTTATTCTTCACAGGCAGACTGTCACCGGTGTCCACCTCATGGGTGCACCAGTTAGTTTGACTAGGTGTGAGTGAAAACAAATGTCTGTGGGCTTGCAAAACTTGTCTGCAGTCCATCTGCTGCTGGTTAGTGATGCTGCCTGCCAAGGCTACTCCATCAACTGAACCATCATCAGGGTTCTGAGAAAGCAGGTCTGGGAGAGGGTCACTCTCTTCCTCCTGTTCCCCATCTGTGGCCATGAGCAAGCTCATGTCCTCCCTGTCCACAAATGCTTTCAAACGATTTACATGAAGCACCCTGTGGGGGCTCCTAGGGGTTCCAAAGTCAACCAAGTAGGTGACTTCTCCCTCTTTCTCAATGATAGGGTATCCATTTGTCCTGGAGTGCTGCTGGGACCACTGGCTCCAACACCCACACCTTCTGCCCTGGCTGGAACTCAACCAGAACAGCCTTTTGGTCATGCCAAGCTTTCTGCAGTTCTTGACTTGCCTCCAGGTTTTTGGATGCTCTCTCCATATACTCAGCCATCCGGGAGCGGAGACCAAGTACATAGTCCACAATATCTAGCTTAGGCTTTTTGAGAGGTAACTCCCATCCTTCCTTCACCAAACATAGTGGACCCCTCACAGGGTGGCCAAACAAAAGTTCAAAAGGGCTGTAGCCAACCCCCTTCTGTGGGACCTCTCTGTAAGCAAAGAGCAAGCAGGGTAAAAGGATGTCCGATTTCCGCCTGAGCTTCTCTGGTAAACCTTTTATCATTCCCTTGAGGGTCTTGTTGAATCTCTCCACAAGCCCATTGCACTGTGGGTGATAGGGTGTGGTAAACTTGTAGTTTACTCCACTCTCCTTCCACATTGCTTTTAGATATCCAGACATGAAGTTGGTACCTCTGTCTGATAACACCTCCTTTGGAAAGCCCACTCTTGAGAAAACTGCAATGAGGGCTTTTGCCACCACAGGTGCTGTGGTGGTCCTTAGGGGAATTGCCTCTGGGTGCCTGGTGGCATGATCCACTACCACCAGTATAAATCTGCGCCCAGATGCTGTTTGAGGATCCATGGGACCCACAATGTCTATTCCAACACGTTCAAAGGGCACCCCCACCACAGGTAGTGGTATTAGGGGGGCCTTTGTGGTGCCACCTGACTTACCACTGGCTTGGCAAGTGACACAGGAGCGACAAAACTCCTTGACATTTTCTGACATATGAGGCCAGTGAAAGTGTGGAACAAGCCTGTCCCAAGTCTTGTTCTGGCCTAAGTGTCCTGCAAGGGGAATATCATGGGCCAAGGTGAGAAGGAAACCCCTAAACTTCAAAGGTATGACCAACCTCCTGGTTGTACCAGGCTTGGGGTCTCTAGTCTCTGAGTAAAGGAGTCCATCTTCCCAATACACACTATGGGCACCTTGGGCATTCCCTGCAGCCTCAGCAGCAGCTTGCTGTCTGAGGGGTTCAAGTGAAGGGCAATCTAATTGGGCCTGCCCCAGGTCTGCCCTTGAGGGTCCCCCTGTCCCCAGAAACTCAACCTGATCAGGTTCAAGTTCCTCAGAGACAGTCTCCTCTTGGACTGCAGAATCAGTTTCCTGTGAAATCTGATCCTCAACCTGGGGCAAGGGGGAAGACATAGCCTTAACCCTCTTGCTCCTTCTCTTGGGTTGTGGTTTGTCTATTGTTCCAAGATCCACCACTGGTTCAGGAAGGCACTTCTTAGCCCGAGTCCTTGTCACTGCAAGGACATGTGCTGAAATCCCTAGCATTTCTGCATGAGTCCTGTACTCCACTTCTGACCAAACTGAGCTTTCAAGATCATTGCCTAACAGACAGTCTGCTGGGAGGTCTGCACTCACAACAACTTTCTTTAGGCCATCTACCCCTCCCCAGAAGTTCACAACAGCCACACTATGGGAAGTAGTGGAGTTGCTTGCATTGGTCACTAGGTAACTTTCACCTAGTACAATCTGTCCAGGGTCCACAAAGTCAGGTGTCACCATTGTGACACTGGCACATGTGTCCCTGTAGGTCTGAGCCAGTTTCTCATTTATCAAAGGTGTCTGCCTATATTTGCCCAGGTTACTGGGACTCACTGTAGTGGACAAAGCTAAGTCCACATCATATAGGAGAACTGCCTGGGTAGGGACTCTGACTAGGCCAGGTCCCACCTCAGTACCCATGGTTAACCCTACTACACCCTTTGGCTGTGTACCACCACTGCTTACTGAACTAGGGGGTGCAGGTGCTTTAGGAGCTGCAGTGGTGGGGACTGGATTTTTCTTGGTGCATTCACTGCCCCAGTGTGAAACTGATTTGCAGGTATTACACCAAGGTTTCTTTGGGCCATCATTCTTCTTTTTCTTGTTTCCATTTTGGGAACCACCCTCCTTATTACTATTTTGGGGGCCTGAAGACTTCTGGTCCTTTTCTTTATCTTTCTGATTCCCACCCTTCTGGTCTGTTTTCTTCTGGTCACCACCTTGGTTCTGGGGTTTCTGCTTAATCCTTGTTCTGACCCATTTGTCTGCCTTCTTTCCCAATTCTTGGGGAGAGGTCAGATCAGAGTCAATAAGGTATTGATGCAACAGCTGGTTTGTACAGTTATTAAGGATCTGTTCTCTCATGATAAGATTGTACAATCCTGTATAGTCTGAAACTTTACTTCCCTGCAACCAACCCTCCAGAGCCTTAGTGGCACAATCAACAAAATCAGTCCAGTCCTGAGTCTGTGCTTTTCTTTTTTTTTTAAATATTTTTATTGAGAGGAAAAAAAAATAAAACATTTTGGGCACACATATAGCACAGAACACAAAATATAAATACAGATATTAGACAAAAACTATTATCAAGAACATCTATATAACATCTATATAACGTTAAGCAAATCTTTTTCTTCCATATAGACATCAAAGCATAAAAAGGAGAAGAAAATTATTACATCAGACATGGCTTTCATTTAGCCTTTCTTTCCAACAATGAACTGGTTCCCATATTTTCCTACCCAACCTCCTTGCCCTTTTGCCTTTCCTGGCATATATGCCCTTTTCGATATTGAACGTCCCCAATAACAAAGTAATCCATTGTTGTATTACTGGAGGTGAGGGATCCAGCCAGGCTCTAGCAATCAACAATCTATACACCGCCATTGCTGCAAATAAAAATTCACAATGGTCACCATCAAATCCCCTAACCCCTAACATAATTACAGTTGGTGTTAGAGTCACATTCAATCCAAGTGTACGAGCCATAAATTCTTCAATAACCTTCAGTAACATTCTTAATAGAGGGCATAACGCAAAAATGTGAATACTATCCGCTGCCGGTGTACTGCAGCGAGAACAAGTAATCCCTGCAATACCGCCCCACTGTGCAATACGATCCGGTGTATGGTAGAGTTGGTATAAAGTTTTGTAATGCTGGGATTGGAGCGAGGCAGAGTGAAAAACAGAGCATCCTAACTCCAACGAGTCCAAAAAAAACTGGCTCTGTATCCCTAATTTCCCAGCCCATTTATTACCAAATTTTTCAATATCGTCCTGCTTCACTTTTGCCAAATTAGCATAAAAATGGCGAATGGAGCACCCCCCTCCTTGCTCTATGGCTTCCAAAATATTATTTTTTACAAATCCACCCTCGCCTCCTTTTTTCCTATTGAGAAAACTCCTGATCTGCAAATACTTAAAGAAGCTTTGTCTTGGTATGTTAAATTTTGCCATCAGATCTGAGAATTGCATTATCTTTTCCTCTAAGCCCAGCAGATCTCCTATTTTTTTAATTCCATTTCTATCCCATTCTGCCATAGTAGCATCTGCAAAAATTAAAGGTGGAAGAGTCTTATTCCTATATAATCTGGTGTATCTGTTGTATCTTCCCAATCCACATTTTTTTGCTACAGCTGACCAAATGTTATGTGCAGCAAAAACTGTCTTAAATCTTGTACGTTTGTAATAAGAAAAATCAGTGCAGTTTAAAAAAGCATTCGCCGTATCTGAACCCAATACAATAGAGTGTATCATAGTCGAGAAAGCATTAACATTCAGATCCACTTCACTTGCTCCAATCAGACCCTGGGTGTATTGAAGAACAGAAGCCCAGTAATGTACTCTAAAATCTGGAACTCCCCATCCTCCCCTATTCCTTGGTAAGGTCATAAATTTATAAGCCCGTCTGGTCTTCCCGTATGACCAGATAAATTTATTCAAAATCGACTCCAGCTTATTGAACCAGAATGATTCAAAAATAAGAGGTATCGTCCGGAAGAAATAAAGAAATTTGGGGAGTATAAGCATTTTGATGACAGTGCGGCCTACCAGCGTGAGTCTAAGATTGTTTATCCTGGCCAAATCTAAGCTTACTTTCCTCATTAGGGGGGAGATGTTACGTTCTACCACTGTCTCTAAACTAGGCGATATTACAACACCTAGATAAACTGCTGCAGACACCACCCGTGAGTCATTACAACATACCATTACGTTTTTAATAATCTGCGTTTTTGCACTATTAAGCCTATATCCAGAGATTATACCAAATTTAAGGGCCTCTTGCTCAATTTCTCCAATTGCCGTAGATGGATCCGGGGTAATTATAGCGACGTCATCTGCGTACGCCAGCACATTGACTTCTAGCCCATTAGAACAAAGGGGGGGAATACTAGGATTGCAGTTAAGATAACGTAAATACGGATCCATATAAAGTGCAAAGAGGAGAGGGGAGCTGGGACATCCTTGCCTTGTTCCTCTTTTTATTTGTACTGCCGCAGTTAGTTCTCGATTAATTTTGATTCTGGCCGTTGGTGCCTTATATAGAACCTGAATTGCTCTAATATAGCTATCACCAAAACCGTAAAGTCTCATTAACTCCCACAAGTACTCCCATGCGACCCTGTCAAAAGCCTTCTCGGCATCCAGAAATAAAGCTGCGACAGGGCCGCAGGCAACCTCCATAGCATCAAAGCAGGTAATCACTGTCCTAACATGTTCTGTAGTACCCTTCCCTGGGATAAACCCATGTTGAACTGGGGATACTAATTTCTCTATAACGGTGGACAACCTTGTTGCCAAGATTTTCTAATACAGCTTCACATCCGCATTCATTAAAGCAATAGGTCTATATGACCCAGGGGCCGTGGGCGGTTTGCCTTTTTTCAGAATGACTATGATTTCAGTGCCACCCCATGAGTTTGGAATTGAAACTTCACTCTGAGCTTGAATAAGTGTATCCAATAACTCCAATCTGAGAACTAAAAAAAATGTTTTATAGAATTCAATCGGAATAAAATCTGGACCTGCTGCCTTAGAAGACGGAAGATCTGATAAGGCTGCCGTCAGTTCTTCTATCGTTATAGTAGAGTCTAGTTTTACTTTTTCCTCTAATTCTAACTCATTAAGTTGGATATTTCCTAAATAATCAATGATTTTATCCCTACCCACCTCAGCTTCTATATCATACAATTCTGAATAGTATTTCCAAAATTCGTTTCTAATATCTACAGAATCCGAGATCAAGTTACCTGAATCGTCTAACATATTTTTAATATCACCTGCAGTAACTTTTTGTCTGGTCCTGATGGCAAGAATATGCCCCACCCTCTCGCTAAACTCGCAAGCTTGTTCTTTCTTTGCTAGATAATTTGCTGCTATTTTGTTGGTAATCCTTTCAGCTATTTCAGCCTTTAGTACCATAATTTCCAACATTTGTTGATCCAAGGGGCGTCCACTCGCAATTAACCTACTCAGCTCTGCCTCAGCAGTCAGGAGGGAATTAACTTGTTGTTCTGTCCTTTCTCTTTCTATTTTCTGTCTAAATGTTGAAAAGCTAATTGTCTCTCCCCTTATTCCTGCTTTAAAAGCATCCCAAGTGCATCCGCTACTAGCGCTCCCCTTATTATTAAGCCAAATCCCACTAATCCACCTTTCCATATGTTTACGATATCCCTCATCCTTTAGTAAAGCTCTCTCGAATGTCCATTTGTATACCTTTCTTGCAATACCATTTAAACTAACTATCAATAACAAAGGATTGTGGTCTGAAACCAGGCGGGGTAGCTTCCTAATCTGTGTACTGGAAAGCAAGGAATTAGATATTAGAAAATAATCCAACCTTACCGTTATTCTATGTGGGGCAGAGAAAAAGGTATCACCATCTGTCTGCGGGTGTAGATTAGCCCAGACATCCGATAAAGCGTTATGTGCGCCCATGTCTACTATGGCCCTATGCACCCTTTTCTTGCGCCCAGTATATTGATGCCCCAATTGCAGCTCAACACTGGCAGGACGACTGATATTAAAATCCCCACAACAAACAATAGGTTCTATCCAGGTTGATAGTTCTTGATCCAGAAATTGAAATATATCCGGCTCATCACTTGTTGAGCCGTAGACAGAAACCAATGTAAACCTAGCTCCTCTAAAGCCTACTTCTACAATAACCCATCTCCCCCATATGTCTTCTTTACTCCTAAAAACTATACAATCCGTCCCTCTCCCCAAGATCGCTACCCCTCGTGTTTTTGAGGCTTGTTTAGTAAGTGCTAATACTTTAAAGCCCAACTGTTCTAATAGATAACGCTTACCTCCCTCCACATGAGTTTCCTGTAGACAGATCAGATCTGGATACATTGACTTACAAAACGCTGAAACTCGTAATCTTTTCTGAAGATCATTAAGACCACAAACGTTCATTGCCATAATACGGCAAGCCATTAAAAAACATCAAAAATTGGTACCAACTCCCTATTCCAACTCTCAATCTCACCCATTACTTCCTCCCTCCACCATTTGTGTAAGGCCTGTAACTGCCTCAAAGTGTATCTCAGTGCATGCAATGTGTGCCATTTTCTTCCCCCCTTCACCCCCCCCCTCCCCCTCCCCTGACCCCCCCAACACTATCCCATCCCCACCCCCCCTACAGGCAAATAGGTCAAACATGACCTATGTGTGGACGCCAGGGAAGCAGCAGTCGCCACTCCTCCCCACCACCATTACGAATTCCAAAGGAACCATTTTATTCATTTCTCCTTATAACCCAAAACTTCCTTCATGTAAGCCTTCGCCTTAATCTCAGAGAAAAAGAATTTAAACTGGCCTTTGGTCACTATTTTCAATTTAGCGGGGTATAGCAAATAAGCCTCTGAACCCAAGGCCTGAATATGCGGTATCAACTGCCTCAACCGCCATCTGCGCTCCACTGTGGCATGGCAGAAGTCTGGTCTTGCAAAGAAAGAGACATTGTTAAATGTACGCCTAGATTCAGGCTTAGCCTTATCCAGTATCAGCTGTCGCAGGAGAAAATTCCCTACAAAGAATAACATAGCCCTCGGGCGCCCCCCCTGAGCTCCATCTTGTCCCCTTTTGAGAAAAAATGGAAAACGGTGGGCTCTTTGAATTTCGGTTTCCCACTGCCTCGTAGTTAGTTCTGGGAAAGCCCCCTTTAGCAGATTTACAACAAACATTCTGGGATCCTCCCCTTCAAGACCTTCTTCCACGCCTAACAGTCTAATATTGTTGCGTCGCTGCCTAATCTCAAAGTCCTCCAGTTTCCAGTTAACGTCTTCGGCCACCTTTTGATGCTCCTCTTTATACATTTTTAAATCTCTCATATCATCCTCTACTTTGCCAGTTCTTTCCTCCACGTGGGCAACTCTCTCCACCATCTCGTCCTGCCTTTTGCTTATATTTCTTAGTTTGTTCTGAATCTTCCTTGACTCTTGCCTTGCCCTCCTACTTTCGCCCCTAGCCTCAGATTGCATTAGTTTCAAAGTATTGAATAATAGATCAAGCGTAACCGGGGGTTGAGGAGGCTGCGTAGAACCTTGATCACCAATCAACGTAGCCGGACTGTCTTGTTCCAAAAAAGAAAAAGTAGTAGTAGAGTAGTCCCAAGCTAGCTTTTTAGTAGGATCAGTGGTACTGCTTGCTGTGGAGGGCTTTCTTTAAGAAAGACGTTTCTTCTGCGTAATTTTCTGAGCTGGGGAACTGCTGGAAGTATCTATACCAGTGGACTCATCTGTGCTAATTTTGTCAGAAGGTAAGGACTGCGATTGAGAATGAGAGTCTTCATCAACAGAGTAAAATTTCTCTGTGGAGGCAGTTCCATTAGTAATACCCACTTCAGCAGAGGTAGAGGCAGAGGATTCACCTCCTGTTTTAATCTCTCCATTTTCCATATCTAAATCCATGACTTCTGCCCAGGTTAAAGTTTTAGAATCAACACCTTCCATACCTTCATTACTAGCCATTTGTGCATACGGATGAGTCTCTGACTCTACCCCCAGCCCAAGAACCGGCTTGGCTAAGCTCCCGTTTTCGTCTGGCAACTGAGCACACATGGCCCGACTGTCTATTGAACCCTCAAATTCTTTACTCACTTTTGACTTTTCTGTGCGTTTGGAATCGTGGTTCCCAGGTTTGTACCTTTCAGCAGTCTCCGCAGTCTCAAGCTGGAGCTCCTCCAAACCTGTGTCTGCTCGATCTCCTTTCCCAGCCATAACGGCCACAGGCAGTATCTCAGACGGCTTCCCTTCTGTAGGTCTTACAAGTTGCCTAGCAACCCCAGCACCGGCACCGGCTCCGGTTCCCGCTCCAGCATCAACACCGATACTGACACCTGCTCCTGCCCCCGCTCTGGCGTCCGGGGTGAAAATACTGAAATCACCAGGTTTGCTTCCCACAGTCCCGCCGCCTACCGATGCCGGTGCGTTAGCAAAGCTCTCTGTTACCGTAGGCTGGCGCAGCGTGTTTTCTTTGATTTTAGTCTTATTAACGTTCACCGGCTCTTTCAGGGAAACCGTGTTGTCCGGGCCGGTTCTCTTTACCGTTGTCTTTTTGAGGCTAGAAGCGCTTTTCTGTGCAATGGTTAAGGCAGAAGCTTTCAGGTCCGCCTTATTTTTTTCCTTTGAAATCGAGCCTCCCACAGAGTCTGGATCTGTAGCTTTTCCTCCCTTGCCATCTTTTACATCGTTTCCGCGTTGCGGGCGTGGAGGCATCCTAAACCAGGTTTTTAAAATCAGCCTGGTAGCTTCGGTCCTGATCTTCAAGGTCCTCTCTATCTGAGTCCTCCTCCTCCTCCTCTTCCTCCTCTTCTTCCTCCTCTGGAGTGGTATCAGTTACAGGGGGTTCACTCCATCTCCTGACTCTAAGGGAACTGCATTCGCCTTTTCTAAGTCATCCTGTTCTAGAATGGCTATCAGGGAAGGACTGGTGGGACTTATGCCCCTTTTTAACCCTCTTGAGATGCACAAGGCAACCAAGTCTTTGTGGGTTAGTCTGTCATAGCTGGAAGTTGCCTTGGTAAGGTCAACTATCACAGGAGCAGAGCCTGAGGCCTTTCCTGTGTCAGGCATGACTCTAGTGTGGTGTAAGTGATGCACCTACCTACACTAAGTGTTTCCCTACTGTACCTTGCTAGTGAGTTGTAGTCAGGGTGTGCTAATCCCTTTAATCTACAACTACTAAGTTCAGTAGAACTTACTATGCTAAGCTTTTGATTTATATGTACCTAAGGTACTTGATGTGATCTTTCAATTTGATAAAAAGATTGCAATGGTAAAACAACAGCAAGCTCAAATCCGCACCGCTGCTCACCAATGTGAGAAGTTGGCCTGATATATGATGTCTCCAATTCTGGAACCACCTTGTATCAGTCCAAACAACCCTTATGGTGTCTGGTTGTAAGTCAACCTTATTAGACAAGCTATCCTAGGGGTAGCATGGACTAAGCAGCCTTAAAGGCTTAACTCAAGAGGTCGTGTTAAGCGAGCTGTTTTACCAATCACAATCCTGTAATACCAAATGAAAGGACATCACACAAGTATATATTATAAAAATATATGTATTTATTAATTAAAATAATCCCCAGTATTCTTTATGAACAAAGGGGGCCCAAGCGTTAAATCAAAAGCACAGTATAACATACAAAGTTGCACAATTTTGGATGAGGGCGAGGGGCCACTCAAACCATATACTAAACAAATGGTATAAGACATACCAATCGATCAGTGGTTAGGCCTAGGGCCTAGGGAATCTCTGGGAGCAGTCAGGACAAGCAATGCTGAAGTCGGGAAAAGCCCGCGGGATTCGGGTGCAGTGCTGAAAGCACAAGCATGTACCAATGTTAAGTCAATGGTGCGTAAAAGTTACACAAATAGAATTTAAGGACACTTCCGCTGAACCTAGAAGGACAAAACTTTGGACACAGACCCTAGAGGTGTGTACCAGTGTGGGAACACCGGTGTTGCAATGTTACCTCACCCACAGGAAGCGGGTGCACAGGGTCGAAGTAGTGTCGGGTTTCGTCACGCAGGCTCTTGGTGCTTGAAGCTGAAGATGCTGCAGGCGATGGGAAGGAGAAGTGTCCGATGGGATCCAAGGGTGGACCCAACTCGAAAAGTACCTGAAAGCAGAGGTGACAGAGTCTGGGTCACTCAGTAGTGACCAGGGTGGAACCAGGATGGAACCAGGCAATGTCGGGCGCAATCAGGTGGTTGTCGAGGAGCTTCTCTCCGCTGTCACGTGGGCTCTGGGGCATCTACGAAGTCCAGAATCTGGTCACGATCTGTCCCACGCAGGCTCTCACTGTTGGCGCTGTTGGCTTCAAGATTGGAGCAAACAACACTTGGCAAAAGCAATCCACGCGGAACTGGGAGATTGCTTCTCACTCGGACCAGGAAGGTCAGAGTGGGGGCTCCTTTTCAGGGGAGCTGGTGTAAATCTGGAGCAACCAGAATCATAAGTTGTATTTCAAGTTTCGTCGGCACAGGGGCCACAAGCCAGCTGGCAAGTGACCGGGCCAACGCATTGAGCCAAAAGAAGCAGAAGGGCCCCACGCAGCACTCGTCGAGTGTGGAGGGCTGAACTTCGGTGCAAGAGTGGCTCAGGGTTGGGGCTTCTCAAACCCCGGTGTACAGCTTCGAGGGTCACTCGTGGGCTGCACGGTCAGCGTCTCGTGGTCTTTTCAAGATGGCGTGCCCCATGCTTCTGGTCACCTCCACGGGTCTCAGCTCTGCAGGGATTGTGGATCGGGCTGTTAGAAGGCAGGCAAGCTTGATCTCGTCAATCTCTGTCGCTCGAGTTCCGGCGGGAACTGCAACAAAGCAGACGTTGATGGCTGGATGGTGCCTGTTTGCACAGGGTGGTCACTCCTTGACCACAAGGGAGATTCTTCAGTCTTCTACGTTGAGTAGGATGTCGAAGGGTCCAGAGTTTCGTTTCTTATGTTTCATCAGGATAATCTGAAGTGCATTGGCACTGCTCCCACTCTTATTCGAATCTGGGGGACTGGATTACCTGCTAGGTCCCCTCCTATGGGTGGGACCCAGGAAGGGGGTGGATATACCCCTTTCCTTTGATCCAGGCCGCGCTGGGACTGGGGCTGGTGTGCCCCAGAACCGGTTTGATCGGATTATGCAAGGGGCAGCCTTGTGCTCCCCATGCAGCGTCTGGTTTCTTTCAAACCTCCCTGCTACAATCCACTATCTCCTGTCTGGGGGTGTGTGACACCTCCCTGTGACAGGAAACCCTTTGTCCAGGCCCCTTTGGCTGAGTTTCGGTCAGCTTCAGGGGGTCAGACTTGTGTCTGTGGCAGAAGCATCCATTTTGTGGATCTGAGGCCCTTTTAGAAATTAACCGCATTTCAGTAAAGTAACATGTCTTACCCCTCTAGAGGGGTGGAATGCTATCCCCGTCGCCAGAACTGGCGAGGGGATAGTATTCCAAATCGTATGACACCTTACACGACATGTTTTGATAAAGCCAAACCAAAGTTGCTATATAACCGCGAGGATTATAATGCACTTAATAGTATATGGTATGGCATTATCCTGAAACAGCTTAGGGATTTGTTCCCGACAGCTGCAGACAGGCTCAGCTCATGCCAGAGCTCCATCTCACATTAAACCACGCACTCTGCCTCCAGGATTGATAAGGCCTTCCATAGGAGTGGCTCACAGGTTTATATGTGTCCAGATATAGGTTTAGATATAGGTATACTATATCTAAGCAAGGGGTGATTACACCACCTTGCCCCAGCTGAGTGATCAGCCAGTTTTGTCAATTTTTTGAACCAGCCAAAGGTGACAAAAAATATGCTGCAGCCCCTGGTAGGCCTTGGTGGCACCTATGCCCTGAGCACCTATAGTGCATGGTACAGGGGCTAACAAGGAGTCCATTTCCAATTGTGGTATGTACCTATAGTACATGTATTAATAATTTAGAGAGAGAACAGCAGGCTGGGGGTCTGATTAGCAGGCCCACAGCCTCAGTAGTCGAAAACCAGTGAAGCAAAAAGCAAATATTTGGGGTGACCATAGGATAGCAGACCCTACTCTCCTACAACCACCAATTGGAGTTAGGCTTGACTGCTCACAATTGCAAATTTCGAGCAACATGTTTAGAAAAGTAAGAGTAGTAAATCAGTATCTACCATGCATACTGTCCAGTAAGTACCCACAGGACCGGGTCTAACTAGTACGTTTTAACCCCGGACCAAGGATATTTGGCATCTAATCATCATGTTCTAAAGCTGATCATGGCCGGAAACAGAGTGGCAATTTCCTTGAAGAGGCAGCCCCTTAGCCTATCCATCAGACTTACTGAGATCCCAGTTGTAGTCTAGTGGACTAGTTGGAGAAATGCAACCAGGAGATGCGTTTTTTAATCCTTGCCTCCCATTTGGCCAAATTGTGTGCTCTTGGGCAGTAATGTTTCTGAATTTATTGCCAGGGCCACTGGGATTATGCGATTGAGTGGCAGCTGCATTTTCCTCCTAATTATAGATTTTTGACCTAATCTATCATCTGCTGCATAATTTTCAGGTTTTAACAAAAACAATTGTTGTTTCTAGCTCAAATGGTTCAAAAGTTCCTATTAACACAACAACACGTATTGCCTTGCACCAGAAGATCATTTGAACACCTGGACTGGTTACCTTTCTGTTGCTTATTGCTAACTTGAATGTTAAACTGGTACTAATTAAGTGGAACCAATGCCAGGCAGTGGTAAGTTAAAAAATTACCATATATTGAAGTAATAATATCATAAAATGTACTGAATTACGCAGCATAATAAGCCTTTTTTGGTGCATGATTTACTCATCCCTTCCACATAATTTGACCCTACTTTACCATATAGTTCCAGTGGCTCTGCTTATTACTCTGTTGCCCCCTTTTTGGGAAGATTGGGAGTACTTTTATTCAAAGTATAACAATACACAAAGGACTGTCAATGGTCTGTACAACTAATGGGGGCAAAGAAAAGAAAAATGTGACGGACTCTGTGTCTACCTGGAAGGTGTGTACAACAAAAAGGAAATGAATCCCATCAGCCCACCCATATGGCAGAGCTTCATCATCTGGGATAGAACCAAAGATGGTCCGGTTAAGGAGCCACACACCTGTTGGAATTATGTGCTTCTCCAAACCCAAGGAACCACCAGTGATGGATCGTACCAAAAATCAAATCAGTTTGAGATGGTGTGGGATATTAAATTGCAGTGAGAAAAGAATCAAAAAGTGAGATGTAAAATTGGCTACCATGATTTAAGGAAAAGTTTATTTGGGAAAATCATGGTGTCAAGATTAAAATGAGTGTGAGACAGTTTGAAATAATAACTGTCTGTTAAGGATGGTATTTGGTCAACATGTTTCAGCCTTTGTAGGAAAGTTTAAGCCTACCCGGCTTTCGTCAGGACCTCTTAAACACTACTGCAATAAAGCTTGACCTAAGCTTAGTGAAAAAAGCAAAAATGAACACAAATTAATGATACAAAACATCCTACCGTACAATGGATTTTCCAGACGGGGGATGTCTGTTTCATAAAGTATTTAGGATTCTTTCCTAAAAAGGGAGATACACAACAACAAATAGGTAGAACACAGACACACATTTTAACTGTTTTTGCGCCATATATTTCTTTATGCCAATAGGTCATTCTCCAAAACGATAGAGATATGTTTTTTATTTTTACTCACCCAAAAATGCTTGGGAGAAAGCCTCGCCTCTTCCTGGCCACTGCTCAGGGTTGGAGGCCCGCTCTAATTTGTGAAATAGAATAGTGGGTGTCTGGTTAGATCACATCCATACTAATGATTCACTGGCACAAAGTGCCAAAAACCTAGGCATTGTTTCTGAGTACATGACAGACAGCAAATGCAAGGGCTGGCGTGAGAGTGAGACAAAGTTAGTAACAGATCTCTGATTCTAACAGTATATCAATGTAAGAGCAGTAAAAAAGCTCTTCAAGGCTAGCTGGTAGCGAACCTAGTTCATTTAGTAACAATAATACATAAGGAGCTCATCAAACTCCGCTTTATAATTGTAATCCAACAGCCTGTATGTTGATATCCAGAGCGCTCTCCTAAGAATAAAAACGCTTCGCTGTGTAAAGCTGGAAAATGAGCGCTCTCCTAAGTTATAAAGTAGGAAACCGCTTCGCTTTAGAGCGCTGAATGAGCTTGGCTTGCGTCGCTTCCTCACCTGTCCGTCGGTACCCCTGGACTAATCCTGAGCCGAGGGGGAGGTATCGACTGGAATAGGGAGGAAGTTAATATATGTTACATTGGCCAATGGGGTTGCTCCATAGCTGTAGGACCAGAGTGGAAACTGCATTATCAGCCAATGGAATCATTGTTACTGAAACAGGAAATGAAAACTGCATTATCAGCCAATGGAATCGTTTTTAATTAACTGGAACAGGGAGGAAGTTAATAAGTATTGCATGGGCCAATGAGGATGCTCCCTAGCTGTAGGACCAGAATGGAAACTGTAGTATCAGCCAATGGAATCGTTTTTACTGAAACAGGAAATGAAAACTGCATTATCAGCCAATGGAATCGTTTTTACTTAACTGGAACAGGGAGGAAGTTAATAAGTATTGCATGGGCCAATGAGGATGCTCCATAGCTGTAGGACCAGAGTGGAAACTGCTGTATCAGCCAATGGAAATGTTTATACTAGAAAAGGAAGTGGCTGCTTCTCAAAGGAAGTGCCCCACAGTACTTGGACCAGCCCACACACAGGATAGCTATAGGACCATAGTGGAAACTGCAGTATTAGCCAGTTATAAAGTATTTATTTATTTGCTTATGAGTAGTTTCATAGGGAGACCTGCACACACTGACTAAAAGGGAGCACCCATGTTGGTGGGTACAAACCCAAGTTCTTTATTAAGAATTTGTTCCTCAAGGTCACGAGGGTACAAGAGCTAATATTCACTATGGGACTCTCCCCTCTGTGCTAGGTCCTGCTTGTTGTTGTTGTTGCTGCAGATGGCCCTTCCTGCTTCGGGTGTTGGGAAAGGATGGTTCATCTTCCCAATGAACCTGTGGCTGGCCTCTCCTTCTACCTCTGCTCCGTCCACGGCCCTGTCCTGAGACAGCCTGGTCATTAAACCATTGTGGTGGAGGCTGAAAATTGGGCATTGGTTGCGAGAATTGTGGCTGATGATATCCCCAAGCTGCCAGAGGCCACCAGGGACCTTGTTGGTAAAAATGACCTCCTTGTCTCGCCCCCCTACGATTAGGCCTATTGAAACGACCTCTTCCCTTCCCCATTCATGTGCTACTGCACGGTGAGTCTGAGTCACTGAAGTGTGGGTCTGAGGAAGATGTGGAATAGTTAGACCCATGCCGTCTACCCTTCTTGTTGTAATCTGGAGGGTTGTAGTCTTTGTGTATTGTTATACTGTGAATAAGGGGTTTGTCTGTCCTTTGGTCTTTAAATAATTTTCCCCTTAGACCCTCCACCAATCTTGTTTTTGAAGTACTTTTATTCAACCTGAAAACTGGAATTCACTGAGATTTCGAAAAATGTACTGAATAATTCCTGAGAGAAGGGAGGTGCCCAGTGATATGTACTAGTCATCTAAATGCAGTACAGTGGTAAATATATAGTCTTTGCAACAAGTAGCAGTGTACTGCTGTCCTGGGTCTACTAATTTAACAAACTATTTGATACTGGGCAAATAACACTCTCTGTGTCCCTCATCCACTGATCTGACAATACGGCAGCACTTTGAAACAGGCTTGATGTGAGAAATAGCCATCAAAGGTGTACTCCCTGGCTCTGGCTCAGCTTGAGGTCCAGTTAGAACCACAAGTCCATAAAGAGCCAAGCTTTCATGTAGCATCTACCTGCCACCCTCCGTCCAACCAGGATGCTGCATTACAGCTACAGGTGCCGACTTTATACCTGGGCAACCAGCTTCCAGTCTTGGCATCAGCTCAAGATCCTGTGATTCTGGGCAAATCACTTAATCTCCCTGTGCCTAAAACATGTTAAGCACTCCAATACCCTTGGGTCCCGTTTGTGCTAAACAAAATCGCAAAAAATGGGTTTCATCCGTCATTAAAGGCTGTATGCACCTAGGGTTTCCACCTGGCCGCTTTTCTGTCCTGTTCTGTTCTTTTTCACGTCCCGGCTGGTACAAAATCACCTAAAGCTGTTATTTTTAGGCCTTATCAGTACATATTCAAAACTTCAAATATAAACAGAAAACACATTTAAACCTGTTCTAGAGCTGCACCCATCCCTGAGTAATAATTCAGGTAAACAAAAAAACAAACGACTTGTTACAAATAATACATATGCTTTTGTTTAAAGTGGTAGTTAGTATTGTGTACCGGTCATTGCATGCTCCTAAAACAGCAACGAATGGCCTGGATTTTTCTCCTGGAACGATGACAACCCTATTTGCATCCCACTATTTGACGGTGATCCTGAACCTGCATGGTGCAGGGCCCCTCCTGTGCAGCAACGCCCCCTCTCAGACACTGACAAGAATCTCTTTCACAGCTCATCAAGGGCTGAAAAAGTGAGAGCTGCTTGTCGGTCCGAAGGGCCTTTCCCTGTTCCTGGCAGCGCGCCACATACCTGCGAGGCAGTGCCGGACTGGGATCGCAAATCAGCTGCGGCAATTAAGTTCGATCAGCCTCCAGGGGGAGGGGAGGGTGCTGGTGGTAACACCGCTGCTGCGTGCTCTTTTGTTATAAGGGGCTGATTTTGCAGCACGGCTGCAAAACCTGTCCCCACTAACAAAAACGACCCCCACCATTCCGGCCCAATGGGGAATCGCCCAGTGCCCACTACAGCCAATCCAACCCTGCTGTGAGGCCCGGAGACAGGTGCCCTTCCCCTGGGCCTCACAGCTGGAGCATAGGTGCAAGGACGTGCGAGGCTGCCCGAGACCCCATATTGGTGGACTGAGCTCTGGGTCCTATGCCGCTGCCCATGCCTAGCATCATCCCTGAGCATATGATATTTATCAAAAATGTTTTAGTACTGTAGCTCTGTCACACCTTATATTGTATTTATATGGCCAATGAAGTTCTAGACAGCTCTAAGCATGGGCTTTGTTTTAACATTGGCAGGTTCGTTGTCTACTGTTCATGTCCACTTAAACATAGTTTAATACTCAGTGAATATTCAGGGTCTAACCTCGACTCGAACAAACCGTGTAGTCATCACTCACCCTCTACAAATACATCATCTCCTTAAGTTCAAGTTTTTATGCCAAGTTTGTGTCATGGCGGTGCTTTGCACCTGGGAGATACCCCACCCTTCTTTACAGCTCAGGTCCACATCCTGTTATTCTGATCCCATTCCGGACTCTTACCTTCGTCCTTGTAATCAGGAAGGTCCGGGCTGGTTCCGGGTGCATCAGCAAAGTCCGTTGGGGTGATGCCACTAGGACCTTCCATTGTAATTGCCTCTGAGAGCCCTGGTACTTCACCTTTCCCGTCCGGATCTCTCTGCACACTCAAGGTTCTGATGTGACAGTAGTTGCTATGGCCAAGGTTCTTAGTTCTGACATCACACAGACAAGGCCTCAAGCCCTGGTCACTGTGTAGATTAGAAGCCATGGCTTCCCATGAACATTCTGAGAAAAGCCTTAGCTGGGACAGAATATGAAAACCACAGCACCAGACGATATTGCGCTATTTCATAAAACTCTTTTAGAGTTTATATGCAGCGATGTGCAAAACTTTTTTATTCATGGGGAAAAAACTATGCTGAATTTCATTTTTTTAAATCAAAGTGGTGATGCTTTTAAATTCAGCAGTTTAAAAAATTTTTTTTACAAATAAAGAAAAGTTGAATCTTTTTCCCCCCCAGAAAAATAACTATTTTTAAATTTCATTTGAGGCCTTATTAAGAGTTTGTTGGATGGCATGCTCCGAAGCAGTTGTGGCGGAGTATCCTGCCCACCAACCTCTAAATAAGTTAATTGGGTTTCACATGTATTGCTTTGAAAAAGTAAAATTTCCAGATTTTTTTACAGTAAATGAAATATGTAAAAAAAATACGTTTTTCAAACATCAGAAAAAGTAAGAGGTTCAATTTGTGAAAAAAGTATATTTTTCACATGTTCTTTTAACTATAATGACATATATTTTAGAAATGTCAGAAGAATTGTAGGTGGCTTTTTAAGGTGGTAATCACTGTAACCCCAAAAAGGATAGGACCGGATTTGCAGAAGCTGGAATTTGAATATACTGCCTTCAAATGTAATTGAGAACAATTGATATAACATCACTTTTAGTTTAAATAATGTTTTTAACAATTAGTTGTATATAGGAGGTTGTGATCATCCTATGATTATTATATACATTCAGAATTGTTACTTGCATCTAATAAGTTCACTTTCATTAATATATGGCACTAAAGAAAGAATATATATATATATATATATATATATATATATATATATATATATATATATATATATATATATATATATATATACATATATATATATATATATATATATATATATATATCCGAAACAAGGCTCCCAAGTGCAGTCGTGCATGTTCTTAATCCTCTTATCTTCCTAGTCGACTGAGGGTTATATCTCTATATTATAAGTACTAATACTTTCTATATAATCTCTTCAGTCAGCCCTAGGACAGCTGTAAACACCACACGTACACAGGGGAGATAGTGACCAGGGAGCCCCCTGACACTTACTAAAAAATTAATGGCAATGTATTGTTACCTCATACAATCTTAGGGGGTGCCGCTCGTAGTCGTGAACTGACTCTACCTTGCCCTGTTTTTCTTTTTTAAAGGCTGCCACTTGGATTGCGGGACTGTAGCTGATTGAGAGCCTTACCCTGCTGCTGCTCATTGCCAACTTTTAAGACTTCACCGGGGCGCTCACGGGGGAATGGGACTGCGAGGCCCAGAGGTCTTTGCGCTGCTGGAACATCGCGCACCTGGTGCCTCTTCCCGCTCCTTCTCCTTCCCTTCCTATTTGAGGAACGCCCCTAACTGAACCGCGGGACGCGCGCGGGCGTGCGCCGGGCTAAGCCCGGGCAAAGGACGGGCCCTCTGAGGCCCTCCGAGGCTGGAGAAGGCTTGGCTGGGGCCAATTCTCTTAGTGTCATTTAAAGTATTACAATTGTATCTTGACCAGAATCGTTCTCTGTTTCCGGCACAGTGAAGGTAAAAGATGTTTATCTTGGGGCCAGCTGTGTTTTTTCGTGACCATCAAAACTCCTCTTCTGTGTGCGTAAGTTAGGGAGGTGCCAACAGGATCAAAGTTGCTTCTCTTTCTTTCGAACTATATTGGTCTCTGTCGATTTTCATTGTTAAATCTGATACTCATCATGACCGCTAAAAAATTAAGGTCTGGGCGACTATTGGTGGGCAGGACTTGCTCTAAGACCAAATCAAACCCCCTGCGAAATATGGATGTTTCCATTACGCTGTTAAAAGGAAAATGTCAACTATACAGTTTAAGAGAAAGGGGAAAGGACAGAGTCCCCGTAGCAGGGTTAAAGTCAGAAGACCATATTGAAAAAGAAGATGAAGAAGGACGAACAACTGTGAGTGGGTACAGCAACTATGTTGTTCCAATTGATTCGGCAAATATGGTAGAGGTTGCTGATCTTCTTACTGCTGGGGAGGGTGGACCCTTAGATCCCTTGAAATCCTCGGTCCTCTCAATGCAAGTTCCTGGGGATAAAAATATAAATAGTACTTTGACCCTCCATGGACCCTTAGGTTCTATTTCTAAAGCAGTGGAGGTGACAGTGCATAGACCCTTACTTTCATCCGGTGAAATACTAAAAGAACCCCTCGGTCCTTTTCAGTCTGCAGAGGCTCAAAGTAATGATTTTACTCTTCCAGATCTTGATATAGAGCTCTGCAAGAGATATATCACCTATGATTCTAGTAAGACCACAGACCTAGCAAATACTCCAGCAGCAATAGCCCCTACAGGACTTCAATTATATAGTAGTACCCCCTCTAACAAATCCCAATTTTTCATTTCACAGTCAAATATTTCTACGAGCCCTGATCTTAACATTACTGACATCCATCTTAACCAACCCACTAGGCACGATAAACCAGTCTCCGACTCTTTATCTTCTCTAGAACATTTGCTTTCTTCCATTTTAATGTTACTGGAAAAATGTGTTGGTGGCTCAGATTGTGTGCTGGAAACTGTAACCCAAATACTCAAGGTACTATTAGACAGTAAGCAGGGGAAGGAATCTAGTTTAAAATATGAGTCTATTCCAGTAGGGCTGAAAGTGACGAAAGATAAGGTAGCAGAGAATAAGTTTGAGAATGTTTTCCAAGATTCAGTGTTAACTGAACACGTTGAGAATTGTCAACCTGCTGAACGAAAGAAAACAGTAGTGATGTTGGGGAATATCCTTGAAACCCCATCAAAAGCTCCAGTAGCTGACTGTGCTATTGAGATTGATCAAGAAGCAATAATCGTGATGGACTCTGAAAAAAGGACAGATAAGGAGCTATTTCCCATCTTTAAACCCCAGACAAATGAAGGGAAAGAGGGTGTTCTGGATTCATCATGTGAGGGGAAAAAGGAAAAAACTGGGAAATTTAAAAAGAACAGAGGAAAAAAGAGGAAACCAACTCGAACATTCGCAAAAAAGAGGCAGAGAAAAATTAATTTTGAAGAACATTTAGAGACCTCTATTGGAAAAAACCTCTCTCAGGGATCTATGCTTAATGCATCTCAAGACGAGATTCGACAAGTTAAATTAGACCAAGAGATCCTGAATCCTATTGATCAGGTGATTGGTCTATCATTGACTCATAACGACTTACCCCCTAACACTATACCCCCATATCAGTTGCCTATAATATCGTAACAGGGGGGTCTACAAACACTATACACCTGTGGAGCAGATGAAATCTGCTAGTCAAGTATTAGTAGCCCTCAATCCCCTAGCTAAGTCGTTCCCTGATACAATAGGAAGGAAAGAGACTCCAAAAATGCCAAATGACATCCCTGAAAGGGAAAGTATAGATACTTTGCATTTAGATTTTTTCCCTCTGTTTGATACGGATCTTTTATTAAATAGACCAGTGCTGCTTAAATGCTTCGGGGAGATCGAAAGTCTGAAACTCATCCAAACTAATGACATAGACTTAGTTTCCCTTTTGAAAACAGAGGTTGGGAATCTAACGAGGGTAAGGTTTAAATTATTGTAAATCATATCCTTCAATGGTCTGAAGGGTTACAAAGTAGGGGGATTGACGTCACTCCTTTTCTAGAGAAATCACGAAATGGAAGTTTTGTTAATAAGCCCCTGCTACCCCTGGCAGTTTCGGGCAGCACAGATTGTCCTCCTGAAATTGAAGACTTAAAAATCAGTATTTCACAAAATGCATCTCCCTCCCTTCCCAACGGAATGCCGTAGAAGAGAGTCTCCAATGGAATTGGTTGCATGGTGTCTTGTCGAGCAAATCTAATAATAATCCCAAACTGTATTCCCATTTTTAGCAATGATCTAAAAATAATATTGTGGAATGCTGCCGGAATAAAGAATAGCTCAGAAAAACTACAATTCTTACTTACACTAGATGCTAACGTGATTTGTCTCCAAGAGACTTGGTGCGCAGAGAAATTATTTGTAGGAAAAGATTATTTTTCGCTAGATGGCAGAGCTACACCCTCTAGGAGAGGCCATGCAAGGGGCGGGGTGGCCTGTTTGCTGTCTAATAAGATAAAATGAAACTTTGCCCACTATATAGATTCTAGTAATCTTTTCCAGGCAATAACATTGTTCAATTTCGACAAAGTTGAAAATTGTAAACCAATTATTTTGATAAACGTTTACATTCCCCCAGATGCTTGCCATAATGTACTTTTAAAGAAGGTCTTTTCTTATATAAAGAAAATCACTGATATAGAACCTCCCCCTCATATAATTCTGTTAGGAGACTTTAATTGTAAAATCTCCAACCTCAGCCTAGAGATGTTCAGAAATAAGGACAAAGAGGAATCCTTGCCGATACCTCAAGCCCTTCTCCCAGGCAATATTAGGACAAACAAGAGAGGGAAAGTGCTTCTTGAGGACTTGACAGAAGTTGAAGGTATTATAGTAAATGGAAGGTTACCGTCAGATACACCGGCGAACTTCACCCATAAATCAAATAATAGTGAATCCATTTCAGACTATGTGATAGTGGGAAGTACCTCTTTCTCCCTCCTGAAAGATCTCTCGGTCTCCTATACATCTTATAGCGATCATAAAGTATTAACTATCACTGTAAATCTAAATCCACCTAAGACGGACCCATGGTCATTAAACAGTGAATTGGTCAGCTTTGGAAGGAAATTTGGGAGATGCCACTGTGATGTTAGGGCAATTAGCGGATTGGAGAGTATTCTAGAGGCTGCTGTGAAAAATTTGGTTAACTGGAAAGGATCAGAAATAGCATGTTTTGCTGATTTTATGAATACGGTGATTTCCATTGCAAAAAAACCGAATCAAAAAGGAAATACTAAAGTAACTCCTAGATCTCTTCATTTACTTAATACTGAAATAAACAAATTAGTAAGGGAACAGTATCTAATTTATTCACCCGAAAGATACCATAGAATAGTATTACTAAAAAGAAGGAGGAGTAGGGTGAAGGTTAAGATGAAAAAAGAGAGGGAAGATAATCTATGGATCAAATAGCGGGAAGCTGCATTTAATGGTCAAGCAAGAACATTTTGGTCTCTCATTGGGGAGGGTTGTGGAGTAAGATCCAGACCACTTCCACTACCCATTGAAGAGCAAATATGGGTTGGTTACATCCAGAACCTGTATGCAAGTAACGGAACGGTGGTTGGCTGTAGTGGAGCAAATGAGGATTGCTCTCCATATGGTCCGCCGTCTGAAAAGGACATCGAACTGGCCATTAAGGGTTTGCGTTCATCTGGGGCTATGGGTCCGGATGAGCTTCCCATCTCGGTCCTAAAACAAAATAGTGAAATGTGGAGCAAAATTCTTTTTCCGGTGTTTAGTTTTTGTTTTTTACGCAGAACCGTTCTCCCATCTTGGAAGGGGAGCATATTAGTCCCCCTTTTCAAGAAGGGAGACCGTGATGCTCCACATAACTATCGACAAATTGCCCTTTTGGATGCCATAGGTAAAGTCTTTGCAAAATGCCTTCTGAAGATGATCAATGATTGGGTGGTTAAAGGCAAAATTATACCCCACGAACAGACTGGGTTTAGGCAAAGGCATGGAACCATAGATAACCTAACGGCTTTGCAAGTTATAACTGAAAAATACATTAAGGTCCGAGGAGGGAGAGTCTATGCAGCCTTCATAGACTTCTCCAGAGCATTTGATAAAGTAGATCGTCCTTTGCTGTGGAGGAAATTATCGGACCTTGGCATGCCGTCCACCCTTCTGAAGTTGGTCCGGGCTCTCCACTCTGATACTTGGTGTAGAGTCTTGATGGGAGGGGAAAGAGGTATATCCCAAGCTATTACTTCAGTAAATGGTTTAATACAAGGTTGTTTATTGGCCACTTTTTTATTTTCCCTGTATATATCCAACCTCCCCTACGCCCTGTGTATATGTGAAGGTATTGCCCCTGTATTGGGCGGTAAATCGATTGTCTGCTTTACGCAGACGATATATTAATTCTGGACTTAACACCAAGGGGATTAAATAATCGTCTGCAGGCATTACATGAATACGCAGAGGCCCACCACTTGAAGATAAATGTGTCAAAAAGTAAAGTAATGTGCATGACGGGAAGGAAAGGGGAGTTTTGCCTGGTCTGTAGGCGGACAAAAATTGGAAGTGGTAAAATCTTATGTCTTCTTAGGAAAAATAATAGTTGGCAATTTAAGTGATAAGGCTCACATAGCAAATAATACTCGGAAAGCTATGGCACAAGGCAAAAGTTTAATTTCCCTCTATAGATCTACAGGTAGAAGACACTTTGCTTTTTTGCTAGAGGTCTTCCGTGCTAAAATCCCAGCTTCCTTACTGTATGGCATTGAATTACTTGATCTAGGAAAATACAACGGAAGGCAAAATCTTGCGGTATTTAACCACAGTTAATACAGCTTGTTCTGTGGCCACTCTTAGTTTGGAATTTGGTCTGCGTAGTAGTTGGGTTCAGGGCCTTGCAGGGATAGTGCGATGGGTTTCAAGCCTCGCAAAGGGAGAACCCGGTACTGTAAGATATCTTATTCAGAAAGAAATATTAGGAACTCTAAAAGAGTATTCTCTAATTGTAAAAATTTTTAGAATTGCAGCTGATCTTTCACAATTAGACGAATCTGTACTCCTTACACTATCTTCATATCATTTAAAGGCTACTCTGAAACTGGCTTCCTGGAAATTAAGTTTTAATGTGGATAGGGAAGCCCGTATCTCAAAGAAAGGTGTTGTTCTGACTATTAATTCTTGCCTGATAAGAAAAGTACAACCTTATGTTACTTGGAATCTCCCTCATGGAGTACGCCGATTTTGGTTTTTATTGAGGCAGGATCTTCTCCCTCTGAATAATGTATTGTCCAGATGGCATGGTTCTTCAGCTATGTGTAATCTTTGTAATAATTCAACTCAGGATGTCACTCATGTGCTTTTTGTCTGCCCGGCTCTACTTCCACATCGGCGTAAGTGGATGAGACCAATTTGCCAACAATTAACTATTCTGTCTGCCACCGCATTCATAGACGCCATTTATAATCCACCTAATGAAATGTTTTGCCACAGAATTTTTAAAATTTTTAAAAGCTTTTTAGAAATATATTAGATGTTTATAAAATGTTTTCTCTGTATTTTCTATTGTGATTGTATGAAAATGTATATTTTATTTTGTAATTCTTTTATGTGGATCTCATTAGAGTTCCAAAATCATAAATAAAAATCAATCAATCAACCATACAATCTTAGATGTCAACCTCTTACAATGGTGTTAGATATCTTAGGTAATGTAGGAATAATATTGCGTCACAGCCTGTTAATATCCTCTACGTTGCATCCCAGATGTGATTCATACTAGACAATGAGGTGTTATCATCTCTCACAGAAAGTTATGCAAATCTTCTCCGATATTCAAACCCATAGGTGTCTTAGTGTCCAGCTCGACGATATACCTGGATTCGAGCTGGCGCAACCTTTTCTCCCTATTACCTCCCCGTTTGTTTTGCGCCACTGCATCAATTACAAAATATTGTAAGCAATTCAAGTTGTTGTTATGAATTGCTTTGAAATGCCTGGCCACCGGGTAGGCTGAGTCGGAATTCACTATCGCACGTATATGTTGTAAAATACGAACATACACTTGCAGTTTTGTGCTACCTACGCAGCTTAAATTACAGGTACACTTTAACACATAAACTGCGTGATCAGTTCTGCAAGTGAAATGTTCTCTGAGTGTGATAGGTCTATCTGAGAAAGGTGACAAATATGTAGCAGTATTGATGTCAAACTTACAGGCCCTGCATGAACTGCACCTGAAGAAGCCCTTTCTTGGGGACAGACAGTTCTTTGTTTTATTTGTTTCTGGGCTATTCCTCACTAGGTCATTACGCATCGAATAAGCTCTTCTGTAAGTAACAGTGGGAGTTTCGGGAGGAAACTTTTCAAAGTTTGGTCGGTCAGGAGAATAGTCCATTGCTTTTTAATGATGGTTTTTATGCTCTTTGCCTGTCTGATGTAGTCTGTGATAAGTCTCAGTTCCATATTACCACTGCCCTGGATTTTGCTCAGATCTGTTCTTGCTGTTTCTACATGCCTATTGGGGTCAAGTAAGGCTGCATGATCCTTGACATATGCCTTCCTCATAGCCACATCCAAATTTGTGGATTTGTACCCCCTGGCTTCGAGTCTTTTTTTGGCCGCCATAAGTGATGGACCCGGGCTTCTGATGTACTACATGCCCTATGTATACGAAGAAACTCCCCATATGGAATGGTCGATATCGTGTGCTGCGGGTGAAAACTACCCGCATGTAACACAGTGTTGGCTGAAGTGGGCTTCCTATATAGGCAAGTCTCTATTCTGCCCTGTACTACTTGTACAGTGATGTCTAAAAAGTTGGCAATTGTCCCATCTATGTTTGCAGTGAAATGTAAATTGAGACTATTGTCATTAATTATTTCTACAAATCTGTTGGCCTGATCTTTTGTCCCGTGCCATACAACAAAAATATCATCAATATACCGCCAGTATTTGACACATGCATAGACCACAGTGAGGCATGTTGTGACCTAATGACATGTTCCTCCCACCAGCCTACATGAAGACATGCGTAATTGGGGGAGAAACATGCCCCCATAACCACTCCTCTTAGTTGTTGAAATACTGCACTATCAAACATAACACGTTGTTGTATAAACACCAATGGATCATTTTGATTAACATTTGTTTATGGCAGTACATTTCGATTGGTCTCTTTCCCAAAAAATGTTCCACAGCTCTGAATCCATCTGGATGGGAAATACCTGTATATAAAGCGGTAATATCCATGGTAAGAAAAAGGAACTCATCTGACCACTCTAAGTAACTCACTTGGAACAAAAAATCGGTGGTGTCTTTAATGTGTGTTGGTAAGCTAATAAAAAACTCTTGGAGGTAAAAGTCAACATATTTGGATGTATTCTCAAAGGTGCTGTTAATCGATGAAACAATAGGTCTTCCAGGCATAGGTAATTCATTTGTATGCACCTTTGGTGTAAAATATATGTTAGGTAATACTGGAACTTACTTGTATGGAAACACAAACTCATCTCTTAAAATGAGGCCGTCTTTTCTTCAAACACTCAGTTAGTCTTTGTTGTTCTTTTGTATTGCTCTTACTTGTGCCATATTTATTTTATTATAGCATGCTCCATCATTGAGATGTCGATATACCTCTTTTATGTAGTCTTTCTTGTCCCATAGCACAGCATTACCCCCTTTGTCCAATTTGTTTATGACAATGGTATTGTTCTTTTTTAACTTATTCATTAACACAGTATATTGTTTCATTTGTTCTTTGGGTGAAATATGTTGTGCCTTGGTTTTACGCTGTAACTTCTTAAACTCTTCTGTGATGCGGTCATGGTGGATGTCAATTGCATCACAAGACATTTTGGGAACACAGGTCAAAACTGGCTTGAATGGACTGTGCCCAGGCTTAGATATGTTAATTCCTTCTGCCTCAGCTCTTTCTTGTGTGTTACCGATCTGGATGTGTTCAACACTAAGGGTATGTAGGGTTTGAACAGGTGATATTTCTTTAACTTGCAGTCCTTGTATACTTGTATTGATGTTACGCTCTTGTTTATTTTTAATATCATGCTCCAAGTTGTTTTTTATCATGAAGTATTTCCTTAATATGATTTTTCGAATGAACTTGTAGACATCTACTCGGGTGTTACAATATCCAAAGTTGCTTGCTGTGCAGAAAGACAAACCCAGTTCCAGAAGTTGTTTCTCTGCTTGGTCTAAATCAGTGTTCGTAAGGTTAACAATGCTATTATCCTTTACTGTTTGTTTTTTTCCAATATTGCTTGTGTTGCCGCCTTCCCCTTGTTCCTGAGGCATTTCCTTCATTCGCGCCTCCTTACATTTCGCCTTTGTTTGTTGAGGCGTTTGGATTGCGCGGCAGTAATGACTGCTTGCGTTCCATTCTGATGTAGTCCAGCTCCTCCGCCAATGTTAGTTGGCCCAAATCCCCTGGCTCTGAACCTGGGTTACTGTCATCAGACTCTGAATCACTTGGAGTAAGACTAACATCCAAAGAAGATATATTGGATTCGCTTGCTGCCAGGTCAGTTCTTCTTGCATTTGCCGCTGCTTTGTTGGTAAAACTGCCCTTTTGCTTTCGCAGATTGTCGAACTTCCGAGCAAACGTAAAAATTTGCCCCTGTTCGTAGTCTTTTTTATCTCTGGCAAATTTAAATGCCTTCCTGTTTTTTTATAACTTCCTCCTGGTTTTTTGGTAGTCTTTCATATCTTTAATGCTCTTGTTGATGTAATCCTAACTACTCTGATGTTCCGGTTTGTTCAATTCGTTGTTGCTCCTTATTATTTCCTCCATATTTTTGTCTCGATCTATTTTTTCATATTTCACCAACAGACATACCAAGCGCATTGAAGCTTCCAAATTGCTTTCAGCCCACTCCTTCAATAGGAGGGGATGTGGGATAACAAAACTTGGAGCTAACATCATCCTTAGACCTCTGGGAATCCTTCCCACTTTGTGGTAATTCTCGAGAATGTATATATATATTCACTGAAAAAACCATAGGTTTGACACCAGTTATAGTTAGCTGGAAATTTTACTGACATAAAACCATTGAAATTCCCACGTTATAGTTAGTTGGACTCACTATAACTCGCGCGCCCGCAATGCACTGCTGATGATGTCACATATTACATCATTCATGACATCGTTAGTGACATCACTGATGACATCTCAAATGACATCACTGATGACATCACTGATGACATCTCAAATGACATCACTGATGACATCATCCAGTGTCTGTGTGATTCTGTAAAGTTAAAATATGTTTTACATATTGACGAATGAGTGTATGTATGAGTGTCTGGATGAAGGATTTAGTAGGCGCGTGACTGACTGTATGAGTGAGTGATTAAATGTGTCTTAGTGAATGCATGGGTTAGTGACTAAACTGTCTGAATGTGTACATCATTATGTTTGTTGTTGTGTAAGCTGCTGCATGTGAGAGTTGTCATATATAAATGACTATATATAACAGCCTGTGATTGCATAAGTGACTGTATCTATCAATATGTAATTGTATCAGTGATTGTAAAAGACAGTAAGTATGTGTTAGTCTATGTGTAAATAAGCAAGGTTTTGTGTGTATAACTGTATAGTTGTGGAAATGGGACTGTGATTGATTCTTTACATGACTAACTAGGTGTATGAGTAACTCCATGGATGAGTGGCAGTGTGTGAGTGTGTGTATAGGTGTATGAGTGCATATGTTGGTCTTGTATTGATGAGTGACAGTATGTATGAAAGATTGTATGGGTGAATGAGTGGATGTGTGTGTAGACCTAGAAATCAGTGAGTGCGTATGTGGTAAGTGGTTTTACTGTGTCAATGGTTTCAGGAATGGTAGTTTGTATTTAACACTAGGTGTATCATGTGTTAGATTAGAGTGTGAGGAGGTGTATTGTATTATCACATGGATGATGATGTCATCAGTGATGTCATCAGTGATGTCATTTGAGATGTCATCAGTGATGTCATCAGTGATGTCATTTGCGATATCATCAGTGATGTCATCAGTGATGTCACTAACCATGTCATGAATGATGTAATATGTAACATCATCAGCAGTGCATTGCGGGCGCGTGAGTTATAGTGAGTCCAACTAACTATAACTTGGGAATTTCAATGGTTTTATGTCAGTAAAATTTCCAGCTAACTATAACTGGTGTCAAACCTATGTTTTTTTCAGTGAATTTAATAGGTTTTTTAAATGCTAATTCCTAACTATAACTGGTGTGAAACCTATGGTTTTTTCAGTGAATTTCATAGGTTTTTTAATAGCAAATTTCTATAGCTATGAAATATTATATTTTTTATAATGAATCCTATATTGTATATTTATGTAATACTATTTTTTTATGTATATTATTCATGTTTATTTTTTTTTATTTTTTGCCCTGGAGCGCTCCCGGTGCGCGTACCGGTGAGTGCACCGGTAAGCGCAGTGTTGCGGCGCCCCGGTGCGCGTACCGGTGAGCGTCCCGTTAGCGCTATTTCCGCGAACGAAAACAACATCGTGACGTATCGCGTAGCCGCGTGATGCGTCTTATGACGCACGGCGTAAGCGCATCCGGAAGCGCCCGAGCGCATACGATCGCGCTACGCTACGCGCCCCCAGGCGTAAGCGCGTCGGGTCATGTGACCTGAAAATAATACTTTTCATTGGTTCAGAGCATTTTTTTTTTTTTCAAATGATGAAAGCCCCCACCTTTTTTCCTCATTCTTACTTTGTACTGTGACTGAGGAAGACCTGTTTGCAGACCTGAGAAATGGCTACAGTAGCAGCAGCAGCAGGAGCATCTCAACCACCACCACCACCACCACAAGGACCACCACAACACCACAGTGGTGGTGAAGAAGAAGAAGAGGAGGAGGAGGAGGAGGAGAGGCAGTTCCTGCCTGAAGATAATACCCCCTATAAACCTAAGGAGCACTTTGTGTGGGAGTTTTTTAAAATCCCAAGGGGTGCAAAGAAAGTAAATGCTGCAAAGGTGACATGTCTCATCTGTGGCAATGTACTTTCCAGGGGGAACTCTGCAAAAAAAATATTCATTTGGGAACCATACAATGCTTCGCCACATGAAACGCAGGCACCCAAACAACTATGCTGCGGCAGAGGTCAGAGAACTGACCAGAAACCCTCCCCAATCTTCTCCGAGCACCTCCAAAAGCAAACAACCCACTCCATCAGGTCCAGAGACAAGGAAGATGGTCCCAAATATCCAACGCCAGTTTGGAGATTACAAAATAGTTTGTATATTTTGCGGGACTACAATTTCCTATGGGGAGCAAAGCATCAAACTCATCAACCGTGCTGGAGACAACCACAACTGCAGAAAGAAACCTTAATTTTTTCCTGATTTTTTTTGCTCCTGTTGAGCAGTTTACAATTCCCTGTTTTTTGTTTGTCCCCATAAAAATTACAAAAAAATATAAAATTGTTCATAAAAGCCAAAAAAAGTAAAAAATGTTCAAAAAAACAATAAAAAAATATAAAACAACAAAAAGAATAAAAAAACAGTTCTTTTTAGAACTAGCTCCAATGTATAAAAAAATGCTACATTTTTTAAAAACTCTGTCATTCTTTTTTCTCCATGGTACGCTCCCCGGTGCGCGTACCGGGCGCTCCCCCCCCCCCCCCGCGTAAATCGAAAAAAAAATGGCCACCACATCAAACCTAGGGGGTCAGGGGGGGTCTACCCTGCCCCCTTTTGGTCATTTCCCCCTTTGTTTTTGCCACCTCTTGTGTCTCGATCCTACCGAGACACAAGATGGCGGCCGCTCCGGACTGTTTGGAATGTTGACAGACACCCGAGAGCCAATCAGCTTTCCGCTCGCCAACTCACGTAGCGCGCTGGTACGCGCCCCGGTGCGCGTACCGGGGCGCGCTTAGAAATATATATATTTTTTTTAACCTAAATTACTCAAAATCCACTGAAGCACATATCTTGAGACATAGCAAAGGCACATCGGGCTACCAGTCCCTACAATTTTGCCAAGTTTGGTGGAAATCCATTCAGCCGTTCGGGCTAAAAGTGAGTCCAACTGCCCTATGGAACTTAACATTGGGAAAACACATTTTGGGACCCCCCTTTTATCTCGGCCCCCGCTTGACGAATCCCCCCCAAACTTTCAGGGAAGGAGCGAAGCGGAGCTGGCCATTTTCTTGGAGAATTTCAGCCGATTCCGTCCATCAACGCCAAAGTTATTCTCAATAGAATGTTGCGGATTTCCTATGGAAACTAGGTCCTAACTATAACTACCTACTGGCGATCGCCAGTAGGTAATATATATATTTTACTGCACACTGTGCTGAATACGGCAACTTTCCTTTGGTCATCACCGCCTTGGGACCCGGATTCGGACTGCTGCATTCTGGGCCCCGTAGTTAGAGTACCTACAGTACTAACTACACCAGGCGGAGCCCCATATGGGGGAGGAACAGCCGCTATCAATCCCTAGAGCGGCAAGACATTTTGAGTGTGGACTGCTTCCTGGCTCATCATTACTCCATGGCGCTGACGAAGGCTCAAAACGCCGAAATGCATTCGCCTTGATGGAATTGTTGTAATAAAGGCTTCCATATCCGTTCCCGTGCAGGCCTCCGCCTTTTTCTTTTGGGGAAGGATTTCGTTTGCATTTCTACACACGTTTGCCAGTAACGTGTAAGGAGGTCCCCGCATCACAAGAGGCCTGATCTGCAGCTGGCAACGCTTCGGCAATTTCTCTCCGTCACGGTAGTGACACAGTCAGACCCGCCACAGAATCCGGGTGGAAGAGACACGGTGACGAGGATATTATGCCTCGCATTGGGTTAAGTTGCATTGCGGCAAACCCCCGTGAATACTACACTTGGTAATGTGGCTGATGCGGTGGGAAGGGAAGGAGGCTTTGACACGCAACTAATTAAGGGCACACGGAACTTTTACTGCACACTGTGCTGAATACGGCAACTTTCCTTTGGTCATCACCGCCTTGGGACCTGGATTCGGACTGCTGCATTCTGGGCCCCGTAGTTAGAGTACCTACAGTACTAACTACACCAGGCGGAGCCCCATATGGGGGAGGAACAGCCGCTACCAATCCCTAGAGCGGCAAGACATTTTGAGTGTGGACTGCTTCCTGGCTCATCATTACTCCATGGCGCTGGCGAAGGCTCAAAACGCCGAAATGCATTCGCCTTGATGGAATTGTTGTAATAGAGGCTTCCATATCCGTTCCCGTGCAGGCCTCCGCCTTTTTCTTTTGGGGAAGGATTTCGTTTGCATATATATATATATATATATATATATATATATATATTCACTGAAAAAAACATAGGTTATAGACCATATATAGTTAGGAATTAGCATTTACAAAACCTTGAAAATTCACTGAAAAAACCATAGGTTATACACCATATATAGTTAGGAATTAGCATTTAAAAAACCTTATTTTACTCACACAAAACCATTGAAATTCCATATATAGTTAGTTGTACTAACTATATATCGCGCACCCGCAATCCACTGCTGATCATGTCACATATTACATCATTCATGACATGGTCAGTGACATCACTGATGACATCACTGATGACATCTCAAATGACATCACTGATGACATCACTGATGACATCTCAAATGACATCACTGATGACATCACTGATGACAACATCCAGTGACTGTATGTTTCTGTAAAGTTAAAATATGTCTTACATATTGAAGAATGAGTGGATGTATAAGTGTCTGAACAAAGGATTTAGTAGGTGCATGACTGACTGTATGAGTGAGTGATTAAATGTGTCTCACTGAGTGCATGGGTTAGTGACTAAACTGTCTTAATTTGTGCATCATTATGTCTGTTGTTCTGTAAACTGCTCCATGTGTTGATCAGTAGCTATATGATTAACTATATGGGTCATTAATTGGTTGCCCAAGTAATTGTATGGGAGACTGAGAGTGTTTATGGGTGGCTGGGAGGTGTATGACTCTCTGCATAGGTGTATGGGTTCAAAAGTGCATGTGGAAACATCTGTATGGGCGGTTGACTGTGTGCATGAGTGTATTGGTGAGTGAATGGATATCTCAGTGCTACATGTCAAAGTAAGTACATATGTAAAACACAGTACATGTGAGAGTTGACATATATAAATAACTGTGCATAAGAGCCAGTGAATGTGTGAGTGGCTGTATGGATCATTGTGAACTTGTATCCAGGATTGTATAAGTGAGTAAATATGTGTTAGTATATGTTTCAATAAGTAAGGTGTGTATAACTGTATAGTTGAGGAAATGGAGGTGTGATTGATTCTTTGCATGACTGACTAGGTGTGTGAGTAACTCCATGGATGAGTGACAGTCTGTGAGTGTCTGTTTTCACTGAGTGTATATAAGGTTATATTAGAGTCTGAAGAGGTTCATCGTATTATCACATGAATGATGTCATCAGTGATGTGATCAGTAATGTCAAATGAGATGTCATCAGTGATGTCATCAGTGATGTCATTTGAGATGTCATCAGTGATGTTATTTGAGATGTCATCAGTGATGTCATCAGTGATGTCATCAGTGATGTCATTTGAGATGTCATCAGTGATGTCATCAGTGATGTCATTTGAGATGTCATCAGTGATGTCATCAGTGATGTCACTGACCATGTCATGAATGATGTAATATGTGACATGATCAGCAGTGGATTGCGGGTGCGCGATATATAGTTAGTACAACTAACTATATATGGAATTTCAATGGTTTTGTGTGAGTAAAATAAGGTTTTTTAAATGCTAATTCCTAACTATATATGGTGTATAACCTATGGTTTTTTCAGTGAATTTTCAAGGTTTTGTAAATGCTAATTCCTAACTATATATGGTCTATAACCTATGGTTTTTTCAGTGAATTTCATTGGTTTTTTAAAAGCTAATATCTATAGCTGTAAAATGTATTCTTCTTTAAATCCAAAAATATATTTTTAATGTTTATTAATAATTTTTAAAAAAAAATGTTTTTGTTTCGCTCCCGGTCCGCGAACCGGGAAGCTTCCCGTTAGCTCAATTTAAAGCCGCGACCCGGTCCGCGAACCGGTAAGAAATCAACATAGTGACGGTATCGCGTTACCGCGTAATGCGTCTTATGACGTACTGCGTTAGCGCACCCGGAAGTGCCCCGGGGCGCGGACCGAGGCGCGAAACGCAGCTCCCCGGAAGCGATCCGCGGCGCATCGCGAAAACGCGACGTATCGCGTTGCCGCGTAATGCGTCTTGTGACGTACCGCGTTAGCGCACCCGGAAGTGCACCGGGGCGCGGACCGAGGCGCGAAGCGCAGCGACCCGGAAGCTATCCGGGGCGCGGACCGGAGCGCGTAACGTAAGCATAACAGGTCATGTGACTTGTTAATAACACTTTTCATTGGTTCATTTCACTTTTGATTTCATAATGATTTAAGGCTAGGTCAGGTGACCTAAAAATAACACTTTTCATTGGTTGAGAAGTATTGTTTTTCCCAAATGATGAAAACCCCTCCTTCTTTCCTCACTCTGACTTTCATCATTGTGAGAGGAAGACCTTTACTACTATATGAGAAATGGCTTCATTGGTAGCTTCAGCTGGTGGACCCCCACCACCACCTCCACCTCCTCATGGGAAGAGAGGACCACCTCCCCAGGTCATTACCAACACTGAGGAGGAAGATGAAGAAATGGATGAGGAGGGAGAAGAACCACAGTTCTTAGAAGAGGTGCCCCGGGTTTCCAGAAAGAAAGCCAGTTTCATCTGGCAGTTTTATTCGATCCCTCGTGGCCAAAAAAAAGTCAATGCGAGGTATGTCACCTGCCGCATATGCAAAGAACAATTATCAAGAGGGACGGACAAGAAATATAGCTACGGAAATCACACAATGCACAGGCACATGACAAGGAAGCATCCACTAAATTACAGCCGGGCGGAAATAAGGGATATGCAGGACAATCCAAGACCAACTCCTGTGGCCAGACCAGGATTACCAATTGCATTAACACCAGAAGAGGCACGGGAAACTGTGCCAAATATACAAGAAAATTTTGGCCACATGATACACTCTTGTATGCACTGTCGTGCGTTGTTAGCGTGTGGCAACATGAGCATCAATGCTATAAACCTGGCGTATGAACACCATGATTGCCCTAACCGCCCCCAGTAATTTTTTTTTTGCTCCTGTTGAGCCCTTTTCAACGCCTGTTTTTTGTTGTTTCCCCCCCCCAAAAAAAACAAAAAAAATATAAAATCGTTCAAAAAATACAAAAAAAACAAAAAATGTTCAAAAAATAAAAAAAAATATAAAACAACAAAAATATTTAAAAAAAAGTTCTTTTCAGAACTACCTTCCCTTTCAAAAAAAATTGCTAGAATGTTTAGCACTCTGGCAAGCTCTATTTCTTTTGGTTCGCTCCCGGGTTAGCTTCCCGGTACGCGGACCGGGAGCTAACCCCAATTTTTTTTTTTTTTTAAAAAGAGTAAGTATAAGGAAAGTAAACAGAGAGTGATGTTAAAAGAAAGACAGCTATAGGGAGTAAAGAAGAGATACTGTTTAATAGATCTATTTACCGAAGAAAAGACGGAAGAGGGTATAATTGTGAAAAACAAAATAGATAACGAAGTGAAAGAAAAAAAAAGAGAGTATAACATTAACAAAGAAGAGTTTCTTGGAGAATGTGAGTGAATGTTCAAAATAAGATTAAAACATGAGGAATAACAGAGAGAAAAAATAGAAAACAGAAAACAAAAAATAACAGAAAAAGATTAATTGAAACAGCAAAGAAATGTAAGTAACATAGAGCCATATCATCAACATAGGCAATAAAAGTTTTGCAGCTTTTATTGGCAGAAATGTGTCGCTAAAGCTGCTTTTAGCGGCAGAAAACTGCTGCTAAAACCACTTTTGCACCAGTTTTCTGCCAATAAAAAGAGCAATAATTTTATTGGCTGTATTCATAATATGCCCCTTAGTGTGCTTCAACTACACAGAGAAAGCATTATGAACAAGTAGTGATAGAGTGATCAGTCAAAGACACTAAGAGTAATAGAGACTGAGTGAGTGAACAAGAGTGAGGAACTATGAGAAGAGAGGGACTGAGAAAAAGAGTGGAAGGAGTTGAGTAAGTAGGTAATAGAGAAAGGAATGAGGGAAGTAGCAAAGGCAGGAAACTGAGGGTTAAAGAAATGAAGCAGTGGAACTAATAGTAGGTGAATGTGATAGAAATGTAACGAAAAGAGTACAAAGCATTTACCTTATAATTGTCGTTAAATTACTCACTTTTTGTTTTTATACTTTCAATCTGTGAAAGAGAGAACAAACATTTCAAAAATATTAAAACATGTATTTAAAAATTACAAAAGACAAGGGAAAAGATTGAAGGACAAACAGTTTTTCAACAACTTTGACACTTACAGAAGCTTCTGCTTCTCCAGGCCCCCTACACAGTCCTAAAGATATACATTTTAAACTAACAGTATCTTGATGCAGATGAAGTGAGGCCTATCTTAAAACATGGTGCATCTTTTGCATTGCTGTTGTCTCAGAAAAGTGTTGCAAGACACTAAAATTTTAAATAATTGCTTCAGGATGCCAATAAGATGTGTCCTATCCAGAGGTTTGTTTGAGGTGAGGCCTACTCAGGGTTGCAGATGAAATTTCGAGTTGTTGAAGAGAATAGAGGACATAATACATGTAAAGGTCTACCAATGAAGTGAGTCAAGCCACTGCACTCTTGAACAAAGTCCAAACCTCCTATGTTTCCCTGGACAGACCTAAACTTGATCTGCACAATGTGATTCGTAATGATAGGAAACACAGGTGATGTAATTGAAATACGTGCAATTTATTTTGCTCATTTCACAATCACATCACTTGTGTTTCCTTTGCTTAGGTATCTCATTGTGCAGATGTAGTCTAGCATATGAAAGAATACGCAGAAGTGCAGCACTGCATGCAACAACTTTGACACTTACAGAAGCCTCACCTTCTCCATGCCTCCTACACAGTTCTACATATACATCATAAATGCAAACAGTACAGAATTAATTATACATGTTAAATGGTTTATTTTTGCTGTTCTCAGAATGTATCAAAATTCACTAAAAACAGTGACTTGAAGGTATTCATCATATAACAGCGGGGAAAAAAAAACACAATCAAAATGATTGTGTTTAAAAAACCCATACAACATAAGAAATCAGAATTCAGAACTCCTTAAAGTTAACTTACTTTCCATGACGTCAAAGGATGTCCTATGAACAGCTTACACTCTTTTGTGCTGTTATTACTTTCAACCCGCCACTTTCTGAAAGAAAATCTCCATCGTTTTTAAAAACATGTTACATGCAATAAATGACTTCTTGCTCTCTACCACAAGTTTCCACAAGGCCAAATCTTGTCAGACCCATTTATAACTCTTGGATTTCTTGTAAGCCAATCCCGTCATTTGGCATTTCCGCAACTTTCAGAAATAAAATGTTGAAGATCATTTTCACAATCCTGGAATAGTAATATCTTCCCCTTCTTGCTCAGTCATGTTCTACATTTCCTATGACACTGATACTGCTTACTATGAAGCAGACGTACACTAACTCTATGACTACTACAATTATTTAATTCTCTACATCACTTTCAATCACAAAGCAATGTAAAACAGTAGACAGCGTTGCAGACTTACATTCCCTCTACTCTATGTTTTGATTGGCTGCTTCAATTAGCTTATAAAAAGAAATAGTTTTTCTGAACTCATTCAAAGTGCATTTATTTCTCCATGACGTCCAGTCTTATGGTTAGAACTTATGTCTCTGAACTACACTTATCCTCAAGGCCAAATTGTGTAGGAGACATTAGAACTTCTTGAAATTCCACAGAGCACATCCCAAGATTATTTCCCTAAAATTTTGGTTTTAAAAACACCAGGTAAGAGTTTTTAAGGTCATACGGCAATTTTTTTTTGAAAATTAAAACAGAATCGTTGCAGAATGACCAGCCATTTCTAGACTTTAAATAAGCTGTGTAATGTCCTGATGTTATTGAAGGGCCGTCATGATATATAATTGCTGCAGTTACAAAAGTCCTTCCTGATATTGACAACTGCGAAGCTACAAAATTTTTAATTAAAGTTGTCAATTTTGTTCCATCAGGCCTACATCGTTGGAACATTAAAATGACATACTGGCCATATGTTCGTATAAATAATGTGGACATCATTTCAGATTTACATTGGCTACACTCCATGTTGTGATCAGCTGCTTTTACTAGCTTATTAAAGGAGACTGATTTACTGTCTGGCAAAGTTAAATATATAAATCTTTCTGAGTCTACACTAGTAGTACTTGATACCATACAGTTCTCGCAGTCATGCTGCCATTGATAAGAAAGCCCAAACAGCTGATCTACATCTACACCTTCAGCATGCAATACATCAAGCATATACATTAAAAACTCCTGACAATATTGCTGAATATTTTGAGAGAATTGTGTTTGGCCTGAACATCTGTCTAACAGATTTCGAATTTCAGACACACTTTCTATGTTTCTTCTATCAGTGCTACATTTCTCTAACACAGAATTTAACAAACTGCAAAATCTTTGATCAGAATTGACCACAATCTCTTCTTTTACATTTTCTAGAGAAAACAAAACATTAACCACTACATTAGCATAGCAGTTGACACCAGAACTGTTTTCAAATTGAAAACCAACAACATCTTCAACAGAATCCTTTTTGTTTCTGCTTGTAATTTTAGGTTCATCGACTTTTCGTCTTTTTGCTACAACCTCCCCAGTATTGGTCACATTTCTTCGTTTCCGGCCTACCACACGTTTCTCAAACAAAGGATACTGAGGCAAATGTGACGCATACTCTCTTCTTAACCTATTGTATTCCTTAACACAATCTAGATCCGCACAAATGTTTGTGACATCACACTCAATCAAGTACAATCCCGATAAAGTTCTAACTCGTGACAATGCCACGTATGCCATACCCTCCTTGAACACAGAACTGCCAATATTCACCAATGCACAGTCTACACTTAAACCTTGCGATTTATGGATTGTCACCGCATATGCCAAGCAAACAGGAAACTGCTTACGGCGAACATATAAGTCTTTTACAAGCAAAAATCTAGCAGAGCAACGACCAATTAGCTGTACTTCCTCAATGCCATCAAATTTAATTTTTAAAAATTCAATTCCATCTCTATTTCTGTATTTTACAAAATCAACAACATTACCCATTGATCCATTTACCAGACCTCTTTCAACATGTAAATTCCTTCTTAAAATTATACGGCAGTTCAAGCACACATTCAGAGTCTTTTCAAAACCTGCAGTTTTAGATATACTCTTCTCTAATGAATCCAATTTTGTTGTCAGATTCTCAGACAAAATAATTGTTGATCCCATATGCTCTACTCTGTCAATAGCTTCCAGTTTCACAATCTCTTGCTTTTCTAAATGCAACATTTTGATGTTGAATTTGGCACATTCTGCAAGAGTTGGCATCAAACATATTCCAGATTTCTTATCAGTAATTTTCTGAAAAATATTCTCAGGCACAACATCTTGTTCTGGATATAAATTTGACAGTAATCGTGCATGTAAAGCTTCTTTCCCATGCTCGGTCACTTTTCCAATTCTAACATCTTGTAGAATAGTCTTGTAAACTTCATCCTTCGCCTGACGCATATTTTCATGCAGTTCAGCATAATTGAAGTTTAACCATATATTGACGTTGCCAATGCTGCCTAGGCACTTCCTGGTATCTTCATGCGTGAGCATTTTGAACACAGGTTGCCCTTTCACTGGTGTCAGCTGCAGAAGATCTCCGAAAACAATGATGTGTTTGCCACCAAATAACACATCATACTCTGTTTTGAGAACTTCTTGCATCCTCAAATGCACAAAGGCAAGCATGACATTGGAAACCATGCTTACTTCGTCAATGATAAGAAGTTTCATTTTCCTCAAGATTCTTGAAACTTCAAAACAAGCATCTCCAGATAGCTTGTGATATTGTAATTTGTTGTCATGCTCCACTGGCAGCATCAGTAAACGATGTAAAGTAATCCCTTTAATGTTATGTGCTGCCAGTCCAGTTGGAGCGGTGACAACACAAGACAGCGATGACTCTGTCCTTTCCTGCAAATAGCATGAAATTGCTTTAATGAGGAAACTTTTTCCAGTTCCCGCTTCTCCACTCACGTACAGTCGGACAGGCTTCAACGACGTACATGAGCACTCTTTCTTGTCATGACTTAATCCATGATCAATTTGCATGGTAACTTCGTCATATATTTTCCTCTGCTCAACGTTGAGTTGTCTTTCCAACTCTTCTAAGTTAACCGCATCCTCCTGAGCATGTGCCATGGCTCTTTCCACTTCATTCATGGCAGTGGCAGCTTCATTTTCGATAACAGGTCCTCCTAGTGGATCCTGACTCAATGAAGCAGAACTCTGACTGTCCTGAGAACTGTCTCTGGCAATCTCGGCTGCAATCGTTGCTTCCTGCTCAATTTCCGCATTCAACATTTCTACATATTTGGGAAAAGCAGGACATTCTATGGTCTCCTTGGCGGCATTGAAAGAGTCTTCGTAACAGAGGAAATCTCCAAGCAGTTCCTCTTCTGCACGCCAAGGCTTGAAAAGTTGCAAAAGTGCTAAATAGAAAAACTCCTTTTTTTCAGGAGATTCGCCACTCAATTTTCGATGGTTTACCAAGTGGCATTTTCTTTGCTTGACCAGACATCCCTCACTTCCTATTACAGCATACACTCCTTTCTCAGTATCTTCTTTGATGTTCCTCTTGAATATGTAATTTTGAAGAACCTCATACAGACAAACATTGTCGAGGTGACTGCTTCTATTTGGATAATATGTATCCAACATGTTGGTCTTCAAAATGTCGGTACTGTTTGGCTCCTTTTCCGCCAAATACTCAATTTCCCGCACAGGTTTCAGAACTCGATTACGCGTTGCAGCAAGACCAAGACTCGCCCAAACGATACTCCTGGACTTGGCATAGAGACTTGCTGAAGACAACCGGTCAGAGCATTCGTAAGCTCCAATTTCTCGATGCGACAACATCTTCAGACTGAAACTGTACAACTTCTTGCTGAGGCTCTTTTCATGGGAAATGTCCTCCCACATATCCTTCAATTCTGTCTTCTCTTTTTTGGTGTTGTAAGACGTCACATACCGAGCCACAGCCATACAGTTATCAGCCACAAACTGTATATCCATGTTAGCATTCCACATGGACAAAATCACCGGGTTGTAGTCGTTGATGTACTTGGACTCTTCGTTCCTCTTCAAATTGTATGTGTTTTTAGGTGATTTCTTCATGACATTATGTCGCAGCGAAGACATCAAACTGTTTACTCTTCCTTTAGAAATCACCGGTCGTGGAAAGCCGAAACGACATTTGGTGTAGAACTTGTCCTTGTTTCGGAATTTACGACGGCAGTACTTTCCACATCGATGGCTTTGGAAACGCAGAACTTTTTCTCTTAGGCTTTTCTTCTCCTTTGCGTTTGGAACAGCACACGTAGAATACTGTTGGATGAAACTCATCACTGAGTCTTCTGGATCCGTTCCAAATTTAGGTGCATCCTTGATCCACAGCAACATATGTATATGAGGAGCACCTCTTGCTTGGTACTCCTTTCTCCAGAAGAAATCCAACACCTCTCCAAGAGGTGGATTCTTCTTATTCATGATGAAAGACATCATAGCAGCTTCAAATCTATGATTGAAGTACCTACATACATTGACTGGATCCAAAGAGCACAGTTCTCCGGGTGTCTTGAATTCGATGTTATCTACGTTAGCATTTGCCTCTCGTAGAAATTCAAGTAAGTCTTCCCAGCCATACTCGGCACAGCTCAGAGTGAGGAACCATGTGGGAGTACCTAAGTTCCTCAGCATACATTTTAAATCACCATGACGACGGTACCAGTACTCATTAGTACCACGCTGACACGCCATGAGATTAATCAGGTGAGAATCCAAAATACTGTCTTGGACATTGACTTTATCCATAAAGTCACTTGCCGAGATGTTTTGCATGTGTATACCACTTTTCAAGATGTGGTTCACTGCATATGACAGTCCAGACAGATCGCTTTCAAACAGGAGATGAAACAAATAGGGAATGCATTGTCGAAACCTAGCATCTCCTGCATACAATCGCAAAGTCCGGTATTCAGAAGCAGGAATTTGATGAGGTCGCTCATCATATCTTCCTCCCTGACCTGTTGGAAAAAGCTGTGGGAAACACCGAGCTTCCAAACTTTCCTCCCAAACACTAATGGGACTCCCTTTGGCTTGTTTCATTTGAAACAACTCAATAGCATTCCCCATGACTTCTTTGGAATGCAAAGGATGAACACTATAATGTTCATATATTTCTTCACTAGTAGAGGGTTCTACTTTCTCAATTTGACCAGCACACAAATCGCTATCCTCTTCCTCACTTACTTCCTCTTCTGCAACATATATATTCTTATAGTATTTATTATTTTTTTCAAATACAATGTTGCCTTTTTAACTTTCCTAACATCTACTAAATCTTGCCATATTTTCTTATTCTTTGTCGGAACCCCATTAACTAAGATAACCAGAGGTTCCTCTTCCACTTTTTCTACTCCAATTGTGTTAATGTTTTTCTTCAAATCTAGAGGCAAATAAACAACTCTTCCCTTTAATCCTCTCTGTAAATCTGATGGAGGCAATTTCCCTGTCTTTGGCTCCATTCTTACAATAGCCTGAAAGGGATGGATACTTTGAATCAAAATAGATTCATAAGTATTTAAATCCTTCAATTCAGAAGGAATCTCAACCAATTCCAGATTATTATGAACTGCTCTAGCAGGCATCTGGTTTTGATTTAATTTGCAACAACAATAAGTACACACACGTTGATCAAATCCCAAATCAAAACAATTTTCTACCATCAAGTATGTTGCAAAATCCTTCCATTCACTATTATTTTCCCTTTCACTTTTTGCATATAAATCCACTAACTTAGTCTGATTCTTATAATAAGTGCGTCGACAACACACACAAGTGAAATTAGGCCTCTCACTTGATTTCACCTGAAACGTCGCAATTTCCCTCTGGAAATTATCTGTACTGGAAACCTGTACACTATCTTCCACATTACCCTCTTCTTCTGGGTCAATTTCAACATTCTCCTCTTTACTTCCAAAGTAACAAAACTCAATTTATTCACATATGTTCTTCACATCTATTTCAGAACCATGCAAAAGAGCAGCGCATAATTGTTTAAGCATAATTGCTGGACTCTTAGCATAATACAACATTCTAACTAATTTCCTCACTTTATTATGATGCACTGCTAGCATCCTGAAATGATGAAAAACACTCTGGCATACTCTCCTGGAAAGACAAGCCAGTGAATGACCATGCAAACCTGTCACTTCTCTCACTCTGCAAGGATCTAATTCTTGCAACAACTTCATTTTCTGCTTCAAACTTTTCTTATTAAATGACCGTACAAAATCACAAAGCAAATTGATGGAATCCTGTCGCACACTGCAAATACTACTACACTTCCAGGTGTACACAGGACCCTTAGCACGTCTTCCTAAAACCTCATTACCTAACACCTCTTCTGCCTCTGTTGTCACAAGTTTTTCTTTTTCAACTGGACAACCATCTTTCACTTCATAAGCACGACCACTGGTGTCAACTGCATGCACCAAATCATTATCCTGGAAATAACTCTCCTCATTAAAAAATGCCTCACAGCTTGAACTATGCATCCATTCTCCAGAAAAAATTTCACAAAAATTACTACGATTAACTATTCTCTTCCATCTACTATTTCTTTTGAAATCATAAATTGCCTTGTTTAGCTTCCTAATTCTATTGATTATCAAAATAAATAACTTACGTTTAATTTCAAATGCCTGATCAATAACTTTCTCAACTTTTTTTTTCTCTTATAAAAAACCAGTTTCTGTTGACCTTTCTTAATATTTTTTAACAAATTGCCAATTATCCTGTTGCGGAACATTCGTTTATGAATGTCCCTAAACTGTTGTTTCCTTCTACTATCATGCACAGAGTTATCTCTTGCTCTAGCAGTAACATTTTTGATTGGCCTTTCCTTTCCATTTGATTTGCTTATCTTTTTATGGACTGAAACATTTTCTGTAGTAATATTTTTTTTACTACACATATTTCTTATGAAATATTTTGTGCTCTTACCCGGTGCTTTCTTCGTGACTTGACAAATCTTTTTGTTAGAGGACTGCTGCTTATTTTGTTTCACCTGCTGTCTTTGACGTTTTGCAGCCTTTCTCTGTCTTTCTATTGTTGGCATGGTGAAATCTTGAAATGATCTGCAGTTGAATCTGTGGTAAAATATAATAAAAAATGTTATTAACCATTATTACCAAACAGTAAATCAATAACAATGATCAAAAACTTAACACACTACTTGACATTTTAAATAGAAGATTTTTTAGTCCTTGGCAAATTTACAATACAGAAATAGCAGAAAAGAAATGACATTTATATTTATGTTACCTGTGCTATTTTATATGTGAATCTGATCTAATTTTATGAGCATATTTTAATATTTTATTGAAGACACTACACATAACCTGTTTTTGAAGGTGTCTTTATTTTTAAATTAAACGGTTTACATTTTTACTTTTTATTAATTATACATTTTAAAAATAAATGTTTATATTTCCATAGGCTCAAGCAGGTCAGCTTCCCACCCTATGTCATATAATTCGGACAAATCTGCATCCTCATCACGCTCTTCTTCATCCTCAGGATTTAAATCATCCAATGGATCAACATCCACTGATGTTTCAATTACAAGTTCAATGATGAGGTCAAAATCAACTGATTGCAGATTGTCACTCATGTTGATGTTGTCTTTATCTTTAAAGAAAGATAACAACAATGAGATGTTGCAGAGTAAGAGACAAATCTCAGAGATTATAATAGTAAAATTGTTTAACAAGAGTAATATTTTGCAGCTATTATTTAGCCATGTCCAGCAATGCTGATCAGGTGAAGACTATGTCTAATTTTTCAGTGAACAGGACTCATCTCTTCTTAACCTTGGATAAGCCTCACCGACTCTGTGTGTCCTGCACATACTTAAATGTAAAGGGGCAGATTTATGTTAAATGGCACATCCCCAGGCATGCACCAGTTAACGTGCACCGCTGCTCTGCCACCCATGGTGTGCCGTATTTACAATCAGATAGGAGAAAACTGCGTCAAAACCCTGCGCCTGCTTTAAGCAGGCATAGGTCTTGACGCAACATTGTGGAGATGGGGCACCCCTGAGCCTTGCTTGAGCTGCATCGCACTTGCGATACAACTCCAGCAATCACTACCTTTACATCACAGATACATCACGCATCTGTGCCATTTTTGCCCCATGATGCCCCGCATTGTAAATGCAGCACACCATGGGTGGCGGAACAGCGGCACAGGATGACTGACACATCCCTGGTGATGCACCAGTCATCATAAATCTATCCCTAATCTTCTTATCTTGTTACAGATGAACCGCCATATGTACCATCAAACTATTTTGCATTTCCTAAATAGCGAATTTTAAGGAATAAATAGCAATTCTTTACCTAATTTGCTATATTCCCCCAAATTTCTTTTTCAGGGGTGCAGTCGGGTGTTCTTGAGACACCCCTGCACCCTTGGAAAAATTCCTAATTTGCAATGAGCAAATTGCTAATTGCAAGTTACCCATTCATTTCCATGGGCTAGGAGCCTCATAGGAATGAAGGTTTAATTTGCGATTAGCAATTTGCTCATCACAAATTAGGAATTTTTCCAAGGGTGCAGGGGTGTCTCAAGAACACCCTGCTGCACCCCTGAAAAAGAAATTTGGGGGCATATGGCACACATACATGCCCTAAGGGCATGTGTTGGCGTCATATGGGACCTTTTGTTTTTTTGAAAAAAAGCTTTTTGAAAAGAATTCACAAATTACCACCAATTTACCACAATAGTTTCCAAATCCTTAATGTCATTTTTTACATATTTTTTGTTTGATACATTGCATTTAAGTAATCGCAAAATTTGCAAATCCTTCAGTGCAATCGCAAAATAAGGAATAGCAAATGTTGCTATTCCTTATTTTGCATCAAACTTGTTTGATACATACCATTTGTCTAATTAGCATTCGCAAAGGCCGAAATTCGCAGAATTTTGATCTTTGCGAATGCTAATTAGCTTGATACATATGGCCCCAAGTGAGGCCTGTCTTGCAACTTTGAGAGTGTTGTTATTTAATATAATTTTTTGCTCGGCAGAAAACCTTTTGAATTATTTAATACCTGGGATCAGTGTATTAGTAAGGGAGATAGGTAACCTCCCTATTCTGCCTAGTAGCAAGAGGAGTTACACGTCAATTGAAAATAGCCTAAATTACTAGCTGTGCGCCCTATCACCTGTTGCCTTTTTTTATTTTCTGCTAATTAGGTTGGGCTGCCGCCATAGGCGTATAATAACTATGAATCGTGAGCAAGAAGCACTTGATCTATTTAAAAACCTTAGTACAGGCTCTTCTATTAATATAGCAGTAGCCTCGACAACACACACCAAACAAGAGGGTCTTAGAGCCAAATTCGTCAAATTGGAAAGATTAAAAATTACAGAACTTAACAAATGGTGGGATGCTGTAACACTAAAGCAGTACCTAACCCTTAATAGAATCCCGAGAGGATTAAGGTCAACTATTTTGCCAGCTTATGAAGATTTGGAACCAGACCTACTTGATAAATGGGAGCACGAATTAACTACCAGTTCTTGCAACCTGATAAGAATTCTCATCGACAATGCTGAACGTAAAATAGCGAAACTACTGGTTGAAATTCAAACTGTTGAGGATGAGATTAAGCAATTAAATTTACCAGAGGCAACTATTAAGAATTACAACAAACTAGATGAGATACTGGCGAATTTACAAGCAGATATCAAGAGAAGGAAAGCTCGTAAGATCAAGAGGGATGAGCAAGATTACCTAACGGGGAGGGTATTTACCTTTGCCCGCAAATTTGACTATCTATTCCCAAAAGGGTCAGGTAAAATTAGAACTCCCACCCCTCTTAGCTCAGCTGTAAACACATCTACAAGTAGCTTATCTACAAATGAGGATAATACAGAAACTCCCGCTGCTCCCACTGGAGATAACATCACCTCCAATATTAATTTTTTTGTGGAAGTCAGAAGAATCAGAAAAAGCAATCGGAATATAGGGGAGAGATTTGGCAACAACCAAACAGGAAGACAAGAAGGGGGAGACGTAGCAAACGCAGGAGAAGTAGCCCCAGGGATGAGAGAGAGACTGAGATCATGGAGGAAGTAACTTCAGGAACCAGCGAAATTGAGGTAATCAACCTTTCTTCTGTTAAGCTGTCTGAGAGTATGACTAGTGTATTAAAAAAAGATTTTGGATTCTGTCCCACTAAAAATATTGATTGGTATACCACTAAGATTGACTTGTATAAATTTGTAAGGTTGTTGAAGCTTAAAAAATTTTTCTCTACTAAGGAGGATGTAGCTGTGAAAACTCTAAATAAACCAGTTTTGAGCGAATTAACTATCCAAGAATTGTATGATACTAGATTACTGCTCTCATTGACGGAATCAGAAGAGGATCCAGTAACTATGAATTCTCTTTTACATGATTTAGAAATAAATCCAAGTCTTTCAAGTAAGAGTGGCTTAAAAGAAAGATCCAAATGGACACCTCAGCTGTCCACGGGTAATGTGGTTGACGCCTTTTATAAATCGGTTAATCTTGAGATTGATAACCAGATTAAAAAAGAACATCATCATAAAAGATTCTTTTCAGACAACTTGAGAACGGATGAAAGGGAAGCATTACGTAAACTTACAGACCACCCAGAACTAATAATACGTAGAGCTGACAGAGGTGGCAACATTGTTGTTATGAATCGTGCCGACTATAATGGTGAAGTATTGTCACAATTGAGGGATAGTAGATATTATGAGAGGATTAAATCTAATCCCCTAGAAATGATCAAGACTAATATAAACACTAAACTGAGGGTCTGGTATGAAACAAGTTTATTAGATCACGATGAATATTTATTTCTCAAAATTGACTCCCCAAAAGCACCTTGTATGTACTGTCTGCCCAAGATACATAAAAACAAAGAGAAACCGCCAGGGAGACCGATAATCTCGGGCATTGGGGGACCTACTGAGAAACTCTCTGAATTTATAGATTCATACCTTAGACCTTATGTGCAGAATTTACCGTCCCATATTGAGGACACGAAACATGTTCTCAATATAATGAATGATGTGACATGGGAGAATGACATGATCCTAGCAACTTTGGATGTAGTATCTCTTTATTCTAACATTAACCATGATAAAGGAATACAAGCCATAGAAACTTTCTTAAATGGCAGGCCAATTGAATATCTGAATCATACATCCATGTTACTGGAAATGACCAAAATTGTACTGGAAAACAACTATTTTCTATTTGAATCTACCTGGTACAGACAAAAGATTGGGACAGCGATGGGCTCCAAATTTGCTCCGTCCTTCGCGAATCTCTTTATGGGGAGACTGGAGGCGGAGCTTATTTGGGGCCCAAAAGGCTGTCAATGGATCGATCATATTTACTACTGGGGTAGATTTATAGATGACTGTTTATTATTTTGGAGAGGCACACCAGAAGAACTAGATAGTTTCTTTCAATACTTGAACACAAATGATATGAACATGTCATTCACCACCCATTTTAGTAAAGAAAAACTGACCTTTTTAGACATTGAACTTTTTGTGGAGAATAACAAATTGGGCAGCCGTATGTTTCGTAAAGAAACCAGCTGCAACGCACTACTTAGAGCAGACGGTTGCCACCCGACTAGCCAAATAACATTAATCCCATATGGGGAAATGATCCGAGCAAGAAGGAACTGCTCTAAAGATGAAGATTTTCACCGAAATGTCATAGACATGACTAAGAGATTTGCTAATAGAGGATACTCAGACATTGTAATTACTAAAGCGGTTCGCAGAGTCAATAGGTTAAAGAGAGATGAAACCTTGAAACCTAAAAATAAATCTGAGGTCCCGTCTCATGACCAGAAACTCAGAATGATTACCAATTTTGGTAAGGGTAGTCAAAAACTTTTTAATATCATGAATAAATATTGGCAAATGCTTACTTCTGATAAAGACCTAAAACCTTTTTTAACAGAACGTCCAAGTATAACATACAGAAAGGGAATGTCACTTGCCAATATAGTGAGTCCAAGCTATCCCAAACCTGTTACACCAACAAGTCAAAGTGACTGGCTTCGGACATGTCCAAAGGGATTTTATCACTGTGGAAACTGCAGCTCATGCAGATGGGCAATGAGAAAAGTACAAACCTTTGAATATAATAATACTGGGACATTCCGTATCGAATCTTTCATTAATTGTGAAACATCATATGTTGTATATGTAATTGCATGCCTATGTGGGAAAATATACGTAGGCAGCACTGTGAGGAAATTGAAAGACCGTATGATTGAACACTATCGGGCATTGAAGAATGGTGATACCAGGTATCCAATTTCCTCACACTTGATCCAAAATAATAATGACTCTGTAAGGCATAAATTTTCTTACCATGGAATTGAGCAAGTGACATTAGATAGACGAGGAGGGAATAGACTACTGCACTTAAGACGTAGAGAGGTAAGATGGATTATGGTCCTTAGAGCAGTTGAAGATGGTCTTAACATTGATTCTGAGCTCCAGTATTACTTAGGAGACCATTAAGAATATGATAAAATGATTGTATAGAGTATCTATTTATCATAACTGTAACCATGATATAATCAGATGTAATTTTACGAGATGTGATTACACTTCTGCTTATGCCTTTAATCCCCCATAGGCTGTTATGTTTAATGTCTTGAAAAAGAGATTGTAATGGAATGGTGTGCGATGCCAACAGCTTTGACACTGGGGGTCGCCGCTATGCTAACCCCATTAGATTTCATTTCCACTTTTCACTATTGAAATACACTGATAAACTGACCACTCCAATATGGTGGAATGCTAAATACATCTAAGCAGGCTGTGATCTTTACTGTCACGTAGATAGCACAACATCACTATATAGTTCTTTACTGTCATGTAGATAGCACAACATCACTATATAGCTATATTGGGGTTATGGCCAACTTAAAAGAATAATTTATTTTAGATCAGAGAGGGTCAGACCATTCATAAATAAAAAACTTTTTTGAGTTCAAAATTTCCGTAAACCGTATTAAAATTTAACTAGTTATCATTGCAATCGCATATAAAAATTGTAATACGGATTTCATGTAAAGTAAAGCGCTAAATCACGTTAAACCATACACAAGATGGCTGCCAAAATTCACAGTACAATAACACTCATTATAAAGTATTTAATGCTCAACCTATATATATGAGCACACTAACTTGGCTGCAATTTGCATTATAAAGTTACAAGGAAAGGTATTATGCGGCCTAAATTGTCTAATTTTAGATATACATGTAGCGCTCGTAATCACGCTACTACTTACACAAGATGGCCGCGCAATACTTCAATACGCGGTACATACTTGCAAAATATTAACTTAAACAAGATGGCGCTCGGAACAAACGCCGGTACGCGAGCAGATGGGAAGAAGTAAGAGGAGATAGACACTCTTACTAGGTGAGTGCAAATGATTTCACCGATCGTTCTTCTAATCGAGATACTTTGACATACAAATCGAATTTTAAGACACTAATGTTGTTAAAAATATTCTTTCATAGATACTGACAGACGATTAAGAAGTGGATAATAATACTAGATACTGACAAACGATTAAGAAGTGGATAATAATACTAGATTCACAGATTTCGTTAAAGGTAAGGATTACTGCTAAAATAGTTGCAAAAAACCGCTGAGCATTAAAAAGATAGAGGGGTGAATTATGATTTTAATTTACCCCCTTATAGCTCAAACAAAGTTATCGGTACCGCGCTTATAGGAGTAATAGGCGAACTCTGGACATTTGAATGGTAAGACCTTTCCCAAGTTATGATTAACATTTATTTTGAGTAAACTGAGGACACATATATATAGTCATGTCCCTCTTTTTACAGAACCTGCATAATAAAATCGGAAATTTAACTTTAAAGAAACGGAAGGAACATACTATTGAATTGAGAACTGAAACTTAGAGAAAGGTAAAAAACTTCATTTGAAACTGTAGGGAAATGGACTTTGAGTAGATATGAAGAGTAAAACAATTACTTCTGGGGTTGAAGTGGCGGTGATCAACAGGACGAAGCGGGGGGCTCCATACCACTCCATAGATTAAGATAGATGAGTAAATAATTTTTGTAAAACTCTTGTGAAAATGTATGTATAAGTGTACAGATTGTGTACAGAAGGCTATAGATCCGAATGATTTTGATGTGTACTACTTTATGACACTGGGAATCACCAATTTATAAATTCGAGACACGAAAGTATTGGGAACTCTATGCCTGTCTTTCACTCAGGTGGTGTTAGATTAATTAATATTAATATTTTCTAATTATTACAGTTGGTTGTAAATAGTTAAGTATACAAGGTTTTTATTTTACTTTATACATTCATTCTGGTTTTCAGCCCTGATGAAGTTGTTTTAAACAACGAAACACGTGTCGGCTGACCTGCTTAAAAGGCTGATCTGACTACAGAAAATATTGAAACTGATGAACTGAATCAAGAGAAATAAATATGGACTAATCTACACTGGATTCTGGTGTCTAACTAGTGAATGTATTCAATGGACAATATAAGAATATTGTGACTAAGAACTTTGAGAGTGTTGTTATTTAATATAATTTTTTGCTCGGCAGAAAACCTTCTGTCTTGCAACATGGTGCATCTTTTGCATCACTGCTGCATCGGTTTCATGTGGTGCGTTTTTTTTACACCATGACATATCTGCCTAAAAGCATCAATTTGTAATTTTGTCGCCTCATAGCAAATCTTTTGCACCGCCGCTGCATCATAAAAGTGACGCACAGTGGCGCAAAAGAGGCATACACCTATCATAAATCTGTCCCTAGCATTTTAAATGATTAATCCAGGATGACGATAAGGTGTGGCCTATCCAGAGGTTTGTTTAAGGTGAGGCCTACTCAGGATTGCAGATTAAAGTTACGCTTGATGAAGAATACAGAAGAGATAATACATGTAAAGGCCTACCAATGAAGTAAGTGATTTGCACTTTATTTCGCCAGTCATCATAAATGTATCCCTAAGCTTCTTATCTTGTTACAGATGAACCACCATATGTACCATCAAACTATTTTGCATTTCCTAAATAGCGAATTTTAAGGAATAAATAGCAATTCTTTACCATTCCTAATTTGCAATGAGCAATTTGCTAATTGCAAATTACCCATTCATTTCCATGGGCTAGGAGGCTCATAGGAATGAAGGTGCAATTTGCGATTAGCAATTAGCTCATCACAAAATAGGAATTTTTCCAAGGGTGCAGGGGTGTCTCAAGAACACCCTGCTGCACCCCCTGAAAAAGAAATTTGGGGCCATATGGCGCACATACATGCCCTAAGGGCATGTATGGGCGTCATATGGCACCTTTTGTTTTTTGGAAAAAAATGCTTTTTGAAAAGAATTCGCAAATTACCACAAACTAGAAGTTGGTGGTAGTTTCCAAATCCTTAATGTCATTTTTTACATATTTTTTGTTTGATACATTGCATTTAAGTAATCGCAAAATTTGCAAATCCTTCAGTGCAATCGCAAAATAAGGAATAGCAAATTTTGCTATTCCTTATTTTGCATCAAACTTGTTTGATACATACCATTTGTCTAATTAGCATTCGCAAAGGCCGAAATTCGCAGAATTTTGATCTTTGCGAATGCTAATTAGCTTGATACATATGGCCCCAAGTGAGGCCTGTCTTGCAACATGGTGCATCTTTTGCATCACTGCTGCATCGGTTTCATGTGGTACGTTTTTTTTACACCATGACATATCTGCCTAAAAGCATCAATTTGTAATTTTGTCGCCTCATAGCAAATCTTTTGCACCGCCGCTGCATCATAAAAGTGACGCACAGTGGCGCAAAAGAGGCATACACCTATCATAAATCTGTCCCTAGCATTTTAAATGATTAATCCAGGATGACGATAAGGTGTGGCCTATCCAGAGGTTTGTTTAAGGTGAGGCCTACTCAGGATTGCAGATTAAAGTTACGCTTGATGAAGAATACGGAAGAGATAATACATGTAAAGGCCTACCAATGAAGTAAGTGATTTGCACTTTATTTCGCCAGTCATCATAAATGTATCCCTAAGCTTCTTATCTTGTTACAGATGAACCACCATATGTACCATCAAACTATTTTGCATTTCCTAAATAGCGAATTTTAAGGAATAAATAGCAATTCTTTACCATTCCTAATTTGCAATGAGCAATTTGCTAATTGCAAATTACCCATTCATTTCCATGGGCTAGGAGGCTCATAGGAATGAAGGTGCAATTTGCGATTAGCAATTAGCTCATCACAAAATAGGAATTTTTTCAAGGGTGCAGGGGTATCTCAAGAACACCCTGCTGCACCCCTGAAAAAGAAATTTGGGGGCATATGGCGCACATACATGCCCTAAGGGCATGTATGGGCATCATATGGCACCTTTTGTTTTTTGGAAAAAAATGCTTTTTGAAAAGAATTCGCAAATTACCACAAACTAGAAGTTGGTGGTAGTTTCCAAATCCTTAATGTCATTTTTTACATATTTTTTGTTTGATACATTGCATTTAAGGAATCGCAAAATTTGCAAATCCTTCAGTGCAATCGCAAAATAAGGAATAGCAAATTTTGAATTAAGGACATTTTAAGTCATTTCCACATGTGCAGTGTTTTCAAATTATGATTTGAAAATCGTTTTTGGGGAAAAGTAATGGTTTGCAAATTTATGACAAGGACATAATGGTGTATGCTTCTCTATAAGGCATTTCAGTGTCTCTGATGTCATTTTTCCCATATTACATTATAAGACCTTTCCCCATGGAGCACATTCCTTGTAAATATGCTCCCACCTGTGCATGGTGAATTTAGATTTTGACTGTTTGAGTCACATAGCCATGTTAAAAGTGACCCAAAAAAATTGCAAACGCTTTAAAAAAACACATTCATGTGTCTTAAGGACATTTTAAGTCATTTCCCCATGGACAGTGTTTTGTAAGTGGCGCAAAAGAGGCATACACCTATCATAAATCTGTCCCTAGCATTTTAAATGATTAATTCAGGATGACGATAAGATGTGGCCTATCCAGAGGTTTGTTTAAGGTGAGGCCTACTCAGGATTGCAGATTAAAGTTACGCTTGATGAAGAATACAGAGGACATAATACATGTAAAGCTCTACCAATGAAGTAAGTGATGTCCACTTCATTGCGCCAGTCATCATAAATCTATCCCTAAGCTTCTTATCTTGTTAGACATCAACCGCCATATGTATCATATAACTATTTTGCATTTCCAAAATAGCGAATTTTAAGGAATAAATTGCGATTCTTTACCATTCCAAATTTGCGATGAGCAAATTGCTAATTGCAAATTACCCATTCATTTCCATGCGCCAGGATGCCCATATGAAAGAAGGTGCAATTTGCAATTAGCAATTAGGTCATCGCAAATTAGGAATTTTTCCAAAGGTGTAGGGGTGTCTCAATAACACCCTGCTGCACCCCTGAAAAAGAAATTTGGGGGCATATGGCGCACATAAATTTTAACAACATTCCTTTACCTCAAAAACGATTTTCAATTCATAATTTGAAAACACTGCCCACAGGGAAATTACTTAAAATGTCCTTAAGACACATGAAAGTGTTTTTTTATTGCCTTTCCAGCATGGTTGGGTCACTTTTAACATGGCTATGTAACACAAACATTTAAAATCTAAATTTGCCATGCACAGGTGGGAGCATATTTACAAGCAATTTGCGCCACAGAGAAAGGTCTTACATTAAAATGGGAAAAATAACATCAGGGACAGTCAATTGCCTTATAAAGAAGCATACACCATTATGTCCTTGTCATAAATTTAAAAACAATTCCTTTTCCCCAAAAACGATTTTCAAATCATAATTTCAAAACACTGCACATGGGAAAATTACTTAAAATGGCCTTAAGACACATAAAAGCGTTTTTTAATTGCCTTTGCAGCATGTTTGTATCACTTTTAACATGGCTATGTAACACAAACATTAAAAATCTAAATTTTCCTTGCACAGGTGGGAGCATATTTACAAGCAATTTGCGCCACATAATTCATAATTTTCTCCTTAAAGCACACTATTCTCTATCTAAATTAAAGAAATATTTTCTCACCTTAGCAAATACTTTGAGTTTGAAAACAGTCTCAGAAACACACCAATTTGTCTTCAGCAGAGCAAAAGGTATGCACTCCAGAGTCTGCAGCTATCAAAAGCACAGAAATGCTGTAATTCTTCACACATATCTCTCATGTCACCCAATCAAAACTCTTCCCTCACTTTTTTCAAATGAAAACCCTTCCCCCCTCTGCCCTTTCTGCCTTTTCTGCATGGCAACCACCTCTTGGAAGACTTCTGGTGTTTGCAAGTTCACACAACAATGTTGCAATTGAACTCTGAACTCTCAGTGCACCTGCATATCCAGTGCATTCTTTCATTTAATGATTTTTTATTGACCATTCAAAATACATCTTTCAAATAACTCATCCGTGCACCCTAACTTTCTGTTTTCAGCAATCAAAATCCACCAATCACTGTTACTGCTTCATGAACACAGAAACTCCACAGTTTTTTTCATTTTAAACTCTCATTTTTTCAACTGCCATTTCATTGCCACACTTCATCTGACTGCAGGAGAACCTTCTCTCACCATGTTTTCTGTCTGGATTGTTGGACATAGTTATATTCACTGGGCTCAAAGGTACACTGAAAACAGGAATTTACCTAACCTCAATTTACAAGATGTGGAAATTAAGTGGTTTGGCCACAGAGGATTAAAATGTCACCAATTGATACCATTGGTGAAAACCTTTATGCATTTGCCCAAACCTGACCTGTTAATTGTGCACTGTGGAGGTAATGACTTGGGCACTTTGACTGGTGTAGGTCTGGAAATGCTTTTAAAGGACACCTTTGAGCAATTAATGGCACTTTTTCCTCAGACTGCCTTGGTATATTCAAATATATGCCAAAGACAGAAATGGAGGTGGTCAAACCAATTTTGTCCGCAAATTGAGAAGTCGAGGAAGCATGTAAACAAATCTGTTTCAGCTTACATGAGAGACCATGGAATGGGCTCCCTGTACAACAATAACTTGCGTTACTACATGCAAGATATCTACAGAGGAGATGGAGTTCACTTCTCAGATGAGGGCAACAGAATTTTCACTCTGAATTTAAGAATGTGCATTGGTACCTACTTATAAGTACCTAAATGTACCATAAACCCAAAAGCTCTTCTCAGAGCTACCCTACATCTGATCACTCACAATTATTATTTTACTCTAACATTTTTCACTAATTTTCAACAAAGTACGCTCCCTGGGGCGCTACCCGGTACGCGAACCGGGAGCTAACCTCGCGAATTTTTTTTAAAAAATTGTTTTTTTTCGCACATATGGGCCTCCTCAGCCACCCTCACAAAACCTAGGGGGTCAAGATAAGTCTACCGTGCCCCCTTCTACCCATTCTGAACATTATTTGCCCTCCATCTTGTATCTTAATTCGACCGAAACACAAAATGGTGGACTCCCGTTACGCTTAAGGTTCGCAAACCGGGGCGCTCAACGGTTCGCGTACCGGGTCGCTTCCTGGGAAGCGCACCATCAAAAAAGGTGGGAAAGTAGTTCACAGAAAAGCCACTGGAGACAATTTCACCAAATATAGACTAGCTCATACTACATACCAATCCCTACCATTTTCACAAATTTGATTGGAATTCCATTTAGCCATTTAGCCTGTAGACCTCTCTAAATACCGTGAGGTAAATGACTTCACAAAACACATCTGAAGTGTTGGAATTGACAACCAATTAAAATGTTACTTTCATTTTCTACTTTTTTTTACCTGACATTTGATTGGTTATATACCTGAATATATATAAAGGAAGAGAAGAAAACACAGCCATTTTGACTACTACTTCTTGGTGTACATTTCAATAGGATTTTCACTAATTCCTTCAACTTCTATCTAAAGGTAAGTTTTTATTTTTAAAACTGAAGTATATTGTGCACTATAAGTTAATATGGTAAACTTTTTTTGATAGTTATATACTATCCCTCTGTAGTAGTTATAGATTTAGATAGACTTCTCTGTTATAGTTATGGATGGAGTTAGGCTTCTCTTGTATAATTATGAATTTACTTACGTTAAATCACATACACTTTTTTATATTCCTACTTCCACTCTGATACTATACACTGCCCAAAAGTAATCCCAACAGTGCCCTATCTCTACTAATATATATTTTTTTAATCTAAATTTCAGGCAAAATGGAAGGCGAACAGAAAGTTGAATTTCAAATTGTCCTGCAAGAGAGCAGCCAAGAAATCAATGATGAAAATGATATTGAATTTTTCGATGAAACTTTAGACAAAGAACTACTGCAATGTGTACAAGCAGTAGATAACCTCCTTGAAAATGAGGACATTTTACACCCTCAGAGACTACAATGTATATTCAATGATAATTATGAAATTTCTGACAATGAAATGTTAGAAAGTTTAATAAATTATGAAACACAATCACAATAAAAAAAAATGCTTAAAAAATAAAGAAAATAAAAAATAATCAACAAAACCAACAATCAATTAACATACAGCATTTGAAAAGTCTATCATTCATTTTTCATTGCAGTACGCTGCCCAGAACGCTTCCCGGTTCGCGGACCGGGCGCTCCCCACGCAAAAAAAACAAAAAAATGTTTTTGTTTTTTTTGCCCCGCGGGGCCCTTTTAAAACCTCCACATTAAACCTAGGGGGTCAGGGAGGATCTAGTATGCCCCCTTATGATTATTTCCCCCTTTGTTTTGGCCTCCTCTTGTCTCTCAATCCTACCGAGAGACAAGATGGCGGCCGCTCCGGACTGTTTAGAATGTTGACAGACACCGGAGAGCCAATCAGCTTAGCTACGCGAAGTTCCGGTACGCTTAAGGTCCGCGGACCGGAGCGCTGCCCAGAGCGCGCTTACAGATATATATCTTTTTTTAAACGTTAATTTCTCAAAATCCACTGGAGCACATATATTGAGACCTAGAAAAGGCACATCGGGCTACCAGTCCCTACAATTTTGCCAAGTTTCATGCAAATCCATTCAGCCGTTCGGGCTAAAAGTGAGGCCAACCGCCCTATGGAAAACTCAATGTTAAAAACACGTTTTGGGACCCCCCTTTTTTCTCGGCCCCCCCTTGACGAACCCCCCCCCAAATTTCCAAGGGCTGCTCAGAAACAAAATGTTCCATTTTCCAGAAAATTTCAGCCAATTCCGTCCACAAACGCCAAAGTTATTAGACATAGAATTTTCAAAAATCCCATAGGGAAAAAATCCTAACTATATATACCTACTGGCGACCGCCAGTAGGTAATATATATATATGTATATATATATCCCAAGGTTGCCTTGGACAAAGATGGCTGTGGTGGTTTTGCCATTTCCTGTTTGTCACCCCATGAGGAAGGAGCCTGCGGCTTCGAAACGCGTAGGGGATTGTGGTTTTAAAATAGCAGCGATATGCATCTTTCTGCAAATAAAGGGTTGGAAACTCACCTTTTCGTGGAGTGCGTCCTTTATCCAGAGGCAACCTTGGGATATGTGTTAAGCGGCGGCCTCAGCCGCGAAGGATGTACCACATGTTGGAAATGTGGTAACAGGTCTGGATGCTGTCACTGTACAAGCGGAATCGGCGCAGGAAGGTAATGCCATTTGAAAGGTGCACATCGCGCCAGCAGCCCACTGGAGGGAAGTAAAAGAATGAACAAATTAGACAAAGAAATTGCGGGTAAAAGGACTGACTCCACTGATGGAGAAGAATGGACTACAGTTACCAGCATGCTCTCACTGGAGAAAGCATGCAAATAATGGACAAAGATGACTGTGGTGGTTTTGTCATTTCCTGTTTGTCACCCCATGAGGAAGGAGCCTGCGGCTTCGGAAACGCGTAGGGGAATGTGGTTTTAAAATAGCCGCGATATGCATCTTTCTGCAAATAAAGGGTTGGAAACTCACCTTTTCGTGGAGTGCGTCCTTTATCCAAAGGCAACCTTGGGATATATATATATATTTGTTTGTATTTTTTTTTGTTTTAATTACTAGGTCAAATGTTTATTGTTCTCAACATTTCCCAAACAATGTCGAATTCTATAAAAAAAAAAGACACTTTGGTGTTTCACAATAAAACATTTCACATCAATAAATGGTGCAAAAACATACATGTAATAACCTGCACAGTAATTATAGTGAAAAAATAGAAGGAACAACTTACTCGGCAGTAAAAAAATTAGATTACCACATTTGTAGTCCTTATTTTCTCCAGGAGCCCATCATTATCAAGGCAGACCTTATATATGATGCTACATCGAATTAGATGACAGGCTGGTCAATGCTGTAGCAAAGTGTAAGTGCTACAGCAGGGCATTTACTTCCAGAGGTTCAGAAAATTGCCATTAGCCACTTTATGCAAATAGAATGGCCTTTGTGCAAATCAACATAAAGAAAGGGACTAACTCCCTTCCACCCAGACTGCCTTCACACATCCCATCATTACTTGTGTGCTCATTTCTTTGAGACCTATGGATTCTAGCAGGGAGCCTTCCGAGCCTAAGGGTAAATATAGAGTGTGTTGATCCTAGACATTGCTTGAAACCAATTTTTTGCACACATAGTGATGTGTGGTTCCCCTTTCCAATAGGAACTGCATGTATGTTGGGCAACATAAACATAGGGTTGGTGCAAGTCCGACTCTGTGCACCATGCAGGGTATGTCCTCATAGAGACCAGCCAGCCCACATTGCCACCATATGCAACCCTAAAACTAGAGAGGTAGAAAATGGTTTTGGTAACCACAAAACATGACACCCCTGAGCCCCACCTCAGGGTTCCCGGCAATGGATCTAGAACCCCTTTGCTCAGTCACTGGTGTTCTCCTTCTCTCAGAGAAATATACAAGGAATACACAGAGGGGCCTTTTTCAATATTTTATGAACCATTGTGATTCTTGTATAGAATATATGTGCAGCAATGATCAATAGACAAAAGCAGATGAAAGTGACTTACAGTATAAGGACAGTGAACAGAATGTTCAGTTCCACCATCTTACTAAACCAATGTATGTATGCCGGCATTAAAAACAATATATATGCATATTTAGCATACTCCTACTATGCGTTCTCTAACCTAGATGGCTAGGGTGTATATATGTATTCTGTCGATTGGATGATCCAACCTCTATTACCTGACTCGAAAGAATGTAGGTCCTTGTCCTGGTCACAGGTTGGACATACCTCCTCACAGAGGGATCAACAAGCAGCTGGGCATGAGGTTTCAGTGCGTAGTGACCTCACAATGACAGCAAGTGTTCCTGTGCCCCATCCTGGAAATGATTGTTTATTTATAACGAAAAGCATCCTTGCGGAGCTTCCCGAGCTAGACAGCAGTGCCGTGAGGGAAACGGCTTTCCGAATTTACCTCTTTGGGGCCACTAGAACTGTGCCTCAGCACCGCCGTGAGGGAAACGGCGCAACGAACAGCAACACCTTGATCGACGGCGCCGAGCGGGCAGGGAACTACAATTCCCAGGTGCCCCGGCGGCCGTGACGACAGCAGAGCGCCCGGAGGCGCGTAAAAAGAGTGCAGAGCCGAGCGTGCACTGGGAGCTTCCTGAGCTAGACAGCAGTGCCGTGAGGGAAACGGCTTTCCGAATTTACCTCTTTGGGGCCACTAGAACTGTGCCTCAGCACCGCCGTGAGGGAAACGGCGCAACGAACAGCAACACCTTGATCGACGGCGCCGAGCGGGCAGGGAACTACAATTCCCAGGTGCCCCGGCGGCCGTGACGACAGCAGAGCGCCCGGAGGCACGTAAAAAGAGTGCAGCGCCGAGCGTGCACTGGGAGCTTCCTGAGCTAGACAGCAGTGCCGTGAGGGAAACGGCTTTCCGAATTTACCTCTTTGGGGCCACTAGAACTGTGCCTCAGCACCGCCGTGAGGGAAACGGCGCAACGAACAGCAACACCTTGATCGACGGCGCAGAGCGGGCAGGGAACTACAATTCCCAGGTGCCCCGGCGGCCGTGACGACAGCAGAGCGCCCGGAGGAGCGTAAAAAGAGTGCAACGCCTCTCGCCCCGCAAGTCGCGCGTGGGGAGCGCCCGGGGCGAAGCCCGGGCAAAGGGCGGGCCGTCTGTGGCCGTCAGTGGACTGCAGTGGACGGGCGGGTCACCCCTCTAACATCTGTGTTAAAAGGTGAGCACCTACCTTGGATTAAAAAATGGCCGATAGTAATAACATTGATGTTGAAAACAAGGGTGTTGCCACTTCTGTCTCCCTCATTACTTCCTTTGAGTCAATGATAGACTCCGCTTTTAATGAAATAGTGGAGACTGAGAGAAGGTTTTCGATGGGTTCCCTTTCCATTAACAATAAAACGACTTTTTCAAGTAGTACAAGCTGTGCCAATGGAGATGTACACATAAACCCGGAAATAATTGTGGTAAAACCGTCACATCTTTATGTCGACGTGCCCACTATTCTGGATGATGAAAATACTGTCACCTACATAGCACAAGATTCCGCCTCTACAACACCAGGAGCAGTAATGCCTAAGCCAATACTGACAGCGACATCCCCAGTATCCCTCCAGACAGAGAGCGTCTCTACAATTACAACTGCTTCGCAGGATGATGTTATTACTCTGGATATCACTGATCCCACCAGTAACAAACCGGGAAGGGAAAAACGTAAAAGAGGCATAACTAAGCAACGTGCTAATAAAAGGAAACAGCCTTTATTCCACAAAAACCAGCCTACACCACAAAGTCTATGGAATAAAAATAAATCTCCGGGGGCACAAATTGTCCTCATAGAGGATAAAGACTCCGCTGATACGGACAGTATTTCCGATGCAACTACCACTCATCCTTGCGGGAATTCTAAAACCATATGGACCCAAACAGCATTAATGGGTGATAATTACAATCTATCTAGACAGAATGGGAACATAATAGAAACCATAGTCGATACTATTTTTAACCGGATTGAAAAGCAAATGATCAGTCAGTTTAATAACGTTTTTAAAAGACTGGATAGGATAGATAACCTGGTCAAGGCTGGAGAAATAAAAAGGAAGGGGACAATCATCCTGGACCAAGTTAGAGCAGATCGCCTCTTGAAGGAATTGGAAACTGTAAACAATATACTGTCATCAAAGGAACAGGATATCACCAGCACTTTGGGTGGGGTATTGAGCAATTCTGCATCTTTATCTCAATCTACTGCGCCATTAATAACTAAACCCACACCTACTAAAAGAGGGCCAACTATGAATACAGCTAACTCATCCACAAAACCAATCCCCATACCTGCTCCCAGAAAAGTTGCTATTCCATCTACTTCTAACATTCCCGTTCCAAACAGCAATAATGGCCCAACTAAACAAACTGCAGCTCCAAGACCGACTGCTGCCAATAACAACGTGGGTACTGGCTCTCAAGGGTCCATTAAACCTTTTAAACATCAAGGACCAGCCCTACATTTGCCACCGGATGCTTGTCCTTTTGTTTTGGTTCTAGCGGGTGTTCCGCCACTGAGGGAGGACCAGGGGGAATCATGGGTGCAATTGCGAAATAAGAGCATAGACTGGCTGACCAAGCACAAAGGCGTTGGATTTGACATCTCAAGAGAGATCATATCTGCCCGCAGGGTATCGTGGGTCGGTCCTTTACTCAAGGATAAGGAAGGTGACTGTATAGTTCTTAATTTTAAAAATCCTGGGACCGTAAGAAGCCTCCTTAACAGAAATAGCAACTATTCAACCATTCCTACTGTTGCAATCATGTTACCCTTGAGTTACTTTTATAGACAAATGGCCACACAACCTCGCCCACCTTTTATGCAATTTCCATCGTCATTAATGCATTTCCAACCACCATCTATGCATTCCCAACCACCACCTATGCATTTTCGGCCACCATCTATGCAATTTCAACAACCTTATTTCCCATTCCAAACGTATAATAGATTTGCACCTCTTTCGGATCTGGATATGCAAGATTGACCACCTTCGACCACTTTTGTCGAATTATCTTTGACTCCGATATCCGATCCCCTGCTTGTTTCAGAATCCCTGTCTCAATGTACCCTGAGTAAACCTCCCCAGACCCTTACTCATCTGCCTTTGGATTCAGAACTATCTCTTGTTAGCTGGAATATAGCAGGCTTAAAATCATAGAGTGGCTCAATTGGGTCGATAATAACTGTGATATATTGTTGCTACAAGAAACGTGGAGTACAACGTCACCAACAATTGAGGGTTTCTGCTGTTATAATCTCAAGGCTTCCCCGTCTCATATGGGTCGACCCAGTGGGGGATTATCTATTTGGTCCAAAATAAAATGCGGGGTGCAAACTAAATTGATCCCCACACCGGGCAATTGTTGTTTTATGGCTATGAAGTACATTAACAGATTGAAATTATGTATTATTAACTTTTATAATAATGATTTTGTTAGCCGTCCAAATGGTAATTTTACATTACTGTTTAATTTTATAGATGAAATCATGGGGGGGGCAAAAGTACGGACCCTTTGATGGTATTTGCATCGGAGGGGATTTTAATGCACATATGTATCGCCATAGCCCAATATGTAAAAACGGGGAAGAACTGAAAAATCATATAGCTTCCCGTGATCTAGTTAATGTTATGGAAATTGTAGGTACAAGTGCAAACAATATAACAACCCCAACTTTCATAGGTCAGGGCTGTGCTTCTACGATAGACTATATTTTCATATGCCCGACTTTAAGAGACATAATTTTAAAAGCAGAAGTCGTCTGTTCCGCTTATAGCGACCACTACCCGCTTAGAATTTATTTACACAATACCCAGACCTCAAGGGTGGCAGTGAAGCAAGAGGTAGGGCCTCAAAATCTAGCGTTATCAACGGACAGATTGAGACTAGCATGGAAGGGAGCTGATAATATAGGAATTCTCTCCAGAGTAATCAAAAAACATCCCGAGACAGTCGAGATTTGCCTGTCTCACACAAGTCCTAGTAATGAGGTGATTGGCGCATTTGGAGACTTATGCGGGGCTATTAAAATTGAATCTTCCAAACCCGCTAGGCAGAACATCTCCCAGGGTCCCCGTTGGTTTGATTCTTCTTGCTCCAAGGCCAATAGGGACTTGAGGGCAGCCCTTAATACCAACCCAAGGGACTCTCAACTCGTGAGAGTATTAAGATCAAAATATAAAAGTGCCTTACAAATTAGATCTGAGGCCCTAGTAATTAATCACTGGGAATCCCTCACGCGCACTGCCACATTGAAGGACACAACAGGTTTCTGGAAAGAAGTTAAGTCCTTACGATCTTTTGGTTCTAACATCAACCCAATTAACAGTAATATAACAGGCGAGGCGTGGGTAGAGCATTTCTCCCAAATCTACGCCATATCAGCTACCGTTCTAGATACTGTCTCTCTATCCTATAGCGCTGAACCTCTGACTTTTTCATTACTTGAGGTCGAGGACGCTATCATTGATAGTGCTAGTAATAAAGCCCCAGGCCCTGATGGCCTTTCTATTGATCAAATAAAATCAGAAATCAACTTCTGGGCCCCCCTATTATGCAACCTATTTAATAATCTGAATGACAGCTAATTTCCCGAATCCTGGTCGAACAGTGTCATCGTTCCTATATTCAAGAAAGGTGACAGGTCTGATCCCGCCTGTTACCGCCCGATCTCACTGATCGATAATACGTTAAAAATCCTGGGAAGGGTAATTTTTAAACGGATTGGGGACTGGGCTGCAGATAACAACGTTCTCCATTGTAGCCAACTGGGATTTAGAAGTAAAATAGGCACGATTGAGCAATGTTTAAATCTAAATCTGATTATGGCCAAATATATTATTGTCAAAAAATCCCCTCTTTATTTAGGTTGTATGGATTTGAGTTCTGCGTTTGATTTTGTTAACCGTTCTAGGCTGTGGTCACTTTTACTTGATTATGGTTTAGACGACTCACTGGTGTATTTTCTTTCTTACTTACATAGGGATTTAAAAGCGCGAGTACGAATTAATAATGATGGCGATTTATCTGACGAAATCCCTATTAGCAGAGGAGTTAGACAGGGCTGCGTACTCACCCCACTGCTTTTTATTTTATATATCAATAGGTTAAGTAGTACTCTGAGTGAGATCATTAAGGATGTCCCAATAATAAATGGTTCCCCCATTACTACCCTACTCTATGCGGATGACGCTGTATTAATGGGGCGTACACCGAATGCTTTACGCATTCTAATTTCTGGGTTTGTTACCTTCATGTCCGACCTTGGTCTAAATACCAATTTTAAAAAATCTTTTATAATGAACTGCGGACCAAAAAAGTATAACATCACATCCATTAAATCTGGTAACAATACTCTAACATGCACCAGCACTTTCCCTTATTTAGGGTTGTTATTTTCTAACTCAGGCTCATGGCAGCAACATGCTGTCCATGCGAGTAACAAAATTGGCAAGTCAATTAATTCGATCTTATCTCTTCGTCAACCTAAATTGGCAGATGTTGTTACCCCCCTTCTTACCATCTACCGCACCCATTGCCGACCAACTGGGACTTATGGGGCTGAAGTATGGGGCTATTGTAACAGCTCGGCCCTCCAGGTGGAGGAAAATAGATTTTGTAGGAGGGTACTGGGGGGAGTTCCTTGTGCTCCCACTTTGATCTGTCACAATGAACTAAGGCTGCCATATATTGTCGATTTTATTAAGTCAAGGCCTGCGCTTTTTTGGATTAAAATATGGCTAAATCCAGCAGCAACATTAACGCGCAGTATTATATCTGACTGCTTGTCTAGTGATAGATCTCATCATATACCCTGGCTAAATGCAGTCAAAAACAGTCTGCAGTGTGTGGGACAAGGATCTCTATTTACCTCCCCTGACTCTATTGTACCCGCTCACAAGAATAGTATTAAACGGGCACTCCTGGATCTATATAATGAGGAAAGGATGAGATCAGAATCCATTAAACCAGTGGTCAGTAGATATTTGCGCATTATCGATTCAGGTGTTGATAATCTAAATAATACTATAAGATACCTGTCAATCCCTATAGGAAGATGGAATCGGAGCCTTTTATTCAGGTTTCGGGAGGGAAGCATAGTTTATTTGCTTAGCTTTCCTACCGGCTACAATAAAAAATTAGAAGAGCTGGATTGCCCTTGTTTTCAAGGTGTAAAACAAAGTTTATTACATTACTTCTTCTTTTGTGGCCATTATAAATTGTATACCTGCCAATATTTAAGACCAATTCTCCGCAAATATAATTTACGAGACTCCATTCTTGCACTGCAATTTTTGCAAATGTTGCATACTGATGAAGTCATTTATTCTGTTAGTTGTTTCATAAAAGCCTGTGTGAAATCGAGGGCAAGTATGGAACACGGCTAATGTACAGTAGTATTAAGCCATCCTATGTATTTGTGTACTTCATCATTGTACCAGTTACTAAATAGTGATTCCATTGTATATGTGCTTTGTTTTAATCAATCCTTGAGGGAGAATATAACTATATTTTGCAACTATGGACATCAATCGACTAATGCCTCTCCTGTATTATGCATTTTGCACTTTATATATTATGCACTTTAAGTCAAATATGCTGCTTTAACCTAATTGGACAATTTGTTTTTAACCTTTTATGCGTGTTTTTACAATGCTTTTAAATGTATTTTCCTTCTGTATGTACTTTTATGGATGTAATAAATCCGAATAAAGATCATTTGAACTTTTGAACTTGAACATCCTTGCTATTGAGCCGAACAACGCCTTCCATTGCAATGCATGCCTTTACCACGCATGCAATACAACGCAGATGCCTTTACCACGTATAACCTTTACCATGCATGCTTTTACAATGTATTTTGTTGAAAGCATGTATGGTAAAGGCCTGTGCATGAAACCCCTAGTCTAAAGCCCAAAATCCCTTACAAAAGCAATCTCCCTTACCATAACAGAACAACAACGAGGCAACTCTTGTGAGGCACAGCACAGGTCATTAAGAGGAAGCGGAAAGATGTCTTTGCTCCTCTAACGATGTCGATTGCCTTGACCATGCTGGTGCTTTTACCACCGTAAACAGCATATGTCCTCACCATGTATGTTGTAAAAAAATGCATGATGAAGGCTACCCGTGGTAACAGTGTATGCATGGTAACGCATGCGTGGTAAATGCCCTGCTTGTAAACAGCTGCGTTGTAATGGCAGTTTCCCTGAGCCGATACCTTAGTCAGACTGACATTCTTATGATATATTGATAACTACCTCACCTCATGTATGAAAACAAATAACTACATTTGCACAATGTGTTGTTGAGGCCGTGTACATGATGTTCAAGGTGTTGTGATAATGTTATTACTAAGTGGAATTTTTAAGAAAAGTAGATTCAGAGAAATTAATCGTGCTTTGTCACTCATGCAAATGTGCGTCAAAAGTAATCGTGCGAAAGAGAAGGCAACTTAGGAAGCGTGTACATAGTAAAAATGGCAGCATTTCTCCCCAGGCCAAATTAAGAGACATGACACCCAGTCCTTGGACATAAGTTGACTAATATGCAATCTAATAGTGAGAAAGCTACAGTAAATAGTATCACAGTATATGCACATAGAAGTGATTATAAAATCAATCTAAAAATCAGTTTAAAAAGCAATAGATTAAAAGGCAATCATACAGTTTGAAAGCCAAACCACACAGAAAGCCATGATTAAAGAAATATTGAAAAAATGTAAAACCTAATAAAAACCAAATTTAAAATCAATTTAAGATATTAAAACCAGGCCATATTTCAAAGTTACCACCAAACGGAATAGCCAATTGTTATGTGTTCCGAGTGGTAGGCAAAACATTTCTGTTTCGAGCAACGACAGATGATGATCCCAAAGGCACAATTTGATGCAGGTTTATGGAGAAAATCTGTTCCCATGCAGCCCCCACAGCAACTGGGAGCGAACACGGCCGATGGAAGATCACAGAACCGGAGCCAAAATCCAATTCACAAGGAGCAGAAGCATACCAGGAACCCTGTGACAGGAGCAGGAGCGCAGTGACAGCAGGAGAGCAGCAACAGCAGGAGAGCAGTGACCACAGTGTGAGGAGAGCAGTGACAGCAACAGCAGGAGAGCAGTGACAGCAGCAGAAGAAAAGTGCCAGTAGCAGGAGAGCAGTGACAGCGGCTGGAGAGCTGTGACAGCTGCAGGAGAGCAGTGACAGCAGCAGGAGAGTAGTGACAGCAGCAAGAGAGCAGTGACGGCAGCAAGAGAGCAGTGACGGCAGCAGGAGAGCAGTGACAACAGCAGGAGAGCAGTGACTGCAGTGTGAGGAGAGCAGTGACAGCAGCAAGAGAGCAGTGACGGCAGCAGGAGAGCAGTGACAGCAGCAGGAGAAATGTGACAGCCGCAGCAGGAGAGCAGAGACAGCAGCAGCAGGAGAGCAGTGACAGCAGCAGGAGAGAAGTGACAGCAGCAGCAAAAGAGCAGTGACAGCAGCAGCAGGAGAGCAGTGACAGCAGCAGCAGGAGAGCTGTGACAGCAACAGGAAAGAAGTGACAGCAGCAGCAAAAGAGCAGTGACAGCAGCAGGAGAGTAGTGACAACAGTAGCAGGTGATCAGTGACAGCAGCAGCAGCAGGAGATCAGAGACAGCAGTAGCAAAAGAGCAGTGATAGCAGCAGGAGAGCAGAGACAGCAGCAGCAAAAGAGCAGTGATAGAAGCGACAGCAGCAAGAGAGCAGCAGCAGGAGAGCAGTGACAGCAGCAGCAGCAGGAGAGCAGAGACAGCAGCAGCAGGAAAGTAGTGACAGCAGCAGCAAAAGAGCAGTGATAGCATTGACAGCAGCAGGTGAGCAGAGACAGCAGCAGGAGAGCTGTGACTGCAGTAGGAGATCAGTGACAGCAGCAGCAAAAGAGCAGTGACAGCAGCAGGAGAGCAGGGACAGCGGGAAACAACCATTACATCGCAACTTTTACAACGTACTACCATTACAACGGAACTTTTACAACGCAAAAACCATTACAACGCAGGTATTTACAACGCAGGTATTTACAACGCAGGTGCTATTACAACGCATACCATTACAACGTAAGTACTGGTAAGTATATAATTATATTTAAAATGTTATATGTTTGTTTTTTAAATGGGGTATTTTTGGGGTTAAGGGTCAGTTTTGGGTTTAGGGTAAAGGGGCATTTTTAGGGTTCAGGGTGAGATTTGGGTTTTTGGGCAAAGGGGTATTTTTAGGGTTCAGGGTCTGTTTTTAGTTATTGGGTAAAGGGGTATTTTTAGAGTTCAGGGTCAGTTTTCAGTTTTTGGGTAAAGGGGTATTTTTAGGGTTCAGGGTCAGTTTTCAGTTTTTGGGTAAAGGGGTATTTTTAGGGTTCAGGGTCAGTTTTCAGTTTTTGGGTAAAGGGGTATTTTTAGGGTTCAGGGTCAGTTTTCAGTTTTTGGGTAAAGGGGTATTTTTAGGGTTCAGGGTCAGTTTTCAGTTTTTGGGTAAAGGGGCATTTTTAGGGTTCAGGGTCAGTTTTGGGTTTTTGGGTAAAGGGGTATTTTTAGGGTTCAGGGTCAGTTTTCAGTTTTTGGGTAAAGGGGCATTTTTAGGGTTCAGGGTCAGTTTTGGGTTTTTGGGTAAAGGGGCATTTTTAGGGTTCAGGGTCAGTTTTGGGTTTTTGGGTAAAGGGGTATTTTTAGGGTTCAGGGTCAGTTTTGGGTTTTTGGGTAAAGGGGTATTTTAAGGGTTTAGGGTCAGTTATGGGTTTTTGGGTAAAGGGGTATTTTTAGGGTTCAGGGTCAGTTTTGGGTTTTTGGGTAGAGGGGTATTTTTAGGGTTCAGAGTCAGTTTTGGGTTTTTGGGTAAAAGGGTACAAGGTAAAAAATAAAGTTAAATTAAATTTAAATTAAATTAATTAAATTAAATTAAATTAAATTAAATTAAATTAAATTAAATTAAATTAAATTAAATTAATTAAATTAAAATTATTTACATTTGTAATTTAAATTATATACTTACCTATACTTACGTTGTAATGGCATGCGTTGTAATAGCCCCTGCGTTGTAAATACCTGCGTTGTAATGCCATGCGTTGTAATGGCACCTGCGATGTAAAAGTTGCGTTGTGATGGCATGCGTTGTAAATGCATGCGTTATAACGTCATACATCCGGGACAGCAGCAGCAAAATAGCAGTGATAGAAGCGACAGCAGCAAGAGAGCAGCAGCAGCAGGAGAGCAGTGACAGCATCGGCAGGAGAGAAGTGACAGTAGCACCAAAAGAGCAGTGACAGCAGCAGGAGAGCTGTGACAGCGGCAGCAGGAGAGCAGGGACAGCAGTGAAGAGCTGTAAGTAGAGCAAAACACGGTGTCAAGGGTTGCTTTTACTCATTTCAGGTTGACTTGGTTGGCATTTTACCAATTCAAAGCTGTAATACTGTGCCTGGAGTGGTAAATGGCTTTTGTCATTCTACAGCTCGTCATGGACAGCACTTTGCTAGCCCTATGCTTAAAGACTTTGCTGTAGAAATGGCAATAGACTTTGTCTTTTTCTATCTCTGCATGGATGGAACAGTGCTAATCCTATGATTAAAGACTTTGATAGAAAAGCAGAAATTTAAACTGAGGAGATCTAGAGTGTCCCTGGTGTTGAAGGAGCTCTATACAGGAGCTGCTTTCCACCTAAATTTGAGAACTACCAGAGTACTCTGCTTCTTTTTGGCATATTGTATGATACCATACTAAGACATCGGAAGACTGCAATAACGCTGGGCGCTTCTGATCGCGCTCTTCTTTTTAAATACTCCTGTTTGCTTATTTCTTTTATTTTAAGTTTCTTGTACCCTGTTTTTAGCGGACAGTTTCTAGGGCCCTTACCTGCACGTTTAATTGTTTATCACCGCATTTCGCGGGTCCAGTTCCCGGTTCTGGGTGGTGAGCTAGGAACGGGCGCCATCTTGGAGTGGGGTGAATGTCAGCAACCGCATGAGTGAGCAGTGTAGTGCTTTGGATGTCCACAGGGACTCCTATTTAAAGCTCGCTCTCCCGCGCAGCGGACCAGCGTAGCGGGCGTGCCTTCGCTGTGCCGGAGTCGTGCCTGAGTCCTGCCCGTCTGCGCCCGTCAGCGTCCCGGAGGCGGGCGGAGCGGCGGGAGACTTTGACCTAGGGCGACCGTACTCAATCGTAGCAACCATGGTTAGCTACACATCTGCGCAACTCCGGTCCCTACAAAGGGTATCGTGTGGTTGCTTCAAGGTTTTCCCTGGTCATTATAGGGGCAAGAGCAAATGCCCTGGTTGTGGCTGGTCGAAAGGCGCTGGTCTACGGCCACCCCCTTATCGGGAGGTGGTCCCGGTGAAGCATTTCTGTATGCTATTGAACACCAGGTCAGTGCGCAGTCACGCTCAGGAGCTCTTTGACCTCCTTACTTTGGAAAAACCGGTCTGTTTGATGCTTACTGAGACCTGGCTGGGAGCTTCCTCCAACCCGGATATCGCCTCGGTGATCCCGTCAGATTATAGCATCTACAGGCAGGACAGATCGGAAGGAAGGGGTGGCGGTGTAGCCATTGTGGTGAAGAACTCTGTTGCATGCTCTATTATTCCCACTGAGGCCATCAAAGGGTCTGAGTCCCTTGCCTTTTCTTTATCTTTGGCGCCGCATCAGTCAGTGAAAGGTCTGTTAGTGTATAGACCTCCGGGTCCAGCAGGCTCTTTTTTGAAGAACTTCAGTCTGTTATGCTATCGCTGGCCATGAGAGCCGATCATTGCATTCTGGCCGGTGATTTTAACTTTCACATGGACGATGCGCTGGACTCAGAAGTGATTAATTTATCTGATATCACGATTCCCCTGGGCTTAGCCCCCTTTCTTTTCGAACCAACGCATGACAAAGGCCATACCTTGGATCAGGTCTTTTCTTCCTCCCCCATAGAGGTGACAGCACTTATGCCGGTTCTTTGGACTGACCATCGCCTCGTTCAGTTTTATATACTGGGCAAGGAGAAACCTCGGAGTAGTGCCCCTAGGCAGCTTGGTTTAGGGACAAGGGCGTTGCACCGGGTGACTCCAGAATTGCTGTCTAAAGCACTGTGTGAACATCCTTGCCCTCTTACGGGGGTTCTGGATAGTGACCTGGAATCCTTGCAGGCCTGGTTTGAGGATAGGCTAAATGATCTGGCCCCTTTGAGGCCTCCTCGATCATTACCCAAACGGGTTTCTGCCCCGTGGTTTACTGGCGCGCTGCTTGCCTCTCGCAGGCAGTGCAAGGTGGCGGAAAGGACCTGGCGAGCCCAGTACAACCCAGAGGCCAGACTTGAATTGAGAACTAGGGTCAAAGCCTATCACCGAGCCATTCTTGTTGAGAAGAAAAGCTATTTCGCCAGGAGGATCGAGGATGCCTCGAACTCCTGTAAAGAGATCTTTACGATCGTCAGGGAATATATCGCCCCGCGGTCGAATGCGGCCCAGTCTGTTCCCACTTAGCAGTGGGCGTCGGATCTGGCTTGCTTCTTTACGGCTAAAATCAAATTGATACAGGAGTCTTTTCCACCGCGGCCGGCGGCTGCCTTGCTTGGCTCTGAGGTTGGTCCCGTTACATCGGTCCCCTCGGGGCCTGTCCTGTCAGATTTTCCGCCTATCTCAACTGCCTCGTCTTTGACACTTCTGGCCAACCTCAAATCTGGATCGCCACTAGATCCATGCCCGGACAAATTTTTGGCGAAGATGGCGGAGGTAGTTAACCCGTTGGTTAACCCTCTCCTGAATCGCTCTTTGAGCCAAGGCGAGGTTCCTCTGGCGTGGAAGCAAGCCATGGTTATCCAACTTATCAAGAAGCCTGGTTTGGTTCCTGAGGTCTTGGCCAACTATAGGCCTATTTCTCTTCTTCCGGCTAGGGCCAAGACCCTGGAGAAGCACGTGCACAGCGTGCTCTCCAATTTTTTGGAATCTAATGATCTGCTCCATTCCACTCAGTCAGGCTTTCGCCCTAATCTGAGTACGGAGACGGCGCTGTTGGAGGTGTCTGAGGCCATCAAGGAGACGCTAGACTTGGGTGGGAGAGCTATGTTGATCATGCTCGATCTGTCGGCGGCCTTTGACACCGTTCCCCATGAGGGCTTGCTCATCAGACTTTATGAGATCGGTCTGAGGGGGACGGTGTTCAGCTGGTTTACATCTTTCTTAGCTGGTCGCCGACAGACGGTCTGGGTTTCCTCAGCCTCCGCTGAGATGCCGCCATTGGGAGTCAGAGTCCCGCAGGGCTCTGTATTGAGCCCGACTCTTTTTAACATCTTTATAACCCCTCTGGCGGCTCTGGCCGAGTCTTTTGGTGCCCTGATCGTATCCTACGCGGATGACACCCAGCTGCTCTTCACCTGCCGGAAAGGGGAGGATTTGGATGGAGAGAGTATCCGCGAGTGCCTTGGGGCTGTTTTTAAATGGCTCCAACTGAACAGCCTCAAGTGCAACTCAGATAAATCGGAGGTACTCTTCTTCGGTTGTCAATCCGACCCGGACTGGCAGGTGTGGTGGCCTGCGGACATGTCTCCTCCGAGGCAGTCTTCTCAGCTAGCGAAGAATCTGGGGGTCAAAATTGACAACAGCTTGACCTTAAGATCTCAGATTCTCGCCCTTACGGGCACTTGCTTTGGACTTCTCCGCATGCTTCAGAAGTTTTTCCCGTTGCTTTCCGAAGATCACAGGAGGATTGCGGTGCAGGCCTTGATTGGTTCAAGATTGGACTACGCTAACATCTTATATCTTGGCCTGCCCGAATACCTTCTCCAACGGATCCAGGTGGTCCAGAATGCGGCGGAACGCGCCATCTTTGGTCTGCACAGGCGAGTTCATGTTTCCGGCCTGTTGCAGTCGCTTCACTGGCTGCCTATCCGACAGCGGATAGTCTTCAAAACTCTGACCCTCGCGCATAAGGCCTTCTATTCTACTGGGGCAAAATACCTGCAGAGGGGGTTTCTGCCATATCGTCCCTATTGATCACTGAGATCAGAGTCGAAGCTTCTCGCCATTGTTCCTCGTGTGAAGAGGGCCCGCTTGGGAGGTCGCTCTTTTATGCTCCGGGCCCCTCAGCTTTGGAACTCTCTGCCCCTTTCGCTACGTAGCAATTCCAACCTGCTATCTTTTAGGAAGGGCTTGAAAACCTGTCTTTTTGCCTCTTAGATTTTATCTTCTTCGTTCCCTTCTTTTAATTGTGTTGTGTTTGCCAGGATATTAATAAAGCACCGGGACACTCTTGAGTAGCCGTGCGCTATAAAAGCCACAAAATAACATAACATAACATAACATAACATAACATAACATAACATCACTCTATGCCTGAAATGGTATTGTTTTGACTTATACTGGGTGCTGCCTTGTGTTTTGACAAAGCTATACCTCTCTGAAGAACTCTAAACAGAGCAAAACACTGTGTCGGGGGTTGCTTTTGCTCATTTTAGGTTGCCTTGGGTTGGTATTTTACCAATTGAAAGCTATAATACTGTGCCTGGAGTGGTAAATGGCTTTTGTCATTCTACAGCTCGGCATGGACAACACTGTGCTAGTCCTATGCTTAAAGACTTTGGGGCAGATTTACAAAAAAGTGCCGCAGCGCAGCACCGCAAGCCCTTTGGCTGCGCCACGCTGCAGCACTTTCAGAGCACAGGAATGTGACATATTTACAATGATATGTCACATTCCTGTGCTCTCCCCCATGCTGGCGCACAAACAGGTGCCATGAGCGGGCGCAGGCACCCTTGCACCATGCTGCAAGGATGCCTGCGTCACGGGGAGATTGTTTTTGCGCTGGAAGGGACACCTTCCGGCATAAAAACAATCACTAGAGGCATTTTCCTCTTTCAATGTGTGCTGTACAGGGGCTGCTTTCCACCTAAATTTGAGAACTACCCTGAGTTCTCTGCTTCTTTTTTGCATAATGTATGCGTCACTCAATGCCTAAAAGGGTATTGTTTTGACAGACACTGGGTCCTCCCTTGTGTCTCGACAAAGCTATACCTCTCTGAAGAGCTATAAGCAGAGCGAAACTCTGTGTCAGGGGTTGCGTTTACTCGATTGATTGATTGATTGATTGAAAAAGCTTTATTCGATTTCAGAGAACATAAAATCATAAAAGCAACAAGTTCATTTCTCAGACAAAGAATTATCCAAGTAACTACATTAAAAACAGTAAATACATGTATTTTAAAAACTAATTAAACTTTTCCTTTTCCTCAAAATGCTTTTCGAAAAACCCATCATTATAGCAACAAAGTATACATCATTTAAAGATAACAATAGGGCCGGTCGGCATTGTCGCCCGGTACCTTTTTCTTTTAGGAGTGGTTTGATCCATCTAGACATTTCTATGGCATAAAATTTACAAAAACATATCGCATGCAGCGTAGATTGATCTGAGGTATTATCACACGGGCACTTACAAAGCGATCAGTCCCAATCGTTCACTTTGGGAAATGTGATTAAGTGAAAAAAGGCATCAAATCTAAATCTTGTCAGTAGATATCTATCAAAGCCCTCCAGACACCAAATTAAATATGGTTGAATTGTAAACGAGACTAGGGTGAGTTGATGTTGCAGTACAGTTTTTTTTATTTAGTTCTACTCCTAGCCTTAGAGTTTCTAGGTGGCTCCAGCAGAGCAGCTTTAAGGCCCTCCTCGATATGTTACTCAGGGATTCTGGATGATAAAAGAACTCAGGTCTCCCCAGATCATTTGTAAATTTTCGAATGTAAGATAGCCATGGTATCCTAGTGGACTTGTCCATACCCAAACAATCATTAATAATGTCTCTATTTAATACAAGGTCGGGCGAGGTCCAGACTCTATGCCATAGCAATAAAGGTTGCATACTGATGAGGTCGCTGACGTATCGAGTGCCCAGCTCTGAATGACAGTTAAATACAGATGAGCTTTGGGGAATGGCTAGGATGAATCTTAAAAAAGCATTCTCTACCTTTTGAATAGGTGTAGAGTCATGGATTCCCCAGACGCCTGCCCCGTAGATGGCTGTACTTATGAACTTCGCCTGGTAAATTTTTAACAGGATTTCAGGTGGTCTTTTTCCCATTTTTTTGGCAAATATAAGTGCAGCCGTTGCTCTTTTGAACATCATTGACCTACTTCTAATAGCTGGACCCCAGAAACCAGTTTCTTCCAATACAATGCCCAGGTAGGAGAAAGTTTTTGTTGGCGCAATTTTCTCCTTCCCAGCAAACAGGGGACAGTCTCTGTTCTTTCGTCTTCCACAGGTCATAACAAATGTTTTAGTTACATTGAGTTTCAAACCCCTGTTATCCATAAAATGTATATATGTATCTAATGCAGTTTGTAGGCCTATTTGGGTTCTTGCCATTATCACGGCATCATCGGCATACAGGAGTGACACGATTTGTTTATGATTTACCTGCGGGGAGTCTCGGACCTCAGCCACCAGTTCTTTTTCCAAATCGTTAGTATATAGTGTAAAAAGAAAAGGGGCGAGTACACAGCCTTGCCTTACTCCCCGCTTCACATAAAACGGCTTAGTACATTCTCCTTTAATGCCATATCTCACTTTAGCCCTAGCGCCTGCATAAAGTTGTCTTAAAAAAGAAATTAGCACCTCGTCCACCTTCATATCTATTAAAATCTGCATAATCGGCTGTGAATTACACAGTCGAAAGCAGCGCTTAAATCGACAAACGCTGCGTAGAGTTTACCCTCCTTTGCCTGTGTATATTTTCCTAGTAACATTGAAAAATTTAAAACCTGCTCTAATGTACCCCGTCCCTCCCTGAACCCGTATTGTACTGGAGATAATATATTTACATTTTCCGCCCATTGCTGTAAGCGATTCAATATAACCCTACCCATGACTTTCATGAAGGAATCCAAGAGAGATATTGGGCGATAACAAGAGGGATTTTCTCGATCCCCTTTTTTGAATATAGGGATAATTAATGAGTCAGACCAGGTATTAATGAAGCCCAGTTCACAGCTTGCCTCGAATACACGAGTAAGGATTGGAGACCATAAATCAATCGAGTGCTTAAATAAATAAATCGGAGCGCCATCCGGGCCAGAGCTTTTCCTCCCTTACTTTGTTTGATGGCCTCTGTGATTTCCTTATTACTAATGGTTATATTAATTCTCACAAATTTTTTCGAGCCCCTCTGTCTTAACAATCCCATATCTACAATTTTATTAGCCCCTCTAGGATTATAGACTTCTGCAAAGAAGTCTACTGTTATCGCCACCTCAATTCTCGCCGTGCCCCCTGGACTAAAAACAGGTGCCTTGACTACTGCCCAAAAAGAGGAGCTGTCCCTTTTTAACGAGGCCTCATATAGATTCAACCAAGCCTTGTTTTTGATTTTGCGCTTGCAGGTCTTTCTTGCTATATTATATTCCTTCCTGCATTTTTTACTTCTTCATGATTTCTCATGGTATTATGCAGGGCCCTTTTCAATTGTAAATGAGCCTTCGTACAGGTCGAATCAAACCACCTATTTTTACAAGGTTTGAGATCTCTAATAGGGCACTGTAAGTTGTCTTGTATGATCCTGGTAATATCAGCAAAGGAATCTAGTATATCTAAATGTGAAACCTCATCCTGCAAACATTTAGTAATCGGTGTTATCGCTTGCTTTATTATTTTCATATTGGTAACCTCCGGGTTGCTCTGCACCTATCTAAGAGCATATTCATTTTGCCTGCCCAATACACATCCTTTGGTCCAGGCCAATCTTTCAACCAATGAGCATTCCTTAACCTGGGGGAGTAAAATACCAAAACTAAGTGGGAGATGATCACTAATTCCTATTGCGTGAGTTACAAAATCGGCAATCCAGGTTGCATGACTATTAGAAATAGCAATAAAGTCGATCAGGGTACTGTGACCTCTCCCCACAAAGGTGGGACTAAAATCTACAGGAGGTGAGCATAACATATTGACAAAACCCAGGTTATAGGTAGCCATTACCTCAATAAAAGAGTCGCCCCCGTTGTTATGGGCGAAATGGGGTTGGTGCTCAGTATCATCTACCTCATGGTCGCCACATCCGCTCTGGAACTGTTGGCAAAGTTTATGATTAAAATCACCACCCCATATGAGGATGGAATCCCTCCCTGAATTATCAATCACGCTCTTAACATCCTCGTTGAGGGAGCGCACTATATCGCTTACTTGGCCCTTTTCTAGATTATTATACATATTGATAATTATTAACTCAACCTTAGAGGACGCCTTCATAACAATAATTTGATAATGACTACACGACCTCGCCATTTTGATCGTTACTGCCCCCAAGAGATTTGTGACATAGACACAAAGCCCCCCTTTATGCCTCCCATGACTAGAATGGCCTGCTGAAACATGATATGTTTTAAAACCATCCATGTGGATTTCCTCCAGAGACCAAGTCTCTTGCAGACATAAAATGTCTGTATTTTTAGTAAAATCTACCCAGATTGGGTTGTTTATCTTGGAGCAAATCCCCGATATATTCCAAAATGTAACCCTCACCCATCCCTTAGCACGTATGACTTGTGTTCCATGTAAATCTGTGTCAGGGGGTCCCTACCTGCCACGAGTCAGATGCTGACCAATGTCCCTCTTCCTTTCCGCCTCGGCGAGTGCAGGATGACCACGCTCCCTCTACGGCAGCCTGGGTTTACCCGGAAGCGAGAACAACATCAACAACGTCATCCCCGGATAGCCAATCAGTGACCTCGACGGCGCTGATAACGCGAGAGCTGGAGCGGAACAGCGCGAACGCAGGAACAGAGGAGGAAGCGTCTGAGGAGTTCGCCATTGCACGGGAGGATACCGGAGCTGGATTGCCGTCATCGGAGACCAGAGTAGGACCAGCCATCAGTGCGCCACAGGACAAGCCGGGAGGCCGACGGAACCACGCTCCGCCCAGCCACACTTCAACAGGAGAAGTGTGGCTCCGCAAGGTACGGGCACGTATACGGGGAGTGTTTTACACGGAGGGAGGGAGCGGGTAGAGGGCGGCTGGGTGGTCACGGGACGGGAGTGACTCTGCAAGCGCCACCCCTTTCACGGGTAGAAAAGAGCACGGTGGTGGTCCCTGGTGATCCCCTTCACGTCCTTCTCCCCCCCTCCCCCCATGCCAAATAGATGTTATCGGTCACGCCAGTAACCCGGCGTATTCTTTCTTTCTTTCTGTTTTGGGGAAACGTCTCCGCAAGTAAGAAGACCTTCCGCTGGACCCAACCCAACCCGGGGACTTCTGTAAAGGAGGAAGAAAGGAGCCACAGATAGACTTTCTTTTGTTGACAGTCCTATGAGACTTTTACTTGTTGTTTGCCCTAAGACTTATACCAATAAACCCCCAACGATTGCACAGTACATTCGTTTTGATTGTTCCTCTTAGACGTATAAACCCCTACCCCACGACAATCCTTACAATCCGTTAAATCCAGCTGATTACATGGGCTGACTACCAAAGTGTGTTCTAGGTTAGGTGGTTGATTCTCACTGGGAGTATCCCCAGTAACCTGGGTCAGACGTCAATCGACTCCTTCGAACCCGCACAGAATAGAGAAGCGGTTATGGGTAGGGATACTAAAACCAAGATGGGTAGTGCTAGGGCCACAAGATGCACGGAAAAAAGGCGAATAATGCAGCATTGTTTGTGGGTAAAAGTAGCTTAGATCGTGCGTTGTAATTTCATGCTTGCCTCCCACAGTGTACCAATCATTGATAAATCTCACAGCACCACGGTCCCTAAAGTTGACCAGTATAATGTCCCCTGTTATGTCCTTTGGTCTCTTCCCCACCCATCCCAATCTCCCTACGTTGAGGATTTCACCATTAATGTTTGCCGGTAATGGTCTGTTTTTGCGCAACCAATAGATTACTTTGTTCTTTAACTGATGATAATCCTCAACATTGCCCTCCTTTAGTTCTGGCACCCCAGTTAAGACAACTACGTACGGTACCACCTCGGGTGGGAGATCTATTTTATCTTGGTATTTTCTGTTACGCTTTTTAGGGGAAGGCCCAGTGACAGTTTTCTCAGTTGTTCCCTGTTTGGGGGCCTGCACATCTTTTCTCTCACCCCCAATAACAGAAGGACCTTTATCTGTATTTATGGGGACCAGATTGATTTGTCCTTGTGCAGGCATAGTGTCCCTGTTTTGTGTCTCAGTGGCTAATAACTGCCTTGATGTAGTGTCCTGTCTTGGTGCTGTGTGTTTACTTTCTCCTATGTCACCAATCAATTTTGAGTGTTTAACCGTTTCCTTCTCTATACGTCCCAGTTGGTCACCCATTCTTTTGACTCTTTCTACCAACGGGAGTATCAGTGACTTAAGCAACTGCTCCATACTCCCCATTAGCTCTTTGAAGGTGCCTATGGGCGGGGGAAGCTGTTCAGGGATTATCTTTTTTATAGGTGAGCGTGTTCCCTGCAGGACTATGGGATATTTGTGATAATTTTGCACATCTGTCTCCCTTATTACCCTTCCCACGCTTTCTTTTCCTTATACTGGCTTTGGATTTTCTATGTGCTTTATTTTTCGGGGGAGCTCTATCAGGGGTTACCGATGATTCTATGTCGAATGAGGTTTCCAATGATGTTTCTACAGTGAAATCATTTACATGTGCCTCATTTGAGAGTATTTGGATATGTTGGATACCTAACGAACCCTAGGGCTGCTCAAGATCAATCGACCTTGTAGTATGATCACTGTCTATCCTTGTTCTCGGGGAAGTAACAGCTTGTTTAAGGGCGCCCATCGAGGATCGCTTTTTGTGTGCGAATTCCTGGGAAAGGCGCTTTTCTGCCAAGATTATTTCTTTTTCCAACACTGATGTTGCCCTGGTAATAAAACCATCTAAGGTTCCCCTAACTGAACCTCCCACCAGCGATATCTTCCCTAGAGTATTGCGTTGGCTCATGGTCCCACCGTAGATTCAAACGCTAAACAGTACAACTGAAACAGCAATTAGACAGGTTCTAGCAGAACAATACTATTTAAGGGCTATACTTGGGGCAGTATGTGCATAGGCTGATAGTAACCCTGCTATATCAACGTTATACAATACAGTTTTTAACTCTTAGTATACTTTCGTTGTATGACCCCGGTACAGAAGTTAGTAGGGTGGCCCAGCCCAGCCTTGGCCAGCCCCGGACGGCCACAGACGGGCTTAACCCGGAGCGCACCCGCGCACGTTCCGCGCAGCGGGGTTGTGGTCCATTTATCTACAGACAAGCAGGGGGCGGGAAGAGGACCGCAACTGAACGATGTTGCCGGACTGCTGGTCCTCGCAGTCCCAACCCGTTGAGCCTCACAGTGCAGAAATGCCGGAAAACACAAGGCCAGCCAAAGGGTGAATAATTCATAGTCAGGAGCAGGCTGCAACCTCTTCGAGCGGCTCCCGCGAAGCGGGGGCTGCGAGAGGTAAAGTACTCTCCCAATTAGTCAGGCAGGGGGCGGGAAGAGGACCGCAGCTGAACGATGTTGCCGGGCTGCTGGTCCTCGCAGTCCCAACCCGTTGAGCCTCACAGTACAGAAATGCTGGAAAACACAAGGCCAGCCAAAGGGTGAATAATCCAGAGTCAGGAGCAGGCAGCAACCTCTTCGAGCGGCACCCCATTTCAGGTTAGCTTGTTTGCCATTTTACCAATTCAAGGCTTTAATACTGTGCCTTGGGTGCTAAATGGCTTTTGTCATTCTACAGCTCGGCATGGACAGCACTGTGCTAGCCCTCGGCTTAAAGACTTTGCTGTAGAAATCGCAAAATATTTTGTCCCTTTCTATCTCTGCGTGGATGGCACTGTGCTAATCCTATTCTTAAAGACTTTGATAGAAAAGCAGAAATTTGAACTGAGCAGTTCTAGAGTGTCCCTGGTGTTGAGGGCGATCTATACGGGAGCTGCTTTCCACCTAAATTGGAGAACTACCCAGAGTTCTCTGCTTCTTTGTTGCATATTTTATGCATCACTCTATGCCTGAAACGGTATTGTTTTGACTTATACTGGGTGCTCCCTTGTGTTTTGACAAAGCTATACCTCTCTAAAGAGCTCTAAGAAGAGCAAAACACTGTGTATGGGGTTGCTTTTGCTCATTTTAGGTTGACTTAAGCTGTAATACTGTGCCTGGAGCAGTAAATGGCTTTTGTCATTCTACAGCTCGGCATGGACAACACTGTGCTAGTCTTATGCTTAAAGACTTTGGGGCAGATTTACAAGAATGTGCCGCAGCGCTGTACCGCAAGCCCTTTGGCTGCACCACGCTGCAGCACTTTCAGAGCACAGGAATGCGACATATTTACAATGATATGTCACGTTCCTGTGCTCTCCTCTACGCTAGTGCACAATCAGGTGCCATGAGCGGGCGCAGGCACCCTTGCACCATGCGACAATGATGACTGCGTCACGGGGAGATTGTTTTTGCGCCAGAAGGTGCACCTTCTGGCACGAAAACAATCACTAGAGGCATTTTCCTCTTTCAATGTGTGCTGCAGAATGCAACACGCATTGAAAGAAGAAAAATATGAGGATAAATGAAAACATTTCTCCTTGTTGTGCTTCGCTACGCCTCCCCTAGGTTGGCGTAGCATACTGACGCATTTCCAGGTTTACGATTCCTCGTAAATCTGTAAATGTGTCTGGATCCATGGGTGTTGCGTGTGAACACCCACCGCAACACCCATGAAAGGCCCCTTTCACGCAAAGTGCTGCATGGAAAGGGGCCATATTTACACATGTAAATATGGGGCAGTGAACTGCGCTGCCATTGCGTCACAAAAATTGTCGAACAGGCATTGCAAGGGGCTTGTAAATCTGCCCCTTTGTCCCTTTCTATCTCTGCATGGAAGGCACTCTGCAAATTCTATGTTTATAGACTTTGATAGAAAAGCAGACATTTTGAGGTGAGCAAATCTAGAGTGTCGCTGGTGTTGAGAGTGCTCTATACAGGTGCTGCTTTCCACCTAAACTTGAGAACTACCCAGAGTTCTCTTCTTCTTTATTGCATAATGTATGTGTCACTCAATGCCTGAAAGGGTATTGTTTTGACTGATACTGGGGGCGCCCTTGTGTCTAGACAAAGCTATACCTCTCTGAAGAGCTGTAAGTAGAGCGAAAATCTGTGTCAGGGGTTGCGTTTATTTATTTCAGGTTAGCTTGGTTGGCATTTTACCACATCAAGGTTGTAATACTGTGCCTTTGGTGGTAAATGGCTTTTGTCATTTTGCAGCTGGGCATGGGCAGCATTGTGCTAGTCCTATGCTTAAAGACTTTGCTGTAGAAATGGCAAAAGACTTTGGGGCATATTATAAAGCAGAGTGTTAAAAATTATCGCTGTTTTAGCGGCAGAAAACTGCAGCTAAAGCGGTGATAACGGGCTTGATAATATGGCCTTGTGAATTCCAATCGAACCCCATGTTCTGGTGTGAGCATAGGCTTCTATTGGAATTCTCCAGGGCATATTATCAAGCCCATTATCGCCGCTTTAGCAGCAGTTTTTTGCCACTAAAACGGCGATAATTTTAGGGCCCTGCTTGATATTATGCCCCATGTCCCTTTCTATCGCTGCGTGGATGGCACTGTGCTAATCCTATGCTTAAAGACTTTGATAGAAAAGCAGACGTTTGAGGTGAACAGATTTAGAGTGTTGCTGGTGTTGAGAGTGCTCTATACAGGAGCTGCTTTCCACCTAAACTTGAGAACTACCCAGAGTTCTCTGCTTCTTTTTTGCATAATGTATGCATCACTCTATGCCTGAAAGGGAATTGTTTTGATATAAGTAAAAACAAATTATTCCGTTGGTTGTACCAACTTATCCAATCTTGATAGGTTTCTACCTTATTACGGTATGAGACTCTAAATCAGTAGGATTACACACACACAGTCATCAATCATACCGTTATAAGGCTACTTGGCTAGAAGCAAAACCCCAAAAGGCACTTACAGTCTTAGAAAGTGGAATGCATAGCCAGAGAGAATACTTTCATCATTTTATTTATGAAAATAGGGTACAACGACAAGCTCAATCCATGGCACAAAATGCTAATGTTCATCAGTCCGTACTTTCAATACATGACTAAGATTAGATCTAGCTTACTTTGTATCGCTATAACCCATACCTAGAATCAACATTCTGTATTTATAAAACACTTCATATTCAACAATGTGCAAATACATAAAATTAAGAAATTTTCACAGAAAAAAATCATAAAAACAATGTCAACACGTTTCGGTGGATCCTGCTGTGCGCACCACCTTCCTCAGGACAAATTAAAAACACTCTGTTGAGATAAATTACAAAAAGGTACACCAAAGTCACTACTTATTCTTTGCAGTGTATGAAACAAACAGTAAGCATGCTCATCCCTAGCTCATAACGTTATAGATCCTCTCCTTGGCTTTACAATACATTAATTTCTGATCATCTATACATATAAACCCCTCTACCTGTGCTCTTAGTTTGTTGGTCCCACTCCTCGTGCCAGTATCCTCTATTGCTCCTCATTATTAAGATGTCACTCACATCACATTACCCCTACAGTTTGTATATGGTGGGTGATCTTAGTCATCCATTCCGCTACCCCGCTGTTCCTATATCATCAGGTGCCATATTCATACTAAAACTAGCTGCTCATACACACTCATGAGTTGTATAGGCTTTTTTCCACACACCTTATTAAAAACCGTAAGATATTACGATTATCAATTGTTCTGGTCACTTCACTTTTTACCAGCTTCTTTTTATGCTGCTGGAAAAACCACAGGGCAAAAACAAGGGAGACTTCAATTACTAGTTATATTCTACCTTGCCTTTTAGTGGATATTATCATCTGTATTTGTTCACTTACTCTAGACAGGGGCAATGCCTCCTTTGTATTTACTGATGACTTTGCTCAATTGGTCTACATCAGACAGGGTTCGGTGTCACCATCGCTGTTTGGTCTTGTCTGTACACTATCTACTGTGCAAGAATGGAGATTAGTACATTACCCCCTCATGATGGCCTAATCCTTTGTTTGTTAGGTCGTATCCCTTATTGTTCACTTACCACTCTCTCTGTAGTGTAGAGTCTTTATGTTGGGGCTTTATGTTTGGTTTTATGCTGCCCGATATTAATTCATAATACTCAGCTCGGGAATTCATTAATTATCCCAATCTCCGAGTCCTGTCAAGAAAAAGAAAAACTTACTCTCACTGCCTCTAAACACGCGCAACCCTAGAGCCGTAAATCTTTATACTAGCGGTCTCTTGAGAGTCTGTACCCCTGGCCTGAATAGCCCCCTTACTTGGGCTTTGCTCACAACTACCCCTTACTCGTTCTTGGTCTCACCACTATTATTCTTGCAGTGTAATGCGGGGCCTTTGTATGCGGAAAAAAAACCGCGTTTATCTCTCCCTTTACACACGTGTAGTGTGCGCTAATATTGTGGATGTTTTATCGCAGAATGTTATATTCTTTAATTCTGCCATCCACAACGCCTGATGTCATGTGCTAGGGTTGTCCAATATGTTTCATATCCTACTTGTGATTATCGAGTCCTTTATCTAAATTCATCATCTATTATCGGTAGGCCGCGCTCACTAGATAGTTTGCGTGCAAAACTGGCCAGCTGCATATTAAAACGACCATATTGTAACGAGGGCGTCTCGAGGTATTTAAGATTAACGCCGCCTTGGTACGCAGTAAGGTAACCCCCTCCTTTAGTATGGACTATCACAAATTATTCCGTTACCTGGTGCTTTCTGGTTCACCGCCTGTCTCAGTTCTGAATTCAGGAAAAACACTTGTACGCTCGCTCTCCGGCTTTTTGAACCCTCCTTTTTCTGGGGTCATTAATCACTTCCGGGCCTTTGACGGAAGGGGCATTCCTTAATCGGAAGTATACTCTAACATAATACCGCCCACTCCATGTTTGTATAAGCTCTCTATGGTGAGCGAAAAGGGGTTATTCCGCCCGTGGCGGCCATATTAGACTAGGTTAAGGTACTAGCTCTGTTACACGCTTATCACTATGTATGTCTCTTCTCCTGTATCCATTTCATCATGCCTATATTAGTTGACTTAGGATTTACAACAGAGTCTGGATGTGTGGATTACAGGTCAAATTAATATAGATCAAGACACTAGTAGTTAGGCTATTCCATAACAAAGTAAATAAATAAGTAAACTACCTCTTATTATATTATATTTTTATTTTAAGTACTCCAGCAAGTGTTCTACTCTCTATGTATACAGTATATTCATAGATCATCATAAAACCCTATTCATTATCTCCCTCATCGTTATCCAAATATTAATATAGGCGTAAATCATTAGTCCTATTCTATTTGGGTAGTACATTTCGTGGTATTCACTATGGACAGGGTGATGTTATTACCAGTACAGTTTTTCCCACTCTTCACGATTGTTCAGCCCCTGGGTGTATGTTTTAAATTTACACATATGAAACTGTTTTCTTATCTTACGTTTTTTCTCAATGTTTCCACCTCTTTTGGATAGCTCAGTTTGTTCTAATACACACCAGCATAGATCTTCTATTTTATGTTTGCTCTGTATCCAATGTTCAGTTAGTGGGGCATTTTGTTTGTTATTTTTAATTGCGGATCTGTGTTCATTCAGGCGAATCCGGATTTCTCTTCCGGTTTCGCCCACGTAGAACAATCCGCAAGGGCATCTTATTATATAAATAACATTACTGGTTCTGCAGTTGAACATTTCTTTAAACTAATGTTCTGAGTTATTGATCATTATTTTATCACCTCTTATTACAGTCTTGCAATGAATGCATCCACTGCATGGGTAATTTCCAATTACTTTACTCGTCGTGTCTATACTTAATTGGTGGTTGCCTGTTTTTTCTTTATACATTTTCACTAATCTATTCCTGATCGTTCTATTCCTCCTGTAGGAAAACAAGGGTTTCTCAATCGGTCGTAGGTCTCTATCTTGTAATAACCGCCAGTTTCTATTAATGATATTCTTTATTTTGTTGCTCACTGTGGTGTAGTTGGTTACAAATGTTATTTTATTAAATTCCTGCTTCTTGTGTGTATTATCCTCAAACAGGGCTTCGCGGTTATAATATTTAGCCCTTTTGTATGATTGTTTTATTATCCTGTTTGGATATCCCCTATTTGCCAATTTCTTTTTGAGTATCTCTGCATGTTTTTCGAAATCTTTTTTATCGGAGCAGTTTCTGCGGAGCCTCAGAAACTGCCCGAAAGGGATGTTGTCTTTCTGACATCGTGGATGCTCACTCTGGTAGTGAAGCATCTTATTTCTGTCGGTCGGCTCGACAAATAGATCTACATTCAATTTATTATTTTTCTGATGAATAGTTATATCTAAGAAATCACAGTGTTCTTGGCTTATGTTAGAAGTGAATTTTAGATTTTGATCTCCACTGTTGAGCCATTCAATAAATATCATTAAGTCTTCTTGACTTCCCGACCAGATGAAAAAAATGTCATCTATGAAACGCGACCAATGGGTCACGTTTTCATAAAAAGGGGCTGCTTCATTGTAGATATGTTTTTCCTCAAAGGCACCAACATAGAGGCAAGCCAGACTGGGAGCACAGGTAGCCTCCATGCTGGTGCCCTTGATCTGACAGTATATGTCATCTTCAAAGATAAAAATATTGTTTTTATGTATCAATTCTGTCAGTTCAACAATAAAGTCTGCATGTTCAGATAAATCACCATTTTCATCTTGGAGGATATTTCTCACTGCATTGACTGTGGCTCTTTGTGGAATATTAATATATAACGCTTCGATGTCTAAACTTACTAACCATTGGTTCCTCCCATCAAAATCTAGACCTTCAATCTTTTTTATCATTGCGGTGATGTCTTTAATATAAGATTTCTGTAGTGCCACCAGAGGTCTAAGGTATATATCGACATAAATGCTAAGAGGTTCTGTTAGGGAATTTAAACTCGACACAATGGGTCTCATGGGTGGGTTCGTTAAATTCTTGTGGACTTTTGGAAGTCCATAAATTGCGGGGAGTATTGGGTGACAATTATATAGAAACTCATATTCCTCCTCGCAGATTAACTCATCTTCCTTAGCTAAATCAAGAAGTCTGTTCACCCTTTCTTGTAGTTTATTCCATTCTTCTCTTGAAGACTTCCTATAGTGCTCTACGACTTTTAATAGCGAGAGCATCCTGTTTCTATAGTCCTCAGTATCCATTAAAACAATGCTACCAGCTTTATCACCAGGTTTTTTGGTGAGGGTGTCGCATTTCTCTAAACTTAGAAGGGCTTCTCTACTGTCTTTAGCCATATTATTGTTGTATGTTTTTAATTCTACACTCAAGAGATCCTCTATGTCCTTTTCTACTGCCCTCTCAAACAGTTCTACATTTTTATGTACCATGTTTCGGGCTGGTGTCCATACAAATTGGGGTTTAAGGCCGGATCTATTGTTGTTTGCTCTAGGTTCTTTATTTAAAAAATAATATTTTAATCTGATTTTCCTGAATAAGCTTTTCATATCTTTTTGGATATCATATGGATTTGGTCTAGATGTCAGGGCAAAACCTAAACCTACATTTAAAACTTTCTCTTAATTTTTATTCAAAACTCTTTTAGATAGATTGATAATGGGTGCTTTGTCTTGTTTCATTAGTCCCATTGCTTCTGGCTCCTTGTCTTCATGTTTGGGGGTCTGTATTGTTGAGCTGGTCGTTGGTAGTTCCCCCTCCCTCTGCCCCTGTTGCCCTGATTCTGTCTCTGCTGTTGCTGCCCTAAAAAAGGTCTCTGATCTCTGTGTTGTGTATGATTGGGCTCATTTCTATTTCTATTATCAGATCGAATTTCATCCTCTGATTCTGTGCTGGCATATGATGTGTCTGAGAAGCTCACGTTCTTCTTCATGCCCTGTGGTCGGTATGGGTACCACGTTCTCTTTTGATAACTAGTCTGCTGGATGGGTGTATCGTAGTAATCTTTATGTGTATAGGAGTACACTATTTCTTTACTATATCTTGCAACATCCTTTCTCAATTTGTTGTTTTTTTTATTTATCAAGTACTCCCTGTAACCATCTACATCCTCATTTATTTATTTCAACTTTTGTTTCGCCTCTTCTAACGCATTACTCATACTACTCTTTAGTTGGGCCTCCAATTAGTCCAGTTCCCTGCGTTCTATTAAGATAAAGTCCTGTGCTGTCTCAATAATTAAAAGCATCCAATCCCTACTGCAGCGATTAGCTATGAGGGTCCAGTGTTCAATAAATTTCTCGTTCTTGACAAACAGGCCCGGGTCGTTTTTCACCTGTAAGCCCACTGGAATAATAACTTTTTTGCAATATTCTATAAGGAATTCTGCATGTATTTCTGTTCTTATTTTCTTTTTTAGATTCCAAGCGGTATTCCATTTTTCAGTATTGCTATCTGTCAGTACTGAAGTATTGATGCTTTTAGAGCTACCAATAATTTTAGTAAATTAGTCTTCTGTAAACCCGAATTGTATCCATCTTGCTGCAATCAGCAAAAAGCGAGAACTCTCCGGCTCACCAGCCGTGCAGTTACAGTAAAAAAGGGAAAGAGAGTAACACTTAAACAACCGCAAGGGAACAGGGTTAAAAAGCAAGTAAAAACAAATTATTCCCTTGGTTGTACCAACTTATCCAATCTTGATAGGTTTCTACCTTATTAGGGTATGAGACTCTAAATCAGTAGGATTACACACACACAGTCATCAATCATACCGTTATAAGGATACTTGGCTAGAAGCAAAACCCCAAAAGGCACTTACAGTCTTAGAAAGTGGAATGCATAGCCAGAGAGAATACTTTCATCATTTTATTTATGAAAATAGGGTACAACGACAAGCTCAATCCAATGCACAAAATGCTTATGTTCATCAGTTCGTACTTTCAATACATGACTAAGATTAGATCTAGCTTACTTTGTATCGCTATAACCCATACCTAGAATCAACATTCTGTATTTATAAAACACTTCATATTCAACAATGTGCAAATACATAAAATTAAGAAATTTTCACAGAAAAAATTCATAAAAACAATGTCGACGCGTTTCGGTGGATCCTGCTGTGCGCACCACCTTCCTCAGGACAAATTAAAAACAATCTGTTGAGATAAATTACAAAAAGGTACACCAAAGTCACTACTTATTCTTTGCAGTGTATGAAACAAACAGTAAGCATGCTCATCCCTATCTCATAACGTTATAGATCCTCTCCTTGGCTTTACAATACATTAATTTCTGATCGTCTATACATATATACCCCTCTACCTGTGCTCTTAGTTTGTAGGTCACACTCCACGTGCCAGTATCCTCTATTGCTCCTCATTATTAAGATGTCACTCACATCACATTACCCCTACAGTTTGTATATGGAGGGTGATCTTAGTCATCCATTCCGCTACCTCGCTGTTCTTATATCATCAGGTGCCATATTCATACTAAAACTAGCTGCTCACACACACTCATGTGTTGTATAGGCTTTTTTCCACACACCTTATTAAAAACCGTAAGATATTCCGATTATCAATTGTTCTGGTCACTTCACTTTTTACCAGCTTCTTTTTATGCTGCTGGAAAAACCACAGGGCAAAAACAAGGGAGACTTCAATTACTAGTTATATTCTACCTTGCCTTTTAATGGGTATTATCATCTGTATTTGTTCACTTACTCTAGACAGGGGCAATGCCTCCTTTGTATTTACTGATGACCTTGCTCAATTGGACTACATCAGACAGGGTTCGGTGTCACCATCGCTGTTTGGTCTTGTCTGTACACTATCTGCTGTGCAAGAATGGAGATTAGTACATTACCTCCTCATGATAGCCTAATCCTTTGTTTGTTAGGTCGTATCCCTTATTGTTCACTTACCACTCTCTCTGTAGTGTAGAGTCTTTATGTTGGGCTTTATGTTTGGTTTTATGCTGCCCGATATTAATTCATAATACTCAGCTCGGGAATTCATTAATTATCCCAATCTCCGAGTCCTGTCAAGAAAAAGAAAAACTTACTCTCTCTGCCTCTAAACACGCTCAACCCTAGAGCCGTAAATCTTTATACTAGCGGTCTCTTGAGAGTCTGTGCCCCTGGCCTGAATAGCCCCCTTACTTGGGCTTTGCTCACAACTACCCCTTACTCGTTCTTGGTCTTACCACTATTATTATTGCAGTGTAATGAGGTACTGGGTTTTTAAGAACCGGTACAGAACCGGTAACCCAGCGGTGTCAGGGTACACCCAGAGACCTCGGGTTCTTCCTGATCCAGACCACAGAAACTCAGAGTCTTCTAGGTGAAGTCAAGGATCGATTTTATTGGCTGCAACCAAGGTAACAAGTGTCCTAGAAGTACAACATATGGAAGTATATTCTCAGGAGACTGCTGCGCCTTTACAAAGTCAGGCTTCCCTTCTTATACACAATTTTAAGCTTCAGGCAAGAACATTCTTGGTTGTAAAGTAAATAGTTAACATATTTCCAATACAAAGAAAAAGCAGAGTCATGATGACATGTCCATATTTCACTTCGTGCTACCTACAACAAATCACTTGGCGAGGCCCAACATTTCATCAGATATCGGTGGACCCCCAATAAAACAGGCACCTCCCCATCATAAAGTAAGTGAAGCAAAAGAGTAGAGACAGATGTGAGCGAGATACGGCAGGTGTGCGCGCTGAAATGGTTTTATGGCTTGTTGAGCCTTGATGCTATCTTGCTCGGCCACTGGGAGGGGAACTGACCTAACGAGTTCGGCCTGGGGCAATGGTTCCAACTTGCACAGGTCATGGAAAAGTCGATTAAGGAGTGCGTGTCCTTGTGGAATTGAATTCAGCTGGATTAAGGCCTATGTAAAGGGCAACACATAAATGGGAGCCAAGGGTTTAAAAACGAAAATGACGATTTCGAGGTGAAATCGTCACTCGAATATGCTGAAAATATAGGTACATGATGTGCTCGTCATTCTCGGTCTTTTGATACCAAATTGGTCATGTTTCGGCGAAGTTTTAATTCTCGAGTCCAGAATGATTATATGAATCCAGATTTTCAGAACCACAAACCCTCCTTTTGCCCTTACATAGGCAATTAATCTATCCTCATGTTAGTCTGAGTCCAGATCTATATTCCTAAAGTCATTGAGATGTTGCTGTAACATCATTCTAGTACTTAGTTCATCACTTGACACAGGCTTCCTTACACATGATGTAACACAGAGGCCACATATTGCAGGAGCACACTGTATGCATAGACAGAACAGGAAAAGAATGGCTAAGACCATCCCAATGACCATTAGAATTTTCCATCCCCAGGCGGATATCAGTTCCCAAAACCATCCCATTAGCGACCAATCTCCGTTATCCACATGAATAGATTCGGAAATCTTGTGTAGTTTGGAGATGGCCTGGTACACTGTTGGAGCGTTATCAGGGATGAAAATACAGCAACTAGATTGGATTAATCTGCATACCCCACCTCGGTCTGCAAGTATGACATCTAAAGCGGCCCTGTTTTGAAGGGTCATCAGTCGATCCGACTGGAGCTCAGCAGTCAGGTTACTAAGGGCACCAGCAGTTTCAATCACGGTGGACTCAACTACCCTTGTCAATTGCCTTATGTTCCTGCTGTTAGCCATGGCTCCCCAGAACGGCAGAAAACCCATTGCAAAGTCACCAAATTCTTGACCTGCAGTGTCCTCTTCACTCAAGACACCTCTAACTATCCTTGTCCTGTGGTAGTCTGCCGCTGCTGTGTAGGTGGGAGGCAACAGGAATGAAACAAAACATGAGCCCGAGAAGTCAGGGGGCAACCATGTATAGGCCCTATCATGGCAGATGAAATAAGTACCCTTAGCGGCTAAAAACGCAGGGTAAGTCTGAGATCCAAAAACATACGTTTCTGTACAGATACTTTTCCCTAGCTGAGCTCTGGGATTCTTGCCAATACCTTGCAGACATAGGTGACCCTGATGGGGTACGATCCAGATTGGGGAGGATCTTTTAGCTTGCTGTTTCCCACTTAAAGTAGTTCCATATCCGGTCACGTTCCAACCTACATATGCAGATATCTCATCATCCGGAGTATCTTCATAAGAAGTTACTTCCCTAATCATGTCAACTATACCTTTGACTAGGGCGCTAGTCTTGAGGTTGTCTTTTACAGAACGCAGGGGTTGGACTTCTCGTGCATATATGAATATTGTTCTGTATGCCCACACAGAACCATTGTGGCTGAAAGGCAGAACCAGATAAGGGATACCTTTATCCGTAGTGTGAGGCATAAGGCCACACACCCAACAGTTAGTCGTGTTCATTACTAGTTGGTGTTGGTGCAAAAGCTGAACGAAGGAGTTATTAATGAACTCTAACCTTCTACTGGATTCGTGGTCAGGCAGAGGGTGGAAAGAATGAGAGGAAACAGTAGGAGGAGGTATGGGTGATACAGTGGGCGCAAATGTTACATGGAAAGAGAATAAAACATAACTTATCAAAAAGATCATTACGCTGGATAGCATAAAAATACACAATATTATAAAACTTTTCTTTGTCATCGTGTTACACTGTCTCCGCTTAAAGTTCATTTGCTTGGCAGGCCTCTCCACATCAGGAAACTCCATCCTCTCTAAGGTGCTGCCCGCGGTGGGAGGTTGCCTCTGCTAAAGGATGCTTCCGTCAGTCTAGGGCAACTCCCTTGGACCAACCAGAACTACCGACCTAACGTCGTCAGCTGCACCCAAAAGACTTTAATCAACCACGGCCCTAGCAGCGGAACCCGGATGGCGGTTCGAAAAAACAAAAATAAGCAAGTTTCCTAAATGGGAGAGCTGCACTTTCAAAAAGAGTACTTGGGAGGAAAAAAGATATATTTATTTGTCCATAGGTCTTGGTCTCAAATCATAAAAAGGAATCACTTTTATTAGTTTGTTTTTCTCGGTCTCAAATTGTAGAGTCTTTTTCCTGGTACTGTCTGGTCCTGAAACAGGAGTTCAGGCTCCAAAGAGTTCAATCGTTCAGATGGTGGCACAGTCTCTTGAAAAATGTTCTCGCTTTCACATTCAGGGTTTGTTTCTTTTACACGGTCATCGCTGAAAGGTATGACACGTGGCACAGTTGTAAGCTCTGGGTCAGTGACACCCTTCTGGACCCACTGGTCATGTGGCGGAGGTGAAGGGATTCTTTTGCAGTGGACCCCGTGGATCCAGTTGGCCTTCCCCTCCACTCGAACGGCTGACCTCGTGGAAAGAAGGACGAGGTGTGGCCCGGTCCACCTGGGCTGGTCGTTCTTTGTTCTCTGGAAGTTTTTCACGAGAATCCAGGAGCCAGGGACAATGGAATGACCTGGAGTCTCAGAGACCGGAGGCAGGGTGTTGTGGACCTGTTGATGCAAAACACGCAATTTAGCCGTCAATTCATACAGGTAATCAAGCAAAATAGGGTGTTCTAGCTCGCTGAACTTCGTGGGCCTAGGCACTCCCCATATGTTGGCTGGCCGGCCAAAGACAATTTCATAAGGGCTGAGTTTCACTCGCGAATGCACAGTCATTCTGGTGGATAGGAGTGCTAAGGGTAGAGCGTCAGGCCATTTAAGACCTGTGCTCGCTTGGATTTTGGCCAATTTAAGTTTTAAAGTGCCATTGTAACATTCTACTAATCCAGCTGATTGGGGGTGATTTGCAGCATGGAACTTCTGCCTAATGCCTAGCCCTTCACACACTCTTTTCATCACACGACCCACAAATTCACTTCCGTTGTCAGACCAGACCATTCTAGGCATTCCAAACCTGGGGAAGTACTCTTTTACAAGGGCTTTTGCTGTGGACAAGGCAGTATTGTCTTTCAGGGGATAGGCCTCTACCGATCTTGAGAAGGCACAAACAACAACGAGCACGTATTTTAAGTTGTTGCACCTCTCCATGTGTATGAAATCTAGCTGCAAAACCTCGAACGGATACGTAGGAGGTGCAAAATGACCAGCTGGAGTTGGGGTTCCCCTACCAGGATTGTGCTTCAGACATACCATGCAATTCTTGACAACATTCTCTGCACACTTGGGAATCCCTGAATTCTTCCACACTGGGGCCAACAACTCGCAAATCCCTTTCACGCTGATATGAGCCATTCCATGAGCCATTGTAACCACTGCAAGCACATAAGCATCGGGTAACAACCATCTCTGATGCTCTGCCAATTCAATCCAACAACCATTTGCATCCATTCTACCCGTACTCTCTCTCCACGTGCTCAACTCTTTCTCTGTGGCCTCAGCTTGGATGGACTTCACACTCTCTATCGTGTCCTCACATATTCCAACATCACCAGTCCATCTTTCAGGGCCTGCAACATACATTCGGCTCATCACATTCTTTGCCGTTTCTTTCTCGATCTCATCAGCAAATGCATTTCCACGACCTACATCATCAGTCACCTTCTTGTGAGCACTACATTTCACAATCGCCATTTGCAGAGGCAAGGTCAGGGATTCAAGAATCTCATTCACCAACTGACCATGCTGAATCTTAGCTCCATGCGAAGTCAGGAACCACGTTCTATCCACAATCGTCCGAAACTGTGAGCCACGCCAAAAGCATACTGGCTGTCGGTGTAGACATTCACTTTCATTCCTTTAGACAATACACATGCTCTCGTGAGTGCAACTAATTCTGCAGCTTGAGCTGAACCATGTGGTACTCGTGCAGTTTCAACAACTGTGTGCAAAGTTGTGACAGAATATGCTGCAGTCACGTTCCCATTTGGGAGCTTAAAGCGTGAACCATCCACCCATAATGTACCATCACATTCAGCAAGAGGGGTGTCAGATAAATCTACTCTCCCTTTTGTCTCTTCCTCTGTTCTGAGAAAACAATTGTGCTGTTCTGAAGCATCTGATTCCTCTGCAATTGGCAACAATGTAGCTAGATTTATGGTACTGCACCTTTTTATGTGCACATGACTTGCTAACAGCGTTAATTCGTAACTTGACAGTCGAGCACTAGTTAAGTGCTGTGTCTTGGTCCTATTTAACAAGGTGTCTACTGCATGTGGGACCATCACGATTAGTGTATTATTCATTACTAGACCAGCAGACTGTCGAATAGAAACAGCTGCTGCTGCTGTGGCCCTTAAACAACTTGGCAATGCTTTAGCTACCAGATCCAAAGTTGACGAAAAATAGGCGCATGGCCGCTGTCTACCTCCAAATAACTGAGTCAACACAGACAATGCACAGCCCTCCTTCTCGTGGACATACAATGTGAAAGGCTTACTGTAGTTGGGGGTACCTAACACAGGCGCCGAACATAACGCTGTGCGTAATTCGAGAAAACTTTTCTGACACTCTTCAGACCAGGGAATGGGATTGGGTGTATTTTTACACGTTAGTGCCACCAAGGGTTTGGCCAATAACGAAAAATTCGGAATCCACTGTCTACAGTACGATGTGATGCCCAGGAAAGCACGTACTTCTCTCTGTGTTCTTGGAACACTCAATTTCGCTATTGCCTGAATTCTTTCTGGGGTCAGTTTCCTTCCCTCCTTCGATAAGAGGTGACCTAGGTAGGTCACTTCTTGTCGGCAATATTGTAGTTTGGAAAGTGACACCTTGTGATGTAAATCACATAGATGACGCAATAAGGACAATGTGGCCTTTTTACAAATTTCCTCAGTATCTGCAGCGATGAGCAAATCATCCACATACTGTACAAGAGTAGCACCTTTAGGTAAAACAATCGTATCAAGCTGTGTTTTTAGAGCTTGACTGTATATTGATGGACTTTCACAGTAGCCCTGAGGAGCGCGTTTAAAGCGGAAGCTGCGACCTCCTAAACTGAAGGAAAAAACATCCCTGCTCTCCTCAGCAATCGGGATACTGAGGAAAGCATTCTTCAGGTCAATCACCGAAAACCAGGAGGCAGAGGCTGGAATCATAGTTAACAGTGTGGTAATGTTGGGGACAACTGGGAATTGTGGCACAACTATTTTATTCACCTCTCTAAGGTCAATCACGAATCTGTACACAGGTGGCTGAGAAGGGTCAGTTCGTTTTAAAACAGGCAGAACAGGACTATTGCAAACATTGCCTCGTGTTTCTTCAATTACATCCCTTTTAATCAATTCGTAAACGATCGCTAGCAAAGCTTTTTCACCCTCACTAGATATCCTATATTGTGGAATTCGTGGCATTTGAACATTGGCTTTCAATGTTACAACATATGGTGGTATTTCTAAAAGACCTACATCATTAGGACCAGTGGCCCAAAGAATATCTGGGAGAAGTGACAATTCTGCTGGAAGTGCATCTCTCGACAAATACATGGGAGAAACTACTTTCCTACCTAAAGTAAGTTGTACTCCTGAAGGAGAACAGTACAAAGTCGCATACAATATTTTTAGCAAATCCAAACCTAACAAATTTTCACCACAACCCGTTGTCAGAATGAGGGGTGCTTCGAATTCGCAGGGACCAACAGAAGGAGACAAAGGGTCAGAAATTGGATTTCTAACTGGGGTGCCAGAAAAACCTACAGAAACGTTCATTTCGCCAGACAAAGGTGTGCCAGGGAGTTTGGAGTGCATAATAGAACTCTTTGTAGCACCAGTATCCAACAGAAAAGGCTCTGCCACACCTGATGTAATCACCTCAACGTAAGGTCCACTCTGATCTACTGGAACTGAAACAACTCCCTCTCTTTGTCTATGGCTGTCCTAGCAATCATTACCTTCCCAATGCTCAACTTCTGTGTAATAATCATCAACGTACTATTGAGCTGTCCTGTCAGATACGTTATTTTGCTGATCAAATCTGTTCATAGAGTTTTGTGGTGGAAGAGGACGTGTGTTCTATGGGGCGTTTCCACGCCCTCTACCTCTAGGTGCTTGCTGACCGCCACGACCTTTCACACCAGAAACTCCATTTGCACGTTGTAATAGAATAGGACAATTATACTTGAAATGACCCTCTTGTTTACAATATAAACACTGGTTGGGGCCTACAGATACACGGGGTTGGGTATACTCGACTCTCTGCGAGTTCCTCTGATACTGTTGAGGCTGCTGAAAAGTATTTTGGTAGTGATTCTGACCATTATTATTTTGATTACCACCACCACGTGGCGGATAGGCTTGCTGTAGCAAAACCTTCGTTTTTAGTTCTCTGGTTTTCTTTTCTACTCTATCTTTCTCATCTTTGTCTCTATTCTCGTAATATTGTGCGGTAGCCAATATCTGGGCTGAAGATGAGACTGCCCAAGAACTTTCTGAATCTTTTAATTTTTTACACAATTCTGGAAGCAGATTGTGCACGAATTTATCGACAAACAACCTCTGACCACCGTCTGTGGTCATATCTTGACCGCTGTGGTCAACGAACGTTTCTTCAAATCTGGTGAAGAAATCTGAGACTGTTTCTTCTTTCTTCTGCTTGCATGCAGACAACTTATCCCAATTTACGCGTATTGCAGGCATTATCGTTTTCATGTAATCTACTATTTTACCAGGGAGTTCTGCTATTAAAGGCTCAGGCTTGGCACCACCAACCTGTCGGGCATCTGCAGCAGTAATATTAGCCAATGTGTCACCTAATTCCTGGTCATGATCTATATGACGAATTTTACCCCATAAAGGCTGTGGAACAACATTTCCAAATAACATATCGATGTCAGCTAAATTCATTATACATGACCCAGCAGTTTGCGACAACTCTTTATAGTACCCTGCAGGATTTTTACGCGGATCGGGTAATGTTTGTTTGAGTGCTAAAACTTCAGCTCGCTTCCATGGGACATGTACCCATACACGCTGAAAGTGTGGCAGAATAGGTGGGACAGCAGTCGTGTCACCCTCTCTCCATTGTGGGGGAACTTCTCTCATAGGGTATTGTCACGCCTTTTTCCTACTGGATGTATTAGGCTCAGATTGTGACTCAGAACTGCTCCCCTTACTCCGATATGATAACAATATTTCAACTGCTTTCTCCACATCTGGACCTACAATCATACCCTCTCCGAACTTAAACCGTACACGACACATCTCTTGTGGGATGCATTCTTGATCATTATCTTCTAAATCCTCGCAAAGGAAAACACACATCTGTTCGAAAACATATCTCTGTGTCGCTGCTTCCCATTGATGGAAGACTTCCATGACAGACTGTATATCATATTTTACAGTGTCCATGACCCATTTCCGTGCTAAACTATTCAGTGAATCTCTCTCTTGATAATCAGGCAGTCTGCCGAATAGAAGGTGAAACTGAAGGACAAACGGATGGAAGGACGGGGTGAGATAAGGCGGGGGTAGAGATAGCAGAAGAGGTATCAGGGGAAATAGAGGGGGCACTAGGCAAAATCGTAGAGTGAGCATTAGGCGACGTGAAAAATATAGTAGGCAAAATCGTAGAAAACACAGGTGAAACAGAGGTGGTCGGTGGGCCTGGAGAAGGCTGCACCGAAGAAGTAGGAGCCAGCTGAAGAACAGCTGGTGGGTGCTGTGGAGGAGTAGGAGGCGTAGTTTGCCCAACTAAAGGTTGCGGGGGTACTGTGGCATTCTGCGCATAGGGGGGTGGTGAATTTAGTAAATGCGACATTAATGGGTCTTTTTCATGCTCTTTTGCTGCCTCTTGCTGAAGAGACGGCAAAACGGGATAACACTTATCTATTGCCATTTTACGTTGCCTGTGCAACTGCTCATTCATCTGCTCTTCTTCATTGTCTTTAAACTGCACAGCAGCTTCATTACTGAAAGTCCCCCTTCTCTCTTATTTTTCTTAGCTAATTTGATTTCCTTTTGCTTGGCTTCTTTACGCCATAGGCGGAAAGAGTCAAACATCGCCGGCCGGGCTTTCTTTTTAAAGAGTTTTACTTCAAGGTTGTCTAAGATTTCGGAATCAAAGCTACCATATTGGGGCCATTTTAGAACACCATCTTTTCTGGTGTATTTAATCCATACTTCGTTGTAGGTGATGGGGCCTACCCCATGTTTCGCATATAGCTCGTAAGTCGGAGTTCCAACTGGAGGAACCGGACGTGAGTCCTCCAATCGGGAGTCCCTATTATTACCACCAAGACAAAACAAATTTCCAAGTCTAAGACCAGGCATCTTCGCTCTCTAGTCTAGTTCCAAACTTCAAAGGATTATCGATTACGATATTTCTCGTGAATACACGAGTCCTTCGGTTTTGGTGCTTGCAAGTACCAACAAATGATCCCAAAGGATACCCAAGACTAAGACCAACTAAGGACTGGGAGACGCTCCACTTATACTTAACTGAAATATCGATGACGTCACCAGAAGACTCGTCTTAGTGTTTCGCTCTACCAAACTTCAAGGGTCCAAATCAGGGCGATAGCCAGGGCAGCAGTCCTTGTAGCCGTCGGGAAGCGGGGAACCTCGCAGCAAAGACCTTCGGACCACGTCGACATGCAGGGGTCGATGAGGTGGTTGGCCGTCCTCCGGAATTTTCACACGAAGCTCCTCACGATCTTCTGGCTGACTGGTACCACTGGAATCGCCCCAAACGTTGGGCGCCAGCTGAGGTACATGATGTGCTCGTCATTCTCGGTCTTTTGATACCAAATTCGTCATGTTTCGGCGAAGTTTTAATTCTCGAGTCCAGAATGATTATATGAATCCAGATTTTCAGAACCACAGTAATGCGGGGCCTTGTATGCGGAAACAAAAACGTGTTTATCTACCCCTTTACACACGTGTAGTGTGCGCTAATATTGTGGAAGTTTTATCGCAGAATGTTATATTCTTTAATTCTGCCATCCACAACGCCTGATGTCATGTGCTAGGGTTGTCCAATATGTTTCATATCCTACTTGTGATTATCGAGTCCTTTATCTAAATTCATCATCTATTATCGGTAAGCCGCGCTCACTGGATAGTTTGCGTACAAAACTGGTCAGCTGCATATTAAAAACGACCATGTTGTAACGAGGGCTTCTCGAGGTATTTAAGATTAACGCCGCCTTGGTACGCAGTAAGGTAACTCCCTCCTTCAGTATGGACTATCACGAATTATTCCGTTACCTGGTGCTTTCTGGTTCACCACCTGTCTCAGTTCTGAATTCAGGAAAAACACTTGTACGCTCGCTCTCCGACTTTTTGAACCCTCCTTTTTCCGGGGTCTATAATCACTTCCGGGCCTTTGACGGAAGGGGCATTCCTTAATCGGAAGTATACTCTAACATAATACCGCCCACTCCCTGTTTGTATAGCTCTCTATGGTGAGCGAAAAGGGGTTATCGTGTCCGTGGTGGCCATATTAGACTAGGTTAGGTTACTAGCTCTGTTACACGCTTATCACTATGTATGTCTCTTCTCCCGTATCCATTTCATCATGCCTATATTAGTTGACTTAGGATTTATAACAGAGTCTGGAAGTGTGGATTACAGGTTGAATTAATATAGATAAAGACACTAGTAGTTAGGCTATTCCATAACAAAGTAAGTAAATAAATAAACTACCTCTTATTATATTATATTTTTATTTTAAGTACTCCAGCAAGTGTTCTACTCTCTATGTATACAGTATATTCATAGATCATCATAAAACCCTATTCATTATCTCCCTCATTGTTATCCAAATATTAATATAGGCGTAAATCATTGGTCCTATTCTATTTGGGTAGTACAGTTCGTGGTATTCACTATGGACAGGGTGATGTTATTACCTGTACAGTTTTTCCCACTCATTGTTTTGATATATACATATATAAACATGTATATATACAAACACCCACACCATCCCCATCCCCATCCCCCGCACCCCATGAAAAAAACCGGGACAGGCCAGACATAGAAGTAATACTAAAGGCCTCAAATTCTTGTCACCCTACACCTAAAGCACTCTCTGCGAACTTGTACTGTGTTGGAAGGCTGCTTACTTGAGCGAATATATAAATATGAGCATTTGGAAGAGTTCAGATTAGTGTTGATTTCAACTGTGGTATATGTGTGCCCTCTAGCGGTGTGTTAATGTAACGTAAATGATTTCGCCTGCTATTGCTTTTGCTTTAGTGTGGGAGGTTTGTTTGATTCTCTAAACATCAGCAGGCCTCCCACAACTTGACAAATGTGACACCCGCTTCGAATATGTCTCAGGCAAGCCAATACGAGGTGCATGCCTGTTGCTTCCCCTGCAGTGGGATGACAGGGGTGGTACATACCGGTGGGTGAATGATTGTGAAGTTGTGTGTTCTTGTGGGATTATGGAAGTCAACTGACATTCCTTAGAATTTTTTGCCCAGAAATCATGGTGTGTATCCATAGAACGTTTGGAAAAAAAATCTATTTTAAGCAGGTCTCAAATTGGTTTTCCTGTGTGTTCCAGTTTTGAAAGATTTTAATTTGTTAAAAAGTGCGACCGTGGGCGTCTCCCTGCTTCTGCTTCGGCACGAATAAGAGTCTTTTCTTAGTTCGGGAGCACCTCCAGGCCTCACTATTTCTAATACACAATATGCCTTTCACTTGCTATGAAATCATATGAACGTACCTGCTGAAGAAAAATGTTCACGTTGAACGTTAAACGTTAGGGATCAGGGGCTTAAAGCCTTTGGTTAAGCTAACTTAATAAAACAGTGAGTGTACACAGTAAATACATGATTATACATGCACCTACAACAGAGGCGGCTCCTCTATTAGGGACCAAACCATCCCACTTTGTTCGATTTCCAAGTTCTTCTTGACTAAGGAAGGGAGTTCTCCAAAGAGTACCCAATGAGCTACTGTTATCAAGGATTGGTGTCTGTCCAACAGTTAGTCTCCCAAGGTTGAGGGGACATCACCTGAAGTCTGTGCGATTTGCTGTAGAGCAGTAGGACTTTCTAGTACCTTGAGGCCTCACACCTACTCGGAGAGGGAAGGACTGTGCCTTCCACTGCAGGAGGAGAGACTATCAATGAGGAGAAGTCTATCTGTCTTGTCTTCCTTGACTTTTTGGCATCCGAACTGCTCAGCCAGCCCCCCCCTGGGGTGAGGGGGAGTGCAGTCGAGCAGTTTGCAAGGGCCGGTTTTGGCCAATTTTGTTACAGGGGGCCGATATTGCCGACCCTCAGTAACAAAACCGGCCCACCAGGGACCCAAAACCATCCCCCACCCTAGAGGCCTACCAGGGAAATGCCCGGTGCCAGCTATGGCCAGTCCGGCCCTGTCCGAACATCGGACTTATGGTAGTGTAACTGGCATCAACCTGCACTAGTTGGCGTCTCCCAGCCTCCCTGCATGGGATATGTGGCAAATTAGGTAAAGCATCACCCCCCAGCAATTCGGTGCTATCCAGCATCACCACAACATAACCACAAAGAAGTGTTCTGCTTCTGCCCTCAGCTTCTGCTAGTACTACAAGACCCAACAACACCGATGAAGCAGGGGACCCCCCCAAGGACTCCACAGCAGAAGCTGAATGACTGATGTAGCCAGAATAAAGACCTGAGACGTAGGGCCATGCACAGTGACCAGGTGCTCATTGGCTGAGGCACTAAGCAGTGGCGGCGAAGGGTGCACCTCCAACCCCTCCACCAGACCTCATCGAAGTGAACAGGTAATACTAGGTTGAGCATAGAAACAGAGACTTACTCTTGAACTCAGAAAGATAATTCTGCACATTCCAGAGATTTGAAGTTTCAATTGTGAAATCTTCTTTGATCAACATATGATATGAAGGAACCTTGAAGTTACACAGTAGCAGCTGGCAGGGAACACGAGTGGGAGGGGGGCACAAAATACAAACTAAAAAAATAAACACTTCCCTTCTTGCCACTGTACTCTCCTGAGTCGTCCCTTGTCATCACTCCTGCCGGAATAAGGAAGCGTACCGGCTCCCTCCCCTAAGCCAATCGCAACGCTGCAATGCAGCGTTGTGATTGGTCTGAGCGCCGTGGCTCGGGGCTCAGATAGGGAATGGGAGGTGGGCATGTTCCCCACCAGGCTGTGTAATGCAGCCTGGTGGGGAATATGCAAAGTGCTCATGACTGTTTGGCCAGCCTGAGAGGGCCGGCCAAGCAGTCATGCACACTTTGGAGTGCATCAACCACTCCTCCTCCCGGACATCATGGGAGCCCAGCCCGCCACGCACAACCTGGCTGACACTAGAAATAAAATGATAATAACAGAAATGTGGTTCTGAAAATCTGGGATTCATATAATAGTTCTGGACTCGAGAATTAAAACTTCGTCGAAATATGACGAATTTGGTATCAAAAGACCGAGAATGACGAGTACATCATGTACATGTATTTTCGGCGTGTTCGAGTGACGATTTCACCTCGAAATCGTCATTTACATTCTAAACCCTTGGCTCCCATTTATATGTTGCCCTTTACATAGGCCTTAATCCAGTTGAATTTGATTCCACAAGGACACATACTCCTTAATCGACTTTTCCCTGACCTCAGTACAAGTTGGAACCATTGCCCCAGGCCGAACTCGTTAGGTCAGTTCCCCCCCAGTGGCCAAGCAAGATAGCATCTAGGCTCAACAAACCATAAAACCATTTCAGCGCGCACACCTGCCATATCTCGCTCACATCTATCTCCACTCTTTTGCTTCACTTACTTTATGGTGGGGAGGTGCCCGTTTTTATTAGGGGTCCAGTGTTATCTGATGAAATGTTGGGCCTTGCCAAATGATTTGTTGCCGGCAGCACGAAGTGAAATATGGACATGTCATCATGACTCTGCTTTTTCTTTGAACCAGAATATGTTAACTATTTACTTTACAACCAAGAATGTTTTGCCTAGGGCCTAGAATCGTGTATAAAAAGAGAAGCCTGACTTTGTAAAAGTGTGCAGTCTCCTGAGAACATACCCGTATTGTACTTCTAGGACACCTGTTACCTTGGTTGCAGCCAATAAACTAATCTTTGACTTCACCTAGAAGACTCTGAGTTTCTGTAGGTCTGAATCAGGAAGAACCCGAGGTCTCTGGGTGTTGATTCCCTGGCACCGCTGGGTTACCGGTTCTGTGCCGGTCTTTAAAAACCCAGTACCTCAGTTGGCGCCCAACGTTTGGGGCGATTCCAGTGGTACCAGTCAGCCAGAAGATCGTGAGGAGCTTCGTGTGGAAATTCCGGAGGACGGCCAACCACCTCATCGACCCCTGCATGTCGACGTGGTCCGAAGGTCTTTGCTGCGAGGTTCCCCGCTTCCCGACGGCTACAAGGACTGCTGCCCTGGCTATCGCCCTGATTTTGGACCCTTGAAGTTTTTGGTAGAACGAAACACTGAGACGAGTCTTCTGGTGACGTCATCGATATTTCGAGATATTTTCAGTTAAGTATAAGTGGAGCGTCTCCCAGTCCTTAGTTGGACTTACTTTGTGGTATCTTTGGGATACAAAAGGTTTTGTATTGGTACTTGCAAGCACCATAACCGAAGGACTCGTGTATTCACGAGAAATATCGTAATCGATAAATCCTTTGAAGTTTGGAACTAGACTAGAGAGCGAGGATGCCTAGTCTTAGACTTGGGAATTTGTTTTGTCTTGGTAATAATAGGGACTCCCGACTGGAGGACTCATGTCCGGTTCCTCCAGTTGGAACTCCGACTTACGAGCTATATGTAAAACATGGGGTAGGCCCCATCACTTACAACGAAGTATGGATTAAATACACTAGAAAAGATGGTGTTCTAAAATGGCCCCAATATGGTAGCTTTGATTCTGAAATCTTAGACAACCTTGAAGTTAAACTCTTTAAAAAGAAAGCCCGGCCGGCGATGTTTGACTCTTTCCGCTTATGGCGTAAAGAAGCCAAACAAAAAGAAATTAAATTAGCTAAGAAAAATAAAAGAGAAGGGGGACTTTCAGTAATGAAGCTGCTGTGCAGTTTAAAGATAATGAGGAAGAGCAGATGAATGAGCAGTTGCACAGGCAACGTAAAATGGCAATAGATAAATGTTATCCAGTTTTACCGTCTCTTCAGCAAGAGGCAGCAAAAGAGCGTGAAAGAGACCCATTAATGTCGCAATTATTAAATTCACCCCCCCCCATGCGCAGAATGCCACAGCACCCCCGCAACCTTTAGTTGCGCAAACTACGCCTCCTGCTCCTCAACAGCACTCACCAGCTGTTCTTCAGCTGGCTCCTACTTCTTCGGTGCAGCCTTCTCCAGGCCCACCGACCACTTTTGTTTCACCTGTGTTTTCTACAATTTTGCCTACTGCACTTTTTACGTCTCCTAATGCTCCCTCTATGATTTTGCCTAGTACCCCCTCTATTTCCCCTGATACCTCTTCTGCTATCTCTACCCCCGCCTTATCTCACCCCGTCCTTCCATCCGTTTGTCCTTCAGTTTCACCTTCTATTCGGCAGAAAATGGCCAGCACTGTTACTAACTTTCTTTTACCTCTTTTCGGGTCGCCTGCTACGACCCCTAACATAGGAAGAAGACAGTTGCAAAGTCAACTGCCTGATTATCAAGAGAGAGATTCACTGAATAGTTTAGCTCGGAAATGGGTCATGGACACTGCAAGATATGATGTACAGTCTGTTATGGAAGTCTTCCATCAATGGGAAGCAGCGACCCAGAGATATGTTTTCGAACAGATGTGTGTTTTCCTTTGCGAGGACTTAGAAGACAATGATCAGGAATGCATCCCACAAGAGATGTGTCGTGTACGGTTTAAGTTTGGAGAGGGTATGATTGTAGGTCCCGAAGTGGAAAAAGCACTTGGAATGTTGTTATCATATCGAAGTAAGGGAAACAGTTCTGGGTCACCATCTGAATCTAATACATCTAGTAGGAAAAAGGCACGCCAATACCCTATGAGAGAAGTTCCCCCACAATGGAAAGAGGGTGACACAACCGCTAACCCACCTATTTTGCCACATTTCCAGCGTGTATGGGTACATCTCCCATGGAAGCGAGCTGAAGTTTTAGCACTCAAACAAACATTACCAGATCCGCGTAAAAATCCTGCAGGGTACTATAAAGAATTGTCACAAACTGCTGGGTCATGTATAATGAATTTAGCCGATATCGACATGTTATTTGGGAATGTTGTTCCACAGCCTTTATGGGGTAAAATTCGTCATGTAGATCATGACCAGGAATTAGGTGATACATGGGCTAATATTACTCCTGCAGATGCCCGACAAGTTGGTGGTGCCAAGCCTGAGCCTTTGATAGCAGAACTCCCTGGTAAAATAGTAGATTACATGAAAACGATAATGCCTGCAATACGCGTAAATTGGGATAAGTTGCCTGCATGCAAGCAAAAGAAAGAAGAAACTGTTTCAGATTTCTTCACCAGATTTGAAGAAACATTCATTGACCACAGCGGTCAAGATATGACCACAGAAGGTGGTCAGAGATTATTTGTTGATAAATTCGTGCACAATCTGCTTCCAGAATTGTGTAAAAAATTAAAAGATTCGGAAAGTTCTTGGGCAGTCTCATCTTCAGCGCAGATATTGGCTACTGCGCAATATTACGAAAATAGAGACAAAGATGAGAAAGATAAAGTAGAAAAGAAAACTAGAGAACTAAAAACGAAGGTTTTGCTACAGCAAGCCTATCCGCCACGTGGTGGTGGTCATCAAAATAATAATGGTCAGAATCACTACCAAAATTCTTTTCAGCAGCCTCAACAGTATCAGAGAAACTCGCAAAGATTCGATTACACTCAACCCCGTGTAGGCCCCAACCAGTGTTTATATTGCAAACAAGAGGGTCACTACAGGTATAATTGTCCTGCCCTGTCACAATTGATTGCTAGGACAGCCATAGACAAAGAGAGGGAGTTGTTTCAGTTCCAGTAGATCAGAGTGGACCTTACGTTGAGGTGATTGCATCGGGTGTGTCAGAACCTTTTCTGTTGGATACTGGTGCTACAAAGAGTTCTATTATGCACTCCAAACTCCCTGGCGCACCTTTGTCTGGCGAAATGAACGTTTCTGTAGGTTTTTCTGGCGCCCCAGTTAGAAATCCGATTTCTGACCCTTTATCTCTTTCTGTTGGTCCTTGTGAATTCGAAGCACCCCTTATTCTGACAACAGGTTGTGGTGAAAATTTGCTAGGATTAGATTTGCTAAAAAGATTGTATGCGACTTTGTACTGTTCTCCTTCAGGAGTACAACTTACTTTAGGCAAGAAAGTGGTTTCTCCTACGTATTTGTCGAGAGATGCACTTCCAGCGGAATTGTCACTTCTCCCAGATATGCTTTGGGCTACTGGTCCTAATGATGTAGGTCTTTTAGAAATTCCACCATATGTTGTAACATTGAAGTCGAATGTCAAAATGCCACGAATTCCCCAATACAGAATATCTAATGAGGGTGAAAAAGCTTTGCTAGCGATTGTTTACGAATTGATTGAAAAGGATGTGATTGAAGAAACGCGAGGCAATGTTTGCAATAGTCCTGTTCTGCCTGTTTTAAAACGAACCGACCCTTCTCAGCCACCTGTGTACAGATTCGTGATTGATCTTCGAGAGGTGAATAAGATAGTTGTGCCACAATTTCCAGTTGTCCCCGACATTACCACATTATTAACTATGATTCCAGCTTCTGCTTCGTGGTTTTCGGTGATCGACCTAAAGAATGCTTTCTTCAGCATTCCAATTGCTGAGGAGAGCAGGGATATTTTTTCCTTCAGTTTAGGAGGTCGAAGCTTCCGCTTTAAACGCACTCCTCAAGGCTACTGTGAAAGCCCCTCAATATACAGTCAAGCTCTGAAAACACAGCTTGAAACGATTGTTTTGCCTAAAGGTGCCACTCTTGTACAGTACGTGGACGATTTGCTCATTGCTGCAGATACTGAGAAAATTTGTAAAAAGGCCACGTTGACATTATTGCGTCATCTGTGTGATCTGCATCACAAGGTGTCGCTTTTCAAGCTTCAATATTGCCGACAAGAAGTGACCTACTTAGGTCATTTCTTATTGAAGGAGGGAAGGAAACTGACCCCAGAAAGAATTCAGGAAATAGCGAAATTGAGTGTGCCAAGAACACAGAGAGAAGTACGTGCTTTCTTGGGCATTACATCGTACTGTAGACAGTGGATTCCAAATTTTTCGTTATTGGCCAAACCCTTGGTGGCATTAACGTGTAAAAATACACCCAATCCCATTCCTTGGTCTGAAGAGTGTCAGAAAAGTTTTCTCGAATTACGCACAGCATTATGTTCGGCCCCTGTGTTAGGTACCCCCAACTACAGTAAGCCTTTCACATTGTATGTCCACGAGAAGGAGGGCTGTGCATTGTCTGTGCTGACTCAGTTATTCGGAGATAGACAGCGGCCATGCGCCTATTTTTCGTCAACTTTGGATCCGGTAGCACGAGCCTTGCCAAGTTGTTTAAGGGCCACAGCAGCAGCAGCTGTTTCTATTCGACAGTCTGCTGGTCTAGTAGTGAATAATACACTAATCGTGATGGTCCCGCATGCAGTAGACACATTGTTAAATAGGACCAAGACACAGCACTTAACTAGTGCTCGACTGTCCAGCTATGAATTGACGCTGCTAGCGAGCCATGTGCATATAAAAAGGTGCAGTACCTTAAATCTAGCCACGTTGTTACCAATTGCAGAGGAATCGGATGCTTCAGAACAGCACGATTGTTTCCTCACAACAGAGGAAGAGACAAAAGGGAGAGTGGATTTATTTGACACTCCTCTTGCTGAATGTGATGGTACATTATGGGTAGATGGTTCATGCTTTAAGCTCCCAAATGGGAACGTGACTACAGCATATGCTGTCACAACTTTGCACACAGTCGTTGAAACTGCACGAATACCACATGGTTCAGCTCAAGCCGCAGAACTAGTCGCACTTACGAGAGCGTGTATATTGTCTAAAGGAATGAGAGTGACTGTCTACACTGATAGTCACTATGCGTTTGGAGTGACTCACAGTTTTGGACGATTGTGGAGAGAACGTGGATTCCTGACCTCGCATGGAGCTAAAATTCAGCATGGTCAGTTAGTGAATGAGCTTCTTGAATCACTGACCTTGCCCCTGCAAATAGCGATTGTGAAATGTAGTGCTCACAAGAAAGTGACTGATGATGTTGGCCGAGGAAATGCATTTGCTGATGAGACCGCTAAGGAAACTGCAGGGAATGTGATGAGCCGAATGTATGTTGCAAGCCCTGGAAAATGGACTGGTGAGGTTGGAATATGTGAGGACACGATAGAGAGTGTGAAGTCCATCCAAACTGAGGCCACAGAGAAAGAGTTAAGCACATGGAGAGAAAGTACAGGGAGAATGGATGCAAATGGTTGCTGGATTGAAGTGACAGAGCATCAGAGATGGTTGTTACCCGATGCATATGTGCTTGCAGTGGTTACAATGGCTCATGGAATGGCTCATATCAGCGCGAAAGGGATTTGCGAATTGTTGGCCCCAGTGTGGAAGAATTCAGGGATTCCCAAGTGTGCAGAGAATGTTGTCAAGAATTGCATGGTATGTCTAAAACACAATCCTGGTAGGGGAACCCCAACTCCAGCTGGTCATTTTGCACCTCCTACGTATCCGTTCGAGGTTTTGCAGCTAGATTTCATACATATGGAGAGGTGCAACAACTTAAAATACGTGCTCGTTGTTGTTTGTGCCTTCTCAAGATGGGTGGAAGCCTATCCCCTAAAAGACAATACTGCCTTGTCCACAGCCAAAGCCCTTGTACAAGAGTACTTCCCCAGGTTCGGAATGCCGAGAATGGTCTGGTCTGACAACGGAAGTGAATTTGTGGGTCATGTGATGAAAAGAGTGTGTGAAGGGCTAGGCATTAGGCAGAAGTTCCACGCTGCAAATCACCCCCAATCAGCTGGATTAGTAGAATGTTACAATGGCACGCTTAAACTTAAATTGGCCAAAATCCAAGCGAGCACAGGTCTTAAATGGCCTGACGCTCTACCCTTAGCACTCCTATCCACCAGAATGACTGTGCATTCGCGAGTGAAACTCGGCCCTTACGAAATTATCTTTGGCCGGCCAGCCAACATATGGGGAGTGCCTAGGCCCACGAAGTTCAGCGAGCTGCAACACCCTATTTTGCTTGATTATTTGTATGAATTGACGGCTAAATTGCGTGTTTTACATCAACAGGTCCACAACACCCTGCCTCCGGTCTCTGAGACTCCAGGTCACTCCATTGTCCCTGGATCCTGGATCCTCGTAAAGAACTTTCAAAGGACAAAGAACGACCAGCCCAGGTGGACCGGGCCGCCCCTCGTCCTTCTGTTCCACGAGGTCAGCAGTTCGAGTGGAGGGGAAGGCCAACTGGATCCACGGGGTCCACTGCAAGAGAATCCCTTCACCTCCGCCACATGACCAATGGGTCCAGAAAGGTGGCACTGACTCAGAGCGCACAACTGATGACCGTGTAAAAGAAACTAACCCTGATTGTGAAAGCGAGAACATTTTTCAAGAAACTGTGCCACCACCAGAACAATTGAACTCTTTGGAGCCTGAACTGCTGTTTCAGGACCAGACAGTACCAGGAAAAAGACGCTACAATTTGCGACCGAGAAAAACAGACTAATAAAAGTGATTCCTTTTTATGATCTGAGACCAAAACCTATGGACTAATAAACGTATCTTTTTCCCCAAATCCTATTTTTGAAGGTGCAGATCTCCCATCTAGGTAACTTGCTTATTTTTGTTTTTCGAACCGCCATCCGGGTTCCGCTGCTAGGGCCGCGATTGGTTAAAGTCTTCGGAAGTGCAGCCAACGACGTTAGGTCGGTGGTTCTGGTTGGTCCAAGGGAGTTGCCCTAGACTGACAGAAGCACTCCTTAGCAGAATCAACCTCCTCGTCGCGGGCAGCACCTTAGAGAGGATGGAGTTTCCTGATGTGGAGAGACCTGCTCAGCAAATGAACTTTAAGCAGAGACTTTTTAACACGATGACGAAGAAAAGTTTTATAATATTGTGTATTTTTATGCTATCCAGCGTAATGATCTTTTTGATAAGTTATGTTTTATTCTCTTTTCATGTGACATTTGCGCCCACTACATCTCCCATACCTCCTCCTACTGTTTCCTCTCATTCTTTCCACCCTCTGCATGACCACGAATCCAATAGAAGGTTAGAATTCATTAATAACTCCTTCGTTCAGTTATTACACCAACACCAACTTGTGATGAACACAACTAACTGTTGGGTGTGTGGTCTCATGCCTCACACAACGGATAAAGGTATCCCCTATTTGGTCCTGCCATTTAGTCACAATGGTTCAGTATGGGCATATAGGACAATGTTCATATATGCACGAGAAATCCAACCCCTACGTTCTGTAAAAGACAACCTCAAGACTAGCGCCCTAGTCAAAGGTATAGTTGACATGATCAAGGAAGTAACTTCTTATGAAGATACCCCAGATGATGAGATACTTGCATATGTAGGTTGGAACGTGACCGGATATGGCACTACTTTAAGTGAGAAACAGCAAGCCAAAAGATCATCCCCTATCTGGATCGTACCCCATCAAGGTCACCTGTGCCTGCAAGGTATTGGCAAGAATCCCAGAGCTCAGCTAGGGAAGAGTATCTGTACAGAAACGTATGTTTTTGGATCTCAAACTTCCCCTGCGTTTTTAGCCGCTAAGGGTACTTATTTCCTCTGCCATGATAGAGCCTATACATGGTTGCCCCCTGACTTCTCGGGCTCATGTTTTGTTTCATTCCTGTTACCTCCCACCTACACAGCAGCGGCAGGCTACCACCGGACAAGGATAGTTAGAGGTGTCTTGAGTGAAGAGGACACTGCAGGTCAAGAATTTGGTGACTTGCAATGGGCTTTCTGCCGTTCTGGGGAGCCATGGCTAACAGCAGGAACATAAGGCAATTGACAAGGGTAGTTGAATCCACCGTGACTGAAACTGCTGGTGCCCTTAGTAACCTGACTGCTGAGCTCCAGTCGGATCGGCTTATGACCCTTCAGAACCGGGTCGCTTTGGATGTAATACTTGCGGACCGAGGTGGAGTATGCAAATTGATCCAGTCTAGTTGTTGCATTTTCATCCCAGATAATGCTCCAACCGTGTACAGGGCCATCTCCAAATTACATAAGATTTCTGAATCTATCCATGTGGATAAAGGAGATTGGTCGTTAATGGGATGGTTCTGGGAACTGATATCTGCCTGGGGATGGAAAATTCTGATGGTCATTGGGATGGTCTTAGCCATTCTTTTCCTGTTCTGTCTATGCATACAGTGTGCTCCTGCAATATGTGGCCTCTGTGTTACATCATGTGTAAGGAAGCCTGTGTCAAGAGATGAACTAAGCACTAGAATGATGTTACAGCAACATCTCAATGACTTTACGAATATCGATCTGGACTCAGACTAACACGAGGATAGATTAATTGCCTATGTAAGGGCAAAAGGAGGGTTTGTGGTTCTGAAAATCTGGGATTCATATAATAGTTCTGGACTCGAGAATTAAAACTTCGTCGAAATATGACGAATTTGGTATCAAAAGACCGAGAATGACGAGTACATCATGTACATGTATTTTCGGCGTGTTCGAGTGACGATTTCACCTCGAAATCGTCATTTACATTCTGAACCCTTGGCTCCCATTTATATGTTGCCCTTTACATAGGCCTTAATCCAGTTGAATTTAATTCCACAAGGACACATACTCCTTAATCGACTTTTCCCTGACCTCAGTACAAGTTGGAACCATTGCCCCAGGCCGAACTCGTTAGGTCAGTTCCCTCCCAGTGGCCAAGCAAGATAGCATCTAGGCTCAACAAACCATAAAACCATTTCAGCGCGCACACCTGCCATATCTCGCTCACATCTATCTCCACTCTTTTGCTTCACTTACTTTATGGTGGGGAGGTGCCCGTTTTTATTAGGGGTCCAGTGTTATCTGATGAAATGTTGGACCTTGCCAAATGATTTGTTGCCGGCAGCACGAAGTGAAATATGGACATGTCATCATGACTCTGCTTTTTCTTTGAACCAGAATATGTTAACTATTTACTTTACAACCAAGAATGTTTTGCCTAGGGCCTAGAATCGTGTATAAAAAGAGAAGCCTGACTTTGTAAAAGTGTGCAGTCTCCTGAGAACATACCCGTATTGTACTTCTAGGACACCTGTTACCTTGGTTGCAGCCAATAAACTAATCTTTGACTTCACCTAGAAGACTCTGAGTTTCTGTAGGTCTGAATCAGGAAGAACCCGAGGTCTCTGGGTGTTGATTCCCTGGCACCGCTGGGTTACCGGTTCTGTGCCGGTCTTTAAAAACCCAGTACCTCAGAAATACCTTCTGTTATTATCATTTTCTTTTTTTCTTTTACACTGTTCCAAGAGCAGTGGGGCGATGCTCCTCCGCCTTAGCAGAGGAGCCGCCACTGAAGTTACAGAACAGTACCAGTGCTCACAAAGTCCAATTGTGAGCCTGTACCTGTGCCTGATTGTTGACAATGATCTTTTTCATTGCTGGCAGAATTCTAAAAAGTGGTGTAAGTTTCATGTAGAACGTTGCTAGTGCCCTGTGGTTGCGTTTTGTAGAACCTGTAGCTAACCCCCCATTGATGTGTGCACTATTTAATTTTGCTGTGATATTAAAGTACCTAATAATAAGACAGACGCTGGACTCGGCAATGAACTATTATGTCTGTTGCGTGACTGCTTGAGTGATTCATCTCTATTCTCCACACTGTCTCCGTTTAAAGCCTATGGCTGCTCCCTCTTGCTACCCTGAGTCAAGTGCAGAAAATGTGTACTTGGACTAGTTTGCAGAGCCATAGTAGGACAGACCTCATGATACTGGAACTACCCCAGTTGTGGAACAGTAGTCGCTGCCTGATGAGTGGCCACAGAACGCAGTGTGAAAACCATCATGGCAAATAATTGATGCTACTTAAGGACACGGTTAATAGGTTTTGGTAGGCACTTTGTTGGTACGGAGAAAAAATATACTAGCCATTTTAAAGGCTTTAAGGACCGGGCAACATTGTATTTATTGAGCACTTTGAGTGCCTAAGCAAACTTTGGTAAATCTACCTCAAAAGTTTACCAGATGAATCCAAGTCACTGAGACGCCAATTTTCTAGATCCAGATTTTCGATTTAAAAATCGTTGTTTTAGTTCATTTCAACTGGATAAATAGCACAACTCCCATTATAAACTAATTTGCTAAATTAAAACCCAGCACTGGAAAATGGTGCCCCGTTGACCTGTGTATCAGTAAGCAATATTTTATTGTCATTGTTGTGAATAAATGGCTTCAGGTGCATGACCATTATATTACATGGGACTCTGTATCCACCCCAGAAAGCACGCCAGAAAGCCTCTAGGCATTTGTAACAAAATATTAGAGGGGACTAATTATTCCCAGCACTTCACTGGGTGCACAGACATAATATCGACTCCAAAATATCGTTTGGACAGAATATCGAGTTTGAAATATCGTTTGGACAAAATATCGACAGGACAGAATATAGACAGTCAAAATATCGTTTTTTTTTTTTTATTTCAGTAATTTTTTTTATTGAAAACAAAGAGCATATTTACATGGTACTGGGTGAAACACATGGGGAAAAAGAGAGAAGAAAGAGCACCGGGGGGGGTTGTCAAGCATTGTATAAATTGGCTTTAATTAGTTTGGCTCTTGCCAGTCCATTCTATAGTTTGTTTCATCCTCTTCTCTCCGTTCTTGCACGTTCCAGTTTCCCCCGTGTCCCTCTGCCAACCAGTATGGTTATCTTGGTTATCTTTCCGCCCCCCTGGTGATGTGAGGAGATAGAAGATCAAAAGAAGAAAGGTGTCTGAAGTAGAGAGAGAGGCGTAGGCACATTATGTTGTTTAGTAGGGTGCATGTGTGCGTTTTGTAGTATTGTCTGGTCTGAGTGTTTAGGGTGGCTTGTGAGAGGACAAGTAGTTGTCTAGTGACAGCCATATCTCGCTCTTTTTCCCTGAGTCCCTTTGGCTGTTGGACGTTATGGTGTCGGCTCCCCTTAGGAAAATGACCCAGTTGAACCAGGCTTTAAAGGTGGCCCTTGCTGTGTCCTTCCAGTTATTCAACACCGTTTTGACCGCTGCTGTTAGCAGGAGGTCAATCAGGTCTCTGTCATTTTCGGATGTTATGGAAGGGTCAGTGTACCCCAGAATTAGGTGGTGGAAGTCCATTGATAGTGTGGCTCCTGTCATGTCATTGATTAGAGTGATTATGGTGTGCCAGAACTTCTTTGTTTTTGCGCAGTGGAATAGGAGGTGTGCTAGGTCTCCCTTCTGCCTGTTGCAGTTCCAGCAGGAGTCGGTCTCTCTGATACCTATGTTGGCAAGCCGTGCTGGGGTCCACTAGGCCCTGTGCACTAGCCAGAATTTTGTCTGGTCAAGTGTCGTTGTCACCTTTCTCCTTGATGTGGAGGACCATAAATCTGCCCTTTCCTTCTCGCTTAGCTCTCTCCCTGCTGCTCCTTCCCATTGGCTTACAGTTCTGTTATTCAAATTGGACGTTTTGGGGGTCATGGCTCTGTATATGTGCGCTACCTGGTGTCCCGTGATGTTCAGGCTGTTAGCGTATTGTGTTATTGATGGGGCGAGCGTGTTTATGTTGGCTTTAGCTATTGCCACTCTTATTTTAAGGAAGTTATAGAGCTCTATGTTGTCAAAGTTGTATTGTTGTCTGAGTTTGTCAAACGATGTCAGATTCCCTGTCTCCTGTAGCTGGCTCACCGTTGTTATGCCCTGCCTGTACCAGGTGTGCATATCCAGTGTTTTATTCCTGTACTTAATTCTGGGGTTGTGCCATAGCGACTCTAGCTGAGTTTGTCTGACGCTGATGTCTAGTAGTTTGTCTAATTTTAGTAGGGCCAGTCGTGTGTTCCTGAGGATTGCGTTCTGTTTAATTGCGGGGTATTTTGTCGCTGTTAGTAGTGCCACGGGTTCCATTCCTCCTAGTAGTCTCCGCTCTAGGGAGAGCCAGGCCGGGGTGTAATCGTTCTTTGGTGATATCCAGTGTAGTCCCTGTGCTGCCAAGCAGGCTGTTTGGAAGGTTCTGAAGTTCGTTATGTTCAGACCTCCTAGAACCTTGGGAAGTCTGAGTTTCTGAAGGCAGGCTGATTCTAGGTTTCTTCCCTCTCCATAGAAATGTGTTTAGTAGTTTGTCCAGTTTCTTGTGGAAGTCAGGTGTGTTAGTTAGTGGTAGCATGTTGAGCGTGTAGTTGATTATAGGGGTGACCATCGTTTTGATGGTCTCCACCCTTCCCCACCATGTGGTAAATCTTGGTGACCATCTCTCTAGTTTCTCCCTTATTTTGTGTAAGATCACTTGTTCGTTCTGGTCTACTGTGGTCCGCAAGTCTCTCTCGAACAGGAGGCCCAGGTACTTAATGGCTTTCTTCTGCCATGTTAGACCCGAGGTCCCCAGTACCGTCTTGTTGGTATGTATATTCAGTGGTTTGCATTCAGATTTCTCTCTGTTAAGCAGGAACGAAAATGACACACAACATGAACCATAATCTCAAAACGGACATAAGAGTAGTATCAATGAATGTGAAGGGCCTCAACCACCCAGTTAAGAGAAGGAAAGTCCTAGATCACCTATTCAGACTAAAAAGTGACATTTATGTCCTGCAGGAGACCAGGCTAGCCGAAGAAGACATAGACCGCCTAAAGGCAGGATGGATAGGTCACGTAATAGGGACACCTGCAAAGAACAAAAAAAACGGAGTCATTACTATACTTAGCAAAAAGTCAAAACTATCACCGGTCGAAACAAAGAGAGACGAGGAGGGGAGGTTAGTAATCACTAGCGTGCTCAGGGGAGAGGAACGTATACATGTGGTAAACATATACGGACCCAACACAGAGGAAAAGGCATTCTGGGAGCAGACAGGCAAGGAACTAGAAGCGCTACCTTTGGGGGAACTGCTAATAGTAGCGGGAGACATGAACCAAGTACTGGATCCAGCCATAGACAGACGCCCACAAAGACAGAGCCTGAATACGCAGAGAGGCAACCCACTACAGGACCTCTGCGCAAGACTCAGACTAGCAGACCCGTGGAGACTACAAAACCCAGACGAGAGGGAATACACCTTTTACTCAAACCCACACAACTCATACAGCAGGATCGACTATATACTGATATCAAAATATCGTTTTTAAGGTAAGTGAAGTAATATCGACTGTAAATAATATAGAAAGTGAAAATATCCAAGTATATAATCTAGATAGTAAAAAATATCGTTTTTTAAATAATATTTAATTATTTATAGTGTTTTTTATATTATAATATGTGTGAAAAGTGTCATTTTATGTTATAATTATTTTTAATTAATGATTTTTTTTTAATTATTGTGTAATTTTATTCTGTAGCGGGTTGTGGGTTTATAGGGGAATAGGGTGGGAAGTAATTTAATTATAATTAATTAAATATGTAAATTTATTAATTGGTAGTAATAATTAATTAATTGGTAATTAAATAATATTTGTAAATTATTTAAAATTTAATTGGTAATTAATTTAATTTAATTGATTAATTGCTAATTATGTAAATTAAAATAATTTATTTCCTGTAGCGGGTTGTGGGTTTATAGGGGAATAGGGTGGGAAGTTTTTAATTATAATTAATTAAATATGTAAATGTATTAATTGGTAGTAATATTTAATTAATTGGTAATTAAATAATATTTGTTAATTATTTAAAATGTAATTGGTAATTAATTTAATTTAATTGATCAATTGCTAATTGTGTACATTTAAATAATTTATTTCCTGTAGCGGGTTGCGGGTTTATAGGGGAATAGGGTGGGAAGTAATTTAATTATAATTAATTAAATATGTAAATGTATTAATTGGTAGTAATATTTAATTAATTGGTAATTAAATAATATTTGTTAATTATTTAAAATGTAATTGGTAATTAATTTATTTTTAATTGATTAATTGCTAATTATGTTAAATTAAAGGGGTATTTTTATGGTTCAGGGTCAGTTTTTGGTTTTTGGGTAAAGGGGTATTTTTAGGGTTCAGGGTCAGTTTTTAGTTTTTGGGTAAAGGGGTATTTTTAGGGTTCAGTGTCAGTTTTTAGTTTTTGGGTAAAGGGGTATTTTTAGGGTTCAGGGTCAGTTTTTAGTTTTTGGGTAAAGGGGTATTTTTAGGGTTCAGGGTCAGTTTTTAGTTTTTGGGTAAAGGGGTATTTTTAGGGTTCAGGGTCAGTTTTTAGTTTTTGGGTAAAGGGGTATTTTTAGGGTTCAGGGTCAGTTTTGGGTTTTTGGGGCACAGGGGTACAGTGTAAAAATAAAGTAAAATTAAATTTACATTAAATTAATTTAATGAAATTAAATTAAATTAAATTATATTAAATTAATTTTAAATAATTTAAATTAAAAAAATTATTATATACTTACCAATACTTACGTTGTAATGGTAGTGCGTTGTAAAAGTTGCGTTGTAACGTCATATATCCACTGTTGCACTCTTTGGAGTGGGAATAGTAATTTTAACCCCTACGCTATCCAACGCTTTCCCTACTGTTGCACCCACTGGAGTGGGAATAGTAATTTTTACTCTTTTGTATTTGTACGTTAATAATATTGGCTATTATTTAATTAAATTTTGTTACTATATATATATATATGTTTTAAGAAATATGATTAAAAAATATTATTTTTTTACTTTCATTAATTATTTAATTATTAAAAGTTATTTTAAGTATTGTTAAGTATATTTTAGTAATTAATTTTTTATTTTAATGTAATTAAACATTGTTTTTATTAAAGTCGATATTTTTTACAACTATATTTTTGTAAACGATATTTTTAACTCGATATTTTTGTACTTACCTGTTTGTAGATAGAAACTCGATATTTTGTCTCTCGATATTTTGTCAACTATATTTCTGTTGGTCGATATTCTGTCCCTCGATATTATTTCAGTGATCCCTTCACTGTGCCTGTAAAGACTCTCTTGAGCCTTTTGTCAGCAACAAAGTGCAGAGAACCACAGTCAGCAGTGGAACTTTTAGTGGTTGTAGGTGGTGGGCATGGGCACAGGGCCTAATCGGATCATGACCCTGGGCAAGAGAAATAAAGGTGAAGAAAGGAGAAAAGGCAGAAAAGGAAAACTGTGACAAAGGGAGAAAGCAGAGATGAAAAATAATCTACAAGAGTAAGATAAAGAGACAGCAAGTGTGGGGTGGTGGAAGTAAAAGGTATGAGGGGGAATCAAGACATGGCGGTTTGGAATACAGGAATCTCAGCATTCAAAGGCGCTGGGCTCCACAAGACATGTTTGATTCCTAAACCAATATTTTTGGCCTGTTGATCACTAATCGGTTTGCCTTCTACACAGGGCTCCCTTTGTGTGCATTGTTTGCAGGCTGCAAATAGAATACAGGTTGAAACAGACTTTCAATGAAAATGGAGGTGAACCTGGGGTACTGCTCACGTTACACTGTTCAGTGAGGTAAAGTAAGGGACAAAACCGGCACGGCAGGAACCAAGTGCTCTTCTGGTTTCTATATGTATTGGCTGTGCTTCAACAAACAGACACAAAACAATGCAGAAAATGCTGCTTCATTGTGATATGACTGTGTTTATAATAAACAGCTGCACCCGCAGCCACCACTTTACAAAACTATCCCATACAACTGTGTAATACATACATTTCTACCACTGACTCCCCTAAATGAACCACCAAACTAGGCTGTAAAGTCCTGGGCACTAGAACCACAGACTAACTACATGATGACACAGTGTGTTGTTCCTAATCTGGCCACGAGCCTATGTGCCCAGGCCTTTTTAGTGACAGGGTCAGCTGACTGGTGACGCCTGTGATGATAGGTGTGGGGTGGGGGTTAGGGAAACCTCAGGGGAGGGGCTACTTCACTTGGTGTCCAGCAGGGTACTACATTCATCCCTAAATCCGAATGAAAAGACAACGAATCCAAACTGTGGGGAAAAAAATGGATACCACATAGTCCATCAGTCTCGAGAGTCAATCAGGTGGACAGTAGTGAATACATGGAGTGATAACGCAGGCTGCCACAGGATATCTCCGCTCGCAGTCATAGTGTGAGTCGGGACACGAACATCAGTCCAAAGAAGGATGGGCCCTTCTGACAGGCTGCCCCGGGACACCAAAGGTGGCTACCTGCGAGGGCGGCCATCCTTAGTGCCATAGGATGGCACGGACCCTAAGCGGTCTAGTGGTTGGCTGACTAGGTGGTCAGCCAGTGGTCTACTGGGATTCCCCCCACGCGTGAGGTCATTTCCTGTCCTGGGGGAGAGGGGGGAGGGCTATATAGCCCGGGGGCGAGGGTCTGGCGTCCTCTTTTGTTCCTGTGCAGCGGCGTGTAGACCCTCGCCCCCCCACCTTTGGAGGATCCCGCAGCGCGGACCCGGACTGCCCGGCGTTCTTTTGTTTAAGGTGAGGGACTTGTGCGATGCTCGTGGGATGAGAGGGGGAGGGCTCAGGGGGGGGGCGCGGGGCTTGCCCGGTGGTGAGAGCTGGGCGCGCTTACAGCATCTCGCTTTGCGGAGGAAATGTTTTGTGGCAGATTCATGCTTTAGTTTTCACCTGCGGCGTGTTTTGGGCGCTACTTGTGTTACGGAGTTTTAAAAAAAAAAAAAAAAAGAAAAGAAGGGGGAGGGGTGGGAGCGCTTCAGGTGAAATTCGGTGGGTGCCCCCGCGGGGGCCTCGCACTCTCCTAGTTTGTGGGGTGGCGGGCGTTGGTCCAGATTCATTGCTTTGGTTTCCACTTGCTGCGTGTTTGGGCGCTACTTTGTCCCGGAGTAAAAGGGGTTGAGCGCTTCGAGTGGGGTCGGTAGGTGCCCCCGCGGGGGCCTCGCACTCTCGGGCGGTGGTCCTGGCTTTCGGCCCACTCTGCAGGGGGGGGGCGCCCAGATTGGAGTTGTGCTTGGGGGGGCGCATGTTAAGGGGGGGGCGCTCCTTTGCTGCGCCAGTGAGTGGCGGGACATCCCTGTGGAGCGGACTGGACGGCGCCTCGTGCATCAATTTCCCAGCTTAGGCTGTGCAGTGGGGGGTTGCTTTTGTTCATTCCCAAGTTGTTTGGGTGTCCTGGGTGTAGCGCTTCTTTCGCGTGCTTTGGCTTTGGGGGCTTTTGCGCTAGGGCGGCCGCCCGCTCCTCTCACCTTTGGGACGGAGACGGGGCGGGCGGGTCTCGGAATGCGGATGGCTGGAAAGCAGCCTGCTGCGGGGGCGGGGCGGCAGGAGGGCTGGCGGGGATGTTGTCTCGGGCCCTCAGGGGGGGGGGGGTCGGGTCAGGTATGGGCCTGCCGGGGGCACGTGGGGTGGCCGCTCGCGCCTGCACCTTCGGGCCGGGTGGGGGGGGGGGCGGGTTTTGGAATGCGGCCTGCGTGGCGGGCCTGTGGTGGGCGACAGTGCCACTAGCTGAAAATGCGCTTTGACTCCGCGCCACGGGAAGTAAGCGCTAGATAAATGAAACTGCAATACAAAATAATAATTGTTTTCGATTTATGTTTAGAAACAAGAAGCTCTAAGAAATGTTACATAAAGAAGTAATGCTCTACTGTACCAAAAATCAAACGCACATTAAAAACATTAGTATGTATGTATTATATTTGCATATGATCTTTGATGCACGTTTGACATTCTTAGATACTAATGAATGCCGCAATCACATCGGTTCTGCCTATTCATTCAGGGATGGGATTAGCAAGGGAGCGGGTATTATGGGTGCTGTAGTTGGGGCAGGCAAGAGTAGGCGCAACGTGTATTGGGGTTGGGGGGGGCACTCACATGTTGTTTTGTCTTTATGCAGGATTGCTTCACGGATGGAGGAGTCACAGCTCACGCAGGGAGTTGCGCAGGTGGGGGGGCTTTATTAAAGGGGCATGTTTGGTACTACGCACCTTCGGGGGTAAGGACTGCAGAAGGTTTAGGCAAGGCTTAGGATTAATGTCGGGGATCAGCTGGGCTAAGGGGCGGGGGGCAGGGGGCATCTCATCATGTGTTTAATTTTACAGACAAATTAAAGGCAAAGGGTCTCGGGACTGTCAACAGGGACGGCATAGGTAAACGGTGGCTTACTGTGGTCAGGAAGTCACATGGAAAAGACAATAAAAAGAATTTTGGAGGCACGTTCCTAATTTGGGTTTTCTCTTGCAGAAAGGAGTGGTGGAGCAATATAAGCTCGGGTGGACCTGTGGACCGGATTGGGAGCAGCAGTGCAAGCGTTGAGTTGTCTGGTCTGGAGTTCGCTCGCACGCGCGCAGTTGCCGCAGTCGCCGCACTATGAATTAGTCCGTTAATAACTGGTTATTATCATCGGTGAACAGTTTAAAAGGGTATCACTAGTGTGTCGGAAATAGTGGCCAGCATCCTCTTTTCTGTCAGGAAGTGCTGGGACTATGGTAACCACGCCAGGTATGAATAAAAGTTTAAACAGGAAAATGCGGGCCTACTAGGATATATTTTGCTTGGCATGAGGATATTAATGCACAAACTCATAACCATTTGAGGCCGAAACTCTTTTGGGGGCAAGCATAGATCAAAACCAATCAGTAAAGCGTTGAATGACTGAACTAACCTTGCAAGTTTAGAGGACCACAGTCGATTATACTGGCTAGTTTAATATGCAGAGGTGAAAGGAACCTTGTTGGCAGGTCTCGGCAGCTCGTTGCTCCAGGTCGTAAATAGCACGGACTTTACCCGATGGTGTCAGTGCGCTTCACAGGGGGGACTGAACTGAGGCACGGTAGTACGTTAAGTGTTCTCATTACAAAAGCAAACGCTAAGTTACGTGAAGCAAAGTGGCGAACATGAGCAGACAGTACAAGAGGTGGTAACGGGGCATGACAGGAGGAGAATAGGGCATGGGTGCAAGTTACTAAAGTGTATATAGTACAAGTGTGGTAAATTAGTACAATCATGGCAGACAGTCATACACAAGAACAATTCGTTATGTATGCATTGGTGCAACTTGTGCAAGTACCGGAACCAAACAGAATGTAAGCGGTAGCAAACTGCGTTGCCAGTGATTGGTGAAGGGTGCATGCTACAAAAGAGGACCAAACTCAGTTAGAGGGCTAATACTGCAATAATGGGCTGACTTTAAATTCACTTGAACACATTGGGAAGACTTCCTGAGTCAAGGAGAATAGTATTTCTTTAATGAAAGGTCTTCCTTCAAGACAATAGAGAGGCCCCCTATTAGTTTTCGAAGTGTGCAGCCAATGCGGGCAAATTATTTCTTGTAACTCATAACAGGCCTGGCATGAGTAGCTTGTGGGGCAGTGATGGCCCTGTCATATTGCAGGGAATGCAGATTGGTTGATAGGGGGGGGGGGGGGGGGTGAGCTTTTAATTAATGTTTTCTGTATCACATGCAGGAACCGTGCTGGAGAACCGCCCTACCTACATGGGGGGGCCACCCGAATTATCAACAGGTATAAGGATCTTAGCACACTGGGGGCAGGGTGCTAGTGTCCGGGATTCTCATGTTCTCAACAGTGGTCATTACTATCCGCGGTTGATAGGGGGGGGGTGAGCTTTTAATTAATGTTTTCTGTATCACATGCAGGAACCGTGCTGGAGAACCGCCCTACCTACATGGGGGGGCCACCCGAATTATCAACAGGTATAAGGATCTTAGCACACTGGGGGCAGGGTGCTAGTGTCCGGGATTCTCATGTTCTCAACAGTGGTCATTACTATCCGCGGTGTGGGCTGTGCGCTGGTTTCACTCATGAAAGTAATACATCAGGTAGTTAACTGGGAGCCGGGGCACATTAGGTGGCCCCTGTGCAGTATTTGGAGGTTCTCTCTTACTGTGGAGTCTGGACAATTTGTTTTACGGTGTAATAATTGGGGCGTTCTCTCGGGATGCAGTGGCAGAGCAAGGGCAAATCATGCATTTCCAGCGATAATTAATGAATTTGAATGTTGCAGGGAAGAGACCAATCTTTCTTTACCCCTGCCTTGTAAGACCCAGCATTACACCATTGTGTTACTTGAATCATTCACGTTAGTTACTGCTTCCTGTATAGCAAAATAGTTTGTTGCTCTGGCCCAGTTGCACCAGGGAGCCTCACTATGAGGGCATGATATAAACTGATTGCACTATAGTGTTAAGGGGCATGTCCTTTTAACATGGACTAATGGGTAGTTACACCGATATAAGTGGCAAACTAGCCCATGCACATGTACTGGCAGGCAACGCGTTTGCATCCACTTGATAGGGCTCGTAGGAATGCTTACGTTACTAAGGACAGCTGCAGAATGGTGTTAGAAGCTATTGGATTTGTGCAATTCAGCGATTGTTGAACTCCTCAACTTGCTGTGCGGAAATACACCTGGACTTACACCAAATTTTACTTAAATTTTCTGTCATGGCATCCACCTGTGTCACACAAGGGGGAGGGGCCCTCACTAATTTTCCAACCTAGTTAGTTGCGGGGTACACACTTGTCAAACTGGTACCGTTTACACCCCCCTTTAACGTCCGGAGGTGCGGCTATGGCCTGCCACTGCCATTTTCAGCAGCTAGCGCACCTGCGCTTTAGCTTTATAGGGTGGTTATGTCTGGTGCGCAGCACCGTCCCTCAATTGTCATTTTCAGCACTGTCTGTCTTTCAGAGAGGACCGCTACTCAGCCACAGAGTAGGCCAAGATCACAGGACTGCTACTCAGCAACGGAGTAGACCAATATCACTGGTGACCTCGCATTTATTTTCTCGGTTGGTTTAAATCTGGTGCCCGCAGTAACTTGGACACGTATTGGCACGCGTACGCCCAGTTTAGGGTGCATAACAGGAGGGCCTGCGATTTATTTGCCTAGGCTGTACTGGCATGGCCCAGATGTGGGCGAGTAATAACACAGTCTCAAACGAGAGCGTTGCAAGTTGGCAAGTTCTGTATGGGGCAATGGGCGCTGCGACATGAATAAAGGCAAAGTACAGCATCTATTTCACTGGTTCAGTAGGGAACCATCATTAGCTGTAGCGGCTGCGCACAGGTGTAACAGTGTGGTTCTGTTAGTTTGCCCGAGGATAGGGCGGGCAAGGTCACCAGCTTGGCGGCCGGAAACTGGAAGAAATTCATGGCCGCGTAGGTGCAATGCAACCTCAGCAGTCAAGCATGCAAATCTTCTGCAGAACCCTGAAGTGACGCTAAGTTCCTTGCAAGGGCTGCTGGGGAAACTTTACTTTGCCGCCAGAATCATTCCGGCGGGTAGGGTCTTCGCGCGCAGGCTGGCTAGGGCATGCGCGAAAGGCAGTAAGAGTTATCATTTGGTGAGACTTAGTAAGGGCATGAAGGAGGATCTCAGGATGTGGGCAATATTTCTCGCTGATTTCAACGGCTTTGTGGTTTGGAGGGCGCCGTGGGCAGGGTTGCCGGAACTGGCCATGTTCACAGATGCTTCTGGTAGGGAAGAATTTGGGGTTATTCTTGACACTGACTGGTGCGCGTAAAAGTGGCCGAATGTCTGGCGAAAAAAGAGAGTGACTTCCAACATCACGGTGCTGGAACTGTTCCCCATTGTTGTAGCTTTTCACCTTTGGCCAGCGAAGTTAGCCGCGCGTAGGGTCTTGATGTGGTCGGATAATCTGGCTGTGGTACAGGCCATCAATTCTCAGTCTGCGTCTTGCCCTCTAGTTTTATGCTTACTCAGGGAGTTGATGAGGGTTTGTCTGGTCGGTAATGTAGAATTTAGAGCGCGGCACATCCAAGGGGTCCAGAACACAGCTGCTGACGCTCTTTCGCGCTTTCAGTGGCACAGGTTTCGGGAGGAGTGGCCGAGGGCAAAGGAAGAGATGACAAGATTCCCGGAGCACCTGTGGTTCATTCTGAATCTGAGAGGCGATTGAGAAGTCTAGGCGAGCTGGCTTTGGCACCGCGAACAGTCAAGCGTTGCCGGGCAGGCGTGGAGAAGTTCTGTGCAGTCACCGGGGATTGGGAGCAGGTGCTGCCAACTTTGGAGTCCAGGACTCAGGACTTTATCATGTGGGCGAAGGATGAGGGCAAGTCACAATCTTGGTTGGTGGGCCATTTGTCGGCCATTAGTCACCGCGCTAGGCTGAGGGGACAGCCTGACCCAACCAACTCCTTTTTAATACGGTCAGCGCTGAAAGGTTGGTCGAGAAGTGAGCCCCGAGCTCCTGATAACAGGGCAGCGATTGACTTTGCAACTTTGAAAGGGATGCTGGACAGCACAGAGAGGGCCACCAGCTCCGCGTTTGAGGCAGCACTTTTTTCCGCTACCTTTGCACTAGCATTCTTTGGGGCCTTCAGAATAGGGGAGATTGTGGCTGCATCGAAGAATGACAAATCTGGTATCGCTTTGGGTAGGCAGGACGCCACGTTGGTTGGGGACTGCTTGTCTATAAGGTCGAGGCAATCTAAAACAGACCAAGGAGGTGCAGGCAAGGTAATAGTGCTGAACAAATTGGGAATCGCCAGGTATTGCCCCGTACGACTGGTGGAAACTTATCTTGCGCGGCGCCCGCCGGGGGAAGGTTACCTTCTGATTCATGCAGATGAAGCCCCCTGACCAAGTACCAACTGCGGCGCGTCATGGACACTTGCTTAGAATTAGCGGGCTGCAACAGACAGGGGAAAAGGTTTTGTACTCATTCATTTAGGATAGGTGCTGCGACCACAGTTTTTCAGGCAGGGCTGCCAGTGGCAAATATAAAGCAGGTGGGGCGCTGGGAGTCCAGCTGTTACAAACGGTACATACGCTCATGAGAGGGTTAAAGCAGGACTGGTTGGTGGGCATTTTTGGGTAATAGGTTTGTGACATTGATTCAATGTATGTTTGCAGTGTATAATCGATATGTAATAAACGTGTTTTACACATCTGCATCTGTTATTTGTTAGGTAAATCGGTCTGGGTGGCAGGAAATGTGAGAACCCAAAGGGTAGCCCGGTGGGCCGATAGCGGAAAATGGAAGCATGGTTTTGCAACAACAAAAATCAGGTGGTTAGTGTCGCACGATTTGCATTGGAGTAGCGTGCAGCGCGTATTTCAGCAACTATTGGGCGGGGCCGAATCTCCACCAGACTTACTAATTGTGCATTTGGGAGGCGAGGAATTGGTATCCTTGGAGCGCAGGGCCCTGCTGCAGTTAATGAGGGGCACGCTGAGCAATTTGAGCAATCTGTTGGGGCTGTGCGAAGTATGGTGGTCCGAGATCACTCCAAGACTGCATTGGAAGGGCGCCAGATCAGGGGTGGCCATCGAAACTTCCCGCAGACGAGTGAACAGTGCCATGCGCAAATTCACAGAGCAGAGGGGATTCGGCTTCATAAGACACAGTTTGTTGCACACCAAATGTACGGGTTGTTTTTTGAGGAGGATGGCGTCCGTCTATCAGAAGTAGGGATAGCCATTTTCCTGCTGGACCTATCTGAAGCGATGGGAGCAGCGGGTTGTAAATAGAGGACAGATAAGGGATGGGGGAACTCTCGGACGGCGGCTGCCGCACCGGGAGCCTTGGCGGAGTTACAGGGCGATCCAATACAGGAAGGTACAGAAGGGTACCCTCTACAGGAGCACCGGAAGGGTGCGTGAGCGATATATCCCCCAGGGAGATCCACAGTAAAAGGATCCTGGGGGACTGACGGCGCCCCGTTAGTCCTTCGGGCGGTTGTGTACCTGAGCAACCGGGGGTTGCCAACGCTCTGCCCCCCGAGGGGGGGGGTTTGAGTAAATGGGCGAACGAGAGGTTCGCCGGGGGTAGGGGTTAGACCTTCCCCCCCAAACTGATAACGCCCCTAAGGTTTAACACCGCAGGGGGGTTATAGCTCGGTCAGGTGGGCGGGTCGCGAGGGGCAGCCTGTTCTGGATCGCCCGTAAGTTAACCCAACATGTTGGCATAATGTACATGCTAATAAAACTGCAACAACTTTCTCCATCAACTTGTGTGGTGTCCGTTATTGTGGGATGGGGGGGGGTTGTGTGTAAGCGGGTACGGGCCGATATTGGCACTATGACAGGCTGCCCCGGGACACCAAAGGTGGCTACCTGCGAGGGCGGCCATCCTTAGTGCCATAGGATGGCACGGACCCTAAGCGGTCTACTAGTTGGCTGACTAGGTGGTCAGCCAGTGGTCTACTGGGATTCCCCCCACGCGTGAGGTCATTTCCTGTCCTGGGGGAGAGGGGGGGAGGGCTATATAGCCCGGGGGCGAGGGTCTGGCGTCCTCTTTTGTTCCTGTGCAGCGGCGTGTAGACCCTCGCCCCCCCACCTTTGGAGGATCCCGCAGCGCGGACCCGGACTGCCCGGCGTTCTTTTCCCTCCCATCCGCTTACCCTGCTCTTGGGCAGATCGGGGTTGGGGGGGGCTACTACTACTAATGAATTGTTTTTTTTTGTGTTGCAGGCGGAGTTACAGGGCGATCCAATACAGGAAGGTACAGAAGGGTACCCTCTACAGGAGCACCGGAAGGGTGCGTGAGCGATATATCCCCCAGGGAGATCCACAGTAAAAGGATCCTGGGGGACTGACGGCGCCCCGTTAGTCCTTCGGGCGGTTGTGTACCTGAGCAACCGGGGGTTGCCAACGCTCTGCCCCCCGAGGGGGGGGGTTTGAGTAAATGGGCGAACGAGAGGTTCGCCGGGGGTAGGGGTTAGACCTTCCCCCCCAAACTGATAACGCCCCTAAGGTTTAACACCGCGGGACGGTTATAGCTCGGTCAGGTGGGCGGGTCGCGAGGGGCGGCCTGTTCTGGATCGCCCGTAAGTTAACCCAACATGTTGGCATAATGTATATGCTAATAAAACTGCAACAACTTTCTCCATCAACTTGTGTGGTGTCCGTTATTGTGGGATGGGGGGGGTTGTGTGTAAGCGGGTACGGGCCGATATTGGCACTATGGTAGCATGCCAGGCGGAGCGATGGTCCTAGTCTGTGGTTGGTCCACGCTGTTGCTAGACTGCAGAGGAGCCCCTGCCTAGCCTCAATATGGGTCCTGGTCAAGATGTGCTCTCGCCATGGGTGTCGTGTCTGTATGCAGGCAGAGTGAGTAGGTGGTCGCTGGTTGACTGATTCTTCAGGCTGTCATTGGTGCTTCTTGCCTTGGCGGTCCCCTGAGCGTGGAATGCTTGCCTTCTTTCGTATGCATTTCTTGCCCCTAGGCGCCATCTAGTGGGCAGCTTCTGATAGTGCGCTGCTCTGTTACTTGTGTTTGTAAATAGCAGGGGTTTCTCTGGACAATGCAGCACGAAGGCAGGCAGCCCATCACAGGGTCCTAAGCCCGCCAGCCAAGTTTACATCCACTCTCTGGGGACGGGAGAAACAGCAGGGGCTTACAAATGAGATGGCTGTTCGGTGTTTTAGGCTTCGCTCTGTCCCTCTCAGATGTCCGCTCCCTCCTGCCTGTTTGGGCTGCTTGGTATTCGATTGTTGACTCCCTCGGGGGCACGGTATGGCAGGGGCCACATGCTTGCCACTGCAGAAACATGCTCGGCCCATGCCACCTTTCCCGGCATGCAGACCCTGCCGGGAGCTCCTCTCTCACCACGCAGGAGAAGCGGCTCCCTTCTTGCCATGGACTGGTGAGTGATGATGGGCCTGACAGGGGAAGACTTTCCTGGCTTTCGCTGTCGGCCCGGGAGTAGTTTCTCCATTTGCATGAGACTGATCTGGGTTTACCGTTTCGCTGTTAACCGCATGACGTGCGGGCACGCTCCTTCAGGTTTCACCCACCGCTGCCCCCACGTTCCTCCTTCCAGGGACATGGATGCGGGGGACTCTGCCGGCTCTCACTTATTCTGGGAGCCTCCTTAATATGTGGTGGCTCACCTTGCCAGCCAACCTCACCCCCTGGTCCCGCTTCATACAGCCTTGGTACTTCACCTCTCCACAGGGCCAAAATGATGCACAAAGTACTTTAGTCCAGTTCAAATTTTCGACCTCAAAGGCTCTCTTTGTATAAGCTGAAAATGTCCCTAGTCCATGAGCCTTTCCCAGCTGCGTAGGGTTCCAGCCACATAATAGCTTTTCAAATCTAATCTGCGTTACCACATTTTCTCACCCGAAACGCATGCTCTCCTTTCCCAATGGTCCCCCTCAAAGGTCCCGCCCAGCTATGAAGTCCACAATTGTTCCCACCATCTTCACCAGTGTTCAAAGGAAATAGCATTTGATCACTTTGCCACACTCACCTCTTTGCATCTCTAAATAGTGGCCTGAGGGAGGAGGGCCCCACTTCACCGCAGTTAGGTATGAATATTTCTATCGAACCAGGAGACGAGAAGAGGACCAATGTTCCTAGCTTGCATTAGGGTCTGTGTCCGGTGCTTGAAGTGGCATGAAAAAGATGGTGACGTCTCTGTGAAGGAGCATGGTCAAACACACATAATCAAGAAACCTTTCAAGATGCCTGGACTATGTCATTAAGAGTGTAGCCCCGCACATGTAAACTAGAATTTGGCTCATGACACCGTGTCACCAGTATTTGGCTGTCTTTTGTTTGTTTTCTGTGCATCCAAGCATATCACACAACATTAAAACATTATAATAAAAAACACATACATATAGAATAAGAAATCAATTTTCCTTTAGTGCTGTTGATATTTTGACAGCTGTTTATCGCCTTCCCATACTTTCCCACAGAATTATAATTGACATATTTGTGACCTTACGACTGTGCACTCCTCTCAAAGAGTAAGGATTGGATGAGCATTAAATGTGAACTGCTTTGTGTTTGTGTTGTCTGGTTAGTGAGCTGAGATGAGAATGTAATGATTTGCACTATTTATAATAATTTGAAGGTGGCGGATAAATTGTAAATGAAAGATATCACAAGGTTTTCAGCCCTTATAACGTTAGAATAATTTCATAACATCATTTGCAATAGCAAAAAGGATCATCTACATAGTCTAATGTACATGGATGTGAAATTTTATTACAATCCGTTCAGCTGTTTTGCCGCTATACATACAAAAAGTTTATGTAAAATGCATTGGGGTCAAAACCTGTTTTGGTACCCCCCCTTTTTTCATTGTACCGCCTTGACCAAATGCTGTGAAACTTTCCATACTCAGCCAATGTAAGGGGGGCAACAGGTCTGGATAGCTTAGTGGAAATTCATCAAAAAGGTGCAAACTTATTAAGGGACAAAAATCTAAGGAATACCTATCTCTGGTAACCCTAACTAAATTATAGAATGGCTACATATATATGTATGTATACATATATATTACAGTGTCTATAGCCACTCTGTAGTTCTAGTTAAGGTTAGCAGAGATATCGATGACGAGACGGGGGCAATCAAGCCTCAGGAACCCGCAGAAATACTGGTCCCGGAAACGCTGCAGGTCACGGCGGAAAGCACAACGCTCACCGCTCCAGTGGTCCCGGAGACTGGGGGGGGGGGGCGGGACTCCCGAGGTTGCGGATCCTTCCTGAAGGGACCTATGGACTGCGTGAAATAAATGTCCGGCATATATCAGGTCTTGGGACTGTGTTGAGCCCACTTTAAAGTGTGGTACCCATGCCAAGTGCCCTTTGCAGGAAGGACTCCACTCTATGAATAATGTATGAATGCAGGGGTGAGGGGGTGAGTGTGGATAGTGAGATATGTGAGATTGGAATTGGGCAGCCTTGTAGAGCCCGGCATATGGTTTCCTATTGACATCGGGTCTGGCAGGGGGTTGGGGGTGGGGGAGCCTGGGGGGGTTTTCTTTCTTTAGTGTTTATTGAGCGTATTTGTCTGGTTGGGAGACAGGGGAGGCTGTGCACGTCCTGGCACCAGCAGGGTAAGGGCATATTGGCGTATTTGGTTGTTGCTGATATCTTGTTCGTGGGAGGGGGGAGGGTGTGTTTGACAGGGAAATTGAGGGGAAATGTTTTAGGCATTATTTGTTTTGCAGATCGGGCACCGGCGGGGAAACACTCTGTGAACAGCTGGATGCGGCATGGTGAATTCTACTGGAAATCATGGGGTATAAGTTTCTAAGCTAGAACGTCAGGGGGCTGGGCACATGCACTAAGCGTTATAGAATCCTCTCCTTCCTTCGCAGACACAAAGTATCTATCGCTTGCTTGCAGGAGACACACCTCGGGAAGGACGGGGCACAGAAATTGGGGAAAAAAGGGCGGGGTCAGCTGTTTCAAGTGTCCTTCTCTACATACGCTAGGGAGGTCTTGGTCTGGGTGACGCCTGGGGTGCCGTTCGTGATCCAGTATGTGGAAGCGGACATCCAGGGCCGGTACCTGTTCCTTAGGGCCAAGCTTGATGGCAGGGATCTAGCACTCTTAAACTCTTACGCACCCAATACTGATGACCCGGCGTTTTACGGGTCCCTTCAAAACGCCCTGATTCATGACCTGGGTACCCCGTTTCTTTGGTTTGGAGACTTTAACTGTATACTTGACCCCGAGTTAGATAGATTCCCACCCCGGGCCGGTACAAAACCCCGCATGACTACACAGCTTAAAGAGGTCATGGAAAACGTGGCCGCAGTGGACGTCTGGCGCCTCCGACACCCGGCACAGAAGGTGTATACATGCTTCTCCCTCACACATGGTACATATAGTCACCTAGATAGAGTCTTAGTAGCGAATGCCGAGCCCACATGACAGTGGATATAACGCATCAAGCCCGTTTCCTGTCAGACCACTCCCTAGTGGCTTGCATGGTTCAGTGGGAGTCCCGGGTTGTCCGCCCCCGGACTTGGAGGCTCCCGGTGGATATCCTTAGGGACCAGGTGGGAAAGGACCACGTGGGCAAAGCCATCGAGGACTATGTCGACATTAATTAGGGGGAGGGCAGCGTATCCTTGGCCACCAAGTGGGAGGCCCTGAAGGCGGTGGTGAGGGGCGCTTGCATGGGACTCACCTATGGTGTCCGGAAACAGCTCCTCCAGGATCTCCAAAAGGCGGAAGATGCCCTTCTGACCGCCCAGCATGTGGTGGACTCTAACGAACTCCAGAGGCTGAAGGAACAGAATGCCAGGACGCAGCTTCATGATACACTATATAGGCTTGACAAATTCACCCTGATCCAATATCGGCAACGCCTCCATAGGGAGGGAAATAAATCTGGGAGGCTACTGGCCTGGATTCTGAGACGGGAACAGACACCCGAGCGCATTGTTGCCCTTCGGGACTGTGACGGGGAGTTGGTCTATTCTGAGCAGGCCCTCTTGAGGGTCCTCCACTCCCATTTACGGCAGGTATATTCTGCGGACTCGGATATCTCTGAGGCGTCTTTTCTCCCCTATTTACAGGGGTTGCCTGTGTGGACCCTTTCGGATGCGGATCGGGAGGAGCTGGACGCAGGCCTAACATTGCCTGAGGTTCATGGGGCATTGGCCCGCTTGCCGCGTGCCAAATCGACAGGAAGCGACGGGTTTTCCCCCGGAATTTTATCACGAATTTTGGGATAATTTAGCTCCGCTCCTTCTGCGGGTCTACCTGGAGGCGTTCGAAAAAGGGGTTCTCCCACGGAGCATGGCCCAAGGGGAATTCTGTATGATCCTTAAACCTGGGGGGGACAAGCACAACCCCTCCTCCTACCGGCCAATCACCTTGATAAACACGGATATCAAAATTCTCACAAAACTATTAGCCACTCGGCTGGCGCCCCACTTGGAGCACTTGGTACACCAAGACCAATGCGGATTTATCCCCGGGCGAAACACGGCCATGAACCTGAGACGGTTGGCACACATTCAGCACGAGGTACAAAACAGTGAAGAACAGACGGTCCTGGTCTCCATAGATCTCGCCAAGGCCTTCAATACCGTCGACTGGGGATACCTGCAGGAGGTCCTCTAGACATTGGGAGTTGGGTCCAACTTCGCCCGCTGGATTAGGATCCTCTATAGCTCCCCTAGGGCCCGGGTGCGTCTGGGTAGTGCAAGGTTGGAGGAGTGGCAGCTGGGTCGGGGCACGAGACAGGGGTGCCCCCTCTCGCCGCTGCTCTTCGCTCTGGCTATAGAGCTGTTGGCTGTACAGATCCGCACTGAGCTGCAGCAATGGGGTATTCAGGTGGGGGACACCTGCAATGTCATCTCGTTATACGCGCTTGACGCTTTGTTTTATTTAACGACCCCCAGGGATGCGCTCCCGAGGTTGCTCCACCTCCTAGATCGCTTTGGTGAGGTGTGGGGCTTGCGCCTAAATCGTAACAAGTCCCTAATTTTCCCGTTATCTGGCTTCGACATGGTGCCTCAGGAGGATTGACCAGAACTGGGACTAAGATGGGAACAGACCAGTTTCCGCTATCTGGGAATACATGTGGCCTCGACGGAGGAGCAGTCCCTCGCCCGTAACCAGGACAGGGTGCTCACGTCCCTCCGGAAATCCATACTTTTTTGGAATACCTTACCACTGTCCCTAATGGGGCGGCTGGCAATCGCTAAAATGGTGATACTGCCGAGAATACTATATGTCCTTCAAAACTCCTTGTGTCCTCTTCCTCCTAGGGTTTTCCGGACCCTCAACACATTGCTCACATCCCTTCTTTGGGCGGGGCGACGTAGCAGAGTGTCCCTAAGCACCGTCGTGCGCTCCTTTAAGGAGGGTGGTTTGGAGGCCCCGCGCTTCGATTTATATTATTACGCGGCCCAGCTCCTTCCAGCGGCCAGGTGGTTTGCAGACACGGACGTGTGGGAGACACGTTTTTTAGCGGGACAGGCCACGGTGCAGGAGCTTCGTGTGGCCTTAATGTGTGGGTCCGGGGCTAACGCTGACCTCCCCTATGTGGTGTGGCATACGGCTGCAATATAGCAACGCTTCATTGAAAGGATCCTGCACTCTGCGCCATTCCACAGGGAACTGCCGATTTGGATATTGGCACCCATGGTGGAGATAGAGCTGCATATGTCATTTCGCGACTGGAGGGAGGGAGGGTGTGAGGTCCTCGCCGATCTGTACCCCTCGGAGAGCTTCCTGTCATACGAGCAGGCGGAGAAGTCATTCGGACTCAGCGGCGGTCAATATCTGCACTACCAAAGTTTGCGCTCAATAGTGCGCTCGGTCTGGCCACAGTGCCCGGAGATACCCCTGATGACCCATACTTTACATATTTTGCTGTCATGTGGCAGGGGGCAGAGGCTGATAGCCTTACTTTACGCGGCCATGAAACGTGATTCTGCCCCCCCGGTACCACCAGCGTGGGCGGCCTGGGAGACAGACTTAGATGCACCCCTAGATCAGGGGCAACGCAAGCGCATTGGGATCCTGACGCGGCCGGTCTCCTGCAATGCACGATTCAAGCTTATCCACTTTAACTTTATGCACCGCACCTACCTCACCCGGACAACGGTGAGTCGCTATTCTGTGGAAAGAAGGGACAATTGCCCCAGATGTGGTGTGGGAGGTGCAGGGTTTTTACACCTGGCCTGGGAATGTCCGTTGGTGGGGAGTTTCTGGACAGTGGTAGTTGGTCGTATTACGGCTACTATGGACCTCCGTGTCGACCTATCTCCCTTACACTGCCTGTTGGGATTAGTACCCAAACCTAAAAAAAGAAAACTCCCATTTAAACTGTTGCAACTTATGTTGGTGCTGGCTAGGCGCAGGGTAGCTATCACTTGGATGGGACAGAGGGCCCCTGAGGTGGACATTTGGCTTAAAGACGTGAGGGAATGGACCCTCGCAGAAGAAACACACATGCAAGCTACTAGGAAGGATGAAAAATTACAGGATGATTTGTTAGCGTGGCGCACCATGTGTATAGCGGGTCTCACAGCAGACAGTCAGTCATCACACAGTGACTCAGAGGGGACCAGCGGCGAACTATTTTCAGCTCACGGATCAGAATCTGAGGGGGAGAGGGGTGAGGATCATTGAAGGGTTGATTGTAAGATGTGCGGGGTGTGGCCTAGCCGATCTGCCTTCTAGATGTCCATAATATACTGTTTTACGATATACTACCGCATGAACTTACGTATTTGTCAGATGTTGTCCTAACCCGCGATGTGCCATAATGAGTCTGTCGATCTGCAACCAAATGGTTTTTGTTTTAACGATGCCTGGGAGAGGAGGGGGTTCACTGTTTGTACTTGCAAAATTGAAAATAAAGTTTAAAAAAAAAAAAGGTTAGCAGAGATATGAAATCCTTGGATAATTGAACATTTTTAACTTTGCACCCTATTGACGAATCGCCACAAAACTTTCCAGATCTATAGCTTATTCTACATTGGTAGTGGATGGAAAGTTTTGCTGGTATTTGCTAAGTGGGTGTAAAGATAAAAGGGGGGTCCCAAAACACATTTTTCCACCAATTATTTTTCCATAGACTTTTGTATCTCACAAAACGCAAAAACAAAATGGAATTTCATAAAATCTGGCAGGATTATACATGTTTCACAGATGATCCCTTTGTGTACTACATTGTAAGTAGGTTATGTATTTTTTTAGGTTATGATGCATTTTAACATTTTGATATCTGTTGTTGTGTACTTTCAATACATTTTGTGGTATTTCACGAAGGTACAGTGGTACAGAGCAATGACAAATCATTATGTGATTGACTAATGGCTGCCTTTACGAAAGTTAAAGGCAGCCATGTTGTTTTTAGGTACACTTTGGTTGTGTTCTGTATTCTGCCTTCAGTAAGTACTAGGCTTGATTTCCTTTTTCTCAAATTTCTTTTTATTGAACATTTTTAGTATCAACATACGGTATTAGCACCTCAAGACATTTCCCATTGGCCATATCAGAACACCAGAAGTAATACTGTTGAACATCTATCTGGGAAATATTATGTAGAGTACAGGTCCATTTCAAATTAATACCGCTGTAATAGTATCTTTAAAACACTAAAACTTCCCTTGGTATCCCTCGTCCCCTACCCACCCTATCTCATTCCCCACCCAGTCAACGGTAACCAAGTGGAGAGGAAAAGAAAACAGAAAAGAAAAAAAAGAAAGAGAAACTTGGAAGGATCTTCAAAGTGAGCCGTGTGTATAAGCCACAGGAAGACTACGTGGGCCGGTATGTGTTAAATGAAATGAAAATTGGGTTTATATAGTGCACTTCTACCCTGAGGCCTCGTAACGCTCGGACCGGAAGGGCGGAGAACATAGCCAGACCACGATTGATTAGTGGAAGAGAAAAGTTTTCAAGAGTCTACGGAAGATCTGTAGGTTAGGTTCACTGTGTAGAGTAGGAGGCAAGGAGTTCCATAGAATGGAGGCATTCCAAGAGAATGAACGTCCACCCCATCTGGCTCGGCGTACTTTTCTTGTAGTAGCCATAAAGGCCGTACTAGAACGTAGACTTCTAGAAGGTTGATAAGGGATGACAAGAGAGCGGATCATTGCAGGTCCTGATTTCCACATGGCTCTGTGAGCTAAGCACATAGCCTTAAATCGAATTCTGGACTGGATCGGCAGCCAGTGAAGCGTCTTCAAAGCAGATGACGCTGACTGCCTCCGGGGAAGCTCCAGGAGTAGGCGGACCGCACAGTTCTGAGTTACCCACAGTTTTTTAATAGTGGCCACCAGTGGTGCACCCAGATACAGCGCACTCCCGTAATCTAGGTGGGATAGGATGAGGGCCTGAACCATGATCCTTCAGGCTTGAAAGGGGAGTAAAGGCAAAATTTTCCTTAACAGTCTCATCAAGCCGAAGCAGGTAGCGGAGAGTTTGCTGGCTTGATAGTTGAAACAGAGAGCACTATCCAGCCACACACCCAGACTCTTTATCTGATCTTTAGGGGCCGGCATGGTGCCGAGGCAGGTAGGCCACACCAGAGCCAAGCTAGGTGAAGGGGACTTACCCAGGAACATCAGTTTTAGTCTTGTTCCCGTTTAGCTTAAGGTGGGATAGTGCCATCCATTCGGCTACCACTTCCAGGCAAATGCCCAAGGTGCTAGGTGACCCCTCAGGGTGGTTTAGTGCCACCACCAGTTGGGTGTCATCTGCTTAGGTGATAATTTCGATACCGAAAGGAAGCACTATCCCAGATAATGGCTGTATATAGGCGTTAAAAAGCGTGGGGCTCAGGGAAGAACCCTGTGGAACCCCACAGCTAAGAGGCCGTCTTTTTGATGAGGTGTCACCCTCCGAGACCTGAAAAAATGGTCTTTCAAAAAAGGATTCGAAATAGGTGATAGCCAACTCTGTCACACCAAGATGCTTCAGTCGGATAAGCAAGATGTTATGATCCACAGTGTCAAAAGCGGCACTGAGATCCAGCAATATATTTGCTGATGTGCCGCCCTGATCCAGGAGCCTCCGAGCCTCTTCTGTCACTGCCAGAAGAGCTATTTCCGTCCCAAGCTTGGGACGAAAACCTGCCTGGGAGTCATGGAGAAGTTTTCAGGAAGGCAGTTAAAACGTATCTCTTTCCCCTGTCCTATTAATATTCTTTGATCTTTTTTACTCTGTAAGTTATGTTGCCTTTTCAGCTATAGCGCCGGGACGCCCCTTCGCTGGGGCAGCTGTGCGCTCAAAAAACTAAGTAACATAACATAACATAACAAAGAAGGTTGTTGGACTCCAAGTAGTGAACCAAAATGGTATTGACATGTCTCTCAAACAGCTTACCCAGTCAGGGAAGAAGGGAGATGAGGCGATACTTGGCCATGTTGGAGGTGTCCAAGTTGGGTTTCTTCAGTAATGCTCTAACTTGGATTACTGGCCGGATGACCTCCGTAACTAGCGTGAGGTAGCGCGGAGGGGCTGAATCGATCGGAGAGCCAGATGTTGCTCTTGAAATTAGAGTTTTCAGTAATACCTCATCAAGCAGGGGAAATTCTGTTAAAGAGCACTGTGGATTAGAATGGGTGCTCTCAGTACACATAGTAACGGAATTGTCCTGAGAAGGAGTGAAAGAGTGGGATATAAGCTGAATTTTTGGGTGGAAATAATCAGCCTGATTTTCACAGCGAGCTTGAGCATCTATTGGGTTGAGGGGTTTTTGTGGAATACTGATAAGGGATTTAGCGATCCGAAAAATCTCCTTAGGTGAATTGGCGGCCGCACTAATCCTACACTCATAGAATGCAGATTACGCGGTTTTGATTTCTGCCTTGTAGTTCCTGATAGCATCTCTATTAAGTATGGGCGAATTTTGCGAATTCGCGGTTCCAAATTCGCATGAATTCTCAAAAAAATCCACAAATTCGCGGATTTCCCCGCGAAATCCCGGATTTTTTTGCAATTGCACCATACTCAACTGGAGTACTTTCTACTGGCTAATCAGTAAGTGGTACCTCGTTGGGTAAATGTATTGTGCTTTTCCTGCACTACAGCTGTGTAAAGGCCCAGAAGAGTGGCAAGTCACCACGTGTGTCTGTAACTTTACCACCGCGCCCATAGGCGCCGAGGTCCCTCGAGTGAGCTGTCCATCACAGTGGGGGAAAGGGCGGGAAGAGGTTGCATAGCCTAGTGTGTGTGGGGCCGGGCTTCTGTGCGAGTTCACATGCCTCTTGTTTATAAAGGTCATAGGCCGATCAGCGCAGCAGATGAGGAGAAAGCAGTAAGTGCTACCTCGTTGGGTAAATGTATCGTGCTTTTCCTGCACTACAGCTGTGTAAAGGCCCAGAAGAGTTGTCTCCAGTGACCCGTGTGTCTGTAACTTTGCCACCGCGCCCATAGGCGCCGAGGTCCCTCGAGTGAGCTGTCCATCACAGTGGGGCAAAGGGCGGGAAGAGGTTGCATAGCCTAGTGTATGTGGGGCCGGGCTTCTGTGCGAGTTCACATGCCTCTTGTTTATAAAGGTCAGAGGCCGATCAGCGCAGCAGATGAGGAGAGAGCAGTAAGTGCTACCTCGTTGGGTAAATGTATCATGCTTTTCCTGCACTACAGTTGTGTAAAGGCCCAGATGAGTTGTCTCCAGTGACCCCGTGTGTCTGTAACGTTGCCACCACGCCTATTGGCGCCGAGGTTCCTCGAGTGAGCTGTCCATCACAGTGGGGGGAAAGGGCGGGAAGAGGTTGCATAGCCTAGTGTGAGTAGGGCGGGCTTCTGTGCGAGTTCACGTGCCTCTTGTTTATAAAGGTCAGAGGCCGATCAGCGCAGCAGATGAGGAGAAAGCAGTAAGTGCTACCTCGTTGGGTAAATGTATCGTGCTTTTCCTGCACTACAGCTGTGTAAAGGCCCAGAAGAGTTGTCTCCAGTGACCCCGTGTGTCTGTAACTTTGCCACCGCGCCCATAGGCGCCGAGGTCCCTCGAGTGAGCTGTCCATCACAGTGGGGTAAAGGGAGGGAAGAGGTTGCATAGCCTAGTGCATGTGGGAAGGGGCCAAACGGGCGGGGCTTCTGTGCGAGTTCACATGCCTCTTGTTTATAAAGGGTCAGAGACCGATCAGAGCAGCAAATGAGGAGAAAGCAGCCTCCTGGTCACTGGAAGTACAGGGGAATTGCGCTCGAGAAACTCGTGGATGCCTAGACCCCCATCACGGAATACAGCTAATTGTAGACGGTAGATCTGGGGAGAAAGCACACCTGCCTAGCATCGACCGTGCTCACTAGATTCTTGGGCCGATTATAATGTGCTACTGAATTTGAGCTCAACTCGGGCACCTGCTTTATTTATATCTGTAAGTGCTTCCTGCTGAGGATTAATTTTTGTGACAGGAGCCTCGTTGCCTAATTGTAACTATTCTCTGACCCTGCTTCGAGGGTCAGAGCAGGGTCAGAGAATAGTTGCAAATAGGCAACGAGGCGCCGCTCAGGAAGCACTTACAGGGTAGTTTCTTTGGGAGAAGTGAGTCTAGAGAATTGTTTATCCAGGAATTAAACTTATTATTTTCAGGATCTGGATCAGATATGGGAATGGTGGCAGTCAGTAAAGTAGACCACTGGCTAACAGAAAGATTAGACCATTTCCTTTCCAGCCGTGGGGCCGAGCTCTGCACACAAGGGGAAACTGTGGTTTCCCATTCCAAAGGAACAAGTGAGGGGTCCGTCCAAGGGAGAGGAAATGGAGTGCCTGCGTGGAGCTTCGGATCACTGCTGAACTCAGCATCAAGAAGGTGACCCTTAATATGAGTGGGGGCAAAGCCCTTCTGAACAATTTGAAGAGCTGAGAGATTGGACAGAAGGTCTATTGCCTGATGGTCAAGGGGGTCACCTAACTGAATATTAAGGTCTCCGAAAACTGTAAAGTTTGCAGGAATTAATGCTAATTCGGCAACAAGGGTCGGAAGACTATTGAGGAACTGACCCATCAGTCCTGGGGGCCGATAAAGTAACAGGCCTGAGAAGGTGACCGTGGATGATATTTCTAAAGCAAAATTCATACTTTCACAGTCAGGTAACTCCTCAATTGAGGAACGGCAACAGAAATGATCTTTAAAAATTATCTCTATACCCCCGCCTCTTCCGATCTTGCGATCCGCTCTATGTAATGAGTACCCCAGTTATAGAATCTGGGTAATGCTGGATCGGCCTCATCTTGCAACTAGGTCTCGGTTAGAAAGAGGGCGTCAGGATTGAGATTGTCTAAAAGCAGCATAAGTTCGGTTGAGTGCTTGAGAAAAGAGCGACAATTTAAAAGAATTTTTTTTAAAGGAGGGTTGTTCACCTGGGCATCATTTATAAAAGGGTTAAATTTAAAATTACAATGAGGGCAATTTGAGAGGTTTATGGCAGGGCACATCGAGTGCAGACACTTAGAGCTGGATGCCATCTTTAGGTTCCGCAGTGTCTGAGCATTGTATCTATAATGTGTATTCTGGAAGTTGTAAAAATTGCCTGGGGTACTGGCCCCAGGTCCCGGCGTAGATGGGCTTGCCTTTGGCGCAACTTCAGCACGCCCACTGCTCGTGTCCGCTGCCCATGGCCAGGAGGTGTCAGCTAAATAGTGTTGGAGGCTCAGAGACTAGAGCGCAGGTGGTGTTTCGTTGGATGCTACGCTCGAGGTTCAGAATTGGAAGAGGTGCAGGGCTCTTATTGTAGGGGGGCATGTTGTTAAGGGGATGGCTCATGAAAGATAAGACACCAGTGGACCCCAACAAAACTCTGCCCTTCTCTCCATAGTGAGTGCCCTCCATAGGCACGAATGTCATTGAGTCAGGGCAGGTGCATCTTTCTTATTCCAAGCTGCTGCAATTGATAGTTTAGCAACCCCTAAACACACCCACATTATTGCCTTGTCTCCTTTTGTCTGGTTTGCTAAACCTGAATCCAGAAGAGTAAATTCTGGCGTGATAGGGATCGGGTACCCCAATCTTTGATTTGCTCTAAGATCTCTCTCCAGAAGGGACGAATCGTTGGACAATCCTACCAAATATGTCGGAAATCCCCTTAAAGGCCACATGCCCTCCAGAACAGATCGAAGGACTCCGGAAACATTTTTTCCAGTCTGGTAGTGTAGAGATACCAAACATAAAGTATCTTAAATGTGTTTTTCTCATACCCAAAGAGTGGGTATTCTAAGTTCTATCTCTCCAAAGAGTCCTCCACTGCTCCTCTGTAATCTCGATTCCTAAGGTGAGCTTCCAGAAGCTCATGTGCCGCGGCCGTGGGGAGAGCAGGGTGGGGTGCAATAATGCATACAAAAAGGAAATAACCCCCTTCATGGACCCTGCTCTTCTTACAAAGCATTCTATGGGAGTTAATTTACTGGTGGCTGCATCAATCACTACGGGATGCAGAGCCCAATGTTTTAGCTCAAGGTAGTGAAAATACTCAGAGGAGGGGAGGTGGAAATTGTGTTGACAATGCTCAAATGGTAATATGTCGTAGTTGTGAAAAAGATCGGATAGTGTCAGGAAGCTCCCCACTCACCGTGCATCGAAGGGTCCTGCCTGAACCGCCGTTTGGAACGCCGGGTTAAAATGAATTGGGGTGTAAGGAGAGGGGAACGTTGTCCACTTTGCAACTCCTGTAACCACATCCCATACTTTAAGGGTAGGCTGGGTGGGGGTACTCAGATATGCATTATGGGGTCCTTCCCATTATAGCCCTGTCCATGTGCAGCCATGTTTGTCTGATTCTCTTAATGACCATTCTGCAATCACACATAGCTGTGCTGCTTTATATTATAGGTCAAAGCCAGGCAGGGCCACCCCTCCCTCCCTCCTGGATCATCTGAGAAGTGCAAAGGATAGCCAGGCTCTTCCATTCTGCCGACTATAGCAGGTAATTAACATGCGTATTTTGGGAAGGAAATCACGCACTAGACCTATGGGTAGGGCCTGGAATAGATATAGTAGTTTTCAAAGGATTGTCATTTTGACCGTATGAATGTGGCCCAGCCATGATAAGTATAGTGGCTTCCATTGTTTAAGTTCATTTTGCAACTGGTGAAGTAAGGGAGGATAATTTGCCCTGAATAACCCATCCATACTTGCTGTGATCTTTACACGCAGGTAAGTGAGATTGTGTTTAGCCCACTGGAATGGAAAATTAGTGATATGAGATCTCTTTCTGGCAACGTGAGATTTAATAAGAAAGATTTGGTCAAGTTAACACTGAATCCGGCTATTTCTTCAAATGTTCAGAGCTCTTTCTGGAGGGCTATCAAGGAGGTCCGAGGCATAGAAAGCATCAGCAAGATATCATCTGCAAATAGTGATATCTTGTGCTCTACTGACGCAGACCAGATTCCATTTATCTCTCATGTCGCTCTGAATCAAGCCACCATTGGCTCTATGCTCAGAGAGAACACTAACGGAGAGAGGGGACACCCCTGTCTCGTCTCTCTGCCAAAGGGGAATATGGCTGAGCTAACACTATTGATCACTACTCTGGATCATAATTGGATGTAATTTGTTTTAACATTTTAATCACAGCTTCACTAAATCCAAATCGTTGCAGAGTCCGAAATAGAAAGGACTAGTCCACTCTGTTGAACGCCTTGTCTGCGTCTAATCCCAACAGGATTGCTGGAATTCAGTGTTTTGTCTCTTTTTCAATCAGGTGGAGCACCCGTCTAAAATTGTCATGCATTTGTCTGCCTTTTATGAATCTCGATTGGTCAGGGTGGATTAGTTCTGGCATCACATCTTCCAGTCTGGTTGCTATTATCTTTGAGTATTACTTAGTGTCTAGGTTCAATAATGCTATCGGTCTATAGGATGAGCAAAGCTGTAAATTCTTCCCTGTCTTTGGTATGACCGTGATCAGGGCTTCACTCATAGAAGGGGTTAGTTGTGGTTTGATCTCTGATACAAATGGCTTATAAAAGTGGGCTATTAGACCATCAGGTGCTGGAGACTTATGAGGTTTTAGAGCTTTAATCGCTGTCTGCATTTCTTCTTCAGTTAAGGGAGCTCCTCTGAGTGGACATTACCTGGGGGAGAGTGATCGAATCGAGATATGTTTTGAGCTCCATCATCTGTGGTGGCAGTTCGATATAATTTATTATAGAATTCTGCCAACAGCCTTGCTTTACCTTCATCAGAGATTTGAAGGTGTCGCCCCGTGTCGCTGATCCGCCCTATGTATTCCTTTTCTCTCTGCACCCTGAGATGTTGTGCTAAATTTGCCCCAACTTTATTCCCATGCTCGTAGGAGAAGTGTAGAAGTGTGAGTTCTGCTCTGTTTATATATATTGAGTTGATTTTCCCCTTCAAAGCCATCAGTTTCCATTATGTTACCCGTGTGGGCGTTGTTTTATGTGTCTGTTGCACCTCCCTCAATTCCAGTTCTAGGGCAGCCCGCTCCTTTGCCCTCAGCTTGTTCAAGGCAGAGTTGAGTTCCATGCATTTACCTGTCACCACCGCCCTAAAAGAGTCCCAATTGTTAGATGGAGAGGTGTCTTGTAGTAGGTTCAATTGGAAATATTGCTCAATCACCCCTGCAGCTCATTCTGAGTAGCCTATTACGAGTAAGGAATGCAGGAAAAAAACAACGTAAGAATTTGTGTGCGTGGGCCCCCAAGTCGAGGCATACTGAGACCGGGGCATGATCAGAGAGGGTGATGGAATGGGTCTTTTCATCTTATAAAGCACCCAATAGGCCCTAACTAATAAAAATGTAATCTAGGAGTGAATTTTGAATTATTTTTTTTTGAATTTTGAACTTTATTGTTTAGTTAATTAAAACCATAACAATTTCGTTAACAGCGCACAACCAAGTAAAAAAACAAAAAAAAACTTTTAAAATATTCATTTAAACAGAAAACAATCACATTAAAAATTTAGTAATTAAAACAAAAGGAGGTGTGAGGAATTAGCCATCAACAATTTGAAGACTTCCAGCAGTTTTAAGGCGATTCTCAAATCTCTGCAAGAACTTTACCAGCTTGCAGTGTATTAGAGGGGCGGTTGAGTCCAGACCTCCAATAATGGCGGATCTACATGTCCGTAACCTGTTAATCCGAAAGGAATGCTTTAAGAAGTATAACCGTTCCTTACTTAACATTTTGCAATGACAAATGATATGGATTAGATCTTCTTTGGGACTACCACACAGTCGGCAGATGACGGCTTCGTGCTGCTTCCAGGCGGGCTCCTCAGCTAAGGTTGGAAATTTACCAAATCTCAGGTCCATCAGCTTTTTCTTAATAAAGATCGAGTAGGTTGTTTCCAAGTAAAATGCAGGGGTAAGTGCCTTATAACCGTTTATCACGGCCCAAGAGTGGGAACGGTGCGAGAAAATGTCTTTGTCCGTAACCAAGGAGTGAAATTTTGCCACTTTATTTAGAGCCTGTTTTAATGCGGCAAATGGCAAGTTTTTGTCCCAGAGATTTGCAGAGCATGTTGCCTCCAATGCATGCATTAAAAATTGATTTGCTTTTGAGTTTTTATGTGTTTTCAGCTCCTGCCAAAGAAAAGTATTAAGATTATTGACAGTTGCTTTTTTCATAATCTGGTACCACACCTTGATATACGAATATAGTCTTCCCAATGTTTCGTTTTTTAGGCCAAATTCGAGGCGCATTTGCGCAGGTGAAGCCTTGTTGGGTAGTCGGAGTACCTTTTTATAAATTTTAGTTATTAAGCTGTTTAATAGGTCCGCATCCTTTCCATACATTGCTGCACTTGCATATGTCAGCGTGGGAAGAACCTTATTCGCCATCACAGTTAATAGTGGTTTAATGATGGTCCTTCCAATTTCTTTGAAAGAGCGCTAAGCCCGAATATTAAAGCTCCCGCTCTTTGCGTCAGATATTTTTTCTGGGCCAATAAGTTGAGCTTATCGTCGATATAATAACCCAGATATTTATAATTAGAGACTTTCTCCAACGGTTTACCTTCTAACCAGATAGAGTGTTGTGATACACGACGGTTGGTTATTAACATTGTTTTAGTTTTTGTAGCATTTAAAGCCAACTTATTTACCGACAGGAAAGCTGAGAGTTCTGTTGCTAGTCTAATTAGACCCACCTTCGTTAGACTCATAAGGACGATATCATCGGCATATGCTAAATGTGTAAGCTGCAAATTACCTAATTTCGGAGGATGTGCCCGACAGTTGTTCAATTTCCCGGAGAGGTCCGAGATAAAAAGGTTGAATAGATGAGGCGCAAGAACACACCCTTGTTTTAAGCCAATCGATGTAAACACTTTTCTCGACAGCCGGGATCCATCCCCTATTTTGACTTGCGACCAGGTGTCGGAATAGAATAACAACAGGCCCCTCAAGATGTTCTCTGGGATAGACCATGCTATTAATTTCGACCATAACAGGTTTCGGTCAACACTGTCGAAGGCCGCTTGAAGATCTATGAAACACAAGTTCAAATCCTGTTTTCTACTCAAACATTTTTCCGCTATTATGCTGATGGATAGGATATTTGATGTTGTACCAATCCCTTTTCTGAACCCTGTTTGGTTGATAGGGATCAACTCTCTTTCATCTGTCCAAGTTACCAAGTCGTTTAAAAGTAGCGAAGCGAAGTATTTTGCCTCTACGTCCTGCAGTGCAATTAATCTATAGTTGGTCGGATTTGATCTTTCAGCACCTTTGTATATTGGCATAACTATAGATCCTTGCCAACTTCCGGGGACTTGATTGCAACTTTGCACGTCTGCAAACAGTTTCGCTAGGCGTGGGCCCCAAAATTCTGGTGCATATTTATAAACTGCTTGTGGGATGCCATTCGGGCCTGGCGCCCCATTAGATTTGCCCTTTTTGATTATTTTGATTATCTCTTCTGCTGTATATGGATTAATCAAAAAATCTGTACTTGATGCATTGCAAAGATTACTGGTAGAAGGCTGACTCCCTTGTTCGCTAACTATGGACATTGTAATATGGTTTGTTGGATAAGGATCAATACCTAGAATTTTTGTGGAGGTATCAGAAAATGTTGTCGCGAGAAACGTCGACCACTCAGATTCCTGAACATTCGATGTAAGTACGTTACAGGGTCTTATTAACTGGTTTATAGTTTTCCAAAATGAATTTGAGTTCTGGAGTTTTGAACTAAAAAGCAGTTTGGACCAAAAGCTCTCGTTAATCCTCTTTTTAAATTCCCAGACCTTGTTTTTGTATATATTTCTTTGCTCACGAAAGATGGCCAAGTGACATGCACCATTGTCGTCTGACTGCAACTTCTTGCGGGTTCTTCGCAGATTCCTACGTAGATCTTGGAGTGAGTAGGTCCGATGCAAATGGGAGTAAAATGAGTAGTCCTTCGTGGTTGGGTATAGAGTTCTCCAAGCAACTCTCAGCCCCCTATCCTGTATAGCCTGTTTAAGACCCTTGGAGAAGCTACCAGTAGGGGCCCAGTGTGGCTTGGTGCTGTCAGGACCTCAATACCAAGTTAAATTAAAATCTCCCATTAGTATTACTGGACCCTCTGCAAATCCCCCTACCAACATTAATAATGTGGCAACAAAAGGGAATTGGCCAGTTTTCATCGCATACGTCGCAACAAACATGCAGTTTCCCTTTATTCTTCGCTTCACTAATACCACTCCTCCTTCTTTATCAGTCTTAACGCCCTCTGGCTAGAATTTTGTGACGGAGTGAAACAACAGTGCTACCTCTTTCTGTTTTGTACCTGCTGAAGATTGGTAAATCAGAGGGTAACTTCTGTGTTTCAGCCCATGGTTGTCGATTCTCTTAATATGGGTCTCTTGTAGCGCCACCACCTCAAACTGATGGTCTATCAAATATTTCCAAACCTTTTGAGTTTAGACCTTTTACATTCCAAGAGGCAGTAGTAATTATCCTTTCCTATACCTCCTCAGGCCTCCTGGGTTCTCCTCTGAACCACTATCACTTACTTGTAGGCCTTTCCCCTTTACCTTCCCCCATCTCTTCTTGCTGCACCAACGTAGGCTCAAGCCCACTCCATGATGTCTTATAGACTTCCCTGATGTGTAAAAAAGGAGCCATTTCTCCCTCCATAAGGAAAAGAAAAACTCTGTTAATATGAAAATGGAACAAACCCCAAACAGTAATTCCCACTTCAGCATGTCTAGTCTGGAGAATGGACATTGCAACAGGCGCCTTGGCTAGTTACGGCCGCCACAGCAAAGCAACATCTGTAACTTGTCAAAGCATAGCTCCTCAATTCACATCTCAGAGATTGTGTACAGAATCAATTGTCACCTTGCGACCTTGGTTAGCCCATGACCTTTCTTCCAGTTTGGATGGAGAACATTACTTCATCCTAAGCATATCTCTGCTCCTCACTGCTAATCCAGGGTCTTTCAGAAAACAAGGGTGTGAGAACAAAACGAGTGCAGCATCATTTATCCTCTTAACTTCTTTTGGTTCCACTCTCTACGTTGGGTCCGCCATTGGAGGTCTTTTCACAGTTCAGCATTGTCTTCTTGTAAGAGGTCTCAATGGTCCATCAAGTCTTGGTGTGGCAGCCCCAAGACCTCCAGTGCTTCTGCCAGTTCTGTAACGTGGAACAGTTTATTGTTGAGCTTGAATGCCAGGCCAAATGCGTAGGTCCATCGGTATCTGAATCGATCTTGTTTTAATTTCTCAGTCACTGGTCTGAATTGCTGGTGGCGTAATAGAGTGGACTGTATCAGGTCTTGATAAAGGGTACAGGAGAAACCTTGGAAGGATATTGTGTCTTATTTCCAGGCTGCCTGAAGGATGGCCTCTTTTACCTTGAATGAGTATAATTTGACTAGGACATCTTTGGTGCATCTACGTTCTCAGGGCGCTTGCCTCCCACCGGGCGGGCTCTCTAAATCTTGATTATCATCTGACCTGTCCCCAGGATTTCTGTAAACAAGCCTGTATTAAAGGCATCCAGGTCTGGCCCCTCTGCCCCTTCCTCTAAGCCTCAGATCCTTATATTGTCCTGCCTGGATCTTTTTTCTAGGTCTTCACCTTTCAGGAGCGCTGTGTGTAGTTACGCCCTGAGTTCCTCTTCCGTCATCCTGGTGTCAGACGTATGTTTGTCAAGCTCTTGCATCTTGGCCTGCACATCTAGTAGTCTAGTACCTATTAAGTCTACATCCTGTTGGATGGACGCTTTTAGCTGTTCCAAGGATGCAGCCATGTCCAGCTCAAGCTCTGAGCACAGTTCTTTTTTAAAAACTCTGAGGGAGGCCAGCAGGTCCTCTTTGGTGAGCGCCATATTGCTCTTTGTGTCCCGGTGTTCACAGGTGTCTTTCTCCTCTGCGGTTGTAAAATAACACTCTGTTAGTAAGCTTTTTCTTTGGCAAGAGCAGTCTGACTTCTCTAAATGCTTTCTCTCTGCGTGGATCGCCGACAACTTCTTCCCGTCCAGGGGGGTCAGCCCCCTCGATCGGAAGGCATGTCTGTCGCATTCCGACCAGCTTCTCGTGGACTCTGAGTAGCCTTTGCTTCAGTATCTGCTCCTAGTTTATCCCTTGTGGGCTCACGGATACAAGGACAGTGCCGCTGTTGGTCACTATTGGCCTTTATGTATTTGAGGGGATTAGCTGCGCGACTGCCTTCATTGCGTGCTGCTTGCCCCAACTTGTTGTTGCCAGTCACTTTTTCCCCTGTTCCGGGTGCCATGACAGGGCCAGGCAAAACAACGTGGCCCGGGTATTAAGTGCCTGGATATTTGAGCTGGCCCTGTGACCGTCCTTCCTTGAGCTGTTTCACCCTCAATGGTCACCCCGACACTGACTGGGGGTCGGGATGCCAGTTCCCTCTGCTGGTTACTGGGCCCTGTGTCATGTAGTCGCCATATTAAGGTCAGGCAAAACTGACGGCTTTTGTTGCTGATTTCTCCTGCCTTGCGTATCAGCCTATACCATGGTGGTCTTCTGCCCCGGATTACCAGCAGCGGTCCTATTTCTGACCAGTTCCCAGAACTCGTATGTCTGGAAGGTCCTGGGATCACGCGGCTGCTTTCTGCTTCCTAGCGTGCGCCGTTCCCTACCTCTCCACCGTAGCTGCGTCCAGGGAGCTCTGAAGTCAGGTAAGTCACCTCGTGGGGGTGCCTCACGCTGAATGGAGTCTTGCACAGTATCGCTCACGTTGTCAGGGTTCACAGACCTCCGTGATATCTGCTCCATTTCACAGCACTGTTACCAGGCCCAGAACCGCCATCTTAGTTGGTGCCTCGGCCTCTTCAATCTCCTCAATTCCGGCGGATTTATCTTGCATCAGGGTCCGAAATCACCTGCAATTCTCTACTCCATCTACCACTTCTCTGCTCCCGGCCTTAACTGAGAAGATCAGCTTCTTTTTACCCTAAAGAGAGCGCTGTAGCGACAGAGCCATTGCGGATCACGTCTACCCAGACCATCTTGCTTCGCCACACCCTCCAGTTTGATATTTCTTCCCTACCTACTACCACTAATAAAAAGCCTAGTACTCAAAATAAATTAATAAGAAATTAATGTATTGAAACATGTTAAATACACTGGAATACACTATATTTACCATATATAGGGCCAGATGTAGGTAGGCAAATACCGGTCGGTAATGGCCGAAATTCGGTAATTTCAGACGTTACCGACCGGTATTTGGGTTTTGCTATGTAGGGGGCTGAAAATTACAGAATCGGTATATTTACCGATTCGGTAAAATTACCGAATCTGTAAATTACCGAATCGGTAAATATACCGATTCTGTAATTCCAAATGTAGGTGGCAGAGTTTACAGTGCCACAGGCCCTTAGAAATTCGTTATTTACCATGTAATACTGTTGCATGGTAAATTACGAATTTCTGTGCACATGCACATCTGTGCATGTACACCTGTGCAATGTGGCACACATACATGCCCTAAGGGCATGTATGTGTGTCACATTGCACACAAGGCAAAAACTGGGGTGCTACAGGGTGTCAAAGTGACACCCTGTCCCCCTTGGCAATTCGGTATTTTTACCGATTCTGTAATTACCGAATCAGTATTTGCCATTGATTCCTATGGACTTCAAGGCCCATAGGAATCAATGGCAAATACCGATTCTGTAATTACAGAATCGGTAAATACGGAATCATACCGATTTGGTATTTTTTACCGAATGAATACCTACATCAGATTTACCGATTCATGAATACCGAATCGGTAAAATTCGGTATTTATGAATCGGTAAATCTGATTTATCTACATCTAGCCCCTAGTGTACTAAAGTGTATTTTCTATTTTTTATATGTTTAAATATGCATCAAAAAGTCTATAGATTAGTGTGGTAATGCCTACAAATTACCAGGCTACTTAAAGTAAAAACAAATTAAATGCACAGTTCTCCCTAAACTGCTGTACAAATATATAGAAAATTACAAATAATTTTTACTACCTATTCCCACTTTAACAAAGTGGTAATAGGTAGGGAAAAACAATAACATCTACTACTTACCTATCTACGACTCTAACCCAACACGCTGCGAAACAGAGAATGTAGAATACAGCCAAACTATGCTAAAAACGACATGGTTGTCTTTTACCTTTGGTAAACACAGCCATTATCTACTCACATAAGGCCTTCTTATCCGCATGTAAAGCGGTATAGCGCAAAAGTACCAGTCTACTGCGGCACAATATATAACTAAGTATTTTAAAATGTATACCTTTAACGCTACTTACACTATTCACACATATTACAAAAAATGTGCATTTATATCTCATAATGTATATTCTATTCACACACGTTCACGATACGTCTGTTTCAATTACCACTCTACATCACTCCACTCTTTGCTATTATAATCTGTGCCACTATGTTGCTCCAACATACGGCACTCCACTTTATGCTAATCCACTGTACACCATTCCATTCCACTCTACTACACTACACTCTTCTACACTCCTCTATAGATCACTCCACGCTATTACACTCTATGCCACACAATTTCAATGACACTCCAGTCTACACTCTATGCTACTCCACTGTACGCTATTCCACTGTACACAACTCCATTCAATGACACTACATACTACGATTTTCTACTCTATGCCATTTACTGTATGCCACTTCAGTGTACACCACTGCAATGTATGCTATTTAACTTTACGTCACTCCACTCTATAGCAATCTGCTGTATGATACTACACACTTCATGCTAAACCACTCCATCTATGCCACTTAAATCCCTGGTACTATACTCTAAGCAATCCCACTGTTTGGGAATTCATTCTACACTAGTCTACTCTACGCTGTCCCATATATGTCACTCCACTATACGTCAATACACTGTACGCCAGTAAACTAAACGTTAGTTCACTCTACACTACTCTGTTGTACGCTGTTCCTTTGTATTCCACTTTACTCTACGCTACTCCTCTCTATGTAACTACTCTGTATGCTATTCCACTATATGCCACTCCACTCTACTATACGCAGCTCGACAGTACGCTATTACACTATACGCCACAACAGTCTACCCCGCTCCACTGTATAACAATCCATTCTATGGTATTCCACTCTACAACACTTCACTCTATGCCACTCCACTGTACACCACTCCACTCTGCACAACTCCAGTTTACGATATTACACTCATGCTACTAGACTGTACCTCACTCCACTGTACACTACTCCACTGTATGCCACTAAACTGTGTGCTAGTCAACTCTATGCCACTCCACTCCATGTCACTCTGTTCTACCCAACTCCAGTGCACGCTATTCCACTCTACGCCAGTCCAGTCTACACCACTCAACTCTAGGCTATTCCACTTTACACGAGTCACCCCATATCCTTCATTATCGGGGCATTGATCAATATCCTGCCAGTCGAAAAGTTCAACAGTCTCTTGCCTGTGTCACGCTTCACTCCTTCAAACTAGACCTGGGCGGAGTTTGAGGAGTTCTGCTACGCAGAACTTCACGAAGTAACCAAAAACCTCTGCTGCACTACGCGGAGTTCCGCAAGGAGTGGAGCGCATTTGGTCACGCCTTTCCTGCTTGTTGTGTACCGCCGGGTGTTTTCCTCACACTGTAAACTCAGCATAAACTGCACCATGCGCAGCGCAAGAGGGCACTGCTTCTTTTCTGCCGCTCGAGTAGATTTTCTACTTGAGCCTCAGCTTTCTCAACGCAAACGGGTTTCTCAACATAAGCGATCGCGACCATCCACGACCGCCCATGTTGAGAAATCCGACTGTCCACGTTTAGAAATCTCACCGGGAGGTGGATTGTTTTTCCTTGCGCTCACCAACATGACATTGGCAAGCACGAGCGATGAAACAAATCCACTTCGGTACATGAAGCAGAGTTTTTCATAACTCCGCGTGCCCCGCGGAGTGTGGAATACTCTGCAAACTCAGTGAATGAAGCAGAGTTCATCGCCAAAACCTACTTCAGACCTGAAGGTATACACCTGGGTAGTTTCTAAACTGCTAAGGAGTCAAGGGCCCTTCACAGCAGCAATGCAGCACAAAACAACAAAGGTACAGCCACCATTCATGTCCTACAAAGAACCTCCTCAAGTTCATGTCTGTTCAGTTTTGCCACAGCAGCTGACATGGGGTTAATATCTCTCTACTACAATCCCCGTGTTCAGCCTGAGATTATGAGCCATTCCCCATTATTGTTTCACAGTATGGGAAAACTAAAGACAATGAAAGTACAGCGTCATATCAATGAAGATATTTATCCAGTTGCCCAACGGCACCGCAGCCGCTTTCATCTGCAAGAAGCTGTGAAGAAACAATTGGCAGCACTTTTGAAACATAACATCATTGAGAGTTGCACAGCCGCTACATTGTTGGTGTCACCCATAGTAGTTGTACAAAAAATGGACAGTAGTGGAGCAGTGCGCATTTGTGTTGATATGTGCCAGCCAAACAGACCATTGAAAGGGAGAGACACCCTGGAAATCACATTGTGGACATGATCATGCAACTGAATGGAGCTAAAGTCTTTTTCTGTCTTTACCTAAACAAAGGGTACCACCATCTTGAATTAGAAGAGAACTTCAGGTATATTATCACTTTTTCCACTCATGTTGGTTTGTTCAGATACAAGAGACTGAGTTTTGGAGTGTAGGTGACTGCTGAAATATGTCTGCTTGTTATCGATAGAATAATCCAAACTGTGACACATTCTTTCAATTACAATGAGGATATACTGGTCTTTAGAAGAACTCAGAAAGTACACACTCAAGTGTGCCAGTCCATTTACTTGCTGATGCAGCTCTCACTTTAGATGCAGTGAAATGTGAGTTTCACAAAACCAAACGTACTTTGTTTGGGCACATATTCTCTGATGGAGAAATGACTCCAGATCCAGACAAGGTGCAAGCACTGTCATCCTGTTGCTCCACAATGCTGTGATCCTTTCTAAGCATGGCCAGTTATTGCTCAATATACATTCCCAAGTTTGCCACAGTGAGGGCCCCATTGAGACATTTGACAGTGTTCTTTTGAATGTGTTTCAAAGAAATCAAACATGCAATTTAGAACACAACTTAAATGGCCTATTTCGACCCCAAGCTAAATACTGATGTCCCAGTAGATGCAAGCTGGGTGGAGCTGGGGGCAATCATTGCTCAACACAACGGCCATTCAAATGCGCAGACACATATGATTGCCTATGTCAGTCGAAACTGTCTGAAACAGAACGTGCCTATTCTCAGCCAGGGAAGCAGAGTCTGGCTGTGGTGTTGGCCTGCAAACATTTTCATGTATTCCTCTATGGGAAATGATTTACTTTCATCATGGACCAGCAGGCACTGCTCACTATTTTTGGTAACCCGAAGGATAAGATGCCTCCTCACATTGAAAGGTGTGGGTTGGGCTGCAAGAGTACAACTATGAGATTGTACACAAACCTGGAAAGGATCAGAACCCAACCAATTACTTTTCACGAGTGCCACTACATCATCCTAAACCGATATCCAGGACTGCTGAGGGATATCTCAATTTTATTGTGAAGTACAACATACCAGACTGTGGACCAAATCATTGCTTCCCCCAATGCAAACCAAGACCTGAGTATTGTTAAAGAACTCATTGAAGCCTAATCATGAAGATGGCATGCACAGCCTTTTGCTGATGATACTGAATTCCAAAAGTTCAAAAACGTACAGGATGAGATAGCAGTCACCCAAGAAGGCATAATACTGGGAGGCCCAAGAATCATCATACCTGAGAGACTGAGGCAACGGGGCAATGGATTTGCTCATGAAGGACATCATGGCATTGTAACCACCTAAGTAGCCTTAAGAGACAGAGGGCCATATGTAGGTAGGTTAATACCGGTCGGTAACGACCGAAATTTGGTAATTTTGCCGTTACCGACCGGTATTCAGGCCATCGAGATGTAGGATGTCAAAAAGTAAGGCTTCGGTAAATATGAATCGGTAAATACCAAATCATCATTACCGAATTCATATTTACCGAATCGGTAATTACAGAATTCTAATTTACCGAATCGGTAAATATGAAACGGTAAAATGAGAAAAGCTATGTAGGTAAAATTTTAAATACCGTATTTCATGAAATTTGGTATTTAAGAGTCGCTAAATAACACCAACTAGAAGCAGGTGGTAATCATCCACATGCTATATAAGCAATCCCAAAATGCAACAGTGTGATCACTATGACGGTTTTCTACATCATTACAAGGCGGCTACAGGCAGCAGGAGAGAGGATCTGGAGGCGGGAGGAGCAAGTCTGCAGACAGCGGATTACACTCTTCCAACTGACTGAGGCAGAGATCCATGAGAGATACAGGCTACACCCCCACACCATCGTGGACTTGAAAAGGGACCTGCACCCACTCCTGGAGCACCTAACACCAAGGGCGCACGCCATACCACCACATGTGCACGTGCTCTGTAGCCTACATCTCCTTGCATCTGGCAGTTACCAGGGGGTGATAGCTGCAGTAGGTAGAGTGTCCCAGAGTTGCCTGTCCCGGTTCTTCAGAAAGTTCCTGGATGCCATGATGCAGAGAATGCACCACTATATCAGCTTCCCAAGCACACAAGCGGAACTGCAGAAAACCAAGACAGACTTTTACCAAATGGCACATTTCCTGCACGTCATAGGCTGTATTGATGGGACACACATTCCAATCTGCCCTCCTGCAGCCGCAGAATATATCTACAGGAACAGAAAGCCCACCCACTCAATAAATGTGCAGGTGATCTGCGACGCTGGCAACATAATTACCGACATTGTGGACAAATTTCCTGGGAGCACCAACAACTCCTACATATTCCAGAACAGTGGGATCTACACACGCCTTGCTGCAGGAGTATTTGGGGAAGGATACCTGCTAGGTAAATAAATGTGACACACACTGATAGATACTGCAGCCAAATGTCTTTTTAGGTATGTAATTAATGGCACTCTCATTCCCACCCAGTCGATAGCGCTTATGCTGTGCGGTCCTTGTCCTCACCCCCTACCTGAATCCATCAACCCGGAGTGAGAGAAGTTACAATGTGTCATACAGGTCAACACGCAACGTTGTGGAGCGCACCTTTGGACTATTGAAAAGCAGGTTCCGCTGCCTCCACAAAAGCGGAGGTGCACGTCAGTACACACCCATCATCTGCTGTAAAATCATTGCTACCTGTGCTTTTGTACCACTTTGTTCTCTATAAGTTGGCAGGGTATGCTGAGACGTGAGTCCCTTGCTCACTTTGCCACTGGATTCAAGCAAGCCGGGCTGAAGACGGCTGAAATGCCAGAAACCGGTCCTCGGACGCTTGTTTCCGGTCCAGGGAAGGCATGGCTTGGCAGTTCGGGCTGGACTGTTCCCATGAGGCACAGGGTCAGACTGATTTGCATATAGAAAGGGGGTGGTGATGGACAGAGCATCTGAGTTAAACAGAACACTCATACCCAGTCAAAAGATCAGGGCTTGATCCATCACCGTTTTTTAGCTCACTGCACCATCCCAGTTCAGAACCTGGCTATATGCAAATTAGTCTAACCCTGGCCCAGTGCATCATGGGAACAGGGCAGACCAAACTACCAAGCCAATTCTTTACTGGAAAGGAAACAAGCTTCCGGGGACCGGTTTCTGGCATTACAGCCGTCTTCGGCCCGGCTTGCTTGAATCCTGATGGTGCAGTGAGCAAGGGACTCACATCTGAGCATACCCTGCCACTCCTATAGTGGCCAAAACGATTCAGAAAGGGGGTGGTGATGGACAGAGCATCTGAGTTAAACATAACACTCATACCCAGTCAAAAGATCAGGGCTTGATCCATCACCGTTTTTTAGCTCACTGCACCATCCCAGTTCAGAACCTGGCTATATGCAAATTAGTCTAACCCTGGCCCAGTGCATCATGGGAACAGGGCAGACCAAACTACCAAGCCAATTCTTTACTGGAAAGGAAACAAGCTTCCGGGGACCGGTTTCTGGCATTACAGCCGTCTTCGGCCCGGCTTGCTTCAATCCTGATGGTGCAGTGAGCAAGGGACTCACATCTGAGCATCCCTTTTCTGAATCGTTTTGGCCACTATAGGAGTGGCAGGGTATGCTCAGACATGAGTCCCTTGCTCATTGCACCATCAGGATTCAAGCAACCCTTTCATCCTTTTCCTGCACTGTCCTGCGTGATGACTCTTCTGTGGACAGATATGGACATTAGCTCAGCTGTCCTGCAACCCTGTATTTCACTATTAAATTACAATCCTGTCACACTATCTCAATGTCCTCAACTGCTTCTGAATGATGTTTGTGGCATGCCTTGTTGTTTTGTATGATGACTGTCATGATGGGTGTTTCAATGACTACCTCTCCCATGATGCAGTGTTGGTGTATCCCAAAACCTGTACTGGAGTGTGAGTCACACAGCCTCATTGGGGAAGAGGGACAGGGAAGGGGGTGGGAGGATTGCTGGGCATGCTCCTTACCTTGTTTTGTTGCATCTGTGGCTGAGCTGTCAGCATCCCCGAACCCAAACACACTCTCGGGCTCCAGGGTGGACTCCACCAGCTGCTCCAGGTCAGTGAGGGCAGGTGCCCTGCTCCTTCCTCCCCCTGTGGCACTGGCCTCTTTCTTCTGTGCTGGCAGCTTCTTTTTGGTAATGATCCTGAGATCATACCAGCGTTTTTTTAAATCATCATCTATCTCTCGTGGGCTCACACCCATGGTGTTAACCTTCACCTGGATTTCCAGCCAGGTCTTCCGTTTCACAGCCTCTGCTACCTGCAGAGACTGTTTCCCAAAAAGCTGGGTGTGGTGTTTGATCACCTCCTCCACAAGCACCTGAAGCTCACTTGTGCTGAACTTCAGCTTTCTTTTTCTTTCACCTCCTTCCCTCTGTGATTCCTGGGATGCCATCCTACAGTTCTGCTCAGCTCAATACAGCCAGTGGCTCCGTTGCTCACAGCTCTCCAGGAGGTTCTGATTGTCTGCACCTGCATGGGTGTGGCCGCTTCCTGGTGGTTGGGTGGGGTGGATGCACAGGATTGGTTGGTTCCTCAGTAGCTTCGTTGTGGGGTGGGGTGGATGCACATGATTGGTTGAATCCTCAATTGCTTGTATTTTGAATCTCCGATTCGGTATTTACCGAATCGGTATTTTGCGAATCGGTAATTTCCATTCATTCCTATGGGCCTCCAGGCCCATAGGTATGAATGGGACTTACCGATTTGGTAAATACCGAATCGGTAAATACCGATTCGGTAAATACCGAATCTGTAATACCGAATATTACCGATTTGGTAAAATATACCGATTTTTTATCTACATCCCATTTACCGATTCTGAAATACTGAATCGGTAAAATTCGGTATTTTAGAATCGGTAAATAGAAATTACCTACATATGGCCCAGAGTGTGGTTCCCTCAGCAAGATAAGCGAGTAGAAAAGGAGCTAAAAGCATTCCACATCTGCAATTGCCTGTCCACTAAAGTGACACAGCACCCAGTGGTGACCATGTCTAACCTTCCTACCCATGCCTGGGAGAGAATAGCCATTGACTTCTTTGTACCATTAGGCGATGGACATCATCTCATCGTAGTCATTGACGGATATTCACTTTTTCATTTGGTGGAATCATTATTCTCGACAACTCACGATAAAGTCGTGGAAAGGCTGGATGCCATCTTTGCAGCTTGGGGTATCCCCCGGAATCCTCAAATCTGGTAATGGCCAACCCTTCAACAGCAAGGAGTTCAAAGAGTTTCTTGCACGACTCAACATCAGACACCAAAAGAATACACTCCTCTGGGCCCCAAGACAATGGTGTAGTCTAAAGATTTATTGGGCACCTTCAAAAGGGTATTTCAACAAGCATCTTTGGAAGGAATCGACAAGAGCCAAGCTATGTGCAGGCCCTCCGGGCTTATCAATCAGCAACCTCACGCTACATTGGGTGAGAGCCCAGCTACCTTGTTATTTGAGAGAGCAATCAGAAAAAACCTACCTCAATGGACACCAGATCAATCAGTGAATGCTGACACATTTTGTGCCACCATGCCAAGGAAACAAATGTAAAAAGAATAGATGATGGACGGAATGCTGAACAAAACAAACATTCTCCCAGAGTCACTGATCTGGGTTAAATCCATTGCATTTTTGCTCACTACACAATTCCTTTTTGGACCCAGCCATATGCAAATCAGCCTGGACTCTGCTCCCGAAGGGAAAAATCCAGCTTGAACCGCCAGGCCTGGTCGTTCCTGGACCAGAAACATGCATCCTGGGATAAGGTTAGGGGACTCACCCCTCATAGGTCAGTGGCATAGCAAGCAAGGGACCCATGTCTGGGCATACCTTTACCACTTAGGATCACAAATGCAAAAAGAACAGATGATGGACAGAATGCTGAACAAATCAAACATTCACCCCAAGTCACAGATCTGGCTTAAGTCCATGATTTTTTTTGCCCAGCCATATGCAAATCCGTCTTGACCCCGCTCCCCATGGGAACAGTCTATCCCGAACTGCCAGGCCAGGTCCTCCCTGAACCGGAAACAAAGATCATGGTACTAGTTTCAGGGTATCACTCCTCATCAACCAGGCTAGCTTGAATCTGGTGGCATAGAGAGGATGGGATCCACGTTTGGGCATACCTTTCCCACTTACAGGTGACAAATGTAAAGGCAACAGATGATGGACACAATGCTAAAAAATCAAACATTCACAGATCTAGGATAAATTCATTGTTTTTTTCCTTGCCACGTCATCCCAGTTAGGGCCCAGCCATATGCAAATCGGTCTTGACCCTGCTCCCAATGGGCACAGTCCAGCCCGAACTGCCAGGCAAGGTCCTCCATGGACCATAAATAAGCATCCTGGGATCAGTTTCAGGGTATCACCCCTTATCTGTGACTAGGGGTGAATGTTTGATTTGTTCAGCATTCCGTCCACAGGACCACTGAACCAATACCAGGAAGCGATCTAGGAAGGGGTCTGATGACTAAAAAAAAACATAATGCATCAGGGATGTGGGACAGAACCTCAAATGGAACATGAAGAGAAAATACATTTGCTGAGTGAAAATGTGTATAATGTCCTATGCTGATGTAGAGGCTGGTTTCCAAAAGGTCCTCATGAGTTTTTTACATCTAGTGGCAGGTTGGCAGATTTCTGACAATGCCTGTAACTACCAGTGTCAGCCCCGACCTGACCTTTAAAAAAATTAAAACCCTAGGGACTTCTCCAACCATCAATACCATATTCTGGGGTCCTTCTCATTCTTTGTCCTTCCTGCATGCTGTTGTCTCCTTTTCTAGACAGTGTGATTCCACAAGGGAATACTTCCAGCAGCCTTCTCATAGTAAGTTGACCTCTTTCCTCAAGGTAGATGCAGCTCCCCAATCAGGGTTAGATCCACAGCCCTTGCACTGCTCATTAGTCACCTTGACGCTGGACTTGTGACTGCACAATGTGGGTTGATCTGTGGGGGATGCATTCTAGCAATCCCATCCCTCCAGCAGGCAGATCCTCCTCTCTCAAGGCAGTCCTTGAAGGGGTATTGCCCAGGGGGTACCCACTGGAAAGGAAGCCCAACAATCAAAGATCCTGCCTTTGGAGCTTTCGTTTTTCCTACCAACACTGTAATGTGAGTCCTCTCACTGGTAAATGAGAATACTGGGACACTGATGTGGATGTCTACACTGTATTTACCACATTTTTGCAAATTGAGCAGTGCAATCCAGAGATACCTATCTAGAGATGTTTCAGGCAGTTCCTAAAATTTCGTTTATTAGTCCAAGACTGGTTTAAGTCTTTTTCACTGAAATTCACCAGAAAGGAAGTTGGAGTGAGTGTTTCCGGTGGTGGTGGGTTGAAATTTGAGGCAAAGACACAAAAGAGGGAGATTCCTTCTAACTCTGCTACAAAAATCTGTCTGTGATTAAACATCTGGAGACAGTAAAGCAGGGGGCAGGAACCGTCTTTACATTTCAATAGGACATTTATCCCCCTCCTTTCATTTACAGGAGCCTGATCCGCATCAAACAACCCCTGGAATGTTGCTAGAGCAGACCCACCAGGATACTGTGGCATGAAATAGCAAAATTTGCGGCACGAAAATTGAGACTTGAGCAGAACTCAATTGAGTTTTTTTGCAACCTTTATGTGGCATTTTCTTTTATTAACATTATTTAGTGTGGATTCTAAATATTTCTGATAATCTTGCTTTCTTTTTACTTGCTTTTTTGTGTGCTGTTTATGAAAACTTATATTTTTTTTGTTTGTATCATAACCGTGTGTTGCGCGTCAGTATATGCGCTGCCTTGCTTAAAAGGGGTAAAACTTCAATAACATTATTTTTTTTTAAAAAGGTTGGATTCCTCATGACAGTAGTCAGGGATCTAATTGTTTCTCACTAGTTGCTGATTTCACACCCCATTGCTAATCGATTGCAGGGCTGCTAGTTTTGTTTTTGTCGTATGTGACAGTGCTTTCACTCATTAGGTCGATCCTAACAGACAGCGTAAGCTGCTGGTTGCAAAATACGTATGGTGAGTTTTACCAAGAATTTAAAATGGCTTACATCCAGCCCATTGCTTACCACTGGTTGGCTTAATTTTATTACAAGACCGGAGGCTACATTATGCATTTACCTTTAATGCAGACCCAAGCAGCCGCCTACATCACAATATAAACGTTCCAATTAGAACAAAGGCAACAGCTAAAGGCCATGAGGCAACAACAGACAGCCTCTTTTAAATGCGGCTCCCAAGCAGATAAGTTCATCCTTAACTTTCTCTTTATTTTACTGTTTTACTATGTATTTACTTGATTTTTGATACTCGTATTTAGGGTGTGCTTATGCTTTGGCTTTACTCCCCCTGATCCCTTCACACCCCCTCCAGCTACCGATCTCCAATTTATGGAGATTCTCCTATTTCCCTTCTTGTGCGCATGTTTTTTAATGAATTTGGTTTCTTGTGCCTGACTGGATGTGTTTCATGCCGCGTAGGGCTTGCCTGCCACCTCCGTTCGTATTCCGCCGATTTATATTTGTCGCGCCTCACACCTATCGCGCTGTACACTTGTAATGCCCTGACTCATTATGTGCTCGCCCTGGTGAGGTAGCTTTCGGCGCTTAACCATCGTTTTTACTTACTTTCGGGATGTGCACCCTTCCATTCGGCCTCCTTGTCCTCCTCGCGCTCCCGGCTGTAGAAGCGTGAGAGGAATGTACGTTGGCAACAGCGACGCCGCGTCGTGCTGTTGCTAGGGGTATTTTTTCTCCTCCTCCGTCCCTCGCTATAGCAAATAGAGAGCGGAGGAGGGTTGCCTTAGCGCTCAAGCTTAGCGCTGTGGCAGTTGTGTCAGCTTTCAACTCGCTATTTGACCGGGCGTAATTACTTGAATATTCAAGGCGAGTTTATACAATGAAAGGGCTTACTCACCCTAATTAACCCTAATTAAGGCGGGCATACGTATTTTTAAACGCTGCTCTATCGAGAGTACGTATGAGAAGGGCTTGCCCGCCCTGGTCAAAGTGAGTATATTCACATATATACATATTCATTCGCTGCTTACTCGCTCCTTACTTTTAGGCTTTAATATTAGCCTCTGTCTAAGAGACAAGTGCCCTGTCACACCTTTACTATGTCCAGTTCAGATTCAGATGAGGCTTCCACCCCTACACCAAACCTGGACAGTGACTCATTCAAAAAGATGCTCCATCTAGAAATGAAATCCTGTATGATGGAAAGCCTTTCACATATTATGGCTTCAAAACGTCCTCCTCCTGATGACGAGTCAACACAGATTATACACTCTCTATCTGGTTCTGGAGGTAAGAGATTAAAGAAGAACAAACATAGTGATTTGGGCATGGGAGGTCTTCGCACCTCACTTAATAAAGGAGGTCCTAGCACCTCATGGAGTGGTGGAGGTCTTCGCACCTCGAATTGCCTTGGTGTCCGTGGCGGCACAAACTGTACAGGCGTTCTAAGCGACACGCATCTTAGAAATGCTCATTGTGGCTCTGGTGATGGTGAATCAGAAAACTCAGAATTTTTAGACGAATACGCCCTTGATCTCAACGAGGAGGACTGTGATTTTGGAGATGCATTCGAAGATGCATCATCCTCCTCAAAGGACGTGATTCGCAACCCCTTAGGTGAAGAAATGCTTTCTCTTCAAGACCTGAAACACCCTCGGAGCTCAGAGTGGTGTCCTCAAGAACATGTTGCGAAGTTTGTTAAAAAATGGATTAGATATCCCTTAGAGAGGGAAACTCGCAACATTTTGAGGGCAGAATGTTCTAAACCCTCTGTTGATGATAAAACCTGCTACACCCCTAATCTCGACCCTGACTTAATTAAGTTCCTCTTTAAGTTAGGGCGAGACTCCAGAAAGGGTATGGAGAAATACTTCAAGGGTTGCCAGGATCGCCTACTGGACATCCTCGGTCCTCTCACGAGAATCCTTGAGGAGAGCCATACACATGACACCCATCTTGATACAGAGATGATAAGGGGTTGGAGCCAGAGGGCTATTATCCTCTTAGGGAATGCCAATGCGAGTATAAACGCTGAGAGGCGTAGAGTTGTTCTTACCCGCATCAACCCCAAACTCAGCGATCTCACAGATAAAGAACCCTCTAAGAACCAAAAAGGACTTCTCTTTGGAGAGGATTTAATAAAATCATTGGGGAAATACGTGTCCACGTTTACTGCCCTCGACAGAGCGCAACAAAATATGTGCAAGGTATTTAACACCGGTAATAACCTTTTTGGAAGGGCCGGAAGGCGAGGCCAACCTTCCGGCCGGTACAACCAAAGGCCCAATTTCAGAGGATGTGGCTTTGGCAGAGGCTCCCAACAATACCAACAATACAACAACCAACAATTCTATCCTCAAAGAGGTAGAGGAAAACGTAGCAGGGGATTCAGATCACGTGGATCGAACAATCAAAACAATCCCTCAGGTGAGTGTTCCCCCCCTTCCTCCCCATTCTTTCCCCTCAAAGGTAGGCGGCAGGTTAAAATACTTCCTAAAGAATTGGAAATTGATTACTTAAGACAGTTGGGTACTAAGCACAGTAAAAGGCTTTACTATAGAGTTTGAAAACACGCCTACCCAGAACTCCTTCCCAAAGGGTATTCCCCTTTCTCCAGACCAACAGAGTATCATAGAGGAAGAAATTTCTTCAATGATTCAGAAAGGTGCAATTTTGGAGGTTCCTATAGAACTACAGGGCTTCGTAAGCAACCTCTTTCTGGTCGAAAAAAAGGAGAAAGGCTGGAGACCGGTCATAAACCTACGAGAAGTGAACAGATTCCTTACATACAGGCACTTCAAAATGGAAGGAATTCACCTTCTCAGAGATTTACTTCTGGAAGGAGATTGGTTGGTCAAACTAGACCTAAAGGATGCCTATTTTACCATTCCTATGGCGGAAATCCATCAACACTTCCTACAGTTTCTTTGGAAAGGTCACCTGTACCAGTTTCAGGCTCTTCCTTTTGGTCTCTCTCCCGCACCCTGGCACCTGTGAAGAAACGGACCTGTGAAGAAACTGACCTGCTTTTTGAATGCCTCGCAGCAGATCCATGGTAACTTTTACCGAACTACCTACCCCCTACCCCTCCCCGCTCTACTCCTCTCCTCTTTCCTGCTACTAACCTTTGCCCTCACCTGTCCTTGCCCTAGTCCCCACCCTGTTTACCTGTGAATTTCCTGCATCATTTGAGAGCTAGCTATTTTGTCTGATGCCCGATGGAGCTACCTGGTTTAGCTATAGGGGAGACAGGTCGGGGATTCCCTCCTTGGACGTCACCTACCCAGTCGGTTTTTAGCCAGACTTCCTTTTGTCTCTCCTGTCGTCTCTTCCCTCTTCCTTCCTCTATTTATATCTCTCCTTCTCTCCTCTCTCAATGTACTGAGACTGAACTATTTTGTTTGATGCCCGATGGAGCTACCTGGTTTAGCTATAGGGGAGATGGGCCGTGGATTCCTTCCTAGGTCGTCACCTACCCAGTCGGCCCTTAGGCAGATTTCATTTCGTCTCTCCTTGTTGTTTCTTCCCCTATCCTCCCTTTCTCACCTTCCCTGTTCCCTCCCCTCTACGCTCCATTTATTTTGCCCTCCATGTTATTTAAATGTTTCCCTTTGAGACCTAGCTATTTGGCCAAAGCCTGGTGGAGCTACCTGATAGCAATAGAGGAGATGGGTTTTGGGACTTCCCCCTCGACCGTCACCTACCCAGCCGGTCTTTGGGCAGACTTTCCTTCGTCTTTCTGCCGTATATCCCTCCCATCCTGTTTTTCTGCTAACCTCTTCGCTAGACACTTGAGACCGAACTTCTTTGTCTGATGCCCGATGGAGCTACCTAGTTTGGCTATAAGGAAGATGGACCGTGGATTCCCTCCTTGGTCGTCACCTACCCAGTCGGTCTTTAGACAGACTTCCTCTCATCTCTACGGTTGTCTCTTGCCTTATCCTCACTTTCTCAACTCCCTTACCCTCCACTTCTTTTCGCTCTCCTTTCTCTCCTCTCCTAATGTATTGCTGATTGTTTGATGTAATGTGTAATCGTTGATCTTTTTCTGTTATACTGTTAACCACATTGTTGCACTTCTTTTCGTCCCTCCTGTCTTCTCCTCCTGCGTCCTCCCTCTATTTATGTCTCTCCTTCTCCCCTCTCTCAATGTATTGAGACTGAACTTTTTTGTCTGATGCCCCATGGAGCTACCTGGTTTAGCTATAGGGGCGATGGGCCGTGGATTCCCTCCTTGGCCATCACCTACCCAGTCGGTCTTTAGACAGACTTCTTTTCGTCTCTCCATATTGTCTCTTCCCTTATCCTCCCTTTCTCACCTCCCCTGCCCCCTCCACTACTTTTCTCGCTCCTTTCTCTCCTCTCCTAATTGTATTGCCTATTTTTGGGGGATTTATTGTGTAATTGTAGAACTTTTTCTGTTACATCGTTGATTTTCTGTTATATTGTTGATCCTCATGTAAAGCACTCTGATACCTCCGGGTCTAGCCAGCGCTATATAAAACTCTTTAAATAAATAAATAAATAAAATTCTCATTATGGCGCAAGATTACACTCATCTTATCCAATATTTGAACTTTGCGATGAATCTCCTAGAGGGCCTAGGATTCATCATAAACAAATAAAAATCATGCCTGATTCCCTCAAGATCTCTAGAGTTCCTAGGCTTTACGGTCGACACAGTCCGTTGTCTCCTCCTTCTTCCTTCAAAGAAAATTTCAAAGATAAAAAAGCAAATAAAACACGCTCTCAATCGTCAAAGCCTCACCCTCAGAGACTTGGCCAGGCTCCTGGGTCTCCTTTCATCTTCCATACAAGCTATTTTTCCGGGCCCCTTCAATTATCGAGCCCTTCAGAGGAACAAAGCAAGAGCTTTGAGATCCGGTCTTTGGTACGGGGATCATATCTCTCTAGACGAAGACTCTCGTTCGGAATTGACTTGGTGGCTAAACAACCTGGAGGCATGGAATGGGAAAGCCATTTTTGGCTCAACCCCGGAATTTGTCTTGGAATCAGATGCCAGCCTACATGGCTGGGGTATTTGTCTTCTGGGTCAAAACACTGGAGGAATTTGGTCTACCGGAGAATCTCTCCACCACATAAATTACCTAGAATTGACCGCCGGGCTATATGCTCTCATGAGCTTCAGACATTCCCTTCAAGGGAGGTCTGTCCTTTTGAAGATGGACAACATGTCAGCGGTAGCCTATATCAATCGCCTAGGAGGCACCAAATCTGCGGATCTCTCGGATCTAGCAAGGAAACTCTGGATGTTTTGTCTGGAGCACAAGATTGCTCTCAAAGCGAAATTTCGTCCAGGTGCAGTGAACACATCTGCGGACTGGAACTCGAGATTCCTCGAAGATTTCAGCGATTGGAAGCTGGACCCTTCCATTTTCAAAACCCTGAGCGAAATTTGGGGTCCTCTGGAGGTGGACCTCTTTGCGAACAGACTCACCTACAAGCTTCAAAATTATTTCAGCTGGATGCCCGACCCGGGTGCTCTGGCGTTCAACGCATTCCTCCAATCCTGGAAAGATATCCGAGGATATGCTTTTCTCCCCTTCGCAATGATCCAGAGGGTCCTTTAGAAAGTGAGACTAGATCGTTGTCTCCTCCTCTTGATAACCCCCTTCTGGCCTTCCCAGGCGTGGTTCCCTACCGTTCTGGAACTGACTTGCAGTATCCCCTTCTTGATTCCTTCCCTGAACAATCTTCTCACAGATATAGACGGCCGGATACATTCCCTAGTTCTCGACAGGAGTTTATCCCTTCTTGCCTGGAGAGTGTCAGGAGATCCAATGAAATCTCAGGCCTTTCAGAGACGGGAGTCTTGGGCACCAGGCACTCATTACAGATACAACAGAATCTGGAAACTCTGGGTTTGGTAGTGCCTGGAAAGGGACCTGGATCCCCTGGAGGCCCCTATTGTTGACATAACCAATTTCCTGGTTGAGCAATTTGAAAGGGGTCTTAGTTATAGATCCATCAACTGTTTTAGATCTGCGATCTCTGTGGGGCATGCTCTTGTCAATGGCAAGACTATTAGTAAAAATGTCAATATCTGTAGAGTTATGAAAAGTATTCGTCTTAAGAGACCTCCCAAAGCAAGATATGAAACGCTTTGGGATGTTAATCTGATTCTTGATCTTTTTGATAATTGGCCATCCAATTCCCTCCTTAACAGGAAGGATCTTTCTATTAAGCTAGCTACTCCCTTATGCCTGGTTTCTTGCAGAAGATCTTCGAATATTAGGGCTCTGGATATTGCCTATCGTTCCTACAATATGTTTGGTGTGAAATTCGACATCCATAAAAGAACTAAAACTATATCTGATTCCATATTTTATCCTCGTTTTGACCTTTTTCCCAACCTTTGCGTTGTTGAATGCATGAAAGAATATGACCTTAGAATGTCCGAACTCCGTCCTCTGGGTGTTAATCAATTGCTTATCTCCTTTGTTAAACTTCACAAAGGAATTAGTTCATCTTCTATCGCTAGATGGATTAAGTCCGCTATGAGCTTAGCTAGTGTTGACTTGAGTAAATTTCAAGCTCACTCCCTTAGAGGTGCTATGGCTAGCAAATCCCTTTGGTCCGGAGGTAAGTTGGATGACATTCTGAAAGCTGCTGACTGGTCTAATGCCAGTACCTTCGCTCGTCACTATTGTAAACCTATTCAACACATGTCTGATTCTGTCTTAGGGAGCTTCCAACATGCATAATGTAGCCTCCGGTCTTGTAATGAAATTGAGATTCTCATATTTACATGACTAGAGAATCTGGATTTCATTAAAGATTCGGAGGCTGACATTATCCCTCCCTCCCACCTCTGGTGGCATTCCAATTAATATTGTTACCTTACACAATTTCTTGTAATGCTTTACGATCTTTATAGCATGTTTATGACTTTTTGTATTTGTATATTTGAAATTATTATGACATGTTTGAATTTTCTATGTATGTTGATTCTTGGACTAATTTCATTATCTTTTCAGATAATGCCTGATTGTGGTCCTGTTTGAGTCTTCTCCTTCGTTGGATTTTCCTGCATGAATCTCTTGGTCTTCCTGCTCTTTCCACTCAAGTTATGAAGATCCTTTCAAGTTATGAAGATCGTTTTTTGGATTTTGACATCTCAAGCTTGCTAAGAACTTATCCTTGTTCATTTAAAAGAGGCTGTCTGTTGTTGCCTTTGTTCTAATTGGAACGTTTATATTGTGATGTATGCGGCTGCTTGGGTCTGCATTAAAGGTAAATGCATAATGTCAGCCTCCGAGTCTTTAATGAAATCCATATTCTCTAGTCATGTAAATATGAGAATCGCAATTGTCACTCTCAATTGCTTGCTTTTTATCCATTGGCTTTCCTTGTCCATCTTGTGTATGTCCATCCCCTGATGCACATCCTCTTTACCAACCTCTTGAACGTCTGACTTGTGCCTTTCCACTGTTCACTTTTGGGAATTACTTTTTTTTGGTTAAGCACTCCCTCAGAGAGCGTGTATTTTCCAGCTTGTGTTTCTCTCTTCAACCACCCTCTCCCCCCCCCCCCCCTCCCAGGCCAAATACCCAGTCCTCCTTCCATGGGTGTGGGGACTCTGGGGATTTAGCTCCCCCAGATTTTGGAGATTGGGGAACACAGGGGACAAGGGGGGGGTGTGGGATATGAGGGGGCTAACAACCCTGAAGTTTAAAAAGGGACAGTGATGTAGTCCCTGTTTAAACTTCATTCACTTCTCAATCCATTAAAAGCATGCGGACCGGAAAGCGAATTAAGTTTAAACGGGCCGCTGACTTAAATTCAGCATGTCTCTTTTACAGAATCCAAGAGCGCAACGCGCATTGCACTAAAAGTGCTTTAGTTCCCCTGCTCCACCTTTCTCCTGTGCTATAGCCCAGCTGCTGCAGATTCGATAGCACGCAAGATTCTTGTCTGACTGTGTGCTGGACTCTAGTACTTCACAGGTTATTAAAAGCCCTTTTATAAGTAGAGGAGGCCTTTTTTTAAATTTCTTCTTGTGCACTCTTAGGTCTCACACTCTCTTCAGCCGTTTGCAAGGTGTCAATTAAAGACCTGATGGGGGACAGATAAACAGGGATGAATGGCTCTATTAGCATATCTCTCACCGTTGACAAATACATTGTAGTAGTACGTTGTCATACTCTCAACTACTATGAAGGCAAGGTTATGCTTTTTCCTTTAAAAAATAAATGAGCAAGACAGTTACATTGTGTTATTATATTGGCATTTCAACAGCGCTTTGCTAACCTTGTAAGTCCCAAGAAGCTGTAACATAATTATTTATGACAGAATATAAATGTTATTTTTTTTTCTTAGTGCATTGAAACCATTCATAAGACACTACTTTATCAGATTTTTAATGAAAAAACGAAGTTCTGTCATCAGGTTTTATAAATGAGTTTATTTAATGGCCCAGCTCTATATGTCCAACCTCTCTTCACGTTTCCAGGTAGATTGTGTGTTTAAAAAAGTGTATTGAGGGTGCTGTAGGTCCTGTTGTACTGTAAGTGCATTTCGCAGTTTTCTTCTACACAAGCCTCTATCAAGGTAATTGGGTTAACTTATGGGCCTTTTAAGTTCTCGAAACGCTGAGTTTGCACCTCTGAAGGTTGGTACCCTTCATTTCACAACAAAATAGTCCAAACATAGGCCACAAGGAACTCACACACTTCTATCTATCCATATATTAGAATCAGTCTAAAGCAGCCTATCTCTCACTCCTTTTCACCAGCAATTCGTGCATAAGATTAGTGAAACCGCCTGGTAGGAGCACAACTTTGATCACCACATACAACATAAATGCAAGCTATAACCATTAAATAGGTACTAATGAGGTGACACATTTTCCCATACAGTGTTAGGATTTGTAAACATGTCAATATAATGAAATAATACCATCATGAAAACTGTCACATTATGCAGCACAATGCGATGTTTACTGCTGCATAATTTAGCCAATCCTGTCACATAATTTTGTCCTCTCAAATCTATGGGAAATCCATTGTTCAGAGAGAGCTCAGTTGGTTATTATGGAGGTGAACAACCCAACAAATTAACAGGAAGAGCCGAGTCAGAGATGAGCCAAAGGTCTGGCTAGGCTCTTAGAGCCTACGACCAAGCTGACCCCTGAAAATGTTTGCCATGGAAGTCCTACACCAAACATCACTTATAATATGATAAAGTGTATTTCTTTAACCTGTGGAAGTTTTGACAATAACATATCACATATTCACTGAGACAATATTTATTGAACAGTTTTTAAACATGAGCGAATAGCTATTCCTGTCCTGACAATTGTTAAGTGAATCCTTTAAGCATCCCACTTTCCTATAATCAGAGTAACATTCTAGTCTATTAAATGAAACAGAAAAAGGAAAAGCTGGGATTAGAAATCAGTTAGCTCTTTGACCGAAACTTCACACAGGACCACATTTAGTGGAGTAATGCTGTCTGCTAATGCCTGTGAATTGCCAACTGAAGGTCAGGTCAAGGTTTTTTATAGCGTTTTTTCTAGGCACTTTCATTCTTTGACAAGAAGATTGTTAAACCTCCTATAGAGGCCTGGGACAGTAGGTGGTTACTGAATGATGAATACTGTAAGAAATTGAGTTCTTAATTGAGTGGGGTGAAAACCCTTTTAAAACAACAACCATAATCATGGTCAGGGTGGACCACACAAGTCACCATATTAACCTGTGCGTAACCCTCTGGTAGCTTTGCACAAAAGCAGTCGGACTTACCTTAGAAGTCCATGTTAAGTATTTGTGCAGCATACAAACAGTAATTAAGTGAAAACACAATACAAGAAAAATCCCAACCCAATTTAGAAAGTAGAGTAAAACTGAATAAATGGAATTAGACCAAAATGCCAAAAATCCTATTAGTAGAATCAGAGATATAGAATTTTAAAAGTTTGAGTAAAAATAGCGCCAAGAAGCAGAACTCTCTAACTGTGGGTATCTGTTTAAAAGTTCAGGTGGCCCATGATGGTTTGCGGGCCAGATGCAGGGACTAGGTTAGTCCTGTTGAAAATGGTTAGATGCATGCATAGTTCAAACCTTCAGGATTTCACAGGAGGAGCTCAACTAATTTCAGCCAAGTGTCAAGGGCATGGGGAGGCACTTCCTGGGGATCAGGAATTCACTACAGCAGAGGCCAGTAGAGCTCAGACTGTTCCAGTTGCAGGTTCAGGTAGGGACAGTTGCAGGGTTTCCCCTGGAGCTTGTTGTGTCCCTGTACCTCAGAATGGGAGGTCAGCCTTAGAATCACTATGGTAGTCCTGGGGTCAAGGAAATACTCCTCTCTTTTTCAAGCAACAAGGCAGGCTTCAAGAAGCAGGGAAGACATCAAGGCAGGACTCACGCAACAGGGTAGTCCTCTGGTAGCAGCTGGGCAGTCCTCTGAGAAAGAAGGCAGGCTTCAAGCAGCAGGGCAGACCCTTGGAGTACGAAACAGTCCTTCTGTAGTCTTCCAGAGGTGTACTGAAGAGTTGATCTGAGGGTCCAACAGTTATACTCGGTGCCAGCCTTTGAAGTGGGAGAAACATCTGGACTTCCCCTACATCTGGTTCTGGAATTCCCTTCCCTCCCCTGCTCAAGCTCTAAGGGGCCTAGGGTGACAATAGACTGGTGTCAAGTACTTTGGGAGTGTACTAAGGCAGCCCTTCTGGAGTTTAATTGGGCCAGAGAACAGCTGTGCTCCTCCCATACTGCCTAATCATAATCCCCCTTTAGCTCACTGTCTGGGAGTAATACACAAATGCTAACTACACCACAGTCGTGTGACCCAGGACACAGGCTGCAGGCACCAAATGGTTACGACAAGAAATTGAAAACTTTCTAAAAGTGGCATTTTCAGAATTGTGACTTAAAACCCAACTTTACCATCAAAGAGTGTTTTAAATTACAATTCTTTAGACACCAAACTCAACTTTCCCACCTGTTCCCAATTGAAAGTTATCACTTATTGAATTTAATATAGTAACCCAATGCTATCCTATTGGAGAGGCAGGCCTTGCTGTAGTAAAATGAGTGTAAGAGTTTTTCCCTACTAGGACATGTAAAAGTTAAAAGCACATAGCTACCACTTTTAATAAACTGCACCCTGCCCTTTGGGTTGTTTAGTGCCTACCCTAGGGGTTGACTTATATGAATTAAAAAGGAAGGTTTCATCATGGCACAAAGGTTTTTTACACCAGGTCAAAATGCCAGTTTAAAACTGCATTACAGGCAGCAGTGACAAGCGTGAGACATGTTTATAAGGGCTAAGTGGGTGGCACAACAATGCGGCAGGACCACTAGTAGCATTTAATTTAAAGGCCCTGGGGACATGTGTGACCACTTTATTAGGGACTTATAAGCAAATTAAATGTGCCAACTGAATGTTAGGCAATTTTAGAATGTTTAAAGGAGAGATCACTTTGTGCACTTTACCACTGCTAAACAATGCTAGAGTCCTTAAAGCCAACAAAAACAGGTTTGAAAACAGGAGGGGAGAAGGCAAAAACTTTGGAGGTAACTGCATAAAGGGCCAAGTTCAACACATACTTTTTTTTGACCTTTGGTGTCCCATTGCCTAAGACAATCCTAAACTCCAATTCCACAATCCTTTATACAACTAACTCTCCAAGAGTAGCAACAGTGGACAATAAAGGTTTAGTCACGGTAATAGAGGGATGGTGACTTCCTTACAGCATGATACATTAATCACACACCTTAAAATTCAATGAGTGATTACAGCTTTATCTTTCAAAAAGTCTGAGGGCTTATTGTAGAGAATGGTGGTATAGACTGAAATAAATGGGCACAGAGAAACACACAAGGCACTTTTACTCAATACCAAGAAATTGATTCTTTACTACTGTCGCCTCAGTAATCTGTATTATCAAGTATGTTTAAGTACTCTCCAAGGCCAGAATTTGTAGACATATTTTGAAAAAAATGCTTCCAACACAGAGAGCTTCTTTTACATTGGTTGAGAAGCTACAAAAAGGTATCTGAGTTATTTCTGTTTCTTCTGTGAGGCTGAGAGAAACGTCATTGGTCTCCAACAACTGAAAACTTGGTTAAGGTCAATTATGTCCCAGAAAAGACAAAATCGAGCCTGATGCAACATATATAAAGAGATGATGAAATCATATGACATACAGAAAACAGCAAAAGAATGTGTTCTCCACATTGAAGGGTGCAAGAAAATATATTTTTTTCTAACATAAGTTCAAGATGTAATTATAACTACCTGCAGCAAAAAGAATGGTTTCTGATTAGTCCAGTTGCATTTTCATGTTCATGAATTTCGCTAAGAAAATGTTGTTTATTATTCATTTTTTTCTCTCCCACCCTTGTTTGCTTGGTGATTGAAGACACAAGGTTCAAGTTTGTGCACATATCTTCTAATTACTTTACAGAGTTTAATTAAAAATAAAGCATAACTACAGACTGTGATGACATGCCCTCCTTTCTTGCTGTTTCACTTCAGAACTATGCAACTGTATACAAAATGTTCAAAGCTTGTAGCTCTCAAACAACCAACACTTTCTATAGAATCAATTAAAAGACCCCAAGCATTTCCTTAGAGACTCCTACACTCCTGCTCCATATTTTTTCTATTCCTCGAGGTTGCTCACACTGTTACCTGGGTACTTCTCCCACAGGCCTCTGCAATCAGTTTTGTGCCTCCTTGTGTGCTTCTCCCCCGTCCACTGTATTACCGTCACCCTCATATTCATCTCACTTTGCACCCATGTTGCTCCCTCTCTCTTGTGCCCCCGCGCCCACTCGCCAATACTTCCACCAACCCGCTACCCCACCCCCTTCTCTGTTGATACTATACCCCTGCCACTCAGTTTTTTAAAATAAATATATAAATTGCTGCTGGACCTCCACAAAAGTAGTGTCTTGCACTGACAGTTACTTTTTGTCATGCCCGGCATCTTCATCAATCAAAAAACCAAGAATTTGGAATGCAATAGGTCTCGACTTTACGAGACTTTGAGCTATTGACATTGTAAATGACAATAGCTTAAATTCTTGCAAATGTGAGACCTTTTGCATTACAGATACTTATTGTTGTTTTAAAAGCACCCTATGCCACGTTTTCACGTTAATAGAGGCTGATGGAGCGAGATAGAAAACAAAATTTTGTTTAAACTCGCAAAGTCACATTTCCATAACATGAATAAAATTATTAATGATTTGTGATATGTCGTACTAATACAACTTAGATTAAACTTTACACGTGGGGGGACTAACATGTGTGCTCATAAACGTGCATATTTGTTGCATCTTTTTGTTCGTGCAAAATAATAAAATAATTTATTGTTTTCGTTTTTTTGTCATTACTAACTACTGCAAACTTAAAATAAGCATGTGCTTGTTTTGCTTTTCCTTGTCTGTGTGATGTCATTTCTACTATTCTAGGTGCATATGGGTCTCATAGAAAAACGGAGACTGGTAAATATAAACGCTGCTTTATTTGTTTGCAATGGCTAGGTAACATTTTGATTAATCGGGTGGGTTAATTAATTAGTAAACCATGGGGTGGATACAGAATCTACATTATTTCTTACATTAATACTTTTCTTGTGTTTGTTTTATACTAGAAAACATAAGTTGCCTGCTTTTGGGCCTAGTTATTTGAAGCCGCAGAAAAAGAGCTGATCTATAATTCTGCAGAAAGTCACGAGACGCCCATTCTGAATTAAAACGTTTATTGAAGCTGCATTCACAAAGCAAAAACTGATGAGCTGACATCATTCTGTCGGACATGGCCAAGGTCGAAAGTGAACATTTTGTCAGTCCTTAACTTGGCATCCGCGGAAGTTGTACTGAAAGGCTATGGAAGCTGCGAGGATGACTTAATACAAAGTTGCAATCGCAGGAAGTTTCTGGCTTCACGTGGAAGAGACAATGGTCTTTGTAAGACATGATTTTGTGGAACTTTTTAAGAATTGGGTGACATGTCACTTGTCACTCTCAGCCAATGGGACGTCGAGGATTTCTGAAAACTTTCCTTTGCTAGTTTAGTTAGCGTAGAAAGGTATAAAAAGTCATGCCCTTAGGGTTGGGCTGGCTGCTGCTTTCTGACTTTCCGATGAGGGTGATGTGCTGCTGGACTTTGCGTGGAGCACGTAAGAATCCTCAAAGATCTTTACTTTAATTTCTGTCTATTTAGCTCAGTTAGGGAAATAGGTTTTAGAAATGCTAAACTTTATATAATTTCTTTAAATTTGATTCAATTGCTTAAATTGTATTTTTCTCATATTTCTTACCTTCATGCTTGCTTTATTGCAAATAAATTTCATTTATAAAACTTTCAACTTATATACCATAATTTAGAAAATAAAATCTTACTTTTGACAAACAAGCTGGTCTTGATTATTTAGAAGTATAGGTTACCATTAGCTAGATCACGTCGCCTATGGTGGTCATTTAAATGGTTGGGTTTTATTCAAATGACAATATTCTTTCTGCAAATGTATAAATATGTATATAGTTTGTAGATAATGTGTATATAGATTTATTCTGACCACCTGATTCAGTAGGCCCAAAATATATCAGGTTCATAAATGGGTCCATATTTAGTATAGAATTTTGTTTATAGGTTATGAAGTTGGGTAGCGTAGTTTATGATATATTTTCTATAGCCCGCTGGATCAATTCTCTGGTAGCAGAAATTGATGGTTGCTAAGAGGTAACCAAGGTAATACGTTGGTTGCTAAGGATTACGTCATGGTATAGAAATAGGATCGATGTTTTAACACATGTTAAGTTCGTTTTTCGTGCCTATCTGTAAGCTATACCGGTATAGATTGTGTGGCGAGAAATTAGTCACGCAAGCCATCTGTTCAGTTTGTAGTGATATCGCCGAGTATCACAAGAGGTATCGCCGTGTACCATAGTGTTGTCGCCGAGCAGCACAGTTTTAGGGCTAGGTCTGAATCTTGTATAGTGAGGATTTTCTAAGAAATTAAAGCAGCATGAGAATAGGGACAAAGCGCCTTCCATAAAACTCACTGTAATGAGAGTATTAGTTATTTCCGAGCTTGAGTGAAGGGTAAATTTAACGTCGGTGCATGAATATCTACAAACAGGTTAGAGTCCTGTACGGGTACATGTTTCATATCTATAAACAGGTGAGAGCCCTGTACGGATAACGTCGTTATTTTGCTAACGGTGCATGAATTCTATAAACAGGTGAGAGTCCTGTACGGATTTCATGTGTGTTTGAATTTAGGGAATTTTCCGTGTAAAAGTGCGAGTTTGAATTGTATTTTATGTTCAAGTGGAACTCTTAGAACTTTTACTTCGCGGTGGGTTCAGAGCAAAGCGAGTTCATAATTATACGTGTTAGAAGGGTGGGGTAAGGTTACTCTACTAACAATTGAATATTATCCTTAGTGTGAATAGCGCCGTCTATTCCGAAGTGTGGATACTTGAATGTATGTAAACTATCCTAATTAGTGAAACGAACAGATGTTGTCTTTATAGTCATCGTTAAGGATTAATTTACACTGAAAAGTGTCCTTAAAATGGCGCTGTGAAAAGATTCTGTGAAGGAGGGGTAAGCGCCAGGAGTGAGAAGCGAGAAACCGCAACTGCTGTGTACGTCACAGAGCCGCGCTGGGATTGGGTGACCTACGTCACAGGTTGTATTCTGATTGGCTCCTGAGTCTCTGACGGCCTGTGAGCTGATTGGTCCTTCGAAAATTCTCCAAATTTATTGGTTGAGCTGAAAAGTGACGTAGCTCAACTGCCATTGGCTTGTTGGTGTGTTTCGCGCACGGATTGGTTGTTTCGCGGAACATCCCGGAAATATTTTACGAACAATTTTGTGAATTAAATTTAACTTTTAAAGATGAGTTATCATTTTAAACATGTTGAGAAAAAGACAACATTATTTCAGAAATTTAAGAATTTATTTTCACCTGACAAGAAAATCGAAACGCGAGGTGGTAAACTACTTCATAAGTATAAAACACCTGCAGCGTACATGGAAGGTGAATACGGATATCATACTGTCTTATGGTTCGACAGTTGGAAACGCTATACTAAAAACGACGGTGTTTTAGCTTGGCCTGATGATGGTTCATTTAATGTAAGAGTTTTAAGAAATTTACGAGAGAAAATGAATGCTCTTGTTCCAAAACCGAGACCAACTCAATTTGAAGCTTTAGTTGAGTGGGAAGACGAGATGTATCAGTTACAAAGAGAAGCTAGTGGAATTAAAAGACCTTCTAAAAATCCATCATGGAAAAGAGAAACTCATGAAGATAGATTGCGAATGTGGAGACAGGGAAACATGAGTGAAGGATTGTATTTAATTCATGAAATGGTAATGGGTTCTCCTACAGGGAAATCTATGGAAAGTGAATCTGAGGATGCAGTTATGGAAGAAATATATACAACTGCTAGAAAGAAACAGCCTAATCAGCCTTTGAGACCTCCTAGATCATGGTCTACTCCGGTGGTTTCTACTGAAACTTCACCGAGTGCACCTCCAATTAGTGAAGCTCCTAAACTTTATCCAAATAATAGTGAAATCACTGAAACTCCTAGAAGATCAGAATTCGAGAATGCTAGAAATGAAGGTAGACATTTTACAATGACTCCAAGAGCAAGGGAACCTCCAAAAGACTATGCTAGAGAGACAAGAAATGTTGAGGATGTTGATTATAATGAATATTTAAGGTCTAAGGAAGAATTAATTAAAAGAATGACAAAAGGCATGGAAGCTGTCACAGTTCCAGTAACAATAGGTCCTGTTCAGCCTGTATTTGATCAAAGAGATACAAACAAAAATGGATTAACTATTCCTTTAAATACAGAAACTCAAAAGGCTACTGAAAAATTTTATTCAGACTTGACTGAATTAAACACTTCTAGATCGAGAATGCCTGATTTAACCTTTAATGAGGATTTATCTCCAAAAACACCAATGGGTGCTATGTCAGATGTAGGAAGTCCCGAAGTCAGGGTAACCACACCAAAACTTGATGTGGCCAAATTAAAAGCGAATATAGAAGAATTAATAATTGGAACAATTGGTCCAGATAGTTTAAATTACTATCGGGATGATGAACTACTATTCATTTGCAAAAGTATTCAGTGGAAAACGAAAAATAAATATGATCAATTAGAGGATCTAGCTGCAGAACTTGAAATCGATGTAAGTAAACAAAAGAATTTTGCAAAACATTACAGATTAGATTTTTCAGAAAGTGACATTGAGAGTTTGAATTCAATGGGAAGAATAGTTCACATTAAAGATTTGATTGTCTATATCAAAAAGCTAGGAGAACTGAACAAATGGAGAGTGAAATGGACCAAAAGGAAGGAAGATGAAAGATTAGAAAAATTGTCAAAACAATTTCCAATGAGAGAAGTTGCAGGTGGAGGATATGTTCATGTCCCATGGTCGAGACAAGACATTCTGTTATTCACAAATGACTTTCCAAAATTAAGAGAGAAACCAGTTGAGTGGTACAGGCAAGTCGATAGATTTATCAAAGTGTCAAAAGTTCTGTGGATTGATTTAGATGGATTTTTTGACATTGTAGTCCCATCTGATCTTTGGACAGAATGTAAAATATCTATTAGTTGGCCAAAAGCAGAACCTGAACGAATTAAAGAAACAGGTGCCCCAAATCCACTTGTAATGGATTTCTATGAGAAAGTAATTGTTTGGATGAAAAACAAAATTCCACCCAAAGAAGTTGATTGGGTTAAAATAGAAAGAACAGAACAGGAAACAAAAGAATCAGTTCATTCTTTTTATGAAAGACTATTGTTAATCTTTAAACAATACAGTGGTTATGAAAAATTAGATGAAAAAGACATGAGTCATTTTATCTATAGATTTGTTTATGGATTAAAACCTGAAATTGGAGAAATGATCAGAACTAGTATTGTCGGATGGCAAGCACTATCTGTAGATGATATTCTAAGAAAAGCAAAATATTGTAGCGATGAATTAGAAGTAAAACAGAAGAAGCTGAAGGAGAAAGCCATGTGGGCTCAGGTAAAGGTGGCTGAGCAACAGATTGCCAGCATGGGAAATAAGAACACTAATTTTGTTCAAACTGGAAATACAAACCAGATACAAGGAAAGTTTAAAGGTAATAATTTCCCAAAGAAATTTAGCCCAAAGATAGAAGAACTGAAACAAAGATTACCTTGTTTTAATTGTGGCGAAATTGGACATTGGAGGGACGAGTGTCCTCATCCTCCTAGAAACTCAAAGAATCCCTTATTGAATCCACAGATGCAGAATGGTGTTAACCTGCAGCAACAGCTACAGATGCAACAGGGGTTAAATGAATTTAATATTCAGCGACAGTTACAACAACAGCAACAACAACAGGTGAATAATCGTCAAGACCAATTGCCACAACCACCTTTTCCGAATTGTGGGGGAGTTCAAAAATATAATCCAAACGTGGGATTTCAGGGATGTGAACAGGTAATAAAACCACAAAAACAGCAAAAGCAGCAAAAGGTTCAAATGCAAAATGCTTCACAACAATTTTTATTAACAGAAAGTCAAGACAGTGATTCTGATGATTATTGCTGACGATGCCCGAGAGAGGAGGAAGAGTGTGTTGTTGGAGCCACTCTTGAGGTTGACCAGTCTGGTCCTTATATAAACGGGAAAGTTAATGATGTAGACATCACTTTTCTAGTGGACACTGGTGCTACCCGTTCTACTGTTAGATCAGTGGAAATTGAAAACCTACCTCTCTCTGGGGATACCATCCAAGTTGTGGGAGTAAGTAATCAGCAAATTAAAACAGACTTAACTGATCCAGTACCAGTTGAAATTGGAAATTACAGAGACAAACACAGATTTGTGGTTTGTAACAGTAGTCCAGTAAATCTATTAGGTAGAGACATCCTATGTAAAATGAATTGTAGAATATATTGTTCTCCTGAAGGAGTTGAGTTGCAAACAATGGAGGAAGATGGTTTATACAGAATGACAATGATGATGATGGAAGCAGAAGAAACAAAATTGTTTCCTGCATTTGAAGAAAAGGATTTACCTGAAGAGCTAAAGGAAACAGTGAAATCTGAAATATGGGATTTTACTGGGAATGAAATGGGTCTGATGAAAAACGTAGATCCTGTTAAAATTGCATTGAAACAGGGAATAGAATTTCCAAACACTCCACAGTATAAAATGAAAACAGAGACAATTGAAGGTATTACACCTATAATTGAAAAATTAATCAAGCAAGGTGTATTAAAGGAAATGAAGAGTAGCTCTTGTAATTCACCAATTATGGGAGTTAAAAAGTCTAACGGAACATTTAGAATCGTACAAGATTTGAGAAAGGTTAATCAAATTGTCATTCCATGTTGTCCTGTGGTTCCAAATCCAGCAGTAATTCTATTTCAGATTCCACATGATGCTGAATGGTACACAGTCATTGACCTTTGCAATGCATTCTTTACTGTTCCCTTACACCCAGACAGTTATGAAATCTTTGCTTTCAGATTCCAAGGTAAGACCCTTGGATGGACAAGAATCCCTCAGGGCTATACAGAAAGTCCTTCAATCTTTAATGAATTGTTAAAAAGATCATTAGAAGATTTAGACTTACCAGGTAGGTCTACGCTGGTGCAGTATATTGATGATTTGTTAATAGCTGCAAAGACAAGAGAAAATTGTGTAACCGACACAATAATTCTGTTAAATCGCCTTGCAGAAGAAGGACATAAAGTGTCCCCAGCAAAACTACAGTTTTGCAAACAAGAAGTGAAATATCTTGGTCACAGAATTGCAAAGGGAAAAAGACAAGTAACAATAGAGAGAATAAAAATGATTCAAGCAATGTTACCGCCAAGAACACAAAGACAGGTCAGAATGTTCCTGGGAATGGTAGGTTACTGTCGACAATGGATAAGTGGATTTTCAGTAATTGCAAAACCACTACAAAGACTGACCAAATCAGATGTAAAAGATCCAATTATTCTCAATGATGTTGAGATGGAATCTTTTGAGAACCTGAAAAAGAGCTTATGCCAAGCTCCTGCTTTGGGTATGCCAAATTATGAGAAAGATTTTGAACTGTATTGCAGTGAGAGAGAAGGATGTGCATTATCTGTGTTAATTCAGAGACATGGAAATCTAAAGAAACCTATTGCATACTTCTCTGCAGTTCTTGATCCAATTGCAAAAGCATTACCAGGTTGTTTAAAAGCAGTTGCAGCTACAAGTATCAGCCTTGAACAAAGTGAAGGAATCATTATGGGATTTCCTGTGAAAGTTTTTGTGCCTCATTCAGTTGAAATATTACTGACAAGAGGTAAGACTCAACATTTAACAAGTAGCAGATTGACAAAGTATGAGAAAATTATACTGGGAGCAGATAATGTTTCGATTTCAAGATGTTTGAATCTGAATCCTTCTACATTACTGCCTGATTCTGAAATTGTTGATGACATCGAAACTGAACATGAATGTTTAGATGTCATGGAATTCTGCACTAAACCCAGAAAAGACATCAAAGACAGACCTTTGTCTGAATCGGATTTTGTCTACTTTGTAGATGGCTCATGCTTAAGATCCGAAGGAGGTGTCTTGAAAGCTTCATACTCAGTTTGTACAGTTGTAGATGTTGAAGAAGCATCATGTCTTGAAGGAGTTCGTTCAGCACAAGTGGCTGAATTGATTGCTTTAATTCGTGCATGTGAAATATCAAAAGATATAAGAGTTACCATCATTACTGATAGTCAGTATGGGTACGGAGTTGTGCATGATTATGGACAACTCTGGTCACAGAGAGGATACATGACATCAACAGGATCGCCAATTAAAAATGCAGTTTTCATTAGAAGATTAATTGAAGCAATACAATTGCCAAAAGAAATTGCCATAGTCAAGTGTGCAGCGCACACTAGAGGAACTGATTATATTTCCAAGGGAAATGCCTTCGCAGATGAAACAGCAAAGTACTGCGCAAGGAAAAATTATTCTTACAATCGGAATAGGAGTAAAGAAACTGATTCAAATTCATTAATGCTAACAACTGTTGTAGAAACATGGCATGAGATTAGGGATTTACAAAATGAAGCAGATGATGAAGAAAAAGACCTATGGTTAAGATCAGATTGTAGACCACGTGAAGAAGATGGAGTGTGGGTTTACAAAGATGGCAGAATAGTCTTACCAAATTGCTTGATTGCTGACATGGCCAGATTATATCATGGTCCTGCACATTTAGGAAGAGATTCTATGGTCAGACTTTTTAGAGAAACATGGTTCAATACCAAATTTAGAACCATTGCAGAATCTTTTTGTCAAAGGTGTTTGTCATGCCAACAAATGAATCCAAACAGAAAATCAGTGGTGGGGACAGGAATAATTGGTCGAGAAGGTGGTCCCTTTACCAGGTTACAAATAGATTTCATTGAAATGCCCTTACACAACTGTTTGAAATATGTACTTGTAATTGTATGCTTATTCTCAAGGTGGGTAGAGGCTTTCCCTACAAGACATTGTGATTCAATTACAGTAGCAAAACTAATGCTCAGAGAAATCATCCCAAGGTACGGTTTTCCAGTCACCATTGAGAGTGATGGAGGAAGCCATTTTGATAACAAACTGTTGAAGTTAATTTGTGAAGCTTTGAGCATTGAGCAGAAAATACACTGTGCATACAGACCAGAGGCATCAGGTGTAGTTGAACAAATAAATGGAACTATCAAAAACAGAATTGGAAAAATGTGTCTAGAAACAGGAGTTAAGTGGACTGATGCTCTTCCACTTGTTTTGATGTCATTAAGAAGTACACCAGATAAAAAGACAGGTCTGAGTCCTCATGAAATTATAATGGGAAGAGTTATGAGGCAAGCTTTTGTACCTGTAGGTAAACTGTTGAGCATAAATGACAGTGCAATTTTGGATTACTGTAAAAGGTTATCTGATATGGTAACTTCTGTGTCTAATCAGGTGGGAACTGAAGCTCAATCAAATGACAAAGTTTTGACACATGATCTGAGACCTGGAGACTGGGTCAGAACGAAAGTACATCGGAGAAGGAATTGTCTATCTCCTAGATGGCAGAAACCTAGGCAGATAATTTTGATCACTACTAATGCTGTAAAGTGCAGAGGATTGAAACGCTGGATTCATCCAAGTCATACTATTCCAGTACCAACTCCTGAGAGTTCTGATGTTGAAAGTGATACCACAGATGATTCTGATTCTGAAGCAGAAGACAGAACAGAAGGTGAAGTAATTCCAGATTCTGAAGATCGACAAGAAAGTCGACATCTGGAAACTGTGCCAGTGAATGGAAATCTGACAAGAAAAGACTTAGAAATAATTGAAATAGATTCTGAAGGAGAAGAGAATCTGTTAAAAGGAAAGATAACTGAGGATTCGGTTGTCTCTATTGAAAACAAAGAAGCTGAACCAAAAGAAGTTTCAGACCAGGAGAGTATCGAAAGGCAGAGAACAAGCTCTGAAGTAAGGAACAGAAATCCAAAATCTGGGAAGCTAGAGGTAATTGAGGAAGAGGAGGAGAACGAATTACCGAGTACCAGTGATGGAAGACAAAGTGAAGTTCCTGAAGGAGTGAAATTGCCGAATAGAGAAGTTCCTGAGTCAATTGAAATTTCAGACTACGAAACTGAAGAAAGTGACGTGGAAGGTGGAAGTGAAAACGGAAAGAAAAGGACTTGGAAGTCAGAATCAAATAATTCTGAACCAAAGAAGAAGTACGTGAGAAAAACAGACTACTGGCCTGGTGGAAGATTGAGAGTCAGATTGATCAAAAAGCCAATAGAACAAGTTGAAGAAATAAGTAGTCAAAAGAGTCCAGGAAAAGAAGTTGGAGTTGGAAGAAAAATTGAAGTGATATCGAGAAAAGGGAAGAGAATAATTAGACCAAACCAGAAATATAAGTCTCCTGAGTGGACTTACTTAGTAATTCCACCTGTTATAGACATATATGATAGTAGTGAAGAAGAAAACGAAATCCAAGAAATTAGTGACAATGATTGAAGTACAGAATTATTGAATTGGCAAAAGGCTGAAGAAAATCTGTTAGTTGACACAAGGTCGAAGAAAAATTGTTTAGTTGAAGAAAACTTATGTATGACATAAGGTCGAAGAAATCTTGTTTAGGGTCATAAAAGAAAAATATATTTTAAAAGGGGGGTGTATATAAATTTTAAAATTTATTTTTATTTTTGAGGCTAAAACTAACCTAAAAATGCCTTACGTTAAGGAGAGCACTTCAAAATGTTCTGTTTTTAAAAGATGCTGTAAGATGACTCTGGTGTGTCTGCTCATTTTAGTTCTGCTCTGGTTAGTACTAGCTGTGATTATCCCTTTAGAAATGAATAGAGAATTACACAAAGTTAACATAACAAGCAAAGCTCTGGTTAGCCAAACTAAACATGGTGCATCTGCAAAAGTAATTGATCATCAGCCTAACATCCATCAAGATAAATCAATAGGTGATTTTTCAAGCAATACATTCACAAAGCTTTTGAGTGAATATGTAAAGGTAATGGATGCAAAGGACTGTTATGTCTGTGTTAAGTTACCTGCTTCTGTTTCTGAGGGAGTAACATATAATATGCTTCCTCTCACTTATGCTGTAACATGTAGTGTATTAACTAGTTTATTTTATCAAACTGGACGTTTAGAATATTACTATTCAAATTATGATGAGATTTTTGCTAATGTTAAGATTGATAATGCTTTAAATAAGCATAAGAAAGCAAAACAATTGAGAGAATATTTCCTTGTTACTAACGAACTCACTTACGAGTATGCTTACAAGAATAATCTAACATGTAAATTAAGTGCTGAAGGAAAGAAATTTTTGAATATGGTTGAGGAGAGAAGAGCAATTTATAAGAGAAATGAATTAGTCAAGCAGACTAAGTCATCCTTCTGGCAAAAAGAGGATGAGAAATTAAATGGCAAAATGCTTGAAAATATTGCAATTCACATAGACAAACCTGTTAGTGGAAAGCTTTGCATTAGAAGAGATAATACACTTTTTGATAATTATTTTGTAGGTGCAAGCAACTGTGAAGATACTTATCAGATTATGGGAGGTTGGGGATTTAAAGGTGGAAAAGATCCTATATTTCCTGGAATTTATTTTGTTTGTGGTGACAAAGCTTACTATAACCTTCCTGACCACTAGTATGGAACTTGTTATGTGGGAATTGTTTTTCCTAAAGTGTTTCATGTTGACAGAGATTCAGAAGGATTGTTTAAAATTCATAATTATGTAAATAGAGCTAAAAGAGAAACTTTTACTGAAGTTCTGGGAGATATTTTTCAAGCTGTAATTCCTTTTGTTGGTATAACCCTAAATGCAGGGAGAATCAGAAAATTGTCCACTATAGTTGATAGATTATCAACCGACACTGCTGATGGGTTTCAATTAGTGAACGTTGAAGTTATTGCAATTAGATCCATGGTAATTCAAGATCGCCTTGCTTTAGACATACTCCTAGCAAAAGAGGGAGGAGTCTGTGGCATTTTACATGTCCAACATTGCTGTACATATATACCGGATGAAAGTAAGAATATCGAAATGTATATTAAAAATATTACACAAATGCATTCAGAGATAATTCCTTTAGAAGAAGAAGATTTTACAGGAAAACTTTCAAAAAGGTTTCAAGCAATTAAAAACTGGTTTCATAATATCGGAAGTTCAATTCTTGGCAAGATTTTGGCACCTTTGATTATAATATTTTTCATTTTTATTTTGACTAAAGTAGGTTGTTTGTTACATAAAAGAAAGAAACAGTTAAAGGAAAAGAAGAGAATTTATAAACTGAGAAAAGAAGAGGAAAGGGAGATCGAGTTACAGGAGTTACATAGAGAGCGTCATGTTAATTGCAAAGATTATGCTGAAACAGACTTTTAAGTTTACTAATATAATTGAATTTGAATCGATTTCTTAAAAATTTAATTTACCAAAATTTTGAGTGCTGGTGTGGTGATTTGTTAATCACCAGATGAGGGAGTTGATGGAGCGAGATAGAAAACAAAATTTTGTTTAAACTCGCAAAGTCACATTTCCATAACATGAATAAAATTATTAATGATTTGTGATATGTCGTACTAATACAACTTAGATTAAACTTTACACGTGGGGGGACTAACATGTGTGCTCATAAACGTGCATATTTGTTGCATCTTTTTGTTCGTGCAAAATAATAAAATAATTTATTGTTTTCGTTTTTTTGTCATTACTAACTACTGCAAACTTAAAATAAGCATGTGCTTGTTTTGCTTTTCCTTGTCTGTGTGATGTCATTTCTACTATTCTAGGTGCATATGGGTCTCATAGAAAAACGGAGACTGGTAAATATAAACGCTGCTTTATTTGTTTGCAATGGCTAGGTAACATTTTGATTAATCGGGTGGGTTAATTAATTAGTAAACCATGGGGTGGATACAGAATCTACATTATTTCTTACATTAATACTTTTCTTGTGTTTGTTTTATACTAGAAAACATAAGTTGCCTGCTTTTGGGCCTAGTTATTTGAAGCCGCAGAAAAAGAGCTGATCTATAATTCTGCAGAAAGTCACGAGACGCCCATTCTGAATTAAAACGTTTATTGAAGCTGCATTCACAAAGCAAAAACTGATGAGCTGACATCATTCTGTCGGACATGGCCAAGGTCGAAAGTGAACATTTTGTCAGTCCTTAACTTGGCATCCGCGGAAGTTGTACTGAAAGGCTATGGAAGCTGCGAGGATGACTTAATACAAAGTTGCAATCGCAGGAAGTTTCTGGCTTCACGTGGAAGAGACAATGGTCTTTGTAAGACATGATTTTGTGGAACTTTTTAAGAATTGGGTGACATGTCACTTGTCACTCTCAGCCAATGGGACGTCGGGGATTTCTGAAAACTTTCCTTTGCTAGTTTAGTTAGCGTAGAAAGGTATAAAAAGTCATGCCCTTAGGGTTGGGCTGGCTGCTGCTTTCTGACTTTCCGATGAGGGTGATGTGCTGCTGGACTTTGCGTGGAGCACGTAAGAATCCTCAAAGATCTTTACTTTAATTTCTGTCTATTTAGCTCAGTTAGGGAAATAGGTTTTAGAAATGCTAAACTTTATATAATTTCTTTAAATTTGATTCAATTGCTTAAATTGTATTTTTCTCATATTTCTTACCTTCATGCTTGCTTTATTGCAAATAAATTTCATTTATAAAACTTTCAACTTATATACCATAATTTAGAAAATAAAATCTTACTTTTGACAAACAAGCTGGTCTTGATTATTTAGAAGTATAGGTTACCATTAGCTAGATCACGTCGCCTATGGTGGTCATTTAAATGGTTGGGTTTTATTCAAATGACAATATTCTTTCTGCAAATGTATAAATATGTATATAGTTTGTAGATAATGTGTATATAGATTTATTCTGACCACCTGATTCAGTAGGCCCAAAATATATCAGGTTCATAAATTGGTCCATATTTAGTATAGAATTTTGTTTATAGGTTATGAAGTTGGGTAGCGTAGTTTATGATATATTTTCTATAGCCCGCTGGATCAAGGCCGAGCCCCTTCTTTTGACTAGCCGCATCTAAAGAAAAGGGTGAGGCCACCATTAAAGTGAAAACGTGGCATGGGGCGCTTTAACAAAAAAAAAAAATTGTTTATCAAGTTAAAATAACTTTTTTTTTTCTATAGACACAGTGACTGGGAATACTACACACATAAAAAACCTGATTGTAATAGAGGTTATTTGTACCTGCCCTTCCCAAGCTGGACAGGGTTGGGATCATTGTCGGATAGTACTGCCATTCAAATATTTCACTCCTTTCCACGGCTGCTTTTCATACCCAGTCCGCGGGATGCCACCAAGTGTCATTCTCCAACTAAATACTACCAATATGTGAAAAACGAACAATTGTTAAGGCATGAAAGAGCAACACACTTCAAAGCTGGGATAAATACATTATTTCTGCTATTTACTAAACCTTGCCCACAACATTTGCATGTATAAACTTGTCCAGTTTGAATAAGACATTTGCGTGTATAAACGTACCCATTGGGAATTAAAGAGGAGTGGGGAGCTTTAATTAAAATCAGCAGCTTAATTGGCAGGCTGATGTGCAGTGGTGTAGCTAGGCTTATAGCCGCCTGTGGTGGTCCCTGCTTTTGCCAGCCCGCGGCGACCCCATTGAAGAGCACCATACTCACAAATAGTCAGAACTCAGATATACTTTATCGTGACTAATGTACGGAAGGGAGGAGGGTAGCATATGCTAAAGAGTGTTTTGTTTGAAATACATGTTTTAGAATGCCATTAATATGGTTGTGTGACAAGTTAGTAATTAACGTGATAAGAGAAAATAACCTGAAATGTCTCATTTTGAGATAGTTAATTAGGATGTGTGCAACTAATGTTAAATGTTTATATGCATAATTTGAGTTAATCAAGTGCGGATGCATATACATTGAAACTTTATAATTAATTTCACTTATCCGTGCTCTAAGCAGTTGCAGGTATTATGTTTGTAGGAGGGTGCACGCATTCTGTAAACCTGTGCACATGCTAACTTAGTCAAACTCGGCCTCGAGGAGAAATTAATTCAGTTACTGCTCACATTGAGATTTGAAATATAATTAATCTTTAGCCTTCATTATGGAATGTATGTTGCTGAAGTGTTTCTATTGCAGGTGTGGATAAGCTTCATTATTAAGTATAAAAGAGTCTAGTGTTAACAGATAGCAGAGCATGAGGAGGAGGAGGAGGCCAAAGGAATAGCGGTAACAAGTGAGGAGAGGAGTTCTCATGGGAAAGGATTGGCCAAGGGCGAGAAGAGATAGCAGATTATCTGGCTGGGAAAGGTACTGAAGGTTTCCAATTGTGCCAGGGCTATGGACAATTCCCAAGGAGGAGCCACATGACAGTGTTACATCAACTGCAAACTATATAATGTGCTATGTTTAGTTAGGGAGAGAATCCATCTTGGGTTTCACTTGTGAGCAGATCTATGCTACTGCTTGCTTGGCTTTAAGGTACTTGACCTATTATGTGAGTTGTCTATTGAAGACTCCGATGGCTGATATCTTTCTTCTTTTCAAATTTGATTAGGTCCTTATTCAAATTCTATAGTTTAGGGGTGCCCCTTTAGGTAGCGTAGGGAAAGTTAGGTTATTCATGCTTGTTAAAGAGAATCATCTGATGTGATTTAACCTTCATTTCTTCTCTCTGATTACCTGTGTCGCTATCTTGTACTTAGTCATTTGCTTTGTGCTATATAAGGTGCATCTCTTAAGGAGGTTTGGACTTACTCTGATTTTTCTGTATTTTTATATGATTATATTGAGACTAATCTATATTTACTTGTTTCTGAATTTATAATGAAACTTAACTTAATTTAGATTAAAGAGTCGAGTGTAATTAATGTGTGACCACATTTGTTGCACCGTATTATAATGATAACCAGTGATTTGATTCCTTTCACTGTTCACTCTACTAGAAAAACGTATCCCCTCTGGATAGAAATGTGTAAATGGACCTAGACTTTAACACGTGTTCGCTGTTGAACGCACAGTAGTTCACTATGCACAATGCTGTATTTTCAGTTAAATGTGGTTTTACAGGTAACCTGGATCCGCCCAATGTACACATTGTGATCTCCCCATACTGCCTAAACCCCACAAAAAGTATTCCGCTGCTAAGACTGTGGGGGACGGGTGGTGTTGAAGAGGCCAATTAAGGTTAGGCCCAACAGCGATACATTTTTTGTCTAGATGCGTTTTAACGTTCCAAGTCACAACGAAAATCGACTCCCATTACTGTGGAGATTGCTAAAAACGTAAGTTTAAATAATTGGCTAAATGAATAATAATGCTTCAAGACTATGCTTGGGGTATCATGTTTACTTTTTGTGGTGAGTAAAGACGCAAATTTGACTTGGCCATAGTTTCATGCTCAAACAGATCAAACGTCACTAAAAGCATGGGGTCAGGTGTACCCATGTGGCCCTCCGCAAAGCTTGACTGGTCATCTACCCGTTGCTTATTACTGTATTTCTTTGTTCATGGTAATAATGAGGTGAACTCTTTGCCTAAATAGTGTAAAGCCATTGAAGGTGAGTGGTTTATTGAGCAACCATAAATGGCCAAAAGAGCACACCAAAAAACGCTTTATTGCAAGGGGAAATGGAGCACCCGAAATACAAAATGTCATTTTTCCTGGGTTTTGAAATCATTGCATGATATGAAATGTAAGAAACAACAAAACAAAAGAATCAACATAGAGCCCTGGTCAGCCTTCCAATTGACCTCTTGGGTACCATTAGACACCCAAAATGCATATCACAGCCATTGCCTCCACTAAACAAGAGCTATATTTCAGGTAACTGCTCAATTTGGGCTGAGAGAGGGGGTTGAGTGTCTGGTTAAAGATATGTTTTCTGGTTAAGAGAATGAGGGAGACACAGACCATGAGATGGTGAGCACCACTATGGTGGTGGTGCGGTGATGCAACAGATGGGGAATGTACCATGGAGGCACTAAAAGCTGACGAACTGCCCTCAAGTGGAAGCAAGGAAGGAGTCCATGCGGTGTGGGTAACTTTCTCGGTCCCCTGCCAGGGAGCATTGCTCCCTTCCTATGGGCAGTACTGCTTGGAAGAGATCTGAAAACAGAGGCACACAAAACTGCTGCTTGTGGAGCTGGGTCAGACCTAAGCCAATATCAAAGGCTTCAGACCGAGAGTCTGGGACAAGAACACGCAGGAAAAATAAAGGGCAGGTAAAGGCAATAAGAGCAAGAGAACAAGAAAAGGGGATGAGTGAATAGAGGAGAAAAACCAATCATGAATGCGGGTGAAGGTAGATGGGATGGGTGAGATAAAACAGGGATGCGGGTGAGAGGAGAGAAGTAACAATGGGAGGTGGGCGGAGCTTGCGGAGTTGCACTACGCTGAATTCCAAAACTTCCATAAAAACTCCATGGAATTCCGCGGAGCTCTGCAAACCTGTGGAGTTGCTCCACTAGCCTACCCCTGGTTTAATTGTGACATTTCCTGCTGACGTTCTGCTTAGTGGATGGTTTATTTTATCCTGCATTTATCACTAATTGTAGTCCAAGCATGGCATTCTCTCAAAATGTGAAATTTATAGCCAGTGTATGTGCTGCCGCAAAAAAGACTTCTGAATGAGAACTCAATTTTCCTACTCCCTAACACTCACTTCTGGGAACATTCGGCATGCCTTGTAACTAACTTTCAGGGTTTGCCGCAGAGTCCGGGTGTTCAATTCAAGGTGGGGAAGGGAGCAGTTCTATAGCTACCAGGTGGCCCCGGCTCCTGTATGACCACTGCTAGTCCTGGCTGTTAGCAAGCAGCGCCTAACTTGCTGGGAATTTGAGGTGGATCACTCACCTGTAAGGCGACATTGAACTGGGTGTGTCTGGAATCTGGATGGCCAGCACCACGGTGTCCCCAGGCAGAGTGCTTCTCGGCCACCTGCAGCCCCTGTAATTCTCCTCTGTGCCCACCTCCACCCACTGTTCAGCCTGTCAGGCAGGCCTCATCACACTGGTTAGGCCACTGGCCGTCACCGGTCATGCCATCGCTGCAGGCCACACCACTGCAGAGCCCTCACAGGAGCTCCCAGCGAGGCAGCTGTTCATCGGGCGTGGCCAAGCACTGGAGCTGGATGCCGCTGCTGCTAGCATGCAGCCTCACCCTCAGTGGGAATTGACTCAGACTGCCCTCCTCTGCGTGTCTTTGCATGGGAGTCGGCACTGGAGTACAAAGTTGTGTTCAAGGGAGGAGTAAAAATACTTCTGAGCACGTGCAGCCAAAAAAGCCAGAAAGGTGACAATTGATATATATCTGCATTGAAAACACAATTTCATGCCAGCTTTTGAAACATAACCTTTACTGGGTAGATAAAAAAGTGAAACGACCCTCCAACAGAAATACTGCAAAAAAGATTGTTTTTACACAGTGCTCTAGAAGAGGTTCTGCAACTCTTTCACCTTCTATTTGTTAATGTTTGCTACACCAATATATACCAACTGAAGCCAAATGGATTTTTATGTGACGACACTGACTACACGGGGTAGGAGGTACAACGGGGTATGAATGCCAGGAAAGAGTTACATTATTGTAGCGGGATGTAAGGATGCCGAGAAGAGACAAACATCCCTATTCTCACTGTGTGGAAGGAGCAGTGGATTAGAGGTAGTGGACGGTGGGTGCCGGTAAACTCAGCTACGTGGTGTAAGCGGAGCTTTTGCCAAACTCCGCCCTCCAAGCGGAGTGGCAAAAACTCTGTGAACTCCGCAGGAAAGAAGGAGGACTAGAAAGACAGAACATTTGTCACCAAGGGGGAAAGCAGAAACCTGCCAGAGTGAGCTGAAGAGGCAGGGACTGTCTGGCAGTGGATTAAAGAAGCATGATGTGGAGTTAAGACTATGCAGCCTTGGTACTAGGTGTGCTGACATTTAATAGCACCACTGCGGATGCGTAAGCAGCATTTTTAGAACTAGCACATATTATATATGACACACTAGCACTATGCAACACATCTTACAGAGGTTGAGGCTCCATTAGAGCGGCACCACAACAGCGGTCAAAACACTCTGGGCCAGATGTAGGTCGCCAATTACCGGTCGGTAACAGCCGAATTCGGCCGTTACCGACCGGTAATTGGTTTTCGAGATGTAGGGGCCAATATTTTACAGATTCGGTAAATTTACCAAATCTGTAAAATACCGAATTGGTAATTTTACCGATTCGGTAAAACCCAGATGTAGGTAGCACTGTTTCCAGTTCTACAGGCCTTCAGAATTCAGTATTTTACCACCCAATCCAATTGGGTGGTAAAATACCGAATACAGGTGTGCATGCACACCTGTGCCATGTGACACACAGACATGCCCTTAGGGCATGTCTGTGTGCCACATGGCACACATGCCTGTATTTGGGGTGCTAGAGGGTGTCAAAGTGACACCCCCTGCACCCTTGCTGAAATCGGTATTTACCGAATCTGTAAATACCGATTCGGCAATGCCCATTGATTCCTATGGGCTTCAATGCCCATAGGAATCAATGATTCAGAAAAGGGGGTGGTGATGAACAGAGTGTCTGAATTAAGCAGACCACTCTTACCCAGTCCAAAGATCAGGGCTTGATCCATCACCGTTATTTATCTCACTGCCCCATCCCAGCTCAGAACCTGGCTATATGCAAATTAGTCTGTCCCTGGCCCAGTGCATCATGGGAACAGGGCAGACCAAACTACCAAGCCAATTCTTCACCAGAAAGGAGACAAGCTACCGGGGACCGGTTTCTGGCATTTCAGCCTCTTCGGCCCGGCTTGCTTGAATCCTGATGGAGCAGTGAGAAAGGGACTCATGTCTGAGTATACCCTGCCACACCTATAGTGGCCAAAAACGATTCAGAAAAGGGGGTGGTGATGAACAGAGTGTCTGAATTAAGCAGACCACTCTTACCCAGTCCAAAGATCAGGGCTTGATCCATCACCGTTATTTATCTCACTGCCCCATCCCAGCTCAGAACCTGGCTATATGCAAATTAGTCTGTCCCTGGCCCAGTGCATCATGGGAACAGGGCAGACCAAACTACCAAGCCAATTCTTCACCAGAAAGGAGACAAGCTACCGGGGACCGGTTTCTGGCATTTCAGCCTCTTCGGCCCGGCTTGCTTGAATCCTGATGGAGCAGTGAGAAAGGGACTCATGTCTGAGTATACCCTGCCACACCTATAGTGGCCAAAAACGATTCAGAAAAGGGGGTGGTGATGAACAGAGTGTCTGAATTAAGCAGACCACTCTTACCCAGTCCAAAGATCAGGGCTTGATCCATCACCGTTATTTATCTCACTGCCCCATCCCAGCTCAGAACCTGGCTATATGCAAATTAGTCTGTCCCTGGCCCAGTGCATCATGGGAACAGGGCAGACCAAACTACCAAGCCAATTCTTCACCAGAAAGGAGACAAGCTACCGGGGACCGGTTTCTGGCATTTCAGCCTCTTCGGCCCGGCTTGCTTGAATCCTGATGGAGCAGTGAGAAAGGGACTCATGTCTGAGTATACCCTGCCACACCTATAGTGGCCAAAAACGATTCAGAAAAGGGGGTGGTGATGAACAGAGTGTCTGAATTAAGCAGACCACTCTTACCCAGTCCAAAGATCAGGGCTTGATCCATCACCGTTATTTATCTCACTGCCCCAAACCAGCTCAGAACCTGGCTATATGCAAATTAGTCTGTCCCTGGCCCAGTGCATCATGGGAACAGGGCAGACCAAACTACCAAGCCAATTCTTCACCAGAAAGGAGACAAGCTACCGGGGACCGGTTTCTGGCATTTCAGCCTCTTCGGCCCGGCTTGCTTGAATCCTGATGGAGCAGTGAGAAAGGGACTCATGTCTGAGTATACCCTGCCACACCTATAGTGGCCAAAAACGATTCAGAAAAGGGGGTGGTGATGAACAGAGTGTCTGAATTAAGCAGACCACTCTTACCCAGTCCAAAGATCAGGGCTTGATCCATCACCGTTATTTATCTCACTGCCCCATCCCAGCTCAGAACCTGGCTATATGCAAATTAGTCTGTCCCTGGCCCAGTGCATCATGGGAACAGGGCAGACCAAACTACCAAGCCAATTCTTCACCAGAAAGGAGACAAGCTACCGGCGGTCCGGTTTCTGGCATTTCAGCCTCTTCGGCCCGGCTTGCTTGAATCCTGATGGAGCAGTGAGAAAGGGACTCATGTCTGAGTATACCCTGCCACACCTATAGTGGCCAAAAACGATTCAGAAAAGGGTGTGGTGATGAACAGAGTGTCTGAATTAAGCAGACCACTCTTACCCAGTCCAAAGATCAGGGCTTGATCCATCACCGTTATTTATCTCACTGCCCCATCCCAGCTCAGAACCTGGCTATATGCAAATTAGTCTGTCCCTGGCCCAGTGCATCATGGGAGCAGGGCAGACCAAACTACCAAGCCAATTCTTCACCAGAAAGGAGACAAGCTACCGGGGACCGGTTTCTGGCATTTCAGCCTCTTCGGCCCGGCTTGCTTGAATCCTGATGGAGCAGTGAGAAAGGGACTCATGTCTGAGTATACCCTGCCACACCTATAGTGGCCAAAAACGATTCAGAAAAGGGGGTGGTGATGAACAGAGTGTCTGAATTAGGCAGACCACTCTTACCCAGTCCAAAGATCAGGGCTTGATCCATCACCGTTATTTATCTCACTACCCCATCCCAGCTCAGAACCTGGCTATATGCAAATTAGTCTGTCCCTGGCCCAGTGCATCATGGGAACAGGGCAGACCAAACTACCAAGCCAATTCTTCACCAGAAAGGAGACAAGCTACCGGGGACCGGTTTCTGGCATTTCAGCCTCTTCGGCCCGGCTTGCTTGAATCCTGATGGAGCAGTGAGAAAGGGACTCATGTCTGAGTATACCCTGCCACACCTATAGTGGCCAAAAACGATTCAGAAAAGGGGGTGGTGATGAACAGAGTGTCTGAATTAAGCAGACCACTCTTACCCAGTCCAAAGATCAGGGCTTGATCCATCACCGTTATTTATCTCACTGCCCCATCCCAGCTCAGAACCTGGCTATATGCAAATTAGTCTGTCCCTGGCCCAGTGCATCATGGGAACAGGGCAGACCAAACTACCAAGCCAATTCTTCACCAGAAAGGAGACAAGCTACCGGGGACCGGTTTCTGGCATTTCAGCCTCTTCGGCCCGGCTTGCTTGAATCCTGATGGAGCAGTGAGAAAGGGACTCATGTCTGAGTATACCCTGCCACACCTATAGTGGCCAAAAACGATTCAGAAAAGGGGGTGGTGATGAACAGAGTGTCTGAATTAAGCAGACCACTCTTACCCAGTCCAAAGATCAGGGCTTGATCCATCACCGTTATTTATCTCACTGCCCCATCCCAGCTCAGAACCTGGCTATATGCAAATTAGTCTGTCCCTGGCCCAGTGCATCATGGGAACAGGGCAGACCAAACTACCAAGCCAATTCTTCACCAGAAAGGAGACAAGCTACCGGGGACCGGTTTCTGGCATTTCAGCCTCTTCGGCCCGGCTTGCTTGAATCCTGATGGAGCAGTGAGAAAGGGACTCATGTCTGAGTATACCCTGCCACACCTATAGTGGCCAAAAACGATTCAGAAAAGGGGGTGGTGATGAACAGAGTGTCTGAATTAAGCAGACCACTCTTACCCAGTCCAAAGATCAGGGCTTGATCCATCACCGTTATTTATCTCACTGCCCCATCCCAGCTCAGAACCTGGCTATATGCAAATTAGTCTGTCCCTGGCCCAGTGCATCATGGGAACAGGGCAGACCAAACTACCAAGCCAATTCTTCACCAGAAAGGAGACAAGCTACCGGGGACCGGTTTCTGGCATTTCAGCCTCTTCGGCCCGGCTTGCTTGAATCCTGATGGAGCAGTGAGAAAGGGACTCATGTCTGAGCATACCCTGCCACACCTATAGTGGCCAAAAACGATTCAGAGACTCTGTCCATCACCACCCCTTGTTGTAAATAATTTTGTCCACCCTAAGCGTGGAAGGGTATACTCAGATGTGAGTCCCTTGCTCATTGCACCATCAGGATTCAAGCAAGCCGGGCCGAAGACGCCTGAAATGGCAGAAACCGGTCCCCGGAAGCTTGTTTCCTTCCCTGTGTAAGAATTGGCTTTTGTAGTCTGGTCTGCCCTGTTCCCATGTTGCACTGGGCCAGGGACAGACTAATTTGCATACAGCCAGGTTCTGAAACTGGGATGGTGCAATGAGCTAAAAAACGGTGTTGGATCTAGCCCTGATCTCTTGACTGGGTGAGAGTACTCTGCTTAATTCAGAGACTCTGTCCATCACCACCCCTTGTTGTAAATAATTTTGTCCACCCTAAGCGTGGAAGGGTATACTCAGATGTGAGTCCCTTGCTCATTGCACCATCAGGATTCAAGCAAGCCGGGCCGAAGACGCCTGAAATGGCAGAAACCGGTCCCCGGAAGCTTGTTTCCTTCCCAGTGTAAGAATTGGCTTTTGTAGTCTGGTCTGCCCTGTTCCCATGTTGCACTGGGCCAGGGACAGACTAATTTGCATACAGCCAGGTTCTGAAACTGGGATGGTGCAATGAGCTAAAAAACGGTGTTGGATCTAGCCCTGATCTCTTGACTGGGTGAGAGTACTCTGCTTAATTCAGAGACTCTGTCCATCACCACCCCTTGTTGTAAATAATTTTGTCCACCCTAAGCGTGGAAGGGTATACTCAGATGTGAGTCCCTTGCTCATTGCACCATCAGGATTCAAGCAAGCCGGGCCGAAGACGCCTGAAATGGCAGAAACCGGTCCCCGGAAGCTTGTTTCCTTCCCAGTGTAAGAATTGGCTTTTGTAGTCTGGTCTGCCCTGTTCCCATGTTGCACTGGGCCAGGGACAGACTAATTTGCATACAGCCAGGTTCTGAAACTGGGATGGTGCAATGAGCTAAAAAACGGTGTTGGATCTAGCCCTGATCTCTTGACTGGGTGAGAGTACTCTGCTTAATTCAGAGACTCTGTCCATCACCACCCCTTGTTGTAAATAATTTTGTCCACCCTAAGCGTGGAAGGGTATACTCAGATGTGAGTCCCTTGCTCATTGCACCATCAGGATTCAAGCAAGCCGGGCCGAAGACGCCTGAAATGGCAGAAACCGGTCCCCGGAAGCTTGTTTCCTTCCCAGTGTAAGAATTGGCTTTTGTAGTCTGGTCTGCCCTGTTCCCATGTTGCACTGGGCCAGGGACAGACTAATTTGCATACAGCCAGGTTCTGAAACTGGGATGGTGCAATGAGCTAAAAAACGGTGTTGGATCTAGCCCTGATCTCTTGACTGGGTGAGAGTACTCTGCTTAATTTAGAGACTCTGTCCATCACCACCCCTTGTTGTAAACATAGGAATCAATGGGCATTACCGAATCAGTATTTAGAGAATCGGTAAATACCGAATCTTAACGATTCGGTATTTACCGATTCAGAAATACCTACATCTCCCCACCTCTATTTTACCACTTCTTAAATACCGAATCGGTATGATTCGGTATTTAAGAAGTGGTAAAATAAAATTACCTACATCTGGCCCTAAGAGTCAACAGGAAAAAAATTGAAATTTTTACATGGCCCTGCTTGCAACCATCATCAGAAACCACGGACTCAACATCATCTTCTACGCCAATGACACCCAGCTGATCCTCTCCCTCATCCTCTCCCTCTCTGGCGAACCCACATCAGCCAAGAACAACTTCCACATCAGAATGACGGCAGTAGCCACCTGGATGAAGGCCAGCTGCCTCAAGCTCAACTCAGAGATAAGACCGAAGTCCTCCTCCTGGGCCCCAACCCCTCTGCCTTGGATGACTCCTGGTAGCCTGCCGTGCTCAGAACCACCCCCTCACACCCACGGACCACACACGTAACCTCAGCATCATCCTGGACTCCTCGCTCTCAATGAACTGCCAGCTCAACACTGTCTTATCCTCCTGCCTACACATGCTCCGCCTGCTCTGTAAGATCTTCAAATGGATTCCCACAGAGATAAGGAAAACAGTCACCCACACACTCGTCCACAACAGACTTGACTACGACAATGCACTCTACCCCGGCACCATGGAAAAACTCCAAAAGAAGCTGCAAAACATCCAAAACACCTCCACCAGACTCATCCTGAACATCTCTCACCTCAGCCACATCACCGATGACCTGAGAAACTTCTACTGGCTCCCAGTCAACAAAAGGACCTCCTATACGGTCCTCACGCATGCCTACAAAGCCCTCCACTACGTTGAACCTGTATACCTCAACCACTGCCTCTCCTTCCACACCCCCACAAGACATCTCCGCTCTGCCAATCCGGCCCTGGCCACCATGGATGACCGCTGGAGGAAGATCCTTCTTCTACCTCACTGCAAGGACCTGCAACTCCCTTCCTCTGCATCTAGTTTAAATATAGACAATGGTTCTGTTCGGTATGAACCTGATCGCTTCAAAACATGCATAAATCCTGCAACATATGTTCTATCATAATCATATCAATTATTATGACTTCTAGAGTAAATCATTAAGTGCAAAACCAAACCAGCAGAGAGGGTCATGCAAATGTTTTAATCATTAAATTATTTTTCATTCATGATTTGTTACTTCTTTATAGAGACCCTGTAATAATGCATAGAAAATGGCACACAAAGAAAAAAACACAACTGAATATACCTTCCTTGTGTCCTACTTACAAAGGAACAATAGACGCTACGTCACTATCCCTCCCCGTCCTGAAGAAGACCCACTCACTTGCAAAGCAGAACGCTGTTGCCTGCTGCTCTTAGAACGCTTTGAAGGTCCTTTTTGCCAATCTTTCCTGACCTGCGGATTGCTGCCTCCCCTGCCGAGGACTCGCTGGTGGGAGCGAGCTCCGCAATCGGCAGAGCAAGTCTAGCGCTCCCGGCTTGAGACCCGAGGGTAGAGGCTTGGGCGCACTACCAGCAGCTAGCCGGGGGACTGCGAGGACCAGCATCCTCCATCTTCCTCAGCTGGTTCCTCTTCCCCCGGCGGCCACGCCCACGGACACGCCCACCGCCGACCGCCCTCAAAACCTTTCGTGACACCTGCTCCGCGGGTGCCACTCACTTGCAAAGCAGAACGCTGTTGCCTGCTGCTCTTAGAACGCTTTGAAGGTCCTTTTTGCCAATCTTTCCTGACCTGCGGATTGCTGCCTCCCCTGCCGAGGACTCGCTGGTGGGAGCGAGCTCTGCAATCGGCAGAGCAAGTCTAGCGCTCCCGGCTTGAGACCCGAGGGTAGAGGCTTGGGCGAACTACCAGCAGCTAGCCGGGGGACTGCGAGGACCAGCATCCTCCATCTTCCTCAGCTGGTTCCTCTTCCCCCGGCGGCCACGCCCACGGACACGCCCACCGCCGACCGCCCTCAAAACCTTTCGTGACACCCGCTCCGCGGGTGCCACTCACTTGCAAAGCAGAACGCTGTTGCCTGCTGCTCTTAGAACGCTTTGAAGGTCCTTTTTGCCAATATTTCCTAACCTGCGGATTGCTGCCTCCCCTGCCGAGGACTCGCTGGTGGGAGCGAGCTCCGCAATCGGCAGAGCAAGTCTAGCGCTCCCGGCTTGAGACCCGAGGGTAGAGGCTTGGGCGAACTACCAGCAGCTAGCCGGGGGACTGCGAGGACCAGCATCCTCCATCTTCCTCAGCTGGTTCCTCTTCCCCCGGCGGCCACGCCCACGGACACGCCCACCGCCGACCGCCCTCAAAACCTTTCGTGACACCCGCTCCGCGGGTGCCACTCACTTGCAAAGCAGAACGCTGTTGCCTGCTGCTCTTAGAACGCTTTGAAGGTCCTTTTTGCCAATCTTTCCTAACCTGCGGATTGCTGCCTCCCCTGCCGAGGACTCGCTGGTGGGAGCGAGCTCCGCAATCGGCAGAGCAAGTCTAGCGCTCCCGGCTTGAGACCCGAGGGTAGAGGCTTGGGCGAACTACCAGCAGCTAGCCGGGGGACTGCGAGGACCAGCATCCTCCATCTTCCTCAGCTGGTTCCTCTTCCCCCGGCGGCCACGCCCACGGACACGCCCACCGCCGACCAGTACATTAATAACAGCATTACAACCGCGACGCGGGACGCGCGCGGGTCGCAGCCCGGGGCGAAGAGCGGGCCGTTTGAGGCCGTTCGAGGTCCGGAGAGTCTGGTCTGGCCCACTCCCCTTTCTTTATTCTTTGTATGCGCTCTCACCATCTATACACCCACCACTAGTACCTGACCACCCTGAGAAAAATGGTTGTCACCAGAGGTACCAAATTAAAAGCCCCGGGTAGCGTTGGAAAACTGCTCGGGCCCATGGACGAGTTCATCACGAAGGCGAACTCATTCATAGATCAAAGCATCTCATTAATGGAAGAAAGGGTCTCTTTGGACCTTGCCTTCGCTAAGAGGTCCTCACTAGGAAACCTGGCGGACGCTAGATCACCAGCTGCAGGAGGAGCCACAGTAGGCGAAGCCAATCCATCGCAAGGGAGACGCAGTTTACCCAACATAGTTGACCTATCTGTGTCTCAACTAGTCGATTCACAGCTTAAAAAAGCTTGAAAAAACCCCGGACCTAGTTATGCAAACTTCCCCAATTTCCTCCCTAGAAAAAATGGTAGAAAGGGGAAGGAGGGAGGGGGCGATAAGCAAAAAGAGGGGGGTTCCTAAAAACCCTATCCCGAATAACTTGACCCCTTTACCAAGTACACAAGAAGAGAGACCGGCCAGAGCAGAACATCTAGCCGTCCCAATACTAGTACATCACTCAGAGTCTGAAACATTCCCCTCGCTTACCCTGGAGTCCCAAACTAACATACAATTTCCCAGGGGATCGAGCGAATCGGAGGTTCCTAATCCTTTATTGGCCAAATTTACCATAATACTTAAACAATCACTGCAACCATTGGAGCAAAGACTAGCCAATTTGGAGACACAGATTCTTCACCTTATAAAAAACCAGCACCACAATCACCCTACAGGCCCCCAAATAGGAGGGGGAAACAATGCAAAAAAACCATACTCTGTAAATTTATCTAACGACAAATTACATTCGACTAATCCCCAACAAAAGACACGCCAAACCACAATCTCCATTGCCCCCACTAACACTACTAACCAGAAGTCACTAACCAATCCTAAGATCCCTAATTCCTCTACAAATATATCTCTTTCGACGACCCCAGGAACCCCAATTACTCCGGCACCGATCATAGTCCCATCTAATAAACCCACCAATAAAACTCTTAATCATACTACGAATAAATCATCTAGTACAACTCCGGTCCCTCAGCACCCAGCCCCGAATTCCTCGTCGGTGAGGCCAAGGGGAAATACTGCTAAAAACCATGGTAAAACAAGATCTCCAGCAGTTTTCCCTCCTGAAGCCTCACCGTACGTGGCAATTATGACTGGTGTGCCTGAGTTAGCTGACCCTAACTCTGAACCTGCCTGGTCCCTAAAAAATAAAGCTCAACACTGGTTGCAGACCAACCGTCCGATCCCGTCCACATGGACGGGAAGGATTAGATCTGTCGTAAGAGTACCCTGGGTGGGTAAAACTCGCAAAACTATCCCCGGGGACTGCCTAGCGATCACATTTGAGGACCCTCGAATAGCAGACTATATCTGCTCATGGGAGGACATCACCCCAAAGGGTGGTATCAAGATCAAATCACTCTCCTTCTTCTATCCCTTTAGACAACCAAATGACACTTACGAACAAGAGCCCCCCTGGACAGTCCCACTCTCTAGACAGAATGATGCAGATAACTTTAGGTATCATGGTCCTCCAAGACCCTATGACATAGATTATTCCTGGAACACAATACCCCCCCGCTATCAAGGGGGAGGATGGGAAGACAGGAGACCCTACCAACAAAGACAGGTAGTTAGAGACCATCCTAGATGGGACCCATGGTATAACATCCCTCTGCAAAACAGGTACAGTGGACTTGAAATGGTTGATTGACCATCAAGCAATAACCCACCTAATAATCTCCATGTACCACCTAGCCCGGCCTACATGAATAGTCCCCCGATCCCCACGAACATGGAAGACGTACCCTTAGTCGCACAATCAAATGAGATCACCCCCCTGACCTCTTTGATATCTCTCCTCTATTGGAACATAGCAGGTCTTCGCTCCAAAATCGAGGATGGGAGTGCGCAAAATTTCCTAAATCCATATCAAATTATCTGCCTTCAGGAGACCTGGACCACAGAAGAACTACACCTCCAAGGTTATAAATCCTACTTTATCCCGGCTATAAGCAGCACAATGGGAAGACCCAGAGGTGGGTTAGTAACCTTTATAGCTAACACCCTGACTCTGATGAAAGTTGCTATACTTTCCTGTGATTCCAATTTTCAAATTCTCTCCTTAACCTTTGTTAACAAGGAGACCATCTTCCTGACTAATATATATAACAACCTCCCGGAAGATCAATTCCTAATCCTCCTTGGAAACATCCACGAGAGCCTGAAAAAATCCTATCTATGGAAAACTGGTAACAAGATAACCCATCTAATCTGGGGCGGAGACTTCAACCTCCACCCTTGCTCAAAGACTAACCCCCTTTGTTGTGGGGTGGCAGATGAACTTGAAGTTCCTCTGGCACACTTCACACACAGTAAAGCAGGGAATCTATTAAATTCAGTCCTCTCTGACTTGGACCTGCAAATTGCGAACCATCAACAAGTAGAACCTAATGTACTTAGCCCGACCTATGTGGGCAGAGGTCATTCCACGACGGTAGACTATATACTTCTATCACCTGGTCTACGGGCCCTGGTCAAAGATTTTGAGGTCATCGGTAACCCACTCAGTGACCACTCAGCCCTAAAGGTTAATCTGCACCTGTCACCAACCAACACCCTCAATGTGGAGATTGCAAGTACGCTAAGACAAAACAAACTAGAGATTGGCAAACAGAATGGCTACACAATCAGCTGGGCTAAGATTAACCCGATGGAAGTCACTAAAAAACTTATAGTACAGACATACCCAAACATCCTAAAATGCCTTGATCTATCCTCTGATCATGAGGAAGTCCTAGAGAACTTTCATCACATTTTGGTCACCATTAAGGCCCTACTGACATCAAAACCCAAAGCCAACCATCCAATAAAGAAAAGGTGGTTTGACCACAATTGCACAAAGGCCCTTAAAACCTTAAAATCAGCTCTCCACAATAAACCAAGAGATGCAGCCCAAATACAACTTCTAAGGCGCACATATTTAAGTGAAAGAAAACTGAGAACTGCCCAACTAAAACAGAAATTGTGGGCAGATCTCCATGAGAGCGCGTCACTGAAAAACAGCATGCAATTCTGGCGTATAGTCAGAACTCCATACCTATCGGATTCAGGCGCCCCTAGAATAGAAGTCGCCATAGATGAAAAGACATGGGTCGAGCACTTCTCTAACATCTTTAAAAATTCTTCCCCAAAAGATTTAACGCCCCCGGGAGTACAGTATCCTATTTCGCTTGATTTCGATATTCCCGACTTATTGGAGGCTTTGCAGAAAAGTAAAATCGGAAAAGCGCCAGGCCCTGATGGAGTCCCAGTGGACCTTTTCAAAATCAACCTAGATCTCTGGGCCCCGATCTTGACAAGAATGTGTACTGCTGCAGTCCATGAGGGAGTGCTATCCTCTTGGACAAAATCAATAATGGTCCCCATTTTTAAAAAGGGGGACAGACAAGACGTGAAGTGCTACCGGCCCATCTCACTGCTGGACTCACTCGGGAAAGTAGTGGGAAGAGTAATCCTAGAGCGTCTCCAGCAGTGGAGTGAGGACCGTCGTATCATCACTGACATCCAATTCGGCTTCCGAGAGGGTTTCAGAACGGTCGAACAGGCCCTCAACCTTACCCTCTTGATGGGAAAATACACACAGGCCAAAGCTAATAAAATCTACATGGTCTTTGTCGACCTCTCCGCAGCCTTCGATTGCGTGTCGCACGCCAAGCTGTGGTTAATCCTTGCCCAAATGGGAGTAGATCCCCCCCTCCTGGACTTTCTACGCGAACTCTATTCTGGCGCCACGGCCAGAGTGCGATTCGGCGTGAATGGCGAGCTGACGGTCCCGTTTAGCGTAGGGCGAGGAGTCAGGCAAGGTTGCGTCCTGGCCCCCTTCCTCTTCTCCCTCTATACAAATGGCTTGGAGGAGGAGATGTTGAGGGGGGCTCGGGACCTCCCACGCATTAACCATCGCCTGATTCCCGCACTCCTCTACGCGGATGATGCGGTCATTCTCGCGCGTACTCCCCGCGAGCTCCAAAACTCTCTTAATAGGTATACAACTTTTATGAGCAATTTGGACCTCAAAGTAAACGTGAAGAAAACCTTTGTTATGACAGCAGGCAGAGGCTCCCTAAGAACAAAAGCCATCCACCTTGAAGCTCAGAAACTCAACGTGACTTCCCAATACCCCTACTTGGGCATCATGATTGACGACCACCTAACATGGAAGCCAGCAGTAGTTACAAGGGGCAACCTTTTTAAAAGATCAATAGCTGCTCTAACGAGCTTTTCCCAGAGACTTGGACAAAGGCCTCCCGTGGAGCTACTAAAAATTTACACTGCCAAGTGTCTGGCCACAGCCACATACGGTGCGGGTGTCTGGGGACACGTCGACGCCAGTTATATCCAGAAGGCGGAGAATACTTTTCTTAGATTCCTCTTGACAATGCCGAGAGGTACCTCAACGTACGCCATGCATCAAGAACTAGGAATTCCCTATATAGAGGACCTAATTCAAATAGAACCTGTGATGCTGTGGCGGCGTATTTGGACATCTGAAAAAAACAATCTGACTCAGTCTATCATTACAGACTCGATGGCGCTTGAAAAATCTTCTAGCATAAAGTGGCTGTCGTACGTAAAAAAATTTCTTACAGACCTAGACCTCCAGCACTGCTATTTCAACCCAGATACCATTAGGGACATTTCAAAGAGAGATCTTAAACTCCAAGCGTTAAGTCATCTGGAATCGTTAAGACTATCATCAAATGCAACGAAAACGTCGGCTGTCCACGCGAACATGGTACAAATAACTCATGGCATGCATCCATATCTGACTCTGCAACTATCGATATATGAGAGAATGCTATTAACACGTTTTAGACTAAATTCCTTTTTTAGACTGGTCACGTTTCCTGAGAAAAACTGCTGGAAAGACATTCTCTCTCCTTGTCCGTGCGACGGAGTATCCATACAATCAACCTTACATGTGACTTTGCTCTGCAAATTCCACCGCACACACAGAAAAACTTGGTTACTGCCAATTTTAAGGACTTGGGGTCTGAGACAATGCAGACCAGCTCTTCTTAGACTCCAAATGCTGGAATCAGAAAACTTTTGTTATTTCGTGAGTAACTTTCTAAAATGCATTTTGAAGCACAGAAATAACTTATAATCCGCCCTGTTGATGCTACTCCATGCAGACTGTTACAGAAAAAAATGTTAAACAATTTTTTGAAAATAGCCTCTTTTTTTTAACCACACAAAATATAATGAACGTTGAATATTGTGTCTTTTATGGTTTTTCCACTGTGAACAAACCGAAATAAAGAATTTATTATTATTATTATTAACTGAAAGTGCAATGTTTCAACAAAACCAGACTGGAAGGTTGCAGTACAGAGGCTGTGGTCCTGTGTCACTATCAGTAGTTGATGCAAGATTTATTGTTTAGGCTAATTACAATGAAATATCTGGAGCGAATGTGAACTGAGGATGGATGAAGAATGGGAGAGAGCAGGAAAAGGGTTTGAGGGGAGCTTCCACTTTGTTCATTGTATAGTTTCTTGGATGCAATATCAAGTATCAATATCTGATACCTTTTAAAATGTTGATTTGTTACTATTTAAACATTGTAATATTTGAGTATGTTTAATCAGTTCAAGTGTCACAAATAAGGGGTCAAATTGAATTACTTAGGGATTCATTTAGAAGCTGGCAGGGAGGCACCCATTAGGATGATGAAAGCCACGCCTCTCCCCGTAGTGGAAGACTTCCTGCTCTATCTAGACATCCACACCATCCTGGCAGAGACCTCTATGCCCAACTTGCACCTATTGTTGTGGCAGATACACTTTTGGTACAGCGGAATGCTGGGCAGACAGGCAAGTTTATGCAGCCCACTCAGCATTCCTTTTCTGTCATTGCAACAGATACCCAAAGAGGAGGTTTGTTAATCAGAATGAACAAGAATTGGCACAGCTAATAGGTCTTGCCTATTCAAGAGCTATTGGCTTTGGCAAGATGTTTTAGCCACGTTGTACACCGGCTTGGCTGCTGTTCATCATTGGTAAACGTTAGTGGAGTGGTGTAGAGTGGAGCAGACGGTTGAAGAGTGAAGTAGCGTAGAGTGGAGTAAAGTGTTGTAGAGTGGAGTGGAGTGGCATGGAGTGGCATACAGTGGAGCAGTATAGAGTAGAGTGGCATAGAGTGGCACAGAATGGAGTGGCGGAGAGTAGAGTAGTGGCATAGAGTGGTGTGAAGTGGCATAGAGTGGTGTAGAGAGGCATAGAGTGGAGGAGGGTAGTGTAGAGTGGCATGGAGAGTAGCAGAGTGGCAAAGGGTGGAATAGTGTCTTAGGGTGGAGTGGAGCGATGTAGAGTGTCAGAATAGGGTGTCTTAGAGTGGAGTGGCTTAAAGTGGATTGGTTTAGAGTGGAGTAGAGTGGCAGAGAATGGAGAGGCATAGATTGAAGTGGTGTAGAGTGGAGTAGAATGTCATAGAGTGGAGTGGCATAAAGTGTTGCAGAATGGAGTAGCGTAACATGGCGTAGAGTGGAGTGGTATAGAGTGAAGTGGAGTAGAAGGCAGTGGCATAGAGTGGAGTGGAGTGTCGTGGAGTTGTGTAGAGTGGATTAGAGTGGAGTAATGTCAGAGTGGATTGGCTCAGAGTGGAGTCCTGCAAAGGGGAGTACAGTGTTGTAAAGTGGAGTGGAGTGTGCAGAGTGGATTGTTGTAGAGTGAAGTACCATCAAGTGGAGTGTTGTAGAGTGGAATGTAGTAGAGTGGCATAGAGTGGAGTAGAGTGCCGTAGAATGGATTAAAGTGTTGTGGAGTGGAGTGGCATGGAGGGGAGTTAAGTGGTGTAGAGAGGAGTAAAGTCGAGTGGAGCAAAGTGGAGCAGAGAAAAGTGTAGAAGTGTGGACAGGTGTAGAGTGGCATACAGTGAAGTAAACTGGAATGGCTTGGAGTAGCATGGTGTGGTGTAGAGTGGTATACAGTGAAGTAAAACTGGAATGGCTTGGAGTGGAGTGGTGTAGAGTAGAGTGGTATAGAGCGTTGTAGAATGGAGTGGCATAGAGTGAAGTAGAGTGTTGTAGAGTATAGCGCCATATAGTGGATTGGCGTAGTGAAGTTGAGTGGCAGAGTGGAGTGGAGTAGAGTGTTGTGAAGTGGCCTAGAGTGGAATCGTGTACAGTGTAGTGGAGTAATGTGTCCCAGAGTGCCTAGAGTGGAGTGGCATAGAGTGGAGTGGTGTAGAGTGGAGTGATATAGAGTGGAGTAAAGTGGCATGGAGTGATGAGGAGTGGGGTAGAATGAAGTGGCGCTGAGTGGAGTAGAGTAGTGTAGAGTGGCATAGAGTGGAGTGGCTTAGAATGGTGTGGTGTGGTGTGGTGTATAGTGGAGTAGAGTGTAAATTAAATGGACCAATCAGGTGTAAGCCAATTGTACCATGATTTAGGGGGAGAACACAAGCACTATATCACTGGTTAGCAGTGGTAAAGTGCACACCAGATTTTGTTAATTTAACTTTTGCGGCGGACCTAACATGGCCCTTGTATCCAGCAACACAACATCAGCCTGAATTTGTGACTTTGTCCTGATTTAGCGCGACTAGATACCCACAGTTAGCGCTTTCTGCTTCTTGGCACTATTTTTACTTGAACCTTTAAAATTGCATATTCTACGGATCTACTGATTGGATTTTTCTTGTTTTAGTTCCATTTTATTTATTATTTTTCTCTATTTTTCTAAATTGGTGTGGGATTATTCTCCTTTGTGTGTTCACTTTGTTACGGCTTGTGAAGTGCATAAATACTTAATGCAGTGCCTTTAAGTTAAACCTGACTACTTTTATGCCAAGCTGAGAGGGTTAAGCACAGGTTAATTTATGACTTTTGTGGTTCACCCTGACAAGGATTGTGGTGTTGTTTCAGAAGAGTTTTCACCCCCCTCAATCAAAAACCCAATTTCTTATACCTGGCATGATATTTCTAGGAAGGCAAAATCAGTGGTGGATGCCTCACACTACATTCTTCCACTTCCACCATTGTGACGCTTCTGCCTTGCGGTGAATGGGCCATTGGATTTATGGTTTTAGTGGTGGTCCAAATTAGTGCAGGCGATGCAGTGCTCAGACAGTGAACAAGTATATTACAACATACAACTTTGGGATCTGTTCAGTACCTTGTTCTATTTTGTTGTATAAATACTTGTTCACCATCTGAGCACTGCGTCGTCTACACTAATTTGAATATATTAGGAAATGTACCTTGATCTTATACCAAAGATGTGAAAACAATCATCATACAAGATATTGTGTCCTTTACCCTTTTTCGGTAACCTTGGGTATGATACAAATTACTAATTGAGTTTTCACACTTTGAAACCAAAAGTTGAAGTATGGGTGAATGAGTTCCATGATAACATTTGTTTGGCTTATTACTTTAGGAAACTTAGGCAGTATTCCCCAGCATGTTTGCCTTCATTTCAAAGGTAGATATACTCCCTCAGTTCAAGGAATGAAGTATCGGAAGGCAGACTCGAACACCCTCAACCTTTATCTACAAACTGGAATGAGTGCACTGAAGGGTCATGAAAGACAGGTTTTCGTGAACTTCAAGTAGCTAGGGACAGAAGGCACTAGTATAGGTTAACTTGGCAAATATACAGGATTAGCAGGACTCTCATGAGGACAGAGACATGAATGGATGAGAAAAGCTTAAGGGAGATGTGGTTTCCCTGGGATATTGCATAGACAGAAGGTACCGTATTTTCTGGCGTATAAGATGACTTTTTAACCCTTGAAAATCTTTTCAAAAGTCGGGGTCGTCTTATACGCCAGGTTCATTTTATGAGCAAGCGAATATAGCCCAAACCCTATATTTTAAAGGAAAAGTAGGGGGTCGTCTTATACGCCCAGTCGCCTTATACGGCAGAAAATACGGTAGATAGTAAAGGTAGTATAGATACACATGCTATCACTTTATGTTCAGCAACTGGCCCCCACCGGTTCAGCCCCCCACTCTGGGTGGGAGAATCAGCAGAAATTTAAGTTAGGAGGAGAGGTGTGCCCACCTTTACCAACCCCACACCTCAGTTGGGGGAGGTGAGGTAATGCAAGATGGGGGGAACCAGCCAACCAGAGTGAGGTTTATGCCCCAATCACACTGGAGGGTGGTATATTAGGGGGTATACCCACCCTAAGGAAGTGACCAATTGGTCGATGTGATCTTTCAATTTGATAAAAAGATTGCAATGGTAAAACAACAGCAAGCTCAAATCCGCACCGCTGCTCACCAATGGGATTTTTTGGACTGATACAAGGTGGTTCCAGAATTGGAAACATCATATATCAGGCCAACTTCTCACATTGGTGAGCAGCAGTGCGGATTTGAGCTTGCTGTTGTTTTACCATTGCAATCTTTTTTATCAAATTGAAAGATCACATACAAGTACCTCTAGGTACATATAAATCAAAAGCTTAGCATATTTAAGTTCTACTGAACTTAGTAGTTGTAGATTAAAGGGATTAGCACACCCTGACTACAACTCACTAGCAAGGTACAGTAGGGAAACACTTAGTGTAGGTAGGTGCATCACTTACACCACACTACAGTAATGTCTGACACAGGAAAGGCCTCAGGCTCTGCTTCTGTGACAGTTGACCTTACCAAGGCAACTTCCAGCTATGACAAGCTAACCCACAAAGACTTGGTTGCCTTGTGCATCTCAAGAGGGTTAAAAAGGGGCAGAAGTCCCACCAGTCCTTCCCTGATAGCCATTGTAGAACAGGATGACTTACAAAAGGCGAATGCAGTTCCCTTAGAATCAGGAGATGGAGTGAACCCCCCTGTAACTGATACCAGTCCAGAGGAGGAAGAAGAAGAGGAGGAAGAGGAGGAGGAAGGTTCAGACTTAGAAGAACCTGAAGATCAGGATCAGAGGGGTAGCCAGGTTATAGTTGCCAGGCTTAACCAGGCCAACTTAAACTTACTTGGGAATGGAGAGGGCCAGCACCTCCCCAGATCCCAAAACCACATTCTCCCAGGCAACAGAAGGGTGAGATCTCCATCAGGGGACTCTCATATTTCTAGTGCCTCAAGAGAATCTCAGAGAGGAATGACTCCCTCTCAGAGAAAAGAGCATAGGGCCAGGATGAGGGCTGTCAAACTCCAAATAGAGAGGGAGGAGGTAGCCCTGGCTCAAGCTAGACTTGCCTTGGCAAGAGAGCAGAAATTGTGTTTCTTAGATGCCACTGGTGGCAGCATATTTCCTAGAGAAAAAGACAGGAGCTATGATAATAGAAACCTGACAAAAATTGTGGCCCCCTACAAGGAAGGGGATGACATCCACAAATGGATGACTGCTCTTGAGAGAGCCTGCATGGTACAGCAGGTTCCTCAGGATCAGTGGGCTGCAATGTTATGGTACTCCTTTTCAGAGAAAGGGAGGGACAGGATCCTCACAGTTAGACCTGAGGATGCCAAAAACTACTCTGTCCTGAAGAGTGCTCTTATTGAAGGGTTTGGCCTAACCACTGAGCAATACAGGTTGTTGTTCAGAGACACCCAAAAAGCACAGACTCAGGACTGGACTGATTTTGTGGATTGTGCCACTAAGGCTCTGGAGGGTTGGTTGCAGGGAAGTAAAGTTTCAGACTATACAGGATTGTACAATCTTATCATGAGAGAACAGATCCTTAATAACTGTACAAACCAGCTGTTGCATCAATACCTTATTGACTCTGATCTGACCTCTCCCCAAGAATTGGGAAAGAAGGCAGACAAATGGGTCAGAACAAGGATTAAGCAGAAACCCCAGAACCAAGGTGGTGACCAGAAGAAAACAGACCAGAAGGGTGGAAATCAGAAAGATAAAGAAAAGGACCAGAAGTCTTCAGGCCCCCAAAATAGTAATAAGGAGGGTGGTTCCCAAAATGGAAACAAGAAAAAGAAGAATAATGGCCCAAAGAAACCTTGGTGTAATACCTGCAAATCAGTTTCACACTGGGGCAGTGAATGCACCAAGACAAATCCAGTCCCCACCACTGCAGCCAAAGGGTGTAGTAGGGTTAACCCTGGGTACTGAGGTAGGATCTGGCCTAGTCAGAATCCCTACTCAGGCAGTTCTCCTATATGATGTGGACTTAGCTTTGTCCACTGCAGTGAGTCCCACTAACCTGGGCAAATATAGGCAGACGCCTTTAATCAATGAGAAACTGGCTCAGGCCTACAGGGACACATGTGCCAGTGTCACAATGGTGACACCTGACTTTGTGGACCCTGGACAGATTGTACTAGGTGACAGTTTCCTAGTGACCAATGCAAGCAACTCCACTACTTCCCACAGTGTGGCAGTTGTGAACTTCTCCTGGGGAGGGGTAGATGGCCTAAAGAAAGTTGTTGTGAGTGCAGACCTCCCAGTAGACTGTCTGTTAGGCAATGATCTTGAAAGCTCAGTTTGGTCAGAAGTGGAGTACAGGACTCATGCAGAAATGCTAGGGATTTCAGCTCATGTCCTTGCAGTGACAAGGTCTCAGGCTAAGAAGTGCCTTCCTGAACCAGTGGTGGATCTTGAAACAATAGACCAACCACAACCCAAGAGAAGGAGCAAGAGAGGAAAGGCTGAGCCTTCCACCTTGCCCCAGGTTGAGGATCAGGTTTCACAGGAAACTGATTCTGCAGTCCAAGAGGAGACTGTCTCTGAGTAACTTGAACCTGACCAGGTTGAGTTTCTGGGGACAGGGGGACCCTCAAGGGCAGACCTGAGGCAGGCTCAATTAGATTGCCCTTCACTTGAACCCCTCAGACAGCAGGCTGCTGCTGAGGCTGCAGGGGATGCCCAAGGTACCCATACTGTGTATTGGGATGATGGATTCCTTTACTCAGAGGCTAGAGACCCCAAGCCTGGTACAGCCAGGAGGTTGGTCATACCTCTGAAGTTTAGGGGTTTCCTTCTTACCTTGGCCCATGATATCCCCCTTGCAGGACACTTAGGCCAGAACAAAACGTGGGACAGGCTTGTTTCACACTTTCACTGGCCTCATATGTCAGAAAATGTCAAGGAGTTTTGTCGCTCCTGTGTCACTTGCCAAGCCAGTGGTAAGTCAGGTAGCACAAAAAAGGCCCCCCTAATACCACTACCTGTGGTGGGGGTACCCTTTGAACATGTTGGAATAGACATTGTGGGTCCCATGGATCCTCAAACAGCATCTGGGCACAGATGTATACTGGTGGTAGTGGATCATGCCTCCAGGTATCCAGAAGCTATTCCACTAAGGACCACAAGTATCCTAAGATCTCTGTAATTCACTAGCTGACTTCTTTGCCACCAAGGTTACGAAGATATACAGTTTTCACCTCCTATCCTTACCCCAACGTTCCCATCCCTTTCCCCCACCCACGCCATTTCCCCCTTCCTTTCCCAATTTTCATAATGCTTCCCCTGAACAGATCAGAAAACTCATCTCGTCCATTAGGTCAGGTTCCCCCTTAGACCCCTGCCCACCGTCTATACTCAATCAGATGCCTGAAGTTATTACATCCCCTCTCATGGATATCTGCAATTCCTCATTTCTCACAGGGTCCTACCCCCCTACATGGAAGAAAGCGGTAATTAAACCTCTTCTTAAAAAGCCTTCCCTAGATCCCACGGCATCAGTCAACTATAGACCGATAGCCTGTCTCCCGTTCCCTGCCAAGATCTTAGAGAGCCTCATGAACAGACAGTTGTCTGATTACATCAACCATAACCATCTCCTAGATGACACCCAATTCGGTTTCAGGCAAGGTCACAGGACTGAAACTGCCTTGATACAGGCAACGGATGCAATCAGGGCAATTCTAGACCAAGGGGGGACGGCCGTTCTCATACTTTTAGATCTATCCGCCGCCTTTGACACGGTCGATCATTCCACTCTGATCGACCGTGTCTCAACTTTTGGGATTAACCATCTGGCAAAGGATCTCCTTGCCTCATTTCTTTCCAACTGCACTCAGACCGTAAAACTGGGCACTTTCTACTCGCCCATCTTCACTCTTCCCTGCGGGGTGCCTCAAGGATCCTTGCTAAGCCCTACGTTATTTAATATATACGTTTCAGACTTGGCGAGGATAATCAAATCATACAGCCTGAGTCTAACCACCTATGCAGACGACGCCCAGCTGGTGTTAGCTGTCAACAAAGATGGGGCAGCTGTCGCGGCCAGGTTCCAGGAGGGTATGCGAGCCATAAGCTCCTGGATGTCAACGAATTGTTTAAAACTGAACTCAGAGAAGATGGAGGTCATGACCTTTGGCACCCAATCCCCTGCGTGGTCCACCACCTGGTGGCCCAATGAAATGGGCCCCCCCAGAACCCGTCACCAAGGTCAGAAACCTCGGAGTAGTATTTGATGATAAACTGATATTCCATCATCATGTTAACAATGTGGTATCCTCCTCCTTTTACATCCTCAGACAAATTAAGAAGCTAATACCATACATCCCAGCTTCAGCAGGTAAAACCCTTGTTACCACCCTCATTTTCTTTAAGATCGACTACTGTAACGCCCTCCTTCTCAATGCCCAAGTGAAGGTCCTGAATAGGCTGCAGTCCGTTCAGAATGCGTCAGCCAGGGTTCTGATCGACATTCCAAAAAACAACTCAATCACCACGGCCATATGGCAGCTTCACTGGCTGCGTGTCAGAAGCCGGATCAAATTCAAGGCGCTCTGTATTGTTTACAAGGCCATCCACAATTCAGGGCCTCAGTTCCTCAAGAACGCCTTTCTTATTTATACCCCCACCAGAACCCTCCACTCCTCTGCAACCTTTTCGTCTATCAGTCCCACGCACAAGAACGTCTTCCTGGGGAGACAGGCGCTTTTTAGTTGCAGCCGCCAGACTCTGGAATACCCTTCCCCTCTCCATCAAAACTTGCCCCACCGTGACAATATTTAGGAAACACCTGAAGATGTGGCTCTTTAATCAATAAGTTTACTCCAGTGCTTCCCTGTTCAGATCAATAGTCCTCATGCGCCGAGACACCCCAGGGTATTTGTGCACAATACAAATCACCTAAACATAAACATAAACATAAAAAACAGCACCTGTTGTGGCAAGAGCCCTCTGGGGAGTTTTCTCAAGAGTGGGCTTTCCAAAGGAGGTTGTCTCAGACAGAGGTGCAAACTTCATGTCTGGGTACTTGACTGCTATGTGGAAGGAGTGTGGTGTTAATTGCAAATTCACTACACCCTACCTTCCACAGTGCAATGGGCTTGTTGAAAGATTCAACAAGACCCTCAAGGGTATGATCAAGGGTTTACCTGAAAAGCTTAGGCGAAGATGGGACATCCTTCTACCCTGCCTTCTGTTTGCTTACAGAGAGGTCCCACAAAAGGGGGTTGGCTACAGCCCTTTTGAGCTTTTGTTTGGGCATCGTGTAAGGGGACCCCTATGTCTGGTGAAGGAACGATGGGAGTTACCTCTCAAAAAGCCTAAACAAGACATAGTGGACTATGTACTTGGTCTCCGCTCCAGGATGGCTGAGTATGTGAAGAAGGCTTCCAAAAACCTTGAGGCTAGCCAAGAACTTCAAAAAGCTTGGCATGACCAAAAGGCTGTGCTGCCTGAGTACCAGCCTGGACAGAAGGTGTGGGTGTTGGAGACAGTGGCCCCAGCAGCACTCCAGGACAAATGGTCTGGACCCCACACCATTGTTGATGAAAAGGGAGAGGTCACCTACTTGGTGGACCTTGGAACCCCTAGGAGCCCCCACAGGGTGCTCCATGTCAACAGACTCAAAGCATATGTTGACAGGGCAGACATGGGCTTGCTCATGGCTACAGATGAGGGACAGGAGGAAGAGAGTGACCCTCTCCCAGACCTGTTGACTCAGAACCCTGATGATGGTTCATTTGATGGTGTGGCCCTGGCTGGCAGCCTCACTGACCAGCAGCAACAGGACTGCAGACAAGTTCTACAGGCCTTTAGACATATGTTTTCATTGACACCTAGTCAGACTAACTGGTGCACCCATGAGGTGGACACTGGTGACAGTCTGCCTGTGAAGAGTAAGATCTACAGGCAACCTGACCATGTCAGGGACTGTATAAAGACTGAGGTACAGAAAATGCTTGAATTGGGAGTAATTGAGCCATCAGCGAGCCCCTGGGCCAGCCCAGTAGTCCTTGTACCAAAACCTCACACCCAAGATGGTAAGAGAGAGATGAGGTTCTGTGTGGACCATAGAGGTCTCAATGCTGTCACTAGGACAGATGCTCACCCAATCCCAAGAGCAGATGAGCTCATTGATAGATTGGCTTCTGCCAAGTTTCTGTGCACATTTGATTTGACAGCTGGCTATTGGCAAATCAGGTTAGCTGAGGATGCCAAGGCCAAAACTGCTTTCTCAACCCCAGGAGGTCATTATCAATTTGTGGTAATGCCCTTTGGCTTGAAGAATGCACCTGCCACTTTCCAAAGGTTGGTGAACCAAGTCCTCACTGGGTTGGATGACTTTTGTGCAGCTTATCTTGATGATATTGCTGTCTTCAGCTCCACCTGGGAGGATCAGAAGGTCTTGGAGGCCCTGCAAAAGGCACGCCTAAATATCAAGGCCACAAAGTGCCAGATAGGGCAAAGTAAGGTTGTGTACCTGGGCCACCTTGTAGGTGGAGGCCAGGTTCAACCACTTGAGAGTAAGATCCAGACCATTGAGGACTGGGCTCCTCCAACCACCCAGACACAGGTCAGAGCTTTCTTGGGTCTGTCTGGTTACTACAGAAAGTTTGTTAAAAACTATGGGTCCATTGTGACACCACTTAATGACTTGACTTCTAAAAAGATGCCAAAAAAGGTTCAGTAGACAGTTAGCTGTCAAAAGACATTTGATGACGTGAAGAAGGCCATGTGCTCTGCACCTATCTTAAAGAGTCCTGACTACTCCAAAGAGTTTATTGTCCAAACAGATGCTTCTGAGTGGGGGGTGGACGCTGTGCTTTCACAACTTAATGTAGATGGTCAAGACCAGCCCATTGCTTTTATTAGCAGAAGGCTGACCCCTAGAGAGAAACGTTGGTCGGCTATTGAGAGGGAGGCCTTTGCTGTGGTTTGGGCCCTGAAGAAGTTGAGACCATACTTGTTTGGCACTCACTTCAAAATTCAGACAGACCATAAGCCCCTCTTGTGGCTAAATCAGATGAAGGGTGAGAATCCCAAACTGCTCAGGTGGTCCATTTCCCTACAGGGGATGGACTTTACAGTGGAGCATAGACCAGGGACTGACCATGGCAATGGAGATGGTCTCTCCAGGTACTTCCACTTAGAACATGAAGACACAACTCGTCAAGGTTAGTCTAATGTCCCTGCGTTTGGGGGGGTTATGTAGGAGAGTAGGGTCTGCTTTCCTATGGTCTCCCCATTTTTTGCTTTTTGCTTCACTGGTTTTCGACTTAATGTGGCTGTGAGCCTGCAAATCAAACCCACAGCCCTGCTGTTCTCTCTCTAAATTTCACACCATGTACTTTAGGTGTTGTGAATCTATCTAGGACCCTAATTAGATATCCCCGATTCATGCCCTTATGCGGTTATAACAAAACATACCCTTATAAAGGCATAAGAATCATGTCCATACTTAGGCATAGCCAATGCAGTCCAAATACGGCAAGGCTACTCCCATAGACTCCTAGAAAGTACAATGCGTTCTTTAAACAAACCAAGCCTCCAGCAGCCCGGGAATTCCCCCTGCTTTTGTTTTGATTTGCACAAGAACTCCTGGAGTCCAGAAAGAACTGTTAGTTCTTAGTGACGTCTTATGTCCAACCTTACTTCAAACACGGCACCTTTCAGGTATAAATATACCAACGTTGCCTTAAGCAAACACACGGTGGTTTGGAGCAGAGCGGCTATCTACTTGCCCGACGCCCAGCTGATGCGAGTGCCGAAGAAAGCCGACCCTCCCATTTGACGCACTGAGAGAGACGCTGTCTTTTCTCCTGCCGAGAAATTCAGCTGCGGTGTTTCCAGTCACCCTTGCGGGTTGCTGGGAGATCGAGTTCTGAGAGAGGGATACAAGACCTCCTTCATTCTATAAACCAAGGTACGGAGCTGACTAAAACCGTAAGAGATTTCTTGATTCAGATTCTTGGCAAAAAACAACTTAACTTAAACTGCAACTTACTTACTCCTTCCCACGTATTAGGCTTAGGTAGGCGTATATTAGAAGCACCAGTTGAGTACGTTAGTCAATGTTTTTATGTATGTATGTATATATTTTATCCATTTTAAAGTATCATATGGCTAAGAAACCATATCAATGCTTTTACAGTATTATTTCATAATACTCCTTTTACTGTACGCACTTTACTTCATGATAAGTATTGCAACTGTGGCAATTCATTTCTCTTGCATGAGAAAGAAGACTGCTCAATAAATAACAACTTTTATTGAAAACGCCCGTCTCTCTATTTCTCTGCACTCTGGTGAGACTAAGCATGCACGACTGACTGAGTGAAATAGTTGTCTATTGTTTTCACACGACTCTAGAGATATACTCTTTATTCTGAGGGAGCAAAGTTGTCATGTTTATGCAGTTGTCAGAAGCTAATCCCTTCTTGTCTATTCAGGGAAGTTAACTCCTCCTTGTTTACTCGAGAAAGTTTCTAGTGACCTCTGAGCTAGCTGGCAAACCTAATTAAGTCTAACATAGTCAGTAGAGAACTAGATGACCTCAGTCCTACGTCTAAACTGCTGTTTATGTTATTCCAATGCGCAGAGCCTATTGGGAATATAGGAACTACACTACATAGGTACATCACAAATTGGGATTTGGGTCACTCTTATGAGTCCCTGTACAGTGTACTATAGGTACCCAGGACATAGGTGCACCCAAGGCCTACCAGGGGCTGCAGCATATCTTTTGCCACCCCTGGCTGGCCATCCAAACTGACACAACTGGCTGATCACTCAGCTGGGACATGGTTGTGTAATCACCCCTTGCTTAGATATAGTATTCATATGTCTAACCTTATATCTAGACACATATACACCTATAAGTCACTCCCATGGCAGGCCTTAACAATCCTGAAGGCAGAGTGCTTGGTTTTATGTGAGATGGTGCTCTAGCATGAGCTGAGCCTGTCTGCAGCTTTCGGAACCATGTCCTTATAGCTGTTCTAGGATATTGCCATACCATATACTCTTAAGTGCATTATGAACCTTGCAGTTAAATGCTAACTCTTTTTTGGCTTTATCAAAACATGTCGTGTAGGGTGTCATACGCTTTGGAATACTACCCCCTCTCCAGTCCTGGAGACGGGGGTAGCATTCCACCCTTCTAGAGGGAAAAGACATGTTACTTCCATTAATCCCGGTTAAAGTTAACCAGAGCCTCAGCATCACAAAATAGATGCTGCTGCCACAGACACAAGTCTGACCTCCTGCTGCTGGGAGTCCTTCCAGCGAGGGAGGCTTGGACAATAGGTTTCCTGTCACAGGGAGGTGCTAGCATCACTTCAGACAGGCTATAGTGTATTGGGGCAGGGAGGGCTGAATGAAATGAGACACTGCCTGGGGCGCACAAGGCTCCCCATGCATAGTCCAGTTCAAACCGGTGCTGGGGCACTCCAGCCCCAGCTCTGGCGCGAAACTGGACAAAGGGAAAGGGGTGTAACCACCCCCTTCCTGGGTCCCACCCATAGGAGGGACCTAGCAGGTAATCCAGACCCTAGATTTGGTATATAGGTAGGAGCTGAGTCCCAAGACTTTAGATTTATCCTGACGGAAAATCTGATACGAAGCTCTGGACCTGTGACATCCTACTCGATGTACAAGACTGAAGAATCTCCCTTGTGGTCAAGGAGTGACCACCCTGTGCAAGAAGGCACTATCAAGCGCTCAACGGTTTGCTTTGTCGTTGCTCCCGCCGGAGCCCAAACACAGAGCCTGACAAGACCCGGACTTCCAGACTTCCTTCAGCCTGATCCACAGCCACAGCAAAGCTGAGACCCGTGGAGGCGACGCGAGACGTGGGACCGGCCATCTTGGAAAGCCAGCAAAATGCTTTCTGTGCAACTTCTGAGGCACCCTCGAAGTTGTGCATTGGGGATTGAGAAGCATCCACTGCACCAAAGATTACCTCTCCACATTCATCGAGTGCTACGTGGGGCCCTTTTGCATTTTCCTGCTTGACGCGTCACTTACCTGTTGGCTAGTGGCCTCTGTGACGACGAAACCCAAAATCTACACTGCTGGTCTGGTTGCTCAAGACTGGCCCTTGCTTCCCTGCGAAGGTGAAACCCCTCAGTCCTTGCTGGCCTGAGTAAGAAGCCCTCTTCGAATCCTGTGTGGGTTGCCTTTGCCAAGGCTTGTTGACTCCAATCCGGAAGCCGGCACCGCTGACAGCGAGTGCCTTCGTGGGACAGTCCGTGCCCAACTCCTGGTCATCGTCGACATCTCCTGGTCCACGTGGCAGCAGAGACAAGCTTCACGACATCACCTGATTGCTTCCCGACATCGCCTGGTTCCTTCCTGGTTCCATCCTGGTCGCTGGCTAGTGACCCAGACTCTGTCCCCTCTGCTTTCAGGTACTCCTCATCATCGATCCGCCCTTGGAACCAACCGGACTCTTCTCTCCTGGTCGCCTGCAGCATCTTTTCTCCAAGGCTCAATAGAACTCCATGACGAAACCCGACACACTTTGGGACCTATCCCTCCGCTTCCTGTGGGTGAGGTAACATGAGTACTGCTGTGCTCCTGTAAAGATTAACTCTCCTAGTCTCCTAGTTTCAAGTGGTTAGCTTCTAGTCCAGTCGGAAGACTCCTAAATCTTTAACTTTCCCACTTAACGCACCCATTGACTTCTATGTGTGCACGCGTGTGCCTTTAGACTCTGCACACGGATCCCATGGGCCTCCTGCTTCCTAACTACTGTTAGATCAGTGCAGCCCCAGCGATTCCCAAGGCCCTAGGCCTTCTAACTGTTCGTGACGTGGTTCTTATACCACTATTTTAGTATATGGTTTAGCGGGCCACCCGGGCCTATCCATATTGTGCAACTTATTGTATGTTATATTGAGTTACTTGTTATGCGCTTGTGCCTCTGTTCTCATAAAGAGTTCAGAGGATTGATTTAGAAATAAATACATATACATTTTGAATATATAACCTGGGTGGTATCCTTTCATTTGGTATTAAAAGGATTGCATATGGTAAAACAGCTGGCTTCACATGCCCTCTTGAATTTAGCCTAAGACTGCTTTTGTCCATGCTACCCCTAGGATAGCTGGTCTATAAGGTTGACTTTACAACCATCACCATAAGGGTTGTTTGGACTGGTGCAAGGTGCTCACTAGAATAGTGAACATCATGTACCAGGCCAACTTCTCACACTAATTATCACACTCTTCAATGTGTGAAAATTCAGCCTACTCTAGGCCCCCAAAGTTATTAAACAAAAGGCCTGGGCGGTAGTCAATAATCATTTTTAACAGAGCCTACATGTGGCAGACTGGTGCAAGCCCCTTTGTTGACAATTAAGTGGCGGCGCTGAACACAAGGAAAACATCTGGCTCAAATTAAGCACTGGTCAAACTAAAGAAGAGGTCTCCAACCTTTTCTTTAATAAACGCTACTTATGCTCAGTAAAAATCACCCAGACCTACTAGTATTATTAGTCTTGTGGTAGTGACCACATCAGATAAGAGTACATTTGAGGCTACTATTTGCAAGATTCAAACAGTTAGCACTGCAACTCATCAGGCATGGTTGCTTGTGTTGCAGCGCTACTCCGGAAATGTTGTCTCAAACCATATCACCTTTCCCTGAAGTACCAAATCATACATTACTCATCAGTGGGGCCCATGACACTGCGAGTCACTCATACACACTTTCATTCTACTTCATGGATTGGTGAGACTCAAAGGAGAGCTGCTGGATCATAGCGGAGTGTATAAATCAAAACGAAATATTTATACTATTTACACCTGCAGTTTAATGAATTTTACCATGGTTTATCAATGTGATATTAATTCAGACACACCACCATTATGGTCAATGGATCTGCTAGTAAAGATTAGGCTAAGGAAAATACAAGACCAGCTTAATTCTCCATTTATCCAATTTTTATTCAAAGCAGAGTTTAGCATGTCTAACAGTTAATTTGCTTTATTTATTTCTTTATTCGAAAATAACCTTCCAAGAACAAAAGGTTTATCCCAAACAGTTATATTCATGTCATGTATTCCTATAGGTTCTGAATCAATCCCCCTATTCCTGACCCTATTCTGGTTAAACTAACTATCAAGTTAACTAACAGTCAGCCCATGAGGCAAGAAACGCCCCCATGATGCAGATACCGTTATCTGACGCAGTCACACTACGGCACAGGAACGTGTTATCTGATTAGGTCATAACGCTTGAGATCTAATTAGACAAGCGACATTCCTCCAGCCCCTGATAAGGCATACGACGTTCTCATAACAAATCAAACCTATGACAACCTGGAAAATCCGTGCGGCCATTGTTTTGATTTCACAGAGAACTTTAGTAAAGAATGTGCTAACGAGCAAGTCGTATGACATCTTTATTGACGTATCTATGTCCATCCTTACGTCAATCTCGGCACCTTTAAGGTATAAATATTGCCGATCTTGCCCTATGCAAACACACGCGTGGTGACGAGACGGAGCAGCCACACTTGCCGAAGCCGAGAGCAGGAGCAGACCCCGCTGGCAGCAGCCCCGCCTTCCTGACGCGCTGAGAGACGCGCTGCTATCTCAAGCCGAGAGACCCAGCACCGGCGCTTCTGGGCAGCCCTCGCAGGCAGCCTGGAATATCGAGAGCAGAGAAAGAGATACCATTCCTCATTCATCCTAAATTCCAGGTACAGAACTGAATAACCCCTCACAGAGAATTCTTTAGTTATTCACTTGGCAAAAACAAACTTAACTTAAACTGTAACTTTCTATTCCCGCCCACGCATTAGACTTAGGTCAGGTACACGGGGTAGGCGTATTTAGAAACACCAGTTGAGTACGTTTAGTCAAATGTATATGTGTATGTAAATATATTTTAATCATTTTAAACATCATATGGCTCAGAAACCATATCAATGTTTTTACAGTATTATTTTATACTATTGCTTTTAATGTATGCACTTTACTTAACTATAAGTATTGCAATAATATCGATCCATTTCTCTTGTACGAGAAAAGAGACTGATCAATAAATAACACCTTTTTATTGAACACGCCCGTCTCTTCCTTTTCTCTAGAATCTGATGAGACTAAGAATGCACGTACTGACTGAGTAAAATAATTGCCTTGTGCTCACACGACTCTCGAGATTGACTCTTGATTAGGGGAGAGCAAAGTTGTCATGTTCTATGGTTGTCAGAAACTAAATCCCTTCTTGTCTAATCAGGGAAGTTAATTCCTCCTTGACCTCCACTCCACAAACAGGACATCAACACTGTAGACACCACAATCAAAGCTTGGAACAAACTAGGACAATTGGCTCACAAAGCCCCATTGTATGCACCGGACATGCCATTGCAGCACCATCAGGCTTTGTCAGTCACTAACGAAAAAGTGGGGATGTCTCTGCTGACAAGAGCTGGAATCGACAGGATGGGTGACGTGTATCAGGGTGGCACATTTATAGACATCGACAACTTGCATTATATCCGGAACCAGTCTTCTATGTTCCGATTCACGTACTACAGGTTGAAAAGGGCATTGAGGGAACACTACCCATCGTTCCCAGCGGAACCGGAAACTCTAGCGCCCTTACAGATGCTGATTACTACTAGGGATCTATCTCACTTGGTGTCCAGGTTGTATAATGCTGCGCAAACGGAAATAGCAGGTCACACACTGAAAGCTAAGGAGAGATGGGATGCGCAGTTTGATACTCCCCTGACAGATGAGGAATGGTACAGCACATGCGCACTGACACAGATATTGACACCCAATGGGAATCTGAGAATTATACATTTTAAGATCCTCCACCAAGCCTACTACACACCGGTGAAAATGCGTAAATATGGGCTACAAGAGGACGACAAATGTAAGCGCTGTGGTAGTGAGGGTGCGGACTTTGTACATCTGGCATGGCAGTGTGCGAGGGTAGCGGATTACTGGGTGGAGGTCACAGCCGCACTGTCGGCCATATTGGGAGATGAGGTACGGTGCACGCCACAGATCTGCCTGCTGGGTATTGTACCTCAATTCAGAGCACTAAAACGCAAATTCTGTGCAATCGCACTACTGCTAGCAAAAAGGCAGGTGGCGCAATGCTGGCACAGCCGTAGAGTACCGACTACAAAAGTGTGGCTGCATGACATGTCCATCTGCCGGGATAAACTACAAACTTACGAGGAAGACTTACCTGTAAAATCGAAGCCGAAGGACATGTGGGGCTTTTTAACAGACTATCTGAATTCCTTGCAGGAACATGAGGAGAACTAGCTGATACACTGGAATGACTGGAGTGTGGATGACTGATGCATGCATTGGAGATGACTGAGGGCGGCACTGGGGAAATACCGGGATGCTGCTCCACTCACTGCATAGGTTGTATTCGAGAGCACTGTAAGGTCTACAGTTGGGGAATGTTATAGTTCTGTTTATAAAATTACAAAATGTAAGACTCATACCGATTGACTGCTAAGAGTTCTACGTAGGGCGAATGAGACGGATCTGCCTACCGTATCTGCACAGTTATTCATGTATTACATATGCTATATTGGACGAACATAGTATCATGGCGAGTCGGCCTCAGGGTTGTAGGCTCATGCAGTGTAACTTGCTTTATGTTAATTAAGGTCTTACAAAAAAAAAAAAAAAAAAAAAAGTTAATTCCTCCTTGAACATTCGAGAAAGTTTCTAGCGAACTCTGAGCTACGCTGGCAAACCCAAAACTTAAGTCTAGTATCGACAGTAGTAGACCTAGTTAACGTCTGGCCTAGGCCTTTACTGCTGTAGGTATTATTCCAATGCGCAGAGCCTATTGGGAAAATAGGAACTACACTACATGGCGCCCAACGCGTTTGGAAAGGGCGATAAAACTAACGTAAGACATTTAGAGTAACTCAGTCGTGCTTTCTCACTCAGACCCCTTTTCCCAAATTCTCCAAAGACGTCTGGAGTGGGTGAAAGGTAATATCCTCCAAAACCTCGCAGGAGGGAACTCCTATGTAAGGTTCTTGGATTAGTCAACGTTGAAGGATACACTGTTCCAAAATATTGTGCATCTAATCTTTATTCCATTGAGAAACCTGATCTGCAAATAAACAAAATAACCTTTCTAACAGTAAAATGTCAGAAAGTGATGAAGAAAGAGAGGCAGTTAGATTAGCAACTGAAATCGCAGATGCTGATGCTACCATGCAAGCAGCAGACGCGGATATAATACTCATTCCGGTCATCAAAAGAAAATCTATAACTCTAAAACTTATAGAAAATGGACTGACACCTAGAGGTGGCACAGTCATATTCGTAATTGAGGCACACGAATATCGGCAGACAGAGGTATACTATTCATGGATACATTTTCCAGCAGCAAATGCTGTAACAAAGTACTTCCACTATTACAAAATAGAGGAACCTCCTAACGAGTACACTCCTTTCGAGGAGGTGGAAGTACCACTCAAATTCCAAGAGCATTTGCTCTTATTTGATGGCGCCCTAAAACATAACAATCACATTACAAGGCTCGGTCCTTTAGGTAGACCAGGAGCAACGTGGCCGGTCTTGGCCGGATACACACCACACCCAGACATCGAAGGAATGTCTACAGGAGAGCTGTTAATACAGCTAAAACAATTACTAAAAATTCATAGACAATTAGTTCAGTATGTAATGCGGACTTCAACAATTCAGCCAGCGATTAAACTACCACAGCTGACCCCTCACCAGGGGAACACAAATAAAATCACGCCACAGAACATCCAATCCTGCCTAGGTAAAGTTCCGGCTAAACGGGAACAGATACCATTCTGGTTGGCACAGAAAATCACCCAAATAGAGGCGGTGTTTCCTGACACCACCTCGATAGAAAAACACAGGATTCTGACTATATGTCTCCCAATGGGAATCGCACCACACATAGAGGACTGTGACACTTGGGGTACAGTCTTTGCTTCCATCTACACAAAAACGCACGGTGTTCCATCCATTTCGGTGATACCAGATGTGCTAAAACAAATTCAAGATGAATACGGTCCAGAACCAGCTTTAACTCTTGGTATGAAATTACTGAAAGACTTCAAGCAGGTCTCGGCTATATTAACATAAAAGGTGAAGCAGCAAACGTGGCAATCCGCCAGAGGTTAAAAGAGACAGATATAGCAGACCAACCAGCTGAAATTGCCAGAATCATAGAAAAATCCTATGAGGAACTAGGTAGAGATAGTTTAGGTGGAATACCAGTAAAACCGCAACTGACTGAAAATCCAGAAAAAATATTTTTTTTAATAATTCACCAAAAAAGAACTGGGATGGAAACAAACAATCCAATCCAAAAGAAAAGAAATTCCAGTCCCGAGGAAGGTCTCCTAGGCGAAGGGAGAAATCTCCGAACCAGAGACACAGGTCACCCCAGAGTGACCCCTCTGGGAAAAGATATAACCTTAGAAATAGGGATAATATTAAAAAACCTGACAGATATCAAGACATTGATACACGTCCCTCTCAATCTTTTCAGAATTCCTCGCAGAAATCGGAAAGAAGAGGACGATCAGAACAAAGAGAAGAGCACGCCAAGTCCAAAGACAAGGAACCTGCTCAGCTAAAAAAGAAATTACAATTTCCCAAAAAGAAGGTAGCCAGTATCAAGGTAGTTAACAATGCCGAGAATACTGAGGACACAACTGAAAAACGGAGAGTGGGCTCAGACAATGCTAGACAGCGCAGCAGAAGTGAGCATAGCTCGCAAAGTCCTTATGAATCATCTGGAGACAGTGGACACGAATTAATATCTTCAAGTGGAAACTGCAGACACCAGAGTTAGCAAACCCCACAAGATATACGAGATAACATTACGTATAGAGGGAGATAAGACTAGGAAAATAAGGGGACTATTTTGGGATAATCTCTCTAAGGGCTATGATATCCTTCTAGCTGAAAAAGACTGGCCACCAGAGTTTGTTAGGGAGTGCCCTCATGGCGAAGAAATAATTATGCCTGCCTTCTCGAATCAAATCCCGATTCATAAAAAATACACACTTGCTAGAAAGTGGGCAGTGGCCTTAGCACCTGCTTTATATAAAAATCATGTAGGATGGGATGAGGATTCTCCTTCTCACAAAATCCAGTTAAAATCACAACCTACTGCACAAAGGCAGTACCCAATTAAGCAAGAAGCTAAAAAACAAGTAAATGAAATACTAGATCAGCTAGAATACCAGGGGGTGATTGAAACTTGCACCTCACAAATGAACAACCCTTTGTTTCCGGTCTCCAAACCAGACAATTCATATCGTCTAGTTTTGGATTACCGACACCTTAACACATGTTGCAAAACCTTTGCAGTGCAAAACTCACACAGGGCTGCACTAATGAATAACATAGTGCGCAAAAAATACAAAACAACCTTGGACATCTCCAATGGATTTTTTTGTCAAAACATAGCACCAGAGAGCAGATATTTAACTGCATTCTCAGTAAATGGCACTCAAAAGCAATTCTGTCGGTTAGCCCAGGGGTACAAGAACAGCCCGGGGGTATTCTCAGCGAGAGTAACAGAATTACTACAATTATATGATAATGAAGCGTTATCTTATGTCGATGACATTTACTTAACAGATGATGACTTGGATACTCACTTGAAAAGAGTGAACACCATAATACTTGGGTTCGCAGCAGAGGGTTACAAATTCAACTTTAAAAAATCCAGAATTGCCCATTTAACGGTCTTATACGTAGGATATGAATTATCAAGTATAGCCTGGTTGACAATTTTCTAAAGAACTAGAAGAATTAAAAAATCTAAAGTATGAAAAGACGTATCCTCTGCCAATCGACATTCTGCCTCTACGACATTACGCCTGTGTAATCTATACAGACGGACATGCTCAACCCTCCGTTTGGGGAGAACATGCATACAACCCCACATGTGAGATTACAAAAGAAGTGTGGCGCGGAGGTAAACTAAGACCTCTATTAACAAAATCGCACTCAGTAGAAACTAATTCAGAACAACAAACTGAAATAATAGCTTTGAAAATGGCGCTAGATAATGCGGATCGCGAATTCCCGACACTTATAGTGTCAGATTCATATTACTGCGTCAAAGCATATAACAAGGATTTGCAGACATGGATTCAGAACGGTTACAAAGATGACACAGATGCACCAATAAAGCAGAAACTGCTCTGGGAACAAATAGCTCTTTTACAAAAAGAACTACCAAAGACTCACGTGACTCACTCACTGAGTCATCAGCGTGATGGCGTTCACGTTGTAGGGAATTCATTGGCTGAAACAGCCGCAGCGGCAGCCACTATACCGGCTCCCGTAGATCGAAAAAAGCGTACATTAAAATACATTGACGGTGAAACAATGCTGGCAGTGAAAACGTCATCAAAAGGCGACTGCTCAGCGTTACCGATCAACTATCCACTCAATTATACATACATAATCGATGCAAACTCCGTCCCTTTTGCTCGAATCCCTGGAGTGGGGGATAGAGTGATTCCAAACATGGACAGGAGAAGCTTGTTAATCGCAGACGCACATATGGGCGAGGGTCTCAGACACCTCAAACTGAAAGATTCTCTGGAAGAATTACAATCACGGTACTGGTGGCCAGGCATGAGCCTGCATTACACCATGTTTGTAAAAAACTGCCCAAACTGCAACAGAGATCGCAGTGGGGAGAGAAACAGTTTAATACCTCGTCGTATCAAGGCAGATAATATCACCAGTAAAAAGCAGGGCTTGCGATTAACATATACAGGCTAGTTTCCACTTATAATGTCGATCCTCAGCACTCGGCTGACGTCCGGACTGTTATACAAAGATTTGCGAGTCTAAATGGCATATACGCTAAGAGCATGTTACGTTTGACCATTGTTTTCACTCAAGCCCTCCGGCCGGGGGGAAAACATGGCCAAATGAGCACAGCCCAGCGGGAATCTTCTCACTTCCTTCCTGAGGGTACGGGATGGTGTAAAGAAAAAACCAAGGCAGAAAGCAATCTATAATGGAAAGGATATTAGGTTCGGGAGCTGGGTGGGTCAAACATCTAATAAGTGTCCAACGTAGTCTAAATAACTTGCCAAGAAATTCTCTGAAGGGATTCAGTCCGTACGAATTATTATTTGGAACTAGAATGATAATCTCTGACCTTGATAGTCAGACTTCAGTGGTTAAAGAAAAAAGCTTTGATGTCAAAGACCGTTTGGCTATTTTGCAGGACTTAAACAAAACAAGAAAAGACCTGAGCAACATACAGTTGAAACAACAGCCAACAACCACTGAAGAACCACCACCTGTCCCAGCAAGACCTGTCTGGATTCCAAAAGTCGGGGATCTAGTCAGGGAGAAGATCGCGGTAAAGAAGGAATTTGGGCCTTCTTACAGAAAAGCAGTTCCTGTCTTGTCTGTCAACGGGACAAGATCAGTTGTACTACCGCCACTTGCTGGTAAAAAGGAGAACAGAGTTGTATCAATCGACCTGGTAAAACCACAACATGTGGCCGATAACAAACAGTAGGCCAAGTGGACTCCCAATAAGTAGCAGAACACCAAGGTTTGCTACCAGTACAGAGGTCCTAACAAAGAGGCTCATCACATTCGACACGCCTACAGAAGAACAAGAAGGACTATGCAACAATGCAATAGAACTCAGACCTCTGACAACCCAAATAAAAACATTTAGCAGAGACACACCAATCTACAATGAAGTACCAAATGACAATGCAAGAAACAAAAATCCTGAAGCAATTGGAACAATTGACAGAACTGCATCCGGGTACTTCATCAACTTCGATGATTCCTCTGAAGGCTTCAGTGAATCAAAGACACAGCCATCATCAAAATCCTTTAAAGACAAAGCTAAGGAACTTTTGAAACAACTGAAAGAAACATATCTGATTTCTCCATGGATTGAATTTTGGGTGGGTTTTGGTGCATTTATCCTCATACTTTGGCTCATCATGGTATTTACTTTGGGACGCTTCATTGAGGGAAAATATGCTAAAATGGACACAGCAAGCCAGAACATCAACTTGGTCCTCAAACCACACACATCTTCACACGTCGAGAAAAGAGAACTTTCTTCAGCCAACTTCACAGCCAATCCTATACCTGGTGGGGTAGCCTGGGACAACACTGACTATGAAATTTATGGTCCGGTCGAGATCCTGAAATATCCACACCAAATCAAGATCTCCTTGAGTGACTTTGCAAAACCAAACTCATTTGCTGATGATTGGGACTTCGAAAGTATTAACAACATGATGTCTGATCTAGTAATGTCTGCTAAATTTACAAAACATGATTATTTGCAAGGTTCTACAAATTATGATAGTATGTATTGCTATAACCACTATGGTAACCATTTTTTACATAAATCTGCACAACCTAGAAATGTTTTAAATTATAATCAATGGGAACATTGTGCAACACCTCCAAAAGGGAGCTCAAGAACTGTTTACGACAAATATTCATATTTTTCAGGTTTTAACACAAGTAATGCTGAAACATTTTATTATAAAATGTCAAACAAGACAGGGATGAAAACCATGATAACCAACACAAAGTTGATATATTCAGATTCATTCTTCGAAAAAATGAATACTTTTGGATTTGATTATTGGGACAAAAATGTTGATTTGAAAAGTGTTTGGGGTACAAAAGATTGGCAAGTACAGGGTATAGAAGCTTTGTTTAGAGCCTGCATGATCCCAGAACAAATGATATTTTTAAATGACACTGTTCAACAAACCACCTGTCTTGGCTTAGCCAAAATCAAAGATTTAAATAAACCGTCTATTCCAAAGCCAATAATGTTTAGCAATAACTCTGATACAGAGGAAGAGATAGACGTAAACCATATATTAAACCAAAACAGAACACATCCTGATTGGAAACAATGGTTGATCTGGCCCACAGATACAAATAACTGTCAAGATAGATTCCTGAATAAAACACAGGGTTTCAAAATGACCAGGCCAGACCCTAGATATCCCCAAAGACATCACCCAGGGATAATAACAACCTACAGTGTGGGCAAATTATGCCTTCAATGGCTACAAACTTCCACACTGCCCGAAATTAAGCAACACCTAACTTTACTTACTGATGGTGCTGACTTGCGTGATTTCATAATGGGACCACGCAAACAGCGTCAAAAGCGTTTCATAGCAGCCTCTGTATATGCAGCATACAATGAGGCCTGGAAGGTTACTCAAATTGAAACAGCAGAGAGAATACGGGAAATTGACCGTATTAATTTGGAAAAATCACTTTCTGTAGTGGACAATGGGTTAATGACTCTGTCCTCCAGAATTTTTTCTTTGGACAGCATTGTGTCGTCAGCAATCGATATATTATCGCAAGACTTACTGTTATTACAACATGGTCAGTCACAATTGCGTTCTATTGTACAGCTTGGCTGGACGTTGCAAAATCTGCGTTCAGGCTATGTGCCTTGGCGTTTAATCAACACAACGTCACTATTTCAAATCTTTAACCTTACTGATAGACAAATCGGTATGGCGCAAAAGGGTGCTGATTATACAATCTTGAGCATTGAAAAACTAGAAAGATTACCAATGACAATGTCAGAACGACCTGTCAGTGAATGGATAATCCACGGAATCATAAATATTCCAATCTCAACCTTCAGGTTTCAATACTGCCAAAAATATATACAGGCTGGCATGTACGAGAAATTGGGAAAGGGGTACCTTAAAACAACTTGGAACCTGCCCTATTCACATGCATGTGTCAGTAATAAAGGACAGAGAGTGTTTCTAAGTGGCAACAATTGTGCTATGTCACTAAGCGGCACGCTTCTGTGTAACGGAATTAGTTTGCATGGAGCCTGTGAAGGGAATTCATACAACCTTTCATGTCACCAGCAAGGCGCACCTGCAACTGAAATAGAACCATTCTTTCAAAGACTCTATAATGGGAGTTACATTCTTATTGTAGACCGCAGATGTTGTAGTCTTATGCCCGGGACTCCTTATCTAGTCACTATGACGGCGAAGGTCAAGTGCTGTGGACGTTCTTTATTCCCCAGCTCCTTTCCAGACAGGGAGGCAAGGGCATGGCCCAGTTTGAAAATTACTTCTATTCGAATAGATACTTTAAGCAGAATGAAAACAGTGCTTCTTCAGACGCCGACAAGGCTCACGTCATCAAAAGAAACGTATGATCTACAAGTCGCAAGGACGACTGCAGAGATACATACATTATTATCAACTAATTCCCCCGTACATTTCGCGGAAATCCTGAGCGAAATCTTAAATATTTCTGATACCACTGGGGTCTCAAAGGTATTTAAGACAGTATTTTCGATGGCATTAACACCATTCAAAGCCATACTGGGTATTTTTCCAGATTTCGTCCATTCGATTTTTGGCGGACTTCCCCTGATCCTGGGACTAATTGCAGGAATCCTATTCTTAGTCCTTATTTTTCGTTATGGCAACCCATGTCACAGATCAAACTCTCGCGACAATGGAAGAAACGATCCTAGCCATTGGATACCGGGACCGGATATCAAAAATCCTGGGACTATCCCGGCTTAGAGACCTGAACATGACTTGGTTTCTATCATTTCGACCAATGTGGCAAAGATGTGTTTTACCTGTATTGAGATGTCTGCTATGCGGAGAAGAATGCGTGTTAGACACCTGTCTGACGCTACAATCGGATGCGCCAGTGGATGCGGATACATTGTTGGTTCCTACCAAGGTTCACGCTTTGTGCTGCCCTCAAAGGCTACCAATCCTGATGACGGCATTCCTGGAATCTTCACCACTACGATTGAAGAGTAGTGAAGTTCAAGATGAAAGCAGCATTGAACAGGTACGACCTTCTGTCAGCAATGCGAATCAGAATGTCAATGCAGACAATCATGCGCACGAATGCATGGTTACCCCTATTTCCGACTTAGTGGAACTTTCCCATGAAGCTGTTGACAGTTTTTTCGAAAGCCTTAATGATATGATGTTCTCTCCGGAACAGAAATAGAGACTTTTGAGCAAGCTCGCACACGGCGTTCCCTGAATTCGGCCTTCAACTTTAAAAATAAAGTCACATGAACAATTCTTCCCACCAGTTCACGGACAACAATTTTTTAGCAGCCCCAAATTATTTTTCACAAATTTTTCGGGACACTTATCTTCTGCTTAAAGTAAGAAACTATTCCTAGAGAACTAAGATTTCTATTTTTAGATACTTTATAAACTGTAGTTGCCCGCTGGGATGTTCACAAATATTTTATTATGTGATGAAATGGTCTCGAACTTTCTTTCTGTATAGCCATATTAAGAGCCATTTCATGTGTATTTCTCATATACCAAATAAGCAATAATGTCTACAAATGCGTGTTTACTTTAGCGTTTAATTCATAGCTTAAGTGCATACAATATATATGACTGCAATTTTTCAGTATATTTGAACATTTCAAAATGCATTTATGTATTTTGGGGTGGTAAGGTATACACTATACTCTATAGTATGTTGTACTATGTTATACTATGCATAGATTAGTAAATATGACCATAGTTAGCGTGGAGTGGGTGTCATGTATTCCTATAGGTTCTGAATCAATCCCCCTATTCCTGACCCTATTCTGGTTAAACTAACTATCAAGTTAACTAACAGTCAGCCCATGAGGCAAGAAACGCCCCCATGATGCAGATACCGTTATCTGACGCAGTCACACTACGGCACAGGAACGTGTTATCTGATTAGGTCATAACGCTTGAGATCTAATTAGACAAGCGACATTCCTCCAGCCCCTGATAAGGCATACGATGTTCTCATAACAAATCAAACCTATGACAACCTGGAAAATCCGTGCGGCCATTGTTTTGATTTCACAGAGAACTTTAGTAAAGAATGTGCTAACGAGCAAGTCGTATGACATCTTTATTGACGTATCTATGTCCATCCTTACGTCAATCTCGGCACCTTTAAGGTATAAATATTGCCGATCTTGCCCTATGCAAACACACGCGTGGTGACGAGACGGAGCAGCCACACTTGCCGAAGCCGAGAGCAGGAGCAGACCCCGCTGGCAGCAGCCCCGCCTTCCTGACGCGCTGAGAGACGCGCTGCTATCTCAAGCCGAGAGACCCAGCACCGGCGCTTCTGGGCAGCCCTCGCAGGCAGCCTGGAATATCGAGAGCAGAGAAAGAGATACCATTCCTCATTCATCCTAAATTCCAGGTACAGAACTGAATAACCCCTCACAGAGAATTCTTTAGTTATTCACTTGGCAAAAACAAACTTAACTTAAACTGTAACTTTCTATTCCCGCCCACACATTAGACTTAGGTCAGGTACACGGGGTAGGCGTATTTAGAAACACCAGTTGAGTACGTTTAGTCAAATGTATATGTGTATGTAAATATATTTTAATCATTTTAAACATCATATGGCTCAGAAACCATATCAATGTTTTTACAGTATTATTTTATACTATTGCTTTTAATGTATGCACTTTACTTAACTGTAAGTATTGCAATAATATCGATCCATTTCTCTTGTACGAGAAAAGAGACTGATCAATAAATAACACCTTTTTATTGAACACGCCCGTCTCTTCCTTTTCTCTACAATCTGATGAGACTAAGAATGCACGTACTGACTGAGTAAAATAATTGCCTTGTGCTCACACGACTCTCGAGATTGACTCTTGATTAGGGGAGAGCAAAGTTGTCATGTTCTATGGTTGTCAGAAACTAAATCCCTTCTTGTCTAATCAGGGAAGTTAATTCCTCCTTGAACATTCGAGAAAGTTTCTAGCGAACTCTGAGCTACGCTGGCAAACCCAAAACTTAAGTCTAGTATCGACAGTAGTAGACCTAGTTAACGTCTGGCCTAGGCCTTTACTGCTGTAGGTATTATTCCAATGCGCAGAGCCTATTGGGAAAATAGGAACTACACTACATTCATTTATTTCAAAGATTCAGAAATAGACATTATCAATTTTAGGTTATAAGACACGAGTATTAGAAAAGGACAGATAGTTCCCAAAGTTAATTTTCTCCTAACTTCCCTAACTAATAACCGAAACTAAAACTCAGTTCTCATTCAAAGAAAATAGAAAATATATTCCAAGTCTTACATCTCAGGAAAATCAGCATCCCGACAGCATCTCAGGAGGAAATCGAAAGAGAGTTTTTTTCTTAAGAAAAGTCACGTCTTTTTATACCCTATTTCACTAACTTTATCTATCTACAAAAGTAACTGCCAGTACAAACTCAAGTCCTGATTGGACAATTTGAGGGTGGATGAGCGTCACCTCATCATTCTAATATTCATTTTCTGTAGCATCAGCTGAAATTAAAGAGTTCTTTGTTTTAAGAATGTCTGGCCTAGTCACGTTCTCAACTGGCAATATTGAGTTTCTTTCCCACGATTTACAATAGAGACGTCCATATTTGTTAGGAGTCATCTGAACTTTCGGGGTATGTTGTCCTTGAACATCTCTGTTCAGGCACAGGCAGCTCACATTCACTCTTGGTTCCGGCTGCACATGCGCAATACATCTTTCTTTCGGAGTTTACAGAAAACTTCCATTTTAATTTAGGCCTCACAGCACAGAACGGGAACTATCATAGAAACAAACACAAATAAAAGTTAAATATTGAAATATAACCCTTCTGTTTACCTCCCCCCATACTAAGGTTTTCCCTGTTAGTTGTTACCTAGCAAATAAGCAACACATATGCATGGTATGCTTACCTGTATTCATGTTTTTGCCACAAAATACATAAACAGAAAGCACATTTAATGCGCTTTTGATTATTTTAAAGCTTTTGCATTAGTAATCATCATGACAACATTAGTAAATTAGTCAGTTATATTTTTCCATGCAAGCAGATTAATATTCCCACGTGTATTTATGTGTGCATTCTATACTACGTTGATTAGTATACCAAACCACACAATTAATAAAGGTTACAGTTATGAGGAAATGTCTTCACGAGGGGTATACAAAATGTTGTTTCTTCACCTCGCTCCATCACTTGCAATAACGCAAAGAAAGGACTTTTCAATGTGAAATGGCCTCTACATGGGTAATAGAAGGGTTGGAGGAGCACTCTACTTATTCCAAGTTTTATATGGAAAAATGGTGCTACAGTATTTAAAATTTTGAATTTCCTAAGAGAGATTTGGGTTTTAGAACCTAGTGAACAGTGCACAGCACCAACAAGTTGACCAACTTTAACAGTTTCTCTACATGGGTAATACATAGCAGCTATTGCTGCAATGCCCATGGAACCAAGATAATAATATTAGTAATAGAGCTCCTCAATGCTTTATGAATTATCACTCAAATGCAGTGGGGGCCGACGCATTTCTTATGTAGTAGGATGGCCACGGGAGGTGGGGGGTTGAAATAATATAAAAGAAAAAAAGAAAAGACTTACCTGCCACTCTGCTTCCCCCGAGGGACGCCTTGCTGCTCCTCTCGTCTCTGTCGGGCCGGAAGGAGATGTGACCTAATGGCACAGGCTCCACACATAATCCAGACGCTGCTCTTATGAGAGCAGCACCAGGATTGGTCTGGGGGGCCTTGTTTGCCGCTCGGATAGTGCACTTGAGCCTGTGCCTTTTCTCCAAATCTGCTGTGCTGTGTTGGGGAAACATAAGTGGGCATGTGTGTTTGGCCGGCCTAGGGTGGCCCGCCAAGCACAAATGCGCACTTATGGGTGTACTCTACACTTCCTCCTTGACATGCCCTGCCCCGGCCTATAGGTATAGCGGGGCTCAGACAGACAGCATAAATAAAATGACAATAACTGTGTTATTGTCATTGTATTTATCATCTGCTGGCGCGGCTATGGGGCGACGCTCCTTCGCCATTACAGAGGGGCCACCCCTGCTCAAATATCAGCTTTAAGTAGATTTTTTTTAATTCTGCAACTACTCTCTAAACCTCTGCTTAGAAGGTCTGAAAATACATACACCTTCGTCTCATATAGACATTTGGAATTTTTGTATACATACATTAGTGCAACCAAACAAAAGATTTGAATTTAGTAGCCTTCATTGATAACAGGAGAGCTACTTATAGGTAGCGACGAGCTATTGGTAGGAGAATCCTGAACTAGAGAGTGGGAGCTCCATGGAGGTCTCTGTGGGTTGTTGTGCATATTGCAGATTAATTTAGAGGTGCATCATGAGAGCCCTGTGATTGAGTCTGGGCCAGGAATGAGATATGAGTGCATGTAGCAAGCCAGGGTAGCCAACATTAAACTGCATCACATTTCAACTAAAGACACAATATGAAGAAAGACTCCAGACTAAAAGCCCAGAGTTCTGCTCACCAAATCACCTTACCCACTTCAAACTCCATCTACGCCTGTGAGACCAGGATGAATTTGGTTATCTCTTATAACATTATGGCCAAGTTGCACCTCGGGTGGAGGGCTATATCACAGCGTCAGAAGAGATACTCTGGGTTGGCCTGTATTTGTTTGGTGCATTTTCGGTTGCATCCAGGTTGGGAGGTTCTTATTTGCTGGTGTATCTAACCTTCAGTTTGTTTAAATACCAGACTACTGCAGGAGACCAGAAAAATAACGACTACATTGTTGCGCTGAAAAAATGTAGCCATGCAGTGTCGAAAGTCTATTTATCAACAGCTCAAACTTACTTCAAACACAGATCCAGCAGGTCGTGGGGAGCAGCAGAGTAAGTATTCTTCAGTGAAAGAATAGGATAAAAAAGTGAGCAGTAGTGCAACTTCCATCATTGCAGAAGAGAAATAACAAAAAAGCAAAGCAAGCTTCCTTGGCACACCTGTCTCACATGTGAACAGGTACAGCATAGACTGAAGCGTGGCAGGCTGTCCTTGTGGAGCGTGGGCAGCAGCTCGGAATGTTTCCTCCCTTATAGGAGAAGCACAGGCAGCCCTAGAATAAGTGCATTCACACACTAAAAGTCGCAGGATTAACAGCAGCAGTGCAAACTTCAAGTGTGCCCTAAACAAGTGAGTCATGCCCAGCAGCAGTTCAAGCATTGCTCACACACTGAACAGGAAGAACACAAGCAGGAGCAGTGCTATTTCCATAACAAGCAGAACAACCCATTAAAAACACAGCAAGCTTCCCTCATACAGCTCTCACACGATGTATGTGTCTGGCATTGAGAGAGACAGAGAACGCTCTCTCCTCACACACACACACAGAATTAGAGCAGCACGGACAGCAGCAGTAACATGCCCTCCCTCACAGGCAGCTCTTAATTTGAGCAGGTGGTTTCTGGTGCTCGTTGCCTGCACTTAATTGTCAGCATCAGCACTTGTGACAGGCTGCCACATGGTGGCGCTGTCTGGCTAATTAGGGATCAGCACATCTGTTTACTAATTGAATATACAATAACAGTGACTAATACATGACACCTAAGGAGCCCTTCATATACCTTTGGGGGGCCTGGAATAATATGAATTTTAATTGTCACACTTGTTAGAGTGTATTGGCTAGTAGCTGTGTTGTTACTATGATTGGCAGCATAGCAGAGGCAATGTGTGGTGCAAGCTGCATTGGCCTCCTCACGAAGGCCCTGACACTAAGTGTTTTTAAAAAAAAAAAAATTAAGCACTGCTCACAGGGAAGCGTGGGCAGCACCAGGTAAACAAAGAATTCACAAACAGGAGAGGTGCAGCATGAACAGCAGCGGGAAAGACTTCCCTCATACTCAGAACAAGTGAATCATATGCACCAGCGGTGCAAGCTTTCCTCACACACACAAGAGCACAGGCAGAAGTCATGCAACTCCCATCACATGCAGGATAGAAACAGCATTGAAACAAATAATCCCTCACACCCAGAACAGGAACAACATGAACAGCAGAAGAGCAAGCTTCACACAAGTACACAAAGCACGAGGTAATCGTGTTCAGCTCCAGTGCAAGCATTCTTCAAACTCACAAAAGGAAGATGTCATGTCATGTCAAAAAATAACTTTATTTGGTTTATCATAACCATAAAGCATATACATCACAATTATTTATTATAAAAATTAAAAGCGAAGCATTTTTCAAGTCCGTTAAAATATTTACACTTTCTGTAAAAAGGGGTATTTTCTTTTCCTAACCTTTAATCTTTCCCAGCTTTCATGAGCAAATTTTCTACTAATGTCATGAATTTTACCCCTCGACATGTTAAAATGTTCGATGAAGCGCCCATCCAACTTGTTACCGCGTGTCTACAGGTACGAATGTTTAAGCCAATAAAGACAGATTTCAACAAGGTCCTTCTTTCAGCGTTTACTGATGTACAAACGCACAATAGGTGGCTTAAGGACTCTGTGTGGTACCCGCATAAACGACATGCCTTTGTTTGCTGTTTATTTTTCCAGGAGGGGACCAGGTCCTTCGAATTGTAATCACCAAGTCTAAAAGCCATAAACCTCTTTTTTAATGACCGAAAATGTGCTATTAAGTAGGGTTGTGGTTTTAGGCTTAAATATGAGTTTATTACGACCCATGCATGGCGACGTTTAACCAATCTCCTTTTATCTTCAATAAATGATAAAACCTTTGCCCTGTTATTACAGACTTTGTTGAAAGAGGATCTTTCCAACTTGCTGTTCCATACTTCTTCCAATTCTAGTACCTCCAGGGCGATTCGCAAGTGATCACCCCAGGTATTTGGGTTTCTTTGCTCACATTGTAATTTTATTTCGGTCCAGCATAGGTTGTTCAAAGATCCAATTTCTGCTGCTCTGAATTTCCAGCATAATTTTACCAAGATTGCTTTCCTTTGGAATTCTTGGTTCTGGAGCCCGAATTCCAACCGTATCTGTGCAGGCGAGGAACCTTTAAAGAGATTGAATACTGATTTGTAGAGCCTAATTTGTAATGTGTTTAGGATCTCAATTTCTTGGCCATGCCATGTTTCCAATCCATACGATAAGGTTGGGAGCAATTGTGCTGCCATTATTTTTAAGAGATGACCATAAGAAGGGCATTCCAATTTCTTTTACAGTTGTTTGTAGGCAAAGATTAATGATTGGGCTTTCGCTGTGATCTCCCTTTTCTGGTCTACCCGGGACAAATTTCTTGCCAATTTGATGCCAAGGTATTTATAAGCGCTTATTTCTTCTATTTGTGACGTTTTTGCATACCATTTGTTTTTTCTTGTCCTCGTGCCCACCAGTCTTACCACCTTGGTTTTTGATTTGTTTAGTTCCAAGCCTTGTTCATCCAGGTAGTCTATTAGTATATTTATGGTCCTTTACAGCCCTATCGCGGTTTGGCTCAACACCACGATATCATCTGCATATTGCAGAAATTGGATTGGCTCATTCGCCAATTTTGGCGGGTGTCAGTTTACTTTTTGTAGATAGTTATTTAAATCTGCTAAGTATAAGTTAAATAAACATGGTGAGAGTACGCAGCCTTGCTTTAATCCGTTTGTTATATTTATTTTTGACGATACTCTTCTTCCGTCTCCCAACTTTACGGTAGCCCATGTTTCTCTGTATAATTATGTTATAGCTTCAATCAGTGGTTGTGGGAGTCCCCAGGCTTTAAGTTTCTTCCACAAGTGATCTCGTGGCACTCTATCGAAAGCAGATTTTAGGTCGATGTAACAGGCCATTAGTACTCCCTTTTTCCTTTCTGCTTTCTCCATCAGGATCGTTAATGCTGATAAATTTGAGATGGTACCCATGCCTTGTCTAAAGCCTGTTTGGAATTTTGGGATGATGGTGTTATCCTCTGTCCATTCTTGCAGGTGTCGTAAGATACATGATGCAAAAAGTTTGGCCTCTACCATCGATAAGGGCAATTAACCAGTAGTTACCCGGTTCCGTTCTGCTACCGTTCTTATAAATTGGATGAAGGAGGTTACCGCTCCAAGACCTTGGCATCTTGTTGTCACAAAATAATTGATTGAAGAGGGGTGTGAGGTATTTGGCCCAGATTTCCAGATCACGTTTAAACAGGGCATTTGGCAGTCCGTTTGGTCCTGCAGCACCTTCGGATTTTAGTTTTTTTATCAGGAATTTTGTATGCTTCACTGTTGTCAATGGTGTCTGTTCGTTTGCTTCCCAGCTAGTTTGGGCTTTCACTCCCTCCGTTATGGATCCGGTTGATTCTAGCTCTGATGCCAATCCTATTACTTCGTCTATACTTTCTTCTTCGTATGTTTGTGGTCCTGTTTTGGGGTTGTACAATTTATCTATATAATTCAGCCACGTTTTTTCACTTATTCCTACATTTGGTGCAGTTCCATTTCCTTTCATCAGCTTGTTGATTAGGCCCCAAAATTCTCTGCTGTTCGGTAGTTTACTTGCCCACAGCAGGTCTTCCCATGTCTTTTCTGTGTGTTTCCTTTTTTCCACTCTGCACTCTTCCTTATACTCTTTCCTCAATTTTTGGATCTTGCCATTATCACTGACTCTTTCTTTTCTAAATACTCCAGCTTGTTTTCTAATCTCCTTGGCGATGTTTCTTTTTTTGTTTCGCAACTGAATTGTGTACCACTGCTCTTTATTTGCCCCATATGTGCCATTGCTTCCTGGTCTACATGGAAATGTATCCAGTAGTAACGTGTTTAACTTTTCCCAATCTTTTACTAATGCGTACGCTTGTGGCTCCTTGACATTGTCTATATGTTTTTTCACCGTGTCCATTATCTCATCAATTATTGTTCCTCTCCATTTGAGTTTCTTTAAATTATAGATTTCAGGTAATGAAGCTAGCGATGCTACCCCCTCTCTTTGTAGAATGTTTAGGCATAGGACTGTTTCTTGAGGGAAATGGTCACTCTCTGGTCTTGTTATAATGCGAAAATGGTCGATCAGGGATGCCAGGTCTTTACTAATTACTGTGTAATCTATTATTGAATGTTTGTTTCCGCATGAAAAGGTGATACCTGCTGGTTGGTCTCCCTTGGTGTTTCCATTTAGTATGACGAGGCCTAAAGCTTTCAGCTCGTTCCAAACTCTTTGAGTTTTATTCTTGTTGTCTTTGTCCCCCATTAGGTTGCAGTTAAAATCGCCTGAGATTATCGTCTCATAATTTTGGTGTGTAACTTGTAACGTTTTTATTACATTGATCAGATTTGACAATTTTTCAATTTTCTTATTCTTTTCAGGATGGATGTATATGTTTAGAACGATTAGCTTCCTCCCCACTCTGTTTGTGGGGAAGTTCCATTCCAGTTTTAATATTTGGATCCAGTTTTCTCCGGAATCCATTTCTTCTATTTTCTAGACGTAATCTGCTGTTGTATATATGGATAAACCCCTTCTTGGGTGACCGTACTTGGCGATTTTTTCTGCCATTATGTGAAATTCTTCATATCCCGCTATGTGCTTTGGTGTTACATTCCACGTTTCTTGTAGCAGGATGATGTTATATTTACTCAAAAAGGAGATGGTCTCTTGGTCTTGTTCCATTTCTTTAAATCCATGGACGTTCCAGGAGCAGATAGTTATGTTCCCGTCAAATTGCTTAGTGACCTTCTTATTTTGTTCCCCACTAATTATATTATTTTCATCAGGATTGGTGTAGATTCAGCGTGTGGGGTATCCAGGACCAATCTTGATTTCCTACTGACTGAGTGGTTGATTGTCTAAGAGTTATGTTTGTTGGGCGGGTATCCCTGGGTGTTTGTTGGGTTATGGACTTACTTCTTGCCGCTTTTAATAGGAAGAGTGCAGGCAAGGGCAGTGCAACGTCCATTGTGCACAGAACACAAAAGGCAATGAAACCAAGCATCCTTCACACCCAGAGCAGGTGTAGCGTGAATACTATTTCTATATTCTGGAATGGATATGCCCTACGATGTAAACTGAAACTTCTTTGATAGTGGATGTTTTTAACCTCTGATTATCAATAAAAAGAAGTTTTATAAAAAGTGTAACATGAATTGCAGCCCAGCAAGCTTTACACACACACACACACACACACACAGAACAGGTGCAACACGAGCAGCATCAGTGCAGGACTCCCCTCCTCACAGAAAGCACCTGGGACACACTTCAGTCACGCGCAGAAGACGTGCAGCATGGGCAGCAGCAGAGCAAACCTTCTTCATACATACAGAACATGTAAAGGGTGCAGCAGGTGTGCTCGGCTCATCACACGGTGAAAAGTGGCAACACAGGTAGTACAAGATTCCCTCACTTACAGAACTAGTGCAGCATAAGGGCCACCATTTCTCACACACAGAACATGTAAAGGGGGCGGCAGCGGTGCATAGTTCATCACGCACAGAAAGTGGCAGCACTGGTAGTGCAAGCTTCTTTTACTTACAGAATTGGTCCAGCAGTAGCAGGGTCACACGTCCCTCATAGATAGAACATGTAAAGGGAGCAACAGCAGTGCATAGTTCATCACACTGAGAAAGTGACAGCACAGGTAGTGCAAGCTTCCCTCATTTACAGAAATAGTGCAGCATAAGCAGCAGCAGTGCACACGTTCCTCATTCACAGAATATGTAAAAGAGGCAGCAGCAGTGTAGATTTCACCGAACAGGGCCAACACGGGTAGAGCAAGCTTCCCTCACACGCAGAACAGGTGCAGCATGGGCAGAGCAAACATCCCCCATACATACAGAACATGTATGGGAGCAACAGCAGTGCATAGTTCATCACACAGAAAGTGACAGCACAGGTAGTGCAAGCTTCCCTCATTTATAGAAATGGCGCAGCATAAGCAGCAGCAGTGCACACGTTCCTCATTCACAGAATATGTAAAAGAGGTAGCAGCAGTGTAGATTTCACCAAACAGGGCCACCACGGGTAGTGCAAGCTTCCCTCACACGCAGAACAGGTGCACCATGGACAGCTGAGGAGCAAACATCCCTCATACATACAGAACATGCAATGGGGCAACAGCAGTGCATAGTTCGTCACACAAAGAAAGTGGCAGCACAGGTAGTGCATGATTCCTTCACTTACAGAACTAGTGCACAATAGGCAGCAGCAGTGCACACATTCCTCATACACAGAACATGTAAAAGGGGTAGCAGCAGTGTAGAATCCATAGAACGGGAGCAACACAGGTAGTCCAAGTGTCCCTCACACGCAGAACAGGTGCAGCATGGGCAGCAGCAGTGTAATCTTACGCATGTGCAACAAGGGCAGCAACCAAGCATGTTCCATTATGCACACAGCATTGGGTGAAGCAAGGGAAGCTGCAGTGCAAGCTTCCCTCATATACAGACCATGAATTGCTCAGATAGAGGCAGTGCAATGTCCCAGCACATACACAAAATGTACTGCCAAGAGCAGTGAAGCTTTCACACAGAGTAAAGGTAAAGCACAGGAAGCATCCTTACAAACATACTTTATTCACTTAACAGGTGCAACATGGGTGTCAGCAATACAAACTGTCCTGGCTAATAAGAAATGTACAGAATAGCCAGAAACAGTGCAAGCTTCACTTCCACAACTAATAGGAACTGCACAGGCAACCATTATCCAAGACTCACTAGAACAGGCAGAGCAAAGGGAGTAAGAGTGCAAGCTTCCTTTTACACGTTTGAACACCATTTAAAAACAGAAAAGCAGTGCAAGCTTCCCTCGCACACAGGGAAAAGGCACAACATGGAAATTAGCAGTGCACGTTTCAAGCACACAGAAATCGGATTTGTGTAAAGTTTCTCCCATAAACAGAAATGGTACAGCGCAGGTAGCAGCAACAGCAACACATGTCCGTCGCGGATATAGAAGACGGGCAGCATGGACATTGTGAGGCATGCTTACACACAGATACACAGGCCACACTGCCAAGTGCAATGCATGCTTCACTAACATGCACAGCAGGTACAGTAAAGACAAGGGTAATGGCAGTGCCTGCTTCCACCATACGCATAATTGTAGGACGGCAGCAGAGATTGATCAGGCGCCCCCCACGACTAGAGGAGAAGCGCCCTTAGTTGCGCCACAGGACCGAGCCGAGCTTCCTGTGGGCTAGAGAGGTGGGGGTCTGCAGGTGACGTATGGGCAGGGATGGTCCCTGTGACGAAAAGGAAACCGAATCCTATGGGGGCTATTTAAGAGGGTACGTCCAGGACCTCCTCCTCTTTGTCTCCTGGGACCCTCTCGAGGTAGCGTCAGGAGCGTCAACAACCACCCACCCACCCGGCAGGATAACAAGTCTGGTGGCGGAGCGCTGACTGTTAGCAACAAAGGTGCAGACACAACAATGGTGGTTCAGTGCCTTGAGGGACCCCCAGGAGGGGGTAAAATTGCAGTGTGCTTTAGGTTGGTGGGGAGGAGGGACTGGCCTGACGGTGGTCCTCGACTCTACTGCCCTAACCTGCCACTTATGGACTGAGGTCAACCTTTGGGAGGCTGCTTGTGTTCAGGTATCCCCGGCGGGCCGGTGTGCTATGTGGTGCCCTTGATTTCAAAATGTAATTTTCAACAATTTGTAATTGTTTGCTGTAGCACATTGGGGCCTGACGGCACAATGTGCGCAGTGGAGCGTTCAAGTGTTTGGTCAACTTGATACAGAGATTATCTGTAAAGTGATTCTTAATTCCTTACTGCCTTAACATGATATTGACTTGAGACTGTGATGCCATGTCTAATAATATATATACATATATCCAAATAGGATACGGAGTGTGAGGCTATGTGTAATCATCTACATATATATATATATATATATATATCCAAGTAGGATAATGGTACTCTCCTTGTACATGGTGGAGAATTTTCCTGTTTTATTTGAATAAATTCTACGCCTTGGACACTAATAAATGGTCTGGTGATTCCTTGGGCTTAGTATTGTATTTGGGCATGACGGGCTGTGTGGTGAAGGATGATGGAAAGTGGAGCTGGGTGGGGAGAGAGAGTGTCATGTTGTGCGCACACTATAATTATTCACCGGCACAGCCTGTAAGAGAACTGCAAGCTTCTTACACATGGAACAAGTAGAGGTTATAACTAAGCAATCTTCCTCGCGCACATACACACAGAGCAAATACAAAGCTGGCAGCAACACCACTAGCTTTCCTCAGACGCACAAACAAGTACAGCACAGGCAGCAAAACTGCAAAAACTCACAGACAGACACACGTACAGCAATAGTCACACACACAAAACACACACATCTCAGATTTAAGAAGTGAATAAGAGGTGCAACACTTACTCCCGATAACCGCCACTTCACTCCCATCATGGGGCATGGTGAAAGAGATGTGGCCGAAACCGAAAGCCGCCTAGGGTGATTCTCCTTCATGTGTGGACTTCTCAAGTTTTCCAGCTGTGTGAGTGATAAGCTCAAGAAGTCAGCAGCGTATGTTTTCCATTCTGGGACATGTAGTCCTGGTTTTATAATGAAGTGAAGAAAACATAATATTCAATGCACCCAAAAAACCTCTAGAGTGGCATCACAAGCCACGACTTTACAGGAAGTGGCATCTCAGGAAGTGTCATCACAAGAAGTGTCATCAGATCTAAAGCCCTCACATATGTTTAGCAGGTGTGTCATGTGCACGTTTGAGCGCACTGCGAGGATAATGACCTATGGACGATGATATGTGACTTCTACACCTTGCAACCTTACACTTATGGAATTGTGAAAATTGAGCTGCCTGCGTATGGTGCTTTCGTCAGCCTAGGTTAACCCGCCCGGTGTGGGCAGAGGCGTGTAACAGAGGAGGGGGTTCTCTTACTATGAGCAGAAGGGTCGCACGCAAGACAGCGACATTCACATCAGACAAAGGCTGTCGCTGGCTGCAGCAGCGCTGTTGTCAAGGAGAACGAGCCAGCGACTCGGATAAAACACGCCCCCCGCTCACGCCGAAAACAAACCGAGCCTCAACAACCCTCGGCGCCACCGGCAGAACCAGTGGGGCGAGCGGGCACTCCCCGTCAGCGAGCTGTCACCTGCGGGCGGATTGTCTTGTTGTCGCCTCAGCCGGAACACATCCCTCGGGCGCGGGAATTTCCCTCGCAGCGCGTGTCTGTCAGGTCAGGGCGTCGGTGGGCTGCGGGCACCCGGTGAGGGAGTGCACTGAACCCCGCCGGGGCGGACAGACGTCGCCATGGCCTTCCGTCAGGGCGGCCCCTGCACCTGCGGCGAGGGGGGGCAGTGCGCCGCGGCGCCGGCCCCGCCGGGGAAGGGTCCGGGCTGCAAGGCCTGGGAGGAGGCCCCCCCGGACGAGGAGCGCGTGGACTCGGGCTTCCTGGACAGCTTCCGCTCCGACTGCTCGCTGGACGGCGAGAAGAGGAGCGGGGAGGCCTCGGCCACCCCGCTGCGGGACCCCGGGGCCAACCCCTGGACCTTCCTCACCGACGAAGGCGACACGTAAGGAAACACCTGCTTTTTATATAGCGCTTAATGGCTAATACAGCTCATGTATTTTAAAAAACAAATATACTGGCTTCAGACGCCAAAGCCACAAAGCCCTGAGTGACGCGCTGCACAGGTATTAATTACATTGTGCTGCCAGATACTGATAGTCCAGTGCAAAATGCCGAGGTAACCCTTATCCGGCAGAAACGTTACAGCACCAGATCAGCTGTTGATTACAAAGGGCTGGAGAGGCCCTAGCAGAGTCCTCGCGCCCTGGGGTCTGTGCATGAACGAACAGCTCATCCAGCCTAGGGTTTTGATTTGCATTCTGAGGCTAGTGATCCTCTTTTACCCCTTTCAAGATTTCGGACCCCAAAGTTGGTGATGCCAAAAGATAGATATGAACAATGTGTTTTTTATTCGTGAAATTGGGAGCTTTCCAAAGGCATTTGTGCAGAGTAACCTTGCTCTGTTGTGGGTGGTAGCAGCCAAGTCTGGGCTGTGGCCGTTGATAAGATGACGGTAAAAGGTGATCAGACCATAAACTTTGGAACAGGTGTCCGGACCTTTTACAGTTAGACATTGGGGTTGTCAGGGCACAAGTCCTAAAAAAAGAAGTGGGGGGACTAACCTAGTTAGACATTACGGCTCGCGACATCATGGCGCATGACATCACACATGGCATCACAGGAATTGACATCATAGAAAGTGGCATCACAAGCCACGACTTTACAGGAAGTGGCATCAGATCTAAAGCCTTCACATATATGTTTAGCAGGTCTGTCGTGTACGTTTGAGCGCATTTCGAATATAATAGCACAGTGACCTATGGAAGATGATATGTGACTTCTACACCTTGCAATCCCCCAGTTTTATATAACACATCATGTACATTCATTTACAAACTTATATAATGTATTGTACATGTAACTTGCGCATGTTGATGTAACCCTGCATTGGGATGAATAGGGCTATAAAAGAAAAAATAGTGGTACTTAGATTATCTCAACGCCGCCTCAGGTGTAGTAAGTTCTATATGAATGCAATTTGCTGTGTGTAAATATTGGGAAGGACCAACACAGGGCACGAGTCCTAAAAAGAGAAGTGGGGGGACGCTGTCACCGGAAGTGACGTCACGACAGGAAGTGACGTCACGAAAGGTGCGCTCCGATCTCGTCCCAGAGAGGCCAAAGAGTGAAGTCCAGCTGTTTGGCAGAGGGGACGGCGTCCACCCGGTAAAATAAGTGGGGGGACGCTGTCCACCCACGTGGTTCCCCGACTCAAGCCCTGGACCAACACATCTGACATTCTTACAGTGCATGCACATCTCCTAAACAGGAACTGAACAAAGTGAAAACAACGTGAAAAGCTGCCTTTCTTAAGTATGTGTGAAGTGCTAACCTTTGTTTCCCCTCCGCTTCATTTGCATCAGGTGTGATGCCCCGGACTGCTCCCAACCAAGAGACTCACAAAAGGAGGCCGGATGAACCCTCAAATGCGGCCTTTTTTATGGGCCCAGAAGGAGTCTTAAATAAGAAAGCCCCGCCCCCTGCACCTTGTTGCAGATGGAAAGCAGACAATGTGCAGGCGCTGCTGAAAGTGTCCAGGTGTTTGGAAATTACACCGGGACGAGTTCAGCACATTATTCAGTGGGGCCCAAATTCTTGGCAGGGTGACAGTTTACCCTGTGAAAATAGTGGGTGGACGCTGTCCACCCACGTTTACCCCCGACTCATGCCTTCGGGGTTTTACAACATCCGGGGGAAACAGGCTCAGATGTGGTGCTATGGGGAAGGGAAGAGTCCAAGTAAAACTTTGGCCTGTGTTCTGAGGCAGAGCACTAGATACAGTCACACCATAGTGCTGTCACATATACGTCTAAAGTTAGCCTGGTTACAACCACCAGAGACATAATAAGTGCATTTATCATGTGCTTTTGCACTGGATAGTTCATCTCACAGCAGTGGCATAATTCAAAATGACCCCCCCAACAGAATGTGATGAGGGCCCCTTGTGTCCCATATCTCACAGATATTATTTGGCCTTGGGCTGGCTGAATGTGGGCCTCCTTAAGGTTTGTAGAGGCCCAGAAGGGCTGCCGTGCCCTGCATAGCAGGGGGTTGCGTTATTCCCCTACCTCACAGGAAATAAACCGCAACACACAAGTGCATGCTTGTTTAGAGCATATAGTGCTATATTTAGCAACCGGTGTCACAAGAGGTAGCATATCTGCACCAATAGAAGTACTTCTTGAATGAATGCAAATGTATTGCTTTTTAGAATTCATAAACATTGGCAGTAGTAATTTTGGAAAGTTGCCGAGTCTCAAGTTTCCAGGCATACTACTGGCAATACGACATCTGAATGCTTTCAAATTTGGCTTGCCACTGGCAGTCATTCGGGGTAGCATTCCAAACCATTGTTTCTCGCCCACTGTGCTTCTATAGACTGAAGGCCTGATTAAGGGTTGGGCAGAGGGAGTAAAGTTAGACAGGGTGGCAGAAGACTTTACGTATGCCACCCTGCCCTTACTCTGACTGCCAAATGTAGGGATGTCCACCAACTCTGCAAGCATCTCTATACACTGGCAGGAACCGCCTTCATGGCAAGTCCTCTCAATGTAGGAAACATTTGACAGACTGCTCTGTCAAACATGACGGCTGGTCCTCAAACCTTTCCAATTGTTTCTTATTTTTCAAAGACAAACTCCCAAAGCAGGAGTTCATTTTCGAAAAATGAAAAAAACTGATTATCCACACAGCATGGGAGTTTTCTCCGGGTGTCGGGGTAATTTTTCTTTTTTTACTGTCCCTCGACGGACAGAGTAAAAAAAAAAAGCCATCTAACAGTCTAGTCTAAGTAGTGCAGCTGGTTGGATGGCTTCCAACTGCGCCTACTCTGTCAGGCCATCAAAGGAAGATATACCGACAGAGTAAATTTTACTCTGTCAGCATAAAACATGTGGTCCACCTGACTCAAAATTGGCCAGGCAGACTTTTAGTTTGGAAGGCTGGGTACTCCATCACCGTTGCAATGGAGAAACTCTCTTCCAAACTCTAAATCGGCCCAAGAGGCCCACCTAAGGCAAATCAGTAGTCCCCATTGGAACAGTCCATCCCGAACCATGGTCAGCTCACCCGTTCGCTCTGCAGCCCCCTTTTTTTTAGTTGAGAAATTTGGGATTCACATCCCGAATATCACTGACTAATCTTCATCCCTGTTTGGAAGAAATAAAAATGTGCCTCCCACTATTTTCAGTCAATCCTCTCTAAAAACTGGAACATGATCCGAATTTGTCAAAATCTGCCCAGACAGATGGGGAAACACCAGGACCGTCTTGGCAAATTTGGGACGCCTGGCCATCCTACCTTGCGTGAATCTCTTGTCAAAGAAGAAATAGTGAGCACAGTTGACTGACCAGTGCAAACCCAAGGCCTCAAAGGCCTAACAGCTGATTCGTAAAGAATATAAGGACATTCAGACCCAGAATCTCTTGATTGTCTTTGGGAAAGCACTAAAGATGGTGTGTACTCTCAGAGGAGGCAGCCTTAACAATTCTATTCAAACCTGGTAAAACCTGACAGCTTGCACCTTCTGAAGACCGCTAGCCCTATAAATACGGACAATTGAATCCTTGGCAAAATAATTGGCAAATATTGCAAAATAATTGCCACAGATGGGGTAAATTCACATGCAAAGTAGGCCTTCAATTAGTTTGTTCTCCCTTTCGATTAATACTTAAGAGAAAGGTGTTTTCACCTATCTCTGTCCCATCATTAAAATATATTCTGCCCCATCAGGCATGATCTTGGTTACCTGTTATCAGACAGACCACTTTGCATTCTGCAGGGGGACACATCAGGGCGTCCCTGTTGCCATGTTATTTACCATAGCAATGGAACGCCTTGTCTGTTGGCTGAGGGAGCCCAGTTCCCACAGAGGCCTTGCATTTCTATCCAGAAACCCCTGATTTCCCTCTATGCAGAAAGTATTATGCTCTTTAAAAAAACGTCAACCTACGTGGAATCCTTTAGATTCGGGTCATTCTCTGGCATTCAAATTATCTGTGCTATATCAGAAATGATCTTACTTCTCCTCAACACACGGCAACCCCAGATGGAGCACCCAATACAGTAGCACACAGACTCTGTACACTACCATGACATTCACACTCATCATGACAAAGGCAGATATTGCAAGATAACTAAGGCCGCCATCATGGAACAAACTGGGTTGCTCTGCTTCTGTCTATGGCTGGCAAAAATGCCTGTGTTAAAATGGTGGTGGTCCCCAGATTCGTATACCTAGTTAATAACATCCCAGGTCCCAGCAGTAGAACCTTCTTTTTGAACCTGCTGTTGCCGATGTTCAAATTGGTTTGACATGGTGCAGCCTCACTCTCCCATGCAGAGTCTGTTATGCAGTGGCTGGATAAAGGGCAGCAGGTGGACCAGGTATGCGGGTCATCTCTCTTTAGGTACCAAAGGCACCGCATTGATGTGAGCCCTGAGCCTGCTCCTTCGCGGACCTCCATCCACCCCATGGCTCGTTTCGACTTCCCATCTCTTGTTCCTCTCTGGCTCCATCCCACATTCAACTTCGCCCCTGTGTGTTTCCTGTCCATGATCATAGTGTCCTCTGGTCAGCTGGCGCGCCTACCAACAAGGACATTGCCTTTCTACTGGCTCCCATACACAGCAGTGGATCTGTAGTCCTGGACATTGAAAAACACTTACTTTGCTTCTAAACCACAATTTGAAGTATATTGGTATCCTACCCACCAACTGTTACAGCATGTTATCAGAGAGGAAGCCCAAACTCACGCAGGTACGGGGCAACACCACGCCTGGCAGGCCGTATGGCGTGGTCCTTTCATGCAACATGTATAAAGACGAGCTGGAGGTGACTTACTAACTTCCCTATTATGCCACTCATAGACAGCCCTGCACCTCCATTAACAGGGCAATGGCTGGGTAGGAAGGTACTATAAGACAGGGCCTTCACTCAACCGGGCCACCTTTTCCTGGACAGCACATTTCTAATCAGGGCCAGTATAACTCGGGTCAGGCTATGGCGAATATGTAGACTTAAGACAAAGTCATACTGCATGAGAAAGGAACTTGGACACAACTTTGAGCGATAAATGCTGTGCTCAAATTGCGATCATCTCTTTAAACTATAGGCATAAACATTTCCAATTCAGATTTCTACTATGGACGCACTACATTTCAGCCCACCTACACAAACTTGACCACAATTATGTCTCTGCACGCTAGAGCGTAGGAGACACTACATTTCTGGGAGGGACACGGACAGCAGGGGAAGTGCTAGAGGTATGGTTTGTTACCAAGAGGCACATCACAAACCAAGCCCCCAACTGATGTAAATCAGGCCACAGATGTCATGAAAAAATATGATAAAAACTATAAAATTAAAAATATATTTTTCTACATTTGTCAGTGTGGCGATTAAGTGCCTATCACTGAATTGAGCGGCATGTGTCACTCAGTAAACCAATCAATCAGGATTTATAAAGCGCGGCTGATCACCGTATGTCATTTGTAGTAATTTTTAGTCATTAAAAAAAAAATGAAACATTCATACATACCCACATGCACTGACGACGTTGCTACAAGTTACCCACAATGTCATTTGTCATCTTCTCTATTTATTGTTATTCAATGTTAAGCAAGATTATTTTATATTAACCATATATAAATGAGATTTATGCAGAAAACAGACCACTGTACCGAATTACTTCAATGTACTCACAAACTGGATGGTTAAGGAAAATGACACATAGTCAAGTAAAGCAATGGGCAGTGGATCACACACTTTGGTCAACAGGGGAAGCTAGGATTTGAGCCCCGGACCGCATATTGTACAGCAAGAGACTGTAGGGTTATATTCTTCTTTCTCCCATTTAATGTCAACGGTCAGTGCTTTATGTTTAAGTATTCAATTGATGTTATTGATTTGGTATTAGAATATAGTTTAATAAATACACTTATTGCACCTAAATAAAACTGACACTACATACGTCTACATAGTCGTAAGATTTAAGGGTGTGCTTTTATGCTCCCCAAGCCGGGACATCAGCTGGAGAACCAAAGCTCACTCCGGCTGCTGTCAATGATTAATATAGACGCGAAGGTCCTCTCTAAGATTCTCGCCAATAGATTGCGAGGGATTGCTTGTACGTGAAGTTTATCCCCCAGAAAAGCACCCTTATGAACATCTGTAAGCTCACGCATGTCATGCATTCTGTGTGTGACTCATGGACTTATATGGTGGTGGTAGAATTAGACATAGAGAAGGTCTTCGACATAGTCAATTGGGGATACCTGAGGATGGTGCTTTCTCATGCCCGGTTGAGGGTGCAAATGCTCACGTGGATATCTCTGCTGTAATCTGCGCGATCAGCGAAGGTCTAATCTGGATAGATGGTCTCCGACAAGATTGAGGTACAGCTGGGAACTAGAAAGGGATGCCCCCTTTCCCATCTGCTGTTCGCTCTGGCTATTGAGCCATTGGCGCAACATCTGCGGTCTGAGTTTTGGGGCTAGGGGATACAGGTGGGAGATACCGAGCATATAGTGTTCCTATACATAGATGACGCTTTTACTTAGCGTGAACGTGGGTAAGTCCCTGGTTTTCCCTTTTGTGAGTTGGACTGGGGATCCTAGGGGTCCCCTCCCTGACTTGGGCCTGCGCTGGGAAAACAAATGGTTCCACTACCTCGGTATACAGGTGGCACGTGCTGCCAAGTGACAATATAGATACAATATGGGCAGAGTCCTGGCCGGCCCAGAGACCTCAGTAGCTTGCTGGAGTAAATAACCATTATCAGTCGCTAGTAGGGTGGTGCTTGCCAAAATGGTATTTCTGCCCTGCTGTCTCTTTGTGTTGCAGAACACGCAGTTTCCTGGTGCGTGCTCAACATGGAAGACGTTGGACAGCCCTCTGGGGGCTCTGGTTTGGGCTGGCAAAATCAGTAAGGGAGTGTTCCGGGTCCTTAAATTAAATATGGAAAAAGGGGGGCTTGGACTGCCGGAAATAGAATTATACTACATGGTGTCTCAGTTACAACATGCCACACACTGGTGCGCTGAAGGCCCCAACGAGGAGAAAAGACTACTGACAGGCACAGTGGGAGAAGCTAAACTGCCCCTTTGCCTCATGGCAGGAGCCCGGGCGAATACAAGGTACACATACATAGTACGGCAGATTAGCCGTAACACATAGGAGTTGGCGGTCCGTCGAGTCCTACACCTGGTCCCATTTTCTATGCGCCTACCACTGTGGTGGTTGAGGACCTTTTTTCAAATTAAGGAGGCCATGTCCATAACGGCGTGTAGTGGTGGTGGTTCTGAAACGCAGGGGACCTCTACTCGGGGGAACAGTGTATGGCGTTTGGGGAGGCAAGAGAGGTGTTTGGGGTGGGACCTGGCCAATTTGTACATTTTGCTCAACTTAAAAAATAGCCTGAGAAATCTGGCCTGGCTTCCCCGGAGACACCGCAGCCCGCTCTTACGCTGGAGGTCTTGCTCAATGGCGGGGTCACCCTGAGGCTAATCACATGATTAGATGGAGTGCTGCGGCGAGATCGACCTGCAGTCCAGTTGCTGGATAGGTGCAGTTGACATTGAAAATCTAGGGGACTCCCTCACAGATAGCAACTGGATGAAGGCGCATGCCCTAGTGAGGGGAATTTATAGTAATACGCAATTCAAGCTGACGCATTTGTATGTCCTACACTGAGTGTACCTTTCGCATAAGAGTTTGAGTGGGACATATAAAACGAGATGAAGTGATTGCCCCTGGTGTGCAGGGGCTGCTGCAGACTTCATGCACATGGCGTGGGGGTATCCAGACCTGTTGGATTACTGGAGCATGGTTGTCCGCCGACTCAGGGAGGTGACCGTCATACATATAGACAAGCTGGTGCAGCATTTTATGCTTAATCTGATACCAAGCCTGAATGGGAGCCGGGTTTACTATAATTTACACTGTTGGAGCTTGTGTTAGCTAATAGAAGCATAACTATCTGATGGATGTCCTCTCGGGGACTTACTACTTGCAGTGGAGCAGGGATATGGGTTAATGGGCGCTGACCGAAGAACGCTGGATGTAAGAGGTCAGGACTGATGATCAATTGGAGGAAGACTGTTTTAAATGGGCAGAGATGTTACAGGAACTGTTGATTCCAGTCACAGAGACCGAGTCAGATGTAGACCTGATGCAGGTACCGCTGAGCGGCTGCTCTAGAGGAGCCCTGGGCGTGGATGCCCAGCAGTGTGAGAGATCTTATGGTGTCTTGGTGGTTGGGATTGCTTTGGGGAGAGAGAGGAGTCATGGTGTTGTGTGTCTGCTCCAATATTAGATAAATGGTCTGTTTTCATTTGCTAGAACATAGCTCTATCTGATGTTCATGTGACACTGTTGCATTGTTCTGCATATTATCAATAAATAAATATTTTTTAAAAGGTGTGCTTTTCTGTGTGGAATGTTTTGACAGACACTAAAGCTCAAACATAGTGACAGAACATGCCTGCCTGCAATCATTCTGCTAGAGCAGACTCCGTAGGGGCACCCGGACCTCTTTGATTTGCTAATTATTTAATAGTGGTCATTGGGGTGTTAAGCCTCTGTTAAAATCATTTTTTCTCCAGTTAGCTGACGCAGAAATAACAGTAACATAAAATATCAGCTCCAGCCTACCCATTTGCTGTCTGGCATGACAAAAAAATAAAGGGGAGCTTAATGACTGCAATTGAATAATTAGCTAAACAAAGAGGTCTCGGGTCCTCCCTCCATTCATGCTCCCAACCCCCGCCCCTCCTCCCCCCGGATATTGCTCCTCAGGTTACAGTGCTTCAAGGAGACCTAGCTGATCTGCAGCTTGGCTTCACAGAGGAAGTGTCACATATATCTTTCCACTTAAAATCTAGGGCGGATATTATCCCCTGCATCCACTTCACCTCAAAATGTGCGTGAGAGGGTGTTTTATCCCGCCCCAGTTCCTTAACTCATGCCTACAAGTCAGGAGGAGATGTGACTTGACTGTCAAAACTGTAGTCTTCCCAGTCCCAGCGTTGCCTCAACATCCTGTGAATCTAGACAAATCACTTAATTTCCCTGTGCTAACCTTACTGTCTATGCGGCTGTTCCCGCCATGAAGGTGTGATAAAAATCTGTCAGCAATCCTAACATCATATGAGACCTTCAGTAAGGTTATCTTTTAAAAACCAAAAACACATTGCATTCTGAGTTTTGTAGTTTTACTTCAGAATGGTCTACAAATCAAAGCATGCACAGTGATTTTGTCTAGTAAGCCAAGGTTGAAAGCTGCACCTGACATTGGACCACCCTGCCGCTGTGTTCTCTTTTAAATTGAGTGGGTCTATAGAGGTTGGTAGAGTGTGAGCCTGTGAAATCTGCAGTGCTCCCACTCCGCTGTTGTATTCGTCACTTCAGCCGCACAAGCTGCCTCCCACAGTGCACTCTTTACACGCAGTGAAGAAATTCTTGCCTGACTTCCAAACTGCAGTAACATAACTCAGAGCTATTGTTTCAGTCACTGGGGCGTGGCCTAGTCAGTTTCATTCTTGGACATTGTTGTGAGCTTAAGTCATGCGTTGGAATAGTTTGATTGGAGTCTTTACTATGTTGACTCTAGATTAAATTCAAGTGTTGACGGATGCTGGGAGGATATGGGTTGAACTGATTGTTGTAACGATCCCTGGTACAATAAACTCGCTTGAATCTGCTACGTGTCAGTGTGCTTAATAACCAGTCCTGCCAAGCGTCACGCAACACGCGTGACGCCCACGCATTTCAGTGCGGTGATCCGCATCACCGCACTGAAATGAAATGTCACGCATTTGGCACCTGCCAGGCGAGCCAACGGCGCCTGTCACTGTGCCCGTCACTCACTGTGGCTCTCTGCTGCTCGAGGTGAGGTACTGGGTTTTTCAGAACCGGTACTTAACCGGTAACCCAGCGGTGTCAGGGAATACACACCCAAAGACCTCGAGTCCTTTTGCTGATTCAGACCACAGAAACTCAGAGTCTTCTAGGTGAAGTCAAAGATTAGTTTATTGGCTGCAACCAAGGTAACAAGTGTCCTAGAAGTACAACACGGGGAAGTATATTCTCAGGAGACTGCTCAAATTTACAAAGTCAGGTTTCTCTTCTTGTACACAATTTTAGGCATCAGGCAAAACATTCTTGGTTGTAAAGTAAATCGTTAACATATTTCTAATACAAAGAAAAGGCAGAGTCATGATGACATGTCCATATTTCACTTCGGGCCGCCTACAACAAATCATCCGGCAAGGGCCAACATTTCATCAGATATCGCTGGACCCCCAATAAAAACGGGCACCTCCCCATCATAAAGTAAGTGAAGCAAAAGAGTAAAGACAGATGTGAGCAAGATACGGCAGGTGTGTGCGCAATGAGGAGGTTTATGGCCGGCTGAGCCCTGATGCTATCTTGCTTGGCCACTGGAAAGGAACTGACCTAACAGGTCCGGCCTGGGGCAATGGTTCCAACTTGCACAGGTCATGGAAAAGTCGATCAAGGTGTACGTGTCCTTCTGGGGTCGAATCCAGCTGGTTTATAAGCCTATGTAAAGGGCAACTCATAAAATGGCTGCCATACACAAAATGGAAGCCGAGGGTTCTGAACGAGAGTGACGATTTCAAAGTGGAATCGTCACTTGAATATGCTGAAAATACCTGTACAGGACGTACTCGTCATTCTCGGTCTTTTGGTACTAAATTCGTCAATTTACGATGAAGTTTTATTCTCGAGTGCAGACACATTAAACAAGTCCAGAATTTTCAGTACTACAATCCCTCCTTTTGCCCTTACATAGGCAATTAATCTATCCTCATGTTAGTCTGAGTCCAGATCTATATTCCTAAAGTCATTGAGATGTTGCTGTAACATCATTCTAGTACTTAGTTCATCTCTTGACACAGGTTTCCTTACACATGATGTAACACAGAGGCCACATATTGCAGGAGCACACTGTATGCATAGACAGAACAGGAAAAGAATGGCTAAGACCATCCCAATGACCATCAAAATTTTCCATCCCCAGGTGGATATCAGTTCCCAGAACCATCCCATTAGCGACCAATCTCCTTTATCCACATGAATAGATTCGGAAATCTTATGTAGTTTGGAGATGGCCTGGTACACTGTTGGAGCATTATCTGGGATAAAAATGCAGCAACTAGATTGGATCAATCTGCATACTCCACCTCGGTCTGCAAGGATGACATCTAAGGCGACCCTGTTCTGAAGGGTCATAAGACGATCCGACTGGAGCTCAGTAATCAAGTTACTAAGGGCACCAGCAGTTTCAGTCACGGTGGACTCAACTACCCTTGTCAATTGTCTTATGTTTCTGCTGTTAGCCATGGATCCCCAGAACGGCAGAAAACCCTTTGCAAAGTCTCCAAATTCTTGACCTGCAGTGTCCTCTTTACTCAAGACACCTCTAACTACCCTTGTCCTGTGGTAATCCGCCGCTGCTGTGTAGGTGGGAGGTAACAGGAATGAAACAAAACATGAGCCCGAAAAGTCAGGGGGCAACCATGTGTAGGCTCTATCATGACAGATAAAATAAGTACCCTTAGCTGCTAAAAACGCTGGGGAAGTCTGAGATCCACAGACATATGTTTCTGTACAGACACTCTTCCCTAACTGAGCTCTGGGATTCCTGCCAATACCTTGCAGACACAGGTGACCCTGATGGGGTACGATCCATATTGGGGATGATCCTTTCGCTTGCTGTTTCTCACTTAAAGTCGCTCCATATCCGGTCACGTTCCAATTTACATATGCAAGTATCTCATCATCAGGAGTATCTTCATAAGAAATTACTTCCTTAATCATGTCAACTATGCCTTTTACTAGGGCGCTAGTCTTGAGGTTGTCTTTTACAGAACGTAGGGGTTGGATTTCACGTGCATATATGAACATCGTTCTGTACGCCCATACAGAGCCATTACAACTGAAAGGCAAAACTAGATAAGGGATACCTTTATCCGTAGTGTGGGGCATAAGGCCACAAACCCAACAGTCAGTTGTGTTCATCACTAGCTGGTGCTGGTGCAATAGCTGAATGAAGGAGTTATTAATGAACTCTAATCTTCTATTGTATTCATGGCCAGGAAGGGGGTGGAAAGAATGAGAGGAAACAGTAGTAGGAGGTATGGGTGATGCAGTGGGCGCAAATGGTACATGGAAAGAGAATAAAACATAACTTATCAAGAACATCATTACGCTGAATAGCATAAAAATACACAATATTATAAAACTTTTCTTTGTCATCGTGTTACACAGTCTCTGCTTAAAGTTAATTTGTTTGGCAGGTCTCTCCACATCGGGAAACTCCATCCTCTCTAAAGTGCTGCCCGCGGTGGGAGGTTGCCTCTGCTAAGGGATGCTTCCGTCAGTCTAGGGAAACTCCCTTGGACCAACCAGAACTACCGACCTAACGTCGTTAGCTGCACCCCAAAGACTTTTATCAACCGCGGCCCTAGCAGCGGAACCCGGATGGCGGTTCGAAAAACAAAAATGAGCAAATTTCCTTCTGGTGGGAGAGCTGCACCTTAAAAATAGTACTTGGAGGGGAAAAGATAGATTTGTCCATAGGTTTTTGCCTTAAAGTGGAAAAAGAAATCATTTTATTAGTTCGTATTTCTCGGTCTCAAATTGTAGCGCCTCTTTCCTGGTACTGTGTGGTCCTGAAACAGGAGTTCAGGCTCCAAAGTGTTCAATAGCTTGGATGGTGGCACAGCCTTGTGCGAAATGTTCCCACTTTCTCGTTCAGAGTCAGTTCCTTTCACTTGTGCATCACTGAAAGGTACGAACCGAGGCACCGTGTCCGTTTCTGCGTCGCCGACACTCTCCTGGACCCACTGGTCATATGGCAGAGGAAAAGGGATCCTCTTACAATGGACCCCGTGGATCCAGGCCTTTTTCCCTTCCACTCGAACCGCCGATCTGGTAGAGAGAAGGACGAGGTGAGGCCCTGTCCACCTGGGCTGGTCGTTTTTAGTCCTCTGGAAGTTCCGCACCAGCACCCAGGTTCCAGGGTCAATGCTGTGTCCCGGAGTCTCAGAGACCGGAGGCAGGGTGTCGTTGACCTGTTGATGCAAAACACGCAATTTAGCCGTCAATTCATACAGATAGTCAAGCAAAACAGGGTGCTCAAGCTCGCTAAACTTTGTGGGCCTAGGCACTCCCCATATGTTGGCTGGCCGGCCAAAGACAATCTCATAGGGGCTGAGTTTCACTCGCGAATGCACAGTCATCCTGGTGGATAGGAGTGCTAAGGGTAGAGCGTCAGGCCATTTAAGACCTGTGCTCGCTTGGATTTTGGCCAATTTAAGTTTTAAAGTGCCATTGTAACATTGTACTAATCCAGCTGATTGGGGGTGATTTGCAGCGTGAAACTTCTGCCTAATACCTAGCCCTTCACACACTTTCTTCATCACGCGACCCACAAATTCACTCCCATTATCAGACCAGACCATTCTAGGCATTCCGAATCTAGGGAAGTACTCTTTCACAAGGGCTTTCGCTGTGGACAAGGCAGTATTGTCATTTAGGGGATAGGCTTCTATCCATCTCGAGAAAGCACAAACAACAACGAGTACATATTTTAAGTTGTTGCACCTTTCCATGTGGATGAAATCTAGCTGCAAAACCTCGAACGGATACGTAGGAGGTGCAAAATGATCAGCTGGAGTTGGGGTTCCCCTACCAGGATTGTGTTGCAGACACACCATGCAATTCTTGACAACATTCTCTGCACACTTGGGAATTCCTGAATTCTTCCACACTGGGGCCAACAACTCGCAAATCCCTTTCACGCTGCTATGAGCCATACCATGAGCCATTGTGACTACTGCAAGCACATATGCATCGGGTAACAACCATCTCTGATGCTCTGTCAATTCAATCCAACAACCATTTGCATCCATTCTACCTGTACTCTCTCTCCACGTGCTCAACTCTTTCTCTGTGGCCTCAGCTTGGATGGACTTCACACTTTCTATCATGTCCTCACATATTCCAACATCACCAGTCCATCTTTCAGGGCCTGCAACATACATTCGACTCGTCACATTCCTTGCGGTTTCTTTCGCGGTTTCATCAGCAAATGCGTTTCCATGACCAACGTCATCAGTCACCTTCTTGTGAGCACTACATTTTACAATCGCCACTTGTAAAGGCAAAGTCAGTGATTCTAGAAGCTCATTTACCAACTGACCATGCTTAATTTTAGCTCCATGCGAAGTCAGGAACCCACGTTCTCTCCACAATCGTCCAAAACTGTGAGCCACTCCGAACGCGTACTGGCTGTCGGTGTAGACAGTCACTTTCATTCCTTTCGACAACACACATGCTCTCGTGAGTGCAATTAGCTCCGCTGCCTGAGCTGAATTATGTGGGATGCGTGTAGCTTCAACAATCGTGTGGAAAGTCGTGACAGCATATGCTGCAGTCGTATCGCCATTCGGAAGCTTGAAACATGAACCATCCACCCACAATGTACCATCACATTCAGCAAGAGGAGTGTCGAAGAGGTCTACTCTTCCTTTCGTCTCTTCTTCTGTTCTATAAAGACAATCATGCTGTTCTGAAGCATCTGATTCTTCTATGAATGGTAACAACGTGGCTGGGTTAAGGGTGTTGCACTTTTGAATGTGCACATGACTTGCTAGCAAAGTTAGTTCGTACCCTGACAATCGAGCACTGGTTAAGTGCTGTGTCTTGGTTCTATTTAACAATGTGTCTACTGCATGTGGGACCATCACGACTAGTGTATTATTCATGACCAGGCCAGCAGACTGTCGAATAGAAACAGCTGCTGCCGCTGTGGCTCTTAGACAACTTGGCAATGCTCTAGCTACCGGATCCAAAGTCGACGAAAAATACGCGCATGGACGTTGTTTGTCCCCAAATGACTGAGTCAGCACTGATAATGCGCAACCTTCCTTCTCGTAGACGTACAATGTAAAAGGCTTACTGTAGTTGGGGTTACCTAACACCGGAGCCGAACATAATGCTGTGCGTAATTCGGAAAAACTTTTCTGACACTCTTCAGACCAAGGAACGGGATTGGGTGTGTTTTTACACGTTAACGCCACCAAGGGTTTGGCCAATAACGAAAAATTAGGGATCCACTGTCTACAATATGATGTAATGCCCAAGAAAGTACGTATTTCTCTCTGTGTTCTTGGCACACTGAATTTCGCTATTGCCCGAATTCTCTCTGGGGTCAGTTTCCTTCCCTCCTTCGATAAGAGATGACCTAAGTAGGTCACTTCTTGTCGGCAATATTGTAGTTTGGAAAGTGACACCTTGTGATGTAACTCACACAGATGACGCAATAATGACAACGTGGCCTTTTTACAAATTTCCTCAGTATCTGCAGCAATGAGCAAATCGTCAACATACTGTATAAGAGTAGCACCTTTTGGCAAAACAATCGTATCAAGCTGTGTTTTTAGAGCTTGACTGTATATTGACGGACTTTCACAGTAGCCCTGAGAAGCGCGTTTAAAACGGAAGCTTCGACCTCCTAAACTGAAGGAAAAAAAATCCCTACTCTCCTCGGCGATCGGGATGCTGAAGAAAGCATTCTTCAGGTCAATCACCGAAAACCAAGTGGCAGAAGCTGGAATCATAGTCAATAATGTAGTAATGTCTGGGACAACTGGAAATTGTGGCACCACGATCTTATTCACCTCTCTGAGATCGATCACAAATCTGTACACCGGTGGCTGAGATGGGTCAGTTCGTTTTAAAACAGGTAGAACAGGACTATTGCAAACGTTGCCTCTTGTCTCTTCAATCACATCTTTTTCAATTAACTCGTGAACGATCGCTAGCAAAGCTTTCTCGCCTTCACTAGAAATTCTATATTGGGGAATTCGTGGCATTTGAACATTGGTTTTCAATGTTACAACATATGGTGGAATTTCTAAAAGACCTACATCATTAGGACCAGTGGCCCAAAGAATAGCTGGGAGAAACGACAACTCTGTTGGAAGTTTGTCTCTCGACAAATACATGGCAGAAACCACTTTCTTACCTAAAGTGAGTTGTACTCCCGAGGGAGAACAGTACAAAGTCGCATACAATCTTTTTAACAGATCCAATCCCAACAAATTCTCACCACAACCTGTTGTCAGAATAAGGGGTGCTTCTAATTCATGGGGACCAACAGAAAGAGTCAAAGGGTCAGAAATTGGATTTCTAACCGGGGCGCCAGAAAAACCTACTGATACATTCGTTTCGCCAGACAAAGGTGCGCCAGGGAGTTTTGGGTGCATAATAGAACTCTTCGTAGCACCAGTATCCAACAGAAAAGGTTCTGACACACCTGATGTAATCACCTCAACGTATGGTCCACTCTGATCTACTGGAACTGAAACAACTCCCTCTCTTTGTCTATGGCTGTCCTAGCAGTCATTACTCTCCCAATTCTCACTTTCTGTATAGTAATCATTCGTATAGTACTGAGCTGTCCTACCAGGTGTGTTATTCTGCTGATCAAACTTGTTCATGGAATTTTGTGGTGGAAGGGGACGTTCGTTCCGGGGGGTATTCCCGTGTCCTCTTCCTCTAGGCGCTTGCTGAGCACCTCGACCTCTTACACCAGAAGCGCCATTCGCGCGCTGTAGTAGGATAGGGCAACTATATTTAAAATGACCTTCCTCCTTGCAAAACGAACATTGGTTGGGACCTACAGAAACACGTGGTTGACAATACTCGATCCTTTGCGAGTTCCTCTGATATTGTTGAGGCTGCTGCAAATTACTCTGGTAATTATTCTGACCGTTATTATTTTGACCGCCACCACCACGTGGTGGATATGCTTGCTGTAACAAGACCTTCGTTTTCAACTCTTTCGTTTTCTTTTCTACTTTATCTTTCTCGTCTTTGTCTCAATTTTCGTAATACTGTGCTGTAGCTAATATCTGTGCCGAAGACGAGACTGCCCAAGAACTTTCCAAGTCCTTTAACTTTTTGCACAACTCAGGAAGCAAATTGTGCACGAATTTATCGACGAACAGTCTCTGACCACCTTCGGTGCTCATATCTTGACCACTGTGATCGACAAACGTTTCTTCGAACCTGGTGAAGAAATCAGACGCCGTTTCATCTTTCTTCTGTTTACATGCAGACAGTTTATCCCAATTCACGCGTATTTCAGGCATTATCGTTTTCATATAATGAATTATTTTACCAGGCAGTTCTGCTATCAAAGGTTCAGGCTTAGCGCCACCTACTTGTAGGGCATCTGTCGCAGTAATGTTAGCCCATGAGTCACCTAATTCCTGATCATGATCCGTGTGACGAATCTTTCCCCATAAAGGCTGTTGAACAACATTCCCAAATAACATATCGATATCGGCTAAATTCATTACACATGACCCAGCAGTCTGCGACAACTCTTTGTAATATCCTGCAGGGTTTTTACGCGGATCAGGTAATGTCTGTTTAAGTGCTAAAACTTCAGATCGCTTCCATGGGACATGTACCCACACACGCTGAAAGTGTGGCAGAATAGGTGGATTAGCCGTTGCGTCACCCTCTCTCCATTGAGGGGGAACTTCTCTCATGGGATACTGTTGCGCCTTTTTCCTAGGTGTATCGTGCTCAGATTGTGAACCAGAAGTGTTCCCTTTACTCCGATAAGACAACAATATCTCAACCGCTTTTTGGACATCGGGACCTACGATCATTCCTTCCCCAAACTTGAACCGTACACGACACAACTCCTGCGGGTTGCATTCTAAATCATTGTCTTCCAAATCCTCACAGAGGAAAACACACATTTGTTCAAAAACGTATCTCTGTGTCGGTGCTTCCCACTGAAGGAAAACTTTCATGACAGATTCAACGTCATATTTTACAGTATCCACAATCCATGTATGAGCTAAACGATTCAATACATCTCTCTCTTGGTAGTCAGGCAGTTGACTTCGCAACGGTCTTCGTTCCGTGTTAGGGGTCGTAGTAGGCGACCCGAAAAGAGGTGAGAAAATATTAGTTACAGTGCTGTCCATTCTCTGTCGAACGGAAGGAGAGACTGAAGGGAGAACGGGTGGAAAAACAGGGTGAGATAAGGCTGAAGTAGAGGCAATAGCAGAGGGAGCATTATGAGAAACCGATGGTGCACTATGCAAAGTTGTAGAAGGCATAAGCGAAGTAGATGTAGTCGGTGTGCCTTGAGGAGGCTGCACCGGAGGAGCGGAAGCCAGCTGAAGAGCAGCTGGTGGGTGCTGTAGAGGAGCAGGCATAACAACCATGGGCGGCGCAACTAAGGGTTGCGGAGGCGCCGTGGCTGTTTGTGCATAGGGGGGTGGTGAACTTAACAAATGGCCCATTAACGGGTCTTCCTTAAGGTCTTTTGCTGCATCCTTCTTGGGACGCGGCAAAACTGGATAGCATTTATCTATCGCCATTTTACGTTGCCTGTGCAACTGCTCACTCATCTGTTCTTCTTCATTGTCTTTAAACTGCATAGCAGCTTTCATTACTGAAATATTCCCTTCTCTCTTATTTTTCTTCTCTAATTTAATTTCTTTTTGTCTGGCCTCCTTACGCCATAGGCGAAAAGAGTCAAACATTGCCGGCCGGGCTTTCTTTTTGAAAAGTTTGACTTCGAGGTTATCTAGGATTTCGGAATCAAAACTACCGTATTGGGGCCATTTTAAAACACCATCTTTCCTGGTGTATTTAATCCACACTTCGTTGTATGTGATGGGGCCTACCCCATGCTTCACATATAGCTCGTAGGTTGGAGTTCCAACCGGAGGAACCGGACATGAGTCCTCCAATCGGGAGTCCCTATTATTACTGCCAAGACAAAACAAATTTCCAAGTCTAAGACCAGGCATCTTCGCTCTCTAGTCTAGTTCCAAACTTCAAAGGATTATCGATTACGATATTTCTCGTGAATACACGAGTCCTTCGGTTTTGATGCTTGCAAGTACCAACACAAAACTTTTTATCCCAAGGATACCAAAACTAAGATCAACTAAGGACTGGGAGACGCTCCACTTATACTGAACTGAAATGTCGATGACGTCACCAGAAGACTCGTCTCAGTGTTTCGCTCTACCAAACTTCAAGGGTCCAAATCAGGGCGATAGCCAGGGCAGCAGACCTTTGTAGCCGTCGGGAAGCGGGGAACCTCGCAGCAAAGACTTTCGGACCACGTCGACATGCAGGGGTCGATGAAGTGGCAGGCCTTCCTCCAGAATTTTCACACAAAGCTCCTCACGATCCTCTGGCTGACTGGTACCACTGGAATCGCCCGAAACGTTGGGCGCCAACTGAGGTACTGGGTTTTTCAGAACCGGTACTTAACCGGTAACCCAGCGGTGTCAGGGAATACACACCCAAAGACCTCGAGTCCTTTTCCTGATTCAGACCACAGAAACTCAGAGTCTTCTAGGTGAAGTCAAAGATTAGTTTATTGGCTGCAACCAAGGTAACAAGTGTCCTAGAAGTACAACACGGGGAAGTATATTCTCAGGAGACTGCTCAAATTTACAAAGTCAGGCTTCTCTTCTTATACACAATTTTAGGCTTCAGGCAAAACATTCTTGGTTGTAAAGTAAATCGTTAACATATTTCTAATACAAAGAAAAGGCAGAGTCATGATGACATGTCCATATTTCACTTCGTGCCGCCTACAACAAATCATCCGGCAGGGGCCAACATTTCATCAGATATCGCTGGACCCCCAATAAAAACGGGCACCTCCCCATCATAAAGTAAGTGAAGCAAAAGAGTAAAGACAGATGTGAGCAAGATACGGCAGGTGTGTGCGCAATGAGAAGGTTTATGGCCGGCTATCTTGCTTGGCCACTGGAGAGGAACTGACCTAAGAGGTCCGGCCTGGGGCAATGGTTCCAACTTGCACAGGTCATGGAAAAGTCGATCAAGGTGTACGTGTCCTTCTGGGGTCGAATCCAGCTGGTTTATAAGCCTATGTAAAGGGCAACTCACAAAATGGCTGCCATACACAAAATGGAAGCCGAGGGTTCTGAACGAGAGTGACGATTTCAAAGTGGAATCGTCACTTGAATATGCTGAAAATACCTGTACAGGACGTACTCGTCATTCTCGGTCTTTTGGTACTAAATTCGTCAATTTACGATGAAGTTTTATTCTCGAGTGCAGACACATTAGATGAGTCCAGAATTTTCAGTACTACAGAGGTGCCGCCTGTGTCCCAAACAGTAAGTAGCATCCTGCGCAGCTCTCTGAGAGCCGGCGGCGGGCGCTACAAATGTATCGAGTTGCACTTGTCTGCCAGGAGAGCTGCCCGTTGCCCTGGAAACAGCTCAAACAGAATGCGAGCACATGATGACACCGCAGGGGCCAGGCTGCCTCCATAGTGCAGCCAATCATGATCACCGACGTGTCACCAGGGGGCCGGGTCCTAAATCTGGATGTGCGGTACTCCCGCGTCACGTCGTCCGGTCGCCAACAGGAAGTTAGTACGGTCGGCGGGGGAATCTGAGAGTGAGCGTGCGGGCTTCCTCAGTTGCTCACTCTCACAGCCTCGCTGCCTGAGCCTGCGCATACAAAATGTAATATTATTATTTACCGCCCGGCCGCCTAAGTGGTTGGGTGGGACGAGACCCTAACGGAATCATCATCCATTGAGTAACCTACAGTGATTCACTGTGACTGTCCGACCTACGTGCAGATGATTGCGGCGGGTGACGGCTCATGGCGGGAGCAGCCCTTGATTTTGGTCACCCGTCCTTAGTGAGGGAAAGACGGAGGTTTATTCTGGATGCCTCCCCACACCGGGCAGCTCGAGCTCGTTGCATTGAGGCGCGTGGTTGGACCACCCGAGAGTGTAGACCGGGAGCGGTGGTCGTCGGGTGGGTCCCCATGCCCTCGAGGTGCTCCTTTTGATGGAATGCACCCGTCCAGCCTTCAAAATAAAGTAAGTGTGCCTAAGCGCTTTACTGGCCATGCGCAACTTTTAACAGTTGAAAGATTCCTCTGTTTTCGGATATGTTGCCTCATTGCACAGGGCTTCTGACTCTGCAGCACGCGCGCCCTCACTTAGCAAGATACTTCAGCATGCAGCAGAGAGGTGCGAGTCCCGATGGTCTTTGTCGTTTCGGTTTGTAATGAAGGTTTGCTATGCCTTCTTGAATTAAAAGCTTAGTTTTGAAAGTTAAGTGGTATCCAGAAATGCTGTGCTGCCTCCAATAAAATATACTTTCTTCATCGGATGTCTGTTGTGGGAGAAAACGTATGAATGTTTTACCCAGGCCTGGAATTTTCTTTGCATTCTAATGTTTGCTGTTATTTATCATACCAAAATGCAAAACAACAAACCCAGACCAAGTCGAGACACAGTGAATAAGTAGAACACACGTTACCCCCACCCATTACAAGGGCACTGGGTTAGTGCCCTTCCAATTGTAGTACTTTGCAGATGTTTTAAGGTCTTCTTACGAGTTTTTTCGTTGCTCAAATGGGTGTCATTTCTGACATGTATGTTTGTCCCTCGTCTTCATTGCTTGATTTTGCATGTGAGAAAGTGTCACTCATAGTCAAATTATGAAAATGTCACACTTAGCAACCTGAAACCTTGGCAGCTATGGAAACCGTATGAATGTTTTACCCAGGCCTGGAATTTTCTATGCATTCTAATGTTCGCTGTTATTTATCATTCCAAAATGCAAAACAACAATCCCAGACCAAGTCGAGACACAATGAATAAGTAGAACACACGTTACCCCCACCCATTACAAGGGCACTGGGTTAGTGCCTTTCCAATTGCAGTGCTTTGCAGATGTTTTAAGGTCTTCTTACGAGTTTTTTTCCTTGTTCAAATGGGTGCAATTTCTGGCATGTATGTTTGTCCCTCGTCTTCATTGCTCGATTTCGCATGTGAGGAAGTGTCACTCATAGTCGTTGAATTGTCACTCATAATTGCACTGAAATTATGAAAATGTCACACTTCGCAATCTGCAACCTTGGCAGCTATGAATAACATAACAAGTGGTGACAAGCACACCTGAGGAGGAACCTATGATTGCACAGGGAAGATTTGTTCAGGCATTTTGATCAAATGGGCATGGTGCAAGGAGCACTAAATTCAATTAACTTCCATTGGATTATAATCTGCTGATCGCATTGAGGAAGAGGATTATAGGGCATTTTTGGGTTATTGCCTGTGGTCAGGAGAAGATGCCTGTCAATCATTGCTATCAGACTATGACCGTTTGGTCAACGGAATGTTAAGCTTTCAATCAAAGCGCCCTCTTTGCTGCTGGTGGAACTGTGCAGCTTAACATGGAAACCTCGATTCACTGCATATAATTAAGGATGCGCGACCCTTCGTCTGCGAGACCTGGCGTGTGCGTTCGACCCTTTGCACAGAAAACATTATTGACAGTATCGCTTGAGGTCACATAACATGCCTAGCATCCATCTTTGTTTTGGGCAAAGTGATCAGATGAGAAGGAAAAGATCACACGGTATTGGCATACTTTGTTGTCAAGATCATTGGCAACTGCATCAATATAATTCTTGCAGTTGGCCATTACAGGATTGTAGTGGCAATGCTATTTTGAATTATAGTTACAGCAAGTTTGAATTATAGTTACAGCAGTCAAAACGTGTAAGTTCCTTTTGGATAACGTGGAATTCTATTTTATATTTGTCATTACCTTGGTGTATCACTCACAGTTTAAATTGTGCAATGCCTACAGTTTTACTCAAAAGAAATGTTGGATATTTTCGTCTGCTGTAGAATTTTCTCATATTTCAAAGTAAAGTGCGTGCAATACCTACAGTTTTACTCAAAAGAAATATTGGATATTTTCCTCTACCGTAGACTTTTCTCATATTTCAAAGTAGTGAAGTGCGGGCGGGCAGTGAACTAGTCCGGCTTTGTGGTGAAAACTGGACACTGAACAATTCCATCAAGCCACAATATGAGTACACCGTGTTTTAGCATCAGTCCACTGCATGCATTTTAGCCATCTGGTACAGAGCCCATATTATAAGTGGAGTGGAAAGTGTGTTTTCTGAACTACAAACAAACCAGGGTTTTGGATGGCTATCAGGGTGTACAATTAAAGATTTTTGCAGACTGGTTCTCCAAATACTATTATTAATGAAGAGATGTGTGTAGGTCTCAGTTTGCGGAAATGTTATGAGGAATCATCAATAAAATCAGACACACATCCTGAGGATACAGTGGTGAAAGAATAGACCTGTTGGGATTCAGATGGTTCGCATTCAAGTTCAAGAACAGACATTCCTGTGGGAAGTTATATATTGCAAAAAAAGGACCACCGGTGTTGGGTGGTTCGATCGAATGAAGTTACTTATTGTTTTTGATCCCAGTTGTAAGGAGCAGGTGTTGGATGTTGACAATGGGTTAGCAGTTAGAATCCAAATGTTACAGAGATGTTCCACAGAGTTTAGCAGCACACTGGGCAACCTCAAAGCTTTTGAACACAAAATAATGCTTATGGATAATGCAATAAAAAAAAATTACACAAGTTCTGAAAAGTTCCTATTAAGGTCAGAGATAAGGTTTCAAAGGAACCAGAGAAATGAGTACCATTGGATGTAATAGAACCAATTGAAACTAGAAGTTGGATATCTCCATTGGTTGTAGCTCGATGCAGCAAAGGCAAAAAAAGGATTGTGTGTAGATTTACTCCATTTAAAATATAATATGACTATCAACAGATTGTCCCTTCCAAAAAAAAAAAAAAAGTGATAACATGTTTCAATGGCGTAAGGTGTTTTTCAAACATTAAACTGTCACCTGCATACCACCAGGTCTTTCTGTCCCCAGAGTTTATGTAACTTACATTGTTTATTACCCCTTTCGGCTGGTTTAAGTTTAACCAAATGCTATCCGGCCTAGCTCTGGCAGCTGCTGTTTTCCAGCATCCTATGTTTTCAAAGAAAGCGGTATAACATTGTTTTACAGCGTGACTCTTTGGGAGAGGTAGAACTGAGTGTGATTACAGTTTGATGAAAGCTTAAAATATACTGAAGGAGAAAGGACTAATAGTGGAATTTTCAAAATGACATTTGTAGAGAATAATGTTCCTTACCGTGGTTGTATTATTGATGAGTTAGACCTAAACCCACCCTGGTGAGTGTGATTGATGATGCAACCAGACCCATTAACAAGGCTGACATTTGGTCATTTTTGGAACTGGCAGGATGTTGTGCATATTATATTCCAAATTTAGCAGAGAGAACATACATTATCAGGCAGTTACTTAAAAATAAGAATGCATTTGATTGGTCACCTGATAGCATGAAGCATTTTCAAACTATTTAAAACTGCGATTGCTAATGCTTCTGCTTTAAAAAGTTTTGATGCTGGTGTTGATGGTATCATTAACACCCTTGCAAGCAGCAAAGATCTAAAGGCAGTTTCAACTCAGATGGTTAAAAATGGGAAGTAACGTGATTGCTTATGCTTCAAGATCACTGTCTCCTTCTGAGGAGAAAAACCTGATCAATGAGCAAGAGGCCTTAGTTTATAGATGGGTGTTAGATAATTTCAGGTCATTTATATCAGGTAAACACTGTATCATCCATAAACCACAGGTCAAACGTTTATCAACTGAAGGTACAGTTAATACCTTATCCAGAATTGAAATCATTTATATGCATGTACACAGTTTTGTCTACAAAATAATTGACACACCAGAAAAGGATACTTTGTTAGCTGTGTTTTTTAATCTAGGATGCTGGTCCACGTGGAGTAATGTGAAGATGAAGTGTAGAATGGGTTTCCAGTGGCCTTAACACACAACCGTGGTACATCATCTATAAAGAATGATGAGTTGGAAGTAGAATACAAGAAAGATACAGTGTTACAGAAGGTTACGTTGTTTATTATTGATAACTGAACTAATAAGGAGGCATTTACTGGGGTTATTAGATAGACCCTTTGTGAGGTAAGATTGGAGCTAACCGTAGATAATGGTATGGTTCTCAGAGGTGGCAGACTTATTCCCGCAGATGGATTAAGTACCATGGTCATAGTATTCTGTCATGAGGGCCATGTTGGCGTAGTTAGAACAAAAGCTGCAGTAAACAAATGTTTTGGTCTGGGGTTGATCTGACAGTTGAACGGTTTGTAAGAGAGTGCAGGGATTGTTCTATGGTGAATAAGTCACAGCACACTTTAAGACCTCCCATTCCAAAGTATCGATGGGAGTGTGTTACTGTTGATATCATGGGTCCAGTAGATGTCCTTAAAAAATATATTATTGTGCTGATTTATTTGTTTTCGAGATGGCCAGTAGCTAAAGTGGTTCAAGCAGATCAGGATTCAATTTTGGAGTTTTCAAACGAAACTTTTGTTTCTTAATGTATTCGAGTGATTATTTTGAGTGACAATCGGGCACAATTCATGTCTAATAAGGCAAAGTGTTATTTAAAAAAACTAGGAATAAAGCAAAACCGATTCAATCTGCCAATAGTAGCATTGAGGACTGTATTACCCAGATAGGCAGAACAGTTTGTCGTGTCACAATTAATGAGGCTACATGTCTAACTCTGTTTGTGACTGTCAGAGGGAGTAAACCAAGTTCAAAGTACAATCCTGGTTATTTGTTCTGCAAATTTGTGGAACAGTGGTCCTTGGAAGAGATGAGTGTAAAGTTCCATCCGACTCAAAACACAGTGTCAAGCCTACAAAAATCAAGGATCATGGTTGGGTTTGCATGAGCGTAAATTTTCTGACCCTGATGAAGTAGTGATCATTTTAGAAAATTCTGTGAGATTGAGAGATGGTATGGTTTGAAACCTCAACAGGGTAGCTGTTGGACTAAATGATACTTGGATGAACTATAATAAGAAGGGCAACTGAGATTATTTCAGATGGTTAAATGATGAAACGGTTGAGGCTGTGGAGTAGGGGTGATCCAGCGGAAGGCCAAGGTTGAACTATTCACCAAACCAAGTATTTCAATGGGGCCCATATCACACTCCCTGGCCAAATCCGCTGGGAATCAAGGTTTTTATAATTCAATTAAGTTCTGATTAGTTAATTCCCTGTAACCAGAAATCAGTTTAAATCAACCATTCAATGCCTAACTAATCTTCACAAATCAACACTCTTTCCTCTGGTCGATGGACCATTAGTTGAGTTAGTTGATATTAACAACTATTTAACTAATCCACAGATCTCAGTGAAATAACCACAGACTCTGGGCAAGATTCATAAGCTTTATATAAGATTTCAGTCATAAATTGATCGCTTACACTACAGATTCACAGTGCAAACTCCATCATTCTTATCAAGGGAGAGAAAAATTCATTTAGCAAGAACATTCATTAACACAGGATTCATTCAACAAAATTAAAGGCAAAAAGAGTGGATAGATGTAGAGACAAAAGGACATATAATAAAATATATTTGCAAAGCATTATGCAAATTTGAGACAGAACGATAATTACTTAATGAAATACTGAAAACCACCCCTCTGGCCAAAGGACTGGTAAGGGTCTCCTGAATTAGGGTCAGGAGACCAGGACTATAGGACAAGATCAGGATAGGACAGATACTTACTAGACTTCTCTATAAACCCGTTGCACCAGGCCGCATCCCTCTCTTACACTCTCTCCCTCCTCGATGTTCCTCCGGAATCTTCGGATCTAATCAGGCTGTCATTTGGATCTGAATCTTCCCAGTCTGCTCTCTCTTCTTTTCTTCTAGCAGCTCTCGCCTCTTACTCTCTCTCTCTCAGCATTGATGATGTCTAACTTAAGTTGCAAATATTGATGAAGTACGGAATATGATTGGACGGGGCTAGGGGAGTTTTCATCACATCATGCTGACATATTCGTTTTTATTAATGTTCTTTTTGTTCTGCAAACCCCTCCCCTTTAGCTCATTCACTACTTTAACGCCTTAACCGCGGCGGCAATTCCGCAGCAGTGTGGGCCTTCCATTGAGTGGGCGGGGCTGCGCCAGCCAAAGGACGCACGCAACATTACCGAGGTAGTGCTTGCAACGGCCTTTGACCGACGGGCGCACTTAAAGGGTTAATTCTCATACATGTATTGTTGCAATACTTATTAACATTTAATACAGGCTCCAATGAAGAGGGATACACGTCTTACTTTTCTCACGACTTCTGTCCTTGTTCTTTGGCAGTCATTCAACTCTTTCGGTCATCGGGTCACATCATGAATTTACTGAGCAAGCACTGCTCTATTTTATCCGTCGCCATTTTCATTTCGGTCATGTACGAAAGTAGTCCCAAATGCACACTATTAATAAAGGAATCACAAATAGGTATTCATTTCTCAAATATATAGTTTCACTGTTCACCACCCACTTCTACTCTATCCCATGTTATTAATATTCCCTTGAGCAAAAGCATTAACAATAGCAGCTTTCCTTTGAGTTCAAGCAAGCAGATGCCGGGCATGCGGTGCCTCAAGACTGCATGTTTGTTACCCTGGGCATAGTTCGCGTAGTAGCGCTACGCGTAGCTACGCGAAGTGCACTTCGCACTATGCGAGCTACGAGAACTGTGTAGTGCACTGTGGAAAATGCTGTTCACACTGATTGCACAGTGCCGGATGCTAGTCCGCCCTGTGCAATCAGTGCAAACCACATTTTGCACAGTGCAAGCGGTTGTTTTCTGCCGCTTGAGTAGATTTCTACTCGAGCGGCAGCTTTCTCAACGCGGACTGGTAGTTTCTCATCGTGAGCGGTTGCGAGCACACGCGACTACTCGCAATGAGAAACCTGACCTCCCCGCATTGAGAATCTCGCCGGGAGGTTTATTTTCCACGCTCACTTGATGTTGCTGATCGCGAACAAGAAAAAAGTCTCACCGGGATGTCATTTTGCTCGCTCGCGGTCTTCAACTTGACGCTGAGGACCGCGAGCAAGCAAAAAATGACGCATGTTTGCACTGTGCTACGTGCAATGCGCATAGTGCGAAGTAGTGCAAACTTGGCAAACTACGCAAGCGTAGCATAGTACTTCGCCCAGAGTTACATGTTAGTCCTTCTTGCGCATGCGTGAGAGTTTTCCCTCTTAAACGAGTTAGTCATGTTACTTTTACGTAATTCAGGTTTGCACATGCGCAAAGCATTTTTCCAAGTTAAAGCAAGTTTTAGTCGCGTTGCATTTATTCTACGTAAATTAAGCATGCGTTAAGCTTTTCTCGTGTCAGTGTCTGGTATATATTTGTTTTCGTCTCATTCTACAGCTTTTAATGGTTAGTGAAAAATAAATGAAGGAATTCTCCAAGCAAGTTTTGTTTTCTTGAATCCTTGCTTAATCAGGGGACAGGTGTGAACTGGTTGATATCAATTGGGAAACACAGGGTGCTACAGAGGATGCAACTAATGTTGTGGCAGATTCCTTTAATTGTTAAGGGGATAATGGGCTTGGAACTAGTTGCTCTATAAGTAGCAAATTCCAACACGCGTGGTAAGGTGAATATTTTGTTCATAATAAATAGAATACCTGTGGTTTTTCAAGGTGAATTCTTTGTCATACTTTGTGATTTTCAGATCGTTTCTCTTTCCATAATTTTCAAATTGTAATTATGATTTTTTTGTCTATAAAGAGGGAGATTTGTTGTGGGTTTATGTAATGGGTTAGAATAGTTGGAATGGAATCCTGAGTACGTTGACTTTAGGTTTCATCCACGGGTGGCTAGATGCTTGGAGGACCCAGACTGTGCTGGCTGTCATAATTTAGTTTATTTGGTGTTTTATATAGCGCGAACATGACCCAAAATAGGGTATCGGAGCGCATTACATTTACATATCTTTCAACTTAGTACAACACGATTTACATGCAAAATTTGTCAAAATAATCATCGTACAGCAGGTTGCTAGAATCAGTTATGCTACCAGATCCTAAGTAATTATACATTGATTTGAGACAAAAACATTTATGCTATAACACTCCTATATGCCAGTCCAAAATGATGGTTAGGGGTCGATGTCTGGTAGCCTGTGTGTGAACAATAAGGTCATCTGATAATGTCTAGCCTGCTGAAATTATAGAAGGAATTTGCTCATAAAAAAGGATTTTGGCTGTATTTTTGAAAGCAGAAATGGACGGAATTCTTATAATGTTCGGGGGGGAGAGCATTCCAAATTCTTGGTGCTGCACCAGAGAAAACTCGGTCATAAGTTTTTTTTCTTTCGGAAACGGGCTGGTTTCAGTAATAGATCTCCATGACTCCGGGGAAACTCTGCATCCTCCTGCTAGTGTGGTTTTCTGCGCTAGGTACATTGGTGTTTTATAGTGTATCGTTTTGTGAGTGAAACATGCCATTATTTGTTGTATTCTCTCTTTGTAAGGCAGCTAGTTGAGCGCTTTCTGGTGAGGGGTGATTTGGTAGAATTTTCTGTAACCAGTTATAAGTCTTGTGGCTGCATGGAGACAAGCTTTTAGTGGTGCTGTTGAAATCTTGGGTAACCTAGCTAGAGTTGTGCCACCGTACTCGATCCTCGATATGATGACAGGACTGCTGTTTTCAGATCTGAGTTGTTTATGAAAGGTTTAAGTTTTCTGAGGTAGCTTAAATGGAAAGGGGCGTTTTTTGCCATCGTGCTAATGTGTTAGCCTGTTCAGGTTTTTGTCTAGCATAATTCAAAGGGATTTGGTTGAATCAACAAGCCTCGGAGTACAGTTTAGCGCCGTGATCTGCTTGGTCCATTCCAAGATATTCGTTGCGCTTTTCAGGGGGGAAATCATAAGGAATTCAGTTTTATGCAGGTTAAGCGTTAGGTGATTACTAGTTAGCCAATGTACTCCTCATGTACAATAAATTCACTTGCATCTATTGCATGTGAGTATGATTAATAGCGTAACAGACATGCCACCCTGGCATCATAGAGTGCAGTGGTGTCTCCTAACACCCCGGCAGAGGAGTCTTTCTGAAACTGATATCTTTGGACTTCTATAGGCCTGAGCTCTCAGGGAAACGTGGAGCCTTGCAACTTCTAAGAAGATCACATTTTGACAGTAATCCAAGCAGTACTCATCTTCAATTTCACACTAAGGGTGTTCTTATTTTGTTGCTGAGGAGAGATCTCTGAGTTCTCCACACAAAAGTGTCATAGCCGCTTCATTGCTACCACATCATGTGTGACATCTTCAGCCAGTCCCACCACTTTTCTAGTATTGGGCAATATAGCAATGTTATTCACTACAATGTTGCAAATGTATGCAAATGTTTGCGAAATACAGTTGCCTGTATCCAGTGTTATAATTGTATGGAAGGTTGTACGTCACATGCAAAAGTCACATGACATACCAGTAGGAAACTAGTTTGCAGAGAAAGAATCTCTATGTGAACCAGTCTCTTACACTCAAACATTATGTGAAGTGTTATGCCTGCCAAATCTCGCAATATTCACATAATGCGAATTTTACATATTGTGTAGCATTAAAACAATGGGGCTACCAGGACAGGACTGAGGCAAATTAAAACACATTAAATTTAACCAGGGTCGCATGGTCCCTCTATTTTTGTCCATCATTGGCTGAAGAAAAAAACACTTTCCTGCCTGTCACATGCTAGTGCTGCAACTCAATGTCACCAGAAGTCCCTTTTGTGGTTCAGGGACTAAATGACAGTGTATTGCCACTTACTTTTAAACTTACTGTGTTAAGTTGTTTTTATTGCTTCTGACCCTCGAGAAAGATGTTATATACTTTTAAATAAAATACAATGCTGATTTTGATGCTTTGTCCAATATGACCCCTTTTGTAAGTGTGTCAAACACAGAATGCTCTTTCACTTGTTAATTACACAGGCCACAACTCGCGTAAAGACTTCTCAAGCCACACCCATTTAGGGTCCCACCACCTTTTTCTTCCCACTTAAAGCATCGTCTGAACGGTAATTTTGAGGTTGTGACTTGTGTGTCCTTAACCGTACTGAGCAAACCCCACCCTGCAGAGTGCTGTTAGCTCAGTGCTGCTCTCAGGCTCCTCTCATGATACTTTAGGGTTTTTATTAGGATATGTCCAGGCCACTTCTATGATTTGTGGCCCTGGCAAAGAAATAGTTCACATGGCCTCATCCTTATTAAAGCCTGAACAGTAATTGTGTGGAATGTAAACAATGTCTATTTATTGGCTTACTAGACATTTGTTCTGCTCCAAACAGTTGCTAAGTCTCTGGTAATTGCAAGCACTGGTAGGTGCCCCAGTAATAAGCAAACCTCCCATTAATTATTGTTTATGTCTCTTGCAGCTTTTTTTGTGCCAGAGAAGACATTTGGTAATGATTTGTGAAACATTTTTCTTACAGTTATTTCACCAGATTACTGCCTGACTTCAGGATATGGTAGACAAGGCAGGAGTGTCATCTGTGCAGGTGCTTGATTTGAGCCTGTGATAGCTGAGAACAGACTAATCAAGAGCCCAGTTAGTGTAGGAAGGGTTTGCTATTATATAAGGCACATAACTTAAGGCAGTTCACATCTCAATGCTGTCCCTTGGTCCTATGTCATGAGGATGGCATTCCTGACATTTGTAAGAATCCTAGGTTCATGCATGAGTAGCTGCCCACCCCAGTACAGATTTTGCTTTGCATTCTGGTACTTGTAATACTTTAAATTCCAATATAAAATAAAAAATACTACAAGTCACGTAAGGCACCTACATAAATGAAGAACTCTGATGCCTGTCTACACCAACAATCTCTTCTTAAATTGACCCATGTTACCATCTCCATCCATCGGTCTCATCTATCGACACAGTGCCACTCCTTGTCTTTAGATGATTTAAACTTTACTATAGGTCTCCCCACTGAATTTACCATTAAGATACCTTGCGGTGCCTGACTCACTGGCCTTTCTTTGTTTCTTTTTCACGTTTCAATGCATGCTGACCAAGCCACCATCTTTGTCCTCTACAGGACGAAGGGGTGGGGGCTGGAAATTGGCTGAGAGACTTCCTTGCTCGGTTACCACACAACCTGTTAGTGGTAGCACTTCTGCAGAAGAATGGATCAGGAAGAGAGTAAGATTGTACCTGCTCTTCTAAGAGGCCATCTGTCGCCTATGCCCTACACCCTAGAGTCTGGGCCATTTCAAAGGTCATCAGGAATGCTTTGGAGGAATCCTTCAATTCATAATGTAAGCTGGGAGGTTCATGCCAATTTCAGGCTTACTTATCACTCACACAATATAAGTAAAAAATGGATTCCTGAGAATACTGACATATTAAGCAGCAAGATTTGCCTTTCTGCATGTGGCTGGGTCCAAACTGAGGCAGCATGCGGTGCAAAATAATGATGGACTGGGATGCGGCTCCAAGTAATTGCAAGTGGCTGATATTAATTCAAACATTCTCTCCATCACTTTTTGTACACTTAACTGTGTCACCCCCAAGTGGAATGGGTATGCCCAGGCAACGCTGTATTACTGCAACCAAGCTTTACCTTGCTGATGAGCCCTAATCAAGGCGAAATAGTTCCTAGGTTGCTTGTGCTCTGGTTTATGGAGAATCTTACCTGGCAATTCGGCCTGGACTGTTCCCATTGGAGCAAGGTCAAGACTGATTTTCCACAAAGATGGGTCCAAACTGAAGTGGCATGGTGTGCAAAATAATGATGGACTGGGATATAGCCCGAGTAATTACCAGTGACTGAGATTAATTCAAGCATTCCACCCATTACATTGTGTATACAGTGCTTCTTTCATTCTAGTCACAACTTTTTCCTTCATCCCAGTCCATGGAAACTATGCTGCGGGCAATGGACAACGTAGCCTCTGTTACTGTGTCAATGGGATTCGCTCTGAAAATTATATTATTCAACATGCACGATAATAAAAACGCCCTTGATATTCAGAGCAATTTTCATACCTGGCATATTGCCAGTTCACTAAGCATAATATCTGGTTGACCGGTTGGGAAGATTATTTTTCTGTTAATAGGGGGGGAGGCGGGGAGGCAGGGAGGCGGAAATGCATCACAATTATGAAAATGTTTATTAAGACTATAGTTTTAATAATTTTCTTTCTGCTGATGGTGCTTAAGAACACTTGTAGCCCACTCACTGCAAACCATAGCATGTGCACCTTAAGGCATCCAGATATACCTGTATTGACCAATGTGTGCCGTCACCTCGAAGGTACATAGACAGTCCATCAGCCTTGTTTAAAAAACAGCGGCGGGCCGTGACCCACAACACTGGAGGGGCAACAGACAAACCCAAGGGGGGATGGGGGGGGGATTTAAAGGAGCAAAGGGATAATAAAAAAAAATTTACTTACCCGGATTTCAATCCGCATTTACTTCTTTCTTCTGCAGTCAGCTTGAAGGCACACCTCATGGAGCCTCAGGCAACCCCTTTCTGCAAATCCTATTGCTGCTTTCATGCTGCAAAGAAGTAGCATGACAGCAGCGCCAGGATTGACTGGAGCAGGTTGCCTCGACGCTCCAGCAGGAAAAGGAGGCCTGTGCCTGCTCTGCACCCAGCTGTCTGAGACAGCTAGGTGGAGAGATTTACACTGTGCAAGTCAGGCTGGCCGTCGCAAGACGTCCGGTCAAGGTGACTTGTGCAGTGTAAACTGTTGGAGTGAGCACCACTCTCCTGCTGTCAGTCAGTAGAAGTCCCGCCCCCAAATACTGCTCGGGCTGGGAGCAATGAAAAATAAAACGGTAATTCATTTTATTACCGTTTTATTTTCATTTTTGCTGCACTGCACTGACAGCAGGGGGGGAAACGCTCCTCTGCCCTAATTGGGGGGCAGCAGCTATTCAGAAACTCTTTCCAAACTCCAATTAGCTGCTGTCTTTGTCTGAGACCCTATGGTAGGGATTATTAGCCCATCGCATTGACCTGCCAATGTGATTGACCGGTGCAACTAGGCGTGACTGCTGGCATCCAAAATGTCCTAGAAGATGCTTGGCTTTTCTTTAGAAACTTTGTTTCGCCACTGAGTGTAGTTCTGTCCCTAAGAACGGTGAACTGTCTATTGAACCTTCAGCTAATTATGGGAGACAGAACAGCTGGATTTTCTTCTTAATTTCACATTTGGCTACCTTATCGCAATCACTTTAATGCACACCAAACCAATGTCTCCATCAATAATCGAACAAACTACTGCACAGTCCATCTTAAACTACAAAGTTCATTATATTGGTTGGTGCACCAACTAGGAAAGCACGTCATGGTCAAAATTAATCGTCTCCCTTTTCAGAAACTGCCCTGATAATGAAATATTCAATTTTTAAATAGGCCATCCTTTTTAGCCCTTCCAATCGTCCATTCAGCTCTTTCGAATTCTCCACTTATTGCCTTTTTCTGGGTGCCTTAAAGTTAATGTGGAAATCCATCTTAAAACACATCTCCAATTTCTTGGCTCTTTTCCTGTACTGTGAAATTACTCACTAAAAACAACTTCGCAGCACTCATTAATTTTTCAGTCTTGTATTCCCTTGCATTTCTGCTAGATATGTCTCCCTGCCCTCAGTGCCTTAAGTGGGATGAAATAGGTGGGATTGGGTTATAAAACGTGCGTGCCCTAAGAGGTATCAGTAGGAATCCTCTTGAAGAGTTGTGGCGTACTTAAAGTTGTGGCCAATCAGTGCTTAATTTGAGCTGGTGGTTTCCAGACTCGGCACCAGCACTTTATTGTCAATACTGGCACTTATGACAGCTGCCACATGGTGGCGATGTTTGTGTAATTTAGAGATAAGCAAAACAACAGTTGTTTATTAATTCAATATACATTAAAAACAACTAAAACCTGCTGCCAAAGCCATTCTTATAGTTTTGGGGACCTCAAACGGTCTGGATGGCCACACTTGTAGAAGTGTGATGGCTAGTGGTTCTGTAAGTACTGTCATTGGCAGTGCTGGCAGTGGCAATGGGTAGCGCAAGTTACGGTGGTCCCCTGACGAGGACCCTGGCACTTATTTTTTACAAATGAAGAACTGGGCCTAATACAAGTGTGATGGAATGTGTTGCTTGCAATATAGTACTATTGGACAAAGAATAACCAAAATCAGCAAAATATGTATTTTTAATAATAATATTGCACAATTATGCCGCGCCATGAGCAATAAAGCACTCAACAAATGTACATTTAAAAGCATGCAGCACCAGTACGTTTGCTTTCTATATTCTTGTTTGGTGGAGTGTACACAGGGAATAACTTGTTTATTATTCAATTGGAATGAAATATTACGTTAGACCCTGAGACAGAGTACCCACCAGGAATACGTCTTTTTAACAACCTACTGTCACAGGACCCTGGGAAGAGACCTCTGCCTGCCTTTAGTCTCTCATCTGCAAGCTTTTAGACTGCTTAGAAACAGCCTTCATTTATGGTGGGAGCGCTCTACAAAAAATTAGACCTTCAAAAGCGGGCAACTCACTGAGGTGGGAGGGCAGACCGCATCACCCACACCAACAGACGCAGTATCCGTGAGACCTAATTCTGGCTATACCCACATATGTTTGTATTTAAAATAGGAGTGAAGTCCCCAGTACAGTGGATATTGTTTTGTGTGGACTGACGTTGTATTCAGCCCTGGCAACTCTTGACGTCATGTGAAGCACTGCCCCCGCTTTTGGCCCCTTCCTTAAGAACTGGATAACCGGATGGCTACTACGACGTTTACTGCATTCTTACTTGAATTGACTTAGTCTTTTCCCTCAAGCAGATGAATGACTTGTTACCATCTTGGTGGGGACCAGGGAAAGGATGGTGCTGAGCCGGGTGGCTGTGGGTCTTCGAATGCCATTCATTCCTGCAAAAGGTTCAAACAGAGCTCTCCAATAGCCACACAAGTTTCATCTTAGTGTAATTGTGCTGGCAAATGGAAGGTAACCTGTCCCTTTCAGATGTAAACATTTGGAGCATAGCCTTCAGGGAAGTGTTCCCAGTACACCCTGGCATATACCAAAACCCCACAGTCAGTTCTCTGTTGTCATTGCCGTTCTCATGCTTCGTGCTAGCTTCCTTTTTCTGCTCCTCGAAACCCTCATCACCCTTCTTCCTATGGCTTAGCAATTTTAAAATGTTCAACAAGTTTAATTTCCCAATTTTTCTTTAGTTGTAGCCGTTTGGTGAGACCTTAAGGATTTGGCGATTCCCATGTTTTGCTTCTTGCAGTATTTTGCACTCTCCTGCACCAGTTGCTCAGCCCTCATTCCCATATCCATTATTTTTTCACATGTTCTTCTGTCTTCTGACCTAGCCTGTATGTCTCAATAGGGTTTGTCTACAGCCTCGTGCCTCCACCCTCCCTTCAGACTTGTTTGTTGAACTTACTTCTGGTTGTCCCCACGATCATGTCTGCACTGCTGCCAGTAGACAAGATGCTCATAGTCTCTCGTGCCATGCCCAGCTGTGCTCCTGCGTGCTGCATACCAGCTGACAAAATGTCTGCCAGCAGAATGCTTGTCCTCCTTCCTAACCATTTTCTCTTTCCTGTTCCCACACGAACTTGAACTCTACTGCCGCTTCCAAAACAGCTACAATTCTATTTTTTTCCATCTCATCACCTTAGATCACTTGGGCCCTTCCCTCGTCCCTTATCAACTTTAATGGAGCCTGCAGCAGCAAGGTCATTTTTACTATTTCCTTATTGTATTTTTTGCTTATTCTTTAGCTCGGCTACCAACACATTCAGAAGGGTCCACACTGCGCAGTGCGGCAGCTCAGAACCTCTTCGGGGCCATTTGTTTTTGGCTGGATCCAAAAAACAGCTTAGGTGGGGACATTAGTAGTTTCCTTACTCCTGTGAACCCCACTCACAATGGTTCAAGAGCTCCCATCCCATTCCAAATCCCACCCCTCAACCCTCCAGACTGTGCTCCTCCATCACAGCTCTCTCAGCCTATCATGTCTCTCTCCACAGGTATCTGAGCCTCTGTATCATCCACGAGCAGCAGCGTGTTGCCCTGGATCTCATCCTACAATCCCCGCCGGAGTTTCTGAACTTCCACAACACCCTCCTACAGGTAAAGTTATTGCTGCCATTGTAAAATCGTGAAAGCTGATATAAAATCCTTTGTGGGACTTTGAAAAAAGCATAGGTCTGAGGGGACCGTAACAGAACCTCCAAAGGAGAGTGATAAGATAAGAATGTGGGGAGCGACAACCGTTATTGGAAACATCTGTATCAATTTGTGCATTTGTGTTGGGTAACTCTATGCTTTTATGCACCTCTATCTGGAGAGCATTCGGTGTATTAGTGCAGCACAACTGATGCCTGGGGATTTAATCAGGCCTTCATATACATACAAGGCAGTCCTATGGAGTGCTCACAGTTGGCCAGGTACACGTGTAATGGTGGCCATTCAAAGGAGCTTTTCAAATTCGTTTTGGTGGAGGGGAGGATTTACTGATGTACCACTGTGGGGATCTTCATAAACAATGGAAGCCCGATGGTGACCTGGGACTATGTCAGAATGCAGACCAGGCCTGATGTATCAGAAGGCAAGTGTAATAGGAGCCATTTGGAATTGAGCAACATTCACTTGAAAGTTCAGACATGTAAAGTAGATGCATGAAACACCTTAAATGTTACAACATCACTGATGACAAAACAATTAGGAGCAGCTAGTTTAACAATGCTACCTTTAGGTTTCTCTTTGGTACCACTGGCACAGCCATGGCTACCAGTAGTCTCTGTGGTCATGAAGTCAGAAGTGAAAACGGTATGTCTACAGGGTTTTAAGAATCCAATTAACTTCCTAGATTTTCCGGTCCTTACCCTTCTTCTAGCCTCTCAACAGGCAGAAGGTAACTATTGAAGGTTTAACTGGGTGCCAACCCATGGTGTCATTCAGGCCTATGGATGCAATATGTCCCAATCCTCTACCCCTGGTACTGTGGGGCTTCAACAGACATGGCTATTTCGTGAAGCCCAATACTGGCGATTGTAATATTTCATGTGAATAACTTTACAATGATACCATCATCACCAAAACGTTATTTGATTTTTTTCCAAAAATAATATAAGTATACAATCAATTAGTGAACCAAAATGCATTAAAAGATACAAGTAGTAAAGAGCCACACATAGTAAAAAGAAAACACATTTTAAAATAGCTTAAAATAAGAAAAACTATCGAGTCAAGTATACCTAGGATTAAAACTAAGAACTGGCCCTAAAAACTCCTATCAAAAAGCAGGATTCATGCAAACACAGTTTGGGTGTGGATAAAAGCAATAAATATAAAAACGCTGGTCTAATCTGTCAAAAACCATGGGCAACAGCAACGGCCTAATATACTAGAGAAACAAATCTGCGGCAGATAAGCGCTACATGCATGGTATCACAAATAGATACATTATCACATGTACATAGAGGCAAATTAGATGGTCTATGCCAACCCCCACTTGGGAACAGAAGCTGATGGAAAGTGCTAAGTCTAAACAAAGTAAGTTAGAAGACGCTTGTGAAGATGGGACATTTCCAAGAGTATGTAAGACTAAATTTCTTTGTACAAATGTGACCATAACATATGATCTCATAGACTGCTTGGTAAGGCTAAAGCTTCCCGACCTGCATCCGATGTAAGGAAAAAACGCCTTTTTAACCCATGCAAATATATTTTTTTACTAATTCCATCAGGCTCTGATAAAAGGCGTGGTCTTCTTAAATTGTTGAAAGTCAACTTAATATACTGAAGCCATGGAATCTGCAGTGCATAGTCCAGGGATAAACCGTCCAGAAGGATTGATCTATTTAGTTCCCACTCCTCCTTGCACGAAACTGAACACCAGAGTAACAGCGGGCGTGAACGAATAATATCAGAAATAAATTTCATGCCAAATTCATCATGTACAATTTCGGCCGGAGTACTACGTCCAACAGCTAAAAGACCCCTCAAGAGCCTATATTTCGTAACCTGAATATTGTCAAAGGATGCATAGCCCAAAATATCGCTTCCAAATGTTGCCATGGGTATACATTTGGCCTTATATACATCCAACATTACTTTTATATGCCTATGCCCAAGGCAATTGGCAAAGGTATTCAGGCCAGAAATACCTTTTTGAGGCAGCCTACATTTTTTTTATCTCAGATTGTCAACTGAGACTTCAGTTTAATAAAATCCCCAAATAGGAGAAGTTTGCAACACTGCCCAGGGTCTGACCCTGGGCTTAAAGTCTGGTACTTTTCATATTCTTAGAACCAATCACCGTAAAATGAGACTTTTTTAAATATGTGGACAGGTCCAAATTGGCCATAAAAGAGATTAATAAATCTAAAAGCTGCTGAGGACTTCTAGCTGTACGAGCAATTAAAAATGCATCATCAACATATAAAGGCATGGGGATTGGCCTGCCATTAAATCTGGAGACATCTAGACGGCCATTGGAAAACACCTCCTCCAAACGATTAATATACATGATGAATAAAAATGGAGCAAGGATACATCACTGTCACACACATCTGTTTAAGTTAAAAGGTTGGGTGCACTCTCCATTAATTCAATATCTGACTACCCGTGTCAGGTCTGCATGGATGTCTCTCATAAAAATAACAAGAGCTGGTTCGACCCCCAAGGGCCCCAGCTCTGCCCAAAGCCTATCACGATTAACCTTATCAAAGGCTGAGCTGAGGTCCATGAAGGCCAGGTGTACCACTCCCTTCCTAGCCACTCTGTATTTGGGGATCAATAAATACCAATTCAAATTTTGCTCCACTGTACCTCTTCTGGGTCTAAATCCATATTGAAGGTCGGACAAAATATTATTCCCATTGGCCCAGCTGATCACTGTCTCCAGGATAATGCTCCCTATTATTTTAACCTCCACTTCTACAAGAGAAATTGGCCTATAACAGGCTGGATCACTTCTGTCTCCTTTTTTTGTATACTTGGATTATTACTGACTGTCGCCAAGCTTCTGGTAAGGGTCCCCAGATAGCTGCATTAATGTGTATAGTAAGAATAGGAACCCACAGTTCAATTAAAGATTTCAGTAGGTCACCTGGAACCCCACTCGCGCCAGGGGCCTTGCCCGAGGACAGGGATACAATTTAATCTCTTCTTCCCATGTGATTGCGAGTCGATCATCCCCTTGAAAACTATGGGACATGGGCTCAGAGCATATGCAGTCATGAAGGGCTGAAAAATGATCTACCCATGCCATACTACTAATAGATTGCTGAAATGGTACTGCTGCCTCATTCCCAATTATAACCTCAAATGGCCTTGCACACTCATCATTGGCTCCGGAACAGTTATCATAACATCACAAGCCCAATTGTATGCACATAGGTGCATGTGTGCAGGATCTCCTTCCTCTGTGTTTTGTTCACTGATTTGTGTAACACAGACATACAAAAAGTTCCGATAATTACGATAAAGTGGTTTGATATACACTAAATACTATTGGGATGTATATAATGCACACCACCAATAATATTAGTGTAGTTTTATATGCACTAATCATGTACGTCGAGTACACAGCACACAGCACAAACCAAATTGCCGTCTGTGGATTTAATTATAGTAGTAGGATGAGTGAGATGTAGAGAGTTTGCAATTGCGGCTACATACCTTTTACACAGAGAGGATTCAGTCCGCTGAGCTATTCTTCCACCAACAAACCTCCAGAAATGTTGCCAAAATACCGCAGAAATGGTCAGGCTTATAAACAGAGTACTCACTGTAATTTCCTAAAGGTCTGCACTGCAGGGTTTCTCATGTAAATTAATATTTTCTTCAGCTTTGCACCTGCCTTGAGGAGCATGATTGATGCAATTCCCTTTCAACGATAGCCAGTAGGTAGAAATTAGTGTCAAAATCCATGGATAGGGACATGGGAACATCCATGGTATGCCTCCTTGACACAAAGCAGTGCATAGTGTTACTTCAGGGCTACTTACCAACGCAACTCAGGATTTGCTCTGGAAAGTAAACCCCAAACAACACAAGTTTGCAATACTTTTGTGATACAAATTAGTTGCAGAGTGTTAGTATTTCTGCCCCATAAACTTTGGATGTGAAACATAACACAATGCAATGACTGGGGGGGGGTTCTCACTTAAATAATTGTATTACTTCCCCTAAATAAGCCCTTTTTTAAGAACCTTAGAATAATGAAAGATTGAAGAAAGAAACAATAAGGTTCTAAATCTATGCCCTGTAGGCAGTTTTCATGAAGTGCTTTGATGCAGTTCATAGCCCACTGAGCTAGCTACATTAAATACAAATCCGAAATCTGCCTGTTACACTTCTTCTTTGTAGTGGGAACATTAACCCTCGCTGCTAATTTATCATGAGTCACTGGGACTAGACAAATCACAAATCTCTCCCTCAAGTGCATTAAGCACCCGAGTTATCAGGCCATTGTTATTATGCCCTGAAAATGCCAGGCTTCTCTTATCTCTATATTTACAACAAGGGGTGGTGAGGGACAGAGTCTCTGAATTAAGCAGAATACTCTCACCCAGTCAAGAGATCAGGGCTAGATCCAACACCGTTTTTTAGCTCATTGCACCATCCCAGTTTCAGAACCTGGCTGTATGCAAATTAGTCTGTTCCTGTCCCAGTGCATGATGGGAACAGGGCAAACCAAACTACAAAAGCCAATTCTTGCACTGGGCCAGGGACAGACTAATTTGCATACAGCCAGGTTCTGAAACTGGGATGGTGCAATGAGCTAAAAAACGGTGTTGGATCTAGCCCTGATCTCTTGACTGGGTGAGAGTACTCTGCTTAATTCAGAGACTCTGTCCATCACCACCCCTTGTTGTAAATTATTTTGTCCACCCTAAGCGTGGAAGGGTATACTCAGATGTGAGTCCCTTGCTCATTGCACCATCAGGATTCAAGCAAGCCGGGCCGAAGACGGCTGAAATGCCAGAAACCGGTCCCCGGAAGCTTGTTTCCTTCCCAGTGTAAGAATTGGCTTTTGTAGTCTGGTCTGCCCTGTTCCCATGATGCACTGGGCCAGGGACAGACTAATTTGCATACAGCCAGGTTCTGAAACTGGGATGGTGCAATGAGCTAAAAAACGGTGTTGGATCTAGCCCTGATCTCTTGACTGGGTGAGAGTACTCTGCTTAATTCAGAGACTCTGTCCATCACCACCCCTTGTTGTAAATTATTTTGTCCACCCTAAGCGTGGAAGGGTATACTCAGATGTGAGTCCCTTGCTCATTGCACCATCAGGATTCAAGCAAGCCGGGCCGAAGACGGCTGAAATGCCAGAAACCGGTCCCCGGAAGCTTGTTTCCTTCCCAGTGTAAGAATTGGCTTTTGTAGTCTGGTCTGCCCTGTTCCCATGATGCACTGGGCCAGGGACAGACTAATTTGCATACAGCCAGGTTCTGAAACTGGGATGGTGCAATGAGCTAAAAAACGGTGTTGGATCTAGCCCTGATCTCGTGACTGGGTGAGAGTACTCTGCTTAATTCAGAGACTCTGTCCATCACCACCCCTTGTTGTAAATTATTTTGTCCACCCTAAGCGTGGAAGGGTATACTCAGATGTGAGTCCCTTGCTCATTGCACCATCAGGATTCAAGCAAGCCGGGCCGAAGACGGCTGAAATGCCAGAAACCGGTCCCCGGAAGCTTGTTTCCTTCCCAGTGTAAGAATTGGCTTTTGTAGTCTGGTCCGCCCTGTTCCCATGATGCACTGGGCCAGGGACAGACTAATTTGCATACAGCCAGGTTCTGAAACTGGGATGGTGCAATGAGCTAAAAAACGGTGTTGGATCTAGCCCTGATCTCTTGACTGGGTGAGAGTACTCTGCTTAATTCAGAGACTCTGTCCATCACCACCCCTTGTTGTAAATTATTTTGTCCACCCTAAGCGTGGAAGGGTATACTCAGATGTGAGTCCCTTGCTCATTGCACCATCAGGATTCAAGCAAGCCGGGCCGAAGACGGCTGAAATGCCAGAAACCGGTCCCCGGAAGCTTGTTTCCTTCCCAGTGTAAGAATTGGCTTTTGTAGTCTGGTCTGCCCTGTTCCCATGATGCACTGGGCCAGGGACAGACTAATTTGCATACAGCCAGGTTCTGAAACTGGGATGGTGCAATGAGCTAAAAAACGGTGTTGGATCTAGCCCTGATCTCTTGACTGGGTGAGAGTACTCTGCTTAATTCAGAGACTCTGTCCATCACCACCCCTTGTTGTAAATTATTTTGTCCACCCTAAGCGTGGAAGGGTATACTCAGATGTGAGTCCCTTGCTCATTGCACCATCAGGATTCAAGCAAGCCGGGCCGAAGACGGCTGAAATGCCAGAAACCGGTCCCCGGAAGCTTGTTTCCTTCCCAGTGTAAGAATTGGCTTTTGTAGTCTGGTCTGCCCTGTTCCCATGATGCACTGGGCCAGGGACAGACTAATTTGCATACAGCCAGGTTCTGAAACTGGGATGGTGCAATGAGCTAAAAAACGGTGTTGGATCTAGCCCTGATCTCTTGACTGGGTGAGAGTACTCTGCTTAATTCAGAGACTCTGTCCATCACCACCCCTTGTTGTAAATTATTTTGTCCACCCTAAGCGTGGAAGGGTATACTCAGATGTGAGTCCCTTGCTCATTGCACCATCAGGATTCAAGCAAGCCGGGCCGAAGACGGCTGAAATGCCAGAAACCGGTCCCCGGAAGCTTGTTTCCTTCCCAGTGTAAGAATTGGCTTTTGTAGTCTGGTCTGCCCTGTTCCCATGATGCACTGGGCCAGGGACAGACTAATTTGCATACAGCCAGGTTCTGAAACTGGGATGGTGCAATGAGCTAAAAAACGGTGTTGGATCTAGCCCTGATCTCTTGACTGGGTGAGAGTACTCTGCTTAATTCAGAGACTCTGTCCATCACCACCCCTTGTTGTAAATTATTTTGTCCACCCTAAGCGTGGAAGGGTATACTCAGATGTGAGTCCCTTGCTCATTGCACCATCAGGATTCAAGCAAGCCGGGCCGAAGACGGCTGAAATGCCAGAAACCGGTCCCCGGAAGCTTGTTTCCTTCCCAGTGTAAGAATTGGCTTTTGTAGTCTGGTCTGCCCTGTTCCCATGATGCACTGGGCCAGGGACAGACTAATTTGCATACAGCCAGGTTCTGAAACTGGGATGGTGCAATGAGCTAAAAAACGGTGTTGGATCTAGCCCTGATCTCTTGACTGGGTGAGAGTACTCTGCTTAATTCAGAGACTCTGTCCATCACCACCCCTTGTTGTAAATTATTTTGTCCACCCTAAGCGTGGAAGGGTATACTCAGATGTGAGTCCCTTGCTCATTGCACCATCAGGATTCAAGCAAGCCGGGCCGAAGACGGCTGAAATGCCAGAAACCGGTCCCCGGAAGCTTGTTTCCTTCCCAGTGTAAGAATTGGCTTTTGTAGTCTGGTCTGCCCTGTTCCCATGATGCACTGGGCCAGGGACAGACTAATTTGCATACAGCCAGGTTCTGAAACTGGGATGGTGCAATGAGCTAAAAAACGGTGTTGGATCTAGCCCTGATCTCTTGACTGGGTGAGAGTACTCTGCTTAATTCAGAGACTCTGTCCATCACCACCCCTTGTTGTAAATTATTTTGTCCACCCTAAGCGTGGAAGGGTATACTCAGATGTGAGTCCCTTGCTCATTGCACCATCAGGATTCAAGCAAGCCGGGCCGAAGACGGCTGAAATGCCAGAAACCGGTCCCCGGAAGCTTGTTTCCTTCCCAGTGTAAGAATTGGCTTTTGTAGTCTGGTCTGCCCTGTTCCCATGATGCACTGGGCCAGGGACAGACTAATTTGCATACAGCCAGGTTCTGAAACTGGGATGGTGCAATGAGCTAAAAAACGGTGTTGGATCTAGCCCTGATCTCTTGACTGGGTGAGAGTACTCTGCTTAATTCAGAGACTCTGTCCATCACCACCCCTTGTTGTAAATTATTTTTTTCTCTTATCTCTATAAGCCTGTCATGTAAAGGGCACCCCCTTGAGCTTGCCAGTCAGTCGATGGCAACATGCTGCACTGTGCTACAGCTGGCAAAAATGTATCCAATGTAAGTCCTAAATGCATACAAAGGAAAGCCATAAATATATCCCTTCATATAACAGAGGGACAGTGAAAAAAAGATTACGTCTTTATTACGAAATGTAAAGGCAAGCTGTCTGCACGTTTGCTTTTCGGAAAACTAATATTGCTCACTGAAATCTTTCTGGCTGCTTATGTGAAGCTCGCAAGCCGTAACTGGTGACTGTACAGCGACGGTGGTGAATAATACTGCTGAGACTTGCCAGTAACTCTGGGATTGCTGACCCTTGTTTATTTTGCCCGAGAGAACTTCGATCCGAGGTGGGTGTGGGACTGCGAGTCCCAGGCGGCAGTGCGCACCGGAGACCGAGCGCACCTGGGACTCTTCCCGCCCCCCCCCTCATAAAAACACGCCCTACATACGCGCCTCGCGGTACACGCTCGGGACGAGCGCGGGCGAAGCCCGGGCAAAGGGAGGGCCCTCTTAGGCCCTCAGAGGCTGAAGTAGGCTGGGCCGGGACCATTCTTTTTCAAAAAGTGTTTGTTTTATTTACTTTTGTATTCTGTAGTATATCCGCGATTGCGAAAGAAATATTTCTTTGTTTAGTTGTTAGTTGTAGTCAAGCCTCTGAACTCTAGCATAGGAGCTAAATCCGATACCGGATTGTCTTAATATCCGCTTGAGTTTTTTGTGCCTTTTTACTATCTTATTTCTGAAATGACTGCCAAAAATTAAGGTCGGGGAGACTGTTGGTGGGAAGAACTTGCTCTAAGACCAAATCAAATCCTTTACGGAACAAGGACGGTCATGATATGCAGTTAAAAGGAAACTGTCAGTTATTCAGCCTATAGGAAAGAGGAAAGAATACAATTACCATAGTAGGGTCTAAGTCCGATGACATTGCCGAAAGAGGCGATGGTATTAAGGACCACACCACAACGAGGGGGCCCAGAAATTCTATTGGTGCAGTTGAACAAGGTAATAAGGAAGAGGATGTTAAATCCACATTAAAGAGAGAGAAGGTTTATCTAATTCTTTGGAAATGTTGGCGCCCTCTCCGCTAGTTCTTGGTAATAAAAACATATATGCTGCCCAACCACCCTATGGTACATCTGAATCCAGTTACAAAATAGTGGGTGTTACAGTACATAATCTTCCTTCTAATCCCAGTGAATTTCTTTTAAAAGACGCTTTGGGCTCATCTTTACCGAGGGAAGTCCGAAGTAATGATTCTATTTATTCAGACTTAGATATGGAGCTCTGTAGGAGGTACATTGTTGAAGAATCTAGTAAGATTATTGATCCTTTAAAGACCCCGGCAGCACTTGTTTCATCTGGACTTCAACTATATAGCAGCACTCCATCTAATAAATCCTTATTTAATATTTCTCAGTCAAATACTTCCATGAGTCCTGATCTTAACATAAAGGGTATTGATCCTATTCAATCAATTAGACTAGATAAACCTGTCTCTCTATCTTCTTTAGAACATTTACTCTCTTCTATTTTAAAACTATTGGAAAAATTTGTTGGTGGTTCAGATTGTGTTCTGGAAACAGTAACTCAAATATTGAAGGTTCTAGTGAACAATAAGCAGGGGAAGGAATCTAGTCCAAACTTGGGACCTAGTTCTCCAGGGCCCAAAGCGAAGAAACACATGTTGATAGAGAAAGAGTCTTCGAAAGCGCTACAAGTTCTAGTCCGAGGAGGACCGGATGAAGATCTTTACTGTACTGATAGAAAGAAGTTAGAATCCCCCCCTGAGAGTCCCCGTATCTAATTGTGTAGCAAAGCTCGATCAAGTAATTGAAGTTACGGATGATCCCGACACAAGGGTAGATAAAGATTTATTCCCCATTTTTAAACTGCAGAAAAATGATGAAGATGAGGGTGTACCGGACCCAGAAGAAAAGAGAAAAAAGGGCAATAAAGGGAACTCCAAAAAGAACGGGGGAAAAAAGAGGAAACCAATTCGGAAATTGGAAAAAAGAGGCGGAGTAAAATCCACTTTGATGAGCAGCTGGAAATTTCTACTATAAAAGTGCCTTGTCAAGCATCTCTAATTAAGTCTCCCCAAGATGAGATTCAGGAAGTAAAATTTGTTGAAGAGACATTAACATCCACAGTTCAAGAGGTAGTCCCAGCATCGACTCAAATCGATTGTCTCACTAATATTATTCCTCTCTTATCTGGTGTCCCTAATATTGAAACGGGGTGGTCTCTTAATTATATCCCCCAGGGGAACAGAGGAAACCAGTTGGCCTTGTTTTAACAGCTCTTAACCCTCTAGCTAAATCATTCTCGGATACGCTGGGAAGAGAAGGGGCTCCAAAGAGACCTGCTGAGATTCTTAAAGAGGAAAATACTGACACACTTATTTTAGATTTTTTCCCCCTTGTTTGATTTAGTTTGTACATTAAATAGATCCCTGCTTCTCAAATGCTTTCAGGAGACCGCAGGTCTGAAATTAATACAAACCTCCGATATAGATACAGTAACGAAACTGAAAACAGAGGTTGGGACTTTAACAAGGGTAAAGTTTTACTCCAAACTTATTGTAAACCACATCCTTCAGTGGTCTGAAGGTATTCAAAGTAAAGGAATTGATGTCATGCCTTTTTTGGAGAATTTCCGCCTTGGTAGAATTGTTGATAAGTTTTCACTCCTCCAGGCAGCCCCTGGTGGTATTGTCCGGCCAGGCAGTTATGATGACCTAAAAATCTGCATTTCTAAAGACATCCGTTATGTGACACATATTAATACCCATCTTTCTTCTCTTAAAAGAAACGCGGCTGAAGAGAGTCTCCACTGGAATTGGTTGCCTGGAGTGCTTTCGAGGAAACCTATAAAAAATTCTGAGATATATCCCCGTCTTTAGCAATGACCTAAAAAATATTATCTTGGAATGCCGCTGGTATGAAGAATAATCCTGAAAAATTACAATTCCTTCACACATTAGAGGCCAGCGTGATCTGTCTCCAAGAGACGTGGTGCACTGAGAAAATTTCGGTAGGAAGGGACTACTTTGTACTGGAGGGTAGAGCCTCTCCCTCTAAGAGAGGTCGTGCAAGAGGGGGTATAGCATGTCTATTGTCTAACCGGATAAATTGGAATTTTTCCCATTATTTAGATCCTAGCAATCTTTTCCAGGCACTAACGCTGTTTAAGCCTTAAATATATATTATATATTTTTAAAAACATATATATATGTGTCGCATAACGGATGTCTTTAGAAATGCAGATTTTTAGGTCATCATAACTGCCTGGCCGGACAATACCACCAGGGGCTGCCTGGAGGAGTGAAAACTTATCAACAATTCTACCAAGGCGGAAATTCTCCAAAAAAGGCATGACATCATGACATGACATCATGTTGAGAAAGTCCTGTGAGTCACTTCTGACGTTTCCTCTCGAGGCTGCAAACTCCCAACTCCCTCAAGAAGCAACCAACACAGTCAGGACTTCAACTCTGACCGAGTCAACTTCTCCTCAAGGGAAAGGGGAAGTGGACAGAGAAACCAACAACATGTAAACAAAACACTGGCTTCAGCTGTTGTTTCTCTAGAGTGCTCCAGGCCGTGATCTTCAATTAGTGCGTAACTCTGATTCCACGCAATACTGTAGTATCAAGTTAAACATTTGGTTATTCACCAGACAAGCCTTACTAGATTCAATGAATTGATTAAACTCTCCTTTTACTGGCCATTAGTTTTGGAGGCCCTTGTTCACACTCTATCAGAAGTGGAATTGCACAGTCTCAAACTCAAGATGCCTTTTTTAAAAGAACATAACAAGTCGGTTAAACCTTACTTCTAAAAAATGAGTTAGTTGTTAATTGGTTTAGTAAAGAAAGCTTCTTACTTTCATGCAATAAATCATACCTGTGACTTCTGCAATTCTTATGATCTCTTGGATAATCTGCAGTAGGAAGATAGTAATAACAACAACCTAGTGCAAATACTGTAGTACATTAAGGCCTTTTTCCTAGAAAGCTTTCTTGGAAATATTAACCTTTCCAACAAGAACCTTTTGTCTAAGTTTCCTATTTACACCTTTTAAATGCTTCACTGAGAATAACACGTCTGAAAAATAGCATTTACCAAGGCTTGTTTATAACTAGCGGATTTAACAGTTCTCCACCAATTTATATAGTTATTAGACTCTCAAATATGCTTTTTAGGTTATCACACAAAAGTATCCTTGTCTTTGCCAAGGCTTGTTTCTAACCAAAGCGGATCAAACAGTTCACCACCAATTAATATAATTATTTGGCTCTCAAATATGCTTCTCTGGTTATTTCACAAAAGTATCTTTGTCTTTGTCAAGGCTTGTTTTTTAAACTGCGACCAAACAAACCATTCGTCTTTTGTAAATAATTCCCAAGATCAAGTTCAACAGAAGAAGCAATTTTCCCACTCGAAGCTCAATAATTACTTCAGTTCCTTTTAAACTAGGTAATAAATCTTACTGTCCCTTCACAGATTTCCTGCGCGGCAGACTGCAGACTGGAACCGTCTTCCAGGGGAAGAACAGTGAAACCCGATATCTCAGCTGGCTGTCAAAGAAATTAAACCTCGGGTCTTTTTCCCTTCTGAGAAACCCGCGTTTCACATAAGCCAGCTATAAGTTACTGAACTCAACGAGGGGCTGGTCAGGAAAGGATGATGTCTGGGAATTCAGGGTTTTGTTTGAAATAAGGGGAGCTTCTTCCACAACGCACACAAACTGCAGGCTCAATCACAGAAGCGCTCGTAGGACGGACAACGAGAGACGAAGCGCTGAGCCGTTGGAAGGGAAGTCTATTTATAGACTTTACACAGTCTCGAGAGCCAGCGCAAGCTCTCTACCATGAACACTCCAAACCACGAGATTCAGCGCGAGCCTCCCTCACTCTCAAGGAGCGCACAATCTGAACAGTGAGATTCAGAGAGCATTTCCTAAGGACAAAAAATCACTAAGCATTGTCAAAGGCAAATTCAAAAGACTGTTATTTACAATAACTAAATAAAAGTTATATTTCTAAAAATGATTTCTGAACCTATTTACAACATTAAGTTAAGCTTTCAGTTTCTTAATTTATTTACAGAATCAGAATAACTTAGAGTCAGGCAAGACGACCTGTAACACCCCTAACAGTTCCTCCCCCCAAAGGTCGTCTTACAGGACGAGGTTTGTCTGGATGTAAAGCATGAAAAGACCTAACAAGTCTAGGGGCATGAACATTCTTTTCTGGTTCCCAAGATCGTTCAGAAGGATCATAACCCTTCCAATCAACCAAATAAAACAAGGTACCCCGAATTCTTTTTGAATCCAAAATAGATTTAACCTCATATTCAACGTGATCTCCAATAACCACAGGCGGTGGTGGATTATCAAGTCGAGTAGAAGGTTCAAAGGGTTTCAAAAGAGATACATGAAAAACAGGATGAATACCATACTCTTCAGGCAAAACTAATTTTAAAGACACAGGATTCAGAATTTTCTCAATTTGAAAGGGCCCAATAAACCTAGGTTTCAACTTTCTGGGACCTTCCAATTGAATGTTTCTTGTAGACAGCCAAACAAACTGACCTTCCTTGTACAAAGGGGAAGATTTACGATGAGAATCAGCCGTTCTTTTCATAGATATCTTACTTTTGACCCACTGTTTCCTAGCCTTTTCCTGAATATCAATCAAAGAAGTCAACCTGTCAGTAACTGCAGGCATAAACTGTTGTTCTTCAGGTAAAAGAACTGGAAGTGATCTAGGATGTTGACCCGTGAGAAAATAAAAAGGAGAACAACCCAAGGCTGAATGTGTGGTATTATTATAAGAAAATTCTGCCCAAGGCAGAACTTCATCCCAATGACTAGAAGAAGTAGTTAACAAACATCGTAGACCCTGCTCAACATGCTGATTAACCCTTTCCGTTTGACCATCAGTCTGTGGATGAAAGGACGAAGACAAGGCTAACTCAATACCCAGTTGTTTGCTCAGCTGTGACCAGAATTTTGATATAAATTGAGGACCTCTATCAGAAATTATTTTTGAGGGAAGACCATGAAGCTTGACAATGTTTGATAAAAACACAGTACTAAACTCCGTCGCAGTGGGAATTTTGTGTAAAGGAATAAAATGTCCCATCTTTGATAACAAATCAACCACTACAAGAACTGTAGTAAAACCATTAGATTTGGGAAGATCAGTACTAAAATCTAGACTGATTGTATGCCAAGGTTGAGGAGGAATAATCATTGGATGAAGTAAATCCATTGGGACTGCATGTAAAGCTTTCTGTCTAGAACAAACTGGGCAAGCTGTCACAAATTGCTGAATTGCAGGAACCATTTTTTCCCACCAAAAATGACGCTGACATAAATCCAAAGTTTTATTAATGCCAGGATGAGCAGCAATAGCCAAATCATGATTCCATTGCATAACCTTATCTTGTAAACTTTTTGTGGGAATAAACAACTTACAATTGTGATAAAACAAACCCTCTCTGATATAATTCCCTTTCTTAGATAACCACTCATGAATGTCATAAGTTTTTAATTCTTCTTTAATTGAATCTAGAAAACTGTCAGAATGAATCTCAGCAGCTATTTTCTCTTGAGGCAAAATACTCGGTGGCTCTTTTACTGAAATAAAATCTTTTTCACAGACTAATCGTGAAAGTGTATCAGATAACAACTGCTTATTTCCAGGTCGATATGTAATTAAAAAGTCGAATTCACTAAAAAACTGTAGCCATCTCATCTGCCTGGGAGTGCAAGCCTTCACCGTGGAATAAAATTGTAAATTTTTATGATCAGAAAATACTGTGATAGTATGTTTAGCTCCCAAAAGATGATGACGCCACTCCTGAAACACATCTTTAATTGCTAAAAGTTCTCGTTCAGCAATAGTATATTTCTGCTCAGCTAACAAAAGCTTCCTAGAAAAGAACGCTATTGGGTGCAAATGACCAGAATTTGAATCCTTTTGAAGCAACACACCACCAATTGCAGTCTGAGAAGCATCCGCTTCTACAAAAAATGGCCTATCAGGATCAGGATGAACCAAAATCGGAGCTGAAGTAAAAGCCTTCTTTAATAAAGCAAAAGCTTGGTCTGCTTCTTCAGTCCAGGAAAAGATTTTTCCCTTCTTAAGCAACTGAGTAATGGGAGCAACGATTTCAGAAAATTTAGAAATGAACCGCCTGTAAAAATTGGCAAATCCCAAAATTCTCTGTGTGTCCTTAATAGAAACAGGAATTGGCCAAGTTAAGATTGCTTCTACCTTTTTAGGATCCATATGAATCCCTTCAGGTGATAAACAATAGCCAAGAAATTCCACCTTGGAGGCATTAAATATGCATTTTTCTAATTTTGCGAACAATGAATGATCCCTTAACCTCTGTAAAACCGTTTGAACATGTTGCACATGCTCCTCTGAATTCTTAGAGTAAATTAAGATGTCATCGATATAAACTATGCAACAGACATCTAATAAATCGTGCAAGACCTCATTGATAAAATATTGAAAGGCTGCAGGCGCGTTACAAAGACCAAACGGCATAACAGTATACTCAAAAAGACCAAATTTCGTACGAAAAGCAGTCTTCCACTCATCCCCTTCTTTGACGCGAATCAAGTGATATGCTCCCCTAAGATCAAGTTTAGTATAGATACTAGAGCCTTTGATTTGATTCAGAAGTACAGGAATTAACGGTAAAGGATATCTATTTTTAATTGTTGCTTTGTTAACAGCTCTATAGTCAATACAAGCTCTCAAATCTCCAGACTTCTTCGCAACGAAGAAGAGTGGAGACGAAACGGGAGAAGTGGAATGACGGATGAATCCAACTTCTAAAAGTTCATCCAAATATTTCCTCAAATAATCGTTCTCGGGTTCAGTTAAGGCATAAATTCTGCTGCAAGGCAAAACAGCTCCAGGAACTAAATCAATTCTACAATCATAGACTCTATGAGGTGGTAACTTAGTTGCTTCAACCGGATCAAAAACTTTCGAAAAATTCTGATACTCAACTGGAAGTCTATTAATTTCAGAATCCAAGGTAGCGCAAAAAAGTGGCATCACGGGATCTTTAGTCTCTTGATAGCAATGCAATTTACAAAAAGAAGATTCTAAGGTGACAGTTCTCCTAATCCAATCGATTCTTGGATTATGTAATTCTAACCAAGGAATACCCAAAATTACCCCAAAAGTCGGAGCATCAATCAAATCAAAAACCACCTTTTCCGTATGACCATTGTCAGCCACTAAGGTCAATGGCTCGGTATTAAAACGAATCATCCCAGAAGATAATACTGAACCATCCACTGCTCTCACTGGTTCAGGTTCTTTCTTGGCAACAAACTTCAAATTTAATTTTTGAGCAAACTCAATATCGAAAAAATTCCCTGTGGCTCCCGAATCCAGAAGTACAGGGATACTATGCCTTTGTAGTGTGGTTAAAATAATAACCATCCGAATGGTGAAATGTTTGGGAATGTGTGTAGTTACATTTGTAACAAACTGGGAGATCTTAGAAGAAGATTTACTCGAAGAAACGATCTCAACTTTCCTCGAGATTTCTAGTTTTCCGACGGAGCAGATGAAAGGGTCTCAATTACTAAGGCTTTCTTTTTAGCAGGTTTAACAGTACAATCTTTAGCGAAATGCCCTGGTTTGCCACAATATAAACACAGGTTACCCTTACGTCTTCGTTCCTTTTCCTCAGGAGCTAAAGGTCCCTTAAACCCTCCCGAGTGAACAGGTTCAACCAAAGAACCTTTAACCTCAGATTCTTTTTTCTCAACTCTAAATTGTGAGCTTCTAAAATCGCTCCTCGATTTCTCATTTCTACGTTCACCTAACCTGTGGTCAAGTTTAACTACTAGATCCTGAAATTCCTTAAAATCTTCCGGCAGATTAACAATATGTGCAAGAGAATCTTTCAAGTCATCCTTAAGGCCCCTATAAAACAAAGAAATTCTTTTCGCCTCAGGCCAATGAGTTTCAGTCAAAAGTCTATTGAAAGTAGTAATATAAGAAATGAGATCCTTAGTCCCTTGACGAAGACTTAGTAACTCATTATCTGAAGCCTGAACTAAAGTATGTTTAGCGAATAAATTGGACATGGCTATTTTAAAATTTTGCAGATTATGAAGCAAGGGGTCATTGTTATCAATCAAGGGCATCGCCCAATTTGCAGCCACTCCCCCAAGATAAGATATAATAAAAGCTACTTTAGCTGTGTCTGAAGAAAAAATCTGTGGTTTACACATGAAATGCAATTGACATTGACTAAGAAAAGTTGCAAATCTACCACTATCTCCGGAAAATCTCTCAGGATTTGCCAATGGGACTGATGCTGGAGTAACAACTGTGACTTGGACTGGTTGAGTTCCAGACTGGTCCACTGAGGAACGTGGTTGTTGAGCATCGATACCAAACTTAGTTGGCGCTAAAACTGGTTTTCTTTCTTTGGAAGGATCCCTCCATACTGAAAACCCTGCCCTAGTTTCATCTAACTCCTGACGAAGCGATTGATTCTCCAATCGCAAATTTTCCATTTCTTCATTCATTTTCTGCACCAACTGTGTTAGCTGAGGAACATCCATGAGGGTGAGTTTGCCAACCCAAGAGGAAACGATTAGTAAGAAGGTAGGGCTTCATCTACTGTTGAGAAAGTCCTGTGAGTCACTTCTGACGTTTCCTCTCGAGGCTGCAAACTCCCAACTCCCTCAAGAAGCAACCAACACAGTCAGGACTTCAACTCTGACCGAGTCAACTTCTCCTCAAGGGAAAGGGGAAGTGGACAGAGAAACCAACAACATGTAAACAAAACACTGGCTTCAGCTGTTGTTTCTCTAGAGTGCTCCAGGCCGTGATCTTCAATTAGTGCGTTACTCTGATTCCACGCAATACTGTAGTATCAAGTTAAACATTTGGTTATTCACCAGACAAGCCTTACTAGATTCAATGAATTGATTAAACTCTCCTTTTACTGACCATTAGTTTTGGAGGCCCTTGTTCACACTCTATCAGAAGTGGAATTGCACAGTCTCAAACTCAAGATGCCTTTTTTAAAAGAACATAACAAGTCGGTTAAACCTTACTTCTAAAAAATGAGTTAGTTGTTAATTGGTTTAGTAAAGAAAGCTTCTTACTTTCATGCAATAAATCATACCTGTGACTTCTGCAATTCTTATGATCTCTTGGATAATCTGCAGTAGGAAGATAGTAATAACAACAACCTAGTGCAAATACTGTAGTACATTAAGGCCTTTTTCCTAGAAAGCTTTCTTGGAAATATTAACCTTTCCAACAAGAACCTTTTGTCTAAGTTTCCTATTTACACCTTTTAAATGCTTCACTGAGAATAACACGTCTGAAAAATAGCATTTACCAAGGCTTGTTTATAACTAGCGGATTTAACAGTTCTCCACCAATTTATATAGTTATTAGACTCTCAAATATGCTTTTTAGGTTATCACACAAAAGTATCCTTGTCTTTGCCAAGGCTTGTTTCTAACCAAAGCGGATCAAACAGTTCACCACCAATTAATATAATTATTTGGCTCTCAAATATGCTTCTCTGGTTATTTCACAAAAGTATCTTTGTCTTTGTCAAGGCTTGTTTTTTAAACTGCGACCAAACAAACCATTCGTCTTTTGTAAATAATTCCCAAGATCAAGTTCAACAGAAGAAGCAATTTTCCCACTCGAAGCTCAATAATTACTTCAGTTCCTTTTAAACTAGGTAATAAATCTTACTGTCCCTTCACAGATTTCCTGCGCGGCAGACTGCAGACTCGAACCGGCTTCCAGGGGAAGAACAGTGAAACCCGATATCTCAGCTGGCTGTCAAAGAAATTAAACCTCGGGTCTTTTTCCCTTCTGAGAAACCCGCGTTTCACATAAGCCAGCTATAAGTTACTGAACTCGACGAGGGGCTGGTCAGGAAAGGATGATGTCTGGGAATTCAGGGTTTTGTTTGAAATAAGGGGAGCTTCTTCCACAACGCACACGAACTGCAGGCTCAATCACAGAAGCGCTCGTAGGACGGACAACGAGAGACGAAGCGCTGAGCCGTTGGAAGGGAAGTCTATTTATAGACTTTACACAGTCTCGAGAGCCAGCGCGAGCTCTCTACCATGAACACTCCAAACCACGAGATTCAGCGCGAGCCTCCCTCACTCTCAAGGAGCGCACAATCTGAACAGTGAGATTCAGAGAGCATTTCCTAAGGACAAAAAATCACTAAGCATTGTCAAAGGCAAATTCAAAAGACTGTTATTTACAATAACTAAATAAAAGTTATATTTCTAAAAATGATTTCTGAACCTATTTACAACATTAAGTTAAGCTTTCAGTTTCTTAATTTATTTACAGAATCAGAATAACTTAGAGTCAGGCAAGACGACCTGTAACACCCCTAACAGATAATGCTGAAGTTTGTAAACCTATTGTCTTGATAAATGCCTATATTCCTCCAGATGCTTGTTTTAACTCAATTTTAAAGAAGGTCTTTTCTTATGTAAAGAAAACTGCCGAGAAGGTACCTGCTCCCCATATAATCCTGGTAGGGGATTTTAATTGTAAAATCTCTAATTTTTGTTTATCTTTGTTTAGAAACAGGCATAGGGAGGAATCTCTGCAGATCCCCCAAGCCCTTTTTCCTGGGAATATCAAGACAAATAGGAGAGGGAAAATGCTCCTTGAAGAATTGGCTGAAATGGATGGGATTATTGTGAATGGAAGGCTCCCTTCTGATTCACCGGCGAACTATACACATAAAGCTAATCAGAGTGAATCAATTTTGGACTATGTAATGGGGGAAAATTCTGCCTTTTCCCTACTGAAAGACCTTAAGGTCTCCCACACACTTTATAGTGACCATAAAGTATTAGCTTTTATTATAAATATAAATCCTTCTAAAATCGATTGTTGGTCTTTGGATAGTGATTTGGTCAGTTTTGGAGACAAATCAGGGAGATGTTATTGGAATGCTAGGACCGTGAGGGGTTTGGAGAGTATCCTTGATGCTGCAGTAAATGACTTGGTAAACTGGAAAGGATTTGAAATAATGTGTTTTTTAGATTTTATGAAGGTGGTGATTTCTGTTGCTAAAAAATCTAATTGGAAAAGAAATACTAAAATACTTCCTCGCTCCCTCCGATTACTAAACATAGAAATAAATAAGCTAGTAAGAGAACAATATTTGAATAATTCTCCTGAAAGATCTCACAGAATAGTTTTATTAAAAAGAAGGAGGAGAAGATCAAAGGCTAAAATGAAAAAAGATAGGGAGGACTCTTTTTGGATTAAACTAAGGGAGGCTGCTTCTAGAGGCCAAGCAAGACTATTTTGGTCACTCATAGGGGAGGGATGTGGTGTTAGGTTAAGTTCACTTCCAATTCCCATTGAAGAACAAACCTGGGTGGATTACATCACAAATTTATACGCAAGTAATGGAACAGTGGTACCTGCAAGAATAATTAATGCGGATAATCATGCTTTAGGTCCTCCTTCTGAAAAAGTTATTGAACTGGCTATTAGGGAACTGCGTTCCTCTGGGGCAATGGGACCGGATGAGCTTCCTATTTCGGTCCTAAAGCAAAATAGCGTATTGTGGAGCAAAATTCTTCACCTGGTGTTTAAACTTTATTTCTTGAGTAGAACTGTTCTCCCCTCTTGGAAGGGGAGTATATTTATTCCCCTCTTTAAGAAGGGAGACCGGATGGCCCCACAAAATTATCGCCAAATTGCCCTTTTGGACGCAATTGGAAAAGTCTTTGCAAAGTGTCTCCTGAAGTTAATTCAGGATTGGGTGGATAAGAATAATGTACTACCTTTTGAGCAGACGGGTTTTCGCAAAGGGCATGGCACGATGGACAACTTAACGGCCCTACAAGTAATATCTGACAAATACATCAAGGTCCGAGGTGGGAGAGTTTATGCAGCCTTTATAGATTTCTCCACAGCTTTTGACAAAGTCGATCGTCCTTTGCTGTGGAAGAAACTATCGGACCTTGGCATGCCATCTCTGTTACTGGATCTAGTCCAGGATTTTCATTCTGACACCTGGTGTAGAGTCCTTCAGGGAGGGGAAAGAGGCCTATCTCAAGTCATTCTCTCCGTCAATGGACTAAAACAAGGTTGTCTATTGGCTCCATTACTATTTTCCCTATATATATCTGATCTTCCCCAGTCCTTATCCTTAAGTGAAGGTATTGCCCCTGCTTTGGGGGATAAACCAATTATATGTTTGTTGTATGCAGATGACATATTAATATTGGACCTAACTACAAAAGGATTAAATAGCCGTCTGCGGGCACTTCACACATATGCAGAGACTCACCATTTGAAGATAAATATTTCAAAAAGTAAAGTCATGTGTATGACAGGAAAGAAAAAACAGATATATGGGAATTTTACGTGGTCGGTAGGTGGACATAAGTTAGAAGTTGTAAAATCATATGTCTTTTCAGGGAAAATAGTATCTGCCAATTTGAGTGATAAAGCCCATATAGATTATAACATTCGGAAGGCAATGGCACAAAGCAAGGGTTTAAGTGCGCTCTATAAATTTACAGGCAAAAGACATTTTGTTTACCTGTTAGAGGCCTTCCGCGCTAAAATCCCGCCCTCCTTACTTTATGGTACCGAACTACTTGAACTGGGGCAATGGGGTTTCTTACATACTACTGAGGGCAGACTCTTACGGTACTTAGCTTCGGTTAACAATGGCTGTACTGTGGCTACCCTTAGGTTAGAATTTGGTATGCGTAGCAGCTGGGTCCAGGGCCTTGCTGGGATAGTACGATGGGTTTCATGTCTGGCAAAGGGAAAATCGGATACTCTAAGATACCTTATACAAAAAGAACTATTGGGATCCCTAAAAGAGTATTCTCTAACTGTAAAAAACTTTAGAAGGGCGGTTGCTCTATTGCAATTGGATGAATCAACTCTTTTTACACTATCTACACACCAGTTGAAGTCCACCCTAAGACTGGCTACATGGAATCTAAGTTTTAGGATGGATAGGGATACCCGTATCCTAAAGAAAGGTGTCTCTTCGGTCATTGGATCCTACCTATTTAGAAACATGCAACCTTATGCCTCTTGGAACCTTCCTCACGGTATACAGCGTTTTTGGTTCCTTTTGAGGCAGGACCTTCTCCCTTTGAACAATTTATCATCCAGATGGTATGGTTCCTCAGCAATGTGCAACCAGTGTAACAATTCGATCCAGGACATCGTTCATGTTCTTTTTGTATGCCCGGCTCTATTGTTATACTGACAAAAGTGGTTGAGACCAATTTGCTTACAATTAAGTATTTCGACTGCCAGCTCTTTAATGGATGCCATTTATAATCCCACTAATGAAATGTTTTGCTATAGAATTTTTAACTTTTTAAAATGCTTTTTAGACTTATATTAGTGGACATGAAATTGCTTTTTTGCTTCTCCATCGTATTTGAATGTATTTGTAATTTTCTTTCATGTTGTTCTTTTATGTGGATCTCATGTGAGTTCCAAAATCATAAATAAAATAAATTGAATTGAATTATGTGAAGCCAGGGGTAGCAGGGGCAAGACAGGAGTTCCTACTGTCCTACTGTGAACACTAAGAGACGTCCAGGTCCACATTCATTGATTATTTTTTTTTGCACTGGAAAGGAAATTTTTTGAATCCTTAGATTGCACGTTTTTTTACTGCGTTTGCATTTATAGTATTTCACATCCTTTCCGCATGTGGTCCAAGACTTGTCTTATAGGATGCAGATACAAGCTTTCTTCAGCAGGGATTTGCATTTCTAGTTAGCTATGTATGAAGAACTCTGTATGCCATGCTTGGCAAAGAGTCAATGAGGGATTTCAGAAACTAGGAATATTGGAAACCTTATTTATTATATTTATTTGAATAGCCCACAAGAGGAACATGACATCTGTTTTGCTGAGCCAGCATATCTTACCCAGAATTGAATGTTTGTGGAGTGCCTTCCTACAGCGTCATGTTGCCTTCCTTTCCCTCCTCTCCTTAACCTAGGAGTGGGGTGTCCAGTGTTAGTCCATGTATGTATGCATGTGTATGGTATTTCTGTAGCATGAACCATGACAAAAAACAGCAGAGTGCTGTACAGGTTCAATGACAAGCAGAAAGTCTACAAGTGATAGGAGAGGTAGCTGGGCTGTGGACAGTTAATGCACATTTGTGATGTAGGTTTTTAAAGAGGTGACTATTCAACTCTTTTCTAAATTAGAACAGCATTTGGGTGTTCCTAATGGATACATGAATGCTGTTCCAGATCGTGGAAGCATAGATAAGGACAGCTGCTTTGTTTTTGTTTTCCTTATTACTTTTCTGACTCTGATCGTTTCTTGGCTTTGGTTGCGCAGAGAGACACCAGAGATGGTGAGCTTGTGTACAAGATAAATGATGCAATTGGTGCAGGCTGTCCAGTGGATCTCAATCAGGTGGGAGGGGGGGGGAAGGGGGGGTCACATGGCCCTATTTCCTTAGGCCACGAGTGAGACCTGCTACTGCATGTAGAATATCCTTAAGTGGTACCAGTGTGGGGTCTGCAAAAGCCATGAAACAGGGCGTTACCGCCATCCAGATGCAAGAGTACAAGGATTTGAATGGCAGTTTTGAAGTCACTTTCTGGAAGAAACAGTTTCACTTTCTTATCGAAGAGAGGTATTAGGCCATCTTTTTTTATTTGATAATGTGTTACTTGAGGGTCCTAGGTGAGTGCAAGTGTTGTGGCGTTTGGTGAAAGTTGGGATTTTAAGCCATTAAGCTGCATGTCATTGAGACTGGTTTGTACTGTTTTTAGGTCTCGGCTAGAAACGCGCGAAACGCGTTCTCGTCAGAGAACTATATTGGTCGTTTCAGCCGACAAAATCCGACAAACGGAGACAAGAGCTGTGCACGCGCGCAGCATTGTGAATGGGAGAGGGAAAGACCAGAGCTGCCCACGCGCGCATAGGATTTGGTCGTGCGCGTGAGTCAGTCTCCATTTTAGTTTCGTATCACTCACGGCGCCAGCGTCTCCGCCGCGCGCCGATAAATGCTCTCTTCCTGGCCTGCTTCACGGAAGGCAGCATGCTTGGAGCCCGTAGGCGCCCGCTGTGCCCCGCTGACAGATGCGCTGCGCGTGGCACCCGGCGCACAGGGCATTCCTCTCCCTGTCACTGGCTGGTGCGAGCGGCTCTCAGTCCCAGCGGAAGCCCCAAATGTAATGGCAGAGCAATCGAAGACGGTTGGCAGGCTGCTGGGAGAGAGACGCCATTGCTGTTTCTTCGTGAAAGTGTGAAAGTGCTGCTCAGGGCGGCGGTGGGCTGCGTGGGGATTTATCTCCGTTAGCTCCCTTGACTGTGTCCGGCCGTCTATCCGTCTATCCGCCCAGGGGCTCGGTGTAAGCGGCTGCAGACCTGGCGTGCGGTGCCACTCTGAAGCGGCCCATGGAGTTCGAGGCCCTGCTTAGCCCCCAGTCCCAGTCCCCTAAGCACAGGAGGTGCGCCCCGCTGCCTGGGTCCCCAGGGGGACATTCCCCGCAGCGGTGCGGTCTGATGTCCCACGGCGAGGAACAGCCTCATGAATGACCACCGACTCTGCCTTTCGTTGGGGAGCGACGCCTCACCCCAGGTAACTGCAGAGGAGGTTCAGGCCGGGTGGCACAGGGAAAGCGACGACATGGGGGTTATCCGGGGACAGCGATCTGGGTCAACGTGATTGATGGTGGTCTATCAAAGTGGGAGTAGAAAACCAGAATTCAATAGTAATTTATAGAAATTACCATCACCGCAGAAGAAGCTCGAAATTCAATGTGTGTCCGTCTTCTAAATGAGCAATGCTGTTTTGTGGGGTGTGAGTGCAGGGCTTCACTGTTGGTTAATATTTTGGTGTGGGTAGGTGCACAGAGAGTTAAGTTTCTGGATGTAATTATCGGCTGCAGTCGAGCTCGGCACGGGGATGACGCAGTTATTCACACAGCTCTGATGACGCACCTTGGGCACGGGGCTGACGCAGTTATTCACACAGCTTTGATGATGCACCTCGGGCACGGGGCTGACGCAGTTATTCACACAGCTCTGATGATGCACCTCAGGCACGGGGCTGACGCAGTTATTCACACAGCTCTGATGATGCACCCTGAGGCAGGGGCTCACAGCTGTTATTATTCACACAGCTCTGATGATGCATGTTGGACCTGGCCCTTTTGGCAGGTTCACCCCGAGACTTTTTGCTTTTTCCTAGCCTGTGTCTGTGACCTGGTGTTGGTGATTTTAGGCCTCTGCGCACTTTTTCACTGTGGTACTGTGTAAAGTGCGTGTGCTCTCTGTGTATGTGTGGTGAGTGACCTGCCCTCCCATAGGAATGAATGGGGAATATGTATGCCCATGGTAGTTCCTGATGTGTGGGGAGTGCAGGGTCGAGTTTGACATGTGCGAACTCGTGAGATTGAATGCTGCGTAATGGTGTATGCGGCATGATTGTGTCTAGTCTAGAAGTGCCACTTTTAGAAGTTGGCATATTTGTGTAGTCTGTGGCTGGCGTGTGATTGGCTGGTGAGCCTGGCCCAGGAGTGCCTGGGCCTGCTTGTGGATTGACTGTCTGGTTTGAGGATGACAGGGGCTGGGGAGCCCCAGGAGGTTGTCTGAGTCAGCCCGTGGATGAAAGGCAGCATCTGCTGCCAGGGAAGTGGGAGGAGATAGCACCTGGGAGTGAATGAGGCTGTGCCTGCCTGCCACAATGCTGGCTCCACCTCCCCGCTGGGCGACTGTCACCTCTGTCCCTGATACTGAAAGGACTTCCCTATAACCAGTTCTAGCTGGTTTTCACACTGCCTGCACAAAGACTTCAAAGACTTTTCTCTGTATAAGAAGGGGCTGTGTCCCCTTCCAAAAGGTTCTTGTTTTTGGACTTGAATCTTGCCAGGGGCGTGCTGCTGCTTGGGCCCAGGGGAATCCCTGGGCCCTGCCCATCCCCTGGATATCTGAAAGGACTTGCTTTGCTGGGAGTACCTGCTCCCTTTTCCTTGTCCTGTACCCCTGAAAGGACTGTCTGCTGGACCTTTGTGCCTTAGCGCTTGGGAGCGCTTTATTTTTTCACTTTTGACCTTGGGTTGGCCTACTAGCGCCTGGGAGCGCTTTATTTGCTTAGCGCTTGAGAGCGCTCATTATGCATCGCGCTGGGAGCGCTGTGTTCTACTTGAAGTGCTGGGAGCACGGTGATTGTTCGTGGCGCTTGAGAGCGCCTTGCTGGTGCTTCAGCCGGTGCCCACCCGGCGTTTGACCCATCCGCGATTGATGTTTGCCAGGTGGCTACCCACGCCGCACATTTGCCTCGAGTTGTTTGGTTCAGAGGAGCCTACCCCGTGTAGGCCGCCGGAGACTTACCGCCATCAGCCCCGGGGTTCGCCGACGAGACCGGAGGGGCCGCGCTCTGATTGGGCCGCTGCTGTGGGCCTGACCCGGGGAGCCGCGCTCCGGTTGGCTAATAAACCCCGCAAGAGTTGCCGCGTCACCAAGGGCTCGTCCGAGAGCCGCGCTGAGAGTGGTTGCCTGGAGGAAGCGGTTACGTCACTAGGGGCTCGCCGGGTGAGCCGCGCTGGGGTTGGTCCAGCGCTCGCGTCTCGTCCAGTGAGGCGCTGCTGCCGGGGGGGGGGGCGTCCCTCAAGTCCTGAAGTACCGCTGAAATACTGCTGAGGCCGAGTGATTGGGGAGACCGGAGATGAGGCCGATGCGGGGCTCCCGTGAGCTGATGGGAGCCCCGGGATGTGCGGGGAGAAGCTGCCGGGAGTGAGACGCCGCCCAGGAGCCTCGGTGAGTGCAGCTCTGTGGGAGGCGGATGGGGGGGGGGGGGTGTCGGAGCACGCTTTCGGTGCGCGCCCCCGTGGCCTGGGACTCCTTCTCCCTTCCCGCTGCCCCGTTGAACACTGGGCAGCGGCCGCACCATGGGGCATTGTAGTTTTCGAGCCTGAAGGGCTCAACGGGGTTTCCCGGATCTCGAGCCCACAGAGGAGGGACTCCAAAGGGCATTTCTTTGTTTAGAGCCACGGAGGCTCTCAGGGGGCATTTCTTTGTGTAGAGCCCCGAGGCTCCCTGCCCACATTATTGTTTCACGAGCCCAGCGAGGCTCAAGGGGGCTTCAGTGTCAGTGCGCTTTATAAATTTCACTTAAGATAAGATAAGATAAGATAAGGGGGCACAGTTGTTTTCAGAGCCTGTGTGGCTCCAACGTTTGGGACATGTGTGGTGTCCAGAGCCTGTGTGGCACCCAGTTGGCGCAGCTTTGGTTCTAGGGTCAGTGAGGGCCCTGGCGCAGTTTTGATGATTCCCAGCTGCCCAGCAATTAGTGGGCAGCTGCGCCGTTTAGGTCTTGGGATGTTCCCAGGTGCCCAGCAAGTAGTGGGCACCTGCACCGTTTAGGCCCCTGACATTGAGACACAGGGCGTCCTAGCCCCAACAAGGCCAGTTGGCCTAGGGACTGCCACAGGTGGTGGCTTATGTAGGTTTTGCGCAATTGTGTGGTTTTTCCTTGCACCTCTGAATGTTTTAGGCATCATGTGTCTTTGCGCTATTGAGTTGTGTTCTCTTTCCTGGCACCTCTGAATGTTTTTAATGCATCATGTGTCTTCCTTGTTCTCACACCGCTGAATGTATTTTTATGCATCATGTGTGTTCTTTCCTTACACCTCTGAATGTTTTAGGCATCATGTGTTTTCTTCCCTACACCTCTGAATGTGTTTTTGATGCATCATGTGTAATGTGTTCTTGCTTACACCCCTGAATGTAGTTTATTCTTAGGTGGTTGTTCTTTCTAGTACAGGTGGTCCTAGTGAGGTCCTGGTCCCCTGCGTGACATTCTCCTAAGGTGTTTAAGGTTGCGTAGGTGGTACTTACCTGTTACCAGTAGATACTGGTTGTGATTTATAACTGTTATTTTGTCTTATATCTTATTTTCTATGATCTACAAAGTACTATTTCTAAATGTGTTGATTCTGACAGTGACCCATGTGGCCCTGTCTTGTAAATAATCCCTTATGAATATCGCCCGTGCCAGTTGGCACAATGTACATGTGTGATTTCTATCTGATGTGATTTTGACAATACAGAAGTTATTTTTATATAACCTTGTGTGGAGTTCCTTTTGTGGTATGCCTAGGATGTTGTTGCTGTTGTGCGCTGGCGCAAATGCTTTACACATTGCCTCCGAGTTTAGCCTCACTGCTTGTGCCAAGCTACCAAGGGGGTGAGCAGGGGTTATCTTGGCGTGTGACTCCCTCGCCCTGACTAGAATGGTGGTTTCTGCCTGGCTTTGGCGTCAGCCTTAGCCTACCAGAAATAGCCAGTTCTAACATTCCTCAGGCACAGGCTGACGCAGTTAATATTCACACAGCTCTGATGATGCACCTCAGGCATGGGGCTGACGCAGTTATTATTCACACAGCTCTGATGATGCACCTCAGGCAGGGGCTCACAGCTGTTATTATTCACACAGCTCTGATGATGCACCTCAGGCACGGGGCTGACGCAGTTATTATTCACACAGCTCTGATGATGCACCTCGGGCAGGGGCTCACAGCTGTTATTATTCACACAGCTCTGATGATGCACCTCAGGCACGGGGCTGACACAGTTATTATTCACACAGCTCTGATGATGCACCTCAGGCACGGGCTGACGCAGTTATTATTCACACAGTTCTGATGATGCACCTCAGGCAGGTGCTCACAGCTGTTATTATTCACACAACTCTGATGATGCACCTCAGGCACGGGGCTGACGCAGTTATTATTCACACAGCTCTGATGATGCACCTCAGGCACGGGCTCACAGCTGTTATTATTCACACAGCTCTGATGATGCACCTCAGGCACGGGCTCACAGCTGTTATTATTCACACAGCTCTGATGATGCACCTCAGGCACGGGCTCACAGCTGTTATTATTCACACAGCTCTGTTGCGATCTCTAATACTCTTTACTAATAACTCTCTCCTACTCACTATCAACTTCTCGCTCTACTACTAACTGTGTGTGTGGGTGCTAATGCAATAGGTCTCGCATATGCACGCGATGAAGCTATTGGCAATGTAAAAGACAATGCCATTTATTTATGATTTTAAAAAAAAAAAGAGCAATGCCAATAGCTCTACCTTTAATGCTGCCGAGACCATTGCATTGTAAATGCTTGTTTTGTTTGTTCTTGGAAAATAACAGGAATTTGGGCTAGTATGGGCTGTCCTGCAAGCAGGCGCTGGACATCCAAGTCTGGAGGATGTTCCGGTAGTGTGTGAATCTTTGGACATTTGAGGCAGAGGAAACTTAAGTAGAGTTCTGTATCATCTGCATATTTGTAAATCTTGATGCTGCTATCTGTGAGTAGAGCAACAAGTGTCTCCATCTAGAGGTTGAGGGTAACAGGAGACCATATGGAACTCTGGGGAACTCCAAAGGTAATTGGGTTATTTTGAGAACTGGAGGTGCCAATGTGAACAAACAAATATCGGTTGGAAAGGAAAGAGAAGAACCAGAGAAGGACATTTCTCCAGTATTGGGGTGTCTTTCATAGATTCACATGCCTGAATCATTCCCGGTCGTTGGAGTGGGAGTCCCACGGTACACAAAAAAGCAATAATTATGCACCTAATAACCAAATAACCTTGGTAACATAAAACCAGGAAATAAAGTAGCCCTAAGCTACAAGAAAAAACCTCCACACTTATGACTATCATAGTCATTATATATAGTCCAAATTGCAGCCAATCAGGCGACGGCACCCACCAGAATGTTCTCCCCAGAGGCTCAGGCACTCAGATTTTCTACCGCACGTAGTGTGAAGGGAGTCTCCCTGAGCTCTGCTCAGTACTTCACTATTTTTCTGGATTTTTTCTTCTCTTCAGAATGTCATCTTTTAAGAAATTTGAGACTCCATACGCGTATGAGGGTGGAATGATCCCCTGTGCCAAAGATAAACTGAGGAATATGTGTCATTATCCCGCAAGACATTAGCCCGCTTACCATCACCCTGCATTTTTTACAACGCAAGTGCAACTACTACGCGATACATTCACCCCCCAAACTTTGCCTTCGCATATGACTTTACCACTGCTGAAGGCATAAACTGTGTGAAAGTGTTTTTACCTAAATAAATAAGTAAATATATATATATATATAAAAATACTCACTAAAACCCATATATTTCCATTTGTATCCCAAAAACTAAACTTCCCCAAAATTGTTAAATTACCCATACCACCCCAATACCCATACCCACTTATACCTTAAATTACCCTTGGCACCCCAAAACCACCCTGACCTCTAAATATTCCCCAGTACCCCAAAACCTAAACGCATCCTAAACCCTAACAATACCCCAGCACCCCAAAACCTAAACCCACCCTGAACCCTAAAAATACCCCTGCACTCAAGAACCCTAACCCACCCTGACCCCTAAAAATACCCCAGCACCCTAAAACCTAAACTCACCCTGAACCCTAAAAAGACCGCAGCTTTCCAAAACCTAAACACACCCTGAACACTAAAAATACCCCCAAACCCTATCCCACCCTCACCCCTAAAAATACACCAGCACCCCAAAGCCTAAACCCACTCTGAACTCTAAAAATACCCCTGCACCCCAACAAAACCCTAAACCACCATGACCCCTAATAATACCCCTGTACCCCAAAACCTAAATGCACCCTGAACGACAAAAATACCCCTACACCCCAAAATCCTATCCCACCCTGACCCCTAAAAATACCCCAACACCCCAAAACCTAAACTCACCCTGAATCCCAAAAATACCCCACAACCTAAACCCACCCTGAACCCTAAAAATACCCACTGCACCTCAAACCCTAACCCACCCTGAACCCTAAAAATACCCCTACACTCCAAAAACCTATCCCAGCACCCCAATACCCTAACCCACATTGACCCCTGAAAATACCCCAGCACCCCAAAACCCTAAACCCACCACAAACCCTAAAAATTCCCCCTGCACCCAAAACCCTAACCTACCCTGACCCCTAAAAAGACCCCAACACCCTAAAACCTAAAAATACCCCAGTACCCCAAAACCTAAACCCACCCTAAACCCTAAAAATACACCAGCACCCCAAAACCCAAACATACACTTAACCCTAAAATTACCCCTGAACTCCTAAAACATATACCCCTACACCCCAAACCCCTATACTTACCTTATTCTTACATATAAAAAACATATGCTTTTACCATTCATGCATTTACAACGAATTTCGTGGTAAAATCATATAAAATGTAATGCCATGCGTTGTTACGGCATTGCGGATGAATGGTATTTGCGTTGTCATGTATGCGGGGTGATGGTATGCGGGGTAAAAGATTTGTTGTGATGGTTGTTTACTCAACTGAGAGGTCCAGCAATGTCAGGAAGCTACGGTCATTTTCATCTGTGGTCAGTAGGGCATTGTGTATGGTATTGGTCAACGTGCTGCAGCAGAATCTGAAGCCTGACTAGTAGTAGTGGATGAGATGGCTAACACTGAAGTGATCTTGCGTAATGTGTATCTTTATGACCTAGAGACATGCGGACCGAGAGACAGCCGTTAGTCATCTTTACCAGTTCGATTACGAGCCACCACAAGGAGGGGCGGGGTAGTGTGCCACCTTAAAAGGGTGCTGTATTTGTACCTGCATGTTCCCTTAAAAATGTGATTAAGGGCAGATTCCCGCAGAAATATTGATGTGATCTTGGAGTTGAATATGGACTGTTCAGCAATCTTACTGATAAAAGATAGATGACTGATGAGCCTGTATTTAGCTCAGTCATCAGGATCCAGTGTGGGTTCTCCCCTGTCTTAAGAGCTTCTCGGAAGATCTTAAGAGAGGGAGACATTGCCAATGGGGAGTAGGGGCGAGAGAGTGTTCCCAGAGAGTGCTATGATAAAAGACAATGATAAGACAGCATCTTCATAAGTAGTAGCTCCGAGGGAGTAGATTATGCAAGCAAGATCTGAGGGCATTGAAAAATGAGTCTAATAGGGGCAGAAGGGCAGAAAAACAAGGGAAAAAACGAGTCTAACAGAGGGCAGAAGGGCACAAAAAGCGAGTCTGAGGGCAGAAGGGCAGAAAAACAAGGGAAAAACGAGTCTAACAGAGGGCAGAAGGCCACAAAAAACGAGTCTAATCCACTGGGCAAGAATGTAGATATTGCCTTATTGCATCCCTGTATTCCTGGCAGTTTAAGCATTTGTGTAGTGTCCACAATCATGGCATTTCTATGCAGATTGAACTGAGCAGCTCAGAACATAGTGGGTGTTTCATTTACGGGGGTTTTAATTATCACAAAGCGTATATTTAAATAATAATCACAAAGCGTATATTTTAAAAAAAGCCACTAGTTGGAGCTGCAAGCATAGAAAGACAAACAAAGTTAATTTTAAAACACCCGTGCATGCAGGGTCTGATGAAAAAGGAAAGAAACCAAGGTGAACAAGAACATCGCCGAAAGAAGCTTTTAGGAGCGGATCCCTTTGAAGCACGGCCTCGCGGCCATGAAAGAAGTGCGAAACAGCAGGGATGTTAATTAGGGGGAGGAGAAGTGAGGCCGAGCGCGCTGGGGAAGCAACAGATGGCTTTGATGTGGACGCGCTTTCCGCTCCACTAGTTCAAAGGAACTGTCCAAAATCCGCGATGGTTTCAGGCCTTGGATTGCCTACTATAATTCTCGACAACAAGCATTGCTAAAAGCAATGCTTTTAAGTTGAGACCTAAAAAGGGGTGGTTGGGGAAAAGAGTCCACTCTGTGCATGCTTGGATCGGGGGGACCCACGGGTCCGATTCGGAGGGCTCCAGGTGATGGGGGGCCTGCTACGGGCCCCCAAAGAATGATTCCAGCAACCTTTTCGATCCGGACATACCGTATCGTGAAGGCTGTCCTAATCGTTCATCATACTTGCTCTGTGCGTACAGACTGGTTCGGGTTCGTAAACGATTCGGTCAACGCGGATGCGTTATTTGTATCGTACTTGGTCGTTCGGAATTTGGGATGATTCGGTCGGGAACAAGGGCTCTGTAACGGTTTGGATAATTCCGTACACAATTCGGACTCCTTCCTTACGAGATCGGAATCGGGTCCTTTGTATGTAAACTACAAAAATCTAGAACGAAAAATATTGTGGTCCAAAATATAGTTTAAAAAAACGTAAGTATGTTGAATTTGTTATATAAACCATTGTATTCAATTAAATGTAGGTGTTAAAGTTTAAAATAATGAAGTTAATAAAAATATTTAAAAAATATAAACTAACCAATAAAAATATACACTTCAAAAATTAAACATTAAAAGTATCAATAATAACAATGAGCAGAAATAAAAATATATATCAAACACACATAGCAAATTATATAAAAAATGCATTCACATATTTTTCCCAAATCAATTACAAATTATTTTTATATATATAACTTAAAAAATGTAAAATAAAAAAATGTAAAATAAATATTAACAATTGTAAGCAATAGTACGATAAGTTTTGTACTCCGATTCACGATTTCACTCTAATATTAGCGACTGTAGGGAAAGTACTGGACTTCAGAGAGGTCAGATTTACTATACCCTGTTACTTTCATTTCACGCTGGTGATATGTTACTCTTTATTAAAAATCCCTTTGCCAATCTGACTCCTTTGACCTGACTCCTTTGATATGTGAGATATTTGGGGCTGGTGGGTTCTCTGGGCTTACAATCAGAAGGGATAAAACAGAACTTTTTACACTTAGCCAGTGTACCGTCAAACCTAGTCTTGAATATACCTTAAGATGGTGCCCCACTTCAATTAAATATTTAGGAATTCAGGTACAGCGAGATAAGAACATGCTAATCTGAGACAAGTATGGTCTGGTATTAGATAAACTGCAATCCCAAATGGAAAAATGTATTAAAATATCATTGCCTTTGGCTAGAAGGATAGGGATTATAAAAATGGTTGCCCTTCCTAAATTTTTAGGTTTATTTATAAATATTCCAATCCCAGAGAGCTTGGAGTTCGTTAGTAGTCTTCAGTCCCTCATGACTAGACTAATATGGGCCAAGAAACAGCCAAGAATAAATTGGAACAGTCTTACTAGGGTACTGAGTGGGTGCACGCGATTTTGAACGGTACTATCTAGCTGCTCAGGCCCATTTTTGCTGTATTCTGGCTATTACATATTCTCATTTGCCACATTTACACATAGAGAATTATCAGCCACAACCCTAGGTTCTTTTAAAACTGTTTTAATTGTTGCAGAGCCAAGGCCCACATCTGAAATCCACAGAGTCCGCTGTACCCATTAGGCATGGTAGTCATTTACTAATAAATCCGGTCATGCTAAGCTATACTCCCCTTTCACTTCAAAGGCAAATAACCCACAGCTTCCACCCGCGCTAGAGCCCTCCATGGAGACCTCCCTCTCTCAAAGAGAGATTAGCCAAATGGAACATTTATTAACCAGTGGTGAGTTTTTAATGTTAGATGAGTTCAGATCACATGCAATGTTCAACCCATTACATAGTTTCACGTGCTTCAGGATCTGACATGCAGCACAGGTGGCATTCACACATTCCCTTCAGTGCCACCAGAATACAACCCATTAACACATGTGAGATTGTCTGAAAACAGCAGAGAAGGGTTTCTAAACTATACAAACTCAGTTCTGATTCTGATAAGGTTGGCCTTGGCAATTGCATGTAGGCATACCCTTAGAGAATAAGTTCTGGAAATATTGCTGCTCACAAATCAAATTGACTTCAGTGAATCAATGGCTTAAACTTTTGCACTTTTTAAAATATTTTATTTATAACATTTTCAGTTAATAACAGCAGGAACACATATTCATCCTTTGGTTCATATTACAGAATACATAGCAGCAAGCCGTGCCAACAGTATCAAATTCAAGTATATCCCAATAGCACACAGTGTAATAGCAAATCATACATCAATGTCAGGAGGATATTTAGAGACATTATTCAGTAGTTGAGTGCGCTAATACATAAGCAGTGAAAGGACCCCAAATATCCCGCGGTCTTGAGGCTTGTGGCAGCTCCTCCCCATAACACACCAATTAATCACAACAATATGCGACATCTCTAAGCCACTGTGTCATCTGCGGTGCAGGTCTACCATCCCAGTGAATTAAGACTCTACGTCTCGCCAACAGCAGCACCATTGCAGCCAACTTCCGGTTACAAGATTTAAGCTTTAGCACGTTTCCTGGGAGGCATAAAGTCATATCACAGGTTACAGGCTCACCAATCATTTCCCCCAAGGCCCCTGTAACCTTGTCCCAGAAGTCCGACACCTTCGGACAGCTCAAAGCCAAGTGACAGAAGTCAGCATTTTCCGCCCACAGCGCCTACAGCATGGAGAGTCTCTGAGCCCATATTTATGGAGCTGTGTTGGCGTATAATACATTTGATGAAGATACTTATAGTGGATTAGCCGTAAGTTTCCATTAGACGCATATTGCACCGTTAGCCTACAGCATGACTCCCACTCATCTTCTGTGAGCGGCTGTGGTAATACATCATTCCATCTTCCCATAGGTCCCATAGCAACAGTCGCCTCATCAGCTTGCGAGGCATTGTACAATCTAGTGATTAATTTAGTTCTAAGTTGCGAGGTGTACAGTGTCTGTAATGCTGTTAGAGTAGGTGGCTTGTCAGGAAATACGGGGTATAATGCCATCGCTGAAACTCTCAATTGACTGTATATAAACGTCGCCATAGCAGGCCTGCTCTCTACCCCACAAATGTCTGAAGGTCGATAAATTTGCCAGCAGGGTAAACATCTCCCATAGTGTACATTCCCGCACCTTGCAAAACTGTGAGTGAGCCCGGTTCACTTGACACTGATATTCCCTCATGGTGCAAAAGAGTCATTGACGGTGCATACAATGGCAATCTCGCGGCTCGTTTCCCAAGTTCTTTCCAAGCATGTGCTGTACATTGTACTGTATCGATTTCACCTTTTTCAAACACCGTAATGATATTGACAAATATCGCCTTTAGTGGTACTGGTTGCACCGCCCCATCCTCAACTGCTAAGTGTGGTGTGTATGACGGTGCGTTCTGCCAGTAAAAGGCATATTGCGCTTGTGCACATAAGTAGTACAATTTCATATCAGGCACTCTAAAGCCTCTCATTTCATAAGGACGTGTCAGGAACTCCCATTTAACGCGCAGCTTCCCCCCACTCCCCCCCCCCAAACCAGCGTAATCAATAAGCCGCAGAGTGTGTTAAACAAATGTGGCTTCAATATTATGGGTCTAGTGACAGATAGGTATATAAATGTTGGTAGAACTACCATTTTAAGCAGAGCCACCCTGTCCGCGAACGTCAATGGTAGACGTATCCATCGAGTGACTTGTTCCTCAAGCCGGGTGATCGCCGTGCGATAGTTTTTGCTAATATCACATTGCGGGTCCCTGTGAACCCACACTCCCTAATATTTAACCGGTTCATCACTCCACACACGAGGCCATCCGGGCTCAAATCGCATCATGGCTGTCGTCAAAGAGAACACCACTGATTTATTCCAGTTTATCCCCAGACCGGGGTGCCATTCAAACCTTCTATATTCCCTAATGAGTTGTTCTAGGTACATTGCTGGTTCTCGCACATATAAAACCATGTCATCTGCATACATGGAAACTGCTAATGGTCTCTGATGAAAACGCAACGCCGCCTTGGCATGACGCTGCCGCAGTATACAAGCCAAAGGCTCCAGCACTATCACGAAGCCCTGCCTTGTTCCACAACGAATCGTGAATGTTTCAGATGTCCTTCCATTCACTCGCACTCGAGCCACAGGATTTTCATACAATAATTTGAACTAGTTGGTGTAAATGAAGGGTACCCCCATACGATGTAAGACCGCTATCATATATCGCCAGGAGATGGAATCAAATGCCTTTGCGGCATCCAAAAGGACCGCCGCAGCAGGCAAAGTGGGCTCTAGAAGATGCAGGACTGCAAATAGTGTTCGCAGGTAAAGGGCTGTTGATCGAGCAGGGACAAAACCCGACTGATCCGGCAGCATCATGACTGGCAATAATAATTGCAACCTCGTGGCCAGGACCTTCGCAAGTATTTTAACGTCTGCATTCATTAAGGACAGCGGTTGATAGGACTCGCATTTATCAGGTTCCTTCCCTGGTTTCAATAAAGTTACAATCAGTGCATCATGTAGTGTGCCTGGCAGCGTCTGCTGTTCATAGGCATCCTCAAACATGATATGCAGTTGCGGCACCAGTATATCAACATACTTCTTATAAAACTCCGCAGGGAGCCCATCCGTGCCTGTTGCTTTGCCATTGGGCAAAGCAAGGATCGCATCACATATTTCGCCAGTCGTTATAGGGTGCATTAAAAAGTCTTGTTGCCCTTTCAACAACCACACCAAGGCAATATCCTCTAGATACTGTGCTATTTCATCTTCATCCGCTGTCTGTCTAGTTTTATACATATCCGTATAATACTGTACAAAGGTTGTAAGGATACCTGCACTGTCGCAATGCCTATTATCCACGTCCACAATACAGTTTTTTGCCAAAGGCACTTTGATTTTGGTTGCTAGAGCCCTGTCCGGCCTTCCGCCCTCATCGTAATATCTGGCCGTCCAGCGTCGTGACATATGTTTTACTTCCGAGTCCGCTGAGTCATTATGGGCCATATGTAGGTAATTTGTGTTTTGCGATTCTCAAATTGCGATTTTTAGGGAATCGCAATGAGAGAATCGCAAAACGCAATGTAGGTAGGATTAGCACATTTTTTTGCGAATCCCATTTATTCGTTATTTGCGAATACCTTCTCATTCCTTCCTATAGGCTAGAAGGCCCATAGGAATGAATGGGAAGACATTCTCAATTTGCGATTCGCAATTAGAAAATCGCAAATTGAGAATGCAATTTCAGGGTTGCAAGGGTGTCAATAGGACACCTTGTTGCACCCCTGAAATTAACATGTGTGCACATGTGGCCCACATACATGCCCTAAGGGCATGTATTTGACCCACATGGCACTTTGAAAAATGCCAAAAAGTGAATTTTTTCAAAGAAATCGCAAATTACCACCAACCTGAAGTTGGTGGTATTTTGAGATTCCTTAAGCCAAAATTCACAAAACTTGGGGGCTTCCTACATTGCATTTACATGCAATTGCAAAATAAGGAATCGCAAATTTTGCGATTCCTTATTTTGCATGTGGGTTTTTGTGTGTACATAGCACACTGCCCTAATTGCAATCACAAATGCTGAAATTCTGTGAATTTCAGCATTTGCAAGCGCAATTAGGCTTCCTACATATGGACCATATATTCAGTTACTTTAGTTCTAATTGATGCCAAGGTCTGGATATCTGATGTGGTTTCATAATGACGTTCTATATCTATCAGGTCCTGCTCCAGTCGCTTCATAGATCCCCGTAGCGATTTAAGTACCCCTGCCTGCAATCCTATACACACATCCGGATCAAAGCTTTGATTGCTTCTCATAGCGTACTCAAATTTTCAACGGAGCCAGTGTTTTCATCAAAGTAATTTACAATGGCATCCCTCACCCCCTCCCGGAACATCTGATCCTGCAGGACCGTGGCCTGCAGACTCCATTGGAATTGGGGTGACGTGTACGTGGGTATGATCATTTGAAACAGGGATGGGGAGTGGCCAGAAGGCGTTCTGGGTAAATGGAGTGTTTTAGTGATCAGCGAGTTTATCTCCTCCGTAACCAACCAATAGTCTAGTCGAGACCAAGAGTGATGTGTGTAAGAGTGACATGTGCCCTCTCTCTGCTCTGGATGCCTCAGCCTCCAAATATATATGAGGGATAGTTCCTGCATACCATTTTTAACGGCCTGTGTGGCCTTCTTGACTACAGGCTCCACCCTGGAGTGGTGGTCTAATTTCGAATCCAAGACCACATTCAGATCCCCCCCACAAACAATGGGAGCGGGCTGCAATCTATAGACTTTGTATCAGACCTCATCATAGAACTCAGGGTCATCAACATTGGGACCATATAAATAAAGAAGAGTCACCATCATGCCACGTAGTTTCCCTTGCACAATAATGTATCTGCCATTATCATCTATGTCCACATGCGTCGTCAGTAAGGGATACCTTTTTTTAATTAAAATCATTACACCCCTTGCATAGGAGGAGTAGGTGGATGCCCATTTCGTCTCAGCCCATTTTGTGGCCACTTTATCAGCTGCCTGCTTAGTCAAACGCGTTTCTTGTAGGAACGCCACCTGTACATTATGTCTATCCAGGTAGGCCAGCACCTGCCTTGTTTTTCTCTGATTGTTAAGGCCCCTTACATTTTACGTCATCCATGTAAGTTTGCCTACCTCAGTCGTCATTTACTCCAATTACAGTTTGTGCATCACACTGTGTCACGGTATGCAAGCTGTACGTCACGTTCCGGCTACCGTAATGTATTCTGAGTCACATAGTAGTGCAGTAAAACAAACACCCAATCCCCCACATACTCAGGCATCCCAATTATGCCAAGCAGTCCCATTGTGAGAAACTCAATGAAAAGAATTTCACCCCCTCCCACCATAGGCAGAGAGTCTGCCCATACCCTAGTAACAAACGTATAACTGCTTGGGGCGTGCCCTTATGGAGGTCACCAGTTGCCCAAGTACCCCCTCATTGGTATGAGGGAGAGTCAGGGCCATACCTATTTTCCCCTCAGCATAACAGATTATAACATGTTGTATAATAACAGTTGGGCAGAAAATCACTTAGTATCTCGAAGACTAAATGCAACACCCAACAGATGCAGCGTTGTCCACAATTGTCCCACAGAAAGATGCAATATGGCTAAGTGCAACTTACAACCCCATCCCATATCTTGTACGATACCATCAGGACATATATCAGATGCAGTACTGTGATATTACTATGATCTCGTGCATCAATTTACTGCCTGTACAACCTATATCGCAACACATTCCCAAAACTCTTTCCAAACCTTAGGCGCATCCTCATGCACATATATAGTTCCCCTACGGGGTTAGATCACAGATGGCCATTAATGTTGAGTCGAGGGTGCCCTCAAAAAACATGTTATAGACCCTTAGTAAATTATGTGTTGCATGGTGCAGGCCCAAACCTCTGACACACGGCGACGACATAGTATATCATAGAATTTGTGTTTACTGTATCTGTGGACTCGTACTCCAGGAGACTGCGGACAACAGTAACAGAGGTAACCCATGAACTACTTGCCGTTGTCTCAATCTTCATTGTCTGCTTCGTCACCCTCTACTCTTGCTGCGCCCTTGCGCTCAAGTTGTTTGAAGAAGAGCATAACATCCTTTGGAGTCGTAAATATTCTAGGTTTGCTGCCATGCTGAATCCTGAGCCGGGGTGCCCGCAGTCGCTTTTTAACTGGCTGGAACTCCCGTCTAGCCTGCTGTACTGCTGTTGTAAAATCCGGGGATAGCTGAACCTCTGTACCTTGATATTTTGTGGTGCCCATTTCCCTTGCCATCCGGAGCACCACATCTCGATCTCTATAATTGAGGAGCTTAGCGATTATCGGACGGGGGGAGCTCCCGGAACCGGGTGCGGCGCAAGGGACCGATGTGCCCTCTCAACCACTAGCATGTTGGAGAAGCTCTCCGCACCAAACAGTGTCTTGGGCATATCTTCGATATACAGCTCCATTTTCCTTATATTCGTGGATTCAGGTACCCCAATAGCACGCAGTTTGTTGCGTCTGGACCTGGCTTCCAAGTCCTCATTCTTCGCATTGATCACCGAAAGTAACTTCTCCATCTGTGCGCAGGATTTGGTGATGTCCTCAACCTTGTCCTCTGTGGTGGAAATGTGCTGTTCCGCTTCAGTTAGGCGCGCACCATGTTTGTCCAACTTGGACGCCATGTTGTCCATGCGAAGATTGAGCGTATAAATGTTACTATCAATAGTGTGTAAACTTTGCTGCATTGCAAGCATCATCCGTTCAAGTTTACGGGTGCCACTAGCCTCAACATCCGTCTCTGTGTCTGACGTGGCCTGTGGGGTTGACTTTTTAAGGTGTTTTGATTCAAATGACAACTTGGGTTGCACCTGCTTATCTGGCTTGCCCATTGTGCTGGTGGATGCTCTACGGGTAATTGCAGATGGTTGGGGTCCGTGTCAATGCGCTATTTCAGAACCTTCGTCCTGTCACCCACAGCGTTAGTAAGTAGGGGGCCTATGTTGAGACTTCGCTTGTAATGGGAAAAAAGCGGGATAGACTATTTTACATGTAGGGGATAGCCAGTGCATCGTGTTCCCCACCTGTCAATAGAGGATTAAACCCATTCCCGCTGCAGCTCCTGAGCGCACCACTAGACTTCTCGTCGATAGCGCGTGGCACCCACTCTTCAGAGAGATGCCCCCGGAGTCAAAATGGCAGCCAATGTACCAGTATTTCAATCCAAGCAGCAAGCAGAGCACCTCGGTCAGGCAGCGCGGGACTCAAGAACCAGGAGCGCACAGCAGTGCCCGCTGTACAGGAATTATACAGGAGTGAAGATTCAATACCAGCACCCACAGCAGGTTTTATTCGTGTCCCAGGGCCTCAAAATGGCAGGCTCAAAGCAGCATAGCTCTCACGAGAATCAGGAAGCCCAGTTCACAGCTCCGCACAGGTACAGGCCTCACCACAGCGCAGGAGTCTGATACGGGTCTCCACTGTACTCACAATTATGTCCGCTACACACTGCCGATAATAGGGCAGCCCACGTACCACTGCATCACCTCCGGGGTCTCACGGCGACACAGCGCACAGTGCCGGCAGCTGCAGCAGGGATCGCCAGCACTGGAGCCGTGCCGCCACGCACTCACCCAGAAAATGATGGCCGCTTCAGGATCGGCAATGCCACCAACAGTGTTGCGATTCGTGGTCCTGCACCACAGGTACAAAAGCTCCTCCAGGCACTCCGCGCTGCAGTCCGAGTAACCGCTGCACTACAGCCCGCAATCCAGCAGCGCGCCTCGCTGGTCTACCTCGGCGGGTACAAGGCCTACACCACCACTTGTTCCAGAGACACAGGCACGATCCTTTCAGGCCAGGTAGCAGCTCGCAGGGCGCCCAGACAGTCGTCGGCTCACAGCAATCTACTGCCCACAATCAGGTGAGACGATTGCGCCGCATTTAATTACAGGATTTATCCGAGAGATGCAGGATATTTAGCGGATTTCGGCCCTGACCAGCAGAGCTGCACTAGTGTGCGGCCATCTTGCTGCAGCCTCGCTAGCGCCCCCAACTTTTGCACTTTAAATGTCTAAATGTAATGGATCAGACCTCAGTCTATTTGAATAAATGTAAGTATGCATACAATAACAGCTTTTGGCAATGCACCTCAGATGGGGCAGGATTTATGCATCTGGCCTGGTAATAACCCCCCCCCCCTCCATAGCCTCCTTTTGGAGCAAGGTAAGAGTAACCATTGAAGGTATCACAGACTTCCACCAGGATTGGATCCCCTTGACTGCACTCTAGGGCAGTGCTTCCTAAACATTTTAGAACCAGGAACCAATTTTTAAAATGTCAAACTTTCACAACCTACCTAGTTTTAATGGACATGACACCAGCAATTTGGTAGCACACTGTCATTTACATACAGCACATTTTTCATTGAAATTACCACTACATTTGCACATACGTACAGTTTTACTGTGATAAAACGATTATATTTTGTGTGCACAATGTGCAGAAATCCAGCTTCAGTGAATATTTATCATTTGTGCTTCAAGTAAAGTGTCTTGATTTGTTTTGACCCTACTAAAATCTTTGTTTCCCTCACACCTCAGAATTCCTAAGAAAAGTGCTTCATTTGAGTACAGATACAGAATTTAAAGGCATTTTATTTATTGATTGGACTTTTTGCAACCCACCAGAAATCAGTTCTTAACCAACCAGTGTCTCGCAACCCACAGTTTGGGAAAGACTGCTCTAGGGTATGTTGCAGGTTTCCCCATTTCAGGGAGCTAACTGCTATACTATTAGCAGAGTGTAGGGTAGCAATGACTTGGCTAAAGGATCTCTTGTATAAGACGGAAGCCTGGGTACGAAACACAGTATACTGCAAGGACGCAGCTGATTGCTTTCGTCAGCTGCAACCCATACAAAGTAAACCAGGAGACATTTGGGACCCGCTGTGGGTATATCTAGAATGTAAAACTCCGCCTATCAATTGATGGTGTCTGATTAACAGTCCAGATATGTTGTAAAATTGCTTGATGCTCTGACTTGCTATTTTCCGGTTTGCATATAGCTCAACGTGATTAAATCAATGTAGTGAAAAAGTCTATGTATCTCAGCGTGAGTTGAAAAAACGTGATTTTTATCTGCTAGTGATAATGGACTCTCCATTTGAATCGTCAGACCTGTGATCTGCCCCATGTATTTTGAGACCTTCTTTATATCTTTATTGTGTTAGTCCTAATCAAATATAATGTGAGTAATGCTACATTTGGTCATATATATGCATCTTACTTCTTAAAAAAATATATATATATATTGTAGAAAACATGAAAATAAACTTTATAAAAAAGATTTACTATTCCCACTCCAACATAAGCAAAAGTATGGAAACTCATGGACTTTGAAGGGGTTAGATTTACTATTCCCACACCAGTCTAAGTAACAGAAGGGAATATTATGGGCTTTGAAAGGATCAGATTTATTATTCCAAACAAAAACATTTTTTTAAACACTTCCCTCCCTATTACCCTAAAAAATGAACACCAACAAACTTATAATTAATTTTAAAAATGACATCAGTAATGAAGAATAAATGTTAAATTAAACAATTAAAATTACAATTGAGAACAAAATGAATTAACACAATGTAATAAAATAATGGACTATCCAATTAAAAATCAGTAAATAATATAACAATCAGTTAATTTATAAACGATCAATAAAGCATTAAGTTATAAACTGACAACAATAATTTACATTTTTCAAAAACTTTTCACTTGTTTTTAGCTTACCTCTACGTTTTGGTGGAACAGGGGTCTTCTTGCCCATGGCCCTTCCTGACCACAACATGCCCCAACGCCTAATATGCTTGTCTGTGTTCACCCTAAATGGGAATGCCAGGGCTATGGGATACTGTGATGTAGGGGGAATGCAGGAAGTGGTGTCACTTCCTGTGCAGATAGATAATGGGAGATTCAGTGAGTAAAGGTACCTCACATGGCTTAGATGAAGGTACGTTTCCAGCCTTTATCTGTGGCAGTGCATCACATCGGTAGTCTCACAAAGCTGGAACCAATATCTCTACGAATATTTCTGCCAATCGGTCCTCTGTGTAGTTAACATTACTTCATACAATTGCAAACTGTGTTGGGCTGTACTTAAGACAGTGGCACATCCCACCCGCCACCCCAATAACCTATTCCTCAGCAAGATTAATCTGAACCATATGATCCATGTTTTTGTGAGCCAGTGTCAATCCATTATTTTCAGACAGCCTTAGTGAGACTAGTTCTGCCATACAAAAATTACGATTTAACCTCAATCTCTCCCTTTCTCCCCTACAGACCCCATTGCACCTGGCCGTGTACCTACACCAAGTGACTGTTGTCCGGGCGCTAGTATTGAAGGGAGCCGACACAGCGCAGCAGGACCGGCATGGCAACACCCCGTTTCACCTGGCCTGCCAGCATGGCTTCCTGGACTGCTTGCAAGCGTTAACACTGGCACCCACCCTGCCCGAGACCTCAGTCTTTCCATCGGCCAGCTCTGTGCCTCCGACTCTACTTGCACTGAGCCTCTGGAACTGGAAAGGTATAAGAACGCACGCCTATTGCCAGGCATTACACAGAGGGCATTGCACAAAGATGTTTTAGAACTAATACTAAGGGTTGGCTTTTAGCAAGAGGGCGGGTTAAGGATTACTTGCCATCCTTTTCAATTTGAGATAGGTTTCTGCCTTTTGGGCTGCATTTTACATTTTAAAGATTATATTTGATATTATATGCTTTATGTAGCCACAGTGAAATCGATATCTGAGTAACACTGTCCTGAACAACTGCTCTGAAACACTTCGATGTGCATCTGAACTCTTAGAAAAACTTTTCCCTCAGTCAGGAAATATTCAGTATCTAGCCAGAATTCAACAGGTATTTATCAAAGATATAACTAATTAAAAAGCCACAATATATTACTAATCTACAGTTTACAAATGAAATGAGATTTACAGTAGATCCTACACACACACACACTTTAAATTCCACAGATCGTTTATGAGCAACTGTATCGCAGGAGATACCCTAGCCATCAGATATGTATTGCAAAGCCACATTTACTTAGATCCTCTTTCGCAAAGGTCAACCCTGCAGAACAGACTTGATCCCGCCTACCAAAAAGTTGGTACAGTCTTAAAAAAGAGATGCTCCCACACTTGTCTATGGTATAAGATACTCTCACTCACAGTGTGAACCCTACCACAAGAGTCCTTGTCCCACACCATATGGTCCTAACGCAGCACCAAGTGTATGACAGACGAAGGGAATTCCAGTACAGGGTAGCCCTTTCAGGTCATGGACTCATGATCTTCTCTCCCTCAGTATATATTTCATCTCTTTACTTTATACTTCCACAATCAAACTTATACACCATCTGGACACATACTTGGTGCTGCGTTATTACACATTTAAGTATTTGGAAGACTTTTTGCATCGATATATTAATTTCAGGAGTGCAGAGAATTCAATACTTACCTGCTAGGCTCGGGAGAGCGAGCCACAAGGATTACATTTTTCGAATTACAGCATATTATCCGGATTGAACTGTTTATTGAGCTGGCACCGGAATCAGCCCTGAAGAAGTCACAAGTGTGCTACGACACATGACGAAACACGTGTTGGCTGTAATTGTCTGATTGTACTACCACATCAAGCTGTGTTTTTGAAACTTTATTCTACTAAGTATCGGGCACTTGATACTTGAATAAAGAACTGGAATTCAGTAAACATGCAAGACTTTCTCATTTCTATTAGACAGAACATTACTTAATTGGAGTGCTCAGGGGTGAATCTTTGTATTGCAGATCGGGAGCAGGAAGGGTTGTGAAACACGCGAACTACAGGTTCAGGCTCCAGTTCAATTAAATGGTACGTGTGTAAAATGCCCCAGATACAATATTGCAACCGTGCACGCTATAGGTAAGCTAGAATCAGATAACCCCTACATCCTGGTAGGCAAAGCGTACACATAGTGGAGACACAATAAGGGACCAGCGTGCATGTGGGGGGCTTTGCCCACAAAGTGGGAACGCCCTAAGTGGACGGGGTGCATACAGACTCCAAACTAGCATCTACCATTATCTGCATCCCTAGATCCATGCCATGCGTGAATTCTCTACACAGGTGTAGCAGTCAGAACGCCGGTGAATAACGTTTTTCCTGGAGGTAGGCTGGAATTTTGAAGGTTGTTTTAGCTCATCACAGGCAGTGCAGATGGTTAATATGCCCACTGCGAAGACGGATTGGAAAGGTAAATAGGTCAGTGGGCTGTTGTTTTTTCAGAAGGATCCTCGCAGTTATAGGTTGAAATCTCAGAGCAGCGATCTTTTACCTGTCGCCAAAGAGCTGAATGCAACTGCAAGTATGGTTTAGAGCATTTTGATCTACCCAGTCCGTGGCTTAAAATTGCAAAACAGCGTCAATGTGATAGGATTCATTTCCTATGATAGAGAGAACGCCCAACCATGATGCTACGTTTTTCTTATGAGCTACTGCTTCTTTAGACCAATTACTCTGAAACTTTACTGGCCGGCAGGATGGATGGCTTGTAACTACGATACCTTGGTGTCGCCTGTCTTAGGTAACATTACCTATGCAATGATTTAAACACAGTCGATTGTCTCAGGGTAAGGTTGTGCGTGGTTTAAGGTGCACGGACACCCTAGACTCATGTGTAGGGAAAGGGCCAGGGCGCTTGCGAAGAGGCCAGAACAGCGTGCACCACGTATAGCCACTGTCAAATGTTGTGCACAGTCAGCTACCAACCATCACACCGCTACAAGGTGACATTTAAGATTGGCAACTCCCCAGAGCTATAAATAGGATAGGGCGACATTTAATATCCTGATATATAATCTCTTGGGCTCGTTTTCCTCGCTCCAACCGGTGAAGCTAGCTAACAAACTGAGGGATGCATAGATTAATGATTTAAACAGGCATGACTAGCAGGCATGTCAAATCAAGTTCTGGTGCCCCAGAGGAACACGGTTTAAATAACTAATAAAATAATAGTAACAAGACTAGTAGTGCATCAGTGTAACATGCCTGGCATGCGCTGCTCACAGAAGGAGTGAAAGGGGGTGCAGTTTACCAAAAAAACAAAAAACTCTCCTGCAGCATGTCTATTTCAAGGCTGCATCCAGTCTGTGTTGGCAAAATGGTGCAGAAACAGACTGGAGCCTCGTCGGTAGCAGCCAAAAGATACCGGACTACAGAGCATTGGCCTTCCTACATGAACCCTTGCTTCCAATTATTACTATTGACCACTTATGGTGTACCGCTCACAAACCGCATTGCCCGCAGAGATGATTGCGCATAGTTAGCTGTGGTGGAATTTACGCCCATGGTCTTCGGAAGAGAGGGCGAGGGAGTGCTCAAATCGCCAAGTTATTTCTTTAGTCTCCGCTTCCTTCTTCCCAATTCCTTGTCACTGAGAATGTTAAGGGGATCTCGTATAAGCTATGTTATGACATTTTGTATTGATGCGCAAAACACAGCTGTGTGGTGCGAACAGTGCGCTGCAGTCCAGTAAAAACCAAAAGAATAACCATAACATGTTGGTAAGGCCCATGGATCTTGCTAGGGGATATGAGCCTTCAGGTCCTCGATAAGAAATTAAACTTTGGTTAGCCCTCTTGTAGCTTAGCACAGAGAAGTCAGGCTTAACTTAGGAGCAATGTGTAAAGTATTTGGCAACACTGCAAGCTGTAAAACAGCAATAACACCATACAAAAGATCATTCGTTCTAATGTTGCAAAAGGGTTCAGTTGGATAGAAATCAATTCTTATGGGTAGGAGAACCCCTAACCATAGTGTTACATTTAACCTCCGAGTTAATGTCTTCTGAAACTATACTGCCTATCACCACGGATGGCTTTTGACTACTACCTTGTAGTCGTACGTCTTATGTATCGTTACTTATACACTGATAAACGCACGCATATGATTGCTTATCGTGGAGCAATTAGAAGGACACGACGCAGTAATTTTACTGTGGGACAGCAATGAAAGGCTGGGGTCGGCTGCAACCCAGGGCCTCGGTTAGGAGTACTGGGCACACTACCAGGGATATGTGCAGGGCACCACAAAATGGTGTTGCACAGAGCAGCCTTTGCCCCAGCTTTCGTCCAGGTTTGGAGGATCAGTAAGCTGGGGGCTTCAGCCAATGGGGACACCATGTACAGCATGTGTGTACACAGAGGACATATATGGGGGAACAGGTACCTGGTAGTGCACCTAAGACGGTCAAAGACAGTCCTGGAAGGCAGAGGGAAGCACACAAGGATCGACTGCATAGAGGACAGGGTGTGCTGCCCAGTAAGTCTGATGCAGGAGTATATGTGACAAGGAAACCTCTTGGCCAGTGTTCGCACACAGGGATGGGTCATACCTCAGCTGCTTTCAATCCACAGTGGTAATGAAGAGGGCCTTGGAAAAGGCTGGGCTCCCTCCCTGAGAGTTTGGGTAGCACTCATGTCGCATAGGGGCGGCAACCACCACAGCCCATTTGGGGCTCAATGCAGAGCGAATTAAGAAACTTGGCCTGTGGGCGTCGGGCTCTTTCAAAGTATACATCCGCCCGTCAGGATCTGAACTATGTCTGTCTCCCAGCGGGTCCAATGGGGGTCGGCCCGAGGTGTTGTTCCTGGTACATTCCTACAGCACACGGGCGAAACAGTGGGCGGTGGAGCAGAAAGATTTCAGGGGGATCTGCCTACAGAAGACGGTGGTGACACCGTTGGGGTGATCGGGCAGGAGAGGTGAGTAGTTGCTCCACGCCGTGCAGGAGGCACTGCGACTTGGCAAAGTGCTGGACGCCAAGGTTAGTCACTTAGAGGGAAACGATCGGGCAAGCACGAGAGAGTTGCTAGGGGCAATGAAAGCGGGGCTAGCGGCCCTGGCAAGGTGTATCCGCCCAGCAGAATATAGTCTGAGTTAATAGCCTCCAGGGTATGGAGAGGAGCAGATGACCAGGTGGTAGTCGACAGGTCAAGGCGTAAAATTGAATATCGCTATGGCAAAGATATGTAGGGCCAACGACTGGGGTTTCATGCAGCTTGGGCTGATCAACCTCACATTACCACTTAGAACTGTGGTTCCCAAACTGTGCGCCGCGGCGCCCTGGTGCGCCGTTATCAGTAGCCAGGGGCGCCGCCGCACTATGTGGGAAAGATAGCATCTGGCCTCGTTAGGCCCCCCCTGTGCAGCGATGTCAGAAGTGCAGAGTGCCAGAACACCAGAGTAATTATGTGCGATTAAAACAAACAAACACTTAGGTGTCCATTAGGATGTCGGGCGGATTGCCTCCGCCAGGCTGGCGGTGGCCACCGCCGGCCTGGCGGAGGCAATCCGCCCGACATCGCAAGCCCAAATCCCCTCCACCATATTAGGATGGCGGGGGGGATGGCAGCGGTGAAAAACACCGCCCGCCTGTTTTCCGCCCTGGTCGCCTTGCGGCCGGGGCGGAAAACGAGTAATATGGTGGCGGTGTCTGTTAGACACCGCCCGCCATATTACTATGTGCATTTCTCAATGCCTTTCCGTGGCTGCCACGGAAAGGCATGCGGTGTTCACTCTGGGGGCCCCCTGTGGGCCCTCAGAGTGAAGGCCAAAGGGGGGTGGCACACGGGGGGGGGGTACCTGTGGTTTCCCCCTGCATTTACATGATCGAAGCGGCAGGCACCGTGCGGTGCCTGCCGCTTTGATCATTTAAATGCATGCATTTTTTTTAACATTGTGGCGGGCGGTGCAGTGAGCACCGCCCGCCACGATGTTAAATTGAGGAATGCGCCCGCCACTGTGGCGGGCTCATCCTAATACCAATGTCGGGAACCCCGCCCTTTAGGCGGGCGGTCCCGATAGCCGATAGGGTGCCCGCCCGCCATCCTAATAACCCCCTAAGAGTCTAAGTGATCAAAGCCACTGGGAACATGAAAGCCCTTGCTCACACAGCAGCACCTAAAGAAAGCAGCCCTATTGCGCTATGACTTACGGCTGTGGTTCCCAAACTGTGCGCCGCGGCGCCCCGGTGCGCCGTAATCAGGAGCCAGGGGCGCCGCGACCACAATGTGGAAACCTGAAGCCTCTTTTTTTTGCAGCCAAACACATCGCCAGCATTATGTTTAGTGTAAAAACGGAGCACGTTAGAAATCACACATAAAACATAAGTCAAGTCAAGACCTTCCTCTCGCTGAGAGAAAGCCTTGACTTGGCTTATGTTTTATCTCTGATTTCTAAAGTGCTCGGTTTTGACATTAAACATAATGCTGGCGAGAGGAATGCCCGCGTAGCTAGGGGGGTGCGGCGGGGGCCCATGGCAGCATTGCACACGTGAATGAAGTGCAAGCGCACCTCTGTGCAGAATTCACGAAAGCTCTACCAATGACGCCCCTTCAGTAAAATGGAATGTCTGCTGCTGCATAAGTTCAAAGTAGGTTATTGCGAAGAATGCATCTTTTATTCATTAAAAATGCGAGAGGAAATGTTTCTGAGGTGTTAAAATTGGAAAATGTATGTGCACACAGTGTTCATCAGAATAGTGGGAGCCTGCAAGGATTTGCATTTAAGATAAGGCGTGCCTGTGAAAGATCTTTCCAGATGTCATAAAAGGGTTGAGCACTCAGTATTTTTATATATATTTTTTTCTACTTGGTGCTGGAATGATATTCAGAGCGGCGGTGCTACACTCACTGAACTCATACGGATTCTGAAAATGTTTCAAAATTAACAGGTGTCCCGCCAGGCCCAATCAGATGAAGGGTCCTAAAAGGGTGGGTTTTTTTGTCTCAGAGTTTTATATAGCTCAAACTTGACCGAAGGTATCAGCGCGATTTACGGAGCACCAGTTGCGTTTCATATAGACAGATTATTTTGGGCACGGGGAGATTAAGTGATTTGCCCAGAATCACAGGATGTTAAACTTCCCTGCCGAGACTCGAACCCAGTTCTGTAGTCGGAGGTGTATTTAGGTATCCCCAAGGGTTGTGAAATGCCCAGATGTCAGCACCTTGATAGATGTTAAGCTACCTGGGATTTTCCCATCTTCAAATGTCTTCATTTTTTCTTTTTGCTGGGGTCAACACTTAAGAAATGTACGAATAAAGGCGCAGAAAGAACCGAACATTAAAAGGTTAATTAAGATAAGAAGGGTAGAGACATCGATTAACTTTATGACTCCATACAGAGTTTGGCACAAGCACCGGTCATTGCATGTGCCCACAAAGTCACGGGGAGTGGTGGTTTCTTGAGCACGTTTGCCTTTCCAGCTAAGGCCAGAAAACTCCTATGTTCAGCTTATCCACTTCTGTATCCACCCACTGAGTCAGACTCCCTTTAGCTTTCAGGCCTCCTCTAGCAGAGGCCTCAGTCCGCACTTTGAACTGCACGCAGAGCTTGGGTTGGTCAAAGGCAAAGTGGGCCAGTACCACTTGCTTCTGTGGATCTCACTGGGATTGCATCACAATTATTTAAGGAAAACAACAGGAAGTACTCCCGAGGTCGGGCTTACATCCCACCCCACCCGCCCACCGGTAAAAAAATGGTGGGGAGCCACGGCCAACTGCCAATTAGGTCAAGGGAGCCACGGGTCAAAAAAGTTTGGGAACCACTGACTTACGGCCATAAGTTCCCTACGTGGATAAGACTTTACCTCTCCAAGACAACTCTCGAAAGAATGAAGGCATGATGTGTGGCAAATCATCAAAACAACAGGCAACCTCAGGCTCTGTTACAGGCACGGGAGGAATGGCAGGAGTCGTGTTCTGGTCAATGAAGGTTTTATTGACGCAAACAAGTAATCAGTGCAGGTTTTTCTTGTATGTAAGGTTCGACGTGGGGATCGGCTCCGACTCCGTCTTCGGACCTTTGGCTTGAGCGTCTCGGCTCTCCTTAGTCCCTCAGGGCTCCTCCTCGCTAGGGGTTCGTCCACGTCCGTGATGGCACACGTTCAATAATAACCAAAAAGAAAGAGAAGGGAAGTATCAGGGGAGTGTCCATAAATGTAACAGTGAAGGGAACGGGGAGTGAGGGAGAATCCGTAGTGCAACACTCAGGGCTCTCAGTCGGTGAGGGTTAGTGCTCAAGGATAAGGGTACCGGGACGGAGCGGGAATCCCAATCACTCGTCTGACCCACCCTTCCTCCCAACCCAACCCGCAACTCTCCGTCGTACCTGGGCTAGCCACACACCTCCCCGGGTGAGTGGCTGGGCGAAGCGAGGTGAGGTTGGCCTCCTGGCTCCTCCTCCGTCGATGGTACGGCTCTCTCCCTCCACGTATCTTCCTCCGGTCTTACACTCTTCTCCATGCTGCTTTCTTCTCCCAACTCTCTCTCCGCTCTCCAACCTCCGGTGTACAAGCACACCCTCTCAAAGTCCGCTTCTGCTTTTGACGCCGCCGCGTCCTTTGGAGGCCCCGCCCACTCATCCGAGTGCTGCCAGTTAAAGGGCCAGGGCTCTTCGTAGTCCTCGGTTGCCCTGGCGATGTCGAGGTCAACAGAGGGGAGTTCCTTCTGTACCAGGGAACAAACAGGGGGGTGTTGGTAAGTGCCCTTTCGCATAGTCCCCAAATCCGTACCTGGGGGAGCGGGCAGCGCCACCCCGCTACAGGCTCCTATACAGATCCCAACTGAAAGGAAAAGCACTAGATGCTGAACTGGAAGCACTTTGGAAACAGGAAGTAGTGAAGTGGGGGGCAAATAGGGATTTTGAAAAGTGCATGCGTTTGTTTGTGTATCCCCACCACTGGACTCATTGGAATGTATGCTTGTCGTCACACTTTGAAAATTACCGTCAAGGAGCGACTCTGAGGTGAAGGCTTAGAAAAAATGTATACATTTATACAAAAGTACAGCGCATTACATCTGTCTCAGAGTTTCCACAACAACCATTAGACAAGCATAGCATTTCCGAGCTAACAGTGGGAGTTAGGTTAACGGACTAGTAACTTGCTTCTTAATAAGGTGCACTCAAGTTAAAACCATTTAAATTCTCCTCCAAAGGAGCCACCACACATTTTCTACAAGTTAGCCAATGGAAACGTTGTATCAGCTGCAGTTGCGTTCATGGACTGCGCACTGATTTTTTCTGGATGCATTTTCATGCCCAAAGTTTGCGACAAACCACTCTAAATCAACCTGCTTTTGTGACACCACATCCAATCAAACTCCGCCAGCAGGCTGCCAAATGCAGTCTTAATTTTCAATGAGGCAGCCCTTCGCAGGCCTGGCCAGTGTACCTGTCTTTCAGTGGGATATTCGCAGCCTATGAAAATGCATTAGACAATTACTATATTACTTGATTTGAGAGTTGGAAACAACTTTACATTTGAGTGATGAACGTGCCACCGAGGGTAAAGTAAGTAAAGTTTATTTTTTTATTGATTAATTAAAACCATTACAAACAGCAAAGAGCAAATTCAGTTTACAACCTTTATTATTATTTATTATTTCTAAAGCGCACTGTCACCTTGCAGGCATCCTGGCTCTAGCTAACTGGTTTAAAAAAAAAAAAAAAGCAATATAAACACAGACCCAGATTATCCAGCACTCATATACATACTTAGTTCAGCTGTAGTAGGATGATCAATAAACAATTTAGCAGCAAATGTGAAATAAAGTGCAACGAGTTGTTAATGAATGAATTAGCAGCAAAAGTTTAAGTGCAAAAGTGCGCTCTAGTTCCATAAACAATACTTTAGATGCTAATCAAAGAATTCTGATAAAACCATTTTAATCTAGAATAATAATTCATATACTATCTCCCCACTAATTTGATGTACTTTAAGGTAACAAATTAGATGATCATGTACTTACAGCAAATATTGTCTAGGAAATGACATAATACATTTATAACAATTACATTTTAAAATTTCTATAAAATTTTCCTCAAGGTCTCTAAAAACATTTACTATTATAGAGTCATTGACATTTTAGATAGCATTCATTACATGGATTTCATCGATTACAGTGTCTTCCTTACGTAATTTTGTTTCCACTGTAAAGATATATTTAACAAACTGATGAACTAATCTAGGTGTAATACCACTTAGACATACAATGATTGCAGTTCTGCACGTTCTTACTCCCATTTCCTTAAAAAGCGGCTTTAAAAACATCTTTCGTTCAACAAGCGATCTTGGGCACAAAGTTACAATATGTTGTAGAGTCTCTTCGTTTTTACAACATAATCTACAGACATTCGACGGCCAATTTTTTTCCCATTTTGGGATTCCATCATTGGTTGGGTATCTCCCAAACCGTAGCAGCATAAATTTATTTTTGATATAAGGTTTTAGATAAAATTTCAAATAGGGCTGGGATACAAATTGTTAAAAGAGTTTGCTATTGTCCAAAGATGTTTGTTTTCCCTTAAATCGTCTTTATCCGTTATACAAGACAACAGTGCTGCAGATTGATTGATTGTTTTTTTAAAGACCATTTTACACCTTGTTTCATCCTCTAAGTTCGGGCAATCAAAGGCAAGCAAGCACTCGTTTAAATAGGATCGCCAACTTCCCGAATAGGCCCCTCTTTGAATCTCTAGCCAACAAAGGTTGGCCAGCGAGCCTTCCTCTGATCTGGATAATAACAGTAAAGATTTTAAAAATGTAGATTGCCTAACGAGACACTGTTTCTTCAATCCAAATTCTAGTCTGACATTCGCTCGACTGATGTTTTTTGGGATTCTAAATACCGACTTATATGATCTTATTTCAATATCATCTAAAAGATTCGCATCTTTGCCCCGAAAAATAACAGAACCATAGTCCAATGAAGAATTAACTTCACTTTCATGGCCTTCATCAAATGGTCATGATTTGGGCATAATAGCTTATCCCTCAATTGTCTAAAGGCAAATGTGAGAGAAGAGCCTTTAGCTTCTAGGTTGTTAAAATGTTTCCTAAAAGGTAAATTGTGATCAAATGTTATACCCAAATATTTATAGGTTTTTACACAGTCAACAACCATACCGTTGATATTCCATTCTTTAACACCTAATTTACCTTTTCCCATGGTCATTATTTTTGTTTTTTTAATATTTATTTTTAGACCATTCCTTGCGACATGGACGTTAAAAGAGTCTATTAATCTTTTAAGGCCAATAACTGTCTGACTTAATAAAATAGTATCGTCAGCGTATTGTAAATATTTAACCTCTTGGCCGATCACAAAAGGGGAATGAGCATTAATATCCTTAAAATGGTCAGGGAGATCGGACATGAAAAGATTAAAAAGGCAAGGGGCCAAAACGCAACCTTGTTTCAAGCCGATGTTTGTTTCCAGGCGTCGGGTTATATGACTGCCGTCGCCTACTTTAATCTGGACCCAAGTATCAGAATATAGCAGTTTAATCATTTTTAAAAGGGCGTCGGATATTCCCCAATTATCTAATTTTGACCATAATATGTTGCGGGGCACAGAGTCGAAGGCTGCTTTTAAATCAATAAAACAAATATACAAATTTTGTTTCCTAATTTTGGCTCTTTCGCCTAATAAAGTTAATAAAACTAAATTTGAGTAGGTTGATTCTCCCTTTCTGAAGCCGGTTTGTAAATTTGGTATCAGTTTTTCTTTTGAGGCCCATGATTCCAATTCCTCTAACAAGCAGGTTGCGAATATTTTAGCGTCAACATCAGTTAGAGCTATTAATCTATAATTTGCTGGATTATCTTGAGGCAAGATGGCAAGATGGCCGCCTGAGGAGGAGCTGACTGAAAAGCTCCTGGTCTAGGGATCACCTTCTGGTTGAAAATCCCTGGAAAAACCACTTAAAGCAGTGCTGCTTCTTACACCACCATTAATCGGAAGACAACCTCTCGATGCACATGCTTCAGAAATAGACTTCCGACCGCCACTTACCGAGTTTCAAAGACCAGACGTTTGAACTGCCTGGACGGTCTCTGCTCGACCCCGCGGACTGAGTGGCTGGATCCCCTGCTTGCGGCTCCGTGATGCTGCCGATGTCTCTGCTCCTGTGGCCGCATACCACTGTGTCCGCTGTTTGCACCCCCGTCTAGCTGGCGCTTTGGAGGGGAATGCGCTCTCGCCCGATCTGGTGAGTCTTCCTTTGCCTCTGCTTCTCCTGCCTGGAGCTTCCGAGGGTTACTGTGTCGTAACTCCAGCGCCTATGCAGAGACTTCCCTGCCTCCCCATCGGATGAGACACCGCTACTTGTGCCACCACCACTCCTCTTGCTCTGAGTCTTGGTTTCGGCGCCTGGGACCCCCCCGATCTGTGAACACTTCGCTACCCGTGCCGCCACCGCTCATGTATGCACGGTTCCGCCCAGCTCCTCAAGCTTAGCACAAAGCGAGTGTATCGGCTCCCAAGGTCCAGCAGTGATTGTGCTCGGCCTCCGCTCATCAATATCCCGACCAAGGCACACCGCACAGCACTGTTTTTTGGGTCAGGAGGACCTCTCCGTAGCCCGCCGCCTGTTATCTTCCCCACGCCCACGTCGCTCTGCTGTTGAGGCTCGCCCCTCTACCGGGTCGGACCTTTGGCATGGGATGACCCTGCTGCCCCTGGAACGCTGCGGGGCTCTACCATCTTGTGCCTGTTTGAGGGGCGCTCCCTGCTCCTATTGCCCCCGACCGTCGTATGCTCTCAGCCTGAGGGATCCCTGCCCCCGCCATCCGAGCATTTGTTCTGCTGGATCGAAGCTGAAGACCTGAGTCCGAGTCGTCTGCCGCCTCGCCTGCCTCACTGACTCAGGCCCTCCCACCGTTCCCTGGTTCTGGATCACGGATCGGACTGATTTCATGGTAGAGCAGGGTATATGTCGAACTTGGCGGAGGGCACGCATCTGCCCAGTGTTTTTATGCATCTTTTGTGGACGCTTTCTGTATCTCTTCTTTTGATCTCCAGATGATCTCTCTGTTTGCTTCCCCATTTTGTTTATCTGTGGCTCATGGTCAATAACACTCTCTAGCTGGCATCCATTTTGTTCGCTTTGTTATCCTCTATCCACTTGCCCTAATTGAGTCACTGTCACTAAAAAAGGACTGACTGCACCTCGGCTAATTCGGCGGCCATCTTAGAAAGGTAGCCCTGATCAATATTTTACATCTGTTATCTCCTTCCTGCTGTCTCTACACTGTACACTTACTCCCATACCTCTTATTGTATTTTATTTCTCTCTAGCTACCTATCTCCTCATTTCTCATCATTTATCTTTTTCCTATCGCTTCCTTTTAATTTATTACGCATCCTAATGTTACTCTATACTACGATACCCTCCAATTATATCCACCGTCTTTCCCAACTACCTCATTTCATCTTTATACCCTCCTTAACTGACCTCCGACCTATCCCCTGCAATTCATAATACTTTTATATGCACTTTATTAATTTTTGTTTGGTTATGTTATTCTATTGCTGTATTTGTTTTCTATTTTGTATTGTGTTTGTTGTGCTCCTGAGGCGGAAGCCGGGAGCGAAGCTCTGCGCATATTTCTAAAAATAATTTGTGTCACTTGAATACTGTGTCTGATTCTAAAATACCACACCTTTGCTGAATACCTGGGGTTGAAGCAGTCGATTACTTACTGCCGGTAGACCGTCTGGGATCGTTGTTTGGCGACAGCGCCAGCGCGCGGAAACGGGAGGCCACGCCCCTTTTCAGGCCACGCCCCCACCTCTCCGGAAGCAGCATAAAATATGTGCATGACCAGGACGCGCAGCGGACGAGCTCAGCGGGCGCGACGATTGCGCGCCGAAGGGGCGCCTAAGGCAAGCCCGTCTGCGCACGACCGGGCCTAGGGCCAGAACCTCTGCCAGACGGGCTTACCAAGAGGGTGAGTTACTCTAGGCGTGACTTACTTAGTCTCAGACCCACCAAAAGCACACACTGTAATTATGTTCATGATTCAGGTGGAACTTTTACAAACTATGCCATCTGCCCTCCGGTCAAACTACAAATGACTCAAGGGCCACTTACACACTCTGGCCTGAAACTAGCAGCACTAAACTGTAGGTCGCTCCCTATGCATGCCTTGCTCATTAACCATCTGCTTGATGACCATGAACTAGACATTCTGTTCTTAACAGAAACATGGCTTACACCGCACTCTGACTCGGATGTGGTTATGGCTCTGCCCCCGGGCTTCCTCATCCAATCCCAGCCACGCCCCTGTGGCAGAGGAGGCGGACTGGCAATTCTGCATCGGGAGTATCTCCCGTGCAGAATTAGCGATGCTCTCATCAAGGATTCAGAGAGCTGCCATTTTAACATCCGCCTGTCCCCTGTTACCTCACTGACGGGCATTCTGGTGTACCGCCCCCCCGGCCATTTTGGCCCCTTTGCTAGCGCCCTACTGGATTCCATATCAGCTCTTGCCCATTCCACTTCCAACTTCACTGTGCTAGGTGACCTTAATATCCATTTTGACGATCCCTTAGACACAGGGGCTGCCGACCTGGCACGTGATCTAGCTGCTTATGGTCTCCAACTAGCAAACACCGGAGCTACCCACATTAAGGGCCATTTACTAGACCCAGTCTTCACCAATGCTCATACCCTCCTGGCCAAACCTGCATGCCCTCTCCCCTGGACTGACCACTTTCTGGTCCCCCTCGTATTACCAGGAGAATTCAGGAAGCCTCCTAAGTCCATTACGTACACCCGAGACAGGGCTTGGTCCAGACTCCCTATCAAAGACTGGGCCAATGCTTTAGAAGCATCAACTCCCAATTCTACCGGGAACCCGGTTACAGCTGACAATAACTTCAGGAAGTGGATCTCCGACTCACTTGATCCTATCATCCCCATGAAAACCCGCGAAGACAAAAGCGGAAAGCTAGGTTCAGCCCCATGGTTTAACTTAGAACTTAGAGCTCTCCGCAAAAACTGCAAAAAAGCTGAACGATTATGGAGGAAGGACTGGCTTCACTCCAATAAAGACGCATACCGGAGGACTGTCAGAGCATATAAAGCTGCTCTGAAAACCTCTAAAGCCTCCTACTATGATGACAGAATAAAAAATGCCACCAATTCCGCAAGAGAATCTTATCTCATAGTAAAAGAACTCCTAAAGATCCCTGAACCTCCATCACTGTCCAGCATCTCCCCAGACAGGAGTAAAGAACTAGCAAAATTCTTTGACTCCAAAATCACCACCATCCTGGACTCACTTCCACAGCCTAGTCAGCTAACCTGCCGGGACACGATCGCACCTATCACCAGCTTAGGAAGCACCCCAGGCCGTCTCTTGATGCCTTCAGAGCAGTCACACTGGATGAAGTCGAAAAGACCCTGGCCAAAATGAAAAGTGGCTCCCCCCTAGATCCCCCACCCATGAGATTTCTTAAAGCAGTCGCCCCAGTGATCGTTCCTCCAGTCACGGAGCTGATCAATGCCTCTTTGTCTCAAGGCATAGTCCCTCCTAGCTGGAAGGGAGCGGTCGTCAAAGCCCTGCTAAAAAAAAAACAACTAGACCCTTCCGACCTAGCCAACTATAGACCAATTTCGCTCCTTCCTGGCATCAGCAAAATTGCCGAAAAACTGGTCAACGCGCAGCTGTCCCAATTTCTGGAATCAAACAATCTGCTGCGCCAGTACCAAACGGGGTTTCGCCCTGGCCAGGGCACGGACACCGCCCTCCTCGCTGTCATCGAGGAGGCAAGGTGCATTTTGGATTCGGGGGGATCAGTGGCAGTGATCCTCCTGGACCTTAGTGCAGCCTTTGATACGGTGGACCACCGTGTCCTGCTCCACCGGCTGGTTAGGGCGGGACTCGGGGGCACAGCGCTGGCCTGGTTGGAGTCTTTTCTTTCGGGCCGCTCTTTCCAGGTCTGGGATGGCTGCTCCCGGTCTGACTCTCTTCCTTTGATAAATGGGGTTCCCCAGGGCTCTTCATTGAGCCCTACCCTTTTTAATGCCTATATGGCCCCTCTTGAAGATGTAGTTGCCCCCTTTGAATTCAAGATCGTGAGCTACGCGGACGACACGCAATTGGTCGTCTCACTGTCCCACTTAGACCAGCGCCCAGACAGTCTTCTGCACTGCCTCCAGAAGATCCATCACTGGATGTGCGAATCTTCGCTCAAGCTCAATGGGTCCAAAACAGAGGTCATGCTGATGGGCAAGAAATGGACAACTATCCCACCATCTGTTTGGCCCGACTCCCTGGGTAAGGTGCCCTCCCCCAGAAAAGAACTTAAGAGCCTGGGGGTATGGCTTGAACCAGACCTTACCATGAAAACCCAGGCTACTAAAACAGCCGGTACCTGCTTTTGACTCATGCGGTCAGTCCGCAAGATTCTTCTCCTACTCCCCCCACCATCCAGGAAACTACTGATTCAAGGACTAGTTCTTGCCCGACTGGATTACAGTAATGCTGTCTATTTGGGAGCCCCTGAATCCACCCTGGGTAAGCTGCAACGAACCCAAAATGCAGCTGCCCGGATGCTGCTTGGTCTCCCCTCCAGATCTTCCGCAAGACCTGCCCTCAAAGCACTCCACTGGTTGCCAGTACGAGAGAGGATCGAGTTCAAGGCTATGTGCATTGCCCATAGGCTCCTAAATGGACAAGGCCCCTCCATTTTGGAAGAAATGGTTACCCCGTACAAGGCCTTGAGGTCCCTTCGATCGGACAATGATCGACTGGCGAATGTTCCCAAGTTTAGGAAGGCACGTACCGGAGGCCGTCGTTTTTCCGTAAAGGCAGCCTCTCGTTGGAACTTGCTTCCCCGCAGCCTGCGATTGGAACCCTTCTACCTTCGCTTTCGCAAACAACTTAAAACGCTGCTTTTCCCCAAATAAAGAGTTCCGCTCCTCCTCTCTCCCCTCTTAGCCAACTTACAGTTTATAGCGCGGGGATGCCCTCGGGTCACCAGGCGCTCTATAAGTCCTTAAATAAATAAATAAATACATATAGATTGGTTGGACGATACTACCCTGCCAAGAGTCTGGAATTTTACCAGTTTTAAGCACATCATTAAACAGCAGGGTAAGGACCTCTGGCCAATCCTTCAGGGCAGCTTTAAATATGGCATTTGGCATTCCGTTAGGTCCAGGCGCACCATTTGATCGAATCCTAGGTACCACTTTTTTTACTTTATCAAATGTCCAAGGCTCAATAACCGGGATATTTGTCGGGGGTTGCCCAGATATTACGGTTATATCAGGACATTTATTACGCATAGGAATAAATTTGTCTTGAACAAACTGAGGGCCTAATTGAGCTGTTTTAGAGTTATTTAGAAAAGATACCCAAGTTGATTCATCAATATTTGCGCTATTGCTTCTATTGTTTCCATTTTCTAAATTATTAATTAAACTCCAAAAGAGCCTAGGGTCTTTTGATTTGCAGGCGTGATGTAATTTGGCCCAAATTGTTTCATAATAGGCTTGTTTGGACTTCCAAACTTCATTCCTGTAAATCTTTTTTAATTGTCTAATTTGTTGGGCGACCACAGCACAAATGGACACTTTCGCTTTCCTATATAATGATCTTATGGTTTTATTGAGTTTTCTTTTAAGATGTTTTACGCGAGGGGAAACCCATCCTTGGTTCTTTTGAGTTAACGTCTTACCACCTGTAGATTTTAATTTAGTAAAATTTGACACAAGTGCAGTACATAAACAAGGCCAAAGGTCTACCGGATTTTTCCCCTCTAGTATCGCATCTTGTAAATCAACCATTAGGCCAGCTAGAAAGTCCAAGATATCCTTTTTAATTTCATCATTCCATATGAGCCTTTTTAAGTTAAAAACGGTAGTTGATGTTCTAATTGTTTTTGACTCGGGCAGATAATTGAATGCTAAAGCAATAGTAATAACTTGTGGGTTGTGGTCGCTCTCGATTCTTGGTACAACTTGATAACTTTGGACTGCCTTAACAAGATTTTCTGAAATTATGCTATAGTCAATTATCGAAGGACTAGCACTTTTCCTAAATGTAAGAATATTATCAGCATCTATGAGAATATTTAAATTATATTTTCTGAACTCACAATTAGACCATTCTAATAGGGTGGATGATGGTACCATTCCTTTTTTATACGAAAAAAGATGCATATTAAAGTCCCCAGTTATAATGATCATTGAGTCCAAATGATCGTAATATAACAATTTTACCATTTCCCATAATAGATCGAGTTGTGAGGACCTTATGTTTTTCTTTGAACTCAAATAGACATTTAGGAAGATAAATGATTGTTTGGCAATGAATTTAACACACAAGATCCATTTTACTTGGAGGTCTATCTCAAAGTGTTTAACATCTAGATTTAAGGAGACATATATGGAGAGACCACCACTAGGGCGACCTATAGAGGCCTCACGAGTTGCCACGTTCAGATATTCGTAATAACCAATAATAGGTTCACTACACATTTGCCAGGTCTCCTGTAATATTAAGATATCAAAGGAGTACAAAAAACTCGTTACACTCGGATCCTCAAGAAGAGTTTTGAGTCAGTTTACGTTCCAAGAACAAAACTTTAGGGATTTAAATGTTTTTTTAGAAGGAGATAGGCTTCAGTCCTTCTTTGCAGAGTTAACCTTTGATAGTATTGAGGGAAGCCAACTCCAATCCTCAGTTGGATTAGGTGTGGACCGTAATTCAACACAAACTCTGGATCCAGACTGGCAGCTCTTAATCTTAATACCCCGCATCGTATTCACCTCAGTTGATGGGCCTGAGGCACCTTTCAATACTCAGACAGGTGAACCATAAACTGTTTTTTGTACACCCTTTGTTTGTATCGAATTGCAAGGTGATTTAACCGGAATCAACAAAGTTGGGTATTGGGTTTCACAAAAGGACCTAAGTTTAATGCCCCATTTTTCAAATATATCTGCATTGGCCAATATTTTATTGACAATATCCTCAATTCGCCAAGTAGTCACAGTTGTTTCAATATTGCGGTCGATCTTAAACTCCACAAGTTCCAGATCTACCGATGTTATGTCTGTCAGATCTGGGATTGCAGTGAATAACTTCAGGATATTTCCACGGTTCAGAACATCATGAGTTCCCCTCGTGATGTACTCAGGGCAGAAGACTACTTTCCTTTTATCCATTTGTCCTTCTGGGACAGCCTGAACCTTCCTCACAACAACCTGGTCCAATATAGGTTCTACCTGTTGGCGTGAGATAGGCAACTCGATGGATTTTTGTACTAAAGTGCAGGGGGGAGCAACGTAGAATTTTGTACCTGAAACATGCGGATTTGTTAAATTTACATTTCCCCAGTAGGGGTAGTTTGCACTCCAAGTTGTTCCACCGATTTACCACGTGGATGGTTAGACATGGGATCCCTTTTTTGAGCAGCCTCGGGACATACATTAAAGATGGCCTCACCCTGTGTTGAGTGGATGTCATTTTGTACATCCCTTATTTTAGGTTCAAGTTTTTTAACACACCTAAAAATTGGAAAAGGGCTTTTTTTTTCAAATTCTTTGGTACGGTTTGCAGTAACTTCCACTCTTGAGGAATCTTTGATATTTATATGATTTGTGGTTACCTCATCTGTAATATGATTTGTTCCCAAAGGGATTTTATTATGGTTCTTCCTCAATCTTTTTCTTTCCCTTTTAGATAAGATTTTATGTTTATGTTTTGTGTTCTTAACTTGTCTAATTTCTAGTGACTGTATATCTTGTGCTTTATTGGAGGTATCAATTAACAATTTATTTGTCTCCACAACATTACTTTTCGTTTCTTCATGTAACAGTAGAGACTTATTTATTTTGTTATCGTTAACTGATTTATGTCTGTCTACATATATGGAGCCTTTTTTATCTGTAGTATCCCCCCCACCATCCATAAGATCAACGGTAGTGGATTGTCTACATAAACATTTTATGCCCTCTTTAATGCCTTGAACCTTTCTAACAGATAGCAATTTTACCTCCTGTAACATAGAGCTAACAATTACCGGTAGATCTGATATTTTATCAATCAGTTGAGCGCAAGTACAAATTATTAGTTGGCCTTCATTATCCTTTTGTACCCTAATAATCAAATCAGATAGATGCTGCAACTTTACATCTATTCCGGCCACATGTGTTGCTAATGTACTTGTACCCTAATAATCAAATCAGATAGATGCTGCAACTTTACATCTATTCCGGCCACATGTGTTGCTAATGTACTTAAAATATCAACTTGCATATCTAATTTATCTGAATGAAAGTTTAGGGCATTAGTGATTGAATCCATAGTGTGCAGAAGATTGGCTCATAAGTCACATTCACGACTAGTTTTATTTTCTCTTTGCTCTGGTCTTGGTTGAAAATTCCCATCAAATTTTGTTAGCAAAGAAAAATCCAGTGGATTCAGCGGATCATTTGGATCTAGGTTAATGGATTTTTTTCGTTCAGATATACAATGGACCTTTTCACCATTAACTGCGCCTGGAGCCAGTAGTGATTTATTCAAGTAGTAACTATTCTCCAAGGTTATACTTGATTGGTCCAGTTTGAGAGGTCTTACATTACCAGCATTCTCAGGATGACCATTTGGGCTAGATACTAGATCAATAGTTAGTAAAGCCATGTCTTTGGCAATATGGTCCAGTACAAAAACCTCATCACTTGAATTCTGTTCTAGACCAGAGGAGATATTAATAACTGAACCTTGTTCCTTGTGACCTCCAGCTATCCGGATACTGAGTGGGGTTGGACCGCTACCAACCCCAATGGACTCCGTACAACATAGTACAGCGTCGTGCAAATTGTGCGAATGAATTTGGGCTTTATGAAATGTTGTTTTTGTCCCAATCTGACCCGAAGACTGATGGGAAAGTTTAGGTTTTAATGATGACCCTAACTTTTTTTCTTCATTTTCAACATTTTCTACCTTATCAGCTTTTTCATCACTATTCCCCTTATTGCCCATACTAGGAATGATCTTGTTGTAGTTGACTGCTACCTCCTTCGGTTCATCTATTTCTAAGGAGGCCTCTGATAATACACATGGATTAGCTCCCTTTTTACCCCATGGAACTGAGGATGGAGAAAACATTTCATAGGTGTCATCATATCCACAATTATTTTTGTTTTTTCTTTGATGTTTTTGTGTCCGTTTTTGTTGATAATTATGAAAAAGACTCTGTATGGATGGCTGAATAGCATGGGTAACATGTGGCACGACCTTAATGTCTTGACCTGAGATGGTAGGAGCTACAAGCAGTTGGGCCTGGTCATTTGGATGATCCTTTCTTAAGGCCGATGTTACTGCCTCTGCCAACTCATTTTTGTACTCGTTTGCCTCCTTAGCACACACTCCGGGACAGGCTTCGTTTACATGTTCTTGGCTCTGCTTGGGTGGAGTGGTAATGTCCTTATTCTCCTCCCGTTTTTGTCTTATTTTCTGTTTGGGTAGCGCCCTACGTTGGTTTCCAGATCTCATATCCACAGACTCTTGAGATGATTGAGTTTTAGTTGGGTTAGACCTGTGTCTTTCTTCAACCTCCACACCTCTCTACACACCGCACCTCAGATCTCCAACTATTGGTGCACACCCGCGTTTCAAGCTCCACCAGAAACCCACAGGGTCCAACACGGCCTCCCCCTGCTTTTCTGCTCGCTGCGCAAGTGACCAACACACAATTGCCGTTACTGGCAAAACCTCCAATATGAGACAAGCAAAGGCAAATGGCAATGGACCGGACACTGCGAACAGCAGCCGTCGGAGGATGACGGATAGGGGCCTGCGGGCACTAATCTGGAAAACCGTCTACCTTCCTTGGGTAATTCTGAGTATTCTTAACAATCGCCAGAGCTCAAATACCTCAGGGGTAATATTCTATATATATGTCCCTTAGATAGTAATTCCCAGTTGTATTTAATAGAGCCTTAAACACAGAAAGAGCCCTGGGGAAGCTGTGTACAAAAAAGGACTACTGCGATATAATGGCTCGAGTAGAGCGCCCTCCTGCGCTGACTCTGACTCGGTTCTAAACACAAACAATAGCCATAAAAGCGTGTTGTAGTAAATGCAAATCGCAGTAAATTCGTAGTGAAGCACACGAGGAGTGCCCCTTATGCGCTGGATCCAACTCGCATTGTTTTCAATAATTATAGAATGGCCCAGGGAAGCCGATTGCAGACAACTGTTGGCCACAATGTTAAAACGCGAGGAGAGCGCCTTTATGCGCTGTCTCCGACTCGCGTGCTTCAAGTGCTTCAAATGCTCGCATGCTTCAAATGCGGAAAGAAAGAATGGCCCAAGATGTGGCTTGACCGTAATGCACAAACGCACAAATGCGAGGAGAGCGCCTCATGCGCAGTCTGACTCGCGTGCCTTAACCCACAATGAAATGCTCAAAAGTTTGGCAACATGGGAATAAATTGTACCTTCGGTCTTTAATCAGGAGAAACAGGTCCTATGTCCCAGGTGCGGCTTTCCGGTGGGGTAGCTCACTGCGTGATGTAGCAGTTTGGTTCGGTTCCCACTGCTTGATCCGCTTACCGAGAGCTCCTCGTATGAAGCTTGTGGCTTGTAAGCAGGTAAGTTTGTGACCAGTCGTAGAAGCTCCAGTCGCTCCGTTCACTGGCAGATGCTGATGAATTTGAAAACACAGCTGTCGCAGTCCAGTCTGTAGCAGTCTGTAGCAGCTCTCCGAGGTCGTTCACTCGGGAGCTGGATAGAGCGCCGCGTCTGCCCGCGTCTGCCCGCGTCTACATTCACGGCGGTTCCGCCTGCTGGCTTCCACCTGCTTCCACCGCTCTCTTGACCCCCCTCGTCAGCACCGGGAGTTGTTTTACTGGGTGCGGGGGAACCGGGAGCCGGGAACCAGATCAGGACGGACTTGAATGGGCTTGAATGAGAGCACAACCCGCTCGCTGCTCGCCGCCGAGAAGGTGTCTGTGACTGACGTTCTGGCGTTCTGTGGTTTACGGCTCACTGCTGCTCTCTACCGGCCCTCCGGGGGATGTACATGCATTCGGTTCACAACACATCTTCAGTTTCATAGAGGATATCGAACGTCACTATGTTTATGGTGGTTCTGTCAGATGTTATGGCTATTTATATATGTACTTTGAGGAAAAGCATCTTCAGGTGTCTTCAGGAGAGTAGCTTCAGGGGGATGTTTGGGGTGTTACATCCCCCTAATGTTTTTTCTGATAAATATTTGGGTACAGGTGCTTTCGGACGGGTATGGTAAGGTGTCTGTCGGATTTCACCAGGTATTTTTACATACTCCAGACAACAACGCGCACACACTCTCTTCCTCTCTGTTTTGAAAGTCTTCAAACACGTTATTTATTTGACAAAATAGTGTTTTCTCTCACTTAGCACCCCTATCAATCCACATTCACCTCCCTTTCCTCTGCCCCTTTTGTGCGCCATGCTCGTCGTATAATGTATTAATTGTATGCCAGATTGATTGCAGGAAAATCTGATGCTCACTCCCCTCTATTCTATTGACCAATCTATGCCCTTGGGTGTCTTTGGCCTATCAGAAATCGGAGAATTATATTTATTTAACTTGGACATCCAAATTCAATTTCCAAACAGAGCTGGACTGGTCACAGGTGGAACACGGTTTTTCAATCTTTTCCAGAATATTTCTGTTGGATCAAGCAAATAACTACAAGTGTTACTAGAGTGACATACATATGAGCACCTATTTGCTATAGTGAATGCCTAATCCAGTCAAGGAGTGTCATATTTTAAGAATAACCTTTAGTATTTATGCATCAAGATGGATCAGGAATTCTTTTTAGGTCATCATGTCCTCTATTTGTAGTCATAAATATGCTGGATGAAAAGCTTTTTGCCTATTAATGACTTCTGACATCACCTTTTCTTTTTATATAGCGCGAACATTACCCGAAGGTGTCAGAGCGCTTTACATAAGAACCAGTTGCGATACATAAGGATTTAGGATTACATGCGTTACATAAAAGATACAAGCAGAAAAATTTGCAAATGTACAAGTTATAAAGTCACACAGGGAAGAGATATAAACAGAAATAAATTGCAAATGTACAAGTAGTAAAGTCACACAGGGAAGAGACAAATAGAAAAAATTGCAAATGTACAGGTTGTAAAGTCACTCAAGGAAGAGATACAAATGGATACATTCTAAGAGTCACATAGGAATGGTAGAGAGTACAAAGGTCTACTGCGGTGGTTCCCAAAGTCTGCGCAGCAGCACCCCGGTGCGCCGGTAAAAAAAAGGTGGGGAGCCACGGCCAACTACAAATTAGGTCAAGGGAGCCACGGGTCAAAAAAGTTTGGGAACCACTGACTTAGAAGATGGGGTACACTTAACGGTGGTGGGCAGCTACATGTTACTACTTAACAGAGTTGGGGTCCTGGAACAGCTGGGTTTCTTCTGAACAGGCAGAAGAGGGAGCTGCCACCGATCGGTAAACCACTGGCAGCGTGGCAGAGGCGGCAAAAAAGGGGAACCAGAGAAGATAGTAATCTAGGTAGAAGAGCTCCTCAGACAGTGTCCTTGGGATGCCTCATGGCAGGGAAATGGGGGAGCAGGTGACAGCACACAATGTCAGTCAGAATAGAAGAGCTGCTCAGACATTGTCCTTGGGATGCCACATGGCAGGGACATGGAGAGCAGGCGAGAGGCCAGCAAGGGTCCAGAGAAGTGGAACAGCACTTGCAGCCCGGGCTCGGTCTGATGGCCGTGAAACAAGGTCGGTAGCAGGGTAAGCCTAGAACCCACAGAACTCGAGGCACCTGCAAAAAAGCCATCACGCAGGGGAGTGCTATCAGCCAGAAATTGAGGTAAAACCAGTGGACGATATTCAGAGTGATAAATGTGATATGTAATAAGCAAACATGGGTCGCGAATGACCAATCAGTAAGTTGCAAGATGTATGATCCATGTTTTGTAATAAACTGCAGCCTTTCTACACCACAAACTTTTGTCCCCTGAATGTTTGGCATGAAGGGGACGATGCATTGTATGTCCAAGTAGGACAGGGGAACATGCACGCCTGAGAGGTATTATGGAAATAACCTGTGAAGAAGCTATTCACATGCATGATCTTCAACGCCGAGATCCTTGAATCTATCTAAAAGGATCAAGAAGTTTACATTATTGTAGGCTGCTGATAGAGTCAGAAACTTCAGTGCTGCAGGAATGTAATTGTGGGCATGCCGGCATAAGTTATCAAGCACAGAGACAGCCACTGTTTCTGTATTACCGCATGACCCAAAGCCTACTTGCAAAGGATGCAGTAGTAGGTTGTTGGTTTAAAAAAAGCCAATAATTGATGAAAAGTTTTTTCAACAATTTTGTAATATAAGCCAACTGTGAAATTAGGCAGTAATTTGATAGGCTGACAGGATACAACAATGTTTTTTTTTTTTTTACAGTCGCCGTGTTACAAAAGCACACAACATTAAGGTGCTCAGGTACCTTTCCATAACCTAGAGAAGCATTAGTAACGGGTTCCAACCTATAGCAGATCTTTAAAAACTCTGAGTCAGTAGGTTTACTCTCACTCACACGTTTCAGAAAGTAAGTGCTTGCCAGATAACAGAACATACTGTTATGCTTAGCTGCTATTATCAGAATGTGTCCCATGTGAATAAGGGTTCTGATAGTAAGGTGCATATAGGGGCATACAGCCTGTAATGGCACACCTATTGTTAATGAAGTGTTCAATTCAATTCCCTTTATGTGTATGATTAATAAAAACCATTACAAAAAGTAATTACATTCTCGTAATAAAAATACTGTGATACAGTTTCTATCATATCTATCAGCTAAAACTTGAAATCATCGTGACATAATTACTGCCACTTCCACAAAATTCGTTGAGAACACATTATATAAATGTACACAATAGTAAGTGACATTTAGCATCTTAGGCCTCTGTAAAATAGATACAGCGGCGAGTCTCTTGATTTTCTAATATTAAAAAAAATACTGCAGACACGTTTGGAACAGAAATAATACACCAAGAATGCAAATGTGTTTTATTTTTGGGTATTGTTCGCTTGTAAATATAGTTCAGTTTCAGCTGTGCTGATTTAATGATGAGATGTTAAATATATTGCTAACCATGTTCCATGGCGCGTAGGTCATGATGATCACCAAGTCTCCTAGTGTACCAAATACGGATACACAAGACGTTTTAGCTCTCCTTTAATAGGAGTCCTTGAATACAAAGCAGAGCTAAGCTATTGGTAATAAACATCCAGCTTGATCAGAGGATCTGCCTAGGTGTCCTCAAATTCAGCAGGGAGATGAAGGTCTGGAGCTACTGCTGAAGTCACTCTCCACGTATGTGGCTTTGGTTGTCAAGTCTGACCAACAGTCCATTTATGCTTCTCTTGAAGTCTACGCATAAAAGGGAGAAGAAAATGATCCATCTGGGGAATGGGAAGAAGGACAAGAGAGATAAATAAATAAACAAGAACTTAAACAAGTTATATCTAGTTCATGCCCCATAAAATGTGAACGTGGGATGGAGATACTTCTACTCTGGTTTTGAAGAGTCCCAAAGCTCATTAAATATATTCCTGAGTGGATGCAATTGATTTTCAAAGTGAATTCAAATCTCTTAGCACGATTAAATTAGATGACTTAATGTCGATGTCTAAGAGTAAGGGTGTTAGTAGGTCTATTGCGTCCGGACCTCAATATGTGTTAAAGGGGCGGATGTTAAGAAACAATTTAGTATATTTAATGTGCTTTTGTAAATAAATGCCAGATCGCTGCACAATTTCTGTGGTCTGTGAGCAATTTAAAGGTACCATTCCATTTAAAATTTGAGGTAACCCATTGTGAAGCCATGTCTATGTGATGCATAAAATGTACAAATTCAACTCAACTATCAAATCATGAATGGCGACATGGTTTTGCATAGACAAATTCAAGCAGGCTTTAAGAAAACCTACATGTAAATGAGATTGAAAATAGAATGGAGTCGGAAATAAGGAAAGGTGTTTCCTTCAGATAAAGTCCTAGCTCGGCTAGATGTTGCATAGTAACTTGCCCCAAAGCATAAGTGGTGAGAATAGAATATAAACGTGCTCACAGCTATAATGAGGAAATGGTTTTACCATATGTAAAACACAGTGGTGGCCAGCATGGCTCTCGGGTGGCGGTTGTCTAAAAAAGATTCCCCTGGGAAACCAGTATAACACACCAATATGATACACCACTCTACCAATCACACTCAGATCCCGAAAAGGTATCTGTACACACTCTCAGGTTTATTCTATCCTCGAAGTGAACCAGAAAAACAAATCAAAGGCAAACAACTGCTAAAAATAGGATAAACAAGTAATTTATTTAAAAAAATATTATTGGGACAACAATAGCCATATAGTTAAAAATTCATAATACAGTATGAATACAGGTTAAAAAAACATTGCATAGAAACACAATAATCCTAACAGTGGGACAGAGCTACAGCAACAAACAATGTAAATCAGATCAGGGAAACAACACGGTACTTAGACAATTGAATAAATGATTTTTGATGCAGAGAAGCTCTAGGTAGGAAATATTTTGAGCTTGATACTTAGAAATGCATCCGTCATGTATCCGTGGAGTATTCCCAAATAAAAAAGCATCGATGCGTTTCGGCGGGTCCCAAGTAGATAACTGCCCGCCTTCTTCAGGATAACAATTTAATCTTCCCACATTGCATTATACATCTTATGCCTTCAGGAGCATTCTCTTACAAGTGCATCTTGAGAGGGAGCAAGTTCCAGAGTATATGGTAACGAGCCGTCACTCTCAGTTAAAATTAAAAGATACTGGCTTACGATCTATCAATTTCTTCAACTTCTTGGTAGTTCGAATAAATAAAGAACTACAGGACAATCTTCTACACCCAGCTCACTGAAACTATCCTCTGGTATTTTCTATTTTTGACGTGGTGCAGCATGTAGGTCAAAACCGGAGACAGCGAAAGATAACCGTGCCTCTCTCCAAATGGGAGTCCCAAGAAAACAACGAAGGGGTTCTGAGGCGGGGTAATGTCCCTCCGAGGGCGTCTACTCAGGTGGCGGGCTGGGGCGGCCCTGTCAAGCAAGAGGGTCGCGAATATAAAAATAAAACATTACAACAAAAGTAAACTTACCTTTGCGCCAGGTCTCGCATCCCTGCTCCTGCTCTCCTTGTGGAACTCAAGGAACAGGAAGCAGGCCCCACTGAGCAATGTAATTGGTAAGCACCCAGGCTCACCTGACCAATCACAACATTGCAGTGCAGTGTTGTGATTGGTTTTGAGCATCCTGGTTTGACGCTCAACCAGGGAATGGGGGCCTGGGCTTGTTCTTCAAGCAGGCTGCAATGAGGCCTGCAACGAGAATGGGGAAAGTGAGTATGACTGGTTATGTTTCTTCTTTGCACTATTTAAAAGCAATGGGGTCATGCTCTTCCGCCATAGCAGAGGAGCCACCATTGGTTAAACAGGTAACAAGCAGAAAGGTCTGGCCGCAGTCTGGGCAAGAACAGATGCAAACTGGCTTGCCTTCAGTGCTCATGTTGTGCAATGAAACCCTGCTGTGTGATGGAAGTAGGCCCCATAGGCCTGAACCTTGGACCTCTGTATGAAAGCACTAGCTGACCAAAATGGCCACCACTGTGAAGAAAGACTAAGGGCCTGATTACGAGTTTGGCGGATGGGATTCCCCCCCCATGCTACATTTACACTTTAATGTCCGCCGTGCACCTTTCCTTAGACGAGTCGTGTCTAAAGGAAGTGGTGCGCCTGCCATTAAAGTGAAAATGATGGATTGATACCTTGCACCAGAGTTTCTAGCAATGAATAGTGACCTCCTGTAGCATTCCTAGAGGTGATCCTTGGCAGAGGTTATATCAGTGGATGCAGGTTTCTACCAAGGCCTCTGGAATAGAAACCTTTGGTTAGGATGGCTGCCTGCATGTATCGATTACAATAAAGGAGTATCCACTCAAAAACAGAGAGAACGTGAAAATGCGTTCCTCTGGATAAGGGCTCAGGTGCTCAATTCAGGTAGGTTGGTGAGTGAGGGGTCTTCTATAAGGATATGCATTATCCGAGAACAGGCTGAGGCACATGGTGCTGAATTGAGCACCTGAGCCCTTATCCAGAGGAACGCATTTTCACGTTCTCTCTGTTTTTGAGTGGATACTCCTTTATTGTTTTTGTAAGTAATTCTGGGGACCAGGAGTTCTCAACTCACATTGATAAAGTGTAAAATCCCTTACTCTCTCGCTTTGTTATTTAAAATGAATGCATCGATTCCCACATGCACCACTGCATGCAGATGCGCTTCTCAACAATTTAGGGATGAGGAGTATATCATTGATTGGCTTTGAAAATTAGGGAAGTTGACAAAGCATGTCTATGTATTGCTTATCGGGACAATTCGATAGGTTCATATCCTCTGCCAGCAATGAAGCACAAAATAATTCAGGTACACTCTGCAGTTTACCTGTAAATACATTGATTGATTTCTTTAGTCGATTATAAATATATAATCATAATAGGACAAGCAAAATGAAACATTAAATTGTAGTACATATTTCAATAAATCTGTGAATAAATTCATTAAGTCACAATGATTAACTAAGCAATGAATGCTATACTGATAGAAACATTTAGTGACATCGTGGATTCATAAGGTCTAAAATAGTAATGTCATGGTACTCTTTCAAGAAATAAAATAAGCTCCATCCATTGTAACTTGAGAGCATTTCCTCTTAGTGAGAAAGAAACATAGTACCAGTGGAAGTGCAAATGACTAGACTACAATTCCTATAAATACATGAGCAGAACACAAGCATCAATGCAACACAAGTTGTACATGCAAACTCACACACGTAATCATGTTGGGTGCCTCCCATACTTGATGCAGCCAGCCAAACGCGATTAACAAACAGTCGGGAATCGGTACGACAGATGTAGGTGGTAAGATGACACAGCCCCCTTGATGAAGTAAATTGAAGTGTTTTGAGGTATATGGAGGGACAGAGACACATTTCCCATATGATAAAACACCTGACAAATATATTTCTTACCTTATTTACTTCACAGTGTGTGACTACAGAGGCATATAACTGCTCATGCCTGAAATATTTTAACTCTATAAACATAGAGTGAGACATACTAAGAACGAAAGATGATCGCTATTTTATACTTTTTTTTTAAGTATGTGTGTGCCACCATCTTTGTTACTTTACAGGCACTGTGTGGTGTTCTTGTTTGTTTTTACTGACTGCATTACCTGACTCCTCTTTGTTTGAATGAGACACAACAAGGTGTTGAAGGTCATTTTTGTAGTGTTGATTAGACTAAGCATGTTTTTATGTGATTTACAGGCTCTGGCAGGTGCCTGTGTGTTCCATGCTAAGTAATCATTCATGCCTTAAATATAGAAATTCTTCCTAATTGCTATGAGTACACTCGACTAATTGGGATAGGACAATAAGAAAATGTTTGGGGTAAACTTCGTCCTAATGAAAGCTGGGTACCCATAGAGGACTCTGGGAAACGGCTGACACGGATGTATGATGTTACCACACGATCAAAATGATCGCGGAACATCACAACGCAGCTTTTACAACGCAAGTCGTTACCATGACTTGCGCTGTAGAGTGCTGGACTTAGGAATAGTATGATTTACTATTCCAACTCCAGCCTGCGTACAGTAGGGAAGCTGTTGGATTAGTAAATCTACTATTCCTTGGTCTAGAGCGCCCTCCAGTGCAAGTCGTGGTAACGACTTGTGTTGTAAAATCTGCATTGTGATGGCACTGCGGTGTTTTGACCGCGTTGTAAAGGTTGTTTACCGGCTGAAACATGTTGACAACAATAAAGATGGATGGCGATTTATGCCCAAAAGCATCTTCATATTTACGTTTTAACCATAGCAGGGACACCCAAAATAAAGGGATATCGGGGTAGCCCTTAGTTATTTTTATTTTTTATATCTGCCTCTGAAGAAGTGCTTTCTAAACTCAAATCAAATCAAATAAGCTTTATTCGGTTTTTAGTTTAAAACCATAAAAGCAACAAAAAGAAAAATACATACATACATAAATGACTCATCATATCATTACAAGGTAAAAAGAAATCAACTATTAAAATGAACGAAAACAATTTAACTAATCAGCTAATCAAAATACGTGCATAGTCAAAACTAGATAAAAAATAAAGAATTAATAGCACAGGGTACACAGATTCCCCTTTCACCAAGAATTATGATTCAATGACATTAGTCTTGGTAACGAATTGTATCGGGGGCCGGGATAAAAATCATGCAAGTCCCAAATGCAAATGGGGCCATCTCCTTCTTTATGCTGGGAAGAACGTAGGTAGGGTACAATATTCCTATTCTTAAATTTAATTAAAATCAAGTCCCCCGAAATGTCTTTGGGCAACGTACCTAGCCACCCCACCCTCCTGACGCTCAGGATTCCACCATCAAGTGCAAGTGGCAACGGTCTGTTATGTTGTAGCCAGAAAATGGCTTTGTTAAGCAAGTCCTGGTGTGTTTCAAGTTTGTCCTGACTCAATGTAGGGACCCCAGAGAGAACAGTCACGTATGGGGCGGCTTCGGGAGGTAGATTGATGCGATGCCTTCTTTCTGGTGTAATCCTAGGAGCTCTATGAGGTACGAGTACGGGGTTAAAAGTAGCATTCCGGCCTCTTGGAATGAGTGTAGTGAAGGGGGGTTCAAGAGTTTGAATTTTTCTGCATGCTGTGGGCTTAGGATTATCATAGTTGATGGAGGGAGTAGGGCAAGTAGGTGTAGCAGTTTTTTCGGTTAATGAATAGTTCTTTTTTATTGTTGTTTCAATACAGGTCAACCTGTCCCCTAGATCGTTGATTTTTGTGATCAGAGGTGATAATGCCGAGATTAACAGTTGCTCGATCTGAGCCAGTAAGATAAGTTGAAGGGGTGATAGGTTGTCATGTGTTCTGTTCTTAGCTGGTGTGTCTATAGTTGGGTTGGAGGGGCATAATGATGGGCTAATGCACATTTTGTCAACTTCAACATTAGATAGATTATCATCATTGGCATTGTCTTTATCCTCATCATGCTTCCTTTTGCTGGTTGATCCACAGGACAGAGTGTTGGCTTGAGCATGGATTTTATTGGGGGATAAAGGTACATCCTGAAGAGTGCAGTTTAGTTGGTCATCGACTCTATCCATTATAAGGGGGGTCAAAGCGTCCGGGACATACTTCGTGCCACACAGGGCATTCAGCTCCTCCCAGATGGACATGATTAGTGGAAATCAGGACTACAAAAGAGACAATGGGCAGTACAAATGCAGGAATTATAGGTAGGTAAAAAGTATCTGTACCTCCTCCAACAGTGGGACCAAGTGGGGTGACCCGTCCCGGCCTCTGAGGGCCACAGAGGGCCCGCCCTTTGCCAGGGCTTCGCTCGGCGTCCCGCGAAGCGGAGCAGAGCGCAGCTTTCAGGCGCCTCCTGGCGCTCTCGTCCTGTCAGATAGCAGCGCCGTAAACTCATGTTGAGCCCATCCTTGTTTCTAGGGACGAGGATGAGACCTGATGATGAAGTATTCAACTAATAGAGTAGGTGAGGGTCTTATTCAAAATAATAAAAATATACTGGGCTTTCATCTGCCTACTTGGGTTTGGCTAATTGATACATATCATAAATTGAGTTCCCTTCACTTAAACATTTCTAATCCTCAACAGTTCACTAAACGGAGTTCATGAACGATTATCTTTTTCGACTAATTGATCGCCTGCTGAGAAATGTGTCCTGTTTTTGCATGTTCCTGACCCTATGTCTCATGCTAGTGCTCCACACTTACGTGAATATGTAAAAAGACCATAGAGACTCATGGTGACATTGTGCCTCGCAGAGCACGTAATATATGGCAATTATTAGATAAGCATACAAGATCCGAGTTGATTTTGTAACAAAATGTCACATAGCTCTTTACCAAGAAACCTTATTCTAACAGGATAGCAGTGCTTTTAGGAAACATTTCCATAATTTAGATCTGCAGGACAGCCACATGGAAATCCAAACATGCCTTCTAAAATAGTTTTTCCTTAAATTCAGATCTTCCTCAAAGGAATGCAACCATTTAATGTTTTTTATTAGCTATTAAAATCCAGATTTTTCCTGCTTTCTGTTTGGTTACTGCTTAGTATTTAATTCTAACCATATGACTATAAAAAAGATCCTGTCCTGTAGATGAGGATATTACATACTTATAGCAATTCTTCACTACCCAGATACTATTGCTGCACAACCCACATCGCCAATTCACAGATATCAGTGGGTATTACATTTTTATTTCAATAGTGACTCAGATTCTCTGGTTGGTGAACAACTTTATAGAATTCTTCCAACTCTATAGAATGTAAATTATTATTAAAGGGAAGATCTTTGCCACACTGTGAAGACATTAAAAATATGGTGGAAGTGTGTTCCACTGACCTTCCAGGATGGAAGGGAGTGCTCCAGGTTGTGAATCTCAGAAGGATAGCTGTTACAGACTGGGCTATTTCCCTTCTACTCCTCCCCTTAACCCTTATGTCAAGTTTTGATCATTGGTGACTGAGGAGGTACTAAAGAACTTGTTTTGTTTTTCAGGCCTGACATGCTTGCACCAGGCAGTTCTGCACCAGCACTGGGGAATCCTGCAGTACTTGCTCGCCCTGGGGGCTGACATCAACGCCCAGGTGAGACAGGACTTTGTTAGTAAAACAAAAGCGGAAGAGACACTAATGGTGTATTTACATGTGATGGCCAGGGCTGAAAGGGGTTCTGAAATAATACGGCCCTGTCGATGGCGAGCCACATAATGCTCTGGCAGCGACATCTGTTGGCCAGTGATTGGCGTGCTGCTGTTGCATGCTTATACAGTGATATCGGATTACCTAACTAGGAGTACTGCTCCTATAATGACGACTAGTGGCTACAACTGGGTATTCAGCTGTTATAGTATGGTAATGTTGTTATCACAGTGACATATGCTGTGGGGACTGGTATACTCTTTAAACAATTAGACCTGCTGGACGTAGATAGTGGTGCTGGTGTTAAAGTGACACCTGCTGGACAAAGCATGTAATGTTGCTGTTACAGTTATGCCTGCTACCAGGGCTGCAGTCAACACTTTTACAGTGACACCTGCTGGCCGGACTGGGGGAGTTAAGAGTGCTGCTGAAATCATGGTGATTTTGAGAAAAGCAGGGTGTCTATACGTGAGAAAAGTGAACAATGGAAACAGTGAAAGTCTCTTAAGAGTAAATCTCTATGATAACAGTGTGGAGTGGCGATATGTATATGGGTGCTGGGTAGATGCGATTGGCTTTTTTTGCAAGGATTGAAATATATGCCATACACAGCAGATGGATATGAATGAAGCCTCTCAGTATGTGAGGCAAAAGAGAGGTTTCTCAGGAGAAGGTGGTAAAGGGAAAGGTATATCCAGAAAAGATAGCGATGATGGAGATTTTTTCGAATTGTGATTGGGAGAGTCATATCTGCAGTGATTTAAATGATGTGCTTTACAAAGGTTGGTAGGGAGCAGAGAGTAATCTTGCGAGTGATGGAAAGGGGAGTAATCAAAGAGGATGATGGGAAGGAGAAAGGTTCAAGGGTTATGGGGAGGTATAGTGCCGCTTAGTGTTTGATCAGAAGGAGAGCCTCTCCCGGGAGGTTGAGAAGGAGAAAAGGATCTTGAAGTTAATGGGAATGTAATGGGCTCCTTAGGGTGATAAGAAGGAATGGGGCACTATTTTCCCCCCATCTTCTCGCTAACATTTCTTGTCTTTACCCCAGGACCGAACCTGTGGTCGAACTGCGCTCCACCTGGCTGTAGAAATGGGTGATGCCAACCTGGTCGCCGTTCTCCTGGATCACGGGGCTGAGGTGGACCCCATCATGTACAATGGCTGCACCCCACTGCATCTGGCAGCAGGCAGGCTTAATATAAGCATCTGGAACATGTTGTGCCAGGCTGGGGCAGACCGTCTGTTACCCAACATGGAGGGTGAGACCCCACAGGACCTCGCCGATTCAAGTCGCCTGGTGAGAGGCTTTTGCAAAACTCAGAATCAGGAGTGCCCCAAGAAGGGCTGGACAAAGTCCCTCTAATTTGTAGCCACTGGCATCGAGTTATGAATTGTACCAAATCCTTCTTTCTGTGGGCCCTACTATCTGAAGATGGAGAGTGGTAGAGCCTAATTTTGTAATAATGGTGTTAGGCCACTGATAATGTCATATCCTTAATTCTATGACACTGCCTGGTCCTTTTTACTGTGCCACGTGGTGAGGACAGTGAAAGCAACATTGTTTGCCCGAGTTATTGATTGATGGCCAGTGCTGTCCCTTTCATTCATTCACCCTTGCATCAGACTCTGGGTAGGGTCAGACCTTCAATATGCACCGCTCGCCCCTATAGTGTTAGAGAATGGTACCACCAACACTTCTGCTCTTTTATGGCATGGGCAGCATGTCATCAACTGCTAGAGCATGCAACGTACTAGCACTCCTTTCATCCTCTGCTCCTTGGTATCCGCTCGTTGGAAGTATCTGTTCCATATTTCGAATCCCCCATGGTTTGAATCTCAGAAGTGACCACCTCTACAACCCATGTGTTTTGGCTATTGTGTACGTGAATTGCTGGTGGCGTCTTTCTTTGCTCTCTGACAAAGAATATTCTTTGCCAGACACTTTATTCTGTGCTTTCTGGGAGCAGCGTGGTGATGCCATCACGTTTGTTCAGTACTTCCAGGTGTCTTTGCATGGGAATGGCAATCCTTTTAATCGCTGCACCTTGTTATCAGAGTATTGTTAGTAACAGACTAATTATCTTAGCCTGATATCAGAGCATGGTAGTGCCTGCCCTTAATTGTCAATTATCTGACATCAGGTCATATATTTCCCTTTATTGTATGCCCTTGTGCCTAGGCAAGCGAAAGAGCCAACCTTTTCATCATGTGCGACCTAGTATCAGGGTCGAGCCCATGATTACTGCTTCAGTCCAATCCCCCTAGTAGCGGAGCCTGGTCAGTGCCCCCCCCTTCAGACAGTCACTCACTTCATCCTCTGCCCTCTAGTTGTTGCGTCTGGACAGTGCTCCCTCCTTCAAACAGTCACCTGCTTTATTCTGTGCCCTCTAGGATTCGAGTGTGGGCAGTGCCCCTCTTTCATACTGTCACCCACTTCATTCGTTGCCCTCTAGGATTAGAGTCTGGGCAGTGCCCCTCGTTCAGACACTCACCAACTTCATTCTGTGCCTACTAGAAGTAGAGTTTGGTAATTGCCCTCTCCTTCAGACACTCACCCACTTCCTTCTTTGCCCTCTAGGATTAGAGTCGGGGCAGTGCCCCTCCTTCAGACAGTCACCCACTTCATTCTGTGCCCTCTAGAAGTAGAGTCTGAACAGTGTCCCCTCCTTCAGACACTCACCCACTTCATTCTGTGCCCTCTAGGATTCGAGTGTGGGCAGTGCCCCTCCTTCATAGTGTCACCCACTTCATTCTTTGCCCTGTAGGATTAGAGTCTGGGCAGTGCTCTTTGTTCAGACACTCACCCATTTCATTCTGTGCCCACTAGAAGTAGAGTTTGAACAGTGCCATCTCCTTCAGACACTCGCCCACTTCATTCTGTGCCCTCTAGGAGTTGGAGTTGGGCAGTGCCCCTCCTTCAGACACTCACCCACTTCATTCTGTGCCCACTAGGAGTAGAGTTTGGACATTTCCCTCTCCCTCAGTCACTCACCCACTTCATTCTTTGCCCTCTAGGATTAGAGTTGGGGCAGTGCCCCTCCTTCAGACTTCATTCTGTGCCCTCTAGAAGTAGAGTCTGGACAGTGTCCCCTCCTTCACACACTCGCCCACTTCATTCTGTGCCCTCTAGGATTCGAGTGTGGGCAGTGACCCTCCTTCATACTGTCACCCACTTCATTCTTTGCCCTCTAGGATTAGAGCCTGGGCAGTGCCCCTTGTTCAGACACTCACCCACTTCATTCAGTGCCCACTAGGAGTAGAGTTTGGACAGTGCCCTCTCCTTCAGACACTCACCCACTTCATTTGTTGCCCTCTAGGATTAGAGTCTGGGCAGTGCCCCTCCTTCAGACACTCGCCCACTTCATTCGGTACCCTCCAGGAGTAGAGTTTGGACAGTGCACCTTCCTTCAGACACTTACCCACTTCATTCTGTGCCCCTATCAGATCCCGTGCAGCAGCGCCCCTTCATCTGTACCCGAGCTATCGCATTGCTGTAACTCACCTGCCGTACGCATTTCTCTTGCAGAGCCTTGCCATCTGTCAGTTTGACGACCTCACACTCTGGGGACGGCCGTACATGCCCGGGAAGCTGATCTGAGGGTCTACACCTGGAGCATACGAGTACTGTGCCAGAAATCACCCCCACCAGGAAGAGAAAGACAGAGGGGCCTCCTGGATAGCATCAGCCCAGGAGTGACGGTGGCTGGTTGGAGAGCCGCAAGCCGTGGACTGGGATCATCAGTCAGTGGTCTCATGAAGGTGTTAGGACGCTGAGGACTCTGAGGGATTCCAGACAGGACTTTTTAACAGCGGATTTGTACCTGGGCCCCCTGGAACTTGATAAAGCACTCTGTACTCAAAGGGGTCTATAGAACACCAAGGGAGTGGCGGAACCCGGACATAAGACTGGGTGCGCTCTACTGAAGATCGTCGGGTGTCAAGCAGCCCAGAAAAAGAAAAAAAATACTTACTGGCTGTTCAAACTCCCCAGCACCCACAAACACATACCCATAGACACACATCAATGGAAATAGACACACTCACATGCCTAAAGACAAACCAGAGAAACACTTCTACATTAAAAGGTGCACAAACACCAACAAACAAGCATTAGCAAAGACAAAAAAGGCGGTAAAGCATGCAAACAGGCATACACAAATAATGTGTTAGTGGTGGTGATAATTGTGGTAATGGTGGTGATAATAATGGTGATGGCTGTAATGTTGGTGGGGTAAAGCTGGTGGTGGTGTTAGTAGTCATGGTAGTAAATGTAGTGGTGGTAATGTCACACACTTGACAAAAACACTAAAACAAGTCTGCTGCAGTTAAAAACAATTAATTGAGGTAAATAATTGAATGGGTGATGGTTGAGGGTATTTTTCGGATGTAAAATAGAACTTCATGTATCTCAATGCAGCACTCTAGAGAACCAGTAGCATAAGCGTAAGACTAATGGTCGTCTGGGTGGAACCAAAACCCAGTCAATGTATACTTACTTTATTTAAAGAAATGGCAGGAATATGTCTTACACACTTTGCTGTTAAACCAGATCTAAAAAGAACTCAGTGACGAGCATATGTGCATACACAAAACCGTGCGTATACACGGGGAAAACACAGATTCTTGTTTTAACAGTACAAAATACTCTTACGAAGAAACATATAGTAACACATGCTTAATACTAAGACAAAGGGCAAAAGGATATAATGGAATTAATGTTTACGGGAGATGGTATATTTGTGACAGAGTAACCCATCTGCTAAGATCTAAATCAGGACCAAAGTCACTAATGCATCCAGAGAAATAAAAACACACTGCAAACGACAGAATTTCACAACACACACTCAATAGCACTCTCTGCCAAACCACTCTATATTCCTACCTCTGAACATGCCATAAGAAGCACTCTCTAAGCCACCAGAAAAACACCACAGCCTCACAAACTCCCAACTACAATAAAGTACATTAACACAAAGACTCAGAAACATATGAACACTCATAACATTGAAGTCAGAAACACTGATACATAATCAAACACAAATAGCTGCAATAGAGGCAAACATACTCACACAAAGGAACTTTGAGTTGAAATTGCACAGACCAACCATACCCAAGAACATCGAAACATAGGAACACAAGAACTGTCAGTAAGGTTCACTGAGATATTACACAAACAGACACGGATAGAAAATAAAAGGAGATTTAAACGTATGATATTGTTACACTCTCTAGCGGACACAAACTTATAAACACCGACTTGATTACATTTGGTAAAAGTTTTGATAGACCTATCCATTCACAAATACACTTTTCTAAAGAAAAGATTACTCTGGATAAGTGCACTCACACAAACCCAGTGAGGCAAATGTGACCAGTGTTACCTAGTGACAAGGCCACACAATAATCCTAGATGGAATCTTGGATAATACATATATAACGAAATTGTGCCTCCCGACCATTTTATTTACTCACTCATTTCTTCTCTAACACAGTGTGAGTACTTCCGTATCCAAGCGTATTATTCACAATTTTTTCATGAAACTAGACAACAGAAAAACCGCAATTTGGAACCATAGGTAGTTATTACATATGAAATTTAAACTACATATCTATAGACTGTATAACTCCCGCTCTGAGTGTGTCCCTATGTGACGGCAGGAAAAACACAGCACCTGTGGGTTTGGAGAAGACAAAACTACTGCAGTGGAGTACTGGCTTCCCTGACAACTGTATGATCACTGATCAGTCTGTGCCATGGTATTCGTAGTGGAGACAAGCCTTTGGTCTTCGTCGTGTGGTCCTTGTGTGTGAGGGCATCCCTTACCTATCTCCTTTGAGGTATAACTCACTGGCGTTTTTTTCTTTTTTTAATCTGTAACAATTTTATTTTTGGGTCTGGCGTTCACCAATACCTTTTTGATTTTAGTAAAATTATATATGTGCAATGTTCTCACTGATAGGTGTTTTCAGCTAGCCCTCTTCATCCTTTGGTCAGCTGTTGTGGCATTTGCATTTTTCTTCCAACCACTACTTTATACAGATAATGGGTCCGTCCACTTCAGTCACTGGTTCACTTCATTGTGAGTGATGACACTTTTCTCTTTTACAAGTAGCGCATTCTCATACAAAGAAATTCTCTTTGGTGCCAGGAACTACTTTCTGGGTTTTGAATTCAAAACTATTTCTCTTTCTCTTTATTTACTGGCGGGGGGCTGCAGTTCCCCAACAATAACATGTTACAAAAAACATGACTAAGCAAACATTGGCAAAGTCAAAAGGCTGGGAGCCAATGCAAGACTTAATGACTTTTTCTGAGCTTGTTTTATACAGTGATTCAGCATAGGGGACACACTCAAATAAATGCCTGACTCAGGAACTCTTTGCTCTGAACCCCCCCCTCCCCTTCCTTGATGTTGTGATGTGGAGCCACAGCAAGTTACACCACTTGATTTGACCCTATATCAGGTACATTTCTTAAAATGCATCTGATCTTCTGACATACTTGTTGCAGCTCAATTTCACATCAAGCGGCTGACAGGTCTACTCTAAACTAGGAAATAAAACTGCTTTTACCTAACAATATGGTGCAACATATACCAAGGTATTGAAATGAATAGTCATTGATACATTGCAGACCAGTTTGTTGATTTATCAGCTGACCAAGTTGATGTTTGTGTAAGAGCTTGCGTAAGCTTTAAAGGTCTAACAACAACCCAGTTTTCGGACTAAATAATAGAAAATACAATATGGTAGCTTGAAGTTAGTGTCCCAAAACTGGCACCAAATTGTATTCATCCAGGACTTTTAAGATTTGAGCCTGCACCTTGAGCCCATGTGCTGCTACTAAGCCCTTCACGCTGTAGGTCCTTCTGCCGTCAGCATCTATGGCTTCTTTCACAGGCACCTACAACGGAACCCAAGAAGTCAACCATGGCTTTATAGAGTATCAATGTTACACGTAAACACTGTGTTCACAGATATGATGAGAACAGGACAGAATAAAATGAAAGTAGCTACATGGCATCCATGGAACCACAGTTGTAGTTAGAAAAACAAGCACTGCATGTGTTCTTGCCAGTCGCCCAACCACATACGTGTCATAGAGATCCTAGAAGAGCGTAAGCTAAGCAGACAGATAAACTCATTGATGGAATGACAAACTCTGGGACACAGACACACCTTGTCAGACTCAAAAGCACACAGTTCCACACAGAGAGATATTACTTGGTGAGTCGCACAACTGGTGCACATAAGTGTAAGTGTGTTTATGTAGTGCAACATGACAAAAGAAACAGCCAGAGATCCCTTTTGGCACATAGTGAAAACAAAAACAGCACAAACCACTTATCAACACCAGAGGAGAACCACCAAAACTAATAAGGCTATAGATGTATACATAGGTTGAGTTACACACTGACATTGACGCCACCTTGCACTCCTGTGAGAAACACTACTGTACCCCTTTATAATAGTGGCACACGGATATACAAAGACACTCTGAGAAAAACTGAAGCAGAGAGCGGTCAGCAGGCATGGAACCTGAGGCGGACTGTCCTAGATGCAGGGTTCCCCTTGGGTAGTTTGAAACTGAGAAATTCACATTTACTGCTGCACCTGCAGTGTGGTTGACGCAATCCCAGCGCTACCAACCTTCTGGAAGAACTGGATTATTGGGACATCTTCCTATTTCCAGACAACGTAGTCAAACTCCGCACAGCCTGGCAGTAACTCTGAAAACCATGTCTGACCAAGAATAAAGAGTAATTTCTTTTCAGATATATTCTGTGCTTTCTTTTCTGCCACATTCACAACTTGTGGCTTGTGCATGAGTCTTGGTGAAGATGGCCTGAGCTAAAACCAGCCTTGTAAAAAGTGTATATAGTCTCACCTATTGTGTTCACAGTGAGTCTGACCATCTTGAGGAGGTTTATGTTGGCAGGGGAGCAAATTATATTAATATCTATCCTTAACAAGCATTTGCAATGCAATAGGTCTCGCATGTACACGATTTTGAGCTATTGGCATTGTAAATGACAATAATACCTTTTATTTATGTTTTGGTTTTTAAAACATAAATAGAAGGCATTGTCATTTAGAATGCCAACCGCTTAAACTCTCGCAAATGAAAGACCTATTACTTTGTAAATGCTTGATAAAATACTACAGTCGGGTGAACAGGTTGTGTTTAGAAAGCGCTCTGCATGCATTTGCAGGGTCTCACTGTGATTGATGGCTGTTATAAGGAGGCCAGGAATAGGGCGGACACTGAAGGCAGTATCCTTTTTGGAAATGAACTAACAGGATGGATTCCTGTTTTGCTTTTTAAGCTGAGCTCGAGTCGGGGTACTACACGGGTGGACGGCGTCCCCCCACTTATTTTACCAGGAGCTCGATTACTGAAGAAAATGGAGCCACACATTCATTCTTTGGCCTCTCTGGGGCGAGATCGGAGCTCATTCAGAACACTGCTCACGAGCTAGCTTCTCTGATTCAATCGCATCTAAGGGGTGAGCGAGGGGAGGCAATGAGTCTGATGGTGCAAGCCACCTTCGTGACATCACTTCCTGTCGTGACGTCTGCGCCCCCCCCTCAACCCTCCCCCCCCAACTTCTTTTGTTAGGACTTGTGCCCTGTTTTTAAGTACCAATGAAAATGTTTCCTAAAAACGTATTCCATGTTGGTAAAAAAAAAAGAAAATCAAAACAGCAATCCTTCCTGTTAGTTTATTTTAAAAAATACCCCCGTAGGGCAAATGCGTTGTTTAGAAAGCACATTGAATGCATGAAATGCATTTGTGGGGGCTCACTGTGGTTGATGGCCGGTATAACGAGGCCAGGAATAATATATTTTGCATCTGCTATATTGTTTATTAATGGAAAGTCACCTACTTGGCTCAGTCAGCTTATGTTCAATGCGGCTGGGAAACATTATTCGGAGCACCGTGGTGTCTTCCGATGCAGCAGGGGAGACACTTTTGTTTTTTTGTAATGCGTGGGACGGTCTTGTTTATGACTCATATGCGGCTGGGTAACGTCGTCTGTAGCAGTGTTGCCTCTTCCGGTGCAGCAGGGGTAGAATGACGAAGTTGGAGGAAATAAGGCAAGCACCATGACCCTCCCACCTGATTCTGAATGGTTAGCATGTAGGATCACTGCCATATCGGTAGGTGCTCTTAGTCATTTTCTTACTGAAAAGTAAAGGTCAATGCAGGCGTTTATTTTTTATTCTATAAAATGACAATAATGATGTGCACACATTTAAAGAGGCTCCTCCCAAATTTCAGTAATTAACAACTTTGCTTGCGTTGCCTCACACTGAGGGGCCGAGTGCAGTGGATGTGCCAACGATAGAAGTGAGTGCAGACGGGGTGGATGTGCCGATGGAAGTTAGTTAATTAGCAGCACTAAAGAAACTCCCATAGGGTGAACACGACATTTAAAAACACGGGCAGAAAGACACAGGTAGAAAGCAACAATTAACAAGCAAACAAATCCCCCCCCCCTCACTTACCTAACGCTGGAACAGCACACCGCAAGTCGGCCTCGAGCGCGCCTCAGAAGAGACGCGGGAGGACAGGAGCGTGACGCGCGTGAACGTGCAGGCTGACGTTACCGCGCGTTCACGGACCTGAGTCGGCGCGTTCACAGGTCTAGAGCTGCTCGTTCACAGCTCTCACTCCCTTGGCAGGGAGGATAGTGACTATAGAACTCGCTGGCGGGAGCGCTTCGCGCTCCAACGCCAGGCGAGCCCTAAAAAGTGAGTGTGCTCCCCTCAGGGGTGTTTTCCAGGCTGGAATTCTGATAATCCTGTGGTCTGTCCTACCCTCAAAGCATTCCAATGTTCCTCACATAACACAAAGTTTTCCCTGAATGACATATGGCCATTCGAATCCTTAGCAAGAGACTGACCAACAGAGGAGGAGGATCCCTGCCAAAGTCCTGTAGTTTCCCAGAAAACCAAGCAATTTCAGTGCAATATGCTATGTGCTAAAAGAGGACCACATAATCTGATTTCCAAGCATAAGGATAGCCGAAGTCCAGAAATGTCAGATGCTATAGTAATGAAAGCCTTCTGAGATCTCTGACCGGGTTTCATTTAGAGTCCAATGCTTAAACCAAGTAGAAAAACATCCTCTGCATAGAAGGTTGGATAGGTCTGCAGCCTAGTACTCAAATGATTTAAGCCTGAGATGTACAACAACTGCATGGTTGCAAGTTGCCAGGGCTAGACTGACCCGCACAAATGTGTTAACTGTTTAGGCATTAAGGTTCTGTCTGTCTGTCCAGTAATAAACTGCAGCACTACACGCTTTTCTGACAGAAGTTCTCTGCATGGCTTTGGACAGCTATGATGTCCTGCTTTAGTATAATTTCTGGATGCTCTTTGCATTAGCGCCTGACAATTAACTTTACAAACTGGCAGATCCATTGGTGGTACTATGAAGGGGATATTGGGTTCTTTTTACCTATTCTGTGTATCTGAAGTCCATTGGTTTCCACATGTGTGTTCTCCTGAAGATGGTGATGGCTATTGTACAGGGCTGGCATTTGTTTTTCTGAACAGTATCGTGTCCCCTCCCTGGGACTAGATACCCCTGATGCATTCGGTAGGTAGCTAGCACATATCTTAGAGTTGGCCCGCCAGACAGAAGCCATTCCACAGCAACTTGTGCCAGCCAAACCCATTCTCAAGAAGCACTTCAGGGCAGCCTGCCCACTCCACGGGGATGTCACTCTAGAAACCTGCCCCTCTCAGATTGGAGGCCCAACAAGACATTTGAAAGGTGGAGCCTCCCTGATTGGCCCGTATTTGCCACCTCAGAAGAATAAGTACTGCCTCCTCTGCAAGCACTTGGCTCAGTATTTGATTTGTCACAGAGGAGGATGTGTGCACCCATACAGTGGAAAAGATACCACAAAAGCCAGGAGCAGAACTCTGGCACATTTGCCCCTCTCTCTGTGGGCTAGGCATAAGGCCAAGAGGTCTGCGGAGCTTTCTTGCTGCTGAACTCTTACTTGCCTGTGAGAGGAGCTGGACTGTACCTTCTTGGAAAAGTGATCGAATGTGCCTGGAAGATCAAGGCCCAGCTTACTAGATGGTCTGACATTTTGAAGGAGAGAATCTGCCCAGAGCTATAAGGTTGTCCCAGCCTGCTGCCCAGGAAAAGAAAGCACATCTGATTCTATGTTTAACTATTTTTTATTATGTATATAAAACACACCATCACATACAACCGTCTGGTCAGCGAGGAGCATGTAATAGAGATACAGATATAAAACAGCACATTTCAATTGTACCCAACCCCAGCCTACCAATCATTGCCTCTTCCATGATTGTGTTGTCAATAATGCATTCGCTGCTGAAGGTTGCATTTTTGTCATATATATTATGAGAGGTAACCTTGTTTGAAAGTCGAAGTCGTGGCACTATGGTGCTTATCTTGGCAATAGCTGGGATAATTCCTCTGGGTTGAATATAATTGAATAAGGTATCGGTTCTGGAAAGCTCTTGGAATTCATGGGTTAGGATTTGTACAAATCGCTTTCAATCAACCTCATTTGGCTTTAGATTGTTCTCTGTTGCTAAGGCTATCTTCTCATTTGCCAGAGTGTCCCATAATGTAGCTAACCATGTGGAAAGCGTGGAGATGGACTGTATTCCAGCCACCATCACCATTGCCAGTTGCTTGCCTCTAAGTGATTTTGGTGATCTTTGTGAAGGATACATGCATCCAATAATAGAACACTGGGGTCTCTTGTAAACCTTGTTTAGAATCCTCTATTTAATTCTCCTATGATCTCATCCCAATATCTCTCCAGCCTTGGACAATGCCATAGATGTAAGAGCCTGTAGGTTCACACCCCCTCCAACATTTGTCACTGGTTGAGGGGCTCCTTTTGACATTTTTTCCCCAGGTGTGATTCAAGCAGGTCAATATCTTACTTATGAAGCAAAAGTGTGGGCTCTGTCAAACAACCTTCTCCATTCCTTGGACATCTTTTCTCACCCAAGTTCTTGTTCCCATCATCTTTGCCCTGGCAGTTTAGGTTCACTGGCAGCATCCATGAGAAATCTATATAAAGTAGAGATCAGCACATTATCATATGTGCCATCATTCTGCCACTTCTCTACCCCCTAAACAGTCTTGATGCTCCCTGTTTTATTGTTGGGTGCAGCACCGAGTGGTGAACGTGAGTCTATGCAAACCTTTCAGATTCCGGAAGAACAAATTACCATTTGAGATCATCAAAGGGTATGTTCATTGGTTAACATGAAGTGAGTGCACCATAAGTCTTCTCTACTCTCGCCCACTTTGTACTGTGAAGAGCTAAGTGCAGAAGCAATGTCTGGGTTGTATGAGATGGGTGTGAAGAGTGCCACGAAAGTGGTGCAAGCCTGGTCGTGAGAGTACCTTATTCCAGACTGCCTCTGTGGTTCTAGTTATAGGTGAAGAGTACAGTGCCCAACTTCTGTGTATCTTTTTTAGCCAAGGGACTTGCCGTAGTGAGGTGCCTGTTATAAGGGTTTCTAATAAACCCTTTGTTTGAACATTTATCCCCCGCACTCTATAAGGAATTGTAATTGAGCGACCTACCATTAGGTGATATGTGGAACGGCAAGTCCCTCCCATGACACCAATCTTTATAAAATCGTACTCGCTATACGTGGGGGTTTGTTTTGCCATATGAAGGTGTTGATCAAATGTTGGAATTGTATAAGTATTGCAGCTGGGGTTGACAATGGTATTAATTGATATAGATAAAGTATCTGAGAGAGGACTCCCATCTTTATAACAGCAATTCTTCACAGCCATGAAAAATGATTGGTATATAATCATTGGAAGTCTCTCTTTAAGTTTAGGATCAGTGCAGCATAGTTCATGGTCACAATCTGAGAGGTGGTGTGGCCCCTTAAAACACCCAGATACTTAATCCTGTCCGACGACCATGAGATAGGAGTAAATCTTTGCTGCTGGTCTATTTGGCTCACTTTAAGGTGCAAAGGGAGATCTCTGATTTGGTGATGTTTATCTTAAAGGTATCTCTACCTATAGTGACTCCTTTTATGTCATCTCTGCTGCTGATAGCATTAGCAAATGGTTCCAAAGTGAGGGCAAAAATATGAGAATGGGCAGCCCTGGCTGGCACCACTCTCATAATTGGTTGTGACATCCTCCCATTTACATTTGTTTTTACCCTAAGCGTTTGATAGTTAGCCATTGCCCAGCTTATAAAGTGTGGTCCTGGAACAAGCTTGTGTAGCACCCCACATGTACGTTCAGTCAACGCTATCAAATGCCTTTTCAGCGTCTAGAGATAGGAGCAGGACATTTTACATTTACTCTGATCATTTTCTGAGATATATAGTAGTTTCATTGTATCGCTCCCACACTGCTTGCATGGGATGAAGCCTGCTTCATCTGGGAGGTTGGATTCTTGCAGTAGGGGTCCTATTCTGGCTGCCAATATTCCTATAGGAAGTTGTACACCTATGTTCAACAAAGAGTAGATTCATAAGATGTATATTGTGTGTGTTTTTTCCCCAGTTTGGGTATGACTGTGACAGCAGCTTTACACAGGATGCATTGAAGAGGCATGTGTTTGGATTGGGCAATGTGTGTGTTTTTTCCCACTTTAGGTATGACTGTGACCTCAGCTTTGCACATGGTGCATTGAAGAGGTATGTGAGAATTGGGCTAGATTGTAACTAAATAGTTTATAGTAATTTGCCATATAGCCGTCTGCTGCTAGATTTGCCTGATTTGTGTCTTTTGATGGCTATTACCTCCTCTATTGTGATCGACTCATCTAGTGTTTGTGGCCAGGTGGGAAATAATGTTTCTCTGAGATGTATGTCTAGATACTGGGTCGCCTTTTCAGGCTCTGCTGGTTAGAGTTTAGGTGTTGGTAAAATTCACTGAAGGGTTTGCTATTGCCCTGTCATCCTGGGCCTAAGTTCCATCTGATGATGCAATTTTGTGGACCCTGTCGAGGTTCGCTCAGGCTCATAATTACACAGTTAGGAGCTTGCTTGCCTTCTTAGAGGCGGAAATGCAACTTTACTTAATAAGGAGCAGTGCATATTCAGCCTTGTCCCATTCTAGTGCTCGAAGTTGAGACCTGGCCGTGGCTGCTTTACGCCAGTTTTCTTTCAATTTATCACGGTTATCATATGTATTGATATTAAATACCTTTGGTGCATGGTCAGAAAAGGCAATCTGGACTATATGCATGTTTGTTAGGGGCCAAACTAATCTATGTCCCAGCAGAAAGTGATCCAGATGAGTACAGGACTTGTGGGCAGGGGAATAAAAGGTGAATTCCCTACTGCTCCCATGTGTTCCCCTCCATCTATCTCATATCTTATGGAAGTTATATAATATATATATATTTTATTTTTTATTTTACAGAGTTTTATATATTTATATACCGCAAACTTGACCCGAATCGGGTATCAGAGCACTTAATATTGCACCAGTTGCATTACATGAGGACACAATATTGTGTTATCTATAACGTTGTTCATGTCTCCTCCCACTGGTAGGTTGCCCTTTGCATAGTGAAGTTCCTCAGAAATAGCTGTTCAAAACAGTTTCTTGTGTGTTGGATGCATATACATTTAAAATTGGGATCACTGACATAATATCGATGACACAAATATAGAACTACCAAAATATCGAGGAAAAAATATAGAATGCAAAAATATCGAATTCCTATCTCCAAACAGGTTAGTCAAAATATATATATTTTTTAAATGTCTTAAAAGTAATTAATAATTAATGAAATAATAAATATAATTAACTTAAACATACTTAAAATACTTAAATACCCTTAAAATTAATAAATAATGTAAGTAAAAAAAAAACATACAATTTGATTTTTTAATACATATATAAAATTTACTATTACCACTCCAGTGAGTGCAACAGTAGAGAAAGCGTTGGATAGCTTAGGGGTAAAAATTACTATTCCCACTCCAGTGAGTGCAACAGTAGGGAAAGCGTTGCATAGCGTAGGGGTAAAAATTACTATTCCCACTCCAGAGAGTGCAAGAGTAGGGAAAGCGTTGGATAGTGGGAGGGTATAAATTACTATTCCCACTCCAGTGAGTGCAACAGTAGGGAAAGCGTTGGATAGGGGGAGGGTAAGAATTACTATTCCCACTCCAAGGAGTGCAACAGTAGGGAAAGCGTTGGATAGCGTAGTGGTAAACATTACTATTCCCACTCCAGTGAGTGCAACAGTAGGAAAAGCGTTGGATAGCGTAGGGGTAAACATTACTATTCCCACTCCAGAGAGTGCAACAGTAGGGAAAACGTTGGATAGCGTAGGACTAAAAATGACTATTCCCACTCCGTAGGGGTAAACATTACTATTCCCACTCCAGAGAGTGCAACAGTAGGTAAAGCGTTGGATAGCGTAGAACAAAAAATTACTATTCCCACTCCAGAAATTGCAACAGTAGGGAAAGCGTTGGATAGCGTAGGGGTAAACATTACTATTCCCACTCCAGAGAGTGCAACAGTAGGGAAAGCGTTGGATAGCGTAGAACTAAAAATTACTATTCCCACTCCAGAAATTGCAACAGTAGGGAAAGCGTTGGATTGCGTAGGGGTAAAATTTACTATTCCCACTCCAGTGAGTGCAACAGTAGGGAAAGCGTTGGATAGCGTAGGGGTTAAAATTACTATTCCCACTCCAGAGAGTGCAACAGTAGGGAAAGCGTTGGATAGTGTAGGGGTAAAAATTACTATTCCCACTCCAGTGAGTGCAACAGTAGGGAAAGCATTGTATAGCGTAGGACTAAAAATTACTATTTCCACTCCAGAGAGTGCAACAGTAGGGAAAGGGTTGGATAGCGTAGGGGCAAAAATTACAATTCCCACTCCAGAGAGTGCAACAGTAGGGAAAGCGTTGGATAGCGTAGGGGTAAAAATTACTATTCCCACTCCAGTGATAGCAACAGTAGGGAAAGCGTTGGCAAGCGTAGGGATAAAAATTATTATTCTCACTCCAGAGAGTGCAATAGTAGGGAAAGCATTGGATAGCGGGAGGGTAAAAATTACTATTCCCACTCCAGAGAGTGCAACAGTATGGAAAGCGTTGGATAGCGTAGGAGTAAAAATTACAATTCCCACTCCAGAGAGTGCAACAGTAGGGAAAGCGTTGGATAGCGTAGGGGTAAAAATTACTATTCCCACTCCAGTGAGTGCAACAGTAGGGAAAGTAAATACTTCATATATTAAAATAATTTAATTATTAATACCAATTACAAATTAATTAAAGATAATTACCAATTAATATAATATAATAATTAATCAATTAGAAATACAAATAAAAATGATTTATTAAAAATCATTACCTATTAATACAAATGAATTACCAATTAACAATTAATTAATTAGCAATTGAAAAATAATTAACAATTAATTCAAAATAAATACCAATAAATAAATTAAAACATGTAATTAATTACTTCCCACCCTACTCCCCCATAAACCCACAACCCGCTACAGAAAATAAATTAATAAAATTAACATAATTATCCATTAATCAATTAATAAAAATGAATTACAGATTATAATTTAATTAATTACCAATAAAAAAATAATTAACAAATAATTCAAGATAAATAACAATAAATAAATTAAAACATTTAATCAATTATAATTAATTTACTTCCCACCCTATTCCCCTATAAACCCACAACCCGCTACAGAATTAAATTACGCAAAAATTAAATACCATAAAATTCATTACTTAAAATAAATTATAAAATAAATATACACTTTTCACACATATACTAACATAAAAAACACTTTAAAAAATTCTATATTATTAAAAAATCGATATATTTAATACCTATATTATATACTTCGATATTTAGACTTTCTATATTTATGTAAATCGATATTAACTTACTTACCTCAAATTCGATATTTTTGTTGTCTATATTCTGTCCATTCGATATTTTGTCCATTAAATTCGATATTTTTGTTGACTATATTCTGTCCATTCGATAGTTTTTCCATTCTATATTTTGAATTCGATATTATTGCAATTCTATATTTTTAACTCGATATTTTGACTGTATACCTTAAAATTGTATATACGGTTGATCCTAGTTGGGCTGGTATTCCTATAGCTCTCCCATCTATGCCTGGGATTAGGTCAAGGATATTCTTTGAGAAGGACTTACGAAAGAGAATTGCGACACCTGCCCGCTTCATTTTGGTCAAGGTTAAAAACAGTTTCAGGAAAAGGTGGGATTTAAGCCTATGTGTCGCTAAGAGGCATATGTTTGCCTCAGGTTGCTTTTGAAGATTCAGTATTGCCACTCTATTGGCCAGGACATTAAAATCCCTCACATTTAAACTATGGTCCTGACCATGTGCGAGGGGTTTTATTTTGTCAATGGTAATTAGTGATAAAGTGTGAAAGTTTAATTCTACCAACGGAGCTCTCGGTTTCTCATTGTTCTGTCCAATTTTCACCTTGCCTACCTCGACCATGCATATTCTTATTTTCCCTCTCCCCTTGAAAACTATAACATTAAAAAAAAACAGTAAGCCATTAACACTTGTCATTTATTTGTTAAAGTTTAACTTGGTCATCTTGGATCAGCTTCTACGGCCAAATCCCCTTCTCCATCACCATTACTTTGTTCGCTCCTTCACCATATTGTGGTCTATGCTGACCCTATATGTCCACTTTGATGTTAGACAAGGGGTAGCTTTGGGGCTGTTAGAGGACAGTGAAGCAGAATCCCTGTTCCCCACTTTTTCAGCGTCTCTGATAGCCACTTGTCTCTCTTGTTCTTTTGCTACAGGGGCAGGCGTGGTAGGTTTGCAATGTTTCTTGACCGTGTACCATCTGCCACCTGAATTCCCTCTGTTTTCCCTCTGAGGGCCTCCCTCATTGCCTGAGTCAGCATCTGGGTTCTTTTGGGCCTCTTGTAATGTTTCGAACATATGCCTCTGACTGACCCCATTGATAAGGAACCTCGAGTTGGGGGGTTGGGGGAAATAGTCTGTGACTGTCTTCATTCCACATCTTCTTTAAAGAGTTGCAGCGGTGATCTCACTGTAGAAAGTCAGCTTATGCCCTTCAAAGGTGATGTGGGATGGGGGTATTGCAATTGATAAAGGTCATATTTTTTGTCAAGCAAATGGACACCTGTGAGGATATAGGGTGATGATTATTGACATTAGCCTTACTGGATTTGTTCTATGAGTGCTATCAAGCTTTATTGGGGTATAATTGGACGCTTGCGGACGTGCTGGAAGAGGCAGAATATAGGCCTTGTTAGACTTGGCCCTCTCTGCTGGGTCACCTCCAGGGCTTAATTTGAGCCAGTGGTGTCCAGTGCTTCACACCGCCACTTAATTGGTTTCTGGTGCTCAGCACCAGCACTTAATTGTCAACACTGCACTTATGGCAGTCTGTTAAATGGTGGTGAAGCTCCTCTAATTTAGAGATGAGCATAACAGCAGGTGTTTATGAATGCAATACATTTCCTAATACCTACCTCCCCAGCCATTCCTTTAGCCTTGGGGACCTGGAATGATCTGAACTGTCGTATTTGCAGGTGATTGAGATGGTTAGTTGTTTTGGCAGCGATAACAGAGGCAATAGGTGGTGCAAGCTGCAGTGGCCTCCTGGTCAGAGCCCTGGCACATATTATTTTACAAATTAAGCATGGGTCACCCCAAACCTTTTTTGTCTTCAACATCCTGCTTTTTTAATCCGTTTTTGTTGGCTTTTTAGGACTCTGTGCACTTTACCACTGCTAACCAGTGCTAAATTGCTTGTGCTCACTCCTTAAAACATGGTAAAATTGGCTTACACTAAATTGACACATTTAGGGGTCTATTCCGATTCGGGGAAAAAATCGTCCGTACGATTCGTATCCGGAGCCCTCTCCGTACGAATCGTGAACATGCTGTACGAACCGACGAGTACGATCCGGACCGGGGGATGAGGACGCGATTCGTACGGTCCACGTCAGGTAAGGGCGATTCGTATGGAAAAGCACACATTCACATACACACCGTACGGTGCGTACACCCCATGATCGCAGGGGTACGGTGTGTACCCCTGTGATAATGGGGTGTACCACCGTACCCCGCGATCGCAGGGTGTACGCACCGTACACCCAGCGAACATGGGGTACGGTGCGTACACCCTGCGATTTCGGGGTACGGTGCGTACACCCCATTATCTCAGGGGTACCCACCATACCCCTGCGATCATGGAGTGTACGCACCGTACCCGGGGGGGGGGACCTGTTTCGAGGCGAACTCTGCTTCTCCGGACATTTTCGGCTCCCGTAAAAAAAGCGTCATACGGTGCGTACACGGCACGATTCGTACTTGCTGGGTCAGAAAAACAAGCCGCGAACCGTACAGATGTGGCGTACAGCGGGTTCAGAGGGAGATTCGTACGGGGATTTGATTCGTACCGACTCTGAACGATTCGTACGGAGTCCTGCTCCTGGTACGAATCGTACTTCGTCGTACGTACAGGGGACGTTGCAGGGTACGATTCATACAGGAAAAACACTCCGTACTGCTATTCGGAGTGGTTTTTCCCGAACCGGAATCGACCTCTTAATGGTGGGACGTGTCCTCCTATAGAGATTGACAACTTGGGCAGATGAGCATAAGATTTTGTCAGAGGTCCAGTACGGTTTTCGGCCGGGACGCTCCACCGTTGCCCAGTGTCTTAATCTATTCATAATACTGAGCACATACACTGTTGCTCACCCTGGAACCATCCACCTTGCATTCATGGACTTGTCATCTGCTTTTGACTGTGTAAACAGGGTCAAGCAATGGCAGTCCATGAGGGCAATGGGTGTGGAAAATAGTATTGTCAGTTTTCTTGAGGACCTGCATTTATCAACTAAAGCCAATGTCAGGTTCTCACAAGACTTGCAGATTACAAGGGACTTTGAGATTAGGAAGGGAGTCCGGCAAGGCTGCATTCTGGCTCCTTTTTTATTTAATTTTTATAATAATGAATTAGACAGTGTACTGAGGGCTACAGGAGTTGATTTCCCCTATGTTGGACGGCGGGGTATTCCAGTTCTGCTTTATGCGGATGAAGCCGTCCTAATATCTAGGACTGAAATGGGTTTACAAACTCTTTTAACTGCGTTTTCGAGATTTATGAGAGAACGGGGCTTGGCTATTAATAATTCGAAGTCTTACGTCATGAAAGTGGGGAAACAAATAAAAAAGAGTTTTCAGTTCAGTGTTGGCAATACTGTGATCGTCCGTGCAAATATATTTTCCTATTTAGGTGTTTATTTGATGATCAATTAGAATGGGACTCCCTAATTCAGAAAAAAAGGGGATCTTGCCAGGGTCAATGCAGCAATTTTTGACATTGCCTCTAAATTATTGAAGAAACCGACGGGAGCTATGCTACAAGTGTAGCAAGCAAAAAGTCTAGCCATAGCGACTGATTCCCTCCAGGTAGTGGAAAATGGGTTCCTGAAACGTTTATTATGTGTTCCGCGGGGGACCTCGAATTTAGCAATACACGAGGAATTGGGGTTTTCCTACCTAAGTGATACTCTTGCCCTGCGTCCTCTGATTTTCTGTCTAAAGTGCTGGTTGAACGATGATCTAACCCCCACTCATTTGATTTTAAGAGAATGCATGTACCTAGATAATGTGGCTCGCATCCCCTGGTTTAATTATATCAAAAGAGGGTGTGACTGGATTGGGCGGGGCGTTTCATTTTCTAATCCAGATATTATTGTAAGAAAGAATGTGGAATTAACCAAGACTGCCTTTCTGAGCTGAAGGCTAGCAGATAGGGAAGTAGAGGAGGCCCGAAAACCTAGTGTCTGGTCATACTTATTGCTTAAATCGATGCCATTGACGGAACTATATCTCATGGGGTCTTTGACAACACATGAGAAATCCCTTTTAACTAGGTTTCGGATTAATCTTTTCCATCTTCTGCAAGCAAGACCTAATGGGGCTAACAGAGGTCAAGTGCTAGGTTCCTGCGGCTGCGACTGAAAGTCTCCGCAGGACTTGCTGCACTCTGTGTTCTTTTGTAAATTGTATGAAGTCTCCCACATGCATTTCTTAATTCCTATTTTAAACAAAATGAATTTTAAATATGTGAGACCAGCTCTTGTGTATCTTCAATTGTTGAAGGATGATTGTATCTTTTTTATAGTAGGGTTCTTAAAAGCAACTATGAAATCAAGGCACTGTATGGATATGTAGAGTTTGTTTGTTTAGATATGTTTTTAGATGATCTTTTGTGCGGTACTGGACTTTTTTCTTTTAAATCGTGTCAATAATCTATTGTTGTTTTTATGTATATTGCTTGTGTAACTTTTATGGTGTTTTAAACAAAAAACGAATGACACATTTAATGTATTTATAAGTCCCTAGTACAGTAGTTATACATGTATACAGGGCGTGTAAATTAAATGCTACCATTGGTCTGCAGCACTTATTGTGCCACCCATTTAGGTAACCTATTAAAACTTGTCTCAGGTATGCCATTGCAACCTGTGTGCATTTTTAAATTGCCTATCAACCTGCCTAAATAAACCTTTTGCCTGGCCTCAACCTTCCTTTTTTAATATATATACGTCCCCCTAGGGTAGGCCCTAAATAGTCCAGACGGCAGGATGCATTGTATTTAAAACGTTAGGTGTGTACTTTTAAGTTTTACATGTTGTCAGACCTGACAGCCTATGTTGTTGCAACTTGTTTGCCCTCCTACACCGCTTTTTCTGACCTCGTTGTTGGTGGCATTAGCACCTTACCACTGCTAACCAGTGTGTGTGCTCTCTCCCCTAAACATGGTAATAGTGGGTCATAGTGGGTGGAGTGGTGTAGGTCACTGGTTAGAGGCGGCAGACCCGGAAGCAGAGGACGGCCCGGGACCAGGGTTCAATTCCCGACGCGGCAGGGTCGTGGACCAGGGTCAGCGGACTCGATAATTCTCGCCTCAGTGCCTACTCTAACCAGGGATCACACTCGGCAACTCTGGGCATTAGCTTGCCTCATCTCCACAACGGCCCCCACATACGCCGGGGATGCCTGGTTTCACCTTGGAGATACCCAGTAGGGACCATCTCACAGGGAAAGCCAGGACGGGTTCCCCAGCGGTCTACAGCGCGGAGATACCCCATGTGGGGTGATTCATGCGCTTTACAAGACATCAGTACATCATTACATCATCCTCAGTTGGCATGTTTAATGTACTTATAAGTCCCTAGTAAAGTGGTACTCCCTTTCCCAGAGTCCGTAAATTAAATGCCACTAGTGGGCAAGCAGCACTGATTGTCCCACTCACTTAAGTAGCCCTTTAACCATATCTCAGGCCTGCCATTGCAGAGCCTGTGTGTTCAGTTTACACTGCCATGTCGACCTGACAAAATAAACCTTTTACCAGGCCAGAACCTTCCTTTTTACACATATGTCACCCTTATGGCAGGTCCTGAACAACCCCCCAGAGGGCAGGGTGCAATGTATACAGAAGGCAGGACGTGTACCTTTAAATTTTGCACGTCCTGGTAGTGAAAAACACTAAATTAGTTTTTACCACAGCAAGGCTTATATCTCCCATAGGATAACATTGGGGTTACCTTACTACATTTTATAAGTGTTATTTCCACATGGGAAGATATAATTGCTTAAAGTTTGGTGTCTCTGGAATACTAATTTACAATCCTAATTAATGGTGAAGTCGAATTTTAAATTACAATTCTGAAAATGACACTTTTAGAAAGTTAGCATTTTCTTGCTTTAACCATTTGGTGCGTGTAGCCTGTCTCTGATCATGTGACTGGGTGTAGTTGGCAGTTGAGTTTTGTGTATTCCTCCTAGACAGCCACACACTTGGGAGCTTAGCTGTGACATGATGGGACATCCTGGCAGGATGGGAGGGAGGAGCTGGGCACAGCCTCACCCACACCTGATTAGACTATGTCCTGTCCACACACTAAGGACTGCATACCCCCATGTAGTGAGTCTGGGGCCAGCACAGCAAGGAAGGAGCTATGTGCACTTTAAAAGCATGTCTTTAAACTCTACCCTCTTTAACAAGCACCACTGGGTATAAGTACTGGACCTCAGAAACCAACACTTAAGTGCACTTCTAGACATGAGGATACTCTACCTGGAAGAAAGACTGCTGTGCTGCTGAAGGACTGTCAGTCTGCTGGACTGCACTCTGCCAGACTCCTGCTTTGCTGTGCTGCCCTCTTTACTGGGAGAGAAAGACTGGGCCTGCATTACTGTCAGTCTACCCTACCAAGTGCTGCCACCCCAGTTCCGGCCCCGTGGAAGTGGGCCTGAGGTGCTTGCCAGCAGAACTGACTTATCTGAGCAGAACCAATGCCCCTCCTCGGCTGAGTGGGGCATCCCTGAGCAGAACTGATGCATCACCACTGCTGCGTGGATTGGACCCATCGCAAAAGACTTCCATATCTGCCACCTCCCGCACCTTAGGACTGACGTATTGCCTCTGCAACTGCTGCTGTTTAACGCTTTTCCCGGTGCAAGCTTCTCACATCCCTCAACGGTAGCCTCAACGACATTGTCAAAACTCCACATCGCAGTTTCACCGCTCATCAGAACAAACGCATTGCTTCAGCTGTGCCTCGCATCCTTGACACCTGATTTTGTATTGCAAGCCCTGTTGACCAGATCCTCGATGTCGGCGCATCAGGACTGCGCGCTGCAGCCTCGCCACATCTCGCAACCAAAGCATCAGCTTGGCTGCGCACAGCTTCTTTGACGCACATCCGCACAACGCTACGCAAACAGGATCTAAGGTACTTTGTTCAGAGGGCCTAACAGGTCCCTGTAGTCTGCTCGCACTCCGTTGTGGTTGGCCTGAACTTGAGACTTTATTCCGGTCCAGCCGAACCAGATATCCATAATAGCACTTTTTGCTTCTTCGCTCTATTTTACTCAATCAATATCTCCAATTCTACTAATTGGATTTCTGTATCTGTTTTGTTTTATTTATTAAAATTGGATTTATTTGTCTTATTTGGTCTGGAACCTTTTTGTATGGTGTATTTGCTGATTTACTGTTTGAAGTGTTGCACAAACACTACACATAGCCTCTAAAGTTAAGCCTGGCTGCTTTGTGCCAAGCTAGGAGAGGGTGAGCACAGGTTAATTTAGGGTTTACGTGCCTCTTACCCTGACTAGGATTGTGGTTGCTTCTTGACCAGTGATCATACCCCAGGCAACCAACAACCCAATTTCTAACAAGAGTCCTGGTAGTAAAAAACGACTACATGTGTTTTTCACTACTGTGAGGCCTACCTCTCCCTTAGGATAACATTTGGTTACCCTATTGCATTAAATAAGGCCTACGATTTGATTGGGAACAGGTAGAAATATAATGATAGGACTCAAATAAATTGCAATTTTAAAATCATCTTTAATGAAAAGTTGGATTTTAGAAATTTTTTAAAAAGCCACTTTTAGAATGTTGGCATTTTCCTGCCCTAAACCTTCTGAGGCCTTCTGTGACTTTGCGGCTGACTGTGCCTGCTAACTGTTCCCCCTTCAGGAATGAGTATTGGGCCCAGACAGTGAACAATAGGAGCTGGGTGTAGCTGGGAAATGGCTATCCTGTCAGCATGGGAGGGGTCCCTGCCCCACTTGCATTTCAAAAGAGCAGCCTCAGCAGCCACAGAAAGGACATGACACCAGGCATTTGTCACCCCAGACATCTTGGGACCTGGGTAGGGAGACTGGAAATTCCAGAACCATCTGTGGAGGGAAAACTCCGGAGGTTTATTCCACTTCAAAGCAGATACAGATAGTAGACCGCCAGATCGACTCCTCAGTTCACTTCTGGACCTGTGGAAGACTACAGGACTGCCTTTTACTCGCTGCTACTTAAGGCCTGCCTTGTTCTCAGAAGACTGCTTTGCTGCTACTAGAGTGTTGAGTTTTTACGGGATTGTGCCCAAGTAAAAACTATCCGGCCTGGGTCAATAATACAGTACGTTCAAAAGATTGGTCGAGGTAGTCAAATATCTTGTGACAAATCAAAAAGTAAGCAGACAAACAGAAAACAGTTCACCACTAATAAATGCAAAGGTAAGTTCAAGAACAGAAATGTAATTTGCTATGTAACACCAGCATTAAATGCAATTGTCAGTCAAAGCATTAATGGGTCGCAATGCATTACTATTGACAGTGCTCTCAGGCGTAGGGAAATTAGGGCAGTGGTAGTGAGTTGGCGGGTGAGGGACAGGGTAAAGGTGTTTGTGACAGAAGTACAATACACAATATATACAGATTGACCTTTCCAGCCTACATAAGGTCAATAAGTTCCTATATATACATTGCTCAATTGCTCATAGGTACATTTTCAATTGATACATTTTATTCTATGAGCATGTGGGCATTTTGATAGGACGGTCTACGTTTCGACCCCAGCAGAATGGAGGGTGAGTGGTGTCCTCATAACGGGGTCTTCATCAGGACAGATGAGCACCTAAGAGTAAGTAATACGTTTCTCTTCCAGGGGATCCTCATCAATAGTCATAAGCACTGAATATTCCCGCCCATGTGCCGGGACCCCGGAAATAATATAAAAATGTATATATAGAAATCACATATATACAGCTCCACATATATGTATGTACATATATCATTTTTTCTCACACCAATGCAGCTCCCCATAGGAGGCTAAATAATGGAATTACCCATATAAAGATCATTTCCAAACATATAAAAAACACCTGAGGGCAACTTGAACCTTGTTTTTTAATGAGCAGAAAACACTCATATATCATAAAAAGTGCAAATAAAGTAGACCTTGTTAGCCTACTGGCTGCATTGTAAACCAAAACCATAGAAAATGAAAGCATTTTCAACCAACTGGCACCCTGCCTTTAAGGCAGCCATGACCCCCAGCTTCCAATCATGCCTCAGGGGTGACAGTTAGGTCAGTTGTTCTTTCCGGCTCCTTCAATCAGGACACTGGATTTTCAGCTCCTACCTTTTTTGACTTTCTGTCAAAAATATCTTGTTAATCTCAAAGTTTTTCACTTTCACTCGACGTATTTGGACTTCAGAGTGCTAGTGCTTCCTTTTTTGTGTTTACAAAAAAGGTTTATTTTTGTCCAAAATGCCTTCCCTTTTCGACCCTTGCCCTTCTTGTGGCAAGAAGAAGGCCAGGACTGATACACACCCTGTGTGTATCCTCTGTTTCCCTGAGACACATTCTTCAGACAGCTGTCATCACTGCAAGAACTTGTCAAGGAGAACCCTTCAAGACAGAAAGAGAATTTGTATCTATGGCCTCTCTGAAAGAGGTAGGTCTCCTAAAAGGCAGCAGAAGAGGAGAACCCGGTCAACGTCGAGAGAAGTCTCGACCTGTTCTCCGTCGGCATCAGCATCGAAGCTGCCTACAACGATGAAAACAACATGGAAGACTTTGATGACGATGCAACATCACTCGACGGCGAAGACTTCGTCTTCGAAGGTACCGGTTCCTCCTTTGACTTCAACCAGGCGGCGTTAAACGTCGAGAGGCAGGTCTCTGTCGTCGCCAGTTGGGCATACGACGTCAAGACAGATCACTCCGTCATCGGCACGGCGATCGACGTCGAGGCACAGAGCTCCGTCGTCGCACCGGCGATCGACGTCGAGGCACAGAGCTCCGTCGACGCCTCATCACCGGCGTTAGACGTCGAAGCAGGTGACTGTCATCGTCTCAACGGCGTTTGACATCGAGTCACAGATCTCCGCCGAGGGCAGTTCACCGGTCTTCAACGTTGAGGCACCAGATACCCCCTTCGGCGTCGAGGCAGCAACATACCTCGACGTCGCAGCAGAAGACGCCTATGACAACAACGTCGAGATTGACAACTCCGTCCCCGGGCTATCATCGGTTGACGTCGAGACAGAAGACTGCTGAAATGACGTCGAGAAAGGAGGCGACATCGTTCAAGCCCCCCTTCTAAGAAGAAGAGGTCTTCCTCAAGGCAGATGTCGCCGCACATAGACGCTCCAGATCTCAGTCTAAGTGCCCTTCAGGAGAGGCCTCTCCTCCAGTGAACCTATCGTCATCACCTTCAGGCTCTCAGGGTTCACACCGAGGGTCAACATCCAGTTTCCCGGAGGTTGTGATCTTGTCTTCTGACAGCGCAGTGTCAAGACATTCACCAGCAAGGCCATTGCATGAAGAGGTGAACCCATCTCCTCCGGCACATTCTCCTGAGAGGAGAGAAGGGCAGAAGTCGCCTTCCCTCAGGTTGTCACCTAGATGGTACAGACCATTACATCACTGGGCTCCTGACAAGGACACAGCGCGGGAATACTCCAGCCCTAACACAGGTCTCCATTGGCTCGTTTGATCCAGCAAGAGGATCGGGATCGATCCCCTTCAAGGCCCAGAGAGCGGACACGCACTGCAGCGGTGCGTTCAAGCAGACGGAGGTCCAGATCAAGGAGCAGGAGAAGGGAGCAAAGATCTCCTACTCCTTCCTCATCTTCTTCTCATAATTCTCATACAGAATATTCTCCAAAACTGACGGACAGTCCACCGTCGTGAATTTCTCCAGTGGATGACATTACACATTTCAGGACATTCTAGGCAGAGGGGCACTTAAGCTGGGTATTCCCATGCCAGCTCGCCAAAGCAAGTCTTCCGTGATCTTTGAAACCCTGCATCACAAGACAGCGGCTAAACCTCTGCTTCCCTTGGTTCCGGGCATCATAGAACCAGTCATGGAAGTTTTCCTCACACCAGCGTCGATTAAATCCGCTCCAGCGAGTATTCTGAAAAAATATCGTTCGCCAGAGGATGATCCACTCTTCCTCAGAGCCGGCCCTCCCCCGGATCCAGTAATAATCGCGGCGGCGAGAAAGACCCATGCCGTTGTATCTTCCTCCACTGTACCACCGGACAAAGAGAGCAAGATACAAGATTCCTGGGAACGGAGGGTGTGTGGCACTTCGGCCTCCTTGATAAAAGTATCCAAGGTAGAGGCGCTCCTCGGTCGCTATGATATGCTCATGGGGTAGGTGCAAGGAGATCATCTTGGTTGCGCCTCACTGCACTAAAACCAGAAGCACAATCACGTATCCTCAACCTGCCTTTCTCTGGGTCATCCTTGTTTGGTTCACACACTGACGAGGAAATGCAGCGCATGAAAACAGAACTGGACACCCTTAAGGCCGTTTGCCTGGAAAAGAAAAAATAGTTCCGTAAAAGATTCCGCCCTACAATCGGCGATCTTCCCAGCAGAGGCTTCAAGCCCCTCAGTGGCAGAAGAATCAAGATCAACAGGGGCAGCAAAAGTCACAATACAGAGGCAGGTGGTCCTCAAGAGATGGAGGTAATCAGCGTCAGGGAAACAACTCCAACAAGATGCAATCCAAATGAATACTCCCTTCCCCCAGCGCCGTCTACCACTCCAGTGGGGGGAAGCATCACACACCATATCGTAGAGTGGCTATCACAAAAGGTCAGTGGGTGTTAGCTACACTTCAGAATGGATACTCTCTTCGTTTTCAACATTGTCCTCCTTCAATCCCTCCAATGCCAACATCAAGTCACTAGTTAAAACTCCTGCACAAAGAGGTGGCCACCCTTCTAAAAAACATCGGCCGTCGAGAGGGTACCAATATCTCAGAGAGGGAAAGAAGTTTACTCAAGATACTTTCTGGTCAAGAAATAGGGCCAAAAAGCAGAGTACAGACCCATTCTGGACTTGCGGACACTCAAACTGCACATAAAGAAGGAAAAGTTTTGCATGTTGGCGCTTCATCAAATATATCCACATCTCAGGAAGGGGGATTGGATGTGTTCATTGGATCGGCAAGATGCATACTTCCACGTCCCGATCGCTCAGCATCACAGGCAATTCCTGCGTTTCCGGGTAGGATCCTCTCATTATCAGTTCAAAGTCCTACCATTCTGGTTGAAGTCAGCCACCAGAGTGTTCACAAAGTGCATAGCGGTGGTGGCAGCCGCTCTGCGCCGCAGGGGTGTCTTCGTGTACCCGTACTTGGACGACTGGCTGTTGAAGGGTCCTTCTCCAGACAGCGTAAAAAACTATTTCCTGAGTTGCATCGAACTATGTCGCCGTTTAGGTCTACAAGTGAACTTCAACAAATCAGCTCCGCAACCGACACCGAAAATAAATTTCTTAGGAGCTCTGTTAGACTCCGAGTTAGGAAAAGTGTTTCCTTTGGAGGAGAGACAGTGTTCCATCATTCAGAAATGCCAACTGGTTCTGCACAACAAGAAGTTGCCGGTGTGTCGGATTGCCTCCCTGTTAGGGTTGATGGCATCCTGCATCTTTCTGGTCCCAAATGCCAAACTACGGATGCGTCCTCTTCAGCACGATCTGGAGGACAAGTGGGACCAACAGTCAGCTCGCTGGGACGACAAAATAACTTTGTCAAGCACGGCTCAAGAGTCTATACCTTGGTGGATGAAGAGTCGAAATCTACAAGTCGGAATTCCATTCCATCAGCCTCCTCCTGTCCAGACACTGATCACAGATGCCTCGCTGCAAGGTTGGGGGGCCCGCATGGGACATCTCCAGACTCAAGGACTGTGGCCTGTCAAAGAGTGCTCCTACCACATCAACATGTTGGAGTTGAGGGCAGTCGACCTAGCTCTCAAAGCTTTCCTACCCTCGATTCAGGCGACATCAGTGTTAGTACAAACGGACAATACCACCACAATGTACTACTTGAACAAGCAGGGGGGAACACGCTCATGTACCCTTTCCCTGGAGGCACAGAATCTATGGCAATGGCTCCTGGCTCGGAGTCTGTCGGTCACAGCAGTCCATCTGCCAGGAGTTCAGAACGTGAGAGCGGATGCTCTCAGCCGTCATTTCAAAGACAAGGAGGACTGGGTCCGCAACGACAAGGTCGTAGAAGACCTCTTCCAGTCATAGGATCGTCCCACCATAGACCTCTTCGCGGACGACGAAAACACCAAATGCCAAGACTTTGCCTCACTGTTCTACCGTCCAGGATCGAAAGGGAATGCCCTTTTGATAGACTGGTCAGGGGCATTTGTGTACGCCTTTCCGCCACTTCCGTTGATCCCGAAGGTGGTGAACAAGCTGGCTCATTCGTCCACGAGGATGATACTCATTGCCCCGGACTGGCCGAGGCAATGGTGGTACCCGGACCTTCTGCACCTATCAGAGTGCCCTCACAGGAGACTACCGTGCAGAGCGGACCTGCTATCCAAGACGAACGGGAGGATTCATCATCCCAACTTTCCCTCACTGAACTTGGCAGCATGGCTCCTGAAGTCCTACAATACGGCCACCTAGGACTACCGCAGGACTGCATGGCCATTTTGAAAGAGGCAAGACGTCCTTCCACGAGGCATTCCTATGCATGCAAGTGGAAGCGTTTTTATATGTGGTGTATGCAGAACAATTGTCATCCTATCAAGTGTTAGGAAGAGGTCATTCTCCCTTACCTACTGTATCTGGCGAAAGCAGGGTTGAAATTTAATTCCATTAAGGTGCATTTAGCAGCTATAACGGCTTATAGACGCTCACCTTCTCAACCTTTTTTCTTCCAATTACAAGCTGTTAAAGATTTTCTGCAGGGCTTGAAGAAGGTCTACCCTCCGGTACGACCTCTTTCTCCTTCCTGGGAGCTAAACCTGGTGCTATCGAAATTGATGGGTCCGCCTTTCGAACCCATTCACAAAGCAACCTTGCAACATATTTCTTGGAAGGCTGCTTTTTTGGTAGCGATCATGTCAGCTCGCAGAGTGAGCGAGATTCAAGCACTCTGTTCTAAAGAGCCCTATACAGTTTTCTATCTAAATAGGGTAGTGTTGAGGACACATCCCTCTTTTCTTCCTAAGGTGGTGTCAGATTTCCATGTGAACCAGACCATCTCTCTACACACCTTTTTTCCCAATTCCTCCACTCCAGCTGAGAGGGCCTTGCATTCTCTGAACCTGAAAAGGGTTTTAAAATTCTATCTAGATCGGTCCAAATCTCTAAGAAAATTCGATCAACTGTTTGTCAACTATGGGTCGATCAGATCTGGATATGCGGCTTCGAAACGTTTAATTTCCAGATGGATAGTTTCATGTATCAAACTTGCTTACCAATTGGCGCAGAAGACCCTGGGGTTTTCTCCCAAAGCACATTCCACCAGGGGAACAGCGGCAACTACAGCTTTTCTTCATAATGTGCCCATGTCTAAGATTTGTAAGGCGGCGACCTGACACTTACCATTACATTACATTACATTACATTTACCAGACACTACTGTCTAGAATCAGACACCAGAGCAGACATCCAAGTAGGCCAGGCCTCCTTGCGGAATCTGTTCAACAGCTGATTTCGGCTGTTGCAGTTTGGTTGGGTCATGTTTTTTCTCATTTACCATCAGGTGGTTGTTGGATTTGCTATTCTATTCAGTGCTTATGACTATTGATGAGGATCCCCTGGAAGAGAAGGATAAGTTACTTTCCTGTAATCCTAGTTCTCTTCCAGGGGTATCCTCATCAACGTCATAAGCAACCCACCCGCCTCCCCAGGTAAATGAGACACGATCAAAGTGTTAATGGATATTGTTGAGCCCTGGGTTATGCAAAGAACAACTGACCTAACTGTCACCCCTGAGGCATGATGGGAAGCTGGGGTTCATGCCTGCCTTAAAGGCATGGTGCCGGTTTGTTGAAAATGCTTTAATTTTCTATGGTTTTGGTTTAAAATGGAGCCTGTAGGCTAACAATGTCTACTTTATTTGCACTTTTTATGATATATGAGTGTTTTCTGCTCATTAAAAAACAAGGTTCAAGTGCTACTTGCCCTCAGGTGATTTTTATATGTTTGCAAATGATCTTTATATGGGTAATTCCATTGTTGAGCCTCCTATGGGGAGCTGCATTGGTGTGAGAAAAAATTATATATGTACATACAATATGTGGAGCTGTATATATGTGATTTCCATTTACATTTTTTTATATTATTTCCGGGGTCCCTGCACATGGGGCGGGAATATTCAGTGCTTATGACTTTGATGAGGATACCCCTGGAAGAGAACTAGGATTACAGGTAAGTAACTTATCCTTCGGTACCTGATTGGAATAAATTGGGACGTGGTGAAAATGTTGAGTAGGTGAAAACTATTGGCACCTATTTGGGTTAGAAAAGAAGGGCAACGTTCAATCCTCAATGGGCTCTCAAGGGGCTCCTGGTTTACTAGAAGAAAGACATACTATATGAATTTACATGTTGGGGTGGAGGATTTCCCCAACAATAGGAAAATCAGATGGGTGGTGTACTCACTTTGGTTAATAATCTAGCAGAACATGGGGAATCAATCTCCAGATGCAGGCCATGGTAAATCCAAAACAGAGTCTGAGGGAGGAAGGGACATAGGCTACGTCAGGGTTAGCAATAGCGCCCAAAAGTAAATGAAGCGCTGGATAGTGGGTTAAATTCATGAAGTAAAAAGAAAGTTGGAATGCCCAATGCAGGGATAATCAAATTGATAAGTATCCTGAAACATAAGGCACAGGTGTGCCTAATGGTTATGTAACTCACAAGGTGGGCACTAAAATGAACGAAGGAATCAAAAGGAGAGGGGTTGTAAATGGAAACAGGCACGTTAGAATGTTCCCAATACCAAGGGGCCGTAGCACTCCCTGTAGCTTGAAGGAGAAAACCCTTGTTACTGGGATGCGTGTGAGGGGGCACGGGGCGCATTACGCAGAAGGAAACTGTGAGGATTCATATTAACTCAAACGCGTAAATGCTCGCTGTGGCAGCGTATGCTTGCGGTTGCAGTCGCAGAAATCGCCGGTGAAGTGGGCGGTGATTTAGCCAGACATGCGTCCCTGAGTACGTGCCCGGTTAGGGCTCGTACAGTACAAGTATATTAAAAAGATTATTTAAAAAACGGCAGGCGGTGAAATTAGTCATACGCTCCTGAATTCGTGCCTAATTGGGGCTCGCAGATAAAGTGTAGATTACAAAACGGCATCAAGGGTCTTATTATGCATCTAGATGCGCGCTAAGTTAAGTGGGGACCTCGACAAAGGTGGACAGCAGCTCCAAGCTTACCTTTTAAGTGTGGCTGGGTCGCTCGATAGATGAGCTTGCCCAGTAGTCTCACGCTAGATGTAGAAAAGAGCCGCGAGGTGCAGCCGCTCAATGGTTCCATGGAGGCTCGCCGATGGCTAATGGCTGAAAAGGGGGGCGTGTTTCAAGTTTAAATGACAAAAGATTACAGTGCTGAAATGGATCTAGCTGTGAATGCTGGATTGTGATTTATTCAAGCGGCTGCAAGAAGTAGAGTTAGTCAGACGTGTGTGTAACAGTCCGAACAGTAATAATAAACTATTAAGAAATCGCATATTTACAGTTAGTCCGAATTGTATAGGAAATGGCATTTGCACAGAGACAAGTCCCATTAAACATAGAACTTGTGTGTTTAGTCCAGGGTTTCAGGCTATAATAATCAATGGTAGGAAAGTATTTGAAAACAATAAACATACCAATGTATTGCCAACAGATAAAGGTAGAATTACGCTGTTCCTTAATTGTTGTGTGTACACAGAAAGACATGTTCTCCAACACAGCAATGCTTGGAAATAATTACAAGGTAAAGACAATATCACATACAATGGGGAGACACAAGATGTAGTTAGACATGCCTTATACAATAGGGAGACACAAGATGTGGTTAAACATGTCATATCTCTTTATCATTATGTTAGGGGTAGAGGTGTGTTGTTTTACATTGGAATGGCATATATATCTTGGTGTCTAACCTGTATGTGTAGATCAAAGAGTCCAGAAGTAGCGTCTTTATTCTGCATGTAAACCAGCCTATTGGGCATATGTGGCATCTTGCTCGTTCAGGCCATTCATCACTGTGTCAAGACGGTGCATCCATTTACATTCCCTGATATTAAAGATTTGGCATAGGTCCCCTCCTCGTTGGCCAAGGGACACCTTCTCCAGCACTATCCCTTTAATGGATTCAGGGGTGTGTATGGCAGTAGTAAAATGCTCCACAAGTGGGGCTCCAGCTGTCTTGCACCGAATCCTACTGCAGTGTTGTAGTATTCTTGTCTTAACTTTTTATCGACTTTGGCCTGCATAGAGTTGGTTGCAGGGGCATAGGATGGTGTAGTTTACGTTTGCAGTGTTGCAATTTGTATGTTCCTGCAAGGTGATGGTATGGTCTCTGTATTCAAAAGTCTTGGTTTCTATGCACATAGAACAAGCCTTACATTTTGTGCAATTGTAATGTCCTACTATTTCCGGTAGCATCAACATTGTTTGGATTGTCTAGTTGGGTGGGACATCTAGTAGTGAGCGTACAACTTGCTCCTTAATGTTTTTAGCTTTTTTAAAGGCATGCATGGGGGGTTCTTGTATTTCTGTGGTGTCTGAGATCAATCCCCAATGTCCATTGATTATCCTTTTAATCTCGTTGCTTCTGGTCCAGTAGGTTGTGATGCATATCATTCTATCCAGAGAGGTGGTGCGTAGTTTGGGGGTGAGTAGGGTTTCTCTGTCATTGTACCATGCTCTCTTTGTCGCTCTCTTGACCAATCTCTTCGGATATCCTCTTTCCATGAGACGGTTAATCAAGTCATCTGATTCTCTGGAAAATTCTTCCTTTAGCGAACAGTTTCTCCTGATCCGGAGAAACTGGCCATAAGGGAGGTTATCTCGGAGTCCTCTCATGTGGTGGTTTGTGTATCGCAGTAGCGTGTTCCAGAGGGCTGACTTGTTCTTCAGAGGACTGTTCTGCTTCTCGAAGCCTGCCTTTCTGCTTGAAGGGGAGAGGACCATCTCCTTGAAATCCACTCTGGTTCTTAGCATGGCTATATCCTGCAACATTACTCTCATCTAGCCTTTAAGGTCACTATAAATCGTGCCAACCAAATCGTGCCAACCTCTTCCACAACTTCTTTTTTGAACCTCTGTAGGAAGCCTTTGGAGATGACAACCCAAGGATATGCTGTCGTGTCACCGTTGCCTGTTGGATCAGACGAGGACTTTCTTGCTTTGTCGGCTGTGGGGCCTTTATTTGCCAGTATGTCTTCGAAGTGAGTTCCACCGACATCGGAGGTGTTACTGCTTTCCTCCGTTTTCAGCACACAGCCAGTTTGTCCTGTTGGGCTAGGGATTTTGTGGCAGCAATTACGGTTTCTCTCCCTGGTGATAGGCAACTGTAGATAGCTAATTTGTGATGAAGAGGATGAAGAGTAGCTGCTTGGTGATGTGTCCTACTCCATTCCCCTGCTAGCCACCCCCCTCCAACATCTGATTCTAGAGCAGAGGTCTTCAAACTTATGAGCTCTGAGTCCCCCCTAAGCAAAATGTTTTGAAGTTGGGCCCCCTCCAAAACTATATGGCAAGGATTTGGGGAGTGGAAAGGGGAGGAATGATTACAAGAAGCGGGGATCATGAGATCATGTCAGGGGTGCTTTTCTGTAGCGTGTAATCCACACTAAATGTGGGACTTATAAAAAAGCAACAGCATCAAACAAGAACAGAATTGACCAAAAATATTGCTGTCCATAATTGTGGTGCTGTGGGCCCCAATTCACTCCACCTACTGCACTAATAATGGCTGTGGCCCTGAGAAGCAGGCTTTCTCCTCTTATTTCACTCTTTCCCCACCAGGTCTGACCATCACTTTAATCTCGAAACAAGTTTAGTCTCTTTCTGAAATAAAATGAGCTACTGCATGTTGCTCCTCCCCCTTCTTTTGCACTAAGGATACCATCTGCCCTAATGCTAGCAAGGAAAATAAGCTTCCATGCCCACTTTTTATTGTAAAACATTAATAATTGTGATGCAGTGGGCCCCTTGGCAAAAGTGCCGCTGCTCCTTTTCCACTAATGATAGGTACAGCCTTGCTGTTGCCTCTGACATTTGCTATAAACTTGGGCTCCCATCTCAAACTATCCCTCTCCCTCTCATCTCTCATCATCCCTCTCCCTCCCATCTCTCGGCATCCCTCTTCCTCTCATCTCTCTGATGTCAAAATCAAGGAGTCTACTCTGCTTCATTTTTTCCCCTCCCTTGGGCCATTACTCCAAGGCTCAAAGAAACACTGGCACAGCAAGTATGCCCTGCAACTGCCGCACCAAAGATATCTACAGCTCTACGAAGCAGGATGTCCATTCTGCCCACATTTAAAAGGGCCATTACGTCTGGGCTGGATGCCCAAAGCAAGCTTTCTATAGATGTGTGTAAAAAACAACAAAAGAGCACATTTAGCCCCCACTATCTCCTCCCCTGTTGCTTGGGCCATGTTCCGTGTGCAACAGTGGTGACCTGGGCCCTAATGCTAAAAAGGACAATGCACTCCATGTTCTTTTTTATAGTAAAATTGCCATAACAGGGGTCCAGTGCCCACTCACAAAGGGTTGTGTGAGTGATCCTGTGCTGCAAAGCAGATAGTAGAGAACTTAAGAACAAACCTGCATTCTCAAGAAGATGCCTGCTACCTGAAAGAAATGTAAATGTGTGCAATGGTTAATCACCAAATGCTTTGGAGCCAGTGCAGCTTTTAATTAATGGAGTCACTAGGCTTCATATTGACAAAGCTGTATTCTTTTTGAGCGGTAATATATGTATCCGTTAAAAGGAGTGAACCATTTTAATTGATGCATCGGAAAAATATTTACACAAGATATAATTTGAGTCCTTATCACTAAAATGTGTATTTTTAACACTTGTTTTTTCTTAAACAGAATTTTGCAGCAGCCTGTTTTTACAGTGTAATACAACTTTAAAATAATTACATTCACAGTGCTTTCTGTCACAGACTGGGACCTAGTAGCACCATAAACAAGTCACTATTCGTCACCGTACCAATCAGGATTTAATTCTGATTCTCTGGTAACACAAGAGATCCACAGTGATCACATTAGCCAACTGAGGTTTCATCAGGTTACAGAGCAGATTTCCCTTTGATTAGTTTAAATTGCGTTTATTTTTCATTTGAGTTGTGTGCATGTTTTTATATTCAGTTACCCTAAGGTGAATAATTACATGTTTTTCTTCTTTTTAGCCATGTCTTTGACCCCGACTTCTAACTCACTGACCCTGCTATGTCAGTCAGTAGTACCGTCCTCACCCTTTTTTTATGGACTTTAACTGCTGCATGTAAATGAAGACAGCCTAGAAACACGCCTTCTGCGCTTCCAGGCTATCTTCACTTACATGCAATTGCAGACCCATTTGCTTCACACCCTGGGAACACATCCACAGCCCACTGGGAAGGGGGACACATTTTGAAGACCTCTGTTCTAGAGGATGTTGCATCACCACCTCCATTGAGGAGGATGGGCCTGCATTGTCCTTTCCTTCTTTCCTCTAAAATGACTCTGCTGACCTCCCTCTGTCACCCTGTGATATTAGGGACAGCTCCTCTTTTTCCACTGGCCTGCAAACTGACTTGCAGGCTGGAGAAGTTTGGCCAGCTCAACCATCTTGCTGTAGTGGTTCTAGAGATGTGTGTTGAAGCTACAGTCAAAATCCCTTTGTCCAGTTCAGTAGGTAACTGACCTGACCACTAGACCCTCTATGGCCTATTGTGGGTGCCCTGCTATCAGGTAATCGTGACCATGACCGGTGCTTGCTGAGTTCTCGGACACTACTTCTTGACCATCTGCTAAAATAAGCAAAGGTTGTCCTGGGACTGTAGATGGTCACTGTCACATATCAGGCCGCAACTGCTACAGCCAGGTCTCGACTATTGTGCCCAAGACTGTGCCCCTAAACAGGAACTTGTGAACAGGAACCGGGTTACTGTGGTATCTTCCACTTGTAGGGGGAAGCTTTACCAAGCCACAATACCTCTTTCCCTACGATCGCCTTGGAACGCGCCGAGGTGACATCACTTAGAATGTTACGGCTAGCGGCGTTCTAAGGCGAGCGCCCAGAGAAGCTGTTGGCTGGCGTGCTGATAGCGAGTCAGCTGTGGCTGGGATCTGTCAATTACTGCTTGTAAATTATCTTAATAAAGCTGTTGGGTAACCACGACTTCTGTGTCCACTTCAGTCATTACTATGCTACACTGGCGACTACGACCAACGGGAGACAGCTTTGAGTCAGCAGCTTTGACCCCAACACGCTAAGAATTATCACCCGAGGCTGGAGTATTGGTAGAAGAACTCATCAGCACTTTGTAATACTCACCCAGGCAACCTATTGATGAAACCTACTGGGAGAAGACAGGCAGGTGTTGGTGCCATAAACCATCGCTGTTGGACTTGGGAGGTCCAGACTACCCCCCACTGGGTCCATTGAGCTGCAGACAGGCGCGGAGTTTGGGGCCGACAACCAGGCCTGTGGCCACTGCTGTGAAGCGGGTCAGGACCTGGACAAGAGACGGCCAGTGCACGCATGTCCTGGTGAGTGCGTCGGAGGGCTCCCGAGGGTACGCTCTCCCCTAACGCTGAATGAAAGCTGAGCGGACGGCGGCGCTCCAACTCGTGAGGCAGTCTACAACGCAGCGCAGTGAGTGGCAGTGGAATTTGAAAAGCAGACGGCGGAAATACATCTGGTGAGGCAGTCGCACCGCAGCGAGGTGTGAGGCAGAGTCGTATGCTGGCATGAGTGAGGAGCAGTCGGTGGGGGCCGTCTTCGGACGTCGTCCGGATCTGTAAGAGACTGTGTGGGCTCCGTGGGAACACCTCCAGTAGGTCTCGGAAGGGCAGGGTGCCTGACAAGAGCCTGTGAGCAATTCCGCTCAAGAAGTAGGCAATTATAGCGGTGATGGTGCGGTTTTGAGGCAGTGTGTGGCGAATTAGGAACATAACACCGCACATCGATAAAGTTAGCCCGAGGAGGCTGTTGATGTGACTTAACTGACTTCTGGCAGTTCCTGTCATCTGAGGGAAAAAGGAACTGTGGTAAAAGAGCAGAAACACGGGTTCATTGAGAGGAAGACCCTGTCAGGCAAATACTACAGTGAGAGACAGCGCCATCTAGTGGGCTCCAGGGAGAATTTATATATATCTGCCACCATGTATGAAGAACTGTTTTTCTGAGAAGGAGGGATCAGAACTACACCTGAGTGTCTGGGGTTCCCCATTTGGTGAAGTTTTTTTGAGTACTACCTTTGTGATTTAGTGCAATGCAAAATGTTACTCCCCCTCCTTTCTTCTTACCAAGTCCAGGAGAACCCGCTATTAAGTGGAACAAGTGGAAGAAGGTATTCCAGAACTATGCAGTGGTGTGTGGACCTAATTTGGGCTTAGAAAGGAAAGTAGCATTGTTGTCGTACTATATGGGGGCGGAAGGAGAGGAAGTGTTGGAACACCTTCCAGATCTAAGTGCGCATGAAGCAAGGGGGTTGAATGAATTTGAAATTAGTCTTAAAAAACTAGATCTACATTACCTTCCTAAAACTAGCACAATTATGGAACGGTACCATTTTGGTAAAAGAGGGTAAAAGGCTGGGGAATCTATTGAAGATTTCGTCTCAGACCTATGCAAACTGGCAGCTACGTGCAAGTTTTGGGGAGCGTGTGAGGAAAGGATCAGAGACCAGTTTGTGTTGACTTGCAGGTCTGAGCGAGTGTGAGAGGAATTGTGGCTAAAAGATTACCCACCACTAAGGGAGGTGCTTATTGTGGCCAAGCAAGTGGAACACATGATGTAGTGTGTAAGTGAAATCAAACAAGACAGCGAAAGCAAGGTCAGCGAAAGTAAGGTTAAGGTGAGTGAGGTGGTGGCAGAAGGCGACTGTGTGTTGGCAGTTAAGGAACAGAAGAATGAGCAGATGGATCAAAAGGAGAGTAAAGGGGGATGGATCTTCAAGGGCAACTGCTATCGGTGTGGCAAACAAGGACATATGGCAAGTGATAAAGATTGTCCCGCTTTGAAATACACATGTAGTAAGTGCGGCAAGAAGGGTCATTTCAGACAGTACTGCAGGAGTGGGCAGATATACAAGAAACAGGGAAAGGACAACACTGCAAGTGTCTGCAATGAAATCGTCTTGCATGTACAGAGCGGACAGGTCAGCAATCCCAAAGACAAGATAAAGGTAGAAGAGACAGGGTTGGAGGCTATGTTTGACTCTTGTTCTAAAATAACGATCATTAATGCCAAAGAATTTGAAAGGGTGTCCAAAGAAAAACTCAATTTGAGTAAAATGGATGTAAGGTCGGGGGGCTATGGTGGGCAACCCATCAACATGAAGGGTTATTTCTGGGGGTACTGTAAGCTACAAGGACAGGTTGACGGTCTCTAAGATTTATGTATCCAAAGAGGGGGACAACATACTGGGGTGGCAGGCCCAAAAAGAACTAGCCGTATACCTCAACCCCAACAAAACCCCCCAGATCCTGGTGCAAGAAGTAGGTGAGACGCGGGGAAGCATAGAAGTAGAGTTTAAGGAAGTGTTTAGTGGGGAACTAGGCTGCCTAAAAAACTACTCCCACAGGATAAGATTGAAGGAGCATGCAGTGCCAGTAGTAGCAAGAGTGAGAAACCTTCCCATAGCGATTCAGGAGGCGGTCAGAGCAGAACTAGAGAAGCTGTGCAACCTAGGGGTCATAGAACCTGTGGAGGCAACGGAGTGGCTGGAGCCGATCGTCGCAGCAAGGAAGAAAGATGGTTCTGTCCGTCTATACATCGACCTCAGGGCACTGAACAAAGAGGTCGTGGTCGACAAGTTCCCGCTGCCTAATGTCACGCAAATGATGAGCATGTTGGAAGGAGCGAAAGTATTCTTGACGTTGGATCTGACCTCGGCCTACTTTCAAATGAAGCTTCATGAAGACTCGCAGGAACTTACGGCGTTTGTCACACCAATGGGTGCTTTCAAGTTCAAAAGAATGTCGTTCGGTCTAGTCTCGGCCGCAGCGGTTTTCCAAAAAATTATGGGCAGTATTCTCAGAGGCATTCCTGGTGTCTTGTGCTATCAAGACAACGTACTGGTATTTGGTGCGGACAACGAGCAACATGATGGAAGATTGAGACAGGTGCTGGTGAGGTTCAGAAAGCAGGGCCTCACGGTGAAGAGAGAAAAGTGCAGGATTGGCTGTAAAGAGTTAGACTTCTTGGGGCACAAAGTAACACCAGAAGGAATTCGCCCCAAAGCTGAACTCCAAAACACCATAACCAGTTTGGTCCCACCAAAGAACAGAGAGGAGATAAAATCATTTACGGGAATGCTGGAGTTCTACAGCAAGTTCGTGCAGAATTTCGCTGGCAGGACCTATGCCATACGCCATTTGCTCAAGAAGGACGTGCTGTTCAGTTGGGATGAAGAGTGCCAGAAGGAATTTGAAGATGTGAGGAGAGCACTAGCTGAGGCACCAAGCCTCAAAGCATTCATACCAAGCAGGAAGACGGTGGTGACAACTGATGCAAGCTCTAAAGGACTCGGGGGAGTTCTCACACAAGTGGGAGAGAATGGTGAAGAAACCATAGCCTTCGCATCGAGATCCCTTCGGAAGTCCGAGGTCAACTACTCAGTGATAGAGAAGGAGGCCTTGGCGGTGCACTGGGCTATGAACAAGTTCCGAGACTTCGTCTGGGGAACAAAGTTCAACCTGAGAACAGACCACAAGCCCTTGGTCGAAGTAGTCAACAAAAAAGGGCTCAACGCGATTTCAAGCTGAATCAGGCGTTGGGTCGTAAGCCTACAGGAGTACACTTTCGACGTTGGATACGTGCCGGGGACAAGGAATCTCGCGGCTGACTGCCTCTCACGCCTCGTATGGGAAACGAAGGAAGCAGAGGCAGGCGAGGAGAATGAGGAAGATAAGGACGAGGCACAAGCAGAAAAAGTTTGTGTAATCACCCAAGGGGCCGTTGGAGAAGAAAGCTGGAAAGAGGCCCTTAAAGCAGATGATCTGTTGATGGATGTGTGTGTAAGGGTAAAAGGGAATTGGAAGCACAAAGACAAACAAAACGAGACACTACGCCCATTCTGGATGATCAGGAATGAATTGTCTGTCATGGACAAATGTCTCTTCCGTGGCACGAGATTGATCCCACCCAAAACCCCGAGGGAATATCTAGTGGATTTGGCCCATGAAGGGCACCTGGGAATCACCAAGACGAAACAGAGGATGCGGGGAGACTACTGGTGGCCCAGCATGGACAATGAGATTGAGAGGAAAGTAAGAGACTGCATACCATGCACTATCAGTGATAAGGTATTGAAACAGCACACACCTCCCATGCAATATAGACCACCCCCGTCGGGGCCTTGGGAAGAAGTGGCATTGGACATAATAGGTCCGCTGACGAGTGAAATTCGCACTCCTTACATCTTAGTGCTCGTAGACCTATATTCTAGATGGCCAGAGGTGAAGATAGTATCTGAGATCACCACCAAAGTGGTCATTGAGTTCCTGCAAGAACTATTCCTCAGGGAAGATCTACCCAGTAGTCTATTGACAGACAATGGGGTACAACTATTCTCAAAAGAAATGAAAGACTTTCTCGAGAATAATGGGATCGAACACAAACGCTGCGCATTGTACCACCCCGAGACCAACGGGATGGTCGAGTGGTTCAACAAAACTCTCAAGGAGAGCATCCAGCTAGCAAGAACAAATGGATTAAATTGGAAGGAAGAGATAGGGAAACGACAAGAAGCCTACCGCCTGACCCCTCACCAAACAACTGGGGTCACTCCTTTTGAACTGCTCCGGGCAAGAAGGCCCAACACGAAGCTTTCACCGGGGTGGATGGGGTGGCAAAAAGGGTGGACGGGACACTCTAGAGAGTCACAAAGATTGGACAGGGAGCGCAAAGCCATGATAGACAGGAAAAACAGATTTGACAAACTACACTCCGTAAAAGAGGTAGGATTCAAAGTAGGAGACGTAGTAAAAATCAGAGCACCAACAGGCAGAGGGAGTTGGTCAGAATTTACCAAACCCACAAGAATTGTCAAATTGTTTAAAAATGCTGTAAAAACTCAGGAGGGGTAGATCTGGAACCTGGGAAGAGTTGTAAGATACCACTCTCCTCCAGAAAACAGAGACAATGAGGCCAGGAGGGAAGACAATCTCAGGGGCGACCTGCCCGTGAGGAAGCGTCTTGGGGAATCCTATGCTCCCCGCAGAACTAGCCAAAGGGTAGTTAGTCGCCCAAAACACCTAGAGCAATATGTTACCATGTAGAGTGCAACCAATGTTCTCATGTTTCTCATATGTGTTGTTTTCTTGAGTTGTGCAGGGAAGGGGGGTGTGTGGTATCTTCCACTTGTAGGGGGAAAGCTTTACCAAGCCACAATACTTCTTTCCCTACGATCGCCTTGGAACGCGCCGACGTGACATCACTTAGAATGTCACGGCTAGCGGCGTTCTAAGGCGAGCGCCCGGAGAAGCTGTCGGCTGGCGTGCCGATAGCGAGTCAGCTGTGGCTGGGATCTGTCATTTACTGCTTGTAAATTATCTTAATAAAGCTGTTGGGTAACCACGACTTCTGCGTCCACTTCAGTCATTACTATGCTACAGTTACCCCTGGTGACCACCAAGAGAACCTTCAATGAACTTCTTGGCAACCCACAGATGTACATTTATCAACAATCGTGGCACAGGATTTAGTGGGCAAGATAAATCAATTACAAGCACCTTAAGACTGAACCTTATTGTCTGGCTCCTGTATTTCACTAACTAAATCAAAGTACCTAAATGCTTCCGACTGAGCCCCCCAAAGCTTTCTCCATATGATGCCCTCAGATGAGGTTGAATACAACGTAGTGTGTGTAGATTTGACCAGCCTTGTCCAAGTTGGCATCCGTTTATATAGTTTCATTTTATATGTTTTTATTATTCCCTAAGGGGTGATTTTGTAATCCGTTGTCTCTGTCACTTCTTCCGAGCATTGCTCAGCAAAACCGGTGATGTCGTAGAATATTGGTGGGTGACACGGTTGCTCGTTTGGCAGTTGGAGTGAGTGGGCAGAACAGAGAGGATGCTGCTTCTTTGAAAGAAGGCCTACAGTATCTTAATCTACAGGAAATGGCTACCTGATTCTTGCTTACCACAGGGTATCTTCGTTTGTGACAGAGCCCTCTATGCTTACTGCCTAGCTAGGAAAATCAGAGTGCGTGACTGACGAGTTCTGTTCTAACATTAGTTTAATTTCCATCCTCGGAAATAATTTAGTTCTCCGCATTCTAAAAATGCACGTGATTTGTTATTTCAATTGTTTGCAGCATACAAAAAAGAAAAGAACTGCAACAATAAAAATGATGATAGTGGCTGCATGAGGCCAGCTACATAGAATGTTTACTACTAAGCCCACAGCAGGTCAATTATACATAAAACAGATCCACAGACGTCCCTATAAGATGGTGACAAAACAAACAAAATCTAAAATCATGACAGATTCTTTCCACTTAGTATTGATATGATACACATCTCAGGGCACTTATGACCTCATCGTGTGGGATGCTAGTACATAACCTAAGAATAACATTGATTGTGTCAGAACTTCCTGTAAATCCTCTACTTTAAAACCAATGCCCTTACTTTTGCTCAGGTTTGTCTATTTGATCGCCGTCATAAGTTCAAAAGAATGTTTTACGAAAAAGATTATTACGAGGAGTTGACGGATGCAACTAGGGGACTACCTGTGGGTAGCTAAGATTTTATGGATTGTGGGCAAACAAAGCCACACAGGTATGACCGGATAATCCACCGTAAAAGGGAAAGTGTTTATTGTTATAGACGAGTGCACATGATAATCTAATACCACTGTCATGTCCTGTCTTGTATGCTTTGTACCTTGGTCTGCCGTCTGTGTCTATAGTGTCTTAGTGTAATTCATGTTGGGGAAGTGCATGGACATATTTCTAATGCTTTCCTGGGACTCCCGTGACGTGTGTTCTTACTGTTAAGTCAGTCCATGCCACTGACTGGTTTCATGTGTATCTTCACACCTCATATCCAGTTTGGGATGGGCTGATTTTATACTGCAAGTCTTGAACAGGCTAGTTGTTTATTTTTTTTCATGTAAAACTGAGCAATATGTGGGCAGATTGAGAGTCGCACGCGTCATGCGGTGTTTGTGTATAAGTTACAGGTTAGGCTATGCGTAGCAGGTGTCGTATCTTAGGTGTGTTTAAGTCATTGGCAAAATGAGGATGCATACATTGTCCCATGTGTGTAAATCGTGGGCAGGCTGTGGGTTGTATGTAGTATTTGTATGGTAGTCTTCTGTTGATGTATACTTTGTCAGCCAGTGATTTAAACTCCATCTTTATCATCTAAAAAGTGTGTAATGTGGGGGGTTAACCCGGGACCATTTGTGCAGAAGCAACAGCACACTGGACCAAGTGAGCATCTTTAAGAGGAAAAGTAAACTATATCAGGCTGCTTTCCACAATGGGGGCCTTGGTATCCTTTTATTCAGGACCAACCATGGGCCCTAGCTTATAGGCCATCATTTTAAGGGATCAGAATTGCAAGCTGTGTGATCATTCTCGCACCCTCGTTGTTTTCTTCTGACACGTTTTGGCAGATCAAACCTGCTGAAGTTTACTGTGGTGGAAGGCCCTGGAATTAGGCTAACCATGCAGATTATAATAATAATAAATAATAAAGAAATTTTATAAAGCGCATGGTTACGCCATCTCGGCGTGTCCCCGCGCTGAGTGAGAGGGAGAGCAGAATGAGCAGATTACCGGCAGACCGAACTAGGCAGTGAACAGATATGTTTTTAGCATTTTTCCTAAATTTTGCTTCCGAACTTTCTAGCCTAAGTGATAGTGGAAGTTTATTCCAGTCCTGAGCCGCCAGGGCGCGGAACGAACGACCACCCATTTTCGCCTTCTTTACCTTAGGGATTACCAACTGACCAGTCCCGCTGGATCTATGGGACCTTCTTGGCACATACCTGGTGACCAAATCTCTCAGATATGACGGGCCTGTATTCTGAGAAATACGATGACATGTAAGTAACGTCTTCAACATAACTCTTTTCTTTACTGGGAGCCAGTGTAGAGAATTAAGGGCTTGTTTTGAAACCGCTCTCCTGGGCAGCATAAGAGCCAGCCGTGCGGCCGCATTCTGAAGAACCTGTAGCCTCCCCAGGCCCTTAGCTGTGGCTCCCAGGCAGAGTAAATTCCCGTAGTCAAGACGAGATGTGATAAGATTACAATCTGTTACATATCAAACCTTCATGTTATGACTCATTTTCAAGTTGTAAACTTGAAAAAGGAGATGTTTACCACACCCAGTATATGCCTCCGTGCCCCCAGAGGTATTGGTGTTTACTGGATGGGGTAGATACCACACACTGTTCCACACAACCTTTAGAAAGAGCCTTAGATTCCTCCCCTTAGTGGTATTACATTTCGAGCCAATGAGTGCACGGCATTCGCACCTGGGAAGAGCTGACTAAAAGGGATCCCGTTCATGAAGGATCCTGCTGAGATGGTCCCTATAAAGAAGCATCAAAGAGGCTAAAGTGTATTGCAGACTACAGTAGTGAAGTGACTTGTAGTGCCAACGGACTCCCTTCCGGAGGACTCCAGGGACAGGTTATAGATACACGCATCTTCAAGTGAGTACTGGGTTGGATGGTTCCTATATTTAGGAGGTAGCATAAACATGGACGCATAAACATGTAAATGTTCATCTGTTGAATATATACAATATTTGGCTAAAAAAACACACTAGAGGTTTTCGCTGCACCCATTGTGGGTTTGCTTTACTTTATTATAATTTTTTTTAAATCGCAACAAAAAAGCATTTCCACTTGAAATTCTGCACATTGCAGCAGTTATATGGCACAAAATGAGTTATAAGTCATGATGAAAACTTATAGAGGAGAAATGTATGTGATTGATTGGTAATGAATGTTTAACAGACCTGAGAATAGAAAAAAATGTCTCGCATATACATATTTACAGTGGTAGAGTTTATGAGAATGAAAGGTTTTTGTGTAGTTGATAATTAAGATTCAGCAACCATAATGGACCCTTCAAGCTGTCTTGAAGGAGGTGAGCAGAGAGGTAGAGTGCATTTCAGTGGAGAATGGGATCGTCTGTGGGATTGTTTTAGCCCATGTCCCGTTCAACAATCCGCTACACTACACACATAGAACCTTTTTTTTGTGTGCAATTTTATATAGCGTGGACATGGCCCCAAGGCATCAGGGCGCATTATAAGAGTAGCATGATAGAAGGGTACATCAAGTTACAGTTATAATAATTACGTTCAGACATTTGCATCAATAGCTGCGACCAGGACAAATGCAGCTGTTAACCTCTTGGGTGCCCATAACGAGCTGAGCTCGTCATGCAGCATGGTGGCATTGTGCTGATGACGAGCTGAGCTCGTCTTGACCGTTACGGAACGCCCACGCGGGGATAATTCCCCTGCTGTGCTGGGCGTTCCATCGGAACAGGCGTGGTCATGACAAGCTCAGCTCGTCATCAGCACAGCGCCACCGTGCTGCATGACGAGCTGAGCTCGTCATGAGCACTGCGCGCGGTCCCCCTCCCCCCACGCCGTGGGAAAATTAGCCCCCCGGCGAAGGGGTTAGACAAGGGTCGTTCTCGGTTCAACCTTGTTTATTTATTTATTTATTTAAAAGGTTTTATATAGGGCTGGATAGACCCAGGGGTATCAGAGCGGTTTACAGAAGTATGAGGAGGTACAATAATCAATACATTTGGTCCAAAGCATTGCAATAAGAGCCAATATAAGTAAGGCAGATAAATATGAATAGGTCAAATAATAAGCTCACGTGGGTAGCGAGTAGTTAGGTTTGGTTGGGTGCGTGGAGGTGGGCAGGGTGAGATAAAGTAGGGGGATAAGGAGAGTGGGAGATAAGGGGGATGGTAGATTAGGGGAGTGGCGGGATGGGAGATCAGAGGGAAGCCGTGCGGTAGTTTGGATGTCATAGGTAAAGGTGGGGGCGAGGAGGGGTTGCTAGGGGGAGGGGAAGGGAGTTGCTTGAGGGAGGGTAGTTAGGAGGGAGAGCGTGGGGGTGAGAGCATTGGATGGCAAGGGGAGGAGTCTGGTGGGGCGCAGAGTAGGATACGGTGTCAGAGGAGGGTATTATTGACCCCAGTATTTGTTGAGGAGAAACAATTTGAGGTCTTTTTGTAAGTTGATTTAGGAGGGGTTGCAGCGTTATTCTTTAGGCAGGGAACTCCATATGGACGGAGCATTTCCAGAGATTGAGCAAGCTTGTGTTCATTTATTTTTTTAGCAGAGGGGGGATAAGAATGAGGGCGTTGGTGCTTCTTGTTGGTCGAGTGCAGCCTGCTTTGTGGAGCTTGTTTGAGAGGTAACGTGGGGTGTTTTGGTGAAGGGCTTTGTATGTGATGCATGCAATCTTATAGGTGGATCTGCCTTCGATGGGAAGCCATTTGAGGGTTTTAAGTGCAGGGGAGATGTGGTCGAAACGTTTATAGTCAGAGATAAATCTAGCAGCTAGGTTCAGTACAGATTTGAGTGGTGCAAGATGGACTTTGGGAGTTCCAGCGAGGATAGCGCTACCATAGTCTATTCTCGACAGGACCAGCGATTGGACAACAGTTTTGAAGTCATCTATCGGGATGAAGGTTTTGATTTTGTTTGAGTTGACAGAGAGTGAAGAGTGCTCCTTTGGCTGTGGTTTTTATGTAGGCGGTAAGGGAAAGATTATTTTTAATGGTGATGCCTAGAGATTTAACTGAATTGGAGGTGGTGAGGGATCAGTTGAGGGCATTAAAGTCAGATATCCAGTTTTGTATGGGGAGTAGGTTGTTTTTAGGGGAGAAGAGAATGATTTCGTTTTTTTTAGGGTTGAGTTTGAGATGATTATGGTGGAACCAAGATTGGATCTTTATTAGGGTGTCATTGAGGTGTAGCACATCAGAGTGGGATTTAATCTTGTAGTAGAGTTGAGTATCGTCGGCATAGAGGTGGTAGTTGATTCCAGCTTGTTTGAGAATGAGGGTGAGGGGTTCCATGAATAGGTTGAAGAGAGCGGGGGAGAGAATGGATCCCTGTGGGACACCAAGGGGGATAGAAGTGGGGTTAGAAAGGCAGTTCTCGATTTGTTGGGTTCTATGTTGGAGAAAGGAGGTGAACTAGTTGAGGACATGGCCATTGAGGTCAAAACGGGCTTTAAGAGTGTTAAGTAATGCAGTGTGGTTAACAGTATCGAAAGCAGCGGAAAGGTCGAGGTGAATGAGTAGGCAAGCTTCGCCATTGTCAAGTGAGTGATGAATATCGTCCACTACGGTGAGTATGGCCGATTCTGTGCTGCATCCTTTTCTGAAGCCGGATTGCAGCGAGTCAAAGAAGTTGAAAGTGTTCGTGATTATCCAATTGAAGCAGGGTGCATTTTTCAAGGGCTTTTTAGAGAAGAGGGAGGTTTGAGATAGGTTGGAGGTTATTGGGGTCGTTGGGATCTGCGTTGGGGTTTTTGGGTATGGGTGTGATTTGACCCAGTTAGAGGGAGGCGGGAACACACCCTGAGGTCAGAGATGAGTTTATAATGGTGGTCCAGAGTGGGGCGATGATATGCTTAAGGTCTTGGACAAGTTTAGAGGGCATGGGGTCTTTGGTGTGAGAGGATGGTTTAAGTTTAGAGATGATATTATAGACTTAGTGTGCCGTGATAGGGTGAAAATGATGCCAGGTGGCATTGTTGTTTAGTTGCTGGGGGCTAAAGGAGTTGGGCCTAGGTGGGAGGGAGATGGATGAGGGACGGGAAGGGACCTGGGGAAGATTAGATGGGGATGGAGATTCAGGAGAAATGCCATAAGAAAGTAGAGGGTTGGTGGGGAGGGGATTTAAGAGGAAGGATTGATCTATTTTAGTGATTTTATCAGAGAAGAAATTAGCAATTTCTTCACATTTCTCATTTGTGGCCATCAGCTTTTGGGGGGCAGAGGATGTTTGATTTTTGACGATGCTGAGTAGTTCTCTAGGTCTATTTTTGGCCCTATCAAGCTGCGTGCGGAAGAAGTAGGCCTTTTCATTGAGGATGTGATTTTTGTAGTTGGACCTAGCGGATCGGAGGAGGGCTAGGTGGAAGGGGGATGGGTATTGCCTCCAGGTCCTTTCAGACTGTCTAAGAGAGTGTCTTTCATTGTTGAGATCTGAGTTGAACCAGGATTTGGAAGGTATGTTTCTTTGGGCTTTCATTTTGGGAGGGGCCACTTTATTTAAAGAGTTTTATATAGCGCAGGCTAGACCCGAAGCTATCAGAACGCATTACATAAGGTTCCACAAAATTACACAGTACATTAGAAACAGGTAACATCAGTTGCTAGAAAAACATTTCAAGAGCATGGATACAAAGAAGGGTAAGGGGGCAGGGAAGGTGGGGTAGGGGAAGATAAGACAGGGAGACAAAGGAATATCTGCCCGAAGACCGCTGGGTAGGTGACGGCAGAGGGGAAAGTCCAAAGCCCATCTCCTCTTTAGCCATCAGGTAGCTCCACCGAGCAACGGCCAGAACGCTAGGTCTCTGTGGGAAAACAAAAGAGTGAAGCAAACAGGGTAAAAGGAGACTACAAGGGGATGGTAGGGTCAAGTGGTGGGAGGGAGAGAACAACGGGGAGACGATGGAGAGTCTGCCCAAAGTCCGGGTGGGTAGGTGAAGGCAGAGGGGAAGTTCGCAGCCCATCTCCTCTATAGCTATCATGTAGCTCCACCGGGCTTCGGCCAAAAAGTAAGGTGTTGACGGACGTTCGCAGGATCAGTGACTAGAAGGGTAGGCCAGAATGAGGCTGTGACTCAAGTTCGGTTCGAAGTCCATATTTAGTCCCCGAGTAGTAATACAGGGCGGAAGGGACCACTTTGGCAGCCATCTTTGAACTGGGGGAGGGGGGCACAGTAGACGAAGTGAATGTGTTGCGGGTCATTCCGGGCAGGGTCCGCAGAGGGCAGAACGAGAGGTCGAGTCTTGGGGGAGGAGGTCCTTGAACTGGCCCCTTATAAGCTCAGCGTGAGGACAAAAAAACGATGCTATGCAGTGTACACAATGAGGGCACTTCATAAAATGCAGGCGATGCTCCCCTCAAAACTTGCGCTCTTACGAAGACGCTAAAGCAGATTGAGTAGATAAAGCCGATCGCTTCGTCTAAATTTGCTGCCATTTTAGAGTCAGGCACAGCTCCTTTGGGGTCGACACGAGTCCACAGCAAACCCCATTGAAATCACTCTTCCTCACCCACAACCAACACTTTTTACGCTTGGTCACCACTTTGCTGGCATACAATCGAGGCGCGGGGCTAGTAAAAGAAGCTCAGCGTAATGTGTGTGGCCGCCATTATAGAATCAGGCAGCACTCCCCAAACACGCACCGCAAAAGCCCCCAAAAAGATGAGAAATAGATGCAAGTACCCCGTCGAGTGTCTGGCCAGCCATAAACTCACAAATCCAATGCTCGGCGAAACAATCAGGGGCTCTGACAAGCCACTAGATCCCTCTGTTTTTAGAACGACCCACTCAGCCATATCAGGTCGTCGGATCTCGCAACCTGGGAATCCATCGGCGTCATCATTTCTGCATTCACCATCGGCCCATCAAACTCGATGGCACCCAGAGAGTGCGGACCAAGAGGAAAAATCCCAGAGGAGGGTGGCAATCAGAGGGGAAAGTGCCGCCCGCTCAAACTCCCCAGCAGTGAGGCTTCACCGCCGAGCCAGCGGCCATGATGGCAAAGTCTCCGTGGGCGCTCCCTCTGGACACTCGGAGGCAGTATAACAGGCCAGCCAGAGAACTTCAGGGGGAAAGGAAGGCACTGGAGTGCAGGCACAGGATCCACCGTGGAATAGGAGGTAGGAAAGGGACCCGGGGCAAGTGCCAGAGTCAGTTCCCAGTCGGAGGAGCTCCCGGCCGGAGCTCCTCACCTGGCTGCCATCTTAAGAGCCACTTTGTCTAGGACCTCGGTAACTGATTTGTTGTAATGTTCGGTGAGGGAGTCCACATTTTGAGAAAGGGGGGCGAGCAGCAATTGGGCTTTGAGTTTCGTTTCAAGTTCGCCGGGGGGTACAAGATGAAGATTTCTGGTCAATTTCTTATGTTTGATGGCGTGGTGGTGATCAAGAAGAGAATGAGGTGATGGTCTGACGAGTCGATGGGGACAATGTTGGAGAGGGAGGCTATATCATTATTTGTTATGATGACACCAAGAGTAGTGTGGGTTGGAGAGTGACACATTTGTTTAAGGTCACTAATCTCCAGAAGATTCATGAGGTTACTAGCAGGGTCTTTGATATCATTCCAGGGGAGGTTAAAATCTCCAAGGAAGAGATTTTTTGAGTTTGAAAGAGAGCACGGGGTGAGTAGGTGGGATCGTTCCTCTGCGAAGGAAACGGATTCACCAGGAGGATGATAGATATTGTGTAGGCGAATGGGTGGCGCGCCCTGGATTTTGAGTTCTGCACAGAGGTATTCAAAGGTGATAGGGTCGGAGTTCTTGACAAGCGAGAGTTGAAGTTTGTTTTTGAAGATGATAGCTAGACCACCTCCAATTCTCTCAGGTGTATCTATCCTGAGTATGGATTAACCGATTGGGATGAGTAGGTCTAGGATAGGTGTAGAGTGGGTCTTAGGCCAAGTTTCCGTCAGGAAGGCAATGTCAATGTCTTCGCTGAGAATGGTTTCAGCTATTTCCGTTGCATGCTGGGCAGCTGAGCGGCAGTTGACCGGCATGCATGTGAGGGGTTTTGGGTTGTTTATGGATGGGGGGGGCACGTATGGATAGTGGTGAGTTGAGTTGGGGGTCTAGGGGAGACGGGGGAAGAAGGGATTCTGCTCGTCCCCAGGATCACAGGGATGGTGGGGTAGGAGGGTCAATTGGATATTTAGGGAGGTAGGCGTTACAAAGGTCGAGGAGGTCTGAAGGGGAGAGATGGCTTGAGGCACGGGGGGTCGGTGGGAACTGTTGCAACGAGGGAAGGTTCTCCATGGTTGAAGATTTGAGGTGCTTTGTGCGTCTAAGTTTGGGGAATCCGCCCGGTTTAGGAGGATTTCAGAGGAGAGAGAGTTAAAATCTTTCCTCAGTTGAGAGAATTTAGACGACAAGGAAAGATCTTTTCTGAGCTGGGAGAGTTCAGATGATCGGGTCAGAAGATAGCTTTCGATGTTAGATAGGGTCTGTGTTAGATTAGCCTTTGAATTTTCCGGGAAGAGCGGTCTGTGGAGTCTGTGGGTTGGGAGGTCAAGGTGATGGGGAGGCATTCCCAGGTTGTTGGACAAGGGGGAGTCCACATCGTCGGGAGGGGAGTGCATAACGTTATTGTCGGTGTTCTGAGGTGGTGAGAGATCTTGAGGGGAGAGGGGAAGTAACATCCTGGGTAATATCATCTTGTCTGGGGGGGGAATGCAGTTTGGAGAAGGTAAAATTGGTACAGGTGGTTGAATAATAGAAGAGTCGGGAGGAGAGTGCTGGAAGGCGGGAGTGAGGGAGGGGGTGAGTCTAGTGGTGGGAGGGGGGTCATTAGAGAGAGGAAGGGTTTGGGAGATTGGGCATGCTGGTGAGGTGTCCAGATGAGGGGGGGTTGCTAGCGAGGGGGGAGATTGGAGGATTGGATTAGAGAGTCATCAGACGTAGTATTGATGCCTATAAGGAGAGAAATTGGGGGCAAGGAAGGGGAGGGTGAGGAGGCATCAGTCATTTGGGAGGTTGCAGTGTTAGGAGGTGGGGTGGATAGTAGGTAAGACAATGTGCTGAAGTGTTGCTCAAAGGTGGTGAGGTGATTTTCTGAGGCTTGGATTAGGATGTTACCAGATTTGAAGATGGAGATGTCTATTTCGTTGGGGAAAGTATGGGAGGGGGAGGTGGACAATTTAAAGCCATATGGGATTTTACAATGATTTAGTGATGGGGAAGAGGTGGAGAATAATGTTCTTCCATTTGGAGAGGCGTTTGGAGTAAATCATTTAGTTTGTTTCTATTATGGCGGAGAGACTATGGTAGTTATCAACAAATAGGTTTTCATGGTGACCAATAAGTAGTTTGTGTTTGAAGTTTCTTTTAGCGTTTTTGGAGAGATTGGGTGGGTGGAGGATGGACCAAGAGTTTGTGTCATGTCTAGTGATGGATGAGTCCTGTGGATTGATTCTGAATTCTGCTGTAGTGAGGGTGTGTGTGAGGGGTGGCATGGTGGTTGGATTAAGGAGGCTAGGGGTGGGGAAAAAGAGGGAGGGTGAAAGACTTGGTGTAAGGTGTTGTGGGGGTCAGAATAGTGGCAGGGTTAAAGTGAATGAGTAGAGTAGGAACCAGAAGGGGGGAGGGGGCCGCGTTAGGGAAAAGGAGTGAGAGGATAGAGTTGAAAGGAGGAGAAGCAATAAGTAGAGGTCATGTGTTAGGTGGGTAAACCAGTCAGTACACATTTTGGGGGACCTGGACAAGTGTAGTGATAGGTAGGAGTAGGGGAAGGAAGAGGGATCAGAGCAAAGGGGGGAGAAATGGAAAATTCATAGAGGGACAGAAATAGACATTGAGGATATAGTGAAAAACTAGTTTAGATGGTGGCCACAAATAGTGAGCAATAGGGGTAAAACCACAATGAGAAACAATACAAAGAGCATGAAGGGCCCAAACCATCATTAGGAAGTCTGTAGCAACACTATGGGAGTGGTTAGGCAGTGGTCAGAAGAAATGACAATACATATTGCGAAGATATTAGCATAGGCTGGTAGTCTTGGTGGCAAGGATGTATCAGCGTTCCTGTTCAGTCCACAGGTCAGGATTATTAGTGGGATTGACGCTGTCTTCAGGTTAGGTTAAATGGTGTGAGTCCAGCCCAGTGAGCTGCCAGTGAAAGGAGACTTACAGAAAGTTTGGTGGAGGATTGGCGAGGTGGGAGCAGGTGTCAGGTCCCCCAGTGGGTGCTATGGTGTCCTTGAGTCTCGATGCACACACACACACACGAGGGCGGGGGCTCAGAGCCACATCAGCGGGCCGAGGGTCTGATCCGACGCCTGGATGTTCAGTCTCACATGAGGGGCCGGTGATCCGCCATTCCGGGTGAGCCTGGCAGGGGGCACTTCATCGCGAGAAAACCAAAGGCATGCACGTTGCGTGCAATCTTATGGCGCGACGTTGGGCAATACTCTATCCCTCCACCGCCATCTTAGGTCATCTCGCCGTCTCAAGAAGCAGGCCCCTCCACGAAATGGCCCCACAGCAGACTGGGGCCAAACGGGACCAGAGGAACCAGCGGACACTCAGGAGGTAGAGACAGCAGGAAGTCCGGGGGAAGCGGTCTTGGTTTCGGATTGCTGCCGGAGAGGTTACCAAGCTTGGCAGATCAGGGGGCCGCAGGAAGGCCCGCCAAAGATCAGTAGCGTCAGTGGGGATCCGGGAAGGCGTCGGCTGCGCACCCCGAGCCAGCAGCAGAGGAGGCAGTCAAGGGAGGGGAGTATCTGTTCCCAACTGGAGCTGAGACTGCCGGTCAACCTCACCCGATGTGTTGTTCTGGGGAGGGGGGCCAGCTCCACAGACGACCTGGCAGGCTGGGGAGGGCGAAACAGCCACGGGTCCAGGAGGTCACGTTGGGAGGATTGAGCTTCAGCAGCAGCTCTTAGAGGGAACCCGGAGGGAGACCGCAGCTTTGAAACGTAGGCCAGAAGATACTACAGGTCTAGCCGGCAGGAGGTCACCTCAGATTCTGGGTGAGAGCGGAGGGGTGAGGACTTCAAGACGCTCCAGCTCAGTGTGAGGAACTTGATACCTGGAATATTGGGATGAAGCCGCCCGTAGATCCTGGAGGTACGTCCTTGGTTTCAATAGGCCAGGGTGGCACCACGTCTCTGTTCGGAGGGCCAGTGCCAGGAGTGAGGAGGACCGGTCTTTAGGGCGGCAATGCTGAAAATCTCAAAAGTCAGGAGGTCGCCCCAACCCTAGTTCATTCAGAGTCAGGAGGGACCAGTTCAGGAGGGAAGCAGTGAGGCAGGTTCGGCGCTGGTTAGGAGACGCCAGGACAGGGAGGGAGCGTCAGTGTCACAGTGGACGTCCCACTGCAGTCAGCAGGAGAAGGACCACTTCCCTGTTCCACTGGCTAAACCAAGGGTGTCCCGACACTGCTGTTCGAAGCAATAGAAGATCTCAGCATTCTGGTGCCTCGGATATCGTCTCTGCAGTAAGGATCTTTTCGGAGATGAGTCTGTTGAAAATCCGTTGCTATGTAATCAGGTAAACAGGGGTAAAGTTACAATTTGGTAAACCCCAACCCGGGAGCTCCTTGATAGGGCTTCTACTTGGCAGCCATCTTAGCTCTCAGCCAGTTTGTTGACCTAAACATATGCGTAACTGGAATAGTGTAGCCATACTAATAATGTATGCATTACAAAGTCATCATAGAAAGCTACTCACAAAGAGACATAAGTATGTACCATGCAGACCCTATTGTTAAAATAACATTTATTGTGTTTAATTTGTTAAATAAGTGCAGGCCCATGTTTTTTCTTCCAAGCTCAAAACTGGTGCTTCCTGAAGATAGGGATGCAAGCTACAAGACTGCCTTGTCTTGATTCCACCTTGTGCCTCTTTTCAACCCCCCCACACTTGCAATCCCTCTATATCTCTCTCTTGTCACTCTTACAGGTTCTTTTTCATCTGTGCCTTCTTCCCTTGTCACTGGTTTCCGATCTAGTCTTGAATTATTCTTTCTCCCTTTTCTTCCATTCGCTCTCTGGGTCAACGTCTAATAATGAAACATTAGACTTAGTCCCTAAAAATTAATGCTGGTGCCAACTACCAGCACAAACTGGTATTCCGACAAAATGTCCTGCAAAAAATATTGCGAAACACAAGTAATGTGTCAAAAATATTGTGATGTCAAGAATATTGTGGGGCAGAGGTGTGGCCAAACGTCAGCCAAGATGGCTGCACAATGATCTAGCTCTGCAGAAGCCAGTTACATTATCCCTCACAGTCCGTCCTAATCCATAATGTACCGGTGGTCGGAGGACCAGCTACGAATATTATACACCCACAAGACCAAATTGGCACCATTCCAGAGATTCTGGGGCCCGTGGTCTGAGGAGAGCCATCCTTGTCTTTAGGGCTGTGGATGAATAGAGCACGCTCAGATTTCATTACAAGACCGGAGGCTACCATTATGCATATAACTTTTAATGCAACTCCAAACAGCCGCATATGTCACAAAGCAATAGTTCCAATGGAACATTCCTAACAAAACAATTCTAGTAAGCACTAGGCAATCAGCCTCTTTTAAATGCGGCTCCAAGCAGATCAGTCATGCTTTCTCTTACTCTCTTCTGACATTGTTTCTTATGTTTTTTATCACTACTTTTAACATGTATGTATTTACTATTTATGTATTTACTTTTAACATGTATTTACTATTTACTTTTAACATGTATTTACTCTTAACAGGTAGGTATTTACCCTAATACTGTTACCTTCTCCTAATATTAGTTGGTAAAATTGTAATGTTTACTTAAATTGCTTACTGTCCTTCACTCGGCACAGATTGCTTTCTTTCAGGCCTTCCGGAAGGCTTCGTTCCTTCCCCTCGCCTGTTCGGGCTTCCGACCTCCAATTTATGGAGGTCGGCTTCCCCTCGATGTTTCTGTTCTTTCCCGTTTCTTTCCTTCACCTAAACTAATTACCGATTGTTCTTTCCAATCCCGGCTGGTTTTTATTTGCCTTTATGCCCGGCCCGTCTTTGCCATTCGAAAACCCGAAGAAAGGCCCTTAGCAACACACGCGCTGCGTGTTGTGCCTGCCAACTTGCTTTCCTCGGACCGCGCACTCACAATGACCGTCTCCGAGCAACCAGCTGATCGCGATCGGGAAACTGCCAGTTTTTCCGATGCGATCAGCTGATTTTCACGAAGGGCCTCGCTTTGCACACATTTTAAGGCTTTTTAAGCTAAGAACTAGCTTAATTTAAACAGATTCTCAGTCCATTCATATCAAATATTCCATATATTAAAAAAAAAAAAAAAAGGGGGGGGAAATACTATTTAATTCATATTTAAAAAATAAATAAAAAAAAGAGGAGATCAGGAGAGAATTATTTATTATTTATTATTATACCTTCCTTCTCTTATCCATAATGTCTGATTCAGACTCAGAACAAGACAATGTTTCTCTCCCCAATATTGACAATGAGGCATTTAAATCTCTTATTCATAGAGAAATGTGATCTTGTATGTTCTCTACACTCTCCAAAGTCATGGCATCTAAGAGATCCCTTTCTCCCGAAGAGGAGGATGAATTTCAAGAGGGACTCGATAATGATAATGACCTCACTGATCTAAGGGGTAAAAAGACTAAAAAAATAAAAAATATTGACTCTACCCCTAAGAGCACTATTTCAGGTCCTAGTACCTCGGATGTCCCCAGCGGCACAACATATCAAGGTGTCCATCGCGGCACAACATATAAAGGTGTCCACCGCGGCACAAATTTTAAAGGTGTCCTCAGCGGCACAACCTATCCAAGTGCTCGAAATAATGATTCCATCTGCCATGATGATTTTGATAACCTTGTCCATGATAACTATAATGATACTACCTCAGATTTCCCTGATGAATACATCCTCGATTTGGATGAGGATGACCAAGATTTTGAATCTATTGATGATAATTTACCCTCCTCCTCAAAGGGTAGCATCTTAGACCCTCTTGGTCAAGAAATGTTTTCTCCTCTTAACATTAGACATCCTAGGAGCTCTGATTGGACTCCTTTGGAACACGTTAGCCAATTTATCACCAAGTGGATCAGGAATCCTCTTGAGAGAAATACTCGCAACCTCTTACGGATGGAATGCTCAAGACCTTCTATTGATGGCAAAGTCTGCCAAACACCCAATCTCGATCCAGAGTTGATAAAATATCTCTACAAACTCGGTAGGGATCCCAGGAAGGGTATGGAGAGATCCCTTAAAATTTGTCAGGACCGAGTTCTTGATATCTTAGGCCCCCTCACCAAAATTATTGATGCCGCTGAAGATAGTCACATCAATGGCTCCACCTTAGATACTAATCTTATCCGTGGTTGGAGTCGAAGGGCACTAGTCCTTTTAGGAAACGCAAATGCTGGTCTCAACTCCGAAAGAAGGAGGGTTGTGCTTACTAAAATTAGCCCAAAGTTGAGCGACTTAGCTGATAAAGAGCCCTCTCTCAATCCTAAAGGGCTACTTTTTGGTGAAGACCTAATCAAGACTCTAGGTAGATATGTGTCAACCTTTACTGCCCCAGATAGAGCTCATCAGAATATGAAGAAAGTCTTCAACCCCAATACTAATAACCTTTTTGGCAGGGCCGGAAGAAGGGGCCAATCTTTCGGCCATTTTAATCGTAGGCCCTACGGTAGATCCAGAGGCTTTGACACTAGAGGCAGTTACCAATCCTCCTACCAATCTCAATTTTACCCTTCAAGAGGAAGAGGCTTCCGTTCGAGAGGTTCCAGACCAAGAGGAGGACCTAACGACAACAACCCACAAAGTAAATGTTTCAATTCCTTCTTCCCCTCCCACGAAAGTGGGAGGCAGACTGAAATTCTTTCTCCACAACTGGAAACTTATCACTGTAGATCCATGGGTTCTGAACACCGTTACCGGTTTTACAATAGATTTCATAGATACCCCAATCCAACTTTCTTTCCCAAGAGTAATGTCTCTTTCTCCAGATCAAGAACTGATTATAGAAGAGGAGATTTCTTCAATGCTCCAGAAAGGCGCAGTTATAGAAGTCTCCATGGATTTTCTGAGGTTTGTAAGTGCTCTCTTTCTTGTGGAAAAAAAGGACAAAGGTTGGAGACCCGTCATAAATCTCAGGGAACTCAACAAGTTCCTTGTTTACAGACATTTCAAGATGGAAGGTATCCATCTTTTGAGAGATCTCTTGTTAGAAGGAGACTGGTTAGTCAAACTAGATCTCAAAGACGCCTATTTTACCATCCCTATGGCCAAGGAACATCAATCCTTCCTACAATTTATTTGGAAGAACCGACTTTATCAATTCCAAGCTCTTCCCTTCGGTCTCTCATCAGCCCTTTGGTGTTTCACCAAAGTAATGAGAGCTGTTGCATCCTCTCTAAGAGAGAAAGGGATTCGTATGGCTATTTACCTAGACGATATCCTTATCATGTCTCAAGACTTTACTCAAATTCTTCAAGATCTCAAAGTTGTTATGGATCTCCTAGAAAATCTCGGCTTTATTGTAAACAAAGAAAAGTCAATACTGTCCCCCTCAAAATCCATGGAATTCCTAGGTTTCACCGTAGACACCTCCAATTGTCTTCTCCTTCTTCCCCAGAAGAAGATTTCCAAAATCAAAAAAGAAATAAGACATGTCCTCAAACATCAAAATCTTTCCTTAAGAGAACTGGCCAGACTCCTCGGTCTTCTCTCTTCCTCCATTCAAGCCATCTTTCCAGGCCCTCTGAATTATCGAGCCCTCCAAAGGTTAAAAGGAAAAGCCTTGAGATCAGGTCTCTGGTACGGAGACCATGTTTCCCTGAATCAAGAATCTATTTCAGAACTAACCTGGTGGTTGGAGAATTTGGATGCTTGGAATGGCAGAGCAATATTCGGTTCAACACCAGATTTTATTTTGGAATCAGATGCGAGCCTTCATGGTTGGGGTGCCTGTCTCCTAGATCAAAATACTGGTGGAATTTGGTCTCGAGAGGAGTCTTCTCACCATATAAACTATCTGGAACTGACTGCGGGCCTTTATGCTCTAATGAGCTTCAAACACTCTCTTCAAGGCAGATCAGTAATTCTAAAACTGGACAATATTTCAGCTGTTACCTACATAAATCGTCTGGGTGGAACAAAGTCGAAGGACTTATCAAATTTAGCCAAAAAACTCTGGATGTTTTGTCTAGAACACAAAATATCTTTAAGAGCAGAATACCTTCCAGGAGATTCCAACCTTTCTGCAGATTGGAATTCCAGATTCCTCTTAGATCATTCCGATTGGAAACTCAACACCTTAGTTTTCAGATCCCTCAACTATTTCTGGGGTCCCTTTCAAATAGACCTTTTTGCGAGCAGACTGACTTTTCAACTAGATCCTTATTACAGCTGGATGCCCGATCCGGGTGCTCTAGCAGTCAACGCCTTTCTTCAATCATGGGTGGGAGTCAACGCTTATGCTTTCCCTCCCTTTGCCATGATCCAGAGGGTCCTCCAGAAAGTGACACATCAACATGCCTCCATTGTTCTGATAACTCCCTTTTGGCCTTCACAAGCCTGGTTCCCAACTACTCTAGAGATGTCTTACGATCTTCCCTTCCTAATTCCTTCCCTCAACAACCTTCTCACCGACATAGACGGTCAAATTCACCCTCTTGTTCATATAGGGAAGCTGAACCTTCTTGCTTGGAGAGTGTCAGGAGATCCAATGATCTCGCAAGACTTTCGTCTACAGCTTCAACTCTCCTCGGAGAATCTTGGGCTCCAGGAACACACTAACGGTATAACAACATCTGGAAAATATGGTTACGTTGGTGCTTGGAAAGGGACCTGGATCCCGTGGAAGCACCTATCGCTGATATAGTCAATTTTCTGGGAGAACAGTTCGATAGAGGTCTAAGCTATAGATCTATCAATTGTTATAGATCCGCTATTTCTGCTGGTCATTCCTTGGTCAACAGTAAAACGGTAGGTAAAAATCCTATCATTTGCATAATTCTTAAAAGTATTAGACTTAGAAGACCCCCCAAACCTAGATATCAATCTTTGCGGGATGTTAAATTAATTCTTGACCTTTTCTGTAATTGGCCAGATAACTCACTTTTGAACAGAAAGAATCTTTCTATTAAATTAGCTACCCTACTCTGTTTAATTTCATGTCGTAGAGTTTCTGATGTTAAAGCTCTAGATATTTCTTATAGATCTTATGATATGTTTGGAGTTAAATTTGAACTCCACAGAAGGACTAAAACTATGTCTGATTCCATTTTCTATCCTCGTTTTGATATTTGTAAAAAACTTTGTGTTGTGGATTGTATGAAACAATATGATTTGAGGATGCATGCTCTTCGCCCCTATGGTGTTAATCAGTTGCTTATATCCTTTGTTAAACCTCATAAAGGTATCTCCTCTACCTCTATGGGTCAAAATTGTTATGAATTTTGCTGGTATTGATCTAAATATCTTCAAACCACACTCTATCAGAGGTGCTATGGCCAGTAAGTCCTTTTGGTCAGGAGGTAAGTTGGATGATATTCTTAAAGCTGCTGATCGGTCGAATTCTAGAACTTTTGCTCATCATTATTGTAAACCAATCACTCATATGTCTGATGTTGTGTTACATAGCTACCAACATGCATAATGGTAGCCTCCGGTCTTGTAATGAAATTGCGATTCTCCTATTAACATGACTAGAGAATCTGGATTTCATTAAAGACACGGAGGCTAACATTATCCCTCCCACCCTTCCCTGGGTGGTTGATGATTAATATTTTACTTACTGTTTATTTCTTCTATATGTATTTCTATTTGCAATAATAATCTTGCCTTAACAATGAACATATTGTAATTAATAAAATGTTTTATTTAAATTCTTTTAATTCCTTTTCAGGATTTATCCTTTTTTATATTTCTAGATTTATTTACACTTCTTTCTTTTCAGATAACCTCTCATGAAGTTTTGTTCCTGATTCCTTCTCTACGGATCTTGGAGCTTTCACTTACCTTTCATCTACCTTGGTTTATTTGAAGTCTCATCGTTGAATTTCTCATTGGGACATTTCCTTCATCTCCTTTACTCCTTATTTAAAAGAGGCTGATTGCCTAGTGCTTACTAGAATTGTTTTGTTAGGAATGTTGCACTGGAACTATTGCTTTGTGACATATGCGGCTGTTTGGAGTTGCATTAAAAGTTATATGCATAATGTTAGCCTCCGTGTCTTTAATGAAATCCAGATTCTCTAGTCATGTTAATAGGAGAATCGCAATTTACCTCGGGCCTGAAGACAGGGAGCGTATAGACTGTGGTCCATCTGTGGTGAGATGCTGGGGAAATGCAGATGCCCCGCTTCCTTCTAATGATAACCCTACTCTGCTTGCACAGACTATCAACAATTTGAGGCCCATTGACACCGATCAACCCCTATAGCTTTGTGCTCTCTGATCAGCTACACACAGGTCTGGCCACATATCCTCCCACTCTCAATGTATCCAACTATGGGACACCCCTGGACAATACCAGCAACCTTGACACCCACTCCAACACTCACCGCAGACAATTGACCCCCAGAAGTCTTCACTTGCTCCCACCCTTACCTACAAGCTCACTGTAACTAATCCATATGATGCCCACATTATCACCTAAATTCTCAGCTGATGCACCCCCCCACCAAGGTAGACCTTATGCATCTCACCCAGACTGTCTTCAATCCATGTTCCAACAGCACAGGTCAACCCCATAGCGTAGCAATCTCTGCTCCCTCTTAAGCAGGACTTGCTGCGTGTCACCCCATCCTCAATGCAGGATGCTCCTATAACACTCTCACACAGATTCTGAACCAAATGGAGTGTAAACTCGACTCTCTTGCAGCTGACTTAGCGCATCTTAGACAGGATCTCTCATATCAGGCCATCCTTACTAGCTCTCACACTTACAAGAGTCAGAAACTGTCTCAACACACAGGTTCTCTGACAACCTTTCAAAGCATCCCCTAGCCCTCCACTCCACTGTGCAGGCTGGCCTACATGCCTTGTCATTCTCACTGCCCCTTATCCAGACAGGAAGTGGATGCTCTCTGCGAATCTTACCTCCCCAAGACTCAGACCATGGTTCACAACACTCCCTCCACAATCCCAGTAATAGAGGGAGTAAATAGAACCCCTGTAATTATAAATTCACCCAGACCTCCTGCTCAATTCACCACCATTCAGACTCTACAATCTGCTAAGGATAATCCCTGCCCTCTATCTTGCATGCTCGTCAACTGCAGATCGGCTGCACAACATGCTACAAATATCGCTGAAACCTTACTCGGTGAGGAAATTGATATCGCTTTCCTCACAGATTCTTAGCTCAATGACCACTCTCCCACCATACTTGACCAACTTACACCTATTGGTTTGGTTACTCCATCATTAGATATGACAGACTTGAAAGAACAGGTGGATGTCTAGCCAAAATGCACAAAGCTGAAATTCATCTTTCCATATTAAATAACGCAGAATTCTCGACTTTTGAATACCTCAGCGTTGATCTTAAAGATAAAGGCTCCCCGCCTATCAAACTTCACACCACCTACCACCATCCTGGTTATCCCGCCCTCTTTGCAAAAGAGTTATCTGACCAACTAACTCGATTCTCCTTAACTGACACAGAGGACGTGTTTTTGGGTGACTTTAACATTCATAGCAACAACGCCGAAGACTCTACAGTCAGGCGCCTCATAAACCTTCTTGAAATGAACGACCTAAAACAACTCTGCAATGTACCAACACACATCAAAGGCGCTGCTCTAGACGCAATTATGACCAATAATGAACTGGTCTCCCTCACTGCCATCTTACCCATTGACCGGTCAGACCACCATCTCATACTGTTCAATATTGATACCATCCTCAAACCAAACTCAGACTTAACAAATAAACCTAAGCAGTGGACCAGAAACCTCCAACAAGTCCCAATTACGGATCTAGAAGCCAAGATTTGTGAACAACTACGTCTCCTTCCTACTCATAACGTAAATGACCTCACTGCCCACTTCAACACTGCTGTAACAGAAGTTCTCACCAAGTTGCACCGCTCAAAATAAAACAACTAAAATCAATCCAATCTAAATCTTGGTTTAACTCGGACCTTAACAATGAAAGAAGACAACTCAGACAAGCAGAAAGGACATGGAGACAAAACCCCTCGTCATTACATCTAAATCTACTCAGAATGGCACGGTTGGCATACAAGAAGAACATTTTCAGAAAAAAGTCTCCTTCTTCCGCACCCAACTTGACTGTGCAAAGAATAGGCCCAGGGAACTCTTTAACATTGTCCAAAGACAAACTACGTCTTCCTCCCCACACAAAATATTAGCCTCTAATGAACAATGTGAAAAAATTGCTAGCTTCTTCATGGATAAAATTGCTAAAATTGAGCAATCCTTCCTTCAAGTCTCAACCCTTCCTTCCCTACTAACTATCCTCTCTGAAGCCCCCCCCCCCCCCACCCCATGGTTGTCCCACCACCTGATCATATCAATGATCAAATGGCCCAAAATGGAAAAAACTGCAACCTTTTTAACCCCCAATTGAAAAACAGCGCCAATTGGTCAGACTTCAAACCCATGTCAGAACTAGAATTCTTCAATATTATTGTGAAATTAAAGCCCACTTCTCACACCAAAGACCCTCTCCCTGCAAAAATAGTACAGAACCTAAACCACATAATTTCCCCGTGTTGGACAAAAATCATCAATACTTCTTTCGCCTCAGGTTGTACACCAGATTTCCTCCAGCTAGGTCAAATCACACCCATTCTTATAAATCTCAGGGCAGACCCAAATGATCTCAACAACCTTAGACCCCTCTCCAACCTCCTGTTCCTAGCCAAAACTATGGAAAAATGCATCTTAAAAACTCAATCTGCATATAGGGGAATCCAGCCTACTTGACTCCTTCCATCAGGGTTCAAGAAAGGCTGTAACACAGAAGCTGCCATGCTCAATATTGCAGATGACATCAATAGATCCTTAGACGTAGGAGATGCATGCCTAGGTATCCTACTTGATTTATCAGTGGCTTTTGATTCAGTTAATCATCCAGCCTTACTGGAATCACTCATGATCCGATCCGGTATCAATGGCACAGTTTTAAAATGGTTAACATCTTACCTACAACACCAGTCACAACAAATCAGAATCAAGTCTTGCCTTTCGAAACCCACACCTGTCACTCTTGGAGTCCCCCAGGGCTCAATACTCTCCCCTTCACTTTTCAATCTCTTCATGGAACCCCTTACTATCATCCTGAAACAAGCAGGGATCAAATATCACCTCTATGCAGAAGACACTCAACAAAATCAAATCACCCAGAAACATCCTACATCTCAACGTCACACTGAGTAAGACACTGAGTAAGATACAATCTTGGTTTAACTCCAACCATCTAAAATTAAAACCAATCAAAACAGAAGTTATTCTGTTCTCCACAAAAGTAACCACCTCCCAAACCAATACTGGATCAGTGACCTGAAGGTTCTAAATTGTTCTCTCACTCTATCCATCTCGGCTAAATCCTTAGGCTTCACCCTGGACAAAAACGTGTCAATGAAGGATCACATTAAAAACTCAGTCAAAGGAGCGCTTTACACACTAAAACACCTAAAAGAAATCAAACCATTCATTCCCTCAGATGATTTCAAGTGGGTCGTTCAATCTCTGGTCCTCGCCAAACTTGACTACGGGAATGCTATCCTCACGGGGACCCCGAAAACTCACCTCGCTCCCCTCAGACCAGTACTAAACATGGCAGCCCGGCTCATAACAGTTATTAAACGGTATGAACACATCACTCCTGCCCTCAAGACCCTTAACTGGCTTCCCATTGAAGGAAGATGCTTGTACAAGACTGCCTGTATCACCCACAAAGCCCTTCTCTCAAATGCCCCTGAATATTTAGACAACAAACTCACAAAAGCAGGAAGAACCAGATCGCTTAGAAGCTCCAACACACTTCTCATCGTTCCTCCCAAACTAAAACAGAAATCAGCCCAGGCTCTTTTTTTACAGGTGATGCTCCCAGCATATGGAACTCTCTCCTGAGGGACCTACGATAAAACCCCTCCTTCTCTGGCTTCAAAAGAGACCTGAAACGCCATCTCCTCAACAATTACTTGAAGACATGAGCAATTCTGAACTCATTTCTAATAGTCTCTCTTTCTTAGCTCAGACCCCGTTGAACAGTTGCCTGTTTTTAGGTCTCGCCTATTAATCCCGCAAGGGATAATAGACGAGAGTATAGAGGCCAAACCAAGGTCTGAAACCATCGCGGATTTCGGACAGTTCGTGTGGTGCACTAGTGCGGAAAGCGTGTCCACATCAAACCCATCAGCCTCCCTCCCACAGGCATCTGAAGCTTCCCCAGCGGCCTCAGGCATTCACCCCAGCACGCGCTCTGCCTCACTTCTCCTCCCCCCTAATTACATCTCTGCTGTTTCACTCACTTTCACGGCCGCGAGGCCGTGCTTCAAAGGGATCAGCTCCCTGCTCCCCCGCCTCCCTAGTTTTATTTACATTTATGGAGTTAGATGTGTAGTGGCGCAAGTGGAACCAGGGTAATACTTGTGTGTTCTCTGGCCTCCTTCGGTTTACATCTGCCCAGGTTTACTTTTCAGTCCGGCTCGCAAGTTATTGTAGAAGGATTGTTCTGATGCACTTTACCTCTATGTAGCCGATTCGAATTTCTTAGCACTTCACCATTGTTCATCTACACCTTTGCCAATTGCCCCACTGATCCCCCGCCCACCAACCCCCCCACAGCAATGCCATGAGCTTGTTTTATAAAGTGACGGCCGCAAGCCTCTTCCAGCTATAGTCCGCGCCTTACAGCAGCCCTTACACGCGCAGCGGCTTTCACTTTTGCCGCCGCGCGTGCGTGCGCACCACTCGTTCTTCCCCCCACCACATATTTCGGCCAATGCTTGTTTTATAAAGTGACGGACACAAGCCTCTTCCAGCTACAGTCCGCGCCTTACAGCAGCCCTTACACGCGCAGCGGCTTTCACTTTTGCCGCTGCGCGTGCGTGCGCACCACTCGTACTTCTCCCCCACCACATTTTGCGGCCAATGCTTGTTTTATAAAGTGACGGACTCAAGCCTCTTCCAGCTACAGTCCGCGCCTTACAGCAGCCCTTACACGCGCAGCGGCTTTCACTTTTGCCGCCGTGCGTGCATGCGCACCACTCGCGCTTCTCCCCCACCACATATTGCGGCTAATGCTTGTTCTTCTTGACAGACTTTTCTACACATACCAGCCGTTTTTCTGTTCCAGGGCCGGCAGACAGATAGCCACTTCCCAGGGAGCTCACAAAGGATGTCTCGCCCGGCCCTATCTCTGCCACCATCAGCCATGAAGCTCTGTTGTCCGCCAGACAGACCATTTGGGTAACGTGAAGTTAAGGGTGTCCAGCCAACATCCTTACTATATGGCTGTTCGAATTTGTCCCACAAGCAACTGACTTTTTTTGTTAGATAGTGCTTCATATCACACTTCGGTCGTTTCGATGCGCTGTTTAAGACAGGTGCTACTTTTACTCACTACAATGGTATTCAATTTATCGACCCTGGAAGGATGGAGCCCTGTGTCCCCCTTGTCGGGATCTGAACTTGGGAACTGCAGAACACTGCAAGTATCAGGCCTTTTCTTTTCACTAATAACTTTTTTATGCTGTCTCAGCTGCAATTATTTCTTGGCTGGAAAATGCTAATGCACTTTTTGTAGGTCCTTTTGTGTCACCCCTCTAGCCTCTGAAACCGTTTTTAGGTCGAGCGACCTATCTCAATGCGCATGCGCATTGAGCGGGAGCTCGATATAAAGGGGCTTAAACAGAGGTTTAACTAGCTGGCGATTTGGTGCTGTGCCCGTGCGCTTTTAGGTCAATGCGCAAGCGCATTGACCTAAAATGCACGTGCACAGCATCAAATCGTCAGCCATCTGTTGCCCAGCTTGGTGCCGCTCCACCCCCTGCGGCATCAAAGGCTTTCACGGCCGGCCGGCCGTGCTTTCAGTTTGCCGCTCCACCCCCTGCGGCATCAAAGGCTTTCACGGCCGGCCGGCCGTGCTTTCAGTTTCAGGAGCCTGCATTGTTTTCACGGCCGGCCTCCGGCCGTGACTCGCATTTCTCCCAGCGCTGCCTTGTTATTGCCTTACAATGTTCAGATCTCTTCCAGGCTCCATTAAATATGTGCACGAGACATGTCTTTGAGGTGCTGAGAATGTCAGATATCCGCAGATGCCACTACACTGAACTGAGGGGAGCTCTGTACATATAATGTATGTTTATACATATCTTCACATTCTCCGAAACCTCACTGCGCATCAAACCTCTTTCAAGCATCACAGCATCAAGTCATACACGTCACTGTGTTAAGCCCCGGAAATAACCTTTAACATATGTATTGAGTTGGATTCATTTTGCATAAAATAAACTGTGCACTACATAAAAAACCTTTTACATCGGAATTCTATTTATTCTTTTATTTTTGTTATCTTTTTGTCGAAGGCTCCCGCATCACGCACCTTGGTCTGCATTCTTAAGATTTGCTTATAATGTATGTTTATACATATCTTCACATTCTCCGAAACCTCACTGCGCATCAAACCTCTTTCAAGCATCACAGCATCAAGTCATACACGTCACTGTGTTAAGCCCCGGAAATAACCTTTAACATATGTATTGAGTTGGATTCATTTTGCATAAAATAAACTGTGCACTACATAAAAAACCTTTTACATCGTAATTGTATTTATTCTTTTATTTTTGTTATCTTTTTGTCGAAGGCTCCCGCATCTCGCACCTCGGTCTGCATTCTTAAGATTTGCTCCTCGGGTCTCCCCTGTGCTTAGCCTTAATGATCAACATAGAAAGCGCTTCCTCAGGGATCCCTCGCATCCCGCCAGGCGCTGCAGCTTCTTAGACATCCCCCAACTACGTTCACATCTGAGCCCAACTGCGCCCTCTGTCTGCAGTTTCATGTCAGGTGTTTCATTCAACATGCAACGCGTTGAGACTGCAGGGCGTCACTCAAGTCCTCCTGGAGCAGAATAAGGAAAGCAACTCCAGCAATCCCCCCGCCCCACCCCCAAGTAGTTTGTTTTTATTACGCTTTCTTTCGTTCTCTCCTTCCTCTTTGTCCCTTCCTCAGCCTTCCATTCATACTTCTCTCCATTCTTCATCCCTTCTTCTGTTCCTCTTCCTCTTTTACCCCCTTCATCCACCCCCTTAGTTATTACTCTCCTCTTTCATTCTTTCCTTCTTCCCTTCGTTGTTTCCTTTCTTCATCGCATCCATTCTTTCTTTCCTCCTCGCTGTCATCTTCCTCCCTTCGCATAGTTTCTTCCACTCCTCCCTTTCCACTTCCTTCCTTCTTCCCACTCACTCTCTCCTCGCCTCTTCTTTCTTCCTCATCATTCTTTTTTAGGTCTCGCTGAACCAACCCTCTCACCCTGACACACCCTCACCCTCCCTCACACATCCACCACCACATCCACCACCACCACATCCACCACATGCACCACCACCGCATCCACCACCACACCCACCACCACATCCACCACACCCACCACCACCACATCCACCACCACATCCACCGCATCCACCACCACCACATCCACCACCACCACATCCACCACCACCACCACCGCATCCACCACCACCACCGCATCCACCACCACCGCATCCACCACCACCACCGCATCCACCACCACCACCGCATCCACCACCACCGCATCCACCACCACCACATCCACATCCACCACCGCATCCACCACCACCATCACTTCCACCACCATCACTTCCACCACCACATCCACCACCACATCCACCACCACATCCACCACCACTTTCACCACATCCACCACCACTTTCATCACATCCACCACCACATCCACCACCACCACCTCCAACACCACCTCCACCACCACCTCCACCACCACCTCCACCACCACCTCCACCACCACATCCACCACCACATCCACCCCCACATCCACCCCCACATCCACCACCATCACCACCACATCCACCACCACATCCACCACCTCCACCACCACCATATCCCCCAGATCCACCACCACCACATCTATGTGTGTGTGTTTGTGTGTGTGTGGCTGTGTGTGTGTGTGTGTAGGTGCAAATGCAATGTTCTTGGATTTTCGTCACAATAAAATACACTGAACATAATCTTCACAAAAGTTATTTACAAACGTTTAAGCTATTGCCATTATAAATTACAATAAATTTTATTTAAGTATTAATTATTTACAAAATTAAAAGCCATTGTTATTTGCAATATCAATACATCTAAGTCACGTAAATACAACACACATTGCATTACAAATGCTGTAGGTGTCACATTTGCGAAAGTTAAAACTATTGACATTGTAACTGACAAAGCTATTACTTTTGCTATTTTCAAAACCAACACATAAATAAAAAAAGTGTCATTTACAATACCAATTGCTCAAACTTTCCTAATGCGAGACCTATTGCATTTCCAATGCTTGTTCACCCTCCAGAGATTTAATCTCGACACTCTTTTTTTATTATTGTTCGTCATTGGCTTTGCACTTCCCTTCCCAATTTAAATGTACATGGATAACATACGGGTGCTTACCCGCAAAAACCACTTGCTTGTCTATCCCCAAAACTCTTCCTGTCCGGAGGATCCGTCTAGGTTGGCTCGCAGTCAGACGCTGCCTAAATTAGAAATCCCCAGACCTAGGCTTATAGCAGTGTTTTTCTCCTATTCTGTTCATCTCCGGCCTAGAACATCTCAGATTTTGTTAACTGGTAACAACTATTTGTCAGACGTTATTTTCAAAGTGATATTTTTAGGGCTTTTGTATTGCATTTTGCTTCTAATCTTCTGAATATAGTTTTATTGCACTTTAATTTGAGGTCAAATATAATGCTTTTTCTTACAACTGCTGAAGTTTTAATGCACAGAACCCCAGCTACCGCTCGAGGTGACAGTGTGCTTTTTGATAGTCATTAATAAAATACATGAATAAATATGGTGATAGTGAGTATGTAACCGTCAATTTGTACACATGGGCTGGGTGTTTAGCCCTGATCTGCAGCATGAATGGTACAGAGAACTCACCCCTAGTGGGCAGGTTACTTCTGGAAACGGGCACATCTGTGAAATGTGTTGCAGTCTTCATATGATGCTAAACTGGGGCTCAAAATGCTGAAGGGATCTGTAGAATATGGAACACTGTTGGACATCATCTTCAATCTGGCCAATTTTAGGTCAGGCTTGTTTCCTTTATTTTCATTCCCCTTCTCCTTTCAGGCCGTCTCATCCATTTTTGCATCTTCCAGATCACTCCTCTATCCCGCTGGTCATTCCTATTTTTCCATTCCCCTCTTTGCTATTTTCTTCCATATTTCTGCCGCCTCTCCCTTCTGCGTTTTACGGTTTCTATGTTGTCCTCTCGCCTCTATTTCAGTTACGCACCTCATCCCTCCATCTCCCCGCCTCTCCCATATCCCAGGCATCCTCCCCTCCTCTGACGTCTCCCCCTTTTCCTCACACCCCTTCACACTTCATCCTCTGACTGGCCGTGTCCCCACTATCTATCGATCGCCCTCACTCTATTGATCGCCCTCACTCTATCTATCGCCCTCACTTTATCTATTTATCTATCTATCGCCATCACTCTATCTATCGCCCTCACTCTATCTATCGCCCTCACTCTATCTATCGCCCTCACTCTATCTATCCCCATCACTCTATCTATCGCCCTCACTCTATCTCGCCCTCACTCTTTTGAGACAACTTACGCTGTAAGCACGCCTTGTATTCTCTATGACCAGCTCAGGTCCTGCATTTAGCGCTGCTCCTGCCACCAACTAGTTTGTTTTAATCTCGCCGACGTAGGCTCATGTTTAAGGGCTCCTAGCGGTTTTTAACACTTGTTTCTCTGCACTTTAATGTAATTTGTATGGCACAATTGTATTTTGATTAGAATTTACCTTTGTGTTCTGGTTCATGGCGTGTTCCCTGTTCCACCACTGAGTCTTCAGTTTGTTGTGGAGGGATAGATCGGCACAGCAGGAAGTGTGCTACTCCACTTCCGGTTTGGACGGAGGTTAGCAGTCTAGCTGCTCGCCTCCACCAGTACAAAAACCCCTGACTTTCGATCAGTCCCTGGATTCTTTTGAGACAACTTACACTGTAAGCATGCCTTGTATTCTCTATGACCAGCTCAGGTCCTGCATTTAGCGCTGCTCCTGCCACCTACTAGTTTGTTTTAATCTCGCCGACGGAGGCTCATGTTTAAGGGCTCCTAGCGGTTTTTAAAACTTGTTTCTCTGCACCTTAATGTAATTTGTATGGCACAATTGTATTTTGATTAAGAATTTACCTTTGTGTTCTGGTTCCTGGCGTGTTCCCTGTTCCACCACTGAGTCTTCAGTTTGTTGTGGAGGGATAGATCGCAACAGCAGGAAGTGTGCTACTCCACTTCTGGTTTGGACGGAGGTTAGCAGTCTAGCTGCTCGCCTCTACCGGTACAAAATCCCCATGCCTCCATCGACGCGCAGCGGGCGCGCCCAAGGCAAGCCCGTCTGCACCCGTCCGCACCTGTACTGGGCCCAGGGCCTCTTACCCTGGCCTCACGGCATCCCATTCCCACGGTACCACTTTATGCTATTCCACAACGCAGCTCAAGGAATTCAATTCACATGCTGCTAGGCACCTCCGTCGGCCTCTGCCACTCTCTACTTGTCTCACTTCCGCGCCATTCCAATGCTCCTTGTGCACTTACACACTTCCTTCTCCCCTTCCCTCTACCCACACCGCTTTGCCTATTCCCCGGGCTCTTTTCTACGCGGCACTTATCAACGCCTGCTCTCTCCCCAAACATAACCTGGACATCATGGAATTTATCACCAGCCATGAACTCGACATCTTGTTCATTACAGAGACCTGGGGTGACGCCTCTTCTGGTCCGGACTTCTGCGCGGCTATACCAGAAGGTTTCTGTGTAAAAAGACATGATAGACCCACTGGGAGGGGTGGCGGGCTAGCCATTATCCACAAAGCCTTATACCCTACCAAAATTTAACCCATTCATCGTTCTGATTGTGAAGCCCTCACTTATTCCATCGCCCTCAATAACAACCAAGTCTTTAAAGGTACCCTCCTTTATCGTCCCCCAGGTCCCCGTAATCGCTTCCTCTCAGCTCTTGATGGGCTGGTTGAACCTTGTTGGGGCCCTTCCGACTACACCATACTAGGAGATTTTAATTTTCATCTCGACTCATCAAGTGATAAGGACACTATCCAACCCATCACTGACCTCCAAGCGGTTGGACTACATCAGTTAGTATTAGTCCCCACCCACCAAGCAGGTCATACCCTTGACGGGCTGTTTACCAATAACCCCGATATCACGTTGCTCACTGTTCTTCCCCTGGTCTGGTCTGACCACACTGCAGTTATTTTCACTATCAAAGCCCACAGCCCCAATCCTCCTCAGGCTAAGAGGCATACCACCAAGACCGTTCGAGCTTGGAAAAATTTAGACATTCCTCTGCTCACCCATACTCTTCCTAACTCTCTTTACGAGGTCTCCTCTAATCCCAGCCTAGCATCCAACATGTACCAAGACTGGCTCCATGATGCTCTCAATTTGGTAGTTCCAACCAAATCGATCTTTCCTAACCGAACCACCCCGTCGGCACCATGGTTTACAGAGGACCTCAGACTTCAGAGACAGTACTGCAGAAACCTGGAGAGACATTGGCGGAGACACTATAATCCACAGGACAAGCAAACATATAAGGATGCATTAGCCATATACAAACGATCTATTGTTACGCATAAAAGTTCCTTCTTCCTATCCCAAATTGAGTCCGCCCAAAATTCCACCAAGAAGCTGTTCCAGGTAGTCAATACCCTCTCCAACCCTCCCTCATCTCCGGCTATCGAGACTTCACAAGATCTTTGTAATTCCCTAGCCATATTTTTTGCCACCAAGGTATCTTCCATATATTCAGCTTTTTCCTCTCAAACTCACACGACGGTTGTGATCTGAACCCCCACTCACATCTTTTAGCCCCACATTCTCTAATTTTCAGACTGTTCCGGCTGAACAGATCAGCAAGCTCATTGTTTCCATTAGATCAGGTTCCCCTTTAGACCCTTGCCCACCCTCCATACTTAAACTCTTCCCTGAGGTCATTACGCCACCTCTTACCGATATTTGAAACTCCATGTTCCTTACAGGCTCCTATCCGACCATGTGGAAGAAATCTGTCATCAACCCCCTTCTCAAAAAACCCTCCCTTGATCCCTATGCATCAGTCAACTACAGGCCCATAGCTTGCTTCCCCTTCCCTGCCAAAATATTTGAATCACTCATGAATCTTCAGCTTTCCGAATACATTAACCAACACAATCTCCTAAACGAAACTCAATTTGGGTTTAGGCAGGGTCATGGTACAGAAACCGCCCTGATAAAGGCAACCGATGAGATCAGGGCAATCCTGGACCAAGGTGGGGCAGCTGTCCTTATACTCTTAGATCTTTCCGCTGCCTTTGACACGGTCGATCATTCCATCCTGATCAACTGTGTCTCAACCTTGGGGATCAACCATCTGGCCAAGGATCTGCTTGCCTCATTTCTTACCAACCGCTCCCAAACAGTAAAGCTGGGCACTTTTTACTCGCCCATTTTTACTCTTCCTTGTGGGGTGCCCCAGGGATCATCGCTGAGTCCGACACTATTTAAGATCTATGTGTCGGACTTGGCGAGGGTCATCAAAGCGCACGGGCTGAGTTTAACCACCTATGCTGACGACACCCAGTTGGTGTTGGCTGTGCATAAGGATGGAGCAGCAGTTGCATCCAGATTCCAGGAGGGTATGCTAGCTATCAGCTCCTGGATGTCGAGCAACTGCTTAAAATTAAACTCAGATAAGACCAAGGTTATGACCTTTGGCAACCTTTCTCCTGGATGGTCTCCTACCTGGTGGCCAAACAAAATGTGTCCCCCACCAGAACCTGTTGCCAAGGTCAGAAACCTCGGAGTCATCTTTGATGACAGACTGTTATTTAATCATCACGTTAACACAGTGGTCTCCTCTTCTTTCTATATGTTGAGGAAAATTAAGAAGCTACTCCCTTATCTACCAGCATCAACAGGAAAAACTCTCATCACCACCCTCATTTTTTCCAAGATGGATTATTGTAACGCTCTATTCCTTTATGCTCAGGAAAGGATCCTGAACAAGCTTCAATCGATTCAAAACGCGGCAGCCAGAGTTCTGCTTGACATCCCTAAACACAAATCCATTTCCGCCCCCATACGTCATCTTCATTGGCTGTGTGTCAGAAATCGAATTAAGTTCAAAGCACTTTGTATTGCTTACAAAGCCATTCATAACATCTCAGGACCTCGATTCCTAAAGAACGCTTTTCATGTCTACATCCCCGGCAGATCCCTCCGCTCATCCTCCACTTGCCTTCTAGCAGTCCCAAGGACAAAAACGTCCTGCTGGGGAGACAGACGTTTACTAGTTGCCACCCCCAAGCTCTGGAACACCCTTCCTCTCGCCATCAAAACCAGTCCCACCCTCACTGTGTTCAGGAAACAACTCAAAACATGGCTCTTTAATCAATGATTCATTAATTTCTTCAGCGTCTCCTTGTCTGAATTTACAATCCTATGTGCCGAGACACCTCAGGGTATTTGCGCGCAATGCAAATCACCTAAACATAAACATAAACATAAACTCTATCTATCTATTGCCCTCACTCCATCTATCGCCCTCACTCTATCTATCTATCTGTCTGTCTTTCTATCGCCCTCACTCTATCTATCGCCCTCACTCTATCTATCTATTGCATCACCACAGTATCACTCCGCACCACCACAGCATCACTCAGCACCACCACAGCATCACTCAGCACCACCACAGCATCACTCAGCACCACCACAGCATCACTCAGCACCACAACAGCACCACCACAGCATCACTCAGCACCACCACAGCATCACTCAGCACCCCCACATTATCACTCAGCACCAACACAGCATCACTCAGCACCACAACAGCACCACCACAGCATCACTCAGCACCACCACAGCATCACTCAGCACCACCACAGCATCACTCAGCACCACCACAGCATCACTCAGCATCACCACAGCATCACTCCGCACCACACAGCATCACTCAGCACCACCACAGCATCACTCAGCACCACCCAGCACCACCACAGCATCACTCAGCACCACCACAGCATCACTCAGCACCACCACAGCATCACTCAGCACCACCACAGCATCACTCAAGGGCAACCACAACATCACTATGCGCTACCACAGCATCACTCGTCGCCACCACAACATCACTCAGCGCCACCACAGCATTAATCTGTGCAACCATTCAACAACAACTGGTTCAAATATGTTCTCTCAATGTTTCAAGCTTTATTACAACTGTCACAAAAAGATGTTTTTTTTTCACTTCTGTTCTTGGATTTTCGTCACAATAAAATACACTGAACATAATCTTCACAAACGTTATTTACAAAAGTTTAATATATTGCCATTATAAATTACAATAACTTTTATTTAAGTATTAATTATTAAAATAAATTAAAAGCTATTGTTATTTGTAATATCAATACATCTACGTCACGTAAATACAACACGTATTGCATTACAAATGCTATAGATGTCACATTTGCGAAAGTTAAAACTATTGGCATTGAAAATGACAAAGCTATTAATTTCGCTATTTTCAAAACCAACACATAAATAAAAAAATTGTCAATTACAATATCAATAGCTCAAACTTTCCTAATGCGAGACCTATTGCATTGCAAATGCTTGTTTTGTTTGCTTCTATTCTGTCTTTGTCTCTCTGGACTCATAATGTGCGAATTGACCACAATCAGTAACCACCCTCATGCCCTAACTATTTTCTATGTATATATTTTGTGTATTCCACCCGCATTGCCTAACAATTTTTTCCTGTGTATATATTTTGTGTGTACTTGAATCTAAGATTGTTGCGCATCACATGCTCAGTGACAGAATTATTGCCTTCCTCTCGATTCTGTATAGTTCTCTGATTCCTTCGGGTCTAGCTAGTGCTCTATAAAACCTATAAGATAAAATAAAATAAATAAATAGAATGCAACAGTTAATAAAAAGATTCACCCCCCCCAAAAAAAGAATGTTGTGGGGCAGAATATAAAAGGTAAAAATATAAAGTTGTATCTCATATTTTTTATATGATTGTATATATCAATTAAATTTATTTGATAACTGTTATTTTAGTATTATACATTATTAGCATTGTAACAATTGTGTTTAATATATTTTGTAAAAGTTTATATAAAATGTAATTTTTTTTAATTGAATTACACATTTTCATTTAGTTAGTTGTATCTCATATTTTTTATATGATTGCATATATCAATTAAATTCATTTGATAACTGTTATTTTAGTATTATACATTATTAGCATTGTAATAATTGTGTTTAATATATTTTATTATATTTTGTAAAAGTTTATATAAAATGTAATTTTTTTTCAATTGAATTACACATTTTATTTAGTAGCGGGTTGTTTGGTTTGTAGTCAAATAGAGGGGAATGGTTTTTAATATGACAAATATTATTTTTAATGTATAATTAACTTTTTTATTTAATTTAATTAAATCATTGAAAATGATGTACATTATTGTAATTTGTTGATTTCTTTTTGTTATTTAACTGGTTGATTAATGTAATATTTAATTATAATTCATTTTTATTGCATTTTATTTTTTTAATTGTGTTAAATTTATTGTAATAGTAATTAAATCATTTATTTAAATTTTCTATTACTTTTAATTATTTTACAGTGTTCATTTTTAAGGTACCATGGTGTGAAGTGTTTCAATTGAAGATATTGTAAATATGTTTATAAAGAAATTTTATTTTATTTGTTATATAAAAATAATTTGTATTACATTTATATGTTTTATATTTAATGAATGTATTTATTACTTTAAATATATTTTGAGCATTTTCATTTTTTGTCTGCAGTGAAATGTTTTATTTAAGAAATGTAGACAAGACAATAGTAAAGTTGACCCCTACAAAGTCCAACACTTTCCTCAAGTAGCTAAGACTGAAGTGGAAATAGTAAACCTGACCCTTCCAATATCCTACACTTTCCCTACTGTTGTCAAAATCAGTGGCAATAGTAAACCGGACCCCTCCAAAACTCACCCTACTGTTAATTAGGTTGGGGGTGGGAGTGGTGGATTGAAACACTCCAAGTAGTGTTTTTTATCTGATTTTTTTCCATATAGTTTTAATGTATATTTTTTGTTTTAATTATAAAAGTTAAATCTTTGTAATATTTGTATTTATTTTTATTTTGTTATTTGATATTGTTATCTTAATATCTAGTGCCTGTAAGTATATTTAATTGTAATTCTTTATTATTTCTATTCAAATTATAATTTTATCATTTTGTATGTTATGTTAATTATTGTTTGTGATTGTTTTAAACTATATATTTTTTCTATTTGTAAGTTATACATTTTAAAATATTTTTCATATTATAAGCCCTACATTTTTCTTTTCCCAGTTCGAACGGTCGGAAAAATCAAATATATACCAGATAATAGTAGGAGAGTTCTGAAGTGGGGAAGCATTAATTTAACTTTTCTTGGCCCACCTATATATCAATCTATCATGGACGAATCGGAAAGGGTTTTGCTTTCTACAGGCAGTGCCAATCTGTATTCTGTAATCAACTTCTTTGAACAAATGACCTCCAAAACAGCAACATTTTGTCCATACCAAGCACAAGGAGTATTCATATTAACTCCCATTAATATCTTGGATTGGTATGATGACAAATGTAGACGCACAAAAATTATCTGTGTGCATTTTAGCCAAAAAGAGATTGCAACTTCCTGGTCGGAGGTGTAGAATTAAGAAGTGTAAAATATAAACAACTGGTGACAAGAAAGAAGTGAGTGTATTATAATATGATTTGGGAGGAACTAACAAAGGTGGTAGATCTGAATGACATTACAAAGTTCTGGAAATTGGTGGCTCGGGTTACAAGAAAGAAATAATGGGCCTGATTTATATGCTGGCGTAGAGGGAACTCCATCATGATTGCACCAACATTATTGTCCACCCACCCGATTTACAGTGGGACAGTCCATACGTTTCGTGACATGCAGACTACTCCATCTCTGCCGTGGTCTAACCCCTCTTACAGAGTAAGGGCCATCGGAGATTTGGATATATATCAATCAACCTAATTTAGAAGGGTGGACATACAGCTGATTTTCATTGCCCATCACTTTAGCGCCAAGAAACCGCCAGGTATATGAGCGCTTTACAAATGTTTTTAAATTCAAATTCAAATCACTGCCTGCAAAAACGTGGGATTTTCTTTTTTTAAATAACTTTGAAAAACTTGGGATTTTCTTTTTCGAAAATAAAAAAGTGTAGATTTAACATATGCCTTCAAACTAAAATGCACTTCCAGGACAGCGGTTCCTGAAAATGCAAGAGATTAAAGTAGGAGCAGAGCCCTTCTCTAAATACTATGGGTTAAGTACACTCACTATGGCAGAAGTAAAGTACTCACCATGCGACATTAGTTGCTACCTCTACCAATATTTAAATCAGCCTCTATATGTTCAACCCCATTCAGTGAGTCCAGACAATGTTGCTACAACCCCTAATGCTGCAAGCCAAGCTTCTCCTTTAAAGTGGAAAAAGTGGAACGTGCAATACAGTCGCAAAAGTAATTTAATGCAATCCAAAGTTCCAAGGATATGCTTATTTCTTGGTGCAGTGCCATTCTAGTCCTCCTTAACCAAAAAGGTATCCACGTGGTTCCCTCAAATTATCGCCCACTTTCACTTTTGGACGTGGCTGTTAAAATCTACAATTCATAAAGGGGGTGGTGATGGACAGAGTATCTGAATTAAGCAGAACACTCCTACCCAGTCAAAAGATCAGGGCTTGATCCATCACAGTTTTTTAGCTCACTGCACCATCCCAGCTCAGAACCTGGCTACATGCAAATTAGTCTGACCCTGGCCCAATGCATCATGGGAACAGGGCAGACCAAACTACCAAGCCAATTCTTTACTGGAAAGGAAACAAGCTTCCGGGGACCGGTTCCTGGCATTACAGCCGTCTTCGGCCCAGCTTGCTTGAATCCTGATGGTGCAGTGAGCAAGGGACTCACATCTGAGCATACCCTTCCACACTTGTGGTGGCCAAAACGATTCATAAAGGGGGTGGTGATGGACAGAGTATCTGAATTAAGCAGAACACTCCTACCCAGTCAAAATATCAGGGCTTGAGCCATCACCGTTTTTTAGCTCACTGCACCATCCCAGCTCAGAACCTGGCTACATGCAAATTAGTCTGACCCTGGCCCAATGCATCATGGGAACAGACCAAACTACCAAGCCAATTCTTTACTGGAAAGGAAACAAGCTTCCGGGGACCGGTTTCTGGCATTACAGCCGTCTTCGGCCCAGCTTGCTTGAATCCTGATGGTCAGACTAATTTGCATATAGCCAGGTTCTGAACTGGGATGGTGCAGGGAGCTAAAAAACGGTGAGCTGTTGACTGGGTAGGAGTGTTCTGATTAACTCATCACCACCCCCTTTTTGAAATTATTTTGGCCACCATGAGTGTGGAAGGGTATGCTCAGACATGAGTCCCTTGCTCACTGCACCATCAGGATTCAAGCAAGCCGGGCCGAAGACGGCTGTAATGCCAGAAACCGGTCCCCGGAAGCTTGTTTCCTTTCCAGTGAAGAATTGGCTTGGTAGTTTGGTCTGCCCTGTTCCCATGATGCACTGGGCCAGGGACAGACTAATTTGCATATAGCCAGGTTCTGAACTGGGATGGTGCAGTGAGCTAAAAAACGGTGATGGATCAAGCCCTGATCTGTTAACTGGGTAGGAGTGTTCTGATTAACTCAGATACTCTGTCCATAACCACCCCCTTTTTGAAATTATTTTGGCCACCATGAGTGTGGAAGGGTATGCTCAGACATGAGTCCCTTGCTCACTGCACCATCAGGATTCAAGCAAGCCGGGCCGAAGACGGCTGTAATGCCAGAAACCGGTCCCCGGAAGCTTGTTTCCTTTCCAGTGAAGAATTGGCTTGGTAGTTTGGTCTGCCCTGTTCCCATGATGCACTGGGCCAGGGACAGACTAATTTGCATATAGCCAGGTTCTGAACTGGGATGGTGCAGTGAGCTAAAAAACGGTGATGGATCAAGCCCTGATCTGTTGACTGGGTAGGAGTGTTCTGATTAACTCAGATACTCTGTCCATCACCACCCCCTTTTTGAAATTGTTAAAATCTACAGCCAAACTTTACTGAACAGAACACATAATTGTATGACAGCAAATATACTGTTGTCGTTTTAAGTGGGATTCAGACAATACATTATTTTTTATTGCAGATTTATATAGCATGAACTCGACCCGAAGGTATTGGAGCACTTTACATGAGCACCGGTTACGTTACACAAGGACAGATTCATTTTTTTGGTAGGCATGGGGAGATTAAGTGATTTGCCCACAATCCCAGGATGTGGACGCAACCCCGAGGCTTGAACCTTGGTTTCCCAGCTCCAAAGTCGTCAATATAGCCGTCAGACCACATCCTCTCCCCATTGGGATAATTGGTCAAGCTATGAGGCTTAACCAAATCAGAAAGTACCACATTTTTTTCCAACATTCATCGATCTGAAAACTGCCCTTGACCTAGTAAACAGGAACTTACTTTGGAAGCATTACACTCATAAGGTCCCAACAGCACATTAATGGAGCTAGTGAAAGCTCTGCACACTGATAGACCTGCATCAGATACATCGAACAAGGGAATCTTAGCACGGCTGTACCTATCAATACTGGTGTAAATCAAGGTAGTGTTGTAGCCTGCCTGTTTCTGACTGATGTCGGAAGATATCTTGGGGCCCATTAGTATGACGGGCGGACTTTGTCTGCCCGCCATCCCATCGTAGGAAGTGCCCGCCCGCAATAAGGGCGAGGGTCCTGTGCCTGCAATTAGGATGCGCCCGCCACAGTGGCGGGCGCATCCAGCATTCCTGGCATTGTGGCGGGCGGTGCACTCAGCACCGCCTTCTACAATGCCAGGAAGGCATGCTGTGCACTTCCATGCACAACATGGCAGGCACCGCGCGGTGCCTGCCATGTTGTGCATGGAACTGCTGGGGGGTACCATAGGTACTCCCCATGTGCAGCCCCCAACCCCCCGGAATCCCTGGGGGCCCGGAAAGGGCCCCAAAAGCAGACTCCACATGCCTTTCCGTGGCAGCATTGTAAAATGCCCATTCTAATATGGCTGGCGGGGTCTGATAGACACCGCCACCATATAGAAACCTTTTCTGCCCGGTCGACATGTCGACCGGGCGGAAAAGCGGCAGACGGTCTTTCCATCCGCCGTGGTCCCCCCAGCCATAATAATATGGCGGGGGTCATTCCGGCATGGATGGTGGGCGGATCGCCCCCGCCAGGCCGGCGGTGGCTACCGCCTGGCTGGCGGGGGCGATCCGCCCGCCATCCTAATTGGGCCCCTTGTTTCTCTCAAACTTGATGTTCCCAAAGTCTGCAATGAGAAGGTTTCAATACTGTTTTATGCTGATGACATGGTCGTTCTGCGCCTAACTAAGAATGCCATTTATCAACTGATTAACGGATTTAGGATCTATTGTAAGAAAAGATGCCTAAGCATAAATGTCGCAAAGACTACGTTTATGGTCATGTGCTCACCAAAACGCCTAATGAGTAACTATGAGATAAATGGTCAAAACATCGACAGAGTTCAATTACAGAGTTTAGTGACAGAGTTCAATATCTTGATTATTTGGGAGTACGTACTGATCACCGTCTGTCACAGGCCAAACAAAGGGAACTGAGGGCCTAAACATTATACCAGGCACTAGCAGTTGTGTTGAGATGCAAGGAGATAAGAGAGTGCCCAATCAGCACTATTCTGCATGTATATAAGATGAAAGCTGTCACCACTGCTGTACATGGTGCAGAACTATGGGGCCATTTCAACACCAAGACCGCCCCACTGTTTGAAAATAAGTTCCTAAGTACATTATTGGGTGTGAAACAAGGCACCTCAATGGTTCCGCTTCGACTTGACCTTTGCATACACCAGCAGCAGCCCGTGCAGGTAAGAGCCGTGGGGCCGGGTGGGTGGGGCTTTGACAGACGACAAGGGAAAATGAATTATTTATTAAATTTCAACTCGTGGCCGTCTGTCTTTATTCCCCTCAACCCAGCCCCACTGACTCACCACTCTAACCTGCAAGGGCATTTCCTGGCCTAAACTCAATTTCCGACATAATTGCATTATAACCCATATTTTACGGGCTGTGGCTACACAAAAATACTATGCTGCAGATTAAAGCAAGACATTAGCTGACATAGCATCCGTATTCGGGGCAGGTAATCTGCCCTGGTTTCTCTATGCTATAACCTTTCTATGCAAAATGGTTCTGAATTACCTTTGGACTGATTCTATGTTGGTCTATTTGTACTCTGCATCTAAAATGAAAAATCTTTAGTAAGACCGTATACTCAAGCAAGCGTTAATGGCCACTAGCATTGGCCCCCTGACCATCAATCACTTGGCAAACAAAACACAGTTAGGGTTCAAACCTTATCAGCACGATATTCGCCCGGACATGAGACATTCCCTTTACATTAAGTTCTGCCTAGGTTCCCTTCCCACGAAGCAATATCTGGCTAAATGTTATCCTTTAAGTATCAGTCTGGCATTTGTGACTGTGGCAGAGGCAGAGAAGACACCATACTTCTCCTCATGATATTTTTTCATAAATCTCTGTCCTTACGCAAAAGGCACCTACTGCTGCTCTTCAGTTCTTTTTAACATTTTCCAGTATAAACTATCCCTTGCCTTGTGCTATAAATTGGACGTTCAAATAATTTATGGAGGAGCTGCCTCATATATTTGGGAAGCCTCAAGATGAACTGCCCTACAACTATGAACTATTGTACTGTATTTACTGGTTTTTATATTGGTTTAAGTATTGTATCGTATTTTATATTGTATAAGTTCCAATGGCTTTTTAAAGTTCTGTACAATAAAGGTCATATTCATATATAATGTGTATATTTTTTCAATCGTAATATTTTGAAAGTTAATACATGTTTAAAGTTATATAGTCTTTAATATATAACATTTGATATATTTACCTATTTTTTCATTCTATTGCAGTCTTCTCTATTTTTCTTGTTGATCTTTTTGACTTACCATGCAAAGTATGTTAAGTCGACATTTGTGTACTCAATATTGTTTTGCTCATATTTATGTTGACATTGTTTCATCAGACAATGCACAAATTAAGCAATGAAACCAGTTCAAAAGGTCTGGAGGCAATCCCTCAGGCAAAATGCTGCTTAAATTATTCTGCATATCCATTGAAAGAGGTGATGCTGGTTCAGATTGATCGAGCAAAGCTGTAATAATGGGGAGACTACTGGTTTGATGAATGTGCTTTAATATAGACCAGACAAAGGCCCTGATTATGAGTGGGTCTGGGTTTTCCCACCCCTGCTCTAATTCCTATTTGTACAGGGGTCAGAATTCTGAGTTGGGTAGTATTCAAGCGTCCCCAGCAGGGCGGATCCTTCACTATGGCAGAGGAGAGCCCCTCTCCCCCACCCTGCCAGCACTTAAAAAAAAAAGTAAAAACGATAATAAAGCGGGTTTAAAACCTGTTTTATTATCATTTTATTTTTCTTGTGCTGAATCTTGGGGGCGGGCCAGGGTGGTGACAGGCTAGAGGGGGAGTGGTGGGCACTGACTTCACTGAGTATGTCGGTTTGGCCGGGTATATGAGGCTGGCCAAACTCACATGCACAGCGAAGCTCTCTCCAACCCCAGCTGCATTGATGGGGTTGGAGAGAGTAGACACAGGCTCCCAGTCTGTCCTGGAGCGCAATACATCGGCGCTCAGGCCAATCCTGAAACTGCTCATATGCATGAGAGTAGCTCCAGGATTGACTGCAGAGCAGGCTGGGAGCTTGTGCCTGACTAAAGCGGGGAGAAAAAGAGTGTGATGCAATGCTGGTGGGCGGCAGGTACGTTCTTTTAAAAAATATTTATATTTTTCTCCCCTCTCCCGCTCGCCTCTTTTCCCCAACACGAGCTGCTCCTGGCCCCCAGTGATCACTAGGTGTGTTAGATACCTCCCCCTTCATTAAATTTATATAGGTAAAGCCTGCCGAAATTTAGCAGGGGAAAAGTGTGGGGTGTTTATCCTGCCTCAAAGATTTTGGTGCATAATTCCTTATAACTCACAGAATAGACACTATTTATTGCACCTAATAAATAAAGTGCACCGGTCGGTGGGTAGAAACAAGATAGATTTTTTTTATTTAGTCCTGTGACCCAACCTAACCACATTTTAAACAGTTCATATATTATCCAACAGAATTTCCAAAATAATAGGCCAAATCAGAATTCTTGGGGGTATCAAAAACATAGCAAATTAGAATATTCTGACATTATACAAAAGGCTAGCTGATGAAGGCAGTTGTAAGAAAATGCAGGCAAATATCTGGGAGTGGGGGGCTTGTTAGAGGGCAGTAAATTGGACAGAAAATTGCAAAGGCAGAAAACAGAGTTTATTTATTGCTTATTTTAACAACCAACATTACAGCATACAATAGTACATTGGCATCTTGTGCATGACCCCAGAAGCAAACAGGGCAACGTTTCAGATTGAGCTGTATTATAGTCAAACATGAGAAACACATTATGTACATCACTTTAGTGCATTGTTAATAACAGGGGGCATTCATTACACTTAATCCCCCAAGTCCGCCCCATCTCGATCTTACCCTCCGTCTGATGTTGAATCACTTTGATCACCTTCATTTGTGTTTCTTTGGCTAGGGCCCATTCCCTAACATCTTGTATCCATGTGGGGATATCCAGGCCTCTTTGTCCCATCCAATTTATCGCTATTCTACGTCTGGCCAGAACCACCATGAGCTGTAACCATTTGTACGCTATTTTTCGTTTTTTAGGTTTGCATACATGGGCAAATAAACATTGGATTGGTTCTTCTCGGATGGATAGACCCGTGCTCGTTCGTACCCTTTCCACGACCTGCGCCCAGAACTGTCATCTCCCTGGGCATGCCCACGCCAAAGGCAGAAAGTCTGCGTCTTCTGCCCCACAGCTAGGGCACTTGCCGTCATTATTGTGGGAGAAACGTCGCAGCTTCACCGGGGTGACATAGGTCCGGTGTAAGAAATTATATTGGATCAATTTAACCTGGCGTTACAGGATACTGTATGTGTGAGTTCACAAATAGACAACCAAGTACCATCCTCTATTTGAATATTGAGGTCCCTCTCCCAAGCTGCCAGTGACAAGGGGGACCGAGTGACAGAGTCCTGTATCATGGCCTTATACAAAAGCGATATCAGTCTGCACCCAGAGCCACAGGTAAGGAGCAAATTCAGAGTGTTTGTCAGCTGGGGGATATCTGGGTATTGGGACCAGGTAATTCTCACTACTTCCTGGATCCCTCTGTATTGAAGGAAGGGACCCTGCCCAAGTGTAAAACTCTCACATGCTTGCTCAAATTTTAAGAACGTCTCATTGGGATATAGACCCTCAAGAACCTCACAACCGCCCTCCCTCCAGGCCTGAAAAGACATATGAGTGTTCATGTCCCTAAGCGGGGCCAATATCCAGATGAGTAGCTCTCTGTGGAAAGACGCATGTTTCATTTCCTTCTCTACAGATTGCTGCCAAATAGCCGCAGTGTGACGCACCAGGTGCAGTAAATCCCCATCGGCTGCCCTTCCCTTCATCAATGCACCGATAAGTCATCCGGGTCTACACATCCAGCTAGTAGCCGCTTTTCCCAGTTATCTCCTTCTCCCATCCAGCGGGCCGTGTGCTGGAGCTGGGCCACAAAGTAATATAAGTCAAAGAAAGGAGCCTCGAGTCCGCCTTCCTCATATCTGCGCGTCAGTGTAGTGAGAACTACTCTGCTATATCGTCCAGCCCACATAAGTGAAATAAGAATTGTGTTCAATTGCTTAAAAATCTGTGCCGGAACCGGGCATGGTATGTTTGAAGTGCGTATAGGCTCCTGGGTAACATCACCATTTTTGACACTGCGAGTCTACCCATCAAGGACAATGGTAAGGTGTTCCAGAATGTCACTGAGTGTCTAAGGGCCATCAGGGCCTTATCAAGGTTTAAAGTAATCAATTGGGCATCATCTGGAGCAATCTGGACCCCTAAGTACCGAAGGTGCGCTCGCTCCCATCTCTGTTCCAAGTCTGGAAGGGCCTCAAATGGCTCAGCGGCCTTCGCCACTAGGGGGAAGATCAGGGATTTATCTCTGTTGAGTCGGAGCCGGACACCTCCCCGAAACGCTCGAGATGGCGGAGGAGTTCGGGGACAATCACTCGGGTGTGTGTCAGATAAAAAAGAGTGTCAGCCGCATATAGGGAGACGATGTGAGTCGTGTTCCCCACTCGGATACCCGACTGTTCCATCTCAGCTCTGATTCGGATCGCCAGTGGCTCACTAGCCAAGGCAAAGAGGATGGGCGAGAGCGGGCACCCCTGACAGGATCTCCGTCCCAGTGTCCATTCCTCAGAGCATGCCCCCCACCAATCTAACCCGCACCCTGGGCTCTTTGTACAGTATTTTGACCCAACGGCAAAACCGGGGCCCGGACTCTACAGCCTGGAGAACCTGAAAAGGATACCCCCAGTCAACGGTATCAAACACCTTGGATAGGTCTATCGATACAAGCACCATCTCCTCATCCCGATGTTTCACTTCCTGGATAACATGGTTTAAATAACGCAGGTTCATTGCAGTGTTACGGCCTGGAATGAAGCCAAATTGATCCTCATGGACGAGGCATGGCATCTGGGGGCCCAAACAGGAAGCAAGGAGCTTACTTAGTATTTTTGTGTCAGTGTTGAGCATGGTGATAGGGCGATAGGAAGAGGGTTCAGATCTATCCCCGCCCGATACGGAATCATGGCTATTTCATCCTGCCTCATGGTAGGAGGGAGAGCCCCTTTATCAAAGGCCTTCTGACATACTTGTAAGAGTGGCTGAGTTAGCATGCTAGCTTAGGCCCTATAAAATTCAGGGGGGAATCCATCGCCCCCCAGTGTTTTAGAGGTCGGGAGCATCTGTAGGGCGGTCTGCATCTCTTCCACTGCAAGGGGAGCCTAAAGTTCTTCCTTGGCCTGTGCGGGGAACAGTGTTAGATGCGTGTTTTGCAAGTATAAAGCATAGGAGTTCGCTTTAATCATTGGATCCGCGGTGTACACAGTCTGCAGATGGCGCTGCAGTTCCTGCAGGATAGCAGCTCTGGAGGGTACCATTGCGCCACTGGGAACTCACAGCGCCGCCACTGGGGCCGTGGTGTGTTCTCTACGGAGGATCAAGCCAGCAGACGTTTCGACTTGTCTCCCTCCCTGTGAAGGAGCTGTCGGTACTGAGTCAGTGTGCATTTGTCAAGTCTGTTCCATATGTCCCAGTGCGTGTCCGAAGTTCCCATTCACGTGTCGTGTCATAGGATGCCCCACGGCTCTGGGTCTGAACCTTGGTTAAGGCAGACCCTCTATCTCTAATTCTCGCTGTAATTGGTGACGGACCCCAGAGGTCAAGCTGAGGCAAGCTCCCCTCACCACTGCATTCTAAGCCTCCCACTTTGTAGCTTTGGTTACATCCGCTCCTTCCCAATTAATTGCCATATACATCCCCAGTTCCCCCTCTACATGCTGCCTACCAACTGCATCCTCAAGTATGTCTGACTGCAGTCGCCACACCCTTGGGAGATCCTCAGGAAGTCTCCAATGGACCACACAGGCAACCGGTGAGTGATCGGATAGAAAGCGGGCCTGATGGGTTACCTTCATATCTAGATCAGAGTCTGGGGTTGGGAGCAGGACTCTATTGAGTCTACTAAATGCGTTGTGTGTCGGGGAGGAACAGGTGTATAGTTTTTGGGTGGGGTGTTTGATTCTCCGTATGTCCAGAGCGCCTACGTTTCCTTTTACCTCCCGGAGTTTCTCCATCATTCTAGGCTTTGTACCCCGATGAGTAGGGTGTCTATCCAGCTCTGGATCCAGAACACAATTAAAGCCTCCCACCCAAAGGATCGGGACGCCAAATGCCGACATCAACACCTCCTGAAGGGATTGGTAGAAATCGGGATCATCTATATTAGGCGCTTAGATGTTCAATATAACTATGTCTCGCCCCTCTATCTTAGCTCTAAGCAAAATATATCTGCCATTAACATCAGCCTCCATGTGGGTCAATGAAAACTGAGTCCCCGGTGCCACCCACACAAGCACACCCCTCGCATATGTGGAGTATGAGGAATAAAAGATCTGCCCCCTCCATTTCCTGGCCAGGCGCTATGCACCGGCGTCGTCTAGGTGCATTTCCTGGAGGCATGCCAGGGATACGTGGTATCTCCAAAGAAATGTGAGAACCCTGTAGCGCTTCGTGCATGTGCCGAGCCCCCTTACATTCCAGTTCATAAACTTAGTCCCCATTGTCATGGTGGTAGTCCGCTCCATCGCCCCCCTGCCATGCAGTACCTGGTTAACCATTCAATGCTGTAAAACACATATAGAAATGTACAAAGGAAAAAAATCCCAACCTCCCCCTCCCCCTCCCATGGGCAAATAACCAGCAGCAGTGCATGCGGATAAGCCCTCCCCAAGCTTGTGCCAGGACGTGCACAGCCTTCCCTGTTTAGTCAAACGGGGCCATGTAACTTTCCCAAAGAAAATGGCATCCCGGCCAGGCCCAACCCATGGTTCAAGACATTCTGGTCTGCAGGTGTTCCATAAATATGAGCCAATCCTCCCAGAGTTTCCAGATCCCACCCCATGCCCATAATGTTTAGTGTCTCATTATTGGAAAGCAATACCACGTAATTAGAAAACAGACTTTATATATATACAGTGAAATGAACAGGGAAATTGCCCAGATTAATTGGGTATCAGAAAGAGGCAGCAATGCATCCGTCAGGGCTGTTAAGCAGCAGGTGGAAGGGTGTTGCATAGAATCATATAGCTCATGACTGAAGACATGGCCTGCTCGAATGTGGAAAGGCACGGGCAGCTGTTTCCTTTTGTGATTGGAGCATTAAACCAGAAATGGACTCTTAATGACTCTAGAAGGATTTGTTCTGGGAGGAGAGAAGCATTAACAAGAGGGTGTGTAAGTGTTATGATGAAGGGCAGCTAATAGATCGCCTATGTTAAATAAACAGCAATGACCCATCATATCCCCCTCTGTTAACAATGGCTCATGTGATCATGTTTGGTCCTTTTCATACTACATTACCAACACTTCTAAGCATAGCCGCTGCAATTTTGGTGGCCTATTACTAATACTTCTCAATATGTTTTTATTGAGAAATGCTGTACCTAACCCACTAAAAGTATAGGGCTGTACTTGACCTACTAGGACACTTTTAAAGCATTCTAAACACTCCACGTCCCATATGCCCGTATCAGACAGGTACCCACCAGATTAATGATTGTTAGAGAAGGTTACTTTTTCAGTCTCTTCCCGAAAGCCACATGGTTAAAAGTGGTGCTAAGTTCATCAGAACCAAAATTCCAGGATGGTGAGGAATTGGACATCCAGCTGTCACCTGTGAAATCTGGGCCTAAATATCACACTTTAGCAAACAGCCCTAGAGTGCAAGAGCCAGGGCGAAGCATAACTTGGGATGCAAGGCAGAGACTTGTGCACAACGCAATGCACTCAAAATTATTATGTTCTGCCATGGGGAACCATTGCTGGCCTCCAACAACGGAGAGACATGGCCAAATTGTGTGCAATGGCAGGAAACTGTCTGATGCATTCTGAGTCATCTGTAAAGCATTGTGACGCAAATTCTTTGAGATGTGACGTTAATGTCTTTGCCTTAATCTAATCTGTCACCAACAGTGGCCATCACCACTAAGGGGCATATTTACAATAAGTGGCGCATCCCTTCATATCAGCAGGGATGCGCCACATATTGTGTGCCATGCCTCCGCCACCATGGATGCGCCGCATTTATAATGCGGCGCACCGTGGTGCAAAAACGGCACAGATGCGTGACGCATCTGTGCCGTAAAGGTGACGCATTGCTGGAGTTTCGTCGCAAGCGCAACGCAGCTCCAGCAATGCTCTGGGGGGCCCTATCTTGTTAATGCTGCGTCAATTCTTACGCCTGCTTCAAGCAGGCGCAGGGTTTTGACGCAGCATGGGCCCCAAAGTGACTGAGTGAAATCTTGTAAATTTCACTCAGCCACTTTTAGAAGGCGTTCCTGCGCCGGAACGCCCCTCCCTGCGCAGGAACGCCTCCTTCTGGCGCAGGGCTTTACAACGTGACGCATCTCCCAGATGCGTCACATTGTAAATACCCCGCACCAAGGCGCATCTTTTACGCCGCCGCCGCGTCTCAAAAGGACGCAACGGCGGCGTAAAAGACGCGCAAGGGGCTTGTAAATCTGCCCCTAAGTATTCAAAGGGGTACATTTAATAGGGTGAAAAGGGTCACAACTTGAGTCTATCTAGTCAAGAACTGAATCGCCCATTAAGCCGCACGAGAAATAGTTAACCAAACTGTTCATTGACATGTCTAAAAGAATCAGGCTGGAGACATGGTGGCCATCTGTCACGAGCATAAAACCATCTAATGCAGTAAAGTCAAGAGATCGGCCCCCACGATGGGGTTAAATCTTGCCTAGTCATCTATCCTGCCTCTATTCTTAAAAAAAGCCATGTTATTGCCAGACAACCACCGTCTCCATCATATTAGTTGATTCTGAAAGCAGGCAGATCAGGTAAAAGTCGATGGATTGGTGATACTTAGCAATCCCTCATTTAATGCATGAGAAACAGTCACTCCTATCGGAGCTATCAGAACTCTCACCTTCCCGAAAAGATTAGTTATTAATATGTAACAAAGCAGTGCCAAGAATCCAAACCGGTGAAACGAGACAGAATCAAATTAAATATGCAGTTATAGAGAGGAAATCACAAAAGGAAGACGATGGTAAAGCCTGATCCAGTACCTTCGAGTCCACACCATGTGACTGAACGGATACACGAATGTTAGCCATCTTAGACTGAAAGAAATAAGCTTTGGTCGCATAAACTGGGAACTACTGTAGGAAATTATGCATAACAGACAGGAAAAACCTTCAGCTATAGACTGCTCAAAGTTACCAAGAAGCTGACAACAAGGAACTGGAGAAGTTTTGTCAGAAAACTGCTCCCTGTACAAATTGGGCAATTCCGAGCATCCTTAGAGCTATAACGGTTCTACCTGAAGCTCGGCTTAGAATGGAAAAATGGGAAACATGCAGTTAGCTGGATTTGTGTTAGTAAACCGAATTTTCAGTCTGTTGAGGACTACAGACTCAAATGCTTCATCGATTGCTAAATAAAACTGATCAAAAGAAAAAGGCCAACTTGATCCATTGGGAGGAATGACTTAACCACCACAACCAAAACTGCTGAATCAGTCTTTTCCCGCTTCCGAGCTGTGCATTTAACACTGTCCTTTGCCCAGAAGTTCTTGTCCAGAGAAGGAATACCAAGATCTTTGAGTGGTCAACCCAAGCCTATGGCCTGCCACATGTATCAGGACAAAGGCCGAATTATAGCTACGTTACAACACACACACATATTTTTTTGTCCTCCAACTGTTTTCACTATTACTGCCATACAGGGAATGAACAGTAAAAGTGATCCGCATCAACGTTCCGCTGACTCACTATATCAGGGCTGGGCAGTACCAGCACTTCTCTACAGGACTGTCAACATCTTTAAGGGGACAGAGTCAGTTTTTCTCTTCAGGACTACCATAAATGTAGTGGCACAGTAGCAACAATTCTCTCCGTGGCTGCCAGATCAAAAGCAGTTCCATCTGTGTCTTCCAGGTGATTATTAGGACAGTTTCAGCATGCTTGTTTGCCTGCCAGATCATTATTGGGACAGTGTCAGCGGTGCTCTGCAGGAATTCCAAGTTTTTAATGGAACTGTGTCAGCACTTCTCTGTGTGACTGACAGACCATTAATGGGACAACACTGTAATGCAAGACTGATAAAATATTAATGGAACAGTATCAACACTTATTTCTATGACCATTGGCCCATTAACAGAACAGTATCAGCAACTCTCTGCTATACTTTAAGTAGAAGAGCACCTTCTCAGCAGTGCTGATATCAGTGTAAAGTCTGTATCAGCACCTCTCAGCAGTGCGATTGAACTTTTTGTGGAACAGTACCAGACGCATTGGTGTAGCTTGGGCGGGGCCACAGAGGCGGTTGCCCTGGGCGCAGAATACTTAGGGGCATTCTTAGGCGTGCAAAATTTTAAAAGAAAAGTGGAAGGATACTTGCCTTACCCCGGCGCTGGCCACCCAGGATACGCCGCAGCGTATTAGCACGGTTGTATTTTTAGTTTCAATGGACCTGTGCAGGACACAGCTATTAAATGTCCAAAGTAATTGGAATGGTCGGTCATGCACGAATTTCCCAAACTATTTCATGTTATTTTTAACTTTAACTGAGATTTATTATATAGCAGTGTATTGACAGCATGGCCTTGCACCACTGTCGGGTTGAATGACCTTGACGGAGGCTAAGGTGTGAACTTGTGAACCAGTGCTGAACGAGCAGTGTCCACTGCAGTGCTGACTCAGATATGTTTACGGAAGGAGAGGCGGGAATGGAGGCCATTTGTACTTCTCCATACAGACTAGATGCATGCTTGACACTGCCTCAAGTCACCTATATCCAGAGGAGACCCCATCCCTCTACAAACAGGGATGTCTATCCTCTCCTTTTCTCCTTGGGGTGCAGCACAGACAATCACATAACAGTTCTACATATCTGCAGTTATTTTGTTTCAGTTCTCATCGCATGATAGCCATTGGAGCGTTATGTATAAAAACATATACATTTGCATTCTGTACTTGCGTGCTTTAGCTTTATGCACACGGGGGGCCTGGGGTGCCCATTTTTACCCGGTTCTGTGATTCAAACTTTAATTTTTTTTTAATACATATTTTCAGACTTCAAATTGGTGTGAGCACAGATTTCTTTGACAACCGACTGTTTCCGTGACACTGCGCTACTGTCCTGGCCCTTGGTTGAAAACTGGGAGGCCATTCAAGTCTAAGGGCTGCTGCCAAAATAGCAATCCGGTGCCATACAGCCCAATGTCAGTGCTTTACCACAGGTTGTATGTGGCACTGAAGCCCAAAAGAAGCCATGTAGCCCGTGCCTCTGGGAACTACAGGAGATGTGGGACCAAGAGAAGTGCCATCAAAGCGGCCCTTGGGTCCCCTTATACCTGATATGCCACTAATGTGAGCATCCAATCAGATGAGACAGAGGTAAGTGCTGTGTGGCAGGGCTTTCCTGATATAATTTTGCATACAAACCAAGCCAGATTGAATTACAACAGGAATGCACTAATTCCTTAGAGTATGCCTGTGTCAAGCTTAGATCCAGATTTACTACGCATTTTAATGGTCGCCAGTGCTCCAACTGGCTGTTTGCGACCGTTTAAATATTTTTTCTTATGGATTAATCCCGTTTTTAGGAGTTGGAAAAGTGTTTCCAACTCCTAAAATAGGATTGCAAATGGATACAAATTCGGTATCTGGGGTGTGCTGAAGGCGTCCCTTCCAAATACATGTATCCAACGAATCAAGAACTTTATTGATACTTTTCCAACACCTCAAAGGAGGTAGTACTGCATTTGCAAAAGGGAAGGGGTCTCCTAGAGACCCGTTCCCCGTTTTGAATGTAAAAAAAAGAAGTCAACTTTGCTTTTTAAATGCAGTCCTTTTCCCTACAGTGAAAAGTGGCTGCATTTAAAAACAACGTTTATTTAATGAAAGGCAATCACAGACACAGTGGTCTGCTGACCACAACAGGCTACCATCCATGTAATAACCTCCAGTTATAGTCAGTCACAATTTGCGACCTACCTCATTATTAATCTTGAAGCAGGTTTGGTTGTGACCTACTACAAGTTGTCTTTTTAAAAACCAACCTATAAGTACAGTTCTTAAAAGTCTTTACTGGTCGCAATTTGCGACCAGAATTTTGTGACCAGATAGTCATACATCTAACAGGTAAGTAACTGGGGTAATACTAACAAATGTGTGTTTGATCACCATATTTTATTCAGAACTGCCTTTTGGAATTAGTTAAGTTAACAGAGAACTGGGAACACTCAACACTTTGAAAGCTGCTGAGTGTATGGTTAGAGCCACAAAGCCACCCTGCCTTGCATAGGTCTGAGTTGGAAGGAACCAGAAATAATTACATTTGCTTGTTTTCTGTACACTTCTGGAAAAGGGACATTGTCAGTGTTTCAAAGTAGCAAGATCAGAGCTGCCGTCTCCATTGGGAAGGATTGGAAACTGAAGTGTAAAAGAATGCTAGCGCCGATATCCTGCTACAGATCTAACAGCTTCAACAGTTATGCAAGGAAACCGATATGATTTAGCATAGTAGAATTTAGTTAGTATACCATAACCCACAACAGACAAATAATAATATAGCTAGAAGTATATATATGCAAATTAGGTATGGATTAGACTAGTAGGGATGTATGATGAAATATGTTTGGGGCTTTTCTAGCAATTGCTCTGATTTTTGTAATGACTTCTCAAATTATCATAATTATCATCATTGAGATACACATGATTTGTAAATGAAAAATGAATATCTCCTTTTGTATGTGTCTACGGTTTGTGGGAACATGGGTAGGACACTGTAGTCACTATACCTTTCTGCTGATAGAAGATCCTCTGACAGGAGGAACTGACTTCTAACACTCCCTTTCTAAAAAAGCAGAGCGCATTAGACAGAGGAATGAGAGACACCTCTCAGTTCTTCTGCCCTCCGAAGAGAGTGCGGTATGTACTTTTCATCCTGGGGCTTTGGAGATGTATTTAATGTTCCCAGTAAAAAGTGGGGAACATGACATGGTGCCCAAAACACAAGGCTTGACCCCTGATGACCAGGACCCCAAAAACAAGTCACACACACCATCTTAACTAGACACGTCTGGAGGTATTTTACAATCACCAAAGATAGGAGAGGCGTCCCCTTCACATGCTTAGTTTTTTTTAAACCCATAACAGCTGAAAAAGATCAGCCCATATCATCAGCACCAGAATGGAGTCTTTATGAGCAATGGCTGGAGAACTAGAGAAGGTTGAACTAGATGTGAATAAAATACTGGAAAATGTCCACCCAACCCTTGCTGCCCATAAGACAGTGAGGGCATTCCCATTAACTGGGGGCAAAGTTGTACTAGAGGTCAGAGCAGGCTCGTTATATACAATTGAAGTATTTTAATATGTGATTGAAATAGAGGCTGCAGATTCAGCAGGGCTGTTTACAAACTTTTTGAAGATTTATCCTCCATCCAAATACAATTCTTTTGTTTTTATTGCAGTGCCTTTGCCTTAGATTGAACATCAAACTTTGCATTAGGAGTGCTAGAGAGCCCACGGCAATATGGCCGCGCATTAGTGTAGCTCTGCCGGCCGGGATCCTCAATCGGCCATTTATCCGCTAATATACTTGACATTCGCCTTTCCCTAGAGGGCCATTACTTCTGGGTAACACATTGCATCGATTTGATGGGGCAGATGGCCAAGCAGTGCCTGCAAGATCGATAAAACAAGGCCGGTTGCGTGTGGCAATCCTGTGGTAAGAAAATGGCAGCGCCTGGCTCCTAGATCATCGTGAGCGGAGCTGCAATCCCCAGCTGAGCGAAAAACCTGAGACCTGCTACAAGTGGAGGCCTCAAAATTATTCACCACCATAGACAACAGGTATTTGATGGCGAGAGCTTTCCCCCCTGCAGACCTGGTTCTCACGCCGCGTTCCCAGATCCGATGGAGCGACAAGTGTGCTGGGTGCAGACATGGAGGCCTCAGTATTAGGTGCCTCCTCAGGACTGTTGGCAGGTGCGGCTGCTGGTGGTGGCTCATGAGAGTGGACCCTGTGAGCGTCTGATTTGCCTATCCGGACTGAACAGAGACCCGTGCAGTGTGGGGTAGGTGGCAGCCGTGCTTAGACACCCAAGAGAATGACTGAGTGATTTTGGAACGGGGCGAAACCCAGGAATCTCAGGCTTTCCGTGGCAGTACGAGCCTGTCCTGTGCTGCCTATATGACTCAAAAGCAGTGGTGAGAGTCTTCATTAAGTTGAACTATAAAACCAATCTCCCCGTACTGATCAAGGAGATGCACACTCTGCACACTAATATATACTGAGTTCTCCAAAGTAATTCAACCTCAGTGTGTCCCGCATTCTATAGCCTCCACTGTTCACTGCAGGGAGATATAGATATTGTTGCAGAGACTGAGGGGCGGGGTGAGTAGATTGCGATCGCCAGTCTACAATACCATCTTTCTGCAACCTCTGCCACTTACTGTGTGCCACGCAGTGGGTGGAGGATTGGTGACCTGGGTAGTCTAGACCATTGTCTAGCTGCACATTGAAAGCTCTCAAATCCATGTACTGGGCATCTCATCTGACAGTGACACCCCCCTTCCAGGTTGCGAACACCCTGGAATCTACGCTTCGGAGTGCCCTTGTCCACACGTGGTGAAAAAAAAGGCAGCTTGAACCGTGGGGCACGGCGGTTTTGGCTGCATCTGTTCACTCAACTGTTGCACCACTGTTGGCCCTAGGTTTTAGTGCTGCATCGCCATAGCAACAAAGCGGTACAAAAGGGGGTGGTGATGGACGGAGCAACTGAACCAATCAAACACTCACACACAGTCAACAGATCTGGGTGTAATCCATCACCGTTCTTTAGCCCACTCTGCCACACCAGTTCAGACATGGCCATATGCAAATCAGTCTGACCCTGTGCCTCATGGGAATAGTCCAGCCGAACTGCCAAGCCATGCCTTCCCTGGACCGGAAACAAGCTGTACCGCTTTGTTCGCCATAAGTTGGCAGGGTATGCTCAGACGTGAGTCCCTTGCTCACTTTGCCACTGGATTCAAGCAAGCCTGGCTGAAGACGGCTGTAATGCCAGAAACCGGTCCTAGGAAGCTTGTTTCCGGTCCAGGGAAGGCATGGCTTGGCAGTTCGGGCTGGACTGCTCCCATGAGGCACAGGGTCAGACTGATTTGCATATGGCCATGTCTGAACTGGGGTGGTAGAGTGGGCTAAAGAATGGTGATGGATTAACCCCAGATCTGTTGACTGGGTGTGAGTGTTTGATTGGTTCAGATGCTCCGTCCATCACCACCCCCTTTTGTACCGCTTTGTTTGATAACCAGACATCCGACCTTTTCGTGATATTGTTTATTTTAAAATTATTAAGACATCGCTGCACATTCGGTGCACCGCATTTTTATCAGCCATTTATTAGAATCAAGAACATCCACCAACTATGGAGTTGCAGGTTTTAATCACTAGGAACTAATCACATTGAAACAGGATCTATAATTGTGTGGCTTTCCTGAAGAAAGCGTTTTATACGCCGAAACGCGTGTCGAGTTAGTAAAGATATTGCCACTTTTTAACCCTTTATTTATACATATTGATTAAATGTGGTGTTACATATTGTGTTTCGTTTTTTAAATGTTTTGTATAAATATCAATTGTTTAGATAATATGAGAAGAAAATATTAAAATGGTAACAACTTTGAATATATTTTTTATCTCTTCCTTGGTTTTCTTAATGTTATAGATATTGTGTATATTTGCTTTATAGACATTGCCTAGGAGTTACTATTAAAAAAGTATACTTGTATTTTATTTATAGAACCAAGCAGGACTTGGTACAGGTAGGTAAAATATACTTGGAATGCAGAATTTCACAATGAAATGCACTTATGATTGAATGTTGCAATAGTTACAGGTTGGTATTAATTCAGAAAGCAGTATGTATTATACAATAATTACTTTTAAAACGTTTTAGTTACTTTTAGATCACTTTGAGTACTGAGAGTGGTATGCCTGGATATCACACCTAAGGATCTTACAATACATGGTAAGTAAAACTTGTTATACTTTGCAGTTTAGTTCTCTTTTCTACATACAAACATCAGTTCAGTACTTAGAACATGTTAAGCCCAAATTCTCATAACATGAGTTCCTATGGCGAAAAAGTGTTCTCGTTTTTTTCAGGTAGGTAAACGACTTATGAGAGGGAGTTTGAGGGTTAAGACCAAGGTTCCCCAAGGTCTAGATGTGCACTCATATCACACCACCAGTGACACTGGGGAGGCCGGGTGCAGAGTGCAGGGGCCCAGGGTTAGCCAGTGAGGCTAAGGAGGCCTTTGATTGGAGACTGCTTACGAGCAGGCTACTCAGTAGGGGGAGCAAAGCTCCTGGGGCTAGGATCAGCACTTGACGGGCCAACAAACAGCACAGGAGCTGCACCACCAGCGGCACAGTGGCATCTGGGTCCAGAGTGCCAAGGCAACGTCAGGGGCCCAGTGGATGTCAATGGAGATCTTCAGATCGGCAAAGACACTGCAGGCTCGGGCAGGTAGATTTCCTGAAGGTCACAACCGGGGGAAGAGGTAAGTTGGGATCGTGAGGGATGCCCGGGCACCGTCGGTTGGGCCACCCAAAGCTGTGGGGAATCGGTGCAGGAGTGTCTTTTAGCATACGATGCTTCCGACCGCGGTCGGTCGTGGTCGGTCTGCTTGGACCACTAAAGTCGTGGTAGGGATCTTCTTACTTACTTTGGTTGCGGTCAGGGGAATCCTTTAGGTTGGCGCTGCTGGTGTTGTCTTGAAGCTTGAGTGAGGTTGGGGGTTACCAGATCCTAGGTCAGGATCACTGGGGAGACCTCCTTGTGGGGTTGGGCCACCCGCTATCGAGCCATTGCGCCTCGTTGCAGAGTGGTGTGGGACCGTGGAACCGGCGGGGTCCGGGTTCTGGTCTTGGCGTCTTTGGCTTGAGCAAATCTGGTGCTCATGAGAGACAGAGTTCGTAATATAAATGCAGGGCAGGTCCTCCAGGCTCTGAGGGGCTGATGGATATGCCGCTTTCTTTGCTGTAGGCCGGTTGGGCTCTGGCCAAAACAGTAGGCCTCTTCTGTCTAGGTCAGCCCAGCTCTTCGGTCCTTCTTCTTTCTTCCTCGAATTTGAGGGGGCAAGGTTCAGGGTCGCCCCTAAAGAATACATTTAGGGGTGTTACAGTGGTGTGCAGGTCAGGAGTAATAGGTCCCTTCCTTGGGGTGGATACATGCCCTATTATTCCACCCTCAAGTGGGAGAGGGGCATGAGCCTCTCTCTAATTGGCTGGGTCCCCTCACCTTCAAGATGGAGGGAACTGAGATGCATGCTTCACCTCGCCTCCCCTACCTGAGGGGTGGGGTTGGCAAAGGTAGGCACACCTTTCCTCCTAACTTGGTTTTCTGGCCATGGGGGTAAGAACCAGTGGTAGTCAGCTGTAGGGGGCAACAAAAGGCAGGGACAGCTTAAAAAGGCGGCAGGACTTTGAAAGTTCCCCTTCTTGGACCCAGCCAATCCTGGGGGAAGAGGCATGACACCTCTGCCCAGGATGGGGTTTGTTTCTGGACCCAGAGAGCGAAGGTCCTCTAACCAGGGGCCTAGAAACGTGTCTGGTGGTGGCAAAAGGTGGGCAGCCGTTTAGGAACAACACCAGGCCTAGTCGTTTTTTAGGGGGCATCGCTAAGATGCCGTCTGAGTGCATTTTACATTAAGTCCCACACTGGCATCAGTGTGGGTTTAATGTGCTGAAATGTTTGCTACCAAACTTCCCAGGTTTCAGTAAAGCCAATATGGAGCTGTGGAGTTCATTATGACCAACTCCCAGAGCATATACTCTTTATGGCGTTACTGCATTTACAATGTCAAAGAATGGACTTAGACACTATAGGGGTGCAGTGCTCATGCAACTTTACCCTCACCTGTGGGCTAGTGCACCCTTCTAGAGGGGTGACTTACCTAGGGCCCAGGCAGTGGGTTGCAGACATGGCACACAGGGATGTGTGCCATGTCGACCCTTCACTTTTGTCTGCACTGAAACACGCAGCCATCAATGGCAGTGTGTGGGGGCTAAGGTGCAGGGCCGCTAGGGTGGCACAGTATGTGCTGTAGCCCTTAAAGGCCTTCTCTGGTCATAGTGCCCTTGGTACCCAGGGTACCTATTACAAGGGGCTTAGCTGTGGCCAGCGATGTGCCAATTGTGGGAACAAAGGTACAGTTTTGGGAAAGAACATATGCCCTGGGAATCTGATTGGCAGGAACCCAGGGCACATCAAGTCAAAGTGCATCAAATGTCAGGGAAAAAGTGGGGGGTAACCATGCAAAAAGGGGCACTTTCCAACAGGCAGCCAAGCCTGATAGACATGCCTCACGATTGGCCACTGCAAAGCAGCGCATATCTGTTGTGGAGGATAATCTACAGTCACTTACTGCCAAACAATTCAACATGGACGAAGTATTGGCGATAATCCAAGCCAAAAATGAATACTTAGAAGTGCGCCTGCGCCTAAATAATGTTCGCATCACAGCATACCAGAATCTACCAATACAGGCCGCCTAGAAAATTATGTGTAATCCATGCTGAAAGAAATATTTGCCTGAGATCAACTATCATCAGTACTCATTGTGGAGCAAGCTCACAGAACAGTGCAGGCGAGACTGATCATAGCTAAGCTATTAAACTATTGGGACCGTGATATAGTATTATGTCTCTCCAGAGAAAAAGAAACAATTCAATATCAGAGTAATGACATCGACTTTTACCCTGATTTCACTATGACAGTGCAGTCCAATAGGCGAGAATACTTTCAGGTCAAAAAGGAATTGCAGGCAGCTGGAGTACAATATGCTTTGCTCTACTCTGCCTGCCTGAGAGTGGATCACAATGGTACACAGAACATTTTCATCTCGCCCAAAGCAGCTATGGATTTTGGTAAATCACTTTCTCAATCACAACACTCCTCATCAAGATCTGAACCGGACACTGAGAAAGTTTGAGAGTGTTCATGCCTATGTTGCTTGCTGGTTGACCCTCGCAGGTTCTGTGGGGCCTGTCTACTACCACTAACCTTGCTTTTTTGCAGGCCAGACTGATTGTCATATAGATGCCACATAGGCACTGTTATTTTGACATTAATGTTATGCATTGCATAAGTTTAGTCCTGTCAGCCCATCTGTCTGGGATGCTTGCAGTGTTGTTTCCCCTCCGGTGTTGGCCCCTAATCAGTCTACATTTGGGTTGACAGCTTCTAGTCAACTTCCTGGCCACTTCCATCCACCTGGAGGGCATCCCGGCCTCTAGCTACCCCATGAGGGTGCACCCGTTTGGACTGTTGTACGGACACTTTTTGATTATGCTTATTGTTACATTAATTGCTTGTTTGTTTCTCTTCTCTGATATGTGATGCTTTGTCATAGTTCTCATTCTGGGGTTTTAATTGTTTGAGATTTCATACACATGCCGCAGTCCCGCTGGTCCATGCGTCAATCCCCATGCATGTGTCTGATTGTACATGTATCAGTATTTGGTTGCCAAGAGTGAAATGGCCCTTCAGGTATGGCAACTCATACTGCTCACATGGAATGTGCATGGTCTAAATAACACCAGGTAATTGCGTAGTTGGACCGCCACCAGATACATGTGGCACTCCTCCAAGAGACACACCTCGTGGCCCAATTGGCCAAATATTTAGGAACCAAATGGTCAGATGTGCGCATAGCCTCTTCTTATTCTTCTTATTCCAGAGGTGTTCTCCTAATCAAGAAAGGTACTCCATTTACTATTGTGCACTCCGTGGCAGTTAACCCAGGTACATATGTTATTGCAGAAGGTAAATTTGGTAGACACAGATATAACCTTTATTAATCTATATGGGCCCAATATAGATGACCCTGACTTCTTCACCACAATATAGAACAAACTGCATGACCTGAAGCTCTCTGCTATTCTTTGGGGAGGGGATTTTAACCCTGTATTAGACAGATCTGCTACCATAGATTGCCAATATAAATACTCTGCTCAAGTACTAAGGGCGGGAACCGAGGTCTATGGCCTTATAGATGTATGGCGTGCATGACACGCAGAGGAACGAGAGATCACCTATACATCATCAGTACATAGTATGTGGTCGGTAACGAGGGAGGTGAGTACATGGGTGGTCGATATACGTCACCTGCCAAGAACGCTCTCAGATCACTCCCCTGTGCTAATATCACTTGTCCTCTTGACACACACACCCAGGCCATTTCAATGGAGGCTTCAAGCCTCTGCACAGCAGAATATAGTATGCCGCAATGGTGTGCGTACAGTGAATGTACAATATATCGAACCCAACAAAGGGTCTGTTGAAGAGGCCCAGACATTATGGGAGGCTTTTAAGGTGACTATCCTTGGGGAATGCATCTGACTTCATGCCAGAATGCTGAAGGCCATACCATCGCACCTTCAATATCTTGATGGTGGGTGGTAAGAACTTATAGGGAGGGAGGTCACCCAGGACGTAGTTTAGCAACCAAGATCAAAGAGCCCTGGGCCTGTACTCACGTTGTGACCATTACGTCCCCTGATGGTACATGTACCATGAAACCCCTTCTATAATAGCTATTTTTGTGAATTTTTACTCTAATTTATACAGTGCCCGTACATCAGCAACAAAGCGGGAAACAGCATTATATTTGGATGAGGTAGAACTGGCCTGGCTCTCACCTGGACAGAGAATTTCTCATCCAACCAATATCAGAGGATGAGATAAAAGATGTAATTTGCAGGTTTCCGAATGGAAAGGCCTCTGGGAGCGACAGACTCCCTAGCGAATTTTACAAGTTGTATTCAGATTTACTGTTGCCCTACCTCAAGGAACTATATCAGAAAGCCTATGATAAATGAAAGCTTCCACACACATTAGGGGAAGCTCTAATAATAAGGCTTTTGAAACCTGACATGGTGCCTGAGTATTGTGAATCATATCGCCCATTGTACCTAATGAAAACAGTGGTCTCAGACTATTCCTTTTTCTAGAACGATTCAATCGGTAAACTATTCAAAGTTTAGCTAATTAGGTGGGCACATATGCTATATTTCCCACGGTTCAATCAATGTACATGTTTCACAACAAGCAAAGCAAGGAAAGAAGCAACAGCAATAATTCAAAAGTAATGGGGCAATTTTAATTCATTGCTTTTCTGGCTGTCTCATTTCGAAAACGTTTTTTGGTTGCCCAAGAAGAGTGTGCAAAAAGATAGAATTATGATGTGATTGATAGAAAAGTTAAGAGGAAGAACATAGAATAACACAATATTTACAATATTTTACAGAATTATATATACAATATGTGAATTTGAACAAAGATAAATTCATCAACGTCCTGGTGTATATTGCATAAACTAAACACAGTTCATCTTTAATGGAGACACTGCTTCCAAACTGGTATTTGCACTAAAATGTGTATGCCGCCATCCAGGACAAACTAGAGCGTCGACGTTTCGACTCGTCTTGGGGCCATATAGGTAATTTTAGACCGTGGCCATGCGAGTCTTCATCAGGACTGCAAATTAGGGCAACCAAGGGAGCAGCACCTGCCCTAAAACATAATGAATATATGTCATGCTGTTGCTATTGTTCCAGGTGCGATCATATATGAATCGCATGTACCCAAGGTAAGAGATTAAACTTACCCAATGGTGGTTGGATGAACCTTTTTTGGTGTGACTCTTATACTGCTGGTAAATTAATTACCTGAAAACATAACGGAGGGGTCATTAGACCTATCCTATAACAGTCAACAACTCACAGTTTCCACCCAAACTGTATGTATCATTACCTTAGAGTAAGAGGCGGAACTGAAGTTATGGGTCCTCCAATTGTCTGGCTTGAATTCAGAATTACGATAAACCCTGTTATAAAAAACATGGGTAGAGTAAGGAAAAGTCGTTGAAGATGCAACGACAGAGATAGATGCAGGGTTTCAGCATAAGAACGCACCATATCTGGAATAAATCTTACCAGTACTATGAGGGAATTGATGCCTGCACAGTAGGTTTCAATCTTGTTGTGTTCGAAGGTATAGGGTTTCCTATAATTTAAATAGTAATACCCCAATGAATACCATCAAATATATAATAGACGGAATTCAAGGTACAAGGAAACTTCGGTCGCATTCACCAATTCAATGGATGTGAAATGCACCCGCTTCGTGTCAGGCTGCACGGGACCCCCTGCGAAGGTAAGCGGAATTGGCGTTAAGAATCCGCGCATATTCGGATGGTAAAATAATGTCTGTGCGAGGGTTAGTGTAGAACGAGTTATCTTACCTCGCTGATCAGTTTCAGTCCCCCAAGGGTTCAGCGTGCGCTATGCTCGGCGTCCTGTTCGCTCGGTACCATACCGCAATCAATAGCGAAAACGGACTGCCGGCGAAGGTTCAACTCAATGCCCATCAATGGAAATGAAAGACGGCTGAGTACTGTTATTGAAAAACATGTCGGCCATTTTAGATAGGGGACACAACCACGGTACTGTATAGGGACGTCTAGTAACTTTTTCAGTACAGGGAGATCTTAACAGCAATATGGTGTTTAGGCTGCCGATGGTGCAAAACAAAGTTCTAGAACTCCTCACATGTAAATAACTGAATTAAGGAGGTGCATTAACAGCGTGAGAGAGAGCATTGCAATCATTGTAATAACATCGCGCTGGTACAGTCTCACATTCAACATTATAAATACATTGACTTTAAGCGCAGAAAAATGGATTTGCATGATTGACTTACAAGGGCGCTATTGGCAATTTCGAAGCAGTGGCATTACAATAACATGTATAACAATCTGATCCGGAATGTATATCTACTGCGTAATCAAGAAAATATTCACAACTACGTATTGTTTCCACTATATACTATTAGAGCCTCAGAAGAGATACCTGTCTATTAATCTCCTCCTGTTCGTTCAGTCCTTGATTTACCGTGTTCAGTGAATGTATCCACTTACACTCTCTTGTATTGAGTAAATTTCCAAAATCACCACCCCGGACATTCCTGGCCACTTTTTCAATCACCCACCATCGAAGACTATCACAGTCATGCCCGAAGGTGGTAAAATGTTCGACCAGAGGGGCACCTGGTGTTCTACATCTAATGCGGCTACAATGCTGTAGGATTCTGCATTTGACCCTCTGGGTCATTTGACCCACATACAAAAACCCACAGGGGCACAAGATGGCATATATAACCCCCGAGGTGTTGCAGTTACTGTGCTGTGTAAGGGTGTATGTTTGATTATTGTGGTGAAATGTAGTGCACTTATTTGTTAGAGGGCAAGCGCGGCATGTACCACACTTCGTGTGGCCTTTGATCGGAGGAAGATCCCACAATGTTGTCTGGCCCATAGTTGGATTTGAGGGTAACAAAGCTGGCACAAGATGGTCTCTCACACTCATTCCCTTGCGGAATGCGTGTAGGGATGGGGGCATGTGTCCCGATTCCTCACTCACCAAGTGCCAATGTTGATTAATAGATTTCTTGATGGCACTACTCTTAGTATTAAAAGTGGTGACACATACAAGGCGTTCCTCACTTTGCTTTTTCTGGTTTGGTATTAATAGGTCTTCCCGATGGTTATACCATGCCCTCTTGCGTGCTTTTTTTACAAGGCGCATGGGGTAACCACGTTCTTGGAGTCTCACCATAAGTGAAGATGACTCTTCGAAGTAATCCTCTTTTTTAGTACAATTCCTCCGCAACCTCAGAAATTGGCCATAGGGGAGGTTATCTCTGAGGTTGCGGGGATGATGACTCGTATATCTTAGCAATGTGTTTCGCTCACTGCTCTTCCGGTAGAGGGTAGTATATAGATGCCCCTCATCCGACTTGATTTGGATGTCCAAAAAACTGATTGATGCCCTGTCATATTCCAAGGTGAACTGAATGTCATCAGAGCAGGTGTTGAGACCCCTGTGAAAATCCAGCAATTGTTCGTCACTTCCTTGCCAAATTAAAAGCACATCATCTATGTACCGTGCCCATAGGGCAATCTGATTGTGGTACTGATTCTGTGAATTAAGGACATATCTATGTTCAAACTCGCTCATGTATATTATGGCCAGATTGGGAGCAAAACTTGCCCCCATCGCTACCCCTTTTGTCTTGAAATAGAATTGGCCCAAGAACATGAAAAAGTTTTTTGTCATTGCTATTGTCAACAGTTCGATGATGAAATCAGTTGGTACTTGGTGAGGCCTAGATCTCTCATTCAACACCTTTTCCATACACATCAATGCTTCCTGTTGCGGAATGTTTGTGAATAGGGACGTAATGTCCATAGTTGCCAGAATACTAGTAACCGGATCAAAAATACGCCCAACCACAAGCTGGATAGCATTCATAGTGTCCCTCAAATATGTCGGGGTTGATACTGCAATCGGTTTTAAAAATATGTCTATAAACTTACAAAGAGGCTCCAATAGTGAGCCACAACCCGAAATAATCGGTCTACCAGGAGGGTCTTCCATCCGTTTATGAACTTTGGGTAAAGTATAAATTGTGGGCATACGTGGGTGCTTGTTGTTTAAGAATTCAAATACTTGTTTCGTGATTATGCCATCATCGAGAGCCCTCGCAGTGATTAGATTGATTGATAGACTGATCTTTTTTGTGGGTCAGATTTTAAGAGAGTATAGTTCCCCACCACAGATAATTGAGACAATATTTCACTCTTATATTTTTCGACACTCTGGACGACGATGGCACCACCCTTGTCCGCGGGTTTTATCACAATATTGCTATTGTTCTTCAAGGTGCCCAATGCCTCTCTCTCGGATTTCGTGATGTTATAGGCGACATAGCGTCTTTCCGCTAGGATTTTGTCTACATCGCGCAATACCACTTGTTCATAAGTTCTGATCTTATGGTCAATTTGGTATAACGGAGGGTTGAACTTGGAGGGTGGTCTCAGACCACTGCCTGAGAATATAGGTTTAAAAGACGTCCTCAGAAAGTAATGTTTGAGTCTCACTTTCCTGAAGAACTGTTGGAGTTCCATTCTTAAGGAAAAGTTATCCGGCATCGAGGTAGGGGCAAAAGATAAACCTTTGCTCAGGATTTGCTGTTCATTTATGTTTAATTCATGGCCAGATATGTTAATGATGGAGTTTTCCGGGGCATATCTTACCATCTGTAAACCTGGCGCCTTGTTTGAATCTCGCCATGAGAATCCTGTTGGAACTGTACTTGTTTGTTGCCCCTGCCTGAGCCTCGATTCCACCGTGTAGGGCGTTGTCCCCTGGGTCTGCCCCAGGGGCGTGCTCTGTCTCGTGGCCCCCACCATTGGTCCTCCACTAAAAAAGGTTGTTGTTCCGGGGGATTGCGTTCCTGGTTACTAGTAGCACCACCCGTACTGGTTCCAGGTCGTTCCGAATCACTGTCTGAACTGCTAGTATATGAGGAACCTGAAAAAGTATTGAATCTCTTGTACCCTCCCCTATCTCTACTGGTTATGCCACCACGTTGATCTCTTGAGTAATACCCTTCTTGAAGATAGGGATACGTGGCTTTTTTATCATAGATTTTGATATCTTTCGCAACTTTGTCTAATTTGGTCCCTTGTGTGTAGAGATCAAATTCACGTATCGTTTTTTCGAGTCTCTCCAACGCCTCTTTGGCATTGGATAGGGCTTTGTCCTCTATAATCTCCTTCTTGAGTGCTGCGATCTCCCTAGTCAACCGCTCAACCTCTTCAGTGTCTGGAACAAGTGTTGGATATGAGACTGAAATTGTCCTTAAATTTGGGGTTCTCAAGAAAGATAGCAGGCTCGTTCCTGACCTGTAACCCAACCGGTATCACGTTCGACCTTAGGTATTTAGCCAATGTATGGCCATGAAGCCTCGTTCTTATAAGCTTCTTCTCCAATCGTTCAAGTTGGGAGATATTTCGTTCAAGGTCAAATTTCCACTAGAGATGTGATCAACCAGGAATGTACCACCTCCTTCCTCTTGTAATAATTTTTCTATATAGTCTTCACTATATGAGAGGGTCTCTTTATCTGACATTCCTAGTCTTCAAAACATTACATATAAGATTTACAAATACAAAAATGATCAACATTTACAAAACATTCAACAAACGAAAAACCCTCGCAGTATCACTGCTTAAAGGTAACCATCAAGAAAATGGGGTAGACCCTGCAGTCGGCAGACCTGGGTAATAATCGTTATACAAAAACAGTGGTCTCAGACTATTCCTTTTTCTAGAACGATTCAATCGGTAAACTATTCAAAGTTTAGCTAATTAGGTGGGCACATATGCTATATTTCCCACGGTTCAATCAATGTACATGTTTCCAGTGGCGGTTTTCTTTCAAGGGCGGTGGGGCTCCGCCCTCCCTATCGACTTGGCCGGCATAGAGCAAGTCAGGGATTTAAAATGTTAAGTAACAGCAATGTTACTTACCATTTTAAATCCCGAACCGCAATGCCGATCAAAGCCCCGGGCCATCTGACATCCTGCTGCCTGCCTGCCATCAGTTTAGGACGCACTCGAGCGAGCGTCACTGCAGCAGCAGGCAGGCCAGGCAGGAAATGGAGCCAGCGTGTGGGGTGATTTGTGACACATGCGCTTTGCGCATGTGTCACTATTTCAGGCTAAAGACTGCCAAAGTGTAAACACCGGGCGCATTAGGTGCCAGCCCGGGAATATAAAGAATGGCCCTTTTGGGGCCCGCCCAGAAATGACGTAAAGCAGCCTCATAAATTTACAGCAGCCTCGGGCGTCTACAGTGTAAGCCCGAGGCTGCATTGAAGTCTAATCTACATGAAGGCTGAGGCATGATTACGAGAACACCCTCACCCGACCCTTTGATCAGTCGTCACTGGAGGGGGTGGGGTCATGCATAACTGACCCCAGCCTTTCTCAAAAACGACTCATTTGGGAAAGGTCATTTTTTAAAATACAATAATCATTACACTAAATGATTATTGTATATAAACTTTTAACTTTAAAAAAAAAAAAACGCTGTAAGCATTTTATTTATGTCACAGAGTCATGAGACTTAACTCATGACCCTGTGAGGTGGTGTCACATGCTGCACAGAGTAGAGCTTTCACTTTCATCCTGAAAGTGAAAGCTTTACTGTTTCAGCTCTCTGAACCAGTAGCTGCTGGACAACAAAAGGAGTAGCACAGCCAGCCAGCAACTAGCATCAACCGGCTGACTGACCAAGACAGAAGCTGCCTGATAACTGGGGTAAGTGTGAAGTATTAATTATTGTTCTTTTAAATTATTTTTGCAATATTTCCATTATTTAAATATACTACTTTGTAATTATTTTAACATATAGCACACTCTAGTCTAGTCATAGCTGCCAAGGTTTCAGATTGCCATGTGTGACATTTTCATAACTTCAGTGTAATTATGAGTGACATTTCAAGAAATATGAGTGACACTTTGTCCTGTGCAAAATCACGTAACAAAGACAAGGGAAACACATAAATATATGAAATGACACCCATTTGAGCAAGGTAGCTCTAAGATATTGCCTTAAGAATACACTACCCTACATAGAATATAAACATAACATAACATGGGTATTTGTAAAGCGCACGTTCAACACTACGGGCATCTTGGCGCTGAAATAACAGATGTTTGTTTTTACCCAACTCAATGGTACTCATTTTATCGACCTCAGATGGATGAAAGGCTAAGTGGACCCGCCGGGATTTGAACCTGTGACCATGAGGTCGAACACAGGGCCCTGCAGTAGACGCATTAGTCCACTGAGCCACCAGACCCGGTGGCTATATGGAGACCTCAGTGTTATAAGTGTGGTCAGTCTCTTCACTTATGTGCATTGTGTAATCCTTGTCAAATCAGCGAATCTTCATGTACTCCGCTCCAACAGAATATGATTACATGAAAACGTGTGTATGTCCGTATTAGAGGCTGTGTAAAAAACAAACAGCCACCTTCGCTTAGTCATTATTATTATTTCTGAAACTCTCAACGTTCTAGAGCCTCATGAAAAAAGTTCAAGGGGGCTACTAGAGAAACTTTTTTTATAAGACTATCTCACCAGATGTGATTTCAGTGAGCTATTTCATGACTGACCTGTGTTCGTGTTTTGCCTCACTCTCCCCCGCCACTGTTCAGAGAGCCCTGCCTGGTGGTTACTGTCACGCACAGTGCACCGTGAAGATTATAAACTTACTGGTGTCCTATGATCAGATATGAGACTCAGACCAAGAAGCCCTGTGGCCCTGCCTGCATTTTCTGTAATAAGCACAATGATCAGACTGCAGATTTAAACCAGGAGGCTCACTGGGAAGGATGATGAGCGTGAGCAGCCCTGCAGAGGAGATGCTATTGTGTGAAATTAATTAATTTTTCAGATGACTCATTGATGTAGCAGTATTATAAACACTGCATGGTGGTAACTGTCACGCACTATGTGACCCATGAAGATTATTAAATTTACTGGTGCCCCTATGATCAGATCTGAGACAGTCAGACAGAGGTTAAGTCCTGCGCCCCGCGTGCATTTACTGTAATGATCACAATGATCCGACTGACTGCAGATTTAAATCAGGAAGCTCACTGGGAAGGATGACGAGAGTGAGCAGCCCTGCAGATGAGATGCCATTGTGCTAAATTAATATATTTTTCAGATGCGACCTCATTGATGTAGTAGTATAATTAAAAACTTACTTGAACTAGAAGAGTTCAGAGACGTTTCCCGGTCCCCGCCGAGGCCGCACAGCTCAGCTGCAGCACTGACTGCTCGGCAGCATGATGCACTCTGCTGGACTGCATCAGTCTTCTTCTCCGGCGACCCCCAGACACTCCTCGTCCCCCCACTTGGCCGTAGTTTAATTTGCGCCGCCGCCCGCGATTATCACCAATGCCACTTCTTGCACAGCGGGCGGCGACTGACACTGTCTGTGTGTCCTCCTGGCACTGTTGTCGCCGCGCCGGTGACATTTCTCTCGGGGTCATGGGTCACTGACTGAGTGCTACATTTCACGTGTCATTTTCACGTCGTTCCTTATAGATTGCAAGCTCTTTAGGGAGTTGTATCCACAATAAGCAGTACACAAAAGCTCGGACATGAAATCCTAGAAGTATTTGCAACACTTCTGCACAGCTCATGTTCAAGGTAGCCATCGTGGTTATTATTTGCGGTGCTCAGCTGCACAGGAAGTGACAGCAGTGCAGCTCGCCGCGGTGAGGACTCCCACTCGATTTGAGTACCCCGCCGCGGCCCGCAGCTTCTGCCTCAGTGTACGGGACCTGTGTCATTTAACAGCTCTTCGCCCTTGGCCCTCCCATTCCTCATAGAAGTATTTACGAGTTTTTATGTACTTGACTGTAGAGATAGAAGATGGTTTCAGAGAACTAAATTGTTCTGTCGGGACTCAGCTTACTCTCTGACCAGGTAGATTCTGCACCACTCCTCTCCAGGGGCTGATAAGTGTCTCGAGTGATGAGAGGGAGGCTCACAAAGCCACTTCAACTCTTCATTGCTGTTGGCTCTTCGGATACTTGAATGGGTGACTGAAAGCGTTACCCTTAACTCCCGCCTCCCATTACAAGTTTCCTGCTGTGCGTGACAGCCTCTCTTTACCTTACACTACTACTTCCTCCGGACGCGACCTGACGGCAAGTTAGCGTTACATGCGTATTACCATCAGTGAATCACCTTGGCGCCCCTGGTGAGAGTCTGGCTGTGAGCCAGTTACAGCATGCTGCATGGTGCTGAGAGAACTGCCCGCCCCCGTAATTAATTCCATCTGTCAGTGTGTCAAATTTAAGCCGAAATTACAGCGCCAGCCATGAGCCAGCACAAGGATTGTTTCATTGTAGCCGCCTAGAGCTGCGGCGCTCTCACTCAGCCACGAGCTGAGAGCAACCATTAACTATTTATGAAAGAGCAGCTGCTGGCACTGGCTGAAGTAGTACATCTCTCGGAGCAGCAGGAGCCGTGCACAGGCGCGAGGAGGCGAGTCGGCAAAATGCGTGACAATGCATTTCAGTGCGGTGATGCAGACCACCGCACTGAAATGCATGAGTGTCACACCCAATGCGTGATACTTGACAGGACAGTCTAGTATCATGACTCATGAGTGCATTTAAATAAACTTGCAAGGGTAATGTGTCTCATGCAGTGCACTTCATGCAAAATGCTATGTAATATGCAGATGACAGATTTTTATTTTATGAAACTAGATAAGTGGGTTACTGCTTTTAATACAGAGCTCATTTGGTTATGTACAGTCCATACATTTTAATCCTTCCCATATAGCACAGTGAGCTATAAACAGCATGCAACTCTTCAACCTTGTAACCCTCACTTACTTTTGTTACACAACCTGTACATTGATTTACACTCTTCATTTATTGTCAATATATGTGTACATGTGATCTAAAGCGCTTTGACACCCTACATGTGGATGAGTAGCACTATAAAAAGAAGTAAAAACAAAATAGTGGTATTTAAATTTAAAATGTTTGCAAATACAAATTCAAAAGCAAGCGTCTTATGATGTGATAAGCTTTAAGCCTTTCTTTCTGTTCCATTGCTGCAAATCAATTACTATTTAAAGCAAGACTACTCACCCGTAGGATCTCAAGGCGCTGTGTGTGGGGGGTTGAGGGGAGGGGATCTGCGATTGATTTGACGAGCCAAGTCTTGAGGTCCTTCCTTAATTGCGGACGTGATGGTGATTGCCTGAGGTGCAGAGGCAGGATGTTCCAGAAGTTTAGACAAGGATCTTTCTCCAGCACTGGTCTACAGATGTGTGATGGTGGCCTGCGCCAGTTGGGCGGAGTGGAGATGTCAGGGAGAGTGTAGAAGCAGAAGTGGTGGTTGAGCTATGTATGTCTGGCGTTGTGGAGGGATTTGTAGGCATGCGTGAGGCGCTTGAGCTAAGGTAATTCTTTTGTTGAAAGATAGCAAGTGAAGGTCTCTCAGGGAATATATGACGTTATATCGCATGCCAACACAAAGAATGCCATTATAACGCGGTTGTAACAACACAAGTGCTGTTACAACGCATTACCATTGCAAAGCACACTTTTACCATGCATATGCCTTTACCACGCATGCCATTACAAGGCAAAGACATGCGTGGTAACGGCATATACTTGGTAAAAGTGGTTAAGGTAAGTAATTGTGTGTCTCTGTTTGTGTGTGTGTATATATATATATATATATATATATATATATATATATATATATATATATATATATATATATATATATATATATATATATATATATATATATATATATATATATATATTAATACCCCAGGCAACCCCAAAATTACCCTTTGTACCAGTGCCAATAGCCCTACCCCCTTAAAATTCTGAAATTGCCCTTACCACCCTAATACCCATACCCCCTAAATCCTAAAATTACCCTTACCACCCCAAAACCCAAACCAACCCTGAACCCTAAAATTACCCTTACAACCCTAAAACTTTAAATTACCCGTGGCACCACAAAATCCAAATTTGTCCGAGCCCTAAAATTACCCCGGGCACCCTAAAATCCAAACCCACCCTGAATCCTAAAATGAACCTTGGCACCCCAAAACATATACCCATCCTGAACCCTAAAATTAATCTTGGCAACCCAAACCTATACCCCTACACCTCAAAACCCAAACCCACCCTAAACCCTATACTTACCTTATACTTACATGTAAAACACATATGCTTTTACCATGCTTGCCTATACAAAGAAATTCATGTAAAGGCATGTGTGGTAAAAGTATATGCATTATAATGCTTTACATTGTAATGCTATGCATTGTAATAGCATTGCGATGTAATGGTACTTGCGTTGTGTTGGCATGCGTTGTAATGGCATGCGTTGTATTGGATTCGTTGTAATGGATATTTCCCTTCTCAGGTGCCTGGTGATGTGGCTGCGGCGTGGGATGTTCAGGATGAGTTTGGCGGAGGTGTTCTTGATGTTCTGCAGTTCTTATGGAGTTTCTGGGTGGTGCTGGATAGAGTGCTGAGAAGCTCATGGGTGACAGTTGTCCTGTACTCACTGGGGACACACTGGAAGATTTCATGAAGTAGATGGAGCATGTGGAAATAGGAGGAATAAACAATGTTGATTTGGTGGTTTATTGAGAGAGAGAAGTCCAGGAGGTTGCCAAGGTTTCGCACGTAGTCAGTAGGCGTGTGGGGGGGTGGTGGGGGTTCCAAGAGATGCAGACCCCCTCTGCCTGGGCCACCAAGAGTCAACCAAGGCAGAGGGGGTGGCAACACTTGGGGGTGGATACCAGGTTGAGGACTTAGGTCTTGTTTGAGTTAGTTAAGCTTAAGGCAGCTGTCCTTCATCCTGGTGGTGACTGCATTTATCCTGTTGTGGAAGTTGCTCTTGGCAGCTGTGGGTTCTTCTGTGAGGTAGAGAATCAGCTGGATGTTATCGGCGTAGGAGACAACGTTGAGTCTGTGGTTCTTGAAGATGGCTGCAAATGGGGCCTGAAGAGCTTGGGGCTCAGGGAAGGGCCTTGAGACCCTTTGCAGCTGATCTCTGTGGGTTTTCAGTTGAATGGTGGAAGTCTTACTCTCTGTGTTCGGCCGGTGAGGAAGGAGCAGATCCATCCAGGGCTTTGTTCCGGATGCTGGCATCGTGGAATCTTGTGCAGAGGGTGTGGTGGGAAACGGTGTTGAAGGCGGCTGAGAGGTCCAGCAGGAAGAGGGAAGCTGTTTCCCATTGGTCGAGGCATTTGCTTTTAGGTTTGAAGCTCCAGATATCTCCTAGGAACAGAAGGAGGCCTGAAGGCCCTTTAACTTCGGCCTTTGTTATGGGCCCAGGTGAAATCTGATAAGCTGCTGCCCCCCTCCACTTGCACATTGCAGCTCGGAATAATAGCAGGCAACGTGCAGCAGCAGGCGCTGCTGAATGTGTCAGTTACAAATGGGGTTTTTGTTTGGCTAAGGTATACACCTAAGCCAAGCAGTACCCACCACCACTCAGGTTAATTCAGATGCAAGATTACCTGTGCTCCTCGTCTGGTAGCTTGGCGCAGAGGAGGCTTATCAAAGAGGCAATGTGTAAAGTATTTCTGCAACGCATAGGAAAGTAACGGGAAAGACAAAGCAAAACACTCCACACTAGTTCTAGAAAAATAGACCATCTTTATGTAATTAAAACCAGGCCTAAAGGACAGCAATTCAATAGTCTATCAAGAGTTATGCCAGTACTAGTAACGTTAATAGCTCATTACAGTGCTCAGGAACCTTTAAGGGAGTTACAGTAATCCTCAAATGAGCCCACCGGCCTCCTCCGCCTCGAAAAGGTTTTCAATGCAGTGGGGGTTGAAGTTAGCCTGCACAGGCCTTCGGGACAGTACCTGGGGCTTGGAGTCACTGCTCTCGTTGTCGGCGGTCTCGCACACGGGGTCCGCGTGGTAGGAAGAGGAGTTGGGCTCTGGCATGGCCGCTGGAACACAGGCAGGTCTGTGGCCCCATACTGCTGTGTTGGTGGGCCTCACACATGGAGCTCGTGTTGGTAAGAGGTAGAGAGGCAGGCAGGACTGGTGTTCAGCCACAGTAGATGCAGTCTTGTGAATCTTCGGCCCAAAGAGCCTGGATAGAGCGAGCTCAGATCGTTGTGATGCTAGGCAACCAGAATGCGCTCACGCCACTCGGTGCTCCCGGCGCTGACTGAGGGGAAAGGTCTACACCGCTGCGGTATCTTCAGAAACAGCAGTGTCAAGTACGACTAGTAGCAAAAGGTGACCGATCGCCAACACAGCAGGCGCTAGAATATGTGAGTGTGTCTGCTGGCCCAATAGCATACAAATAGCCCTGATTCTTCCATAACAGGAGGAAAGCTAACAAGTTCTTGGGAACTTGTAGGATATAGAGGCCCAGTTGTCCCTCATTGCAGAGGTAGCAGGGAGCAGGCCAGCATAGCTGAGCAGAGTGCATAGGCAGTACAGCAAAGCAAGTGACAAAGGGGCAGTTCTTCCTAGCAGTGTTGTACCTCATAGTTGCAGAGTCTCCTCCAGACCCCAAAGTGAACTAATTTGGGGATGTCACAGCGAGGTCCAGTACTAATACCAAAATGTGTCTTTGAAGTGGGGGAGACAACAAAAGACAGCTGACTTTGATCCTCAAAAGGCCCTTGCCCTTTCTTCTCTGGCTCCAGTATTTATATATGTGTGCTTATGTATCTGTGAATTTATATATATTTGTTTTTATATTTTAATATTATTTAAAATATTTTTGTTGTTAGTGTTTTGAGGGTATATGTCTTCATATGTGCAACATTTAGTTATTTTCCTAATTTATTTTTATTTAACCGTTTTCTACTGTACTGACAGGGACAGGAACCCTTCTACCTGAGATTGACATGCAAAGTATTTAAATATTATTTTTATTTTGTCAATTGTGTTTAAAAATATATTGGTTTTGAAAGTTCTTAAAATGTACATTTATTTATTTCCATAATTTCTTTTTGTTTAACTTTTTCTGCTGTGCTGGCTGAAGGGCACAAGGACCTGAGAGTGGCATTCAAACAATTTACATAGTATTATTTAAAATAATTTTGTTTGTGTTTACAAATATCATATTGGTTTTGAAGGGATATTTCTTAAAATATACATTTATTTATTTTCATATTTTATTTTTATGTAGCCATTTTCTACTATACTGACTGCCACAAGGGCCTGAGAGTGGCATGCAAAGTATTTAAAAATAAAGTAAAACATTTGTACCTAGCCTGCTTATGCAAATAACGTTTTTGTTCTTTCTTTCTTAAATAAATGAAAGATTTTTAATGGATATTTCTTATATTATAAGCAATGCATATTACACTCATTTCCTAACTTATTTTTATTTAGTGGTTTTCTAAAATACTGATAGACCCAAGGGCTTCAGAGCACTATATGAACTATTTTAAATACAATATTTACTTAATTATTTTGCAAAATTGCCTTGCTCAAAAATGCAAAGCTTTTGCTGACTTCCTAAAAATTAAATGTTTGTTTCAAATTGATATTTCTTATACATGTAGCTATTTAATATGTCAAAGATTACTGGGCAATCAACGTTGAATCGCTGATGCAGAAAAGGAAATGGCCAGCCGTCATTTTTGGTAGGAACAAAATTACAAGTGTGTTTCTTTGTGGATGTGCAACCTGGCTTAATACCCTAGCCCTCTTCAGAAGTCAGTCTTGCTTGGCAACACAGAAATTCTCTGAAATAATGTATGAGTTTTCTTTTATGAATGCCTCGAAAAACTGATTTTTCAGTCCATTTATCACAGAAATAGTGCGGAAAATTGCACCAAAAAATGCCAATTTTTAAAAAAATTCTTCGCGGGGGGAGAACCCCCCCACACCCCCCTTATTGCCGTCGGGCTCGCTCGCTTCGCTCGCTCGCTCACGTTCGCTGATGCCTACTTCAAAAGCCTCACCAGGTTCAAATTCCACCAGCCGCAACTGCATGTTTCACAACAAGCAAAGCAAGGAAAGAAGCAACAGCAATAATTCAAAAGTAATGGGGCAATTTTAATTCATTGCTTTTCTGGCTGTCTCATTTCGAAAACGTTTTTTGGTTGCCCAAGAAGAGTGTGCAAAAAGATAGAATTATGATGTGATTGATAGAAAAGTTAAGAGGGAGAACATAGAATAACACAATATTTACAATATTTTACAGAATTATATATACAATATGTGAATTTGAACAAAGATAAATTCATCAACGTCCTGGTGTATATTGCATAAACTAAACACAGTTCATCTTTAATGGAGATACTGCTTCCAAACTGGTATTTGCACTAAAATGTGTATGCCGCCATCCAGGACAAACTAGAGCGTCGACGTTTCGACTCGTCTTGGGGCCTTATAGGTAATTTTAGACCGTGGCCATGCGAGTCTTCATCAGGACTGCAAATTAGGGCAACCAAGGGAGCAGCACATGCCCTAAAACATAATGAATATATGTCATGCTGTTGCTATTGTTCCAGGTGCGATCATATATGAATCGCATGTACCCAAGGTAAGAGATTAAACTTACCCAATGGTGGTTGGATGAACCTTTTTTGGTGTGACTCTTATACTGCTGGTAAATTAATTACCTGGAAACATAACGGAGGGGTCATTAGACCTATCCTATAACAGTCAACAACTCACAGTTTCCACCCAAACTGTATGTATCATTACCTTAGAGTAAGAGGCGGAACTGAAATTATGGGTCCTCCAATTGTCTGGCTTGAATTTAGAATTACGATAAACCCTGTTATAAAAAACATGGGCAGAGTAAGGAAAAGTCGTTGAAGATGCAACAACAGAGATAGATGCAGGGTTTCAGCATAAGAACACACCATATCTGGAATAAATCTTACCAGTACTATGAGGGAATTGATGCCTGCACAGTAGGTTTCAATCTTGTTGTGTTCGAAGGTATAGGGCTTCCTATAATTTAAATAGTAATACCCCAATGAATACCATCAAATATATAATAGAGGGAATTCAAGGTACAAGGAAACTTCGGTCGCACTCACCAATTCAATGGATGTGAAATGCACCCGCTTCGTGTCAGGCTGCACGGGACCCCCTGCGAAGGTAAGCGGAATTGGCGTTAAGAATCCGCGCATATTCGGATGGTAAATTAATGTCTGTGCAAGGGTTAGTGTAGAACGAGTTATCTTACCTCGCTGATCAGTTTCAGTCCCCCAAGGGTTCAGCGTGCGCTATGCTCGGCGTCCTGTTCGCTCGGTACCATACCGCAATCAATAGCGAAAACGGACTGCCGGCGAAAGTTCAACTCAATGCCCATCAATGGAAATGAAAGACGGCTGAGTACTGTTATTGAAAAACGTGTCGGCCATTTTAGATAGGGGACACAACCACGGTACTGTATAGGGACGTCTAGTAACTTTTTCAGTACAGGGAGATCTTAACAGCAATATGGTGTTTAGGCTGCCGATGGTGCAAAACAAAGTTCTAGAACTCCTCACATTTAAATAACTGAATTAAGGAGGTGCATTAACAGCGTGAGAGAGAGCATTGCAATCATTGTAATAACATCGCGCTGGTACAGTCTCAAATTCAACATTATAAATACATTGACTTTAAGCGCAGAAAAATGGATTTGCATGATTGACTTACAAGGGCGCTATTGGCAATTTCGAAGCAGTGGCATTACAATAACATGTATAACAATCTGATCCAGAATGTATATCTACTGCGTAATCAAGAAAATATTCACAACTACGTATTGTTTCCACTATATACTATTAGAGCCTCAGAAGAGATACCTGTCTATTAATCTCCTCCTGTTCGTTCAGTCCTTGATTTACCGTGTTCAGTGAATGTATCCACTTACACTCTCTTGTATTGAGTACATTTCCAAAATCACCACCCCGGACATTCCTGGCCACTTTTTCAATCACCCACCATCGAAGACTATCGCAGTCATGCCCGAAGGTGGTGAAATGTTCGACCAGAGGGGCACCTGGTGTTCTACATCTAATGCGGCTACAATGCTGTAGGATTCTGCATTTGACCCTCTGGGTCGTTTGACCCACATACAAAAACCCACAGGGGCACAAGATGGCATATATAACCCCCGAGGTGTTGCAGTTACTGTGCTGTGTAAGGGTGTATGTTTGATTATTGTGGTGAAATGTAGTGCACTCATTTGTTAGAGGGCAAGCGCGGCATGTACCACACTTCGTGTGGCCTTTGATCGGAGGAAGATCCCACAATGTTGTCTGGCCCATAGTTGGATTTGAGGGTAACAAAGCTCGCACAAGATGGTCCTTCACATTCATTCCCTTGCGGAATGCGTGTAGGGGTGGGGGCATGTGTCCCAATTCCTCACTCACCAAGTGCCAATGTTGATTAATAGATTTCTTGATGGCACTACTCTTAGTATTAAAAGTGGTGACACATACAAGGCGCTCCTCACTTTGCTTTTTCTGGTTTGGTATTAATAGGTCTTCCCGATGGTTATACCATGCCCTCTTACGGGCTTTTTTTACAAGGCGCATGGGGTAACCACGTTCTTGGAGTCTCACCATAAGTGAAGATGACTCTTCGAAGTAATCCTCTTTTTTAGTACAATTCCTCCGCAACCTCAGAAATTGGCCAAAGTGGAGGTTATCTCTGAGGTTGCGGGGATGATGACTCGTATATCTTAGCAAGGTGTTTCGCTCACTGCTCTTCCGGTAGAGGGTAGTATATAGATGCCCCTCATCCGACTTGATTTGGATGTCCAAAAAACTGATTGATGCCCTGTCATATTCCAAGGTGAACTGAATGTCATCAGAGCAGGTGTTAAGACCCCTGTGAAAATCCAGCAATTGTTCGTCACTTCCTTGCCAAATTAAAAGCACATCATCGATGTACCTTGCCCATAGGGCAATCTGATTTTGGTACTGATTCTGCTGATTAAGGACATATCTATGTTCAAACTCGCTCATGTATATTATGGCCAGATTGGGAGCAAAACTTGCCCCCATTGCTACCCCTTTTGTCTGGAAATAGAATTGGCCCAAGAACATGAAAAAGTTTTTTGTCATTGCTATTGTCAACAGTTCGATGATGAAATCAGTTGGTACTTGGTGAGGCCTAGATCTCTCATTCAACACCTTTTCCATACACATCAATGCTTCCTGTTGCGGAATGTTTGTGTATAGGGACGTAATGTCCATAGTTGCCAGAATACTAGTAACCGGATCAAAAATACGCCCATCCACAAGCTGGATAGCATTCATAGTGTCCCTCAAATATGTCGGGGTTGATACTGCAATCGGTTTTAAAAATATGTCTATAAACTTACAGAGAGGCTCCAATAGTGAGCCACAACCCGAAATAATCGGTCTACCAGGAGGGTCTTCCATCCGTTTAGGAACTTTGGGTAAAGTATAAATTGTGGGCATACGTGGGTGCTTGTTGTTTAAGAATTCAAATTCTTGTTTCGTGATTATGCCATCATCGAGAGCCCTCGCAGTGATTAGATTGATTGATAGACTGATCTTTTTTGTGGGGTCAGATTTTAAGAGAGTATAGTTCCCCACCACAGATAATTGAGACAATATTTCACTCTTATATTTTTCAACACTCTGGACGACGATGGCACCACCCTTGTCTGCGGGTTTTATCACAATATTGCTATTCGATTCGAAGAGTCATCTTCACTTATGGTGAGACTCCAAGAACGTGGTTATTCCATGCGCCTTGTAAAAAAAGCACGCAAGAGGGCATGGTATAACCATCGGGAAGACCTATTAATACCAAACCAGAAAAAGCAAAGTGAGGAACGCTTTGTATGTGTCACCACTTTTAATACTAAGAGTAGTGCCATCAAGAAATCTATTAATCAACATTGGCACTTGGTGAGTGAGGAATTGGGACACATGCCCCCACCCCTACACGCATTCCGCAAGGGAATGAGTGTGAAGGACCATCTTGTGCCAGCTTTGTTACCCTCAAATCCAACTATGGGCCAGACAACATTGTGGGATCTTCCTCCGATCAAAGGCCACACGAAGTGTGGTACATGCCGCGCTTGCCCTCTAACAAATGAGTGCACTACATTTCACCACAATAATCAAACATACACCCTTACACAGCACAGTAACTGCAACACCTCGGGGGTTATATATGCCATCTTGTGCCCCTGTGGGTTTTTGTATGTGGGTCAAACGACCCAGAGGGTCAAATGCAGAATCCTACAGCATTGTAGCCGCATTAGATGTAGAACACCAGGTGCCCCTCTGGTCGAACATTTCACCACCTTCGGGCATGACTGCGATAGTCTTCGATGGTGGGTGATTGAAAAAGTGGCCAGGAATGTCCGGGGTGGTGATTTTGGAAATGTACTCAATACAAGAGAGTGTAAGTGGATACATTCACTGAACATGGTAAATCAAGGACTGAACGAACAGGAGGAGATTAATAGACAGGTATCTCTTCTGAGGCTCTAATAGTATATAGTGGAAACAATACGTAGTTGTGAATATTTTCTTGATTACTCAGTAGATATACATTCTGGATCAGATTGTTATACATGTTATTGTAATGCCACTGCTTCGAAATTGCCAATAGCGCCCTTGTAAGTCAATCATGCAAATCCATTTATCTGCGCTTAAAGTCAATGTATTTATAATGTTGAATGTGAGACTGTACCAGCGCGATGTTATTACAATGATTGCAATGCTCTCTCTCACGCTGTTAATGCACCTCCTTAATTCAGTTATTTACATGTGAAGAGTTCTAGAACTTTGTTTTGCACCATCGGCAGCCTAAACACCATATTGCTGTTAAGATCTCCCTGTACTGAAAAAGTTACTAGACGTCCCTATACAGTACCGTGGTTGTGTCCCCTATCTAAAATGGCGGACACGTTTTTCAATAACAGTACTCAGCCGTCTTTCATTTCCATTGATGGGCATTGAGTTGAACTTTCGCCGGCAGTCCGTTTTCGCTATTGATTGCGGTATGGTACCGAGCGAACAGGACGCCGAGCATAGCGCACGCTGAACCCTTGGGGGACTGAAAATGATCAGCGAGGTAAGATAACTCGTTCTACACTAACCCTCGCACAGACATTATTTTACCATCCGAATATGCGCGGATTCTTAACGCCAATTCCGCTTACCTTCGCAGGAGGTCCCGTGCAGCCTGACACGAAGCGGGTGCATTTCACATCCATTGAATTGGTGAGTGCGACCGAAGTTTCCTTGTACCTTGAATTCCGTCTATTATATATTTGATGGTATTCATTGGGGTATTACCATTTAAATTATAGGAAGCCCTATACCTTCGAACACAACAAGATTGAAACCTACTGTGCAGGCATCAATTCCCTCATAGTACTGGTAAGATTTATTCCAGATATGGTGTGTTCTTATGCTGAAACCCTGCATCTATCTCTGTCGTTGCATCTTCAACGACTTTTCCTTACTCTACCCATGTTTTTTATAACAGGGTTTATCGTAATTCTGAATTCAAGCCAGACAATTGGAGGACCCATAACTTCAGTTCCGCCTCTTACTCTAAGGTAATGATACATACAGTTTGGGTGGAAACTGTGAGTTGTTGACTGTTATAGGATAGGTCTAATGACCCCTCCGTTATGTTTCCAGGTAATTAATTTACCAGCAGTATAAGAGTCACACCAAAAAAGGTTCATCCAACCACCATTGGGTAAGTTTAATCTCTTACCTTGGGTACATGCGATTCATATATGATCGCACCTGGAACAATAGCAACAGCATGACATATATTCATTATGTTTTAGGGCAGGTGCTGCTCCCTTGGTTGCCCTAATTTGCAGTCCTGATGAAGACTCGCATGGCCACGGTCTAAAATTACCTATAAGGCCCCAAGACGAGTCGAAACGTCGACGCTCTAGTTTGTCCTGGATGGCGGCATACACATTTTAGTGCAAATACCAGTTTGGAAGCAGTATCTCCATTAAAGATGAACTGTGTTTAGTTTATGCAATATACACCAGGACGTTGATGAATTTATCTTTGTTCAAATTCACATATTGTATATATAATTCTGTAAAATATTGTAAATATTGTGTTATTCTATGTTCTTCCTCTTAACTTTTCTATCAATCACATCATAATTCTATCTTTTTGCACACTCTTCTTGGGCAACCAAAAAACGTTTTCGAAATGAGACAGCCAGAAAAGCAATGAATTAAAATTGCCCCATTACTTTTGAATTATTGCTGTTGCTTCTTTCCTTGCTTTGCTTGTCGGGAAACATGTACATTGATTGAACCGTGGGAAATATAGCATATGTGCCCACCTAATTAGCTAAACTTTGAATAGTTTACCGATTGAATCGTTCTAGAAAAAGGAATAGTCGGAGACCACTGTTTTTGTATAACGATTATTACCCAGGTCTGCCGACTCCAGGGTCTACCCCATTTTCTTGATGGTTACCTTTAAGCAGTGATACTGCAAGGGTTTTTCGTTTGTTGAATGTTTTGTAAATGTTGATCATTTTTGTATTTGTAAATCTTCTATGTAATGTTTTGAAGACTAGGAATGTCAGATAAACAGACCCTCTCATATAGTGAAGACTATATAGAAAAATTATTACAAGAGGAAGGAGGTGGTACATTCCTGGTTGATCACATCTCTAGTGGCAATTTGACCTTGAACGAAAAAATCTCTCAACTTGAACGATTGGAGAAGAAGCTTATAAGAACGAGGCTTCATGGCCATACATTGGCTAAATACCTAAGGTCGAACGTGATACCGGTTGGGTTACAGGTCAGGAACGAGCCTGCTATCTTTCTTGAGAACCCCAAATTTAAGGACAATTTCAGTCTCATATCCAACACTTGTTCCAGACACTGGATGGTGTTGGGTATTGAGACTGCAGTGGAAGAGGTTGAGCGGTTGACTAGGGAGATCGCAGCACTCAAGAAGGAGATTATAGAGGACAAAGCCCTATCCAATGCCAAAGAGGCGTTGGAGAGACTCGAAAAAACGATACGTGAATTTGATCTCTACACACAAGGGACCAAATTAGACAAAGTTGTGAAAGATATCAAAATCTATGATAAAAAAGCCAAGTATCCCTATCTTCAAGAAGGGTATTACTCAAGAGATCAACGTGGTGGCATAACCAGTAGAGGTAGGGGAGGGTACAAGAGATTCAATACTTTTTCAGGTTCCTCATATACTAGCAGTTCAGACAGTGATTCGGAACGACCTGGAACCAGTACGGGTGGTGCTACAAGTAACCAGGAACGCAATCCCCCGGAACAGCAACCTTTTTTAGTGGAGGACCAATGGTGGGGGCCACGAGGCAGGGCACGCCCCTGGGGCAGACCCAGGGGACAACACCCTACACAGTGGAATCGAGGCTCAGGCAGGGGCAACAAACAAGTACAGTTCCAACAGGATTCTCATGGCGAGATTCAAACAAGGCGCCAGGTTTACAGATGGTAAGATATGCCCCGGAAAACCCCATCATTAACATATCTGGCCATGAATTAAACATAAATGAACAGAAAATCCTGAGCAAAGGTTTATCTTTTGTCCCTACCTCGATGCCGGATAACTTTTCCTTAAGAATGGAACTCAAACAGTTCTTCAGGAAAGTGAGACTCAAACATTACTTTCTGAGGACGCCTTTTAAACCTATATTCTCAGGCAGTGGTCTGAGACCACCCTCCAAGTTCAACCCTCCGTTATACCAAATTGACCATAAGATCAGAACTTATGAACAAGTGGTATTGCGCGATGTAGACAAAATCCTAGCAGAAAGACGCTATGTCGCCTATAACATCACGAAATCCGAGAGAGAGGCATTGGGCACCTTGAAGAACAATAGCAATATTGTGATAAAACCCGCGGACAAGGGTGGTGCCATCGTCGTCCAGAGTGTCGAAAAATATAAGAGTGAAATATTGTTTCAATTATCTGTGGTGGGGAACTATACTCTCTTAAAATCTGACCCCACAAAAAAGATCAGTCTATCAATCAATCTAATCACTGCGAGGGCTCTCGATGATGGCATAATCACGAAACAAGAATTTGAATTCTTAAACAACAAGCACCCACGTATGCCCACAATTTATACTTTACCCAAAGTTCATAAACGGATGGAAGACGCTCCTGGTAGACCGATTATTTCGGGTTGTGGCTCACTATTGGAGCCTCTCTGTAAGTTTATAGACATATTTTTAAAACCGATTGCAGTATCAACCCCAACATATTTGAGGGACACTATGAATGCTATCCAGCTTGTGGATGGGCGTATTTTTGATCCGGTTACTAGTATTCTGGCAACTATGGACATTACGTCCCTATACACAAACATTCCGCAACAGGAAGCATTGATGTGTATGGAAAAGGTGTTGAATGAGAGATCTAGGCCTCACCAAGTACCAACTGATTTCATCATCGAACTGTTGACAATAGCAATGACAAAAAACTTTTTCATGTTCTTGGGCCAATTCTATTTCCAGACAAAAGGGGTAGCGATGGGGGCAAGTTTTGCTCCCAATCTGGCCATAATATACATGAGCGAGTTTGAACATAGATATGTCCTTAATCAGCAGAATCAGTACCACAATCAGATTGCCCTATGGGCACGATACATCGATGATGTGCTTTTAATTTGGCAAGGAAGTGACGAACAATTGCTGGATTTTCACAGGGATCTCAACACCTGCTCTGATGACATTCAGTTCACCTTGGAATATGACAGGGCATCAATCAGTTTTTTGGACATCCAAATCAAGTCGGATGAGGGGCATCTATATACTACCCTCTACCGGAAGAGCAGTGAGCGAAACACCTTGCTAAGATATACGAGTCATCATCCCCGCAACCTCAGAGATAACCTCCCCTTTGGCCAATTTCTGAGGTTGCGGAGGAATTGTACTAAAAAAGAGGATTACTTCGAAGAGTCATCTTCACTTATGGTGAGACTCCAAGAACGTGGTTACCCCATGCGCCTTGTAAAAAAAGCACGCAAGAGGGCATGGTATAACCATCGGGAAGACCTATTAATACCAAACCAGAAAAAGCAAAGTGAGGAACGCCTTGTATGTGTCACCACTTTTAATACTAAGAGTAGTGCCATCAAGAAATCTATTAATCAACATTGGCACTTGGTGAGTGAGGAATTGGGACACATGCCCCACCCCTACACGCATTCCGCAAGGGAATGAGTGTGAGGGACCATCTTGTGCCAGCTTTGTTACCCTCAAATCCAACTATGGGCCAGACAACATTGTGGGATCTTCCTCCGATCAAAGGCCACACGAAATGTGGTACATGCCGCGCTTGCCCTCTAACAAATGAGTGCACTACATTTCACCACAATAATCAAACATACACCCTTACACAGCACAGTAACTGCAACACCTCGGGGGTTATATATGCCATCTTGTGCCCCTGTGGGTTTTTGTATGTGGGTCAAACGACCCAGAGGGTCAAATGCAGAATCCTACAGCATTGTAGCCGCATTAGATGTAGAACACCAGGTGCCCCTCTGGTCGAACATTTCACCACCTTCGGGCATGACTGCGATAGTCTTCGATGGTGGGTGATTGAAAAAGTGGCCAGGAATGTCCGGGGTGGTGATTTTGGAAATGTACTCAATACAAGAGAGTGTAAGTGGATACATTCACTGAACACGGTAAATCAAGGACTGAACGAACAGGAGGAGATTAATAGACAGGTATCTCTTCTGAGGCTCTAATAGTATATAGTGGAAACAATACGTAGTTGTGAATATTTTCTTGATTACGCAGTAGATATACATTCTGGATCAGATTGTTATACATGTTATTGTAATGCCACTGCTTCGAAATTGCCAATAGCGCCCTTGTAAGTCAATCATGCAAATCCATTTTTCTGCGCTTAAAGTCAATGTATTTATAATGTTGAATGTGAGACTGTACCAGCGCGATGTTATTACAATGATTGAATTGCTCTCTCTCACGCTGTTAATGCACCTCCTTAATTCAGTTATTTACATGTGAGGAGTTCTAGAACTTTGTTTTGCACCATCGGCAGCCTAAACACCATATTGCTGTTAAGATCTCCCTGTACTGAAAAAGTTACTAGACGTCCCTATACAGTACCGTGGTTGTGTCCCCTATCTAAAATGGCCGACACGTTTTTCAATAACAGTACTCAGCCGTCTTTCATTTCCATTGATGGGCATTGAGTTGAACTTTCGCCGGCAGTCCGTTTTCGCTATTGATTGCGGTATGGTACCGAGCGAACAGGACGCCGAGCATAGCGCACGCTGAACCCTTGGGGGACTGAAACTGATCAGCGAGGTAAGATAACTCCTTCTACACTAACCCTCACACAGACATTATTTTACCATCCGAATATGCGCGGATTCTTAACGCCAATTCCGCTTACCTTCGCAGGGGGTCCCGTGCAGCCTGACACGAAGCGGGTGCATTTCACATCCATTGAATTGGTGAGTGCGACCGAAGTTTCCTTGTACCTTGAATTCCGTCTATTATATATTTGATGGTATTCATTGGGGTATTACTATTTAAATTATAGGAAGCCCTATACCTTCGAACACAGCAAGATTGAAACCTACTGTGCAGGCATCAATTCCCTCATAGTACTGGTAAGATTTATTCCAGATATGGTGTGTTCTTATGCTGAAACCCTGCATCTATCTCTGTCGTTGCATCTTCAACGACTTTTCCTTACTCTACCCATGTTTTTTATAACAGGGTTTATCGTAATTCTGAATTCAAGCCAGACAATTGGAGGACCCATAACTTCAGTTCCGCCTCTTACTCTAAGGTAATGATACATACAGTTTGGGTGGAAACTGTGAGTTGTTGACTGTTATAGGATAGGTCTAATGACCCCTCCGTTATGTTTCCAGGTAATTAATTTACCAGCAGTATAAGAGTCACACCAAAAAAGGTTCATCCAACCACCATTGGGTAAGTTTAATCTCTTACCTTGGGTACATGGGATTCATATATGATCGCACCTGGAACAATAGCAACTGCATGACATATATTCATTATGTTTTAGGGCAGGTGCTGCTCCCTTGGTTGCCCTAATTTGCAGTCCTGATGAAGACTCGCATGGCCACGGTCTAAAATTACCTATAAGGCCCCAAGACGAGTCGAAACGTCGACGCTCTAGTTTGTCCTGGATGGCGGCATACACATTTTAGTGCAAATACCAGTTTGGAAGCAGTGTCTCCATTAAAGATGAACTGTGTTTAGTTTATGCAATATACACCAGGACGTTGATGAATTTATCTTTGTTCAAATTCACATATTGTATATATAATTCTGTAAAATATTGTAAATATTGTGTTATTCTATGTTCTTCCTCTTAACTTTTCTATCAATCACATCATAATTCTATCTTTTTGCACACTCTTCTTGGGCAACCAAAAAACGTTTTCGAAATGAGACAGCCAGAAAAGCAATAAATTTAAATTGCCCCATTACTTTTGAATTATTGCTGTTGCTTCTTTCCTTGCTTTGCTTGTTGTGAAACATGTACATTGATTGAACCGTGGGAAATATAGCATATGTGCCCACCTAATTAGCTAAACTTTGAATAGTTTACCGATTGAATCGTTCTAGAAAAAGGAATAGTCTGAGACCACTGTTTTTGTATAACGATTATTACCCAGGTCTGCCGACTCCAGGGTCTACCCCATTTTCTTCATTGTACCTAATGAGCACAGATGTCAAAATCCTTGCAAAAATCCTGGCGGCTAGGCTACAACCTCTGCTGCCCTCGCTTGTGCTACCTGACAAGTCAGGCTTTATCCCTTCCCGATCCACCACACACAACCTGCATACTCTTTTCACAGTTCTCCATCAATTGAACCCTCACTTCAGGCAGCGGCAGTGTTTCTCGATGCCACTAAGGCATTTGATTCTGTACAATGGCCATTTATGTTCACAGTACTGTTCCGTATGCGCATGCCACAGGCCTTTTTAAAATGGATCAGTTTATTATATATGGACCCAGTGGCGCGAATTTGAGTTAATTGAGTTACCTTGGAGCCACTACACATCCATAGAGGGACATGGCCAGTCTGCCCATTATCACTGGAGCAACTAGCCTGTGAAATAAGACAAAGACATGCCGCTGCCACATTGCACTTTCGCCAATGTCATATCTTTATATGCGGATTATATGGTAATCTATGTATGCTACTCAGACACTAATATGGCACCAGTGATTCATGAGTATGTCAAATATGAATGGTATTCTGGAGTGAATATAAACTGGGCTAAAGAGGCCATCTTTCCCTAAACCCAATCCACAAACTCCATGCCCTAGAGTACCCGCTAGAATGATGTACAGACTCTATGAAGTACTTGGGGGGGGTGTGGGTGCACAGAGACCCCAAGCTAGTCATTCAACAAAATTATGGTACAGCCATCTCAAAACTAGAGGATCAAGTGACCCGTTGGATACCACTCCTTCTATCCCTGGCTGACAGGTTGGCCAGTATGAAGATGGTAGTATTACCCAGGTTCTTGTACATGTTCATCAATATCCCCATCCCTTTGACCCAGTCCTTCTTCAAGACACTTAAATCTTGCATGATAACCCTTGTCTGGGATGGGAAGCAGACTAGGAGTCGGTGGTAAAAGCTCAAATTACCAATCCGCGCAAGGGGGTTTTGTGCACCCGGCGTTTTTCTATATTATCTGTGTGCACAAGCGTACTTTGTGCACTATTGGTATCATCCCCAACAATACACACCCCATATAGCGCTTGAAAATGATGGTGCACGCCCTATCCTCCATAGAGCTATATTGCCTCACACACCCATGTCGTATCGTATCCTCCATAGAGCTATATTGCCTCACACACCCATGTCGTATCGACTAAAATACATTCAATCCTTAGCACTATGAGAGCCTGGCAGGCCCTTGGCACACGAGCTGGTAAGACCCCACTGTATGCCCCGGCATAGCTGTTATTATACCATCCGACCTTGTCAGTTCCTCAGGAGCTAACATCAATATCTATACTAAATGAAGCAGGTCTGAATGAAGAGAATGGGCGATGCATTTCCCAGGGGGGGGCTATTGTTATACTTGAAGACCTCCTTATCACACAAAACCACACTCCTCTACAAAAGTTTGCCTACCACCAGCTAAGGAAGGCCATGAAAGCCCTTTATTTCTCCTTTCCACAAAACCCTGCAATTCTTGGATCCTTGCAGTCCCTCCTCACGTGTGCTTACCACAATAAACTCATCACTATGGTATACAACGCTGCACAGCGTAAGCAGCTCAAGACTGAGAACTCTGCATTAGATAAATGAAATGCCATACTAGATACTCCACTAACACCAGCTGATTGGGAATTATGCTGTACTCTGATGAGTAAGACCTCCGACCCTCGGTCTAGGTCCACTCTCTCCCTGCAGCTCTGCTGTGCCATCTCTTGGCTTCAGACCCCGACCTCCTCCTTGGGAGGTTCGAGGCTGCTGCCCGCTCCTGCTGCCCACTCCAACTTGGACCAGACTTCCTGCAACCACCGTAACCTTTCGCAGCCGTTTTTTTCTTAATTTTTCCCTGTTGTGCCACTGTTATTGTGCCCATCTGTGGCTTGCTCTAATTCCACCACTGTTTTTATTTTCTCGTGCATGCCTGTTCCTTTCGCCGCTGCTGCCCCTGCCTGCCCCCCCCCGAATTCACCCGCAGAATTCCAGAGCTCCTGCCTCCCAGCCTCTCCTCCTTCCCACCTCCCCTACTTAATGGTGGCCGCTGCGCAGTAGACGTGCGCAGCGGGCTCGCCGCCGGCACGCAGAAGGCAAGCCCGTTCTGCGCCAGTCCGCAACCTCACTTCGGCCAGCGCCAGGAACCCTGGACCTCCGACTACCCATCGCTACGACACCACCACCCTCCTCGCACTCAACCCTGGCTCCACTGCCACCAGACACTCACCGCCACCCCGGCCTCCAGCACCTCAGATGCCAGTACCGGCGACACCCTAAAATGCATCCTCCTCAACGTACGCTCCGTACACAAACACTTGTTTAGGAAAGACAATGGTTCAATGTTAGCCTCAATGGGTCAAGTGCAAAAAGTATGATCCCTGTGGGGGACACTGGGATTTAATTTAAACTAGACAGTTAATCATCATGGGAGCACAAAAGCAGGGGAACATATGTAGTGTAAACTAGACAATTTATTTTACACAAGTATGATTTAGTACTCAAAGTAATATTCAGGTGCTCACACAAAGTGAAAGGGTGCATGATGCGACAAGGTGATAGTGGATTAAAAACATAATATCACATTGACAACAAACATTGGAACTCCAAGGTGAGTATATACAATGGAAGGAGTTCCTGTTGTAGGGGTCGACGGCGTTTCGATCTTTAGGGACTTAAGATCATCTTCAGGATATATAGTGAGCAGTCTAAAATCTCAAAGCAAATAGGGGACAGCACTGTCCCTGGAGGGGTGTGGTTGCGGTCTCCTTAGTGAATCAGGAGATGCCGCTTGCGTGGGTAGGCTGTCTCGATTAGTGAATCATCAGAGAAGGCGTCAAGACAGGACTACTTCAAGCCGGAAGTAGTGCAGGGGCGTGTTACGACAACCTTAATCTGGAATGAATTCAAGGTCACTCGTAGGATCGGACTTTATCGTGCCTAATTAAGGGCGTGGAGGGCGGACTGTCAGAACTCGATGCCGGCGTGAGGGGCTTGGCGGTCCCCTTGCGACCGTGTTGGTTTTAAAGGGGAATTTAGTCTGTATGGATAAGCAAGGGGGACATACCACTTGTAATACAGAGTGTCTACTTGGGTGTGCCTACTATTATTCACATATATACCATATTGCGAGTGGGATCAGCTACCCACAGCACAGATTAGGGAAATGCTGTTACTGATGCAATATATACAGCTAAGACAGAACACCTAGCAACACAGAGGTACTGATGAAGTTGGGATTGAACAAACACCTATATAGACATGGATTAAACAGCTAGATTCATCATTGTCCCGTTTTGCGAGTCCTTAATAGCGATTATTAAGGAATCGTTATTAAGGACTTGCAAAACGGGATTCATGTAGGAATTGCAAAAAATATAGCGATTCCTACATCTTCCTTATTTGCGATTAGCAAAAGGGCCTAAAGGCCCATAGGAATGAATGGGGAGTTATTCCTTATTTGCGATTAGCAATTTGCTAATCGCAAATAAGGTTGCGATTTCAAGGGTGCGAGGGGTGTCCAAAGGACACCCTGTAGCACCCCTGAAAAGCAAATGTAGCCAGATGTTGCGCACACACGTCCAAAGGTATGTAACATACCACTCAGAAAAATGCACTAAAGTGCATTTTTCTGAGTTTTCGCTATTTACCACGAAGTCTGACTTCGTGGTAAATAGCGTCCAGAAATAGTGAATTCGCAAATAGAAAATGGTTAATGAATTGCATTTAAGGAATCTCAAATAGAGATTCCTTAAATGCAATTCCTCGCAAATATGCGATTTCGCAATTAGCGATTTTTGCATTTGGGATGATGAATCCCAAATGCAACAATTGCACTCGCAAAGGGCCAGATTCTCAGAATCTGGCCCTTTGCGAGCCGTTTTCGGCTTGATGAATCTAGCTGAAAGTCCTTAATCCACATACTATAAAAGCTGTATTAGAACATTGACCAACTTAAAAAATTAGATACTGTTTTGGTTAGACAGGAAGACTTACTAGATAGAAAAAAGGTTCCCTCATTTGATTCCTCAGGACATACACCAGATTCTAAATATGTGCTTTCCGATGGGGAATGTACCAAGTCCACAACAGTGTCAGTAAAGGGGAAGCATATTTGCTGTCCTGTATATGACTGCATCTGGCATACCATGAATTGCGGTTCTGTCAGAAGTTCTAAAACAAATTGAGTAAGAGCATGGACCCACACAATAGTAGATTTAGAAATGAAGCTCATAAATACTATAAACACAACAGCTAAGATTCTTCTTGGTGATATAAAATCCAATGCAGCATTGTTGGCCAAATGCCAAAGATCTGCTGCAACTCAACAGGATTGGCAAGAGGAGGAGTTATTCAAGATTATTTCACATGATTATGTCTCAATGGCAAACAGAAAAGAAGCAGGAAACAAATGAACTCCAAGCAAAATCCTAGAGTGAATTTCGAAAAATCACAGTACTATCATAGGGATGAAGAACTAAGAGGGTATAGACTGAGAGATAAAAAAATAGACTTCCATAGAGATATCATTCCTCTGATGAGCATGTTTGAGAGGATTATGAAGATAAAATATCAGAGACAAAAAGAGGTACCCATTCTTCCCTAGGACCCCCACGACCACCATCGGCACCAACCGCCTGCTCTCCTGGACCAACATCAACGACGACAACACCATCAAGATCATGAACACATCCACTCCGGATCTCTGTCAGACCCATGCCCACACCACATCTTCAACAAAGCCAGCACAGCCATCGTACCCAATCCGGAAAGCGGAAAGTCATCAACATCTCCAGCAACCTTCCCGGAGAGTTGGAAGCACGCCGAGATCAACGCCTTTCTCAAGAAACCCAAGGCGGACCCCAAGGACCTCAAGAACTTCCGGCCCATCTCCCTGCTCCCGTTCCCGGCGAAGGTCATCGAGAAGACCGTCAACAAACAACTGACTCGCTACCTCGAGGAGAACAACATCCTGGACCCTTCCCGGTCCAGGTTCCGCAGCAACCACAGCACCGAGACTGCCCTCATCGCAGCCACCAATGACACCAAGGCCCTGCTGGATAATAGAGAAACAGCGGCCCTCATCCTCCTGGACCTGTCCGCCGACTTTGACAATGTCTGCCACCATACACTACGAACACGCCTCCACGCCTCCAGAGAAGGCCCTGGACTGGACCACCTCTTTCCTCTCCGGCAGAACACAGAGCGCCCGCCTTCTCCCCTTCCGCTCCAAAGCCACCGAGATCATCTGCGGCGTACCCCAGGGCTTATCTTTTAGCCCAACGCTGTTCAACATCTACATGGCACCGCTCGCCCACGTCGTCCGTCGGCATGACCTCAACATCATCTCCTACGCCAATTACATCCAGCTGATCCTCTCCCTCACCAAGGACCCCCCACACCGCTAAAACCAACTTTCAGGAAGGAATAAAGGCCCTCGCTGAATGGATGAGGAACAGCGACTGAAGCTGAACTCGGACAAGTCAGAGGTCCTCATCCTCGGATCCACCCCTTAGGCCTGGGACGACTCCTGGTGGCCGACCGCACTGGGAACCGCTCCAACACCCACCGACCACACACGCAACCTAGGGGTCATCCTCGACTCCACCCTCTCCATGACTAAACAGGTCAGCGCCGTCTCCCCTCCTGCCTCAACACCCTCCGCAGGATCTACAAGTGGATCCCCACTGAAACAAGAAGAATGGCATTTGGTCAAATGAAAAAATAAATGTACAAGCAAAAATGGCTAAAAGTTGCCATGGTATTTTTACATTTGCAGCAAATCTAGGGGACCGCCGAATCAAGGACATGCTACATATATATCTTGCTAGAAGCGCCTCCATTGCACTATATGGTGCGGGGGTGTGGGGTCACGGCTGTAACATGCAATTACAATTAACTGAAAATTGTTTTTTTTAAAATTTGCTTAGCCTTCCTAGTTCGGCATCAACAGAGCTTATTCATAGGAACTAGGTATCAGTTATTTGTCAGATAAACTAGCACTTAGACCCCTAATGTCCTGGAGACTAATCTGGAGTAAAGAAGAAACAGCTTTTAATAGAGTAATTATCCAAGATTGCCTCCGGCTAGACAACTGGTATAAGATCCCCTGGCTGAAACATGTTGCACAATGTTTTAATGACCTCCTTAAAGTAAATATTAAAGATGACCCTGAGACAACAACAGAACTGACAAAATTAGAAATTAAGAATTTATTTTTATCTAACAGAACTATGGTGAATAGTAGTGATAATGAACAGCTCAAAACCTGTCAATACTATTGTAGCTACTCAGTTGCTGTTGGGTTCCAACCATACTTGAGTTTTGTCACCAGAGCATCCCATAGATATGTCCTAACCAGGGTGAGATTTGGGCTTGCGCACCATTTGGTCGCATTCCCTAAGATCAAAGAATATCCAACTTCCTTCTGCCCGTGTGATGGCCACACCAAACAGAGCACCTTGCACTTTCTCCTAGTTTGTGAATTGTATAACATTTTTCGTATAGCCTTTTTAAAACCGTTATTTTTAAAATACTGCACTTTTACCACTGATGCTGCTATGAGGTTGATTGTCTCAATGAATGAATTAGATGTTTGCTTCTTTAATGCAACGTTTCTGCTCAAATCTATTGAAGCTAGGAAAAGCATGATGTTTTAAATTCACCCCTTATTAAATACGTTATTTTTATGACTTTTTATGACCATTTTAAAAAATGAATATGATGAGAACTGTTTTGATGATCTATGTATATGCTTTTATGGTTATTTTTAATAACCCGAATAAAGCTTTCTGAATTGAAAGAAGAAGAGTCACCTAGGCCCTCTTCAACAGCAGGTTGGACTACGAAAACGCCCTCCTCGCAGGAGCCTCGGCCAAACTCCTGAGACGGCTCCAACGCATCCAGAACACCTCTGCATGCCTGATCCTCGACATCCTTTGCCCCAGCCACATCACACCCCACCTGAGAGACCTGCACTGGCTCCCCGTCAACAAGAGGATAACCTTCAAGATCCTCACCCACGCACACAAGGTACTCCACAACACCGGACCAATGTACCTCAATGGACGACTCAGCTTCTACACCCCCACCCGCCAGCTCCGCTCCGCCGACCTCGCCCTCGCCACAGTCCCCCGCTTCCGAAGAGCGACCTCCGGTGTCAGATCGTTCTCCCACCTCGCCGCCAAGACCTGGAACACCCCCCCCATCCACCTACGGCAGACCCAAGACCTGCTGACCTTCAGAAGACTCCTAAAGACCTGGCTTTTTGAGCAGTAGCAGCATTCCTCACCCCACCAGCGCATTGAGACCCTCACGGGTAACTAGTGCGCTTTACTAATGAGATGATTGATTGATTGATTGACCTAACGAGGACTAGACCTATCGGCATGGAAGAAGGAATAGTTGGGGATTAGAACCAACAGGGCAGCCTTTCTGGAAGAAATGAGTAGCTGCAACAAGAGAGCAGGATGCCTCATAGAAAGATAGTTACAATGAAGAATGGGGGGTGGGCAGTAGCCGTGCTAAACAGTGTGGTATAATTAACAATAGCCCACCAGAAATTCAAGTCCCACCTGATCATGGAGGAGACTAATGACTATGTTAAAGTTGAAATACCAACTGAAGGTTGAGTGGACAATCATAATTATATTCTGGCCCAGATTGACTGATTTCTTTGATATAATACTTGCCAAACAACACTGTCCTCTACAGGTTATAATTGAGGTTTCTTTAGGTAATGAAGCTATAATGAGAGCTTTTACTTCCTTAGTGCCCTAACAGATCGGCATGCTATTCAGTTGGTGTTATAGCTATCTTCTGTGCTATACAGATTCAGGTGGGCTGAGATAAGGTGAACCATCACATTGTATTCTTCTGAGAGAGGAACCACAGGTTCAAATAGAGAATGTTACCCCATGCCCATCAGCAGTGAACACTCTGATAATGATGACCAACACGCAACAAATATAAAACCACAATACACATAGCCAATGGTTTATTCACTCAAAACCTACCTCCTGAATCATATTTGACTTTTTTCAATGTAGCTTAAGTGAACTAGCCACAGTGGTGTGAGGATAGCCTAGGGGTGTTTTCAGTGTGATTTTGGTCTTTTCGCATACCTTGATGACAAATACCCAATAAATGATGATTTGCATAAACACTTACAGTATGAAAACAGAATAGTTGCAGTGCTAATTGAGGCAGACTATAAATTGTACTTAAGGAAATCCAATTTTTTTTTAAACCTTAAGTTATTCAGTGAAAGAAAAGGACTCATACACGGGTTTTTGGAAAAATGTGAGGCATGTAAAGAATTATAAGCAGGCATTAAGGGGATTCCTAAACGTTGGCTGGACATATCTATCACATTATGCAGAAAAGGTGAAACGATTATATCAATTGATAACTCCTACATTTGCCAAGAAAGACTGGAAAGATGAGCATACTTAGGTTCTTATAGACCTATGGTAGACATACTTGCAACTACACATTTACAAAAGTGAGATAAAACACTTAATTTGAAAATAAGGATAGTTCCCAGTCATTCAGTATACACTTACATCTTATACAATGAGGAAAAAACAGCACACATTGCCTATAAAATCAACGTTGTACACCGCAGCAGAGAAGTGGTTTGCTCCGATTGAGAAAATTCTCACTGCCATGCAGTCTGCAATCATTGAAGAATGACTCACTGTGTGAGAAAATAAATAATTATAGTGCCTATTTTGGGAGCGACAACCAACACAAGCATTGTGAATGCAAATACATTACACATGCACTGGGGGTAATGGGTAATGAGAGAGACCATTTCAGATGTACAATTTGGATATGATACCTCATTAAATATGCAGGAATCTTGGCAATACTGAAAGGTAATACCTGATACCCATTTATGAGACAGTCACGTGAGTATCATGACGTTTTTTGCACTGATGGATCAGCTCAGACTCCTACAGGTAGGAAAGAGTAGAATACCGCAGCAGGTACAACTGTGCAGGGGAGATCAGAATTCAAAATCAAGCACAGACATGGGAAGCCTTAAGTGACTCAACTACGCAAAGTGCAGAACTGGATGCACTCTCCCAAGCCTTGTAAAGAGCTGATAATTCAGTTACTGTATTAAATGTGTCTAAGTCATCGTTTTGTATACAAGAGTAGAATACTGATTTAACACATTGGGAACTCAGTGGTTACAAATTCTCACAGGGAAAGCTGATAAAAGCTAAACAGCTTTGGCTTGTATAGCTGCATCCCAACGTCAGCTTCCAGTTGTGGTGGTGCACCTTATTCTGGCACACCAGAGAAAGGGAATTCACTCCAAATGCACTTCAGACAAGGATCAAGCTGCTAAAGCTGCCAAGCAAGAGCAGGTATGCAAAGTAGCAGCAATAACCTGATCTCAAATTGAGATCGACACGGACATACACTCAGTACTCCAAAGAGCTCACAATAAAAAGCCCCACCTCCTCGCTTCTCAGAGGAATGCAACTACATCCTGGGACAAGATGGGCTCCTCACAGTCGGTATTCCCAAGTTGAGGATCGCAGCATACTAAACAAGTTTAATCAATTGAATGTAATTAAAGCCTCTCAATGGATTAGGCTCTGCACTTGCTGGAGTGTCTGCTATGGTATGCTTCTGTAAGAGCGTTATTGCTGGTCTCCAATTTCAAAACAAATGAAACAGCACATTTATTAGTGCAAAATTTGTCAACACATAAATAATTCTGCAACTATAAGACCATAGTTAGAAAAGCAGCTAATCTCTTCCAAATTAAAAACCTGGACCGTATCCACCCATCTCAGCCAACTATGACATGGTGTGCGCAGTCGCAAAAGACTTGTTACGTTTTGCAGCGATAGGTGCACAGTCACACCAGGGTCTAGATTTAAGTTCTAGAGTATTAGCAGAAGCACTTGCTTTATTATCCATTAGTATCCAGTTCTCACACCCCTTTCAAATCAAATGAGGTAGCTGAGAAAGCAAACAGTATGTTAAAACAAGCCTAATGGGACACTTTCGCTGAACCTGCATGGTTTGCACAGAGTTTTGAATAATACACCAAGATGTATTTGTTGAACCGGAATCCCAATGAAATGCTGTTTGGTGTTAAAATGTATGAAGAGGAGCATCTAGAAAGTAAGGCTCTGGATGATCACTCATGTATTGATCCGTTACAAGTTTTGCAGGTTACCCTGGATAGTCAAAGTCAGACTGCAACTCCAGTGTCATGTCTGGTGACTTGCTGGCTACCGAAAGTCGTTTAACCTGTTGAAGAGTGATTGGGACTGAAGGAAGAGTTTATTCCTGCTTATTGAGACCCTACGCTTGTGCTGCAAACAGAAGGGACAAGAACAGTAATCTTATCACCAGGAGAAAAAGTATGCGATTTGGTGTCCATTTATACAATAAAGGCTGTGCACCGTGCCTGACTGTGCATAGCAGACCAGTGCAACTTACGAAACCACAGCTGACTGTACAACTGTTAACGATATAGCAGAACGTGTCCCAGTAGGAAACCCCAAACAAATCTACATAGCAACCAGGTTCTCGCAGAGATCAACAAGTGGTAAGCACTGAAACGACTGATAGTAAAATAACTTTGCAAACAGCAGCACCATTCGACGAATCAGACAGTGAACTTGATGAGAACTTGCTACATTCCAGTATTTGTGCCTCACAAAATTCTGATTCTGAATTATCTGAATGTGAGACTATTGCTGTGAATGAAATATTACTTGAAAGTTATATAATGGATGAGAAATTTACCACAAATATTGGGAATGGTAAATATTTTCCATCTGCACGTACCTTACTAGTTGCAGAAGAAGAAGCCAGGCAAGAAGAGAGGTGTGGAGAGGTGTGGCTCACTGGTTAGAGGCGGCAGACCTGTAAGCAGAGAACGGCCCGGGACCAGGGTTCAATTCCCGACGCGGCAGAGTCTTGGACCAGGGTCAACGGACTCGATAATTCTCGCCTCAGTGCCTACTCTAACCAGGGAACACACTCGGTAACTCTGGGCATTAAGCTTGCCTCATCTCTACAACAGCCCCCCACAGACGCCGGGGATGCCTGGTTTCACCCTGGAGATACCCAGAAAGGGACCATCTCACAGGGAAAACCAGGACGGGTTCCCCAGCGGTCTACAGCGCCAGGACACTCGGGTAGAGTAACAGTGCGCTTTACAAGTATCCCACATTTACAAGAAGACTTCACTTCCCATCTGCACAGGAAGTGACATCGCTGAATTTCCCACCATCCATCTGCAGAGTACTTGACATAATTGGTTTCCTCCAAAACCGTCTTTAAAAGAAGCCAAGTAAGAAGACTTAATTTCTCATCATCCATCTTCTTTGGTAGTGAAATCATTGTATTTTCCATCATCAATCTCCACAGGAAATGACATCTCTGGTGTCCCACCAAAACCATCTTTAACAGAAAAAGTCAGACAAGAGGATTTCATTTCTCGTCATCGGTACTGGAAGTGACATCACTGTATTTCTCATCATGTACCCGCACAGGAAGTAACATTACTGGTTTACCACCAAAACTATCTTTAAAAGAAGAAGCCAGGCAAGAGGCCTACATTTCACATCATCCATTTGCACAGGAAGTGACATCACTTCATGTCTTTTCCCAACTTCAACTTTTTAGGGCATCCCATCGCATGGTGGACATAGACAAGGGTTTTAGACCAGAACCCGTGTTCCACTGATTTGTATCAGGTATAAAATAACAATGTATCTCCCCCAACACCTTGTACTGTCAATCCCCACATCACATCTAGTCCTACACAACCCAAACACTCACATAGCATTTGCACAATATACAGGCCCAATCTCATATACATCCCACTAACTCATACACTCATAAACTACAAAACACATATGGGTGCATAGCTAGGAAGATGGCTGCTTAAGTTGGCAGCTCAATTCCAGTGGTAGTCTCTTTAAAACATGTGGATGCATTATGATGAACGAAAAGCAGACTTGAGCACTGAAATGACAGTGGCATATCAGTTCACAATTGTCTAAAACAGGTTCAAAGTGCAATTTTGAATGACCACTCAAAAAATGAGCACAGACAACATGGCGGATCTCAGATTCCAAAGAAGGTTATGAAGCAGAAGGGGAGCTGGTGCAATCCTAACAGAAGAAACCTGAAGCCTACATCCCACCAAAGTAGGTACGAACTGCACAAAATTCCACTCACTGAAACTATTTCCTTCTCACATACCTGCAATATCCACCACAACTGGCACATAGGTACTTCAGCGTATTCTATGCACGAGCCCTGGTGCATGGTCTCAGTGTGGTGGCCCACATATTCTGTCCGGGGCGAATCTGCAAATAGGCGTGGCACCCTGGAATAAACGATCTACACACAAAGCAAATTAACAAATGGAGATACACAGCAATATTACATAAGACGTTTGCTCTAGCAGGTGTGTTTCAGGTACCAGGGGTCATTAAAATCAACATCAGTCAGCATGCGCCTCACCAAAATGGCATCCCACGTACCCCAATCCACCTGTAACTGGAAATAGCAAATTATAGTTTTGCTCCGGAATCCAAAAAGTATCAATTGCTAACCTAAAATCTCTTACAGAGCGGACACTTGCCCATATATTAAAGCTATGAATGCATGTCTCTTAATGCATGTTTAATCTGAACAATAATGCTTTGAAGAAAAATAAACTAGTTATATTTGTATTTCTACTAAATTCAACCAAGGTCAGGCTGACATAAACTCTGGTGAAACACAGTGTTCAGGTTACCACAGTGCTGAATTTAGGTGACATCCCTATTTTGACACTAAGTTTATGAGTGAAGTGAGACTCTATCCTTAAAAAAGTGTAGCTCAACATTCAACTGTTACAGTGATAAAAATACAGAAGTCCAACGTTTTCTCTTATTTGTCCTGTGTCTCCACTTCTTCACAGCAATCACTATTTTGCCTACATGGAGATACAAGAAATGTACATTTCTATCTACTTTAACTTTTGTTTTTTACCTAAAGAAAAATAAAGTTATATTAGTTGAAAGGTGGTGCATAATATAGGGCTCCTGGTTTTGTGGTATTTATGTTTTTAACATTTCTGTCTGTATTTATCCGTATTCATGTTTTGGCCACCTGATTGATATTTAGTGATTTTTATTTTGTGTTTTAAGAATGAATGGAGTGGTAAAATCACATATTTCAACATTTATTTCACTGATTAACATATGCTCACTTTGGGGGCGTGGCTTGAGGCGTCAAGATGGCGGTCGCACTCTAAGAGTGCTCCGGACCCCCTCCGTCATCCGCCTCGCATCGGCCCACTGTTCCTGACCATCGCAGCCCGTAGTCTCTGGGACGATTCTAGGAGCCTGTCTGCTTGGCACTGAACCCCCTTTGAACGACCTGCCTGCTGCCCGGGCCGCCCATGCTATCCTCTTTTCCGGGCGGCCTCTCCTCAAAAAAATGGCGGGCCCCACGCGGCCTGTTCTGGAGGCCTGACTCATTGGCCGGACACTCCTGCGCCCCCCTGTCCCGCACTGGTGACCTGTGCTTATTGATGGTGACAGCCGATGTCTGGGGCAGAGGAGTGAGCGGTGGTCCGAGAAGGTGACGTGGCCCCAGCCTCGATGCCCGCGATGGTGGAGGGCGGACCCTGAGGCGCGTGGAGGGAGCGGAGCGGCGCCTGAGGTTCCCCCGGTGGCGACGGTGCCTGGAGAGGATTGCTGTTGCGGGCGTTGAAGCGGCGCTTCCCCCTGCTGAGCTGATTCCGCTTCTGCCGGCGGCCTGAGGGGGCGGATCCAGGCCTGAGCGCCCGGTGGATTGGTGGGCTGTCGGGCCCCGGACGTCGTGCCTGCCGGGGTGGCGGAGGAGACGCCTGAGGCGGGCGGCGACCTAAGGCGTGATCCAGACGAGATGAGAAGGCGGGGGGATTAGCGGTGTGGCCCTCTTTCCCCCCTGCCGCCCCCTCCGCATCCTGCGGCAGCTGAGTAGGGCCACGGAGAGGGGAAAACCGGGTCTGGAGAAGCTCTGGGCATGAGCATTGTGGTGCAGATGGGCAGCCCGGGCCCATTCTGTAGTCCGGATTTGCCTGCACCCTGGTGGGCTCTCCTGCATCTACGTCTGGGTCCCCCACTGGGGTGCCCCCCTGATGCCCAGCTGCAGATGTAGCACCCCCATTGATGGTCCTGGGTGTGGGGGTGTGAGAGGTGCTGGGCTTCCCGCGGAGGTGACGGGGGACCGCCGACCTCATCTTGGACTGTCTCCTGGTGCCGGGGAGGCGAGGGGCTGTGGATGGTAGGCCCTGCAGGCCTTTTGTTTACCCATCGAGATACCGGAAGGGGGTTTGCTTTCTTCTGGAGGCCGTCGAGCACCCCGGCCTACCTTCACCTGCTGCTGGAGGGTTCCCCTCTCCCCCCCGTCGATTGTGGGCTGTGGTGACGCTGTGGCTTCAAGTGGGTCAGACCGGCTGCCTGGTCGGGTGGCGCACGTGTGTGCCTGCCCCCTCTTCCAGCTTGGAGGCCCGAGATCGCAAGGTGGGGGCCTGTGGAGGAGTCCTAGAGTCTTGGACCCTTTGAAGTCGCCTTGAGGGCCGCCACTGTTTTGTGGGTTACGCTGATCTGGTGACCGGTCACCTCCATCCATCGTGGGGACTGGGGAAGGATAGGCTGCCATACCGGGTGGCGGGGCGACAGCATAGGCGCTGCTGTGTGTGTACCCCCTTCCTCCCCCCAGACGTGCGCCTCCACCTGCCTCTTGGGAACTTTGGCAGGAACCGTGCTTCTCAGGCCAGTGGGCCCTCAACTCAAACGAAAATGGACCAATTTACCAAGCCTGACCGGGATCCAGCAGTCGGGGCGCTGATGACACCTGGGGCAACCGGAGGGGACCTCTTCACTACCCTGCAGGCGATCAGTGCACCGCAGGCCTCTGTCGAAACCAAGATCGGGGAAGTACGGGTTGATGTGGCGCTGATCCGGCAAGACCTCCGTAATGCCACGACACGTATTACAGAGGCGGAGTCCCGTCTTTCCACGGTGAAAGATGATATGGGCACTCTTAAATCCCAGGTGGCCCGCCTGCAGGCCCAGACCACGGAGTTACATCGCAGGGCCGAGGACGCAGAAAAAAGGGCCCTGAGAAACAACCTACGCATCCTGGGGTTTCCGTAGGGAGTGGAGAAGGGACGCACTGACATCTTCATCGAGACTTGGATCCGGTCCTGGGTCCCCAAAGAAAAGCTCTCCCCCTGGTTTGCGGTGGAGCGAGCTCACCGCTCTCTTGCTCCTAAACCCCCTCCTGGTGCTCCCACCCGCCCCACCATTCTTCGAGTCTTCAATTTCAGGGACAGGGACGCGATTCTGCAGGCCGCCAGGGTGCACGGTGCAGTGCACTTCCAAAATTCCAGGATCATGATCTTTCTGGACTACTCTTGGGAAGTGCAGACACAATGCCAGTCTTACGATGAGGTCAAGCAGAAACTCAGAGCCATGGGCCTCCGTTATGGGCTTCTCTTCCCGGCCCACCTTAAGGTATTTTTTCAGGAAAAAACCTTCTTCTTCGACACTCCACAGGCGGCATGGACCTGGCTTACGGAAGAGCGGCCCCTCCTACCTGGTACGGCCCCCCCATGTCCCGAAGGCTGCGGACCAACCCGGCTTGGAGGTGCCCAAGGCGCAGCACGTGGTCCAAACGGCGGGGCAACCGATGGGGGGGAGCTCTCGATCGCCGGAGGTAAGATCCCAACGCTCCATGAGTCCGGCCTTGAGCCAGAGGGCCTCCTCCCCACCCTGGTGTCCTCCCTTATTGACATGGGTAGCGCCCCGCGATCAGATGTAACCCATCGGAGGGCTATGGCGGACTCAGATCTGGCGCCCCTTGAGCCTCCTGTGTCTTTACATTCCCCCCCACTCCTTCCTTCGACACTTCGCCACCTAACACAAGTGATCTCCTCCCTCCCGCAGGGTCTTATGGTGGTAGGAGGAGATTTTAACGCCGTTCTGCAGCCCTGGCGTGATACGACAGGGACCCCGTCCGGAACCCGTGTCGCCTTCGCAAAGCTCATCTCCAGCTGGTCCTCGGCCCTTGGCCTCTGTGACGTCTGGCGGGTCTGGAACCCCCGGGGGGAACAGTACACCCACACGTCGGCAGCCCATCACACTCATTCACGAATCGACCTCCTCTTAATGTCGGCCACAGACTGCCAGCTAGTTTCTGGGGCTGCGATACTGCCCAGGCTGGATCTCGGATCACTTCCCCCTCTCCCTCCGTCTTGGATCTCCACCGTCGGGCCCGCGAGCGGTTTGGCGGCTAAACGCCTTGTTCTTATAGGACTCTGCAATGGTGGAGTCCCTTGGTCAGGAACTGCGTTCCTTTTTTCCCACCAACACAGGCTCGGTTTCCTCGCCGGGACGCTGTGGGAGGCGGACAAGGCCGTTATCCGGGGGTGGCCAGGGGACTGGTCCACGCGAAGCGGTGGGAACAAACGGCTCAGCTTGCTCAGCTGGAATCCCGGGCAGCACAGCTTGAAGCAGCTCAATTCACTGGTGACGCGAGGGATTCCTCTTGCCAACTGGCGGTGGTACGTGAGGAGATCCGTCAGATCTCGTTGGAATCTGCTAAGACGCTATGGTGCTCCTCGGTTGCCCGTATTTATGGGTGGGGTGATAAGAATGGCAAACTCCTCCACAATCTTGTGTCTTATCCCAAAGTCAACCGAATCATTCTGGAGATCCGTTCGAGCACCGGGACCCTCGACGTGGCGTCCTCAACCATCGCGCAAACCTTTACTGCTTACTACGCGGCCTTCTATGCTGCCCGCTCCCCGGAGGCCTCGCTGGCCGACTTGTTGGAAGGGACTGGTACCCAACTGCCGTGTCTCCCTCCGGAGACTGCGGAAGCCTTGGACCGGCCCTTCACCCTGGAAGAAGTCCAGGACGCCATCTTGCTCTTACACCCCGGTAAAACGCCAGGTCCCGATGGGTACCCTCAGGAGTACTATGTGGCTTTCCGAGATATTCTGGCCCCCCATTTGGTGATCTCTTCTGCCATGTGGCGGAGACGGGGTTTTTCACGCCCGAGTCGGATGTCACCACGATCGTGGTTATTCCGAAGACGCAGCCGCCCTCCTTGAGCTGTGTTGATTACCGCCCGATCACACTGATCAATATGGAGATCAAGATCTTCGCCACGGTCCTGGCTCCGAGACTTCGCCCCCTCCTGCAGGACCTTGTCCACCCCGACCAATGCGGGTTCATGCCAGCCAGGGGCACTCATCACTGCATTCATCTGCTTCACCTGGCTGTGGCCCATCGGGAGCGCCTAACCCCGTATTTGGCCCTACTCCTCTTAGACTTTGAGAAGGCCTTTGATACTGTGAATCGGGAGTACCTGCATGATGTGCTGGACAGGATGGGTTTCGGTCCCTCGTTCCGTCATCTGGTCAGAGTCCTATACGCCAATCCCAGAGCCCGAGTGCTCATTAATGGGGAGCTGTCGGAGGTATTCCCTATCTGACGGGGTACGCGTCAGGGGTGTCTGCTCTCGCCACTCTTATTTGCACTGGCGATGGAACCCCTGGCGGCCCTCATTCGACAAGATTCACTTATTCGAGGCTGGGCATGGGACTCGAGCCAGGTGGATTAGATAGCCCTATATGCAGACGGTGTTCTGCTTTACCTGGCAGACCCGGATAGCTCGGGCCCCCGGTGCCTAGCGGCCTGAGTCGCTTTTGAGCGGGTCTCCGGACTCCGTCTTAATCCGGAAAAGTCAATTTTGGTCCCCCTGCATCCCTCCAGGGACTGCTTCGACTGGCAGTCGGACATCCCCCTTAGAAGACACTCAGTCAAGTACCTGGGCGTCTGGATAACCCTTCTGCCAGACCTCGAATGGGCTTTAAACATCACGCCCCTGGTCGTACGGATGAAGGCGGATCTCACAAGGTGGAAGAACCTTCCCCTTAACCCCCTGGGCAGGAGTGCCCTCTTCAAAATGATGATTCTCCCCCGTTTTCTTTATATGTTCCAAAACACTACGATCCATCTCCCGGGTAGTTGGTTCCGTGAGCTTGATGGGGTCCTCACCTGGATCCTCAGGGGGGGGTGGGGATGGGGGGGGACGAGACCACGTCTCTCTTTGGCACACTGTCATATTCTCCCCTTTGATGGAGGTATGGGGGTCACCAATCTCCACCTTTACTACCTGGCCACGAAACGTATTGTCATCCATGATTGGTATGTGGGCAGCTGGTCCGACCCGGCATACTGCGTGGAACTTAGCACGTCGGACTTCCCACGGATCCAGGCCTTTCTATATGGTAGCCCGGTGCCACAGGCCCTGCCCTCGGTCACCAGGACGGTGTTTCTGGCCTGGCGTGCGGCTCTCCGCCACGTGCGGTGGGATCGAAAGCTCACTCGGCAGACGCCGCTTTGACACGGGTCCTGGATGCAGGAGGTCTCGTCCCTACAGGGGTTCCGACGCTGGGACCTCATTGGAGTTTCAGTGCTCGGGGATGTCTGGGTGGGAGACCACATTCGCTCCTTTGCGGACCTACAGCAGCGCCAAGACCTCCCACATTCTCAACACTATAAATACCTACAACTCAGATTCACCCTTCATGCACATGTATCGCCGCCTACCTCCCTTCCAGAGTTTAGCCTGCTGGAGGCTCAGGTGATGATGGGAAATTTGGGGAGGGGGAGTGTCCCGTATCTATCGGTCCGTGGTGAACAATGGGCCCGCTTCCCTAGATCGGCTCAGGGCTCGCTGGGAGGGTTGGTTGGGCCCCCTGGAAGAGGCGGATTGGAGGGATGCACTTATGGTGCCCAAAACCCTGACCACATCCTCCGAGTTGCACCAACTCCAACTTTATTACCTCCACGCGGCTTATCTCATTCCAACACGTTTATTCCAGGCCCGGTTGAGTCCCTCCCCAGCGTGTGCGCGCTGTGCCTCTGCCCCTGCCGATTTTTATCACTTGGTATGGTGCTGTCCAGCATTGACACCATTTGGGGGGGGTGGAGCGTGAGCTCACGCAGGCCCTGGGATGGGAGGTTCCCCATGATCCGCTGCGTCTGCTGTTGGGGGTGTTTGATGGGTTAGATTGCTCCTCGGCAGACAAGCGCTTGTTGGGGACAACCGTGGCGGTTGCCTAGAGAAATATAGTGGCGCACTGGTCCCAGGCTACGGCGCCCTCTGTCAAAGGTTGGAGGAGAGTGGTGGACTGGTGCGGGATCAAAGAGGAGGCCCTATTAGAAGCCGGGAGGTGCCCGGACTTATTAAGTAAAGTGTGGGGTAAATGGTTCAACATGCCTCCACCCTGATGATCTGCCTGTATTTGATTTATTCTATGTATACCAGTCTCTACCGTTTGGACTGCCAGGCTGTGCCCTGATGGAACACCCTTTTTCCTCTATCACCTACCTGTACTGTCATGCCTATCCTGTTGATTAATGAACTGCAACTAATGAATTTGTTTGTTATGCTAAAAATTTCAATAAAATTGATTATCAAAAAAAAAACATACGCTCACTTTAAAGCCTTTCACGTTTTAGCAAATGAAGCAGCCACATATAACAAAAGACTACATCTGCAGGTAAATATTGCCAATATATACAAATATATGTTAACATACGCCTGTATTTAAGGAAATCTCATCCTGTTTTTTTACTCCCTTTGCTGTCTATCTGCTCAGCTGTTGGACTGGAATTCATGGAAGACAGCATGGAGAGTCACTCACAAGAAGCACACCTTTCAATATTTTTCCACTTTAAAAAAATAAATGCAGCCAGGAAATACATTGTTTTCTGTCTGTATTTATATGTAAATAGAATCAAAAATATTTCGAATTGCGCACAAGTTTAATAGTTCCAACAATGTGGGGCGTTGTAGCGTGCCACGGAGGTATCACCTCGTCGTCCTGGAGGGGTCAAATGTAACAAAAAATGCGTTCCTTAAAATTTAAGGGTGACTTTCTGGGCGCAGCTTTTAGCAGTCGAACAAAACGACATTCAATGTAATTAAATCAAGAGTTACTCAAGAGACAAAATCCAAGTGGTTATATTTGAATCCAACATTGAACCCATGAACTTTATCTGTTTGAATTAAAACGGATTCAAATATAACCACTTGGATTTTGTGGAAAACTGAGAGCCTTATGCATAAAGTATAAATTTAAGGTGTAACTATAACTGAAGAATTTCTAGTGTTAGGTTTATGTAGAAGAATAAATAAAGTTTTCCTAACTATAGTAAATGTTTAACGTTTAATTTTTTTGATTGGATTTCAATTTTTTTATTTTTTTATTTAAATCATAGAATTACTGTCGTTGAGTGGAGTGTTATCAAGTGGTGTGTGTGATACAGAACAGTGGAGGAGAGTGTTGTAAAATGTACTTTCAGAGTATAGTATCATATAGGGGAGTGGAATGTGGTACAGTGAAGTGGTGTACAGTGGAATAGCGTACACTGGAGTGTTGTAGAGTCAAGTGGAGTGGAGTGTTGTAATGTGCAGTACAGTGGAGTGGCATAGAGTGGAGTGTTGGAAAGTGGAATGGCAACAGTAGAACAGCGTACAGTGGATTGGCGAAGAGTGGAATGGCAGAGTCTAGTGTGGCAGAGTGTAGTAGCATACAGTGGAGTGACATACAGTGTAGTGGCATACAGTACAAAAGTGTACAGTGGAATGTCATAGAGTGGAGTGGAGTGTCATAGAGGATAGTGGCATAAAGAGGAACAGTGTAAAGTGGAGTGGGATAGAGTGAAATAATTTAGAATACAGTGGCAAAAGTGGAGTTACGTAGAGTGGAATAGTGTAGAGTGGGGTAGCGTAGAGAGGACTAGCATAGTGTGCTGTGACATAGAGTGGAGTGGTGTAGAGTCATTTGGGGCAGCGTTAAGTGACGTAGAGTGCAGTGGCCAACAGTGGAGTGGTGTACAGTGAAATATCATATATCAGATTTGCGTACAATGGAGTTGCATAAAGTGGAATAGCATAAAGTGGAGTGCCATATAGTGGAGCTGCGTACAGTAGAATAGCGTAAAGTGGATTGGCATACAGTGCAGTGGTGTACAGTGTAGTGGCATACAGTGGAGTGTGTTAAACTGGATTAGCGTACAGTGGAATAGTGTAGAGTGGAGTGGCAAACAGTGGAGTGGCATAGAGTAGAGTGGTGTAGTGAAATAGTGTGCGCATAGTGGTATGGTGTAGAGTGGAGAGGCTGACACTGACACTGACATACAGTTTATTGATGTAGAATGGATTGTTGTACAGTGGAATGTGGTAAAGTGTGGTAAGGGTAGAGTGCAGTGGCGGCTGATGGCATTTGTAAGTGGTAAGGCATAAACATTTGGGCTGAGTGCCCGCTGGCGAGCAAGTGACCCCGACTGCCACAAGGGATGTTCAGGAGGGCCACCCCCCCTCATTGAGAAAATTATGAAAAAAGAGTGGGCAAATGGTGCATTTTAAAGCATATTTGAGTAAGCAAGAAGGTTAATAAAGCAATTTTGGAAGTGTAGTCATGACATAAATAAAGAGATTCATATGGTAATGACACAGCTAGCTGCTTTTTTAGTATAACCACAGACCTTCATAACAGAATTTGATATAACATATTGAGCACCTCGCAGATTTCTTTGTTTATTGATGTACCTTAACAAATGAAATCTACTGAGGGAATACAAGTTATTGTGATTTGTTGGACTGGACATGATGAGACAGCAAGGAATAAACATTAAAAGGCAGTAGGGCATCCTACAATTCACTGCAAGTCTCATTCAGGAGATGAAGAAATACAATTGCATCCCCCCCATCCTGATGATGGTCCACTACATCATCAAAACCAACTGCATCATTTACAAATATTGCAAATGATACAGCTTTTGTTTTTGAAGTAGTGGCCCAGCAAAGCCATCGTAATCTGCTGCAGCACTCTTTTTATCTTGACAGGCAGAACACAGTTTAAAAAAGAATAAATGGCTATTTTGGATCACATAGCAATTGCAAAAGGCTGTATGAACCCACACAACTTAACTAGAGAGGTGCTGCTAAAACAAATTCATAAAATGATGGACTCTGCAAGATCACAAATGCTCAGTACTGAATTTCAGAGCAGCCATATGGTAAATGTTAGACAGATTGAAGTCAGGCATACAGCAGTGATTTCAATTACTTCAGTATCTGTACAGCAGATGAGGAACAACTGAGCAGGTCATAAACTACCAGCATTCCAGAAATGTTCGGATTAATACTTTGTTTACTTTTTGTAGACAAAATCAGCACATCTTTCTTTAATAGCTTCAAACTTCTCAATGACTTGAATGTTAAAATATATGATTCTCTTAACAAGGTCTCTCTCGATAAAGAGCATTGCAAAAGCATTTCCGCTCAAGAAGCCCCTTCCATGAGTATCGATTGGAATGGGTCTAGGAGATTACTTTACGTGAAGAAGAATCTGCCATTGATAAATTACAACCAAGCGCCAGGTTTAGATAAGCTTCCCGGGGATCTTTTTCAGATGGAACCGAACATTTGGGGTCTGTATTTGTGTGCCCTGTTTAATGCTATTCTAAAGGGTATGGACCCGCCGGATACTTGGCGCGGGGCCGAGATAGTTCCGATACACAAAAAAGGTTGCCCTCTCTTACCGTCCAATTATAGGCCTATCAGCCTAATAGATACTACTCAAAAACTTATGGGACGGGTTATTCTAGATAGAGTCCAGGGCTGGATTGAGGAGAAAGAGATTTCGAGTCCCTTTCAGGCTGGCTTTAGGACAAGCATATCGACTATTGATCAGATATTTAGACTTCAGGTCTTATACTGGAAGATGGTGAGTGTCGAGGGTGGCAGCCTCTACCTCATCTTCGTTGACCTGAAGTCTGCCTTCAATCTAGTCCCTAGAGAAAAGTTGTGGAAGGCATTGCATGATCTTGGAAACCCACCATACCTTCTTGATGTGTTGGTGAGGTTTCATAAGGAGACCTACGCACAAGTTTGGTGCGGGAAGCATGGAGAATTGTCAGCACCTTTCCTGGGGAAACAGGAGGTGCGCCAGGAGTGTGTATTGGCCCCTACTCTATTCTGTCTTTACATCAATGGGCTTATAGACCACCTACTTGGAGTTAAAGATAGTGATGCTCCAAGGTTAGTCTCGGGGATGGTGCCTGCGTTGATGTTTGCGAATGACACTTTGTTGTTGTCCAAAACATCAACGGGCATACAAAGTACTCTGGATGGCTTCGCCGACTTTTGTATATCGAGAGGTTTGGAGATCAATTTATCTAAAACCTAATTTATGATCTTCAACCCTCCTAGGTCTAACCGCCCGAATCCATCACTAGATGGTATTCCCCTGGAGAGAGTGAAGACTTTTGAGTATTTGGGCATTACCTTATCAGAAGAGCTGGAGTGGGACACCCAATTAGCAAGGGCATCCCTAAAGTTAACCCAAACAGTGGGGGGATAACCAAAATGTACAGACTGTCCAAGTTCAAGCCAGCTGCCCCTGTTATTGAAATCTATAAAGTCTAGGCTAGGGCGGCTACCCTATATGGGGCTGAATTGTGGGGGGACTGTAGGCCCGCCAACCTCATGAAGGTAGAGCACGCATTCGTGAGGAATGTGGTGGGACTTCCACCTAGCACACCCCTAGTACCCCTCCGCATGGATCTAGGGTTATTTCCCATTGAGGAGGAAGTTGCTCTAAGGCCACTCATGTATTGGAGGAGGCTATGGGTAGTCCCAGAACTATCGTCCTACAGAAATTAATTTAGGGAGGTTTAGCCAATTTTGAGCAGCAAGAAAGTCCTGTGGCTCAGTCACATTAGGGCACTTAGTAATAGAATAGGAAGGCCGGAGCTTCGGGAAGCACCAGATATAGCGTGCCCATCAATAAGTAGGGCAGATCTCGTGCGACATTATAGGCACCAGAACTTGTCAACCCTCCAAGCAAGTTCCACAGCTGGTCGCTTGACAATAGAGTTTCTCCAAGTGAAAGCGGAATATAAAAGAGAAGAATTCCTAGACTTGATTTACCCACCAGCGGCTAGGAAATTATACATGCAATTTAGATTGGGGACTCTCCCTCTTATGCCGTTTACTAGCAAATGGGACAGTAAAAAGAATAACGAACGTCCAGCTTGTAAATATAAGCTAGAGTCTGAAATTCATGTCTTTTTTATTTGCCCTGCATATTATGCATCCCGCAAACGATGGGTAATTCCAATTTGTAGAAACTTGGGTTTTAGACATTGTTCTCAAGCTTTTAGGGTTTTAAAGTATGATATCCATCCCCCTATTGTTTTTGCTGTCTTGTGTTTTTTGGACGGGATGTGGCACAAGCGTAGGAGTTTTTTAAAATAATTATCTGTGGAGCTGTATACTTGTCTCCTGTTAAAAGAAATGTGTCCAGGTATTGATATATCTGGGTACTTGGAAGTTCTTTATTAACTTAGCGACTAATATCGATAACTTTTACTGAACTTTGATTCTGTTTCTATCATGAGATGGCTAAAGCGCGGTTTTAACTTGCTAAAATGTCGAATATATGACTGTTTTGTATTGTTCTATGTTATTTATTACCTTGATTGTTGTTTTTATGTATGTAGTAATGTGCTTTTATGGTCCGTAGTGGCCGAAATAAAGTTATTGACTGACTGACTGGCTAAAGCATTTTGTCTTTCCTCAATACTGGTGATCCACAAGAATGTATTGATTCTTTTTTAAGTCGAAAAACATTGTTCGGACTCAGCTGTTTTCATAGAAGTTTTAATGCCTGTTTTTAGTAAATCCACTATCTCTGTAATTGATGTTTCTATATTAAGTTTCTGAATTAAAGCAAGCAAAGAAATGGCACCAGTGGCCTGCCGATATGCATGCATTCCGTACAGTACAGTTTACTCAGTTCTCACATCATCTTTGTTGAGCATAGGATACGCTTCCACAGCCTCATTCAGTGCTTGCTCAGGGAAGAAAATATAATAATTCGTAAAGTGATCACTTTGCCGTAATGTGGCACTCACCAAATACTTTATTAAAGAAAAATATTCCTTTACATTCACAAATATAGTGTCACATATTTCCTTTGTGATTCGGACCAGACTGCTGATGGTTTGAGAAACTAGAATCGTTTGGCTGATGCTGTTTAATTTATCAACCCTTTCTCTGATTTTGTTAATGTAGGTGACAAATGAAACTGTAGCACTTTGAACAGAGATTGTATCTATTTCACGTTGTTGTAGCTGGTTGTATAGTATGTCAACATGAGGCATTATTTCATGAAACAAAAACAGAAAGAATCGAAATTGTCTGCCTGTGTAGTGTTCGAGCAATGTAACGGACCTCATTCCGACTTTAGATTCAAAGTCACTACTGGCTTCTACGGTGTCAAAACATTTCTCTAGATCAACCCTATATGGGTTTATTTGGTTGATTGTGAATATGTGAAAGTCGCAGTTGGGGATCCATTTGGGAGTCTAATGGCCACAATGTCCTGAAGTATTTCCATTTGTCTGGGGGAACGTGAGCCGAATGCTGCCATGCCTCCTACATCCAAAATGTAAATTTGTGCCCCTGAAAACTTTGCTACTGATTGTTACATAATAATTTGAAGTTGGTGGGCATAACAGTGCACATAATGGACATTAGGGTACACATCTCTAAGTTCTTTTCTGTACTCCACCAAATATTCCTCTCATTACTGAAGCATCATCATAAGTTTGTGCAGTCTGTTTTTGTTTTTTGGAGGCTCTAGAAAAATCAAGTTCAGTTCACAGAGTATAGCTGAAGCAATGGTTTCTACAGTAGAGGCTCTTAAATATGTGAAACAATAGAACCTCGCCACAAATTTACTGTTGTCAAGGTACCGAAAGATTATTAAGGACTGTGTTTTAGTGGCCACATCAGTGGTGTAATTAGCCTGAATAACCACAAAGTATGATTTTCAACTGTTGAACAATCTAGCTTCTTCTAATCTCTAGCATACACTCACGTAATTCATTTTGTATTGATTTAGAGGTGCCCTCAAAGGCTGTAGCACTTGCTAAATATGCTTCCATTTCACAGTCAATGCATGCTATTAAATCCACAAGGCCTCTGAATATACCAGGATTTGATTAACTTTCAGATTCATGGGGGGGGTGGCTTAACCGCCGACCGGAATGGCCGCACTGTGTTGATGCTGTCCTGGTCGGAGTAACCATCCGAACATTCCCGGTCTCCAATGCGGCCCATACTGTCATCATGGCCGGCGGACGAATGTTTGATATCCTAGTGGCACAGGTGGCGAATGGATAAATCCTAGCGGCGAAGTAAGGAGGCAGACAAGACCCAGTCGGGGGCGGTGCGGTGAGTGGTGGCGGCGGCTGCGGGACACCCGGACCACGCGTCCTGCCTCCTCAGGGGTCCGCCAGACCTCCGGCCGGTGAAAAGCACACATCTCCCCCGGGAGCCACGAGCAGCGAGAACAGCGGGAGAAAGGCATATGCGCTGACGACTGTACGCGCTTTGCAGGCCCAGACCACGGCCTTTTATAGATGGTTCATCTGGCGCTCCTGGGGGCTTGAACTGTTCTGTGGCCTGGGGGTGGGCCGCCCGCCAACCCCGCTCTCCTGGCCCAGTTCACCTACCATACAGGACCTGCCCCTGCTTTGTGAAGCCAGACCAGCCAGACAGGCCCCTACAACTGTATTAATAGGGAGCCCTCTTTAGGAGCACCAACTACCTATCCAGGCACACTACAGTCTTACATGGGAATCCTCATTCCCCCCCCCCCCCCTCCGGTGACACTGGATTAGCCCGGAAGGCTGACTGACTGCATTGTCAAAGGAGCAATCTCTCACAGTCCACCCAGATACAACAAAGAGCAGCCGGATACCTAGGAATTACCCGTGAGCTGTCCTGACAACACCATATCCACACTGAATACCCCTGCGCACGTGGCCCAGCCCACTCGGTGTTGGAGTGTTGAGCTCACACTGTGGCACATTGGCCTGCAGGTCAACTTTCCTCAAGTTACCCCTCCGACTCCACCCCAACAGTAGTCCAAAAAAATACAAGCCCTCTAATACTATTGCGGCATGGACCACAAGGACCTTAAACAACGACTACTCGCATTCGAAAAAGCAGTGGAACCAACTCGGGACCAGCCTGGCGACATGGCAGCGGATGGGCAGACGCCCTCCACCCCGGTGGGTGATACCAGCCAACTGGGTCCGCTGCTGTTAGAGATGAGGGCAGGGATCAAAGCACTGGATGTCCGCTTTGATGCCTTAGACAAACATATGGCAGACCTAGGGGCGAAGATACAGGTCTGCGCCTGTATGTAGTGGAGTCCCGCACATCTGACCTAGAGTATGGGATGGCCCAATCCCTGAATGGAATTGATCGCATGGAACGAACATTAAAAGATGGTGCTATAAAGAACGAGGATTTAGAAGCGAGGAGTCGCCGCAACAACATTCGCTTTGTGGGCGTGCCAGAGTCCACAGCGGCTGGGCGCATGGACCATTTGGTGGAAACTATCCTGACCGATCTGTTTGGCGGAGAGGCGTTCACCCCTGGCTTCGCGGTGGAACGCACCCACAGGTCACTTGATCCAAGACCTAACCCAGGTTGCCCTCCCAGGCCCATTATTGCAAGAATAATGAACTTTAGAGACAGGGATACAGCATTGCGACTAGCCCGAGAAAAGGGTTACCTATCCTGGCAGGGCTCCAAGCTATTTTTATACCCTGACTTCACTGCCATGGTTCAGGACGCCAGAAGGAAATTCCTTGGTGTTAAGGCAACACTTAATAACCTGGGATTAAACTATGGTATGCTGTATCCTGCCAGGCTCCGGGTGGAAGTCAACGGCCGCTCCAGAATATTTCAGAACCCGACGGAGGTGCAAGAATTCTGCCGTACTTATAAACTTAATGCCAAAAACCCCACGGACTCCAATGTATCTTCCCCTCCACATAGCGGATCGGACGCCAGTGCAGAACTGTTCTCGAGCTCGGGCCATGGCTGACTGTATGATTTGCTTACATTGCCGAACATTTGTTTGTTAGTAGTAAATGCTGGGATTTGACTTATAAAAGGTACCATATTGTACTGGTTACTAGACCGTTGGATAGTGCATGCCCCCCCTTTTGGTGTACACCCACAGTTCGTTTTGATAAAGATAGCATGTACCCCAAATGTATAGTTCTTAGCATGTCAAGAGATCCACCGGTACTATGCACTGCTTCTGGAAATATGGTATTGCCTCTCCGAATGGGCGGGAAGGCTGAGTGGGGGGTGGTGGGTGGGGAATTGTTGTTTTTGCTTTGCATTGAGTTTATGGTATATTTGATTGCAGAAGCTTTCGATTGGTACAAGTACTGGTTATTCTTCCTTATTTTGGACAAAACGCAGTTATGGCACACTTAGGTCACAACCCTGGCCCATCTAGGATTACCCTAGTTACATGGAATATTCGGGGTTTGAACAACACCCGCAAACGGAGGCAGGTCCTGCAGTATCTGACCCGACAGAGTGGACATTGCCTTCTTAAAAGAGACACATCTCTCCCCCCGGCGATCAGTCCAGATTTGCTTCCACATGGGGCCCGAACAGATTCTTTGCAAACTATAGCAGCTATGCCAGGGGCACGGCCATTCTCATCCATAAACGACTCCCTTTCAAATGCCACTCCATGACATCGGATGACGAAGGTAGATTTGTATTTGTGGAGGGCACACTGGTTGGCTACAAGGAGGCGATGGGTTGCATATATGGCCCTAAAGTTGACTCTCCTGATTTTTTTCCATACTCTTCACTCGAAACTGTTACAACTGGGCTCAATAGCCCTATTTCTGGGGGGTGACTTTAACATTACCTTCAATACGGCCTCCGATAGCACCTCCACTGCCCCGGACCCTAAGCCGAGAGCACGCAAAGCCTTGCACTCTATGTGCGACCATCTCTCTCTGCTTGACCTGGGCCGCGAGCGCGACCCAGATCACACCACATACACACATTATACCGGCACCCATGACACATGGACGCGACTTGATTATTGGTTGACCTCCCCTGACATCTCTAGATAGTTCCACGAGATCTGGAAACAGAACTGAACACACTGGACGCTGGGCAGAGGGTGACTGCGGAACCAGGCTACAGTACGAAGAGAGCAGCTTTGCTCTTGGAGTACAAGGAGGTTGCGGACAGGGAAATACTTTATATGGGAAAATACCACAATGCTAAAGTTTATGGTGAGGGAGACCGCCCTGGGCGAGTACTAGCACAAATGATTCAGCCCCCATACGCCAAAGCATACATTACAGAGTTGAGTTCTGAATCAGGGCACCCGATCACGGATCCACAGCTGATCCAGAAAGAATTTTTGTCATATTTCAAAACACTGTATACTACCAAACTGAGGCGTGATCGAACTGATCAAGAGTCGTACCTTTCCGAGATAGCATTGGTTTACTTGGAGAGATTCATGCAAGAATTTTTAGCAGAGCCCATCTCGGCAGATAGTATAAACAAAGCTATCATGCCCCTGAACTTGTCCACTGCCCCTGGATTGGATGGGTTTACGGGCAAATTTTACAATGCCTACAAAGATCTCCTAATTCCCCAACTATTAGACATTTATGCTGAAGCTCTAGAGAACCAGCTGCTCCCCCCCATCCTCCGAGAAGCAGCCATTATTCTGCTCCCTAAGCCGGGCAAGGATCCGCTCCTATGTGGCTCATATCGGCCCATATCTCTCCTGAACTTAGATAAAAAAATTCTCACTAAGGCATTGGCATGCCACCTTTCATTGCTTATGGAGTCTATAATATCCCCTGCTCAATCAGGCTTTATCCCGCACTGGTCCACCGCATTCAACATCAGTACCCTCTTTAACACTTTGCACAGAATAAACCCAGAAGTTCCCGCTGCAGCAATCCTGCTAGACACTAACAAGGCCTTTGACTCCTTGGAATGTTCGTTTTTTCTTTCCATAATGCAGCGTATGGGGATACCACAGGGGTTTATCGCCACCACGGCATGTTTTATACACATAACCTACAGCTAGGCTCCGGCTTAATGGTTCTCGTCAGCACCCTTTCCCTTATCGCGCGGCACGAGACAAGGATGTACACTTTCGCTTTTAATATTTATTTTAGCGATGGACCCTTTGATTAGGCATTTTCAGGAAAAACACCTACACAGAGGTTTACAATTTACCAAGGGCCCGCTGCTGGTTTCCTTATAAGCAGACAACACGATCCTATACGTACGAGACTCTCAAAACAACCTGGACCCTCTACTCCGAGAAATCCTCCGCTTTGGCACCTTCTCTGGCTTGAGGATAAACTGACGTAAATCGGTTATCTTCCACCTTACAACTGGAACGGCCCATTGGGTTCCGGAATTCCCATTGGACTGGTGCACTGATCCGGTAAAATATCTGGGGATACATATCCATCTTGATACAGACCAGATCATACGGCGTAACTATGGAGTGTCGATCTCCAAACTTGAGGCGCAAATAGACTCCTGGCTCAAACTCCCACTCTCCATGGCAGGGCGTGTTGCCCTCATAAAATTGATTGTACTCCCGAAGTTTTTGTATTTATTTCACAACATACCAATGCCGCTCACAAATAAATTCTTCAATACTCTGCGGTCACTACTAATCCGGCTAGCATGGGGCGACAAGACGTCCATGGTGAGATGGCAGATAATGACGCTCCCCTGTGATCGTGGAGGCTATGGTGTCCCTGATCTCCACTTGTACTTTCTGGCAGCACAACGTAGTTTCTCGCAGACATGGTACCACCCGGACGCCAGGATTACGTACTTGCGCCCGGAGTCAGACTTTGTTCTACCAAACACACTGGCCACCGTTTTGCCTTCAGGTATACCTGGAGACCCCAAAGATATACAGCCAGTTTCCACTACTAGCTGGGCATGGACTAAACTGGGTCATATTACACGCACCCAGACGCTGTACTCTTCCTCTCTCCCACTCCCCAAAGCCAATCTATTACCTATAACGGGTGAAAAGCTAGTTCAAAGGACGTGCACTAAATTTAATATTAATACAATAGGAGGTCTATTTCCTCCAGGCCATATATTTGATCCAGATGACGTATCCACTTTCTCTGATGCCACATTTATGGATAGATTTGTGTTGACTAGATTGCGCTCTGCGTTGCGGGCTAAGCTCCCTGATTACCCACTGGAGCCTCCCTCATTCCCTCCCCTCATGATGGTAATAAGTAGCAGCAAAGGGGTCCACCTTATATCCCAATTATATAAGGCATGCGCCGACCTGGTTCCAGTGGGTGACGATAGAATACGTACCGCGTGGGAATCGGACGTAGGCAACACAATCACGGATGAACATTGGTCGGCCTGCTGCAAGGTGATCAAAACGGTGTCACTCAATAGTAGACATAAATTGATCCACTTTAAGTTCTTACGCAGAATTTATGTCACGCCAGCCCGAATACACAAGATACATCCAACCAGATCGCATTACTGCCAGAACAGTCAAGCCCCACAAGCTGACTTCGCACAACTTGCCTGGACATGTCCCAGCATCCACACTTTTTGGGTTGAGGTACACAAAATTTTAAGCAAAATGATACAGGACCTGATGGAACCCGTGTCTGAAAATACCCTCTTGGGATATGTAGTCCAACTCCCCCCTAACACTCGCAGATTTGCCGCCATCATATTACTCCTGGCTAAAACAGAAGTCGCGATTCACTAGGGCGGAAAGAGGACCCCGACGACACATAGCTGGATCCAAAGCTTAGCCACCTGCTCTACTAGGAAGGACCTTTATGCTAGTACCATCCCGCCTTCATCCAGGCCTAAAGACATTTGGAGTCCCTTCCGATCTTTTTTTTCCCTACAGCAGCAAGACCCCCCCCCAACACAATGGGAACAGGGTATAGAACCGACTGGGGTGGGCTGACGGGAATACTCAAACGCATCAATGGTCCGTAACATATTCTGCTCACATATAGTATATGAACCCGCTGTTCTTGTTGTATTTGTGTGTTGGAGGGAGTGCGGGAAGGGTGTCAATGGACTGGTACATTGGAATAGTGCTGGACAGGGCTCTAGCATGCATTGGATATATTGTTGCAAGCAAATCTTGAACTTTCAGATTCATCATACCTTCATAATGCCAGTTCAAAAGCTCTAGACATGAAAACAATCGATTATTTTTGACAGTATGTATCTATTGCTATCAACTGCTTTATTGTGTTTCTATATTGCTTTTTGGTACACGCTGCTTATGTGGGCTTCAATGAGTGGGTATTTCAATATTCCCGGTCTTGGTCAGGTTTTCCATATGGATTCTTGAGGGTGCTTGCTACTTTATTTTATCCAACAAATGCTTCAAGTCTGTTACTCCTTTCTTTGCACGTGGAATGTCACCACCAAGCATCAAACAGGGGAGGTAGACTAGAGCATTTGTTGACATACTCCCTGTAAGCCAAACAACTTTTTGTGCACCAGGAGTAGGAGAATCTACATTTGTAAGTGTTACCTTTGTCTTGGGCAGTTTGTTGTAGTTTTAAGTCTGGGCGGTCAGGTCCTAATTTTTTAACTATTAGTACAGCTTTGTGGTTCAACCCAAGGAAAGGCTTTGCAGGTATCTGTTCGACTGTATTCATGGTGTCCTACCAATATTAAAGTTACCTGTCAATAATCAAAGTAAAATGTATAAGGTTTAGTGCAAAAACAAAATTATTTTTTCTGTACAAAAGCATACCTTTTGCATTATAGCTCCAACAGCTCCTCTTTGCACATCATGACTGATAAAAAAAATCTACCTGATGTTTAGAGCCCAGTAAGCATTAATTGGCTTGTATAATCTAACAAACACAAAGGATTGAGACGCTTGGCTCTTCTGCATGCTTTTCTCTCAATTTGTACGAGACAATACACATCAAGGTAGGAGTGCTGTGACTCTGAGCATACCTGCACACTTACCTTGTTTAACTCTACATGAAATATATCTTTGATACGCAGCCCAACATTTTTCTTGTCACAGGTCCACAGTCAGGACCTCTCATGAGTATCAACTTTGATAAATGTTATCTCTACTTCCCTGCATCAAGTGAGATACATTATCTCCACAACAGGTAAGAGTCATATATATCTCATATATGGATTAAGTCCACACTGACACACAGTATCCTTTATTGCACAGGCAGTTCTGCAATTCCTTAGTCCTGAAGACGACCCAGTGTGATGTACAGTATATACACACTCTCTATCAAGGGTCGAAATGTTGACGATAACCATAGGTATACCGTTCTAGTGTCCTATAAACCCACGTCCAAGAAATAAGGACATATGTTCGAACCTATAAATCAAGGATATACGGATGCACAATTGGATTACCTTTTCTGTGTTTGTTGTTAATGTCAAGTGTCTCATTATATTTTGGGGATTTTGTTCTATGTAATGCACCTTGTATATGGCACTTATGTATGTAACCTTATATGTTGTGTGACAGTCCTGTGCTTTCATGATATAAGTTGGTGTATTGACCTGCATGGCATATAAACATTAATATATCGTGCCCAGTCTAAGTATTCAGTGTCAGTCTCATTCTTACCGTTTCTGTGGGTATCACTGTTGATTCTACACATTACATTTTTTTTCTGAGGTGAGCAAGAATATTTCATTTTTTACTTTTCAAAGAAGGTACACCCTTCTCGGCAGAACCCACTGTTAGAACATACTGTGATAAAAAATACAGCTTGCTGCTTCAGTGAACCATACTGGTTTTATAGAGGCCCTGAACCAGAGATATATCTCGAGCCACAGGTGAGGGCCTATAGCAACAAGGTAATGGAGACTTATAACAACAGGTATATCCCGAGGCAGCTGAGCTAAAAGGCTATTATTACATTCCATCCACTGAGGGTAGAATCTGAATATAAAAGGTAGAAAGACAAACATTGAAATGTTGAAGCAGACAGCTTATACCAGCCATTATTACCCCTGAGCCAAGTCATTGTCTTCAGTGAAACTCCCAACATTACAATCTTTTCGTATTGATTACAAGGTTCCATGCCTCAAAAGGATACTGATGTGACTCCACCACCCCCACCACGTAGACCACTACACATACATAGACCTTAAATACCATGTAAAAATAATATAGCATACATTTCCTTACCTTAAACAAGGGATTGTGTTGTGGTGGTGCAAGAGCAGAATAGGAGGTTGGGGTCTGAGTACCCTCTGGTTCTTTTTCCAAAACATATGTAAAGTCTTCAGGCCTTACCAGATGCTAAAATAACAAAATATTACACACTTAGTAGTGGCAGCCAAACACATACATTATACGTCAAAGCCAAGTTAATGCATAACTACTCTTTGGAAGAGTTAGGATCTAGTCCACAAAGCTGAGGTGTTTTGGCCGGTCTCAGCAATGATTCTCTCTGAGGAAAAAGGATATGACCTATGTAATTTGGTGCATGGGATAATCAACAAAAGTATGTATCTGTGATTTCTATAGTGTGTCACCTGACCAGTATTTCATTTCTGTCTAAGATTTTAGTTATTGCATCCAAATCTATAACCCAGCAACTGACATACATTTTAAACCAGACAGGACTCTTGGCTTTGTCAACCAATGGTTGTTAGCAGGTTAAGATAAGTGAATAACAATGATTTTGTTGTAAGTAATATGTGAGATTGTTAGACTGTCAATTAAACACTACTGAGGCCTGTGGAAGGGATATTGATCCTCAGAGTGTCTTAATCATGCCTGTTATTCTCATTCTACATTAGACACATGCATCCTTTTCTCTCCCGACATCTTGTCCTTATGCATAGCTTATCTTCAGTAGCCTCCTTTCATTGACTCCTGAATGCACTTCCGCACATCTCCTACACTTCAGCACCCCCAAACACACAATGCACCGACTCACCTGTAACCACTGTATTTTCATTTACTTTTGCCTTCTCAATATTTTGCCAACTGTGTACCTTATTCACACACAGTTGCACAGAATCACAATTGTAACTGAAATAAATGACCATTGCTCTGTTTGTTCAACAGAGAGGCCAAGGATTGGATGACAAAGCAAGTATTCTGAATAACTTTTTGACTGACTGACAGGAACTGTGAGAAATTTGGACTGCCTTCAACCTTTGCTCCAGAGCTCTATGGTGGCACTTCAATTGATCTACGCATCTTATAAAAACATATCACCATTGTTTTCCCCCAAAGGCTTTTTACTCCAATTGGAAGGTAATACGAATTTAGGCAGTAAAGTTGTTTGTGCCCTACCGTAACATTTGGCAGGAATGGTTCGTGCTTTACCCCCCAGAAGCTCCCATGTGCAAAGACTCACCTCCCAAATCATGCCTGAGTCAGTAATTTCTCCTTTGCCTCTGATCAGCATGTCTATCACTTCGGAAGAGCTTCTGAATGAATCATTCATTCAAGCAGTGCTAATCGCCTTCATGTCGGGGTGCCTCAGAAGCAGGCTCTCCTTCCGAGTCACACCTCCTGCAGCGCAGTGGGTGCTCAACAATAATTCACACACTGCCTAATGGCCAGCAGTAACAGCCAAAAACAGGCACATGCGTGACCCAAAGTTGGCAGCAAAACTCTCTTCTGTTGCAAGGCAAAACAGTACCAACATACACTGCAATGATTAAATCAGACCCAAAGACAGGTTGTGGCTCTCATACTAATCAGAACAGTTTCGTAAACAGAAGTCTGTGATAGATAAAATGTATATATTATACACAATTCTTTCACACAGAGCTGCATTGGCACAGACAGAACACCAAAATAGAGAGCTTGCAGCTGACATGGGCCAACACACTATCCTTGCATGCATGACCCATTAGTTTCCCCATCAGCACTAACCCCAGCCAGAGTCTACCCTGGTACAGTACCTAGATGCTCTACTGTGATGCGGATTTTCAAGTAATTTCCAAGGTATACACACAAGGCTGGTTCAATGATTTTTGGGGCCCCGGGTGAAGGGGAATGTGCGAGGCCCCTATAATTTACATAAGTGTCACTTTCAGGGCTCCGAACGCTGCTTTGTGCAGACTCCTCCTGGGCCACAGCCACCTACAAGCACCTCTTTCACAGCTCATATCGCGCTGAAGGTGTGAGAATAGCTTGGGGGCTGAGAGTTAAAACTGTGCAGATGGTAAAGTGCTGACAATGGGTGTCCCGCAGTGTCTCTCAATGGTCAGCAGGGAGGAGGCCTAATTGCAGGACAAAATGCGTCTCCTTGGAACTGGCACATGATGAAGTGTAACCCTTCCCTAGGCCTCCCCACATCGTTATTATTAGATATAAAATTATCCTCTATTATAAAAGGCACTAAAACGAAATGGTCGTTTCAAAGGAACTTATTATTTGAGGATGATTATCTGCAGTATATGACTAAAATTATGCAAGAATATTTTTAGATTACTAATAATACTGCTTCTGTTCCAATTGTTTGGGATACATTTAAATCTATAATAAGGGGAGAAACTTTTAATTACTAGAATTTTCAACAAAAAGCTAAACGAAATAAATTCAAGAGGGATTGTGACACTGTTAGGAAGGCAGAGATCAAATTAGCAGAAAATATTAAATTTAGCTGGGGTATCGAAGAAGCCCAATTAGATTTGTCTATCAAACGGAGTATAGTCTATTCTCATATAGCGGACCAGGTGACATGTAAGTATAGAAAGTATAAAACAGAAAGCTACGAATTGAGTGAGCAAACAGGTAGAGTATTAGCCCAAAGACTTAGGCAAAAGGCAGCAGCTAATGATATCCTAAAAATCTGCGACATGAATGGGGTCATTAGGACTTCTAAAGGGGATATATTAAAAGCATTTAATGAGTTTTATCAGTTATTATATCATGAGTCTGGTGATGTTACGGATATAGGAACAAAGACTTTACAATATCTCGCAAGTATAGATAATGTAGGACTATCGGAAGAGCAGAAAAGTATATTAGCTGTCCCTATTACATGGGAGGAAATTGAGACGGCAATTCTGGGCTTGGCCGTTGGGAAGGCAATGGGACCAGACAATATACCCTTAGAATTTTATCGTGCATTTCGTAGTCTTCTCAAGCCTGAAATGCTTAAGGTATTCCAGCAAGCTTTTTTTGGTAATCCCCCTGATTCATGGTCGCTAGCTACTATAGTTATTTTTAAAAAGAAGGGGGAGGTTGATGATGAGTTAGGGTCATATAGACCCATCTCTCTTATCACCGCTGATAGTAAGATCTTCTCCAAAATTCTCGCCAATAGGCTGAATGATTTTATGCCAACTCTTCTCTTAGTGAAACAACATGGATTCATCTCAAATCGAGATACAACAGACCATCTTAAAAAAGTCATATCACTTCTGGACTGGGCGCAGGCCACGGAATCCCCGGTTGCGGTGGCCCTGTTGGATGCTGAAAAAGCATTCGACAGGGTCACCTGGGGGTTCTTGTGGTCTGTGCTGGTATGGAAGGGATTCCCCAGGGAATATATTAATGCAATAAAATCACTATACTTTCATCCGAAGGCCGCAATCCGGATAACAGACACATTATCTGAAAATTTCATGATAACAAGGGGGACAAGGCAAGGTTGTCCTTGTCCCCCCTTGTTGTTTGCCTTGTATATTGAACCTTACCATAACAAATTGGAAAAGGAGGCTGATATTGCTCCGGCTATTGTTCTACAAATTGCATTTAAAGTATTTGCGTATGCCGATGACATCGCTATTGCTACCTCAGATATTAGGTGGGCTTTACCTAAAATAATTGATTTAGCCAATGAATTTGGAGGGCTTTCGGGATACAAGTTAAATGTCTCAAAGACGCAGCTGATCCATTCAGAAAAGGGCCGGCCTAATAACATAGGGCCATATGTAGGTAAATTGAGAATACCGAATCCTTAATACCGAATTTTACCGAATCGGTATTAAGGAATCGGTAAACGCGATGTACATAAAAATTCGTTAAAGTTTACCGATTCCTTAAAATTCAGTATTAAATACCAAATCTGAACGAATCGGTAAAAAATAAAATAAAATAAAGGCAAATACCGAATCGGTGTTACAGAATCCATTACCGAATCGGTAAATACCGATTCGGTAATTCAAAAAATCGTAATTTGTTGAATCAGCCAATCCTGAATCACCCAATTACCTCCAAAACAGGAAGTGGCCACACCCAGCCAGGTGCACAGGACCTGGAGCTCACTGTAAGGCAGGCAGGCAGGCAGGTGAGCTGAGGAGCCAGCAGCAACACAGCCACACAGCCACAAGCAAAACTGAAAAACCATAACAAGCATTGAAATGGCAAGCCAGGACAGGGAGAAGGAGGGAGGCGACAGAAAAAGAAAACTGAAGTTCAGTGACAAGGAGCTGGAGGTCCTGATCCAGGATGTCAGCCAAGAGCACCACAAGCTATTTGGAGCCCAGTCCCACCAAGTGCCAGAGTCACAGAAGAGGCAAATCTGGAGTGGCATTCGGGACAAAATCAATGCCATAGGTGTGACCCAGCGCACCATAGAGGACATCAGGAAGAGGTGGTACGACCTCAGGAAGACTGCAAAACTGAGAATGGCAGAGAGACAGAGGCAGGCTGGCAAAACTGGTAGAGGGAAAAACCGAGCCCCAGCACCAACACCACTGGAACTGATGGTGGAGTCCACCATCCAGCCAGAGAGTGTGAGTGGCGTGGGAGACGCAGACAGCTCCGCCAGAGCAGCAAGAAAACAAGGTAAGAAGCATGCCCAGCATGCTGTGCTACCCCCTCCCCAACCCCAATCCCCATAGTGGCAAAGGGGCTCCCACTCCACCCCATGTCTCACTGGTTACCTGCAATGCATTATGGGTGACGTAGTCAGAGGGAACTCATGAACAGGACAGTTAGGCTAGCAAACACAATAGCATGGTAAAGTAATTGGCAACGTCAAGACAACCACTGTGCTCTGTAGGCATGTTGTTTAATGTAATTCCATTGCAGACAGAGCATTGAGTATATCTACATTTGTGTCATTACAGGTGAGTCATCTCGCAGTGCAGGAGAGTGCAGCCGAGCTAAGTCAGCCAGGCCAGAGGGGAGGCAAAATGAAGATGTCAGCATGCCTGCAGGGACCACAGCTCTGCGACATCACAGCCATCTATTCCTCCACCACAGCCATCACCACAGCGCCATGGAAGTCCGCAATCCCCTCCCACACAGTCCCCACTGCGAAGATCACCAACACCCCCACCACCACAGTCAGGCAGGAGGCATGCCGTGGCCACCCTCCAGCAGATGGAGGAGTCAGAGGAGGAGGGCAGAGGGGGCGAACAAAGTCCCATAGGAGATAGATTCAACAGGGAGAGGGCTGGTTCTGCATCCGAGGGCGCCCACATCTCATCAAGACGCCGCAGGGCAAGGCCGGACAGTCCTGAAGCAGCCGAGCAGGGTGACAGTGTGTTTGCTGGACTGGAAGGCAACATGCTGAAGCTCCAGCGCCTGCAATGGAGAGAGATGAAGTCAATGCACAGGGAGGTGGCACACATAAACAAGCATATGCACAGGATGGAGAAGGGCATCAGTGCTATGGGGGAGAACTTGTGTGCAGGAATGGAGAGAGTAGCTACCTCGGTGGACAACCTCTGCAGCCAGCTTGAGCAGGACCGTCTTGGTAGGCGCAGGGAGAGACAGAGGCTCCAGGCCTATACCAAGTCGGTGAACCGGCTGGCCACTGCAACATCACTGATGTGTCGCAGGTCCATCGCCATGCAAGAGGAGATGGCGCATTGCAGCAGGGATGTGGCCAGGGGGATGGTGTCCATGACCTCAGTGCTAGAGCTCATGTAGAATGCTAAGGCGGCCACAATGGAAGGGGGGGGACAGTGAGGAGGCCACCAGCCGTGGTAGCATTACGCCCTCACCCACCGAGTGCAGAAGGCGTAGTGAACGCAACGTGCCTGCACAGGAACAGTCCAACACACCAGACAGTGTCGATAGGGAACGTGCACGTGCAGCACGTGGACGCAGGAAGTAAAGACCTATGGCTGTTTCCATGCATGAGTTGGGTGATGTAACCCATGTCCAATTGGACATTGCTCACAATACTGGAGGTGTGCCTAATAAACACCTTAACATGTAACTGTAACTGGCTCTGTGTCGTTACTCACTCAGAAATAGTTTGACGTAATCTCTGACCGTCTCTGTCTCCCATCATGTTCAATAGCAACACCTGCTGCGCAGGGCTCTGGCTGAGGGTTGTTCTCGTCCTTGTCCTCTGAGTCAGTTAGTTCCACTGCAATTCCTTTTTTTGTGGCCAGATTGTGTAGCATTGCACATGTAGCAATTATCGTGCAACATTTGATGGGGCTGTACAGTCGTGCACCTCCAGTTTTGTGGAGGCAACGGAATCTGCTTTTGAGCAATCGAAATGTGCGCTCCACCACGTTGCATGAGCTCCTATGTGCCACATTGTATCTCCTCTCCCTTGGGGTGGCTGGGTTGATATATGGTGTGAGTAGATAAGGCCGGAGGGCATATGCGCTGTCACCTATGTACAGATGTAAGTGGCATTAATTTGTGTGACCAACAGCTTGAGCCAGGGTGTACATCAGGGTGTGTCACATTGACTTACCTAGTATGTATCCGTCTCCAAATTCACCAGCAAGCAGACGTGTATGGATGCCACTGTCCTGGAAGATGTACGCGTCGTGGCTACTCCCGGGAATTTGGCCATGATGTCAGTTATAATGTACTTGTCATTACATATCACCTGTACATTGATGGAGTGGGTGGATTTGCGGTTTCTGTATATGTATTCACTTGCTGCAGGTGGGCAGATGGGTATATGGGTCCCGTCGATGCAGCCAATTACGTGTGGGAACTGTGCAAGTTGGTAAAACTCCAGCTTGGTCCTCTGCAGCTCCGCCTGTGTACTGGGGAAGGAAATGTAATGTTCCATTCTGTCCATCATGGCATCTAGGAAGGTGTTGAAGAAACGGGATAGACAGCTCTGTGACACTCCACCCACTGCAGCTATCACATCCTGGAAACTTCCTGATGCAAGGAGGTGCAGGCAGCAGAGTACCTGGACATGGGTGGGGATAGCGTGGGCCCTTGGTGTCTGATGCTCCAGATAGGGTTTTAGGTGCCGTATTAGGTCCAGGATGGTATCTGAGTGCAGTCTGTATCTTTCATGGATTTCAGGTTCTGTCAATTGGAACAATGTGATGCGTAGTCTGTACACCCGCTTTTCACGTCTCCAGATCCTCACTCCTGCTGCTCTCAAGCGTAGCCTCCTTGCAATGAGGTACAGGGCCGCCATTGTGTTCACACAGATGCATTTTGGGCCTGTTTTTATGCACTGCACCTGATTACCACATACTCTTGAAACGTGGTAAATACCGAATCGTTATTACCGAATCTGGTCATATTCGGTATTAACGAGGTTTGCTACATCGCATTTTTGGGGATTTTACCGAATCGTTATTTCCGATTCGGTATTCTTTGTTTCGGTATTTTTGATTCGGTAAATAAGGAATTGGTAATTTTTTACAGATTCGTTATTATCGATTCCATTCGGTATTACGTACATCTCACATGGCTAAATACAGGTCGGTAACGCCAAAAACTGGCCTTTTTCGGTGTTACCGACCGGTATTTGGCCACCTACATATGGCCCATAGTCTTTGTTTCAGAGGCACTATATCTCGGGATTATAATATCTCCCAAAGTAGATGATATAGTGTATCTAAACATAGAACCGTTTCTAAAATCTGCAAATAGAACCTTGGAGAGGCTAAATAATCTACATTTCTCAGTATATGGTCGTACTAATATATTAAAAATGTTGATTTTTCCTACATTTTTGTACCTATTTCGTACTATACCTCTCTTATTCTCATCTTTTTATTTTTCAAAAATTGATAGAATGTCCTCCAGGTTTCTCTGGGGATACCATCGATCCAGAAGGGCTCTGAAATGGTGCACTCTCCCAAGATTGAAGGGTGGCTGGGGGATTCCCAATTTTCGGCTATATTATTGGGCTATCTTACTTAGATATATGGGCATATTAATTTTTCAAGACATTAGTTTGGAAGAATCGGTCAGCCCATCGATATATGAAATTCTATTAGGGGAGGAAGCTCATCAATGCCTAGCCTTGTTATTACAAAAAGATGAAATTTTAAAATTATGATAACTGCTTCAATAATTTGGAGGCAGATTAAAAGAAAAATTCTTTTCTGAGGTGATTTAAATTATTATTCCCCGGTTTTGAATAATCGTATGCTACCCGAGATTTTTAAGGACCAAGTAATGAGCAGATGGCACTCAGTTGGGATTCGGCTGTTAGGAGATCTTTACCAAGGAAGTCAGGTTGCTTCTTTTACTTTTTTACAACCGAAATATAATTTATCCAGAAATTATTTCTTCAAATATCTTCAAATACGTAGTTTCTTGGAATCTAAGGGTCTCTTTTATCACTCATTAATGACTAAAATTGACATTTTGGAAACTAGTAGAAGAGTAAAAAAATTTGGCATAGTATATCAAATGATGATAAATAAATTTGAAGATGATTTATGTTTGGTTGAGAACAAATGGCAGAGGAAACTTGAATTAGATAATATAGATATATCCAGAGCAATTGAGTTGTCAACTAAAATGCTATTTAATGGCTCGTTACAAAGTCAACATTTTATGGCTATTTTCGATCTATATTATTCTCCAGCCAAACTGGCAAAATGGAAAGCCAGAAACGGTGATAAATGTAATCGATGTGGCTATTCAGGTGCTAACTCTATACATATGTTTTTTAATTGTCCAAAACGTTCTCAATTTATTACGGATGTTCAATTTTTTTAAAATAATAGTTTGGGGATTGATGTACAATTGTCTACCGAACTGATCATTTTTGGACTTCAAACGAACCAAAAGGGCCAGCAGCGGAAGAAGGATTTTTATTTATTTGTATGTCAATTTATTGTTTTTGTATCACTTCTCGCTGGCTAGATCCAGAGCCACCAGCATTTAACCATTGGCAACTGAAATTATTATCTATATACCAATTAGAAATGGCGATTTATAGATCAAAAGGGCAAAAAAAGAAAATATTTGGTCAAAAGGTATGGGCTCTTATTTCAAAATGGATTTGATTCTGTATGTCTTATTGCTCATCCTATGTAAGGCCATTATATGGTTTTATTTATGTTATTGTATATGTTTTTGTGTATATTGATGTATATGGTATCCATTTTGTTCTCTTCTCAGTATTCTGTTCAATAACTAACTGATTGCTGAAATAAAATAATAAATATATTTTATTTTAAAAAGACCTCCCACACCATCCCTGAGACACCCAGGGAGGGGCCCCTCCTTGTAAGCTCAATTGCAAACAGACACTGTTGCACTGGTGCGTTCACAAACAATGCTATCTGAGCCATAGTGTGACTTGATAAAGAGGCAGTAAAGGGAGGCCTTTCCTCGGGGAGATGGAACAAGTGTTCACAGCTCTGTGCTATGTTCTGCAACCCTTTAATACTGCTCTCATGGCTGAAGGGAGGGTGGTCGGTGGGTTGTGGAGTTGGCGAAATTGGAATTTGTGAACCAATCATGGCTTGAGTCCCAGCATGTGCTGCTGGACATTCTTTGTTTCTAGGTAAATTGCTTAATATTCTGTGCCTAAAGAGATAATGACTCTGACCTTATGTAGTGTAACCTAGTGCTCATGTAAGCGCCCCAATGTCCTTAAATCGAGTTCACCCTTATAACATTTTTTAAAAAAACACATCTTACTGATAGAACAAGCATTTGCAATGCATGAAGGAAGTCACCCGATGAGGGTCACCGGGGTCACTTGTAACCACCTCTCAGCCTTCCTCACAAATGAAGAGTCGGTCAGACAGTAGAGAATACAAACCAAAGATATTTATTGAGAGTACACTCAAGTGGAGTCCGGTCTGACCAGCCTCCTTAGATTGCTGCAAAGGGACTGACTTCTACGAGCAGGACAATGTATAAAGTACATTTTTAGACTCACTAAAGACACGCCCAGACTGGAAATTTCCAGTAGGTAGCTAGTGAAAAATGGAGATACAGAAGGATGAGTTGTAATCCGGGTGCAATCCGGGTACATGTTATCTCAGAGCCAAGGCTACTCGGCCAGTACCCACCGCTCTGAGTGTGGGAGCAGGCCTATCTAGGTATGCAATGACAAAAACAGTCTATTCATTACCACAGCAACGCTCAACCTTCGAGTAATACAGGAAAAATAAATATTGCAGCTGCTTTCTCTTGAGGCAGAAAGAGTGAGACAGAAATTAGTTTCGATCATGACTCAAAATGGCTGATCAACTTAAAATGGTGCTGCGAATGCTAACTTTACACAGAGCAATTTACTAGCAGAATGAATGCATGACATTTATATTTCAACAGACCCTCCTTTTAGCAGGAGTTAACAATTTTAAGGTGAGAGAATGTAGAGTGCAGCATAGCATGTATACAACAAATAAACTTCAAAGTTCAGAGCATTCCATGTATTCAATATCAAAGGAAGAGGAATCTTCAAATATACCCTTGTCTATCTGCATTAAGCTATCTATCTCTTTCTAAGTCATAATCACAGCATTAGTATCATGGATGGGCACCTTCTGCATTGGGGTGAGGAGTGTGATACAATAAGAGCAACAGTCTGGGAGACATTGGATACAGAGGCAACAAGAGAGGAAAATACCAGTGACTATCGCTAGAAAAGCAAGGTTCTTAAAACCCCAGGATGCAAATATGCCCCAGAACTACCCAGAGAGTGTCCAGGAACCATTCTCTTGGTGTATATCGGATGAAAGCCTCTGTAACTTCTGTATAGCAGCATATACATTGAGGGCATGGTCTGGGAAGTACACACAACATCTACTGCCAATGACGCGTCAGGCCCCTCCCCGATCAGCAAGGATAATGTCTAACAGCATCCGGTTTTCTAAAGCAACAAGCCTCGTAGCCTGGAGCTCAGCTGTGATATTAGTCAGAATCCCTGCTGTTGTATTAATGACCCCTTCTACAACTCTTGTGAGCAGACGAATATTAAGGCTGTTGGACATGGGGCCCCAAAAGGGTACAATAACTTTCATGGCTTCTGTGAACTGTTGCAAAGTGGTATCTGTCTGATCTATGTCTTCTGTATTAATAACCCTTCTAACTTGGGGCTGGTATGCACTCCTAAGCTGCAATCGATTGTCCTCATGGTAATTGGACGGTGCTATATACACTGGCGGAAGAAGGAAAGAAAGATAGCACATACTGACCACCCCCTTGGAAGCCAAACATAAGCTTGGGATCCACAAACAAAATAGACATTATATGGTGGGAGCAAAGGCAGGCTACTAATGGTACTTAACGTATATGTGTAATTGCAACTACTCTCCCCCACATTCACCTTCCCTATACCCCAAACACAGAAACCAGCTGTTGTGCTGACTACTGGTACTGGCATTGCTCTATCCTTAGTAATATTGGGTGTTTGAAAAGATCCAAAATATTCGGTAGCATTGAACGCTTGGAAATCTAACATTTCATTTTGAAGCCATGTTGCATTCTTTACCTGCTCATATACAATCATGCAAGCTGTCAGGGACAATGTACCAGGGGTCTCTTGTTGTCCTCGCTCGGGGAAGTATACCCATGATGGAAGCATATATATTCTAACACAGTGCAGGTGCCAGCAGATGTCATATTCATAGCAGAGAAATTAAAATGATAATGCACAATAGTAAACAGTGTAAACCACCCCTCGCAACTTCTTAGATAGGATAATGACATCAGCAATAAAACATCAGTCCACAGATCCAACAATTAGTAGCATTGGAACGATCATGATGCAACATTTGTAAAAATACATTGTCTCTGTATGTTTTTTGATGTTCTTCTTTGTGAGGGGCCAAAGTAACAAACGTGTTCAGGGGAGACAGGCGTTGACCCAATCAAAGAACATGCAGAATACTTTTCTTCCAAAAACCAAGATATCCATAACACAAATATCAATACAATGGCAACTATGGATGCAAAAACTATTTTACTTTTTGTGGACCAACCCCGCTGTGGACGCGGAGGTGCCAATGGCTGTTCTTTCTAAAAAATGGCCCGACCAAATGGATACATTGTGGAACCAAAGGAAAAAAGGAATGCAATAAGACTAATGGCAAAGGCAAAAGTTCCCAGTGACCATTAGAGCCTCACTGGTAGACTCCTATTGTTCAGGAAACAAATGTGGGATCACACTGCTTCACCACCCAGCGGGTTCGCCCCTAAGCATTATGGTGGATGCAGTTTATCAAGCGGGTGTACTTGCACAAAACTTCTTTCGAGTGTTTCACCAGGTTGGTGCAGATCAATGCTGGCCATCTCTAAACACGTGTTTCTGGATTATTATCCGTCACCAGTAGAGATAATGCATGAAAATATTTGGGGTTGCTGAGCATGCTGCCAAAGTCTTCTCGGGACACAGTACCTCTCCAGGCGCGCAGGATATTCTCCACGAGCTCGTCAGCTCAAAGCGGCTCGAAGGAGCCTTTTAAACAGGAAACAAATGTGGGATCACACTGCTTCACCTCCTAGCGGGTTAGCCCCTAAGCATTATGGTGGATGCAGTTCATCAAGCGTGTGTACTTGCACAAAAGTTCTTTCGAGTGTTTCACCAGGTTACTGCAGATCAATGCTGGCCATCTCTAAACATGTGTTTCTGGATTATTATCCGTCATCAGTAGAGATTAGGCATGAACATTTTTGGGGTTGCTGAGCAGGCTGCTAAAGTCTTCTCGGGTCACAGTACCTCTCCAGGCACGCAGGTGCCTCTCCACGAGCTCGTCAGCTCAAAGCGGCTCGAGGGAGCCTTTTAAACAGGAAACAAATGTGGGATCACACTGCTTCACCTCCTAGAGGGTTAGCCCCTAAGCATTATGGTGGATGCAGTTCATCAAGCGGGTGTACTTGCACAAAACTTCTTTCGAGTGTTTCACCAGGTTGGTGCAGATCAATGCTGGCCATCTCTAAACACGTGTTTCTGGATTATTATCCGTCACCAGTAGAGATAATGCATGAAAATATTTGGGGTTGCTGAGCATGCTGCCAAAGTCTTCTCGGGACACAGTACCTCTCCAGGCACGCAGGTGCCTCTCCACGAGCTCGTCAGCTCAAAGCGGCTCGAAGGAGCCTTTTAAACAGGAAACAAATGTGGGATCACACTGCTTCACCTCCTAGCGGGTTAGCCCCTAAGCATTATGGTGGATGCAGTTCATCAAGCGTGTGTACTTGCATAAAAGTTCTTTCGAGTGTTTCACCAGGTTACTGCAGATCAATGCTGGCCATCTCTAAACATGTGTTTCTGGATTATTATCCGTCATCAGTAGAGATTAGGCATGAACATTTTTGGGGTTGCTGAGCAGGCTGCTAAAGTCTTCTCGGGTCACAGTACCTCTCCAGGCACGCAGGTGCCTCTCCACGAGCTCGTCAGCTCAAAGCGGCTCGAGGGAGCCTTTTAAACAGGAAACAAATGTGGGATCACACTGCTTCACCTCCTAGCGGGTTAGCCCCTAAGCATTATGGTGGATGCAGTTCATCAAGCGTGTGTACTTGCACAAAAGTTCTTTCGAGTGTTTCACCAGGTTACTGCAGATCAATGCTGGCCATCTCTAAACATGTGTTTCTGGATTATTATCCGTCATCAGTAGAGATTAGGCATGAAAATATTAGGGGTTGCTGAGCAGGCTGCTAAAGTCTTCTCGGGTCACAGTACCTCTCCAGGCACGCAGGTGCCTCTCCACGAGCTCGTCAGCTCAAAGCGGCTCGAGGGAGCCTTTTAAATAGGAAACAAATGTGGGATCACACTGCTTTACCTCCCAGTGGGTTCGCCCCTAAGCATTATGGTGGATGCAGCTCATCAAGCGTGTGTACTTGCACAAAAGTTCTTTTGAGTGTTTCACCAGGTTGGTGCAGATCAATGCTGGCCATCTCTAAACACGTGTTTCTGGATTATTATCCATCATCGGTAGAGATTAGGCATGAAAATATTTGGGGTTCCTGAGCAGGCTGCCAAAGTCTTCTCGGGTCACAGTACCTCCCCTATTGTTCATCAACATAGGCACTTTTGAGCACCGGCGGTGGAGCTGTCCGATAGCTCTTGATGAAATCCCACGTCGTCCAGGATACCGCACCTCCCTCCAGGGAAGCACGTTCAATCGATCCTGTCCAATGTCCACACAATGCACCAATTTCACCTCTCCCTAATCTACTGTTGGTACCTTTGGCAAGGTACACCCTGACTGGCGCAGTCCGTCCTTACTAATCGGACTTCTATTTTGGTGCACTGATCCTCCATCGAGGGCACAAATTGTACCTAGCTACTCCAGGCACAGAGGGGTCAGTAAAGAGGGGTTCAGACTCAGAGGGGCCAATAGAAAGGGGGTCTGGAATTGCCTTAATCTCCGGGGGGCACAGCCACATTTAGCACCTTATTGTTCTCAGCCTCTGTTTGGGTCCACGTGAGCTTGGCATCTGAAAAGGGAACAAATTGGGGGACTCGCTCGCTCTCAGAGTCCCCGATTCCCTCACGGACCCACTGATCGTAGGGTAAAGGAAGAGGCACTCTGCTGCAATGCTGGCAGTGTATCCAGTTCTTGATGGCAGTGCGTGTGGCAAGGAGCACCTGGACTGGCCCCTTCCACCTCGGCTCCAGACTCTTCTGTCTCTGAAAATGTCAAACTAAGATGAAGTCCCCAGGCCAAATGTTATGGCCTGGCCCCTCTGGTGTTGGTGGGAGGCTGCCCTGGATCTGTTGGTGAATAGAACACAGACTTTTAGTTAACTCATACAAATAGTCCACCAATGGAGGATATTGTATTTCTAAGAAACGACTAGGTTGCGGGACTCCCCAAATATTTATCGGGTGCCCAAACACGACCTTGTAGGGTGACAGGCCTGTTCTAGAATGGGCTGACATTCTTGTGGACAAAAGGGCTAATGGTAAAGCGTCTGGCCACTGCAACCCTGTTCTCTCCTGAATCTTTGCTGATTTCAGTTTGAAAGTACTGTTGCACTTCTCAATCAAACCAGCAGGCTGGGGGTGATTTGCAGCACAAAACTTTTGTCTGATATGCAGTCCCTCACATTTTAGCTGGATAACCTTTGTGTTGAAGTGACTTACGTTATCACTCCAAATCAAATGAGGCGGTAAATCGCATGAATGGCAAGATGGCCGCCAGCAGGCCGTAAGGGCTAGTCGCACTCTCCTTCTCCTCCTGTGGCTATAACCTTCATCGGTGCTGTATCCTGCATTACTTAACCGATTGATTAATAATAATGGTTAAGAAGAAAGAATTCCACTAGAGCTCAACTGCGACAGTAAAAGAGCAATGCAACGGCCTCAGCTGTGTAAATTAAACCTAAGAGTTCAAGGAGAAATTACCCGGTGTATAAGCGGCGTATTTGAAGTTATAGGGACTTTGTACTATTACAGATCTCTTTGGCAGTATTCTAAATTGAAAATGGCCCCGAAACCTCAGCGAGCGTTGAAGGAGCTGAGAGACCTAATGGGGGAAAAGGAGAACGAAAATGACACTGCAGTACAAAGTGATCCCGGTGCCCCTGTGGAAAACTTAAGAGCAAAATCGAGGCTAAAGATTCTGACACGGAAGGATGGTGTACTAGCCACAGAGAAAAGCGATAGAAACCCAGAAAGCCTGACCAAAAAGGAGAAAGAAAAGGAGAGGAAGGCAAAAGCGCTACTGATTAAGAAAGGCGCTAAGGATCGGCTTACTGATACAGAGCCAGCAACAGTGACTGAAATGCAAAAGGAGACGTTACTCCGCCAACCTACCCTGATTGAAGTTTTCTCTGCAGGAGTGGCATTTCCTCCTAGAGCCACCCGAGACCAGACATCTCCCTCACCGCTACCGCTACCCCTCGCCTGTGACACGAGATCGGAGGCACCCAGCAGCAGCAGCGTCCAGGCTGAGAGCGTCGCAGTGCGCCGCGAGCAACCAGCAGCGGCAGTAACGGAGACGCAGGCCACGGCCACAGCGTCGGGAGCCCAGAGCGCGAGTAGTCAGGATGAGCCAGCGGAAGGAGCTGCAGTCCTCACTCCTACTCCTACGGTGGAACAACGCATTCACCAAGGCAATGACCGGGGGTCACAAGCAGAACAAACCCAGGTATAGTGGCAAGCACGGGGAGATGGTGAAGATGCAAGGACATCGCCAGGACATGATGAACTCCCAAATCAAATGAGGCAAGCCAAAACGAGGAAAGAATTCCTTGAGGAGTGCTTTTGCAGTCGCTATGGTGTGTCCTCTTTGGTGGGGTAAGTCTCAACCCATTTACTGAATGCACAACCACTAACACATACTTCAAATTGTTGACTCGGTCCATTTCTATATAATCGAGCTGGAGGACCCCAAAAGGGAAGGTGGGTTGGTGCAAAATTTCCTGGTGGGGTAAGGGTACTCTTTCCTGGGTTGTGTATCATACACACCACACAATATTTAACCAAATGAGCAGCTGCCTTCAGAATGTTATCATTTTGCAATACAAGGTCTAAACGGCTTTCAAATACCTTTAGCACTAATATGAGCTAGCCTATGCACCATGGTGACTACGGGAAGGACATATGCATCTGGTAACATCCATCTCTGTTTCCCTGATTTATCAATCCAACACCCATCCTCATCCAAACGTGCTGTGCTTTTCCTCAATAGTTGCCTCACTCTGTATCTCCTTGACGTTTTCCAATGTATCCTCAAACATGGTGACCTCGGGCACCTACCTAGCGGGACCTGCTATAAACATTCCTTTCATTTTTGTTTGGGCTGTCTCCTTAGCTGTCTGGTCTGCAAAGGCGTGCCCCTTACCTATATCATCAGTAATATTTTGTGTGCGCTACACTTTTTTATTGCTAATCTCTTGGGGTGTGTCAACGTTGATAAGAGCCTATGTAGAAGGGGGCCGTGCTGGATCCTCAACCCATGGGAAGTGAGAAATCCTCTCTCCGCCCAGAGCCGTCCAAAATTATGGACGACTCCGAAGGCGTACTGACTGTCAGTATAGATATTGATATTGACAGCCTGTCCTTCACTCATGTCACAAGCTCAAATAAGGGCAATGAGCTCTGCAGCTTGGGTCGACTAATAGGGAACTATCGAGTGCAGTGTTGTGACTGCATATGCAGCTGTTATACTGCCATCTGGTATCTTGAAACAAGAGCCATCATCCCATATCTGTTCCCCTTGGGGGTCAGATATGGTAACATCAGTCAGGTCTACCCATCCTTTCGTCTCTTTCTCTGTCCAGAAGATACAATCATTTTTATCAATTTCCTCACTGTCAGAAGGAAGGGAAAGCAACGTGGCTGGGTTCAGAGTGGCACATCTTTCGATTGTGACATGCGGGGCAAAAAGAGTTAGCTCATAACCAGTCAGACATGCACTGGTGAGGTGCAGCGTCTTAGTCTTATTCAAAAGGGTATCCACAGCATGGGGCACCATGACTGTGACGTCAGTATCAAGTACGAGCCCAGCCGATTGTCTTATCGAGACGGACACAGCCGGGACCGCTCTTAGACAGCTCAGGAGGGCTCTTGCAACAGCGTCAAGAAGCGCAGAAAAATAAACACACAGCTTATCTCCAAAGGCCTGTGTTAAAACAGAAAGCGCACAACCAGCGAACTTGGGTACGTACAGCATGAATGGCTTTGCTTAATCTGGCGTACCAAGCACAGGCGCAGAGCAAAGCGCGACTTTTAATTGCTCAAAAGACTGCTGACATTCAGGCGTCCAAGGCAAGGATTAATGCACATCTTTAGTGGTTAAGGCTAGCAAAGGCTTTGTTAGTAACAAATAGTTAGGGATCCAGTGTCGACCATACGAAGTAATGCCAATAAAAGTGCGCACATCCTTTTGAGTTTGAGGAATAGACATTTTAAAAATGGAACTGATGCGCTCAGGAGTCAATCTCCTACCCTCCTTCGACAGTAGGTGACCTCTTATCGACAATATTGAAATTTGGAAAGGGACACTTTATGTCCGTGGTGTGCCAGATGCAGCAACATTTTAACCGTACTGTCTTTGCAACCCTGATCAGTGTCAGAAGCAATGAGAAGGTAATTTACATACTGAATGAATGAATGAATGAATGAATGAATGAATATGCACTTGTATAGCGCATGGCTACCCAAGGGCATCCCAGCGCTTCTGGGATGCCCTTTGGTTGCTTCTTGAAGCAACATATTACCTGAGGGAAGCGTGAGGGAATCCAATTGGGCTTTTAAAGCTTGACTATATATACTAGGGCTCTCAATATAGCCCTGAGGAGCGCGACAAAATCTAAAGCTTCTGCTAGCTGGTGTGAAACCGAACAAGTACATGCTTTCTGGATCAATCATGATAATAAAGAATGCATTTTTTAAAACAATGACAGAGAATAATTTAGCAGTAGAAGGAATCATTGTCAAAAGGGCAGTAATATCAAGGACCACCGGGAACTGAGGAACTACTATTTTATTAATTTCTCGCAGGTCAATCACAAAACGATAAACATCTTGAGGATCATCAGAGGAGCCTGTAGGGGCCCTCTTAAGAATAGAAAGAATGGAGCTATTACACACATTTGCAGTTGTCTCTTCAACAACCCCTGAGTGAATCAAATGCTGTATAATTTGCAACAAGGCTCGCTCCCTTGCTTGCAGTATTTTATACTGAGGAACACGAGGCGAAACTGCATTGTCTTTAACTTTGATAGAAACTGGGGGTATCTACAAGAGTCCTACGTACGTGTCACTTGTTCCCCACAACGTGGGCGGCACAACCTTAAATTCAGCAGGGAGGGGGACATCTTTGGACAGACACTGCTTAGTGCTGACTACGTTTGGGCCCATCGTCATGTAAACATCTTCCGGGAAACAATAAATTGTCAGATGCAACTTCTTTAATAAATCTAAGCCCAGCAAATTTTCTCCACAGTTAGATGTCAACAAAAATTGGGAATCCACAGAAAAATGGCCTATAGTCAGTGTAAGAGGTTTAGAAATGGGGCTTACAACCGCTACACCAGAAAATCCTACCAAAACGTTATTATGGCCAGACAGAGCTGCACCGGGGACCAGTGAACGGCAAATAAATAGAGCTATTCATAGCACCTTTGTCCACCAAAAATTCCTTAGCCATGCAAATCTGCAGTAACATAAGGACCACGCTGATCTACAGGTATCTGTACTGGTCCCTCACTCTGTCTCTGGCTGTCCTAGCTGTGAGACAGTCCCGTCACGTTGTCCATATCATAGTCATTATGATAATACTGTCCACCCCTAGTGTCGTCGAAGTAATTACTACCCGAACGATCCTGTGAGGCTGTGGCATGCTGAGCTCTGTCCTGTCCACCAGCTCCCCGACCCCGTCCACTTGAACCCCGTCCTCTTGGAACCGCAACCTTCTCCAATAGCACCTGGCACTCACTAAGCCAATGTCCCTCCTCTTTACAATACGCACATTGATTCGGTCCTACAGGCATACTATTCCGGCTGGTACGCGGAAGCTGCTTGTCCGAACCACCTCATCCTCTACCATTCCCTCGTGGAGTAGTGTGGCTCACTGGTTAGAGGCGGCAGGCCTGAGAGCAGAAGTCGGCCCGGGACCAGGGTTCAATTCCCGTCGCGGCAGGGTCGTGGACCTTGGTCAGCAGACTCGATTATTCTCGCTTCGGTGCTTACTCTAATCAGGGGTTCCACTCGGCAACTCTGGGCATTAGCTTGCCTAATCTCCACAACGGCCCCACCAATTCCGGAGATGCCTGGCTCCACCTTGGGGACTCCCAGCAAGGGACCATCCCATAGGGAAAGCCAGGACGGGTTCCCCAGAGTTATACAGCACCAGGAAACCTATGGATGGGTAGCAGTGCGCTTTACAAGCTCAAAAACATTTACAACATTTACAAGCCTGCTACAACAAGACCTTCGTCTTCAATCCCTTATGCTTTTTCTCCACCTTCTCATTCTCCTTGTTCTCCCTGTGCTCATAATACTGCGCCATACTTAATATTACAGAAGGGGAGAAAGTAGTCAAGGTACTCTCCGCAGTCTGTAACCTAGTCGCAATCTCAGGAAGCAAGTTCGTAACAAATCTATTGACAAACAATCGGATGCTTCACTGTTCGAGTGTTTCACCAGGTTGGTGCAGATCAATGCTGGCCATCTCTAAACACGTGTTTCTGGATTATTATCCGTCACCAGTAGAGATAATGCATGAAAATATTTGGGGTTGCTGAGCATGCTGCCAAAGTCTTCTCGGGACACAGTACCTCTCCAGGCACGCAGGTGCCTCTCCACGAGCTCGTCAGCTCAAAGCGGCTCGAAGGAGCCTTTTAAACAGGAAACAAATGTGGGATCACACTGCTTCACCTCCTAGCGGGTTAGCCCCTAAGCATTATGGTGGATGCAGTTCATCAAGCGTGTGTACTTGCATAAAAGTTCTTTCGAGTGTTTCACCAGGTTACTGCAGATCAATGCTGGCCATCTCTAAACATGTGTTTCTGGATTATTATCCGTCATCAGTAGAGATTAGGCATGAACATTTTTGGGGTTACTGAGCAGGCTGCTAAAGTCTTCTCGGGTCACAGTACCTCTCCAGGCACGCAGGTGCCTCTCCACGAGCTCGTCAGCTCAAAGCGGCTCGAGGGAGCCTTTTAAACAGGAAACAAATGTGGGATCACACTGCTTCACCTCCTAGCGGGTTAGCCCCTAAGCATTATGGTGGATGCAGTTCATCAAGCGTGTGTACTTGCACAAAAGTTCTTTCGAGTGTTTCACCAGGTTACTGCAGATCAATGCTGGCCATCTCTAAACATGTGTTTCTGGATTATTATCCGTCATCAGTAGAGATTAGGCATGAAAATATTAGGGGTTGCTGAGCAGGCTGCTAAAGTCTTCTCGGGTCACAGTACCTCTCCAGGCACGCAGGTGCCTCTCCGCGAGCTCGTCAGCTCAAAGCGGCTCGAGGGAGCCTTTTAAATAGGAAACAAATGTGGGATCACACTGCTTTACCTCGCAGCGGGTTCGCCCCTAAGCATTATGGTGGATGCAGCTCATCAAGCGTGTGTACTTGCACAAAAGTTCTTTTGAGTGTTTCACCAGGTTGGTGCAGATCAATGCTGGCCATCTCTAAACACGTGTTTCTGGATTATTATCCATCATCGGTAGAGATTAGGCATGAAAATATTTGGGGTTCCTGAGCAGGCTGCCAAAGTCTTCTCGGGTCACAGTACCTCTCCTATTGTTCATCAACATTGGCACTTTTGAGCACCGGCGGTGGAGCTGTCCGATAGCTCTTGATGAAATCCCACGTCGTCCAGGATACCGCACCTCCCTCCAGGGAAGCACGTTCAATCGATCCTGTCCAATGTCCACACAATGCACCAATTTCACCTCTCCCTAATCTACTGTTGGTACCTTTGGCAAGGTACACCCTGACTGGCGCAGTCCGTCCTTACTAATCGGACTTCTATTTTGGTGCACTGATCCTCCATCGAGGGCACAAATTGTACCTAGCTACTCCAGGCACAGAGGGGTCAGTAAAGAGGGGTTCAGACTCAGAGGGGCCAATAGAAAGGGGGTCTGGAATTGCCTTAATCTCCGGGGGGGCACAGCCACATTTAGCACCTTATTGTTCTCAGCCTCTGTTTGGGTCCACGTGAGCTTGGCATCTGAAAAGGGAACAAATTGGGGGACTCGCTCGCTCTCAGAGTCCCCGATTCCCTCACGGACCCACTGATCGTAGGGTAAAGGAAGAGGCACTCTGCTGCAATGCTGGCAGTGTATCCAGTTCTTGATGGCAGTGCGTGTGGCAAGGAGCACCTGGACTGGCCCCTTCCACCTCGGCTCCAGACTCTTCTGTCTCTGAAAATGTCAAACTAAGATGAAGTCCCCAGGCCAAATGTTATGGCCTGGCCCCTCTGGTGTTGGTGGGAGGCTGCCCTGGATCTGTTGGTGAATAGAACACAGACTTTTAGTTAACTCATACAAATAGTCCACCAATGGAGGATATTGTATTTCTAAGAAACGACTAGGTTGCGGGACTCCCCAAATATTTATCGGGTGCCCAAACACGACCTTGTAGGGTGACAGGCCTGTTCTAGAATGGGCTGACGTTCTTGTGGACAAAAGGGCTAATGGTAAAGCGTCTGGCCACTGCAACCCTGTCCTCTCCTGAATCTTTGCTGATTTCAGTTTGAAAGTACTGTTGCACTTCTCAATCAAACCAGCAGGCTGGGGGTGATTTGCAGCACAAAACTTTTGTCTGATATGCAGTCCCTCACATTTTAGCTGGATAACCTTTGTGTTGAAGTGACTTACGTTATCACTCCAAATCAAATGAGGCGGTAAATCGCATGAATGGCAAGATGGCCGCCAGCAGGCCGTAAGGGCTAGTCGCACTCTCCTTCTCCTCCTGTGGCTATAACCTTCATCGGTGCTGTATCCTGCATTACTTAACCGATTGATTAATAATAATGGTTAAGAAGAAAGAATTCCACTAGAGCTCAACTGCGACAGTAAAAGAGCAATGCAACGGCCTCAGCTGTGTAAATTAAACCTAAGAGTTCAAGGAGAAATTACCCGGTGTATAAGCGGCGTATTTGAAGTTATAGGGACTTTGTACTATTACAGATCTCTTTGGCAGTATTCTAAATTGAAAATGGCCCCGAAACCTCAGCGAGCGTTGAAGGAGCTGAGAGACCTAATGGGGGAAAAGGAGAACGAAAATGACACTGCAGTACAAAGTGATCCCGGTGCCCCTGTGGAAAACTTAAGAGCAAAATCGAGGCTAAAGATTCTGACACGGAAGGATGGTGTACTAGCCACAGAGAAAAGCGATAGAAACCCAGAAAGCCTGACCAAAAAGGAGAAAGAAAAGGAGAGGAAGGCAAAAGCGCTACTGATTAAGAAAGGCGCTAAGGATAGGCTTACTGATACAGAGCCAGCAACAGTGACTGAAATGGAAAAGGAGACGGTACTCCGCCAACCTACCCTGATTGAAGTTTTCTCTGCAGGAGTGGCATTTCCTCCTAGAGCCACCCGAGACCAGACATCTCCCTCACCGCTACCGCTACCCCTCGCCTGTGACACGAGATCGGAGGCACCCAGCAGCAGCAGCGTCCAGGCTGAGAGCGTCGCAGTGCGCCGCGAGCAACCAGCAGCGGCAGCAACGGAGACGCAGGCCACGGCCACAGCGTCGGGAGCCCAGAGCGCGAGTAGTCAGGATGAGCCAGCGGAAGGAGCTGCAGTCCTCACTCCTACTCCTACGGTGGAACAACGCATTCACCAAGGCAATGACCGGGGGTCACAAGCAGAACAAACCCAGGTACAGGGGCAAGCACGGGGAGATGGTGAAGATGCAAGGACATCGCCAGGACATGATGAACTCCCAAATCAAATGAGGCAAGCCAAAACGAGGAAAGAATTCCTTGAGGAGTGCTTTTGCAGTCGCTATGGTGTGTCCTCTTTGGTGGGGTAAGTCTCAACCCATTTACTGAATGCACAACCACTAACACATACTTCAAATTGTTGACTCGGTCCATTTCTATATAATCGAGCTGGAGGACCCCAAAAGGGAAGGTGGGTTGGTGCAAAATTTCCTGGTGGGGTAAGGGTACTCTTTCCTGGGTTGTGTATCATACACACCACACAATATTTAACCAAATGAGCAGCTGCCTTCAGAATGTTATCATTTTGCAATACAAGGTCTAAACGGCTTTCAAATACCTTTAGCACTAATATGAGCTAGCCTATGCACCATGGTGACTACGGGAAGGACATATGCATCTGGTAACATCCATCTCTGTTTCCCTGATTTATCAATCCAACACCCATCCTCATCCAAACGTGCTGTGCTTTTCCTCAATAGTTGCCTCACTCTGTATCTCCTTGACGTTTTCCAATGTATCCTAAAACATGGTGACCTCGGGCACCTACCTAGCGGGACCTGCTATAAACATTCCTTTCATTTTTGTTTGGGCTGTCTCCTTAGCTGTCTGGTCTGCAAAGGCGTGCCCCTTACCTATATCATCAGTAATATTTTGTGTGCGCTACACTTTTTTATTGCTAATCTCTTGGGGTGTGTCAACGTTGATAAGAGCCTATGTAGAAGGGGGCCGTGCTGGATCCTCAACCCATGGGAAGTGAGAAATCCTCTCTCCGCCCAGAGCCGTCCAAAATTATGGACGACTCCGAAGGCGTACTGACTGTCAGTATAGATATTGATATTGACAGCCTGTCCTTCACTCATGTCACAAGCTCAAATAAGGGCAATGAGCTCTGCAGCTTGGGTCGACTAATAGGGAACTATCGAGTGCAGTGTTGTGACTGCATATGCAGCTGTTATACTGCCATCTGGTATCTTGAAACAAGAGCCATCATCCCATATCTGTTCCCCTTGGGGGTCAGATATGGTAACATCAGTCAGGTCTACCCATCCTTTCGTCTCTTTCTCTGTCCAGAAGATACAATCATTTTTATCAATTTCCTCACTGTCAGAAGGAAGGGAAAGCAACGTGGCTGGGTTCAGAGTGGCACATCTTTCGATTGTGACATGCGGGGCAAAAAGAGTTAGCTCATAACCAGTCAGACATGCACTGGTGAGGTGCAGCGTCTTAGTCTTATTCAAAAGGGTATCCACAGCATGGGGCACCATGACTGTGACGTCAGTATCAAGTACGAGCCCAGCCGATTGTCTTATCGAGACGGACACAGCCGGGACCGCTCTTAGACAGCTCAGGAGGGCTCTTGCAACAGCGTCAAGAAGCGCAGAAAAATAAACACACAGCTTATCTCCAAAGGCCTGTGTTAAAACAGAAAGCGCACAACCAGCGAACTTGGGTACGTACAGCATGAATGGCTTTGCTTAATCTGGCGTACCAAGCACAGGCGCAGAGCAAAGCGCGACTTTTAATTGCTCAAAAGACTGCTGACATTCAGGCGTCCAAGGCAAGGATTAATGCACATCTTTAGTGGTTAAGGCTAGCAAAGGCTTTGTTAGTAACAAATAGTTAGGGATCCAGTGTCGACCATACGAAGTAATGCCAATAAAAGTGCGCACATCCTTTTGAGTTTGAGGAATAGACATTTTAAAAATGGAATTGATGCGCTCAGGAGTCAATCTCCTACCCTCCTTCGACAGTAGGTGACCTCTTATCGACAATATTGAAATTTGGAAAGGGACACTTTATGTCCGTGGTGTGCCAGATGCAGCAACATTTTAACCGTACTGTCTTTGCAACCCTGATCAGTGTCAGAAGCAATGAGAAGGTAATTTACATACTGAATGAATGAATGAATGAATGAATGAATGAATGAATATGCACTTGTATAGCGCATGGCTACCCAAGGGCATCCCAGCGCTTCTGGGATGCCCTTTGGTTGCTTCTTGAAGCAACATATTACCTGAGGGAAGCGTGAGGGAATCCAATTGGGCTTTTAAAGCTTGACTATATATACTAGGGCTCTCAATATAGCCCTGAGGAGCGCGACAAAATCTAAAGCTTCTGCTAGCTGGTGTGATACCGAACAAGTACATGCTTTCTGGATCAATCAGGATAATAAAGAATGCATTTTTTAAAACAATGACAGAGAATAATTTAGCAGTAGAAGGAATCATTGTCAAAAGGGCAGTAATATCAAGGACCACCGGGAACTGAGGAACTACTATTTTATTAATTTCTCGCAGGTCAATCACAAAACGATAAACATCTTGAGGATCATCAGAGGAGCCTGTAGGGGCCCTCTTAAGAATAGAAAGAATGGAGCTATTACACACATTTGCAGTTGTCTCTTCAACAACCCCTGAGTGAATCAAATGCTGTATAATTTGCAACAAGGCTCGCTCCCTTGCTTGCAGTATTTTATACTGAGGAACACGAGGCGAAACTGCATTGTCTTTAACTTTGATAGAAACTGGGGGTATCTACAAGAGTCCTACGTACGTGTCACTTGTTCCCCACAACGTGGGCGGCACAACCTTAAATTCAGCAGGGAGGGGGACATCTTTGGACAGACACTGCTTAGTGCTGACTACGTTTGGGCCCATCGTCATGTAAACATCTTCCGGGAAACAATAAATTGTCAGATGCAACTTCTTTAATAAATCTAAGCCCAGCAAATTTTCTCCACAGTTAGATGTCAACAAAAATTGGGAATCCACAGAAAAATGGCCTATAGTCAGTGTAAGAGGTTTAGAAATGGGGCTTACAACCGCTACACCAGAAAATCCTACCAAAACGTTATTATGGCCAGACAGAGCTGCACCGGGGACCAGTGAACGGCAAATAAATAGAGCTATTCATAGCACCTTTGTCCACCAAAAATTCCTTAGCCATGCAAATCTGCAGTAACATAAGGACCACGCTGATCTACAGGTATCTGTACTGGTCCCTCACTCTGTCTCTGGCTGTCCTAGCTGTGAGACAGTCCCGTCACGTCGTCCATATCATAGTCATTATGATAATACTGTCCACCCCTAGTGTCGTCGAAGTAATTACTACCCGAACGATCCTGTGAGGCTGTGGCATGCTGAGCTCTGTCCTGTCCACCAGCTCCCCGACCCCGTCCACTTGAACCCCGTCCTCTTGGAACCGCAACCTTCTCCAATAGCACCTGGCACTCACTAAGCCAATGTCCCTCCTCTTTACAATACGCACATTGATTCGGTCCTACAGGCATACTATTCCGGCTGGTACGCGGAAGCTGCTTGTCCGAACCACCTCATCCTCTACCATTCCCTCGTGGAGTAGTGTGGCTCACTGGTTAGAGGCGGCAGGCCTGAGAGCAGAAGTCGGCCCGGGACCAGGGTTCAATTCCCGTCGCGGCAGGGTCGTGGACCTTGGTCAGCAGACTCGATAATTCTCGCTTCGGTGCTTACTCTAATCAGGGGTTCCACTCGGCAACTCTGGGCATTAGCTTGCCTAATCTCCACAACGGCCCCACCAATTCCGGGGATGCCTGGCTCCACCTTGGGGACTCCCAGCAAGGGACCATCCCACAGGGAAAGCCAAGACGGGTTCCCCAGAGTTATACAGCACCAGGAAAACTATGGATGGGTAGCAGTGCGCTTTACAAGCTCAAAAACATTTACAACATTTACAAGCCTGCTACAACAAGACCTTCGTCTTCAATCCCTTATGCTTTTTCTCCACCTTCTCATTCTCCTTGTTCTCCCTGTGCTCATAATACTGCGCCATACTTAATATTACAGAAGGGGAGAAAGTAGTCAAGGTACTCTCCGCAGTCTGTAACCTAGTCGCAATCTCAGAAAGCAAGTTCGTAACAAATCTATTGACAAACAATCGGACGCTTCACTGTTTGCTAAAATCCCAATCCTTCAAAACGAGTGAAAAAGTCAGACACACTCTCATCCTTCTTCTGATGGCATGCCGTTAACTTGTCCCTGTCTACCCTTCTAGGAGGGATAAAAGAGTGCAACTAAGTAATAATTCAACCAGGCTTCCTCTCTTGTTCTCATGTTTTAATCTTATCCCAGGTACCACCCAATTCCAGAACGTGGTACTGTGTATGCACCTGCCTCCAGATATCAACGCGGTACAAAAGGGGTGGTGATGGACGGAGCATCTGAACCAATCAAACACTCACACCCAGTCAAAAGATCTGGGTTTGATCCATCACCGTTCTTTAGCCCACTCTGCCACCCCAGTTCAGACATGGCTATATGCAAATCAGTCTCACCCTGTGCCTCATGGGAACAGTCCAGCCCGAGCTGCCAAGCCATGCCTTCCCTGGACCGGAAACAAGCTTCCGAGGACCGGTTTCTGGCATTACAGCCGTCTTCAGCCCGGCTTGCTTGAATCCAGTGGCAAAGTGAGCAAGGGACTCACGTCTGAGCATACCCTGCCACCCTTGTGGCGGCCAAAGCGGTACAAAAGGGGTGGTGATGGACGGAGCATCTGAACCAATCAAACACTCACACCCAGTCAAAAGATCTGGGTTTGATCCATCACCGTTCTTTAGCCCACTCTGCCACCCCAGTTCTGACATGGCTATATGCAAATCAGTCTGACCCTGTGCCTCATGGGAACAGTCTAGCCCGAACTGCCAAGCCATGCCTTCCCTGGACCGGAAACAAGCTTCCGAGGACCGGTTTCTGGCATTACAGCAGTCTTCAGCCCGGCTTGCTTGAATCCAGTGGCAAAGTGAGCAAGGGACTCACGTCTGAGCATACCCTGCCACCCTTGTGGCGGCCAAAGCGGTACAAAAGGGGTGGTGATGGACGGAGCATCTGAACCAATCAAACACTCACACCCAGTCAAAAGATCTGGGTTTGATCCATCACGTTCTTTAGCCCACTCTGCCACCCCAGTTCATACATGGCTATATGCAAATCATTCTGACCCTGTGCCTCATGGGAACAGTCTAGCCTGAACTGCCAAGCCATGCCTTCCCTGGACCGGAAACAAGCTTCCGAGGACCGGTTTCTGGCATTACAGCCGTCTTCAGCCCGGCTTGCTTGAATCCAGTGGCAAAGTGAGCAAGGGACTCACGTCTGAGCATACCCTGCCACACTTGTGGCGGCCAAAGCGGTACAAAAGGGGTGGTGATGGACGGAGCATCTGAACCAATCAAACACTCACACCCAGTCAAAAGATCTAGGTTTGATCCATCACCGTTCTTTAGCCCACACTGCCACCCCAGTTCAGACATGGCTATATGCAAATCAGTCTGACCCTGTGCCTCATGGGAACAGTCTAGCCCGAACTGCCAAGCCATGCCTTCCCTAGACCGGAAACAAGCTTCCGAGGACCGGTTTCTGTCATTACAGCCGTCTTCAGCCCGGCTTGCTTGAATCCAGTGGCAAAGTGAGCAAGGGACTCACGTCTGAGCATACCCTGCCACCCTTGTGGCGGCCAAAGCGGTACAAAAGGGGTGGTGATGGACGGAGCATCTGAACCAATCAAACACTCACACCCAGTCAAAAGATCTGGGTTTGATCCATCACCGTTCTTTAGCCCACTCTGCCACCCCAGTTCAGACATGGCTATATGCAAATCAGTCTGACCCTGTGCCTCATGGGAACAGTCCAGCCCGAACTGCCAAGCCATGCCTTCCCTGGACTGGAAACAAGCTTCCGAGGACTGGTTTCTGGCATTACAGCCGTCTTCAGCCCGGCTTGCTTGAATCCAGTGGCAAAGTGAGCAAGGGACTCACGTCTGAGCATACCCTGCATATGGCCATGTCTGAACTGGGGTGGCTGAGTGGGCTAAAGAATGGTGATGGATTAAACCCAGATCAGTTGACTGGGGGTGAGTGTTTGATTTGCTCAAACGCTCCGTCCATCATCCCCTTTTGTATCGCTTTGTTCGCCCTAAGTGTGGCAGGGTATGCTCAGATGTGAGTCCCTTGCTCACTTGGCCACTGGATTCAAGATAGCCTGGCTGATGAGGATTATGAATCCGAAACCGGTCCCGGGATGCTTGTTTCCGGTCCAGGGAAGACATGGCTTGGCAGTTCGGGCTGGAATGTTCCCATGAGGCACAGGGTCAGACTGATTTGCATATGGCCATGTCTGAACTGGAGTGGCTGAGTGGGCTTAAGAATGGTGATGGATTAAACCCAGATCAGTTGACTGGGGGTGAGTGTTTGATTTGCTCAAACGCTCCGTCCATCATCCCCTTTTGTATCGCTCTGTTCGCCCTAAGTGTGGCAGGGTATGCTCAGACGTGAGTCCCTTGCTCACTTGGACACTGGATTCAAGATAGCCTGGCTGATGAGGATTATGAATCCGAAACCGGTCCCGGGATGCTTGTTTCCGGTCCAGGGAAGACATGGCTTGGCAGTTCGGGCTGGACTGTTCCCATGAGGCAAAGGGTCAGACTGATTTGCATATGGCCATGTCTGAACTGGGGTGGCTGAGTGGACTAAAGAATGGTGATGGATTAAACCCAGATCAGTTGACTGGGGGTGAGTGTTTGATTTGCTCAAACGCTTCGTCCATCATCCCCTTTTGTATCGCTTTGTTTGCCCTAAGTGTGGCAGGGTATGCTCAGACGTGAGTCCCTTGCTCACTTGGCCACTGGATTCAAGATAGCCTGGCTGATGAGGATTATGAATCCGAAACCGGTCCCGGGATGCTTGTTTCCGGTCCAGGGAAGACATGGCTTGGTAGTTTGGGCTGGACTGTTCCCATGAGGCACAGGGTCAGACTGATTTGCATATGGCCATGTCTGAACTGGGGTGGCTGAGTGGGCTAAAGAATGGTGATGGATTAAACCCAGAACAGTTGACTGGGGGTGAATGTTTGATTTGCTCAAACGCTCCGTCCATCATCCCCTTTTGTATCGCTCCAGATATCAACGGGCACCAGTAAACGAAAGAACATTTCAATGTCCGCTAGTGTCGCCACTGTTGATGAAGCAGCCTCAGTCAATTCTTTATAATATGCAGTAGGGTTTTTTCTAGGGTCAGGTAGCTTAGTCTTAAGGGACAAACCTCACTCTTTTTCCATGGAGTATAAACCCATTGTTCTTGAAACGGGCCTCTACCCATGGTCTAGTAACATTATCATGCTGATCCCGCAGATCAGGTATTTCAGGGTGATATATGGGATGCACTTCCCTCATCGGAAACTGGGAGACCGTCTTCAGACTCTTTTCAAGCAGCCAATTTCAATAAGCGACCAATGTCGTGACATTACTAAAAACCTCACCATGTGCCATCCCAGAAGCATATACATGATCCCTAATATCGTAAATATTTTGGGGCGCTACATCATTAAAACACTGTTCCCACAGTCCAATCAAAGTAGCCAACATGTGTTTAAGGGCATGCTGCTGCACAAACGGCTCATAATCTTTCATCACATTCCACACATCCTCCACACTGTAAATGGAGTTACAAGCCCACTGAGCTGCTTGATTAGCTACTACCTTTATTTCAGCTTCCCCCACATCAGATCGTATCAACCTCCGCCCTAACCGGTCCTAGAATTTTGTCCAGTCTCTATCCTCAGGGCCACGTACTGATGTCTCAGGAGATAGGGGAAAACAGTGGGAGTGATCCTGGAGGTACTGGGCAATAACGTAGCCACTGGCTGGATCGTAGGCGTAAGAGCTGGTGAAAAGGATGCCGAAGCAACAGGTGTTGCTGAAGTGTTAACAGTCGTAGTTGCCACAGATGGCGATGATAAAGAAAATACAGAAGGTGCCGTGGCCAAGGCAGACGGAGAAACAGCAGCAGAGACAAAGACAACAGAGACAGAAGAACCGGGTAGCTGGTGCTGCGGGGGAAGTACGGGGTATACCCTCTGCAGAGCATACGGAGGCGGGAGTCGAGCATCCAACAATTCCTCCACAAAAGTATCATTCTCTTCTCAGGCAACATAAGACTTTTCACATTGCAATCTAAACTTCCTATCGGCACACTCTATTCCCTTTTCTATTTTCTCTCTATCATGCGCAATGTATTTCTGAGTCACTGTTTGCATTCTCCCCTTCCGGTCCTCATTCTCTGCTTTCATTCCTCTCTGTTTAGCTTCCTTTTGCACACTTTCTGAGGTAATCAAACATCAACTGTCTACTCCTTTTCACAAACAATTTATCCTGTAGATAATACATTTTCTGTTCATTAAAAAGTGCCCGTCAACGGCCACTGCAACACGGCATTGTCCCTTGTATATTTGTGCCATAACGTACTAAACACAATAGGGCCAAGGCCATGTTTTACATACATGTTGAAAGTTGGGGTTCCTTCCAGAGGTGCTGGCTGACTTTCTTCCAATCGAGCATCAGCAAAACAATAAAGACAGCCCAAAGAAAACACTTTGCTAAGGCACTGCATTTTGTAAAAGAAAACAAGTTCACTATTAATGCCGAGCAGATATTTGCAAATATCTTTCCCCAAAATTGGTCAGACCTCATCAAATACAAGTCAAAGTGGTACCATGTTCAAAGAGAACTCAAACAAATTCATGTGCTTATCCAAAGACGGTGTTCAAACTGCTTCAAATACAAATCAAAAGGGTGCCATATCAACAAAGACCAAAGCAAACTCACCTGGTGCACACAGGTCAAATGAATCTATTCTCCACTGCCGACTCTTTGGACCAAATGGTCAGATCCAAGGGTTTTGCCATTCAGGACCCCAGTCGGAATGACCACTTGACGAGTCACCACCCGATCAGACAGACGGGGCAGCTGCGAGTACAAGGCTCTCTCATACAGGGATCCCCAGTCCACCCGTCCAACCCGATGTGGCCCCGACCTCCTCACTTGGGGTGGGCCCCTCAATGGAGTACCTGTTCGGGCGCCAACTGAAGGACGTGACCCGATTAGGGTCATCCGGGTCGCTCGCGACCACCTCTCGGCCTTTTTCACAAATGAAGAGTCAGTCAGACAGTAGAGAATACAAACCAAAGATATTTATGGAGAGTACACGCAAGCGGAGTCCGGTCAGACCAGCCTCCTTAGATTGCTGCAGAGGGACTTCTACAAGCAGGACAACGTATAAAGTACATTTTCATAGTCACTAAAGACACGCCCAGACTGGAAAGTTCCAGTAGGTAGCTAGTGAACAATGGAGATACAGAAGGATGAGTTGCAATCTGTCAGAGGGAGAGTTATTACAGGGCAGGAGGGGTCAGGGGCTGGGGCGCAACGGCTCAGAAGCCTGCGCTGGGAAGACCGTGAAAGAGAAATAGGGACAATGGGACGCCTTAATTTGTACCCGGTTGTGCAGGAACCCTTGCTCTAAAATAGAGAAAAACAGATATATGAGCCGTGGAAACCGAGGCTGAAAGTCTTACAGGTTTATTATGAAAGTACAACTTCCCAAAAAACATTCACAGCATAAGAAATCACATAAGTTCTTAGTCTAGCGCTCCGCATTCACTGTAAGTCACATAGACTGATTTGATTATACTAAATTATACTAAATACAGTTTCCTGATTGAGAGTGAGTCTATACTTAGAAGCACATGTAGGCTTTGAGGTAGATTTAAAAAAGGTGAAGTACACTTCATTGAGAATTCTCATATTCGCCTATAAATGAGAACTTTTGTAATTATCATGGAATACAAAGTACATATTATTGGGAACACTTGCAATACTATATGAGTAAGATATCCTGCAATCACAATAGAAAAGCATGTAATGCGATTAAAGTTGACACAAGTTTAAAAAACATTTGCTGATATATATTTTCTTACTATTTAGAAAAAGCAGCTAAAATACAATGCAGGTAATATATATATACATGAAGTACAAAACACTCAAAAAAGACAAGTCTTAAGCAAAACTTCAAACAAGGGCCCTTGGAGACAACTCGCTGCCTGAATACCTACAAACAGACGAGGAGTTGTCCAAAGATATTCTTGCGGACCTCCTTTTTATGTGTTTCAGGCTGGTGAGAAGCCGTTCACGTCATCTCACGCCATCTCGTACCACATGCCCTTCCATCGTCACCACAGCCTGGCCTGTACCTTTCCCATCCATACGTTCAAATGTAGCCCTATTCTTGTAAATGCGACACGTACACTTGTCTAGACTAAGGTCGTGCCTTGTTGACTGAAATATTGTCATAAATTCTGCTTGGGCGGCAGAATAGGCAGAAAAGTGTTATTATTGCGCAAAAGAATTCTATTAATGTGTGTATGTACCAGTCTGTAATGCTTGTTGCCACATTCATCACCCAATCTTGTCGTAGCTGCGGTGTGGTCCGGGGTGTGTTGAAAGAATAGTGGGGAAGTTGAACTTTAACGCTCGTGAACTTAGCACACAGTAGGGTGGGGGCTAGAACCAGGAGTGCAGAGCCTCGCAGAAGTGGAGCTGGGTGAAGCTTGGGTCAGACCTGCTTTCTGATTAAACTAAGAGAAAATGGCAGTACTCTGGTCAACTTAACTGAGGCCTATAACTTTCAAGCAGCAGGGCTTACACAGGGGTTAATGCTGGCTAAGCGATAAGAATACCCCAGGATGTTTATACAGTAAAATCTTCCCTTCCATCATTCCCCCGTCTTGTTCATATTATGGAATATCATTGAACATCATTCGACCGCATATTTAGCTGGTGCTGGGGGAAGGGGCCATGGTGAGTCATGAAGAAGCGGCTCTTCTGTGCTTTTGTTCTGTGTAGCTCCTATACTCTCATGTGGACTCCCTAATCTGTCACACATTGTCTCATAGGGATGTACCAAGTCTCTTCCTGAGGGAAGCGCTGGAGTTCTATGCACCTGGGCCTGGTACTGACTATCCATAGGAACTTGTAATGTGAGAGAGTCAGGAATTGTCAACTCTACTACATTCATCATTGCCACCTCTCCTTCGTCTCTTTGTCCCCTGCGTATCCCTGTGTATGCACCTGAGTCTGCATAGTTCATCCCTATTACCTTAGAACTGAATCTCTTGACACAGCCTATCAAAATCTGTGTCCCGAAACACAACAGCAGCAGCACACAAAAAATCGGCAATAAAAATGTAAGTACTGCAGACAGCCATGAAGGCATCCAGTCCAAATGGAACCAGTCAGTTAAGATATCTGCTTGAGCACCTCCCTCATCATGCATCTCTTGTCCCAGATTGTCCAAATCCTCGATGGCCTTCGTAAGTGTTCCATTGTCTGCATCATTGGCCAAGATGAAAGTGCAGCAGGACCTCTTTCCCACCTTGGCGCACACACCACCATTCATTGCTGTCAGCTGGTCTAGAACGTATCTGTGCTCTAGTACCATAAGTCGTAGGGGCTGTAGTTCTTCTTTCACGGCGTTGAACCCATCACAGGTGTTGTTAACAAGCTGCATCAGTTCATATCTGGTCACCTGCAGCCAGCGTGCATTGGCTTTGGTCTGGAACAGGGGGATAATGCCCCCGAAGAAAAGTTCGGCATCGTTGAAAAGGCGGAATTCCTGTGGAATTTTGTGAAATGGGCCATCTGAGAAGTATTGCATGACTTCCCTTTTCTGGTGGTGGAGCAGCGTGACATCACCTGCCATTGGGTGTGCATGGATGTGGGAAATGTTTGCTGCTGGGACGACCAGATGCAGTTCATGCATCGTCACGATGGAACAGAGTCCTTGCCAGTGGGGGGGTAGCTGCAGGTAGATGTGCTCCCCGCATGCCCAATAGATGTCCATGAGACTGGAGGTGCCGTACTGAAGGTCCAAATTGAAAAGTGTGCTGCTGCAATTCGTATTTCGACCCACAGGAACTGTTCCGTAACCTAGGAAGCAAAGGAGAGGAGACTTTAGCTTGTATGCTCTTTTTGGTTTGTATGTCGTACCCTCATTGAAAGTGTATCTTCTAGTATCTTGTGCCCATATCTCAGGACACTCCCTCCCCACATCCTCATTGGTGTCATGTTTGTTTTCTTGACCTACAATTGGGCTACCTAAGGAGGCTGCCTTACATACTAAGTCATGCGGGCCATTCCACTTGCTGTTAAAATAGATATTGGCCTTTACGCGCAAAATTGGTCTCCACTGACAAGGGCATGTGTCATGTGTATGGTTGGCTTGTTGATATTCGGGTGAGTGCCATTTTGATGGGGGCGTTGGGAAGGTGAAGCACCCCTGTTTTTTAAAGTTATACTCCCAAACCTGCATTTTGTCAGCAGACACTTTCATATCACGGTAAACCTCCATTCTCCTTTCAAACTCCACTGGATCAGAAACAACCGTAAATGTGACATACTTGTCATCCCACTCTGTGATGTTTACAAATGCCTCATTTATCACGGCTGCCTGGAGCTGTATCTGACCATGAATGCGGCAAAGAAACAGGTGTAAGAGGCATTTGGCGGTGGGCGGTGGGATCTCATTTGGAAAGAGCAATTTATCTGCACCTACAGCATGTGGAATGTGTGAACACACAAAGCAGGACTCATTTGTGACTTTTCTTCCAACCTCCCTCATGTCTCTGTACCACATGTTATCTAATAGTGCGTTGTGAATCCCATTATCCTCTGATGACGTACTAGGGCGCTGGGAGTGAAAATCAGGCATGGAGTGCTGTTCAAAGGTGTACACAACTGTGTCTTGAAGATTACTAACCCAGTCTAAGACCTGCACAGTTTGCTTCTCCTTACGTTGGGTACGTGGGGTATATCTCCTTGGCACTTTATTGCGACCCATTTTATACCTGACACTTCGTTTATTCTGGCGGGAACGTCTAGGGACACCTTGCCCAGGGGCACTCAAGGTGATAGCAAGTACCCTGTCCCATTCAGTGGGGTCTGTAGGGGGTGTGGAAGGTATCAAGGTGGGCACAGGGGTGGCATAGCTATTGCTGGTGCATGTCTCATCTAGCATGTTACCAGGAAGCATTGAGGAGGTAGGCCTATCATTGCTAGAGCTAGCTTTCTCTCGCTCTGATTGTACTGTAAACCAGTGGAATACAGCCATTGAAACAACAAACATAACAAACAATATAAAAGTAACTGTACATATCTTTTTAACTGAAATCTTGGTAGGAGGCGTTGGTCTGTTGTTGTCTCTTATTCCATAGACCCTCATGCGATCTCCATATTTTCGGTCTTGGATCGTCATCGGAAATAGGATGCCCTCCTTTCGGTTAAAGTTCAGATCTCTGATGGTGCCGGGTGGATCCTCACGTGGCTCCGATGAACCCATGCCTTGCTTTCAGCTATTCGGACAGCAGTAGGTGAAGAGTCAATGACTTGGAATTGTCCCTCGTACTTGGGGTCTCTCCACTTCCGTACTTGCTTCTTTATGAATACTTGTGTCCCAGGGTGGATAGGTGAAAGTTCATCAGAAATGGCGCTGCTTTTGTTCTTTGTCTTTGATATCTGAATAGAAAGAAACCTAGCAGCACGAGTTAGGGCACACAAATAATCAAATAATTCAGCTTTCATAATTTCCGTTGATGCTTCATTGTCAACTTTAGGTCTGGTGGAAGGAACAACCATATTCATTGATCTGCCAGTGACAAGCTGGTGAGGTGTGAGGTGGTGATCAGAACTGGGACTGTTTCTGAGTGAAAACAGAGCGATGGGAAGGCAATAAAGCCACTTTTTCCCAATCGTGGCACTTATCTTACTGATCTTGGCCTTGAGCAGGCCGTTGAGGCGCTCACAAATGCCATTGCTTTGGGGGTGATAGGCTGAAGTCAACTTATGTTTTATTCCTAACATTGTAGCAATTGTGTCAAAAATGGCTGCCATTGTCACTGCGAATGGAATCTGGTAATCCCCAGTGACATATGACCTCATGAAGCAGGAAGGTGGCTGCGGCCTTTGCGTCACAATGGACACATGGTCCAGCCTCAATCCAGCGTGAGAAGGGACACACTACCACAATGAGGTATCGGTAATTCTGGCATCTGTCAATCATGTCTACATAGTCAATGTGGAGCTCTCTAAAAGGACCTTTGGGCCTTGGTATTGTTGATGCAACTGTTTTCAGAGCTGGATTAGGGGAATACTGTTGACAAAATGAGGTACTGATGAACAAAGAGTTGTATATGCTCATATGCATTGGGGATGAACCACTCTGTCTGCAAAGTTGTGGACATGATATCACGAGGGACATGTGTAGGAAGGTGTAACTGAGTGAGTGCTATTTGCAAAAGGGCTTGTGGCATGACAGGCTTTCTGTCATTGTCTGTCTGTAAATGAAATCTGAAGCATCTTGCTGCACTCCCCTCTTCTTCCATAACTCTTTTTCTTCCGATGGGGTACTTTCCTGTATTTCTCTGAGGTGCGGCTGTGCAATGATGTCATATTGCTGTGTGTCATCGATAGTGTATGAAAGTAATGTATTTGGTGTATCTGGGAGAGGCGACTCACTTGGATCCTTGACTGTATTCTGTGTACCTTCCTGCACTGCTGAGGGTGCATCTTGGGCGAGCAGAATGGGGGCACAGGCATTTGGTTCTGGGGGTGGAGGTTGTACAGTTCTGGGCCCTCGTGCTGCTTCTTTTGCAGCCCAGTCTGCCATGGCATTTCCTCTAGACACGAAATCTTGGCCATTTGTATGTGCAGCACATTTTACTACGGCTACCTCTGTTGGCAGTGTCAATGAATCTATTAGTTCCTCAAGTAACTGTTTATGCATCACAGGCATGCCATCTGTTTTGAGAAATCCACGCCTTCTCCATCTCAGGATGCTTGAATGTGTTGTCGTGGTGACATAAGCAGAATCAGAGTATACAGTAATCCTTTCATCAGCCCCATGCTTGAGGGCTGCAATCAGTGCCACTAGTTCTGCTGCTTGTGCTGAGTAATGTGGTGGCAATGCTATCTGTTGTACAATGTCTAGAGAATCTGAGGAGTTATTCTGCTGTGCTCTGACTACTGCAGCTCCTGTGTACCTTATCCCTGTCTCTTGATTGATGGTAGAAGAACCATCAACAAAGTAAATTGTACTGTCTGGTAATGGGTCCTCTTTTGCTGTTCCTGACTCATCTGGGCAGTATGTGGCACAATCATGGGTGTCATCATCATCAGTGGCAATAGGATGGGCAAAGAATGTGGCATGATTCACAGTGTGACATTTAACAACCTTCAAGGATGGTAATGACAGTATGACTTCGTATCCTGACACTCTTTGTGTGGTAAGTGTTGTTTTAGCCTTTTGTATTATTGCAAAGACAGCATGCTCAGTATACAGTGTCAGAGGGGAGCCCATAACTATGGGGTTGCTTTTCTCAACAGCGAACGCTGCTGTTGATAAAGCCTGCTCACAAGGATAATGGCTTTTCATCACTGAGTCTAACATGCCGCTGATGTATGCAATTGGTTTGTGGCCCATGGGTATTTTTGGGTGAGGACTGCTGTCATGACCTGTCCATTGCAGTGAGTGAACAGATAGAATTCCTTTGTATAGTCGGGAGAGCCTAACACTGGTGCATTTGTAATCTCATCTTTCAATTTTGTGAAGGCTGATGTCATTTCAGGTGTCCAGTCAATTTTGTTATGCCTGTCTTTAGCCGTTTTGACAGCTTTCAGGAGTGGTGCAGTTACGGTAGAATAATCAAAGACCCACTGTCTGACGTAGTTCACTAGTCCTTGGAACTTTTGCATGTCTTTGACTGTCTGGGGTTCTGGAGTGTTCCTTATCACTTCTACTCTTCCTGGCCTAACTCTTCTCCCTGATGCTGAGATCATTTGACCTAGGTACTGCACTTCCTCCTGACAGTATTGCAGTTTTTGTTTGTCTACCTTGTATCCTTTCTGTGCTAATGTTGTAAGCAGAGCAATTGTATCTCTTCTGCACTCTTGCTCTGTTGTGCTGCAGAGGAGTATGTCATCGACATATTGCAGTAAAGTGCAGTCACATTGGAAATTTGACAAATCATCTTTGACAACTCTGTTGAACACACTGGGAGACTCATAGTAGCCTTGAGGCAGTCTTCTATACGAAAATTGCCTATTTTTGAATGTAAATGCGAATAGAAACTGGCTGTCAGCATGCAGTGGGACACTGAAAAAGGGATTTTTCAGGTCAATGACAGAAAAGTACTTTGTATTGGGAGGGATGTTAGTAAGGATCACTGAAGGGTCAGGGACAATGGGAAACTCTGGTACCACTATGCTGTTAATCGAGCGCAGATCATGAACTAGCCTCCATTGGTTTGTTTGTTGTTTGCATACAGGAAAAAGACACGTGTTGCAAGGTGAGATACAGGGATATATTACACCTTGCTCTAGTAATGCTTGTATGGTAGGGGCAATTCCTTCTTCTGCTTCTTTAGACAAGGGGTACTGGCGCACTCTGGGGAGAATGGCGCCTTCTTTCAGTGTTACTCTGAATGGTCTAGCTGATCGAATGAGCCCCACATCATTGGGACCTGTGGTCCAAAGGATGTTGGGTACCTGAGCTAAGTCTGAGTCACGTGCAGCATCAATTACTGTGGGTGGAGCTGGTGTTCGTATTTCAACTGTCACTGATAGAGGGACTGGATTCTGATAAATTATTTCTGTCATGGGATATTCGTCAGGATCACCGAATAGTTCCTGATCTGTAATGTTCCTTACCAGATGTCCAGGCTCAAGAAAAATGACGCAGGCCCACGAGTGGGCGAAGTCATCTCCCGCTATAAAGGCTCCATATGTTGGTGTTATTTCAAAACAGTGTATTCCTAGGATCATGTCTCTGTCTGGCGCTGGCATAGTCTGTGATTGAGGGCGGAAAAGGAATTCTATGGGGAGCTGCACAATGCGCCCTGTCATCTCTGGTGAGTTGGCAATGGCGATTTGTACTGCTGTGGGGAATGCTTGTTCATCCACTGGGCGGGCTCTTATCTGATCCCTCAGGGAGGAATCCACAGTGACAGCCATCATTCTGGTCAGTGAAAATATTGAAAATATGTGAATGGTCAACTGTAAAATAAGGAATGTTTGCCTGAAGCATAATATATTGTATAAAAAGAGAAGGCTGGCTTTGTAAGATTGAGCGTGATAAGAAAACAATGGTCCAAGACCTCTATAGATTCTTAAACTAAATTAATCAGCATGAACTCATCAATTAAACATTCAAGGAGCATCTACCTCAGTATGCTCTATACATTCATGTAAACATTACGTATAAACATAGGGGCATAAACAGACAACAGTATTATCTAGATAAAGGTTTTAATCAATTATCTGCTGGTCAAACTTCATCACAATATTTAGATTTGTAACACATTCCGAATACCAATGGTTGCCCCAAAAGGAGCGTGCAACATAGCAAAAGGGTGCAAGAAAGTAGTAAGTGTTTAAAGGAGCAGAAAAATGATAGAAGTGATAGCAAAAAACAATTAAAAAATGCTTTTGAGTACACAGGCGAATCTACAAATCATCCAGCCTATGTAAACCTGACCACCGACAATTATGAAAAGACTCCTTATTGTCAATATTTTTACAATGAATCAATCCTAGATTGTGCACATCTATACAGTGAACATAAGGGTCCAGGTATTTATAAAACAGCGTCGACGTTTCGACTCGTCTTGTGGCCTCCCGGTTAGTTATGCCTGGGCCATGCAAGTCTTCATCAGGACAATGGATGGGACAACCAAGGGAATAACAGGTGACCCTATAAAAGAGGAAGTACGCCTTTAGACTGTCGTCAAACATAAATATTTCTCAGTTTTTGCCCTATTTATTCAACAATTGCTTACCCTATGGGTGCACCTTGTAAATATTCCCACGACAGGACCAGACTCTCAGTCCTATACAAACAAAAATGAACAATGGAATAGTCGTGATATGCCAATCAAGCACAACTACTCAGCATGAATGATACTATGGTGTAATCAAATGTACCTGGTAATAAAGAACGAATTGGCAAGCCTCAATCCCCAAGTTAGTGCAAGCCGTATCTGAAAAATGATAACGTGGAGTTGTAATGCACATATCATCATAATCACGATATTATACTATCAAATCGGGCCAAGACAATGCAGTACCTGATCGCGGGTGCCGAAACAGTTCACCTCTCCGACCAGTGGGACCGTTGGACACAATTGAAATTTTCTTATATCCCTTCCTTTTTCGTCTAGCCGATTAAAACTGTCAGAGAGTAAATAATTTAATTACAATCAGACCGGCTGCACTTTTAATCTAGAACTTGGGTTGGGATAAGGTTAAGGTTAATTCTTACCAAGTTCTCGGTACATCTTGCACGGAGCTACCGGCGGGTACAGCGCTCCGCCATTGCTGTAATAAATACGCGGCTCCGCCCACGGTTGACATCGAGGAAGGACAATAGCGTATCTTTTTACAAGTCCGTTCGAAATTAGGAAAATTAATTAAATTAACGGGCCTTAATACAGTTATAAAAGTAACATCATTTACTCATATTGGACCCTATTCATGAAACTCGTAAGGGCACAGTGGCAGGGGTTCGGCCATCTTAGTTTGGGAACCGGGGTGGATGGAAATATTTTACATAGCGGCCATCTTCGATCAATGATACATCATAAGTCTATACACAGTCCACCATGGTAATATTCAATACATACAGTAAACTTCAACAACTAACAAACATCAATATACTGAAGAAGGTTACAAACTAGCTTTTCAAATTAAAATGAAATAACATTGTAACCCCCCACACACAACCATCACTTGATCTATATAGATGGGAAAAAGACAAGCACATCTCATAATAAAAACAATATATACATATATACAGTATTAACCATACAAAGGTGGTGACTGATAGAATTAATATTGCCACTTGAATGTCAAAACAGTAAATCAACAATGGAACAACCTTCACAGGAGCGACACTTGTCTATTGATTTCCTCCAATTCATTGAGGCCCCTGTTCACCGTATCCAGAAGATGTATCCATTTACATTCTCTTCTACTGAGAATGCTAGTGAGGTTACCACCTCTCGGGTTGACTCTGACTTTTTCAATAACCCACCACTTAATACTGGTGGGTTCATGCTCAAAGGCGATGAAATGTTCCACTAACGGGGCTCCTACCGTTTTGCACCGTATGCGACTAGTATGCTGAAGAATCCTGCATTTGACTCTTTGAACAGTCTGACCGACATACATAAAGCCACAGGGGGACAGAATACCACAAATCACCCCTGTGGTGTTACAGTTACTGTGATCTTTTAATGTGTACATCTGATTATTGTAGGTGAATGTGCCACACTCTATGGTCAGAGCGCAAGCTTTACATGAACCACATTTTTTGTGTCCAGATACTGGTGGGAACCCCCATAATGTTGTCTGTGTAGCCTTCGCTGGTGTTGGTAATAGGGATCTGATCAAGTGATCCCGGATATTTTTACCTTTCCGGAAGGCATGTAGGGGTGGTGGAAGTCCCCCTACTGCATCCTTAACCAAATGCCAGTGACGATTTATCACTTTTTTGATGGCATTGCTTTTTGTGTTAAAGGTGGTAACACACACCAACCTCTCTTCCTGTGTGCCTTTGTCATGTGTGATTAATAGCTGCTCTCGATGATTGTACCAAGCACGTTTCCGTGCTTTCTTTAAGAGCCGCATCGGGTACCCACGTTCGCTCAGTCTCGCAATAAGAAGGGAGGATTCATCAAAGAAATCCTCCTTCCTAGTACAATTCCTACGCACCCTCAGGAACTGGCCAAAGGGTAAATTATCCCTGAGGTTGCGTGGGTGGTGACTCGAGTATCTAAGAAGAGTATTGCGTTCACTGCTCTTTCTATATAGGCTTGTGAACAGGTGTCCTGACTCAACCTTAATCTGAATATCCAGAAAGTTAAAACTGGTGCTATCTGATTCCACAGTGAACTGGATATCCTCACTGCATGAGTTAAGCCATTCATGGAACCTAGTAAGAGTGTCCCTACTGAAAGATTGAGCAGTCTCCTGAGAACATACACTGTGTTGTACTTCTAGGACGCCTGTTACTTGGTTGCAGCCAATAAACACGATCTTTGACTTCACCTAGAAGACTCTGAGTTTCTGTAGTCTGAAACAGGAATGACCCGAAGTCCTAGGGTGTGTCCCTGCCACCGCTGGGTTCCGAAAAACCCAGTACTTCACTATAACTTTCATGCAGCAGGGCCTACACAGGGGTTAATGCTGGCTAAGCGATAAGAATATCCCAGGATGTTTATACAGTAAAATCTTCCCCTCCATCAAATCCTAGGACTGGATACATGTTATCTCAGAGCCAAGATTACTAGGCCTGCACCGGCCGCTCTGAGAGTGGGAGAAGGCCTATCTAGCGAAAAAAGTAGGCGGTGACAAAAACAGTCTATTCATTAGCACAGCATAGCTCCACCTTTGAAGAACACAAAAAAAAAATATGTAGCAGCTGCTTTCTGTTGAGGCAGACAGAGTAAGACAGAAATTCGTTTTGATCATGGCTCCAAATGGTGCCTCAACTTAAAATGGTGGTGCGAATGCTAACTTTACTAGAGCAATGTACTAGCAGAATGAATGCATGACCGTTACATTTCAACATGCAATAGGTCTCGAATTTGCGAGAGTTTAAGCTATTGGCATTGTAAATGTCAATGCCTTTTATTTATCAGTTTTGATAATTAGCACATACATAAAAGGTATTGTCATTTACACTGCCAATAGCTGAAACTCTTATACATGCGAGACCTATTTCATTTCAAAGAAGGGGCGCCATTGTCCAGGGCTGCTTGGAAAGTGAAAGCGCACATGGTGCACTGAATGTTGCAGGAAAAGCATGTTTTGCCTGCAGTAGGAGAAAGTCATTAAAGAAAATAGTGCTTACAGACTAAATAAGACATACCGTGTAATAACAGAGGTAAATGGGCCGTGGAAACTAGTTCACTAGTGATCCAAACACATGTCCCCCCCACCCGCAGCACACCACCGCAGCGCGGTGGAGGTGGCGGCCTGAGCCAAGCAATGGCTCGATGCACCTTCCCCCACTGTCAGGCAATCATCTCCCCGGAAGCCCTGCGTGTTACCGGTCAAGGCCAACAGCGGCTCGCAGCCCCATCTCGGAAACCCCAGCTCCACTCAGGCCAGCCACCTCGAAGCCCGGCCCGGTGACCGCCAGACACCTCCCCAGAATTGGGTGCTGAATTGAGCCCGCTGTGCGCCGGGTGGGGAGCGGCATGAACACAGCTACCTGATCGCCAACCCTGATGCACCCTTCTTCGCCCATACCCGGAGCTGCTAGGGCACCATGGATGGGTCACAGTAGGAAAGAAAAGAAAAGGCAGGGGCGTGCACGAGTGAGACGTGCTCCCACACAGAGAAGACGGCACCCAGGGAAGTAGACGGACTCACTGCAGATACCGCCGCACAGAGGCTCCAGACCCGAGCGACCTGCATGATGAGCAGCCCGCGCGAGGTCTTTCCCATATGGACAGTGTGTCCAGTGGGGAACAAAGAGGTTGTCCTGTGGGTGGGGGCAGGTATAAGTACTTGTCCACCACCCACTGCGCACCAGATATGACGCGGCAGAGGCGATGGAGAGGGAGGAACTCCCCTGGGAGGGGGTCCCAGCAACAGGACACAGGGATGTGCCTAATGCGGCACTAAGGGGGCCGCCCTCTTACAGGTCCCACTGCGTGTGCCGCGCCAAGTTGCATTAGTAGTGTAACCTGGTGCTCATGTAAGGGCCCCAATGTCCTTAAATCGAGTTTGACCTTATAACATTTAAAAAAAAACACAAATGAAAGAGGAATGGTCATTTTACTGAAGAACAAGCATTTGCAATGAAATAGACCTCTAATTTGCGAGAGCTTAAGCTATTGGCATTGTAAATGACAATGCCTTTTATTTATCAGTTTTGATAATTAGCACATAAATAAAAGACATTGTCATTTACAATGCCAATAGCTGAAACTCTTGTAATTGCAAGACCTATTTCATTTCAAAGAAGGAGCCGCCATTGTCTCGAGCTGCTTGGAAAGTGAAAGTGCGCATTGCACGCTGAATGTTTCAGGAAAAGCATGTTGTGCCTGCAGTTGGAGAAACTCATTAAAGAAAATAGTGCATACAGTGTAACAAAAGAGGTAAAAGGGCCAGTGTTCATGGCAGGTTACAAATGAAGACAAAGCGATACAAAGGAGGGACTAACGAGCCTATTAATGAATCAGAAGCAATCATTTACAAAGGACAATGACACAAGCCAATAAAAAATATGGGCGGAGAGTGGGTGGAACTTCAACTACATACTCAAATACAACATGTCTCACAGAGCAGCGCATGCGCTGCCCTGGCTCGACCTAAAAAGCGAAGTTCCCAGGCATTAGGTTTGGCTTTTAAATAGGACAAACATACAGACACACAATGTATACACAGATGAGAATGTCGGAGCTCGTCGCCTAGATGTCGGGGGCCTCACAAGCGGTTGTCCTGCCCAGTCAGACCTATTGCAAGGCAGTGCATGCTCGAGGAGAATTCACACACCTAATGGCCTCCGGTAAAAGTCAGAGACATGCAAATGTGTGAACAAGGTTGGCAGCAAAAAATTATCTTCAGTTGCCTGGAAAAACAGTAAGCTTCCTTGCTTACCCATTATTGTCCACTTCAGCACTAATCCTGGCCAGAGCCTACTCTGGTACAGCCACTAGATGCTCCCTAGATTTCTGAGTAATTTCCCAGTGTTAGACCTAGCATAATTGGCGTGGGTTTCCCCTGTATTTTTGCCTTTGCCTCCTGTGTGTTGCTGTGTAGTGGACTTCGTTTTTGCTGGTCTAGACGCTTTGGGCACTTTACCACTGCTGTTCAGTGCCAAAGTGCAAGTGCACCCTCTGTAAATTGTTGTTATGGATTGGTGATTCCATGATTGTCATATTTGATTTACTATAGTGCACTGTGTGTGCCCAGGGCCTGTAAACCAAACGCTGTTAGTGAGCTTTCAGCACTGATTGTGCTACCCACACAAGCAGCATTTCAAAGGTAACTCAGACCTGCCACTGCAGTGTCTGTGTGTAGTCTAGTACAGCCATGTCGACCTGGCAAGTGCACCCACTTGCCAGGCCCTAACCTTCCCTTTTGTTAAATGTGAGCACCCATATGGTTGGCTCAAGGTACCCCTGTGGGCGGGATGCAGTGTATGTGAAAGGTAGGACATGCTCTGATGTGTATGGCATGTCCAGATAGTGCAATACTGCCTATTTCCTTTTTCACTATTGAAAAGCTATCTGTCCCATATGATAAAATGGGAAGTCTACTTAAAACATCCTATAAGTACAACTGCCCATGGGAACAAGACAGGAGAATAGAGTTTAATGTGCCTGAACTGGAGGAGAGGGGGTGTACTGCCCCTTTGCTGTGTGCTGTCTGGGGTTGGCCTGCAGTAGCTGTTTCTGCCAAGGAGAGGAACTATGTGTGTATCCTGCTTGAGAAAGTATCTCCAAGGGCTTGGAAGTGGAGCTTGCCCCCTGTTGAAGAGGTCGTAGGAACAGCAAAGACCTCACCATTCTTCTGGGCACCGTCTCTGGAACCGCTGGTTTCAGTAGCTGCAGAAGAAAAGGGTAACCGACTCAGTCCCTGAGTCCATCGCAGGATTCAGTGTCCTGGAGGCCCCTGGGAAGGCACTGCCTCACTTTGCACAGCTTCATTGGTCTCACGACGCTGACTTGACGATTGTTACTGAGCCGCTGCTTGCACCACGTCCTGTGGGCACCGTATTCCGCACCACCTTACATCACCCTGCCTGGACGTCACTGATACTGTCGCTGCCCGACCGGAACATCGACAGGCTCCGTCGTCTGCACCTCAACCTGTCAGCACCGCATCAAGCACTGCCTCACCCTGCACCGTAAGCCTTGGCCTCACCGACGCCATCTGGACGATCGTCACCGAGCCGCTGCCTGCACCGCATTGTGAGGGCACCTCACCCTGCCCTGCTTCCATTTTGCAAAGCAACTGCGACGGTTGCCCCAACCGGCTCGCACCAACATGTCGGCCGCAACGAGAAAGGCACTGTTTTTGAGTTTGCCAATGCTTTCGCTGACCCGTACCGACTCTGTCGTTTTCAGCATCGCGGTAGCTCCAAATGGAGCTACCGACTCGGAGGGACTGTGTTTTTCAGCTATTTCTGCAATTTAAAGGTTATCTTACAAAGTAACTATTTTTATAGTATTGTATGTTGGATTTTTGTTGTTTTTGGTCTTGTTGGTTTAGATAAAGTTTTGCTTATTAGTCTAAACTGGTGTGGTGTCCATTTGTAGTGTTTTCACTGTGTTACTGTATGCATGCACAAATGCTTCACACTTTGCCTCTGAGATAAGCCTGTGTGCTCAGGTCAAGCTACCAAGGGGGTGAGCAGGGTTATTTTGGAAGTGTATTCCCCTTATCCTGACTAGGAAGAAGGTCCCTACTTGGACAAAGGTGCAAGCCTTTGTCAATTAGAGACCCCCATTTCACCATTGGAGGTCAGCGGTGAGGATCCAGATTTGCATTTGTGCCTTACATACAGTGATTGGTATACACTACTAGTATAGTGTAGACCATTACCAATCACAAACTAGTGGTGAACGTTTCTTGTTGGATTTTCTGCAACTTAAGAACTGCCAATGTTCTCATCATGGCCATGCCAGCATCTATTGCATCTATTGACATTGAATTTGAAGAGGATAGGTGGAAACCTTCACTGTGTCTCAACTGAAAGCTACCTACAAGAAATTTAAATCTTCAAAAGGTCTGTCTCCAGAGGAATTGGAGGACAGAAGAAGGGATAGAGTGCATGAGTTGGAGCTTACAAAGCTCAGGTTAGGAAAGGAGGATAAGGAATTGGAATTAGAAAGGCAGAAATTGGCTCTAGAAGAAAAGGGGATGCTCTTAGAGCATGCAAGAGGGTTGAAGGAGCTGGTAATAAAGGCCAAAAGTGCAAAGTCCAGTTTTAATGGTGGCAGCTTGTTGCCAGTGCCTGGAGAAGGGAAAGTGTACATCCCCAAGGAAGTGAATAAGGATTTTGTAAAGAGTGAGGACATTGATCACTGGTTTAAGGCATATTAGGTAGCAATGAGGTCACACAGAATCCCTGAGAGAGACAGGGGGCGGGGTTGTGGAGCCGCTTTGCAGCAGAGCGGAGGGAAACTTTGTTAGCCTTACCAAGCGAGGGGCAAATGTTATATGCCCACATGAAGGAAGCCTTGATCACAAGCGATGGGTTGACCCCTGAACTCTACAGGCAGAAGTTGAGGGCCTTTAAGAAGCCGAGGTTAGGCAATTGGGGAGAGTATGTGTCCTATTTTTGCGTAGCACTGGATGGTTGGGTGAGGGGTAGCCAGCAAAATGATTTTCTGGGGCTCTATGATTTGGTTGCATGGGAGCACTAATCTGGTAGTTGTTTTCCAGAGCTACACCAGCACTTGATTGACAGTTAGCTGACTGACCCCAGGAAGTTTGCTATTGAGGCGGAGCGCTGGGCTAGTACCAGGGTCCACAAAGGTCATGTGGGAGACTCCGCCAAAGGTGGGCAGGGTCCCCAGCAGAAAAGTGGGGGGACAAGGGTAAAAAAAAGGAGTTCCAAAAAGGGCCTCAAAGTACTTCCCAGGGGAACCAAGGGAACGGTTCCCAGCCCCTCAGTGAGAAGAAGCCAAGGGTCCCTACAGGTAAGCCTGTCCAGAAGGGCCCTCGAGCATGTTATGCTTGTAGTCCGGTGTGCCACTTCATAGGGCCTAGGTGTCCAGAAATGACCACCACTGCACCCACTGACGCACCACCCGTGGGTTTGCTAGTGTAGCCTTGGGGAAGGAGTTGGAGTCCCGGGGGAGGTGGGAGACAGCAGAATTGACCCTGGTCTTGTGGAAATATACCTTTTTAGTGGTACACTGGTGCAGGGTCACCACTTTGTCCACAGGTTCATAAACCAACATAGTAGAGATTAGCACTGGAGTAGGAATAAATAACAAGTTTATTAATCACTCGTGAGTGGGACTACATCCACACAGCACTCTCAAGTGCTTGAAGAGGTAGTACACTGGTCACAGAACACAGGTCTTTTATACAAGTTTTGTGCAGTGTAAGCACGTGAACAGAAATAGGAAGAACAAGTTTTAGGAATAGTTATCAGCAAACAAGGGCAGATAAAAACGACATGGGGGGAACAGTAATGCTTATGGCAGCAATAGATGATTGACAGTCAATAGATGTACTGGAGCTACAACTCTCAGCACGTACATTGCTTTTAGCTGAGTCTGGAAGTTAACTAATATAGATAGCACAAGCAGAGTGAAAAGACGAAAGAATTACGAAGGAAACCTAAATGGACACCACAGCCAAAATGGCTGCAGCTTATGCCAAGTAAAATATTACACGTTTTCCACAGACGGCCCTTTTGGCATAAGCTAAGACATTTTCTGATACTTTCAAAGGGGTACAATAAATATCATGTGCATCAACCAGCATCATATTGCTGACTTCTTGGGCTATTGCTAAACAGGCATGTACATTTTGGACATTTGTTTTAGATGGTAGACAAGTAGTACAAGAGGAAATATAGAGGGAACAAAGCATTGGCCCGCATTGGATACATAAGCACCTGATTTTCCTGCTATTCAAAGCAGGACCAACAAAGAAAAAGAGTCCCAAATTAAAGTCAACATATTGCTGTAATGCTGTGTCAGTTTGATCCACTTCATCATTATAGTTCTTTTGAATCGGTTCAAGGAAATGTCATTAAACAGTTTTTGATCTTTATGATAAGATGCAGGTGCTAGGAACACAGGAGGAAGTAAGAAGGACACGTAGCATGTTCCTGGCCATCCGATTGATAGATGATAGTAACCTTTACTTCCACAAATGGAATAAGTGTTGTGCGAGGATAAAAAACTGCTATTGTTTGTTCCAGTAATGTTCAATACTGTGGTACAGTCACTTTTTCCCACTGGGACACTACCAAAACTGCTCACACAAAGCTTTGCTCGGGCTCTAGTAACAGCGATGACAAAAGGCCCGTTACCCTTGGCCGTTTGAGGGTTGGGGAAAACATGCTTGTGGAGGAATTTCCTCTGCGATACTTTTCCCATATAGTTCCTTTGGCTTGTCGGTCCCCTTCCTCATTGGGGTAACAAACTTTATTACACTTAGTATTAAGTTCTCCTACATCAGCTAGAGTGATATTAGCAATTTCAGAGGCCCACAACAGTGCATACCAGGCTCCAAAGGAGCCATTCTGTGAGAATGGCAGCGGTGACAACAGGATTCCTTTTATGTTCTGAGGAGGAGGAATCTTGCCAAAAACCCAACAGTGAGTAGCATTGCTTAGCTGATGTGTCTGATGCAACATTTGAAGAAATTAATTTATTCTCACATTTTGACGGTATCCCTGTTCATGTTGCGGCAAATCAAAATGATGGTGCTCTTTTGCAGCAACTGATATAACAGTAATGTTAGGTAAGGAGGCTCCAGGCATTACTTCCTCCACTACACACATTACAGTAGCCATGATGGCAACAGTCAAAGTCATACCAAGTATGCAGATTGTACAGCCATTGCACTTTGTTGCAGCGATCTCCTTCTTCTTAGGCGAGGCAAGCTCATTTTCGGCAAACATCAAAATAGATGATGCCCTAAGGTTCTGGGCAGGCGTTAGTTTCTTCACTAACATTGAGAGGAGTAGTCACTAATAGGTTACCCCCCTTTGTAGTCAGTCTTTAACCACCCAGGACAGTGGCTCAAACAGTCTCTTTCAGCGATGAAATGTCTTTCTTCCTGGCTCGAAGCAGATATCTAGATGTACCAGGGATCTGTGGTCCGGGAAGACTTCCTCAGGTCCTTCAGGTGACGCAGCTCGCCCTTTCTCGGTAATCAGAATGTCATGGTGATCTGTCAACGCAGAGTGCTTGCCACTTGGTAAACAAGCAACGTTGAAGAACAATTCAGGAACTTTTATTTTACAATGTTTGAGAAATGGCTTGCAATGCTGCATAGAATTTTCCCTGTAGTTTCAAAAGTGCTGCTTCATTTTTTACTGCTTCAATACCTCTGAGGGTTTAAGCGCCCAGTTCAACGCAAATGTTCCAGAACCTGCCCAGAGAATCGCAATCTTCAAGTGCACCAGTATTGGCATGGAAAGCTATGTCAGTGGCCAGAGTGGTGAACTGTGTGTTTTGGCATTGCCTGTCTCAAGTGCCAACGTTGAGAGGGCCTTTTCACAGAAAAAAGTTTAAATGGGAAGGAAAAAGCGAGCGCACATGACCGAATACTCACTGAAGAAGTATTGTATGGTGTACTTCAATAGGTTTGATTTGCAAAAATGTATTTGGATCTCATTTACACTGTACGTAGACTGTCTATATACCATGAATTATCAGTGTAGAAAGCAAGCAATATTAAAAGCACAATGTTCCAAAAACACTGTTTCCGTTGTATTTAATGGCGCGAAAATGTATACCCACTGATAACCACTGTTTTCTAAAGTACAGAAATCACGTAAAAACACTGAAAAAACCCCGCCAGAATTCCCCAAAAATAGAAACTGACAACAGGAAAGCCTAGGTTTAAGTAAGCTGTGGGTAACTTCCATTTGGTCATGTCTTTATTCCTCCAACAACCCTCATCATCCAGTGTTCCCTCCTTAGACCATTGATCTAGTTCATCAGCAGAGGCAGATTGTTGCATGTCCAGCACTTCCTGCCTGGCATCATGCTAACGTTCAGCTTGTGACTTCACCACATACATGGAGGTGGTACTTTGCCGCATTGCGGTCTCACGGGCTGTGTGATCCGCAAATGCATTTACCTGCTCCTATTTTATCAGTCACTTTCTTGTGTGCAATACATTTAACAATTGCTACTTTCTTAGGATAGGTTGGGGCAATAAGAAGATTATGCAGTAATTCTCCATGCACTATCTGTGTCCCATGTGAGGTGAGGAAACCCTTTTCTTTCCATAAGCGACCAAAATTATGTGCCACCCCGAATGTGTACTGGCTGTCGGTAAAAATGTTAACAAGTAAGTCTGTACTAAGCTCACGTGCTCTTGTTAGTGAGTGTAGTCTGGAGTTCCTAATACTGGTGCAGAACAAAGAGCTTGGCATGACTGTTGGAAGGCATTCTGACATTCAGTAGTCCTTGGAAAGGCATCGGAGTGTCTTTAGTCAAAAGGACCAACAAAGGCACAATTTGCATGCGTTGCAATTGTGGCACATGTAGAAGCTAGTCGGTTTAGACTGAAAGGTTTTATTGGTTCCTGTCTTTTGTCCAAGAATTCTGACTTGCACAGAATTTGAGGTGTCTGGCTCTTCTGAAATCCATTTGACGAAATCTTTCTATTTCATTTGTGATGGATACATTGTTTGTTAGAAGGTACTAGTGTTTCTGAAGTGTCTTTCGAATGTGATGGTGGCCATTGTGATAATCGATCAAGAATCTAATTGTGTTTCATTTGATGTCCTTGGATTGGTATTTGAGTTGTAAAAGTTCAGCATGTGAGAGTTTTCCACATTCCTCCAATGTTTGTTCTAGTTGGGATCTAGGATAACCACGTAGGGCCAATATCTCGGTCATGTCTTAGGATTTCTCCTTGTAGATAGCGGTGTCACTGCAATTCCTGTGCATGCGTATGAATTCCCCTTTCGGGATGTTTTTATGATCTTGGGTGGGTGGCAACTGTCTGCTCTCAGTATAGAATTGGCCGCTGTTGGTTTGCGGTAAGCTTTTGTCTGTAATTTACCATCCTGAATATCAATGGTGACGTCCAATAAATCAATTTCCTTTCTAGAGATGTTTGATGTGGTTTTAATGTTCCATCTGTTGGTGTTTATTTTCCGTAGAAAGTTGTTGAGAATTTCCTCTGATATTTGCCTTTTGCATAGTATGTCATCAATGAAACGTCGCTAGTGCAATATATGTGGGGTTTATTCTTGGACATTTTCGTCCCACATCCAGTATTTTTCAACTTCTCCCATGAAAATGGCACTCTCCTGCAGTTGTAAGTAGTATCTCATGTTAAAGGAAAATACGTTGTTAGAGAGGCAGAAGTGTAGCATGTCCACAATCATTTTGTTTGACTCCCAGAAATGGGCAGGTTTGGTGGCGAGGACTTTTCGGACAGCTTCCAATCCATCAGTATGTCGGACTGTGGTGTATAGGCTAACAACATCAATTGTAGCCAGTATACAATCCAAGTCCCATAGGATGTTATCCAATTTGAGTAGCAGATCCTTTGTGTTGCGTATGTATGATGGTAGGTCTTTCATTAATTGTTGAAGTTGATAATCCACATATTCTCCAATCCTGGAACATATGGAGTTGACTCCAGCTATGATTGGTCTTCCTGGTGGGTTAGTTTTGTTTTTATGTACCTTCGGTAGGAGGTAGAGGGTTGCCATTATTGGTTGTTCTATGTACAGGTTGTTACTTTCTTCCAAGGTGAGTAGATTACGCCTGTACCATAGGTCCAAAAGATCCTTTAGGTCCTTTTGTATCCTGTTTGTTGGTTTATTGTCTAGTTCTTTGTAACATGTCTTATCACTGAGTTGTTTGTGTGCTTCTGCAATGTAATCCTCCGTGCGCAGTATGACCACGTTCCCTCCTTTATCCGCCTCCTTTATCACTACTTCTGGATTCCTGCTGAGATCTTCCACAGCTTTGGTTTCATGGGGTTCAAAATTTCTCGGTAGGTAGCGTTTCTTCTTCTGGTAGGGTCTAAACAACCCTATTAAGAGGAAAACGATACTGTCCTTCCTAGAAAACTCCCAGGCGGACTTGTGCCTGCTTCAAGAGACCCACTTACTATCCCGAGACTGCCAGCGACTGCGGTCCCGTAGGTTCCCCACACAGCTCTTCTCTTCATGCACCACTAAGACCGCAGGGGTGACAATTCTGGTAGCACAGCGATTCCGAGGGGAGGTCCTCCATAAATGTGCCGAGATTAGAGGGCGACTGTTAGCCTACCATTTTTCCCTTAACGGTCTTACCTTCACCTTAGGCTCCCTTTATAGCCCTAACGACCAACAGGAACGCTTTTTGCACTCAGCACTAGCAGAGATTATGAACACATCCGACAGGCATGTCATAGTAGGGGGGGACTTGAACCTAGTCTTTGATAATGTACTCGATAGGTCTGCTCAACACACTCACCAGCTGGGAGCGCTGTCTGCCAACGGCCTGGACAATCTGAAGGAATTAGATCTCCATGACCTGTGGCGCAGATATCACCCACAAGACAGGGAATTCTTGTACTACTCTCATGCACATAAGACCTATGCCAGACTTGATCACATCCTAGCTTCCAGCCCGGTATGCACAATGGTAACGTCAACAGAGATAGGGGCATCTCACATTCCGATCATGCACCTGTGGTTGCCACCCATACCCTGCCACCGACGTCCTGGCATTCCAGGGTTTGGCGTCTTAGAGACACCTTGCTCCATAGGAAAGACGCTATAGACCACATTCAAAAAGCCATACAGGACTATCGGGTACATAATAACAACACGGACACAACACCGGCAACACAGTGGGCTGCCCTTAAAGAATACATAGGCCTCTCTGCTGCGGAGAATAGGGATAGGCAGGCCAAGCGCGAAGACCTCACCACACGCGTCCGGGAGCTAGAAACGATCCATCAGCGCACGGGGGCCCCCAGAGTATGGAAGCAACTTAAAGCTGCCCGCGCACAATTGTCAGCTTTAGATGCAGACCGTGCCGAATATGCAGCCTTACGTTTGAGGCATGCATACTACGCCGGAGGAGACAGGTGCGGACGCCTCCTGGCGCACTGCCTACGAGTGGTGCGCCAACAGCAGAAAGTCAGTGAGATTGTGCGACCAGAATGGGGGACCGTCTCCGAGGACGTGGAGATCGCAGAAGCCTTCCGCTCCTTTTATACCTCACTCTACGCGGGTAGTTCCCTGAACGACGCAGAGGCCTCAGCATATCTAGACTCAGTCCCTCTTCCGTCCCTCGCTCCAGCCCAGGCGACATTTCTCGAGAGGGAGATTCGCATCGAGGAAGTAATCAGTGCCATTGCCCCCTTAAGTTGGGGAAGGCTCCGGGGCCGGATGGCTTCGCGGCACTTTTTTATAAGACGTTCTGCGTCACACTGGCCCCGATTCTTACTAAGCTCTTTAACACCTTTGGCGAACCCGGGGCGATAGCGCCCGACTTGCTTCGTGCCTCCATCACTGTTATCCCCAAACCGGGAAAGGATAAGACCAAGTGCGGGACGTACCATCTGATTTCCCTTCTAAACGTGGACATCAAGTTATATACTGGGATATCTCGCTCCCCACTTACCAGGGCTCATAGACCCGGACCAGGCGGATTTTATACCAGAACGGCAGACGGTGGATAACACCAAACATGTAATTCACCTGATTGAAAAGGCCTCACGCATCCCCGGTGAGAGCATGCTACTGGCCATTGATGCCGAAAAGACATTCGACAGGGTCCACAGGCCGTATCTGGAGTTGGTACTGGCCAAAGTAGGGATTGGAGAGAAGTTCCAGAATTTTGTTTTTAACTGCTATAGGTCCCCTACGGCGGTTGTGCGGGTGAATGGCTACACCTCGGGTAGTTTTGAGATAGAACGTGGTACGAGACAGGGGTGCCCTTTATCGCCACTCTTATTCGCTCTCTATATGGAAACTCTAGCCCAACGATTACGTCACAATGTACTCGCTACCGGCATCAGATTCGGGGGCTATACCCACACCATCAGTCTATATGCCGATGACGTGTTGATCTCCCTGGATAAGCCCTGCACTGCGCTACCGGCCTGCTTAACAGAATAGGAAGACTTCACGAAGGTGGCTGGCTTTAAAATAAACACCGACAAATCTATCGCGCTGGACCTGTCCCTTTCGCCCGCCGCTAGGACCTATCTGCAAAATCTCCTCCCTTTACAATGGGCTACTGATATGGTACCCTACTTGGGGATACAATTGGCATCCACGCTCCCCGCCATGGTAACCGCTAACTACAAGACATTAAGCGAGAAAGTACGGGAAGAACTGCGAAGGTGGAGACCTCTACCACTCTCATTGCTCGGTAGGATTGCAGCGGTGAAAATGACCATCCTGCCCCAGATCGTATACCTCTTCCGGGCCTTACCGCTGCGTCCTCCCAACGGCTGGATCCAGCAGATGCAGGCCGACATCGCCCACTTTATATGGCAAGGCAAGAGGCCCAGAATGCGACGTGCCCTGACTATGCTCGCCCCGGAATATGGAGGCCTAGGGGTGCCCGACTTGCAGAAATACTATCAGGCGGCTCAATTACTATACCTAGTCGAATGGAGTAAATGGGAGTCGGAGAAGCACTGGCTCTTCCAAGACCAGGCGGTGGCCGGCCGCCCGTTACAGGAAATCCCCTTTCTCCGGAAGGCCCACACACCGGCAAACCTGTATGCCTCCTATATCACTAGAATCCCATTAGAGGTTTGGGACTCCACGTGCATATCCCAGGAATATATCTCCACTTACACCGCTCGTGGACAACCCTGACTTTGCGCCGGGGACAGAGAGGGGTGTTTTCTCACATTGGAGATCGGCCGCCTGTCGTTTTCTCAATCACCTATATGGCACAGAGGGAATCTTGCCTTTCCATCAGTTCAGACAGGAATACAACTTTCCCGAAATGGAGAGGCTGAGATACCTCCAGGCGAGGCACTGGGCACTCCAGCCTCAAGTACGGCCAGGGGCAGACAGGCGCCTTACACCATACGAACGTTGGCTCCTCTCACGTACCTCAGACGCTAAACTCATATCGGATTTCTACAAGATGTTGCAGCCACCGCAGACACATATTTATAATCCAGGCAGGGAGCGGTGGGAGAGGGAACTGAGTAGAGCACTAAGTCGTAAAGAATGGGATTCTATCTCGTTCAGGGCCCGGCACTCTGCATACCACACTGGCCTTACAGAGACACTTACCAAGATAACCACATACTGGTACTACACCCCAGAACGACTTCATGATATGGACAGAAATAGGGAGAAGCTGTGCTGGCGGGGGTGTGGGAGAGTGGGCAACCTGTCGCACCTATTGTGGGACTGGACCTCCTTAGGCCTTACTGAAGGAACCAAAATGATAAGACCAATGGAGCTATACTTACCAATAGCCCCCCCCCATTACCAATTACCAATAATCAGTCAGTTGGAAGTGAAGAAGGGTCAATCATTTATTATACAAAGTACTCTGCGCAGAGGAGCCTCTCCCATCCTCACCCCTCGAGGTGCGCGGAGAAGACTGATGGCTTACAGTCAAAACCAGACAGATATACTTTCAGTGAACACATGAAATCCCCACACATGGAAAGTTACAAGTTGGTTCAGAGTGAAGGAAGGACCATATATGGCACACATGATTAGTTCAAAGCTTGGCTATTCATTACTGGGGAGGTCAAGAAGGGTGACTCCCTTTCTATCTGTAGCTCGAGGAGTGCAGGAACGGGATCTGCTAGAATGTGCGCATCCCACAAGAAGGGCAGGTGTGACCTTGGGTTTCCCTGAGCTACAAACTAGCGAGTGGAGCAGACAGCTAAGTCAGCCATCGTGGTTTCATGCAAAAAACTTAATCACGTGATTTCAGGGAAACAGAACTTAAAACAGATAAACGAAACAAGAGGGCTCCGGTCACACCAATAGGTTTAAGCAACAGAAAGTGAATGATATAATAATAGAATGTGAATGATGCAATGCTAACGTGCGGCTATAAGGTTATATTGTATATATTAGGCCAATAACACATATTTATCGAATTTATATCCCATCATTACTGGGCCCAGGTCCTAGATGAGGTGGACAAGCATTTCCAGACGGAACTTCCCAGATTCCCAGCGTACATTGTATTGGGCCTTCCCAACGCCCTCACATACCCCTTACGATCTCGCAGGGGCCGTCAAATAGCGATTGCGGTGGGCTCGGCCCTGCAGAATATCTTGACACATTGGCGCACTGACATCCTCCCCACGTTTACTGGCTGGCTACATAGAATATGGTATGTGCTAGGCATGGAGAAGATGTCCCTCATTAGAGCGGGAGACAAGGATGCTTATGAGGAACTCTGGCAGCCATTCCGTTCGTTGTTGATTAATGAATTCCGAGCACTTACATGCCCAAGATACCTCCGATTACTGAGACTTACGGAAGCCAAAGAGGCTGACAACTGAAGCTGCCGGGGTAGTGTGGATGGCAATCGGAGACCTAGAGGGAGGTGGGTGGGTGTGAGTATTGGATGGGAGGGAGGGAGGGGGGTGGGGGGAGTTGGGGCTTTTTTTATTGTTGATAAAGTTGAGGGGGGTGGGCTCTGGGGGAATGCTCAAATAAAGTCAGCCCCAACACCCAGGGGTGGTAGGTCAACACAGACTCCACAGGCTTGTCTGATTGAGTTGGACACGTATTGCTATGCATAATTTTGTATTGTCGATTGAATATCTGTGCTGCACTTTTTCTCAATAAAAAGAGTTAAACCATAAAAAATTGACCCCACCTCACATTGTTGACGCTGTTATTTCGTTGCCTGGAGATTCTGCTTCTGAGCTTGTGATTGAGTTGTTGCCGTATCTTTTAGCAAAAGTGTATACCCTCCCTAGTTGGTAGTCCAGTTGATCTCAACAAAATTTCCTGTTTTTGCGTTGTATTAGGTCTTCCTTGTATTCATCAATGCCTTTGTTAAGGATTTCGTAGTTCTTTGTGGTTATGTGCCCCCAATTAGAATATTCAATGCTTCTCTCAGATTCTCCTCCCATTTCGAGATTTGGTCAGGTTTGGTTGTTGCCTTGGGGGAAATATTAGTATTCTGAGACCCCTTGGTATTCTGTCCCCTTCCAGCTACTTCTTCAGGCTAGCTGCTTCCGACCATTTTGTAGTCTCCTTTTTTAGGGCTCTCTCCAATGTTTGGAAAACAGATTTGTCCGAATGTAAGTTATTTGTGCTCTGCCTCAATGGGGTTCCTAAAGTCGAGAAAACCTCTTGTATGCAAAAGGTTTTTATGTTCCCTTCGATCTCTACAGGTTGCCATGAATTCTCGCTGAGAAATGTCAGTTCTTCAAATACTTCAGGTTGGTTGATTCAAATGTATTTATGGGTCATGGTGGCTGTATGGTTTTCGGACAGGTAGGTATGTTAGTCGTCGGCAAACGGGCGGATCCTATCGAAAGGCGGCCGCATCAAAGTCAGGACCCAATTTGTGTTTTGCACTTTCTCCTCAAGGAGCTGCACCCATGAGCTCCTGGTTAAATATGCTTGCTAGGGTTTTAGAGGGAGAAAGATGCACTCATAGTTGTAGTGTTAAGAAAGATGTTGTCCAAAATGCATTTCTTGGTTTGTTGTCCTTTTCTTTAGTGTGGGTGATTAGGTTCATAAACCAAGGAAGAAAACAAACAGCCGAAACCTGTTTCGCCCATGGGCTTGCTCAAGGCTGTACATTACAAGTGCGTTATTATTCCAAAGTCATATGTGCCGTGGTAATGCATTAAAAAAGGTGAAGAGTATAGGGGGAAAAGAGGTGATATATACTTTGGAGTAATGAAATTTGTAGCAATGACCACTAAATTAATTGTAAAATGCCTTTGATTAATAACTACATTAACTGAGCTACCCTTTTCCTCTTCTCTACTTCTTTTCCTTACCTGCACACATAACCATCCTCACCAATTTTGGCATGCTTACACCTCTTAACCCTTGTTCTTCCTGCAAACACTCTGTGCTCTGTGTTCCTCTATCATTCTTGTTCTTTGCTCTCTTTTTCTTCCTTTCTCTTTCTTGCCTTTCTATGTCCCTCTCACACACATCCGACTTTATCACACTTGGTTAACGTGGTTATGTACAATTGCCTGTCTTTGCCTGAGTTTTTTTTCTCAGTCTGCTGGGTCATCTACATTGCGCCATCTTGAACTGGTGCACATGTTGTATATTGCCATTCCTCTACTCCCTCCTCAGACTATTAGAGTGGGGTTATCTAGGGATACCAGGTGGTTTCAAAAGATATAATTCAAGTACCTAGCTAGGTATCACACATATGTATGTGGAATGAATGCTAATACATAATACCCCAGTTGTTGATCACTTTCATGAAGGCGACAGGTAAATAGTCTTCTTTAAAAAAATGCCCAAATGATGTGCCTTGAGTAGTAGTGCATCCATCAGTCAGTCGTATTCATCCATTCAGGGAAAATGATGTCACCTGTTCAGAGAATACCACGGGATGTCGTCATTATGACTAATCTCATGACTACGAAGTCTATACACACACTTCTGTTCCCTCAGGACAAGCAGTTTTTAATGTCTCCTGTAGAGTTATAAACATTTGGTTTATCCAACACCCTCCAGAAGATGTCATCCACAGAATGGTGTTTTCCAGGTAGTATGTGGTAAACTTTGTGTTTGTTTTTGCCATTGTATGTTGCTTCTGTGCTCCATTATGCCTATCTTCAGTTTGCGCGTCGTCATACCTATATATTGTTTTTTGCATGGGCATTCAATCAAGTATATGACGTTTTCTGAGTTGCAATTTGTGTGAATTTTTTGCACCCACGGGTAGGTCAGACCCCGTCTATTCTCTTTCAGTCCCTGGTTAAATTGCACACATCACTTGAACCACACCTAGGGGTCGATCAGGATGGCGGACGGAAGAGCCACCGCGGCCCTGGAGTAGGCGGAAAAAGCCTTTTCCGTGTCCGCCTGCCGCGGATACTCCGTCCGCCATATCAGGATAGGAAAACGTGTCAAATTTCCGTCCGCGACGGAAAAGCACGCTCCGCCGGCCAACTACACACGACCACGCGGCGGACGGAACACATCCGGACGCTCCGCCGTACGCACTGACGTCGAAGACCGTCCCCCAAATCAAGATGGCGGAAAACACACATAAAACCGCTGCGGAAAAACAACCTGTCTTAACACGGCGGAATCCCCACAGCGAACATAGGTGACACAGCCGAGATACCCACCGCAAGCTGACCACCACCATGGACCCGGCGCTACACGCTTTCCCGATGCTCTTCGCGATCCACCACGTCCTAGTCATGGCCTACTATGGACGACGACGCAGGTAAGGTACAAACCATTGGCTGTCTGGAGGGGAATACCAGCAAGGGACGTGACGTAGGGAGGGGGAGTGTCATGTTACCGAAACCACTGATGAGAAGCATATACGAATACACATTAGCAGTACGCAAGCAGGAATGACAACGACAGACCACGAGACTTGATAGACTACCTTTATTGTCAAATAATAGGGGTCAAATCACAGTGTATGCGTGAACATGGGCAAAGTGGGCACCAGAGCAGGTACAACATAGCAGGTAACGAGAGGGCAGCATGCAGTATCAGAGCATCAACAGGGCATTGTGCATTACAGAGCAGGTACATCAGAGGCAGGTAACGAGAGGGCAGCATGCAGTATCAGAGCATCAACAGGGCATTGTGCATTACAGAGCAGGTACATCAGAGGCAGGTAACGAGAGGGCAGCATGCAGTATCAGAGCATCAACAGGGCATTGTGCATTACAGAGCAGGTACATCAGAGGCAGGTAACGAGAGGGCAGCATGCAGTATCAGAGCATCAACAGGGCATTGTGCATTACAGAGCAGGTACATCAGAGGCAGGTAACGAGAGGGCAGGTTGCAGTATCAGAGCATCAACAGGGCATTGTAGAGTACAGAGCAGGTACATCATAGGCAGCACGTGAGAGGGGCAAAGTGCATCAACAGTCCATTGCACAGAACAGGCCCATCAGAGGCAGCACGTGAGAGGGCCAAAGTGCATCAACAGTCCATTGCACAGAACAGGCCCATCAGAGGCAGCACGTGAGAGGGGCAGTATGCAGTATCAGAGCATCAACAGGGCATTGTGCATTACAGAGCAGGTACATCAGAGGCAGGTAACGAGAGGGCAGGTTGCAGTATCAGAGCATCAACAGGGCATTGTAGAGTACAGAGCAGGTACATCATAGGCAGCACGTGAGAGGGGCAAAGTGCATCAACAGTCCATTGCACAGAACAGGCCCATCAGAGGCAGCACGTGAGAGGGCCAAAGTGCATCAACAGTCCATTGCACAGAACAGGCCCATCAGAGGCAGCACGTGAGAGGGGCAGTATGCAGTATCAGAGCATCAACAGGGCATTGTGCATTACAGAGCAGGTACATCAGAGGCAGGTAACGAGAGGGCAGTATCAGAGCATCAACAGGGCATTGTGCATTACAGAGCAGGTACATCAGAGGCAGGTAACGAGAGGGCAGTATCAGAGCATCAACAGGGCATTGTGCATTACAGAGCAGGTACATCAGAGGCAGGTAACGAGAGGGCAGTATGCAGTATCAGAGCATCAACAGGGCATTGTAGAGTACAGAGCAGGTACATCATAGGCAGCACGTGAGAGGGGCAAAGTGCATCAACAGTCCATTGCACAGAACAGGCCCATCAGAGGCAGCACGTGAGAGGGGCAGTATGCAGTATCAGAGCATCAACAGGGCATTGTGCATTACAGAGCAGGTACATCAGAGGCAGGTAACGAGAGGGCAGGTTGCAGTATCAGAGCATCAACAGGGCATTGTAGAGTACAGAGCAGGTACATCATAGGCAGCACGTGAGAGGGGCAAAGTGCATCAACAGTCCATTGCACAGAACAGGCCCATCAGAGGCAGCACGTGAGAGGGGCAAAGTGCATCAACAGTCCATTGCACAGAACAGGCCCATCAGAGGCAGCACGTGAGAGGGGCAGTATGCAGTATCAGAGCATCAACAGGGCATTGTGCATTACAGAGCAGGTACATCAGAGGCAGGTAACGAGAGGGCAGTATCAGAGCATCAACAGGGCATTGTAGAGTACAGAGCAGGTACATCAGAGGCAGCACAACTACGTGTCCCTACCAACCCGTCACAGGGACCACAAGAGTGCCACGCAGTTCTCAATGGACACACCATGTGAATTAACATTTGAGTGAAGTGTACAGCACGTCACATCACAGAATCAGGGGGGACTGCGTGAACTACCTGCCTCGGACACACTGGCAGCACCAGCAACAGGAGTGTGAGACACAGCCACAGCCCGAGTGACACACACATGGGCCACGGACCCAGACACACTGGCAGCACCAGCAACAGGAGTGTGAGACACAGCCACAGCCCGAGTGACACACACATGGGCCACGGACCCAGACACACTGGCAGCACCAGCAACAGGAGTGTGAGACACAGCCACAGCCCGAGTGACACACACATGGGCCACGGACCCAGACACACTGGCAGCACCAGCAACAGGAGTGTGAGACACAGCCACAGCCCGAGTGACACACACATGGGCCACGGACCCAGACACACTGGCAGCACCAGCAACAGGAGTGTGAGACACAGCCACAGATGTAGTCACTGACACGTGAGCCACTGACCCAGACAGACTGCCAGCACCAGAAACAGGAGTGTGCAACACAGCCACAGATCTTCTAACTGACACGTGAGCCATAGACCCAGATACACTGCCAGGACCTGCAACAGGAGAGGGCACAACTGACACTGTGCCACCATCTGATACATGAGAGTCAACTGCACCGGCGCCACTGGGACAACTGAAATGATGAGCCACAGGGCTGTATGGGCCAGGAGGCAGGGTGGGCCTGGGAGCTGGGGATAGCTCACCTAGAGCCAAATCGGGGTTTGCAGGTGTCAATGGTGTGTGTCTGCGTTTCTTAGGGAGGTGTGAGTGCACCCTGGACAGGACAGGACTGCCAAGTGGTGGGGACTCCAAAGAATCACCACCCAGCATAGGTGGAGCAACTGCTGCCGGGGATCTGGTTTCGGGGGACGTGCTGGAGCCTGCTTGTCGTTTGCTCTGTGCCTGCCGCCTGGACTCGGAATGATGTGTAATGGGGGATGCAACAACAGGGGACACCCTCCTCTGCTTCTGACTGGCCTGGATGGGAGTGGAGGTATGGGGGGACTCCGCCGCGGAGACATCAGTTTGGCGTTTAGTAGAAAACATCAGCCTCAGTGCAGCCAGGGGTGAAGTATGCCTGTCCTTGATTGCGCCATTGTCCATGCTAGATGCCTTGTCCGTAGGATGTGCCTTATCCTTAGGTGGAGTGTTGTCTCTGGATGTAGCCTGTGCCCTGCTCGCCGCCCTGTTCCTGCCAGCAGGCTTGTCGTCTGTGGTGCACCTGCCTCCAGCAGACACCTGCTCCCTGTGTGTGTCGCTGCCCTTGGGAGTGTTCCTATCCACTGCTGTGGGCCTGCTCTTGGGAGTCTCCCTGCTCTTAGTAGGTGCCTTAGTCTTCTCACTGTCCTTGGGAGTGTTCCTATCCACTGATGTGGGCCTGCTCTTGGGAGTCTCCCTGCTCTTAGTAGGTGCCTTAGTCTTCTCACTGTCCTTGGGAGTGTTCCTATCCACTGCTGTGGGCCTGCTCTTGGGGGTCTCCCTGCTCTCAGTAGGTGCCTTAGTCTTCTCACTGTCCTTGGGAGTGTTCCTATCCACTGCTGTGGGCCTGCTCTTGGGGGTCTCCCTGCTCTCAGTAGGTGCCTTAGTCTTCTCACTGTCCTTGGGAGTATTCCTATCCACTGCTGTGGGCCTGCTCTTGGGGGTCTCCCTGCTCTCAGTAGGTGCCTTAGTCTTCTCACTGTCCTTGGGAGTGTTCCTATCCACTGCTGTGGGCCTGCTCTTGGGAGTCTCCCTGCTCTCAGTAGGTGCCTTTGTCTTCTGACTGGCCTTGTCCAAGGAACAGTCCATGGACATGTGAGTATCCCTTGCCTTCGGAGTACCTTTCGTGTTGAATGCCTGTGTAGCTCCGGAAGGCATGTCCCCCAACAACACTTGTGGATCCTGTGTGTGTACTCCAGTGCATCTGACGTCGTCTACGTGAACAGATTTAGCTGATCTAGGGGATGGGGTCTGTGCCCTGCGTGCCCTGACGTGCTGTCTGACGCTGCTTCTAGTGCAATAACCTGTATTTGAGTCCTGCTCTGAATAATCACTACCCCCTGAGACATCCAGCGGTGTAGATGGGGAAACAGAAGTAGCACCCTGTTCATTCGACTGTACTATTGCAGACGACACACTGCTTGCCAATGACTGCACTGTCCTGTGTAGACCTGCAAGATCGCCATGCATCCCTTCCATGAATGCCACCACCTGCCCCAACTTCCTATCATGATCCTGGAAAGCATTTGTCATATTGGTCTGACCCACACACAGCTGTCGCAGCAGATCAACGGCCTCAGCACACAGTGCATTTTGGCTCACCGTGGCAGGGGCAGCGGTGCCTGCACCGAACGCCACTCTGCTCCCCCTACTCCTTCGGCCACGAACAATACATGGTGCAGTTGGCGGAAGTGTGGGCCCTGTGTGCTGTCTTCCGACAGAAGGTGATGAGTGCCCACTCCCAGTCTGTGACAACAGTGCAGGCTCACCAAGAGTGTCCGACGAGGAGGACGATGGTGTCTCCACATGCGAGTCCTCAGGGACGGTCCTGTCCCCCTCTCCGGCGCTGGCCTCCTCCGTGTCAGTCTGCGTGTGTGCGAAGTCTGAGCCGGACTCATTTCCTCGGCTACTCTCCACCGTCTGTGGCTGAGTGTCCTCTGTCAAAGCTGAAATGCACAGAAAAGATGTGTGAGTCATGGGCACACTCACGTACAGAAGGAACAGGATAGCCAAATCACATAGCAGACAAAGGTTCATGAGCCCTCATCCTGCACATGGCCCACCCCTACCAGTCATCCTCACATTTTCTGCCATGGGGACATGGACCACTAGGGGATGTGCTTTAACACTCAACTACTAAGCAAGTGGCGTGTCAACATGGCGGACCTGGATGTCAAATGAGTACCACCCAATGGGACCAAAATGCCATCACAGGCATACATACGCAACACGGAACTCAATAGTGTGTCTGTGCACCAATACATGCATAGCACTCACAAGTTTCCTACACAGACAGTATGCTCACCGCTAGTTTGCTGTTGATCGGCACTCAGACGTTCGGCCAGTTCAGGATGCGTCACTGCAATGATACGGTGCATGAGAGGGGTCATGGAGCGTCGGGCCAGACGGGGCGTCCTTGGAATCAGGCCCAGTGTTACTTCCGCTACATTCTTGCTCAGCCTGGAAATGTCGTCCCAGCGTTTGTGGCAGTGTGTATGTCGTCTGTTGCACACCCCCAATGCCCGTACTTCCCGTGCTATGGTCCTCCACAGGTCCTTGCGAAGGTGCAGCTTGACCTACCATGATGGGAGACAAAAGGGTTTAAGTCAGTGGACAGGTGGCCTGTCACACACATAGGGGCAAGACGTTACTGTCAGCAGCCATGCACAATCAGGAACATATGTCTAGCCCACACTACACAGCTAAGATATAAATAGGCCTGATCATTTGGCCCCCTCATGCACACCAACATGTCCCACACTGCACTTACCACCCGTCCCGGTGCGCCGTAGAGGCGTCCATAGTTGCGGAGTACACCGTCCACGAGGACATCAAGCTCCGCGGCGGTGAAGGGTCGAGACCGGATCTCTTTGCCACTCGACATGGCAAGATCACGGAGTATGGCACTAGAGCAGCAGTCGGTGGTCAGCTCAGCAGCAGCAGCAGCAGGTCGAGGTGATGGTCACAGGCAGCAGTCGGTGGTCAGCTCAGCAGCAGCAGCAGCAGGTCGAGGTGATGGTCACAGGCAGCAGTCGGTGGTCAGCTCAGCAGCAGCAGCAGCAGGTCGAGGTGATGGTCACAGGCAGCACTGGTCCCCAGGGTAGGAAGTTTCATGTTGGCCAAGACACATATATAGGGCCCTCAGCACGTGTCAGTGGCATACGTCGCCAGCAATTGGTCAGCCCTGGAAGCGTGATCGTGAAATGGGCCAATGACTGGCCCTGTTGTTGCGGTGCACAGCTTCCGCTACTTGCGATTGGCCGTATGCGGCCAGCGTCCCTCTTCCCATTGGCTGCATGTGCAGGGACCGTGACGGGCACACATCGGCAACCGCACGTGCAAGCTTCAGGCACGGATGCTTCAGTTGCAACAATGTACTATCACTGGCGCCTCCATGGCGGTGCACGTACACAGCGGGGGAGGTGCAGGCCTATACACCCTGCAGATGTACTCAATGGACATGCCAGTTCATGACCCCCCTTACAGTCACCTTGCATCATCCACCGTACACCGGCCGGAGCGGCCGGCCCATGAACATCCGCCGTGCCCGGCCATGAACACAACCGACATGGCCGGGACCGGCGGTTGTTCATGGCCGGGCACGGCCATGGCGGTTGTGTTCATGGCCGGGCACGGCGGTTGTTCATGGCCGTGCCCGGCCATGGCGGTTGTGTTCATGGCCGGGCACGGCGGTTGTTCATGGCCGTGCCCGGCCATGGCGGTTGTGTTCATGGCCGGGCACGGCGGTTGTTCATGGCCGGGCACGGCCATGGCGGTTGTGTTCATGGCCGGGCACGGCGGTTGTTCATGGCCGGGACCGGCGGTTGTTCATGGCCGTGCCCGGCCATGGCGGTTGTGTTCATGGCCGGGCACGGCGGTTGTTCATGGGCCGGCCGCTCCGGCCGGTGTACGGTGGATGATGCAAGGTGACTGTAAGGGGGGTCATGAACTGGCATGTCCATTGAGTACATCTGCAGGGTGTATAGGCCTGCACCTCCCCCGCTGTGTACGTGCCCCGCCATGGAGGCGCCAGTGATAGTACATTGTTGCAACTGAAGCATCCGTGCCTGAAGCTTGCACGTGCGGTTGCCGATGTGTGCCCGTCACGGTCCCTGCACATGCAGCCAATGGGAAGAGGGACGCAGGCCGCATTCGGCCTTTGGGAAGTAGCGGAAGTTGAGCACCGCCATGGCGGCGCCAAATATGTGATCTTGTCAGACGCTGCACCGTGATGTGTTGTGTGCAGTTGCGTCATGAGGGATGTGAGCGTGATTGTGAAAGGTCATATGTCATACAATATAGCATGTGTGTCCATACAATGGACATCGGTCGGCACACAATGGCCAACAGATGTGCATTCGTACGTGTTGACGTCGGGTTTGACCCTACAGACGTTGTTACATCTTCACAACTACACAGTACATCACGGCTGTGTGGCCAATTCATGCATCTGTTGTCGGTTTATTGTTGTGTCGAGGTGACTACAGTGGTGGTGGTACACATGCATTCCGTGTATGTGATTTATACGTTCTGTCACCATGCATGTCATTACCGTATGCACATCATCATTGGTGGTGGCATTTGTGCTTGATGACATGGCGTGTGTAAACTTATCGTTTGTGTGCATGCAGTTGCATGAGTGTCTGTGATGTGTCTACGATACATTAGGGTGACGACTGGAGTTATGTCAGTAAGGTACACATGTGATGGAGTTGTACACGTATGCGTCGTTTGTACGTTGACCTAAGTTACATCTCTCTCCCACACAGGAGGGCTCCAAATGTGCATCGCCCATACACTCAGCTGGAGGATATGGTAGACGAGGAGGTGATTCGGAAATTCAGGCTGGATCGACGTCGGTTGCTGGAGCTTGTGGCTCAATTGTCTCCTCATCTGCAGCCACGTAGAACGTATCCTGGCTCGTTTACACCCACTGCAAAGGTCATGGCGGTACTACATTTCTTCGCTACTGGCACATTTCAGTATACAGTTGGAGGTGCCGGGGGTATGTCACAGGCAATGTTCAGCACGGTTCTTCGGGATGTGTTAACAGCTATGATGCTGTACAAGGATGAGTACATACATTTCCCACGTCCGGAAGAGTTGCCAGCTGTCAAAGCTGGTTTCTATGCACTGGGCCACATACCTCACGTTGTGGGCTCAATTGATGGCACGCACATCGCGCTCATTCCACCACGGGCACGCGAACAAGTGTTCAGGAATCGCAAACACTTTCATTCGCTGAACGTGCAGGTGGTGTGCCTGGCGAGCAACATCATCTCCCATGTGTGTGCAAGATTTCCTGGATCCGCACATGACGCCCACATCATGCGAACCAGCAATGTCCCACGACTCATGGCAAATCTGCCACCCGGTCAAGCGTGGCTTGTTGGTGAGTGTGCAGTGGGGACTCTTGTGATCTCTGTGTTGCATGGGGTACCCACCATATCTTGTTCTGATGTTTGTCTCTGTCATCCCCCTACATAGGCGACTCGGCTTACCCAAACCGGCCCTGGCTCCTCAGTCCCCTACGTAATCCGAGGACGGCGGGTGAAATGCGGTACAATGAGGCACATGGAAGGACACGGAGAGTCATCGAACGTACCTTTGGACTGCTGAAGTCTAGGTTTCGGTGCCTCGATAAGACCGGAGGGGCACTGCCTTACTCACCAGGAAAAGTATGCAAGATCGTGATTGCCTGCTGCATGCTCCACAACCTGGCAGTACGCAATGACATTGAACTGCTGTTGGACCCTGAAGACGAAGGAGTTCCTCGGCCTCCCATCCCACCCATGTCGACTGATGAGGATAGTGGTGAGGAGGAAGGTGTGGACCAGAGGCGCCAGCTCATTGATCGCTACTTCCCTTGAATGTGAGTATCTACCTCTAGTGGCGGTTGACAATGCCTCATGTATGTTTTCTGGTGTTGTGTGGATATGGGGTTATTCAGCTGGGTGTGGTTTGTGATGGTTGCACATGTGTGTCTTCATGTCTTTGGACATAGGAGTGTCCATGATGTGTGTGCTCCCATCCCATGCTTGTGTGATGGTTGTCGTTTGTGTAATGTTGCTGTGCATTGTGTTGTGATGTGTGTGAATCTCTTTACTGACGTGTGTTTGCTGTCTCTGGTTTTCTCTAGGTCACTCCCGCAGCGCCATGATCATGTGCGACTATGATCCCTGTACCTGTTTACGTCTGTATCTGATGGCAATCATGTGAATAAACATGGAGGCAAAACATCATTGTGTGAGTAAATGCAATTTATTGACAGGTTGTGCTTTTGTGCTGGTGAATATTTACAAGTAAGTGGGAGGGAGGGAGTTGGAGTTGTAGGTAATGGCAGATGAAATGTCCGTGCTGACACCACATTGGGGGGTGTCAGGCTAGTCCAGCAGACCAGTGGCAATGATTGTCTATGTGGGACAGGATGGTTTGCAGGGTGAATGTCTGGCACAGGCAGTGGCATTGTCAAGGTCGTCCCCTCTTGGAGCGTGTGCCTGGCGCTCCAACACTGCTCTCAGCAACTTCCTGCCTCGGCCGCCCCCTCCGTCTCGGAGGTGGTACAGAGGCAGCTGGGAGGGCAGGTTGGTGATGGGCCACATCCGTCGCCAGGGGCTCAGGTGGTGGTGGCGGCGGTGGAGGCGGAGGCGGAGGTGACGGGGGAGGCGGAGGTGACGGTGGCGGTGGCGCTGACACACATGGTGGAGGGGGGGGGGGTTGTTCCGGGCAACCCATTCCCTCCACATCGTTGCCTGCTGGCCCATGATCACCAACATCTGGCCAAGGATGCCAGAGATCTCGCGCAGGCTGTTGGTGTTGTCCACTGAGTCCTCGTGAACACGATCAGCGTTTGCCTGGGACCGGTCGTATGAGGCCTGGCACCTGGCAAGAGCTTGTAGGGACTGTGCCACTGGCTCGGGTAGCTGTCCCTCCTCTGACCGGCGGTGTGTGGGTCGCCTGATTGGCAGTTGTCCCGTTGCCTGTGTTTGTGGCCCACTCACCCTGCTTGTGTGTGGGGCCGTTGGACCAGCGTTGCGCGCTGGGTCATGCTGGGTGGCACCGGCAGGAGTCGTGGTGCTGGTGGTAGTGGTGGTAGTGGTGGTACTGGTGGTACTGGTGGTACTGGTGGTGGTGGGGACTGTGCAGATCACAGAGACGGGTGCCGCGGGAGTCACACATGCGACGTTGGTCGGTCCCGGGAGTCCCTGTGAGCCAGATGGCCCTGGCTGCGTGCTTGGTCCCGCTCCATCCTCCGCCCCGGAGCTGCCTGTGTCGTCGTCGGCAGAGAGTCCTGTAGGTGTGGGAGGCGAGGCTGGCGGCCGGGTACTGCTTTCCCCAGTCAGTTGACGATCACCTGAGGGACAAGATCGAGCAGGTCAGTAATGTGGACAGTACATGGTTACATTGATTTGTAGACATTTCTGTTTCCTGTCGCACACACCCCACCCTCCACCACCACCGCCACCCTCCCCGTGCACATGGGGGCCTGTTGGGAGTTGTAGTTTGGGCCTCTCACACACCCCACCCTCCACCACCGCCACCCTCCCCGTGCACATGGGGGCCTGTTGGGAGTTGTAGTTTGGGCCTCTCACACACCCCACCCTCCACCACCGCCACCACCACCGCCACCCTCCCCGTGCACATGGGGGCCTGTTGGGAGTTGTAGTTTGGGCCTCTCACACACCCCACCCTCCACCACCGCCACCCTCCCCGTGCACATGGGGGCCTGTTGGGAGTTGTAGTTTGGGCCTCTCACACACCCCACCCTCCACCACCGCCACCACCACCACCACCCTCCCCGTGAACATGGGGGCCTGTTGGGAGTTGTAGTTTGGGCCTCTCACACACCCCACCCTCCACCACCGCCACCCTCCCCGTGCACATGGGGGCCTGTTGGGAGTTGTAGTTTGGGCCTCTCACACACCCCACCCTCCACCACCGCCACCCTCCCCGTGAACATGGGGGCCTGTTGGGAGTTGTAGTTTGGGCCTCTCACACACTCCACCCTCCACCACCGCCACCCTCCCCGTGCACATGGGGGCCTGTTGGGAGTTGTAGTTTGGGCCTCTCACACACCCCACCCTCCACCACCGCCACCACCACCACCACCCTCCCCGTGAACATGGGGGCCTGTTGGGAGTTGTAGTTTGGGCCTCTCACACACCCCACCCTCCACCACCGCCACCCTCCCCGTGCACATGGGGGCCTGTTGGGAGTTGTAGTTTGGGCCTCTCACACACCCCACCCTCCACCACCGCCACCCTCCCCGTGCACATGGGGGCCTGTTGGGAGTTGTAGTTTGGGCCTCTCACACACCCCACCCTCCACCACCGCCACCACCACCACCACCCTCCCCGTGAACATGGGGGCCTGTTGGGAGCCATGGACATGTTAGTGTGTTGGTGTCCGACGTGCATGGGTTGGGGCGTGGGGGATGTTTCTTCTCAGTTGTGTGAGCCTGACCATGTCGTGCTGATCGTGGTGCTTGGTTTGTACTCACCAGTCTCTTCTCCTTCGTCAAGGCCGTCTAGGCTCTCTGGGTGTAGTATCACCAGCACCTTCTCCTCCCAATCGGTGTAGGGTATGGGCTCCGGGGGTGTGCCACCGCCAGTAAGATTGGCTCTGGCGTGGTTTTTCGCTCGGATGCCCTTGACCCTGGTCTTAAGGTCATGCCACCGCCTCTGAATGTCGTGCTTGGTCCTCGGCACAGTCCCCGACGCATTCACACGAGTGACGATCCTGTCCCACATGTGGTTCTTTTGCGCCACGGTCGTCTGCTGGACTTGGGCCCCGAAGATGTTGGGCTCCACACGGATAATTTCATCTACCATTACCCGCAACTCTGTCTCCGTGAATTTGGGGTTTTTTTTGGGTGCCATGGTGTGTGGTGCTCAGTGTGTGAGTTGAGTGAGTTGGGAGGTGCAGGTGTGTGGTGTGTGATGTGTAGGATTTGTGTGGTGGGTGTTTGTGTGGTAGGGTGGTGGGTGGGTGTCTTCTATGTGATTTTATGTGAGTTAGCAGTGTCTCGAATGGCCCTCTTGCTGGCAGCAATGCTGTGGTGCAAGGGATTGTGGTTGTGTGGGGGTGTCTTTTTATAGTCGTGTCTCGATGGTTGTTGGCAGTCAGGTGGTAGGTGGGCGTGTTGACTTGTGTGCATTATTGGATAATTGGGACGTGTCATGGTGGCTTGTGCTGGGGGGGGGGGCCTTGTCAATGTTCGTATGTTTGCTTAGGACTTGCGGTGCACTTTCATACATTTGTTAGGCGCTAGGGATGTTGTGCGTGTTGGCCTTCCGCCCTGATGCTGTGGTTCTCGTTGCATTGTTTCCGCCGCGGACGTGGATGGCTGTGAGTTCCGTTGTACGGGCGGATTTATCCTAATTGCGGCCACGGAGTATTCTCAGGGATGGCGGTACATGTTTTATTTTCCGCGGTCATTTCCGTCCGCGGCAGTGGTTGTTCATTGGACTCCGTCCGCCGCGGACGGACTTGGTTGTGTTCCGTCCACCGCGGACGGTGTTGGTTGTGTTCCGTCCGCCGCGGTCGGAGTTTCGTGACATGAATATCCTAATCCCAACCGCGGTTTCTCCGCGGCGCAGCCGGGAGTAAAATTTCCCCCACCATGGCGGACAGTACCCATTTCCGTCCGCCATCCTAATCGGCCCCTCAGTGTGGCCTGTCACAGGGGTATTTCCCCATGGGCCCTGGACTCTGTTTAGCGCTGTGATGTAAGGTTGTGTTTGCGCCTGTATGTCTCTCAAGTTGGCGCTTCTCCTGTTAGAGAACAAGGGTTTTTCCACATTCAGGCCATTGGAGTTCAAGATGCGCCAGTTTTTTAATATGAGGCGTCTTATGTTGCGCCAAGGTGTATTAAAAGCCGTGACACAGACTATATTCGTCACGTTGGGTTTTTCCACTTTATGCAAGAGACTCTCCCTGTTCATGGCTCTTTTCCTAGCCCTCTTCACTACTCTCTTTGGATATTGTATTTCACTGAGTTTTCTCGCCAGCAGAGAGGATTCATCCAAGATGTCTGTTTTGTGTGTACAATTTCTCTGTAAATGGACAACTGTCCCACTGGCAAGTTTTCCCCGAAAGATGTGGGGTGGAAGCTCTCAAAAGATAGTAGGGCATTGTTGTTGGTTTGTGGTAAACCAGAGTAGACAGGGTTCCTTCTTTGGGTTTGATAACCAGATCCAAAAAGGGCAGTTCCATTCGTTTGATGGTCAAAGTGAAGTGCAGTAATGGATTTCAATCATTGAGCCAATGTAGAAAATCTCGTACTGATAGTTCATCTCCCCTCCAAATCAAAAGGACATCATCAATGAACCTCTGCCATTATCCGATGTGATGGAACCAGGGGCCGTCTTGGTTTAGAAGTACTCCTTCTCAAAAACACCAACACACAGACGTGCCAGGTTGGGCACAAAGGTACTCCCCATAGAATTACCATGGGTCTGAACGTAGATGGTTCCTTCGAATTCAAAGTAGCTTCTGGTGAGGGCAATCTCTGCTAGGTTTAAAATGAAGGCTCTAGGTGTTTTATATGACCATTCCTCTTCATATTGGAGATCCTCTACAACCCTCAGGGTTTCTCTTTGTGGGATATCGGTGCAGACTGATTAGATATCGAAACCCACCAAGTATTCACTGGAGGGGTCAAACTCCATTTCTTTTATTAGGTTTAGTATGTCATGTGTGTCCTGCAAATAGGCTTTCATCTTCTGTACCAAAGGCTTGAAGTAGAGTCACAAGACTGTGACAATGGTTCGAGTATAGAGCCTATCCCAGAGACAATCGGTCTCCCTTGAGGTGGTCAGGTAGGTTTGTGAATTTTCGGGACTGTATAGAAATACAGGGTCACAGGATGATCATTACAAAGGAAGAGGCCTTCCTGTTGCAAGATCCAATCATTAACTAACCCTCTTCCACTAAGGTGCCTATCGCCCTTTTTATTTCTGCTCTGGGGTCCTTCTGGAGGATGTTAGTTTCTCTGGTCTGATAGAATCTCAAACATTCATCTGTGTAGGTTTTCTTGTTTTGTATGACTATTGCTCCTCCTTTATCAGACGGTTTTATTACAAGGTCTGGATTCCTTCTCAATTGTTCCAGGGCTTCCTTCTCCTCCTTGTTCAGATTCTTAAAGGATTGACATTGTTTCTTGCTGAGCTCCTCAATGTTGTGGTTCACAGCCTGTTTGAATGCTGCTACCTCTAAGGGTAAAGAAGAGATGGAAGTTTGATTTTGGGCACAGAGTTGTATCCCTTGCAGGTGCTCTATTGTTCCCCTTTCCTTCAAAGAACATTTTCAATCTAATGTTCCTGAAGAATTCTGCTAATTCTTGCTGTGATTGAAAACTGTTCAAAACATTTGTGGGCACACAACCTAATCCCTTATTCAGGAGGTTCTCTTGGGGTGTAGTTAGTGGCATGACTGTGAGGTTGACCACTAGTACCTTCCTGCTCGTCCCGGGACCCTGGTCCAGTGACATGCTCCTTGTTACCCACTGGTTTAGGTCCTCCCAGGGTACCCTCTGCTGTCCTTTCTGTCTTCCTCTGCCCCTTCCTCTGTCTAAAATAGGGTTGTGGCTGTGGAAATTGGGTGTTCTGGAAGCCTTTCATCTGTTGTAGTGGAGGCAACATCATTGGACACCCATACCCTTGGTTCATATAGCCTTGGTAAGGGACAGTGTACATCGGGCATGGTCCATGTTGGAAAACCAGCCCTCTCCCCCTCCTCCGCAGGTTATATACATTGTCGCTGCTGACACTGTTGCTACTTTGTGTCTACCTCTCTCCTTCCTTCCTGGAGACCCCTTTTCATGTCCTCTTGTTTTTGTTGGACATATTCATCTCTTATATAGGGGTAGACCTTTTCTTTAGTATAACGTTTTAAATCCTTCTGCAATTTTGGATTGCTTCAGGTACTCTTTGTATTCACCAGTTCCCTGTTGATTTCCTCCAATTTCCGTTTGTATGTAGCTATTATCACATTTGTCTTCAAACCCTGTTCGTTGGCTTGTATATGATTGATCAATGTGTCAGCAATCCTTTTTGCAGTGTTAACAATAAGGATTAACCAATCCATCATTCACTTCCAGGCAATAAGTGCCCGGTCTTTAAAAAAGGTAGCATCTTCAAGGAAAATCAAGGGTTCATTTGTTACTAGTAAACGTTAAGATGCTGCGTTTCCCCTCAGATACTCTGTCAGGATTGCTCAATGTAAGATAGTCTTGACGTGTTTTTTTCAATTCTAAAAGTGTGTCCCAGCCTTCTCCCTGGGTGAGGACCTGATTGATTATTGTGTCACCCAGTAGAGAGGGTCCTGATAAAATTTCTGCTACCGCTTACTCACCATATGATAGGCCTTGTTCCTCTGCCATGGTGGCCAGTGGTACTAGCAAAACTCAGGGTGGAATATGGACTCAGTATTAAAGTAGGCCGTTACCTGTGTCTAAATTGCCCACTTGCACTTCCCCTGCCGCTCAGCTGCCACGCTGTCTAATAAATCCACTCAAGAAGGGGTAAGAGGTTACCTTCCTACCCGACCTCCCCAGTCAAAACACTATCCATACAAAAAAGAGGTAGGAATGTATGTTGTGGCTCAATTATTTAGTGTATGTGGCGTGTGCTCTGTGCGAAAAGACTAGTCTAGAACTGCCATGTCAACCTGGCAAGTACACCCACTTGCCAGGCCCTAACCTTCCCTTTTCTTACATGTGAGTCGCCCCTAAGGTAGGCCCAAGGTACCCCTGTCTGCAGGGTACAGTGCATGTGAAAGGTAGGACATGCCCTGATGTGTGTGGCAAGTCCTGATAGTAAAACACCGCCTATTTCGTTTTTCACAATTGAAAGGCTATCTGTCCCATAGGATAGAATGGGGAGTACACTTATAACATCTTATGAAGTATAACTGCCCATGGGAACAAGATTGGAGAGTAGAGTTTAGTATGCCTGAACTCAGAATGTATAGATGCATCTTTTAGTAAGGATGATTTTTACATGCTAGGTTTGAAAAAAACACTTTTAGAAAGTATGTATTTTCTTGCTTAGCCATCCAGTGTGCCTCAGCAAGGTCTGTGTATTGACTGTCTTGTTTTGGATTGACAGGGGCTGGGGATGTGCATTCTGTTCAGACAGCCACTTGGGGGTGAGGTGTGTCCTGCCTTTCCAGGGTAAGTCAGGGCTGGGCTGAATAGACCTGGGCTGCATTTAGAGTAGATGGAGGAGATTCCTTTCAAACCTGAATGGGCCTGATCCGCCTTGGACAATGCTGTCCTCACCTCCTGCCAGGAAGCTGCACCAGAGAGGACAGAACCGGTTTTGGCTGAGCACAGACACTCTCTGACTCCAGAGAACAAAGGATTTTGTACAATAAAAAGTGGCACCCAGACCCCTGAACGTTAGATAACTTTTGGATTTCAAGAGGAACCTCTGCCAAGGAGAAGAGCTGGAAGAAACTGGAGGAGTACTGCCCCTTTGCTGTGTGCTGTCTGGGGTTGGCCTGCAGTAGCTGTTTCTGCTAAGGAGAGGAACTGTGTGTGTTAACTGCTTGAAAACGTATCTCCAAAGGCTTGGAAGGGGAGCATGCCCCCTGTTCAAGAGGTCTCAGGAACAGCAAAGACCTCACCATCCTTCTGGGCACCATCTCTGGAACCGCTGGTTTCAGTAGCTGCAGAAGAAAAGGATAACCGACTCTGTCACTGTGTTCTGAATGCCCCGCAGAAGGCACCGCCGCACTTTGTACTGCTTCCTTGGTCTCACCGACGCCATCTTGACGATCATCACCGAGCCGCTGCTCACACCACGTCCTGTGGGCACCAGAATCCTCACCATCTCACTTCACCCCGCCTGGACGTCACCAACACCGTGGCTGCCCAACCCGAACTTCGACCAGCTCCGTCGCCGGCACCGCAACCTGCCAGCACCGCATTAAGCACTGCCTCACCCTGTACCATAAGCCTTGGCCTCACCGATGCCGCCTGGACGACCGTCACCGAGCCGCTGCCTACTCTGCATTGTGAGGGCTCCGCACCCTGCATAACTTCCATTTTGCAATTCAACCACAATGGTTTCCCTGAGCTGTACTGTTTTCGAGCCTGGTGACGCTTTAGCTGACCCATACTGACGCTGTTGGCTGGAATTGTTATGTTGTTTTCAGCATTGCGGTGTCCCCAGACAGAGCGACCGACTCGGAAGAACTGTGTTTTTCAGCTATTTTTATCTTACAAAGTAACTATTTTTACAATATTGAATGTCGGATTTTTGTCATTTTTGGTCTTGTTGGTTTAGACAAAGTTTTGCTTATTCTTCTAAACTGGTGTGGCGTTCATTTGTAGTTTTTTCAATGTGTTACTGTATGCATGCACAAAAACTTTACACACTGCCTCTGAGATAAGGCTGTCTGCTGGTGCCAAGGTACCAAGGGGGGTGAGCAAGGGTTATTTTGGAAGTGTATCCCCCTGACCCTGACTAGGAAGAAGGGTTCCTACTTGGACAAAGGTGCAAACCATTGCCAACTAGAGGCCTCCATTTCTAACACCCATGCACACACACAGTTGCAAACACTCTGCCCGGTCACTTGGGGGAGAAACCATGCAGCAAAAGTGCTGTTTCCACTCAGTGGAACACTGGACTCGTGTGAAGCAGCACATGCCATGTGCAACAAATAGCTGATCAGTTTTGCAAACCGAAGTCGGCATATACAATTCTTTTCACTTTTACACAGCGCATTGCATTGGTTCTATGTGGTGGCATAAAACCAATGCAGAGCGCTGTGTGAAAGTGAAAGAATTATGTATATTGACGTTTGCTCGCAAAAGTGATCAGCTATTTGTTCAATATTCTTTCAAGAGCCAGATAAGTGGGTTTTGTTATTAAAATCAGATTCCACTGAATAAAAAAATTGTGTTTTTTTTTTCCAGAGGAATCCGCTTAAATACAATACCACTTATCTGGTGCATCTAAGAATATCACACAATATAGCAAGAAAGGTCTAAAAATGTTCATGAGTCTGGCTTGACAGATCACCACAGCTCTAAACACCCTGCCAGAGGTTGGGGAGGGGGTCTCTATGTCCACCTCCAGATCTTCCCCTAGCTACTCGTGTGTGGATGCCCCCTCTGTTTCAGTGATTCTGGTTCATTGGTGCCCAACACTTGGTCCTCCTCTGAGTCCGAAGTAATTGTTGGTCGCACAGAAGCGCCCTGTCTCCGCCACGGCATGTCAGTATAACTTTACGACCGTCTCAAACCCTTCCGCCTGGGCTACTGCTTGTCCTTCCACAGCGCAAGGGCGGGAGTCAAGCCCATTCTCCCAGCGTCCCAGCAGTCTGGGGTGCTCCTCCAGTCAGGTCCAGGCTTCCTGAGGTGTCAGGAAGAAGTAGGATTTTCCATGGAACAAAACTTTAAGCTTGGCCGTGAACATTGGCATGCATTGTAGCTGGAGGACTCGCAGTCTAGCCTTCATCGCATCAAAGGTGCCTCTTTGTTTCTGCACTTACCTGGTGTAATCAGGAAATATCAGTATTTTAGAATTGTCATGGCGCACTTTCCCAGTTTGCACCCCTCTATTAAGATCATGGCTCTGTTGTGAAAGTTCAGAAATTGAGCAATCATATTCCTGGAGGGTGACCTATGTGGGGTCCCCCCTCCACCCCCAAAGTGTATGGTGCGCCCTTTCTATGACAAAGCAGGAGGAAAATGTGTCCTGGGGAGGAAGGAGTGTAGCCACTTATCCAAAAACGTCACCATGTCAGGGCCCTCAACCCCTTTGGGAAATCCTATAAAACATAGATTGTTCTGAAGGGGTAGGTTTTTGGCACCTTCCAGTCACCACAACACGTACTTAGTGGTAGCCTGGGACTCAGTGACATCCTTGAGGAGAGTTGTGACAGTGTCATTACTGATATCCTTGACTCTGAAGAGGAGACTCTTTCGGCCACATTACAGAGATCTTGACGTAACAGGGTAACCTCCGAGCATACTTCGCCGACTCTTCCCTTCAGCGCCTCTCAGGAAGACTGTATGGCCAGGAGCAGGGCTGCGTTATTGGGCATGGGTTGCGGGGCAACTTCTGGCAGAGGGGGGAAGTCACTACCCTTGCATATCGGTCAAGCCACCCTTGGGGGGTAGATTTCAGGGCCCTGTCCTTAGCCATTGATGTCACTGATGTGTATCTCCTGTTTAGTGTCAAGGCGCCATTTGCTTGAAACCAGTAGCAGTACATTGGTGCAGCCATCGTAAACTTTTAAGCTAGTATTACCTGACACCGAACTGGGCCTTGAAATTAAGTTTTACTGCAAAGGAGAAGCCAGTGTGACTGAGGCCGCTATGAAAACCTTCACACAGAGGGCCAGCCAGGCTATAGAGACCGTACACATTAAAAAGCAAAACTGACTTTCACAGAATGAGGCATTCAAAGATAATTCCATCCTTTTTACAGAAGTGTTGGATCCTCATGCTTTAATTAGTAATGCTCAGTGTTATAGGCACTGTTCCTATCCATTTGTATTGTAGTCCCTCGACCCAAAGGACTAGTAAGCCCCAGAAAGTTCTCACCCAGCTAAAAATCAGCTTGCCATAGCAAGTCGGCGAGAGGAATTTTCGAGGCCTGGAGTGTGGGTATATCCACTGTACCAAGTGTACCAGAAGCAGAAATACTTCATTTTGTATCAGAATCATCTACTGATTTAACTGCCGCAACTACAGTTACTACTGTTACAGTCATAGAGCCGAAGTCACTCGAAAGAGAACCAGTGCCCAAAGAAATGAATGTATGACAATTGAAGACAGAATTTGAAGAGATACTGAGGGATATGATTGGCACAGAAAAACTGAATACATATAATGAGACTGATTTGAAATATTTGAGCAAGGGATCTGCTAGGCAGTCCTGTGAAGCTTAAAATAAATTGGAAACCCTGGCTGAGGAGTATGGAACTGATTTAAACAGAAATAAAAATGTGTGAAAGAATTTCAAGATTGGTGGTGAGTGATGAAAGAAATTATATCACCAAGTTTGAGAGTGCCCATTAAGAAAATAATATATCCTACAAACGAAAGGCGAGAACTAAAGAAGTTCAAGGATTGATGTGCAAGAAAAGAAGGAGAGAAGGTGAAACAGAAAAGTCAACAGGTGAAGTTGAGCACGAGACTAGTGGGAGTGAGTTGGAGACTAGAGTAACTACTGAATTACCTTTGAGAAATGCTTGGAGGAGTGTATGTGCATGGGCCTGTGTCTTGGAGTTAATCTGATCACCTTTCGTTTGCAAAACACTTCACCAAGCTGAGAAAGAATAACGGGAGGGAAGGCTTGAAGATACAGAAAGGATTGTGACTGAGTCAAAGTTGCTTTAAGAAGATTTGAGCATGTTGGTTTCAAGTTGTCGTTCCCAGGGATTTGTGGATGGAGTGCAAAGGGGTCTTAAACTGGCCCAAACAAGAAAGCTTGAGAACAGCCCAAAATGGTCCTTCTTCAGTCATTATAGCAAAATACAGGGAGGTGATTGAGCATCTAAAACTGAAAGCTCCCCAGAAGAAAGTGAATTCCTCTAAAAGTATGAGGGCTTCACAAGAGTCCAAGGAATCAATACATCCTTATTATGAGAGGTTAATGCAGATTTACAGACAGAACAATAGGATAGAAGACCTAGCTTGCGAAGGTCTTAGTGAATTTGTTTCAGTGCTTGTGCTTGGTTTGCACCCGGAGCTTAGTTCTCAAAGAAAGCAGAATGGAAACCTCAAGCAGACAAAATCTGTGGATGAGATCCTGAAGATTGTGAAGTATTGAAGTGATACTCAGGAGGCCAAATATTAAAGAAGGGTACATTATGGCACAGACAAAGCTCGCTTGGGGAAGTTGGCAGATGAGCTCTTCCATGACAGATTCTGGTATTCGTTCCATTCAAAGTATGAATATTGGGGCACAAGGAGTTGGTGTTCAAGGTGGTGGTCGGCATCCACTACTAGGGAATGTTGTCACCAAAGACACAGAGGTTTTGCTGATAATTTGCGTGTGAATGTGAGCATTAGCACCTTGAAAAAGAGTACCATATGCCATATCTGTAACAAGTTTAGACATTAGGGAAAAGTCTGAAGACCCCACAGGTGTCCTGTAATTCAGGGTTGGTCTATTATATAGACCACCTAATGGTAGTGTCCAAAAGAAAAGAAGGGGGAGGGCTAGACACATTGCTTTGTTAAATTCTCTTGCAGAGAATGGATACAAGGTGTCTCCCACTAAGCGCCAGCACTGACGAAAAGAGGTCATATATTTGCGACATCACATTGAGAAGAGAGTGAGAAAGTAGACCAAAAAGCACGTCTCCACAATTATAAGAAGAAACCCACCCACAACTCAAAGCTAAGTGCTGTTGTTCCTGGGAATAATGGCTACTAACAACAGTGGATTCCTAACTTTTCTCTAGTGTTAAAGCCTCTACAGGGGCTTACTCACAATGATGTGAGTGGTCTGGTACCCTGAGATAACAAAGGCATAAGTGCCTGCCTAGATCTCTGAGACGCACTCTGTAGACACCAGCATTAGGAATCCCAGATTATGAGAAGGATTTCTTTTTATTCTGTCATTAACGTGGCGAGTGAGCATTGTCTGTTTTGGCACAGACCCATGCAGAAGTGAAACGGATAGTGGCTTACTTTTCAGCCACACTGGATCCGGTTGGATAAAATAGGTCGCATAAGTCTGTGTGAGGATCCAGGAGAGTGAGGGAGGTGTAATGGATTACATTCACTTTGTGAGGGTTGCCACTCAGTTGAGATTTTGCTGTCTTGTAATCACCATATGACAAAACAGCGGTTTAACCAAATATGAACATGTAATCTTGGCAACTGAAAACATTTCCTTCATATGAGGCACTGTTCTGAATCCCGCAATACTTTTGCCATTTCCTGGTCAGAATGTTGAAGAGGAGGATTTTGAACATGACTGTGTGAATGCTACTGGGTTATGTACCAAGCCAAGACCAGACATACTGAATGTACCACTTGAATCAGCTAATTTGACAATTTTTTGTAGATGGCTCTTATTTAGGAGACTTTATGGAATGTTGGGAGCTGTATATATAGCTGTGAACATATTAAAGCACTGCATTTACCGAGATACATTTCTGCTTTGAAATGTACTGCACACAAGAGTGGCGAACACCTGGTCACAATGGGCAATCGATATTCTGATGAAGTGGCCAGATACTGTGTTCTTGAGTCCAACTCATTCAATTTGGATGAATCATGAATCATGTAAATCTGACAATGTAACCAGTATGGAAAACTGACAATGAAATCTGTATGGTTTTGACAACAATCCAAACATTTAATGGACTCAAAGAACTCCAACGAGAAGCGCCTAAGAATGAAAAAGAGAAGTTGGCAAGAGTGGGTTGCACCAAAGATGTAAGTGATAAGTGGGTTTCAAATCATGGCAGGCTAATGATATCCTATTCTCTGTTGCCTGCAGTGGTCTGATACTTTCATGCTAGCACGGTAATAAAATATCATAAAGTTCAATGCATCCCTAGAAGATTACGAATTCTCCTTAAATCAATCCTATGTAAAAACAGCAACAGGTTCACTGCACACTGGTATGCAATAAGTGCTCTTTAGATCTGATATTATTGATAGTAGAGGAACTATCTAAACTACTGGAGGAACTTAACAAAGTAGTGATTCAACTCAAACAAAACGAACTGAGAAAATGGCAAAAGACAAATGGGAAAAGACACTAACGGACATAAATATTCAACTTGAACAATACGCAAAAGAAATAAATTAAAGAAGAATTTGAAAATGTAAAAGATATACGATTGATTACAAGTTGGGGGTGGTATACATTGGGCGGAAGTGTATGCACGCAGACAATATCAAAAAACATTCTCCTTAAGTTTCCTCGATGGTAAAACTTCTTCCTCTGATGAATAGCAACCACAAACACATAAAGGTCGTCAAAATAACAAGAGAAAGCGACCAACCGGTTTAAAACATTTCCACCAAGGGGTACCTTTTTTAGAGCGAGGCTAAGACATGCCCATCAAACCCAGAGGGGGAGGGGGCACAAAACAAACAGACCAACCAATAGTAAAATCAACCAGGAGCCAGAAACCATAGTAATCAACAGCTCAAAATACAATTTAACTACATTCCGACCTTTTAAAAAGGTCCTGAGGAAAGCCAGATTTAGTTTAAGGCACTGGCTGAAACATGTCGACCAACTGATGGATGTAGGAGGTAGTAACTCGCCTCCCTTAAACATCCCCAAGCCTTATTTTAACCGCTGAAGGGGGCCCAGTTATTAAAATTTAATTTACCCTCGGGTACTGGGACCCTCGCCAAGCCGTTTTAACTCACACTTCATTTTACACCTCACACTGCACTCTCAGTAAAATACCAGCTCCGCTGTAATCAGGCGTCGCAGCACACCCGGGACACATTAGGTGCCACTGGGTGGGCCCGATGATGAAGCATGCCACCAACCAGGTTGGTGGGTGAGGGCTTCATGAACTCACCAACGAGGTGCCCATGACAAATCTAATCAGAGTCCTAACAATGTTGGTCATATTTAAGCTAGTCTCTTTTGATAACACATATCAACCACGGGGACTCGGACTAGCTTTCTAGTCCTCTCTCTCTCTCTTGATACGCGCACACTTTTCATTATACCATAGCTACATTGAATAGAATAACGAGAATTAGATTCAATTATCTGTTACTTCCATGGGAAATTGTGCTGCACTGTCATATGCAAATCTTTTCATGCATAGGTTAGAACTGGACAACATTTCCTCAAAACAAAGTTGGCTGGAAAGTGTGATTATTTTCCGAATAAACATTGATGATATTTTCCTAATTTGGAAGGTAGATCATATCGGTTTAACAAATGCTATTGAGATTCTGAATACCATCAATGAAATTATAGAGTTTACTTTCACCATGAGCACAGAAATGATCATCTTTCTAGAAGTGGAAGTAACACTACAAAATCGACGATTAGCAACCAATGTCTTTACCAAGCCAACGGACCACAACAATCTACTTTACTACACTAGTTTCCATCAAATGCCTCTGAAGAGACATTTACCCTACTCTGAATTGCTCCGATTGAAATGCATATCTTCCAGTGAAATTCTATAACAAAAGTCAAGCTAAGATAATTACCAAGTTTAAACAAAGAGGATACCCTGATCACATTACACAATCTGCCATAAATAGAGCAGACACCAAGGATCGAGTGAGCTTACTTGAAAATAAAGCAAAATCAAAAAATCAGATGTCAGATCTGTATTTGTATCTAAATTTTCTACCAGGAGTCAAAAAGTAAAAAGTATCATCTTGAAATATCGGCCTATGTTACAAAGAGAAACCGAATTCAAAGGCATATTCAAACATCAACCTCTCTTTGTATACTAAACGTCAAAGAATCTTAAACAACTTCTTGGCAAAACCAGTGAGCACAAAAAACAGACATACATGGGAACTATACCCTGTTTCAACTGTGGAAGTTGCAATAACCTAATCAATGGTACAACCATTATGTATCCCACTCAGGGGACGCCAATTAAACTACAAACTACGGCAACATGTGACACAAGCAATGTTATTTATCTGCGTAAATGCCCATGTGGACTGGTACACGATGGAAAAACTGAACAAAAAATTAAAACCAGACTCACAGAACGTAAAAGGAATATACATACCAAAAATCCTGAATCTACAAACTCAGTACATTTTAATCCTCACAATCACAACATTAGTCAACTTGGATTCCTGCTATTAGAACAAGTACCACTTAAAGAAGGAAGAGACAACAGCAAATATCTGCTCTAAAGGGAAATCTACTGGATATTAGAACAAGTACCACTTAAAGATGGAAGAGACAACAACAAATACCTGCTCCAAGGGGAAATCTACTGGATATTAGAACAAGTACCACCTAAAGAAGGAAGAGACAACAACAAATACCTGCTCCAAGGGTAAATCTACTGGAAGAATCGCTTGGACTCAATAAGCCCCAAGGGACTGAACAAACGGATGAACTTTAAGCTCCCCTTTTGTCTACCTTTATTGTGAACTCGTCAACTGCTTCATATCGAGGCCACTCTTCAATTTGTATATTTAATTTGTATATTTAATTTATGTTATTTTTTAATTCTTCCCCAATTTTCCCAAACACAAAGTAGCATTGGATATTTACTCATATTTATTTAGAATATTAACATTTGTTTCCAACAGGAAGCATGTACATTGATATTCAACTTAGGCTGAAAAAGACTGGCCACCTGAATTTGTTAGGGAGTGCCCACATGGCGAGGAAGTAATTATGCCACACTTCTCAAATCACATTCCTATTCATAAAAAACCCCCACATATGCCAGAAAATGGGCTGTGGCGCAAGCTCCAGCATTATATAAAAATCATACAGGATGGGATGAGGATTTCCCTCACCATAAAATCCAGTTAAAAATCAACCTACTGCACAAAGGCAGTATCCAGTTAAGCAAGAAGCTAAAAAACAAGTCAGGGAGATTTTAAATCAACTTGAATACCAAGGGATGATTGAAACATGCACCTCGTCAATGAACAATCCTTTGTTTCCTGTCTCCAAACCAGACAATTCATATTGTCTAGTTTTGGATTACAGACACTTAAACTCCTGTTGCAAAACATTTGTAGTACAAAATGCACATAGTGCAGCACTGATGAATAACATTGTGCCGAAAAAATATAAAACCACATTAGAAATTTCAAATGGGTTTTTCGGTCAAAACATTGCACCTGAAAGCAGGCATTTGACCGCTTTCTCAATTATGGGGACACAGCGACAATGTTGCCGTCTCCCCCAAGGATTCAAGAATAGTCCAGGGTTATTTTCAGCCAGAGTAACAGAGTTACTACAAACGTACGATGATGAGGCATTATCATATGTCGATGACATCTATCTTACAGATGATGATTTGGACGTGCACTTGAAAAGAGTGAACACCATCATGCTTGGGTTTGCTTCTGAAGGGTACAAATTAAATTTTAAGAAATCACGAATTGCCCACCTCAACGTCCTATTCTTAGGATACGAGTTATCAAGTGAAGGCAAAAGCCTGGCAGAAAACTTTCTAGAGAAATGTGCGCTGCTCCAAACTCCAAGAACGCTGAAGAACTTACAGTCAATTCTAGGTTTCCTGAATTTTGGAAGAACATATGTTCTGAATTACGCAGAAAGGGTTAAACTGCTCTACGAACTAATCAAACCTGATTTCAAACCAACTAATTGGACTAAAACGCACCCAGAAATTTTGCGTTCAGTGCAAACAGACATGTTAGCAAAAACACAATTAGATACACGTGATAATACACACAACCTTGTGATCCGAATCATCCCAGGGAGATGCGGATACACGTACCAGACTTTTAATAAAGGTGAAAAGGTACGAATAGCATACAAATCCCACTTGTACACACACGCGGAAATAAAATTCACTTCTACAGAAAAAATTCTGACAGCGGTTCAAACTGCAGTAGCAAAGGAGAGAGCCCTGGCACAGGGTCAACGCATAATGATCGTTACACCTGTACCTGCCTTACAGGCAGTGACAAAAGCAAGCATTCCCAATGCAAAAGCTTTACATCCAAGATGGATACAATGGGTTAACTCTCTTGCTGCAACAGATGTTGAATACGTGTTTGATCCCTACTTAAAAACACAAGAATTCCTACAATACGAGTACGAATGTCCCCTGCCGACCGAGATTCTGCCTCTAGAACATTACGGATGTATAATCTATACAGACGGATCAGAGCAGCCTGCATTTGGGGGTAAACAAGCCTATAGTGCTGCATGCGCGATCGTTAAAGGTCATTGGCGCAAAAGGTAAATTCAGACCTATGGTCACTAAAACTGAATCACTCGGAGACTGTACAGCTCAGCGAGCTGAACTACAAGCTTTTAAGATGGCGCTTGAAAATACCGATCGCGAATTCCCCACACTAATAGTGTGCGATTCGCATTACTGCGTACAATCTTACAATGAGTATCTACAGAAAAGGGTTCAAAACGGTTTCAAAGACGCAAAAGGTGGCACAAATAAGCATAAAACTCTTTGGGAACAAGTAGTTCTTTTGCAGAAAGAACTACAAAAGACTCACGTGATTCATACACTGAGTCATCAACGTGATGGCGTTCACGTTGCAGGGAATTCATTGGCTGATGAAGCCGCGAAGGCAGCTGTGCAAACGGCTTCCGTAGCTGGGATCACTCGGTCAAAAACAAAAATAGACAGAGAAATAATGCAAGCTGTCACTGCTTCAGTCAAAGACAGTGGTAAGATACTCCCGAAAGGCTTTCCAGTAAAGTACTTATATATAACTGATGCAAATAATGTTCCTTTTGCTCAAATCCCTGGAGTGGGGGATAGGGCAATTCCAAACATGGAACATAGGTTAGGACTAATCTTAGCAGCACATGAAGGACTAGCGTCTGCACACGCAGGGGTTTCCGCCAAAGTATCATTATTAAAACAAAGATATTGGTGGCCGCGCATGAGGAAACAAACTAGAAATTATGTTCTAGAATGTGAAATATGCCAGTAAATAAAAGTTTCAACAGTGAAACGACCTGCACAGACGCCCCTTTTTATTTCAGATAAACCACTCGCATGCGTTTACCTGGACCACTGTGGTCCCTTAACAAGGGATGGCAACTATAAATATATCATGGTCGCAGTGGATTCCTGCACAAGATTTATTTGGATGTGGCCCCAGCGCTCGGCTGATGCCAGAACTGTTATAAATTTGCGAGTCTTTATCGGCACATACGCAATAGGCACGCTACATTCTGACCATGGTCCTGCGTTCAGCTCTCGAGCTTACAAGGAGGCCATTGCTAGTTTGGGCGTTGCATTGCGGTATTCTAGTCCCTTCCATCCTGAGGGTAATGCGGTTGTGGAAAGAAAAAACCGTGACATAAAGCAATCCATAACAGCTAAGGCACAGCTTTCCAAACTGTGTGGCGCGACACATTACTGTGTCGCGCCCCAGCCGTAGGTGTGTCGCGCGATGAGATGACTTCTGCCGGGAATCGGCAGAGTCGAGCTGCAGGGGCTCTTAGAAGTGGTGAAAAACAACAAAGCACTATTAACATGCGCAAGGCCTTTAAAGACCTGTGAAGTGCTCGGGAGCGGCTGTGAGCGGCCACGGGCTGCCACACATGACGGGGGGGGATGAGTGGGGGCTGCATGAGTAATGGTACACATTATTCAATTGTGCAGCAAAAATGCCTTTGCGTGAGCACAAGTGCATTTTATTATTTTGTTCCTCCTTTGGGAAAATATTTTTCCTCTCATTGTCACACCTAAATTGGTTAACTGCTGCCAGAAATAAATCTCTGATTTCCTGATTCCACTATATTTTCTACATTTTCATGAGCATGTCCACCCTGGAACTCCCACGCCCTGCCCCTGGAGAGGATTTACTCATGCGCACTGGTACAAGAAACGGGCAATATTTTGCCCGAATAAATGAATCCGTGCATGCAAATTCGCCGCTTGTGAAACCCAAAAGCGAGTTTGCCGCCATAAATTGAGCCATTTGCAAGTGAAAATTGAAATGACAAATGCCAGCCATTTGGCTCTGTGAGTCAGACCTGACATTTTAAATCGATATGCAGATAAAGCACCTTCTGCTCAGCCAGTGGCGTCATGAGCCCGCCCTCCCCCTTCCCCCTATTATCTTTATCAGCCACAGACCAGGATTGCCCTTGTGCCACTAAAATGTCACTGAGTTCTTTATGGGCAGTTTCCATCACCAGGTTTTCTGATAGCTGCTCATACATGATGTAACATATAGGGGATGTGGGTCAAGGAATGAATATTGGAAGGAGCGGTGGAAGGAAGGAAGGAACGAAAGATGGAAGGAAGAGAAGAAACAGAAAGTAACAAAATGTGGAAGGAAGGGAGAGAGGAAACAGAAAGGAAGGAAAGGTGGAAGGAAGGGAGGAAACAAGCAACAAAAGGTGGAAGGAATGGGAGGAAACAGAAAGGAAGGAAAGGTGGAACGAAGGGAGGGAGGAAAGAGAAAGGAAGGAGGCGTAGTTACATAATTTAAGTGACACTGCTGTCAGGGGATTTACTTACCTTGTGGCAGGATACCGCAAGGACAGGCTTCTAGGAGCCCCACCCTGCCTGCAGTCTACCGGCACATGCTGCACGCACAGATGGTGGGGTCGGGATGAATGGCTGTGCGCGCATCCCTGTGTCTTTCCCTATATGTGCTTTCATACTGTTGTGTGTGTGTGCGTCAATGAGTTGGTACCTTCGGATTTGCTTCCAATTGCCTCTCGGCATGGTGTGGTAGTATTTAACATGCACATCCCTGCGCTACCTGTTTTTTTGTGTTAGTATGTTGTGTTGTTAGCATGTCGTGTGTTTGTGTTAGCAAGGCGGCACACTTTTTCGTTTTTGCTCATTCATGTTTGTTTGATCCAGGCATTTCTTTGACAGTTTTTGAGCATGTTTGTGACTATAATTTTTATGTCAGGTACTTTATTCCCTGCACTTGCCCGGATGCATTGGCCTCTGTATGTGTGTCTGTGATTGTGTGTTTTTTGTATGCGCATCTGCCCATGTGCGTGCACTGATTTGTGTATTTTTACTCTCTCTGTGCGTGTACCTCTGTTCTGTGTAGGGGTATTTGGTCGTGTTTCTTTTTGTGTTCTTGTTTCTTATCGGAGTTTGTCTGCGTGTGTGTGCACCGGTTTGTTCTGTGTGCTCCTGGGACCATGTCTGTTTACATTCATGTTTAGACTTTCCAGCCTGCATTTATTTGCCTTCCTGTTTTTTTTGTTTCTGAACCTTTTTAGGTCTCGCCCTGGAATTCGCATCCGAAGGATGCGTCCAGGGTCGGAGACTTATAGCGAGCTGACACGGGGGAATGACGGACAAAAAACTGTCACGCGCTTCTCCCCGGCTGGATTCAGCTGCTTGCACGCGCACCAACATTCACGCATGCGCACATCACAGGCACACGCATACACAGCACTCACGCATGCGCACATACACACGCGCTGCTTACTTTCACTTTGCAACCCCCCCACCAGTCATCGTTTTTTTTTACACACACACGCATGCATGCATACATACACACACACAGACACACGCGCACGCACAGGCACACACGCACACACAGGCACACACACAGACACACACGCGCGCGCGCGCACATGTCCCCTCCCCCCCTCACACCCCACTCACCGAGTTCTTTTCGTGTGTCCCTCTCTCCTTCCCTCTCTCCTTCGGCAGGCAGCGGCAGGCAGCGGGTCATCCTCAGCAGCAGGCGGGGCTCTCCACGAGCACAGGAGCCCCGCTAGCTGACACGCAAATCTTCCGGCAATCTTCCGGCTGACGGGCACAGGAGCGCGGGGTAGGCTCCCGTCTGCTTCCTGTCTTTTTGCGGCCCCGCCCCCGTCCCAACACAGGTTGCCTGGCTTCCTGTTCGAGCCGGGCTGCGGCGGTGAGTTTTTGCTTTTCCTTGTTGTATTGGAGCCGCAGTCATGCATTTTTAATTCACTGTAAATATTGCAAACAACCAATTTAGTAAATGTCATCTCTGCAGACGTAGAATGGCCGGTATTAAAAGATCAATGTTCTGCTGGCATACTACAGCGTTTATTGTTCAAGACAGGGACGGCGGCTGTTAAGTGTTCTACTTCATGGAAACGTGACCCCGGCTGCGGTGGTAACGCACCCCTGCAGGATCAGTTTCCTCCGAGAAGCTCCATTTAAAGTTGCAAGCAGGGGGTGCGTGGCGCAGAGTTTGCAGACATGTCATCTCTGCAGACGTAGAATGGCCGGTATTAAAAGATCAATGTTCTGCTGGCATACTACAGCGTTTATTGTTCAAGACAGGGACGGCGGCTGTTAAGTGTTCTACTTCATGGAAACGTGACCCCGGCTGCGGTGGTAACGCACCCCTGCAGGATCAGTTTCCTCCGAGAAGCTCCATTTAAAGTTGCAAGCAGGGGGTGCGTGGCGCAGAGTTTGCAGACATGCTGTCATCATTTTGTTGCATTCAGAAAGGAAAATCTCAAATCCCTTTTGCCTTTTTACCTTCTGTTTGTGTGTCCGTGTAATGATTGTGATAAGAGCATTTAACCAACATTGCTGCCTTTCACTGCAAGGGAGCAGTCTTGCTCTTCTTCTTGCATCCCTGACGTTTGTGAAATCGTTTCGTAGGATGGAGTGAAAATGACAAACAAATGTAGAACTATAGGGTGGTGATTGCGTGTATGAGTAAGAAAGAATGAAGAGCCGCCTCTAAATCGCATTTAAACCAAGGGTTTCAGTTAACAATACAATAACCCTGCACAAATCGTGGCTCTCAGTAAGTTGGCTGCAGTAACTTTAAAAAATATATATCTGGTAATGTACAATATATACTTTAAAAGGAAATCACAGACATCGATATTTTAACTGGAGGCCCTTGTTCTCATGTTGTAAGGTTTAATTTCATAGTCTAATACTTGACTGAATTAATATCACAGCTCAGCCGGTGCCCTGTTCCTTTCTATTACCTGTACTACCCATGCAAGAAGCGCGTCTCCAGGTAATCTGCAGGATTGAAGTAACTCAATCTGGGTTGATGGGTGTTTGTTTATGCACCAGCAGCCTGTGTGGTCTCGTTGTGCCCGCCAGGACCTGTGGCTTTCAGGGGAGGCATCTTCGGAGACCCTCGCATTCCCACATCACAGGTGCTTTTGTGCACTGCAGCCTCCTCAAAAAACAACAAAGAACCAATGACAGATATTCATTGCCACAGCAACTCTTACTAGCTGTCCTGTTTAGGTGTCACAAGAGGTTTCGGTTTCAACTCCTTTGATTCCACTCTGTTGTCCCAAGTCTGCTATTTTTCTGTGATATTTGGATTCATTTTTACATAAATTTAAAGGGTTATTTAAAAATATATGCTTGGATTTCATGAGGATCAAAGCCTGGGTGAAGTCACTTCCTTTCGCGTCAACGGAGTGATGTTACTGTTGAAGTGGCTTCAAAGAATTCATGATGTGAAGTTAACCTTGTGATTTTGTTGACATTTCGCCTGGAGTAAATATAAGATGTCTTGTCCCTGTGCTGCTTGGGTGCACTTGCGACAAGAGACATAGTCTTTCAGGAAATGCTGTTTAGGTTATTGGGGTTACGACTACAGCGACAGGGGCTACTGGAGTTAATGACACGAACGCCCACCTCTGACTGGAGTAGGTACCAACATCTTTAACTAAGTTAAGATTTTTCATGCGTTTGGTACTAAACGCACCTCTAAAAAAAATGCATTATTTAGAACGACAAGTGGAGGAATACATATACCGAGATGGTGGGGTAAATGGACAGGGAGATTTGATTGAGGTTAAAGACACCAATACATATTTTTGCTGAGAAATAACAGCAAACGCATCTTCTAACGGAGTGGCCAGACATAGTGTGACCTTGTGGAATTATACATGTTTACAGAATGATCCCTTAGATGAGTGAGACACAACATAATGTACAATTTTACAGAATGCTTAATGCAGTGCTAGGAGGAAGCTTAGACCGACTTCTTATAGTTTGTGTATTTGTAGTTTCAAGAAACGTGGGCTTGATATCATGCGCGTGCGTGGGTGTTCATGATTGTGTGTATGTGAATGCCTCTCTCTTTCTGCCAGCCTTGTAATGTGCTGTAGACCGTGTTCTGGCTATTAATTTAGCTATTTTCAAAACCAACACATAAATGAACATTTGGTGAATTACCATTAAAATATTTGACTTTTTTACTAAGATATTATTGTACTCTTTTATGCAAACAAAATTTAGATACTGCATAAATAACTTTAATAAAACATATTTTATATGTAGCTTTTTATGTAAAAAAAAAAACTATAGCACAAAGCAAAAAACAATTGCCATTTACAATGCTATTAGCTCAAATTTAAATAATGCGAGACCTATTGCATTGCAAATGCTTGTTCTTTGTGTAGGAGTTGTTGAGTGTGTTTGTCTGCCTGCGATGGTTTCTGCATTTGCTTTGCGTATTTTTTTCACAGCTGTGTGCAAGTTTAAAGCCAGTTGTATTTGAAACATCTAGCAGGGCAGATATGGTTTCAGTTACTTGAGGGTGTACTGTCAAAAGTGCAGGTGCTTCCATTTTTGTTTTGGGGTGCTCCCAGAGAGTTTGTCTATTTATAGCATTGTGTGTTTGTTAGTCAATTGCCCTTTGTGTCTAGGAGAGTGCAAGCATTTGTGTATGCGAGTGTCTGGGAATTTGCGTTCATCATGCCGGCACTTCTTTGAGTCCTCTCTGTGTGTGTGAGTGTGTGTATATGTGTGGGAGAGCGTGTGCTCGAGTCTGGAAATATCACATATTTCCATGCATTTGATTGTTTTTGAACATGTCGGTCATCCTTTGTATATTTATGCATGTTTGTGGCAGAGTATGAGGGAGAGGTATGGGAGACATTTACATACTCCAGCACTATAAGTAGAGTATGAGGGGGAGATATGAGAGACACGTTTACATAACCCAGATACCCGCTTCTGTGGTACGGTGTGCATTAAAATAATTCATATGCGCTACAGGTGAAACATGTTTTCTAAGATTGACTTTTTCATCTTTAAAGTTTATTTTATTATAGCGATACTAAGGGCGCAGGTGGCAATCGGCCACCAGTTCCGCAATAGATCAGCAGCACGGACGTTATTATGCATGAACACTGGTTGTGGGCATGTGTCAATGTGTGTATGATTATATTCTTGTTTCAGGCACAAACTTAACCTTCCGTACACCCAGTTTTGCGAGTCACTGTCTTTGTTAGAAGATATTCACAATTGCTTTATTAGCCATCCTGCTTTCTCAAATTTGCTTGAAAATGCACCATTGGCCCACTATTTTTTCAAAATGTTCTCCCCCCCCCCCCGAACCTTCCTAAGGTGGTACGGGCTCGCGCGCTGCGCACGCGTTAGCGTGTCGCACGATCAAGATTGTCTAAAAGGTGTGTCACTCACATGAAAAGTTTGGAAAGCTATGAGCTAAGGTATTAGGTTCGGGTGATGGGTGGGTCAAACATCTAATAAGTAAAAAAACAACTGCTGAGGTCTTTTAGAAATCCAGAAACACTGGGCGCACACCTGGGTAACCGCTAGATGATGGAAAACAAGAGTAAATGGTGTAGGCAATGGGGCGAGTGGTAGTACCTCACAACCACTCAGAAAGACCAGAAAACTGGTCTGCAATGAATAAGAACAACTGTGCCCCTGCACTAACACAATACATAGAAAGCTTCAAAGTTTGAATTAAATTGTTTACATGTAATAGTAACATATAGCACATCAATCTAAACAGATAGTGGAGGTATGTAATTCAGTGACCAATAGTCGAGTGAGAAGTGTAAGTCAATTAGTAGTCTGTAATTAGAGTGTCCATTTTCTGTTTATTGTTCCGTTTCAAAAGCCAACACGTGTTTCATCGCAGGGAACAAATGCGAATCTTCAGGGCTAAACAAAAAATACAAATTATATCTTCACTAAACATGTTCTGTTTGTAGAATTTTGTCAAAAACGGGTGACTCTTAGTGTCACCATAGTGACACAAGGCATGCTAAAAAGGTGGGGGGGTGACTTGGTGTCTGTGTGAAGAACAGTCATGAGTAAAGTGACATATGTGACAAGGTGGAGTGTGAGGTGACAAACAATATTTTTTATATAAAAGCAAATAGTGTAACTAGTTATTATACATTTGGAATACTGGCCGGTCTGAGAGGTGAAGTGGTGAGGCAGATAGTGTGTGTAAATAGAAAGGACGATATCCCCAGTGACTCGTGAGTGACGTATGTAAACATAATGGATTCAGAATACATGAAAAGTGATGGCAGTGTTACATATTCGTGAGTATTCATCTATTAGTTTGCTGAGCTTGCAGTACTTAGAATTAGTAGACGCAATTGTGCACAACTCATCTTGACGAAGTTTATCCTATTTAAATCAAAATGCCGACTTGAAATGCCAGACATACCTGGAAGAAGTGGCTTTCGAGATAGGATGTACTTGTTCAACTAGAACACAAGAAGGGGCGCGAAAGGACCGGTCAGTGCGTAGACTCTGGTGTTTGTCATAGATAGGATTTCATAACAAAGAGAGAAAAGAAAGAAGGAGGAAAAAATAGAATACGTAAAAATAGTGAAAAAGTAAAAAATGAAAAAATGAAAAAAAAAGTAAACACACGCTGGGCGTTAGGTTTCAACGTTGGAAGAGAAAGTTTTTTATAAATTACACCAAAAGTAAAAGAGGGGGGAGCAGTGTTTCAAAAATAGTAGTATTACACAAAACGGGGGGACAGGGCTACACAGGATCTATTAACTCGTGGTAATTGTAGTCATGAATTATACTGACGGTGCTGTCTAAAATGGTAAAAACTCACCGGGAAAATCAAAATTGTGTTTTTTTGATTTTTGTTATAAGGGTATTTGCCACGGTCGGGGCGTAGTAGGAAATCCCAAGTGTCGGATTTTCGAACAATAATATCTTTAGTGTAGAGAACAGATCTGCAATTAGAGCAAGTTTTAAAGCGCAATGTAAGTATCATTTTTGGTTGACGTGTCGTTAAGCACGCAGGCAGAGAGGGAGCATAAGTATAGAGTCACACCTACCTCGGTAATTAGCAGGTTAGGTGGAGACCGGGAGGAGAAAGGTCTTCGTGGTTTGGGCGGGTACGCTTGTAACCACAGAGTGCCTTGTCTTTAGAAGAAAAGAAAAGGAGGGGTTAAGTCCACATGGACTACACAGGATCCAAAGCGTTTTTCTAATGTAGTTACTAAACTACATAAGGCTGCAGATGTTAAGGGACCCAGAGCGCTTACCTGATAAACGAAATTCTCCCTCTTAGAGTTTCCCGGCGCCGTGTTTCAGAAACGGACACGTGACCGGAAGTAGAGTTCATTTAAGTACTGGTGCGTATGGGTTGGTTAAAAAAGACTAGAACGTAGCCATCGAACCCTATTGCAGAGAGAGTGGCAGAAAGAAGAAGAAATACTACCCTGATTGGTTGGGTAGAGGAAATATATCTCAATGTTAGGAAGATATTAAATTCCCGTAAACAAGAGGGGGGGGGGGGTTTCAACGAGCGCAAAACTGGTGTAAAGTATTACATTCTCGTTCGCAATTCCAGTATAATAAACATTCTTTGCAAAAATATTTATATATTTGTTATAGGTGATAGAATAAATGGTATATTCTTTAGAAATATCTTGCGACCGTGGATTTTATTAGAAAGGTGATCCACTTAAACTAATGTGAAGCCCAAGGGGCCTCAGACCTATAAAAGTCAAAAGTCAGATAGGACAAAAAACAAGTGACGAAACACCCAGCTGGGTAAGTATAAACATCACAATGCAAGTGTGTTTGCATATATAGATGAGTGGATATACCTCGAGAAGGTCTCGGTTAGAAGAGATGTAAGCGAGATGTGTTACATGTCTAAGCCCGGGTAGGGGTAAATTAGGTTCATTATTTTTGATAAGTTGCAACTCTTGTTCTAGTCGTCACACGAAGGATCCGGAATAGTCCTGAGTGAGCACTTGTGTTTAAGTAGAGCAAATGTTTACCCATATGGGAAAGTAAGTGCACAAGCTGGTTTTGAACGCAAAATGAGAACAACAATAAAGTACTGTTAAAACATGATTACTTATGTCAATGCATATTCATATTGGAGTTTTTACAGGGGAAAGAACAGGACAGCAACAAAGATACAGTTTGGAACAGGGTGCATCCTTAGTCACCCAAAAAGAATTGCAATTCTGGGTCATAATTCAAACCGCACTCTATGCTACGAAGGCGCATTATCCAAGTCGCTTCTTTGCGTCTTAAAAGTAGTTCTCGGTTACCACCTCTCACATGGATAGGCACAGTTTCTATTCCATAGAACGAAACTTGAAAGTCCTCTATGTTCGGTTGACATTTGGCTACATGTAGAGCCACTGGGTATTTAGGATCTTGCTTTAAAATGGCTCTCATATGCTCAGAGATTCTTTCTTTCAAAGATCTTATTGTGCTACCAACATACTTCTTACCACAATGGCATTCGATGATGTAAATTACGTATTTGGTAGTGCAATTTATGTTGGTTCTGATGTCATATACTTCTTCTGAGGGGCCTATAAAGTGTTTGGTTTTATGTTTGGCCCATTTACACATTGGGCATAACCCACATTTGAAGAAGCCATTACCACGTTGGGTTAGCCAGGTCGGGTTTCTATCCGAACGTGGCACTGTGGGACTGAGCCTGTTCCTCAGGGTCCTCCCTTTGCGAAATGTGATTTGAGGGGTGGTCGGGATCATTTCTTTTAGTGTAGAGTCATCTCTTAACAGCTTCCAGTGCTTGGTCATGCTGGTCCTGATCGAGTTGTGCAGAGCATTATATTCTGTAATCATTCTCACTGTACTCTCTTTCTTGGTTTGGGGGTCTTTGGTCCTCAGAGTTTCCTCTCTCTTAATTTTGTTTAGTTTGGATTTTGCTTGGGACAAGATTGCTTTAGGGTAACCTCGTTTGGTGAATCTCAGATTCATGTCACTGATTGTATTATCAAATTCTTCATCATCGCTACAATTACGTCTTGCACGAAGAAATTCGCCAAACGGTATGGATTTGATCTGATGGAAGGGATGAAAACTATCCGCTCTTAAAATTGCATTACAAGATGTGGGTTTCCTGTATAGTTTGCTTTGTAGGGTATTGTTGATTATATAGAATTCTAGATCTAGAAATTCAATGTGCGATTTGCTCTGTTTCATGGTGAAACTAAGTTCCCAAACATTGTTGTTGAGATAGTCAAAGAAACTTTGTAGTAAAACATCAGTTCCGGTCCATAGCAAAATGCAATCGTCTATGTAACGACCCCAGAAAAGAATGGAGTCAGTGTATTGACTGCTATGCGTACCCCAAAGATGGTCTGCTTCGAACGCTCCCATAAAAAGGTTAGCGAAGGAGGGTGAGAATTTCGAACCCATGGCTACTCCTCGTTTCTGTTGGTACCATTTCTTATTGAACATGAAAAAGTTGTTGTCCAAGATTAATTTCATCATGGAAATAAGCATTTGTGTATGTGCCCAAAGCGAGGCCGGCCGTTTGGACAACACTCTAGTAATTGCTTCAATGCCTAGTTTTGGATTGATGCTGGTATAGAGAGCAACCACATCCATAGTGACTAATGTGGTGCCTGGTTGCCATTCTAGATCCCCTAGCAAGCTGAGAATGTGTTTGGAGTCTTGAATGTATGAGGGGAGGTTTTTGACAAGTGGGCCCAGAAATAAATCCACATATTCTGCTAGTCTTTCAGTCGGAACTCCGATTCCTGAGACTATCGGTCTACCAGGGGGAAATGGGAGATCCTTATGAATCTTAGGAAGGGTGTAAAGCCATGGATATGTTGGTTTCAATACTTTTAGATACATGTACTCTTCTTCATTTAGGAGACCATCCTCTTTCCATTTCAGTAGATGGTCGTTGACGGTCTTTGTGAGTGCACCCATGGGGTTAGATGCGATGGGTTCATAGCAGGAGAGGTCTGCTAGTTGGGTCATTATCTCATTGTTGTAGTCTTCTGCGTTCATCACCACAATATTTCCTCCTTTATCTGCCTCACGAATAATAATGGAGGGATTCAGTGTCAGTACAGTCAAAGCGTTGCGCTCTCCTTTGGTTAGATTGTCTTTAAATATGAATGTTTCTTGTAGTCTTTTGGTGTTGATTTTGTTAAGGTCTTCCAACACATGTCTGTGAAAATTGTCAATGCTGTTACCGCCTGGTAACGTCGGAGTCCATGTGGACTTGGATTTGAGACCACTGGCTACCCCAAAGTCCATGTCTATGTTGAGTTCTTCTAAGAGTTGCCCCATTTCCATAGGGCTGTCTTCTCGTTCAGTGATTGACAACAATAGATGGACTGCTTGTATATCTTTTATTGTATATACAACATTGTCATTCAATACATCAGGAATGTTTTTGGTATTTTTCTTAACAGGAACTTTACCTGCAAAGTACTTTTTTATTTTTAGATTACGGACAAATTTGAAGAGATCTATTTTTGTTTGACAAATATCACCGGTGGAGTAAGGATTAAAACTCAAACCTTTTGCGAGTAACTTTGTCATGTCAGAGGTGAGGGGAAAAGAGGATAGGTTGATAACTTGCACCTCCTTGTTGACGTTATCTAATTCTTTGTTTTCCCTGACCTTAGTTTTTTGCGATATTCGTCGTTGTCCCTCCCTGCTCCCTCTGTGGGTTTTGGAGTTATAAGGCCTCTTCGGGATTGCGCCCTGTTCCCCTTGCGAATGCGTTCCATTTCTACTAAAAAAGGACTGCTGTTAGCGTCCAGATTGTCTTCGCTTTCTGTCTCTGGTTCGCTGGTACCCACAGTGTTTAGGGATGTAGTACTCGATGAGATGGAGCCTGGGGCAGATGTATTGCTCTCAGGTTTTTTGGATTTAGTAGAGGGAATCAGGGCATCATACTTTCGATCGAAAGTGAACACTCTACCGTTACGGTAGTCACCATCATCTCTTTTGATTTGTCTTGCTTTCCTATTTTTGATTTCTTCCTGATGTTTTAGTAAAACCTCGTCCAGAATAGTGTAGTTTTTTACAGTTGGTTCTGGCAGGTTAAGGTCTTTTATTTCTTGTTCAAGAATAGCGATTTCTCCCTGTAGTTTCAGGGTTTTGCGGTCCGCACTTTCTATTAGAATGTCCATAAGGACAAAAGAGTTGTTATTAACAGAGTCTTCCCATTTTTTCATAAGGTCTACATCTAGATTATCATAGGTCGGAAAAATTTGAGAGCGCAAGCCTCTGGGTATTTGCTTGAGGCGCATATATTGCTTCAAAGTGGTGGCATCCCACCATCGTGAGTTCTCTTGCATCTTCAATTTTTCAAGTTTTTTGAATTTCTCTTTGAGGCCCTCCACTCGAGGGGGACCAGAATTGGCTGCTGCTGTATGAGTAGGCATGCCTTTAGCTAGATTTTCAAACAGGTCTGCGGCTACTTTGTCTCTATCCATGTTGTAAGGAATACGTTTAGATTGTTAAGACAGTTAAACGGTGCAATTTAAGGAGTACTGGTGGGGGGCAGCCCACTCTGGCAATCTGATATTGTAAAAAAACAACTGCTGAGGTCTTTTAGAAATCCAGAAACACTGGGCGCACACCTGGGTAACCGCTAGATGATGGAAAACAAGAGTAAATGGTGTAGGCAATGGGGCGAGTGGTAGTACCTCACAACCACTCAGAAAGACCAGAAAACTGGTCTGCAATGAATAAGAACAACTGTGCCCCTGCACTAACACAATACATAGAAAGCTTCAAAGTTTGAATTAAATTGTTTACATGTAATAGTAACATATAGCACATCAATCTAAACAGATAGTGGAGGTACGTAATTCAGTGACCAATAGTCGAGTGAGAAGTGTAAGTCAATTAGTAGTCTGTAATTAGAGTGTCCATTTTCTGTTTATTGTTCCGTTTCAAAAGCCAACACGTGTTTCATCGCAGGGAACAAATGCGAATCTTCAGGGCTAAACAAAAAATACAAATTATATCTTCACTAAACATGTTCTGTTTGTAGAATTTTGTCAAAAACGGGTGACTCTTAGTGTCACCATAGTGACACAAGGCATGCTAAAAAGGTGGGGGGGTGACTTGGTGTCTGTGTGAAGAACAGTCATGAGTAAAGTGACATATGTGACAAGGTGGAGTGTGAGGTGACAAACGATATTTTTTATATAAAAGCAAATAGTGTAACTAGTTATTATACATTTGGAATACTGGCCGGTCTGAGAGGTGAAGTGGTGAGGCAGATAGTGTGTGTAAATAGAAAGGACGATATCCCCAGTGACTCGTGAGTGACGTATGTAAACATAATGGATTCAGAATACACGAAAAGTGATGGCAGTGTTACATATTCGTGAGTATTCATCTATTAGTTTGCTGAGCTTGCAGTACTTAGAATTAGTAGACGCAATTGTGCACAACTCATCTTGACGAAGTTTATCCTATTTAAATCAAAATGCCGACTTGAAATGCCAGACATACCTGGAAGAAGTGGCTTTCGAGATAGGATGTACTTGTTCAACTAGAACACAAGAAGGGGCGCGAAAGGACCGGTCAGTGCGTAGACTCTGGTGTTTGTCATAGATAGGATTTCATAACAAAGAGAGAAAAGAAAGAAGGAGGAAAAAATAGAATACGTAAAAATAGTGAAAAAGTAAAAAATGAAAAAATGAAAAAAAAAGTAAACACACGCTGGGCGTTAGGTTTCAACGTTGGAAGAGAAAGTTTTTTATAAATTACACCAAAAGTAAAAGAGGGGGGAGCAGTGTTTCAAAAATAGTAGTATTACACAAAACGGGGGGACAGGGCTACACAGGATCTATTAACTCGTGGTAATTGTAGTCATGAATTATACTGACGGTGCTGTCTAAAATGGTAAAAACTCACCGGGAAAATCAAAATTGTGTTTTTTTGATTTTTGTTATAAGGGTATTTGCCACGGTCGGGGCGTAGTAGGAAATCCCAAGTGTCGGATTTTCGAACAATAATATCTTTAGTGTAGAGAACAGATCTGCAATTAGAGCAAGTTTTAAAGCGCAATGTAAGTATCATTTTTGGTTGACGTGTCGTTAAGCACGCAGGCAGAGAGGGAGCATAAGTATAGAGTCACACCTACCTCGGTAATTAGCAGGTTAGGTGGAGACCGGGAGGAGAAAGGTCTTCGTGGTTTGGGCGGGTACGCTTGTAACCACAGAGTGCCTTGTCTTTAGAAGAAAAGAAAAGGAGGGGTTAAGTCCACATGGACTACACAGGATCCAAAGCGTTTTTCTAATGTAGTTACTAAACTACATAAGGCTGCAGATGTTAAGGGACCCAGAGCGCTTACCTGATAAACGAAATTCTCCCTCTTAGAGTTTCCCGGCGCCGTGTTTCAGAAACGGACACGTGACCGGAAGTAGAGTTCATTTAAGTACTGGTGCGTATGGGTTGGTTAAAAAAGACTAGAACGTAGCCATCGAACCGTATTGCAGAGAGAGTGGCAGAAAGAAGAAGAAATACTACCCTGATTAGTTGGGTAGAGGAAATATATCTCAATGTTAGGAAGATATTAAATTCCCGTAAACAAGAGGGGGGGGGGTTTCAACGAGCGCAAAACTGGTGTAAAGTATTACATTCTCGTTCGCAATTCCAGTATAATAAACATTCTTTGCAAAAATATTTATATATTTGTTATAGGTGATAGAATAAATGGTATATTCTTTAGAAATATCTTGCGACCGTGGATTTTATTAGAAAGGTGATCCACTTAAACTAATGTGAAGCCCAAGGGGCCTCAGACCTATAAAAGTCAAAAGTCAGATAGGACAAAAAACAAGTGACGAAACACCCAGCTGGGTAAGTATAAACATCACAATGCAAGTGTGTTTGCATATATAGATGAGTGGATATACCTCGAGAAGGTCTCGGTTAGAAGAGATGTAAGCGAGATGTGTTACATGTCTAAGCCCGGGTAGGGGTAAATTAGGTTCATTATTTTTGATAAGTTGCGACTCTTGTTCTAGTCGTCACACGAAGGATCCGGAATAGTCCTGAGTGAGCACTTGTGTTTAAGTAGAGCAAATGTTTACCCATATGGGAAAGTAAGTGCACAAGCTGGTTTTGAACGCAAAATGAGAACAATAAAGTACTGTTAAAACATGATTACTTATGTCAATGCATATTCATATTGGAGTTTTTACAGGGGAAAGAACAGGACAGCAACAAAGATACAGTTTGGAACAGGGTGCATCCTTAGTCACCCAAAAAGAATTGCAATTCTGGGTCATAATTCAAACCGCACTCTATGCTACGAAGGCGCATTATTCAAGTCGCTTCTTTGCGTCTTAAAAGTAGTTCTCGGTTACCACCTCTCACATGGATAGGCACAGTTTCTATTCCATAGAACGAAACTTGAAAGTCCTCTATGTTCGGTTGACATTTGGCTACATGTAGAGCCACTGGGTATTTAGGATCTTGCTTTAAAATGGCTCTCATATGCTCAGAGATTCTTTCTTTCAAAGATCTTATTGTGCTACCAACATACTTCTTACCACAATGGCATTCGATGATGTAAATTACGTATTTGGTAGTGCAATTTATGTTGGTTCTGATGTCATATACTTCTTCTGAGGGGCCTATAAAGTGTTTGGTTTTATGTTTGGCCCATTTACACATTGGGCATAACCCACATTTGAAGAAGCCATTACCACGTTGGGTTAGCCAGGTCGGGTTTCTATCCGAACGTGGCACTGTGGGACTGAGCCTGTTCCTCAGGGTCCTCCCTTTGCGAAATGTGATTTGAGGGGTGGTCGGGATCATTTCTTTTAGTGTAGAGTCATCTCTTAACAGCTTCCAGTGCTTGGTCATGCTGGTCCTGATCGAGTTGTGCAGAGCATTATATTCTGTAATCATTCTCACTGTACTCTCTTTCTTGGTTTGGGGGTCTTTGGTCCTCAGAGTTTCCTCTCTCTTAATTTTGTTTAGTTTGGATTTTGCTTGGGACAAGATTGCTTTAGGGTAACCTCGTTTGGTGAATCTCAGATTCATGTCACTGATTGTATTATCAAATTCTTCATCATCGCTACAATTACGTCTTGCACGAAGAAATTCGCCAAACGGTATGGATTTGATCTGATGGAAGGGATGAAAACTATCCGCTCTTAAAATTGCATTACAAGATGTGGGTTTCCTGTATAGTTTGCTTTGTAGGGTATTGTTGATTATATAGAATTCTAGATCTAGAAATTCAATGTGCGATTTGCTCTGTTTCATGGTGAAACTAAGTTCCCAAACATTGTTGTTGAGATAGTCAAAGAAACTTTGTAGTAAAACATCAGTTCCGGTCCATAGCAAAATGCAATCGTCTATGTAACGACCCCAGAAAAGAATGGAGTCAGTGTATTGACTGCTATGCGTACCCCAAAGATGGTCTGCTTCGAACGCTCCCATAAAAAGGTTAGCGAAGGAGGGTGAGAATTTCGAACCCATGGCTACTCCTCGTTTCTGTTGGTACCATTTCTTATTGAACATGAAAAAGTTGTTGTCCAAGATTAATTTCATCATGGAAATAAGCATTTGTGTATGTGCCCAAAGCGAGGCCGGCCGTTTGGACAACACTCTAGTAATTGCTTCAATGCCTAGTTTTGGATTGATGCTGGTATAGAGAGCAACCACATCCATAGTGACTAATGTGGTGCCTGGTTGCCATTCTAGATCCCCTAGCAAGCTGAGAATGTGTTTGGAGTCTTGAATGTATGAGGGGAGGTTTTTGACAAGTGGGCCCAGAAATAAATCCACATATTCTGCTAGTCTTTCAGTCGGACCTCCGATTCCTGAGACTATCGGTCTACCAGGGGGAAATGGGAGATCCTTATGAATCTTAGGAAGGGTGTAAAGCCATGGATATGTTGGTTTCAATACTTTTAGATACATGTACTCTTCTTCATTTAGGAGACCATCCTCTTTCCATTTCAGTAGATGGTCGTTGACGGTCTTTGTGAGTGCACCCATGGGGTTAGATGCGATGGGTTCATAGCAGGAGAGGTCTGCTAGTTGGGTCATTATCTCATTGTTGTAGTCTTCTGCGTTCATCACCACAATATTTCCTCCTTTATCTGCCTCACGAATAATAATGGAGGGATTCAGTGTCAGTACAGTCAAAGCGTTGCGCTCTCCTTTGGTTAGATTGTCTTTAAATATGAATGTTTCTTGTAGTCTTTTGGTGTTGATTTTGTTAAGGTCTTCCAACACATGTCTGTGAAAATTGTCAATGCTGTTACCGCCTGGTAACGTCGGAGTCCATGTGGACTTGGATTTGAGACCACTGGCTACCCCAAAGTCCATGTCTATGTTGAGTTCTTCTAAGAGTTGCCCCATTTCCATAGGGCTGTCTTCTCGTTCAGTGATTGACAACAATAGATGGACTGCTTGTATATCTTTTATTGTATATACAACATTGTCATTCAATACATCAGGAATGTTTTTGGTATTTTTCTTAACAGGAACTTTACCTGCAAAGTACTTTTTTATTTTTAGATTACGGACAAATTTGAAGAGATCTATTTTTGTTTGACAAATATCACCGGTGGAGTAAGGATTAAAACTCAAACCTTTTGCGAGTAACTTTGTCATGTCAGAGGTGAGGGGAAAAGAGGATAGGTTGATAACTTGCACCTCCTTGTTGACGTTATCTAATTCTTTGTTTTCCCTGACCTTAGTTTTTTGCGATATTCGTCGTTGTCCCCCCCTGCTCCCTCTGTGGGTTTTGGAGTTATAAGGCCTCTTCGGGAATAAACAGAAAATGGACACTCTAATTACAGACTACTAATTGACTTACACTTCTCACTCGACTATTGGTCACTGAATTACGTACCTCCACTATCTGTTTAGATTGATGTGCTATATGTTACTATTACATGTAAACAATTTAATTCAAACTTTAAAACATCTAATAAGTGTCCAACGTAGTCTTAACAATCTGCCAAGAAATTATCTTGGTGGAATCACTCAGTATGAATTACTGTTTGGTACTAGAATGTTAATCGAAGACCTCAATTGTCAAACTTCAGTGGTGGAACAAAAACCCTTTGATGTCAAAGATCGTTTGGCTGTTTTACAGGACTTAAATGAAAGAAGAAGAAGAACACATCACAAAAGCCAGCATCCACTGAAGAAAAACCACCTGTCCCAGGAAGACCTGTCTGGATTCCAAAGATTGGGGATCTAGTCAGAGAGAAGATCGCGGTGAAGAAGGAATGTGGGCCTTCTTACAGAATAGCAGTATCTATCTTGGCAATTCAAGGAACAAGATCTGTAGTACTACCGCGCCTTGCTGGAAAAAGGGAGAACAGAGTTGTATCCATCGACCTGGTCAAACCACAATATGTGGCCAATAATAAGTAGTAGGTCCAGTGGACTCCCAAGAAGTAGCAGAAGACCAAATCTCGCTACTATTCAAGAGGTTCAAAATGAAAGACGTATCACCTTTGATAAACCTGCAGTAAGAAATGAAGGACTATGCAACAAAGTCATGGAACTCGTGCATCTTGAGACCCAAATAACAGTTCGTCAAGAAACTCCTGTCTACAATGATGTAGCCTCTGACTATACAAATATGACAAAGGAAGATTCAGCTACAAAAATTAATAACAATCCTAATGCAATTCCAACAACTGACAGAACTGCCTCTGGCTATTTTATCAACTTTGATACATTTTCTGAGGATCCCAGTGAGCCCGAAGATGAGTCAGCAAATAAAACTTTCAACGTAAAAATAAAAGAACTCTTTCATCAACTTGAGAAAGTATATCTGGTTTCACCATGGATTGAATTTTGGATTGTGTTAGGAGTACTTTTCCCCCTCCTCTGGCTCATTCTGGTTTTGAGCTTGGGAAGAATGATAGATGGAAAATATAATACAATGGACACAGCAAGTCAGAAAATCAACTTAGTCCTGAAACCTTATAAATCTTCCCATCGTGAAAGAAGAGATCTTTCATCAGTGAACATCACATCCGTTCTTATACTTGGTGGTATAGCATGGGACAAAACTGAATATGACATCTATGGTCTGGCAGAGCTTCTGAAGATTCCGCACCAGTTCATGATCTCTTTAAGTGACTTTGTATCACCAAACACATTTTCTGATGATTGGGACTTTGAGACTATTAATAATATGATGTCAGATTTAGAGATGTCAGCTAAATTTACTGAACATGAATACTTACAAGGTTCATCAGATTATGAACAAATGTATTGTTTTAATCATTATGGTCACCATTATTTGCATAAATCTGCAAACCCTAGAAATGTTTATACATATTATCAATGGGAACACTGTCCAACGCCGCCATAAGGCAGCTCAATAACGTTCTATGAAAAGTTTCCATACTTCACAGGGTTTAATGTTACAAATCCAGAAATGTTTTATTTCAAAAATGAGAATAAGACCGGAATGAAAACAATGTTGACCAATACTAAACAAATGTATTCTGCAAACTTTTATGCTCAGCTGTCTACATTAGGTTTTGACTTTTGGAAAGACAACATCGAGACAAAAACTGTCTGGGGCACAAAAGACTGGCATGTGCAAGGTTTAGGAGCCCTGTTCAGAGCCTGCATTATACCAGAACAAATAATGTTTTTAAATGACACTGTTCAACAAACTTCTTGTCTTGGCCTAGCTAAGATAAAAGATTTAAATAAACCGTCTATACCTAAACCCACATCTGACAGTGATAATGCTACAGAAGAGGAGGTAGATGTACCCTATATTTTAAAACAGAACCAAACTAATCCTGATTGGAAAAAATGGTTAATCTGGCCCACAGACACTAATAACTGTCATGATAGATTCCTGAAAAAAAACCACAGGGGTTGACAATAAATAGGCCAGATCAAAGATACTCCCAGAGACAACATCCAGGGTTAGTAACTACTTATAGTGTAGGAAAGCTATGCCTTGAGTGGCTACAGAAATCTACACTTCCGGAAATCAAACAACACTTATCTTTACTTAAAGAAGGCAATGATTTACGAGATTTCATAATGGGGCCTCCCAAACCACGTCAAAAACGTTTCAAATACGCCGCTATATATGCTGCGTACAACGAAGCTTGGAAAGTGACGCAAATAGAAACTGCAGAAAGAATACGAGAAATTGATCGTATTAATTTAGAGAAAACTCTCTCCGTAGTAGGCAATGGGTTAACAACTCTGTCCTCCAGAATATATTCATTGGACAGCATTGTATCATCTGCAATTGACATAATAGAGCAGGACTTGCTAATGTTACAACATGGCCAGTCTCAATTACGTTCTATAATGCAGCTGGGCTGGACGTTGCAAAATCTGCGTTCAGGCTATGTGCCATGGCGTCTAATCAACACGTCTTCGTTTTCTGTATTTAACCTTACAGATAAACAAATATCTTTGGCACAAAAAGGAGCAGACTATACGGTGCTGAGCATTGAAAAACTGGAAAGATTACCATTAACAGTTTCTGAGAAGCCTGTCATTGAATGGATAATACATGGCACCATTACGATACCAGTGACGATTTTCAAGTTCGAGTATTGTCTACAGCATATACCAGCGGGCCTGTATGAAAGATTGGGTAAAGAAAACATTAGGTCGACCTGGACTTTACCTTACACACATAAATGTTTCAATAAGGGAAAAGAGGTATTCCTTAGTGGTAATAATTGTATCAACTCACTAAGTGGTACACTTTAGTGAAAAGGTATTAATTTACACTGAGCCTGCGACGGTTCTCCAAATAACCTTTCATGCCATCTGCACGGGACACCCTCCGCAGTGATAGGTCCAATTTTCAGGCAACTATCCAATGGCAGTTACGTTATGCTGAATGATCACAGCTGTTGTGGCATGTTGCCAGGAAAAGCTTATCTAGTTAGTGTGTCGTCCATGGTCACTTGTTGTATGCAAGTATTGTATCCAACGCACAAGGCAGACAGAGGGACGGACTTATGGCCTTCACTGAATATCTCTTCTATACGAATTGATACTTTAAGCAGAATGAAAGTCATTCTTTTACAAAAAAATGTGCCACTGACCTCGTCTAGAGAAACGTATGGGGCCCGATGTAGGTAGGCATTTACCGGTCGGTAACGGCCGTTACCGACCGGCAAATGCCTTTTCCAATGTAGGGGGCATGTATTTACAGATTCGGTATTTTTACCGAATTTGTATTTATCGAATCGGTAAAATTACCGAATTGGTAAATACAGACTCGGTAAAAATACCGAATCTGTAAATGCAGATGTAGGTGGCGCTTTAAACAGTGCCACAGGACCCTCAGAATTCGTTATTTACCATGTAATACTATTGCATGGTAAATAACGAATTCAGGTGTACATGCACATCTGTGCATATACACCTATGCCATGTGACACACAGACATGCCCTTAGGGCATGTATGTGTGCCGCATGGCACACAAGCCTGACCTTGGGGTGCTACAGGGTGTCAAAGTGACACCCGTCCCCCCTGGCAGGATTCGGTATTTACCGATTCGGTAATTACCGAAATGGCAAATACCGATTCGGTAATTACCGAATCGGTATTTGCCATTGATTCCTATGGGCTTCAAGGCCCATAGGAATCAATGGCAAATACTGATTCGGTATTTACCGAATCGGTAAATACCGAATCATACAGATTCGGTAATTTAAAAAGAAAATTTACCTACATCTGCCTACTTCATATTTACCTACTCTTAAATACCGAATCGGTATGATTCGGTATTTAAGAGTAGGTAAATCGACATTACCTACATTGGGCCAATGATCTGCAAGTTGCAAGGTCTTCTGCAGAGATACATGCATTATTATCAACAAACTGCCCAGTACATTTCGCAGAAATGTTAAGTCAAATCTTAAACATGCCTGATACCAGCGGCATAGCACATGTATTTAAGACAATTTTTTCGGGACTGTTAACACCATTTGAAGCAGTCCTCGGCATTTTCCAAATTTCGTGCACTCTGTGTTCGGCGACCTGCCTCTCACCTTGGGACTAGTAGCAGGAATTCTATTTTTATTCCTTCTACTCCGATATGGCAAGTCTGGCCACCAGCAACACCCAGACTACCATGGAACAATGCCTCCTTGCCATGAGGTATCGTGAGAGAATTTCACTGATTCTTGGCTTGGCTCGTTTAAGAGATCTGAACACAACCTGGTTTCTATCGTTCAGACCAATCTGGCAAGATTGCATCTTACCTGTTCTTCGATGCCAGCTTTGCGGACAGGAATGCGTGTTGGACATTTGTCTTACACTTCCATCAGTACTGCCATCGGATGTTGACGGTTTGCTAGGTCCAGTAACGGCTCATGCATCGTGTTGCCCCCAACGGCTGCCTATTCTGAGGAGGCTCACCGGCAAGTCTAACTGAGGGTGAGATACGCGAAACTACAGGCATACAGGTACCATCTACTACGGACATTGCTAATGCATCAAACGCTGATGGCGATGATCCACACTTCTGCACTTTTGATCTGCTAACTGAAGTGGTTCCACTTTCACCTACTACGGTAGACGGTTTCTTTGTCAGCCTAGATGATCTGATGTTTTCTCCTGACACTCCTGAGAATAACTTTTGATTATTTCACACAGCTTTCTCTGAACTCTGAAATTCGGCCTTCATTTTTCAAAAACAATCTACTAATTTGCCCTTTTTCCAGTAATCTGCTTAAAGTAGAACTATTCTCAGAGAAAAAGATTTATTTTGAAAAACTTCCTAAATGACTATATTTGGCCTAATAATCAGAACAAAAAGGTCTTTTAAAGTATGATATGGGATGGTCTCGAAAATGTATTTTTCCTTTCTGTAAAGCTTCAGAGACATTTCATGAATATATTTTACAATGATAGAATGTTTTTTCTATGCTTCATGTCTATAATGACCTGCATATTCTATACTCATTACATTCAAACAAGCCTTTTCAAATGCAATTTTGTATGTTGTATTTTGGGTGGGATTGTATACACCAGCTTTAGATATGTTCAGTGCTTACAGATTTAGTTTTATTGAACTTAAGATCGTGGAGTGGGTGTTGTAAATGAATCTAGGACCCTAGTGTTAATTTTCCCGATTCATGCCCTTATATAGATACGGATTATCCTATCCTTATATAGGCATAGAAATCATTAACATATTTAGACTGAGCCTATGCAGCCCAAATACGGCATGGCTACTTCCACTATGTTCCAAGAATCAGCAACGATTTCTTAGAAAAACCCGCCTTCAGCAGCTAGGGACATCCCCTTGCCTGCATACTAATTTATCTAGGAAATCATGGAGTTTTCAAAAAAATAAGTCTTCTATGACGTTATTAAGTCCAATCACACGTCAAACTCGGCACCTTCATAGTATAAATATGCCTAGATTTGCCCAAGCAGACACACGGTGGTTTAGAGCAGATCGACTTACTACTTGCCCGACGCCCTGCAACAGCAAGTGCCGAAGGAAGCCCACCCTCCAGCTGACGCACTGAGAGACTCTGTCTTTTCTCCTGCCGAGAAATCCAGCTCCAGTGTTTCCAGGCTACCCTTGCGGGTTACTGGGAAATCGAGTCCTGAGAGAGCGATACAAGACCTCCTTCATTCTAAACCAAGGTACGGAGCTGATTAGACCCTTAGAGAATTCTTGATTAGATTCTTGGCAGAAAATACTAAACTTAAACTACTCCTCACTTACTTCTTCCCTTGTGCTAGGCTTAGGTCAGGTACACCGGGGTAGGCGTATTTTAGAAGCACCAGTTGAGTACTTTTAGCCATCATTTTAACACTGTATGTATTTTATCCGTTTTAACCCCTTCCATGCTCATGACAAGGTCAGCTCGTCATGAGGCACACTGGAGCTGTGCTAATGACGAGCTGACCTTGTCATGAACAATGGAAAATCTGACTTTCAGCACCCAGCGGGAATTGCCTTAGCACCAATGTGGTTAAGGCAATTTATGGCTTAGAAACCATATCATGCTTTTACAGTACTACTTTATAATACGGTTCTTATTATATACTCTGTACTTTATTACCAGTATTACGATTGTAGCAGTACATTTCTTATGCGTGAGAAAGAAGACTGTTCAATAAATACTTTTTATTGAAAACGCCCGTCTCTCTATTTTCTCAGCACCTTTGGTGAAACGAAGCATGCACGAATGACTGAGTAAAATAGCTATCTATTGTTTCCGCGACTCTAGAGATTGATTTCTTATTCTTGGGAAACAAAGTTGTCATGTTTATGCGGTTGTCAGAAACGAATCCCTTCTTGTGAATTCGAGAAAGTTTCTAGTGACCTCTGAGCTAGCTGGCACTCACAATTAAGTCTAATAGATTCGGTAGAGATCTAGTTGACCTCAGTCCTACGTCTAAACTACAGGATTTATTATTCCAATACGCAGAGCCTATTGGGAATATAGGAACTACACTACAGAACCACCACCACCGGTGAGGAATAGTTCAAGACCCAAGGGCGGAGGTTGTCTACTCGCGTCGGCGCAGCCATTTCCTCATCCTGGTGAACTGTACCTAGAGATCAAGACCCCAACAACCCGTTCCCCGTTCCTCATTGTTCAACTGCCTATACCAAAAACCCTTCAATAAATATCTGGTCACAATTACTCACCCTATACGGCCTCCTAGCTTTCAATTCCGACCCTCCCTCCGACACACACATTTCAGAAATAACGGTTTAATCGCCTCTTCTGACCCATTGCCAAACGTTTGTTTCAGCAGTATATTACATGCCAGCAGATAAATGCCGGTAAGACAAACCCCCCAGGATTTTGCGGCCTTGGGTGGCAAATTTCATGCCCAAAAAAATACACAATTTGCAGCCTAAAACCTCAAATTGTGCGACATTTTTGCGGTGGGCAAAACATGTGCCCGCCACAAAAATACTGCACACTTATGATTTCAAATGGCCTGCAGGGTCCGCAGGGTGAACACAAAGGTGTGAGTGGGGTCTGCAGGCTAATTGCTCAGGAGGGGGTGAGATGTATTTAAAGGTAGGCCACAGAGGAATGTATCACCTCTGCTGACTGCCTGTTGCTCACCCTCACTTTAATGGCACAGTAGCTGCACAGAGCCAGTAAAGAGAGGATGAACAGCAGTTTTTTTTCTTTCATATTTTGCATGGACTTTTGTAAAAATCGCTGTATTTTTACAAAAGCGCCAATTTCGCAATTTTTTGGGCAATACGCGAAATCCTGGGGGGTCTGGTAAGAGGACAGTTCTGAGCATGAGTCACATAGGAAAGTCTGATGGGCCATTTAGTCCCCTGCAGTTGGAATTTGTTGAGATGCCTATCTGTAATGGGATGAGATATATTTCAGTGGTAGTCTGTCTTTTTTCCTGATGGGTTGAGGCAAAGGAGATGTGAGAGCCTCGCTGTAGCCAAACGATGATTGCTGGAGTTGATCCCAAGGACTGGCATGCCAGTTTTTTTAGAACCGGACCATGGGACCCATTTCAAGAATGAGCTAATGAAGCTACTCTGTACAGCCCTAAAGATTTACCAAAGGTTTCACTGTAGCTAACAACCAGAAGCATCAGAATTGTTGAATATGTTTACAGCACAATGAAATCCAAGATTGGAAAAGAGTGCTTCTCCGCATCACCAAAAAGGCCTGACGTACTCCCACTTGTTTTGAAGAGTCTCTGAAGAACACCAAACAAAAGAACAAGACTCTCCACTCATGAGGTTCTGATAGGGAGGTCCTTCAAACCCTGCAACTGCACATGTAAACATCACAGATGACATTGGTCTTGAGTACTGCAATGTGGTGCATTCTATCTCTCGTCAGATTGATTAGGAAACCCCACCAACAGGGCAGAAGCAGTGCCACAAACCTCAAACCTGGAATTTGGTGAAAAAGCACTTTTGCAAGACCTGTTTGGCGCCTCACTGTAAGGGACCGCAACAGGTGATTCTTGTGGTCAATTCTGCTGTGAAATGTGACGGATTGCCACAGTGGACTCACATGTTGTACGCAAACATATTGAGATGATTCAATGAAGAAGTGGGGAACACAGCCACAGTGTCACCAAATCGATCCCCATCTCAGTGTGTGGGCTCAGAAGTAGAAGCCCAAGTTGAGCCTCTACAAAATTAATGCTGGCAGATCCTTTCTGATGAAGCCGTAGAACGCCAGGCCCAAGCTCAAAGAGAGGATCCTAAAAAGTCTCTCATCTAGAAAAGAGAGACTGAGATTAAAGATTCACATCTTTCGAACTCCTGGCAAGTGTTAGTCTGCTGTGAGATGTGAAGGTGACCAAACTGAAAACAATCCTCAACCTGTTTAAAATGAAGCAAGGTCACCAGCAGTGGCCCAAAATGAATCTGAAGATGGAAATGAGCATTGTGAATCAGAATCAGTCATAAGAAGTGGAAAAGTGTTTTGTGAGGTAGAGTGACCAAAAGGAACAGGAATACATACATTAATATTTAAAAGGATGCACAGACTCAACAATTGAAGAGGAAACAGAGCACATAGTGTATTGTGACAGTGATAGAAGACATTATGTATTTCCTCAATGTTCATATCAAGTTGATGCCAGCAATCATAAAATTGGGAGGAAGAAACGATTGATCCGACAGATTGTAAGCTCATCTTTGAAGAGCTTCCATGAACATGAACTGATAAAATGCTGAAATGATAATCTCGGAGTAATTTCCTGTTGGAACACTGAACTGAGAGTCGAACCAAAATCTTTAAGTCAGGATATGTTTTGGTGTGTACCTTAGGTATCCAGTCAAAAATATAGGGCTTCCTTGTAGGTAGGTATTGACTTATGAACTGAATGACATCTGAGTTTTTGAAAAAACAAACGTTTATTGACTTTTGTACGGCAACATTTGTAGTTATTGATTTTATTTTTAGAACTTTTTTTAGAAGAAACATGCCAGACAGCAAGAATTGCTGCAAATTCTTACAATTTATCTTTAATGATTTAATTGTAATATTCATTGTTGGCTTATTAGAGGAATATAGCACAACAGTTAGGCATGCCTCATTTTAAATTAAAATAAATCAGTCCATAACAGATGAATGATTAGATAGCAAACTGTTGCATAGAGATAATTCAGTAGGAACTTTTGGGGATAATGTATATTTAGGTATTTAGACTAATATTTAAAACTCATGGAAGTACAGGATTGTTATGTTTGTATCTTTTTGCCTGCATCTGATGCTGAGCAGGTCACCTTTCATCACCTTCTCTTTACTTATCCTTTATCTTGCTGAGTGTTTATTAATCTATTCTATTGACAGGAACTTCTTGAAATATATCTTTCCAATCATGATGCTTCTTTAGAAAATGTGCCTACTCTTATAACCTTGCATTCTTATGGAAGCAAAATCCTGCGGACTATATCTAAGTTCATTGCTTACATTATGCAAATGAACTGAACTAACAATGCTGTTAATAAATTCAAAAACAGATCAAATAGAGATGAGGAGTTTGTGGAAGAGCTAAATGAACGAAAGGTGAGGTTCAGTGGGAAGTTGGAAGAGGACAAAGCGGTTAAACTGGAAAAGCAAGAAATGAAAGTCAGAAATTCCAAGGCGCACCCAAGACTCAGTCTTGATCAAGCAAAGAAAGGGCAAATGTGGATACTATGTAACAAGCATTGGAAATGCAATAGGTCTCGCATTAGAAAAGTTGGAGTTATTGGTCTTGTAAATGACATATTTTATTTATTTGTTGGTTTTTAAAATTGCTAAATTGATGGCTTTGTCATTTACAATGCCAATAGTTATAACTTTCGCGAATGTGACACTTATAGCATTTGGAATGCAACATGTTTTGTATTTACGTGATTTAGATGGCAGCTCTGGTCGTTAGGCCACATCTCTAGAGAGCAGGAGAGTGCAGCAGGGGAGAGAAGCACAGCAATGCAATAGGTCTCGCATTAGGAAAGTTTGAGCTATTGGTATTGTAAAGGACACATTTTTTATTTATGTGCTTGTTTTGAAAATAGTGAAATTAATAGCTTTGTTATTTACAATGCCAATAGTTTTATCTTTCGCAAATGTGACACCTATTGTAACACAATATGTGTTGTGAGGGTGAGTGAGGGTGAGGGTGAGGGGTTGAGGGTGAGGGGTTGAGGGTGAGGGGTTGAGGGTGAGTGAGGGTGAGGGGTTGAGGGTGAGTGAGGGTGAGGGGGTTGAGGGTGAGTGAGGGTGAGGGGTTGAGGGTGAGTGAGGGTGAGTGAGGGTGAGGGGTTGAGGGTGAGTGAGGGTGAGGGGTTGAGGGTGAGTGAGGGTGAGGGGTTGAGGGTGAGTGAGGGTGAGTGAGGGTGAGGGGTTGAGGGTGAGTGAGGGTGAGTGAGGGTGAGGGGTTGAGGGTGAGTGAGGGTGAGTGAGGGTGAGGGTGAGTGAGGGTGAGTGAGGGGTTGAGGGTGAGGGGTTGAGGGTGAGTGAGGGTGAGGGGTTGAGGGTGAGTGAGGGTGAGGGGTTGAGGGTGGGTGAGGGTGAGGGGTTGAGGGTGAGTGAGGGTGAGTGAGGGTGAGGGTGAGTGAGGGTGAGTGAGGGTGAGGGGTTGAGGGTGAGTGAGGGTGAGGGGTTGAGGGTGAGTGAGGGGTTGAGGGTGAGTGAGGGTGAGGGGTTGAGGGTGAGTGAGGGTGAGGGGTTGAGGGTGAGTGAGGGCGAGGGGTTGAGGGTGAGGGGTTGAGGGTGAGTGAGGGTGAGGGGTTGAGGGTGAGTGAGGGTGAGTGAGGGTGAGTGAGGGTGAGGGGTTGAGGGTGAGTGAGAGTGAGGGTGAGTGAGGGGTTGAGTGTGAGTGAGGGTGAGGGGTTGAGGGTGAGTGAGGGTGAGGGGTTGAGGGTGAGTGAGGGTGAGGGTGGGTGAGGGTGAGTGAGGGTGAGGGGTTGAGGGTGAGTGAGGGAGGGTGAGGGTGAGTGAGGGTGAGTGAGGGTGAGTGAGGGTGAGGGGTTGAGGGTGAGTGAGGGTGAGGGGTTGAGGGTGAGTGAGGGTGGGTGAGGGTGAGTGAGGGTGAGTGAGGGAGGGTGAGGGTGAGTGTAAGGGTGAGTGAGGGTGAGGGGGAGTGAGGTTGAGTGAGGGTGAGGGTGAGTGAGGGTGAGTGAGGGTGAGTGAGGGTGAGTGAGGGTGAGGGGTTGAGGGTGAGTGAGGGTGATGGGTTGAGGGTGAGTGAGGGTGAGGGTGAGGGGTTGAGGGTGAGGGTGAGGGGTTGAGGGTGAGTGAGGGTGAGTGAGAGTGAGGGTGAGTGAGGCGGTGAGGGGTTGAGGGTGAGTGAGGGTAAGGCATTGAGGGTGAGTGAGGGTGAGGGGTTGAGGGTGAGTGAGGGTGAGGGAGAGTGAGGGTGAGGGTGAGTGAGGGTGGGGGTGAGTGAGGGTGAGGGTGAGTGAGGGTGAGGGGTTGAGGGTGGGTGAGGGTGAGTGAGGGTGAGTGAGGGTGAGGGGTTGAGGGTGAGTGAGGGTGAGGGGTTGAGGGTGAGTGAGGGTGGGTGAGGGGTTGAGGGTGAGTGAGGGTGAGGGGTTGAGGGTGAGTGAGGGTGAGGGGTTGAGGGTGAGTGAGGGTGAGTGAGAGTGAGTGAGGGGTTGAGGGTGAGGGGTTGAGGGGTTGAGGGTGAGTGAGGGTGAGGGGTTGAGGGTGAGGGTGAGTGAGGGTGAGGGGTTGAGGGTGAGTGAGGGTGAGGGGTTGAGGGTGAGTGAGGGTGAGTGAGGGTGAGTGAGTGAGGGTGAGTGAGGGTGAGGGGTTGAGGGTGGGTGAGGGGTTGAGGGTGAGTGAGGGTGAGGGGTTGAGGGTGAGGGGTTGAGGGTGAGTGAGGGTGAGGGGTTGAGGGTGAGTGAGGGTGAGTGAGGGGTTGAGGGTGAGGGGTTGAGGGTGAGTGAGGGTGAGGGGTTGAGGGTGAGTGAGGGTGAGGGAGTGAGGGTGAGGGGTTGAGGGTGAGTGAGGGTGAGGGGTTGAGGGTGAGTGAGGGTGAGTGAGGGTGAGGGGTTGAGGGTGAGTGAGGGTGAGTGAGGGTGAGGGGTTGAGGGTGGGTGAGGGGTTGAGGGTGAGTGAGGGTGAGGGGTTGAGGGTGAGTGAGGGTGAGGGGTTGGGGGTGAGTGAGGGTGAGGGGTTGAGGGTGAGTGAGGGTGAGTGAGGGGTTGAGGGTGAGTGAGGGTGAGGGGTTGATGGTGAGGGGTTGAGGGTGAGGGGTTGAGGGTGAGGGGTTGAGGGTGAGTGAGGGTGAGGGGTTGAGGGTGAGTGAGGGTGAGTGAGGCTGAGTGAGGGTGAGTGAGGGTGAGTGAGGGGTTGAGGGTGGGTGAGGGTGAGGGGTTGAGGGTGAGTGAGGGTGAGGGGTTGAGGGTGAGTGAGGGTGAGGGGTTGAGGGTGAGTGAGGGTGAGGGTGAGGGTACATGCTTTTCACTTTCTTCAAAGGTTGTCCGTGCATCAAGGGTAGTTGACTGAACTTTAAGTATAATAATTGTACGTACTCTTCGGTGGCATTGAGCTCACACCCTCGAATGGTCTTCGGTAGTATTGTTTCCTGTAGAATTCTATTTCCTGCTTATAAAGCGCATGTCTCGGTCAGTATCAGCAAAGTGGTATGTGCATGTGAAAGTCGGAGAGTTGGAGGCGGTTAAGGAAATGCAGAACATTCTGCAAAAGTAATGGGAAACCATTTTTATCTTGAAACTGTTTTTAACCGACAGTCTTTTATTCCTAATCATAGATGAGTGGGAGTAATACAGGGACTGGAGCAGCAGCGCCTCAGTTTGGATTGGTGTGGCAGGCAGGAGAAAGTCAGGAGAGGGAGGAGGGGGAACTGCTTGCGAAATGAAATTAAAAGCGGCCGGCCGGGAAATGCTCTCGGTAGCATTCGTTTGAAGTGTGAAGCAGGGGGCGGGAGCAGCCTTTGATGTGCGGATAATTAGGGGAGGAGCAGCCAGGAGATCCAAGCTGGGGAACAGATGGCTGGCGATTTGATGCTGTGCACGCGCATTTTAGGTCAATGCGCTTGCGCATTGACCTAAAAGCGCACGGGCACAGCACCAAATCGCCACAGTTAGTTAAGCTTTGTTTAAAGCCCTATAGTCTCGCTTCTCTCAATGCGCATGCGCATTGATAGGTCACGAGACCTAAAAAGAACCAGAATAAAACAATAGTGTGTTGGAGTAAGTGTGAAGAAAGTTATGTGGATTTTGACTGGATGAGAGCCCATTATTAGGAGGATTTATTATCTGTGTGGAAGGACAAATTATTTTGAAGTCCCAGCACCCAACTGGGCACGTGCTGCTACTTAGGTTTAGAGTTTTCCCACATCTATCAAGTGAATTAATTTAATGAGAAGGATGATAGTTGTGAAAAGGGAGTAACATAGTCCTAATCAGGTGGTAGAAGATTCCTTCTGTTGGTGTAGCCTTGAATGATGTTTTTGTAAAGTATATCAAGGCCCGGTCTGAGTCTTCATTTTAGTTTCACGTTTTAGCCTGACATTGTTTTCTAATAATGACTTTTTACAAGTTATACACTTACACGATATAGTACTGAGAAGCTGTTCTACATGCAGTTTGTTTCTTAGTAAATATTACTATCATACAAAAATGGAAACGGAACGGTGCAACCATAAAAATAATCAGTAAGTCTTCAAATATATTCTTTAGGAAAAAAGTCCTTTTTATTTCCATTCACTTGTTTTAAAAAACGGTGAATGGTCCAGAAACCAGCACATACAGCCAAGGTGTTTTGTTCAGTATACACTGAATTTCCTCAGGGCTTATGTGATTTTTATTCTATGATGGAAATGGTCCTTAAATTATTGTTAGTAATCTGTATCCGGTCACATATGGTTTCCTATTTCTCAACATTCCATAATGGTTAATGCCAGTACATATAGGCCCAAGAAATACGATACAAAGTGAACTATGAGGAAAAAACTATGCCCCTACCGATACCAGAATCCGTCTCACAGCACTCCCATAGCGTGCCAGCATTCAATCGGAACTGCATTTGGCAGCATGTGCTAGTTGCGGACCATATACAATTTATTTAAACAAGTGAATGGAAATAAGAAAAGACTTGTTTCTTAAGAATATATTTGAAGACTTAGAGATTATTTGTAGGGTGCACTGCTCCTTTTCCATTTTTGAATCTTACTCTGCTATGCAGTAATATCACTAAACGATGGAGTGAGAGTGCACCAAACCATGATTTCTTGGAACTGAGTGCAATATAGAGGTCAGCCGTTGGTGTGGTTATTCGATTTCTGTTTAAATATTACGATGCTATGTTAACCCGATTTGTAAAGCGCGCAGCTACTCAACAGAGTGTCCCTGCACTCAGGCTAAGGGCAACAGATCAGGGTACCTAGATTTATTGCATAAAAAGCCACGTCTTCAGTTTCCTCTTGAGGGCAGAGAGATTGCTGACCATGCGGAGGTCTTTCAGGAGTTTGTTCCAGGTGAGCAACCCTAAGTAAGAGAAGGATCTCCCGCCTACTCTAAGTCGGTTGATCTGGGGCACACTTGCAAGGCGCCTGGAGGAGGAAAGCAGGATAAGCGCTGGAATGTATTTGCTAATACTCTCTCTGGGGTATATCACGCCTGCGTCATGCAAGGCCTTAGGCATTAAGACCATGGCCTTAAAAATAATCCTCTTTTTTATAGGGAGCCAGTGGAGGGCCCTCAGATGAAAGGACATGCGAGACCTAGGTGGGAGTCCGAGTAGCACTCTGGCCGTCGAATTCTGCCCCACCTGGAGTCTACTAAGAAGGAAATCAGGGAGATCAAGGAAGAGGGCATTCCCATAATCCCGTCTCATCATGATAAGAGCCTGAATAACATTTCAACCTGCTGACTCAGACAGAAGAGGTAGAATTTTTTTTAGCATGCGGAGAGTGTTGGAGAAGGAGCTGGTTAGAGCTTGAATCTGTGGTTGTAAAGAGAGGGCGCTATCAATTTTAATGCCAAGATTCTTCACAGAGTTTTGGAGGGGGCCAGGCTGGGGCACAGCGCTCGGCCAGTAGGTTCTCACAAGATTGTGGGGGACATCATCGAAGACCACAATCTCAGTCAGGGTTGCACTTCAGTAGCCAGCATAGCCAGGGGCATGAGGTAAATATTAAACAGGGTGGGGCTAAGGGCAAATCCCTGGGGTACACCCACAGTCAGGGTTCTGGCTTGAGAGGCATATGGGCTAGCCAAACTTCCAGAGTACGATTACTCAAAAATGATACCAGACAATTCAAGGCCATGTTTCTGATCCCTATCTCATGAAGACGCTCAAGAAGTTTAGAATGGGGCACAGTTTTGAAAGCTGCAGTGAGGTCCAAGAGGATCAGAATGGCCTTGCCTCCCTTGTCAAGGGTGTTACTAACGTGTTCAACAATTCCAGAAGCGCTGCCTCTGTGCTGAAATGGGGTCGAAAACCGGATTGGCTGGGGTGTAATATTTTATCTTCCAAGTAAAGGGAGAGTTGGCAGCTGACTTCCTGCTCCAGAATCTTGAGAAGGCATGGAGAAGAGAGATGGGCATATAGGTAGCCAATTGCTTAGGATCATCTGCCGTTTCTTTTAAACAGAGGGAGCACTTTCGCCCTATTCCAGACTAATGGTACCACTCCCGTAGCCAGCTAGGGGTTAAGTAGGTTGTTCACTTTAGGATTAATAGATTGAGCAGCCACAGTTAGCACGGAATTCGGGCAAGGGTCTAGAGGGGAGCCAGACTTCAGGACTTCCAATAATTAAAGTGACAGTTGAGGAGGAAGAGGTGAACTTGTATATCATGTTGTTTGTATACTTTATCCAAGGCTAAGTACACAGTAGCGATGTCCGTTTATTTGGTTTTACAGTTGGAGACAGCGTTAAAGCTCTCACAACAATTGCATCAGCTCTGCACCTTTGACACTGTGCATTTGAAATGGTGCTTTTATTATGTAAAAAGCCTCTGTGCTTCACTTGGCAAAGGAGCACTTCTGCTGGGATTATCCTGCATAGCGGAGTACGGTTACTGAGATGCAGCCCTGCTCACTCTGACCTCTATTCTATAAAGGACGATAGCCTGCACTACATCAAATAGGCTTTCTGGGACCATAGAGATCTGATTAACTGTTATGTTTCAAATATCACTAACATCAGGCATGAGATTACGTTTTAGGAAGAATCAGGTGCCTGAGAAATTGCACAGCGTTTATTGTGATTGGAAACGGTTCTCAGAAACTGGTGAGTGGTTTGGTAATCCAAAAGGTGTCCCTAGTACTATATTAACACCTATTTTTATTGTTTTAAACTAGATGTTTATCATTAAGGGAGGGTTAAATAATGAGTGTTCAAAGAGGTGGCCAGCAAAGAGCGGAAGTAAAAGCAAACTGGTAGATTATGAGTTAAAGGACATCAAATTCAAAATGCGAAATGAAAAGGTTGTATAAAGTCAGACCCAAGTAGCTGACATCAGAGAAAACTGTGATAAAGGGATTTAGTTAATGAAGTATCGACTACAATAATTTATAATCATCAGGGGAGGTTGATAAAGGATTTTTTGTAATTCAATTTGCAAATAGCATTAACACGATAAAAGAAAAGTAACATATAGTTGAGGTTTTTACAGTACCTAACGTCATAATTTTTTTTCTTCAAATATACCAACATGACGTCTAACACGGGACTTTTCAAGTCAGTCATGCCAAAACTTTTGACATGGTATCTGACATGTCTATGAGCAGTCAGTGTAACAGCAAGATGCGCAATGAACCAGTATCGCATCACAAATGAAATATCAGTCAGTAAATGCTAGAAAGCCGACATATGCCCCAAAAACTGCCAACCGCTATCCTATAGAGCACCGGCCGCGCCCCCTACGGCTGTCAGCTCGAGTGAGTCCAAAGGTTCGGTATTGTGAGGAAAACTGAGGACCGTCTGTCAAGTCGAACACAGACCGTGTCAAATCCCAACTTTCACACAAAAGCCCTACTTCGCAGTACACGCTCCCTTCTCCCCGCCATTCCAGCCCAGCACTGCAAAAAAATATCAACGTGGCCTAGTCTGCCAGTGCCGCCACGCCCCCGTGTACTCTCCAACCAATCAGCACTCATGAATTCTGTTCGGCTGCTAGGATTGGCTGCGGTGGCAATAAACGTCCAATCATGGGGCACCTTGCATAGGAGAAAGGCCCTCCAGTTCGCCAACGACTCTCAGAATATGTTCAACAGCGACACTGGTTGTTGGGCGACCTGGAAGTACTAAAATTACCGATAGCTTCGGAAAGATCAGCAACGAGTGACGGACAGTAGGATGGATTCAGGGACGGTGCGTGTAAGTAGTGCCACGTAGCATACCTGTAAACTTTTAAAGATTGAAGTGTAGGTGAAAGTGCCCAGAGATTAATTTTATAGACAATTCACATATGGAAGTGAGGGGTATCACATAGGAACTAATTTTGCCATTTAGTTTAAATACTTGATTTTAAAGCAGATTGGGTGAAGAGCTTATTCGAGGATTGAGAAGACTTAAAGGTACAGCTTAAAGTTGCGGGGGGCAGGTGGTATCTTCTCAACGTATATATAGAAATTAATTGGGAAGTTGTAATATTTAAATCCCGTGGACAGATTACACATGGGGGCAGAGGCTGAGAATGTGGGGTTTGAAGGCAGGGGTTCTCTCAAAAGGAGTTCTGAGGGGAATATGGTAAAACCTTTTTGAATACTGAGGGGGTGATATGGTAAAACCTATCTCATTTCAATGGCTATTTCTAATGTGTCACTCACTCAATTTTCACTTACTGTGTATAGTACATGTATGTGTGTATATATGTATACAGGGTACAAGTCATATTAAAAAGAAGTGGGGGGACAAACCAAGTTAGGTAGTATGCAAGTGAAAGCATGATGCGTGCCTTCACAGCACATGGTGTCACGACGCGTGACACTGCATGTGACATAACTGGAAGTGACAAAACAAGAAGTGACATCAGATATTAATACCTCATACATACGTTTATCAGATATAGCATGAGTACATTTAAGCGCATTATGAGATTTAACAAATTAGAATTTGAATTGGGGCTGTGCCAAAAATGTCACAATCCTGGCGCAAAATCTGGGCCTCAACCAATGCATTTATTTTTTAAACCCTGCCACAAAGATATTGGCAACAAGGAGAAGCGTGGCAGCAGATCTATTCTGCTTAATTGGTTGCAAAGTCTGCATTTTAAAATATTTCATTGGGTTAAGCCAAGGCATCTGCTGCACAGGTGCCCACTAAATCTAATGGAATGGAAGTAACAGTGAGAACTCTGGAGGTTAACGAATTTGTGGGAGAGATCAGTGGTTTGTGAAGTCCCAGATTTGAATCAAAGTAGTATAGAATGTTAATGTCTCCTGGTAAACACATCATGTACCATGCAGAGGACCAGTATTTATTTTATGTAGATAGGTAAGTGGGTTACTGCTTTTAATACAGAGATCCTTTTGATACCTGCAGTTCTCCTACACCTTGTAACCCTGTCTCAAGTCCCTCATCTTGTACATTGATTTACACACTTGCATGATTTACTGTCAATGTACAATGTGTATGTTTCGTAAAGAGCTCTCACACCCTGCACTAGGATATGTAGTGTTATAAAACAGTGCTATTGAAATTACTTGTGTAAATACTGGGAAAGATCAACACAAAAATAAATAAATATATATATATATATATATATATATATATATATATATATATATATATATATACACACACTGAACAAAGTCAAAAGCATGCTTCTCAAGTACCTGTGAAGAGATGAGAAGCTGTGTGCCTTTGTTTCTCCTCCGTTGCATTTACTTTTAAGTGTGAGGTTCCACACCGCCTCCAGTCAGCATATTCAAACAAGCCACCTCATGCCTGCACGTTGCTGCTGGGAATGGAAAGCACACCATGTTCAGACACTGCTGAATGTGTCCTTGCATCTGAAAATTACACCGGGACAAGTTCAACACACTTATGTCTGTTCAACTTCTTGGTAGGGTGGATAGCGTACACCCCCGGAAAATAGTGGGTGGACGCAGTGTACCTGTGTGTACCCCCCACTTGTCCCCTGTCTATATAGATTTTTTCATTTCAGCTCCCAATATGGGTTCTTCCTCAATTAACTGTTGGGAGTACCCAAAAGAATCCTGGTGTTGTCTTTATTTTGTTACTTACCATTATGAAAGCTTGGGACACCTGCTTGCTTTTTGTTGGCATATGGATTTGTTAAAAATTTCTTTTGAATTTTGTGCTCTAGTCTAAATCGACAGAAGAATCAAATTATAAGGAATACTCTATTATGGTAACCCGTGCTCGTGCTGCTTTGCTACAAATCACTGCCGTCCCTCTACTAATTTACCCTCCGTCCACTGCATCTAAAAGATTAAGTGCGTCTGCCTTGCAAAGTCCCAGAGATTCTTTGAAAATGGCTCAGCGCAGGGCTCCGAATTATATACTGAAAGATAATCTTCAACTTTGATATCAGGTTATTGGTAATGCGTTTCAGTACATTTAAAAACATTTGGTACCTCTCTCTTCGATTAAATATTCAGTGTCAAGGGCACAGTTGTTTGCCGTCATTCAAGGGACAACCCTTTCCATTACATTACTACAATGAGTGCCAAAATACCAAAGCAAAAGACGAGCACGCGGTTAAACACAGACTGAAGCTGTGTGCCCATTAAGGGCAATCAGTCATCATCCATGAATTACTATGCTAAATATGGAATTAGTCTGATATCAACTAGCCTTGGAATAAAAGTGACATCCAAGTGGTTTACAAAAACAAGTATCATGTCCACTGGCCTAGTTTGACACTGGCACTGGCACATGCTGCTCTTCAACGATGTAAAAAAAATACAAAAATCCTTGGCGCTTGAGGGTCTCAACCAACTTTTATCTCTGGTTACGGGTGACAGCCTAAGTCTTAGATTGTGACCTGCCCTGAATGTTGGTGATACCAGGATATTGTTGATGTGTTGACATGTCTGTTTGGTCTCCTTACTGTTGATTTATGTCAGATCTTGTGTAATTCTGGTTTTAGGGTCCAGACAAAGAATGTTTTAGGCCTAAAACGCTCCAATTCTGCATTTGCCCGCTCTAAAATGCTTTTTTCTATGTACGAATTGCATTTTAAGAATGAGAGCAGTTTTTCCAACTCCTATAGTGGGGGTTCCAAATGGATAACACTTCGGTATCTGGAAGGGGCATGTTGTAGGTGTGAGTAGTAGAGAGTATTAGAGTGTGAGTATTAGTGTGAGTAGTATTGTAGTAGAGTAGTAGTGTGAGTAGTATTGTAGTAGATAGTAGTAGTGTGAGTAGTAGTGGAGTGTGAGTAGTAGAGTAGTAGTTTAGTAGAGTGAGTAGCAGTGTAGTAGTGTGAGTAGTAGAGTGTGAGTAGTAGTGTAGTATGGTGTGTATTAGTGTGAGTAGCAGTGGTGTAGTAGTGTGCGTATTAGAGTGTTAGTAGTAGTGTGAGTAGTAGAGAGTATTTGTGTGAGTATTCGTGTAGTAGTGTGAGTAGTAGAGTATTCGTGTGAGTATTCGTGTGAGTATGAGTGAGTATTAGAGTGTGCGTATTAGAGTTTTAGAGTGTGAGTACGAGTGTGAGTATAAGACTGAGTAGAGTGAGTAGTAGTGTAGTAGTGAGAGTAGTAGTATGAGTAGTATAGTGTGAGTAGTAGTGTGAGTAGTAGTGTGAGTAGTAGAGTGTAGTAGAGAGTAGTAGTGTGTTTAGTAGTGTGAGTAGTAGAGAGTATTCGTTTGAGTATTGTGAGTATTAGAGTGTGAGTAGTATTGTAGTAGTGTGAGTAGTATTGTAGTAGTGTGAGTAGTATTGTAGTAGTGTGAGTAGTATTGTAGTAGTGTGAGCAGTATTGTAGTAGTGTGAGCAGTATTGTAGTAGTGTGAGCAGTATTGTAGTAGAGTGTGAGTAGTGTTGTAGTAGTGTGAGTAGTATTGTAGTAGTGTGAGCAGTATTGTAGTAGTTTGAGCAGTATTGTAGTAGTGTGAGTAGTAGAGTGTGAGTAGTGTTGTAGTAGTGTGTGTGTAGTATTGTAGTAGTGTGAGCAGTATTGTAGTAGTTTGAGCAGTATTGTAGTAGTGTGAGTAGTAGAGTGTGAGTAGTGTTGTAGTAGTGTGAGTAGTGTTGTAGTAGTGTGAGTAGTGTTGTAGTAGTGTGAGTAGTATTGTAGTAGTGTGAGTAGTATTGTAGTAGTGTGAGCAGTATTGTAGTAGTTTGAGCAGTATTGTAGTAGTGTGAGTAGTATTGTAGTAGAGTAGTAGTGTGAGTAGTATTGTAGTATTGAGCAGTATTGTAGTAGTGTTAGTATTGTAGTAGAGTGTGTAGTATTGTAGTAGAGTAGTAGAGTGTCGGTAGTAGAGTAGTTTGAGTAGTGGTTTGAGTAGTTTGAGTAGTAGAGTGTGAGTATTGGAGTGTGAGTAGTATTGTAGTAGATAGTAGTAGTGTAGTAGAGTGAGTAGCAGTGTAGTAGAGTGAGTCGCAGTGTAGTAGTGTGAGTAGTAGAGTGTGAGTAGTAGTGTAGTATGGTGTGTATTAGTGTGAGTAGCAGTGGTGTAGTAGTGTGCGTATTAGAGTGTTAGTAGCAGTGTAGTAGTGTGAGTAGTAGAGTAGTAGTGTGAGTAGTAGAGAGTATTCGTGTTAGTATTCGTGTGAGTATTTGTGTGAGTATGAGTGAGTATTAGAGTGTGCGTATTAGAGTTTTAGAGTGAGTACTAGAGTGTGAGTATAAGACTGAGTAGAGTAGTAGTTGGAGTAGTAGAGTATTAGTGTGCGTATTAGAGTGTGCGTATTAGAGTGTGCGTATTAGAGTGTGCGTATTAGAGTGTGCGTGTGAGTACTAGAGTGTGAGTATAAGACTGAGTAGAGTGAGTAGTAGTGTGAGTATTAGTGTGAGTAGTCGAGTATTAGTGTGAGTAGTAGAGTATTAGTGTGAGCATTAGAGTGTGAGCAGTATTGTAGTAGTGTGAGTAGTATTGTAGTAGTGTGAGTAGTATTGTAGTAGAGTAGTAGTGTGAGTAGTAGAGTGTGAGTAGTATTGTAGTAGTGTGAGTAGTAGTGTGAGTATTACAGTGTTAGTGGAGTGTGAGTAGTAGTGTGAGTAGTAGTGGGAAAGGAACTACTGAGCAGTGCTTGAACTTAGCACTGATTATGGGCAAGTACATGGGTGCCAAGAATAATTCTATTTACTTGGCATTCATGGACTTGTCCAGTGCCTTTGATACGGTATGCAGGGATAAATTGTGGCGTATGATGGAGTCTATGGGGTTTGAGGAGCCTTTGGTCACTCTGCTCCGCAGGTTACATACCGCCACAATGGTTAGAATTAGATATGGCCCTGGAGGAGAGAAAACTAGACCTATATTATCTACTGAAGGCGTCCGCCAGGGATGTATTTTAGCTCCTTTTTTATTTCTGGTTTATACAAACGGTTTAGAAGGTTTTCTGTTAGAAACTGGTGCTGATTTTCCTAAAATTAATGGTAAAAGAATTCCAATGTTGTCATATGCAGATGACACTGTCCTAATGACCCTTACCCCCAATAGCATGCAGATTTGTCTGAATGCCTTTGATATGTGTATGGGAAAATTAGATCTTGGGGTCAATTTTACTAAATCTTTTGCCCTGACTTGCGGTTCGAAAAGTGTTAAAATTCGCAAATTCAGGGTGAGGGACTCCAATATAGAGAAAGTTGATAACTTCAATTATCTGGGAAACCTTTTTAATAAAAAACTGAACTGGGAACCCTTGATGTTAGCCCGAGTTCAAAAGGTTACACAGTCAATTGAAGCTCTCTTTCGCTTTGCTAGTAAATTAGGACAACGACGTATAGCTGAAATAACATCTTTGTATAAAGCCAAATGTGTTTCTGCTATGACCTATGGTGCTGGTGTCTGGGGGTCACATAATTGTGAAAAGATACAGATTATGGAGAATAAGTTTCTAAAACGTTTACTATCTGTCCCATCTGGCACATCAAATATATTTTTCCATGGTGAGGTTGGAATTGAGTTTGTAAGTGATATTATTCACGTTGCACCTTTAGTATTATGGTCTAAAGTTTGGCAATCCGATGAATTGAAATTGACAAAAGATATTCTTCAAGATTGTTTTAAACTTGAGCATTACAGGGAAATCCCATGGCTCCGATATGTCAGAGATACCTTTTATAAAATTGGGTTAGGCACTATGTTTACAAATCCTGACATGCTTAATAAGGATACTAAGGAAATTATAAAAAAAAGCGTATAGTCTTAAATTGGGTTCCCTAAAGAATGAACATGTATTACGTGTTCGGGGAAGGCTAGTGCGACCCTTTTATTTATCATATATTATGAACACGCAATGGCGTTTCTATCTCACAAGGTTTCGCCTCGGTACTTTACACTTCCTTTTTGCTTTTCCAAAGCAGGGGGGTTGGAGGGAGAAGTTACCTTGTTGTCCCTGTAATAATAAGGTTTCGCAAAATACCCTGCACCGTATCCTTTTTTGCACTTTGTATAAGGTCCCAAGAAATACCTTTATCAGACCATTACTATTATCCCTTGGAACGTGCTATTATAAAGAAGGTTATGAATTTTTGTTATCACTGTCAACTGTAAATATCTGTAATGCTGTATTGAATTTTATCAGATCAGCTCTTGTAATCAGAAACCGATATTGAATGTTTTCGAAAATCAGATTTATGTAATTATGTATTGTGGTTTTACTATAGAATATGTAAAAATATATTGTGATTTTATCGCAGTTCAAGTGCCTTTTAAATTGATGTATACTTTTATGATTTCCATGAGGAATCGAAATAAAGTTATTTGAATTGGAGTAGTAGTGTGAGTAGTAGAGTAGTAGTATGAGTATTAGAGTGAGTAGTATTGTAGTAGTGTGAGTAGTAGTGAGTATTAGAGTAGTAGTGTGAGTATTAGAGTGTGAGTATTAGAGTGTGAGTATTAGAGTGAGCATTAGTGTGTAGTAGAGTGTATTAGAGTGTGAGTAGTATTGTAGTAGTGAGTATTAGAGTGAGTAGTATTGTAGTAGTAGAGTGTGTATTAGAGTGTGATTAGTATTGTAGTAGAGTGTGAGTAGTATTGTAGTAGTGTGAGTAGTAGAGTGTGAGTAGTATTGTAGTAGTATGAGTTGTAGTGTGAATATTACAGTGTGAGTATTAGTGTGTAGTGGAGCGTGAGTAGTAGAGTGTGAGTAGTATTGTAGTAGTGTGGGTAGAGTGAGTATTAGACTAGTGTGAGTATTAGAGTGTGAGTATTAGAGTGTGAGTATTAGAGTGTGAGTATTAGAGTGTGAGTATTAGAGTGTGAGTATTAGAGTGTGAGTATTAGAGTGTAGTATTGTAGGAGTGTGAGTAGTAGCGTGAGTATTAGAGTGTGAGTAGTGTGAGTATTAGAGGGTGAATAGTAGAGGGTGAATAGTAGAGGGTGAGTAGTATTGTAGTGGAGTGTGAGTAGTAGTGTGAGTAGTAGTGAGTATTAGAGTGTGAGTATTAGAGTGTAGTGGAGTGTGAGTAGTAGAGTGTAGTGGAGTGTGACTAGTATTGTAGTATTGTTAGTGTGAGTGTTAGTGTGAGTATTAGTGTGGGTATTAGTGTGTGAGTAGTAGTGTGTGAGTAGTATTGTAGTAGTGTGAGTAGTAGTGAGTATTAGAGTGTGAGTAGTATTGTAGTACAGTGTGAGTAGTAGAGTGTGAGTAGTAGTGTGTAGTATTGTAGTAGTGTGAGTATTAGAGTGTGAATAGTAGTGTGAATAGTAGAGGGTGAGTAGTATTGTAGTGGAGTGTGAGTAGTAGTGAGTATTAGAGTGTAGTGGAGTGTGAGTATTAGAGTGTAGTGGAGTGTGAGTAGTATTGTTAGTGTGAGTGTGTGAGTATTAGTGTGTGAGTATTAGAGTGTGAGTAGTAAAGTGAGTATTGTAGTAGTGTGAGTAGTAGTGAGTATTAGAGTGTGAGTAGTATTGTAGTACAGTGTGAGTAGTGGAGTGTGAGTAGTAGAGGGTGAGTAGTATTGTAGTGGAGTGTGAGTAGTAGTGTGAGTAGTAGTGTGAATATTACAGTGTGAGTATTAGTGTGTAGTGGAGCGTGAGTAGTAGAGTGTGAGTAGTATTGTAGTAGTGTGGATAGAGTGAGTATTAGACTAGTAGTGTGAGTATTAGAGTGTTAGTATTAGTGTAGTAGAGTGTGAGTATTAGAGTGTAGTATTGTAGGAGTGTGAGTAGTAGCGTGAGTATTAGAGTGTGAGTAGTGTGAGTATTAGAGTGTGAGTAGTATTGTGAGTATTGTGAGTAGTATTGTAGTAGTGTGAGTATTAGAGTGTGAGTATTAGAGTGTGAGTATTAGAGTGTGTAGTATTAGAGTGTGTAGTATTAGAGTGTGTAGTATTAGAGTGTGAGTATTAGAGTGTGAGTATTAGAGTGTATTAGAGTGTGAGTAGTATTGTAGTAGTGTGTATTAGAGTGTGTGTATTAGAGTGTGTGTATTAGAGTGTGTGTATTAGAGTGTGAGTATTAGAGTGTGAGTATTAGAGTGTGAGTATTAGAGTGTGAGTATTAGAGTGTGAATTAGAGTGTAGTAGAGTGTAGTAGAGTGTAGTAGAGTGTGAGTAGTATTGTAGTAGTAGAGTGTGTATTAGAGTGTGATTAGTATTGTAGTAGTGTGAGTAGTAGAGTGTGAGTAGTATTGTAGTAGTATGAGTTGTAGTGTGAATATTACAGTGTGAGTATTAGTGTGTAGTGGAGCGTGAGTAGTAGAGTGTGTAGTATTGTAGTAGTGTGGGTAGAGTGAGTATTAGAGTGTGAGTATTAGAGTGTGAGTATTAGAGTGTGAGTATTAGAGTGTGAGTATTAGAGTGTGAGTATTAGAGTGTATTAGAGTGTATTAGAGTGTATTAGAGTGTATTAGAGTGTGAGTATTAGAGTGTGTGTATTAGAGTGTGTGTATTAGAGTGTGTGTATTAGAGTGTGTGTATTAGAGTGTGAGTATTAGAGTGTAGTATTGTAGGAGTGTGAGTAGTAGCGTGAGTATTAGAGTGTGAGTAGTGTGAGTATTAGAGGGTGAATAGTAGAGGGTGAATAGTAGAGGGTGAGTAGTATTGTAGTGGAGTGTGAGTAGTAGTGTGAGTAGTAGTGAGTATTAGAGTGTGAGTATTAGAGTGTAGTGGAGTGTGAGTAGTAGAGTGTAGTGGAGTGTGACTAGTATTGTAGTATTGTTAGTGTGAGTGTTAGTGTGAGTGTTAGTGTGAGTATTAGTGTGTGAGTAGTAGTGTGTGAGTAGTATTGTAGTAGTGTGAGTAGTAGTGAGTATTAGAGTGTGAGTAGTATTGTAGTACAGTGTGAGTAGTAGAGTGTGAGTAGTAGTGTGTAGTATTGTAGTAGTGTGAGTATTAGAGTGTGAATAGTAGAGGGTGGGTAGTATTGTAGTGGAGTGTGAGTAGTAGTGAGTATTAGAGTGTAGTGGAGTGTGAGTATTAGAGTGTAGTGGAGTGTGAGTAGTATTGTTAGTGTGAGTGTGTGAGTATTAGTGTGTGAGTATTAGAGTGTGAGTAGTAAAGTGAGTATTGTAGTAGTGTGAGTAGTAGTGAGTATTAGAGTATGAGTAGTATTGTAGTACAGTGTGAGTAGTGGAGTGTGAGTAGTAGTGTGTAGTATTGTAGTAGTATGAGTTGTAGTGTTAGTATTGTAGTGTGCCTATTAGAGTGTGCGTATTAGAAAGTGCGTATTAGAGTGTGCGTATTAGAGTGTAGTAGAGTGTGAGTAGTATTGTAGTAGTGTGAGTATTAAAGTTTAGTAGAGTGTGAGTAGTATTGTAGTAGTGAGTAGTACAGTGTGAGTAGTACAGTGTGAGTAGTACAGTGTGAGTAGTACAGTGTGAGTAGTACAGTGTGAGTATTAGTGTGAGTATTAGTGTGTATTAGAGTGTGAGTAGTATTGTAGCAGTGTGAGTAGTAGAGTGTGAGTATTAGTGTATTAGAGTGAGTAGTATTGTAGTAGTAGTGTGAGTATTAGAGTGTGTATTAGAGTGTGAGTAGTATTGTAGTAGAGTGTGAGTATTAGAGTGTATTAGAGTGAGTAGTAGTGTGAGTATTAGTGTAGTGGAGTGTGATTAGTAGAGTGTGAGTAGTATTGTAGTAGTGAGTAGTACAGTGTGAGTAGTACAGTGTGAGTAGTAGAGTGTGAGTATTAGTGTGTATTAGAGTGTGAGTAGTATTGTAGCAGTGAGTAGTAGAGTGTGAGTATTAGAGTGAGTAGTATTGTAGTAGTAGTGTGAGTATTAGAGTGTGTATTAGAGTGTGAGTAGTATTGTAGTAGAGTGTGAGTATTAGAGTGTATTAGAGTGAGTAGTAGTGTGAGTAGTAGAGTGTGAGTAGTATTGTAGTAGTGTGAGTAGTAGTGTGAGTATTTGTGGAGTGTGAGTAGTAGTGTGTGAGAATTAGTGTGAGTATTAGAATGTGAGTAGCAGAGTAGTAGTATGAGTATTAGAGTGTGAGTAGTATTGTAGTAGTGTGAGGAGTAGTGTGAGTATAAGAGTGTGAGTATTAGAGTGTGAGTAGTAGAGTGTGCTTAGTATTGTAGTAGAGTGTGTGTAGTAGAGTGAGTAGTAGTGTGAGTGTTAGTGTGAGTGTTAGTGTAGTATTGTGGGTATTAGTGTGTGAGTACTAGTGTGTGAGTATTAGTGTGTGAGCTTTAGTGTGAGTACTAGTGTGAGTATTGTAGTAGTGTGTATTAGAGTGTGAGTAGTATTGTAGTAGTGTGAGTTGTAGTGTGAATATTAGAGTGTAGTAGAGTATGAGTAGTAGAGTGAGTATTAGTGTGAGTAGTAGTGTGAGTATTACAGTGTGAGTATTAGAGTGTATTAGAGTGAGTAGTATTGTAGTAGTAGTATTGTGAGTATTAGAGTGTGTATTAGAGTGTGAGTAGTATTGTAGTAGAGTGTGAGTATTAGAGTGTATTAGAGTGAGTAGTAGTGTGAGTATTAGTGTAGTGGAGTGTGATTAGTAGAGTGTGAGTAGTATTGTAGTAGTTAGTAGTACAGTGTGAGTAGTACAGTGTGAGTAGTACAGTGTGAGTATTAGTGTGTATTAGAGTGAGTAGTATTGTAGCAGTGTGAGTAGTAGAGTGTGAGTATTAGAGTGTATTAGAGTGAGTAGTATTGTAGTAGTAGTGTGAGTATTAGAGTGTGTATTAGAGTGTGAGTAGTATTGTAGTAGAGTGTGAGTATTAGAGTGTATTAGAGTGAGTAGTAGTGTGAGTAGTAGAGTGTGAGTAGTATTGTAGTAGTGTGAGTAGTAGTGTGAGTATTTGTGGAGTGTGAGTAGTAGTGTGTGAGAATTAGTGTGAGTAATAGAATGTGAGTAGCAGAGTAGTAGTATGAGTATTAGAGTGTGAGTAGTATTGTAGTAGTGTGAGGAGTAGTGTGAGTATTAGAGTGTGAGTATTAGAGTGTGAGTATTAGAGTGTGAGTATTAGAGTGTGAGTAGTAGAGTGTGCTTAGTATTGTAGTAGAGTGTGTGTAGTAGAGTGAGTAGTAGTGTGAGTGTGAGTGTGAGTGTTAGTGTAGTATTGTGGGTATTAGTGTGTGGGTATTAGTGTGTGGGTATTAGTGTGAGTAGTGTGTGAGTATTAGTGTGTGAGTACTAGTGTGTGAGTACTAGTGTGTGAGTATTAGTGTGTGAGTTTTAGTGTGAGTACTAGTGTGAGTATTGTAGTAGTGTGTATTAGAGTGTGAGTAGTATTGTAGTAGTGTGAGTAGTAGTGTGAGTAGTAGTGTGAGTATTACAGTGTGAGTAGTAGTGTGAGTAGTAGTGTGAGTATTACAATGTGAGTATTAGAGTGTAGTGGAGTGTGAGTAGTATTGTAGTGGTGTGGGTAGAGTGTGAGTAGTAGAGTGTAGTAGAGTGTGAGTAGTATTGTAGTAGAGAGTAGTATTGTAGTAGAGTAGTATTGTAGTAGAGTAGTATTGTAGTAGAGAGTAGTAGGAGTGTGAGTAGTAGGAGTGTGAGTAGTAGTGAGTATAAGAGTGTGAGTAGTAGTGTAGTAGTGTGAGTAGTAGAGTAGTAGTGTGAGTATTACAGTGTGAGTATTAGTGTAGTAAAGTGTGAGTAGTATTGTAGTAGTGAGTATTAGAGTGAGTAGTAGAGTGAGTACCAGTGTAGTAGTGTGAGTAGTAGTGTAGTAGTGTGAGTAGTAGGAGTGTGAGTAGTAGGAGTCAGTAGTAGTGAGTATTAGAGTGTAGTAGAGTATGAGTAGTAGAGTGAGTATTAGTGTGAGTAGTAGTGTGAGTATTACAGTGTGAGTATTAGAGTGTAGTAGAGTGAGAGTATTAGACTGTGCGTAGTATTGTAGTAGTGTGAGTAGTAGTGAGTATTAGAGTGTGAGTATTAGAGTGTGAGTAGTATTGTAGTAGTGTGAGTAGTACAGTAGTAGTGTGAGTAGTAGTGTGAGTAGTAGAGTAGTAGTGTGAGTAGTAGAGTAGTAGTGTGAGTATTAGTGAGTAGTATTGTAGTAGTGTGAGGAGTAGTAGTGTGAGGAGTAGTAGTGTGAGTAGTAGAGTAGTTGTGTGAGTAGTAGAGAGTAGTTGTGTGAGTAGTAGAGAGTAGTTGTGTGAGTAGTAGAGAGTAGTTGTGTGAGTATTAGTGTAGTCGTGTGAGTAGTAGTGTGAGTAGTATTAGAGTGTGAGTATTAGAGCTGAGGGATATACAAGCCATCAGCAGCACCGCAAGGGCCAGTGAGAGCTTCATCGTAGTCAGGTCGATACCAGCCACAGACCCCGTAGAACTGTGTGTCTGAGCGCAGGGTCTGAGTCCAGTCAGAGCCCGGGGTCTGTCAGAGCCAAGAGTCCGAGCAGAGGGACCATCTCTAAAGAACCCTCGAGTCCTGGGTGCCAAGAAGCCTTCTACTGAGCCCTGCTCGCCAGCTCATGTTTGCTACTGGCCCAGCCCCTAATGAGCTTGGACTGAAACTCTACCAAACAGGATATCCAGTCTAAGCAACAAGTGTGTGAGGGAGGAAGATTCCGGCATCTGTTAGGACCTCTCACTCTAGGACCTGCTTCTTCTGCCACGGTCAGAGCTCGTGCACAGCGCTCTCTCGCCTTGGACTGCTATTACAGACGTGTTGTTTATGGCCCACGGAAGTACTGCATCACAGCTTGTGGATCACGTACATTGGGGGAGGGGACAACACCCTTGCGCAGTAGGCGAGCTGGACTGAGGCGGCTGAATCCCTTGGATATATCTAACGCGTTAAGTCCATGAAGGGTCAAGGGAGTGGGTGAGGTGCAGCGCAGAGCTCCTCCTCGTGCAGCGACCAGCAGGTCAGCATGAGTGCAAGGGACGCCAAAGGGCACTTACACGGCAGCCTCAGTCACATATCACTTGGATATGTGACCTGAGCCTCTCTGGACCACATCCAGTCACACACCGATCATGGCACTTCAGTCGGGGGTCAGCCCTAACCCTCTATTCCTAGTCTTGGTCTCTCGTTTTCTTAATGTTACTAAGGCTGAAGACAAAGCCCCCGCATCGGAGAGGGGCCTTGACTTCTGAGGGAAGTGCTTGGAATCGCACGAGGTGCCCACCTTGAGCGAATGTCTGTTTTGCAGGAGAACGCGCAGGATACGCGTTTCATTAACTGGAAGCCTGTAAATAAATAAATGCTTCACTTTAAGCGAGATGCAACAAGCAGGAGTGAGGAAATGCGCTCGCCACAACGCCGACTTTTCTCTTTTGGAGCGGTCCCATTCGGACGGCCTCAGCCTGACTTGCTGCTGACACAAAAGGTTCCTTATCTTGTTTAAAGGGCCATCTGGACCCATAAAGAAGAGGAGAAACCTTTTACGCCAGCAGTAAGTCAAGGAGCCCAGTCTGAAAAGGACTGGGTTTAGAGAGAAAGAAGAACGTCACTTGGACCTCTTCTCCAGTGGCTGGCCACCTTTCAGCATGAACGGTGACGCCAGCCAATGGAAAAGAGGGGCGGGGCTTAACCTCGCTAGTGGTTAATACTCGGTCATTAAATCTTGCCAGAAGTATTACTTTGGTAGCTGTCCTTGCATGTCTCATACCAGACATTTGTCTTTGTTTTTACTGCCTTGGGACGTAAACTGCATATTCTTGATACATAGACCGCAGAGCTGTCTCTTAAATAGAGCAATTAGATAAGGCTGTACTAGTTTCACATAGCATGTTGCAAAATGAGCTTTATTGTTGATGTCAGTGGTTAAAGTTTTGACATTTTCTCTGCATGCTGCCCACATGGTACTCTGTTTTTTTGTTTTTGTTTTATTTTTTATTTCCACTGTCGTGCTCTGACTACTTTCCTTTCACTCTTTGCTCTCTGTCTCTGCTTTTGTCTTGCTCAGTTACTGCTTTCCTGTCACTCTTTGCTCTCCTATGCTATTGACAGTAGGAGGGGCTCTCAGGTTCCCTTTAAAAACGCCTCCTATATAGAATGTTGACCAACGAGGTCCTCTCATCAAATTATTGCGCAGTCAATACCAGGAGGGATGAACAGGGCACATTGAATTGACGCCTAATTAAATATCTGGTACAGTAAATAAAATTAAAAAAAGGGAAAATGGCATCGTTTGTTTTCCTAGTCGCGTGTTCTCTTTGGAACAGTCACTCTGAGTTATTAAGCAGAACCGTAGAGGACACGCAGCCACATCGTTTAGGCTCAGAGTGGCAAGCGCACCCTTTACTTTTATTTCCTCCTCATTAGTGATGTGCTCACGGTCTTCCTTTTTTAAATTGAATATTTTATGACAGAATGACCATAAAGGTTTAGTACGGAAGAGGCACCAACACTGTCAAAGAACTTTAATTAATGACTGGTAGTAATAGGGCAAGTATATCATAGATGATTTCCCACAAACGTTGATGTCTTTAATAGCTAATATAATGTAATGCATAATATGCTGCATGGCTAAACACTCATAAGGTCCCAAAGGCGAGACCTATTGGCTATGCCAATGCTTGTTGTTTTCATGCTTTGCTAGATGTAGTTTTTTCTGCTATCTCATAATGTGACCCAGTAGGATACACTGCTTCTGTTTTTGCTTAGGTTTTGAAAGTCAGATTGTTTTTACTCAGAAAATCTATGATGACGTAGCACCTCCTACCGTTGCTTCATACTTGGTACACTGCTTCAATAGTTTTTCAGGTCTAGATTTTGACGGTGCAGCTGTCAAACAGCTGTAGCCAAACATACTTTGCGTAGACTTTTGAACTGCTCTTTTCAATCATTGACTTTTTTTTATCCGCCTCTTTCAGCCATTTGGCTTAAGATTTTGTCAGTCATATCTTAGCTCTGTCATGTGGGGTGTTTATCTCCGCCTTTCTGTTATTGACTATTCGGGAGTATTGTTTCACCTCCATTAGAGTGTGCACATTAAACTTCACAAGGGACTTCTTTATAACGGCAGACATCTCTGTCCATTTCTGCTGGCTTCCACCTTTTTGAATCTCGCTCTAATGTGCTAATATTTTTGTGATACGTTAGTTAACATATTAAGCCTAGACCTTTAAGTTTTGTCAGTGCTAGTTAGGTATGGCTTGACAATGCACCTGTATGACCTCTTATTCCAGAATACATAGCATGGGCTTTGGATCAGCCCACTTCCACTATTGGTTTGTTTGGCTCAATCCTATTCTATTCTATTCTATTGGTTTGAAACTTTGTCAGTCACATCTTGGCTCTGCCTAGGGGAGTAATCTCTCCCCTCATGCTATTGGTAGTTAGGTGCTTCAATGCATTTGAGCGGGATGAAGTGCTTTGTAATTGTAATTGCAATGAGAGTAGTGCGGCTTAGGTGAAAGCTATCCCTCGGGGTTGTCATCTCTGCCCAGGTACGCAATTGTAAATCGATACTGGTGAGCCTGCAGGAATGATTTTTTCAATGCTCAACAGCAAATGTAGAGCAGATCCTTGAAACAGAGGCACAAAAGATTTTGATCAGTTGCTTCTGTGAATGCATGACAACCGCAGAGTATATCTATGTCTTCTTCTCGTTTTGTGAGTAACACTGTTCCATTGTTATCAAAGTTCTGTTGGCTTATGTCACAACTTACAGCTGTATGTTTTTCTTGGCTTTAAATGGGAGAACCCTGGTACACATGGACCTGATGCCCTTTGCCAGTTCCATCTCCTTCGGATTAAAATTGGTCACACTAAAGGTGCACTTCTTTAGTATGGGAGTTGGGAAAATATGAGAGCATGCAGGAGGTAAAAATAGATTAAGTTCAAGAGCCTACAAATAATGGGTAGCTCCACATTTGGCCTCTACAACAGTGTCCTTAACATTACCTGACTTGAACTGGATTTACTACTGTGTAGGATTTATCGTGTTGAGTGTTTGCCCAAAGGAAATGAATGACCTGCCCACCATTATCTGGGGTAGTTTGTTGCAAACACCATCCAGCATATGAGAGAGTCTCAGGGCCGTATCAAATCCTTCATTAAATCTGGTTTGCAGGGGAGGAGCTACGACACCAACCAAGATGGCAGCATAGTCTCCCGGCTTCGCTGACCTCCGTCCTACGCTCGCTTATCCTGTCGACTATCCTGATCTCCTGCCCCGGATTCGTGTGGGTGAACTAGTCGGCACCCCAATGGTGTGACCACTGAATTTTTCTGATGTTCTGGGGTGAAGTAACATCGAAAATGTTTTGAGGCCTAACCCAGACTGGAAGCCGGGGACTCGATTGCTGGTCTACCCGGGTCCGAAGTGAACAACAACGGACTGAGGAGAGTGGTTGGGTCCGGTCCTTGGAACTTTTGAAAATTTCTCTGGACTACTTTGCAACCATCTGCTGCCTGGTGCTGTACCTGAGGTGAGGTGACGGGTGGCGCGCGGTGCTGCGTCGCGGGGGGCCCCGGCCCTAGCACCGCTGGTGCCCCGGGGTGGGGGTCCCGCCGCGCGTTGCTGCGTGCTGCTGGCCCGTCCCTCACGGCTTGTTTCTGCTCCGGCGTATCCTGCCCCGGAGAAGGCGCCTCTCCGTGGGGATCGTTATGTCTGCGGACGTATGGAACTTGGCGGAACGGACCCAGTGTGGCCCTTCCTTGCGGATGGTAATGGCAGAACTTGCGGCGCTTCACGCGACGGTGAGGGCCCAGGTCAATCATTTACTGTCTGCAGCAGATGGGATCATAGGACCGGGAGCAAACCCTGACTTGATTTTTGAGACCTGGCTGCCGACCTGCCTCCTGTTGGGCGCCCTAGTGGCGCGTTTGGACCCGGTGCTGGAAGCTGTGCCTGCCCCCGAAGAAATGGAACTCATCGTGTGTGCTGAGATTGGTGACTCTCTTACGTTTTCGGAAACATCGGTCCTACAGTTATCGGAACATTTCACTGCTTCCCTCATCCTGGACACTGTTGGCCCACGCTATAATCTGTATCGGAACGAGTCGCACCCCCTCCCCAATCGGTCTCCCAACATGGCGGATGTAACGATGCTTGGCTTCGGAGACGGGGAGGGACATCGTTTGTGCAAGCCGTGTGCGTTGGGATCTGCTATTCCTCTCCCGTTTGCTGGCCCAGGCTCCGGCTGCTACTGTGTGACTTTTGACTTCCCGGGGATGGGGCTTTACTTATCCGAGGGACTCGGCAACTTTGATAGACGGGGCCAAGGCTGAGATTGTGGGTTGAATTGTTCACAATGGATCTATTGGTAACGGGACTGCTTCATTAACAGACGGATTCCGGGGCAGGGGGTTTCTGGTTTCCCCCCGGGGCATTTTTGTATGGTGGACAACTTTATTTGTGCTGGCTTAGGGGGGCCCCCTTTGTTAGGGCGGGGGGAGAGACCGGGAGCGCATAGACTATCGCCCTCCTCCACTTCCCCGTTGGGTGGGATTTCCTTTCTTTCTCCTTTTTCTCTGTTTCTTCTATATTTCGGGTTTGGTTCTCGGGCGACAGGCACACTGCTGGGGGGGGGGGGTGTAGTCATCTGCAGGGGTACAGGGTGGGGGGTTGGGGAGGGGATTTTTTCGTTTTTATTTTTGTTTCTATGGCCTTTTTTCTCTTCTCTTATCTTTCTTTGTCTTTTTCTTTTTCTGGGTCAATGCAGTGGGTTTCCTTTGGTATTAATCACTGCTTTTTCATCTGTGCCTCAATTTTCGTGGTGTTCTCTGGGTCTTAGGGCAGGTGACTAGCAGGCGCGAATTGATCGTAATATTCCCTCCCATCCTGAACCGCCTGTTCCAGCGCCATTGATTTGACCGATTACTGTTGACACGTTTACTATTCTGCCTGCCGTTTTTTGCTGCTGGGAAATTGTTCGGCACCTGATCCTTCCATCCTATACTATAAAATGAAAACCTTTTATATCCTGTTTTTCTAATTGTGCTGTTCAGTGACCAAGAGTACGCTAGCATGGTGATTCTGCTCCCCGAAGTGCTGCATGTGATTAAAATTGCTCTCTGTTAATCTAACTGCTTAGCGGCCAGCCCCGGGGGTTGTAGGCCCATACTTGTATTTGGTTGAAATGTCAATAAAGATTTAAAAAAAAAAAAAAAAATCTGGTTTGCAGAATTCTGATCAAGGATATCCTCGAGCAAAGACTTGGAATTTTCCAACATATTTTGAAATTCTGAATGCCGTAGGCCTGGTGAGATATTTGGTTATGTCATAACATAGTTAATTAAGGCATATGCCCATTTAATACGTATGATGCAATAAAATGAAACTACCGTCCTTTTTTCAGACGTAGTTTTGGTTTCCAACGGTTCCTTGACATACAACTCCAGTTCAAATAAAGAACACTTTTAAAGCATGTTTGAAAACATTGCCACCTGCTATTGCAACCCTTGGGGGTTTCACATTAAAGATACGATCAAACATTTAAAAAAAAAAAAATCAATTCAGTTTTATTGTGGATTCTTTGAAACCTTTACAATACCATGTCAGCGTACACTAAATAACTCCATGCCGTAAGCTGTGTTTCTATTCTTATGGCTTCTAGTATCATGGTTGACCAAGGTAAGGATCACCATCTCTGTACACGTTTCACTACTTGATGATTCCATTCTAAATTACTGCTTAAGTAGTTCTGCTCCATACTGGAAATGAGGACGAATCAAAGCGCTATAGGCTGACCGAATTGGGCATGAAGAAGGGCCTCCGCACTTATTAATAAACTGCTTTAGCCCACGTTATGAGGACAATGCTGTAGATTTTTTATCAGTTCAATGTGGTGTTTCTGTTTTTTAACCCCTTTTATTTTCTTTCCTCCTAGAAAACGCCTCTAATTTGTATTACCTATTTGTATTACCTTTTCCCAGTACCAAAACCTGTCTTGAACGTATTTAGTTAAAGCTCCTTCCTAAGGCAGTATTCATGTAATACTTCAATTCCCTTGGCAGGCCAATTTCTGTCATGTTCATTATCACCAAATCGTCTGCATTTAAAACACATAAATATGTGGCCAGGCTCCAAGTAGTGTCTGTGTCGTGGATGTTTTCCTGACAATCCCCATATTTTTTTTCCCTATGTCTTTATTAGCATTTTTTTATCATAATACAACAATACACAACATGAGACGAAGACTGCAAAATTCTCCAATACTCATTGTCAAGTATACAATACTATATACTCCAATCCCAAGGAAAGGAGTCTTGTCTGTACAGGAGCAAGATCGTGGGGGGTATACTCAAACACAAATTATCCAGAGAATTCCCATGCATTTAACAGAGTTTTGGGATTGTGGGGAAGGACTGTCTTCTGTAGCTGGGCAATATTGACCATGTTAAGATCTGTAGTTACGGGTACTGACTTTTGAATGTTAATTTTAAAAGTGAACCTATATTTTTTCATTCTTGCATCAGGGATGGGAGTGAATCCACGGCATCCAAGAGGAAAAGCATCACATTGTTCATAGATTATCAACTTTCTAAAGAGTGTTGGGTAAATTGGTTTATGGTACGGCATGGCAGACCCTCTTCGGTTTCATTCTGGTAAGTTTGAGATTTTCCTATCAATGTGAATAGATCACTGTGCACCAAAGGATTTATTCCAAGTTTGTGCATCCAAAGCTTAAATTGTGCTTCAGAATGTGAAGTTGAGGCCAAACAGAAGCTTGTTGCTTTACACTTTTTCGTGTATTATGGTTCTCTCCTTTGTTTAGGATCCAAGCACCGGGGGAGAGGCCCACCCCCACAGATGGCCGACCCTAACCAGCTCTTTGATGACACCAGTGGTGCAATCCCACCCCCTCACGCAGCCTACGGCAACCAAGGTATTGATATGGGATTCAACGTCAACAACATCTTCACTGATCCCATGGCCAATGTTGCAATGACCTACGGCTCCTCCATTGCTACACAGGGCAAGGATATTATGCACAAAGAGGTAATGGAGCCATCCCTTCTCTTTGGGGCTTTAGTGCCCGTGTGTTTTAGACATGGTCCAGAATGCTGAGAGTGACATTAGCTTATTTTAATCTTGTATTGCTAAAAGTATAAAGTATTTTTAGAATGTAAAAGACTTAAGTTCATTCGTGGTGATTTTTGATTGTCCTCATTTAAAAAATAGAGCAGAGTATGTTGTGGTTGACAAACCACCAGACACCACATGGCATGTCCTAAAGACATTCTTGTCCTTTGTGGTGGTGGGTTCCCTAGATTGAAAGACCAATGAGGACCTGAGGGGGGTACTCTAGTATTGTTCTATGGTTCTCTGTTTGAGTGTAATATGGGTTCTTAGAATGTTTCCTTTTAAGGCACTGAGTTATTTTGAGTTAACATGTTGTAGGCGGAGTTAAAAAGACAATTTACCTCGTTCAGTGCTTCTGTATATTGCGTGGCCACTGATGAGGAGGTTGGTTCAAGAGGATGTGTTCTTTCCTGGTTAATAGGTTCAGTTAGAAGTTTAAATTGTATTGCGCTTTCAGGGCTCTTAATGAGCACCCTTTGTACTTAGCATCTGCTTTTTGATGCTGGTGGGAGCAAGCATATTTTGCTGATTTCTAGAGCTCTCATTTCTGAAGCAGGGAAAACAGATTCAATAAGTGAAGTCTGTGTCTGGATATGATTCTAGAATTTATCTATGAGTGTGAGAAATAAAGGTTTCAGTTTGTGAGAAGAATCCTAAACCATTGAAATATAGTCCATTTTTGATCCCTGTGACCTATCTTGAAGTTGAGTTCTAGACCTTCTGGTAATGTTATGAATTGCTTCACCAAGCCAACTCGTAGGCCAATTCTTTGGATAACTCTGAGAAAAATGTTCATAGGATTGATTCTCATAGAGATATGAGGGTGATGCTAGTCTCTCACTTTTAAAGCTGAAAAAATATGCTGATGACAGTAAGTACTTGATGGTGTAAAGTCAGATCTTTATGTACCTGAAAGCCAAGGTTGTTGACTCCTGATATCGGAGAGGGGCAGGCACTTTGGAAAAAGGTAAGAAATCTGCCATACAAGTGTCCTCTTTGACTTTTGTTGCTAGTAACATGAGTCGCTGGCGCATAAACTTTCTTATCAAACCCTGTTTTCATCCAAGTCCTGTCTGTGGATAAGGCTTTGTGTACTCTTTTTAATAGTTAGAAGGTGAACCTTGTGGCTTTGAGAATCTCCTGAAATATATTTTTGTACAGAAGAGACATGAGTCTTTAATAAGTTTGTCTAGACCAGCAGTTCTTCACCTTTTGGTTTCCGTGAACCACTACTGAAATACTAATGGAAGCTGGGTACCACCACGTAAGAAATTTCGATGATTTTGAACTTCAAAGCAGTACAAAACAATGCAATTTAATTCTGCAGGATCAAATTCTGCGAGTTCACCCGTGCCTAAATTTTATTTTGGACACTGGACTAATGTCAAAAAAGGTATTGCTCCCCCACTTGTAGTGGTCAAAGACCACCTAACTTCCCTCAGATGGTTGTGCAGCACAATAATAGTCCTAATGGGCACAGATTATGATCAAACTAGTGTATCTCTTGGCAAAAGAGAGGTAGTTCAGTGCTAAGCTGCCTTGAGCAGCCCTGTTGCCTTCACTTCTCTTTATTAGTAACAGCTTTTCATGGATTTCCAACCTCTGATATCTGGTAAAAAGGTGTTTGACCCTATCCTCTTTCTAGCAGCTGATTAAACAAAGTTGTAAATGGTGAGCCCCAAATCCAATTCTCTTTTAAAATACTATGATCTTTAAATTGCCTTATTCATCTCAACATTTATACTTGGTGGCAGAATTTTCAGTGTCCATAATGTAGGCTGGCATCTACCTCTTGATTTGCGAGGATAGCTTTTTATTGTTATTGTTGTGATTACGGAACAACACTATTAGGATGAATGTTTTCATTGTTTTTTGCACGTTTCCACATGTTTCCTTTTCCTGCCAAGCTTACAGTACTGTCCCTTCATACACTACATTTGTTTCCTTGCGTCGCTGGCCTCTGCTAACTTGATCCCAATTGTGTCCATGCTTTATCTATGTAATAGTGCTACTGCATCTCTTGTGTAAACTTTGAAACCCAACCTGGGTGAGCGCTTCCATAAACCAAGTGTGGGTACTCTGTATAGAATGGTTAGTTCCTCTGATTCCCCAGTGGTAGTCGGCTAGGAAACTGTAGTCCACCATTGGGAAATTGAACAACCTTCTGAGGACAAACACACCAAATTGCTAACCCTTTCCTTAAACTGAGTGGGATTCTCTTAGAATAATTAGCGCAGGAGATAAATTGGATCGCAGATGGCAATTATGCATTCAGAATTTAGAATCAGTAATTACTTAAACATTAGGAAGGAGTGTTGATTTATAAATAACAAGATGGAGGTCAGTATGCACCAAGCTGTAAGTAAACTAGGTGGTACCCATTGACCGCACTAGGGTAAGTATTAGACTAGGGACTGTCTGGAAACATCCAAGACTGGCAGTAGAAGGTCAACAGGGACCAAGGTATAGCAGTAATAAATAAACCTAGAGGCAACTGGCGTTTGATAAGGCTGAGTAGAAGAGCAATAGCAGTGGAGCAAAGAATGGTATTTCTGGACCAGAGCATACCAGAGAGGCAGAGGACTGGAAAAAAAGAACATGTTACACGAACAACTATTTAGTAAACAGTGGTTTCCATCTACCTGTTACGAGCAGACCGATCGAAATTTCACTTTCCATATCTTGATGTTTACAGAGACATCCAAATTCTTTGTGGAAAAAAGAGCAAATGTAGTCTGCGTGTGTGTGTGCCAAATGTAGGCTTGTGTGTGTCGCCATATGACAGTACCTTAATAAGTCATTGTATTCTTCGATGGGCTCACTTGCACCCTGGACAGAAATAGAATGGAAATGTAAGCTATAGACAGGAGAGAAAATTCAGTTTTTCCTGTATTGGGAGTGAGGGGAGATGGGAGGGGGGTTGCTGGGCTAGGAGAAAGAGCGCTAGAAAAGGGCCACAGAAAAGGCTGTACGTTGGCCTAGGATAGAGTGGCTGGACCAAAAGAAGTAAATTCAGAAAAGAATAAAAAGTCGGGGAAGAAAATTGTCCTGAGAAGAGCGGGAACTTGTATTCCATAATTTACAGTAATGTAAAATACTAATTGGAACACTGATGTAGAATACATTAAATTAATCAATAGATTCAAGAATTATACAGGTCTTAAAACCAAGGAGCACTATGATAGAAGCATTATGCTGTAGGTATGAATTTTGGCAGCAGAGAACAACCCCACATGAGTGAGTTCAAGGTAGCATCAGGCATGTGTGCAACTTCAAGAAAATCAATGCATGAGGAGCTACGACACCAACCAAGATGGCAGCATAGTCTCCCGGCTCTGCTGACCTCCGTTCTACGCTCGCTTATCCTGTCGACTATCCTGATCTCCTGCCCCGGATTCGTGTGGGTGAACTAGTCGGCACCCCAATGGTGTGACCACTGAATTTTTCTGATGTTCTGGGGTGAAGTAACATCGAAAATGTTTTGAGGCCTAACCCAGACTGGAAGCCGGGGACTCGATTGCTGGTCTACCCGGGTCCGAAGTGAACAACAACGGACTGAGGAGAGTGGTTGGGTCCGGTCCTTGGAACTTTTGAAAATTTCTCTGGACTACTTTGCAACCATCTGCTGCCTGGTGCTGTACCTGAGGTGAGGTGACGGGTGGCGCGCGGTGCTGCGTCGCGGGGGGCCCTGGCCCGGAGGCCCGGCACTAGCACCGCTGGTGCCCCGGGGTGGGGGTCCCGGGGTGGGGGTCCCAGAAACAAGCCGTGGGGGGACGAGCCAGCAGCACGCGTTGCTGCGTGCTGCTGGCTCGTCCCTCACGGCTTGTTTCTGCTCCGGCGTATCCTGCCCCGGAGAAGGCGCCTCTCCGTGGGGATCGTTATGTCTGCGGACGTATGGAACTTGGCGGAACAGACCCAATGTGGCCCTTCCTTGCGGATGGTAATGGCGGAACTTGCGGCGCTTCACGCGACGGTGAGGGCCCAGGTCAATCATTTACTGTCTGCAGCAGATGGGATCATAGGACCGGGAGCAAACCCTGACTTGATTTTTGAGACCTGGCAGCCGACCTGCCTCCTGTTGGGCGCCCTAGTGGCGCGTTTGGACCCGGTGCTGGAAGCTGTGCCTGCCCCCGAAGAAATGGAACTCATCGTGTGTGCTGAGATTGGTGACTCTCTTACGTTTTCGGAAACATCGGTCCTACAGTTATCGGAACATTTCACTGCTTCCCTCATCCTGGACACTGTTGGCCCACGCTATAATCTGTATCGGAACGAGTCGCACCCCCTCCCCAATCGGTCTCCCAACATGGCGGATGTAACGATGCTTGGCTTCGGAGACGGGGAGGGACATCGTTTGTGCAAGCCGTGTGCGTTGGGATCTGCTATTCCTCTCCCGTTTGCTGGCCCAGGCTCCGGCTGCTACTGTGTGACTTTTGACTTCCCGGGGATGGGGCTTTACTTATCCGAGGGACTCGGCAACTTTGATAGACGGGGCCAAGGCTGAGATTAAGGGTTGAATTGTTCACAATGGATCTATTGGTAACGGGACTGCTTCATTAACAGACGGATTCCGGGCGGGGGGTTTCTGGTTTCCCCCGGGGCATTTTTGTATGGTGGACAACTTTATTTGTGCTGGCTTAGGGGGGCCCCCTTTGTTAGGGCGGGGGGGAGAGACCGGGAGCGCATAGACTATCGCCCTCCTCCACTTCCCCGTTGGGTGGGATTTCCTTTCTTTCTCCTTTTTCTCTGTTTCTTCTATATTTCGGGTTTGGTTCTCGGGCGACAGGCACACTGCTGGGGGGGGGGCCGTAGTCATCTGCAAGGGTGGGGGGTTGGGGGAGGGGATTTTTTCGTTTTTATTTTTGTTTCTATGGCCTTTTTTCTCTTCTCTTATCTTTCTTTGTCTTTTTCTTTTTCTGGGTCAGTGCAGTGGGTTTCCTTTGGTATCAATCACTGCTTTTTCATCTGTGCCTCAATTTTCGTGGTGTTCTCTGGGTCTTAGGGCAGGTGACTAGCAGGCGCGAATTGATCGTAATACTCCCTCACATCCTGAACCGCCTGTTCCAGCGCCATTGATTTGACCGATTACTGTTGACACGTTTACTATTCTGCCTGCCGTTTTTTGCTGCTGGGAAATTGTTCGGCACCTGATCCTTCCATCCTATACTATAAAATGAAAACCTTTTATATCCTGTTTTTCTAATTGTGCTGTTCAGTGACCAAGAGTACGCTAGCATGGTGATTCTGCTCCCCGAAGTGCTGCATGTGATTAAAATTGCTCTCTGTTAATCTAACTGCTTAGCGGCCAGCCCCGGGGGTTGTAGGCCCATACTTGTATTTGGTTGAAATGTCAATAAAGGTTTTAAAAAAAAAAAAATCAATGCAAAGCAACTGCACACACTTTGGTGTAACACAGTACAGAATATACCAACCAAGCAGGAAACAAACTTGTATATTTTGTGACTTGGATCCAAGTCTATTTTCAAAATTACACGGCCTTACAAGGACATGAATATGCAAGTTTGCTTGGTTTATGCAAACAGCTTTCAGACAGTCCGTTTTGTTTAGTGACCCAAATGCAGATAAACTGGGATCTACTTTGTGAACGTGGTTTTTCAATAGTCTAAATAGAAAAGAACCAGAATACATTATTCTGGCTATTTGCCAAATTAAATGTGTCTTGGCGAGTTTTCTGGAATTGATCAGAGGTTTGCAATTCAATCAGTGCAACCAATTTTATTATTTAAGTTTTGGAACTCAACTGAGGTCCATATAAAAAATACATAGATAAATGCTTAAAAAAATCGTCACTACAGTATAATAAAACCTTCCCCCCCCAAAAAGGGCAATCACAAAATATATTTATGAAAACCATAATAAAGTGTACTATTCCATCCATTCGATATTAGGATACAGAAATACATATGCATATCCATAAAAATAAATGAATAACACGTACAGTGCGATACACTCCATAAGAAAATACTAAACCTTAAAATGTGTAAAATACAACACACTTCATATTAAAGTGCTGACGACCTAGAAAGTGGAAATGCAAGAACAATCCTATTTGGGACAAATAACGTGTTGTTAGAACATGTAACTGCAAGGACGGAATATACGGTTCAGTCCATCCAATTAGTGAATTGAAAAAATACAGATATGTGCAACTAACATAGGTTGAAGCATATGAAGTGCAAATAAAGTATATAAAAGCACATGGATTGCAATTCCTTGCACGTAAATTATAAAGTGCGAAGTGCCATACACATATACATGAAAACATTTAAACTCATTAAAAAAATCATTTAAAAAAGTTGAAATAACTGTGTGCAAACCATTTCAGTTGAGGCTCACCAATGTTTATTTGCGCATCCAACCAAAGGAGTTATATTATGTTTCAGAAAGATCAGTTTTTAAAAGTGGAGATGTGCAGAATGAAGATATGGACATACAAAAATCACACAATTTAAATCTTGAACGTTATTGAGGCAAAGATTGTGAGAAGTTGGTCTGGTATATTAGAGTGGGCACCTTGCACCAGTCCAAACGCCCCTTATTGATGATGAGGTCAAAGACAACCTTCAAAGAAAGCTATCCAAGTGGTAGTTGTGGAGAGCAGCCTTCAGTCTCGAAAGAATGTAAAGCAGCTTGTTTTACCAGACTAGAACCTCCTGAATAAACAAATGAAAGGAGAACCACACAATAGATATATAAATTATATGTATTTATTAGTAAACACACTCTACTAACCTCTATACGAGATTAGAACACAAGGCACACAATTATTAATCAATAGAACAGTAAATGGCACAATGCACAGTGGGCTCCAGGGGGAGACCATACCATATACTAAGAGTGGTATAACCACCACGAATTACCTAGACATAGTACCTAGAGCACGTAGAATCACTGGGGCCCCAAGCAACCACCCAAAGTAGTGACACAGGGGACCCACGGAGGACTGGTGCAGTGGGAGAACACAGACATGAACTCCGTGCAACTCTATGGGAAAGTCACGGTTGGAAAATTAGATTAAGGTCACTTCAGAGAGTACTTCAAGCAAACTTTTTGGAACATAGAAGGTTCTAAGGCCAGCACCCTTGTGAGTACCGGAGTACCTGTGTTACCTATCCCAGGGTAGGCGGGTGCATAGGTGTCAAGTGATGTCGGAAACCTTCGTCGTTTTCAATGGCGTGACTCGAAGTGCTGCTGCCGGGAAGATGAAAAGTGTCCGGTGGAATCCAAGCCTGGATCCGAGGTGAAAAGAACCTGAAAACAGAAGCGTGACCAGGGGATCGGTAGACTAATGCCCAGCGATGTTGGGTGCTTTAGGTGAGATGACGGGATGCTTGACTCTGCAGCCACGGGGACCAGGAGACTTTGACGACGACCAAAGTCCGGAGGTGAGCAGTCCCACGAAGGAGGTCAAGTACTGAGTGGTCAGTGTCCGGATCGAACATCAACAAGCCTTGGCAAATGCAACCCAGGAGGGAGAGGAAATCAGTCCCGTTGTGGACCGGCATGGTCCAGGAGACTCCAAGTTATGGGGAGTCGGGGCATGTCTGGAGAAACCAAGAAAGCCCAAGAGAAATCAAAGTTACCTTCACAGGGACCCACAGGCCAATGGACCAGGGATTGCAAAGGGACCTTGAGCTGAATCAAAAAATACCAGTCCACGGAACACTTTGGAGTGTAGGACGGAAATCTTCGGTGCAATTACTGCTCGGGGTCAGGACAACATGTAGCCCACAGCACAGCCTCCGGGATCGCCAAAAAGCATATGCTGCTGCAAAAGTACACTGTGCACAGGGGTTCGGGTTGCACGGTCCCCACTAGGGATACTGGTCTCAGAATTGCTGAGAGGGCAGATCGACCTGAGGGACGCTCAGGAACCCACCTCCTGTGTTGCAGAAATCTTCCCGAGTCCTCAGGAGCTCGGGAGATGGAAACCGGTCAGATGCGTTAACGGTGCCTGCCTTGCAGGGGAGTAACTCATTAACTCCAAGAGAGATTCTTCAGTCATCCAGCAGAGTGCAGATCGTCGAAGTACTTGGTTTCTGCTTTGAGAGTTTAGTCCAGGTAAAGTCTAAAGTCCTGTAGTCGGGGTTCCTACTTTATACCCAATGAAGGGGTGGGACAAACTCTGGGAACCCACCTATGGGAGTGTCCGGACAGAGGGGTGGTTACACCCATGTCCTTTGTCCAGTTTTGCGTCGGAGCAGGAGCAAATGGCTCCTGCAACCGGTTTGAACTGGACTATGCGCAGGGACACCAAATGTGTCCCCAGTGCAGACTGTCAGGCACTCTCCGGGTGCACCCACCCAGCCCCAATACACAAAATTATGTCTGGGAGGTGGTCACAACTCCCTGCGACAGGAAACCTATTGACCAGCCTCCCCTGCTCTAGCTCAGCCGCAGGAGGGCAGACGCATGTCTGTGGCTGGCATCATCCATTTTGTGATACCCAGGTCGAGAAAGCTGATACCGGGTTGCCCGGTGACCCAAAGTAGTGAATCTACAAGGGAGGAATCATACCTTCCACACCAGTTACTCGTGTGGAGGAGGTATGATTCCAAGGTGTTTGACACTAAACACAACATGTTTCTAAGCAGCCGTTTTAAAGTTAGCATTTACTGCAAGGTTATAATGCACTTCAATATAGATAAATAAATAATTTATTTATATATATATATATATATATATATATATATATATATATATAAGCGCTCCAAGGTTGCCCAGCTGGCAGGAAGCACTCAGGGAATCCGCAATGCCACCTTGACTCTGTGACCCACGGAATGCAGCCTGACGCGTTTCGCAATAATTCTCTTCAGAGGCCGTTTCGTTGTGTGTCATAGCGTGAGGCGCCACACCTTTATTATGAAATGCTGCCTCCTGATAGGCTTTCACTATTCAAGCAATTAAAGCAGTCCCCCACAGCATTGTGGTATACGTAGTGCGGCGCTATGGATACCTGTATAGGTGCTATTATCACAAGTCCACTGATTCATGCCCTGTATGGGCTCCGTGAATCTCAGAGTCTATCATTCCGGCACTTCCTCCCTCGTTACAACCTGTGCTTGTTCACAGCTCGCCGACCCGCTTCAATTCTCGCGGTGGTGCTTCCCTCGCGACAGGGCCTGCCGCGTATATATAAAAGCTCCAAGGTTGCCCAGCTGGCAGGAAGCACTCAGGGAATCCGCAATGCCACCTTGACTCTGTGACCCACGGAATGCAGCCTGACGCGTTTCGCAATAATTCTCTTCAGAGGCCGTTTCGTTGTGTGTCATAGCGTGAGGCGCCACACCTTTATTATGAAATGCTGCCTCCTGATAGGCTTTCACTATTCAAGCAATTAAAGCAGTCCCCCACAGCATTGTGGTATACGTAGTGCGGCGCTATGGATACCTGTATAGGTGCTATTATCACAAGTCCACTGATTCATGCCCTGTATGGGCTCCGTGAATCTCAGAGTCTATCATTCCGGCACTTCCTCCCTCGTTACAACCTGTGCTTGTTCACAGCTCGCCGACCCGCTTCAATTCTCGCGGTGGTGCTTCCCTCGCGACAGGGCCTGCCGCGTATATATAAAAGCTCCAAGGTTGCCCAGCTGGCAGGAAGCACTCAGGGAATCCGCAATGCCACCTTGACTCTGTGACCCACGGAATGCAGCCTGACGCGTTTCGCAATAATTCTCTTCAGAGGCCGTTTCGTTGTGTGTCATAGCGTGAGGCGCCACACCTTTATTATGAAATGCTGCCTCCTGATAGGCTTTCACTATTCAAGCAATTAAAGCAGTCCCCCACAGCATTGTGGTATACGTAGTGCGGCGCTATGGATACCTGTATAGGTGCTATTATCACAAGTCCACTGATTCATGCCCTGTATGGGCTCCGTGAATCTCAGAGTCTATCATTCCGGCACTTCCTCCCTCGTTACAACCTGTGCTTGTTCACAGCTCGCCGACCCGCTTCAATTCTCGCGGTGGTGCTTCCCTCGCGACAGGGCCTGCCGCGTATATATAAAAGCTCCAAGGTTGCCCAGCTGGCAGGAAGCACTCAGGGAATCCGCAATGCCACCTTGACTCTGTGACCCACGGAATGCAGCCTGACGCGTTTCGCAATAATTCTCTTCAGAGGCCGTTTCGTTGTGTGTCATAGCGTGAGGCGCCACACCTTTATTATGAAACACCACCGCGAGAATTGAAGCGGGTCGGCGAGCTGTGAACAAGCACAGGTTGTAACGAGGGAGGAAGTGCCGGAATGATAGACTCTGAGATTCACGGAGCCCATACAGGGCATGAATCAGTGGACTTGTGATAATAGCACCTATACAGGTATCCATAGCGCCGCACTACGTATACCACAATGCTGTGGGGGACTGCTTTAATTGCTTGAATAGTGAAAGCCTATCAGGAGGCAGCATTTCATAATAAAGGTGTGGCGCCTCACGCTATGACACACAAACGAAACGGCCTCTGAAGAGAATTACTGCGAAACGCGTCAGGCTGCATTCCGTGGGTCACAGAGTCAAGGTGGCATTGCGGATTCCCTGAGTGCTTCCTGCCAGCTGGGCAACCTTGGAGTGTGTGTGTATATATATATATATATATATATATATGTATATATATATATATATGTATATATATATATATGTATATATATATATATATATATATATATATATATATATATATAATTTTTTTAATGCATATTTTATATAGCGCAAACTCAACCCAAAGGTATTGGAGCGCTGTACATGAGCACCGGGTACGTTACATATTCAGGCACGGGGAGATTAGGTTGGCTGCTTCACAAACAACCCCGGAAAATAGGTTCCTGTTGCGGGGCAAGAGTAACGGAGTCGGACACCTTAGTGAGGGATTTTAGTGAAGGCTTTATTTTCATAAACACTTTTCTCCTCCTACTGGTGAGCCTCTCTCGGGCGAAGGCCGCCGGTTCCACCTTGGTGTTTCGTAGGGGATACAGGCTGTAGGCGGTACAGAAGGGATGAGGGGCCCTCCGTGGTTCAAGGATCTCCCTCCGTAATGAGGTGCCAAACCGCGTCCAAACAAAGAAACACAGGGATTAGGACGGTTGTCCGGAGTCAGTGTATCCGAGGGCCGGGAGTGAAGGAAACAGAGTGCTTGAGTGCTCACACAATGGCGGCAGGAGTGCTCAGGTGCTCGTGAAGAGGGTAGGGGTTTTTAGACTTTACAGGATATCTACAACTATATACATGCGGGTTTTACGTGGCAGGCTGGTTGCGACGTCCCACCCAACCCGCTACCCTACCCCGTACCTGTTCAAGCCACGCTCCTCCCGTGGGAACGTGGCAGGGCGGCTCGTGGGATCGTTGGCCTCCTGGCTTGTCAGGGACGCCGGTGGGGTTCCACGCCTGGCACGTCTCGTCGTCTTCGTCCTGGGTCTTCGGGTTCTCTCTTCTCCTCCACTCGCTTTCGCCTCCTTCTTCCTCCTGGGAAACGCCGTCCGTCCTCTTCCTGGTTCCACCTTCTTTTAACGTGCTCGGCGCGATGACGTCCGTCAGGGAAAGCGTGTCGTCCCAGTTAAAGAAGCCGTGTCCGTTTCCTTCCTCTTGGCTCCATAGAGGCTGTTTCTCCGGTTTCCATTCCTCAGTGCAATACTGATCGGGCTGCTGTTGAGAGGGGACAGAAGCTGGTGAGAGGGGGACTACTGACCACCATTCCCTTATCTGGTCCAGTCCCTCACGAGAACGCCTAACCCCATCACAGTTCCGAAGGCTACAGAGCTGCTCTGCTCATGTAGGAGCACCCTCTCACACAAAACCCAACACCCTGCCTTCAGGATTGATAAGGTCGGCCATACGGGTGACTGATAGGTTTATATGTGCAGTGATTTAGAATAGAAAAAGTGAACCTATATGTATGTAAGTAAGGGGTGCATGCACCAACTTACACAGGCTGCAGTAGTAGACCTGTGGTGTCAGTTTGAATGGTCTCTTAGGGGTGGCATTATACATGCTGCAGCCCCTGAGAGGCCTCTGGGGTACCTGTGCCCTGGGTACATAGTGTTCCATGTACTAGGGACTGATCAGGGTACCCCAGTATCCAATCTGAAGTGTACCTAATGTACATGCAATCAATTTAGAGGAGAAAGCAGCTTGACTGGGGTCCTGGATAACAGGATCCCAGTCAGTCTAAGTCGAAAACAGTGATACATCAGCAAAAAGTGGGGGTAACTATAAGAAGCAGATCCTACTTTCCTACAAAGATCACAAAACCTCTGATCCTTCAGAATGCCTTACCATATTTCTGTAATAATAACTCGCAAAGGAAGCAAACTTAGACTTAATAGCAAAAAGAATTTCGAACACCATGTAGGAGATTCCATAGGAGGTAGGATTGTGTTTGTTTTAATTTTTTTTTTTTACAAATACTGTTATGATCTCATTCCTCACATGCTGTGAGCTAAGAAAAATATCCCTTTTTCTACTGAACATATACAGTGATTGTTTTAAAAATGTATTAAACTTTTTAGAAAGGGGTTTAGTAACAGTAAATCTGCATGCTCCGCAGTCCCTATCATTTCCAATGCCTCTGTATCAGAAGAATAAAGTGCATTTTTTTCTCTCATGGTGTGGAAATGTTTGTGCTTTAGGGCTGCTCGAATAGATCCCATTTCACTTCCCAGCAGACTGTTGCCCCACTTTAAACAGCTGCCATAGCAAGCCCTACTTTAGAGGGTAACTCCAATCCGAGTCGGAGAGCAGGTGGAGAAGCAGAAGAAATCAAATTACAAATGTGACCAAGTACGTCCCTTCGCAGTGTTAAACAAGCATTTACAATGCAATGGTTTTGCCTTTGTTAAAGTTAGAGCTATTGGCATTGCTCTTGACATTATTTTTATTTGTTTTTTTTTTAACATAAATAAATGGCATTGTCATTTACAATGCCACTAGCTTTATCTCTCGCAAATGACACACACAAACACACACAAAGCCCCCCCACACCCACCCACACAGAGCCCCCCACACACACAGCCACACAGAGCCCCCCACACACACAGCCACACAAAGCCCCCCCACACACACAGCCACACAAAGCTTCCCACACACACAGCCACACAAAGCTTCCCACACACACAGCCACACAGAGCCCTCCACACAGCACAAGCAGGCAACAGGGGCACACGGAGGCACAAGCAGGCAACAGGGGCACACGGAGGCACAAGCAGGCAACAGGGGCACACGGAGGCACAAGCAGGCAACAGGGGCACATGGAGGCACAAGCAGGCAACAGGGGCACATGGAGGCACAAGCAGGCAACAGGGGCACGAAAACGGAGGCACAAGCAGGCAACAGGGGCACACAGAGGCACAAGCAGGCAACAGGGGCACACGGAGGCACAAGCAGGCAACAGGGGCACACGGAGGTACAAGCAGGCAACAGGGGCACACGGAGGCACACGCAGGCAACAGAGAGGTGTTTTATGTAAAGAGTGTGTGCGAGGACTTGGCACGGGGAGTTGTTGCGGGAGCTGGTTATTAAAGAGCAGGACTGAAGATGTTCTAATGTAAATGAGGTGGGACAGACGGCCGGAGACACGGACACCGGGAGGGGGGGTGGGGGGGGGGGGGGGTGCGGGAAGGAACGGGAACACGGACATTATGGAGCTGGGGGGCCAGGGTCGAGTCTCGGCGTCGACAAAATAATCTGTTAGGATAGTAAAGAGGCCATTGTGCAGGGGAGAGAGAATCGTGAATCTTAACATTTCAAACAAATACCTTTATATCTATAAATCTCAGAAAGCGAGCATGCAAGCATGTATCTGACAGCTGATCACTTACAAGACAGCGTGCCTTTGGAGGCTAATAATACTTCTCAGCAGGAACCTCTAAAACGAAGACATTCGGGAATGGATCGCGGATTGGAATGTTTGCAGCACTATTTTTGGCTAGACATGCCTGCTAATAGACAGAAATAGTCATCTTATTTTTTTTTTTTTTTAAAGCCAAAGACACGTACACATTGGCAACCCCCCCAGGCCATGTGCAGAATACCTCTAGTAATGGTTAACCGTATTGGCTCCAGGGTGCCCCTGTGGCACTGCACAAAACAATCCTTATTGCATGCACCCCCTCATTCATGTCACTTCTCACGCAGGACCCTGCCTTAAATAATCCTATAACGTATGATTCTCGAATCCAGATTCATCCACATACCAGGCCTTCCTGTTAATTCACAGACCATCCACGTTCAGCGATTCCAGCGCCATTAAATACCACGGGTTACTAACTAGCCGCCCTCGGCCATTAACCAGCTCCGTTGTCATTAAAACGCACTAAGCTGAGCACTCTGCACTGGTCGCCGCCGCCGGCCCTGGAGGAGTGTCACTGGGCTCGGGGTTGCCACATTAGACATCGGGACAATAAAACCAGAATTTGTCTGCAAACAATATTTAAAACGTAGTTTCCCTTCTCCAACTCAACCAAGTTTAAGTCACCTTGGTGTCTTGGTGCCGGCGGGGAAAGGAGCAGGGGGCGGGAGGGGGCGGGATAGAAAAGAAAATAGAAAAGGTCAAATTTTTTAGATTCATATTCTTTTTCAGGCTGAAATAGGGAAGGGGCAGTTTGAAGCAAAGAGCATCTTTCCTACTGCAAAAGCGAAGATGAGCAAAATCACAGGTTTTGTTCTGCTGCTCCCCCGCCCCTCTTGCTTCCCCCGGGTGATTTCCAGGCTAGCACATTCTCCAGATGAGAGCCAATACCTACGTTTGCTGGATGACGTCGGACATAGGAGAAGGAACAAAGTGGATGAGTAAAGAGATAAGGATGGAAAGAGTGAAGTATTAGAGTGACTGTAAAGAGGGAGGCGATGAAGGAAGAAAAGGAGGGATATGAACAATTAAAAGATAGGAAAATATGAAAGCAAGGAAATACAAGGATGGGGAGGATAGAATGGTGAAAAAAGAGGGAATAAGAAGGAAGAAAGAAGGTTTACTACAACGTACAACAGCAAAATAAAAAAAATTGAGAGAAAGAACAAACCAGCGCGAACCTCTCCGGGGCGCAGAGCAGCAGCAGGGCCCAGCAGAGCAGGGCGGCAGGGGCTCGCAGAGGTGTCTCCTGGGGCAGCCGCCCAGGTCCACCATGGTGCATTTCACTTATAGGCCCACGTGCCCACTCAATGACTACTACCAGTAGCGAGCGGGCTGCCTGACCCTTTCCATCCCAGAAGCAAGTGATTGTAAAAGTACTCACGATGAGATGGGCACCGCCGAGGCCAGACCAGCGACCGCCACGAGGCACAGGAGGGCGAGCATCTTCATGGCGAGGGTGACAGAGTGGAGTCCACGGAGGCCGCGGAGCCGGGCAATATCTGCTGAGACCGGGGGCGGGGCTAAAGGGCACAAAAGCAGAGGGAGGGTCACAAGCCACTGACCCTCCCATGCCAGCTCCAGCCAGCCTGGCAGAACCTGTTTGGACGGGGGGGGGGGGGGGGGGTAGACAGGGGGAGAAGGACGAGGAGAGAAAATAGGATGTGAAGGAGATGAAAGGATGTGAAGGCGGAAGGAAAGAAATGGCAAGAATAACGGAAGCAAAGAGGGGAGAGGAAAAGAATAAAGAGGAGAAACGAGAGGAGGGGGATGTGAAAAAGAGGACTGTGACGACCCCATACAAAGGGCGGACATAGGCGGTGGGCTGCGAGCACTTCTCTGGTCTCCCTCTTCAGCATGGGAGACCGGCAACGTCCTCCGCTTCTCCCGGGGCTCCCTCCAGGCAGGCCACGGGAGCCCCGCGTGGGCCGCCATACTTCTTCTGCTGCCGTCTTCCTTCTTCCCCCGCCGTCTTCCTTCTTCCCCCGGGCTGCAGGGGGGGGGGGGCGGGCACTTCCGGCCGGCCGCGCTAGGATTGGCCGGCCGGCTAGTCACTTCCGGGTCGCCGCGGGCAGCGCGGCGGCCCGTCTCTAGCTCAGGCAGGCGGGCGGCAAAGTTTCCCGCAGCTCACGGGAGCCTGGCAGAGCGCCCGCCATGGTAGTGCTGGTGGCCGAGGCTGCTGCAGGGCCCCGCTGCGGCGGGACGGTCGGAGGCGGCGGGACGCAGGAAGAGGTGGCCTGACATGCAGCCTAGGACTCGTGGAAGGGGTGCCGTCAATGCTAGAACAGATTCGGGGGTGTTCCCGAGAACAGGCTGACGTCACCAAATTGGAAAAATTCTCGGGAACGCCCCCGAATCTGGTCCGGCATTGACGGACAGAGCCCTCTCCCAATGGCTAGCCTCCATTTATGGAGCTAGCCAATGGGAGGAGGGGGCGGATACCCGACCCCACATACAGATATCAGAGATATCATTAGATTTTGCTAGCGCATGCGTACTTCGTACGCATTGCGTAGGCAAAACCTAAAAAGAAACCATGTCGCTTGTCCATCACTTCACAGGCTTAACTCAATGTGGTCGAGATTTGTGCCTTTTAAACCGATAAAATGTGCAAAGTGCCTTCTTCTACATCAATTATATAATCAATGAATAGCAGAGACCTGGGTCAAGACCTTACTTTCAATGGTTTATATGATCCTTAATTAAACAGTTACTTGAAAATATGCTACTAAGACCAGAATAAAGTAGCATTACCATCTTAACAATCCCCTAGAACCATTTAAGATTTTGTCTGACTCTAACCCACTTCTTTCTGTAAGTCAGAACCTTACTCTAGGAAGTGTTTATTCTTAAATAATGTTCTTCTGCAAATTTTCCAAAGCACGAAGGCGTCTTTGGAGACCTATCAAAGTTAAGTCTAACCAAATAACATCAGCATATAGAAGACAACCAAGTTTGGGGGAAATCCTCCTTTGGCAGACCAACTCTGCAAGGCAAGTCATACGTGTGGGGCAAGAAAAGAAGTGGCTGCAGCAGGCACCCCTGCTATAAACCATTCTGTGTCTCCACCCTTCTCTAAAGTCCCTGATTACCTCCTATCAAAACCTAAGTCCAAGTGGAAGAGTGAAGGCCAAATATTAGTCTCCAACGGTGAGCAAGAATTCCTAGCAGTGCGTTTTCTCCACAGCTTCCCTCAGTCTACCGCGTTGAACGCCGTAGAGAAATCAATGAATGCAGAATACATGGGCATGCTCCTGAACTGAGGATACTTTTCTATAAGAGTTTGTAAGGCCGTAATGTTGTAGAGAGTACCACAATTCTTAGGAACGTCAGCTTGCTGTGCATGTATGATGCTATTACCAAACGCCCATTCTTGGAGATGAAGTAAAATGCTTTTGGCAAATAATTTACATGTCTTGTCCAGAAGGTCGATTTGTCTATAGATGGCAGGTGAAGTCTTCATAGCTTTTTTGTATAGGGGAACTAAAATGCTTCCCTTCCAGGAGGATCTCACCAGACAGCAGTGCTGAAACAATGGACAAAAGAAGATAGCCCATAGGGAAGCTTCCTACTTTATTAGTGCTATCGGGAATTCATCAGGGCCCATAGGGCCCAAAGGTTTTGCGCCTTGGATGGATCCTTCGATCTCCTTACCAGAAGGTGGACCATATTATTCCATTGAGTCTGCTTCAGCCTTTAAAACGGGCAGGACACTGCTTCTTGAGTTACAGGGTTATAATTCCAAAGTCCAAAAATAGTCCGATATCTGGATTGCTTGAGCAGTGACTCTGGAGTCAAGGTCAAGAATAACTTTATTTGGTTCAATGAAATTGACCATAAATGTATAACATTCATTCATTCATACATACATATAAAATGTACATGTCCACCATATATCATTTGACTCAAAAGCCCTAAAACGTTTTCTAGTTCAAAAAGTTAAAAATCAAATTGCTAAAAGAACAAACAGCCATTTCATTTACAATTCATATTGTTTCCTTATTGAAAATGCATTTCTGCCCCACCACCCGAACACTCCGATCTGGACTTGAGTGACTGATAAACTGAAAGTATGCTCACCTTGGGAAGTCCTCTATGTAAGGCGGTGGAGGTTGAAAATTTTACGACGGTGGGATGGTAGCAAATGTACTTATATTTATACTTCTTGTGTATAGTGATATTGCTTTGTGTATTATGTCAACGAATAACTGTAACAGTCAATGATAGTGAACAGCTCTACTCGATGTGTATAATAACAATCAAATGTTTAATACATTTCCTGAACAAATCCTGGGAAACTACGACTGTCAAAAAAAAGAAAATGCAGTTCTGATAAATTGTAATACTGCAGAACAAATAGCTTCAGAGGACAGTGAACACAGGAGGTTGAAGCCTTCATGGAAGCTGCGAGGGCGGGCTTTTCTTAAAAAGGGGGTAAGGAACCGTGACTCATTTTCCAAGCACAGAACAAATAAAGTGCAGAGTGCTTTGGTGAGTTGAGCCATCACAGGGGCAAAGAGTAAGATTATTGCGCCAGCGGCCTGTTTGTTGAAGGCCACCAAAAAGTGCAATGTGCAAAGCCGAAACCTAGTCAATAAAAATCTATAGTCCGAATTCATGGTAAAAGACAAGTAAAATTGTTGGTGGTGAGAAAGGTGCCGGTCTATATGAGGGTGCACACCTGGGTGCTGCTCCTGGTTATCAAGCTCAGAAAAGTAGGCATTTTTTATAATCGATTTCATGTTTCTGTCAATTCAACAAGGATGATCATAATAGTGTCCTAGGCCTATTTCGTTAAATGTATCTTTCACGTAACTAAGCCAGGGGATGGCCTTGGCATTATCCAAGGCCATGCAATCCTTGATAATGGCCCTTGTGAGATTTAAGTCTTCCGACTGCCAGACTTTGGCCCACAGAATCAAAGGGGCAATGTGAATTGGATCTTCAATAAAGCCCATCCCTACCTCAGAATGGCAGAATACTGTGGGAGCTCATTTTGGGAGCATCAACAATTTTTAATGAACTTGTTTTCTAATGTTTGCAACTGATTGCCTATGTGAACTCTGTGAGAAAGTGGCTCTAAATATACTGAACCAAAGTAAGGTATAGAGTCCACAATCCCCAGAGGTATAACAGAGGTTAAAGTCAAGTCTGACCTTACTCTCTAAAGTGGTAGCTTGGTCGAGCAGTAAGGCAGTACCAGAGGACAGTGTAAAGCATTGGTTGTATACAAAAAGGTTTCACACACTCAAGAACTGAACTCTAAGTCAATTGTTTTTATATCAAAAGATATCGTTTTATTTTTAGAACCAACAGGTATCAAAATATACTTTCCTCAATATGAGTACTCTCAGGTAGTTACTTTGCAAAGAGGCAATAAACTTTGTAAACACAATAGGTACAGTGGTTGCAGTAGGCAACCCAATTCTAAACCCAATTTAACATTGAGCTCAATGGGTTTTTCTACATAAATGCAGCTGATTACTTTATAGATTACTTTTGTAACTTCAGGACTGGATCCTAGATTCAGTCCCGAGGGTCTAAGCTGAAAACAGTTTAGTAAAAACGTTTTAGTAATTGCAATGATTTTTAAAGAATATAAAGGTATTTTCAAAGTTGACACAGAAACTTTTCATTGAAAAACTAGCAATGTTATCCAATGGAAGGAAATTCAAAGCACAGGTAAAGTAGGTTCTCGTTACTTTTGTAATCCAGTACTGGACTCCTAGGTTCAGCACTGGGGTCTCTACCTAAGACAGGTAAGTAATAACGTTTTAGTAGATGGTACGATTTTTAAGGAATATTTGTAATTTTCAAAAGTAGACAGAAGAAATTTCACAGAAAAACAGTCAATGGTTTCCTATAGATGAAATTTAGATTACTAGTAGCCACGCTTGTGATGACTTTTGCGGTTCAGTACTGGGCTAAGAGATACAGCACTGGTTTATATCCTGAATACAGGTGAGGACTTCGTATTTCGATATTCGGCTGATTTTAGATGAATATTTTAACATTTCAAAACTTCACACTTAACAGTCAATGGTTTCCTCTGGAAGAAATTTTAGATTACTAGCAAACACGGTTGTGATTACTTTTGCGGTTCAGTACTGGGCTACAAGGTACAGTACTGGCTTCTCTCCTGATCACAGGTGAGAAATTCGAAATTCGTTATTAGGCTGATTTTAGATTAGTATTTTAAAGTTTCAAAACTTCACACTTAGAAGATTTTTCGAGTCAAACCAATCAATGTTATCCTATGGCAGGAAAGTGAGTCCTCGGTTTTCAGGTGAGTACTCTACTGTTGAAGGTAAGGTTCTGGGCATAGACTCAGGGGTCTCCCAGGGTCAGGTAGGTACAGTTGGTACACCCACACCGGCACAGGGGCAGCAGGGTGCAGAGGTAGTTAGGCCCAATGTTATCCAATGAGAGGCAGGGTGCCTTCGGCTGGTGACTGCTGACTAGCAGGCCACGCGGCTGTGACATCGTGTGCACTTACAACACACACGACGGTACGACGCGTGCGTTGTCTACGCACGCCATTACGTCGCATGCGCATTTAGAACGCATGCATTCCCAACGCATGGGATGTAATGGACGCACGCCGAGACGGCCTCTGGGGGTCACAGACGACAGGGAGACAACGCTAGAACAGCGACAAGACGGGTAAGGAGGTGCTGTTTTGGGGTTGCGTTAGGGTTTAGGGCTAGTTGCAGTATAGGTGCTGTTTTGAGGTGGGGGATTAGGGCTACTTGTAGACTGGGTGCTGTTTTGGGGTTGCGTTAGGGCTACTAGGGCTACTTATAGAATGGGTGCTGTTTTGGGGTTGCGTTAGGGCTTAGGGCTTTGTGTACTATTGGTGCTGTTTTGGGGATTCCGTAGGGCTTAGGGCTACTTGCAGTATAGGGACTGTTTTGACCTTTAGGGATTAGGGTTCAGGGTTTAGGGTTGAGGTCGTAGTGTAGGCTTGATTTACTGTTTAGGGCTTAGGGTTTAGTGAAGTGTTAGCGTGCCATATTGTAGGGTACTGTTTCATGGTTCAAGGATTAGGGTTTAGGGTCGGGTGAAGGGAAATGCGCATACGGCAAAAAAATGCTATGTAATAACATGTGGGGTGTCTGTATGCGATGTAACTGTATTTCACATGCATGCCTATACGAATGCAACGTAATGGTATGCGATGTGATTACTCATGATGTAAGGGCACATGCGATGTATCAATTGCGCTGTAAAGGCATGGGATATGAGTGTTTGCGATGTATCATCATACATCAGGCTGTGGGAGCTGGGCTCCTGGTCACTTGCTCAGGGTAAATGGGGAAGTAGAATAGGGTACAGGTTGCACTGCCAGGGGCACTCGGGCGGCTGGGTGCAGGGTGATTTTGAGCCGTCGGGCGCTCAATGTTATTCAACGGAGATCTTGAAAAGGGAACAAAGGCTGCAGGCTCGGGGATGGAGGTATCTTCTGGAGCAACCAACACTTCGAGGGGTAAGTTGGGATCTTGGGCCCATGAGTTGGGCACAGGGGGCCGTGGGGCGCCGGTGCAGGGGTGTCTTTTGAGGTCGGGAAATCTTACCCCCTGCTGGTCGCGGTCGGAGGGGTCCTTTGTCCTGAGGCTGCAGGTGTCGTCGGGGGCATCGGAGGGTCCTTGGGCACTGGATTCCAGGTCAGAGTCGCCGGGGGGACGTCCTCAGGGTCTTGACCCACTCCAGCACAGGCCAGGCTTGGCGGGTGCAGAGTGTGCTGAGTTTGCGGTTCCGGGCTGATGCCAGGGCTTGTTACTTGCTTTGAGCAGTACCACTGCTCGAGGGAGACCCAGGTAGTTGGAGTCACAAGGCAGTCAGGTCCTCCAGGGTTTTTGAAGTTGCTGACCCCTGGAGACGCCGGGGTTGAGCAGGTTTGAGGGTTGACAGGCCGGTAGGGCTGGGGCCAAATCAGTTGGTGTCTTCCTCTTTTTAGCAGCTGCACTGCAGGTCTTCTTGTTCCTTGTTATTCTTTCTTGTTTTGGAATCTGGATCAGTGGAAAAAGGTTCAGGGTGCCCCTAAATACTAAATTTAGGGGTGTTACAGGTAGGGCAAGGGCAGGGACCAATGGGTCCCTGTGCTGGGGTGGGTACACCCCCCTAGCCTGCTCCTCTCCTGTGGGAGGGGGGCAGGAGCCTCGCTGTGATTGGCAGGGCTCCCCATCTTCAAGATGGCCGGAGCCTGGGGTCGTGCATCACCTCATCTCTCCCACCTGAGGGATGGAGTTGGCACAGGCTGGCACACCCCCCTTTCTGACATAGGGTTTCCCGCCAGTCTTTCCGCCAGAGTGGGGGTCAGAGCTGGTGGGGGCCAGTTGCTGAGTACAGCTAGTGGTCTGGAGAAGCTCACAAAAGCAGAATGCCTTTGAAGCTTCCCCTGCTCATCCTGGGGGAGGAGGCTTGGCACCTCGTCCCAGGATGTGCATTATTGCAAGCCCAGGAGAGCGGGAGCTCTCCACCCAGGGGTCCAGCAGCATGTCTGCTGTGTTGCAGCCTAGACAGCCTCTCAGACAAGACGTGGATTGTAGGTTAGGTTTCAGGGGACATCTCTATGATGCCCTCTGTAGTGCATTTTACATTAAATCCCACACTGGCATCAGTGTGGGTTTAATGTGCTGAGAAGTTTGATAGCAAACTTGTCAGCCTTCAGTGTAGCTATTATGGTGCTGGGGAGTTCGTAATGACAACCTCCCAGCACCATATACTCTTAATGGCATCACTGCCCAGGAATGGCCATGGGTACTGTAGGGGCACAGGGCTCATACACCTGTGCTCACACCACTGGCATAGGGCACCCAGCTAGAGGGGTGGCTGATGTATGCCAGGGCAGTGGGTTTGTGGGCATGGCATACAGGGATGTGTGGCATGTCGACTCTTTGTTTAGTTCTGCACCAGGACACTCAGCCTGCAAAGGCAGTGTGTGTGTGTGTCGGTTAGAGGGCCCCTAAGGGTGGCACAATAAGTGCTGCAGTCCTTAGGGGTCTTTTCTGGTCACAATGCCCTGGGTACCATTTACTAGGGGCTGACATGTGGCCAGAGAAGCCAATTGGAGTTAGGCTTTAGTACAGTATTTAGGGAAGGAACACAGGCCCTGGGTACCTGATTGGCAGGGACCCAGGGCACACCAAGGAAAAATGCATCGTACAAAAAGTGGGGGTGTACTGCAACAGAAACTCACTTTCTCACAAACTCCCCATACTCCCGCCCCGTAGGTAGCACTGGACCAGCATTTTGCTTGTATAGGGTGATCATTCTGCTACGGGTTTATGGCCTAACTTGCGTGCGAAACGGAAAAGGCCTTCCACAGCACGGTTGGTGTTCATCACCCTGGACGTAATAAGGGGGTCCCAATTCAATTTATTATTAAAAACATTCCCCAGATAGTTAAAATTAGAGACCTTTACAATTGCCCTTTAGAATACATTTCCTTGATTTAGTGTGGCGTGGACCGCAAACCATAATATAAGATTTTGTGAAATTAACTTTTAGGTCCAAGTCTAACATCAAATCAGTGAAGGTATTCAGGGACTTCTGCAAAATATTTGCGGTTAAAGCCATTAAAACCGTGTCGTCCGCATATGACAACAAAGGTATCTGGTTACTGCTGCTTTTCGGGTAGTCTAAATTCTGTTCTCTGAGGGCTGTTTCCAGACCATTAGTATACACGAGGAACAGAAAGGGTGCCAGTATGCACCCTTGTCTTACTCCCTCTGTGTAAACGATGGGACCTGTCCTCTCACCTCCTAGACCAAAACGTATGGCTACCGAGGTGGATGCACTCTAGAGTCACAATATTGTGCAATTAAAGCCCAGTATTTTCATGGATTATTGGAGGTGGCGGCTTCCCTCGATTAATCCACTTCCTTTCTGCATTCTGCCATCCTCAGCCTTGTTATCTTATGTTTAAGGTAAATAATGTCCCCGTCTCGAGATCATAGGGAATTTATTTCATGATGTACCTTTTTTTTATTTTTTTATTTTTTTTTATTTTTTTTTTTTTTACAGCCCAGTAGATCCTAATGAATGATGAGGATCTTTTACCTCTATCTTTGCTCCCAAAGGCTTGAATGGGGGTCAACTGGCTTTCAAACCAGGAGGTAGGATGATGCAGTGACAAATTAGGTGGACCCAAGGTAGCTGTTTTAAGACATTGCCCCAGAGCCTTTATATTACGTGCCTGTTGCAAAGTCATCCTCTGTCCTGGGCACCACCCAACTTTTTTGCTGACTGGTACTGGTGGTAATTGACTCTGACTGACCCTGGGCTCTGCCTAACCAGGCCCAGGCCCAGTTCTATGCTGAAAGAGAACTTAGAATATAGTGAGAACACCTAAATACACTGGGGTACACTATAGGTTAAGGTACCCCTGCGATTGACATGACCTACCCTATACAGGGGTGGGGAATTCATATCGCCCAACGCCAGAGACATGTTGATTTCTGTCAGGGGCAAGAAGATTTAATGTCTATTTTATCCGACGGACAACTAGACATTAAATCAAAGTAAACTGCGAGTTCCCTGCTCGGCCCCGCCCCGACAGCTATCTTCTCGGTGAGGGGCCGGTAGTGTTCTGTCAGAAGCAGCTTCTCTTCCACTACTGGTTGTAGCTTCTGTACGCACGCATCTCTTGTGTATTAGGAGTGCGCACAAGAACAATGGTCTGCCTATGGCTGCTCCACAAGTCTGTCATATGATTTACTAATGCCATAGCATGCGTGATGGCACGTTATGCCGAATACAGAACGTAACATTTATTTGCCTTGTTGGTAGGATTCTAAAAACACGTTTTTGTGTTTTCCTAGCTGCTAATGTCTGCGTGGCTAGTGCTGAAACGTGGACACTTTTGCTCTGCAAGCACACGTAGTAGGGGAAAGAGGCGGTAGAAAGAGAAGGAAACCGGGATGAGCAAGGAGAGGAGTCTTTAAGAGCGTGGTGTCTGCATTTTTTTGTTTGTTTAGTAATTGCCCAATTATACAAGAATGAACTCCATATCAAAGTTATTTTAACTTGTTTAGGTTAAAATAAGAACGCAATATAAAATGGGCTGAGGCACGGTAAATACTTTCTTCCATCTGTTTGGTTGTCCGTTTTCTCTCTTTTCTTTGGTGCAGTTGTCCAAACAAATCGAAAGTGTGGTGAGTATTGCTCATGCAGGAGAGTAAGTTTGTATTTAAAATATTTAACTACTGGTGCGCCCTGAAGCAGTCCTGCGTGGGTAGCGCTGGAGAGGCCTATCTCATCTGGCATGCGGGGTCCCGTTTGGCTCAGATTCTCTCCTGTTCTGGCCATGGCGGCACTGCAAGGGTTGGAGCAGTCGGCCGAGGCTGTGCTAAAGAGGGCAGTGGAGTTGGATGGTGCTTTAAGATCCAAGAGACCCTGATTGGCCGCCAGGACGGGGTAGACCTTGTCATTTAGGTGCTGAAAGGTGATCTTGTGTTCAGGAGAGACGCTGCCACATTTTCAGTGTGCTTAGGCATTACAATTTCATATTTTCAGGGTATTTAAATTTAACGTGTTGTTTTATGTGTGAAATTTAAGAATTATCCTGCCCCGACCCTTAACACGGCAAAGTATTTTTTAAGAGTTATGCTTTTGGCTCTTTGTGAAGGCCTTTAAGTTGAGGTTGTGCTCTTAGCTGACGATTTTTTATTGCGTATGTGTGACAGTTCCGTGGATTCAGTGTACATTCTACTGTCAAATGTTGGACACCTCGAATGACATTTTATTGTGAGTAAACCGAATAATGAAGATGTGAAGAAATGCATATCAGAAACGACCCCCTTTGAGCAATGAGAACTGCCACATAACCCCTGAATTGGACAATCAACATACTTCCGAGTCAATACATGTAGTTTTCCCAACAGTAATACTGTCTCCATTTTTCCCAATGCTCTGTGGACAATAAACCACAAAGCAAGCAGTGAGACCTTTCCCTACAATCCTACCAAATTAGGTGGAATTTTCTTCCTACGTTTACCCTGGACCCAGATTTCGTTTGATCTTTGGTATAAATAAATATTTGGCCATGTACATGATGAGAATGGGCTGTGGAAATAGTTGTGAATACTCCCAAATGCATTATTTCGTGGGTGTGCATACACTTCCCAGGGCAAACCGTCCCTGAAATACCCTCTTGAAACACCCTCTTCTCTCACCTCAGAAAATATTTATCCACAAGAAAAGGTAGGTGTAAGTGAATCTTTTTACAAGTGTACATTTACACTTTGAGCCTAACAACCTGAAAAGCTGTGCTATTTGCTAACCAAAGTTGAAATAAGCAATGGCAAACTATAGATCCTAAACAGCCAGAGACTAGGGGTGTCCAACATGTTCCAAGGAGGGCCAAACCCATACTAGATTTTCAGGATTATTACATAAAATAAACATATACCAATTTAATCTCATTAGAACTAATTTGAATAGTCAGTGGTCATTTTGAAAGTCTGGCAATGGATTCTGACCTGCCCTCGCGGACCTATGCTGGACATCATTGCCACCTAATCCAAAACTTCCTTGGAACCCTTCCCCTTCTGCAACATATATTTGTATTTCTCATACATTTGTAGAATGTCCTTCATTAGAACAGAAAACGAGTGGCTTCTTTCAGCCTTTTCTGGAAATCCATGGATATGTTTGCGGGCAGTATCTCTGCTCCAGTCAGGGCCAAGTTAAGCACATGTTATGCAAACCTTTCCTGTTAGGCACTGCCTATCTATAGGAGGTATCCTTACGTCTGCACGGGGGTATGTCTCTAGGGGTGTGGTCCTGCATGGGGTTGTGTGTCTGTCCATTAAGTGTATGCATCTGCAGTGTAGCTATGTGTCTGTGCAATGGTGTTGTTTGAGTGTGCAGTGGGTGTCTGTCTGTCCCAGGTGTGCGTGTCATTGCAGTTGGGTTGTGTGTATGTGCAGTGAGTATGTCAGTATGGCAAGATAAAAGGGGAAGAACTAATTAGGCTGGAAGGAGGCCAGACGTTTTGTGACAGACAGCACCTCCCCAACTGCACAGCATTTCTCATCCATTTATTTTTTACTGCAACACTGAGGTACTCCACCTTAATTATGAATAAGTATATCGTGCTACCAGAATATTATATACAAAATTTTGAGCGTCAAAATTTGGAGAAGGTAATTGGTAAGCAAAGATTTACTATTCCTAACTCCAGACTCTATATTTTGGTTTTCAATATTTTGGCAGCATGATGTTTCTGCAGTAGATATTTCCACATACAACCAACATGGGTGGATGTGCAAATATGCTGCAGCTTGTGATTTGGACCAGTATATCGAAGCTTCCATAAATGAAGTCAGTTATTCAAGATCCTTCCAAGATAATATGGAGGAAGCTTTTCACAACTTCAAAGAATGTCTTGGAGCAGTCACAACTTGGATGGATGCAAATTGTTTAAAACACAATTCTGACAAATCACAAGTTTTGGTTTTTAACAAAATGGCCCCGGCCACCTTCTATCTGGCGGTAGCCTACCAACCACCTTTCCTAATCATACCACGTCTGCTAGAAATGTGTGCATTATCTTTGACTCCACCCTCTCTTTTATGTCTCAAATTAAACATATTTCGTCTGTCTGCCTTATGAAGATGAACATTATAAAGAAGTTTCTTGATCTGGTTTCTAAAGAGACAAGGAAAACAGTTAGTTCATTCTTTAATTTTGTTCCATCTGGACTACTTTAACAGTCTCAACCTTGGTCTTCCTGCATATTTGATACACCAACTTCAGCTAATTCAAAATGCAGTGGCACGACTAATCAGGAGAGTGCCGAGGTGCCATAACATCTCTCCATATTTGAGACATCTGCACTGGCTTCCAGTGGTATAGCCTATCAACTTCAAAACTCTAACATTGGCTTCCAGCACTTATCATGGTGAGGCCCCATGTTATCTCCTGAATAGACTGTCTCTGTATACTCAAAAGAGGGCACTTAGATCCAACAATAGTCAACTCCTGCGGATTCCAACATTTCTGAAGTCGCATTGTGGAGGTAACCCCTTTACTGTATGCACTGCAAAATTATTGACATTCTTCCTTTTCAGTTACGGTTAATTGACTGTCAGCTATTTGACTCAGTTACATTTTTTATTACTTTGGCCTTCCTTTACTGTCTGCTAGATCGCTGGGACACTACTTTCATACTGTGGGCTTTAACAAGTGTCATTTGATTGGTTCATTGATTGTTTTGTTTCAGTACTTAAGGAGAAGATCGCTTTTCTCTGCAATAAAGTCAAGATTTCCTTCAACATTTTTGCAAATCATTGATATCACTGGTCAGTTTTATTAAAACAAAAATCCATTAATGGCTCTTTGTCATCCCACATTACTGATTTGGGAACAGATGGGACAAGTAGATTGTCTTACAGGACCTGTAGGTATAAGTTGCATTTTGTCCCATGGACAAGTAGATTATTAAAAAATGTCCACACCCCTGCCTATAAGACCCTAGTATATGATAGGGCAGGGGGATTGAAACTACCTTTAAGCCTCTCGTATAGAATAGGGCAGGGCAGTTTAGAGGCTGATTGATGTTATTTTTAAGCAAAATATCAATTCTTACACTGGCATGGCCTTTTATGGAAGATTTTCCTACACAGGAAAAAAAATAGCAATTGTCACATGTAAAATCAGTACAGTCCCACATTTCCTGCAAACATGATCAATGGCTTAAGATTCAATCCTAAATTCTATTTCACATTAGAATGGCGTAGGCCAACCATATTCTAAGATACTGATTTGCCCGAGGGTTACCTCCGCAGCACTGGGGCTTTGCAATGTTGCTGGTCCCATTCAGTGTGCATGCTACCCAACTCCAGTTGGTTAGGTTGAGGTTCCCTAGCAGACAATTCAACCTACTCCGCCACATTTATAAACTCTCCTCCCTGTGTCTCTACCTACAAAGACAGTAATTTCCTTCGGGTTAACAAACATCCTCCGTGTAGGATTCAGAGATTTACACTGAGGAATTACCACAAAACTGTTACAATTAAACTCTGGGATAGGCTCTGTGCAAAAGACATCGATATATCGTTTCAGGAAATAACCTACTTTCTCCGAAATCACCTTCACGATCAGACGTTTGCAATTCAAGGTGCGAACACTCAAACCTGCAATGCAGTCTGTGTTTTGTGAGATTTTTTTTGTAATTCTTTTTTTTGTTTGTTTTTTGTTTGCTTTTTCGTTTCTTGTAATACATCATCTATGCAAGTGATAAATCAGTCATCAGCAGCTCAAGTTGTAAAGTAGATAAGTGATTATATACTTTACTATATTAACATGCCAATATATATTAGCCTGCCATTTCTATGTCTAATAGATGTTAGGGTGTTAACCTTTTTCAATTTGAGACAAGAATGCCTAACAACATAAGTGAATTATGCATGTCTGGAGCCAAAATTTGCAATTAAGATTAACAATTTCAAAGCTGAACCCGCTGTCAATAATATATTTTGTCATGTCAACAGTGTGGACTTTGGGTGAAGTAAAGTTTGTATAGTGATCCACAGATTTGATATTAAAGAAAGGATACATCAGAGCGGTTATGGAAGGGAAGGACGGTTGCTAGCAGGAATACACGTGAAACAGCAGTGAAAAGGTTTATGGCTGTAACTACCATCACTGCGATTGTAGGGTCTTGTCAATTAAAAGCAGAATTGGCATATAAGTTAACACTGAATGAACGGAACTTAAATCTAAGGGTGTTTGAAATCATTTGTGGTGCCATCACAGAATACCTGAAATAGGGTATCCCACGCACTCTGCAATAGGTCTTTTTTTGCAATCCCCTTCTCTGTAGAGAGCTGTCCTCTGGCTGCAGTGCACTATTTAACACGAACAAGCAGAATTATTGAATCCTGGCTTGCTTTCAGGCTGAGCTGCATTTCTTTTATACTGTATTTTAAAAAGTTTGTAGATTTTAGGTTTGGCGTTAAAAAGGGTTTCTTCACTTCTATATTTATTTCTATAAGGGGGTATATCGCGACTCTGTGTCTGTTATGTCAGCCCGGCACGATTTGTTAGCTGGTTATGCTACAGAACAAAGGGCTTGTGCATATTGCACACTATCATATTGTCATTCTATTTGTAGGAGAAACAAGTGTATCACTTTCCAGAAAATTAATTCTTGGCCTTATATGTGTCCGGTGCTGTATCCTTCAGACACCATGATCACTTAATGTCCCAATGAATTCAGCAGATTTTCTGTGGGCTAGCGGCAGCTCCTGCTCTATGGCGGAGGAGTGTCTTCCCCCTCAAAAACATTTACAACAAGGGGTGGTGAGGGACAGAGTCTCTGAATTAAGCAGAATACTCTCACCCAGTCAAGTGATCAGGGCTAGATCCAACACCGTTTTTTAGCTCATTGCACCATCCCAGTTTCAGAACCTGGCTGTATGCAAATTAGTCTGTCCCTGGCCCAGTGCATCATGGGAACAGGGCAGACCAGACTACAAAAGCCAATTCTTACACTGGGAAAGAATTGGCTTGGTAGTTTGGTCTGCCCTGTTCCCATGATGCACTGGGCCAGGGTCAGACTAATTTGCATGTAGCCAGGTTCTGAACTGGGATGGTGCAGTGAGCTAAAAAACGGTGATGGATCAAGCCCTGATCTTTTGACTGGGTAGGAGTGTTCTGCTTAATTCAGATACTCTGTCCATCACCACCCCCTTTTTGAATCGTTTTCCCCCTCAAAAACGGCAGGAAAGGAGAGAAAAAAGTTTTATTTCTCCTTTCCTGCTGAGTCTTGGCGGCGGAGGTTGGGGGGTGACGACACTGAGGGGAGTGGTAGTGCACTTCCCAAACCATCATGCGCAGTGAACGGCTCTCCCTCCCCAGCTGCATTGCTGAGGTTGGAGAGAGCAGTCACAGACTCACAGTCTGACCTGGAGTTCTGATCGAGGGCGCTAAGCCCAATCCTGAAGCTCCTCTTATGGGAGAGCAGCTGCAGGATTGGCCCCAGGGCATTTTGGGAGCCTGTGCCTAAAGCAGAGGAGAGAGACGCGGCCAGCTGAAAGTAATGTTTTTGTTTTTTATTATTTATTTTGCTCTCCTCCCTTCACAAACCCTATGCCCCTGCCCGGCCATTCGTCCCAAGCACGGGCCGCTACTGAAAAGTGCACTAGTAGTTATAAATCCCCAAAAGCTCTTTCTGTCCACCCTTCACGTCTACGTGTTACCACTGGCTTCTCTGTATGACATGATACAACGAGGAGTCCAAACACTTCAACCCCAAATAATCTGACTAGTTAATAAATGTCTAAATATTTGGGTATATGCTAGAAGGCAGATATGTGGTACATATATTGTGTTAGAAATCAGCTTAATTGTAAAACACCAGAGGAAAATAGCTTGTATTAGGGCTTTTGTCTCCTGGAATCTGTAGGCAAAACCTGTGAGGGTTGAATTGAGAATATAAAGCCCAGAAAAATCTGAAGTCCTTGTTTTGAGATTGTTTTCTTATTTATAAATCCTCTATGATACTGGATTCATTGGTGGTCCTAGTACCCTTCTGGAAGAAAGGAAAGCTTGTCAGTCAGTTCGTGGAAACACAGCTCTCTGGGTTTAAAGTATGAAGTGGGTTATTCGTAGGACCTGCAGGCAGAACCATATTGAACCTCTAAAGAGTCTGGCGGGGAGAATGGCAGATTGTCTTGACGCAGAAAATCTGTTGCAGAAAAAAAAAATAGAATGAAAAATTGTGACACACAAAATTAACTTAAATATTAAATAAGTATTCTATTTTTTTTTTAAAGTTGCCCTTGTAAAAATAAATGTAAAAAATCAAAATAAACCGTTTTACAAAAATGCATTTATTTTTTTTTAAATTCAAATGAATCCTAAAAAAAAATCACTAAATGTTTGTTTATTACATAGAAAAGCATGAAAATCACAATTTTTTACTTCTAAATTGTTTTCTGTCCAATTGATTGAACGGGTCTTTTTATATACTATCAGAAAATGGCCCCTCTTAACTATGAACATCTTAGGTGTAAGAGATTTTCTCTTTTTGTCCTCATCCTGACATCATTTTCTTGCTGGGGCAGCACTCCTCTCTTATAAGGAAAGGGTGGTCTGCCCACACAAAGATATTGCGGTCCATGGTGATCTCCCCCCAAACATAGAGAGAGAGTAGAACAAGCATTGGCATAGCCAATAGGTCTTGATTTTGGGACTTATAAGTATTTAGTTATGCAGCACAATATCCTTGGTGCCACAACATTAACTGTTGCATGGTTAAACACTTATAAGGTCCCAAAGGTGAGATCTATTGGCTATGCCAATGCTTTTTTTTTCTCAAAGGACCAGCTTTGCTATCAGGCTCCGGCTGCCACTTGGAGGTAAAGCTAGAGAGGTGTGTAGAGAGATAGAGGTGTGTAGAGAGAGAGCGGTGTGTGTATAGAGAAAGAGAGGTGTGTAGACAGAGAGAGAGAGAGGTGTGTGTAGAGAGAGAGGTGTGTAGAGAGGGAGAGGTGTGTAGAGAGGGAGAGGTGTGTAGAGAGGGAGAGGTGTGTAGAGAGGGAGAGGTGTGTAGAGAGGGAGAGGTGTGTAGAGAGGGAGAGGTGTGTAGAGAGGGAGAGGTGTGTAGAGAGAGAGAGGTGTGTAGAGAGAGAGAGGTGTGTAGAGAGAGAGAGGTGTGTAGAGAGAGAGAGGTGTGTAGAGAGAGAGAGGTGTGTAGAGAGAGAGAGGTGTGTAGAGAGAGAGAGGTGTGTAGAGAGAGAGAGGTGTGTAGAGAGAGAGAGGTGTGTAGAGAGAGAGAGGTGTGTAGAGAGAGAGGTGTGTAGAGAGAGAGAGGTGTGTAGAGAGAGAGAGGTGTGTAGAGAGAGAGAGGTGTGTAGAGAGAGAGAGGTGTGTAGAGAGAGAGGGGTGTGTAGAGAGAGAGGGGTGTGTAGAGAGAGAGGGGTGTGTAGAGAGAGAGGGGTGTGTAGAGAGAGAGGGGTGTGTAGAGAGAGAGGGGTGTGTAGAGAGAGGGGTGTGTAGAGAGAGGGGTGTGTAGAGAGAGAGGGGTGTGTAGAGAGAGGGGTGTGTAGAGAGAGAGGGGTGTGTAGAGAGAGAGGGGTGTGTAGAGAGAGAGGGGTGTGTAGAGAGAGAGGGGTGTGTAGAGAGAGAGGGGTGTGTAGAGAGAGAGGGGTGTGTAGAGAGAGAGAGGGGTGTGTAGAGAGAGAGAGGGGTGTGTAGAGAGAGAGAGGGGCGTGTAGAGAGAGAGAGGGGCGTGTAGAGAGAGAGAGGGGCGTGTAGAGAGAGAGAGGGGCGTGTAGAGAGAGAGAGGGCGTGTAGAGAGAGAGAGGGGCGTGTAGAGAGAGAGAGGGGCGTGTAGAGAGAGAGAGGGGCGTGTAGAGAGAGAGAGGGGCGTGTAGAGAGAGAGAGGGGCGTGTAGAGAGAGAGAGGGGCGTGTAGAGAGAGAGAGGGGCGTGTAGAGAGAGAGAGGGGCGTGTAGAGAGAGAGAGGGGCGTGTAGAGAGAGAGAGGGGCGTGTAGAGAGAGAGAGGGGCGTGTAGAGAGAGAGAGGGGCGTGTAGAGAGAGAGAGGTGTGTAGAGAGAGAGAGAGGTGTGTAGAGAAAGAGAGAGGTGTGTGTAGCGAGAGAGAGAGGTGTGTGTAGAGAGAGGTGTGTGTAGCGAGAGAGAGAGCTGTGTGTAGCGAGAGAGAGATTAAGCTGTGTGTAGCGAGAGAGAGCTGTGTGTTGAGAGAGAGAGAGGTGTGGAGAGAGAGGTGTGTAGGGAGAGAGCTGTGTGTAGCGAGGGATGTGTAGCGAGAGAGAGGTGTGGAGCGAGAGAGAGAGAGAGAGAGAGGTGGAGCGAGAGAGAGAGGTGTGTAGGGAGAGAGAGGTGTGTAGGGAGAGAGAGGTGTGTAGGGAGAGAGAGGTGTGTAGGGAGAGAGAGGTGTGTAGGAGAGAGAGGTGTGTAGGGAGAGAGAGGTGTGTAGGGAGAGAGAGGTGTGTAGGGAGAGAGAGGTGTGTAGGGAGAGAGAGGTGTGTAGGGAGAGAGAGGTGTGTAGGGAGAGAGAGGTGTGTAGGGAGAGAGAGGTGTGTAGGGAGAGAGAGGTGTGTAGGGAGAGAGAGGTGTGTAGGGAGAGAGAGGTGTGTAGGGAGAGAGAGGTGTGTAGAGAGAGGTGTGTAGAGAGAGAGGTGTGTAGAGAGAGAGGTGTGTAGAGAGAGAGGTGTGTAGAGAGAGAGGTGTGTAGAGAGAGAGGTGTGTAGAGAGAGAGGTGTGTAGAGAGAGGTGTGTAGAGAGAGAGGTGTGTAGAGAGAGAGGTGTGTAGAGAGAGAGGTGTGTAGAGAGAGAGGTGTGTAGAGAGAGACAGATGTGGAGAGAGCTGTGTGTAGGGAGAGAGAGGTGTGTGTAGCGAGAGAGAGAGAGGTGTGTGTAGCGAGGAGAGAGAGAGAGGTGTGTGTAGCGAGAGAGAGAGAGGTGTGTGTAGCGAGAGAGAGAGAGGTGTGTGTAGCGAGAGAGAGAGAGAGGTGTGTGTAGCGAGAGAGAGAGAGGTGTGTGTAGCGAGAGAGAGAGAGGTGTGTGTAGCGAGAGAGAGAGAGGTGTGTGGAGAGAGAGAGAGGTGTGTAGGGAGAGAGAGGTGTGTAGGGAGAGAGAGAGAGAGAGAGGTGTGTGTAGGGAGAGAGAGGTGTGTAGGGAGAGAGAGGTGTGTAGAGAGAGAGAGGTGTGTAGAGAGAGAGAGGTGTGTAGAGAGAGAGAGGTGTGTAGAGAGAGAGAGGTGTGTAGAGAGAGAGGTGTGTAGAGAGAGAGGTGTGTAGAGAGAGAGAGAGGTGTGTAGAGAGAGAGAGGTGTGTAGCGAGAGAGAGAGAGAGAGAGGTGTGTAGGGAGAGAGAGCTGTGTGTAGCGAGAGAGAGAGCTGTGTGTAGCGATAGAGAGAGCTGTGTGTAGCGAGAGAGAGAGCTGTGTGTAGAGAGGGATGTGTGGAGCGAGAGAGAGAGAGAGGTGTGGAGCGAGAGAGAGAGAGAGGTGTGGAGCGAGAGAGAGAGAGAGGTGTGTGTAGCGAGAGAGAGAGAGGTGTGTGTAGCGAGAGAGAGAGAGAGGTGTGTGTAGCGAGAGAGAGAGAGGTGTGTGTAGCGAGAGAGAGAGAGGTGTGTGTAGCGAGAGAGAGAGAGGTGTGTGTAGCGAGAGAGAGAGAGGTGTGTGTAGCGAGAGAGAGAGGTGTGTGTAGCGAGAGAGAGAGAGGTGTGTGTAGCGAGAGAGAGAGAGGTGTGTGTAGCGAGAGAGAGGTGTGTGGAGAGAGAGAGAGGTGTGTAGGGAGAGAGAGGTGTGTAGGGAGAGAGAGGTGTGTAGGGAGAGAGAGGTGTGTAGGGAGAGAGAGGTGTGTAGAGAGAGAGAGGTGTGTAGAGAGAGAGAGGTGTGTAGAGAGAGAGAGGTGTGTAGAGAGAGAGAGGTGTGTAGAGAGAGAGAGGTGTGTAGAGAGAGAGAGGTGTGTAGAGAGAGAGGTGTGTAGAGAGAGAGAGAGGTGTGTAGCGAGAGAGAGAGAGAGAGAGGTGTGTAGGGAGAGAGAGCTGTGTGTAGCGAGAGAGAGAGCTGTGTGTAGCGAGAGAGAGAGCTGTGTGTAGCGAGAGAGAGAGCTGTGTGTAGCGAGAGAGAGAGCTGTGTGTAGAGAGGGATGTGTGGAGCGAGAGAGAGAGAGAGGTGTGGAGCGAGAGAGAGAGAGAGAGAGGTGTGTGGAGAGAGAGAGAGGTGTGGAGAGAGAGAGAGGTGTGGAGAGAGAGAGAGGTGTGGAGAGAGAGGTGTGTAGAGAGAGAGGTGTGTAGAGAGAGAGAGAGCTGTGTAGCGAGAGAGAGAGAGAGGTGTGTAGGGAGAGAGCTGTGTGTAGCGAGAGAGAGAGCTGTGTGTAGAGAGGGATGTGTAGCGAGAGAGATGTGTAGCGAGAGAGAGAGAGGTGTGGAGCGAGAGAGAGGTGTGGAGCGCGAGAGAGAGAGAGAGAGAGGTGTGGAGAGAGAGAGGTGTGGAGAGAGAGAGGTGTGTAGGGGGAGAGAGGTGTGTAGGGGGAGAGAGGTGTGTGTAGCGAGAGAGAGAGAGGTGTGTGTAGCGAGAGAGAGAGAGAGGTGTGTGTAGCGAGAGAGAGAGGTGTGTGTAGCGAGAGAGAGAGAGGTGTGTGTAGCGAGAGAGAGAGAGGTGTGTGTAGCGAGAGAGAGAGAGGTGTGTGTAGCGAGAGAGAGAGAGGTGTGTGTAGCGAGAGAGAGAGAGGTGTGTGTAGCGAGAGAGAGGTGTGTGGAGAGAGAGAGAGGTGTGTAGGGAGAGAGAGGTGTGTAGGGAGAGAGAGGTGTGTAGAGAGAGAGAGGTGTGTAGAGAGAGAGAGGTGTGTAGAGAGAGAGAGGTGTGTAGAGAGAGAGAGGTGTGTAGAGAGAGAGAGGTGTGTAGAGAGAGAGAGGTGTGTAGAGAGAGAGAGGTGTGTAGAGAGAGAGGTGTGTAGAGAGAGAGAGAGGTGTGTAGAGAGAGAGAGGTGTGTAGCGAGAGAGAGAGAGAGAGAGGTGTGTAGGGAGAGAGAGCTGTGTGTAGCGAGAGAGAGCTGTGTGTAGCGAGAGAGAGAGCTGTGTGTAGCGAGAGAGAGAGCTGTGTGTAGCGAGAGAGAGAGCTGTGTGTAGAGAGGGATGTGTGGAGCGAGAGAGAGAGAGAGGTGTGGAGCGAGAGAGAGAGAGAGAGAGGTGTGTGGAGAGAGAGAGGTGTGTGGAGAGAGAGAGGTGTGTGGAGAGAGAGAGAGGTGTGGAGAGAGAGAGAGGTGTGTGTAGAGAGAGGTGTGTAGAGAGAGGTGTGTAGAGAGAGAGGTGTGTAGAGAGAGAGAGAGAGAGCTGTGTAGCGAGAGAGAGAGAGAGGTGTGTAGGGAGAGAGCTGTGTGTAGCGAGAGAGAGAGCTGTGTGTAGAGAGGGATGTGTAGCGAGAGAGATGTGTAGCGAGAGAGAGAGAGGTGTGGAGCGAGAGAGAGAGAGAGGTGTGGAGCGCGAGAGAGAGAGAGAGGTGTGGAGAGAGAGAGGTGTGGAGAGAGAGAGGTGTGTAGGGGGAGAGAGGTGTGTAGGGGGAGAGAGGTGTGTAGGGGGAGAGAGGTGTGTAGGGGGAGAGAGGTGTGTAGGGGGAGAGAGGTGTGTAGGGAGAGAGAGGTGTGTAGGGAGAGAGGTGTGTAGGGAGAGAGAGGTGTGTAGGGAGAGAGAGGTGTGTAGGGAGAGAGAGGTGTGTAGGGAGAGAGGTGTGTAGGGAGAGAGGTGTGTAGGGAGAGAGGTGTGTAGGGAGAGAGGTGTGTAGGGAGAGAGGTGTGTAGGGAGAGAGGTGTGTAGGGAGAGAGAGGTGTGTAGAGAGAGAGAGGTGTGTAGAGAGAGAGAGAGAGCTGTGTAGCGAGAGAGAGAGAGAGAGAGGTGTGTAGGGAGAGAGAGCTGTGTGTAGCGAGAGAGAGAGCTGTGTAGCGAGAGAGAGAGCTGTGTGTAGCGAGAGAGAGCTGTGTGTAGAGAGGGATGTGTAGCGAGAGAGAGAGAGGTGTGGAGCGAGAGAGAGAGAGAGAGAGGTGTGGAGCGAGAGAGAGAGAGAGAGAGAGGTGTGGAGCGAGAGAGAGAGAGAGAGAGAGAGGTGTGGAGCGAGAGAGAGAGAGAGAGAGAGAGAGAGGTGTGTAGGGAGAGAGAGGTGTGTAGGGAGAGAGAGGTGTGTAGGGAGAGAGAGGTGTGTAGGGAGAGAGAGGTGTGTAGGGAGAGAGAGGTGTGTAGGGAGAGAGGTGTGTAGGGAGAGAGAGGTGTGTAGGGAGAGAGAGGTGTGTAGGGAGAGAGAGGTGTGTAGGGAGAGAGGTGTGTGTAGGGAGAGAGAGGTGTGTAGGGAGAGAGGTGTGTGTAGGGAGAGAGGTGTGTGTAGGGAGAGAGAGAGGTGTGTAGAGAGAGAGAGGTGTGTAGAGAGAGAGAGGTGTGTAGAGAGAGAGAGGTGTGTAGAGAGAGAGAGGTGTGTAGAGAGAGAGAGGTGTGTAGAGAGAGAGAGAGAGAGAGAGCTGTGTAGAGAGAGAGAGAGAGAGAGAGCTGTGTAGCGAGAGAGAGAGAGAGGTGTGTAGGGAGAGAGAGCTGTGTGTAGCGAGAGAGAGAGCTGTGTGTAGCGAGAGAGAGAGCTGTGTGTAGCGAGAGAGAGAGCTGTGTGTAGAGAGGGATGTGTAGCGAGAGAGATGTGTAGCGAGAGAGAGAGAGGTGTGGAGCGAGAGAGAGAGAGGTGTGGAGAGAGAGAGAGAGAGAGAGAGAGAGAGGTGTGTGGAGAGAGAGAGAGGTGTGTGGAGAGAGAGAGAGGTGTGTGGAGAGAGAGAGAGGTGTGTAGGGAGAGAGGTGTGTAGGGAGAGAGAGAGAGAGAGGTGTGTAGGGAGAGAGAGGTGTGTAGGGAGAGAGAGGTGTGTAGGGAGAGAGAGGTGTGTAGGGAGAGAGGTGTGTAGGGAGAGAGGTGTAGAGAGAGAGAGGTGTGTAGAGAGAGAGAGGTGTGTAGAGAGAGAGAGGTGTGTAGAGAGAGAGAGAGGTGTGTAGAGAGAGAGAGGTGTGTAGAGAGAGAGAGGTGTGTAGAGAGAGAGAGGTGTGTAGAGAGAGAGAGGTGTGTAGAGAGAGAGAGGTGTGTAGAGAGAGAGAGAGGTGTGTGTAGCGAGAGAGAGAGAGAGGTGTGTGTAGCGAGAGAGAGAGGTGTGTGTAGCGAGAGAGAGAGGTGTGTGTAGCGAGAGAGAGAGGTGTGTGTAGCGAGAGAGAGAGGTGTGTGTAGCGAGAGAGGTGTGTGTAGCGAGAGGTGTGTGTAGCGAGAGAGAGAGAGCTGTGTGTTGAGAGAGAGAGAGCTGTGTGTTGAGAGAGAGAGAGCTGTGGAGAGAGAGGTGTGTAGGGAGAGAGAGCTGTGTGTAGCGAGAGAGAGAGCTGTGTGTAGCGAGAGCTGTGTGTAGCGAGAGAGAGAGAGCTGTGTGTAGCGAGAGAGAGAGCTGTGTGTAGAGAGGGATGTGTAGCGAGAGAGATGTGTAGCGAGAGAGAGAGAGAGGTGTGGAGAGAGAGAGAGAGAGAGGGAGAGGTGTGGAGCGAGAGAGAGAGAGAGAGAGAGAGGTGTGTGGAGAGAGAGAGGTGTGGAGAGAGAGAGGTGTGTGGAGAGAGAGAGAGGTGTGTGGAGAGAGAGGTGTGGAGGGAGAGAGAGGTGTGTAGGGAGAGAGAGGTGTGTAGGGAGAGAGGTGTGTAGGGAGAGAGAGGTGTGTAGGGAGAGAGAGGTGTGTAGGGAGAGAGAGGTGTGTAGGGAGAGAGAGGTGTGTAGGGAGAGAGAGGTGTGTAGGGAGAGAGAGGTGTGTAGGGAGAGAGAGGTGTGTAGGGAGAGAGAGGTGTGTAGGGAGAGAGAGGTGTGTAGGGAGAGAGAGGTGTGTAGGGAGAGAGGTGTGTAGAGAGAGAGAGGTGTGTAGGGAGAGAGGTGTGTAGGGAGAGAGGTGTGTAGGGAGAGAGGTGTGTAGAGAGAGAGGTGTGTAGAGAGAGAGGTGTGTAGAGAGAGAGGTGTGTAGAGAGAGAGGTGTGTAGAGAGAGAGGTGTGTAGAGAGAGAGGTGTGTAGAGATAGAGGTGTGTAGAGAGAGAGGTGTGTAGAGAGAGACAGATGTGGAGAGAGCTGTGTGTAGGGAGAGAGAGGTGTGTGTAGCGAGAGAGAGAGGTGTGTGTAGAGAGAGAGAGGTGTGTGTAGCGAGAGAGAGAGAGGTGTGTGTGTAGCGAGAGAGAGAGAGGTGTGTGTAGCGAGAGAGAGAGAGGTGTGTGTAGCGAGAGAGAGAGAGGTGTGTGTAGCGAGAGAGAGAGAGGTGTGTGTAGCGAGAGAGAGAGGTGTGTGTAGCGAGAGAGAGAGAGAGGTGTGTGTAGCGAGAGAGAGAGAGGTGTGTGTAGCGAGAGAGAGCTGTGTAGCGAGAGAGAGAGAGGTGTGGAGAGAGACAGATGTGGAGAGAGAGGTGTGTAGGGAGAGAGAGCTGTGTGTAGCGAGAGAGAGCTGTGTGTAGCGAGAGAGAGCTGTGTGTAGCGAGAGAGAGCTGTGTGTAGAGAGGGATGTGTAGCGAGAGAGATGTGTAGCGAGAGAGAGAGGTGTGGAGCGAGAGAGAGAGGTGTGGAGCGAGAGAGAGAGAGAGAGGTGTGGAGCGAGAGAGAGAGAGAGGTGTGGAGCGAGAGAGAGAGAGAGGTGTGGAGAGAGAGAGAGGTGTGGAGAGAGAGAGAGAGGTGTGGAGAGAGAGAGAGAGGTGTGGAGAGAGAGAGAGAGAGGTGTGGAGAGAGAGAGAGGTGTGGAGAGAGAGAGAGAGGTGTGGAGAGAGAGAGAGAGAGGTGTGGAGAGAGAGAGAGAGGTGTGGAGAGAGAGAGAGAGGTGTGGAGAGAGAGAGGTGTGGAGAGAGAGAGAGAGGTGTGGAGAGAGAGGGAGAGGTGGCGGGGTGGAGAGAGAGAGGTGTGGAGAGGGAGAGGGAGAGGTGGCGGGGTAGAGAGAGAGGTGGCGGGGTAGAGAGAGAGGTGGCGGGGTAGAGAGAGAGGTGGCGGGGTAGAGAGGTGTGTGTGTATACCAAATCAACACTTCTTTCTTTAGGAGGCCATCTTTCACCACCTGTTCAAGCCATGGTTCCTCCTCCTCATCTACCCACTCTTTGGTTGCCCACCATGATCATAGCTGATAGTATTTGAATCTGGTTAGCTGACCGTTAGTACATGCGCTCAACACTTCCCACTCCACCAAACCCAAACCTGCTCTGAGAGCTGCCCAACACCTTAGCCCAGCTGACTTTGAAGGTCGACTTAGCTGATCCACCAGCCAGACTTGAGTGACCAGGGAATCCTAGATTGGTGCCGAAGACGTATAATATGATATCCAAAATTTTCAACCTGACTTTTTAAAAGTATTTCGGCTCTCCTTATTTGTACAAAGTGACTCTGCCACAGTCCACCAAGCCTCATATAGCCTGCCCATAGAGGATCTATCTGGTTTATTGGCCAACATACGAAAGTTCTTAAAATGGAAAGCATAACAATACGTCCGATATCAAGAAGAGCCAAACTCCCCGCCCCCAGCTTTCTCCTCCATTTTTTCCAGGCGATCCTAGGACCCTTAGAAGCCCAGATAAAGCTCCCAATTTTACCCTTTAACTTAGCAATGCCTTCTCTCGGGAAAGTAAGGGGTATTGAATTGAAATGAAGGTGATTTTGGGGAGAATAATTATCTTAATGAGGTTGACTCTATCATAGATGCTAAGTGGCAAGATAGACCTGCTTGCTAGGAGTCTCTCAACCTCTTGGCTCACTTTTTAGGTCTCGCCTGAGACAGCGCATGTGCTGCTCTGGTGAGACATTTAGTAGCTGCTTCAAAAGTGCTACCCTGCCGGCCACCAGCTTGCTATTACACGCACAAGCGCGCGCGCCGTGCTCCGCACTTTTTCCCCGTCGTGCGCAACACTCGCATTTTTTTTATATTTCATTTTTGCGAGCAGAGCTAGCCATCGCGATCTCTTTCGCTTTCACCGTCATCGCGATCGCAATGACTTTCGCGGCTGCGCAGCGTTACTTTTACGGCCGCGAGGCCAATGCTTGGACTTTCAATCTCACCCATCATGCCTCGCGCAACGCTGTCCTTTTTGGTCCTGCGTTGGCATAATGGGGACTTGGTCCATAGTCCTGTTAGCCCACCAACCAGCACCCCGGGTATGATTGAGTCTTCAAACACCAAATACGACAGCAGCAGCCTACTGCACATCAGTATATTGCCGCCACCTGTGCTCCAATGCTCCAGATGCATAGGTGCAGACAACCAGAGCCCACCAAGCTGTAAATACACGTGTGCGCCGAAAGCAGAAGTGCCTGTGCGTACCTCGCAGTTGCAGCAATAATTAAGTGCTGCATGCAAAACACGTCCGGCAGACTAGGATGAAGGTCAGCGGAAGCAAAGTAACCACAGGGTTGGAGTATCAAGGAGCCCACATACAAGTTTTATTTCACTGGGGCAATTCACTTGAAAGGGAAATGCCCTTACATTAGCTCCTCCATCCTATCTGACAGAAGAAATTGTGACAGGATGTGGAGGTTCACAGGGACTCAAACTTGGTTCTCCAATTCCAAATCCGCCTCTTCTCCGACAATATTCCCAACATTCCTGCATTGCATTTAATGCATCTGCTCTGTCTGTCTCTTGATCAATAGACACCTCCTTTCCGGCTCAGCCTAAATACAGACTGGCACACTCATCATGGCAATGGTAAGATATCCAGTTTGTCGTGGGGCACGGCAAACCTTACTGCATCACACCCCCACAGTGAGATTGACTGCCGCAGGAACGCCCCTCCAATCACTCATTCGCCTTTGTCTGTGATCCTATACAGTACTCCTCTGCCTGTCGACTAAGCACAATACACGTTCATACATTCCGTCCATCTACATATCGCATCCTAAAGACAAGATGCATTCAATTCTGAATTGAACCAAAAACCCAGCAGATCAATAACTTTTTCTGTGCACCCTTACGATTGCCGACGTGAACAAAGATAAATAAATCGACCCGTCTAAATAGGCAAAGAAACAAAATGGCATGGAGGCACCAAGCATGCATGAAGTTATGCAACGAGATGGGGCTAGTGCCGAGACACCTATGGCATTAGTGGGGTAGCACACAATTTTTAATCCGTTACAATTTGGCACTGGTTATTTTTGGATGCCTAGTTCATCTAGTTCACTACACTGGTGGAGGAAGAGGCAACCGCTATGAATGGACTCAAAACCATGATGTTTGAAATACTGCCAGGCATTGGCTCATTTAAACAAGGTTTCTTGCTCCACATCCCACAGCGGCATTATCCCACCTACTTCTAAAATGGGATTCTGAAACTGTTTGGGGCCAGAGTGTTGTGCACCCGGGCCGCCCAGAGCCTGCCCTTCAATTGCTTCTTCGGACGAGTTGGACCAGCCCCCTCTCACCTAAAGGCGCCACATGGAGCCTCGGTCTCTGCCATCGACAGGCCTCAGCTCATGACTCCCCATGCACTGGTTCCCTTCTGAAAAACTGCTCCGAAAAATTTCACCGGAGGCAGTTTCCTCGCCTACATCAACTCCACACAGCCAACGAGGTTTGACAAGTGAGCTCTGAGGGAAACCAGTGAAGCCAGAGCATCTCCATAACATAGTCTAGTCGCCGCTCTGACCCCCTTCCATTGTTTGCAGGAAGCGTATTCCAACGGGTATAGTGTCTGGTCGTGTAAAAACAGTGGCCATCTTGGCTGCCCCCTGATTTGGATCCGCCTTTCAAAGAGCTTGACGTATAGAAACGTAGAATCCATCTACTTCTCCTCCTTGCTTTCTTATAACAGCAGCCTTCATGAATGATAACAAAACACTAGAGCATATGTAAAGAATGTAACATTTCACAGCTGTTTGAAGAACGACATTTTCAGTTATATTACTACACAGATGTAAGGATTACCCATGTCATGTTTCACTCAATTTTGCATCCTGTCCACTAAGAATGTACCTTTAATATTAATACAACTACATTTCAAATGACTTCCGGGGAAATGTTCCGATTAGTTATCAGTAATCTTCGTAGCTCTTAGTCCTATTCGTCCTTGTCAGTCATTACAGTATGAGGGTGACTCCGCTCTCTGGACAGAAAACAAGCATGGTCATAGCCAATTGGCCTCGCCTTTTGGACTTTATAAGTGTTTAGACATGCAGCACGTTATCCTGGGTGCAAAGACAATAGGTCTTGGCAACCTGAGATTCGGGAGTTTAGGAAAACTGCACTATAAACTTCAGTAACATCCGGTGGTCTCCTCAAAGCAAGATGCCCTGACCCGCTTTGAACAGGAAGTAAAATAGTTTAACAACATAATATTTGAAAGTGTAGTTTTAAATCTGGGTATAATTGTCTTAGAAAACGAACATATTTATAAATGGTAAAAAAATGCAATACATACGAAAGGGATAAGAGCTCAAGTAAAGTGCTGCCCTAAAGATCATTCTCAACTTCTTAATCATTTGCATCTTAGAGAAAACGTTAAGTGACACAATACTGCAAAAATAAAGTAAACGAGCATGACTATGACTATGTTGAACACAAATCATAATAGGGTTTGTGGGAATAATGGCCAGATTATATGGGGTGGCTCCTCTGCTAAGGCGAGGAGTATCTCCCCACTGCTTTCAAGCAGTGAAAAAAGCAAAATGACAATAACTTTATTATAATTTTACTTTTGGTAGCTGGGCGGCGGGTGTCACAGGAGGAGTGGTGGGCACACTCTAAGTGTGCATGCCTGTTTGCAGGCCCTCTTGGGCTGGCCAGTCATGCATGTTTACATGCATTGCATGTTCCCCATCAGGCTTACACAACCTGGTGAGGAACATGCCCAGGTTAACATTCCCCGTCTGAGCGCCGAACCACGGCACTCACAAATCACAACTCTGCATTGCAGCCTTGTGATTGGCTTAGGGGAGGGTGCCTGTGTATGCTTCCAGTTTCTGCTTCCGGATAGTACACAGGCAGAGAAGCGGAGAAGAGACGCAGCCGGCCAACCCCGCCACCCCTGTTCTCTGCCAGCCACCACTGCAGATTTCACCTCCAGAGATTGGAAACAAGCATTGGCATAGCCAATAGGTCTCGCCTTGGGGACCTTATAAGTGTTTGGCCAAGCAACACTTGATATTGTTGCACCAAGGATATTGTGCTGGATAACTTCAGCACAATATCCTTGGTACAACAACATCAACTGTTGCATGGTTTAACACTTATAAGGTACAAGGTTTAGCCATGCAACAGGTGATGTTGTTGCACCAAGGATATTGTGCTGCAAAACTAAATACTTGTAAGGTCCCAAAAGCGAGACCTATTGGCTATGCCAATGCTTCCAGTTTCGGAGTTATTAAAATTCCCAAGTACCTCATTTGGGATTTCGCCTCACGACTGATCATTCCCTGGTTCCAATCCATAAGTTCAGTTTTATCCATGTTAACCCTGTATTCAGATATTTTACCAAATTGCTCAGCCCTCGCCATCAAGCTATGTATTGCGGACTGCAGATTTATTTATATATTACCATATTATCCGCATAGAATGCTAATTCAACCTTCAATCCAGCTGACTTGAATGGGGTTATGGTGGTATCTGCCCTAATCTGGTGTGCTAGCGGCTCGATATATAGATTAAAAAGCAGGGGAGATGGGAGGGAACTCCATCTTGTGCCTCTAGATATTTGGAACCGACCTGAGAGCTCTCCATTTACCAATACTCTTGCTGTGGAGGACCTATACAAATTTTGTATTGAGCTTATTCTATTTTGGGGAATGCCGAAGCTCTTAAAGGCTTCCCAAAGATACTTCCACTGGACCCTATCAAACACTTTAGCTGCATCCACAGCTACTACAGTTAGAGGAGAAAGTTCTGAACCTCTGCCATGTCTAGAGCCCCCATCATCAGATTTGTTGGCTCGTTTAACTGCCACCTTGGGATAACACCACTCTGATCGGTACATGTAGGCAGCTGGCTCTGTATATACTATACCAAAATGAGGTATAGTGTGCACAGAGTCCAGTGGAACCCCAAAGGTAGGCAGAGGTAAAAGTAGATATCACCTTACTCTCTATTTGTGGTAGTGTGGGCAAGCTGTAAGGCTTTATCAGGGAGTAGTGTTAAGCATTTGTTGTACACACTCGGGCTAGAAATTATGTCACACACTCAAAGACTGAACTTAGACCAATTTGTTTGTATCTAAAATATTTAGGGCCAGATGTAGGTAATGAAGATTTACCGATTCTGTATTTTAGAATCAGTAAATGGGATGTAGGTACTTAGACACCCTGTTACACCCCATACTCGTGCTTGTGTGCACATGTGGCACACATACATGCCCTAAGGGCATGTATGTCTGCCACATGGCACAGTTGAAAATGCACAGCTTTGCAATTTCAAAGGCATTCGGTATTTACCACCAACTTATAGTTGGTGGTAAATAACTAATCCTTAAAGCACATATGCACTCTTAAATGTGCTTCCTACATGCCATTTACCGATTCTGTATATACCGAATCGGTAAATAATGATTTGGTAAATACCGAATCGGTAAATACCGATTCGGTATTTACCGAATCATCACCTACGTAGCAAATGGCTCAATACCGGTCGGTAAGCCTGAAATTTGCTAAAAAAATTATTTATAAAAAGTTAGCCATTCAGAAATCACTTCCTACCTGGGAAATATTGTTCTAAATCCTTAATTTGTAGTGATGTGTATATTAAAGGAGGGGAACTCCTCCTGTGGAGCTCTCCGCTTCCCTTAAAAGCCTTCCTTGATTACTGTCTCAGAGCTGAAGAAGACAAAGGCCAATCAGTGAGGGCCTATTTGCATAGGCTCCTGGGAGGGAGAGGGAGAGGAGGTGGCTGCTAAACTAATTTGCATATTGTGTGTGGGCTGTATTGAGAGTGATCATCAGTCACCTGTTCTGGCTCCTTTCAACCCTTGCCGGAAAATGCCAACATATTAACAATTTTAACATTATTCTTCACATTCTTTGCCATTTAACAACATATGTGTTAACAGCAGTCGTGGTTTTTAATCTACTGCGGCAGACTTTAAATCTGGTACAACAGATTCCTATCACCACATCGATTAACATGTGAGCAGTTGAAAACCTTTAATGCAATGAAAGTTCGCCTACAAGCGTACGTTTGTTTGGCTTGCAATCTCCCTAACACACCATCCACATAGCCACCTAATGCTACGCGTAGCAAAACCTGTAAATGTTAAGCACCCAGGATAATGTGCTGCATGGATAAAAAATGTTAAGGTCCCAAAGCCGAGACCTATTGCCTATGCCAACGCTTGTTAATGTAGTCTTTTGCCTGTGAAATTGCATTTGTATTTTTTTGTTTCTGATGTCTTGTAGGCCTTGCCCACTCCTCCTCTCTAAACCAGTTTTGAAAAATATTTAGTGTGCATATTGGAAAGTGGAGTGGTTTGCAGAAAAAGTGATGTGTTGGGATTCATGTAGTGCAGGCCTAGCCAACTGGCAGAGACCCACTGTACTCGAAGGGGGTTGTGAAACAGTGCAAGATCATGGACCTCGATCTGGAATGGGATGGTTGAATTTCTTGTGTGTTCCACCCAGACACCAAACCTTGAAAAGGCTTGGTGAGATCCCTGTAAGGCTTTGCCTCTTTTTGTTTGTCTTGCATCGCTCCTTTTTGTAAAACCACCCCAGAGCAGAACTGAACTTCTTGGTATGATGCTGTACTTGTTCAATTATAAATTGAGGAAAATTGTAGAGGAATCTCAGTTATTTTTCTTTTGCCTCTTGGAACAGATCAACCGTTTCATGTCCATCAATCGGCTGAAGTATTTTTTCGCTGTTGACACCACATATGTGATGAAGAAGCTGGCCCTTCTGATGTTTCCATACACCCATCAGGTAAAGAACTGTGTCCATTTGTGACCAGACATAGAGAACTAATTAGTTCCGCAAATAGAATGTTCTGTCAGTGTTACCCTCTATGTGAGATACAGGGGGCACAGAGGATGACATTGAAAGATGAATCTGAAGGTGATGAAGAAGAGATGCAGTTTCAAGGATACTTTAGGAACAATACCATTATGGAAAAATGTTAGCAATACTTTTGGTTACTTAAGAAGGGAGCAAAAGTCTTGTGCATGTGGTACAAAAAGGAACCGAGCCCATGCGGTTTCTGGAAATTGTATTTTTCGATTTATTAAAAAAAAAAAAAAGAAAATGCCTTAAAGGATGTTTACGTTTAGTATTTCCATGCAACTTTTTATAATGTAGCATTTTTTCCTCTTACCCCTATTTCTTCTTCCCTTTTTCCTGTATCTTTGACTGAAGCACAGGAAGGATGTACCAGCATTCCATCTTAATTTTCTGTTTTGCTAGCAAATGCACCAACAAAAAAAAAAAATTAAGACAATTAACTTGCTTGCATGTAATTGCAAGCCTTATAAGGACAGGTCAAAGGCTGATCTGCATTTCATCCTGAAAGGCATAAGAACATGAATGGTACCAAAGTACACTTTACTGATCGGATTTTAAAATCGTGATCCACTTAATTTAAATACTCAATACCTGTAAGACACGGAATTTAAGAGGGGCCTGTGCTAGTGTGCACCCTGAGCCTCTCGCCAGGGTCTTTGAGTTGAGATTCTATACCAGACTGTTGGGAGTCGTTGAAAAGTGGATCCGATGATTAGTTTTTGGTGACCACTATCTTTAAGGATTTATTTTTTTGGTTCTGTTTTTCTCTTTATGCACTATTTGGCATCTCTTGAGATGGCATAAGTGAATTGTTAGAGGTCCCGGTGAATGCAGGCAGTGAGGGCAGAAGCATGTCAACCATAGGATAGTACATCGCCGGGGTTTATTTCTTCCCTGCATATTCATTCATTTTTAATCCTGACCCAGACGACCACAATAAAGCATAACTTTTGCCTTGGAGTCCGTTTTAAAAGCGTGGTTTACATTTTTCTTTTGACACCACTGCACTTACTACACTATGCTGCCCTCACCACACAACTAACACTATCTGGTTACATCATAACATACTAAAACTTCCAAAAAGCTCCTCCCAATTCGAGTGGGAATCGTAGCCCACACCATGACCTGCTGTTGCAGTGTGAGGAGAATCCCGATGATGAAGCCTTTGGTGGGTGAGGGATTACGTCCTATTAAAGGGATACTTCGCCAACATCTTGGGTTTCAAGTAACCCCTCTTCTCCGACCCGGACATTTTGATGTGTTTAGAGTTGCACAGAATCCCCATGAACCACTAATTATTAAAGGATAGCTTAAGTACTAACTCAAGAAAAGCATTCATTAAATTGCAGTGTATTGATGTTCCTCTCTTGGGTAAGTTCCATCAATCTTTTCTCTAATACATAAACCAGATTCAAAAGCACACAATATACATTTTGGCAAGATAATCTGTATTTTTTGTCTATTTTAACAAATTCACTGTGGCCCAAATGAATAGTATAAGTTCACTTCCCAAAATGTGTTCTAAGTGGAATCCACACCTAAAAACTACAGTCTCCCACAGAAGAGAAGGTATTCACCCGATATTAAGTTTTAAATATCTTCCTACCAGAATGCTGTGACCTGCAAAGATGGTATAAGTGCACACGAATTGTTACCTAATTGCTTTGAACTGAATTTACTGGTGTGCCGTTTTGACTGTTATGGGCTGCCTCTCTGCTCCAGCTTTAGTTTTACTTTGTTTTGCTTCTGACTGTAGCTATGATAAACAATCTTAATTTCTTCAAATAACACTCCTGTGGCACTTGAATTTTATAGACTCCCTCGTAAAAAGCTTCTCAGTGTTCTAGTACTGTGAGCCTGCCACCCCATACACATCTTCAGTACTGCTGGACCAGGTCTTCCTATCCACAGCCCTGGTTCCTGTCTGTTATTTGTGGATGGCTGTAGGTTAGTTTGCTTGGTATTTTATACATCTCATTCAATTTATTTGGCAATTTAAATAAAGCCTTCAAGTGTCCATAATAAATACAAAAACTTGAGGGGCTAAACACCGCTTATACGGTCTCTGGTGCTTAGCATATGGATTGAAAAATGTTATCCACTGTGTTCATGATAAAGCCATCTAGCAGCATTACAATATTTATGAATGTCAGCCTAAGCTGACATTAGCCAACGGTTGTTGGTGGCAGGTTAATATATTCCTTATACACCTCATAATAATATCTGGTTAAAAAAAATAGTTGTATTTGTTTCAGTGGTCTTGCGCGCAAAAAACGGAATTTTTCACCTTTGTTCAGAAGCCTGCTAAGGTAAGAAGCCCAGGCAGATAAACATACGTCTATAAATATCCCTGTTACTTATTATCCACCCAAAGTAGGCATTTCTCATTGTACCGACTGGTACATCATTAGCGTAAAATTGTTTCTTTCTGAAGGCTAGAACTCGGGACACTCTGGCAAGGGTAATTATGAATCTGTTGACATGCTGTTCACTTGCATCACCTGGTATCCCTTTGCTCAGTCAACATGACATCGCCCTTTGATTTGTATGGCTCCTATCCGTTTTCTTTAGACTAGGAGGATCTGTTAACAGTAAAAAAAAAAAAGTATCTAGCAAAGAAAATTGTACTTCAAGCGATGTGAGCGTTTGATTCACACAGTTCAAGATTTCAAGTATATTGAAAGGTGTCTGTGCACGAGGGTTAATCCAATATGAAGCCCATATGAGTTAATGGACAATATTGATCAAATCCTCAATACAACCGAAGTCTCAACTCTTAGTGTAATGCATAACTCAACACGAGCAAGGTACCCATCGCAACCTATGAAACAATTTCCTGAATATGAATAATTTTAGCAGGTGTGCAGCCCCATTAACCACTATGGTAAGTTGTACAACCCACACCTGTAGCTTTGTAACCTTTCATCAGGAATGCTACTGGTCCTGTACATCTCACACTTTCATACCTAAATGATCAGGGAAGAAAATGAGTGGAGCATTACTCTCAACTCGTGTTTGGTTTATCAGTGCACTGTTACACAAAGTGTTTCCTTTAGACTGCATGAGGCACTATTAAATGGCAGGAAAGTTCACTAAATCGTCAAACTGTTTGTCATATTCAATCCTTTAACTTCTATATCTATTCTTAACTGAAAGCAACATTTTTTGCAATTTTTCCACAGTATTGGCAAAGCCAGGAGGGCAGGATTTAACGTGATAAGCAGCATTTGTGGATGCAACACATGTAAACAACATTTGTGAATGTCTTTCTTAACCTATCTGACTGGAGGTTTGCTATTTAGGTCCAAGGATCCATACAAAAATATACCTTTTAATGCCTTCAGAAATAATGGTTCTGCTATAGTATATCCTGCCTCGGCACACATGATGAAAGGCAGGGATCCTGATGTAACTAACATTTTTTTTAAAATGTTTTACATTTAATAAAAAATATTTTCGATACAGTACAACAAACTTTCGTTACAACCAGGTATCTAATGCACTTATACATACATGGGTAATGGCATACATCAAAATCATGTCTAGACAGTAGATCGAGGTCAGGGGCAGTGTTGACAACTACATCGTGATACTCATTACAGAAAGCATTACAGCTGTTACTATTTCATGTTCAGACATCAAAGGAAACCCAACCGTGTATGAAGTTACTACATCAATGCACTAATACATAATCCTACTTAGTGGTATCTGCACACCCCTGTATGCTACAATTTAAAGGAATATACCTGCCCATCCTGTAAAAGGCGCCCATCCTGTGAAAGGCACCCGTCCGTCATTTTCAATTGGCCTTATTGCTTGACCTTTCTTCTCACCGGTCTCCTAACTTCTCAAATATAATTGGTAAGGGCACCAGCAATTTCTGGGTCTGATCTGGGGTGGGAGTAGAGCACTATATGTGTCTGCCTGTGTGTTACAGTAAACCATGTCTGCATGCCAGTGTTCTGCGGTCGGCACTGGACCCACCTCATCGCCAATAGCTACCAGTTGTCTATTTGTTTTCTCAGTGCTTAGGTCGCATTTTAACAATGCCAATCCTGGGTTAGGCTCCAGACCGGTACCAGTTAAAGCCCCCAGTTCTTAGAATATTTTTCGCCAGAACAGCTGCATCCCAGAGCATTGCCAGGCATTTAATAAAGACAGTGGTCTGTAGGAAGCACAGAGGTTGGGTTGCTCCTCGGGTTTTAACAATGCATATCATCGTCTCCTGCATTGTAGGGGGCATTATGCCCATCCTCACCATTTCCTCATATAATGTCATTAAGTGTGGGAGTAATGGATCTAGAAAAGCTTTATTAAATATGTCACTTAAGCCATCAGAGTCCAGTGCTTTCCTGAACTGCATCTCTTGAACAGCAATCTTAATTTTGGCAGGCCTCAGTGGCGCCATTAGGTGTTCCCTGTGCTCTTAGATCCACGAGGATATTGCTGTACGAGTCAAAAAATAATTTATGGCTTCGCTATCAAGAGGGAGTCGTGAGCGGTATATCACTTCATAATAACCACAGAACCATTATAAATATTTTCGTCGGTGCCATATATAGCCTGTTCCTCATCGTTTAGTATGTCCAAGATCATGTTGGCAGATCTCTTGGGTCTTAGTGTTCCTGCTAGAACAGCTCCTGGATGGTCTTGTTCCCCATATGAATGTGCTATCGCATATTTACCCATGTGTTTTACCCCCGCATTGACTATCTGTTGAAAGTCTTCTAGTGTTAATTTTATGTCCACTAGGATGTGGGGATCTTTTGTGTTCTGAAATCAGTTTTCCATTCGCGCCATTTCCTTTTCAAACCTGATTAGACGACTCCTTAAGGAACGAAGGACCCCTGCATGTTTAGAAATCATGAACACCCAAATATAAACTTTAAAGGATTCCCATACTGTGACGAAGGCATCAACCGATCCCACATTGTGTTGAAAAAATTCCTCTCTAGCCTGTGCTAGCTCGGCCCTAAAAACTGAATCTAGTAAAGAGTGTGGTGGGAAACGTCAAGTGAAAGCTGGGATCCGCCATGCCCCATATTCTAATACCAGCAACATTGAGGAATGGTCTGAATAATTCCTGTAGAGGGGTTTACCGTCTTGAACCCTGGTCACCAGGATTTTGGAGATCTGCCAGAAGTCTATACGGGTGTGCATGTTGTATACTAAGGAATGAGTGTATTCAGCCCCTAAGGGTGAATCTGTGTCTCCGTACTTCCATTAGGGTCTCCCTTTCCATCACATCTAGTATTATGCGCGCCACTGCAGAGGGACGCCTGGGGGCACCCTTAGATTGATCTAAATTGGGGTTCAAAATGCAATCAAAATCTCCTCTCCCGAGTTCTGGAAGCCCATGCCATTGGTAGAGAAACGACCGAGAGAGTCAAAAAGCTGAAGATCATCATAATTTGGGCCATACACATTCACCAGCAGTAAGGCGCGATCTTCTTTATTACAGATGCCAATCGAACTTTAGCTGTGTTCAGGAGCTGTCAGCTCTGCCCATCCTGAATTCCCTCTGCTGGCTCTGGTCCCCACAGGCTGACTCCTGTATAGTGTTCCCCAAAATGTAGAAAAGAGCCTACTACCGTGCCGATTTGTTCCGCAGGCTCTACCTTCTGCGTGCCGATGTCTTGAGCGAGTATAACTGCACCCTCAAGACACCCCTCCAATTCCAGGAGTAGTAATTCTGGGACGCGGCACACCATACAATGCTTGTATTTCTGGGCCCTCTCCGACATGTGATCTGTGCCCGCATCTCCTTCGGCGGAGCAACCCAGCACGCAAAAGCACCCCTAGAGGGTTGTCTTCGGTTCCTCCAAGGCTACACATGCAGATTATTCCTTAGTTTCGGATCCAGTCAGTCTAACCTAGTATTATCACAGGCTCCCCACCAAAGCAGACACCCACGGGCCGCAGACTTTATTTGTTTATTCCATTGTATCTTTAAGTGACCTTTTCACCTTACTTGTGTCAATGGGGGATTTGAGCCTAAACCGGTAATTACCCACTAAAAGCTGTGTGGTTTCTGCTGGGGCTTGTTGCGCTATATTTTCCTGTTTTATATTTTCTGCAGTGTGCATCTTTTATATTTCCTACAACACAAGTACCCCTAATCCAAGCCCCACCCGGCAGCTCCCCACACCAACTAGGAGGCAATCAGCAGTGGCCTTCACCCAGCACAGCATTCCTCTGCATAACCTTCAGAGTCCGGCCCATCCTGGTGTTCGCCATATAGGAATTGCTATCAGCAAGGAGTTAGAGGACGGGAGAGACCTAGCTGGTTTGTATAGGATGAATCTGTTGGACAAGTGCTCTGGCCCTTTATCTTAGAAAGCTCTGAGAGTCAGTACCAGACCTTTGAACCTTGCATGTTCTTTGATGGGCAACCAGTGCTGTTCTTTTAGGCCCAGTTAGATGTTAGCTCTCCTGGAGAGACATAACAGAAGCCTGGTTAGAGCATACTACACCAACTGTAATCTCTACAGCAGGTAGACCCCTTTACATTTTGTCGGCATAGTCCAACCCTGAAGTGATCAGGTCCTGGATCACAGTTTTTTTGCTGTGGAAGGGAAAGAAGATAGAGCAACGTTTCAAACATTTTTAGCAGGCCACAGCAGATGCCTACTACCCCCTCTGGCTGGTGAAAGAAGCAGTGGTGTTGAATTTTGCCTTTAGATTGCGCGCTACCGTGGTTGGGTAGCATCCTTATGTCAGTGACTGTTGTCCTAGCTGGGGGTGGGTTGACCCCAAAGAGCAGAATTTTTAGAAATGTAGGAAATGCACGATGGTTTGGATTTTGGAGGGTTGGTTGCATAGTTTGAGAGAGGTTGTAGAGGCTGAAGCAGGGCTTCGGGGTGCATGAACCTTTTGATGATTGTTAATACCTCCCCTGGTTTGTTTACAGAAATGTCTATCTGGCCTGTAAAAAAGTCAGCTGGGGCTTTCTTGATTACTGGATGATAAGTATTTAGAGCCTTCTTTAAAGCAATTTGCTAATAGAAATGTATTGATGCCGCCAGTCTCTTTCCAATTTCTTAGTGCTTTTGGAACACCTTAAGCTCCTTGTTGAACTAAAGTGCTGACTGTCTTGTTACTGAGGGCTTAACATCTCTGTTTAATGGGTGCGATCTGCTTTGCCACATGTATGTGAGGAGTTGACCGATCTGACATCAACCTCCATGTCCTCACTCCTATGCGGGGGATGCTCTGCTGGAGAGACAATGGCCCAATTATGGTGATTTAGAGAGGAATGTGACCTATATCCACAAGGGCAGTGGTCCAGTGACCAGTGAAATTGAATGAGAGCATGGTCAGACCAAGTCATGGGTTTAATGTCAAGTACCGAGACTTAGTTGTTGGAAAAAATGGTTTCTACAGTGTGACATGCATTGGAAGCGGGCTGGGTCACAAACTGAGACTATAAATAAGACCCTACACAAGAAGGGAATGTGTGTCAACTGCCTACGGTATAGGATCAGCGCGAGGCATCTCTCTATAAGCAAACGGATATCTCAAGGGGGGGAGCGGAACCATGAATAACACAACACCAGAAGATGGGAAAAATATATGTAGATGTACCCACAAAAACAATAATACAGCTCATAAAGTGTCCCCCAATCCAAGTGGATCCCGGTAAAATAAATGCTTAAAACTTCATCCTCTCAGTTACACAAAAGCACTCTCCCATAAAATCAGTCATACTGCAATTGCATCCAAACATCTGTCAATCTGTCAAAGCCAAACAATAAAAAATACATATATTGACAGGAGCCATAGATAAAAATGGTAGTGGTATCATGAGCAAACCTTTATCTAGGTGGAACAGTACAATGCTATGTAAAGATGCACAGCCAGGTTTTGGCTGGAAAACAATGCATATTTATATCTGTTGTGCCAATAATCAAGAATTCCCATATAAATATTCTTTATTTAAATAACATTGGTTTCATATGATCGTGGAGAGAGGGAATAGTAAATAGGAGATATTTGGATGATTCACATTCCTCTTTCTTTCCATGGACCACTGCGTGGTTCCTGTCATACAAAGTGCTGACGCGCGTTTCGGCGAAGGGCTTCAGTGCACCCACCACCTTCTTCAGGGCACAAATAGATGGAAACCAGAAGGTGTGTCACATACATAATTGGGGTAAGGCGGGTGCCAAATAAGACGTACAAATCAGGTCTCCATTAACAGCGAATAATGACCCTTGGCGTTAAAACAAGGTCAAAGCCAACGTCTAATTCAACTACAAGCCGAGGAATAGAATAACTTAGAAAACGAAGAATACATTCTTGAGTAGTAGGATGAGGCAAACGCAATCTAGGCGGGAATGGCAGATCTATCCAGCTCAGGGCTTGGTGAATACCAAGTCCGGGCAGTCATGGACCCCCAAAGAACCGTGTCCGGGTACAAAACCTCTGTCCAGAAGTGGCGCAGTCCACGAAGGGTCCATCCTGGGGCGATAGCCCCCTCTCGTACGGCTGTGAAGCGTAATGCCCCAAAGAGTCTGAGGTGATCTGGCAGTCAGAGGAAGATGTCCGTGGGGCTCCATCTGAAATGACCGGCGTCCTGTATCTGCTTGCAAACAAATCGCAAACTGAGAAATGTTCCAAGATGACCTATTTTCCAAAAGAAGTTGGTCATGTGGGTCAGAAGATGAGTCCACATGTATATTGAGGTCCCCTAGTACTGTAAAATTTGAGTATTTTAACATGTTCTTAGAGGAACTAGTCCAGGGTAGGTAAGACATTCTATTAAAGAGGAAGATTGATAAACCAGTAAGAACAATATGACAAGTGGTATAGTGGCAGTGTTACTGACTTGAAACCAGGATTCTAGTTTCAATACTAGGAATCAAATGTGTATTGTTGAATTACTATCTCCTTACCCACTATATCTGTAAATGAAATGTTGTATATATGTGAAATGTAGGTCAAAACAGATCGCATAAGTCTTTCCCGGCCCTCCGACACTTGCCCCCGAGGTAGCACCCAGGGGACTGATCTGAAATATGATCTGTGACTGCGCACATTTACGCAACCGGCGAACCTCACAGGCATTCTTAATCTTTCCAACTGGGAGGTGGGCACCTTGGGCATTTACTGCGCTACGCAGGGCTGCTGCTAGTTATATTCACTTGGATCTAATATTGGCTATACTCGGTGGCAGACACTGTTTACCCAATAGGCTAAATCCGAAGCTTTGGCATTGCTCAGGGCAGACGCATGGGGTCTTCGCCGGTGCCCATTAGCCCCTGGCTGGGAGGACCTGCTCTTCAAATTCACTGACCCACAGTCTGGGTCTTCCTCCGTCTCTGCTGGATCTTTCTCAGCCCCACACATCTTATAGACATTGAGGGCGCACCTTTTGACCTTTTCCACACCTCCTTATGACCATCACCTCAGCCCCTCTCCCCCAGCCGACAGCTGGACCCCTGACTCATGGTCACCAGGATCCTTCATCATCAGTCCTTAGAGTCCGTCCTCCGATGTGTGTGACCTCTGCAACTGTATGCTTTGCATGTTTTGCCATTTCATGTTATATAGCTGTTAAAAAAAAAAACTCAACGAAGACCTGTTTTATATAAAAATGGTAAACAGTAGCCTTAATAATTGAAGGTAAATGAAGGGCAAAGAAGTCCTTAAAATTAGGAGACCATATTGATTGAGAGTGCAGGTACATTATCCATCCTCTTGCATGAGGAATGTTCATATATGTTGTTTTAGTGTTGGTATGTCAAGAAAAGAAATGGACAATAAGCCATTTGCATGGAGTATGTAAGACAAATTCACACTGCTTTACATAATGGGGTTTGCAAAGCAATCCTGAACTTGATAATTTAGGAACTAGTTATCTCGCAGCTGCTACTGGCAAACTAGGTCTTAATGTAGCCTAATATATTGCATCTCATTTTGTTACTGGAAGCTATTTTATCATGGTCTGACAAAATGTTTATTTCAGAATTGGGAGGTGCGGTATAACCGCGACTCGCCTTTGACGCCGCGTCATGATGTAAACGCTCCGGACTTGTACATCCCCAGTGAGTATCCAGTGGGTGCTCATTGTTCCACTGTGATGTTTCTTTGATATCTTTGACTGACATTATTAATTTTCCTATTTTTGTTTTGCTTTTCTGGAGTCTCTTATTCTCCATGCAATTTGGCTCTCTGTACCTCTGTCTTCCTGTCTTAAATTTCCTTCCTTATTGATTCATTCCTTGCTTCCCTTTTTTTGCTGTTCCTGCTGCTTCTGTCGGAAAGACACGTTAGTGATAGATTCCTTACCTTAAAATATCCCCAGGTGTCAGACTGGATCCGGAAAGTTTTGCTTAGCAGTGTGAGAAGTTGGCCTGATATATGATGTTCACTAGTTCTAGTGACCACCTTGTATCAGTCCAAGCAACCCTTATGGTGATTGGTTGTAAGTCAACCTTATAGACCAGCTATCCTAATGGTAGCGTGGGCAAAGCAGTCTTAGGCTAAACTATTTTGGCATGTGAAGCCGGCTGTATTACCATATGTAACCCCTTGAACACCAAGTGAAAGGACACCACACAGGATATATATTCAAAATATATATGTATTTATTACTACAAATAGTCCCCTGAACTCTTTATGAGCACAAGAGCAAACACGTTAAAACAATTCAATTGATAAGTATACAAAAGTTGCACAAATATGGATAGGCCCTAGTGGCCCCATAAACCATATACTAAAGAAGTGGTATAAATACCACGGGTCGAAAGGAATTAAGGCCTAGGGCCTTGGGAATCGCTGGGGCTATGCTGTACTAACGCAAGTTAGGAACTAGGAGGCCCACGGGATCTGGTTTGCAGTGCCCAAAGTTAGAAGCAATTTACATTGAAGTCAATGGATATGTAAAAGTTAAAAAGGTAAAGGTAGGAAGTCTTCCGGTCAGTCTAGAACTTAACCCTTTGGAATCTGGACACTAGGAGTGTTAAACTACTCGGGGGCACCGGAGTGCCAGCGTTACCTCACCCACAGGAAGCGGGTGCAGTGGTGCCCAAGTATGTCGGGATTCTGCAGGAGTTCAGATGGAGCCTTGGAGTGTTGATGCTGCAGGCGACCTGATGTGAAGAGTTCCGGTGGATCCAAGGGTGGATCTGAAGTGATGAAGACCTGAAAGCAGAGGGGACAATGTTCAAAGTCACTAGCCAATCACAGGCGTGGAACCAGGAAGGAACCAGGCGTTGTCTGGTGCCAACAGGTGAAGTCGTGAAGCTTGTCTCTTCAGCAGCGTGGACTAGGCGACGATGACGACGACCAGGAGTCACTCACGAGCTGTCCCACGTAGGCTCTAGTTGATGGCGGAGTCGCCTTCTTGATCGGAGCAAACAGGCCTTGGCTAAAGCAAGTCACACAGGAAACAAAGAAGGCTTCTCACTCTAACCAGCAAGGTCAGAGGTGTTACTGCTTCTGGGAGCAGTAAGGGCCAGTCTGGAGCAACCAGACCAGCGGTGTAAAGATGTCGTTTGGTCACCAAGATGGCCACTAGCCAACGGACTAGTAACCGGTTAGGCGCGTCGAGTGGAACAAAGCAAAAGGGCCCCACGCAGGTCTCGTGAGAGCTGGAGGGCTGGTCATTGGTGCAAATGTAGCTCGGTGGTGGGGCTTCTCAAGACCCCAAGCACAGCGGTGAGGGTGCCTCAGGTGCTGCGCAGTCAGCTTCTCGTGGACTTTTCAAGAGGTCCGGTCCCACGTCTCAGGTCTCCTCCACTCGTCTCAGCTTGGCAGGGACTGTGGATCGAGCTGTTAGATGTCTGGGAGTCTGGTTCTTGTCAGGCTCCGGGCTCGGGCTCAGGCGGGAGCCAGCGGCAGAGCAAGTCGTTGATCGCTGGATGGTACCTGTGTTCACAGGGTGGCCACTCCTTGGCCACAAGGGAGATTCTTCAGTCTTCTGAGCAGCAGAACGTCGAAGGTCCAGAGTTTCTTCTTGTGTAGTCGAATTTCAGGGTAATCTGCAGTCTTGGGACGCAGCTCCTAATTTTAAACCAATTCTAGGGGCTGGACTACCTACTAGGTCCCTCCTATGGGTGGGACCAGGAAGGGGGGTGGTTACACCCCCTTTCCTTTGTCCAGTTTCGCGCCAGAGCTGGGGTTGGAGTGCCCCAGCACCGGTTTGAACTGGCCTATGCACGGGAACACCTTATGTGCCCCGGGCATGTCTGATTCTATTCAGCCCTACCTAACCAGATACACAAAATCCTGTTTGGGGTGGTGCTAGCACCTCTCAAGGCAGGAAACCCTTTGTCCAAGCCTCCCTCGCTGGAAGGACTCCCAGCAACAGGAGGTCAGACTTGTGTCTGTGGTGGCAGCATCCATTTTGTGATGCTGAGGCTCCGTTTAACTTTAACCGGGGTTCAGGTCCTGTACATGTCGTGTCCCTCTAGAAGGGTGGAATGCTACCCCCGTCACCAGAATTGGCGAGGGGGTAGTATTCCAATTCGTATGACACCTTACTCGACATGTTTTTATAATGTCAAACCTGAGTTAGCATTTAACCACGAGGTTCATAATGCACTTAAGAGTATATGGTATGACGCTATCAGGAAACAGCTAAAGGACATGGTTCCGAACGCTGCAGACAGGCTCAGCTCGTGCTAGAGCACCGTCTCACACATAACCAAGCACTCTGCCTCCAGGATCGATAAGGCATGCCATAGGAGTGACCTATAGGTTACTGTGTGTCCTTGTATGTGTTAGATATAGAGATACTATACCTAAAGCAAAGGGTGCTTACACCACCTTGCCCCAGCTGAGTGATCAGCCAGTTGTGTCAAATAGTAAGGCCAGGCCAGGGTTGGCACAATACGTGCTGCAGCCCCTGGTAGGCCTTGGATGCACCTATGCCCTGGGTACCTAGGGTACACTGTACAGGGGCTCATAAGGTGATCCATGTTCCAATTGGTAATGCACCTAAAGTGCATTGGCATACATTTAGAGCGAGAACAGCAGGCTGTGGGTCTGATTGGCAGGCCCACAGCCACATTAAGTCAAAAACGAGCGAAGCAAAAAGCAAAAATTGGGGTGAAGGATAGCAGACCCTACTCTCCTACACAACCCCCCCCCCCCCCGCCCCCCCCCCCCCCCACGCAGGGACAATAGACTAACCTTGACCAGTTTTGTCTTCTTGTTCTAAGTGGAAGTACCTGGAGAGACCATCTGCATTACCATGGTCGGTCCCTGGGCGGTGCTCCACTGTAAAGTCCATCCCCTGTAGGGAAATGGACCACCTGAGCAGTTTGGGGTTTTCACCCTTCATCTGATTTAGCCACAAGAGGGGCTTATGGTCGGTCTGAATCCTGAAGTGAGTTCCAAATAAGTATGGTCTCAACTTCTTCAGGGCCCACACCACAGCAAAGGCCTCGCTCTCAATGGCTGACCAGCGTTTCTCTCTAGGGGTCAGCCTTCTGCTAATGAAAGCAATGGGCTGGTCTTGACCATCTACATTAAGTTGTGAAAGCACAGTTCCCACCCCCAACTCAGAAGCATCTGTTTGGACAATGAACTCTTTGGAGTAGCCAGGACTCTTCAAGATAGGTGCAGAGCACATGGCCTTCTTCAGGTCATCAAATGCCTTTTGACTGTTTCCTGTCCACTGAACCTTTTTGGGCATCTTCTTGGATGTCAAGTCATTAAGAGGAGTCACAATGGACCCATAGTTCTTAACAAACTTTCTGTAGTACCCAGTCAGGCCTAAGAAAGCTCTGACCTGAGTCTGGGTAGTTGGAGGGGCCCAGTCCTTGATGGTCTGGATCTTACTCTCCAGTGGTTGAACCTGTCCTCCACCTACAAGGTGGCCAGGTATACAACTTTACTCTGCCCTATCTGGCACTTAGTAGCCTTGATAGTGAGGCCTGCCTTTTGCAGAGCCTCAAGTACTTTCCTCAGGTGGATCAGGTGATCCTCCCAGGTGGAGCTAAAGACCGCTATATCATCTAGATATGCTGCACAAGTCATCCAACCCAGTAAGGACTTGGTTCACCAACCTTTGAAAAGTGGCAGGTGAATTCTTCAGACCAAAGGGCACCACCACAAACTGGTAATGACCTCCTGGGGTTGAGAATGCGGTCTTGGCCTTAGACTCCTCAGCTAACCTGGTTTGCCAATAGCCAGCTGTCAAATCAAACGTGCTCAAAAACTTGGCAGAAGCCAGTCTATCAATGAGCTCATCTGCCCTTGGAATTGGGTGTGCATCTGTCCTGGTGACAGCATTGAGTCCTCTGTAATCCACACAGAACCTCATCTCTCTCTTGCCATCTTTGGTGTGAGGTTTGGGGACCAGAACCACTGGGCTAGCCCAGGGGCTCTCTGAAGGCTCAATAACACCTAATTCCAGCATTTTCTGCACCTCAGTCTTTATACAGTCCCTGACGTGGTCAGGTTGCCTGTAAATCTTGCTTTTCACAGGAAGACTGTCACCAGTGTCCACCACATGGGTACACCAGTTAGTCTGACTGGGTGTCAATGAGAACATATGTCTGAATGACTGTAAGACTTGTCTGCAGTCATTTTGCTGATGGTCAGTGAGGCTGCCACCTAAGGCCACACCATCAACTGACCCATCTTCAGGGTTCTGAGACAACAGGTCTGGGAGAGGGTCACTCTCTTCCTCCTGCCCCTCATCTGTAGCCATGAGCAAGCCCATGTCTTCCCTGTCGACATATGCCCATACTCTGTTGACATGGAGCACCCTGCGGGGGCTCCTGGGAGTGCCTAGGTTCACCAAGTAGGTAACCTCTCCCTTCTTTTCAACAATTGTGTGGGGTCCGGACCATTTGTCTTGGAGGGCTGCTGGGGCCACTGGCTCCAACACCCACACTTTCTGTCCTGGCTGATACTCAATCAAGACAGCCTTTTGGTCATGCCAGGCTTTTTGGAGTTCCTGGCTAGCCTCAAGGTTTTTAGTGGCCTTCTTCATGTACTCAACCATCCTGGAGCGGAGACCAAGTACATAGTCCACTATATCTTGTTTAGGTTGTTTGAGAGGTAACTCTCATCCTTCCCTCACTAGACATAGGGGTCCCCTTACATGATGCCCAAACAGAAGCTCAAAAGGGCTGTAGCCAACCCCCTTCTGTGGAACCTCTCTGTAAGCAAACAGAAGGCAGGGTAGAAGGATGTCCCATCTTCGCCTAAGCTTTTCAGGTAACCCTTTAATCATACCCTTCATGGTCTTGTTAAACTTTTCAACAAGGCCATTACATTGTGGATGATGGGGAGTGGTGAAGTTGTAGTTAACACCACACTCCTTCCACATTGCAGATAAGTATCCTGACATGAAGTTTGCACCCCTGTCAGATATTACCTCCTTTGGAAAGCCCACTCTTGAGAATACTCCCAGGAGGGCTCTTGCCACAACAGGTGCTGTTGTGGTCCTCAGGGGAATAGCCTCTGGATACCTGGTGGCATGATCCACTACCACCAGTATAAATCTGTGCCCAGATGCTGTGGGAGGATCAATTGGTACAACAATATCAATTCCCACTCTTTCAAAGGGTACCCCCACCACAGGTAGTGGTATCAGGGGGGGCCTTTGTTGTGCCACCTGCTTTGCCACTGGCTTGGCAGGTTACACAGGAGCGACTAAACTCCTTGGTATCTTCAGACATGTGGAGCCAGTGAAAGTGAGGGACAAGCCTGTCCCAAGTCTTGTTCTGGCCCAGGTGTCCTGCTAAAGGAATATCATGTGCCAAGGTTAGAAGGAAGCCCCTAAATTGCAGAGGTATGACCAGCCTCCTGGTAGTACCAGGCTTGGGGTCTCTACCCTCTGAATAAAGGAGCCCATCATCCCAATATACTTTATGGGTACCTTGAGCATTCCCAGCAGCCTCAGCAGCAGCTTGCTGTCTGAGGGGTTCAAGAGAAGGGCAGTCTAACTGTGCCTGCCTCAAGTCTGCCCTTGAAGGTCCCCCTATCCCTAGAAACTCAAGCAGGTCAGGTTCAAGCTCTTCTGGGACAGTTCCTTCAGGGGTCTCGCAATCCGCTTCCTGTGAAGGCTGATCATCACCTGTAGGTAGGAGGGAAGGCACTGCCTTAACGCTTCTGCTCTTTCTCTTAGTAGGTGCTTGGTCCATTGTTCCAGGATACAAGACCTGAGGTTCAGTGAGGCACTTCCTGGCCTGTGACCTGGTCACAGCAAGGACATGTGATGAAATCCCGAACATCTGAGCATGAGTCCTGTACTCCACTTCTGACCATAGTGAGGATTCTAGGTCATTGCCCAACAAACATTCAACTGGGAGGTCTGCAAACCCTTTTCAGGCCAGTTACCCCTCCCCAGGAGAAATTAACAACAGCCACACTATGTGTAGTAGTGACATTGCTAGCGTTGTTCACTAGGTAATTATCACCTAGTACAATCTGTCCAGGGTCCACAAATGCTGGTGTCACCATGGTGACACTGGCACAGGTGTCCCTATAGGCTTGAGCCACTTTGTCATTTATTAAAGGTGTCTGCCTGTACTTGCCCAGGTTACTGGGACTCACAGTAGTGGTCATGGCTATGTCCACATCACAGATCAAGACAGTCTGTGTGGGGATCCTGACTAGGTCAGGACCCACTTCAGTACCCAGGGTTAACCCTACTACACCCTTGGCTTGGGAGCTACCACTGCTTACTGTACTAGGGGGAGCAGGTGCCTTAGGGGCTGCAGTGGTAGGGGCTCCAGTTTTCCTACAGTCACTGGTCCAGTGACTAGTGTTCTTACAAGTAGAACACCAAGGTTTCCTTTGGCCATCATTGTTCTTCTTCTTCTTGGAAGTTTGGGACCCCCTCTGTGGTTTGTTGGGGCCCTGTAGAAGACTCCTGGTCTTTAGGTTTCTGCTCCCCACCCTTCTGGTCTGCCTTCTTTTGATCACCACCTTGGACCTGGTTTTTCTGCTTAACCCTGGTTCTAACCCACTTGTCTGCCTTCTTTCCCAATTCTTGGGGAAAGGTCAGATCGGAGTCAATCAGGTGTTGATGCAACTGCTGGTTCTGACCATTATTAAGAATCTGTTCTCTCATTAAAAGATTGTACAATCCTGTATAGTCAGTGACTTTACTTCCCAGTAACCAGCCCTCCAGAGCCTTAGTGGCACAATCAACGAAATCAGTCCAGTCCTGAGCCTGTGTCTTCTGGGTCTCTCCGAACATCAACCTGTACTGTTCAGTGGTTAAGCCAAACCCATCAATCAGAGCACTCTTCAGGACAGAGTAGTTGTTAGCATCCCCATCACTAACTGTGAGGAGCTTGTCTCTACCTTTTCCTTCAAGGGAGAGCCACAAGATTGCTGCCCACTGACTCTGGGGTACCTGCTGTACTTTGCAGGCCCTCTCCAAAGCAGTAATCCATTTATGGATGTCTTCACCTACCTTGTAGGTGGGCACAACCTTACTCGGGTGTCTATGATCATAGGCCCTGTCTTTATCCTTAGGGATATTGCTGCCACCAGTGGAATCTAAGCCACTCTCTCTATGCTCTCTAGCACGAGCAAGCTTCTCCTTAGCCAAGGCAACCTCTATTTCTTGCCTCTCAATCCTAAGTTGAGCCTCTCTCATCTTGGCCTCATGCACTTTTCTGAGGGGAAGTCCTCCCCCTCTGAGTAGGCACCTGAGGGCCATTAGAGGTATTGGAGTGATTGGATTCACCTGAGTGATTCCTGTTCCTCCTGTACCCCTGGTTAAGTCCGCTTGGGGGCCTGAATGGGGCTGTCCCATTCTCAGCTCCAAAGTGACTTAGGTTAGCCTGGTTAAGCCTCCTGATTTGGACCTGGCTATGCCCATCTTCTTCAGAATCATCCTCCCCCCCCTTATCTGAATCATCATCATCATCATCATCATCATCACCATCATTAACAATAACTGGGGGATCCCTGGCATCATCTGTAGGATTCAGGACCTCTTCATCATTCCTTGTAGGGGCTGGCTCAGAGGTTTTTAGAGCTTCAGACTGTTCTAAAAGCCCTAGGAGGTGCTGAGTGGTAGGGTTAGACCCTTGTTTCAGCTTCCTTGTAGAACACAAGTTTCTCAGTTCCTGAAAACTGAGGATAGCAAATCTGGATGGTGCCTTGGGAGGGTCACTCTCCACATTTGGAACTCCACTGGTTCCTTCTGTGCCAGCCATTTGCTCTAGTTAGGTGGATATGTTGCAATCTACCTACTCTAAGTGTTCTTCCTACTAAACCTTCTCTAGTAGTTGTAGTCAGGGTGTGCTAAGCCCTATCCTCTTCAACACTAAGTTCAGTAGAACTTAAATATACTATCTTGTTTTATATGTACCTATAGGTACCTGTATGATCTTTCACAAGGTATTGGCAAAGATTACAATGGTAAAACAGCAAGCTCAAATCCCAACCGCTGCTCACCAATGTGAGAAGTTGGCCTGATATATGATGTTCACTAGTTCTAGTGACCACCTTGTATCAGTCCAAGCAACCCTTAAGGTGATTGGTTGTAAGTCAACCTTATAGACCAGCTATCCTAATGGTAGCGTGGACAAAGCAGTCTTAGGCTGAACTCTTTTGGCATGTGAAGCTGGCTGTATTACCATATGTAACCCCTTGAACACCAAGTGAAAGGACACCATACAGGATATATATTCAAAATATATATGTATTTATTACTACAAATAGTCCCCTGAACTCTTTATGAGCACAAGAGCAAACACGTTAAAACAATTCAATTGATAAGTATACAAAAGTTGCACAAATATGGATACGCCCTGGTGGCCCCATAAACCATATACTAAAGAAGTGGTATAAGTACCACGGGTCGAAAGGAAGTAAGGCCTAGGGCCTTGGGAATCGCTGGGGCTATGCTGTACTAACGCAAGTTAGAAACTAGGAGGCCCACGGGATCTGGTTTGCAGTGCGCAAAGTTAGAAGCAATTTACAATGAAGTCAATGGATGCGTAAAAGTTAAAAAGGTAAAGGTAGGAAGTCTTTGAACAGTCTAGAACTTAACCCTTTGGAATCTGGACACTAGGAGTGTTAAACTACTCGGGGGCACCGGAGTGCCAGCGTTACCTCACCCACAGGAAGCGGGTGCAGTGGTGCCCAAGTATGTCGGGATTCTGCAGGAGTTCAGATGGAGCCTTGGAGTGTTGATGCTGCAGGCGACCTGATGTGAAGAGTTCCGGTGGATCCAAGGGTGGATCTGAAGTGATGAAGACCTGAAAGCAGAGGGGACAATGTTCAAAGTCACTAGCCAGTGAGCGGCGTGGAACCAGGAAGGAACCAGGCGTTGTCGGGTGCCAACAGGTGAAGCCGTGAAGCTTGTCTCTTCAGCAGTGTGGACTAGGCGACGATGACGACGACCAGGAGTCACTCACGAGCTGTCTCACGTAGGCTCTAGTTGATGGCGGAGTCGGCTTCTTGATCGGAGAAAACAGGCCTTGGCTAAAGCAAGCCACACAGGAAACAAAGAAGGCTTCTCACTCTAACCAGCAAGGTCAGAGGGATTACTGCTTCTGGGAGCAGTAAGGGCCAGTCTGGAGCAACCAGACCAGCGGTGTAAAGATGTTGTTTGGTCGCCAAGATGGCCACTAGCCAACGGACTAGTAACCGGTTAGGCGCGTCGAGTGGAACAAAGCAAAAGGGCCCAACGCAGGTCTCGTGAGCTCGGTAGTGGGGCTTCTCAAGACCCCAAGCACAGCGGTGAGGGTGCCTCAAGTGCTGCGCAGTCAGCTTCTCGTGGACTTTTCAAGAGGTCCGGTCCACGTCTCAGGTCGCCTCCACTCGTCTCAGCTTGGCAGGGACTGTGGATCGGGCTGTTAGATGTCTGGGAGTCTGGTTCTTGTGAGGCTCGGGCTCCGGTGGGAGGCGGCGGCAAAGCAAGTCGTTGATCGCTGGATGGTACCTGTGTTCACAGGGCGGCCACTCCTTGGCCAAAAGGGAGATTCTTCAGTCTTCTGAGCAGCAGAACGTCGAAGGTCCAGAGTTTCTTCTTGTGTAGTCGAATTTCAGGGTAATCTGCAGTCTTGGGATGCAGCTCCTAATTTTAAACCAATTCTAGGGGCTGGACTACCTACTAGGTCCCTCCTATGGTTACACCCCCTTTCCTTTGTCCAGTTTCGCGCCAGAGCTGGGGCTGGAGTGCCCCAGCACCGGTTTGAACTGGCCTATGCACGGGGACACCTTGTGTGCCCCAGGCATGTCTGATTCTATTCAGCCCTACCTAACCAGATACACAAAATCCTGTCTGGGGTGGTGCTTGCACCTCCCAAGGCAGGAAACCCTTTGTCCAAGCCTCCCTCGCTGGAAGGACTCCCAGCAACAGGAGGTCAGACTTGTGTCTGTGGTGGCAGCATCCATTTTGTGATGCTGAGGCTCCGTTTAACGTTAACCGGGGTTCAGGTCCTGTACATGTTGTGTCCCTCTAGAAGGGTGGAATGCTACCCCCGTCGCCAGAATTGGCGAGGGGGTAGCATTCCAATTCGTATGACACTTTACTCGACATGTTTTGATAATGTCAAACCAGAGTTAGCATTTAACCGCGAGGTTCATAATGCACTTAAGAGTATATGGTATGACGCTATCAGGAAACAGCTAAAGGACATGGTTCCGAATGCTGCAGACAGGCTCAGCTCGTGCTAGAGCACCATCTCACAAATAACCAAGCACTCTGCCTCCAGGATCGATAAGGCCTTCCATAGGAGTGACTTATAGGTTACTGTGTGTCCTTGTATGTGTTAGATATAGAGATACTATACCTAAAGCAAAGGGTGCTTTACACCACCTTGCCCCAGCTGAGTGATCAGCCAGTTGTGTCAAATAGTAAGGCCAGGCCAGGGGTGGCACAATACGTGCTGCAGCCCCTGGTAGGCCTTGGATGCACCTATGCCCTGGGTACCTAGGGTACACTGTGCAGGGGCTCATAAGGTGATCCATGTTCCAATTGGTAATGCACCTAAAGTGCATTGGCATACATTTAGAGAGAGAACAGCAGGCTGTGGGTCTGATTGGCAGGCCCACAGCCACATTAAGTCAAAAACCAGTGAAGCAAAAATTGGGGTGACCATATGATAGCAGACCCTACTCTCCTACAAGCAGTACCCCTGCGAATCAGTAGGTGGCGTTGTGCGCCTCCGCGTCCGTCGCTGGCATCGTATGCGCCCGAGATGACATCACGGAGACTAATTAGGCACCACCCATGCGCGCTGACGTCAGATCTTTCTTTTTCCTCGCAGATCTGGATTGAGCACGTACCTCAGTCAATTTTTGACTACTTTTTTGAGACTTTTGTCTCCTGGTGCACGTAGGGATGCCCGGATGTAAGTCTTGTGGGTCGTGCTGCCGTAACATGTCGGTGGCGGTCCCCCACGATGTGTGCCTCTACTGCTTGGAGACAGACCATGACTCCCGGGACTGTCGAGCCATGGCCCGAAGGCCTTGCAGGAGCGGTGCCAGAAGTTGCTGGAGGTCCGGCACTCCTCTCACCGCCGCTCTGGGTCTAGGGAGCGTGTTTGCTTTCGAACGTCCCCCCGTCGCTCCCCGGGGGCGGACGAGGAGGACAGGGGCTCCGCCCCTGCGGTTCCTCTGGAGCCGGGGAGTCCAGCGGCCTACCCGCTATACCCGCGTCAGTCGACCACTCCCGAACAGATGCAAGAGTTTATTGCTGCCATGGACTGCCTTTTTAGGCCCCGGGCTCCCGCTGTCACGCCTTCAGGCCCAGCGGTCCCGTGTCAGAGCCTGTTGGCCCGGCAGCACTGCCTCCTGCCCCCGGCGCCACCCTTGGCTCAGCCGCAGGCGCCGCACTGGGTGTCGTATATCCCACCCCTGCCCCGGTTCTCGGAACATTTTGTTCCGGCCTGGGATCCGCATTCGGATACGGCGCCGGCTTAGCGCCCTTTTGGGTGCCGTTCCCGACGCCGCTTGCCGCTTCTCATGCTCCGGCTCTGCCACCGCAGCCGTCTCCCTCTACTCCAGGGCCAGACTAGGACTGGGACTGCTCCGAGGACCCCCTCGCCCGGCAGTGTGACTCCGAGCAGGATTGGGTGGACGACCTTCAAGATGTGTCTTCAAACCCGGGGTTTGCCTCTCCTCAACCTACTATGGAGGAGGGCGCTTCCTACACCGTGGTGCTGCGTCGGGCTACGGAGGCTCTCCATCTTGACCGCCCAACGGTGGCCCTTATGACAAACCTCCTTACGGAGGTGCTCTAGATGGCATCTACGTCATCGGAGCCGCTGCTCCCTTTCAATGAGGCTCTCACCGAAGTCCTCTTGGGCACTTGGCCTCGGGGGTACCAGTGGATCAAAACGTTGCTAGGCGTCACCGCCCGGCTCTCCTGCCTTCTTGACCACTCACCCCACGCCTGAGAGCCTGGTCATTCAGGCCTCGACTTTGCAGTGTGCCTTTCCCACGGCTCCGCCGGATAAGGACTCTAAAAGGCTAGACCAATTTGGCAAGAGGTTTTTCTCCTCAGCCAGCTTGGGGTTGCGGTCGGTTAACGCGGCCTGCTTATTGGGCGTTACTCCCACGCGGTGTGGGATTCGGTAGCCGAGATCTTGCCTCAGTGTCTGAGGAGGCCCAGGCTGTCCTTTCCCAAGCGATTGCGGAAGGCAAGGATGCGGCTAAGTTTGCCATCCGGTGTGGTTTGGACACCGCTGACTCGTTGGGCAGGGTGATTTTCACGACTGTGGCGTTGCGGCACCACGCCTGGTTGCGTTCCAGTGGGTTCTCACCCGATGTCCAGGGTTCGCTCATGGACATGCCCTTTGATGACTCCGGCCTTTTTGTCGATAAGGCCGAGAATGCCCTGGAGCGCTTTAAAGGCACTCGGGCCATGGCCAAGTCTTTGGGTCGTACCACAAAGAACCCAGCCACGCCTGGACTTAGTTCCTTTCGTGGCCAGGGTAAGGGCGCCCAAGCACGCTCCTCCAACAAACCTGAGTAGAACCAGCCTCGCCACGGCCGTGGATTCCGCAGGGGCGGGTCTGGTAACCAGCACGTGGGTCAGTCCACCCCTACCCCCGCTGCTTCCACCTCTAAGCCGTCCTAATCCAAGCTTCAGGGAGCACTCTACTCTGGTGGGTGGCAGGGTCCGCCACCAACTCTACCACTGGCACAAAATGACATGGGACAAGTGGGTGCTGCAGATAATCTGCTAAGGTTACTCGCTCCCATTTTGTCCTCCCCTCCAGCCATGCCACCTCGGTACCACTGCATGTCTGGGGATCATTTGGCTCTTTTCCGTCAGGAAGTCATGGCCCTCCTGGCCAAGGGGGCCATTGAGTGCGTTCCCGGTCAGGTCACTACTTTCTGGCCCACAAGAAGGACAAGGGGGGCCTGCGCCCCATCTTGCACCTCTGGGATGTCAATCGCTTCCTTCGGAAGGAGAAGTTCAAGATGCTGACTCTGGCTCAGGTCCTGGCTGCGCTGGACCCTGGAGACTGGATGGTAGCGTTGGATTTGTAGGACATTTATTTTCACATTCCCGTCCTGCTGGTCCATCTGCGCTACCTGCGGTTCACGGTGGGCCCGGGAGCATTTTCAGCTTGCCGTGCTTCCCTTCTACCTTACCAATGCCCCTCGGGTGTTAACAAAGGTGATGGCGGTGGTCGCAGCTCATCTGCGCAGGTCAGGGGTGTCCGTCTTCCCCTACCTCGACGACTGGCTGTTGAAGGCGGGTTCGCCCCAGGCAGTCATCACCCACCTCCAGACTACGGCCAACCTCCTGCATTTGCTGGGGTTCTCAATCAATGTGCCGAAGTCGCACCTGAGTCCCTCTCAGAAGCTCCCTTTCATTGGAGCGGTTCTGGATTCCCGAGCAGCGAGTCCAGGATATTCAGGCTATGATTCCCCTCTTTCAGCCTCTATCCTAGGTTTCAGTCCGGATGACCCTCCGGCTTTTGGGCCTGATGGCCTCCTGCATCCTGCTGGTGAAGCATGCCACATGGAATATGTGGGCTCTGCAGTGGGACCTGAAGTTCTTGTGGGCACAGCATCAGGGAAACCTGTCAGATCACGTCCAGATCTCTGAGGGCGCTGAACGACATTTGCAGTAGTGGCTCACAAATTGGGTCAGTGGCAGATCCCTCTCCCTTCCCCAACCGGAACACACAGGGGTGACTGAGTCCCTCCTGGGATGGGGAGGCCACATGAGAGAGGCGGAGTTCAGGGGCCTCTGGTCTTTGGCGGAGTCCCAGCTCCATATCAACCTTCTGGAGCTGCGGGCGATCCGGCTTGCACTGAAGGCATTTCTTCCCTCTGTCCGGGGTAGTGTAGTGCAGGTATTCACGGACAACCCCACCGCCATGTGGTATTGCAACAAACCTGGCAGGGTGGGGTCGTGTACCCTATGTCAGGAGGCTCTGCGACTCTGGACATGGCTGGAAAATCAAGGCATTACCTTTGGTGGTTCAACACATGACAGGTTCTCTGAACGTCAGGGCGGACAAACTCAGACGCCGGTGCATGGTGGATCACGATTGGCGTCTGAACTCGGACGTGGCGCAAGGTCTCTTTCTGCAGTGGGGAGAGCCTTGGTTAGATCTATTCACTACCTAAGAGTACGCGCAATGTCGTCAGTTCTGCGCATTGGAATTTCCAAGGTTGCAATCGCTCGGAGACGCTTTTCGTCGCGAGTGGAGCTGCGGTCTATTGTACGCCTTTCCCCCTATACCACTTCTGCCCAGAGTGCTGAAGAAGATCATGCGCGACCGGGCCCAAGTCATTCTTGTGGCTCCGGACTGGGCTCGAAGAGTATGGTATTCCGAGCTACTCAGTATGAGCGTCGATCCCACGATCCTTCTGCCTCTTCGGGAGGATCTTCTGTTGCAGCAGCAGGAGACGGTCCTCCCCCCGAACCTGTCCAGCCTCCACCTCCATGCATGGAGTTGGAGCGCCGACAGTTGTCACCTTTCGATCTTCCTCCTGAAGTCTGTGATGTTGTTCTGGCAGCCAGGCGTTCCTCCACCAAAATGGTATACGCCTGCAGGTGGAACAGGTTTGTGGCATGGTGCACAGCAAAGGCTGTGGATCCCCCTTTCTGACCCTCTTTCTGAGGTTTTTCTGTTCCTTCTCTCTTTGGCCCAGCAGGGCTCTGCTCTGGGCACTATCAAAGGTTACCTTTCGGCCATCTCCGCCTTTCAACGGCTTCCAGATCAGCCTTCTCTTTTTAAGTTCACGGTTGTTAACCGTTTCCTTAAAGGCATTATGCACACATTTCCACCTGTGCCCTTCATAATGCCTCAGTGGGACTTGAATCTTGTCTTAACTTTTTTGATGTGTGCTTCTTTTGAGCCCTTTCATAACTGTCCTTTACGTCTTCTCACCTTGAAAACGGCTTTCCTGGTAGCTATCCCCTCTGCCAGAAGAGTGAGTGAGCTCCAGGCTCTTTCTTCCAAACCTCCTTTCCTTTCTGTTCATCCGGACAAGGTGGTTTTGAGGACTCGTCCTTCTTTATTGCCAAAGGTTGTCACGCCCTGTCACATCGGGCAGACCATCACTTTGTCCACCTTCTTTCCGCCTCCGCATTCTTCCAGGGAAGAGGAGCGGCTCCACCGTCTGGACCCTAAATGTGCGCTAGCATTCTATCTGCAGCGCACGCAACAGTTCCCGGTGGATGATCAGCTCTTTGTTGGCTACGTGGGTGCCAAAAAAGGTTGGGCTGTGCACAAACAGACCATCTCCCGGTGAGTCGTTGTGTGCATTAAAGCATGTTACTCCTTGGCCAAGAAGGACCCTCCTGTGGGGCTGCGTGCTCATTCCACCATGGCAACTGCAGGCACTACTGCCTTGGGACGCGGCTTTCCCTTGCAGGACATTTGTCAGGCAGCTACTTGGGCCTCGCTGCACACGTTTACCAAGCACTACTGCCTTGACAGTCAAGTCCAGGGGGACCGCTTCTTTGGCCGTTCTGTGCTCCGTGAATTCGTGGTGTAAACTTGTTCGGAGACCCACCAACGTGGTTTGTATTGCTGGGTATCTATTCTAGGGTAAGGAATCTATAACTAACGTGTCTCTTTCAGATGCACTAGTTACTACTTGTGTAACGGATATATCTGTAAGAGACCTTAGTTAGTGATAGATTCCTTACCGCCCCCCCCCCATCCTCCCCGTTCTGTGAACTGATTACTAGGGTTAAGGTCATCCCTTTTAGGGCCCTGGCTTTATGCACCAATGGTCAATTTCTTGCATGGATCTGCATTTCGTCGCGGAAAGTAGTGTTCGAGGCATGTGGGCTGCTAAATTCATATCTTAGCATTAGATCGCCGCCTAGTGTTGGGCTCGGATGATCGCACATTGTTGTCCTGGAAGAGTCTTCGAAGTATCCTGAGATAGGTGGCTCCTCCCCTGGACTACAGTGCGCATGGGCATCGGCTCCATCCCCAGATTGTTTTTTTCCGCCATTGGGTTCGGATGTGGTCTCGACGTCTTACTGTCGGAACCAAGAAAACCTAACTTTTACCGGCCAAAAGGCCTCGATTTTCTTGCGTCGGTATTGTCTGCGCACGGTCTCGAGTCTTCCGTCTCTTGGAGCCGGAATAAGCCGAGTTTTCTTCGCTCTCGGAACTTTGAGGCCTTCTCATCGCGACACGACTGCAAACCTTTTCGGACATGGAGCGGAGCCCGTTTAAGTACTGCCCGCTCTGTGGGTCCAAGTACCCACACATCGATCTACACCCAGTGTGTAACAAATGCCTTTCGCCTGACCACGACGACGGCAAGTGCAAGTTGTGTGCACAGTTCCGCTCAAAGAAGACTCTCAAGCTTCGGCGCGCGATGCGCATGGAAGCTAAACAAGCGGCCCCGGATCCGGAGAACATCTTCGGCAACCAAGACGAAGAGGAACAGGGTCATCATCTCCAAATCTCCCCACCCGAGACGGAGGTCGAGGCGGATCCGGGAGACGACGACGGAGTCGCGGGTCAAGGCCTTGAATACGTCGACGAGGTAGGAGACGACGATGAGATTTATGGGGCCGCGGCGGATAGCTCAGGGGACGAGCTCTGCCCCGAAGGTTACGAGGATACCAACCGGGACACGGGATCGCCTGTCGGCCTTACCCAAGACCCGTTGCCGCAAGCCACAGCCCCGCCTTCGGGCCCGGCCACGGACTTACTTGCTGAGCAGACTGTTTCGAAACCGAAACCGAAACCATCGGGATCGACAACACCTAAAATGGCCGACCCGAAAACGAAACCGAAACTTAAGGACTCGAGTGTCCCTAAGATGGCTGCCGTGCCGGTGAAAACGACGGTGCCCGCTACCCCATCGACTCCGTCGACCTCCGGTCCGCAGAAGTCGAAGAAGTCCGTCGATTCCGATGCTGCAAAATCGAAACCGACGCCAGCGGAGGGGTCCTCCAAGAAAGATGGTCGGCACGGGTCAGCGGCTACGACGCCGTCCAAGCCTGCCAAAGTCGGCTCCAAGGAGGCTACGCAGGCACACGGAAAGAAGTCTGCGCCCCGAACACAGGAATCGGAGGCGGTAAAGACGAGATCCGCGCCCAAAGCGCACAAGGCCCACACGGACGTCGGATCCGAGGGGAAGCTCAGACCATCCTCGTCAGCGCCTAAACAAACTGTGAGTGAGCCGTCCCTCATAGCCGAATCGCTGCAAAGAATCAGGGAGAAGGCCTTTGCCCCGTCGGCTCCGATACCATCGCCGCAGCCGCAAAAGGACACTCCAGCGAAGCCATCTGGGAAACTTCTCTTTATTTTGCCGCCGAAGGAGGCGCCGAAAGCATTTTCAACCAAATCGGCACCGAAACAGGTGATTTCTTCACCGACTGGCCCGCTTCCACATCGGGTACTCGAATCCGAGGACGATTCAGAGCATTTCATCGACGCTGACACAGGCAAACTGACCCTCTATAAGATGAAAATCACTTCGGAGCCGGTTGACTCCTATGTCATCCCACTAAAGAAGAAGAGGGTGCCCCTTGACGCCTCAGGCCTCACGGAACCAATCCAGCCTCCTCCGAGACGGAGCCCTACTCCCTCCCCAGAACACTCTGCGGGTGAGGGGTATGATGAGGACGAGCAGTACAATTTCCCAATCAATGAACCTGATGCACAACCGGATTCATATGATGACACTGGTGACCAGAACACCCAGGGTGCGGGACAGGACCCGCAGCTTTTTAATGCACGGGCATCCCCGACTGAGGATTCAGCAGGATTTCATGCACTACTCGAAAGGGCGGCAGCCAATCATGATGTGGACATGCATGCCGACCCGGTTGAGGAAGACTTCCTTTTCGACACTTTTTCAGTCTCAGAAAGGACTGTAAAGACACTGCCTATGCTTAAAGGAGTCCTCAAGCATGCTGGGGACATATTTAAAGAGCCTACAAGAGCGAGAGTGGTCAACCCTCGCATTGAAAAAAAGTACAGACCTGCACCTGCAGACCCCGCATACATTCGGGGACAATTGCCACTGGACTCTCTTGTGGTCGCCAATGCCAGGAAACGTGCCAACTCCCAGACAACGGGTGAAGCTCCTCCCCCGGATAAGGAGTCCAAAGTGCTAGAGGCAGGGGGCAAAAGAGTAGCTGCACAGGCATCAAACTTTTGGCGCATCGCCAATACCCAGGCACTCTTGGCGCGTTACGATAGGGCGCACTACGACACCCTAGAACAGATTGTACAACACCTGCCTCCACAGTTCCAAGAGGGCACCAAACTGCTTATTGAGGAAGGAAAGCTAATCTCAAACGCAGCCATCAAGTGTGCACTTGACGCTGCGGACACAGCTGCTAGAGCTATCAACACTAGCGTTATGCTGAGACGACAAGCGTGGCTACGCATCTCAGGGTTTAAACCGGATATTCAGACAACAATTCTTAATCAGCCAGTCAATCCTGATAGTCTGTTTGGTCCAGATGTTGACACCACCCTAGAGAAAATAAAGAAAGACACGGAAACTGCTAAGTCTATGGGGGCCCTACAGTCACAACAGTTTCGTGGCAGCAATTTTCGTCGCTCAGGTGCACGTGGAGTCACCAGAGGACAAATGGGTCAACAATCCCAGTTCTCAAAAGGTGGGGCACAATCCTCGTTCACAAAACAGAACAAGGGAGGTTACAGAAATAACAGCAACAGAGGTCGCGGCAGAGGAAACAACAGCTCCCGCTCCTCTGCTCCAAGCAAACAGTGACTCTCTGTCACTGCCCCCCGACCACCTAACACCTGTCGGGGGGAGACTGCAGCAGTTCCTGCCCGTCTGGAGAAACATCACCACAGACAGGTGGGTGCGACAACTAGTCCAGTATGGTTATTGCCTAGAGTTGAAGTCCACTCCACCCAACATCCCGCCAAGGCAAAGGCCTATGTCCGCAGAGCACTTGCTCTTATTGCAGCAGGAAGTAGTGGTGATGCTGCAAAAGGGAGCAATCGAGCTCGTGCCGGTGGGAGAGGAAGGCATGGGGGTATATTCCCTGTACTTCCTTATTCCGAAGAAGGACGGATCTCTCAGACCCATTCTAGATCTACGTCCCCTCAACCTGTACATACTATCAGAACATTTCCACATGCTTACACTGCAACAGATTCTTCCCTTGCTAAACCAGGGAGACTTCTTAGCGACCTTAGATCTCAAGGATGCTTATTTCCACATTCCACTACACCCGTCACACAGGAAATACCTCAGGTTCACTATTCAAGGCAGGAACTACCAGTTCAAGGTCCTACCCTTCGGAGTCACAACAGCCCCGAGGGTGTTCACCAAGTGTCTGGCGACGGTAGCGGCGCACCTCAGGAGGCAGAACATCCATGTCTACCCCTACCTAGACGACTGGCTCGTGCAAGCCAAGTCAGAGCAACAGTGCGCCGCAGACATGTCGACTACAATTCACCTTCTTCACGATCTGGGTTTCTCCCTGAACTACCCAAAATCGCATCTTCAGCCGGCGCATGTCCGGCAGTTTCTAGGTGCGACGATCAACACCCTGACGGCCATGGCTCAGCCAAACCAAGTCAGGATAGACAGCATGCAGGCTCTGATCCAAAAGTTCAGGCCACAACACTCGCTTCCAGCGAGAGTGTTCATGCAGTTGATAGGCATGATGGCCTCCTGCATCTTCATAGTCCCTCACGCACGGCTACATATGCGCCCGCTCCAGGAGTGCTTAGCGAATCAGTGGACACAGGCTCGTGGGCAATTGACAGACCTAGTGTTGGTTACCAGTCGGGCATACGACTCTCTGCATTGGTGGACTCCACACAACCTTTGCAAGGGCCGACTGTTCCAAGAGCCCGTGCCGCAGATTGTCCTGACAACGGACGCATCTCTCCAGGGATGGGGAGCTCATGTGCTCACTTACACAGTGCAGGGACTATGGACGACGCAGCAACAGAAGATGCACATCAACTATCTGGAACTGATGGCAATCTTCATGGCGCTCAAGTCCTTCATTGTACATCTGTGCAACAAAGTCGTGCTAGTCCGGACGGACAACATGACCGCGATGTACTACATTCAAAAGCAGGGAGGCACCCACTCGCCACAGCTGTCTCATCTGGCTCAGAGCATGTGGAAGTGGGCCATTCAGAGGAACATTTTCCTCATGGCAGAACACCTCCCAGGAAAGGACAATCAGATGGCGGATCTGCTCAGCAGATACAGCCATCAAATGCACGAGTGGGAGATACACCCATCTGTTCTCCAACCGTACTTCCAGCAGTGGGGTCATCCGGAGATAGACCTGTTTGCCACAAAAGAGAACGCAAAATGCCAACTCTTTGCCGCCAGGTTCCCTCACCCACAGTCGCAGGGGAATGCGATATGGATGAACTGGTCAGGCAAATTTGCGTACGCTTTTCCGCCAGCCCCTCTAATACCGCTGGTCGCAAGAAAGCTAAGGCAGCACGAGATGACTCTCATCCTAGTTGCTCCAACGTGGGCGCGCCAGCCTTGGTACACCACGTTCCTCGAACTCTCAGTGGTGCCGCATCAAAGACTGCGCCTCACGCCCAGTCTTTTGACGCAGAACCATGGAGACATTCAGCATCCAGATCCGCAACAGCTCAACCTGGCGATCTGGCTCCTGAAGTCCTAGAGTTTGGATACCTTAACCTACCTCCGGAGTGCATGAACATCATCAAGGAGGCGAGGAAACCAACTACTAGAGCATGCTATGCTGCAAAGTGGAAGCGTTTTGTCATTTACTGTACAGCCAATGACATCAACCCGCTAGATGCATCTATCCCCAACATCATCTGCTATCTGTTGCATCTTTACAAGTGCAATCTAGCGTACACTTCCATTCGGATACATCTATCCGCCATAGCGGCTTATCTCCAGAACAGGCAGCACCTCTCTGTCTTCAGAGTGCCTGCCATTAAAGCCTTCCTTGAAGGTCTGAAACGAGTCATTCCCCCAAGAACACCGCCAGCTCCGGTGTGGAACCTCAATGTCGTTCTCACCAGACTGATGGGACCGCCATTTGAGCCACTGCACTCGTGTGAACTCCAGTTCCTTACGTGGAAAGTAGCTTTCCTTGTAGCTATTAAGTCTCTGAGGCGTGTCAGTGAGCTGCAGGCGCTCACAATCCAGGAGCCATTCATTCAAATTCATCCAAATAGGGTGGTGCTACGCACTAACCCCAAATTCCTTCCGAAGGTGGTGTCACAGTTTCATCTAAACCAAACTATTGACTTACCAGCATTCTTTCAAAACCCGCAAATGGTGGCGGAAAGAATGCTCCATACCTTAGATGTACGGAGGGCGTTGATGTACTACATAGACAGAACACAACCCTTTAGAAAAACAAAACAACTCTTTGTTGCCTTCGCACCACAACACAAAGGCAACCCAATTTCCAAGGCAGGGATAGCCAGATGGATTGTTAAGTGCATCCAGATATGTTATCAAAAAGCCAAGCGCACTTTAACAATACCCCCCAGAGCGCACTCCACACGCAAACTGGGGGCATCCATGGCTTTCCTAGGGAACATTCCTTTAGAGGATATTTGCAGAGCAGCCACGTGGGTTACACCACATACCTTTACAAAACACTACTGTGTTGATGTGCATTCCAAGCAGCAAGCTGCTGTAGGACAGGCTGTTCTGAAGACACTTTTTCAGGTTTCTGCAGCTGGCACGGGCGGCAGCCGCTGATGGAGGGACTGCTATGTATTCTATGCTAAGATATGAATTTAGCAGCCCACATGCCTCGAACTGAATATGCTACTTACCAGTATGCATCTGTTCTTGGCATGTAGGGCTGCTAACATTCATATCGCCCGCCCTCCTCCCCGGTGCCTGTCGCAGCTGCAGATATACTATTGTATTTATTCATTAGCATGGACATCCTTTACACTTTTCACTCCATCTTCTGCCACAATGGCGAAAAACAATCTGGGGATGGAGCCGATGCCCATGCGCACTGTAGTCCAGGGGAGGAGCCACCTATCTCAGGATACTTCGAAGACTCTTCCAGGACAACAATGTGCGATCATCCGAGCCCAACACTAGGCGGCGATCTAATGCTAAGATATGAATGTTAGCAGCCCTACATGCCAAGAACAGATGCATACTGGTAAGTAGCATATTCAATACAGAACTGACGTTGGCGTGCATGGGTGGCACCTATGTAGTCTCCGTGACGTCATCTCGGCACATACGATGCCAGCGACTGACGCGGAGCTGCACGTCGCAACCTACGGAGGCGAAGGGGTACTGCTAAGCAAAACTTTCCAGATCCAGTCTGACGCCTGGGGATATTCTAAGGTAAGAAATCTATCACTAACTAATGTCTCTAACAGATATATTGTTACAAAAGGAGTAACTTTTGCTTATTTAATTTTCTAATGTCTTTTTTTCTCCATATCCTTTACTACCTCCTTTATCCTTCTTAGCGATCTTTGTGCTCAGTTTTTGTTCTGGATTTATAACTTTTTTTATCTTAACTTGGCGCTATGTTATTCAGATGCTTTTAATCCTGCATCAACATATGCAAATAACATTGTTTTTTATCTTTTGTTTTTAGCAATGGCCTTCATCACCTACATCTTGCTTGCTGGAATGGCTCTGGGGATACAGCAAAGGTTGGTCCTTTGTGAATTGTGATTTGGTACTTAGTCCTTTTGTCTTTATTCAGCTATACCTGCTTAACTGTAGAAACTGTGGGCTGTCTGTGTTGGGGTGGAGGTCCAATGTAATTGGGGAAGTTCTGTGGGTCAGGAATTGTTTCATAAACCTCTGCTCCTCCCATCTGCAAATAATGTGTGAGTTTGGTCGTTTCAGGATTTTGGCAGGAAATCTGTGAGTAAAAGGCAAAATATAAAACATTGGCACATGTTACGGTTGAAACTCAGTGGAGTAATTACTATTGTGAGAAATTATTTTACAAGACCATCCACTCCATGGAATTGCATAGTTGTACACTCTGTGAAAATCAAATAGGGTGCAGTAATACCACATTGGATGGTAACCTTACAGTGCAGTATTACCAGGCCTTTGTAAAGTTTGGGCCAGGATTGGGGGAATAACATGCAGGTTGCAGCAAAAACCCATTTAGATCCATATGTTCTTGATTACTTGGCCTTTCTGTTTTCGGTAATATATTCACCCTGCTTTAAGTGGGTCAATATGTGGCACTTGTAATCATGGTTTACCCAAAAATGTGAGTTTTCAACTGAAATACGAACACCTTGTGACTTCTAATGGGGCTTGTATTGAGGGATGCACAGTGCAATTGTTCTGATTAACACATTTGAAGAAGGGAAAGGCTGTATCACTAACTTAGCTTTGATTGCAAGATGTTTCCTTCTTGGATTGCCACTAGAACAATAACATGCTTCTGGCTGGTAAAAGACCATTGAGCTCAAATCATCCCATCTATTTATGCCCCATGTACCTCAATACTGTGTTCTATTTGTTGAGTAAATCTTTTGCAGTGTGAAGCTTTTCTGGATTCATATGCTGTGCATTATTATGCCATCTAGTGGTTGGGTCCAGAATTGTTCTATCTTGTTTCTATTTTTTTTCTTTCGTGTTGCTAGGCGTCAACCTATCAATCTACTACCATTTGGTGTCCCCCTGAGACGTTGTAGTGCTTCCTCCGGAAGCTCCCACCTTTGGTCGCCATCTTCGGATATTTTTTTCCACCGTTTGGTCTGGATCGATACGGAAGGAGCACCCAACTTTGGAAAGGAGAATCGATGAAAATCTGGAAAAAATGTATGAAAATGTACAGTACAGCCATTCAAGGTGCCAAACTTCTAGTCAAGGTGCCAGAGGGTGCAGAGTGTGGAAATAATAACCTCATTGATGGCCTGAGAACAAAGCCTGTGTAGGGGGCTCCTTGTGCGTGGTGATGGACAAAACACCATTCAAGTTTTGCCAGAATTGCAATCACAAGTTCGCCCAGAAGGACCAACATCCAGTTTGCAACCTCTGCTTACCAATAGATCACCGAAGAGAAGATTGCAACGCGTAGTTGGCGTTCAACCTTAAAACCCTTGGGGTAATGGAGAGGCAGAGAAGAGCCAACTATAAGATGCAGGGGCAGAGCGTAGCACCATCGCTACGGGTCCTGCGTCTCCATCGAGGAGGAGGAGGACAATGTCGCAGACTGGCCAGAAAGCGACCTCTAATGCCTACACAATCAAGGAACCAATTCCTTCCTATGCTACCAAGTGTGCTAGACCATGGAAAGGCGGCGTTTACAGAGCCTGCCACATGTAGGGCAGTCACGCCTACGCTCCTCCAAGGATCCTAATTACACCAAGGGCTTGGTGACTGCTGTCTCCATCTTCACAGCCATGGCCAGGAAGAAAGCAAATGTACCAGGTGCAACTGGGTCACCACCAGATAAGGAAAGCAAGAGAATGGGCATCATGGGCAGGAAGGTCGAAGTGCCGCGAAGCACAACCAACACGCATACCAGCACTGGGAGGAGATAGGTGACCTACTAAAGCACCTACCAAAAGAGAGCAAGCCACTTAGTAAAAGATGGGAAGAATATAGCAAATACCTGCTGAAAATCGCCCCTAGATGCCGCAAAAACATCAAACGGGCAAATGAAGATCAGTATCACAGAAAAAAGACAAGCATGGCTATGAATCTCAGGATTCAAGCCAGAGGTGCAGAACAACATACTGAATGCACCTTTCAATGGGGAACAGCTCTTAGGAAGCCTGGTGGACGACATTGTAAACCTATTAAAAAAGGACAAGAAGAAAGCAAGATCTATGAGGGCTCTATAATTCCGAGGTGCCATGCATATAGGAACCACCCCCTCAAGAAGGCCAGCAGGTAGAGGGAACCATCACTCCACAACCTCGCACCAAACATATCAACAAGCTTACCAATGGGGGAACCGCAACAGGGACAGCAACAAGGTTGGCAGTACCAGCAAGTAAGTCAGTTCTTTCGAGGACACTCCCGGGGAAGAGGCCTTCCACAATGTTGGGGGGGGCCCCTACAACCAAATGACTGCACTCTGAACAAAATACATACCCCAAGAAGATCTGGGAATGAGCCCCCAAAGGGAGCAAAATGACAAGAGACGAACGCATCCAACCAGCTCCTCCAATATTCTACACCAGTTGGAGGCAGGCTAAAAAAACTTCCTCCACAAATGCAGAGAGATCAATTCAGACAAGTGGATCCTTAACATAATACAGTACGGTTACTGCAAGGAACTAATCAAATCACCTCCAAATAGAGGCCCAAGGAGGAAAGTACATTCCAAAGGGGAAACTACTCCGCTACTCCAAGAAGTACAAGAACTTCGGGCGAAGGAAGCTATAGAGCTAGTGCCACACATGAAGTATGTGGAGTAATTTCCCTTGTTTATTTCTCGAATTCCAAAGATAGACTGAATGCTGCGGCGTCCTATCTTAGATCTAAGGTTTCTCAACAAATTTTATAAACTCAAAGGTTCAAGATGGCAACCCTAAAACAGGTGATACAGCTACAAAAATGGGACTACATGGCTACAGTAGACATAAAGGACGCCTATTTGCACAGCCCCATGAACAACCAGCACAAAAAACTCCTCATTTGTGATCAACAAGACACACTACCGGTTCAAAGTGCTAGCATTCCGATTAAGAATACGAGGGGAGTGGATAGATCTATCCTGAAAGAAAGAAAAAGCTAACTTCCATAATTATTGACGCAGCAATAGATGTCTCGAACACAGGCTTTCACCATTTGGCAGGAGAAGACAAAGCTGGTTAAAGTCTACAGTCTTCAATACTGATGTCCAATCTAAGATACTAGTTCTACCTTTTGATGGAATCTCTCTTATTTGGTAAACATGTTGATGAAGTTTTGCGAGATGTTAAAACTGGAGTTGACTCCTGACTTGTACCCCATTTTCCGTCTGGTCCTCTGAAGTTAGTGCGGGGGATATCCTTTTTTTTTCCTGCGTGGAAGAACAAAACATCAGATATGAGTCCTGCAGATTATCCAGTCAGGCCATATGCTGGAGTTCATCCAGAGACCATCCTGTTAGTCCACCCAAAAAGGTCATCATCTTCATCATCTTCATTTGTGTCAATCAGCCTGGGCCTGAAATTATTCGCAGTGTTCCGCTCAAGTGTAGCCCACTTGAGCGGACAGAGAGACACTACGGGATGGCGAGAGTATTGTGTACGGAGCCTCTTGGCCTACTTTGATGAAAATAAAACATTGCAAATAATTTCAGGCCCAGGCTGAGTGACACGCCCGGCCTATGGACAGACCGCTAGGGATTTTGTGCCTTCTGTGCTGTTTTGCTCTCTCTCCCCTCACTGGAGCCCACGCGCCCATTTTCTTCACGCCTAGGCCCACAAAGGCCTTCTCAGGGTACCATGCCCTCCCTTCTCACTACCACTGTCCTGAGGAAGACCCCGGGGTAAGGGACTCACTTTCCTACAATTCTATAGGGGTCGAAATGTCGTCATCGGACACATGAGCCAGTTACATCAACAGCGGTGAATCACTGTTCTTTGCTATTTGATCATGGCTTTTGGAATTATGAATACTGGGTGAATAACTTGTCTGATTTTGTGAGCCTTCCTGTCGTGTAAATATTATACTATATGAATCACACTTCCGTGTATTCACTTCCTTATCCTCCCCCCCCCCCCCCCCCCCCCCCCCAAATCACAATACTCCTACCTTCCCTCTCCCCTCCTGGGGCACTGTTTTTTAACACTGTTTACGAATGTATGACTCGTTAGAAGTCCAGTGTGATTAAATAACACTGTACACTAAATTAAAAAAGTATTTTTTTATTCGTTCTTTTGATAAGTATTGTTTCTTTCTATGTATAAGAAACTATCCACTGGGACCTCTATTCCAATGTACTATTTGATACCCAGGTCCCAGTGACTACCTTTGGGTTTACCCTTCTATGTAACCACAGAGTTTACAAATCTAGGTCGGCGAGAGGAACTCTGGCACAGGGGAGAGAAATCTCTCGAGATGGGGACCAAGAATATTTCATGAAGAAAAAAAATCTGTACGTTTTATGGCTAACTCGTGGCAAAATGAACAACATTTCCCTTATATTGATAGACTTCCCTGTTGTTGCATAAGAAGAGAACTACTAAGGTTAATAATTGGTATGAACCCCTGTTATGCTAACAGGGTAAAAAGAGTGATGATTAATAATAAAGGGAAATGTGTTTGTAATCTGGGAACTATGTGCTACATATTACATTTTATTGGTCTGTCAGAAGGTTTTGGATATACGGAAAATGTTTTTACGCCCAATTTTTAAAAGGTATGGTATTAATAAAAATAGGGTACAAGCAGCAGATCTAACATATGATTAATTTAGATATAGCTTGTGCTATGGGGAAGTTCATCTAAATATTTTTGTAAATCCTTAAATGTGAATAGAACAGAAATATGTCTCTTCAAAATAATGATATGGTATATGGTATACTAAATGGAAAGATGGAAGGATTAATGAATTTTAAATGTATGAATTTTATGACTGATTTTATCCAAGATATGTGTTTTTACGGTTTGTATTATCGAGTTTTTAAATGTTTAAGGACTAATTAGTTCAAATAAAACATTTTTGTTTGAACTGAAAGTGCGCCACCTTTTAGGTGGTGCATTGTGAGTGCGCCTCTTGAGGGCTTCTTTGCCTCTGTTTCAATTCTGGTAATACAGCGCGGGCGCAGAGTCACAGGAATTCTCTCACTTTCATGGGGCGCTTTATGTGCACCAGCGCTACTGATATTGCACCTGGGGGGTCTGCATCGGTGTCCCCTTCTGTAATACCAAAGAGCCCCGGGGGCGCACAAAGGGGACGCAAACACCCATTGCTCCCCCGGGCACTTTATGTAATACGGCCCCAAGTGTTTCCAAACTTGTTAACCGGCCCGTAAAAGCACCATGCAGGGAAGGAGTAAATGCTTTTACAAAGAACTGCACCAGTCTTTTCCAAAGATTGTGTCTCACTTTGAACAAAGAGAAATCAGCATTGCAGCCTCGGATAAAAATCTAATTTCTGGGAGCAATACTCTCGATGCAGTTGGGAAAAGCTTTTCCATCAGCAGAAAGGGTGAGAAAGCTGCAGACTGTGGTAAAGACTTTTTCTGCAAGACAGTTAGTCACAGTGAGTCACTAAAACTATTTTATATAGTCGCATGCGACCCTCCATCCTCCCAGATCAGAGGCTCATTGTGTTTTATTGCACACTTGTGCTCTGAAATCTGAGCTACGGTGGCCTCTGTGGGTAAAGGAGAGCTTAAGCTTCCACCTCATCGGCTGTAGTTTGGGTTCTTTCAAATGAGATGGATGTCTTGGTAAAGATACTATGTTGTTTCAGGCCTATGGCCCACTTACTTTGTACACTGTATGCTTCATATTTGTATACTGTGCACTGCTATATTAATGTACTGGAGAATCTCAGTCTGAAAATACAGAATACTTTAAGCATATAAATATATAAAAGATATCAATGTTGGAGAACTGGAGGTACAGGTAAGTGACTAATCTCATATAGACCCATATAAATTCACTTGTCGACCTGGATTTTGGGATTGCTGCAAAGGATGTGACACATGCCTAGGTTGTTTTAATACACAGGATTGAACATAACTTGACAGGGAACAATGCATGCTTTCTGAGGCAATAGTTATTGTGAAAAGCCCAGTGTATGTCAGTTGGGTGGGGCTGTAAAACTCCAGCAACTCATTGACCCTAAGAAAAAGAAACAGTGGCAATAAGACGCCAGATACAGGAACTAACAGCACCAAGATTTCCCTGCCCAGCCCCAGGTGGCACGAAGCCGCGAGGCAGGGGTTATTCTCCACAGCGCAAAAATATAGCACCACCAGTAGCCCAGCTGCATGTGTTCCGTAATCGTACACCAGCTGTAGGGATTCCAAACCCCAGAATTCACAGTGCAGCCCCAGGTGGAACAAGGGGTGAGGCAAGGCCTTTCTTCCCGGCCTTATATAGCACCACCAGTAGTCCAGCTGCATGGGACGTGCCCAGGCCCGGTGGGACAATCGTCACCAGGAGGAGGCTGGGCCACCCCCCTTGGCTTGACTCCAGCATAATTTGGGGGCCTGGGAATGTCCTGCAGATATGCACTCCTTGTTCTTCCATGTTTTAAGAGGCGCAGATGCAAAAAAGGATGAATTTTTAAATGCCTTTTGTCTTGCATGGTATAAAGTCCACCTGTATGTAAATACATTCACTTAGTCCACTCAGCTGAGCCTTTACAGCAGCAACTCTTTGATCACTCTTTTGAAAATGGGGATGAGAAAAACATCTGCTAGGCCCCAGGATAAGGAAAATGAGAAATAAAACAGCCAAACACACTGCAACTAGCTCTATGGTGGATGAAATTGATAACTAAATTGAAAAGGTGGAAAGCATTAAGTGTACCAATGGGAAGTACTCTGGACACCATTTGAAACAAAACAAAAAGTTGCTAAACTCTTTGTAAAAAAGGGGAGGAAGACTCTCTTGCAAAATTGTATATCTCTTGTACTGCAAGTACCCACCCAAAGCCTCTATGCCTCTCCAGAATCCAGCCACCCCACAAAGTTTTCCCCAGGGCATAAACATCGTTTGCATGAACAGTTACCCCTTTGCAGGAGGATGATGTTTACTCCAGTCAGGAGTCAATTATACTTGCCTTGCTTACCATGATCTGTGTGGAGACTCAAACTGAGCCTTAAAACTAGAAATTCTTGAAGTCAAACCTACAAGTTGCTATCCTGATTGTATCATTGAAAGATATTTTATGCAGTTGACATTAGCCTGTGCCCATACAGGGCTTTTCACCACACCCTGGTTTAAATGTTCTTACATTTGGTTTATTTAGTACAAGCAATGTGACGGAGGAGATGACAGATGGGAAAACGTTCTGCAAGACCCCTGAAACTGAATACCATTGAGGACAATTTTATAGCAACACAATGAAGTTTGCATACATATAGGAGAACTGATCAGTCAAGGGAATATTATGTAATGGAGAAAGCATTGGTAATGGGGGGGAAGAAAAGAGCGCTCATCCATACCCAAAATATGTTTAATATGCTAGGGGGACCCCCTGTACCCCCGGTTCCTAATGCCCCGGCTCACAGTATAACAAAATGGAATCCCGGGTGCAGGGCGGCATATTAAAAGATCTCCTCTCGCAGAGAATGTTGTCATTATGACCAAAGTGCTGAAACTATGCCCTAGAATACCTGAAAATTCCGAATCCATGAAAAATTAGGTGATTCATTGGAACAGATCAGTACCACATTCTTATTCTATCACTTATGCTTATCTGGACAATGATGGTCGATACTAGGCTACTCTTGATATTGGGACTGTATTAAAATTGCGTTAAAATATGTCAGACCGGTGGGAGGCCTGATAGCTCTAGACCTCGGACAGACCCTACACAGGGCTTGAGAATTAAGTTTAAAACGGCAGACACAATCCATATTGTGAGGGGAAAAAGAAATGATGGAGAACCCCACCCCACTTTGGATAGTTTAGAACAATTCCAGGCAACTTGGTAGAGGGCTAGTGTGACCCAAGGGGGAAGCTAACTGTGTAGGAAGTCAGCAACCCCTCTTTTAATACGCCACTCCGACCAAAACCATTATAGCATGTCCAGAAGTAGACTGTGGTCAGTACAGTATATGTGTTGTAAAGATCCGATTTTATTGTACATACTGCTATTCTGGGTCGAGGTGATAGCCCTACTGAATTTGCTGATCCAAAGGGAACAACATGTAAAGTTGGTATGGGTGATGACTTTGATCCATGCAAATGTCAAATAGGATGTCCCCATTATACACTCCACCTCTCCATAAGACCCACTTCAAGACTATAGGAGATAGGTTAGTAAATCCATAAATCCTCTCTACTGCTTAAAAAAGCTCTGCAGCCATGCTTAGTTGGAATGTATTTGGTATAAAATCAAAGTTGGCTGACAAGAATTGGTGAATTTCAATAGATTCTTTTGAAGTTTGTATGTTCCAAGGAATGTGGGCCACTTGCGAGGCATATAGATAAGGCAAAAAATGATCAAATGCTTGCTAAAACAAAACTGTGGGCCTGCCAGTGGGTAGCCCAAGCACATGGATTAAGGCGTCTTTGTCTTGGCACCGCAAAACAAATTCCCACTGAGTCCCCCTACAGGTTCGCCCCAAAAATCGAACAACCATCCTCCTAATTAATGTATACAATAGAAGTACACCCTATTCTCTGAAGTCAGTAATATTAAACTATATATGCTTCAAGCCTTCATGGTTACTTTTGGAGATAGCCAACAAAGAAAATGATTACTGGGGTATCTCAGCTTTTTAGCACCCTCAAGAAAGAATCCTTATAATTTTTACTTGCAATTAGTTGACATTTCCTCATCCTTTGAGGTTTGGGCTTGTTATAGACGTAGCCCTTAACACATGATGGCGGCTCCTAGGTTTAAGAGCGGATCCTGTGGAAGTAATATTGATTATATATTGCTTGATATGTCTTTATGGTATGCAATGAAGGACATGAAGGTATTAGCTAGACGCAATAGGGATCATGACCCTCTGGCTTTATACTTAAATTGTTCTCTAATCCCTGATCTACTGTAGGGGAGCAGACCGATAGTAGACCCTTTAGTTGTCTGTTATAACCATAAAAATTTAAAATGGACCAGCATTAGTAGCCACGTAACTGCCATGAGCTCTATATACGAAGTAATTGGGAAGAAGCTGGAAATTGCCAGTGCTAATCTAGACAAACCAGTGTTCTTATTACAAGTATATAAACTACTGTTTTTGGAGCTAAAATAATTATTTGAAAAGAATGCATGGGTTACTAGAGTCCAAAAGGATGACAGTGAATGGTTTAATAAGGGCTATAGTTCCAAGAAAAATCGTGTGGAAGAGATGAAATACGTTTCTGGGGACTTCCTACAAAAATGGACTAGTGACACTAGAGTAAAGAGGGAAACAGAAATTTGGGACGATCTTCTTAAAGCTGCTTTAACTACAAACTCAAAATGTTTGTCACATAGTGTCCCATGGGGGTCACAATAGGCTAATGAGACCCGAAATTAATGTTCAGGCAGATGACTGGGTAACCCACATCGGAGCCCTCTATGGGTACCCCTTGAGCACTGCCAACTATAAACCCTGTCCACTCTGCCCGCCATTGAACTGTTATACTAAGTACGCCTAGTACTATTTTCTCCTTAAAGAATGTCAGAAAGCTCTAGATGCCCAGAAGGTGAGCAAAGCCCCTGGCCCGTATAAAGTTTTGAATAATCTTTTAAAACTGAAGTAGATATATGGGTTCATTATATCAATGTTGTATCTAATGCTTTAGCTGCTGGCACTCTGATTCCTGAAACATGGAAAGGAGCAGTGATTGTTCCAGTCCATAGAAAGGGGTTGTGTACCGAGCCTGGAAACTATTATCCTATTAGTTTAATCGACATCCTCTAAAAGACTTTTTTGCAGACCGGTACTAGATAAACTTACAACTTGGCTGGTAGAAAAAAATCCTTTGCCAATTCAAGCTGGGTTTGGAGATGGCATAAATACAGTCAATCAGGTCTTCTGATTTCTTCTGATTAAATGAAAGACAGGGGACCTTCAAAGGGGCTGTCTTTATGTACCTTTTGTAGATCTTTGTGCAGTTTTCGGCATGGTTCCTAGGGCCAAGCTGTGGGAGTTACTCTGAGATTTAGAAGTCCCTTCCAATCTGTTGGATGCACTTAGGCGGTTGTATTCTGAAGATTATACCCAGGTCAGGTGGGGACCTAAGGGTGAACTCACCCCGTTAATTGTGGTGAAGAAACTGGTTTGACAGGGTTTGTTCTGTCCCATACATTGTTCCTTATTTTCATTTATGTATCTATAAACTTTGTATTAAATTGCATGAATTCCTCCCCTCCTCTGGCTGGGAAAAGTATTGATTCTCCTTTTTGCTAATGATACCCTGCTAATATCCAAGACACCGGAAAGGCTTTCTATCCTTACTAAAGATGTGTGTTATTTTGTCCCACCCATGGCCTTGAGATTAACACGAACTACACAATTGATGGCACTTAATCCAATTCTGTGGCAAAATAATCTGAAATGGGAGTCCCTTGGAAAAAATAATGGATTCTTGCTACCTTGGGACATGGATTTCAGACTCCCATCTATGGTTGGGACAAATAGAAAGAAATACAGCGCAGGCCGTCATCAGTAAGTTTTCTAGGAGAGCCATTAAGCACTCTGTTTTGCCAGCACTAGAGGCTTAACGAGCCCAAGCAGTGAATGCAGCTATGTATGGTGCTGAGATGTGGGGGCTATTGAAATGTGTTTTTTTTGTTGTCCTCATTCACCTCAGGCTTTTATCACAACTCTCCAACTTTACTCCCTCATTTTTCGATGTTGCCACATGGAAAGGTAATTTGCTTTCCTTCGTTGAGTATTGAAGAGCAGAAGCAAAGATAGGTGTAATCACAGGGCACATTTTTTTAATGTCAGCCAAATGAGTTTTCTACCACACTCCCGTTAGTATTACAGTGTTCCAACCAACTCATCAGGAACAACCAAAACTTGTACCTCTTTAGCAGTCAAGTCTATTGCATCCATTTTCAATATGTACTTCACTGACCTGAGCCATTCATCATAAGTTGATGGAGAGCCCATTACCCACTTCCTTTTTTTTTTTTTATATTTTATTTTATTGTTTTTCATTGCAAGTAGGTCAGGTTACAAGCATATTTAAAACAAAAAAAAGCAACATAATATCAGCAGAGGAAATTTCTTATATAAATGATACATTACAGAAAACCAAGAGTTCCAAACAAGATTATACATTAGAAAAGGGCAGCATTATAATTAATAACTCAGGAATTACTACTCCGCTTCCCCCTCCATCCATCGCTCTAGAGGCGCCCAGATTTTTATTCCTATTGCCCTTCTTTTACGCCCTTTCGTTCTATAAATGGCACGTTCTAGAATATACATTGCCAACAGACGCCCCCTCCAGGCAAAAAAAGAGGGCGGATCTGGACTTATCCAATCTTGAGTCACACATGAACGAAAGATCCCAGTTGAGATAAATATCAGCTTTTTATGGTCGTCCATCATAGGTGTGGAAGAAACTCCAAACCGTACAAGCTCAGATGTGAGTGTTACAGAAATGCCTAGTATCAAAGAAAGAAAAAGTTGAATTTCAGAAAGGATTATACTTAAATGTGGACATAGAAAAAACATATGCACCACATCCGCAGCGTGCAGGCCACATCTGCTGCATGCGGTACCAACCAATGAACCCCATTTTGCAATTTTAGCTGGCGTATAGTACAGATGGAACAACACCATATAATGCTGTGTTCTACTCCTACCAGAGAACAAAATAGAGTTGGCCAAATAGATGGACTCCTCGATCTTAATAGAATCCAGTCCTAATTTCTCAGCCCAGAGCTGTTGTCTAAAAAGTAAATCATCTGAATGTGAAGATAACAGATTATAAAAATAGCCTATCTTTCTTTTTTGATACATAGCGTCAATCAAAGGGATTCGATGTAGCGATGCCCATTACCCACTTCCTACAGATTTCTGTTTGCACCAAAAGGATCAAACAAAATACCAGTTTTTTTCTTCTTTACTCACATTCACCAGGTTCTGTATAGTCCTAAAGATAATGAAGGAAAGACTTACCCCGACGTCTATTTCCAAGATACTCCTCATAACCTTACCCACATTATCCCAGAAGTTGTGAATCCTGGGGCACTCCAAAAACATATTGATGTCACTGGCCTTCTCTAGTCCACATATTATTCACTTAGTTACGCCCCTTTTTCCCATCTTCTATATTTTGCTGGGCGTACAGTATGATCTGTGATGGGAAAAGAGATGGTTTCTCCTTAGGCTAAAGTTCTCATTGATATTTGCTATAATTCTTTTAACTGCATCCTCTGCAAATGTTCTCCCCACAGCTCCTCTGGTAGTGTGAACTCTCCATCAGCCATATTCATAAAAAAAAATATTGTTTTGAGACTTCTTTCCTCTTTAGCATTCCTTGCATTAGGGTTTCCTCCAGTTCATTGGATTCCCCTATCACATGAGTTAAAATATGTGTCCAGCTTTTCAATTGTAAATATTTGAACTTCGATATAGTCCCTTCCATCATCACATAGAGATCGTTCGATGGTAAAAGCTTGCTATCCTGGATAAATTGACCCAGCCTCTGAATACCCTCTCCCTTTATAGGAAGTGGCAATTAATCGTGAACACATTTACTATGATACATAAGTCTCGTAATCCTCAGAATTTGACACCAAAGTTCAGCACTTTGCAACACCTTAAGCCTGTCCTTCTTGTAGTAATTGGGATCTCCACATTTGTACATAAAAGGAACCTCCCTGCCCCTGATACCCTTTAGCATTCATAGTGCCTATCTCCAAGCTATCAGGCTATTTAACAACATTCTACCGTTCTTTAATTGGAAAGCCCATTCATAATATTGTATATCTGGTAGTGCCAGTCCCCTTTTTTCTCTTCTTTTCCAAAGCTTCCTCCAGGATATCCACGTGTCTTTTTAGGCCCAAATAAAGCTGTTGATCCTACCCTGCAATCCATTTAACCACTCCTTCTAGAATCTTAAGGGGATTGTGTTGAACAAAAAAATTAATTTGGCCAGAATTGCCATCTTGACCAGAATAGTTATCGCAGAAACAGTAAGCAGCGAATGAGACCAAGCCTTCATTAATCCACATGACTCTGTCGGAGCTTTAGCAAAATTTACTTCAGGGATTTTCCTTGTACCCAGATATTTAATCTCAACTGTGGTTAACCCAATGTCTCTCGGCAAGTTCCATACTGCAATTGCAGTTTTGGAAGTGTTAACTGTGCAGCCAGCCAACTGGCCAAAATCCAGTGTTAACTGCTCAATAATCTGTAGGGCAACATATAAATTTAACGTATAGACCATAAGATCACCACCTATAGTGAGACCTTCTTTTCCCAGTTGTAAACAGAAGGGGGAATGGTGCTCTCATTCCTAAGTTTACATTCCAATGGCTCAATATATAAGTTAAATAATAAGGGCAAGAGTGGGCATCATTGTCTCGTACCTTTGGATATTTTAAACACAGATGTAAGTTTAGCATTCACAAGGCTGAAGGATTTTGATAAATCAAGTATATGACTTTGCAAATTTAGGAGTGAGATCGGTCTATATGACTCACAAGTGCAGGGATGTTTCCTGGGTTTAGGATTAAAATAACTGTAGCTTAATTCCATGAAGATCTCCCTGAATAAACTAGTCATTACAAGTAATATTATATCACCCAGAGCTTTATATAATTCTGCTGGCCAACCAGTCGGGACCTGTTGCCTTTCCTGCTTTTTGCGTGACCTAATTGCCTGTCTTACCTCACCGAGGTCAATATTGCTGTTGAGCTTATTATTGTTGTCCTCACTAAATTTTCCTAGCTCCTCTACCTCAATCCACTCCTACACCCCCTCCTTTGTTACCGCTAGATTTTCTGTGTAATGTGTAATATTCTTTAAAAAAAAGTTGCAAAAAACATTTTCACTCTTATTACTGCTTCTTAAACTCACCCAAACTTATTATACTTCATTTCCTTGATTGAGTTTCTCACTTGGTCTGATTTTAATTTTCCTGACCTCCAGTACGGCAACCAACTTGTAGTAATATTACTTCATCGGGTCCTAACTTTTGTGATTGCAATTTTACCTCCACATTCCTTAGCTCAGTCTCTAAAACTTAGACATCCTTATTTTAAGCCTTCCTTTTAAAAGATAATATACTACTGATCTTTCTCCTCCTAAAGGCTTTAAAAGAGTCCCACAGTGTGTTTATCGGGGTGGTGCCTATAATAATTTGAAAAAACTCTTGTGTCTCTGAAAGGAGTACATCTACTGTCTCCTGATCCAAAAATACTATGCGTCCTAATGTCCATCTTCTAAGTTTGGCCTTAGTGACCGGCTTAAACTCTAATAATACTGCTGAATGATCCCACATGTGGGCCCCTATATGATTTACCCCTGAATCTCCCCCTTATAGTCTGATCTATTAAGAAATAATTAATCCTTAACTGGTAGCCGTATTTTAATTGTGGAACGTATAACCTTGTCGTGACCCAGTCTTTTCCCTCCATATATCACACAGTCCAATCTATCTTTTCATACTTTTGATAAAAGATTGCATTTTCGGTGATACAGTCAATCTACTTTTAGCCAGCTTATCTAACAAGTTGCCTGGTAATAACCATGTTTACACTAGCAGCAGGGCCATAACCTAGGCAGGACCGAGACACAGCAGTACAATTGAGAATGAACCAGATCAGCCAGGACGGAGGACAGAGGGAGGAGGGAGGGTTGTTGTATTTTCGTTAGCTACGTGGTTATTGGATCTTCTTCTGTACTTCATGGAAGCAATACATGTATATTGGATCAAGCTATAATAATGCAAATTTGACCGACAGCTGTTATTCAAAAGTAGCTAACAAATGTATGACACTCTGCTCAATTACAAAGTAATGTATAAGCGGATTTCATGAATGCAACGTATAAATAGAAAATTAATAAAGTTTGTTGAAAAAAAAAAGTTGCCTGGTAATATATTCAACTCACTGGCCATTATAACTGGGGCGGTAAAATCAAACAAATTGGAAAACATCAACTTAGGGGCTCTATTACATCTATATTTGGGCCATAATATCCCACTATAGTTATGATCATAAACTGTCAATTTAGTGATTATCAGTCTTCCTGATTTATCTGTGATGCTATCTTTGATGGATACATCTGGGTGTTTTTTTAATCAAGATAGCCCCCCTTTTGTGCTATTCTGGTTCCTATAAGCCATTAGTTGGACCCATTTATTATTAGAAGCGCTATATAATAACAAATCTTTTTTCCTCTTCTATCCTTCTGCAATCCTTCTGAATCCATATAACTGACTAACGTATCCACCACGTAAAATTTACTTGCATGTTTCACTATACTAATTCAACACTAATCCTCTATGGGCCCCGGAATAGCGTGCTACTCGCCAAAAAGCGTTTTGACGCCTCGTCAGGGGTAGTAAGCACTATACAATACAATACAATGCAATTAAAAATGCCCATACACTCTTTACTAGTCTAATGTGTTCCCTGTAAAATAATATGTGCTGGAGAGTCTCTCAAATATTGTAGCAGGTTTATTTTCTCCTTCCTTTTATGCATAATGCATTTATATTTCAAGATAATATTTTTACAAGTCCAAATTTGCCTATATCTTCCTTGCCCGTATGACAAGGGATTGTGCAATTACCTATAGAATCCGATGTAAGAGTAACTGTAGACATTTTTTTCTCTTTTCCCCCCAAATTCTCCCCACCATATGCCCTCCTCTCTACCCCCACCCCAACACTCCATGCCCTCCCTATCCTTGAGAACTCTACCTACCTTTCTTGTGGCGTATTGCTCTTTTGGGAGCGACCCCCACCGGAGAGCTAAAGAAAGTAAAGGATACACTGGGAGAAAGATTTATACTCCAGTCATATCTAGGCCACCATTATAAATATTTGTAATCGCCCCTCCTTATTCTTTGGAGCCGCAACTCCTATTAATCATATCAAACAAATCATCTGCCTCCTTATACCCGCTAAAGTTTTGCATTTCATTATTGTACATAACTCTAAGGGTGGCGGGTAACTTTAGTGGTTGCCCCTAGTTTTCTATGAGCTTTTAACCTCTTCTTTAGCTCCCACTAGTCCATGAAATGTCCATGAAATGTCTGAAAGTGGATGGGGTCTCCTTTGAGATCAGATATTTCATTTTCAACTTTATCACATATGCTTTAAAACTATCTCCTTCTGCCTTTTGCGGTACATTATTATTCTCCAGGACCTTTAGTTTCTCCTGGCAATCCCATTCCTTCGCCCTTAAGAGTCAGATTTCATCCTTCTTCTCCACTGCGTCTTTTAATCTTTCACACTACCTTCAAGGATAGAGGTCCTAACTGCCAGAGAATCTAACTTCTTTTCAAGATCCTAACAAATTTATTTTTTTTGATTTGCCTCAGAGACCTCCTACCTGTTTCTGATTTCTGTAGTAAGAGCAAGTATCCTGGATTCCACTGAGACAATCAAAGAAACCTCCTTCATAGCCATCGCCGCACCATTTACTCCCATTCCTGCTTCTTCATAAGCTTGCAACTTTTCTTTGAGTATCTTACCACCAGATGACTGGACACACCCCACCTTTGTTGGATCCTGCTGTTCCATCTGATGTGCTCTCATCCCTTCACCCCCCCCCCCAACCCCCTGCTCCAGCTGCCATGTCATATGGGCCTCTGAACTGAGATGCTGTCTTGGATCTTCAACCACCAATAGTTTCTCCAATGTCTTTCCTTAGGTTACTCTCTCTACTTCTCTCAGCGACTCACTGCCAATGAGTTTCTTAGGCAAACTTTTAAAATAAGTCCGCGAGGGGGTAATTTTGACTATAACTTTTTTTGTTGATTAGTTAAAAGACACCGTAATCTTAAAAAGCCTTCTCTTCCCCGAACTGGTTAGGTCTATATTTACAGGGTTTTTTTTTGTTTGCAGTAGCAGCACAGGGATTTACTTCCATAGAAGTCTCCCCCTTACTCTCCATCTCCGCAATTGTATGCATGGGTGATTTTTTTGACTTGTGTGGGACCTCCTTAGAAACATCCTTATAGGCACTCCTTAATGAGTACCTAATCTTCTTGCCTATATCTTTCCCAATTTTCCTTTGGTCAACCTTCTTAGTGTCCAGTCCAATATCCACATCAGTCCTCTGTCTCCTTACCCCCGACTCCTCTGCTCCACCTCGCCCAGGTACCGAGTCCACATAGATTCCTGCCTCCGAGTGCTGGCCGGCACCTGCTCATCTCACCCCCAAACCTCCATCTGAGGCACGCTCTGCGCTTCCCATGCGCATACTGCCACTACCTCCTTTCCCTGGGAAGGGAATCCTCGCTTATGCGGCATGCCCTTTTCGTAGCTCTAACGCGGCTCTCGACCAATGTGCTGTGTTGGTCTCCAGGCTTGCTGTGTCTGTCATGATTGCTCTCAGTTGAGGCCTGGGTTGTAGACAGTCTTCCTGATGCAAAAGAGCCAAAAAAGCCCCCTCTAGGTAAGTTGCCTCAGATGTCTATGAAAGAATATGTGGCCACAACTTATTTCTCCTCTTATGCTCATTGTTTATTGCATGCATCTCCGGGGTTGAGTGTTCCCATGACCTGCTGCTCGCAGGCTGCCATGTTCTCCATTTCATGAGGGGCTACTGTAATGTTACTTAGATACAGAAGGCAGAGAACCTCTTCCTACTATCCCTTTTGGGACTTCCACAGAGTACCCCTTTGTTGCCAGTTCAATTGGAATTGGCCCTGAAATCTATAGTAGATTTTGCAAAACTGAAGCAAAATCTTATATTGGTCTCGAGTATGGACAGTTGAAAATCGCCTTCTAGTTATGGGGAATTTGAGCATGCTACCCTATACAGAAGGTCTTCTAGATAGAATGGGAAATGTGGGTATACTTAACATACCCTGGCTAAGATATGTAAAGAAGTCAGTAACCAAGATGTGATTTGAAGACTTTTGGCCAATGCTCAATCCCATACATCCAGTACCAACTGTGTCATCTAGGAATGATTATAGTGCTGCCTCTCTGAAAGCCATCTGTTCTCATCCTCTATGGGCCGATTGACCAATGAAAAATTGAGCATTTTTTAGATTATATACAACTGTGGTTTCTTAGAACTCTCTACATTAAATTTAGATTAGGAACCTTGCAAATAGCTTCTTTTAGTAATAAATTGCCATTAGTGGATAAACTACTAGCCAATGCCCAGCCTACATGGCTCAGGAAGAAACAAGGGTCACAAGTTTTTCTGTAATGCATATAATAGGCCAAGAGCCAAATAGATAAAGTCGCTCTGCAAGTTATATGGATTAAACATTATTATGTTGCATTAAGAATGTGTAAGACCAATACGAATCCAGCTGTTGTCTTTGCAGTTTCGAAATTTTTACATTCAGCTTGGATCACACAAAGTAAAGCTTTGAATATCTGCTCATAGAACCACCTTCCACAATACGTGTATTAAGCGTTGTTTGTAATGTGAGGTGTAACTCTGTAGATGTTGGGAGAGCTGCTTCTTTTAACCGATTTCACACTTTTTTTATCATCTTGTTGATGTGTTTCTGACCTTTTTGTTCGCCTTGACTGAGAATAAACCCTGGGCTAGGAAAATAGGAAGTTCGAGGCATGTGGGCTGCTGAATTCATATCTATAGCATAGATCGCCGCCTAGTGTTGGGTCCGGATGATTGCACATTGTTGTCCTGGAAGAGTCTTCGAAGTATCACGAGATAGGTGGCTCCTCCCCGGGACTACAGTGCGCATGGGCATCGACTCCATCCTCCGATTGTTTTTTTCCGCCATTGGGTTCGGATGTGATTTCGTTAACTCCGGTTCGGAATCGATCAAAACAAACTTTTTTCAGGCCAAAATGCCTTCTTCGAACCGTCGGTATTGTTTGCGTTCGGTGCCCGACTTACTCCAACTCTTCGAGTCGGATATCCGGGGAGTCGTGTGACTCTTCGGGGATCGAGGCCCAGTCGACGCAGCAAGACTTTCGACTGCATGAAGCGGAGTCCGTTCAAGCGCTGTCCCGTGTGTGGATCTAAGTACCCACACATCGACGTCCACCCGGTCTGCAACAAATGCCTGTCGCCGGACCACAACGAGGCCAACTGTATGGCCTGTTCCAGGTTTCGTTCGAAGAAAACCATCAAGCTTCGGCGCGTGGCGCGCCTCGAGGCACGGCGATCGGCTCCAGCACCAGTGGACATCTTCGTCAACTAAGAAGCGGACGAGCAGCAAGTTCAACTTCAAGTTTCACCTCCATCGGTGGTCGTCGAGTCCGACTACGAAGCGGACGCAGAAGGCCAAGACGTGGAGGAAGTCGTCGACGAGGTAGGGGACGACGACGAGGCCTACGGGGCCATGGAAGATAGCTCGGAGGAAGAGCTATACCCCATACGTACTTTTACTAAGGCTCAGGTCGAGGGATCGCCACATGGCCTTACCCAAGACCTTACACCGAGATCCACGGCCCCGCCTTCCGGCCCGGCTACGGACACTTCAGCGGAGCCGCCATTGTCTAAATCGAAACCGAATCTGAAACCAACGGTGTCGACGAAGACAAAGATGGCCGAGACGCCATCGAAACCGAAAACGGCTCAGGAAGAAACAAGGGTCACAAGTTTTTCTGTAATGCATATAATAGGCCAAGAGCCAAATAGATAAAGTCGCTCTGCAAGTTATATGGATTAAACATTATTATGTTGCATTAAGAATGTGTAAGACCAATACGAATCCAGCTGTTGTCTTTGCAGTTTCGAAATTTTTACATTCAGCTTGGATCACACAAAGTAAAGCTTTGAATATCTGCTCATAGAACCACCTTCCACAATACGTGTATTAAGCGTTGTTTGTAATGTGAGGTGTAACTCTGTAGATGTTGGGAGAGCTGCTTCTTTTAACCGATTTCACACTTTTTTTATCATCTTGTTGATGTGTTTCTGACCTTTTTGTTCGCCTTGACTGAGAATAAACCCTGGGCTAGGAAAATAGGAAGTTCGAGGCATGTGGGCTGCTGAATTCATATCTATAGCATAGATCGCCGCCTAGTGTTGGGTCCGGATGATTGCACATTGTTGTCCTGGAAGAGTCTTCGAAGTATCACGAGATAGGTGGCTCCTCCCCGGGACTACAGTGCGCATGGGCATCGACTCCATCCTCCGATTGTTTTTTTCCGCCATTGGGTTCGGATGTGATTTCGTTAACTCCGGTTCGGAATCGATCAAAACAAACTTTTTTCAGGCCAAAATGCCTTCTTCGAACCGTCGGTATTGTTTGCGTTCGGTGCCCGACTTACTCCAACTCTTCGAGTCGGATATCCGGGGAGTCGTGTGACTCTTCGGGGATCGAGGCCCAGTCGACGCAGCAAGACTTTCGACTGCATGAAGCGGAGTCCGTTCAAGCGCTGTCCCGTGTGTGGATCTAAGTACCCACACATCGACGTCCACCCGGTCTGCAACAAATGCCTGTCGCCGGACCACAACGAGGCCAACTGTATGGCCTGTTCCAGGTTTCGTTCGAAGAAAACCATCAAGCTTCGGCGCGTGGCGCGCCTCGAGGCACGGCGATCGGCTCCAGCACCAGTGGACATCTTCGTCAACTAAGAAGCGGACGAGCAGCAAGTTCAACTTCAAGTTTCACCTCCATCGGTGGTCGTCGAGTCCGACTACGAAGCGGACGCAGAAGGCCAAGACGTGGAGGAAGTCGTCGACGAGGTAGGGGACGACGACGAGGCCTACGGGGCCATGGAAGATAGCTCGGAGGAAGAGCTATACCCCATACATACTTTTACTAAGGCTCAGGTCGAGGGATCGCCACATGGCCTTACCCAAGACCTTACACCGAGATCCACGGCCCCGCCTTCCGGCCCGGCTACGGACACTTCAGCGGAGCCGCCATTGTCTAAATCGAAACCGAATCTGAAACCAACGGTGTCGACGAAGACAAAGATGGCCGAGACGCCATCGAAACCGAAAACGTCTGCTCCCCCATCATCGACGTCGTCTTCGGAGGCCTCGAAGCCAAAGAAGGATGTCTGACCATCAACGGCACCGAAAGTGGTCAAGGAGCCCAGCTCACGAAAGGCCGTCGAATCTGTGTCGAGCCAAGCAGTCGACCCGAAGCCCAAGAAGGCAATCGAGGCCGCTCAGGACAAGGCCGTCGAGCCGAAAGCCAAGAGGCCTGTCGACACTAAGTCTACCAAGGGCGCGGAGCCGAAGTCTGGGACCCTGACGCCAAAGGTCAAGGCTGCCGATCCGAAGCCGTCGGCGGCCGTGGTCAAAGATCTCAGCGCACCAGTGAAGGATGCTCCTGCGCCTCGATCGGAGACACAGAAGGCGTCGACGCTCTGGTCTTCCCCTGGAAGCGGACCGAGGCCATCGGTCGGGTTGACGAAACCATCCGCTTCCTTTACGAAGCAGGTCTCGGACTCCCTCAAACGAATTAAGGACAAGGCTTCTGCGTCGGTACCGAAGACACCTTCCGCAGCGAAGCAAGCTGTCCAAACGCCACAGGCTTCGACGCCGATCCTCTTCACGCTACCACCTAAGGTGGCGCCGAAGGCCTTTGCTCCACGGTCGGTGACCACTGACTCGGTGGTGTCGAAGACGACTCCCCCGGCTGGGGGCCTGAAGCATCGACCACACTCTTTATCAGAGCACTCGGAGCAGTTTATCGATGCCGACACCGGGAAGCTGTCGCTTTACAAGAGGAAGATTACAGCATCACAGCCCTTGGAGTCATTTAGGATTCCTCTAAAGCGCAAAAAGCCTGCAGAGAACACACCTGCCTTAATTGAGCCAATTGTTCCACAGACTCTAAGAAGTGCAACACCCTCACCCACCTATTCCGATGGAGAGGATGGGGAAGAGCAGGATGAGGAGTACAATTTTCCTACCAACACGGAGCCTGATGAGCAACAGGACTCGTGGGTGGAGCCAGGTGATCAAGGGGATCAGCGGGCAGCCCTTGACCCTTAGGTGTTGAACATCAAGACGTCTCCCACTGAGGATTCAACAGCATTTCATGCTTTGAGAGGGCAGCTAAGAACCATGATGTTGATATGCATGCTGACCCTGTGGAGGCTGACTTCCTTTTTGACACTTTCTCCACTGCTGAAAAAACTGTGAAAACTCTTCTCATGCTAAAGGGGGTCCTCCGGCATGCTGCGGACATTTTTAAGGAGCCCACAAGGTCAAGGGTAATTAACCCTCGGATTGAGAAGAAATACAGACCGGCACCTGGCGATCCAACATACATAAGGGGCCAGTTGCCGTTGGACACACTATGACACCCTAGAGACCCTGTTGCAACACCTGCCAGATCAGTTCAAGGAGGGAGCTGTGATGCTTGTCCAAGAGGGAAAGCTCATTTCCAACGCTGCTATAAAGTGTGCACTAGACGTTGCTGATACAGCAGCAAGGGCAATCAACACTAGCGTGATGTTGAGGCGTCAGGCTTGGCTCCGAATTTCCGGGTTCAAGCCTGAGATACAGACTACCATCCTCAACCAGCCGGTGAACCCAGACAGGTTATTTGGTCCAGAGGTAGATACCACCCTGGAAAAGATTAAAAAGGATACTGAGACTGCCAAGTCCATGGGGGCTCTCCAGTCCCAGCAGTTTCGAGGGAACACTTTTCGTCGCTCAGGCAATCGAGGTGTTACCAGAGGCCAGATGTCACAGCAGACGCAGTTCAACAAGGGTGGGGCGCAATCATCGTACCCCAAGCAGAGTAGAGGAGGATACCGGGGAAACAGCTCCAAGGGCAGAGGCAGAGGCAACAACCGTTCCCGTTCCTCTGCCACCAACAAACAGTGACTCCCTGTTACTGCCCCCCGACCATCCAACACCTGTCGGGGGCAGACTCCAGCGGTTCCTGTCAGTGTGGAAGTCCATCACCACAGACAGGTGGGTCAGGCAACTTATCCAGTTCGGCTATTGTTTAGAGCTAACAGCCAGTCCACCCAACATGCCCCCAAAACACCGTCCTATGTCACAAGAGCATTTGCACTTATTGCAGCAGGAGGTTCTTGCCATGCTGCAAAAAGGCGCGATAGAGCTCGTGCCAGTGGAAGAAGAAGGCATAGGAGTATATTCCCTGTACTTCTTAATCCCGAAAAAGGACGGGTCACTCAGACCGATTCTGGACCTACGGCCCCTGAACCAGTACATTCTTTCAGAACACTTCCACATGCTAACACTGCAACAGGTTCTTCCATTGCTAAACCAGGGAGACTTCCTCGCAACCTTAGACCTCAAGGATGCTTACTTTCACATCCCACTCCACCCCTCCCACAGAAAATACCTCAGGTTCACCATCCAAAACAGGCATTACCAATTCAAGGTCCTTCCTTTCGGGGTGACCACAGCCCCCAGAGTGTTCACAAAATGTCTGGCGACAGTGGCGGCGCACCTCAGGAGACAGAACGTCCATGTCTACCCTTACCTGGACGACTGGCTTGTTCAAGCAAATTCTGCCCAGCAGTGCGCGACCGACATGTCCCACACCATTCACCTTCTTCACAGTCTGGGGTTTTCACTAAACTATCCGAAGTCGCACCTCCAGCCAGCCCACGTGCGGCAGTATTTGGGCGCGACGATAGACACTTTGGCGGCTATAGCTCAGCCAAACCCAGTGAGGATCGGCAACATCCAGTCGCTAATCCTAAAGTTCAGACCACAACACTCACTTCCTGCGAGAGTGTTCATGCAGTTGATAGGCATGATGGCCTCCTGCATCTTCATAGTCCCGCACGCGAGACTGCATATGCGTCCGCTTCAAGAGTGCTTGGCACGTCAGTGGAATCAGGCTCAAGGGCAATTAAAAGACCTAGTGTTGGTGACCGGTCGGGCATACAGCTCTCTGCATTGGTGGAATCCACACAACCTTTGCAAGGGCCGACCGTTTCAAGAGCCTGTGCCACAGATTATCCTGACGACGGACGCATCTCTCCAGGGGTGGGGAGCTCATGTGCTCCACTACACGGTGCAGGGACTATGGACGACGCAGCAAAAGAAGATGCACATCAACTACCTAGAACTGATGGCAATCTTCATGGCACTCAAGTCATTCAAAGTACATCTGTGCAACAAAGTCGTGTTGATCCGGACGGACAACATGACGGCCATGTACTACATCCAAAAGCAGGGAGGTACACACTCTCCATAGTTGTCTCATCTGGCTCAGAGCATGTGGAAGTGGGCCATTCAGAGGAACATCTTCCTCATGGCGGAACACCTCCCGGGCAAGGACAATCTGATGGCGGATCTGCTCAGCAGGTACAGCCATCAGATGCACGAGTGGGAGTTACATCCATCAGTACTCCGCCCGTACTTCCAACAGTGGGGTCATCCGGAGATCGACCTGTTTGCCACAAGGGAAAACGCAAAATGCCAAAACTTTGCCGCCAGGTTCCCTCACCCACAGTCGCAGGGCAATGCGATATGGATGAACTGGTCAGGCAGATTTGCGTACGCTTTTCCACCAGCACCTCTCATCCCGCTGGTGGCAAGAAAGCTCAAGCAACACTCTATGACGCTCATCCTGGTTGCTCCAACGTGGGCACGCCAACCATGGTACACCACGTTTCTAGAACTCTCCGTGGTACCGCATCAAAGGCTGCGCCTCACACCCAGTCTCTTGACGCAGAACCATGGCGACATTCAGCATCCAGATCCGCAACAGCTCGATCTGGCTCCTGAGGTCTTAAAGTTTGGCTACCTTAATCTGCCTCCTGAATGCATGGATATCATCCGGGAGGCGAGAAAGCCCACTACCCGAGCTTGCTATGCAGCAAAATGGAAGCGGTTTGTCATTTACTGTACTGAACACAATATCAACCCGCTAGATGCATCCATTCCTAATATCATCTGCTATTTGTTACATCTTTACAAATGCAATCTAGCATATGCTTCCATTCGGATACACTTATCCGCCATAGCGGCTTATCTTCAAAACAGGCAGCATCTCTCTGTTTTCAGGGTGCCTGCCATTAAAGCCTTCCTGGAAGGGCTGAAGCGCGTCATCCCTCCCAGGACCCCGCCAGCTCCTGTGTGGAACCTCAACGTGGTCATCACCAGGTTGATGGGCCCACCTTTTGAGCCTCTCCATTCCTGTGAGATTCAATTCTTGACAAGGAAAGTAGCTTTTCTCATTGCCATTACTTCTCTACGGCGTGTTAGTGAGCTGCAGGCGCTCACTGTACAAGAGCCATTTATTCAAATTCATTCCAACAGGGTAGTGCTGCGCACTAACCCTAAGTTTCTTCCGAAGGTGGTGTCGCAGTTTCATGTTAATCAAACCATAGAACTGCCCGCATTCTTTCCAAACCCTGAAACAGTAGCCGAAAGAATGCTCCACACACTTGATGTCAAAAGGGCGTTAATGTACTACATTGACAGGACGAAAGATTTCAGAAAGACACAACAGCTTTGTTGCCTTCTCAGCCCAGCACAAAGGCAACCCCATTTCCAAAGCAGGAATAGCCAGGTGGATCGTTAAGTGCATTCAGATTTGCTATCACAAAGCTAAGCGCACTTTAACGGTCCCCCCCAGGGCCCACTCCACACGCAAATTGGGGGCCTCCATGGCGTTCCTAGGCAATATTCCTTTGGAAGACATTTGTAGAGCAGCCACATGGTCTACACCACATACGTTCACTAAACATTACTGTGTAGATGTGCATTCCAAACAGCAGGCAGCTGTAGGACAGGCTGTTCTCAGAACACATTTTCAAACTTCTGCAACTGGCACGGGCAGCTGCCGTTAGTGGAGGGACTGCTATATATTCTATGCTATAGATATGAATTCAGCAGCCCACATGCCTCGAACTGAATATGCTACTTACCAGTATGCATCTGTTCTTGGCATGTAGGGCTGCTGACATTCATATCGCCCGCCCTCCTCCCCAGCGCCCGTAGCGGTTGCAGACTTCTTCTTCTTACACTTACTCTTAGGCATGGTCATCGTTTACACTATTGCACTCTATCTTTGCCGCAATGGCTAAAAACAATCTGAGGATGGAGTCGATGCCCATGCGCACTGTAGTCCAGGGGAGGAGCCACCTATCTCGTGATACTTCGAAGACTCTTCCAGGACAACAATGTGCAATCATCCGGACCCAACACTAGGCGGCGATCTATGCTATAGATATGAATGTCAGCAGCCCTACATGCCAAGAACAGATCAATACTGGTAAGTTGCATATTCATTATTATGACTAAACTAACTTCTTCCAATGACTTTTACCAGCTAATTCTGTGTATTTTTTAATGTATTTTTAAAGTGTTTATAATTATGTGATTTTACTTATGCAATTATCGATAAATGTTTTACCTTTATTTTATTGTCAGTTGGGAGTCTTCCGAGAATAGTACAAGAATGCCTACTTTGCTGCAGTTAAGATGGCACCATGATCCTTTTGATATGGTGTACATCGTATCACATGACTTGTATACTTTATTGTTTACTGCTTCTACTCTGTGGCAGTATGATCATATATCCTAGCCTTGACCTGTTGTGCACTCGAGGTTTGTGACTCTAGCATTGAATTTCACGCACAGGGTGATGCATGAGTACAGAGTTTAAGCAGTGTGGCCTGTTTATAACAATCTGTTTCAAAACCTTCAACGGTACAGTCTTTTGCATGGAGACGGCCACTGGGAGGTCTGGACCAGTAAGAGAGATCAGCACCTCAGCGAGCCAACCCTTTCCCATCTAGCAACTTCGCTGCGTTGTATTGCTTGTACCGTACCCTAGGATGAGTAAAAAAGGCTAGAGCAATCTATTTCTTTCTTCGATTTGATGAGTTTCTACCCTCACCAATGGGAAAAGAAAGTTGTGCATAAATAAGTCCTGCAACATTCCTGTACTCTAGGACATCTGCATTGGCTCATCCGCCATGTCTGTCTGTCTGCCTTATTCAAAATAAGGGTCAGATGGACCCATGTTTAAAACTCTGCAGGGTGGTAGTGGGAGAAAATGCCCTAATGAACAAGTCACAGTTGTTGTTCACAACTAGTGCAGATGTCCAAGATAGAATCCTGCATATGTACCGCTGTTCTAGTCACTCAATAGTTTGGTTCATGAGTCATAATAAAGTAACTACATTTGTGTAAGGACTCAAAAGTACCAAGCAAGCCCCCGAAAATGATACTTCTAGAAATGAAGGATGTTTGTAAAATGGAGCGTACCTAAACGTTATCACTTATAAAGTTACATCACAAAGGAGAGGCAGTACTTGGGTGTCCATTGCAAGTCAAGGAAGGCCAGAACCATACAAGATTTTCAGGATACTCTCATATCTGAAATATACATATAGTGAACCACAAAAGAAATGATGTACATTTGCATTGCTTATTTTTGAAAAACGGAACCTAGGCTAGGCACCAACTTCTGCATTTAAGCGATTAAGTGCTATATAAAGTCTGTGTATGCCTGGCAGCTTTGAATGTATATAAAAGGAAACCCCAGTTGGTCCTATACTGAGTACTAGAGTTATAAGGGCATTCTTAAAACATTAAAATGAGACACTCTGCTTTAAAATGGTATTTGAATGTTTAGGTCTTGCCTTCTAGACTCCACGTGCACTGTCTGGAGCTAGATGTATTGTTAGCTTACAGAGGGCTTAGAGCAAGTCTTTGGCTCATCATTGGTTTGCTTCATTATCATCTTAATTGCTTGTTTCTTAAACGTCAGGGGTGAGTGCTTATCTTCCTCTTCTGGTTTGTCCTACCTCTGGAGTATTCACACATTAGTGTGTCCTTACACTACTCTTTCAGGTTTGTTAAAGCACTCCACAAGAGTGCATGTGTTTTCCTGTCTTCCAGCTGTCTCCCTAGTGTGGCTGCCCTTCCCTGCTGCTCTCACTTGTCCGCAAGGTATTTGCCTCGCCTTCTGTGATGTGCTCCCTCTCGTGTGATACTCTGACCCATGTTTCTTTCTTGCCCATGTATTTCTCCCCTTCACTCTCCACTGTGGTCTCTCAAGCAATCGACCATTTTTTGAGTGCTCATATACATGATATCTTTGTTTCCCTGTTTCTTATAAATCTGTTTCTCCACCTCGCTTTCTTGCCCTCTCTTCCTTCGTGTTCCATCCAAAGCTGTTGGAGTTTTTTAGTTTTTAGGTCGCAGATAACATGCTCTCTCCAGATGTGCTGAAGCTCTTGTCTTTGATCACAGATCGCTCCGCTCTTTCTCTTGCAGGTTCTCCCCAGAGGTGCTAGGGCTGTGTGCCAGTACAGCTCTCGTTTGGGTCATTATTGAAGTGTTTGCCCTCCTCCTCAGCTTGTACCTGGTGACTGTGCAAAGCGACCTCACAACATTTGACCTTCTTGCCTACAGCGGCTACAAATATGTAGGGTGAGTGTATTGAGGTAGTGAATCTGTCCATCAGGGCCCTTGTCTTAACAACTACATTATATCTTAAAGCATTTTAATCACTAATTCAAGTTCTCTTTTTCACATCCCAAACACCTCATGCCTGCACTGAGTCTTAGAACATTATGTTCTGATCACATGTTGATTACCTTAGCATTTTTCACTGGTGTATGTCCCATTTGTCATTGAGTATTTCTTCTTGTCTCTTAATTGTCTCCTAGGATGATACTTTCAGTTCTTAGTGGGTTGATCTTCGGCACTGATGGATATTATGTCACTCTGGCTTGGACCTCCTGTGCCCTCATGTACTTCACAGTGAGTGTTTTTTTGTTTCTGTATTTAACTAGTTCCTTTAGAAGGAGACCGTGGCTAAGTAATGTAGGTTTGATAACCTGTGTGTACCCGGTGTTGTGTATCCTGTTTACTTGGAAATTCTGCTTCTCCAGTATTGAATCTTTCATAGATTCACATGCTTGAATCATCTCCGTTGTGATGGGAGTCCCATGGTATCCTTATAAGAGTAGTAGATAATAATATAATAGGCTACAATGAAATGAACAGTCACTGCAATAGCCTTCCTTTGTAAAAAAGAACCGAACCGAAGTCATAGCCAGCCAGACGACTGCCCCCCTGTAGAACATGCCCAAGTGAGGCTAAGTTCCTCAGATTTTCTACCGCACAACATGTGACGGAGTCTCCCTGAGCTCTGCTCAGTTGTTTTTTTTCCCTCAAAACTACCAGATCTCTTATTCAAAATGTCCGATTCTTCAAAGAAAGGTCTCTTCAGGTCGTGTGGAACATGCAGTAAGAAGAGGTTACATGTTGAAGATCCCCATAAAAACTGAGTGTTTACTGTCTCTACCCCCAGCATAAAGTAAAGGACTACAAGGTTTGTAGAACTTTCTCTTCCAAACCCCTTAAAGACAAAGAGGGTAGGTTGTTGATTTGGCTGCAGAGACTGAAAAATAAATCTGATGACAAGAAAAGCTCTACCTCACATACCTCTCTGGAAAGATCTATGAGGAGAGAGAGTTCTTAAGAGCCTTCTGAAGATAATAAAGCTTAAGCAAATCCTACAGGGTGCAGCAGGTCCCTCATAAAAAGGAAAGCATCCATTTCCTACCGAGGAGAAAGGCAATGTGACCTCAAAACATGACAAACCCTCTTCAGAGCAATCTATGAAGATTTCAGTCTCTAAAAACAAATTATAAAAAAAATTGTTGTTGATGACACCATCCTCTGGGTCCCTGTCGATGCAGAAATCTTTATTGGGGCATGTTTCCCCTGCGTCATTGCCGGCGATCTTGTCGTAAAAAAACCCATAGTCGACGAAGGTCTCTAATACGCCATCGACGGCTGCTCCTCAGACGATTTCCTGTAGTGACTGCGAAGTTACCCTCACAGCAGACTACTTCCTCGTCTACGTCTTCTCAGTCGACGACTACTTCATCGACTATGTTTGTTCTGTCGATGACCACAACAACGGTTCCCTCATCGACGGCGACGATTATTCAGTCATCGGTTCCTATTAAGTCCTCGTCGACGACACCGAAACCACTGCCGTCAATGAAGCTGACGACACTGTATGCTACACCTGGCCTAAAGTGACCGTTGATGTTACAACTTATACATTATATCAGTAGACGACGTTCTCGTTGACCCAGTCGTTGAGGCTTTTTCTTTAGTATCCTTCATTGGTTTCGCCTTCTTAAACATTTTTGGTAGTCTGATGAAGATGACATGTTTGGCCCTGCTCTCAGTCCCACGTCAAGTATCCGGACGATGTCGAAGATGGCTTTCACACTCCACATACAAAGATGCAATACATGGAACCTTGTGGTGAACCCATGGTCCACCTTCCTGTGGCATTAGTCCAAGAATTGCAAGACATGTTACAGGATTATCTTACTTGTTTTCCTCCATCGACTAGTGAACATCAACCTCCACTGGCAACTCTGCCATGCATGTCTTAGCCTTAGTCTAGAACGTCGCCAGTGACAAATGGTGTTTTACCTTCGCAACAGTATGATAACTCTGATGATGGGAGGTAGAGGAAGGTGAACTTCATGGTACAAGACCAGCTGGCAAAGACTGCTTTCCCATCACCTCAGATAGCGGATTCTCCTCCAGAGGACATTAGCGGCTTTCATACATTGATGGAGAGTGCAGCTTCTTGCTTTGAGTTGTCGATGACTGTCAAACAGTCTGACTGCTTTCTGGTTTTATATAAAGACTTATCTCTGAAGACTGCGAGAGCAATACCTATTCTAGACCATATTTGGGAGGAATGTGTGAAAGTTATGGAAACACCAGCTACATTTATCGCAGCTTTGCCTAGAATAGACAAAAAATACAAGGCTCCTGATGATGCACCAGCTCGTCTGGTAGGACACCCGAAACCAGACTCCTGTAATAACTCAAGCTGCCCAACGGTGGTCAGGTAATCCTTCGCCGCCTGTCACTGCTCCACCTGACAAAGAAGGGAGGTGCCTTGATAATATCGGCAAGAGGTTTACCACCACCTCAGGCACTACTGTGCGTGTGGCCAACGCGCTATCGACGTTCGTAAGATACAAAGTAAGATACGATCCCCAAATGTGGTCCGCTATTGCTCCAAATGTAGACCTCCTTCCTAAGGACAACGGACTGGAGGCGAGAGATTCTTCTAGAAGGCTAAAGATGTGCCTCAGTGATCATTGATGTGTCCATGGGTGTGGCTTCCCTGGCTTTTCATCAGCTCTCTGGAGCAGTTGTCCTTAGCAACAAGGCTAGTTGAGGACAACATTATGCCCTGATGTGCAAAGCAAAATCCTGGATATCCCTTTTGATGGCGATGTGCTTTTCGGTAAGCATATTGATGACGCCTTACAGACAATTAAGGCAGACTGCTAAGGCTTTAGGCACAGTCCAATACAGGAAGACACCCTTTTGTGGAGTCTGTGGTAAAGGGACATATTCATTTTGTGGGGGTTACCAAAAATACCAACCACAGACCTAGAACTCATTTCGCCCTTCCTATCAACATCAGCAGACCTATCGTGCACCACCACTGGCTGCATACTCAACTCGGACATAAACAACCGGTACAGTCCAAGGATACTGTTAGAAAACAGTGACGATGTCCCGGCACCTGCTGCTCTCTCCCCTATTATCCCAGCCGGAGAAACCAGCATCTTACGCCATTTCAGTCAATGGCAAAAATATACCACAGAGAAATGGGTCCCGGATCTAATAGAATATGGCCAGACCCTGGAGTTTATAACAGTACCACTTCCTCATCCACCCCAATAATCTCTACCATCCCCTCTTCGGTTACTCAAGAAGGAGGCATTAGTCATGCTACAAAAAGGAGCCCTAGAAAGGGTACCATGCTTTAAAGGGGAATGGGCTTCTACTCCCGCTTTTTTCTTGTGAAGAAGAAATTGGGAGAATGGATTCTCATTATGGAGTTCAACAAATATCTGCAGAAAAAATCTTTCCGCATGGTAACTCTCCAGTAGATACTGCAATGTCTGAACCATTTGGATTTTCTGTCTAGCCTCGATTTCCAGGATGTGTATTTCCATATTTCTATCCATCCCAAACATCGAAGGTTCCTCCATTTCACTATAGCAGTCCAAAGTCCTCCGACATTGGGTTCGAGGCATGTGGGCTGCTGGATTCATATCTATAGTATAGATCGCCGCCTAGTGTTGGGTCCGGATGATTGCACATTGTTGTCCTGGAAGAGTCTTCGAAGTATCACGAGATAGGTGGCTCCTCCCCTGGACTACAGTGCTCATGGGCATCGACTCCATCCCCAGATTGTTTTTTTCCGCCATTGGGTTCGGATGCATATTTGATCACTCATCTTCGGAATCGATAGAAACTTCTTTTCGGCCCAAAAGCTTTTCCTATAGCGTCGGTATTGTCTTGCGTTCGGTGCCCCGCTCTGTTCCGGCTTAGTTCCCGAGTCGGACATCCAGAGGAGTTGCGTGGCTCTTCGGTGCTCGAGGCCCAGTCAACGCAACCAGACTTATTCGACGACACATCATGGAACGGAGCCCGTTCAAGACATGTCCCGTGTGCAACTCGAAGTATGACCACATCGATGTCCACCCGGTGTGCAACAAGTGCCTGTCGCCGGATCACGATGAAGCCAACTGTATGGCTTGTTCTCGTTTTCGCTCCAAGAAGACGATTCGACTTCGGCGCGTGGCGCGCCAGGAGGCCCAGCAGACGTCCCCTGACCCGGTGAACATTTTCGAGGGGGAAGAAGCAGACGAGCAGGACGATCAAGAGCCGATTTCAACTCCAGCGGCAGAGATCGACTCCAACTACGACGCAGACGTCGAAATGCTAGACACAGAAGACGTCGTCGGCGAGGTAGGAGACGACAATGAGGCCTGTGGGGCCACCGAAGATAGCTCAGGTGAAGAGCTATGCCCCGTTCGAACAATAACTAAGGCTCAGGTCGAGGGATCGCCACATGGCCTTACCCAAGATCTTGCACCTGGATCCACGGTCTCGCCTCCGGGCCCGGCTACGGACACTTCTACGGAGCCGCCATTGGTCAAATCGAAACCGAAAGTGAGAGCTTCGGTCTCGACAAAACAGAAAGTGGTAGAGGCGCCGTCGAAACAGAAAGCGCCTGTCGCCTTGGTCGGCTCCACGTCTTCAGACCTGTCGGTGCAGTCTAAGCCTAAGAAGGTTGTCGAACCGGTGAAGTCGCTCAAGGGCGTCGAGCCGAAGACTGGGCCACCGAAACCGCTTGTCAAGGCCGCCGACCCGAAACCGTCGGCGCCGAAGGCCGTCGACACAGACAGAGGACTCGGAGCTCCGAAAGCTGTCGATCCTGCACGTCGGCCCGAAAAGGCCAGAAGCACTGTCGCCCTCGATTCTGCACATGGTGGTGGATCGAGAACACCTGTCGGGTCGACGAAACCGTCCGCATCCTTCACGAAGCAGGTGTCGGACTCGTTGTAACGCATCAAGGACAAGGCTTCCGCTGTCGAACCGAAGGATGCTTCCATCCCGAAGCCAGCAGCCAAGCCGCAAAAGTCGACGGCGCCGATCCAGTTCACGCTGCCGCCGACCGTGGCGCCGAAGGCATTCGCGCCCCGGAAGGTCGTCGACGCACCCATGAAGGTGTCCACGGGCCGAAGCCTACTCCTGCAGTTGTAGGCACAAAGCATCGACAACCCCTACTGGAGGAGCAGTCGGAACAATTTATCGACGCCGACACCGGTAAACTTTCCATCTACAAGCGAAAGATCACACCGGCACAGCCTATGGAGTCCTACACAATTCCTTTGAAGAGGAAAAAGGCTTCTACGTATTCCCCAGTTCTTGTTGAACTGATAACTCCACGTGCTCAGGACACTGATCCACTCTCGCCCATTTACTCAGATGTGGAAGCTGGGGACGGGGACGATGAGGAGTACAACTACCCTGCCGACACTGATCCGGAGGATCACCATGACACATGGGCAGATGCTGGGGACCCAGGGGATCCGCAAACTGCCCCGGACACTCAAGTATATACTGTCAAAACCTCCCCTACAGAGGATTCTGCGACATTTAATGCTCTAATTGAGGGCAGCTAATAATCACGACGTCCAGCTGCATGCTGACCCTATTGAAGTGGACTTTCTATTTGATACCTTTTCCATCTCTGAAAAGACTGTCAAGACTCGGCCAATGCTGAAGGGTGTCTTGAAACATGCTGCAGACATTTTTAAAGAACCCACACGTGCCAGGGTTATAAACCCCAGAATTGAAAAAAGTACAAGCCGGCACCAGGCAACCCTACCTACATCAAGGGCCAGTTGCCGTTGGACTCCCTGGTTGTTTCTAATGCCCGGAAGAGGGCAAATTCACAGACTACTGGTGATGCTCCTCCCCTTGCTAGAGGCATCAGGGAAGAGGGTGGCGGCTCAAGCGGGCAATATCTGGCGTATTTCTAACACGCAGGCGCTCTTGGCCAGATATGACAGGGCACACTATGATACACTTGAAACCCTGTTACAACACTTGCCAGATGAGTATAAGGAGGCAGCAGAGATGCTCATTCAGGAAGGGAACCTCATCTCAAATGCTTCTATTAAGTGTGCACTGGACGCAGCAGACACCGCGGCCAGGGCCATTAACACAAGTGTAATGTTGCGGCGTCAGGCCTGGCTCAGAATCTCCGGGTTCAAACCGGAGATACAGACCACCATCCTCAATCAGCCTGTAAATCCTGATCACTTATTTGGACCTGAGATGGACACCACCCTGGAAAAAAATCAAGAAAGACACCGAGACTGCGAAGTGTATGGGGGCTCTCCAGTCCCAGCAGTTCAGGGGTAGTACTTTTCGTCGCTCAAGCAATAGAGGTGTTTCCAGAGGCCAGATGTCCCAGAAAACACAGTACACTAAAAGTGGTGCACAAACCTCTTACAACTAGCAGAGTAGAGGCCGATATCGCGGCAACAGCGCCAAGGGCAGAGGTCGTGGAAACAATAACTCCCGATCCGCCGCCGCCGCCAACAAACAGTGACGCCTTGTCACTGCCCCCCGTCGGGGGGAGACTCCCAACAGTTCCTGCCAGTCTGGAAATCCATCACCACAGACAGGTGGGTCAGGAAACTTATCCAGTACGGTTATTATCTGGAGTTAACATCCACTCCACCCAACATCCCCCCCAAAGCAACGTCCTATGTCAACAGAGCATTTGCACTTATTGCAGCAAGAGGTGCTCGTCATGCTGCAAAAAGGGGCAATCGAGCTCGTGCCAGTGGAACAAAGAGGCTCGGGAGTGTACTCCCTGTACTTCTTGATCCCAAAGAAAGACGGGTCCCTGCGGCCCATACTAGACCTCAGGCCCCTAAACCAGTACATTCTCTCAGAACACTTTCATATGCTCACGTTGCAGCAGGTTCTTCCGTTGCTCAATCAAGGGGATTTCCTCGCAACATTAGATCTAAAAGACGCATATTTTCACATTCCACTACATCCGTCACACAGAAAATACCTCAGATTCACCATTCAGAATCAGCATTAACAATTCAAGGTCCTCCCTTTCGGAGTGACCACAGCGCCCAGGGTGTTCACAAAATGCCTGGCGACAGTGGCTGCGCACCTCAGGAGACAAAACGTTCACGTCTACCCTTATCTGGACGACTGACTTGTCCAAGCAAAGTCGGCCCAGCAGTGCGCTGCCAACATGTCCCACACCATTCACCTTCTTCACGATCTGGGATTCTCACTGAATTATCCAAAGTCACACCTTCAGCCCACCCATGTGCGGCAGTATCTAGGCGCGACAATAAACACTCTGGCAGCCACAGCACAGCCAAATTCACTAAGGATCAACCGCATTCAATTGCTGATCCAGAAATTCAGACCGCAACACTCGCTTCAGGCACGAGTGTTCATGCAGTTGATAGGCATGATGGCCTCCTGCATCTTCATAGTCCCGCACGCGACAGTTGAAAGACCTAGTGTTGGTGACCGGTCGGGCATACAACTCTCTGCATTGGTGGAATCCACAAAACCTTTGCAAGGGCCGACCGTTCCAGGAGCCTCCACAGATCATCCTAACAACGGACGCTTCTCTCCAGGGTTGGGGAGCTCATGTACTCCACTACACAGTGCAGGGACTATGGACAACTCAGCAAAAGAAGATGCACATCAACCACCTAGAGCTGATGGCAATCTTCCTGGCAATGAAGGCATTCAAGATACATCTGTGCAACAAAGTCGTGTTGATCCGGACGGACAACATGACAGCCATGTATTGCATTCAAAAGCAGGGAGGTACACACTCTCCACAGTTGTCTCATCTGGCTCAGAGCATGTGGAAGTGGGCCATTCAGAGGAACATCTACCTCATGGCGGAACACCTCCCGGGCAAGGACAATCAGATGGCGGACCTGCTCAGCAGGTACAGCCACAAAATGCACGAGTGGGAGATACATCCATCAGTGCTCCACCCGTACTTCCAGCAGTGGGGTTATCCAGAGATAGACCTGTTCGCCACAAGGGAAAACGCCAAATGCCAAAGCTTTGCCGCCAGGGTCCCGCACCCACAGTCGCAGGGCAATGCGATATGGATGAACTGGTCAGGCAAATTTGCGTACGCTTTTCCCCCAGCACCTCTAATACCGCTGGTGGCAAGAAAGCTCAAGCAACACTCTATGACGCTCATCCTGGTTGCTCCAACGTGGGCCGGCCAACCATGGTACACCACGTTTCTAGAACTTTCCGTGGTACCGCATCAAAGGCTGCACCTCACACCCAGACTTTTGACGCAGAGCCATGGCGACATTCAGCACCCAGATCCGCAACAGCTCAACCTGGCGATCTGGCTCCTGAGGTCTTAGAGTTTGGCTACCTCAACTTACCTCCTGACTGCATGGATATCATACGGGAGGCAAGAAAGTCCACCACCAGAGCATGCTACGCAGCAAAATGGAAGCGGTTTGTCATTTATTGCGTGGACTACAACATTGACCCACTTGACGCGTCCACGCACAACATCATTTGTTATCTGTTGCATCTTTACAAATGCAATCTGGCATATGCTTCCATTCGGATACATTTATCCGCCATAGCGGCTTATCTCCAAAACAGGCAGCATCTCCCCCTTTTCCGAGTGCTTGCCATTAAAGCTTTTCTAGAGGGGCTCAAACGAGTCATTCCTCCCAGGACTCCACCTGCTCCTGAATGGAATCTTAATGTGGTACTCACCCGACTGATGGGTCTACCTTTTGAGCCTCTACATTCATGCGAGATTCAGTTCTTAACATGGAAAGTGGCTTTCCTTATAGCCATTACGTCACTGCGACGTGTTAGTGAGCTCCAGGCGCTCACTGTTCAAGAACCATTCATACAGATTCACTCCAACCGGGTGGTGCTGCGCACTAACCCTAAATTTCTTCCAAAGGTGGTTTCGCAGTTCCATGTCAATCAGACTATTGAACTGCCTGTGTTCTTCCAAAATCCAGAGACAGTGGCTGAAACAATGCTCCACACTCTTGACGTCAAACGAGCTTTGATGTACTACATTGATAGGACCAAATATTTTAGGAAGACGAAACAACTCTTTGTTGCCTTTTCTGCCCAACACAAAGGCAACCCCATTTCCAAGGCAGGTATAGCCAGGTGGATCGTTAAGTGCATTCAGATTTGCTATTAAAAGGCTAAGCGCACTAACGATCCCCCCCAGAGCCCACTCCACCCGTAAATTGGGGGCCTCCATGGCTTTCCTTGGAAATATCCCTTTAGAAGACATTTGTAGAGCAGCCACATGGTCTACCCCACACACATTTACGAAACACTACTGTGTAGATGTGCACTCCAAGCAGCTGTAGGGCAGGCTGTTCTAAAGACACTTTTTCAAACATCTGCAGCTGGCACAGGCGGCCGCCGCTAATGGAGGGACTGCTATATATTCTATGCTATAGATATGAATTCAGCAGCCCACATGCCTCGAACTGAATATGCTACTTACCAGTATGCATCTGTTCTTGGCATGTAGGGCTGCTGACATTCATATCGCCCACCCTCCTCCCCGGCGCCTGTAGCGGCTGCAGAATTTACACTTACTCTTAGCATGGCCATCGCTCACATTGTTACACTCCATCTTCGCCACAATGGCTAAAAACAATCTGGGGATGGAGTCGATGCCCATGAGCACTGTAGTCCAGGGGAGGAGCCACCTATCTCGTGATAATTTCGAAGACTCTTCCAGGACAACAATGTGCAATCATCCGGACCCAACACTAGGCGGCGATCTATGCTATAGATATGAATGTCAGCAGCCCTACATGCCAAGAACAGATGCATACTGGTAAGTAGTGTGAGAAGTTGGCCTGATACAAAGTGTTCACTAGAATAGTGAACATTATATATCAGTCCAAACAACCCTTATTGATGATTGGTTGTAAGTCAACCTGATAGACCAGCTATCCTAGTAGCATGGACACGTGCAGTCTTTAGGCTAAACTCTAGAGGGCGTGTTAAGCCAGCTGTTTTACCATCACATTTACCCCTTGAACACCAAGTGAAAGGACACCACACAAGTTGTTATGAAAAATAAAGTATATTTATTTATAACAAGACTACCCTGGCTCTTTATGAGACAGGGAGCTAAGCACACAACAAAACTCTTAAAGAAATACTTAAAGTCGCACAATTTACACAAATGCCCGAGGGGCACGAAAAACCATATACTACAAAAGTGGAATGCGAATTACTAGCAGGTAAGTAACTATTCTCATAAGCTTTAGGATCGCTAGGACTGTACTACTGAACCTTTAGATTACGAGCAGGAGGCCTAGGGACGTCGTGTGCAGAGTGGGAACTCTCACGCGTAAGGCGGGAAAAAGTCTATGGAGGCTAGTAAAAGCAAAGTTAGTGTTCTCGGGCGAACCCGACTAGGTAGAGCTGAAACGACAAAGGATCCTGACACTTAGATAGTTAAGCTATGCTGGGGCACCGAAATGCTTAGGTTACCTAGCCCAGGGGCTGCGGCTGCATAGGTCTGAAAAGACGTCGGGAATCCTCGTTGCAGTCTATGGAGCCTGAAAGAAGAAGTTGCTGGCAGGCGACCAGTGAAGAAGTTCGTGGTGCTCCAAGCCTGGATCGATGAAGGAGACCTGTAAGCAGAGGGGACCAAGTTCTGAATCACTAGCCAGTGATTAGGTGGGCACCAGAGTGGCACCGGACGAAGTCACCTCGACCAGGTGAGTGGGCGACGCTGGACTCTGCAGTCTCTCGGACCAGGAGGCGTTGTGGGCGACCAGGCTGGAGGTGCGAGCTGTCCCACGGAGGTATCTGCTGTCGACGTCGCTGGACCCAGGATTGGGGCAACAACTCTTGGCAAATGCAAGCCCACGCGGTGGACTCAAGATGGCGTCTGGAGTGGACCAGGAGGGTCCGGGGTGCTCCTCTGTTGGAGGGGAGCAAGGGCCAGTCTGGAGCAACCAGACCAGCGGTGTTGTCGTAGTTCGTCATCAAAAGGGCCACTAGCCAACGGGCAAGTGACCTGGACAACGCGGTGAGCAGCAAAGAGCAGAAGGGCCCCACGCAGATCTCGTGGATGCAAGGGGGCTGTACTTCGGTGCTGGAGCTGCTCAGGGTTGGGGCTTCTCGGACCCCAAAGCACTTAGGCGAGGGTCACTCGGTGGTCGTGCTGGGCAAGCGTCGTGCAGTCTTGAAGATGGCCGGTCCCTCGGGGTCTCGTCACACCCACGAATCTCAGCTGGGCTGATGATGCAGGTAGAGGTCAGAGGTGCCAGGGAAGCTGGTTCTCGTCGAGCTGGGCAGTCTTGATCCGGAGGAGAGACTTACAGCAAACCGCGATGCTTGGATGGTGCCTGCGGGTGCAGGGTGACTACTCCTTAGTCACAAGGGAGAAATCTTAGGAAGAAGTCTTGAGTTCCTTTCGTAGAAAGTAGTTTCAGGATTCAAAGATGATCTGATTTGGAAGGGGGCCTGCTCCTACCTTTATCCTGAGAAAGGGGGCTGGCACGCGACTAAGTCCTGCCCTATGGGTGGGACTAGGAGGGGGGTGGTCACACCCCTCTCCTTTGCCGGGCTTTTCCCCAGATCAGGGGCTGGAGTGCCCCTGGAACTGGTTCAAGCCGGCCTATGCATAGTGAGCACCGGGGTGCCACTTGCAGTCACCTTCCTCTAAAGCCCTGCCTACCTGGGATACACAAAATCCTGTCTGGGATGGTGCTGGCACCGCCCCTGACAGGAAACCCTTTGTCCAGGCCTCCGTTGCTGGGAGGACTCCCAGCAGCAGGAGGGCAGACTTGTGTCTCGGTGGCAGCATCCATTTTGTGGAGCTGAGGCTTGAGTTAACTTTAACCGGGGTTACAGCTACATACATGTCGTGTCCCTCTAGAAGGGTGGAATGCTAACCCCGTCGCCAGAATTGGCGAGGGGTTAGTATTCCAATTCGTATGACACCTTACTCGACATGTTTTGATAAAGCGATACCAGAGTTGGCATATAACCGCGAGGATTATAATGCACTTAAGAGTATATGGTATGCGATATCATGGAAACGGCTAAGGGATGGATCCCGAAAGCCGCAGACAGGCCCAGCTCATGCCAGAGCACCATCTCACACGATTCCAAGCACTCTGCCTTCAGGATTGGTAAGGCCTGCCATAGGAGTGACTGATAGGAATACATGTGTCCATTTTAGGGTTAGATATAGGTATACTATATCTAAAGCAAAGGGTGATTACACCACCTTGCCCCAGCTGTCGTGCAGCCAGTTGTGTCAGATTTGGATGGTCAGCCAGGGGTGGCATAATACATGCTGCAGCCCCTGGTAGGCCCTGGGTACACCTATGCCCTGGGTACCTAAGGTACACTGTACAGGGACTGATAAGGTGACTCAGTATCCAATTAGATATGTACCTAAGGTACATGGAATCCATTTTACAGAGAGAGCAGTAGGCCTGGGGTCCTGAATAGCAGGGCCCCAGGTCAACTAAGTCAGAAAACCAGCAAAACACCAGGCAAGACGTTGGGGGCAACCATAGTCAGGGATCTACCTTCCTACAAGTAGCATATGCAATACCCTCCAAAACAAGATTCTTTTCCACAGAAAGACGAAACACCAAACTATTGTTAGCTCACAGTCGGCAAAAGAGTCTGAATCCTCAAATCCTTTCTTGGCATGATGTCCACAGCCATCCTCATGGTTTTCCATCCATGTCTCAGGATGTTGGACAAGTAATGGTTTCAGGTGACCTGTTCATTCGAGGACATTATTCAGATCACTCTGGTCATGAAAAGAGCACTTCTTGGTGGCAACCCTCCAGCAATCTTTCTTTGGGCCTGACCTTCCTCTCTCCACTTCCAAAGGTCCTCCTGACCACGGTTGCTTCATTGGAAGGATCGGGGACCACCTTCAAGTAAGCGGTAAATGTAGTCTCCCTCTCCCTCTCCCTCTCCCTCTCCCTCTCCCTCTCCCTCTCCCTCTCCCTCTCCCTCTCCCTCTCCCTCTCCCTCCCCCTCTCCCTCCCCCTCCCCCTCCCCCTCCCCCTCCCCCTCTCCCTCTCCCTCTCCCTCTCTCTCCCCCTCTCTCTCCCTCCCCCTCTCTCCCCCTCTCCCCCTCTCATTTTTTTTGAGGGCTTGCTCCGCTGCCATCTGCGCCACATGCCTTGGGCCAAGGATTTTAGCAGGAGCGACTGTTGTGCATGATATATATGTATGTGTATATATATGTATGTGTATATGTATATTCACTGAAAAAACATAGGTTTCAGGCCTGATATAGTTGGGAATTAGCATTTAAAAAAACCTTAGAAATTCACTGAAAAAACTGCAGGTTTTATGGGTGTTATAGTTAGCTGGACATTTCACTCGTACAAACACATTCAAATTTATATCTCTCGCGCCCGCAATCCCCTGCTGATAATGTCACATATTATATCATTCATGACATGGTCAGTGACATCACTGATGACATCATCCAGTGGATGTGGTTTGCTTCGTTATTTAAATATGTATTATATATCTAGCAATTTGCATTGAAGAATGAGTGGATATATAAATATCTGAATGGAGGATTTAGTAGCAGTGTGATTGACTGTTTACTTGACTAATTTAACCCCTTCGGTGCTCATGACATAACGGTTCCGTCATGAGCTACGGTTGAGCTGTGCTCATGACGGAACCGTTCCGTCATGACCACGCCCGTTTTCATTAGGGCTAAGCACCGGAGGGGGAAACGCGGCCGCACGCAAGGGGTTAAAGTGTCTCTCTAAATATATTGGATAGTGACTAAACTGTGAACATCTGTATCACTTTGTCAGTTGTTGTAAAAACGACTTCTTCAGTTGGTTACTAGCTATTTGAAAGTCTATATTAGTTATTGATTAGTTAACTGAGTATTTGTATGGGAGAGTGAATGTGTATGTGGTTCAGTGGGAGGTGTGTGACTGCCCAAAGATGTGTGAATAGTTGATTTATTAGGTATATGACGTTAAGTCTACATGTTATAACAGTTGTTTGGGTGAGTGAATATCTTTATGGGTGTGGTGATGAGCAAATAAATCTCTTAATGGTACATGTCCAACAAAGTAGAAAAATAAAAGGCAATGTATGTGTCAGTTGTTGCTTATAAATAAGTATACATAAGACTCAGTGATTGTATGTGTGACTGTATGGATAACTGTATACTTGTAATAGTGATTTTATAACACACTAAGTATAATTTACCATTTATATGAATAGATGAAGTGGTGTTGGTATTAGTGTATAGCTAAGTAAATGTAAGTATGATCCATTGTTTGCATAAGTGAATAGGATGACTTTATAAGTGAATAGGATGTGTGCTGGTGTGTAATGTCGTTCTGTAGTAGGGGATCGCTGTTATAGTCCTAATCTAGTGAATAGTCCCGCTCATGTGCGGGGACCCCGGAGCAATCAAAAATAATCTCTTAAGCGGTCTTCTTTGCAGCAGTGCATAGACACTCAAGAAAGAATTAAAGACAGATAATGCAGCCTATACATGCAAGGCTACACTGTCCAGTACTTCAACTAGAAATGCAAAGGATATTCCACCAATATCACATTTAAACCTGTCTGCCAGGTTTCACCATGGAAAACACCCCCCCACACCCCCCCTTCACCAAATCCTTGGAATGATAGAGAGGAAGGACAGGACAGACAAGCCCCCATAGGCTGCCATTATGTGGCTTAAAAAGGGATACCGTGCCTTTAAGGAAACTTTCCAGAACTCTCCTGGTATCCCAGAATGCACAGCAACTCCCTCCACTTTCAGTTCTTTTTTCCGGCTCCTGCTAGCCGGACCCTGGAGCATTGAGCTCTCCCTCTTTTTGCTTTATTTCTACAATTTGTGCACTTTTAAAGTGTTAGAGTGTATTCACTCGATGTGTTTTTGCCTTTTCTAATCTTTGCTGGAGTTTTCTGGTGTTTTTTGCTACTCTTTTATCAAATATGCCTGCCTTATTTGATAAATGTCCTGAGTGCTCCAGGAAAAAGGCAAAATCTGATCTTCACAGGGTTTGTACCCTGTGCCTGCCTTCTTCCCATGTTCCTGAGGAGTGTGATATTTGCCTCCAGTTCTCTAAAAGGACCCTGAAGGACAGGGAGAAGACCAGGCTCCAAGGCTTGGAGCAGAGAAGGCAGAAAGGACAAGGTGGGTCTGGGCATGAAGGGGCTCCTTCCTCTGCCCGTACGCAGGCCTCTGGGGGGCTCCCCAGGAAGGAGAAGGCCAGAAAACGCCACCGGTCGACGTCGATAGCCTCGGCGTCGAAAGGAATGACCACAGTCTGTTCCCCGTCTCCCCAGGGCTCTGGGTCGAAGCGCCGTCGACGATCGACGTCGAGGACTGATTCGTCGTCGAGCCATCATCGACGTCGTGAGGGGTCAGGACGCCGGCGCTCGCCGTTGAGGCGACACCGCCGGTCACCATCGACGTCGACACGTAAGTCAACGACGTCGAGACTGAGGTCGTCGACGCCGAGGAGATCGCTGTCGAGGGGGTGATCGACGTCGAGGCACCAACTGTCGACGTCGAAGCGACGACCATCGACGCCGAGCAGGCGCTCGTCGATGTCGAGGAGGCCTTCGTCGACGTCATGGAGACGCACGTCGAAAGGACGTTCAGCGTCGAGGAAGAAGCCTAGACGGTCTAGGACCAGGACGGTGTCCTCTACTTCAGCGAGCCCACGGTCGCGGCGGCAACGTCGCTCGTCAACGAATGGTAGAGCCTCGAGATCACCACCTTCTGGTCAGAAGAGGAAGAGAAGGAGAGTGGGGAAGTCTCCGGGCTCGGAGTACTCTCAAGTCTACTCACCCTCCCATCCGAGGTTGCCTACACCGCCTCCGTTACCAAGGGGTCTGCCTCCACGTACCCCGACTCCTCCTCCACTGCCTCCACCCCCTACACCACCACCGGTGCCGCCTCATCTGCCTACTCTGCCTCCTCCACTGGCTCCGGCGAGGTCTGTCTCGCTGCATTTACCGACGCCGCCTACGGGGCTCCCTCAACCTAGGCTCTCGGTCAGGCCTCCACAGCGCCCTCCTGTCCGGCCCGCGGACCGACCGAGGCTGTGGAGATTGAGATCTCGCTCCGGACAGAGAGATAGGTCCAGGAGTCGCCGTCGCTCGTCTACACGATCCTGACGGCGCCGTAGGAGGGACAGGTCTAGGTCCCGCCACACGGATTCATCTAGTGCCAGGGACTATTCACCGACCCTGTCTGACTCCCCTCGGACGAGGGTGTCCCCGATAGATGACCTTTTCTCCTTCCAGGAGGTATTGCTGCGAGGAGCGGCGAAGCTGGGCATCACACTCACTGTGCCCACACCCTCGACGTCTGTCATATTCGAGACACTGCACAAGAAGCAGTTATCTCGCCCATTGTTGCCGTTGGTGCCAGGGTTGGTTGAACCCGCCACGGAGCTCTTCCTCACCCCTGCGGTGACTAGGTCAGCGCCCTGAACGCTCCAAAAGAAGTATCGGGCCCCCGACTCGGACCCAGCGTTTCTGCGCTTGGACCCTGCGCCGGACTCAGTGATTGTGACGGCGGCGATGAAACACGCCACCACCCCGTCATCGACAGTGCCTCCTGACAGAGAGCCGCTGAATGGATTCGGCGGGCAGGAAGGTCTGCGGGTCGGCCGCCACGGCTATGACGGCTGCTAGTGCCTAAGCCTTGATGGGCCGTTATGATCAGTCCCTATGGGAGTCCCTCACACGGTTCGTGGAACTCCTTCCCCGGGACAACAGGGAGGATTTCCAAGAGATCATGAATGAAGGACTCATGGTGTCCAACCAAGTGATCGGATCGGCTGCGGACTCCTCCCTCCTGGCAGCCCATGGGTACTGTCATGGGGTCAACCTGAGGCGCCACGCCTGGCTGCGTCTGACATCCTTGAAGCCCGAGGCGCAGCAGAGGGTGGCCAATCTACCTTTCTCTGTCGAGGCACTGTTTGAAAAACATGCGGACGAGGAGATGGCCCGCATGAAGGCGGAGGCTGAGACCTTGACGGCTGTCGGGCTTGGAAAAGCCGAAGGAACAGAAGAAGACCTTCCGCCCGTTCCAGAGACGGTACGGGGCGCAAGGTAGAGGGCAAGGTCGGCAGGCTGGACAACAGCAGCAGCAACAACAATTCCAGCGGCGCCCGTTCCAAAAGCGCCAGAGGGGCCGAGGTGGTCAGCAGTTATCATCCGCGACCAAAGGCCCCGGCTGGGTCTAGGCCTTGAGGTGCTTCTTCCCCCTCATCCGTTACCCGCTCCGGTGGGGGGAAGCATCCAACATTACCTGGCAGAGTGGAGAAACATACTCAAGACAAGTGGGTGCTGAATATTGTTTGCAATGGATACAGTCTTCGGTTCACCAGTCCGCCTCCAGCTGTTCCACCGGTGGGCTCGCAGTTCCAGCTGCGCGAGCTCCAGGCGGAGGCCGACACCCTGTTTAGAAAAAGGGCGATAGACGTCCCTCTGTCTCAAAGGGGAAAGGGCCTTTACTCACGCTTCTTCCTGGTGCGGAAGAAGGACAAGAACGAGTTCAGGCCCATTCTGGATTTGCGACAAGCAAACAAGTGGATTCGCAGGGAAAAGTTTTGCATGCTGTCTTTCCACCAGATTTACCCTTAGCTGCAAAGGGGAGACTGGCTTTGCGTGATAGATCTGCAAGATGCGTACTTCCATGTGCCCATTGCACGGAAACACCGGAAGTTCCTGCGCTTCCTTGTCGGCGCCAATCACTATCAGTACACCGTACTACCGTTTGGACTGAAGTCTGCACCCAGGACGTTTTCAAAGTGCATGGCAGTTGTGGCAGCGCACCTGCGCAAGAACAAGGTGTTTGTCTACCCATACCTGGACGACTGGTTGATCAAAGCCTCCACCTTCCAGGAAGCACATTTGCACTTAAACAGGATGGCCGTCCTTCTGAATCGGCTGGGGTTGCACATAAATATGTCCAAGTCTGTTCAGATTCCGGTCCAGTGCCTGCAGTCCTTGGGAGCCTCCATCAATACGCTGTCAGCAAGCGTGTCTCCTTCAGGGAAGAGACGCTTATCACTCCATCGGAAGGCTCAGGCTCTCATAGCTGCTCCATCTACAACAGTGAGGACGGTGTCTTCTCTACTGGGATCGATGGCCTATTGTATCTTCCTCACCCCACATGCGCGCCTCACATGAGGCCGCTGCAGGAATGCTTGGAGTACCAATGGGGCCAGAGGAAAGGGTGCTGGGACGACAGGATCCAGTTGTCTCTTCATGCACAGCAGTCCCTGAGATGGTGGTGCTGGGCAGAGAATCAACTCAGAAGGGTGCCTGTCCACAAGGAAATCCCGACTCAGACTATCGTGACGGATGCGTCTCTCCAGGGTTGGGGAGCGCATTCAGACCATCTACAGATCCAGGGAACGTGGTGTCCGGCGGAGTCCACGTATCACATCAATTTCCTGGAACTCAGAGCGGTTCACTTGGCACTGAAGGCCTTACACCCGTCCTTCCAGACCGACTCCTTGCTTGTACAGACGGACAATACGACCACGATGTATTACCTCAACAAGCAGGGGGGCTCAAAATCGCGCACACTGTCACAGGAAGCGCAGGCGATCTGGTACTGGCTGCTGGCCAGAAGACTAACGATAACGGCGACTCATCTGCCCGGTGTGCAGAATGTTCAAGCGGACGCCCTCAGCAGACTTCTTCAGGAAAAACCACGAGTGGGTCATAAACGACGAGGTACTAGGCGACGTCTAAGCCATATGGGGCACTCCAGACGTGGATCTGTTCGCCACCGCCGAAAGCAGCAAATGCCGCGACTTTGCCTCGAGGTATTATCAGCCGGGGACTCTGGGGAATGCGTTATGGATCAGCTGGTCGAACAGCTTTCTGTACGCTTTTCCACCCATTCCCCTGATTCCGGCGGTGCTCATCAAGCTGGCCCAATCCCGGCGCGGATGATCCTCATTGCTCCGGAATGGCCCAGGCAGTGGTGGTTCACCGACCTGCTTCACCGGTCAATCCTGCCTCATCGGCGGCTGCCGTGTCGGCCGGACCTTCTCACGAAGTTCGGGGGGCAGATGGTGCACCCCAACCTCTCGTTGTTGAGTTTGGCGGCATGGCTCCTGAGATAGTGCAATATGGCCACTTGAATCTTCCTGAGGATTGCATGGACATATTGAAGGAGGCTAAGAACCCATCGACTAGGACCTCTTATGCTTACAAATGGAAGAGATTGTGCATCTGGTGCATGTCTAAGAAATATGATCCGACGACCTGCAAGGAGGATGTTATCCTTCCATACCTTCTGCATCTAGCTCAGTCTGGACTTAATTTCCATTCCAGTAAGGTTCATCTGGCTGCATTGACTGCGTACAGGAAATGCCCTTCGCAGACGTCCTTCTTCCAGATCCCTGTGATTAAGGATTTTTTGGAAGGGTTAAAGAAGGTGTTTCCTCCTGTTCGGCTTCCTTCGCCTGCATGGGAACTAAATGTGGTGCTGTCCAGGCTGATGAAGGAACCTTTCGAGCCTATCCACAAGGCTTCGCTACAGCATCTGTCTTGGAAGGCGGCGTTCCTAGTGGCCATTACATCGGCCCACAGGGTGAGTGAGATTCAGGCATTGTGTTGCCAAGAACTTTATACTGTGTTTCATGCTGCTAAGGTTGTGATGGGTACTCCCCTTAAGTTCCTTCCCAAGGTGATTTCTGATTTTCATGTTAATCAGACTAACTTTACCGACTTTTTCCAGAATACTTCCACTCCAGCGGAAAGGTCTCTTCATTCCCTGGATGTCAGAAGGGTGTTAAAATTCTTTGTGGATAAAACTAAAGACATTCGTAGATCCGACCAATTGTTTGTCAACTATGGGTTGGTTACGACTGGTCTGGCTACTTCGAAGCGATCTTTCTCTAGGTGGATTGTGTCTTGTATCCAGCTCTGTTATCAGAAAGCGAATAAGACCTTAGGGGGGTAAGCCTAAGGCTCATTCCACCAGGGGCAAAGCAGCTACTACAGCTTTGCTTCGTAATATTCTCATTGCAGAAATCTGCAGGGCTGCCACTTGGAAGTCGGTCCATACCTTTGCTAAGCATTACTGTCTGGACTCTGATGCCAAAGCAGATGCTCAAGTTGGGCAGGCTTCATTGAGAAATCTGTTTGCACAATAGTGGTATTGCCTTTTTGCTCCACCGCCGGCTTGTTTTTTGGATGGGCTTGCCATTCTATTCACTAGATTATGACTATACACAGAGATCCTCTACTACAGAAGGAGTAGTTTCTTACCTGTAACTCCAGTTCTGTAGTAGGGGTATCTCTGTTATAGTCATAAGCGCCCGCCCTCCTCCCCGGTGGAGAAAAGGATAAAATGATAAATGCTTCAGGTCTAGCTGTATACATCTCCAAAAAGAACTGAAAGTGGAGGGAGTTGCTGTGCATTCTGGGATACCAGGAGAGTTCTGGAAAGTTTCCTTAAAGGCACAGCATCCCTTTTTAAGCCACATAATGGCAGCCTATTAGGGCTTGTCTGTCCTGTCCTTCCTCTCTATCATTCCAAGGATTTGGTGGGGGGGGGGGGGGGGGGAGTGTATTCCATGGTGAAACCTGGCAGACGGGTTTAAATGTGATATTGGTGGAATATCCTTTGCATTTCTAGTTGAAGTACTGGACAGTGCACATGAGCGGGACTATTCACTAGATTATGACTATAACAGAGATACCCCTACTACAGAACTGGAGTTACAGGTAAGAAACTACTCCATATAGGTGTATAAGTATATTTGATAGTGTTCTATTGATCATTGACTGCATGTATGAGTGAATCTGTAGCTAAGTGATTAGATGTGTGTATAGATCTAGGAATCCCTGAGTGGGTTTTTAGAAACTTGTATTGGTGTGTCAATGGATTCAAATATGGTACTCTGTATTTTACAGTGAGTAATGAAAGGTTATACTAGTGTATGATGAGGTGTATCGTCACATGGATGATGTCATCAGTGATGTCATTTGAGATGTCATCAGTGATGTCACTGACCATCTCATGAATGATGTAATATGTGACATCATCAGCAGTGGATTGCGGGCGCACGAGATATAGTTAGTACAACTAACTATATCGGAGGAATTTCAATGGTTTTGTACGAGTGAAATTTCCAGCGAACTATAACACCCCTAAAACCTACCGTTTTTTCAGTGAAATTCAAAGGTCTTTTAAATGCTAATTCCTAACTATATCAGGCCTGAAACCTATGTTTTTTTCACTGAATTTCAAAGGTCTTTTAAATGCTAATTCCTAACTATATCAGGCCTGTAACCTTTGGTTTTTTCAGTGAATTTCGAAGGTTTTGTAAATGACAATTTTTAAATGTATTGTTATATTTTTTTATACTGATTTACTACATTTTCTAAACTATTTATTTTTAGATATTTTATTATTTAAATTACATTGTAATTACATTATGCATTACATTACAAAATATACCTTCTCAGAATGAATTACTTTAGTTTAAATACTTTACAAATAGGCAATAGACATTTAAGTATAGTAGTTAGAGTTGTTGCAATGGGCAACACAATTTCAAATACAAAGCAACATTGGCCTCAATGTGTTTTTCTAGTTAAATGCAATTAGTTACTTTATGGATTACTTTTCTAACCACAGGACTGGATCCTAGATTCAGTCCTTGGACATCTCCTGTAAACGGTTGAGTAAAAGTGTGTTAGAAAGGCGATCCCACGGGAGACAGAAGATGTCTGACTGTCCACCCCGAGACCCACCTCTCTTTATGGATTAGGCCGAGCGCCGTCGAGAGGCCCCCTTGGCGAGGCTCCTCTCCTACAATCGTAACAGCCGAGCAATCACACTACCACAGAAGGACACCACACAAAGGTATTCTCAAGAATCTTTATATAAAGAATAAAGGCAAGTTCTCGTAGCAGTATACACAAAGGGATCGAGGGAACCTTAAAGTCTTGGTATCCGGAAAAAGGGGGTAGCGGGACAGTCTTGATCACAACTAGTGTGAGGATAGTTCACGAGGTTGGGCCGCGACCGCGTCAGCAGGGCCTCGAAGGTGGTTCAGCGTGGTCAGGCCGCGACAGCGTCAGCAGGGCCTCGAAGGTGGTTCAGCTTGGTCAGGCCGCGACAGCGTCAGCAGGGCCTCGAAGGTGGTTCAGCTTGGTCAGGCCGCGACAGCGTCAGCAGGGCCTCGAAGGTGGTTCAGCTTGGTCAGGCCGCGACAGCGTCAGCAGGGCCTCGAAGGTGGTTCAGCTTGGTCAGGCCGCGACAGCGTCAGCATGGCCTCGAAGGGGGTTCAGCTTGGTCAGGCCGCGACAGCGTCAGCAGGGCCTCGAAGGTGGTTCAGCTTGGTCAGGCCGCGACAGCGTCAGCAGGGCCTCGAAGGTGGTTCAGCTCGGTCAGGCCGCGACAGCGTCAGCAGGGCCTCGAAGGTTCCAGGTGCAAGAGTTCAGGATCAGCCGCGACGAGGTCAGCAGGGCTTCGACTCCAAGATACAACTGGCGTCCTAATCCAGGGCTGGCCCAGATATAGGACTGGAGTCCTTTGATGTCCGGACCCTCGTGCCTGGGGGTCAGAGGGGCCGGGATGAAGGTGTCCAGACACCAAGCAGGGGGGTGGAGCCAGCGCCCAGGGAGGCCGGAGGGCGATCGATACCAGGCGTCCGGGGGCGGCTGGAGGCCCATCGAAACTCCCCTTCTCCGGGATCCGCCAAGTGGCTACTCTACCCCCTGGGAGGATCTTGGTGCCTCGATGTCGGGGCTTCGCTGGGGCCGGGGCCAGGGTTGGCTGCGGCCACGTGCTCGGGACGAGAGGGGCACAAGATGGAGTCGGCCCGGAAATGGTGGCCTGGCATGGTGCTGGACCGGCAGAGTTGGCGAGCAGGGTTCGCCGGGGTCCACGGGGGGAGACCTGTGGGTTGCCAGGGGGGCTGCTCTCGTCGAGGGTTCGTGAAGGTTCGTGTCAAGGGGGCGACAGCGGGTCGATGGAGGGCCGATGTCGTCCTGGGCCCGCCATGCGGGAGGGGTAGGACCACGCCACGAGGCCGGGTGCAACACACGTCCCCTCCAGCTGAAGGCGGGGAGAGTCACCCATCTTCTTGGGGATTCTCCTCGTCGAGGCGGAAGAAGCGGGACAGGCCATCAGCGTTGGCGTGGTCGTTGCCACGGCGATGTTCCACAGTGAAGTCCATCCCTTGCAAGGAGTTGGACCAACGCAGCAGCTTCGGGTTTTCACCACGCATCTGCATCAGCCACCGCAGGGGCCGGTGGTCGGTCTGGACCTGGAAGTGGGGGCCGAAGAGGTAGGGCCTGAGTTTGTTTAGGGCCCACACGACGGCGAAGGCTTCTCTCTCGATGGTGCTCCATCGTTGTTCTCTGGCCAGCAGCCGCCGGCTGATGAAGGCCACAGGATGGTCAACCCCCTGGGGGTTAACTTGCGATAGGACCGCCCCGATGCCGTGCTCCGAGGCGTCGGTCTGGACCACGAACTCCCGGCTGTAGTCGGGGGCCTGGAGCACAGGGGCGGTGCACATGGCTGTTTTCAAAGTCTCGAAGGCCACCTGACACTCGGGGTCCAGCTCACCTTCTGGGGGTATTTTTTGGAGGTCAGTTCAGTGAGGGGCCCCACAATGCTCCCATAGTTCTTTATGAAGCGCCGATAATATCCAGTGAGCCCCAGGAAGGCTTGGACGGCCGTCTGAGTGACCGGGGCCTCCCACGCCACGATGGCGTCAATCTTGGGTTGGAGGGGAGCCACATGGCCGCTCCCCACTTGGTGTCCCAGGTAGGTCACGGACCCTTGACCTATCTGGCACTTGCTGGCTTTCACAGTTAGTCCGGCCCGGCGGAGGGCCGTCAGGACCTCCCAGAGGTGCTGCAGGTGCTCGGCCCAGTGGAGGCTGTACACCGCGATATCGTCCAGATAGGCGGCATTGAACTCTTCTAGCCCCGCCAGCACTTTGTTCACTAGTCTCTGGAAGGTGGCTGGGGCGTTTTTCATGCCGAAGGGCATTACCTTGAAATGGAAGTGGCCATCGGGGGTCGAGAAGGCAGATCGCTCTTGGGCACCAGGGGTGAGGCCGATCTGCCAATACCCGGCCGTGAGATCGAAGGTGCTGAGATACTTGGCAGCCCCCAGGCGATCGATCAGTTCATCTGCCCGAGGAATGGGATGGGCGTTGAGGTACTGGGTTTTTAAGGACCGGCACAGAACCGGTAACCCAGCGGTGCCAGGGAATCAACACCCAGAGACCTCGGGTTCTTCCTGATTCAGACCTACAGAAACTCAGAGTCTTCTAGGTGAAGTCAAAGATTCGTTTATTGGCTGCAACCAAGGTAACAAGTGTCCTAGAAGTACAACGGGGGTATATTCTCAGGAGACTGCACAAATTCACGAAGTCAGGCTTCTCTCTTTATACAGAATATTCAGCCTCAGGCAAACATTCTTCGAATTCGCAGTATGTCATTTATAGTTACTGGTTACAAAAGAAAAGCAGAGTCATGATGACATGTACATATTTTACGTTGTGCTGCCCATAACAAATCATCCGGCAAGGCCTAACATTTCATCAGATATCGCTGGACCCCAATAAAAACGGGCACCTCCCCACCATAAAGTAAGTGAAGCAAAAGAGTGCAGATAGATGTGAGTCGAGATATGGCAGGTGCGTGTGCTGAAATGGTTTTATGGTTCGTTGAGCCTAGATGCTATCTTGCTCTGGCACTGGGAGGGGAACTGACCTAACGAGTTCGGCCTGGGGCAATGGTTCCAACCTGCACGGGTCATGGAAAAGTCAATCAAGGAGCATGTGTCCTTGTGGAGTTGAATTCTACTGGATTAAGGCCTATGTAAAGGGCAACATATAAATGGGAGTCAAGGGTTCAGAACGTTAATGACGATTTCCAGGTGAAATCGTCACTCGAATGTGCTGAAAATATAGGTACATGATGTGCTCGTCATTCTCGGTCTTTTGATACCAAATTCGTCATGTTTCGGCGAAGTTTTAATTCTCGAGTTCAGAATAATTATACGAATCCAGATTTTCAGAACCTCAAACCCTCCTTTTGCCCTTACATAGGCAATTTAATCTATCCTCATGTTAGTCTGAGTCCAGATCTATATCCCTAAAGTCTTTGAGATGATGCTGTAGCATCATTCTAGTACTTAGTTCATTTCTTGACACAGGCTTCCTTACACATGATGTAACACAGAGGCCACATATTGCAGGAGCACACTGTATGCATAGACAGAACAGGAAAAGAATGGCTAAGACCATCCCAATGACCATTAGAATTTTCCATCCCCAGGCGGATATCAGTTCCCAAAACCATCCCATTAGCGACCAAACTCCTTTATCCACATGAATAGAATCGGAAATCTTGTGTAGTTAGGAGATGGCCTGGTACACTGTTGGAGCGTTATCAGGGATGAAAATGCAGCAACTAGATTGGATTAATCTGCATACTCCACCTCGGTCTGCAAGTATAACATCCAAAGCGACCCGGTTCTGAAGGGTCATGAGCCGATCCGACTGGAGCTCAGCAGTCAGGTTACTAAGGGCACCAGCAGTTTCAGTCACGGTGGATTCAACTACCCTTGTCAATTGCCTTATGTTCCTGCTATTAGCCATGGCTCCCCAGAACAGCAGAAAGCCCATTGCAAAGTCACCAAATTCTTGACCTGCAGTGTCCTCTTCACTCAAGACACCTCTAACTATCCTTGTCCTGTGGTAGTCTGCCGCTGCTGTGTAGGTGGGAGGCAACAGGAATGAAACAAAACATGAGCCCGAGAAGTCAGGGGGCAACCATGTATAGGCTTTATCGTGGCAGATGAAATAAGTACCATTAGCGGCTAAGAACGCAGGGGAAGTCTGAGATCCAAAAACGTACGTTTCTGTACAGATGCTTTTCCCTAGCTGAGCTCTGGGATTCCTGCCAATACCTTGCAGACATAGATGACCCTGATGGGGTACGATCCAGATTGGGGAGGATCTTTTAGCTTGCTGTTTCTCAGTTAAAGTAGTTCCATATCCGCTCACGTTCCAACCTACATATGCAAGTATCTCATCATCCGGAGTATCTTCATAAGAAGTTACTTCCCTAATCATGTCCACTATGCCTTTTACTAGGGCGCTAGTCTTGAGGTTGTCCTTTACAGAACGCAGGGGTTGGACTTCTCGTGCGTATATGAACATTGTTCTGTATGCCCATACAGAACCATTGCGGCTGAAAGGAAGGACCAGATAAGGGATACCTTTATCCGTAGTGTGAGGCATAAGGCCACACACCCAACAGTTAGTCGTGTTCATTACAAGCTGGTGTTGGTGTAATAACTGAACAAAGGAGTTATTAATGAATTCTAATCTCCTAGTTGACTCATGGTCAGGCAAAGGGTGGAAAGAATGAGAGGAAACCGTAAGAGGAGGTATGGGTGATGTAGTGGGCGCAAATGTTACATGAAAGGTGAATAAAACATAACTTATCAAAAAGATCATTACGCTGGATAGCATAAAAATACACAATATTATAAAACTTTTCTTCGTCATCGTGTTACAAAGTCTCTGCTTAAGGTTCATTTGTTTAGCAGGTCTCTCCACATCAGGAAACTCCATCCTCTCTAAGGTGCTGCCCGCGACGAGGAGGTTGATTCTGCTATGGAGTGCTTCTGTCAGTCTAGGGCAACTCCCTTGGACCGACCAGAACCACCGACCTAACGTCGTTGGCTGCACTTCCGAAGACTTTAACCAATCGCGGCCCTAGCAGCGGAACCCGGATGGCGGTCCGAAAAACAAAAATAAGCAAGTTTCCTAAATGGGAGAGCTGCACAAAAAGTGTTTGGGAGAAAAAAAGGGCTTTATTAGTCCATAGGTCTTTTTAAAATCTTAAAAAGGAATCACTTTTCTCAGTTCGTTTTTCTCGGTCTTAGATTGTAACGTCTTTTCCCTGGTACTGTCTGGTCCTGAAACAGGAGTTCAGGCTCCAAAGAGTTCAACTGTTCTGGTGGTGGCACAGTTTCTTGAAAAATTTTCTCGCTTTCACATTCACGGTTAGTTCCTTTTACACGGTCATCACTGACAGGTATAATACGTGGCACAGCCGTGAGCTCTGAGTCAGTGACACCTTTTCTGGTCCCACTGGTCAGAGGGCAGAGGGAAGGGTACTTTCTTACAATGGATCCCGTGGACCCAGTTGGCCTTCCCCTCCACCCGAACGGCTGACCTTGTAGACAGAAGGACGAGATGAGGCCCGGTCCACCTGGGCTGGTCGTTCCTTGTTCTTTGAAAGTTGCGGACGAGAACCCAGGAACCGGGGTCAATGGTATGACCTGGAGTCTCAGAGACCGGAGGCAGGGTGTTGTGGACCTGTTGATGCAAAACACACAATTTAGCCGTCAATTCATACAAGTAATCAAGCAAAATAGGGTGTTGCAGCTCGCTGAACTTCATGGGCCTAGGCACTCCCCATATGTTGGCTGGCCGGCCAAAGATAATTTCGTAAGGGCTGAGTTTCACTCGCGAATGCACAGTCATTCTGGTGGATAGGAGTGCTAAGGGTAGAGCGTCAGGCCATTTAAGACCTGTGCTCGCTTGGATTTTGGCCAATTTAAGTTTAAGCGTGCCATTGTAACATTCTACTAATCCAGCTGATTGGGGGTGATTTGCAGCGTGGAACTTCTGCCTAATGCCTAGCCCTTCACACACTCTTTTCATCACACGACCCACAAATTCACTTCCGTTGTCAGACCAGACCATTCTAGGCATTCCGAACCTGGGGAAGTACTCTTTTACAAGGGCTTTTGCTGTGGACAAGGCAGTATTGTTTTTTAGGGGATAGGCTTCTACCCATCTTGAGAAAGCACAAACAACCACGAGCATGTATTTTAAGTTGTTGCACCTTTCCATGTGTATAAAATCTAGCTGCAAAACCTCTAACGGATACGTAGGAGGTGCAAAATGACCAGCTGGAGTTGGGGTTCCCCTACCAGGATTGTGTTTCAGACATACCATGCAATTCTTGACAACGTTCTCTGCACACTTGGGAATCCCTGAATTCTTTCATACTGGGGCCAACAACTCGCAAATCCCTTTCGCGCTGATATGAGCCATTCCATGAGCCATTGTAACTACTGCAAGTGCATATGCATCGGGTAACAACCATCTCTGGTGCTCTGTCAATTCAACCCAACAACCATTTGCATCCATTCTTCCTGTACTCTCTCTCCACGTGCTTAACTCTTTCTCTGTGGCCTCAGTTTGGATGGACTTCACACTCTCTATCGTGTCCTCACATATTCCAACCTCACCAGTCCATTTTCCAGGGCTTGCAACATACATTCGGCTCATCACATTCCCTGCGGTTTCCTTAGCGGTCTCATCAGCAAATGCATTTCCCCGCCAACATCATCAGTCACTTTCTTGTGAGCACTACATTTCACAATCGCTATTTGCAGGGGCAAGGTCAGTGATTCAAGAAGCTCATTCACCAACTGACCATGCTGAATTTTAGCTCCATGCGAGGTCAGGAATCCACGTTCTCTCCACAATCGTCAAACTGTGAGCCACTCCAAACGCATACTGACTATCAGTGTAGACAGTCACTCTCATTCCTTTAGACAATATACATGCTCTCGTCAGTGCGACTAGTTCTGCGGCTTGAGCTGAACCATGTGGTATTCGTGCAGTTTCAACGACTGTGTGCAAAGTTGTGACAGCATATGCTGTAGTCACGTTCCCATTTGGGAGTTTAAAGCATGAACCATCCACCCATAATGTACCATCACATTCAACCAGAGGGGTGTCAAAAAGATCAACTCTCCCTTTCGTCTCTTCCTCTGTTCTAAGAAAACAATCGTGCTGTTCTGAAGCATCTGATTCCTCTGCAATTGGCAACAATGTAGCTAGATTCAAAGTACTGCACCTTTTTATGTGCACATGACTCGCTAACAGCGTTAATTCGTAACTTGACAGTCGAGCACTAGTTAGGTGCTGTGTCTTGGTCCTATTTAATAATGTCTCTACTGCATGCGGGACCATCACGATTAGTGTATTATTCATTACTAGACAAGCAGACTGTCGAATAGAAACAGCTGCTGCTGCTGTGGCCCTCAAACAACTTGGCAAAGCTTGTGCTACCGGATCCAAAGTGGACGAAAAATAGGCGCATGGCCGCTGTCTATTTCCGAATACCTGAGTCAGCACAGACAATGCACAGCCCTCCTTCTCATGGACATATAATGTGAAGGGCTTACTGTAGTTGGGGGTACCTAACACAGGGGCCGAACATAACGCTGTGCGTAATTCAAGAAAACTTTTCAGACACTCTTCAGACCAAGGAATGGGATTGGGTGTATTTTTACACGTTAATGCCACCAAGGGTTTGGCCAATAACGAAAAATTTGGAATCCACTGTCTACAGTACGATGTAATGCCCAAGAAAGCACGCACTTCTCTCTGTGTTCTTGGCACACTCAATTTCGCTATTGCCTGAATTCTCTCTGGGGTCAATTTCCTTCCCTCCTTCGATAAGAGGTGACCTAGGTAGGTCACTTCTTGTCGGCAATATTGAAGCTTGGAAAGTGACACCTTGTGATGCAGATCACACAGATGACGCAATAATGACAATGTGGCCTTTTTACAAATTTTCTCAGTATCTGCCGCAATGAGCAAATCGTCCACATACTGCACAAGAGTGGCACCTGTAGGTAAAACAATCGTATCAAGCTGTGTTTTTAGAGCTTGACTGTATATTGATGGACTTTCACAGTAGCCCTGAGGAGCGCGTTTGAAGCGGAAGCTTCGACCTCCTAAACTGAAGGAAAAAATATCCCTGCTCTCCTCAGCAATTGGAATGCTGAAGAAAGCATTCTTTAGGTCGATCACCGAAAACCATGAGGCAGAAGCTGGAATCATAGTCAATAATGTGGTGATGTCGGGGACAACTGGAAATTGTGGCACAACTATCTTATTTATTTCTCGAAGATCAATCACGAATCTGTACACAGGTGGCTGAGAAGGGTCAGTTCGTTTTAAAACAGGCAGAACAGGACTATTGCAAACATTTCCTCGTGTTTCTTCAATCACATTCTTTTCAATTAATTCGTAAACAATCGCTAGTAAAGCTTTTTCACCCTCATTAGATATTTTGTATTGTGGAATTCGTGGCATTTTGACATTAGATTTCAATGTCACAACATATGGTGGAATTTCTAAAAGACCGACATCATTAGGACCAGTAGCCCAAAGAATATCTGGGAGAACCGACAATTCTGCTGGAAGTGCATCTCTCGACAAATAAATGGGAGAAACCACTTCCTTACCTAAAGTAAGTTGTACTCCTGAAGGAGAACAGTATAAAGTCGCATATAATCTTTTTAGCAAATCCAATCCTAGCAAATTTTCACCACAACCTGTTGTCAGGATAAGAGGTGCTTCGAATTCACAAGGACCAACAGAAAGAGATAAAGGGTCAGAAATTGGATTTCTAACTGGGGCGCCAGAAAAGCCTACAGAAACGTTCATTTCGCCAGACAAAGGTGCGCCAGGGAGTTTGGAGTGCATAATAGAACTCTTTGAAGCACCAGTATCCAACAGAAAAGGTTCTGACACACCCGATGTAATCACCTCAACGTAAGGTCCACTCTGATCTACTGGAACTGAAACAACTCCCTCTCTTTGTCTATGGCTGTCCTAGCAGTCATTATTCTCCCACTGCTCATTTTCTGTGTAATACTCATCAACGTAGTATTGAGTTGTCCTGTCAGATACGTTATTTTGCTGATCGAACCGGTTCGTAGAGTTTTGTGGTGGAAGAGGACGTGTGTCCTGTGGGGCGTTTCCACGCCCTCTACCTCTAGGTGCTTGCTGACTGCCACGACCTCTAACACCAGAAACTCCATTTGTACGTTGTGATAGAATAGGACAATTATACTTGTAATGACCCTCTTGTTTGCAGTATAAACACTGGTTGGGGCCTACAAGTACACGGGGTTGGTTATACTCAAATCTTGGCGAGTGTCTCTGATACTGTTGAGGCTGCTGAAAGGTATTTTGGTAGTGATTTTGACCATTATTATTTTGATTACCACCACCACGTGGCGGATATGCTTACTGTAGCAAAACCTTCGTTTTTAGTTCTCTAGTTTTCTTTTCTACTTTATCATCTTTGTCTCTATTCTCGTAATATTGTGCGGTAGCCAATATCTGGGCTGAAGATGAGACTGCCCAAGAACTTTCTGAATCTTTTAATTTTTTACACAATTCTGGGAGCAGATTGTGCACGAATTTATCGACGAACAGTCTCTGACCACCTTCTGTGGTCATATCTTGACCGCTGTGGTCAATGAATGTTTCTTCAAATCTAGTGAAGAAATCTGAAACAGTTTCTTCCTTCTTCTGCTTGCATGCAGACAACTTATCCCAATTTACACGTATTGCAGGCAATATCGTTTTCATGTAATCTACTATTTTACCAGGGAGTTCTGCTATCAAAGGCTCAGGCTTGGCACCACCAACTTGTCGGGCATCTGCAGCAGTAATATTAGCCCATGTGTCACCTAATTCCTGGTCATGATCCATATGACGAATTGTTCCCCATAAAGGCTGTGGAACAACATACCCAAATAACATATCGATATCGGCTAGATTCATTATACATGACCCAGCAGTTTGTGACAACTCTTTATAGTACCCTGCAGGATTTTTACGCGTATCTGGTAATGTTTGTTTAAGTGCTAAAACTTCAGCTCGCTTCCACGGGACATGTACCCATACACGCTGGAAATGTGGCAAAATAGGTGGGTTAGCGGTTGTGTCACCCTCTCTCCATTGTGGGGGAACTTCTCTCATAGGGTATTGGCGTGCCTTTTTCCTACTAGATGCACTAGATTCCGATGGTGACCCAGAACTGTTTCCCTTACTTCGATATGATAACAACATTTCAAGTGCTTTTTCCACTTCGGGACCTACAATCATACCCTCTCCAAACTTAAACCGTACACGACACATCTCTTGTGGGATGCATTCCTGATCGTTGTCTTCTAAGTCCTCGCAAAGGAAAACACACATCTGTTCGAAAACATATCTCTGGGTCGCTGCTTCCCATTGATGGAAGACTTCCATAACAGACTGTACATCATATTTTACAGTGTCCATGACCCATTTCCGTGCTAAACTATTCAGTGAATCTCTCTCTTGATAATCAGGCAGTCGACTTCGCAACTGTCTTCTTCCCATGTTAGGGGTCGTAGTAGGCGACCCGAAAAGCGGTAAAAGAAAGTTAGTAACAGTGCTGGCCATTTTCTGCCGAATAGAAGGTGAAACTGAAGGACAAATAGGTGGAAGAACGGGGTGTGATAAGGTAGGGGTAGAGATAGCAGAAGAGGTATCAGGGGAAATAGAGGGGGCACTAGGCAAAATCGTAGAGGGAGTATCAGACGACGTGGAAAATACAGTAGGCAAAATCGTAGAAAACACAGGTGAAACAGAGGTGGTCGGTGGGCCTGGAGGAGGCTGCACCGAAGAAGTAGGAGCCAGCTGAAGAACAGCTGGTGGGTGCTGTTGAGGAGCAGGAAGCGTAGTTTGCGCAACTAAAGGTTGCGGGGGTGCTGTGGCATTCTGCGCATAGGGGGGTGGCGAATTTAATAATTGCAACATTAATGGGTCTTTTTCACGCTCTTTTGCTGCCTCTTGCTGAAGAGACGGTAAAACTGGATAACATTTATCTATTGCCAGTTTACGTTGCCTGTGCAACTGCTCATTCATCTGCTCTTCTTCATTGTCTTTAAACTGCACAGCAGCTTGCATTACTGATAGTCCCCCTTCTCTCTTATTTTTCTTAGCTAATTTAATTTCTTTTTGTTTGGCTTCTTTACGCCATAAGCGAAAAGAGTCAAACATCGCCGGCCGGGCTTTCTTTTTAAAGAGTTTTACTTCAAGGTTGTCTAAGATTTCAGAATCAAAGCTACCATATTGGGGCCATTTTAGAACACCATCTTTTCTAGTGTATTTAATCCATACTTCGTTGTAAGTGATGGGGCCTACCCCATGCTTCACGTATAGCTCGTAGGTCGGAGTTCCAACTGGAGGAACCGGACATGAGTCCTCCAATCGGGAGTCCCTATTATTACTACCAAGACAAAACAAATTCCCAAGTCTAAGACTAGGCATCTTCGCTCTCTAGTCTAGTTCCAAACTTCAAAGGATTTATCGATTACGATATTTCTCGTGAATACACGAGTCCTTCGGTTATGGTGCTTGCAAGTACCAATACAAAACCTTGTATCAAAAAGATACCACAAAGTAAGTCCACCTAAGGACTGGGAGACGCTCCACTTATACTTAACTGAAATATCGATGACGTCACCAGAAGACTCGTCTCAGTGTTTCGCTATACCAAGAAACTTCAAGGGTCCAAAATCAGGGCGATAGCCAGGGCAGCAGTCCTTGTAGCCGTCGGGAAGCGGGGAACCTCGCAGCAAAGACCTTCGGACCACGTCGACATGCAGGGGTCGATGAGGTGGTTGGCCGTCCTCCGGAATTTCCACACGAAGCTCCTCACGATCTTCTGGCTGACTGGTACCACTGGAATCGCCCCAAACGTTGGGCGCCAACTGAGGTACTGGGTTTTTAAGGACCGGCACAGAACCGGTAACCCAGCGGTGCCAGGGAATCAACACCCAGAGACCTCGGGTTCTTCCTGATTCAGACCTACAGAAACTCAGAGTCTTCTAGGTGAAGTCAAAGATTCGTTTATTGGCTGCAACCAAGGTAACAAGTGTCCTAGAAGTACAACGGGGGTATATTCTCAGGAGACTGCACAAATTCACGAAGTCAGGCTTCTCTCTTTATACAGAATATTCAGCCTTAGGCAAACATTCTTCGAATTCGCAGTATGTCATTTATAGTTACTGGTTACAAAAGAAAAGCAGAGTCATGATGACATGTACATATTTTACGTTGTGCTGCCCATAACAAATCATCCGGCAAGGCCTAACATTTCATCAGATATCGCTGGACCCCAATAAAAACGGGCACCTCCCCACCATAAAGTAAGTGAAGCAAAAGAGTGGAGATAGATGTGAGTCGAGATATGGCAGGTGTGTGTGCTGAAATGGTTTTATGGTTCGTTGAGCCTAGATGCTATCTTGCTCGGGCACTGGGAGGGGAACTGACCTAACGAGTTCGGCCTGGGGCAATGGTTCCAACCTGCACGGGTCATGGAAAAGTCAATCAAGGAGCATGTGTCCTTGTGGAGTTGAATTCTACTGGATTAAGGCCTATGTAAAGGGCAACATATAAATGGGAGTCAAGGGTTCAGAACGTTAATGACGATTTCCAGGTGAAATCGTCACTCGAATGTGCTGAAAATATAGGTACATGATGTGCTCGTCATTCTCGGTCTTTTGATACCAAATTCGTCATGTTTCAGCGAAGTTTTAATTCTCGAGTTCAGAATAATTATACGAATCCAGATTTTCAGAACCTCAGCGTCGGTCCTGGTGACGGCATTCAATCCCCGGTAGTCGACACAAAATCGGAGTTCCGGAGGGGCGCCAGGGGCGGCGGCTTTCGGGACCAGGACAACTGGACTGGCCCAGGGACTGTCGGAGGGCTCGACCACCCCCAGGGTCAGCATTTTGGCCACTTCGGACTGGATGCAGGCCTGAACTCAGTCGGGAACCCGGTAGGCCCGGTGTCATACTGGCGGGCTGTCCCCGGTGTCGACATCGTGGACACACCACTGGGTGACCCCGGGGGTGAGTGAAAACAGGTCCGCAAACTGCCCCAACAGCTCTTGGCAGTCCTGGCGCTGCGCGGGGGTCAGGTCGGAGGAGAGGGTGATTCCCTCGATGGAGCCGTCTTTCTCAGAGCACGTCAGGAGGTCGGGCAGGGGCTCGGAGTCATCTTCGGCCCCATCATCCGTAGCTAACAGTAGGCTCAGCTCCGTGCGGGCAAAGTGAGGCTTGAGCCGGTTGGCGTGCAGGACCCGGAGGGGGTTTCGGGGGGACTCCATGTCCACCAGATAGGTGACGGGGCTCTTGCGCTCTATCACTTTGAAGGGGCCCGTCCATTTGTCCTGGAGGGCACAGGGTTTGACCGGGGACATGACCCAGACCTGCTGGCCCGGCTCGAACTCGATGGACGAAGTGTTCTGGTCATACCAGCGTTTCATCTCCTCCTGACTGGCCTCAAGGTTGGCCTCGGCAAGTGCCCGGAACTTCCGAGTCTGGTTTCGGAGGGTCAGGAGGTACCGGTAGACATCAGGCGGAGCGTCTTGGACTGTAGTTTCCCAGCCTTCTTTGACCAGTCTGAGGGGACCTCGGACAGGGTGCCCGTACAATAGTTCAAACGGGCTGAACCCCAGGGACTTCTGGGTACCTCCCGATAGGCAAACAGGAGGCAGGGCAGCAGGACGTCCCATTTCCGGCGGAGGGGCTCTTCCAGACCCTTGACCACTCCCTTGAGTGTTCGGTTAAACCGCTCCACAAGTCCATTCCCTTGGGGGTGATACGGGGTGGTGAACTTATATGTGACCCCGCACTGTTGCCACAGGGACCGCATATATTTTGATATAAAGTTTGTGCCCCGATCACTCACGACCTCTCGGGGAAACCCCACTCTGGAGAAGATCCCCATCAGTGCTCGGCCCACCACGGGGGCCGTTATGGTCCGGAGGGGGATGGCTTCGGGGTAGCGGGTGGCATGGTCCACCAGGACGAGGATGAAGCGATGCCCTTGCGATGTTCGGGGGTCTAGAGGCCCCACGATGTCGATCCCCACTCGTTCGAAGGGGGTGGTCACTACTGGAAAGGGTTGGAGCGGGGCCTAGACTTTCCCCCCACTCTTTCCGCTGGCTTGGCAGGTCGGACAGGTTCGGCAGTAGTTGTGCACATCGTTGCGCATTTTCGGCCAGTAGAAATGGGTCACCAGGCGGCTGTAAGTTTTGTCCTGCCCCAGGTGCCCGGCGAGGGGCACGTCGTGTGCAAGGTTTAAGAGGAAGTCTCTGAATCGTAGGGGGACCACCAACACTCTGCTGGCCCCCAGTTCGGCAATTTTCTGTTCGCTGTATAGGAGGCCGTGGTCCCAGTAGACCCAGTGGGAGCACGAGGTGTCCCCGGCAGCTTGGGTTGAGGCTTGCTGCCGGGTCCCCTCGAGGGAGGGGCAGGCCTTCTGTTCCTGCCGGAATTGTTCTTGGGTGGGACCACCCTCTTGGCGCCACTGGGCGAGTTCGGGGATGTTGCTGAGCTCGGCGCTGTCTTCGCGGTCGGGCTCCGTTGGCCCGGTTTCAGGGTTGGATTCTTCATGGACTCTTCGGTCGGGGCGGCCTCGGTCGCCGCCGGGGCCTGGGCTGCCATAGATCGGGTTGTGGCGCAGACCCACTCGGGTAGTCCCAGCATCCCCAGATGCTCTCTCCGCTCGACTTGGGCCCAGGGGGAACTCTCGAGGTCGTTTCCGAGGAGGCAGTCCACGGGGGCGTCGTCCCGGACGGTCACCTTGATGGTGCCTGCCACCCCTCCCCACTCGAAGGGAATTCGGGCCATCTGGCACAGGGTCTCAGAATTGTCGGCGGCCAGCACGGGGCATAGTACGTTTGGCAGGATCTGTTCGGGAGTCACCAAGTGGCAGCGGACGGCCGTCACACTGGCTCCAGTGTCACGGAGTGCTTCGACCCGTCTCCCATTAATGTTGACCCACTGACGGTATTTTTGGGTGTTGCTCGGGAGTGGGCCCCGGGGGACCATGTCTCTTTCGCCCAGACAGACTAGGGCCATGGCCGCCGGCTCCCACTCGGTCTGATCCTCGTTGTAGGCCTCTTCGTCTTCTTCTCCTCCTTCCCCTAGGGCCGCGGCAGCGATCTGGCGGGTCGGAGGCCCGGTGGTGCCAGGACGCTGGTTCATGGGGCAGTGGGGGTCACTGGCATAGTGACCGGACTGCTGGCATCTGTGGCAAGTGATGTTCGGCCGGGGCCCCGGCCGTGCGGGGGGGAGGGGCCTCTTCTTGTTAGGGATGGCGAGGGGTTATTTTGGGGTGACCCCCGGGGCGGAGCAGATGGGAAGTCTCGGCTCCTGTTCTGGCCTCCTCTGACGCCTCGCTGGTGGGAGTGCCCCTGGCCGTTCCGCCCTGATTCTCCTATCGGGGTCCGGGGGACCCGGGTGCTCACCCATCGATCGGCCTCGACGGCGAGTTTCCGTGGCTCGGTCAGCTTGCTGTCGAGGAGATGCTGTCTGAGCTCGACAAAGCAGTTGTTGGAGAGGTGCTCCCAGACGATGAGGTCGAACAGCTGCTCGTAGGTGGACTCTTTGCTACCCTTGATCCATCCTTCCAGGGCCCGGCTATAAAAGTTCACGTACTCCACCCAGGTGGTACCGGGGATCTTTTTGCAGTCTCTGAATCTCTGCCAGTACATCTCAGGGGTGAGACCATAGCGGGTGAGCAGGGCGTCCTTCATGTGATCATAGGAGGACATCCCGTCCTCGGCCAGTTCTAGCAGGGTGTCTCTTCCTTCGCTGACAAACTTCCCCCATAAGCCGGCACCCCAATCTTTTCGGGGTATGCAGTGCGCAGTCATGGCAACTTCATAGGCCTTAAACCATTGCTGGATGTCGTCATTCTTATAGTACTCTTTAACGACATCCTTGGGAATGTGGACCTTCGGTTCGGCAGGAGGTGGGGCGTCCCTGGTTACCGTGGCGCCAGCTTCTTCGCTCTTGGCCTTGATCTCCAGTTCTTTAAGGCCACGCTCGTGCGTGAGTTTCTTTTCTTCTAATTCTCTTTGCCTCCGCCTCTCCTCAATATCTCCCTGTAGTCGTAGTTGCTCAATGGCCATTTTCTTTTCTGCTAATTGGAGTTCTCCGTCCAGCCGGAGTCGGGCGAGCTCCAATTCATGGAGCCGGTTTTTCTCTCGTTCCCGGGCGTCTTTGTGGGAGAGGCCCGGTTCTCTGTTGGCGGTTCTTTCTTCCGTGGGAGCTGTGACTATTCTCGGGGGTGCTTCGTGGAGAATGTCATCGTTAGTTTGGGGTGGAGTCGCTCCGGTCTCCACCCACGTTTGCAGCGCTTCTTTAAAATCTTCTTTTGTGCTTAGTCCGGTGGTAGCGATACCTAAGGCTTTGCAAAATTGTTTGAGTTCTTTGTGGGTGTAATCCTCTAATAGTTCCTTCTGGAATTCTGTGGTCGTTCCGGCTTCCTTAGTAGTCATAGCTGTTGTGGGTCTCTGTTAGTAGTGGCGAGTTACTCGCTGTACGATTCGCGTCGGCTCGGATCCCGTCGCCTGCCACCAATGTTAGAAAGGCGATCCCAGGGGAGACAGAAGATGTCTGACTGTCCACCCCGAGACCCACCTCTCTTTATGGATTAGGCCGAGCGCCGTCGAGAGGCCCCCTTGGCGGGGCTCCTCTCCTACAATCGTAACAGTTGAGCAATCACACTACCACAGGACACCACACGAAGGTATTCTCAAGAATCTTTATATAAAGAATAAAGGCAAGTTCTCGTAGCAGTATACACAAAGGGATCGAGGGATCCTTAAAGTCTTGGTATCCGGAAAACAGGGGTAGCGGGACAGTCTTGATCACAACTAGTGTGAGGATAGTTCACGAGATTGGGCCGCGACAGCGTCAGTAGGGCCTCGAAGATGGTTCAGCGTGGTCAGGCCGCGTCAGCGTCAGCAGGGCCTCGAAGGTGGTTTAGCTTGGTCAGGCCGCGACAGCGTCAGCAGGGCCTCGAAGGTGGTTCAGCTTGGTCAGGCCGCGACAGCGTCAGCAGGGCCTCGAAGGTGGTTCAGCTTGGTCAGGCCGCGACAGCGTCAGCAGGGCCTCGAAGGTGGTTCAGCTCGGTCAGGCTGCGACAGCGTCAGCAGGGCCTCGAAGGTTCCAGGTGCAAGAGTTCAGGATCAGCCGCGACGAGGTCAGCAGGGCTTCGACTCCAAGATACAACTGGCGTCCTAATCCAGGGCTGGCCCAGATATAGGACTGGAGTCCTTTGATGTCCGGACCCTCGCGCCTGGGGGTCAGAGGGGCCGGGATGAAGGTGTCCAGACACCCAGCAGGGGGGTGGAGCCAGCGCCCAGGGAGGCCGGAGGGCGATCGATACCAGGCGTCCGGGGACGGCTGGAGGCCCATCGAAACTCCCCTTCTCCGGGATCCGCCAAGTGGCCACTCTACCCCCTGGGAGGATCTTGGTGCCTCGATGTCGGGGCTTCGCTGGGGCCAGGGCCAGGGTTGGCTGCGGCCACGTGCTCGGGACGTGAGGGGCTCAAGATGGAGTCGGCCCGGAAATGGTGGCCTGGCATGGTCGCTGGACCGGCAGAGTTGGCGAGCAGGGTTCGCCGGGGTCCACGGGGGGAGAGCCGTGGGTTGCCAGGGGGGCTGCTCTCGTCGAGGGTTCGTAAAGGGTGGTGTCAAGGGGGCGACAGCGGGTCGATGGAGGGCCGATGTCGTCCTGGGCCCGCCATGCGGGAGGGGTAGGACCACGCCACGAGGCCGGGTCCAACAAAGTGCTTTAGTTACAGTAGTGATTTTTGAGGAATATAATTGTATTTTAAAAGTTGACACACATTTTTTCACATAGAATAACCAATGTTATCCTATGGGAGAAAATTCACTTAGCAGGTAAGTAGTGTTATCATTACTTTTTCTTACTCAGTGGTGGCTCCTGGTTCCAGCACTGGTGCATCTCCTGTAAACAGTTGAAAGAATGTGTTTAAGTCATACAGGCGATTTGTTTTTGTTTTTTTAGGAATATTGTTAGTTTGTGAAAATAGACACAACTTTTCTGGTCAAAACCAGACAATGGATTCCTATGGAAGGAAATTCAAGTTACTGGTAAGTATGGTTAGAATTAATTTTCAGGATCAGTACTGGGCTCAAAGATGCAGCACTGAGGTCTCTCCTGATAACAGGTGAGTAAATCGGAATTCGTAGTTCGGCTGATTTTGGAGGAATTTTTTTAAGTTCCAAAACTCCACACTTAGAAAAATGTCCAAGTGAAACCAGTCAATGTTAGCCTATGGAAGGAAATTCAAGTTACTGTAACTACGATTAGAATTACTTTTCAGATCTGAAATAATGCACAACAAGATTATATCATAAATACTCCATCAGTTCCAGTGCACTCACATAGCCACATCAAAAGTATTCAGTATATCTGTTGCCATCAACACTGCATCGTCTGCAATAGCGACTCAATCTGAATTGTGATCCCACGATTTTTTCAAATTAAAAATTTATTTTGGCCTTGGTGGTCCTTGTGGGACCCCCTAAGCAGGCCTAGGGGGTCAGGGTGTTTCTACCCTGCCCCCTTTGCGTGTTTTGCACATTTGTTTAACTGCCTTATCGTGGCACAAGACGGCTGCCAACACTTCCTGGTTTGGAGTGTTGACAGACAGTTGACATCCAATCAGCATGCAGCTCGTGCTCGGGAAGGTACAGAGAACAGTACAGAGAACAATACAGAGTACAGTATAGAGTACGGTACTTAGTCTCTAAATATCACTATGATTTTACTTTTGATTTTCTCAGGAACTACTTAACGGATTTACACCATTTAACAAAAAGCACAATCTGCGAACCGAACTCTACCTTTTTGCCAAATTTGGTGTAATTACGTTCAGCCGTTCGAGCTGTAGCCCTGGCTAAAGGTCCTATGGAAAATTGCATGGGGAAAACACGTTTTGGGACCCCCCTCTTTTTTCTCGGCCCCCACTTGACGAATCACCCCCAAACGTTCAGGGAAGGAGCGGAGCAGGCCATTTTCTTGGAGAATTTCGCGTGTATTCGTCCACCGGCACCAAAGTTATTCCAAATAGAATGTTGCGGATTTCCTATGGAAACTAGGTCCTAACTATATCTACCTACTGGCGACCGCCAGTAGGTAATATATACCCTTTGCATGTTTTGCTAGTTTGTTTCACTGCTTTTTTGTGCCTCGGTTCTACCGAGGCACAAGATGGCTGCCAACACTTCCTGGTTTGGAGTGTTGACAGACAGTTGACATCCAATCAGCATGCAGCTCGTGCTCGGGAAGGTACAGAGTACAGTACAGAGTACAGTACAGAGTACGGTACTTCGTCTCTAGATATCACTATGATTTTACTTTTGATTTTCTCAGGAACTACCTAACGGATTTACACCATTTAACAAAAAGCACAATTTGCGAACCGAACTCTACCTTTTTGCAAATTTGGTGTAATTCTGTTCAGTCAGGGCTGTAGCCCTGGCTAAAGGTCCAATGGAAAATTGCAAGGGGAAAACACGTTTTGGGACCCCCTTTTTTTCTCGGCCCCCACTTGACGAATCACCCCCAAACGTTCAGGGAAGGAGCAGAGCAGGCCATTTTCTTGGACAATTTCGCGTGTATTCGTCCACCGGCACCACAGTTATTCCAAATAGAATGTTGCGGATTTCCTATGGAAACTAGGTCCCAACTATATCTACCTACTGGCGACTGCCAGTAGGTAATTATATGTATCTATGTATGTATGTATGTATGTATGTATGTATGTATGTATGTATGTATATATGAAGCCGCTCTCTCCGGTACAACAGAAGATACTTCCCCCTCCGTTTTCGAAGATGACCAGAGACACAAATGGAGGTTTGGCAGGTAAAATTTATTAAAGAACAGGGGCAGAACCGGTTTCGGCTGGTGCCTTCTTCAGCTGCCTAGTCCATATGCAGTGTTGACCCACACAGGAATGTTTTATAGGCTCCTCCTCACAGTGGTAGGTTGGGCTCACCTGCGTTGAATTGTTGCAACGTACGTTAGTGTAGGGGTCTACCAGTCACAAAATGCACTGTACTGACAATCCTTGCAGTGGTGGGGCTTCACATTGAAACACAAACTTGTGGCTGCCAAACTCCTTTCTCTCTGCCACAATCACCGAGGACACGCATCAGCGGGCATTGGTCGGTCATCAGCGTCTTTCGACGACCTCCTTGCCTGGTGTTGTCTTGGTGCGCTTCATGCCTCGGGGAAACTCATTGGTGGGCCGCGGTGCACTTCGACTCGTTGTCACCATTCCGCTTTTTCCAATGGAGTCCACGGCCACTTGTAGGAGGGTCTCTGGTGCGCGTCACAGGAACCGCGCTATTATGAAGCCGCTCTCGCCGGTACAACAGAAGATACTTCCCCTCCGTTTTCGAAGATGACCATATATTTCAATTACAATCATTCTACGGGAGGATTTCTAAAAGCATTGTGACTGTAAGTCCGTTCATTTCGTCACCCCAGTGGGCTGCTGGCAGGGTGCAGTGGCACTATATTGAAACGATATGGAGCACAGACCAACACTTCCCCAGTGTGTACAATACCCTTCTGCTCCGTATTCCCCTTTTAACCATCCATCGCCAAATCCGCACTCAGCTGCAGTGTCTGCTTGCGACCGGGTAGGCTGCAAATCTGAGAGGAAAGGTGTGCGGAAATTATATTAGCGGAGCCATATATGCCACTCCCGGCGCGCTGGCGTGCGTTTTCTTCTTGTCTGCGTCAGAGCACAGATCCTGGAAAACCAGCAGTTCCTTGGCCTGGTTTTTGGGACTTTTCGACACACTCAGTGTCATGGGAACAGTGTGCAATGCCTTCCAGCTTTAAGGTTTGCGAAGCCTGTGCGCGTCACATGTGTGGCACTGTCCCGCACCTCATCTGTATGTGGTGCCTCGGTGTGCACCACGACTCCAAGGACTGTGACGCCTGTCAGAGGATGAACCCAAAGTCCTTGAAGGAGCGTCGCATGAAATTGCTGCCCGCATGGATGTCCATTGCGGCTCCCTCCCCTCGCCGCTCTTCTTTTTGGGATCAGGCTCGTTCCCGAGGTCGCTCCTGTGACCGCCGTGCGACAACAGGTAAGCGTAAGCACAGGCGTCGCTTACGATGATCTTCTTCCAATGTCCCTGCTGCTGCCGCCCATTCCTCTCGCACTATCCCGGGTAAGGGCGCACAGCAACCTTATCCTCTATATACACCCTTTCCGGGTGTTGGGGTAACGCGTGCCCAAATGGAGGCTTATTCTAAGGCACTCCAGGCTTGTTTTGAGTCTCCCCCTCTCCCTGGTGGGCCTTCAGGTCCCACAGAGGTAGCAGGCGGTCATGCCCGGTCTTCGTCTGCGGACGTTTCCCCAACTCCGGCTGTGTGCGCCAACTCCAGTTCAGGAGCCGGCGCGTCACCTCCAAGCCAATGCCTAGAGCACAGCTCTCCTTGTCACTCAGCGCTTGGCCCTGTGCGGCTTCCTGTGCCGACGTCGGGGGCGCCGCCGGCCTTGACGCCGGGTACTACACCAGGCTCGACGCCGGTTCCGGCACCTTGTGCTCCCCCAGGAAGTTGGCAGTGGGATCGACGTCAGTCCTCTGTGGAGGTAGTCGACAACCAGGCAACTCCCATGCGGCATCGATGGACGCCGGTACAGGCGTCGATTCCTATTCCTTCGATGGTTCCTCGGGCGCCGATAAGTCTCCAACGCGGCGTCCGTCGACGCCGGTAACACCATTTATTCCTCCTCATTTGCAACATGATGCTTCCCTGGACTCCCCAGATCACTGAGCCAGAGTGCAAGTACTCTGTGTTGCCTGGCCTTTGGGTCAGTCTCCGGCTCCTCCACTCCTCATGTCTAGTGGCAGGCTTAGCCTTTAACCGTCTCCTACAGACGGTTTGTTGTCACCTACACGGATGGAGACTGAATCTAGTGCTGCCTTTGCGCCCGCTATTCAGGGGGCGGCTGCTGTACTCTGCTTTCAGCCTCCAGTGGTGCCTCTACTTTCTGATCCTTTATTGGATCTGCTCCATTTGGAACCTATCGAAGTAGAACCTTTGCTGCCCTTTGGGGAATCTCTACTTGACGTTCTGCGTGGCACATGGTGAAGACTCTCTCTGCGTGACCCTGTTGATTGGGCTATGGCTTGTAGGTACCGCCTTGCTCCGGGTGATCCTCTTTGCCTGTCTCTTCACCCAGCAGCTCAAGGCCGAGTTGTTCAGACGGCTTTTAATTTACAGTCTTAACCCACATTGCCATTGTTACATCCCACCAGGGAGTCTCGGTGGCTGGATGATTGTGGTCGCCGGCTTTAAATACAACCTGTGAATTTGCACGCGAATCCTCAGTTCTTTGGGACTAAGTTGCTAATCTTCTCCTTTCTATTCCGGCAGGGCCACAAACAGAATTGCTCCGCCTTCTACTGCATGGCAGAAGCATGGCTCACTTCTCTCTTAGGTCTTCCCTTGATGCAACTGTCTCTATGGGACTGGTCCTTGCTTGCGCTGTGGCTTTACGCCGCCATGCTTGGCTGCTCGACAGTCATTTCCCAGATCAGATTCAGGATGCCCTCCGAGATCTGTCGTTCAATGGGGTGGATCTTTGACCGCCACGCGGATTCGGCTGTCTCCCGTCTCTTGTCCGGCCTGCAGTAAATCTTGGTGCCATATTCTATGCATCCTTTTACGGCACCCACCCTGATGCACTGTTTTGTTATGGTGCCATTACTAGGTTCATTCAGTACATCCATTTGGCTGCTTCTCTTGTTTTTTCAGTCCTCTGATTGTGTGCTTAGTCCAAGAGGATAACCCTACCGGCGATTAGCCTTACCCTATGTGGGCTATTTCCCTGGCATTAGGTTCTGCCTTCGCCTTGGTTCGCTCCTGTGGAGTCTCCTCGCGGACATTCTGCTGGGAACCACTTGTTTATTCCTACAGTGATCCTTGTATGGTATTGCTTATTGCATGTCTGATTGTCCGTCTGTGGTGCATTGGACCCTGGCATAGGTTCCATGCCGTAAAGTGTCTATCTCGCACACCTGGCGGGATACCTTTTGGTCGCACTTTTTCACAACTGACACCCTATTGCTGCTGTGCAGCTTACTTATTATTGTTCTTACTGGTGCAACTCAGGTGTACGGGCCCTTCAGGGTTTGTCCTCTAAGGCAGCGGATCAGCAGACGTTCTCTGCTATACGTGGTCATGACCTCCTTCTGACCACCTAGCACTACCACTACAGCATTTTCCATATCCCCTGCTGTTTCCGTATGGGGGTTTCCACGCTTTACTTGAGTTCATGCTGTGCACTCTCAAAGGGGTGTGTTTTCCTTGGATTAGTCGCTTCTTGAGGTCCGGGACCTTTACATTTGTCTTCACCTTTTCCACTGTCGTAACTCGGACAGGGGGCTTGGGCAACTTACTGTACTGGATATTGCCCTACCCACATGTCTGCAAGTAATCTCACATTTTTTCCTCCTGCTCTGTATCTGCTCTGTGTTCTTACCAGGCGGATCCGTGCATGCTCTTTCCTTCATGTGGTTTCCATGGTTCTTGTCCCGCTGTGCTTGTACCACCAGCTCTTATGTTGTGTCTGGCTTGCTGGTGCCCTTTTTTTGGTAATTGCCTTCTTGCTGTTGTGCGCCTTTGAGCTGCTCACGCTACCGTACAGGAGGTGTTTGCTTACTTCGTGTGGCTCCAGCGCCCACACGGTATGCTTAGATGCCTTCCGGTATGCTTGAGTACCTTTGGGTCTTCCCTCTTTTTTGTTGATGTTCAACTGTACGTCTTCTGCCCTTCACATATTGCCACAAACCACCTGTCCTGTCGTATCTGCTGCCTTAGTACTACCGGCATCTTGTGGCCGTGGATTGGCATCCTGCTAATGCGGTCACTTGTGTCTTGCTGGTACCGGTTTCAACAGGGTTCCCTTTCACTGTTGTACATATTGGGCCGGTGTGCGATGTCTGTCATACCAGTTGCTGTCTCTAGAGGCTATGCTGCAGTCGACACGCTGCATCCGTCAGATCTCTCAAATCCTCGGTTTAGCTCTTCTTTTTGCGAAGTCATAACCTTCCTTTTTACCCCAGCATATCTAGTATATGGTTTCTTCTCCATGCTGGCGTTTGCTGGGTAAGGGTCATCCTCTTGCCACAGCTGCCCCACGTGCCTTTTCCGGTATAGGTTGCACAGGGTTTTTTTCCACTGTTTTGCTTGGCTTTTGCTTTCTGTTGCCACCTCGGATCCTGTGGATCCTTCAAACCCTGTGTTGGTTCATCCCCTTTTTTGAAGTTACGAACTCACTTTGCCATGGGTATTCTGGCTCTGTGCTATCCTTCTCTCAGCCTGTTATACACAAAGGGATTTGTGTGCTGTTATTGGCGGCTTCTGGTGCCTTTGCCTCCCATTCCTTTTTGCCCTCTTAGAGCTTCATGGTCTGGTGGTTAATTGCCTGTCCTCATTGTGGTCCGTCCCAAAGGTTGACAGTGCTGTTAAGTCACCTTATGGACTACAAAGTTCTTTCGGGAACTTGGTGGGGTTCAGTGGCAGACCCGCCTCCTTCATGGGTATGGCTTTGGTATTTATTCTAAGTTAAGGAATCTGTGGCTAGACGTCTCTATCAGATGAACGAGTTACTTACCTTCGGTAACGATGTATCTGGTAGAGACATAGTCTAGCTGCAGATTCCTTAACGCCCGCCCGTCCTCCCCGTTCTGCGAGGACCCTTTCAGGTTGGGGCTTTCTATCCTCCCCTCCCTTATGGTGGCTTGCCATTTTACAAGGTGATATTCTCTCACTTCAACACAAACTGCTTTATTCTGTTTCTCTGCTCCATCCTGCCCATTCTCTACATTAGGCGGTATGTTAATAGCTCATGCCAGCCTTCGGCCTGGATTGTAGGGTGTGAATTCTATTCACGCTTTTTCCCCCCTCCATCCCGTTCTCCCCTTCCACAGTGCCTTGTGGTCTTTGTCACCCTTACAGCTTTTTCTTTCAGATCTATTGGCTCTGTACATTTATGGGTCTATTAGTTGGGGTTGCGACGTCTTTCTGGTAACGTCTTGTGGTGTACTCTTTAATCTTCTGTTCCGGACGTTCCCCTTCACGGTTTCACTTTCTGGATGCGGACATTTTATCCTGTGCCAGACTGTTTTTTCCACATCTTTATCTCCCTTTCACGTTGATTGAGCCTTCGCTCATGCAGGATGGCTTTTCAGAGCACCGCTCTCTCGCCTGTCAATTTCTTCTAATTTTTTTTCATCATTTTTGCACACAGTTTCCGAAATCTCTCTGTTTTTTCTTTTGGATATGGTCTGCGTTCTGACGCGGAAACGTTTTCTGACGAAAACAGACAGCGCGCCGGGAGGGGCATATATGGCTCCGCTGACGTCATGTCTGTGGCCGACGCCAGGGCGGTGCCGGCACGCAGCGATGCTGCTGCAGAAAATTTTCCAGATTCAGTCTGACGCCTGGGGATATTCTAAGTTAAGGAATCTGCGGCTTGACTATGTCTCTACCAGATACATCGTTACCAAAGTTAAGTACCTCGTTCACCTGTAACTGCGGTTCTACAGTATTTGTATCTTTCATAGATTCACATGCGACCCACCCTCCCCACCTGAGAGACCCTTATTTCCTCAAGGTGTATAGTTTGACATTTGTGCTTGAAAGTCTAAGGAGTTTAGCTTCTCTTGGGGGTGTTGTACAGGGTGCTGTCACGTGATTGGCTATTACTTTACAAAATAAGGTAGATAGACTATTGCTGTGACTGTTAATTACATTGTAGCCTATTATAGTATTATCTACTGCTTTTATAAGGATACCGTGGTACTCCCACTACGAAAACTGGGGTGATTCAAGTATGTGAATCTATGAAGGATACCAATACTGCAGAACCGTTGTTACAGGTAAGTAACTCATTTTCTTTCGTGACAGTTGGAAGTGCTAGCATGCTGATTGGATGCTTTAACTTTAACCACTATATCGTAATGGTAAGTGTTTAATCTCCTCACCCTTACATCGACTTACCTACAGTTAACCTTAAGATGTAGTGGTTAGGTCAATGAAGCGGATGCAGTGTTTTTCCCAGTGCGTATAATTCATGCAATATAGAGGTGGAACTATGATACACTTTTACAATGTTGCTGCTCATATTGTACAGGTCAGGCAGAAACCTTGCTCTTCTGCCTTTGTGTACCTATTCTCAATCAGCTGCAAAGTGCTGAAATATGTGTATCTATTCTCAATCAGCTGCAAAGTGCTGAAATATGTGAATTAATTTGAACCACTGGTAGTTGAGGTGTAGTCTCTACCATTATTTTTTAATTAAATCAAAAGCTCGGTACACGTTACACACAAGGACCAACCATATGCAAGTCGGCCTTAGCACTGCACAAAGGGAACAGTGCAGGTTTGACTGCAAGTGCACATTCGCTTTGTGCGGCGACCTAAGAAGCCGTTGAAGTGTTTTGGCCTTGTGGTGTGAGGGCATCTCACACTGCTGTTCACCATATTCTTTTCTAGTCCATTATTCACCATATTCTTTTTTTTTGTCCTTGATTTGAAGGACACTTGCTTACCTGTACATGCTCTCCTTGTTCTGTGTGAGGTCAGCTTGTGGTAGCCACTTTTTCATGTTTGTTCCTTCTGCCAATTTTCACCTGATTTTCAATGCAATGTCCAAAATGACTGATCCACAAAACTTTCATCCTTTGTCAGGTACGCTCCTTGAGGATGAAGATTCTCTCCACCATGACAGCAGACGGCCTTGGTGCCAGTGGAAGTCACAACTCCAGAAACCGCCTTCGGATGTACATCACCTTGGCCGCAGCTGCCTTCCAACCCTTAATAATCTACTGGCTGACATATCACCTTGTCCGATGAGTCAGGCGAGCTGACTGTGGAGAGGCTATGGGAGCCAGCCTGTCAGCAGAAAGATTTTTTCAGCTTTGCAATATGGCATATGGTGTTCTAGGACAGAAGTGGAAGTGCCATGGGGAAGGTACAGCCATCCCACCCAAGGGGGCAGAGGACTCCCCTCAAATGAACTTAAGGCTTTGAGTGCGGGACCTGGTTCTGGATGTCCTGCTTTTCTACTTGTTTTTCATTCCCCTTGTATTAATATTTCATCATTGTGCAATAATACAGACACTCCTTATCCGCGCTCTGCTTGTTATATTTCATAATGATTTTTTTTTAGGTATTCATTCACAAAGACTGTTTGGTGTTTGAATCTGGGCACAAGTCCTAAAGAAATAAGTGGGGGCACTAAGCTAGTTAATCGGTATGCAAGTGACGTCACGGTGTGTGACATCACGGCGCGTAATATCACAGGAAGTGGCATCATAAGAAGTGACGAGATCTTAAGCCCTCACGTACATGTTTACTAGGTCTATCATGCGTACATTGGAGCACATTTCGAGTAAACATGCAAACCCTCCTGATTAGGAGAGAAGACTCACACTTTTATAAGCTACACATAAAACAATGTTGCCTTTTGTCAGCGTAAACCTCCTCAACCCATAGTGCTTTACAAGAAAAAATAGTGATATTTAGATTATTACAACGCCTCCTCAAGGGAAGTAAGCTCTATGTAAATGCTATTTTTTTGTGTAAATACTGGGAAAGACCAACACATCTGACATTCTTACAGTGCATGCATATCTCTTAAACAGAGCCTGAACAAAGTGAAAAGCTGCCTCTCTTAAGAATGTGTGGAGTGCTAACATGGTGTGAGCCTTTGTTTCCCCTCTGCTGCATTTGCATCTAGGTGTGATGCTCCTGACTGCTGCCAGCCAGGAGACTGGAACAGAAGGATGCCTGATGACCCCTCGGCCTTTGTTATGGGCCCAGCAGGAGTGTGCAATAAGAAAGCCCTGTTACACCGGCACATTGTTGCTGATCAAAAGCAGACAAAGTGCAGGCGCTGCTGAATGTCTCCCAGTGTTTGCAAATTACACCGGGACGAATTCAGCATATTTTTCAGTGGGGTCCAATTCCTGGCAGGGTGGAAGGCGTCCAACCTGTGAAAATAGTGGGTGGACGCCATACACCCACGTGTACCACCAGGCTCGTGCCCTGGTTTGAATCTGCTTTTGGAACTTCTTATTCTTACTTCCCAGATTGCTCCATGTGCTTCAGCTTGCTCATATTCTACCTTGGTGCGTTATGATGCTTACTGTAGCCCAGGAAAGAAAAGGGCCACCCCAAAATCTCTTTGCCCCAGTCTGCCTATCTATATTGGGTATTGTTTCCATGGGGATGTGATGTCAGTACCTGCCGTTTTGCAGTGATTCTCGGGTACATAGTCTGGGATTTCTTTTCAACAATTCGTTATTTCGTGAGTGGGCAAGTGTCATTTGTACAGCAGTCAGACTTTGCAACCTAGCAAATCTAGGTGTATCGCAAACTCAACAGTAACAGGAAATAAGAAAAACTTAAAACAGAGGACCTACTCACTGTTTGAAAGCAATGACGAAAAAGTATCCACAACTAGATAGTGAAGGTAGGGGAGGAGAAACCAATAATGCAATATGGACTCTTCAGTTGTTCCACTCGTGGGGTGGAGGGGAAGAGATAAGTTGTAAAAAAGGAATCCATATTTGACGATTTGTGGCACATTCAATTAACAAATAACGTTTTCAGAGGGTAAGACCATTGTAAATACAAATAAAGAACATACGTCCATAGTTAGCCAGTCTGGGAAGGTCCAGTCCGATGTAAAGAATTTATGCCCACTTATAGTGTCTCATAACTGTTGATAACTATAAATCATCTCATTGTTCTGCAAGCAAAGTGAGTCATTTGGTCATAAGCCTCCAGTTGATCATTGATCCTGTATATGAGCCTTTTGCAGTTAGCAACCCTTGAGAGCTTTGTCAACAGTTTTGTTTTTCCGCCCCATATATAAAGTTTAATATAGGAGTCAGTTTGTGGCAGTGACGTTTTGTAAGTTAATATCTATAACATTCTGTATCTGGGGGCTAATATGATTTGTAACCGCCTGCATCCTACCTCACATAGACATGTTAACCCCTTGAATGTTCATGACGAGCTGAGCTCGTCATGAGCCACGGCGCTCCGGTGCTCATGACGAGCTCAGCTCTTCATGAGCCGTGGAACGCTCGCATGCGGGGATAATTCCCCTGCTGTGCTGAGCGTTCCACGGGAACGGATGTGGCCGTGACGAGCTGAGCTCGTCATGAGCACAGGAGCGCTGTGCCTCATGACGAGCTCAGCTCGTCATGAGCATGTGAGCGTTGTGCGCGCCCCCCCAGCACAGCGGGGGAATATACCCCGCAGCGAAGGGGTTAAAGTTTGACCAGTGTGTAAAGTCATTTTTGCTATTGGTTATCTGTGGAGTCAGGTTATCTTCAATTATATGATCAAGGTTGTTATTAATATGGATTCCTAAATACTAAGGCCATTAGCAGCTCATTTCAAGCTCTACTCGCAAAGGGTAACATTATTGGTAATTCAGGACTAGGGTAGGGCCTCACTCTTCAAATATTTTGAAGAATGAAGACTTCTGAGGAGATATGGAGGTGTTGGGCCTAGTCAGCCTGAGTACGATTTCACCGGCACTAAGAAAAGACTAACTTATCCACCCAGTTTAGTAATACCCGCTATGTCTCCGAATATGCAATTGTCAATCTTGGTGCCTGCCCAGAGTATTCTTTTATTGATGGACATTAAACTTCTACAGCTGACATTTGTGGTCCGTGATCTGGGCAGACAGCAGACTTTAGAAATAAAGCTAAAGGGTAGCAAAGTCCTCTACAGAGCCTGGAAAGGGTAACCCCACCCCTTGTGGTTTAAGGCCTTTTCCTCATTAAGCAAAAGGGCCAGAACCTTCACCATCAGGTCCTTGGTTTGTCACAGAGGTCATAAGGTGGTTGTGGATGTGCAGGTATATATGATCCCAACCTGTGATTCATGTTTAAAGTATGAACAACCCTGCACCTTCTGTATGGCAACGCTTTGACAAGTATCTGTCACCATTTGTCAAAGAGATGGTTGGAAGCTTGAACACTTGATCAGGTCTTTGACATCCTTAGATAAATGCGGTGACTGTTGAAAATTGAACCCAAGCTGCTAGAGGGCTCTACTTCTTTATGTGCTGCATATAAGGGAACGGGGGCAGCTTGCCCATCTTATACATTTTGTCAGGAATCTGTCCTCACCTGGAGATCGGATATTGCCTCTGCTATTTCCTCTTTTGTGATATTTCCCTCCCCCAAGCAGGAACATGCATTGTGGGTTTAATATGGAAATCTGTAGGAATCCAATGAAGTGCTACTCGAATCAGCATCTAGTTTGTCCTAATGTTCAAATTCATTCCTCTTAGTGAGATGCAAACACCTCCGGTATGTCAAAGACGTATACAAAGAAGATTATTATTGCATTACCTACTGGGGTTATGGACATCAGTTATTCTCACTGGCAGTTGTGCAGCTGGCTATCAAGCATGTGTTCTTTGTTAATAGTGTGTCTGTTTCAGCTTGATACATGTGTAAAGACGAAATGAGCAGGAGTCTAACTTCGAGTGACAATGAGGTATCTTGTATCATTTAAGTTTTTATAGTTCAGTTACTTTTCTTATTTGTTCATCTGCACACATACACCCACTTATATCCGTTGTCCAGTTTGGAATCTTTGAGGAATATTTATTGGATTTTTTTCATTTTCAGTTTTAAAGAGCTCCTATTCACCTGCCATTCCAAAATAAAAGACCGCTCCAGATTACAGATCTTTAGTTTGTATACTCGACATGGCTGGATCTGCTGATGGGTCCCATCTTGATATCTCTATATTAATTCTCCTGCTCCGCCAGGAGGCACCATTTTAGAACTTTGATCTCACTGGCTATGAGTCTGCACACTAGGGATACCTTGGACATGTGGATTCTCTGAATTCCTGTGCCAGAACTGAGAGATGGGTCCTACCCTCCTTCAAACTGGTATGCACCCTAGTATATCGCTGATAAGATCTTCTACATGGCATTCGTTCCCAAAGCCTGAGTAACCAATCTGTGTATTCGGAAGAGCTAGAATTGTGTGGCTGACAATTGTGGAATGTTGGTGTCAAAACATTGTGTTAATGCCCTCTAAAATTCCCTGCCAGTACCTTTTTAACTTGGGACAGAGGGCATATTATGTGCTGTAAGAGGCCCACACTGCTGCAGATCCTCCAGCACTGTGTTGACTTTGAGGTATTCCAGGTGTGGATTAGTGCACAGTATTCATTCTAGTCCAACGTTGCTTTCATCATCGCTCCTTTATCGCTTTCTCTGATGTCTGATACACCTGTTCTATTGAAAACACTGCCCTGGTCAATGGTGAGGGAGGGCATGGAGACTAGACTTTTTGTTATTGCTACATTTCCCATTCAGTATGGCTATAGTATCTGGGGAGGAATATAGGACCCACTATCTATGGTTCATTTGGGTCCAGGCCACCTTCAAGATAGCCCCCCCACATGTTGTTGGTTAGTAAAGCAACAATGCTTATCAGAGCGTTTCCTGTTCCATTGTACTGTGTTCCAAATCTGAGCCGCAGAGTAGCATTTAATGCTCACCCCCCCTCCTCGATGGTAAAGTAGCATTTTTCTTAGCCTGCTTTTTTTCCCTTTTTAACCCTCCCAAACAAAACTTTCCTGTAGTTTTGGCTGGTTTTCAGTTCAGTCACTTTTTGGGCTGTTGTACTGGGAGACTTTGCATCAAATATAGAGTCCTGGGCTAGAGTCATTTTAACTGCAGTCGTTTTGCTCATAATATTCCTCCCATTTTCCTGGATTGTAATTCTTTCTGCATTTAGGTCAGACGTTGTTCTGAGCTGCTCTTTTATCCGACACCATCCTAAACTATTGTATACATAGTTTGGCCTATGTAAGTGGGAAGGCTTGTTACAGTGTCTTGTGGTACTTTTGATGTGGTTACTTTTAAGTTCTCGGATTTCTTTGTATTTATTTTGAAATCAGAAGTTTGAACAAATGTGTGGTGTTCTGTTAGCAGAGCTAGGATTGACCTCTGTGGGTAAGCAAGTACAGCAAGAACATCCTTTGTGTGTAGTGAGATTTTGTGTTCTTGGAATTTATCTTTCACTCTTAGATCTCTGGACTGTCTCTAACTATGTAGCACAAAAAGAAGCTGTGGCCACAAAACTCCCCTGCTTCATAAACCTCCCTACTTCAAAAGACTTTGTTACCCCATTTTTTCTGTCTGCATCAATTGACTGCTTCAAGGCTGTTTTCTTGGTTTGCTTAGTGTTATCTCATGCCTGTTACACATTTTGTGTTGGCCGGCATCCACGCCCTGGTATAAACCTGGTGGGTCTCAGTCCTTGCATGTGTGTGGGCCAAGGAATCTTGCTAATATTCTGGTGGAAAATTTAGCATCTACATTTAATAAGGAAATGGCTGTAAGTGATAAACAGCTGTCCGGATTCACCCCAGGTTTACTGTCTCTTTCATCGAATCCATAGGGGATCCTGATCTGCAAACGAGTTAGAGGCATGCTGATAACAGGCTATGTAACAGCAAAAAGCTTTATAAAACATTGGGGTGAAGTTGTTGGAACTTGAAGCTTTAGGGCATCATTAGGATGGGGGGCGGACATTGTCCTTGTAAATCCTTGAGATCCTTGAGATCCTTGTAAAGCTGTCATAATTTTTGGAAGTGTATCAGCTGTCACAGTTTCACACTTTGTAGTCTGTCATTTCCACAACTCTAGTTTTGTTCATTTTTGCTCTAACTTTTATTGCCAGCGGTTTACCTGGCTGCCTTATTACCACCTTTACAGGCCTGCCGTATGCGGAGCAGTGCATGATTAGCTCTCTCCATGTGCTAATCTTTAAACTGTAATCTGGCTGCTGACAACCTGTGCCCTACCCATGGGACTTCTGCTGTTTTTGTCATATTTCCAAGTTTCACGTTCCCTATTTCCACTCTCTTCTCCCTTTGACTTCGCTTCGTGGCTTGAACCATGCTCCTCATGGAGGTCTTGTCCATCGTTTTAAGCTTCACAAATGCATTACTACATTGACCAAACCGCTTCCAAGCACCTCATGTGATAGAACCTTCACTTTAAAAAAAAAGGTCACTGCATTTTTCTCAAGGTAATTGCAAGTGTAATGATTGAGTCCTGGTAGGGGCACTGCTGCTCACCAGAGTGCCTCCCAGTCTGTTTGGTCAAAATGTCTATTCTTTGGAAGGAAGATGGCATTTGTGAACTGACCTGATGACTCAGTATTTAAGAGCTCATGGCTGAGGCTCATTGATGCGGTAGAGGTCCCATTCTGTTGCAGTTTTGGCTATATCGGTTCTTCATTCTCCCACAATAACGTATAAAACTAGTAGCAGTCACTTTGCGTGTTACGAGGGCTGTGTGGCAATAACCACTTTATGGAGATTAGAAAATTATAACAAACACCTGCTGAATTCTCATACGGAGCGGAAATATTTTACCTTGCAATCTTAAGACACACTTCTGAAACTGATGCACATGTCTCATGAGATGCAGCCAAAGAGGACTGTAGTAAATTCGAAGGAGGTAAGTCTTTGAAACTGACAAAATACGCGAAAGCACCCTAAATCACACAGCCGCATCAGCCAATGAACCTTCCTCGCAATACCCGTTAATTCTATACGAACCTTACAAGCACAACCTTCTAAGTTGATTGATACATGGTGGGTATGATAGAGCGCGCAGGTCACCCGACTACAATTTTACCAATACTCACCTAGGCCCATAATTCAATTTTCACAGTTATTCACTCATGTAACCCACCCTCTACTACCAGTCTATTTTATTCCACTAATTCCTATACCATTGACTTACCAATCCTTGTCACTGGTTCCTATGACCACAATGGATCAGGGAGTTAGTTGTAAAGAAGGCAGTCAAATACCAAATAACTTTGCACTCATGTAATAACCACAGACTCTGGAAAGTTTTAAACTCTTTATCTAAATTTCATCAAAGGTCATAATCCAGAGATTAAAAGCTATCAGACTATCAATAACCAACATTAGAAACAGTGTATAGGTATGCAAAAGAAATATTATGCCGATCATTTAGCAATATAACGGAAAGGTAAGAACAGAGAACATGCTATTGAAAATTAAAACAGAATTGCACAATTCGTCAAAGAGTAGGTAAAGAAATGGGACATACTACATATCACAGCTTCAGCAAATTGTTAAAGGGAGGGTAAGATAAAGGGACACAAAATGCTATCACGAAAACAATTTTAACATATGACTAAAGAGATGGTAAGAAATTGGAACACGCTATTTAATCAAATGACCAAACTTTTTGTATTTCTAAAGGGAGGGTTGGAAAGTGATCAAGAAACATATACTATGCAATCATGAGAACATTTCAGCATAATCTATAGGAGGGTAAAAAGTGGAACATGCTAATTAAACAAATAATGATTTTGTTCATTCAAAAGGGAAGGGTAAGAAAAAGGAACATATATGATCAAAGTTTTTATCGATTTAGGGAGGGTAAAGAAAAGGACGCAAAGTATAATGACAATTACCCACACAGATATATATTTGCCTACAATGGTGGGAAGACCAACCCTGGCCACGGGTCAGTTAAAGACAGAAACCCCGAAAGTTGCAGTTGCCAGTAGGCCAGCAGGTGCAGATCAGAATCAGGACAGGATAAACCAGATTTGGATCAGGACCAGACCACCAAAGGTTAAGACCAGCACCTGCAGTTCAGTTGCAACGCCTGTGCTACTCCCTCTCTGCAGCTAACAGTCAGAACCCCGGTTGGGTTATCGATTTCACCAACAAAGTGCTCCGCCAGCACTTCAGCTTCCCGGACCCCGATTGGGTCAGCAAAACCTCTGACAGAGTGCTCCGCAGACCTCTGCTCTTGGTCACCTATTGAGTGCGTTGGGTCGGTGACAGGTCAGCTATTCGGACAAGTCGGACAATTTCTCTAGTTAAACCTAGGCTAGTTATACTATTTTCCAGGTCAGTGTACCACCCCCAATGTTGCAAGTGTAAGGATCCCCAATTTCGATTGGACAAAAGAGGAGGAGAGCTCGTCACCCCATACCAAATTTTAGCATTTTGCCATCTCTTATTCAAATTTACGTTCCCGCCAATCAAATTCAGGTTCACATAACGTCTTCATTTCAAATAACAATGGATGTTCTATTGACAAATACATTGTATGCAATTTAGCTTCTCCGAGCGGGTCAGAAGTCATCTTCCCAGGCGCATCTTGGCTGTGACTGTCCTTGGCTGGAATTCAATAACACCAAGTTCAACTCTTCTCTGCTGCTGGTCATGCGCAGAAGGACTTTCAAAATGGAGTAATAACACCTCCCAGGCCCAAAGATTATCGACACATGAAAAGCAAAAGGAAACCGTTTTAGAACACAGAACTAAATAATTACACTGTATACTATGAATTTATACTCTATTTCCTTCAACTTAACTTTAACTATGGCATTAGGATTAGGCAGAACTAACAGTTTAGCATAAGCAGCAGTGCAAGCTTCTTGCATGTGAGAACAGAGCAGCCATATTAACCCTAGTTCGCAGAAGCAACAGATTCTGTAGTAGGTGATCTCTGTGTATAGTCATAATCTAGTGAATAGTCCCGCCCATGTGCGAGGACCCCGGCAATCAAAAATAATCTCTTAAGTTGTCAGAAAATTGCAGAACTGCAAAGACACTTAAGAGAGAATTTAAAGACAAATAATGCAGCCTATATCCACAGGCTACACTGTCCAGTACTTCAACTAGAAATTCCACCAAAAATCCACAAACAGCAAAGCCTGTCCAGATTTCCCTTGCTTTAACAGCAAAAACCCTCTGGAATGATAGAGAGGAGGGAATGGACAGACAAGCCCCATAGGCTGCCATTATGTGGCTTAAATAGGATACTGTGCCTTTAAGAGAATTTTCCAGACCTTCTCCCAGTATCCCAGAATGCACAGCAGGTCCCTCTTACTTTCAGTTCTTTTTTCCGGCTCCTGCTAACAGGACCCTGGTGCATTGAGCTCTCCCTTTTTCAAGGGTTTATTGGATTTTTGTGCACTTTTTGTTTAAAAGTGTTTTCTATTGTGTACTTGGTGTTTCCCTTCATTGCTCTGTATTTGTTCAGGCTTTTTAGGGCTCTAAAATGCCTGCTCTCTTCGACAAGTGCCCAGCATGTGGAAGAAAGAAGGCCAAGTCTGATCCACACGACGTCTGCATACTCTGCCTCCCTGAAAATCATGTCCCTGAAGATTGTAACATCTGCCAAACCTTTACTACAAGGACCGTGAGGGACAGGCTGAAGATTAGGCTTCAAGGCCTGGAAGAGAGGCGACTGCAGGCTGCAGGTGGGTCTGGGCAGGCTGGGAAGGCTCCCTCTGCCCCTGCTCAGGCCTCTGGGGGGCTCCCCAGAGGCAGGAAGCTCAGCGAGAGATCCCGGTCTCCGTCGACGTCGATCGCATCGACGACGACGTCGAGAGGGATGACGACAGTGTGTTCCCCTTCTCCCCGGGGCTCCGGGTCGAGACAGCGTGGACGGTCGACGTCGAGAGGCCTGGGTAGGCCGCCGTCGAAGTCACCGCCGACGGCGTCTTTGTTGTAGTCGTCGGCGTCGAGCCGTCGACGTCGCAGAAGGACAGACTGGCACCGGCGCTCGCCGTCGAAGCGACACCGCCGGTCGTCGTCGAGGCCCGCGAGGAAACGATTGACGCGCAGGAAAAGTCGACGCTCGTCGTCGAGGACTGGCTGCTCGTCGTCGAGGTGGCGACGGTCGACGTCGAGGAAGAAGTACTCGACGTCGAGGAGGCACCGTTCAACGCCGGAGTCGAGGGGTCGACGTTCAACGCCTGAAAAACGACGCTCGACGTCGAGCAGAAAGAGATCGGCGTCCCCGAGGAGTTCCACCTCCCATAAACGGCGCAGAAGGGATTCTGGCGCGAAAAGTCATGCTGGTTCTGGTGAAGGTTCGCAGTCTCCTCCCCAGAAGAAGTCACCGGACTCGGTGGTCTACACACCACCTCGGGCTACCACTCCTCCTCCTCTACCTAAGGAGGCTCCTCCCTCCAATCCGCAGCTGCCTCCACTGCCTCCACTTCCTCCTGCGGGGCAACCTCCTCCACCGGTCCCACCTCATGGGGCCTCTCCTCGTCCGGAGGTACCTCCTGTCCTACCACCGAGATCGGTGTCATTGCCTCTGCTCCCGACGCCTCCTAAGGGGACTCCAAAACCTAAACCCCAGGATAGGCCATGGAAGACGCCCCCACGGAAACCGGTGGAGCGTCCATGTGCCGAGAGATCGCGCTCTCGTTCCAGGAGGAGGGAACGATCGCGCAACAGGTCTTCCACACGGTCGAGACGACGGCACAGGAGGCACAGATCTCGTTCCCGGACAAGGTCTTCAGGGACCAGAGACTATTCTCCGACCTTGTCGGATTCGCCAGAAACGAGGGTGTCACCGATTGATGATCTGGTGTCATTCCAGGACGTACTTTTACGAGGTGCAGCGAAGTTGGGCATTGCTTTGACGGTGCCCAAGACATCGATGATCTTCGAGATGCTGCACCAGAAGCATTTGTCTCGGCCGTTGCTACCACTGGTACCGGGCCTGGAAGAACCGGCCATGGACCTTTTTCTCACCCCGGCGGTGACTAAGGCGGTACCCTCGAGACTGCAGAAAAAATACCGGGCCCCGGAATCGGAGCCTGCCTTTCTAAGGGTGGAACCCCCTCCAGATTCAGTGATTGTGACGGCGGCTCGTAACCAGCATGCCACCACTCCATCATCCACGGTTCCACCAGATAAGGAATCTAGGTGGCTGGATTCGTCTGGGAGAAAGGTTTGTGGGACGTCGGCAACTTCCATGAAGGCCGCTAGTGCCATGGCATTGTTGGGACGGTATGACCGAGCACTCTGGGAATCCCTACAACAGTTTGCGGAACATCTGCCGCGTGACAAGCGAGAGGACTTCCAGGAGGTGTTGAATGAGGGGATGTTGGTGGCAAATCAGGTCATCAGTGCTGCGGCCGACTCTTCCCTGCTGGCGGCGCATGGTTTCTGCCATGGGATTAACCAGCGACGACACACCTGGCTCCGCCTCACGTCCCTCAAACCGGACGCACAACAAAGGGTTGCCAATCTGCCATTTTCTGGCGAAACCCTATTCGGAAAACACGTGGATGATGAAATGGCCCGCATGAAGGCGGAGGCCGAAACCCTCACGGCGGTGGGTTTGGAGAAACCCAAGGAGACCAAGAAGTTGTACCGCCCGTTCCAACGGCGGTTCGGTGGCCAAGGCAGAGGGCGTGGCCAGTCTTCGGGACAACAGCAGCAAGAACAGCAGCAGTTCAGAAGACCGTTCCAGAAGCGCCAGTGAGGTAGAGGTGGCCACCAGTCGACACCAGCGACTAAAGGCCAGGCCGGGTATAGGCCCTGAGCGCTTACTTCCCCTGCAACTGTTACCCACTCCGGTGGGGGGGAAGCATTCAATCTTTTCTGGCAGAGTGGAGAAAAATTACTCAGGACAAGTGGGTGCTGAATATTGTTGGCAATGGATACAGTCTTCGGTTCACCAGCCCGCCTCCATCAATCCCACCGGTCAGCTCGCTGTTTCAGCTGCACGAGCTCCAGGCGGAGGCAGATATCCTGCTAAGGAAAACGGCGATAAAAAACGTACCTCAGTCTCAAAGAGGAAGAGGTCTGTACTCCCGCTTCTTTCTGGTTCGAAAAAAGGACAAGAACGAGTTCAGGCCCATTCTGGATTTGCGACAGGCAAACAAGTGGATTCGCAGAGAAAAGTTTTGCATGCTGTCGTTGCATCAGATTTATCCTCAGCTGCAACGGGGAGACTGGCTGTGTGCCATAGACCTCCAGGATGCATACTTCCATGTGCCCATTGCACACAAACACAGGAAGTTCCTGCGGTTCCAAGTCGGCGCCAATCATTATCAATACACAGTACTGCCATTCGGACTGAAGTCTGCGCCGAGAACATTCTCAAAGTGCATGGCTGTGGTAGCGGCGCACCTGAGAAAGAACAAGGTGTTTGTCTACCCGTACCTGGACGATTGGTTGATCAAGGCCTCCTCCTTCTCGGAAGCGCAAGCTCACTTCCAGAAGACGTGCGTTCTACTGAACAAGCTGGAGTTGCACATCAACATGTCCAAGTCGGTCCCGACTCCAGTCCAGTGCATACAGTACTTGGGAGCCTCCATCAATACGCTGTCAGCAAGCGTGTCTCCTTCGGAGGAGCGACGATTATCACTGCTTTGGAAGGCGCAGGCTCTTATGACCTCTCCATCTACAACAGTGAGGACGGTGTCTTCTCTACTGGGATCGATGGCCTCATGTATCTTCCTGACACCTCATGCACGACTGCACATAAGACCGTTGCAAGCGTGCTTGGAGGACCAGTGGGATCAGAGGAAAGGATCTTGGGACGACAAGATACGACTGTCTCTGCAGGCTCTTCAGTCTCTGAAGTGGTGGTGTTCGGCGGAGAATCTCCTGAGAGGGGTTCCCTTCCACAAGGACATTCCCACGCAGACTATGGTGACGGATGCGTCCCTCCAGAGACTTACAGATTCAGGGGACGTGGTCACAGACGGAGTCCACGTACCTCATCAATTTCCTGGAACTCAGAGCTGTTCACTTGGCGCTGAAGGCTTTTCTTCCGTCCTTCCAGACCAACTCTCTGCTTGCACAGACGGACAATATGACCACGATGTATTACCTCAACAAGCAGGGGGGCTCGAGATCGCGCACCCTGTCGCAGGAAGCACAGGCGATCTGGCTTCTGGCCAGAGGACTGAAGATAACGGCTACCCATCTACCAGGTGTGCAGAATGTTCAGGCAGACGCACTGAGCAGACTGATCCAGGAAAACCACGAATGGGTCATACACGACGAAGTACTAGGAGAAGTCTTCGCAAGGTGGGGGACTCCAGACATAGATCTGTTCGCCACCGCCGAAAACAGCAAATGCCGAGACTTCGCCTCCAGGTACTACCAGCCGGGGACGCTGGGGAATGCGTTATGGATCAACTGGTCGAACAGCTTTCTGTACGCTTTTCCACCCATTCCCCTGATTCCGACGGTTCTCATCAAGCTGTCCCAGTCCAGGGCGCGGATGATACTGATTGCCCCGGAATGGCCCAGACAGTGGTGGTTCACGGACCTTCTTCACCGGTCTCTCCTTCCTCACATGCGGCTGCCGTGCAGGCCGGACCTTCTCACGAAGTTCGGGGGGCAGATGTTGCACCCCAACCTCTCGTCTTTGAGTTTGGCAGCATGGCTCCTGAGATAATGCAATATGGCCATTTGAATCTCCCTGCAGATTGTATGGACATACTGAAGGAGTCTAAGAGACCTTCCACTAGGACTTCTTATGCGTACAAGTGGAAGAGATTTTGTATCTGGTGCAAGTCCAAGAACTATGATCCGACGACATGTAAGGAAGATGTCATCCTTCCTTATCTTCTACAGTTGGCGCAGTCTGGCCTTAATGTTCATTCCATTAAGGTTCATCTCGCTGCATTGACTGCCTACAGGAAATGACCTTCACAGACTTCCTTTTTCCAGATCCCTGTGATCAAAGACTTTCTGGAAGGCTTGAAGAAAGTGTTCCCTCCTGTCAGGCTCCCTTCGCCTTCATGGGAATTGAATGTGGTGCTGTCCAGATTGATGAAGGAGCCTTTTGAACCTATTCATAAGGCTTCGCTGCAGCACCTGTCCTAGAAGGCGGCGTTCCTCGTGGCCATTACATCGGCCCGCAGGGTGAATGAAATTCAGGCGTTGTGTTGCCAAGAACCTTATACTGTATTTCATGCTGCTAAGGTTGTTATGCGTACTCACCCTAAATTTCTTTCCAAGGTTATTTCTGATTTTCATGTCAACCAGACCATAACTTTGCCTACGTTCTTTCAGAACCCTTCATCTCCAGCGGAAAGGTCATTGCATTCCCTGGATGTTAGGAGGGTGTTGAAATTTCATCTGGATAAAACCAAAGATATTCGTAGGTCAGACCAATTGTTTCTTAATTATGGATCGGTCAGGACGGGTCTTGCGACCTCCAAGCAGTCTATCTCTAGGTGGATTGTGTCCTGCATACAATTGTGTTATCAAAAAGCTAATAAGACCTTAGGGGGTAAGCCTAAGGCTCATTCCACCAGGGGCAAAGCTGCCCCGACAGCTCTGCTCCGTAATGTTCCAATTGCAGAAATCTGCAAGGCGGCCACTTGGAAGTCGGTCCATACCTTTGCTAAGCATTACTGCCTGGACACTGATGCTAGGGCAGACGCTCAGGTTGGGCAGGCTTCGCTGCGAAATCTGTTCGCACAATAGTGGTGTTATTTCTCTTTTCTCCACCGCCGCTTTGGTGTGGGGATGGGCTTGCCATTCTATTCACTAGATTATGACTATACACAGAGATCCCCTACTACAGAAGGAGTAGTTTCTGCCCTGTAACTCCAGTTCTGTAGTAGGGGTATTTCTGTTATAGTCATAAAGTAAAGTAAAAGTCCACATTTGTAAAGCGCACAATCACCCGTAAGGGTCTCTAGGCGCTGGGGGGCCGTCGGGAAGATTAAGCGAGCTATTGCCCAGAGTCACATGGTGCTGGGCTGACCTGCCGCCGGAGCCGGGGATCGAACCGTGGTCCCCAGATTCCAGCGTCAGTCGCCCTGGCCGCGGCGCCACACCTCTTCCACCAGCGCCCTCCCGCCTCCCCGGTGGAGAGAAATGTTCATGAAAGGAATGCTACAGGTCTGGCGTGTTACGCCTTCAAAAAGAACTGAAAGTAAGAGGGACCTGCTGTGCATTCTGGGATCCTGGGAGAAGTTCTGGAAAGTTTTCTTAAAGGCACAGTATCCTATTTAAGCCACATAATGGCAGCCTATGGGGCTTGTCTGTCCATTCCCTCCTCTCTATCATTCCAGAGGGTTTTTGCTGTTAAAGCAAGGGAAATCTGGACAGGCTTTGCTGTTTGTGGATTTTTGGTGGAATTTCTAGTTGAAGTACTGGACAGTTTAGCCTGTGGATATAGGCTGCATTATTTGTCTTTATATTCTCTCTTAAGTGTCTTTGCAGTTCTGCAATTTTCTGACAACTTAAGAGATTATTTTTGATTGCCGGGGTCCTCGCACATGGGCGGTACTATTCACTAGATTATGACTATAACAGAGATACCCCTACTACAGAACTGGAGTTACAGGACAGAAAGTACTCCTTCCCTCCAAAGCTGCGAGTAAGTCAGGACACGTGGGTATGACAGAAGCACGCGCAGTAGAAATTCCCGCTTAGCTGCAGCCATTTTAAATGCAAGCGTATTAGGATTAGTAAACACATAAGCAAGCTTCACTCTGACACCCCGTGTAAAGGTAAAATATGCAAAATTAGTAAAACTAACATATTGATTACATTATTAATCATTATTCGAGGTTCATGAATACAAGCAAGTCGCTTCATGTGCGAATGCTTGCTCCATCAATCCCCTCTGATATTTTATATCATTTCCAATTAATGAAACAGATGCCAACTTCTCACATTTCACCCATTTCAATCTCTTCAAACTTTCTATTCTGCTTTTTCTCATTATTATTATGAGAATTTTTCATCTTCTTATAAATCTGGCTATTCAATTCTTCCAATTCAAGCTCTTCAATATTTCTTTTCACTCCTCGCTTATTCATGGAAAATTTCTTTTTATGTTTCTGACATTTCAACGAAGTATTATTCCTAATACTAATAAACCTATTCCCGCCATTGGCATCAGTATTCTACTCACAAGACTTTTACCTAGATTAGAAAACCAACTACCTACTGAGGAGAGACCATCAGAAAGGCTCTTCCATGCACTATCAACCTCCAGCTCTTTTTCCAAATTAATATTTCTCACATACCTTTTAATTTCAACACTTTTGTCTGGTATGTAAGTGCAACAATGTTGCGCTTTCAACATTCTACAGACTCCGCCCTCTTTTGCTAACAATGTATCAAGAGCAAGTCGATTTTGTAAGACCATAGATCTGATCGCAACCAATTCGGTATTGACCATAAAGAAACCTCCAGCAGTGTCAGTTGATAACCGATCCACCACTGTTGACAATTTGCAGATTCTGTGTTTATTCAGAGCCACTCCCACTGTAGGTATCAATGCACTAAATATATCACCTACTATTTCACCGACACTAGCTCTTTTGCTACGCACTAATCCATTAGTTTCTTCATTGCTTCCAGTGATTTTACCCACATGGTATATCTTTGGGAAGACAATACCAAAATAACAACTCCCATACCAATGGTCGGGCAATTTGAAATAAGCCTTGTTCTCACATATATAATAAATTCCAGGAAACACAGGTTCTGACCCATCTTTAAAACCCCAACCCCCAATCACCTTGTAATTATGTTCGCAATCACTGGAACCAATTAATATATTGTTATAATAGCTGGTTCTTTCTCTGTGAAGGCAAAGTTTCCCCTTCTTTTCGAAATCCAGCAACATAGCAGCATTAGCCCCACCATTTGAGGTGCTCCCTAAGTTTTCAGCCCATTTAGGAGTTTTCTGATTCTTGTCATTTGCTTTTCTTTGAAAACTTTCTCTTCTTTTCTCTACCATATTACAAAAAATTCTCTTTTTCTTGTAATAAACACGTTAAGTTATTTTTGTGTGCATCCTCTATATCTATTTTACCTATAGTTAGAAAATATTCACTCATATAACGAGCTACATCTCTAGTAGTATGTACAGGGTTCAGGTTTCTACGTACAGGAAGTTCAGAAAATATTACATCTAAATTGAATTAAAAATACTGTAAAGGTTTTTTCCTGTAAATTAAGCTAGCTAAAACACTACAGGAAATTCCATAGGTTAGTGGCAAATGGTGGTAGGTTACACATTCAGCCACTGAAGTAGGCAGCTTCATACAAACGTAGCAATCTTCTATCTCCATAGCTTCTACATAGTATACTAATAGGTTTGCAAATACATTTAAATGAGTTCTGTTTTTGATTTTGTTATAATGCAGTCCTTCCTCATCTGGTGCGTCTAAGTCTACTTTTATTTGTCTAAGACTAAGTGCTTTCTCTTGTATATCTACTCTTTGTGGTGGATCTCTTGTTTGTAGCTCTTCTGTGTCCTTTGGCAATGGCTCATTAGTGTACGCTTTTGTGTCTTTACTCATCATATAAGGAATTGCTATTGTTAGTCCTATCCAAAGTATAAGTATTATTGCTATACTACATAAACATATTCTACAACATGTTTTTAAACAATTTCTTTTCGGTCTTCCATTAACAGCGCGGGGACACACCGGTGTGCGTAACTCAGCGCTTTACAAATGTCCCTATTATTATTATTATTATTATTATTATTATTATTATTAGTATGATCAGCCATTTCTGTCTAAAGGAGATTCAACCCCTCTTTGTAACTTCTACACAGATTTACCCTGTGCGAATTTCAGGTTGGTCTGACTTCTTCGTCAGTTTGATCAGTAATTAATTCTTCATCACTTTCATCACTTATGTCTATATTTTCGAAATCTTCCAGAACGATGTAGGTCCACTCAGGGCCCTTGTATTTATAATTAAGTCTCTTTAATCTGGGGCTTCTCCTTCTGGGTTGTGTCACAGGTTGATCAACTTGATTTGAGATTTCATTTACTTGTTCAGGTCCTTCATCAATTGTTTTTAACCGCAGTCTTAGACTTTTGACAAATCTAGGCCACTTGTCTCCTTTTCTGAGTTTTTAGCTGGCACTGTGCTTTGGCCCTCTTCAAATGTTCTTTTGTTTTCGTTCAGTTGTGGCACCTCAATTTCAATGCTGTTGTCTGTTTCCCTTTCTATCTGACTAGGTCTAGGTCTTATTTCGGTTTCTTCTGCCTGGTCACTAATCTGTACAAAAGGGGGTGGTGATGGACGTAGCATCCGAACCAATCAAACACTCACACCCAGTCAAAAGATTTGGGTTGAATCCATCACCGTTCTTTAGCCCACTCTGCCACCCCAGTTCAGACATGGCTATATGCAAATCAGTCTGACCCTGTGTCTCATGGGAACAGTCCAGCCCGAACTGCCAAGCCATGCCTTCCCTGGACTGGAAACAAGCTTCCGAGGTCCGGTTTCTGGCATTACAGCCGTCTTCAGCCCGGCTTGCTTGAATCCAGTGGCAAAGTGAGCAAGGGACTCACGTCTGAGCATACCCTGCCGCACTTATGGCGGCCAAAAGCGGTGCAAAAGGGGGTGGTGATTGTGCCTCATGGGAACAGTCCAGCCCGAACTGCCGAAGTTGGCAGGGTATGCTCAGACGTGAGTCCCTTGCTCCCTTTTCCACTGGAGTCAAGCAAGCCCGGCTGAAGACGGCTGTAATGCCAGAAACCGGTCCTGGGAAGCTTGATTCCGGTCCAGGGAAGACATGGCTTTGCAGTTCGGGCTGGACTGTTCCCATGAGGCACAGGGTCAGACTGATTTGCATATGGCCATGTCTGAACTGGGGTGGCGGAGTGAGCTAAAGAACGGTGATGGATTAAACCCAGATCAGTTGACTGGGGGTGAGTGTTTGTATTGTCAACGCTCCGTCCTTCACCACCTTTGGTTTTTCTTTGGTCACTAATCTGGCCTTGTTCAGGTATTTGCTGATTTTGATTTTTTCTTGTTTCACCTTTTTCGTCCTGAACACAATTGACTATTCCTGCCTGGTCCTGCTTCAGCTCTTCGAACCCTTGATTTTCTTCTGCTTGAGCCTCCACCCTAATTTCTATCTGCCCCTTTTCAGGCTCAGGAATTCTTGGTGGAGTGTCGATTATCTGGTCTTTCTCTATCTGATCCTGCTCAGAATCTCTTTTGCCTTGGATTTCTATGATATGAGTATCTTTTTCTTCACCTGTCTCATCCTCACTATAACTCTGTCTATCTAGATAAGTTTGACTTCTTGTCCGCACATATTCTGCAGGTATGTCGATTACTGGAACCCAATCATCTTGACTGGTGCTCGGCTGTTCCTCTTCAGCTAATTCAGGATCGATCTCTTGAGACCCCTCAGCTGCACAACCTTCAGCCTCAGTTTCATCAGATTCCGTCACCTTCTTGGTATGACTGGCATGGATCCAGTGTGGAACTCCTGCACGCTTTACAGCTGTAGTGGTAACAAAAATCACTTGACGTGGTTTACCCCACCTGGGTGCAAGACAAGATTTCTGAGTGTGTTTCTTTATCACTACCCAATCACCTGGGTTCAGGTCATGTGCTGGAGTTGCTGGTCTGGCGACAGCGTCTTCCCCAACCTGGCGAGAGATAGAACGCACCTGGTCAGCCAGTTCTTTGCAGTATTCCAGTACTAAATCATCAGATATGCTTAGCAGTTTGTGTCCTGGCACCCATGCTTGCCGCATCGCTCTTCCCATCAGTATTTCATGGGGACTCAAGCCTGTGTTCCGGTCTGGAATACTTCTAAGGTCCATCAGAACAAGTGGCAAAGCATCTGGCCACTGCAATCGAGTTGACTCATACATCTTTCCCAAGCTTGACTTGATAGTGCCATTCAAGTGTTCTACCACTCCAGAAGCCTCTGGGCGATTTGCACAGTGCAATGTTTGCTTAATTTTGAATGCTTCACAAATTAGACTCATTATTTCACTGTTAAAATGTTTTCCTCTGTCTGATTCAATTGTTACTGGAAAACCGAAACGTGGGATAAGCTCTCTAAGTAAAAGCTTAGCCACAGTGATGCTATCGTTCCTGCGTGCGGAGTTAGCTTCCACCCATTTTGAAAACAGGCAGACAATGACAAGTACATATTTTAGTACTCGACAAGGAGGTAACTGAATGAAGTTAATCTTCAATCGGATAAAAGGACCTTCTGCCTTCCCAATCTTTCCTGGTAATACTACCGTTTTCTTCCATGGGTTCATTTGTTGGCAAATTAAACACCTCTGGCAGAGTGCCTCTGCTATGTTCCTGAACTTCGGATTAAACCATGTTCGTCTGAACAGACGTATCATAGCATCTCTTCCAAGATGTGAATCTCCATGAATCAACCTAGCCATAGGAGCAAGCAGACAGTTGGGTGACACTACCGTCTCATCAAGATAAACAATGACACCATCTTCAGCCCTTCTCTGACGCCCTAATTTCCTCCATTGTTCTTTTTCTTTTGGTTCTGCTGCATTCTGTAAATCTCTCACTTCCTCCCACGTGTTCACACCTTCCAGCATCATAAGTTGGCAGCTGTTTCCGCCCACCTCAACCTTTTTACTAATTGCAATTTTATATTTTGCTCAATGTTGGGCTAACTGGTCAGCATATTGGTTACCAGCTGTCACTTTGTTGTTGCCAGATTTGTTAGCAGCACACTTGACCACAGCCAATTCTTTTGGCAACTGGATTGCTTCCAGTAAATCTTTCACATATTGACCATTTCTGATTGGAGTACCTGAAGAAGTCAGGAACTCTCTTTGCATCCATAGTTGGCCATAGTCATGCACAACCCCGTAACCATATTGGCTGTCAGTGTGTATGGTTAGTTTCCCAAATATACAGGCCTTTGCCAGGGCAACCAATTCAGCTACTTGTGCAGACTTAACTCCATGTAAATAGGATGCTTCGACTGGACCTTCCAATGTACACACGGCATAGGAAGCAATTAGACCTCCTTCCCGATGTCTCATGCATGAGCCATCCACAAACAGTTCATAATCTGAATCAATTAATGGCTCTTCTCTTATGTCTGGTCGTGGTTTTGTGCTGTATTCAGTCAGGTCAATGCAGTCATGTTCAACCTCTCCCTTCAATTCTGCAGTATGCGAGTCCGGTAACAGGGTTGCTGGGTTCAGATTATTACACCTAGCAATGGTTCCATTTCCTGCACTTACGATAATTCTCTCGTACTTAGTCAGCCGATTAGGTGTGAGATACTGAGTCTTAGTCCTTGTTAGCAAAATTACAACTGCATGTGGAACATACACAGTTACAGGATGTCCCATAATGATGGATTCACTCTGCTCAAGGCTCATGCAAGTTGCAGCTACTGCTTTCAGACATCCGGGCAATGCAGCTGCTACTGGGTCCATTGTGGAAGAAAAATATGCCACAGGACGTCTCACTAGACCATGACTTTGAGTCAAAACCGAAAGTGCACAATTATCTCGGGTGTCACAAAAAAGTGCAAAATCCTTTGAATAGTCAGGCATTCCCAATGCTGGAGCTGTACACAGACAGTCTCGTAATTTTAAAAAAAAAGCAGTCATGCTTTCGTCATCCCACTCTACTAGGTCCTTGGGGCTCTCTTCTTTGTCATCTGTATCAGCGGGTTGGCTAGGACTGCAAATACCACAATCCATAACCTGCAATATCCTACAACTCCAAGAAACATTCTGATCTCTTTTTGTGTTTGTGGCAAATTCATGTTTTTAATTATCCTGATTCTTTCTGAGGTAACTTTTCTGACACCTCTCTCTATCTGGTGCCCCAGATATTTCACCGAGTTAGCACAAAATTGTAATTTCTCTGGGGACACTTTATGTACTCCTTCACCTAAATGATTCAGTAAAGCAATGGTATCAACAACACAGTCTTTTCGTGTTTTAGATGCCACCAGGAGGTCATCTATATACTGAACCAAAACTGACTGTCCAGGTAGTACCAAAGACTCAAGGCACTTTTTCAGAATCTGATTAAAGATCGAGGGGCTTTCTGTGTACCCCTGAGGGACACGATTCCAAACATAGACATGACTGTCGATTTCAAATGAGAAAAGAAATTTGCTGTCTGGGTGTAATGGAATCGAGAAAAATGCGTGACATAGGTCAATGACAGTAAACCATCCAGCCTCCCATGGTATCTGATACAGAATCACTGCAGGATTTGGCACGACTGGACAGCATGGGACAACAATCTTATTAACTTTTCTCAGGTCCTGTACTACCCTATACTTCCCACTCGGTTTCTTTATACCAATTATGGGAGAGTTACATGGACTGCTCATTACTTCTTGTAAAATACCTGCTTCCACCAAACGCTTTATTTATACTACAACACCTGCCTTTCTTTCTGCACTCATTTTATACTGTCGAGTATTTGGGTAAACTGCACCTTCTCTTAAGGTCACTTTTATTGGGTCAACATTTGCCATTAATCCTACATCCTTTCCAGTTAAGTCCCATACCACTGGTTTTACCGTCTGTTGCAGTTCTTCTGGTAAGTCTCCTACTGTCAGTCTTTTAATTTCTGTCCCTGGTCTTGCTAGCATTAATTTGCAAATTCCATCTTCGTCTGGGGTTTGAATTTCGACACCATTTGGGGTACAGAAAATAGTGCAATTCATCTTGCACGGTAAGTCTCGTCCTAACAGGTTTACTGGACTTGAATAACATACCACAAATCTATGCATTTCTTTAAAATTGCCAATTCTGACTTCCATTGGTTCTGTAACTGAGATACTAATTTGTTTATTAGAAACGCCCACTACTTGGATCGCTTCTCCAGAGAGGGGTAGGTTTGGAACGTCTGCTGTTCTCACAGTAGAACGGGTAGCACCAGTGTCCAACAGAAAGGTGACATCATTTCCTTCAACCTTCCCTTCAATGTATGGCCCAGACTGGTCTACCGGCAAGGAGGCGCCAAGCACGCACTCCTAGTCCTCCCCCCTCAGGCACCGTCAGTAAGGTTCATCACAAAAGAATGTATCATTCAGAAGATATTGTGAAGTTGCTGTATCTCTTCGTTCCCTTCCTTCCCAATCTGTGTTATCTACACTCTGTTGTGCTTTGTTCCTGTAGTTTGGCATAGGTGGAGTGGGTAACTGATTCTGGATTACCTGCTGCTGGGTCTTCCGTGGCACCTCATTCTGCGTCTGTGGCGTTAAATCGTTATTTGGCACATTACCATTCTGCACAGCCTTACACTCGTCCTTCAAGTGCCCCAACTTGCCACATCCGTGCCAGGGGAATTTCTTTTTGGCATCCTCCCTATTGAATTTTCCCCTTGGCTTCCCTCCGTTTCCATCCCCCTGCTTCTGATTATTATTCATCTGGTTTAACTGTTGCTCTTGCTGTTCCGCTAATTTCACTTGTGCCCACATGACTTTTTCCTTTAACTCCTTTCGTTTATTTTCCAGCTCATCTTCACAATATTTGCCATATTAAAGGACTTCGTCTATGGGTTTTGACTGCCAGCAAATTTTATTATCTTTAACCCACTGTGATATTTCAAGTCTTAGGCCTAACACAAATCGATAAATAAAATGCGTCATGTCCTTCATGTCAATGTTGTCTATTCCACTGTACTGTTTGAATACCTGTAATAACCGTTCATAATATTCATGCACAGTCTCATCTCTAATCTGAGTGGTTCTATCTATTTGCGTCCAGTCTGTCTCTTTTGCAGACACTTTTCCTTTAAGGTAAAGTATTACCTGATTGTACTTCTTCATGACATCTTCAGAAGGTGCCCCTGTCTTTGGGTCTCTAGGGTACTCGTCACTAGACCAATCAACAGCAATTTTACATTCTGTCCACAAATCTACTGGAACTACAATGTCAAATAATTCATCTAAGTCTTTCAAAAGACACTTTGAAACTTTTACAAATCTTTCGACTTGTCTGTACCATTCTACAGGTTTTTCACGAAGTTTTGGAAAATCATTTGTAAATGACACAATATCCTGTACATAACCTTCACCTGGTTCCTCTCGCATAGGACACAATTTTATCAACCTTTTCTGCTTCTTTTAAAACATATTCTGAAGTCATTTGTCTTGATCGTACCTCTTCCTTTTTCTTTGCTCACCTGGCTTTCCGTTTCTCTAATTCTCCCCATTTTTGTAACAAGTTTAGTAGTTCTCTTATCTGCACTTGTCCATTAATTTTTCATGGTACACCCTTGTATTACGAGTAATGCTTTTGCAAATGAATAGTAGTTTGTCTTCACTAAGGGTATTTAGCCTGTTCAATCCCACATTTCCAGCCATCAATTCCTCCAATTCATTTCTTAATTTATATATATAATGGTTTTGGCTGTGTTTTTGGGTTCTCTATTTCTCGTGCCCATCTGTCTATCTCTTCAGGAGTTACTACAGTGGCACGTCTCGTACCTGAGGATGTCTCTATCTGTACCTCCCTTGAATTTGAAGGAGTGGTCTTTCTCATTGAACTACCTTCTGGTTCTCTTATTGGTAAATCCATTAATGAGATTACTGACTCACACTCTCTTGCCTGATCATCTATTATCAATGATTCTTTTCTTGGCTGTACTACTGATGTAGTTATAACCGGAGCTTTTGGACTAGCTTGCTTATCTCCATACAAAGGAACAACTGGGCCAATAGTTACTGGGATTGTCAGAGCTTCAGGACTTGTGTTTAATTGTGAGATTTCCTGAACTGAATTAATTCACGTTTCTGTTTATTTAAAGCCTCTCTTTCTTGTAGTACCTTTTCAATGGAGGTATCATGTACCACTTGCGGAATCAAAGTTGGTTTTAAAAACTGGGCATTTGTATTTACTGTACTCGGTCCCTCATTATAAGGTGGTGGATTTTTTATCAATAGATCCTCCATATAATCATCGTCTGAATCACCACTAGTCATTAAATGCTTAGTTTTCTCAGTCCTTTTACCTCCCGTGGTCTCTTCTAAGGTTAATAAAGGATATAGCCCTTCCACTAACATGTTCTGTCTCCATTGTTTCATTTGTTTATCTTTGGATAAAATTTACTCAGTCCTTTGTCAATTCTAGGTCTGTCTCGCTCAAAAGCCTCAATTTCCCATTCTTCTAGTGCCTCATATTGCGTTAATCTAGGTCTGGGATGTAAATCATTCATTCGAGTCCTTAAATTTAACAAAATTGTTCCATTAAATGTGCCTTCTAAGGGAAATGCTAAAATTCCGTCATCTTTTGTGTATTCCACCCAGTTCTCTAGCCATACACAAGAGTGGTAGCCTCTTTCAAACATCATAAATGATGCGGGAGTATTCGGTGGTGGAAGAATGACTCCTTCTCTAGTTTTAATCGGCTTGTCTTTTTTGAGGTAATTCTTAACTCTGTCTACAAGTGACAATTTTCTCTTACTTCCGTACATATTGCGAGGTCTGCCTCTTATCATCTGATCCCTAGCAAACCCTTGGTATCTTGGATCAGGTCGAATTTCTGGATGACTTGGTTATCACATATATTTCACGTACTTTAAAACGTGCAAAAACGTATTTTTGTTTACTAAATACTTCCAATAGTAGCGGGTCTTTTATTCTTCAACCAATCAACTATGTTTTTTCAAATACTTTTAACCAATGGTTGCACGGCTTTTCCCGTGAGATGATGTCCCACGCTACTGCGCTCACCCCTCCTTAACAATTTCATCTCCTCTACACACCTGCTGTCTCAACCAATACCCGCGTGGCACTGAGTGACGTCGGCGCAGCCCCGCGACTGACTCCCTCCTTCACAAGATATGAAAAAAATCTCAATTCTTTTATTTTAAAGTTATTAAAAACAGTATTTCCCTTGCGGGTCCTTCCCCTCTCTTTATGTCGAATCCTTCCTTATCCTTTCTCAACCCTCAGCTATTGACTCAGATTCCCTCTATTTTGGAGGAGGAATTCTTAGTTCTTTTAAATAAGGTTACCTCTGGGTCCCCCACTGACTGTTGTCCCCCCTAATTCTTCGTGAGGCCTTTACAGCCTGTCCGCTTCCCCCTTTGGGGCTCCTGAATAAGTCTCTTTCCTCTGGGTTAGTCCCCAGCCAATTTAAAGTTGCAGAAGTTGTGCCTATTTTAAAAAAAACAACGGCTGACCCTTTGGTCATGAGCAATTACCGTCCCAGTTCCCTCCTCCCTTATCTTGGCAAAATTCTTGAGTCCCATGTGACCAACATTCTGAGCTCATTCATCGAGCACTCTCAATATCTCGACCCCCAACAGGTGGGTTTCAGACCCGCCCACTCTACGGAGTCTGTTATACTGTCAGTTATGGAGGAACTGCGAAGAGGAGCGGACTCTAACATCAGTCAGGTTCTGGTGCTCCTGGACTTGTCGGCCGCCTTTGACACGGTCGACCATGATATTCTGGTCGACCGTGTCAGGGAGGCTGGCGTTCGGGGCACGGCTCTTGACTGGATCCGCTCCTTTTTAAGCAATCGCCAGCAGGCGGTCCGACTCTCGCAGTTTACTGCGGATCGGGTCAAACTGACCTGTGGTGTCCCCTCTTCTTTTTAATTTATATCTGGTTCCCCTTATTCGTTCTTTGCGAGGCAGCCATGTCACCGCGTTTAATTACGCGGACGACATTCAGCTGGTCTTTAATATCGACTCCTCTGCCCAGTCCATTGCCAATTTCCAGTTAACTCTTTGCCATATCAATGACTGGATGGGGGCTAACCACCTCAAACTTAACCCCGACAAGACCGAGTTGGTTCTTGTCGGGGGCGCTGCCAACCCATGGAAATCCACCTTTTGGCCAGCGAGGTTGGGTCTACCCCCCCCCCCCCCCCCCCCTTCTTCCAGTCGACTCAGCTAACAGTCTGGGGATAATCATTAATAATGACCTCACACTGAAGCCCCAGGTTAATGCTGTAGTCTCTTCCAGCTTTTTTCAGCTGCGGAAAGTCCGTAAGATTGCTTGTTTTCTGACCATTGAGGCTCTTACTTTAGTTCTGTTAGCCTTAGTCATCTCTAGGCTGGATTACGCCAATTCTCTTTATGTGGGCATCCCGGCGTATCTAATGAAGAGGTTACAGCTTGTTCAAAACCAGGCTGCGCGCCTTATCTATCATCAACCCAGACACCAACACGTTCGCCCTTTGTTAAAATCCCTCCATTGGCTTCCCGTGTCCGAGCGCTGCAAATTCAAACTGGGTTGCACTATTTTTAAGTCCCTTGCCGGAACGGGTCCGTCTTTTATTTCCTCACTAGTACACCCTTATGTTCCCTCTCGCAACCTCCGTTCTTCTCATCTTGCCTTGCTTAAGGTTCCAGTCTATAAACGCAAGAAGCATGGAGGTTTGCTATTTTCCTTTCTTGCCCCTTCCCTTTGGAATTCACTCCCCCTAGGTATTAGACTTGCTTCCTCCTATACTTATTTCAGGTCCCTTCTTAAAACCCATTTGTTCTGTAATGTTTATCACTAACACGTTTTGTTCTGCGGACTGTCTTCCCCCTCGTGCTCGAGCGCCAAGAAACTGTCTGGTGTTAGTTGGGCTATAGAAATATTTTTTACATTACATTACAAAGTGCGATTCTCTTTTAATTAACAACGTAAACACATTTGCCACTGTACCTGAGTGACTAAATAGAAAAGAAATATTTCACTGTAAGTAAATCTCTTCCGTTTACTTTTCATATACTACGAGTAGATCCCTTCCCCCTACCCTTCACACAAGCATTAGAGAACCAGCTACTTCTTCACACTCATCCACTCCGGGATACATACTGAGGCCAAAGTTTCACCAGCGAACCCCTTTGCTGTCATTTGAGCTCAGACGAACCTGCTACTCCTTCCGTGTGACCCTTACTAGGTGATATCACAACAAAAGTTTTGCCAGCGAACTCTTTGCTATCATTTATTCATGCACTCATACAAAACTCTAAATAGTGCTTCCGGCTCTGCCCAACCATGCACTAATTTCCTGCGGGTAAGCGACCTCACCGCGATGTGGCTTCTATTTACCACCCGCTATTCTGCCCCCGGGGATTCCAGACAAACGTATAACTGGTACGAACGATTTTGGTTAATACATAAAATCAATATAGCAGCAATGACCAATAAAATGTCAAAATATTTCAAATTTGATCGATCAACAAATATAACTATAACCAACTAATTTAACTACCTATCTTAACTAATCCCTAACCATACTACTGCTACCAAAGAAATATACTGATAGAGCGCACAGGTCACCCGACTACAATTTTACCAATACTCACCTAGGCCCATAATTCAATTTTCACAGTATTCAATCTGGTAACCCACCCTCTACTACCAGTCTATTTTATTCCACTAATTCCTATACCATTGACTTACCAATCCTTGTCACTGGTACCTATGACCACAATGGATCAGGGAGTTAGTTGTAAAGAAGGCAGTCAAATACCAAATAACTTTACACTCATGTAATAACCACAGACTCGGGAAAGTTTTAAACTCTTTATCTAAATTTCATCAAAGGTCATAATCCAGAGATTAAAAGTTATCAGACTATCAATAACCAACATTAGAAACAGTGTATAGCTATGCAAAAGAAATATTATGCCGATCATTTAGCAATATAACGGAAAGGTAAGAACAGAGAACATGCTATTGAAAATTAAAACAGAATTGCACAATTTGTCTAAGAGTAGGTAAAGAAATGGGACATACTACATATCACAGCTTCAGGAAATTGTTAAAGGGAGGGTAAGATAAAGGGACACAAAATGCTATCACGAAAACAATTTTAACATATGACTAAAGAGATGGTAAGAAATTGGAACACGCTATTTAATCAAATGACCAAACTTTTAGTATTTCTAAAGGGAGGGTTGGAAAGTGATCAAGAAACATATACTATGCAATCATGAGAACATTTCAGCATAATCTATAGGAGGGTAAAAAGTGGAACATGCTAATTAAACAAATAATGATTTTGTTCATTCAAAAGGGAAGGGTAAGAAAAAGGAACATATATGATCAAAGTTTTTATCGATTTAGGGAGGGTAAAGAAAAGGACGCAAAGTACAATGACAATTACCCATACAGATATATGTTTACCTAGAATAGTGGGAAGACCAACCCTGGCCACGGGTCAGTTAAAGACAGAAACCCCGAAAGTTGCAGTTGCCAGTAGGCCAGCAGGTGCAGATCAGAATCAGGACAGGACAAACCAGATTTGGATCAGGACCAGACCACCAAAGGTTAAGACCAGCACCCGCAGTTCAGTTGCAACGCCTGCGCTACTCCCTCTCTGCAGCTAACAGTCAGAACCCCGTTTGGGTTATCGATTTCACCAACAAAGTGCTCCGCCAGCTCTTCAGCTTCCCGGACCCCGATTGGGTCAGCAAAACCTCTGACAGAGTGCTCCGCAGCCCTCTGCTCTTGGTCACCTATTGAGTGCGTTGGGTCAGTGACTGGTCAGCTATTTGGACAAGTCGGACAATTTCTCTAGTTAAACCTAGGCTAGTTATACTATTTTCCAGGTCAGTGTACCACCCCCAATGTTGCAAGTGTAAGGATCCCCAATTTTGATTGGACAAAAGAGGAGGAGAGCTCGTCACCCCATACCAAATTTTAGCATTTTGCCATCTCTTATTCAAATTTACGTTCCCGCCCATCAAATTCAGGTTCACATAACGTCTTCATTTCAAATTTATTTATTTATTTATTTTTATTTTGTAAGTTTTATATAGCGCGAACAAGATCTTTACAGATACAGATATCAGAGCGCTTTACAGAGAAAGGAAACAGTGTGTGAGTATATAACAATTGGGGTGGGGAAGATACATGTGGGAACATAGTCAGCCAGATACATCAGTAATGAAACAGATACAAATAATTAAAAGCGTAAACACTCAGGCAGGTCAATAATACGAGTCATACAAAAAGCATAAAAGATCAGTATAACTGAATGGTACAACGTCTGTAAAATCATCCCCAAGAACAATTCAAGTGTATTTAGCCATGAGGATAGCTTTTACTTCTTTCTTAAAAAGTATGGTAGAGGAGATGAGCCCGATTTCAGGGGGGAGTGAGTTCCAGATCCTGGGCGCCATTCCTGAGAAGGAGCGTTTATACGTTTTTTCCTTGCGGAACCTTTGGGGCTTTAGCAGGAGATTGTTTGTGCCTCTGGTCTTTCTAGAGCCTCCAGAGATCGTCAACTTCTGGGCGAGGTATCCGGGTGAACTCAGGTGGACAGCCTTGTGCGTGATGCAGGCGATTTTCAGATGTATTCTGGCTTCAAAAGGCAGCCAGTTCAGGGCTCTCAGGTCGGGGGAAATGTGTGAGTGTTTTTTTGATCCGGTGATGAGTCTCGCTGCGGCGTTTAGAGAAGCTCTTATGGGTGCCGTGGTAGTTAGTGGGAGACCGCAGAGGGCGATGCTGCCGTAATCTATTCGGGGGATGACTAGAGCTTGTACCGCAGTTTGGAAATCTTTGGCTGGAAGGAAGGGTTTGAGTTTCCTTAAGGTATTGATCTGATAGTTTGCCCCCTTAGTTGCTTTGTTGATGTGCTCCTGCATGTTGAGGTTGGTGTCAAGTGTTATGCCTAGCGATTTTGCTGAGTCCACGATGGTGGGTTGAACATTGAGTGCCGTTAGGTGATTAAGCCAGATTTGAGTGGTATTGGACTTCGCAGGAGGTGAGATCAGGAGGAATTCCGTTTTAAGAGCATTGAGTTTGAGATGATTGGCGGCCAACCATGATTTTGTGCTTCTGATCGTTGAATTCAGGAGCATAATGTCTTTGGGTGATTGTACTTTGAGATAGAGTTGGGTGTCATCGGTGTACATGTGGAATTGAACATTGGATGCTTGTAGCAAGGTGGTGAGAGGTTCCATAACTAAGTTAAACAAAGTTGGGGATAGGGAGGATCCTTGTGGGACGCCTAGCGATACCGGTATAGGAGAAGACATCAAGTTGTTACTCTTGAATTTCTGCGTTCTGTTGTGTAGAAAGGACGTGAACCATTTGAGCACAGTTCCAGATATACCCATTCTAGTGTTTAGGAGCTCGGGTAAGTTCTCATGTTTGACGTTGTCGAATGCAGAAGAGAGATCAAGAAGGATAAGGAGGCAGGTATCGTTTTGATCCAGGATTTGGAGGGCGTCGTCAATTATGTGAATCATAGCAGTTTCTGTACTGTGGTCCGCTCTGAAGCCTGATTGATGAGGGTTGAGTAGATCAAACTGATTAATGTGTCTAGTCAATTGAGTTTGTGCGCATTTTTCCAGCAGTTTGGCAAGGGTCGGAATATTAGTAATGGGACGGTAATTATTTAGATCAGAGGGGTCGGCTGTAGGTTTCTTTAGTAGTGGTGTGACTTGTCCAACTTTGAGGGAGTCGGGAATGGTCCCTTGTTGGAGTGAGCTGTTGATAATTTTAGTCCAGAGTGGGAGGAGCGACGGGATAAGGTCTTTGACCGCGTTGGCAGGAAGGGGGATCGTGAGGTGGTTGGCTGGTTTCACAGTGCTGAGCAGTCTAGCAATTTCTTCTTCCGAGTAGGTGGCAAAGGATGACCATGTAGCATTGTTTTTTTGTTCAGTGGGTGCTGTGCAGAGGGGTTTGGGGTAGAGACTTGAGTCAATGAGGAGCTTGTTCTTTATGTTGTCTGTTTTCTGGATAAAGAAGGAGGCGAAGTCTTCACAGGAGAGTGGTTGGGGTTGTTCCTTGGAATAATAACAAATAACAATGGATGTTCTATTGACAAATACATTGTATGCAATTTAGCTTCTCCTAGCCGGGTCAGAAGTCATCTTCCCAGGCGCATCTTGGCTGTGACTGTCCTTGGCTGGATTTCAATAACACCGAGTTCAACTCTTCTCTTCTGCTGGTCATGCGCAGAAGGACTTTAAAAATGGAGCAGTAACACCTCCCAGGCCCAAAGATTATCGACACATGAAAAGCAAAAGGAAACCGTTTTAGAACACAGAACTAAATGATTACACTGTATACCATGAATTTCTACTCTATTCCCATTAACTTAACTTTAACTATGTCATTAGTATTAGGCAGAACGAACAGCTTAGCACAAGCAGCAGTGCAAGCTTCTTGCATGTGAGAACATAGAGCAGCCATATTAACCCTAATGCGCAGAAGCAACAGATTCCCTCCAAAGCTGCGAGTACGTCAGGTCACGTGGGTATGACAGACGCATGCGCAGAAGAAATTCCCGCTTAGCAGCAGCCATTTTAAATGCAAGCGTATTAGGATTAGTAAACACATAAGCAAGCTTCACTAGGACACCCCGTGTAAAGGTAAAATATGCAAAATTAGTAAAACTAACATATTGATTACATTATTAATCATTAATCGAGGTTCATGAATACAAGCAAGTAGCTTCATGTGCGAATCCTTGCTCCATCAGGTACACAAAGGAGGCAGGGACAGGTGGGGGTGGGAAAGGAAAGGTATAACATATCTTCCTCTTTAAAAATAAACGGCACATTGCAGCAATAGGAGTAAAGAAGAAAAATAATTACTGGAGGATGGAGTACGGGTGTTCTAAGAAGGATTAATAAAACAGTTAACAATAGAACCTTCACTGTATATATCGGTATATTCAACAACAAGAGCTTGAGCCTTTGCTCGTTTCATCATAATGCATTATTTTATTATCGACATTCCCACTTACATCAGGAGTAATAGAATCGTCGAAGAAGGTGTTCTCAAGTTCTGCAAAGGAAATGGACTCTACGCTCACTCTTGGCAACTCTCCTTATGATGCATTTTCATACTTGGCGACAACGCTGGCCTTGTTCACACTATCAATTTTGATAGAACTTCCATTCTCAACTTTAACAGGTAGTCTTATTTTAACTATATCACCTATTCATATTACAGAATGTCTAAGTCTGTGTTCAGTGTCCTAATGCTGTTGACTGTATATTGATAAAACTTAACCTTGGATCTAATTTTTCCCGTGTCATACTCTTCGGTCTTTTTGACTGACACTCGGAAACTTGTTCCTCAGCCACCATCGGCAAATACCGGAGGTAGGAAGCTTTTATTTAAGTAATTGAAAAGGGCTCACACCAGTTACAGAGTGGTGAGAGATCCTGTATGACCTCAACCTCTTCCTGATGGTCTGGGGCATAGGTTTTTGGTTGTGGAAGGCAATGTGTATACTATCTTAAAGATAGTAGCTAAAAATACTCCATAAAGCCATTTCACCAGTGCTCAGAAAATGCTGCTGTCAGCTGTTTAACTCATGCAATTGAACGAACTTTGGCACCTCAAAGGAACACCAGACTGTGACAATTATCTCTGGGAATCCCTCTTTACTGAAAACTTCTCTTAGGAAGTCTAGGATTTCCAACAGTGGTGGCTCTTTCAAGAAACATGATCTCCGGCCATTTCGAAAAGTAGTTTACTAAAACTTGGGCATGTTGCATTTGTGAAGTCTTTTTCATCAAGGTATTTTCTCACAAGTTGTAGTACGTAATGCTTGGTGTCTTCAGATTGCCTCTACTCTGTTAACCATTCCTTTCCGCATAGCACATTTGTCCTTCACACCCACCAACTCATCAAGCTCATAATCACTTTGTTTTTCAGCTTCACAGCAGGGTAAATGCAAGAAGAAATCTAGTGGCTTGGTGTTCGTCCCAGAACATGTGCGACCAAATAAAACAATACTCTTGAATGTAACGTGGTTATGCAGAGTGTTGAGCTTAAACCACCACCAGGGGATAGAATTATGAGCTGAAGGTTTGTGATTGGTTTGGAGTATGACCTTGTCACCCCTTACAAAGTGCCTTAAACAGTTGGTGGCCCAATATTAGTCATTGAGCATCCTTGATGCATATCCTACCATACATTTAGTGTTACCAAATTACTCTATCTGAAAGAAACAGGTTAGTATTAGATTCCTTACCTTAGAATAGAATAGAATATCCCCAGGCGTCAGTCTGGATCCTGAAACTTTTGCGTAGCAGTACCCCTGCGCGTCGGTAGGCGTCGTCTGCAGGCGTCCCCTGCGGCTCCGCGTCCGTCGTCGGCTTCGTGCGCCGTGATGACGCCGCCGGAGTATATAGACGCCGCCTCCGCGCGCTGACGTCAGTTCTTCTTTTTTTCCGCGCCAGTTAGCGCAGATCCGAAGAGCAGTACTCCGGTCTTTTGACCAACGTTTTTTGATTAACTTTCTAACTCTAAGGTGCCGATAGGATGCCCGGGTTTAAGAATTGTGACGGGTGTGACCGCACGATGTCGGTCACGGACCACCACCGACTCTGCCTTCGGTGCCTGGGCGCGGACCACGACGTGGAGTCCTGCGTCGACTGCCGGGCCTTGACGAGTAAGGCTAGACGGGAGCGGTCCCGCAAGCTACTCGAGCTCCGGGTGGCGGCCCCGCGTCAGGAGCGGTCCCGGTCCGGCCGGAGGTCGAGGGAGCGGTCGCGGAGCCACCACGAGCGCTCCGGAAGTCGTCACCATTCCTCTGGTTCATCAGGTAAGAGGCACAAGAAGTCGGGGCGTCGTCATCGTACCCCCGACTCCCCCCGACGCTCGCGCGATGCGGCCGGGGGTTCGGGTGGCCCCACCCCCGCGGCTCCGCGTGGGTTGCCGACGCTGCCTGCTCCATACCCGACGGTCCCTGGGCAAGGCGCGTCGCGAGAGGAGATAGAGGAGTTCCTCATGGCCATGAGGGCGCTGTCTCCTCCGACGGGGCCTACGGCGCCTGCGGGCCCGGTGGTCCCGTCCGGGGGCCTGAGCGGTTCGGGTGCTCCTGCCCCGACGCCGTCGGGTGCTCCGGCCCCGACGACGCCGGCGGCTCCGGCCCCGCGCCGCTGGGCCCTTCAGGGTCGACGCCGGCTGGTCCACCGGCCTCTCCGGCGCCGATTCCATCGGGGCAACCCATGGTGCCGCCTGTGAGAAGTTGGCCTGATATATAATGTTCACTATTCTAGTGAGCACTTTGTATCAGTCCAAACAACCCTTATTGATGATTGGTTGTAAGTCAACCTTATAGACCAGCTATCCTAGTAGCATGGATACGAGCAGTCTAAGGCTAAGACTCTAGAGGGCGTGTTAAGCCAGCTGTTTTACCATCACATTACCCCTTGAACACCAAGTGAAAGGACACCACACAAGTTGTTATGAAAATAAACAGATATTTATTTATAACAAGACTACCCTGAACTCTTTATGAGTCAGGGAGCTAAGCACATAACAAAACTCTTAAGAAAATACTTTAAGTCGCACAATTTACACAAATGCCCTAGGGGCACGAAAAACCATATATTACAAAAGTGGAATGCGAACTACTAGCAGGTAAGTAACTATTCTCATAGACTTTGGAATCGCTTGGCCTACAATTCTAAACACTTAGATTAGTTGCAGGAGGCCTGTGGACGTCGTGTGCAGAGTGGGAACTCTCACGCGTAAGGCGGGAAAAAGTCTATGGAGGCTAGTAGTCACAAAGTTACTGTTCTCGGGCGAACCCGACTAGGTGGGTCGAAAACGGGGGTGGATCCGAACACTTAGGGTGTTGGACTATGCTGAAGCACCGGAGTACTTGGTTTACCTAGCCCAGGGGCTGCGGCTGCATAGGGTTGAAGTTGCGTCGGAAACCCACGTTGAAGAACCAGGAGCCTGAAGAAAGAGTTGCTGGCAGGCGGCCAGTGAAGAAAGTTCGGAGTGATCCAAGCCTGGATCAGGGAAGAAGAAACCTGTAAGCAGAGGGGACCAAGTTCTGAATCACTAGCCAGTGATTTGAGTGGGCACCAGGATGGCACCGGACGAAGTCACCTCAGCCAGGTGAGTGGGCGCTGCTGGGCTCTGCAGTCTCTCGGACCAGGAGGCGTTGTCGGCGCCCAGGATGGAGGTGCGAGCTGTCCCACGAAGGTTCTTGCTGTCGACGTCGCTGGACCCAGGATTGGGCAACAAGTCTTGGCAAATGCAAGGCCCACGCGGTGGACCTAAAATGGCGTCTTGAGTGGACCAGGAGGGTCCAGGGTGCTCCTCTGTTGGAGGGGAGCAAGGGCTAGTCTGGAGCAACCAGACCAGCAGTAGTTGTCGTCGTGAAGCGTCGTGAAGGGGTCACTAGCCAACGGGCAAGTGACCTGGACAACGCGGTGAGCAGCAAAGAGCAGAAGGGCCCCACGCAGATCTCGTGAATGCAGGGGGGCTGAACTTCGGTGCTGGAGCTGCTCAGGGTCGGGGCTTCTCTTACCCCAAAGCACTCAGTCGAGGGTCACTCGGGAGTCGTGCTGGACAAGCGTCGTGCAGTTCTGAAGATGGCCGGTCCCTCGAGGTCTCGTCGCACCCACGGATCACAGCTGGGCTGATGATGTAGGTTGAGGTCAGAGGTGCCAGGGAAGCCGGTTCTCGTCGTGCTGGAGCAGTCTTGATCCGGAGGAAAGACTGGCAACAAACCGCGATACTTGGTTGGTGCCTGCTGCTGCAGGGTGACTACTCCTTAGTCACAAGGGAGAATCTTGGGAAGAAGTCTTGAGTTCCTTTCGTGGAAAGTAGTTTCAGGATTCAAAGATGATCTGATTTGGAAGGGGGCCAGTTCCTACCTTTATCCTGCAAAAAGGGGCTGGCACGCGACTAAGTCCTGCCCTATGGGTGGGACTAGGAGGGGGGTGGTTACACCCCTCTCCTTTGGCAGGCTTTCCCCAGGCCAGGGGCTGGAGTGCCCCTGGAACTGGTTTCAGTCGGCCTATGCACAGTGAGCACCGGGGTGCCACTTGCAGTCACCTTCCTCTAAAGCCCTGCCTACCTAGGATACACAAAATCCTGTCTGGGACGGTGCTGGCACCGCCCCTGACAGGAAACCCTTTGTCCTTGCCTCCTGCTCTGGGAGGACTCCCAGCAGCAGGAGGGCAGACTTGTGTCTCGGTGGCAGCATCCATTTTGTGGAGCTAAGGCTATGTCTGACTTTAACCGGGGTTACAGGTTATATACATGTCGTGTCCCTCTAGAAGGGTGGAATGCTAACCCCGTCGCCAGAATTGGCGAGGGGTTAGTATTCCAATTCGTATGACACCTTACTCGACATGTTTTGATAAAGCGATACCAGAGTTGGCATATAACCGCGAGGATTATAATGCACTTAAGAGTATATGGTATGCGATATCATGGAAACGGCTAAGGGATGGATCCCGAAAGCCGCAGACAGGCCCAGCTCATGCCAGAGCACCATCTCACACGATTCCAAGCACTCTGCCTTCAGGATTGTTAAGGCCTGCCATAGGAGTGACTGATAGGAGATCTGTGTGTCCATTTAGGTTTAGATATAGGGATACTATATCTAAAGCAAAGGGTGAGTACACCACCTTGCCCCCAGCTGTCAAGCAGCCAGTTGTGTCTGTTTGGTTAGTCAGTCCAGGGGTGGCATAATACATGCTGCAGCCCCTGGGAGACTTCTGGGTACACCTCAGCCCTGGGTACAGGGACTTGGAAAGGGCCCAGTGCCAATTCAGTACCTGGGTACAATTTGGAATAGAGAGAACAGCTAGGCTGTGGGTCTGATTAGCAGGCCCACAGCCAGGGAAAGTCGTAAACCAGTGAAGCAAAAAGCAAAAATCTGGGTGATCATAGGATTGCAGACCCTACTCTCCTACACCACCTCCGCGCGGCGCCGGGACTCCGACGCCGGCTCCGGCGCCGGGCGGCGCCACCCCCATTCCCTCTCCTACTCCGGATGCGGAGTCGGACCGGCGTCGTCCGACGCCGAGTCCGGCGCCGATGGGCCCCATTGACCCCGAGGAGCCGGTCTACATCATTGACTCCGAATATGGTGAGGATGCAGATTATGGAGAGGGTTGGGAGGGGTCTGAGGACCCTCTGTCACGCAAGTGTCAGTACGACGTGGACTGGACAGGTGACTTGGGTGATGCCAGTGGTCTGGACGATTCTCCTAACCCTGGTTTTGTCTCGCCTCCTACTGTGGCCTCGGAGGCTGGGGCTGCTTATTCAGTGGTGTTGATGAGGGCTGCCAAGGCCTTGTGCCTTGAGCTCCCCGTCGCGGTCGTGAGGCCTAACATCCTCACTGAGGTCTTCAAACCGCAGTCATGCCCACAGGAGCCTCTGCTGCCGTTCAACGAAGCCTTGACAGACGTTCTTTTGGGCACGTGGTCCAGGCCCGCTTCAGGTTCGCCTGTTGATAGGAACGTGGCCAGACGCCACCGTCCGTGTCCGGATGACCCCAAGTTCCTGTCCACCCATCCCACCCCTGAGAGTCTGGTGATCCAGGCCTCGACTTCCCAAACCGCATTCCCGTCGGCCCCGCCCGACCGGGAATCTAAGAGGTACGACCAGTATGGGAAGAAGGTCTTCTCGTCCCTGAGTCTGGGACTGCGGTCTTGCAACACCGCATGCCTCTTGGGCCGCTACACCCACTCTCTGTGGGATACGGTCGCGGAGTGTCTGCCACAATGCCCGCAGGAGGTACGGGCAAAGCTCGGTCAGGCTATGATTGAAGGCCGAGACGCAGCACGATATTCCATCAGGTGTGGTCTCGATACGACTGACTCGCTAGGCAGAGCGATGTCCACGACGGTGGCGATTCGTCGCCACGCCTGGCTGAGATCCGCCAACCTTTTGCCGGATGTCCAAAATACTTTGATGGACATGCCGTTCGATGGCAGTCGCCTGTTTGGCGACAAAGCGGACCACGCGCTGGAGCGCTTCAAGGACTCCAGGGTCACGGCCAAGTCCTTGGGTCTCTCGACCCAGCGCCAGCAAACGGGTTCGTTTCGCTCCTTTCGTGGCCACGGAAGGGGCGGTCCCACACGTGCTGCCAGCCACGCACCGCAGAACACTTCTCAACGCGGTGGCGGCCGTGGCTTCCGCCGTGGAGGTGGTCGGGGACAACGGCGAGGTCAGACCACACCTCCCCCCGCAGCATCAGCCTCCAAATCCTCCTAGTCCGAGCTTTCAGGCCCATGTGACGCCAGTGGGTGGCAGGGTTCGCCATCACCACTCCCGCTGGCGCACCATCACATCGGACAGGTGGGTGCTGCAGCTCGTCCGAAGGGGCTACTCCCTCCCCTTCGAGAGCACTCCTCCAGCCATGCCACCGCAGAACCACCGTGTGTCGGGGGACCACTTGACACTTCTGCAGGAGGAAGTTACGGCCCTCTTGGCCAAGGGGGCCATCGAGCGCGTTCCTGGGCCAGAAGTAGGGTGTGGTTGCTATTCCCACTACTTTCTGGTACCCAAGAAGGACAAGGGGGGGCTACGTCCTATCTTGGATCTACGGAACGTCAACGGCTTCCTCCGGAAGGAGAAGTTCAAGATGTTGACTTTGGCTCAGGTCTTGGCTGCTCTGGACCCACAAGACTGGATGGTGGCGTTGGACTTGCAGGACGCGTATTTTCACATCCCCGTCCTGCCGGCCCACCGACGTTACCTGCGGTTCACGGTAGGCCACGAGCACTTTCAGTTTATCGTGCTCCCATTCAGCCTTACCAGCGCCCCACGGGTGTTCACGAAAGTGATGGCGGTGGTCGCAGCTCATCTGCGCCGGTTAGGGGTTTCAGTCTTCCCCTACCTCGACGACTGGTTGTTGAAGGCGGGCTCGCCCCAGACAGTCGTCCACCACCTTCAGATGACGGCAGACCTCCTGCACGAGCTGGGGTTTTCCATCAATGTGCCGAAATCACACCTGTGTCCCTCTCAAAAGCTCCTTTTCATCGGAGCGGTTCTCGACTCGGCGCAGTTTCGGGTTTATCCTCCTGAACGGCGGGTCTGGGATATTCAGGCTCTGATTCCAATCTTTCAGCCGTTATCCCAGGTTTCGGTGAGGTTGACGCTGTGGCTGCTGGGGCTGATGGCTTTCTGCATCCTTCTGGTGCATCACGCCCGGTGGCGGATGCGGGCTCTGCAGTGGGACCTGAAGTTTCAGTGGGCCCAGCATCAAGGCAACCTATCCGACCATGTCCTGATCTCGGAGGGCACTGCGAGACAGTTGCAGTGGTGGCTTACGGACCGCGATTGGGTCAGAGGCAGATCCCTCTCCCTTCCCCAACCGGAGCACGTAGTTGTGACGGACGCGTCCCTCCAGGGCTGGGGAGGCCACTTGGGAGAGGCGGAGATCAGAGGCATCTGGTCTCCGGCGGAGTCCCGGCTCCATATCAACATGTTGGAGCTGCGGGCGATTCGCCTAGCACTGAAGGCATTCCTCCCCTTTGTCAACGGGAGTGTAGTGCAGGTGTTCACGGACAACACCACCGCCATGTGGTACTGCAACAAGCAGGGCGGAGTGGGGTCGTGGACCCTTTGCCAGGAGGCTCTGCGTCTCTGGCAATGGCTGGAACGTCAGAGCGTGACTCTGACGGTTCAACACCTGGCAGGTTCTCTGAACGCCAGGGCGGACGAACTCAGCCGTCGGTGCTCGGTGGATCACGAATGGCGTCTGAACTCGGACGTGGCGAAAGGCCTCTTTCTGCAATGGGGAGAGCCTTGGTTAGATCTATTCGCCACAGAAGAGAACGCGCAATGTCATCAGTTCTGCGCGTTGGAGTTTCCAAGACGGCACTCGCTCGGCGACGCCTTTCGGCGCGAGTGGAGTTGCGGTCTATTGTACGCCTTTCCGCCTATACCACTTCTGCCCAGAGTGCTGAAGAAGATCAGGCGCGACCGGGCCCAAGTTATCCTTGTGGCTCCGGACTGGGCTCGAAGGTACTGGTATGCCGAGCTACTCAGCATGTCAGTCGGTCCCTCGATCCGCCTGCCCCTTCAGGAGGACCTTCTGTCGCAGCAGCAGGGGACGGTCCTCCACCCGAACCTGTCCAGTCTCCACCTCCATGCGTGGAGATTGAGCGGCGACAGTTGAGGCCATTTGACTTGCCTCCTGAGGTTTGTGATATGATTCTGGCAGCCAGGCGTCCCTCCACAAAGTCGGTATACGCCTGCCGGTGGAACAGATTTGTGGCATGATGCACAGCAAAGGCTGTGGACCCTCTCTCTGCCCCTCTTTCCGAGGTTCTCCTCTTTCTTCTCTCTCTTGCCCAGCAGGGCTCTGCTCTGGGCACTATCAAGGGCTACCTTTCTGCCCTTTCGGCCTTTCTAAGGCTGCCTGATCAACCTTCTTTGTTCAGGTCCCCTATTGTAACAAGATTCTTGAAGGGCATCACGCACATGTATCCACCTGTTCCGTTCGTGATGCCTCAGTGGGACTTGAACCTGGTTCTGACTTTCTTGATGTGCGCTCCCTTTGAGCCACTTCATTCCTGTCCTCTCCGTCTCCTGACTTTAAAGACGGCCTTCCTGGTTGCCATCACCTCTGCCAGGAGGGTGTGTGAGCTCCAGGCTCTTTCTGTCAAACCTCCTTTCATGTCAATTCATCCAGACAAGGTGGTTCTGAGAACTAGACCTTCTTTCCTGCCCAAAGTAGTCTCTGCTTTTCACATCGGGCAGTCCATCACCTTACCCTCCTTCTTCCCGCCTCCGCATCCTTCAAAGGATGAAGAGCGGCTCCATCGTCTGGACCCAAAACGTGCGCTTCATTTTATATAGATCGCACACGCCAGTTCCGGGTGGATGACCAACTGTTTGTTGGCTACGTGGGTGCGAAGAAAGGATGGGCGGTACATAAACGGACCATTTCTCGGTGGGTCGTTCTGTGCATCAAAGCGTGCTACTCTTTGGCTCGGAAGGAGCCTCCTGTTGGGCTGAGGGCCCATTCCACTCGGGCCACGGCGGCTACTACTGCCCTGGGCCAGGGAGTCCCTTTGCAGGACATTTGCCAGGCGGCTACGTGGGCCTCGCTGCACACCTTTGCGAGGCACTACTGCCTGGACAGTCAAGTCCGGAGGGATGGCTTCTTTGGCCGTTCGGTCCTCCAGGACTTTCTGGTGTAGGATTGTATTGGTTTGCAGACCCACCACCGGGGTTGGTATTGCTGGGGTATCTATTCTAAGGTAAGGAATCTAATACTAACCTGTTTCTTTCAGATGAACAAGTTACTTACCTTCGGTAACGATATATCTGTAAGAAACAGTAGTTAGTATTAGATTCCTTACCGCCCCACCCATCCTCCCCGTTCTGCGAACTGATACCTAGGGTTAAGGACATCCCTTTCAGGGCCCAAGTTTCAAATAGCACCAGTGTTGGTTCTCGCATGGCTCTGCGTGTTCTGGCGCGGAAAAGCTATGTACAAAGAACTGACGTCAGCGCGCGGAGGCGGCGTCTATATACTCCGGCGACGTCATCACGGCGCACGACGCTGACGACGGACGCGGAGCCGCAGGGGACGCCTGCAGACGACGCCTACCGACGTGCAGGGGTACTGCTACGCAAAAGTTTCCGGATCCAGACTGACGCCTGGGGATATTCTATTCTATTCTAAGGTAAGGAATCTAATACTAACTACTGTTTCTTACAGATATATCGTTACCGAAGGTTAGTAACTTGTTCAACAGGACTTCCCCAACCCATGAGCACTTGGATTACACAGTTTTCCTTAGGAAAATCGTTTCAAAGTGGGGGACTGTGATTATAAGGTTTCCATTGTCACAAAGGCATATTGTTACGTTGGACCCCAAACAAAGTCTCATTCTTGACGTTTTCTGAGAGGTTCCATGACAGAGGCAAAGTTCATCACAAATTTAGTGTAATACTTACAGTGCCCGTGAAGTGCATTTGTTCTTTGTTGTCTGGTGCAAGCACATCACTAATAGTCTTGCTAAGTAATTACTTGGCACTCGAGCACTAAGCACTATAAAAATGATTCACATTGGAATATACAGACCATGTTGCACAGGGTTACTCTTCAAAACTAAAGCAATGGAACCAATACTTGTGTTGCAGTGATTTGACTTCAGCAGCTGATATGAAGCCCAAGTTTCCTGGTCTACCACTGCCCCGCCACCTAAAGGAACAGAAGTGTCCACATTTATTGGAGAGAACACAACTCTCGTGGTGGTAGGAGTACGGGTAGAAGTCTGTGGTGTAGAGGCACAGTTACTGGAGTTCCACTAGTCTAGTAGCGACCGTACTAAGTGAAGGAGGGTAGTGGCCGGGGTGCCAGTAAACCCTGATACTCACAGATGACACAATAAGGGGTTGAAACACACAAAATGATGGGATTTATTTTATCCATATAGCCCAACCACTAGCAGTCGCATGGAGTACCATTCCAACCCATTGTTTTTCACCCATAGTGCCACTATATACAGAGGCTGGCTTATGAAAATCAGTACTGGCCCTCCTGTTCACAGGACCCCTTCATTGTGAACTACCAAGCAAAGCTTCTTTGAGTAGGACACACAAGGAACATCAGACAAGATTCAACCTCGCTGGTGCAGTTTAGCTTGGATCCTGTAGCACTGCGAGCAAGGGATCTACATTTTGGGCTTATCTTTGGCCACTTTGGTGTTAAATAAAACACACAAAGCCACTGGCAATCGCTCAGGTTACCATAAGGAGGGGGGGCCTGTACATAAGAGCCCACTGTTGACTGTCGAGTTTCTAATATGAGGGCACTCATGGGGATGCTACTGGTACAATATTTGCAAGGAGAAATACTATGCAAGTCATGGGGTAGAGCTCAAAGGTTCAAATGCTAAGGCCCTAAACCGGCCATTCTTTCTGGTCCACAAGGTCCAATGATAAAGCAGTCTCGGCTTAATAACAGGAAGGAGCTTTCCCTGATTCTCTTATTATTGGTGTGCAGCAATTTTCCTTATCTTGAGCAGCTGCCAGGAGTATCCTTGTGCTTCAAAGCAGTTGCCCTTCAACAACCACCTCCCACAGCCCTCTCAGTTAGCTGGTTCGCTGTTGGGATGCTAGTAAATCGTCCCGTTAAGCTGAAGCCCAGCTCTTCCTGCCAGACTGGTAATTTTCTTTCTGAAACCAATCCATCACAGAAATACCTTATCAAGTCAAGGCTCTGTTCACTGGTGTAAAGGGGAAAGGCAAAACAGCTCAAAGTTTTCACTCCTGGATCTCTGCTTACTTTGTCTGCTTGTTATGTGGCTTATCAGTAAACGAATATAGAGTACAGCATTCAAACAACCGACTTACTGATGAGTTTAGTTTTTTATCATATCCTGATGTGCAGGCTCATCCATTCAGGGGTCTACTAATTTTGAATCCTGGGTTCCACTTCAGTTCTGGGGGGGCACATTCCCTACATGTTCACTGCATGATCATGCAAGGAGAACGCATTCTGCCCTTCTCCCCTAACTCTTGTTACCTATGTGTTCCATCTCCAGGGAGGAATGTTAATATAAAAAGAATTGCTCGCTAATCCAGCCTCACTCATGGAACATACTCCTTCCCAACACACCTAGAGCTTAGCTATGTTCTCGGTCTATGGCAAGCGTACATATGAAACAGGAAAACCCTAGGTGAACATGTGAATGTCATGTCAACTGAGCTAAAACTCAGAACGCCAAGCCTGATAGCACACAATTGATCAGATTCTAGAAAGTGATAAAAGCTTTCTTCAGTCCAAAAAGCATTACCTTAAATTGGTATAAGCCAGGGGTCTTGAACATTTTCTGTAATAAGAGCTACTTACTGTTAATGAAAATAATCACATGCTACTAATATTAGTGTTGTAATCATGGCTGTAAAAATTGCGATTATAATAGTGGCTATTATTTACAAGATTACCAACAGTGATCACCTCAGTTCATCAGGCACAGTTGGCAGCAGTAATGTTAAAATTGCTTTGTCAATGTGGAATGAATCTGCATGGGTAATACATGGCATCCATAGCTCCAATTCCACTGGCACCCAGGTAATAGTAATGTGTCCCCAGTACTGCATTAATAATCAATTATCGGAATGAGATGATGCAAGGAGGGGAAGAGTCTAGAAAGGGTTATTTTGTGGATCATAGAAGTAGACTGGGGTTTTCATAGAGTGGAGGTAGAGGATATATTGAGAGCGGTATAGGGTGAGAAATAGGGTTGTGTATTGGAGAGAGTAGTAGAATGGGGTTTGGGATGAGTCAGAGTTGAGGTAGAGGATATATTGAGAGAGTTAGAGGGTAAGATATAGGGTAGCGCCTTGAAGATGCTGAATTAGTAAAGCAATAAATATAAAGATAAAGAAGTACATGGAAGATAAATATGTATGAGGAATTTAATATATGTAGATTTAAGTTGTATTTAATAAACTCAGATTTTCAAGTTTTGCTGTACTTTAAGCTAATTTGTTTTTATATATTTTTTGTAATTCAATAGCGAAGCAGTTGTTGATAGTTATGATAAGATTTACTTATTTATGTTGTCACTGATATACATGTTAAGCATAGAATAGTATAACCATAAGTAATATGTACAATTGTTAAGCAGAACAAACGAATATCTATATATTTATAAACTTCATTATTATACACGTTTATACAAAGCAATACACATATGTAGGTACACATCTGCAGTCGAAATAAATGCTCATATACAGAGGGATATGCTGTATATAACTGTTTGAGTATGGTAGTTATGTGGGGAAGAGCCAACTCTTGAGTAGTCTTCTGAAAATAAGGTAGTAATCAGTGGATCTTATTTTTGGGTGTAGAGCGTTCCATATTTTTGCTGCCTGAACTGAGAAGGATGTGCCACCTATGGTTTTTTGTTTCTTGTATAGGGGGATTTTAAGGCGAGGTGCCGATCTAGAGTGGAGGTTCCATTGTTGTTTGTATTTGGTGATTTTATTCCTGATGAAAAGCTGTCCTGCTCCATGTATTGCTTTGTGGGTGATACAAGTTAAGGGCCTTCAAACCCTGTCCACACGTCTTTGCTTTAACTCCTCTATGATCAGGCCTAGAAGTTCAAATTCCTGCCCAATGTTCTCTACCATGTTATGTAAATATTAAGTATTCACTGAACTGATGCCATCAGTGTCCAATGAGTCTGAGGTCTAATGATCCAACACTGATTGCCCATCAATGTGACAGTTTGTTTCCTGGGGCACCAGGGTAGTCAGGAGTCACTGTCTCCAGTCTAATCAGTTGGAGTTGTTCACCACTCGTGTTCTGGGTCCACAGTACTATTGGATGCTTATAGCCATCTTGGTTTTTCATTCTGAAAATCTGGTCACCCTACTTGAATCACAATAAATCTCCTTTCAGTTTCTTGTTCTTATGGTTTTTAGGTCAATCGTTCCAGACCGCTTTTAGCTGTCTGTAGACCAAAGCCTCTTTTGGACGTACAAAACACTTCCCTGCCGGAAGGGCTTAGAGCCCACCACTACTTGCCATTGATTGGCTATGTTGTCACTCTCATTTGCTAGCTTCTTATTCATTGGTTTGCCGCCGCTTTCTCATGTTTGTCCCTTTTAAGGAGCACATCCTCTACCATTCTTTTGATTGTCTGATGTATATGTCCACTGCTCAAATTTAAGGCAATACTTTTTTCTTTTGGCACTTCAAAAAAGAGCATGTATTTTTTCCTGTCTCTTTACTCTCTGCACTTGTTTTGTTTTACATTTCCCCGCCTTTCAACTGAGTGTATTGCCCCCGACTTACTTTGTTACTCTCCCACCCCTCTGTTGCTTTTACCCCCTCCCACTCTGGTTGGCATCTTGCGTCTTTTTCTCATAGCATTTCCACTGCTGCTACACCACTCTGCTACTCTATTGTTTTCACACCCATTGCCCTGTTGCAGCACACAAATAACTCTAAATGATAACCAGTCACTTCTGAACACAAACGAATGCTGCATTATAGAACCAAGTGAATACCACATCAACCTTTGTTGGTACTTGACAGGGGCTCTAGTAACACTACCAGGTATGATGGAGAGTCCTTTCGCCCCTTACTGAGAAATGCCCATTTGCTGCAGACAGGCTGCAAAAAAAAACATGACGTTTGTATAGTCTTGTACACAGAACAAAACGCCCAAAGGGTCTGTGAAGCTTTCATTGCTCTGTTTCAGAGATGTATAATTTATCAGCTAAAGCAATGTAAGGCAAAATAAACAAAAATGTAAACAAATTATACTTTGAAGTTCTTAGAATTGCCTCAGCAGTGTCTGCATAATACAGCAGTACAGACCAGAAAGCAAACGAGTACCGGAGATGGTGTGAGGTATCCATGTGTTCTTAGCCCTTGTAGTGCTCCATTAACTAGCTCAGCACAATTGCTGTTTTTAGGTCTCGCTAGAGCCAGTGCATGCGCTGGTCTGGCGAGTCATTTAGTGAGTGGCTTTTAAAAGTGCCACCAGAGGCTTTTGCCGGCCACCAGCTTGCGGTTACACGGGCGCGCAGCTGCCAGCTTTCAGCGCCTGATCGCGATCAGTTTCACTTTAGCGCGCTCACAACTCCCACTTCTCCCCCTACCCCACCACAGATTGCCTCTCGCGGCCCCTCGCGCCCGGCCAATGCTTGTCCTTTCCCCGCGGTTGCTGACGTCTTTACGTCACTTGTCTCTCTTCTTGAGCTGCCGCTGAGCTGTCCACGTCACCAGGTGATATTTTTACTCCCTCGATGAACCTTCTTTGTACCCTCTCTCTCTATTAGGGGTCAGGAGCTACTCCAGTGACTTGATCTGGGCTCCATTTCTTCTATTAGCTGTCTGTCCCTTTCATGTCACTTGTCAGCTGGATTTGTCACAGTCCTTTCCCCTATTGTGTCACTTAGCTTGACTCTGTGTCATCTGTCAGTTTCATTACTTCATTTCTCCCATCGTTCTCCCCGTCTCCCTGTGATCCCATATCTCGTTAGTTGCCGCCGTTTCTCTCTGGCCTTTGCTACATTCGTTTGCCTTGAGGTGTAACTTGGCTCGGCGGCGGACTGGTAACTTCTCGTAGTGCTTTTCTCTTGTTTGTGAAAATGTCGTTTTTTTAATCATGTACTCTTGGTACCGTCACCGTGAGTGCCGCTAAAATACCACTTAGCAGTGAGAGCTGGTGATCTCTGAGAGCGGTGAGTGCGAAACACTTGAACAGAAATATAGCGCCCGATCCAACCTTCTAGGCGAATAGGAGACTTCGTCCACGGGAACATTTAGCAAAAACATTAGCTCAAATTATTCATTTTATAGCATAATTAAAAAATATATTTGCTAAAAACCATTGGCACTGAAAGGGCACTTGTCAAATATTCCATAATTTCATTATGAGTCAATGAAGCATGATGTCCCACAGGAGTTGATCGCATTCTTTAAAAATATGATATGAGTAAGAGAGTAAGAAATGTATTATGCATGATTAATTAAAACCGTTGCATTCAGAACATTGTTGGTTAATATCAAAAAGAAGTCACATTTAATAAAACAATTAAAAAGGTTAGGATTAAAACGAGCCTTTGTATTGAAATTAAAAGACTTAAAATTTGATATGGGTTCCCCAATATGTCTAGAATTCCACTCACTGTGCCAGGGCTTGTATTTTGTCATGGGTCCTCACCCATCTGCCCACAGGTGCTTATGATATGTCATTGCTGACATTTGCTGTTGATGTCGACTATATATACTGGGTGACCTTGATACAACAAGCATTGGCATAGCCAATAGGTCTCGCTTTTGGGACCTTATAAGTATTTAGTTATGCAGCACAATATCCGTGGTGCAACAACATCAACTGTTGCATGGCTAAACACTTATAAGGTCCCAAAAGCGAGACCTATTGGCTATGCCAATGCTTGTTATTTTAAGGGGTGGGTGGAGCTAAGGCAGGATGTGTTGACATGAAAGCAATGCTTGAATACACTTGCAGATCATAGCATTGCTACCCCTAGCTCTCAGTGGATATGTGAACAAGTTTGAATCTATAGTACAAACCATGCAATACAAAAAAAATTACTACTCTTTGTGGATGACATTATATCGTAGATTATTGGTTACACAGAGTGCGTTAGTTTATTGGCAATCCAGGTTTCAGCATGAGTCAATTGAGCAGCTGACACCTACCCTCCGAAAGCTAGAACCGCCCTAATGCTGGCATTAACACCAACACTTTTATAGTCTTCAAAGCTCATTCAAGTGGGTTGACACGGTTTACTTTTGCATCATGCTCCTGACGAGTCAGAGCAAAACCAATACCAGTCTCCTGAGTTGCTCAGGATTCCAACTGCCCCCTGAGGGATAAAGGTGTGCTGTCCCGTCATCGCTGGCCATGCCATAATGACTCCCGTTGACCTGAGGAATTCTCATTTTAGCTCCAAGGTCCACTATCTGGAAGCCCATGTAATTGTTTATCGCTTTAGGATTGCACTGTAACCGCCAAGCCTTGGGGTGACACCTTGTGATTACCAAGGCCCTTCGCCACACATTATCCATTATGTTCAGGCAGCCCATGCTAAGGCATTCCTGAGATTTGTAGTAAGAAAATCTAATTTCTTAAATCAGACAAGTGTATCTCATCCAGTGCAAATTAATGTTCAGATGCCTACTGTGAAGGTTGTGCCTAATGAAGACTGATCCATATTGCTTAGTACATTTTTTCCACAGCCAAGTTTATTCTCTACCTGGACTTTTTGACAGCTGAGCGACCTAGCTTTTCTTCATGCCCTACAAGGTATGATTTCTGGCCTGATTTTCCCAGTGTCCCTTTGGGCTGCCATGTTTGAGTCTTTCTCACAGACTGTAAGAGGAAACCCTGTCATGACCCACAAATCTTCTTCCACATATATGAATGTTGCAGGCATCTCCACTGCCATTCCCCTAGCAAGGAATTCCATATATACATTACAAATATTGTGTTGATTATGGCTGAACAAAACACAGAGTCGTTTTGGGCTCAGGGGCTATTCTGGATGGGGCATGTGTTTTTCTGTTTTACTTTCTATGTTGTAGCTTTCAGTTGGCCTTTATCGAGATTACATTGTCCAGAAATCTGTGCTGCCTCACAGGCCACGGACTCCTAGCCCAAACAGTTTCCTGCCATTGTTATTGATGACTCATAGGAAGTTCCACCATGATTGCCACAGTGATTAATGGCTCATGAGATATTACACTGTGATGTCTCAGTGACTCATAGGAAGTTACATAGTGAATGCCACTTTGATAGATGACTCACAGGAAGTTCTACCATGATTGCTGTGATTGCTGACTCTCAGGAGGTTGGTTCATCATTAGTTAAGACAGCTCTATAAATCTGTCCGTACCCTATCTTCCTTGCTTGTTATTCTCCAACTCCAGCAGGACCAGTCGAAGCCGTGGAGTAATCGCAAATCATGAGATAAGCACAAGACCGAGTGAGCAGAGTCCCGTCAGTGCCTTCAAGGAATCACGGAACAAGAACAGCGAGTGATCAGGAAGCTGCAGCATCAGAAGCAGTAGAGAACTTCAACGATGTTCCCAGATTTTACCAAGAACATCAATTCAGTTGGAGCAGTGGGAGAGTCTTCACCAGTTGATCCTGCGCAGTAGGTGGCAGTTCAAACAGCGACAACCCACGCTGGAACAACAAACAATAGGCAAGTGTGGGTAAGTTTGGAATGGGTGGGCTCCGCTTTTGTACAGATCTTGTTTGCAAAAGAGCAGGTGGGATCCGCTAAAGACTTGCTTAGATAATTTGGATTAGTGCAGAGTGAGGAAACTTTGCTTTAATCAAAGATTGAACAAACCTGGAAACTGTGCAAATATCAGTAATATGAGTGAGAGTAAGAACTGTATTATGCATGATTAATTAAAACTGTTGCATTCAGAACAATATTGGTTTATATCAAAAAGGAGTTACATTTAATAAAACAATTAAAAAGGTTAGGATTAAAACGAGCCTTTGTATTGAAATTAAAAGACATACAATTGTTCCATTTTATAGAAGCACTGTTGTCACAGGATTGCAGGCCAATTAGAAGGCTTTATACAAACTGCGTAATTTTGAAAACAGTGGAGCGGACAAGTTCAGAGTCTGCTGTTATCTTAGAAGGTCTCAACTATTGGCCGCAAGAGCTTCCCAGTCTCTGTGCTGTCAGGTTAAAGAATTATGTGGAACGACAGATTAGCTGCACTAAGGAGGGATTAAAACACATCATCACTGCCTGTCTGCAGGACCTTGCTCCGTGCTGCTTGAATAGGGGTTTTAACAGGCTTTTCCATATGTCGTCTAGCTTCCTGCATATACATATAATATGAATCAAAGTCTCAGTGTCATTCGCACACAAATGGCACAAGTGATCAGCCCCTCTTCCTTCCCATGGTGGCATGAACGGGTTGATCGGACCGACTCCCAGCCGTAGCTGTAGAAATTTTTCTTTTGTCTCAAGTTTGGTTCTGACCTTGAGATAGGGCTGAGGTTTTAGAACATCGTAGCTGTTAAGCACGGCCCAGCCATGAGCTCTCTTAGAAACCGATTTCTTGTCCTCTAAAGCCGATATGAGCCTTGTTGATTTTGTTACTAGTTTTTTAAAAACCAAGTGGCCCATTGAAGTGTTCCAGGCATCTGCCAGTCCAAGCGCCTGCAGAGAATTCTGAAGGTAGACGTTGGCTGGTAACTTTCCAGTGCGGGACAGCTCTAAACAGAGTTGATTGTTCAATGTCCCTATCTCACCAGCTCCGATTTTGTGCCAACTCTTTAAGAAAGCTCCCTGCCTTTCTATTTCCTGTTTGTGGATTCCAAATTCCAGCCTTATTTGGGCTGGGGAACCATATTTAGGGAGCTGGAATATCGCTCGGTAGGAAGTTGCGTATCTGGTGCCCTTTCAGTGATTAAGAATCAAGGGGGAATCCATCCCATTAAAAGTTCCTAAAACAGGTTCTGAGGATTTTTGTTTTCAGGTAAGGTGGTATTGAACACCAGTCTGGATGCTAGCAAGTACTTAAATGGTAATAGCAGGGACTTATACAGTGACTTTGTTGTGTCTTTCAGATCTCCCTCCCAGCTGTCCCCTTCCTTTCCTTCTCTTGCTTGATCCTTCCAACTCTCTATGCTTTAACAGCAAGCAGCAGTTGGGAAGATCGGGAGGTGGACCCACTTGAGCATCGCCTTGATCATGAGGAGTTCGTCCGGCTGACAAACCTGTCTCTCAGAATGTTAAGTCAGCCCCGTTCAGATATATTATCAGTGTGTCTAGCAAATGCACTTTTTTAGTACTTGGGCACGACATGGCCCAGCCTTTTCCTGGGCTTTCCACTTCAATGACCATTCAACAAACCCAGAAATTGTGACTCCACCTACCCATTGTGGATCAGTGTTCCACTATGGCCACAAAGAAGTGACCCAACATCCATAATTCCTTGAAAAACAAGAAGATACACATTACTAAGCCCTTTATATATAGCTGAAAGCACATCCTACATTGGAGCAGAACAACATTGATTGCACATAAGACGAGATTGCACTATATAATGATGTGGGTTCGAGGGTCTGCATCCACTCAACATTCTGGGCAAATTCTTTAATCTCCCTGTATGCTAATCAATGTTCCCTCTAATTATTTTCCTCTGTGTGCGGCAGAGTAAGGTCTGTGTGCGCTGCAGCTACGGCTATGTGCACCAAGAACCTGACCGCGTGTGTAGACCAGGGCTTTGAATGGGATGAAAATACTTGGTGATCTTTCAAAGGCGCGTAACCGATGCAATTAAAGGTGTCGCTTAAAAGCAATTACGCAAAAAATATGTGCATCGCATAGTGTGCCACCTTACTGATATTTTGATGCTTCTGTCATTGCATCCAGATATATAATACAAGTAACATTACACCTACAAGAAGCCAAGACTATTGGCTTTGTCAATGGTTGTTAAGAATAAAAAGCATTTTGGAACCATAGTTAGAAATATACAGTGTCATCATATATTGGACTCCCGTCAACTGACGTCTTTCTGAACAATACCATTGGACCTGTCAGATTGATGGCCAAAACACTCCAATGATGTGGTGCTCTGGAAATCATTTCAGGGTTAGAAGGGTGAACTGGATTGGACCCATACATAAAATAGGAAATGGAGACTGTATTATTGCCATTTTTCAGCATCCAAATATGGTAAAGGCCCGCCTTTTTACCATTCAGGCCAGCCATTAACACCTTAATGATTTTGAGGAGAAGATTACAGCTGCCCCCCTAGGCTTCCCTTACAAACCTCCAGTACCAATCATTTTATGGAAACAGGGCCACCAACAATTCTTCCAACAAAGAAATCAAAGACAGAGCTTATCTATACCCTGTTCAAAACGATTTGCTCTTCTCTGATGCCTCGGTAAACAAGACTGACAGCAGGTGGACACTGGGATCCTTGAGAAATCTAGTTGGATGAGGGACAAAGATACAAGGGGTACGCAGCAGTGCAAGAAACCAAGTGAAAGATGTCTTGCTAAGATTCTAAACATGAGATCTTGGAATGTAGCAGGGATCAAAAACAAAATTGGTAACAAGTATTGGCAAATGTATATTTACTCCGTGCAGCTGCTGTTTCTACAAGAAATGTGGCACGCACATAATTTTAATATTGATGGATGTGTCACAATAAATTCCCCCGCAAAACCCTCACTCCACGGGAGGGCAAAAGACAGCTTGGCAAAATTGATATCCACTACTGTCCCAGTAACTGTAAAGAAAATCTATACAAAATCCCCATTCTTTCAACCGGCTCTTTTGCAGATGGATATGAAGCAAACATTTGTATTGATAAACTTTTATGATAATGTTTTAAATAGTACAAGGTACAGAGACATGGAAGACCTTGTTGCTGTGCTTGAGAATTCTGTAAAGGATATGAGCCAAATTGTATTTTTGTTTGGATGGGGGATTTTAATATTAATAAATGTCGATTTTCAGGTTTCGACATTTGTGGTTATGCTGATAATTTTGGAACCAATCAGGGGGCCCCGCTAGGCTTACTAGAAGAATGCTTGCCTTTAGAATACCAGGCGGCGCGGAGTCATCTCAGAGGCACTTTAGAACACCAGACAGCGCCTCAGAATCCCAGGCAGCGCTGTGTCACCTCCGAGGCGCTTTAGAATACAAGATAGCGCTGTGCCATCTCCGAGGCGCTTTACAATGCCAGGTGGAGCTATGCCATTTGAGAGGCGTCTCAAAGTACTAGGCGGTGTTGTGCCATGTCGAAGCATGTGGCACGTGCCACGGAGGGACAATCCCGAGAAGGCCAGGAAGATTTAAGAAACCAGTCAAGAGCTGGGTTCAAAGGGAAGGTTTGGTGGCTGTTGCTAGCGGGAGACCTCTTGGAAGTTCAAGAGGTGAACGCGCCTGCTGATGAGATTGGGCTCCTCTTGCTGGTTGAGTCCGGGCAGGGCTAAATCTACCTTTCATCCTCCCCAAGTCGAAAAAAATGAAAATATTTGATTTGAATGTTTTTTTAGTCATATTTGTGTAATAAAGATTAGCCCTGCCTGATGTGGGGATTATAGTTCTTTATAACAGATAACTTGAAAAGAGGTGGTATTTCTGTTCTATAATCAATGCATCGTTTATTAAGTAAGTTTGATACTGACGCATGTAAACTCTGTAAGATAGCCAGTGAGGTTACTGTAGCGCATTGAGGTACGCCATACTGTAGTTATGTAGTGCTTTACATCCTGGCGAGGTGCTAGAGTGCACTGGTGACCTGACTGCACGCTCCTCCGTGGGGGTGGATCTGTGGATGGAATAGTGCGTGTCTGGCCGGTGACATAAGTGGGTAGTGTTTGTTGCTCTCTTTTCACCCTGCACTCTCGTGAGTGAGGTGAGACGGAGGGAAGGCAGGACACTTAGGCATTAGTATGCTGGTGCCTAGAGTCTAGGCACTAGATGGAGAAGTGTGGCCTTTGTGGGAAGGACGCTGGAGTGTGTGTTCTTGGCAGAGATGGCTCAAACCACATCACACCAAGCGTGCAACAGCCCCTACTCCTGGGTGTAGGAGACCGTTGTGATAAAGATGTGTGGGGAAGGCGGACACCTACTGCCTCCAAAGAGGTCTGCACAGAGCGTGGTTACATTATTGTCACCCTTCACGTCACTTCCTCTTTCTTTCGATGTCTCTCTCACGTCTCTCGTGTGCAGCCTGGAGAAAACATAGCATTTTGTGTCCAGACAGTAACCATTATAGGTGCACAAGGGACAGGGAGAGAAAGTGAGTGAAAAGAGAACGAGAAGGGAGAGAGAGACACGTATGGTGGGAAGGCAGTCAGAAAGAAGAATGGAGGAGGAGAGAATTGAAGAAAGAAGGGGTGGGAAACAAACAGCTAAAGGGGCCCATGTCATCTGCCTTCAGCGCGCACTGGCTTTTAGCCGCTGTCGAGATGCGTTCCCACAGGTGTAGTTTCACTTTTTAATTTGTTGGTTAGGTTTGTATAATTCTCATGCGTGCTGTCTTTCCTTTCACTCTGTCACTGTTTCATTCTTCTTGCTGTCTGCCTCGGGTTCTCTCTCTCCATCTCGTTGCCTCTGTCTCGCAGGCTCGCTCTCTCCCACTGCACCCTCGTACTTTCTCTCCCCTCACGTCCCCCTCCCACCTCAGGCTCCTGTCTACACACCTGTCCTAGGAGCTGCAAACGTTTATTTAAAGTCTTTTTACGGATAATTTCAAAAGTGCTTATCTCAGGAAATGCATTACAAAAGTGTCTTGTTTTCGAGCGAGTGGAGAGTGTCGCATTAATGCAGCTGCTGATTTCTATGGGTGACCGTTCATCTCTCCTTTACAGGACAGCTGGAGGAAGGCAACAGGAAGGGTCACAAGCAGCCCCGCAATTGAGCGCAATTAAGAAAAGAAAAGCAAAGTCAAACACGACGTGTGCTTTATCACACGTCGTGTTTGACACACTGCATTCCTTTTCTTACAGTGCATAGCTGCGGGGTTGATTGTGACCCTTTGAGTTAGTATTCACCCTTTTCACGTTAATTGCACGAATACTAATTCAAAGGACCACAATCGGCCCCCCAGCCGTGCCCTGTAAGAATCGTCCTCTCCCGCATTGATGAAATGCAGTGTTTCGCACCGCTCGCATTGTAAAAGAGACAGCGCGAACGGTGTCCCAGGAGTTCGCGCTAAATACAGCACTCTGCGCGCCTGGGGTGACTTCTGTGCGCGCGCGCTCACCCGCGCAGCTTGTTGGGAACAGTGATGCTAATATAAATGGCTCAAATACAATTGAGTCAAGATCACGCTATATAGTGATGTGGCTTCAAATTTCTTCATCGGCTCAACTTTCTGGGCAAATCATTTAATCTCCCCGTGCGCTGCTGTAAAGCGATTGAGTACTTTTGGTTCGAGTTTGCGCTATATAATGATGTTGCCGCAATGGTGACCGACTTCTCATGGCAATGCAAACATTGAAACAAAACAAAGACAGGACTGTCAATTACATCAAGTGGTATGCATAATGAAACCAAGGATAAGTGATTACTTTTCTGATGACGTTACTGTCAATGCCATTAGCGGATATTTACATTCTTGCGCATTATCATAATCTAAACCTCATGTGATCTTTACAGCAGTATTTTCTAATGAAATATGTTCAGCCACTTGAATTAGCAACATAGTATGTTTCCCATATAATCTGCCTGACCTTAAAATGACTGTCTCCCAAGCTAATAATTGGGGGAGAGGGTGTGGCGTAAACAGCCAGTGCTGCCGACTTTGGATTTGAAGGAACCGTGTTTGAGTCTCTGCTTCGGCTCAACATTCTGGGCAAATCATTTAATAACCCAGTAGCAGTAGAAGTAGTAGTATAAAGCACTTGAATACCTTGACGTTGAGATCTTGTTATATAATGATGTGGCCGTGATGATGAAAGCAGTTGCAGTGGTAATAAAGCACTGAAAGATCAAGCGCATGTGTGCAGTGCTCTTGAACAAAGGTAAAAGTAGTCCCTTTTACAGTTGCTAAAATAAGAGAAGTGAAAGAGTACAGTTGCTAAAATAAGAGAAGTGAGAGTACAAAGGGGAAAGATTAACTACTCAGAAGCAAGGATTTTTAAAGGACACTGACAAAAACAAATGAAAAGCAGTGGGAAGGCTGTAAGCCCACAAAGTATATACAGCATGTCTCGGAGAGGCAGCACAAGTGCGGTCTAGGATCGATTTAAAAAAAACCATGACAATGGGGTAAATATTTGTTCACATTGCACCAAAGCACTTCAAAACATTGACAATTTGTGCAGCCATTACCCTTATTTATAGTTTAAGGCAGGCTTGTTTCTCCAACTGTGTCTGAGAAGATGTACTGTAAACCAATATACTAACAAGGAACAGTGTCCACTGGGTTGGTAGAGGACATGATGTAAACCCTCTCCTTGGCCTCAGACCCTGACATACAATCTGTATCATTTAGATTGCCATCTACCAATCCACATGATTGCCCCTGCTGGTAAACCCTCCTAAAAATTGGTGGTGGCTGCCCCATTTCCAAAGGAATGCATTCACACTTTCTTCCATGATATCCCATCTCTGAAAATGCCCATCTGTGGACAATGCTAAACTGATGTTGAATCGGTGGCTTACAATCGTGGTGAACTGGCATATACAGGTTCCTAAGGACAGCAAGTTCTGTAGGCCAGAGTCAGCTCTACGGGATAGTACTTGGGGTCTCCCAGTTTTTCTAAATTGCCCCTTTACACTCTTGGTCCTAATTAGAATGTCTGTCAATTCAGCCTCATCTCAACCCATCTTGAAATCTCCCACTTGGTGGCCTGTATGACAGGTCATTCTTTGCCCGGGCCATTAGCTCAGAGGTCTTGGGAGGCCCAAAACCAGGCTAGCAAAAAAATGGTGGAGGATAGCAAATCCTCGTATTTGGTAGAGACATCTAGCCACAGATTTATTCCATTTTATACTGCCCAGGCATCAGACTTGATCCGTAGGATTTTTCGTGAGCAGTACCCCTGCATGCTGATGGGTGGCATGACGTCGTCCTCTCTGTCCTCGTGACATTCTCCTCGCCTATATAGGTGCCACCTCAGCGTGCTGACATCCGTTCTTGTCTTTCCGTGACAGCTAGTACAGATCCTTCGAAAAGAGCTACCCCCTGCCATTTTAGACAGACTTTTTTTTTTTTTACATGGATTCAACCAGTGCGGTGCCTGTCACCGCACCATGTCAATCATGGATCCCCACCTCGTGTTTCTTTTGTGATGGAGGTAACCATGACCTGAAACCGTGCTCCTACTGATGGGCCACAGCGCCTAAAGCTGCTTGCAGCCTGGTGTCAGGCGCCTTGGAAGTGTCCTCAGATGTCTTGTTCCAGGTCTCGGTCGACAGGTAGGTCCGAGCACCGCTTTGGGGGCTCCAAGTCTTCATCCTACCATTCAAAGTCCTCGAAGGGGTCAGGTAAGAAGCACCACAAAAAACACAAGAATTCAACTTTGCCCTGTGTGTCACCCTACGCGTCCATCAACTGTGTTTTTTGCAATTTTCACCCCGAGTGGGCTGGGTATGCTCAGACGTGAGTCCCAGGCTCTCCACACCACTGGAGTCAAGCTATCCAGGCTGAATGAAGGCTGATAGCCAGAAACCGGTCCTTGGATGCTTGATTCCGGTCTTGGAAAGACATGGCTTGGTAGTTCGGACTGGACTGTTCCCATGAGGCACAGGGTCAGAGCTGATTTGCATATAGCCAGTGTCTAACCTAGGGTGGTGTGGAGTGCAAAGAAACGATGGATTTAGGCCCAGATCCTTGTACTGGGGTGAATGTATGACATTGTTCTACATTCTGTCCATCAACTGTGTTTTTTGAGACCTCTACCTGGAGGAAGACCACTGGAGTTACAGTAGGGCCCAGAAATAAAGGGTGAGAAGGAGGGATGATGTTCTTGTGAAGTGAGTTTAAAATTCCCTACACCACCTTCAAGATTGATACTTTAATGAAATAGGTGGTGTGCGAAAGTAAAAACTAGGTGCGTGTGTGCGTAGACAAAGTTACCAATCTACTCCACTGGTGATGGTCGACATGTTTCAGCCTCGTGTTACATCTAGAGGCTTTCTTCAGGGACGGTGAATTCGTAGTGGCTTGTTTTGGCGACTACTCGTTGTGGTTAACTTGCCACTCCATTTATTTATTGAGTCAGATCAGCAGTTGTGACTCTACAGTGTCTGCGCACACTTTTTACTGCCATGTCCGCTTGGCAAGGGCACCCACTTGCCAAGGTAGGTCCAAAGTACCCCTATGGGCAGGGTGCAGTGTATGAGAAAGGTAGAACATGTCTTGATAGTGAAGTACAGTGTATTTTGTTTTTTACTATTGAAAGGCTATCTGTTCCATAGGATAGAATGGGAGTTTACTTATAACATTTTCTAAGTATAACTTCCTATTGGGACTAGAGAGGAAGGTAGGGCTATATGTATGAAAAACCAAATTTGCGATTCATAGCGAATCGCAAATTGGTATGTAAACAAACAATCGCAAATAAAAAGCGATTCCTTAAAAATCGCAGATTTATTTGCGATTACCCAATTAGCAATTCCTTAATTGCGTATTCGCAGATTTTGCGAACTCGCAATTAAGGAATCGCAAACCTGCTAATCGGAAACTCAGGTGCACCTTGATGACATCACAACCAGGAAGTGTGACTACCCATGCTGCACCTGAGTTCCAGAAGCAGAGTGAGAGGCTGGAAGGAGGGCTGAGGCACAAGTGCACTGCAACAGAGACTGGAGAAATGGCCACACAGGAGCAGCAGCAGGATGAAAGCACAAGAAAGAGTAAACAGAAGTTTTCTGAAAGGGAGCAGAAGGTGCTCATCCAGGAGATGGTGGTGAACCATGAGCTGTTATTTGGTAAAAAATCCCTTAGAGTGCCAGAGACCCGGAAAAGAAGAATCTGGGTGGAGATAAAAGAGAAGGTCAACTCCATAGGCGTTACCCACCACTGCGTGGAGGAGTTGCGCAAACGCTGGTACGATATGCGCCAGCGTTCGAAGGAAAGGGTTGCTGCAGGAGGCAAAAGGGACTGGTGGAGGGACATCCACTGCCACTGCATCCATGCCAATAGAGGAATTGATTGAGAGTACTTTGCTGCCCGAGAGTGTGAGCGGCGTGGCAGACCTCGACAGCTCCGATCCACCAGGACCAAGACAAGGTAAATGTAAATGTATTTCGATTTATATAGCGCACGTTTCACCCAGGGGTCTCAAGGCTCTTGCTTAGGGAACCCGTCCTGGTATTCCCCTGTGAGAGATACCCCGGCAGGGTATTCACAAGGTGAAAGCCAGGCATCCCGCCGCGAGGGGCCGTAGTGGAGATTAAGCAAGCTATTGCCCAGAGTCGCAGAGTGTGACCCCGTGAGTCGAGTAGGCACCGGAGCGAGAATTGTCGAGTCCGTGGAATTTTTGAGCCCGAGACCCGCCAAGGCGGGGAATCGAACCCTGGTCCACGGCTGATCTCAGCTTCCGGGTCTGCCGCCTCTAACCACTGAGCCACACTTCTCCAAGAAGTATGCCTTCACACCCCTGATACCGACCTACTCCACCCCCAGGAGAGACCCAGGCACACATCACAAATGCTAATCCAGTGCAGGCACACAACCAACCACAGCAATGCATTATGGGAGATGTAGTCACATTAAACAAACAGTGGAGCATTGAAACCCAGCTAGGCTCAAGCAGTATGTGTGCATGAGTGAAGGCAATATACAGACAGTCAGGACCCACGTAATAAACAGAATAGTGTAATTTATTACATTACCAATGCAAGGCTAGACAGCAAATTAATGTGTGCATTAACAACCACAGCACCACAAGAAACACAGGGCCAGAGGCCTGGAGGAGAGGATGAGTCCCTCAGCGCTGCAGTGCCAGGGCAAGGGGAAGGGGAGGAGGAGGAGGAGGAGGAGGAGGAGGAGGGCAGCCCAGTCATCACACCGAAACGCACCGGCGAATTGCAGTGGATCCATTGCCACCGCTGGAGGATGAAATCGGTGACACAGAGGAATAAGACAACCAAGTCCAGGGACAGTCTGTGCCACAACCCCGACCACGAGCACTTCCAAGTCCCATACCAGCCATTCCATCCAGGCGCAGGGCCCGTCCATCCCCAAGTACATTTGCGGTAGGAGAGCAGTCAGTGTTCAGCGGACTCGAAGGGGACATGCTTGAGGTGCAGCGCCCGCAGGGGAGAAGCATACGGGCAATTCAGATACAGCTTGGGGTGGCCTTCAGGGGCATGATGGGTGCCCTGGAGGCACTCTGTGTGGAGATACGGGCGGACCGTGCTGCTAGGCACCAGGAGAGGCAGCACCTCCACACACGCCTTGACCTTTTCACAAGGGCTGTAAACCGTCTGGCCTCAGCCACCTCTGTCCAGTCACGGCGCAGCATTAGCATGCAGGGTGAGGTTTCACACTGCAGTCAGGATGTGGCCAGGGGATTAGTCCAGGTCACAAGTGCTGTGGATCAGCTACGGACAGTTGCTACTGGTGGGACAGGAGTCCTCAGTTCACTAGAGGAGGATGCACAATCAAGCCATAGCAGCATCACTCCACCCCTCCCACAGGACAGGCGCCATAGTGTGCGTCATGTCAAGGCTGCAGATGCCACTGAAGAGGGCAATGTGCACTCGGTGTGAGGAGCTATGGGACGTCAGTTCCGCCCTTGAGGTACCCGACTTACTAATGGCAAAGGTTGGATTAACCCATTGCACAAAGACAACAGTGAACAATTGATTATTTTTGCACTGTGCATCCAACATGTGCGTGACAATACTGACCACATTGTGTGCTACCCAGGCTGTGTGATGTTAAAAATCCTGACATCAAGGATAATTCACACAGTTTATCATGTATACATAGCATTGTGTCATCATTTCTCACCTAGAAATAATTCTGTGTTATGTCATCTCGCCTCTGACGCCAGGCTGCTGCTCCAATCACACCGGCTGGCCTGCATCATGGAGCTGGCCCCTCCTCATCTGATGTGTCTGAATCGCTGAGCTCCACTGGGGTGCCTTTCCTGGTGGCGATGTTATGCAGCATGGCACACGCAACCACCATCTAGCAGCAGGTCTCAGGGCTGTATTGCAGTGCTCCTCCACTCTTATGCAGGCATCTGAAACGGCTCTTGAGTATACCAAAGGTCTGCTCAATGGTACTGCGGGTGGCAGTGTGTGCACTGTTGTACCTCCGCTCCCTAGCGTCTGCAGGATTAAGGTATGGGGTCAATATGAAGTCCCGGACTGCATATGCACTGTCACCTGTGAGGCAAGAGGAAATAGGTTACACACTGTCCTGCAACTGCTGTACTTTACTATTGTGTCACAGTTTTCTATGCATTTACCTTGCAGGTAGCCCTCTCCAAACTCCCCACTTGTGAGTCGACGGTGGATCCCACTGTGGCGAAAGATAAAAGAGTTGTGGGTGCTGCCTGGGTATTTAGCTACAATGTCAGTGATAATGTGCTTGGCGTCTCGCACCACTTGTATATTCAGGGAACGGTATGACTTGTGATTCCTGAAATCATACTCATTCTGGGAAGGGGGATATGGCGACATGTGTCCCATCTATACATCCAATGACGTGGGGAAATTGTACTATTTGATAGAACTCCTGCTTGGTCTGGTCTAGTGCTTGTGGGGTGCAGTGGAAGTGGATGTGGTGAGGCAGCCTCTGAACCATGGCATCAAGGAACGCGTGGAAAATGCGCAACAATGCACTCTGTAACACCCCTCCTGCTGAGGCTATTTCCCCCTGGAAACTACCTGATGCCAAGAGGTGCAGTGAGCACAGGACCTGGATGTGGGTGGGGATGGTGTGTGTCCTGCGTGAGGGGTGTTCAAGGACAGGTGTGAGTTCATCAATTAAATCAAGGATGCTCTCTTCATCCAGCCTGTAGTTTGTATGGATGTCCTCCTCAGTCCGCTGGAACAGGGATATGTGCGCACGGAAGATCCTCTCCTGGCGTCTCCTCCTCTGTGCAGCAGCTCTGAGTCGCAGTCTCCTGGCTATCACATACAGCCCAGCCATTGTGGAAAAATCTGTTGCATTGTGGGACTCCATAAATAGTTTGCACCTGGTCACCACCTGCACATACTTGGTGTTAATTCCGATTCTCAAATTTGCGAATTTCGGAAAATCGCTATTTGCGAATTTTTCATATATTTCATTGCGATTTCTTAGATTGCGATTTTACTATTTGCGAATTTCGCAAATTGAAATTCGCAATTTAGGTATTTGTACGTTTATTCACAGATTTCTTGCTTCGCAACTTTAGAAATCGCTATTTTTGCGATTCCTTATGTTAGCCTTGTGAGATTGTCTCATACATCTAATTTTACGAAATTTTATTCGCAAACGCTGTTTTTTGCGAATCGCAGCATTTGCGAGTAAATTTTTTTTCATACATATGGCCCTTGGAGTTTAGTATGCCTGAACCCCGAGTATAAAAATGCATCTTTTATTAAACGTGATTTTTATATTGTGTGTTTGAAAATACAATATTTAGAAAGTAGGTATTTTTATGCCTAGCTGTCCTGTGTGCCTCTGCTGGGTTGTGGATTGGCTGTCTGGCTTTGGAGTGACAGGGACTGGGGATGTGTATTCTCTTCAGATATTCACTGGGGGGGTCGAGGTGTGTCCTGCCTTTCCTGGATGAGCTAGGGCTGCGCGGAATAGACCTGGGCTGCATTTAGAGTAGTGGGAGGAGATTTCCTTGCACCTGAATGGGCCTGGTCTGCCTTGAACAATGCTGTCTCCACCTCCTACCGAGAAGCTGGGCCAGAGAGGACCAAGCTGGTTTGTATTAAGCCCAGACCCTCTCTGACCAAGAGATCAAAGAGAAATGCAGTATAAATATTGGGGCCCAGACCCCAGAACTTTACAACTCCTTTGGGACCAAGAAGACTGCCAAGAAATAGAGCTTGAGAAGCTGTGAGTAAGAACTAACACTTTGCTGTGTTGGCCTGCAGTGGCTGCTTCTATCTTGGGCAGTGAAAGGACTGGACTGAACTTTCTGCAACTGTGTGAGTTTCTGCAAGGGCTCGAGGTAGAGCTTGCCCCTTGTTCAGGAACTCTCAGGAACAGCAAAGACTTCAAGTTCATCTGCTACCAGCACTGGGAACTGTGTGTTTTGTGCTGCCACAGAAGAAAAAGCAACCCAATGCCGTCTACGACGCTGCTGCCAACACCATGTCCTGAAGGCACCACAGAGGGCACCACTGCATTTTGCACCACAACCATGGTCTCACCGACGACACCACCAAGCGCTGCTACCAAACCACTGCTTGGACGGTGACCTGTTTGGACCGTGACCTGTGCGCACCGCACCGCCATGCTTATCACCGCCGCCGCTCCATGCAGACATTGACCCGCTCCTTGCACCGTGGTTCAAGGGCACTGCTTGTAAGTTACATGATGCACCATCCTCATCCCGCACCGCAGCCTTGGCCTACCGATGTCAGTGCCATTGACTCCAGTTTGTCAGTCGACGACAGTGCTTCAGCAACAACGATGCCGCTACTTGAAACCCTGACCTCACCGAGCCGCAGCCTGCACCATGACCTGAAGGCACTGCACGCGCACTTTACACCGCAGGCCCTATGCCGGAGCTTCCGACTTTAACCATGAGGAGTTCGATCCGCAACGCGTGTGACTTCAAGGGCCAGACGTCTCCTGCACCGATCTCCAGAACCAACACCTGCAAACGCCGGCCCTGCAGAGCTCAACAAGAGGTTGCCGACGCCCTGCATTTCTAAAGGTACTGTTTTGCGGGTTTGTCTGACACCATAGCTGACCCACGATGCTGCGGTCAGCTAGAACTGTGTGGATTTGTCGCCATGATAGCCCCAGGCTGAGCTATCGACTTCAAGGAACTGTATTTTAAGTCTATTTTAGATTATTGAGATATCTGAGATCTGTATGGTGTATTTTTTTTAATTGTTTTTGGTCTTGTTTGCACAGACAAATGTTGGTTATTTTTCCAAAAAACTGGTGTGGTGTCCTTCTGTAGTGTTTTCCCTGTATTACTGTTGGTTATGTGCAAATGCTTTACACACTGCTTCTGAGATAAGTCTGACTGCTCGTGCCAAGCTACCAAGGGGGGTGAGCAGGGGTTATTTCAGTAGTGTACGCCCCTTATCCTGACTAGAAGAATTTGGACAAAGGTGCAAACCATTGCCAACTAGAGACCCCCATTTCTAACACTAACACAGCCCAATTCCACACCATACTTAACCACATCCCATCCAGACACATACTCCCTGCTCTAATTATTCCAAACAGATCCCTTTTTTGTCGCTAACAAACCTATACTTAGCTTTCCATCATTTCTCCTACCAACACTCTCCTCTTCCTTCTTCCACAATAGCACAACTGCACAACACCTACACGCCACTGCACCACACATCTTGCCGCAAACAAGTATAAGACACTCTTAACTCTACTTCATCCCCTTTTACAGACAACATACACTCTACTTACACACATCACCACCCCTTTACCTTACAACTTCCACTCACAATACCATACTAACAAATCCATCTCATAAAACAAATGCATCTGCAGCTCCTTTCACTTCTCCTCAAAAACAAAACATCTCACCCACCCCAGCACAACAAAATCTCTGAAGCACAACACCTCATAATACTTACCAACACAAATTACAAACATACACACACCTTTTAAACTATGCAAATGAACAAACTCCAGTGCTAAACGTTCTCTCTTCTACCCCACCTAACACATATACAGCAACACAGCAACTTTCTTAACCACCTCTCATCCATAGGACATTTTAGAACCTTATGTGCTGTGCCACCTCCCCTAACTCGTACACCTTCCAACTGAACAGACACAAACAAAATAAGCAACGTGCGACACCTCACAACTTCGCTTCTCTAGGTCTACTGCACAACAAGGTTACACTAAAAAAAACAACACAGCGCACCAACTCGCTCTCAAACACGTCTCCACTACCTACACATGCAGACCCATCAAAATGCCTTAGCCTGCTGGACAAAGAACACGATACAAAAAAGCTACACAATTGCAATCCTCATATACCTAATACCAGCACTAAAGGCACACCTGCTACAAGTCAATAAAATACTGCTCACTCCTCTACAAAACAAAGTCTCACTATCACCAAAGCACATTCTCTAAACTGTCTACTAATAAAGGCTTGATTGCTCTCTAAAAAACAAACATCACATCTACGACCTTCTCACTGATGTCACACCAGATATACTATTTATAAATTAATCATGGTTGGGAGATGATATGGCTTCAGTCCTGCATGAAGCTATCAAACAATCATCCGAAATCGTATAGGCAAAAAAGGAGGTGGCCTAGCTGTTGTGTGCAGGCAAACCTTACATATCACTAAAGTTGATGAAGTTGCCATAAGAAATTGTGAGGCCATTTTCACCAGATGTAATCCTACACCGTCATCCTCCTGTAAGTTCCTGCTCCTTTACAGACATCCACCTAGCATTGCAACATTCCCAGACATGCTTCTAAACACAATTTCAAATCTGACACTACACTCCAACCTATGCATTTTAGGTGACCTCAATATTTGGTTTGACAAACCCAATATGCCCCATCCCAAAACAATCACCGCTGGCCTAGCTCCACTGAACCTGCATCAGATCGTACGCGAACCCACACAGATTGCTTGACACATCCTAGATGTCATTTTTGCTAATACAGACCTAGTTGCCTTTCAAACGATGACTCCAGTCACATGGTCAGACGACCATTTGCTTGCCTTCCAACATAAAACAACACTAAGCGACGCACCTAAAACCACCTTACGCGCATCCACTTATCAGCCGTGGAACAAACTCAATTTGGAACACTTAGAAACACAACCAACATCCAGTGCAGATCTAGAAACAATAAATTCTGTTAAAAAACGACAGGAGTGGCTACAGGAAGCTTTTGATATCCTAATACCACTTAAAACCACACAACAGGTGAAAAGAAAACAAGCACCTTGGGAAAATACAGAGAGAACAGAGATAAAACTACAAATTAGAAACTTGGCTCAAAACAAACGCCAATCAAGATAAACTTTGCCTACAGAACATTACCAGATTATACAGGTCAGCTATCAAAAAAGTGAAGAAAAGAAAGACACTATTCAGATAGAATTTAAAATGCTAACTGTGCAAATAAAGAATTCTATAAAATTCTCAATGAATTTGGTCAACCAAATTGCCTAATAGGAGGAGCTCATTCAGTTACTCGAGATTTCACAGACAAACTGGCAAATCATTACACGGACAAGGCACACACATTGGACTCATACTTAAAACAGACACAAATCATCGGCACTAACCCTTTTACAAAACAACAATCCAAGAATACTCTAACCCAGCCTCTCCGTTCCTTCCAACACATTTCACACAATGAATTTATGGACCTGGTCAAAGCAAGCAGGCCTGTCTGCAGCCCTTCTGACCCGTGCCTACCGCAAACCTTCAAGAGAATTCTTCTAACATCCTCTACTGTCACTCCAGTAAGGAGAGTCATCAACCACTCCTTAACTACCGGAATATTTCCAGAAGAATTCAGTCATACATACGCCCATTACTGAAGAAAACACACTTGGACCTGCTGAACCCTGACAACTACAGACTGATTACAAATGGACTTTTCCTGACCAAACTGGTGAAAGAGCAGCGTTTGTCCAGATGTCACGATTCATTGAAGAGAGTTCCAAACTTTCAGACTTCCAAACAGGATTCCGTCCAGGAAGAGCCACAGAACCTGCCCTCCTTGATGTCTGGGATGACCTGAAGAACACAGTTGACCACAACAGGGTTGCTGTGCTACTTCTCTTGGACCTCTTGGCTGCCTTTGACACTGTTGATCATGACACTCTGATACAAAGACTCTACGAAGCTGGAATAGAGGGGACTGCGCTAGACTGGATCACATCCTATGTCAGCCATACCCCACCTTTCTCATCCAAACCGTACTGTTAAAATGTCAAATCTGATTCTCTTGTTTTTTGATTAAGCTATGCCTCAACCATTTTTCACCCCTGCCCTACTTCCAGCCCGGCTCTATCCTTGTCACCGCATCTGTATAAACATGAGTGAACAATCTAGATTAGGGCATTGTAGGCTGTGTATACATGCAGAGTCGGCACAAAAGAACAACTGGCATCTGCTCAGGGTTTTTCAGACAATGGTAAAGCCTCAAGTTAAGTTTACTCAGGTAGCATATCTTGTTGTGCAGCCTTAGGTCGCTACAATTGCACAAGACACCAAGGCTGTCAATTCTTACCATTAATTTGTGTTTCTTCCCAAAGCTCTATTTACCTCTAGGCTTCCCTTGTTTGTGATCTTTTGCTATAAAAACCCATGTAACCATCGTTCGGTGTGCGTCCTCCTCGAGTATCGCTATGGTGCATGTCGGATGAGCCCCCATTCATGAATGCTAATAAATGACCCTTGGTTTGTACTTCACTCCAGTGTCGATTCCTCCTTACTTGTTAAGAACCCGTGGACTAAGGGTGACCCTGCACCAGTGGGTTTTCAATAATCTGCTTCCACAGTACTTCACAAAAGCAGAGGTTCCTCAAGGCTCTATTATCTCACCCATGCTTTACAACATCTACATTAAGTCATTACCGGCATTGAACAATCAATTTCACCTCATGTGCTATAACTATGCAGATGACACGCAAATACTCCTTCAACTAGAATACCCCACCGATTTTCTATTTTCTCAGAGCCGTGGATCAATGGATGACATGGAGCCACCTCAAACTGAATGCTTCCAAAATGGAAATACTCACATGTGGCAAATGGAATGACCATGGACTCCAAGCTATCGATGAATGCCCAAGTGGACAAACTAGCAAGATCAGGTTTTGTTACTATAAAAACTCTGTGACAAATCTTCTCCCATTTGGGATTTCCATACAAGGTCCAGGCTACCATTTCCCTTGTTCTATCCAAACTTGATTATGCCTATAGCCTCTACCACGGATCACCTTTGAAGACCATGGAAAGACTACAACGGATTCAGAACTCTGCTGCCAGCTGCTCTTTCATATGAAACCCCAAGACCACATCTCCCCTGCCTTGAAATCCCTGCATTGGTTACCGGTTCCAGAGATCCAAGTTCAAACTGCTTTGCGTCACCCGCAAAGTAATACATGGAACAAGGCCACTCTTTATCAGGAATAAAATCACACAAAAAATTTAACAAAGGAACCCCCCCTGGAGAGTACCACTCGCCTCAAAATCCCAAGACCTAAGTAAAAACCACGGGTGGCACATTATTCTCTGTTCAAGCAGCCACACTATGGAACTCTTTACCCTTCAACATAAGATTCACGGATAAGCATCTGACATTCAGAAACCTACTCAAGAATTGTCTCTTTCCCACTTAACCACCATACGCAAACAGAAATATACAACATATCTCTGTATATAAGCATTTATTTGTGCTATTGATATGTACTTATATATGTGTATTGCTTTGTGTAAACGTGTGGAATAATTGTTTAAAAGAAATATATAGATATTCATTATTTCTGCTTAACAAATGTACATATTACTGATAGTTACATATTCTATGTTTTTAACATGTATATAAGTGGCTGCATAAATAAGCAAATCTTTTATCATAACTATTTATCTACAATTGCTCCACTACTGATTTACAAAACCACTTATAAACATACTTAAAATTAATTTAAAGTGAAACAACACTTGAAAGACGGAGTTTATTTGATGCATCTTTAGTCTACATATACTACCTTCCTTTATGCATGTATATACCTTCCATTTACTTATGGATCTCTATATTTATTACTTTTCTTCAATTCAATTCAATTTAAAAAAGTCTTTATTGCGATTATTCATCTTAAAAGACAGAGAGTAAAGTAAAATACACAATACATATGGGCGCAGCCCTATTTACAGTATAAAAACTGTCAATATAAATTTGCCTTTTGTAATAAAAATATAAATACCTATATTTACATTTTAAAACAATTCATTAAGACAGGATTAAATATATCACACGCACAAGACTTTTCAATTATATACAATCAACATAAGATAAAAATCAATAACTTCCTATTTCATACCATGCCATACTCAGGAATATCTATAGCAAACTATAAGGACCCCCTATTTTTCTCCCGAAGGGCCCAGGACCAACTTAGGAATTTGGTGACCCCAATAACTGCGATGTCGTTACAACCAGTTTTCAATAGCCTTTTGGTGACCAGTGCAGAACTGGTACCCAAAGATCTACACAAGGGTTTAAGCCACATATTTCGAGGTTGCTGGTAGGCAGGACAAACGTAAAGGAGATTACCAATGTCTTCGATATGATCAGGACAAAACGGACATTTATCTCCCATGCCTGTTATCCATTATGTGAACTTCCTGAGTGGGAGTGTCTCCACTCGGAACTGGTGGTAAAGCTTGCGATCTCTAGGCTTCGTTGTTAGGTCCCAATAGCTTTCCATACAGGGTTCATCTTTAAGCTCACAAAAATCTCTAGACAGGGATGAGCTAGTCAAGGCGGAGTACCTCCTGATTTTAATGAGGTTCCAGTAAGCAGTTCTGAAAATTACTTTAGATGGAAATTCTGCAGACTCTGGACTATCCCACAAATCCCTCATCCCCATGTCAATGAGCAAAGATTTAATACTAGATAACCATGTGATTTTGTTCGAACAGTCCAGCCCCCTGACTTCTGTCGGCCCCTTGCAAATAAATGTAATTCTTGGGTGATCCAATGCCTTAACCAAAAGGCCAGCATCCTATACTGTGCCATATCCTCTATTGCATGGCAACCAAGGTCCAACAGGAGGGGAATACGCAGAGTGGATTTGGGGAGGCCCACAATTGATCTTAGAAATTTGTTCTGGGCTAATGCTAGATAATATAAGTTACATGCTCCCCATATCTCAGCCCCGTACAGGATTGCGGGAATAATTTTAGTGGAGTACATTTTGACAACAGGAGCTATCGGCTTGGTATGTGACTGCCTATGTTCCTTTATCAATGCTCATGCTAGCTGGGAGTGTTTCAACGGAAGTAACTTTAATTGTGGAGACCAGCTCAATTTGTCGCCAAAGGTAACCCCCAAATAGGTGAAGACTTTAGTCTGCTCCAGAAGTTTTCCGCTCATGAAAACTCTTGTTCTTATGGGTCTAGCCCCATGGAGAACCATGAACTTGGTCTTCTCTACATTGACCACCAGTTCATGATCGCAGCAGAACTCCTCAAAGCGAGACAGAGCCAACTGTAGCCCCTGTCTCATTTTAGATAAAATCAAGGTGTCATCTGCGAACATGAGCAGGGGAACCCTTTGGCCAGCTAGCATTGGCGCGTCCGTAGGGAGGTTGTCGAAGTACTGCACCACCCCATTTATAAATAGTAAAAATAGGGTGGGAGCCAGCACGCACCCTTGGTGGACGCCCTTCCCCACTGCAAATTTCTCTGTGACCCCCCCTGGTTTCCCCCAGCGGACCTGGGCATAATTGGAACTGTGAAGTCTTACCACAAGGGAAACCAGTTCCTTGGGCATCCCCAGTCCTAGTAAAACGTCCCACAGTTTAGATCTTGGAACTAATTCGAACGTGGATTTTAGGTCCACGAAAGCAGCGAAGATCATACCTTTTCCCAGCAGTACCTCCTTCCAATAAAGCATGACAAATCTAAAGACTTGGTCCAGGGTCCCCATATGGGCCCAGAACCCTGCCTGTAGTGGGGTAAGGATGTTCTCTTGAGGCATCCAACACTGGATCCTGCCCAATATAACTCTTGCTACGATTTTCTGCAGGGCATCGATAAGGCTTATAGGCCTGTAATTAGCCGGCACGGAGCGATCACCCTTCTTATAAATCGGAATAATTTCCGCCCGCACCATGATGCGGGGATTGGAGCTCCCCCAGCTAAAGAGTTAATTAGGTTCGTAATGTATGGGATCCAGAGATTGGGGTCCTGCTTAAATAAATCTGCTGGGATGCAATCTGGCCCAGGAGCCTTGCCACTTGGGATAATCTTCAAAACTGCCTCAACCTCTTTGGTGCTAATTAACAAGGGGGTTTCTAAGATAATGTGTGGGGTATGGGCATCACTTTCTGTGCCCTTCTGAAATTGGGCTTCAAAGAAGGTACTCACTGTTGTGGTTCCACATTGTTATTTGGGATGATAGACCTTTGCCCAATTCCCCATTTTATCAAATCCCAAAACTGGGTCATGTTCCTACCTTGGCATGCTATCAGCAGATCCTGCCAGCGCCCCTTGTCCCAGTCTCTCTTTGCCTTTCTTAGGGTAGATTTGTAAGTTACTCTAGACAATTGTATAGTACAGTGGTTCCTTGATTTAATTACTACCACTAAAGCCTTGTGTGCGAGCCTACACGATTCGTTATACCATGAGTTTGGTTTAAGGATGGAGATCTTCCTTGTTGGCTTGGTATTAATGAAATTTGTTTTCAGCCCAGTAAAAAGCTCATTGTGGATCCCTGCAAATTTATCATTAAGAACCTCTTGTGTTCCACATTCATTAAGTTCCTTTAATGACCCTGAGACTAGTGCCCTGATCCCTAGCCTCTTCCTTTCATCCAGGGCCACCTTGGCCCATCGGACCCTTCTCAGATCGTTTGCCAGGATTACTTGGATAGGACAGGTATCAGCCTCCGTAGAAAGCGTACTACAAAAGCTCCTGTCATTCAGAGTGAGGACCAAAGGATTATGGTCACTTTGAGGGTGACTTTGAACTTCCATGTCTAAAACTAGGGACCATATCTCCACATTCACTAGAATGTAGTCTATGCGGCTTTGAGATCGCCCATTGTCAAAGGTCACGGCACCCCGGGCGTCGGACGCTGTCCTTCCGTTGACCGCCCTGAGACCCCATTCCAGGCACAACCCTTTAACTTGGAGGGCTACCTCAGTCCATTTTTTAATAGGCTGGAGGTCCAACTGTGGCACACCCCAGAGCGCATCCACCTTGTCACTGATCCTACCATCTTCCTCGTCCAGGGGCTCAAAGCAGGTATTAAAATCTCCTGCGATTAAAAGATTTGCATTATGTGCTCCTTCTGCTAGATAAGTCTCTAGGGCAGCAATAACCTGTGAGCGCTTACCACCCGGTTGGCCCCTTGCATAAACTTTAAACAAGAGTAAGTCAAGGCCTTTTGTAGATGTGACTCTAATGACCAGAATGTCTGGACTATCAAGGTGGATCTCCTCTACGGGTATCCCCTCAATTTGCCTTACCCAGCAGGTTAACCCCCCCACTGGTCTCCCTCTATGGCCCCTTGTTGCTGGTTTGGTGAAATTTAAATAACCAGCATGAAACGGGAGCAATTGACCAAGTTTCTTGGAAAGCCCAGATGTCTACACCTTCAATATAAGAAGACCAGTCGGCTGAAGCAGCCTTTGACTCCAGACCTGCTATGTTCCAAGATGATATAGCCATGGGAGTCTTCTGGGGGTCAGAGTCAAAACGCCCAGAGGTGGTTGCCTTTGCCAATAAGAGTTTATCGGGTACCAATGCCACGGGAATTTGGCAGGGGGTAGGTACTTTACACACTGCTGAGATAAGGGGGTCAAAAGACGTAGTGACCCCTACCAATTCCTCAATACCTCCATTCGCTAAATCCCCCTGTGCGTCCACCCCAGTCAATCAATTTCTTCAAGTGTGGAAAAAGCCTCAAAGCGGTTATTAAGCTGGATGGAGAAGTCAGGCCTTAGGCAGTCTCCCTGTAGGGCTCGAGGATCCCTCAGTCTAGAAAAAGTGAATTGCTTTTAAAAGAAACCAAGGGGAAGAATACCAATGGCAGCCCTATCAAGTGGGTCATGACCAGCCATCTCAAGAATGCGTCGGACCAGACCTGGAGACCTGAAGCTCAAAACCACACAGTCTCCTGACATGGTTTTTGTGGCATGTCTAACCCACTCAATACGTGGGTAATGGTGTGAAAATCATTTCACAAAAGGGCGCGCTCCTTTAACATGAAACAAAACATGCAAGAAAGTACCACCATCAACACTAAAGAGTTTAAACCCAAAAGCACTTTTTGTGCACCATATTCTCACAAAACCATTGAAGCTTTTAAAAGATCGGTTACTAGAGTAGTACAAAAGATACATTTCTCTAAATCTAAACGAACAAATTTGTCTAAGAATGAATGGAACACACTGAAAAACCTTGCAAATGACCATGATCTAACTTTCCAAAGAGCGGATAAAGGAGGAGCATTAGTCATTATGGACACCACATTTTATGAAACCAGTGTTAATGAACACGGGAACAACAAAGACATCTATCTACTTCTTGAATCAGACCCAACTAATGAATACCAAAAAACATTCTCAAATCATAGAACATGCATTAGAGATGAAATAGATCAATGAAAAAACGAAGAACTTTTTGGAAACTAAATTCCCACGGAGACCCAAGCTATATATGCTGCCAAAGATTCACAAAGACGCATCCAAACCACCATTCAGACCCATTGTATCAGCTTGTGGGTCAATATCTGAAAGTATTGGAAAATATGTTGACTGGTACCTTCAACCCATAGTTCAAAAATGTGCAACATATATCAAAGACTCTACTGCATTTCTCAACCTACTTAATAACATTCAACTCAATGAAGATGAAGAATACTGGCTTTGCACAATAGATCTTGTGGCGTTATACACCTCAATTCCACATAATGAAGGGCTAGAAGCCCTAGAATGGAACTTATTAAAAGCAAATGATTGTGAGGCGAACAAAATATTCTTAATTGAGCTAATGCAATTTTCACTGTACCATAGTTATTTTCAATGGAAACAGAACTACTACAACCAATGCAATGGAACCTCAATGGGTTTTGGGGGGCCCCCTCATATGTAAATTTGTATATGTCCAAATTCAAGACCGAAAACATTCTACACAACGAGGATTGGACAACCAACTTGGTTACGTTCAAAAGATTCATAGATGATATATTCCTGATATGGAAAGGCAAAAAAGATCAACTCATTACCAACATAGCCATATTGAACGATTTGAATCCACAAATCAAATTTACTCATACCATTGAGAAAGAAGCAATATCTTTTTTAGATGTACACATTACCATTGCCAATCACAAATTGCACACTAAGGTATTCAAGAAACCAACTGATCCAAACTCTAGCCTTCTCTTCCAGAGTTTTCATCTAGATTCTCTGAAAAAACATTTACCTACATCCCAGTTCATCCGGATAAAAAGGATCACTCACTGATGAGAACATTTTAAAATCATCTCTGATGGACCAACATAAACAATACACACAAAGAGGATATCCTAAAGAAATACTAGAGGAATCTTTGAAAAAAACAGAAAAATTATCCAGAGACCTACTACTAAAACCATCGAGCCATATGGCCACACAAAAAACAGTGTGTATACTGAAATACTCAACATCATCACAAAGGATTAAAAAAGCAATCAATCGACATTGGGATTTGATCAAAACAGAACCAGATCTACAAAATTTGTATGATGATCATGTGACCTTTGCATTCCAAAGATCCAAAAACTTGAAAGAAATTTTATCTACCAAAAAAGAAGTAAAATTACCCTTCAAAGGAATGGCTAAATGTCTTAATTGCATCCATTGCAATAACGTAATGACAGGTAATATTTGTATGCATCCCACAAAAGGTCATAAAATTGATCTGCAATACTTAGGGACATGTGACTCTACAAACGTCATTTATGCAATCAAATGTCCATGTGGAAAAATGTATGTGGGACAGACGGAACGTAAAATTAAAGTAAGAATATCAGAGCACAAAAGCAACATACGAACAATGAATAACAAATCCACTATAGCCATGCATTGGCTTGAAGCTCATCATAAAATTGCGCAATTGAGATTTACAATACTGGAGATACTCCCTCACAGCTGTGATATGGATCCTGTTAAACAACGTCTTAAATCTGAATTCTTCTGGATCAAAAAATTAAATTCCCTACAACCCATAGGGATGAATGACCGCATTGAATTTTCGTGCTTTCTATGATGTCCTTGCTATCTGAGAAATATTCACAGCCCAGGTTTTAATTATTCTCAACCCAACGGACTTATTCTAGAATCAACTACAGGACCCTTGAAATACTCTAAAATACTTTAAGAGACATTGAGAGCAATACCTATCAATAATTATATGTATCTAGACTATGGTTGTTTATACATTTGTTTAGACTATTTTGTATTTACATTTCATTTTGGTTTACATTTATTATGCATTATTAAGCCTTGTATTTTATGTTCCTCGATTTCACACACGAGCCATCACTCGCTATATAATAATTTACCAGTGACTATATCACCATTTCTAACTCTATTATTCCACAAATTGTCCACACGCGATATCACGTGATCGGAACTTTTTCCAATCACGGAGCGTCTTTCAGCTTGAAGCATAACACAGCATTCCGCGCATTTCTAATGAAATGAATATAATCGCGCAAGTTGTATTTTTGCCACCAATGAGGTTTTCTAAAAGAGTTGTCGAGACACATTTACAATATTCTTTTCCGACGCATATTTTATTTACGATATCGAGTCACGTGACTTGCTACACCTTTTTAAAAACAAACACAGCGATAGGCTCCTGTTAGAACCAGCCGATACTGACTCCACAACCCACGCGTTTCTAGAAGTAAGTTTACTCACGTCCTAACAGTTGGTCTTTTACCAACATTTAGTAAACTTATTTACTCCGAGATTAATTTGCCGATATCACGACGGGCAGTTTGTTGTCGGACATAGAGTCCAGCAGTATGTTTGCCGCGGCGAACATTAAACCGTTTTGTGAAATCCCGCCACGCTGTATAGCAATCGAATCCGTACGCGATAGTATTTCACGACTTTTTGTGATGATTTAGTAAATGTAGAAATGACCTCATTTGTTTATATTGCTCCACACGAGCGGTGCCCAACAGTAGAATACATTTAGTATCTTATTCTTGAATTTGTATTGCACACGTTTTGGTTGTTACTTCAAATTAATTTGTGGTTATTATTTAGCATTAAATGACTACATGTACGTTACATAGGAACCATAGAGAAGACACAGTTATTGAATATAAATGCTTATGAATGCTTATGTCATGTGCTGAACACTAAGGTCCTGTATGTCTCTTCTTTACAGGCCTCTGATGAAGGGTTAGCTCGATAACCCGAAATGCATTGGGTATAATGAAATGTATCAGACAACCCATGATTAAAATGGATGTATGAAAATTGTTTTGAAAACCTATGAACTTGATGAACACTGAACATTTTTTTTAACATTTATTAAGCGCGAACAATTGCCCGCAGGCGTCTCGGCGCTGTACTTTATTACTTTCCTGAATGATCTTATGGAATTTTCAGAGGTCATATAGCCATGTCTTTCAGAGGTCAAATAGCCATGTCTTCAGTTTCTTCCTAAAGGACATGAGATTTGGGCTGGATCTTATGGTTTGCGGGAGTGTGTTCCATAGTTTTGGGGCAGCAACTAGGAAACGTCTGTCTCCCCAGTTGACCAGCCTAGTCCGTGGCACTACCAAGTCATTCTGTCTTGCTGATCGTAGTGTCCGAGTGGGAATATATGGGACAAGATGGTCGCTCAAAAATTGAGGCGCTTGATGATGTAATGACTTGTAGACGATGCACAGTGTTTTAAATTTAATTCTATTCTTAACAGGAAGCCAATGGAGACTCCTTAAGGTCTCAGCTATAGGCTTGAATTTAGGGATGTTAAGGAGAAGTCTGGCTGCTGCATTTTGGATTGTCTGCATTTTCTTGATAATCCTGACTTGAGCATTAGCAAACAAGCCATTGCAGTAATCCAATGCTGATAGGACCAGAGCGCTGACCAATGTCTTGCCCACATTTTTGGGAAGAAAAGGAAGGATCTTCCTGACCAGTCGTAACTTATAGAAAGCAGTGGGGGCCGTCTGATTGGCATGAGCCATGAAATTCAGATTGTCATCAAAGATGACGCCCAGATTTCTCACTTTCGTGACCGGTTTGGGTACAGTTCCAAAGGAAGATGGCCACCAAGTTGGGGACCAGCTAGGGCTGAGATGGCCAAAAGTGACCACCTCGGTTTTATCGGAATTTAATTTCAGACAGTTTGCTGACATCCATTTTCCAATGGCCAGCATACCTGTTTTGAAACTTTCCGCCACTGTGTCCCCATCATTTCTGACCGCCAGTATCAGCTGTATATCATCTGCATATGAGGTAAGGTTCATCCCATGCGCTTTGATGGTTTTTGCGAGGTCCGACACGTATATATTAAATAGTGTCGGGCTAAGGGATGAACCTTGAGGTACCCCACATGGCAGTGATAACTCAGCAGATTCAAACTGGCCCATTTGAATAAAGTGAATGTCATCAACAACAACGGTCTGATTAGAATCAATCAATACATGTTGAAATAAGCTGAAGAAACGTTTTGTTTCATGTTAAAGGAGCGCGCCCTTTTGTGAAATGATTTTCACACCATTACCCACTTCAAGAAGGCACTGAGTGACACAGTGCGACAAGGACAGCGCCACAACGAATTAAAGACAAATCATAATCAAAAAGTGTGCACGGAGACTCTATTTAAACAACCCCCTCAATACGTCTTACCATTTTGAACTCTTGAAATAAGGCATCCCCTAAACCAGTCTTTTTATTTAGGCAATGGAGGGCCTTATTTTTAAGGGTTGACCAGTGCTCATATGAGCCCTGGGTAAGGGGGACGGACATTCGCTAATATTACTGTGTAGGGAGTTGCTTCAGGTGGTAAGTGGAGGTTGGGGTGCCTCTCTGTCCAGCCATCATTTCCATTATTTTCCTGCCTCTGGGATCGCTCTGTCTCTTGTGGCCTTCTATAGGGCAAAATCTTGTCAGCACTTGTGCCCAGAGCGGGTGTGCACCTAGTCCTCCCTGCTTGGTGCTCCCCTCCCACCAGTATCTGGGCATTCGCCTTTACACCACCCTGGTCTCTATGAATTTCCCCTACTCTAACTGGAATAGTGCCTGTTAAGGCCTGCTTGCTAGGCTGTGCCGGGGTCACTTGGGGCGGTCGTGCCAGTGCCACTTCAATCTTTGATAATCTAATATCAACCGAGTCTAGTCTTTTAAGAATCGGCTCAAGAAGGGCTGCCAATTGCTCTTTTAATAAAGTACAAATGTCTCCTTTACTCAACGGAGGATTATTAGTAACCGTGGGGGGTTAGCTGTGGATTTAGTGTTTGGATTACCGAAGACAAATACCCCACTCGTACCGATGGGTACTGTAGGAGATTTTTGTATCTTGGCACCTCGCCCCTTTCTTTTTTTATTTGGGGGTTCTTTATTAGTGGCACCCAATGCATTCATCCCTCTTGTCATTACCATGGCTGGACTACTCACATTACTCTGAGACTGAAGGGTAGGTTGTTCTGGACTAGTGGGGAGCAAGCTAGGTGATCTGGCCAAGGAGTGGATAGTAGAAGAAACTGCATCTGGGGCTATATGGGTGGTGGGTCGCTGGGCACATGGTAATGATCCCCTCCTTAATAGAGTGGGATCAAGGGAGAGTCTACATTCAGTAGCCTCAATCTCGTGAATTAATACAGATTCCGCTCTTACAAGAAAGGCATCAAGTGTACCCACCACCCTGTCCCCCACTCTCCTTTTGTCCATAGTAGAAGAAGATGAATAAGAATTAATTCAATTAAGATTTAATGTCCCGCTATCACGCCCCCTGCAGTCAAGTGCGGCAGTCCAAATTTAAGGAGTCTTACTGTTCAGAAGTTGAGATGACAGAGGGGTGGGCCAGTCCAGCCTCGTCTGGCCTCTGACGGCCTCAGACGGTCCCGCCCTTGTCCCGGCTTAACCCGGCACGACCCGCGCGCGATCCCGCAATGCGGGGGCTCAGCTCAAATTTATGCGCCTCCGGGCACGGTAAGGGCGGTGGCGGCTTCCGCCGCAAAGGCTCTCGGGACTAGTAGTCCCCCCTCTCCACGCTGGCCGCGCTGTGTTGGTGAGATGCTGCGGCGGCGAGGGGGAGACCAAGGTGACCAGCGGCAGGGCAAGAAGGGTGGCAGCAACAGGGTAGGTGGCCCCACAAGCAAGTTTTACTCTGAACTTTTCTTCTAATTCAGCATATCCAATGCACTACCCTATTGTTCACCCTATACCGCTCTCAATATATCCTCTCCCTCAATTCTCAGACTCATTTCAAACCTCTTTCTACTACTCTTTACAATGCACTACTCTATTTCTCACCCTATACCTCTATCAATATATCCTCTACCTCCACTCTCTCATTGATCCCAAACCCTATACCACTACTATGAGCCCCAAAATAACCCTTTCTAGACTCTTCCCTACCTTGCATCTTCTCATACCTCTTTTACTACTCCGATCCCTCAAAAGAAGCCTTTCTAAATCCTCCCCTCTGACTCTTCCCGCTCCACCTCCCTTTTACCCACCCCAAGCCTCCTCCTACAGCTATGAGCTCCAAAACAGACAAAAAATATATATTTCTAAATCCTTCCCCCTTCTATCCTGCCACTATCCGTTTAAGTCCAGTTAACAGACTAACATTATCACCACTCAAATTCATTTTTATATTTCACTATACTAACTCACCACTAATCCTTTATGGGTTCAGGAGTAGTGTGCTACTCGCCGAAAAAACACTTCAACACTTCATCAAGGGTAGCAAGCACTATATAAATGCAAACCTTTTTTCCCTCTTCGCTAGCCCTCTCAATCCAAATAACTGACTAACATGTCCACCACTCAAATTACTTTCATATTTCACTATACTAATTCACCACTAATCCTTTATGTGCTCCCGAGTTGCATGCTACTCGCCGAAAAAGCACTTTGATGCCTCATCAGAGGTATTAAGCGCTATATAAATGCAATTACAATACAACACATACAAACGTCTGACAGAGGATCACCTTGCTTTTCTTCGAGAGGAAGTCACAACTCTCTTGGCCAAGGTAGCCATAGAGAGGGTTCTGGTGCCAGAAATAGGCCTTGGGTGCTATTTCCCCTACTTTCTCGTCCCCAAAAAGTACAGAGGCCTTCGTCCTATCCTCTACCTCAAAGCACTTGACTACTTCCTCAGAAAAGAGAAGTTCAAGATTCTCACTCTGGCTCAGGTTCTGTCCTCCCTGGACCCGGGAGACTGGATGGTAGCATTGAACTTGCAGGGCGCCTATTACCATATTCCCATCCTGCCTGTTCATAGCTGCTACCTGCGGTTTACAGTAGGCCACGAGCACTTTCAGATTACTGTGCTCCCCATCGGCCTCACCAGTGCCCCTCGGGTGCTCACCAAGGTGATGGAGGTGGTGGCAGCTCATCTGTGGATATCGAGGATTTCAGTCTTTTCCCTATATCGACATCTGGCTGTTGAAGGCGGGCTCGCCATAAACGGTCATCTTTGATCTCTAGCCTCCCTTCACTATCAACGTGCTGAAGTCACACCTCACTCCTTCCCAGATGCTCCCTTTCGTCAGAGCTGTTCTGGACACATGCAGTTTCGGACCTATCCTCCAGAACTGGGAGTCCAGGATATTCAGGCTATGATACCCATGTTACTGCCTCTAGCCTGGATTTTGGTGAGAATGACTCTGAGCCTGCTGCGCCTCATGACCTCCTGTATCCCACTAGTGAATCATGCCAGATAGCACATGCAGGCTCTGCAGTGGCACCTGAAGTTTCAATGGGCACAGCATCAGGGGAATCTCACCGACCTGTTCATGATCTCAGCGGGAACTGCACAAAATCGGCAATAGTGGTTGACAAACTGCAAATGGTCACAGGCTGACCCCCTCTCCCCTCCCCACCCAGATCTTACAGTGGTGACAGATGCTTCACTCCTGGGATGGGGCGGCCATCTGGAGGAGTTGGAGATCAGAAGACTGTGGTCTCTGGCGGAAGCTGGGCTCCACATCAACCTTGTTCGAGCTTTGTGCGATCCGATTGGCCCTAAAAGCCGTCTTACCATCTCTCAAGGGAAGGCTGGTTCCGGTGTTCACAGACAACACCACCGCCATGTGGTACTGAAACAAACAAGGCAGGGTGGGGTCGTGGGCCCTGTGTCAGGAGGCCCTGCGTCTTTGGACTTGACTTGAACAGCAGGTTAGTTCCATGGTGGTTCACCACCTGGCTGGTTCCCTGAACACCAGGACGGACAAGCTCAGCTGTTGGTGCCTAGCGGATCAGGAATGGCGTGTCAATCCGGAGGTGGTGGGGAGAGCCTTGGTTAGATCAGTTCTCCTCTGCCGAAAATGCACAATGTCAGCATTTTTGCGCGTTGGAGCTTCCAAGGCGGCACTTGCTTGGTGACACTTTTCGTCTTCAGGGGAGTTCAGGCCTCCTGAACACATTTCCACCAATACCACTCGAGTATTCAAAAACTTCAGGAGCGACCGGGCCCAAGTCATTCATGTGGCTTCGGAGTAGGCATGGGGAGTTTGGTATCCCGAGCTTCTGCAGATGAGCATCCGGCTGCCCCTTCAGGAGGATCTTCTGTTGCAGCAGCAGGGGAGAGTCTTCCACCCGAACCTGTCAACACTCCGCCTCCTTGCGTGGAGATTGAGTGGCGACAGTTGATAGCATTTGACCGTCTCCTGAAGCATGCAAAGCTATTCTGGCAGCCAGGCGTCCCTCCACTAAATTGATATAAGCCTGCCGATGGCAAACATTTTGAAAATATTGAACAGAATGGTCTTTTGACCCTCTGACTGCCTACCTTTCTGACATCCTTCTTTTCATTCTATTTCTTGCCCAGCAGGGCTCTCCTCTGGGCCCTCCAAAGGGTTACCACTCAGCCCTTTCTAGACCAACCATCACTTTTCAAGTCCCCTATTATAAATAGATTTCTGGAGAGGCTTACACATTTGTTCCTCCCCTCACCTTGTATCATGCCCCAGTGGACCTTAACTTGGTCCTCACTTATCTGATGTGTTTACCGTTTTGAGCCACTGCACAATTGCCCCCTCTGGCTGTTCACCATCAAGACCTCCTTTTTAGTGACAATAACTTCTGCCAAGAGGGTGAGTGAGTTGCAGGCACTTTCTTAGCAGCCTCCTTACCTGACTGTTTTCCAAGAGAAGGTAGTGCTCTGCACTAGGGCTTCATTTTGCCAGAAGTGGCGACACCTTTCCATCTAGGGCAGTCTGTCAATTTGTCCACCTTCCCTGCTCCTCTGCATCCTTCAAAGGAAGAGGAACGTCTACATTTTCTGGACCCAAGAAGAGTATTATCATTCTACCTTAACCCCACTAAAGAGTTCCAGGTGGATGACCAACTCTTTGTGGGGGTACATTGGAGAAAAGAAGGGACATGCTGTGCAGACGAGGACCATCTCTTGATGGGTTATCCTCTGCATTAAAATGTGTTATGCTCTGGCAAAGAAACAGCCTCCTGAGGGCCTCAGAGCTCCTTCTACCAGAGCTAATATAGCCACTATGGCTATCCAGCGTGGTGTCCCAGTCCTTGACATTTGCTAGGCGGCTACATGGGCATCCCTGCACATGTTTGCCAAGCATTATTGCTTGGACAGTCAGGTCCCTAGGGAGGTTTTTTTTGGCCGTTCGGTCATAAAGGACTTTCTCGTTTAAACTTTTCCACAGTCCCTCCTCCGAGGATGGTATTGCTTGGGTGTCTGTTCAAAGGTAAGGAACTTACGGCTGGATTTGTCTATCAGATGGACAAGTTACTTACCTTCGGTAATGCCTTATCTGAAGGGACATGATGTAGCCGCAGATTCCTTACCGACTCACCCATCCTCGCCGCATTGCAATCAGTTCTTAGTGTCAGGACTTTTGCCTTCAGGAGCCTAGTTGTCAAAACACACCATTGTCAGTCAACTTCATGGCTCTGCGCTTCAGGCGTGAAAAATGTCGTGAAAAGTACTGACGTCGGTGTGATCCAAGGTGTCGCCTATATAGTTGATGCAGACATCACGATGACTGAGACGATGCGACTTCACTAAGACTCGATCGATGCCACCTATTGGCACGTAGGGGTACTGCTCAAGAAAAATCTTCTGGATCCAGTCTGACGCCTGGGAAATTCAAAGGTAAGGAATCCGTGGCTAGATCATGTCCCTACCAGATAAGGTAAGCAACTTGTCCATCTCGAGTCACAGATGGCATGAAGTGCTCTTACAACCCCCTTTAACATTTCATAATCAATGGGTGCCCTCTGGACCAGTGTCTTCACCTCCCGTCTAGTCCAGCCTCTGAGGACCACCCATATTGAGAAGCTCACATTTGGATCCTCCTCCCATTTTAGTTTCGTAAAGTGTGCCACTCCAGCAAGCCGTCTCCAAACCCATGTTTGTGATTTTTCCATTGTCCTTAGTCCAAAGCAAAAACTCATACAACCTTCTTACAGTAGTATGACCCTTTCCTCAATCCTGGGACTGAGTCACTGATGTGAAAGTGTGCTAGCATACGCGGGATCTGACTCTTGTCCCCGGGGTCAGAGATAATTCTCCTAAAGCCCTATTGTTTGCACCACTTCAGTATGTGCTACCATTCTAAATTGAAAGGTGTCATCTCCTCCATCACCTGGGGGTATAGTGCCCAGAATTTCCCCCACTGGAAAAGGAAAAGAGCATGAGGTACTACGTTCTTCACTCTCTGGACAAGGTGCGTATGACATTCAACCTTTCTCATCAAACCAACTCCTCACAAACTCTCTCAGCAGCCCAACAAGGAAAGACCAGGTCCCAGAATGGCAATTAATGGCTTGACCAACTGCCATGTTGCCTGAACAGAATGTTGTCCTTCTTTGGCTAATGCTTCAGTGAAGAGTTCGAGCTTTTGACTGTTGCACCACAACAGTGCACCATTGAAACCCTACCGAAAGGTCAGTACATTCACAAATCAATCTTTTAGTCCCCTGCTGAAACACAGAGTGATGGGCCTTCAGTCCTTTTGTAGGTGCACTAGCTACCTTTCTAGGAAAGATCATTTTTAGTGGCACAATCCTTGCCACAAAATCCAATCTGCCAAGAAGGCTAATGTTGCCTTGGTCATGCTCAGGACCTGTAGAATCTCACCTTTTAGGGCAATCACCTTCTCTTGTGTCAGTCCCTTTATTTTATTCCTCTGTAACTGTGTTAATTGTCCTCACTGCTGTCGTAGTAGAGATGTGACTAAGGCACATTCCCATTCAAGGAGTCATTTGTTCTTTGTGGCAGTCTCCAAACCCCTTCCTTAGAACCATTTCAACACCTTAAAAGGTCTAAAACTCAGATTGGTACCAAGTCTTTATTGGTGCCAAAGGGGACCTCTAAAGGCTGACCAAGGTCTTATAAAACACAGAGGGTTTCAAGGGACACCGTAATCCCAATACAGTCTCTGATCAGCTCTTCTACAAGAGGAACATGCAAGAGAAGCATGGCCTTGTTGCTTGTAGAGATGCATAAAGGGGATAGCATCCTAGTGTACGTCCCCTGGCTGGTTTTGGATATTCTTTAAGAAGATGAGACAAAATGTATAAGGATATGGATGTCGGTGCTAGTGTACAGTGTGGTGAGGCATGGCTGGTTTGCCCTGCTACCTCTCAATTTATCCATCTTGGTCCCTTTGATGAAGTTGGTTGCTGGGTGCCATCTGACACATTTAAAGCAAGTGTGAGCTAATTTGCAAATGGTTCCCCATGAGTATGACCGATTTCTCTTTAACCTACACGAGTTGTTGATCCTATGATTGAACCCAGCTCTCCCCTTCTGTGGTCCCAAGGCACAAACTTGTGCTTCTTATAGTATGGTTTTGTGTTCTTGTTCTTAACCGAGGGGAAATCCACGTTTGTGTGCCAGTTCCTATATATTGCATTACTTGAATTTGCGATAGCCCCACAACATCTTTGTTACCTTCTCCATCTTCTGCCTGAACTCCATGTCAATTCAGCAAACCAATGCTCACAGTGGGCTTATACTCGTTACAAATAATGCAATTAAATTTGCAGAGGCCCGTCCATGCAAAGGGAATTTCTCAATGATCACTGTGGATAACATGGCAAACACTTATAAACTATTGTCTGCTTGGGCTTCACCTTCGCCCCCGCGTCTGTTTATTCTCATGCTTACTCAACATAACCATCACGGTTATGTCTGAGCCCTCCTGAATACATGTCAGCAATGAGGATTTGTCTATATACATTCCCCATTCCATATTCTCTCCCTCAATTTCTAGGGGTACCCTCCTTGCTAGGGATGACCAGCTGTCCACAATCGCTGGTCCGGCCTCACCAAAACACCCGCTGTGATTGCACTGTTGCCCATGCCTGTAGCTGTCATGGCTGCGCTTGCGGCTGGCAAAGAGGAAGACTAGCTCAACCAACCCTGATGTGAGATGTCTACCCTCTCACCCTGTTTTCATTATGCTTGTTCCGCCTGCATGCTTGACTCACACCTGCCTGCTTATGTCTGGGACCTGGATCCTCAGAGCCCAGCCCAACCAACACCTTTGCAGAGTCCATGTAGCTATACACGGTCTCTAATGATCTTAGGAAGTCCTTTTTTGCAGAGCCTGCCCTGATGCTCGAGGGATGAGGCTGGGCCAAAAAGATGCTCCGTCCTCTCAGCTGACGCCTTACATGGCCCCTTTTGGCCTCATGCCTCCCTTACTGATGCCATGGGGCACAAAAATGAGAGGCAGGTAGCCTGCTCCACCTATGGTGGTCCTTCATGAGCAATAGCCACCCATTTTGCATGGGGGCAACACTAGGCTGCTGTCCCCTTTATGTCGTCCTACAAGCGACATGGCCACCATTGTCTTGCAAGTTCCTTTTGTAGAGCAGCTAATCAGGTGCTTTATTGAGATTAAGGTGTCCATTGATTTTAACACCTCTGTAACCATGCTACATGTTCTTGTTGCTGTCGCAGTAAAGCTGGATCTAAGGCACCTCCCCATTTGATGATGCCCTTATACAGCATTGCAACCCCAGAGTCATTCGTTCCTCAGGGCACTATACCGACAAACAATTTAAAGTCTAGTATTTTTATATCTTTGCCACCATAAACACGATATATCTATGCATTGAAAGAACCACGGACTACAATGGAAAGTTTGACCTGTTTTTGTAGTTTTGAATGGGGAGAGTAAAACTACGAAGCTGGAATGTTGCCGGACTTAATGATGGGAGAAAAAGGGCCCAACTTTTTCAACTATTACGTCAGGATCCTGTCGACATCCTTTGCATTCAGGAGACCCATATAGCTGGGAGTGATAAATTTTTTTTTAAAATGCCTGGATATAATCTGATTGCATCAACATGTCAAACGTCTAAAGTACGGGGAGTTGCTATCTTAACAAAACCCGGTTTGGGGAGCCCTAGACGCCGACTTGTTGACAAACATGGTAGGTGGGTTGTGGTTCAACTAGAGTCTGATATTACCATCTGTTCACTTTATGGTTCTAATTTGGACGACCCACAACTCTTTATCGAACTTGAATTAGAACTGGCTTCTTGGTCTGGCCCACTCATTGTGTGTGGGGATTTTAACCTAAATATAGGAAAGTTAATAAACAATAGACTCCCACAGAATTATAGCGGCCGTAAACCTAAAGTTTATAGGGCAGTATCCCATCTGATGGACAGTCATGATCTATGGGATACCTGGGACATGTTAAAGCAGAACGATAACGGCTTCACGTATTATTCTTATCCCCACAATAAGTATGTTCGACTAGACTACATTATGACATCACTACATAAGACAGCTCTAATAGACATAACTAAATCCCCCAAAACCATCTCTGATCACAATGCGCTTACGTTAACTTTTGAATTGAATAGTTTTAAAAGACCCAATATCCAATGGACATTTGACCGTAAGCTGCTTGTTAACCCAGACTACATAAGTCATATTACATCATGGGCCCAATCTTTCTTTGATTGTAACCAATATAGCGCACCCAGAGTCATTGTATGGGACTGTTTTAAGGCAGCAATGACGGGGGAGACCATAGCGTTTGTAGCTAACCGTAAGAGAATTCAAGATAGTATCGACAAACAACTTAATGTGGAACTCATTAACCTGGAAATACTACATGCTAATCAAATACAGCAAGTAGCTTCAACCTCTGAAACACTACAAAAATTACTGACTTTAAAAACAGAAATTAATAGCTCGTTAACTCAAAAAGCAGCGGAAACATATCAAATCAATAGGAACAGAATCTATGAAGCAGGGGAAAATGTAGGGAGGCAATTAGCTCTTAAAACTAGACAAAAACAAACATACAATAAAATAAAGAATATCGAATATGAGGGTCAACAGTACACTTCCACTCAAGACATTGTAGGAGTATTTCAAAAATATTATCAAAAACTTTATCAAATTGAAAATGAACATCTACCTACAAGAGACACGAAAACCTTTCTCAATGAGTGGTTGTCGGAACTTGAATTATCTAGAATAATCGATCGAGTAGGCAGAGAAGATCTGGAGAAAGAAATTACAACTGCAGAATTAGAGATTGCACTGTCGGACCTAGCTAATGGAAAGGCGGCTGGTCCTGACAAGATCCCTCTAGAGTTATATAAGTTGTTGGGCAAACAGATACTACCCTACTTACTAGACCTGTTTCTAGGGGTACAATATCACTCAACTTCACCAGAGTCTTGGAAACACACTAATATAGCGATATTCCCAAAAAAGGGGAAACCCCCCCCAGTTTCCATCTTCATACAGACCCATTTCTCTCATAAACTCTGACTCAAAGTTATACGCCAAGATACTTGCAAATCGGCTGAGGGGGGTCATCGAACATCTCGTATCCCCCGTGGCAGCATGGCTTTATTCCTGGGAGGGGTACGACGGATCATACCCGCAGAGTCATCGCCCTATTTGACATCATGGGCGCCACGGGGGGAGAGATGTCAATGATCTTACTCGATGCCGAAAAGGCTTCGATCGAGTGTCTTGGCGGTTCCTATGGGACATGATCGAATGTAACAACTTTGGCCCAGGCTTTATTAAAGCCCTAAAAGCCCTGTATATTAGTCCTAGGGCTAGATTATCCATTGATGGCTTTGAGTCGGAGTTTGTCGAGGTACAAAGAGGTACTAGGCAGGGCTGCCCTTGCTCCCCGATATTATTTGCCCTAGTAATTAATCCTTTAATTTTAAAGCTTCTTAATTCCCCTCAAATACAACCTATTAAGGTGGGTCCATATTCTACTAAAATATTGGCATACGCCGACGATATTGCCATGCTCACAACCAATCCGGCTGATGCAATAGCAGAAATAGAACAAATAACCCAGGTTTTTGGATCTTACTCTGGCTACTCACTTAATAGGGATAAAACCATGGTTCTTTGTACAAGTAACATCATATACGATAGTCCCTATAAAGTTAAAAACGCGACCTATCTCGGTGTAAATATATCTCCAGAGGTTAAAGAGATTAATCGGCTTAATTATGATCCTTTAATCAAGGTAGTAAAAACTGATCTTAAGAGGGTAGATAATCTACATCTTTCAATAATAGGGAGAGCGAATTATATCAAAATGAGTATATTTCCTAGAATACTCTATTTATTCCGGGCTATTCCATTGATTGCTGACGGTAGTATTATTAAAATCTTCGATTCCATAATATCTAAATTTATATGGAATTATGGTAAAATAAGGAGAGCACTACCATCGTTAACTCTCCCCTTACATAGAGGTGGCCTTGCCATCCCGAATTTGACATTTTATCTTTGGGCGACATTACTCCAGCAAATGGGCCCGCTCTTTAAAGTTAAATCTTCCAATCTACCTAACATAGACTTTAATATCCCTTCTATTTTTGAAATTGGGTTAGGTGTTAGATGTCAAGGGCTATTTTTGAAACAACTTGAAGCGTCATATTATAAAAAGACCAAATTTAAGGTGATTGAAGACTCATGGAAAATCTGGAAATTTGCCTCTAAACAACTAGGCATACCCAAAATAACTAGATATACCTCTCTATGGCATAGTAAGATTATATCATCATGTTTGAAAGATAATGTCTCTAGGAGATGGGAGAACCTAGGCATACATACACTAGGTGATTTATTTGGACAGAATGTTATTCCATCTTTCGAGGGGTTACAGCACAGATTTGACATTCCATCCACAGACTATCTAAAATATTTTCAAGTCTTTACCAATATTCGTAACTCTAAACTTAATATTAACTTAGATAGCTTTTATCTTTTCTCTATTATTGAGAAATGGGCTACTAGGATAGGCACCCTATATGACTTATTCTCTCAATCCTCCAATGATGATCTAGATCGTGTTGAGCGGTCTTGGGCATTAAAACTCGGAAACCCGGATGTGGATATTGATTATTCTCTAACCCTTTACACAACATTATTTTTAGCTCCTAACCTTAAAGCACAATATTATAAAACTATTTACAACCTTTATTTTACCCCGTCTAAACTCTTCACTTGGGGATTACGGGTAGATGATTGCTGCCCAAGATGTAGACAGGGGCAAGCAGATTTAATCCACATGTTTGCCGAATGTCCGAAATTAGATAATCTACAGACAATGATTGGAGGATTTTGGGCTCAAGTTTTTGGGCGGAATCTGAGATCTTCCGCTACACTATATCTCCTAGGCCATGACGAATCCTTAGGGCACAATTTGGAGGAACAGAGGATTGTTTTCCTGGGCACTGCTGTCTTTCGTATTATTCTGGCGGCCGGATGGAAAGATCCCAACGTACCCACCTTTCAGATGTGGCTTAGTCGATTTCTTGCCACATACAAACAGGAGATAGCTATATATAACACAAAAGGTAGAAAAGCTAGAGCCCGGGGTACCCAGATCTGGGCCCCAATTTCCGATTGGTACTCCAATGTAAGATCTTCCCCCTGATAGGAGAGGGACCAACATGATAGGTTGAGGCAAATTGTATACATTTTTTCTTTATATTTTCTTTATATCAGCTGTGTACATGTATTGGGTTGCAATGGTTTATTATTAATTTTTTTTTTTTCTCTTCTTTCCCTCTTTTCTTTTTTTGTATATATTTTCTTCCTATTAACTTTCCTGATGTATTATTGCCTCATTAAGAATGTATTTTTTTGGAAAGAAAATATTTGATTGAATACTACAGATCATGCTCAATAAAAAAAAAAAAAAGGAAAGTTTGACTTGTATTTATCAGCACAATAACGAAATGAAGTGCCAGGTGACGCTCCTTTCTTTCACCACACATTGGTGTGTCTTCTTCTCCTTTTTAGGTCGAGCATTCGAGACCTCTTGCATATACTTTAGTATATACTTATATGTGTATGTACTTTGTGGGCTCTGGAGAACAGCCCTAGGACTTGTCTGCTTCCGCTCAGAGATTTTTTTTTCTGTTCAACTGCCTCTATGTAACTGTCTTGATAGAAAACGACCAGTAGAGGTCAGTAAAATACCAGAATTGCTTTCTGCTGAGGGACTTTTTTTTAATGTTTTCTGCCAACTGCCTCTGTTTAAATTTTATGATGAAAAATGACCAGCAGAGGTCAGTAAAATATCAGAATCACTTTAGCATTCTCTCGATTCCAGTCCATAGATATTATCTTCCACAAGCACCCATAGACAATAATATTTTTTTCAAATCTTGTATTTTCAGTGATATGACCATCGAAGGCCCTGATTTTATATTAAAAACAGAGCTTTAGACTGTACCATTTCATTCTAAAAGGCAATATTTCGCTCCATGTATTCCCATACCTGGCGTGTCACACAGTTTATGGCTTACTTTCCCTCAATGTTAAAGAACAGTAGATGTTTCAGCACCCAGGCTAATGTGCTGCATAGCTAAATACATATAAGGTCCCAAAGGCAAGACCGATTGCATTGCAAATGCTTGTTAGAACATGTTATGAAACTAACACTTCCTCTTTGCTGTGTGGAATATCTCCTCTTCCTGTTTGACATACTCTCACTATGGGGTGAGGGGGCAAGAAGGCCTCAATAGGTTTCTCTTTACCCTGACACTGGAATGTGTCTGTGGTCTGCGCCCAGTAAGCCTCACAGGTTGTTTGTGCGTCGGGCCATTGCATTTGTACAGCGGCCGAGGTCCTCTTTCTATCTCATCTTCTCTCATTCCCCTCACTCCCTCCCTCTCGCTTTCGAGTAGTTTCGACCTCTTTTTCTGTAGTTTCCCTTTCTGCTCTCTCTCCCTCACTTGTTTTACCAATAGGGCTTCCCTGTTTTACTTACCTATCTCTTTGGCTTCGCCTCTCTTCTCTCACCCTTCATTTTGCACTCAGTCATGGCTACCGTGTGTTTCAACGTCTTAATCGTTCTATGTGCTTTGGGTTCTTTCTCTCTGTTGTTTATTTTCCTCTCCACCCCTGCCCTGCCTCTTTCTTTCTCTCACTCTCCAAGGGCTGGTGTTCTCCAGCGCTCTCTGAGACTCTGTGTTCTTGTCGATTTCTATAGCTCCCTCCTTCCCCTACACAATAGAAGCCTCCCCCTGGGATGAATGTCGCTGTTGTTTATGCCTAATAAAATATCATTATGGAGATGTGCCAGGATTCACTGAAGCCTGCTTTCCATATGTCTTATGGGGACCGCTGCTCAGCCGGGGATGGTCTTAAGGACGGCGACAATTTTATCTCCTGTCTTGATAATATGCCCCTACATGCCTGGTACCTCGGAGAAAACAAGGCCAATGAAAGAGACCCACTTCAAACAGTGGAGAGGCAACCACCTCCAAATGAGAGATCAGTGTCTGGACATTATTTCAACATTTGCAAATAACCATCTATTTGTGCTTCTGGCACTAGATTATCATATGTTCCAAAAAATAACTAAACGCCACGTTCAGTTGTAAGCAGTGTAATAGAGATATGTGTAACCCGAAAGATTCACATCCTCCGGGAGTTGTCTCTGCTTTTCATCCTTCAGTGGCTGCAAATATCGGTATTAATTAAGGAGGTGACAATGACACTTAATAAAGCATCTTTACATAAGATGATTTTTCATTCTGCATACTTGCAAGTAAACGTTTCTGCCAGTTCCTTGATCTGGAACCTAATTACTGTGTACTTTCCGTATATACCATACAGTTTGCAGCACTTTGGTGGACCTTTTACACATCTACAAAATAAAGAGATCCTAATTTCACACGTGTCCTGTTAAAATGAGTACTTTCGTGTACTTCTAAATCAGAAGTCTAGAATTTTCCAAAATAAAATATTACCTTCCCTACTTTTTGAACTGGTTTTGAAATAGTATAGATTTAGCACACCATTCATAACATAACAGGTGTATTGTAAAGCGCACGATTACCTGTAGGTGTCCTGGCGCTGAATAACAGATGTTTATTGTTACCCAACTCAATGGTACTCATTTTATCGACCTCAGATGGATGAAAGGCTGAGTAGACAAAGAAGATCATCAGGAATTTGAGCTCCGATTGAAGGCCACCAGGAGTCATTCCAAACTCTGCAAGCCCACCAAAGAGCATGGTTTTGGTTTTGTCAGTGTTTGAGTTTAAGTCAATGTGCCTGCATCCACTTTGTTCCTTCAGAGAGGTTCCCTCGTGTCTCTGTATGTCTCATCGGTGGATATAATAATCTGAGTATCATCGGCGTACATAAGCATCTCAAACCCCCAGGCCTTCACAATGTCCACCAGCGATGAAACATGTATGTTAAACAATATGGGACTCAATGGAGACCCGTGAGGAACCCCAAAGTGTAGGAGGGAAGGTTTAGATTTGAAAGGGGGCAGCTGTATCGAGTGGGATCTGTTGTTCAGAAATGAGCCAAACCACTGCAAGGTATAAGATTGCAGGACTATTTCATGCAACCTCTGCAGCAATAAACAATAAGAGACAATGTCGAAAGCAGCGGACAGGTCTAATAGGATACGGAAAACAGCTTTAGCCTGATCGACCCCTGACATGATACTGTCCAATATCGCCAGCAGGGTAGATTCAGTGCTGTTTTTGGATCTCAACCCAGTTTGAGAGTGGTCCAGCAGGTTGCTACTCTCTAAAAATTGAGATAGTTGGATGTTAACTAATGTTTCCAGCACCTTTACCATAAATGGCACAAGCACGATAGGGCAATAATTGGACTAGGTAAAAGTATCAGCTGTCTTTACTAACAGCAAAACTAGGGCATGATTCCAGGCAGAGGAATGCTCTGCATTCTTCAATGATTTATTTAAAATTAGTGTGAAATATGGACTTAATATAGGGGCCAAACGGGAATAGATACAACGTGAGCAAGGACCCAAAGGTCAACCGGATTTCGCCTTTGCCATAGCCTTTTCCACTATCTCAACCATTAGTTCAGAAAACTAGCCCCAGTGAGATGACGCCCCTGGACGAGATCTTGTGTCTCCTAAAGATTCTCCTCCATCAGGAGTTGTTTTTCAAAGGCCAAGTATGTTGAATCCATTTTCTCATTAAAGAACACAGTCAGTTCCTCACAATGCATGACTTAATCTTTGATTGCCTGGCTCAAAGTGTTTAGATGAGCTAGCTCCTTAACTATTTTAAATATCTTCATAGATGAACCACTACTATTCTCCTCCAATCTTTTTACAATGTATTATCTCTTCTCTTGTCTAAGCTGATTGTGAAAAGTATTTAGTGTGATTTTGTAGACCCGCGGGTCCGCCACACCCTTAGAGTATCAGCATCGACGCTTAAGAGCCTTACATTCCTGCTTTATTTTTCATTGCTAATTAGAACACCACTTCGCGGATAACGATTGTCTGGTAGAACTCCTCAATCTCAAATGGGTCCCCATGTCACCCAGCAAACCAGTAAAATCTTGGGAGCAAGTACTAAATAGTTCAATTACCCAGGAGGTATTTAAAAAGAAGAATGCCTCAGGCTTGCAAAGTGAAACAAAAAATGTAGTTTCAAAATAATCTTTGTATTACTTTTTACAAGTTTAGGGTCATTCCCCCAGATGCATCAAGCCGTGATTCTGCAAATTCTAATTTGCGAAAAATACCGAATCGCAAATTAGAAATCGCAGAATGGGATGCATCAATAAAAGCGATCCAAAAATGCGATTCGCAGTCGGCAGCAATCGCCGAAAGCGAATTTCGCTAAATCCTTCAAAAATCACAGAATCGCCTGTTTCCCATGTTGAAATTGCGATTTCGCCATTACCAAAATCGCAAATTGCGAGATCGCAAAAACGGGAAGTCGCATTTCGAGCACAATGATGACATCACAACCAGGAAGTAGGCAGTTCCCACACTCACTCTGAACACAGAGCTTGAGAGATGAAGAGGCACAGCACTGAGCTCTATCAAACACACCCGGCAGCCCCACAACAGGACATAAATCCAACTCCAGAATGTCCCAGGATGCAGCAGGAAGCAGTGCAACTGGCAGAAAAAGAAAAATTAAATTTTCAGAACAGGAGCTGGAGTTCCTTATTGAGGGAGTCAGCAGGGACCATGAGAGGCTTTTTGGGAAGCAATCTAGGAAGGTGCCTGAAGCATTTGGCAGCGCATCAGGGCGAAGGTAAACTCTGTAGGAGTGACCCAGCGCTCAATTGATGAGCTGAAGAAGAGTTGGTACGACCTCAGAGGCCGTGCCAAAGAGCGCATAGCAGAGAGGCTGGGGGAGCAACATGCCATGGGAGGAGGAGACCCCACAGTTGCGGCCAACACACCACTTGAAGACCTGGTTGAGGACACCATCAACCCTGCAGCCTGCGTGGGAAACACTCGGCTGGACACCTCCCGACCCACACAACAATCCCAAGGTAAGAGCCATGCAATTGCGACCCCGTCCCCTGACAATGCCCATGCCCCCAGAGCTAGCCATTTGATAAACCCAGTAATGCAGGCCATGCACATCAGAAACTCCATATTGCATTGTGGGATCTGTAGTGTGATAATAGTTCCCTGATAGCCACACACAGGCAGACCTGTCAAGTGAAACACGTCCCTAAAGCCAGTCAGGGAATGCAAGCCTGCATGCATGTTGCAACATCCCATGTGCAAGATTCATATCATTAATCATGCACCCATTTACATCACAGGTGCTGCAGAACCACAGAGCACAGACAGTGAGGCACTCCAAATTGAGGAGAACCCAGAGGACACGAGGGAGAGAGCCATCCTGCCCCACGACCCGGACCGTCGCTCACACCTGCACCAGTATCACAACCTCCCCATGCGGACAGGGCCACCCCTGCAGCCACAGGAGGAGAGCAACCACCCCATGCGTCACAATGGCAGTGGAACAGGCCGCACCACCACCCAGGAGGCAGACACGGCGCACAGCCACTGTGCGGTCGCAGTCAAGCGGCCGGATGAGGCAGCAGCGCAACGTGGCAACACGAGCTGACAGGGGGCTACATGCCCAAGATCCAGGGCTTGATATCGAACGTGGGATGCTAGCTGTCCACCAAAAGCAGGCACGGCACATGGCAGCCATGCAGCTGCAGCTTTACAAGACTGCGTGCAATGTGAGCCAGCTCACCGAAAGCGTGCAGGTGTTAACGGCTGCAGTGAGCGAGGGAGAACAGCCAAATCATGGTGTCACAGCAGGACTTCACCCGCCGCCGCTACAGTGAAGTACTGGGTTTTTAAGAACCCAGCGGTGCCAGGGAACACACCCAAAGACTTCGAGTTCTCCTGTCTCAGACTACAGAAACGCAGAGACTTCTTGGTGACTTCAAAGATCAAATTTATTGGCTGCAGCCAGTAACAGGTATCCTAGAAGTACAACACGGTGTATATTCTCAGGAGACTGCTCAACACTACAAAGCCAGCCATCCCTTTTTATACAAAATATTATGCTTTAGGCAAACATTCCTTATTTTACAGTTGACCATTCACATATTTCTACGACAAAGAAAAGCAGATTCATGATGACAAGCCCATTTTCAGTTTGTCCAGCCCATAATCAATTACCCGGCAAGGCACAACACTTTTCATCAGATATCGGACGGACCCCTAATAAAATCGGGCACCTCCTCATCGTAAAGCAGGCCATAAAGAAAGGAACAGAGACAGGTGTGAGTAAGATTAGACATAGTTGTGTGCAATGAAGGGCTTATGGTATGTTGTGCCTTGATCCCTATCTCGATCGGCCACTGGGACTAAAACAGGCCGAACAGGTTTGGCTTCGGGCAGTGGAGTCAGCTTGCCCAGGTCACACAGAAGTCAGCAAAAGGTGTACGTGTCCCAAAAAGATTCATTCGGCCTTAGTCATCGGCCTATGTGAGGGCAACCACAAGATGGCTGCCATGCACAAAATGGAACCCGAGGGTTCAGGACGGAATCCCTGATTTCAGGGTGGTCTCGCCACTCGAATACGACAAAAAATGCTTGTATATAGTATACTCGTCATTCTCGGTCTGCTGATACCAAAATCGTCATGATACGACGATGTTTATGACACGGGTCCAAAATCTCAGTACCACAGACCCTACTTTTGCCCTTCCATAGGCAATTAACCTATACTCCCGCTAATCTGAGTCCAGGTCTATATTCATAAAGTCATTGAGATGTTGCTGTAGCATCATCCTATTACTTAGCTCATCTCTCGATACAGGTTTCCTTACACATAATGCAGCACAGAGGCCACATATAGCGAGGGCACACTGTACGCATAGACAGAACAGGAAAATAATGGCTAAGATCATCCCAATGACCATCAGAATCTTCCATCCCCAGGCGGATAACAGTTCCCAGAACCACCCCATCAACGACCAATCTCCGTTATCCACATGGATAGATTCAGATATCTTATGTAGTTTGGAAATGGCCTGGTACACTGTTGGAGCATTATCTGGAATGAAAACACAGCAACTTGATTGGATCACTTTACATACCCCACCTCGGTCTGCAAGTACGACATCTAATGCAACTCTGTTCTGAAGAGTCATAAGACGATCCGATTGGAGCTCAGCAGTCAAGTTACTAAGGGCACCGGCAGTTTCAACTACGGTGGATTCAACCACCCTCGTTAATTGCCTTATGTTCCTGCTGTTAACCATGGGTCCCCAAATGGCAGAAAACCCTTCGCGAAATCTCCAAATTCTTGTCTGCAGTATCTTCCTCACTGAAGACACCTCTAACCACCCTTGTCTTGTGGTAATCTGCCGCAGCTGTGTAGGTGGGAGGCAACAGGAACGAAACAAAACATGTGCCCGAGAAGTCAGGGGGCAACCATGTATAGGCTCGATCATGACAGATGAAATAAGTACCCCTAGCTGCTAGGAACGAAGGGGAAGTCTGGGACGCAAAGACATATGTCTCTTTGCAGATACTCTTCCCTAACTGAGCTCTGGGATTCTTGCCATTACCTTGCAGACATAGGTGACCCTGATGGGGTACAACCCAAATCGGGGAGGATCTTTTTGCTCGCTGGCTTTCACTCAGGGTAACTCCATATCCGGTCACGCTCCATCCAATATACGCTAGTGTCTCATCTCTTGGGATAGTCTCATAGGAAGTAGCTTCTCTAATCATATCTACTATACCCTTAACCAGAGCACTATTCTTTGGATTATCTTTTACAGAACGGAGGGGGTGGACTTCATGAGCGTAGATGAACATCGTTCTGTATGCCCATACAGAACCATTATGGCTGAAAGGCAGGACCAGATAAGGGATACCTTTCTCAGTAGTATGAGGCATAAGACCACACACCCAACAGTTAGTCGTGTTCACTACTAATTGGTGTTGGTGCAAAAGCTGAACGAAGGAGTTATTGATAAACTCTAATCTCCTAACGGATTCATGTTCAGAAAAAGGGTGAAAAGAATGTGAGGAAACAGTAGAAAGAGGCATGGGCTGTGCAGTGGGTGCAAAAGTCACTCGAAAAGAGAATGAAACATATCCTACTAAAAACATCATTACACTAAACAACATGAAAATGCATATTATCAAGAAACGTTTTCTGGTCATCATTATACATATTTTGGCTTTAAAGTTCATCTCTCTGGCAGGTCTCTCCATCTTGAAAAACTCCATCCTCTAACCTTGCTGCTCGCGGAGGTAGGGTGCTAAGGAATGCGCCTGTCAGTCCAAGGGAAACGCCCAAGAACCAACCAAAACCGTCAACCTTGTGTCTTCGGCTTGCACTCCAAAGACTTGTCGCCCGCGACCCTACAGCTGAGCCCGGATGGTGGTTCGAAAAACAAAAATCAAAAAAGTTTCCCAGATGAGAGAGCCGCACTTTCAAAAATAGCAAAGAAAAAGAATTTTTATTTATTTGTCCATAGTTCTCGGCCTCAAAATATAACGGCTTTTTCCTGGTAATGTCTCATCACGAAACAATAGGTCAGGCTCAGTAGTGTCCAATCGAACTGAAGATGGCACGGCTTCTTGCAGAAGATCGTCGCTTTCACGCTCAGAGTTCGTCCCTTTTACACGTGCATTGCTGAAAGTCAGAAAACGAGGCACAGTCTCAGTCTCAGAGTCAGCAATACCCTCCTGGACCCACCGGTCGTACGGCAGAGGCAAAGGGACCCTCTTACAGTGTACGCCGTGGATCCAGTTCTTCTTCCCTTCCACTCGCACGGCTGATCTCGTTGACAAAAGGACTAGGTGGGGGCCGGTCCAACGGGGCTGATCATTCTTTGTCCGCTGGAAGTTTTTGACCAGCACCCACGAACTAGGATCAATAGCGTGTCCTGGATATTCAGAGTCCTGAGGCAGAGTATCGTGAACCTGTTGGTGTAAAACACGCAATTTAGCCGTCAAATCATACAAGTAATCAAGCAGTACAGGGTGTTCAATCTCGCTGAACTTCGTCGGCCTCGGTACTCCCCATATGTTGGCCGGGCGACCGAACACAATTTCGTATGGACTAAGTCCCACTCGTGAATGCACAATCATTCTTGTCGATAGAAGTGCTAGGGTCAAAGCATCAGGCCATTTAAGACCAGAGCTCGCTTGTATCTTGGCCAATTTCAGTTTTAACGTGCCATTATAGCACTCTACTAGTCCAGCTGATTGGGGGTGATTTGCAGCGTGAAACTTTTGGCGTATACCTAGCCCTTCACATACTCTCTTCATCACTCGACCCACAAATTCACTCCCATTATCACTCCAGACCATTCTCGGTAAGCCGAACCTAGGGAAAAACTCTTTGACAAGGGCTTTAGCTGTGGATAGGGCAGTATTGTCTTTCAGGGGGTATGCTTCTACCCATCTCGAAAAGGCACAAACAACAACGAGTACGTATTTCAAGTTGTTGCACCTCTCCATGTGGATGAAATCTAGCTGCAAAACCTCGAACGGATACGTTGGAGGGGTAAAATGACCAGCTGGAGTTGGAGTTCCCCTACCAGGATTGTATTTCAAGCACACCATGCAATTCTTGACCACATTCTCTGCACACTTGGGAATTCCAGCATTTTGCCATAATGGAGCCAACAACTTACAAATCCCTTTCACACTGATGTGAGCCATCCCATGGGCCATTGTAACCACTGCAAGCACATATGCATCGGGTAACAACCATCGCTGATGTTCTGACAATTCAACCCAACAACCATTTGCATCCACTTTACCCGTACTCTCTCTCCACACACTCAACTCTTTCTCTGTAGCTTCAGCTTGAATAGACTTCACACTCTCATTCGTATCTTCACACATTCCAATGTCACCAACCCATCTCGCAGGGCCTGCAACATAGATTCGACTCATCACATCCCTTGCTGTTTCTCTCGCGACTTCATCAGCAAATGCATTGCCACGACCAACATCATCAGTAACCTTCTTATGTGCGCTGCATTTCACAATCGCAACTTGTAACGGCAAAGTAAGTGACTCAAGAAGCTCATTCACCAACTGACCATGCTGTATCTTGGCTCCCTGCGAAGTCAAAAACCCACGTTCTTTCCACAATCGTCCAAAACTATGAGCCACACCAAATGCATACTGGCTGTCAGTATATATGGTCACTTTCATTCCTTTTGATGACACACACGCCCTTGTAAGTGCAATCAACTCTGCTGCTTGAGCTGAATTATGTGGGATGCGTGCAGCTTCAACAATCGTATGCAAAGTCGTGACAGCATATGCCGCAGTCGTATCACCATTCGGAAGCTTGAAGCATGAACCATCCACCCATAAGGTACCATCACACTCCACAAGAGGAGTGTCCTTAAGATCTATTCTCCCTTTTGTTTCATCTTCTGTCCTAAAAAGGCAATCATGCTGCTCAAAATCATCTGTCTCTGCTACAATCGGCAACAACATAGCTGGATTCAACGTGTTGCATCTCTTTATGTGCACATGACTCGCTAAAAGTGTCAACTCATAACCTGACAATCGAGCACTAGTTAAGTGCTGTGTCTTGGTCCTGTTTAACAAAGTATCCACTGCATGTGGAACCATTACAATCAACATATTATTCATCACTAAACCAGCGGATTGTCGAATAGAAACAGCTGCTGCCGCTGTGGCTCTCAAGCAACTTGGCAGCGCTCTAGCTACCGGATCCAAAGTCGACGAAAAATATGCGCATGGACGTTGCTTGTCCCCAAAAGACTGTGTCAACACTGACAACGCGCAACCTTCTTTCTCATGGACATACAGTGTAAAGGGCTTACTGTAGTCGGGGGTACCCAACACAGGAGCTGAACACAACGCACTACGCAATTCGGAAAAACTTTTCTGACAATCTTCAGACCACGGAAGGGGATTAGGCGTATCTTTACAGGTTAATGCCACTAAAGGTTTGGCCAGCAAGGAAGAATTTGGTATCCATTGTCTGCAATATGACGTGATACCCAGGAAAGCACGCACTTCTCTCTGTGTAATTGGCACACTCATTTTTGCAATTGCCTGAATTCTTTCTGGGGTCAATCTTCTTCCCTCCTTCGATAAGAGATGACCTAAGCAGGTCACTTCTTGTCGACAATACTGTAATTTAGAAAGAGACACTTTATGATGCAAGTCAGACAAATGATGCAACAACGACAACGTTGCTTCTTTACAAATTTCCTCAGTATCTGCAGCGACTAATAAATCGTCGACGTACTGGATAAGAGCAGCACCACCAGGTAAAACAATCGTATCAAGCTGTGTCTTCAACGCCTGACTATATATTGATGGACTCTCACAATAGCCTTGGGGAGCACGCTTGAACCGGAAGCTTTGTCCTCCTAAACAGAAGCCGAAAATATCTCTACTCTCTTCGGCAATCGGGATGCTGAAAAAGGCATTTTTCAGGTTAATCACCGAGAACCAAGTGGCGGAAGCTGGAATCATTGTTATTAAGGCAGTGATATCGGGAACAACTGGAAACTGTGGCACAACTATTATATTCACCTCCCTAAGATCAATCACAAACCTGTAAACAGGTGGCTGGGAAGAGTCAGTTCGTTTCAGGACAGGCAGAATAGGGCTATTGCAAACGTTACCTCTTGTTTCTTCAATTACATCTTTTTCAATCAAGTCATGAATGATCGCTAGCAACGCCTTTTCACCTTCACTAGAGATCTTGTATTGGGGAGTACGTGGCATTTTAACATTCGCTTTCAATGTCACGACATATGGCGGTATCTCCAAAAGACCCACATCATTAGGACCAGTAGCCCAAATAGTATCAGGAAGAGAGAACAATTCTGCCGGAAGTTTATCTTTCGATAAATACATCGGGGAGACCACTTTCTTACCCAATGTGAGTTGTACTCCTGAAGGTGAACAATATAATGTCACGTACAATCTTTTTAACAGATCCAATCCTAGCAAATTCTCACCACAACCTGTCGTCAGAATAAGGGGTGCATCGAATTCACAAGGTCCAACAGACAGAGACATAGGACTAGAAATCGGGCTCCTAACCGGGGCGCCAGAAAAACCTACTGAAACATTCATTTCGCCAGACAAAGGTGCGCCAGGGAGTTTAGAGTGCATAATAGAACTCTTTGTAGCACCAGTATCCAACAGAAAAGGTTCTGACACACCTGATGTAATCACCTCAACATAAGGTCCACTCTGATCTACTGGAACTGAAACAACTGCCTCTCTTTGTCTATGGCTGTCCTAGCAATCATCACCTTCCATATTCTCACCTTCTGCATAATAGTCATCAGCATATTACTGAGTCGTCCTACCAGACGCGTTATTCAGTTGATCAAAACTATTCATTGAATTTTGTGGAGGAAAGGAACGTGCGTTCTGGGGGAAACCTCCACGTCCTCTACCTCTAGATGCTTGTGGAACACCTCGACCTCTTGCGCTAGGAACACCATTCATACGCTGTAACAAAACAGGACAGCTACTTTTAAAATGACCCTCTTCTTTACAGTATGCACACTGATTAGGGCCTACAGGAAAACGTGGTTGAGAAAACTGGAACCTTTGCGAGTTTCTCTGAAACTGCTGAGGTTGCTGATAATCACGCTGACCATTACGAGGCGGATACGCTTGTTGTAAAAGAACCTTCGTCTTCAATTCTTTAGTTTTCTTGTCTGCTCTATCCTTCTCGTCCTTGTCTCTATTTTCATAATACTGTGCAGTAGCCAATATCTGTGCTGAAGAGGAAACGGCCCAGGAACTCTCTGAATCTTTCAATTTCTTACACAACTCAGGAAGCAAATTGTGCACAAACTTGTCAACGAACAATCGTTGACCACCTTCTGTACTCATATCTTGACCACTGTGGTCGATAAACGTTTCCTCAAACCTAGTGAAGAAATCAGACACGGTTTCCTCTTTCTTCTGCTTACATGCAGACAATTTGTCCCAATTCACTCGCATAGCAGGCATTCATGTAAGTAACGATCTTACCAGGGAGTTCTGCTACTAAAGGCTCAGGTTTAGCACCACCAACTTGACGGCCATCTGCAGCAGCGATATTAACCCAGGTGTCACCTAACTCTTGCGCATGATCTGTATGACGAATTAAACCCCATAAAGGCTGTGGAACCACATTTCCAAACATCATGTCTATATCAGCTAAATTCATAACACATGAGTCTGTGGTCAGTGATAATTCCTTATAATACCCTGCAGGATTTTTACGAGGGTCAGGTAAAGTCTGTTTAAGAGCCAAAACTTCAGCTCGCTTCCATGAAACATGTACCCAAACACGCTGAAAATGTGCTGGCACAGCTGGGGGGTTATTATTTGCACCAGCAGGTACTTCTTCCTTCCATACTGGAGGAACCTCTCTCATTGGATATTGTCTCGCTTTTCTCCTAACAAGGGGATCAGGTTCAAACAACAACCGAGAGATAGCCTCAGTCCTAAATGACAACAATGTCGCAACTGCTCTCTCAACATCATCCTCCAAATCCTCACAAAGAAAGGCACACATTTTATCGAAAACATATCTCTGCTTTGGTGCTTCCCACTGATGGAAGACATTCATAACAGACTCTAGCTCATATCTTGTGGGGTCAGTAACCCATTTATGTGCCAAATAATCCAATGTTTCCCGCTCTCTAGAGTCGGGAAGTTGACTACGCAACTGTTTGCGCGTTGAAACAGGGGTCATACTTGCTGCCCCAAAGAGGGGAGATAGGAGACTAGCAACAGTATCAGTCATTCTCTGACGAACAGAAGGAGAAGTCGATGAAAGAACAGGAGGAAAAACAGAGTGAGGCAGGGCAGACGCAGATGCAGACGCAGAGGCAGTATCAGGAGGAACATCAGAAAAGGTAGCGGATGCAGTTGGCAAAGTTGTAGGGAGTAAAGGCGGAGCAGGTAGCAAAGTCGGCGGCCCTTGAGGGGGCTGCGCCGTGGCAGTAGGAGCCAACTAAAGAGCAGCTGGCGGCTGTGGAAGAACCTGAGGCACAACAACCGGAGGTTGTACAACTAAAGGTTGCGGAGGTGCAGTAGCACTCTGCGCATAGGGGGGTGGTGAACTCAATAAATGTGACAGAGGGTCTTTCTCAAGTTCTTTTGTTACATCTTGCTGGAGGGGTGACAAAACTGGATAGCATTTATCAAGTGCCAGTTTACGTTGCCTGTGCAACTGCTCGCTTGCTTATTCCTCTTCGTTATCTTTATACTGCATAGCAGCTTGCATTATCGAGATACCCTTTTCTCTTTTATTCCTCTTTGCTAATTTAATTTCTTTCTGTTTGGCTTCCTTTCGCCATAGGCGGAAAGAGTCAAACATCGCCGGCCGGGCTTTCTTCTTAAAAAGTCTAAGTTCTAGATTGTCTAAGATTTCTGTGTCAAAACTACCATATTAGGGCCACTTTAGAACACCATCCTTCCTGGTGTATCGGATCCATACTTCATTATATGTGATGGGGCCCATGCCATGCTTCACATAAAGCTCATAGGTTGGAGTTCCAATCGGAGGAACCGGACACGAGTCCTCCAATCGGGAATCCCTATTGCAACCAAGACAAAACAAATTTCCAAGTCTGCTAAGACCAGGCATCTTCGCTCTCTAGTCTAGCTTCAAACTTCAAAGGATTATCGAATACGATATTCTCGTGAATACACGAGTCCTTCGGCTTTGGTACTCGCAAGTTCCAAATCAAAGATCCCAAGGGGATATCCAAAAACAAAACTAAGGACTGGGAGACGCTCCACTCATATTTAACTGAGGTATCGATGATGTCACCAGAAGCCTCGTCTATCGTTTCGCTCTCCAAATCATCAAGAGGTCCAAGACAGGGCGATAGTCAGGGCAGCAGTCCTTCGTAGCCGTTGGGAAGCGGGGAACCTCGCAGCAAAGACTTTCGGACTACGACGACATACAGGGGTCGATGAAGTGGTTGGCCTTCCTCCGGAATTTCACACGAAGCTCCTCACGAACCTCTGGCTTGAACCGGTACCGCTGAAATCGCCCCATGTTGGGCGCCAAGTGAAGTACTGGGTTTTTAAGAACCCAGCTGTGCCAGGAAACACACCCAAAGACTTCGAGTTCTCCTGTCTCAGACTACAGAAACGCAGCGACTTCTTGGTGACTTCAAAGATCAAATTTATTGGCTGCAGCCAGTAACAGGTATCCTAGAAGTACAACACAGTGTATATTCTCAGGAGACTGCTCAACACTACAAAGCCAGCCATCCCTTTTTATACAAAATATTATGCTTTAGGCAAACATTCTTTATTTTACAGTTGACCATTCACATATTTCTACGACAAAGAAAAGCAGATTCATGATGACAAGCCCATTTTCAGTTTGTCCAGCCCATAATCAATTACCCGGCAAGGCCCAACACTTTTCATCAGATATCGGACGGACCCCTTATAAAATTGGGCACCTCCTCATCGTAAAGCAGGCCACAAAGAAAGGAACAGAGACATGTGTGAGTAAGATTAGACATAGTTGTGTGCAATGAAGGGTTTATGGTATGTTGTGCCTTGATCCCTATCTCGATCGGCCACTGGGACTAAAACAGGCCGAACAGGTTTGACTTCGGGCAGTGGAGTCAGCTTGCCCAGGTCACACAGAAGTCAGCAAAAGGTGTACGTGTCCCAAAAAGATTCATTCGGCCTTAGTCATCGGCCTATGTGAGGGCAACCACAAGATGGCTGCCATGCACAAAATGGAACCCGGGGGTTCAGGACAGAATCCCTGATTTCAGGGTGGTCTCGCCACTCGAATACAACGAAAAATGCTTGTATATAGTATACTCGTCATTCTCAGTCTGCTGATACCAAAATCGTCATGATACGACGATGTTTATGACACGGGTCCAGAATTTCAGTACCACAACCGCCAGCTGCTGACCCGGCTATCAGCTTATACCAGGTCAAACCACCTGATCGGGAATGCGACATCCCAACTGTCACGCCGGTCCCTGGCAATGCAGATCCAGATGGTGCAATACTGCCAGGATGTTGCTAGGACGTTGGAAAAGGTCACAACCGCTGTCCAAAACCAGCAGGTGTGTAGCCATGCCCATGCAATGGGGGTGGGGTTCTGATGCCAGTGAGGGCACATCCAGTCTGAGCAGCCTGTCCCTGTCGGTGGTACAAGAACAACGCCACAGTACCAGGCCCAGTGCAGCATCTCGGCCCGATACTGGTGAGGTGGATGTGGAGAGAATACAGGGCGCGTCCGGCCGGAGGCACCAGTGATTGACTGACCATTAGCAGCAGTGCCATGCTGAAGTAACAAGCACACCTGCTTCGCAATCATGGGGCTGTATGACGTAATACAGTTTTCATGTTTTCTGAACACAAAAAGTAAATGAAAGATCCTGTTTACATAATTATAAGAATTTATTTCAAACGCAAATCCTACTCATGTCATTATTTCATTTGGCATGCATGAGTGCATTGTTGTGTGAGGGGTATGGGTGCACTAGAAATAATTCAGTGTGATGTTGTTGCGGCGCCTGTGTCCTTCAGCGGGATTCTCCCCGCGTGCATGAAGCACATGTGCGGGTAGGCGGTTGTCCCCCTCCGACTCACTGCCAGAATTCCACAGGTATCCTCCGCTTGATAGCAATATTGTGGAGTATGGCACACACGCCACGATGCGGCAGCAGACCTCAGGCTGGTATTTGAGGGCCCCACCAGTCTTATGTAGGGTGCGGAATCGGCTCTTTAACATCCCAAATGTCCGTTCAATGACATTCCTGGTTTGAATGTGCGCAGCATTGTAACGCCGTTCCTGTGGTGAGGCAAGGTTGAGGTATGGGGTGAGGAGGTACTCATGGAGGCCATAGGCGCTGTCACCTGAAGCAAAGGAGCAGGGGGTCAGTGCCTGTCATGTGCAGCTACATGGGCTTGACGTACTGTATGTGGGCATGTGTACTTACCTAGAAGGTGTCCTTCGCCAAAGTCACCCCTGGCCAAGCGGGTGTGTATGCCGCTGTGCCTGAATATGAAAGAATCATGCATGCTTCCCGGGTATTGGGCCACTATGTCGGTGATGATTGTCTTTGCATTGCAGACCATCTGGATGTTGAGTGAGTGGTAGTACTTGCGGTTCCGGTACATGTATTCGGTCCCAGCGGGTGGGCACATGTGGATGTGGGTACAGTCAATGCATCCAATTACATGGGGGAATTGCGCAATGTTATAGAAGTGAAGCTTTGTTTGATTTAAGTCCTGTTGGGTGGTTGGGAAGGTTATGTAATGGTGTATCCGGCTCAGCATGGCGTCCAGGAAACTCCGTAGGCAGCGTGACAGTGTGGTCTGGGAGATCCCCCCTGCAACTGCAACTATCCCCTAGAAGCTTCCGGAGGCCAGGAGGTGGACCTAGACATGGGTGGGCACGGCATTGGTCCTCCTTGTTAGGTGCTGCATCAGGGGGTCAAGGTCTCGGATGAGCTTGGTTATCATTGCCCCATTCAGCCTGTATTTGGAGTATATCTCCTCTTCAGTCTGGCCCAGGAGTGCTATCTGCAGCCGGAAGATGCGCTCCTGGATCCTGCGTTGGTTCCGGGCTGCAGCCTGGAGCCTCAGCCGCCGTGCCATGATGTATAGACCTGGCATTGTGAAAGTCCTCATGCTCCTACTGTGTCTCCTTAAGTGTGTTTGTTTTGCTCCGCCCATTTTTCCGGTTTGACAATTTTTTTTCTTCTTTTTTCTGATTGAACTTCGTGGTTACCACCTGGTTTGACTTCTCCTTAAATTGCGACTCGCATTTAGCGATTTTGTGGTTTTTTGCAATTTGCGATGTTTGATGAATTGGATTTGCGATTTATTTGCGAATTCGCAAATAAATTCGCAGAATTTGTGGAAATTCACGGTTACCGATTCGCTATGGGGGTTCCACATTTATTCTGCGAATTTATTTTTGCGAATTTGCAATTTACTGTAATTTTGCTTTGCGGGAACCGTAATTGCAATCGCAATAGCTGTTTCGCAGCTATTGCGAGCGCAATTTAGGTTGATGAATCTAGGCCATTGTCAGTCTGATGGCGGACGCTACTTGTTTCACAGGGGAGTGGAGATGGACATTTTGGGGGTTTCAGAATTATGTTGGGACAAAATAGGCCTTTTTATCTAGAACTGGTAGATAACTGGTTAGTTCCGCTTAAGGGCAGGATCAATCAAATTTGTACTTTGTTTTCCCCTTGGCCATCAGAAAGATCTTGATTCCCTCCCTTGCCCGTGTGATGGACTGAGCCGCCAATCTGCTCTGCACTTTTTATTTTTTTGTACATTTTATATGAAATACATTGAATTGTTTTTAACTCCGTATTTAAAAAAAATCATACCTATTAGCTTGGAAAATGCATATCTAATGATTTTAACTATGGATGTTGAACTCATATTTCGCACAAGCACGTTTTTGCGTATAGCCGTCCGAGCTAGACAGACTATGCTCGATTTATGAATTTGTATGTACCATGTGATCCTATGTTGTTTCTTTTAAAATTGTTTCTTTTTTCTGACTTGTACTTTTATGGATACTTTGTTATCCGAATAAAGATTTATTGAATTTAATTGAACTGGTTAGTCATAACGCGAAAGCAATCGTAATAGTAATAGTAGCAGATTAAAGAAAGGCCATGAATATTCATGATACCAATTTTAAACATAACAGCCATACTGGCACTCAGCCTGCTAATTGCCTCTGGCCTCCAGTTCTTGCTTGTTCCAGCCTGATCCAGTGACACCGCCCCAGTCCGGGTTTTCCTGATCACCGTTCTTCTCGCCAACAGAAGCCTCACCCACCCCAGGACCTACTTAATGCAGGCCACAATGCAACCGCACAACGGGAGAGTCACTGGCATGTCAAAGGTGCCCCAGAAACAAACCTGTCTGTGCCTGGACCGTACCCAGTGCCCCCACTGGTATACCATCGCTGAGCTCTACACCCTCAACCTCGGATGCCGCAATAAACACTGCTGCGTAATCAAGAGAGAGAGGTAGGACCAGAAAGCTAGTCCAAGTCCCCGGTTAATATATGATTAAATCAAAAAGAGACTAGCTCAAGTTACTTTAGGGGAGGGGGAAGACTCTGATATGTTTTGTCACGGAGTGTGAACACCCAGCAGGTGTGTTCAAAAAGCCCTCACCCACCAACCTAGTTGGTGGCATGCTTCATCATCGGGCCCACCCAGTGGCACCTAGCGTGCCCCGGGTGTGCTTCAACGCCTGACTACAGCGGAGCTGGTATTTTACTGAGTGTGCGGTGAAGATAGTTAAGGAAGTGATGTTAAAACGGCTGAACGGGGGTCCCAGTACCCGAAGGTAAAATTAGACTTTAATACCTGGGCCTCCGTCAGCGGTTAAAAATAAGGCAAGGGGATGTAAGAGGCGAGTTACGACCTCTCACATCCAATGGGTCAACATGTTTCAGCCAGTGCCTTATGACTAGACTGGCTTTCTTCAGGACCTAAAATAAGTGAGTGCAAATTACCTAGTGGGGGTGTAGGGGAGACTATGTGTCTACACGCCCTAAAGTGTATCTACGTGTGAGAGGGGGATTCCCTTCTCAAGACCACGCAAGTTATTTGCTCAGTCTGACCTCAAGGTTGGGAGGTGGCAAAGGCTTGACCAGTACTTCTGGGTTGAGCCTGCTCTGGACCTGTAGTGCCTCCTTCGCATACCGGTATGCGAAGGAGGCACTACAGGTCCAGAGCAGGCTCAACCCAGAAGTACTGGTCAAGCCTTTGCCACCTCCCAACCTTGAGGTCAGACTGAGCAAATAACTTGCGTGGTCTTGAGAAGGGAATCCCCCTCTCACACGTAGATACACTTTAGGGCGTGTAGACACATAGTCTCCCCTACACCCCCACTAGGTAATTTGCACTCACTTATTTTAGGTCCTGAAGAAAGCCAGTCTAGTCATAAGGCACTGGCTGAAACATGTTGACCCATTGGATGTGAGAGGTCGTAACTCGCCTCTTACATCCCCTTGCCTTATTTTTAACCGCTGACGGAGGCCCAGGTATTAAAGTCTAATTTTACCTTCGGGTACTGGGACCCCCGTTCAGCCGTTTTAACATCACTTCCTTAACTATCTTCACCGCACACTCAGTAAAATACCAGCTCCGCTGTAGTCAGGCGTTGAAGCACACCCGGGGCACGCTAGGTGCCACTGGGTGGGCCCGATGATGAAGCATGCCACCAACTAGGTTGGTGGGTGAGGGCTTTTTGAACACACCTGCTGGGTGTTCACACTCCGTGACAAAACATATCAGAGTCTTCCCCCTCCCCTAAAGTAACTTGAGCTAGTCTCTTTTTGATTTAATCACGCAATAAACACTGCCCCATTCCAACCCACACTCCAAGGTAGGATATTTCACCTGCAACTACTGCCACTTCACCTGCCACAGCATACACATCAGCCCACCGCCCAGTCCCACCACAAGCACACCACAGACACCGCCTAAGCAAAAACACCAACTTGCATGTGCCCTTCTCAACACGTGATCATTATGCAAACACACCACCGAGATTTGGGACCTCATCTACACCCTCAGACCCAACATCCTCTTCCTCACGGGGACCAAGCTCAACCCCACTTCTGCTCCCGACCTCACCATTGCATTACCCAAAGCATTCAAGGGATCAACACTATACAAGGAATCCATCCAATGCACTATCAATGAAATCACCCTATCCTTTGAACACTACATCGTCTGACTTATAACAGACAGCAAAAGCCTCATCAGGGGCATCCTGCCCTACAATCCTGTAGGACCAGGACCAGCCTTCTGCAACTTCATCGCCCCCCCATAGATTCCAGCAACTATATTTTCCTCGGCAACCTGAACTTCCATCTCAGGGACCACAATGACATCAACACTACCAACCTTCTCAACAGCATGAACAACATCTGACTCACCCAACTCTTCCATGACCCCACGCATAGTGCAGGCCACTTGCTGGACCCCATCTTCACTGCAAGTGACTGCATCAGGTACAGTCACACCACATTACTCACCTAAATCGACCACTCCATTTTCCACTTCAACATCACCAGCTCACGCCCCTCACCACAGCTAGAGTAAAGTCTCAAAGGACACATGGATCAATGCCCTCACCACCACCCTCCCCACCTCATCCAACAACCTAGACCAGAATGTCAGAAACGTCAACAGTTGGATCATCAAATCCACCAACAGCGTCGCTCTCATCGGCAACAACACCTACAGTAAGTCCACCACCCAGGATAGCTGGTACACTGAAGACCTCAGAACCGCTAAATGACATTGAAAACAGCTGGAAAGGAGATGGCGCACTAGCAAGGAAACGACCAAGACCGTCTTCAAGACAACCTTCAACCTCTACCACAGACAGTTGTAAGAATTAAAGAAAAAGGCCTTAGCTTCATGCATCAAATCAAGCTTCAGTAAAAGCAAAGAACTCTTTAACATTGTCAAACTTCTGTCTGCCCCCTTCCCTCACGTTCCCCCCTGGCCCACTGAACTTAGGAGATAGGGTCCACCAGCGCTGGGATACCTCCTGGTGACTACGCGCTCTACAAAAATAAATAATAATAATAAAGAATTATCCAACCGCTCAGCTGTAACAAACAACATTATCCCCTCACAGGAACTCTACAACACCCTTGCAAACTTCTTCCATGACCAGATTGCCAACAACTACAGAAACCTCAAACCCCAGCCCAAGGTCACTGACATCTTTAAGCAACACAATGACCCCGCTGCCACCAAAGACATCCAACTTACTGAATGGAGCTGGATCACCCCACAGGGCACCGCCTCCATCATGAACTCGGTCCACTCAGGGGCCTCAACCAACCATGCTGTCACCACATCTTCAACCTAGGCAAAGCCAGAATCAGCCACACACTAATCACCTTATTTAACACCTCAGTTGTCATGGCCACCTTTCCCAAGGACTGGGAACATGCAGAAGTCAGCGCCCTGCTAAAGAAGTCATCAGCAGACCCCATTGAACTCAACCTCTACCAATCAATCTCCCTGTTCCCAGCCTGTCAAAGTAATAGAAAAAAACACCAATCAAAAAGTCTTTTCATATCTGGAATTAAACTTCCTACTTGACTCCTAATATGGATTTCACAGCAACTACAGCACCAAGACAGTCCTCATTGCTGCTACCAATGCCATCTGAACCTTACTCGACCGAAGAGAGACTGTGTCTCTGATTCTCCTAGTCGTCTTTGCAGCCCTCAAGACAGTCTCCCACCACACACTCATCACAACGCTGCACGACATAGCTATTCACTAGAAGAAAGCAAAAAAGGCTACCTTCACCTTCGAACCCAAGCAAATCATCTGTAGAGCACCCTAGGATCCATGCTCAGCCCCACCTTCTTCAGCACTGATATGACACCTCTGGCCAGCATCGCCAAATCCCATGGACTCAACATCATATCCTACGCCGACGACACACAGCTCATTCTCTCCTTATCTGAAGACACCGCTAACACTAAGGCCAACTTTCGCAATTGCATGACAGACATCGACAACTGGATGGAGGACAACTCCCTAAAGCTCAACACCGACAAGGCAGAGCTTCTGATTTTCGGACACAAGAGCTCCACATAGGACGCATCCTAGTGGCCCTTAGAACTCGGTCCGACTCCTACCCCCACTGACCATGCATCGTTCTTGACAACAAGCTAACCATGACAACTCAGGTCAACTTTATCCCCTCCTCCTGCTTCTTCATCCTTTGCATGCTTCATAAGATTTCAATTAACTATCCGTAAGCTCAAGGCACGCCATAACCATGTCCCTCATCTTCAGCCGACGGTACTAGGGCAACGCTCTCTACACAGGGATCTCAGCTCACCTCCTGCTACAGCCAATACAGAACACCTCAGCCAGACTCGTCCTGTATCTCCTTAGACAAACCCACATCACCCCCTACATCAAGGAACTCCACTTGCTCCCTGTACAGAAAAGATGCCAGTTCAAGCTCCTAACTCATGCATACAAGGCTCTACACAACTGTGGACCTGCCACCTTGAACCACCACCTGCACTTCCATCTTCCCACCAGACACCTCCGCTTTTTTTCCCCTTTCTCTAACCCTCACCCCGCATTTGACATAGCAGATGCAGAGATTGCCCCTTCTACCAAGCAGCGAAGACATGAAACCTCCAAATCTCTTTTAGAGTTCTGAAAGTCCCTGAAGACCTGGCCATTCGCCTAATGAACGGGGCCATGCAGGCGTCTGGATACCCTAACTGGTGACAGAAAATGCTCTACAACTCTACTGAATGATTGATTGCTAACAATTACAGCAATACAAAAATGTGCTATCAATACTATTTTTCAACCAACAGTAATATTACTATATGTACAGTAATGCCAATAGTAATCACAATACCACTAGTATTGATACAGTCAGACCTTATTCAGGAATCACGGGGCATGCAGGGTCTACTTGACCTCAGCTTTGGGGAAAGGGGTCAGTTCACTTTGATGTTCCAGGGTGCATCCTAATATATGGCTCTGCACACTGGGCCAAGTACAAGATCTGCAGCATGTGACTCTCAGTGGGAGCCAAAGAGAGCTGTTACATGCTTCTCAGGGAAATTAGGGTGGAGGTACAGCAAAGGCAGGACTCCATAAACACTCAATGGTGCATAACTTGATTAAAATCAGTCAAAACCAAAAGAGTTGCTGTTCCTATTTCAAAGCTGGTTGATTATTATTATATAATCTAAACCCGTCTTCGACCATCTCATATTTTTAAATTATTAGCGCAAGAGCATTCACCCACCCCAAGAGGTAGCATGCTTCATCACTGTTGTAGCGACTCGTTGGGCTGGCGCTGCAATGACCAAAAAGCCACCTGAAATGGGCTCTTTACCCGAGATCCTTTCCAATTATGCCATATGAGCCCATGATTGCGATTAGATCTCATGGAGTAAATGTAGATTTGTGCATGTAAATGATTAAAATTTACTAGAAATCCCTAAAACTACTTAATTTGAAAGGGATCCTGTTAAGGAATAAAAACAAAATTCGGAAATGTAAAGGGAATGATGTATCCCTTATTCCCCTTTGAGATGGACATATTTCTTGCCCATGACTGTCTACATTGATCAATGGCAATTCTTCAGGACTGAATTGTTACCTATTCTACCTAAAGGGTGCCCTATTTTACAAAAATATAGTGACCCCCAGTCCTTAACACACCAACACTCTTAGTGTATAGGGGTGTATACTAATACCTATCAATTCGTTTGTATTCCCATTCTGTCAAGACTGTCATTCAAACAGAAACGTATAGTTGTGATCAGCATTTCACAGACGCAATATGCTGAAATTCCATATAAACACCTGATAGGTATTAGTACAACCACAATACAATAAGAGTGATGGTGTGATAACACCACTATATTTTCACAGAATAGGACACCCTTTAGGAAGTGTAGGTAACAATTTATTCCTGAATAATTACCATTGATCTATTCAGACAGTCATGGACAAGAAACATGCCTACCTAATTGGGGAATAAGGGGTACATTATTTCCATGACAGCCCCCTCTTTTTGTATTTGATCCTTAACAGGATCCCTTTCAAATAACGTAGTATTAGATTTCTAGTTATTTGTAATCATTATTTATATGCACCAATCTACATTTAACCCCTGAGATCTAATAACAATACTGGGCTCATACGGCATAATTGGAAAAAATCTCCAGCAAGGAGCCCCTTTTAGGGGCTGCTGGGCATTGCAGCACTAGCCTAATGATGGAGCATGCCAGATGGGGTTGGTGAGGCTCTTGCCCCAATAATTTAAATATTTCAGGCAGCTGGTAATAGGTTTAGATTATACAATAATAATCAACCTGCTTTGGCATAGGAACAGCGCATATTTCGGTTTTTGACTGAGTATGCAAGAGGGGGTATATGCGCTGGACCTTTAAAGCTCCCGCGTTGCTTCATGGTTTTTTCTGTACTTCTAATATAAGTCGATTGTCTAGTCCAGTGCTTATCTTTATAAAAGAAATGTACTTTAATACTCTGTATATCATAATTCTACACAATACAAATGTGAGGTTGTCAGAGAATCTGGTCCTAAAGTTGAGAATAACCACCCCTCTGTTCCTCCCTCCACATCCCCTCATTCTCCTCTTGTGTTAGGGTAATTCTGGTGTGGTTCTGAAACAGAGGTGAAATGCTACCCCCCATCGCAGGAAGAGTTGTGTGCTCAGTCTCACCAATGCAGTGCTCTCTGGTAGGCTTCTACATTCTTCAGTTCATGTCCTCCTCTCAAGTATGTGCTACCTGCAAAGGAGCTAACTCAAAGCTCCTTGCCTGGGAGCAGATGTGGGGCTATATTTTGGAGGCAGCAGCAGGCACCAGTGCCGCTGGCTTCGGCTCAAGGGCTATCTTCCCTCATACGGTGGGTCAGCTGAATATTGGAGAGTCAGCAGCTCAGCTTGGCCTGCTTCTGGTGTGCAATCCAGTGATGCAGTCTGCTTTCAGTGTTTGTGGCAATAGTTGGGCTGCTTGTAGGCACTTCACAGCTGGGCAAAATCTGATTGGGCACATACCCGGGCTGCGCCTCGGACAGCCGCAAAGTCGTTCAGGCACACAGTGAATGAATGCATCCAGACAGCAACTTCTGGCGTATTCCACTCAGGCTTACTTGGGGCAAGCACCAATGGTGTGTATGGGAGGGCTTTCCTTATAATACATACATGTTAAATACAAATCAGGCCTCACCGATGCGCTAACACTTTGCAATGTGTGAGCTTGAGGCATTTGGCCTAGAGAACTAATACTTTGGATGGTGATGATAGCTAACAAATAGTCTTTTACCTGTAATCCTAGTTCTCCTTCAGAGGAATCTCAACTGAAGTCATAAGCACTTAATAGGCCTGCCCACATGTGGGGATCCTGGAGCACTTTTTCCAAAGTAATATTTTGTGTAGTATCTTCCCCTTACTTTGGAAAGCAGGTTAGTTCATGTGACACAAAATTATAATTTAGCAGCCTAAAACCGACTATATTTTGAATTCCATTAATTTACTTTAAAAGCTGAAACAAAATACATTCCCGCCACCAGACTGGGTAATGGAAAGGGGTAAGTGGGAAATCATTGTTTTCGACTAGTGGCCATTTTAGTGGCTGAGGAAGTCTTTTGGTGACATTAATTGCCTCTTGATTGACATCTCTGTTGTTGATGCATCTTTTTTTAAAAACAAATTATATTGGGTTTCATGTCATTTGCATTGTACAAACACAGTTGTCATTTCTGCCACCATGCATTGTGCAAAGTCACACAATGCAGTTTAGCAAACATACCATTGTTAATCTTACAAACTTCTTGAATGCCCCCCCCCATGAGTTACATCAAAGGGTGGTATTAACTTTAAAACATCATACAGTGTCCACGAATGCCCTGATGAAAAATACAGTTCACATGAAAAATTCCATTGTCTCATTCATTGTATGGGTTAATAGAGTATATAGATCTACTGGGCACTTTCTGCTGAGGCCTTGAGCTTTAATGAGTGGCAGGTGCAGGCTATCCCATGGGTGATGCTTTTGGTGATGTGCGTTCTGGGTCCTTGAGGCTATCCACCAGTGCCTCCAAATCTCAGGCCATATCTAGGGTGTCTATCCCCCTCCTTGCTTCTCTCACCATCTCTCCTCCCTTCCATCTCTATAGTTCCCTGCACCATGTGGTTACTCTGGGTCCCCCAGGGGTCTTCCAGTTCCCGGTGATTTCTCAATTTGCTGGTATAAAAGCCAGATCCTGAAATCTACTTGTGACATTAGTTTTGGAGGTATGTGGGAACCAGCTCTGTAAGCAATGGCCAGGAGAGAAAGGGACCTCCTTCTCTATAACTTCAGCAACTATTTTCATAATCTCCTCCCAGAAATTATGTAGCGAGGGACATGACCACATCATATGTAGAAGCTCGGCTCCCACACCCCACATCTCAGACATGCAGCATCGGTCATGTGAAAGTATTTGTTAATGCGTCCTGTCTAGGACAGACTCCCAGTTACTTTTTTGGCATGGGAATACCTAGATCTTCCTCCCAGCATGCCCACAGAGTCTCCAGGGTCCAGAGCTCCCATTTCGCCCTTTACAGACATGTGACCACCTTGAAGGTGCCTGAAGAGAGGACAATATATAGGCAGCCTTTATGAGGCTGTGGTTCTGATGTACCAGTGTTCCAATGTTTAAGGAATGCTGCTGTTACCGCTCTATGGAGCAAATAGTGGCCATGTGGGAGATTGAATTCCAAGCGAAATTCCTCGAATGGAAGGAGCTCTACCATTCTGAACAGGTCTCCCACTTTTGTTGCTCTGGCGGAGGCCCAGTCCTTCAATTCGGCCCAGCGTCCACGTGAGGCAGCACCACCAACATATTGATGGGCAGGTCAGGTGGGTATGAGATCTTCCTTTGTGTTTTATGTAAACATTTGTTCCAGCACCTAGATATCACTTGGAATTCTTGGGTGTGATTGACTGAAGGGTATCCCACTCTCAGCAGTGCCATGTTTAAGCTGGGAAGCCATAGAAAAAACCGTCCTATGACACTATCTGGGGTCTGTCTGCCTGCCAACCATTGTATGAACCATTGGAGTTGAGATAGTATACCTCGAAGTCGGGGACTGCCAGTCCTCCTCCTGTCGTCGGGTATTGCAGTGCAGATAGCACCCCTCTTCTTCGGCCCAGCCGAATATAAATGCAGCGATCAAGTAGTCTAGCGCTTGAAACATTACTTGAGGGAACCAAACTAGTAGCGTCACAAAAAGGTATTGCAGCCATGGGAGTGCCACTATCATTTTCTAAAATCGGAGCACCCGAGTCTTTTCACCTGAGCTGTCACTTTCTCCTTGGTGTCTACTGGGGTCTGCTGTAACTCTGAGTGCCCAGGTGTGTGCAGTTCCACTTCACGAAAGTCTTGTTCTGCTGCTAGCACGTCATACATCAGGCTGCCCCAGACTACCATCAATTCAGCTTTGCACTGACCCCTTATCACCACCTTGAAGGTGTCCCACTCCATTTGGGGAGAGGAGGCTGTGCAGCTATTTTCTGTGAAATACCGCCCTATCTTGCCTGTAATCACCTCCTGGAACATCTGATCTTCCAAAGATTCGGATTTCAACCTCTATTCAGAGTTACGCTGTCTAGGTCATTCCCAGCTCCGTTGTAGGAGGATAGGGTTATGGTCCGATATTGTGTGGGCCAAATACACTGTTATATTCTAAGCTATGGATATCAGGGGTGCCTAGGAATGCATCTAGGCATATGTGGAGTTTGTTTAAGCTCGAGAAAAAGGAGTAATCTCGCTGCTGTGAGTGTTTCAGCTTCCAGGAGTCTATTAGCCCCCATACAGTTTGCCAGTCTGCAAAGGTTCGGACCATCCTGAATGCCTGTGAGTCCTTAATGGAGGGTACGAGCAATCCTTCTCAGGAGCTGTTATGCAGTTAAAGTCACCACCCATGATGGTTGAATGGACAAGATAAGGGGCTAGAGGACCCAATAATCCTGTCAGGAAGACGCCCCACACTAATTGGAGGCATATACATACACCAGTACTATGTCCCGGCCTACCATGTGGCACTTCACTATCACAAACCTGCCCTCTGGATGTATTAGATCTCTTGTGTGCTGGAAAGGTACCCCCACTCAGATCCAAACCAGTGCATCCCTTGTATAAGCTGAATAAGTTGTGTATTATGCCTGGCCTCTCCATCTGTGCTGCAGCTCTGCTCCTTCTTTAACTGTTAGGTGTTTTTCCTGTAGGAGTGTGATATGAATACCCCTTCTGTTTAAATAAGAAAACACTTAATAACATTTCAACATTGTGTGCATACCTATGATGTTCCAAGAAAGGAACTTGTAAGTCATGGGGGCAGCCATATGTCTGTTGGATAGACCCTCTGAACCCCCACCCCCTGGTAGCAACATAACCACTACACACTGGTACACCAAAAGAGATCATGTACAAATAATTCAAAAGGTTACAACTCATAGGTCCCTAAATACCGAAGTATCATCACAACTCCCACTCCTCAGGAAAAGTAGGCAATGCCCCATCTAAACAGTCAATCGGACCACAATTACTCTTGGAGTACCAATGTGCCACACTACTGAAGGGGTTAAGCCAATCAACCGGGTCAATCAACCCAAAACTCATTAAGAGAAGCAATGCCCCCTGGCAGAGAGGAAGTAAGTGTTCATTTCCCTCCCTCTCCGCGTTTTTAATTGGACAATTACTCAAAACAAGCTCTCCTGAGGTTACTAACTTGTCGGCTGCATCATAGGATTTCATTCAATGTTCCAGGGGTCACCATAGGCAACTCAAAGCTCGAGCCCCTAGAGATACTGGAACTACGGTCAAGTCATAGTCTCCTGCACCCCCATCAACTACTGGTGATGGGGGTCCCCTTCCACTGCCGCTCATTGATGCTACTGCTCCCATTACTTTCTGTCTCTCTTGTTATACTTTGGCCTTGGACTAAGTGGCTGAGATGTGGGACTTGGTCCTGTGCCAAAATCTGGCCTGTTCAGGGAGTCCTGGTTGGAACCTGGTTGAGGATGTTGGTCAGTTCAACTCCTGGTCTCTTGTGGGGTCTGGAAAAATCTGGGGCCTTTGGAAGTCACCACTCTGAGGTGGGCCGGGAACCTCATTGCATATAGGATTCTCAGCTGTCTGACTTTTTTCTTCGCTTCTAATAAAGCAGATTGATGCTGTCACACCTCCCCCAAGAACCCGGAAAGATTTTCACTTCGCCGTTTTCCACTGAGAGTTCTCCCTTGTGCCTGACCTCGGCCAAGACACGATTGGGGTTTTCATAATAGAGCAACCTGGCCACAACAGGACACAGTTGGGCCCCTGGCAGCGGAGGACTCTACGGCTCCTTGTGCGCTCATTCCAGAGCAAAAAAACGGGAAGAAACCCTCCATCGCCACCACCCCCTGCATCTATTTCTCCAAATAGGCCATCATGTTGCTCCCTTCAACTCTCTCAGGTAGGCCCACCACTGTTATGTTTCGGCATAACCTAATTTCAGCATCTTCCACCCTCAGTTCGAGCCTTCAAACGTTTGCTTCCATGGTGGCGAGTCACTCATTCACAGATGTTAAAGCTGGGGGCATTTCAGCGAATTCTCTCTCCACCATGGTAACTCACTCTGTTAAACTGTGGTGGCCATCCAGCAAGAGCCCCAGGTCTGGTCCCAGGGTGCCTATGTTGGTTTTTAATACCACCAGAGAAGTTGTTATTGCCTGTAGAATGTCCTGGAGTGTGGGGCCTCCAGTAGATTCGTGCTGCTGAGGTTGGTTTTCATTTTCTCTTGGGGATTCAGTAGTTTCCCCCCGTCGGTGAACCACCCGCCTCCTGATCCTTAATTTATGTAACCTTACCCATAATTACAGAAGAGTAAGTGAGGCCTACAGCTGTGCGTGATGTGCACTGTGTTCCTATGGAGCCATTGGAACCAGCTTGTCTTGTGGGAATGCACAACCTGATTTCTCTGAGCTTCACCACTGCCCAGGATTCCACTATCCATGTAGGAATCAGTGCATTAGAGTCCCCAGCCTCTCGCTGCTTCTGTCTGCCACCCGGGACAAGGACAGGGTGGTGAGCTGCTGGAGGAGATGGAGGGGGTAGTGTCTGTCGAGGTCTTGTCCTAGGTCAGAAGAACCAAAATCCACGGGAGCGAAGATTATGTCTTTCCACTCACGCAGAGTATAGCCACCTCTAGCCACTAGGCACACTGAAGGTAGACTAATACCCCTAGGGAGTGAAGAGACCAGGAAGGACCACCAGAGACTTCTTGAGGAGTTGGGAGAGTTTGAAGTCGGGCACCCCTGTAGAGGACAGAAGACACTACAGTTAAGAAAAGGGCAGCAGAACAGACATAATCATAGGACAGCATTTCATAATAAACACTCAGAATGTATGCTTTCCCGTACTCACTTTTGAATAGTCAGCTTCAGGGTTAAAGCAGGTCTCTCCATAAAAAGTACCAAAAATGAATGTAGTAGAAGTTATAATAAATACTCTCCGTGAGTGATTTGAGCTTGCAGTTCACTGCAAAAGCCTGCCTCGTTAATAGTCCACAAAACAGGAATAAGGGTAAATGCGGCAGGCCAAGAGGCAAATACAAACAAACAAAATGGTTTCCAAAACAAAGCGAGAAGTCAGTGAGCCTCCCAATAATGTTTCACAGAAAGCAGCCTCCTTATGCCGGTAGTCGCGAGCGGGATCAAAAGGATACAATGTTTCAGTTGAACTCCGCCCGCTCGCATTCAAAGAAAATAGAAAGGAACCGTTGCTCGCGATCCCGCGAAAACAACAACAAGCATTTGCAATGCAACGTTATCGCCTTTGCAAAAGTTAGAGCTATTGGCATTGTAAATGACAACATTTTTATTTATGTGTTGGTTTTGAAAACAGATAAATAAATGGCATTGTCATTTACAATGTCAATAGCTTAATCTCTCGCAAATGTGAGACCTATTGCATTTGCACCCACACACACACAGAGCCCCCCACACACACCGCCCCCCCCACACACAGCGCCCCCCACACACACACACACACACACAGAGCCCCCCACACACACACCCACACAGAGCCCCTCCACACACAGAGAGCCACACACACACAGATCCACACACACAGAGCCACACACACACACACACAGAGCCACACACACACACACAGAGCCATACACATACACACAGAGCCCTACACACACAGAGCCTCACACACACACAGAGCCACACACTAGGCTCAACAGGGGCACGCCGGCCTAACACTAACCACCCCTACATAAACGTACACAGCACTCCAACCCAACATATGCTCTTCTGGTAGAGAAGAAGATCGAGAGGGACTGGTACTAACCGGTCTGCACTGCAAACAAAGACAGTGATTACTTGGATCTGGAACAAGTTGAGACTCTAACTGGCGTAGGTGGCACCGTCACCGATCCACACTGCAGGACAAGAGGAGGAGATGCACCGAGGGCCGGCGGGTCACAACAAACCACAGGAGGAGGGGTCGCAAGACTCAGGAGGCTCCCTTGCCAATACACACTGCAGGACAACCGAAATACAATCTATTGCGGAGGTCTGTGGGGCGGGAGGCATCGCCGGGATCTTATAGGACAAAGAAGCCATTGATAACAGACCAGAGGATGAATTACAAGACCACGGTGAGAAACTGAAAGAACAAGCTGCTAACACATGCGAAGAGACTCCGCAAACGATCTACTAAGATCGCGGCCTAGGAGTCTCGCCGACACCATGAGAAGTTAAAGGAGACGAAAGGCGGCACCACTGCTAACAAGCAGTGATCCCCTAAGAACTGAATATAGGGCCATGAAAATTAGGTTTATTGCAGGACAAAGAGGCCACTGTCGAGCAGCTGGGTACTGGCGGTCGTGAGTGCAACAGAACATAAAGTGTCAATGTGTTCACATTTTATGGGGCCCTACAGGGGAAAGGACAGCTTTCAGAATCACATTTATGATTCCTGCTTAGTGCCCCCTCCCCCATCGCTGCCAGGTTTATTCTCCGCGTCACCCCGGTGACAGGCAGGCCCCAGAGCACACACACTGGTGCACACGTGTGCGGTCCCACATCCCTCGTACTGATCCCCTCCCCTGCGCAGCTCAGCCTCTTCCCCCGCCGCTCACCATCGCCCTTAATGCCGGTACCAAGCAGCAGCTGCTATGCACAGGGCGCCCGCTGGCTGCGGCCACCATTTTCTTGAGATCACTGAGACAGCAGCAGCCGCGTTTGTGCCATCTGTTCGGATGATGTTCCTTCTCCCTCCACAGTGGGCAAACGAAGCCTGCGCGTGAGCATCTGGGCGCGTCCTTGACATACCTCAAGGTTCATGTCCAGGATTCAGACATATGAGCATCCTATGGCACATGACTCATTCATGGCCACTTAAATGCATTACACCACTTTGCCAAATAGGATGAAGTCAAATATTTGTATACTAAAGTGGGTCACTGATGGGTGTGCCTGGTTTAAAAATCTAGGCACAGCAGATCTTGCGCGCAGCTCCAGGGTCGCGGGGAAACGCCCACCAGCAATCAGCTGGCCCGCGGACCCCTCTGCTCACGGGTAGCTGGGTCTGGCGGCCTCACGCCCGGCAACACAGTACACTGTAAACATTACACAAAAACAGCGGCAAACAAGGGATCAAAGAATGTAAACAACAGTCAAAAACATGCCTCCCAGTCTGAAAAGGACAGGGCTTAGATAGAAAGAAGAACGTCACTAGGACCTCTTCTCCAATGGCTGGCCACCGTTTAGGAGACCAGCCAATGGAGAAGAGGGGCAGGGCTTAACCTCGCTAGGGATGTTCTCCTCTATCTCATTAAATCTCGCCAGCGAGACTGCGCAAGCGCAGCAATCGCAGGCTGAGACCTAAAAAGGAAAAAAGTACCAAGGTAGGAGCGCTCCTAGAGCTCTGCCTGCCACGGGCGTTATAAAGCCGGGCAGTTAAACAGAGAGCAAATTAAAAAAAGGGGTAACAAAGAATATACAGCGCAGTGCGCACTTTGTACAAAAAAAAAGAGAAAAGCGGGTTCCAGCGCGTCCTCGCGCTATCGGTAATCAGGGAGATTGAGAGAGGGCTCCCGCGCAACCCAAATAAAATAAAAAAGGAGTTGATCAGGGACAAACAAACCTCCACAGGAGTGTGGACCAAATGGATTCCAGCAACACAGCAGCACCATGTCAAGAAGATTCCAAACAGGTTCAAAGGGGCAGGCAGGGTGTGTTCCTTGATGAGAGGAAAGCCAAGCACCTGAGAAAGGGAGCAGGCTGCTTATATGCTGTGGTAGTCACCTGATCTAGCAAAGTGCAGCATGGGAAAGCACACAGCCTGGCACCCGTCGCTATGCATTATGGGGATGGTAGTCTTTGGCTGCTATTCAGCAGAGACAAAGTACAGGAAGCCTGGTGGTTAACAGTGTGTCTTCCTCCTGCCAACTGCTTTAAGTGTAAGTACTGTGTGATTTCAGCAGTCCCAAAGGGTTACTTGGCATGGTGTCTTAGCAGGGGCCTCTTTCCATTCTGGTCTTCACTATCTTTTGCACTGTGGCAAATGCGCTTCAAATTCTGCTATTATCAGAGGGACTCAGGGCCCGATGTAGGTCGGTCAGTAACGGCAGAAAATCGGTATTTTTGGCCGTTACCGACCGGTATCGAGCCCTCGGGATGTATCAGTCCCAAAACCGGCCGAATCGTTGAATATACCGAATCGGAAAAGTTACCGATTCGTTAGAATACCGAATCGGAAATTACCCCGAATCGGCAAATATACTGATTCGGTAACAAACCGAATCGGTAAAAAATATGGAATCGGAAAATTCACCGATTCGGTAGAATACCGAATCGGAAAAACACAGAATCGGAAAAAAAATACCGAATCGGTAAATTTATCGATTCGGTAAAATTACCGAATCGGTATAAAACCGATTCTGTGTGCAAAACTGAAGATTGAGATGTAGGAAAGCTCTGAAATACCGATTTAGCGTCAAATTCGGTATTTAAGATTCGGTATTTACCATAGATTGGAATCAGGTGGTAACCAGGTGCAACCTATAAAAAAGGACCCAAAATGCATTTCTGCTTGCACCATGGCAGCTTTTTATGTCATAGCAAGACGGCTACGGCTACAGCAGGATGGAGAGAGGGAATGGCAGAGAGAGGAGCAGGTGTATAGAGAGTGTATCACCCTGTTCATGCAGACAGAAGCAGAGATCCTACAGAGGTGCAGGCTGGACCCAGAGACCATCTTAGAGCTCATTAGGGACCTCAAAACCCTGTTGCAGCACCCCACCCCAAGGGCACACGCAATCCCAGTGCACGTGCAGGTGCTATGCAGCCTACACCTGCTTGCGTCTGGCAGCTATCAAAGTGCAGTAGCTGCGGTAGGAGGGGTGAGCCAAAGCTGCCTGTCCCGGTTCTTCCACAAGTTCCTAGACGCCATGATACAAAGGATGGACCAATACATTTCCTTCTCTGCAACCCATGCAGAACTGGTACAGACAAAAGCAGACTTCTGCCAGATGGCAAGATTCCCCCACATCATTGGCTGCATAGATGGCACACACATTCCGATTTGTCCCCCTGCTGACACGGAATACATATACCGTAATCGGAAGTCAACGCACACCATAAATGTGCAGGTGATTTGTAATGCCAAGTGTGTAATCACTGACGTGGTAGCAAAATTTCCAGGGAGTACCCATGACTCCTACATCTTTCAAAATAGCGGAATTTATGCACGGCTGACGGCAGGGGAATTCGGTGAAGGATACCTCCTAGGTAAGACACAGTGTCAGACCCCCATAACCTAAATAGCAGTGTGAAGTACATGTATGCATGTGAGTAATGTTACCCCTTTTTCTTCTAGGCGACAGTGCATATGCCCTCCGCTCATTCATTCTCACCCCCTACCTCAACCCCTCAACACCCAGCCAAAGGAGGTATAACCGTGCGCACAAAAGCACAAGGAATGTAGTAGAACGGACCTTCGGCATCTGGAAAAGCAGGTTCAGATGCCTGCACAAGAGCGGAGGTGCAAGACAATATACCCCCATCACCTGCTGCAAGATGATTGCTGTATGTGCAATGTTGCACAACCTTGTGGTCAAGAAGGGCACAGAGGTAGAGTTGTCTGACTACGAGGACCCTGACGATGACATAGCTGTGCCACTAACACAACCTGCTGGAGTGTCTACACCAAGTGATGGGAGGTACAGACGTGAGGAGATAACAGACAACTATTTCTGAGTGAGTACAGATGCACAGACACGTTGTGAATGTGAAGAAATGCCATTTTTAATTTTCGGTATAATGTCACAGCACTGATGTGCAACAAATGAAAAAAAAAAATGTGGTCAGGAAATGGGCCGGGTTGTCTCACCCACACTGGCAGTCTCATTTCTTGCTACGCTTTGCACACCCACTGGGATGCGCCTCCCCCCCTTCTGCATGTCCGGCTGCCTCTGCCGAGCGCCTGGTGCTCCGGCGCGGCTCGGACACTGCGCTGGCAGGACTGCTGCGGCTGCTGCTGTCCCCAGCCTCTGCCACGTCCAGGGCAGGATTCACAACAGTGTTAGAAATAATTAGTGCCTCCATGGCACTGGTGATGCGGGCCATGCCCCTGGTCATCTCAGCAGTGTTATTAGTGAGGCACTCCTCCATATTTGCCCCTCGGCGGCATAGCAGGGCTGTTGATGCCGCAAGCCTGTTAATTGCCCGGTTCTGTACTCGGGCATCCCTGCGCCGTATGTGCTCATGTTGGTCCAACTTTGCACACAGCTGTGTCATGGCAGTTGTCATTCTGCCCATACCTGTGGCTATTTCCCGGTTGGTTGCAACTAAGTCAACAATCCCCTTTGTCAACTCCCCCATCTGCAGGTTGTGCTGTCGCAATTGGCGGTGACAAGCAAGGATGGATTTGGCCTGCATCCACTGTATCCGGACCATGCTCCCCTCTAGCCCTTGGAAGACGCTGCCCTCCCATGATGGAATAGCACTGCCACTGCTGGAAGTGCGTGGACGGCGGCGTTCGGTGCTGGTCTGCTGTATGGGCTGCTGTGCCACAGGTGTGACAGGTGTGGGATCTGGTGCCTGACCCGCATCTCCCTCCATGATGGACAATGGGGCTACATTAATCCTCCTGGCTGCAGCTGTGGCAGGTGCTGGCTGGTACTGTGTGGGTGTGTCCTCTGGGGAGAACTGGAGTGTTGGGGATTGCGACAATTCGGGGGAGTGGGGAAACAAGAGGGAATGTCCTGAGTCATCCTCAATTGCAGTCTCGCTGCTGTCCTCCACCTCCTGCGACTCAGCCATGCTGCTTGGCCCTGCCACCGCACTGTCTGCTGTTGCTGGTGCTGAGGCTTGTGCAGCTGCTGCTCCACTACCTGATGGTGGCCCTAGGAATAAAGTAGCATTTGTCAACTGAGTGGAAATGTCTTCCTGTCACTACAATAAATGCATTGCACATGTCAAGTTCATTACTCAGATTATTTCTTAAGGTGCATTGCAGTGTCATGTGCACTGTAAAATGTTCCTACATTAGCTGGCTACATTTCCCATCATGCATTGCACATTTATATTGCTAGCAGTACTGGACTGGGGTTTGGCTGTACATGGGGGCCAATGGGGAGGTGTCTGGTAGGGTGTGTCATGCTGTGCATGCTTCTTACCTTTAGCTTTGGCTCTGGCTGAGCTGTCCAGGTCCCCAACTCCGACCACACTCTCCCTCTCGATAGTTGTCGATACCAGTTCCTCCAGTTCAGTGAGGGGGGGCGCGGGGTTCCTGCCGCCACCGGTCAGTCCTGCCTGCTTGCTGATCTCCGCCAGTTTCCTCTTGGTGAGGCTCCTGATGTCATAGAACCTCTTCTTGAGGTCATTCATGGACCTGGGGGTCACACCAACTGCATTCACCCTCTCGCTGATGGCACTCCACAGGTTCTTCTTCGTTGACTCTGGGACTGAGAGGGACAGCCTCCCATACAGCTGCCTGTGTACCATCACCACCTCCTCCACCAATACTTTCAGCTCCAAGCTGCTGAACTTGACCTTTCTCTTCCTGTCAGCCTTCTGGCTCTCAGAGCTGCTTGCCATTTTGACTGTGTACACAGTACTCCCAAAACTCTCTCTGCTGCTCACTCTCCCTGTTCAGCTCTGGCTTCCTTTCCAGAAAGTTCTGCTGAGTTGCACCTGCATGGGTAGCCACTCCCTGCTAGGGTGGGGGAGGGTGCTTCCACCTCATTGGCTGCTTTCATTAGTTTCACTTCCTTGTTTGCCGATCACGTGTTTGCCGATTCGGTATTTACCGATTCGGTATTTACCGATTCGGGAAATACCGATTCGGGAAATACCGATTCGGGAAATACCGAATCGGTTTTGACAATGCTTTCCTATGGGCCTTTGGCCCATACGGTTGTATTGCCATTACCGATTCGGTATCTACCGATTGGGTATCTACCGATTCGGGAAATACCGATTCGGGACATACCGAATCGGGAAATACCGATTCGAGTGTAACCGAATCGGTAAGTGTAGAAACACGATACCGATTGTTACCGAATCGGTATTTTTACGATTTTTTTTCTCTACATATCATTTACCGATTTCAGAATACCGATTCGGTATGAATCGGTATTTTAAAATCGGTAAATGACTTTTACCTACATCGGGCCCTCAGTTCCCTTAATGTCCCCCATGCGTTTGGCTGCAGGGATATATTTATCATCGCTGATCATGCATACAGCTCCTCCATTACACTCCCACCCTGTAGTAAAGTTAGGCACCTCTTACTCATGCCTTATGGAGTCTTAACTTCCCACACTGAGGCCTACAGAGTCTGCGCCCTTCGCTTCAGACCATTTTCTGAGGCGGTTGATGTCCACGCTGAATTGAGCTCACAGTGGTGTCCCCTGCTCTGGACTCCTCCCCTGGGAGGTCCATGGTCAAGACCAGGCCCTCAGCTACTGGAGCAGGGTGGTAGCTCTTCAGCCATTACTCAAGCGTGTCCCTCCATTCCTCATTCTGGGGGGCCAGCACTGCCTTGACAGTCCCAGAGATGGCAGCTCTGCCAAGTGCAGGTGCCTCATTGCTGATTTTGACCCAGGGGTACCTCCAGCTCACTTCGCCACCCTGGGCTGGCTGCGCTGCTGGCAATCGCTAGCTGAAGGTAGCACCCACCCATTACTCCTCACTAAATCCAGCCTGCAGCTTTGGGTCTGCTGCTATTTCCACCCAGTCCAGCTCTCTGCTGTCTTATCTCCAATGCGGGCCCCCTTTCCATCTGCTCTGTGACACTTATGGGGGTCCCAGGCACTGGACCGTTGGCGCAGCTTGGCAACTATCCTGCTATCACCCCTGTCACGCTGGCATCATGGCCAGTTGAGCAATGGTTTGCCTGCCAGGGCAAGCCCAGTTGCCTGCAGTGCCTACAATAATTCCTGTAATTGCTCATTTAGTTATCGGCAAAATTCCCACTAACCGTGAGGAAATTCCATTTTGGATCGCCCAAAATAATTAGACCAAATTGAAGCTGGATTTCCCCCTACGGGCTCAGGGGGCTATAACCACTCCAAAAAACCACACAGATGGGCAGCTGTGCTGAGTACGGGTACGCTACTGCCGATCATGGCCCGGGGCACCATTGGCTCAGTTTACCATGCTGACTGGGCTACGCTGCTGGCAGTCACTTACAGATGGTAGTGCCCCCGTACAGCTCCACTCACTATTTGGCAAGCCAATTCAGGGCAGCTTCAATCACTGCTGCTGTCCTCTGCCTAAACAATTCTCTCCCCTCCCTTGAGCTTATTTAGCTCTACTTCTTTGGCCCACCGACTCTGGCCCATGACACACCTATGTTCTGGTCTGCAGCTCTCAGGGGGAGTCAGCTCGCTTCCTCCATGTCCAGCTGTACAATACAGCCCAAATACCTTCAGTGGCAATCGGCTCAATTGGCTCCAGGAATTGCGGCTGGTTAGGCTTTGGCTGGGGCCCATCTCCAGCCTCTCGCTAAATCATGCCCCCATCTTGGAGCCATGGTCATGCAGCTCTGCTGCAATTTATCTGCGGCTGCTAGTCACCACATAATTCCTTCATCCATCGCTCTGACTTACATCGCGGGCCTCAGGGACTTTTTTGCAATATGCTGGTGTACTCTTGAGTTGGTTTTCTGTATCAGGATGGTGCTGGATAGGGCTTCACCACAGACGCACTGCTGCTTGCTGCCTCCTCCATTGGTGCGACCCCAGCTCTGCTGCTGTTGTTGTCAAACTTTAGGCCGGTCAGAGGGTTTGAACCCTCTGAGGGTAACACCCGTGCTTATAGCGTTTAAAGGTATGATTTTAATATTTATTTATTTCCCGAATCTGACCTCCCGCAGAGTGTCTAGTTCGGATTTCATGTGATTCATCTCGTCATCAGCATGAGATCCAAACAATGTGTTCCCTGAAAACAGGAGATTCAAAATCTTGTGTTGTGCCTCTGGTTTAAGTCCTGTGAGTTTGAGCCAAGAGAAGCAACATAAGGTCAAACCGTGACAGTATCCATTGGCTGCTTGAAGGGAGTTATCTGCTGTAGCACTTATGACTTGGTTGGAAACCACCATTCTTTCATTTATGATCCCTTTGAAATTTTCATGACTGTAGACCACCTATGAACTGATGAAGTGAGCCCCAGAGCAACCCACAGTACCTTGTGAGGACTGCAGAAGCGCTTTTTACTTTTATAGGTGTGCCTTGAGTTCCCTGTGGGGCCCACTGTTGTTCTTACCTAGCTTTACCTAAGTGTAGGTTGTAGGCCTATTTTGCTTTGCACATAAAGTAACACATTTGTTTTTGTGACACAATAATATTTTAGAAATAGGCTCCACATGGTTTTGTTATTCAGCATTTCTTCCTGGGACTCAGTCTGTACATTTCGTACAAGGGCAAACAACATTGTGCCCTGATTTTCTCTGTGATCGGTCACAAGCTCCTTCAAACACACTGACATACAAAGAAATCCAGCTGCTGCAAATTGGGGTGGCGTAGTGGGAAAAAGAACGATGGATTTAACCCAGGTCTTTTGACTGGGGGAGAATGTTTGTATTGTCAGCATTCCGTCCATCATTTGTTTGCTGTAACACTTTTCGCCCTAAGTGGGATGGGTATTCCCAGACGTGGGTCCCTTGCTCACTGTGCCACTGGATTCAAGCTAGCCTGGCTGAAGAAGGGTGACATACCCTGAAACCGGTCCCAGGATGCTTGTTTCCGGCCCAGGGAGGACCTGGCCTGGCAGTTCGGTCTGGACTGTTCCCATGGGGCACAGGGTCAAGACTGATTTGCGAATGGCTGGGTCCAAACTGGGGTGGCATAGTGGGCAAAAGAACGATGGATATAACCCAGATCTTTTGACTGGGGGAGAATGTTTGCATTGTCAGCATTCTGTCCACCATTTGTTTGCTTTAACACTTTTCGCCCTAAGTGGGATGGGTATTCCCAGACGTGGGCCCTTGCTCACTGTGCCACTGGGTTCAAGCTAGCCTGGCTGAAGAAGGGTGACATACCCTGAAACCGGTCTCAGGATGCTTGTTTCCGGTCCAAGGAAGACCTGGCCTGGCAGTTGGGTTTGGACTGTTCACATGAGGCACAGGGTCAAGATTGATTTGCATATGACTGGGTCCAAACTGGGGTGACATAGTGGGCAAAAGAACGATGGACTTAACCCAGATCTTTTGACTGGGAGAGAATGTTAGGATTGTCAGCATTCCGTCCATCATTTGTTTGCTGTAACACTTTTTGGCCTAAGTGGGATGGGTATTCCCAGACGTGGGTCCCTTGCTCACTGTGCCACTGGATTCAAGCTATTTTATACAATAGAAAATGGTATAAAAGGAACAAATACAGCACAATTTATGAGAAGAGCACATTTAATTACCCTCTCCAAAATTCATATTATTTTAGGAAATGTATCAAAACATTTCATAACACACATGCGCAGAGGCACCTAATCAATGAAATAAACACAAAAATGACATGTATCACAACATTCCATAGAGGGACAGAAAAAATCTACATGTACAAATAAACATAATACAATAACCCTACAAAAATAATTCTCACTAGTGTCCCCCTTACAATTTAGGGTAAACCACTTAGAGGTAGTCCGGGTGGCACACCTAGGGTGAAATGAATTAATGGACCTAATTCTAGTGTGGCACCGTACTTATATAGAGATTGTTCAAATTACAACAACTGCTCCGTAGAAATTGTGGAGCCTTCTTCAATACACACAGGTTCAACAGCAATAGGCAATATATGTGACAAAAATAATGGCAGGGCAGCATAAATCCGACACAAAATTCGCAGATGTCCATTGCTCACTGTGCCACTGGATTCAAGCTAGCCTGGCTGAAGAAGGGTGACATACCCTGAAACCAGGAGGACCTGGCCTGGCAGTTGGGTCTGGACTGTTCCCATGGGACACAGGGTCAATACTGATTTGGATATGGCTTGGTCCAAACTGGGGTGGCGTAGTGGGCAAAAGAACAACAGATTTAACCCAGATCTTTTGACTGTTGGAGAATGTTTGCATTGTCAGCATTCCGTCCATCATTTGTTTGCTGTAACACTTTTCGCCCTAAGTGGAATCGGTATTCCCAGACGTGGGTCCCTTGCTCACTGTGCCACTGCGTTCAAGCTAGCATGGCTGAAGAAGGGTGACATACCCTGAAACCGGTCCTAGGATGCTTGTTTCCGGACCAGGGAGGACCTGGCCTGGCAGTTCGGTCTGAACTGTTCCCATGGGGCACAGGGTAAAGACTGATTTGCATATGGCTAGGTCCAAACTGTGGTGGCGTAGTGGGCAAAAGAATGATGGATTTAACCCAGATCTTTTGACAGGGGGAGAATTTTGCATTTTCAGCATTCCGTCCATCATTTTATTTCTGTAACACTTTTCGCCCTAAGTGGGATGGGTATTCCCAGACGTGGGTCTCTTGCTCACTGTGCCACTGGATTCAAGCTAGCCTCCTGAAGAAGGGTGACATGCCCTGAAACCGGTCCCAGGATGCATATTTCCAGTCCAGGAAGGACCTGGCCTGGCAGTTTGGTCTGGACTGTTCCCATGGAGCACAGGTTCAAGACTGATTTGCATATGGTGGGGTCCATACTGTGGTGGCGTAGTGGGCAAAAGAATGATGGATTTAACCCAGATCTTTTGACAGGGGGAGAATGTTTGCATTGTCAGCATTCCGTCCATCATTCGTTTGCTGTAACACTTTTCGCCCTAAGTGGGATGGGCATTCTCAGACGCGTGTCTCTTGCTCACTGTGCCACTGGATTCAAGCTAGCCTCCTGAAGAAGGGTGACATACCCTGAAACCGGTCCCAGGATGTATGTTTCCAGTCCAGGGAGGACCTGGCCTGGCAGTTCGGTCTGGACTGTTCCCATGGGGCACATGGTCAAGACTGATTTGCATATGGCTGGGTCCAAACTGGGGTGGGGTAGTGGGCAACAGAACAATGGATTTAACCCAGATCTTTTGAGTGGGGGAGAATGTTTGCATTGTCAGCATTCTGTCCATCATTTGCTTGCTGTAACAGTTTTCTAGCATGGTATTTCTTATCATATATGCTGAGACTTGTAGTTTGAAAACAGAGAGGAGGCTTTCTAGCAGAGGAAAGGTTCTGCGATGAGCAAATGAGCGCTCCATGATCTGAGGTGCAGACCAGCTAACGGATAATGCCAGGTATGTGGCCCGGTTCTAGTCCCAGAGATCTCTGATATAGCACTATGCTCATGTAGGGAGGTTAAGCTTAGGCAAATATTTCATTCGCCATGAGGGGACTTTCATTGTAAACAGTTTATTAGTAATCCCAAGTACTCTGCTCAGTTGCATATGTTTTCTGATTGCTCCCAGTTGCTTCATGATAGAGCACAATAGTTTCAATAAATGTAGTAAACTTTCCTTGTGTTTTTCTTTTAGTTATTATGAACATGCATGAGTGGGAGAATGAAAGGTGTTGACATATTACAGCGGTCCCCCATAGGGCCTAAAGTGTTGTATTCTAGGGTGCCAACATACCTGTTCCTCTGGGTAGGTTAAGACGGCATGTAAGGCACTATGAGCTAGTCAGGATTTGGGGCCACAGGTACTGATGTGGTACGGTGACTCATCCCTACATACTGACATTCTGTGATCCTAGGCATAGTTCTGTTTCCAAACAGAATTCTTGCAACATTGCACCACCAACGTTTGGTATGGTACTTATTAATAGCTCTTATGAGTAGAGCTTGTGCGTGCCCATAATACCCTTACACCTACCACTGGAGACATCCGTGGTGTTGGGGATTAATCCTCCACAATGTTTTAGGAAGTACCTAATTCTGTTGGTTTTTTCAAGCTTGAAAGTTTAAAAGGACAAAACCCACTTTGTGCTACACAGTGTTTTCATTGCTGTTTTAATCACAGCACAGCCACAACCTATTGCAATAGCTGCTAATTGCAGACCTGCTGTCCATGCACATGTTACTGCACATGGCCTTACTAATGCAGGTGGTGAGTTTATTTTCGTGGTTGAAGCCCACAATGGCTATCGCTTTGAAATCGCTTATTCTTTGGTCAATTTTCCAGCTGTGGCTGCTTATACAAACACATTTCATGAATACACAATTCCCCCAACACCAATCACAATTAGAGCTTATGTGCTCTTAGAAATACCACTTTTGCATTGGAAACACACTACTTGGCTCTGTAGCATCCTACCACATGTACTTGCACCAGGACGTATAGGTCCCCTAAGTAATGAAGGGGGGACTTGGCCAGCTTTAGCTGGATACATACCATACCCTGATTATACAAATATTACGGCTCAACAGCTACAACCATTGTATGTTAGTTTAGTTAGCCTTTATACACGCTTGACTCAATATGTTTTGCGCACATTTTAGGCTCTTTGAGCAAGGGTTGGCCTGCCAGGGCAAGCTCAGTTGCCTGAAGTGCCTACAACAAGTCCTGTAATTGTTCATTCAGTTATCGGCAAAATTCCCACTAACCGTGAGGAAATTACATTTTGCATCGACCGAAAAAAACCAGACCAAATTGAAGCTGTGTTTTCCACTTAACGGCCCACAAGGTAAGCACTGGATTCTGACTATGTGCTTGCCCCATTGAATGGTCCCCTATAGGTGACCAACTCTTGAGGGACAGTACTTGCACTGTAATCAGGCGTTGTAGCACAACCGGGCGGCACTCGGCCACCCGGTTGGGACCCCAATGATGAAGTATGACACCAACCAGGTTGGTGTGTGAGGGGTCGTTTATAGAAACCTAATGGTTTTCTTGGCACTGCAATTGCCTGTTGAATTGAAACATCATTTAGGCCATGAATGGCACTGGATTAAATTTCAAAATGTGTATTTTTTTTAGAGTTTTTCACTTTTTTTCCTGCAAACAGTGTACAGGTGGGGTAATTATATTTGATGCCTTTGGATGATGTGTGTTGTTATACCATTTCTTAGCCCAGTTAATGTCTTTGTTCCCCATGTCATGTGGCCAAGGGCCATTTTGTATAATCAGTGCCTATAGGCCTGCATGCCTTCTTTGTTGTGGCCATGCCTTCTTGCTTGCTGTTTGATCATGTGATCGGTGGCCATTTCATGTAGCCAGCCAGGGTGCTTTTGCCATAGGCCTGCATGTTTTCTTTGTTGTGGCCATGCCTCCTTGCTGGCTATTGATGTGTGACCATGTGGTCAGTGACCATATTGTGTAGGCAGACAGTGTGCTTTTGCCATAGACCTGCATGTTTTCTTTGTTGTGGTCATGCCTCCTTGCTTGCAGTTTGATCAGGGGGATGGTGGCCATTTTGTGTAGCCAGCCAGTGTGTTTTTGCCTTAGGTCTGTATGTCTTCTTTGTTCCCCATGTGTTCTTGCTGAGTGTGGTTGTTGATGACCATGTGGCACTGTCTGGCTGCGATTTTGTGCGCCAAGCCAGTGTGCTTTTGCCATAAGCTTGCATGGATGGATGAAATATCAGTTTAATAAATTAAATGCTTGTGGATAATTAATTTCACTTATTTCTATTACTTTATAAAACGTTTGTTTTACATTTTTTATTTATTTTTAATACTTTTTACATTCCTATATATTTAAAATAAATTTTAATTTTTTAATGTAAGATAAAAAAAATTATACAGTTTTTTATTTTTCCCATTTTCCTAACATCCGACAACAACACCGTGTCTGCTATTATTCCATTGTCACCTGCACCTCCCTTAGTGCCATGTCCCAACTTGATAAGGCAAACAGTTACATCTGGATGTTGTTGTTGTTGCTCTTTCTGACCCTTCCTGAGAGTATACCATGAAAGTTTATGTTGGTTTGGTTTTATGAATGGATATACTGTATTGTTATCACTAAATGATACTGTTTGCTTGAACTACTAATTGAACTGCAACAATGCCACAATCCACTGATGTTCTTCTTGCTTGCTTGCTTTTAGGTGCACAAGAGAAGAGACATGCACGATGTGACATGTGACTGCCTACACTTTTTAGCTTTTGAAGCTACGTGCCACTGCCAACTGACAGCTTCAAGATGGCTCCAAAGAAAGGTGTTGCCAGGAGTGTGGCCAGTGGGGAGGAGAAGAAGCAGATTTCCACCACTGGCGTGCTGACCAGAACCTTTTTAGGCAAACTTGTGCCTGCCGCACCGGCCTCCGGGAAGCAAGCTGAGTGCAGCACTCCTGCATCAACAGCACCACCCTAACATAAGCCCAGGACCATATCTGTCAGTGAGGCCCCCACTGCAATCATGTTGAGGCCGACGAGTAGTGACATTGAATTGAACTTTCCTCTTTTGCAAAGTAGTACACAATCATTTCAGGAAACAGAGCAAAGTGGACAGCAGCCGCAGCCAGCAGTAGTGCATTTGCCTATTGCTGGAGCAGAACAGGAGGTTGAGCTTCCTTCTAAGCAAGAACCTCCTATTTTATAATCATTGGCTACCAGATCCCCAGCAGGGAAGAGGAAGGGTACTACTCCACCACCCTCTCCAATCACCCCTTTTGATTATGACGATAGGGACATGGAGTGAACACCAGCAGAGTCCAGGAGACAACAGGAGAGGCAAGGTAAAATAAAAGTTCCTGAAAGACTTATACTTATGGAAGGGGATGTTGATGAGGATGATGATGTAGATGCAGTCATTGTGGAAGGTGAGACAAAGGAGTCTGACATTGATGTTCAACCTGCTTCAAGGGATGTAGCACTGGTAGCACCGCCAGCAACTCCCATATTTGCAAAGCCCCAACTGAAGCTTTCACCAACCCCTACCTCAGGAGAAGCAGAGAGGCAATCAATGACATGCCCACATACCTCCAGTTTTTTTTCAGGTATTGGCAGTGGATTGGTAAAAAAAGTACTCCTTCCCATTTTGAGAATTTTTAACAGTTAGCAAAGAGGGGGAGAGCATTACATTATGCAGCATTTGCAATACAAATGTTTGTCGTTTGCTGGAGCAGAACAGGAGGTTGAGCTTCCTTCTAAGCAAGAACCTCCTATTTTAAAATCATTGGCTACCAGATCCCCAGCAGGGAAGAGGAAGGGTACTACTCCACCACCCTCTCCAATCACCCCTTCTGATTATGATGATAGGGACATGGAGTGAACACCAGCAGAGTCCAGGAGACAACAGGAGAGGCAAGGTCATGCCAAGCAGTTTGTAGTGCAGACAGGTGCCTCTGAGCTGGGTATAGGAGCGATCCAATCCCAGACCAATGATGAAGGCCAAGACCAACCTGTTGCTTTTATAAGCCGAAGACTTCTCCCCAGGGAGCAGTGTTGGAGTCTATGCAATGGAGGTTTGCTGTTCCTCAACAGGGTGATACCCACCAATACCATGAAATATGGTATGGGAGTCAGGCACTGTTAAGAGAGGAGGGATCCGGGGGGTCCCACTCAGTCGGAACTAGGGTCCTCACACAGCCAGTGAGCTAGGTGTCATGGTTCATCATATAGCCCTGTTCCTCATTGGGTCGGCGCTGCAATACCCAACGGGCTCCCGTAAAGGGGCTCTTTATCGGAGATTTTTAGTTCCTTGCCGTATGATGAAGTGGGGGTGTGCGGCCCGTGAAGTGTAGATACAGTGAAGTGTGCGGTTAAAACAGGTCATATAATCCAAATAATCCTTTTATTCAGGTTGGTTATCCCCTTGACTAAAAATGTGTGGAGTGGCAGCTTTCCTGGCTACTAGGTTCAGTACAAGCTATGCTCATCTCCTAAGGTCAACATGTTTCTTGCCTATTGGTTTTAATAATCCATGGCAATTTGTTCAGGACCTACTCTATGTGAAGTGAATCTATCTACACTCAGTGGTGGGGCTGGTAGCTACCACAACTAGTCACTATGATAATGGTATTCAATAGTGCGGTTCATCAATCTAAAGAGAGGGATATTAAACCATATACAATTTAGTACCTTGATGTGGTCACATGGAGTACTTGCAGTGTTGGAGTGCCATTGAGAGGGAGGCCTTTACTGTGGTTTGGTCCCTGAAGAAGTTGAGACCATACTTGTTTGGTACTCACTTCCTAGTTCAAACTGATCACAGACCTCTCAGATGGTTAATGCAAATGAAAGGAGAAAATCCTAAACTGTTGATATGGTCCATCTCCCTAGAGGGAATGGACTTTGAAGTAGAACATTGGCCTGGGACTGCCCATGCCAATGCAGATGGACTTTCCAGGTTCTTCCACTTAGACAATGAAGACTCTCTAGGGAAGGGTTAATCTCATCATCTTTCGGTTTTTTTTGGGGGTGGGGGGGGTTGTGTGAGAAAGTGCCCTCTTTCTTGCATGGTATGCCTCCACGTTTTGCTGAATTGCCGATGTTCTTTGACTGAGTGTTTCCTGGGCTCCTGCTAATCAGGTACCCAGGGCCTATGTTCCTTCCCTAAAATTGCATTGAAGCCTAAACCCAATTGGCATCTCTGGTTACATGTCAGTCCCTGGTAAATGGTGCCACAGGTACCCAGGGCACTGTTGCCAGAGAAGGCCTCTAAGGGCTGCAGCACTTATATGGGCCACCCTTAGAGTCCCTGTACCCTGACACTCTCACACTGCCTTTGCAGGGTGCATGTCTTGGTGCAGTACAAAGTGAAGAGTCGACATGGCACACATCCCTGTGTGCCATGCCCACAAACCATTTCCCTGGCATACATCAGTCACCCCTGTATCTGGGTGCCATCTGCCAGTGGTGAGGGTACAAGTGTATGAGGCCTGTATCCCTACAGTGCCCAAGTCCATTCCTGTGGAGCAAAAACAGGGGTTATGTCCACATTACCCTCCCATACCTGGACAAGGAGCATCAAAAGATGAAAAAGTAGAACAAAATAGTATTGAGGGATAAATTCAATTTATAATTTTAGAACATGAAAAGATAAATTATCCTGTTCTATATAACTAAATATATAACAAATCACTTACAAAATTCTCAGGACATATAAACAAGTACAAAAAGGGAATGGCGCAAAACAAATATGTATAAAGAGAAAGCAAATTCACTATATACACAAATAACAATGCATTATATACAAATCACAAATACAATCTATACATTACATATATATACAAAACGTGTACCCATAGATAGATCTCATTGGATGACCTATCACACACTATATACACTCCTAAATTCGAGTGATATAACTCTATAATGGGGATCCCAATACGCCTGAGATGTAACTTCTCTCAATGCTCTCTTTTGCATAAGGCGCCTGACTATACAAACAAAGATAAACTAAGCAGGGACTCCTAATCACAAGGGTGTCGACGCTGTCGCGGTCGCGTTTCAGCCACTGGGGTCTTTATGGCATCATCAGGACAAGGGTACTGAAGACAAAAACACGCGACGCTGTCGCGGTCGCGTTTCAGCCACTGGGGTCTTTATGGCATCATCAGGACAAGGGTACTGAAGACAAAAACACGCGCTCATCCAAGAGGTGGTCACCCAGGGAACGAGGGCGAATTAGATCCACTGGGCACCAGCGCCCATAGAGCACTTAACGGGACAAGCCGATGTCCCTCAAGCAGTTATCCGGCTTCAGAAAAGGAAATTGGCAAATCCAAAACCGAGTTCGAGGCTACTGCACTCGCTCAAAAAACAGGTGTCCAACGTAAGTTAATGGTCCATCTACATGAGGAAACCGGGGAAGCACTTCCGCGTCTCGTGTTTTTGTCTTCAGTACCCTTGTCCTGATGATGCCATAAAGACCCCAGTGGCTGAAACGCGACCGCGACAGCGTCAACACCCTTGTGATTAGGAGTCCCTGCTTAGTTTATCTTTGTTTGTATAGTCAGGCGCCTTATGCAAAAGAGAGCTTTGAGAGAAGTTACATCTCAGGCATATTGGGATCTCCATTATAGAGTTATATCACTCGAATTTAGGAGTGTATATAGTGTGTGATAGGTCATCCAATGAGATCTATCTATGGGTACACGTTTTGTATATATATGTAATGTATAGATTGTATTTGTGATTTGTATATAATGCATTGTTATGTGTGTATATAGTGAATTTGCTTTCTCTTTATACATATTTGTTTTGCGCCATTCCCTTTTTGTACTTGTTTATATGTCCGCAGAATTTTGCAAGTCCATTCCTGGGCACTGTAACTGCAGTGCTGCCATTAAGAGTAAATGGTGCTGGGAGTTTGTCATTACGAACTCCACAACACCATAACGGCTACACTGAAAACTGGGAAGTTTGGTATTAAGCTTCTCAGTACATTAAACCAAACACTGATGCCAGTGTGGGATTTTATGTAAAATGCACAACAGAGAGATACTCCCTGAAACTCGACCAACTTTATTTTATTTTTATTTTATTTTAGAAGTTTTCTATAGAGCTGTCAAGACCCGAAGGTATCAGAGCACTTTACAGTGGGAGCAAAGTATATAATCAACAGAAACAAGACAAGTGAGCGATAGACAATGAACGAGTGACATAGTATAGAGCGGCATAATTGTCATGTAGAGCGTCTTTGGTTTCAAGGTTCTTAGGGGTCACATAGCTCTATGGTTGCTGTCTGTCCCGTGTTGTCCACCACCAAGGGAACGGGTAAGGAATAGGGATTTGAGTTGACTTTTGAATTCCACAAAGGAGGGTATGGTTCTGATGTGCGGAGGGATGGAATTCCAAATTTTGGGGGCGTTTCCAGTGAAAGAGCAGTCCGCTGTTCTTTTCCTTCTGGTTTTAGGTGGGATGAGTAGGAGGGAGCTAGAGCTTCTCAGATTTCTGGCTTGACCTGCCTTTTTGAGTTTTTTTGACAAGTAATTGGGTTTGCCTGTATGTAGGGCTTTGTGGGTTAGGCAGGCCGTTCTGAAGTTACTTTGCATTTCTACAGGAAGCCATTTGAGTTCTTTAAGTGCAGGTGAGGTATGATCAGATTTTTTTATGCCGGTGATCATTCTGGCTGCCGCATGTAATGTTGTTTTTATCGGTGCTAGATGCGATTTAGGAATTCCTGTTAGGACTGCGTTCTTATAGTCCAGTCTTGACCGTACAAGAGATTGTGTGGACAGTTTGAGATCCTTTATTGGAATATAGGGTTTGATTTGTTCAGAAGTCTAATGTTAAGGAATGCACTTTTGGCCGAGTTCTTAATGTGTTTCATCATGTTCAGTTTTGGGTCTAAGGTGATGCCTAGAGATTTGACAGAGTCTACTAGAGTAAGATTCCCTTTGAGCGACTTGATAACCTTTAACCATTCAGCGATTTGTGGGTTATCCTCCTTGTTCGAGATGAGGGGTGTCTCCGTCTTGTCTGGATTTAGTTTCAGGTGTTTGTTAGTCAGCCATTCTTGAACATCTTTCAAGACATCGTTTAATCTTTGGATGTCTTTGAGAGAGGTAGTTTCTAAATAGATCTGCGTATCGTCCGCGTAGAGGTGGAAGCTGTCAGATAGCAGGTCACCGCGCCTGCATAAACTACACTTCCCATCAACATTGGGCAAGAAACTACTGTTCCCAGAATCCCCGGCGGGAAGCAGGATATTACGGGGCGGAGCCTGACAGACAGGGCTCGTGATCCTGTTTTACGGAGGTAGCGGCTGCTCCTCTGTTGTCCTGTTGTTTCCTGCAGTCCTCGCTGTTCCTGCCTCAGGAGAAAGACGTTCTTGCCGGTATTGTTTTAAACGCGCTGGCCAGCGCGTTTGGTTTTGTTTTCTACTGGCAATCCACGTGTCTGCCTTGCCTCGCGGCTGCGAGGTAGAACTGTTCCCATATTGATTCCTGGGCTTGTCTATACACACGCTGTGATTTCTAACAGCGGTGTTGGTGCTGCTACGTTCTTAACTTATTTAAGTGGCAGAGTGCAGGGGGGGAGTGCGGACCTCCGCACTACCATCACGAATCAGTGACGTTGTTATTGCCTACTAAAGTGGATAACCAAATACCAAAGCGGATGACGGTAGTGAGGGAACTACATCATGCCGTGTTTGGTTTAACCTACGTGTAATACCTTGTAAAGGAGACTTTCACACTCTCATATCTAAGGAGGATTTGTGAACATTCAAGAGGGCTTGTCTATACACGCGCTGTGATTTCTAACAGCGGTGTTGGTGCTGCTACGTTCTTAACTTATTTAAGTGGCAGAGTGCAGGGGGGGAGTGCGGACCTCCGCACTACCATCACGAATCAGTGACGTTGTTATTGCCTACTAAAGTGGATAACCAAATACCAAAGCGGATGACGGTAGTGAGGGAACTACATCATGCCGTGTTTGGTTTAACCTACGTGTAATACCTTGTAAAGGAGACTTTCACACTCTCATATCTAAGGAGGATTTGTGAACATTCAAGAGGAGCTTTTACTTACTTCAGCACAAGCTGCTTATTTCTTTTGGTGCCATTATTTGATTGATAAGGAACTATTCTCTCAAAGCTTGCTGACAATTGGCTATGGGGTATGTTACTAGAGATAGCTAATGGTTTAGGCAGACTGTGGGCTATGCTTTATGATTTATACATTCTCTTGTGTTATACAGGATAGAAGGAAGGCTGAAGAAACAGCAGTTTGGTGTATGTACGCATTCCTTACAGGTGAATCTACCGGTTGCGGTTTAGTGAGACATTAATGAGTGTAGGGTTAAGACTTGTATTAACCTTTGTACTTTTGTCTTACAGTTTCTTTTTCCCTGCTGCCCCTTCCTGCTCCTCTTTATTCTTTCGGGTTTTTCCCCTTTTGGGGTTTTTTCCCTCGCCGTATCGTCTGAACACCCTGTGTTTATACTTCAGGGTGTTCGGAGGGTCCGGAGGTGGAGCATTGTTGCTGCATGCGGATCCTGCGGAGTGCAATCCTGACAGGATCACGAGCCCAAGAATTTCACTCTGCCCGATCCGTATGTAGAGACAATGGTGTCTATGGAGGATGTGTTACATGCCTTGGTCTTGGTACAGCAGGAGTTGGCCTCCTCTAAAGCAGAGACCGCTGCTTTACGGGAAAAGGTGGAACGCCTGAGTGGTAACCCTTTTAATGCTTCCGCCCCTTCTTCTAATGTTCAAGTCACTGTGCCTCCGCCCATTCCACTGGCTACTCCTGAAAGGTTCTCGGGGGACCCCCGTAAGGTACACGTATTTATGACTCAGGTCCTCATGCATTTCTCATGTAAACCCTCATCGTTCCCCACGAACCATTCGAGGGTGGCTTTCTTGATTTCTTATTTGGTGGGAGATGCGGCAGATTGGGCGGTACCTCTGGTTAAACGTGACGATGCCATTCTATCAGATTGGACAGCGTTTAAGACGGAATTCGAGAGGGTTTTTGACCGAAGAGCTACGACTTTCAGTGCTGATAGGGAGCTGTTAGCATTAAGACAAGGAAGAGGAGAATTGATCACGTATTTAACTGCTTTCAATAGATTAGTGGCCGAAGCCGAATGGCCGGAGGAAAAAAGGATGTCCCTCTTCTATCAGGGGTTACATGTTGACTTAAAAGACGTAGTGGCCCAGGTTGATCCTCAGCCTACTTCTTTTGTTGACATGGTGAATTTGGTGTTACGGTTGGATAGTCGTCTGTCTGACAGAGGGAGTAACAGGAGAAGATGGGAGAGAGGGTTTTATGGTGGGGACAAAAACCAGCGTAAAGCAACTGGGGGAACCGAAAACCCTCCTTCTGAACCAATGGAGATAGGTGCGCTCAGAGCACCCTTGTCAAGAGAAGAGAGGGAAGCAAGAAGAGTACAGGGCTTATGCATGTACTGTGGGAAGAAGGGGCATTACGTTCGGGAATGCCCTTCTAAACCAAAGTCTTCAGGGAATGTCAGTAGGTTTAAAAGGGTTGCTGTATCCAAGACAGGACAGGAAAGTGTGCAGAAGGAGGGAAACCTGCCTAGTACAGAAGGGGGGCATGAGTGGAAACTCACATCATTGTCCTCTCTGGGTGGTGAGGAAACGGAGCCGCACTTGGTGATTGTCATGACGCTAGAATACGAACTAGAAAGAAATCAGGTAATGGTGATGGTAGATTCTGGGGCGACTGGTAATTTTGTGGATGAAGGATTAGTGAGATGTTTAGCTTTACCTCGGGTCTCTAGGGAGAATCCTGAGGTCGTGTTAGCGATTGATGGGAAACCTTTAACATCAGGGCAGATCACTGAAAGAACCGGCGAGTTGGGATTGTCATTGGTGTTACAAGGCTATGTGCATTCTGAGGTTTTGTCTTTGAACATCATAGCCGCCCCCCAGTACGAAGTCATTTTGGGTATGCCTTAGCTGCGTAAACACAACCCTGTGGTGGATTGGCAGTCGAAAACGTTTCAGTTTTTACCAGAGCATTGCAAGGATCATTTGTCGCCATGTGTGTCTGCCAATGTCACGGTGTTAGCCACCCCTTTTTTGGCAGCCACAGCTGTGGAGAAAAATGTTAGATTACCTGTTGAGTACTTGGCCTATAGTGATGTGTTCAGCGAGGCAAAGGCAGAAACTCTACCCCCTCACAGGGAATATGATTGTCGTATTGATCTGGTGGATGGGGCTACAATACCATCTTGTAGAGTATATGCTTTGTCTGTACCCGAGACCACACATTTAAAAGAGTACATAGAGCACTATTCTAGTTTGGGATTCATCCGACCCTCCCGCTCTCCAGCTGCTTCTCCTCGTTTCTTCATAGCGAAGGCCAATGGTGACTTGAGAGCGTGTGTAGACTATCGCGTCTTGAACAAGAACACCATCCGTAACCGTTACCCTCTTCCCCTCATCTCGGTGTTGCTTGATCAGGTGAGGGAGGCTAAAATCTATACTCGTTTGGACCTACGTGGGGCGTATCACCTGGTCAGAGTGAGAGAGGGGGATGAGTGGAAGACGGCGTTCAAGATGCGATTTGGTCTGTACGAGTACCTGGTGATGCCTTTTGGGCTTTGTAATGCTCCAGCAGCATTCCAGTTCTTTATAAACGATGTTTTGAAGGAATACGTGGATCAATTTGTTGTGATGTACATTGATGACATCTTGATTTACTCACAAGACGTATCCTGCCATCAACGCCATGTCTGCATGGTTTTGGAGAAACTAAGGGAACATAGTTTATATGTGAAACTGAGTAAATGTGAGTTTGGGGTACAAGAGGTGGAATTTCTGGGAGTGAATCTTAGTCCCAACGGATTACAGATGTCCGAAAGAAATGTACAGGCGGTAAGAGATTGGCCAGCCCCAAAGAATGTGAAGGAGGTGCAGAGCTTCTTGGGGTTCGCCAATTATTACCGTCGGTTTATCTCGCATTTTTCCCTGACTGCTGTCCCCATCACCAGGTTGTTAAGAAAAGGGAAGTCTTTTGTGTGGACAGGGGAGGCAGAGGAAGCGTTTCAAGCTCTGAAAAAAGCTTTCCTCACAGCACCGGTGTTAGCACATCCTGTTTTGGAACATCCATTCATAGTAGAGGCAGATGCTTCAGATGAGGCCATAGGGGCTGTTCTGTCCCAGAGGGATGCACACACAGGTCAGCTCCATTCTGTTGCTTACCTGTCAAGGAAGTTGAGCTCGGCGGAGGTCAACTATTCGATTGCAGAAAAAGAACTCTTGGCCATAAAAAAAGGCTTTTCAGGAGTGGAGGCCTTACCTGTGGGGGGCTTGTCAGGCTGTGACGGTGTATACCGATCATAGGAATCTTCAATACATGTCCTCCGCTAGACATCTAACGCAAAGGCAAATGCGGTGGATGTTGTTCTTTTCCGAGTACAACTTTGTGGTTACCTTTCGTCCTGGCTCAGAGAACAGGAAGGCGGATGCTCTTTCCAGACAGGAGATTCCCACGAAACAGCGGGAGGAGGAGCAATCCATCATCCCTTCAACTAAGGTGGTGTGTGTGATTAGGGCCGAGAGATTTCCGGATGACATCAAGGGCTCCAGGTCTTTGGTCCAATGGCGGCGGCCAAACCAGGTCGGAAGGTGAGACAGGGTTTGCCCTTCCAGGGGGAGTGTTTATTCCTGCCTACTGAAGAGATTCGAAAGAAAGCCTTCAGGTGGTGTCACGAAGCTCCGGCGGCAGGACATCCTGGGGTTACCAAGACAGTGAGCTTGCTTAGGAGACATTTCTGGTGGGAGTCTTTGGCTAAAGACGCAAACCAGTGGGTAGTGAGGTGTGATACCTGCGCCAGAGCAAAAGGGGAAAACACTAAAAAGAAAGGTCTGTTGATGCCTATGCCCACACCTGATCGGCCATGGCAGAACATACGTTTAGACTTCATTACGGGCCTGCCTTCTGACCAGGGAAAAACCGCTGTGCTGGTGGTTGTGGACAACCTGACGAAGATGGGACATTTCATACCGTGTGTGAACCTTCCCACTGCTAGTCAAACAGCGCAGTTACTGGCCTCTCAAGTTATACGTTTGCATGGCATTCCAAGAGTCGTCGTGTCTGATAAGGGGCCTCAATTCATCGCTCGTTTTTGGCGTATGTGGTGCAAGGCATTGGGTATTGAGTCAGCGCTCTCTACCAGCTTCCATCCTCAAACTGATGGACAAACAGAACGGCTGAACCAGACCTTAAAAAAGTATTTGCGCTGCTACTCCAAGGAAGCACACGAATCTTGGGTGGAACTTTTGTGGATGGCGGAGGGATGTATGACGTTACAACGCATACTTTTACTCCGCGTACCATTACAACGCGGTATTTACAACGAATACCGTTACAACGCATAGCGCTTTGGGGTGCTGGATAGTGGTAAGTATAATTTACTATTCTAACTCCAGTCCCCGTGGACCCTAGGGAAGGTGTTGGATAGTAAATTAAACTTACCTCTTATCCTAGAGCGCCCCCCAGCGCAATGCGTTGTAATGCCATGCGTTGTAATGCCCGCGTTGTAATGGTAGTGCGGAGTAAAAGTTGCGTCGTAACGGGTGTATACCTGGCGGAGTTGGCGTACAACAATGCATGGCACAGTTCCATAGGCATGTCTCCATTCAAGGCCAACTTTGGTTACGATGCTAACACTTTGCCGATCACTATCCCTGCTGACTTGAGTAACCAGCCCTCTGTTAAGGAACATGTACAGATCTTAAGGAGAGTGCATAAAGACGTGCAAAAACATTTGCTTAAGGCCAAAGAGGTGTACAAACGATGGGAGGATAGGCATCGAGCACCCGGTCCTCAGTTCAAAGTAGGGGATAAGGTGTGGCTCTCGATCAGGTACATTCGTTTCAGGTTGAGGAGCATATTCCATCCGCGTTTCATTGGGCCCTACCCTGTAGTGCGACGCATCAACCCTTTTGCATACAAATTGAAGTTGCCTACAGCATTGAGAATCCATCCTGTATTCCATGTGCAGTTGTTAAAGAGGGCCCTTACATCGCGCAGAACGGCGCCTCCTGCCATCGCCGGTGATGGGAATCTGGAGTATGAGGTGAGGTCTATCCGTGACTCCAAGTTCCGCAGGGGGGAGTTGTGGTATTTGGTCTCATGGAAGGGATACGGTCCCGAGGAAGATTCGTGGGAACCCATGAGTAATATCAATGCTCCTAGGGCTGTCCGGTCCTTCCATTCAAGGTTTCCTGCGAAGCCTGGGCCTAGGAGGTGCTTGGGAGGAGGGCGTACTGTCAGATAGCAGGTCACCGCGCCTGCATAAACTACACTTCCCATCAACATTGGGCAAGAAACTACTGTTCCCAGAAACCCCGGCGGGAAGCAGGATATTACGGGGCGGAGCCTGACAGACAGGGCTCGTGATCCTGTTTTACGGAGGTAGCTGCTGCTCCTCTGTTGTCCTGTTGTTTCCTGCAGTCCTCGCTGTTCCTGCCTCAGGAGAAAAACGTTCTCGCCGGTATTGTTTTAAACGCGCTGGCCAGCGCGTTTGGTTTTGTTTTCTACTGGCAATCCACGTGTCTGTCTTGCTTTGCGGCTGCGAGGTAGAACTGTTCCCATATTGATTCCTGGGCTTGTCTATACACGCGCTGTGATTTCTGACAGCGGTGTTGGTGCTGCTACGTTCTTAACTTATTTAAGTGGCGGAGTGCAGGGGGGGGAGTGCGGACCTCCGCACTACCGTCACGAATCAGTGACGTTGTTATTGCCTACTAAAGTGGATAACCAAATACCAAAGCGGATGACGGTAGTGAGGGAACTACGTCATGCTGTGTTTGGTTTAACCTACGTGTGACTTTCACACTCTCATATCTAAGGAGGATTTGTGAACATTCAAGAGGAGCTTTTACTTACTTCAGCACAAGCTGCTTATTTCTTTTGGTGCCATTATTTGATTGATAAGGAACTATTCTCTCAAAGCTTGCTGACAATTGGCTATGGGGTATGTTACTAGAGATAGCTAATGGTTTAGGCAGACTGTGGGCTATGCTTTATGATTTATACATTCTCTTGTGTTATACAGGATAGAAGGAAGACTGAAGAAACAGCAGTTTGGTGTATGTACGCATTCCTTACAGGTGAATCTACCGGTTGCGGTTTAGTGAGACATTAATGAGTGTAGGGTTAAGACTTGTATTAACCTTTGTACTTTTGTCTTACAGTTTCTTTTTCCCTGCTGCCCCTTCCTTCTCCTCTTTATTCTTTCGGGTTTTTCCACTTTTCGTTTTTTTTCCCTCGCCGTTTCGTCTGAACACCCTGTGTTTATACTTCAGGGTGTTCGGAGGGTCCGGAGGTGGAGCATTGTTGCTGCATGCGGATCCTGCGGAGTGCAATCCTGACAGAAGCGGATGTTGGCTTGTCTGAGTAGCTTGGATAGTGGTTCCATGTAGATGTTAAAGAGTTGTGGAGCGAGCACCGATCCTTGGGGGACGCCCTTGTTGACTTGCTGCGTTTTGGAGGTGAAGTTCTTGATTTTGATTATTTGTGTGCGATTGTGTATAAAGGAGGAAAACCACTTGAGAACTACCTCGCCGGGACCAGCTCTTTCTTGAAGAGCCCCGATGAGGAGATTTTGGTCCACCGTATCAAAAGCTGCCGAGAGGTCAAGGAGAAGGAGGAGGCAGCATTTGTCAGAGTCTAGTGATCCATGGATATCATCCATGATGTTCAGAATCACAGTTTCTGTGCTGCAACCTTTTCTAAAACCAGACAGGTGGGGGTCCAATAGGTTGATGTTGTCCAGGTGCTGTGTTAGTTGATGAAGAATGCATCGTTCAAGTGTTTTTGAGAGCAGGGGGAGGTTTGATACAGGTCTGAAATTGTTCAAATCTGTCGCATCAAGACCGGGTTTTTTCAGCAAGGGGGTGACTTGCCCCATTTTTAGGCAATCAGGAACCACATTTTTAAGGAGCTGTTTATGATTTTGCCCCAAAGCGGTGCAAAAGCGTGTTTCATTTTTTTGATTAGAAGGGGAGGGATGGGCTCAGAGATATGCGCTGATGGTTTGGCGGTGGAGATCAACGAGATTATCTCTGTTTCTTGAACAGGGCGAAAGCTGGGGTGGGCAAAGAGCCAGGAGAGAGAGCATGAGGGACAGTCGTTATATTCTTTGTGGGGTGTGAATTGTTGAAGGGTAATGATAGTTTGATTTTTGTGATCTTGTTGTTGAAGAAGTGGGTGCAGTTGTCGCAGAGTTCTTTGGACGCCTGTACGGATGAGGCCACTGGTTTGGAGGTTTGTTGTCTGATGATGCTATAGAGCTCCTTCGGTCTATTTTTGGCACTGTCCAGTGCCTCGCGGAAGAAGCTGGATTTCTTGTTTTTGATGTGGTTGTTGTACTTGCTACGGGCTGATTCCAGTTGATCATGAAGGATGGCGGTCGGGATGTTTCTCCATTTTCTTTCTTTGGCCCTTAAGTTTCGTCTTTCTGAGTTGAGGTCAGAGTTGAACCATGTTCTGGATGGAGTGTTTCTGCTCTTCTTGAGCTTAAGTGGAGCTACTTTGTCAAGTAAGGATACTAGTTTGGAATTGTACCGGTCAGTGAGGTCACTGGTGGAGAGGTGGGCTATGTTGACCAGGAAAAGTGAGCTTAACTTATCTTCCAAGGGCACTTGAGAAAGGTTTCTCATCCATTTGGGAGGGTCTTCTCGGTGTTGTTGGGAGAGGGTGGGGTGATTGATATGAAATAATATCATGTGGTTATCCGACCAATCGACGGGAAGTATGTGGTTGACTGTGATTGAGTTATTTTGCGCAATGATGGCATTCAGTGTGGCTCCTTTGTAATGTGTCTCCTCTGTACAGAATTGTGTAAGATTGTTATCACATAGGAGACTGGAAAGCGATTGGATTAGAGGATTGTTTGTCTCGTTCCATCGTAGATTTAGATCACCAAGAATTAAGTTATTGGAATCACCGAGTGCCCCTTGCGCTATCCTGTCGGATAATTGATCTCCAAATGCGGCGTTTCTACCTGGGGGCTGCTTAGGCTGCCTCCAACAGACCTGTTTCTGGACCCCTGGGTCGAGAGCCTGCTGCTCTCGGGGGCCTGAAACAATGCACATCCTGGGACGAGGTGCCAAGCCTGCTCCGCCAGGATGGGCAGGGTTCACAAGAGGGGAAGCTTCAAAGGAATGCTGCCTTTGTGAGCCAACCCAGACCCTTTGCTGCTTTCAGCAACTGGTCCCTATTGGTTCTACCCCCCACTTTGGGTGGGAAAACCGGCGAGAAAAGCAAGTGAGGGAAAGAGGTATGCCCACCCCTGCCAACTCCACCTCTCAGGTGGGGGAGGCGAGGTGAAGTACAACTCCAGAGTCCCCGCTATCTTGTAGATGTCGGGACCTAACCAATCAGAGACAGGCTCATGCCCCCCTCCCACTGGAGGGTGACACGATAGAGGGTGTATTCACCTCAGGGAAGGGACCAATTGGTCCCTGCCCTTACCTACCTGTAATGCCCCGAAATCTAGTATTTAGGCAGCACCCTGAACCTTCCTTCCAGAGATCCAGCCTGACAAGAAGAAGAAAAGTAGATGAAGGACTGAACAGCAGTGCAGCCAGCTAACAAGAGGAAGACGCCCACTGACTTGGCCCCAGTCCTACCGGCCTGTCTCCCCTCGAGCCTGCTCCTGCAAAATCGCAGTGTGTCCTGCAGCCAGCAATCTCAAAAACCCCGGAGGACCTGCCTGCCTTCACTTCCAAAGACTGCTTCTCCCATGAACACTGGATTTGTTCAACTGCAACCTCTGGCAGCAGCCAGGGACCGCAAATCCTGCCCACTCCTCATCCACCGAACCTGGCCTGAGCTCGAGTGGAAAAACGCCACAAGGAGGTCATCGCAGTGATCATGACCCGAGATCCGGTTACCCCTGACCTGCCTCAAGCCTCCAGCCGACGCCTGCAGCCTAAGTCCAGAAGACCCCCTAACCTCGACCAGGAGCTGGTAAGAAGATCCGACCCCAAAAGGCACCCCTGCACCCGACGCCCCATGGCCTTGTGTATCCAAACCGACAGTGCCTAACCAACCCTTAACTTCCCTTTTGTGCTACTTTGTTTCCCCATTTACCCTGACCTTAACCCTAGGAGCTTCGCTCCTACAACCCAGTGGCCTGCTTCCCAGAAGCCACCAACTGGAGGCCCCCTATCCCCCACTGGATAACATTAAGCCTCAACACTCTGCACCTGGCTGCCCTAGTGCCGCTGAGGGTTCAACAACAGTGCATCACTGACCCTGGGGGACCCCTGAGTCTAACCCCCAGAACCTTAACTCCCACAGTCGATTACTTACCTGTGAACCGTTAACTTGTTTTTCCTCCATAGGATAACATTGTCAATTTTCTCCAAAAAGTTTCTGTCGAGTTTTGAAATCTAAAAATATTCTTTAAAAATTGTACAAATAACCAGAACGTATTTACTTACATGTTTACAGGAGATGTCCCATTGCTGAATCTAGGTATCCAGCACGGAGTTAGAAAGGTAACGTAAAAAGTAACTTTCTTGTAATTTACTGGAAAAGCCTATTCATTTCAATGTGCTGTATTTGCTAAGTGTTGCATCCTACTGCATCACCTGTAAATCAAACAAAGTACAATTTCTACTGCATTTTCAAACTTTTCTATAGCCAGTAACTTATTACTGAAAAGGATGTAATACTTACCTGTGCCAGGCTTACTTGGTTCTGAAAATAAAAGTTCAGTTTATATTTTTATACAAATACAATTGGCCTAGAGTTCATTTATTGAGTGTGTGAATTCATTTGCTGACTGAGTGTGTACATCAAATGCTTAACACTGTCCTCTGATACTGTCTTACAGCTCGACCACTCTACCACAATTAGAGAGTAAGGTTCTATCTAACTTTAACCTCTGCCTACCTCTTGGGTCACTTGGTCTCTGTACACACTATACCTCATTTTGGTGTAATATATATAGAGCCAGTTTCCTACAGTGGGTAGAATGACCATTTTCACCAGGGCGATCTTGCCAATGGAGGCTATGTGAAGTGTGCGCCAGAAGCCTACTTGGGAATGTACACCAATCAGGGCACTGCAATGGTTGCCCTCATAAAGATCGTTAGGATAATGATACACCGATTCGAGCAGCAGACTCTGAGGCAGAGGTCTGGCCCGGGACCAGGGTTCAATCCCCGTCGCGGCAGGGTCTTGAGCTCAATGTCCTCGGACCCGATAATTCTCCCCTTGGTGCCTACTCTAATCATGGGTTCCACTCTGAAACTCTGGGCAATAGCTTGCTTAATCTCCACACCGGCCCTAACAACGCTAGGATGGCTGGCTTCATCTTGGGGGTGCCCAGGAGTGGACACCTCACAGGAACAGGCCAGGAAGGGTTCCACAGCGGTATTCGTACAGCGCTTAGAGACCCCTGGGTGATAGGCGCTATACAAGTGCAAATTACATTTACATTTACATTTACATTTACATTTACAGGTGGACTCCCAGGTAGCAGGGGGATTGTGTATGTTATACAAGGCATTAAGGGGCCGATTCCGATCCGGTAAAAAGCGCTCCGAATTGCAGTTCGGAGCGTTTTTCCCCATACGAATCGCACCCGTAGGCGTCCCCGTACGATTCAGCAAGTACGATCACAAATTAATGCGTGACTCCGTACGACTCGTAAAAAACACCGTACAAATCGAAAATCCATACGAATTGCAGTCGGCTGACGCACCACGCAGCGTCCGTACGTAAATAGACCGCGCCTTCCGACCCAGGAAGTACGATCCGTGTCGAACACACACCGTACGGCTCTTTTGCTACGAGAGCTCTAAACTACCGTAAACCCACACTCCGGCAAACCCGGCACCCGGTACATGACAAGCAAGACATGAACGCCATCGTCTGTGTCATCCCTATCCTGTACGCCCACCACCTCGTATATAGAAACCGACGACGGCGCAGAAGGTGAGTACAACGAACTCCAACATACCTGTACGTGTTGCCACACGGGCACATCTCCATTGCACGACTGTCATGTCTGGGTACGTTGCACCACACACTCCCGCACATCACTAGTGTAATACGGATAGAGGCCGCACCAACGTCATTGACCACGGGGTACGTTACGTCACCGCACATCACTAGTGTAATACGGAGACGTACCGCACCTACGTCAACGACCACGGGGTACGGAACGTCACCGCACATCACTAGTGTAATACGGAGACGTACCGCACCTACGTCATCGACTTCGGGGTACGGTACGTCACCGCACTCCACCAGTGTTATACGTGCCGCATGTACGTCATCCAGCTCGGGGTACGGTACGTCACCGCACAACACCAGTGTAATACGGAGACGTACCGCACCTACGTCATCGACTTCGGGGTACGGTACGTCACCGCACTCCACCAGTGTCATACGTGCCGCATATACGTCATCCAGCCCGGGGTACGGTACGTCACCGCACAACACCAGTGTAATACGGAGACGTACCGCACCTACGTCATCGACTTCGGGGTACGGTACGTCACCGCACTCCACCAGTGTTATACGTGCCGCATGTACGTCATCCAGCCCGGGGTACGGTACGTCACCGCACAACACCAGTGTAATACGGAGACGTACCGCACCTACGTCATCGACTTCGGGGTACGGTACGTCACTGCACTCCACCAGTGTTATACGTGCCGCATGTACGTCATCCAGCCCAGGGTACGGTACGTCACCGCACAACACCAGTGTAATACGGAGACGTACCGCACCTACGTCATCGACTTCGGGGTACGGTACGTCACCGCACTCCACCAGTGTCATACGTGCCGCATGTACGTCATCCAGCTCGATGTACGTCATCCAGCTCACCGCACAACACCAGTGCAATAGACGTGTGGGACATACGTCTGCTAAGTAATTGTATGTGTAAGTATGAGAGTGTGTGTCTGAGACCCCCCCCCCCTGGCCACCTGTGCCCAGCATCAGAGTGTGTGTATGGCTAAACCCCCCCCACTGCCCACCACTGCCCAGCATCAGAGTCCCCACCACTGCCCTGCATCAGAGTGCCCAGCATCAGAGTGCCCACCACTGCCCAGCATCAGAGTGCCCACCACTGCCCAGCATCAGAGTGCCCAGCATCAGAGTGCCCACCACTGCCCAGCATCAGAGTGCCCACCACTGCCCAGCATCAGAGTGCCCACCACTGCCCACCACTGCCCAGCATCAGAGTGCCCAGCATCAGAGTGCCCACCACTGCCCAGCATCAGAGTGCCCACCACTGCCCAGCATCAGAGTGCCCACCACTGCCCACCACTGCCCAGCATCAGAGTGCCCCGCATCAGAATGCCCACCACTGCCCAGCATCAGAGTGCCCACCACTGCCCAGCATCAGAGTGCCCACCACTGCCCAGCATCAGAGTGCCCACCACTGCCCACCACTGCCCAGCATCAGAGTGCCCAGCATCAGAGTGCCCACCACTGCCCAGCATCAGAGTGCCCACCACTGCCCAGCATCAGAGTGCCCACCACTGCCCACCACTGCCCAGCATCAGAGTGCCCAGCATCAGAGTGCCCAGCATCAGAGTGCCCACCACTGCCCAGCATCAGAGTGCCCACCACTGCCCAGCATCAGAGTGCCCAGCATCAGAGTGCCCACCACTGCCCAGCATCAGAGTGCCCACCACTGCCCACCACTGCCCAGCATCAGAGTGCCCAGCATCAGAGTGCCCACCACTGCCCAGCATCTGAGTGCCCACCACTGCCCATCACTGCCCAGCATCAGAGTGCCCACCACTGCCCAGCATCAGAGTGCCCACCACTGCCCACCACTGCCCAGCATCAGAGTGCCCACCACTGCCCACCACTGCCCAGCATCAGAGTGCCCAGCATCAGAGTGCCCACCACTGCCCAGCATCAGAGTGCCCACCACTGCCCAGCTCGTACATCATAAACATACCATTGTCAACCTCATTACCCTCAGGAGATAGACACATTTTAGTATACCTAAATGGGAACATCACACCAGCTCCCAGGCACCCAGCAGTCACAGACATCATCACACAAACTACAAATCTGAAAAGCAAAAATTAGCTTTATTCAGCGGAATCACAAAATAAAAGCAAATGAGAGTCCTCGCTCATTAAAGGCCAATGGCCAGTCCAATAGAGTCTCAGCAATAGTTTGTGCCTCCATGGGTGTCATCTCACCCAAACCTGCCTGCACATGGCGTTTAATCAGCTGTGCTGACTACGGGGGCACCATCTGTGGAATCCTCCGGCAGCGCATGGACAGGAGAGGGAAGGACAGGTGGAGTGGGTGCAGGTGTAGTGGATTCATCCACACTGGTTAGGGCATCGCAGAAAGTAGATTCAAAAACCTGGCTGCACACCTCAGCCAGGGCGGAAAAACTACCACCTGAACCCGGGGACACATTGGGGGTGGAGGTACAGGGCTGTGAGTCAGTCCTACTGGGTGTGTGGATGCGTGTGTGAGGTGTCTCCCCTCTCCCTGTGGGTGTGCCTACTTGCCCTTGAGACTGTGTGCGTGGAGCTTTGAGCTTCTTATGCTGTGTGTGTGCGCTGGGTGTGTCTGACCTGTGGCGTGTGCGTGTATGCTGTGTAGGTATGTGAGAGGCAGAGGTGGATGGCTCTGAAGGATGGGGGGGGACAGATGCTGCTGGGTGTACATAGCTGCCGTCAGTGTTGATTCAATGGCATCCACACTCCGACGCAGATCAGACATGGCTGATGACATGCCCTCCATGAACGACACCACCTGTGTAATCAGTTGTGTATGTCCATGGAGGACAGACAGCATGGATGCCTGACCTACTGCAATCTGCCGGAGTAGGTCCACTGTCTCAGCACTGAGGGCAGCAGGGGACACAGGGGCAGGGGCTGCGGTGCCGGGAACAAAGGAGACACGGGGGCTAGCACGGACCCTAGGCACACCAAGGAGTGGGAGGTTGGAGATGGGACTGGAGGAGGGGAGGGCAGCCAAAGATGTATGAGTGACCATTGCTGCATATTCACCCCCCTCCTGAGAGTCTGTCTCGGATTCGTCGGCATGGTACGATGTGTCAGTCACATGTCGTGCGGCCTGTAGACTCTCCTCCCACTCTGTGCCACTGCCTCCCTCTGACACCTCCCAGCAGGTGGCACTGTCGGTGTGTCCCTCCGCCTGGTCCGCGCCTCTGTCTCCTCCAGATTCAGATGATGATGCTGTGAGCAAGGAGAAGAATGAAAACATATCAGTCACCTGTACACATCAGACATATCAGCTGCAAATCATATGGCCTCTTTCGTCAACATGGCATGCATCATGAGTCACATGACACATAACTCTTCATAATGACAATTCTACTTGTGGAGAAATGTCAGAGACACAAAGCTCAATGTAAGGTAGGAGACAAGGTATAGGCAAGGAAAATACTTGTATGAGAGACACAATCATGATCCACTGCCTGACAACAGGATAGCTGATGATGCATAACAGTTCATTAGCCAACCCTGCCACCCAAATGAAGACCTGTCCATGTTTGATTCGCTTTGACTCTGTGCCACATTAGAAAAGTCCTGGGCAAACTGCCATGTGATGCCATCCTGGGACCTGAAACAAGTCTTCCATCACCTCACACTGCCATCACCGCTTTGTACATCCAAAGTCACATTATGTGGCAAACCATCAATACTATGTACAAAGAACATGCCACAGATGTTGAGAATATGCACACACGCACTGCCCAGTGTGAGTATGCAGAAGTCCAAAATATAGCACATGTACATTGTGCACCTGCAGCTAACACAAGATAATTAGAAAGTGTACCATGGACAAAGGCCACTGAGGCTGACTTGTGCACAAAACACTTGTTGAGACTCAAGAACAGTGCCACAATATGAAGAAGGGCAGACATAGTGCACATGTGGTGCTACATCTAAGGTACGAACAGGTGTCACATACCCCCCTACAACATGAAGATGTGCAAAGGAAGATGCAACTTGAGACACTGCACCATAGGAGTACATGTCAAAAACAAGCATTAGCCAAAGCAAACCTCTACTGTGGAGTAGGGCAAGGCATGTAAAGAAGCAGCTGCTGACAGAGGGACAATCGAATTCCAATGCATGAACTGCCTGTCTGACCACACCACTCAAACTATGGGAGTGTGACCATGCCTTAGAGCTCTTCAGGTACCATTTCTCACACACATGACTACAAACAGACATGTACCTACCCCCTTCGTGCTGCTGTCCCTCCTGCAACTGCCTATGGAGGTCTGGGAACACCACTTCCAGGACCCGGAGCATGTTGGGGGTGAGTTGGCGGCTGCCGCCATGCCGGCGTGGAGCTTCCAGCTTCCAGTGGACTCGGGCGATGCGGCGGCTCCAGCACCGGATGTCCTGCCACCTCTTCTTTATGTTTCGAAGCCTCCTGCGAGGCCCCCCCTCTCTCCGGACAGCCCTGGCGATGTCCACCCAGATTTCACCCTTCTCATAGGCAGATACCTGTCACAAATGTAAAGTTACAGAACATCAGTATACCTGGTGCATGTTCCCAAGACACCCATATGTCCACAAAATACATGATGACAATTGGGCAACGTATGGCACACACATTAGCATCATTGTCCAGGAGTATGTGGCCTGTGTGCTAACACAACTGCTTAGCATGACATTGAAAATCTACAGATTACATGAGGGCTGTAAAACCCTTTTTGAGCATGACACTCACTGAACAAGATATGCTATGTCTGGGTGCAATGCAGCACGTGACATGCTGTCACACACCACACTACAACAAATAACTCTCTTCTAACAACACTGTGCACCCTGGCACTCACTCACAACAACATTGCATCTATCCACTATTACTACACAGTGGCTATGATGTCACACACACACAACAGGTGCACACTCCAAGGTATTGCACACATCACTCACCTGATCCTCAGGTCTCCCATACAGCTTGCTGAAGTTTGGCAGGAGGGCATCCAGAAGGGCCTTGTTCTCACCATCAGTGAATGCAGGTGCCCTCTCCATGTTCAGCTAATCAGGGCCAGAGGATTCAGAGACAGCAGCTGTGGTTAGCACACCAATGTTGTGCAGGCAAGTGCCCTCCCACAGCCACATGCTGCCTTATATCTGTGCTGCAGAGGGTCTGTGAGTCCAAGGAGTAGTGTGTGATAGGCCACCATAATTTGCATCCTATGTTCCATCCAATCACATCACACCTAAGCCCATGACACACATATGCATGGTTTGAAAATAGAGCCAGAGCTGAACAACAACTTTCGCAACATTGTATACTTTTTCCTAACTGATTCTTCCAGGACACCTGTAGGAGTGTAAAAAAACTCCGTATCCATGACAACCTGGTTGCATTCTGAACAGTACACTGTTCCCCTAGTTGTTCCCTATGCATATTTTAAAATCCACACACAAGTACGGTGACATTGCCATTGCCAATGCTACACATTGAATGGTGTAACGATGCGTACACAGGCACGTACCATTGGGGTATGCTCAACTCGCGCAGAGCCTAAAGGCGATAGGGAAACGATGCGTACACACGCCCGTACCATTGGGGTACGCTCAGCTCGCGCAGAGCCTAAAGGCGATAGGGAAACGATGCGTACACAGGCACGTACCATTGGGGTACGCTCAGCTCGCGCAGAGCCTAAAGGCGATAGGGAAACGATGCGTACACACGCCCGTACCATTGGGGTACGCTCAGCTCGCGCAGAGCCTAAAGGCGATAGGGAAACGATGCGTACACACGCCCGTACCATTGGGGTACGCTCAGCTCGCGCAGAGCCTAAAGGCGATAGGGAAACGATGCGTACACACGCCCGTACCATTGGGGTACGCTCAGCTCGCGCAGAGCCTAAAGGCGATAGGGAAACGATGCGTACACACGCCCGTACCATTGGGGTACGCTCAGCTCGCGCAGAGCCTAAAGGCGATAGGGAAACGATGCGTACACAGGCCCGTACCATTGGGGTACGCTCAGCTCGCGCAGAGCCTAAAGGCGATAGGGAAACGATGCGTACACAGGCCCGTACCATTGGGGTACGCTCAGCTCGCGCAGAGCCTAAAGGCGATAGGGAAACGATGCGTACACACGCCCGTACCATTGGGGTACGCTCAGCTCGCGCAGAGCCTAAAGGCGATAGGGAAACGATGCGTACACACGCCCGTACCATTGGGGTACGCTCAGCTCGCGCAGAGCCTAAAGGCGATAGGGAAACGATGCGTACACAGGCACGTACCATTGGGGTACATTGTGTCAGACATGGTCAAGTGAACGATTGTGTAGGCTGCGTCCCTGTCCACCTTCATGTCACCATTGGCAGAGTCACACTAGGAAATCACACAGCAGGGATGTAGTCTACACTCATGTCGACCATGTGGATGCATACATCAGCATGGCACACATACATCAGTATGTGCCAGGTTTGGCAGACATTGAAGAAGCACAGGGATTGTGACCCTGTGCCTCAGTTGATGTGTGAATAGCTTGCACAACATGTCATCATTCATGATGCACATGTGCATCACATGCATTCAACAATTTCAACACGATTAACGTCTGCAACATGTAGCGAGGCACATGAACAATCGAATGGGCCACAATTCAGTACAGGGAACTGGCACATGATGACAGGAACATGCCCACTGTCACAGAGGTGTCATAGCCGCACAGCATGACCCTGTGTGACCACGTCATGTGTGTGCCATGTGCTACATTGTGCATGCTGTTAGCATATGCCATGAACAGGTCAGTAAAGTATTACTCACCTCAGAATATCCCCACATGTCATCCTGGACATGGCAATTTCCGTAATACCGTACACTTGTCTGTTGGTGTGTAAATCCTCTGGCTCTGCAAGTATCCTTGGCGTTGTGTCTGCCCTGATGACGTTATCTGAGTAGTCATATGTCACCTCTGCGTCCACACGTCAGGTCCTCTGTTTGTTTCTCAACACCAACGCAGGTCCGGTCTAAGTTAAAGCTTACACATTTTGTACCCTAAATCATTGTACTAACACTTCAGAACATTTATCTTTTATTGTCATACTCAAGACCATGCCAATAGGGATGTCACTTACAAAGCCTGTGAGGAATGAAAAGGCCTCATGTTGGTGAGTGACCCTCACCGTCTGTGTCTCCACGGTTTTCACGTCAGGCACAACAACAAGAGCTGCTCCAATTGCGGGGACCTGACATATGAATCCAGGTGTGATATGTCCCACAAGCCACTTAGACTCCAGCAGTTGGCACAGCACCACAATAGCTCATGGTTGGGATGTAGGACAGTGCATGTGTGTGGGTGTGGAGACATGTGAGCCCCTCATTAGTACATCATTCCCCAGGGCAAACTCGTCAGGTAAACAACAAAAGTCAGAGATGTGTAATTGCATTGACAAATAACCACGATGCAAGTGCTATGCTGCATGGGATTAGGGTGACGGCGACCACACGGCTCCATCAGAATAGCAGCCATCGTAGCCAGCACCACGACCTACGGTCCCAGCCCTGCATGTGACACAGGAGGAGTAAGTGCACTTCCTCATGTCCATGATGTCCCTCACCCCGCCCACTGACTCCGCATCAGCTTCTGGCCCACCGTACCCGTCAGGGGGCAGTTGCGCCTCTGTTGATATGCCCCTGACGCCATCATTCGCTGAGTGACAGACGCAGGCGGTGCATACGTCCCAGAACCGCTGTGACAGACATGATCGGAATGTTCATCCTGGTCCCCGCTGGTTCAACTCACAACCTCACTGCCAGATCTCCCCCAGGTGTCAGCCGTGGCGCCATTCTGGGGTGGTGCTGGCCTCGATACCACACACTGTACGGCTCCGCCGTGGTAACTGTGTGGCAGAACACCGCTCTTAATGCTGCATGGGAATGTAAACATCAATGAGCTGGCCACACCTCATTACAATAGGCGCTAATGAGTATTGGGAGGGTCAAGAAGACCCACTGGCACGTGAGTGTCAGTCCCAACACCACAGGACAGGTGGACTGGGGGATGCGAGTGTTGTGGACACCTAGCCAGACACAGGTGATGTCTCAACTCAAAAGATGTATTTGGATGATTGGCCAACGTTCAGTGTAGTGTTTATGTGGGCGGTTGGAACCATGGCCCTTCATCTCCCTGTTGCTGCGGTGAGGACCAACTTGTCACTCAGGTCCTTCAACTACACTAACGCTACGCTGAGCCTCTGCAGGCCTATCTTGATGAGAGTACTGTATGTATATTTGCAAGCATGTACAGCCACGCAGCATGTTTGTCTGTACATAGGCACGTTGTCAAACCCCCTCTGCCCTACCCGGACTGACCATGTTCCCTGTCCTACCACCCCATCCCAGGAAGCATCTGCATGCAGCCCTCAAAACCACAGAACACATTCCCGTTACCTACGCTGTAGAGGGTATCCAAGAGGTACAGGCACTACGCAAAGATGTCATCATCCTCCCTGACTCTGGGAGTGATGTTTAGCTACTTGACATGCATCTTTGCCTGCTACCTACACTCTCTGTGGGATATGTTTGTGTAACAGCTGCCAGTGTATGCGTTGTAGGTACGGCCAAAACGTGGCCACGCCCTTGTCGGATGCCAATCAACAACACTAGTTTTGTTCCAGTGTGGCCTGGATAGCCACCACTCACTGGTCAGATCGATGACACCCAGGGAGGCTAATTAGTCCAAAGCTATGTATGTATTGAAACGTGACACTTTGCTACTGCCTACTGTTCCTTACAGATATTGGTTTACAAAAGGTAAGTAACTAGTCCTTGAAAGTACTGTGCATCTGCTGTAGGAGCATCTATGTTGTGTCCTTGCTGTGATGGCAGGGTGACTAATGTACACACACCATGCCACGTGTGTTAATGACCCGTTCACATGTGTGATGGCATCACAGACCGTCAGTGACAAATGTAATTATCATGCTGTATGATGATGGTCATGAAATTGTCACTGAAAGTACACACCGCGACATGACTAAGGCTGAACAGTGCAAATGATTGCACATGTGGTGTGTGTGTGTATTGCAGTCTGCCCTCTGGGTGTGCAGACAACCTCCTACTGACATTGACATGACGAGTCTCACTGACATGATACATTGTCATGGTCACTAAGACCTTTACATCTGAAGGCTTGTATGCATGTCACATCCATTCCACACACTACAGGTATTTTCCTTCGCCACAGAGGAGTGTGTGGGAGCTGGCATCTGTGTGTATCCCACACCACACTCCAAATTGTCTACATTATTTGAAGAAGTGTTGCTTGTGCCATGTACATTGTTATAGTCTTAGTCAGACAGTTGTAGACATATCCTTAAAATTGTGTCTTGCAGGGCACCCCCTCTGGAAAGGCCGTTGCCTGACTTGGAAGCCATGAGGGAGCGCAACTGCATCCGTCGATATCGCTTCGGCCGACAGTTGATCAAGGACCTGACGGGCAGGCTTGAGGCTCACCTACAACCACGCCACAGGTATCCAAGTGCACTGACACCCAAGGTAAAGGTGATGGCAGCCCTCCATTTCTTTGCCACAGGTACCTTCCAATTTACCATAGCTGATGTGGGAGGGATGTCTCAGACCATGTTTAGCCGGGTATTGGGTGATGTTTTGGGAGCAATGTTGCTCCACCTTGATGAATTCATTACATTCCCTACTCCAGAAGAGTTGACAGATGTCAAGGGGGAATTCTATGCCCTGGGCCGTATGCCACATGTAATTGGTGCAATTGATGGTACACATGTTACTCTTGTCCCACCACAGGCTCAGGAGCAAGCGTATCGCAACAGGAAACACTACCACTCGATAAATGCCCTGGTGGTGTGTCTTGCCAACATGATTATCTCACATGTTTGTGCACGTTATCCAGGATCGTGCCACGATGCTTTCATCATGAGGCGTAGCAGGGTACCACAGATGATGCTGCAGCTGCACAACCACCGGGCATGTCTAGTTGGTGAGTATACACTGTGAGCTCTGTATGTCAGTATGTCACAACTTCATGATCTGCATCATATGATTCACTCTTGTACATGATGTCAAATTGCAGGAGACGCTGGATATCCAAACATGCCGTGGCTAATGACTCAGCTACGCAACCCCAGGACAGCTGCAGACCAGCGTTACAACAATGCACATGTGAAGACCAGGCAGGTGATCGAACGGACCTTTGGACTCCTGAAGAGCCGCTTCAGGTGCCTGGACAAGACAGGCGGAGCCCTCCAATACAGCCCACGCAAGGTGTGTGACATCTTCACCGTGTGCTGCATGCTACACAACATGGCAGTGGAGAAGGCTGTGCCACTCTACCTGGATCCTGATGAGCTGGAACATCCGCCCGTTGAGGATGAAGGCCTTGGCCAGGATGCTAGTGATGAGGAGGGTGAAGATGATATCCGCGGTCACCTCATCCGCAACTTCTTTTCATGATGGTGAGTCCTTTCATCTTTTAAGTAAAAGATGGACTATAGAGTAGCATGGGTAGCATGCTGTGTATGCAACAGACTGTAAGCAAGATCACTTGGATGTGTGTTGTGCTGTGTCACATGTTCAGTTGTAATGCTACACACATACATGCTATGAGTGCACTCGGAATGTACAGGTGTCATACTACATCTGGCTATTCAACAGACATTGACAAAATGACATTATACCGAACGTGACCCCTTGTGTGCCACTCTCATCCACAGCTCGCCCTGCCTGTTGTCCGTTGGGGTACATCGTGGTCATCCTGCTACTGCTCATTATGATTGCAACGTCAGCCACATCAACGGAGCATGCTTGAACATGTGGAGAAGTCAATTTGGGTAAGGACTCATATGAGGCTGTTTAGCGTTGGTATGTGTAGAAATGTGTGGTACATGTTCATGTGCATGTGGTGTCATCTTGCATACATGCTACTCCATTATGTACCTCATGACATGTATGGCCACTCCCATGACAGGATAGTCACCCCTTCTGTCATCTGTTGTACTTTGATACTCTGGTGAATGCATCAATGTGTGTAGACATTGCCACAGCAACATTGCACATACCATGGCATGACATTGTGTCAGAGGTCACAACCACGGACTCTGTGGGGGATTGCAGCCTCACTGTGTGCATTAGAATGTGACTGGATCCTCACCTCCAGCTTGTGGGCCAGTCCAGTGTGATTACCATGAAACCATGTGGTGTTGGTGTTGCCCAGTGTATGTTCCACATCTTAAGACAACTGTCCTGTGAATCAGTTAACATGGATGCATTGCCCCTTGCAGCAGTATATCATGTCACTGTCATGTCGTTACCTCAGTGCAGGTTGAGAATGCTGCTACGCCAGCCTTAACAGTGAGTAGCCGTGATGTTTAGATGCACATGATGCCATGTATGTTTATCATGACAAAGTAAAAAGTGTGAAAGATGCATATGTGAATTTCTGTGTAGCACCAGTGGAGTGCGGTCATTCACATGAATCTCTGGTCGCCGGCACCATGACTGTGCTATGGTAGGGTCTGATTATGTAGCTTGGATGGACATCACTTGCACGTAATATTTTTTGGACATGCATATCATGTTTAGCATTGTGATGCATACTTGACACGCCAGAAGACTGGCTACAGAGTGCCTTCATTGCATGTCGATCATTAGCTTCCTCATCATATGTGATACTCACAGCTGTAGTGGATTTGCTCAAGTTAGCCTACAGGGCCCTTATGGCTAACCAATATCACATACAGACTTTAGAGTTAGCGGTAGTTGGATTTACATATGTTTCCATTTGTTACTGAGGTCTACCTCATCTGTGCCTGGGAATGTGTTTATACTACATAGATCTTTTTGCATGGGTGCTCACTTGTGAGCGTTACACATGACTCTAATGGATGACAGACTGTCCCAGTTTGTATGTGTCTGTGTCACAGCATCGAATCTGATGTGATGGCATGATTATTCATCATTATTTGTCACCAGACAGTACACTTCACAGGTGTGACTGGTACAGTGTAGCTAATGAGGTTTTTGAAGTGTCTGTGACATGAGAATGTTGTCCTAATGCTTAATTGCCTCTGTTTCAGGTCTCCCTCCCAGCAGTTCCCATCCTCTCCTTCCCTCGCCTGATCACCCTTTTGTGTCTGTTGTTTGTACTCAGACCAATGGGCTATTTGGAGGTGGAACCCTTAGAGCATCACACCAGTCTGATGAAGAAAGGTACGGCCAGTCGTTGACAGCCTTGTAGGTATTCGTAAAGCGGCATTACAGGTGACATCATGATTAGTGTAAATTGGACTTATTGACAATGCACATGTATGATTGTGAAAGCTCCATGGGCTCACAATGTAGATTATCATGTTGTGCATGACGTCTGACTCCTACAGAATATAGTGCCTGCTTGTGGCTCTACACACATGTCCGTCTAACGTGCACATATACTATTTTGAACGTAGTTACCTCATGCTTGTTAGGTGTGTAACTGTATATTGACCACACGCATGGGGTGGGTGAAGGCTAGAATACTATGTTGTGTGTGAGGTACATGTCTTTGTTGGTGCAGTTTTCCTTTGAACATACTAGCTCTTGTATACACCTGCAGACGCTGTGTGTCTTGTGCCCCACTTGACCGTAAGGGCCCTGATCCACTGACTGTGATGTGTGGTGATTACTGTGCCATTTAGTTGTCAGTGATCCTGAGTGAGGCAGACACTCCTGCCTTCACATCCACATGTCACTTTGTGCATTGCGGCTGCCCTTGTGTTATGTGTTTGTTTAGCAATTAGTCACACCCCTCCTGCCGTCATGTATTCACTCATTGCTGCAGCTGCATACACAGCCAACATGCAGCGCACACTATCCAGGAACACAGACACCTACAGGATGACCCTCCTTCCATCCATTAATAGAGCATGCTCCGGCCACCCTACACACAGACAACACCAGACATTCACCCTCGTGCTATGAAAATGCTGTGTACTCAGCCATAGCTGCTGCTATGCGTGTGTGTGCAACACATACTGGCACAACTATGCAGATTCACATGACATTGGGTCTACGTACCACCAGGTCATGTGGCGTGTCCAACACACACACACCTTACATAGGCACAATATTGTAAAGTGTTAGCTTGTCAACACCACTAGATCCGAAAACTGTTAGCTTACAGTCACGTGCCAGAACACAACATGCTCACACCACTTCAACATTGCTGTCACAGTCAGTCAAGTTGGCACATGGGACACACACCATGACCCTGTCTCTTGGGTGTGGTGTGATTTGGCCGTTCCGGGGTTGGTATTTGTCTGATGTGTGTCGTTTTTCTGTATGCGTTGCTCCCATTACAGTAGTATAGTACTTGTAGCTCCATAGGGGTAGGTCACCTAATCAGGTGTGCTTGTGTAGAGTGCTCCAGCCCATTGCCCACAGTCTGTCCTGCCACCGTAATCCTGTGCGGCATTAATCACATACACAGTAATGCATCATGCTGATGGTAGCTCACATACCTGAGGACACAGTTGTAGGTACTCCCTACATGGACTACTACTTTTGTGACACTGACATGTACTCCTCAAAGTGACTCTCCTGGGCCTGCCTGTGCTAGCAGTATTGGGATTCAATCCCCCCTCCAGCATTGACTGTCCCACACAGGTGTGTCTTACCATCCATGTATGTAGTTTGTGGAAATTTCTGACCAATGTGTGTCCTCACTCAGATTCTGATCCAAGTGTGTGGATGACTGCTGTTTGTTGTATACCTTGCATTTATGACATTTGCTGACACATATACATGTATGCTGTTTCAAAGATTACTCACCAAATACGTATGATGTGTAATTTATTTATTGGGTGCTCTAGTGCATGAAACGTGAATAGGTGCTGTACAGAAAGGGGGGGAATCCAAAATTCACTGCTGGAGATGAGATGCCTTACTGTTTCAGTCAACAGAGTCCAGCCCACAGTGCCTGACATCATTGGGCAGACTGGGACCAGCAAGTCCATGTGGGAGAGTCTCATAGGGGATGCTGTTGCACCCAGGGGCTATATGCCAGGTCCAGTGTCCTGGGAGAAGTCCATGGGCCACAGGCCCTCAACGTCTTCGGCGTGGACGACCCACCTTCCTTGGGGGACCCTCATGTGCAGGCATGGACGATGCATGGGACGCTACGTCAGAGGGTTCATCCTCCTCCCTCTCCTCCCTCCCTGTGGCTGGTGTTGCACTTTGCCGTGATGTTGCTGGCCTTGTGACACAGGGAGGGGGCTGCATGTTGGCAGCCATCTGACGTAGCACATGGACAATGTCCCTATGCACCATCAAGAGCTGAGCCTGGTGTGCCTCCACCCGTCCATAATGCAGGTCTTGCCTGGCTATTTGCTCTGCCTGCTGTTCTTTGAGCTGGTTGAGGGTCTCCGCAAGCTGGCTTACCTCACTGGTGTCCCGCCGGTATGCCTCAAGGATGTTACCGAGTTCAGCCATACCGGTCCCTGCAGCTGACTGCCCAGATTCTCGCCTCCGCCTTGCGCCACTCCCACCACCCTGACCCACATGAGCACGGCCTGCGCTTGTGGGCACATCCGATCGACGGGCCCCCCGAGTGCTGGGAGGGTGGAGGTTGTCACCAACCTCAGGGGCGCCCGACAAAGGGTGTCCCTCATTTTCAGACTGGCTCGATTGTGAATCATGGGCAGGGCTCTGACCTGTCTGCTGGGATGTGGTGGGAATAGGTCCGGTGGTTGGCAGAGATGTAGCTGGTACAGTTGCTGCAGGGGTTTGGGATCCAGAGGAGCCAGGTTGGCTGGGGTCATCCACAGTGCGTTGAGGGACGGCGCTGGCGGTGGGGTCTGGGTCCTGCTGAGCCTGGGACTGGGATCCTTGGCCCCCCTGGCTGGGGGGGAGATCCGCACGTTGCCCTGTGTGTGGGAGAGAGAGAGACACTGTTAGGGCTATATCAAGTGACATGTGGTTTGGTTATCCATTATCAGCATCACTGTTCCACAAGCTATACATAGTTGACATTGTACAGTTGTGTATTTAGTGGTAGAAAAAACAATAGTACGATGGGGTATATACATTCTTCCAATCTCTTGACAATGACTGACACAGCCATTGCTGTGTCTTGTGTTGCCGGCACCACACGTGTAAAGCATTTGTAAGTTTCACGCAACATCTTGGATGTGGTGAAAATTCTTATGTGTGCGTCAAGCATGCACAGAGTTTAGATGCAGCATGTTGATGTAAGAGACAGAGCATCATTATTTAGCATGTCAGCGACTACTTTGGATGTCTTTTGCTGTTCCATGCTGGCCAAACAATGCCAACACCGCTGGACCTGTACACCCACTTGGAGATCATGGCTTTAGAACTTGGCACTTCTCTGAGACGCATCACCTTGTCAATACCCATGTCCATGTTGGTACTTATGTACATCCACAAAGGTAATGAGATGGGGCACTAGCTTTTTTAGAGGGGCACAATGGACTGGAGCTTCTGTTATGTGCATGTAAGAGTTGTATGCATATTCATATGAGTACGTGTTTTGTTGTGGTACATGTCAATTGGGACAGTGTTGCAATACAACGCCTGTCCCCCGGGGATGAGTTTCTGTAAGGGGTGTGTACAACAGGCCATGCTATTACTTTGTTTGCGAATTGCAAGCGTCCATTGTTCATGTTTTGGCTGTCCCCTCATATGGTATGCTGCCATTATGTTGGATTTGTGTTGGTGCACAGGATGTGTGACCTTGTCCTGATGTTTGTGTTGGCAATGAGCACAGGAGGGACTTGTGCTGCCTACACCTGTGCCCATTGTGTACTATAGAGCTTTCTGAGATGTGTGTCCTGACACAGTACAGTGTTGACAGCAAATGGTGGGTGACTTACAGGCACATAGCAGATGCTTGCTGGTACTTGGGAGACATCCCTTAACATTCAGCTCTATGGAGTTTGTGAGGCCTGTGCAGTGCTTGTGTGCAACTGTGTGTGTGCCCCAGGGATGTGCGTTGAGGTGACCGAGGGACAAACACTGACTGATGGAGACAGAGGGAGAGGGAGACAGAGGGAGACAGAGGGAGAGGGAGACAGAGGGAGAGGGAGACAGAGGGAGACAGAGGGAGAGGGAGACAGAGGGAGAGGGAGACAGAGGGAGAGGGAGACAGAGGGAGAGGGCGACAGAGGGAGAGGGCGACAGAGGGAGAGGCCGACAGAGGGAGAGGGCGACAGAGGGAGAGGGCGACAGAGGGAGAGGGCGACAGAGGGAGAGGGCGACAGAGGGATAGGGAGACAGAGGGAGAGGGAGAGGGCGACAGAGGGAGACAGAGGGAGACAGAGGGAGAGGGAGACAGAGGGAGGGAGAGGGAGACAGAGGGAGAGGGAGACAGAGGGAGAGGGAGACAGAGGGAGAGGGCGACAGAGGGAGAGGGCGACAGAGGGAGAGGGCGACAGAGGGAGACAGAGGGAGACAGAGGGAGAGGGAGACAGAGGGAGGGAGAGGGAGACAGAGGGAGAGGGAGACAGAGGGAGAGGGAGACAGAGGGAGAGGGAGACAGAGGGAGAGGGCGACAGAGGGAGAGGGCGACAGAGGGAGAGGCCGACAGAGGGAGAGGCCGACAGAGGGAGAGGGCAACAGAGGGAGAGGGCGACAGAGGGAGAGGGAGACAGAGGGAGAGGGCGACAGAGGGAGAGGGCGACAGAGGGAGAGGCCGACAGAGGGAGAGGGCGACAGAGGGAGAGGGCGACAGAGGGAGAGGGAGACAGAGGGAGAGGGCGACAGAGGGAGACAGAGGGAGACAGAGGGAGAGGGAGACAGAGGGAGAGGGAGACAGAGGGAGAGGGCGACAGAGGGAGAGGGCGACAGAGGGAGAGGGCGACAGAGGGAGAGGGCGACAGAGGGAGACAGAGGGAGACAGAGGGAGAGGGAGACAGAGGGAGGGAGAGGGAGACAGAGGGAGAGGGAGACAGAGGGAGAGGGAGACAGAGGGAGAGGGAGACAGAGGGAGAGGGAGAGGGCGACAGAGGGAGAGGGCGACAGAGGGAGAGGGCGACAGAGGGAGACAGAGGGAGACAGAGGGAGAGGGAGACAGAGGGAGAGGGAGAGGGAGACAGAGGGAGAGGGAGAGGGCGACAGAGGGCGACAGAGACAGAGGGCGAGACAGGGATGGAGACAGGTAGATTGTGCTTGCTCTCTTGCTACACTGCCTTACTTTGTCACAAAATGATGCATCTCTGAAAGGTGTGTCAGCAAAATGTTAATATTTAGCAGCTGTGGTCTAGTATCTTGTGTGATCTTTACCTATCCCTGTGCATTGGGCATTATGCTTGTGTGTGTCCCTGGGACATATGGCATGAGAGCAGCCTCTTACCCTACACATTGCACCCTATGTGCCTCCCCCTTGCAACTACCACCATTTGGTTGTGTACTGCTTGGAGTCATGGCCACCCACCCCATGCTGCTGGGCACTGTTGTTAGTCTACCCATGTAAGTTGTGTTTTTTGTACACTCACCAGACTCAATGGCTCCTTCTATTCCATGTACTCCCACCGCTGGCAGTAGGACCATGACCTTCTCCTCCCAGGGCTGGTATACAGGAGGTCTGCGGGGACCACCGCCTCCAGTGTGGTGTGCATTGGCGTAATCCTGTGCCATCTTTTTCTTCACCATCCTCCGCAGATCGTACCACCTGGACTGGCAATCATCCCTGGTGCGTCTGATGGGTGCAACAGCATTGACCCGGTCTACAATCCTCTCCCACAGGCGTGTTCTTATTGCCAGGCTGGTCTGTCTGACCAATGCGCCAAACAGCTGCGGCTCAACTCTGATGACTTCATCAGTAAGTATCTCCATCTCCGGGTTAGTGAATTTTGGATTCTTGTGTGCGGTCATGGTGTGTAGTGTATGTGATTGAGGGGTTGATGGTGTGTATGAATGAGGGTGTTTGGGTCAGAATGTGAAGGGGGTGGTGTGGGTGTAGATGAGATAGGGTGTATGTGTGAAGGTATGTGTCTGCAATAGTTTGTGTGCTCTCAGTTTCCTCGCAAGAATGGGTATGTTGCAAAGGATGATGGGTTGTATGTGTGGTCCCTTTTATTGGTCAAATGGTGGGTGCGGCTTAATTTGAATTGTAGGTGTGGGTGTTATATGGGGTGGGTGTTGGTGTTGTCCTCTGTTTGGCTGCTTGGCTGTGACCAGGACATTGATTGTCAAAGGTGTGTACACAGGAGACATGTTCAGTGTGGTAGTGCGACTCGTTTGCAAGGTCCTTGTGGTCGTTTTGGTGTTGGCGTTATGTGTGCTTGCGGTACTTGTGCGTGCGAGTGAGCGGTACGGCCCTTGGCGGGTGGGGGTGTTCGCGTAGGCTTGTTGGGGGGGTGTGCGTGTCGTACTTGTGCGTGCGAGTGAGTAGTACGGACCGTTGGCGGGTGGGGGTGTTCGCGTAGGCTTGGCCGAGGGGTGTGCGTGTCGTACTTGTGCGTGCGAGTGAGTAGTACGGACCGTTGGCGGGTGGGGGTGTTCGCGTAGGCTTGTTGGGGGGGTGTGCGTGTCGTACTTGTGCGTGCGAGTGAGTAGTACGGACCGTTGGCGGGTGGGGGTGTTCGCGTAGGCTTGGCCGAGGGGTGTGCGTGTCGTACTTGAGCGTGCGAGTGAGTAGTACGGACCGTTGGCGGGTGGGGGTGTTCGCGTATGCTTGGCCGAGGGGTGTGCGTGTCGTACTTGTGCGTGCGAGTGAGTAGTACGGACCGTTGGCGGGTGGGGGTGTTCGCGTAGGCTTGGCCGAGGGGTGTGCGTGTCGTACTTGTGCGTGCGAGTGAGTAGTACGGACCGTTGGCGGGTGGGGGTGTTCGCGTAGGCTTGGCCGAGGGGTGTGCGTGTCGTACTTGTGCGTGCGAGTGAGTAGTACGGACCGTTGGCGGGTGGGGGTGTTCGCGTAGGCTTGGCCGAGGGGTGTGCGTGTCGTACTTGTGCGTGCGAGTGAGTAGTACGGACCGTTGGCGGGTGGGGGTGTTCGCGTAGGCTTGGCCGAGGGGTGTGCGTGTCGTACTTGTGCGTGCGAGTGAGTAGTACGGACCGTTGGCGGGTGGGGGTGTTCGCGTAGGCTTGGCCGAGGGGTGTGCGTGTCGTACTTGTGCGTGCGAGTGAGTAGTACGGACCGTTGGTGGGTGGGGGTGTTCGCGTAGGCTTGGCCGAGGGGTGTGCGTGTCGTACTTGTGCGTGCGAGTGAGTAGTACGGACGGTTGGCGGGTGGGGGTGTTCGCGTAGGCTTGGCCGAGGGGTGTGCGTGTCGTACTTGTGCGTGCGAGTGAGTAGTACGGACCGTTGGCGGGTGGGGGTGTTCGCGTAGGCTTGGCCGAGGGGTGTGCGTGTCGTACTTGAGCGTGCGAGTGAGTAGTACGGACCGTTGGCGGGTGGGGGTGTTCGCGTATGCTTGGCCGAGGGGTGTGCGTGTCGTACTTGTGCGTGCGAGTGAGTAGTACGGACCGTTGGCGGGTGGGGGTGTTCGCGTAGGCTTGTTGGGGGGGTGTGCGTGTCGTACTTGTGCGTGCGAGTGAGTAGTACGGACCGTTGGCGGGTGGGGGTGTTCGCGTAGGCTTGGCCGAGGGGTGTGCGTGTAGTATGTATTGGTGGAGCTTGCAGTGAGGCGAATGTCCCATACGAATCAATGTTGAAGCGTGAATACTTTGGCCCGTACGTATCTCGCTCAGGCATTTCGTTCCGAATCGGAATAGTGAGTTTGTACGGACTGATTACGAATCGTACGGTGGTCTGCCCGAGGCTTATTCGTACGGGTATACGAATGTCAAACGTACGGATCGTAGCAAATCGTACGGAAATCAACGGTAACGGATCGGAATTCGCTGGTCGGACGGTAGTTTCCCATTCGTACGGAATCGGCTACGAATACGAATCGTACGCCGCATTTTTTTACCGGATCGGAATCGACACTGAAGTGTGCATTGGGGATTCATGCCTTTTATAGCATACACAATGGCCTCTTCTTGTGGTGGGAGGTCGGAGCTGAGTGGGTAAACAGCAGATTTCATCCAGTTTACTCCCAGCCAATCTGCTGCGGCAAAGTTTGCAAGTGTAGCAAGTTGGGGGTTGAGGTCAGCAATTATGTCCCTTATCAAAAGATGCAGGTCATTTGCATATAGGGACACACTGTGTGTCCCGCCCACCAAAGGAATATCCCATACCATCCCCCCCTCCGTAGTCATGTGGCTTAGGGCTCCAAAGCCAGTGCAAATAGAGGGAGGGGGAGCAGACATCCCTGCCTTGTACCTCGGCCTATCAGGAATGGGGCCCAGATGTGACGAATCAAACAGATCTGGAACATGAAGTTTGAGTAATGTAGCTTTGTGTGCACTAGGAGATTAGGTCCCACTCCCATGCGGATGACTACCGCAAATAGGTAACATCAGGTCAGGGTGTCAAACGCCTTCTCCAAGTCAAGGATGAGACAGGCGGAATGAGGCAATACATCCCTCACCTGATCCTTGATGTGGAAGAGGCAGCAGATGTTTTGGTAGGTGCTACGGCTGGGAAAAAAGCTTTTCTGATCTGGGTGCACGAGCGGCATGAGGACTTGGGCATATCAGTCAACTAGTATTTTGCTTAAAATTTTGTAATCGGCCCCAAGTATAGCGATTGGCTTATAGGCGGCTACCTGGATGGGATCCCTGTCTGATTTTGGAATCGAGATCAAAAGAGACTCACGCAGAGAGTGGGGAAGCTCACCATCTGTTACGGTGTAGTGTGCAATGTCTCACAGCTGTGCCCTCAAAGGCTGGTGACCCAGTAGCCGCTTCTGTTTAGTTTCAGTGGTTTCCTATATTCCACCCATAAAACTATTAAGTGTCTAGAAAAATTGCTTTTTTGCAGGCTGTTGTTCAGATATTAGATGGCATTTGTTTTAGTTTCACCATTGCCTGGTTTTCAATAGTTGTCCCCTATACCTGTCTTTATAGATAGAGTGAATAAGTAACATGTGATAAAATACATAACAGCGCTATAGTAATATTGAGTTTATTAATTTGTTAGTCAGATCGGATATGAACAATAAATCAACCCCATTCATTTAAATAAATACATTTACATACAGATCTATTACAACATTCACATAAGGAAATGTAAGTTTTTCTTTTTTTTTTATTAAAAAGTTAAGAAGATAACATGATTCCTAATGCATGTGTTTTCTACCTGGCACAACATTCTCAATACTGTTAAAAATAAGTTCAAATCCTTTATTCACAGTTCAAAAACACAAAATGGTCAAAATCAAAGGGTAAATTCATAGGTACAACAGCATCAGGATTACAACATTAGACGATATACATAATAAAAGATTAAAATTATATCTGCACCTTTTTTTAATCAATTTCATCGAATACCTATAATCTACTATCTCAAGGGAATGATTGCTGTATAGCACATGATATGGGCACTGTCAGTTGGGCAGATTTCAGGAGCTTGCTTCTCAGTAGCCAAACAGCTCTCAAGTAAGTCGAAATCCCGAACACCACAAGAGGACTGGTATCATATTTCCAAATTCCCAGGGCCACTTTGCATTCTCTTTTTCCTACAGCAAGTGCGAGTTCACAGCTGCAAGGCCGCGCTGACCCTGGTTGTGCCTGGTGAACCTCGTTAAGGGTGCGCACGGTGCAAACAGGGACTGTGCACCTTATGAGAAATACGGACCCAGGCCAGCTAACCTATGTCATGTACACAGGATTTTAATCATTTAACATATTCAGACCTGGCTCCAAATGCCTCACTTCTCTCTGGAATTAAACCCTGGATCACAAGAAATCTAACAAATTATTGCTATGCAAAATTCCTTTCATGAAACACACTCAGCTATTACCAGGCAGTAGAAAAGCCATCTTCTTGCAGGCACTGGCTGAAACTGTAAAGGGACTACAGGACTAGTGCACTGTCACAGTCATACACAAACATCAGACTTGGGCCTCAATGTGAAGATTTTTGGGAATTCCAATTTGTGCTGAAACATGAGTTTCGACTCAAATCGGAATTACATTCTTCCAGAAAAAGTTACCTATTGGATTTTAACTTGTGCACATTTCACCAGAAAAAACTAAAGGCAAAATGCCCCAGGAGAAAAGGGCCTCAGAAAAAACTACAGGTTGCCATGCGTATGGATAGATTCCAGGGGTTATTTCATGTTTGTGTTCACGCAACCTGGAAGACTGCAGTGAATCCACATTTAAGAATTATTAAACGTATTTACGGGTGCAGAATTATCAGTGTGGATGGCTAGTTCTATGGAAAATCCTGTCAATTATCAAGCCTAAATCACTTCTCACATAACCGACATAATGACCCAGCTCCTCCTCTGGCCGTTTAGCATAACCAACCTTATGCGACGATGATGTCAGAGAGCCTTATTGTGACCTCTACCAAGCATAGCTTAGGGGCAAAGGACATGAGCTCAGCTAGCCATATGCTGTTTTAACCTGCAGGTTGAACACTGACATTTGGTAAGTTCTACAGTGAGTTTTCTTTTATAAAGACGTCAATTAAAGTAATGTTTTTTTTAATCAGTATTTGTACGGGTTTGTTCACTTGGGCGGCCTAAGGAGGGATGAAACTCTGTCAAATATAATTTAATTTGTTTGTATTGTGTTTACTGTCTCAAATAGAGCTTAATTCACTTTAATGTATATATATATGGTAACCTAACTCGGACATAGACATTTGAGTTCAATCTATACAAGTTATACATAACACTGGGACTTTTTCCCGAATTGACTAAGTCGTGTTTGCCTCTTGGTGGTATGCATGTGTCTAATGGAACTGGCTTTGATTGCTTCTGCAGCAGCTAACCACTTCATATTTTAACTTCTTCCACGTAAATTAACAATGCTGTCAATGTCTAATGAAAGGTAAACATTGAATAAGATTATATCCGGTTATCTGCCCATTGATATGGTCTATCCTCAATCACTGTTCCAAACCATCTTATTCTATTTAAAAATGTTTCCTAGCGAACCATGGGGTATACAAGTAGTAAGTAACATTTGCTGAAATGATTCTTATTGACACCTCATTTTTTTCCCACTGATTGATTGGTTTTTATATGGCATAAGACTTAACTTCTCATATGTCAACCATAGAGCAAGATAATAATGCATATGTTTTATCTGTAACTTTAAATTTAAGGCCAACATGAGACATGCGTAGGAATAGATTCCTGTGGTTATTCCGTGCTTGTGTACCCACAGCCTGGAATACTGCAGTAAATGCACATTTGGAATGATCAAACTTATTTTGCAGAATTATCAGTGTGGATGGCTAGTTCTATGGAAAATCCTGTCAATTATCAAGCCTCTCAATTCCAACATAACCAAACTTAATGAACCAGCTCCTCCTCTGGCCATTTAGCATAACCAAGCTTATGTGACGATGATGTCAGAGAGCCTTATTGTGACCTCTACCAAGCATAGCTTAGGGGCAAAGTACATGAGCTCAGCTAGCCATATGCTGTTTTAACCTGCAGGTTGAACACTGACCTTGGTAAGTTATGCAGTGAGTTTTCTTTTATAATGACGTCAATTAAAATAATGTTTTCTTTAATCAGTATTTGTACGGGTTTGTTCACTTGGATGGTCTAAGGAGGGATGAAACTATGTGAAATATTATTTAATTTGTTTTGTGTTGACTGTCTCAAATAGAGCTTAATTCACTATAATGTATATACACGTTAACCTAACCAGGACTTAAGACATTTGAGTTCAATCTATACAACTTATACATAACACTGGGACTTTTTTCTGAATTGACTAAGCCGTGTTTTGGTTCGTGATGGTATGCCTGTGTATAATGAAACTGGCTTTCTTGCTGTTTCTGCAGGAGCTAACCACCTAATATTTTAACTTCTTCACCATAAATTAACAATGCTGTCAATGTCTAATGAAAGGTAAACATTGAATAGGGTTATATCCGGTTATAGGCCCATTGTTATGGTCTATCCTCAATCACTGTTCCAAACCACCTTATTTTATTTAAAAATGTTTCCCAGCGAACCATGGGGTATACAAGTAGTAACATTTACTGAAATGTTTCTTATTGACAGCTCATTTTTTTTTATCCACTTAGTTATTGTTTTTTATATGGCATAAGACGTCCCTTTTCATATTTCAACCATAGAGCAAGATGATAATGCATATGTTTTACCTGTAACTTAAATTTAAGGCCAACATGAGACATAAATTACACTTGAGGCATTTGTTCTAGAGAAAGAAAGACACCGTGTATGTTAACCAGTGGGGTACTTCTTTCCACGGGTAGATCCCATCTCTTTAACTCCTTTGGAAGGAGGGGTATAAGGAGGAACTGTTATAAGATAGATCAGAATTCGCTTCTTAGGTGTTTTTCATGTCCCCTGAATAAAAGTGTTGTGCACGTTTACGAATTGTAGTCCATAGATGGCATTCCATATTGCACTTGTTGCCCTGTGCTCTTAGATATTTCCTTTGATATATTTTTGTGTTTTTTGGGATTTTAAAAATCTTTTTTCTTGTCATTAAACATGGGAATGTGAGTACTCACTGCGATTGATAAATTGCATTGGTTCCATATATTCCACCCACAACACTATTAAGGGTCTAGCAAATTGCTTTTTTTGCAGGCTGTTCTGGTACTATAGGGCATCTTTCTTTAACCATTGCCTGGTTTTCAATAGTTGTCCCAAATCTTGTCTTTATAGATGCAGTGAATAAGTTATATGTGATAAAAACATAAGAGCACAAAGTTAATATCGAGGCTTTCATTTTAGATTGGATGTGAACAATCCATCAACCCCATTAATTTAGTTAAATACAACATTTACATACAGATCTAGAACAACTTTCACATAAAGACAAGTCGACTTTGTTGTTTTTCAAGTTAGAAGATAAAATGATTACTGACGCATGTGTTATTTGTCTGGCACAACGTTCTCAATACAGTTTAAAAAAGCTTCAAAATCTTTACTCAGTTCCCATACACAAAATGGTCAACATCAAAGGGTAAATTCATAGGTCCAACAGCATCAGGATTACAACATTAGATGCTATACATCATGAAACTTTACAATTATATCTCACCTTTTTTTAATCGAATCCGTCAAACACCTATAATCTATTGATTGTTCTTTCATTTATCTCGAATGGGCTTTGCAGTGGACATTTAAAGCACTCACAAACACATTCACAAGCCCCAAAGGATAATCAAATAGCAATTTACTAATTGGTTGATCTACTTTCTATGTTGGTCCCAATGGCATGAGTGTTGTATTACACATGATATTGCCATTGTCAGTGGGCAGATTTCAACAGCTTGCTTCGCAGTAGCCAAACAGCTCTCAAGTAATTCGAAATCCCGAACGCTACAAGGGGCACTGGTATCATATTCGCAATTTCTTGGGGCCGCATTGCATTGTCTTTTCTAAGGCAGGTCCAAGTTCACATCTGCCATAGGGGCAGGGCAGAATCTGTTTTAGGACGCATTGACCATGGTCGTGCCTGGTGAACCTAGTTCAAGGAGAGCCATGGTGCCAACAGGGACTGTGTATTCCATGAGTAATACGGTCCTAGGTAATTTATGCCATGTACACAGAATTGTATACATTTAACATATTCAGACCTGGCTCCAAATGCATCACTTCTCTCTGGAATTAAGCCCTGGATTGCAACAAATCTAACGCTTGTTGTCCTAAATTTCTTTCATTAAACGCACTCAGCTTCTACCAGGCAGTAGAAAATCCAGCTTCCTGCAGACGCTGGCTGAAACTGTAAAGGGAGTACAGGACTAGTGCACTGTCGTAGTCATGCACAAACATCAGATTTGGACCCTAAAGTAAAGATTGTTTTGGCCACTGGAATCGGATTTACATAAATCGAGAAAAACATTTGGATTTTTCCTGTACATATTTCACCAGAAAAAACAAATGGCAAAATGCCCAGGGGAAAAGGGCCTCAGTAAAAACTGCAAGAAGCCATGTTTATGAATAGATCCATGTGGTTATTCCGTGCTTGTGTCCACAAAGCCTGGAACACTGCATTAAATCCACATTTGGGAATGATCAAACTTATTTACGGGTGCAGAATTATCAGTGTGGATGGCTAGTTCTATGGAAAATCATCCTGTCAATTATCAACCCTCTATCAATTCACACATAACCAGACTTAATGAACCAGCTCCTCCTCTGGCCATTTAGCATAACCAAGTGATGCGATGATGATGTCAGAGAACCTTATTGTGACCTCTACCAAGCATAGCTTAGGGGCAAAGGACATGAGCTCAGGTAGCCATATGCTGTTTTAACCTGCAGGTTGAACACTGACCTCGGTAAGTTATGCAGTGAGATTTCTCTTATAAAGACGGCATTTAAAGTAATGTTTTCTTTAATCAGTATTTGTATGGGTTTGTTCACTTGGACGGTCTAAGGAGGGATGAAACTCTGTGAAATATAACTGCATTTGTTTGTATTGTGTTGACTGTCTCAAATAGAGCTTAATTCACTATAATGTATATACATGTTAACCTAACCAGGACTTAAGACATTTGGGTTCAATCTATAGAAGTAATACATAACACTGTGACTTTTTTTCCGAATTGACTAAGCCATGTTTTGGTTTGTGATGGTATGCCTGTGTATAATGAAACTGGTTTTCTTGCTGTTTCTGCAGGAGCAAACCACTTAAGATTTTATCTTCTTCCACATAAATTAACAATGCTGTCAATGTCTAATGAAAAGTAAACATTTAATAGGATTATATCCTGTTATCGGCCCATTGTTATATTCTATATTCTATCATCAATCACAGTCCCCAACCACCTTATTCTATTTAAAAATGTTACCTAGAGAACCATGGGGTATACAAGAAGTAACATTGCTGAAAGGTTTCTTATTGACACCTCATTTTTGTATCCACTGATTTATTTTTTATATGTTATCTTTACTTTACTTTAATGTAAAGCCAAAATGAGACATAAATTGCACTCCGAACACGTTTACGAATTGTAGTCCATAGATAGCATTTCATATTGCACTTGTTGCCTTGTGCTTTAGGTAGTTTCCTTTGGTATATTTTTGTGTTTTTGTGAGCAAAAAGTCGATTTAGCTGTCATTAAAATAGGAATTTGAGTACTCACTGCAAGCGATAAATTACACTGGTTCCATTTATTCCACCCATAACACTACTAAGGGTCTAGTAAAGTGCTTTGTTTGCTGGCTGTTCTGGGATTAGAGGGCATCTGTTTGTTTCACCTTTGCCTGGGTGTCAATAGTTGTCCCTTTACCAGTCTTTAATGATACAGTGAATAAATTACATGTAATATCGAGTCTATTCATTTAGTAGTCAGATTCAATATGAGCAATCCAACTCCATTCATTTAAATAAATGCAACATTTACACATAGATCTAGAGCAACATTCACATAGGACAAGTAGATAAAAAATAAAAAAAGTTAAAACGATTGCTATTGCTTGTGTTATCTGCCTGGCACAACATTCTCAATACAGTTAAAATAAACTTCAACATCTTTAGTCACAGTTCCAATACACAAAATGGTCAAAATCAAAGGGTAAATGTATAGGTCCAACATTAGGATTACAGCATTAGATGCTATACATTATAAAACATAAAAATGATATCTTCACCTTTTTTAATCTAATCTATCAAACACCTATAATAATCCTTTGAGCGTTGCTTAATTTATCTCCCCTGGTGTTCTCTGTGGACCTTTAAAGTGCTAAATAAAAAACTCATTTACAAGCCCCAAAAAAGAGCAATTTGCTTATTGGTTGATCTGCTATGTTGGTCTCAAGGATATGAGGGCTGTATAGCACATGATATTGTCACTGTCAGTTGGGCAGATTTCAACAGCTTGCTTCTCAGTAACCATACAGCTTTAGAATTAGAAATTCCAAACACCACAAGGGGACTGGTATCATATTTGCAAATTCTTAGGGCCACATTGTATCTCTTAACCCATTTAAACTTGCTTTTTTTAATATTACATAGAGGAATAAGAAGTGCCTCTCCGTTTCATCTCAATAATGGCACACCGGACACAGCCTGTTTGGTTGTAGGTTATCGACCAAGCACATGTGAGTTATGCTACTGGATGGGTAACCTGCCTGTAGCTTAAGGTAGAGAGATTTAGCTAAAGGGGGTTGGATATGATCCAAAAAATCCTCAAATTTATAGTCCCACTCTACTGTGAAAAGAATTCATCCTCAGCTCTGAGCTGAGGAAAGGTGCATTTTCACAGTGGACCAAGAACAGAATTTTCCTATGTAATTTAATTGAGAATTGTCTGGTCAAATAGTCCTGTAGGCCACTTCTCCTATAGCGTTTTGACATACTTCATCCAAGTGATCTTCGATGTGTGAGCCCCATCTAGGACATACTGAAACTCCATCCTATACGTTTCTAATTCCTCTGCAGCCCAGATTCTGATCCAATATAAGATTGGTCAGCTGTGTGTGTTGATTCAGGGGTTCGGAAGCAAGAGCCAATCATAGCAGCAATTTTGGAGCACTTAGGGGTAGTTAATAGCATTCATATAAAAAGTAAAAACAAAATAGGTGCAAGGACAAACTCCCCTGTAAACTTTAAAACTCTGTTAATTCTCAATTATGACTCCATCAGAACTGGAAAAAAAAGATCTGAATTAAGCTTCCTTGTAAATAAATAAATAAATATCAAGCAAGGGAGGTGGCATCTTAAATCGTGCAAATACATGCCAAAGTGTTTCCCTAGGAACAGCGTCAAATGCCTACCGAAGGTTCGACCAATGTGACAAAAAGATTTCCCCTGCTCATATTGACCACTTTCTAATCGAAAGAAAATAGAAACCTAGTTGATTGTTCTAGTTTTCGGTTTGAACCCTGCTTGAAAAGGGCTCAGTGCAGTGGCGACTCACAGGTGAAGTGCTGTGGGGTGGTGGGGTGGGTAAGGGAGGGGCAAGGTGGGGGGGGGGCGGTAGTGGAGTCGGACATACGATAGCTAGGAGTAAAGTAAGTAAATAAATAAATACAAAACTATTTACCTTGCGCTCACTGCATCGCCGAGTTTGTGATGCATCGAGCGCAAGGTAAATAGTTTATTTATGTATTTATTTACTTACTTTACTCCTGGCTGTCCTATGTCCGACTCCACTACCCCCCACCGCCCCGCAGCACTCCCTCTGCAAGCCGCCACTGGTTTAGTGTGTCTTTTTCCGACATTCAGCCAATGAAACTGTCAAGGACCTGCTCACAAAATATTTTCAGATGTTTGTTAATTAGGCTAATGGGGCGGTAGTTGCTGAGTTCGGATCTACGTCCCTTCCTAAAGATAGGGACTATCTCTTTTCCTTGCCATGTCCTGGGGATCGAAGCGCCTTTGAATATGGCATTGGATAACGCATTGATGTATGCGGCCCAGATGGTAGGTTCAAAAATAAACAATTCATCTAGTATTTTATCGAGTACTGGTGCTTTTATTTTTTCTGCGCTTTTACCGCTCTGACTGTCCTTTGAAGCGAAGGCAATAGGTGCAATTTGGCCTTTGGTTAAGTTTGTTAGCATTGTAAATTTATGACCATTAGCTTCATGATGCTCAGTGTGAAGAGACTAAACGTGTGTAACCCATTGATTGCTCTGGATATGCAATTCTGGTCTCATCAATTCTTCCTGCCACCATGATTTATTAATAGCCAAATATCTTTTGCCTCTTTGTCCCTGCAGGCCTGTGGTAGTTTGTCCCCATGTCTTTGTGTCTTATTGAATATTTTCTCTCTTAATGTTATCCTGATACAATCCCCGAGTCTGATTTTATCCCTGGTGCCCATTTTTAGTGCAGGTTTTATCCGGGTTTTCTATCACTTGACTGGGGGTGAATGTTTTGATTTGTTCTGCATTCCGTCCAGCAACTGTGTGTCTTTTGATTTCTCGACCAAAGTGCGCCAGGTATGCCCAGGCGTGGCTCCTAGGCTCACTGGGCCACTGAATTCAAGCCTTCCTGGCTGATGAGGGGTGAAACCCTGAAACCGGTCCTAGGATGCTTGTTTCCGGTCTAGGGAAGGCCTGGCTTGGCAGTTCGGGCTGGACTGTTCCCATGAGGCACAGGGTCAAGACTGATTTGCATATGGCCAGGTCTAAACTGGGGTGGCATGGTGAGCAAAAAATGATGGATTTAACCGAGATCTCTTGACTGGGGGTGAATGTTTTGATTTGTTCTGCATTCAATCCATCAACTATGTGTCTTTTGGTTTTCTATCACAGCACACAGTATTAGGCCATTCACTACCTATCATCCTTGTAATTCTTTGTGAAAAATTGTTTTAGATTACTAAATATTAGATGCCTCTCTAATATCATGGAAGGGTTATTTGTGCTGTGACTGAAAAACTCTAAAGTAGGAATTATAGTGTCATAAGGTTGCTTCACTGTTGTAGGGTTGCTGATGATATTTGGTCATTTCACTCCCCACTTGTCATTTGTCAGCACAATATCAGCCACCCATATGCTGGAAATTCTTGCGACATCTGGGATAATGTTACCTGATAGATGGAGAATTAGAGGATCATGGTCACTCTCCTGCCTAGAGCCAATGGGTGCAGATCCCAAAGTATGTCATGAATCTTCTGTAGGGACCACTTTTAAAAGTAGGAGGTGCATCTGAGTCTGGGGGAGTGTTGTTGCACACCAGTAAGCTATGGCTCACAGAGATGCCGATCAGTTGCAGAGCTGAGCGAGATAACTGGATTTTAGCCTACTGGGTTGGGGAACACATCAGTATTTGTTCTCTTCACTTCCCACCTCACTTAGAAGCCTGAAAGGTTCAATTGTCATGTTAAAATCTCCACCTACCTGAAAGAATTCATTGCTGTACTAAGATTGTACACTATTTAGCAGTCTCAAAGTCTCTGATTGCATAGACTTGTTAATACATCTAATATGGATTTTAAGTAAAATAATGGGTTTATAGTTTTTCAGGGTGATTCTAAGTGCTAGCATATCAGGTGAACACATTGTAATTTGCTTTAAGTTATACTGGAAATAAGTTTTGACCCACACACACAGTTCCCTGAAGGTCTGCCCACCCTTTTATTTCATCCATAACTTAATACTGTTTCTATAAAAGATCCCAAGTAAGCATCAGCTATTTTTGCTCTTAGGCCAGATATGTTCCAACTCATCATACTTACCTTCCTTGGTGTATGACAGTCTATTTTTATGGGATTCCTGGACCCACCCCATGCTTTAGATTGGGCAGGCTAGAGTTGTGAGAAATATCGCTCAGGGGTTCTCTATCTTATCTCTACTTCCCTTTACATTCTAGTGGGGTTGAGTTACATGGAGATGTGCAGGTTTATCTGAGATATTTGAATCAGATTGTCCAGCACAAGTGTTGGTGCTATAGTCATTCGCCTGGTAACTCAATACATTATCAGAAGGGGTAGTCATTTGCAAATCAATGAGGTGAGGGCCCTCACTCTGCGGTGGGTTTGGGGATGGATAAATTGTGTTATTCATTACCTTCTCTGCTCCCTTTCTATTTACCCACCCACACTTTGCTAGTCAACACTGAAGCAAGGTTTGGGGGAGGTTGTTTGACTGAGAGGACTGCAACCTGGGTTCCACTCACAAGTGATTCTTCCAAAATTCATGGGGTACCCGCTTCTGCCACTTGTAGTGCCGGAGCACAGAGCACGAGCTCATAGCATGGAGTACGGGGGCTAACTGGACACACCCAGCTGGGTCTCATAGGTTAGCCCCACTCTCAAAAGCCTGGGCATCCACGGCTTCTCCCATCACTGTTCAGCTGAGGAGGGCCCACGAGGACACATGAAGGAAGCAAAGAGGGAGCACGGACTGACCACCTCAAGCCAATCACCAAGTGAGTTTCAGAATGCTCGCTCTACAGACAGACTCGGGCTGCTCCCTCCACTGGCCTCACCAGCTGACCACTCCATCAGCCCGCAAAATCCAGTTAGCCCATCTGCACAGCATAGCCAACCAAGACTCAACTGGTCCCAGCAGCTACAGGTGCCAGGAGGCCAGCGGTGAGAGTAGTAAGGCTGACGAGATGAGGCGGGGTAATGTGAGGCGAGGTTTGCAAGAGCACGGCATTAGACAAAGGCTGCAGAGGGGGGACCTGCTCCTGCAGAAGGGGCTTGACTGGGCCCAGGTGTGGAGGAGCTGGGTGCTAGGCGCTCGCTTCTGGATCCATACACCTAGGCACTCACCAGAAAGCAACCGGACAGCGCCCATAAAAGACCCTAAGAGTACTGAAAGCAGTCCTAGTCATCATATGAGCTATCAGCTACTTTCCGTTACATCGCAACATCACAGTATTACTGTTGCACCTCCCGATATAACATTGGGAATTAACTTTTCCCAATATCATCATTGATTCACCAGATTACATCAGGCCTTCACTGACATTGAGAGCCCCATGGAGGCCTCTCCTGCTTTAACAGATGACATAATCTTAGCATAGTACAAAGGGCACAGGTCACCAGGTGATATGTGAAACCATGCTCATACAGAGAACTGTTTACGTAGAGAGCAGCGGCACCCGGCACCCAGCTGTGGCACATCCGTGTAGCATCTATGGTCTTTGACAGAGAGATTAAGAATTAAGACATTAAACAACTAGTGCCTAAGCATCTCTCAAGCAGTGAACAATTCATACTATAAAATTGGCATTCAAGATGCCCTTTGACCAGCAAAGGAAGTAAAAGGAAAACATGCAATTGGATTTAGACAGTACAAGCGCACTAACGGATGTCTTAAATAGTGCAGCGGGCAGACATAGGGTGCCGACTCACCCAGAGGAGAATTAAAGGCCCAAGCAGGCTACCCACTCCGTTCTTACTTGGGTAGAAACTGTCCTACAGGCTTTTCCACCAGCGGCTTACCAGCACGATAGCTAAACGGAGGGGTCTACAGATAAATGCCCGATCAGATGATGCAGCACCAGTACCTTCGAGAGCCTGGGTGACGACTCCACTCCGCCAGCCGAGTTTGCAGAGTTCTGCCAACTCTACCCTCCTCTGGGAGCACGGAGTTTCACAAAAAACTGATTCCGCTGCGTGGTGGAGTTTGCCCTGCCATCCACCCATACAGACCTGCTCCTGCCTGAGCTGAGTCCTTACCTGGATCTCGGCGTGGCCTTCTCCGTACCCGAGCTATCTTCCTCCTGTTTCCTCGTCCTCTGTGGTGCAAAATCACTATGCTGCAGGACTTGCGAGGAGAGTGGAGACCTGGGGCCATATGTATCATAGCTCCGTTTTGCGAATTCTAAATAGCGATTTTTAAGGAATCACTATTTAGAAATCGCAAAATGGTATGTATGTAGGAAATCGCTTCTTTTTAGCGATTCCTTAACATTCCTAAATTGCGATTAGCAAATTGCTAATTGCAAATTTCCCATTCATTTCTATGGGCCAGGAGGCCCATAGCAATGAAGGGGAAATTTGCGATTAGCAATTTGCTAATCGCAATTTAGGAATTTTTTCAAGGGGGCAGGGGTGTCTCAAGAACACCCTGCTGCACCCCTGAAAATGACATGTGGGGGCATATGGCGCATATACATGCCCTAAGGGCATGTATGAGCCGCATATGGCACCTTTCGATTTAAAAAAAATATATATTTTTTAAAAGAATTCGCAACTTGCCACCAACTAGAAGTTGATGGTAATTTGCGAATCCTTATGGGCATTTTTGAATTATATTTTCTTTGATACATTGCATTTAAGGAATCGCACAATTTGCGATTCCTTAAGTGCAATCGCAAAATAAGGAATGGCAAATTTTGCGATTCCTTATTTTGCAGCAATAATGTTTCATACATACCATTTAGCAAATTAGCATTCGCAGCCTTTGCGAATGCTAATTTGCTTGATACATATGGCCTCTGGTTAATGTCTCCAATCCCCATGTGTGGGCATGCCCAGTCTTCGCTAGTCCTGCAGAGAAGCGGTTTCACTTTCATTAGGGCCCAGGAAGGACTGGAGAAATACCGCCAATCACAGCCACGGCAGACTGAGGTAAGCCGTAAACTTGGTGGCAGTCTGGAGGTCAGGAACCCTCCAGGTCTGCAGCATGCATAGGGCGGAGCGGAGTGGAATCCCACGGAGTTTTTAGGCAACTCCATGGAATTCCACTTAGTGCCACTCCGCCAACTCGCCCACCCTTCTCTGCGAGGCATGCCGAAGCCAAATAGAACTCAGACTGAAAGTGAAACTAACAATGCTGACAACTTACTTGGGCAGAACACAGAAACTCAGTACAACAACAAACTGACGAACAATCCACTTATCATAAACACAGTAATTCAATCATCAGGATAAACATTTCATCGGTGTCTAATGGCCACATGCATCAATGTTGCCGTTTGCGAATCCTTAATTGCGAAAATTAAGGAATCGCAATTAAGGATTCACAAACGGCAATGCATGATTAATTTGCATTCTCTTTAGCGATTCGGTATTTTTCCTTAATTGCGATTCACAATTTGCGAATCGCAATTAAGGAAAACCCTTCCCATTGATTCCTATGGGCCTCTGGGAAGGCATTTATAATTTGCGAATTTCAATTTGCGAATCGCAAATTGAAAATGCAATTTCAAGGGTGCAGGGGGGGTCCAAAGAACCCCTCCCTGCACCCCTGAAATTAAACTTAACTGCAATATACACACACACATGTCCCAAGGACATGTGTGTGTGTAAAATGCAACTTTCAAAAATGCATTTTTGTGCATGTTTGAAGGTTTTTGGTAAATTAGCACGAGGTTCAACCTCATGCTAATTTACATATTCCAAATTGAAAATTCGCAATTTAAAAATGATCATGCATTGCATTTCAGAAATCTGAAATTGCGATTTCTGAAATGCAATCGCAATTTCAGAAATCGCAACATGATTGCGATTCCTAAAATTGCGAAATACATGATGCATTGCAATTTTGATAATTGCATTCGCAAACGGCCGAAAATTGCGATTCGCACCATTTGCGAATGCAATTATCGTTGATGCATGTGCCCGTAAGTCCCTTAAACAAAGAAAACACAATTAAGAAAGCGCAGATAAACCAATAGTTATTTTTCAAGGAAAAATCTACCTTAGTTCCATAGCCCAGGTGAAGAACTAATAGCCGACTTTGCTAGCACTCATGAAGCCCATGCCTGCGCCTCTCCCTACTCCGCGCCGCAGATGCAACTCATCTTGCCCCCAGCCGAGAGCGGACAACTCAATTATTGAACTGTCATCAGATGGCAAACTAATGGAACCAAAATCTATAACAAAGGCAGCAGCTCAATCCTCTATAACTAATCAAAAAGGGGGAGTCAGCCCCATTAGTACCCATAGGCTTCGAGAATCCATTGCATCCCCTTCACTGTGCACCTTCCACCCACTACTTTATTTACAACATTTTCACAGGTGCATAAGTACAAACCCGGGGCTCACAAGAACAATGTGCTTTGATTGAGCACTATAGAAGGAACTTTAGATTAAGGGGGAGCAAGTTGGAGTCGATTGGGATCCCTGACATAAGGAACTATTTACTCTACAGCACACACATGAGCGCCGACAGAATGTGACACACCTGCAGAAGAAGCATCAAAGCCACTCCACGGCCTAAGGAATGAACAACAACATCTCAGAACACAGTCAAATTGGGAGCCGGGGCAGGTAGAGTAAATCAGTCCAGTCTGGCTCCCAACCCATCAGCAAGCAGGGAACTTATTAGGGTCAATCAACTTCACCCTGGTTGCAACGATAAATGCTTTGACTTGGCAGTCAGAAAAATTAGAATTACAACTGCATCTGATTCATGCCTTAGCAACGTCAATCACCAAGATGGTCAACAAACTTGATGTCCTGGAACAGGACGAAAAAGTGCTTGCATAGCTGAAATTGGAAAACCAACATGTGCTCGATTTTCCAAAGTTGACAAAAGGAATGGGCATATATACAATGAACTGGTGGCACACGGGTCAGCTCCACAATTGCTAACGCTGCGCTCCTTCAGTTTTTAATTTCATTTCATTAAGCTTTATTCGAAATGTATTATCAAGTTCATAAAAGCATACAGAATTAAAAAAACATCATGATAAAAAAGCCTTAAAGTACACTTTTTTTAAAGAAACAACATAAAAACAATACAGTACTGGGATAATTCACTCAGGGAATGTTGAATTTAAACAAATCGTGACATTTTCATGGCGTTTTCAGCTCTGTCTAATTTTTAGATGATCTTCTAAGGCTGCATAGAGGCCCTAGCTTTAACGACTGTTATTAAATAGGAGGATACTGCTTTAATAACATAGGGGGGTTCTAAAGTTTTCAGTCTGTGAAAGGCCACCCTGCAGGTACGTATGCCCCAGGATCGTAGTAGGGGTTTCAAAAATCTACTCGGGTGTCCAAAAACCTACAAAATAACAAGCAATTAATGCTAGACTGAGGGGAAATGTGATCACAGGGACAGCTCATCAAGTTACTACTCCAGTTATTAGAGTTCGGGAATGTTATTAGTCTGTAGAATGTATCAGTGCGAAAACGGGTCAAGAGCATGCGAATATAAGGAGAAGGTTCTATGATAAAATACGTTTGTAACCTTTCGCTATCAGTGTTACCTAAATATTCTACGACCATGCTCTTATTATTATTATTATTATTATTATTATTATTATATGAAACTTGTAGCGCGCTCAGCTTACCCGGGGGCATCCCGGCGCGTTTCAGCAGACCGTCTTTGATTGTCCATGTGCAACAACGCCATTTCTTTTTAAAGTGGCTCTGGGCAGGGTAATCAGATTTTCTGGATGGTAAAAGAATTCTGGATGCCTGATGTCGTTTAACAAGATTTTAATGTACTTTAGCCACCTGATGTTGTTAGCCCCAGCCAAATGAAGACACTCCCTGATGACTTCCCTGTTAAAGCCGGTTTCTTGTTTTACCCAGACTTTGTGCCACAGTAAGATAGGTGCGGAACGTATAATGTCAAGGATGTAAGTGAGACCTAGTTCTCTATATAGCACATATGTAGGGGTCCCCCGGGGAACGGCAAGCAAATATCGGAGGAAACGATTCTCAATACATTGCAGACTTTCTGCAGGTGCGATCCCCCATAGCCCAGATCCATAGGTGCCAGTAGATATACATTTGGCCCTATAGATCTGTAAGAGGGGCCTAACCGGCCTTCCTCCTAGTTTACGTGAAAAATTAATAAGCGCTCCAATTGCCCTAGATAACCCGGTGCCCCTTGCTGATAGAGCCGCTTGCCAGGTGCCCCTTGTATGGAAATTAACTCCCAGGTAAGAAAAGCTATCGATATTCTCTAGTTGTCTGCCTTCCAAATGAATGGAACATTGCTTATTTCTGGGCCCATTTCCACAGGACATGGTGAATGTTTTGGAGGTGTTTACTTTTAGACCCCCACGTTTCATAAAATCAGTAAACTTCCCCACTGCCCGTTGTAGGCCTATGCATGTTTGCGACATAATTGCAGCATCATCCACGTAAAGCAGGATAGGGATTGGGGTCCCATTAATAGTCTGATAGTCATGATAGACTTTGTTAAGATGGTCACCTACTGCATTGATGTGGAGGGTAAAGAGCAGGGGAGCTAGGATGCACCCCTGTCTTACCCCTCTACGAATATAAAAAATTTCGGAGCACTCGCCCCCTTTTCCAAATCTGACCCGGGCTCCCGCTCCTCTATAAAGTTCCTTTATAAATAAAATAATTTGTTTGTCTACGCCAATGTCCGAAAGGGTCGCCCAAAGTAGCTCATGATCAACGTAATCGAAGGCGGAGCTGAGATCCACAAAGGTGACATAGAGATTGCCCTTTTTTGCCTGTGTATATTTGGCAGTTTTTAAGGCTAAATTTAGGCTTTGTTCTATGGTCCCCTTGCCTACTCTAAAACCATATTGTAATTTTGACACTACATGACGTTCTTCAATCCATACCTGCATCCTATTTAAAATAATTCTCCTGGCCACCTTAATTAGGGCGTCAAGTAGTGAAATAGGATGGTAACAGGAAGGATCATTCCTGTCACCTTTCTTAAATATTGGCACTACTATGGCCTCTGGCCAGCTAGGAATAAAACCAGTTAAAATAGATGAATTAAGAACATTGGTTAATAATGGTGCCCAAAGGTCGATCATTGATTTATATACATCAATCGGGACACCGTCAGGACCAGGAGCCTTTCCCGACGTGCTTTCCTTTAAAGCCACCAAAACTTCATTACATTCAAAGATAATGCCTAACGGAAATGCCCTAGATTGTATTTGCCCGGTTGGTACATTCAAATCAGACATCTTTGTTATTGTCCCTAGACCTGGACTTTGTGGTTTATCATATAGGCTGCTAAAGTGTGAGACCCATGTCTCGCCCGGAATCGCCAAGTCAATTTTATCAGTCTGGTTATTTAGTAGAAATGGGGCATTTACTGCCTTCCAGAACGCAGTATTGTCCCTTTGATCGCTGGCATCCTCTAGGACCTGCCATGCTTTCAACTTAAGTTTTTTCTGCCTATTTGTTAGAACTGCTCGATAAGCACACCGTGCTAACCAAATTTTTTCCTGTGACCTTGGGGTGGCATGTAAGGTGTCTTTTAGTTTTTCCAGAGCTTTAGTACATGATCCATTAAACCAGCCTTTTTTCTCATAGGATGTCTGTTTAGATGTCCTTAACAGCATTTTTTTTAATTTCTATTGTGATTTTAATAAAGGAATTTATAACTAGTTGAGGATCCTCGGTGGGCTCTAAACATACCTGGATATCCTCATAGTTTTTTTTAACTATGGTGTTAAAGTCAACCGGGACCACTTTGTCCCATTTTACGATGTATCCATTTGTACTAGCGAGTTTTAATGGTGGATTATGGACAATTTGATCTGATTTACACGGTATATTGTCAGGATTTATTTTTAGGGTCAAAGCAATTGGATAATGGTCGCTTAAAGCGACATCCAATATGTCCCAATTAGATATTACCCCTGAATACCTGGATGAAAGAAGAGTGTAATCAATTATTGAGGAACAACCTCTTCCATTAAAGGTAGGTCGAAAGGGTTTAGTGGGGTGGCATGGTTCATTAGCATACGAGAGGACAAATTGGGAGACAAGATCATTCAACTAGGCTCCCAGTTTGGAATGAGAGAAGTGAGTTGGCGCATCTTCCTTACCATCTCCTAAACCACAAACCCCGACAGTACTCCATCGGCACAAAGTGCAGTTAAAGTCCCCAACCCAGAGAAAAACCATGTCACCAGCCAATTGTTCTTCCAGTTTCATTTGTGTGCCTTTTAGATTGCCTATTGAACTGGTGGCACACGGGTCAGCTCCAAAATTGCTAACGCTGCGCTCCTTCAGTTAAAAAACTGCAGAATTAAACACACCACTGCGTTTCCCCTAGCACTCGCTAAGTTGGCTAGTGCCAATGCAGGCACCCTTGCACGTTAGTGCTAAGGTGCCTGTGTTGGGGAGAATGATTGTTTATGTGCAGGATGGTGTCTCTTCCTACACACAAATAATCCAGAATGGCAATTTGAAACTCCTATGCCGGCAAAATTGATCCTCACCCAGCAATATTCATCTCAGACCACACCCAAAACCTCAGCCTCGTACTCGATTCATCACTCACCATCAACCGACAGGTCAACGCTGTCACCTCCAGCTGCTTCAACACCCTCCGCATCCTTCGAAAGACCTTCAAATGGATCCCCCCCGGAGTCAAGGAAGACAGTCACCCACGCACTCACCACCAGCAGACTGGACTATGGAAAGGCTCTCTACGCCGGCATTAACAAGTCTTGTTAGACTTGGCATCATTGGCGTGAGTCTCCCTTCCATTTTTTACTGATTGCCTCTTGTTTTTGATATGTTCTGCTGGTTAGATGTTTTAGGCACTGTGCCATTGCTATTCAGTGCCACACTGCAAGTGCTCCTTATGTTAAATTGATGTACTGATTAGTGACTCCATGTTTGGGTTATTTGATTTACTTGTCAGACCCTAGTACAGTGCACCATGTGTGCCCAGGGCTTCTAAATCAAATGCTGCTGGTGGGCTTGTAGCACTGGTTGTGGCACCCACAGAAGCAGCTTGTAAAGTGTGTCTCAGGCCTGCCATTGCAAGGCCTGTGTGCAGTCTGTGACTGCCAAGTCGATTTGGCAAGTGCACCCACTACCAGTCCCTAAACCTTCCCTTTTCTTCATATCAGACACCCCTATGGTAGGCCCAAGGGCAGGGTGCATTGTAAGTATAAGGTAGGACATGCCCTGGTGTGCGGAGAACATGGCGGCTAGCAGCTTTGGCTAGTCGGGAGGCTCCGGGAGGCTCGGGTGTCCGGTTGATTGCGTCGTGCGTATGAGCTCTTACATGGAACTATAGGAGGTGAAAAGGGAAACCACTGACTTTGCTTATAAGTTGAATTTCTTTTATTCGTGAGATTTTGAGTTGAAACGCTACATGTTCGGCAGCGGTTGGGTTCGCGCTGACTCAGAGGCGGACTCAGAGGCGGGACAAGGCTGCAGAGCTGCCGGCGGGTCTTTGCCGAGTATGCCGCTCAGCTCTTCTGCGGTACTTTGCTGTACTCTGTTGAAGTCAGTGGAGGTTTCGCCAGGGGGGTAGGATATCTTTAACCCCGCCAAGCTGCCAAGCTGGACCCGGACCTGGATAAGGTGCAAAGCCCCGACGCGTCGAAAGCCGCCACAAACGGAACCTCACATTCACAATCCCGTAATAACAAGGTGAGAGGACATAACATTAATATCGTTGAAGGAGGGGTTGTGCGGTGGGCAAAAGCGGCCTCTGAAGTCAGAAGAGGAAGAGCAGCATCTAGGATTTCGTATCTTGGGAGAGATTTCGGTTTCAAGCAGCAAAGACTATCTAACCCACAATGCACTAGGGAAGGTCTTCAAAATAACTTGATAAATATTGGGAACACAGGCAAGGCAAGAAGAGCGGCTGGAGAAGCTGTATTTTGTATGTCAGGTAGTCAGTCACAAGGGAGCCAGGCTTCCGGATACACGCTAAGAAGCAAAGGAAGAAAACAAGGGAGTGGAGGTGGACTGACGGATATTTCACCACCGGCATTAGCTAAATCCAAGGCTAAATTTTCCAAGAAGACTGGCAAAAAAAATAATTCTAAAGCTCAGAAGGCCGCTATTAAGGTTAAACCACCACCCTCATTAAAGTCTTATTTTAAAGCAATTCCCGCAGTATTGCAACTTAAACCTTCAGTCGGAGGTTCTGCATTAGAGTTTCCAGAGGCTCTCTATACTCCCAATAGGTATCATCTTTTGGGTCAGGTAGAACAAGATCAAGATTCAGAGCAAGTAGAGTCTTCAAGGATTTCTAGGATGCAGAGTCTAGAGATGGCCGACAATGAGCCTAGGGTGCAAGACAGTATCTTAGAAAGATCTGATAATGACGAGTTAACACCTATTCATAATTCTGGGATGGATCCTTCAGTTATATCAGCAAGTGATATTATCACTATCTCTTCTGAGTCTGAGGACAAGGCTGCTGAGACTGCGCTCAGCGATCAATCTGTTTTGTTAATGCTTCAGTCTTTGAGCCGCGAGGTAAAAAATGGGTTTGTGGCTTTGCAGAAGAACCAGCAAGAAATAAAACTATTTTGTGAGAAGCTTGAAGAAAAGTTTGATTCCTTAGCGGCTAGAACCACTGAATTAGAGTCCACAGTTTCTGATCTAAAAACACTTGCATTACAACACACGAAGAAAATAGACGATCTACGACAGCGAGAACAGGGGTACCAGGAGAAAATGGAGTCGCTAGAAAATGCGCAAAGGAGAAATAATCTGCGATTTCTGAAAGTTCCGGAAGGGGCAGAAGGAAGTAACATTAAGGAGTTTGTTGTTAAGCATATTAAGCAAACAACTGAAGTCGAAATCTCAGAAGAAGATCTGATGAGGGACATTCAACGAGTTCATAGGGATCCGTTTAGGCAAAATCCCAATAAAACTAGACCCAGGAAGATACTAGTTCACTTCCTGACCTATATCTTAAAGGATGAGATACTCAATAAGGCGCTTAAAAGCAGTTCCTTATCAGCTGAAGGAATTACTTTCCAGATTAGGTCAGATGTATCCTCGATCACAGCATCCAGACAGTGGGAGCTTGGCAAATTATTAGATCCCTTTAGGCAACTCGGCGCCACTGCTCAATAGAAATTTCCGGCATCTCTAAAAATAATGTATAAAAACAAATTGAGAGTTTTTAAAAGGGTTGAGGAGGCAGAAGAGTATCTCCAACTAGTTACAGTGGATAGCAGAGGGGAACCAGGGGAGAGGGACTAAGGGATTAACGAATTAACAATCTGGCTCATTGTTCTCCCAAGATTGGTTCTCGTAAACAGCTGAACTTTCGCTTTCCTTTGCGTTTCCTTTTTTTGTTTCCTTTATTCTTTATTAGTTTCCATTGAAATATATAGTTCATCCGCATATGTGAGGATGGAGCCTCAAGGCCTTGAGGGAGGCCAAGAAGAAGGAGGGGGGTTCTCCAGGGGAGCACGGGGGGGTTTTGGGTTGTACAGAGTAGGGGAGGGAAAGGGCACTGGGTGGGGAGCATGTGGGGAAAAAAAATGTCCAAATCGCCAAATAGGATACCTAATCGTTTACGCCTACTAGGGAAAATATGTCACAGGATAGGATAGCCCCGCAGCTCTATATGTAGGTTCTGAAATGGAATTTAAATGGCTTAAGGGTTAAACACAGAAGAGAGAGGGTATTTCAATATTTGAAAGATGCGCCTGAGCATATTTTTATTGTGCAAGAGACTCATTCTACGGAGCATGAGTTAAGGGAAATCTGTAGCAGTAAAAAATGGATTCAGCATGTTATAAGCACATCACAGCAAAGTACTATTAAGGGTTTTGCTATTTTGATTAAGTTAAACCCTGCTATTACAGTACTAGAATCAAGAGTCGATAAAAAAGGGAGATGGGTTATAGCAAAGATAAAATACCACTCCTATAAATTTACATTAGAAGGATATTATGGGCCGAATTTAGACGATCCGCTCCCTCTCAGAGAACTGTTGGTTGAGCTCTTAGACTTTGATGATCCTTTAATTTTAGCAGGGGATTTCAATCTAGTTCTGGATTCACAAATAGATAAATCATATAAATTTGAGACTACGCATAACCCTAAAACAAGATCCCTATTAATAAATGCAATATGTCAGTTCGGCTGGAAGGATAAATGGAGGGAGAAATGGGGTACAAAAAGAGAATTCACTTTTCACAATAAGAAGCTGTGCCATAAGTCTAGATTAGATTTTTTTCTAATTTCAGATCAGCTTTGTGAGGTTGCACATGAAGTAAAACATCTAGGAGCACATATCTCAGATCACTCGGCAGTTTCTTTAGTCTTGAAACTATCGGGCTCGCAGAGTAATAAAAGATGGACTATGGATAGGAGTATCCTGTTGGAGGAGGAGGTACTAGAGAGATTGACGTCAGAGTCAAAAGTTTTTTGGGAGAATAATTTGGGGACAGCTCACTTCCCGTTGTTTGGGACTCGTATAAAGCTTTTTTGAGAGGGATAGTATTGGCCATTCAGTCTTCCAGGCATAAAATATACAGGGCAAAGATTTCTGAGATTGAGTTAAAGATCACCACATTTGAACGCGACCTATCAGATCCAAATTTAGCAGCAGAAGCTAATATTCGAGAAGAATTGTCAGTATGTAAATCACAACTCGTAGAGATTCTGGACGACAGACTTACAAAGCGATGGCAGGCTAGCTCTCACGCCCATTTTGAATATGGGCAAGCCAGTGGTAAGCTATTAGCTTGGAAGGCTAAAAAGGAGCAAAAAAGGAACACAATTAAAGGAGTTCAGCTGGGCAACACGGGTGCGATCTCAGAAAACATTGCTGATATAGAGGAAGCCTTTTTCAAACATTTTGATCAAGTATATAAGGAAGACTTAGCTCCACAGGATGATTTAATCCATGCATGGCTTGAACAATATGCAGTCAGGCAAATTGATGATCAGGCATCTGAGAATTTAAACAGAGAAATCAGTTTGAAAGAAATAGTTGGGGCAATAGAGTCAGCTAAAAGAAGTAAGGCCCCGGGCCCGGACGGGTTACCCGCCGAGCTTTATAAAGCATTAGCTCCAGTAATTTCCCCCGTTCTTCAGATGCTTTTTGCATTCATTTTTGAGGAAGGAGGTAAAATCCCTTCTTCTTGGGATGAGGCTACGGTCGTTCTTGTTCTTAAACCCCTTAAATCGCCCTCCCAGTGTGATTCCTACAGACCTAACTCTCTGCTTAATTTGGATTATAAATTCTTGGCCAAAATATTAGCAGAGAGATTAAATGGGGTAGCTGACAGATTATTACATCCGGATCAAAAGGGATTTGTCAGGGGGCGGTCCATACAAGACCTGACGCAAGCTTTAGTGGGGGCAATTGATCTTGCTTCCCAACACAAACTTCCGATGGCGATCATAACACTAGATGCCACTAAGGCATTTGATCGGTTAAATTGGATATACTTGGCTAAAGTTCTGGAAAGATGCAATTTGGGCAGGAATTTCTGTAGATCCATATCCGCATTTTACCATGCCCCAATAGCAAGAGTTTTGATAAATGGTAGTCTTTCAGCACCTATAAAAATCAATAGAGGTACAAGACAGGGGTGTCCTCTTTCACCCCTGCTTTTTGATATATACATAGATCAGCGTATTCCACCATACAAATATAAGAACTGGGAGAAAAAAGTGTCACTCTATGCGGACGACGTGATGCTATTTCCTTCAGATCCAATTAAAGTGATCCCCCTTATTTACAGTGCCGCCGTTCAGTTTGGGCAAATATCCAAGTACCAGATTAATCAATCCAAGTCTGAATGTATGACCTGGAATATAACGACGTCAATTCCAATTTCAATTTTAAAACACAAAATAAGATACCTGGGGGTACAAATCACGCAGGATATAGAACAATTGTCTGACAGAAATTTGGTGAAAATTGAGAGAGAGTCTGCTGAATCTTTGAGAAGTTGGTCACTTCTTCCTCTGACTTTAATCGGGAGAGTCAATATCATTAATATGATGCTGCTCCCCAATTTAATATTCCTAATCCAGAATATTCTGTTAGCCTTTAAAGAAGCCAAGCTAAGGAAAATTCAAGCTAAATGGAACTCCTTTGTATGGGCCTCAAAGGGCATAAGGATCGCATGGAAGAAGCTGCGAAGAAAGAAAATCAAAGGAGGGCTTTTTGCTCCAGATCTGAATTTGTATGCCTGGACTTTGCTAATGAAGGCGGGGATAATGCTATTTGATACTTCAGATAGGTCAGAAACAGGTATTATGTTTCAGACGATGATATCAGGAATTCAAGGAGGGGCTCAGGGTTTCCTGCTGAAATTCGTGGATCCGCGTTTTTTAAGAAGGTTCGTTTAAAGATGCTGAGAGATATGGCTTACGTCTGGGCTAGGGTAAGAAGATCGCTGAGCATCCCATATTACTCGGCCATGGCTCCAATTTGGGAATCACCTAGCTCTCCAGAGTGGACTAAAGATTCATTGGTTACCCCTCTCTTGGAGGCTAATTTAAAATCTTGGGGTCAGCTAATGGCAGAAGGTGTGTTGTTAAGTTGGGATGAGATCTGTACTCTGACGAACAATAACTTATCCAAGTTCAAATATTTACAAATCAAGAGCTGGAGTCAGGCCATTACAGTCGAAATTGGCGTCAAGACAGCGTTGGAGGAACTCCTGCTGAGGAAGACCAGGCAGATAAAAACATCAATTCTGTATTGGACTATTTTTGAAGCGGAAGATGGAGACTTCTCTTTGCCTGCTCAACTATGGGGAGACCAAGTTCCGGATGCTGAGTTGCAGGAATTATGGCAAGTATCCTTTGACCTACTATATACCACAGTCTCTCCCGCCAATTTAGAGCGCAACCATCTTTTTTCTCTTCACAGAGTATATTGGTCTCCTGCTAGGCTGGCTAAATTTTCTAAAGGTCCTACTCCCTGTTGCTCAAAGTGTAAGCAGGAAAAAGCTGATGACCTTCATATGTTTTTAACTTGTCCCGTTCTAAGCAATTTCTGGCCCATGGTAGAAGAAGGTATGAAAAAGCTGTTTAATTTTGATATACAGGTTAGTATATCGCTTGTTTTTTTGGAATTTTTTGCAATTATGAGGAACTTCCTCAAGACATAAATACATTTTCTTTATATTTAATCATTTTGGCACGCAGAGAAATATGCAAACTCTGGGTTAAAGATAGTGCTCCTCCATACCTAGATTGGATTAAGGCAATTAAGTATACACTTAACTTAGATAAGGTGGTATGGAAGAGAAGGAAGCATTTTTGGATTCCCTGCAGGCCCGGACTGGCCATTGCGGGCACCGGGCAATCCCCCGGTCGGCCGCAAGGGTGGGGACCGGTTTTGGGCCCTGGGGGCCGTTTTTGTTACAAAGCCGATTCCCTGTATTGAATGGCTGGATAGGATGTAAACGTTCTTGTCCAATGATTATGCCTTTTTGCAGAATGAGTTACCCTAAGATCAGTTTGAGGGCCTGGGAAGATAGATGAACTGAATTGAATTCATCCTCTTCGGTACCTTCTGGTATCCTGTGGGTATCTGCAGAAAGTGCATCCATCAAGATCTTCAGAGTTTAAGGAGGGGCCTCTCCGCTGCGTAGTGGGTGGCATGGATCTGTTACTCTGAGAATATCCTTTTGGCGTATGAGGACAAAAAAAAAAGGACATGCCCTGGTGTGTGCAGCATTTTCTAATAGTGAATTACAGCCATTTTCATTTTTCACTATTGAAAGGCTATCTGTTCTCCATAGGCCAGAATGGGCAGAGTTAGATTATTACATTTTATAATCCTAACTGACTCAGGGAACATGGTAGAAATTCAAATTTAGTATGCCTGAACTCAGAATTATAAAATGCACCTTTTAGTAAGGTTGGTTTTAACAATATGTGTTTGAAAATGCCACTTTTAGAAAGCAGGTATTTTCTTGTCTAACTATCCAAGCCTGCCTCTGCTAGGTTGTGTATTCCTTGTCTGGAGTTTGTGTGACAGGGCTGGGGGATTCCTGGAGACAGGATGAGTCAGCCCAGTGGTGAATAGAGAGATCTGCATCTAGATGGAAGGGAGGAGTTGCACCTGGGATCTGAATAGGGCTGGGCCTTCCTTCCACAATGCTGGCTCCACCTCCTGTGGTGTGTCTGATGTCTCTGCCCGGCACTGTGAAAGGAGAGAAGGAATCATGTCAACAAAGTGCTCCAGGGCTGTGCCTTCCCTCCACAATGCTGGCTTCACCTCCTGTGGGTCGTCTGATGTTTCTGCCCTGCACTGTGAAAGGAAAGAATGAGTCATGTAAACAGTTCTCCAGAACTGGTTCGGACTAGGCAGAGGCTTCTCTGCCTTCAGAGAACAAATAGTAAAGTAGTATAAATATTGGGACCCAGACCCAAGAACTTTAGATCACTTCTGGGAACAAGACTAACCTTTTGCCAAGGAGAAGAACCAAGGAAGCTGCAGGAGTTTGGACTGCCCCTCTGCCAGTGTGCTGTTTGCTGGGTTGGCCTGTAGTGATTTCTTTATTGCCAAGGAAAGGAGAAGGAACTTTTACAGAACTTTCATCATCTTGCAGAATATTACTCCAAGGGCTTGAACTTGTGCTTGCCTCCTGCTGAAGTCTCAGGGACAAAAGACTTCACCTCCAGCTCCCCTCAGAGTTTTCTTGCTGGGAATCCTGTCAGCAGACACCTGCGTGTTGTGTGAAGCTGGAAGCGCAACACATGTTATGTTATGTTAGCGTAGCTTGAATAGCGCGCAGCTGCCCCAGGAAAGGGGCGTCCCGGCGCTTTAGCTACAGAGTAAGAGACGCACAGTGATCGGAAAACAAAACACCAGCGGAACAACAGTGGGTTAAACTGATGCATTAAGAAAAGTTTTGACAGCTTTCCTGAACGCAAGTAAGCAGTCCAGAACACGGATCTGCTCCGGCGAAGAGTTCCACAGCCTGGCCGCCAGGTAGCGGTAGGAACGCCCTCCCGCCCGGCTGCGCTTAACCCGGGGGACAGCGACCAACTGCCGGCCTGCCGATCGTAGCCTACGTTTAGGAACATACAGAGTGAGCAGATTGCTCAACAGACTGGGGTGGGCAGATTTCACAATTTTAAAAGAAAGGCACAGCACCTTAAATTGTATTCTACTCTTCATCGGGAGCCAGTGCAGTTTACGAATAGTGTCAGCGGCAGGGCAGAATCGTGGAAGGCCTACCAGCGCTCTTGCGGCAGCATTTTTAACATGTTGTAGCCGACATATTTCGGCCTGATTGGCCCCGAGTAGGAGCGAGCTGGCATAGTCGAGGCGTGAAAGAATAGTAGCCTGTATAACCAGCTGACGAGTAGTGGGATCAAAGATTTTCAGAAGGGGCTTGAAACCCCGCAGCAAGCCAAGACAGGTACCAGCGACTTTCCTGGTATGATCCTGGAAGTTCAGGGAGGCATCCATCCAGACCCCACAATTTTTGACCAGGGTTTTTGGCGTGGGAGCTATACCCAGAATGGATGGCCACCATTGCTGATTCCAAAGATTAACGTTCGATTAACACATCGAGAGAAGCGTGTCGCAGCTGTTGCCATCGCATCACCAGAGAAGCGTGTCGCCGCCGCAAGGTCGCCATCGCATCGCCGGAGAAGCGTGTCGCAGGGCCTGTCGCGGCTCCAAAGCTACAGAGTTCTCGGCACCCCACCAGGCATGCACGCATCGTCTTCACATCGTCGCATCAAGAGCGTCATCTTATCATATCGCATCCGGATTGTCGCATCGCGGTGCCATCTTGCGCATCGCAACCAGGTCGCAGGACAAGAATCTAAGCATCATCTCCGCTCCGGTAAGGATCAAGACGCATCCCCTACTCTGCGCAAGCATTGAGGCACGATGCATCATCTCCCCCGAAGCACGGAACCGACGCATCTCTCCCTCTGCGAGCCTTTTGTTTGTTTTGCGTTACGCATCCAGGTACTTTTGTGAGAACTGTGTCGCATTTATCACCTTCTTGAACTAAGTAACTTTTACCATCTTTAAAGCAACTTTAAGTACAGTATTGTGGATTTTTGTTGTTTGTGGTCTTGTGTTAAGTCTATATAAAGAATACTTATTTTTATAAAACCTGTGTGGTGTCCATCTGTAGTGGTTTCACTGTATTACTGTGTATATTCACAAATGCTTAACACACTGCCTCCGAGAAAAGCCTGTCTGCTCGTGCCAAGCTACCAAGGGGGTGAGCAGGGGTTATCTGGGAGTGTAATCCCCTTGTCCTGACTTAGAAGCAAGGGTCCCTATTTGGACAAAGGTGTATACCATTGCCAACTAGAGGCCCCCAGTTCGAACAAGTCCCTACTACACAAACTCCAGACAATACAGAACACCGCGGCCAGACTCGTCCTCGGCATCCCCCGGCACGCACACATAAGCCAGCACCTACGGAGACTCCACTGGCTCCCTGTGGAGAAGAGAGTCACCTTCAAGCTCCTCACTCATGCCTACAAATGCCTACATAACAACGGACCCAAATACCTCAACGACAGAATAAACTTCCACGTACCCAATAGAAACCTCTGATCTGCCAACCTCGCACTTGCTGAAACCCCACGTATCCACAGAGCCAGAGCAGGGGAAGATCATTCTCTCACATTGCGGCCTAGACCTAGAATGAACTAGCGACAGACATCAGATGCGCTTCCTCCCTGGACACCTTCAAGCAGGCTCTCAAGACCTTGCTCTTCGACTGAACGGATCTACATACCCCTCCCCCTCAGCGCCTTGAGACCCTCACAGGTGAGTAGCGCGCTTACAATTCCCTGATTGATTGAACATGACATCTTAAATAGATCAAATTTGCTGCAACTTTTTAAAATCATTCCGATTTTATCAAGCATAACCATGAAAGACATCCTGGGGGTAGAATTTAGAATCCTAGCAAACAGCAAGCACGGAAGAAAATAAGCTATACTAACACTAAAAAGTCCCCCACTAGCAGCAGAAATCTTGACAAGAAAATTGACCTTTGAGGAGTGGGACACCAAGATCATGAAACTGGAGGCACCTAAGTGCCTGCACTTATTGAAGGGAAAGGGAGAGCCGGTAAGGACACAAGCACACCCACACAGCATTCTAAGAGGGGCAGGACATTCACAACTAATCCTGCCCTATAATAAGTTGCAAATTTCATGATTTTATTCAAACAGAACCAGTTGTGGCTCCTCCGCTAAGGCAGAGGAGAGTCGCTCCACTGCTTTAGCTGCAAGCTAAATACAAAAAATAAAATTATAATAACATTTGTTATTATCATTTTATTATTTTAATTCAGCTTGCAGCTGAAGCCATGGGGGAAGGGCTGGGCTCCCCTTGTCACAGGGGGAGGAGAGGTGGCAGCACCTAAAGTGTGCATGATGCTTTGGCCAACCGTCTCGGGCCAGCCAAAGCGCCATGCATACTCTGCATGTTCTCCACGCAGGCTGTATTACAGCCTGGACGGAGAACATGCACAGCCTGCAAGTCACTGTCTGAGCACCGAGCAACTGTGCTCAGATCAATCACAATGGTGCAATGGCAGCGTTATGATTGGGCAGGGGATTCAGGGTAGCTGTGTGCTTCCTGCAGAGAGGAGGATAGAGAAAAAGAGGCGGTAAAGAGGTAAGTGCATTTTTTTAAATTATTCCCCACCTCCCTTGTTCCCCTTCTCCACCCACAACACCATCCCTGGTTGGTAGCAGCTGCTACTGAACAGAATGGGCTCAACCAGGAGAATTGCTCTGGAGCCCAAATAGAAAAAACATGAAAAAGATTGGGGTTGGTTGTCGTCAACCCTCTTGAGTGACACCCAAAACTACCCCGATCATAAACAGACACCCACCGTAGATAATCCCAGAAAGAAAGCAAAACATAAAGATAATATCATGAAACATCACTGGGCTGTCAAAATTACTTAAATCTTTACCTGAAAACCTGTCCATAAAGTGTGGCAACCTATTTTGTCTTCAGGAGACCTGGTCAACAAGTCCTACAACAATTCCTGGATTCCCTGAAGTACACCAGGCAGCAATAAAAACAAACATCTTTAGGAGGCCCTCAGGTGGCCTACCAATATGCAAGCATGAGCTTAGAACTGAAACTAAAATAGACTGAAGCACACAATAAAATGATTCAATTAGTCACTTTGGACAGCCTGCACGTAAATTACCAGCAGCCAAAGATACTTCTGGCCAATGTTTATTTCAGGTGTTTTGAACCAGTACAAGTTGAAAGGTTGACTGAATTACGCGAATCTCCAGAATCTGTGCTTTGAGAATATGCCAACTATGAAGTCATAATTTTTGGCAACTTCAACCTGCGTCACCTGTGAAGAGCACTTACAGCCCCCACCTTAGCAGGCAGTGGCATCATCCTTTGCACTCTACTTACAAAACAAAGGGCCAGATGTATCAGTGGGTTTTACCCATTATGTGTCTTTGGGAAAATGTGGTCATACATATGGCCCAAAGTCTCAAGTCCATCCAACCCACCCTAAAAAACAAATCAGCAGCTCCAAATTTTCCAAAATTCTTCAAGGGAATAAACACCCTGACGTTTTAAAGTCCCTAGAGTACTTCGAAATTCCAACCCACCATGAGTGTGATCATTTCCCTCTTTCCACTTCCACAAAAAATAGTACCAGCAAGCCAAAAGATCTGAGAATAGTGATGAATGCAGGCAGCTGATGAAGAGAATAAAATGGGCTCAGTGTATACGCAGAGATGTACAACTTGGAAATCCTCCAGAGGCTTACACCTCAAAAAAACAAAATGGCAAATACTGACTGGACAACTGTGATATAATTATCAATGAAATACAACAAACTTTAGGTCATCAGGCACCTTCAATCCCCTACCTAAAAAACGTCATAAAATATCAAAGCAACACATATCAGAGAGCAAATGGAACGTACGAAGGCTCCAAAAATTGTGGCAAAAACAAGTGGCAATAAAATCAATATTACGGTCCTTAAACAAAAAACCATCATCAGAAGTTCTTGCTTTTGGTTATGCACCATAAAAGCATAGATAAAATCAATAAAAATAAAACATTCAATGAAACATTTCATATGGGTAACAAAGGTTAAAAGATAAGCGGTCTAGACACACTGACATTTGGCTATATCATATATTTGTGAGAAAAGCACATAAAAGATGCATGTTCCTACTTGTGAGTTTTCAGAGGGAGAGATAGTTGACCTAGATTCAAATCAGCAAAAGTTCACGGAAGACAATGTGGGTCCTTGTTGCAAAGTCATCCTGTGCCCTGGGCACCCCCTAACTTTTTGCTGACTGGAACTGGTGGTAACTGACTCTGACTGACCCTCGGCTCTGTTTAACCAGGCCCAGGACCAGTGCCAAGCTGAAAGGAACACATTAGAATACAGTTAAGACACCCAAAATACATTAGGGTACACTATGGTATGGTGGGGTAACCATGTAATTGGCATGACCTACCCCATAAGCCCCTAGTATATAATAGGGCAGGGGATTGAAACTACCTAGAAGTCTCCAGTATCCTGGGGCATGGCAGTTTAGAGGCCAGCAGATTTTCTGCACTAGCATGTGTGCAGTGCTGAAGCCTGAGGGCAGTTTAAAAGCAGCACTGGTTGTCAGGACTGCTTTTAAACAGTAAATTGTGCCCAAACTCGACGTTGGTAGTAGGGGCACTTAAAAATGGAAAACCTATAATGTTTTTGCATATTAGTGACCCCCAGGGTCACCCCTAGGTATCCCAGGGGTGGGGGGTCAGTTACCTATAAGGTACACCCTTATAAAATGAGTTTCAATATGCCTGGGTAAAGTGAAATTTCACATTTCACTCCTCACATTGTTTTAAAGTGATGCTCAAATTCGACTTTAATGCTAGAAGCACTTGGTAAGGAGGATCTGCAATATTTCTGCAGATTCATAACCCCTAAAGTCTTCCCTAGTTGCATAGGGGTGGGGGTCCTGTAGAAATAAGGGATATACTTATAAAATATGTTTTTATAAACCCTGGTGCTAGAAAACTGGCCCAAGCCATTTTCCCCATTGCAAACCCCATGGCCCATAGGCTAACATGGTAGGAAGTTGTTGATGAATAAATATTGATAGGAGAGGACTAGCCGGACCATTCAAAGACTTCCCAGAATGGTAGTAGTAAATCCAACAATATTATATTGTTAAATTTCTCCTAAAGTGTACATACAAGAAGTCATAAGACTTTCTTGTTTGTAAGTCCAAATTCAGCCTTCCAGTGGTCTGCCCTGATTGGTCAGAGTTAAGTGGATTAGCCAGGCTGCTTTGAAGAGGTGATGAAGAACCCCTAGGGTTAATCACTCTGCTGGGAGGGCTGTTTGCTGGTCTATAGGAATGCCAGGCCAGGGGTGGAGTTGTAAACCATGCGCTTCAAAGACAGGCCTGGGTTTCAGTTTCACTCTGACATTCTTGACCCAGAGTCAGGGCTAGGCTTAAGGAAGGTGTGTGTAGATGGTAGGGGGAGAGTCCCTGGAATTAAACCTTCACTGGGGGTGTGTTTAGCCAGCTCTTACCTCCTTGCTGGAAAATCAGCCATTATGGATTTGGAAGATTGGTGCACTCTGGGACAAAATAATGCCACACTCTATTGGATGTGGTCATAACTATGACTATGAGAAGTTGCCCTGCTCTTATTGGTCAGAAGTGACCTGGTGCTTGACCCAGATCATTTTGAATAAGTATCTGAGAGGGGCAGAGCCCTCCAGATCTACTGCTTGAGACTTACTGAAGCAAGAAGTGCCCTGCTGAGAAGTTTTGCTGCGCAAAGATTTCTAAGGCCTGACCTTTGAAGACTGCATCAAGTGAAACTGCAGCCCTGTGGATTACCTTGCTGCCAAAGGCCTCAAGAGTGGAACTCCCTGCAAGTTACAGGTTAACAGAGCTTACCTGGACAGCCCCACAAAGAATTCCCTTCCTGGAGTACCAGTGAATTTGTAAAGGTGTTGTACAAGTGGATTGCGGAATAGAAGTTTCACACTTTCAAGGACCCTCTTGGAGATTCTAGAACCTTGGATTGTGTGTTGGATAGTTTTGGACCCGCAAGCAGAACTTCAGGAAGGAGTTCTAACTGGACCCGCCTGCTGGAGAAGGCAGCACAACACAGTGGTGAGATATTCTCCAGAATAGTTTCTAAAGGTCAGAGACAACGAAATGACTAAAAGGGGCACTGTTGGTTTCTAAGCACTAGAAAGTGACTAATCTTTAAAAATTAATATCTCTGGTTCCCTACAGTAGATTTTTTTCGTTTTGGTGTCATTAAAAACATAAAAATATTACCTATTTTTATAAATTGGTGTCGGATTTTTATTTTGTATTGTGTCTTAATTATTTACAAAAATTGTGTTTTTAAATGCTTTGCATACCTGTGTTTGAAGTTAAGCCTGTCTGCTTGCAGACACGTTACCAAGGGTTGAGCATAGGAATAATTTTCTAAGACCTATGCCGAGTCCTATCATGTGTTAGTACTGGCCTTATTGCCAGTGGCAGACCTACATTTGCCCCAACCAATAACCCACTTTCCAACAGTCCAAAAAACTTTAAAGAGCATTCTTGGGCTCACAGGTAGATCTTTGCATAGCATGTCAGATGACTGGTTTGAGGTTTTTGCACATAAGACCATCTGTTCGGGACCAGTGAAGTACAACGCAAAACATCAAACCAGATAAAAACACATAAGTGTAGAAGAGCCCCCTTGGTGCATGGCTTTTAGGTGCATAGCCCCAAGGACTCTGACAGGCTAACAGGTAGACAATTTAAAATAGATTCATTTAAGAAACGTGATAGCAAATATATATGATGTATGTTGGAAACCAGAACAAGCAATTCTAATCATTAGGGGCACATATAAAACATAGATTTAGGCTGTATGACCCTAGATGTCAACTTAAGGCACTGAATGCGACAGGCTACTGTGGGGACATAGGGCCATATGTATCATACTTCCGTTTTGCGAATTCCAAATAGCGAATTTTAAGGAATCGCTATTTGGAATTCGCAAAACGGTATGTATGTACAAAATCGCTATATAATAGCGATTCCTTACCATTCCTAATTTGCGATTAGCTAATTGCTATTCGCAATTTACCCATTCATTTCTAAGGGCCAGGAGGCCCATAGGAATGAAGGGGCAATTTGCGATTAGCAATTTGCTAATCGCAAATTAGGAATTTTTCCAGGGGTGCAGGGGTGTCTCAAGAACACCCTGCTGCACCCCTGAAAAAGACATTTGGGGGCATATGGCGCACATACATGCCCTAAAGGCATGTATGGGCGTCATATGGCACCTTTTGTTTTTTGGAAAGAAGCTTTTTGAAAAGAATTCGCAAATTACCACCAACTAGAAGTTGGTGGTAATTTGCGAATCCTTAATGGCATTTTTTGAATATTTTTTGTTTGATACATTGCATTTAAGGAATCGCAAAATTTGCGATTCCTTAAGTGCAATCGCAAAATTCCTTATTTTGCATCAAACATGTTTGTCTAATTAGCATTCGCAAAGGCCGAAATTCGCAGAATTTCGGCCTTTGCGGATGCTAATTAGCTTGATACATATGGCCCATAGTGTTTGAACAAATGGTTCAACTCCAATGAAGAAATTTGGCTACTGCGCACACTGTTGCTTCATTTGTTTTAAAACTCAGCAGCCTGAAGGCAGTATAACACTGTTTCAAGCCAAGTTGTCTGCAAATATTTTTTTTTCTTTTCTAAGTTTTATATAGCGCTTACAAGACCCGGGGGTATCAGAGCGCTTTACAGCATACATAAAAGTGAAAATATGAGCAATAAAATACAGTGAGAATCAACAAGGATATTGTGGACCAAGAGGAACAAGGTCGTTGTCCGGATGCATAGAGATGGCGGTTGAGGAGAAATTATTTTAGTTGTCTCTTGAAGATCGTGAAAGAGGGGTTCGTCCTGATGTGAGTAGGGAGAGAGTACCAGATTTTTGGGGAATTCCCAGAGAAAGAGCAGGAGAGGGCTTTTTGTTTATGTCTTTTTGGGGGGATTAAGAGGAGTGCGTTAGAGCTTCTTAGGTTTCTTGTTTGACCAGCTTTTGTGAGTTTAGCAGCGAAGTACTCCGGTTTGCCTGTGTGCAAGGCTTTATGTGTGAGGCAGGCTGTATTGAAGGTGCAGAATGGGTAGCCATTTTAGGGCCTGTAAAGTAGGGGTGATGTGGTCAAATTTCCTGGTCCCTGACACCATTCCTGCTGCTGCGTTTAGGGTGGCTCTCAAGGGGGCTGTGTGTGTGTTCCTGCTGTCCCGGTTAGAATGGCATTACAAAAGTCAAGTCTGGATAGAACTAGAGATTGGGTTGCAGTTTTTAGGTAATTGGGGCTATGAAAGGTTTGATTTTGTTGAGGAGTTTAATTTGTAGAGGGCTCCTTTTGCCTTGCATTTGATGTGGGAACCCATGTTGAGGCTTGGGTCTAGAGAGATCCCTAGTGATCTGACTGAGTTTGCTGGAGTGGGTTTGCAGTTTAGAGAGGTAAGGTTGTTTAGCCATTCTTGGATCTGAGCAGGTTGCTCGTGATTTGAGAAGACAAGAATTTCGTTTTTTTCTTGGTTGAGTTTGAGGTGGTTGAGAGTTAGCCAATGTTCTACTTTTGAAAGAGTGGAGTTTAGGCGGAAGATGTCATTGATGGAAGAGACTTCGAGGTACAGCTGGGTGTCAGCATAGAGATGGTGGTCAATGCTTACTTGTTTTAGAATGGCAGTGAGTGGTTCCATGTAAATGTTAGAGTGTGGGGAAGAGGACTGAGCCGTGAACACCTCGAGTTGAGGGGGAGGTGTCAGACATTGAGTTTTTGATTTTTATGAGTTGTGAGCAGTTATGTAGAAATTAGGAGAACCATTTTAGGACATTGCCATCAGATCCGACGCGTTTTTGTATCGCGTCTAAGAGTAGGTTGTGATCAACCGTGTCAAAAGCAGCTGATAGGTCGAGGAGGACAAGTAGGCAGCATTTGTTGGAGTCAAGGGAGTTGTGAATGTTGTCTGTAATTCTTAGTATAGCGGTTTCTGTGCTGCATCCCTTTCTGAACCCAGATTGGTGTGAGTCGAGTAGGTTGTTGGATTCCAGGTGTTGGGAGAGAACACATTTGTCCAGGATTTTGGCTAGGAAAGGGAGGTTGGTGATGGGCCTAAAATTTTTGAGATAATTTGGGTCGGCCTCAGGTATTTTTAGAAGGGGGGTGGTGACTTGGCCTAGTTTAAGGCAGTCAGGCATCAGGCCGTTATTTAGAGAGCTGTTGATAATCTTTGTCCACAGTGGGGTTAGGGTGAGATTGTGGTTCTTGGCTAAGGTGGCGAGTAAAGGGTCTGCGAAATGGTTGGAGGGTTTGGAGTTAGCAATCACATTAGAAATGTACAATGCAGAGAGAGGGTTGAAGTCTTTCCATAGCTTGGGAGGGAATGGGGGGCTAGGGTGAGGGGTGGCTTTGGGGGTCGTTGGAGGCGCGGTCTCGACTTCCGTGAGCGTGTTGTGGGTAGGGGATGGGACAGGTTTCATTAGGGGTGCGGATTTACTGTGTTGTGATTGAGGGTGGTGGTCTAGGGAAAGCTCAATATTGGAGATTTTGTCATCGAAGAATTTAACCAGGTTGTTACAGTGAAGTTTGGAGGCAGTGGGGGTTAGCTTTGGTGGGCTTGGAGGTCTTTCTCTGGATGATGTTGAAAAGTTCTTTGGGGCGGTTCTTCGCTTTGTCTAGTGCATTCCGGAAGAAGGAGGCTTTCTCCTTGATTATGTGTTTTTTGTAGTTACTGCGTTCTTTCCTGAGTTGGGAGAGGTTGATAGTGGATGGGTTCCCTCTCCAGAGTCTCTCAGCGTCTCTTACTTTTCTTCGCTCTGAGTTAAGGTCGTTATTGAACCAGGCTCGGGAGTGGATGTCTCTAGCTCTTTTAAGTTTTAGGGGGGGTAGTTGGTCAAGGGCAGTTGTCATAGTTTTGTTGTACAGAGTGGTGAGATCGACCGTGTTGAGTTTGACCATACAGGTTGGGAGCAGTGATGTTATGGTTTCTTGAAGGGCAGGGAGGGGGATGTCTTTGACATTTCTGGTCCATTGGTGGGTGATTTGAGACTTGATTGGGGGGGGGGCTACTGTTTGGTTGATACTGAAATGGATGATGTGGTGATCTGACCAGTCTATTGGGAGAATGGTATTTATGGTTATAGTTTTGTTTCTGGCTATGATAGCATCTAAGGTAGAGTCCTTGTTGTAGGATTGACCCTTGCAGTGTTGGGTGAGCTTGTTTGTGAGAAGGAGTAAATTTAGGTACTGTATAGCAGTGTCATTTTCATTGTTCCAAGGGAGGTTAAAGTCACCCAGGATGATGTTGTCAGAGTTTGCTAGGGAACACTGAGTTAGTAGGTCCGAGATTTGGTCACTGAACGCCGTAGAATTTCCTGGGGGGTGGTAGATGAGATGGCATTTTGTTGTTTTGTTGTTTAGGCATGTTATGATGGTGTTAAGATATTTGAAGGTTGAGGAGTGAGTTTTGAGTTCAGCTCTGTTGATGATGTTCTTGTGGATAATGGCAATGCCGCCACCACGTTGGTCAATTCTGTCTTTTTTAATGATGGAGAAGCCAGGGGGGACTAGGAGGTCAAGGAGCGGGTAAGATATTTTATTGAGCCAGGTTTCGGTGAGGAATGCAATGTCTGTGTTGTTACTCAGTATGGCATCAGTCAGCTCTATAGCGTGCTTGGCTGCTGATCTGCAATTTATAAGCATGCAGTTTACCATGTTGCTGTTGGAATGGGCTTGGGAGGGGGGAGCTTGGGGGATGGTTGTGTGTTGGGAGGGATGTTTAGTGGGCCTAGGTTGGGGGGTTGTCTCTACCTATACCGGTGATTACTTGGATGTGAGAAGGGGGGGTTAGGGTTTCTCTGGGGTCATAGGTTTTAGCGAGTGTCAATGCCTCTCTCGGAGACATATCAGGGGTCGTTCTTTTTGGTCTGATGGATTGGGAGTTGCGAGGGGAGGAGCACCAGCTGGGTGTCTTGAGATTAGGCTGTTGAGGTGGCTTACTGGTGTTTGAGAGGGAGGGGAGTATTGGATGTTTTGGAGGGGGAGGAGGGCGCAATGGTGTTGAGAAGGATTTTGTTGATGGCATGGATGATAGTGTTGAATTGGCTGTGAAGTAGGGACAGGTTTTTAGTTATGGTTGAGAGGTGAGTCGGGGACAGAGGTAAGAGGGAGTTGAGTTGTTTTTCTATGCATGTGAGGCGCTCGTTTATTACCTCCATTGTCTCCGGGGTATGGGGAGGGGTGGGTTTGGGAGGCGTAACTGACTGGGGCTGTTGGTTGCGACAGGGGCTTTGAGTGTTGTTGTGGTGAGGGGGCAGGCGTGCCCTCTTCCAGGGGCAAGCGTGGCATGGCAAAAGAAAAAGTAGGTTAAGAATGTCTCATCTGTGGTTAAGCAGACCAGGCACCTGGTCCCATAACCTGTCACTTCCTTCCACTTTTGGCAGAACAACATCATAGGTAAGGTGCCAACCCGAAATTATAGATACAGTTTCCTAGCTATCGGTACGGATATGTAGTCCAGCAATGCTTTGAACCTTCAGTTGTACTTGAGGTCCATAAAGTCCACAGTGAGAGAACCTTATCTCTTATCATGTACCTCTGTGCCCCATTACATGAGCCCAATAAAGTTCTTTATGGCGTGCCGTTTGACAGTTGTTTCGTTGGAGGCTCCATACCCTAGGTCTCGCCTAGGCCAATATCAGTTACAAGTGACCTTAGAGAAGTCACCCATTTGATTTTGTTTCCCTTATCCAGGGCAACTATATCTTTGAAGGCCTATTAATAACTACCCAAAGCCAGGGTGGACATCAGTCTGTGTCAATATTCAATCGACCTAAGATTGGCCTTTTTTGGAAATTGCTTTTACACCAGTATCCCAGCGCAGGAGTGTTCTTGGTATATTTAGAATGGATCTTAGGAAGTTGTTTTCTGCAGTAATCAGGGTTGCAAGCCCCATAGGACCCAATAATTCAGCCCCATTCAGGGCGCTCCCTACTTCCTTAGACTGATGGATACTGTGTAATAGTGAGATCGCTCTAGTTTTGGAGGAATTATATAGCCATAGGATACCCAAAGCATATTGTAATAGGCTAAGAGAGCTCTTCTTGATTTTGGGAAGCCAGAACATTGGGAGGGCAGCCTGGTACTCAGATAGTTAAATTCCGTAACCCTTTCCAAGCAGGTGCCATCCAGTGTTATTGGGCCTCAAAACTTAGTTTTACCCAGTTTGATTCCCAGGCCCCTTTCCCTACAGAACTTTGCAAACCAATCCATCAGGATCTGTATACCCATTGGAGATTTGGAATCCAACAGTATGCCGCCTGCCAAAAGAAGTATTAGTGATTTATGATCAGCAACCCTCAGTGCATCCCGCCTCCACTGCTCCATGGCATTCACTACATCGTTCAGGCACAACGAGAAGAGGGTGGGGGCTAACACACAGCCCTGTATCACCCCATGCTTGACTTTGATCTGATCATTGAGCTCTCCTTGCTGTCCCCACCGAACTTGAGCAAAGGCGTCCGTATGCAATTGTATTAGTATATCAAGTAGTGGGTCAGGAATGCCCTTGCCTCTAAGCGTCTCCCACAGTTTGACTCATGTAACTAGGTCAAATGCCATTTTTAGATCCACGAAAATGACATAAAGATGTTGTTTCTGGATGAACACCGACTTCCAGTAAATGGTGATGATTCTAAAAATGTGGTCTATTGTACTGACCTTTTTTCTGAATCTCATCTGGAGATAGGACAGAGTGTCAGCCTCTACTATCCATGTTTCAAGAGAGAACAAAATCTGGCTATCAAATATTTTTGCGAAAATCTCATCTGGAGATAGGACAGAGTGTCAGCCTCTACTATCCATGTTTCAAGAGAGAACAAAATCTGGCTATCAAATATTTTTGCGAAAATGTGTAGCAGACTAATTGGCCTACAGTTCAGTGGGGTGTCCTTTGGTCCCTTCCTGTGGATTGGGACTATTTCATCAGCTTTCCATGAAGCTGGGATCTCAGCTCCCTCCAGGATCGCCTTAGTGAGCTTATACAAATACTTCGCTCAATTGTCAATCTATAAAGTGAAGAGGTCCCCAGGGATTCCATCCGACCATGCAGCTTCTACTGGGGCAATACTCTTAATTACTTTCCTAGTTGTTTCTAAATCTATAGTGTGATCCGGTTCTAAGCCAGATCTCCTTGGCCTAACTGGTAGAGAAATTAGAAAGTCCCCCTCCCCTGCTATATCATGAAGCGCTGAACAGTGCTCCCATCATGTCTGGGGTTGGATATGATTATTCATAAATCCTTGCTCTGGTTGTTTCCCATTGGCCACTATCTTCCAGAATGTTTTGAGATTGTTGGACTTAACTGCCTCAAACATGAGGTCCCAAAGATGTGAGTCCCACTACCTTTGCACCTTCTGTGGAACTTCTTCATACTGAGCTCTCCTATTCCTTATCAAGTCACATTTCCCACTTCTCAGGGCCAAGTGCAGATCCCTCTAAGCTACTCTACAGTCTTTATTGAACCAGGAGTGGCTGACTTTAGTGGTAGGGTGGGTCCTCCTATAGTTAGACATTAAACAGTTGCTGAGAGTGCAACATATGGTTGTGTATAGCATGAATATCCTGCTTTCTCATAACAGGATCATTCAAGTTGTCTATGTGGCCTAGGGCATTAGGTCATAATTTATACCTTCCATGATCTTGGACTGTATAGTGGCTCAAAGCCATTTCAAGGTACATTTATTGTTTGCTGAAATTTAAAAAAAGCCGTACTATTCCGTCCAGATCATGGTTCGACTCAGACATCAATGATGAAAAGAGACAACTAAGAGCTACAGAAAGACGCTGGAGGACCATGCCCAGCACCACTCATCGCGATCAACTTAGAACAGTCCGGAAGAATTACAACAGACATATCAAGAATAAAAAATCTGCGTATTTCCGCTCCACTCTTCATAGTGCAAAAAACAGACCCAAGGAACTCTTTAATATCATCAGACGCCAAATCTCCAAACCTGATACGTCCTAGGGCCGGCTTCCAAAGAACGGTGTGATAACTTCGCCAACTTTTTCAATGATAAGATCTCCAAGATCGAACGATCCCTCAACACCAATAACGCCTCACTTCCCTATAGCAGCCAGGGTGAGGTGTTGGGTAGCGCTCCCTCTCTTACCTCTAAACCCCGGTCTCTTTTCCAGTCCATCCCAGAAGAAGAGATAGTTAAACTCATCTCCACCTCCAAACCCTTATCACACGCCCTAGAACCCCTACCTGCTCAACTCACTAAAAAGCTGCATCTCTTCCTAGCCCCTCTCTGGTGCAGGATTATTAATAGCTCCCTTAAAACTGGTATCGTTCTGGATTGTCTGAAAGTGGGACAAGTCACCCCACTGATAAAATATCCAAGCCTAGAAATAAATGACTTAAACAACTTCGGACCTGTCTCCAACCTTCCTCTTCTCTCCAAAATCTTAGAAAAATGTGTACTCCAACAACTAACCCAACACCTGGACAACACCAATCTTCTCGACTCCCATCACTCGGGATTCAGGAAAGGTTGCAACACTGAAACTGCAATCCTTAACATAATAGATGACATTCACAAATCACTGGACTCAGACCAATGCTGCCTACTTATTTTCCTAGACCTATCAGCAGCATTCGACACAGTAGATCACAAACTTCTCCTCTAGGCCCTCGAAGAGAGGGCTGGTCTAGACGAGGTGGCCCTCAAATGGTTCTCCTCATTCCTCCACAACCGCTTCCAAAGAATCTAAATCAAAAGCTTTGAGTCCGACCTCCATCCCGTCAACAGGGGAGTTCCCCAAGGATCAGTGCTCTCCTCTCAACTCTTCAATATCTACATGGAACCCCTCACCACCCTCCTCAGGAAAGCTAACATCCCTTTCCACTTATATGCTGACGATACTCAAATTTACTTGGAAATCTCGTCGGCCAAAGACATTCAAAGACTTAACGAGTCACTAAGAGAAGTGCAACTGTGGCTGTCCAATAATCACTTAAAACTAAACCCGGACAAAACCGAACTCCTCCTCATTTCGAACAAAGAAGAAAATCCACAAATGGTCGTGGATAAAAGCCATTGATGCGCTCAACGGGAACCTCACTCTGGCTGATTCTGTTAAATCCTTAGGCATTACACTAGAATCAAAATTGGACATGACGAAGCACATTAAGATCTCAGCGAAGAGTGCCTTCCTCAACCTTAAGCTTCTAAACAAAATAAAACCTTTTATCCCGCCCAAAGATCTTAAGCAAGCCACCCAAGAATTGGTGCTGACAAGACTAGACTATGGAAACGCAGTTCTTTCCAGAATAGCTAAAACACATCTTGCTCCCCTGAAAACAACTCTCAATGCGGCTGCCAGAATGGTCACTGGAGTAAAGAAATTTGATCATATCTTTCCTGCTCTCAAAGAACTCAAGTGGCTTCCTATAGAACTGCGGGCGAACTTCAGAACAGCCTGCCTCACCCACAAAGCCCTTCACACAGGCAAACCCAATTATCTGGCGGCCAAACTCAAAAAAGCTGGCCAGAACAGGAACCTCAGAAGCTCCAGCACCTTACTTCTCATCCCGCAAAAATCACGAAAACAGAAAACCGCCGCCAAGTTCTTCGCCGGCAACACGCCTAAAATCTGAAACTCTATTCCCCCTCATATCAGAACTATTCTGTCGTTTGCTAAATTCAAAAGTCAACTCAAATCCTTTTCCTTGACCGATCCATGACGAACAGATAGGAGCAGCTGGAGCCTGAGATTCACACTTCCCTCCCCGGATTCGATGTTAGTCAGGATCTTGATATGGACCCTCCACCGCTTTGGCACTGTGACTTATTGCTGAACTGTCTTGCCTTACTGTACTTTGTGCTGCTATCTTTTCCTCGGTTATGTAACCGATGTGAAGCGCTCCGATACCCTCCGGTCAGGCTAGCGCTATATAAAACATCTTAAATAAATAAAAAAAACAGTATCCTTATGGTATAGTGTGATATCAGCCATTGTGCCATGGGTGGCATTATGGACGCTATGAGATCTTATAACCATCCTCATATTGACAATTGTGCTTCATAGGGGCAGGGATACGGGCACATAGTCGATCCTACTAGTGTGACCAGGCCTGTTATAGATGATGTATACGAAAAGATCCAACTTTGTACGGCTATGCAGCTTCGCAGGCCAAAGGACAAAGTGAGTGAAAGCAACTGAAAGGCCACCTCCGTGCATCTCTTAATGGGCGGTATGACAAGCAGCAGGATTCCCCACTCCTCATGCTCGACCTTTCCAGGGGCTTCACTGAAGTCACCTGGAGGCTTGAAGGTGGTATTAAAATGCCCCCCACGACTATCAGGGCACCATTTGCCTGTCTGCCAGAGAGTGCTTGAGTGTTGAAGACCACTGCCTGTGTATTGCGCTGGGATGTAAAAATGTGAATAGCCCACCCTAAATTCTAGCTCTACACACCATGTCTCCTGCATTAGGAAATATCGAATGTATCAATGAACTTGCCCCATTCGGGATCGCCTAGTTTATTTTTTAGGCCTGCAATATTCCAGGATTGGATGTTTCAGTGCTCTACATCAAAACAAATTTCTGGGGCCAATATAGTAAGAGAACACTTTTCTATATGGGTCCCTTCACGTCCACCATTTCCTCATGGGTAGATTTTAGGAGACAACTCCCTCTCAAGATCACACCTCATAGGTGCTTGGAGAAGGGCTCAAACTGAGTCAATCAATTGCTGATGCCTCAAGTTCTTCCCTATCAGTTAAGACAGCTAGGGGATTGTGGGTTACTTGTGATCGTAGGTGAGGAGGGCTGAGTTTGTATTAGATTGCAGAAGATTTTTTTCGTAGGCCTAAGCCCACAAAGCCTTCAATCAGATATATGTGCCTTACTCTAAGCTCAATAAAATCCCAGTTTATTGCTGATGGGTCATGAAATCTCATTGCTTAGACTATATCAGAATGAATTAATGAGAAACATTTATGGACATTCAGATGGGTGCATTTGTTTTTGCGAGATTCCTCATCTTCTTTAGCTTTGACACATTGGTCAAAAAGACGCTTGGAAAACTGCCAATTGTTTCACAAGGAGCCCCATTATCTGCAAGCTATTCCCTTGGCAGTTGAGTTTGGGACCTCTAATGCGTGATAGTGGAATAACCTGGTCTAAGAGGTCTAGGGGCATCACCGGGGCCATAGATGTGGGGGGATGTACCCCTTGTGATCTATTGATTGCAGCTGGTCAAGCATGGCAAGTATGTCAGGATGGAATTGCATGTGGTTTTTACTTCCTATAACCCCGTACATCATTAACTTTTCCATTTTTGTCCCTCTTGCGTTTGTCAATGAGAGAGGTATGAATAATTATTAGCGGGAGGGTATTTTTGCACATTGCCCCTCGGTGCGCTTTCAAGGAGTTTCAATTGCCTTAGTATTCCAACTTCATCAGCTAGAGTCACCACTTGCGCCCTCATATCACTGACCTCTTACTGTAGACTCTTTACCATAGTGGACACTTCCACAAACCCCTGGACTCCCTTGCACAATCCCTTACAAAATGTACACTCCACATTTGCCTCTACTAGTGCTCTTTCTGTTAGTGTTTTCGAGGCACTGTCAGTGAGAATATCAGTGAAGACCGTCCATCTATTTTTACAAACAATGGTGGTTCCATTGCAGAATAGGATGTAGATTTTCCCAGATCATGGGGACTTGGAGGGCTCAGCGGCAGCCTTCCAAGTAACACTGGAAGCAGGAACGTCCAAGTCTACAATTGGACCAGTGGGTCTCAGTGATGAATGTTTGGATTTGTTGACAAAAAAGGAGAGCAATTTTTTCCAGACATTTTGACATGGGCCTGGAGGCTGCCTTTTGATCCCCCTAGTAGAGATTCGACTTCCTCTCTCAGGCTGTCAATATCCTCAATCGTTGTGACCCTCTGCATTGGACCAGTTACGGCAGAGGTGATGAGTTTTGAACTTTTGGACCGTTTCCCAGCCAGGGACTCAACGGCTTTTCTGGAGCAGTAATGCAGCAGCAGATGATAGATCACTCTTGTTTGCTGTTCCATGAGGAGAAGCCCCAGTGCAGGCATTAGAGGGGTGACTCAGCCCAGCCTCAATCAGCCGCAGATGGGCACAGAAGGGCAAACACCACAAACTGCTTGTTTGGGTGGCTGAACATGAGCAAGTGGACAAAGAGTGGCTGCTCGTATTTACTCTTAACGGGCAAACAAAGCCAAGCAGACCTATGGAGATACATCAGAAATCCTGCTCAGAACCATCTAAAACAGGATCACACAAATTACGGCCCAGGGGCTGCATGCGGCCCTCCTGGCCTTTACATGCGGCCCCTGGTCAACAGCAACACTGGGCTGCTGTTTACTCCACTCAGCACTAAATTGAAAAGATGTTACATGAACGAACGAGCATTTATTTGAAGGGTAATTGAAGTTAAGGAAAGGAAGTAACTAGGGTGTCCTGCGCTGCTTAACTTCAGGAACACCTTCATTTTCAAAGACATCTCGTAGCAAACTTGTAAAACCTTACGGAAATTCCAAAAGAGCAGTTCATTAACATGCATAAGTGTTTCACTATAGTACATCAGATTATATTGGTGCGTTGATGTCTTTTTTTTTTTACAGTGGTTGTCTTAAAACATACATTTAGAAGCATTCATGGCCTCACCCCCACTCTGACAACAGTGCTGATAGTGAACTAAGAGGCAAGTCAGTTGTAATGTGCACCCTTTGGGTGGCCTGGCCTGTGTTATTAAATCAAACGCATAAGGTTGCTTGGTACAGCACACTTCCCGAAGTCATGTATTTCGAGGTCCTCTGCTCTTCTAAGTGATGATGAAGAAAAAGGAGGGAAAGTTAAATTAAATAATTGCCTAGGAAAGTGAGGAAGCCGGGATTGATACCAGTTTTCTGGTTTCACATTATTCAATCCCGCCGCTAGATGTACGTGCTTTGCTTCCCCTACACTCACCTTACCCTTCCCCTCCTTATCCAACCACGAGGCTGCTGGCATCAATGCGGCCCTCAGTCACATCACAGAGAACATTTTTTGGGCCCTGGGAAAATGTTTGTGAGTACTCATGATATAAAATAAATGTCATTGATGAACTTCTGTGGACACTATATGTAAAAAACCTGTATGTACCTAAAACGGTACGTAACAATGAATCTGGTTGCTGCTATAGAACCCCAGATCTCTGGGATTCTGGGTTTCTATAGCCTGTAACTGTCACTTCCAAACTTTCAAGCATTATAAGACCCACCGGATCCCCAGGTCACAACTGCATTCTTGCTCAGGTTTTTATGTGTACATTTGTTTTATTGTTGCTGCCAGAGCTGAGGCCAAATATCACAACAGCTGTAGGAGCATCAGCATTCGGCCCCGTTCAGCACAACAACTATTGTTAATAGGGAAACTATAAGAGAAAACAAAACCTGCAATGAAGGACCAAAGATTTTTTTTTTTTAATAATTTATTTTTATTGGGTTTGCAATACATAAAACAGTACAGTTTAACAAACCCCCCTCCCACCCATCCGTTTGCAGTCGCAAAGTCTGTATGGACAACAACGTGACATTCCCTCCTCAGCTTTGTACACAGCCATTTAGCCAACAACCCGTAGCAGGGCAGACGGCAATCTTGAAGATATCTACTAGTGTTATCTCAGATGATCTGCTTCCCGTCCCTCATTCAGTGCCCCTCTACATTTCATAGTTTGATACCCATCTCTGCAAAGCATGTCCGCACAACATCACATTCCTCCCGGTGGCAGTCTAATGTCTCTAGTCCTCCACTGTGGTGTGTGCATCAGCTCTACTGTTTAGGTACATCTGGTATAGGCCCCAAAAGTTTTAGGTGGGTTAGTGGGGGGCAGCAGCTCGCTATAGTTCTCAGACTGTGTACAGTAATACAACATATCATGTGCCCAGCGTTTAGGGGTAGGCACGGGCCCTCATCCAGCAGCAAGCAACCAGCCTTCGAGCTATGAGCAGCCCCATGTCCACCAGTCTCCGAGTAGCTCTAGGTAGCCTCTTAGAATACCCTAGCAGAGCCAGCATGGGGTCAGGTGCGAGATCCACCTCCAATATGTTACTGATGTCCGTGAAAATATTCTACCAGAAGTCGCCCACACTCGGGCATTGCCATGCCATGTGTAGGAACCCCGCATCTGGAGCATGGCATCTCTCGCACTCCACTGTATCGCGGAGGCCATACCTGTGTAACCGTGCTGGCGTGTAAAACACCCTGTTGATAAACTTGTGCACTAATCTATGTCTGCCATTCAGTGATAGCTTTCTCGTATTAATACAACAGTATCTCTACATGTCATCATCAATCACCATCTGCAGGTCAGTTTGCCATGCCAGGCGCACTTTCGTGTATGTGTGCTCCCTATGTGGCTGCGCTAGCTTATATAGGTTGAACAGTAGTTTCTGGGGGATCTCGGCTTTTATTACATAAGAGAGTCTGGGACCTCGGGCAGCTCTGCCATATCCTCCCCTAGTAGTTCTGCAAGAGCACATCGGACCCTATGAAATTGGAAGCGGGTCAATAGGAGAGTTCCTTCGCAGCCCAAGGACACCTGTTCCCAAGTTTTTGTCACTCCATCTTGAAACAGGTCCCCCGCTCCTTTAACGTTTAGTTTGCGTAGCGCTTGTACCATCCCTCTCTCTTTGATGGGAGGTAGCCACCAGGCCCAGTCTACTGGCATTATGGGGGAGTATAGTAACGCTCCTCCCTGCAGCTGCAGAATATTGTGCCACGCATGGTTAGTTGCAGCTATCGAGTCAAGGATGCCAGTCCAACGATCTACCGGTTGGAAAATTGTGCTTGGGAGTGCGAGAGGGCTAGCAAAGAGTGTTTCCATGCGGACATGTGGAAAGCAGCTATCTCCGTGTAGCCATGTGTGCAGGTGAGCAGCCTGGGTCACTCTGTGATAGAGCTCCAAGTTAGGGGCTCCGAGCCCCCCCATACTGTATGGCAATGTAAGGAGCGTCCACTTGACCCGGGGTTGTTTCCCAGCCCATGCCAGTTTAACCATTAATTGCGTTAGCCGTTTAAAAAAGGACTTGGGGAGAACTATTGGGATTGTCATGAATAAAAACAATAGTCTAGGCAGTACAACCATTTTCATAATGGATATCCTTCCTAGCAGAGAAAGTGGGAGCCTGCACCAGACTTCAACATCATCCTCCAGTTTGCCGAAGGCGGAGCCATAGTTTGCCCTGAACAGGATCTCAGCATCAGTGTGTAATTGTATACCCAGATACCTAACCATGTCTGTGGTCCACTGCAATGGGTATTCCATGTCAATATTCTGTGTTACTGGTGTTAAAGGGAAGGCCAGGGACTTCGTCCAGTTAACCTTTAAGCCTGATAGGGCGCCAAGACGAACCACTTCTCTTAATACCGCGGTTAAATTGTTGTCTGGGTCGCGAACGTACAATAAAGTATCGTCAGCGTACATTGACACCAGTATCCTGTAGGTGGGAAAACCTATGCCCTCATTACCATGATACTCGCGTAGCGCACAGGCTAGTGGTTCGGCCACCAGGGCGTATCGTAGGGGCGACAGGGGGCATACTTGTCTGGTACCTCTGCAAATGGGGAAGGAGTCTGTGACCAGATTGCCAAGTCGGAGCCTGGCACGCGGACGATGGTATAGGGCCCCTATCATTTGGATGAACGGCAGCCCCAGGCCCATCCTCTGTAGTACCAGCCGCATAAATGGCCACTCCACTGAGTCAAGGCCTTTTCCATGTCAAGGAATACCGCTAGAGCCTTCCGATCCTGTCGAACGTGTTGCATCGTGCCCAAGACTGTACGGATGTTGTACGACAAGTTCCTGCCCGGGATGAAGCCAGCGTGTTCCGGCGCCACCAACCGAAGCGCCAAAAGCGCCAGACGGTTCGCCAGTAGTTTGGCGAATATTTTAGTGTCAACGTTCAGTAAGGAAAGGGGTCTATACGAACCACACTCACCTCGCGCCTTGCCTGGTTTTAGTATCGTGATAAGCAGCGCCTCCCTCATTGATGGCGGCATACTGCCCTCTATGCATATGTCATCGAAGAGCGCAGAGAGGTGTGGGATTAGTTTGTCTTGAAACGCCTTATAGAACCTGCTCCCGGGGCGTTGCCAGCTCTCATGTCCGCCATGGCTTCCGCTATTTCGTCTTTCTCTATCGGGTGCATTAGGAATTCCCTGTGTGCGTTTGTCAATATAGGGATATTGATGTGGTCTAGGTAATCCGTGATGTCTTCCTCGAGGTCTCCGCATTTGGGCGAATAGAGCACAGTGTAGAAGGCCCTAAAGGCTTGTGCTATATCTGATTCTTCCGTTAATACTGTGCCGTCCCCTGACTTTATTTCAGTGACATGTTTACGCCCTCTCTTCCCACTCAGAATTCTAGCCAGCACCGAACCAGGCCTCTCACCCTCCCCGTACGTCCAAGCCGTTGCATATTTTCCCAGGTGTTTCACTTCCTGGTCTGCTTCCTCGTGGTATTCAGCCAGCAGTGACTTGATCTCTTCCCCTATTGCCCTATCCGAATTATTGCTCTGCATGTTTTCCAGGGTAGTCAGTTGGCGCTCCAGGTCGGCTAGTCTCTGTGTAATGGATTTGAGCACACCCGAGTGCTTTGATATCGCTATGCCCCTGATATATACTTTAAATGCCTCCCACACAACCTGGAAGCTGTCCACCGAGCCTACGTTGGTTTAAAAAAAAGTATCAATGGCCTCCGCCAATTCTCCTCTAAATGTAGGGTCCAGGGGAGAATATGGGGGGAACCTCCATGTGAAAGGCGGGACGGCTTTCCCTGGGATGTCAAGCACCAGAAGCACCGGGGAGTGGTCCGATAAGGTCCTGGGTAGCACCCTGCAGTCTCTGATCTGCCCAGGCCTGGAGGACGAAACCAACCAGTAGTCTATTCTGGTATGAATATCATTGTAGGCGTGTAGTGAGTGTACCCGCCCTTCTCCGGGTGTCTGGTCCGCCATACATCTTCCAGGCTTAGACTGGTGATCGCACTCCTAAGGGCCAAGGCGGCCGCTTATGGACTACAGGGTGGGCCAGCCGATCGATCCAGGGCGGGGTCGAGCACCAAGTTGAAGTCCCCTCCCCATAATATACGATCAGTGTCATAAAGTCTAGAGATAGTAACTAGGGCTTGAAAGAACTCCGGGCAATCATAATTTGGGCCATAAGCATTAATTACCACAAAGTCTATCCCTGGTCCGGTACATTTGGAGATGGCAAATCTGCCTTCCGTGTCCACCCTTAAAGTCTGTAGGGACAGCTTAGATTTCGGGTTCACCCAGGTAATCACACCCCTGGGGTGCGTCGTAAAACCTGACGCTGCTATATTGCCCTCCAGGCCCCTGCTGTGCAGCATTCCACTGGCCGAGGGGAGATGGGTCTCCTGCAACAGAGCCAGGTCAACTTGTTGTCGCTGCAGGTAGCTAATCACCTTTCTAACTTTCCTGTGGTCGTTTAGACCACGCACATTCCATGTGAGTGCCCTGAGTTTGGGTTTATGAATATTGGAACTATTATCAGCCGTGTCAGCCATTGTGGTAATCCAAGTGTTTCCTGAGAGTGAATGTACTGCACGTGTCCACGCTTTTCAGCGTGCTCAAATAGAAATACTGTACCCCCACTATACACACTAAACATTCCCATCCCAAATACCTCGCATCCCCCCTCCCACAGCAGACCACCCCCAACAAGGCCTTGCATGCATGTCCCGCACTCCCCTCCCCCCAACTTTACCCAAAACTGTTGGACCCTCCATCCGGATGTCCAATGGCAAAGTGCACTGGGGCCAAGGTTGCCGAGCAACCAACAATAGAAACGGTTACAATGCTTGAAAAAAGCCCGGCTCCCATTTCCAGCTGCTCCTTCTATAAAAACATCAGCCAAAACATACATTGTGACAACAATTGCTGCGCATATGACAAACGCTGCAGGGTCATGTCGTTAGCATTGGCTATCCCCCTCCTTGCACCTACAGTCTCTGCATGGGTAGGCCACCAAGTAACATCCACCCAATGCAACCTATAGTTTCGCCCCATTTATCAGAGTTATCTCACCCACATCCAGTTTAGCCAGGTCTGTAGGACTCAGTCCGGAAGCCACTGCCAGCTCGCCGACCCAGAAGCCTCTAGTGTGTCATCTCGATTATGTCCTCTATCAGCAGGCCAGGCACAGCGTTCGTATGAGATCCTTCGAAACCATCCTCTCCCCGGGTAGGCCAGGCAGCGGTGTCACTCCTGTTCGTCCAGCTGACTCCGCTGGTGGTCGCCGTCCGCTGGATTGTTGGTTTACCTGCATTGGTCCCTTGACCACCCCTTCAGGGCTTGCTGTAGAGCTTTAGGGTCAGTGAAGAGGGGTGAATGGCCCTGCCGATTTACACTAAGTTTTGCTGGATACAGCATGGCATAGTCCAGTCCGAGTTCACGGAGCTGTCTTTTGAAAGGTGCAAAGTGTCTGCGGGCTTCCTGCACCCTAGCAGTGAAGTCGGGATATAGGGAGATTTCCGTGGCCTCAAATTGCAATATCTTCTTATCTCTGGCAGCTCGTAGTGCCGTGTCCCTGTCCCTATAGTTTAGGAGCTTTGCGATGATGGGCCTCGGAGGGGTTCCCGGGCGCGGCCTTGGGCCCAGTGAGCGGTGTGCTCGCTCCACCACGAACATAGGTGAGAACAGGCCTTCACCCAGTAGAGCAACCAAGTGCTTCTCCACAAACTTTTCCATGTTGCCTGTCTGCGTCGTTTCCGGAACCCCCGTGATGCGCAGGTTAGAGCGTCGTGAGCGGGCTTCTAAATCTTCGGTCTTCTCTTGGAGTGATTGCATAAGCTTCTCTATATACTTGTGATCCGAGTCTAGCTCAGTTTTCGCCTCTTCAACCTCCATAAGACGTCTTTCGGACATATCTAAGCGTTCAGCGTGCTTGTCAACGCGCTCCGCCATGTGGTCCATCCAGTAAGTGAGGGCATCTAGCTTGGTGCCTATGGAGGACATGGTGTCTTGTAGGCCTTTTTCCATGGCCAGGAGCATGGTTTTGATGTCTGAATGATCCGAAGTGCCTGCCCCATCCGTCATGATAGCTGTTCCCACCTCCTGGGACTCCAGGGTCATGTTGCGACCTTTTTCGAATGGGAGCTTACTCTATCCCCCTCCTTGCACCTACAGTCTCTGCATGGGTAGGCCACCAAGTAACATCCACCCAATGCAACCTATAGTTTCGCCCCATTTATCAGAGTTATCTCACCCACATCCAGTTTAGCCAGGTCTGTAGGACTCAGTCCGGAAGCCACTGCCAGCTCGCCGACCCAGAAGCCTCTAGTGTGTCATCTCGATTATGTCCTCTATCAGCAGGCCAGGCACAGCGTTCGTATGAGATCCTTCGAAACCATCCTCTCCCCGGGTAGGCCAGGCAGCGGTGTCACTCCTGTTCGTCCAGCTGTTCCATGGCCAGGAGCATGGTTTTGATGTCTGAATGATCCGAAGTGCCTGCCCCATCCGTCATGATAGCTGTTCCCACCTCCTGGGACTCCAGGGTCATGTTGCGACCTTTTTCGAATGGGAGCTTACTCTGGGTCTTTTCTCCTTTCCCCATGGTGTCGTAGTGGGGGGATGGCAGGTGGCACCGGCCTCGCCTTAGTGTGATCCCTCCGGGCTTTAGCCGGGCTTGGCGCGTAGTGTATAACTGAGCTTCGACCAGGCTTGGGCCTTATGGTTGCCCTAATGCAAAGCAGTGTAGACCTATCAGAGCAGCCTGATAGCATGGTATCTCTCAGCAGATCCAGACCACTATAAGTGGCACCGTCACTATGGGCTCACAAATTGCAGAGTCCAGACTTGTTGCAGGTTTGCTCAGAGTCTCCTCTGAGAGACTATGTCCCACAGGGAGGGTCTATACCCGTATGCAGCCCCTCTAGAGCACATTTGTCAGCAGCGTCGTCTCAGTCGCAGTCAATCTCCCGGCGTACTTTCCTTGAGAGCAAGTCCCGGCGTCCGCAGAGCAAGAAAGACCCCCGGACCACCCACCTGCGTGACTGCAAGCTTGTGCCGATCTGTGGGGAGTGCCTCCCGGTTGTCCTCCGTCAGGTCAGGCAGTGCTCTAAGTTCCAATGGGTCTCGAGGCAGGAGCCGCAGTCTTGATTGAGAGGTTACCCCCTGTATAGGGCCGAGCGCTGGGTTATGGGTTGCAGGAGTCTCCACTCCATCGTCCGGCGTGGCTGTGGCCGTGGGGGTCCCTGCGCTCCTCATCTCCCCCGCCAAGCTCCCCCTGGTAATGGCTCCCAACTCCTGGTGTTGCTCCGAGGCTCAGGGCCGTCTCCACTCAAGGGCCGCAGTGACGGTAGCGGGATATTTCCCGTCGCGCTGTCGCAGTACTCGGGGGGGGGTAGGTTGTATGGGAGACACCCCGTTTTCAGTGGGCTCGCAGCTCTGTGATCGTATTGCCGAGCGAACCTCGGTCCGTGGGGGGGCATGGTTCGCCAAATATCTCCTGGCAGACCCCCGTCTGGGCTCAGCAGTGTCTAAAGGCGAGGGTCGCGGCCTCCACAGAAAACTCGCCTTTATCTGGCTAGGCACTGGGCCTCAGGTTGTGCGAGTACCCGCTCAACCATCAGGCGTGGTTGTGGCCGCGTGAGCTCGCCCCTCATCTCCCTCGCCGATGTCCCCAAGGCGATGACTCCCGTCTCCCTGGTGCGCCCCAAGGCTCTGGGTCGTCCCCCCACAATGGCCGCGGTGGCGAAATCCAGATGCCCCCCATTGTGTTGTCGCTCTCCGGAGGGTTGCTGTACTCAGGGGGGGGTAGGTTGGATAGTAGGCACCTCTCCCCCCGCTTCCAGTGGGCTCGCAGGTCTGTGTGCGTAGTGCCGGGGACTCAACGGTCTCCAGCGCTCAGGCCGGCCGCACGCACAGGCACGTCGCTCAGCCTCGGGATCACGCCAGACCGCGGTTTCACGGCCTCCCTCGCTGCTGGTCACGCCTCTCTAACTTTTGTTCGATGCAGCTCCCGTTGTGCTCGGAACTGGCTGCGGAGGTCCACCGATGGCTCAAAGACGTCGGGTTACGAGAGGCGCTGAAAATAATCATGCTGATGTAGGATATTTAAGGGTAGTTAACGGCAGCTAAGCGGAGCTAAGGGATCAGACGTCCGTCATAGTTGCCGTCAAGCTCCGCCCCCCCATGAAGGACCAAAGATAGAAGTGCCTCCCACCCTTACCCTTTCCTAGGGTGCCAGTGCTAACAAAGTATCCAGTAAAGTCCAATCATTCGCCTCTCATTTCGGCTGGGCAGCGGTGTTTTGCTCTGTCGGTGTTGTCCGTCTTAAAAGTTTTAGATATCTCAGGCAAGTTAATTCTGTAAATTCTTGTGACAGCAAAGCAATGAATGGCTTCCAAATCTTGCAATAGGTGTCACCTTCTTGTGTAAGTGTGAGAGATAGCCTTTCCATTCCCAAGAGATGCCATAGACGGTGCAACCAGTTCAGTCTTGTAGGAACTCTGTCTGCACCCCAGTATGCCACTATAGATTGGTGTGCTGCCCCTAGTGTTAATGCTATGTGCCAACCTCTTCTGGATTTGAGAGGGAAAGTCTGTGGGTAAGGAAGGCCCAACACAATGTATGTAGGAAACCTGGGTAGTTGGGGATCAAAATGTGTGTCGAGGTCTGTTGAAATGTCTACCCAGAACTGTGCTAGTTTAGGGAATCCCCACAGGATGTTCAGCAGTGTCCCAGGAGTGTTGCAACCTCTCAGACAGCTTTTACTCTTCTCTTGATTCTGTCTATGGAGACGTACCGGCATTAGATACCAGTATGTTGCAATTTTTGTTGCTGTTTCTATACTGCCCACGTTGAATGCTGTGTGCCTAGTTTGGTAGCATATAGCTCTCCACTCCTCAGTAGTAAGGTGACAGCCTATTTCCCTGTCCCACCCTTTTTGTGCAGGGTTATCTAAGTCAGGGAACTCTTGAGAGAGAATCATGTATAGCTCTGAGACAAGGCGCCTATCAGATTCTTTTGCCAGGAGCCATCTCTCAAACTTTGTAAGGCATCACTGCACAGCCTCCCTCACCATTGGTTACATCACCCAGTGTCTTATCTGTATACATCTAAATAGTTCTGTTTCTAGGATCACATTTTCAATCCGTAGAGTGCTGAATGGGTGGAGACTGTCCTCATCAAAGAGGTGACCTATGGATCTTTGTCCATCTCTTTGGCAATTGTCCAAACCTGGTGTAAAATCCCGGTGTGGAGAGGGGAACGTTGAAAAGCCTTTATGGGTTGCCACTGTGTCCTAAACCCTCAGGGTGGGAGAGGTGATTGCTGATAGGTAGAAGTTGGCAGGGCGCTGAGGTCTATTTAAAAAGAGGATCTTCCACAAAGCTGTTTTAACTAGGGCCCAGTACATAAACAAGCATCCCTTTTCGGATGCAAGGTGGATCCACTCCACGATGTATCTGAGTTGGGCGGCCTGAAAGTAGTGGAGAATGCATGGGACACCTAAGCAACCATCCATTGGTGATCTCCAACTATGATCTTCTTTCATCCGGGAACGACGACCCGCTCAAACAAAACTCTGAACGAAACTCTGGAGGGTCTGACGTGCACCTGCTGGGGGCCATAAAGGTAGTGCCTGGAAGACATGTAATATAAAAGGGAGGACCATCATCTTGAGGGCAGCTATTTGGCCCATCCATGAAAGTGGATACTGTTCCCATCATGAGAGATCTGACCTAACTCGTGCGACAAGACCCCGGTAGTTCAGGGAGATCACCTCTTCCATGGTCGGGGCTAGCTGGATACCCAGATATGGGACTGAGCCCCTGCCCATTGGACAGAGAGAAGGCAGGTTAGATGATCTTGTGTGTCTTGAGAGACAGTGAGAATTAGCGCCTGAGATTTGGCCAAGTTAATCTGAAACCCTTACAAAGTCCCAAACAATCTCACTTCCCAGGGAGGTCCTCTCTGGGCGTTGTTGAGAGAAACAATAGCATCATCCGTGTATAGCATTACTAGGTGCTCTTACCCCCAAATCGAATCCCCGTGATCTTAGGGCTGTCCCGAGTTCTTTGAGCAAACGGCTCCATATAGAGCACAAATAACGAGGGTGACAATGGGCACCCCTGCCTAGTGCTATGTCTAATAGGGAAACAAAGAGAAGTCCTGCCATTGACACAAACTGAAGCACTTGGTTCGCCTTAACTACTCGGAACCTGAGTACATGCCCGCTCCACTAAGCCAAAGTGTTTCAAGACAGCAACTAAATAAGGCCAGTGAACGCTATCAAATACTTTCTCTGCGTCTATAGAAAAAAAGCATGAATTCACGTGGGGGAGAGGACAGCCTTATCCAGGATATGTAATACCCATTTGGTGTTATCTGGGCACTGCCTATTGGGGATGAATCCAGCTTGATCCACATCTACTAAGCCCAGCATATATGGGGGCCTAGTTGCACCGCCAGAATCCCAGTAAAAAGCTTGGCATCGATGTTTTAGGAGAGAAATAGGTCGGTAAGACCCACACTGTCTCTTGTCCTTTCCTGGTTTGGGTATAACCACAGCTGATGCCTCTGTCATGGAAGTGGGGGGGGGGGGGTGGACTGGCTAGAGATGGAATTAAACACTCGGTTAGGAGTGGCACTAGTGCGTTGCAGAATGTTTTCTAGAAAGATGTTGTGAATCTGTCGGGACCCGGAGATTTGTAGGATTGCAGTCCTGCTATTGTAGAAATGACTTTGTCTATCCTAATTGGTGCATTCTAGCTTGTCGCTTGCTCCTCAGTCAGGGAGTGACCCTCGCACCTTGCAGGTATGACTGAATTCCCTGGGGAGGGAGGTCTTGTCTGGAGTATAGCTTCCCATAGAACTCTGCAAGGCTTGATGCTCTCATCTCATCGCCCTCAACAACAGCACCTTTGTCAGATAAGCGAGTCTCTACCGTGTTTACTTGGCGCTCACCTTTGACTTTACTCGTGAGCGTTCTCCCGTGTTTGTTGCTACAGACATAAAAAGCATGCTTAACTTGGAGTATTGAGTACTCTGCATTGTGGCAGTCCAACCACGCAAACAGTTTCCTGGAAGTTTCCAATTGTCTATGAATATGGGAGACAGTGAAACTCTATTCCACGTCACAACACACAGCTGCGTGCCCGAAGTTTCTTCAAATATTTAAAACGTGTATAATGTTACTCAAAAAATCAAACAAGTACTCAAAATACATTGAAACAATTATTATTTCATTGGTTCAATGTTTTAAGCAAGTTGCTAACAGTATTTTTAGTCTCTTGATCCTTATACATTCATACTAAAGGTACAGCTTTTATTGAGTTGGATAGTTGTACCCTTAACATCAAATGCTAGTGCATTAGTACATGAAAATCAACTTAAAGATCCCATGTAAATGAAGATAAACTAAAAAACCCTAATGCATTTCGGGTTAAATAATCCTTCTTCAGGGGAAATACCATTCATTCTTTGTCATACAATGATTAAAAAACACATTTTCAACTGTTTTCCTGAAGCCTCCAATAGGAAAAAAAACAAAAGCTTACATGTCAACCGCGTTTATCAAGTAGCAAATGTCCAACCAACAACCTATTTTATGTGTGCGCAATAATCATGGTGCCGTGTGAATAGCCATCGACTTTTAAAAACTCCATGCAAACCAACCTCTCAAAACGTGTTGACTGTAATCTGCCAGTACCTCAACACTACCCCACACCCCATGTGTAAAACCATTAAACGTTACTGAACACGGTCTTAACATATATTCCATGCTATGGTGTAGACAAAACGAAAAACGTGCGTGATACCTTGATTTCTCGGTGTAGAAAACCCACACTTAGCTGCATACGCTGGGAATGATGGCGTGCTGAAAGATTGACGATAAACTGCGTTAAAAGGAGAAAGCTACATGAGCTTCCTAGAACAATTTAAAGAGTACCGATTAACTTCAACCCCAGGTATCTGCTTACCCGCTAAGTTCCTCGGGCCTCATTTATGAGGCTGTGCGTCACTTTTCCGCAGCCGGTGCGTCACTTTTTGTGATGCACCAATGGCGTAAAAAATGCGCCTTGTTGCGCCATATTTACAAAGGGACGCATCTAAGTAGATGCGTCACTTTGTAAACCCCTGCGCCACATTATACCTGCGCCAGGTATAATGTAAGCAAGGGGAGCGTATTGACGCAAGAAAGGGTCGTAGAAATGACGCAGTGAAATCTATGAGATTTCACTGCGTCACTTCTAGGACACAAATGCATCAATTTCTTACGCCTGCCTCACAGCAGGCGTAAGACTGACGCAGGCCCTTTCACATGGGGCTTGCCCCATGTGAAAGAACACATTGCTGGAGTTGCATCACTTTTGTGACACACTCCAGCAATGCGTCACTTTTGCACCATACAGATACGTCAGAAATACTGACGTATTTGTAACTCCTTGCGACATGATGCGTCATACTGTAAATATGACGCATCATTGGTGTCGCAAGGAGGGCGCAGTGAAAAGTGACGCATCGCTGTTTTCACGCAGCGATGTGTCACTTTACATAAATGAGGCCCCTTGTATGATCCGCTGTTAACTCTACAAGAAAATGTATACGTGTAGAAGATCACTGCGTGTGCGCATTCACAATTATTTGCTCGTCATTAGCCTAGTAAGTGGTTTCAACTTTCTTATCTCGCTGTTATTCTGTTTAGAATGCCCCAGCTTGTGTCTGCAAGAAATTTAAAAACCCCTGTTAATGTCTGAGAAGTTCTAATTCAAAAGGCCTTCTCTGCAACCGTTATCCCAATGCGTGCAACTCACCAGTCTTACACCCAATGAATGTATACCTCTTCTCAAAAGTACGCTTAGTGACCTCATGGTGTCACTTTGTAATTATACGCCTCCAGTCTACCACGACAAACTCCCCAGAGAATTGAATTACCAGCATTCCAAACTTCAAAATGATTTACAAAAAGGGTCTAGGATATAACATCGCACTTATTTGAATTACGGGAATTTTGTTAGCATATGGTGCGATGATCAAAGGAAACAGGACCCCTTTAGTTTCCTATGATGTGAAAAACTTTCCACAAAAGACATTTGCAAGGATACTACTACTCGCTTGGTGGAACTGATTTCTTGTCTTTAATGTGTTCAGATCAAACTATCTTTGCAAGCATTCCAAACTTTATTAGTAAAAAGAACTCGGCGAACATGCCCAAAGTCTCACTAATTTGTATATGTCTGATATGACGAAAAAAAATATATATATATAGTTAACCCGAGTATGCAAGGTGCTACATTCTGCCTCGCAGAATATAATAGGTCAAAGAACGAAAACGAAGAACAGAGAAATGAACAAAAAGTTCCCCATGTTAACTGCGCTGTGTGTATGCGTCCTTCATAACATGGAGTACAAAATAACTAAAGACGAAACCAATCACTATGGTGACTGCCACTAATCAATGATTGCGTTATGAATACTGATGTCTTAGTACAATGTGGATCCCATGTCTGGTGTGAGACAAATGTTATTCCTTATAGCGGTCAGTGTAGTCTATGCAACAATGGTTACTGCGGACACAGATTTATAAACATGAAAAAATTGCCTATGAGAAACAACAGCGATCTAATTTTAAAAAGCAAGACATTTCACAATGATCATTTAAACCCTTTAAATGTTATCCAAAATGTTTCGTTTGTGATTCAATCCCTGGTCTGTAGGAATTTATTTCTAGTTTGGTGAATTTTAATTGGGGGTTTGTGTGCCATGTATTTATCCAGTGTACCGCTAAGCTTGAATTTAAGTTTTTTGTGTGAATCATACTTTTCTGGTCTACAATCCTTATTGTAATTTTTCTAGCAGTTTTGCCTACATATGTGAGTCTGCATGGGCATTGGACTGCATAAATTACTCCATTCGTGTTACATTTGGATCAGTGTTTCAACTGGATCTTTTTCCCTGTAAGTGGATGGCTGAAAGTATTCCCTGTTATGACGTTGCCACATTGTCCACAATTCCAACATTTTGACATTCCTTTAAATGTTTCTGATGCGTTCGGTGAAGTCGTTTTGAGTATTTCTTTCATGTTTCTGGATCTTGTGTGTGCAAATAGTGGTTTGTTTAAAAAGACCGTTTTAAAATCTGTTTCCTGATCAATAATCACATCTTTTCAAAATTGTCTTTTTTATAAGGCAAGGCTGTTGTGGGTATTTTAAGACAAAAACTTCCAGTTGGTTACTGTTTTGTGGATTACTTGCCAGTAGCTCATGTCGTTGTTTTGCATTCACCAAGTGGTAGCAGTTTGTAAGATGTCCTGAGGGTATCCTCTTTGGGTGTATCTGATGAATTGTTCTCTAATCTGTAGGTTAGATCGTTGCTCAGCTGATGAAATTCTTTTGATTCTTATAAACTGAGATACTGGTAGGTGTTTCTTCAAGGCTGGGGGATGAAAGCTTTCGTAGTGAAGTGCATTGTTCTTATCAGTGGGTTTTATATCATCTGATGTTTCTAACCCATAGCTTGTGTTTTGAATTAGAATGTCAAAAAAATGTATCTTTTGTTTCTGAATGTTGTACATGAATTGGATCCGAGGGTTTTGTGCATTGAGTGCGTGAATACACTCTTCAAGTTCATCGCTGGGACCTTTCCAGATCATGAGAAGGTTGGCGATAAACCGCATGTATGTAACCATATTCTGCTGCCACTATTCGTTGTGAAGAATGAATGTATGTAGCTGTTGATTAATTTCTTTGCGCATGGTGTATTCAAGTTGGCGCAGCATTTGCTGTGTTGTTCCTGGAGTTGCTGTAAGTGTTCTGGCATCTTTGATTGATTCTGCTTCTTCTGTAGAATAGACTTTTGTTTCTGCTTGATTCGTGGTTAAGTCAGCTATTTCTTTAAAAGACATGATGTATGAATGGGTGCTGGTAGACAAATGAGGCAAATGAATCAATACTATGAAAGTGTTGCCAATCTGCACACCTTATTTGTGTTTGTATGCCTATTTGTTTACTCAGTAATTAGTTTAATCATGCGTGCTGTTGTGATGAGGGTCTGCTCCTGACCCTACCTCTGAAATCAATGAATATGGGAAACAGATAAAGTATGGAATGCTGTCAATTCAATCCTCTGGGGGAGTTTCTCGCGGTAGACTAGAGGCGTAAAATTACAACGTGACGCCATGAGGTCACTACGCGTACTTTTGGGAAGAGATAGACGTTCATTGGGTGTAAGACTGGTGAGTTGCATGCATCGGGATAACAGTTGTAGAGAAAGCATTTTGAATGAGAACTTCTCAAACATTTACAGGGTTTTTAACATTTCTGGCAGACACAAGCTGGGACATTCTAAACAGAATACCAGCGAGGTAAGAACGTCGAAACCACTTACTAGGCTAATGACGAGTGAATAATTGTGAATGCGCGCACTCCGTGATCTTATACACATATATATTTTCTTGTAGAGTTAACAGCGTATCATAGGAGGAACTTAGCGGGTAAGCAGATACATGGGGTTGAAGTTAATCGGCACTCTTTAAATTGTTCTAGGAAGCTCATGTAGCTTTCTCCTTTTAATGCAGTTTATCGTCAATCTTTCAGCACGCCATCGTTCCCGGGGAATGCAGCTAAGTGTGGGTTTTCTACACTGAGAAATCAAGGTATCACACACAATTTTCATTTTGTCTACACCATAGCATGGAATGTATGTTAAGACCGTGTTCTGTAACGTTTAATGGTTTTACACATGAGGTGTGGGGTAGTGGTGAGACACTGGCAGATTACAGTAAACACAGTTGAGAAGTTTGTTTGCATGGAGTTTTTAAACGTCAATGGCTACTCACATGGCACCATGATTATTGCGCACACAGATAAAATAGGTTGTTGGTTTGACATTTGCTACTTGATAAACACAGTTGACATGTAACCTATTGGTTTTGTTCCTGCAGGATGCTTCAGGAAAACAGTTGAAAAGGTGTTTTTTTATCATTGTATGACAAAGATTGAATGGTCTTTCCCATGAAGAACGGTTATTTAACCCGAAATGCATTGGGGGTTTTGAGTTTATCTTCATTTACATGGGGTCTTTAAGTTGATTTTCATGTACTAATGCACTAGCATTTGATGTTAAGGGTACAACTACCCAGCTCAATAAAAGCTGTACCTTTAGTATGAATGTATAAGGATCAAGAGACTAAAAATAATGTTAGGTACTTGTTTAATACATTGTTGAACTAATGAAATAACAATTGTTTCAATGTATTTTGAGTACTTGTTTGATGTTTGGAGTAACATTATACAAGTTTTAAATATTTGAAGAAACTTCGGGCACGCAGCTGTGCATTGTGACGTGGGACAGAATTTCTCTGTCTCCCATATTCATAGATTCCACAGGTAGGGTCAGGGGCAGACCCTCATCACAACAGCACGCATGATTAAACTAATTACTGAGTAAACAAATAGGCATCCAAACACAAATAAGGTGTAAAGGTTGGCAACATTTTCATAGTTTCCAATTGTTGCAGACTCTGGGAGCACCGTTTCTTGCATTTGCTGCTGTACTTGAGTGCAGTTCTTTCTCCTCACCTTGTTGTCTGCTGCCGAGTAGGCAATAAACTTTCCTCTTATCAATGCCTTCAGGGTACCCCAAATTATACCAATGGGTATCTCATCATTATTGTTAGCCTCTAGATACTGTCTAATAGCCTTATCTATCTGCAAAATAAATTCTGGTCTGCAAAGTAAAGTCTCTCTCAGCTGCCATGAGAGGTGGATCTGGCCCCAAGGCGGCATGGCGAGATTCAATAGGACTGCCGTGTGATCTGACAGAGCGGGGATCTAGCTCGATGGACTTGGTTCCAACTTCTACTTCCCGTGACCCTAAGAAGTAATTAAGCAGCGCATAATACTTAGTTGTGTGAGAGTAAAATGTGTATCTCCTGGTCATGGGATGGAAGGCAATCCATAAATCCCTTAATCCCAATTCCTGTAACCATTGAGTCCCTCCAAGCCCAAGTGCTCCTGCTGTCGCATGTCACTATGTTGAGAGGTCTAGTTCATTATGGAATACAAGGTTGAGATCCACTCCCAGAACCACCCACTGATCCTGAGTGGACATGATGTCCGCAACCACTCCCGGTAGGAATTGTGCCTGGCCCTCATTAGGTGCGTAGACTGACCCTATGATAATAGAGAGGGGGCTCAGGTGAATGGGGTAACCCAAAAGGCGGCCTTTGATCTCAGTGACCTTAGTCCCTATTTTCCCTTGAAACTTGCGATAGAAGTGCCACCCCCGCTGATTTGTGTGGATGTGTTGAGAAGACCTGCTGAGGAAAGGCTTGTGTGTGCATTTCAAGGCCAGTGCTTACGAAGGAGGTGTGTCTTTTATGACAAGCAGATATCCGCCTGAGATTGTTCTAAATAAGATAATATTGCTCTAATTTTTACAGGGTTATTCAAACCCTTCACATTGAGTGTTCTCAACCTCGGGGGAGTAATTCTGGTCGCCATACCCACTCAACCCCACCGGGCCTGCAGGCTTTCAAAATCTGCGCCTTCTCAACAGAGTATTGGGCATTGTGTTGATGCATCTAGACACTACATGTTGATAAACATAGTCTTCGATTAAGTTGCTGGCACCCCCAAAGAAACCCCAAAATGTAAACAAACAACATCAAAAGTCCCTGGAGTGGGAGAGTGACTGGAAGTCTGACCCCTTACCAGTGGTTAAGTCTTCGACTAGGACAGTGGGCAAATCCAAAGAATCGATTGCCCCCTAACCCCGGCCGCCTGGCCCCCCCAACAAAGCCGGAGCCCAGTTATAGTCCCTCAGGCAGGATCATTTGATGCGGTACCCTCCACAAGCTTGTCCAGAAGAACCTTCCTCTCTGAGGCCATTGTGGCCGGATCAGGCTGCTGTTCCTGTGGCCAGTCGGGATTTGTCGCCATCTCAGGTGGCCCTTTGCCCTGTGTGTGCCAGATTGTGACAAATGGTTTGTCCTCCTCTTGTGGTTTAATTTGCAGCAGACCAAAGGCCTCCTTCATGGATCGTATTTGGTGGAGCCGCTCTTGCTAATGAGTAATTCGTTAGAAGGGGTTACCGCAGGAGTAAGTGACTTTCTTGTCTCCTAAATAATTAATAACTGGGTGAAATTCCCTCTGTAGCGTAGAGGCCCCCAGGTATAGATACAGATGGAGTATGTGACCCTGAAAAACCACCGGAGTTGAAGCCTGAGCCACCTTTAAGATCAGTTCTTTGAGGGGGAAACTGAAGGCAAGTCAGAATGTCTAGTTGAGCGGGGAGCGCCTGAATTCCATCTGCCCACCCTGTGTGTGCGCTCCCGGAGTGTCTCCCAGAATTGGTGCAAAACGTTCCCGGACATACACCTCTATATATTTTCGCACTGTGTCCCGGGGGCCCCCTTCTCTTCTGATGTTGTTACACCTAGAGCGATTTTGCAGGTCTTCTGTGTGGGCCTGGAGATCTAAGTGCTGCTTGGACAGGCGTATAATCTCTTGTTACATCTGTTCTATTTCTTCATCTCTTGAAGTGCTCCAAGTCATCGACCTTGTCCCCAATGCCAGGTACTTCCTTCCGGACTGCCTGGAGCTCGGACGTGAGGTCTTTCTTTACTCACATAGTTCCTCCCACAGGGTAGAGAAGAGGGCCCAGGACTGCGCATGACCGGTGCCTCAACATCCTCTTCCGTCAGCGATGTGACGCGACTTGTGCCCCCTTTACTATCTCCCTCAGGCAGGTGGGTAAGCATGTCGTTGATGGAGCCCCCTCTCTTAAGGTATTCGTCTCTCATGGGCCTCTGCGTCCCTTCCGGGTCTCTTCACCAGATCACTGAGTAGCGGTATGCCATTTCCCTCCCTCCGGGCCCTGCCACGACTCCACCATTTATTTATTTATTTATTTTGTCAATTTGTAGGGCGCAACAGCTACCCAAGAAGGGTTTCCCGGCGCCTAGACACAGCTAGAAGCGAAGAGACAGAAACGGAGGGAACATTGAGGGATTATTGTTCGAACAACCAGGTCTTTACAAGCTTTCTGAAGCTATGGTAGTTATCTTCCTTCCGAATGCTTGGAGGAAGCGTGTTCCACAGGGAGGGTCCAAGATAGGCAAAAGATCTGCCCCCTGATCTTACACGTTTGAACCTTGGTATGCAGAACCGTGCTGCTGTCTGGGACCGGAGGTTTCTCTTAGGTGTGTAAAGGCAGGCAAGGGATTGGAGGTATTTTGGGGCTCCATCAGCTCAGCAAGGAAGAAGACAATATGTCCGTCACCTTTTTGGGGCTCAACCAATGGCCTCCGTGTGGTGTTATTATGCCCCTGGACGCTGGACCCTACTGTTGCTGGTTCAGAGTGTGGGGGCGGGTGCTTGGGTTCCCGTTTCGGGTCTGTAGAGGGTTTGTGGTGACTAGAGGCCTCACCCTCAGGTGTGATTGGTAGTGTAGCCCTCAGATTCACCTGGTCCTTGGGGCTGGCTATGTAGCACTCATTGTCTCCCACTGTTCCAGGCCCCTCTAACCTCTTGTACCTCGACCGGTAGTGTTAGCTGAGTTGCACTGCGTCGGTCTTCTTGGCCTCGCCAATCCGTGTAGTTGCCTGGCAATGCGAGAGCTGATATTTGTACTCCAGGCCGGCTATTGTTGGGGGGGAGTATAAACTGCTGCTCTTCCCCGCTGGACATCTGGATTCGCTCCTGCCACAGCACCCCAAAGACAAGTGGGTGCCTCATGCTTCAAAGGGTGCGGTCGACCTGTATTCCTTGTCGGGCAGAGCAGGCAGATGGGGGCGATTCCTCATACCCCGAGAGATGCAAGGAGTCCCCACTCTGAGGTCAGGCCTCACGGGGTGAGCATGCAGGATAACTTGGAGAGCCTCAGTACAGCACTTCTCCACATGGCCTCACTCCCAGGGACTTCGTATATAGGGGAAACCAAGTCGAACAGACCAGCCTGGCCCTGTGACTTGCAGGGTTGCAGGAGAGACGTCTCCCAATCCGGCAGCTCCTCCTTTCCGCATCCGCTTCTGCTCTCGGTGCGTTAGTGACTCTCGTGGTGGTGCGGCTCCGGGGCTTCCCTCTGCATGCCAAGATGCCGCCGTCCTTCTGCTAAGGCTGCTGCGCTTATGGGAGGCCTGGCCGATCAGGCTAGCATGGCCCGCAGCCTGAAGCATTGCGAGAGAGACGTCTCCCAATCAAGCAGCTCCTCCGTACCGTGCCCGGTGATGATCCAAGAGTGGCACTGACTCTCGTGGTGGAGCAGCTCCACCGATTCCCCCTGCCTGTCAAGGTGCTGCCCAGCTTCTGCTTGAGACTGTGCGCTTATAGGGTGCCTAGCCGATCAGGCCGGCCCGGCCCCACAGCTTGAAACGTTGAGGGAGAGATGTCTTCCAATCAGGCAGCTCCTCCATACTGTACCCGGTTCTGCTCTCTGAGCAGCACAGATCCTTGAGGCGGCGTGGCTCCGTCACTTTGCCCTGCGTGCCGAGATGCCGCTAAACTCCTGCTAGGGCCGATGTGGAAGTCTGCCACCCCCAGTCCAGGCGTGCCTCCAGGAGCCAAACGTCACTGATTGCCAGAAGACACAGGCTATTTTCAGCGCTGGGAAGACTCCCCCAGCTGGCCTCTGCTTAGTGATGGCCCATGGGGTAGAGATACAATGCTTACTGGGGGATGATTGCCGGGTGGCCCAGCACACCAGGGCAGAAGAGACTGAAAAATACGTCTCACACCGCAACCATCTGGGGCACGCCCCTCCTCGTTCAATTTTTAAAAATGATACTGACCTGTGGTCAGCAATGCTTCCACAGCTCAGTTCAGTTCAACAGGTTCTGAAAAGCTGGAGGCACCCTGTATTCAAGAAAGGCGACAGGCAAGAACCAGAAAATTAGCACCTTATTGCCCTCCTGGACATCGAAGGAAAGGCGTACACCTCCATCCTCCTGAAGGAGCTGGAGCACCTAGCTGAGGCAAATAAGATAATCCCGTTCTGCCAAACTGGCTTCACGGCACACTCCTCAACTTTGGACAATATAGTGGCACTTTCTTACTTAATCCACCAGGCCACCAGACTGAAGCAGCGCCCCCTCAATGTGTGCTTTGTCTAGTATTCTGCTGCGTTCAACTTGGTAGACTGGAACAACTTGTTGAAGAAACTCAAATAAGGTGGGGCATTCCAAACAGTTAGCTCCAGGCAATCATATCATCATACAACTCTACCTGGTTGAGGGTTAAGTTATCGCAGACAGCAGTCACAAGAAAAATTCTGACATGCAATGGCTTAAAGCAAGGGTGCGTGCTTGCGCCCTAACTATTCAATCTTTATACAGTCACCATGAGATCAGCATTAAAACAGGCCAATATAATTAAACCAGAAATTGAAGTAACAAATTAATGATATTGGAATACGCAGACGATATTGTCCCTGTGGATCACTCCAGAAGATTGATCCAGAAAACACTTAATGCCCTTCATAAATATAATTTGACTAATACATTGGTTTCAAACGGCACAAAGACCAAAGTAGTATTCTTTGGCAGTCCACAAAAGAAAATAAATTATGTTTGGAGTCGGGCTCTACTGAAGATCAAAGCAACTAATCATACAATTGTTTAGGAGTTTGGCTTTTGTGTCAAAGGGAGGAGCAAAAACAAACTTAAGGCCCTAGAAGCAAAGGTGGAAGCAGTCATCATCAGAACATGTCAGTTGAACAACTAGCTTGTAAGCCCCTCCACAGACCCAAAGAGGCATAGTCATGACGCCTACCCGGGCTAATTTGTTAAAGTTATGGAAAAATCCCAATTCAAAGTTTACAAAAGGGTTTTCAGATTACCATCATACATAAGCTGATGCCTGGTTAGGCTGGAATTCTGGCTAGAAGGCTAATCTTGGGCCGGCATGGCGGCCTTCTTAAAGTACTACTACAGGATTATTAAAGCGCTGAATTCATAATATCTTTAAATTGGAGAAGAATCCTTGGGTAGGCAGACAAAATATCGAGTTTTAAATATCGACATGCAATAATGTTGATGTTTAAATATCGAAGGGACATAATATAGAAGGTAAGTTATATCGATATGTTTAATATCGATGTTAGTAATATCTATGTTACTAATATCGATGTTAGTAATATCGATGTTAGTAATATCGATGTTACTAATATCGATTTTTGGATGATTTTTATGTATATTATGTATTTATTATGTATTTAATTTTTATTTATGTCATTTTTGTATTTTAGTACTGTAGCGGGTTCTGGGTTTATAGGGGAATAGGGTGGGAAGGAATTTAATTATAGTAAATTAATTATTAATTTTTGGGAATTATAAATTAATTTTAATTAATTGGTAATTACTTTTAATTAATTGGTAATTCATGTTAATTAATTGATTAATTGATAATTATGTTCTCTAGCGGGTTATGGGTTTATAGGGGAATAGGGTGGGAAGTAATTTAATTATACTAAATTAATTATAAATTTTAGGAATTATAAACTAATTTTAATAAATTGGTATATATTTTTTATTAATTAATTAATTGATTAATTGATAATTATGTTCTGTAGCGGGTTATGAGTTTATAGGGGAATAGGGTGGTAAGTAATTTAATTATACTACATTATTTATTAATTTTTAGGAAATATAAATTAATTTTAATTAATTGGTATTGAATTTTTATTAATTGATTAATTGATAATTATGTTCTTTAGCGGGTTATGGGTTTATAGGGGAATAGGGTGGGAAGTAATTTAAATGTAATTAAGTAATAATTTATTTTAATTCATGTTATTGTTAATTATATTATTGTTAATTAATTATTAATTTGTAATTTATTATTATTAATTTGTATTTATTATTAATTTATTTTTACTTAATTATTTATTGCTAATCATGTTTTTAATAATTATGTATTTGGTATTTGTCAATAGTTTATATTTATTTAATAATTAATTTTTGTATTATTTTAAATTATTAATTTATTTATAAGTATGTTATTTTTACCTTCTACGCTATCCAATACTTTCCCTACTGTTGCACTCTCTGGAGTTGGAATAGTAATATTTACCCCTACGCTATCCAACACTTTCCCTACTGTTACACTCTCTGGAGTGGAAATAGTAATTTTTACCCCTACGCTATCCAACACTTTCCCTACTGTTGCACTCTCTGGAGTGGGAATAGTAATTTTTACCCTTACACTATCCAACACTTTCCCTACTGTTGAACTCTCTGGAGTGGGAATAGTAATTTTTACCCCTACGCTACCCAACACTTTCCCTACTGTTGCACTCTCTGGAGTAGGAATAGTAATTTTTACTCCTACGCTATCCAACACTTTCCCTACTGTTGCACTCTCTGGAGTGGAAATAGTAATTTTTACCCCTACGCTATCCAACACTTTCCCTACTGTTGCACTCTCTGGAGTGAGAATAGTAATTTTTACCCCTACGCTATCCAACACTTTCCCTACTGTTGCACTCTCTGGAGTTGGAATAGTAATTATTACCCCTACGCTATCCAACACTTTCCCTACTGTTGCACTCTCTGGAGCGGGAATAGTCATTTTTACCCCTACGCTATCCAACATTTGCTTACATTTTGTAGTTTTTTTAAACATTTTTATTAATTTTTATTTGTATTATTATTTTATGTGTATACATTTATTTGTAATTTATAATATTTTTATTTATTTATAAGTTATTACAATTATTTTTAAAAGTTAGTATCAAGGAAGTATATACTATGTATTATATTTATATGATTAATTTTTTTAATAAAATATGTATTATTTATTAATTTGAAATATTATAACATATTTTTAACGATATTTATTACATTTATAAGTATTTTATTTATATTACATATTGTTAGCGATATTTTTTACATCAATATTTTTTTTCTATATTTTTGTACTTACCGTGTTAGAGATAGCATGTCGATATTTTTGTAATCGATATTTTTGTTGCGATATTTTTGTAGGTAGATATTTTTGTAATTGGTATTTTGTCAGAGATTCGAATCCTTGGTCACATTATCTCCAAATATCAATTCCCATCCTCCAAATAGACCGTAGGGAGTGAAATAAGCTACCGATTTTGCATGCAGCACTCAAAGCAATTTTGAAAAAAGCAGACAAGGACACTTTTGAAAATAAGTGACATGAGGAAACTCAAGCACTCACCGGTACTACGAGCTTTGGGAAAGTCATCTGTTAGCAAACAGCCATTTTGACTTAGCCCACAGCCATACCTTCATTGTACGCTCCAGAAAAGTTGCCTTAAGTAAATATTGGTTTCAAGGCTGATGAGACTACAGACTAAAGAACTAACCCCCAACTGGCTCACCCTTTCAAAGATTGTCTTCTGTAGACTCTGAGCCTACAAGGACGAATCCTTCAACCATATACGGTGTTTCTGCCCAGAGCTTTTGTATGCCCGATGTACCTTGCTTAAAGAGCTTTTTCTAGTGCACGGAACTCAGACTTGTAATAAGGCAAGAGGCCTTGTGTTTACTATCACCGAGCCCATCGAGCTGGCCAAATTTGACAAGTATATCAGCCTCATACAAGCATGCATAAAAGAGGTGAACAACGTCTGACAGACTGCACTTGGAAATCATAATCTCGGAACTGGTTTGCCACTGTTGGACGTGACAATGCCATAGACTGTACAAGCAGTGCAAGCTATACAAGCCATCTTTAGGGCAGCCATCCTAGGTGCAGCCCTTCCCGGAAACATCGTTCTGCTTGCAGAACAGCAATGGCACTGTCATGAGATCCAACATCCGAGAAAGGCTGATTTCTGCTACCACCTTGTCATACCATACTGATCCATTGTCCCTGGTGCATACGACCTCTGCTAGACATTTCATCTGTACATTACTTTTGTCACTTGAATTTTATCTACCAGAAGCACTTTGCGACATTTAAGTCTAGCACTTTATTAATGACTGAGCGCTTTATAGATCCTAATGTATGTTATTTGCTCTTATCATATTCGTTTTTTAATTTTTTTGCGCAAACTGTTGTTTTTATACTATTTTAATATATTTTCCTATGTGTGATTGAAACATACTTGCTCTCTCGTGATCAGAATATTGTAAAGATTTTAATTACTCATACAATAAACTTACTAAACTTAGGCAATCAAATCCACCTTATTTTTAAGGGAAATGTCATTTTCATACACATTGGATTTCAGCTTTGGAACACCAACCATATATATCTTATTCCTTTTAGGATTTCTGCAGGAAGGCCTCACTTTGTGGCTACTAGCCCCTTCCTGGCCAAACCTTAACATTAGGCTCCTCCTCTCAAACCCACTATAGGACATAGAATCCTCTAGGTTTTGGTCATCACATGGCCCTCTTAGATGTTTAGCACTGCGATATATGGGAATAGCGGGCTTTTCTGCATGTTACTCTCGATTAGGTTACCATGTATATTGTCTGAACTTCTCTTTTAACAGGTCTATTCTTGGGAGCCTTTAACCCATGTATCTTGTCTGAGCATCTCTTCAAACAGGTCTGTTCTTGGGATCTATAGCTTCCTTTGTGGGGGGTGAGCCTTTTCAGGAGCCCACCTGGGGCAGGGGTTCGCCCTTTTGCGCACTGGTCCTTTAGTCTTGACAAAGTAGAGATTGGCACGGAAGCTGTAATATCAAGAAAGTATTTTATTAGGACTCATGAGTGGAATTACATTGATACAGAACCCTCAGGCAATATATGAGGCAGCACATGCAGTACAGAACCATGGGCTTTATATACTGTAGTAAGTGTAGTGTAAGCATGGAGGTTTAAAAAGAGGCAGTACAAGTGTACACACATAGATTTTCACGTACAAGGATACATGAGAATCGCGTGGTCAACAAAATGGGAGGAGCTATAATGCTGCTGACATCAGTTAAAATGTCTGACAGTTAAATTCATGACAGGTGCATCCTAACAGCTAAGGCCTCTCTGAGCATGCGCAGTACTCAGGCTCAGTCCTGTAGGAGCTAATTATAGATGATGACTCAGGCATAATAGAGAAGCAGGCAACAGCGAATACGGGGAAGCACATGGCAAACACATGGCTTAACTAACATGGATGCTAAAAATAAAATGGCTTCAGCTCATGCTAACACTAGTCTTTGCCAAGTTTCCACAGAGGACCCTTTTAGCATTAGCTGAAGACATCTATAATTTAGAAGGAACAAACCAAACATCTTGTACGTCTATTTGCATAAGTTGATTAACTTCTTGACACATATTGGGTGCTTACATTCTTAACGTTGCGTTTGGTAGGTATACAAGCAGTTATACAGAGGGAACAAAGCATTGGGCCACATTGTAGACATGAGCAACTAAACAGTAGGATCGCAAGGAAAATACATAGGATCGTCAATAGCTTCCAGTCCCAGGTAACAAATAGTGTCCATAGCCAACCGGTTAAAGTCCATGTTCCGGTATCAGGGTGAATCTCCGCAGCGATTTTATGCAGTTTAGAGATTGTATCAAAAACTGAAGGGGCGTGATCAGGGATATAAACACAGCAACTGTTGCCTATGATGTGACATGCACCACCGCGATCAGCTAACACAACATCGAGGACCATTCTATTTTGGAGCGCTACAATCCTTGCAATTTGCAGTTCTTCTGTGATGTTTCTAAGTGCCATGGCTGTCTGGTTGGTCACAGCCTCAACAACACGTGTTAAACGTCTGATTTTCCTACTGTTCAAAGCCGCACCAACAAAGAACAACCCCAAATTAAAGTCAACATATTGCTGCAGTGCAGTGTCAGTCTGATCCACCGCATCATGATTTATTGTCCTCCTATATCGGTTCTTGGAAATGTCATTGAACAGTCTGTAGTCCTTTTGATAGGATGCAGGAGCTAAAAACACAGGTGGCAACAAAAGGGACACATAGCAAGTTCCTGGCCATCCAATGGATAGATGGTAGTATCCTTTACTCCCACAGATGAAGAAAGTATTGTGGGATGACAAAAAGCTACTGTTATTCACCCCAGTAATGTTCAGTACCAGGGTACAATCGCTTTTCCCCACAGGAATATTTCCAACACTGTTCATACACAAGTCTGCTCGGGCTCTAGTAACAGCTATAACAGGAGGTCCATTACCCTTGGATGTTCGGGTGTTTGGGAAAACATAGCGCATGGAGGAGTTTCCTCGGCGATACTCCTCCATCTCCCATATAGTTCCTTTTGCCTGTGGATCTCCTTCCTCATCAGGGTAACGCACTTAATTTTGCTGGAAATTCAGTCTCCCTACATCAGCATAGGTGATATTAGCAACTTCAGAAGCCCACAGCAATGAGAACCAAGCCTTACAAGAGCCATTGTGTGAAAACGGCAGAGGAAGGAAAGGTGTTCCTCCCTTTTTCTGATGAGCTGCCATTATTCCACACACCCAACAGTTGGTGACGTTCGTAGCATTATGGGTGTGATGCAACATCTGAATGGACGTATTATTGAGGTAGGACATTCTATACTGCTGCTCTTGAAAGGGAAGGGAGAAATAATGGTGCTCAATGGGGGCTGGAGTAGTGGCATTCAGCGCTTGTCAAACAGGAGCCACTTTCTCTACAACCCAAGCTTTCATAGCAATGATGATGACAACAGAAGTGAGCCCAACAATAAACATGGCCTTTCTGCCACAAACTTTCACAGCAGTCGATGTCTTTTTCATAGACATATTTTATCTCCACGTTGAAACAACAAAGCAGATGGAGCTCTAAAGTCCTGGGCAGCCATTGGTTTCTTCACTGAGAGTTTAGACGGGTGTCACTAGGAAAAAGACCCCCCCCCCTCGGCTCAGCCTTTCACTAACCCAGGACGGTTGCTCAACCAGTCTTTTTCAGCAATGCATTTTCTCTCCAGGGTCGCAGCTGATATCGAGATGCACCAAGGATCGTGTGGTCCGGGAAGACTTCCTCAGGTCCTTCAGGTGAAATGGCTTGGCCTCTCTCTGTGTCCAGGATGTCTCGATGGTCGGCGAGTGCAGTGGGCTCCACCAGGGTTGACGGCACCTTTTTACAGTGGGTGGAATGGATCCAGTTTTTCCGATTGGTCACCCGGACTGCAGTTCTTGTTGCCAGGATCACCTGCTCAGGGCCATGCCACCTCGGTTCCAGGCTATTCGACCTCTGGAAAACCTTGACCATTTCCTGGTCGCAGGGCCGTAGATCATGACCATCACCCTGCGACTTTCAGGAAGAGCTTCTCAAACCTGTTGATGAATAGAAAGCAAGCTGTCAGTCAACTGGGACAGGTAATCACTCATCAAGACACAAGGTACATCATGTATAGGGAGTGGCTTAGGAATCCCACAAATATTCATTGGCCTTCCAAATACCACCTCATATGATGTAAGGCCAGATCGTGTATGTGGCACTAATCTAATGGAAAGCAGGGCAAGGGGTAATGCATCAGGCCATTTCAGAGATGTGGAAGCCTGGATTTGAGCCAATTTAAGCTTGAGAGTAGAATTGTATTGTTTCACTAACCCTGCTGATTGTGGGTGGAAAGCAGCATGGAACTTCTGCTTGATTCCTAATCCTTTCAAGACATACTAAACAACTTGCCCAATGAAGTGAGGTCCGTTGTCACTGCACAGGACGCGACAAACGCCGAATCGAGGGAAGAACCCCTTTAGATGCACCTTTGCTGTGGTAAGAGCTGTATTATCTCTCGTAGCGTATGCCTCATTCCACTTACTAAAGGCACATACCACTACTAGGACATACTTTAGGTTATTACAGCGTTCTAGCTGGATGTAAACCATTTGCAGAACCTCAAAAGGTGCAGTCAGTGTGGCAAACCCTCCTATTGGAGTTTGTGTTCCCTTTCCAGGATTATACCGGAGACAAATCAGACAAGTCTGGACTATCTTTTTAGCTGTGCCAGCAATTTCTGGATGGTCCCACACTTGCATAGTAGCTTTGCTATTGAGGATGCTCCAACATGTGCCGGCCCATGTGCCATGTGAATCATAGGGTGCATATAGGCTGTGGGCAATCTCCATTTGGTCTTTATTTCTCCAACAGCCCTCATCATCCAATGTTGCCTCCTTAGACTATAGGTCTAATTCTTCAGCAGAGACAGATCGCTGCATGTCTAGCACTTCCTGCCTGGCATCATGCCAATGTTCAGCCTGTGACTTCACCACATACCTAGATGTAGTGCTTCGCTGCATTGCAGTCTCACGAGCTGTGTGATCTCCGAAGGCATTGCCCTGTCCTATTTTATTAGTCACTTTCTTATGTGCACTGCACTTAACAATCGCTATTTTCTTAGGATATGTCAAAGCTGTAAGGAGATTATGCACTAATTCTCCATGCACTATTTGTGTCCCATGTGATGTAAGAAAGCCTCTTTCCTTCCAGAGTAGCCCAAAATCATGAGCCAGTCCAAAGGCATATCGGCTATCGGTGTAGATGTTAACAGAGAAGTCAGTGCTAAGCTCACACTCCCTCGTCAGTGCTATCAATTCAGCTGCCTGAGCTGAGGTCTGTGGAATGTGAGCTGTCTCAACTACCGTCTGAAGTGTTGTAATTGCATATGTAGCTGATGTCGTGCCATCTGGTAATTTCAAACAAGACCCACAATTCCCCATCGACATTTGAAAGGGGTGTATCTTGCAGATCAACACGACCCTTTTCCTGTTCCTCAGTAAGGAATATACAGTCAAGAGACTCCTGTGACTGGAACTGAGTAGCTGGGAATGGCAATAGAGTAGCCGGATTAAGAGTCAAACATCTTTTCAAGGTGATATGAGGGGCCAAAAGTGTTAGAATTCATATCCTGTCAAGCGAGCACTAGTTAAATGCTGCGTTTTGGTTTGGTTCAAAAGGGCATCAACTGCATGGGGCCCTAACACAAGCAGTGTATGTGACAAAACTATTCCCTCACTCTGACATATGGACACAGCTGCCGCTGCCACAGAACGAAAACACCTAGGCAATGCATGAGCGACTGGATCAAGGACAGCTGAAACAGATGCACAAGGACGCTGCTTATCACTGTGTGTCTGGGTTAAGACCGAGATCGTGCACCCGTTCCTCTCATGTACATTGAGTGTGAAGGCCTTAGTGTAGTCTGAAGTGCCTAATACTGCTGCAGAGCAAAGAGCTTGTCGCAACTGTTGGAAAGCACTCTGGCATTCCGTAGTCCATGGGAGGGGCACTGGGGTATCTTTAGTCAACAGGGCCAACAAGGGTTTAACAATGTGAGAAAAGCTAGGGATCCAATGCCTACAGAAAGAAGGAAGGCCAATCAGTGCACGAACATCCTTCTGAGTATGGGGCACAGGTGTGTCTAGAATAGCTTGAATGCGGTCTGGTGTGAGTGTACGTCTCTCCTTAGACAGGAGGTGACCTAAATAGGTAACCTGCTGTCTACAATATTGCAATTTCTACTTGGAAACCTTGTGATGGTGAGATGCAAGAAAGGAAAGAAGTGACAGTGTTCTTTCTTCACACTGTTCAGGGGTATCTGCAGCCAACAAGATGTCATCGACATATTGCATGAGAGCCACTCCTTTTGGCACAGGGAAAGAATTGAGTTGTCTTTTCAATGCTTGGCTGTAAATACTAGGAATCTCTGTATACCCTTGTAGAGCTCTACAGAATCTGAATGATCGATTATTCAAAGTGAAGCCGAACAAATAACGGCTGTCAGAATGAATAGATATCGAGAAGAAAGCATTCTTCAAGTCGATCACAATGAATGTAGTAGCGGTCGGAGGAACTATAGCAAGAAGTGTTGTGATGTCAGAGACTCCTGGTTTCTGGGCGGGTGCCCTTTCTGCATCTTTTCTCTATTTCTGTCCAAATATCTCCGAAATTCATCTGATCATCTACTTTCCAAATCAATCTCCACATATCAGGGGGTAAAATAAGCCCAAAAAACATGTCAATATCAGGCAAAGTCATAGTGCAAAAACTAAAAGCCCCTTCAAAGAAATCTACGATGGATCGCACACCGCTAGCCTCTCCTCCGGATCGCCCCTAAGCACTCTGGTATGTGAAGTGCGTGTGGTTTGAAGAGTTGAAACAAAGTTCGTAAGTGGTTCACCAAAGTTGGTGCAAGTAAGTACTTGTTGTTCCCAAGATCACTAGACCCGAGACATGGCCCTGGTTTCGGGATAGTTTCCCTCATCAGTAGAGAAAGTATTTGGGGTGGATGAGAAGGCCGCCAAGTAACCGTCACAGGCCTCGATGCCTCTCCGGCGTGCAGGTGCGTCTCCAAAAGCTTGTCAGCTCGGGGGCTCATGGGAGCCCTATAACAGAAATCTACGATGGATCGCACACCGCTAGCCTCTCCTCCGGATCGCCCCTAAGCACTCTGGTATGTGAAGTACGTGTGGTTTGAAGAGTTGAAACAAAGTTCGTAAGTGGTTCACCAAAGTTGGTGCAAGTAAGTACTTGTTGTTCCCAAGATCTCTGTGACGGTTACTTGGCGGCCTTCTCATCCACCCATATTCACGAGGTGACGCTAAGCCACTTAACATGGATTAACACCACCTTGTAAATATGCCCCTTTACGGCGCAGTCTGCTGCGGAAAAGGGGTGGGCAATCAGTGTTGCTGTGATTGTTCCACAGCAACACCCATTGATTTTTGACATTGCTCCAGGTTTAAAAGGCTGTGGCAGCACCAAAAACTAAGGCCATGTAACATCTGGTTTTAGAATGGCGATATGAGGAGAAATATTTAATTTCTCCTCGTTTTTTGCTCATTCTATGTGTGCTGCACATAAACAAGGTGCCCATTTCTGTACATAAACATTCGCCCCTGCAACAAAGGCACCCTTGCAACATAGCAGGAGGGTGCCTGCACTGAGCTAGGCAGCTCTTTTAGCGCCAGCGGTAGGGGAAACGCAGGGGTGTGTCGTATTTTTGTAAATACAGCGCTTCCCTGTGTTTTGAAAATGTCAGAGTGTGGCACTGCCAAATTTGGCGTAACACCGTACTCCAGCATTTTCTTGTAAATATACCACTATATATATAAACGATTATCCTAAATCACATTTAAGCACAATTTTATATGTATTTCTTTTTATTTCCAAAGATTGTGAAACCTTGCTCACTGGTGATGCTTTCCACAGTTCTTTCAACAGAATTTCAATCATAGCTTTATTTACACACGCAATACTCTGGAATGATCACACCTTTAAAACCCAACAACACCAATAAGATGGAAATATTAAAACAAAACAAGGCAGATAAAAATGAAAACAGAAACACTTAGGGCTTTATCAGACTAACTAAAGTACATGTCGAATAACGTATTTGTTTTTTTTCTACAGCATTTGGAAGTCAGTTTACGAGCAGCAGATTACTGCATAATGGCGAGGTACTTATTTCTACTGTATATAAATATTGTAGAGCATAAGCCACGTGCCCCGACTCACCGTATATATCATGAACAACAATCGTAATATTGATTTTATTGGTTGCGAATGTCTGAATGACTGGAATCGAAATTGGATGTTTTACATGAGAAAATGTGTGTTGGTTTATTTCCACATAATATAAAATGTCAAAGAAAAACAAAACCTTTTTTGTAACAAGATTCCTGTGTCCATGCCCTGTCTTTTACATTTGCTGAATCACCATTTATTCTTGGCAAATATACCTTCTCCGTCTTTTCTTTCTATACTACATCATTGATTTTTATCAATGCTTTATCCCGCTTTGACATTAGTCACCATGCTGTTGAAGAACTGTCTGTTGGTAAATTTCTCTTTTGTCTTGTGTGTGGTCTATATTCTTACCATGTTACTGACTTGGATGTTCACTAAACTCTATATATTGGACAATGCCTACCCTGCTGTGTGTTTAGTGACCATTTAATAGCATTCTCTTTTGTAAAATATTTCTATAAAGACTCCTTTAAATCAGATCTTGAATGATTTCCGGAAACCTCATATTGAATTGGATACACCACCCTAAGAGCTACTTTCAGAGTTTGCAGTAAGGAAATACCAAAGTTCATATCAGGAATAAGAAGCACACATTTCAATTTTTCACACCACCTGTCACAGCCCTTGTATTCACCAGGGACTCTTGCCAAAGTATAATTTTATATTATCCGTTGCAGGAATGCGGTAAGAAGGTCTACAGAGGCACGCACACCTTGGTCTGTGGGGGGCATACACGGTTGTATAGAAACATATCCAAAACACACTAAGATGTGCTCTTACGGATGTGACTCAAGATCCACATTTGTGCACACGTTATGCTATGGAATACACAGATGGAGAGAAATTGCCCTTATTTTTTAGTAGTAGAACAGAACTTCCAGAAGTGGGTTAGTGTCATTCAGGACATAACTAAATTGATAGTGGCACCTGTTGGTCCTAATAAAGACTCACGCATGTCTTAAACGGACCTGGCTTGTGGAGGGGGACATTTATTCACAGACACAAGCCTTATTTTCAGAATTTGCGATGTGATCCACTGAAAAAAATATGGCTCTTAGTAGGAGAGCTATAGAGCACTATAAGTCATGCTCTGAAGTAACAGCAACTCGCGCCCCTGCCAGGCACAGTTTTCTCATCAATAGTTTTACTGGAAATGTTGCATTGATAATAATTAATGATGTCATGAATGATGCAACATGTGTAGTAATTAGCAGTGCATGCGAGGGCAAGAGTTATAAGCTACCTTAGAACACGAGTAATAGTTACTTGAGATAACTAAAATTGCTGAATTTCTATGGTTTTGTGTGTGTAACATCTGACCCTAACTATAACGTCCATGTACCTTTTGTTTTTGTAGAGAATATCTAAGCCTTTTTTAATTCTATTCTCTAACTATAATGTCCCTATAAACTTTGGGGCACATGCATCAAAGGAAATTGCATTCGCAAATGGTGCGAATCGCAAAATTCGGCCGTTTGCAAATGCAATTTCCGTTTTTGAGATGCATTATCATTTTTCTAATTTGCAATTTAAGAAATCGCAAAATTGCGATTTCTTAAATTGCGATTGCATTTAAGGAATCTCAAAGGGAGATTCCTTAATTGCAATGCATCAAACTTTAAAAATTAGCGACTTCGCAAATAAGGGGAGCAAATTACCATGAGGTTGCACTCTTGTGCATTTTTCAAAGTTTAATGTTGTGCACACACATGCCCTTAGGGCATGAGTGTGCACAACATATGTGCACAGATTGATTTCAGGGGTGCAACAGGGTGTCCTTTGGACACCCCCTGCACCCTTGAAATTGCATTCTCAATTTGCGATTCGCTATTTGCTAATCGCACATTGAGAATGTCTACCCATTCATTCCTAAGGGCCTCTAGGCCCATAGGAATGAATGGGGAGGTATTCCTTAATTGCGAGTCGCAATTTGCGAGTCGCAATTAAGGAATATTAAGAAATCGCAAATTATTTAGCGATTTCTTGATGCATTGCATTTTGCAATTCCTTAATTGCGATTCCTTATTTTTCGCAATTAAGGAATCGCAAAAAGCAATATTGATGCATGAGCCCATTTGTCTTTTCCATTGAATGTCTAGGGTTTTTTAAACGTAAAGCAATATTTACTTACCATAAGTCATCCAACTGCCGCCACACATGGCCGCAGAGCCTGGCCAAACCCTTGAATGCAGCCAACCCCATGCCATGCCCCCCTAAAGGCACCCAACCTGCAGGCCCCTTCCTTGAGCCGCTTTTGGCCTGGGGACCCCATTCTCTGGGCCTGGTGCATTTATTTTAGAGTGAGGGGGCACATGTCCCCTATCTGGGCTGCATTTTGGGCTCTGGGACCCCCTACCTCAGAGCCTGGCACTATATTTAATGGGGAGCGGGCACGCAGCCCCCTTCTTTTTGCTAATTTCGGGCCAGGGGACCCCATCGCCCAGGGCCTGGGATATTTTGTGGGGGAGGGTGCACGTGTCTCCCTCCTTGGGCTGATTTTGACCCCCGAGAAAACGATCCCTCGGGGCCCAGTGCATTTTCTTAGGGGAGAGTGGTACGTGGCCCCTACTCCCCAAGCAACTTTGGCCCCAGGGACCCCATCCTCCAGGACCCACCACTAAATTTGGGTCATGCAGCCCTCCTTCCTGGATTGATTTTGGCCCCGGAGGCCCAGCTCCGGGGGGCAGGTCATATTCTAAAGGGGGAGAGGGGCATACAGGCCCCCTCCTTGGGCCACTTTAGGGCTGGAGACCCCATAATCTGGGCTCAGCACCTTTTAAAATCGGGAGGGAGCATGCAGTCCTCCTCCTTGGGCGTGGCCAACAAAGGCTGTGTACCCTGGTGTCCATCTGGGGTATCAACCACACTATGGTTGGGGGAATGGTTCCAGCTAGCTCCTTACCTCCAGCGAGAGCCAGCACTGCTCCCACCCACAGGAAGCAGCTAGAAATGCTGCTCACTGTAGGCAGGAGCAATATTCAGATCTGTTTCCCTGCCCGAATAACTGCGGGCAGGGAAACAGATCTGAAGTCTGCTCCCATCTGGCCGGAGCATTTTTAAAGCTCCGGCCAGCTAGGAGTGGATTACATGTTTGCTCTTGCTTAGCATTAGCTTTGAATTTTCTCCAGCCAAGCGAGAGCAAACACAATTTTCCCTGCCCATGCCAGTATGATCAGGGAAACCACTATGTCCCAGGGGTGAGTAACTCAAGAGCAGGAGCTGGAGGGGATGGGGTCCCCAGAGCCATTAATGGTTTATTGTGGGGGCTGCTTGGTTTCTCTCCTTTTGACATTGTGGCTGAGAAATGGGGTTCCTGGGGCTGAAATCGATCTGGGAGGAGGGCCAAGCAACCTCCATCCCCATCCCCATCCCCATTGCTAAGACAACCGGGTTCCTTGGGCCAAAATTGGCCTATGAAGGGGGCCTACATGCTCCCTTCCCCCTTTTAACTTTGGGAGGGCCCCAGGGGATTGGGTACACAGGGCTGAAATCAGTCTAGGTGCGGGGGCGGGGGGGGGGGGGTTGCATGCCCACCTCCCGCTTTATGATGAGTGTTCCCCAGGGGATGGGTCCCCTGGGCTGATATCAGCCGAGGTGGGGGGGCATTTTGCCTGAAAGATAGCTACATCTCAATTAGTAATGAATAGGATGTGGACAAGGGGGCCTGGGGGTAATAGTAAATGCTGCCACTCCGAAGTATAAAAATCTAACCAAACTCCAATGCTTTCCTACTGTTGCTCAGATTGGAGTGGTCGATTGCATCGACAATCTTTTGGTCAAATGCCAGGACATCTTAGAACCCAAAGTTGCTGCCTCTCCGCCTCATAAGCCGTTCTATGTTAAACACAAACACAAGTCCCGTCATTCTGCCAGTCATTCCTAAAATATTTAAAAAGCTCACATTCAAGAGTACTGTATTATGCCCCCACAGAGTCGAAAATCCTAATGAAGGTATAATACCTGTATTGCTTGAGCAAGATTTTTCAAGCGTACTTAAAACAGACTTCCCTTGTAGTAATTCCCCTCTCTTAGTTATGTCTAATACCCCTCACGATGCCAATGTGCGTCCAACAATGGTGGCCCCAGGAACACCAACAATGGCTCTGCAGCCATCTGGAAAGTATGACGACCATGCCATTTTCGAGCTTAGGTCAGAGGTGGGGGCCTAGAGATCCATGATAGATGATCTTACAGGGTTAGTGAAACAGATCCTGAAAGTCAGCAACCCAAGCAGGTTACAAACCAATTGATAGGCTCCAGATTATCCAGCCATCCCCTAAACCCAGATTGCCCACACTATACTCACCAGACCAGAGCTTTTTCCAGGCAACCCAGGGCCAGATCCAGGGGTTACCCAACATGAGATGTTTTAAAGAAAACCTTACACCAACACCAAGGCCAGGCTTGCACTTCCCTGGAGTGTGCAGCCAGAATCAGTGGAAAAGGCCAAGCAAGATAGGAAGGCTATCTTGACACGCAGAATAAGAGCCCAAAGAACATGCCCCATAAAATAATCTATAATACGCAAATGTTCCAAAATTGGCAAGTTCAATCAGGTAAGAGAGTGAAAATCATAAAAAAATAAAGCAATATATTGAATCAGACAGGTGAGGGGGAGCTGATCACTTATACAAGGCGACACTTTAAGGGCAAGATGACTTAAGTCTCACGACTCCTCTTTTGATAGCAAAGAGCTATTCCTGAAAAGTGGAGACTTGGCCAAAAATGTGATATTTCTTGACATTGTAACTTGTGCACCTGGTATATCCACCATCCAATTTAAGCAACGCTTGCCTATGGGCTAGGCAAAAGCAATTTTTCCAAATGCCATTGATTGCCCTAGTCTAGATTCGAGCACAGGAGTAATTGATTGACTCCGGAATATGACCCCAGCTGATAGCACGTGATCTGAATTTCACATTTGAACATTTAGACAGAAGCGATAGGACTGCCAAGCAAGGAAGACGCTGAGTGGTCTGTCCCCCTATTAGATCTCCCTCCGATCAAGAAATGGTCCCAAGTTGCACTCCAAGTAAAAGCCCTAACACTAGAGTTTGGGCTAAGAACAACAAACGGAAGGAAAAGCTCAGATAGAATGGCACTTACACTTTTAATAGGATAAACAGCAAGAGCTGAATCTGTTACATCATGATAGACCTGAAGCTTTAGGGTGGTCATCGACATGTTCATAGAAGAAACCATAGGTAGCTACCATAATCACTCAGTTTAAGTACAAGAGCGACTTGGGGTGTAGCTAGCACACAGACCAGACCGCAGGCCACCAGCTAACAAAGAAAGTGCAGCCATCCAACGACCAACGCAGCCTAAAGTGGTGTAAGATAATCCTCCATGAAGAAAAACTTTCTGGGTTGCACAAAGACCTTTTGGAAGGCTTGACCAAATTAGAGCTGTTATGTGTGAAAACAGGAAGGTCAGCAGAGGTAACTAATGTCCATACAGACCGCTTTGAGCGACTAGGTTCACACTTTTTTGTAGATAGCTACCAGCCAGCATCCAGCAACACCAAAAGGGATCCCACAACCTGGTTCAACAAAGAGTTTAGAACCTCTCGATTCCAACTATTGAAGGTAATTAAATCTAAAGATAGAGGAGACATTAGAACTATAGGGATAAATATAAGTCACCCCTACAAAAAGCCAAAAGAGAGCGGGGTGAATCACGCTGGCAGCAAATCAAGGAAGCCTGTGAAGCAAGTGACTCATGAAGTTGGTGACAAAGCAGGAGTATCATCTCCTCCAAACTACCATTTCAGCATCTGCCTGACATGACCACTTCCACCAACTTTATCAAGACAATGACATACCATCACTTTCCAGGGAAGTCTTTACAACAGCGGAGTCATTAGGCAGCAACTCTACTTCCATTAAGGAAATTGAAGCCTCCATTGGTAGAATAGTTCAGTCAAAAGCATCATCCCCGATGGCATACCAGGGGACCTCTTCCTATCTGATAACTCATTACGTTACATTTTATTGCTCTGGAACGCCATAGCAAGAGGCGATCTGATTCCAAGTTCTTGATGAGGGGCCGAGGTGGTTCCCATATACAAAAAAGGGGATAGAGATCTCCCCTGTAACTATGGGCCCATCAGCCTAATTTGATGCAATTCAAAACGTATTTTGCTGAGTGCTCCTACAGAAAATACATATATGGGCTGAAGAAAATGCTATCTTAACCCCTTTTCAGGCTGGCTTTAGGGACAAACTGGGACAGTCAACCAGGTGTTCTGCCTTATCCTCCTTTATTGGAAAATGGTGGTCATTGGCAAGGGTAGCCTGTATATAGCCTTTATTGATCTGAAGACAGCTTTCGACTTAGTCCCAAGACAGAAGTTGTGGCAGGTACCCAAAGATATGGGACCTCCAATGGAAATTCTCAACTTAGTCATAAGGCTACATGAAGACAACTTCACCAGAGTGAGGTGGCGTACACAGGGGCAACTCACTGATCCAATACCCGTCAGTAGGGGACCATGGCAGGGATGCGTACTAGTGTCCACGCTTTTCTCACTTTACATGAATAATATAGTACGATTTATTTCCCTAAAGCCTGCCGATGCTCCAACTTTAGGTGGGGGAAAGATTGTGACCTTCCTCTTTGGAGACAATACTCTGCTGGTGTCCAAAACCCTGAGCAGGCCTCAGTTACTCCTAGACAAATTTAAATGCATTTGTGATACGCGGGCCTAATAATAAACACCTCCAACACCAATTTATGACCTTACACCCCCATAAATCTTATAGGGACAGACCATCACTGGGAGGAGTATCGCTAGAAAAAGTGAACATGTTTGAATACCTAGGTATTAAACTGTCCGAGAAAATGTCCTGGAGTTTCCATGTCCAAAAATGGCCCTGAAACACAAACAATTATTAGGGGTACTAGGGAAGGAACATCGTCTGTCAACAAGCAAACCAGTAGCCACGGCCCTACAAGTCTATAATGCATAGGCAGTCAACTCTACCCTGTATGGGTCAGATTTGTGGGGTTTTGACAACTTCGAGGCCCTCACTAGATCTGAGCACAAATTTCCGAGGAACCTGGTATTGCTACCCCAGAGCACTCCACTTCATCCTCTAATGTTGGACATGGGCAGGAGGTCGATCAATGACATTGCTAAGCTCTGCCCCTTGTTGTTCTGGGTTAGAATCAGAGCAGTACAGCAACTTTCCTCTTTTGTAAATGCCTTGATAGAAGTATCCCGCCTGAACAAAAACGAGATCAGCTGGTTGCGCAATATAAGGAGGCTCCTAACAGATATTGGGGTAAAGGAAGCTTCGGACAACCCTTTTATATCCTCACTGCTACGAAGCAAAATTAAACGTCACTTCTGGGATTGGACCATACAGATAGCCTGCCAGAAAACTTCCTGGGATAGGCTAACAGCGAAACGTAGAATTCATAAGCAAACTAGCCACTTGGAGCCTTGCTTAGATCTAATCATAATACCGCTTGATAGAAAGCTGTATATTCAGTTCAGGCTCAGCTCGCTTCCTTTGTATGATTTCCAAAGTGGGTGGCATAACAACACACTAGCACCAGGAAATTGCCCTGGTGCAACTCTCACACAGAATGTATGCCTCACATTATGTTTGCATGTCCGGCTTATGCATGGCCTAGAGCCAAGTGGCTAATACCTATTTGCAGGCAAATGGGCACTTAAGATTACCAGGCGGCCATGAGAATTTTAAAATCGGACGCTAGACCAATGTGCGCCTGCGCGGCTGTCAAGTTTCTAAGATTCATGTGGCGCATCAGGCGAAGAGCGCTGGCCAGAAGGTCATGAAGCCGTACTGAGGTTTTATAGAGTTTGACAAATCAATTAATCATAAAGATGTTATAATTATGTATTATATGTTTTTATTGTATTTTAAAAGTTGAAGCCTCTCTTATCCTAATGGTTTTTAACTTCTCAAAGATAAATGGAGTAGTTTAAATAACTAATTAGAATAATGTATTTTATGGTATATATGATAAGATGTGAATGAGGATAACTTTAATGGCATGCTATCGAAATAAAGCACTTTGATATTGATATACTGGAAGCCCTACCCCACCCCCTCCCACATGGAGTACATAAGGCATACTTTCCAAGCATTCCTTCTGTTCTTTTTTCTGTTTGCTGACAATGGGATGAGGAATATTATGTCTGTTCCTGCGGGCTGGAGTAGTGTCTGAGGATGCTGTGGGCCATCATCACTGCGGTTGGTGGTGATGGTAGACGAAGAGCACGTCTCCCTGGCTGCTGGTCTGGTAGGGAGACGGGTGCGCAAGAATGTGGAAATCTTCAGTGGAGGCCAATTTCTGGGTCACTGTGCGTCTCAGTGGCACACGTCTCCCTGGCTCCTGAGCTAACAGGGAGTTGTGTGTCCTGGCCTATGTGCAGAGCGGAGCACAGAGAGCACCTGGTGGTAAGCACTTCCCAGGTGGCCTGATATCCACGTCGGACATGGGGATGGACACAGGCGTGCCAGGGGCTGAGCGTGCGCCTGTGCATACAAATGTCAGAGCCTTTTGGGTTTCAGATGGTGGAGTACACCTGCAGCTTCTGATCCTGGGGCATGTACCACATATCGGTTTGGTTTGCAGCCTAGGGTTTTTATATGGTCCCTGTCGCTGACCATATTCTTCTGGAACCCTGAGAGCACCTTCAACATTGAGGAGATGTATTGAGCCTGCCCCCTACATGGAGGTGCAGCGTGCAGTGTTTAATGGGGGCCACATTTTATGAGTGTTCCCGGCTGGCATTCAAGCAGGGTGGAGGTGTCAGCCAGTGGGGTGACACGTCTTCCTGCCAGCCAGCTATGGTAGGATGATTGTTAGACCTGGCATCATTGGCATGAGTCTCTCCTCCGTTTTTTCTGTTTGCCTCCTCTGTTTACGATGTTTTTTTGCTGGTATATGCTTTGGGCACTGTGCCACTGCTGATCAGTGCCACAGTGCAAGTGCTCCCTATGTGAAATTGCTGTATTGATTGACTTCCATGTTTGGCTTATTTGGTTTACTATCAGTCCCTAGTAGAGTGCACCAGGGGTGCCAGGGCTTGTAAATACAAATGCTGCTAGTGGGCCTGCAGCACATGTTGTGCCACCCACAAGAGCGGCCTAGTAAAAGTATGTCTGAAGGTCTGCCATTGCCAGACCACGTGCAGTCTGACTGGCACGAGGACTGCGCAAGTACACCTACTTGCCAGTCCCTAAACCTTCCCTTAACTTCATGTTAGTCACCCCTATGGTAGGCCCACGGGCAGGGTGCATTGTAAGCATAAGGTAGGACAAGCCTGACAAGGTTGGCATGTCCTAATAGTGAATTACATCCATAGTCGTTTTTCACTATTGTAAGGTAGCCTGCTCTCCATCAGTTAGAATGGGCTGCCAGGATTATTAAGGTTATAATCCTAGCGGGCTCGGGGAGCATGGTGCAATGTCGAGTTTGGTATCCCTGAACTCAGGGTTTAATAATGCATCCGTTTGTGTGGATGGTTGTTGGACTCTGTGTTTGAAAATAGCACTTTTAGAAAGTAGCTATTTTCTTGTCTAACTGTCTACCGGTCTCTGCTGGTTCTGGTGTGTGTGTGACAGGAGCTGGGTGGCTCCAGAGAGTCTGAATGAGTCAGTGTGGGATGAGTGGGGCATTTGCATTGAGAGTAGGGGAAGAGTAGCTCTTGATAGCCTGCCCTGCCTGATACAATGTTGGCTCCGCCCCCCTGCCAGGCGACTGATGACTCTGTGCTTGCCTGGGACTTTCCTGGCCCGCCTCCTGCCGGGCAGCTGATGGCCCTGCCCCTGCCAGTAACAATGCTGGCTCCGCTCCTGCTGAGCGGCTGAGGACTCTGCCCTGCCCAGTGAATAGGCCAGGTGCTCTGGCCTGGCAACACCCACAACAAACCCAGGATGGGGGGAAATTCCCCTGCATGGACAAAGGGATCAAAGCCAAAAAGGGGTATAAGAGAAGGACCCCTGAACCAAGAAATCAGATCACTTCTGACAAGGAAACCTGAACCAAGGACAAGAAGCCTGCTGATCTAAGGACTGCCTACCCCTTCTGCCAGAGTGCTGTTTGTTGGGGGAATCCTGCATTGCTTCTTTATTTTTGCCAAGGAACCAGGAGAGAGGAACTTTGTGTGTACTCTCACTCTTTGCTGAGAAAATCTCCAAGGGCTGGAAGAGTGCCAGTCTCCTGTTGAAGTCACAGGGCTAAAGGACTTCATCTGCTTAAAGTGCTATTTGCTGGGATTTTTGAATCCAGCACCTCTGAAAGAATCCAGCAATCTCGACGCCGACGGACGCCGCCGAATCCAGCTCGACATCGTGAGTAACGGCTCCAGTGTCCCGCTTCCTCGACGCCGGCCGCCGGGCCCGATCGACGCCAGCAGCAACGCCAGTGAGTAGTGAGTTCGGCTCCAGCTCCAAGTGACCCCGTGTCTGCACCGCCGCTGATCGCATCGACTTCGAGCCCTCTCGACGCCGTGAGCGCTGCTCACTCTTGCAACATCGACATCGACGACGTCGTATCCTGCTTCATCCCGTGAGCGCTGCTCCCGCCTGACTTCGGTCGACGCCGCTGCAGATCGCCCCGACTCCGAGGCTCGATCGACGCCGAAGACGCGACGCCGGACATCTCGACGCCGCTGATCATCGAGTGCTTCACTTTTCCAAGGTACTGTGTTGTTGGGGTCTGTGCGACTCCGGGCTCGACGTAGCGCTCCTCGCGGTCGACGCCGAACCTTTGGATTAACTTTGCCTCGACGTCGTGTGACTCCCGTGTGGGTTACATTGTTGCCAAGAACTGTGTTTTAGAGAAGAAGAGTTGCTTTTGATACTAAAGACTTTGTGCTAAGAAGAAACCGTGCTTGAACTATTATTTTTCCTTCCAAGAGTATTTATTAAGACTGTGGTATATTTTTGTCGTTATTTGGTCTTGTGCTAAACCTTATATAAAAATACTTATTTTTATAATACTACTGTGTCGTGTCCATTTGTAGTGTATTCACTTTATTACTGTATGTGGTCATAAATGCTTAACGCACTGCCTCTGAGATAAGCCTGTCTGCTTTGCCAAGCTACCAAGGGGGGTGAGCAGGGGTTATCTAAGTGTGTGATCTCCTTGCCCTGACTGGAAAAGGTGTGTCCCTATTTGTCAGAAGTGTATACCTCTGCCAACTAGAGACAGCCGCTTCTAACATTGGTGGGTCAGCGGTGGGATTTTGAACTTTGCATTTATGACCCATGTGCAGTGATTAGTGTGCGCTACATAGTGAAAGCAGACCATAGCGCAGCCACATTCTGTTTTGGTTGGATATTCTATTTTTGTTCTCCGCTTTTCCTGAAGCTTGATTTTTGAAACTGCCAGTTTGACCATGAGTGACGCCGGAGTCACTCCCCTTGTTGTTGTTGTGGAGGAATTTGATAGAGCCAAGATAGGGACATACGAAAAGAAGCAACTGCAATACTTTTGCAAGCAGTTTCAAGTTCCTACCAAAGGCATCTCCCGGAAAGGAGACTATTCCAAAGCATTGGAGGCCTGGTTAGCGGCCAGAGATCCCTCTGATCTGGTGGTGGTACCGACAGAGGAAGGGGAGGAAGAAGTGCCCGTGACTGGGCCTGTATCCCCTCCTGGCAGCAGTGTTTCCTCCAAAGGTCTTTCCCCTGAAGAAAGAGAAGAAAGGGCGAAGGAGCGAGCCTACAACGTGGAAATGGCAAAACTTAAGATAAATGGGCAGTTGGAGATAGAGAATGCAAGAGGCAGGAGAGAAGCTGATTTGGAGATCAAAAGATTAGAGTTTGAAAGAGAGAAGTTAGCTTTTGAGCGTGAGAAAATGGTGAGGGACATGGAGCTCAAAGCTAAGGAGTTAGAATTGAATCCCTCTGGTGGCAGCGTCCCATCTGTGCCTGCAGAAAGTAGGTTTTATTTTCCCAAAGATGTGATCAAAGATTTTCAGAAGAATGAGGATATTGGTCAGTGGTTTAAAGCATATGAGTTAGCATTGTTGGCCCACCGGGTCCCTGAGAAGGATTGGGGAGCGGGGTTGTGGGGTCGCTTTGTGAATGAGGGAAGAGATACCCTGTTAGACATGCCTGTTGAGAATAGGACGTCTTATGCTCATATGAAAGATGCTTTAATGTTAAGGTATGGCCTCACCCCAGAAAAGTACAGACCGGCCTTTAGAGAATGTAAGAAGTTGCCTGGTACCACGTGGGTGGAGTATGTGTCATATTTTTGCAGAGCCATGGATGGTTGGGTAAAGGGCAGCAAAGTGGAAAGTTATGATGCTCTTTATGATTTGTTTGCTTGGGAGCACTTGTCTAATAACTGTTTTCCAGAGCTGCGCCAGCACCTTATTGATAGCAAGATATCTAACCCTAGAAAACTTGCTGAAGAGGCGGACCGCTGGGTCAGTACCAGGGTCCACAAGGGTCCAGTGGGAGACTCAGCCAAAGGTGGGCAGGGTCCCCAGCAGAAGAGTGGGGGGGACAGGGGTAAACAGAAGGAGTCCCAGAAAGGGCCCCAAAGTAATCCCCAAGGGAACCAAGGGAAAGGTTCCCAGCCTCCCCCTGTGAAGAAATCAGAGGCCCCGCCAGGTAAACCTGGTCATAGGGGCCCACTGACCTGCTTCGTTTGTAAGCAGGTAGGACACCGTTTTTATGACCCTCAGTGTCCCTTGAAGAAGTCTGGTGCACTACCCAGTGCACCACCCCGTCAGTTGGCTAGTGTAGCTCTGGGAGGGGAGGAGATGGTTGCCCATGGTGGGGAGGGTCCCGCGGAGATGTCCCTGGTCTCTCTAGGAGACATGGAATTGGTCCCTCCACCCCCTCTGCCTAGTAACACTAAGAAATATAGGCAGTGGGTGACCATTAATGGCCATAGAGTGGAAGCTCTCAGAGACACCGGAGCGAGTGTGACAGCTGTCAAATGTCACTTGGTGTCCAGAGAGCAGGTTGTTCCCCACGCATTCTACCCTGTGATAGCTGCTGACAACTCCCAGAAAGAGTGTGAGGTAGCTCAAGTTTCCTTTGAATGGGGGGGAGTTTCAGGTACTCTTCAGGTTGCTGTGAGGCCCGCCATGCCTGTTGATTGTCTCCTGGGCAACGATTTAGAAGACTCCCCTTGGGCTAAGGTGGAGAGGGAGACACATTTGAAAATGTTGGGTGTGCCAGAGTGGGTGTGTGCAACCACTCGATCCATGACAGCAAGTAAGGGTGTTGATGGGGTTCTGGAGCCTGAAAGTATGGCCCAGGACCCAGCTGTGAAGAGAAGAGGCAGGGGGCGCGGGAAACCGTCCCCCGTAGTTCCCGTGGTCCAGGAGGAGGCAGACCTCGAGGGGGATGCCCTGGAACCCACAGGTAAACAAGTTGCCGAACTGGGAGACCTGCCCGAGCTGACCCATTGGCAGCAGGATGGTGGTCCCTCCAGGGAGGAATTCTGTGCAGAACAGAAAGTGTGCCCTTCTCTTGTGGGTATGAGGCAGCAGGCCTCAGCCCAAACCTCAGGTGATCAGTCAGGGTCACATTTTGTGTACTGGGAGAACGACCTCCTGTATAGCGAGCCTAAGGCTGCTGAGCCTGGGTCAGCCCGTGTGCTGGTGGTACCCCAGCGCTTCCGAGCCTTCCTACTGGGTTTGGCTCATGACGTTCCTTTAGCTGGACATCTGGGGCAGGACAAGACCTATGACAGGCTTGTCACCCATTTCTATTGGCCTCAGATGCGAAGGGATGTAGATATCCAGTGCAAGACCTGTCAAACTTGCCAGGCAAGTGGGAAAAGCGGGCGGAAGCAGAAGGCTCCCCTCCAACCTTTTCCCGTGGTCAGTACCCCCTTTGACCGGGTGGGGATTGACATTGTTGGGCCACTGGACCCCAAGACAGCCCTGGGCAACAGGTTCATCCTGGTCTTGGTGGACCATGCCACACGGTACCCGGAAGCCATCCCTCTCAGAACAGTGACTGCCCCCGTGGTGGGACGGGCACTAATGGGTGTTTTCTCCCGAATGGGGTTCCCCAGAGAGGTGGTGTCAGACCGAGGCACCAACTTCATTTCCAACTATATGAAGTCTCTGTGGAAGGAGTGTGGGGTAACTTATAAGTTCACCACTCCTTACCACCCTCAAGGTAATGGGTTGGTTGAAAGATTCAACCGTACCCTTAAAGGCATGATCATGGGTCTTGAAGAACCAATGAGGCGTAAATGGGACGTCCTCTTGCCATGCCTGTTGTTTGCTTACCGTGAGGTGCCACAGAAGTCTCTAGGGTTCAGCCCCTTTGAGCTTTTGTATGGTCACCCGGTAAGAGGACCTTTAAGTCTGGTCAGAGAAGGCTGGGAGCAATCTCCCAGGAAACCTCCCCAGGATGTATACAGTTACATGCTGGCCTTTAGGAACCAGACTAGGCGCTTCAGGGATCTTGCTCAGGCAAATCTGGAGGCCAGCCAGGAGGAGATGAAGCGGTGGTACGACCAGAGGGCCACTCTGGTAGAGCTTCAGCCTGGACAGAAAGTTTGGGTCATGTCCCCTGTGGAACCTTGTGCGCTCAAGGACAGGTGGACTGGACCATTCGAGGTTGTGGAGAAGAAGAGCGATGTCACCTACCTGGTGGATTTAAAGTCTCCCAGGAACCCCTTGCGGGTCCTGCATGTCAACCGATTGAAGCCCCACTTAGAAAGGTCCGAAGTGGGCATGCTCCTAGCTACAGATGCTGGAATGGAGGAGGAGAGTGAGCCTCTTCCTGACCTCCTGTATGCAAAAGAGCAAGATGGGTCAGTGGATGGTGTTGTCCTCTCTGACACACTGACCCCTGAACAGCAGCAGGATTGTCGCCATTTGTTGGGGCAATTCCCTGATCTGTTCTCCTTGATTCCTGGTGTTACTCAGTGGTGTGTCCATGATGTAGACACCGGGGACAGCACTCCTGTCAAGCACAAGGCTTACAGAGTGACTGACAAGGTCAGAGCATACATCAAGGAGGAGGTCTCCAAGATGTTTGCCCTAGGGGTGGTTGAGTCCTCTAGCAGTCCTTGGGCCAGCCCCGTGGTCTTGGTTCCAAAGGCTGCAGCGCCTGGTGCTTCACCGGAACTTCGGTTCTGTGTGGATTACCGAGGACTCAATTCAGTCACCAAGACTGACGCCCACCCCATCCCCAGAGCTGATGAGCTCATCGATCGGTTAGGGGCTGCCCAGTACCTTAGTACGTTTGATCTAACGTCTGGGTACTGGCAGATCGCCTTGACCGATGGGGCAAAAGAGAGGTCAGCATTCTCCACACCAGATGGGCACTACCAGTTCCGGGTTATGCCCTTTGGGATGAAGAATGCCCCTGCCACCTTCCAGAGGTTGGTCAACCAGGTCTTGGCTGGGCTGGAGGATTTCAGTGCTGCCTACCTGGACGACATCGCAGTGTTCAGCACCAGCTGGGAAGAACACTTGTGCCACCTCCAGGAAGTGTTGTTGGCCCTGCGCAGAGCAGGCCTCACAATCAAAGCCAGTAAGTGCCACATTGGGCAGGGCTCAGTGGTGTACTTGGGGCACCAAGTAGGGAGCGGCAAGGTGGCCCCCCTACAACCCAAGATTGATACCATCCTGGCATGGGCACCGCCCAAAACCCAGACTCAGGTGAGAGCCTTCCTGGGTCTCACGGGTTACTACAGGAGGTTTGTCAAGGATTATGGTAACATTGTGCACCCCTTGACTTCGCTGACTTCCAGGAAGCAGCCACGACTTGTGAACTGGACTGACGCCTGTCAGACGGCCTTTGACACCCTGAAAACTGCAATGTGCACAGCACCCATACTCCAGGCACCCGACTTTTCGAAAGAATTTGTTGTCCAGACGGACGCTTCAGAGCATGGCGTGGGGGCTGTTCTAGCTCAGGTGAATGAAGAGGGCCGAGACTTACCTGTAGCCTTCATCAGCAGGAGGTTACTTCCCAGGGAACAGAGGTGGAGTGCGATAGAAAGAGAAGCATTTGCTGTGGTCTGGGCACTGAAAAAGCTGAGACCCTACCTGTTTGGGACTCACTTCCGGGTGCAGACAGACCACAGGCCCCTCAGATGGTTGATGCAGATGAGGGGTGAGAATCCAAAGCTGTTGAGGTGGTCCATTTCCCTACAGGGGATGGACTTCACGGTGGAACACCGCCCTGGCACAGATCACGCCAATGCTGATGGTCTGTCCAGATTTTTCCGCCTTAGTGATGAGGACTCCCTAGGGTAAGGGTAGTTCTCCCCACATTTCAGCTGGAGGGGACACGTGTTAGACCTGGCATCATTGGCATGAGTCTCTCCTCCGTTTTTTCTGTTTGCCTCCTCTGTTTACGATGTTTTTTTGCTGGTATATGCTTTGGGCACTGTGCCACTGCTGATCAGTGCCACAGTGCAAGTGCTCCCTATGTGAAATTGCTGTATTGATTGACTTCCATGTTTGGCTTATTTGGTTTACTATCAGTCCCTAGTAGAGTGCACCAGGGGTGCCAGGGCTTGTAAATATAAATGCTGCTAGTGGGCCTGCAGCACATGTTGTGCCACCCACAAGAGCGGCCTAGTAAAAGTATGTCTGAAGGTCTGCCATTGCCAGACCACGTGCAGTCTGACTGGCACGAGGACTGCGCAAGTACACCTACTTGCCAGTCCCTAAACCTTCCCTTAACTTCATGTTAGTCACCCCTATGGTAGGCCCACGGGCAGGGTGCATTGTAAGCATAAGGTAGGACAAGCCTGACAAGGTTGGCATGTCCTAATAGTGAATTACATCCATAGTCGTTTTTCACTATTGTAAGGTAGCCTGCTCTCCATCAGTTAGAATGGGCTGCCAGGATTATTAAGGTTATAATCCTAGCGGGCTCGGGGAGCATGGTGCAATGTCGAGTTTGGTATCCCTGAACTCAGGGTTTAATAATGCATCCGATTGTGTGGATGGTTGTTGGACTCTGTGTTTGAAAATAGCACTTTTAGAAAGTAGCTATTTTCTTGTCTAACTGTCTACCGGTCTCTGCTGGTTCTGGTGTGTGTGTGACAGGAGCTGGGTGGCTCCAGAGAGTCTGAATGAGTCAGTGTGGGATGAGTGGGGCATTTGCATTGAGAGTAGGGGAAGAGTAGCTCTTGATAGCCTGCCCTGCCTGATACAATGTTGGCTCCGCCCCCCTGCCAGGCGACTGATGACTCTGTGCTTGCCTGGGACTTTCCTGGCCCGCCTCCTGCCGGGCAGCTGATGGCCCTGCCCCTGCCAGTAACAATGCTGGCTCCGCTCCTGCTGAGCGGCTGAGGACTCTGCCCTGCCCAGTGAATAGGCCAGGTGCTCTGGCCTGGCAACACCCACAACAAACCCAGGATGGGGGGAAATTCCCCTGCATGGACAAAGGGATCAAAGCCAAAAAGGGGTATAAGAGAAGGACCCCTGAACCAAGAAATCAGATCACTTCTGACAAGGAAACCTGAACCAAGGACAAGAAGCCTGCTGATCTAAGGACTGCCTACCCCTTCTGCCAGAGTGCTGTTTGTTGGGGGAATCCTGCATTGCTTCTTTATTTTTGCCAAGGAACCAGGAGAGAGGAACTTTGTGTGTACTCTCACTCTTTGCTGAGAAAATCTCCAAGGGCTGGAAGAGTGCCAGTCTCCTGTTGAAGTCACAGGGCTAAAGGACTTCATCTGCTTAAAGTGCTATTTGCTGGGATTTTTGAATCCAGCACCTCTGAAAGAATCCAGCAATCTCGACGCCGACGGACGCCGCCGAATCCAGCTCGACATCGTGAGTAACGGCTCCAGTGTCCCGCTTCCTCGACGCCGGCCGCCGGGCCCGATCGACGCCAGCAGCAACGCCAGTGAGTAGTGAGTTCGGCTCCAGCTCCAAGTGACCCCGTGTCTGCACCGCCGCTGATCGCATCGACTTCGAGCCCTCTCGACGCCGTGAGCGCTGCTCACTCTTGCAACATCGACATCGACGACGTCGTATCCTGCTTCATCCCGTGAGCGCTGCTCCCGCCTGACTTCGGTCGACGCCGCTGCAGATCGCCCCGACTCCGAGGCTCGATCGACGCCGAAGACGCGACGCCGGACATCTCGACGCCGCTGATCATCGAGTGCTTCACTTTTCCAAGGTACTGTGTTGTTGGGGTCTGTGCGACTCCGGGCTCGACGTAGCGCTCCTCGCGGTCGACGCCGAACCTTTGGATTAACTTTGCCTCGACGTCGTGTGACTCCCGTGTGGGTTACATTGTTGCCAAGAACTGTGTTTTAGAGAAGAAGAGTTGCTTTTGATACTAAAGACTTTGTGCTAAGAAGAAACCGTGCTTGAACTATTATTTTTCCTTCCAAGAGTATTTATTAAGACTGTGGTATATTTTTGTCGTTATTTGGTCTTGTGCTAAACCTTATATAAAAATACTTATTTTTATAATACTACTGTGTCGTGTCCATTTGTAGTGTATTCACTTTATTACTGTATGTGGTCATAAATGCTTAACGCACTGCCTCTGAGATAAGCCTGTCTGCTTTGCCAAGCTACCAAGGGGGGTGAGCAGGGGTTATCTAAGTGTGTGATCTCCTTGCCCTGACTGGAAAAGGTGTGTCCCTATTTGTCAGAAGTGTATACCTCTGCCAACTAGAGACAGCCGCTTCTAACAATGATGTTGATGGTGACACCCACATTGTTTGGTTTTGAGCTCAGTCTGGGTTAGGGATTTGAGGCCCAGCCAGTACTGTTGTTTCCCTTGACTACTGGGGGAAGAGGTTTCTACTTTTCTCCCTATGTTCTGCAGTTTCGTTTTTGAGTGACAATGCTGTGGGGTGTCTGAGGTGCTCGCCATGTCTCTCATGGTAAATGTTTAGTGGGTTTTCTGGAGGTCCTGCTTCAGAGAAGACTGCTTGGGATGTATTTTTACGGCCCGCTGCCTTTAGGTGAGTTCTGGCTCCCCTTCATGTTTTTTTGCGATGGCTAAGTTGCGTGGGAATTGGACACTGGCTCCCACGATGGTTTTCTGCAGTTTGTTTCCTTTATGGGATTTATTCTGCCCATTGACTTTTGGGGTGTCACTGGGGCTCCTGCACAGTACTTTCCTACCTTAATATCCTGGTTGCAGTCTGGTCCCGGTCAGGCCTTTTGGGGCAGAGATGGATGGCCCTGTCTATGGTCTAGTTTGTCTGGTTGTTTGTTAGGCCTTTTGGGATACAAGGAGGTTCTGTGTCCCCTTCTGAGGAGTCGCCTTTTCTTGGATTTTGGAGCTTTTCAGCGAGGCTGGGTTGTTGCCTAGCAAAACGTTCTGGAGCGCTCTTCTCTCTATTCCCGGGAGGATGGCAAGGGATTGGGAGCAAGTTTTTGGGGCACCTGTTTCCCTGATTTTGGCCTGTGGGCAGATCGTTTTGTTTGGCCTCCACGCTCCCTCGTCTGGTGGATTTCTATTGGTTGTGGTACTGACCCTTGGGATGGGTTCCTTCCATGCCTGTCCTGGATGCTCTTTCTGATACAGCTGGGGTTTCTGGGTTCCTTTTGATGTGCCTGCCAGGGTGGTTGCCTATGAACCTGGGGTACTAGAATAGTTTTTGGCAGCAGGTCACCTTCTTGTGATGGTTCCTGTTTCTTTATTCATCCTGAGTATACAACAGAATACTGGCGTCCTTCCTGGAGCCCTTCATATCATTATTGTTGTCTAGGCACTGCACTGTTGGTGGCGCTGGTGTCCTTCGCGCTTTGGTACAGCCCTTCTCTGCTTCAGGGACGAGGCATTTGGACTGTTTTGTTCTGCCCTCCTGGAAACGAGGTCTGTTTTCTTTAATCCGTCAAGGATTAGACAGGATGGCATTGTTTCCTCTGCCCTCACTCCAGCTTAGGTTTTGTTGGTCCAGGGTGTGCTGGGGATGGTCAATGTTTGGTCGTGGTCCGTATTTCATGGTCATCCCATTCGGCCGGCGTCAGGTTCCAGGAATCCCGGCAGGGAGGTCGTCCTTTTTTAATTATGTTGTAAGGTCTCTGGGGATTCCTGTTTTATGAGTTGTTCCCCTTGCTCCGGCTCTGGTCTTGGCCTGCCTTAGTCTGTGTTTTCTTTCGGGTCCGGCTCTGATAGTTCGGTCTAGGTTGGGGCGTTCTGACAGTTCGGCCCTCAGGCTGCACTTTTAGCCGATGCCAGTGTTGGAGTAAGCAGGTTGCCGCTGCTTTTCAGTTGGCTGGTGGTAGCGGTTTTCTGGAACACTTCCCGGAGTGTTTATATTTTCTTTGCGGTCCAAGGGGGGTTTCTATATCCAGAATTCTGGGCCTGGTAACCGATCCTCGGGCTGCTGACACCTTTAGGCTCTTCTCCCGGTATAGCTAAGGTGGTGTACATTGGGTCACATGGTGTAGGCTGTCTTTGGATTTCCTGGGCCCGTTTTTCCCTGCTGCCTCTGGTGAGTTACCCGCAACCAAGTTTTTTGGTCTAGTGATACTGCTTATTCGGCTGTCTTCTCCGATCTTCGATGGTGAGCGGTGTAGGCCCATCATGTCATGAGGATGCCTTTATGGCTTGATCCGCAGGTGGTCCATTTTGATGGTGAGGAGGGGCATCTGTGACTTTCTGGTGGTCCTTGTTGGTCTCTGTTGAGGTATCATTCCTTCCTGCCTTTCTCTCTCTCTGAGGTGGTCTTTCATTGGGGGTGTCGGAGGTGGGGGTCCTTTTCGTGGGCCTCTTTTGCTTCCAGGCTTGCTGCGCAGGTCCCTCGGGTCATCCAGTGGCTGGCAGGCTGTAGTCTGGGGGATATCTGCTTAGCCCATTCCTTGGCATGACCTGCTGTTGGGTGCCTTTCCTCCTTTGGCTCTCCAAACAGGTGGTTCTGATGGTCCTATTGGCCTCGACATTTTTGGTCTCCAGGTTTCATGCTCATGGTAGTCCGAGTTCCCTGGATGATTCAGTTTCCCTCTCCTCTGCTGTTACTCATTCGTTTCTGTCTGAGGTTTGTCTCTCCTTTTGGGAGTGCTGGACAGGGTTGCAGTGCAACTGTCCTCTAGGAGGTGTTGCTGTTACTTCAGTGGCTTTTCCTGGTGTGTTCCCAGACGGCTGTTATGTGGAATGGTTCTGTGCCGATTGGCGTTGTCTCCTTTGCAGGTCGAAGGATCAGCTTTCGTGGCACTTTGATCCTCGTCTGGGTTCCTGGCTGTGGTGTCCGACTTGGGTGCAAGGTTGCTGTGGAGCTTTCATTGTGTCACCTCTTGGTGTTACCCTGTTTCCTTCCCTGGACTGGCCCATGATGTTGAGGGCTCTGTTTTGTGCCTTGTGCCCTTTGTTTTGGTGGCGCAGTGCGGAAACATTTCCTTTTGTTGCACTGTTCTTCTGTTTTTGGTAGCCAACGCTTCGGCCTGGCGACTTGTTGATTTGAGTTTTCTGATAACTCGAGTATCCTTTCTTGTTTTCTGCCAAAAATGTGCATTTGGCCTCTTCCTTCTCCTGTGGGGGATTCTCCGTTGCCTTTATCCCTGGGTGTGCTTCAAGCTGCTTTGGTGGCTGCTTCAGGGTCTGCTGGGTCAAGTCCAGGGTCCTTGTTGGACGTGGAGCGGGCCTTCCTGTTTTCTTTTGGGTTGTGCATCCTCCTCATGGTGGTCTGTGTCGTAATTGTTTCTTTTGGGGCTTCCTCCTGCGGGATGAGTGCTTCATAATTGTCCATTTGTTGGTGGATCATGCACAGGTTAGGCTGCCTTACTCTGACTTGGTCTCCCCCTCCTTCGGGGAAACTTGTAATTTGTAATTTGTAATTTGTGGTGGTATTTGTAGAGCGCAACGGTCGCTCCGAAAGGAGCATCTTGGCGCTGATTTCTTGGTAGGAGATCAGTTACATAGTAAAGATCAAGATTAGATGGCGGCCATAGTGTAATCATCTGGAAGATTGAAGATCCAGGTTTTTAATAGCTTCCTGAACTGGATTTCTTGGGTTTGGGACCTAAGATTTTTGGGCATAGAGTTCCAGGCTTTAGAGGCCAGGTAGTTTAGGGTTTTGCCACCTTTGGTTTTGGGATTAAACCTAGCTAGCATTATTTGATTGTCATTAGAGGATCGCAGGGTTCTGTTAGGGTTGTAGTGGGGAAAACGCCTGATGAGATATTTAGGGCCTGTGTTATTGAATGCCCGGAATGCAACAATAAGAATCTTAAAAAATATTCTTTTATGCAGAGGGAGCCAGTGGAGAGTTTTTAAGGCAGCTGATATTGAAGATTTTCTGGGTAGTTTTAAAACTAATCTGGCTGCCGAGTGGAGTACACTTTGGAGTTTTTTAAGTGTAGATTTTTTTGCGCCTGCCAAAAGACCGTTACAGTAGTCTAGGCGGGCGAGAATTAGCGCCACTGCAACTGCTTTTCTTGAGTCCATGGGTAGGAAGTCGAAGAATTTTTTTAGAGATTTTATGATGCTGAAGCAGCGGCCAGCCACAGTTCTGACGTGATGGTCAAAGGATAATTCGGTGTCGAACAGAACTCCAAGATTCTTTGCTGTTGTTACGGTCTGGGGGGGGCAGCGGAGTCTTCAGGCCACCATAGGCTGGGGCAGAAGTTAGCCTTTTTTCCCATAGGAAGGATTTCTGTCTTGCTTGAATTGCATTTTAGATGGTTTTTATCCATCCAATGGAAAACGGCCTTCAGACAGTTTTTAAGATTTTGTTCAGCCTTAGTGGAATGTTCCTCTAGCGGTACAATGAGTTGAGTGTCATCGGCATACGATGTTACAAGTATGCCGAATGACTCAATCAGTGATATAAGTGGGATCAGGTATACATTAAATAGTAGTGGACTCAAGATGGAGCCCTGAGGAACTCCCGATGGGACCCTCTTCTCTTTAGAGAGGAAAGGCCCCAGGGCAATCATTTGGGATCTGTCGGTTAAGAAGGAAGTGATCCACGCAAGAACCACATCTGAGATACCGATATCTTTCAGTCTGCTTAGCAGTATGGAATGCGAAATAGTATCGAACGCTGCTGTGAGGTCCAGAAGAATCAGAACCGCGTTCTTCCTCTGGTCCTGCAGCAGCTTTATAGAGTCTGTCAATTCAATCAGTGCAGTTTCCGTAGAGTGATGGGGACGAAAACCTGACTGTTGGGGATGGAGTACATTGTAAGCTTCAAGATGACTTTTAAGTTCTCTATAGACCATTTGTTCGGTAATTTTTCCTAGAACAGGGAGGAGAGATATCGGGCGTAGATTGGTGAGGTCAGAGGGGGATTTATTAGGTTTTTTTCATCAGGAGTTTTACTATTCCCTGTTTCCATTCTTGTGGAACGATCCCAGTGCTGAGGGAAGAGTTAACAATCTTGTTTATGATTGGATTCACCACATCAATTAGTTGATGGAGAATTCTGGGGGGGCATGGGTCTGAAGGCGATCCTGATTTGCATGCTAGGATTACTTCTCTTGTTTGGACTAAACTGACCGGTGTGAAAGTGTTAAGACTTTCGACTGGGTTTACTCTCTGAACAGACATGGTTGAAGTCTGGGCCACTTGAGGAGTGGGAAAGTTTTTTTGAATTGCGTCAATTTTCTCCTCAAAAAAGTCGGCTATTTGGTTGCAAAACTCTTGGGATGGGGGAATTTCAGGTTGTAACGCTCTGGGGTGGGTGAAAGTCTTCACTATCGAAAACAATGTTTTTTGTTTCTGTTTGGCATCAGTGATGGCATTAGTATAAAAGACTTTCTTGGCAGTTTTAATATTGGAGTGATATATTTTCCTCAGATGAATATAAGAGAGTCTATCTGCCATGTCGTACGTTATACACTACTTGCGTTCGGCTTTTCTACATAGTAGATGGGCTTTGGCTAATTCTGTAGTGAACCAGGGGGCATTTGTCTTAAGTTTTTTCTCTGTACTTTGGAGACGTTTGGGAGGTTCGCGTGCTTTGATCTCCTGCTGTATCCAGCTCTGGAAGAGTTTTGAGTCATGGTCAGCGTCGCCGGTAAGATTAAGGATCTGAGTTTGGGTGATAGGCTTAAGCTTGAAGTTTTCCTCTATCTTTATCCAATTGACGTAGTTATCCGAGGGCGAGCTAGGTTTACTTGCATTCTGGGGACGGGAGGTTTTGATACAGAACGGGATCAAACTGTGATCGGTCCATATTTGTGGGACAGGAGGTAGGGTTGTTAGGAGGGGAAGGTTCGTACATACCCCATCTAGTATGTGACCAGCTTGGTGTGTGGGTTGAGTGACCCTTTGTTGAAGGTTGAAAATTTCTAGGGTCTGTTGAAAGTTAATAGGCTGTAGGTCAGTTTTGGAATCGAGATGTAGATTAAAATCGCCCAAGAGAGTAAAGTGTGGATATCTAATGAGAAGGTGGCCCAGAGAGTCACTAAGAGTGTCAAGGAATCTGGTAGCATTGCCGGGGGGGCGGTAGATCAGTCCTCCAGAGAAGGAGGAGGTTTCGTTCAGTTTGATTGAGAAGCCAATGCCTTCTATATCTTTTAGGGGGTCTAAGTTGAATGTATGGCAGTTAAAGCCATTTCTTAGCACCACGGCAACTCCACCACCTCTCCCCTTCAGTCTGTCCTGCCTGAAGATGGTATAGCCCTGGGGAAGGGCGATGGCTAGATCATGGTTACTATTATCAGTTAGCCAGGTTTCGGTTATAGGGAGGCAATCGAGGTCTAACTCTAGAATAAGGTCTTTTATATCTTGGCTGTGGCTACACATGGAGCGAGCGTTGATCATCCCTCCTTTAAAGTGCGACATATTATCTACTGAGTTGGAATCAGGAATTAGTGTCGTGGCTGGATCTCTGGAAGAGGACCACCTACAGAGTTTACAGCTGAAGGGTCCATTTATGTTCTTCATATCTATCTTACAGGTGCAGCTGTTTTTCTTGCGTAGACTGTGTAGGACGTCAGGTTGGTACCTTACTGACGGGGTTGCTAGACCAGAGTTTCCTGCGCCTGTCGCGAACCTGGCGCGGACGGGCGCAGACGGGCTTGCCTTAGGCGCGCAAACGGCGCTCCCGCTGCGCTCGTCCGCTGCGCTTCCTGTACATGCACATATCTACCTAATGGGGGCGTGGCTTCGAGGGGGCGTGGTCAGCAAGCACGCCGGCGATGGCGGCCGCTAAGGTAAACAGTGAGCGCTACAGCGTTCAAATCGGCTGTGCGCTGACACGAGCAAAGGGCTTCTACCCCAAATGAGGATTGAGGGAGGTAGGCTTTGTTTAAGTTTCCTTTAAAAATACACAGAAGTATAAGTGACAAAAACAATTTAAGAACAGTGCGCAAGTAAAAGAAATCGTACCGCCAGCTCCCGGCTTCCGCCTCAGGAGTGGGTTTAGAAAGTGATGAAGGCGCTAGTTTTCAGCGACTTAGGCTGGGCGGGGGGCGTGGCCTCGAGGGGGCGTGGTCAGCGAGCACGCCGGGGATGGCGGCCGCTAAGGTAAACAGTGAGCGCTACAGCATTCAAATCGGCTGTGCGCTGACACGAGCAAAGGGCTTCTACCCCAAATGAGGATTGAGGGAGGTAGGCTTTGTTTAAGTTTCCTTTAAAAATACACAGAAGTATAAGTGACAAAAACAATTTAAGAACAGTGCGCAAGTAAAAGAAATCGTACCGCCAGCTCCCGGCTTCCGCCTCAGGAGTGGGTTTAGAAAGTGATGAAGGCGCTAGATTTCAGCGACTTATAGGCTGGGCGGGGGGCGTGGCCTCGAGGGGGCGTGGTCAGCGAGCACGCCGGCGATGGCGGCCGCTAAGGTAAACAGTGAGCGCTACAGCGTTCAGATCGGCTGTGCGCTGACACGAGCAAAGGGCTTCTACCCCAAATGAGGATTGAGGGAGGTAGGCTTTGCTTAAGTTTCCTTTAAAAATACACAGAAGTATAAGTGACAAAAACAATTTAAGAACAGTGCGCAAGTAAAAGAAATCGTACCGCCAGCTCCCGGCTTCCGCCTCAGGAGTGGGTTTAGAAAGTTGGGACATGGCTGCTTCCTGGGATGCTTTTCATTGGGTGTCCTATTTGTGCCTTTACCAAGGAGCTCTTTGAGCCTCCTCTTCTTCCTGTGGTTGGAATTATGATCGCCTGCACAGTTTGGGGGTTGCTTCACTTTCTTGTTTTGGAGGTTGCAGGCTGTGTGATCATGCGTTGTGTTTTGGCCTGTGTTAATACATCACGTTTGGGCAAGGCTGTATGGGGTTGTATTCCTTTGTATTTTGGTTCTATTGTATGCTGGGTCCTATTTTGGGTTTTCTCAAATAGTAATGTATCCGACACGGACAGGAGGGTCAGGGAGTAATGCCTTATTACTTACAGGTAATCTTCACTGCTCCCGTTCTTGTTTCCCTCATCCCACTCATTACGCCCCTCCCTCCCGGACAGCCGACCTTCAAATGGGGGGCTTAGTAGTTCAGAAGGAATGCTGGGTGATTACGCCTTTTGTACTTCCGGTGGAAGGGGGTGGGGTAGGGGTTCCAGTTTTCCTTTTGCTCTTTTTTCTGTCTGCGAGATAGGTATATCTTGAATTAGTAATGAATGGAACGAGTACAATAGGACTAGGAGTAAGGAAGTTTACAGGTCAGTAATAGGGCATTCCAACTCGAATGTAAGTGAAAACATGGAAAGTGTTTCACTTCGAAAGGGTTACATATACGATTCTAACTTTTAATCATGTGTAACAAAATGTTTAAATTCACACCAAAACAACATCATTAAAACATTATTAAAACATTTTCTTTAAACTGCACACTATATACAGAAATAGATATAAATAAATAAACATGTAATAATACAAATAATGTAAATAATAAAAACAAAATAAATACAATCTAAAACACTTCCTGCTATCCGAAAAGCCCCAAAAAACCCTGTTTATAAAAATTTACAAATAAAACAATACAATTAAAATATTAATTAAATATAATATATAAAACCAATAGTCAATATGACATATGTTTCACAAAGTGCATTAAAAATACCCTTATCAACAAATAAACAATTATTTAGAATACATAATAGAAAAGATATAACAAATAATCAATTAAATTTAAAATGGATATTTAAATAATAAACAAAATTAATTTTAAAAAAATCATTATAATTTAAATACCTCCCCATCCTATTCCCCTAGAAACCCAAAAACCCACTACTAAAATATATATTACTAATTGAAATAAACAAAAATAACACATTCATTAAAAATCACCAAAAACACTTAAATATTTAGAATAACAATTCATCAATTTAAAAATATACTTTATTACCAATGAAATTATTTAATTAACATAAAAAATTAATAAAAATAAATGAAAATGTAAATATCTTTCCACTGCAGTTCCCATAATCTCTCAACCCACTACTAAATTATAAGTTCCTAATTAAACTATATAACTAAATAAACATTCATTATACATTCCAAATCATAAAATACACTTAAATGCATTTACATAATTATACAATAAACCAATTACTATTTACATACTAAATTATCAATCACAAATTAATTACAAAATAGCTTGTAGATTAAAAACAATTATTATTTAAACACTTTCTACACTAGTTTCATACGAACCCAACAATAAAATAGATTGCTAATTAAATGTCAAAAGTCTTAAGTTGCTCATGGCAAATTACAAACTATACTAAAATAATTAACACAATTATACTGATAACACTAACGCCTAATATTATTGTAAGCACTAACACATTACATTCAATACAACCAATATTTTTACAGCTTTATTAAAGTAAACAATGACACTATAAAACAATATTTTTTTTAAAATAAAAACGATATTCTTACCTTCTATATTTTGTTTCATGGTACTTTTGTAGAGACATTATTTTTGAAATGCTATCTAGATAAAATACTTTTTTGGCTCAATATTTGTGTCACTATGCTGGCTCCATTACTGCAGTCTTTAGCTCATGGATGTAAAATGGCCCACTGAGGTGCCAAAATATTTCCAGTGAGTGGGCCCGATTCACAAAAGTATTCTGAGACAAAATCCTAACTTTACATCTTTCGGTATTCACAAAGGGCATTTAGGAGTAGTAAAGTTAGGATTTTGTCTCAGTTAAACTTAAGTTTTGCTCTTAACAAGAGCACCAGTTACATTACAAACTGACACGTTCATTTTTGTCAGGCACGGGGAGATTAAGTGATTTGCCCAGAATCACAGAATGTTGAGGGTCCCTGCCAAGATTGGAACCTGGTTCCCCAGCTCCTAGGCCACAGTCTCTCCCCCTGGAAATCAACCAAGAATTTAAGTGGAACTTCAGAATTACTGAGTGAGGTGAGAGAGTTATTAAAATATAGTACAGCACAACTGAAGTTGCTGAGCTGCATTTTAATAAGAGAGACAGCAGGACAGCACCAGAGCTACTTAGATATGGTGCTTCTGCTCTTTTCCCAGCACAGACCCTCTTTAAAGGTGATTAGCCCAGCACACACATCTTTGCACTACAGTGCAAAGATGCATGTGTGTGCCTAGCATGGGTTATGTACCAGCGGGGTAGCCTTACTATAAAAAAGAACTATGTGTACACTAACTGTAAATCTTTTCAACCATTGTATGTATGCTTCACAATGCAGCACCTGTGCAATATTTGAAATGCTGGTAAAATTAAAATATTTCTTTAAGTTTACGCCTGCCTCAAGGAGGCCCCGTTTTGTGGCACAAATCCCTGTTTACAAATGTTTGAGGATCAGGCTTTGCACCAAAAGCCATGTCTAATGTATGTTTATTATGACCATAGTCTTTAAACAAAGCAGTGAGCATAACGCAATAAGGGTGTCTACAATAAATATTTTGGTTATTTTTAAAAATGTTATTCTTTAAAAAGCAACTCTACATTTCATTTTCAAAAATATAAAGTCCAACTATAAAATACTAACAACCAGTAAAAAATTACAAATACCTTAAAACTTTGTTTATAAAAGTTAAAACCTATTCACTTTCTTACCACCATAACAATTTCAATCAGTTAAAATTCATACAGTACTACATTTTTCCTTGGTTCTCAGTGCACTCAGGGCCACCTTTAAAAATTTCCCAAGTGCGATTACAATATCAATGAAGGGTATTTCTGTTAGAAGGCTGGCTGCCTGCAACCTTGTTTTTATTCCATATTTTAGGAAAACCGGGCGCAGCCATAGTTTTCTCTGCTCAAGGAGTAACAGGCAGTCCAACAGAATATGCGGCCAGTCTCCCTTGGTTCCCTGCTTACACCTGCAACGGCCTTCTTGATCCAACAATTTTTGTTTGTTTATTATCCACGGGTTAATCCCAATTCGACACCTCAGGATCTCTTGCCTGAATCCGCGGTTAGGTAATCTATCAAGGTAGGGGAACCAATTTTCGTTGGACCAAGCATTTATCATATGCGCCACTGATTTTTTCTTTGTTAGATAGCCTATATCAATCGATTTAGAAACTTCCTTCCCCCTTTGCTTCAGCTCCCCTTTGGTATTAAGGACCTGAAGCGTTTCCTGGACCCAATCTATCTCTAATGAGTTACAGATTCCTTTCAGTTTGTCCCTACAGACCTTTGCCCATTTTAGCTCGCTTCTCAGTATTTCATTGCGACACCAGTGTGCTACTTTTTGGCTTTCGGGGTCTTCCAATCTCTTCCAGAATCTAATCACAGCCATCTGGGATTGTATTTTCCATGATTTTGTGCCTATTTCTATCCTGATGGCTTGTATCATCGAGGATTGAGGAAGGGATAAGAGCCTTTTTAAGCAATTCCCCTCTATCACGTCCCAGGATCCCTTACCGCTCAAATAAAGGATCTCAACGCCATACAAAACTTGAGAGGGTATCATTGCTTCGAAAGCTCTCAGCATAGGTCGGTGTGACATCTCTCCATAGACCCCATTAAACCTTTTTAGGCCACATATGGAAGAGAGTGCCTTTGCCTTTTGGGTATCCAGGTGAGAGTTCCAATTTAAAGCCCTATCGAACCATAAACCCAGATATCGATATTCATTAACTGTCTCCAGTTTGAGATCACCTATATACCAAGTAAATTTGCTTATCTTTTTCCCGAAGCATAGGGTTTTGGTTTTATCCAAATTTATTGTTAAGAGTTTACTGGCACAATATGTATTGAAAGCGTTAAGCTTCCTTTGGAGGCCCCTCTCGGTCTGATCTACTATCACGAGATCGTCTGCGTACAGCAAGCAGGGTATTTTATTGCCATCCATTTTGGGGCTGGCACTACCCTCCACCTCTAAATGTGCCAGAAGATCTGACAGGAAGATCGAAAAAAGCTGTGGGGCCAACACACATCCCTGTCTTAATCCATTAGCAATGGGTATTTTTGGTGTCAAAGAGCCCGCCTTATCCTTAATTACTTGCCCCCAGTTTTCCCTGTGGAGTTCTTTTATTATAATGAATAGATCGTTGGGGATCTTCAACCTCTATAATAGCTCCCATAGACAGGCCCGATCCACAGAGTCAAAGGCTGCTCTGAAGTCGACAAAACAGCAGCATAACTTGCCGTTCTGTTCCGTCGACTTCATCGCCATCGCCCATAGAGCAAATCCGTGGTCTATTGTAGAGTGGCCTGCTCTAAATCCACCCTGTTCTATGGGTATTATTTGGAACTCGTCTACCCATGCATTCAATTGTTTCAGCACAATTTTAGAAAACACTTTCTCGCCTATATCTAGCAGATTGATTAGCCGGTAGTTTTGTGGCGCCTCTTTGCTCCCTTTCTTGTGAATTGGCCTAATTATGGCCCCCTTCCAGGTTGGTGGCATTACCCCTTCTTTTAGGACTACCAGGAACATCTTGGCAAGAAATCTTGCCCACCATTTAACCTCGGATTTCAAAATTATTGCAGGAAGATTGTCCGGACCTCCTGCCCGAGTTAACTTGAGTTCTTTTATTGTGAGCTCAACTTGTTCTTCATTGAATTGAGTTAATAGGTCCTCTGAGATTTCTTGCCAAATTTTAGACTCCACCTCCTCTCTAGGAGTCCTTACCCCGTACAGATCCCTTATGTACACTTCCCATGCAGCCTCACTCACCACACAGTTCAATTCACCATCTGATGTTCCTGCTACAGACTTTACTAAACTCCAAAATTGCCTTAGATTTTTATTCTCTATGGCTTCTAATAATTCTAACCAGCATTTTTCTTTATATACCCTTTTTGCATTGGTTACCATTATCTTAAATTCTCTTTTCAGCTTGCCTAGCTGGTCCTGTCTCTCTAGTGTAAAGTTCTTTTTTTGTCTTCTTTGTACTGCACGTATCTCCTTTTTCTTTTTTTGGCACACCACAGAAAACCCTTTACATCGGTTTATTTGTTTGACCCTTGTGAGTTGGTTCCCTTTTAGTTTTATCTTTAGGCATTGGACCACCTCTTCTAATTTCCCTATAAACCATTCCAATTTTTTATTCTCACAGCTTTCCGGAACAATTTTTATTTGCATGGCCTTCAATTTTTCCATATATTCCTCGGTAAGACGTGTCGTCACCCGTTTGGGATACTCGACCTCCTGGGTGATCACCCTTTCTCTCTGTATTTCCCTTCCCCCTGCTATTATTATATACAGGAGTTTGTGATCACTCACTTCTTTTTGTTCTAACCTAAAATCCCTGATCTGGGTGAAATTCCAGGCCTGCAAGAATATATAATCAATTGGACAATTCTGTTGCCCTTGGATGAATGTCTTTCCTGCTGGGGAGTCTGTCTCTACTCTCCCATTTACGCAGTGAAAGCCCCTACCTCCTAGGGTGTGTACTAGACCAAGATCTTTTTTCGAGATTTCCCCAATTGGGAACTTGGCCGGGTTTATTCCATACACCTCTAACTGTTCCCTATTCCAAAGGTCTGCCTTTTTTGGATTTAGTTTATGGTTAAAATCCCCCATTATTATTATTGTCTCTGCGGGGTATTTTTCTAGGGTACTGTCTACGTCCTCTTTAAAAAACTTCATTTCCCTTTCATACTCCTCCCCGTTATCCCACTGCATATATACATTCATTACAATCATCATTTTATACTTCTGTTCCACCTTCATAAGTTCAATTCTGCATGATTGTACCCATTTACATTTTGTATTCAACAGTTCAATGTCCCTCATAACTTTTGTTGATATCAATGTCAGCAGCCCCCCCGAGGGCCGTCCATGGTTTTTCTTTATGGCTGGCTGCTGTATCTGGACGTATCCATCAAATGTAGGGGTGTTGTCGCATAGCCAGGTCTCTTGCAGGCCGGCAATGTCCGCTTTATTTATGACTTCCTTTATGTACTCACGTTTTTGCTCATTGCCTAGCCCGTTTATATTCCAGGAAAAGAGACCTAGGTCTTGCGACCCCCCTCCGTCCTATTCAACATCACTCAAAACCCCCACTTCCTCCATATCCAATGGATTACTTACGTAACCTTCTCCCATTGGGTTACTAAGTGACGACCAGTTACCCCATGAGATGTCATTCCTTGTGTTGTCTATTACGACGTTCAGGCGGCTTAAATCCTTTTCTGTTTCTCTATAGAGAATCACTTGTCTCTTCTGAAGCCCGGCATGCTAATTTAAGAAATTGTTGTCATTGGAGGTTTTTATTTCCCTCTCTGGGATAATCCTTATTCCCTGTTGAGTTATTTCATTTGAGGCTTTCTGGATTGCCCTTTTTACCAGGTCTGAATGAAGGGTAATTTTTGTTATCTCTTTTCCATACCTATTTTCTACAAACCCAACTTGCTGTAGATCTTTAGTACCAATCCCTCTCAGGCTGCCGCATTTTTCAAATGTAGACAAAATCAGTGCCCTATTTAGGGGTCTAGGATTACCTGTCGGCTTCTCTTTCCTCCCAGCTGGTACTAGGTCCAGAAATAACCAATTGTTCTTATCTCTTTCATGTAGGTTCGTGTTTGTTACCAGCGCCTGTTGATAGGCGATTGATCTCCCTGCTTGCCGTCCGTTCTTTCTCATATTGGGTTCTTCATGAACCTGAGGTCTTACTGTCCTTTGTTCTGTAACTCGTTCGTCCCTTTGCCTAACTTTCTGTTTCATCGTACGGATGGAAGTGGGGATCTCAGTTGCCTCCATGCGTCTCTGCATTTTCCTTGTTACTCTCGGGGTCCTTGGGGTCTTTGGAGCTTTTGCCTCTACATGCGTGGGTCTAATTGTTGTAAAGGTCGGTGCTGATGCATTTAAGCCTGACTGTACCACCCTCGTCGTTGTTTCCTTCCCTTTTCTCTTCCCTACTTGATTCAGTTGCCTGTTTTTTCCAGTCCTGTTCGTGGCCCCACGTGTGACATTCCCCCCGCGCCTTTTTATCAGCATTGGTCTTCTTGATATGTATACATTATCTGCAGACTCTTCTGCCTCCTTTGCTGTTTGTTCTGCGGGTTGGGGAGCTCTTTCCAGAGATACCCTACTTTCTTCTTCTAATATTACCATGTCACTTTTCTCCCTTGAAGAGGTTGTCTCCATTGTCATTACCTTGATTGGCATTTTGCTCTTTATTTCTCAAAGTTCTTCTTCTATGTTCTTTAGATGTTGTTTCTGAGCTTTCATCAATCCGTTATTTGAGAGACTTACTTCCAGGATTCCTTGTAGTGCCTTCTGAAGTAAGAGGATTAGCTCTATCAGCGAAGATGTAGGCGTTTCAGAGATCACCGAATCCTGTATAGTGTTTCTAACAGGGTTAACTGGGTTGCTAGACCTTATGCTCTCATGGTGAGTTGATGTTTTTTGCAGTGGATAGAGCTGCTGTAATTGATCTGGCGCGCCTCCCCAAATAGCACTCTGGTTCTGGTCTTCATTTCCCCTATGACCTTCGTTTCCAGGTGACAACTGTGAGAACAATTTGGGAGATGATGATAGTCGAGGCGCCGAGATTTGGTGATTTTGGCTTTGCAGAGTCAGGTTTATAGTATTGTAGTTCTCCCCCTCTCCTTGCTATCCAGGATGACTTCTTCGTGGTGTTCTCCCATTTCTAACCGTCTTTGACTTTCGTCCGGCTTGCCTGGGTTTTCACCAGTTTCTCCGCCAATCTCCACTATTTCTTCGTCTATCTCCGATGTTATCGCTGGATTCAATGATTTATAGTGTTTACCCACAAACTCCTTTATGGACTTTGTCACTCCTGTGTTCTCTTTCTGTCTATTAGTTGTTTGATTGCCACCTCTTTTCGCCTTCTGGGCATTCTTCGCTGCTTTTTTAACTTTCCTTTTCTTTCTTTTACCCTTACTATTGTCCAAGGATGATACTTGACTTTCTTGGCTCTCTTCCAGAGATTTTGAGCCCTCCATTAATTTACTCCTCCCTTGTTCATCCCCTGTACGTAGATTTGTCCCTTTTTTAGGAGCCATTTCTTGGAACAAAACTGTTGTTTGAATGTAGGTGTAACACTTAGTTATTAATTTTTACTTATTACCAGTTAATCACTTACCTCTGTTCTGCCTTAAGTGCCTTAGTTGCCTTCCACCAGCTTTCCTTCAGCTTTCCTTGCCACGATTGCACTTTCTGTCGTATTTTGGTAAATCACCTGCTTCCCAGTCGCTCCAAAGCTTCTTTGGACTAGTGCTTAAATTACTAAGCTCTTCCTTGGTGCCTTTAGGTGCCTCCTTTACGCTATTAGTACCCTCTTTCCCTGTTTCCCCCTGCAGACTCTGCTGGTTCGCTCCAGCTAAGAGTTCGAGTCTGCCTGAGGGCTGATAGGGGTTAAGTACTAACTGGATGACGCTGAATGGCAGCTGGGTGGGCTCGCAGACGTTAACGGACGTTTGGTGTCCTCCGCTAATACGTCTCTTGTTCCCCTCTTGTGTCTCTCGGCGGCTCTCCGGCTCGCGCCTCCCCCCCCCCCGCAGGCTCCGCTAAAATCCGGGCGGGAGACGGGGATTGCGACGGTATGCGGTATTGTTATTGTCTCTTCCCGCTTTCCGCTTACCGCTAAATATGAAGGCGGTCGTCCGCAGCACACTCTCCGTAATTCTCTCGTAGTTTCTCTCGCTCAGGCTCGCTCAGGCTCAGGCTCCCGCTCAGCTGCTCCGTGCTCCGTGCTCGCTGCACTCGGTCTGGCGGGGCGGGGCGTGGCGTGGCGTGGCTTGGCTCAGGCAAGGCTAGGCGAACAGAGTGCCAATGGAAATCAACCAAAAGCCATGGATAATAGCATGGGAATACTCATGATGCTAAGTAACTTAAAAGTAGTGAAAAGGAAACTTTTAGTTAACTTTCAAGTGAAAAAAGCTTTGCTTTGGAAAGTAAATAATAGTTTCTCAAAACATTAAAGCATTTGCTATCACTTTTTGTGACTGTGCCCCAGTGAAAGCCTTGATACGTCCGTCCCTACGTGATGCTGAGTGTACTGTATGCATTCAGGGTTTGGACTAGTCAAGAAATGTACCTTGAACTTTACAACATTCAGTGGAGGTAAAACATGTCCAGTGGCTGCAACCAGACCGTTTTCAGGAGCAGGGGCTTCAGAAAGTTAGACAAGGATGTGTATTTAATCTATGGAGCGATGGTGAGAAGTCAACCAGTTCTAAACCAGCCAGGCAACACAATCTAGTTACACATTCACCATTTAATTAAAGTGTTTTAAACTAAGTGAAAAGTAGCTTTTAAATATTGATCCAGGATTCACTACACATGAACAAATGATTGTTTTCATAACTAGCCCTGTTCCTTAAAAATAAGCTTTTTGAACACCGTGAAACAACTTTCTGTAATGGCTGTCTTTGAGGGCATTGTTTCCTAATATATAGTGTGACATTTTTTATATTAAACACTCCACCTTTTAAAAAGTACCTGATCCACCCATAAAGGTCCTTTTCCCAGTCAAGAGGGTGTGAGAATGATGACTTTAGGCCCCAAGGACACTGTCGTGCTCATCCATCAAGCACAGGAATTCATAATACTCTGAATCGAGATCCACAGGACCAGAGAGGGCTCTCTAGCGCGTGCAGGGTTGACAGCTCAGACGGGTCCCAATCGGAGCTTGGGCATGCCCAGGGAGGCTTCCCATTCTCAGGTGGGGTTGAAAGCTACTACTTTGTCCCCCAGTCAGAGATCCAGCAGGCCCAGACTGGTTGCCCTTAGCCCTATCTGTTTTCTGACCCATGGTTTCACAAAGTGCCCAGGAAGGGATTCTGCAGGCTTCTGGATGGCTCACCTGCTCAGGAGGGTAGTGAGATCTGCCCAGGTCTGCAGCAAAAGTGGCAGTATGCATGGGGTGTAGCCCATGGCCTAGATTCCAAGCCCTAACTTACATTTCCTCAGGCCTGGAGAGGATTACTCTTCTCCAGCAGGGTGGGAAGCACTCTCGAGGTCCAGGGTCAAATTTCAAGGCATTTGCCAGGGGCCTTCGTGCCAGACACCAACAATTCTTGTCCTCAGTTACCCAGTAGTCAGGTCCACAGACTCAGGGAGGCTTTCCCTTAAGTGGGGTGGAGAGCCCTGACCATGTCCCCGATCAGAGCTCCACCAGACCCAGAGGCTCCTTTCACTACAACGCTGATGTCACATGGCCGAGGATGGGGTTCTGCCAGCTCATGGAGGGTTTCACTGCTCTGGCGGAGTTGAAAGGTCTGATCAGAGCACCAGTCTGGCCATTGGTGTCACAAATGTGCCAAGAATGCCAAGAATTCCAGGAAAGGGCTCCCTTGCTCCAACAGAGTTGAAGGCTTTAATAAGTCTGAGTTCAGATATTCAGCAGGTCCGGGTTGCTACCTCTGGGCCTCTGCTTAATTTGATGACCTGTGATGTGATAAAGCAGCCATGACAGAATGCCATAGGCCCAGGGAGCATTCACTACCTCTGGCAGAGTTGGGTCCCAGTTAGAGCACCACCAGTCACAGGATGCATTACCTTGGGCCTAGGCTCAATTCACTAGGCTGTGAAGTCATAAAGTGCCAGGATGTGGTTTCACAGTCTCGGGGAGGGCTCCCTACTCCGCAATGTAGAAAGCTCTCAGAGATCATGGCCTGAGCTCAGAACATATTCCTCTGTGCCTCAGTTACATTTGCCTTCCCATGGAGTCACCAAGTGCCCAAGATGGGGTTCAGTAGGCCAATTGAGGTCTCCCAGCTCTGACAGAGTTCAAAGCTCTGACCCATTCCTGGCAGAGCTCCAGCAGACCCTGGGTGCCTTTCCCTGGCGCCTCTGGGGCAAACCGCTCTTGCCATACCACAGACACACCTCCCATGGACTAGAGTCCAGCCACTGGTCTGGAGTGTTCTTCTGTGCCCAGACTGCCTCCTCTGTATAATCAGAAAGTCACATCCCATCTCCATTTGGAACGGATGGTGCAACCAGTTTTCCAGACTTTAGGTCAGCCACCTGATCATGCACCATGATCAATTAATAGTATTGACAGATGGCCAAGCTGCTCTGGTAGTCCTGATAAGGGCTTATTTCAAGCTTTCATTCCAGCCATGGCTCCAGGAGGTCAGATACTTTTGCTCTTCTACCCTTCTCTATCACCCAGGGTACACACATTAAAAAAGCACAATTACGGTCCTACATTAGAGATCTATTGTTCATCTAGTTGTTCGACCTAGCTAGTATAAGGGGACCGATTGTCATGTACTGTGACTCAGAAGCCCAGGTATTTGATACCTTTCAGCTTTGAATGACTGACACCTCTGTGAGCCTACCATCCTAGAGAATAGGCACATGCTCAAATCAGACACCTTAACAGTGCAGTCTGTTTGATAACGTTCTACCCAGCACCAGGCTCTGGTCCATCTTGGGATAGACTGCTTAATCAGCCTTAGCTGTGGTTTCAAGCAAAGAGCTTCAAACTGCCTGGGACCATCTGACTTGAGGGTGTGCTTTCTAAGGAGGCACTCTCTGAGGGCATCACTACCCGGCAGAGCAAAGGTCGGTCAGCCCAGCAACTCTCCCCAAAGTGGTCTAGTTAGGTTGTTTAGGGTGTTGTGGCTCTATCCACAGAGGCCACATTCACCAGGTTGTTGCTCTTATTTCCACAGCAGCCAGCAATGGCTATTCAGATGGTGCCCCAACACAACTTCGGTGGTGAGCCAGAAAGCCTATGTCTCATCTGCAGCTCCCATGCATCTTTTTAGAGTGAGAAGTAAACTGGGCCACCAATGCCAGCCTTCAGCCCTCACTCATTTGATCCTGGCACTCAGCTCCAGTGAGCACCATCACTTCACTTGCAGGCACAGCAGGGGGAGGTCCATTGCATCATGAACCCATGGGAACAGGGACAGAGGCCCATCTGGTCCCACAAGGCTGCCCCGGGGCCCTCTCAACTGTGGCCAGGCCTAGCATCAACATGTATTTGTGCTCTTCACACTAGGAGGGAGGAGGGGATGGAATGGGCCCATCACACACTCAAGTGCCTTGATCCTGTCCTCCACAATGCAGGTCTCCTGCCTCTGTCCACGCGGGCTGCACCGAACACCCACCACAGCCCAGCACCTAGGCATGGGAAGCTCAGTGCAGGCGCACCCCTCCAAAACTTCAACAGCCTTATCTCATCGTTCCGGGCTCTGCAACCAGTGGTCCCCCACCCCCCTCTGATAGTGTTTTCAGCTCTGAGGGGATGGCCCAGCCACCCACTCTGTGTCGGACACTAGTTCTCCATCCAGAGAGCGAAGACTTCGCTTCTGTCATCATGAGGGACCAAACCAGGCCCCCCCTAATAATGCAGCCTTATCGCCCACTGTATAGGGCCATACCTGACATTAAAGACAGCCTCCAGTCTTATAGTTCCTAGCTGAATGCGGGCTATGAGGCTATTAGAACATTTTCCCAAAAAGGGTGGAACATCCTAATTGAAATAAACAACTTCCCGGGAGACGCAGGTTTTTTTTACACCTCCTCACACCTCTGAGGCTTAAGTGTCTTTTACAGTTTTGCTGTGGGTGTCTGGCAGTTACTATCATGCAGACACACAGCAAGAGTTGTGAAAGTGCATAAGCCAATCCTATCCTCCTTGGGTTCTGCTGAACTATTTTTCATCATTGGGCAGAGCTTAGAGAAATGGGAACCGAGCAGAATTCCTCCCTTCCTCCTTCCCAATCTCGAGTGACCTGAGAGCAACAGGAGGAGGGAAGGGGGAGGCTCTCAGTGCCTTGCTTAGCTATCAAGCCCAGGCTCAGGATATTCATATTTATCAAAGTGTTTAAAATCACATATGCATCAGATTTTTCAGCAACGTAAAATAACAATTCAGACTTTTAAAATACATAATTCTTATTATTTTGTGATTCACAACATTATGTACGAAATGGATATCATGACGTTTTCTGGCTCTATTCACCAAGGGCTAGATGTTCGACTATTCACTTTTGTGAGTCGCAAATTGCGTTGAATTGCAACTCGTAATTTGCGACTCGCAAAACTGAATGTACAACAGTGTCTCAGACACTGTTTGGTATTCCCAATGGGATCGCAAATTGCATGCCTCATTAATATTCATGAGCCAAGCGCAATTTGCAACCCAATTGGGAATAGCCATCACTCCCAGGGATGGTGGCCTGCTGGGGTCAGCAGACCACCATGCCTGTGACTGCTTTTTAAAGAAAGCAAACGACACACAATTGAGGGACGGAATACAGAACAAATCAAAACATTCGCCCCCTGTCAAGCGATATGGGTCAAATCCATCATTCTTTTGCTCACTATGCCACCCCAGTTTAGACCTGGCCATATGCAAATTAGTCTTCACCCTGTGCCTCATAGGAACAGTCCAGCCCGAACTGCCAAGCCAGGTCCTTCCTGGACCGGAAAGAAGCATCCTAGGACCGGTGTCGGGGTTTCACCCCTCTTCAGCCAGGTTAGCTTGATTCCAGTGGCACAGAGAGCCCAGGACTCACGTCTGGGCATACCTGGCGCACTTAGGGTGCAAAAGCAAAAGACACACAATTGATGGACGGAATGCAGAACAAATCAAAACATTCACCCCCAGTCAAGAGATCTAGGCCTAAATTTATCGCTTTTTTGCTCACCATGCCATTCCAGCTTGGACCCAGCCATATGCAAATCGGTCTTGACCTTGCACCCAATGGAAACAGTCCAGCCTGAACTGCCAGGCCAGGTCCTCCCTGGGCTGGAAATAAGCATCCTAGGACCGGTTTTGGGCTTTCAGCCCTCATCAGCCAGGATAGCTTGACTCCAGTGGCATGGAGATTACTGGATCCAGGCATACCTGTCCCACTCAGGGTGACAAATTGAAAAAGAACAACTGATGGACAGAATGCAGAACAATGTCATACATTCACCCCAGTACAGATATCTGGGCCTAAATCCATCGTTTTTTTGCAAAACAATAGTATATGGCATTGAGACTCGCTATTAGGGAGGGATACCCCTTCCTAATAGCGAGAGTCACAAATGCTATTTCGCGAGTCAGTGACTTGCAAAATAGTATTTATACATGCCCGGATCCTTTTTTGCTGTCGCAAATGGGCCGATCTCCCAATTGTGACCCAAAAAAGGGTCGTACTTCTGGCCCCAGGTCGGTACTGTTGTTCAAATTTAACTTAGTTATTATATCACCACAAACTAGCAGTCTCTTTAGAGTATAAGGCATAGAGTAGCTAAGGGGGCAAACTAGAACCGTTTTAATCTTAAATGTACAGATTCTATCTGTCCGAGAGTTCATAGAACATGCTCTCAGAAAGAGCAAATTCTGAAATTACTGCAAGTTGAGATGGGGTTGGTCAAACAAAAGTTAGCTGTTCTGATCAAGAAATGTATCAGAACAATAACTTGCTCAATAAAACAATTAATAAATTGATCATATTCTAATACCAAGCTTGGATTCATGAGAAAAAGGTTTGGCCATTTAGAAGCTGTTTTCATATACTTGCCATTACTTCCTCATCCATTCATCGTCCTATTCCTTACTTATTGCAGTTGTTGTGAGTGAACCTCACGAAGGGCACCCCTGGCTGATTTGCTTGTGGGGAATATAGGGAATGGGGTTATGGCGACATGGGTGGGAGTGGTCTATTGGAAGACTAAGTGGCAGGGAGATTTGCACTTGCTAAAATGATTGTGCTGACATAGCTTTTCTATCACTTCCCATCACTTCCGGTGGTGATAATATTAAGAGCCAAATATACCTCTTGTGGAACTCATTGTGAACCCAGGTAGGACTAGAGTAGCATTACCTACATTTCCATTAACTGCCAAAGTGTGCAGCCTTGTAACTTGAAATGGAGACTTAATCATCCAGTGGCTCAGCTGTAATGGGGTACTCGGTGGGCAGTGACACACATTAAGGGAAATGACAAAATTGAATTTATCAGCACACACTAACATCGGCCTATGTGGCTATTACTAACTCTTGGGACAATAATGCTAATAGCCAACTTGTTATGAGGGTGAGGAAATACTGTTGGACCACAGACCTACCATGAACTCAACCATTTACTCCCTGCTCACCAGATATTCCAATAGTCTACTTGAATATGTTGATTCAAACAGCTTTTCAGAGCGAATTAGATCTCTGGGTGGCTAGTGGGATTCAGAAAATGTAAGATTTGTTTGAGCATGGCTGCTTTCTCCTATGAAGATCTGTTGGACAAGTAATACGTTATGAGGTGCTGGCATCAGCAATTAGAGCTACAAGAAAAAATGGCAAATGTGAACTCAATACTCACAGGTCTTCACACTAGTCTTAATACATTTTACATATAAGGCAACAACCCTGATGTATACAATGTTTACAGCACACATTGTTTCCCTGGTCCTCTTGAGGAACAAATGAGCAGAAAACATCCACAAACCAATCCAAGAATCAGATTGGGTGAAATTTCTTTAGAATGCACACATGTTTTATTCATAGGGCGCATATCAGAGACACTTTCCAAACATGCAGGTAATGTGCCACAGATGTCAAATGTTTGGGGCAGACTTATATATACCATATGTTGTGGGCATGACCCCCAGATGAATACATACTGACTGGCCAGATATTTTGTCCTTGCTGAACGAAGCCACCAATAGAAATGTCCTTACTACTCCAGAGACTCGAGGTGCAGGCATAGATGCATCGGTGGTGGAGTCTCGGGCGGTCCTGGAGACACGCCGGGCTGGTCCACATAGGAGGAAGTGACTGCTGAGGTGAGCTGGCTCGGGGACAGAGTTACCGGGTGGAGGAGTATTGGTGCCGACCTGGGAACCCTGTAGGCTGCGTCGCAACTGAAGAGGTGGGCGCACAGTAGAGAAGTGGCCACTGCGGTTCGGCTTGAGCAGGCTGAAGACGGGATCCTGCTGAGATGCCAACACAGCGGGGCTGTGTGAGTGCGAGTGGTGGTGAATCAGTGCCTCGTGGGGGAGTGTGGTGGGGCTGCAGGAGGATTAGACGTTTGCACGTGGCGCGTCCTGCTCTGCCCGCGACCGCAGCGGAGGTGAGGTCAGCAAGAACTGTCACACTCCTGGAAGTTGTGAGGCCTAGGGGCAGGGAAGGTTCCAGGTCCCTGGTGTAGATTGGAGAGGGGCTCTCCTGATTGTGGGGGGGGGAGCTGTGGTCTCTGGGGCCTCCCCTATCCCTTTGTCTGAGTCCCCGTATCCTGGATTTATTCATCCCACAGTTTGTTTCCTCAAATTAGAAAGGTGCAAAAGAGGGCAGGAGGAGGTTAAACAGAGTTTCAAGACTAGAAGGGGGGTTTGGGGGACAGCCCAACGTAGTGAGGTCTGCCCCCCGGGCAGCTTGGCAGGGGTTTGGGCTGACCGGACCGGCCATATTGTGGTTTGGTGCTTTTTTAGGTCATAGCCCAATTATAGCCCTAGTAGCCCAATGCTTAAATAATCCTATGAGAGGATTGCCATCCACCCTTTTAGGTTTTGATGACCTGGTGGCTGGCAGCAGGGTAGCTGGTAATAGTTTTCTTGGCTGTTTAATTAGCTGTTTCTTGGCTGTTTAATTAGCTGTGTTTAGCGAGTTATACAAAGATATGCAAGATTATAAGGTTGTGGAGGCAGTGCGCCTCTTGAGCGAGGCAGGCTGCCTTGATTTATTGATCCCTTCAGCGGCTGAGCTTTCGCACCCTTCCAGCGCTCTTCTGTGGGGGTGGCGGCCACCATCGCGGTCTGCACATCCCCTAAGTGGGTGAGAGTAAGAGTAAGAGTAAGTTTATTGGCATAGTTAATTAAAACCATTGCAAAAGGTTACACTATAAAATTCATAATCCGTGGTTAAAAACATTTTAAGAATTAGAATAAAATACTACATTGTGATAATACATGGTCAAATTACGGTATTTGGAGCAGTCAATGGATCACGCGTGCTTGGATATTATGGCGAGATTGTCTCTGCTTGTTTCGGTTAAGTTCCCGCCATAGCTCCTTGTCCACTTCCGGTAGCTGTTTCACACGCAGTCAGTGAAGAGACTTTAGCCCCGTTTTTTTGTTCGGCCATCCTTAGGTATTTTACCAGTCTGCAATTTAATTGGATGTTCGCTGGGTTAAAGCAGGCCAGCACTGCTTGCCTTCTGGTGCGGATCCCTTTCTGGTTGAATGAATCTTTTAGAAATTGAGACCGTACTTGACGCATTTCTTCACATAGGCAAATTACGTGCAGAATGTCACCATTCTTGTTGTTACACAGTCTGCAGGCAGCTTGGCCTTTGGTCCTCAACCATGGTGGTAAATGTTGAGTACATGGAAGCATCCCCAGTCTGTACCTTAGGAAATTCATTTTTGTCACCCTCGAGTAAGGCTGATTGAAATATGGTTGTGGGATGAGCGATTTTTACGAGTTGAGGGTCATCCAGGCGTGGGATCTTTTCGAGAAGGCTGCCTTGTCGTTAAGTAAGGAGGATAGTTTTATGTTTTTCCAGACCAATTTTTTTAAATTAAGTTGGCCGAGTTGCGCCTCCCATAGTCCAGACAATTTGGTGGATTCTAACGCTGATTTAAGGTAGTTTCTTGCTTGGGAAAACTCCCTATGTTGTAAGTCTTGCCAAAGCAGATAGTTCAACGTGTCTGGATTGGCCTTGCTTATCTTATGCCAGCATATGATGTAAGCCCCGTATCTAGCCAAGACTTGTTGTTGGAGGCCAAACTCCAGCCTTATTTGTGCTGCTTACGTATAAGACGGAAGACAAAACATAGTTCGATAGGCTTTGACCAATGTCCTGTCCAGCTCTTTAGCATCTCTTCCCCTCATTGCCTCACTACCATAAGTTAGCGAGGGAAGAAGTTTAGCCTGAACTGCCTTCAATAGTGGGGTCAATGTCAGTCCCATTAGTTTGTTTGCCAGATTTTTCATCGTTAAGGCAGTTAGCAGACCTTTCCTTTTTATTTCCTCTTTTTGGCACCAGAATGAGCGAATGTCGAATACAACCCCTAAGTACTTGTACTCGCTTACGTGTTCGATTTTGATGCCACCAAGGAACCAGTGTTTCTGTGAGCTCTTTTTGCTGTTAATTGACATTGTCTTTGTTTTGGACAAGTTTATTTTTAAGTTGTTTTCTTTTGCGTAGTTTTGCATTTCAGTTAGTAGATGTTGCAGGCCAACGTGAGTATGACTTACCAAAACTACGTCGTCAGCGTACATGAGGTTGGTTATAGTTTTCCCTCCCAACCTGGGGGCGTGGGAGTTACAAGCATCCAGCCGATTAGGAAGGTCAGCCATGAATAGATTGAACAAGGTTGGAGCAAGCACACAACCTTGCTTCAATCCCTTCGTGGTTGGTACTTTCGAGGAGAGATGAGTCCCTCCACCTAGTTTTACCTGCACCCAGGTGTCCGTATGTAGGAGCATTAAGATGTTTAGAGTAGACTGCGGAATGCCCCATTGTGTCAATTTCTCCCAAAGTCTGCCTCTCTCGATGTTGTCAAAAGCAGCACTAAAATCAATATAACATAGATGTAATGGTAAATTGGAAGTTTTTGCTGCATCAATTGCTAGAGAAATTGCGAGGATATTTGTAGCTGTGCTGGTTGCTTTACCGAAACCAGTCTGATTCAGTGGTATCATATGAATCGTCTCTGCCCAAAGTGTAAGCTCCTCTAGAATAGTTCCCGCAAAGTACTTCGCTTCGTTGTCAATTAGCGCAACTAGGCGGTAGTTTTTAGGCTCGGCCTTGTCTCCTTTTTTATGTATTGGAACTATTGTTGAACCCTTCCAGGCTTCTGGTATTCTGTTTTGCAATCTAATTTCCAAAAACAGTGGTTGTAAAATATCTGCCCATTCTTTGCTCTTAGCTTTGAACAGGGCTGGTGGTATGCCATTTGGGCCCGGGGCACCTTCTTTCCTCCCTTTAGCAATCTGTTTTTGTATTAGGAGTGGTTGCAAATTGTTTATTATTCCCAGCGATCTGCTTCCTGTGGCTGGGCATTGCTGCACCTTTAGCTCGGGTGTACTAGCTAGAGGTATACAAACTGCAACTGTTCTCTTTGAGAGCCCTCGATTGGCCGTTCGTTCTCCTGCATTTTCCATACAGTTGTTAAAGTGGCTGGTGATATATTCTATCCAGACTAAGTGGGTGAGAGGAAAAGCGGTGAGTCTTGGGGACCTCTCGTATGCCCAAAGAGTGGCCCCTTTGTCCCTGGATGCACCGGACCCTAGTGCGCATTCTGAGGCTTTGGCGAGAGGACGCGAGGGAGGGGCTGAGGGGAGCATCTGTCGCTCACTCCGCTAGGGCCTCGAATGAGGTCTTTCCTGCTCAGGGCCTGAGGCCAAGGCCACAGCAGAGTTAGTAAAGGAAGGGCGGGAAGCGGGGGAAGGTGGGAAGGGGGATATGGAGGGACAGAAGCCTTTTGGGAGGGAGCGGGGTGAGTGGGCTGCCCATAGAACATGAACTCAGAGACTCTCTGGGACGTGAGGAGACAGGAAGCCAGGGCGGTTTTGGTGTTTGGAAGGTGGAGGGGGCATACCCGGGTTGGCTTAGGCAGGGTGAGGGCCTGAGGGCTTCAGGAGGGGAACTTGGTTTTAGGGAGTGGAGCAGGGAAAAAGATAGAGGGAGTTTGGGCAAGGCCAAGGCTCAAATGGATTTTGGGGGGGAGGAGGAGGGGATCCTGGGGGATTGGGAGTCGGCTGGACATAGCAATGCCTGGGAAGGGCTAGATATTTTCACCTCATGGGGGGCCTTAGTAGAGTGGGTCAAGTGGATGCTTCTGTTGCATAGGGAGGGTCAGCTGGTTTGAAAGGCAAAGGTTTAAATTTGAAAAGAGGGGGCAAGGGAGGGCGAAGGTGGGGTAGCAGAAACCTTGGTAGGCGGGCTTGGGGGACAGGTCTTGACCAGGACCGACCAGGGTTAGACACGGCTTGGTTGAAATGGAGTGACGGGAGGAGGTGGGGTTGAGTGACAGGGAAGTAGGTGATTTGATTAAGGTAGGGCATCAGTGGGCAGAGAAGACTTTGGGCTTAAATAGGCAAGGAGAAGGGAGACCGGGGATGAGAATCAGAGACCTGGCACACAAGCCCAATCATTTATATTGCAGGGCAAGGACTCACGTCCGGGTGCAGACTTGGCAGAGCTGAGTGCTACTTACTGGCGCCAAGCAGAAGGGAGGGTAGAGCCTCGCGTGGCGTACCCGTTACCATTGGGGGATCCCGGCACGGCCAGCACATGTAGGGCTCGAGTGGTCTCGCTGGCCCCAACTCCTAACCGATCTCAGCGGTCTGCAGGGCGGAAACTCTGCAGAACACAGTCAAAGGACTCAGCGGTGTACCGGAGGGTGCAGTCGGTGCCCCCGGAGGGGCGGAGTTGTGGGTCCATGAGCTGCCACCATGTGGCATAGCGCGAAGGCGCGGAGTTAGATTTCAATGAGAGCCTTGAGAAAGCGGGCTGAGAGATGATTTAGATGGGGTGGTGGGAATAAGAGTAATGTCTCTTGGAGGGTTTTTCATGTTTGCAGAAGGGAGCCAAAGCCGACCGCAAGGCCAGCCAAGTCGGGATTGACCACAGGGCCACTGGCAAGGCGGACTGCAGCAACACAGGCACCCTCCTTAGAGCCAGGTAAAACATGGAGAGAGGGAGGGGCTGGTAATTGTCTGTGTGGGGATGCGGGGAGAGGGGAGAGGGGCAAGTATGTTCATAGACATAGAGGTGGGTACCAAGGAGGAAGGAAAAAGGATCCGGCCAAGTGATTAGCAAAGGCACAGAAAAATCTGAGATAAGGGAAGATACCAGTGGAGATAATAAAGATAAGCTTGAAAGTAAAGAGTTGTAGATTAAGAGACTCCCTTCTTTGGGAGTGACTAAGCCATTGGGGGCACATTAGATGCTGGCGACTAACGAGCGCATATGGAAAGGTGAATACTTTAAAATGCTGAAATAATTGCACAGGGAAGTGCGCGCAAAAGAAGGGTCTAAAGAAGAGGAATGCAAGCTGGCTAAGCGGCCATGGGTTCCTCTGACTATAGAAAACTGGACAGCAGCGTTCTTGATTTATGCTAGCGTTTACTGCTGGGATAGCTATAAAAGTTTGTGCACGTGCAAATTTTGCAGATTTCGCCATTAGTGCTCAAAATTCAGGGGGAAACATCCCTTGGTCAACTGTTTTGGGGTAGGGGGGTTTCAGCAAGTGGGTCAGCAGTGGCAGCGGAGGGGCAACACAGGGGGACAGCAGTAGCAGCATTTTTCGGGGTCAAAGGGAGCTAAAAGTGTTCAGGGGTCTGGGACAAAAGGTTCATACGCCAGTTAAGGCAGAAGGTAGCCTTACAGAGTTATGACCACCATAAGGCTGCAGAAAGTACTAAGGGAAGGGTTCAAAGTGGGGTTTTTGTTTGGGTTACTTATGTAGTGCCTACACACAGGCGTTGGTCAGAAACTTTGAAGTCAGCAAAAGAACATTCACTGGTTGTGCAAGAGAAATTAGAAAAAGAGGTTAGGAAAGGGAGAATGGCTGGCCCTTTCCCAGATTGGCCTCTGGACAACTTGACTGTGTCACCAATTGCGGTGGTGCTCAAGAAGGAACCTTGGCAATTCAGGCTTAATCAGCATTTATCATGGACAGAAGGGTGCTCAGGGAATGATTTTATAGATGAAAAGGAAGCTACTGTTTCATACTCGTCAGTTGATGTGGCCATGTCACTTGTAGTGACGGCGGGCGCAGCGGCAGAAATGGCACAATGCGACATAAAATCGTCTTTCCGTTTGCTTCCAGTCCATCCTGATGATTGGGGTCATCTGTGTATCCATTTCAATGGTAAATGCTACATGGACAAGGCATTACCAATGGGCTTTTCTATGTCATGCGCATTGTTTGAGTGTTTTAGCTCCTTTCTGCAGTGGTTGTTTTGAAAAAGGACTGGGCATATGTTAGTGACCCATTACTTGGATGAATTTTCCTTGTTGGAACCTCCGGCTCCACGGAGTGCCAGGAGGCCCTGGAAAACTTCAAAGAGCTTATGGAGGATTTGGGAGTGCCACTGGCACCCGAAAAGATGATGGGCCCAGCACAGCACTGTCTTTTCTTGGAATTGAGATTGACTCCAGAAAAATGCCTGCCCGGTTACTGGATGATAAAAGGGATAAAATGCTGGAATTGCTTAACGCTATGCTGGCAAAGGAAAAAGTAATGGTCAAAGAGATACAAGCCTTGCTAGGGCATCTCAATTTTGCAGGTAGGGTAGTGAGAGTAGGGAGAACCTTTTGCAGGAGGCTAGTGAGGGCTTTGGCAGGGAACAGATTGCCTTATCATCATGGGCGTCTCTCTGCAGGCGTGAAAGAAGATTTGAGAATGTGGCGCATTTTTCTGCAAACTTTCAATGGCATTCTACTCGCACGGTGGGGGGGATCTTATTTAGGAGGTGCAGATATTTTCAGATGCAGCAGGCAGCACAGGGTTTGGCCTCTACTGTCAGGGGAAGTGGTGTGCCAAGCAGTGGCCATCAGAATGGAAGGAAGTGGGTAGGTCCATCGCATTTCTGGAGTTCTTCCCCTTAGTTGTGGCAGTCAGCTTGCGCAAAGGAAGGTGACTTTTACAGTTGATAATATGGTGGTTGTAGTGATTGTGAACCGTCAGTCAGCAAGGGACGAACAAGTGTTACAGTTGCTGACGGTTTTTGTCCTAGGTTGTTTGCATCATGATATAGCGTTTGGAGCACTGCACGTCCCAGCTGTGGAAAATGACATAGCGAATGCTTTGTCTCGTTCGCAGTGGGGGAGATTCTATGGGTTGGCCAAGGACGCCAACAGGATCCAGCCGCCCATGCCACAGCAGTTGTTTTACTTAGGCAACACAAGATGCCACAACTGGGGGTAGGATCACTGGCTAAGTTTACTAGAATAGCCTATATAATCTAGCATGGAAGGAATTTTTGCTGTCAGGCACACAGCGGCGCTCAAAATAGTTACAGGGAAGGGACGATGTGATTCAGTTTATCCTGGATATGATTGGAAAAGGCTTATCCATGGTGTCAATTGCAAGGAAATTAGTCTGAATTGCATTCATGGGTAAGTTGCCCCGGGGTTATACACCTTCAGCGGGTGAATTGTGTGCAAGGATGCTAGAAGGGTGGTCCAGGGAGTGTGGCCAGCTGAATCTGGTCAAGAGACCCTTGTCGTGGCAGTGGCTGAGCAGCGTACCACAGATTTTGCTTAGGATTTGCACAGACGCCTTCGAGTCATGCCTGTTTTCCACATTGATGGTGGATGTTTCTTGTCGCATTTGGAGTGTCTGAGTTTTTAGGGGACAGAAGGGGTGGGGGATTGGTGGGAAGAAGGGGTCTTGCCGGAGGAGGGTATACCTATATGGTTAAAAACACATTTAAAAAAGTCCAAATGGATCAGAAGGGCAAGGGAAAAATGGGTGTTGTTGGAGGCTCCATTGCCTAAGCTTACTTGCCCTTATAGATGGGGGCTTCACTGGCGAGCAGCATCCAAGGATATCGGGGAGTCCGTTTTTGTGCATGCGAATGGGAAAGGAGTTACAACCTTCCACCTGCTAGCGGGGATAAGGAAGGCACTAAAGGAATGGGGCATTCACGGGGCAGGTTTTGGGACACACTCTTTTCGTATTGGGGCAGCATCTGAGGCAAGCAATAGAGTGGGGACAGGGTGATGGTCCTCAGAATGTTATAGGCGATACTTGCATAGCAGGGATAAGGAATTCAGCGCGGTCATTACCAATGCATAAGTTCACACAATGTTTCTTGTGTCAGGTTCGGTGGCTGGCCCCCTTTCATTGTAAATGTCAATCTGGGTTGTGGTACACTACTTCGTGAAGTGGGCATACGTCCAAGCCCGAGGACAAAATCTTGGTTTTATTTATAAACTATTAAAAGTGTTATGGAAAGGAAAAGGGAGCACGTGGTGGAAGGAGCTGATTCCATGCCTTAAAAGTCTGCTAGTTGGGTGTCTGTGTACAGACACTTTGGTCGAACATTTGAGTGGAAACAATTTGTGTAAAGAGAAGGGCATAGTCCTTAGGAGAAGCAGGAAGGGGGACTTAGCACTTATTATACAACAGTGGTTAGGATGTTTTGTGGTATGGACTGAGTTTGTACCCCGCTGAGTCTGGCGGGGGAAGGCAGTTAATCCAGGAGCAGTGGTCAGAGCCAGGAAGATGCTTAATATGGAGATGTCTTGTTTTGCAGGGAATTGAGTTTTGGTAGAATTGTGCACAGGACCATTTGTTTTGATTCAGTGAAATGTTTTAGAGGAGATAGGGTCCACTTGTCAAGGCTGGGGATGGACCTTTATTTGTTGGAAATTAGGTAGGTGTTAGCCAGAACATTAAATTTTCAGAGCCACCCTAGAAAGTAGGAGGCCTATAGGACGGGGAGGAAAAAAGGGGGCTAGGCAGTAGTGGCCGTCATTCCCTTTTTCCTGGGTGGCGGGGTTTTGAAAAGTTGGCCAGGGTTGGCACAGGTTTTTGGTAAAGTATTGGAAGTTTGTGAGCAGGGGCAGGAAAAGGGTAGGCAGGTAGTCTAGGTTTCAGGATAGACGTTTCTTAGTTACAGTTGCAGGAAGGCAGGTAGGGAACGGGGTGTCATTGGGGGAAAAAGTTTTAACTGCAAAACTGTGTAATGTTGTTGTTATGTTAATGCCAGGCTGGAGGAACTTTTGAGGGGATCGTAGGGGCGGAGGGGGAGATCAGGGATCAGCTATTCGATGTACAGCGAGGCTTTGGTTTTGTAAGGCAGTTGCCAGTTGGTTATTTGGTAATATGCACCTGTTTCAGTAAAGCGGCCTTTTTCACACACAAAATGGATCTCAGTTTGGCTCCCCCCCCCCCTCCCAAATAACTACATTTCGGTTTCTAAACTTTGTATAAGCATTACAGTTATGCTCCCACCAAAAACAAGCAGGCCTTCCAACTGGCACAGCTCCAGACATCTCAAAGCAGACTGCCACACTTTTGGAAGACAGGAGGTAGTGAATCAACACATGTCGAGAGACCCACGCCTGAGGCTCCCCAGTCTCAGATTATGCACGGTCAGGATGAGGGCAGAGCAGTTGCAGCAAGATGCGGCAGGCGGGGATCGGATTTAAAGAGGGCACCCTGGCTGCCACTCATCTGAGAGACTCTCCAAGCCCAAATAACAGTGCAACGGCACACCTGAGTTTAAAATGGCAGTGTGTTAAACCTACAGAGAGTGGCCACAGTAATTGGAGGTGTTTTAAAATTCAAGGAGGGAATGTGGTGCCAGGGACAAGAGACCGGCATAGAGGGAGTCAGCGTGGTCCTGATGAGCTCTGATACCTGAAGTGCGGTTGGAGATGTGACCCACAAAGGAGGCCAGCACTGCCAACCAGAGGGGCTGGGAGTCCATGGAGACGGGCCAACCACAAACCTCCGCACTAGAGGCCACCATCTCGACAGCCAAGTTGCTCCTGTGCGGAGAGCGAGCCCGGCCCCGGATACTGTGGAATCTGTGAACCCAACAGGTCTGTGGGCTCATTGCCTTTGACCTTTGGAGGGCCCCCTGATGTTTTCACCTTCCCCATTGCCTGTAGGCCTGTCTTTGACTGTTTGCCAGCTTTGAGCTCAACTCCCCTTCCCCACCTCCCTCTATGCTCCTTAGGACTTGTTTTTTGTTTTATCTCTTCCCTATGTAAGTGATGTTAATTGATGTTATACTATGAATCTGACAGCGGAGCCCTAGCAATATGGCCGACGCCTGGTGGAGCTACCTAGGTAGCTATAGAGGAGATTGGCTGTTGTTCTCCCCCTACCACTGTGTTCCTGGACTATTTCCCAACACTCACTACTGCTTTGGGGAATGGGGAAGATCTGCAGACTTCGGAGCTGTCTCTTCCACCTCTCCTCTCATCGGGCGAGCTGAAGGATGAGGTGGGCGCGGTTTCCCAGTAACACTGGGACCGTTGCCTTCTATGGAACTATGACAATGCCCCAAGGGCAGAAACTAAAACTGTTTGTACTTACCGCAGAGCCCAAGTACCCTTGGCCGCTACCCGGTGGAGCTGTCCTACGCAGCTACAGAGGAGTCTGGCTCTGGTTAAGCCTGTGTCTGTCACCTTCCCAGACGGACATCGGACATTGTTTCTGACAGTTCTTCACAGATTTATCTGTCTTTCTCTTTGCCTGCTTTGTTTCCCCTGAAGTACTTTCCCCTTCTGGTCTACCTTACTCAATCTGCATTCCTCTACCTATCCCCAACCTTCCATTCCCCATATGACGCGTCTTGGCTATGCTACAAACTAATAACTTATATTTTTGTGTAATCTCATGTTTTTCTCCTAAGCCGAGACTTGTAACTGCAGCTGTAACTGATGTAATATTCATAACCTGTAACCGGCTGATCCTCATATAAAGAGCTCTGATACGTCCGGATCTAGCCAGCGCTATATAAAACTCTTCAAATAAATAAACAAATAAGAGACATATATCTATGACTGGGTGGGCTCTCGTACTGGCTAAAAGGCAGACAACAGCGCAGGATTTACGTGTAAGCTACACAAGCTATAGCCTGGGGACCACACTTTCTTGGGGGCCCCCCCAAAAAATAATATTAGTCCCAATGCTGCACGTCCGGGATGTCCCATACTCTTCACCCAATTTTTTTAGCGCATATTTTCGAAGAACAAAGCGCTATTTGCCTAGGGCATGCCTAGGGCAGGGCAGGGTCTCCAACTCCAACCGGTCGATCGCGAGCTACCGGTAGTAGCTCGTCGACCCTCTGAGAGTAGCTCGCGCTGCTATCTAATTATTGAGACGTCATATAAGGCTTTATAAGCATTGTATTTTGCAATCCTTCATTGTCTTTCACAGCTATCATCGCCCTTGCCCGCCCTCACACAAACCAGCTGCTCCGATTGGCTGAAGTGAGCTTAGCTGGGGCGGGGCGGGCTGAAGAACGTGATGTTCTTCCTCTTAGTCATGCGCCACCTGTCATTTCCGGGCTGGCACCGCGATTTGCAGCCTGAAACAGTACATCGCAGCCTGGAACCGCACTTCGCATTTGTTTTCGATCTGGGCCTCCCGGAGCAGCTGTGAGTTAAGTGGGCCCCTAATCGAGCAGTTGCAGAGTCTGTAAAATCGGGCAGTTATGAGGTAAGTGGGCCTCTAACTCAGCCGTAGCAGCATTGATAAAATTGAAGGAATGCCTGAAAGGCCCCTTGATTTTAACGTTGGCTGCCTCGGCGCTTTAGATCTGCCTTCAGTAATAGAGCGCAGGGGCGGGCAACGTTAAAATTAAAAGTCCTTTTAGGTACTGGGCATCCGATGTTAAATGCATGTTTCTTGCCTGCACTAATCCGCTTTCACTGACTTAACCACGCTTTCATTTGCCTTTCAATATACTTCTTAATTGTATTTCAGTTTAACCCTCTTGGTATCCGAAAATCATATTTGTCACTGACATAGTCACATAGAATATCTGGACTTATAAAGGGCCCCATATTTCAAATAGCTGAGGGCCTTATCAAGTCTAAATCCGGCGCTGGCAGACAACAATTAAATAAGTTAAGATGGGGTCCAAGGTATTGCTTGGTAGTTTGGTCTGCCCTGTTCCCATGATGCACTGGGCCAGGGTCAGACTAATTTGCATGTAGCCAGGTTCTGAGCTGGGATGGTGCAGTGAGCTAAAAAACGGTGATGGATCAAGCCCTGATCTTTTGAATGGGTAGGAGTGTTCTGCTTAATTCAGATACTCTGTCCATCACCACCCCCTTTATGAATCGGGGTCCAATGTATGTCGCATGGATACAAGATCTCTTTAAATGGGCCAGCTATGAAAGTAGCATACTGCTTCCAGAAGCCGGAAGGTGAAAGGGCGACCGGTGTTCATGGGCAAAAAGGACTTTGCCCTGCCACCCTCCAGGAAGAGGCAAGAATAGGGAAATAAACACAGAGCAGCTGAAAAAAAATCACTGCTCTGAGCCAGTGTGCTGAAACTCTTGGATGAACTCTAGTGAACTTTGCAGATGTCCTATGGGAGAAATGCCAGCTAGGTTTTTTTTCGACCTACAATCACAGGCCACAGTAGTGAAATCACAGGAGAAGGGTTGCTGAATCAGAAAGCAAGTGATCCGGTTGCTTTTGGAGCGCATAAACAGTGGCCCTCTGAGGAGTTACAAAACTCCATCCACTTCAATAGCTGGGGGTGCAGCAGGCTGATGAGACAAGGAGGGAGTGGGAGTCAACAATTTGTTGGTTATTACAGAGGGCAAGCTATAGGAGGGGTGAGGGGCTGCTATCCTGGCAGTAACACATGTTTAGTACTACATTTGGTTTCATTTTGAAAAATAATTGCACTTGTGGACTAAGTTTCAAATGTGCAGTGAAGCTCCTGCCTGTAACTGGGGTGTCCCCAGGCCCCCCCAATCGCTTTAGCAGCTACAGTGAGGTGGGGTTCTTGATGAGCCTTTTCTGTCTGTAGCTTGGCAACGTGTCATAATTAGCTTGGGAGAGTGAGTGAGGGAAAGGAAGGATGGATGAATGGATGGATGGATGAAATGGTGGATGGATAGATGCATCGATGAATGAGTGAAAGGATTGATGGAAGAGTGGAAAAGTGAAAGACAGAGGGTGTATGAGTGAAAGGAAGGATGGATGGAAACATGGATGGATTGGTGGATGGGTGGAGTGAAAGGATAAGTTGATGGATGATGAGAGAAAGGAAGGATGGCTGGACGGATGAGTGAAAGGATGGACGAATGAGTGGAAGGGTAAATGGATGGATGGAGTGAAAGCATGTTTGGAAGAGCAAAAGGATGGATGAGTGAAAGGATGTATGTAAAGATGAATAAGTAAAACAATGGAGGAATGAGGGAAAGGCAAGGTAGATGGATGTCTGGATGAAAGGATGGATGGATGAGTGAAAGGATGAATTGCTGGATGTATGAACAGATGATGAGTGAGTGAAAGGATGGATGGATGGCTCAATGAAAGGGTGGATAGATGGATGAGCAAAAGGGAGGATGATAGATAGATGGAATGAAAGGAGCAGAAACATGAATGGATGAGCACAAGGATGGATGTATGATTGACTAGATGGATGAATGGGGAGGTGTATCAGTGAAAGGATAGATGATTGAATGGGTTGGATTCGTTTGATGGATAGGTGTCCATGGACCAGTGGCGCTCTCCTTTATGGGCTCTAGAGCTACACTACACCCTCCGTGTTGTGTGATCTATTTTATTGTATCAAGAGTGAATAATTATTTTCTTGACAAAGTAAAAATAAAATTCAGACCCGCTTCGGGTCCAGGAACAATCTGAGGCAGCTAGTGACATTGTTTGATTGCTGACACGTGTAAATGAAGGTGCCTGCAGCATTTCAGCACTGTGAACATGTCTGTGTGACTATGTGTGTGAGTTAAAGTGAGAGTCAGTGAAGCAATAAGTCAGAGTGAGACTGAGTGACAGTAAGGACCAGTATGTGTGAGAATGAATGTGAGTGAGTGAAGGAGAATGATGATGAATGTAACTGTGTGTGTGACTGAGTCACAGTAAGACTGAGTAAATTAGAATGAGTGGGACTGAGTGATGCAGAGTGGGCAGAGTAGAATGAGTGAGACTGTGAATTCGTGAGACCAAGTGCGACTGAATGAATCAGAGTGAGACAGTAAACTTATTGCAAGAAAGTGTGTGATAACCCTTCAAGAAAAAGCTCTATGGAATTCGAGCAAAGGATTACACCCACCACTTTTAAAATTCACCATCCACTACAGGAGACAGCAAGAGCCTGGGAGTAAATCATGTCCTCGCTAATGGAGATCGAGGATGGGTCAACAACCGACACGCCTCCTACTCCCTTGGCACAAGCTGTGCGACAATAGAAGTGAATCCTCCCTCTTGTGATGAAGATGGGGTGAACCGGAAGCATTAGGCCTGTGTCGGGTCTTGCTTCCTTCCATCCCTTCTCACCCACTAATGATGTTAGTTATTTCCCTCACATTTGCTCTTTTTTTTGCTTTGTACATGGTGTATGTTAGCTGGTGGTGAGATGGAGTAATGGATTGGGATTTGGTTGAGTGGGCGACTTATGGTTATTGTTCGTTGTTCAAATAATAATGTTGCAATACTGGTGTATTACTGTTGTCAAGCACAGGATAAGAGGTAACATTGCGATAATTCAATAATCTTGGTTTCACATGCTAGCCATTGCTGCTCTAATGTGAATTATTGAGGACCTGAACCTGTTACATGTGTAACTGAGATGTACAAACCTGAATTGTTCATTAAGACTCTACTCAAAATCTCTGCTGTAACATGAAATTGTAATTTCATGAAAAATAAAAATAATAAAAAATGTGGTCGCAAAAAAAACTAATACCAGCCCTCCAATGCTGCAGGTTCAAATGGAATATCAATAAACGTACTCATGAAATCGCCCTCCTTCTGGGAATGTGTCTTAACTTCATTGTTGAATATCTTTATTATTAAAGTGAGGACACATCAGTGAACCGAATAACTATTATTCCATTATTAGATGCTGAAAAGAAGCTCTTCCCAATGTTAGAGAAACTGAAGGAGAGGGCAAAGAGGAGGAATTAATTAATTTTATGAAGCCTCGGTTTTGCCCAAATTGCTCATCTATTGACAACATTATGGCTCTCTCAAACTAAAATCAAGATTATTTACCTGCAGTGTAGACTATAGTTGTGCTTTCCTCTAAGTAGATGAGGTGGGCAGTGTCTAAATATCAGAAATAGAGGATGGAGCCTCTTTGATTGCACGTGAATATACAATTTAGTGAAGCTATTTGGATCGAGGTTAGAATATTTACAAGAGCAGGACCATTCCATAATATATACTCGGGGAACAGCCTTAAACAATAATATTTCTGCACCACCTTTTTGCTGAGTTTTTTATATGGTTGATCTCCCTGCGATCTTGAGACGCCCTAAGAGCACTACAGTAATTCATAGTGCAAGGTCTGCAGGAGATCTAGGGCTATTGCAGAAAACTCGGTTTGGCTCCTGAGGCAGGGCGATGGGCTTCACATTTTATCAATATCATCGATGCAACATTAGGTTCTTTAAAAAATTGTTGGGTAACATTATTAACACGTGCATTTTTATACAAATTTCACCACCTTTCTATAACTGACTACTACATTTGTCAAAAACACTGGGGAAAACATTGATTAGCTGAAATTGGAGCACTCACTAGATTACATTTCCCACACATTTGTGCATTAGTCCCAGTTCCCTTATCGCCCTGTTGTCTGATTTAGAATGTTTCGAAGTTTCAGACTTCAGTAGCACCTGGTGTCATACTGGAAAAAACAATCAAACTCATTCTCTTATGAGTCTCGCTGAGATTAATGTTGGCTGATTCTACATCTGAACAAACCATAATATATTATTTTTTATGTTTGAAGTGAGAATATCTCGTCAATAGAGCGAAGAAGAGAAAAGGTAAGTGCATATGCCCTCTGCCTACTCTAAAGTGAATTCTTTCAAGCATAAAATAGTGATCCATTTAATAGGCTGGTGATGGCTTAGGTAAAATGCCAGATTTATTGATTATATCACTTCGCATGGGGTTGCAGTGACCATCACCCTCCATATTAATTGGGGGCAGCATTGAGGATGGGGTGCTTTTCAAGGGAATGTTCTTGCATTGTGGAAAAAAGAAAAGTTAATAGAAAAATATACAGACTAATGCATCGTCCAGTATTAGAAATAGTGTCTCTTGACACAGGATAGTACATAAGACAGAATTTAAAATAGACTTTTTTCTTGGGAAAATTCTACCAGATAAATGGCATTCATTGCATGGTGCTGTGTTCTCATGTATCTCATGTTCGAGTACCATGATAGCGGGACAAGAGGAAACTGAGAAAGGATGCATGGTTAAGCTAGCTTGGTGCATTGAGTACTCAATGAGATGTAGGCTCTTGTTTTTTATAGCCTTTGGGCCCTGTTGATTGGATGGGCATCCAACAGAACAGCAGAAACAAAAAGACCTTACTCTAGTGCAGTGGGTACATTGTGGTAAGCATTAAAGGAAGGGGTGGTGGAGAGGGATCATAGTTACATCGCTGGCATCTCTGAGCATTCAATGTTCAATCCCATACATTGTTTCTTGTGTTCTCTCTTCTACTGAAGGACTGAGGTTTCTCTTCGTTATCAGGCTGAGGATCACTGGGTTGGGGCAACATGGTGCCTTTTCCAAAATAATCGGATGAGGCTCTGTGCTGTTCATAAACACCCCAGAAAATGCACACCCCAAAATGAATTTACAAAGCAAAGTTGTACTTTTGGTCTGGTAATTGGCTGATACAAAACCATTTGGGGGCATATTTGATCTGAGACCCTACAGTGGCATGGCATTTTTGTTTCTAAGCTCAGTTTCTTTCTTCACCTGCAGCTGGAGAAGATAGATAGAAGACTGGAGGTCTTGCGATTGAGAGTAAGTATGGTAATGACTTTTTGAGCAATAAATTGCTGGTTGTTTTTGTGGCTGGTACCTTCTCACAGTTATGGTGCTTCTCTTTCTCCACCAAGGCCACAAGGCCTCATTACGAGTGGCCCGCAAAATGAGCTGGATTTTCCCCACACCAGGAGTTACTGATACAGGAGGTAACAGTGTTTCTGGAGGAGAGGAAACCATGCTCATTAGGATTTGGTCCCTTTGGGTCCTATAAGGAATGTGTAATGGGAAATCTGCAATTCTAGGTCGGATTTCCTGGCAATTCTCAATTCAAGCCACTGTCAATGATTTTAGCTCTTTTCAGCAGCCTAAATCCCTGTGTAAAAGTAGAACAAATATATGCCCGATTAGGCCAGTAATGGGGCTTTTCTGCTCTAATCTCTTCATGTTAGAAAACTGCAACCTTTTGCAGCCAATCTGTAAAGCATATTAAGGGGAATAATTTGAAATGAGTGTCAAGTTAGTAAATTCTTTGGGGTACAACTGTGTAACTAACATGCTGAATACATTTTATTAGGAAATATTTTTGTCAAAAGGCATTTTAAAACATGACATCCATTTTTTGGTCTTACGGGTCCTCTCGTCCCTAGCAACAGCTGTTACTGGGGCACCCTTATTTCCCATGAGCTGCTTCCTTAGTATCCAGCAGCCATGGGAATAGAGATACTATGGTGCACCACCATCTATATACTTCCGATATCCATTCTCTTTGTAACAGAAAAGAGGGGCCTCAGTCATGGTAAGCAAGGGGCTAAAATGAGACCCTTAAACTCCCCATTGTGACAGAAGCCATTATCTGCTACTGGAGGGCCCTTATTACTTTTTTTTATTTTTTATTCTTTTTATTGTTTCGTTGCAAACATATCGAACATCGGTGTTATTTAAACACATTGCATGGTACACGCATTATTATAGTTAGAGCATAGTTTTATACAATCCCATATCACACCCACGTTGTATGTCAAGGATGAAGACAGTATCAACAGATGCAGCAGAGTTCAATAGCCATAACAGTGGATCATCATACAGACCTTCCCATGGGGAAGTATTATGAGGTATGTGCGACTGTCCTGATTAGTATTCACTATGTATCTTGCTGTTCAATAGAGTCCTACCCTTAGTATATGCAAGCCATTTCTCCAACCCCGGGCATAGTACAAACACAGCAATGGTAGCCATTATTCAACATTGGAGGAGACACATATGCACCCACCATACGTCACCCAAGGATCCCTCAAGGTGCGGCTGTCTTTCTTTCCGGTGTGGCAGTCTCGTGTGGGCGCGTCAGTAGATAACATGTTAGGGGAGCCCAAATGTCCTTAGGTCTGGAAGTTCTAGGCAACAATTTCGCATACGTAGTAAGTTGTTCCTGCAAAAAACTAAATCTCCCAACCAGACCTTGAACTTGGATACCTTCCCCCTTCCCCACCGACATGCCACCCTTCTTTTAGCAAAGAGCAGCGCAAGAGCCACATAGTTACGATGCACCGCCGGCAGTGGTTTTACATATCCCAGCATGGCCAATAGCGGTGTAGGTACAATTTGGATGTGTGTCATTAAATTCAGGGCGTCAAAAACCTGTTTCCATTAGTCATGTATCCTCGGGCATTCCCAAGCCAAGTGCAGGAAATCCGCTCCCAGGGCCTTACATCTGTCACACCTATCTGTAGTGCGTAAATCATGTCTGTACAATCTGGCAGGGGTATGATACAACCTATGCAGAAATTTGTAGTGTAGGATATGTAGCCTGCTGCTAGCCGATACCTGCTCAGTTTGCAAGCAGCGATATTCCCATTGTTCATCCGACAGATCACGGCCCAGGTCCTCACTCTAACGTGTGCCTGCCAGTTTAGCCCTCTCTCTATGCATGTGGACTGTGCGGTATATTAGGGAAACTAGATGCTTGGGTGTCGTGCTTCTAAGCATTAGCTGCAGCGGAGCCAGTGTAGGGGGCTCAGTCGGAAACTCCGGAGTTAAAGAGTGAATGCCCTGTCTGAGGCGCACATATAGGAGCAGATCCATTGGCGTGTGGTGTGTGCCCTGAAAGATGTGGTAGGCTGTATGAAATTGCCCCCATGATACAGGTTGCCCCAGGTCTTAATGTGCATCCTTTCCGCAAACCTGTGAAATATCGTCTCCTGGAGAAGAGGCATAGTTGGGTGGTATGTGAGAGGCAACTACGGGGACTGGAGCATCGGGGGATCCAATATTCAACTTATGCGATGCCACGCCGTGACTGTACAAGTAACAGTAGTGGGTGCCTTGTCCCTGAGAGGCGGAGCATCATGTATCATACCTTCAATGGGTATGGGGTGTGCAAGCCAATGTTCCGCTGCCACCTGAGGCAAATACCTTGGCTGATACACCCAGTAATGTGCATAATGATAATGTGCTTGTGCACTGAGATAATATAATTAAAAATTAGGTATTCCGAACGGGAAACATCCTTTACAACGCAACTGTTACAACGCACTACCATTACGACGCAACCATTTCAACGCATGTCACTTGAGCCTAGTCAGAATAACTTTATTCGGCTTACTCAAAAGCCATACAAAGAAGGAAAAATAAAATACATTTCATATAAAATTTTCCTATTTACACAGAAAACATTAAATGAATAACAATATAACAAACAATTAAAAAAGTGTAACATTTGCACATAGGTATAAATGGTAAAGAACATTTTACTCTAAAACTAATCTTGACAGACAGCTTTCACCCTTGAGGCGGCTACCAGAAAACTAGCAATACAAAAAGTAACGTAGGGATTGGGTAATAATTGTAGGTAGAGCAAAGCCGGTCTCACTTGGGTGAAGCCGGCCTTTTTAAATATAGGCAACAAATATTTTTTCCTTGGCTCTGAGAACAACCCGCAAAACATAACAAAATGCATCGTATCCTGCACTGAAAACTGGTCGCAGCTACAGGGCAAAGCTAATTCTGGCTTCTGCCAATTTTTAAAAGAACCTAAATAAAAATGTAGCAAATTAAATCTGAATTTGGTTAAAAGAAACCTATGGAATGGAGTTGTTACAAAGCCAAGGTAAGGTGCAAGTGATAACGAGTTAGCCAGTAAACAATGGTCCCTCACTGCCGGTTTTACCAATTCGCCTTCTTCGCGGCATGCTTCCTTACTTTCCATAAAGGACTTTTTCACAAAATCAATGTCTTGGATCTTAATATTCTCAGGGGAGGTGAAAAGCTCCGGACGGCCTAGGTCTGAAAATGCCCTGGTCAGATAAGCCAACCAAGGAATCTTGTTGGATTTATCCAGGGACAGCACGTCAGACATGATCTTGTGGTTCAGTGGGAGTTCTTCATTCATCCACATTTTCAGCCAAAGGATCAAGGGGGCCATACTCAGCTTATCAGAAAGAAACTGTAGGCCCACTTCTTTGTGGATAGAATAAGTTGGGGTCGACTGGGGAACAGAGAGTAGGGTTCTGATAAATCTGTTCTCCGCTTTCTGAATTGGTTCTACATTTACATATCCCCACAATGCAGAACCATATAGTGCAATAGCTACAGATTTACTGTTATAGATTTTTAGTATAGCTTCCATAGGCCTAGCCCCTAACCTGCCGGCAAAGCCCAGGAGCGCTGATGATGATCTAATAACAGCCAACCTCTTGGCTCTTACCTGCGGACCCCAGGACCCTTTCTGGTCGAACAATGCGCCTAAATAGGGGAATGTAGATACCCTAGAAACCATATCCCCCCTGCAAGTAAATGTTTTATTTCTCTTCTTGCGACACTCTCGACCCACCACCATTGTGTGTGACTTGGTTACGTTTATCTTAAGATCCAGTTGCTCCATAAACGAACCAAAGGCATTCAAAAGGCACTGGAGGCCAACACCCGTGCGGGCAATCAGCACGGCGTCGTCCGCGTATAGGAGCGCCGGAATCTTAATCGCTCCTACACGCGGGACGTCGGCTTCCTGGACCCCCAGATGTGCGCCCAGGCCATTGATATAGATGGTGAAGAGCAAGGGGGCTAAAATACAGCCCTGCCGCACCCCCCTTAATGATCTAAAGGGAGAGGTGCACCTGCCCTCATTTGTTACGCGTACACTGGAAAAGAGTTCTTGATGCTGGGTAGCTATAAAGGTGACCAATGCCTCATCAATACCCATCTCTAACAAGATGGACCACAACTTTGTCCGGTTGACTAGGTCAAAAGCCGAGGAGAGGTCCATAAATGCAAGATACATGGACCCCTCCTTGGCCACAGTATATTTGGAGATGAGCAGATGTAAATTAACGCACTGTTCAATGGTACCCTTTCTTTCCCTAAAGCCGTATTGAATTTCAGATAACCCACCACAGTTCTCAACGTTCTCCCTCAGCCTGGATAAAAGAACTCTACCTAGAATTTTTACTGACGAGTCCAAAAGGGATATAGGACTATAGCAGGCTGGATCATCCCGCAAACCTTTTTTAAAAATAGGGACAATGATAGAGGTATCCCAGGAGGCGGGTGCAGAATTACCATTAACAGCGTTAAACACATTTGCCAAAACTTCAGCCCACAATTTTGGTGAGTACATGAAAAAGTCGGCGGGAACACCGTCAGGGCCAGGTGCCTTATGCTTTTTAGTGGCCAAGATGGCTTTTTCCACCTCATTTCGGTTAAAAAAAATGGGGCGGATAACTGAGGTTTTCAACGGGACATCATTAATCGCGTCACCAGTATCCCCATAGACATTTTTAAAGTGTGACAGCCATTTTTCATCGGAGACAACACAGTCCATAGATTCGTTGCTGTCATCCGAAAAAAAAGGCTGCTTAATGATCTCCCAGAATTTTTTACTATCTTTCAGGACTGCCACTGAAAGGAGGCTATCCCATGCTTCTTGTTTGATGATATCCTTTCGTTTTTTAACAGCTAGCTTATAGATCTTCCTAAGTCTGGTGATCTCACTTTTTACCCTAGGGGTATTTTTTAGGGCTACCAGCAATGATCTATGTGCTTTGGAGCATGCTGTATCAAACCAGCGCTTATTTCCTGGGGTACCTTTTTTTGTCTTTGCTAGAAGATCCTGTGATACCTGCCCGCATATTCCCTCAAATGCCTCAACGATTTCTTGGCCCTGGGCACAGGGATTTTTACAAGTCTCAACCTGGTCCTTAATTTTAACAAAATTTTCTGCGTAGAAATTTTCCGGTACCACCTTTGCCCATTTCATGCGTCTGCCTTGGTCAGAAGTCCTCAGGGGGTGGGCAGGCCTTACTGTCGACGGCGATGGTCCCATATGCCCTCCCCACGCTACTTCTAATTCTACCGGGTTGTGGTCGCTAAAGTGTGATTGTACTGTACGATAAGAGATAGCCCGGTTTAGGATTCCCAGGGATATGAATATATAATCTATAATTGTGCCTTGAGGGATGCCAGTGAAGGTTGGCAATCTAATGCCACCGTCTGGTTCATGCAAATCAAAATTTGCAAGAAGATCTTCCAGCTCCTCTCCCTCTGTGGTGTGTTCAAAGTGGGGTCCCTCTAGGCCATCATCCCATTCAATGCTACTTTTCATACAAATTAAGTTACACGGATGGATATTAAAATCGCCTAATAAAATGTATTCAATATCAGACTTAGTATTCTGACTGACCAAATTTAGAATATTATCTAAATCAGTGATGTTTCGACCTCTATGGTCGCAATTCCCTGAATTATAGAAGTTTATAAAAATAGTCCTGCTGATGTTATTAGTCACTCTTTCTACCATCAGAATGTTTGGCGAGTTGGTGCTAATCTGCCTACAGCTTCCCTTTAGGTCTAGTGAGAACAAAATTAGAAGGCCTCCCTTTGCCCTCCCCATACGACTGGGAACAGCTGCTTTAGTAAAACTAATAAACCCATCCCACCAAAGGTTGGCAGAGATGTCCCAGGTTTCCTGGAGGGCGATGATGTGGTGGCCTAAAACAAAGTTTGACCATGCCTTATCCTGTCGCTTGCCATTTAGCCCTGCTATATTCCAACTTATCAACTTACAGGAGTCTCTGGTTATCTTAGGTTCAGGATACCGCACAGATGCCCCTGCATTATTATGTGGTAGTTGAGTTGGTTCTTTGGGACCCGCTTTCAATGGGCTCTGTGGCTTGTCTCTGGCAAGGCACTGGTTCACACAGAGCTCAGACAGATATGATATGGGGTGATGGTCATGTCTAGGTATAATTTGGTCTTCCTGCCCCGTCTGAAGGATGGGCTCATTAGGATTGAATCCATTAGTGTGTGGGCTATTCCGATCTAATTGTTGGGTTATAGCATTATTTCCCAGATTAGTAACCTCTGTATGTCAGTCACAATCATTTAGGTTGGACAAGACTCCGTACCTGTTCCCTGTTCCAAAACCCCAATCAAAAGGGGTGGCCGCCTGACCCCAACCGTTCACTACTGTGTTCCACATAGGCTGTGGCGTATTAGGGCGCATCAAAAACTGTTCATTTCCTGGCCTGGCCATAAATCCGTTTCCCTGTCCTCTATTATCAAATCCCGGGGTACTTGCTCCCCACCTATTTATGTTGGGCCAATTTGGTCCCGGAGTTCTAGCCATTGGCCCAAGCGGGAAGTTGTATTGCCCTGTCCCAAGACCAATCATCGGGTGGGGACGGTCATTATTGAATCTTGGTCTAGTTTCCCCACCCCAGTAAGTAACTCTTGCATTCCTTCTAGGCCTGGAGATATTAGGGGAAGTCACAATTTCATTTTTGTTATAAAAGAATTTCAGGGTAAGGGGGATTATGGAACCGCTTCTGCGTTGAGGTGGGAAGATGTTAGCAAGGATGTTTGGGAGTACTTCTGCGCTGGCAAAATTCAGAACTACGCAGTCCCCTTTAAATTTCTTTGGCTTGTTCCCAATCCATGATACCCTCCTTGTCATGACAATTTCCCCCGCTAGCTGGTCAACTCCCTGGGGTGCCATATACATATTATTGGTAAGCCAATATAGAGCTTTATCTTTTAGTCCTTGGGAGGATTCTTTTTGCTCGTGAGATAGGACAGGGACGTTCGCCAATACCAGAACTAAGGGTGAGGCTGCCATGATAAATTGTATTGAATCCTCCCCTAAGTTTAGTGGTGCTGACACAGCAGGTAGTAAGGTTGGCGACTCTCTTATTACATCCTGGCTGGGCTCAAATGGTGGTAGCTGCCCTGCCAGAGTGGGCTGTAATTGGCCTTCCATGAGGCATGTATCAGGACCCGTGCCCTCCTCTGCTATGACTACTGGTTTGATAACATGAGTAGCTAAGTTATCCAAATCATTAACCAGCTTGGTTTGCGACCCACCCATCTTTTTTACTTCTGCTGTTAGTTTATCTATTTTCCCAATAAGTGGCTTAATGATAGTCCTAATTTTAATATCTATCATATCCGAGATCCTGTTAAATAGGTAATCGTCAATGATTTGTCTAAACTCTTCTGGGTCTTCGCGCTCCACTTTATTCCCTTTCTGTCTAAATGATGGGGAAGGCTTTTTCCTTCCTGTCTGTTTACCCCCACGTTTAGCTTGTGACTTTCTGCAATTTCTCACTGGCCGGGCAACAGGCAACGAAGGTGAAAGGGCTTCCGCTGCGATATTTTGCTGTTGCTCGGAGTCAGACACTACATTTAATGAAAGGTCAACTAGCAAATCAGAATTTTCTTCATTATTGCTGATGTCTTGGGGATTAGTGTCAAGTATATGAGTCGTGGGATCAGATGGTGGGGTCCCAGACAGTTGTGCATCAGGGGCAGGACTCAGTGGGCACACGTTTGGAGATTGACTCAAGCCTAGAGATTCCCTTCTCTCGTTATTTATTTTCTTAACCACTTGGACTAAAAAAGAGTCTAAAGTATTAAGTGGTTCTGAAGTCACAGGGGCCGCTTTTCTAGGCATATTTATAAAATAGAAAATGCTAACAAGGGTCAAGGATGGCACTCAATAAGTTGGATAATATAATAGAGCTAGGTCACAGTACTAACAAAACTAATAATAAGAAAAACAAGACCATACAGCAATAAACAGTTTCGATTGTTCCGCAAGGTCCTGCTTTAGGTCAGATAGGCAAGGTCTAGACCTTTTTCTGTATCAGTAAGTTCGGTAACAATAAATATCAATGGACCAGGACGTTTTCCTCGTTTAACACAGTACCTTAGCTGGTCCACAATGGGATGTAAGAGAGGTGGCCCAGCCCGGCCTCCTTTGGCCCCTGACGGCCACAGACGGTCCCGCCCTTGTCCCGCCCTTGTCCCGGGCTTCTCCCGGCGCGCTCCCGCTCGCTCCCGCGAAGCGGAAGCTCGAGTTACCTAAATACACCGATGCTGATGGATCATAGGCTGATAGGCGGGGGCGTGGCCAGCGGGGAGAGCAGCCCAGGTGTGGCTAATTGGGCACGCAGGGGCTCCTGGTCACTGGAGTCCCTGCCTTCCTGCTCGCAGCCCCGCCGGCACTAACGCCTACCCCGCGCTCCTCTCAGCAGCTTCCCAAGGTCTGGAGCAAACGCGCTGCGGGACCCGTGAAGCGGGTCCGGCGAGGCGCTAGGTGAATCCTGGAATAGTCCGCTCTGCAGGGCAAGCAGAGTGGCAGCACGAACCAAAAGACCAGGTAAGGGTTCCAAAGTGTCAGCAAGAGGGTCCCAGTAAGCCGAGGGAGAAGCCCGCTTTTAGCTCCGTTGGCGGGGGGCGTGGCCAGCGGGGAGAGCAGCCCAGGTGTGGCTAATTGGGCACGCAGGGGCTCCTGGTCACTGGAGTCCCTGCCTTCCTGCTCGCAGCCCCGCCGGCACTAACGCCTACCCCGCGCTCCTCTCAGCAGCTTCCCAAGGTCTGGAGCAAACGCGCTGTGGGACCCGTGAAGCGGGTCCGGCGAGGCGCTAGGTGAATCCTGGAATAGTCCGCTCTGCAGGGCAAGCAGAGTGGCAGCACGAACCAAAAGACCAGGTAAGGGTTCCAAAGTGTCAGCAAGAGGGTCCCAGTAAGCCGAGGGAGAAGCCCGCTTTTAGCTCCGTTGGCGGGGGGCGTGGCCAGCGGGGAGAGCAGCCCAGGTGTGGCTAATTGGGCACGCAGGGGCTCCTGGTCACTGGAGTCCCTGCCTTCCTGCTCGCAGCCCCGCCGGCACTAACGCCTACCCCGCGCTCCTCTCAGCAGCTTCCCACGGTCTGGAGCAAACGCGCTGCGGGCGAGGCGCTAGGTGAATCCTGGAATAGTCCGCTCTGCAGGGCAAGCAGAGTGGCAGCACGAACCAAAAGACCAGGTAAGGGTTCCAAAGTGTCAGCAAGAGGGTCCCAGTAAGCCGAGGGAGAAGCCCGCTTTTAGCTCCGTTGGCGGGGGGGGTGGCCAGCGGGGAGAGCAGCCCAGGTGTGGCTAATTGGGCACGCAGGGGCTCCTGGTCACTGGAGTCCCTGCCTTCCTGCTCGCAGCCCCGCCGGCACTAACGCCTACCCCGCGCTCCTCTCAGCAGCTTCCCAAGGTCTGGAGCAAACGCGCTGCGGGACCCGTGAAGCGGGTCCGGCGAGGCGCTAGGTGAATCCTGGAATAGTCCGCTCTGCAGGGCAAGTAGAGTGGCAGCACGAACCAAAAGACCAGGTAAGGGTTCCAAAGTGTCAGCAAGAGGGTCGCATGTCAACGCATGTCATTACAATGCATTGCGCTGGGGGCGCTATAGGATAGGGAATAGTTTTAATTTACTATCCAACACCTTCCCTACCATCCACGGGGACTGGAGTTGGAATAGTAAATTAAACTATTCACTATCCAGCCCCCCGCAACGCAAGTCGTAACGACTTGCGTTGTAAAACTTGCGTCATAAAGGCATGCGTTGTAATAGCATGCGTTGTAGCGACATATATCCATTCCAAACCCCCCCCTTCGAATATGGTCTGGTAAGGACATTCCACTGCAGCCTCGGGTGTTTACCCCCCCACACTAGCCTCGTCAGTTCTGACCGGAGTGTTTTAAAGAAATAGCCCCCTAGGTGGAACGGAATATTCAAAAATAGATAGAGCAACTGTGGCAATATCACCATTTTTATTAAGGACGCCCGTCACGCCATGGAAAGAGGAAGTGTAATCCAGCAAGTAACATATTCCGTTATGCGAGTCATCGCCATGCCATAGTTGAGTCGCATCAGCTCGTCTCTATCCCTAGTGAAGCGAATGTCCAAGTAGCGCAAATCGTCATCACACCACTCTAGGGGATAGTCCAGTGGGAAGCACGTTGTTGCAGCTGTTAAGGGGAAAAAAACAGGATTTACTCCAGTGGATTTTGACCCCTGATAGCTCCCAAAAACAATGAATTCCCTAAGGATTGGGTTTAGGTTCTGCTGCGGGTCTCGAATATACAAAGTAATATCATTCTCATATAGAGATAGGAGTATCTGCCTCATATTACATCGTAAAGCTCTATCATTGAGATGTTGCCTCAACTTTGCAGCCAATGGCTTGACTGCAAGCGCAAATAATAAGGGGGACAAAGGGCAACCTTGCAGAGTTCTCCTAGTGATTAGGAACGCTTGGGACACACGCCCTTTTATAAGTACTTTGGCCGTTGGTATGTGATATACCAGCTGAATCCAGGAGCGAAAGAGGGGCAGAAAACCCATGCGCAACATCACTCCAAAGATATAGTCCCATTCAATTGAATCAAAAGCCTTTGTGGCATCTAAAAATACAGCCGCCAAAGGCAAGTCAGGGGAGACATTATTTAAAATTGTGAAAAGGGTCCTCAGATTATGGGAGGTGGCCCTTCTGGGTACAAAGCCAGATTGGTCAAGGAGAATCAGGTTTTCCATCAATAAACTAAGTTGGGTGGCTATGAGCTTAGCCAATATTTTTGCATCACAATTAAGGAGGGACAGTGGTCTATAGGAGTCGCATTGAAGGGGGGATTTTCCAGGTTTCAGCAGCGAGATGGTGAGAGCCTCCCTCATGGAAGGCGGGAGGCATCCAGTTTCTAAGGAGTCCTCGTACACCCCTCGCAGTATGGGGGCAATCTAATCTATATAAGTTTTATAAAACTTGATTGGGATGCCATCAGTACCAGTGGCCTTTTCTGATTGCATATGCATGATGGCTTCTCAGACGGGGCACAGAAATTTCCTCTGCACATCACTCAACCAACCCAGTGCCACATCTTCTAGATAATTCTCCAAGTCCAAACTGCCTGTCCTATTCGTAGTGTAGAGTTGAGCATACTGGGAGGTAAAAGCATTCAGTATGTTTGCAGTGTCTCTGTAGACCACCTCGCCTGGGCCTTCAAGTTACAACACATAATTGGAATAGCGTGGCTTCCTAATCGTGTCCGCTAGCGCCTTGCCCGGTCTCTCCCCCTCGCCATATCGCCGAGCCATCCAGTATCTACCGCCGAATCTCGTTTCTCTCTTTGCCGACTCCATATATTCAGTGAGTGTTTCCCTAAACTTAGCCTGGGTGGAGCTATCCGGACTGCAGGCCAGTGTCTCTTCCAGCACCTTAAGCTCAGTTTCTAACTTACGAAGTGTGTTAGTGATGTCTTTTAGCACTCCAGAACCTTTCGATATGCAGAACCCCCCCAGGGTAACCTTGAATGCTTCCCATATGGTCTCCACACTCTCTACAGAGTCCTTATTTCGTACAAAAAAATCTCCCACTTCCTCCCACAGTTCCTCTTGGAAAACTGCATCTAAAAGGATAGGGACGTGTAATCTCCAATTATTGCGCTGTGGGCCGCAATCCAACGATGACAGTGTGAGTTTGACAGGAGCATGATCCGAGTAAGTACGGGCCAGATGTTGCACCCGAGATATAGCTGGGCCTAGCCCCCTGGACAGAATCAGGTAGTCCAGCCTCGCCCATGTTGCCGCTTGTTCGGTGAAGTGTGTTCCCTCCAACCCATGGGGATGTGTGTGTCTCCATGCATCAATCAACTGAAAAGAAGCTTGTGTGTCCTGCAGGACAGTGCACGCCTCAGTGTAATGATGAGGAGCAGGATGGGACCTGTCAATATTTGGATATAAAAGTCCGGGGCATCTACATTCGGACCATAGCAACAGGCCAGGGTGACCGACTCAGCTCCTAGTCGCCCCCACGCCAGACAGTACCGCCCCTGCTCATCCCAGGCTGCCCCAGCTAGGTTAAACAGTGTCAGTTTTTTTTAAGAGTATGGCTGTGCCCCTCGCATAGGACGAGTAGGATGAAAAAATTCTATGGTCCGCCCCTTTACATGCAAAAATATGACCACTTTGGGGATTAAAGTGCGTCTCTTGCAACATCGCTATATGCACTTGATGCCTGTCCAAATAGGCTAGTATGTGCTGCTTTTTTCTCGGATCACCCAGCCCTCGGATGTACCACGTAACAATATTCAGGTTCCCAAGGTCGGTGTTAGCCGTTGATCAATGTGCCCATCACAAATGTAGTCCATGCCCAGAAACCACAGTGCAGTGTAAATGTGTGTACATATGGAAGTTCTACCCTGCGTGCCGCGTGTGCAGAACGCACCGCACATGCCAACCGCATGCTATTGCAAAGAAAGCCATCCAGCTCAACAATGGTCATACTTAAACGAAACCAATCTCCACTGAAACCCACCCCCACTTACTGAAGCAGCCCCAACTTGCCAGAAATATTCACCCACCCACCCTCCCTTGTCCCCAACAATAACATCATAACCCAAACAGTCACCACTAGAGTCCCGCAGTGACCATCAGTGGGGGAATACCCAAGAGTGGATCCCTCTAGGTGGCAGCACAGGTGCACCTCGCCCGGAAAGTCCACTTCAGATGGAACAGGTGGTCTCTGGGGGGCAGAGGGTGCCCAGTGTGCAGTAGGAGAACAACTGGATAAAGGATATGCGACCCATATAACAGTTCCGACAGCCAAACTGTGAGTTCGATATACTCCGCCTCTCAACAGTGTTTAGCGATGTGAATATTCACTGTGAATCATCTTCCGCTCCCAACAAAGAAGACTGCTGCGACGATCCTGGCGTCCCATTAGTTCTATTCATATGTTTCAAGTGCTTGAGGAATTCTTCCGCCTGCTGTGGTTTAGTGAAGTAGCGTTGCTTGTCTTGGTGGGTGACTCTGAGGTGTGCAGGGTACAGTAGCACATAATCAATCTGCGCCAGTCGTAGTTTGCTTTTAACATCCATGAATGTACGTCTTTCCTCCTGGACTGTGGGAATAAAATCCAGATAAATGGAGAATGTATTGCCATCATAATTCAACTTTTGTCTGCTTCTCGCCACTCGGAGTGCAACGTCCCGATCCCTGTAGTTCAAAAGTCTCGTTACGATGGGACGTGGTGTGCTACCAGGAGGCAAACACGACCCCAGTGACCTTTCCGCACGCTCTATGATAAACTGTTTGGAGAATGACTCAGCTCCAATTGATGACAGTCAGAGCTTCTCCACGTATTCCTCCATCCTCCCTGTGTTTTTGGACTCCGGAATACCTAAAATGCGAATATCATTGTGCCGACTGCGTGCTCCTATTTCCTCATTTTATGCGCTGCAATAAGTTTCATGAATTTATCCATGTGGGCAACTTGCATGGTAACTCGGGTCATCGTGTCTTTGGTGTCTCCTTGATACGGTCTTCATGCCCCTCTGGTTTGTGCGCAATGGCATCCAAGCGCGACGACATTCTGTCTACTTTGTCAACTATGGTGGCGAATCCCTGTCACACCTCCTGGAGTATACTCTGCACATCAGTGCTCTGCACAGTTGCCCGAGCTTGTCTCATCTGTTCCATCCAGAACCTGGTCATCCTGAAGGTTACGGGCACTCCGCTTTGCCGCCTCAAAGTTCAATTTAGGTTGTCGGGTGTCCGGTTTGCCCATGACGCTCCGTGCTTACGAACTGTTAGTCTAACTGCGCCGACGCCACATGCCCGCCACAGAGAAATGATAGTACGCTCACAATGGCCACCGGGAACTAATTGTAGCAGAGTCAGCAGCTCAGAGGGTATATCCCAGCGCACGTCCCTTGTTCACCCAAGCTTAGATAGAGTTCAGCCTCTTCGGAGAACCAGCAACAAGCCATTTGTGATAGACAGGTCTTTTCGTCCCCGATCTCTTACACCGCCACAAAGGGACTCAAGCCAGTACGTTGAGGCCAGAAAGGACAGTGAACTCCACCACAGACACAGCTCCAATCAAACGTAGACAATCATATTCAGGATATTGGCAAAGCAAGTACCAACTCTGTAGCCGGCGCAGTCTGCGGGGAAATCAAAAGGCGTCCTCAAAATTTTCATCACTGTATGTGCCACCACATCCAGCAAGAGCTCCACAGCTCAACAAGAAACAGCGCATATGGGATGGGTGCCCTGCGCCTCCAATTCTCTACCACGCAGAAAAAAGGCCGCCAGCCACACCTGGTCTCAAGATGGCGCCTGACCAGGAGATCCAGGCGCCTGCACACAGACAACAGGGGTGCAGTGACAAAATGTTACAATCCTGCCTACTAACCACGGGGGCTGCCTCAGGGAGAGAAAGAGGTCGCATCCGTGAGCAGTATGTCCTGATAATCACGGTGACAAGGGGGCCCAATCTTCACTCCCAAAGATGTATTTGGAATTCAATGAGGGCAGTGCAGAGCCCGCTGGAGACCCCCAGCGCCCACAGCCCCACCGATGCAGCGTGTATCAGTGCGCTTGTAGCTCAGCGCCGATGCGTCAGGTCAATGGACGGTAGCAATGGCTTGAGTGATGCAGGCCATCCCCCGGCCCCGGAGTTCCCCTCAGGATGGCAATGGCGATGCTCGCCGCACCGCGATGAAGCACTGTGCGGTCTCAGCGCCAAGCTCGTGCCGTTGCACACATACCGCCCCCAGTGTCGGTGCCATATCTCAGTCCGTCTCGAGCAGCGGGGAGGCAGCGTCGCTGGTGAGGCAGCGTCTCCAATGACGCAGCAACAGGGAACGCGGATTAGGCCAGTCGCGTTTCTGCACGATCCGTTCCTCAGGGCCCAGCTGCCTCGTGCAAGGCAACAACCTTGCGTGGTTTTGGTGGCCCCTCTGGGGAGCCACGTCGCTCCGCCCTCACCTAAGGCGGATCTTCTTGCCTCCAGTGACGGAAGCTAGGTAAAACCAATCTCGCTAATTTTCCCAATGAGTCTTCCGTGGGTCTAGCACACCAACCTGCCATAGTGTAGTTCAGCTGTGGGGTCCGAAAGCAGGATAAATGTAAGGATAATCACGCTGAGCTGCAGGAGCCTCACAGTTGTATGGCAATCTTGCATGTGCGCCACCTAGCGCCCCCCTCACACTTATTACTTTATGCACCCCAAAAAACTTTTGCATTCTGTGACGTAACGGGAAACGGCCATTACAACGAAGCTGTTTCCACAAAATCGTTAACCACGCATGCAGTACAACGCATGCGTGGTTACCACGAAAGCCTTTACCACGCATACCTTTACTATGAGGTTTGTAGTAAAGGTAAAGAGTAAAAAAAGGGGGGCTTGGGGGGGGTCTCCCCCCCAAATAAAAACTCACCTGATGTCACGTCGGGTGTTGTATTTAATCAGCGTCATTTAAGAGAAATCGGAAAATAAACTTCCGTTTTCTCTTAACGACGTATGATGTCACCACGCAAACAATCTAGGAAAATGTTATGCGTGGTAAACGAATTCCGTTGTAACGCATGCGTGTTAAAGGCATTCGTTGCAACGGAATTCGTTGTAACGTCATATATTCTGACATAACAGAACAGAGGAGCCACATTTATATTAAACATAAGCTTCAAATCTGATCCCTTCACTCTCCTTTATGATTTCACTACTGACCGTATCTGCTGCTGTGTGCTGGCGAAGTTAAGTATTTTATACTTGTCGTGGAAATATTTATCAATTGATGGTAATTTTATTAGGGTTGAAGGGAGGTAATATTATATGTTGTGATTTTTTGTTCAAGGGTATATTACAACATGTAGTAAAATGGTTCAGTGGAAGAATGTATCCGATGTAGAGATCCTGGTGTAACTTGAAGGTCACATAATGTTTAAAAACCAGTGGATGCACTGGCGCTCATCAGTCTTAGGTCTGTAAAATGTGTGCTAATGGGCTCTGTCTTTGCGGCCCCTGTCAGTATAGTACTGATAATTTTGATGATATAGTTCTCTATCTGCACCCAATTAACATACAAATAATCTTTGTAATTGAATTAATAAGTTTCATACTCATTTTACCGGGCAAAAAATGATGCCCATCTGAATTGATTGAATTTGACATTTGAACTTCAGCTTGTTTGTTGCATTTGTTAATCTAGACAGCAAAGTCAGCTAAAGATTCTGTGGCCTTGGAGCTAATTACTGTATTGTCCTCAGTACGAGACATTAACAGTCGCGGCCCGTGCAGGTAAGAGCGGTGGGGCCGGGTTGGAGGGGGGGGAGGGTTGACAGACAACCATGAGGAAAAATGAAATAAATAATGAATTTTCTCTCCTCGTCGTCTGTCGAAATACACCACCACCACCCGGCCACACAGCCCCACCGCTCTTACCTACATAGGCCGTGGCTGTACATTATTGATGTACAGTGAGATATTTTACAAATAAGGGCCTCATGTAATACTTTTCTTCATGCACAAATTCTTTTTTGGTCGAAATTTTTTTATTATTGAGAAGAAGGAGACTCGTCATGTACACAGCAAGTCGCCTACAACCCTGTGACGGGCCGCAGCGTGATGGAACCAGGAGTCGGAACGCAAGGGTGGAACAGTATGAAATTATGCATGTCCATTAGGTAATGCAGCAAGCCGCCTACAAACTGTACAGGACCGGCCGTGTAGCATGGCATTCATATGTGGTGGGCATAAATTTAGAGCTCCTTCAAATGATAAGGTCAAGTGAACTCGAACGTGAAAGGCTGAACAAAAGAGAACAAATAAGGAAAAAAACGGGGGGGAGAGTACCCCCTATAGTCTTGGAAGAGGAAAGTGAAGAGACAGAATAGTCAAGAAGGAGGAGCAAGTGAGAAATTGAAGAGTAAAAGTGAGGGTAGAGTACGGTATGCAAGCTCCACAAAGAGCGTGACTAGGTAGGCCAGGAGTGGGGGGGGAACAGGACAATGTAATGGTGGTGCCAGGCGAATGGGCAATTAGGTAGCAATGCAGAGAGTATTAATGTTGATGCCAAAGGGATGTGTCAGAATTGGGAGGGTACACAGCATCTTCAAAAAGGCACAAGGCCAGGAGTTTTGGGGGTTGAAGACAAGCATGTTGCAGCTTGCAAAAATGAGTGATTAGCGGTTGCCAGAGTTTGGTGAAATGGGCATCTCGGGACTGTAGGCACGCAGTGAGCAGCTCCATCACCATAGTATGCCACAGACGGGTGAACCAAACAGTGACGGGGGGTCTCAGCTTTTTTCCAGTATAAGGCTATAAGTTGTTTAGCCACCCCCAGCATATGAAGGCAGATATGCCAATCGCTACGTGTCAGTGCGCGCAAATTGTCTGGCTTGATACCCAATAGGACAGTGGCTGGAGTTTCAGGCAGGGGGAAACCAAGAACCAATTTGATGTGGCTAAAGATCTCTTTCCAGTATGTGGCCAGAAGCAGGCAGGTCCACCAAACGTGAAGGAAGTCTCCGGGGGAGTTCGAGCATCGCCAGCAAAGAGGAGAGGATGCAGGGAACATTTTGTGTAGTCTGTGAGGGTTCCAGTACCATTGGGTCATAACCTTGTACATGGTTTCCTGCTGGGAAATGCATCGGTAGACTTTCGGGATGTCGTGCCAGAGGTGGTCCCATTGCGCAGGTGTAATGTCCACGGACAGGTAAGATTGCCATTTGGTGTGGTAGGGATGTCTGATGATCGTGATACGTATGAGATATGAGGCTTTTGGAGTTATCAAAAGAGCGGAACAGCCGCTCAAAAAAAGTAAAAGCACCTGTGGCCGCTTGTGACGAAGACGCGGTGTGTACCCAGTGCCGAAGTTGCAGGTATTGTAGTCTAGCCCCCTCCGAAAGGTGGAACTCCTGTTTGCAATGTTCAAAAGATTTAAAAGTGTCTCCTCTGAAGAGGTCCATTCAGAGAATACAGGAGGGTGTAGTGCGGGTGGAAAGTGGGAGTTGCCTGTAATGGGAGTGTGGGGGGACGGAAAGGAGCTGTGGCCTTTGAGTACAGCTACCTTGTCCCAGATGTCAAGGACAGTTTTAGTGGGGAGAGCTATATACGCGCTTCGGGATCGTGAGGCCCAGGGTTGCCATGAGAGATCCCATATACAGCTTCCAGTCACCACCCTATCCATATGGAACCACGCCTTCTCACTCTCCCGTGCCGTCCATTCCGATATGAAGCGAAGATGCGAGGCCCAGTAATATTCTACCAAGTTGGGGCATGCCAGGCTACCTCTGTTCCGAGGCAGCATTAGAATTTTATTAGAAAAACGCGGTCGACGTCCCCCCAAATGAACCTGGTGATCTCTTGTTGCAGTCTTTGAATCTGATGTTGTGGAATAGGAGTGGGTAGCGATTGGAATGAATACAGAATTTTTGGCAGTATGGACATTTTAATTGCAGGCCCAGCCTGAGAGGGAAAGAGGCTTCCAGGTTCTCAAATCCTCCAGTACATTCCGTTTACATTCCTGGCAATTGGTTTGTGACCAAGTGGCAAGGGTAGGGGTTAAAGTAATAGAATGGGGGGCCCATTTATTGGGTTTTAAGAATCTGTAGCGCTGGGAGTTCCTCTGCCAGAATAGTGAGATTCAGGGCCTAGGACTTGTCGAGATTAATCTTTAGGCCCGATGCCTGCTCGAACAAACACAGGAGATTAAAGAGGGCGGGCAGGGACGCGTGCAGGCGAGTCAACATGAGGAGAAGGTCATCGGCAAACAGGGTTACTATATGTTGCTGGCCTCCAAGGCAAGCGCTGTGAATGTCGGGCGCTTGACTAATCATAATGGCGAGGGGTTCCACTTCGAGGACGAACAGGAGGGGAGATAAAGGACATCCTTGATGCTTTCTTCTATATATCAAAATGGGGCTTGTAAGTTGGCCATTGATCCGGACCTGGGTTATCGGGGTGAGTCAGGGAGCCATGATATGGGCTATCATCAGGGGGCCTAGCCCTATTTTGCAAAAGACCGCCCGGAGAAATGTCCAATCCACCTGGTCGAACCATTTCTCCTCGTTGAGTGACAGTAAGCAAGCAGGTATGTTCCAATGATATGCCTTCCCAACAAGGTGAGCGATTCGTCTCACATTGTCCGCCCCCTGTCGATGACGAATAGAGCCAACCTGGTCGGGGTCTATAAGACCCAGAAGGTGTGGATCAAGGCGCTTGGCTAGAATTTTAGTGTAGATTTTAAGGTCTGTGTTGAGAAGTAAAATGAGGCGAAAGGAGGAGCAGAGTGTAGGGTCTTTGCCCATTTTAAGAATAAGGGTGATTTCGGCCAAACCCATGGAGGAGGATGGAACTGCCTTGTCCGTAAAGGAATTGAAAAGCCGGAGAAGATAAGGCTGGAGCTGCGGGAGAAAGATGCGATAAAAAGAAAGTGGTAACCCGTCCGGTCCCGGTGACTTCCCAAGCGGAAGATCTTTCGCTCTCAAAGATCTTCCGCCAGTGAGCACATCCTGGGATAGTGGTTCTTCGAGCAGCTGCATATGATACTGGTTTATCGGGACCAGGTGCCATTATCTAGGACTGCCTGAATCCTATCCGGTGGGGGGGGGGGTCTCTTTGGCATAAAGGTGTGGAAAGCTCTAAGTTTGGTGGCACGAGTACCATCAGTGCATTTAACATTGTCTATATGAGCTTTGGTGACTCTCGTCCGTAATCGCCTGGCGAGGACGGTGCCTACTTTGTTCCCTCCTTTCAAAGTAACACTGCTTTAAGGCCAGGAGAGCTCGCTCAGCCTTATTGGTGCGGTGTGCACGAAGCTGACCTCTAAGCATGGCTAGACGTCGTTTATGAATAGCCCACGGATGTTCCTGATTGAGTTTCTCCAGTGCCTTCATATTTCGGGGAAGGGTATTTTTGAAAAGACGGGACTCTCGGGCCCGAGCAATTGCTATAGACGTACTATGTCTGTGAATGGTGGCCGTTAAGGCGTCCCACACCACGAGAAAAGAGGTCTCAGGTAAGTCGTTCACATCAAAGTAAGAGCCAATGGCGGCTCGAAGTTCCGCAACATCAACCGGATCCTGGAGGACATGACGAGGGAGCTGCCAGAGCGGTGGACGGCTTGCATGGGCGGACAGATCTTGCAAGAGAAGTTCTACATGTGCATGGTCAGAGACCAAGATGTCTGACATAGAGGCCGAGAACGTGCCACCAATCAGGGAGTGCGAGATAAAAAAATAGTCAATGCGCGAGTAAGAACGATGGACATGTGAATAATATGAATAGTCGCGTACATAGGGAGAGTGATACCGCCAAGCATCTATTAAGCGGAAGTCTGTCAATTGTTTTTTCAAAGTGGAAGACATGGCCCTCGCCCCATGAAAGGAGCCATCGCTGCAATCCATGCTAGCGTCCCACACCAAGTTAAACTCACCCCCTATAATGAGAGAGGAATCCGTGCATGACACTCATTCCCGTAATGTCTCCCGAAGATAGAGGTCCTGTGCCTGATTGGGAGCGTAAATGTTACAGAGAATGATGGTCCTACAACCAATTCTGACCGCCACTTTAAGAAACCTGCCATCAGGGCTGCGAATCACTTTGGAGTCCCCCTGCTGAATGCCAGCCCTACAGAGTATTGCCTCACCCGCAGCTTTGGAGGGGGCCGGCGCCCAGATTTGGAGCGGGTATCGGGAATGAGCCATACAGGCTACATCTGCCTTGACCAGGGGAGTCTCCTGAAGGAAAATTATATCAGGGTTTAGATGCAAAGATATAGCACCATATCTGCCACCGCTTATTAGGAGATTTAAGCCCCTTCACATTAAGGGGCAGGAATTTCAAGCAAGGAGTGTTTGTCATGACTAGCCTGGGGTAAGGCCAAGCGCAGACAGCAGTGGGGAGGAGGTTGTGAGGTGGGGGAAGGGAGAGTAGGGGGAAGCCTTCCTAGTGCATGGAGAAGTAGTCCTGTGTTAAAAAGTGCCAGCCTCCCTTTAGTGAGAACGAAGAGAAAGGAAGGAAAGAACATGAGAATAGAGCACAGAGGAACAAAAAAATGAACCAGTGTTGGCCAATAGGGCCGTAGAGTCCTGTTCCACACAGGGGATAGGCTAGGCTCAACGGCACAAGATATCCAGGAGAAGTCATTCTCCAAGGAGCAGGCAAGGGGGTAGATCTACAGACAAGGATTAATCTCCGGGGGAGCGCTCCGAGGCCGCCACCATGGTGCTTACAAGGTGGGGGAGAACTCAGCGGAGAGGGCATGAGGCCCACTCGGCCATTGTGAGAGTCCATTGAAGATGTCGGAAGAGGTATTGCGCCCAAAGACAGGTAACAGCACGTTAAGGCATTGTCGGTCGAGAACTGGAAGTGGAGCAGCCCTCCTCCATTGAGCGGATGTGCTGTATGATGTCATGTCGGGCTTGCGAGGAGGCCTGGTCATCGAGTGAGACAAAGGGCCGGGGCGTCGTATCTGTGTCCTTTTCGATTTCGCTGGGTCCCGTTTCAGTGGAGGCAATCTGGTAGTGCTAGGGGGTGGCATGGGGGGAGATGGAGAAATTGCGCTGCCTCCTGGAAGGATCGCAGCAACCCGGCATTTGGACTCCCAGTGAAAAATAAGAGCAAACGGGTGGCCCCACTGGTACTGGATACCCAGACTACGCAACTTGTCTGTGATGGGCTTGAGGTCCCTGCGTTGCCGTAGCGTGGTGGGAGCAAGGTCCTGAAAGAGCTGGATTGTGGTGCCATTGCAGTTAAGCTCTGGTTTGGAGCATGCTGCTTTAAGGATTGCCTCTTTTTTGGTAAAAACATGGACCTGTGTCAGAATGTCAGGTATAAGGCCAGGGCGGCCAGGACGTTCAGGAGGGCCCGAGATACGGTGAGCATGATCAAGTGCTGGGGGGGGAGAGATCTTCAATAGAAACAAAAGGAGGAGTACCACTAAGTGGAATCAGAGATTCCTAATGGGGTGTGTGGTTAAACAAAAGGAAGGAATTCTCCTTTTGTTAAAAACCCCTCACTCACCACCTAGTGGTGACATGCTTCATCATCGGGGTCCACCCTAATGACCTAGTGCCATCAGGGTGTGCTACAACACCTGATTACAGTGGAGCAGGTTGTGAGTGAAGGTGCATGAACAAAAAGGTGTGTTAAAAGGTGCCCGTGTATCTCTATGTGTAGCAGGGCAGCGGACAGAAGTAGGTTATCGGCCAGGAGCCTCCCATCAAAACTAATACGTTTCATACAGAGGAAATCCTTCCCCTGCCCTACGATGTCTATAAATACCCCAATGAGAGTATTTTGATCTGCTTTTTCTATGCCTACCCATTGCGGTACAAGCTGACACCATAGGCATATTTTTGCCTCTTTGGTTCCAGGGGGTAGGATTGGGTGCGTCTTTTAGGGGGTGCAGACCGTCCACTTCCCTGGATTTTGGTCCTGAAGAAAACCTGGTTAAATATTACCTTCATGGTTGAAACATTTGACCAGATACACATAGAGATACACAGGCTCATAATCACCCTCACATTATCTCGCCATTGTTTTTAACATTGTCCAGTTGCTTGAAAATAAAGTTTTATTTCTCCCAAGTTAAACCAGGACAATTTTTAACACACCTTTTTGTTCATGCACCTTCACTCACAACCTGCTCCACTGTAATCAGGTGTTGTAGCACACCCTGATGGCGCTAGGTCATTAGGGTGGACCCCGATGATGAAGCATGTCACCACTAGGTGGTGAGTGAGGGGTTTTTAACAAAAGGAGAATTCCTTCCTTTTGTTCAACCACACACCCCATTAGGAATCTCTGATTCCACTTGGTGGTACTCCTCCTTTTGTTTCTATTGATAATTACCCAGGGGTACAGGAGTACTCCCCGTTCACTGAATGTGAACAGAATCCCTTGCTCTCTCCCTTGTTAGTTCACGGGGAGAGATCTTCACCTCCTTGTATGTCTTGGAGCAGGTCAGCGACAAAGGTAATGATGTCTGTTCCTTCAGCGCCAATGGGGACCCTGCGGAGGAGTAAGTAGTTCAGGTTCAGAGGTCCCCCCTGCCGATGAGGACATTTTGCCAGTACTAGTGGAGGCAGGCTTGTTCCAAAGCGCAGCAACAGGGTTGTCCTTCAGAGAAACAGCCGTGTCTTTTATTGATTTGGTGCGAGTCATGGCACCGTAGGGCCCCGCGCCACAAGACCCAAGACAAGCAACCAAAGGGGTGAGCAGATAGCATCAAGGAGCTTTGTGGGTCTCTCTTATGAGGAAAAGACATCATAGTGCAGGCATGCAACGGAAGATATCCAGAATCCAGGTGGAGGGGAGGAGGCAAGCGGGGATTGAAGAGCACGGGTGGCAGCCTATATAAGCCTCATCGCCAGGCGCTGCAGCTACCTCAGGCCGTCCCCGCTGGGCAGTGCCCCCCCCCCCCCGGGCGACGACGCCAAAGGGCCACAGATCCAAGCATGGTGTTTCCCCACTGGGCGAAGCAGGAGGGCCGGGCAGGTGATTCTCTCACAGGGGGATCCGCCAGCCACAGAGCCCCCGGCGCAGGATGGCAACGCTTACCCGGTGAGAAAGCCGCAGGGAGGCGGTATTTCTAAGATGGCCACCGTAAAAGGTCAAACCAGGGGGCCAAGAAGGGCCAGGTCCAGCATCGCAGCAGGCAGGCGGGAATCTGAGGGCCCAGATGAGGCACAGGACACCCCCACGACAGGGAGTACAGGGGTATGGATCAAGCGCTGCTCCCGCCCCGCAGTGCCGCCAGAGGATCAGGCCACGAACGCCAGCCAGTGGCTGTAATCCCCAGCAGGGTTCAGGGGCATAGGAGCGCCAACACCCAGAGGGTGGCACCCGGCGGGATGAGGGGGCGGGTGAGAAGGATCACTGACAATAATGCTGGCAAGCAGAAGATGTAGTCAGCATGCCCGTTCACAAGTAGGAATGGCCATCACCGCCACACCGCTCTCCCAAGGGCAGGGCACCCCCGCTGGGTTTGCAGAGTACAGGGGAACAGGCCTTCAGCAAGCTTGTTCAGTCCAAGAGGGCGCAGGGTCCGCTCAAGTGAGACCGATGGGGGTTGGGGGGGCGGCACACTCACCGGATCCGGCAGGCCACTGGGTACAGGCGTTGTTGCAGTCCAGCGAGGGTTGAGCCCCCCCCGAATGTAGGGCCCTCCAATCCACCAGCAGGGTTCACCGCAAGCCAGGCGGGGGCTCTCCCACACCCCCAGGCGCAGGCCACGGCACAGCCGGTGAACAGCCAGTCTTCCCAGACGTAGCGTGCCTCCGATCGCCGTCGAGAAACATCACAGGCCGCCAAGGTCCCCCTCCAGCCTCGAAGGAACCTAGTGGCTTAGCCGAGTTGCAGGAGCTGTGAAGGCTGCAGGCCGCTCAGTGTTCACGGACACGACTGTAAGGCCCAAGATTGTGAAAGCCTACCTCGCGCTGTAGAGACCCTCCGCCAAGTGGCAGCACCCCGGACATACCGGCCATACCGGCCATCCGCTCTGCAAGTCGGGACCCCGAAGATGACATCCAGCGGGCCAAAGTGATGAGCAGGAGCCCCGGCAGCTCCCGGTGGCAAAAAGAGCTCAGGGCCTGACGTGGACAAAATCTCAGCCGCCGGAGCTCGATCGCCACGGAAAGTGAAGGCCCGTGTCCGCACCTCAACACAACAGCCCAGAAAGGTGCCCTCTCACCAGGAAGTGCCCCGTCTGCTCCACTGACCAAGTATGTGGGGCAGGTTCGACGCTGTGGCTCCTGGTGCTTTAATGACTAAAGAAGGCAGCGGCCGGTCGGAGCTCTCAACGGGTGCGTCTCACCTCATCCTCAGCAAAACCACGCCCCCACAAATTCTTTTTAACAGTGGCATGACAAGTTGTTTCCAACTTGAAAACAGTAGGCAATTAAACATTGGCAGTAGAACATGTAGATAAGCCACGGAGTAGAACTTCTTTTTGAGCGTAGAGATTAATAGAAGGTGTAGGGTGGTTTCAACCTGTTGCTCACCTGGAGGAGAGGTCAGTAGAGGTCACTGAGATGATGTTTTGCACAGTATTGAGATGAGAACCTTCATGGAAGGTATCTTTGAATGGAGTGAGAGTGAAGCCCGGGAGCGTATTCATCTGGGACCAGGTAAGTACTAGTACAAATGCAACATAGAAAAAATCATAGTTTAGAATCATGATTTTAAAACAATTTACATCATTAAGAGTATGAAAATGAAGGGCCTTGTTTACAGTTTGGTGGACGTGATACTAGGTCAACATATGACAGATATCCTGTATGCCGTATTACAAGTGCCATAGGGTAAAACACACTTGCAATAATACGGGAACGGGTCATCCGCCACGTATGCGATGGAGTATCCCATCTGTCAAAATCTAAATAAGTCGAACAGTTTGAAAGCTGAAGTGATACTGTTATAAGTTTCATGTTCGAGGATGTACTTAAATCTAACTAGTTATTGTTTTTTACCTGTGCACCAAGAATTTAGAAGCACTAAGCTGTTATATAGAGCGGCGATAATGGCCTTGATAATATACAATTCGAATTTCAATCGATGCCCAGGTTAGATGTGTGCAGTGTAAAAAACTTTTTGGCATATTATCAACACAATGGGAGGGAGAAATGGCAGGAAAACAATAAAACACAATGATTATAAAAACCCATATCCTTTCATAGGTATCATGGTGATCACTTTAAAAACACTTGAAAAAACAACATAAGTATAAATCAATAATACTCAAAAAGTCAAAAACATTCATATGCAACATACAACAGATAAGTTAAAAATATATCATCACAGTGGCAATGTGTATTATTCGACGCGCGTTTCGGCGTTTATGAGGAACGCCTTCTTCAGGAGCCACAAATATTATCTGAAAAACATATTAAAATTATAATCAGAAAGATATCCACAAACATGCATCATAATTTTAATCAATGGACCATAATTTTTACTCAACGGTCACATTCAAAATGGTACATTCCAATATGCTAATCAAATCTGTAAATAGTTCATTTCCAAAAGAGATACATAGTGTCTTAGTGCCAAATACTCCCTGCTTGTGCAACTGATGAATACAGCTGAGACAAGCTACAGACTAACATTATTTAACATTTGAGCAGCAAACATGCCATCTAATGTGAAACCCATCCAAGACCCAAAGATAAGGACCAAGGTGGAGTTGGGGAAATAAAATAAAATGAAAACGGGGAGGGAGGGGGCCGGGTATTGGATAGGGGCAAAGGGTTTATTTATGGAGGTTCTTATTGGATTTCTGGCAGCCATACTGGATGGTAAGCTCAACCTCAGGACTATGTTCTATATAATCTTCAATAATAAATGAATCAAACCTGTGGTGGTATTATCTTGCTAATTTATTCGAGGGTAATTCAAAACATTATTTTTAATGAAACAAGAAGAAAAAGAAAGAAAGTGGTTGGATCTAACCTTTGAACTTTCTATCTGTTATATTTAGGATGGATTACATATCTCTGATACAGGCAAGGTCCAATGATACGGTTGCAAGTCCCAAATCGATATAACGGACTGAAATGCTGAATAACCTGTGTTTCAACTAGTTCTTACCAAAATAATTGATCGTCTAATCGCCTCACAGTGCACCTTTAAAAATAGAACGCTAGTATATGCTTTCAACCAAGTTGCTCGACATTCTTAAGGGTTGTGTTTCAAACTACCAGATCTGTAAAATGGAAGAAAGGTGATATTCAGAAAGGAAATATCAGACACGACATCCTGTAGTTACTATGATGCTTCATTCATAAAAAATGTCACAGGAGCATTCAGAGATGGCAGTTTCCATAGACAGTATCTAAATGTACAGCCATAGATTCACAATGCTTGCTAGCATCTGTGTAATGTGGGAATCTATTGTGCTAACAAGAGCCCAGTCGATAAATCTTGCTCAAGGGGCCCGGTCCTAATAAACACTAGCCAGATGTAAATGACAGGAAACGGTTGTAAAACACTAAAGGGTTCACTTTCACACCGACATTCCAGGGTGTCTCAAATGGGGCTGAAAATTATGGCAGACAACACCAGAGATCGTTGATCGTAACTGCCTCAAGTAGAGTCGAATCATTTAATGTCGCTTACACCAAAAACTACTTAGTTGTCAAGTGAAATGCAAATACTAAAGCACTTAATAAACGAACAAATTGTCTTACCAGGAACAGAATGAAATAACTGTTGCTGTATTAGAGGGCGAGTTTGGAGCTTGCCGTCGTAGTCAAGCTCTACAAGGTATGTCACCACGTCACAGTTATATTTCTGTAAATAAAGTAAACCCCAAATGAAGAAAATAACAATCCAATAGTAGCTGAAATCGGATAATCTGGCATCTGCAGATCTACAATATTATCTTACCGGGAGCGAAGTAGCTGTCGATAGGAAACATTCTTATGGTGACGCGGGAGTGATTGAAGTTAGCCGTTACGATGTACGCATGAAAAGATATATCACACGCCACGTCAGTACTATTCAAGTCGAAGATGGAGAATAAAAAAGATAAAAAAGCCGATTAGTTTGTAAATAATCGGTATATCTCGTCACATTTAGACAAAGGGGGAGTCGATTTTAATTTTAAGCCGGAAAAAGGGCCTCTTACCGCCGGGAAGATATTCCGGTCTGTGTATAAAATCCTGGGGAGCCGCGGAATGTTTCTCTGCTGGCGTCCCGCAGCCGTTGTAAAAATCAACTGACCCGAAGTTTTGCCGCCCATCGGTTTATATAACGTTCAATCAGATGGGCGCAAGCAACGCTCCGACGTTCAAAGCAAAGGCCAAACAGGCGGTCACTCTGCAGGCCAATGGATGCGATAATCAAATGAAAAAACAAGGACGCCAAGTGGACGTACCTAATAGGAAATGTTGTTTTAAACTGGAAAGACGCCTCTAGAGCCGAACTACTTTCGGCAATAGAGGAGTACAATTTGACGCGATATAAAAAGAATTGACACGAAGGGACAAAGCATGTCACGTGAATGAGGATAATGCATATCATACGATGTAGAGAATCTTACCAAAAATATAAGGAATTTTTAAGATATCTTACTTGAGATTAAAATTAATGTTCAAAAATGTCCAACAATGACAAGTATTGAACCGTGTAAATATATCAAATACAATACACCAAGTACAATGCACCTTAGAAATTAAAATAATAATACTAATTATGGGGTAGAATCGTAAAAATGAAAAATAAATCAAGTCTAGGCGAATCACAGCCCAACAAAAGCAATCAACTTCGTAGGGACCAGAGAAGAGAACCACAAAAGGATGTGACTGGTAAAACCAGAGATATGGTATTCACTATCACGCCGTAACACCCTATACTAAAGGGGAAGCAGATAAGTGATGTCAAAAAATCAATCAAAAGGGCGTTCACATATTAGGCCAAAAATAAACCAACTGATAAAAACTCTGTTTAGAATAGCCAATTGGAACAAAGTAGCGTATTTATTGTATGGCGTTCTCCCAAGGAGTCTCACTATTTAATCCCCTTCTGTGCGTGTCCAGAACAAAAATCCAATAGACCTCTCTTTTTTTCCTGATGGAACATCCACCTTTATTGTCCGATATTCTTATCTTCTCTAAAATGCGCCACTGGAACTCATCCAGTTTGTGGTTCTTGTCCAGGAAGTGTTTCACTAGGGGTGCATTCAATTTTTTTGTTTTTATCGCCGATCTATGCTCAGTTAGGCGCGTTTGAATCGACCTACAAGTTTCGCCGACGTAGCCTAAGCCACAAGGGCAATTGATGAAATAGACCACATTAGTGGTTTTACAATTCCATAGACCAGTTGTCTTAGCTGTGAAGCCATTGTGAGTGAATGTCTCACCACTTAGAATGTTTTTGCACGATTTACAGGAGGAACAGGGGACTGTTCCTTGGACTGGAAGGCTCGTTGATAGAGATCGTTGCAACAAGTTAGTATCAGAGCGTTTGGGATTGAATTTGGAGTGAACCAGCTTATCTTTAAGGTTTCTGTTCCTCCTATGCGCAAATAGGGGTTTTGGTAATGCAGATTCTGATGAGGGATTGCAATTCAAAATATGCCAATTGGCATTGATGATTTGCCTAACCCGTTCATTCATTGTTGAATGGGTAGTTACACAAACCAGTTGATTTTTCGCAGGTTGCTCTTTGGGCTAAAAGGGCATCTCGATCAAAAAAACGTGCCCGCTTGTAGGAATTCCTTACTAATCTGTGCGGGTATCCACGCTCCAAGAACTTATTGCGCATTATTGCTGCTTGTTTGTCATAATCAGACAGATTAGTACAGTTCCTGCGAACTCTTAAAAACTGGGAAAAGGGAATGCTTTCACGCTGACACTTGGGATGGAAACTACTGAAATGTAGTAAAGTGTTGCGTGCTGTAGTTTTCACAAATAGATCCACTTCTAGTTTGGTGTTATTTACTCTGATTAACAAATCCAAGAATTCTACCTGTTTCTCATTGTATTGAGCAGTAAATTTGAGATTACTGTCAGTCAAATTGATCCACTCCAGGAACTCCAAAAGGGAGTCTTTCCCATTGGTCCAGATAAAAAAGATGTCATCTATGTATCTGGACCAATGGGAAATGGATTCGTAGAAGGGTGCCACCTCATTGTCTATGTATCTCTCCTCGAAGCGGGACACATAGATATTGGCTATAGATGGAGCCACCGAAGCTCCCATGCTAACTCCCCTCAGTTGACGATAGAGGTCCTCTCCAAATTCAAAGATGTTTTCTGTTAAAACAATGAACAAACAATCTATAAGAATTTTTTTTGGACATGTGATTTGATGTTTATCTATGAACCAATCTGTAGCTCTAATAGCCTCATCCAATGGGATGTTGCTATAGAGAGATTCAATGTCCATGGTTACTAGTATATCTCTTCCTGGTACAATTTCTAGATTTTCCACTAGATTGATCATGTGACAGGTATCTTTTACATGCGATTTGATCATTGGAATATGAGGTCTTAAAAAATGGTCTACAAACTTGGAGAGGGGTTCTGTGGGAGTGCCAATAGTGGACACAATTGGTCTATATGGGGGATTATCAAGATTCTTGTGCATTTTGGGGAGTCCATAAATGCACGCAGTTTTATTTTTGTTGCTGTTCAAGAAGTCATAATCTTTAGTGGTAATGTCACCATTCAATAGAGCATCATTGGTGAGTGTATTGATCTTTTTAATGGTGTTATTGATAGGGTTCAAATTTATTTTTAGGTATGTGGAACTGTCATTGATCATCATGGTCATATTTTTCTCATAGTCTGTGGAGTTGATTACCACTATGCCTCCTCCCTTGTCTGCTCCTTTAATTGTCAGTTTTTTATTTTCAGAAAGTTCTTTAAGGGCTAATGATTCACTTCTGTTCAGATTGTACATTGGTTTTGGAATGAATTTGAGGGTCCTTTCTAGTTTTTTAATAACCACCAATTCGAAGGCCGCTACTTCTGGACCAAGTTGATCTAATCCTGGGGTAAAGGAAGAGGGTAATGCTATTTCATTCAAACTTTGTTTAGTTGTATCATATATATTATCATCTTTGTCCTGAAAGAACTTCTTTAATCGAATTTTTCTGAAAAATGATACAACATCCTTATACAGTTCAAATGTATTGACATATGTGTGAGGTACAAAGGAGAGACCCTTAGAGAGCAAATCTTTACTATGACTGTCTAAGTCAACTGTGGACAGATTAAAAATTGGAATTACATTCCTTGCCCCCAGTATTGCCTGTTTCGGGTTTCCCTTATGAACTGGGGTTCCTGTTGCTGATGTTGTGGCTGCTGATGTTGTTGGTGCTGATGTTGGTTCATTTGGAAATTCCCTCGGGACTGTCAAAAATCATAGTTTAGAATCATGATTTTAAAACAATTTACATCATTAAGAGTATGAAAATGAAGGGCCTTGATTCCAGTTTGGTGGACGTGATACTAGGTCAACATATGACAGATATCCTGTATGCCGTATTACAAGTGCCATAGGGTAAAACACACTTGCAATAATACGGGAACGGGTCATCCGCCACGTATGCGATGGAGTATCCCATCTGTCAAAATCTAAATAAGTCGAACAGTTTGAAAGCTGAAGTGATACTGTTATAAGTTTCATGTTCGAGGATGTACTTAAATCTAACTAGTTATTGTTTTTTACCTGTGCACCAAGAATTTAGAAGCACTAAGCTGTTATATAGAGCGGCGATAATGGCCTTGATAATATACAATTCGAATTTCAATCGATGCCCAGATTAGATGTGTGAACATCTAACCTGGGCTTACTCAGACTCGGATATACGTAGCATCCTTAAGTCGATAGAAAAATCCCTGCAGAGTGGCATCACCTCTCTGGGCACAAAAATGGATGCCCTTACATAGAAGAATGGACAGAATGGCTGACCGCCTCGACAAACACACTGAAAGGCTGGATATGTCTGAGAGGTAATTAACTGAGGTTGAGGAGGCACATACCGCCTTAGATGCGGACCACAAACAACGCGGAAAGGTGCTACGAGTCTTACAGGACAAAATAGAGGATTTGGAGGCGCGTTCTCGTCTGTGCAACCTGAGAATCACTGGCCTTTGACACCATATCCCACCAAACCCTCAAGGTGTTACACAGAAATGGTGTCCGCGGAAAAGCGCTTGACTGGATCCGATCCTTCCTGGCGGAACGGTCCTTCCAAATAACTTCCTCACTGGCCTGCTCCGACACCTTCAAGGCCCCCCACGGCGTGCCACAGGGATCTATACTGAGTCCCCTGTTTTTTAACCTTTATCTCCGACCCCTAGCGGACTTAGCCGAAAAATCTGGGCTTACCCTCATGACCTACGCCGACGATTCCCAAATTATTTTCTCCCTATCTGAATCCTGTCCGACATCCCCTTCTCTCCTCAAATCAGGGCTACAAAACATCCTTAATTGAATGACAAAAAACCAATTAAAGCTCAATGGAGACAAGACAGAGATTCTCCTCTTAGGAAAAGGTCAAGATCTTTGGAATCCTTCACACTGGCCAAACCAGATGGGCAACTTTCCTACCCCAGTGACTCAAGTTCGTAATCTAGGAGTCATCTTGGATAGCTCCCTCTCCATGAGCCAACAGGCCAACAAAGTTGTTGGCCTTTGCCTTACCATCATCAAATGGCTGAGGAAAATTATTTGGATGCTGCCCTCTTCCACGCAAAAGACCGTAGTCAATGCCCTCATTACATCACGGCTTGACTACGGCAACATTCTGTACCTTGGCTCAAACAAAGCAGTAGTCAGTCGACTACAACTTATCCAGAACGCTGCAGTTCGGCTACTGCACAAAATCCCCAAAAATACGGGAGTCTCGAGCTACCGTCGCGAACTCCACTGGCTCAGGATTGAATGCAGAATCCGTTTCAAAGCCCTGAACTATATGTTCAGAATCAAGGCAGGTGCAGCTCCCAAATACCTCCTAGCTCTGGCTCACCCCTATACTCCCAAGCGTAATCTTTGTTCGCAATCTGCTGCCAACTTCTGTGTACCAAGATTTAAACTGGCAAAAATGGGAGGCAGATCCTTCGCCCACCTTGGACCATCCCTCTGGAACACACTCCCTCCCTTCATTCGAAAGGAGGAAAATCATGTCAAGTTCAGAAAGCACGTTAAGACCTGGCTATTCTAACAATAACTTCAATAGCCTGAAATCTCTCTTGACATCCTTATGCTGTGTCTCGGCGCCGGGAAACCCTCTCTGGGTAGCTGTTGCGCTTTACAAATGGAAAAAATTAAATAAATAAATAAATTGCGAAGAGGCTGTTGGTGTCACTATTGGGAGAAGGTGTCTTCTCTGCGATGTTTGTGGTGGAGAGGGCGCACAGATCCCTGGGCCCTAGACCCCCTATGGGTGCCCCTCCACGGCCGATCATTGCGAAGCTGCTTAACTATCCCGACCGGGATGCTGCGCTCCGTGTAGCCAGGGAGAAGAAAGTCTTGAGAAACAAAGGTTCAGAGTTGTCACTATACCCGGACTTCACCGCACAAGTTCAGGAGGCCCACAGACATTTTGTCCCACTTAAGAAGCAGCTTCACGACCTGGGTGTTGATTATGCCATGCTGTACCCGGTGAAACTACGTGTCAATAGACAAGGGCGGCCGCACATCTTTACTGACCCCAAGGCATTACAGCAGGCAATCAAGAGTTGGTCAAAGGAACAGCGGGAGAGTCCGGAGAGACGGCTAATGGATGAAGCAGCAGGAGGCTCTCTGGACGACCAGGACTGATGCGGAGAGATGATGGTCACAAGGGAAGTAAGATGTCAAGGAGGGGAGGGGAGGGGGCGGGGGATGGGGTTTGAGGTATGGCCTGATCGCATACAATGGGAACCGCGACAATGTAGAGTCCAGAGGGCGTCATTGTACTATTATTGCAGGAGCTGCGGAACAGTGTTAATTGGATTGCGCTGGGAGCAGGTTTGGTCTGGTATGGCAAGAGTTAACACCACGGCGCATGGAACCGGCAGGCCTAACATTAACTCACGGGGTGGGTAGTGGACAGAAGGTGCAGAGACTGGGGCGACTCACCCACAGGTGGAATATGTTTACTGGTAAATGCTGCAAACTTGCTGATGACGCACGTGAGTCAGGGCTAGGAAAAGTTGATATTGTTGATCGACGGAGTTTGACACGAGGTGCCACCTCCGCCCACGAGTGCCTGGCACTGCTGTTGTATCTTGGGAGGAACTAAGGGAGGGAGGGGGGAGGGGATGAGGGGGTGCATTTTGGGAATGCATGCGACCATGTTGGGGGAGGTCTGCTGTGGGAGGTGGGAGGATGGGGGGGGTGTTGTTAAAAGTGGGTATCTCGGGGTTGGTTTTTGTTTATGCCTAGAGTACACTGTACACAAGCACACAGCGAGCCTGACCACACAATGAGTGTTGACACTGGAAATGATGGCACTTAATATACAAAATACCAGTGGTCCGGTAAGCGGTATACGAGCAGTGTCCTGGAATGTTAGGGGTCTTAACGATCATCCTAAGCTCCGGAAAGTGCTTAGCTACTTAAATAGACAAAAGATAGATATTGCACTTTTACAGGAAACACACCTACCACAACTGAGCCCCATGCTGTGCTGTAGGGGACTGCTTGGGAACACTAACACGGCGGAGTTCACTTCACACGCTAGGGGTGTCCTGACCTGGATCAATCCCAGAACACCTTTTAAAATCACGCTGTTACATGCAGACGTAGAAGTTCGTTATGTAATATCCAACTTCCAAGGTCGGGGATTGGACTTGATCATAGTCAATGTGTACGGCCCCAACTATGACAACCCTGAGCTTTTTGGGAATTTGCTAAAATTACAAAATCCTATGGCAATGCACAGTCTCTGTGGGGAGGCGACTTCAACTTAGTCCGTAACCCAGATTTAGATAGATCGGTGGGCCCCTCTAGAAAACCGGCAGTGGCTGCGAGAATGTTGGACTGTGTAATGATCTGTATGGACTTATGTGATGTGGGGCGAGCGCGCAACGGTGACAAGGATGGCTACACACACTATTCAGCGTACCACAATATACACAAATGAATAGATTACTGTCTGGCTCATCTTCATTAATTAACCAGGTCAGACATGCGTGGTTTTGCCGCGTACGCTTTTAGATCATTCTCCGCTGTTGTTTGTTCTAGACACGCCAAAGAAGACCGTGCACCGTTTACCTGGCGATTTCCCCCTTATTCACTGCTAGTCCTGCTGTTTAGGGAGGAAATGGCGGAGGCCATAGAGACCTTTTTTGACACAAATATCGGCTCTGTAGACAACTTCCAGACCATTTGGTAAACATTTAAAGTCTACATCAGGGGCATTGCGATGGCTAAACACTCGGGCGTGCTAAAGGCCATATGGACGAGGTTATCGGACATAGAACACAAGCTGAAAGACCTGGAGCAGCAGCAGGTCACCGGGGGGCATGGCATTAGACTCGGAGATTAAAGTGTTGATTGAGAAGTACCATGACGCTGCAGATAGCAAGGTAAAACATAAGGGCAAGTGCGCAATGGCTAGGTACTATGGGGAAGGGGACAGGCCGGGTTCGGTATTGGCCCGGGTGATGAAGGCGAGGCGTGGTAAGACACAGATATCTCGGTGATTAGGTCAGAGGACGGGGTACTACTGACTGAGGAGGCGGAAATCGCGGAACGCTTTAAACGAGATCACAGAAGCACTTGCGGGGATGAGAGCAAGCAGCGCCCCGGGGACAGACGGCTTAACGGTCACTTTCTACAAAGCCTTTATAGATCTGCTACTCCCGAATCTAGCTACCCTGTTTGATGACATGTGTGTCACGGGCACAATGCCATGGACGATGACGGAAGCCGTTTTGGTCGCCATCCCCAAACCACGAAAACCACCTGAAGAGTGCAGCTCATACACCCCCTCTCTCTGCTTAATGTGGATACTAAGATATTCGCTAAAATATTAGCTACCAGACTCGCCCTTATGTAAAATACCCTGGTTGCTCCGGAGCAGGCGAGATTCATTCCGACCAGAAACCTTGCATATAATATACGCACGGTGTTCGGTACCACGTAATATGTGAGACAGGAAAATAAGGCGATAGCGGTTTTCCTAGATATGGAAAAAGCCTTTGACCCGGTTGAGTGGGCGTTTATGAGGCAAGTGCTGACGAGAATGGGACTGGGGACGGTATTTTTGCAGCTGATAGGAATTTTATATTATAGGCCTTCGGCGCGTATTCGCCTGGGCGATTTGGTTACGGACTTATTTCCCATATCTAGGGGGACAAGGCAAGGTTGCCCCCTGTCTCCACTGCTATATGCCTTGGTGGCAGAGCCCTTAGCATATGCAATGCGGGAGTATCGTGGCAATGAGGGAATTGGATTCCTGACGTACAGAATTGTGGTGTCGACCTACGCGGATGATACGCTGCTTTATGTTTGGGATCCTGAAACAAACCTGTCCTCGATCATCAGGGAGGTCGTCCGCTTTAGAGAGCTGTCGGGGTTGAGAGTTAACTGGGTGAAGTCGTTAGTGTTCCCCCTCACCCCTGCCATGGCGGAATTTGATATGGGGTGCCCACTGCAATGGTCTACTGATTCAATCAGATACTAAGGTATCAAGCTGCATACTGATTCTGAGATAGTATTTAGAGAAAATTACGGCACAGCCATAGATAAACTTGAAGACGACGTTGAGCTGTGGTCCGGACTTCCCTTTTGACAGATGGGACGAATCTCGTTTATGAAGATGGTGGTATGGCCCAGGCTACTATTTTTATTTACTAACATATCGATAGTCTTGCCGCGCTCCTTCTTCCACAGACTTTGCCAGTCCATGATAAAACTGGCTTGGGCAGGCAGGCAGGCAGGCGAGTGTACAGTGGATTGTTCTTACACTACCTTATCACATGGGTGGACTTGGGGCCCCAGACTTCGAATTATATTATAGGGCAGCGCAGGGAGCTCAGCTTCATGCTTGGATACATGGTGAGGCAAATATCCCATTTTTACAGATGGAGAGACTGTTTGCGGAGCCAATCCCACTGCCGGCCACGATATTTGAGCCTGCAGATCGCAGAACTGGCATCTTGGACTCCATAAACTCCACCCGGCATGCCTGGCATAGTCTATTGCAACAGCAGGCTGGAGCATTATTATATTCCCCTGCCATGTCGATTGAGTGGATGCGATGGCTGGGGCCATGTAGAGAAAAGGGTGTGTTGCAGGCGTTGCGCGCATTGACAGTGGAGGTGTCCAAGGACCTCTTTCTAGACGGTGTGGTGAAGACCTGGGAGCAGGTTTAGGGGGCTGCGAGCGAAAGCACACTGTTGAGTAGGTTCCAGTTTCACAGGGTGCGGGGGGCCTTGAGCGACATGTGGGAGATGACTTGGAAGAACCCCCAGAAGTGCGGGAACTGACTCATGTGATTAAGACTAAGTCCCCCGGTAAGATGATCACAGCTATATACAAACTAGCCATTGCGCATAGGGAAAACAGATACACAGCGGCTGGGCTAGCATGGCAACGGGATCTACAGATACAGTTAGATGACTCTGTGTGGGCCTATTGCTGTATGAACACCAGAAAGATCTCATTTCACGGCAGGCATAGGCTTGTACACTTCAAGTTTATTAATAGAACCTATTACACCCCAGATAGACTCTGCAGGTATGGCCTACGGGAAGAGGCGACTTGCGAGAGATGTCAAACACTGACTGCAGATTTTTTCCATTTAGCTTGGCAGTGCCCGGGAACATACTCTTTTTGGATGGATATATTTAGAGAGCTTGGGTGAGTTGTGGAGACAGACCTTGTGCCTGACCCAATGATGGCGCTTCTGGGGTACACCAAGAAACTACCCAAGGCGATACGCAGGATGGTAGACATGGGGCTACAAATGGCCAAGCGGCGAGTAGCGATGTGTTGGATGAGGGGTGCAGTTCCGACACTACGACAATGGTCACATGATATGATGTACTGCTGCACACAGTCATAAAATTACAGTGAGCTGCTCCCGCCTAGGAGCCGGCCGAAGAATTTTTGGGGACTATATACTGCATATAGACTTAACAATGCAGGCGAGATGGAGAGGGAGGTAGAGGAAGTGGCCAGAGAGGTGGGGGACGGGTCCTAACGAGACTGCTGGCGGAGTATTGGGTGTTTCCCAGACGGCGGCTCCACACGACAAATAGTGTGTAGTTGCAGTTTGTAATTCTGCCATGGGACAAAGGGAGGAGGGAAGCCGGGTGGGAGAAGGGCACAGGGGGAACTAGGCAAACTTGGAGAGTGCAAAGCCACCAGGGACACCGAGCTGAGCGACTGGTTGTATAAACACTGGATTCTAAAGGTTACCGCCGCCTGCCCGACTCGGGTTGTTGGCCAAATGGCTGTGTAAGACATTCATAGAGTGCTATCTGTAGGCCAGAAGGCCGTTCACATGTGTAGATGTCCCATGCCATGTTGTTGCTTATCGATGTAATAAAACTCTATAAATGAAAAAAAAATAATAATAATCTGGTGCTACACATATAATGTTTGCAGCACTATATAGATGCCTGTTTGGATGGAAAAGTCCCTTGCATGCTGGCACTGATTTTAGACAGACATGCATCCCTGTCCTGAGTGCCACAGCAGCATTTTAATCTGAATACCTGGTGATGATTTTTGGTTATGGGTGAACAAGGACCATACATGTGAGCCATGACCCACGTCTATTTAATGGATTGAGGTCTTGCTAGGACCTGGAGGAGTGCCACCAGTGCTACCCTCATAAGAGGTAAAAGGCTACTGTCTTTACTAAAGTGAATGGTAGCCTGAGCGTGCATGCTTTTACAACGTGGTTTTTACAACGCATACCATTACAACGCATAGTGCTTTTAGGCGCTGGATAGTGAATTGTTTAATTTACTATTCTAACTCCAGTCCCCGTGGATAGTAGGGAAGGTGTTGGATAGTACATTAAACCTATTCCCTATCCTAGAGCGCCCCCCAGTGCAAAGCGTTGTAATGGTTTGCGTTGTAAAAGTTGCGTTGTAAAGGCACTGCGTGGTAAAAGTTGCGTTGTAAAGGTTGTTTACCATGTTGATGAGTAGAGTGAACATGCCTTTTTGTGTGTGTCACTAAATTGGGGCCCACTGGCCCACTCATGTAAAGGTCTGCTGCTGTGTACTTAACTTAGCCTTGGCCTAAATTGAATTAGCTTGTAGTTCTGTGCAGTGTGTGTGTGCTGTGATGTATGTGTGCTTATGAGTGGTACTATACAATGAAGGCTTGTGAGTTCCATATTTGAAGCCTAGGATCTTGAGGATGGCATATGGATGAGCCCCCAAGACAGATTTGTGGATGGCTACATTCCTGAGAGCTGGGTGGGACACACACTGAAGGAAGGGAGAGCTAGGCTCTCCGGGCACTTCAAAAGGGCTCTTTGATTTTGAAAATGCGCTAGTCAGTGGGGCCTGGGCACATTTCAGAAAGGAGATGGATCTGATAAGGGAATCAAAAGGAGTAAGGCTGGGGGCATTGTAACCTTTTGTTAGGTATATATTTCAGTGAGGGTGACATTCCGCTGTGATCCACGAGTTCCTCCCATGGCCTGTGTTATGAGGCCGTTTGGATTGGAGTTACTCCTGATGTGACAGACTGCTTCCTGGGCAAAGGACAGGACAAAGGAGGGTGCAATTCAAAGGAGGCACCCTCCACAACATGAACTTCAAAGCATGAGGCACTAAATCACATCTGTATCTAGAAATGGATTATAAACAGGGGAGCTTGAAGCTCCCAAGTCATCAGCTATCAAGCAGGCAGCCTTGGCTGTACGTTGACATGGGGAGGCTCAGCAAGTGTTCTGCCTGGTGTGACCAGGACTAGGGATCAAGTTCTGCCAGTCTCCCAGCTGGGTGTGGAGACATCGCCCAGGGAAATCAATACTACCTGCCCTGGAGACTGGAGCACCAGCACTTGCATGTCTGCCAACACCAGACAACCCTGTGAGGAGGAGGAGAGTGCCTGGTGGGAGCAAGACCCAGTGGTAGATCCTGACGACTGGATTCCCATAGCAAGTTGTTAGATTACTCCAGTCGCAGCACTCGGTCCATTGCACATGTGCAGACTAAATTCTGCGGCCTTATGCTAGAGGGGTCTTTATGAGCTAAGCTGATGTTGTGCAGATCAGGCTGTTGCCTGTGTGCAGACCAAAGTCAGTGATCGCGTTTGCCAGAAGGGTTGCTTGGAAAAGCAAGGGCTTTCGCTCTAGTGCTATGAGGGAGGGCCGTAGCCAAGTGCACTATGTGACCTGAGAAAGCAGCAGGTTCTGAAGCCTCACCAGAAGGATTGGAAGCCAATGACTGCCCTCGATCAGTCAGCTGGATCAAAGTAACTTTACCACCTCATCCATAGGAGCACCGCAGATGAGCAGCAGCTTTGCCTGCAGCGACAAAACTACCACTCATTGCTAACATCCCCTCTAGTCCACCGCAAGTGCTGAACGTTCCCATGGTCTTCCATATTGTAACACCAGAGGGAGCGGGTAAGGATTGCCGGCCAGACAGCCTCGGTTGAACTTACTCTACCACATAGCCCCATAGCCCTGAGACGCATTGACTTCTCTAAAAAGCCATAATGGGACTTCAAAGACTGACTCGTATTAGGGCCTAACCTGAATGTTGCTTATAGTAAATGAGGAATAACCACTACTAGCAGACAGGGAAATGGAACTTGGGGCCCTGTCTGAAAATAAGCTAGAGTGCTGATTACCTTAGGATGGATGTGTATATTGCTTGTGCATATCGTATTTCAGTGTATCTATATAAATACTAACCTTTTTAACAAAAGCAAGTATCCGGCTGGACCTGCATTTATTAGGGTTGCAATGTATTTTGAGTTTTGAGCTGTGTTAATATTTTACCTATCTTCCCACGAGAAGCCTTAACTCTCATTACCCCTGAAAGCCAAGTACGGATGGGGTACTAGGTCTAGTTGCTTAGGACCCAAGCAGGTTGAGCCCCGGAACATCTGGAATAAAATGCCACAACCATCACGGTTGGGCCCAGTAGTTCCTGCTTGCCCCGTGGGCCTCTGAAAGGGGTTCTGACAAGAGCCTTTGTGTACTCAGCTTAATGTGTTTATTAATGCACTTTATCGCCACATAACTTGTGTGCTTTGAGTTTTCTGCAGTTAGTTGGTATAGCTCTATCTTACACTGCAAAGATGGCCTCTGTGAATCTTGTCTCTTTACCAGCATTTCCAGACTTTAACACTAAAAAAACTATCACAGCAGAGGTGCATGTCCATTAAAATGGCCTTACTCTATTAGCAAATGTTTATAACCTGCAGTCTCTCACTTTGTTTATTAAACAGAAGCATAAAAAGTGATAAATAATTGTTTTCTTTTATATTTCAAAGATAATCTATGTGACGGGCCTTATTAAAGGTAAGAATATTTTCAAAATGTATGTAAATCAACAATTAATGTTGCATTCTGATTTACTTTCTTATGTAGTTTTCCCAAATTACATAATTTGATTCTCTAATGACAGACCTGGTGAAATCTCCCATAACTCAGGACTATACCAGAAGCAAGGGTCAGATTAATAATTTCCCTCTAAATACACGATGTGAACTGTGCACTGTTACATGAGGTGTTTCATATATGTGGTTCTTGATTTTCAGAAAGTACAGTGACACTTATCATAGAACATCTGGGCAACCATTAAACAATACATAATACTTCTAACTTAATCAGCTGAGCAAAGGACACTCTTTGGAGTATTATGCCCCTCAAAATGTATTGTATCCTCTCTGTGAATACTAAGGTAGCCTTCAATCAGGGGCTCCAACAAGTGGGAAGTATAGTTTTCCATCTAAAAATAAGAAACAAAAATGCATAGCTCATGGGTGAGCTGATTTGATGCAACGTCAACCTGGGAGCAGAAGATGTATCAATATAGGGAAGCATGATGGGAGATTCAAACAAATATATAAAGTGAAGGAAGTCTCTTAATCATTTCATGATTCTCAAGTATTCCTAATTAATACTCCTTGCTCATTTAGGGAGAGAGTTGGATGCCGGTTACGGTACAACTCCTTTTGGTACATAACCCCTTTGTTTATGCTTTCAAAGTACGTAATCCCCCTGTAGGCTAATGCAAGAATGTGACCTAGTGCCATGGCAAAAACTACTGACCGTGGACCAAAAACATCTTATGTGGATATGGATTCAACTCGGGGGAAAAGGTAAAGTGAAGTGGACCTGTTCTAATGCAGGCCTCTTTCTGTAGGCAACTGACCCTAGCTAGACATCTGTAAAAATGTGTCCTCAATAAGGAAAGTTAATTTAGCCTGTTTGTAACTGAAAATATTTTTTTCTACAGTTCAAGAAGAATATGCGTCTTCTACCAGGTAAAGGAATCTGTTCTTTTTTGTCAATAGCCTATATTTAGGTTTTCTGAAGACAGTTTCAGCTGTTCCTTCCTCATAATGTTTGTTTTACAAAACAGAATATGTAAATTACCAAATATGCCAGATCTTCTGAAGTTTGGATTGTGTGTTTAATCTGTGCTTAGACACATCATGGTAGACACCTTCACTTTTTGTTACAACATTCAAATTTCCTACCACACATCTCATTTGTAGAACAACACATACAATGGGAGTTATGGGAGGTACTCTCTGATAGCTTAATTTTAGGGAAAATAGCCCTTCATGTTGCATGGCATCATATAGAAAGTAACTCAGCACACTTCACTGCATCCTAGGGCTACTAACATAACACAATGTACGACATCCTAGGGTCGCTAACATAACCCATTGCACTGCATCCTAGGGGCGCTAATGTAACACATTGCAGAACATCCTAGGAAACCAAACCCAACCCCACAGCATTGTATCCTAATGGCTCTAATTCTCACACTACTCTGCATTCTAGAAATACTAATAACAGACTGCACTGTAAAGGCCTGTTCCTACTCCTTTACTGTGCATCCCATGAAAGCTAATCCAGCACACTGCACTATATCTTGGGGATACTAATTCAGCACACATTACACTGCATGTGATGGACACTTCAATTCTGCTACATCCTAGGGAAATAATATAGTCCATCATAGTCTTGGTGCATACTTGCAGGACCAAGACATCAAAGAGAGTTGACTAGTTACAGATCACAGTGTAAGGTCTTGATCCTGCTCCACTACAATGTAATCTGTGTAAGATAATCAACCACACTGCACTATATTGTGGGACTACTAACTGATACAATGCACTGTATGCCATGGTGTTGGACATGGACCTTCTTAGGGAAATGACCACAAAACCTTTTGCATTTTCATCCTAGTTTTTGCTGACTCTTTCTGCATGACCTTAGGACTCTGGGCACCTTTTCACTGGTACTGCAGAGGGAAGGGGTAAGCGCCCGTTCTGCACGCACCAGACAGGGGGCGCCTATGTGGTTGGTTTTGGTACTGACCCGTAAACAGGTACCCCACATACCCACGGAGGGTTCACCACTTGCTAGTAGTGGGACATGGGACTGAGTGCGCCACCCACTGGGTAGCCAGTTAACCATGAATTGGGCCTACCATTGCAGGCCTATGGGGGCGCCATTGAACCCTTAATTATTTTGGCATAACTCACGCCTCAGCCAACCCAGAGTGGGCCTTCTTATGCCACGAGGACATCCCCACCAGGAAAGCCAAGAGGGGCGCAGGGAGGTGGTAGGCTGAAGGCAGGGTGCGGACCGATGGATGTCCCCTGTCCAGGTAGTGAGGAGGCCCCACGTGGTTTTTCCCCTGCCTTGGAGTTCACTCCCCATGAGGAATTCCTGGGGTGTTGCCGATCTCTTGTGTGGCCTTAAGGCCCGGGGCTCACCCTAAAGACAGTGGGAAAGTGCAAGCATGTTAGGAAGTGGCGCTGACATGTTTTTCTGAGACATGGGCTGGTCTGCCATCGCAGAACTGTGGGTGCCCGCTTCCATCTATGGGTGTAGACGGTGTGTCTAGCCTGCTATTGCGGACCTGGGTGTTTACCCTGGCCCTTGTTCTGGTTCGAATACATGTCAAACCTGCCATGCAGGCTTATGGGTGCACAGTTACATTTATGGTATTTTGGCCTAGGTGTCTGGCCTGCCATCGCAGGCCGGTGTGTGCATACCTACAACTATGATGTTCCCAGACCCGCGTCAGGCCTGCTTTTGCTGTCCTGAGTGTGAACCTAAGTTATTAGTGACTGCTTGTCTGGCCTGCTGTGGCAGGCTTCAATGAGTGCACTTGCCCCTGTAGTGTGCAAACCAGTGTCCAGCCTGCCCTTGCAGGCTTGTGCTTTTGCCCGACACTGCTGGTGCTAGGTACTCATATGCTGCTTGCCGTGCAGACGTGTGTGCACACTCGTGCTGATGGTGCTAGAGACTATGTGTCCTGCCTGCTCTTGCAGGCCTGTGCATGCGCACTTGTACCTATGGTGCCTGTGACCACATGTCCGGCCTGCCATAGCAGGCCTGTGTATGTGCACTTGCCCCCAGAATGGTTAAAACTGTATTCAGCCTGCCCTTGCAGGCTTCTGTGAGTGCATTGGCACAGATGGTGCCAGGGTCTGTGCGTACAGCCTGCTATAGCAGGCCTGGGTGTGCATTTGCACACAGGCACACAGGTAGAATACCGAAGTGTGTTTTCACTACCTATGAGATTTGGTCTTCCCATAGGCTAACATGGGGAAGTATTTGACCCTACTCACGTCTGCAACAGAGGATTGCAGTGGAGCAGCCTCATGGTGTTTCCTATCAATGTATTAGCAGTGCCAAACTCTTTCCAGTGGTAAAGGTGTTTTAAGCATAACTTGCTTAGAAATTCTACTTATAGAATGTGAGCATTTCTATGTTTTAAAACCCTTTGTGTGCCTTGGGCCTGGCTTCAGTCGATACTGTGGGCCAGGGGAGCACATCTATGCATTCCCCAAAGACAGCTACAAACCATGGGAATGACCTGGAACAGGAGACCTCTGTCATTTGAGGGCAGAGGGGAATTGATTGGTTAGGGAGAATTGGCACTTAGCCTCTCGGGCCTGATCATGGCCCCAATAAAGATTAAGATCTGCATTCCAAGGACCCATGGCAGACAGGCCTGAAATGTAGGGGAGACATCTGTGGTTCAAAGGTACACCACCTGAACCACCTCCAACTTCAAAGTCACACTTCAGTATAATTACTGGTGCCATGTTTCAGCAAAGGGTGAGATACTCTTGCGGGACATGGTACCAGAGCACCCTGACCCCTTCCTGCACACTGCAAGGATTCTGTTGTACATATGGAGGATAACTGTCTGAATCGTGGCTGGCCTGGGCTGGTGACCTGCCGAAGTGCGGTGCCCTGAAGTGTGCTCTCCAAAGGCCCATCGGTAGGCCTCCTATTTTCCCAGAGATCTCATGGACCTCAAAGATCTCCTGCGAGGGGTCTACACCATCTACCTGACACCTGGGGAGCGGTGCCATCGCAAGTGGCTACTTTGTCTGCTGAATCCCGTTGGGCAGCGATGCGTGGGTATTGGACTAAGAACTGTAACTGGAGAACAAATTGCCTAGTGTGGAACCCTAGAAATGTTACCTTCACCTAAGGTGTGTGGTTACTGTACTGCAGGGATCCCGACATTCATAAGTGTCTTGTTGGTAATGACCAGATTCACCAGTTGCGGGACCCCGCGTGGCCCGTTTCTACATTTGTGCCTCATCTCTCTTGTGCGTCATGGCGACTGCATGCCATTGCGTGCGGTGTCGGATTCATAGGGTTCAACCTTCGGAGATGGGATTATACCCATAGAGATGCCTCATTCAACTTCATGTGACTCTGCTGAACATGTGCCTGTGTGACTGAATAGGTCTCGTGTAACGCAAAACAAGGTGCACTGGACAATGTGCCTCATTTTAAGGGAGGTACAGAATTGGCAACCCTTCATTTTGTGTGTACCAGGAATTGTCTGGTGTAACCCAAATCAATGTGGACCGGAAGGTGTGCCTCATTTCCAGGGAGGTACAGAATTTGCGACTATTGCTTGTGTGTTATCTGAAGTGTCTGGTGTGACCCATGTCAAAGTGCACCAGATCTTTGACCCTGGCTGCATAGGTACGACCCTGATCAGTGTGAACCTGAGGGGGTGCCTGCTGTATCAGAGAGTCTCCCCTGCATTATACCCATTCATCGTTGCTCCCTTCCGACCATCTTCTTGGCAGACCAACTAACTTCTCCTCACCTAGCCCATCCTGAAGACATTGTGGCACTAGGTAGTAGCAAAGGAGATTGACTGGGCTAGGGGAACGCCTCCAAAACAGTTCGGAAGTGGGTCAAGAGACTGCGTATCTCCCTTCTGTTTTAGATCTGTGGGTAAACATCCTGAGTGGCTGCCAAAACCCTGTTGTTTATGTCTACCTCTTAATTAAAACTTGTTACTTTCTCCTCCTGTTCAAGAGAATCCAGACTAAGTGGGGCCTGGTGATCTCCCATCCAGGGTTACAGATGGGGTCTGGAGGGAGGTTTTGGCCAGGGAGTCTGCAGAGTGTTTTCCATTGACCTGCTCAGTATCAGCGCACGTATTAGGCTGCTGAGTGTATGTGAGTGCAAGAACATTCTGTACGGATTAGGCTGGTATCAGAGGCACCGCATGTGGTGCAGAGAGTGTGTGTGTGTGTGGGAGTGACACTGTGTGCACTGACGGTGTTTCACAGTTTAGGCTGGCGGTATGGTTTTTTACGTAGAGCACTTATATTTGACACTGGTTTTACCCACTTGGCCCTGACCCCAGGGTGCTGCTAAAAAGTGGTCCTATTTCTTGAATGTACATTTTTCTGATTTCGTTGTGACCCAGGGTGCCCCTATAACTGTGTGGGATTGAATTAAAAGGATTGTTGGGGTGAGCCTGGGGTGTATAGCATGTTGCACTGCATAAGGGTGTTGTGTGCTGGGTGAGGGGTTAGATTAGGAATTGTCCCTGTGCGCATATTGTTCATATTATCACAACACGAGTGGGTCTAGTACTGCTAGGCACTTCCAAGCGTCAATTATACCCAAAAGTACATGATGTTCATATTGCATTGATTATATACATGTGTTGAATACATACGATTTTTACATACATTGTGTTTGAAGTCTCTTTTGTACCGTGCAGGGTATTTATTGTGAGTGAGTGCTGTGCCAATGCTTTACACATTGCCTCTGTGATAAGCCTGACTGCTCAGAGCCAAGCTACCCAAGGGTGAGCAAAGGTTATGACGCAAGTGTAATCACCTGCCCCTACTCCACATGCTTATGGTCTTTTTGATCTCATGCTTGCTCTGGCTTTTCAGCACCTCTCCTTCAATTGGAAAACCCTCACAAAATTGTCCAAACAAGACTGGTGGAACACTCTCTGTCAGTTCCATAGACTGGATGTTGCCTTCGCCTCCTCTTGCAAGCCAGTAATTAATGGAGATCTGTACTGGTTGCCTCTCACTACTTATTTGGACCGAATTGTACTAAAGAATGTTTCGCACTTAACCTCTGACAATTTTAAACCTCCTTGAAAGATATTATCTGTTTCTTCATATTTTCTCATATCTTACCCTGTTAAATTGATAAACGTTTTGATCTATTTGACATACTATTTGCTTATGTATGATATCTAATCCAGTATGCCTTCTTCTGTTTTATTTTTCTATTTCATCGTGTTAGTATTCCCCTCCCTTCTCCTCCCTCCTCCCATTGCCTCCCTTTTCTCTCCCTCATATGTAAAATCCCGAAAAAAGAATGCTTTTATGCTTCTTTTACTGATATCAGCTTATTCATTTATGTTATCTATGGTTGATTCCTCTTTATATTGCTGGTATGTTTGTACTCTATTACATGCTAATAAAGCTGTTCAAAGAAAAAAAAGTAAACATTCTAATTGAAAAGTACTGAAGGGATGAGGGCAACAGAGGAGTGGGCAGGGAAAAGAAGAATTGGGGAGTGGAAATGGGAGGGGGGAAAGCAGCACATGAGGGAGAGCAACACAGGGGACCTGCAAAGAAGCACACAAGTGAGCGAAAGCAACATGAAGCTTGGCGGAGAGAGAAGAACACAGGCAAGAGAGAACTACACTGAGTGCAGGGGGAGAGCAGCACACAAAAGAGTCGGCTTGAAAACATATACAGTATCATGGAGTGCTTAAGCAAATAAAAAACAGGCATTTGCACTGTAATACGTCTCGCATTACTGAATGCTTGAGCTATTGGCCGTGCTAATAATAATGCAACGCCAATAATTCAAACTTTCAGTAATGCGAGACCTATTGCATTGTAAATGCTTGTTACTTTGTGACAACACGTCAGTATTCGTTCCACCCATTAGTTTAAGTGCCCATTTGGCCTCAGCTTGGCAATGTCTTCTGAATAAACAATAAGGCAGAGGCAGATAACAGTAGGGATCGGAGATGAAAAACGGCCCCTTCAATGTTCAGAACAAGCCCTGAGGAGCTCAGATGGAAAAAGGCACCAAGTTGAACCCGAAAGCGGGTCTACACATATCAAGACACCTCTCATCTATTTTTAACAAATGAGTTTTATCTGACATTTCTTTAGTTTTATATAAAACGAAGAAATACAACTTCCATGCTCGAATTTGCTGCATGCAGTGAAAGACTAGTGGAAACTTATGACTGGAATACCAAAGGGCAGATAGTCAAACACACACATCCATCATTCAGGGATCACATCAGCGCCACCATTATAGTACCACAGCCCTTTTGTATCCCTCTTATATTTTATATAGGAATTAAATATATTTGTAGAATCCCAATAAATCACAGCCCTTTAACCATAAACCAGCATTTCAACAGTCTGGCGAGAGGATAAATGTAAAACATACTCTCCCGCTCAGGGTCGGACAGGGACAGAAAATAGCCCTGGGGACCTAAATAAAGGTGGTCCTCATTAGTGACCTATGTCTTAAAAACGGGGGCAGTTTTGAACTTGGAAAAACACGCTGTATAAGTGATTTGCGAGGTAGGGAAGGCTGAATGGATTCGACCTTTCCGCAGGCATTGTTTGTTCTAATATTAGGAAAATCAACAGTAGGGGCGTGGCTTGCGTGCCGCTGTGACATGGCGGTCTGCGCTTGAGCTCTGAGGCGACGAAGGCCGTCGGAGGTTTCTTTGGCGCCCCTTCGCAACGGTGACTATTTGAAGGTGCCGCATTTGCCGTCGGAATATGGCGTGAGTGATTTGTGAGATCCTTGACACACACGCTACTCGGACAGCGCTGATATTGGCCGCAGTGTCCTTCTCGTCAGGAGTTTTCGAGCGGGCGCCATTTTCTGCCCTGGTGGCGACGCTCGGATTCTCCTCAGCACATGTCTCCATTACTTCACCGGAGCCTGGCTATTTATCAAAGATGACGTATTTAACGCTGAACTTCCTATGCTGACCCCTTTCAGTACACCTTGCCTTATAATATGATGTTTTTCGGCGAATCTTCAAATGGTAGTTGTTCCTTGACATTTTCAGGACTGTATATTATACGAATTTAACTCTTTCTCTGTCAGGACAACTGGTTGAGCGATTTGGTCTCTTTTATTATTCTCACAACTCGGCTTGAGGTCTCTGCCTTGCCATTTTTGTGTCCTGTGTGATGCTCATTTTTGGAATGTTTGATTGTGCCTTTTCAATTCCCTGCTCTTAATGGCGGATAGTGACATCTGAACTACTCTGCATTGTCATTTATGCTCCTTGGAGTCTCTGGAGCTGGCGCTGATCTTTTTTTTTTTTTGCGGTGCCCATGTTTTAGCCTTAGATTTCTCTGTGGCTCTGCTATACATTGTTGTGCTCATATTCCATTTCAGTCCGCCGCTGTCATTCATTTGGCGTTTTTCTGCGCTCTGTGTGCTTCATTCCTTTTTTTTGGTGGGGGATACGCAGTTTCTGCCCTCTCCTTTTCCTCAAGTGGCTGTCTCTTTTCCTTGGTGACTGTTACTTCATGGCTACAAATATGGGCCGTTCCTCCACTAATAAAGACTCAAAAGATGCTGGCACCACTCTTAAAAGACTTAAGCCATTGTCTCCTACGCCTGAGTCCGCTCAGTCTGACACCAACTCTACTCTTGACGCAATTTTGACGCGCCTTAATGAAGTGCATGATATTGCGCAGTCAACAAAGACTAACACGGACTTATTACAAGTGGAGATGACCGCTTTTAGGAATGAGTTCAAGGCCCTCTCTATTCGTGTCTCGACCACGGAGACACGTATCAGTGGTGCAGAAGATCACATGCACAAACAATCCAGGTCCCTCACTCACTTAGAGCGCTCAATGGCGGCATTGCGAAAAGATCTGACTGAGCAGGAGGACCGTAATCGTAGATCTAATCTACGCATTTTTGGTCTGCCGGAGGATACAGAGAAATCATCTTCATCTATGATTGACTTTTTATATCAATGGATTCCTGATACTCTACAAATCTCGTTCCAAAGAGACTTTGAAATAGAAAGAGCACATCGTGTCCCCACTTTTCGTTCTAAATCTGCAACCCAGCCAAGAGCAATAATTTTTAAGCCTCTGCGTCATCAACATACAGAGCAAATTCTTGCTCACATGCGGAAGGTTAAATCTGTCTTCTGGGAAGGACATCGAATTTCAATCTCTCAAGACTTTGCCAGAGATACAGTTATAAGAAGGAAGGGTTTCCTTAATCTTCGGAAACGTCTCTCTGAGATGAACATTCCCTTTTCTTTTTCTGGTCAATCGAAATTCCGCATTACTTTCAAGGGCCGTTCCAGAATTTTCGATGAGCCGGCGGAGTTAGCCTCCTTCCTGGATAATCAGATGGAGATACAGATGGAGATTCAGAAGGCGACTTCACAGGATCCTGGTGCTTCGGGCACTTGAAATGTTTACTTATGTCTCCTTTGTGATGGCTTTCTGTATACCTATATTTCTCCTTCTCTCACTTTTTTTGTTTCCGGGATTTTTTGACTTAATTGTCTCTTATGGTCTGTCTCCTTTGCTGCTTGTTTCCTGGTAATGTCTCTTTGTAATTCCGTTACTGGAGTTTTTTCCGATCTACTTCTTATCTGCACTGTACTATCTTTGCTCCACTTCTATTTAGCTTATTTCTTTAGATTTCCATAGTGCTTCTATTTCTTTTATTGTTGTTGTTTCTGAGTCTATCTTCTATCTCTTTGTTCTATTTTCATCTTTCTCTGTTAGGTCTTCTCTCTGTACTTTTTAATTGTTTCATGGTCATGTTGTTTAATCTATTGTGTCTCTACTTTTTTTTTTTTTTTTTGTTTTTTGCTCTTTGTATTCTTTGCTACTTTTTGTACTTATTTATTAACTCATACATGTTTCGTATTTACATCTCATTATCTTGGGTTCAGTTCTAATGTTTTGTCTTTTATTTCTATATATATCCCTGGACAGTTTCATTGTTTGCTTTTTACCTATTCATATCAATTGCCTTTATCTAATTCATATCAACTGCTCTCTCTTTCTTCCGTTTTTTACTCCCATCTCCTCTCCCTTCCTAATGGTTTTTTCTTTTTGGTATGTTCATGCATTTTCAACTTTTAATTACTTGTAGTACGTTCTATACGCTAAGATTGTTCATTATTTGTATGTTTTTAGGCTTTCCATATTCATCGTTATGAGATAGTGGTTTCTTTTTTATTCTATCATACTAACTTTTTCGTTATCAGATTACATAGCTTTACTACCTATCAGTTGCATGACATTTGATAGTAGCTTAATAACTGAATGTGACTATATAGATTTGCATGTGGTTTTTTTTTCTTTTTTCTATTACTCTACTGATATTGGTTCATATTTTGATTCTTCCTATCTTATACCTAAATGTTCTAAGCTAGGTATTATATTGGGGTTGTCGCTATCAAAACTTTGTATATATTGATTGTTTCATATTTGCCTAGTATTTACATCTCATTATTTTGCCCTTAGTTCTAATGATTATGTCATTCCTTTTTATATTTATCTCAGGTCACTTTTCTTTTTCTTTTACGTTTTCTACTCTCATCTCCTCTTCCTTTCTATTATGATATTCTTGATATGTTCATGCATTTTCCCTTTCACTTACATATAGTACGTTCCATACAGTTAAGGATTGTTAATTATTGAATGTTTTTTAGGCTTTACATATTTATCTTCATGAGATAGTGGTTTCTTCTTTACTTTAAATATACTGTTTTTTTGTTTAACAGATTGACTAGTTTTCATACCTATCATTTGTATGACATTTGCTATTATTTTAATGATTAAGTGAGATTTTACAGTTTTGCATGTTAGATTGTTCTTTTTGTTTCTACTACTCTGCTGATATTAGTTTATATTTTGATTGTTCCTCGTTCCTACCTGAATGTAATCAGCTGGGTAATATATTGGGGCTGTTGTTATCAATTATTTCTCCTCCTTGTACGGTTCCTTTATCGCCTTTCCACGTTCTCCCTAGTATGAATTTGGTCCTTTTCAGGCCTCCCCTGCTGCTTCTTCTCTTTCTGCTCTTTTCTTCTTTTCTGTCTTTTTTCTTTTTTCGGATTTCCCTCTTGGATTCTCCCTCCTCGTTGTTTATGTTTGACGTTTGGTTGCTTGGATTTGTGCTGTTGGCTGTCTATCCTTCATCTATGGTGTCTTTTCTCTTTTCCTGTCTATTTCCATGCCGGGTTTGAATGTATTATCCCTCAATGTTAAGGGTTTAGATCATCCGGTGAAGAGGTCAAAAATTTTAGATTATTGTAAATCTCTATCTTCAGACCTGATCCTTCTTCAGGAGACAAAGGTCTCTACCAGAGAGGCGTTGTTTCTGAGGAAGGAGTGGGTTGCTGATGTTTGTTGCTCTGATGCTTCTGTCAAACGTAATGGGGTCATTACATTAATTTAAAAAAATGCAGGTTTATCTATACTTTCCTCTGATCACGATTCTGAGGGTCGGTGGTTACTAACTAAATTGTCTGATGGAAATAACGATCTGTATGTGATGAATATCTATGCCCCTAACAATGATGATCCGGCCTTCTGGAAATCGATTACCAAAAAATTAAATGATACCCCGCATGTTGGGAATCTTATTGTTGGTGGTGATTTTAATTTACCAATGGATCCTATTTTAGATAGGAATTCAGCTTTTCAATTTCGTCCTCCAAAAGCCCATAAGCAAATGATTAACATGTGTTCCCTCACTCATCTTCAGGATATATGGCGTCTTCATAACCCCACTGGTAGTGACTTTTCCTTCTTTTCTTCACCTCATTCTTCCTTTTCTCGTATTGATTATTTACTTGTTCACTCTTCTCTTGTTTCATCCTCCTCCACTCCGCTTATTCATCCTATTTTGATTTCTGATCATGCTGCAGTTACTTTTACCTTGCTGTCCTTTGCTCCTAAATCACGTGCTCGTTCCTGGAGATTAAATACAGAAGTTTTGCATGATAATGCTCAGGTCGATGAATTCTCTAGTGCAATCAAAACCTTTTTCCTTGAGAATGAAGGCTCAGTTTCTTCCCCAATTGTCCTCTGGGATTCGTTTAAATGTACTTTCCGTGGCCAAGTTATTAAATGTATGTCCAAAAGGAATTCTGCTATTAAAAAAGAGCTTACAGATCTATCAACTGAAATCAAACATCTGGAATCTTCCTTTAGACATTCTAAGGATAAATCTTGTCTACAGTTAATTAAACAATTAAAATACAAATATAATACTATAGTTACCAAAAGAGCCCATATTGGTGTTCAAGCGCAGAAATCCAAGAGGCTATTGTTAAAAAATCGCGCGGGGAAGATTCTCGCAGCTACATTAAAATTTCAAGGTTTCTCATTTAAGTCCTCTCAAATTTCTTTTATTACTGATAGCTCCGGCTCTAAAAAATTTCAGACTGGAGAAATTCTCGAAGTTTTTCGTGACTTCTACAATAACTTATATACCCCTTCTAATCAAACTTCCTTCGAGCAATGTCAGGACTTCTTAAAATCTGTTCCGGTTCAGACAGTTTCTGTAGATGATCGTACTCTTTTAAATGGCCCGATTTCCCCTGAGGAAATTATTACCGCAATTAAATCTACTCGATCTGGAAAAGCCCCGGGCCCTGATGGCTTCCCTATTTTGTTCTATAAAACTTTTCTTTCTGCACTTGTTCCCAAACTGCAATCTGTCTTTGATACTTTTATTAAAGATGGGTCTGTTTCTGGTACTGCGGCTGATGCTACTATTGTAGTAATTCCAAAAGAAGGAAAGGATCATTCAGACCCCAAAAACTTCCGTCCTATTTCTCTTCTCAACATGGAGGCTAAGATTTTTGCCAAAATTCTCGCCAAGAGATTAGAATCCCTTATTCCTACACTTGTCCATCCGTCTCAAACCGGTTTTGTAAAAGGTCGTCTGGCGCGTGATAATATACGCACTTTTTGCCATATTCTTGGAGCAGCTAAACGGTCTCATCTTCCTGCCGCGGCCTTGGCCCTTGACGCTGAAAAGGCCTTCGACAAGGTCTCTTGGCCTTTTCTTCGTGCTGTCTTGTCTGCACATAATCTTGGTGACTCCTTCATTAATATGGTAATGTCCTTATATTCTCAACCTAGAGCTAATATAAGAGTTAACGGTGCTACATCGTCCTTTTTTAATCTTCGACAGGGCACTAGACAAGGTTGTCCTTTATCTCCGCTTTTGTTTTTATTATCCATTGATCCTCTCCTCCGTTTGATTGAGCTGCACCCAGACATCAAAGGTTTTTCTTTTGGGCCTCATTGTATTAAAACTGCTGCAAACGCGGACGATGTTCTTATTTTCTCAGATGACATTACTTTGGCTATTCCTGCTATTTCAGATACCATCTCCCTTTTTTCAAAGGTTTCAGGTTACACCTTAAATAAGGATAAGACTGAAATGTTCCCTTTGAATGCCTATTGTTTCCCTGCACATATGGGCTCTGCTGGCTTTAAATGGCAGCCTACACATTTAAAATACTTGGGTATCTATTTCTGTTCTACCTTATATGCCACTACTGCCTATAATGAATCCCAGACTATTCTTAAAGTGCGGCGTCTTTTAGACACGTGGTCTCCGAAACATATTTCCTGGTGGGGTCGCCTTCAGACCCTTAAAATGATGATAACACCCATTATTAATTTTGTATCCTCCATGCTTCCGGTTAAATTATCAGATTCCTTTTTTCATGAACTTGATGTCCTGTCCTCTAAATTTTTATGGAATGACAAACGGGCTAGAATTGCTTACAAATTCTTGCGGAAACCTTATGAAATGGGAGGTTGCAATCTTCCTGATTGGGAAAAGTACCAAACCGCCTTTTTAGCATCTCAAGGAACTTTATGGTTCTCTTCTCCCCCTACTCATGTTCCATCTTGGTTGTTAATAGAACAGGAATTAGCGTCTCCTCTGCCGACTGCCTCCTTTTGCACTGCATCTACCTTGCACATCCTGTTTTCTCGCTCTATCATTCTTGATACTCTTGCTGCGGTTCGGAAAGTCGACAAGAAAGTGGCGATTCCACTCCATAAATCTAGGTGGTCGTCTATTTGGCGAAATTCTAAAATTAAGCTTAACATTACTCCCACACTCATGTCCTATTGGGCAGCTAAAGGGATTTCGCTTGTTAAACATCTTTATGGTTCTAATAATGAACCATTACCCTTCTCTTCCTTGGCCCAACAACACTCTCTAACTAACTTGGATTTCTATACTTTTCTTAAAATTAAAGTGGCACTTGCTAAATTGCGTTTTCATCCTACCTCTCCAACCATTTCTCTCTTTCATATCTGGGCTAAATCTGGTCACGTAGCCTCCAAAATTTATAAATTTTTATCATCTGCTTCATTACCAGTACATACGGTTGCTCAACAAAAATGGTTACATCATTTTGATCAAGGAGTTACTGATCATATTTCTTCAGACACCTGGCAGCTGATTGGTAAATTTTCTCTTCGCAATAAAATCGCCCCATCATTGATGCAATCTAAATTTTTCTCCGTCAACCTTCTTCATTGGACACCGGTTCGATTACATTCGCTCAATCTCAAAGATGACAATCTATGCTGGAGCTGTGGATTATTGCCAGGCGATTTTCCGCATATGTTTTTTGACTGCTCCCTTCTCCAGCCTTTTTGGGACCTCATTCATAAACATCTCACTCTAATCTTTGATATTGATTTTCAACTCTCTTTTCCATTAATTCTATTAGGTCCATTGGCTGCCCCTGTTCCTCTTCCCTTAGATCCCATGGATTTACAGTTGATGGATCTCCTTTTGACTATTGCTGTGAAAGTCATCCTTATGGATTGGAAATCCTTTTCCTCTGTTTCTTATCATACTTGGTGGGCGTGGGTTTCCTTCTTACGTAGTGCTCACACTTCGGTTGACCATGCTCACCTCTCTCCATCTATTTCTAGTGGGGTTTGGAAAGCATTGGATAACTATATGGACTTGTCCTCAAAAGGGTTGGTTGCACAATATCCTTTTGTTCTGTCTGGCTGAATGTGTCTTATATGTTGGGTTAGTCCGTTGGAAATCCTTCTTTCTCTTCTTCTTCTTTTCCTTTCCTGTTTTCTTTCCTGTTCTATCTTTTCTCTTACTCTTTCTTTCTTTCTTCTTTCTTCCCTCCCTTACCCTGTTTATGCCAGCTGATTGTGATACTTTTGATTATTGATTTTGTATTAAACACTCATTTTCCCTTAACTACTTCATTGTCCTGCTTATGGCAGGCTACGTTTATTTAAAACTCCGTTTATTGTGCTTATTTTTAAGGTATTGCCTCTATTTGCGTTGCCTTTCTTTGATATCAATTGTATCATATTTATTGTATTATGTACCTCTTCTTCTTCTTTATAAAATAAAACTCTTTGAAATAAAAAAGGAAAATCAACAGTAAACATCGGCCTACCAGACCATAAAACAGCCCACATAGAGGTAAAAAAGAATACACTGATCTGTGAGGCCAGCACACAGAGCAATGCCTGCCTGATAAGAAGCCCTTTTGCCAGTCCGACCCTGCACTCAAACAGCAATACTATCATATGCACTCCAGGGGGCAGCAGGACCCCATATTGAGGGCATGACAGTTACGACACAGCTCACAATGTTAATATTTTACTTCCTAAAAAATTTCTGTGCACCCCTTGTTTTTTTACACACATAAAGAATAGTTGTAACTGGTGAATGAACATTTCTAACAGATAAATGTTATTTAAGGGAAAGGGTGTGGTTGAATTATGTCCCGGAGTATATTTGGTGCCAGTATGTATTATTTCGCATTGTTTGGTTTAATGTATATGTACATGGGACATTGAGGGGAAATGGTCGGTTAAGTTCGTTCTCATTGCCCTGGCCCTTGAGTGGATATACATTTGTTATCACTATATGTGGAATCCATCTAAACTAAGGGATAAATACCCTTTATGCCCAAAATATATTGTCCATTGTAGTTGCTAAACAAAGAAAACACTCTGTGGACATTTAAGAATAGGGCAATAAGACATAAAGTAGTTTTATTGTAGTCTATTTGTCTCTCATAAATTGTCTATTTAAAATGTTGTGTGGGGTTGTTTGTAAAATCTGATTAATTGTTTTTTCATTTGTGTAAATGTTGTATGATTTTATTTTGTGATATGAAAACTGGAAGACATTGTTTTCATTTTTCTATGTGACTAAAATGTGAAAATGTAATCAAAATATTAAGTAAAGAGGTTTGAAAAATGAACCAAGATAAACATAAGTTGTAAATGTTTGCCTCAAAAGCTCAAATTATTTAAGCTTTCCAAGAATAGAGAATTAGGCTTACCCCCAGTTGTGCACTCAATAACGGCCCTGCCTATTCTCTGTCCCGTGGGCCTAACTCCCCTTGTTTTGTAAACTTTTAACAAGTTGGCATTTTCTGGTCCTAATGATTTAGTGCCTGCAGCCCGTATCTTGGGTCACTTGATTAGATGTATGTAGTTGGCAGTTGGCCTTTGTGTTTTGCTCTCAGTGATACAAACTGGATCTAGGTGTTGGAAGGAAGATCCAATCTGTCAGGGTGGGAGAGGCGGAGCCATTGCCTGCCCTAAGTACATTTCACAAGACCGCCTTCAGTGCACTCAAAAAAGACTTGACACCACCTATTGTCACCCCAGAGCCAGGGACATCTTAAGAGTTTCGGGGGGCCCTGGGCCAAACATATTTTTGGGGCCCCTGTTTGGAATAGCTTTGAATTTATGATTCAATTTCAGCTCTTTTGTGCCTTCTTCGGCCAGGTCACTGACAGTGGACAGGTACACTCGCTCAAATTCTAAATGTGTTGCATCTAATATTCAAGGATAATGATGTGTGTTTATAATAGCAAGCAGCAGCTCACTAATAATATTGCAAATTATCTTTTTGACACCCTCCCATTTCTCATGTGTGAGGTCCTTTGTTATCTGAAAGAAACTAGGGGCCTCATTTATGAGAAGTGATGCATCGCTGCGTGAAAGCAGCGATGCGTGACTTCTCAGTGCGCCCTCCTTGCGACATGATTGATGCGTCATATTTAATGTATGACGCATCATGTCTCAAGGAGTTACAGTTACGTCAGTATTTCTGACATATCTGTAAGAGCAAAAGTCACGCATTGCTGGAATGTGTCATAAAAGTGACGCAACTCCAGCAATGCGTCCTTTCCCATGGGGAAAGCCCCATGTGAAAGGCCTTGCGTCAGTCTTACGCCTGCTGTGAGGCAGGCGTAAGATTTTGACGCAACAGCGTCCTAAAAGTGACGCAGTGAAATCTCATAGATTTCACTACGTCACTATTACGAGGCTTTTTGCGGGGGGACGCCCCCTATGCATACATTATACCTGACGCAGGTATAATGTAGCGCAGGGGTTTACAAAGTGATGCATCTGCTTAGATGCGTCACTTTGTAAATAGTGCGCAACAGGAGGCATGTTTTACGCCGCCGATGCGTCACAGAAAGTGACGCATCGGAAGCGCAAAACTGATGCAAGGCCCCATAAATGAGGCCCTATGTTTTTATGGATTTGCTAAAATGCTATTTAAAATAAGTTTAAGAATTATTCAAGTTCATCAGGGCAAGACTCTGCAGAACAGAACTTGCTCTGTCATGGGCCCCCCTGAAGGGCTGGAGCCCTGGGCCAGAACCCACTTTGCCCATGCCTTAACACGTCTCTGCCCAGAGCCTTGGCTGAGGAGGAAGGAAATTCTAGAATCAGATGAGTGGTGAAGCCTAGAAGTTTTTATTGCTTCAAAGCTGGCACCAGGTATAAATACAGGACCCTCACCAACTCTTCAGTACACTCCGGGACCTGTGGATGCTCCACTGTCAGAGGGCTACCCTGCTCCTTGAGGCCTGTCCTGCTCTCTGAGAAGATAGACGGGACCTACTCTCTTCATCCCAGGAAGAGTGACCACCTGTTCTGAACTACAGGGACAGAACAAGCTCCAAAGGTCCCACTACAAGTGCCCATCTGACCCTCTGCACTGGACATGCCTGGAACTGCAACTGGACCTGCCGGAGTCCTGCTGGCCTCAGCTGGAGCTGGTTCCTGATCCCCAAGAGGTGCCTCCCTAGGCCGTGGATCCTTGGCTGGCATCAGCTGAGCTCCTCCTGTTAAGAAAATAAAAAAAGCCTGAAGTTCTGGGTTCTTTGCACCCACAAATGGGCCTGTTCGCACAAAGATATTACTATACAAAAGAGAGACGGGGGGGGGCAAGGAGCTATTACAAGGACCAGTGTCCATGCTCCTTATTTTAAACTGATTTCCAAAAAAGGGACACTGTTCCTAATGCAGGGTGCAAAAAGTCACCAATGCATGAGGTGCTAAAGTCACCCATATGTGAAAAAGGGAAATAAAAAGGAAAGAAGAAACAGAATCCCTAGGTAAGGGGACCCACAGAAAACAGGGAAGCCATTTTGTGTCCTCTGTTGCCCTCACACACCTCGAAAGGTGTCATGCTTCATCATCGGGCAGTTGCTCCTCGTAGGACCGGCGCTGCAATTCCCTACGGGTCCCCCGAAGGGTCTCTTTATCGAAGATCTTTTATAGGACTGCCGGATGGTGCATGCGGGTGTGCGGGGTGGTGGGTCAATTGAGGGTAATAAAAGGTGCGTGCAAGTGTAAAGTGAAATTCATAATGGGTAGCCATGCAGCAATTGTTTTAATCATGTACCCTGAGCAGACTCAAATGCTGAATAAAATCTAGCCCCAGTGGCATACTATGCCTGCGTATAGAAAGACATAGGTCAACGTGTTTCGCGCCTGCGTCACCTTATGGGTCGTTGGCGCTTCGTCAGGACCAGAATTATAAAATGTAAGGTGCATGTGATAAACGAATTAAAAATACCCTCATAATCCATCAGGGCGGGCAGTAACCTGTATACCCAACGTCTGGCTACATCTGCATGTTTGTAACCGCTTCTGGTCAGTACCTAGAAAAGAACAAAATAGGATATGCATTTAAATTAAATTTAAATTTAAATTAAATTTAAGCACCAGGAACACCTTGATGCCACATCATGTGCCACCACTGTGTGCACATCCAAAACATGAAATTATCAAAGATAGCAAGCGCATGAGACACAAGTTCACACCAGGAATTTGAGTATGCCTGAGCCAGTAAAGCATAGATAACTGCATATGAGTAGGCCCAGAAAATTGGATGCAGGATCCTCGCATACAAAATATTAAGATGCGGGGGTGATGTGGGACCCAATTGTATTCCTGTATTCTGTAACAAAATGTCTCAACCACTCTATATCATGATACTCGAAAAGCCTCGTCAGGAGTCAGTGCCCTAGAGATGTTATCCCTTAATACGTTCTCACCTCGCTGTGCTAAGGAAAACGATCCGCTGGCACCAGGCAATGGACTCACCCAATTTACCGGGCTGTGAAAATAAAAGATCGACGGGGGTTAACAAACAGACACGGGACGCCCAATATAGAGCGCTCAAAGGTCACGGTACCAGAGTCCCTTAGAAAGGTCTACTCACATCTTAGATTGGGTGCTGCCTCATCCACACCTACCCCATCATTGCGTCGGCCAGGAAATGCCGTGGCGCTCCCCAGTAACTTTATAACCAGATCACAGAGGTCAGGTGTGCTGGGCGTATGCCCTATCCGGGACATCCTATTAGGTAAATTACGTCATTGCGCATGCTTAGGTGCTTCAACGTACCGCGCATGTGCAAAAACTCGAGTTAACTACTCCCCCACACATGCGCAGTTTATGTGCTCTTATTGCTCTTCTACTCTTGCGGAAATACATAAGCAAGCAGTACACTCATGAATAATGTGGAGGCTCAACACGGTAATAAAAAACCAATGGTTCCAGATGAAAAATGACTTAAAAAGTTACTTGTGTTAAAAAACCAAAAGTGCGGTAGTAAGAGCTACTCAAATGGGTGCAAGTCCCGCTTTTCTGTGCTTCGACCCCGTGGATATAGTGGGGGTCCCAATTATTAATGCCTGCCCAAGGGATTAAGAAAAATAAATAAACTCCATAGTGTTAAAGTAAGTGGGTACAGAGGGCTAAGGTGAAAATGTCACTCACGGTGCAAATGTCTTCATACCTCCTGCCTCACCCATATAATTTAGGAACCAAATTCCCAAAAATTGCCACAGTGAAAACGCACATGCGGTTTCCATTGGCAATCCCTGCTGGCAGAAAAAAGATGACCCATGCCCCTGTAGAAAAGAAGAAACAAGACAAAAGGGGATAGAATGGTCCCTCGGCCGGAACGCCGTGCTTAAATTACTATACAAAATAGAGAGGGGGGGACCAAGGAGCTATTACAAGGTCCAGTGTCCATGCTCCTTATTTTAAACTGATTTCCAAAAAAGGGACACTGTTCCTAATGCAGGGTGCAAAAAGTCACCAATGCATGAGGGTGCTAAATTCACCCATATGTGAAAAAGGGAAATAAAAAGGAAAGAAGAAACAGAATCCCTAGGTAAGGGGACCCACAGAAAACAGGGAGGCCATTTTGTGTCCTCTGTTGCCCTTACACACCTCGAAAGGTGTCATGCTTCATCATCGGGCAGTTGCTCCTCGTAGGGCCGGCGCTGCTATTCCCTACGGGTCCCCCGAAAGGTCTCTTTATCTGAGATATTTTATAGGACTGCCGGATGGTGCATGCGGATGTGCGGGGTGGTGGGTCAATTGAGGGTAATAAAAGGTGCGTGCAAGTGTAAAGTAAAATTCATAATGGGTTGCCATGCAGCAATTGTTTTAATCATGTACCCTGAGCAGACTCAAATGCTGAATACAATCTAGCCCCAGTGGCATACTATGCCTGCGTATAGAAAGACATAGGTCAACGTGTTTCGCGCCTGCGTCGCCTTATGGGTCGTTGGCGCTTCGTCAGGACCAGAATTATAAAATGTAAGGTGCATGTGATAAACAAATTAAAAATACCCTCATAATCCATCAGGGCGGGCAGTAACCTGTATACCCAACGTCTGGCTACAGCTGCATGTTTGTAACCGCTCCTGGTCAGTACCTAGAAAAGAACAAAATAGGATATACATTTAAATTAAATTTAAGCACCAGGAACACCTTGATGCCACATCATGTGCCACCACTGTGTGCACATCCAAAACATGAAATTATCAAAGATAGCAGGCGCATGAGACACAAGTTCACACCAGGAATTTGAGTATGCCTGAGCCAGTAAAGCATAGATAACTGCATATGAGTAGGCCCAGAAAATTGGATGCAGGATCCTCGCATACAAAATATTAAGATGCGGGGGTGATGTGGGACCCAATTGTATCCCTATATTCTGTAACAAAATGTCTCAACCACTCTATATCATGATACTCGAAAAGCCTTGTCAGGAGTCAGTGCCCTAGAGATGTTATCCCTTAATACGTTCTCACCTCGCTGTGCTAAGGAAAACGATCCGCTGGCACCAGGCAATGGACTCACCCAATTTACCGGGCTGTGAAAATAACAGATCGACGGGGGTTAACAAACAGACACGGGACGCCCAATATAGAGCGCTCAAAGGTCACGGTACCAGAGTCCCTTAGAAAGGTCTACTCACATCTTAGATTGGGTGCTGCCTCATCCACACCTACCCCATCATTGCGTCGGCCAGGAAATGCCGTGGCGCTCCCCAGTAACTTTATAACCAGATCAGAGAGGTCAGGTGTGCTGCGCGTATACCCTATCCGGGACATCCTATTAGGTAAATTACGTCAATGCGCATGCTTAGGTGCTTCAACGTACCGCGCATGTGCAAAAACTCAAGTTAACTACTCCCCCATACATGCGCAGTTTATGTGCTCTTATTGCTCGTCTACTCTTGCGGAAATACATAAGCAAGCAGTACACTCATGAATAATGTGGAGGCTCAACACGGTAATAAAAAACCAATGGTTCCAGATGAAAAATGACTTAAAAAGTTACTTGTGTTAAAAAACCAAAAGTGCGGTAGTAAGAGCTACTCAAATGGGTGCAAGTCCCGCTTTTCTGTGCTTCGACCCCGTGGATATAGTGGGGGTCCCAATTATTAATGCCTGCCCAAGGGATTAAGAAAAATAAATAAACTCCATAGTGTTAAAGTAAGTGGGTACAGAGGGCTAAGGTGAAAATGTCACTCACGGTGCAAATGTCTTCATACCTCCTGCCTCACCCATATAATTTAGGAACCAAATTCCCAAAAATTGCCACAGTGAAAACGCACATGCGGTTTCCATTGGCAATCCCTGCTGGCAGAAAAAAGATGACCCATGCCCCTGTAGAAAAGAAGAAACAAGACAAAAGGGGATAGAATGGTCCCTCGGCCGGAACGCCGTGCTTAAATTACTATACAAAAGAGAGAGGGGGGGACCAAGGAGCTATTACAAGGTCCAGTGTCCATGCTCCTTATTTTAAACTGATTTCCAAAAAAGATGTCAGGATCTCATCCACACCTACCCCATCATTGCGTCGGCCAGGAAATGCCGTGGCGCTCCCCAGTAACCTATCCGGGACATCCTATTAGGTAAATTACGTCAATGCGCATGCTTAGGTGCTTCAACGTACCGCGCATGTGCAAAAACTCAAGTTAACTACTCCCCCATACATGCGCAGTTTATGTGCTCTTATTGCTCGTCTACTCTTGCGGAAATACATAAGCAAGCAGTACACTCATGAATAAAGTGGAGGCTCAACACAGTAATAAATAACCAATGGTTCCAGATGAAAAATGACTTAAAAAGTTACTTGTGTTAAAAAAACAAAAGTGCGGTAGTAAGAGCTACTCAAATGGGTGCAAGTCCCGCTTTTCTGCGCGTCGACCCCGTGGATATAGTGGGGGTCCCAATTATTAATGCCTGCCCAAGGGATTAGGAAAAATAAATAAACTCCATAGTGTCAAAGTAAGTGGGTACAGAGGGCTAAGGTGAAAATAAGTTTAAGAATTATTCAAGTTCATCAGGGCAAGACTCTGTAGAACAGAACTTGCTCTGTCATGGGCCCCCCTGAAGGGCTGGGGCCCTGGGCCAGAACCCACTTTGCCCATGCCTTAAAACGTCTCTGCCCAGAGCCTTGGCTGAGGAGGAAGGAAATTCTAGAATCAGATGTGTGGTGAAGCCTAGAAGTTTTTCTTGCTTCAAAGCTGGCACCAGGTATAAATACAGGACCCTCACCAACTCTTCAGTACACTCCTCGCCTGTGGATGCTCCACTGCCAGAGGGCTACCCTGCTCCTTGAGGCCTGTCCTGCTCTCTGAGAAGATAGACTGGACCTACTCTCTTCATCCCAGGAAGAGTGACCATCTGTTCTGAGCTACACGGACAGAACAAGCTCCAAAGGTCCCACTGCAAGTGCCCATCTGACCCTCTACACTGGATATGCCTGGAACTGCAACTGGACCTGCCGGAGTCCTGCTGGCCTCAACTGGAGCTGGTTCCTGATCCCCAAGAGGTGCCTCCCTAGGCCGTGGATCCTTGGCTGGCATCAGCTGAGCTCCTCCTGTTAAGAAAATAAAAAAAGCCTGAAGTTCTGGGTTCTTTGCACCCACAAATGGACCTGTTCGCACAAAGATATTGCCACCTGCGATGACCGCCTACGCGAAGCTCCGGTGACCCTGATGCTATGTGCTACAGTGGCCATGAGTGACAATCGGCACAGTAAGATCTGCACTGTGTGCTACAACGACGCTCTGCTGTCTGGTGGGTGCCTCCACCGCAAGCTGGACTATTCGCTCCGGACTTTGAGTAGGTAACTTTTTCAGCGAGGCTAACCTGGTCTCTGCATCGGGCCAGTGCGACATCTCGGTCGGCCTGAACTTATGTATTTCCCCCAGTCTAGTACAACCAGATAATCACGAGTGGCGCTTTGTGTTTTTGGGTGTAACACTTAACAAAATCTTTGAAATTGCATAGCTCCTGTTCTACTAATTGGATTGTTCTCATTTTGGTCCCATTTTATTTACTCAACTTTACTCTATTTTCCTAAGTAGTTGTGTTTTTTTTATTGTGTTGTGTTTTCACCTCAATGCTGTTTGTGTGCTGCATAAATGCCAAGCTACCAGAGGATTAACCACAGGTTAATTTAGTGACTTTTGTGGTTCATCCTGACATAGATTGTTGCTTGAGAACCGGGTTTCACCCCCCTCAACCAATAACCCAAGTTCTCAAAACATTTTATTTTATTTATTTTAAAGCTTTTATAACGCGCTCTATTACTAAAAAAATAGTATCCTGGCGCGTTGAAGGCAGAGCAGTGTGGGAGAGAACAAAATATCTGGAAATACTGATAATAGGGAGTTTTAGACAGTGATATTGAAGAGGTGGGTTTTAAGGCCTTTCTTGAAAGCACTAAGAGTTGATGCAGTTTTTAAAAAAAGAGGAAGAGTATTCCAGGATTTTGCTGCTCTCACTGAGATTGATTGGCCGCCGAGTCTGGAGAATTTGAACTTGGGAACAGACATTTGGCACAAATTGGCCGATCGCAGAGGGCTATTAGGGACATACAGGTAGAACCTTTTTCTCAGGTAGACAGGGCCAGTTTGGTGGATAGCTCGATATGCCAACACTAGAATTTTAAACAGAATCCTGTGAGCAACTGGGAGCCAGTGAAGAGCACGGAGAAGGGGACGAGCACTGGAACGCCTTGGGACATTAAACAGAAGTCTGGCAGCGGCATTCTGAATAACCTGAAGACGGTTGATCAGGTAAGCCGGCAAACCAGAAAACAGTCCATTCGCGTAATCCAACCTAGAGAGTATTAACGCCCGAATAACAGTCTCTTTAGCTTCTTTTGGTAAAAGAGGGAAGAACCTGCGTAGAGTTTTTAAGGTAGAAAAACAGACCCCCGTGACTTTATTTATATGGTCCTCAAACTTAAGGTTCTTACCGAACCACACCCCCAAATTTTTCACCGGACCTGATGCGGCTTTTGGGGGAGGTAGGTCGGTAGGCCAAAGACACTTACTAAAATCCTCAGGAAAAGAGCCATATAGCAGGATCTCGGATTTGCTCTCGTTACATTTTAGCTGGGCATTTGCTAGCCATTGAAAGACAGAGGATAGGCAAAGTTGGGCCGCCGACGTATCTAAATTATCTTTGGACCAGGTAAACAAAAGTTAAGTATCGTCGGCGTACGCCATAATTTTTGCCCCTAACTGTTCAGCAAGGTAAATCAAAGGGGTGAGATAAATGTTAAAAAGCAAGGGGCTTAACATAGACCCCTGAGGAACACCAGTAGAAAGTAATTTAGGGGTGGAGGCAAAGGGAGGCAACCAAACTTGTTGCGTGCGGTTATTTAAAAATGAAGTCAGCCAGTCAAATGCGGAGCCAATGATACCTATGTCGGCTAGTCTAGAGAGTAGAAGGGAGTGAGGCACCGTATCGAAGGCAGCAGAGAGGTCCAATAAAATCAGAGCCGCTCTGCCACCTCCGTCGAGACACTCCCGAATAGCCTCCGATATTTCGACTAAAGCCGTCTCGGTACTGTAGGCGGCCCTAAAGCCGGACTGGGCTGGGTGTAGGGCCTCCGTAGTTTCCACAAAGTTCTCCAACTGACTAAAAACAATCTTTTCACATACTTTTGCAAGCGCTGGAAGTAAAGATATTGGTCGAAAGCTGGATGGAGTGGCCGGGTCTGATCCATTTTTTTTTAACAGTGGGAGCAATTTTGCTTGCTTCCAACAGTCGGGGACAGTAGCCGTGTAAAGCGAGGGGTTAATGATCTGAGTTACCTCATTTCCCACCGTTTCTGCTACACCCGCGAATACTCTGTCCGGGCATGGATCAGAAGGAGATCCAGATTTTAAGGCAGCAACAATAGCAGTGATGTCCGAATTTAGTTGGGGGGTGAAATTAGCCAATTGGGCGGTACGTCTGGGCATTAAAGGAAGCGGAGTTGTTAGGAGAGATGAAGGGCCATTACAAACATTTTGCAGGTCCACCTGAATTTTGGCAATTTTTTCAACAAAGAACTTAGATAGTTCTTCACACCATTCCTCTGATGCAGGCAGCAAAGGTTTAGACGCATAGGGAGATACAAAGCTTTTGACAATCGTAAATATTTCCTTACTATTGTTGTTAGCTTTGCAGATACGCCCAGCATAGTAGCTACTTTTAGCAGATCTAATGGCTGCATAATACTTTTTTTGTGCAATCCGCAGGTCCTTTTTTTTCTCAGGAAGATAATCTTGTCTCCACAACCTCTCCAGCTTTTTACAGCCTGATTTGAGGTCACGAAGAGCATGGGAAAACCAAGGTTGAGAGGGGGTAGAACGGAGTCTACAGACCCGACTACTCTTAATTGTTGCGGCGGTCGCACACTCCACCCATAGATTGAATGCGCTGGCTGCAGCATCAATATCAGGAGGGAGCAGTGGGCGGGAGGCGGCAAGACCATCTGAAAGAATATTTACATTGATCTTCTGTGTATGGGCAATTTGGGGATGGATCGCAGTAGAAGTCAATATAGGCCAGGAGAATCTGATAAGCTTATGGTCCGACCAGGTTACTGGCTCAGGATGGACCATGTTGATCTCAAAATTCGTGCATACCAGATCCAGAATATGGCCTCCTAGATGGGTTGGAGCAACCACCCATTGTTTTAGCTGGGCCATAGAGAGAGCTTCAGCGAGGCGAGCCACCTCTGGTAGGTCCAAACTATCAACATGAATATTGAAGTCCCCCAGAAGAAGGTACCGGGAATGACGTAAAATCCTAGGGACTATAACTTCTTCTAAGACCTGCACAAACTGGCCGATATAGCCTGGAGGGCGGTAAACCAACGTGCCACCAATGGATGAGTGAGCATTGAATATCAGAGAAAAGTGGAGCATCTCCGCTTCAGCCAGTTGTTCTTGGACATCAAAGGAAAAAGTCCACTGTTCTCTGAAAACCACCGCAGTCCCGCCTCCTCTACCCAGAGGGCGGTCAGATCTAAATATTTTAAATCCACGTGGAATGGCAAGTTCAACGGAGGGGGCGCAAGTTTCATTGAGCCAAGTTTCCGTAATAAAAAGTAAATCCAGCTGATTGTCACTCAGCAGCTCAAAAATATCTGCTGCATGTTTGACCAATGACCTAGCATTAATCAAACCGGCTTTCACCAGTGAGGAATCAGCGGGACGGAAAGGCAGGTAGGTAAGACTAGGCCGAAAGCAAAAGTTACACACCTGGCAGACCCGGGACGCACTGTTAGTCACATCCCATGCAGCATTACACTTACAGGAATCGGCTTTCAGCGACATGAGGTGCCCGCGTGCGTACCGTATGGAGTTATTAAGGGGCCGCCTAGGAGTGTTGGCAGAGTGAATGGCCCTAGGCCCGTCCGAGGCACGGACGGGCACAGACGGGCCCTCCTTTGGCGCTCCTTCGGCGCGCAGACGGCGCGCCCGCTGCGCGTGTCCGCTGCGCGTCCTGAAGTGCATTTTTATTTGTAACCACAGCCCCTCCCTCCGCTGGACCGCTAACTCGGGTCCAGCCGGGTCCGAGCCTGACTCATACACATACAACTGCTTTCAGGAGAGAGTGTGCATGTTGTTTAGGAATATAGTGTCAGGCCACACATGTTGGTTCCACTCTGACATGCTGTGAAATAAAAACGCGCAACCCCTTCATGACTTCTACAGAAGCTTGTGTTAGGGTTGGTGCTTTGTAGACACAGAAGGCGTTGGTCTCTAATTTCTCCTGCCATGTAAAACGAGCGGTTGCTGTTTGTGGCCTGAGACAGAAGACATATTGTTTTGTAGCTGTACACTGTCAAACTCCAATATTTTAAACCCAGCAGACTGACAAAAAGTAAACATGCACATGGGGGGTTTATTACCGCTTGTTCGAGTTGCTTTGGGCTCAGGATACAAATACAACAGCTGTATGGAGATGATACTTATTAGTTTGTTCTCTGGATTTCTATTTTACCATTTGGTGTTTCCCTGAACACCGCCGTGTTGCCCAGGCTCCTTCCAGCAGCTGAGCAGAGAGGGCATTTTGTATGACTTTATTGAACTGGGAGCACTACAACGAATCTCATATTTCCTTCTGTCTGCCTTTTGTGTATCTTCCCAATTCTAAATTGCTGTCCTGGGGTGTCGAATCTCATATTTCCTTCTGTCTGCCTTTTGTGTATCTTTCCAATTCTAAATTGCTGTCCTGGGGTGTCGAATCTCATATTTCCTTCTGTCTGCCTTTTGTGTATCTTCCCAATTCTAAATTGCTGTCCTGGGGTGTAAACAAAAAAAATAAATCTGTGTTTTATATACCACGAGCTAGACCCGAGACAGTGGGTATCAGAACGCTTTACATGAGCACCAGTTTCGTTAGATGGACACATTAAATTTTCTTAGGCATTGGGAGATTAAGTGATTTGCCCAGAATCACAGGATGTTGAGCACCGTTGCCGAGACTCGAACACGGTTCCCCAGCTTTGAGGTCAACCGCTCTTTCCGTAAGGCTACCTCCATATTCGGTTATTCCTATTTTTATATTAATGATGGATGTCTGTAGGATTTCTGAGTCTCTTCTTGGCCGCTCATGTACCCTCCACCTCGGTGTCTCGCTCCTCCACCCATTGGTCCCCACTTCTTCTTCTGCACTTCCCACAAGCATGGAATCCATTTGAAACAACCGTCTCTTGGATACGCTTCCCTTCTTTGAGTTCAATTGGAGGACCATGGTGGGCATGTCAGACTCATTATATAATAAGGGATTTTGGTTGCCATTGTGCCACCTCTAACAACTATGGGCATGGCGTCCAGCATGCATTCTGCACAGCCCTGCAGGAACCTCTCTGCACAAACCTAATCCGTGCTCCCTTTCTGGTACCCCACTGGTGAAAGGCAAACTGCAGGCAGTGGCTCACAAAGCCACTCCTGTATTAGCCGCTGCCCGTGCAAGTAAGAGCGCGCGGCGGTGGTGTGTTGGGGGCGAGTTGGGGGGGGGGGTTTCAACAGATGACCACGAGGGAAAATAAAATAAATAATTTTACCCCATTGTTGACTGACGGAATTCGCCCCCCCGCCCACTGCCCCACTGTGCTTATCTGCACAGGCTGCAGCTGCCCTGTCCTCATCAAGAGTTTTTAGGGCCACTCCAACCTTCATGATATTATATAGAGCGGGTCTCAAATGTGCTTACCTCCCTCCCAACCCCCACAGCAGTTCTGCCAGTGATGCGCGGTCCTGCAGCAGCCATTCCCTCCATTACCTAAGGAACACCAACCTCTCCCTTCAACTGATTTTGAGGCAACAGGTCAGAGGAAGGATTTGGCAGTGACCTCAATCTTCTAGGGTGGATCATGTTTCTCTCTCCAATGTGCCACAGTGGCTGGTGGGAACAATCAGTGTTGAAAGCCTGGCGGGGGAGCAGTGGGGCATGGGCGCCCATATGGGATAAAAGGTGGCTAGCAATAGGAAGAGGGCATAAGTGGGCTATAAACTTGTAGCAGAATTTCGATTGGTGTGCACGTTGGAAGAGGTTGATGGGGTTATTTTCCCCATGCGTTAGGAGCAAACTATTGGTGAGTGGGTTGGCGGATGTGTCTGTCAAGAGTTTGCTGTAAAAGTAGGTTCTTCCTTACCCCACTATAATACAACTGAGAGTCACATGCCAGATAGTGCAATGTGGACACCCATATGGGCATCAGTGGTGGGCAGACCCTGAATTCTGTTGACAAGATCATGAAGTGAGCTTTTGGGGTCCAACGCAGGTGGACATGTGCTACAATGGAAAGACGCAAACAATTGTGTTTGAGCGAAATAGAAATTGTGTTCTGGTTGAGCAGTTTGCCTTTCTGAGTGCAACGTGATGAATGTGCTATTATTGCAGAGTGAGGAGTGTGCTTCTGTCATTGATTGAAGGGTGTAGTAGAAAGGTGTGCGTGAATGAGTGTAGACTAAGAGTTGTTTGTGAACATACAGGGAGCTGTGTGCTACTGTTAGTGTAGTGTGTAAGGTGTTTCTATGTAAGTGCAGGGCGAGTACCTATATTGGATTCCGTTGAGCAGTGTGCTTTTATGACCACATGGTGAGAGTTATCCCAATGTGAGTACAGAGTGAGCTTGATTCCTGTGTGAGGTCAGGATCAGAACTGTGCCTGAGTGCAGGGTGAATGGTGTGTAATGTGAGTGAATGATTAATGAATGGTGTGCCAGAGGAAGCGGTCTGCCTATATGACTGCGTGATGAGGTGTACCCCTAAATGGCTTCACTGTGAGAGGTAATGGTGTATGTTGAGATTGAGAGGTGTGCTGGGTTATGGCATGTCTGTTTGAGTGTATTTTTAACAGTGAGCATGAATGAGTGCAAGGTGAGTGCTGTGCAAGTGTGAGTGCCAGTTGAAGGGTGTTGGTGTATAAGTGGAAGGTGAGGGGTGTACCTCTATGAGAGCACTAGCAGGGGTGTGCCTTTCTAAGTTTACACTGTGTAGTGAGCTTGAATGAGTGCAGGTAGAGAGCTGAGTGAGACAGGGTGAAAACTGTACATATCTGAGTGCAAGTAGAGAAGGGTGCCAGTGGTGAAGTGCACCCATATGAGTGCAGTGGGAGAGGTGTGCAGGTGATACTGTGTAGTGTGCTTGTGTGGGTACAGCATACTGGTGTGTTTATGAGGTGAGCTGTGTGTGAGTGCATAGCGATGAATGTGTCTGGCAGAGTATACTATAAGCAGTGTAAGGGTGTCTGCATGAGTGTATCTGAGAGCCATGCTTGTGTGATTGCGGTGAGAGGCGTGACTATGTGAGTCGACAATGAGTGGTTTGCCCATGTTAGAGTGGGGTGCAGCACATGGAAACCATACTTGTATTCTTTGCCCTGTTTGTTCCTCTATGAAAAGGACTATTTTGGATGACCGTGACCAGAAAGATTATGGGCCTTATTATGAGTTTGGCCGCAACTGTGGTCCACTGCGGTCAGAACGCCATGGGACCGTTGCTGCTGCCAGGGATTCACAGTCCCTTGCTTTCTAGCCATGGTCTGAGTCCCCCTAATATACTGGTTGTGCTGTTTTGGCACTACCAAGCATATTTGGAGTTTCCTCAGTGCCACAGTTTTCATGGCGATGAGCCTGCCATGAAAAGTGACGGAACAAAGTGGGCCCTACAGGGCCCCTTATTGCCTCTGATCCAAGAGATGCATGCAGGGGGGCACATGGTGTTCGCGTGTATGCATGCACCCCCAGATATTCAAGGCCATGGACTTGACAGTTCAAGCTCTTGAGGAACTTGCATTCGGGTTCCCATTGCTGTGCCTTGATAAGGCACACGTATGAGCCTTTGCATTGCCCAATTGCATGCCAGCCACAGCAAGACCGCCTGACCTGGATTCCAGTCTGAATATGATGTGGGGTCTCAGTGTGGCTTTGGTGGTGTGGCAGCGGGGCGCTGATGTGACGGCCCACTGCTACACCTTCCAAAATCATAATAAGGCTCCACGTCTGTAATTTCTTCTTGTAAGAGTTCCTGTCTCCTCAGTGACACCAATTAAAAAGTACACACCCTATGAAGCTGGCTTTTATCACCCTGTTGGTGTGTAAGGGGAGAGGTGTGGCGCCGCGGCCAGGGCGACTGACGCTGGAATCTGGGGACCACGGTTCGATCCCCGGCTCCGGCGGCAGGTTAGCCCAGCTCCATGTGACTCTGGGCAATAGCTCGCTTAATCTTCCCGACGGCCCCCAGCGCCTAGAGACCCTTACGGGTGATTGTGCGCTTTACAAATGTGGACTTTAAGGGTGATATACTTTTATATAGACATCAGCAATAAGGGGATTTCAAACCTATTTTTTCACTTTTACTTTTTCTAGTCACCATGGTAGCTCTACCCTAAGAATGTGGATGTCCCAGATTGCATTAATTCCACAAATTATAAATTGGATTGATACACTATGGGCCTGTTACGCTATGGACCTGATAAAAAAGTGCCCCAGAAAATACCGATCTCTGCTGAAAATCTCTACTTGCTCAGGGGTCGGAATTTTCAAGTTTCTTCGGTATGTATCTCACCCAGTAGTTACTGAGTGAGATAAATTCACATGCATCATTACATTTCTGCAGGTCAAACCTCATGGAATTTAACAGCTGAAAACGATCTGGTAATTACCGGGACATGCAGATTTTGATGTCTGAGCACCAAAATCCTCACCTTATTCCTAAGTGCTGGGAAAAAAAGTTCAGAATAAGATGGTAGTTATTGCATCCGATAAAATCTGAATTCCAAGGTGTTGGAATTTGTTGGGTGCAATGAATACTGAAAGGCCTCCTGGGGCATTTTTAATCAGGCCATAAATATAAAATTCACCACAAAGGAATGTTGTGAGACCTTTTTTTTTTTTTTTAAAAACCCTTTATTTCGTAAAAAAGAAAACAGTTACAGACCTACAACCACAGAGGCCGGTCAGGTATACGCAATAATAATAGCAAATCAATACACAGCTCATCAGCCGACAGCCCGAGGGTCCGGCAGCGTAAAAGCACAATGTTATCTGGAGCTCATGGTCAGGGAGGATAAATAAAAGGTTTCATATTTTACAATGTATAAACAACAGAGAAGAAAAACACAAAAAGAATCGAGGCAAAGACCAAGCAATATAATGACTGCTACATGCAGCAGGGGGGGATAGGTAGGAAGCAAGCGTCAAGAAATCATGGGAGAGGGGAGTGGGGATCAAGAGTGAGCCGCACATCACCTATAACCATAAATCCAATTACCGAAACGTACAGTCAAGGAGATCGTGGAATGTCAGAAGGCTCAGTAGGGGGGGAGCACAGATCTCTCCTCGATATGAATTCCATTGGCCCCATATCCTTCCCCACTTCTTGGGCCTACCACGGGAGATGTACACAATCTTTTCTCGAAACATGCACCAGTCCATGTTCTCCTCCCAGTTCGAGACCAACGGTGCCCTATGAGATCCCCACAATTAAGCTATATCCCTTTTCGCAATCATGTTGCCCAGCGTAACCCATTGAGTCTGAGCCACAGTACAGTCAGTCGGTTCCCAAATATTCAACAAACAGCGTCGCGCTTCGGGGAGCAGCTCAACACCCGTCACTTCACCCATCACCGTATGCACTCGATTCCAGAAAACAACTACCTCCGGGCATTCCCATATAATGTGGAGGAATGTAGCAAGCATACCACAGCCACGCCGACATGACCCATCCACAGAATAACCCATATGTATCAACCGTGGACCCGTGACATAGACACGATGCAGAATCTTCAATTGCACCAATCGGAGACGCGCCGGAATCGCAACTTCTTTAGGGGAGGATATTGCAGCTTGCCAGTCCTCATCGTCTATCTCCAGACCATCATCAATCCATGCATCTCTTAACTGTATAAGGAGGTCCGAACGGGCATTAATAAGTTTTTTATATATATGAGAGATAGTGCTGTCAGGGACATGCCCATCCAACACTCTATCCTCCAGGGGCGAAGACTCAGGGATCATAGTACCAGCAGGGAAGACTGAATCAATTGCGTGACGGACCTGAAGATATCGGAAATATTCCCTATCATTCAACATATACTCCCGTTTCAGCTCGTCGAAAGTTTTAACTCTGCTGGTGGCCCAAAGATCGCCCACCCTGCTGATACCAATAAGGTCCCACCTATCGAATCCCTTCGAAGTCCACAGACCACCCAATCTCTCAGCAGCATACAGGGGAGTCGCTCTAGTCAGTTTATCCGCCCAGCCCGTAGCCGAAGTTGCACTTCCCCACACTCGTACCGCCACCGCAGTGGGCCCCGTTAAATTCCTCCTGGCGGTTCTGGAATAGAGCGCCCTATTATAATCGCCCCCCGGCAGTTGACACCTATCCATCTCATATGCGGGATGTGGGACAGGACCATACATGGCATGGTTAATAGCGCTCAAATGAGACGCCCAATAATAGCGTTTAACATCAGGCAAAGCTATACCACCATCATACCAGGGCAAAGTCAATTTTGCCAATGCTATGCGGGGCCGCCCACCCCAAACCAACTTCCTCTGGAGGCCCTCAATTTCACGGAAATAGCTAGCCGGAACCAGATCAAGCGTGTTTTGAATAGCGTAGAGGAACCGGGGAAGAGACATCATTTTGAACAAGGCTGCCCTTCCCAAAGGGGATAGAGGCAGACCACACCACGCCGCAACATCCGATCTAAGCCGGGCAAGCGGAGGTAGTAAATTCCGCTCATAGCGCACCATGGGGTCCAACGAAGTGTAGATCCCCAAGTACTTGAAGCCAGCTCTGGAAACAGGTATAGGGCAAATACGGGGCAAAGAAGGTTGTCCACCTGTAAGGGGGTAAATGCAGGACTTAGCCCAATTAATAACCAAACCAGAGTTCTTCCCGAAGGAACTCAGGACGTCGAACAGAACACCTAACGACTTACGGGGAGAAGTAAGATACAGCAATATGTCGTCAGCATAAAGCGACACACGATCCTCAAAGGTAGGGGACCATCGTATGCCCTTGAGCGAGGGCTCCCAACGGAGCCACGCAGCAAGGGATTCAAGAGCAAGCGCAAAAAGGAGGGGTGACAAAGGGCAGCCCTGCCTCGTGCCGCGTCCAAGAACAAAGGGTTTCGAGGCCCTTCCGTTGACCACCACCTGAGCAAGCGGCTGCTCATATAAAAGCCTAACCCAGCCGACGAACTTAGGGCCAAAGCCAAACTTGGCAAGGGCAGCCCACAAATATGGCCACTCCACCGTATCGAAGGCCATCGAGGCGTCAAGTGAGACCAAGATGGCCGACTCCTCAAGAGTCCCCGCCCTAGCCAAGACACCATGAAGACGTCGAAGATTGAGCGCGGTGTTGCGGTGGGGGATAAAACCAGACTGATCCGGGTGTACCAAATAACCGATCACCGTAACCAGCCGGCTCGCCAAAAGTTTCGCAAGGATCTTGGGCTCCACATTCAAAAGTGAGATCGGCCGATACGACGAACAGTGGTCACGAAGCTTGCCATCCTTGTGAATGACTACAATGGACGCCAGTCTCTGGTCACGGGGAAGGAGCCAGAGATCTCGCGATGCCAAAAACATCCGTCGTAGATACGGCGCCATTTTGTCAGGGCTCAGCTTATACAGCTCGACAGGAATACCGTTCGGGCCGGAAGCCTTGCCCGAACGAAGCGAGCGGATAGCAAGCGTCACTTCATCGGTGGAAAAATCCGCCTCCATAAGTTCCTTGTCCGAGTCCGACAAACTAGGCAGCGCAATGTCGCGGAGCAACAAGTGCGAGTCCTCCTCCGGTCTATCAGAAACTGGCGCATAAACCCTCTGAAAGTGCTGGGCGAAGACCTCCACTATCTCGACCGGGTCCACCACTCGCACGCCATCCACTCTCTCAATAACAGGCACCACCCGATTCAATCTATCTCTTTTATCCAGCCAAGCAATCAATTTTCCCGCTTTATCGCCCACATCATACAAACGCCCCTGCTGCTCACGATTCAGCGCCCTGGCCGCATCAGTCACCAGAGCTCTATATTCGGACTGTTTAAGCGCCAAGGAATGCAAGCCATTAGGCGTATTCTCAGACTCCAACCGTTCCTCCAACTCAGTGATTTCATTTTCCAGGCCAACCACTTCCATAGTCCTGCGCTTCCTCTCACTAGCAATCAAGGATAGAGTCTGTCCCCGGATCACAGTTTTATATGCCTCCCATAAGGAGATAGGGGAGGAAACCGACCCCTCATTCTCAGAAAAATAGAAATCCATACACTTAATCACTTCCATACCAATGTTGGGGTTACGAAGATGCCACTGATTAATCGGAGCAATCCGACCCCCGGACTCTAGCTGTACATCAATAGTGAGCCAGAGTGGGGAATGGTCCGAGATCCCCCTAGCCAGATGTTTGATTTCCCTCACGGATACCATCTGCGCCGCTTGTACAAGGTTATAGTCGAGTCTCGAGAGACTACCATGAGCTCCTGAATAGAAGGTATACTGGAGCTGTCCAGGGTGCAACTGCCTCCAACAATCCACCAAACCCAATGTGTCCAAGAAATTCCCCAGCCATAGCTGCGACGTGGGGAGGGTTCTGCGAGGATTCCGATCCTCCTCTCCACTTACAACTGAGTTAAAATCGCCACCCACTACCAACAGACCATCAGGGAGTCCCAGGACCACTCCACCCAAATCAGAAAACGTAGTGGACTGTAGACCAGGGGGAACATACACGGACAAAATAGAAATCGTCTTCCCCTCCCACCGGCCCATAACAGCGGCATAGCGACCTCTATCATCCAACACCGTGTCGTCTATTTCAAGGGTTAGGGTGTTCCTGACCAGGATGCCCGCCCCCCTCGACCCAGTGGTAAATCCAGCGTGGGCCACCAAACGGTAGCCCCGTCTATTCAATGCATGGCACATATTCCCTACGAGATGCGTCTCCTGCAGTAAAACGATATCTGGGGAGTGTCGCTTCAAATACTGCAAAACTATCCCCCGCTTTATCCTATCCCCGAGACCATTAACGTTCCAGCTTAGCACCCTCAGCCCCCTACCCCCATCCCCAATATGAACAAACAGTTCCCCCAGCCATGCAACAGGCACAAAGGATGAAGTATCGACCAAATCGCAGCCTCGAAACCAACAAACAAGAAAAGACCCCTCCACCGCCCCCCAAGGAACCCCCAACACACCCCCCCCACCCTGCACCCCTGCGGTTGACTAAAAAGCCACCCCAACTTGCAGTGTGCCTGTCGCCCCATTCAACTAACCTACAAGAAGAGAGAAAAAAAGTCCCCTGAGGAGAAAAGAGCCCCGAATCCCCCCACCCAAGGGTATCAACATCGTACAAACATAGCTTTCTTAGAGCCACTGCAAAGCGTCCATATATCGGCTCGTCGGCTCGCCGGCGCGGACTCACTACTCCTGTGCTTCCAAGCCTCCTTCGGCGCCCCTCGATCCCTCCGGGCTGGTATGGCGTGTCGTCAAAGTGTCTAACCAGTGACTAGCCACCTCGGGGCGGTCAAAAAAGAATGTACGTTCATTATGTTCAATCCTCAGGCGGGCCGGAAAAAGCATGGCGTACTTCAGTCCCATGTCCCTGAGACGTCTTTTCACCCCCGTAAAGCCCATACGTTGTTTCTGCACCGCCTGTGTAAAGTCCGGGTAAAAACTAATCGACACATTCTCAAACTTAGTGGGACCATTGGCGCGCGAGGCCTGCAGGATAGCATCTCTGTCTCGGAAATTGAAAATCCTGGCTATTATAGGCCTCGGAGTGGCTCCAAGCTTGGGCTTCCCACGTGGAATTCTGTGAGCACGCTCCACCGCAAAAAGATTACTAAGACCCTTTGGTGCCAAATGGTTCCGGATAAGGTCTTCTACCAGTAGATCCGTAGGCACGTCAGTGGAGTTCTCGGGAACACCCACGATGCGAACGTTGTTGCGTCTGGCTCGGCCCTCGAAATCATCCAGCCGACTGGCAAACGAGTCTCTGGCCGCTCGAAGACAGCGGACCTCGGCCTGGAGATCAGAGACGTCCGTAGTCAAACTTGCGGTCCTGATGTCAAGGGACTTGACCCGCTCGTTGGTTTTCCCCAAGTCCGTCCTGATGAGGTTGACTTCGATCGCCACCGTGTCCAACTTAGCAGCCAGAGTCTCATATTGCTGCCCCATATCCGCCCGGACACTGGCGATGGCGCCCATAACATCCTTCAAAGTCGGATCCTCAGCCACAGGAGGACCATCACCGGACTCCTCGAGGGCCCTGCTCGATCCACCCGGGGATCCCTTCGGGCGAGTAAAGCGATCAATGGTCTGGGATTGGGTATCACCTCTACGATTAGGGCCTCTGGTGTTGCGCCTTTCGGCGTCCGCCCTGCCCGTCATAATGGGCGACGAGCTCCGACGGGACCTTTGGGATCTAGTTAGAATGATTCCCTCCGAGGCGAGCTCGTAGAGTCGAGAGATCGAGGAACAGAGACCAGCGTGGAAGTGACGACTAGACCAGGGCAGCAGTATCCATCTGCAGCAAATCGGCGTCAACTGTGACCAAGAGCAAAACCGAAAGTATCACAGGGGCATCGGTTGTGAGACCTTTTGATATTAGAGTATTCTTTTTCTCATGTCTTTTTAAAGCATTATACCAAATGGGCTACACTACATGCAGTATATACAAACAAACAATTTGTTGGAATCACTGGACAGTAGTACTAATAAAAATCAGGGTTTCCTTCAATGTTTGAGACAGGAAAACTTAAACTATTAAACTGGGGTGTGAACATCTGGAGAAACATAACCTAAATGAATATCTGAGAATGGTTATAGCTCCAAAGGAAGACGTTTTAATGATCTTGAAGACCCTATCCCACAGACAAAAGGCAAAAATATACATCATAAACCTTGTCTGGAAGAAAACCAACCCATTAAAATCAGATCTGTATTTATATCTTAAAGATGTCTATTTATTGCCCAATAATCCTTTCAAGATAGAAAGGATCTTTGGGTAGTGGTCAGTGGTCAGAGGCCTCACAGGTGGTACGAAAATCACATTAACCACATTGAATGAATCCGTACTAAATGACACAGGTTTCTAAAGGCCCCTCTTACATTTGTGAGTGAGTATGTAGCAGGCACAGCATCATCCTTGGTGGAGGTCGTGTGATCTAGTCAAATTAGTTCATCTCAGCAATCACTAGAACGTTCAAATAATCCTGCATGAGCTGGAAACTTTCTATCAGAACGCGGTTAATTTAATTGAATATATAGTTCATATTTCAACCTTTGAGTCAGAGTAGGAACGTGGCTCCATCTTGGCTTCATGACTAATAACTAGGGATGTAACTAACATGATTATTAATATTCATTGCCCTGACAATGGATTTGTTTCAGAAGCTCCCAAACTGATTGCAAACCAGTTTACCAATCTCGGTATTTAAATATTCGCACTAAATCCCCGGGATTTACAGGAACGTGTGAATCTTATCTCTATCCCTGTCTAAATAATTTGCACTAAATCCCCGGGATTTATGACTGGGGGGGACGCACAGCCGTCGCTCCTAGCCCAATTCCAATTCCATAGACTTAGACATGCACTCAAGGACTTATTGGGTGAGGACATGGCGGAGCCCCCTGAGGTTGTGGCACTAACTGCTGTCATTAAAGCGCAAACACCTGGTAAGATGGTATCGAGGATTTACTGCACCACACTGTCTGCTAGGGGGAGTAAATATACCAAATAGCCACTGGCCTGTCAGCGTGACCTGCAGGTAGACCTTACGGATGATAAATGGCTCTACTGCTGCATGAGCACTAAACGTGTCTCGCTAAACGGCCGGCACAGACTCATTCACTTTAAATTCCTACACAGGGTGTACTACACGCCGGGACATCTACATTGTTATGGGCTTCGGGAGTAGTCTCAGTGTGAAAGATGTGGGGAACAAATTGCTGACTTCTTCCACTTAGCCTGGACATGCCCGGGTATCGCTCGCTTCTGGGGTCTGGTATTTATTGAAATAAATAGAATCACTCAACTGACATTGGCACCTGACCCTTTCGTAGCACTGCTGGGGTACTCTAAGCCTCTCCCTAAGGTGCTGCGACGAATAGTAGAAACTGCACTACTTTTAGCAAAGAGATGAGTTGCGATCTGTTGGCTTCGCGGCTCGACACCTACAATAGCTCAGTGGTCTAATGATATGATGTTCTGTTGCACCCACGCCAAAAATTACAGTGACCTGTTACCGCCCCACAACAGACCAAAGAACGTTTGGGCCTTGTTCCTGACGGGAATGATGAACACGGTGGATACTGACCGGGGCGCTGCCTCTGCTCCACGACGCCTTACCTCCCTGACCATTAGTCCCCCTTGTAGCATTACACCTGACTGCCCCAAATTACTCTGGCCGTCTGGCTTTGCCCTCAGCCGAAATGGTCTAGACAGGGAAGTGAACTGTGTCACTGGGAGGATTGGATCCTTCAAATGCCTGATGAACTGTGTCCTTACCAGGATGGTGCTGTGCTGTTTTTCTCTGAATGTTACACGCTGTTAAAATCATGTGAAGAATGTCAATGTCTCATGTCTGCTGTGCTTAAATTTAATAAACATATTAATTTAAAAAATGTTTTTAAATCCCCGGGATTTACAGGGATGTGTCAATCTTATTACTATCTCTTTCTAAATATTTGCACTAAATCCCTACGATTTAGAGGAATGCTTGAATCTAATCAAGCTTTCCAACTTTAGCCAGAACAGGGAAATTGTCTAGATCATCACATTTCAGAAGAAAGGCTGCGGGTAGTACTGAACAAAGCCCAATAAAATCTACTGAAAAAGCCCTGACCTCAAGGGTATTTGTGTCATGGTGGGCAAAATGCTGCACCCATCCTTTTAGGCTTCTTTAATGGTGCTGTAAACGGATCGCCTGTGCCCCCAAAATTGCAGGAAGCAGTCACCAGAGTGGTTTTAATATAAATTGTACATTGAACCCTTCCTTCAATGTCTTAGCAATGCAATAATAGATGTCTATTGTTACACTGCTCAGGGGCACTCATGTTATCGACCGACCTTGGAAGGATAAAAGCCTGAGTGGACCTATGTAGATTAAAACCTGTGACCACAAGAGCAGACACAGGTTCCGTGATTGAATCCATAAGTCCATGTACCCAGGAAATCTGGCATTCTGAAACCAGAAAAGGACTTCCAGAGATTGCCAGTCATATCAACTAATTTGATTTTTTGAAAATGTTTTAATTTTGTTGTTTCAATATACAAGAACTCCATTATGTCAAGAGAATCCCTGAATGGGGAATCACCAAAATAAACAATGACTGCGTAATGAGTGCCAAATCGCAGTTGTGCCTCTTCGAACATAGGATATACATCACGTACAACAATGCATTTTAATCAAGTCATGCAATGGCAAGTATGATACAGTATAACTTCAATGTATAAAAGTCATAACTAGGAAATGGAAGGGGCATGGGGTAGGCAGTGACATGACAATTAGGAAGACGGTACAGAGCAGGGATAGTGTCTCACATAACATATAAATAGCAGTGTGAGCAGGACAGTGAGGTGTTCTTGCTGTGTATCTCCATTGTGTGGGCATGCAGGGAGGAGGGGGGATGCAGGGCCGGACTGGGAACAGCAACATGCCCTGGCCAATTGCTGCTCGACCAGCCCTGGGAGCGGGAGCGGGTGCTAGTAAAAAGCACCACTCCTACTTTTGTTATAGGGGGCCGATATTGCAGCACTACTGACAAAACTGGCCACCACTGCCAGAAAATCGTCCCCCGCCCATCTGGCCCACCAGGGAAACGCCCAGTGTCCACTACAGCCAGTCCGAGCCCTGAGGGAAAGGGAAAGACCACGGGGCTATATACGTGTGATAGAGTGCAACGTAGGGAGCGTGTCCGGAGAGGGGTGAGGGCAAGGGACAACTGTGTGATGTTGTCCGGTTCATGTGGGAAGATCGTCTGGGACAAATTGGGTTCAAAGTGTGTCGCACTTTTTGTAAAACAATGATTCCTAACTGTTTGGCAAACCATGACAAACAGCCTGTCTGGCACAGTTTCAAATCACATTTTCATATTTTGCTGGGGGTCCAAAAGAGACGCAAGCTCTTTCTCAGAATCCTGCAGCATCATGTCAAACAATTTCAATATCTTGGGGAATTAAACAAAGCCTCCCAGCACCTTTTTCAACCTCCACAGCTTTTTAATTTATATTTTGAACCATGGATTGAGCACATAAGGGTCTATGAAACTACATTTTCATAGCAACTGATAAGAAAGTGCCAACAGCATTAATTTATATGGTCAAAGTTATTATTGAATACAGACAATATCATACTATGCACTCCATGTTGGCAGTTGGAATTTCCTCAGTGATAGGAACAACTGAAAAGTAATTCCTTGGGCACTGGTTTCATCTCATTGTATCCTCCTCCTTTGTCAATGTCAATAGTGGCTTTTGGGCATTAAGTATTTATGTCTGTTTATGGCCAGGATAGCATTAGCCAAGATGGTATAACTGAATAAGATGTGCCCCTTACCGAGTAGGCTCTTCCAAGAATTGTACGTATTAATCATCTCTTTGGTTTGGGCAAGGAAGCATAGTCATGTTACTTGATCTTTTAAAGTTCCCTTGGAAGAAAGGAAGCTTGGGAATTCCTGACCTTTTCTTTTACTATGCAGTTGTACAGCTGCAACACGTGGCTCACTGGTTCACACAGTTGCTGGGAAAAGAGGTTGCAGGCTGGATCTCATCCTCTTAATACTTTGCCAGAAGTCTTCATGTTGGGAGCTCAGACGAGTTGCTCTCTTTAATACATTGCTGGTCAGATGGCGATTGTGTTTGTGGGGTGGGGGTGGAGAGACAACCCTACCCTAACATTCAGCTATGGGCGTTGAAGCCCTTTACAGAGATTTGCATGTCTGTCCAGTAGTGGAGAGATGGGGGTTGCGAAGCAGTGGGGAAATTTAATGTTGCCCTGGTCTCAGACAGAGGGAGGGATACAACTGTGGCTCATGACAGGTGCTGAGTAGCACTATCTGATTTAGACTGGGGGAAGGCGTATGCTCAGTGGAAGACCATTTCTCCTAATTTGCACATCCAGCTAATCCGGTATAATTTTCTCCATATGATCAATTTCACCCTGAATAAATTGACTAGAATTTTCTCTGGGAGGACTGTGAATTCCCCTAGGTGTAATGTGCAGGGGGAAGACTTTCTCCATATGGTTTTAGGTTGCCTGCAAGCAATCACATTCTAGGACTGGGGCTTTGCGGGGGGTGGCCGACCGGAGGGAGGCTCGCCCCCCCGGGGAATTTGGGGCTCCGGGAGGAAGGGGAGGGGTACAGGAAGGCAGGACACAGGAAGGTATGTTTTGGGCTGGTTGGGCTGGGTGGCAGTCTTTTGGGCTCCTTTTGGGCTAGGGGGATACATAAGCGGCCATTTTAGGTCACTTGTCACCAGTAGTTGGGACAGTGACACAGCAGCCGGGCTAGGTTAGGAGTTATTTGTGGGTGATAGTGTTTTGTGTGGTGGGTACGGTTAGTTTGGCATACGTTTAGATTGTAGCGTGAGAGAGAGCGTATTTGACTTACTTGGTCGCTGGTTGATTGGTGCGGAGGTCGGTGACGCGGTGGACGCAGGCGGACGCGGAGAGCAGGCGAAATGGCGGCGGACGATCTGACAGATCCGAGGGTGCGGGAGGGTCTTCGCTTGCTGGGAGAGGCCGGGAGGACCGATCTGTTGCGCACCGGAGTACGGGTAAGGCCACCGCGGCGCGCTGCGGATGGCGCCGCGGCAGCTGTGGCGGCCTGTGACCCACCGCGGTCACGTGTGCGGAAGGGGGAGGGGGCGGGAGCCACGAAGAGGGCGGCGCGAGGTGGCGGACTCATGGCGGCTGGGGCGCCGAAGCGCCTGAAGGCTCCGGGGAAGAAGCGCGGTCCGTGCAGGAAGGCACCGCTGGTCTTTGTGGGAGACGCGGTAGGGTTGGGGGAAGGCGGACATGACGGGGGGGCGGGGGGGGAGGGCCCTGAAGGAGCGGGAGCGGAGGTAGTCGGGGGTGTAGGGCCTGTCAATGACGCGAGGGAGGGGGTGGGCGAGGGACGCGAGGGGGGAGGGGCCGGGGGCCTGGGGATGCTGGTGGTAGAAGACGGGGGGGTTTGGAGGGGGAAAGGGGCGAAGGGCCGTTGGAGGGGGGGCAGGGGGGTACAGGGGAGGCGGGGCTTGGTGTTTGGGAGGGAGTTGGGGGGGTTTCACCGCTGCTCATCGAGGAGACGGAGGAGGAGGAGGAGGAGGAAGGAGTGGGGGGTGAGAGTGGACAGGAGGTGGTGGGCGATGAGGAGGAGCAGGACAACCCGATAGGTGGTGGATTGGTATCCCTGGGTGGGGGTCGGGGGGTGCTGGGGGGAGGGGGTGCGCAAGGGGGTAGGAGGGTGCAGGTGGGGGGTTGGGGGATGCGCCGGGGGGTGGGGGAGGAAGGGGGTGGGGAGAGGTTTTTTGGGGGACGTAGCGGGGGTGCGTATAGTTTTGAGGGTGCGGGAGGGAGCAGCAGGGGGGATTTGCGTGGGTGGGGTGGGTGGGGGGATGTGGGGGGAGGACAGTGGGGCGGAAGCAGTGAGTGCGGAGTTGGAGTCGGAGGAAGACGGGGAGTTGCGGGAGGACGGGGAGGTTTGTAATGTTGTTGCCAGTGTTTTGCAGGAATGCCCCCGGCAAGTGATGCCGCGAGTGACGGCCCCCCCTGTGGATCTGGTTAGGCGGCGGGATCCGGTGAGGACGCCAGCCTTGACGCCAGGTAAGACCAGTACGGGGTCGGGGAGTGGCTTGGGCACGCCTCAAGGAGGCAAGGCGGGGGGTAGTGGTGTTGGAGGTCACCACGTGTCAGTGGGGACGGATGCGGAGGGTGGGGATACGGTGAGACTGGTGAAGGGTAGGTATGTGATGGATGCCGGCGTGTGTACTGAAGCGAGTTGCGGCTCGGCAGGGTCGGGCGAGTCCTCCGGTGCGTTAGTGGCAGCGAGTGGTGGAGCGACGGGGAGCGGCGAGGGCCCGGTTGCGGGCGCGGCGGCGGGGATCGCGGGGACGGCCGGGGGGTCAGGGGGAGCGGCTGCGTCGAGTGTCGGGGGGAAAGAGAGCTGCGACGTTCTGGTGAAGAAATTGCCGTACATGGGTGTGGCGAAGCCGTTGGGGGCGCATTTGTCTTTGGCGACCAGGGAAAAGATTTGGAAGGGGGAGTATGTTGAGATATTTAGGTTACTACACAGGGAGTTGATGGCAAAAGAAGGGTCGAAGGAGGAGGAACAGGAATTGGCACGGCGGCCGAGGGTGCCGGTCACTATTGAGAACTGGTCAGCGGCATTCTTAATCTATGCGAGCGTTTATTGCGAGAAGTATCCTGACCGGGCGGTGGCGCTTTTCAAGTACATGGACGTGGTACGGAGGGCGCAGGTGACTTACGGTGGCAATGCGTGGTCGCATTACGATGAAGAGTTTCGGGCGCGTATGGCGTCGGACCCGGAGGCGAAGTGGGGGGAGTTGGATGCGGACCTTTACCAGCAGACAATGAGTGGGGCGAAATTTGGCCGCACAATTTACACGGCCAGTGGTTTGCCACTGACTTCCACGCCCTTTTCGGCTCGCCCCACCCGTGGGGGGGTGGGGCCGGGGGGAGCCGGGAGCTTCCAGAGCGGGGGGCCCTGTTGGGACTTTAACAGGGGTTCCTGCCTCCGGCAGACGTGCAAGTTTAGGCACGAGTGCTCCTCGTGTGGAAAAAGACATCCCGAATCGCGCTGCTGGGGGCTTTGGGGAGGCCCCTCACAGGGTCAATCCCCGGCTCCCGGACCCGGCAGGGGGAGAGGGGGGGGTAGAGGGGGGGCGAGTACCTTGGGAAAAGGCTCGTACTCCGGTTAGGCTGGAGCGGTTGGAACCGCTCTTGGAGGTGTATCCGCGGGCGGATGATGCGTCGGTGCTGCGTCGAGGTTTCAGGGAGGGTTTCCGGTTGGGGTACGAGGGTCCGCGGATTGCTCGTTGGGCGGAGAACCTGAAGTCTGTGAACGCGCACAAGGGCATCGTCCGGGAGAAGCTTTTTAAAGAGGTGAGAGAGGGGAGGATGGCGGGACCTTTTGTGGTGGCACCTTTGGATGATCTGATCATTTCGCCCATTGGTGTGGTCCCGAAGAAGGAGCAGGGTCAATTCCGCTTGATTCAACATCTCTCGTGGCCGGAGGGCGCCTCGGTGAACGATTTCATATCGGCAGACTTGGCGTCGGTGTCATACTCATCTGTGGACGTTGCGCGAAAACTGGTGACGACGGCGGGGCGAGGGGCGCTCATGGCAAAATGCGATGTGAAATCGGCGTTCAGGTTGCTGCCGGTCCACCCGGAGGACCATCAGTTGCTGAGAATACAGCTGGACGGGTTGATTTTCGTGGATAGAGCGCTTCCGATGGGGTGCTCTGTGTCATGTGCCTTGTTCGAGCGATTCAGTTCCTTCTTGCAGTGGGCTTTTTCCTGGCGCACAGGCTCTGAGGCGATTACGCATTACCTGGACGATTTCTTCCTGGTGGGTACCCCTGGTTAAACGGACTGCCAGCAGCGGCTGTGTAGTTTTATGGACTTAATGAAGTACTTAGGGGTGCCTTTGGCGCCAGAGAAGACTCAAGGGCCCAGCACGGTGCTGTCGTTCCTCGGGATAGAGCTCGATTCAGCGGCCATGGAAGCACGCCTGCCGGAGGACAAGAGGTCGGCAATGGTAGTTCTGGTGAGGGACATGTTGGCAAAAAGGAAGGTGTTGGTGCGAGAGGTACAGGTTTTGCTGGGGCACCTGAATTTCGCGTGCCGAGTGGTGCGGGCGGGGCGGACGTTTTGTCGACGGTTGGGATTGGCGTTGTCTGGGCTGTCGCTGCCTCATCACCACGTACGGTTGCCGGCGGGCGCGCGAGAGGATCTGTGCATGTGGTTGGCTTTCTTGGAGAGGTTCAACGGTGTTCCCATGGCGCCGCCGGAGGAGTGGGAGTGGGACGTGACAATGTCGTCGGACGCGGCGGGAGTCGGCGGTTTTGGACTCTACTGGGCGGGTCGGTGGTGCGCGGAACAGTGGCCGGAGCGATGGCAAGCGGGGGGGAGAAGCATTGCTTTTTTGGAGTTGTTCCCGCTGGTGGTGGCTGTGACTGTGTGGGCGCGCGAGTTGGCGCATAGGCGCGTGTTGTTCAAGGTGGACAATATGTCGGTGGTGCAGGTAGTGAACCGGCAGTCTGCGAGAGAACCTCAGGTGCTGAAGTTGATGCGCGTGTTTGTGTTGAGGTGCCTGGAGAACAATATCTTGTTTCGGGCACAACATGTGCCAGGAGTGGACAATGACATTGCTGATGCTTTGTCTCGTCAACAGTGGCGGAGATTCCATGGGCTAGCCACGGAGGCGGAGGCGGTCAAGACGAAGGTGCCGGAGGAGATGTGGTTAGTGGGAGAGCGCGGGTCGTTCGATTGGTGAGGTCGTCTGTGGCGGTGTCTACGTGGAAGAGTTATGAACAGGCCTGGTTGGAGTTTCTGCGTTTTGGAGCGGTAAGGCAGCGGGACAAGTGGCGTCGGGAGGAACAGGTGATGCAATTCATGTTGGGATTGATGGACAGAGGTTTGGCGAGAGTGACTATTGCGGGCAAACTGGCGGGAGTGGCGTTTATGGGTAAACTTTGGTGGGGCTATGCTCCCTCGGCGGGGGAATTGGGAGGGCGTCTTTTGGAAGGTTGGGAGAGAGAGAAAGGGGCCCGGGTGCGGCAGAGACGGCCTATTACGGAGGCGATGCTGGAGGGCTTGTTGATTCGAATGCCGGTGGTATGTAGAGATCAGGAAGAGGCGGTGCGGTTTTCCACATTGATGTCGTGGTTGTACTTCGGGGCCTTTAGGGTATCAGAGCTGGTGGGTTTGAAGGGGCAGGCGGGCGTCAGGTGGGGGGACGTGGAGTTCAGGGGCAGGGAGGTTGCCGTGCGGCTGCGACGTTCCAAAACCGATCAAAGGGAGAGGGGCACGTGGGTGGTACTGGGGCCAGGAGACAAGGAGGCGGTGTGTCCAGTGGCGTGGGGAAGGCGGTTAGCGGCCGGGGGAACTGAGGCGGGTACGGAGGTTTTTGACAGGGGTGAGGCGGGACGTGTGACGGCCGCGCAGTTGTTATGGGTCCTGCGGCACGCCCTGCGGTCCATGGGTGAGGAACCAAAAGACTTCGGGACACATTCCTTCCGTATCGGGGCGGCGACGGAGGCGGCGCGCCGGGGTTGGGGGAAGGAGGACATTAAGCGGTTGGGGCGCTGGAAGTCGGATTGTTTTAAGACGTACGTCCGGTTGCGAGGGGTGGCGGTGGAATGAGAAGGGGTGCGGACTTGGTACTTACATGTGTCTCTTTTCAGGTGCAGTGGCGGGGCCTACGGTGGCGGCAGTGTCCATTTATGTGGTGGGACATTCTTTTGTTAAAAGAGCGGAAAAGGCCGAATGGGAGAAATGCAAGAATTTGAACCTGGAACTAGACGAACAGTTGTTTAGGTGCCATTGGAGAGGAAAAGGGGGTATGCGTTGGCACGAGTTGGTGCCGGTGTTAAATAACATTGTTCGGAGTGGGGTGTGCCCGGATGTTTTAGTGGTACATCTGGGTGAGAACGACCTGGTGCAATGTAAGGGTTTGGCTTTGGTGAAGCAGATGCGGAGGGATCTGTTGGAGATCAAGAGACAGTGGGCAGGGTGTCACATTATTTGGTCAGAGTTCATTCCGAGGAGATGCTGGAGGGGGGCTGTGAGACCTGGGGCGATTGATAGAACTAGGAGGAAGATTAACAGAGAGATGAGGACCTTTTGCGAGAAGGAGGGATTGGGAAGAATGGAACACCCGGAGTTAAAGTATGGGGCCATATATTTTTTCTTAGAGGATGGGGTACATTTGTCCAGGTACGGGATGGAACTTTATGTAGTACAGTTGAAGGAGGCGGTAGACAGGGCGATAGGGGTCAGACGGTATCCGAAGGTGCAGAGGTCCTAGGGGGGGGGTCGAAAGTAATAAAGGCTTTCGAGTGGCGCTTTCTCTAGTTATAATGGGGGGATAGGATAGGAGGAAGGAACTTTACTGGTTAGAAGGGAGGGAGTGTACATAGGGCAGAGGTTATAAAACATTGAGCCAGGCGTTTGTGTACATAATAAAGAGGTTTATGAGGTTGTTTGGGGAAATGTTTAGGGGTGGGGGTGGGGGGATTGGCAGATATGTGTTTATTTAGTTAGGCCTAGTTTTGTGCGGCAAAGGCCAAGGTTTGGGGTATGTTCAGGATGCACCTGTTTCCAATAAAAGCGGCCTTTAACACACTATATACCTGTGTCCGGTCGGTTCTTCCCCTCCCCGTCTCCCGATGGGCCCCAATGGGGCTTTGCGGGGGGTGGCCGACCGGAGGGAGGCTCGCCCCCCCGGGGAATTTGGGGCTCCGGGAGGAAGGGGAGGGGTACAGGAAGGCAGGACACAGGAAGGTATGTTTTGGGCTGGTTGGGCTGGGTGGCAGTCTTTTGGGCTCCTTTTGGGCTAGGGGGATACATAAGCGGCCATTTTAGGTCACTTGTCACCAGTAGTTGGGACAGTGACACAGCAGCCGGGCTAGGTTAGGAGTTATTTGTCCCACCCACCCTCCCTGTTGTGAAGGGATAGGATTAAGGGGGGGATAGCAAGGGGTTTTTGTTGGTTACAGGTGTATTCTGTGGTAGGGTAAAGAGTGTGTCGCTAGGAGCAGGTGCTGGGGTTGTGTTCTCGAGGTTGGCGCTTTCTCTAGTTATAATGGGGGGATAGGATAGGAGGAAGGAACTTTACTGGTTAGAAGGGAGGGAGTGTACATAGGGCAGAGGTTATAAAACATTGAGCCAGGCGTTTGTGTACATAATAAAGAGGTTTATGAGGTTGTTTGGGGAAATGTTTAGGGGTGGGGGTGGGGGGATTGGCAGATATGTGTTTATTTAGTTAGGCCTAGTTTTGTGCGGCAAAGGCCAAGGTTTGGGGTATGTTCAGGATGCACCTGTTTCCAATAAAAGCGGCCTTTAACACACTATATACCTGTGTCCGGTCGGTTCTTCCCCTCCCCGTCTCCCGATGGGCCCCAATCTGTGGTCTAGAGCTTGCTATTGTGACCAATGATTTGCCGTTCTACTGAATAAAACATTGCTTGTTTGCTTGTGTGGCATATTTCCCACTACACTGTCCTTGAAGGTGAGGACGTGTATGGCTGCACTGGGCATGGTGTAAGCAAAGTGCAGAATAGCAATTCACTGGGTTTCTGCTAAAAGCCCCAGTCATGAAGATTGAAAAAAGATTTGCTTGAATGGGCAGTAGCAGACAGACATCATCTGAAGTTCACAAATTGGGCAGAACGTTTGGCAGACGATATTACTGAATGAGTGGAGATGCTTGCTATGTAAAAAATCTGAACAGTACCTTGAATTGGAATATGTTATTTGACGATTTCACCTGAGGCCTACAATATGGTTATAGTGCACTATGTTAACGGGGGAGCTGCAGCTTGCAGGGTGTGGGTAATTTCTAGCCTGTTATGGGCATTGAATCTATGGGTGGGATGGGGTATAGTACTAGCTGTATTGTCCTCCCCAGCCTGGGTTCTCGCCAATGACTATGCCACACTTGGAGCATGTCTTTATTCTTCTGCGTGTAGCTGCAAATTCAACATTCTAAATCAGCCTTCCTTGCATTCCACTCTAACACTTACGTCACAGCTCTATGGAGTCCATCAGGAGCCAAAAGGTTTCAGGCATTGCTAACTCGCAAGACACTACACTAGCTACGGTGGAAGTACAGACACATGTATTTTGTTGTGTTTCAAATGTATTTACTTTGTGTTTCTTTTGTTTTTTACTACAATCCAATAGGATATGTTTTACGAAAATTAATTTATGTCTATGGCTCACATTGTTTTTTGGAATAGGCATCCCTCATGTCTTATCCCAATGCAATCATGACATCAGTGTCACTACCCCTGACATCATGCCTTATCCTGGCTCTGGCATCAGTAGAGAAAATGCTGCAAGTTTAAATGGACCAATCAGTGTAAAGGAATAAAGCAACTCACTTGACCCAGTCTTGAATAACTAACAATCACCATCAATAGGCATTCTAGAACGTTCCTTTGTTTGATGATGTCTGCTTGGGTTTCGAGAGGCAGTGTGACCATATTCACTGGATGGGCCCTGTATTTAAAAGTATAAGATTGACATGTGGGAATACATATATCCAGCTGCCCATCAGCAAATATTCATCCTCTCATTGCTAATGCAGGTCTTATATTAACTTCTAGGATAGTTAAGATGAAAACATGGTGGCAGATTTACAAGCCCCTTGCGCTGCCAGTGCATCATCACTGGCAGAGTATTTTCCTGTCCTATATTTTCAAGGACATGAAAAGCCACCCTGCATGGCTTTTCCTGTCCTTGTAAATACGGCCCCTTTACCCGCAGCACTTTGAGTTCCCATGCAACACCCATGGAACCAGACACATTTCCAGATTTACTAGAAATTGTAAATCTGGAAATGCATCTGAATGCTATGCCTCCCCAGGGGAATGCGTAGGGAGGCGCAACAAGGAGAAATATATTAATTTCTCCCCATTGTTTTCCTCTTTCTGTGCATGCTGCATTCTGCAGAACACAGACTGAGGAAATAACCTCTAATGATTGTTTATGTACAGGAAGGTGTCCCTTCCTGCACATTAACAATCCTTTAAAGAAATGAAGTTTTTTGTTGTTGTTTTTTTAAGTTTCAAAAACCTTTATTGACTTATTGCACAGTACAACAATGTAAAAGAAGTCATAATCCAAGCACAATCGTCATTGATACGTGCAGTGCACTTTCCCACACAATTATGTATACGAACTAAACTTACCCCCTCCCCAATGACCTGCAAGACAGGTCAAGAAATAACACAGAGCTGTCCAGTTCGTGACAGTACAGTCTATTAGTGTATGTGGATAAGCAGCGACACATTGTGACTTGCATGAGGTCATAACAATATTTTGTGACAGTACATCACGAGTAAAGGCGCACAGCATCTCACCACCCTCATTCCTAACAAGGCTAAGTACAACAAGTAGGACCTTGTCATATCCCGTCCTGAATCAGAATACCACAGCACCCTGTTCCGCCAGCTCATGTCTCATGTGGTTACTCCTGTGTGGTTTGGGGGCAGGTCCCAGTCCCAGGTGCATCTTCCCCCTCCCCCCGATCTGCCTCCTGCGTGAGAAGATATGAGGTGAGTGTGCCCCAGATGTCTTTAGGGCGCGATTTGGTGGGAAGTGTGTCTGCGTAGTGGTGAATGTAGGTCTGCCATGTGACATAGTGTGAATCCCGTCCTTAAATTTAGGAGCACGGCCTCTCCCCCACCTACACCCCACCTGTCATTTCGCAAGCAGTAATCCCATTGCTAGGAACTTTTTGTGCACTTTTTGCATTCCCTGGGTCAAGCCCAGAAGGGCTACGAGCGGGCATGGTGTTATCTGGGTACCTATCATGGTTGATAACCCCTGAAACGTCTGTGCTCAATAGGCCATCACCAGGGGGCAATCCCACGCCAGGTGTAGAAAACCTGCTCCCTCCAGACCACATCGCGCACATACATCACTGTCCCTAAGGCGAAACCTATAGTGCCTAGCTGGAGTATGGTATAAGCGGTGCAGAAATTTGAAATGGATGAGACGCAACCTACTGTTGTCAGTCACTGTCCCCGTTTGCGCACAGCTAAGCTCCCATTGTTCATCTGTCAGAGTAACATTCAGATCTGTGTCCCATTCCTGCCTGGCACGAACTGGGTATGAGGACGGTGAATTTTGTGTGTGTTGATAGAGGACGGATATGATGTGCCGAGGGTTATCTGCCTATAGCAAGACATGTAGTGGGATAAGTGTATCACGTTCCTCCGGAAAGGCGAGAGTCACAGCCTTCACACTCTGCCAGAGATGGGTATACATAAATGTGTCCATTGTCGTTGGCTCACAGGTCTCAAAAAATTGTTCCTTGGAGCGCGATTGCCCTCCTATACAGAGATCTTCCCAGGTACTATACTTGAGTTTCTCTAGTATAGTGTTCGCGGACGACACTCTCATCATTTCAAAGACCCCGAGTGGACTCCAGCAAGCCCTGAAGCGGTTTGAAGATTTCTGTTTGAATAGGGGCCTAGAAATAAATACGACAAAAATTAAGTATATGGTTCTGACTGGCCGCAAAACGTGCGGGTCAAATAGACCTTTCAGAGGGCTGATTAATATGAATGGCTCCCCGCTGGAGCGGGTAGATGCCTTCACCTACCTGGGAGTTACCCTTCAAAAAGATCTGGGGTGGTCTAGCCAACTGGACATTGCGGTCCTAAAACTCCGTCAGCAGGCAGGCATCCTTTTGAAAAAATTTACCTCCTCAATAACCAAGCCCATTAGCCCTTTATTGGAAGCATACGGGATGAAGGTCTTAGGTTCGGCCCTATATGGAGCCGAACTCTGGGGTTTCGAAGACCTTAGAAAGTTAACGCTAGCTGAAAATGAATTCCTCCGAAAAGCTACTAGCGTTCCCATAAGTACCCCGTTAATACCACTAATGTGGGATCTTGGAAAAATGGCGGTCCAGGATCTTGCCCTTTTGCGCCCAGTCCTTTACTGGCGCCGTTTGTGGACAACAGAAGAATTACAGCATTATGCCCAGGGTTTAAGGGAAATAATGGCTAAGGACACGGGCCAAAGAATTTACTGGCTAAAGAACATCAGGTCGATACTCCTAAAATTAGGAATGAGGGACCTCTGGGAGGACCCGGAAAACGCTCAGTTTCCCTCTAAAAAATTGCTAAAAGAAAAATATTGGGAGATGGTGGTCACAGAAGCAAGGTCAGAGGGTCTCTCCACTCATTTAACTGTCGTTTCATGGACATTAAAGCCCAACCAAAACTGGAACAATACTGGGATATAATTGGTAAACAACAGGATCGTAAGCTCTATTTCCAGCTCAGGGTAGGATCACTCCCAGTAAGATCCTTTACGGTTAAATGGGCAGACAAAAGCGGAAACGACAGATGTCCTAATTGTGGGGAGGACCAAGAGTCAATAAGTCATTTTTAATTTTTTTGTCCCCTGCACACTGCCCCCAGAACGATGTGGCTTAAGCCATATGTAAATTGCTTGGGATACACAGACACGCTGAGGCTCTGAGAATTTTTACTACAGACCCAACGCCCAGAATCGCTGTTGCTGTGGCTAAATTTTTTTAATGGGCTTGGGTAATCCGCACAAAATATACATCGGCAACTATGTGTAGATTAAGCTGTGTTAGACCATGTATACTGGGGTTAACCCCTGTGATTTCTTGTGAAATACTCCTCTGGATAAATGTATGTTGATGAATTTGTTTTATCCCATTTAAACTGTAATTCGGCATCGTCTATTCTAGTTTAATACTTTTTAAAATATTTATTGTATGGATTCCTTATGACTTTTTTATCAACATCTGTGTAAATATATGTATGTACACTTTTATGACTTAATTGTCGAATAAAGTTTGTGAAAGAGTTTCTCTAGCATCTTTTGACATATCCCCTCATAAGTGACTTGCAATGAAGGGCTTCGTTAAAGGGACACCTTAGGAGAGTACAGCATAGGTATCTCTAGCTTGCGAGATATCCGTTGCCATGCCAGTATTGTACAGTCTATGGTGGACGGGTCACGTTCACTCTTTTTCACCGCCGTAAAGCGATAGCACGTCATGGGTGTCGGGGCCATATAGCCATCCTCCACCGCCAAATGAGGCATAAAGGGTGGCGGGTGAAACCAATAGGTAGCAAAATGGGCCTGTGCACAGTAGTAATAAAGCTCAAAATTGGGGACGTCATATCCTCCCTGGTGGTATGGCAGCATCAAAGTGGTCAGGTTTAGTCGCACCTGTTTCCCGCCCCATATGAGCCTTGTAAGTTGAGAGTTAAGTGTACTGAAGAAAAAGGTCCCGGGATAATAAGGTATATTAATGAAGAGGTACAAAAGTTTTGGCAATAAAAAAACCATCTTAATTAAGGAGATTCTCCCCGCCATGGAGAGTGGAGGGCTTATCCACTTGGTGATGGTGTCTGTAATTTTGTCTACGGTTGTGCCATAATTTAACCGCATGAGCGCATCCCTGCCTCTAGTGACACGTATATCTAGGTATTTTATCTCGTCCGTTTCCCAAACCAGGGGATAGTCCAGTTGGTGTGGTGGGGTGTTTTCTGTAAGGGGAAAGACCGCAGATTTAGACCAGTTGATTTGCACCCCGGATATGGATCCAAATTTGGTTATGAACTGATTTGGGTGGAGAAGCACACCTGTTTACTGTGTTTACTACTGTTGACTATAATTTAAAAAAAATTTTTTTTACAAGCGTGCTGCTGAGGTGGCACATCTATCCGCACACCGTGCCTCAATAAATGTACCTCCTAACTTGAGTGGACTGGCCACTCAACCTCTGCGCACTGTTGCTATATGTGAAATCATCACAACAATCTAAAAAAATTCATTGAACTTATTGAACTTAAACATCAAATTCTTGACACTCTCATATGTATATTTGTACTCAGTATTTGCTCTATAAACGTAATTATTTTAATTGTCAATTTGATTGTTATCATCAATTCAACAAAACATTAACATATTTCTGTTTTTCCACATGATTATTGACAATGTAACATTACAATTCATGAAGGTATGACATGTTGATGTTGCCCGATGCATTTCGAGTCCCAGAAGGACTCTTCCTCAGGGGCCTGAAACTGAATATATACATAACATAAATTTCAATGTTATCTCATTCCACGTATTTCTCACAAAATTCTGAATATAGCGGGCAATACAGGAAAAATAATAATAATAAATAATAAAACTCTGTGTATGGACCCCTTCACCTCACCACAAAACTGTGAAAAACAATGCGTAAATATACTCACTTTCCACACTTCAAAATTAGACTCCGTCTATCTGAAATAAAATATCACCAAATAAAACTGCTTTCTGTTCTTAAACAAAACCGACACCAGTTCCACAGAGCGTCACCACGTCTTACCTTACTCTATGATGTATCACAAGCAAGCCACCTCTACCTTCACAACAACAAACTTCCGACACCTGAAAAATGGAACACGGTGTTCAATCTTACTGCCTTCCCCACATTGCTTCCCTACCCGTGACCCTCCTCATTACCTGATATACACCACATGGGTGTTCCCTCCGCATTACCTTAACTTTGCTGACGTTCGTTATGTCCCTCTGTACGAGGTCTCCCTCTTTATTGCTATCTCCTTGGAGCATACTCAGAGGTTGTTTCCGGTACCAACATCAAAAGCGGACTACCCAACCCTGCGTGCGAATGCAAACAAACACGTCCCGCCATCTTAACTTGGGCTCAACTTCAGAGGTTTCTCACTTAACCCAATGGGACCACCTTGCCAAACTTCTCAATTCTAAACGTGAGACAGACTTAACACTAATGATATTATCTGGACCCTACGCCATGTTGATATTATAAAGAAACTCCTTTATCAACTACGTGTGTGAAAAGAAAAAAGAAAATAAAATAGATTCAAACGAAAAAATAGAGGACAGATAAAAAGTAATCAATAAGAACTTTCTTACAAAATACATAGTATTAAAACTTCATTTGGTCAGTCTGAAACTTAACAATGAATTTCGCTACAGGTGCACCCTTCCTACAGAAAACATGAATAGTCTATTTTTTCATTAAGCCCTTTTGGCTCCTCGGTCCCTAAACTTTTTATCAAGAATATCTCTCTTTGAAGGAGGGATCTGGTCAGATCCTCTCCTTCTCGTTGAGTATTTTTTTCCAGGACTGAGAACTGTATCTGGGAAATGTTGTGTTTGTTTTCCAGCCAATGTTTTGCAAGGTTGCTCTTGATATTGGCATTCCTAATGGTGCTCTTATGTTCGGATATACGAAGTTTTAATTTGTGTTCTGTTTTTCCCACATAAAGTTTTCTGCATGGGCATTTGATGTAATAAATCAAATTGTTGGAATTACAATCTCAGTCATAGAGTAATGATAATGTTTTACCCGTCTGCGGGTGATGCAAATTAGTCCCAGTAATGACATTATTACAATGAACACAGTTCATGCAACGTTTCATCCCTTTTTAGACTCGTTCATGCTGAATCGATGGTTTGTTTACCAATTCCTTCAGATTTTTCGATCTAGTGTATGCAAAGATGGGTCTTTGTAAAAAAATTCCTTCGAAGTCTGGTTCATGCTGTAAAAGTTCCCAGTGCCGTGTGATAATGTTTTTAATTTTCACTGAACTCGTAGAGAATTTAGATACAAATACCTGTCTGTTTTGGACTCTCTTAAGCTTTTGTTTGAGGAGGTTCTCTCTCGTACATTTTGATCCGTTCTTCAGTTTTTTCAAGAATTTTATTGGGATACCCCCTCTCAGTGTATTTAGAGTGTTGTAGTTTTAAGTGCTTTTCCAAATTCTCAGGCTCTGAGCAAATCCTTTTTATCCTCATATATTGAGACATTGGTAGATTGTCTTTAAGGTTTTGAGGATGAAAGCTCTGGTACAAAAGTGAATTATTCACATCTGTATCTTTTCGAAAAACTTGTGTGCTAATTCTTCCTTCTTTTAAATTTATAGCCACATCCAAAAACTAAATTTCACGGTCACTGATGGTGTGAGTGAACTTAATTTGCTCAATATGTGTATTGAGCAGATCAATTTTCTGTTCCAAGGTTTCTTTACTGCCTGACCATAACACGAAAATGTCATCGATAAATCTTTGATACAAAATACTTTTTTCACGCCAATCTTCATCTGTATATATGAAATCTGATTCGAACTTTGCCATGAATGTATTGGCGTATGCTGGATCCCCAGCAAATCCCATTGAGGTTCCACTTTGTTGTAAAAAGAAATTAGAGTCCCATTCAAAATAGCTGTGATACAGACAAAAATGTAATAACTCCAAAATAAATGTCTTTTCTGCTCTGATGTCGGTTTGATGTAACAGAGCCCATCCAACAGCTTCCAGTCCTGATTGGTGAGGAATAGATGTATATAAAGATTTGACATCTATTGTACAAAGTAACAGATTTTGGGTGATGGGGATTTCCTTCAATTTCAATAGAAAATGATTCGTGTCTTTGATGTAAGAGGGCCAATTCTGCACAAACTGTTGCAAAAATGTATCAATATATTGGCCCAGTGGCTCACAAATGGTACCACATCCTGTCACAATCGGTCTCATCGGTGGATTGTATTTGTCCTTATGGACCTTGGGGAGCATATATAGGCGGGGACGCCTTGGGTATTGTACTGTAAGAAATTGTTTCGTGGCTTTTGAGATATAACCTAATTCGTATGCTTGATTCAATATTATTTTAATTGTAGCTTCCAAATCTTTTATTGGGTCTCCATCAAGTTTCAAATAGGTGATTTCGTCAGAAACATTTTCATGGACTTTGCGTGCGCATTGTTTTTCACAGTTTTGTGGTGAGGTGAAGGGGTCCATACACAGAGTTTTATTATTTATTATTATTATTTTTCCTGTTGCCCGCTATATTCAGAATTTTGTGAGAAATACGTGGAATGAGATAACATTGAAATTTAAGTTATGTATATATTCAGTTTCAGGCCCCTGAGGAAGAGTCCTTCTGGGACTCGAAATGCATCGGGCAACATCAACATGTCATACCTTCATGAATTGTAATGTTACATTGTCAATAATCATGTGGAAAAACAGAAATATGTTAATGTTTTGTTGAATTGATGATAACAATCAAATTGACAATTAAAATAATTACGTTTATAGAGCAAATACTGAGTACAAGTATATATGTGAGAGTGTCAAGAATTTGATGTTTAAGTTCAATAAGTTCAATGAATTTTTTTAGATTGTTGTGATGATTTCACGTATAGCAACAGTGCGCAGAGGTTGAGTGGCCAGTCCACTCAAGTTAGGAGGTCCAAATTTGGTTATCTCACGAAGCATGGGGTTAAGATTATCATGTTTTATTTTAACATAAAGCATCATATCATCTGCGTATAGGGAGATAAGTAGTTGCCTAGTCTGGTAGATTAATGCTTTATCGTTATGGTGCTGCTGAAGTTTGGTGGCTAAGGGCTCGATGGCCAGGGCAAATAGGATGGGAGAAAATGGGCAGCCTTGCTGTGTGCCTCTGGATACGGTGAAGCGAGAGGATTTGGCCCCGTTCAGGAGCACTGAGGCCACCGGGCGGTTGTGTAACAGTTGGATCCATTGGAGGAAGGTAGAAGGCATCCCCATATATCCCAGGGTGCCTAGTAGGTAGTCCCATTCCAGGGAGTCAAACGCTTTGGTAGCGTCTAGGAATACAGCGACTGCCGAGCATTTAGGGTCAATATCTTGTAATACAGCGGCCAGGGTTCGGAGATTATGTGATGTGGCTCGACTCGGAACAAAACCAGCCTGGTCAGGTAACACCAGGTGCTTCATCAGCAGATTGAGCCGGGTCGACAGGACTTTAGCTAATATTTTAGTATAGCAATTTAAGAGAGAAAGGGACCGATATGAGTCACAGTAGAGTGGGGACTTCCCCGGTTTTAATAAGGAGGTTATAAGTGCCTCTCGCATCGTCATAGGCAGATTTCCTTCCTCCAAAGCTGGGTAATACACCTCCTTCATGATTGGGGCCAGAATTAAGGTGTAGGTTTTATAAAGCTCTATTGGCAGTCTGTCGGACCCCGGGGCCCGTCAGACTTCATCTGCATGATAGCTTCTGTAATTTCATCTAGTTCCAAATCTAGATTTAGAAATTTCTGCTGAGTGTTCCCTAATCAGGCAAGGGCAGTATCTTTGATGTATTCGGGCAAGTCAAGAGGGGTGCCTCTTTGGGAGGCGTATAAGTTACTATAGTAGTCCCTAATTCGTGTGCAATTGATCAGGAAATTTCCTATGCGTATTGCCTTGTGCATCCTGTAGCTCCGTCACATAATTGGAAAGTCTAGGTGGTCTGATCCCGGCTGCCAGAGCATTCCCTGGGCGATCCCCCTCGCCATAAACCTGTGCCATATGGTGTTTCCCCCGAAACTTATCTTCCCTATCAGCAAGATCTTCGTATTCCGTAAGCTTGCAGCGTATGGTGGCTATAATGTCACTCCCATCGGAATCTGAACCCAGCCCGCTCTCCAATTGTTTGAGTTCTCTTTCCAATATGGATAAGCTATTGCGCAGTGATTTGAGAATGCCCCCGCTCTTAGATATGCACCAGCCCCGGGCCATGACTTTGAACGCCTCCCAAACAGTTGTGATACTAGGGACGGAGTCTTAATTATGGTAAAAAAAGTCTTGTATGTCTTGCTCCAGTTCAGTTTTGAATGCGGTGTCCTGAAGATGCAGTGGGTTAAGGCGCCAGCTATTGTATGGGGAGTGGTTGAGGGGTGCACGCATCTCAGCGATGACCGGGAATGGTCAGAGTGAGTAAGGGCCAACTGGGTCACCCGTCCCAGCCAATGCGCCACACCCGTGGACACAAACAGGTAGTCCAGTCTGGCCCAAGATGAGTGGAATGCCAAAAAGTGTGTACCCTCCAGCTGCATGGGGTGCCTATACCTCCAGGAGTCAAGCAAGTAATTCTCGTCAATAATGTCTCGTAGCACTCTCTGGGTGGTTGTATAATGTGCTGGGGAATCTCGAGACCTATCCATGTGGGGGTGCATCACAGTATTGAAGTCCCCGCCCCAGATGATGTAGGTAGTACCTATCTCCTGAATTCTGCTCCATAAGCGAAGGAGGGCCTGCGAGTCGTCAGTATTAGGTCCATAATAGTTGGCAAAGGTCACATCGTAAGAGTGAAATCTACCCCAGAGCAAGCAGAATCTACCTTCTACGTCAGTTTCCGACCTGCTGTATACGAATGCCACCCCCCTCTTGACCAAGATGGCCACTCCCCAGGAGTACGCAGAGTACGATGCAAACCAGCGGTGCGAGACCCACCTCGAGGCGAATTGGGGTGTAGTGCCCGGACTCAAGTGTGTCTCCTGTAACATGGCCACTGTAACGCGGTGCCTTTCTAGGTAACCCAGAATCTGTCATTTTTTCCGAGGGTTGTTAGGACCTCCTTTGTACCACAATGCTACTGTAAAACTATTGATGTCTCGTGTGCTGTCAGCCAGTGCACCATGTGTGACATTCAGTAGGGACCCACGCAATGATGACCCCATTGGACGGGACATGCTGTAAGGCGGTCATAGAAAAAAATACACCCTCCACCCACACTGGCTCCCCCAACTTGCCGGGTACAGGACCCCCCTCCCGAAAAAACACCTTAAGTTAACTACTTATACCCCTTGTTTATGTAATTTCTAGGGGCGCACAACCCACCCTCTTCAATCCATACTCTCACCCACCTACTACACCACCGCTAGGCGGGCAGCTGCGGCGGGACGGAGGCAAGTAGCCAAGCCATACATTGTACCAAACAGTAAGTATACATATACATCACCAGCGCAGTTCAGTTCGTCATGGATAAAGCGTCAATGAGAGTTCCAGCAAACACCAATGTTACTTATGCGATTCAGCTTGGGTCCGACCGGGGCGACGGAGACCTGGAGCGATCTTGTGCTTCTGACTCTGTGGTAGCCGAGTGGCGCTGGCATCTGAGGTAGTCCTAAGCCTGCTGTGGGTTCAGGAAAAAGTGTTGCGATCCGTGATGGGTTATCCTCAGCTTCGCCGGGTACCGCATGACATAGGGGATTTGCTGCGACTGTAATTTTTTCTTGACAGAAGCAAATTTCCGCCTGGCGTTTAGCACTGATTGCGTAAAGTCTGGGAAGAAGGCCAGTGTCGTGTTCTCGTAATGCACCTGTTTCTTTTCTCGGGCAAGGCGCAGGACCGTATCCCTGTCCCGGTAGTTTAAAAAGCGGGCTATCGCAGGCCGCGGCGACGCCCCCCCGGGGGCGGGCGGGCTGCCAGAGACCTATGCGCTCTCTCCACCGTGAGGTGTATCGAGAAGGATTCTCTGCCGAATAACTGTACAACCAGTTTCTCAATAAAGTCCTCCATATGTCCTGTGTTTGTAGATTCCGCCAGACCAAGGATTCGAACAATATTTCTTCGAGACCAGGCCTCCAAATCCTCGTTCTTATTAGCAATTACCTTAAGTAATTTGTCCATCCGTGGCATCTGGCTTTTGCTCATTGTAGCACCATCCTCTAGATCAGGCACTCTAGTCTCGACTTCCTTTAGGCGTTGCTCATGTTGTCCCATCTTGGTGACCACTGAGTCCATCTGCATGTTCATTGTATCTATTTTAGCATCTATGGACGTAAGACTCTGTTTCATGCCAAGCAGGATCGCCTTCCAGTCCTGTTCAGGCGTGTCCGTGGCATCTGATTCCTCGTGTTCCTCAGAGCACAACCTGGGAGTCTTATGCGCTTCGAACAGGATTTTGGTCTGCTTGGTATCAGTACGCCCCATGGCGCAAGCAGGCAAGCAGAACATGGGACATCCGACAGCACTCACTACACTTAGATGTATATTAGGAAAGCAATACTACAGGTCTCAGGGGAGGCTGAGCAGGAGGTACCTGCGCAAAGGCTGGAGCGTCCGGCGGTAGTAGCACCATGCGTCGTAGCAGCGGCAACAAGTTTGAGTCCGCACGGTCCGTGGCACTGCGCAGTCTAGGGCCGCTAAGGTTATATGATTTCCGACCCCACTCAGCGTGCAGATAGTGTCTAAGATCCAGGTCGATGTCTCCGCAGCTAGAGTTTCAGGCACCAAGGGCAGTAAAGGGAGAGTTAAAAAATGGCTGGACGGACGATATCCTTTTATACCTCACCTCCCCGCGTAAATCTCTGTCTGTTCTGTTTGATGTTCTTGCTTCTTTTGGAGCCAACTCGGGCCTCGTTATTAACTGGACCAAGTCCTGTGTATATGTTCTCTCGGGGGTTTTGCCCCCCTTGCCGAGTAGACTTCCTATTCAGGTGGTCCAGTCGGGCTTCAAGTACTTAGGGATTTTTATTACGTTGGACCCGACGCTCCGCTTTGAGCGTAATCTCCTTCCACCGTTGCTTAGACTGCGCTTGGATGTGGCCCGTTGGCGCAAGCTTCCTTTATCTCCGCTGGGCAGGGCGGCCCTGTTTAAAATGATGTCCTTGCCGCGATTCCTTTACGCGCTTCACAACTCCTATGACGCTATCCCTAAGACCTATTTCCAAGAGATTGAGAGTCTTCAACGGCAGTTGATATGGGATGGGCAACCCCGTATCGCACTCGCAAAGCTCACCATCCCCTGGTATGACGGGGGCATGGCGCTCCCCGATATCAAGCGATATTATTGGGCTTCCCAGTTGTCTGCCATTAATCATGTGATGTTTTCCCCGGGTCGTAATCCTGCATTCGAGATGGACAGACTCCAGCTTCCGGGTGGGGACTTTACTAGAGCGCTTTATTCCCGATCGGCCGGGCGCCATCTTGTGGGCCCATCCAGGATTGCTGTAACGGTGTGGCGGGCTGCGAGTGTGAGTTTGGGGTGGGAGGATCGATTGACGTTGGCGACGCCGCTTTATGCATCCGAACGTTTGGGCGGACTCTGGTCTACCAAGGGTTTCGACCGCTGGGATGTGATTGGGATCTGTAAGGTGGGTGACGTGTACTCGAACGGTTGTGTGAAGTCGTTCCAGGCCCTCCAGGCGGAATATGGTTTGAGTGGTAGGGAATTTTTTCGCTACCTGCAGGTCCGACGTGCCCTCGCCTCAGTCTTGGTTCCTGATGAGGCCCTGCCTGAATCTTCCCCCCTCGAGGACCGTGTCCTTGATGGGCATCTTCCCGATAGCACTATTTCTCTTATTTACAAGAAATTGATTAATAATCGGGCGGACTTACTGGTCCGACTTCGGGAGGCTTGGGCTTGCGATGGGTTGGAACTGGACGACGAGGATTGGCAATCGGCGCTCTCTTCTCCCAAGGAGGTGGCCATTCCTGCCCGTCTCCGCTTGGTTCAGCTTAAGATTCTTCATCGAGTCTATGTCACTGGTCCGCGTCTGGTTACGATGAGCTTTTCTTCGGATGGGCTGTGCAAGCGTGGATGTGGCTTGAGTGCGACCTTTTTGCATATCCTTTGGGAGTGCCCGGTTGTAGCTGCTTATTGGACTGCTGTGCTGGAGGTTATGACTGCTGTTACGGATGTGGCCCTGCGGCCGGAGCCTCGCAGATGTCTGTTGAATGTGTGGGAGCCCACTGACTACTCTGTGGCCCAGACCAGATGGGCTACCCTTGGTTACATGATTGCGAAGCGGGATATCGCGCAACTCTGGGGCGCTTCCAGGCCCCCTGAGGTCTCAAAGTGGGAAGACAATATGGACTGGTCCATGTTTCGTGAGAAGACGGTTTATGTGGCCAGGGGCAGGCCCAGGGCGTGGACGAAGGTTTGGGGCCAGTGGAATGATTATCGTGGGGATATTTGCACCCCTCCCCTTGAAAACACTGCTGAGACTGTCCTTTCTCCCTAGACTAGAGTTCCCGGAACTTTTCCGTAGGGTTTTTTATACTTCCGGTTCTCCCCGCTGCTCCCCTCCCCCCCCCCCTCCCCGACTTGATTGGAGCCTCCGGGCTCTGGGTGTGTTCTCCTGATCGTGGAACCGTCCCCTCCGCTCTTTGGGCTGACCTTAAGTATCGTTCACTCGCCTTTTAGTGTTTGTGTTTCTTTTTGTAAAAAATAAAAATACAAATTGTTCTGTGATGTCTATAGAGTAATGCTTTGTGCTTGAGCTGTACCTATCCACGGGTGTACATTTTTCTTACATGCACTGTGCCTTGTTATTAGCGGCCAGCCCGTGAGGTTGTAGGCCCATTCTTGTACTTTTATATGCTTACTCCAATAAAGGTTTTTGAAAAAAAAAAAAAAAATGGCTGGAGAAGGGACTGACCACACCATGCACAACTCGGTAGCACCGGGTCCACCTCTACACGTGTATTATCACCTCTCCCCAGTTCCGATCAGCGATGTCCCTCACAACTGTAGATCCTCACTCAGCACACTCAAAATGGCCACCCTCGACAGTGCCCATGAAGCCTTTAGAACATCCAGGGCAGGGAGCGAGCAATATGTTCTCTTCTGAGTAGGGCTATGAGGCAGGCGTTATTTGAGCGTCAGTCCTTGCAGGCAGCATGTGGGGCAACCAGCAGCTTTGTATAGCTCCGTACACCGCCCGCGGCAGTTTCGCGATCTATCAAAATGGCTACTGCTCCACTCGGCGGTGAAAAGGTAATGAAGATGATCGCTCACAGTTCTGCCCGCAGAGCGCACACAATGGGAGGTGAATTAGGCAGCGCCCCGGAGCATAAGAAATGCGAGTTAGTAATCACGCACGGCCCCAGATGTCCCTCGTAGTCGGGTGGCCGTGCAATTCAAATCTGGTGGGTCTCGGTGCTATCCTGCGTCACGCGCCTTCGTTGCCTCGGGTCAATGGGGCCGGGTGCAGGTTGTTGTGGCGTCAGGACACTCACGGTTTTGGTTGTCAGCTCCCGCTGTGCGTTGCCAATGTACAGGAAAGGCGGCGCTCTTCCGCCAGTAGTTTTCCACGCACCCGCTCGGAGGCCCACACAGCCTTGGTTTTTCCTGGCCAGGTGGCCCACAGCGCAGCACCAGGTGCAGCTCAGTGCCTACTTCTCCCAACTTCAGCAGTCTCTTCCTCCGCCACTCTTCAGGCCAGACCTACGAATGTGGTATCGCTGGTAGCAGCAAGAAAGCAGATTTCACGCGGTGAGATTTAAAGCTCATAAAATCGATACAGGATGGGCACTATGGATGTTTTCTGGCTCGGCTGGGCTGGAGCCTCACAGGCGTGTGGCCATCTTGGCCGTGCGCCACCTAGCGCCCCCAAGAAATTAAGTTTTCCAAGTTCTATGTGTGCTAATACAGCACACAGAATTTGGAAAACACCATTTCTGATTTGTTTATGTGCTGGAAGGGAACCCTTCCTGCACATAAACAATCATCCCCGTGACACAGGCATCCTTGCACCATGGTGCAAGGGTGCCTGTGTCGGCGCATGGCAGCGGTTTGTGGGCCAGTGCAGGAGGAAGCAAGATGCAACATATTGTTGTAAACATGTTGCATCCCTGTGCTTCAAAACTAACGCAGCTCAGCAAAATGACTTGCTGCACTGCTCTGCGTTAGTTTATTGTAAATCTGCCCTATGTTTTTTTTATTTAAAATTGAACGTTGTTTATCTTCGGTTTGCATACTACCATATAGCTCTATAAAAGAAAAGCAATTTACACCTAGAATTATTTGTTTTATTCCATTTCAACATGTATTTTAAATGCACTGTTACCTACAACAAAATTACATAAGTTTAACGCTGCTTTATGATGAATAATCACATTATTGACATTAGCATAATGTACTCTTTATTTTGCTTTAAAGGGAAGATCATATATTGGCGGATGCAAGGATCCTGACACTCAAGGAACAAGTACATTCTTCACATTATTTTTCTTTACATAGAAGTATTTATTACAAAAAAATTATTCTGTTTATTGCCTGGGTGCATCATTCCTCCTAGTCTCCCTCTAGTCCAAAGTTGCACTTTGTCAACGGGAAGGGTAAGTCAACACTCGCCTCAGAAAGAAATTTACAATAGGAGTCAATCTGGACAGGAAAGTATGGCTTCAAAATGTGTTTTTTTTTAATTACTGTTGTCCTTTGGGAATATATGGTTAATGAGACAGTATAAAAAGTAATGTGATAAATGCTGACTGTGCAAGCTAAAATGATGTAAGAGGTGCGGTGCTCGTGTTCTCAATTACATTCACCATTTACTGGAATATTAGGAAAAGGTAATAAAGATGTGTGTGGTAAATCTAACTTGGCTGGGGGCGGAGCTAGCTCTCAACCAAGCTGGCTGCTTGAGCCGAGTGCTCCCCCGTCTTTGAAACTATCCTGCACTTATCCTGCATGTTTCTACGACCCAGACAACCCTGCTTGGCTGATCAGAAATCCTCAGTGAACACAGACGGCGGTCGGCGCAGATTGGGACCCTACCCCCCCCCCCGCCCTTCATAGAGGAAAAGCTGTGAGGCCTAGAGGGGTCGGCTGTGGCAGGGAGGCGGCGTCTCCTTAACGAGGTTGGTGGCGAGACTCGAATCGCAGCCTCCGCCGGCTACGCCTGGTTGGGGTCGGGCTCAGCGGGCGACGAGATTTGGTACGATCGCTGCCCGGCTGCTGCCTGTCGCGGGGATTGTGCCTTCCTGGAGGCCGTCCGGAGGAGGACTTGGAGTGCTCTGGGCCCTGTGCAGAGCGGGGAGGCTGGGCCACGGTGACGTCCGCGGCGGCCTGTGGCGTGGCCGGTGCCGAGGGCCCCGTGTGCTTCTGCAGAGGTGGGAACGGAGAACACGCCACGGACAGGTCCGGCTTGGCGATCATCGCGGGGAGAGTGTGCTGGCCCCCCTCCCTCCTCCCTTCACCCCCCGCTACCGCTAGAGATCACGAGGCAAGCCTAGTGAGTAGCGCCCTTGTCGGGGCGCTGGGACGAACAATTAGCGCGGCGGTGGCGGCTCACGTGGGCCGACAGCCCAGAGAAGATCCTTCCGGCGGGGCTGGGCTTCGGAAGCCAAGAGCACTCAACTGAGGCCCTGGAGCGGAGTGCAAGCCATAGTCAAAGGTGTGGACAGTAAGGTGGCATGACGGGGGATGCTGCCCTGGAGTGAGGAGACAGCGGTGGAGGCCCTGGACACAGTGGCACAGAGACTTTGACAGCATGTAGTTGGCCCCCTTTGAGCCTGGTTGGCTTAACTCTGTACTAACAGCGGCCGAGAGAGACTGGGACCTGGGGGCACACTGGGTGGAGAGATCAGACCCCTAGCCCCGTGCTTGCTGAGAGGTGCGGGAGCTCTGCACAGACGCCTGTTCAAGAATACTCTTCATGGACAAAATTGAGACTGACACCATTCTTACGCCATCTAACCCATTTTCGTCAGCCATCTCCATTTGGAGGCGTTACATCGACAACATTTTTCTGATTTGGAATAATGATGGTGACAGTCTGCTTCAATTTAACCACTGGCTTAATAATAATTGTTGCGGGCTCACGTTCACAAGTACAGTTGACACACAGTCTATTCCCTTTCTTGACCTCACCATCTACCAACTTGATGGGTCACTACACACGAGATTATACCGTAAACCTACAGAAAGGAATACGTTGCTATCCTATAATAGCAATCACCCCAGGGCCCTTAGGGATTCGTTGCCCTACTCTCAATTTCTCCGCATTAGACGGAATTGTTTCGCCAAGGAGGATTACTTTAAGGAGGCAGCAGTCTTATCCGAGAAACTCAAAAACAGGGGCTACCCAAATAGGTTGGTCAGAAGAGCTGTTAAACGGGCATGGTACTGCCCAAGGGAGGTGCTCCTTAGTCCAAATGAGAAAAAATCCAATGACAGAATAGCATGTGTCACCACGTTCTCTCCTGCTTCAAATGCGGTAAAGAAAAGCATTACTAAACACTGGCCAACCCTTAACGCAGGTGCCTTGCACTTTGACCGTCCACTGTTTGCTTTCAAAAAAAGTTCCAATCTCAAGGACCACCTGGTTAGGGCCGCTCTGCCGAGCCCCCCCACTCTTGGTACAATAGACTCCCCGTGGACCCAAACGCCATTAGTAGGGCATGCAAAATGTGGATCTTGCAACGTTTGTGATTTTACTATCGAGGGCAAATCATTTTTATTCAATAATGTAACTGTTAATTGCAAAAGTTTTACAAATTGTAATAGCAGTGATGTAATTTATCTGATCCATTGTCCTTGTAAATTGGTGTATGTTGGACAAACTAGGCAAAAGATCAAAACAAGGATTGGTCAGCACCGCAGCCGAATCCGTTGTAAGACCCCCAATGCTCCCCTGGTGGACCACTTCTCTGAAAAAGGACACAATGACAATGACCTGAAATGGACTGTCCTTAAATCTGTGAAGCTACCACCGCGTGGAGGAGACATCGGACTTTTATTGAACAGAGAGGAGCTCAAAATGATTCTCCTTATGGACAGTTTAAGGAATGGACTCAATCGCAATGAGGATTGGACCTCACTTCTCTGAAAATGTACTTCATGTTCCATTGGTATCTGCTTAAAGTGTAAATTTCAAGTTTTAGGTTTTAATTAATTGTCCTTATATGTCACTTGCATGGCCAACAGCAATTTTATTCTATTGCATTTGGCATCCCTTCACTTACTCACCTCTTCACCAGTCTTGTGCGTGTAACTAGTATTGCACTTTGTCACTGCGCCGGTTCTACACCTCTCCAACATGGCTGACATACCTGGGATCCTTCTGCCCCCTCCAAAATGGCCGCTGCAGTCTGCCACACACCAGCCATAGCCCTTCCCAAGATGGCTGAACGGGTACTTCTTGCAGCACGCCTCGCAATCCACGTCCGTCCGGTGCGATTCGGCCCCCAGACGTTTTGCGGTAGTTCCATTGTGAACTCAAGGTAAGCGTGTCCCAGACTCAGTCCCACCCACTCTTCGCGGTGCCGCGGTATACATGCGGCTACCTAACTTACAACCGGCCTTGCTCTCTTTCAGGTGCACTAATTAGGCTCCCACCGCCACGGCGGAACCATACTCCCCCTCATCTACCCCCACTGGGAGGTTCCTGTCCAACTGGGTAAGTTTCCTCCAACTCACGCTCTACGCACAACTGCCCACGGTCCCTTTTCACGTTAACCACCTGCTAACCCCATGTTAATCTCCACAGAGATCCTTGCATCAACCGTAATAACCATTACCCAGCTCTACGCTACAACCAGCATTGCATTATTGTGGTAAGAGCGGCCGGTTTTACCTTACCGTTGTTATCGGGTTCTGCCCCTCAGATGTCCCTTGGTTGATCCTTAGACTCCAGAACCCTTCATTCTACGTCTTGGTATCAACACCAGCACTCTCTCGAGGTTATTGGCCATCTGCTGCCCCCTCAACACGTCTCCTAAGGTACATACCTTACATGTCCTGTCCTGGCCCGTGCCCGTCCTGGTTAAATATGGTATGAATGACACTTGGCTGACACGTGCATACACGTATGGTTGCTCACAGCCCACACCATTCCTTATGCACGCGCCTTGTGGATGATTGGCACTGCTTTACTGTTACGCCTGGCACTGTTCAAATGGCACTCACCTGCACGGTTGTCAGGTACCACCGTAAAGCATGGCATGGATACCCTTGTTTTAAGGCTTTGTTAGAGGCTAGCTCACTAATCTATGTCGCATATGTCCCCTTGTTCCCCTTGTATTACAGGCTTGCACATTCAGGCATACATTGGTTGTCCTGATGATGATCCTTGATTTTACAGGATCGAAACGCCGTCGACAGTTGATGTAGTCTAAACAGTGGTTCACTATTATGTGCCTAAAAAACGTTTTTTCTACATGAGCCAAGCTAACTGATTCTATTTAAATACTAGCTGCTCACTTTTGAAAATTGCCTGAAAAACCTTTTAACTCGTGTGTATTGTATTTTGTTGTCTAGCCTTGGTGGATACAGGATTGTGTCCCACTGCTTAATTTTTGCTTGTATATTTTGCCTCATCACACTATTGATTAAATTTGAAAGTCCGGCTGGATTTTCTGTCCATTATAACGCAGATTGTGGCCTATAATTATTGAATATTGCATCTCTTTGTTGTCAAGGACCGTTGTTGTACGTTTATACTAATACCCTTGGTCCTTGCTTACCGAGTGGGTCCCCTTGTTGTCTTAAATAGTATGTTCAAGAATGATGGCGGAGCTGGCAGCCGAGGCGAGATTGTGACGTGGACCTGGGGCAATATAGTAGTCATCGCGGCCTGGACTTATGCCCGAGAGTGTAACCAGCTAAGAGCCCATTGGGGAGCTGTGGTGTGAATGGGCTGCCCCGTCGCTAGCGGGCCTCACCATTGTTGATACCTCTGCAGCGGGGTGTGAGCTGCGACCCTGGTGGCGGTGGCCCACTGGGCCCCTGCCTTTGCTCTCGGCGGCTGAGGGCCATCAAGTGGCACCAGGATGGGGCGTACGGACAGGAATCAACCTAAGCTGTCCTTTGACCCCAATTGGCCCAAACCTGACGGTCCTCCATCAGGAGAGGAACACGTGGAGACGGAGTCAGCGGAGGACCCACTGCAGCAGGATATCCCCAGCCTTCTCTTGGCCATGGAGAAGGGCTTACAGGGAGGGATCACCTCTCTGGGATCCAAGATGGACCCACTCACCTACCGGATGGACCGCATGACGGAGAGGCTAGACAGGCAAGCGGAACGGATAGATATGTCTGAACGCCGCTCACTGAGGTGGAGGAGGCACAAACCTCCCTAGAAATGCTGTGGGAAAGGCATGGAGTTCCGCATAGTGAACACCTATGGACCTAACTACGATCACCCAGCCTTTTATTCAGATCTAGCGCCAAGGTTCTGGAGCACTATGAGGGCTATGTCCTTTTGGGGGTGATTATAACATGACGAAACAGCCCCATATTGACAGATCAGACGGTCCTGACCGTCGCCCCTCGGCCTCTGCTAGAGCGCTAGAAGCGGCGATGACACGAGTGGAATTACGTGACATGTGGAGACACCGACACCCGACCCAGGGGGGATATACGCACTACTCTGCCCCACATAACATACACACTAGGATCGATTATTGGCTGACCACTTCTCACCTCCTTCCCAAGGTGCGGGCCTGCACGATACTCCCACGCACCAACTTGGACCACTCTCCCATGCTAATAACAATTTCTGTGCCGGCAAAACGCATCCCGCCATTTGCTTGGCACTTCCCTCCTTATTCCTTGCTAGACGACTCCTTTAAGGAGGACTGGCTGCGTCCATCGAGATGTTTTTCGACACCAATGTGGGCACTGTTGACTCGTTCCAGACAGTCTGGAAGGCCTTTAAGGCGTATATTAGGGGAGTTGCCATGTCTAAGAATGCGGGGGTGCTCAAATCTATCCGTGGTCATCTGGCGCTCTGGGAGAACAAGCTTAAGGACCTGGAGGCTCGACGACAGCGGGATGACAGCGAGGCCCTTACACGGGAACTTGCACAAACACTTCGAGAGTATCACGAGGAGGCCGATTCTGAAATTAAACACTTGGGAAAGTATGCCACTGCTCTATCCTATGGGAAAGGGGAACGTCCCGGATCGGTCCTAGCGCAGCTGGCTAAACAGCGTAGGAGTAAGATGCTAGTTCCAGATATGAGTTCTACCCAGACGGACGAACCGTTATCTGAAGAGCAGGTCGCGGACCGCTTCCGTGAGTATTATGCGTCCCTATACACCTCCTGAGGCCCTGCCCCGGAGGAACGCATACTGGACTATCTCACCCACATTGAGTTGCCCTGGCTATCTAACTTACATAGTGAATTTCTAGTACGGCTGTTCGAGCTGGAGGAAATTGTCTGGACTCTCTTTACGATGAGAGCCGGGGGTGCGCCGGGAAGCGATGGTCTCACTGTGACCTTTTATAAGGTATACGCTGATCTTTTAATACCTCGCCTACTTCCACTCTTCGAAGATATGGCAGAAACCGGAGTAATGCCGCCTACACTGCGGAAGGCGATATTGATTGCGATTCTTAAACCTGGGAAACCTCCAAGGGACTGTGCATCGTAGCGTCCCCTGTCACTATTAAACGTGGATGCGAAGATATTCGCTAAAATGATTGCATATCGTCCCAGTCCCATGGTTATTTCGTTGGTTGCCCTAGAGCAGGCGGGTTTTGTGCCCAGCCGCAATCTTACTTATAATTTGCGGATGGTGTTCGCAGCGTTTCAACATACCCGCCCGGAGATTTCTGCTGTCTCGGTCTTTCTTGACATGGAAAAGGTCTTCAACTCTCTCGAGTGGCCTTTCCTGAGACAAGTTTTGAGTCGAATGGGGCTGGGGTGCTGTTTCTCCAGCTTTTGGCTACGCTATACGCCACCTCCACGGCTCGCATACGAATTGGGTCACTGACCACGGCCCCCGTCTGTATTAGCCGTGGAACAAAGCAGGGATGCCCCCTCTCCCCCATTCTCTATGCGCTTGTGGCCGAACCTCTTGCATGCGCTTTACGCGAATGTCACAGGCACCGGTATATACGGTTCCCCTCCTTCAAGCTGATTGAATCTACATACGCGGACGATACACTATTATATGTCCGAGACCCAGAGGTGCATCTGCCAGCTGTATTACGAGAGGTGGTCTTGTTTAGTTCCCTTTCGGGTATTCATGTGAACTGGAACAAATCTCTTATGTTCCTGCTCACCCCAGCCACGAAGAGGTTCTACTCGGAATACCCGATTCAGTGGACAACTGACGCGGTGCGGTATTTAGGGATTCGTCTGCATACTGATCCGGAGGTGATTCTCCGAGAGAACTATGGTGTGGCCGTCTCCAAACTGGAGGATGATATCAATAGGGGGATTAGTCTGCCACTCTCACTGATGGGACTAATTGCCCTCATGAAAATGATCGTCCTACCTCGTTTCCAATTCCTGGTCAGCAACATACCTATGGTGCTATCGAGCCTTTTCTTTCAGCAACTTCACTCGCTGATGATCCGTTTGGCCTAAGCCGGAAAACAGCCCAGGGTAGCGAGGAAAATTCTTATCTGTCCGTACACAGAGGGCGGCCTGAATGCCCCGGACCTGGAACTTTATTATCGGGCCGCGCAAAGTGTGCACGCCTACCACTGGATACGTGGCCCAGTTGATATTCCGCACATATGCATAGAGTCAATTGTTGCTGATCCAGTCCCCCTACCCGCACTGATGTCCAACCCTCGGGACCGTCGGACAGGTATCCTTGACTCGCTAAATGTAGTCACCTACGCCTGGCACCACATGATGGATGCATAGGTGTTATCCTCAAGGTCCTCCGGATCAGCGTGATGCTCAATGGGGTCCACCTCCTGATCTATCCAAACCCCGAATGCTGTAATAGCCATGGGTTAAGTAAGAATCAAGCGATAGGGTGGAATAATATTCATCTCCACGATACTAGGACCGGCTGGTCCAGTATTGATTTGTTTAAGAGCCATTCATTTGCTTATATTTCCCCCTAGGATTGGTTTTTCCTATTTTTCTCTTTTTTGGATTGTAATGTTTGTTCTAAAGTTGTTTGTGATGTATTCTTAGTTTTTTGTAATGTTTGATGCAAGGAATTTTCTTTTTGTACTGTGTAAAGAATTTGTTTCTCATGTATGTACAAAGTATATATAGGTGTGGAAATATTTAATGTATTGTTGTTTTCTGTCATATAGCTTGTCATAACTTGAAAAAGATAAAAAAATATTGACACTAAGTAGAAGGTCGAGGGTGATCACAATAAATTGATCTTTTCCCTCTTAATAAGCTTGTGGAGATTTTGTGGTTCGGGCAATTTGTGTTATATATTTTATAAAAAGGGTCTAGCCCCCACCACGTGTTTATGGACCTATCCCCTTTTGTTCTTCAAATGCTTCATGGGCGTCGTGGTTCCAGACAAAAGGCTGTGCTTTTCTCAACAAATGTGTAATGGGGCGACCACTTGAGAGAACTGTCTAAAGAACCGCCTGTAAAAGTTAGCAAAGCCAATGAAGCATTGCACATCTTTTACGTTCTGAGGCACAGGCCACTCCTTGACGGCTCGGATCTTGCGTTCTGCCATCTCTTGGCCGTATGGGCTGAGCATGACCCCCAGGAATTACACTGTTGTAACATGAAAGTCGCATTTGCTCAATTTGCAGAACAAGCTATGCCTTTGTAATATTTGCAGCACTGACTTCACATGATGATAGTGCAGTTCCTCAGTTTCTGAATAGATGAGAATATCATCTATGTAAACGGCCACATAATGGTCCAGAATTTCCCGCAGCACATCATTCAGGAAATATTGGAAGGCCGCCGGGGCATTGCATAGCCCGAACGGCATAACCAAATACTCGAACAGACCGTACCTGGTCTTAAAGGCGGTCTTCCATTCATCTCCTCTCCTCATCCTCACTAAATGATAAGCCCCTTTTAAATCTAACTTAGTGTAGATGGTGGCTTTTTTGACTTGCTCCAGTAACACATTGATCAAAGGAAGGGGATATCGGTTCTTCACAGTCACCGCGTTTAAAGCCCGAAAGTCCACACACACCCTCAAGTCCCCATTGGCTTTGGGAATAAAGAAAAGAGGAGAGGTCGCCGGGGACTTAGAAGGGCGAATGAAACCTAGCTCTAGGAGTTTGTCCAGATAAGCCCTTAAATACACATTCTCAGGTTCTGTCAACACATACAGGTGTCCGCTCGGTACCACAGCACCAGGGACAAGATCAATTTGGCAATCGTACTGCCTATGAGGAGGAAGAACATCCGCCTGTATCTCGTCAAAGACCCCTCGAAACTCCTTGTATGCCACGGGCAACAGTACCTTTTTTTCGGCTGCAGTGGCCACATATTCTCCACAAGCTAAAGCTGATGACGGCCTCTTGGTGACCTCGTAGCAATTCTCCCAACAATAAGAGGATTTCAAAGTGATCATGCCTGTACCCCAATCTATTTCAGGATTGTGACGTCTCAGCCAAGAAATACCCAATATGACACCATACTGAGGTGCCTTGATTATGCTGAACTTGACCCTTTCTTTGTGACATCCATACTGCATTACTATCTCGTCAGTGCGATACCCAATGGGACCTATGTCTAATTTCCTCCCATCTACTGCATAGATTTCTTCTTGTGTTTCTCTAGGGATCAAAATAACCCCTACTCTCTTTGCCTCAGCCTGATCCATAAACAAGCCTGTTGCACCAGAATCTACCATGGCATGTACCATTATCCAACTGGCCTGCACTAATAACTGGATTTCGCTAAACAAATGTTGGGATTCTACCGTACTGTTCAACAAAGAAGGGATGCATACTTGACTCCAAGGAACCCCTTTATTCACCTTAGAGTCCTCTAGTTTTCCAACGGTTTATCAATGACCGCGGTCGCCCCTCTATTGATACGAAACCTAGACATCTTGGGTTTCACAGCGCATTCCCGAACGAAATGCTCCTTTATGCCGCAATATAAACAAAGCCCATGCTTGCGACGTTGCTCTTTTTCAGAGTTGGTTAGGGCGGCTCTAACTGCCCCTATATCCATAGGTCCAGAGCTAGTGGGATGGCTGGTGTCTACGCTTTTCTGATGCCCATAAGATGGGACTGTTCTTCCCTTTGTCCTATGGTCGCCCTTGCGTTCGCTTATTCTATGGTCTAAACGCAGTACCAGGTTAATTAAATCCTCACAAGTGGCTGGCTGAGGATCTATCTGCGCTATGATGTCTTTCATGTCCTCATTTAACCCCTGGTAGAACAAGGAGGCTTGCTTGGCCTCAGGCCACTTAGTTTCGGTAACAAGTCTCCTAAAAGAATTAAAACAAGTCACTATATCCTGATTTCCCTGTCGGAGCTCTAAAAGCTCTCTATCAGCTGAGTATGAGTCAGCTCTGCGATCAAAGACCTTAACAAATTCATCCCTAAACGCTTCCCAGTCATGTATGATAGGGTCATCTCGGTGGATCAGAGGCACCGCCCATTGTGCTGCGTCCCCTGCTAAATATGATATAAGGAACGCCACCTTGGCCTGATTGGTAGGAAAAGACCGAGGTTTACAAGAGAAATGCAGCATAACCTCAGTGAGACACACCTGTACCGAACCTGAATCCCCCTTAAAGCGTTCAGGGTTTGCTACAGGAATAGACACTGGCATTTCTAACACCACCGGACTGGGCGGGGTAGTAACTAAGGCCCCGGCATTAAAAGGATTTGTCTGGATGTTATCTATTCGGTTTCGTAAGTCTGACGTTTCCTGCCTAGAGGCAGTCAACTCTGTCTGCACTAATGCTAATGCAGCTATAACATCATCAAGAGTGGCCATATTAAACACCAGCTGACCAGGAGGACGCAGTATCGTAGGTCGGATATTCTGTTATCCTCAAGGTCCTCGGGATCAGCGTGTTGCTCAATGGGATCCACCTCCTGATCTATCCAAACCCCGAATGCTGTAATAGCCGTGGGTTAAGGAACAATCAAGCGAGGGAAGGAAAGGAAGGGAATAGCAGGGAGGGAGTCCTGAAACGACAGAGAAAGTTGGACTCCTTTGTTCAAATATCCTCCTATTCTATCTTTCACATTACATAAGGTATGAAACACTAAGCCCTCATTCACTATACCTGTAAAATAAAAGAATGCCACTGTAAGGTAGAAGATAATGCTCTTCACGAAAGTCACGAGCAAGGTAAGGAGGCGGATTGCACAATTCCACACTGCAACAACTGATATCCCCACTTTCCTCTACACATTCGGATATAGTATATACCTAAAAGGTCCTTGCATACCCCATAGAGAATCCAACCCAGGACCTCTCTGACAGAATGGGGGTGGAGTCCTAACTGTATCCTTGCAGCTCTAGAATACCTAACAGCTGACTGCTGATAAATATTATCTTGAAAAGGGTTACGTCACCCTAAATTAGTAATGATAAACACAGTACCTGCACCAGTGAATGTCTGATGTCCAAAAGGTCTTATCACAAAGTTGTCCACACTGGCTGAGCGTGTAATCCCAGCTATCGTTCTGTGGACCGGAGTAGAACTATTGTCCTCTGCAAGAACCGCAAGACGCTGGTTCGCCAACAGAGGACCGTGTATCACAATACACTAAATGTGCCCATGATGATGCTTTCAATGATCTCGTCCTCCACATGAGCCGAAATGCTTCAGGCTCCCCAACGGAGGGCAAACTGTGACAGGGCTTTAAATCAGGAGGAAACAAACAATTCGTCCTCCACATAAACCGCAAGACGCTGGTTCTCCAACGGAGGGCAACTGTGTAAAAAACACTATGGCCAGGAAACAAAGCAGGCAAACAATACTGTCCTCCTCATGAGTCAGAAGGACTGACTCGCCAACGGAGGGCAATCGCAAAAGAAATGGCCGAAATGCCGGTAATTGATCTATAGCTCAAACCGCACTGGAAACAAAGGCGAGGACGTTCGCCTTACCAAGGAATAAAGAACCACTTGGAACAACACCAAAACACATCCAACTGTGTCGCTATAACCCAGAATATCCGACGCAGGTTCCAGGAAGTGGGCGCCTATATAGAACCGCCCATTTCCAAGTTTTGCCTCTAAGACTTTTGGGATCTGTAGTCTTTATCAGTCTTCTCATTTCTAGGACCCCACCGCGGTGTCCAGAACACAGGAGGCGCTTCTGCCTAAGTAATGTAACAACAGGCTTGTAACTTGCTGTATGCCCCAAAGGCCTCTCCTGCCTGGTGTTCATGGCTGGCTCCATGCAAAGACAGGGGTTGCTGACGGTGCTGAGCACACTGAATATAACCCAAATGGGAGATCTATTTTCGGACAGAACTGCACGCACCTGGGATGAGATAGAGACAGCTGATGTTTCTTATTCCCTTCTATCTCGTTTTCAGGTCCACAGGGTACGACACGCGCTTAAAGACTTACTGGGGGAGGGAGGACATGGCGGAACCCCCGGTGGTTACGTCATTCGACTATGTCATCAATGCCAAGTCATCTGCCAAATTGATAACTAATTTGTATCGCATCGCTCTCTCAGAGAATACGGCGGAATACACTAACCCCTGCCTGGCATGGCAGAACGATCTAGCTGTAGACCTACCGGATGAGACTTGGCAATACTACTGCTCTAATACGAAAAGAATCTTGCTTAATGGTCGCCATAGGTTGATACACTTCAAGTTGTTAAATAGGGTTTACTATACTTCGGAACGGCTCTATAGATATGGGCAGCGAGAGAGCCCGCACTGCGAGAGATGCAGGGCACAGCTGGCGAATTTCATACATGTGGCATGGTCATGTCCAGGCATCTCTGCCTTCTGGTGTAAAGTATACGAAGAGGTGAACAGGGTCACGGAACTTACACTACTCCCAAATCCCTTGCTGGCCATATTGGGCTACTCTAAGCCCCTAAGGAAAGAACACAGATGACTGGTAGACATGGCTTTTCTCGTCGCCAAGAGATGCTTAGCGCTCTCTTGGATACGCGGCCCGATGCCAACACTCTCTCAATTGACTAACGAGATGACATATTGCTGCACGCAAACTGAATTATACAATGACCTGTTGCCTCCCCCATAACAGACCCAAGAACTTCTGGTCTAAGTTTCTAGAGAAGGGGCCCACACTGGATATTCCAGACGAGGAAGAGGCAGAAGTAAATACGGGGGCGGAAGGGTTGAATGGGGATTCGCCCCGCATGCTAGAGGGATGATAGGTTAATATATAGGACTGCTCGCAGGAACCCAGGACAGTGACGGCTATCTGGAATGTTATGCCCTTGGTGGACCTTCAGTTGTCATGCAAAGTGTGCCTGTATTCATATTGTGTGCATCTATAGATCATTTTTTCAGATTTACTGTCACTCTTACCGATTGGTGTTTGTACATTCCAAAGTCATAGTCTTTTGTGCTTGTCACTTTCTGAAATGCCAATAAACATATTAATAAAAAATAAAAAAAATAATCTAACTTGGCTGACCTAGCAATTCTTCTGTGGCTGTATTTTTAGTATCTATATTTTTTTAGCTCATTATAATGATTTTATATTCTTTGCATTTTTTGGTTTTCTCTTTTTCCTCACTTCTAGAGGTAACTAACATATTAGTTATGTTTCTTTTTAATACCATATTGTAATGCTTTTAATTAATTGTGCAAGTAAAACTAAATCTAAATCTGGGGATTTCGTTTTCTGAGCTTTTGAAGAATAAGACAAGATCTGATATATTGTTTGGACATCCCACATAAAGGCATCAGCAAATGTTGTGTGGAATGTCTGGTGATGGCCATCATCACCAACTTCCACTTTCCCTATTCACTTGTGAAGAGCGCATCCCTACAACAGAACTTTGTGAAAATCTCTCCAGGGAACATTGTGATGGATATAACATCACTGTGAAATCTTGCACACTCCAGACCAGGTGTCTCCAGCCAGTAGCTTGTGAGCTACAGTAGCTCTCCTGCTACCTCTACCTCTGAGTAGCTCACCTTTGTGCAGCCTAGCGTATTAAATTAGAAAGCTTTTGCATGGTTGAAATAATATACATATAAAAATAAAATTGCGATTATACAACAAAAAGAATATTAGTAACTCTCAATGCGTTTCATTGAACATAAATAGCTCTCAGTACAGAAAAGGTTGGAGACCCCTGATCCAGACAGTGAAAATGTTCCTCATTTAATGTGGGTACTCTTTGTTCTGTCTAAAGAAGTAGATTTGTTTTTTTATAGTTGCCTTCGTTCGAAGTTTCAAGTAGCTCAGCCAGTTTGGGGAGTGTTAGACTCAATATAATGCCTTGATGTTACTTTCCTACAAATTAAAACTGACATTTCTGTTGTTGCATTTTCAGCTGAATTCATTAAAAGATGAACAAAGAAAATTAAAAAATTCTGTAAGTATAGTCAGTGTTGTAACGTAAAATGATGTGGTGCCTCCTGTGTAATGTGATGAGAAGCTGCTGAGACTTCCATATCTCACAGAAATGCAAAGCTTTTACCTTGAATGGGCCCCCACTGGAGTTTGGGGCACACCCTGCAGTGCATGGGCTGGAGGGACATCTGCTGTGCCCCTAAGTACAGGGGTGCCTTCAAGAACAATACAATTTAGACTTCTTTTTGCTGCTAGTGTACTTAATCATAGCTTTGTGATCCTATTTTGTGTTATTCTTAGGTGGCAAAACAAATAGGTTTGCTGCTCCTTTTATTTATCGTGATATTTACTCCAAATCCAGTCTTCCCCTTCACAATCATTCCTGTATTCCCATTGTCAGGCTGAAGTTGCTCCTACCCTCCCAACAGAGAAATCTCCATATTTCTTCTTGCTATAGTGTAAAGCTAGCATTTGCCTGGCACATTCCTTCTATGTACCCCATGGGCGGACTACAGCACTGTAACAAGGAAGAATTGTAGTTAATATTCATATTAATTAATAATGCTGTTACCACTGTGTCCTTTCTCCATCACATACCTTAGTTGATGAGATGATAAAGCAGTTTGGGAATTTAATCTGCAACATAGCAGAAGGAAATAAGAAACATCTATAGAGATGCATGCTGCAACAGTATATGCATATATTGGACAGAACAGAGAAATCTTATCCGGCAGCAGTAGCAATGATAGAGGAAAGCCTAATAAATGGCCAATATGGCTGAAACTCAAATGTCTCTGTGGGAAATTCTTTGAACTCTACCTAGGAGGCCACCATGCTGTGAAAAACAAAGTCTTGCACTTCAGCTGGCAAAACAGGACCAGGTCTCCAGGTCAATATTATGGCACACTGTATCCAATGGGAGCAGATATCACTGAAACTGAATGTAAACAACTTTTGGCCAAATCCTGCAGAGGAGATGTTTTCATGATTCAAACACATTCAATCAGTAGTGTTATGTGCCGGGGTTAGGCCCAAGTAGCGAAGTTGCATATTTTCTTACATTGTCCTAATTTTGCACAGTAACATTTCTGTCTTTGATGTTTTGCACATATTCTTGTGTGTGACAATGTTGAATTAGTTTCTCTGAAACTACTTCTATTTAACATCTAGCTTCTCTTAATATTATCACGATGCCTCGAACACCATGTACAAGGCCTTGTTATGCACAATGTAAAAATGTCGTTCTATCTCCATCCACAGGGCGACAGGGCAATTTACTTAGCCATAAAATTGCTAATCTATGCACACGCTACAAGGATACTTTATATTATAAATATTGAGCATCCCAAAAGATTAGCAGATGAAGCACTTCATCTGACACTAAGGGTCCATGCATGATGAGACTTCACCAGGCAGCTGTCTGATATCTCATGAGGGATATCCAGTTTAACACTAAGATGGGGTCCTACATTCTCTCCCGCCAGGTAATGGGGTTGGATCGTCCCTTGGGGGCATTTGCGGCTTCACACCTACACATACACTAGGTGCACACCTACACACACTGTAGGTGCACGTAGAGTAGTGGTTGCATAGTAGGAATACGCCTGATTACTGTCTTGTATTATATGCCTTCATATATACACATTGTTTTAGCACCATATTAAAACTGTACCTACTATGTACTCTTTTGGTGCTTGTAGTCACTTTCATCTGATTCTGTCTACTGATTATAGCAGCACATGTATTTTATACAAGAATAACGTTGGTTCAATAAATATATTGAAAACGTGCCACTGTGTATTCTCTGTATATTTCACAGAGGAAAAGTAAGCACGAGTGACTGTGCGAAAGATTCTGATCTGTTACCGCGATCCCTGAGGCGTCAGGGTTGTCATGTTCAATGGTTACCAGAAACTATTTGCTCCCTAGTAAGGTTAGGGGGGTTTATGGTGATACTGTGAGTTAGCTGGTCTGTAGGCCCTGCGGGGTGCCTGGAATCAGTTTGAGTACTTCACTCAAAGTTTATGTTGTCCAAAAAACGCACAGATCTCATAAATTAGTAGGAACTACACAACAATAGAGCCTCTATCAAGAGATGCATGAAGAGTGGAGGTAAAATGTGACAGAAGATGCTCCATTTTCACTTGATCCACGTGTCCATTCTCCCTCTTCAAGCAATAAAGTGCAGTTAGTAAGAGGATAGTCTTAGTTTCTGTTGGAAATCCACCTGAAAGGCTATGATGAAGAGAAGCCAAACTCTAAAAAATTATCTGTGATTGAACTTGCACTACACCTTAACAGGAGGACCCCATGATAAACCAGTTTTTGCCTTGAAGTTAGCGTTTAGCACAACTAAAGAACCTAATTGTCAGTCAGGTAACCTTGGGGTTCACAGTGAAACAAAAGAGCAAACAAAAATACAATTTTGAAATAGGAAACTTAAAGAGAGGTACAGGCAGAGAGTAAACATGTCCAGTTACTTGTGTGGCTCAAAAACAAGAGACATCTCTAGCTATGAAAGAAAACATTTTCTATTCTCTCTATCCCCATAATCTTGCTATGTGACCTCATGGGAGGATGCTGTGCCACTAGTCACTTCACAGTCTACTGGTATTCATATTTTAGACCTTGCTCTGTCAGCATATTGACCTGTCAAAGTAACATTCATGTCCCACTGTAAAAAAGGCCCTTGAGGAAGTGAAAGGAATGTCATTCGGAAACTCTTTTGGGCATACACCTCTTCTGTTGGACTCAGACCCTATTAGACAGGAACACTTAGTGTTGAAATATCAAACGTTTAGGAAGAGACTTGAAGCGGATGTGATTCCTTACCTTGACCCAGAGATCTGAGGAGTTAGGCAGATCTGCTAGGCTATGAGTATTGTCCCTACAGCTGTCCGCTCATTGACGAAACAGGTTACTAATTAGTTTCCCTTCCGGACTAAAACTGCCAAACTGCTTTAGGGTAGCTAATACCTGGTGTCTGGAGAAGTGTAGCAGTTCTGTCCCATTTTAACATGTCTGCAATTCCTTGCATGACCACTATTGCTACTCAAAGGCTTCTACCCAGCATTGCCCTTACGATTTTTGGATCAGGAGTGGAAGACAAAACTTGGTGTGAATATGGGAAACATCTAGCCACCATCAGAGTGAATCACAAATCTCTATGACAACTGGAAGTACAGTCTGATAACTTTCATAATATTAGATCATTTGATTATCCAACCATGTCGGAAACCACAGCTACTCAACAGAGTTTCTTTGCTTATCTTTAAATAAAAGTACTTACCCGCATATTGGTAAAAGAACTTCGTGTCTTCCATTGTACTATTGCTTACCTTTGCATCCAGTGGAGCAAAAACTATTTATATGACAGAAATTGTAGCTTTAGCAATCAGCTCTTCTGTACCATATCCTTATCCTAGACATGCTTGCATAGGTGGCATCATGCTGCAAACAAGCATCCAGAAGCAGCAGTCAAGGTACTCAGGCCATTTAAAGTAACATCTGGTGATAAGTGGAAGTGAGGTGCCATTATTCCCAGTCAGGTTACATGTTGCCTTGCTGAAAGTGTTGAAAGAAGATAGAAAGAATGTCCCTTGGGGAACAGTCATGAAAAGCAGAAACAGGCTGTCATGAGGGAATTGACGTCTGCCTGCTTGGTAAGAAAAAGATTATTAGTATGCTTCCCAGCTGAGATAAACAGCTCCATAATGATGCTGTGGGGAAGGCAACCGTAGTGTTTCTTTAAATCATACACTGTCAGCCATTTCCAGCATTTCACATGCGCTATTGCAACCACCAATTTCATTGCTTGCATTACTTACTAGTGTAATACAATTTTAGGAATATACAAAGGCTTTCCAGCATAGATGGATTGAGAATGCAGGCTTGAATAGTACGTTTCGTTAACAAGAGTGTTTGAGGCTAAGCATTAAATCTTGGCACACTCCACAAAATGACTGCATTCTGTGGCTCCAAAAGGAAAAACATAGGGGGTCTCCACATCAAGAATCAGGTGCCGTAAACATGCTACAAGGAGAGGGAAGGCAGACAACAGGAAAAACCTTGAGAGGGAAACCAGGTACCTTCGAAGACCTGACCCTGAATTAATTTGAATCATACTTGAGCCAGACATCACTCCATGGCAGCTCAGCAGTGTCATAGGGGTCCATCTGCATAGCAGACTTGGAGTACAATTCCCAAATCAAAAAGACCTGCCCAGCAGTACCTAGCAATTGGGTCCAATCCAGGAGGATCTCAGGGCTCCTAAGTAACAAATTATGGTTAAACTAATGATGTTTTTAGGATACATTAGAGTCATGGGAACACAGTTGGAGAGATATTGTGTACAAATGTACATTTACATGATGTGTACAGTTATTTTCTATAATTGCCTCTGGTATGTACAGTTGTAAAATTTAAGGTTTTCTCATTGCACTGATGTTGGAAAAGATAAAAGGCTTGAAATCATTCATTGTTTTTACATATTAAATAAAGACAGGGGTTTCATTTGATGATTTATACATTTATCCCCTCAGTACCCATCCGTATCTTTATGTGTGACACAATTCTCCTGTCTGTGGTCCCAGAAGGGGGCACCTACGACCCCTCATAGCAAGACCTAACCCCCATTCCAGTCTCAGACAGCAAATTGATGCTCTCTTTCTTTATGGAGGCAAAAGCCCTGTCGCCTACTCTGGCTGCTGTGCCACTGAATATGTTATCACAATAAGGGCAATGTTCCTTCTATTTTTAATTTCATTTTATGTGCAGGATACAAAGAGAGACATCAGCATTTAAATGTCACATTATAACACCTTCCATTTACCCATATCTCCCCAACGACTCGTCAATGTTAAGCCATTTAAATTGCCTTTATCTGTACACTTATCATTCTTTATTATATGTGTCTCTCGTTCCTCAAGTTTTTATCCCTCAAGGAGATCGACTTAGTCCCCTAACCTGCGAATCACACACTCTTGTGTCTCTGGTGTTTGCCCATATTCTTGTTTATGATGCACATTAATTTTTTTTTTAAATTCTACTGTTTTTACACACGTTTTATTTAATAGCTAATAATATAATATTAAAAAATTGCATTTTTCTGTTTTAAAGAAACATGGAGTAAAGAGGAAGATCAACGGTAAGATCCTTTGCTATAGCATGTTGTGTGTCATGTTGCGTGTGCTCCGAATATGTCTTTGTGATTTAATGTGCAAGTATCATTTTTCACGGCAACTATATTAACTTCATTAATAAGAGCTCATGCAGACTGCAGATTGAGAGTTTTTAATAAACTCTAATGGCATAACCTAAGATGTGCCCTATCACTCTACAGGCCCACCAGTCATGGATCAGGTTTGGGTCTCCGTCCAAGACCAATAAAAAACTGTGCCTGTTACAAACAAGGCATGTAGGGAAGGAAGAGTTTGGGGCCACATGTACAAAACCCAGAAAATGTGATTGCCTATTTGCCAAAAACTGGCGATCGCAAATACGGAATAGCAATTAGGGATATTCACAGACCTCAAGTGTGGAAATTGCAAGTCGCAAAGCCTGTGAGTCGAATTTTAGGAATCACATTTTGCGAGACAAGGGCCACACCAAAATAGGGAGACACATTTTGTGGAACAAGGGCCACACCCAAAAAACAAACAACTAAACTGCCAGAATAGAGAGACTGAGAGAAGTTGTGGCAGGCTGCTCTGATTGCTGATATCTACGAGCCTCTGGAAACAACAACTCTACCCCAACTAATATGGCAAGCCAGGAAGGATAGACGGAGACAGGGGTCAGGAAGATAAAATATAAATTAAGTGAAAAGGAAATTACAATTCTTACAGATGAATGCTGCACCCCCTAAGACATGTTGTTCTATAAGGCCTCCATGACCATGCATGACTGGCATGCAGGCATAAATCAATGCTGTTGGGGTTAGTCAGTGCTCTGTGGTGGATTTATGCAACCTCAGGTCGAAGACCAAGGAGAAGGTTGGCAGGTGCCTTCCAGAGAGTTGTGTGAGGAGGGGTTGACCCTCCACAGTACCCCCACCTATAACCATGGAAAAATGGTGGAAGGCAACCTTGAGGCCGAGGCTATTAATGGATTTGGGCGCTTGAGCACCTCAGCTCCTGGACCCAACCCAAGTAAGTGCTGCATGTACATTGTACTGTTAATGCAAATGGGTCATACACAGACGCGTGTTTTTGTAACACTCACTGCAGCCACACCAATGTATCATCGGACTTGCAGTACAAGACACACATTGAAGTCAATCAAAGTTTATTGTAACTTAAACACAATGGTATGAGTAGTTGGCACACAAACAGAAAAAAGAGAATTTAACCAGATATGTTCCGCAGCACAGGTGTATCTGGACGGCACACAGAAGGGGCAGAGTCTGAGGCAGGTGAGGCAACTCGAATGTATGAGGAGGAAGACACATCAATCTCAAAGTGGACCCTCCACATTACATACCATCCCTGCCAGTGTTGTCTTCTCACCCCAGCCTGCATCACCAGAGTTGGATGAGGGTCATCCACAAACAAGTCAGACTATGTCTCCCATAGTGAGACTGAGCCAGCAGCGTATATTGGAACATGGTCGACAGCGACGTAGAACACAACTTGTGCCGCAGACACTTTGCTGATACAACAGGCATCAGAGGGCACACAGGTATGTGGAGGGCTGGAAAAGTCCAAGTTGCCAATTCAACGTCTGCAAAATAAACAGATGAAGATAATGAACAGGAAGTTACAGAGCATGCATGACAGTACGACAGAGGGATTTAAAAACTGTTGCCATCGATCCAGACATACGGCTTGGAATACATCCAGTATCGAGACAGCTACCAAGATAGCTACTTCTTGGTATCTGACCCCAGTATGCCTTAACAAAGGGAATCCAGAACATAGCCCCAATTGCTGGTATGCATGCGAAGCAGCAGGGACACTTTTACATTTGCTATGGGACTGTCCAAGCCTGACGTTCTTTTGGACATGGATCCTAGATAAAGTGGACGCACAATTTGGCACACTGATACCACGATTCCATGCATAAACGGTTTTGGGCTTGTCTAACCCCCTAACCTATCCACTCAAGTCTTGCAAAGGGAGGTAGATGGGGTTGGCGCTCGGCGCCGCACTCCAGAACATACTAGCACATTGGTGAACCTCCACTGTGCCTACACATTTAGATTGGCTACACAGACTGTGGTTTATATTAGGAATGGAAAGGATGTTAGCCACACTCACGACTACCAAAGCCACTTTTAGCAATGTCTGGCGCCCATTCCTTGCCCTTCTTGTAAATTGGGGGATTAAGGCTACTTGAGTCCTGTGGGTCCCTGGGGGCCAACTAGCCCACCAGCTACCTCCAGTAAGCCCCACAGAGCTCCCTGGCGCTTACTGGAGGTACCTGGTGGGCTATTTGGCCCCCAGGGACCCTCAGGATTCAAGGGGACTTAATCTCCCAACTTAAAACGCGCAACAGGATGTGTTTGCACACTTGTCACATCAGGCCACGCCCCCTCCCTGCACCACTGTGCAAACGCACCCCCTGGTGCATTGTAAATTGGGGGAGTTAGCTGAACTAACTATAATGGGGGAATTTCTATGGTTTTGTACAGGTGAAATGTCCAACTAACTATAACGTCCCTGAAACCAGTGAATTTCTAAGGTTTTTTAAATGCTAATTTGTAACTATAACGTGCCTGAAACCTATGTTTTTTTCAGTGAATATATATATATATATATATATATATATATATATATATATATATATATATATATATTACCTACTGGCGGTCGCCAGTAGGTATATATAGTTAGGATTTTTTCTCTATGGGTTTTTTGAAAATTCTATGTCTAATAACTTTGGCGTTTGTGGACGGAATCGGCTGAAATTTTCAGGAAAATGGCACATTTTGTTTCTGAGCAGCCCTTGAAAATTTGGGGGGGGTTCGTCCAGTGGGGGCCGAGAAAAAAGGGGGGTCCCAAAACGTGTTTTTAACATTGAGTTTTCCATAGGGCGGTTGGCCTCACTTTTAGCCCGAACGGCTGAATGGATTTGCACGAAACTTGGCAAAATTGTAGGGACTGGTAGCCCGATGTGCCTTTTGTAGGTCTCAATATATGTGCTCCAGTGGATTTTGAGAAATTAACGTTTAAAAAAAGATATATATCTGTAACAGCGGACCGGTTAGCGCTCTGGTTCGCGGACTTTTCGCGCAACGGAGCTTTGTGAAGCGAAGCTGATTGGTTCTCCGGCGTCTGTCAACATTCCAAACAGTCCGTAGCGGCCGCCATCTTGTCTCTCGGTAGGATCGAGAGACAAGAGGAGGTCAAAACAAAGGGGGAAATAACTATAAGGGGGCATAGTAGATCCTCGCTGACCCCCTAGGTTTGATGTGGAGGTTTTAAAAGGGCCCCGCGGGGCAAAAAAAAAAAATAATAATAATAATCGAACGGCTGAATGGATTTGCACGAAACTTGGCAAAATTGTAGGGACTGGTAGCCCGATGTGCCTTTGCTAGGTCTCAATATATGTGCTTCAGTGGATTTTGAGAAATTAACGTTCAAAAAAAGATATATATCTGTAACAGCGCACCGCTTCGCGTACTTTTCGCGTTACGGAGCTTTGCGAAGCGAAGCTGATTGGCTCTCCGGTGTCTGTAAACATTCCAAACAGTACGTAGCGGCCGCCATCTTGTCTCTCGGTAGGATCGAGAGACAAGAGGAGGCCAAAGCGAAGGGGCAAATGACCATAAGGGGGCATAGTAGATCCTCGCTGACCCCCTAGGTTTGATGTGGAGGTTTTAAAAGGGCCCCGCGGGGCAAAAAAAAAAATAATAATAATAATCGAACGGCTGATGACCATAAGGGGGCATAGTAGATCCTCGCTGACCCCCTAGGTTTGATGTGGAGGTTTTAAAAGGGCCCCGCGGGGCAAAAAAAAATAATAATAATAATAATCGAACGGCTGAATGGATTTGCACGAAACTTGGTAAAATATTAGGGACTGGTAGCCCGATGTGCCTTTGCTATGTCTCAATATATGTGCTTCAGTGCATTTTGAGAAATTAACGTTCAAAAACAAGATATATATCTGTAACAGCGCTCCGCTTCGCGGAGATAAAATTATATGTGTATTACCTAGCTGTTGCTAACACCAGTTAGCGACGGCTAGTAGGAGATAGCGACCATCTTGGGTCCCACTTTGCATGTGAGTGATATTTATCACTAATGACATGCAAAGTGGGCATGCCAAGATGTTAGCGACTGGAAACAGTCGCTAACATCGCTATCTCCTATTATCAACTTTTGGAAATATTCGAGATAAGCGCGAATATCTCCAAAAAGTAACAGCTGCCCTGAGCAGTTCTTAGCCATGTTATCCAATGGGAGGTGGATAACATGGCTAAGAGCATTAGCTCGGTAATGCATGAATATCGCGGAGTTTTCAGCGACATTAATGCATTGCGCTCGTTTTTTATCGTATTTGCGATAAACCTTGATAATAGCAAGGTTTATCTGCGATAATTTCTGACGGTAAAAAAATCTTTGCAATGCATCGTTAGGGATAAATATCGCTTAACTTTGGTAATATGCCCCAACGTCTGTTAACGTTCGATTCGAAGGAAATCAGGAATTGTTGAAAAACATTGTGTGCGCCATCTTGTCTTTTTTCAAATGCCACACTTTTGTCGTGCACGGCAGCCATTTTAGATGCCTTGACCAGATCCACTCTGTGAACGCTGTCGATCCTTAGCATGGCTCCCCACCCTCGCAAGCATCTCCCCCAGGCAGTGGTCACCCCCGCTCTCTGTTTTATGCATGGGTAATAAACCTCCCCCCATCTGCGCTGTTCTTCCCTGAGAATCACACCCTGTGCCCGCCCGACACCTCCCTTTCGCCCTATTCACTACCGCACCCTCTGACACTCCTTTTCCTCTGTGTCCGATTGTCCAGGCCGGTCCTAGGCTATCAGCTAGCCCTGCAGATGTAGTTTATGGCCACAGCTGTAAAGAATCACCCGTCTTCAAAGGAGTTATAGTAGATCAAGGCCCACACTCGATGAGATCCGTCACAGCAGAAGCGTTGCTATTATCTGAAAACCATTCTGTATTGTGATTGGGGAGGGGACCGAGCGTGAAGCGGAAGATTCCAGGATGACTCTTTGTACATCAAAGTTTTTACAATTATGTGTCACATTAAAAATATATAGCACTCCGACAAAGTAGTAAGATTATAAAACTTTAATAATTTATAAATATATACAAGAAAACAAAAATAGTAATAACATATAAACATTTTTAGAGAAAAACAACGAAGTAGCGGTCGGCTGTGCGAATAGTCCCAACGCAGCACAACGTCCAGATTTCCGGCGTGGGGCGTCGCGGGGGGTGGGTGATCAGTAGCAAACTGTTGTGCGAATAGTTCCAAGGCAGCAGAACGCGCCGAAATCTAGATGACACAAAAGTGATGTCTAGTAAGTTGCCACCCAGCAAATAACGGCGTGGGGCGTCGCGGGGGGTGGGTCATCAGTAGCAAACTGTTGTGCGAATAGTTCCAAGGCAGCAGAACGATGGCACCAAGGTGATGTCCAGTAAGTTGCCGCACTGGTTTTGGTATCCTACAATGCTGCTCCGAATAACGGCGTGGAGCGCCCCGGGGGAGGCGGCGTGAACGGGCCTCTCCAGGTGGAGTCTCGTCTGTTGTAGTGGGGCGCCCCTTTACCGTTTCAGTTGCCATTCCGTCCGCTTTTGGTCCACTGTGTCAAAATCCGCCATTCAGCTGAGTTGCGCCCACTCTTGCGGTGCAGCGATAGGCGGCTGTCACAGGACTCTCAAAATGGCGGCAGGCTGTTTCCTTTTTGGGCCTGGTCCACTGAAATGGCCCTGGGACACCTTGGAAATCGGACGCTTGTCTGCTAGGTCTTGGACCCCATTCTCGAAAGCGTCCCCTCCGCCTTGAGAATTCATCAAAAGTTTTGGGGGCCCCGACTCCTGCAGGCTTCTGGTGGGGAGCGGCTGCCATGATTGCTCGCGGAATGACCACGACGGAGCTACGAGATGGTGGTGCTCTCATGGTGACGCCAGCTTCAGTCTGAAACATCCAGAAACAAGGTGGGGCTTTCATCGTTTGGGGGAAAAAAAAAGTTTTCATCCAATGAAAAGTGTTGTTTTTAGGTCATATGATCAAGCCTTCCATCATTAGGAAACCAAAAGTAAAATGAACCAATGAAAAGTTTTATAAACAAGTCACATGACCTGTTATGCGGCATAGGGTATAAAATGCGGAGAAAATACGTTGGCACGTGAGGCGGCGTCAGTAGCGGACCGATGTGCGAATAGGCCGAAGGCAATACAACGCGCCAAGATCCGGATGGCATCGAGGTGGTGTCATAGTTGAGAGTTCTGAGCAGCGGTTGTAACACTGTCTGAAGCTTATTTGCAGCTGCTGCAGCTTCACTACGCGCCAAGATCCGGATGGCACCGAGGTGGTGTGTAGGAAGTTGCCGCACTGGTGTGGCCATCCTACAATGCTGAAAGTCGGCGTGGGGCGCCCCGTTGGCCTGTGAGTTTGCGTCAGTAGCGGACCGATGTGCGAATAGGCCGAAGGCAGCACAACGCGCCAAGATCCGGATGGCACCGAGGTGGTGTCTAGTAAGTTGTCGCACTTCTGTGGCCATCCTACAATGTTGAAAGTCGGCGTGGGGCGCCCCGTTGGCCTGTGAGATGGTGTCAGTAGCGGACTGATGTGTGAATGGGGCCAAAGGCAGCGCAACAATATTTTCTACTATATTTCCGGTGTAGAAGAGACCACAAGGCGCTGAGATGCCAAGATCCGGATGGCACCGAGGTGGTGTGTAGCAAGTTGCCGCACTGGTGTGGCCATCCTACAATGCTGAAAGTCGGCGTGGGGCGCCCCGTTGGCCTGTGAGATGGCGTCAGTAGCGGACCGATGTGCGAATAGGCCGAAGGCAGCACAACAATATTTTCTGACTGACACCACAAGGCGCTGAGATGCCAAGATCCGGATGGCACCGAGGTGATGTCTAAGTTGCGGACTGATGTGCGAATGGGGCCAAAGGCAGCGTAACAATATTTTTTGTATGGAAGATACCACTAGGCGTTGAGATGCCAAGATTCGGATGGCACTGAGGTGATGTCTAGCAAGTTGGTGTGGTCATCCTACAATGCTGAAACTCGGCGTGGGTCACCCCATTAGCCTGTGAGATGGCGTCAGTAGCGGACCGATGTGCGAATAGGCCGAAGGCAGCACAACGCGCCAAGATCCGGATGTCACCGTGGTGGTTTCATAGTTGAGAGGCACTTCATCTGCAGTGGGGCGCCGAGATCCGGATGGCACCGAGGTGATGTCTAGCAAGTTGCTGTACTGGTGTGGTCATCCTACAATGCTGAAACTCGGCGTGGGTCGCCCCATTAGCCTGTTAGATGGCGTCAGTAGCGGACCGATGTGCGAATAGGCCGAAGGCAGCACAACGCGCCAAGATCCGGATGTCACCGTGGTGGTTTCATAGTTGAGAGGCACTTCATCTGCAGTGGGGCGCCGAGATCCGGATGGCACCGAGGTGATGTCTAGCAAGTTGCTGTACTGGTGTGGTCATCCTACAATGCTGAAACTCGGCGTGGGTCGCCCCATTAGCCTGTGAGATGGCGTCAGTAGCGGACCGATGTGCGAATAGGCCGAAGGCAGCACAACGCGCCAAGATCCGGATGTCACCGTGGTGGTTTCATAGTTGAGAGGCACTTCATCTGCAGTGGGGCGCCGAGATCCGGATGGCACCGAGGTGATGTCTAGCAAGTTGCTGTACTTGTGTGGTCATCCTACAATGCTGAAACTCGGCGTGGGTCGCCCCATTAGCCTGTGAGATAGCAGTTCTTTGGATTTGGGCCTGGCTCGTCTGCTGTAGTGGGGCGCCCCTTTACCGTTTCAGTTGCCATTCAGCTGAGTTTCGGCTGCTCTTGATGCTACAGCGACAGGCGGCTGCAACAGGACTCTCAAAATGGCGGCCTGTTCTTTGGATTTGGGCCTGGTCCACTAAAATGGCCCTGGGACACCTTAGAACTCGGACGCTCGATTTTTTTTTCCTTTCCTGTACATGCAAAAAAAGGTAAATGCCCGGTACGTTACACGCTTCATCTGCCACGATGAACTCTCTAGAGGAACCGAAAAAAAATATAGTTGTGGTAACTATACCATGCATCGTCATATGGAGAGGTGGCACCAATTAATTATAGTGCTGCATAAAAGAGAGATTTGGAGGAGAACCCCTGACCTGCTAGTACATTCATCAAAGAAGTGGCACTGAGAGCTTCAGAGGCAAGGGAAACGGTCCCAAATATTTAGAAGAACTTTGGAAAGATTAAAATGACATGTTTAGATTGTGGCAAATTTATTTCATGTGGACATCTGAGTGTTACTCTAATAAATACAGCATATGAACATCATCATAGTCGATGGTTGGTAGAGACATTTTGACTATATCCTGGACCTGCCCGTCCTCGCCCAAAATGGCGCCAGAATAAATGGGACTCGTAACTCCTTGTTGTGTACTGGTTGCAGAACCTTGAAATCACGAGATACGTATGCAGTTTTGAAGCACATGGCGGGCGGGGACGAGAATTGATTGAATATTTCGACATCCCTATTGATATTAAGTTCTGATGTGTTATTGATTACTGTACTGTTGAAAGTTCGAATTAACGTCACCCATGGTACTTGCCCGCAAATGTATATCTAGATAATTTTATTGTAACTGGCCCTGTCGTATTTTAATTATAAAATGTACGTCCACCGATTCCGTAACTGTTAGACACCTTAGTTCTTGCAACCTAATGGCCCGCCCGTTACGTTCCTCTACAGTGTAAATGTCTATTCATCATATACGATTACAGTTTGCTCCGTGGCCGGCCCACGTGGTTATAGGCTCGTATTTGTATAATGAAATTTTCACAATAAAGGTTTTTAAAAGAAAACATGGTAGTAGTATATACATTGGTAAAGTTTTTAATAATAGTCACTGTTTTAGAATCATTAAAAGGCAAGTGAAATAAAGCAGACCAATTACATGAAGGGTAAAAGGTATAATACGAAGGAACGCAGTAAAGATAAATGGTCAAGGGCTGTTGTGTTTTCTATTCCTGCAACATAAAGTGATCGATAAGAATCTCATATTCAGGCGTATCGGCGACTAAGACAGCAGGTCGACCCTCTTTTGCTCAACGGCTCCGTCATGGGACGAAGAAACGCTCTTTTTCTCGAAAAAAGAATATATTTTACTTGCAGGACAGTTGTAAAATTTCCGGGAAAGTACATTAGCCTGGAACATTATAACATATATTTAAGAAAAAATAATGTTCGGAAGTAATGAAAAGCGTAATTTTTAGGTCATATGACCAAGCCTTTCATCATTACAATAAGAAAAGTAAAATGAACCAATGAAAAGTTTTATTAACAAGTCACATGACTTGTTATGCTTACGTTACGCGCTGCGCGCCCCGGATGACTTCCGGATGCGCTAACGCGGCGCGTCATATGACGCATTACGCGACAACGCAGGTACAGAATATAGTCAAAATGTCTCCACCAACCAGCGGTCGGAACACAACCCCTTTCAGCAGGCTAAATAGTTCTGTTAAATGACAACAGAAGGGACAGGCAACAAGAACCATCAGTCAAAGAGGGGAGGGCTAGTTCTTCTCTACCGGGTTACATTGGGGCGCTACCGGAACTGATCGAATTGGTAGTCTACAGTGTTTCTGGATGTTTCAGACTGAAGCTGGGGTTAGCATGAGAGCAGCACCATTTCGTAGCTCCGTCGTGGTCATTCCGCAACCAATCATGGCAGCCGTTCTTTATCGTTATTTTGGGCGGGGTGGGTGGCGGAGCAGAGCTGTTTTGCAGCCATCATTGTGTGGAGTTCAGTTCATCTCACTAGTTTTGTATTTGTCATGAGGGGTTGTTCCTAATGTTTCTATTTTAGCGAGGTCAAAAAGAGATCCCATTAGTGGCCTACTGATTTTGCTCGATTCCTTTTCTTTTTTTTTACACGATTTTTCGTTATCTGCAAAGACTAAACAGAGTATTGCGACTCTGTGTTTGTTTGTAAATAGAGAATGAACCAAAGAGAACTAATTCTAAAACAGTAAATACTTGGATAACAATGAATCAAATGGAGAGAGAAGCAGGCACGACGGATTACAATGGGGGCAAAGACCTGCGTTAACTACCTTTCACTATCTGCAAAGAGAGAGTACTCCTAATAGAAATGAGGGGGGGGGGCACCATTCAAAGCAGATCAGTGTGCATAAACACGAAAATGTTTTCACTTACCACGTACTTGACATTCGACAGCTTATGATATTTGCTATTAAAAAACCATTGAAATTCACTGAAAAAACCATAGGTTATAGACCATATATAGTTAGGAATTAGCATTTACAAAACCTTGAAAATTCACTGAAAAAACCATAGGTTATAGACCATATATAGTTAGGAATTAGCATTTAAAAAACCTTATTTTACTCACACAAAACCATTGAAATTCCATATATAGTTAGTTGCACTAACTATATATCGCGCACCTGCAATCCACTGCTGATGATGTCACATATTACATCATTCATGACATGGTCAGTGACATCACTGATGACATCACTGATGACATCTCAAATGACATCACTGATGACATCACTGATGACATCTCAAATGACATCACTGATGACATGATGACACACCAATACCAGTTACTACATACGCACTCACTGATTCCTACGTCTACACACACATTCACTCATTCACCCATACAATCACTCATACATACAGTCACTTATTATTACAACACTATCATATGCACTCATACACCTATGCAGACAGTCACACACTGCCACTCATCCATGGAGTTACTCACACACCAAGTCAGTCCTGTAAAGAATCAATCACACTTCCATTTCTTCATCTATACAGTTAAACACAGAACACCATACTTCAGTGACATCACTGATGACATCACTAATGACATCTGAAATGACATCACTGATGACATCTCAAATGACATCACTGATGACATCATGACACACCAATACCAGTTACTACATACGCACTCACTGATTCGTACGTCTACACACACATTCATTCATTCACCCATACAATTACTCATACATACAGTCACTTATTATTAGAACACTATCATATGCACTCATACACCTAGTCAGTCCTGTAAAGAATCAATCACACTTCGATTTCCTCATTTATAGTTAAACACAGAACACCATACTTTTCACACATATACTAACACATACTTACTCTCTTATACAATCACTGATACAAGTACACATTGATATGCACAGAGTCACACACCTCCCAGCCAGCCACACACACACTCAGTCTTCCATACATCCAGTCATTCTTCAATATGTAAAACGTATTTAAACTTTACAAAAACACACAGACACTAGATGATGTCATCAGTGATGTTATCAGTGATGTCACTGACCATGTCATGAATGATGTAATATGTGACATCATCAGCAGTGGATTGCAGGTGCGCGATATATAGTTAGTGCAACTAACTATATATGGAATTTCAATGGTTTTGTGTGAGTAAAATAAGGTTTTTTAAATGCTAATTCCTAACTATATATGGTCTATAACCTATGGTTTTTTCAGTGAATTTTCAAGGTTTTGTAAATGCTAATTCCTAACTATATATGGTCTATAACCTATGGGTTTTTCAGTGAATATATATATATATATATATATATATATATATATATATATATATATTACCACCATACCAAACTTGCCATCAAAGAAGGCGCTGACTCCGTGTATCTCAATTTAAACGCTTTATTTTTCAATCAGTTTCTGCTCAGACGCGTTTCGGCGGCTTGCTCCCGCCTTGCTCACTAACATCTGTCCATTTAACTGTGCGCTATATATACACATACATCATGTCATGGGTTTCAATTAACATAGCTAATTGGCATTACTTGTTGCTATGGTAACGTGGTTACACCCTTGTTGTGACGTGAACAGTTACATGACTCAGCACATTATATTCATGGCAGTCTTTTTTCACTTGTTTTCACGTCATATCACATATAAATTTAAACATTAACTTCATGTCTTGAAATAACAATTAACAAGGGCGTTAAATTATCTGTATCCGCACTGGTAGTCACAAAACATTTCACATCAGTCAATCGTTAAATACGATGATGTCTGTTTACATATCCCCGTTCTACCCTTGTATATGTACGCACTCTCATTTGACATGATTCGCTGTATGACTGTGGGAGAGGAGAAACCACGAATGTGATTGGGTGTGCCCTAAAGCAGGATGATAACCATGGATCCCAACCGCCGGTAATCGGTTTGCTTGCCTGTTAATGGAGCCAGGACACGACTAGTTACTTAGGTAGGAACTGATGTCCCTGTTTGCGGCATAATGCCGGTAAGTTATATCATTGTTGCTGATCTCCCCATTGGGTAGTGCGTGTGCATTGGTTTGCCAGATGCTGGCTAATGTTGGAGGATACTTGTGTATTACTAGAAAATTCATAGTAATCCTGTCCGGGCGGTGAGGGAGTTTAAGCACCCTTAGGTATCGTGGTATTTCTGATGTCGATGTTTAGGGCACGGGGAATGGGAGGGTGTGTCATGGTGATAATGTCTGTGTGACCCTTTTGCGTGCATAGACCCCAAGTGACATAATGTTACATATTTACAGAGAAAGCGCGTGAATGGCGGATGTTTTTATGGGGGTACTCAGGGAAAAGAGGCTGTCAACCGGATGGCTGATTTATATATGGACACTAAGGGCTTCATCTGCATTTAACCCTGAAGGGATCTAAGAATTTAGGAGAATAATGTATCTCGATTCCAAGCGGCGTAATGCAAGTTTGCGATTTCCGCCCCTCACATTCTTGGGGATACTGTCTATGACGAAGTACGTCAGACCTTTTGAATCACCACCATGGCTCTCATGGATGTGGCGTGCTACTGGGTAGGTTTGATCCCTGTTAGCAATGGCTCGCAGGTGCTGCAGGATTCTCACATGTACTTGGTGGATAGTGGATCCCACGTATTGTTTGCCGCACTCACATGTGAGTACGTAAACGGCAAATTCTGTCTTGCATGTGAATTGGTCTCTTCCCCTTCCTTGGGCCCTGTTCTATTACTGTTATGTTTCTTGCTCTCTTCCATGGTTTGGAGCTCAAAGCGCCGGGACACTCCTTTGGAGTAGCCGTTGCGCTATAAAAGTCCCATTTTAACATTAACATTAACATTAACATGGTATAGGGTTGTTTTCTGAATGGTACCACCACACTGGTAGTGTTACTGCCATGACTGCATGCCTTGCATTTACTGCACTTTTTGAAGCCTTTTTGGGACTGTAGCCAGTTTTTTTGTTTCGTGACAACCGGAGCATTGCGAACCAATTCCGCCCACATTGATTTCGCTTTCCTAAATGAAACTAGTGGTTTCTCGCCCATTAGGTCCCCTATAGTTGTATCATTGCTGATCAAAGGCCAGTGCCTTCTGAGGATTTTTCGAAGGTTTGCATGGTGGCGATTGAAACCAGTGATTAACCTGGGGGGTTGTCTTTCTTGTGTGACATTCTCGACTTCAGTTACCTTTGGGAACAGTAGGTCATGTCGGTTTTTAGTGCTACATTTGACTTCGGCATTTGTGCATGTTTTGTCAGTGTACCCTCTTCTTTTGAGTCTCGTGAATAGATTCTGTTTAGCATCAGAGAGTCCTTCACTCGTACTGCAGTTGCGTGTCATCCTGAGACATTCTGCATATGGGATCGATTGTTTGAGTGGTGCGGGGTGGAAGCTGTGGGCGTGCAGGATCGCGTTACCAGCGGTGGGTTTGCGATACGTGCGTGTTTGTATTTTCTCATTCTGGACAAACAATTCTACATCAAGAAACTGTATGTTTTCCCTACTCGTGTTGCAGGTAAATTTGAGGTTTAATGCATTCTCATTCAGTTTTTCAGTAAAAGTCATCGCACTTTCCACACTGCCCTCCCACAAAATGAAAATATCATCTATAAATCTCTTATAAACAATCACATTTTGAGTCATGGTTTCATGATGCAATTCCATTAGTAGCTGCTCCTCCCACCAGCCCATATGCAAATTTGCATAGCTGGGGGAGAAGCAAGTACCCATGGCTGATCCTTGGACTTGTTTGTAAAATAGTCTGTCAAACATAAATGTATTGTTCGTGAGGCACCACTCTATCATTTCAAGTAGCATCTTTGTATGCTCAAATAAGGTTATAGGTCTCTTCCCCAAGAAGTGTTTTATGGCATTAAGGCCGTCCTTATGCCTAATGCTCGTATATAGAGCCTGAACATCCAATGTCAAGAATAGGTAGTTCTCCTTCCATTTGACATCGTATATTTTTGTTAGAAAGTCTCCTGTATCTTTTATGTACGCTGGGAGTTTTCTGACTTCAGGTTGGAGAAAGTGGTCTATGAAGACACTAGTGTTTTCAAACAGGCTTCCTATTGCCGATATGATCGGTCTCCCTGGCGGCATTTTGTCATTTTTATGTATCTTAGGGATCAGATACATTTGCGCAGTGACAGGATAATCATTTTTTAGGAAATCAAATTCTTTTTTGCTCAGTAGTCCTTTTCCTCTCCATTTGTACAATTCATTGTGGTATTTTTCTTGAATACCTATCAGATGTGAGGGACTGATCCTTGTATAGCATTCTCTGTCTTGCAATTGGCTGAGGGCTTCTTTGTTGTACATTTCAAGGGGCCAGAGTACTATATTACCCCCTGTGTCGGACCACCTCACAACTATATCTGATCTTGATTTGATCTTTTCCATCAGTGCATTGTACTTTCTATTGTGGTCTTGGTTCTCTTGATATCTTTGTTTTGTGCTTAGGACGGAGAGTTCTTTCAAGTCTTTTGTCACATATTCAGCGAAAAGGTCTAGTCCATCCTTCGGCATTGCTGGCATGAATATTGATTTCGGTTTGAACCCTGTTTGAACTGTCTGCCAGATGTTTATATCAGAGCTCAGGGCTGCCCCACTCGGTGTAATCTCTTCACTCACACTCTCATTTTGCAGTTCCAGTTCTATTAGATTTTGTAGCGTTTCCATGTGCGCTACATTCAGCATTAGGTTGGGATCACTAGTTCTTGGCATCTCAGCGGTACGTTGGCATGAATTTGCAAAATATTTTTGAAGTTTAAGTTTCCGAACATATAAAAACAAGTCAATTCGCGTTTGAGTGTAGTCAAAGTTAGTGTTGCTACAGAAAGTTAAGCCCAAAGATAAAATTTCTAATTCCTGTTGAGACAGATCCATATTGGTTAGGTTGATTACTGTGTTGTCTCTGGTTGTGTCCATCATCGGCGTCTGTTTCTTCTGTATTTTGGCTTGTCTTGTTTTTGCACCTGTTGATCCCCACCTCCTGTTTTTTCTCCTCCTGCTTTTTGTTGTTGCTTTTGATTTTGTCTGTTCTTGCCAAACCCCTCTCCTTGATTCAGTAAGGTTCGGGGGCGCAGTGTTCTGAGACGCTGTAGGCGTAAAAAAGCCAGTTCCTGTGCTGGGGTTGGTGCTGGGCCTAACATTTCCGCGCTCTGAATACTTTCATTGTCAGTATCATACTCTGAGCTGATCTCATTTTCACTTTGTTCAACTATACCGGCTTGGTTCTTGTGTGTTGTGTCAAGAGGTTGCCGTCTTATTTGATCGAATTTTCGTGCGAATGTATATATCCTTCCAGGTATACAGACATAATTTCGATCAGACAAATCTCGACAGACAAAATATCGAGTTAAAAATATAGACCAGACAAAATATCGACCAGACATAATATCGACTACAAAAATATCGATTCTATCGATATTAATAGCCAAAATATCGAATCAAAAATATCGACTAGACATAATATCGAGTAGATAGAATATAGACAACAAAAATATGTAAAATTAGGTAAGTGTTTATATTTTGTAATAATTGTGTAATATGAATCTGTAGCGGGTTGTGGGTTCATAGGGGAATAGGGTGGGAAGTAATTTAAATATAATTATATAAATATGTAATATAATAGTAATTGTTAATTAATTAATAATTGTTAATTAATTAAATTATAATTGGTAATTAATAATAATTGAATAATTGATAAATAATTACTTTTTACTATATTTTTTTTTTTAGCGGGTTGTGGGTTTATAGGGGAATAGGGTGGGAAGTAATTTAAATATAATTATATAAATATGTAATATAATAGTAATTGTTAATTAATTAATAATTGTTAATTAATTAAATTATAATTGGTAATTATTAATAATTGAATAATTGATAAATAATTACTTTTTACTATATTTTTTTTTAGCGGGTTGTGGGTTTATAGGGGAATAGGGTGGGAAGTAATTTAAATATAATTATATAAATATGTAATATAACAGTAATTGTTAATTAATTAATAATTGTTAATTAATTAAATTATAATTGGTAATTAATAATAATTGAATAATTGATAAATAATTACTTTTTACTATATTATTTTTTTTAGCGGGTTGTGGGTTTATAGGGGAATAGGGTGGGAAGTAATTTAAATTTAATTAATTAAATATGTAAATTAATAATAATTGTTCATTATTATTATTTGGTAAATAATTAAAATATAATTGGTAATTATAAATATTTAAAGAATAAATAAATAATAATTAGTAAATTAATGTCTGTAGTGGGTTATGAGTTTATAGGGGGATAGGGTGGGGAGTAATTTAATAATAACTAATTAAATATGTTAATTAATTAAATGTGTTAATTAATTAATAATTGACCATTAAATAAAATTTACTTCGTAAATAAAAGTAATTGGTTTTGGAAATTACATTTAAGTTTTGGTTTTTTGGGTAAAGGGGTATTTTTAGGGTTCAGGGTCAGTTTTTAGTTTTTGGGTAAAGGGATATTTTTAGGGTTCAGGGTCAGTTTTTAGTTTCTGGGTAAAGGGGTATTTTTAGGGTTCAGGGTCAGTTTTTAGTTTCTAGGTAAAGGGGTATTTTTAGGGTTCAGGGTCAGTTTTTAGTTTTTGGGTAAAGGGGTATTTTTAGGGTTCAGGGTCAGTTTTTAGTTTCTGGGTAAAGGGGTATTTTTAGGGTTCAGGGTCAGTTTTTAGTTTCTGGGTAAAGGGGTATTTTTAGGGTTCAGGGTCAGTTTTTAGTTTTTGGGTAAAGGGGTATTTTTAGGGTTCAGGGTCAGTTTTTAGTTTCTGGGTAAAGGGTTTTTTTTAGGGTTCAGGGTCAGTTTTTAGTTTTTGGGTAAAGAGGTATTTTTAGGGTTCAGGGTCAGTTTTTAGTTTCTGGGTAAAGGGGTATTTTTAGGGTTCAGGGTCAGTTTTTAGTTTTTGGGTAAAGGGGTATTTTTAGGGTTCAGGGTCAGTTTTTGGTTTTTGGGTAAAGGGGTATTTTTAGGGTTCAGGGTCAGTTTTTGGTTTTTGGGTAAAGGGGTATTTTTAGGGTTCAGGGTCAGTTTTTAGTTTTTGGGTAAAGGGTCATTTTTAGGGTTCAGGGTCAGTTTTGGGTTTTTGGGGTACAGGGGTACAGTGTAAAAATAAAGTAAAATTAAATCAATTTAATGAAATTAAATTAAAGTAAATGATATTATATTAATATGTTTATTTAATAATATGTTTTTATATATATATATATATATTTATTTATATATATATATGTATTATTTTTGGTGATATAATTTATGTATTTATAATAATTATTTATTAATATTACATTTATTTAATAATTATTTCTAAGTTTTTATTAAATATATTTATATATATTATTTTTAACTTAATTTTAAGACATTTAAAAAAATCGATATTTTTACAGTCTATATTTTTGTAAGTCGATATTTTGGAGTCGATATTTTGGTACCTACCTGTTTGAAGATAGGCTGTCGATATTTTGTACTTCGATATTTTTGACTCTATATTTTTGTATGCCGAATTTTTTGATTTCGAAATTCTGTCAGTGATTCATCCTTCCATTCAAATAATCGTTTCGATCTCTTTGGAATTTGATAGCTTTTCTTTCTTTGATTTCGGCTTCGTGTTTCTCTAGTCTTCCTTTTATTTCTGTAATTTTTTCCGCGATTTCTTCCTTGTTTTCTTTAGTGTCCAGTTCTTTCACTATTTCTTCAATGTGTGTGATTATTTTAGCTCTATCACTAGCCGCAAATTGAGTGAGTATTTTTAACATGTTTTCTGATGACTTGGCACTGTTCTCAGCCCACATCTGTAGCATCTCGGGGTCGGAGTCCTCATAGGTTGGTGCAACCAGGACTCTCAGTCCCCGTGGTATTCTGCCGGCATCAAGATATCTGGTTAACGATTTTACTTCCCACCATTTTGCGACTTCTTTTTTACGCAATTTTTCCAATTCATTAAGTAGCATTCTAGTTTCATCTTTTTCTTTAGTTTGTATTTGTGCGCCTGAGTTAGTCTTGTTGCCTTTGCCGGTGTCCGTGTCAGTAAATATATCCAACGCTGCCTCCTCTCTTCCCCTTTCCCACTCAGCAGCCATACTGATGGATTTTGATAAATTTTACGTTTGTATAGATACACTGCCCGTGTGTTTTCTGTTCTCCACACTGGGGCTCACTCTCCCATTGAACCACAGCCTTGCGCCCGCTCCCTGCTAATCACACCGTGCCACGGCTTACCTGGAAATCTCCGACTACTCTCCAGCGATCGTAGATCTCCGGGAAGCCGATCTCAGATCTTTTCACAAGTTACTCGGGTCCTTGTTGCATTCCGGTCCTTGGGGGGCACTGCGTGTCTTTTTTCTCAAAAGTTATACCAGCAAAATGTCCTTTTCGACGCTGTGCAGCCAAAACGAGGAGGGTCAGCGTAGGGCTTCCAGGACAATAGCCCTTTGTATTACCACCATACCAAACTTGCCATCAAAGAAGGCGCTGACTCCGTGTATCTCAATTCAAACGCTTTATTTTTCAATCAGTTTCTGCTCAGACGCGTTTCGGCGGCTTGCTCCCGCCTTGCTCACTAACATCTGTCCATTTAACTGTGCGCTATATATACACATACATCATGTCATAGGTTTCAATTAACATAGCTAATTGGCATTACTTGTTGCTATGGTAACGTGGTTACACCCTTGTTATACCTACTCACTGACTATATATTATGTTTATATATATATATATATATATATATATATATATATATATATATATATATATATATATATATATATATATATATATATATATCAAATGCGAAGAATCTCCCATATACCAGGAAATACGCGACGACACACCAAGGTTTGCTGTGCTTCAAAAGTTTATTCTGGCAGCAAAAACAAACAACGCGTTTTACCAACAGGCTTGATCACGGTTGTAATGGATTCCAAAATGATAGTCCTATTTACAACAAACAAGGTATTAACATAGAAAAAGGACTACTGTGCACTCACCCCCAGTGTCAAATACATGGCAGACATATTGGAATGATGTTATACTTAGAACAAATTCGACATGATGTACAATTGTTGCCTCAATAAAGATAAATGAAACAAATCATATAATTGTTATCATAAACAAAACATATTTAGCCACATAGGAATGTAAAATCAAATTAAAAAATGATGACAAAAAATCCAAGTGGACAAACCCTGTTCATATGTATTCACAGAGTGAAAATAGTTATCTTGGTGTCTCTCAATACCGCCCCAGTGGGCATATTCAATCATTAACACAGCATATTTAGCCACATAGGAATGTCAAATCAAATTCAAAAATGATGACAAAAAAATATCCAAGTGGACAAACTCTGTTCATATGTATTCACAGAGTCTCAATACCGCCCAAGTGGGCATGTTCAATCCTAGAACCAACATAATGTATCATCCAAAGCAGCTAGATATGAATAATACCAGTATATACATGATAGAAAATATCTTCAAAAATTCATATTCGGCATATATCACATCGAAGGTTCATCTTAGTTTTCTAGTGTTGTATCCTATCCCGGAATGCCTGATATCCATTAGTCCCCAAGTGCAAAGCATCTGTGAATTAATTAAAAACAAAATGTTTTAAAATCAAGGCGTAGTATCTTAACGGACTGTGCAGACATAATCTAGTTCAACATACAAAAATAGTACCTATTCCTTTTACCAGTACTAATCAAATGACCTACTTCTTTGATACATATCGGGTTACTTTGATTACTTCTCTAAATGAACAGACAATTCTTCATGATTGTTAAGCCCCTGAGGGTATGTACATTCAAAATCAATAATCATTCTTGATTCTAGTTTACGTAAACAAGTGGTTCTGTCTCCTCCTCGAGGACCTAGATCTACTTTGTCCAGCACCACCATTTTGAGAAGATTCTCATTTTGGTAGTGCTGCTCGTAGAAATGCCTGGCAACAGGGTATTGTGTATTGTGATTTTTTATAGCCCTCATGTGCTGAAGCACCCTCTCCTTAGCCTTTAGAGTCGTGGTCCCCACATACCATTTATTGCACGGGCAGATTAACAGATACACACAGTACATGGTGTTACAGGTCAGGGTTTTACGTATCTTGAAGATTTTGCCTGTACTCGGTACCGTTATTTCTTTACAATTGTCACTGTTACGGCACGCTTTGCAAGATCTACAGCATCTGAATCCTGGTATTTCTTTAGGTTTACTTAATCCTGCCACTACATTGGGACTAAGTTCATCCCTGAGTGATTTACCTTTTCTAAAGGTTACTTGGGGATACTCTTTAACATGTGGTTTAAGATGTTGGTCTGTAAGTAACACATGCCAATGTCTATTTAGAATACTTCTCAATTCCCCAGATTGGCCCGAAAATGTGGTTATAAACCTAATCTTGGATTCAGTTTCTGTGTCCGCATTGGTGTTAAGGAGATCCCTCCTCGTTCTAGTCTCAGCTTTAGCAACTGCCCCCTGTATGGTTTTGTTGTTATAGCCTCTCTCTTTGAAACGTGTGTATCTGTTAATCTGCCCGTGCAATAAATGGTATGTGGGGAGCACGACTCTAAAGGCTAAGGAGAGGGTGCTTCAGCACATGAGGGCTATAAAAAATCACAATACACAATACCCTGTTGCCAGGCATTTCTACGAGCAGCACTACCAAAATGAGAATCTTCTCAAAATGGTGGTGCTGGACAAAGTAGATCTAGGTCCTCGAGGAGGAGACAGAACCACTTGTTTACGTAAACTAGAATCAAGAATGATTATTGATTTTGAATGTACATACCCTCAGGGGCTTAACAATCATGAAGAATTGTCTGTTCATTTAGAGAAGTAATCAAAGTAACCCGATATGTGTCAAAGAAGTAGGTCATTTGATTAGTACTGGTAAAAGGAATAGGTACTATTTTTGTATGTTGAACTAGATTATGTCTGCACAGTCCGTTAAGATACTACGCCTTGATTTTAAAACATTTTGTTTTTAATTAATTCACAGATGCTTTGCACTTGGGGACTAATGGATATCAGGCATTCCGGGATAGGATACAACACTAGAAAACTAAGATGAACCTTCGATGTGATATATGCCGAATATGAATTTTTGAAGATATTTTCTATCATGTATATACTGGTATTATTCATATCTAGCTGCTTTGGATGATACATTATGTTGGTTCTAGGATTGAACATGCCCACTTGGGCGGTATTGAGACTCTGTGAATACATATGAACAGAGTTTGTCCACTTGGATATTTTTTTGTCATCATTTTTGAATTTGATTTGACATTCCTATGTGGCTAAATATGCTGTGTTAATGATTGAATATGCCCACTGGGGCGGTATTGAGAGAGACACCAAGATAACTATTTTCACTCTGTGAATACATATGAACAGGGTTTGTCCACTTGGATTTTTTGTCATCATTTTTGAATTTGATTTTACATTCCTATGTGGCTAAATATGTTTTGTTTATGATAACAATTATATGATTTGTTTCATTTATCTTTATTGAGGCAACAATTGTACATCATGTCGAATTTGTTCTAAGTATAACATCATTCCAATATGTCTGCCATGTATTTGACACTGGGGGTGAGTGCACAGTAGTCCTTTTTCTATGTTAATACCTTGTTTGTTGTAAATAGGACTATCATTTTGGAATCCATTACAAACGTGATCAAGCCTGTTGGTGAAACGCGTTGTTTGTTTTTGCTGCCAGAATAAACTTTTGAAGCACAGCAACCCTTGGTGTGTCGTCGCGTATTTCCTGGTATATGGGAGATTCTTCGCATTTGATATTTGGGCCGCCGGAGCCCCAACGACGACCCGCTCGCGAGCAGGTACTGGCCGGACACAGGGAGTGTGCGTTTGCAATATATATATATATATATATATATATATATATATATATATATATATATATATATATATATATAGTCAGTGAGTAGGTATAATTAGGTCTGCTTTTCCGTGGGAAACTTTGGAACTTTCCATAAAACTTTCATCCACCACAGTTCATCCACCAACCACAGCTCCTTCTTGTATTGTTTCTGGGAGATACATCAAGTGGGGCTAAGATAAAAGGAAATGGTCCCAAAACCAAATTTCCCCATGCATTTTCCATAGACTTTTTTAGGCAGCACCATCGTCAAACTGTTGAACGGAATAATACCAAATTTGGCAAGAAGCTGGATCATGGTCAAAATGGAGTGCTTTTCGTGATTTCGTGTAAGTCTTTTCAGTAGTTTTAGAGACATTGAAGATGAAAAATAATTGTACGTCTGGACAGTTGGGTTTAAGGGACTCTCGTGTGAGTCCCTCAAACCCAATTTTTAAAAATTGACAGTTTTGATTGACCTGGGGTGCTTTTTTCAGTTTGAGCCAATTCGCGCAGGAGCAAGCATTCTGCCTGCAACATGAGGAAAAATGTTGCAGGCAGCTATTACAAGACATGGGGGCTGATTCCCCAGTCTAACGTTAAAAAAATATATATAAGGGGCAGGGTAGGGGTGGGGACACCCTGCTTCTCTAGCCCTTGTGGGGTGTTCCAGAAGGTATGTGAGTGGGGCCCCCCTCCTCGAGTCAGGCAGGGCCCTGGGGCCACATCCCTTGGGGCCAAATATAAATATAAGTTGAGCGGGCTTGGGGGCACCCTTCTTAAGCCAGTTATTGACCCGAGGACCCCATCCCCTTGAACCAATGCACTGAGATGGGGGGCATGCGACCACACTCCCTCGGAATCAACTGGCCCTGAGTACTCCATCCTCTAGGGCCGAAATATGTAAAAAAAAAAGAGGGGGGCCAAATGCCTTCCTCCCCAAGGTGCTATCTGCCCCGGTGAAATCAACTCCAGGGGTGTGATACAAGACAGTGTCCCAGGGCACCCACCGCCAGGACGCTATGAGTCCCTGCCTGGGAGAGTGCAGCCATACTCCTTGGGCCCTTCCCCCCATCTTAATGAAAAAGGCCCTAGGGGATGAGGTCCTTGGTGCCCTTCCTAGCCCCCTCTGCTAAGTTTAACATAGGACCCCTGGCGATGGGTCCCCTGGGGCCACTACTGGTTTCAGGGAGAGTGTCCACGTACCCACTTCCCCTTATTAAAAAAAATATGGCCCTTGGGGATTGGGTCCCTGGGACGGGAAAGGCCCTGGGAAGGGGGTTGCACCCCCTTCCCTTACAAAAATATTATATGTAGTCCCAGTTGGGCACTCGGACACCCAGAGCAATTATTTTAAAGTGAATAATAAATTAGCTTCAGGAGCAACCCATTCATGATTCGCTGCTCCTATGAAGTGTTGTGTGTGTCCTGCATGGCCCATTGCAGTTTTCCCTAGGTTAGCCTAATTGTGCATGCCGAGGCCACATTTTCCTTTACACACATTCATATATAACGTTAACACTCTTGCCTTTGTGCCACATTGTAATTTCACATAAGAACCTGCATATTTGTTTTTGTTCTGTTGTTTTCCTGGGATTTAATCTACACACCACAGACAAGATGAAACAACAATGCCCCTTATTATTTTTTTCTGTTCAGACACTAGCATCTAGACATAACATGAGAATGCAGCTGTTTTTATGAGCACCTATTTCTTGTCATATGAATGAGCACAGAGGTGCAAAAACACACATGGAATAAGAGATCAGAGACAAGAGCACTGCGTCCATTGAGTTGCAGAGCGTCCCTCTGTGTATGCTAAGGTACGGGGTCTGCCATTAATCCCAGAGATCTATGCTACATAATCATGTAGCTTCAGTAGAAGGGGAGGGGGTTTAGACAACTCTTCCTTAAGGATGTATGACGTTACAACGCATACTTTTACAACGCCTACCTTTACAACGCGGTTTTTACCACGCATACCATTACAACGCATAGCGCTTTGGGGTGCTGGATAGTGAATAGTTTAATTTACTATTCCAACTCCAGTCCCCGTGGATAGTAGGGAAGGTTATTGGATAGTAAATTAACCTATTCCCTATCCTAGAGCGCCCCCCAGAGCAATGCGTTGTAATAGTTTGCGTTGTAAAAGTTGCGTTGTAATGCTAGGTCGTTGTAAAAGTTTCGTTGTAAAGGTTGTATACCCTTCCTTAAACATGACAGGGCATTTGTGCTATACGGTTTATAGACCATGCGAACAGCATTTCTAGTATGCATGTATTTTCTAATTGGGACACAAATACTGCATTTTACAGCACCATAGTTTAAATAAATATTCTAAACTTCCTTTGTGTCTCTTGTTTATCTTATTGTGGACAAGTATGAGTGAGAGAGTAAAAGGGTATGTCCTTTTACGCCGATCCCTGAAAAGGGTTGGGAGTGCTGTGTTTTGGAGTGCAAATCATTTGTCTCTCTGGTAAGGTTAGGAGGGGTAAGTGAGGTATGGGCTCATAGATAAGGTGGTGGTATGGTGGATCAGTCCCTACATGCCAAGGTTCTATGGTTCTATGGTCCTAAGCATAGTTCTGTTCCTGAGCAGAATCCCTGCAACAGAAGGAGCACCCCATAATGCCCTGCAAGGACTTTATTTGTTATATTTAAGCTTGGTTGCGCCTTAGAATAGCTATAACTCTTTTTTCTGGCAACTATAACTTGCGCCCTAACCATGCACAGCTGCTTTCCCCTCATATTACATCACTCATCACTCATTACATGCTCTTTAACATAATTGATGAAACCAATGCAGCATTTGAAATACATCATGGATGACAAAACCCAAAGCAACAAACAATTATTATTTAAGCAAAAAATTGCACATGATTGAGAGAGACCAACAGCCTGATTCATCAAGGGGCCGTTTTGCGAGCCCCTAATAGCGATTCATAGGGAATCGCTATTAAGGACTTGCAAAACGGTATTCATGTAGGAATTGCTAAATAAATAGCGATTCCTACATATTCCTTATTTGCGAGTAGCAATTTGCTACTCGCAAATAAGGAATAACTCCCCATTCATTCCTATGGGCCAAAAGGCCCATAGGAATGAATGGGGAGTATCCCTTATTTGCGAGTAGCAATTTGCTACTCGCAAATAAGATAGCGATTTAAAGGGTGCCAGGGGTGTCCAAAGGACACCCTGTAGCACCCCTTAAATGCACATTTGAACAGGTGTTGCGCACACACATGTCCAAAGGACATGTGTGTGTGTAACATGCAAAAGAAAAAAATGCACTTAAGTGCTTTTTACACTATTTTCGCAATTTACCACCAAGTCAGACTTGGTGGTAAATTGCGACCAAATATTGCAATTTCGCAATTTCTAATTGGTTGATGAATTGCATTTAAGGAAGCTCTATTAGAGATTCCTTAAATCCAATTCCTCGCAAATATGCGAATTCTTAAATAGCGATTTTTGCATTTGGGATGATGAATCCCAAATGCAAAAATTGCACTCGCAAAAGGCAAGATTCTGAGAATCTTGCCCTTTGCGAGTGCAATTTAGCTTGATGAATCAGGCTGTTAGTGCTGAACAAAAACCAGCCCATCTCACTATTACTCAGCTTCGTATATCTTCAATGCATCAAGACTCCAATAGTTTCTTGACCTCTATCCGTTGTCAGAGGCAGGACCTTGAGCATGACACTCGCTTTATTTTTCGCTCTGAGCCAGCTTGTGCATGGAGGGGCGGGGCATGGGAGGGGGGAGGAGGAATGCTTGTGCATACTCAAATGTGTTTGGAAGGCCGTCTTAGGCTCAGGTAAGTTTTTTTATTATTATTAACGTGTCCCCCAACCCCACCCATGCGTGCGCTGTCCAACCGTGCTTCCCCCACCCGTCCACCACCCTTTGTTAGTGGCGGTCGCCACTGAATACCATGATAAATGAAACTCTAAAGGGCTTAAAACGAACACCAGCACTAATGGGGGAGATGAGATGACATCAGCCAATGACCTCCTGTATTCCGAGTTTTTAACTACAATTATTTCTTCTTTTCAGCATATGAGTCCCGTGCCGCAGATGCGCAAAGGTAAATAATTGTTTCTTCATTTGTCTCAGATTGTTTTTTTTCTGAACCTCTTTTATATTTTGTTCAGTAACATATGCAGTCTCCCACTTGTAGTATAAGGATCCAAAAGAAAGGTTGTTTTACATGCCATTGGAGGCTGAAGAGTGCACGTGATAATGCTCTCTCTGCATCCCATATTTGCTAAAGAGGAGTTGGTAGGGATTTGGACACCAAACTGAAACCTATTTCAGGCAAGTCCTCAACAGAGGTGTCAGAGGTCAGAGTAATTTCCCTTACCAGAAAACACTTCTACATTTACAGAAATTGGGGGTGGAAACAATTTCATAAGAGAGCCCTTGTTTAAGAAATTACAGTAACAGTATCAAGGGTTCCCTTTTCAAGCCAGATGAGATACCCCTCGTGCCTGTTTTTTATGTTCCAAGGTAGACCTCTCTTGCCTAAATGTGGAAGAAGGGCTGATGGTGTGTCCCACGCCCCTCCAGTCAAGGCTATCAACATTTTTCATACAACCTTTTAATGACACAGTTTGGTTAATACCCAATGATGTGCAGTCTTCTTTGAAGGTGACAAGTGAAATTATCAATAGAAAACCACAGACTTTTTTGCTTAGAGTGCTTTTTTAATAGTAACCGGTCACATTTCAGAAGACATACGTCATATTTTCCTTTACTATACCACACCAGGAACTTATCCCAATCTACGGGGCAAATTATCGCTGGCCGTGCTTAGCGATAAATTTATTATCGCAGGCTATCTCTGGAATTTATCTCCCTGGTAGCGCGTTATTACCAACGCGTTTCTCCAGGGCGATACAAATTCCAGAGATAGCGAGGTTATCGCCGTTTTGCAGGGAACATTGCTGGTTTTCCAGCGATGTTCCCTGCAAAATGGCAATAACCTTGCTGATACGACCCTGTGGTCGTATCTGCATTATTCACCCCGTATGTCAAACATAGGTAAGTCAGGATTTTAGCAGACGTTAGATTTTGGTGAAAACTGATGTTTTCGCCAAAATCTAACGTCTGGCAAAATCCGGTGGGCTGCCTTGTAAATGTTGCGATGTGAACATCAGCGATATTTGCAAGGTAGTCCATCCGAGTTACGCCCAGTGATGCCCACTTTGCATCTCATTAGAGATGCAAAGGGAGGCATTGGAAAAATGGGTGCTAACATGCGATTATGCATGTTAGCACCCTCTTGTAAATAGGGCGATTGTTTTATCTCCGCTGTTTTGCCTTTTTACGCCCAAAAAGCGGAGATAAAGCCCTTGTAAATATGCCCCCACATACCTCTAAGTCTGACTCAAGTCACTTACTTCATTTCAGCAGGCCTCCTGAGCATTTTGCCTTCATGCTGGTGAGCAAATCATCTGGCTCTGTAATAAAGAACCCATGATTCAGCGCTCCCTGGAGAGTTTTTGAAAACAAATTTGATGCTGTGAAATTTCCGCTACTGTATTTCAAGTCTATTGTTTTTACATTACTAGATGTGTATATGGAATGACATTTTTTTAATTTTAATTTAGTTAACATTAGCAACATTATTTGATTTTTTTTTTAGCAAAGCTGGTCCTCTGCAGACCAAAGAAACAATCGAGTGCCAGGTAAGGGTTTTTACATTCTGGTTTAGTTGTGTCCTAGAGCAAAATATTGAAGTGTATCTAGAAATGCAATACTCGTATACAAGTAGATAATCAGATGTGGAATTGGTTGCCGGGGGTTTTATCTACTAATTCCGCGAACAACCCACGACTCTTCCAACATCTTTAACAATAATTTAAAAATTGTCTCCTGGAATGCTGCCGGCATGTTTAATTCCCCTGAGAAATTTGACTTTCTATCCACTTTAAACGTTGATGTAATATGTCTGCAGGAGACGTGGTGTAAAAATCTCCCCTATGTAGGGAAAGAGTTTTTTGTTCTAGAGGGTCCTGCAAAACCTTCAAAAATAGGCCATGCGAAAGGAGGAATTGCTTGTCTTTTATCCACCTCTCTTCAATGGCAATATACACATTACTCAGACTCTAGTAATCTCTTTCAATCTATAATTATCACTAACTTAGGCAATGTAGGCACGCGGTCTTCGTTTGTCATTTTAAATGTATACATTCCCCCTGAGGAATGTTTTAATTTAGTTATGAAGCGAATGTTTTCTTATGTAACAAAGCTACTGGAGGCTGATTATCCCCCCTATATACTAATGGTTGGAGACTTAAATAGTAAAATATCCAACTCTACTTTAGTTAAGTTCAGAAATAAACTTAAGGAAGAAGTGTATAATATACCTCAAATGGCTTGGCCCCCTAAAATAAAAACGAATAAAAGAGGTAAGATTCTTCTGGAGGAACTTAGCCTCTTAGAAGGGCTTATTATTAATGGTAGAATGCCCTCGGATAGCCCTGCCCATTATACACATGGCTCATATAGGGGTGAGTCTATTTTGGACTATGCCATTACGGACTTTGAGTCGTTCCATCTGATTAGGGATATGGTGATCACTCATTCTATACTGAGTGATCACAAAATAATTAATTTGACTCTTTCATTAATCCCTTCTGAAACTAACTCCTGGTCCTTAAAGCATAGAGATCTGTCCATTGATCGAAGGTCGGGTAGATGTTTTTGGGGTCCCACTACCATGAAGGATGTACAAAGCCTCCTGGCCCAAACTTTACTAGAACTCGACCAGTGGGAGGGTACAGAATTCCTACAACTCGAAAACCTTATTAAAAAAGTTATCGGATTTGCCAAGAAAAAGGGAAATCCTAAAAGACCACATTTTTCACCTAGTCCTCTATTTTTCCTGAATAAGGAGATAAATGCACTAATCAGGAAACAATATCTTAATAGAACTGAGGAAAATGAGTCTCTACTAGCACTATTAAAACGTAGAAGAGTTAGATTGAGACTCAAATTGAAAAGAGAAAAAGAAGACTCTCTTTGGATTAGTTTGAGGGAGGCTATAACCTTTAATCGATCCAGAGAATTTTGGTCTATAATAAGGAAAGGTTGTGGTACCATAGTAGCTCCCCGTCCTATAGCCATCGGCGAAGAAGTCTGGACAGTATTTGTAACTGCATTATATGCTCCAAATGAAGCATTGGAGGATATAGGTATGTTGGAGTTAAATGGTATGCAAAAAAGCACTCTCCCTACAGAAAAAACAATAGTTGCTGCAATAAAGAGTATGCGCTCTTCTGGAGCCATGGGTCCAGACGAACTCCCTATGACAATCATTAAGCAGGATATCTCTACTTGGAGTAGGATTCTTCTCCCTATATTTCAGGCTTGCTTTCTAACAAGAACTGTCCCTGACTCATGGAGGGGTAGTATATTAATTCCTATATTTAAAAAGGGGGATCGGGAGCTGCCATCTAATTATCGTTTAATAGCTTTGTTAGATGCCATAGGAAAATTTTTCGCCAAATGTGTACTAATGTTAATTATGGAATGGGCAGAGACCAATAAGATTTTACCAATGGAACAAACTGGTTTCCGCGAAGAGCACGGAACGCTCGACAATCTGACATTATTGCAGGTGATCAGTGACAAGTATGTATGCATCCGTAATGGTGGCGTATATGCCGCATTTATTGATTTCTCCACGGCGTTCGACAAAGTGGACCGCCCATCGCTGTGGAGAAAATTGGCGGCATTGGGTATGCCAGGATACCTACTTGCATTGGTTCGTTCTCTGCATACGAACACATGGTGTAAGGTGCTACAAGGTGGTGAAGAGGGTCTTACTTCATCTATTCCCTCCCAGAATGGCCTTAAACAAGGGTGTATATTGGCACCTATATTGTTTTCTTTATATGTGGCTGACCTTCCAATTTGTATTTCATCTTGTGAGGGAGTGGCACCGAAAATTGGAGGGTCTGCTATATCTATTCTAATGTATGCAGACGATATTCTTGTCTTGGATTTGACCCCGAAGGGTTTATCTAATCGTCTGCTTGCACTGAATGAATTTGCTGTAGCACACCATATGAAAATTAACACATCAAAAAGTAAAATCATGTGTATTTTTGGCAAGAGAAAATGCAGGTCGAGCAATTATAAGTGGTTTATTGGGGGGCAAAAACTCGACGTGGTTAAATCTTATCCTTTTTTAGGTAAAATAATATCAGCGAATCTTAGTGAGATTCCCCATATCGAACATAACTCTCGCAAAGCACTGACCCATGGTATGGGGTTATGTTCGTTATATAATGCCACTGGGAAAAGACACTTCTCACTCTTTCTGGAAGTTTTTAAAGCAAAAGTGCCAGCTACTCTTTTATATGGAATAGAATTAGTGGGGCTGAAACATTGGGGATTCCTTCAAAAAATGGAAGGACGGGTACTTCGGAAAATTACATCGCTTAGTAACGCATGTTCTACCTCCTCATGCAGACTAGAATTTGGACTCCGAAGTTGCTGGACACAGGGATTGGTGGCCCTGGTAAGATGGGTAGCATGCTTGGCTAGAGGAAAACCTGGTACCCTAAGAGAGCTAGTTAAAAAGGAGTTACTGGGTAATCTTAATGATTTTTCCTCTTTACTAAAAAATTTTAGGAAAGCTGTGGCCCTGTTAGAGTTGGATGAGGCTACCCTATTCTTACTTACTCCCTCCGAACTTAAAGTCTCATTAAAAAAAGCTTCGTGGGAGTTATGTTACAAGTTGGATACCCTTGCCCAACCTAGACTATATGACAGGGAACCTCTCCTAGAGACATATACCCCCAAGCTGGCCCAACAATATTTGACCTGGAATATTCCTCACGGAGTCCGTAGGTTATGGTATCTCCTACGACATGACTTGCTCCCTCTTAATTCACTCTTAGCAAAATGGTACGGGAGTTCCCCTATATGTAACTTCTGTGATGTCGCTGTTCAAGATCGGAACCACGTCCTGTTTATTTGTCCTGGTTTACGTTCCTTGCGATTTAAGTGGATTAAACCTATTTGTTTACAATTAGGAATCTCAAATGCTAAATTGTTTGTACATGCTCTTTACTGCCCTCCTAATGAAATGTTTTGTTGTAGAATTTTTAAATTTTTTAAGGGGTTCTTAAATATTTATTGAGGTTACTGGGATGTTGCCGTGGTTCATTATAAGAGCCGATAACTGTAGTGTTTTGTTCGTTCATTATTAATTATGTATGTCTATATATCTTTCTTTTATTATTTGATATTATTGTATCATGTTATGTTCAATTTTTATGTGGCCCTCAGCGAGAGCCAAAACATAATAAACTTTTGACTTGACTACAAGTAGATAGTGGATTCTCAACACACAAATGTGTTACAGTTCGCCTAGTTTCTCCTATTGCAAAAACTAAGTGAAGTACCTCCATTGTGATACATGACGGGTGAAGTGTCCATTCATTGCAATGGAGGGGCACTGCTATAATGTATGTGAATCGATTTCACCGGCTTGTAGTGCTAGCAGTCCAGTCTCATTACACAAGAATTGAGGCCGGAAGAGATGAATCTAGCAGGACAAGCATCACACATTTGTCCACAGTGAGTGTATGGCTCTGACATGCTTTTACCCATTTCATTCTCTCTGTTCCTGCTGCATGAGTCCCCATTTCCTCATTATCTTTTTCCCTGCTTGCCTGTTGGCTGCATACCGGTTCGCCCGATGCCTATGCTCTACCTGTACCCCAGATGGAGTTCTCTCAAAGTCCCCTGACAATGGGGGACTGGTGTCTCTTGTGGCTAGGCAGGCTTTCCTTTGCACCTTGTTTCCTTGCCTAGTGTGATTCTGGCGAGCGAATGTTTGAACTTTAGAATAAATTGCAGAATCTCCTTGAGCAAGATGTATGATATCAATCAACCCTTTACTCTCTCCTCACTATACACAATCTAGCCTCCAATTGTCACATAAGATTGCCCTCTTTTGAGCTTAGCCTGTCCACTTTTTTATTTTACATTCAGGGAAATTAATCTAGTATCGGAGGAGTTCATGGCTAGGAAAGTTTATTAGGGGTGGGAGAGTAAGCCACATAGTTGGCAATATCAGGACCAATACGGACCCTGCCTGATTTTACTTTCCCTTAAGAAGCACCGCTATGTCAAGTAGGCCTACTTACTACTTGTACAGTTAATAAAAACCGTAATATACAAACATAACAATACATGATAGAATAAAATTTCGAAATGTATAAAATCATGGTCAGATTCTTAATTCTGAGCATAATGCAGTGCGGTTAAAATAATATGAACAAATTTCCCAGCTCTTGCTAGGGCCTGGGCTGAATTGTTGCTAAAGCACAAAGCCGATGCTTCCCTGCAATGTCTCAGTGACTGTTCCCGGAAAACAGGAATCAGTAAGCGGCGTCGGTCGGAAGCAAAGAAAGGGCAGCAGCATAACAGGTGGAGCCAGGACTCATGTATGTAATTGCAAAGCCTGCAAGTGGGCTGCTCATTCCACCAGGCCCACTTCGAATTGAAGTAAAAAATTGGTAGGGCTAACAACCTCATGTATAGTATTTTGTTGCGAGTCTGGGGATTAAGGGAATAGTAAAAATATGGTTGAGGTTTCCTCTTGATATATGAATCATTCAGAGCTGTGAAAAGTACATTTTTAGAGAGCCCGGCAGTGTCTGTCTGGAATGAAACTGAAATGATTTGATTTGTTATTGTTTTTTTCCACATTGACAGGGGGATAGTTGGATTAGTGAGGGAGGAGGCTTCAATCTTTAGTGTGGATATGGCAAGGTGCAACTGTTTGTGCCAAGGGGAGTGTTCGTCCTTGAACGCAGTTTGTAATTGTTCTTTCAAAGATTGTCCTGGTGCTCGTAAAGTTTGAATGTAAAATTTAATTAAGTCTCCCAGGCAATAGAGGTTTGCGCATGTCAGGCCCAGCTCAAGTCTCATCCTCGACCTCCTTGCATGTTGCGGGACAGAGAACATTTTCTTGAAGGCCTTTATTTGTAAGTTTCCCAGAAATACATCCATTTTTCCGGGAAAGGCCAGGTGGCCGTAGGTCACTGCAGGTAGTAATTTGGCCCGTAGCACCCTTAGGATTGATTCGGCTGAAGGGCTGTGCAAGTGACGGTTCAAGCGCCTCAGGCTGTGAATGATCCCCATTCCCTTAGACCTTAAGGGGCAGATGTATCAACCGTTTTGCGACTCGCAAAGGCCGAAATTCGCAGAATTTCAGCCTTTGCGACTCGCAAATGGTTGTTTTGCATGTTTTTGAATGTATCAAAAATTCACAAATTAAGAAATCGCAAAGATTTGCGATTCCTTAATTTGCCATAGCATTTAAGGAATCACAAATTTTGCGATTCCTTAAATGCTATGTATGATGCATTTTTCTTTTGCGAATTTTTGTTAAGGAATCGCAAATTACCACCAACTTGTAGTTGATGGTAATTTGCGAAGTCCTCAACAAATGCACAATTTTGAATTTTTTAAGGTGGCATGTGACGCACACACATGCCCATCGGGCATGTATGTGCGCCATATGCACACACATGTACATTTCAGGGGTGCAGCAGGGTGTCTTTCAGACACCCCTGCATCCTTGAAATAATTCTCAAATTGCGATTAGCAAATTGCGAATTCCCAATTTGAGAATTAGTTCAAAATCATTCCTATGGGCCTCCTGGCCCATAGGAATGCATGGGGAATTATTCCTTATTTGCGAATTCGCAAATAAGGAAGTGTAAGGAATCGCAAAAAAATAGCGATTTTTTTAATACATTCCATTTTGCGATTTCTAAATAGCGATTCCTTTAAATTCGCTATTTAGGAATCGCAAATTGAATCTTGATACATCTGCCCCTAAGTGTCTAAGGTGTGCTGCTTGGTTTGCCCTAACGTTAAACCAGACTCCTAAGTAGTTATAACTGGTGCAGGTCGCTATTTGTGATCCCCCTGCTCTCCAAGTAAGATTTTTCCTTTTTTTGTAGTTCCCAAAGATCAAAATTTTGGTTTTGGATTCATTCATCAAAAGATGGTTCTTTGTGTTACACTTATTGAGAGCGGTGAGCGATCTTTGCAGTCCGATTTTCGTGTGGTCCATGATAATATCATCGGCATATTGCATTGTCTATAGACTTATCCCGCCCAGTTTTGGGGCGGCCAGGGCTGCGCCTGCCAGTTCTTTTGGTAAGTCGGCAGTGTAGAGAGTGAATAGAAGCGGGGTTAGTACGCAGCCTTGTTTTAGGCCATTTTTAGTTGCAATTTTTTTGGATAATGTTTGTGCACTTGTTTTAATCCTAACTCAAGTTTTATGATGCAGAGATATCATAGCTGAGAGAAGAGGAGATGGTATCCCCCAGGAATTTAGTTTGTGCCACAGCGTCCCTCGATTGACTCTGTCGAGAGCTGCGCTGTAGTCCACGAAGCAGCAGAATCAAGGTAGCTGATTGGCCAGGGTGGCTCTCCACGACAAATGGGACAGTGCTATTATGTTGTCCATCGTGGAGCAGCCTGCTCTAAAGCCTGACTGAGAGAGAGGCAAGATGTTGTTTTCGCTGGCCCTGATTTGCATACGGCCAGTTCAGACATGGCCATATGCAAATCAGCCTTGATCCTGTGCCTCATGGGAACAGTCCAGCCCGAACTGCCAAGCCATGTCTTTCCTGGACCGGAATCAAGCATCCTAGGACCGGTTTCTGGCTATCAGCCGTCTTCAGCCAGGATAGCTTGACTCCAGTGGTATGGAGAGCATGGGACTCACGTCTGAGCATACCCATCCCACTCGTTGTGACAAATGCAAAACAACAGTTGATCAGAATGCAGAACAATGTCATACATTCACCCAGTACAGAGATCTGGGCCTAAATCCATCGTTTTTTTGCACTCCACACCACCCGTTCGGCCCCTGCGCCTTCCCAGCTTTAAGTGTGTTAAGGTATTCACCCAATTCCAGGACTGCTCCAGCCTGTCAGTCTGCTCCCCGTGAGCGTGGGAAGAGCGAAGTCCCGCAGGAAATCCGCGCAATCAGATTCAGTTCTGGTGCTTACCCGGGTTCACACCGCCTCATAATATGAGGCGAATGCCTCCGCTATGTCCACCCCTGCCGATACCAGGGTTCCCGCTTCATCGCGTACCTCCGCGACCCAGGATCGCTCCCGATCCCTGCATTCCAACCATGCCAGTAGCTTCATACTCTTGTCCCCGGCATCGTACATTCGGTGCTGCACAGCAAGGGACTAGGCCCGCGGCTCACCGTCCACCAGTGACCAGAGCTCTTGCTGCTTGAGGGCCAACTCATGACTATGTGCCGTGGATGGGGTCCCCCTATACCTCTCTCCAACTCCTTCACCTCCCTCTCCAACTGCACCATCTGGAGCGCCTCTTCCTTCTTTTTCGCACCAATCAGCGCCTGGGCCTGACCCCGCAGAATGGCCTTAAATGCTTCCCATATGATGACCTGGGAATCGACCAAACCCTGATTTTCCTCGAAGTAGAGCTGGGAGCCCTCCCGCAGTTTGTCCACTATAGAGTCGTCTTTGAGGCGCCATGTGTCATGTGTCTGAGCGGATAGGCCGCTCTTGTCGTAACCGCCCCCTGAGAGTGACCCCCACAGGTGAGTGATCTGATAACCCGCTGACCATAATACACAAGTCCATAAAGTCACCCACCTGATCCACTCTGGCAAAGAGATGGTCTATTCTGGAGAAGGATCCATGCCTGGCCAAGTAAAAAGTGTACTGCGTTTGTGTGGTGTGATTTGCCTGCCAGATGTCAGTGAGGCCCAATGCACTCAAACCCGCCTCCCCCCTGTGGCCCTGACCCTCCCCCGAGCGGTCCAGATCTGAGTGCATAACTGGGTTAGTGTCGCCAACTAGTATCAAAGTGCCACCCGGAAGCTCCGCCAAATGGGACCCCAATTTCATGTATGATGAGGCATGCAGTTCGGGTGGAATGTAGCAGGGGATCAACAGTAGCGCGCAACCCTCCAATTTGGCTGCCAGTGTCACCAAACAGCCCGATTCCTCCTCCCATTTGCCTGTGACAATCAGTGAGAAGGCTGTGCGGATTAGAATTCCCACCCCCCTAGAGCCCGACGAAAACCCGGAGTGGGCCAGTAGCTTGTATCCGAACCGGTCCAGTGCCTTACAAGTATTACCTCTCAGGTGAGTCTCCTGTAGGAGAACTATGTCTGGGCCGTGGCGTTTCAAATACTGCAGAATTAGTGTGCGCTTTATTTTATTTCCCAGCCCATTAACATTCCATGACCCGATTCTCAGTCTTGACTGATCACCCATTAAAGAACAGGGCTCTAGGGTGCGCCGGACCCCCTTCGATCCCCTGCTGGAGCTCACGGACTACCCAATGTAGCTGCCATACGCACACACCTGGAGCAAAACAGAAACATACCCACAACATCCCCCCCAACCTTACCCCCCACCCTGCCTTCCTGCTCAGTGGGCCCCCAACCACCCATCATCGTAATACGCAGAGTGTCTGTCGCCCTATAACCCCACAAACAATCAAATCAGGGAACACGAGGCGACAGCCGCCGAAGAAGTCATAATGTAGAAACGGAGTACACCCCCCCCCTGGAAAGTTCTGCAAGACAACCCCCCCACACCTCCCACACCTTTAAACCCTGCGCCGAAGTCTCTGAAAGTCAGTCATATGGTTCAGCAACAGTCCAAGGCCTCCAACGTTGCAGACGTCCACGGATCTTCAGTCCCATACCCTCCAGACATCGAGAGGCCGGGACCCCCTGGGCAAGCCGCTCTCTTACCTTCAGTAACCAGGCCCCTTTCACACAATGCTGCTCAGTTCTATCACTTCAGAGGAGAATGTCCTGTCCGAGGAAGATCCTGTGACAGGGTGGTGCCAGCCGGGCCCCCTGGTCCTTGTTGTGCTGGGATGAGCGTTGCGATCTGCCTCGGCGGCCCACTGTCCGCCATCCCTCCATTCAGTCACTCGCCTCCTCCAGTGAATCAAAGAAGTATACACTAGAAGGACGATGTTCCCACAATGGCCACAATATTTCAATATTGGTATGAATCCTATTCTTAATATGATATAGGTGACAGATACACAACAATCATTTTTATTTTCTTCGAAAATATATAAAGCTTTTTATTTTCAATTTATCAGTGCTTTAATATTTTTGTATTTTTTTCATTATACTTCATAAAAAACATTTTACCACATATACATTTCATAAATATTTTCATGGTTCATACAATAGAAAATATATTTATCCAAATAAGTATACCCCTGGTGACATACAATCAATCACAACATACCCACACAATCATACTCTCACTTTATTCAAAACCACAATCTCTGAAAAAAGAGAACTGAATTATAATTGGCAGGGGCACCCCGCCAATTAATAGGTCTCAAGGCTCAGTATGAGACCCCGCAGTTGGTCGACGCGCGTTTCGGTGGTACAAGGCCACCTTCCTCAGGACCTCTTTCAGACAATCAAGCCCAAATATCCAGGGGACCTAAAATATACACAAAAAATATATACTGTCACCATATATACTCTCAAGGAAAGAAAGAAAACACCACAATATACATCATTAAGTAACAATGCCCAAAGTAACACTGTAACTCATCACATGACTAAACACGAACGAGTCCTCAGTAAGTGTACATTACCCACAATTGTGTGGAAGACTGAAAAGAATTAATAAAATACTAAAAGTGTGATTGATGCTACATGAGTCTGGAAAACGTCAATAATTATCTATAGGCTTCTCTCAAGATCACAATACATTTCCTCAGGATTCTTACAGGCAAACACATTTAGGGTCCATGTTAAGTGCACATCTACTTACGATTAAAACAGTTTCCTAGTCTCTGTCCATGGAGGACGATGTCACAAGGATGAACCATGTAAAGTGGAAGAGCAAGGAGAGAATACTGCAGATGCCTAAAGGACAAGAGAGGGGGCCCAACTATAAGTGGTCAGATAATCACATATTTTGTTGCAATGGGAGTACGCTCCTAATTCATAAGACCATTTTACCACAATATTGAAAGTGAAGACGGAATTTCTTTGGCGTCAAATTGATTTATGAAAGAGCGTGCCGGGTATACAGCGATTCAGTATGCGATATAGTTGTCAACAGAAACGAAAGTATATCACCGTTTAGTGTGATGGAAACTATACATATTGATTGAGGTCTCTCACGTCTATATTATAACATCCTAAAACAGGAAACCCACCTTTTCATTAGGTCAGTATATCCCGCTCTTCCATGTGATACTTCTTACTGTTTTCCTTTAGCGTTTTTAAACAGGAAATAACAACTTCCCCTGCTCGCGGATTACCTAAGATGTGAAAAAAAAATCTCAATATCTGTATATTTCGGATACAATCGGGTCACTCGAGTAACCGAGAAACTTGTACCTATCCTATGTAGATCGTACTGACTCCTGATAGTACCGCAATCTATATATGTATTCACCCAAGGAAGGGATGTACTACACTCAGTCTGGGGTTATAACGCTCATACTAGTCCATGTGCGATAGGTAAAAAAATATGATGAGAAGTCCCGAGTTACTTTATAATCCTTTGAACGGAAAGTGTATATATGTATACACAGTCAGGGGACAACACTAACGACTAAATAATATACCTTAATACAAGAAAGAACGATTACATACATATCTATCTAGTGGTGCATAGCTCTTAACGAGCTCTACTTACTCCAATGTTGCACAAAATGTGGCCCAACACGCTCTCCGACTCAGTGCTGTAATTCCAAACGGCAGACAAGGCTCGCGGCCATGTTTTTAAATCCTACGCGAATGACGCAATTCTCGCGATGTTTGATAAGATGCCGGAAATAAATCAGAAGTAGTAATCAAAGAAGTATGCCTTCTCCCCATCGATGACCTTTAGGCGAGCCGGAAACAGCATCATGTACTTCACTCCATGATCCCTAAGGGGCCGTTTCACTCCATCAAATGACCTGCTTTGGCGCTGCACTTGCAAAGTGAAGTCCGGGAAGAAACTGACGGTGGCATTCTCGAGCCGCAGATAGCCAGACATCCTCGATGCCTGCAGGATGGCATCGCGATCGTGATAGTTCAGGACCCGCGCTATGATGGTACGCGGAGGGGCTCCCGCTTCAACCTTCCCTCCAGCGCGCGGTGGGCACGCTCCACAGAGAAGAAATTGGAGAGGCACTTCGGTTTGAGGTGGTTGAGTATCAGGTCCTCCACAAAGTAGTCCATGGAGGGGCCCTCAAGTCCCTCTGGGACCCCCACGATCCGGACATTGTTGCGCCTCGCCAGGCCCTCCTGATCCTCGAGGCGGGCGCCGATGTCGGCCTGATTCTTCATGAGCACGGCAACCTGCTCCTCGAGCCTTTTCGTCTTTGATTGTAGACTGCCTATACCGCTCTCCGCCTCTTATCCAACATGTTACTAAAATCTGGCGCAGCAGTTTGACCTCTTCCTTCACTGAGTCAAGTTTGGGCTCCATAGTACCCCTCATGTCCTTCAGGGCTCTGCGCATCTCCTGAATAGCCAGCATAATGTCATTAAGCAAAGGGTCCGGCCCCCCTCCCGCCACCTCGCCTGCGTGTGTTTACTTCGCGGGCCCTCCTCTCTGCCCACACTGACGGTGTGATTATCTATTGAGTTAATTTGGCTCTGAGTTAATGGCCGGTTGCGGCCCATAGTGCAGTCACCCACCGCACCACTCACTGTCTCCGGCTGGTCTCTCCTCCGGGCCCCGCTCTGCTGACACCCCAATAACGGTAAGACACCAACCGCAGGCCTTCGCTGCAGTTGCGGAGCTCACTTATCCGACTCTGTTCACCGGGTCCCGACCAGGCCGCTCTGCCACCCACTCTCAGGATCGTACTAGAGCCCCAGACCCACACGTCTGGCACTTCACAGTACGCAAGCCGCCGTTCACGTATTGCAGGCCCCACTCACCCACGACTTGCACAGGAACAGGAACAGGTGTTGCCCTTTTCCCGACTCCGCCTCAAGGATACCCAGAGTCTGTTATAGAAACTAGACTCTCAAGGACCCCGAAGGGGAAAGGGGGAATTTGGATAAAATAACAAACTGAGAAGAGACTGCTCTGGAACTGTTCTTTCAGCTTCTTGTGTCTCGCCCGCTAATTAGCCGAAGCTGTAGAAATTCTAACACAACCAATAGAACAATTATTAAATGCCTTTCTACCTACTCTTGTGTTTCTTATAAGTACTATGTCTAACTCTTACCTAATTTTCCAGAGACTAGTTCTACTCTTCGATTTTTAATCCTTCTTTTTCTTTCTGAGCACTAATTCCAGAGTGTAGTAATCTGTAAATACAAGTACATTTATTTCTATCTTTCCTGTGTTTCTATTCTGCTATTTAATTTCTTTCTCTCTACTCTTACCTTCTGCAGAATGTCTTGCTCTTACTATTTTCTTCTAGTAAATGTTCTTCTACTTATTCTTGTAACTTATTCTGTGCATACTTAACAATCTTCTTTTGCTTTTTAAACAATCGCAAATGTTTATGAATGTAGTATCTGAGAAGGTTAACTGGTAAATATTGTCTCTCCAAACTCTCTATTCTTTCTCTGTATTTTCTTCTTGATTATTTGAATACAAAGTCTCTCTAATACTTGAATACTAAGTCTCTCTATTACTTGGATACAAAGTCTCTGTAAGTTTCTTCTTAGAATTTGCACTTGCCTTCAAATACGCTGCGCCCACTTATCTCTCTATTCTCCTCTGTAGATACTGGATACCGTCGAACTCCTGACCGCCGGAGAACTGGAGCATGAGGTGAGTCAAGACTCGACGCGGTCTTTTCTTTGAAACTAAACTGTGCTCACAAAATACGGGAAAGAAATAAGGGGAGGAAATAGAGGGGGAGAAGGTCCGTGTAGAATTACCGTCCAAACAAGGGTAAGACACGACACACAAACAGGGAAAAAATGCGGGTAAACAGGAGCTCAGAAGATTGATGCCTATTCTCCTATTGTCTCAGGTGAAGTGCGCAGTAGGATGGGATCGCGCGCTTCACCTAACCGCTAGCACCTGGGTATCGAGACAACAACTAGACCGCTGACCCCTCTCCCGAGTCAGCGGCCATCTTGAAGTTCCGGTCGTGAACAGCGGAGCTCCAGCAGCGGTTCTGGGTGGAATGTTCTCCTTTAACTCAACATTTCTTGGTTTTCAGGGTACAAATTGCGTGGATTTGGCCAGTCACAGTCTTGCGAGGCCTGACAGTACCCCCCAACAAAGGAGGTCCTTTCTCTCTTAGTTTCCTCTGAAACTTTTTATGAAAACATTTCACTAATCGGGGAGCATAAACATCCAAAGCTATCTCCCAAGATCGTTCTTCCGGACCATAACCCTTCCAGTTCTCCAGAAATTCGTTTAGAGTCTAAAATTTCCTTAACTTCAAATTCTACTCCAGACTCTAAGTGAATGGGTTTTGGTGGTGCATTTTTGCGTAATTCTGGTGAAGTTTTCTTTAATAAGGAGACATGAAAAACTGGATGGATCTTCATTTTGACAGGCAATTTGAAATGATAGGTTACTGGATTGATTTGTTTGACAATTGGGTAGGGCCCAATAAATCTAGGGAAGAACTTCCTATTTCCTTTCAATCTCAGATTCTTTGTGCTTAACCACACATCTTCACCTTCCTGTAAACTAGGGGCCTCTTTCCTCTTTTTATCAGCATAGATTTTATACTTCTTTTTAGCCTGTTCTAAATTCTGAGAAGCCCTTCGTTGAGTTTGTTGTAATTCAGCGATTTAATCTTTAACTGCTTGAACCGAGATTTCAGTGTGTTTTACTGTGGAATTTGGGTGTCTGACATAATTTAGATAGATTAGGGAATACCCTGTTGACACATTCCTAGCATTATTTTGTGCAAACTCTGCCACCCACAAATAATCTGGCCATTCTCCACCCTGTTGTAACAAAGATAATCTCAAGTACTGCTCTATCTCTTGGTTGGCTCTCTCAGTTTGTCCGTCAGTTTCGGGATGATAGCTGGTGGAGTACCTAGCCTCTATTCCCAAACCACTTAGAAAAGCCCTCCAGAAATGGGATAAAAACTGAGAACCTTGGTCTGAAATAACTATCTTGGGAATTCCATGAATTTTGACTACTAGAGTACTGAAATGACTTGCTAACTGTTTTGGAAGTTGGAACCCCCTTTAAGGCCAAAAAAGCGTGCCATTTTAGTGAATGCATCTACACCACCCATATTGTATTGTAACCCTGGCTGGAAGGTAAGTCAACAATTAGATCCATAGTGATTGTGTGCCACGGACCAGGAGGGGTGGGAATGGGTTGTAACAGCCCTTTTGGAGCCTGCCGTTCAGATTTTCCCTGAGCGCAGACTTCGCAAGTTTTCACATAATTTTCTATATCAGAGGTCATACGCGGCCACCAGTAATGTCGCTTCACTAATTCCTCTGTCTTAGCTTCTACTTTATGCGCAGACAAGGGGTGATCATGACACTCAAATAGCACTTGGTTCTGTAATTCCTTGGTTGGCACGTACAAGGATCCCTTATGATAGGGCAGTTGACCTTGGATTTCTCGGTCCGCTCCCTCCTTGACCCATTCTTGCATGTCTTTCGGACTCATGACTTGAACAATCTGCTCTCCAAAACTAGCAGATGTGGTTGTACAGACGATTTTTGAGTTGGGTATAATGGTTTGACTCTCTCCCAGCGACCTCTGATCCTCGGTTCCAATTCTAGACAAGGCATCTGCCTTTCCATTTTGAGCCACTGGTCGGTAAGTGATCACAAAGTCAAATTCAGCAAAATATAATGACCATCTAAGTTGCCTAGGCGTTAAGGTTTTAGCCGATTTCAAAAATTTTAAATTTCGATGATCAGTAACGACCGTTACTTGATGCCTGGCCCCCATAAGGTAGTGGCGCCACTCCTTGAAAGCATCCTTGACGGCCAACAATTCTTTTTCCATAATTGTGTAGTTCTGTTCCGCATATGTTAGCTTCCTTGACCTGTAAGCTACTGGATGCAGTTGACCAGTTTCTTTATGCCTCTGGGACAGTACGCCACCTATCGCTTGGTCAGAGGCATCTGTCTCCACATAAAAAGGTTCAGACGGATCGGCATGTAATAGCACTGTGGCTGAAGTAAAACTTTCCTTTAATGAGTTAAAGGCCTCCTCAGCTTCTTTGGTCCATTCAAAACAAACACCCTTGCAGAGCAATTTGGTAAGAGGCAGAATCTTCATGGACAATTCACCAATAAATCTCCTGTAGAAATTCGCAAAACCAATAAAACTCTGCACTTCCTTCACACAGGTGGGAGATTTCCAATCCACAACTGCCTGGATTTTGCGTTCATCCATATTCATCCCTCTAGGAGAGAGGATAAATCCCAAAAACTAAACCTTAGAAACATTAAAAGCAAATGTTTCCAGTTTTACGAACAGTCGATTCTCCCTGAGTTTCTGTAAAACTTCTCTTACTTGCTCTTGGTGCGTGCATGTGTCTTCTGAATATATCAAGATATCATCGATATAGACAATTACACATTGATCGATGTATTCTCTCAGAATGTCATTGATAAAGTGTTGAAAAGCCGCCGGCGCATTACATAACCCATAAGGCATTACCTGGTACTCAAATAATCCAAATCTTGTCCTGAAGGCAGTTTTCCATTCGTCACCCTTCTTCATCCTGATTAAATTATAGGATCCCCTCAGATCTAGTTTGGTGTATATCCGTGCACTTTTGACCTGGTCCAGCAAAACAGAAATGAGTGGAAGAGGGTAACGATTCTTCTTTGTAATTTTATTGATGGCGCGATAGTCTATACTGGTTCTTAGATCACCCTCCTTCTTAGGTACGAAAAACAGAGGCGAAGAGACTGGGGATTTGGACAGCCAGATGAAACCATTTGCTAATTACTTGTCTAAGTATTCCTTCAGGTGCTGGTGTTCTCTCTCGGTTAGTGCATTGACTCGACTGCAAGGTAGATGGGCGCCAGGTTCCAGATCTATTGTACAGTCACAGGTTCTATGAGGAGGTAATTGTTCCGCTTCTTTTTCATTGAAAACATCCTCAAAATCTCGATATTCTGGAGGTATTTCTTGTGAGTTGATAACGCAAACCGCCGCACCTGTCATACATAGTGAATGAGCAGGGTGGTTCTTGTAATCTTTTTGTTGCCTTCCAAAACAATTCTCCTTACAGTAGTTTGAATTCATTGCAATTGTTCTGGTGCTCCAATCGATAGTGGGATTGTGTTCTGTCAGCCATGGCAGTCCTAGAATGAGCTGAAATTGAGGTGCATCAATTAAATTAAATCTAATGACTTCTTCGTGCCCGTCACTGGATATCATCTGCAAGGGTTCTGTATGGCTCACAATTGGTCCAGGCGAAAGGTTAGTACCGTCCACTGCTCTCACTGGTTCACTTTTAGGTTTTTGGATGGCTCTTAAACATACCTTTGATGCAAATTTTAGATCACAAAAATTTCCAGTGGCCCCAGAATCCACCATCACCGACACATCTGTTAGAGTTATCTCCCGGAACATGATCACCATAGACTGAACCAAATGAGGCGAGGAGGACTGAAGTGTATTTGCCAGCTGGTGTTCTTTCTAAGTTGATTCTTGATTAGCATCCACCAGTCCAACTCCTCCTACTGGTGGTGCTGCAAGTTTTCCTTCCGTCTAAAAGAGGTTTTGGGTTTCTTCGGACAACCTCCCCCAAAGTGTCCATTTGAGCCACAGTACATGCATAAATTTCCAGCTCTTCTTTTTTCCTTTTCTTCTTTCGTCAATGGACCTCTTATAGTTTCAATTTGCATGGGCTCAGTAATGGATTGTCCTTCCACAGCTCGGTTATAATCTGATCGGGCTCTATCGAATCTGGGTACTGCTGGTTTAAAATCTTTCCTCTTTTCGCCTTTTCTTTCGCCTTGACGGAAATCGATTTCTTGTACTAAATCTACTAGTTCTGATATTTCAGTAGGTCGATTAGGTATTTGAGCCAGCACATCCTTGAGTTCATCTCGTAATCCACGATAAAAGACTGCTGCCCTTTTACTCTCGGGCCAGTTGGTTTCTACTACCAGCTTATTAAATTGGGCAAGGTAAGCCACGAGGTCTCGGTTGCCTTGTCGTAATTCAAGTAATTCATTGTCTATGACTTGTGATATTCTTCGTCTGTCAAAACTTCGAAGGAATTCTTTCTTAACATCATCATAATTCTGCAAAATTGGATCATCCCTGGAAACTAGGGGCATCGACCAAGATGCTGCGTTGCCACTTAAATATGACGGGGCAAACGCCACTCTTGACTGCGCATCTAGGAAAATTTAAGGGTGACACATAAAATGAAGGGAACATTGGGTGAGGAATATTTGCGCCTTTTGTGGATCCCCATTAAATTGCTCTGGTGGGGTCAGTGGAATAACCGGAGACGGGGAATGAATAACCTGCGTAGTTAGTTGGTTGGAACCTTCAGCTGTAGCCCCTACGCTCTCTCTTCCTGCACTAAAAGGTTGTCCCATTCTTTGTGCTAACTCCGCTGTTTCCTTTCTAGATTTTACAACTTCCTGTTTTAGATTTTGGTTTTCCTCCCTAACAGCTATCAATTCCTTTTGAATGGCCTCTAGAACCGTTCCCAAGGTTTGTAGGTTAATGCCCTCTGCCATCCTGTTCGGGTGCAATTACTAACATGGGCACTTCACTCTGTCAAGGACTACAGTGAATTCTTACCACAACTTGCACAGGAATAGGAACAGTTGTTGCCCCTTTCCCGACTTCGCTTCAAGGATACCCAGCCTGTGATAGAAACTAGACTCTCAAGGACCCCGACGGGGTAAGGGGGAATTTGGATAAAATAACAAACTGAGAAGAGACTGCTCTGGAACTGTTCTTTCAGCTTCTTGTGTCTCGCCCGTTAATTAGCCAAAGCTGTAGAAATTCTAACACAACCAAAAGAACAATTGTTAAATGCCTTTCTACCTACTCTTGTGTTTCTTAAAAGTACTATGTCTAACTCTTACCTAATTTTCCAGAGACTAGTGCTACTCTTCGATTTTTAATCCTTCTTTTTCTTTCTGAGCACTAATTCCAGAGTGTTGTAATCTGTAAATACAAGTACATTTATTTCAATCCTTCTTGTGTTTCTATTCTGCTATTTAATTTCTTTCTCTCTACTCTTACCTTCTCCAGAATGTCTTGCTCTTACTATTTTCTTCTAGTAAATGTTCTTCTATTTATTCTTGTAACTTATTCTGTGCATACTTAACAATCTTCTTTTGCTTTTAAAACAATCTCAAATTTTTATGAATGTAGTATCTGAGAAGGTTAACTGGTAAGTATTGTCTCTCCAAACTCTCTATTCTTTCTCTGTATTTTCTTCTTGATTATTTGAATACAAAGTCCCTCTAATACTTGAATACTAAGTCTCTCTATTACTTGGATACAAAGTCTCTGTAAGTTTCTTCTTAGAATTTGCAATTGCCTTCAAATACGCTGCGCCCACTTATCTCTCTATTCTCCTCTGTAGATACTGGATACCGTTGAACTCCTGACCACTGGAGAACTGGAGCATGAGGTGAGTGAAGACTTGACGCTGTCTTTTCTTTGAAACTAAACTGTGCTCACAAAATACGGGAAAGAAATAAGGGGAGAAAATAGAGGGGGAGAAGGTCCGTGTAGAATTACGGTCCAAACAAGGGAAAGACACGACACACAAACATGGAAAAATGAGGCTTAACGGGAGCTCAGAAGCTTGATGCCTATTCTCCTATTGTCTCAGGTGAAGTGCGCAGTAGGATGGGATCGCGCTTCACCTAATCGCTAGCACCTGGGTATTGAGACAACAACTAGACCGCTGACTCCTCTCCTGAGTCAGCGGCCATCTTGAAGTTCCGGTCGTGAACAGCGGAACTCCAGCAGCGGTCCTGAGTGGAATGTTCTCCTTTAACTCGGCATTTCTTGACTTTCAGGGTACAAATTGCGTGGATTTGGCCAGTCACGGTCTTGGGAGGCCTGACACAGCCTCAAGTCCTTGCCATCCAGCCCGGCCTCCTCTAGCCCAATGCCTTCTGGCACCACACCGACCTGTGCTGGTCCCTGAGGGGGGGGCGCACACCTCCCGCACTTCGTGTCTGGTAGAAGCTGGGGCCCTCCTGGCGTGCAGACTCAGCCCCGCAGTTTCTCTGAAGGCCCTATAATGAAGGCCTTGCCGCAATCTGCCTGCCTGCACTCCGTGGCAGGAGCGAAGTCAGCTCACCCCCAACACTCACCGCCGCTGCACCTCTCTAGGCGGCTTAATGGTCGATGTACCGCTGCCCCCCGCCGTCTCACCGTCTCTCTCCAAACCGCCCCCTGGGTGTCGGATCTTTAGCGCGGACACCGCCGCCGCACTCACTGCGCTCAGGATGGAAAGAGCGGGCACACTCCCACTGGCGGCCGCCACCTCCCTGCTTACTTGTGACGCAGGCTCTCAAACTCCGAGCCCCTCCGCTGTGGCGGCCATCTTGTCCACACTGAGCCCACAAGCCGCCGTTGCCTGCAGTCACCAACGGAGTTGAAAACGGGGGTCTCGCTGCCAATTGACACCGCCAGCCGCCGCTCTGCTTCTTCCAGCAGTGGCAGCTGTCACCAGGATGCACAGATAATTCTGGTTTAGGGGTGTATGGCTCGCTACTCACCAGGGTGTGCGGCCATCTTCCTCAGGTGCAGACCACGCCCCCACTTTTTTTATTTTTGACACAGGTTTCTAAATGGAACTCTGTTATTTGCAATAAATTCGAGTACATCCGAACTTTTTATTTGAATAGTTTGTAACTTTATTAAGTCATTTATTTCTTAATTTTGGCATCACACACACTCCATCACACACGTAGCACAACCTGGTGCTATCCCACAGTTGTGGCAGACTCTTAACAAAGAAATTGGTAACAGGACTGACATTTTTTCCTCATTATCTGAATTATTTTGCTTCTGTTACCTCTCCTGAAAATATTTCATATGTGATGGTAAAGTTTCATGTCTTAACAAGAACCCGTGAAGTCTCTATAGTTTGCTGTCTGTGAAATTAGGAGACCTTGATTTTAAAACCAGGCACCTAATGTGCAAAGCCAGTTAACAGTCACAATGCCAGCTCCTAGCAAAACCACAGGGTTTGTGACCAGAAAATGTCTTTTTTGTATGTACTGAACTAATTTCATAATTTCATGAGTGTTTACTGAATCTCAATTTGGAGGGGTGTGTTTAAGTCATCCAATCCAAACTAGGATTTAGAATGCTATGTATCAGCTCCGTCCATCATCCCCTTTTGTATCGCTTTGTTCGCCCTACGTGTGGCAGGGTATGCTCAGACGTGAGTCCCTTGTTCACTTGGCCACTGGATTCCAGATAGCCTGGCTGATGAGGATTATGAATCCGAAACCGGTCCCAGGATGCTTGCTTCCGGTCCAGGGAAGACATGGCTTGGCAGTTCGGGCTGGACTGTTCCCAGGAGGCACAGGGTCAGACTGATTTGCATATAGCCATGTCTGAACTGGGGTGGCTGAGTGAACTAAAGAATGGTGATGGATTAAACCCAGATCAGTTGACTGGGGGTGAGTGTTTGATTTGTGCAAACGCTCCGTCCATCATCCCCTTTTGTATCGCTTTGTTCGCCCTACGTGTGGCAGGGTATGCTCAGACGTGAGTCCCTTGTTCACTTGGCCACTGGATTCCAGATAGCCTGTGTGATGAGGATTATGAATCCGAAACCGGTCCCAGGATGCTTGTTTCCGGTCCAGGGAAGACATGGCTTGGCAGTTCGGGCTGGACTGTTCCCAGGAGGCACAGGGTCAGACTGATTTGCATATAGCCATGTCTGAACTGGGGTGGCTGAGTGAACTAAAGAATGGTGATGGATTAAACCCAGATCAGTTGACTGGGGGTGAGTGTTTGATTTGTACAAACGCTCCGTCCATCATCCCCTTTTGTATCGCTATGTATCAGTGGTTTGCGGGCACAATTCCCAGGTCAAATCATTGAAAGTTTGCCAACTGTTTGAAGAAGATGGTAACCCCTTCACAAAAGGACCTGTTCCCCTGTGTGAATGTATGATAAGTTTGTTTGGGAATGGGCAGTGACCTATATTGCCGTAAACCTTTTTAAAAGTCATTTTTTTTCAAACAGCACCTTTTCCCTTTAGCAAAATGAGCTGCATTTAAATGCAATCACAGGCAATGATGGTCTGCTGACCCAAGCTAGCCACCATTTCTGTGATGACATCTGTTGCACCTGTCAGCCTTGGGGTGGTCCTCCCCCAAACGTTTTGCCTAATTGCCTCCAATATTTGCTGCATGTTTGCTGGATGATGGCCTTAGAACTCTGTGCACTTTACCACTGCTAACCTGTGCTAAAGTGCTTGTGCTCACTCCCCTAAACATGGTTTTATTGGAATATACATAAATGGGAAATGTAAACTACTTGTAAGTCCCTTATAGATTGGTATATGTGTGTTTATTAGAGAACTGTGCGATTACTTAAAATCATTACAGTATAAAATACAATGAACTTCAATAAAATACAGTAAAATAAAATACCCCCCCCCCTTCTTGGCCAAAACCAGGTAATACCATTGGTGCAGCTATATTGTCCCAAGACTAACTGTGTTCACTACTTTTATACATTATTAAAAGAATAAGGGTTTTGAATTCACCATGAGACCACGCTTACTAGAGTCTAAGAGACATATAAGAGTTCGACATCATCAGTCGCACTGCGGACTTCATCCGGCCCTTAGTCGACCCGGGTTAAATACCACAGTCCGATGGTACCAATTTCTTTTTGGCGTCTCCCTGAATTACCTGTGGGCTGCCAACTTTGGGGCGACTGGGAAAGCGCAGAGCCCACTATCCGGGCCCATCAAAATAGTAGCCTTTAGTTGGGAATCGAGTGCCATTTTAACTTGATGGATGAACTTGCCTACCCTGGCTAATAAGCAGGTCGTGGATTCTGAGAAACACCAGTCCGAGGCCTCTCTGCATGTTCTATGGCCCAGAATTCGTAATGCCGGACGCACCAATCGCTGTCGGTCGCTGGCCAACTTTGTACAGCAACATAGCAGATGTAGCCAGGATTCTCTGCGATAGTTGCAATGTCGGCAGGCAGTGGCTCCGTCCATGCGTGCCCAAATTGGGTTGAAGTCCGCAATCCTGAGGGCCAAAAGGCGCATAAACAGAATTTTTAGATTGGTATACCAAATACCAGCCTGTAAATTAAATGCCCCCTTTTCTGAATCACTAGTGGGACTGCAGCACTTATTGTGCCACCCACCTTAGTAGCACTCTAAAACCTGTCCCAGGCCTGCCATTGCAGTCCGAATGCAGTGTCACACTGCCATGTTGACTTAGCATTTGTTTTGCCTTGCCAAGTCTTAAATTCTCCTTTTATTACATACAGATCACCACTAAGGCAGGCCCTAGGTGGCCCATGGGGCACAATACTGTGTAATTAAAAGGTCGGACATTTACTTTTAAGTTTTACTTGTCCTGATAGTGAAACATTCCCAAATTAGTTTTCCACTATTCGAAGGCGCAACACTCCTATAGGATAACAGTAGGGATTCCTTATTATATTTATTAAGATGTAATTCCTGAGTCAGAGGAAGTAGATAGGTCATGTTTTGTACCAGTGGAGCTGTAATGATAAACCCTATTTAATAGTGAAGTCACATTTTTCATTACGTTTTTGAAAATGCATCTTTAAGGAAGGTGACATTCAACTGTTCTTAAGTCTTTGTGCCTACAGCCTGTCTAGGGTCACAGGACTGGGTGTAGGTAACAGTTAGACTTTATGAATTCCTCCCAGACAAACACAAAATAGAGGAATTATGTGTACCTCAGTGGGCCATAATTGGCAGGATGACTGGCAGAGCTGCGCACAGCCCCACTTACACCTGAATAGGCTGTGTCCTGTCTCCACACAAAAGGCTTAACAACACTGTACTGTCAGTGCAGCCAGGTTGTAACCAGGACAGGTGAGTCAGGATAAAATGCACTATAAAGAAGTCGAGCCCTTCAATTTAAAAATGTAGGGGACTGATCCATTGGGAAGTTATAACCGCTCTCAGAATAGACATAGAAATGAACAAGAAACCTTCTTCTGCTTTGTTCTTCCCTGCTGAACTTTGTGTTATGTTATGTTATGTTATATTGAGCTTGTAAAGCGTGCAGATAATCAAAGTGTCCCGGCGCTAGCTCCTGAAAAAAGGATGAGCGAGTATCAGATTAAAACAGCAAGTTCTTGAGTTTTTTTTAAAAAAAGCACTGGGTCTTGAGTAGTCCTTAGGGCTAAAGGCAGTAGATTCTAGGCCAAACCGGCCCTACGCACAAAGGAGTTTCCACCAAGCCGCTGGCGCTTGAACTTCGGAATCTGCATCAGCCATTGGGCAGAGGACCAAAGCATTCTGCCAGGCACATAAAAGGCAAATCTCCTTTGTAGGTATAGGGGGCCGGTATCATACAAGGCCCGGTGAGCGATGGTTAGCATTTTGAATTTCAGGCGGGACTCAACTGGCAGCTGCAAGGCACGCAAGTGAGTCCGCACACTATCTCGAGGAGAAAGCCCCATAAGGAGTCTGACCGCCGAGTTCTGCGTGACCTGTAGCTTTTTGACCAGGGACCCCGAGCAGCTTACCAGGAGCGCATTGGGGTAGTCCAGGCGGGAGAAAATCAACGCACGGACCACGGTTTCTCTGGAGGCACTCGGCAGGAGGGGAAGAAACTTCCTCAAGCTCTTCAGTATGCCGAAGCAGGTACTGGCCAACTTCTTCACGTGCGTCACAAAATGCAGGTTTTGGACAAACCAGACACCCAGGTTTTTTACCGCGCCCATTCTTTCAGAAGACCGAGAGAAACCCGGAGGCCAAAGCCTTTCTCTGAAATCGGAGGGAAAGCCAAACAACAGCACCTCAGACTTCCCTTCGTTGCATTTCAACTGGGCATTAGATAGCCAGTGGAAGACAGAGGAAAGGCAATTTTGGGCCAATCCGACCGAGTCCCCTTCCTTGAGCCAGGTAAACAGCAGCTGGGTGTCGTCGACGTAGGCCATCACCTTAGCCCCCACTGACTCCGCCAGATACACAAGTGGGTTCACATAGATGTTAAAAAGGAGAGGGCTAAGTGATGAACCCTGAGGCACTCCCGTCGACACCGGTAGAGGCACAGAGGCACTCGGGGGGAGCCAAACTTGCTGCTGCCGGCCCTCAAGGAAGGAACTAATCCAATGCCAAGCGTTGCCAACAATGCCAATAGCAGACAGGCGGTTGAGAAGCATGGCATGGGAAACGTGTCGAATGCCGCCGAGAGATCCAGCAAGACCAATGATGCCCTCCCGCCGGCATCCAGACACTCCCGGATAGCCTCCGCGACCTCCAGCAAAGCCGATTCCGTGCTGTGGCCAGCACGGAAGCCTGACTGGGCCGTGTGGAGCCCCTTGGACTCCTCGATGAACTTAGTGAGTTGAAAGGTGACGGCCTTCTCGCACACTTTCGACAAACTAGGCAGAAGCGAAATAGGGCGACAGTTCTCAGGCACTAAAGGGTCTTAAGTAACGGAAGGATCATGGCAAGTTTCCAGACTCTAGGCACAGAGGCCGAGCAGAGTGACTTATTAATCAAGTAGTTCACCTCTGGGTTGACGATGTCGGACAACCTGTGTCTGATCAACCCCCAAGATTACTAAAGAAGGTGTTAACAGCAGGTCTTTACTGGTAATCTGGACTAAAAATAATTCAATGTCTTGTATGTATTTGGACAAGTTGGGACAGGAGAAGAACATATGGATCGTGTCAGCAGCCAAGATGCCACATCTGCTGCACGAATTCCCATGACTACTAGACCATCTCGAGATTTTCCCTGGGGTATAATATAAGTCAAAAGCTGACATACAGTGCTGGGCCCTCAGACTACCAGTTATTAAAGTCTGGTTGGCCAGCTCTAAGGAGGCCGCTAATTCTGTACCCTCTTCGCCAAATTTCCTGACCTACCTCTCATTTTGAGCAATCAAGTCATCGGGTAAACCAGAGATAAGTGTTTGGTATAAATAACCCAATCCGAGATCTTTTTTCTATGAGCCCTACCAGAGCAATTTTTACAAACTTGTCTTCTCCTGATGTTTCTTCCTTAAGGAAGTAGCTTCTGATTTGTAAGAACTTAAAAAAATGCCGGGTAGGGAGCTCATATTTATCTTGAAGGTCAGAAAAAGAGGTAATTTGGCCTTCAGAAAAGAAATCGCCCAATACATTGATTCCTAGGGTTCCCCAACTGATAGTAATCAGGTCCTGGGAGATTGGGGGCAGCAGGCCATGTGACAGCAGAGGGGTATGAGCGTTGATGTTTGATATGCCGAAGCATTGTCAGATTTTTTTCCAGACAACGTAAGCAGATTGAATGACTTTAAATTTGACTTTTTGCAATAGCTTGGTTCCACTTTTTTTTAATTTTTTTTTTTAAAACCTTTATTGTGCATCGACGTTATACAGCTACGGGCCCACAACCAGTCTGGCCGGCCTCGAAATCAAGTCATGGCACGTAAAACAACCATAAGAAGCTCAGCAGTCCCCAAAGACAAACACAGCAATATCCTAAATCTCACGTAAGGGGGGAAGCGACCACTGAGAGCAGGAGTAAATAAGGTTCATTTTCTAAATAATAAGATAAGAAGGATCAGAGACCAGGCAGTCCATCAAAAAACACAGAGTGGGCAATGTACACAGCAGGATGTTGACAAAGCAAAGGAGTCACAATCGGGATAGCGACACAAAATTATACTGGTCAGGATAAAAGAACGTACAGTCAAAGGTCGTACCCAGCATTACCCACCACACACACGGAGAACAACCTCAAGAATAAGAATGTGGACACCTAAAAGAAAAACAGCAAATAGCATAACACCCAGTCTCCATACTGACCCAAGATAAGGAGGAAAAAGGAAGAAGAGCAAGAAGAAAGAAAAAGAAAAAAAAAAAAAGGCCCATAGAAACCGAAACGGACAAAACAAAACCCCTCCCCCCATCCCCCCACCCTGCACGCATGTAGAGGCTACGGCCTACCCCCCCCGACAGTGTGCCTGTCGCCCAAAAAAAAAATACCCGAAATATAGAGAGAGAGAAGAAAAGGGAAGAAAGGAAAAAAGGTATATATAACAAACTGGAGGAGGGCCAATCACGCACGCAGGCTCCCGGTCTCCCCGGCCATGTCAGTGGAGAAGTGTGGCTCAATGGTTAGAGCAGGCAGACCTTGATGCAGAGCTCTGGCCAGGGACCAGGGTTCGATTCCCGCCTCGGCGGGTCTCCGGCTCATTAATTCCCCTGACTGGATATTCTCGCCTCAGTGCCTGTTCTGATCATGGGTCCCACGCTGCAACTCTGGGCAATAGCTTGCTTAGTCTCCACAACGGCCCCAAAAGCGCTGGGATGCCTGGCTGCACCTGGGGGGTGCCCAGAAGTGGACATTTCCCAGGAAAGCCAGGAAGGGTTCCTAAGCGGTATACGGACAGCGCCGGGACACCTCCGGTGGAGGTAGCTGTGCGCTTTACAAATTCCGACATTATGTATCGTCTACTCCAAAGCCACATTGAACAACAGTAATCGAGTAATATGATAAGAAATGGGGAGAATCATCACGTACAGCGCCAAGAAGAGTATAACAGGAGCAAGCAGGCGGAGGAGGAAAAAGGATAGAAATACGGGCTCCCGGCCGCCCACTCTTCGAGTCAAGTTCCACAAAATAGTACAGAATAAAGTTACAAATCAGCCATTATATCGCCCGTCCCATATAGTCACCAGCCGACCATGCCCCGGAGCTCAAGACAACATTCTCAGCCTTGTCCCTTATGATCCGTTGTATCAAAGGAATCCAACCGGCCGGCCGCCATTTTAGGTGAAGTGGGTGATCGAAGTAGCCACAGTGGTACGGTGCTCTGCCCATCAAAGTCTACCAGGGACAGTGGTGAATAAGCCACGGTGAAGTGTGGGAGTTCGGCATGGAGCAATAGCCCCCCAGAAACCATGGTCCAGTTCGATAGCAACGGTTTCAGGAGAGAGGGGAGGGTCACCCCCTCAGTACACAGTGGAGTGGCCAGGCGCTTTATTCTGAGCCGATCATCAAGCCCCGATGCATGTCCACCATCACCCAACCCGGCCCCCACAACGACGAGCTGCTCCATGGCTGGCTCCAGAACACGATCTCCGGACAGTCTCACATCCACCGGGGTAGCCAGTTCTCCGCGTGCGGGTACCGGGTGTGGCGCAGTGGCCCGCAGTCGAAAGTCATCACGTAAGGCGAGGCACACAATAGCATCCAGCCGGCTCCCCAGGACCTGGGCACCACAATCCAGGGCAGTGCGCAAATCACCCAGGGCCACCAGCACTTCAGGAATCCCTGGCGGTGCCCCAAAAGTATAGTCACCGGCAGTCCTCCGCACTCGAGGCTCCCCGTACTCCAACCCGCCATCAAACTGCCTCTCGCCGGAATAAGGTCGGGCCGGGAACACGGGGATAGCGGTCTGCATTATGTTGGGGCCGGAGACGTGGACGTGGCCCCAGTGGTCGCCCGGTCCCGTAATCGCGAGCGAGAGCCCCCAGTACCGGGCGCAGAGTCTGTGATGCTCCAGACGTCGCCCACCGTATCCCGAGGAAGATCAGGAAAGTGCCCGGGCGGTCCCTAAACGGAGAAACTGATACATTGTATTCTCCCAGGGCCACAATGTACCACAGGCAGACACCGCCGTCGGGTGGGATGGAAGACCACAGCAATGGCGGATCAGTTCAGCAGACTTCCTTCGGCCGGCCGGCTCCTCCCCGTCTTGAGTGGCCGTTGTTATTGCATCAGGGGCTGGCCGTCACCAACACTCGAAGCCCCGGTCTCGTGGGTAGGAGGGCCTCAGATTAGGCGAGGATGTTCCGTCGCTATTACCGCCGGCAAAGATCACAAATACACGCCAACGAAGGCAGCATCATTTCTCCCGCATAAAAACACGCTTCGAAGCCAGGATAATGAACAGGAGAGTCGTGTAAAGCAAGAAGGTCGGCGGAGCCGAGAGCCTAAGCGGCCATCATGGTTGCAGGCTAGGCTCCTCCTCTGGTTCCACTTTTTTGACTAGGCAGTTACGAGCTTCTTCCCCTAGAAGAACCTCAAAGATTGTAGGTCTAGTGAATTCCAGCACCACTGCCTTACCCCAGCAAATAGTAATCCCATTTGCTGTGATAGTGCAGCCCAATGATAGAGCATTAGGGAATGAAAACTTCAACCCCCCCTTGATCTAGGAAGTATCAGCCATTTGGCCGCCCTTCTGGCTTTATGATAACCCCACAAAAATCTTGTACAGGCCTTTTCTGCACTAGAAATACAGTGCGCTGGAAATTCTACGTGGATAGTCCGAAATAGGTAAAGAAATGTAGGAAATATGGACTTTTTATGACATTAGAGCGACCATGAAGTGAGAGGTGCAGATGGTCTAATCTTTCCAGAGTCTGGTTCACATCTTTGATAATCTGTGACATATTGATTTCTGGTATCTGCTCTACAGATGGTGTAATCTTCACCCCCAAGTAGGTTGCAACTTGGGCTTTTGGGAACCCTTCCGGCTTTGAGAAATCTGAATGTACGACATTCAGCCGATAGCCCAAGACTGCACCGAATTGTTTCGATAGATCATAAACTGCTTGGAGGGCAGAGCTGATATCCTTCGTAAAGATGGCCACATCGTCGGCTGGAGTTTTATAAGCCACGCCGTTAACAGTAGCAGCCTTTATCTGTGGATTGTTATCCAATTTGCTCAGAAAAGGGTCAATGTAGATTGAAAATAGAAGCAGGGAGCAGGGGCACCCTTGACGGGTTCCTCTGCTGATAGAGAGGGAGCAAGACTCTTGACCAGCAATACGAACAGAGGCTACTGGGGAAATATATAGCGCTTGTATAGCTTTGATGAACTCCTGTGGGAATCCCTTGGTTTTTAGCAATAGCCATAAAAAGCCCCAGGAGACCCTGCGAACACCTTTTTGGCGTCCAACAGGATCATTGCCAAAGGCTGTTTACAGACCTGAGCCCAATCAAATAGTGCTATTGCCCGCCTGATATGATTTGATGTGTCACGACCAGGTATAAACCCATGCTGAAGGGTGGACACCAGGAGGGCAATAACCTTTCCTAACCTGAGTGCAATAATTTTAGCATAGATTTTGCTATCAGCACAAATTAGAGTAATCAGGCGATAGGAAGAAGGGCTGAGTTCTGGTTTATCTTTTTTCTTAAAGACTACAATGGTAGTCTTATGTCATGAGTCAGGTGTCTGGCCATTCTGCGCAAGTGAAAACAAAGATTCAAGGTCTTAAAAAAAGAATATGCCTGAATGTTCGGTAGAATTCGAGGGGCAATGAGTCAGGGCCAGCGGCATTCCCGGCTGCCAGTCAGGTTATCGCTAGTTCCAATTCCTCCCTGGTTATCGTGGCGGAGAGCATGACCCTCTGTTCCGTTGTAACCTTAGATGTTGTATAATCGCCCAGAAATTCTTCACCCTAAGTAACTTCCTCATCCCCATCTGGAGAGTAGAGTGACTTATAAAACTCTTGAAATACCTCCAACACTTTGCCCGGTTGGTCCTGAATCTGGCCCTTTTTGTCTTTAATTTTGCGTATCCGGTTTGCAACAGCCTTGTATTGTAGTCTTTTGGCCAGCAATCTACCTGTATTTTCACCGAACTCATAGATGTCCGTTTTGTTTTGAATAAACTTAGCAGCAAGTTCCACCCCGTAATATATAGGTATATTCTATTTTTACCAATTGCTATCTGGCGTTGACATTCCTCTCTTTTGCCCTGATCAGCGATTACTCGAATGAGCTCTTCCTCTACTGCTCAGAGCTGGTTAACCCAGCCATTGACTGTTTCTTTAATCACCTTCTGACGATGAAGGGAGAAACTGAGGGTCTCTCCCCTCACGGCTGCCTTAAAGGTGTCCCAGACAATTAAATCGGGGGCCGTTCCCTTATTCCTACTAAAAAAGTCAGTTATCCAGTTTGTCACATAACTACAATACTCTTGATCTAGCATTAGTTTTCGCTCTAATGTCCAGGTTGCCGCAGCTTGTCTAGGGCCATTAGACGGTATTGAATTATTAATGGATTATGGTCTTAGATTAATCTAGGATGGAGATCACAGCTAGTGTCTTCCAGAATCGGGTCTGAGATAAAAAAATAATCTAAACAAACAAATTTGCTGTGTGGTGCTGAAAAGAAAGTATAGCCAAGTTCAGTTGGACACAGTTTTTGCCAGACATCTACCAAGGCATGTTCACGAATAAGCCCACTAATGGATTTGAGTGTCTTGCTCTTCCGCCCAGAGTACGGGGGTATTGCTATATACGTCTACGTTAGCATTCAAATGAATATTAAAGTCCCCACATAAAACTTTGGGAGAGGGCCATAACACAAGTTAGATACTCAGGAAGTTTAAAATAGAAGGGTCATCGAGATTGGAGCCATACAGAGAGGAAATAGTATATGATGACCCTTTGATTAGAATATCAGCAATCACTCAGCTGCCTAAGTTATCCACCTTAACTTGCTTAGTGATAGACGCACCTTGCTTGGCCAGTATAGCTACCCCCCCTGGAGGTAGTAGCTTGTCGAGTGCATGCAATTAGATCAAGACCCAACTCTTTTAGCCAAGCCTGGTTGTTCCAAGAGACATGAGTCTCCTGCAGGCATAGTAAGTTGCTATCCAAATGCCTAATACGTTTAGAGAAAATGCCCCTCTTCTTTCTGTCATTCAACCCACAGCAGTTTAAAGAACAGATTTGTGTATAATTATCCTTAAGTAGTGTCCAGACCAGCCCAGTGTGCCCAATACAGATCAGACCAATTTTTCTAATCCGGATGTCACCAAGAAAATAAGCTTAGACAGTTACAAATGTTGACATATTTTGTGCTGCTTGCCATAACTGCTTTTGAAAGGAACTGTCTCCAAGACCCCACGCCCACCCCCACCCTCCCATTGAACCCCCCCAGACCGCCCCCTCCCCTTTTCCCCTTACCCTTACCCACCCTAAACCCATCCCTCCCAACCAACATCATCAGAGGCATGGGACCCAGTAGTCCCTGGTGAGGCTGAGCTGAGCATCGCCACCCTATCACCACTACCCAAAAGGTGTACTCATAGATAGATGCAAAATTACAATGAAGAGCATCTGAGTAAGAGAAACAAAGAAAGAAATGGAAAATAACCTGAACCAGGAGAGACCGGAGAAGATCGGATGTATAAAGCAAAAAGTAAGCAAGTAATCTGATGATCAAAGTTAGTTAAAGTATTAGCTAAAGCAAAAAAAGTCAATCGAGTCCCAGAGAGCAAGTGGGATTCTGCCACTAGCAATTTTTGAAAGTTAAATCAGGGATTTTGCCCTGTCTTTATAGAGATAAGATACTCTTTAGCCTAGACCTCTGACTGGAAAAAATTAGTTTGGCCTTTAAAAAGCACTTTTAACTTGGCTGGGTTCAGGAGGAAAATCTGGGCATCCCTTGCCTGGAATTCGGGCATCAGTTGTCAAAAGTGCCATCGCTGTTCAACTGTCTTCTGACAGAAGTCAAGGCGCACGAAAAAGTTGCAGCCTTTCCCCACCCTTTTATGGTCGGGCCTCGCCAGATCGTACAGGGATTCCCGAGCCAGGAAGTTGTTGAGGAAAATCAAGATGGCCCGTGGGTGATTGACAGACTGACCCCCTGAACTACACTGATTAAATGGGAAGCGAGGCGCCCTTTGAATTTGAGTCTTCCAGTCCCATTGAGGGAGATCTGGGAAAGCTTCCTCAAAAAGCTCGATCACAAATTGGCGGATGTTAGACCCTTCCAGGCCCTCCGGAATACCCAAAATTCTAAGGTTGTTCCGCCTTGCCTGATTTTCCAGGTCAGTCAGTTTAAACAGAGTATCATCCCTGGCTGATTGCATAAGTTCAGTCTTGGACTTCTGTGAGGTCATTTCATCTTCGAGTTGGGAGATCCTGGATTCTGCTTCTCCGATCCTGGTGGAAAAGTCTGAGCATGTCTTGGCTATCCGGCGGATCGAATTTTGCAATTTCCTACAGGCCCCTTGTGTTTGGGAGCTTTCAGCCCTTGCCTCCTCCCTATTTGCCATCATCACCTGGTAGATTATGGATAGCGTGATTTCTTCAAGGCAGGGAGGAGCTTTAGCAGTTCTTGCAGATGCTGCTCCGTCCATTATACCATTTTTGTCTATTAAGTCTGATGAATAAGAATAGTCCCAAGCCATGGCTCCTGTGGCCTCCTCCACCAGGGTGGGGCAAGTAGAGATTGCACTAGCTTTTTTGCCTGTCTCTAGGTTTAACGGAGAGTGATCAGCGTCGCCCTCCCAATGAAAACTGCTGGTGTCGCTCCCATTGTCAGCTCAATCCTTATTCTGAATGTCATCATCATCTGAGGGATTGGATACATCAGACAGAGAAAATTATTTATCGGCTGTATCATCCTCAGCCGATAAATAATTTTATGTACCTCCCTGTCGGATGTTCTGACCTGCTGCTGCTTTAGGAGTGTTTAGGTGCTCTAAGTGCTCTAACTCTGGCGCTCCAGCTAAGGGGACTGCATTTACCAGAGTGCCTTGTGTTTGCTGAATGGGAGTTAAGTCAGTTAAATCGGTTTCTGGCCTTGCTGGAGAGTCAATCCGGGTACTGCCTGAGACATCTCCTGATACTGCTTGAGCAGCTACTGATAAATCTGCAGCTTGAAAGGACAATTCACCCACTGAAGCAAGCAAAAGTGGAGGGGAGAGATCCCACTGACCTAAGCAGCCGGCACCTCTGGACAGCCGTTTAAGATAGGAGCTGGTGACTTTAGTTGAATGGAACCCCTAGCCCCCCAGGGGCATTGGGCGGTTGTTAGAAATGGGATTTCCGGTTGGCTGAGGCTTGCGCCAAAGCCAGGCAGAAACCACCACTCTAGTCAGGGCAAGGGAGTTACACGCCAAAGATAACCCCTGCTCACCCTCTAGGTAACGTGACACGAACAGTAAGGCTTATCCCGGAGGCAATGTAGTTTAAGTATTTGCGCACGCACCCACCAGCAACAACATCCCAGGCCCCCCACAAAAGGAACTCCACACAAGGTTATATATAAAAATAGCCTTTGTATTATACCAAACACATTAGATAATAAACACACAATTTACACTGTGCCACTGGCACTGGGCAATATTTACAGGGGATTATATATACATAAGACAGGGCCACATGGACCACTGTCAGGAATAGCACTTGGTGGAAATTAGCACTTAGAACATAGGATAATTGTAGCACCAAATAGCAAATGTAGCAAAAAACCAGTAACCACTGGTAAAAGGTAAGTACACCCTACGCAATCCTAAACACCTTAGGCATATATCACGCAGGGAACCATGAACTCACTAGCATAACTATCTAGGAAACACAACCTCCTAAGCATAAACACATTTAGAGGTATAGGCAAAAGCATTGCAATAATCACATTAGGCAGGTAATCACATTTGCACCAAAATATCACAGAACTGACCCCAGGCCAACCGGGCCTCACAGGGGCTCACAGGCCCAACGTCCAGAATGTCTGGGCTGGCTGCGCAGGCAGCCAAAGAAGAATGCGCATGGGCCTAAACAAAGCAGCTGCCCACTAAGTGTTGGACAGCTGGGAACTTGAGCCTGGCACCAGCATGCCTCCTGCCTCTCCTCTGGGGCTCTCAAAATAAGCAGTAGTGCCCCAAACAACGTGGGAGCCTCGTGGGCTCTAGCTAAACAACTGTGCCCTTAGGAGCCTTTTGGGCTCGAAACAGAAATGCTGTCACCACTGGGGGAGCGGCCCGCTGCCAACCGGGGCCGCTCTACCCTCTAAAAATGCCCCCAACAATGTATGTGTGGGAGCCTCTCGGCTCAAAACAACAATGTGCCCGGGAAGAACAATGCCCCCTTTGGTGGAGCCTCTCCGGCTCTAACTAAACTGTTGCCCCTCACGTTGGAGCGGCCCGCAATGGCGGGCCCGCTCGGAAACAGGAGGGTCCGGCGTGGTGCCGCATAAGGCACCGCACTTGGGCACAGGGAGCTCCCCTTTCATCTACGGGGACTCCCGACTTCCTGACAAGATGCCCCCCTCCTCTGCACTACTCACCGGGGCTTCCCTTGCAGCATGCAGGGGCAGGTCTTCCTTCCGGTGCGGCCCAGCGCGGGGTAGGCTCCGGCCTGGGTCTTCACTCTGGCACCGGTCTCCAGGCGCCACGCGGGGCTCTCCCTTTCCTCAGGGGAGCCCTGCTCGAGCCGGCGCTGGCTTCCGGTTTCACTTCTCCGGTGCCAGGATGTCCTGCGAGGCGGGGTAGGCTCCCGTCCTTGCTTCCACCTGCTACTTCCTCTTCGTTGCGAGGCAACGCCCACGGCTGGGACTAATCCAAGCACGGCGGCCTCGTGACGTCGGCAAAGGGGGAGGCCTTCCCAAAGCGCTCGGGCCCCTGGCGGGGATTTCAAGGGGTAGGCTCCCTCTTTAAAGACTATAGAAAGCGTGGTAGGCACCCGCTATTAATGCAAAGGGGGCCAGAAGCTGCAGAAACGCGGGGTAGGCACCCACTAGTCACACCATGCAGGGTGGGCACCTGCCAACGATAAAAATGTACGGCAGATAAGCGGGGTGGGCACCTGTGCCGAAAATCACGCAATCCGGGGGATCCCCACGCCGGGGAATCCCTCAGGGCAGGAATCGCCGCTCCAGCGAAGCAGAAGCGCTATATAGCAAAGGGAGGCCAGTGCTTCCCAGGTGCTGGCAGGCAGAAAATCCAAAAGTCCAGAAGTCTTTTTAGGAAGCAGGGGGGGGGGCCTCACAGGGCCCTCCAGGCAGGAACGCAGTTCCCAGTGGCAGTCCTCATGGCGCCCAGCAGCAGCAGCAGGCCCCCCTCGAGTTTAGAATCGGGGAGAACATTTTTCATAAGGTCACAGCCCCTCTTTTAGACACATATTCCCTTTGTCTAGGCTGCAGGGTTAAGGGAAAAAACAGATGCAACTGCTTTTGGAGCACAGTGTTGTGCTCAGCCCCTCTCCCCATTCACAGGCCAGGCTAGGGACATCAGATGCACCACAGGGGGCGGAGCCAGCATTGTGAAGGGAAAGCCCAGTCCTATTCAGGTCCCAGGTGCACTCCTCCCACCCATCTGGCTGTCAATCTCTCTATTCACCACCGGGGCAGACCCATCCTGATTCCTGGAGCCAGGCACACCAGCCAGCTCCAGCCAATCACAAGCCAGACAGTAATTTCTCAGTTATTACACAGACATGCCTTCTTCTAGAAGTGGCACTTCCGCACTAGACACATTAACGCCGCACACATCATTGCGCAGCATTCAATCTCACGAGTCCGCACATACCAAACTCGAGCCTGCACTCCCCACACATCAGGAACTACCATGGACACATACATTCCCCATGCATTCCTATGGGAGGGCAGGCCAATCTCACAACATGCACTCAGAGAGCGCACGCACTTTACACTGGGACACAGTGAAAGTGCGCAGAAGCCGAAAATAACTAACACCAAGTCACATACCAAAGCAAAAAGTTTAGGAGTGAACCTGCCAGAAGGGCCAAGTCCAACAGTGGTGGTTTAACCTTCTGTGGTTGTGCCTTGAATAGTTCAGGTACAGTCTGCTTCCCCTGGCCCGCAGTGTAAATGTTACCGGCAGACTCCATCACAGAGACAGGTGCAGTTAGAGGATTTCGGACCTCCCTGTTCACAGCGTTAGCATCAGCCACAGGAGTTTTCAGCTGGATGCCTGGAGCGGACGAGGAACCACGACCCCCGGTGCTTCTGTTGGATGTTTTTGGTTGCATGGTAGCGGTGGTTGAAATCCGTGCTGCGGGATGAACAGCAGGTGGAGGCGCAGCAGCTACAGAAATGTCCTGACTCCGAGATGCCAGGTAACAAAGGAACGGGATGCTCCAAGTCCAAAACAGGGAGCGCCAAATCATTCAGGGAAACCCGGTTCTTCTCGGCTCCTTGCCGCTTCAGGTAGAGTAGTTAGCGAGGCTCTTCATTACTGAAGGACATGTCAGTAGTGGAGAGTGGGGAACAGCTCAATCATCTGTCAGTGCGGCCGCCATCTTGCCTCCTCAGTAATCCCAGCACTCTAGACTTCTATTTTTGGAGCAGTTTCGAAATCCATTGCTCTAGAACAGAAAAATAAATTCCTGCCTTGTGTCTTTTAATTATTTCCTCGAGAAAAGTCGAGCAACCTTATATTTTCTGTTCCTCTTTTCCACCAGTGTTTATAGGTTACATGGACAAGCCATTCTTCTTTCATCTTGTCCTTTAAAATATGATTTTGGTCAACCATCTCTGGATTGTCCTGAAACTATTTTTATCCTTTGATGACTTGGTCTCCAGAAATGTAGGTTATATACGGCTAGAGGTGGATGCATTACCCCAGATGTCCTTAATAAAACCGCACAATGGAACACATTTGATCTACAGAACTGTACACATTACTGACAGAAGAGACCACTTAACTGGGCAGAATTCTCCTGAACTGGCCTCCAGAAACTGGCACAACATTCTGGATGTAGCCCCTCCAAGAAAACCAAGTATTGTCAAATTCAGCCTTAGGATTTGGGTCTACATACTGACTGAGGAGAAGCCGACACTTAACCGCATGCATGCGGGCGGAATTCCGCTCGTACGCGGAGATTTTTAAAAGCGCACTTTACGTGACGAGCTGGGCTCGTCATCAGCGTGCGAGGAGGCTACCTCATGACGAGCCCAGCTCGTCATCAGCGTGGAAGGGGTTAAAGAAAGGCTAGATGTACAAAAGAATTGAGTCGGTAAAACTTTTACTGAATCCATTCTGATTTTGTGAGCCAACCTATGTACTAATCGGTCGGTTGAAAAAATCGAAATTGTAGTGAGTCACATTTCCACCTATCCCAAGAATAATAATGGGGTAGGTCACAAATTATGAACCACTTAAATTTTCGGGCAACACAGGGATGGTGGGCTGCTAGGGTCAGCAAACCTCCATGCCGGTAACTGCTTTATATTCAAGCAATTTTTTTTTTTTTATTGCATCCCGTTTTCATTAAATGAAAATGGGCTATGTTTTAAAAAAAATTAAATGCTTAAAAATGGAACCACTTTCTACTCTTTAAAATGTTTTTATTAAGATTCACAAGGCAGGCGGGGTCCCATGGGATTTGGATTTGTTCATGCTGCTGTGAGTTGCATGCTCACCTTATACAACATACTGAGTTTTTCCTTAGCTTCAAGTGATATATCATCTATTTATATTTTACCCAACACCGCCTGAACTGTATATTGTCGCTTAAATATTCAGAGCTAATATTACTAGGCTCACTGGTACACATCACCGACAAACAAATAAAAAGTGCAGTAAATTGCTGGCTAGCACAACACACACACACACACACACACACACACACACACACACACACAGACACACACAGAACAGACATTATTTACAAGATGGAGGCCAGTCTATTCACCACAGTGCTGATACACACTATCAACCAAAGGCTTACAAACAATCACGTTCATCTCAGGAGCTTCATCAGTTTCTGAATGTAGGCATTTCATTTTTGGTGCATGAAAGAATTCAAGCATGGTGAGAGCAAGTGATTTGCTCAGGATCACAGAATTTGGTCAAGTATGGCAGTTGGGATTCATAGTGGATCTCGCAAAAAACTAGGGGCCTTATTTATGAAGGCCTTGCGCCACCGGTGCGTCACTTTTAACATGGGAAAAAGTGAGCCCTAGAAGCTTTGACATTTAAATCTGACAGTCAAGAAACTTCACTCTCACATAAATGGATGACACATCCGATTTAGCTGTAATCTGCCCAAGGCACTGTTTGGGCCACCTTGCCCAACACAGGTAATGATCTCCTTCATTCTGAAGTCCCCATGAAAGTCAAGACATCCTGCCACAGAAAATCAACTCTTCTTGCTGCTGACCAAGTGACATCAGGTAAATGGGCTGCTCTGCTAATACTCCGTGGATGGGGTAGTTCACAACAGGGAAGTCTAGTTTACCTGCTACCACTTGGGCAACTCTTGAGCTGTAGTTGTATGCTGCCACTACTCGACAGGTGCACATCTTCAGGGGTGGTGCTTCAGGCAGCGAGGAATTACAAAATACTGTTTCTAAGTGGCACTTGAGCACCCTCCGATGCTTGTAGCCCTTTAGGGCTTCTCAAACAGGTTCCCACTCCTGGAAAGGCTGCTAAAGCCGCTTCGCCGTTCTAAACGTTAAACTGAGCTAAACTTCTAATCTTGAAAAGCTAGTCATGACACAACATTGTGAGCCAACAGACTTTGCAGCTCAGCATAAACTCCAAGGCAAACACAGGTCCTCTGGGAACTAGAGCAGGTCCTACCTGTGTCCCTCGTGTGCAGATTCATAAGCATTCCACAAAAAAGTCAGACATTTGATCCAATAGCATAATTCTTCCCCATTGAGAAAAAGGTATGACTTTTTGCGAATTCAGACAGGGAAATCTACAAGAGTCACAAACTTACAGTAATAGTGAGGTCCCTAAGTATGTTTGCCTCTAAAACGGCAACATGACATAGAATTTCACATGCAAAAAATAGAAATCTAATGTGCATTTTCAAGTTACGTTTTTTGGTTTCCCTAGATCATACACTGCATAAACCCTAGTGGATCCTGTTGTGCTTAAGCCAGGACCAAACCCAGTCCTGCTAAGTATGAGTAGCTCAAACGGATCCCTTCCTCATACCCTGTGGGATCTATTGGCCCTCGGGCCCTCTGCTGCTCCACCCACAGACTCAACATTGCTTCACTTCCCCACGGCATGCTGCTCCTTCCCCCAGACTCAGTCTTTCTCTAGCCATAGACCTTGTGTTGCTCCACTCAGACCGGACACTGATTTGCTCCTTTGACCTTGTGTTGATCTATTTCCTCAGCCCCGGGTCTACTTTCCCCAGAGTATTGTCTGCTCCAATAACCCTGAATTGTTTGTGCCCTAACCCCTGACATTGTGCCAGTGCACAAAGCTGGACCATGTGCATCACCACTCTCCACACTGTGACCTGCTCCAACAATGTCACCCATGTTGCTCCAAAACCAAACCATGTGATATTCTGCCTCCTGAACCAAAACGATACTCCCCTAGACCCAAAATTGCAGCACCCCAGACCCTACAGTTGTCAACCTCACAAACTGTGCTTTTCTCCGCGACCCTGAGCTGCCATAGCCCCCAACTCTACATTGCTCCACTCCCTGCAGCCTGCATTGCACCTTCCCTGTCCCTGCACTCCTTCAATCTCTCTCTCCCTGCAGTATGTGCTGCACATGCAGCCCTACTTAAATCTCTCACAGCAGCGGCCTGTGCCGGTAAAAGCGGTGGGGTGGTGGGGATGGGTTGGGGGTGTTCAATGGAGGACCACAAGGGAAAACGAAATAAATAAATTTCCCTCATTGTAGCTTCTCAAATCCCCCCCATTCAGCCCCACTGCCCCACTGCTCTTACCTACACGGGCCGCGGCTGCTCCCTCACTCTTGTACTCTTACCCTTGACCAGAGTGTCAACCCCGTATCAGTAACATGACAAAATGTCCAACAGCAGTGCAAGCTTTAGAAGATAAGGGAAATACGCCCACTCTACTGCCATCAATGCATTACCTTTTCTGTGAATTGCTCAATCCTGCAAACGTTCCATTGGCAAAAGTCAGTATTTTTGTCATTGCCAATGCTTATTTTCAAGCTGTTTCCTCTCTTAAAACTGAACAGGGCCTTTAAATGTAATTAAACACACAATCGCAGAATAGGTGTTCTTGTTGTTGCATAGCTCATTCGAGCACTTTGTGGATTGGTCAAAGTCACCAAGACTGAAACAAACTCAAATGTGGTCAGTAGGCAGTTAGGATCTTTCTGGCCGGATTACCCCCACTTTTGGCTGGTGTCAGTGTTCTTTTGACTACTTAGTCTGTTGGGATCCTGCTAATCAGGACCCTAGAAACTGCACTCTCTTCCTTAAATGTGTTCGGGTGTGTACATTTGTACCTCCACAAGTGACTACTGGTTTACCCTTATAAGTCCCAAGTGTATGGTAATGAGGTACCCAGGACATAGGTACACCAGGTGTCTCCCATAGGCTAGAGCATATGTTGTGCCAGCCATTGGAGTTCACTTAAACTGTGACTACAGGCCAGCCATTGCAGCTTGTGTGGGTTGGGGCTTGCATCTCTCACAAGATGTAAGTTTCCTTATATATGTGGCCACTGCACTTAAAACCTATACTTCACCCCTATGCCAGGGTCTCCAGTACTGTGGGCAGGGTGCTTGGTTACAAGTGTGAGGGTGCTCCTGCATTAGTAGAACATCCCCACAAACCCCAGAATTGATTCTCAAGGCTTTGTAAGTGCCATTTTAAGACATAGTGGACATCAGTCATTAAAAGATGTCTAACTATTTAATGGATGCACCAAAACTGCTCATGTTTGGTATCGCACCTGCTGGAATCCTACCCCAACGCCAATTCCAGTAGTGGAAGTATGATCCCATGTACTGGGGGCTCCTTAGGGTACCGCCCTGTACTCCTGGTAACAGCCTTTCAGGGTCTGCTGGCAAGCTAGTGCTGCTGCCCACCACAGACACGATTCTGCCCTCCTGCTGCTAAACCAGGCTCAAGCAGAATAAGGTAGAACAATAGGTTTCCTGTTGCAGGGAGGTGTGACCACCTCTCAGACAGGGCCTAGTGTATTGGGCTGCGGTTGGGGCACTTGCCAGTGCCACCAGACTGCTTTGAAGGGCACAGATGGTGCTCTCCTTGCATACTCCAGTTTGAGCCAGTTCAGGTGCCCTTGGTACCCGCCCTGGCGTGAAACTGGCGTGAAAGGGCATGGGAGTATCCTCCCCTCTTGCTAGTAAATCAAATATACCAATCATGGAAAACCAATCATAACATAATTTGCAGTAGGAGCACTTGCACTTTAGCACTGAATAGCAGTGAAAAAGTGCACAGAAACACTAAACCAGCAAAAACGAAGTCCAGCATTACATCAGAAACAGGAGGTCAGAAAGCAAAAGACAGAGGATAAATGCCAAAAGATGCCAGGTCCAACAAATTCACTTAAAAACATTTATTATTGTGATCAGTTGCCTACCTGCTGGTACCATTGCATTATCAGTTGTTTTCAAATGGCTTAGTGCCAAAGATGTAGTTTTTTCATGTTTTTGAAGTCCCTCCTCATTTGTCAGTGTAGGTGTGTTGGACTTGGCCCTTTTTGCAGGGTCATCCCTGAACTTTTTGCCTTCCTCCTAGCCTTTTTTCTGACATGGTTCTTGGTGGTTCTATGACTCTGGGCACTTTAGCACTGCTGTCCAGTGTAAAGTGTGTGTGCTCTCTGAGGTAATCACGGTAAGATTGGTCTAACCCTGTTTGGCATTTTTAATTTACCTGTCACTCCCTTGTAAAGTGGTATCTCATATACCCGGGGCATGTAAATGAAATGCTACTGGTGGGCTTGAAGCGCTGATTGCGCCACCCACCAATGTAGCCTTTCAAACCTGTCTCAGGCCTCTGCCATTGCAGGGCCTGTGTGCGCAGTGTTACTGCTGCTTTGACGTGACACCTAAAGTGTGTGACATCTCTGTGACCCTCCTTTTACTGCATGTCAGTCACCCCTATGGGCAGAGGGCATTGTAGGGAAAAGGTAAGACATGTTTTGTGATCTTTACTGCTGATTGGAAACAAATTCTTGGTCTTTTAAGAATACTGTTTGTGGGGAATTAAACACCGATCTCCTCGGGGGGCTGCACTTACTTCCTGCATTCCGGTCAGCCATTCAGAGACGCCATTTTCTCGCAGTGCGCTCTCTAGCTTTTTTTGGCTGCCGGCCTATGCACGCTGCGCGGATGCGCATGCCTTGAAGGATTTCTGATACTGCCACGATTGCCTCACACTAGCATTGCTCTTTGCATATCTAATAGCTGCACGATTATTTTAAACATTTTTAATTAGTATAGGAATGTTATGTGATCTTTGCTGCTAATTGGAAACAAATTCTTGGTCTTTTAAGAATACTGTTTGTGGGGAATTGAACACTGATCTCCTTGGGGGGGCTGCACTTACTTCCTGCATTGCCAGTCAGCCATTCAGAGATGCCATTTTCTCCCAGTGCGCTCTCTAGTTTTTTTTGGCTGCTGGCACATAAATATGCATGCTGCGCGAACGCGCAGCGGCAAGCCCGTCTGCGCACATCAGCCTCCTGGAAGAGGCCTGGGCTAGTTACTCTGCCCTTTGGCCTTCGGGCACCCAGGCTAGGCTGTCTTACTCCAGGGAGGTGCTTGAAGCTCTTCGCAAGTACACTGGGCATATATATGCCCAGTTCAACCTGCAGGTTGCCCAGGATTATACATGTGGTGCCTGTGTATTTTGTTAACACCCAGCACCTCTCGTATCCCCGCAACCCATGGGCCATCGGCCCAAGCCCTCTAAGCCGATTTCCATCTCAACGGCTTTGATCAATGTGCGCTCCCTGAAAAAACATCATTGTGAAGTGTTTGAACTTCTTTATGACCGATCGGTCGACCTTTTGTTTATCACTGAAACATGGTTGGATGTAACTTCCGACTCATTTGCTACTTTGGCCATCCCATTGGGATATAAAATCGCCAGGGCTGATCGCCTGGAGGGGAGGGTGGATGAGTGGCGATCATATTCAGAGAGAAGTGGGATTTTATTAGGGGTGAGACCCATACATGGGGTGAAGGGGAGGCGCTGGACTTTAGTATTAGATTCTCTCCCCATTTTCTGTTAGAAGGCACTCTGATCTATCACCCCCCCTGGCTCTGCTCGTTCTTTCTTGCAGTCTTGGGATGATGCATTGACCACTAGTGCTCTTCGATTTTCACAGTTTCTGTTTTTAGGGGATTTGAATATCCACCTTGATCAGTCAAAAGATGCCATTGCACTGGGGGATATCCTTCAGCTTGCCCAATTGTCGCAATGGTTCATCCATCCAACTCATCAGGGCGGTCATATCCTTTAACCCATATGCTCTAATTTTAGTATTTCGGTCGAGGACCCTTTCCCAGTTTCATGGTCTGACCATTTTATCACCTTCTTTTCTTGGAAGCTAGCTTCGGCCTGTGCGATGGGATGTAATTCTCAGAAACCAGCTTAAAAAAGTTGATCCTTCTACTTTGGCAGTGGTTCCGGTGGCATATAGATCTGTCCTTACCACAGATCTCGATGGGAGTCTTGCGAGCTTCACGAATTGGTTAGCCAAGTCTATGTCTTTGCTTGCCACTCCAACTTCATCTAGATTTTCGAGGGCCTCGCCTTCCAATCCCTGGTTTTCCTCAGACTTGCGCCTGCTTAAGCAGGAATGTAAAACATTTTAACGGATTTAGCGCCGTAGTGGGTACTGTCCCTTGGCTAAGGCTAGGGGCAGGCAAAATATTTGCTATTCTGCCATTTTTCAGGCCATAAAACAATATTTTACAGCCCGTATTGAGCAGGCCCGGAATAACTCCAAGGAGATTTTCCATATAGTTCAGAGTTTTACATCTCCTGCAGCTCAAACTTGTGCTCTCCCTGCCACTGAGGATTGGTGCAATACTTCATCAAATTTTTTATTAGATAAAATTTGCCTGATTCTGGAGTCCCTAGCTTCTTGCCCTGGTCCTCCCCTTGTCGCAGGGCCCGCTGCGCCACCGCAGGGTGCTTTGAGACAGGTGCTGTCTGCTTTTGCCCCTTTGGATCTGGTCAGCTCCCTGAAGATCCTAAAGGGTTTGAAGTCTGGGTAGCGGAGACTATTAACCCTGAGGTTGGGGGCGTGGCCAGGCGCCAACAAGGATGGCCGCCTAGAACCCGAGCTCCGCCGGGACGACTGCTGTCCCCCACAATCCGTCCTTGAATCCTGGCCGGAGCGCACTCAGACTCGCGCACCGGCCCCCTAGAGTGTCCCGCTGCCGATCCACGCTTGGAGAGGGAGGCGAGCTCCTTCCAGGGGCGAAGCGCTGCCACACTGGTCACCCGGCCGTATCATCAACTGCGGCCTGGAGCCCGAGACCGGAGCGGCCCGGCACTTTAGACCCCGGCTTGCGGCCTGCTTATCGGAGCCCGAGATTGGGCCGAACTCCCGGTTTTCGGCGGGAAGCGGCTCCGAACCCGGCGTCGCTGGGACAGACCTTACCTCCCCCTGTGAGTGCGGAGGTGGGGAGACATCGCGGCCACACGAGGCGCCAAAAGCCTAGGAACATTGTGCTGCCGGCCAGCAGGGGGCAGGCGAACCCCGGCCGCACCCCCACGCACGATCCTGGACTGGGGCAGAGGGCTGGAGCGATCTGCATATCACCGGCATCTACCGGAGGTGAGAGCCAGGCGCTGGAATAGCGGTGGGCCGCACCGGACGCCACGCGCACGGGAGGGGAACACCTGCGGACCTCACAGCTGGGCCTTGGGCAATTCGCAGTGCCAGCAGGAGAAGTGCCGGGCGGTAAGACAGACCCAACAGCTTGCACCAGGAATTCAGGCGCCACAGGGGAAGACACGCGAGGCCTAGCTAGACGGCGAACTGCTGGTGTCAGAGTGCACTCCGGAACTGCCCGCGAAACACTGATTCCGGCCTGTCCGGAGGCCTCCCTGGGCGGCCCGAGTCACGCTACGGCCCGGAACGAGAGTGACCACCGCCGACTACTGACCCGGGCTGGGGGGCCCACAGGAGAGAGTGCCTGGATCCACGATGAGGCCCAAAACGGGAGTTCCGACCCAAACGAACAAGCTGGACAAATATGCGGTGGCCACCGGCTCCACGCAGTCGGGAGCGAAGGGGGGAGGCACCGCGGACGCGACTGAGCCCTCGCTGACCTCCATAATGGCCGCTATACAAACGCTTGGCACCACTCTTGAATCAAAAATGGACAAGGTAACGATCGAAGTTAATCTACTGCGTACTGACCTCGGCAAGACCACTGAAAGGTCCAAGATCAACGAAACGGACATTGCGACGCTCCAGGCCTCCTCGAAGCAACTGGAAGGACGGGTAAACAAACTCGTCCACCAACACCGCCTAATGGCTTTGAGACTCGAGGACCAGGAAGGGAGAGCCAGGCGCAGCAACATACGCGTCGTAGGTGTGCCGGAAGATTCAGAGGGGCATAGTGCGGAGCTGTTTTTGGAAGACCTAATCCTGCACCACCTTCGGCCAAAGAGGCTGTCAAAGTTTTTCACCATCGAGCGGGCCCACCGAGCCCTGCTCCCCAAGCCCAAGCCAGGCGCCCCGCCACGCACGATCATTGCAAAAATCCTGAACTACCGAGACCGGGATGCCATCCTTCAAGCGGCCAGACAACAAGGAGACCTGCAGTACGAGGGGACCACCATCAGATTATTTCCCGACTTCACCTTGTGGGTCCAGCAGGAACGCCGCTCGTTCATGGGAGTGAAGGCAGCACTCAGAGAGCGAGGGATCAAATACATGATGTTCTTCCCTGCGAAACTCAAGATAATATTTGGGGGCAAATCCCGATTCTTCACTTCGCCGGAGGCGGTCCAGGAGTGGCTCGACGGACAGGCACCGGAGGCGTCGGCAACACAGAACCGAGACGTCTGGAGAGAACCTGGAGCCCCTTCCCCGGGGTCGACGGCTGAGAGATCCGCAGGGGACGAACAGAGCCAAAGGTCATGGCGTTCCAGATCCAACAGTCCTCGCTGGAACTCCCCCCAAGACAACGCAGCGCGGTGAGACACCGGGCAGCAAGACCACGCTATTTGACCACAACTGCGCTGGAGTCCACAGCGGTAAGACTCCTTTCACTGATTTGGGGTGCGGGCACACTCCTCCATGACCACTTTGCTCCTGGCTGATCGCCGCATTTCCATAGACTTAAGGGACCAACTTTTGGGGACACAGGAATGGCGGCTGGAGTTGGGACTGGCTCACGTGCCTACTACCAGAGCTCCTCGGGGGGGGAAGTGGTTTACTCTCTCCGGGGTGGGGTTGGGGCGATATGCGCTCTGCTAATTGGGGTTGTGGGTAGTTTGGAGCCTACAGAGCAGGGGGCCGGGTGGGGGGATTGTTCAATGAGGGTGGAAGTTCTATGGGCGGGGGAGGGGACTGAGGGACACTGTTCCACACACAATGGTATTGTTTGCTTCATATGTGGATGTTGGGAGGGCGAAGGGGGGGGGGAAATTGGGCTTGTTTTATGGTCATGTGTAGTTTATATTGTCAGACTCGACCCACACACCGGTGCGCAGCTACAGGTTACCTCACACAGTCACGGTTATGGCTAGGCACTGGGAGAAAAACCTCAATATCCTTTGCTGGAACGTTAACGGGCTAGGAGATAGACTCAAACGCACCATAGTCCTACAGTTCATTAGAAGGCACAAACCGGACGTAGTATTGCTGCAGGAAACGCACCTCCTTGGAAACGCATGTCAGGCCCTCAACAGGTGGGGGTACACCCTTGCAGTACACTCGGGCTTCACATCAGGCTCCAGGGGTGTGGGGGTTTTGCTACGTCGATCACTTCCCATCCACATAACGCACACCGAATCAGATCCGCAGGGCCGCTTTGCAGTGGTGTCTGGTAGATGGGAGGGCCACCACCTAAACCTGCTCTCAGTCTACATCCCGCCAGGCCTCCAAACCCAAGCATACGCTGACCTGGGCAAATTGCTACTGTCTCTTCCTGATGGTCGCCTCGTGCTGGGAGGGGACTACAATGCTGTAGTGTCGGGCACCCTAGACAGACACCCCCCCAGAGACACACCACAAGGGCAGAGATGGCTAACCAACTTCCTAGAAGCCTTCGGGCTCACTGACGTTTGGCGGCTGCTGCACCCGACGGATATACAATATACCTTCTTCTCTGGCCCCCACGGCACATTCTCCAGACTCGATCACATCCTTACTCTGCTACACCATGACATGACGGTCCACGACGTAACACACCTACCACGTGGCATATCTGATCACTCACCAGTTATCGCTCACTTCACGTTTGGGACTCAGCGGGAGGGCTGTATCGCGCCCATCAGCGCGTGGCATCTGAAATCTGAGGAGAATAGAAAGGCGCTCACCAAATCAATTACTCACTACTTCAACAGCAATGTAGGTTCGGTGGACTCCCCTGTTATCCTCTGGGAGGCCTTTAAAACCGTCATCAGGGGGGAGGCACTGTCGACTATAGCCGGGAAGAGAAGGGAAAGAGAACGCCAGCTCATCAATGTAGAGGCAGACCTGGCAATACTGGAAACGGAGGCAAGTGCAACTAGAGCACCTGCTGCGCATCATAAGCTCCGGCTCAAAACTGCTGAATACAAGGAACTAGTCACGCAAGACGCTCAGAGGGCAGCCCGACACGCGATGGCCAGGGTATATGACCAAGGCGACAAGGCCGGGAAATTAATAGCGTGGCTCGAGAAAAAGCAACAGGCAACTAGAGTAGTCCCCGAACTCCTGACGGACACCGGGACGATAGTAACAGAACCTCGGGAGATAGTGGCAGAATTTGCACGCCACTACAAGCAGGTATACAGCCGGGTATCAGACCGACGGGAGGAGGACTCGTTAGCCCTCCTGGCGGACATCCGAATGCCATGCCTGTCGGAGACAGAACGAGACTCCCTTGAAAGCCCGCTCGCTCTCTCCGAGCTGCAACGCGCCATTGTCGACCTCCGCCCAGGCAAGGCCCTGGGGCCAAACGGCCTCCCAATAGAACTCTACAAGTTACAACCGGACGCCCTCAGCAAACACCTAAAGCCCATGTTTGATGAAAGTAGAGAGAAGGGAATCCTGCCCAGAGAGCAGCGATTGGCTACGATTGTGGCGATACCTAAAGAAGGTAAACCTAGAGAATTGTGTGCCTCATAAAGGCCAATCTCGTTGATCAACGCGGAGCCAAAAATACTGGCCAAAGCACTCGCAAATAGACTCCAGCCGGTACTGTCCACCCTGGTCCACCCGGACCAATCCGGATTCATTCCCCGCCGTAATACGGCACTTAACATTCGCCGCTTGCATGGGGTACTTGGGCAGAGGCATAAACTGCAAGAAGATGCGGTGGTGGTCTCCCTCGATGCCACCATGGCATTCGACACACTAGAATGGCCTTATATGTTCGCGGTACTGCGCAAACTGGGTTTCGGACCGACTTTCATATCGTGGGTGCGCCTCCTTTACACCGAACCCCTGGCCCAGGTGGTTGTGAACGGTAGGGCGTCTGAGGTCTTCACCCTTGAGAGGGGTACTTGGCAGGGCTGCCCTCTCTCTCCCCTCCTGTTCGCGCTCTCACTCGAGCCGCTCGCGGCCTGGATAAGGCAGGACGTGTACCTTAAAGGTATAGCCTGGACGGAAGGGTGGGAGGACAAGATTTCCCTCTACGCCGACGATATCCTTCTATACCTGTCCAGACCACGTAGATCCATTGTGGCAGTGCTCGACATCCTCACCAGCTTCGGACGAAACTCAGGGTTCCGAATAAACTGGGGTAAATCACACCTATACGTGTTACGTGGGGATCCCCCCGAGAGCTCAGCACAGCGAGAGCTCCTTTGGGCGGGAATGCCCAGGATTGCACTACATAAACTCACAGTGGGGTGGTATGACGGTGGGATTGCCCTTCCCGACATACATAAATACTATTGGGCAGCACACCTCTCAGCCATTAACCAAGGGACGTACAGTGGTGGGGATGACCCCGGATATGGGATGGATAGGTGGCAACTCCCTGGAGGGAATTATGAGGCTGCACTCTACTCTAAGCCGGGACGGTACCAACTCACTGGACCGACCCAGCACTCTGTACAAATTTGGCACATCGCCCAGAAAAAGCTAGGGTGGTCTGATGTCCTTACCATGTCAACACCTCTTTGGGCTTCTGAAAAGCTGGGCACTCTGGGACGCACCAAGGGGTTCCGCGGGTGGGACCTGATAGGGATCTCCCAAATTAGAGACCTCTGGGGGCCGAATGGTATCCACACGTTTGCGCATCTACGAGACACATACGGCATGGCACATACTGAATACTTCCGATACCTACAGGTACGACATTCTCTACTAGCGAATATCCCACCAGACACCACCATACCTCAGGCCTCCCCACTGGAGGACAGACTACTAGATGGACACCTCCCAGAACACACCATCTCCCTCACATATAAAAAATTAATTAACAACCCCCCTGACACCTTACTTCCCCTGAAAGACAAATGGGTTGCAGACGGGCTGGAGATAGACGAGGAGGAATGGTCTCACGCACTAGCCTCACCTAGGGAGGTGGCGATCTCGGCCCGCCTACGCTTAGTCCAACTAAAAATCCTGCACAGGGTCTACATTTCCTGCACAAGGCTGGTGGCGATGGGAAAGGGTGGAGAGGGACTCTGCAGAAGGGGTTGTGGAGAGACAGGCACCTTCTTCCACATACTGTGGGAGTGTCCAAAAGTGCAAAGATACTGGAGGAGGGTGGTACATTGTATGCGCGAGGTTTTAGAGGTAGGACTCCGCCTCAAGGCCAAAAGATGTCTCCTGAACATTTGGGAACCCACAGACCTGTCCTCCAGGGGGAGGGTCTGGGTGACACTTGGGCAGATGGTGGCAAAGAGGAACATAGCAAGACTGTGGGGTGCCCCTAATCCACCGACATTGAGAGACTGGCAAAGCGACATGGACTGGTGCATGCTGCAAGAAAAGACTGTCTACGAGGCAAGAGGCTGCCCCCGCAAATGGAGGGATATATGGTCCAGCTGGAACGAATTTCGGGGTAACATATGCGAACCTCCCCTTACCCCTCAGGATGGGCCTGAAGACATAGACTAAGCTCTCTACCATGTAGCGCTAGCCGCCAGACACGTTCTACAAAGGCTGTGCCGGGGGTGCTGTAACAGAGCAGAGACAGATGTACCTCACTGACCAACGTTTTTTGTTGTTTAGGATACGGGTGGGGTGGGGGGGGGACTGTTTAAAGGTTTGGGGCTGTTACAACGCACACCATTGTTCTACTGCACGACATCCTATAATGCACTTCCTATTCCACTGCGAAGACCGACACACGCTCCTCTCCTACCTCCGGTTAACGCCACCGGGCCTCCGGAATGCCGGTTTAAGGCTGTGTTTAGGCGACTAGTACTTTCTGCTGATTGCATGGTAGCCGCCGGCCTCCGGGTTGTGAAGCAGTGTAATGAACTTCAAACATAATAAAAGCAGTTGAACCAAAAAAAAAACAAAAAAAAAAAACCCTGAGGTTAATGCCATTATCAACACCTACCTTGGTGAGGCCTGGGTCCTGTCGGAGTGAAATAGGCCAAATTCTTCCCCTTTTGAAGAAGACTAATCTCGACCCCCTGACTTCTGGGAACTACAGACCGATTTCCCTCCTCCCCAGCCTGGCCAAAGTCTGTGAGAAGGTGGTTACCAGACAACTCACTGAGTTTGTGGACAAATCCGATGCTTTGCATCCGACGCAGTCTGGGTTTCATGCCTCTTACAGCACAGAGACAGCATTGGTTGAGATCTCTGAAGCCATCCGTGACTGAATAGATGATGGTTGTAGAGCAGCTCTGGTTATGCTCCATCTGTTGGCTGCTTTCCACACGGTCCCGCACTCCAAGCTGCTCACCTGCCTCATGGAGGTTGGTGTCTCTGGTTTGGCTCTGGGCTCGCTGAGGTCCTTCCCGGAAGGGCGGGCCCAACAGGTTTGGCTGCCACCGACTGCCTCTTCTTCGCAGGTGGTAACTACGGGTGTACCTCAGGGGTCTTCCCTTAGCCCCCTTCTGTTTAATATCTGTGTTACTCCTCTGGTCTTTTTGGCCGAGGAGTCGGGGATAAGGTGATAGCATACACTGACGACACCCAGCTCCTCTTTACATGGGGTAAGGATGCGGACTCATTACTGCCGGTACAGAAATGTTTGTCTTCGGTATTTGGGTGGCTCGCAAGGGCACAACTCAAGTGTAACGAAGACAAATCTGAGATCCTTCTCTACAGCAACTTTCCGCCTGATTTCTGAAATATGATTTGGCCTTCTGGATTTCCCTCTCCTTCTTCTAATGGGAAATCCGCTAAAAATCTAGGAGTATGGTTTGAGGATAACCTCTCCTTTTCTCTTCAGGTGAAAAAGATTTCAGGCTGCTGTTTTGGCCTCCTTAAAACACTCAGGAGTTTTCTCCCTCTCCTCCCTAGGTCTGCAAAAGAGACAGTTATTCGGGCATTAGTCCTGTCTCGCTTGGATTATGCTAATGCCCTGTATATTGGCATCCCTGGCTACTCTATGAATAGACCTCAGGTGATCCTGAACGCGGCGGCCAGGCTGCTTTTGGGAACCCCTAGGAGGAGTAGTGTGCGTGTTCATCTCTGCACCCTGCACTGGTTGCCCGTGGTGAAGAGGGTCAAATTTAAATCACTGGTAAGTGCTCACCTTGCACTTTATGATCATGGGCCGATCTATCTACAGAAACGGTTCTCTTTTTATGTTCCACCCAGACCTCTGCATTCTTTTGTTGGCGAGGGTGACTCGCTTCTCCCGCTTCAAATTGAGTGGCTGCTCTTTGCTGTTAAGGCCTCTCAGGTTTGGAATGCTCTTCCATTCTATTTGCGGAACACTCAAGACCTGCTCGTATTTAAGAAACTTTTAAAAACTCACAAGGTCCCATAAATGCTGGCTACTATGCTAAAAACCCCTCTTGGCGACGTGCTATGATACTCTTTGGAGTAGCTATTGCGCGCTATAAAAGGATTTAACATAAACCATAACATAACATAACATAACATAACATGTACCTTAAATGTGTGACATGTCCTGGTAGTGACAAACAGCTATTTTAGATTCTCACTGCTGTGAGGCTGCACTCCCATAGGAATGCATTGGGGATTCCCTGATAAGTGTTTCAGTGGTAATTCCTTATATGGGAGGAGCAGCGTGGTCAAGTTTGGTATGGTTGGAATAGTAATAATAAATGCTGCGCAATGGTGAGCAAATATTTATTATCACTATTTTAGAAATGCCACTTCTAGAAGTTGCAATTTCTGCGTGCTATGTGTCTGCCTGCCTGAGGTGGATTGCATGTCTGGCTTTGGAGTGACAGGGGCTGGTGAGGTGTGTGTGGCTCCAGGGAGGGCAGGACGAGTCAGTGCTAGGCTGAATGGGCGATCTACATTTGGAGTAGTGGGTGGAGTAGTCCCCTGACCCTGGATAGGTCTGTGCCTGCCTAGGTGAATGCTGGCTCCACCCCCCTGTGGGGTGTCTGATGACAGAGCACCAACCTGACAAAGGAGGACAGGAGCCCTGTAAACAAAGTGCTCTACACCCCCCAGAACCAGTTCAGGCTGGTTCCCCTAAGCCCTGTGCCAAGCGCAGACAAAGGAGAAGGGTATATAAATATTGGGGCTGTGACCCTGGGTATTGTCGTGCTTTTTGTGCTTCCTTGTACTGCTTTGGGGGTGCTGCGTGCTGGGCCCCAGGAGGAACCACCACAAGGGACTGACTCCCTGCTGGAGGGCCCTGTGAGCTGGCCTGCCTGGGCCCAGCTGTGCCCCTTTCCAAGTCCTGGACTCTAGCACCTCGATAGCGCCATATCCTTTTTGCTGGATCCCCAGGGAGGGGGGCTCCAGCCTTTGCAAGGAGAAGAGGGCGTTCGTTGTAGGAGAGTAGGGTCTGCTTCCTATGGTCACCCCCACTTTTTGCTGTGAGTCTCTGGTTTTTCGACTTTAGTGTGGCTGTGGGCCTGCTAATCAGACCTGCAGCCCAGCTGTTCTCTCTCTAAATTGATACTATGTACTTTAGGTACATACCTGATTGGGTATTGGGTCACCTTTGTGAGCCCCTGTGTAGTGTACCATAGGTACCCAGGGCATAGGTGCATTGAAGGCCTACCAGGGGCTGCAGCATGTATTATGACACCCCTGGCTGGCCATCCAAACTTACACCACAGGCTGATCACTCAGCTCGGGTAAGGTGGTGTAATCACCCCTTACTTAGATATAGTATATCTATATCTGCCTTATATAGACACATAGTAACCTATAAGTCACTCCTATGGCAGGCCTTAACAATCCTGGAGGCAGAGTGCTGGGTTTTATGTGAGAGGCTGCCCTAGCATGAGCTGAGCCCCTCTTCAACTTTTGGAACCATGTCCTTATAGCTGTTTAATGATATAGCCATACCATATACTCCTACGTGCATTATAATCCTCGCGGTTAATGCTAACTTTGGTTTGGTTTTATCAAAACATGTCGTGTAAGGTGTCAAACACTTTGGAATACTACCCTCCCCGCAATTCTAGCAGTGGGGGTAGCATTCCACCCTTCTAGAGGGAAAAGGCATGTATGTTACTGCTTTACCTGGTTAAAGTTAAACAGAGCCTCAGCATCACAAAGTGGATGCTGCTGCCACAGACACGAGTCTGACCTCCTGCAGCTGGGGGAAACTCCAGCAAGGGAGGCCTGGGCAATAGGTTTCCTGTCGAGGAAGGCGCTAGCACCTCCCCAGACAGCCTGTAGTGTATTGGGGCAGGGTGGGTTGAATGGAAAGATGCTTTTCCAGACACTACCTGGGGCACAGAACGTGCTCCATGCATAGCCCGGTTCAAACCAGTTGCTGGGGCACTCCAGCCCCGCTCTGGCACGAAACTGGACAAAGGGAAAGGGGTGTAACCACCACCTTCCCAGGTCCACCCATAGGAGGGACCTAGTAGGTAATCCAGCCCATTTTCTTAGTATAAAGATAGGTGCTGTGTCCCCAGAACTTTAGATTATCCTGGAACGAAACTCTAAAATGAAACTCTTGGACCTTCGACGTTCTATTTCGTCTAGAAGACTGAAGACATCTCCCTTGTGGTCAAGGAGTGACTACCCTGTGCAAACAGGCACCACCAGTAACTTGCCGGTCTGCTTTGTCGATGCTCCTGATGGATACCAAAGACTCAGCGACTCAGGAACTGGACTCTCAGACTTCTCTGACTCCGACCCACATCCACAGCAAAGCTGAGACCCGTGGCGGACACGAGAGATGTGGGACCAGACACCCTAGACATCCTGCATTTTGCTAACAGTGCAACTAGCAAGGCACCCTTGCAGTTGTGCATTGGGGTATGAGAAGCCCCAGACCCGAGCGCCATTTGCACCGAAGCCCAGCCCTCCACACTCCACGAGTGCCGCGTGGGGCCCGCTCTTGCATTTCAGCTCAACACATCTTTCCGGTTGCTAGCCTGTTGGCTAGTGAGCCCCCTGAAGACAAACCTTTAAAACCAAACTGCTTTCCTGGTTGCTCCAGGCTTGGTCCAGCTTCCCTGAAAAGGAGAAGCTCCCCAGACCTTGCTGGTCTGACTCAAAGCCAATCTTCACTTCCTGCGTGGATTGCGTTTGCCAAGGCTTGTTGGGTCCAATCCGGATACCAACACCGCAGTCAACTAGATCCTTTGTAGGACAGCTTGAATCCAGCTCCTGGTTGTCGTCGACACTTCCTGGTCCTCGTGGCTGCAGAGACAAGCTTCACCTCTTCACCTGAGATCATCACAACATCGCCTGGTTCCTTCCTGGCCACTGACTAGTGACCCAGACTCTGTCCCCTCTGCTGTCAGGTTCTTCATTTCTTCGATCCACCCTTGTATCCACCCGGACACTGTTCCTTTGGCCGCCTGTAGCACTTCTTTTGCAGATCTCCATTGAAAGCATTGACGAAACCCGACACGAAAAGACACCTATGCACCCGGCTTCCCTGGGTGAGGTAACTTGAGTACTCCGGTGCTCCCGTGGGTATTACCTCGCCAAGTGTCCTAGTTTAAAGGGGTTTTGTCGTAGTCCATCCGGAAGTGCCCTAAAACAGTAACTTTGTAACTTCTTCGTTCTCCGTTATAAGTCAATGGTAACTTGCGACTGTGTTCCTACACTGCTCGCGTCTCCAGTGGGTCTCCTACTTCCTACCCTTTGGTTGTTTAGTGTAGCCCCAGCGATTCCCTAGGCCCTAGGCCTATTCACTATTCCTGAAGTGGTACTTATACCACTTACTTAGTATATGGTTTGTGAGGCCCCTAGGGCAAAACTGTATTTGTGCAACTTATCGTATGCTAATTGAGTAACTTATGATGTACTTCGATCTCTGACCTCATAAAGAGTACAGAGGCGTTGTGTTAGAAGTAAATACATATATATTTGATATATACCTTGTGTGGTGTCCTTTCATTTGGTATTCAAGGGATTATAATTGGTAAAACAGCTTGCTTTACATGCTCTTTGAAGTCTTAGCCTATGACTGCTGGTCCATGCTACCACTAGGATAGCGTGTCTATAAGGTTGACTTTACAACCACCATCAATAAGGGTCGTTTGGACTGGTGCAAGGTGCCCACTAGAATAGTGGACATCATATGCCAGGCTAACTTCTCACATTCGTGACCTGCAGAGCTGGGCTGCAACATGTACGTCGAGGGAATCCCGACATGGGGATTCTACTACACTGCAGAAGAGTTGGGATTGAGCCCACCCCGCATCCTTGTGCCCTTCTGAGGGGCCGCCGCTGCACGAGCAGCGACCCAAGAGAAGCGCGGCCAGAGAGGAAGCCAGGCAGCTATGCCCCCGAAAAGAGAGTCCGACGCCCGTGCCTGACCGTGGGCGGGGCCTGCGACCGCTACAGAGCCTCACAGGCTCCATTTCCGCCTCCCTATGTCTCCACAAGGAAGACCGACGGTGGCAGCCTGTTCGGGGGAGCCGGCGGAAAGAAACAGGGGAAACGTGGCCCAGTGGAGCAAACCCAGGCGGGAGCCCACCAAGGCACCAAGGAGACCAGCAAGACCCAGAAGGTGGTGCGGCCGCCAGAAGAGACCAATAGAGTCCACGAGGTGCCCCGGTGAGTGGGGGGACCACAGGGCATTGTTGGTGCCTGGTGCTACAACCGTTATTCACCCTGGAAAGAGCCCCGGTCAGTGGGGCTCTACTTGAGCAGTTCTTCTGGCACCAGGAGGAGCCCGGTGATCGGGGTTCCTCGGGTCTGGTTGCCTGACCATCACAGCTGCACCGCGGATTGTGGGCAGCTGCCACAAAGGTGGGCATGTGCTCCCAGAGTTCTGGAGGGGGACTGTAGAGGCACAGTGGTGATAGGCCTAATTCGCACAGCTGCACCGCGAGAAAGCGGGCAGCTGCAGGGGCATTTTCTATTGGTGAGAAGGAAAGGGAGAGACGCACCCCACGCCCCAGTGCACCGCACACCCTGGCTTTGTTGCTTTTGCAGCCATAGGGCTACTTGAAATGCCCACAGGTTATGCCCTGACATTCTGGACAGAGGGCATTTTGAGCCCCAGAGAAAGGCCAGTTGGCCTGGGGTCCTGGTTGGTAACTGAGTGTACTAGGAGGGTGCAAGGCCCTAAAGGATTGCATAATGTGCTTATGCCTAATGTTATTGCTTAATGTGGTGATGCCTAATGCAAATGTTATGCTTGGGATTTTTATGCATAACGTGGTTTATGCCTAGTGTGATGCAGACAGAATGTGTTTATGTTGCGCATGCTAATACTGAGTACAGTATTCTGCCAGTAGTTACTGGTTGTGTTTTACAAATTGCTAATTGTGCTTTCTATAGGTTCTGACAGTGGCCCGATTGGCCCTGTCTTGTGTATATAATCCCCTGTGAATATTGCCTAGTGCTTGTTGACACAGTGTATGTGTGTGATTATGGTTCTAATGGATTTTGGATAATACAAAAGCTATTTTTGATATAACCTTGTGTGGAGTTTCTTTTGTAGTGTGCATAGTGTGTTGCTGCTATGTGTGTGTGCTGTGCAAACTCTTTACACATTGCTTCTGGGATAAGCCTGACTGCTCATGCCAAGCTACCAAAGGGATGATCAGGGGTTATCTTCAGCGTGTAACTCCCTTGCCCTGACTAGAGTGGTGGTTTCCGCCTGGCTTAGGCGCAAGCCCTAGCCAACCAGAAATCCCATTTCTACATTTCTAACTAGGTGCATTTATTGCTTGCCACTTTTGATTTCTAGAACATGGGAATGGACCGGAAACGAGCATTCTAGGATGGGTTTCAGGGATATTACCCCTCATCAGCCAGGCTAGCTTGAATCCAGTGGCTCATTGAGCCCGAGACCCACAATGGATTTAACCCAGATCTCTTGGCTGGGGGTGAATGTTCGGTTTGTTCCGCATTCCATCCATCTATTCTGTGTCTTCTGCTTTCTCACCCTCAGTACACCAGGTATGCGCAGGCTTGGGTCCCGGGTTTCATTTTGCCACTGGATTCAAGGTAGCTGGGCTGATGAGGGGTGAACCCCGAAACCAGTCCCAAGATGCTGGTCTGGTTGAGGAAGAACCTGGCTTGGCAGTGCGGGCTGGACTGTTCCCATGAGAAGCAGGGCAAAGGCTGATTTGCATATGGCTGCTCTAAACTGGGGTGGCGTGGTGAGCAAAGGAATGATGGATTTACCCCTGATCTCGTGACTGGGGTTGAAAATTTGATTTATTCTGCATTCCATCCATCAATTGTGTGCCTTTTGCTTTCTTGCCCTAAGGGCGTTGGGTTTGCAGAGATGTGGTTTCCAGGCAGTGAAAAAGTGCACAGATACACTCCTGGGACAGGTTTCAGTGATATTACCCCCCATTTCAGGGATATTACCCGTCATCAGCCAGGCTAGCTTGAATCGAGTGGCACAGTGAACTTGGGACCCACGATGGATTTAACCCAGATCTTTTGGCTGGGGGTGAATGTTTGGTTCGTTCTCCATTCCATCCATCAATTCTGTGTCTTCTGCTATCCCTCCCTAAGTGTGCCGGGTATGGCCAGACTTGGGTCCCAGGCTCACTGTTCTACTGGATTCAAGCTAGCCTGGCTGTTGAGGGATAAAACCCCGCAACCGGTCCCAGGATGCTTGTTTCTGGTCCACGGAGCACCTGGCTTGGCAGTTCGGGCTGGACTGTTTCCATGAGGAGCAGGGCGAAGATTGATTTGCATGTGGCTGAGTCTAAACTTTGGTGGCATGGTGAGCAAAAGAACGATGGATTTAACCCAGATCTCTTGACTAGGAGTGAATGTTTGATTTGTTCAGCGTTCCGTCCATCAATTGGGTATCTTTTTCTTTCCGGTGCTATAGTAGGGACAAGTCCATGTAGTACTGTAGTTAGTACTCAGAACAGAAAAGCCAAGTCTTTAGAAATGTTTTAAAGGCAGAAATGCCCCTCACAGCCCGCAGATGCTGTGGGAGCAAATTTCAGTGTTTTGAAGCAAAGTGAGAGTAAGAGCTACCACCCCAATGTTTCTCAGCATAGATGTCAAATACTGTATGCTGACATATTGTTGCGATGTTACAAATATGTACTAACTAATACAACTTGTGTTCTAAGATATCATGTGCTTTGTGAATGTACTCTTGTGCTAATCTTGCCTTTTTTTTAGGTCTGACTTTAGCCAAACCCTTTTGATTTTCCTAAATTATATGTATAATATACAGACTTATATGAGCTTTCAGTCAGCACTTTTCATCCACTGCTCTGTTATTGTGTCATTCACATTTTAATTCTGTGCACAAGAGCATACAGCATGGTGCAATGGGTCAGATTACTTCAACCATTGGCTAACTTCACTATGAGTGTGGGCATATGTTCTTTTAGAAGCAGCACATCCACACAGAAAGTACTTGATTTCAGTGCCTGTCACTACAATGGCAATGTGTGCATTTCTCAACTAAAAATTGTTTTAGCCAGTTTTATTCTAGATTGATGAGGTCCAAGCAGCTTCCCAACAAGAAAGTTTTGTAGAACCCATAACAAAATAAAATAAGCATTAACCAACCCAAAGGTGGGCAGTGAAAACCATACATATTGCTTTTGCCAGTGCTTGTTTTCGTTATGCATATACTTGCCTATTGCACATCATATTTTTGAGGAGCACTCTGTGGGTAGAATGACAGGAAGTACTTGTCCCACCTCAGCTTTATTCCCAATATAGGGGCGAGCTCTAGGCTTGGATGCACCCGAGTTGACGAGAAGCAGGGAGTGCTCTCATGATCCTGTCTTTTGAACAAATAGGATTGATTTTTGTCAGTCTGTGGCAAATATAGCTCCCATGGTTGTTTCCTTTTTTTAATCAAAGCTGATCTTCACAAAGTTTAGTTTGAAAAGGAAAATGCTACCTTGCTAGCGATCTACTTCCTTGCATACTTAGTTTATATTATCTACTTTCTCAGGCTTGAGCGATAGTGCAAGATGTACCTTTTTTAAGTATTTGGGAGTCTGATATCTAATTGTTCTTTTTTCTTGTTTATTACAGGGACCAGTGGCACAGTCATGTATGTATCAGCACAATTTACAGCTCTTTTAGCATAGAAGTACCAAATATGTAATGGAGATGTTACTAAGTTCGAACATTTGAAAATGTAGATTGCATTTCAGCTGAGGTGGAAAGGCGCTCATTTATGCATTATTTTTAATGCCACCCATTGAGCATCTTTGACATGTATCTTTTGCTTGACACACAACATTAAATTGTGATGAAAAACAATATCACAAATGAAAAAAATGATATCACCAAAACAATATTTTAGGTAATATTCTCTTTTACTGACAGAATCCAAATGGCCTTCACTAAGGTGACCAATTTCAGACACCTGAGGTGAAAAGAGAAAATTAACCTTGAGTACAATTTACATTTTCTGGTCACTTAAACTATAGTAATCTCAATTACATTCCAATGACAAGAGGTGTGTATTACATTCATGTTGTATGCATTCCTGCTATAAGAGTTGTAAGAGGTTTTTAAAAGCCTTGGTCAAGGTCAATGATGCACATTGCCAGTTACTGTATCCCTTGAAGAATAAACACTTGAGGCCCTTCACTCTCTTGTTCCAGAAGTGGAAGCATCTACTTCTCCTTCCTGCATCATCCCTTGTCGGTGTACCTTCAATACTACTAATTGTACTCTCCCTTTAGTGAATTTCTTGCACTCCTTGCATGCAGATTTAATAGCTAAAGTTGGTTTGAGTGTTAATGGCGAAATGTCCCCCGAATCTCCTTAAAACGGTGAGTGCGACAAGGGTGTATATTGGCGCCCCTGCTTTTTATCCTTTATATCAACAGACTATCCACTTATCTAATTTCTAACCCGTAGACTCCCCGAGGATCGTGCCCCGATCTGCACTACTTCATGCTGAGGATACAGGTCTCCTAGCCCGCACTTCCAATGCACTGAGGCTGCTGGTGGATCGTTTTGCATCCTTCATGAGCAATCTTGATTTAACAACTAAGGAAAATCACACGTTATGGCGTGTGGGCCCAGTAAATCTAATAGAACCAGACTTAACAATCAACTACAAGCCACTTACCAGACGTTAACGATTTCAGTTACTTGGCTGTAACTTTTAGATCAAAGGGGTCTTTGCTTTCTCAGCCTAATAGTTGCTGCCTGAAACTTGGCAGATTAGCAAGTGCAGTTTGCAATCTTGTTAGACCTAGAAGTAAAGGGACTATCACCCCCATATTAAAAGTGTATGACAATTAGTGTGTAATGCTGCCATTCACAGGACGGGGATATGGGGCTTCCATACCACTTCCTCTCTTAAAGGGGAAGAAAATCGAATCCTCCATAGGTTGCTGCACCTACCGCCGTCTAGTTCCAGTTTATTATCATCTCAAAGTCAGAGCTCAATCAGGGTTATATAGCAGACAAGGTGCACTTAGCTCCCCTACTGTTGTGGGTTATCTTATGGAATAATCCGGAGGTATCATCATGCAGGGACATCATTTTGGCTTGTCTCAGCCTGGAGAAGGGTTCCTCTATTCCGTGGCTGAGCTACATCCGCAAAACACTGGACACCTGGGGCTTGTCCTCCTTGTTTACAGACACTAGAAACATTAACAAAAGGGATCAGTTGAAGGTTAACCTTGCTTTTTTAGAGCACTGTGAAGAAGCAAGATAGAAAGTCGCTGTATCTAAACTTACAGTGTTGAACCATTACAGATCTTTAGCATAAGCGGAATCAGCAATTAATTTAACACTAGATCTTACACTTTTTCGTTTTAGAGCGGGCACAATCTGTTGGCTTTTGTGTTTTAAAAGTGTGTCCGACTCAGAGTGAAATGCATTATCCTCCTGTCCATGTGATAACAAATCTGAACAGTAACTAGTATTGCACTTTACTTTTTTCTGCTATTTGTACAATTTTTAACATAAGAACTTTCTGAAGCCCCTGTTAAAAAAGTTGGGGTATTGTTGGGGCAGAGCTCTGTTTCACCTACAACGTTTGAGCTCTATTGAGATATGTTTCAGTGTAAGATTTTTTTTTAAAATTCTGCTAATAGAGCTAGAGAAACAATGGATTGGTAATCATAACTTTCTCTCTTATTGCCCAGCGCTTGCGATTACTATTTGAGGATAATTGTGATATAACATACACATTGTTTTAAGTAAAGTGTGTTTTTTATGATGTGCTGTAATTCCCCTTTAGTATACATCATGTTATGTGCGTACTTTCACCACTGAACCAGATGCACGGTGATCTCTTGCTTAATCAGTAGCTCCAGTTGATCATTGGACATAATCAAAATAATAATCAATCAAAAAAAATTGCGCAGACTTGCCTTGCACTAGCTTTGTAAAATACCAAAGTACTGACGACAACACAAGGAAAGGTATGCAATCTGTAACTGTGGGTGGCTCAATCCAGTTGAAAGGGCCTTAGTTACGGGATGGGTAAATACCTAAAACCAGCCAACCTTCCCATTTTGGGGCACCTGCATTCTAAAGGCCTCATTTATGAAAAGCGACCCATCGCTGCGTGAAAACAGTGATGCGTCACCTTTCATTGCACCCTCCTTGCGACATGCTGGATGCGTCACATTTACAGTATGACACATCATGTAGCAAGGAGTTACAGATACTTCAGTATTTCTGCCGTATCTGTAGGTGCAAAAATGACGCATTGCTGGAGTGTGTCACAAAAGTGACACGACTTCAGCATAGATCATTTCACACTGGCAAGTCGCACTTCAAATGTGCCTGCGTCAGGCTTACGCCTGCTGTGAGGCAGGCATAAGATATTGATGCATTTGCATCTTAGAAGTGGCGCAGTGAAATCTTATGGATTTCACGGCGTCATTTCTACGAGGTGTACTTGCGTCAGAACGCTCACCCTGCATACATTCTATCTTGCGCAGGTATAATGTGGTGCACTGGCAGCGCAAAAGTGACGCAAAAGTGACCAAGGGTACATAAATAAGCCCCTAACCATTTTAGGGATTTATCATCTGTTTTTCAATGGCTCTGAGTTCTGATGCAATCTTGGTGTCTTGCAATGTTCTATAATTCTCCAGTATTGGATCTTTCATAGATTCACATGCTTGTATCTTCCCCGTCGTCATGGTGGGAGTCTCACGGTAAAAGAATAACCATTGCAGTAAAAGAAAAAACTGCATAGAAAACTCATAGGAAAGTATGTAGTTAGGTAGCCTATCATCATTATTATGTGGTCCAAACACCAGCCAATCAGCTGCCAGCCCTTATATCACAATCCCCAGCAGAGCCACCACACTTCAGATTTCCAACCGAGAAGGAGTCTCCCTGAGCACTGCTCAGCTCTTTGGTGAACTTTTGACCTAGCTACAGTTTTGGATTGAAGTACTGTTTTTCCTCTATTTCTTCACCATGCCTGATAACTCTAAGAAGAGGCTTTTCAGACCTTGCAAATCTTTTGGGAAGGCCAGATTATTTTCTGAAGACCCTCATAAAGAATGCTTATACTGCCTTTACCCTAAGCACATTCCAAAGGAGTGTAAACACTGTCGCACTTTCTCTGCTAAAACCCTGAAAGACAGAGAAGCTCGCTTATTATTATGGCTTCAGAAAAAGAAGGTTACCTCAGACTCTGAGTCTGATGAAGGATCTAAAGGGCACTCCTCTACCAAACATAAGAGGGAGTTATCCAGAAGTGGGATATCTTTCATAGATTCACATGCTTAGAATCATCCCCGCCAACGAGGTGGGAGACTCGCAGTATAATAAATTATATACATAATAGTCATAAAAACATTATACAATAGGCTACTATGGACAGCAAAGTCACTACATTATCCTATCTTAGTCCTTTTGTAAAAAGAACCAAATTTGGAACCCAGCCAATCAGGCTGCAGCACCCTCTTAAAACCCTCCACAGAGAGGCAAACCCTCAGAATTTCTACTGCACGTCGTGTGACAGGGAGTCTCCCTGAGCTCTGCTCAGTTTTCTTCACCTTTGGTTGAACTTTGTGAGTAGCTATGTCCGAGTCTTCCAACTCAACTTCCTACTCCTTGTGTTTTACAGAGTGCAGGGCCTTCTGCCCCTATCATTAAACCTCAGGAGGTTTTACATGCACAACATTTAGTCCAGGATGATGATGATATCGTTGCAGAGGATGGGGAATTACCGAATTCACCTACTACTGTGGATGAATGGGATGAATACCTTATTCCTACGCCGTTTTCACCAGTTCCTCAGGCAGTGGATTCACCTCCTGAAGATATTGGAGGTTTTCATGCAATTATGGAGAGGGCAGCAACCCGGTTTTATCTTCTGGTATATGTGAAGCAAACAGATTGTTTTCTTTATGATTTTAAGGACCATAGGAGGAAGTCCATCTGTTCTATCCCCATAATTGATCATATCTGGGAAGAAGGAACAAAAATAATTAAGAATCCTTTTTCAGTGCCTGCGATTCTTCCCAGAATCGAAAAGAAATACAAAGCACCAGATAATGCTCCAGCTTGCCTGTCCGGACAGTCTAGACCAGTTTCTGTTATTTCACAGGCTGCTCAACGTAAGTCCTGGAATCCATCCCTTCCTGTGACAGCACCGACGGATAAGGATGGGAGGCGCCTTGATAACATTGGTAAGCGTTTCACCACCATGGCAGGTGCTTCAGTTCCTACTACAAACTCTCTGGTGATTCTAGGGAGATATGACCACCAGCTGTGGTCAGACATTGCCCCATATCTTGAATACTTACCTGATGACAAGAAGCAAAAGACAAGGAAGATTCTCCTTGAAGGAGAAAGGGCTGCGTCCAAAATAATTGATATTTCTATGGATCTAGCCCCTTGGGTTTTTGTCAATTGGCTGGAGCAGCAGTCCTCAGATGTCGGGGATGGTTGAAATCTACCACCTTTTGCCCCAATGTCCAAACGAAGATTTTGGACATGCCATTCGATGGTGATATGTTATTCGGTAAACATTTAGATGAGGCTCTGCAAGACATCAAAAAAGATACTGACACTGCCAGAGCCCTTGGCACCTTGCAATATAGAAAGACTACTTTTCTCGGTTCTAAAGGCAGAGGATTGTATTCCTTTCGTGCTGGCTATCAGATACCAATACCTTGGTAATCAGGGACGACATAACTATCAACATCAGCAACAGAAGCAGTCCTACAGAAACCCTCCAGCTGCCACTTATAGACAGCAGAATAGACGACAGCCTTAAGGCAGAGATTCTGCTAGAAAACAGTGACAACTTCTTAGCACCTGCATCAGCTCTGCCACAACTCATTTACAGGATTCCGAATGTATCATGAAACTTCAACAATTGGAAAAGGTTAACCTCAGATAAGTGGGTCTTGGACATTCTCAAATTTGGGCATACAGTGGAATTTGTTACCATCCCTCCTCCTCACCCACCTTTAAAGAAACGTCCTCCACATCTTGCTCTTCTCAGGAAGGAAGCAAAAACCATGCGCTCGAAAGGAGCAATAGAAATTGTCCTCCGCTCTGAGGCGGGGAAAGGGTTTTATTCCCACTTTTTTCTAATAAAGAAAAAGTCAGGGGAATGGAGGCCTATCCTGGATTTAAGAAAGCTGAACAAATATCTTCAAAAGAAATCCTTCCGCATGGTCACACTTCAGGAAATCCTTTTGCTTCTGGACCATGCAGATTTCATGACAACATTGGATCTCCAGGATGCATACTTCCACATCCACATTCAATCCAAACATCGGAAATTCCTTTGTTTCACTGTGGCAGGTGCTCATTTTCAATTTAAAGTCCTCCCCTTCGGCCTACGTTCTGCACTGAGAGTCTTTACGAAATTCCTGGCCCAGGTAAATGTAAAATGTAAATTGATATTTGTATAGCGCACTACTCACCCGCAAGGGTCTCAAGGCGCTTGTACGAATACCGCTGTGGAACCCATCCTGGCTTTCCCTGTGAGGTGTCCACTCCTGGGCACCCCCAAGGTGGAGGCCAGGCATCCTTAGCGTTGTGGGGGCCGTTGTGGAGATTAAGCAAGCTATTGCCCAGAGTTGCAGAGTGGGACTCCATGATTGGAATAGGCACCGAGGCGAGAATTAGCAGGTCCGTGGAATTTTTGAGCCCAAGACCAGCCGAAGCAGGGAATTGAACCCTGGTCCCGGGCTAGACCTCTGCATCAGGGTCTGCCGCTCTAACCATTGAGCCACACTTCTCCAGGTGGCAGCTCATCTCAGAGTGCAAGGAATACAAATTTTTCCTTCTCTGGACGATTGGCTAATAAAGCCTCCTTCTTTTCAATAGGCCTCTCGAGCAACGTCTATATGCCTTCCACTATTTCAATCTCTGGGGCTATCCCTCAACATTCGGAAATCAGCTCTTTGACCGTTTCAAAGGATTCAATTTCTAGGAGTAGTCTTGGATACTATTCAAGACAAAGCATTCTTGTCCAAAGAAAGGCAATCACGTCTGATTTCATTTCATTTTTTCATGATGGCATCAGACCTGCAAAAAAGACAATCTGCTTCTGTGAGAATCATCAAATCATTCCTGGGAATACTATCCTCAGCAATTCTGTTGGTACATCACACCCGTCTAAGGATGAGACCAATTCAAGAGGAGCTAGACAGTCAATGGCTACAAATCTCAGGGTCGTTCGACGACATAGTGAGAATAACTCCAATTATGCAGAAAGCGCTGCTTTGGTGGATTCGCTCCAAGAATGTCTCAATCAGGCTCACTTTTTTTCCTTCAGTGCCGTAGTTCATCCTCACTACTGATGCCTCCCTAGAATGGTGGGGCGCACACCTCCAAGATCTGTGCATACGAGGAAGGTGACCAGCTGCAATGGCAAAAATGCATATCAATTTCTTAGAGCTTCGAGCCATTTTCCTGGTGTTGCAGTCTTTTCTCCCAAGGCTTCAAGGGTAACCCTGGGTGTAGTTCGCATAGTAGTGCTATGCGTAGCTATGCAAAGTGCACTTCGCACTCCGCGAGCTGTGCGAACTGCGTAGTACACTGCAAAATGCTGTTCTCACTGATTGCACAGTGCTGGATGCTTGTCCGCACTGTGCAATCAGTGCAAATCGCATCTTGCACAGTGCAAGTGGTCGTTTTCTGCAGTTTGAGTAGTTTTCTACTCGAGCAGCAGCTTTCTCAACTTGGACTGGTAGTTTCTCATCGCGAGCGGTCGCGAGTTTACACGACCACTCGCAATGAGAAACCTGACCTCCCCGAGTTGAGAATCTTGCCGGGAGGGTTATTTTCCACGTTCGGCAACTTGATGTTGCAAATTGCGAACTAGGAAAAAGTCTCGCCGGGATGTCCTTATGCTCGCTTGTGGTCGCCCACTTGACGTTGAGAACCGCGAGCAAGCAAAAAATGACCGCTACGCTAAGCGTGTTTACACTGTGCTATGTGCAATTTGCATGCATTACTTAAACAAGCAAGGAGGGTCACACATACTATCTCAGGAAGCTCAGAGCATTTGGGATTGGCTGCTTTCTCACAACATCGCGATAAAGGTCGAACATTTGCTGGGAATTCACAACACTCTAGCGGACACTCTGAGCAGGACTGTGAAGTCGTGCCACGAATGGGAGTTGGATCAATCAGTGGTGGAACACATTTTTCGGATGTGGGGCACACCAAATCTGGATCTCTTTGCCTCCAAAAGTAATCGGAAGTTCCCATTCTCCCCCCAGTTCAGAGTCGGAGAAGAGTTTGTGGGGGAACGCCTTCATGATGAGATGGACAGGGAACTTTGCTTACACAACTCCCCCCTTTCCATTGCTCCAAAGACTTCTGCGCAAGCTCAAAATGGAACTATTCTGCATGATTCTCATTGCCCCGCAGTGGCCGTGTCAACATTGGTTCACGGAGCTTCTCCTACTGTCCAAAAGCAGACCTTACCGCATTCCAGCAGTTCTGACCCTGTTATCAATGAACAAGGGCCAGATTCTTCATCCTCGTCCAGTCCAATTGCATCTTCAAGCATGGTTTCTGGATTTACAGAATTTAAGGAGATACATTTACCTAAGGATTGTAGAGATATTCTTGCTAGGGTAAGAGCTACTTTTACCTTAAATATGTATGCTCTGAAATGGAAGCGATGTTGTTCTTGGTGCAGTGGCAAAGATATACATCCTTTGAGATGTTCGCCAGATAAAGTTCTGCCTTATCTTCTATCATTATCTAAGTCTTGTCTTATGTTTACGTCGGTTAAGTTACATTTAGTGGCCATCTCGACCTACAGACGTTCTGCAGGAGCTGCATCCCTTTGCTCTAATCGCTTGATCAAACAATTTCTAAAGTGGATTTTCAGAACTTTGCTATCCGTCAGAGATCCTCTTCCAGAATGGAGACTCAATCTGGTGTTACAGCAGCTCATGAAGCATCCATTTGAGCCTGTTCACAAAGCTGACCTCAAGTACCTCTCCTGGTAAACAGCACTTTTAGTGGCACTCACCTCTGCTCGGAGAGTCAGTAAAATCCAGGCTTTCACTATCCAACAACCTTATTTGAAATTCACCAATGATTATGTCTTCCTCAGAACGAATCCACCGTTTATTTCGAAGGTTCCCTCTACATTCCATCTTAATGAACCTGTTATACTGTGTTCTTTCTTTCCAAATCCGTCTTCCTCTGCTGAGAAATCTTTGCATACCTTGGATGTTAAAAGGTGTCTGAAATTATATATTTCACATACTGTGTCCATCAGAAAATCTGATCAATTATTTTTTTCTTATGGTGGTCAAAAGCCAGGAACAGGTGTGACAAAATCCACTATTGCAAGGTGGATTGCATCTACTATCCAATTCTGCCATTCTAAAGCTGGACATCTTTTATCTATGAAACCCAAGGCCCACTCCACAAGGGCAGTGTCCTCATCTACTGCTCTGTTTGCCGGAGTACCTTGTTTGAAGTGCCGTGACTTGGAAAAATGTGCTCACTTTTACACACCATTACTGTCTTGATCTGGCAACAGAAGCTGAATTAGCAGTGGGTCAACCTTTTAAATAAGGTAAGCCTCTGTAAGGAGGTGATTATATCATTACATGGTGACATATTATGGTGTATTGTTGCTTTCTGGTTTTCAGACAGTGTTTCTCAAATATATAGATGTATATATATATATATATATATATATAATATATATATATATAATATATATATATATATATATATATATATATATAATTTCTCATATTCATGCATATGTATTTGCTTTTGCATTCAGCCCCTGTATGGCATTGCTGTATTGGTTTTTATGAGGTATCTATTGTTTTTTCCTATGATACCCACCATCCACTATACAAATAAGGATTATTTACTGATAACTATTCTGATTCTAAGCATATAGACAAGAGTCTGACAATAGGTTTCCTGTCCATGAATAGCCCGGTTCAAACCAGTTGCTGGGGCACTCAGCCCCAGCTCTGGCACAAAACTGGACAAAGGGAAGGGGGTGTAACCACCCCCTCCCCAGGCCCACCCATAGGAGGAACCTTCAGGTAGTCCAGCCCACAAACTTAGTATAAGTGTAGGAGCTGTGTCCCTAGGACTTTAGATTACCCTGGACAAAACTTTGATACATACATCCTGGACCTTCGATGTTCCATTTCGAATGGATGACGGGAAGGCATCTCCCTTGTGGTCAAGGAGTTACCACCCTGTTCAAACAGGCACCCAGAGCAACTTTGCCGGTCTGCATTTTTTAGGCTGCCGCCGGATCCCGAAGAATCAGCGACACAGGACACGGACTTACAGACATTTCTGACCCGACCTTCACTCACAGCAAAGCTTAGACACGTGGCGGACACGAGAGACGTGGGACCGGAACTCCTGGACATTCAGCATTTTGCTATCTGCACGCCTTTCCTGAAGCATCACAAAGTTGTGCATTGGGGTGCTTGAAGCCCCGAGCACCATTTTCACCGATGCTCAGAGCCCCACGCTCCATGAGTGACCCGTGGGTTCCGCTCCTGCATTTCAGCTTGACGCGTCTTCCCAGTTTCTTACCCGTTGGCTAGTGAGCCCCCGAAGACTTTCTTTTACAATGAACTTGCTTTCCTGGTTTCTCCAGGCTTGCTCCAGCTTCCCTTCAAAGGAGAAGCGTCACAGACCTTGCTGGTCTGCAACAAATCCAAGTTCGACATCCTGCATGGGTTGCGGTTGCCAAGGCTTGTTGGCTCCAATCCGGATACCAACACAGCAGGCAACTAGATCCGTCATGGGACAGCTCGAATCCAGATCCTGGTCATCGTCGATGCCTCCTGGACCTCGTGGCTGAAGAGACAAGCTTCACTTCTTCACCTGAAATCACTCGACATTGGCTGGCAACTTTCCATTGCCATCCTGGTCACTGGCAAGTGACCCAGACTCTGTCCCTTCTGCTTTCAGGTTCTTCAGATCTTCGATCCACCCTTGGATCCACCTGGACACTTTTCCTCTGGTCGCATGCAGCACTTCTTTGCAGCTCTCCATTGAAAACGACGCCGAAACCCGACACGAAAAGGCACCTATGCACCAGGCTTCCCTGGGTGAGGTAACACGAGTACTCCGGTGCTCCCATGGGTCTTGACTCTCGAAGTGTCCTAGTTTAAAAGGGTTCCATCGTAGTCCATCCGGAAGTGTCCTTAAATTGTACTTTTGTAACTTCTTCGTTTCCCATAGAAAGTCAATGGTAACCCGCGGCTTTGTTAAGACACTGCACGCGTCTCCCGTGGGCCTCCTACTTCCCAACCTTTGGTTGTTTAGAGTAGCCCCAGCGATTCCACAGGCCCTAGGCCTGCTTTCTATTCCAGACGTGGTTCTTATACAACTATTTTAGTATAAGGTTTGTGAGGCTCTTAGGGCATAATGTATATTGTGCAATTTATTGTATTCTAATTGAGATTCTTGTAATGTACTTTGACCTCTGACCTCATAAAGAGTGCAGAGGGGTTGTGTTTAGATTAATACATATATATTTGATATATACCTTGTTTGGTGTCCTTTCATTTGGTACTCAAGGGATTATAATTGCTAAAACAACTTACTTAATACGCACTCTGAAGTCTTAGCCTGATGACTGCTGGTCCATGCTACCACTAGGTTAGCTTTCTATAAGGTTGACTTTACAACCACCATCAATAAGGGTCTATTAGACTGGTGCAAGGTGCCCACTAGAACTAGTGGACATCATATGCCAGGCTATCTTCTCACAATAGTAGCCTATTGTATTATGTTTTTTATGACTTTTATGTATATGTTGTATTGTACCGCGAGACTCCCACCTCGTCGGCAGGGATGATTCTAAGCATGTGAATCTATGAAAGATACCAATACTGGATAACTTGAAGTTACAGGCAAGTAACTTGTTTTCTTGTCTGAGGAAAAAGTGGACGTGAAGAAACTGAGAGCAGAAAAATCTAAAGCCAAAGATTCATCATCATTTTCTTTGCCTCATACACCCCTTAAAAATAAAAGGCTTCAGAGACAAAGGCCCCATTGTCGTTCCCGTCAGCGTAAACCAGAGTATCTTCTGTCACGATGCCGACGAAGACGACGACGACCTCGACGTCGACTACATCCTCGACGATGATCATCTCGACAACGACTGCATCATCAACGACATGAACGATGAAATTATCGTCCACGACGGGACCGTCGATGATACCGTCGACGACACTGTTGACGACGATTGCAAAACCTCATCGACTGCGATCCTAATAACACAGTCGTCTCTCTCGACGACGAGCGTTCCGTCGACCACGAGTTTCAAATTTCCGATGACAAAAACAACAGAGTTCACTGCATGGACCAAGATCTCACCGCTTCCCCCTTCTAAACGTCTGGATTTACAGGACTCAGAAGATGAAGGGCCATATGGAGTGGCTTATAGTCCCTGGCAACTCCAAATTAAAAAGCGAAGAGACAGATGAGGAGGAAATTCAGGGAGAATTGTTGTTTTTAAAGATCGCCCAGTTCAAGGTTCCAAAAGGCATGAATCATTCCAGCAAGCCTATGATTACAACGAGGAAGAGGAGGATAATGTCAGGAAAGATACAAAAGCCATGCCTGTCTCTTTAGTCTCCGACTTAAGACATATAATTAACGATTATTATCGCCGTTTCCCAGATGCCAATAACCCTGCTTCCAACAACACAAGGGTACCACAGCAGGGGGTTCAGACTCTGGTGGTTCAACTCCCACCTCAAGTGCAGACAGTGCCTACCCCTAAAATAATAACAATTAGGGATGACTTCATGGAAAGTGAGCAGGAGGAGCAGACAGAGGAAGGAGAATTACAGGAAGACGACCCTGGGGGCCAATAAATGGGATCAATATGTTACTTCTTCTCCAGTACCATCACCATCTCCGGCAAATTCACCACTGGAAGACATCAGTGGTTTTCATGACTTAATAGAGAAAGCCTCCAAAAGGTACGAACTTCCTTTGCCGGTAAAGGAAAATTAGTGTTTTCTTTATGACTTTAAGGAAACTTCGAGAAAAACCATAAGGACAATACCAATCATCATCCACATCTGGGATGAAGGGGTGAAAATTATGAAAAATCCGGCATTAGTTGCAGCCTCAGTTCCTAGGATCAAGAACAAGTATTGTGCCCCAGATACATCACCAGCGTGCCTAATAGGTCATCCTAAACCTGAATCGGTTGTTATGCAGGCGGCGCAGAGATGCTCCAAGAACCCGGCCTCTGCTTTGTCAGCTCATCCTGACAAGGAGGGAAAAAAAATGGATGGCGCAGGGAAGCGCTTTGCAGTGTTGGCAGCAGCTTTCTATCAAAGCCACAAATGCATTGGCACTTGTCAGATGATATAACCAACAGATGTGGCCGGACATAGCTCCACTTTTGTCTCATCTTCCGGAAGACAAGAAAGAGGAGGCCACTAAAATTCTACAAGATGGGGCTAGAGCTGCTTCTGAGTCCATTGACATAGCCATGGACATCTCATCAATTGGATTCAGACAGATGGCTGTAGCGGTATCGCTTCAAAGACAAGGGTGGCTGAAGGCAACATCTTTCAGACCCAAAGTCCAGGCAAAGATCGTGGACATGCCCTTTGATGGGGAGAACCTTTTCAGAAGGCACATGGATGATGTGGTGCAAGGAGTAAAAGCGGACACAGACACCGCAAAAACCTTAGGATCCCTTCAACAAGGAAGATTTCAGTCTTTTCGTGGAATAGAGTCAAGCGGATAGTTCAATCAAAGATCTTCCTTCCAATCTAACAGGTATCAAACTTACCAGCAGGGGTACGATCAATACTCCGACAGCCAACAATTTCACTCCTCTAACACCTCTTGCCAGCAGCAGTCTAGAAGAAAGCCTGCCGCGAGGGGAAAGGTACAGGACTCTAATAGGAGACACTGACGACCTCCGGGCCCCTTCCACCTCGTCTCATCCCAATCAGAGCCATTACCTCTCTCGCTATTATCATCAGTGACTGTCAATAACATCGGACAGATGGTGTTGGATATTATACATCAAGGCAACACCCTGGAGTTTATACAAAAACCTCCAGCTCAAAAACCTCCTGCTCAACCACCCATTAACAGGACTCAAAACCATCTCTCAGCATTCAAGGCAGAAGTCTTGGCCCTTATTGTGAAAGGAGCAATAGAGGAGCTTCCAACTCAACAGCGAGGGAAAGGTTCTACTTGCAGTTTTTTCCAGATACAAAAAAAGCAGTCCACCAAATGGAGGCAGGTAATGGATCTCAGAGACGCGAACAAATATATTTAAAAAAAATTGTTTTGCATGCTGTCACTTCAAGAAATTCCCCTAATGTTGCAGGAGATTACATGGCATCATTAGATCTCTTAGATGCCTATTTTCATATTCTGATTCACATCAAACACAGACAGTATCTACGACTCGTGATGGCGGGCGCTAATACCTATTCAAGGTATTACCCTTCGGTCTCAGATCCGCGCCGTGGGTATTCACAAAATGCATGGCGCTGGTTGCGGCGCACTTGAGACAGCAAAGACACCAGATATATCCGTATCTGGATGACTGGCTCATAAAAGGTGCATCGTTCCAGGATGTACGGCAATCCCTAGAATGCTGCATGGTTTTTTTCCAAAGTTTAGGACTGCGGATCAACATGGAAAAGTCTTCACTCGTTCCAGCGCAGTCGCTTCAGTTCCTAGGAGCCAAATTACGAACTAAAGAAACAAAAGCGTACCCCTCAGAAGAATTCACGCAAAAAATAATGGACCTGACAGCACAATTAAAATCAAAAAGGTTCACCTCACTAAGAATCTTCAAATCGACTTCGCATGCGGCCGCTGCAAGAACTTCTCGACAAGCAATTGGTACAAGCCCTAAGATACTTCCAGGATCAAATCATTATCAACCCTCAGATCAGAAAAGCTCTGCCACTATCTCCAAGCTATGTCATAACGACAGACGGCTCATTACACGGATGGGGAGCACACCTTCAGGAACTGGAAATACAGGGCCATTGGACAGGGCAAGAGGCCCAATTACACATCAATCTCCTCGAGTTAAAAGCAGTCTTCCTGGGACTTCAGGCATTCCTTCCCAGAATCCGAAACTCGCCTGTTCTAGTCAGGACAGACAGTACGACAAAAATGTTTTACTTACTGAAACAAGGAGGCACAAAATCAAAACTCATCTCAGCACAAGCCCAAGAGATTTGGAAATGGATGTTACAGACCGCCTAAGCAGATCGGCCTCAACCTGCCACGAATGGGAACTAAATCAAACCCAACACTTAAAAGATATTCAGGTTATGGGGCACACCAACTTTGGACCTGTTTGCAAATCAACACAACAAGAAATGCAAACATTTTGAAAGCCGATTCCCTCAAGCAGGGTTGTGGGGAAATACGCTACACATTTGTTGGATGGGGATGTTTGGAAACGCGTTTCCCCCGTTCCCGTTTATACCAAGGACTCTACTGAAAATGAGATGGGAAAATGAGATCGGAACCGTGCCATATAATCATAATAGCCCCGGCTTGGCCGAGACAGTCTGGTACTCGGAACCCCTCCAGCTGTCAGTGAATCCCAGAGTGCAGCTTCCATTGATTCAGGATCTGATCTCCATGAGAGAAGGGCAAGTTCTTTATCCGCAGTTAACCTCACTGAACTTGTCAGCCTGGAACCTCATGAGCATGAATTTTATTCCTTAGATATCCCTCAAGAATGCTGGGATATATTATCAACCGCTCGAGCAATATCTACCAATAAAACTTAGATAGCAAAATGGAAGAGCTGTTGCCGTTCGTGTCAAGATCTGCATCCGTTTCACTCTTCGCCGGGGCAGATACTTACTTACCCACTCCACCTAGCCAAAGCTGGACTCTCCCATGCATCAATAAAAGTACATCTTGCTGCTATATCAAGATATCAAAGAACACTAAATCATCCATTTCTTTGGTCACAGAGAGTCATAAAGGAATTCCTAAAAGGTCTGTTCAGAGTGTTTCCACCTTTTAACCAGCCGTCCATTCCGTGGCAGCTCAGTGTAGTCTTGTCGCATCTCATGAAGCCCCCGTTCGAACCGATTCACAAATCTGACTTACAGTTCATCTCTTGGAAAGTGGCCTTATTACTCTCACTCACTTCCGCCAGGAGAGTTAGTGAGATCCAGGCATTCTCTGTCTCAGAACCTTTTCTTCAATTCAAGTCAGACAAGGTAATTCTCAGGACAAATCCTAAATGTATCCCCAAAGTACCTACGGCTTTTCCATCTCAATGAACCAATTGTATTACCCACATATTTCAGGAATCCATCATCTGCCGCAGAAAATTGCTGCATACTTTGGACATCAGAAGATACCTCAAATTGTATACTGACAAAACAAAATCCTTTCGGAAACCAGACCAGCTGCTCGTTTCATTTGCTGGACCTAGAAAAGGCTTCGCTCTCTCAAGATCTTCCATTTCAAGATGGATAGCCTTTGCAATCACTTTATGTCATGAGAAGGCAGGAAAGCTTTTGCAAGCCAGAGTTCACGCTCATTGGACAAGAAAGATGGCAACGTCAACCACATTGTTCGCAGATTATCGCTCCCGGACTTCTGCAGAGCGGCAACATGGACAAATGCACACACGTTTACCAGGCATTACTGTCTGGACACAGCGTGGAAAGAGGACACCGCAGTGGGACAAGCAGTTCTATGGCATCTGTGTATTTGTATGTTTACGTATATGCACATATTCAAAAGACTAATTGAATCCGTTAATTCCTTTGTTCTATGACTGTTATATGCATTGTAGATACTTGGTTTCAGGTTCCATATTACCAGGGTGATATGCACTAAGACACATACCTTTGCTTTTGGGTCAGTATAACACATTATGATTTCCTGATACTAGGAAGCAGAGCCCTACAAAAAGGGGTCTACCCTACAAACGCTACTTGGGTTCCGGACTGCTAACTATTCTGACACAAGCATGTGACTCTATGAAAGATTCAATACCGGAGAAAGAACTAGTTACTTACCTGTACACCATGGTTTTCCAGTATTGATATCTTTAATAGATTCACATGTGGCCTGCCTGCCTCCCCGTTTTCTCAGATAGAACACTGTTATCTCTAGATGCAACCTTGGCTCACTCTATGGGCTGGTTGGAAATCTTAGGTGTGGTGGCTCTGCTGGGGATTGTGATCTCAGGGCTGGCAGCTGATTGGTTGGTGTCTGTACCACATAATAATGATAATAGGCTACCTAACTACATACTTTCCTAAGAGTTTTCTATGCAGTGTTTTCTTTCACTGCTATGGTTATTCTTTTACCGTGAGACTCCCACCATGACGACGGGAAATATACAAGCATGTGAATCTATGAAAGATATCAACACTGGAGAATAATAGTGTACAGGTAAGTAACTAGTTCTATATCCCCCCAAAAAATTAAATCAAATTACAAGGATAAATCTAAGCTGAAAATAGAAATTTTTCAAAGCTAACTGTATCATCTGCAAATTGTGCCTTCACAAGAGTAAATATTAGCCTTCAATGTTTCTTCTTGCTTACAAAGAAAATTTGGCACATGATAATACCATGGTGCTGAGTTTTGCCAGTGGCGTAGCCCCTGAGTTTGCCGCCCGAGGTGGCCGTCTGAAGAGCAAGGGGGGGATGCTGGAAATGCCTGTGACAGCCGCAGGTAAGAGACTGGTGGGGTTGAGTGGCGAAGGTTGCAGCCCCCAAAACTTGTGCCGCCAGGGGCAGAACGCACCCCAGCCCCCTTTGCATTGCCACTGTGTTTAGCACATACTGTTATGCGTTCTTTCAGATAGTGAATCGACTCACATTATTCTGTAATATCCTTAACCATGGCATCACTAAAGAAAAGCCTAAATAATGTTCCCTTTAACAATTAGATCATCTTGCTTTGAATTGATCTTAAAAATGACAACATTCTCTACTGAAAGAGAAGTCTTGGCATACCTTAAAAAGTGAAAAGCTAAAGGTGTGTCAGACCCATTCACACAGCATATTGTAATAGACCACCTTCATGTTATGGGGTAGCTTCATCCATGTGAAATGAATGGGATAACTGCCTGACCAAATCAAGTACTTACTTGCATACGTTGTTGTCGACCTATCAAGCCATGTTTTCAGATCATTGCCCAACGGTGTGCTGCTACAGGCAAGCCACAATTACTGAGCAAATTGATTCTGTAATCTTTAATAAAAGTTTCAGCTGAAATCATTTTAAACACCTTATACAGCCCACTAGTAAACCAGAACAAAGTGAGGTTATCCAGATGTTCTTTACTTTGTGGTATGATTATTTCACAAAGGTAACTAAAAATTAGATACAAAGTTTAGAAATTCCAGTAGTAAATGGATTCTCCAACTCTCTCACCCACTCCTCTAACCCATTGACTTATGGAGGCTTCTCATGTCGAGATGTGAGATCTGCCCCTCGGTGCCCAGTGTCCCTACTGGTTTTAGTATGTGACTGTGGATAACCATTGCCTTCAGAACCTCTCTGGTCTTGGGTGGAGATCCTCCTATAGTTATATGTCAAACATTGCCATCTGGGCATGGGAATTTGGGAAGCCATCGTAGACAATGGCTGCTCCTCAACCACAAGGCAAAACCCTGCTTTTGTGTGTGCAGTGAAAGTATCATGGGAGGCACTTGAATGCAAAACAAGTTGCAATTGTTTACTTCCCATATCTGCAAGAAATGTTGTATTCTTTCTACCTCTTCAAGTATACAAGTTTGATGTGGTCAACAGTGAATGGTTGCTTTGTGTGAGTCTCCTACAGCCATTACTTTAAGGCAATCTCATTCATGGCTTGGATCAGCCCTGAGGAGTATTTCTCTTTCACCAACCTCCTGTTGGTGGTTTTAGCGTATCAGTCCTCATTTTCAATCCTTTAGTGTAACAGCCTGCGCTCACTCAAATAAACGCCACAACATGACAATTTAAACATGTCATCTGCACATGTTCAGCTTCAGTTAACGGAATCTGTAAAATATCCATGAGGTGCCCTGGAAAGAAATGTGCAAAACTTAGAAGTTGTTCAGTTGCCAAACATGGTGGACTTTGTCCCGATCTACTACTTTGTCTCCATCTGCTAGCTGGACAAGGATGAGGCGAAAGATTTAACAGGAGAGAGGGCTGTTCAGATGATCAGCAATTAACCCACTAAGGTCTACACCTGGCACATCGTGGTGTAATGAGATATGGACTGAGGGAGCGGGGACAATACAGAGAGACTTACATAGCAACTGACTATCTGAACCAGTGAGTAAACTTGCAGCCATCCTTGCAAACATAAATAGTTGAAGGTGCAATCCAATTAAATGTCAAAGAGTAACTTATTTCTTTGAGCATAGTTATCATAATGCTATGTTTTGAAAAGTAAAAGAGTAGTTTATAACTCAAGCATATATTTTAAATATGTAAACTTGAAGATGTTGAATATAGACAGTTTAACCTGTGTTGTTAAGTCAAGGGAAAGTAGTCATGTATTCAGGGATATGTCCACACCAACATGGATGCAGCTAATGTTGTGGAAATCTCCTAGGTGGGTGGATTCTGTAGTACCTTGTCTGTCAATAGCAGCTATCCTCTCTGTGTGGGCTTTGTGATACCCTCTCTGTGTGAGCTTTATTATAGAACTGGCCTTAAATGCTGCTTTTTAATGAGAGCAGCTGCTGTTAGACCTGACATCCTTTGGTGTGTTATGCCTATTTTCTTTGCTTTCTGATCTCCTGCTTTTGATGGTCTGCTAGACTTCGTTTTTGCTGGTGTAGTGTCTCTGCACACTTTGCCACTGCTAATCAGTGCTAAAATGCAAGTGCTCCAACTGTAAATTGTATTATGATTGGTTTTTCATGATTGGTGCATTTTATTTACTAGTAAGCCCCTAATACAGTGCACCTTGTGTGCCCAGGGCTTGTACATCAAATACTACTAATGGGCTTGCAGCTCTGGTTGTGACACCCACACAAGTAGCCTTTCAAAGTTATCTCAGACCTGCCGATGCAGTGTCTGCGCGCAGGTTTACTACCATGTCGACCTGGCAAGTGCACCCACCTGCCAGGCCCTAACCTTTCCTTTTCTTACATGTCAGGCCCTCTCAGCTAGGCCCAAGATGTCTTACATGTTCTAATAGTGAAATACTGTCAATTTTGTTTTCACTATTGAAAGGCTATCTGTCTCACAGACTAACATGGGAGTTGCATTGTAGCATCTTACAAGCATAACTTTCCATTGGGACAAGATGGAAAAATTGAGTTTAGGCTTCCTGAACTCAGAAAATGCCACTTTTAGAAAGTGGACATTTTCTTGCTTAACCATCTTGTGTGCCTCTGCCATTTGTGTATTCCCTATCTGGTTTCAGAGCAGGGGATGTGCTTATACACTAGACAGACACAAGGGGGGGAGGGGGGATTGAGGTGTGTCCTGGCTTTCCTGGGTGACTCACAGCCAGGCTGAAGAGACCTGGCTGCATTCAGAGTAGTGGTAGGAGTTGTTGCTTGCACCTGAATGGACTGTGGCTGCCTTCCACAAAGCTGTCTCCCACTCCTTAACTGAGCCTGACCTGAGCCTGAGCCAGGCAGAACTCGTTTATGTATGCAACTGGAATTTTGCTTGTGCCAACTTTGAAGGGAAATGCGGCATAACTATTGGGGCCCAGGCCCCAGGACGTTGGGACTCTTTGGGATCAAGAAACCTGCCAAGAAGAGCAGGAGAAGCTGTGAGGAGGGACTACCACTTTTCTTTGTACTTTGCTGTGTTGGCTTACAGTGTCTGCTTCTGTCTTGGACAGTAGGAATTACCTTTCCACAAACTTCTTCTTCTGAGTATCTCCAAGGGATTGAAGTACTGCTTGCCCCGTTAAAGAAGGCTAACGAACAACAAAGACATCGCCTTCATCTGGGTACCGCCTCTGGGACCATGGGTTTCAGTTGACACAGAGGTAAACAGCAATCCAAGCCAACACCGATGGCGGCACCGTGACCTGAAGACACTGTAGAGGGCACCGCTTCACTTCACATTGCAACCCTGGTCTCACCGATGACACTGTCTTCTGCTGCCACGATCCGCTGCTTGTACCGCGACCTGTGGGCACTCCACACCGCCTTGCTTCGCTCCACCGCCCTGGTCTCACCGCCACCTCCGCTGCAAACTGACATCGCCACTGCTGCCTGCACTGTGGTTTGGGGGCACTGCTCAGAAGTTACATGACGTACCGCCCCGTCCCACATGATAGTCTCGGCCCACCGACGCCAGCCTCCTCAATTCCAGATCATAAACAGACTTTGTGGCTTGCACCGTGACTGTAAGCTCCGCGACGAGCACCGCCCCACTTTGCACCGCAGCCTGGTCTCACTGACGCCGCTGGATGCCGGCCACGGGGCCACCACCTGCACTGTGACCTGACGGCCCCCCACGCCACACTGCTCGACTCACACCACAGGCTCGACATCCGCTGCAGCCGGTCCGCACAGTGAACTGCACCTGCTAAGCCAAGGATCAGCAGGTGCAGTTCAGTCTTGGTGCAGGCTCTCTGTGCTTGGAAAAACAACAGTTGATGGACAGAATGCAGAACAATGTCATACATTCACCCCAGTACAGAGATCTGGGTCTAAATCCATCGTTTTTTTGCTCACCATGCCATTCCAGTTTGAACCCAGCCCATATGCAAATCAGTCTTGACCCTGTGGGAACAGTCCAGCCCGAACTGCCAAGCCCGGTCCTCCCTGGACTGGAAACAAGCATCCTAGAACCGCTTTCAGCCCTCATCAGCCACGATAGCTTGATTCCAGTGGCATGGAGAGCATGGGACTCACGTCTGAGCATACCCGTCCCACTCAGGGTGACAAATGCAAAAACAACAGTTGATGGACAGAATCTAGAACAATGTCATACATTCACCCCAGTACAGAGATCTGAGCCTAAATCCATCTTTTTTTGCTCATTCCATTCCAGTTTGAACCCGGCCATATGCAAATCAGTCTTGACCCTTTGCCCCATGGGTACAGTCGAGCCCAAACTGCCAAGCCAGGTCCTCCCTGGACTAGAAACAAGCATCCTAGGACCAGTTTGGGGCTTTTAGCCCTCATCAGCCAGGATAGCTTGATTCCAGTGGCATGGAGAGTACGTTGTTCTTCATGCACAATATATGAGGGGACACCCTGTGGGACCTTGAGGAGTCTTCTCATGTATTTATTCTCCTCCACCTGCAAATTGTCTGAGTTGGCGATCCCCCAGAGTTCTGCACCATATGCCACTTTAGAGCAGCAATGCCTCCGGTTTCTCCAAAATCTTTAGCTATGCTAGCAGGGGTCTAACCTGGAGCCTGTCCTCTATAAAGGCCCCACCCAGTTCTTCGTGCACAATATATGAGGGGACACCCTGTGGGACCTTGATGAGCCTTCTCATGTATTTATTCTTCTCCACCTGCAAATTGTCTGAGTTGGCGATCCCCCAGAGTTCTGCACCATATGCCACTTTAGAGCAGCAAATGGAGTTGTATAGATTCATCATTTGCTCCGGGGACCAGCGGCCCAATCTACGGCCAAAATTCATAATTTCCCCTGTACTAGACACTAGCCTATTACAACGCTCTTCGAGTAGTGCTTTAAAATTTAGATGCACATCAATTAAAATGCCCAAATACGAGAAGGACTGCACCTTCTCTAATTTGTGTTCGCCTATTCGATAATTGAAACATTTCCGTGGTTTCAGCCCTGTTTCCATTACATACGACTTGGTTAGGTTGGCCGGCAAGTCTAGTTTATTCATAAAATCCGCGAAGCCGTCTATCAATATATGTAGGCCCCGTGGGGTCCGTGCCAGCAATACCGCGTCGTCAGCATAGAGCAAGACCGGAATTGCTCTTCTGCCTACTCTAGGTGAGTCCACATTTAGGCTTAAAAGGGCTTGTTCTAGGCCATTTATATACAAAGAAAACAGGACTGGTGCCACGATACACCCCTGTCGCACACCACTAGTACATGTAAAGGACTCAGTGCATCTGCCATCTGAATTATACCTTACATTGGCCGAGGTGTTCCAGTGTAAGGATTTTACATTTTTTATAAGATCCTGGTCTGCCCCAAGGTTACTCATTTGGGCCCACAGCTTCTCCCTATGGACGCAGTCGAATGCTGCGGTAAGGTCCATAAACGCTAAATAGACCGTTTCATTACTAGCAATAGTATATTTAGCCACAAGGAGATATAAGTTTATACATTGGTCTGTTGTGGATCTCTTGGCCCTGAAACCATACTGGACATCAGTGATAATCTGTTGATCCTCAGCCCAGTTCATCATACGGGTTAAGACAATACGTCCCAGGACTTTGGCAATGACATCTATGAGGGAGATAGGGCGGTAACACTGGGGGTTATCTCTATTCCCCTTTTTAAAAATAGGCACTATTGTGGCCGTTGACCAAGAGCGCGGAAGCCCCGTAGCTATGGCAACATTTAATACTCTTGTTAAGATTGGGGCCCACAGGTCCACCTTACTTAAGAAGAGGTCCGGCGGGATCCCGTCCGGACCCGGTGCCTTGTTTTTTGGTGAGACCCATAATTCCTACAATAATCTCCTCTAGGGAGAATTCGAGTGTTACATTCCACCTCCCCATCCCCTCACCATTATACAGTGGCTGACTATTCCTCCGATTATAAAGCCCTTTAAAGTGCTCCACCCACTGTCCCGGGAGAACATTAGAACCTATCTTTGCACTGTTTGCATCTTGGAAGCAGGGATTATTAATTATCTTCCAGAAGGTGAGTGTATCTTTCCTTTCTGCAGCTCTTCTAGGTCTTCCCAAGTTTGAATTTGGAGGGCCATCTTCCGTCCCTTTAGCGTCTGTTTATAGTTAAGCCTGGATTGCATCACCCTATGTTTATCCCTTGGATTCAGTCTTAGTGAGGCTCTTAGCTTTCTCTGTGCAAGGGAACATGCACTGTCAAACCACCTGGGGTCCTTTTTGGGCTTGGCCTGTCCTGTAATTTTTAAAGGCCGTCTATTAGGCGACCCATTTCTTCAAATAGATCCACTAAATGTGATCCTTCCAAAGATGAGTCGATAAGCATTTCTCTAGGAGCTGTCCGCCCTTTTTGGCTAGGGACCTGTAAAAGCTTTCCCCATTAATTCCCAACCATTTCAGGAGCCTACCCTGGTCAGTGATCTTTTCTACATTTGAACCGGCCCCCCTCTTTGTGACCCTACTTACATTTACCGCTAATAGGGGCAATACTAGGGTGTTATGGTCACTAAAGCCACTCAGTTCAATTGAAAATCCCCGTACCCAATTCTTTAGCAGCTGGGACACCAAGATAAAATCGATGAAGGAGCTACAACCCCTTCCCTTAAAGGTGGGGTGACCATCTTATTAGGGTCAGTAACCAGTAGGTCCATTGTATGTTCAAGCCCATGGTTACTCATCACCCTGCTCAGTTCCCTGCCCTCTGGTGTATGCTCAAAATGGGGTCCCACTCCCTCCTCTATGCTACAGGAGGTCCAGTCTTCATTAATGGGTAACAGTTTGTGGCACAAGTGGCAATTCAAGTCCCCTGCAACTAAGAGCATGGGAGCCATTGTGCCCTGTTTTTGCTCAATGAAAGATTTTAATCTTTCGTCTAACTCACTCACTCTGGAGCCTCCCGAGTTATAGAAATTTACCAGGGTTATATTAAAGCCCCTGTTTTTAAACCTGAGGCCTATCATATATTCTGAGTTCCATTTTAGATTGACCCAATCCCCTTCCAGGCACACATCTACAAATACTAGGAGGCCTCCCCTCGCTCTTCCTACCATGGACTTGCTTGCGGGGTTCCCAAACGTTTTATACCCAGCTAAGTGAAAATTAGAGTGGTCTACCTACCACGTTTCCTGGAGGCAGATGATTTTAAATTTACTAATGTATTCCAGCCACTCCTGGTTCTGAAATTTAGCTGACAGACCTGCTACATTCCAAGATACAAAATCAATAGTGCTCCCTGATGTATCTGCCATGGAGCATGGGTCTGTGCTTGCTCTGGCGGTACCTTGGGGTGCCTCAGTTCTGGGAAACCTTGTACTACAGGGGGCAAGCTGATGTGTGTTTGATGTAACTTCTCCTGCTTGCTCTTCCCCCTGTGACTTAAAGTTCCACAGTGCCGTGTCAGCACCTCTATCGCGAGGTGCCGTCGTAATTGGATTTGAGCCAATTTAATTGGACATGTGGGTGAGCACAATGTACATACACCACTTTCTGAATCTGCCGGTTTGAGGATAACTGGAGGCAGTATTGAGACGCCTACCAGCAAATTTTTGCTTCTCTTACCGAATTCCCTAAAGTCTGGATATCCGTTCTAGTGCCATTACAATTTTTTGATTGGCTGACTATACATTAAGTAATTTTGTCGCTCAAGTCACCTTTTGTCCTGATGATGACCGCATAGTAACCCAGCGGTTGAAACGCCGTCGACGCCTTTTTGTGGCTATAATTTGAGAAGGACACAATATTTTGTCTTTGTTGTTCCTTTGTATACATAATGTCTGTTCGTTAGCCACGTTTTTGGCATGTGAATTGTGTTTTTTGTTCTGCCAACATTTTTCTTGAGCGTTTTTGTTCCTTGGACTGTTTTAAAAGAATGAAATACATGCATAATAAATTCTTACTGCTTTTGTAAATTAATTTATGTGTGTATTTAGGCTTCTTCTTTCCTTTCTGTAATTTGTTTATGTGATAATTGTTCACCTGAACCATCTGTTAGGTGCTATAATTAAAGTTCCACAGGGCCACACTCAGGGAGCTATCTTGGCCTGATTTCTCACCCTGTAGTCAGTCTACTTCACTACGGTGTCTTCCCCACTGGAGTGGTGCGTATCTATTGTGTAAAGGGAGTACCAACCCTCCTCCCTCCCCCATTGGCGCTACCTGCTGGCCAAGTGTGTTTCCTCCGCCTTGGGCTCCATGCCATGGGTCGCTCCTTGCCCCTGGCAACCCCCCTCTTGTCCTGCCCGGCTGACCAACCCTAGCCCCTATGCATGTCAAGTTGCTCAGAGTTAGGTGTATAGACTGGTGGGATATAAAAATAACTTAGGTTCCGAGCCTGGATCAAAGATCGTGAATGAGTCCAGGGGCCCCAACAAACATGATTCACCACCCTGGGGTCATTAAAGTTAATAATAACACAGTCTCCTGCTATGTTTTTGTTTCCTGGCTCCTACCCAACTGACTCTCCTAACAAGGAGGATTTTACACATTACATCCTGGAGCAGTGGCCTGTTTTTGTTTAGCCAATGGGTTGTCTTATTTTTTAGTTGGTCGTGAGTTTCAATTTTACCATCATCCAATTCAGGGACACAGTCAGGACTATAACATAAGGTGTACAGGCAGGGGGTAGGTCTAAAGTGGAGCATGAAGTTGTTACCTCATTCTTGTCTCTTTCCCTTTCATAACTGCGGCTTACTCCCTGAGTGTCTAGGGAGTCTGCATTTCCTCCACTCACTGTTCTTCCACTTAAGGTACCTGGGCCTAACGGGTGGGTGACCTGGACCTGGCCCTTGGTTGGTGTTACCATGATACTAGGGTAGGCAACTGGGACCATTTTACCCTCCCTCACTGGCTCATTTACAAGGCCGCAATTTACTACTTTATTTTCAATGCCTCCCAAGGTGGTCATTATCAGTCCCTCCATTTTCTCAAGTCTATTTTCAATTGATTTGAGTCTTACTATTAACGGGTCCAAGGACGATGAAATAAGGGCACCTATTTTCTGCCAGTGCACTTGCTCCGACTCCGCTAGGCCAATTCCAATAGCATCTGTGCTGGGGGCAGTTTCTACATGCACAGTTTCTTGTGAGACTTCAATAATTGGAGTGTCTATATGTGGCTGCTCTCTCTGTTTGTTGGCATTAGATTTGGAAGTCTTAAGTTTATTTCCCTTTTGCTGTAAGGCTCCACGTGTGCCTCCTCTTTTTCTCTTGCCGCCTCCCCCCTTTACAGAGTCCATGGATTGAGAGACCTCCTAATGGACTTCTGCCACGCACATTACCATGTTCTTTGGTGCTCCGGCAGTGTCCTTCCTGGCAATAACGGGGGGTTCAGGTAGTCTCCTTCGTTGCAGCTTAATATCTGGGTTTGAGTTAAGCTTACAGTCTCCGGCTGGGCACATCTTTCGGTACCAGATTGACGAAGTCTTTCAGGGGAACGTACGTTAATTAAGCCCCCCAAAGATGATCGTTTTGAAAACACCGGGTCTGTGGAGAGACGCCGTTCCGTGATGGTGATCTCATGTGCAAGCACGGAACTGGCCCTGGTTATAAACTGATCAAGGGTTCCCGCAACGTAACCGATTCCCACTCCTTTCCTCCCTCTTCCCTCCCATGCTGTCATGCTGAGTCAGTTTAGTTACCACTATTGGGGCAGAAGTTATTACTTAGCCATCCGGTCCACCCTCAAGATGAACAACTTGAGAGTCATTGCCATCCCGTTCACCCTCAGGATCATTGATTTGAAAGTCCTGTGCAAGGACAGAAAGATCAGCTTGAGTGACACAGCAGACAGAAGATCTCAAGAGACCCCTCAGGACCTGTGAGAAGGCCCATGGAGCCCAAACGCTTTTGGAGAGGGAGATACCCCAGAGAGGGTAAAACATTATGACAGGAAGTCATCCATGATGAAGACGAGGGTGGCGTTGACACCCTGACCCCTAGCAACCGCCAGAGGCTCTTGACAGTGAAAAGAGCACAATGTCAGAGAAGGGGTCAAGAGGGCTGAAGGTCCAAGTATGCCTCATAGAATTGGAGGAGAGAAGACTTGCATTGGATAAAGGAGATTGGCCCTTGAGGAGAGAAAGGTCAAATTAGTCTTGCATTCCCATGAGAACGGTGGCATCAAGAAAGAATCTGTGGTAGCTGCAGGCAGGGGTGCCCATGATCCTAGATTGCCCAAAAGGAATTATGCCAAAATATGTCCAAGGGAATGACATAGATAAGTGGCTGGCTCCCTATAAGAGAGATCTTAGGATGAGAGGAGTGGGCCTAGCACTGGGAGTCCTTATTAAGTGAACTGGTTCTGTTGGTGAGGAAAGATAGGCTTCTGACACAATGATGACAATGATTTAGAGCACTGAATGAAAAGCAGTGTATATTTGTTCTTTTAAAAAATCATATCTCTGGAATCCTCCTGTGGATGTTTGTTATTGAGGTGTCATTTTAAAGATAAACATACAACCTTTTATTAGAAACTGGTGTCTGATGTTTATTGTGTTTATTTCTCATTCAACTGTTTTGGTACTTTACTTCTTTATACTGTTAACCTGTTCCTCAGATATTGTTTGTCTGCTGGGAGCCACAGCTACCCAGGGATGAGCTAAGTCTTTTTAATCCAATCTGTCTGGACCTAGAGCAGGTATTCGGTTTATTAATGGTGAGGTCTCACGACCACACCATATTATAAACGTATTTCCTCACATGCACTAAATCTATTAAAGCAGTACTATGACATTGCCATACTTCTGTTTTCCATACTTCTAAAGCAACCTCATACCGTATTATGTTAAGCTGGCAGGAGGGCTCAACGTGAGTTGGTTGTAAGTTAGAATCCTGGCTTGAGGGGCAAGCAAAAGTCACTATATTTGATGATTTGGCAGTTTGGCTGTTATGTTGTTGCATTTTTTCAATAGTGGTGTTTTGGGACAAATAAGGGCCATATGCATCAAGTAACCCATTTGCGATTCTGAAATAGCCATTTTTTAGAAATCGCTATTTCAGAATCGCAAATTGGGATGTATGTACAAATTCGCAATTGTTTTGCGAATTCTTAGTATTCCTTAATTGCGATTAGCAAATTGCGAATCGCAATTAAGGAATACTTTCCCATTCATTTCTATGGGCCAGGAGGCCCATAGGAATGAATGGGAGGGTATTCTCAATTTGCGATTCGCAATTTGAGAATCACAAATTGAGAATAATTTCAAGGGTGCTGGGGTGTCCAAAGGACACCCTGTTGCGCCGCTGAAATAAGCATGGGTGCACATGTGGCGCACATACATGCCCTAAGCGCATGTATGTGCGTCACATGGCACTTTTAAAGATGCAAAAATGTGCATTTTTCATGGAATTCGCAAATTACCACCAACTTGAAGTTGGTGGTAATTTGCGATTCTTTAAGGACGATTAGCATTTTTTTTGCTTCATACATTGCATTTAAGGAATCGCAAAATTTGCGATTCCTTAAATGCAATTGCAAAATAAGGAATCGCAAATTTTGCGATTCCTTGTTTTGCACCAGATTTCCCTTAATACATACCATTTGTCAAATTCGCATTCGCTAACGCCGAAATTCTGCATATTTCGGCGTTTGTGAATGCGAATTTGCTTGATACATATGGCCCTTAGTGCTTGTGTTTGAAAATGAGTATAATTTGTGAGAAAAGGTGTGAACTGCAAGGAAGTAACACCCACACGAGAAAAAGGATGCCATGTGCCAATGCAGTGATCTTCAATGTCACAGGCCAGGTTTGAGTAAACCATCCAATCCTATTTTTTTAAGTCTCCCATATAGATTTTTTTTATCTGTCTGTTCGCAAATTACCTCTTTTGGGCTGTACCAAAGTTTACAGTGTGCTCATGTCCAATCTATTGCTTGATATTGCTTCACTCTGTTGTCAATTTTATTTGGAAGCTTTTTAATTGATGGCTTTCCTTGCTGTTTTCCAGTTGTCTTTCTCCTGGAGCAAAGCTTCCTTACTATCGCTTGATTGGACGGCTTCTATCCTTTCCCTTTTCACATTCGGGGACCTCATTTAATCTTTTTCTTTCAGCAATCCATGAGATGTGCAGCTACACCCATATAAGGGTCACCTCCACCTAAAGCTCTCCTTGTTGCTTATCTTTCTCTCCACCTCACCCTATTCATTGCTTCCTCATCCAAGCTTTTTTTCCTTTTCAGCTCTTTTATTTCTATTTTTACTTATTTATTTCCTCGAACATTGAGCCCTCCATGCGCTCTGTGTTGACGTATGCCCCACCCACTTCTCCCACCTGCTTTTCCATTGTGCCCCTCACCTCTCATCACTGTCTTTTACAAAAATATATGTTTATTCGATTTTTGAAGTCCGGGCTATGGTCATTCGCTGTTGGGCTGCTCAGTTTTTAAAACGTGCTTTCATGTGTGTTTAACAAATTTTTGTTAATTTACTGCTTAAAGCAAAATCTCACTTTGTGTTCTTGTTTAGGCAAATAAAATTAAAAATCGCTGAATTGCTCCATCATGTTGGTGAAGCGATCCGCCAAACTTACAGAGCATTGGCAAGAATGGCTGTGACTGTGGCTCTTGCCAATGCTAGAGATGCCCGTTGGTCTCGCAGACATCTCGACATTTGGCCAGCACGGACTCGGTCTGAGGGACTCTGGGGCATAATACCAAGCAATAGCGATAATTATCGCTATTGCTTGGTTAGAGATAAAAATTTACCGCTGAGATGCGGCGATTTTTATCGCAAATAAACCTTGGTATTACCATTATCGCAAATGCGATAAAAATAGTCCGCAATGCATGAATATCGCAGAAAAGTCAGCGATATTCATGCATTACCGAGCTAATGCTCTTAGCCATGTTATCCACCTCCCATTGGATAACATGGCTAAGAACTGCTCAGGGCAGGTGTTAGCTTTTGGAGATATTCGCGCTTAGCGCAAATATCTCCATAAGTTGGTAATAGGAGATAGCAATGTTAGCGACTGTTTCCAGTCGCTAACATCTTGGCACGCCCACTTTGCATGCCATTAGTGATAAATATCACTGACATGCAAAGTGGGGCCCAAGATGGTCGCTATCTCCTACTAGCTGTCGCTAACTGGTGTTAGCGACAGCTAGGTAATAGGGAGATAATTTTATCTCCGCTTTCTTGGCTTTTAAAGCCAAAAAAGCGGAGATAAACCCCTTGATAATATGCCCCATAGTGCTGTACACCAGCACCCTGAGGCTTTACACACCCTTCCCCCAAACTCTTAATCAGGCTGCCCGTCTTTGCCCAGCACACAAGGCTCATCAGAGACATCATTAGAAAGTGACAGTGTGTACTGTGATAAATGTATTGTAAAATCAGGTCCCACAGACTGAAAACTGGAAAAAGTACTGTGCATTTAGGGAAAACACCTCGTGTTAAGTGGTTAATGTGAGGTATGAGTTTGAATATGTAGTTGTTAGTCTTATTCATAGTACTGTGAACTGTACCCTCACTGGACAAATTAAAATGTCGGTTTCCAATGATAGCATTGTTCACAAAAAGACTTCTTTTGTGACCAGACTAGAGAAACCAATGCCCTGACTTTAAGCTTGCATCAATATAAGATAGTTTATGTCAATGTGTTCAATTATAAACAATAACTTATTCAAATATGTTTTTTATACAGCCACATCGAGTACGATCCGGTAAGAAAACATGTTTTTTTCTTTACATAGCATGTATTTCCTCATCATGTTATAGAGGTGCAGATGAACAGATTATGGTACTTAAGGATACTTTTAGGATGCATGTTAGAAAAGGCAATTCATCTGGGCCCTGTCGTACAACAAAACAATTTCTTATAGCTCCATGATGATGCACTGATCCTTAGCTATGCTGACCTCCTTGTGCTCAGACATCCCCTGGAATTACTTGGTCTTCCATTAAAAAACTTGAGTAAACCACGTGAAGTTGTGTAGGTTTTTTGGGCCCTCTATAGTTTCTAGGCTCTGCACTGGGAAAGTAGACGCAGGACTTCTGTTGGCAGGTGGCCAATTGGCAAAAGCAGAGTAATCAGGTTGTGCCAGCATTTGCAATTTACTGTTTCCTTCCAGATGGGCCTTTGAAGCGAGAGGCCTTTTGTACAATGGCAAGTGTGTCAATTCGATTATCTGAGTGGTATTGAAGTTTGGGGTCCCAACTCTAGGAAATGTTGTGAATAAAAGGAATAATACAGATGCCAAATAGCCATTTCCTGTTGCCACTGGCCGAGAAGGGGATTCCAGGTCATTACAAGGAGTGCCATGAACAGAAGTGAACTGTTGGCTTTTTATTACATTATCCTGCTTGGCTCCAAAGAGCTTTTGTCCATTGAAAACAAGGGTCAACATGATTACATTTGTAGAAACAATCCAATTGAACTTCCCCATTACTTCCCAGTATTCTACACTCTAATGGCCGGCAGTTTGGATTGCTGTTAATTAAAGTCTAAAGTCCCTGCCTCATCTTTGACTCCAGTTTCCTGATGTGGAGCCCCTGACCCAGAACAAGCCTTGCTTCAAGAAAAGGAAACTATCTTGGGGCCAGGTAAAGGGTAGCAGACAATGTAACAACAATGCAACATTACTGACATATTCCTTCCAACTTTGGAAGAGACATGCATACCCTCACTATGGCCACATTCCTACTACAAGGCTCCTATTCATACTTATACTCCTACTCAAATAATATTAATAATAATAATAATAATAATAAATACCCTGATTTTTTGTACAGGTAATAGCCCCCTATACCAGGCAGCGAAATATCAATGAAAACTGGTCTGCAATAGTAGGGTCTGCTTCTCAACAAGCTTTTGACCTGTGCAGCGCATGACCTCGTGCTAGCTGATCCAGTCCCTGGCATTTTTGGGGTATATGCAGGTACCTCTGGGCTTTCAGAACACAAACATAGGCAGCTATCTCCCATTAATTCCGAGGTTCACAAATTACCTGTTTCTTTGGGCACTACACCCTGGCATGTGTGTATGTGGAAGGGCTGAAATGAGGAAAAAGTAAATGGAACAAATGAAGTCAGTCCATGTATGAGAACACCAGCACTGGTTCCAGGGAATACTTAAGAAATCACTGGCCAAAACGCCTCACTTTGGGAGTTGCTGTCACTTGGAACTTGCACTGAGAGGAGGCCGTATCTTTGGAGGACGCCGCTTAAGCCTACCCGGACTTACTTGCCTGACGCTGCACTTCGCCGAACCCGCTTCGCGGGTGCCGCTTCGTGCCGCTGGACCTTGGGGGGTGCATTGTTGGCCGCGAGAAGGGGGAGCAGGCTGTCTAGACGCCGCAGGGACTCAGTTGTTCAGGAATCCCTGCGAAACCTATCCCACCTGGTCCGCAGCTATTGCTCGGCCCCGCCCACCGGCCGCCACAAGGCCTATATAGCCCACTTGCTCACGCTGCGCGGGAGCGCGCCGGGCTAAGCCCGGGCAAAGGGCGGGCCCTCTTAGGCCCTCAGAGGCCTGATGAGGCTGGACTGGGCCAGGGATCTTGATCTCTTCCCCTACGTCGGTCACCAGATCTGTAAGCATATTTCTGTATCTATTGATTTGTCTGTAATCCATTTTCGGAACCCTCACTACCGACCAGCTGCCATTCTATAGTGAATCCAGCTTGGGGACTTTGTTTGTTGCACCTGTTGCTTACTTTTAATTTTAGCAAAGAGAAATGTCTACTCGTGAAACTAGAAGCAAGGCTGTGGCGGGTGGTTTAAAGTTGACGGGCACACTGTATGATTTTATTATACGTACTAAATCATTAATTGATCAGGGAATTGTACTGATGGAAAGAAGGGTCTCTCAAGACCTCGCATTAGCTAAAAGGTCATCTTTGGGCCATATTGCCTCTGCACGCACCCCTGATAAGTCCAAAACAATATCTAATCCTTTGCGGATTCATGTTGAAGTCCATAATACCCCTAGTGCTGTACCAGCTCTTCATGACCTGTCCTCCCTTGATCCCCAGGCTCCGGACTCTTCGGAAACTATTCCGGTAGTCACACTAGTTGATACCCAAGCTGAGGACAGTAATAACCACACAAGGGGAAGACGGGAGGGTGCAATTCCCAAACGCAAGCGCACTAACAACAACATCTCTGGAGCTAGGAAAGTTAATCTAGCTAAGGCAGGGAGCATCAGTGACAAGGGTAGCACAGTGGTGATGAGAGAATCTAATGGCCAAAAGACCGGGACTGAAGAGGTCGGATCTCAAACCCTATCACTACACTTGAGCATCGTAGATGATACCATTCTAGATAATACCTTAGCTGACATATTTTCTGACAGTACCTCAGCCGATAGTTCAGCTGATAGTACAGGAGCAAAAGAACAAAGGGAATATCCATTTGTATCCACCTTGATGAAACATATTAAAAGCCTACTCACTCCCCTAGAAATAAGGCTTCATAGTATAGAAAAACAGCTTCATAATTTGCATAAGAATATTAGATCCCAGAATATTAATCACGTTAAAAGAGCAAATCATGTAACTGTACCAGTTAGCAAACTCCAGCCTTCGAATACATGTCCAACAGTGGTAAATATTACAACACCTAAGACCCCCCCTACCGAACCCCCCTAACTCAAAAGGTAAGAATGTATGTGCTAAACTCTGTGTACCAAACGAGCCCACCAATAAAAAATCAGTTGGTCTCAATACTCCCGCCCCAAACCCTGATATATCCCAACAAGAAAAGACCCGGAAGCGTCGAAATATCAATCTTCCGCCAGATGCCTGTTAAAAGAGCAAATCATGTAACTGTACCAGTTAGCAAACTCCAGCCTTCGAATACATGTCCAACAGTGGTAAATAATACAACACCTAAGACCCCCCTACCAAACCCCCCTAACTCAAAAGGCAAGAATGTATGTGCTAAACTCTGTGTACCAAACGAGCCCACCAATAAAAAATCAGTTGGTCTCAATACTCCCGCCCCAAGCCCTGATATATCCCAACAAGAAAAGACCCGGAAGCGTCGAAATATCAATCTTCCGCCAGATGCCTGTCCCTATGTGGTCGTTTTGACAGGGGTCCCGGAACTGGTTCCCCCAACTACAGAACCCTTCTGGGCACTCAAAAATAAGGTATCCCACTGGTTAAACAACAATCATCCCCTACCACCAAATATATCCAGTAACATCCTAATGATCGAGAGAGTCCCTTGGGTGGGATATAATAGAAAAAGACCACAGGGGGACTGTGTAGTTATAACCTTCGAGGACCCCCGAACGGTGGAGCATATCTGCTCGAGGGCCTCCAGAAATAACGGAACTACGGTCGTGGCTAGACCCCTATCTTATTTCTATACGCCCGTGGAGCAACCAGACAATGGATGGAGTTGGACCAGGGATATCAACTACGCTAGGGGAGGGAGGAGGCGCGAGGTGCACAGGGACTTGAACCTCTATAGCTGCGGAGGGGGGGAGATGATGGCAGGAATCTAATACAACAAAGAGGTGGGAGGATCAATCAAGGTGGCAATCAGCGCAGTGCAGAATGGTTAGGTCCTCCGCTTATTCCACCCTTTATCCCCTGCTACAACCGGTATAGTGAATTGGATGCCGTTGACTGACTCCAGATAGACGTGGAGGCCTCTCAGGTTTCCCCTGTCCCATCTGTTGTATTTGACACTATTGATAGAAGCCGATTTAGGTCTCCAGAATACTGTGACAGTAAACCTTTAACTTTGCCCTCCTCATTATACGGGGATAATTATTCTAACGCCCCGAGTTTAAATCATTCCATGTGCTTGATGACCGCTGAGGACCACTCTGCCCTGGTAGGAGATGGAAATACTGAACATATGAAGCCCATAGTACCTGAAAAACCCTGTTATTCATTTTTGACCGACAGTAGTGGTAAAGATCCTGCTTTTTTACACACTGACGGCCAAAACGGTTTCCTGAATATTATCTCATGGAATATAGCGGGTCTGGGCAAAAAAATCATGCTTCCTGACTGGAATAATTTAATTGAAAAATATGACCTGTGCATTTTCCAAGAAACTTGGCGCCTTGAGCCAATGTACAAGTCTGGTTATTCCTCCTTCTATGTCCCAGCCATTTCCTCTGGACGGGGTCGCCCATCTGGCGGTCTGCTAATTTGGGTCAAAATCTCACTAAACTGCAAAACTACCCACCATCATTGTACGTCATCAGACATGATGAGGCTAACGATCCGGGTTCCCCAGGCCACAGTGACTCTGGAGCTTTATAACATTTATGCTAGAGGTTTGCAAGGGGGGGCTAAATCCCCGACTATCTCCTTGCTTGCTGATACACTCCTCACTTGCCCTCCAGATTCTCTGCCCATAATTGCGGGCGATTTTAATTGTGCCTTTGAACCGCTGGCGGTGGATGGTGCTTGAGGCTTCTCTGACGAGGACGCCAGGTGGGGAATTCCGCAATTGACGACTGTGCCAATTAAAAAATGGACACCGGTCGTCATCCAAATGAATGCCTTGGTAATGGAGCATGCCCTGGTAGCCGTGAACGGGCGCACGCCATCAGATTTTGAGGGTGCCTGTACCTATAACAGGATCACTTGCCCCAGCAGAATAGACTACATTTTGGTGGATAGGAGACTGTGGAGACATGTGAGTGACAAGATTGTCACCCCATCTATCCATAGTGACCACAATCCCCTATCCCTTAGTCTGCGGAACCTCATAAGCGAGGGGAAGCCTTTCTCCAGTAATAGATCGAGGCTGGTGACCAGAGAAATTGTACCTTCTAACTGCAGAAGATTCATCAAATGGCAAAATGTTGTCATCAATGAACAAAAGAATAGCGCTCTGGGGGAGATTGTAAGAACACAGACGGAGAAGCTCTCTGCAATCTCCACTAATGATTTAGGCTCTGCCCAGGCTGATGTGGTTTATGCAGAGACAATTGACAGGATGGCCGCTCTCTTTCTTGGGCCAACTCAATCTAAGAACAGGAAACTTACAGCCAAGTGGTACAACCAAGATTGTAGGGGGGCTAAATCTAAACTGATATGTGCCATCCAGACCAGAGATTCAGCCGAGGTCCGCTTAGCACGAGCTGAGTATAGGCGAGCATTATTGGTGGCAAAGAGGGCCTGGGATGACTCGCACTGGGAGGAGCTGAAGCTGGCTAGTCAGTCCAAAAATGGCCAGCAGTTCTGGGCCTTAGTAAGAAGAGCAAATGGTGGTGGCACTGAACCTTTACCCAATCATATTACTGATGGGGAATGGTTTGACCACTTCAGGAGGCTCTATGAAGGGTCAGGGGCTCCTGAAAACAGTGAGCAGTCTGCATATTGCACTACCCCCTGACTGCCACTGCGAACCCCATTGATCCCATAGGGCAAAGAGAGGTTGAGTTAGCCATCAACAAAATTGTACAAGGGAAGGCGCCAGGCCAGGATGGCATTCCTGGCAATTTGTTTCGTGCTAGTACCAAGCAGTGGGCCAAGTTTTTTTCCCTTTTGATCAATGCCCTTCTCCATGGGTCCCCAGTTCCGAGTTCTTGGAAGAGGGCCGAGGTGATTCCAATTTATAAGAAGGGACAAAGGGGTGACCCTGCCAACTATCGACCAATTAGCCTCATTGATGCTGGACAGAAGGTAGTTGGCAGGGTCCTCTTCGAAAGGATCCTCTCCTGGGCGGAGGAGAATAACATCATCTCCCAATTCCAGGCAGGCTTTAGGTCATGTACAAGCACTGTTGACCAAGCATTTAGGCTGATGCTACTCCATTGGAAGACAGTATCCATTGGCAAGGGTGGTTTGTACTTGGCCTTTATTGACCTGAAAACCTCATTCGACCTGGTTCCCCGAGAGGGGCTGTGAGCGGTTTTGCAGGAGATGGGGTTCCCTTGCCCATTTTGAACTTGTTGGCCCGCATGCACGACGGAACGTATGCATGCATTCGGTGGGGTACGCAGGAGCAGAAAACTGCCAAAATCCCGGTAAATAGAGGTGTCCATCAAGGATGCGTCCTGGCGCCAACCCTTTTTTCTCTATTTGTAAACGGGGTTGTTTCTTTTCTATCGAATATCGATGCTGATGCCCCTAGTCTGGCCGGTGTTAAAGTCCCTGCTCTGCTTTTTGCGGACAACACGTTACTGGTCTCTAAAACGCCCATGGGGCTCCAAAAGCTTTTGGATCGGTTCTGTGTTTTTTGCAACTCTAGGGGCTTGGTCATTAATATCTCGAAAACCAAGCTCCTCTACTTTAACCCTAGTAGGAAAGCCAATCGTACGCTCATACTTAATGAGGAGCCACTAGAACGCGTCAAAACGTTTGACTATCTAGGGATTAGGATATTGGACCAACTAAATTGGAATCCACATATTGAGAAAATGGCCCTAAACCACAAACGTGTCATGGGTGTTATTGGTAGGGAGCACAGAGCCTCATTGTCCAGACCCATAGCTCCTGCACTGGAGATATATTCCACTAAAGCCATATATAGTGCACTCTATGGAGCGGAGCTCTGGGGTTTCAATAATGTTGACTCCCTTGTCATGGCCGAAAATAAGTTCTTTAGGGAGCTTCTGTCTTTACCTAGGGGCACCCCGAACAAACCCCTTCAATATGATCTTGGTCGCAGATCCATTAAAGATCTTATCATCTTGCGACCGCTTCTCTATTGGGCTCGCCTGTGGCGTACACCAGAGTTAGCTAGCTACGCAGATGGCCTTAGGGAAGTTATGAATATGCAGGGGTCGCATACAATTGTTTGGCTAACAAAGGTAAAGAAGTTGCTAATGGCTATTGGTTTTAATGTCACGTGGGAGACCGGTGCATCGGTTTCTAAACTGGAGGTAAAGCGAGCCTATTGGTCGTGGGTTAATGCCCAAGAATCTAGAGCTGCTAACTTGGGTAGACTCACAGACGAGTTTCGTCTCCACAAGTCAGTACAATCCTTTGAACCTTATATGGATTTCATTAGAAAACCCAAAGACAGGGCTCTATACATCCAGTTTAGATTGGGAACTTTACCGGTACGGGATCGTACTTCCAAGCGGAAACCTCCCAATCAAACATCTGCCATCTGCCCGTCTTGTAATGATGCACTCAAAACCATTTCGCACCTTTTTTGTGTGTGTAGTGCCTACAATAAACCAAGATCAAAATGGCTAAAACCTGTCTGTCGGCAGCTCGAAACTAGGAGCCATGTCTTTGCCCTAAGAATCCTTCAGACAGATCCTAGCACTACACTGGCTTGTGGGGTAGCCAAATTTCTTTGCTGGGCATGGGTGGTTAGATTTAAAGTGTTAAGATAAAAATTTTACAAGGCTGTTGTCTTTTTTAAATTATGATCAAAGCTGTCAAATGGTTTAATGTCTTTTTTATTCCTGTTTTTTAACTATTTATGATTGGTTCTTAAGAAATATGTACTGTATTTTAACTGTGTTGTGCTTTTATGATATTTTTATATCGAAATAAAGCTTTGGACTATCGCCTCACTTTAAAGTCCTTTATCTTTCTTTTTTTTATTTTCTTTTTATTTATTTTATTGAGAATTCCTGGTACAAAACACTAGTAAAATTCATTATTCATTTCAACATTATCTTGAAAAGTGATAAAACCCTGATCAAGTATAAATAAATGCAGAGCACAAAACCAATACTTAAAAGAAGAAAAAAAAACACATATATGCAAGATACATTTGACATAACAGCAGAGAGGAAACACAACATGATTCCTAAGTTACTACTAGAATAAAACCAACATTTCATTTTATAATCTAGAGTCCCTCCATCTTTTGAGCGGTGCCCAAATATTCAAACCCATATCCCGAGTTTTCCTGCCCTTATGTTTATACAGACAGGATTCAATATTGTGCATCCCCAAAAGTCTGGCGAGCCACATCTGAAAGGAGGGGAGTGTGATGTCCTTCCAACTGGCAGATATAAGAATCCGGACCACCGCAACAGAAATAAAGACCAGAGCTTCCTCGTCTTTTTTCAACCCCAATTTACAACTAGTACCTAATAACATCAGGGTAGGGGATAGATTAATCTTGACATCTAGCAGCCCCTCCGCAAATTTCTCAATTTCCCCGTGAATTATATTTAGTTTCTCGCAATAATAGAACATATGCAATACATTTGCGGGACCATCATTGCACCTAGGGCATCTATCATCTTCCCTTATACCCCACTCAAGCATCTAAAAATATAGATTAAAGAGTGTTTTATAAGGCTGTGCCCGCACGATGGAGGAACGAAAAACTTTATTATTTAAAAGTAGGGCTTTATCAAGATCGACATCTGGGTCTCCTAAGTTTGCGGCCCAGGAGTCCTCCGTTTTCTCCAAGTCGCCCTGAGTGCCTATCAGCAGAAAATTATATACCATTTTGATCTTTTTACCACCCATTAATAGGTAGTCCAACATCATGTTGCCAGTACCTAAGGAGATGCGGGGTCTTATGGCCAGCATTGTTTGGGATATCTGTGCAAATTTAAACCATTGGTTGGGGGGATACCTTACTTCTGCTGAATAGCTTCAAACCCCATAAAGAGTCCCCTTCCATAACAGCCCCTAGTGTCTTAACTCCCTGCTCCTCCCAAAACCGACAATTCCTATCCTTATTAAGCTGTGGGAATAGGCTAGAATTCCATAATGGCAGGTAGGGATTCATTTTAGGGATTGCCAGTGTCTTTTGCAAAAGTTTCCAGACCCCCAGGCCCCTTCAAGAACCTTATAAGGAGTCTTCCTGTAATAACGGCGCTCTACTTTCCGCAATAGTAGTCCCAAAGCCTCACTCCCTAGTAACAGTTCCTATATACAAGGTAGGTCCTGGTTACCCCAAGATTTATCAACCATGTTAGTAGCTGGTTCAAAAAGCATGGTCATCTGGGTCAGAAGGCAAGTCCAATGATAAAACCTCAGATTTGGCAATGCAAGCCCTTTCCCATGGAAGAGACATATATTTCATTGAACGTCTGACTTTACCATACTGCCAGATAAACCTAATAAAAATTGATTCTACTGATTTTATCACCCCCTCGTCTATGAGAAGTGGTATAGAATGAAAAAGATACAAAACCTTAGGAAACATAGTCATTTTTAAAACATTCACCCTGCCTATCAGGGATAGATGCAACACATCAATTCTTTTCAACTCTGCTGCTATTGATTTTATGAGTGGATTAAAATTGTCTTCAATAATTTGATCTACTGAAGCATTCACCCTAACCCCTAGGTATACTGCGGAATCCACGTATCTTGTGTCTACTTTGATGATATTTTTAGTGCAGATTATTTGGGTTTTGCCCTCATTCAATAAATACCCCGACTGGCTGACATACTCTTTCGCTAATCCAGTCAGAATTGACGGTGCGTGCTCAGGATCTGGAGTTTTTATCGCCAGATCATCGGCATATGCCATTAATTTATTTTCAAAACCATTGAGCACTACTAGCATGATCTGCGCCCAGCCGAGAATCCTCCGTATAAAAGGATCAATATATAATGAAAAAAGTATCGGTGTACAGGGACACCCTTGGCGTGTCCCACTCTTGATTAAAATTTTTCCGAGCTTTCCCCCATTAATTGGACCCTATTCAAGGGGTCTTGATACATAGCCATAAGAGCGCCCATAATTTTGGGGCCAAAGCCTCTGCCTGCCAATATACCCCACAGATATTTCCATGCCACACGGTCAAAGGCTTTTTCGGCATCGAGGAGGATCATGGCCATCCGCCCCTCCCTCCCCCCCCGAGGCAACATGGGCATCAAACAGTGTAATTGCACGCCTAATGTGGTCAGTCGTGCCGCGTCCTGGGACAAACCCATGCTGCCACGGGGAGACCAAACTGCCAATGACCCCCCCAACCTCTTAGCCCAGACCTTTGAATACAACTTTACATCCGCATTAATGAGAGATATCGGTCGATATGACCGGGGGCTCTCCTTTGGTTTCCCCTTTTTATGGAACACTATTATGCTGGTTACTTTCCAGGAATCTGGTATTATTCCAGAGCACAATATCCCATTAAATAGATCCAATAATAATGGGGCAATCTCTTTCTGAATGCACTTCCCCTTACCTGCCACTAGATACTATCGTATCAGCCTCCTCATTATATAAGGTTTGGTAAAAAAAATTAAAAACACGCAGGACGTCTATAGGTTCTGTATAATTCCTTCCACCCTCCTGTATATTGGAGATTACATTCTTAACATTATCTTGTCTTATTCGTAGGGCCAGTGCTCTACCCGCCTGCTCCCCTGTTTCATAGAGCTTACCCCTTGAAACTTGATACTCACTAGTTACTTTCTGAGTTACCAGATTCTGGAGTTCTGCTTTTATATCTACCAGCCTCTGTTGGCTCTCAACGCCTTTCTTTCCTTGTCCGATATCTCTGACGTGCTGTTCTTCTGCTTCCACTAACTGCCGTGTTAATCTCTCACACTCACTCCTATCCTCCTTCCTAATCCTTGTGGAGAAGCTAATTGTTTCCCCTCTGAGGGCAGCTTTGAATGTGTCCCATACGTTATTCCTCAATGCACTATAGCGGTTTGCATCTAAATACTCCCCCGTCCATTTTTTAAGATGTAACATCCATCTTGACTGTTTCCTAACAAATACATCCAGATCATAGCACATTATCATTGGGCTGTGGTCCGATATTACTTTCGGAAGTTTTCTGATGCTCACCTTTTTTAGTTCTGATGAGGATATTAAAAAATAGTCTAATTTGGTATACTTCCGGAAGGGATTTGAAAAATATGTAAAACCCGGATTGTTGGGCTCCTTATCCACCCAGACATCAACCAACCCATGTGAGTTCATGAGAGAGCTAAGTGCCCGGAATACCCGGGGCTTTCGACCTACATAAGGGAACTTACTTAGCAAATCAGAAGATATAGTTAGGTCTCCACACACTATGATTGGAGTAGGCCAACTGACCAATTCCCCTTCCAAAAAGTCAAACATCTCTGGATCATCCTGGTTAGACCCGTAGATCACCCACATTGTGCATCAACAACCGCCCATCTCCCTAAGCTATCTACCTTATAACGCTTGACTCCCCCAAGGATGGTTTGGCTAAAATTGCTACACCCCTGACTGTGGAGGTTTGCGTGGAGCAGGCCAGCATCTCAAAACCTCTCATATTTAACAAGTGTTTCTTTGCCCAGGGTAGATGGGTCTCCTGGATACAAAGCACGTCAATACCATTAGTATTAACAAAGTGGGCTAGCCTTTGCCTCTTCCTCCAGTCATTTAGACCCCCAATGTTAATTGTGTATATTTTAATGTTCACCATACTGTCGTTTTAAATTGAGACCTTCTATCTGTTGAATCTAATCATCATATATACCTTGACCGGGCCCTATCACAAAACAATCCCAAACTATGAAGCACCAGGGTTTCTAATTTTCCCCATTTTTCACCCCTGCTCTCTTCCACGCCCTCCTCCAACCCCCTCCAAATCCCAAACCCCCTCCCCTCCCGTCCTACACACACCACCCTTGTGAAGCGCTCAGACCTTAGTCTGTGCATATGATGTGTACAGCATAAACGGACTGATCATTACAACGTGAGCCTAAAAAAGAAAAGAGTTTAGAACACACAAGACCCCATGCTTTCCTGACTAATAAATCAAACCAAACAGCACACCGGTGCAGATAATCACGTGGGCAGCCAATTTTCGCAGTCATTATACCAGTATAGGTTCATTAAGTTCGATAACGCCACCCATACATACGGTTAGTCCTTAACTAGAACCCTTTCAGCACCATCATAATTACACTCTATGGCTACCGACAGTATCTAGGTATTCTTTAGCTTTAATTTCCGAAGAAAAGTATTTTATCTGGCCGTCATGAATCACTTTAAGCTGTTCTGGGTTGATCAGATACACTTGGGTATTTTTCTCCTGGAATGGTTTGATTAAAAGTCTCAACCTCCACCGTCGTTCAACCGTTGCATGGCAATAGTCCGGTCGGATGAAAAAAGAGACCCCCCACTTGATCTCCTTGACTCAGGTCTTGCTTTCTCCGCGATCGCCTGACGTAGAAGAAAGTTCCCCAGGAATATCAGGACTGCACATGGTTTATCCTTGGCCCTTGATGCTCTGGCTTTAAACAGGGTACAGTGGGCCCTTTGTATTTCGGCGGCCCAGTTCAACTCCAACAACTCCGGGAAGGCTTAAATAATTCCATGATATAGGCCCTAGTATCAGACCCTTCTGCCCCCTCCAGGATCCCCAGCACCCTAAGATTGTTTTTCCTCTGTCTGTTCTCAAAATCTTCCAGTTTCCACTGGAGATCCTTGATTTGTGAATTTTGAGACTCTACTTGGGCAGATGCAGCGGTTGTTTCTGATTCTGTTGCGACAATCCTTTCCTCTAGGTTCGAAACCCTATCTCCCACAGTAGCACAGGCTTTAGATAGCTTTCTTACGACCCCCTGCATCTTCCTCATTGCTGACTGGGCCTTTCGGCTATCTTGTCGCGTCTCCTCCCTGTGTGAAAGGATAGCCTGGTGAATTATTTCCAACATAGGAGGGGAAGTTGCCCCCGTTTCCATAGAAGGTATATCCGTAGATGGAGAGGTGAGTGGGGTAGTAGAAGAATAGTCCCATTTTAGGTCCTTTCCTCCTCTGCCATGTGTCCCTGGCTGACTATTGGATCTCAAAGTAGTCGCTGGGGCATCTGGTTCACTATCCTCGGAATCTGTATCAAGATTGCTATCCCCTCGCGACGAACACCTGTCATCCTCAGACCACTCAGTCCCCTCTGAGGCGGAAAAAAAGCAGTCACTGGGGGCCTTATCAAACTCCACACCCTCTTTATCTTGATCACCGGGTAATTCAACTGCCAAGCTCTTGGCCCCCCCTTCCGCAACCCCATTCTGGAGCCCTTCTTCGTCTTCCAGAATTTCTGTTACAGTCTGCAGTGCAGGCATATTTTCTGCCCCTTTACCTAGCTCCCCCACGCTGACTGAATTCTCTTCCCCCTCAGGGCTTTGTCCTAATGAAATTTCTGGGGGCTCCTGTACAGCCTTCTGGCATAGTGGTTTGTTTGTTTCAATTAGATAATTTACCACAATTTGGGGAAGAGTCTGGGCTTCGACCGTTCTCACCTCAACAATTGGAGTCTTACTCACTGCCTTCCGTGAAGAGGGAGCCTTCATAGACATCTCCGCTTTAACCACCTCTGGCTCTGCCTGGGGGGCTTTGCTACGAATCAGCAATTCCGCTATTGTTGGACCAGCTGGCCCGTTCTTACTTGCCGCCCCAACCCTACCTCTCCTCGGCGGGGTCGGGGTCGGCGGTTGCCTTTGCCGATCTTCACCCTGCGTTTTTTCTGCTGCCGCAGCTCCTGTTTTGCTTGGGCTGGTAGCTGCCTCTGCTTGCTTTCGAGCTGCCGCCGCTGCCTTTGTCTCTGTATTCGCTGTTTTTGGAGCCATTCCTTGGTCTTGGTCTTCCACCTGCTGAGCCCACAGGTGCAACAAATACCTGCGAACAGAGAGCTCCAGGTATCGCCATCCGGATCCGACCACGGCTGCCCAAAATGAAAGGTGTCTCCTCCGGCGTCCCAGCATATGTTAATCTGGGTAAGTCTTTACGTTCCCACTAGCTTGAGCAAACCCATTTGAATCTTTTTTTTGAATAGTTGTACGATTTCTGATGCCGCTGGTGTTCGGTGTTTTCTCCTTTATTGAGGTCTCGGCATTCCCTTAATCCGACCAGTCTGTCCGTGCTGTAGCCGACCTCTCTAACGGTCGCCATCTTGCCTCCTGACCTACCAAAAGTCCTTTATCTTTCATTGTACCATTATTTTACATTATCTTTATTAAGAATATTAAGTATGGCACTAGATTTAGCAAAACGATTTTTGGACCTGGTCAATGAAAACATTTTTCAATGGAAATGATTTTTGGCCACCGTGAAATGTGATGTTTTCCATGTTAAGGGACAGCCTTGTTTGTTTTCTATACTGTGTAAACAAATTGTTGTTATGTTTCTTGATACTCCGAAAATCTCACTATTATAGTTCATTTATCTGTCAATTTTTGGAATCAGTTAAAAATCCAGTTTTAGGCTCTAAAATAACAAGCATTTACAATGCAACGGTCTCGCCTTTGCAAAAGTTAGAGTTATTGGCATTGTAAATGACAAAATTTTTATTTATGTGTTGGTTTTGAAAACAGATAAATAAATGGCATTGTCATTTACAATGCCAATAGCTTAATCTCTCACAAATGCGAGACCTATTGCATTTGCACCCACACACACACACACACACACAGAGCCACAAACACAGAGCCACACACACAGAGCCACACACACAGAGCCACAAACACAGAGCCACACACACAGAGCCACACACACAGAGCCACACACACAGAGCCACACATGCCGGAAGTTGCACAGCTGGGGCCTGACAAAGAGACACACAGAGAGGAAGTCCCCTCGATAATTTTGAAATACAAATCAACGTGCAGTCAAAACACTCTATTCTCAAAAGCAATTCAAACGTCGCACAAACTACAGCCACAGTGCTGGGGAAGTTATGTGAAAGAGTAAATTATCCACACCAATAAACGTCTCCAAGGCCTCCAAGCAAGGGATGTGAAGCTCCATCCCGCATGCACTCAGTGCACACAACCCCACACTCCGAATACACACAACCCCACACCCCGCATACTATCAGTGCACTGATCCCCACAACCCGCATACACACTGTGCACACAGCCTCACATTCTGCATACACAGTGCACAGAACCCCACATACTCACAGTGCACTGAAGACCCCACCGTGCTTACATACTGCACAGAACCACACACCCGCATACTCACAGTGCACTGAAGCCCACACCGTGCTTACACACTGCACAGAACCACACACCCCGCATACTCTCAGTGCATTGAACCCCACACCCTGCATACACACTGTGCACAGAACCACACACCCTGCATACTCACAGTGCACTGAAGCCCACACCTAGGAATGGAACATGCCGCCACGGAGTCACACGAGGACTCGGAAGCTTTTTTTGGGCACCGTTGGGGCAGCCCGCTGCCATCCGGGGCCGCCCTACACTGAAAAGAGCCCTGCCCCAGCCCTAACTCACCGGGCTGCTCCATGCACTGGGCGGGGGAAGATCTGTGGCCTACGCGGCGAGGCAGGCACTGGCAATGTGCCTCGGGCCCCTCCGCGTCTCTGCAACTCTCGGTGGTGCCTGCGGGGCTCTCACTCCTCAGGAGAGCCCCGCCTTCGCAGCGCCAGACCTCACAATGCGCCGGCCTTCACCCGGTCCCCATCTCGGGACCGGGACTTTGAAAATGCAGCCCGCAAGGCTCCAGGCGCATTCTTCCTGCGGGGCTCCCCCATCATCATGGGAGCCCCGCAACTCCCTTGCTGCTTCCGGCGGCGGTTAATAATCTCCGGTCTCCCTCCATCCCTCCGGGGCTCACCCATCATCATGGGAGCCCCGCAACTCCAATGCTGCTTCCGGTGGCGGGGGGAATCTCCGGTCTCCCTCCATCGCATGGGAGACCGGCAACGTCTCAATGGCTACCCCCAAGCAGGGGGAAGCGGAAGTTGCCTCCTTCAGGCCCCGCCTCAGCGAGTTGGTCCCCATCCCGGGCACGGGGTAGGCACAATACATGTTGCTGCCGGAAAGGGTGCCTTGGGCTGGTAAACTGCACCGCCTCTCACCAAGGCACACATCCACCTGCCGGACCGCAATCATCCCACCCGCCCCAGCTGCATGAAATAAAACATGGCGGCCGCAAACATCCGGAAAAAAAAAAAGTAAACACCCAAATGTTCATGACGGCAAAAAAGGGGCGGAGAGCGAAAAAATCGCCGGAACGCCCACAAATCTGCTCGGACAATGACTGACGCCTCTCTGTTCCAATGGCTAGCCTCCATTTATGGAGCTAGCCAATGGAACAGAGAGGCGGGTTAAAGCCCCATAGTGAAGCTCAAAAGATTTCGCCTGCGCGAACACTAGTGCGCAGTGGACGCCTGGCGAAACATAAAAAACTGATCCTTCTGCTGAGCCAGGTTGCCTTAAGACAATTGAGTTCACAGTGTTACTCTCTTAATTTTTTTCCACTATAGTGTTCTGCTCTCTTAAATAGGACATGAATGCATTGTGCTATGCCAATTGTTTCATGAAGGCATGAAATGTTCATTGGGGACAGTGTACTACACAAACTGTATACCGCAAAAGCTCACCAATTCCACTAAGCATAAACCAAACATTTGATAATCAGATATTACAGCCTTTGGTCACACAATAAATAATAGTGAGTTCTTGCCTCTTGTTACTGCTTTACACATTGGAGTATAACACTGAAAAGAGCTATTCAAAAAAATTATAAAAATCAAAGTCACCCTTCTGCTCCTACATGTCATATATTTGTAGACAAATATGAAATATATTGGTGATCTTATTTGTTCCCTTCTATTTTTCATCAAGCTCTCATTCTTATTTTATAGGCCTTCACCTTTTCCTCACTTTTCTGGCAATCTTCACTTCCATCCTCCCATTTCTTCTCATCCTGTCCATGCTTCTCCTTCCCTGAATATCCCTACTGCGGAGCAGATTTACAATTACTGGCGCATCCCTGCAAATTAGCAGGGATGCACCAGTAATTGTGCGCAGCAGCTCCGCCACCCATGATGCGCCGCATTTACAATGCGGCGCACCATGTAGCCAAAATGGCACAGATGCGTCACGCATCTGTGCCGTAAAAGCGGCGCATTGCTGGAGTTGCATCGCAAGCGCAACGCAGCTCCAGCAATGCTCTGGAGGGGCCTATTCTTTCAATGCTGCCTCAAGCCTGACGCCTGCTTCAAGCAGGCGCAGGGTTTTGACGCAGCATTGGCCTAAAAGTGACTGAGTGAAATCTTTTAGATTTCACTCAGCTACTTTTAGGAGGCGTTCCTGCGCAGGAACGCCTCCCTATGGCGCAGGGCTTCACAACGTGACGCATCTCCCAGACAGGAACGTCACTTTTAGTGACGTTGCCCTGGCGATAGGGACTTGGCCCTATTCACAAGGCAGAGTTAAGCCACTTAACATGGCTTAACACCGCCTTGTGAATAAGGCACCCTTTCACGCTATTCTTACCATGAAAGGGACGGGAAATAGGTGTTGTGGTGGGCATTCCAGCACAACACCCATTGATCCTGACGCTGCCCCATATTGAGGTGCGTAAATATGGGGCAGTGCCAAAATTAAGACCAGGCAAAACCTGGTCTTACTGTGGCAAAAGCAGGAGAAATGCTTTATTTTTCCTCGTTTTTGCTGTTTCTATGTGTCATGAAAGGCAGCACACAAAGAAACGGCAAAACGCCATTGATTGTTTATGTGCAGGAAGGTGTCCCTTCCTGCACATAAACAATCATAATAAAATAAAATGACGAGTTGCTACTTCTATGTGTGCTGACAAAGCCCACAGAACTAATGACAAATGAAACGCAGCCGTAAGTATTTATTCAGAGTATAATCAATAATCTCCCTTCACCATATCCGTTGGTGCTCAGGCTGAAGAAGGTGAGCGAGAAAGTATAATAAGTAAATATGAATGAAAGGGAAGGAGTTTTCCAGAAGAGAGGGAGAGAAGAACAGATGACCTCTCTGTCCTCCCTCTTAAATTATACTGCGCACTCCCACAATAAAGTATATGTGACGATTCTGAGTTTCATTTACGTGAAGTGGCGCATCGCTGCGTGAAAGCAGCGATGCGCCACTTCTCAGTGCGCCCTCCTTACGACACCAATGATGCGGCATATTTACAATCTGACACATCATGTCGCAAGGAAGGATAGATACGTCATTATAACTGACATATCTGTTAGCGCAAAAAGTGGCGCATTGCTGGAGTTGTGTCGGAAGCCTGGCGCAACTCCAGCAATGTTCCATTCAAATGGGGCAAGCCCCATATGAAAGGGCCTGCGTCACCTTGTTAGAAGTTGACCTGGCATATGCTGTCCACTATTCTAGTGGGCACCTTGCACCAATCCAAATGACCCTTATTGATGGTAGGTTTAAAGACAACATATATAGAAAGCGGTATACAACCTTTACAACGAAACTTTTACAACGAACTACCATTACAACGCAACTTTTACAACGCAAACTATTACAACGCATAGCGCTGGGGGCGCTCTAGGATAAGGAATAGGTTTAATTTACTATCCAACACCTTCCCTACTATCCACGGGGACTGGAGTTGGAATAGTAAATTAAACTATTCACTATCCAGCGCCCAAAAGCATTATGCGTTGTAATGGTATGCGTTGTAAAACTTACGATGTAAAGGTAGGCGTTGTAAAAGTATGCGTTGTAACGTCATACATCCATAGAAAGCTATCCTAGTGGTAGCTGTGGAGAGCAGCCTTCAGGCTAAGTCTTGAAGGAAAGTAAAGCAGCTTGTTTTACCAATCTATAATCTTGTGAATGACCAAATGAAAGGAGAACCACACCAGGTATATATATAAAATATATTTATTTAATCTAAACACATCCCTCTAGTGTCTTTATGAGGCTAGAGGCAAAAGTATATACAGTAAACTTATTTAGCACACAGCAAATTAGCACAATATATGATTAGCCCTAGGGGCATCACAAACCATATACTAAAGAAGTGGTATAAGAACCACGACAGACATAGAGACAAGGCCTAAGGCCTGTAGAACAGCTGGGGAAACCAGGAACCACCCAAGGTAGGGATGCAGGAGACCCACAGGGGACGCGTGCAGTGTCTAAACACAGCCGCAAATCACCATTGACTTCTATGGAGAAAGTTGCGATTAGAATTTTAAAGATAAGGGACACTTAGGAGTGGACTTGGAGCAAACCCCTTGGGAACTAGACAGTTCGGGAGTCAACACCCACGGGAGCACTAGAGTACTCAAGTTACCTCACCCAGGGAAGCCGGGTGCATAGGTGTCTTTTCGTGTCAGGTTTCGTCGTCGTTTTCTATGGCGAGCTGCGGAAAAGTGCTGCAGGCCTCCAAGTGGAAAGTGTCCAGATGGATCCACGGGTGGATCGGAGATCTGAAGAACCTGAAAGTAGAGGGGACAGAGTCTGGGTCACTAGCTAGTGACCAGGCAGGCGATGAGCATATGCCCACCGATGTCGGGTGCTTCCAGGTGAAGAAGGTGAAGGTTGACTCTTCAGCCACGAGGTCCAGGAGGCATCAACGACAACCAGGAGCTGGATTTGAGCTGTCCCACAAAGGATGTTGAGTGCTGCAGTGTTATCCGGATTGGACCCAACAAGCCTTGGCAACAGCAACACACGCAGAAAGCAAAGATTGGCTTCGGAGCAGACCAGCAAGATTTGAGGGACTCAGGGCACATCTGGAGCAACTAGGAAAGCCCCAAAACAAAAGAGTTACCTTCGTGGGGACCCACCAGTTGATGGACCAGGGATTGCGAAGGGGCCTCGAGCAGAAATGCTAGAAGTGGGACCACGGAACACTCGTGGAGTGTAGGCCCACAATCTTCGGTGCAGATGGTGCTCAGGGCTTGGACTACAAATAGCCCAATGCACAACTTCAGAAAAGTGTGTGAAATAGGTGCACTATCAAATGTGCACGGTGTCCAGGAGTTCCTGTCCCACATCTCTCGTGATGGCTGCGGGTCTCAGCTTTGCTGGGATCTCCTGTTGGCATCTGAGATGTCTGGAAGTCCATGTCCTGTGTCGCAAATCCTTCAGGATCCGGCCGGAGCCTTGGAAATGCAGACCGGCAAGATGCTTCTTCGGTGCCTGTTTGAACAGGGGAGTCACTCCTTGACCCCAAGGGAGATTCTTCCGTCTTCTAGTCGATATAGAATGTCGAAGTTCCAGGATATATGTTGCAGAGTTTCGTCCAGGTATAATCTAAAGTGTTAAGGACTGGGTTCCTATACTTATACTAAGTTTAGGGGTTGGACTAACTCTAGGATCCCACCTATGGGAGGACCTGGGGAGGGGGTGGTTATACCCCTTCCCCTTTGTCCAGTTTTGCACCAGAGCAGGGGCTGTGTGCCCCAGAAACTGGTTTGAACTGGGGTAAGCACAGGGACACCAAGTGTGCCCCAGGCACTGTCTGAAAAGAATTCACTGAATGCACCCACCCTGCCCAAATACACTAAAGGCAGTCTAGGGAGGTGGTTACACCCCCCTGTGAAAGGAAACCTATTGTCCAGGCCTCCCCTGCCGGAGTTTCACCCAGCAGCAGGAGGTCAGACTTGTGACTGTGGCAGCAGCATCCATTTTGTGATGCTGGGGCTCTTTCAAACTATTACCGGTTAGACCAGTGTGTACATGTCTTCTCCCTTTAGAAGGGTGGAATTCTACCCCCGCCGCCAGGACTGGTGGAGTGTAGGATTCCAAAGTGTTTGACACCAAACACGACATGTTTTGATGCAGCCATCACAAAGCTAGCATTTACTGCGAGGTTATAATGCATTTAAGAGTATATGGTATGGCTGTATCACAGAACAGCCTTAGAGAATGTATTCCGAAAGCTGCAGAGGGGCTCAGCTCATGCTTGGGCACCCTCTCACACAAAACCAAGCTCTCTGCCTTCAGGATTGTTAAGGCCTGCCATAGGAGTGACTGATAGGTTCATATGTGTCTGTATTTAAAGGTAGATATAGGTAACCTATATCTTAGCAAGGGATGCTTACACCACCTTACCCAGGTTGCAGTAGCAGACCTGTGGTGCCATTTTGGAAGGCTTCCCAGGGGTGGCATAATATATGCTTCAGCCCCTGGTAGGCCTCTGGGCTACCTATGGCCTTGGTACCTAAGGTACCATATACTAGGGACTCACAAGGGTAACCCAGCAACCAATCTGGAGTGTACCTAAAGTACATGCAATCAATTTAGAAAGCGAACAGCTAGGCTGGGGTCCTGGTTAGCAGGGCCCCAGCCAGACTAAAGTCGAGAAACAGTGAAACACCAGCAAAATGTGGGGGCAACCATAGTAAGCAGATCCTACTCTCCTACAACCTTATGGCTGCCATGAGGCAGGCGTAAGGTTTTGACGCATTGGCATCCTAGAAGTGGCGCAGCGAAATCTCATAGATTTCGCTGCACCACTTCTACGACCCTTTCTTGCGGAGGTACGCCCACCCTGCATACATTATACCTGGCGCAGGTATACTGTAGCGCAGGGGTTTACAAAGTGACGCATCTACCTAGATGCGTCACTTCGTAAATATGGCGCAACATGGCGCATTTTTTACGCCACTGGTGCGTCAAAAAAAGTGACGCACCGGTGGCGCAAAAGTGATGCAGGGGCTCATAAATGAGTCCCTCTGTATCTATCGGAGTCTTGGGAATCAGGGAAAACATAAATGTTTGTTCAGGGGATCCGGAGGATTCCTTAATTTATTTACGTTTAAAACAAAAAGGGAATGGTTGTCTGCTTTTCTGTATCTGCCCTAGTGCCTTCTTAGAGATGTAGTGCCCTTCAGTGATATGCGTGCTTTGTTTTATTGAAAAAAGACTAGAGAAGCTCTTACTTCAACACCCCATGCATGGACCATTCCCTCCCTTCTCCCTTCTCCCTCCTCCCTCCTTGTGAAGAACCGCACCGTTTCATCCCCAGAGTCCTTCACAACGTCCTCTGGGGCAATCCACCACTGTTCCACCCAGGACTCATCTTCTTCACTCCAGAGGATGGGTCCATCTGGTATCTCCTGCTCGACATATTCTACACCACAATACTGGATGGCTGCTTCCTTCCACTGCTTCGCATTGTACAGAGAAGCATCCATCTCTTCTCAGGCTACTTCCGTCTCTCCTGTCTCGCTGTCGGCGTTCCTCTTGCCGGATGTCCTTTCTGTTTTTTCCGCTTCCTTTGTCTCTTCCAACCAAGAATCAAATCTGTTCACCGTTTCACCCTTCCATTCACCTGCTGATATCAACCATTTCTCCTTTACATTTTCTCATAAATGTATTCTTTCATCCATGATTCAATCTTTCACTATTACATCCATCCAGTGGCCATTCCACCTATCCATCCGTACAGACATCCATCCTCTATGCTTGCATCCATCCACCTACACAGCCACCCTTTGACTTATCCATCCATCAATAAAACCTTTCATACACAAATTGATTCATTTTCCTATCCATTCCTATTGTTCAAAGGGGCCTGCGTTAGCGCTGCGCAGCTGTAATTAGCACCAGTGCAGGGGTAAACGCCGGGCTGCACAGTATTCTTGTAAATATGATGTAGTCCTGCATTTCAAAAGTGGCAGAGCGCGGCGTTAAGCCAACAAAGCTAATGCCAATTACCGCCAATTCACTTGTAAATATACCCCTTGGTTTATTTCGCAATGGTGTCTTCATTTTGTAGTTTGTTGTGCATTAAAACATACATATGAGGTTGTGAGGAGTTTTTCCGGAAATATGATAGGTTTTTAATCTTCATTGTTTCCTTCTATCGTCTTCGGATGTGGAAAACCAAACAGAATTTATGACAAACTAAATGCAGCGGTAACTATTTACTCAGAGTATAATCAATTATCTCCCTTCTCCATATCCTTCGGAGCTCAGGTTGAAAAAGGTGAGCGAGTAAAGAATAATAAATATGAATGAAAGGGAAGGAGTTTTACATGAGTGAGGGAGAGAGGAGCAGGTGGCCTCTCTGTCCTCTCGCTTAAATTATACTGCCCGCTCCCCCAATAGGATATATGTGTCAACTCTGTATCTATCAGAGTCTTGGGAATCGGGGGAAAATAAATGGTTGTACAGGGGATCTGGAGGTTTCTTCAATTTAGTTACCTTTAAAACAAAAAGGAAATGGTTGTCTGCTTTTCTGTATCTGCCCCAGTGCCTTCTTGGAGATGTAGTGCAATTCAGTGATATGCGTGTTTTGTTTTATTGAAAAAAGAATAGAGTAGCTCTTACCTCAACACCCCATGCATGGAACATTCCCTCCCTTCTCCCTTCTCCTTTCTCCCTTCTCCCTTCTCCCTTCTCCCTTCTCCCTCCTCCCTCCTTGTGAAGAACCCCAACATTTCATCCCCATGGACTCTCCAGAGTCCTTCACAACGTCCTCAGGGCAATCCACCACTCTTCCACCCAGGACTCATCTTCTTCATTCCAGAGGATGGGTCCATGTTGTATATCCTGCTCGACATCTTCTATACCACAATACTGGATGGCTGCTTCCTTCCACTGCTTCGCATTGTACAGAGAAGCATCCATCTCTTCTCAGGCTACTTCCGTCTCTCCTGTCTCGCTGTCGGCGTTCCTCTTGCTGGATGTCCTTTCTGGTTTTTCCGCTTCCTTTGTCTATTCCAACCTAGAATCAAATATGTTCACCCTTTCACACTTCCATTCACCTGCTGATATCAACCATTTCTCCTTTACATTTTCTCATAAATGTATTCTTTCATCCATGATTCAATCTTTCACTATTACATCCATCTAGTGGCCATTCCACCTATCCATCCGTACAGACATCCATCCTCTATGCTTGCATCCATCCACCTACACAGCCACCATTTGACTTATCCATCCATCAATAAAACCTTTCATACACAAATTGATTCATTTGCCTATCCATTCCTATTGTTCAAAGGGGCCTGCGTTAGCGCTGGGCAGCTGTAATTAGCACCAGTGCAGGGGTAAACGCCGGGCTGCACAGTATTCTTGTAAATATGATGTAGCCCTGCATTTCAAAAGTGGCAGAGCGCGGCGTTAAGCCAACAAAGCTAATGCCAATTACCGCCAATTCACTTGTGAATATACCCCTTGGTTTGTTTTGCAATTGTGTCTTCATTTTGTAGTTTGTGGTGCATTAAAACATACATATGAGGTTGTGAGGAGTTTTTCCGGAAATATAGTAGGTTTTTAATCTTCTTTGTTTCCTTCTATCGTCTTCGAATGTGGAGAAACAAACAGAATTTATGACAAACTAAATGCAGCGGTAACTATTTACTCAGAGTATAATCAATAATCTCCCTTCGCCATATCCTTCGGAGCTCAGGTTGAAAAAGGTGAGCGAGTAAAGAATAATAAATATGAATGAAAGGGAAGGAGTTTTACATGAGGGAGGGAGAGAGGAACAGGTGACCTCTCTGTCCTCTCGCTTAAATTATACTGCCCGCTCCACCAATAGGGTATGTGTGTCAACTCTGTATCTATCAGAGTCTTGGGAATCAGGGGGAAAATACATGGTTGTTCAGGGGATCTGGAGGTTTCTTCAATTTAGTTACCTTTAAAACAAAAAGGATATGGTCGTCTGCTTTTCTGTATCTGCACTAGTGCCTTCTTGGAGATGTAGTGCCCTTCAGTGATATGCGTGTTTTGTTTTATTGAAAAAAGAATAGAGTAGCTCTTACCTGACCACCCCATGCATGGAACATTCCCTCCCTTCTCCCTTCTCCTTTCTCCCTTCTCCCTTCTCCCTCCTCCCTCCTTGTGAAGAACCCCAGCATTTCATCCCCATGGACTCTCCAGAGTCCTTCACAACGTCCTCTGGGGCAATCCACCACTCTTCCACCCAGGACTCATCTTCTTCACTCCAGTGGATGGGTCCATCTTGTATCTCCTACTCGACATCTTCTACACCACAATACTGGATGGCTGCTTCCTTTCACTGCTTCGCATTGTACAGAGAAGCATCCATCTCTTCTCAGGCTACTTCCGTCTCTCCTGTCTCGCTGTCGGCGTTCCTCTTGCTGGATGTCCTTTCTGATTTTTCCGCTTCCTTTGTCTCTTCCAACGAAGAATCAAATCTGTTCACCCTTTCACCCTTCCATTCACCTGCTGATATCAACCATTTCTCCTTTACATTTTCTCATAAATGTATTCTTTCATCCATGATTCAATCTTTCACTATTACATCCATCCAGTGGCCATTCCACCTATCCATCCGTACAGACATCCATCGCCTATGCTTGCATCCAACCACCTACGCAGTCACCATTTGACTTATCCATCCATCAATAAAACCTTTCTTACACAAATTGATTCATTTGCCTATCCATTCCTATTGTGCAAAGGGGCCTGCGTTAGCGCTGGGCAGCTGTAATTAGCACCAGTGCAGGGGTAAACGCCGGGCTTCACAGTATTCTTGTAAATACGATGTAGCCCTGCATTTCAAAAGTGGCAGAGCGCGGCGTTAAGCCAGCAAAGCTAATGCCAATTACCGCCAATTCACTTGTAAATATACCCCTTGGTTTGTTTTGCAATTGTGTCTTTATTTTTAGTTTGTTGTGCATCAAAAGATACATATGAGGTTGTGAGGAGTAGTTTTCCAAAATTATAGTAGGTTTTTAATCTTTTTTGTTTCCTTCTAGGTATTCAAGTTTGGCAACACAAACAGACTGTGATATAAACCAAACACAGCCGTAAGTATTTATTCAGAGTAAATCAATAATCTCCCTCCACCATATACTTCGGTGCTCAGGCTGAAAAAGGTAGGCGAGAAAGAATAATAAGTAAATATGAATGAAAGGGAAGGAGTTTTACAGGAGTGAGGGAGAGAGGAACAGATGACCTCTCTGTCCTCTCTCTTAAATTATACTGCCCGCTCCCCCAATAGGGTATATGTGACATCTCTGTATCTATCAGAGTCTTTTTGGAATCAGTTGAAACATAAATGTTTGTTCAGGGAATCTGGAGGTTTCCTTAATTTAGTTACCTTTAAAACAAAAAGGAAATGGTTGTCTGCTTTTCTGTATCTGCCCCAGTGCCTTCTTGGAGATGTAGGGCCCTTCAGTGAAATGCGTGTTTGTTTTATTGAAAAAAGAATAGAGTAGCTCTTGCCTCAACACCCCATGCATGGAACATTCCCTCCATTCTCCCTTCTATCTCCTCTTCCTAGTGATGAACCCCAGCGTTTCATCACCTTGTACTCTCCAGAGTCCTTCACAACGTCCTCTGGGGCAATCAACCACTCTTCCACCCAGGACTCATCTTCACTCCCGAGAATGGGTCCATCTTGTATCTCCTGCTCTACGTCTTCGCCACTAGAAAACTGGATGGCTGCTTCCTTCCACTGCTTCACATTGTGGAGAGAAGCATCCAGCTCTTCTAGGGCTGCTTCGCTCTCTCCTGTCTCGCTGTTGGCATTCCTCTTGCTGGATGTCCGTTCTGGTTTTTCCGCTTCCTGTGTCTATTCCAAATAAGAATCAATCTGTTCACCCTTTTACCATTCCATTCACCTGCTGATATCAACCATTTCTCCTTTACATTTTCTCATAAATGTATTCTTTCATCCATCATTCAATCTTTCACTATTTCATCCATCCAGTGGCCATTCCATCCATCCATCCGTACAGACATCCATCCTCTATACTTGACTTATCCAGCCATCAATAAAACCTTTCATACACCAATTGATTCTTTCGCCTATCCATTCCTATTGTGCAAGGGGGCCTGCAATAGCACTAGACAGCTGTAATTAGCACCAGTGCAGGGGGAAACACCGGGCTGCACAGTAATCTTGTAAATATGGTGCAGCCCTGCATTTCAAAAGTGGCAGAGCGTGGCGTTAAGCCAACAAAGCTAATGCCAATTACCGCCAATTCACTTGTAAATATACCCCTTGGTTTATTTCGCAATGGTGTCTTCATTTTGTAGTTTGTTGTGCATTAAAACATACATATGAGGTTGTGAGGAGTTTTTCCGGAAATATGGTAGGTTTTTAATCTTCTTTGTTTCCTTCTATCGTCTTCGGATGTGGAGAACCAAACAGAATTAATGACAAACTAAATGCAGCGGTAACTATTTACTCAGAGTATAATCAATTATCTCCCTTCGTCATATCCTTCGGAGCTCAGGTTGAAAAAGGTGAGCGAGTAAAGAATAATAAATATGAATGAAAGGGAAGGAGTTTTACATGAGTGAGGGAGAGAGGAACAGGTGACCTCTCTGTCCTCTCGCTTAAATTATACTGCCCGCTCCCCCAATAGGGTATATGTGTCAACTCTGTATCTATCAGAGTATTGGGAATCAGGGGAGAAATAAATGGCTGTTCAGGGGATCTGGAGGTTTCTTCAATTTAGTTACCTTTAAAACAAAAAGGACATGGTTGTCTGCTTTTCTGTATCTGCCTAGTGCCTTCTTGGAGATGTAGTTCCCTTCAGTGACATGCATGTTTTGTTTTATGGAAAAAAGAATAGAGTAGCTCTTACCTCAACACCCCATGCATGGAACATTCCCTCCCTTCTCCCTTCTCCTTTCTCCCTTCTCCCTTCTCCCTTCTCCCTTCTCCCTTCTCCCTTCTCCCTTCTCCCTTCTCCCTTCTCCCTCCTTGTGAAGAACCCCAGCATTTCATCCCCATGTACTCTCCAGAGTCCTTCACAACGTCCTCAGGGGCAATCCACCACTCTTCCACCCAGGACACATCTTCTTCATTCCACAGGATGGGTCCATTTTGTATATCCTGCTCGACATCTTCTACACCACAATACTGGATGGCTGCTTCCTTCCACTGCTTCGCACTGTACAGAGAAGCATCCATCTCTTCTCAGGCTACTTCCGTCTCTCCTGTCTCGTTGTTGGCGTTCCTCTTGCTGGATGTCCTTTCTGGTTTTTCCGCTTCCTTTGTATCTTCCAACCAAGAATCAAATCTGTTCACCCTTTCACCCTTCCATTCACCTGCTCATATCAACCATTTCTCCTTCATATTTTCTCATAAATGTATTCTTTCATCCATGATTCAATGTTTCACTATTACATCCATCCAGTGGCCATTCCACCTATCCATCCGTACAGACATCCATTGCCTATGCTTGCATCCAACCACCTACACAGCCACCATTTGACTTATCCATCCATCAATAAAACCTTTCATACACAAATTGATTAATTTGCCTATCCATTCCTATTGTGCAAAGGGGCCTGCGTTAGCGCTGGGCAGCTGTAATTAGCACCAGTGCAGGGGTAAACGCCGGGCTGCACAGTATTCTTGTAAATACGATGTAGCCCTGCATTTCAAAAGTGGCAGAGCGCGACGTTAAGCCAACAAAGCTAATACCAATTACTGCCAATTCACTTGTAAATATACCCCTTGGTTTGTTTTGCAATTGTGTCTAAATTTTTAGTTTGTTGTGCATCAAAAGATAAATATGAGGTTGTGAGGAGTAGTTTTCCGAAATGATGGTAGGTTTTTAATCTTCTTTGTTTCCTTCTAGGTATTCAGATGTGGCAACACAAACTGTCTGTGATATAAACCAAACACAGCCGTAAGTATTTATTCAAAGTAAATCAATAATCTCCCTCCACCATATACTTTGGCGCTCAGGCTGAAAAAGGTAGGCTAGAAAGAATAATAAGTAAATATGAATGAAAGGGAAGGAGTTTTACAGGAGTGAGGGAGAGAGGAACAGATGACCTCTCTGTCCTCTCTCTTAAATTAAACTGCCCGCTCCCCCAATAGGGTATATGTGACATCTCTGTATCTATCAGAGTCTTGGGAATCAGTGGAAACATAAATGTTTGTTCAGGGGATCTGGAGGTTTCCTTAATTTAGTTACCTTTAAAACAAAAAGGAAATGTTTGTCTGCTTTTCTGTATCTGCCCCAGTGCCTTCTTGGAGATGTAGTGCCCTTCAGTGAAATGCGTGTTTGTTTTATTTAAAAAAGAATAGATCTTACCTCAACACCCCATGCATGGAACATTCCCTCTATTCTCCCTTCTATCTCCTCTTCCTAGTGATGAACCCCAGCGTTTCATCACCTTGGACTCTCCAGAGTCCTTCACAACATCCTCTGGGGCAATCCACCACTCTTCCACCGAGGACTCATCTTCTTCACTCCCGAGAATGGGTCCATCTTGTATCTCCTGCTCTACGTCTTCGCCACTAGAAACCTGGATGGCTGCTTCCTTCCACTGCTTCACATTGTGGAGAGAAGCATCCAGCTCTTCTAGGGCTGCTTCGCTCTCTCCTGTCTCGCTGTTGGCGTTCCTCTTGCTGGATGTCCGTTCTGGTTTTTCCGCTTCCTGTGTCTATTCCAAATAAGAATCAATCTGTTCACCCTTTTACCCTTCCATTCACCTGCTGATATCAACCATTTCTCCTTTACATTTTCTCATAAATGTATTCTTTCATCCATCATTCAATCTTTCACTATTTCATCCATCCAGTGGCCATTCCATCCATCCATCCGTACAGACATCCATCCTATATACTTGACTTATCCAGCCATCAATAAAACCTTTCATACACCAATTGATTCTTTCGCCTATCCATTCCTATGGTGCAAGGGGGCCTGCGATACACTAGACAGCTGTAATTAGCACCAGTGCAGGGGGAAACGCCGGGCTGCACAGTAATCTTGTAAATATGGTGCAGCCCTGCATTTAAAAAGTGGCAGAGCGTGGCGTTAAGCCAACAAAGCTAATGCCAATTACTGCCAATTCACTTGTAAATATACCCCTTGTTTTATTTCGCAATGGTGTCTTCATTTTGTAGTTTGTTGTGCATTAAAACATACATATGAGGTTGTGAGGAGTTTTTCCGGAAATATAGTAGGTTTTTAATCTTCTTTGTTTCCTTCTATCGTCTTCGAATGTGGAGAAACAAACAGAATTTATGACAAACTAAATGCAGCGGTAACTATTTACTCAGAGTATAATCAATAATCTCCCTTCGCCATATCCTTCGGAGCTCAGGTTGAAAAAGGTGAGCGAGTAAAGAATAATAAATATGAATGAAAGGGAAGGAGTTTTACATGAGGGAGGGAGAGAGGAACAGGTGACCTCTCTGTCCTCTCGCTTAAATTATACTGCCCGCTCCACCAATAGGGTATGTGTGTCAACTCTGTATCTATCAAAGTCTTGGGATTCAGGGGGAAAATACATGGTTGTTCAGGGGATCTGGAGGTTTCTTCAATTTAGTTACCTTTAAAACAAAAAGGAAATGGTTGTCTGCTTTTCTGTATCTGCACTAGTGCCTTCTTGGAGATGTAGTGCCCTTCAGTGATATGCGTGTTTTGTTTTATTGAAAAAAGAATAGAGTAGCTCTTACCTGACCACCCCATGCATGGAACATTCCCTCCCTTCTCCCTTCTCCTTTCTCCCTTCTCCCTTCTCCCTTCTCCCTTCTCCCTCCTCCCTCCTTGTGAAGAACCCCAGCATGTCATCCCCATGGACTCTCCAGAGTCCTTCACAACGTCCTCAGGGCAATCCACCACTCTTCCACCCAGGACTCATCTTCTTCACTCCAGTGGATGGGTCCATCTTGTATCTCCTGCTCGACATCTTCTACACCACAATACTGGATGGCTGCTTCCTTTCACTGCTTCGCATTGTACAGAGAAGCATCCATCTCTTCTCAGGCTACTTCCGTCTCTCCTGTCTTGCTGTCGGCGTTCCTCTTGCTGGATGTCCTTTCTGATTTTTCCGCTTCCTTTGTCTCTTCCAACGAAGAATCAAATCTGTTCACCCTTTCACCCTTCCATTCACCTGCTGATATCAACCATTTCTCCTTTACATTTTCTCATAAATGTATTCTTTCATCCATGATTCAATCTTTCACTATTACATCCATCCAGTGGCCATTCCACCTATCCATCCGTACAGACATCCATCCTCTATGCTTGCATCCATCCACCTACACAGCCACCATTTGACTTATCCATCCATCAATAAAACCTTTCATACACAAATTGATTCATTTGCCTATCCATTCCTATTGTTCAAAGGGGCCTGCGTTAGCACTGGGCAGCTGTAATTAGCACCAGTGCAGGGGTAAACGCCGGGCTGCACAGTATTCTTGTAAATATGATGTAGCCCTGCATTTCAAAAGTGGCAGAGCGCGGCGTTAAGCCAACAAAGCTAATGCCAATTACCGCCAATTCACTTGTGAATATACCCCTTGGTTTGTTTTGCAATTGTGTCTTTATTTTTAGTTTGTTGTGTATCAAAAGATACATATGAGGTTGTGAGGAGTAGTTTTCCGAAATGATGGTAGGTTTTTAATCTTCTTTGTTTCCTTCTAGGTATACAGATGTGGCAACACAAACCGACTGTGATATAAACCAAACACAGCCGTAAGTATTTATTCAGAGTGAATCAATAATCTCCCTCCACCATATACTTCGACGCTCAGGCTGACAAAGGTAGACGAGAAAGAATAATAAGTAAATATGAATGAAAGGGAAGGAGTTTTACAGGAGTGAGGGAGAGAGGAACAGATGACCTCTCTGTCCTCTCTCTTAAATTAAACTGCCCGCTCCCCCAATAGGGTATATGTGACATCTCTGTATCTATCAGAGTCTTGGGAATCAGTGGAAACATAAATGTTTGTTCAGGGGATCTGGAGGTTTCCTTAATTTAGTTACCTTTAAAACAAAAAGGAAATGGTTGTCTGCTTTTCTGTATCTGCCCCAGTGCCTTCTTGGAGATGTAGTGCCCTTCAGTGAAATGCGTGTTTGTTTTATTTAAAAAAGAATAGATCTTACCTCAACACCCCATGCATGGAACATTCCCTCTATTCTCCCTTCTATCTCCTCTTCCTAGTGATGAACCCCAGCGTTACATCACCTTGGACTCTCCAGAGTCCTTCACAACATCCTCTGGGGCAATCCACCACTCTTCCTCCGAGGACTCATCTTCTTCACTCCCGAGAATGGGTCCATCTTGTATCTCCTGCTCTACGTCTTCGCCACTAGAAACCTGGATGGCTGCTTCCTTCCACTGCTTCACATTGTGGAGAGAAGCATCCAGCTCTTCTAGGGCTGCTTCGCTCTCTCCTGTCTCGCTGTTGGCGTTCCTCTTGCTGGATGTCCGTTCTGGTTTTTCCGCTTCCTGTGTCTATTCCAAATAAGAATCAATCTGTTCACCCTTTTACCCTTCCATTCACCTGCTGATATCAACCATTTCTCCTTTACATTTTCTCATAAATGTATTCTTTCATCCATCATTCAATCTTTCACTATTTCATCCATCCAGTGGCCATTCCATCCATCCATCCGTACAGACATCCATCCTATATACTTGACTTATCCAGCCATCAATAAAACCTTTCATACACCAATTGATTCTTTCGCCTATCCATTCCTATGGTGCAAGGGGGCCTGCGATAGCACTAGACAGCTGTAATTAGCACCAGTGCAGGGGGAAACGCCGGGCTGCACAGTAATCTTGTAAATATGGTGCAGCCCTGCATTTCAAAAGTGGCAGAGCGTGGCGTTAAGCCAACAAAGCTAATGCCAATTACTGCCAATTCACTTGTAAATATACCCCTTGTTTTATTTCGCAATGGTGTCTTCATTTTGTAGTTTGTTGTGCATTAAAACATACATATGAGGTTGTGAGGAGTTTTTCCGGAAATATAGTAGGTTTTTAATCTTCTTTGTTTCCTTCTATCGTCTTCGAATGTGGAGAAACAAACAGAATTTATGACAAACTAAATGCAGCGGTAACTATTTACTCAGAGTATAATCAATAATCTCCCTTCGCCATATCCTTCGGAGCTCAGGTTGAAGAAGGTGAGCGAGTAAAGAATAATAAATATGAATGAAAGGGAAGGAGTTTTACATGAGGGAGGGAGAGAGGAACAGGTGACCTCTCTGTCCTCTCGCTTAAATTATACTGCCCGCTCCACCAATAGGGTATGTGTGTCAACTCTGTATCTATCAGAGTCTTGGGAATCAGGGGGAAAATACATGGTTGTTCAGGGGATCTGGAGGTTTCTTCAATTTAGTTACCTTTAAAACAAAAAGGAAATGGTTGTCTGCTTTTCTGTATCTGCACTAGTGCCTTCTTGGAGATGTAGTGCCCTTCAGTGATATGCGTGTTTTGTTTTATTGAAAAAAGAATAGAGTAGCTCTTACCTGACCACCCCATGCATGGAACATTCCCTCCCTTCTCCCTTCTCCTTTCTCCCTTCTCCCTTCTCCCTCCTCCCTCCTTGTGAAGAACCCCAGCATTTCATCCCCATGGACTCTCCAGAGTCCTTCACAACGTCCTCTGGGGCAATCCACCACTCTTCCACCCAGGACTCATCTTCTTCACTCCAGTGGATGGGTCCATCTTGTATCTCCTGCTCGACATCTTCTACACCACAATACTGGATGGCTGCTTCCTTTCACTGCTTCGCATTGTACAGAGAAGCATCCATCTCTTCTCAGGCCACTTCCGTCTCTCCTGTCTCGCTGTCGGCGTTCCTCTTGCTGGATGTCCTTTCTGATTTTTCCGCTTCCTTTGTTTCTTCCAACGAAGAATCAAATCTGTTCACCCTTTCACCCTTCCATTCACCTGCTGATATCAACCATTTCTCCTTTACATTTTCTCATAAATGTATTCTTTCATCCATGATTCAATCTTTCACTATTACATCCATCCAGTGGCCATTCCACCTATCCATCCGTACAGACATCCATCCTCTATGCTTGCATCCATCCACCTACACAGCCACCATTTGACTTATCCATCCATCAATAAAACCTTTCATACACAAATTGATTCATTTGCCTATCCATTCCTATTGTTCAAAGGGGCCTGCGTTAGCGCTGGGCAGCTGTAATTAGCACCAGTGCAGGGGTAAACGCCGGGCTGCACAGTATTCTTGTAAATATGATGTAGCCCTGCATTTCAAAAGTGGCAGAGCGCGGCGTTAAGCCAACAAAGCTAATGCCAATTACCGCCAATTCACTTGTGAATATACCCCTTGGTTTGTTTTGCAATTGTGTCTTTATTTTTAGTTTGTTGTGTATCAAAAGATACATATGAGGTTGTGAGGAGTAGTTTTCCGAAATGATGGTAGGTTTTTAATCTTCTTTGTTTCCTTCTAGGTATTCAGATGTGGCAACACAAACCGACTGTGATATAAACCAAACACAGCCGTAAGTATTTATTCAGAGTGAATCAATAATCTCCCTCCACCATATACTTCGACGCTCAGGCTGACAAAGGTAGACGAGAAAGAATAATAAGTAAATATGAATGAAAGGGAAGGAGTTTTACAGGAGTGAGGGAGAGAGGAACAGATGACCTCTCTGTCCTCTCTCTTAAATTAAACTGCTTGCTCCCCCAATAGGGTATATGTGACATCTCTGTATCTATCAGAGTCTTGGGAATCAGTGGAAACATAAATGTTTGTTCAGGGGATCTGGAGGTTTCCTTAATTTAGTTACCTTTAAAACAAAAAGGAAATGGTTGTCTGCTTTTCTGTATCTGCCCCAGTGCCTTCTTGGAGATGTAGTGCCCTTCAGTGAAATGCGTGTTTGTTTTATTTAAAAAAGAATAGATCTTACCTCAACACCCCATGCATGGAACATTCCCTCTATTCTCCCTTCTATCTCCTCTTCCTAGTGATGAACCCCAGCGTTTCATCACCTTGGACTCTCCAGAGTCCTTCACAACATCCTCTGGGGCAATCCACCACTCTTCCTCCGAGGACTCATCTTCTTCACTCCCGAGAATGGGTCCATCTTGTATCTCCTGCTCTACGTCTTCGCCACTAGAAACCTGGATGGCTGCTTCCTTCCACTGCTTCACATTGTGGAGAGAAGCATCCAGCTCTTCTAGGGCTGCTTCGCTCTCTCCTGTCTCGCTGTTGGCGTTCCTCTTGCTGGATGTCCGTTCTGGTTTTTCCGCTTCCTGTGTCTATTCCAAATAACAATCAATCTGTTCACCCTTTTACCCTTCCATTCACCTGCTGATATCAACCATTTCTCCTTTACATTTTCTCATAAATGTATTCTTTCATCCATCATTCAATCTTTCACTATTTCATCCATCCAGTGGCCATTCCATCCATCCATCCGTACAGACATCCATCCTATATACTTGACTTATCCAGCCATCAATAAAACCTTTCATACACCAATTGATTCTTTCGCCTATCCATTCCTATGGTGCAAGGGGGCCTGCGATAGCACTAGACAGCTGTAATTAGCACCAGTGCAGGGGGAAACGCCGGGCTGCACAGTAATCTTGTAAATATGGTGCAGCCCTGCATTTCAAAAGTGGCAGAGCGTGGCGTTAAGCCAACAAAGCTAATGCCAATTACTGCCAATTCACTTGTAAATATACCCCTTGTTTTATTTCGCAATGGTGTCTTCATTTTGTTTGTTTGTTATGCATTAAAACATACATATGAGGTTGTGAGGAGTTTTTCCGGAAATATAGTAGGTTTTTAATCTTCTTTGTTTCCTTCTATCGTCTTCGAATGTGGAGAAACAAACAGAATTTATGACAAACTAAATGCAGCGGTAACTATTTACTCAGAGTATAATCAATAATCTCCCTTCGCCATATCCTTCGGAGCTCAGGTTGAAAAAGGTGAGCGAGTAAAGAATAATAAATATGAATGAAAGGGAAGGAGTTTTACATGAGGGAGGGAGAGAGGAACAGGTGACCTCTCTGTCCTCTCGCTTAAATTATACTGCCCGCTCCACCAATAGGGTATGTGTGTCAACTCTGTATCTATCAGAGTCTTGGGAATCAGTGGAAACATAAATGTTTGTTCAGGGGATCTGGAGGTTTCCTTAATTTAGTTACCTTTAAAACAAAAAGGAAATGGTTGTCTGCTTTTCTGTATCTGCCCCAGTGCCTTCTTGGAGATGTAGTGCCCTTCAGTGAAATGCGGGTTTGTTTTATTTAAAAAAGAATAGATCTTACCTCAACACCCCATGCATGGAACATTCCCTCTATTCTCCCTTCTATCTCCTCTTCCTAGTGATGAACCCCAGCGTTTCATCACCTTGGACTCTCCAGAGTCCTTCACAACATCCTCTGGGGCAATCCACCACTCTTCCTCCGAGGACTCATCTTCTTCACTCCCGAGAATGGGTCCATCTTGTATCTCCTGCTCTACGTCTTCGCCACTAGAAACCTGGATGGCTGCTTCCTTCCACTGCTTCACATTGTGGAGAGAAGCATCCAGCTCTTCTAGGGCTGCTTCGCTCTCTCCTGTCTCGCTGTTGGCGTTCCTCTTGCTGGATGTCCGTTCTGGTTTTTCCGCTTCCTGTGTCTATTCCAAATAACAATCAATCTGTTCACCCTTTTACCCTTCCATTCACCTGCTGATATCAACCATTTCTCCTTTACATTTTCTCATAAATGTATTCTTTCATCCATCATTCAATCTTTCACTATTTCATCCATCCAGTGGCCATTCCATCCATCCATCCGTACAGACATCCATCCTATATACTTGACTTATCCAGCCATCAATAAAACCTTTCATACACCAATTGATTCTTTCGCCTATCCATTCCTATGGTGCAAGGGGGCCTGCGATAGCACTAGACAGCTGTAATTAGCACCAGTGCAGGGGGAAACGCCGGGCTGCACAGTAATCTTGTAAATATGGTGCAGCCCTGCATTTCAAAAGTGGCAGAGCGTGGCGTTAAGCCAACAAAGCTAATGCCAATTACTGCCAATTCACTTGTAAATATACCCCTTGTTTTATTTCGCAATGGTGTCTTCATTTTGTTTGTTTGTTATGCATTAAAACATACATATGAGGTTGTGAGGAGTTTTTCCGGAAATATAGTAGGTTTTTAATCTTCTTTGTTTCCTTCTATCGTCTTCGAATGTGGAGAAACAAACAGAATTTATGACAAACTAAATGCAGCGGTAACTATTTACTCAGAGTATAATCAATAATCTCCCTTCGCCATATCCTTCGGAGCTCAGGTTGAAAAAGGTGAGCGAGTAAAGAATAATAAATATGAATGAAAGGGAAGGAGTTTTACATGAGGGAGGGAGAGAGGAACAGGTGACCTCTCTGTCCTCTCGCTTAAATTATACTGCCCGCTCCACCAATAGGGTATGTGTGTCAACTCTGTATCTATCAGAGTCTTGGGAATCAGGGGGAAAATACATGGTTGTTCAGGGGATCTGGAGGTTTCTTCAATTTAGTTACCTTTAAAACAAAAAGGAAATGGTTGTCTGCTTTTCTGTATCTGCACTAGTGCCTTCTTGGAGATGTAGTGCCCTTCAGTGATATGCGTGTTTTGTTTTATTGAAAAAAGAATAGAGTAGCTCTTACCTGACCACCCCATGCATGGAACATTCCCTCCCTTCTCCCTTCTCCTTTCTCCCTTCTCCCTTCTCCCTCCTCCCTCCTTGTGAAGAACCCCAGCATTTCATCCCCATGGACTCTCCAGAGTCCTTCACAACGTCCTCTGGGGCAATCCACCACTCTTCCACCCAGGACTCATCTTCTTCACTCCAGTGGATGGGTCCATCTTGTATCTCCTGCTCGACATCTTCTACACCACAATACTGGATGGCTGCTTCCTTTCACTGCTTCGCATTGTACAGAGAAGCATCCATCTCTTCTCAGGCTACTTCCGTGTCTCCTGTCTCGCTGTCGGCGTTCCTCTTGCTGGATGTCCTTTCTGATTTTTCCGCTTCCTTTGTCTCTTCCAACGAAGAATCAAATCTGTTCACCCTTTCACCCTTCCATTCACCTGCTGATATCAACCATTTCTCCTTTACATTTTCTCATAAATGTATTCTTTCATCCATGATTCAATCTTTCACTATTACATCCATCCAGTGGCCATTCCACCTATCCATCCGTACAGACATCCATCCTCTATGCTTGCATCCATCCACCTACACAGCCACCATTTGACTTATCCATCCATCAATAAAACCTTTCATACACAAATTGATTCATTTGCCTATCCATTCCTATTGTTCAAAGGGGCCTGCGTTAGCACTGGGCAGCTGTAATTAGCACCAGTGCAGGGGTAAACGCCGGGCTGCACAGTATTCTTGTAAATATGATGTAGCCCTGCATTTCAAAAGTGGCAGAGCGCGGCGTTAAGCCAACAAAGCTAATGCCAATTACCGCCAATTCACTTGTGAATATACCCCTTGGTTTGTTTTGCAATTGTGTCTTTATTTTTAGTTTGTTGTGTATCAAAAGATACATATGAGGTTGTGAGGAGTAGTTTTCCGAAATGATGGTAGGTTTTTAATCTTCTTTGTTTCCTTCTAGGTATTCAGATGTGGCAACACAAACCGACTGTGATATAAACCAAACACAGCCGTAAGTATTTATTCAGAGTGAATCAATAATCTCCCTCCACCATATACTTCGACGCTCAGGCTGACAAAGGTAGACGAGAAAGAATAATAAGTAAATATGAATGAAAGGGAAGGAGTTTTACAGGAGTGAGGGAGAGAGGAACAGATGACCTCTCTGTCCTCTCTCTTAAATTAAACTGCCCGCTCCCCCAATAGGGTATATGTGACATCTCTGTATCTATCAGAGTCTTGGGAATCAGTGGAAACATAAATGTTTGTTCAGGGGATCTGGAGGTTTCCTTAATTTAGTTACCTTTAAAACAAAAAGGAAATGGTTGTCTGCTTTTCTGTATCTGCCCCAGTGCCTTCTTGGAGATGTAGTGCCCTTCAGTGAAATGCGTGTTTGTTTTATTTAAAAAAGAATAGATCTTATCTCAACACCCCATGCATGGAACATTCCCTCTATTCTCCCTTCTATCTCCTCTTCCTAGTGATGAACCCCAGCGTTACATCACCTTGGACTCTCCAGAGTCCTTCACAACATCCTCTGGGGCAATCCACCACTCTTCCTCCGAGGACTCATCTTCTTCACTCCAGAGAATGGGTCCATCTTGTATCTCCTGCTCTACGTCTTCGCCACTAGAAACCTGGATGGCTGCTTCCTTCCACTGCTTCACATTGTGGAGAGAAGCATCCAGCTCTTCTAGGGCTGCTTCGCTCTCTCCTGTCTCGCTGTTGGCGTTCCTCTTGCTGGATGTCCGTTCTGGTTTTTCCGCTTCCTGTGTCTATTCCAAATAAGAATCAATCTGTTCACCCTTTTACCCTTCCATTCACCTGCTGATATCAACCATTTCTCCTTTACATTTTCTCATAAATGTATTCTTTCATCCATCATTCAATCTTTCACTATTTCATCCATCCAGTGGCCATTCCATCCATCCATCCGTACAGACATCCATCCTATATACTTGACTTATCCAGCCATCAATAAAACCTTTCATACACCAATTGATTCTTTCGCCTATCCATTCCTATGGTGCAAGGGGGCCTGCGATAGCACTAGACAGCTGTAATTAGCACCAGTGCAGGGGGAAACGCCGGGCTGCACAGTAATCTTGTAAATATGGTGCAGCCCTGCATTTCAAAAGTGGCAGAGCGTGGCGTTAAGCCAACAAAGCTAATGCCAATTACTGCCAATTCACTTGTAAATATACCCCTTGTTTTATTTCGCAATGGTGTCTTCATTTTGTAGTTTGTTGTGCATTAAAACATACATATGAGGTTGTGAGGAGTTTTTCCGGAAATATAGTAGGTTTTTAATCTTCTTTGTTTCCTTCTATCGTCTTCGAATGTGGAGAAACAAACAGAATTTATGACAAACTAAATGCAGCGGTAACTATTTACTCAGAGTATAATCAATAATCTCCCTTCGCCATATCCTTCGGAGCTCAGGTTGAAAAAGGTGAGCGAGTAAAGAATAATAAATATGAATGAAAGGGAAGGAGTTTTACATGAGGGAGGGAGAGAGGAACAGGTGACCTCTCTGTCCTCTCGCTTAAATTATACTGCCCGCTCCACCAATAGGGTATGTGTGTCAACTCTGTATCTATCAGAGTCTTGGGAATCAGGGGGAAAATACATGGTTGTTCAGGGGATCTGGAGGTTTTTCAATTTAGTTACCTTTAAAACAAAAAGGAAATGGTTGTCTGCTTTTCTGTATCTGCACTAGTGCCTTCTTGGAGATGTAGTGCCCTTCAGTGATATGCGTGTTTTGTTTTATTGAAAAAAGAATAGAGTAGCTCTTACCTGACCACCCCATGCATGGAACATTCCCTCCCTTCTCCCTTCTCCTTTCTCCCTTCTCCCTTCTCCCTCCTCCCTCCTTGTGAAGAACCCCAGCATTTCATCCCCATGGACTCTCCAGAGTCCTTCACAACGTCCTCTGGGGCAATCCACCACTCTTCCACCCAGGACTCATCTTCTTCACTCCAGTGGATGGGTCCATCTTGTATCTCCTGCTCGACATCTTCTACACCACAATACTGGATGGCTGCTTCCTTTCACTGCTTCGCATTGTACAGAGAAGCATCCATCTCTTCTCAGGCTACTTCCGTCTCTCCTGTCTCGCTGTCGGCGTTCCTCTTGCTGGATGTCCTTTCTGATTTTTCCGCTTCCTTTGTCTCTTCCAACGAAGAATCAAATCTGTTCACCCTTTCACCCTTCCATTCACCTGCTGATATCAACCATTTCTCCTTTACATTTTCTCATAAATGTATTCTTTCATCCATGATTCAATCTTTCACTATTACATCCATCCAGTGGCCATTCCACCTATCCATCCGTACAGACATCCATCCTCTATGCTTGCATCCATCCACCTACACAGCCACCATTTGACTTATCCATCCATCAATAAAACCTTTCAAACACAAATTGATTCATTTGCCTATCCATTCCTATTGTTCAAAGGGGCCTGCGTTAGCGCTGGGCAGCTGTAATTAGCACCAGTGCAGGGGTAAACGCCGGGCTGCACAGTATTCTTGTAAATATGATGTAGCCCTGCATTTCAAAAGTGGCAGAGCGCGGCGTTAAGCCAACAAAGCTAATGCCAATTACCGCCAATTCACTTGTGAATATACCCCTTGGTTTGTTTTGCAATTGTGTCTTTATTTTTAGTTTGTTGTGTATCAAAAGATACATATGAGGTTGTGAGGAGTAGTTTTCCGAAATGATGGTAGGTTTTTAATCTTCTTTGTTTCCTTCTAGGTATTCAGATGTGGCAACACAAACCGACTGTGATATAAACCAAACACAGCCGTAAGTATTTATTCAGAGTGAATCAATAATCTCCCTCCACCATATACTTCGACGCTCAGGCTGACAAAGGTAGACGAGAAAGAATAATAAGTAAATATGAATGAAAGGGAAGGAGTTTTACAGGAGTGAGGGAGAGAGGAACAGATGACCTCTCTGTCCTCTCTCTTAAATTAAACTGCCCGCTCCCCCAATAGGGTATATGTGACATCTCTGTATCTATCAGAGTCTTGGGAATCAGTGGAAACATAAATGTTTGTTCAGGGGATCTGGAGGTTTCCTTAATTTAGTTACCTTTAAAACAAAAAGGAAATGGTTGTCTGCTTTTCTGTATCTGCCCCAGTGCCTTCTTGGAGATGTAGTGCCCTTCAGTGAAATGCGTGTTTGTTTTATTTAAAAAAGAATAGATCTTACCTCAACACCCCATGCATGGAACATTCCCTCTATTCTCCCTTCTATCTCCTCTTCCTAGTGATGAACCCCAGCGTTTCATCACCTTGGACTCTCCAGAGTCCTTCACAACATCCTCTGGGGCAATCCACCACTCTTCCTCCGAGGACTCATCTTCTTCACTCCCGAGAATGGGTCCATCTTGTATCTCCTGCTCTACGTCTTCGCCACTAGAAACCTGGATGGCTGCTTCCTTCCACTGCTTCACATTGTGGAGAGAAGCATCCAGCTCTTCTAGGGCTGCTTCGCTCTCTCCTGTCTCGCTGTTGGCGTTCCTCTTGCTGGATGTCCGTTCTGGTTTTTCCGCTTCCTGTGTCTATTCCAAATAAGAATCAATCTGTTCACCCTTTTACCCTTCCATTCACCTGCTGATATCAACCATTTCTCCTTTACATTTTCTCATAAATGTATTCTTTCATCCATCATTCAATCTTTCACTATTTCATCCATCCAGTGGCCATTCCATCCATCCATCCGTACAGACATCCATCCTATATACTTGACTTATCCAGCCATCAATAAAACCTTTCATACACCAATTGATTCTTTCGCCTATCCATTCCTATGGTGCAAGGGGGCCTGCGATAGCACTAGACAGCTGTAATTAGCACCAGTGCAGGGGGAAACGCCGGGCTGCACAGTAATCTTGTAAATATGGTGCAGCCCTGCATTTCAAAAGTGGCAGAGCGTGGCGTTAAGCCAACAAAGCTAATGCCAATTACTGCCAATTCACTTGTAAATATACCCCTTGTTTTATTTCGCAATGGTGTCTTCATTTTGTTTGTTTGTTATGCATTAAAACATACATATGAGGTTGTGAGGAGTTTTTCCGGAAATATAGTAGGTTTTTAATCTTCTTTGTTTCCTTCTATCGTCTTCGAATGTGGAGAAACAAACAGAATTTATGACAAACTAAATGCAGCGGTAACTATTTACTCAGAGTATAATCAATAATCTCCCTTCGCCATATCCTTCGGAGCTCAGGTTGAAAAAGGTGAGCGAGTAAAGAATAATAAATATGAATGAAAGGGAAGGAGTTTTACATGAGGGAGGGAGAGAGGAACAGGTGACCTCTCTGTCCTCTCGCTTAAATTATACTGCCCGCTCCACCAATAGGGTATGTGTGTCAACTCTGTATCTATCAGAGTCTTGGGAATCAGGGGGAAAATACATGGTTGTTCAGGGGATCTGGAGGTTTCTTCAATTTAGTTACCTTTAAAACAAAAAGGAAATGGTTGTCTGCTTTTCTGTATCTGCACTAGTGCCTTCTTGGAGATGTAGTGCCCTTCAGTGATATGCGTGTTTTGTTTTATTGAAAAAAGAATAGAGTAGCTCTTACCTGACCACCCCATGCATGGAACATTCCCTCCCTTCTCCCTTCTCCTTTCTCCCTTCTCCCTTCTCCCTCCTCCCTCCTTGTGAAGAACCCCAGCATTTCATCCCCATGGACTCTCCAGAGTCCTTCACAACGTCCTCTGGGGCAATCCACCACTCTTCCACCCAGGAATCATCTTCTTCACTCCAGAGGATGGGTCCATCTTGTATCTCCTGCTCGACATCTTCTACACCACAATACTGGATGGCTGCTTCCTTTCACTGCTTCGCATTGTACAGAGAAGCATCCATCTCTTCTCAGGCTACTTCCGTCTCTCCTGTCTCGCTGTCGGCGTTCCTCTTGCTGGATGTCCTTTCTGATTTTTCCGCTTCCTTTGTCTCTTCCAACGAAGAATCAAATCTGTTCACCCTTTCACCCTTCCATTCACCTGCTGATATCAACCATTTCTCCTTTACATTTTCTCATAAATGTATTCTTTCATCCATAATTCAATCTTTCACTATTACATCCATCCAGTGGCCATTCCACCTATCCATCCGTACAGACATCCATCCTCTATGCTTGCATCCATCCACCTACACAGCCACCATTTGACTTATCCATCCATCAATAAAACCTTTCATACACAAATTGATTCATTTGCCTATCCATTCCTATTGTTCAAAGGGGCCTGCGTTAGCGCTGGGCAGCTGTAATTAGCACCAGTGCAGGGGTAAACGCCGGGCTGCACAGTATTCTTGTAAATATGATGTAGCCCTGCATTTCAAAAGTGGCAGAGCGCGGCGTTAAGCCAACAAAGCTAATGCCAATTACCGCCAATTCACTTGTGAATATACCCCTTGGTTTGTTTTGCAATTGTGTCTTTATTTTTACTTTGTTGTGTATCAAAAGATACATATGAGGTTGTGAGGAGTAGTTTTCCGAAATGATGGTAGGTTTTTAATCTTCTTTGTTTCCTTCTAGGTATTCAGATGTGGCAACACAAACCGACTGTGATATAAACCAAACACAGCCGTAAGTATTTATTCAGAGTGAATCAATAATCTCCCTCCACCATATACTCCGACGCTCAGGCTGACAAAGGTAGACGAGAAAGAATAATAAGTAAATATGAATGAAAGGGAAGGAGTTTTACAGGAGTGAGGGAGAGAGGAACAGATGGCCTCTCTGTCCTCTCTCTTAAATTATACTGCCCGCTCCCCCAATAGCGTATATGTGACATATCTGTATCTATCAGAGTCTTGGGAATCAGTGGAAACATAAATGTTTGTTCAGGGGATCTGGAGGTTTCCTTCATTTAGTTACCTTTAAAACAAAAAGGAAATGGTTGTCTGCTTTTCTGTATCTGCCCCAGTGCCTTCTTGGAGATGTAGTGCCCTTCAGTGAAATGTGTGTTTGTTTTATTGAAAAAAGAATAGAGTAGCTCTTACCTCAACACCCCATGCATGGAACATTCCCTCCCTTCTCCCTTCTCCGTTCTCCCTTCTCCCTTCTCCCTTCTCCCTTCTCCCTCCTCCCTCCTTGTGAAAAACCCCAGCGTTTCATCCCCATGGACTCTCCAGAGTCTTTCACAACGTCCTCTGGGGCAATCCACCACTCTTCCATCCAGGACTCATCTTCTTCACTCCAGAGGATGGGTCCAGCTCGTATCTCCTGCTCGACATCTTCTCCACTAGAATACTGGATGGCTGCTTCCTTCCACTGCTTCGCGTTGTACAGAGAAGCATCCATCTCTTCTCAGGCTACTTCGGTCTCTCCTGTCTCGCTGTCAGCATTCCTCTTGCTGGATGTCCTTTCTGGTTTTTCCGCTTCCTTTGTCTCTTCTAACCAAGAATCAAATCTGTTCACCCTTTCACCCTTCCAATCACCTGCTGATATCAACCATTTATCCTTTACATTTTCTCATAAATGTATTCATTCATCCATGATTCAATCTTTCACTATTACATCCATCCAGTGGCCATTCCATCCATCCATCCATCCATACAGATATCCATCTACTATGCTTCCATCCATCCACCTACACATCCACTATTTGACTTATCCATCCATCAATAAAACTTGTCATACACCAATTGATTCATTTGCCTATCCATTCCTCCATCCATCAGTCATCCCATCCACTTTCTATTTACTTCTCCACCCATCCTCTCAGACCTCCATTTACCATGCCATCTATCCCTTCTCTCAAATGACTAATTACTCTGTCATCCTTAGATCCACCTACCTAGCCACCCATCCTCTCAGATTTCTATTTTTTCTGCCATCCTTTCTCCCACCCATCTACCCTCTCATATTTCCATTTGCTTTTCTATCCATCCTTCCATCCATCATCTCAGATTCTCATTTACTCCGCAATCCTGTATATCCACTCACCCCTCCATCCATCCTCAGATTTCCATTTACTCTGCCATCCTTTCACCCATTCATTCACCTATCCATCCATCCTCTTAGATTTCAATTTACTTTGCTATCCATCAATCCATCCATCCATCCATCCATCCATCCATCCATCCATCCATTCATCTTATTTTTCCATTTACTCTGCCATCTTTTCATCCACTGACCCATCCTCTCAGCCATCCATCTATCTGTCATTTCAATCACTCACCCATCCAACTTGTCACCCTCCCACCCTTTCACCGATCTATACATTCTTTCACCCACCCATCCTTTCTACTACTCATCCATTCTTTTGCCTGCTCACCCTTTCCTGCACACATCCATCCTTTTACCCACCCTTCCTAACATTCTTTTGTCGATCCATCCTTACACCCACTCATATGTCTATTCTTTCATCCACCCATCCTTTCACCCACTCATCCATCTATCCTTTCATCCACCATCCTTTCACACACTGATCCATCCTTCCTTTCATCCACCCATTCTTTCACCCATCCTCCTTTCCCTATCCTATCAGTCTATCTTTCTTTCTTCTGTTTAGAGATAATTACAAGTCTTTATCTGATATGTTACAGATATAGAGGTCCATAAGAACCCTACCCTCACTGTAGCTGGTAAAGCAGGGGTTCACAACATCTTGGCCTCTGGAGGTGACTGAGAAAATAGACAAAATCTACCAAAATTAGGAAACATCAGAAAAAAGAGCTCTCTGAAAAAGTGTCTGTTTTTTTCCTAGAAAAGAGCATCAACAATCAGTTTGCTAACCTAAGGTCACCATCTTCCTAGTTTTTAGGAAAATGCAGAATTTAATCAAAAAACGTTTTTTTGCCACAGTTTTGACATTTTTCTTAGGGGTAGCCCATTATTTCTATTTTTAGGTCTAGACTATTATATCCCGCAAGGCTAAATAGACGAGAGTATAGTAGGCAAACCAAGCTCTGAAACCATTGCTGATTTCGTACAGTTCATGTGGTGCACTCGTGCGAAACGCGCGTCCACAACAAACCCATCAGCCTCCCTCCCACAGGCATCTGAAGCTTCCCCAGCGTGTGCTCGGCCTCAGGCATTCACCCTAGCGCACGCTCGGCCTCACTTCTCCTCCCCCCTAATTCATCGCTGCAGTTTCACTTTCACGGCCGTGAGGCCGTGCTCTCACTTCAAAGGAATGAGCACCCCGCCCCCGCAATGCCGAGAGCATTTCCCGGCCGCTTTTAATTCCATTCCCCCAAGCCGCATCTTGTTCCTCGCACACTCAATGGTGAACGTTCATGTTGCGTCTCTCTTGCCCCATCCTGATTTCCGTGTCATAAAGTAAGTGCCTTTAACTTGTTTTTTTAAATTTTGGATCCATTTCACTCCAGTCTCTTGCCCCCTCGTTCACTATCCCTTCTACATTTCCCCATTCCACCCCATCTCTGCCCTCCCCGTCTCCCATCGAATCCTCTTTCTCACCCACCTGATTTTCTTCTCCTAAGCCCCGCCCACGTTTCTTCCGCCCCTCTCTCTCCTCCTCCCTACCTCGCCACCCCATTACTCCCCCGCCCCTCTTACTTTCTATCGGCATTTCCCCCAATAGCTTTTTAGTGGCAGGCTGTTGTATCTTATGCTGCTTTTACTTTGCCAATCCGCCAGGCTCCGGTTTTGGTTCGTGGTTTCTAAACGTTTAAAATGCTTTTGTTTTACCAGCAGCAGCTTTTGTCGCAAGTTCACTCATGCTACTGCTCTTGCCAAAACAAATAACAATAACATTACGGTTCGCAATACCTCGCCACCCCGTTACTCCCCCGCCCCTCTCTCTTTCTATCGGCATTTCTCCCAATAGGTTTTTAGTGGCAGGCTGTTTTATCTTATGCCGCTTTTACTTTGCCAATCCACCAGGCTCCGGTTTTGGTTCGTGGTTTCTAAACGTTTAAAATGCTTTTGTTTTACCAGCAGCAGCAGCTTTTGTCGCAAGTTCACTCATGCTACTGCTCTGGTTTTAGAATTGAAGATGTTGGGTTTACTTTTTGTGAGATTCATGGAGTGGTGGTAAATGTAAGAACTTTTGGCCAGGCTATATGACTGTTGACTTGTAAGGCAAAGAAGTGATCTTTGGACAAGACTTCTAGGTTGTCACATATTTCCAAGAAGCTTCTAGATGAGGCAACAGACTTATTCTCCAACGAGACTTTGAAGTCCTAAGTTACTAGGAGGAGGTTGTGGTGAAGGGCAGGCATCTGAAGCTTCCCCCAGCGTGCGCTCGGCCTCAGGCATTCAAGCGTGAAGCTTCCCCAGCGCGCACTATGCCTCACTTCTCCTCCCCCCTAATTTACCCCTGCTGTTGCTTCGCGGCCGCTTTTAATTTCATTATTCCCTTGTTTTTGGCACCACACAAATCTCAATATTCAATGACCTGGTGATTATTATTGTTTGTTCCTGTTACAACCAAACTATATTTACATTTTGCCATTAGGTATATAAAACCACAAACATCTTAAAAACTTAAAGGCAAGCAGGACTAGTGTTGTTTAGACTAACGTTGGTTGCTGCCCACGGACGTATTTCACTTTAGCTCTAACTCATTATGCCGAGAGCTTCACTTCAAAGGAATGCGCCCCCCGCAATGCCGAGAGCATTTCCCGGCCGCTTTTAATTTCATTTCGCGGCCGCCTTTCATTTCATTTTGCGGCCGCGGTTTAATTCATTTTGTTTCTTATTTTCTCCAATATGTTCTTCAATATATTATTCCCTTGTTTTTGGCACCACACAAATCTCAATATTCAATGACCTGGTGATTATTATTGTTTGTTCCCGTTACAACCGAACTATATTTACATTTTGCCATTAGGTATATAAAACCACAAACATCTTAAAAACGTAAAGGCAAGCAGGACTAGTGTTGTATAGACTAACGTTCAAGCAGTTTATTTTAAGGCCCATATGTCAACTCATACATCAAGTGTATATCATGTTGTGTGACTAATGGCATTCTGGGACCCCCTCTCCGTTATATGACTCACTAATGTGGTCTGATCTGTCGGAGGCTCCCTCTGTTGGCTGAAATGACACGTCAACACCACAGCACGACTCAGCACCACCACAGCACCACTCAGCACCACCACAGCACCACTCAGCACCACCACAGCATCACTCAGCACCACCACAGCACCACTCAGCACCACCACAGAATCACTCAGCACCACTCAGCACCACCACAGCACCACTCAGCACCACCACAGAATCACTCAGCACCACTCAGCACCACCACAGCACCACTCAGCACCACTACAGCATCACTCAGCACCACCACAGCACCACTCAGCACCACCACAGCACCACTCAGCACCACCACAGCATCACTCTGCACCACCACAACACCACTCAGCACCACCACAGCATCACTCAGCACCACCACAGCATCACTCTGCACCACCACATTATCATTCAGCACCACCACAGCACCACTCAGCACCACCACAGCACCACTCAGCACCACCTCAGCATCACTCAGCACCACCACAGCACCCCTCAACACCACCACAATACCACTCAGCACCACCACAGCATCACTCAGCACCACCACAGCACCACTCAGCACCACCACAGCATCACTCAGCACTACCACAGCACCACTCAGCACCACCACAGCATCACTCAGCACCACCATAGCACCACCACAGTATCACTCAGCACCACCACGGCACCACTCAGCACCACCACATTATCACTCAGCACCCCCACATTATCACTCAGCACCACCACAGCATCACTCAGCACCACCACAGCACCACTCAGCACCACCACAGCATCACTCAGCACTACCACAGCACCACTAAGCACCACCACAGCATCACTCAGCACTACCACAGCACCGCGCCAGCATCACTCAGCACCACCATAGCACCACCACAGTATCACTCAGCACCCCCACAGCACCACTCAGCACCCCCACATTATCACTCAGCACCCCCACATTATCACTCAGCACCACCACAGCACCACTCCGCACCACCACATTATCACTCAGCACCACCACATTATCACTCAGCACCACTCAGCACCACCACAGCCTCACTCAGCACCACCACAGCACCACTCAGCACCACCACATTATCACTCAGCAGCACCACATTATCACTCAGCACCACCACAGCACCACTCAGCACCACCACAGCATAACTCAGCACCACCACAGCACCACTCAGCACCACCACAGCATCACTCAGCACCACCACAGCACCTCTCAGCACCACCACCACTCAGCACCACCACAGCATCACTCAGCACCACCACAGCATCACTCAGCACCACCACAGCATCACTCAGCAACACCACAGCACCACTCAGAACCACTCAGCACCACAACAGCACCACTCAGCACCACCACAGCATCACTCAGCACCACCACAGCATCACTCAGCACCACCACAGCACTACTCAGCACCACCACAGCATGACTCAGCACAACCACAGCATCACCCAGCACCACCACAGCATCACTCAGCACTACCACAGCATCACTCTGGAACACTGCAGCATTACTCTGGAACACCACAGCATCACTATGTGCTAACACTGCATCATTAGGCGCCACCACAGCATCACTCAGGGCCTCCACAGCATCACTCAGGGCCTCCACAGCATCACTCAGGGGCACCACAACATCACTATGCGCTACCACAGCATCACTGAACGCCACAGCATCACTCGTCGCCACCACAACATCACTCCGCGCCATCACAGCATCAATCTGTGCAACCATTCAACAACTGGTTCAAATATGTTCTCTCAATGTTTCAAGCTTTATTACAAATGTCACCAAAAAAAATTAATATTTCACTTCTGTTCTTGGATTTTCGTCACAATAAAATACACTGAACATAATTTTCACAAAAGTTATTTACAAAAGTTTAAGCTATTGCCATTATACATTACAATCACTTTTATTTAAGTATTAATTATTTTTAAAAATTAAAAGCCATTGTTATTTGTAATATCAATACATCTAAGTCACGTAAATACAAAACATGTTGCAATACAAATGCTATAGGTGTCACATTTGCGAAAGTTATAACTATTGGCATTGTAAATGACAAAGCTATTAATTTAGCTATTTTCAAAACCAACACCTAAATAAAAAAATTGTCATTTACAAGACCAATAGCTCAAACTTTCCTAATGCGAGACCTATTGCATTGCAAATGCTTGTTTGTGCTTCCAACCTATTTACAGTTTGTGGTGGAAACAGGTGTGAAATGCATTGGTGATCCAAGAAAGCTATAGATTTCTGAAAAGTATACATAATTCGGAATTTAGCAAGGAGTAATTTGTGTAGATCCTGCAAGGTTTTCCCGAAGATATTTACTGTTAAAATAAAACCAAATTTGAATATGAGAATGAAAAAACAATTATATGTGACATTTTACCTGTGACCTCTTGTCACAAAAGGAAATTTACAAAAGCAACATACTGTTATGTCCACTAGACCCTTCTAGTTCCAGAGACATACAGGGTTTGTAGGTTTTCCAAGAACTCGTGGTACCCGGCACCAACATCTGAGCACCACCTTCCAATGTTTTTTCATTGAGTACCACCTATGCAGTATTTCATATGGTAAAATATAAGGAATGAAAAGTGAGTGAAGGAAACCTATGTATTTCTGAAATGTACAAATATAACCACTGCTCCTAAACTCAGTTTCCTGTGTACATCGATACAATAATGAGTAACCCATACTAGCATATGATTACAAAATATCTTCTTTCTTACACACTGGCTTACATTTGGAAGGAACAGGTGCAGAGAAATCCAATTGGTAGCAATACCGTTTCAGCTATTCTGTCTTGCCACATGTATCCTGATATAACAGGCACCTTACATGTATGAGTACGTCTAGTTTCCAGTGTCAGAGAAACCCCAAAATGCAACATGTACACTTTACATTTTTCAGCTGCACACTGGCACTCTTTTTGCTATGTGGCAAGCTGTGGATTTTGGCCCTAGCCGAGCCAGTATCTATGGAAACCTAGTAAACCTGCACATTCATTAAAACTAAACACCTATCCACGTTAGGGTGACTTGTCCTTGCAAACCTCAAAAATAGATTTAAAAAAAACCATTTTCCTCACATTTCTGTGATGGAAAGTTCTGCAAATTGTGAGGAGCCACACATTTCCTACCAATTAGCATTCCACAAGTCTCTCGATAAAGATGGAACCTAATTTTTGTGGGTAGGCCTAGTGCCTATGACAGGAAAGGCTCTAAACTGCAAAATGGACACATCACATTTTTTGACTGAAACCAAACCCTTTTTAGGTCTCGCTGAGTCAGCCCATGCGCCGAACTGCGAGACTTTAGTAGGTGAGTTTTTAAAGTGCTGCTGGCTGGCCTAGCTTGCATTCACGTGTGCGTGCACGCGCGCAGCCATTGTCTTTCAAGGGTCATTAGCACCACTCGGCCGCACATCTTGTCTCTCCTGCTATGTCAGCCGCCATCTGTCTCCTCCTGCCATGGGTCATTAAGTGCATGCTTCTTCCCGTCCCCTCGTGTGCTGCTTTCCTTCTCTCCAGTCACCCCGTTGCATCCCTCCCTCAACCATTCTTCCGTTGCACCCTCCCGCAGCCTTATATGTATATTTTTAATTAATTCTTTAAAAAAAAGTATTTGTGCTACTTTATTTAATTTTGGAAACACATGAGTTCATGCGTGCTTATATCATCACACTTGCGCACACACGCTGGGGCAGAATCATGCTCTAACCTCCGTGTTTAATGAAATCGTTTATTTCCCAGCCATTGAAGTTATGGCGGTTATCATTTCCACACCGTGCAGTCTGAGACAGTCAGCTGGAACATGAAACTGCTGCTGATACAGTGTATCCTCTTTTCAAACTTTTGCCACCATGGCAACCCCACGCAGACGGGATCAGCCAAAGCCCTGCGGTCCTCCGCTCTCAGGCAAGATGGTAAGTGCACGCTCTTCTCGTGCTGCTGTTTTTTTTAAATTGCGCCGCTCCTCACAGAGCGCCCCTACCCCATCACAGAGTGCGTCTCTTTATCGCTCTCTTTATATGGTCCAGCTCCGGTCTGTCAGCTTATCCTCTTTGATGTAGGGTTCTAACATCCGGCGAACTCTGGTGTGTTTTGTGGACGTTGAGAGTTTTGGTGGGTGAGAGGAGATGTTGCACAGGCCATGGGAGAGGCAAGGCAATGTGAAAGGAGCTCACAGGTATGAAGGGATGTGTGGGAGATAAGCTTCAAGTGGTAGAAAGTGTATGTGTGATTGCGAGAGCAGCACATTACCAATGCATTTTTGCTGTGCTGATTCCAGAGAGAAAAACAAAGACACGCATGGCGTCATTGATAGAGCGCGCGAGGTCACCCAGCCAATGATTCCGCCGTTTCCGGCTTCAGGGCCCATATACTTTCAATTCACACTACTCATTGACAGGGCGACTTCACGGGCTGTTACCAATTGTGTGTGTTCCCTACTTTTATTACTCAGTGTACCCGACTTACCATCCACCGACACGGGTACCTATGACCTCAATGGATCAGGGGCCTAGCTGTAAAAGGAAAGGCAGCCAATGCAAATTCAAATGACATTCAATACTGTTGTAAAATGACCACGGACAACTGGAAGTTTTAAAATGTTTATCTAAAGTTCGTTTTCGTCAAGCATTAAACTTACAAGAATAAGGCAATCAATAACCAAGATAATGAAAAGTACATAACTATAAAGAAATAAAGTCAGGGTAATCATTTAAATGCAATTATGAGATAAAGAGAAAATGCTATGCATTCAAGGCAAGGAGTTTTCAGACAGTTTAAGTAAGGCCGTTCTAGACCATATCAGAAAATGACAAACTGCAATGCAAAATATGATTTCAAAAAGGTAGGATAGCATAGGAACAATTTTAAGAATATATGCACTTGACTTTATGATTCAATAGTTTGCGGCAAAAGCATGGAAAAATCAACATGTGCAAAGGTGTGTCTTTATTAAAGCAAAGACAGAAAAATAGAAAGGTGCAAGTTTAAAGAACGTAGAGCAGTATTTACCTAGACTGGTGTGGAAACCAAACCCTGGCCACGGGTCAGTTTAAGGACAGGAAACCCTCAAGGAAGGATACCCCTCAAAGGACAGCAGGTGCAGAATGGACACCCAGGACAGGACAGGATACCCTCAGATTAGGAATCAGGACAGGACCTCAGGACAGGACAGCAAACCCTCAGGACAGGACCGCTCAGGACAGGACCGCACCCGCAGTTTGGAAGCAACGCCTGCGCTCCACCCTCTCTGCAGCTATCGATCAAAACCCCGATTGGGTCAGCGAACTCCCAGCAAAGTGCTTCGCCAGCACTTTAAGGTTCAGTAGAACCTTAGTCTATGGTCAATTTCGGACAGAGTGCTCCGCAGCGCTCTGTATCTTCAGTCACCTATTGAGTGCGTTGGGTCAGTGACAGGTCAGCTAAACCAGACAAGTCGGACAATTTCCCTAGGTGAACCCAGGGTAGATATACTGTTTTGGGACAGGGTACCACCCCCCAAATGTTGCAAAGTGTCAGAATCCCCAATTTCAATTGGTCCTAAGGTAGGATTTGGGTAATACACCAATCATAACACACTATTTGGATGCTTCATTTACATATCTGGGTACCGCCTAGCGAGATTGGGGTTCCCATGAGAAACTGCAAAGAAATACAATGACAATTGTACAATGTAGCTGAACAGGGACATGTGACTCCGCTCAGCCGAGTTCGCAGGTCAGTTCTCAGGAGCATCTTGCCCATCACTGCCAGCTGGCTAAGTTCCATCAGCCAAGGTTGTCAGGTCCCCGAAAGGTCGCACATGCGCAGAAGGGACCTCCAAGATGGCTTTCGGTATAGACAGACCCCCATTCCCCGCGGTACATGAAAAGCAAGCGAAAACAAATTAATACATAGAAATAACATTATGAAAACACATCATTTGGTTTTGTACTTTCAACTTATCACTATAAAATATACTTATGCAGTCTAAATGTTAGCTACATATAACAGGCACAAGAGCAGTGGCACGAGCAGTACCACGTTACTAGCAAGGCTATGTATTACGCATGCGCATAAATTTCCCTCCAACTCTCCAGACACGTCAGGACACGTGAGTGTGACTGACGCATGCGCAGTAACTAAAATACAAGCAGCGGCCATGTTTTACGGACATGAATTAAATGTATTAGGAATACACATAGGCAAGCTTCGTAAGCTTTGCTTAAACTAAATATAAACGTTAGTAAGACGTACACTTATTACCTTGTTACACACAGACGAGGTTCATGAATACAGCAAGTCGCAAAATATGCGAAGCTTTGCTTCATCAATCCCCTCTTTGATGATATTTACTATCATCACAAAATTTTAATGGAACCAGATGCCAACTTTCTTTCACACTTTGTACAATTCTGTCTCTTCCAGCAATTTCTCCAGTTTTTCCCTTTCAGTTTTGGTAGGGTGAGAATTCTTCACCTTTTTATAGATCTGATTATTCACTTCCTCCAATTCGAGCTCATCCACACTTCGTTTCACCCCTCTTGCATTCACTTCATGCTTTCTGGTGTGTTTACGGCATTTGCAACAGACAAATATGAAAAATAGGATGAGACCTATAATTCCAATTGGCATCAGTACTTTAAACAATAAGCCTTTACCTATACTAGCGAACCAATGACCTACATTTGAGAGACCATCTACCAGTCTCTTCCAGGCACTATCAACCTTGAGTGGTCTGAGTTCCTTTGCCAAATTAGTAATGTTTCTCACATATCTTTTGAGCTGCACACTTTTGTCCGGAATATAAGTGCAACAATGTTGCGCCTTCAACATCCGGCAGACTCCTCCCTCTTTCGCCAATAAGGTATCAAGAGCAAGTCTATTCTGCAAAACCATTGATCTGATCGCAACCATTTCGGTATTGACCATCAGAAATCCATGAGCTGTCTCAGTCGACAACACATCCACTATAGTGGACAATTTGCAAATTCTGTGAGTGTTCAGAACCACTCCCACTCCAGGTATCAGTGCACTGAAAATACTACCCATTATTTCACCTATGCTTTCTCTTTTACTACGCACTAAGCCATTAGTATTTTCACTGCTTCCAGCAATTTCATTCACATGGTATATTCTCGGGAAAACAATGCCAAAGTAGCAGCTTCCATACCAGTGATCCGGCTATTTGAAATAAGCCCTGTCTCCACATATATAATAAATTCCAGGAAACACAGGCTCTGACCCATTTTTGAATCCCCAACCTCCAATTACCTTGTAATTGTGCTCACATTGACTGGAACCAATGAAAATGTTATTATAATAACTAGTCTTCTCGCGATGAAGACAGAGTTTCCCTTTCTTCTCGAAATCCAGCAACAAAGCAGGCCCTGCCCCGCCATTTGAGGTGCTTTCCATATTCTCAGCCCATTTAGGTGTTCTCTGCCTTTTGTCATTTGCCTTTCTTTGGAAACTCTCCCTTCTTTTCTCTGCCATGTTTAAAAATACCTTTTCTTGTTCATGTAATGAACAGGTCAAGTTGTCTCTGTGTGCTTCATTTAAATCTATAGTACCTATAGTCAGAAAATATTCTCCCATATAACGTGTAACGTCACTTTTGGTATGTACAGGATTCAGATTTCCACGTATAGGAAGTTCAGAAAAGATCACGTCATTGTTAGAGTAATAGTATTGTAACGGTCCTCTTTTGTAAAATAAGCTTGCTAAAATACTACAGGAGATTCCATAGGTCAGAGGTAGATGATGATATGTCACGCCTTCAGCCACAGAAGTAGGTAGCTTCATGCAGACATAGCAATCTTCTATTTCCATAGTTTCTACATAATGCACTAACAGGTTTGCGAAAACATTTAAATGAGTCTTGTTTCTAACTCCGTGGTAATGTAGTCCTTCCTCATCTGATGCTTCTAAGTCTCGTTTTGTCTGTCTGAGTGCTTTTTCACGTCTTTCTACACTTCGTGTTGTCAGTTCTTCAGTGTCAGTAGTCTGAGTAGGGTCAATATTAGTATTTTTGCTTACCATAAAAGGAATGAAAACTGTTAATCCTATCCAAATTAATATAACTATAACTATACTACATATACACACCTTGCAGCATGTTTTGCAACAACTGCGACTAGGTCTACCACTCACGTTTGTATCAGACATTTTGGCTCAGAAGAAAATTTTAACCCCTATTTGTGGCTTTGCCCAGGTATTTTTATGCTGAGCAATTTCACGGCGGTTCTTCCTCTTCCTCTGCAGAGTAATCAGTAATCTGTTCTCTGTCGCTTTCGTCAGTAATATCAAGATCTTCAAAGTTTTCCAAGATTAAGTAGGTCCACTCCGGATCCTTGTATTTTTCGTTTTGTCTTTTTATTCGCTCACTCCTTCTCTTGGAGCTATCTTCAGGTATTTCTGCAATTCGGGGACTTCTTCTTATATCTGCAAGTTTCTCTTGGACTGTTTTTATTCTTAATTTTAGTCTTTTAATATACCTTGGCTCAATGTGCTTCTTTTTCTTGAGTCTTTTAGTTGGCACTGTTATTTGGCTTTCTTCTAATGTCCTTTTATTTTCACTTGTTTGTGGCACTGCAATTTCTGCCTTCTCCCTTTCTGTCTGACTAGTCCCAGGTCTTGTATCTATTTCTTCTGCCTGGTTACTAAGCTGGCCTTGTTCAGGTGAGTTTTGATTTTGGCTTTCAAATGTCTCAGTTTCTGTGTCCTGAACACGTTCTTCTAGTTCTGCCTGATCCTGCTCGAGCACTTCGATCCCTTGATTTTCTTCTGCTCGAACTATTACACTATGTCTAGTCTGTCCCTTTTCGATATCAGGAGTCAGTGGAGGAGTATCGATCACTTGTTCTGTCCCTGTCTGACCTTCTTCTTTGTCCTCAGATTTGATGTGAATCTCAATGATCTGAGGGTCTTCGCCTGTGCCTTGCTCGACCTCTCTATTCCACTCTCTGTCTTCTCTAATTCGCTCTCTTGTTCTGAGTGGGTCTCCTGCAAGGTCGATTATGGGTATCCAATCTTCTGGCCAAATCCTCTGCAGCTCGTCATCAGCTACTCTCGGACCAACATCTGTGCGATCCTCAGCAGTACTAGTGCTTGGACCAACGCTTACAGGACCTTCAACGGGACTGGTGCTTGGCCGTCTGATATCAGCTACTTCATGACCAACGTCTGTAGACCCTTCAGCTGGACAACCTTCGGCTCCAGGTACCTCGTCGGGTATCACCTTCTGGGTATGGCTGGCATGGATCCACCTGGGAACGCCTGCACACTTCACCGCTGTCGTGGTGACCAGGATTACTTGGCGCTTTTGTCCCCACCTCGGTTCAAGGCAACTCGAACGAGTATGCTTCTTTATCTTAACCCAGTCACCAGGAACCAATTTGTGAACTGGGGTTGTCGGGTTGGCGACGGCGTCTGCCCCAATCTGGCGAGAGATAGAACGCACTTGGTCACCCAGTTGCTTGCAGTATTCAAGTACCAAATCATCAGAAATGCTTAACAGTTTGTATCCTGGTACCCACGCTTGTCTCATCACTCTTCCCATCAATATCTCATGGGGGCTCAGGCCTGTTCTTCGATCTGGAATGCTTCTGAGTCCCATCAGAACAAGAGGCAAGGCATTTATCCAGTTCAAGCCAGTAGAATCACACATTTTTGCCAATCTACTTTTTTATAGTGCCATTTATTTGTTCTACCACTCCAGAAGCCTCTGGATGATATGCACAGTGCAGCTTTTGGGTGATCCTGAATGCTTTGCAAAGCTGGGCCAAAATTTCATTCTGAAAATGTCCGCCTCTATCTGAGTCAATATAGACTGGAACCTCGAATCTAGGTATCAATTCTCTTAGTAGGAGCTTAGCTACTGTTATGGCATCATTCTGTGTGGCAGGGTAAGCTTCCACCCACTTTGAAAATAGGCAGACAATGACAAGGACATACCTTTTTCCCTCACAACGAGGCATGGTAATGAAATCAATTTGTATTCTCACAAAGGGACCCCCTGATCTCCCAATTTTCATCAGTTCAACTACTGTTCCTTTGCCAGCGTTGAACTGCTGACAGGTCAAGCACCTCTGGCAGAGAGATTCTGCTACTTTCCTGAATTTCTTGTTGTACCAAGTCTGTTGAAATACCAGAACCATGGCGTCCCTCCCAATGTGTGATCCCTCATGTATCAATCGAGCCATTGGGGCAAGCAGGTGTCTGGGTAACACAGGCATACCATTTGGGCCCACAATGACACCATCCTCACGTCTCGGTTTACAACCTTGTTCTTTCCACTTCTCTTTCTCTTCCCAGGGCGTCACATGCTGCCATTCTCTCACTTCATCCCATGTAGGCACTTCTTCAAACATTCTAAGTTGGCAGCTGTTTCCAACCCCACCTCGATTGGGATTTATTCTCATTTGTTCCATAGCACATTGTTTTGCCACCCGATCAGCAAAATCATTTCCCAAAGATACAGGGTCAAGGCCCTTCTTATGAGCCACACATTTGACCACTGCCAATTCTTTTGGTAATTGGATTGCCTCTAAAAGGTCTTGGACAACTTTTCCATTTCGAATGGGGGTACCTGAGGAAGTCAGGAATTCTCTTTGTAGCCATAATTGGCCAAAGTCATGCACAACCCCGTAACAGTATTGACTATCAGTATACACTGTCACTTTTTTGTCTTTCCCCAATTTGCAAGCTCTTATCAGGGCGATCAATTCGGTTACTTGTGCAGACTTTACTCCAAATAGATAGGATGCTTCTTCGATTTTGTTTAACGTGACTACAGCATAAGCAGCACTTAGACCTCCTAGTTCATGCCTCAGGTAGGAACCATCCACAAACCATTCCTCATCATGTACAGGCAAAGGAGTTTCTTTAATGTCTGGGCGAGGTTTAGTACTAAACTCTGTCAGGTCAATGCAGTCATGCTCATGATCTCCCTTATCTTCCATTACCATTGAGTCAGGAAGTAGTGTGGCAGGGTTTAAAATGTTACATCGGGTAATGACAATATTTGCAGCACCCATGAGAATCCTCTCATATTTAGTCAGCCGACTAGGGGTGAGATACTGAGTTTTTGTACGAGTCAATAGAATTACAACTGCATGTGGAACATATACAGTTACAGGATGTCCCATAATAATAGACTCACTTTGTTCTAAACTGGTGCAGGTTGCAGCTACTGCTTTTAGACATCCAGGTAGTCCCGCAGCCACTGGATCCAAAGTGGCAGAAAAATATGCCACAGGCCTTCTGGTCAAACCATGCTCCTGCGTCAGGACTGACAATGCACAATTGTCACGAGTGTCACAGAATAAGCCAAACTCCTTAGAGTAGTCAGGCATTCCCAGAGCAGGGGCTGTACACAGGCAATTTCTCAACTGTGTGAAAGCTGTTAAGCTCTCATCATTCCATTCAACTGGGTCCTTTGCTCCTTTCTTTGTCATTTGTATCAAAGGCTTTGCAAGGACTGCGAATCCCACAATCCATTGCCTGCAGTAACCTACAACTCCGAGGAACATTCTGATTTCCTTCTGAGTACGGGGTAACTGCATATTTTGAATTATTCTGACTCTCTCTGAGGTAACTTTTCTGATACCTTTTTCTATCTGGTGTCCCAGATATTTCACTGATTTCGAACAGAACTGTAATTTCTCAGGGGCCACTTTATGTCCCTTTTCACTCAGGTGATTCAGTAGGGCAATGGTGTCAACCACGCAATCCTATGGCTTTTAGACGCCACCAATAGGTCGTCTATGTACTGTACCAAAACAGATTTTCCAGCTAAGACTAAAGTTTCAAGGCATTTTTTCAAGATCTGATTAAAGATAGAGGGGCTTTCTGTGTACCCCTGGGGGACCCTGTTCCAGACATATACGTTACTGTTGAAAGCAAATGAGAAAAGAAATTTGCTATCTGGATGCAATGGGATCGAAAAGAAAGCATGACATAGGTCTATCACAGTGAACCATTCAGCATCCCAGGGGATCTGATACAGAATCACTGCTGGATTCGGGACAATAGGGCAGCAAGGGACCACTATCTTGTTTACTTTTCTCAGGTCCTGCACTACTCTGTACTTGCCATTAGGCTTTTTGATACCCATAATGGGAGAGTTGCACGGGCTACTCATTACTTCCTGTATGATGTTTGCTTCTAGCAATTTCTGTATTTCAATGGCAACACCTGCTCTTACTTCTGCACTCATTCTGTAAGGCTTGGTATTGGGGTATACTGCATTTTCCTTCATGGCTATTTGTATGGGGTCTATGTTTTTCATTAATCCCACATCCTTTCCTGTAAAGTCCCATACTTCTTGTTTCACTGTCTGCTGGAGTTCTTCAGGTAAGTCCTGTATAGTCAGTCGTTTTATTTCTGAGTCAGGTCTAATTAACATTAGCTTGTAGATACCGTCTTCATCTGGGGTTTGAATTTCGACGCCCTTAGGTGTGCAAAAGATGGTACAATTCATTTTGCACAGCAAATCACGTCCCAGTAAATTTACCGGACTGGTATCACAAACAACAAATCTGTGCATTTGCTTAAAGTTTCCAATTGAGATCTCCGTGGGTTCGGTAACAGGTGTACTAATCAATTGATTAGATACTCCTACTACTTGGATTGCTTCTCCCGAGAGGGGTAGGTTTGGAACGTCCACTGTTCTCACAGTAGAACGGGTAGCACCAGTGTCCAATAGAAAGGTGACATCATTTCCATCAACCTTTCCTTCAATGTATGGCCCTGACTGGTCTACCGGCAAGGAGGCGCCAAGTACGCACTCCTCGTCCTCCCCTCTCAGGCCCCGTCAGTACTGGTCATCACAGAAAAAAGTGTCGTTCAACAAATACTGCAAAGTTGCTGTATTTCTGTCTTCATTGCCTCCCCAGATTTCTACATCATCACCCTGTGGTGACTTCCCTTTAAAAATAGGCTTTGGCGCTCGAGGCACTTGAATCGTTTTTACCTGCTGCTGGGTCTTTCTTTGCTTTTCATTCTGCGTCTGTGGAATTAAATCAGGTGTTTGGGCATTATCACCTTGTAAATACGGACACTTGTCTCGCCAATGTCCAATTTCTCCGCACTGGTGGCAGGGAAATTTCTTTTTCGCTTCTTCTCTGCTCATTTTAGGCCTAGGTTTTCCTCCACCCCCAGCCCCAGGGCTTTGGTGCTGAGTAGTTTTGTTTAACTTACTCAATTGCTTTTCCTGCTGTTCTGCGAGCTTTACTTGAGCCCACATCACCTTCTCCTTCAGGGCCTTTTTCTTTTCTGCCATTTCGTCCTCACAGTACTTTGCGTACCGTAGGACCTCATCTATCTTTTTGGTATGCCAACAGATTTTATTATCCTTTATCCACTGACAAATTTCGGGTCTTAAACCGTTTACAAACCTGTAAATGAAATGGGTCATATCCTTCATTTCGATGTTATCTATACCACTGTATGTTTTAAACACCTGCAACAGCCTTTCATAATAGGAGTGCACTGTCTCCTCTCTTTCCTGCGTTGTTCTATCTATCCTGGTCCAATCAGTTTCCTTTGCTGGTACCTTATTTTTCAAATGCTGAATCACTTGTTCATATTTTTTCATCACTTCAATTGACGGCTCCCCTGTGGCGGAGTCCCTCGGGTACTCCTCACTAGGCCAGCCTATGCCTATTTTACACTCGGTCCATAGATCGACCGGGACCACAATATCGAAAAACCCATCCAGGTCTTTCCACAGGCATTTCTGCACCTTTACGAACCTTTCCACTTGCCGGTACCATTCAACCGGCTTCTCGCGCAGTTTCGGAAAATCGTTAGTAAAGGACACAATATCCTGTCTGGACCATGGAACGTGCACATACCTCCCACCTGGCACTTCACGCATGGGGCATAATGTTTCAGGCTTGTCTACTTCTCTTAAAGGGAACTCAGGGGTAGCTTGTCTCGAACGAGCCTCATCTTTCTTTCTTGCCCACCTGCTTCTCCACCTTTCCACATCTCCCCATTTTTGCAAAACTGCAAGCAACTCTTTAATCTGCACCTTCTTCCCTGACACATTCAGGTTCTCTAAATCCTTGTCTGAGAATTCAGCTCTGTAAGGCTTTTGTAAGGGCTTGGATCTTGAAATATCTACCCCCATACTAGCTGCGGTGTCTGTCAGCTTTTCGTGGAGCACCCTGGTACTTCTGGTAAGGCTTTTACACATAAACAGCAACTCTTCTTCAGAATAGGTGTTTAATCTGTCTAACCCCACATTTCCTGCCATCAATTCCTCTATTTCTACCCTCAGCTTGTAGAGGTCTAAAGGTTTCGTTTGCGGAGCCTGTTTTTCTAAATCACGACTCCAATTTTCAATCTCTTCCGGCGTTACCAAGGAAACACTCCTAGTACCTGTTGCTGATTCTAATTTAATTTCTTTCGCATCAAAAGGATTATGCCTCTTCTGCACTCCCTTCCCGGTCTGTTTGTTTGTCAGATCCAAGAACACAACTTCGGACTCGCACTCACTGGACTGATCGTCTATCAGTAGGGGCTCTTGCCTTGGCGGGGCCATTATCGGGTTCATAACTGGAGGGTTCGAACTTCCTTGACTATTCCCATACAACGGGACTACTGGTCCGATCGTTACCGGAATAGTCAAAGCTTCAGGACTGGTATTTAACTGGGAGATCTTCGGAATTATTTCTGTCCTCTGTCTAGCTAGGGCCTCTTGCTCCCTTTCATCTAGTACTCTTCCTAATGTCCAGTCAGGTATCTTCTGTGGGGTCAGGTGAGGGGTAAGACTCGGGGCAGTAGGATGCGTTTCACTTGGTCCTCCGCCATAATTTGGTTTTGGGAACAAAGTTCCTGTGCCAAATGACCTGCGCTCCTCCCCATATGGAGGCTGCAAAAAGGGTACTCCTGAACTTACTGGCTTTTCTTCGTTTTCATACAGAGGTCTGGGAAAAAATGTTCTTTCACGGGAATATTTTTCCTCTGAGCTCACGGGCATTCTAGGATATATATCGCGTACCTCTGCGGGTCCGGGGTTCTCAAAATAGGGCAACACCTGGCCACCTCCCCCCCTACATAGGGATCTGTCCTCCTCCTTAATAGATGGACGCTGGGGATTCTCTCCTGCACTGGAAGGTCGGGCTCCCTCATTATAAGGGGGCGGACTTCTCGTAAAGATGTCATCTAACAATTCATCGTCCGACTCCCCAAGGGCCCCCCAATGCTTACTCTTTTCTGTCCTTTTCTCTCCCACAGGAGGGTTACCTGCTGGCATCATGGGAAACAGACCCTCAACAATCATGCTCTGTCTCCACTGTTTCATCCTCTTGTCCCTAGTCTCCTGTTTCAGCCTTGGGTACCACTTGGTCAGACCTTTGTCCATTCGGGGTTTCTCTCTTTCGAAAGCCTCAATCTCCCATTCCTCTAATGCCTCATACTGCGTTAGTCTCGGTCTGGGATGTAATTCATTCATGCGGGTTCTCAAATTGAATAAAATCCTACCATTGAAAGTACCGTCTAACGGAAAAGCCAATACTCCGTCATCTTCTGTGTACCTTACCCAATTCTCCAACCACACACAGGTATTGTACCCTCGGTCAAACATCATGAATGAGGCAGGAGTATTCGGTGGTCGGATAGTAACGCCCTCTCTAGATTTAATCGGTTTGTCCATTTTGAAATAATTCTTTACCCTATTTACAAGGGACATCTTTCTCTTAGCTCCGTACATAATATCGTATCTATTAGCTTTCCACTGATCCCTTTCAAACCCTTGGTTTCTTGGATCGGGTCTAGTCTCTGGACAATACGAGTGCCACATACAATTTCTACGCTTAACTCTGTTTACAAAGTCACCTCCAATCAGAACGCGTCTTGCAATTCCGTGCGACCAATGAGGTGTACGCGTTCAAATATTTTCGGCCAATGGGTGCGCGGCCCCTTCGTGAGACTGTTCTCACGCTCCGGCGCTTCACCCCTCCTTCACAATTCCAGCCCCGCTACCCGCCCGCTGCTTCTACCAATCCCAGCGCGGCACGGAGTGACGTCAGAGGCGCTTCGCGACTGACTCCCTCCCTTCACAAGGTAACGGAAACTTTCTTTCCTTTTAAAGTGCTCAGTGCTTGGTTATTTTACAACAAATACACATTCGCCACAGTGCTCAAGTGTCTAGACAGGATAGCTTTGTTTTACTGCAAGTAAACTACTTCCATTTACTTTTCACGCGCTGCAGGTAGATCTCTTCCGCCTACCCTTCACTCTACCATCGGTGAACCTGTTATTCCCCTAAACTCATCCACTTCTTCGGGATATATCCGAGTCTAAGGTTTCCCAGCGGACCCCTCTGCTTTCACCCTAGCTCCGAGGAACCTGCTACTTTTCCGATGTGACCCTTACTAGGTTACGCCACTATGGGAATTTTGCCAATGAACCTCATTACTGACATTTATTCACACATGTATTCAGAAAACCCTAGTTAGTGCTTCCCGGTTATCCTAACCTGCACCTAACTTTCCTTAAGCCTGTGACCTCAGGACAATGGATTCTATTCACCACTTGCCCTTTCAATTCCCCGGGGAGTTCGGACAACACAATACGAGACGGTTTACAAATGCATGGATTAATACATATAACAATATAAGAACAAGAATAATAATGAAAAAACAATTCATTGATTTCAGCAGCGTATTCACAAGAGAGTGATCGGGTCCCTCTGAACAGCCGCTCTTATAGCAGCATTAATGTACTAGCAGCTACCGACTTAACTAGCCTAACTAATCCTGCCTAACCTTTAGCTAGTCCCTAACCATCCTCTGATCTACCAGAAAACTGATAGAGCGCGCGAGGTCACCCAGCCAATGATTCCGCCGTTTCCGGCTTCAGGGCCCATATACTTTCAATTCACACTACTCATTGACAGGGCGACTTCACGGGCTGCTACCAATTGTGTGTGTTCCCTACTTTTATTACTCAGTGTACCCGACTTACCATCCACCGACACGGGTACCTATGACCTCAATGGATCAGGGGCCTAGCTGTAAAAGGAAAGGCAGCCAATGCAAATTCAAATGACATTCAATACTGTTGTAAAATGACCACGGACAACTGGAAGTTTTAAAATGTTTATCTAAAGTTCGTTTTCGTCAAGCATTAAACTTACAAGAATAAGGCAATCAATAACCAAGATAATGAAAAGTACATAACTATAAAGAAATAAAGTCAGGGTAATCATTTAAATGCAATTATGAGATAAAGAGAAAATGCTATGCATTCAAGGCAAGGAGTTTTCAGACAGTTTAAGTAAGGCCGTTCTAGACCATATCAGAAAATGACAAACTGCAATGCAAAATATGATTTCAAAAAGGTAGGATAGCATAGGAACAATTTTAAGAATATATGCACTTGACTTTATGATTCAATAGTTTGCGGCAAAAGCATGGAAAAATCAACATGTGCAAAGGTGTGTCTTTATTAAAGCAAAGACAGAAAAATATAAAGGTGCAAGTTTAAAGAACTTAGAGCAGTATTTACCTAGACTGGTGTGGAAACCAAACCCTGGCCACGGGTCAGTTTAAGGACAGGAATCCCTCAAGGAAGGATACCCCTCAAAGGACAGCAGGTGCAGAATGGACACCCAGGACAGGACAGGATACCCTCAGATTAGGAATCAGGACAGGACCTCAGGACAGGACAGCAAACCCTCAGGACGGGACCGCTCAGGACAGGACCGCACCCGCAGTTTGGAAGCAACGCCTGCGCTCCACCCTCTCTGCAGCTATCGATCAAAACCCCGATTGGGTCAGCGAACTCCCAGCAAAGTGCTTCGCCAGCACTTTAAGGTTCAGTAGAACCTTAGTCTATGGTCAATTTCGGACAGAGTGCTCCGCAGCGCTCTGTATCTTCAGTCACCTATTGAGTGCGTTGGGTCAGTGACAGGTCAGCTAAACCAGACAAGTCGGACAATTTCCCTAGGTGAACCCAGGGTAGATATACTGTTTTGGGACAGGGTACCACCCCCCAAATGTTGCAAAGTGTCAGAATCCCCAATTTCAATTGGTCCTAAGGTAGGATTTGGGTAATACACCAATCATAACACACTATTTGGATGCTTCATTTACATATCTGGGTACCGCCTAGCGAGATTGGGGTTCCCATGAGAAACTGCAAAGAAATACAATGACAATTGTACAATGTAGCTGAACAGGGACATGTGACTCCGCTCAGCCGAGTTCGCAGGTCAGTTCTCAGGAGCATCTTGCCCATCACTGCCAGCTGGCTAAGTTCCATCAGCCAAGGTTGTCAGGTCCCCGAAAGGTCGCACATGCGCAGAAGGGACCTCCAAGATGGCTTTCGGTATAGACAGACCCCCATTCCCCGCGGTACATGAAAAGCAAGCGAAAACAAATTAATACATAGAAATAACATTATGAAAACACATCATTTGGTTTTGTACTTTCAACTTATCACTATAAAATATACTTATGCAGTCTAAATGTTAGCTACATATAACAGGCACAAGAGCAGTGGCACGAGCAGTACCACGTTACTAGCAAGGCTATGTATTACGCATGCGCATAAATTTCCCTCCAACTCTGCAGACACGTCAGGACACGTGAGTGTGACTGACGCATGCGCAGTAACTAAAATACAAGCAGCGGCCATGTTTTACGGACATGAATTAAATGTATTAGGAATACACATAGGCAAGCTTCGTAAGCTTTGCTTAAACTAAATATAAACGTTAGTAAGACGTACACTTATTACCTTGTTACACACAGACGAGGTTCATGAATACAGCAAGTCGCAAAATATGCGAAGCTTTGCTTCATCATCATCAATGAAAGTTAGACTGAGTTTGATCGCTTCCCTCGCACACAAGCTGTTCCACCGTTTGTTCCTCATTTGCTTTGCTCACTGAAACAATGAGTTTTTTTTTTTTACAAAAGCTACAGACATATTGAACCAGGGCAGTTTGCTTTTCTTTTTCTTGCCTTCAAACTTCTCTGTTTCGATTAATGGAATGATTTAAACTTTGCTTTTGATTTAACAAAACAGCCATCGATGGTGTTGCTGTAAGTGGTGATATATATATGGAAGAAACATGCGTAGACATCAACCAGCACCCAGGGCTATGAAGATTATATAAGATACATTATTTAAAAAACAACAACAAATGTCGATGTTGCAACAAGGTCAGATCTATGTGGTTCCTGCACATGATTGTCTGTTGTATTGAGATTTTAAAGCCATGCTAGCCTTAAGCCTTGAGAAAGTTCTGGGCCTGCATTCCATGATACGGCAAAACACATGCTGGCTGGCAAAAAGGCATATGATGAACCCCTATGCAAAGAAGCATTGGCATAGCCAATAGGTCTCGCCTTTGGGACCTTATAAGTATTTAGCCATGCAACAGTTGGTGTTGTTGCACCAAGGACATTGTGCTGCATAACTAAATACTTATAAGGCCCCAAAGGCGAGACCTATTGGCTATGCCAATGCTTGTTTGCTAGGTGGGTAACTGTGGTTTTTGGGCCCTAGCTCAACTGTTATCTAGAGAAACATACCAAACCTGCTTTTTTTTTCTAAACTGCACACTCAGGGGAATCCAGCGTGGGGTGACTTGCGTGTCCCTTACCAGAAGCCTTCCAAACCATAAACTTTCACTAAAAATAAAAATGTTCCCCACATGTCTGTGAGGGAAAGTTCAGGACTCTGTGAGGAGCCACACATTTCCCACCACCTAGCAGTCCCCCAAGTATCCCAATAAAAATAGTACCTTACTTGTGTGGGTAGGCCTAGTGCCGGCAACGGGAAAGGGTCCAAATTCAGCATCAGCATGTCACATTTTTTTACTGAAAACTTGCCCTTTTTTCAATGTGGGTAGCTGTGGATTTTGGGCCCTAGCTCAGTCAGAAAATAGAGAAATGTATCATACCTGCACATCTTTTAAAACTAGACACCCAGGGAAATCCAAAGTGGGCGACTTGCATGGTGCATGCCAGTTTTTCTTACAGAGAAGCCATTGTAAACCTCAAATTTTGACTAACAATACACACTTCCTCAAATGTCTTTGATGGAAAGTTCTGGAATCTGAGTAGCCACACGTTTCCTACCACCTAGTGTTCCCTCAAGTCTTCCGATAAAAATATTACCTCACTTGTGAGGGTAATCCCAGTGTTCGCAAAAAGGAAAAGCCCTCCAAACCTCAAACTTCGGCTATGCATTTTCTTTCCATTTCTGTGACGTAAACTTCGGGAAACTATAGCGATTCAAAACATTCCCAACACCCAGCCTTCCCCCACTTGTGCTAATAAAAGCATGCATCAAACCAGGGCCAATAAAGTCCTGTGAGGCGAATCTAATTGACCCGAGTTCCAGTTGTGCCTCCCCTTTCCAACTGCACCTCTCCCGTTGAAATTGGTGCTCAGAGGCTGATATATGCCTCTGAGCACCGATGCAGTGAAGGTGAAATGAGCCTATTGCCTCAGTTTGCTTTCACTTTCATTGTATTGACTTCAGCGCACCATGCACTCCATCATTATAAAAATAAATGACTCGGGGAGGATCCTTCCTAGCAGCCCACCTCAGAACTAAAAAATGAAATCCCCCTGGTGCATGAACCAGAAGGATTCCTTCCTACCCCTAATGCAAGAATAACCTGGAACCAATCACAGCACCCGAGCGCTGCTGCACTGCATGGCAGTGGCACATCCATAGCATGCAAGGGATTAACTAGGAAAAATAGTGTGGTGTTTACTATGGCATGAGAACTTAGGTGCTCTAAGCAACAACGTCTGAATGTTTTTTTCCCAAAAATAAAATCAAGAGCAATTTATTGCACCTGACAAATAACATACGCCACTGAATTGTTATTTATCATTTGCAATAAAAATTGCACCTAAGACTAGGGCACCAGTAATGAGGGCTGAAGTGGTGTTCTTCAGTTCCAATATCACCATGCCCTCTTTCCAAGATCATGCATGATCCCAATCACATGATAGTACTAGGTATCATGCCACAATTTTACTCTAGGTAATTACTTCTGCCACTCAGAGGCCATCTTTACGAGTAGATTCTCAACTATGATGGGGCTGGAAACAGCTGTTACCAGCCCCTTCAGAACTATGGTAGCTGGTTGCATGGCAAAACCACACATGCAATTACAATGCATGCATTAATAATGTGGTCATTACAATGACCACATTTTTACCATGCATGCCTTTACAATGCATGCCTTTACCATGCATGTGCCTTTACAGCGCATGAGTTTAAAAGGAAAATGTAAGTATTTAGCAGGTATTATACATTTACACACAAACACACTGTTAGAACCGGGGTCTCTAGTTGGCCGGGGTATGCACCCTAGTCCAAGTAGGGACTACCGCTTCCGACAGGGTAGCTTGGCACAGAGCAGGAAGGCTTACGAGGCAAGGTGTGAAGTATTTGCGCAATACACACCAACAGTAACACAATAAAAACACTCACAAAAGTAACACCACACCAGTTTTATATAAAACTAAGAATATCTTTATCTAAAAATTGTGCTAGAACCAAAGGCGGTTAAATACAGTTTCTAGGCCAAAATCAACAAACCGATAAATCCAGTTTCACATCAAAAAGGTACATTTATCCTCCTCTAGAAATGGGGCCAGGTTCAAGAATGGTCAGATCATTCCCTGCACAGTAGAACATTAGCCACAAGTCAAGTCTCTGAGGAGAGGGCCACAAATACAAGGTGGTAAATGTCCCTTAAGTTCCGTAGAGATGCACTTTTCCCAGTCCTTACCAACCCGGGACACTCTCCTTTTGGTTGGAAGATATTTGGGGTTATTGGTATCCATCACTCCTTACAAATGTGTGGTGCCCTTTTTGGGATTATAGGGCCCATCTGCCCCCCCTAACGCCGCCTTCCTCGCCGTGATGATAACGATATGCAGTAATGCGGGGCACTGAGGGCTTAGCAGGAGCCAATGTGATCTTTGACCGGCTCGGAGCAAGGAATGCAGAGTCCCCCGGCCAGACCATGATGAAATCAAATGCCACCCCCCCAACAGCGGCCCCGCAATTCACTCTAAGGCAGTCACTGGCACTTGTTAGTAAAGAGGGCCGTCCCCGCCGCCTACCACTCACTCCCGCCAACCTCCTCCACACGGCAGCTTAACGCTACACGCTGTCCGTTACCTGCGGTTGGGGTGTGAGCCGGACAACATCGGGGAAGCTCTCCTTTCCTCCGGGGCACTCTCCAGCCGGCGGCAACCAATCCCAGTGCGGCCTGGGGCTGATGTCGTACCAAACCCAGCGCGGCTTCTCCTGATGCTTAGGATGACGCGCCCAGGGCTCCCGAAGCTCCCAGGCCGCGGCGGTGATTACAGTCGGCAAATTTAAATATCCCTGCAATCCCGGTCAGCGGCGGAGAATGTATCTAGACAGAGCTTTCTTCAGCGGTACGCGGTCAAGGCCACACAGCGCTCTTTTGCCCCAGTGCTACTCAGTTCAAATAAAGCCTTCCAGCGCAGTCAGGTCCCCGGTAAGCGGCGGTGCTTTCTGCTGCACAGCGCTTTGTTTCACAGTGCTGCCCAGCGTGCTCAGATCCCAGGGAGACAGCAATGGGTCAGGCTCAACAGCGTTTCCTCCTCACAGCTCCTCACAATTCACGTAGGGTCCCCAGGCAACAGCAGTGTTTTCCAGCGCTGCAGGGTGACTCCTGGGAAGATGACAGATGGCTAATGTTTTTTCAGTTCAGTTTTGCAGCTGAGCAGTTCCCCAAGATGCAGGGACAGTCCTTGGTGGTTTTTCTGTCCTGGTGATCCCAGTTCCCTTGGGATCAGTCCTTGTGGATGGTGTGGAAACACTCTGGTGATGTTGCTTCAGTCTCCCTGACAGGGCAGGATCAGCAGGCAGGAGGGGCAGCTCAGTAGGTAGGGGCAGCAGTTCCTTGGAGCAGTCAGCCTCCTTCCCCAGTGGCAATCCTTCCTGGCACAGCAGTCCTCACTCCCGCAGAGCTTCTTTCAGGTTCAGCAGTGTAACAAAGAAGTGAGGCCAGGACCCTCCCTTATATATCTTCCAGTCTAGGGGCTAGAAAGTGGTAGAAATCTCTGGAAGGGTCTAGGGGCAGGAGCTTCTGGAGGAGTCCAGGGAGTTCTGGTATGTTCCCTGCCTTCCCTGACCTGGCTGTCACATTGACGAGAAACAGGCCGTTAAAGCTACAGTGGGCAGCCCATCACAGCCCATCCACGGGGAGAAGGTGTGAATCACCACTCCCACCTCCCAACCCGGGCAGCTATCAGTATGCAGAGGGGAGGGGGGGTCTACAGTGCCCAGTCTAAGTGTAGGCAGAAAAAGGTCCACTTTCTAAATGTAGGTTCCCTAACCCCATATATCACTGGAAAGGGTTCCCCGCCCCAAGTCCCACAAGACCAAACATGACAGACTTATTAGGTCCCTGTCGGAAATTATCCCAAAATGGGGGGTTCCCAATGTTAGCCTATGGAGGAATAAGCCTTACTGCGGTAGCAGGGGCTTGTGACCGATATGCCAGCGTCATATGGTTTTAGGGGAGAGCACCTGCACCTCAGCATTGTTTAGCAGTGGTGAGGCGCCCAGAGTTCTAAGTCCAACAAAATGTAAGGTAAAAATGGGAGGCGAAAGGGCAAAAATGTAGGGGAAGACCACCCTAAGGCTGACAGGTCCAACACACACACACACACACACACACACACACACACACTCACACACACACATGTATATCTATATCTATAGATAGATAGATAGATAGATAGCTAGATAGATAGATAGATAGATAGATAGATAGATAGATAGATAGATAGATAGATAGATAGATAGATAGATAGATAGATAGATAGATAGATAGATAGATAGATAGATAGAGGCTTTATATTTATCCAGTATTAGGGTATCTTTCATAGATTCACATACCTGAAACATTTCCCGTCGTCGTAGTGGGAGTCCCACGGTACAAATAACATAACAGTAGAGATGCACTTTTCCCAGTCCATACCAACCCGGGACACTCTCCTTTTGGTTGGAAGATATTTGGGGTTATTGGTATCCGTCACTCCTTACAAATGCGTGGTGCCCTTTTTGGGATTATAGGGCCCATCTGCCCCCCCTAACGCCGCCTTCCTTGCCGTGATGATAACGATATGCAGTAATGCGGGGCACTGAGGGTTTAGCAGGAGCCAACGTGATCTTTGACCGGCTCGGAGCAAGGAATGCAGAGTCCCCCGGCCAGGCCATGATGAAATCAAATGCCACCCCCCCAACAGCAGCCCCGCAATTCACTTTAAGGCAGTCACTGGCACTTGTTAGTAAAGAGGGCCGTCCCCGCCGCCTACCACTCACTCCCGCCAACCTCCTCCACACGGCAGCTTAACGCTACACGCTGTCCATTACCTGCGGTTGGGGGGTGAGCCGGACAACATCGGGGAAGCTCTCCTTTCCTCCGGGGCACTCTCCAGCCGGCGGCAACCAATCCCAGTGCAGCCTGGGGCTGATGTCGTACCAAACCCAGCGCGGCTTCTCCTGATGCTTAGGATGACGCGCCCAGGGCTCCCGAAGCTCCCGGGCCGCGGCGGTGATTACAGTCGGCAAATTTAAATATCCCTGCAATCCCGGTCAGCAGCGGAGAATCTAGACAGAGCTTTCTTCAGCGGTACGCGGTCAAGGCCACACAGCGCTCTTTTGCCCCAGTGCTACTCAGTTCAAATAAAGCCTTCCAGCGCAGTCAGGCCCCAGGTAAGCGGCGGTGCTTTCTGCTGCACAGCGCTTTGTTTCACAGCGTTACCCAGCGTGCTCAGGTCCCAGGGAGACAGCAATGGGTCAGGCTCACAGCGTTTCCTCCTCACAGCTCCTCACAATTCACGTAAGGTCCCCAGGCAACAGCAGTGTTTTCCAGCGCTGCAGGGTGACTCCTGGGAAGATGACAGATGGCTAATGTCTTTTCAGTTCCGTTTTGCAGCTGAGCAGTGTCCCCAAGCTGCAGGGACAGTCCTTGGTGGTTTTTCTGTCCTGGTGATCCCAGTTCCCTTGGGATCAGTCCTTGTGGATGGTGTGGAAACACTCTGGTGATGTTGCTTCAGTCTCCTTGACAGGGCAGGATCAGCAGGCAGGAGGGGCAGCTCAGTAGGTAGGGGCAGCAGTTCCTTGGAGCAGTCAGCCTCCTTCCCCAGTGGCAATCCTTCCTGGCACAGCAGTCCTCACTCCCGCAGAGCTTCTTTCAGGTTCAGCAGTGTAACAAAGAAGTGAGGCCAGGACCCTCCCTTATATATCTTCCAGTCTAGGGGCTAGAAAGTGGTAGAAATCTCTGGAAGGGTCTAGGGGCAGGAGCTTCTGGAGGAGTCCAGGGAGTTCTGGTATGTTCCCTGCCTTCCCAGACCTGGCTGTCACATTGACGAGAAACAGGCCGTTAAAGCTACAGTGGGCAGCCCATCACAGCCCATCCACGGGGAGAAGGTGTGAATCACCACTCCCACCTCCCAACCCGGCAGCTATCAGTATGCAGAGGGGAGGGGGGGTCTACAGTGCCCAGTCTAAGTGTAGGCAGAAAAAGGTCCACTTTCTAAATGTAGGTTCCCTAACCCCATATATCACTGGAAAGGGTTCCCCGTCCCAAGTCCCACAAGACCAAACATGACAGACTTATTAGGTCCCTGTCGGAAATTATCCCATAAGGGGGGGTTCCCAATGTTAGCCTATGGAGGAATAAGCCTTACTGTGGTAGCAGGGGCTTGTGACCGATATGCCAGCATCATATGGTTTTAGGGGAGAGCACCTGCACCTCAGCATTGTTTAGCAGTGGTGAGGCGCCCAGAGTTCTGAGTCCAACAAAATGTAAGGTAAAAATGGGAGGCGAAAGGGCAAAAATGTAGGGGAAGACCACCCTAAGGCTGACAGGTCCAACACACACACACACACACACACACACACACACACACACTCACACACACACATGTATATCTATATCTATAGATAGATAGATAGATAGCTAGATAGATAGATAGATAGATAGATAGATAGATAGATAGATAGATAGATAGATAGATAGATAGATAGATAGATAGATAGATAGAGGCTTTATATTTATCCAGTATTAGGGTATCTTTCATAGATTCACATGCCTGAAACATTTCCCGTCGTCGTAGTGGGAGTCCCACGGTACAAATAACATAGCAGTAAATAATGAAAAACCATAGACCCATAGATGCAAACATGCATTATATAGCCTATTAGTCTCTCTTTGTAAAAAGGACTAAACTGTAACACACAACCAATCAGACACCAGCACCCTTTAGAACCTTCCCAAGAGAGGCTGAGTTCCTCAGATTTTCACCGCACTTTGTTGTGTAAGGGAGTCTCCCTAAGCCTGGTTCAGTTCTTCCGTGATTTCAGACAAGTGTATATCTTATACTTTGTCAGGATAATGTCGGATTCTAAGGGATTATTTAGACCTTGCCAGTCCTGTGGGAAGAAGAATGTTCACATTGATGATGCCCACAAAGTCTGTATTTATTGCCTTCATCAAAAGCATGAAGCAAGGCACTGTAAGATCTGCCGCACGTTCCCTGCTAAAACCTTGAGGGATAGAGAAGGATGGCTTTTATTGTGGTTAAAAAAGAAGAATGACGCCTCTTCAGATGCAGAAAATGATACTTCCTCTAAGTCTCATAAGAGACAGAGGTCGCCTGAGGAGAGAAGGAAACTACCAAAAATCTCTCACATGGCAAAAGAATCCCTTAATCAGAAGAAAAAGACATCTAGTCTCCTCAGGAATTTCATCCTCTCAATCTGCTGGTACTTCTAAAACAAAATCTGCTAAGAAGACCTCTCTGAGTTGAATAGACTTACCTGCTACTTACAGAACTTCAACAATGTCATCTTCCAGACCGTCGACGGCAATAACTTCAGCGGCAAGTCTTAAATGATCTATTGCATCAACATTGCCTTTATCCTGGGAGGAGCTACGCGCGGATCCAAGATGGACGCGTGAGCACAGGGCTCCCGAGACCCCTTCCACCTCCTACGACTATCCTGTTCAATATCCTGATTTAGAAGACGGGTTTGACTGAAGGAAGCCCTGCTGATACCAAATTGTCTTTTAGAATTCGATTTGGCTGCCGGACTCCGGACTTGCTACATCTCGAGCTTTATGGCCTACACCGGCGGATGCCCACGGTCTCGAGTTGCCGAAATGACCGAGTGGTAATCGAACAACAACGGTCTCTGAGACTTGATTGCAACCCTCGTGGTACTTTCGGTTTCGTTTTTGGTCGCTGTCCTCCGCCGCCTCCTGCCTGCCAGTACTGCTGCCCCACGCCTAGCAGCCCGCCCCCAGCGCATCTCCTGTCTCTCGTGTTTTTCGATCATACACGGCGGATCTCCAGAGAGTTGCCTTCGCCGTACCCTCCCAGGGGTCTGCCAGGACTTTTTGGCCACCATGTCGGGTAGACCTGAGAGCGACAAACGGGCCACCAGGGTCACGAACCGTGGGGGTTCGACTCAGTCTAACACCATTGATCGTTTCGCCCGCCCGAAAGGCACCCCTGGGGGGCTGGGTAAAACCACAGGTGATTCTGGAGAAGATCTACCTGCGACCGACGACCTAACGCTGAGGGATGTCATGGGCGCCATTGCTAGTATAAAGACCTCCATGGGCCAGCAGTATGAGACACTGGCCTCGAAGATTGACACTGTGGCTATCGAGGTTAACCTCATCAGAACAGACCTTGCAAAGACTAATGAGCGGGTAAAATCGCTGGACATTAAAACTGCAAGTCTTACTACTGATGTTTCGGACCTACAGACTGAGGTCCGCAATCTCCGGAAATTTAATGACTTGTTTGTTCGTCGGCTGGATGATTACGAGAGCCGGGCCAGGCGGAACAACGTTCGCATCATTGGCGTCCCGGAAAGTTCTGAAACGGTGTCTGTGGATCTCTTGGTTGAGGACCTCGTGTTAAACCACTTGGCACCTAAGGGTCTCAGTAACTTCTTCACTGTGGAACGTGCCCACAGAGTCCCAGGTGGTAAGCCTAAATCGGGAGCGACGCCGCAACCCATTATAGCCAGGATCTTCAACTTTCGGGACAGAGACGCTATTCTCCAGGCATCGCGCTCTGGTGGGCCCACGAAATTTGACAATGCATCTATTAATTTTTACCCGGATTTCACGCAGTCAGTCCAGAGGCAGCGCATGAGCTTCACGGGTGTGAAACGACGCCTCCGAGATATGGGCCTAAAGTACGCTATGCTGTTCCCGGCCCGCTTGAGGGTCGAATATGAGGAGCGCACTTTCTTTTTTGATCGCCCGGAGGCTGCTAGTGACTGGCTCGATACTTTGCCTACGCAGCGCGATCGATCTGAACATTCCGGCGGTGCTGAAGGAGGTCTGGAGGAACGGATGGAGTGAGTCCCCACCGGAGGGCCGGCTTTATGGACTTGCAGCAGTGGTTTGACTATTATTGAGCGCATGTGAATTGGCTACCCGGGGGTGGGAGGGTTCGGGTTTCTTCCTCCTCCAAGGGGTTTTTTCTCTCTTTTCGTAGATTAGTTTAATGGGGCGACAGGCACACTGCAAGTTGGGGTGGTTCATTGGATCGACGCAGGGGTGCAGGGTGGGGGGGTGTGTGTTGGGGGAGGGGGCGGGGCCTTTGTTTCTTTGTTTACTCCGAGGTTTTATTTCAATACACGATTTGCTGGATGTGACTGTCCTAATGCGGGGGGGACGTTGGGTACATTTTTACAATGGGGGGTAGGGGGCTGAGGGTGTTGAGTTGGAATGTGAACGGGCTGGGTGATAGGATTAAGCGGGGGTTGGTTTTGCAATACTTGAAACGCCTTTCACCCGATGTTGTGTTGCTTCAAGAAACTCATTTGATAGGGAACACTTGCCATGCGCTGAATAGGGGGGGGTATCGTCTGGTAGCGCACTCAGGTTTCACCACGGGCTCAAGGGGGGCGGGCGTCCTGGTTCGTAACTCCCTCCCCTTGGAGATAGATGACGTTGTGCTTGACGATCGTGGTCGATACGCGGCCATTACGGGGCGATGGGAGGGGAAGACGATTTCTATACTTTCTGTTTATGTCCCGCCAGGTCTACAGTCCACTACGTTTTCTGATTTAGGTGGGGTTGTCTTGGGCTTCCCCGAAGGCATGTTGATAATGGGTGGCGACTTCAATTCAGTGGTTAGTGGCGATGACGATCGTAACCCCCCCAGAACTCTCTTGAGATCGCAGTCATGGTTGGGTGATTTTCTGGATGCGATGGGCTTAGTGGATAGCTGGAGACACCTGCACCCTGGGAAGTTACAGTATACCTTTCACTCGGGAGCACATGGTAGTCTCTCGAGGCTTGACTATATCCTGGTGCCGGCGGTGCAGATGGTCTCCGTAACGGAAGTGCGTCACCTGGCTAGGGGGATCTCGGATCACTCCCCACTCTGGTTTGGGATTGATTTGTCTTTGGGAGCGGAGGGCCGTGTTGCCCCGATCAACCCCTGGCACCTACGCAACCCCAAAACTAGGGCCGCAGTGGTTCAATGTGTGGAACACTACTTTAATGAGAACGTGGGATCGGTATCCTCTTCCGTTTCCCTCTGGGAGGCCTATAAGACGGTGATTCGGGGTCAAGCCCTATCCTTGATCGCTAGCGCGAAGAAAAGTAAGAATGAGGAGGTTGTTTGCCTTGAAAGTGACATCACGGCTTTGGAGGAGGATTTGGAATCCGGGGTTACACCTGAGAAGCTGCATGTTTTGGTCCTCAAGCAGGCTGATTATAGGGCTTTGGTGACGGACGCAGCCAGGATGCTGTATCGTGTGCAACAGGGGGGAATGTATGATGTTGGTGATAAGGCTGGGAAGTTGATTGCTTGGTTGGACAAGAGAGAATGTTCGAATAGGGTTGTGCCTGTTGTGGAAGGGGTGGATGGTTCGCGGATCGTGGACCCTGTTGGGATAGTCGCGGCTTTTGCTCAGCACTTCCAGAGAGTCTATGCGCCGGTCTCTGATAGGCCGGAGGAGGACTCGCACTTATTATTGAGAGACATTGCGCTGCCTAGTCTTTCGGAGTCTGACCGTGAGCTTATGAAAGCGGACTTTTCCGCTGATGAAATAGCGACTGCTATCCGTTCCCTTCGTTCGGGCAAGGCCACTGGCCCGAATGGTATTCCGGTAGAGCTGTATAAGTTGTGCCCAGATAAGATGGCGCCGCATCTTCTCCACATGTTCTTGGAATCGCGAGATCTTGGACTCCTTCCCCGGGATCAAAGGTTGGCGTCCATTGTGGTAATTCATAAAGATGGGAAGCCCCGTGAACAGTGTTCGTCGTATAGACTGATCTCGCTTTTGAATGTGGAGCCTAAGGTTCTGGCGAAAGTATTGGCGAATCGTCTAATTACGGTGATTAGCGACTTAGTACATCCGGACCAGTCGGGATTCATCCCCACCGTAATACTGCACTCAACCTTCGCCGTCTTAATGGCGTTCTGGCACGGGCGGGGTCACTTCGAGAGCCGGCCATCTTGGTTTCTTTGGACGCCTCGATGGCCTTTGACACAATAGAGTGGCCATATTTATGGGCGGCTCTAGCAAAGTTCGGTTTTGGCCCACGTTTCATCGGGTGGGTTCAGCTCCTTTACGAACAACCATTGGCTCAAGTGGTGGTGAATGGTAGGGCCTCGGAGCCCTTTGTTCTTGGCAGAGGTACGCGACAGGGCTGCCCTCTGTCACCTTTGCTTTTCGCACTGGCTCTTGAACCCCTTGCCGCGTGGCTTTGATGGGAACCGTCGCTTAAGGGCATTAGTTGGTCCCCGGGATATGAGGATCGTGTTTCATTATATGCGGATGATATCTTGCTGTACTTGACTTCCCCTCGCAAATCACTGGGAGTGTTGTTTGACGTATTGCGCTCCTTCGGGAGAAACTCCGGCTTGTCCATTAATTGGACCAAGTCTTGTATTTACCCGCTCACCGGAGAGCTGCCCTTGCTGCCCCGTGTCTGCCCGATACCTGTAGTACGTGACGGCTTCAAATACCTGGGGATCTATATCTCCTTGGACTCTGCTGTGCGGTATGAGAGGAATTTACTGCCGCCACTTTGTCGGCTGCGTTCGGACGTCGCGGGTTGGTGTGGCTTGCCGCTGTCCCCGTTGGGGAGGGCCGCCCTGTTTAAGATGATGTCTCTCCCCCGATTCCTTTATGCCCTTCAAAATACGCTTGATCTGGTCCCTGCTAGTTATTTTCGTGAGGTTGAGGGCCTCCAATGACAATTGGTATGGGGCGGGCGGCCTCGCATCGCGTTATCGAAACTGACCCTGCCTTGGTATGATGGTGGTATAGCGCTGCCCGACATCAAGCGCTATTACTGGGCATCTCAGTTAAGTGCTATCAACCACGCCATGTATGGTCCTACCCCCAATCCTGCATTCCAGATGGATAAATGGCAGCTACCGGGTGGCGACTACAATAGGGCGCTTTACTCTAAAGCGGCTAGGAAGTCACTTACTGGTCCCACTGGAGTTGCGGTGCGAGTTTGGACTAGTGCGACGGCTGCCACGGGGTGGACAGACAGGCTGACTAGAGCAACTCCGCTTTATGCGGCTGAGCGGCTGGGGAATCTCTGGGCGACAAAGGGGTTCGACAAGTGGGACCTTATAGGTATCAGTCGAGTAGGGGACCTCCTGATCAAGGACAGGATCAAGACTTTTGCCGAACTCCAGCGGGAATATAGCTTGAGTGATAGGGAATACTATCGCTATCTCCAGATTCGCCATGCGTTTGCTTCGGTATTCCCGGCTGGTGCCGTTGTCCCGGAATCCTCCCCCCTGGAAGATAGGGTGTTAGATGGATATCTCCCTGATAGTACCATCTCTCTTATATATAAGAAGCTTATTAACGACCGCTCTGACCTTCTTGTGCAGCTCCGCAATACTTGGACCGCGGATGGGCTCGAATTGGATGACGAGGACTGGCAGACCGCGGTGTCGTCTCCAAAGGAAGTGGCGATTCCGGCGCGTCTACGGCTTGTGCAATTGAAGATATTACACCGCGTCTATGTCACGGGTCCACGGCTGATGAGGATGGGTTATTCATTGGATGGGTTGTGCAGACGTGGCTGTGGTATGCTTGCTACTTTTCTCCATATTATATGGGAGTGTCCGGATGTGGTGTCTTATTGGAGAAGTGTGCATGACATCATGGAAGAGGTGACGGGTGTGTCTTTAATGCCGGAGGCTAAGCGATGCCTTCTGAACGTCTGGGAGCCCAATGATTACAGCGTGGCACAGACTTTGTGGGCCACACTTGGTAACATGATCGCCAAGCGAGACATAGCCCAACTGTGGGGGTCCCAGAGGGCACCCTCGTCATCGGCATGGATGGAATGCATGGATTGGTGTATGTTTAGGGAGAAAACTGTATATATCGCCCGTGGTAGGCCTAGGAAATGGGGAAAGGTGTGGGGTCAGTGGAATGCGTATCGAGGAGAGATTTGCACTCCCCCTTCTGTAGATCCCGTTACTGTCCCCTTGTCTCCATGACCCCGCATTCCGAGCACCCTTCTCATGCACCACACAGTCTGTTTGTCCACTCTTGGCCCTTCTTTCCACCCCCTTAGGTCTTATCCTTCTTTAGGCCAGCCACGTCGGCTGGCCCTCCCTCCCCCCCTGCTGGTGGAGATAGTCACTTCGATAACAATCTTACCTCGGACTTTGTTTCTGTGTTGTTTGTTTAAATATAAAATATGATACCTTTTTCTTATCCTCCTACAGCCACCAACCCTGTAACTTGGCATGTAAACATTGCGATTGATTCTAGGGGATGTTGGGCCTTGTATTGTTTTCGATTGTGTTGCGGAATATCGCTGACCGGCCCTGTGGGGCTGTAGGTCTGTATTTGTATTACTTTTTCGGTAATAAAGGTATTTAAAAAAAAAAAAAAAAACATTGTCTTTATCATCGACGACACCTCCGTCGTCAGAGGGCATCCAAACCAAAAGCCTCGACGTTGACCGCACCGTCGACGAGCACGCATTTGTCGTCGACAAAACCATCACAACGACATCACCGTCGACGACACCACCGTCAGTGGCGTCGACGACGACTCCATCGTCGACGACACCACCGTCGATGATGACATCGACAACGGCAACGAGCCCACCGACGAAGATTTTACTGGCAGTGATGTATGCCAGTTTTTCAACGCCGCTTTTGCAAATGGCGCGCATGGAGTTTAAAACCTCAAAGATTTCACCTCTACCTCCCAGCAATCTTCTGGATTTTGAAGATACGGACGACGAGGAGGGTTAATTTGGAGCGGCTTATAGCCCATCACAGTTGAATGTGAAAAGTCAAGAAGATGATGACTATGCTGAGGAGGAGCACTACTACCAACAGTATGAAGCCCCTCCTGCTCATTATAGACACATTGAGCAGCCTGTGCAACAACCTGCTTAATTCCCACCAGCGTTACTATTAGACCCCCAGATTATGCTGCAGGACTACAGAAAGAGGTTCCCTCCTCAAGAACAGGAAATTGTAGTACCTCCACCACAGCCAGCAACTCCAGCACCTTTGCCGCCTCCTGTGATGCCAAGTCCCATTATCCCTCTCCCTCCACAAGAGGACCCAGCTACCTGTGACGAAGAGCAGGAGGAGGGGGAGATTCCTGACCATGCGACACCTGCGGACGACCTCATCGCCCTTCGGATTCACCTCCTGAAGACATAGGAGGTTTACATAATTTTATGGATAGGGCTGCTGTTAGGTTCCACCTACCAACTGTTGTACATCAGGAGGACTGCTTTCTGTATGACTTTAGGGAACAATCCAGAAAAATTGTGAGGTCAATACCTATCATCGATCACATTTGGTAGGAAGGGGTGAAAGTGATGAAAACACCACCCTCCGTAATCCCTGTCCTGCCAAGACTGGATAAAAAATATAGAGCCCCTGAGGACTCTCTTGCTTGTCTAACAGGTCACCCCAAGGCAGATTCAGTAATCTAATGCACACAACGAGGGGTGGAGAGGAAACGACCACAGATAAAGATGAAAACAAGCAGTGACACACTGATATGTTTTGAAAAACTGCCCTCACTCACACACAAATGTGTGTGACATGCTTCATCATCGGGTCTGCCTACAAAACACCCTGGCATAGCCACGCACAGGGCGGAGCATAGGGAGAGGGAACATAAAACACAAAGACAAAAACAAATTCGGAAGTGACAGACAGTGTTCACAACAGAAAGTGTTAGCCCAGGACTGAGTACAGTGGTAGAACAAAGTGCAGTCAAAATGGTGAAGTTAAAACTGGCTCATGGATACCTATCATACCTTTATTCGTAGGCTCCAAGGTCAGGATTAAAAATTGCATGAGGGATGGTAGTGTTAAGGGAGGAAGTCAGGATCCTGTAACACCCCTCCTTAAACTGCTAGAGTCAACATGTTTCGACCTAATAGTGCCCACATTCAACAGGTCACGTCGGTCTTCTTCAGGACGTCTTAATGTCCCAGTCCCTCGAAACCCCCTTACCTTAATCAGGCGCTAAGAGAGGTAATAGGTGATCAAATCGATCTCTTCCATGTGGAGGGAATTCCGCCAACACAGAATCTACATATTGTGGAGAAATAAACATAATTCTAGAAACGTGATTCAAACCAATATCATAGCAGTATTACAATATTGAATCAACATACCCTCCAATCACATGTTGTATCCTTCCATTAAATTCTCATCACGGTTACTAAGGTAGTTTGAGCGCAACATAAGCTGGTATAGATGGCATCAGTATTCCACGATATTCATAGCATTAAAAATTATCCAAAGTCAGAAGTATCGTATCGATCATGCATCACCAAGCATCAAAAATACCTCACCGACTTTATTGAAAGATTAAACTTGTAATGGCGTCAGGCGGGAGGAACTCCAAGCAACACAACCTGTGTTCAAAGGCACCAAAAGAGGAGTAGGGAGAGAGAGGAGAGGACGTGTAAGAATACACATACACAGCGGGTATGACTACGCATGAGTCTCTTCTCCCGAGTGCTATATTGGCACTGCCTGTCTGCCCCTTCACAATATCTCGAACAACATTTTCAATCATATTAGCCCCCATGGCGAGTCCCGCAACTCGGAAGACCACACCCAGTTATTATATAGGGAAAAACACAGTTTCTAGATCAGCCGACTCAGGCACACCCCTCTTTCACCCCAATTTTCGTATTCCGAAGCGGTCACCCACACCTCTCGTGACCTTGCCCTTGGTAATGTCCACGCCAGTGCGGGGCCCCAAGATGCTCGTAAGAGCCCCAGACCAGCTACGTGATTATAAAAGAGAGAAGGGAGAGAGACGATCAATCACGCCATTCAGCTACCACACAGCCTTCTTACTGTCCCGGTGGAGCCTCCGGCACCTTTTGTGCCCGTGTCCTTGACGCCGCATAGACAAAGATGTAGTCTCAGTGTTTCCCATATAAGCCCTCAAACCGGTAGCTGGTCGTCTCATTGCCGTCGCCGGCACCTCTACGTCATGGCGCGCCTGTGCGGCAGCAATGCTTCTGATAGGAAACATGGGATATGTAGTCTCGAGTTGTACCGGCGTGATTTAAGTACTGTAATCATAAGAATACGCTCAGTATGTACAGCAGATTGCTGGCCCTCAATTTCCTCACTCCATAGCAAGCCATTCGCAACCTCCTGGAAAACTATGTCAGGATGACTATAAAAAGGTCCTTCTTATCAAAACAACGGGGAGAAATAGTTCCGCAGCCTCTACAGCACATCAGTCACCGTTTTGGCTGTCAAACTAGGACTATGATTTATTAAGACCCACATGTCATTGCTTATAAAGTTCCAATTGTTATCGGAAAGCAATATATCATTAAAGGTGGAATCCAGGTGGCAGAAGTCTAACTCGAATTCTGCACCAATAATGTGCGGAGCCCTTTCTATAGGCTGACATATGTTAAACATGATGAAGGTGAACAATGCCCAAGAGGCCGGATCACTCACAAGATCAAGGTGAATGTATACTATGTATATGTATTGAGCCATCTGATGCATCAAGAAGGAAAAGTTACAAATAATATATGGTTGTTTAAATTAAGCAGGTTCATAAACCAATCCACTATGATTCTGGTCATCTACTGAGAGCATGCCAAGGTATGTCATCATTGAATCCATGCAGATGGCTTTTAAGACGAAATACCCATTCCTGTTCACGTTCAAAAAGGGCTCTGTTGTCTGTGTACCCATGTGTGGTTTCTCAATGACCGTCCATCTTAGGTCCTCTGGGGTGTGACCCGCCTCGATGAAATGTAATGTTGGCCTTGTATTAGATCTGCCACATCCAATCATACTACGGTGTTCAGTTATGCGGGTCCTCACCTTTCTACTGGTCATCCCCACATATTGTTTAGCACATGGGCACGTAATCAAGTAGATGACGCCCTGTGAATTACAATTAGTGTGTCCTCTTTGTTCCCAGGGCGAAGGTAGACCCAGGTCAATACACTTGGTATCAGTTGTGAGGTGGCACACACTACAAGATCCACATCTAAAGTAGCCGACCACAGGTGGTAGACCAGTGATGTTGGCCCTTCCCTCCAAAGCGTGTGGTCTCCTGGGGCTAGTGTGGACCAGTAAATCCTTAAGATTTTGACTGCGTCTAAATGAAAACAATGGATTTTCCATCACCAAACTGCCAGAATTGAGAATCTTCCAATTTTTCAATACTGTTTGTCTTATCTGCTGGGAAGATGTATTGAATGTCGATACAAACACAGGTTTATTAACTTCTGTTCTAGTTGTTTTTGTCAATAAGGAGTCATGGGCAACATTAGATGCTCTCTTTTTAGCACGTTTGATTATCCTGGTTGGATAGCTCCTGTCACTTCGTTTTTTAGATAGCAGGTAAGCCTCTTCTGTGAAATCGCTAAGTTCTGAACAATTACGTCGTATGCGGAAGAACTGCACCACCGGTAAATTCTCCCACATTGACCTCGGTGAAAGCTATTGAAAGCTAATAGAGCATTTTTATCTGTGGGCTTATGATACACTTTTGTTTGTAGTACGCCCCCTCTAAGTTCAATAACCAGATCCAGGAAGGGGAGGCTCGTCTTAGTTGTGGTTGAAGTAAAATATAACAAAGGATTAATACCATTCAACCAAACCAAAAACGCATCCACTGGTGGTTTTTCGCCTCTCCATATGACTAGAACGCCATCAATATAACGACGCCATAGCCTCAAATGGGGCCTCCACGGGCAAGCGCTGTCGTAGATGACTACGTGCTCAAAGGCACCCACATAGAGACCTGCGAAGCTTGGCGCGAAAACGCTGCCCATGGAGGTGCCATGAGTCTGAAGATACATGGTACCAGCATGTTCAAAAAAATTCTTTGTCAGAGCGATTTTGGCGAGATGTAGGATGGATGCCCTAGGAGTTTGATATTGCCACTCCTCCAGAAAATGGATAACCTCTAAGACCTGTAGGGTTTCCATCTGAGGGATGTTTGTATACAAGGCCTCGATATCGAGGCCTATGAGGAATTCCATCTCCGGGTCAAATGGCATGTCTTGAAGATGTTTCAGAATATCCAAGGTATCTCTCAGATATGCTGGAAGTTTTTGGACCAGCGGTTTCAAAAGAAAATCACAAAATTGTGATAGGGATTCCAGCAGACACCCCCATCCCGGAGACGATGGGTCTACCGGGAGGGGTTCTCGCTGGTTTGTGAATTTTAGGGAGGATGTAAAATTGAGGTGTTTTAGGCTGCTTGTTTACTAGAAAGTTTGCCTTCATGATCAGAGTTCAAATTGTTGCATCTAACTTCCTCCACTACAGTCACAATCTCACTGATGATGTCCTCCGTAGGGTCCACTGAGAGTTTCAAATAATTTCTCTCATCCGCCAGTAGGCGGGTGCATTCATCATTATACATGGTTCTGTCCAGAACCACTGTTGCCCCGCCTTTATCGGACGGTTTCAGGATAATTTCTGTGCAATCCATCAGTTCTTACAGCGCCATTTTCTCAGAATTAGAGATATTGGAAAACCAGCTGGGTTGAAACAGACTTAGCATCTCCACATCATTCACTACTGCCTGTTCGAAGGTAGCCAACTCCGGCGGTAACACTGAAAGTTGGGGAGTGAATGTAGATTTGGGCCAAAAAGGAGTATCGCCTCGATGGGGATCCACAAACTCTTTGTCTTGAAAAAAGACTTTCAACCGTAAGTTCCGAAAAAATACCGCCAAATCCTGACGTAGCTTGAAGATATCTAAGCAATTAGTAGGGACAAAACCCAAACCCTTGTTAAGGACTTGTTCCTGGGCTGAAGTGAGGACTATGGATGACAAATTCACCACTAGAGATGGTCTCGGCTGGTCCCGGGGGTACTGCTCGAGGCCATGCTCCTGGTCATTTGTTGTGTTATCTCTTGGTCCTGGTTGTCCCACGTAACCCGCTGTTGGCCTTTCTGTTTGCCCCAGCCTTTTTTCCGACCTCTCCCTAAAAAAGGTCCCTGAAAGTTTTGGAACTATGTGGTTTGAAAATTAGGGCCTGAAATCTGGGATCCTCGAATGCAGGATTCTGAAAAGGAGGTTGGGGGGGGTGGTAACCCATTGGTGGCCAATTATATCCTTGATTCTGGTAATGGGGAAAAGGTTAATAGAACATTGGTGGTCTAGGTCCCCGCCAATACCCCGACCCCTATCCCTCCTTTTCTGGGGGTACTCATTATCACTCCCTTCACTTGAGCTACTCATGGTATAAGGTCTGGGTCTACCCTGTTGGTTACCCTTGATGTTCTCCTGCATTTTTTGTCAGGCATATTCTTCCGGTGAATATGGGTAGACCTTTTCCCTCGAGAAGTTCTTTAAATCCTTTGTCAGTTTGGATATTTTTGAATTCATAAGGTAGTCCCTGTACTCAGCTAGTGTCGCGTTCACCTGATCTAATTCGTGATCAAAATTCGCCATCACTATTTTTGTCCTCAAACCTGTTTCTGAAGATTGAATTTGAATCAGGAGAGCATCCGCTAGTCTTTTGACGGTACTTATAATTAAGACTAGCCAGTCACGTGTACATTTCCAGGCCACTAGGGCCCAATTGCGTCTGAAAGCCTCGTCTTCGAGGAACATCACCGGTTCATTAGTAACTAACAGGCCACGAGGATCAGTATTGACCCTAAGGTACTCTGTCAATATTGACCCCTGTAATATATTTTTCACCTGTGTCTTTTTTAGTTCCAAGAGAGTATCCCAGCCTTCCCCTTGTGCCAAAACCTCCGTGACTGCTGCATCTCCCAATAAGGAAGGCCCTGCCAATATGTCTGATACTATATCCTCCCCAAAGGAGAGACCCGGAATTATAGCCATTGTTCGTGCAAGGGACAAGCCTATGGGTTGCCCCCCTTGTGTAGCTGTATGAACAGGAAGTAGGTGTTCAAAAATATGTATATCGTAACGTGAGCCAGTGCCCAGCTAGTCAAACAGTATTAAGGAAAAACACATCCAATAAAAAAAACAGACAAATGAATGTCTAAATATGTATATCAACCCCTGCGGCTAGGCTGCCGCTTTAAATATTATTCCACACAAAGAAGGGGAGAGGGTCAAACCACTACTCTACCACCCTGAACCTCCTAAAGTTTACATAATGCACACAACGAGGGGTGGAGAGGAAACGACCACAGATAAAGATGAAAACAAGCAGTGACTCACTGATATGTTTTGAAAAACTGCCCTCACTCACACACAAATGTGTGTGACATGCTTCATCATCGGGTCTGCTTACAAAACGCCCTGGCGTAGCCACGCACAGGGCGGAGCATAGGGAGGGGGAACATAAAACACAAAGACAAAAACAAATTTGGAAGTGACAGACAGTGTTCACAACAGAAAGTGTTAGCCCAGGACTGGGTACAGTGGTAGAACAAAGTGCAGTCAAAATGGTGAAGTTAAAACTGGCTCATGGATACCTATCATACCTTTATTCGTAGGCTCCAAGGTCAGGATTAAAAATTGGATGAGGGATGGTGGTGTTAAGGGAGGAAGTCAGGATCCTGTAACACCCCTCCTTAAACTGCTAGAGTCAACATGTTTTGACCTAATAGTGCCCCCATTCAACAGGTCACATCAGTCTTCTTCAGGACGTCTTACCGTCCCAGTCCCTCGAAACCCCCTTACCTTAATCAGGCGCTAAGAGAGGTAATAGGTGATCAAATCGATCTCGCCCATTTGGAGGGAATTCCGCCAACACGGAATCTACATATTGCGGATAAATAAACATAATTCTAGAAACGTGATTCAAACCAATATCATAGCAGTATTACAATATTGAATCAACATACCCTTCAATCACATGTTGTATCCTTCCATAGAAACACATTGTAATGTCCCCAAAGGCATCTAACTAATAAATCAGTATGCCCCCTATTTTATCAATATTTAAAATTAGATGTGTTTTAAATTCTCATCACTGGTACTAAAGTAGTTTGAGTGCAACATACGCTGGTATAGATGGCATCAGTATTCCATGATATTCATAGTATAATTTTTTTTTTGTTTTAAATAAATAAAAAGTATCCAAAGTCAGAAGTAACATATCGATCATGCATCACCAAGCATCAAAAATAACTCATCGAGTTTATTGAAAGATTTAACTCGTAATGGCGTCAGGCAGGAGGAGCTCCAAAGAACACAACCTGTGTTCAAGGTACCAAAAGAGGAGTAGGGAGAGAGAGGAGAGGACGTGTAAGAATACACATACACAGCGGGTATGACTACGCATGAGTCTCTTCTCCCGAGTGCTATATTGGTACTGCCTGTCTGCCCCTTCACAATACCTCGAACAACATTCTCAATCATATTAGCCCCCATGGCGAGTCCCGCAACTCGGAAAACCACACCCAGTTATTATATAAGGAAAAACACAGTTTCTAGATCAGCAGACTCAGGCACACCCCTCTTTTACCCCAATTTTCATATTCCGAAGCGGTCACCCGCACCTCTCGTGACCTTGCCCTTGGTAATGTGCATGACGGTGCAGGGCCCCAACGTGCTCGTAAGAGCCCCAGACCAGCTACTGGATTATAAAAGAGAGAAGTTAGAGAGACGATCAATCACGCCATTCAGCTACCGCACAGCCATCTTACTGTCCCAGTGGAGCCTCCGGCACCTTTTGTGCCCGTGTCCTTGACGCCGCGTAGACAAAGATGAAGTCTATTACCTCTCTTACTTCCAGATGCATCAAGAACTCATTTTGCTATTCCTTAATAGCGAAAAATAACGATTCGCTATTAAGGAATAGCCAAATGCAATGCATGAAGAAATCACTAAAAAAATAGCGATTTCTTAAAATTACTTAATTGCGCCTCGCAAATTGCGAGGCGCAATTAAGGAATACCTCCCCATTCATTCCTATGGGCCTAGAGGCCCATAGGAATGAATGGGAAGACATTCTAAATTTGCGAATCGCAATTAGCGATTCGCAAATTGAGAATGCGATTTCAAGGGTGCAGGGGTGTCCAAAGGACACCCTGTTGCACCCTTGAAATCGATCTGTGTGCAACATGAAACTTTGAAAAATGCACTTTAGTGCATTTTTAAAAGTTTTTGCAAATCACCATGAAGTTCAACTTCATGGTAATTTGCGAGCCCTATTAGCGAAATCGCTATTTTTTAAACTTTAATGCATTGTATTTAAGGAATCTCAATTTGAGATTCCTTAAATACAAGTAATCGCAATTTTGCGATTTCTTAATTTGCGATTTTTGCATTTGGGATGATGCATCCCAAATGCAAAAATACCGGTCGAAAAAGGGGCAGATTCTGAAATCTGCCCTTTTGCGAGCGGATTTTACCTTGATGCATCTGGGCCTTAGCGCCTGATTAAGGTAAGGGGGTTTCGAGGGACTGGGACGGTAAGACTTCTTGAAGAAGACCGACGTGACCTGTTGAATGTGGGCACTATTAGGTCGAAACATTTTGACTCTTGCGGTTTAAGGAGGGGTGTTACAGGATCCTGACTTCCTCCCTTAACACCACCATCCCTCTTCCAATTTTTAATCCTGACCTTGGAGCCTACGAATAAAGGTATGATAGGTATCCATGAGCCAGTTTTAACTTCACCATTTTGACTGCACTTTTTTCTACCACTGTACCCAGTCCTGGGCTAACACTTTCTGTTGTGAACTCTGTCTGTCACTTCCAAATTAGTTTTTGTCTTTGTGTTTTATGTTCCCCCTCCCTATGCTCCGCCCTGTGCGTGGCTACGCCAGGGCGTTTTGTAAGAAGACCCGATGATGAAGCATGTCACACACATTCGTGTGTGAGTGAGGGCAGTTTTTCAAAACATATCAGTGTGTCACTGCTTGTTTTCATCTTTATCTGTGGTTGTTTCCTCTCCACCCCACGTTGTGTGCATTATGTAAACTCTAGGGGGTTCAGGGTTGTAGAGTAGTGGTTTGACCCTCTCCCCTTCTTTGTGTGGAATAGGATTCAATAATTTCTCAGGCGGCTCCAAGGCGCTGTAAGAATCCGTCCGCTCCTATTACCTCCCCACCTGATAAGGATGGTAGACGTCTTGACACCATCGGAAAGACATTTTCGTTGATTGCAGCGATTTCTGTAAGGGCGGAAAATGCTCTGGCAATGCTGAGCAGATACGATCGTCAGCTATGGTCTAATGTAGGCGAGATGAAATCCTTCCTCCCGGAAGAAAATAAAGATGAGTTTGCTAAACTCGTCACTGAAGGAGAAAGAGCAGTGTCAGAGCTGATTGATATCGCTATGGACATTGCCACTACCAGTTTTAGGCAGTTAGCGAGTGCTGCTGTCTTACGGCGTCAAGGGTGGCTGAAGGCGACAAGTTTCCACCCGGAAGTGCAATCCAAAATCTTGGATATGGCTTACGATGGTGATAGCCTCTTTCGCAGCCACATTGATGAAGCGCTGACTGCCATCAAAAAAGATACTGACACAGCTAAAGCTCTAGGTACCCTTCAGTACCTCAAGGTTCCTTTTCGAGGAGCTCGGGCAGAGGTTTCTCAAAATACAGAAGTAATTACCAGCCACGCCAAGGTTATCAGCAATTTAACCGCCAACCAAGTATAGCTGGTTTCTCTCGACAAGGCTCAAGATGGAAATCAGCATCCCAAGGCCGTGACTCCGGCCGCAAACAATGAGTTCAGTCGGGTACCAGTGAGAGTGCCCCTTCCCTTAAAAGGTGTAAAACTCTCCATGCATTTACACCTGTGGCACAAAATCACCTCAGACAAGTGGGTCCTAGATCTTGTATCTCACAGCCACACCTTGGAATTTATTCAGATACCACCCAATACCCCCCCAGGGGATTGCACCCACCTCGTCTACATATGCTCAAGAGGGAAGCGAAGATCATGCTTTAGAAGAGAACAATATAAAAAGTCCCTTTCTCGCAGAGGAAAGGTTTCTACTCCAGTCTTTTCCTTATTCACAAGAAATTAGGAGAGTGGAGGTCTATCTTGGAACTCAGAAAGTTAAACAAATTCTTGAAGACTCGAACATTCAGGATGGTCACTCTGGCAGACATCTAGCGTCGCGACTTCATGACGTCATTGGACCTCGACGACGCTTACTTTCATATCCCTATTCACCCGAAACACAGAGAGTTCCTAAGGTTCACAGTGGCTGATACCCACTACCAATTTTGAGACCCTCCCCTTGGTCTCAAATCGGCTCCACGGACATTCTCGAAATTCATGGCCTCCGTAGCAGCTGCATTAAGAAACAGTGGTCATCAGGTATTTCCATAACTAGACGATTGGCTTCTGAAAGTGCTGTCGGCTCATCTAGTGGAAGCAGCAACGGAAGATTGCATTTCCCTGTTTCAGCGCTTAGGCCTATCATTAAACTAGCAAAAATCCTCACTCATTCCAAGCCAGAGAATGTGTTTTCTGGGAGCAATTCTGGACACCATTCAGAACAAGGCCTTCCTTTCCCAGGTAAGACAGCAACAATTACAGACACTAGCACTAAGGCTGTCCAGAAAAAAGTGTGTTTCTGTAAGGGCGTTCAAATATCTACTAGGAATGCTTTCATTGGCAATAGACCTAGTGCCAATGACTCAACTACACATGAGACCTCTTCAAGAGGGGCTGCAATGCCAGTGGATACAGACCAAAGGCTCTTTAGACGACATACTAAAGATCATCCGCTAATGAAAGAAATGTTCCTCTGGTGGGCACAACAATCAAATCTATCCAAAGGACTTTCTTTTCTCCCAGTTATTCCAGACTACATTGTCACAACAGATGCTTCTATGGAAGGCTGGGGAGGACACTTAACGGGCCTACAAGTTCAAGGAAATTGGTCCTCAGTTCAACGCAAAATGCATATAAACAGACTGGAGTTGAAAGCCATCTCTCTCTCACTCCAAGCGTTCCCCCCACTGATTCAGGGATCCTCGATTCTAGTCCGCACTGACAACACCGCAAGCATGTTCTATATAAACAAATAGGGAGGAACCAAGTCCCTATATCTGTCACAAGATGACCAACAACTTTTAGACTGGCTAACGCTCCACAAAATCTCAGTGGAACATGTCTCAAGTTTAAGAAATACCCTAGCAGATACCATGAACAGAGCGAACAAAGGCTGTCACGAGTGGGAGCAGGAACAATCCCAGCTGGGCAGGATATTTGCGACATGGGGGAAACCAGAACTTGATCTCTTTGCAAATCAAATCAACTCCCAATGCTGATTCTTCGCATGCGGATTCCCTCTCCCAGGATCTCAGGGGAATGGGCTTTCGATGCGCTAGTCAGGTATCTATGCGTATGCACCTTTCCCCATACCAGATTCCCACGGTCCTCACGAAGATCAAGTGAGAACGTTGTCACATTCTGCTCATAGCCCCCAGACGGCCCAGGCAACTCTGGTACTCGGAACTCCTCCTGTTGTCAGAAGCGATGCCCATTCGCCTTCTCCCAACGCCAACACTGTTATCCAGGAACAATAGACAAGTGTGTCACCCGGAACCAGCCACACTGCAATTGCCTGCTTGGCTCCTGAATTCTTTGAATTTAAGGACCTAGACATTGACCAGGACTATAAAGAAATTATAGCCAAGTCAAGAGCTGACAGCACCAATAGAACATACAAACTTAAATGGAAGCGTTTTTGTGTAAGGTGCAGACTCAAAGCCTTAGATCCTTTCTGTTCTGCTGCTGAACAAATCCTACCTTATTTACTCTTTTTAGCGAAATCTGGTCTCACACACTCTTCAGTTAGAGTTCACCTGGCTGCTATATTGAGATACCGACGATTGCCCAAGTGCCCCTTGTTATGGTCATCAAGAATCGTTAAAGAGTTCATGAAAGGATTGTTTAGGATTTTTCCACCTATCAAAGCTCCACCTTCAGAGTGGCAACTAAATGTAATATTTTCTCAGTTGATGAGGCAATATTTTGAGCCTATACGTAAAGCGGAACTGAAATTCTTAACCTGGAAGTCGCCCTTCTCGTGCCTCTCACCTCCGCAAGAAGTGTTAGTGAAATACCAGCGTTCACTATATCTCATCCTTTCCTATGGTTTTCTACTGATAAGGTCATTTTAAGAACAAACCCTAAGTTCATTCCAAAAGTACCGTCTCAATTCCAGTTGAATGAACCAGTTGTCCTCTGAACTTTTTTCCCTAACCCGTCCACACCGGCTGAAAGAACGTTACACACTCTTGACATAAAGAGCTGTCTCACGTTTTACTTGCAACGCACAAAAGAGATCCGCAAAACAAATCAGTCGTTTGTGGCTTACGGTCAGAACTGCCAAGGAACTACAGTCACCAAAGCTACCATAGGTAGATGGGTAGCGAATGCGATACAGTTTTGCCATGACAAGGCTGGCAAGCCTTTATCTCTAATTGTATGAGGGCACTCCAGTTGAGCAGTCTCCGCTTCTGTTGCTCTATTTGCCGGAGTGCCACTTGACAAAATCTGCGGAGCAGCAACGTGGAGGAGCTGATAGGGAAATATTGGCACCCTGCCAGGATCAAATAAATGAAACTCACCAGACATAGCAGGATTGCTCAGAAACAGAGTAAAATTTATTTATTGGCAACCAAAAGCATGCATCATTGGTAATTAGCAAGGAAGAAGTCAGATCTGCCACCTTAGGGGCTCTCAGACTGCTTCTTCACAGAGTGACTTGTTTCTAGGTGCTATACACATTTAGAAATGCCATGTCAACGGAACAACAATAAGGCACCAAGCCAAATAAGGCTAACATGGATGTGCAATGTCTGGGCCATGCAAGTTATAAACAGCCAGATATGGGCAGACCAGAAAGGCTGGCTCGGCACTGTGTAAGCAACTTGCACAACCAGATTAAGAAATATCATGTAGTCAGGACAGGCAAAGTGACCTCTAACGGGGTACAGAATAGCCTGTTGAAGCTTGTCCAGTCAATGTCATATAGGAAGCCCTTTGGAGCTCTAGGCCTCATGTTAATGTGATATACCTAAGCATGATATCTTTTGAAGTGCATACACATGAATTTATATATATGGATATTCATGTATATTTTGCAACAATGCTCCCTTTTGGATAGATCTATCCAACATTAGTGTAAAACCAATATATATATATATGTATATGAAGGAAACATTAGTTACATATCTTTGGATGGCATTACACAGGGCCCGATTCACAGAACTTAAGACAAAATCCTAAACTTACTACCATTTTGGTATTCAAAGAAGGCACTTACTCATTTTGGTATTCACAGAAGGCACTTACTCATTTCGGTATTCACAGAAGTTAGGAGTCCTAACTTTAGGACTCTTGAATGCCTTCTGTGAATACCGAAAGTCTTAAAGTTAGGATTTTTCTCAGTTTAGGAGTAGTAAAGTTTGGACTAACTTTACAACCTCCTAACCTTGGAGAGATGGCTTTACTGAAATACTGCACCCCCAGTTGCTGCATTATTCTTCCCTGTTGGACACACCTCCATTCATTTGGAAAACATATCCACCCACACCAGCAAATATTTAAATCCATTCACTGGGAAGCAACATGCATCTGCACATTCATCCTCCCTTGTGCAATATTAGAGGGTCCCTGCTCCAGTCTTGTCAGGGAAAGGAACATACTTTGTGGTGGCAGAGGCATCTCATCCTGGTAGGCCCACATTCTCTTCATTATTCGGCTCACATCCAACATCAATCCTCACTCTATGTTCATCTGGTGTTGCAGACCATTGTGCTTCCTTTACATTAGCTTGCAACAATTGTCTCTCAGTGAGCTGTATTTTTGGAATGCTTTGTTCATTAGTCCCATCTGCACTGGCTGTAACATGCTTCCATTTAATGCTGTGTCAGCAACGGCATCACCTTTGGCTAACTTAGTATTAGCTCCAGTGCAGGCTTCACATTTTATTACCGTTATCCTGGTGCATAATAGTATTGCTTTTAACAAGATCCTTACTAAAGGACCATTTTTAATAAGGCACCCTTTTCTGTTATGAATCCGTAATATTTCCACAGCTGGACACAAATAAGAAGTGCAAAGCATAATGTGAGTCAATTTAAATGTTAAAAGTTTTACCCTTGACTAGTATTCATGCTTTTGTTACAGCATACAGCTTATCTTACTGGGTAGATGTTTCAAGTGGCAGAGCTGTACTTAAGCTATTGCTACAGCATACCCTGATCTGTAATCAGTGTCTATCAGTCTGCTAGAGGAACTATCAGTGTACCACTCCTATAGTCTGCCTTTTCTAATGGTGTCTAATCTTCGCGTGGTGCCAATTCCTACAATCTCAACACCAACTTACCCAGGGGCCTCATCTGTCTCTAAGAGAATGGGTCTCATCAGAATAACCCATTGCAGGTAAAACTTTTGTCAACTTAACATGTGGACCTCTTATTATGACATTACAATTAGACAACATGGTGCCATTATAACCTGTGTGCCTGCCAGCTGAAAATGCTGTGTCGATCCAGACAGCAACAACTGCACCGAATGTGACACCTAGACAATAGAAGTATAGTCCCAACACAATGAGAGCCATCCTCTCCACCATCACAGCTGCTGACCCCTAATTACTGCAGAAAGCAAAGTCACATAGTTATGTCCCACAGGCCTTTCTTTTCCAGCTTTCTCAGCACACCATGTGCAACACCGTCCCCATGCTGGCGCAGTACACAATGTCTCTTTCAATTTCCTGAAACAGTTTGCAAGTTCATTAGTCATATCATCTGCATTCATGGACTCATTGATGCCAGCAATTCATTATTCCCAGGAAGGGCATTATTCCTTTCTTGGTGGGCATGAGTTGAATGCCCTGAAACAATTTTATTCTATCAGGTGGCATGCGACGTGTACCTTGGAATATCACAGAACCCAGGTAAATCACCTCTTTTTGGCAGCACTGGCATTTTGACAATGATGCTTCTCTTCTGGATGTAGTTCTGCAGAGCTACAGTGTCTTTTGCACAAGCTTTCACAGGCCTAATGTGATGGAGATGTCACAAGGAGGTCATCAACCTACTGCAAGATGATGTTACCACCTTCCAGGCATAGGTGGCCCAAGTCTCTCTTTACTGCCTGTGCATTGACATTGGGACTCACAGTGAATGAAGTGTACTGGTATCCCAGCACGACGGCAAATAGGCTTTCACTCTGTAGATGGACTTTTTTTTTTTTAATTGTATTTATTGGCATTTGCAAAAGAGAGAATACATATACAAGTACATATTCCAATTCAGTACTTAAAGGTTGTACAATCCAGGCGTACAGCCAAAACAAATCCTAACATCAAAAGCTAGTCAGGTCAATAGGTTATACCTTAGTCGGATTCAACTGCACTAAATATCGGACAAGGTTACATATATACATTTCAGAGTGAATAATAACATCGGGTGGAGTAAAGGTCACACAAATAGCACATCACAGCTTCACGGGACAATCCATCCCGGTGCGTATCTGGGAACATGGGAACATCGTGCATGTACAGCGCACATAACAAATGCCGCGGGGGCACCTAAAAAATACCTCGGGTCTGCGGAACAGAGAATGACAGCATCTCCTAATCCCAGGGACTCAGCCTAAACATATTTAAGGTACTTCTTCCGAGTCACCCGTTCGAGGGGATTGTGCCTGCGTCCTAGTCCATTGCAAAAAGAGTTCCCAAATATCTCTATGTCTGGAAGCCGCAGGCATCAGCTCCCAGAATAGCCCCAGTTGTGTGTGGCCATAACTTACATCCACCAACCATGCCTTAAACGTGGGTATCTGTTTTTTTACCCCACCTTATAGCGATTTGCCGTCGGGCATATAACAAAAGGAGGGCATGGAGTTTCCGCTTCTGGGGCACAGTATCCTTTACAAGGCCTAGCAGGCCCAGATGTGGAGTAATGGCGTCGGTTCTATCGACTATTTGATTGACCGCCTCGAAAATGTCACTCCAATTCCCTGAGTTTAGGACATTCCCAGGCCATATGAAGGAATGAGGCAGGCTCGAAACCACATCTCCAGCATCTGGCATCCTCCCTCAATCTCATGCGGTGTAAGCTAATAGGAGTTCTATAATACCTGTGCAAAAATTTAAAGTGAATGAGGCACAGTTTGTAATTTGGGGATAATTCGAGCAGCTGCTTACACAAAAGGCTAGCGGGGGATCTAATTCTTCATTCCAGAGCCTCAGGGACTGTGGTTTGACAATCAGAGCTTGGTCCTGCATGGTTGTGTATAGTCTGGTCACAAGTTTGCGTGGTGATGCTTGTGCAAGGATATTTTGCAGAGCCTGAAATGTAGGGGGAGCTTCCGGAAAGCCGTCCCACAATGTTTGACATGCCGTCCTGAGTTTGTGATATGCAAATTTCTCCCTGAAAGTCACCTCATCGCCATCTACACCAGCAGGGGGGGCCTAAATGTCCCATCCGAGTACAAATCCGCAAAGGTTAGCAACTGGGTGCCATCTAGCTCGACCACACCTCCGCCTTCCTCCAAGCAGGCCCGTAAGGGATTGTTATGAAGGGGGACCGCTGGAGCAAATAGTACAGGGAGACGGGCACGCCGCTGAAGAGCCCTCCAAGTCCATCTCAATGTGTCCGCAGTATCTACATCCGCGCCAGGGCGCTGCGATTTTTTGTAGAGTGCTACCATCAATGACGTCGGCGCCACTACGTCTATCTTGACCGCGACATGTGGCTGGTACGGAGTCTGGTACATCCAGAAATGCAGCATTTGGGCTTGTGCACATAATGCATAGAGCTGCATATCTGGAGCAGCCAACCCACCTTGTCGCAGCGGCAAAGTCAGGAGGTCATAGGAAATTCTTGCCTGGCCACCCGCCCATATGAGGGAGAGCAAGTGGGAACGGAGACATTTAAAAAACTGCTGTGTGAGCGGGATCAGTATATTCGTAAATAGATACAAAAATTTCAGTAGTATCACCATCTTCGACAGTGCCACTTTTCCGGCGACCGACAGAGGAAGTTTGGCCCATATCGCCACTTTACCCTCGAGCCATGCAATGGCCCTTCCAAAGTTCATGGTCCAGATATCCTGCAAATTGCGACACAGCCAGACTCCCAGGTATTTAACCTCCTCCGCTTCCCAGCGCAATGGATATTCAGAGATGACCTCCGGGGTCCCAGCAGTCAACGGAAATACGACTGATTTCTTCCAGTTGATAGATATCCCTGACAGCCCCCCGAATTTCATAAATTCCCGTAACACTGGGTCCAGATTTAGTATATATAGGGTGACATCGTCAGCGTACATGGATATCAACAAATTGCGAGAGCTGAAACCTATCCCCCTGGCCGTATGGTGCTGGCGGATTCGGGCCGCAAGAGGTTCCATGGCGATGGCGAATAAGAGCGGTGATAGTGGACACCGCTGTCTGGTGCCCTGTGTGACCGGGAATGTTTCTGATATCAAGCCGTTAATCCTTACTCTGGCCAAAGGTTCAGTGTACAGCAGCTTGATCCGCCGTATGAACAGAGGGCTTAGCCCCATGCGTTGCAGAATACAAAAAAGATATGGCCATTGAAGGGAATCGAATGCCTTTGTGGCATCCAAAAATATGGCGGCTGCCTTGACTGTGGGGTGTAGGTAATGCAGGACTGAGAAAATCGTCCTTAGATTGTGCGCCGTGGAACGTCCGGGTATAAACCCTGATTTGTCCGGGAGGGCCACCATCGGGAGAAGAGGTTGAAGGCGGTTTGCCAATAGTATGGCATACATTTTTACGTCCACATTTATTAGTGACAGCGGGCGGTATGAATCCAGCTCCGCTTCATCTTTGTCCGATTTCAACAGCACCATAAGGAGTGCCTCCCGCATGGATGTCGGAAGGATCTCTGCCTCTAATGCTTCCTCATATACCGCATGCAGGTGCGGAGCGAGTTCTTTGGCATAGGCTTTATAAAGCGCAGTTGTTAGACCATCTGGTCCCGGGGCTTTGTTCAATGGAAGGCTCTTTATGACCAGTTTAATATATTTTATTGTCATGGATAGGTCCATGTACTTCTGATGTGTATCATTGAACCACACCAGTGCAACTGAGTCAAGGAACTCCTGCATTCCGTCTGCACATTCGGTCTGTGTGGCAGTGTATATATGAGAATAAAAAGCACGAAATTCGTTCAGGACCTCCATTTGCCCTATCACAGTGTTGCCCTCAGGGGTTTTAATCGTGTGGATGCAAAGTGTGGATGCAGATTTGCGAATCATGTTGGCCAATGTGCGACCCGGCCTATCCCCTTCACCATAGCGTCGGGCCTCAGCATATTTACCTAAAAATGTACGTTTCTTTTGGGCCTCTTCTGCGTAATCTAAAAGCTTTGTCTTCAGTTCTTTCACCACCTGCAGATTAGCTTCATTGCAGAAACGCTGCTCGAGCTCTCTAACTTGCGCCTCTATTGTCGCTAAGGTACCTCTAATGGCCTTCAGGACCCCAGCCTGTCTCAATATACATTTTCCCCTTATTACCACCTTGAAGGCGTCCCACAGAGTTGCGACCGTGGACACCGAACCAGCGTTTAGGTCAGAATAGTCTACAATGTCGGACCTAATTTCTTCCCTGAATGCATCGTCTAATAGGGCGTGTTGTGGGAGTTTTCAGCTAAAGGCCTTAGTTGGCAGATCAGGGAGAGCAAGTGTCAGCAGACAGTGGGTGTGATCTGATAAGGAGCGGGCAAGGTGGTGTACCTCAACCGTCCAGGCAGCTACATCTGAGGTCACAAGCCAATAGTCCAACCGGGACCAGGCAGCATGATGACTTGAAATGCATGTCCCCTCCCGCAAGTCTGTTTGTCGGAGTCTCCAGATGTCAATCAAATTCCCCTCCTCCATAAGGTCATGAAGGGCCTGACCTGCAGCAGGGTGTAGTGGTCTAGGCGCCCCCTTCTATCCAACGTGTCACTAAGCACCACATTGAAGTCCCCTCCGCAGATTATGGTATTGCAATTAGTAGAAGCTATTTTTGACCAGACCTCCCGAAAAAAGTCCGGGGAGTCTACATTTGGTCCGTAGAGAGCCGCCAAGACAACAGATTTTCCACCCAGGCGACCCTGGAGTATTATATACAGACCGTCAGGATCTGCCTCAACTCCACATTCTCTCCAGTCCAATCCCCTACAAAGAAGTATGGCCACCCCTCGCGCATAATTGGAATAAATTGCAGAGTGTACATCCGCCCACCTATTATGTTTCAAGTGTGGTGAGGGTGTGGAATTCAGGTGGGTTTCTTGTAAAAAGCATACGTCTATGTGGTGTCTGACTAAATATGCATGCACTAAACGTGCCTTTCGTCCATCTTTAAGTCCCCGCACGTTCCAGGTGAGGATTTGAAACAAATTAGTATTCGTCCCTATCGGAGTGCCTGAAAAAATGTATGTGTGCCCGCCAGCCTAATACATGTAACCTGTCCGTGCATCTTTGGAAGAGGTAGAAGACCTGAAAACTTAAAAACCATAACCAACCCAACTTTCCCCACCTCCCCCCCACCCGCTCCAACCCCGCAATCAGGTTGTGACAAATCCCCCCCAAATCCACTGAAAAAACAAAACATTGGGAACCACCCCTCGGAGGCGCGGAAGCACACGCATACACCCCCGTTCACACAGGGTGGCTGAGAATTTGATAAACGCTTCAGCAAGGCCCCAGTATAACAGTAAAGGATTAAGACAGTGCATAATAACGAAATTGGCAGGATAGCATATTATCTAAGGAGCAATTTAGGCAATTTGTCAGTGGGGCATGCAAACAATAGCATTGTCCTTGAGAAATACAGCCACAGCACAGTTAACGGCACCGACAGTAGAAGGCCGGTGGTTCAATCATTGTCACTTAGGTGGCCATTGGCTCTGTTTTTCTCGGCGCCTGCCGCTTTCCCTCTAGGGCCACAGATGTGCTTGGCAAATTTAAGAGCAGATTTAGCATCAGTGAAAAAATGCGTAGTGCCATCATGAGAGACCTTGAGTTTAGCAGGGTACAAGAGCGAGTACGAGATTTCAGCTTCCAGCAACAGGCGTTTTGAAGGGAGGAACTCCCGCCGTGCGGCCTGCATTGCCGGCGTAAAGTCAGGGTAAAATGAGATGGTATTACCTTTACGTGTAATTTGTCCCTTTTCTCTCGCCAGCTTCAACACCATGTCTCTGTCCTGATAATGCAGTAGTTTGGCAAGTATTGGTCTAGGCGTACCGCCCACCGGTGGTTTCTGGCTAAGCACTCTATGAGCACGCTCCACCACAAAGACGGGGGAGAGGTGAGGATCAAAAAGCTCACGTAGGAGATCTGTCACATACACTTCCATCCTTGAGATGGCCGTCGTCTCCAGAATTCCCGTGATTCGGACGTTGCTCCTCCTGGAGCGTGCCTCCAAATCATCGTTCTTCGCCCGTATGACTGCCAATAACTTGTCCATACTCAAGATTTGCTCTCTGGTTTCTTGTAAGAACTCGCGGTGTTCAGTATGGCGATTCTCCAAGCAATCTAGCCGTGTTTCATGATTGGAGACTTGGGATTTCACTTTCTCAAGCTGGGATGTCAAGGTGTCCAATTTTGCATCTATGTTTCTGAGACTAGTGCGCATTTCCAGCATTAGTGATCTAAGCTCTTCCCCTTGACTCTCACCGGATACATCACCACCCGCAGCTCCCATGGGCCCGCTGGTTTCTAAGGGCGTTTGCTTTCAAAGTTGATTTTAGGTTGACGGGCATCGTTCCTGCCCATGGCGCCCTATTATTAGAGCGCGGCGGGCTCAGTGTAGAGCGAGGCCTGGCGTGGCACGTGCGGGGCCTTCCCCACTACTTCCGGCAAGGGACAAGGGTCTAGGTTCTGCAGCAGCACATAGTGACACAGAAAATATCCCCACGAGTGCCTCAGGTAAGTCCTACCAATCTCCACCCGTTAGCTTAATGTGGGGTAGTGTTGAAGCCTGCAGTACAGCCCGCTATAACCATGGCCGTGACTCCAGCATCAGCAGATCACAGGACAACAACGACCGATGCACCCCACTGCATAGGCTGGAGTGACGCGCACAAGTCCCCGGAGCACACGTACTTGGTAGGCCCAGTTATGTACCCTCACAATCCGCGGGGACAGTTGTAACGCAGGGCCCAGGTTTAGCCACTAACATGGGTAGAGGTGCAGCAGCGTGAACACGGGCCTTCTCCACAGCACCCAGTCAAGTAAAATGGCGGCGGCCCACTCTTACAGTCCAAATGCATTCGCCGTTTTCTCGTCCCCACCACATCACCAGTATCAGATCTGTCCCCGGGTCCCACCATCTCACCTCCGGTAAGGGCGATCACCACTCTGTCCGAGGCTCGGGCACACCACGTGCAGCCGGCGCAGGCGTGGATCCTCAAGCCCAGCAGGTCTCTAGGTCGCAGTGGGCACAGGGCGGATCCACAGACCATCTGCTTCGCCTCCCCCGGTGTCAGGATTGCACCGCGTAGGTGATCTCCCAGCCACTGTCCCGCAGCTTTTTAAAATGGCGCCGCACAGATCTGGGGAATCACTTCTTCAGGGCAGGCCGCGGTCTTCTCGGTGGATGTGCTGCCAGACGAGTTGGCTCAGGAGTGCCGCTGCATATCTATTTGGCCAAATGATCAAGTCCCAGCCTACGCAGCGTTCATCGCAAGAGCTCCGCTTCGACCACGGGAGGCCCGTACGACCACAGGCTCAAGTTTGAAGCACGTCCGGTGAAGCCTGGCCGAGGCCCGTCAGCATCAACAGCCTCACCCCGGCCTCTTCAGTTGTCGGCTCTGAGGCACCTCAATCTCCGTCTCAGCCCCCGAAAATCGGTCAGCAAGTGCACCCGGGTGTCCGCACTGCAATGTGATGGAGTTGTGCCCTTGAAGTTGCGTTTTTGGCAGGATTATTGAAGGATGTATTGCTCAGCCGGCGGAGCTCGCTCGAGAAGCGGCCATTTCGCTGCCTGGCTAGCCTCCCCCCAACCCCCCCCCCCTCCTGTAGATGGACTTTAATGCTAAAACCCACTGAGGAGAGGAGAGAAAAATACTCTGCCTCTACAGGTATAAATAATAATGTACTGGTGTCAGGCACAACAGGCTCTAAGGGAACAACAAGTACTTAAGGTAATCACTTTATGGGGACAGCATGTTTTCACCACCCTTTCTTTTTTTTATTTTAATGTTTTATTCATTCTGAATATCACTTTATGGGGAGGGCATTTTTCCAAACCTCTCCGTTCCCTAGATCTATAACCTTATTGTTATGTGTACATCCATCCATTTCCTTTTCATATATAACAAACTGCAGTCTAACAGCATCATTCATCATCTCTCAACGCATCCACTCGTACTCTACAGGGGGTGCGTACAACAGAGAATCCTTACTGAAGCTGCAAGCAGTAAGTGCCCTGTTCTATCCTATCCCTAGATATTTGTGAGTAAATTCCATTGATTAAAAAATATACATATACTGCTGCAAAAAATTATATTTATTTATATTAAAATTGTGAAATGTATCCCTTTATCTCCCACGTTAGGGGAAACATCTTCCACCTTAGTGGAAACATGAGATTCTCCTTGGGTGTGTTTGATACCTTCACCCTGAAACACTGTGCAACAATAACACTGATACCCTACTCTTATGTACTCTTCAGTATCTACGCTGTTCCCCTTTATAATGTTATTCAGTAGGATAAACCCCACCCTACCCATCTCCTACACTGGAATTATTTCTCAAGAAAACAGTGATATCCCCATCTGCTCCTAAAAGAATATGCAATATCCAGGAAGGCTTAATCGAGGACATAATTTCATTGTAACAACTAGGTACATTCTTCCATTTATTAAATGTAGTTAAATTACTAATGACGATATCCTGAATATTATTAACATGAATTGAGCATTAATTTGCCCCTACATTTCCTATGCACATGATAGCCTCAGACATAATCAGAGCCAAGTTTATTTTAACATTCTCATAAATTAGCAAATTTTATTTTATTTAATGCTGTGAGATTATTTGTAAATTACATGTAGTGATTTATCCTACAATGTTAGAATCAGGATATTTAATTAATACTTTATTTAATTAGTTGTTTAAACTACTCTTCAACATTACAAGCAGTATAGACTAAATGTACAACTTGTATTTACACAATTATATGTATTTACATAATTATACATGTAGATGTCTACATCAGGAAATGTAGTGATGCTGTCATAGTCTAATGTAGGCTTCTGAAAGTAAGTTGAAATCACACTTTTTTAAGATACTTTAAAAGTTCTGACTTATTTTATTTCTACAAATATTCTAGCTTGACCAGAGAGTCTGTGCATGTGACTCTCCGAAATCTTTTAGATAAATTCAATTTATCAGTGATCTGCTATCAAAATGTGTTTAAATTAAGGACTGTCACAGTGGCTAACTTTGGATAAAAAATAAAATGCTCCAAAACTCCCTGCGTGGACATTTTCTTTCAGTAGTTGTGGTCAGTTCTAAATAAAGAACTCTGACCCTTAAACCTGTTGTCCCTTGTCTGAGCGACGTTACCCCATGTGCACATCACATTTGAAAGTATCTCTCGAGAAGCAGGACTGAAAAGCATTCCTGCTCCGTGCCTGTGTGCTTATAATTGAAAGGTATGATGCACTTTTATTCCTTATTATTTATTTATTTCTTGTGCACTGTGCGTGTTAGCACCTAAAAAATTGGCTAAAAATTTCCGTTTTCAGAATGCCAAAATTTGCGTCTGTACAGCTACTCTTTGCATAACTTTGTAAGTGCATTTCAGACTGCAGCCAGTAGGCCATATTAGGAATCATATTTTAAGGTTGTCCCTAAAATTCAGTAATATTGTCACAGCTAGAGAAACTTAATATTCACCCTTTTAATTTGCCCCTTTTATTAATTCTATGTGTTAAATCCACATTTGAAAGACTGAAAGGTCACTTGCAGCAAGGCAAGTTAGTTATTTAGCTTACATCTCACTTACCAACTGGTGACATCACAGTCCTCCAATGTCCCACTTTCAGACACCATTCTGATAGGGAAATACTGGCACCCTCCCAGGAGCAAATGAATGAAACTCAGACATAGCAGGATTGCTCAGAAACAGAGTGAAATGTATTCATTGGTACCAAAAGCATGCATCATTTGTAATTAGGAAGGAAGAAGTCAGATCTGCCACTTTAGGGGCTCTCAGACTGCTTCTTCACATAGTGACAGGTTTCTAGGTACTATATACAGCTAGAAATGCCATGTCAGCTGAACTACAATAAGGCACCAAGCCAAATATGGCTAACATGGATGTGCAATGTCTGCACCATGCAAATTATAAACAGCCAGATATGGGCAGACCAAAAAGGCTGGCCCGGCACTATGTAAGCAACATGCACAACCTGATTAAGAAATATCATGTAGTCAGGACAGGCAAAGTGACCTCTAAGGGGGTACAGAATAGCTTGTTGAAGCTTGTCCAGTCAAGGTCAGATAGGTAGCCATTTGGAGCTCCAGGCCTCATGTTAATGTGATATATCTAAGCATGATATCTTTAGAAGTGCATACACACAAATTTATATATATGGATATTCATATATATTTTGCAACAAGGACAACCCACATGTTCTCGCAACATTACTACCTTGATTCATCGCACAGAGCTGACGCAGCTGTTGGTCAGGCAGTACTACGAAACTTTTTTCACTAAGGGTAAACAAATTTTCCTAAACGTGTTCTGCATGTTTATCTATGTGTATGTATAAGATAGATAGATAGATAGATAGATAGATAGATAGATAGATAGATAGATAGATAGATAGATAGATAGATAGGTGTGTATCCTTATGTTAACAGGCACTGGTGAATGTTGTTGCTTACACTGATATGACGATATCTATGCTTGCCCTGATATATACTATCGTTCACTGTTTCTTAGAAATGGGACATGTTTGCTTTACGCTCCATCATTTTCCAGATTTCACAGGGTACTAAGCAATATATTATCACTACTCACTGTCCACTATAGTGCTTACCAGCTAATACGTGTGCGTATATATATATATGGATAAGTTTCCATTATCCATATGGGGCACTGCTTGCTATTCTGATTTAGGCATGTGAATCTATGAAAGATACCCCAATACTGGATAAGAAATAAGTTACTTACCTGTAACTACAGTTATCCAGTATTGGTATCTTTCATAGATTCACATGCACCCACCTTCCTCTATACTACAGTACTTACTACACTTGTGCTGGAAAATCTGAGGAACTCAGCCTCACTTGGGAAGATTCTAGAGGGTGCAGGTGTCTGATTGGTTGTGTGTTTCAGTTTGGTCCTTTTTACAAAATGAGGCTAATAGGCTATATAATGCATGTCATTTTGGTTTTTCATTATTTACTGCTATGTTATTTGTACCGTGGGACTCCCACTACGATGACGGGGAATTTTATCAGGCATGTAAATTTATGAAAGATACCAATACTGGATAATTGCAGTTACATTAAGTAACGTATTTCTTACCTGTGAAATACTTTCATTTTCATTGTATAAGCATGCATGGTAAGGGCAAATGTGTTTTTAAAACTGAATATTTTAGATACATGTATGTGTATATATAAATATATAAATATATTAATATATTTTTTCTTTTATCAACCCCAAACTCATCCATAACCCTAGAAATTCCCTTCCCACCCAAATCCCAAAACCCACCCTAAAAATTCCCTTACCAACCAGAAGCCCAAATCCACCCTAAACCCAAAAATCCCCTTACCACCCAAAATACCAAACCCACACTAAACCCTAAAACTTTCCTTGCCTCCCAAAAAGTCAAACACACCCAACATTCCCTTGAAAACCAAAACCCCAAACCCACCCTAACCCTTATAAATTCCCTTTCCATTCAAAAACCCAAATCCACACTAAACCCTATAAATTCCATTGCCACCCAAAAACCCAAACACACCATTAACCTGTATTAATTCCCTTGCCACCCAAAAACCCAAGAGACCTGGAACTTGGTACCCCCTCCCATCCCGGGTTTCTCAGAATATCATATACTTGCAGGTAGATCGTCCAACTATGGCAACCCTTGTGGAGGGTTATCGACGTACGTCTCACAGGAATTTAATTGGGAATCCGAGAACCAGGGCGTGGGACCGAACTGTTTAAGTAACAAAAATTACAAGAAAACCTCTGCATCAATTGTTACTAATAAATGTATATATTCACCCTGATCGTTCAACCAAAAAAGAGAAAATGACCACACTTGTCAAGCTCATCAAAGCTCTCTAGAAATCAAAGTTTGTTGATTATATCAGGAGACTTCAATTCTAACCTAACGAGCAACGGGTCACTCTTCCAATATATCCTATGGAAGGTGGATATCATGGCTAAGTGTGTGAGCCCCTATCATCAAGCTAACGCCAAACTTCAAGAGATTATTTGGCAGTTAGCGTGAGGATTTTTATCACTTCTGAGCTAAACGTTGCTAATAGCAAGTTATCTCAGCGATAATTTCCGGCGATGCTTAGCGATAAAAAAATCGTTGCAAAGCCTAGTTAGCGATAAATATCGCTACTCGTTGGTAATATGCCCATGGGTTCCTATACTTATACTAAGTTTAGGGGTTGGACTTACTCTAGGGTCCCACCTATGGGAGGACCTGGGGAGGGGGTGGTTACACCCCTTCCCTTTTGTCCAGTCTCATGCCAGTGCTGGGGCCGAGTGCCCCAGCAACTGGTATGAACTGGGAAATGCATGGAGCACCTTGTGTGCCCCAGGGAGTGTCGGAAAAGCATCCACTGAATGCAACCCACCATGCCCCAATACACTAAAGCCTGTCTGTTTTGATTAAGCCAAACCAAAGTTAGCATTTACCGCAAGGTTATAATGCACTTAAGAGTACATGGTATGGCTATATCATAGAACAGCTATAAGGAAGGGTTTCCAAAACTGCAGAGGGGCTCAGCTCATGCTAGGTCACCCTCTCACACAAAACCAAGCACTCTGCCTTCAGGATTATCAAGGCCTGCCATAAGAGTGTCTTATAGGTTAATATGTGTCAATATATATAGGTAGATATAGGTATACTATATCTAAGTAAGGGGTGCTTACACCACCTTACCCAGGCTGCAAATGCAGACCTGTGGTGCCATTTTGGAAGGCTTCCCAGGGGTGGCATAATACATGCTTCAGCCCCTGGTAGGCCGCTGGGGTACCTATCCCCTTGGTACCTGAGGTACCATTTACTAGGTGCTCACAAGGTAACTCAGTAACCAATCTGGTATGTACCTAAAGTACATGATATCAATTTAGAGAGAGAACAGCTAGGCTGTGGTCCTGATTAGCAGGGCCACAGCCAGACTAAAGTCGAAAAACATTGAAATACATCAAAAAGTGGGGGTAACCATAGGAAGCAGACCCTACTCTCCTACAATCCAACTGTCCATTTCCCCACGGATCATCTTCGGGAGGTCCTCCATCAGGGTGTTGGTGGTCGGGAGCTGCTTCTTCTCTTTGAGGCTTCGCTCCACACTTTGCTTTTGGAGGCTTGGGGGCGGCCGAACTTCTGCACCGCCACCGCCCTGCGCCGCATGACCCTCTGTCTTTCCCTTCACCCTTCTACCAGAGGCCCTCTTTTACAGACTGCCTTTGCCTCCCTGCCATCAGTGTTGTCTTCCCCGTCACGGGCGGCCCGCTGGTTAGACTCCTGGGGGCGCAATATCTTCGCCTCCACCAGCGCGCCCTTGCGGGCCCTTAACACTCTATGTGTCTTGGCTAGGGCCACTTCTTGCTTGTGGGACTCGGCTGAGTCTCTGCTGTCTGCTGTTTCTCAGGATGGTACATGTGTTGATCTGCGGCACCATGTGTTGGATGGCCAGGAGCTGACGTCATTCATTCTTTGCTCCGCTCTGGAAATTTCGGAGGTGCTTGGTCGTACCATGGCTTCTTCTGTGGCCCTTCGCCGACATGCCTGGCTTACGGGATAGTGTGTTCCTGGAGAACGTTAGAGAACGGCTGGTGAACCTTCCTTTTGATCGCACTCTTTTGTTCCATGCCCCTGCGGAGTCTGCCATTCAGAGGTTTCTGGCTGGGCTTCGTCGTCCTCCTCCTTCTCCCCTCAGTGACCAGTGAGTCATTCTGTTTTTTTGGGAGGTATTCTTCCATTGTGTTCTGGGGTCTTGTTGCGAGTAGCCCCGGTGGTGTGTGTTCTGTGTGATTGTTGCGCCTTCTGGTCCTTTTGTTAGGACTTTGGTGCTGTTGGCTGCTGGTCCAGCCCCTTTCTGATTGTGGTTTTGGCAGTTGGTAAACCATTTTGGCCCTGAGATTAGGCCTACTGTGTATTCTTTTTGGCTGCTTGGCAAGCCGTCTGCGGTTCCTCCGCAGCTCTTTTTTGTTTGTCCTCTGCTGCGGATACTTTTTCCTAAGAGGGTTCCCATGTCTTGGGACATTACAGAAAAGGGGGTGGTGATGAACAGAGTGTCTGAATTAAGCAGACCACTCTTACCCAGTCCAAAGATCAGGGCTTGATCCATCACCGTTATTTAGCTCACTGCCCCATCCCAGCTCAGAACCTGGCTATATGCAAATTAGTCTGTCCCTGGCCCAGTGCATCATGGGAACAGGGCAGACCAAACTACCAAGCCAATTCTTCACCAGAAAGGATACAAGCTACCGGGGACCGGTTTCTGGCATTTCAGCCTCGTCGGCCCGGCTTGCTTGAATCATGATGGAGCAGTGAGCAAGGGACTCATGTCTGAGTATACCCTGCCACACCTATAGTGGCCAAAAACGATTCAGAAAAGGGGGTGGTGATGAACAGAGTGTCTGAATTAAGCAGACCACTCTTACCCAGTCCAAAGATCAGGGCTTGATCCATCACCGTTATTTAGCTCACTGCCCCATCCCAGCTCAGAACCTGGCTATATGCAAATTAGTCTGTCCCTGGCCCAGTGCATTATGGGAACAGGGCAGACCAAACTACCAAGCCAATTCTTCACCAGAAAGGATACAAGCTACCGGGGTGATGGATCAAGCCCTGATCTTTGGACTGGGTAAGAGTGGTCTGCTTAATTCAGGCACTCTGTTCATCACCACCCCCTTTTCTGAATCATTTTGTCCACCATAAGCGTGGAAGGGTATACTCAGATGTGAGTCCCTTGCTCATTGCACCATCAGGATTCAAGCAAGCCGGGCCGACGACGCCTGAAATGGCAGAAACCGGTCCCCGGAAGCTTGTTTCCTTCCCAGTACAAGAATTGGCTTGGTAGTTTGGTTTGCCCTGTTCCAATCATGCACTGGGACAGGAACAGACTAATTTGCATATAGCCAAGTTCTGAGCTGGGATGGTGCAGTGAGCTAAAAAACGGTGATGGATCAAGCCCTGATCTTTGGACTGGGTAAGAGTGGTCTGCTTAATTCAGGCACTCTGTTCATCACCACCCCCTTTTCTGAATCATTTTGTCCACCATAAGCGTGGAAGGGTATACTCAGATGTGAGTCCCTTGCTCATTGCACCATCAGGATTCAAGCAAGCCGGGCCGACGACGCCTGAAATGGCAGAAACCGGTCCCCGGAAGTTTGTTTCCTTCCCAGTACAAGAATTGGCTTGGTAGTTTGGTTTGCCCTGTTCCCATCATGCACTGGGACAGGAACAGACTAATTTGCATATAGCCAAGTTCTGAGCTGGGATGGTGCAGTGAGCTAAAAAACGGTGATGGATCAAGCCCTGATCTTTGGACTGGGTAAGAGTGGTCTGCTTAATTCAGGCACTCTGTTCATCACCACCCCCTTTTCTGAATCATCTTGGGACATTACATGCCCTATGTGGGGTATTGGTATTGGTAGCTATTACATAGCTCTGTCATGTGCTGGGAGGTGTGATCATCCTTCAGGCCTCTGCTCTCGGTGGCCTCACAGTATGTCGCAGGTGCGATCCTCTTACTAATGGTTTTGGAGTGGCTTGCGCTGCGCCACGGCCTGTGTCACTAGTCTGGGCTGGCCTGCCGTCTGCGTTTTTTAGCATTGTAACTCTGCCTGGTTCCACTTCTTTCGGGGGCCTGTGTGTGACGGGCCCTTCTTGGCCCTCCTGGCCACTAGTTCGGCTGGCATCTGGCTTGTCCCGGGTGCACCGTTCCGTGGTGCTGGCTGCTGGCTGTGCATGCCAGTGCAGGCCTGTTGTTCTTCTGCACTATTGTGCCCTTGGTCCCTTCTTCTCCCGTCTGCCTTTTTTTGCTGAGGCGCTGTTCGGTCTTGTCTGTTGCCTTCCATCGGTGACAGGCTTGGATGCCCTCTTCACTGGGTGTGTTCCCGGTGGGGATGGCTTGCCTTGGTCCTACCTCTTCTCCTTGGAGTCTCTGGGTAGCTCTTCTTTCTTGGTGCTCCTCTGCGTTGCCTATGCCTCTAGGACTTCGGGTGGAGATCTTTGGTTCTTTGGCGGGGCTCGGGGTGCTCTGTCCTCCCTTCGCCTTGTCCTTCTTTCCTCCTGCTGGGAGAGAGCGGGCCGCCTCTTTGCTTGTCTTCTCGCATCCCCTCTGGGTCTGGTGGTCTTCTGGATGAGGGGGTTCTTTTTTGCCTGGGGGACAGGGCTCTGTTCCCTGTCTGGTTGACTCATCCCCTCGGGCCCTGTGTTGAGTCCAGGCTGGTAGGTCCCTTCGCAGACCCTCCTTCCATTTGGGTATGGCTAAGGTATCTATTCTACATTATGAAATCTGTGGCTAGTATTCTCTATCAGATGTACAAGTTACTTTCCTTCTGTAACGATGTATCTGGTAGAGAAGATTCTAGCCGCAGATGCCTTCACGACCCACCCTTCCTCCCAGTTTCTGCGAGGACCCTCTGCTTGGGTTTCTGCAGTTGCTTCCCTCTGGGTACCTTGTCTTCTGTGGGTATTCGCTTAGTTTTCTTCCGGTCAGGCTCCCTCCAGCTAGTTTCTGCTCAGAGTGGGGGTCTACCTCGCTCTTTCCCTCTGTTGTTAGAATTTCTGATCCCCACATGGTCTTCGTTGTGGGGGGTTCTTTTACCTGTCCTTGGACTCCTGCTCCCTTCAGATGGCACTGTGGTCCGTGGATAGGTTCCCTGTCCTTGCCTCCTCCTCCTTTTAGGAGGTATGCCCTTCTTTGGCAGGGTGATCTGAGGTTGGGTTACTTTTGCTCCTCTGTCCCGGGGTGGTGACACTTCCCCTTGTGGTTATAGTTGCAGACTTCTTCCTCTTTTTCTCTCTCCTTTTCTGTGGAGGCGCTTTCACATGCTTGTGCCTTCAGGATGGCTCTAGACTTGGCTAGCAGGGTGGTTCCGCTGAGTGGTGCTTTGCACTTTCTTGCTATGGCCTTACTGCTCTAGCCTTCTGGTACCTTACTGCCATCCGGTGTTTTCGCCTTGGCTTGCACAAGTTGTTCCTTAGTGTGGTGCTCTGCTCCTTTTCTGCTCTGACCCGCTGTTTTCGCCTTCTTCTGCCTTGGGGCCGTCGAGTGGTGTGCCTCGCCTTTTTATTTCTCTCTGTTTGTTCTCTGGTTTTCGCACACTGTTCCCATGCTCTCCCCAGTTTTGTTGTGATGGCTCCGCGTTGTGGCGCGGAAAAGTTCTCTGAAGCAAACTGACATAAGCGTGCCGGGGTGGGGCTTATGTGACCTTGCTGACGTCATGCCCGTGGAGGACGTCGGGCAGAGTCGAGTGGCACCGCCCCCTGGGCAAGAAAGTTTTCTGGGTCCAGTCTCACGCCTGGGGGATATTCTACGTTAAGGAATCTGCGGCTAGAATCGTCTCTACCACATACATCGTTACCGAAGGTAAGTAACTTGTACATCTATGACTGCATCCTGTACAACGGCCTTGTCGATGACAAAAATTGTCAACATCAGCCTAGTAGCCTACGTCTACCTAGGCAACTATGATCTCAATGACAATATACCATAGTAATCAACAAGTACAAAAGGTAGATAGTCCAGAATAGCTTAATGACACAAATTAAGGGGCCTAATACGAGTAAGTCTATAACAGTACTAAATATATGGAGAGGCAATATGTGGAGCAAATTCACCACTTCGCTCTGCCTCCAACTTTACAACATATGTCAGATCTATGTCGCTCTAGTACTAAACCTATAGGGCGGGTTACAGGACTACTACTAACACTTTCCCGAGACAGCAAAGTCACATTGTGCCCGATATGTCCGAATACTCTGATGTTCCTGCCACGGAAGAGTGATCCTAGGGTAAAAAAAAAAAAATTATAATACTTTACTTTTCTTCCTGGGAAGAACCAATTCATAGCTGGTGATGACAGGGAGAAGACTCACAACTGCTGGATTCGCCACCAGATGATTTTTGATGGTTTCCAGACCCTAAAGGAACGTGCAGCCAAACGCTTCTAACTTCCAAAAGCAAATAAGAAATGGTCTGTTCTCCTTCTGCTTTTAAAAAGAAAAGCTGTGAGACCTATTCCAATTGTTGATTTATCCAGGAGGAATTGCAATCATAAAATACCCTGTCACATATAAGCCAGCCTTACCAGCAAGGAGACGTTCTCAACTATGCCTGGTGCTACTGTGTGGGCTGCCCAATCACTCGCAATATGGGGCTGGTATAATCACGAGATGTAGCTCAACATTGTCACATACATAGAATTTCTGCCAGAAGACAGATAGGGCAAAAATTACAAAAATAAATAAATATTACAATAATTATATATATATATATATAAATTTGTATATATGGGTATTTGTATTATTGGATATATTTATGCCCACTTGGGCAAATTTGGAACCTGCATAATATCGATCTCTAGCATTTTTTGCTATGTTACATTATGGTGATTTATGCCCACTTGGGCAACTTCACAGGTAATTGATTACAAATGTCCGTCAAAGTATATTTTATTTTTTGCACTAGGCTTTAGTAAATCATGGTGAAAACATTTATTAATTAATTAATACGCTGTATAACTTAATACGGTGTATCTCTGACCAATTTAAGACTATATATGCATGAGGGTTGAAGATACTTGTAACATTTCAAATATGAACCATTATATTTTTATCCATTCCAATATGTCCGCCACACATTTTTCACTTGGGGGTGTATTTGTGAAGTCCTATGTTTATGTCGATATTCTATGATGTAAAAGGACTATCAATCAGAATCCACAACAAACGTGAGCAAGCCGTGAGGTGAAACACGTTGTTTGTTTTTTGCTGCCAAATAAATACTTTTGAAGCACAGCAACTCCTGGAGTGTCGTTGCACGTTCCTTCCTACGGGAGAACTTAGTGATTGAGATTTGGGCCCCCGGGACCCTAACAACGACCCACTCGCGAGCAGGTACTGGCCGAATACCGGAACTGTGTGTTTTTGATATATATATATATATATATATATAATCAAACTAAATTCTCCTCCTTAAGAGATGAAATGCAAAGTACACAGCGGGGCTCCGTTCGTTGTTTTATTGGGAAAAAGGCATGACCGGTTTCGGCGGAGTGCCTTCATCAAATGCCACAGTCCCAAAAAGCGTGAAACCCACTTGCAGGTCTTTTAAAGTTGGCTCCTCCTTCCCCAGTGGTGGCGGGCTCACCTGCACTGGATTACCACTGCATGTGTCAATCAAAGAGGACTACCAGTCCCGAAATACAACACGCTGGTTCTCCTGTGCAGTGCAGTGGCAGAAAACACGCTAAAAAAAAAAAAAACTCAATGTCCCCTACTTTCAACCACCATCTTCCAAGGTAACAGGTATGGAGGCGCAGATCCAGTGACAGCGTTACTCCATACTCAATGCGCCCGCTGAAATTAGCCGCTTCTTGGCACCTTGGAGATTACGGTGGTGGGTCAAGGTATAGTTCGACATCTCGGTAACATCAGCAGGGTTCCCATGAATCCGAGACCACACAAATGAAAGGGTCCTTTGCATGCGCCGCAGGGAACGCGTAAAAATCGAATCAAATTCTCCTCTATATATATATCTGAAAAATATTCTGCAGGGGTTAAAACCTCCTCATCAGTAGATATATATTGCGCTAGAGATATACCCTCAATAGGTATTTCACAACCAATGTTGGTTCAAGACCACTAAATATAGAACCTGAGGTGGAAATATATCTAATATTTTTACTATACCATTGCGCTGTTCTGTTTGGCAAGCATGTTGACAACACCTTGCAAGCAGTCAAGGATAACTCTGACACTGCAATATTCTTTGTCACATTCAATTTCAAAAGAAACACCCTTTTTAGTAACCCTGGGCAAAGCACCACGCTACGCTCGTGTAGTTTGCTGAGTTTGCGCTACTTCGCACTACGCGAACTGCACGTAGCACAGTGCAAACACGCGTAGCATAGCGGTCATTTTTTGCTTGCTCGCGGTCCTCAACATCAAGCAAAATGTCATCCCGGCGAGACTTTTTCCTCGTTCACGATCAGCAACATCAAGTTGCAGACCGCGAGCGTGGAAAATAAACCTTCCAGCAAGATTCTCAACGCGGAGAGGTCAGGGTTCTCATTGCGAGTGGTAGTGTATGCTCGCGACTGCTCGCAATGAGAAACTACCATTCCGCGTTGAGAAAGCTACCGCTCGAGTAAAAATCTACTTGAGCGGCAGTAAAAGACATCTCGCACTGTGCAAGATGCCGTTTTCAATGATTGCACAGTGCGGACAAGCATCCGGCACTGTGCAATCATCGCGAACAGCGCACTATGCAGTTCACGGAGCGCTACGCGTAGCTCGCGTAGTGCGAAGTGCACTTTGCGAAGCTACGCGTAGCGCTACTTCGCAAACTACGCCCAGGCTTACTTTTGAGGCACTTGTGAAAGAGATACTCATCTGTATCAAGGATGCCAAAGTTATCAGACTTAATAACACTATCAGTAGCCTTTAGGATAGATTACCTACAGTGACAACGTTCTAGTGCTGCTTACGCCATCCTCTGGGAGAAACAGTTCCAAAATGGTGTCATCTACTCTACCAAAAGGAGGGTGCCCCCCTCCTAACCTGCATCTGCTTAGAAAAGGATTGATGGCTATTCTACCCCGAGGTTTCATAGAGAAAGGAGTGCATTTTAAGCAAACCACAGGCTTCTATTCTCTTTTTTTTCTTCATAGACACAAAAATAAAGGATTGGCTATCCTTCGTTGATCTCTGGAAATAAAACAAGTATTTCTGAAACCAATACTGTTACGTGGTCACCCTCTCCAATACCACATGACAGCTCTGAATTTACAGAATTCATACTTCCACTTTTCCTCCTATGCATTAAAACCCTCCCATTTGGCTTCAGTTCAACTTCCTGCATTTTACCTACTGCGTAGCCCTGTGGCAGTTTCTTTCAGGACGAAGGGTCATCAGGTATTCCCATACCTCGGCTACTGGTTGATTAAAGTACCAAATACATTTTAATTGTCCACGGCCACAGAAGCTTGCCTAAAGTTTCACAAACTAGGTCCCCTTGTGAATTATCTAAGATCATCAACTCATTCATCCCAGAAGATTCTGTTCCTAGGCCGCAACACTTGATACTGTCCAAGACAAAAGACTTTCTATCCTAAGCCAAGCAGCTAACGCTTTAGGAACTGGCTCCTAAAAAAAAAAAAAAAAAAAAAGATATCAGTGTTTGGGTTCAATTAGCTTCTCGGCATCATGTCCTCAGCTATCAATATGATCCCTCTTGCGCACCTGGAAATTAGACTCTTACAGGAACAGCTACAAAACAATAGATGATATCTAAATAATTGTTCAGGGTCTTGATTATCTTTCCACATGTTTGATGAAAACTCTAGACTGGTGGTCCCAGATCTCCCACTTCTTTAAGGACCTCACACTCTTACCCTAAAGTCCTCACTTCGTAATGACTATTTAAGCCACCCTGGAGAGCTGGGGTAACCACAGACCCTACAATTTCTAGGAAAGTGGTCTCCACTCAAAAAGAGCATGCATATCAATCGCCTGCAGCTCAAATCCATCCAACTCTGTTTACAAGCTTACCTGCCAATGATAGCAGAATCTTGGGTGTTAGTTCGCACGGGCAATACCACCAGAATGCAATGAAGCGGCCTCCACGAATAAAAGTTTGATCGGTCGGCACCAAATCGTTGTGGGACAAATTGGCTCTAGATTTCTTTGAAACAAACAAAACCCGCAAATGCCAATTCTATGCAACTTGTCTTCCACATTCAAGATCATGAAGGACAACTTTTTGAAACATAGTCCAGGATCTCGGTTTACATTTTTTTTCCCTTGATACCTTTAATACATGAGGTTCTCAGCAACAGGAAGGTGGAGCGGGGTCCTCTCATCTTGGTAGCCCCCACTATTTTCATGGATGGCTCCCGAATTCTTTCAATTTAAGTATTTGACTATTACACAGGAGTATAAAGACATTTTTGCCAGATCTTGTGCAGATGACACCTACAAGACTTACTGACTGAGATGTAAGCAATTCTGTCTCTGGTGCCATTAAAACAACGTGCATCCGTGTATCTCTGCTTCAGAGCAAATCTTACCATACCTTCTGTCCCTGGCAAAATCAGGACTAGTATATTCTTAAATTAGAGTTCATCTAGCAGCTATTTCTCGATATAGACGCTCCCCTAAACGTCTGTCTCTCTGTTCTACCAGAATTGTGCAGCAATTCATGAAAGGCTTGTTTCTCATTTATCCACCTGTGGCACTTAAATATAGTCCTGTTGCAATTGATGAAGCAACCCTTTGAACAAATCTATAGGACTGGCATCAAATACCTGGCAAGTGGCTCTTCTATTCACCCAAACATCAATTAGAGGGGTTAGTGAAATACAAGCGTTCACGATAAAACATCCTTTTATTCTTTTTTCAAATAAATGGTTATCCTCTGGACTAATTGAATGCCAGATTCATCCCTAAGGTTCCTTCACAGTTCCATTTAAACCAAACCTGTAATTCTTGCATTTTACACAGAACTATGTAATTCTTAGGATGAATACCTAGATCATTCCAAAGGTTCCCACAAAATTTCACTTGAACAAACCAGTAATGCTACAAACTTTCTTCCCAAATCCATCCAGTCCAGCTGAAAGGACATTTCATCCATTGGATGTAAAAATGTGTTTGAAGTTTTATCTTCAAAGGACAATGGATATTAGAAAGACTGATCAACCGTTAGTGACCTACGGTCAAAGAAAACAGGGAAAAGCCACAATAGCCAGATGGATCGCATCTGCCATTCAATTCTACCACGTAAAAGCCAACACACCTCTCAAGGTGAAAGCTAAAGCGCACTCCACTGGAACTGTCGCTGCATACACAGCTTTGTTCACTGCAGTTACATTGGACAAGATATGCCGTGCTGCGACATGGAAGAATGTCCACACGATCACAACACACTACTGCCTCCAATCTGCACATAAGGAGGATGCAGCGGTTAGACAAGCTGTGTTAAGTCATCTCTTTCACTAAGGTCAGATTCTTTATATTTCTTTAATGCTTGTCTATTAGTAGCTTTCTTTACTGTTGCATTGCTTACAGTGTTCATGCTTCTATGTAAATGTAAATGTGCTGGATTTGTAAAGCGCACTGCTGCCCGTAAGCGTCCTGGCGCTGAAGACCGCTGGGGAACCCGTACTGGCTTTCCCTGTGAGATGGTCCCTTCTGGGTATCTCCAAGGTGAAGCCAGGCATCCTCAGCGTCTGTGGGGGGCCGTTGTAGAGATGAGGCAAGCTTAATGCCCAGAGTTGCCGAGTGTGATCCCTGGTGAAGTAGTGTGGCTCACTGGTTAGAGGCGGCAGACCCGAGAGCAGAGGACGGCCCGGGACCAGGGTTCGATTCCCGGCGCGGCAGGTTTCTGGACCAGGGTCAGCGGACTCGATAATTCTCTCGCCTCGGTGCCCACTCTGATCAGCGATCACACTCGGCAACTCTGGGCATTAGCTTGCCTCATCTTCACTAACGGCCCCACCAGACCGCCGGGGATGCCTGGTCTCACCCTGGAGATACCCATTAAGGGACCATCTCTCAGGGAAGCCAGGAAGGGTTTCGCAGCGGTCGAAGCGCCTTGGGACCCTACGGGTAAGTAGTGCGCTATATAAATGCCTATACATTTACATTTACATTTACAGTAGGCACCGAGTTGAGAATTATCGAGTCCGTTGACCCTGGTCCACGACCCTGCCACGTCGGGGATTGAACCCTGGTCCCGGGCCGTTCGCTGCTTCCGGGTCTGCCGCCTCTAACCAGTGAGCCACACCACTCCACTCTATGTTTATCAACTTATACGTTTCTTATGCTGATATTCACTGTATGATTATTGCTTTTATGCTTTGTCGTTGCAATGTTTCAAGATTGTGGATGTATATTGGAAGGTTTAAACTACATGTCTCCAACCATCCACAAACAACAGTACAATTGGGGTACTGCTTGCTATTCTGATTCAGGCATGTGAATCCATGAAAGATACCCCAATACTGGATAAGAAATTGGGGTACCTACCTATAACTACAGTTATCAAGTATTGGCATCTTTCATAGATTCACATGCACCCACCCTCTCACATGGAACTCGTTCTCAGTGATTTTAGGGATATTTACTTCCCACTTGTGCTTGGTAAATCTGAAGAGAACTGCTTCTGTTAAGAGTGTTCTAGGTGCTGATAGCTGATTGGTTGGAGCTGACTTTTGGTCCTTTTCATATAAGGACGTAGATAGGCTACTAAGATATAGCCTTTGGCCTATTTATTACTTATGGCACTACTTTTGTATTGTACCGTGGGACTCCCATCTCGGAGACGGGGAATGGTTCAGGCATGTGAATCTATGAAAGATACCAATACTGGATAACTGTAGTTACAGGCAAGTAACTTGTTTTCTTCTTCAGTAATGGGATTTGTGAAACCTAACAGTGGCATACCACAGGAGATGCTACTTTGCAGCATCTGAGCATGGGAAAACTATAAGACAACTTCAGAATTTTGTATTTTGGACTTTTCCTACTTGATACGCTAATATAATCAATCATCTTTTCCCTTGAATTTCATAGAAACAGGGCAAATTCCTGCAGCCCTCGGCCACCGACAGGATGGAGGTAAAATGTTAGAATTTTTTAGTTTGCAGTGTGAATGTTGTTGATTTGCAGAAACCACGGAAAACAAAGTGCTTATAATGCACTGATATGTAGATTAAGTTCCCCTCATTCAGTCTCTCATTTGAGTCTAAGAAGCCTCACACCCTAATAGCCTTGCTTGTGTGGAATGAGGCGTATGCACTTTGGGAGTATGGTAGACTGGCAAAGTGGGTTAGCAGAAACAGAGAATGAGCACCAGAGACTATTTTATTGCACATAGAATGGAGGTTGTCATACATTGCAATGCGTGGAACATAAGTGTCCTACTGCTTAAACGAGCTCTGATGATACCAACTGAATGCTTGGTTGAATAACAGGATAATAGAGGAATGGAGATCACATTTTATTAACAAATACCTAGAGCTCTGAGTAGCAGAGAGAGCAGTCACAGAAAGGGGTTGCATAAAGGACAGAATCCAGTTTCATAATATAATGCCAGAGGAAAGATGGGAGGTTAGAGGAAGTGGTTGTGGGTAAGAGACATGTGGTATCCAATACAAGGGCGTGCCACAAATGACACAAATATTTCTGGCCATGATGTGAGAGGAGATTAAAGCCTACATCTAAAAGAGATTATAACATCTTTCTTTCTTTCTTTCTTTCTTTCTTTCTTTCTTTCTTTCTTTCTTTCTTTCTTTCTTTTTCTTTCTTTTTTTTCTTTCTTTCTTTCTTCTTTTCATAAATAGTCTTTATTATCATTATTTCATGTTATCTAGGTTTTTATCGCTCAATCTAGTTTTCTTTCTTTCTTTCTTTCTTTCTTTCTTTCTTTCTTTCTTTCTTTCTTTCTTTCTTTCTTTTTTCTTTCTTTCTTCATTCCACAGTCATTATTATCATTATTTAATGTTCTCTTGGTTTCTGTCTCTCAATCTAGTTTTCTCTCTCACTGTCTTTCTTTCTTTCTTTCTCTCTCTCGTTGCTTAGATAAATTTTTATTTTTATCCTTCTCTATTCTTCATTTCAGGAAGTGGCTGTGTTTATATTGAGTTGCCTTTACCCAACACGGATTCCGGCAACTTAGCTGCCAGATAACGGCGCCCTGGCACCCGTACTTCAACGGATGACCTATCTACACCGATATATCGGAAGTCCTCCTCCGACGAGGTGTCAAACTCCGAGAAAACTCTGTGGGATTTGGCCGCACAGGAACAGAGATGCTAGGTCCCAAATCCCACCTGACAACAACCCAGAGATCAATTTCACGTGTCTCTAAATTGTTACCTTGGGGGGAAGGGGTATATTAGCTAAAATAATAAAGAGAAGAGAAGAGACTGTCTTGGCTGGTTCCTTTCGTCTAGTCTGACCTGCAGACTGCTATGGATTCTGAACCTAAAGGGAAAGAAAATTATTAACTCCAAAATTCTCTCTACTCTACCTTCTTCCTACTTTTATCCTCTTAATGTACCTACCATTAACTTCCAAGAACTAGCCTCTCTTCTGTCTTAACTTGCATAAGGCACTGGTTGATGTCTACTCTTGTTCCACTTCTGTTGGGGTATTCTTTCATATAGACTACGTTGCCTTTTTATTTTCTAGTACACTCTCTTCTTAGTTTTTGACAACTCCTGTATTTTTAAATTACACACAAGGTTAATTATGTACTCTTTTAGCAACTATAAACTATTACTGTGTCTGCAATGCTTTTAACTTACTTAGTTGACTAAGCTGACTGATGTTAATGTCTCCTGTATTCCTTCTTATTGATTTTTAGTTTCTTCTCAATTTATTTTTTCAGGTTTACCTCACTTTCTTGTAAATACAGTAATTTGAACACTTGGCAAGAACTATCAATTATCCAAAACTCAACCTAAGTATTCGTTCATACTTTTCTCTTAACAAATGTTCTTAGCACAACTATAACATTGTTCTGGTTGGCCACTTAGCTCTTTCTATTTGCTTTCTTCTTTTTTAGGGGTTCCTTTCGTCGACTCCAAGTCTCGAAGTGTGCCTTTGAATTCAACTGCTTCTTCTTCCGACTCCACAGGACTCAAAAGCTTCTCCTCGAAATAGCGCCTTCAAATTACTGGTAATGCTCGCCTTAACACTCGCTACAAACTATAACACGGGCACTTGGGAAATTTAACTGAATTACTCTAAATAACTCCACAGAGAAATACGCTACTGCTCACGCTGGAAATCTCGGTGAAGTGCGCAGCTTCAATCTAGAGCGCGCCTCACCTGGCCTCAGCGGTGGCAAAGTCTAACAACTAGACTGCTGAACGGAATGCGAAACCAGCGGCCATCTTGTAATGCCGAATTCACGTCAGCTCAGACCAGGAAGCCTTTACTGGTCTAAAACTTCTGTCCCAAGACTTCTTGTGCATAATTATTGCTACCTGGGGTCTCAGGGTCCTGACAGTACCCTCCAACAAGCTAGATTCCTTCCGTCTCGGCTTGGTAGGAAATCGTAGATGAAATAATGTAACCAATCTTGGAGCATGAACATCTTCATCCCGTTCCCAAGATCGTTCCTCTGGGCCATATCCTTTCCAATCCACCAGATAATACAATTGTCCTTTAGACCATTTTGAGTCTAGGATTTCTTTCACTTCGAACTCTATTCCTGTTTCTAAATGAAGAGGTTTAGGAGGCAATTCCTGTCGCAGATTGGCCGGGGCCTTCTTCAATAAAGAAACGTGAAAGACTGGGTGGATCTTTAATTTGGGTGGCAATGTAAGTCGAAAAGTTACTTGATTTCTCCAGTATTTGGGGTGTCTTTCATAGATTCACATGCCTGAATCATTCCCCGTCGTCGGAGTAGGAGTCCCACGGTATATAAAAAAGCAGTAATAAGCCATTTGTACATAGCAAATAACAGTTACCATAAACCAGGAAGTGAAGTAGCCTCAGCTACCAATGAAAAAACTTCCACATTAGTGACCATCCAAGTCATTATGTTAGACCAAACTGCAGCCAATCAGGCCACAGCTCCCACCTAGGTATTCTCCCCAGAGACCCAGGCTGTCAGATTTTTTACCGCACGTCGTGTGATAGGGAGTCTCTCTGAGCTCTGCTCAGTTTTTTCTTCTACTTTGAAAGTTTGAAAGTTTCTTTCTTTCCAACATGTCCACATCTAAGTCCCTTTTCAGGGCTTGTGACTCTTGTGGCAAGGCAAGGCTCTTCAAGGAAGACCCTCATTCTCTCTGCATATACTGCTTGTATCCAGACCATCAGGCTAAGGAGTGCAAGATTTGTCGCACTTTTCCAACAAAAACCCTCAGGGACAGAGAGGGTCGCCTCCTACTATGGATACAACGGAATAAGGACAAGGACTTGCCACTCTCTGAGGTAGGAAGTTTGGCCTCTATGTCTTCTATGGGATCTAGGAAGAGAATAGCTGAGGGTACAGTAACTACCCCTAAGGCTAAGGTGGCGAAACAGGCCCAGCACACGCTCGCTGCTGAGGAACCTACGACTTCTAAAGTGAAGAAAGCCTGTCAAAAATCTGTCAAACAGCCTGTCATTAAAAAGACTGTCCCTTTATTGTCACCTCAGAGGCCTACAACCAAGGCAGCAGCTTCTCTGCCGGTTTCCTGTCAGACTGCCACTACAGTGACTTCTACTGTGACCTATTCCTCACCAAAACCCTCTTTGGTGGTGTCCTCAGTGTCCTCACCTACTTATGTGCATGTTCAAATTCGTCCCATCTCGTCGACGAAGAAAGTTTCACCTACCGTCGACGAGCCTCCGTCGACGAAGCCCTCCTCAGCGTCGAAAAATCCCTCCCCGTCGACGACGACACTACCGTCGACGAAGAAGGCCTTGCCGTCGACGGACTCATCGTCGACGAGGAAGACTCCGTCGACGATCCTACCGTCGACGAAGAAGACACCGTCGACGGCCCCGTCGACGAAGTCGTCGACGACGGCCTCGTCGACGAAGAAGATAACGCCGTCGACGGCCCCGTCGACGGCCCCGTCGACGGCCCCGTCGACGGCCCCGTCGACGAAGAAAAATGTTCCGTCGACGACGAAAGGTGTTCCGTCGACGACGACGATGACGTCGTCGACGACGATGACGTCGTCGACATCGAAAAATGGATCGTCGACGAGACCTCTCCAGCCACAGTCGTCGACGGCGAGTTCGTCCCTCACAGCAAAGTCAATGCCACAGGACTTCTCGGTGGCCCAAGGGAATCCTATGACGCCAAAACTGTCAACTTGCACAGATCTTCAAGTATGGTCTGCAAAGAGCAACCCCATATCGTTGCCTTCTCCACCCACCACTGCGGCGATTCTACAACACCCATCACAGTCTGCATGTATGTCACCACTCACGATGCCAGACAGGCTCTTGGATTCTGACGAGGACTCTGCTGGAGACTTATTTCCGGCAGCTACGAGTCCATCTGACTTGCTCATACACGTTAAGGAACAGGAGGAAGAGGAGCAGGTGACGCAACACACAGGGTTGGATCCTGCACCCCCATCAGGGACACAAATGCCCATGGAATTATTTAGAAATTTAATGTCCATGTTGGATGATTACTATCAACGTTTTCCGCCCTCGGAATCGGGCGAATCACACATCACTTCCCCCCCGCCTAGAGGAACTCCGCATTCAGTCCCTCCTAACATGGAAGAATCGGTACATGCCCCATCCATGCCGGTACCATCTAATCAACCGGTGGATGACAATTCTGAAGAGGAGGCTCAGGAAGAAGGAGAATTGGATGACTCGGATTCGTCCGAGTATGAGGATTATCAAGCTGACTCCCCTGCTCCAGATGAACAGCCAAAGGCTGAATCACCACCGGTGGATATTGCAAATTTCCATAGGATTATGGATAACGCTACCAAACGATTTCTCATTACCATGGAGACAAAACAGGATGATTGTTTCCTGTATGATTTCAAAAATCTGTCCCAAAGACAGAGCTGGTCGATACCGATCATAGAGTTTATTTGGAAAGAAGGTCTAAAGATCATGGCCACTCCAAACTCTTTACCTCCAGTTTTGCCACGAGTGGATAAAAAATACAGAGCGCCTGCTTCTTCTCCGGCTTGCCTGATTGGACAGGCCAAGACAGACTCAGTTATTGCACAAGCAGCTCAAAAAAGGGCGAAAAACCCATCATCTCAAATCTCCACGCCTACAGACAGAGACGGAAGACGACTCGATACCATTGGCAAAAAAGTTTCCACGATTGCAGCAACCACAGTAAGGGTTGCTAATTCTATGGCGATTCTTGGCCGATACGATAGGCAAATGTGGTCTGACATTTCGCCTTATATTAAGAAACTGCCTGAACCGGACCGGTCTGAGGCTATCAAAATTTTACAAGAAGGAGAGTGTGCGTCGTCCGAGATCATTGACGCTGCAGTGGATGTAGCAGCTACAGGATTCAGACAATTGGCAGGAGCCGCAGTCCTTCGGAGAGACGGATGGTTGAAATCTACATCCTTTAGACATGAAGTACAGTCCAAGGTCTTAAATATGGCTTACGATGGCGAGTTTCTATTCGGCTCGCACGTGGATGAGGCTTTGCAGGCCATCAAAAAGGATACTGAAACTGCACGATCTTTGGGCACTCTGCAGTTTCGAAAATCTTCCTTTCGTGGCGCAAGAGGAAGGGGAAATTTCTCCAATAGAGGAGGATATTACCAACAGCGCAACTACACCACTTCTCAAAACACACAGAGGTACCAGCCATATAAGCAACAGCCTTATGGCCAAAGACGTAACTCTTACACACAGCCCGAGGAAAAGCAACATATCGCGGAAGAGATAACACCAACAAGAAGTGAGGTTCACTTCCTGCCGCCAAAGTGTCCCCGCCAAAAACGAATTGGAGGAAGAATATCCCAACATTACTCAAAATGGTCCAAGATTACTACAGACAAATGGGTGCTGGATGTGGTATCCAAGGGACACATTTTAGAATTTGTAAAAACCCCTCCAAATTCTCCTCCAAAAGGGCCGCCCCCAGCACATCTCAAGGAGCTCTTCATCCAAATCAATTCCATGATTCGAAAAGGGGCAATCGAGAGAGTACCTCGACACCAGAGAGGGACAGGTTTTTACTCTCGTTTTTTCTTGATACGCAAAAAATCAGGGGAATGGCGCCCAATCCTCGATTTGCGTGCCCTGAACAAATTCATCAAAAAATTGACGTTCAGAATGTTAACGCTCCAGGAGATCCTACAGTTTTTGGCAGAAGGGGACCACTTGGCAACACTCGACCTTCAGGATGCCTACTTCCACGTCCCTATCTTCCCCAGACACAGGAAGTTCCTAAGGTTCAGAGTGGCTGGCAGGGATTTCCAATTCAAGGTGCTTCCCTTTGGACTACGTTCAGCCCCGAGGGTATTCACGAAAATGCTAGCACCCGTAGCGGCGCACCTACGATTGCAGGGAATTCAAATATACCCTTATCTGGACGATTGCCTTATCAAGGCCAATTCCTACGCCACAGCAAACGACCATGTCCAAAAATGCCTTTGCCTGTTTCAAAGCCTGGGGTTTTCAGTGAACTTCGAGAAATCAGATCTAATTCCATCTCAAAGAAAGTCCTTCTTAGGAGCAACGCTGGATTCCAAGCTCGCCCAGGTCTTCATTTCAAACGAAAGGCAGAAAAAGATCAGAACGATGGCAACCACACTCCTCAGAAAAGAGTACGTTTCTGTTCGGAGATTCAAATCTTTCCTAGGGATGATCTCTTCGTGCATCCCTCTCACTCCAAACTGTCGTCTGAGGATGAGACCATTACAAGAGGAACTCAGTCACCAATGGATGCAGATATCGGGGTCCTTCCAGGATCTCATTACACTGACGCCTCGAATGAAGGACACAATCCTGTGGTGGAGTCAGGCACACAACCTACAAATCGGCTGTGCCTTCCTCGCAGAAGTCCCAAGATTCATATTAACCACGGATGCCTCCCTAGAAGGTTGGGGCGCTCACCTTCAAGGGATGACGATCAGCGGCAAATGGGACGTTCAACAGAAGAAATGGCACATCAATCTGCTGGAGTTACGAGCCATTTTCCTCGCCCTAAAATCCTTTCTGGCAATCCTACAAGGCTCCACAGTGTTGATTCGAACAGACAACACAACGAGCATGCATTACCTGAACAAGCAGGGGGGCACAAGATCAGCCCGGTTGTCTCAACAGGCTCAAGAGATCTGGACTTGGGCTCTGGATCACGACATCAACTTGTCAGCGGTGCATGTTCCGGGAGTAGCCAATGTACTGGCAGATTCGCTGAGCAGATCCAAGAACAGCACTCACGAATGGGAACTGCATCAGCCAGAGCTGGATCGGATCTTCCAGAGGTGGGGTCTCCCCGATCTGGACCTGTTTGCAACTTATCAGAACAAGAAATGTACTCACTTTGCGAGCTGGATTCCCCACAGGGACTCTTGCGGGGACGCTCTATCACTCAATTGGGAACGGATCTTTGCCTACGCCTTCCCGCCAATTCCGCTAATACCCAAAGTCATCAAGAAAATGAGAAAGCAACCGTGTCGAATTATCCTGATTGCTCCACGGTGGCCACGACAATATTGGTTCACGCAGCTTCTCCTTCTATCAGAGTGCGAGCCAATTCAACTGCCCCGAATTCCACACCTTCTAACAATCCAAGAAGGCAAGGTGTTTCATCCAGACCCTCAATCTCTGAAATTATCGGCTTGGCTCCTCAACACCACGAGTTTGCGCACTTGAACATTCCACAAGACTGTCAGGAAGTCCTGGCCAATGCTAGGGCGCCTTCCACAAACAAAACTTACAAACTAAAGTGGAAACGTTTCTGTGTTTGGTGCCAAACTATGAATTTGCATCCAATGACTGCGGAGCCAGAAGCGATATTGCCCTTCTTTTTGCAGCTCGCTAAATCAGGTTTGGCGCACTCAACACTTAAAGTGTTCTTAGCCGCCATATCACGATACCGTCAGGACGGTAAGACTTCTCTATACTCCTCAAGGATAATACAACAATTCTTTAAAGGTTTATTTCGTATGTTTCCACCTGTACGCCGGCCACCTCCATCTTGGCATTTGAATATAGTCCTAGCACAGCTTCTTCGCCATCCCTTTGAGCCTATTCATAAGGTCGATCTCAAGTTCATCACTTGGAAGGTTGCATTACTGCTGGCACTAACATCAGCCAGACGAGTGAGTGACATGCAAGCATTCACCATTAAGCCACCATTCTTGCAATTCACACCTGACTCTGTGATACTACGCACCAACCCGAAGTACATGCCCAAAGTACCATCGGATTTTCATCTCAATGAGCCTGTGATACTTAAGACATTTTTTCCCAATCCGCAGTCACCAGCTGAGCGGACTTTACACACATTAGACATTAAGAGATGCCTTAAATTTTATCTTTCAAGAACAGCTGCCATCAGGAAGACGGATCAGCTATTTGTGGCATATGGCAGACCAAGACAAGGCTCTGCTGTTACTAAACAGACTATCGCCAGGTGGGTCTCATCCACGATAGGGCTCTGCCATCAACAAGCAGGTAAACCCTTACAGACCTTACCTAGAGCCCATTCTACAAGAGCAGTCTCCTCTTCAACTGCGTTGTTTGCTGGTGTGCCTCTCCCGCATATTTGCAGAGCAGCAACATGGTCCAGCAGACACACATTCACAAGGCATTACTGTCTGGATTCTTCAAGCGACACCGATGCCTCGGTGGGGAGAGCAGTCCTGCGAAATCTGTTTCAGTAAGGTGAGCCTCTGGTGTTCTCTCCCACCTCCTTTGCACTCTTTACGCTTTCTTATGATGTTGCATTGCTTTCTTTTTATGCATGATAACTATGTTTTGGCGTATAAGAGCGAGATATTGTATTACTGCTAACTACTCGGATTCAGGCATGTGAATCTATGAAAGACACCCCAAATACTGGAGAAGAACAATAGTTACTTACCTGTAATCTGTGGTTCTCCAGTATTGGTGTCTTTCATAGATTCACATGCACCCACCCACCTCCCCTCAGAGTCTCACCCAGACTGTTATGATATAGCTGTATATACTCTGGTACACTCCAGTGCTACAAAAATCTGACAGCCTGGGTCTCTGGGGAGAATACCTAGGTGGGAGCTGTGGCCTGATTGGCTGCAGTTTGGTCTAACATAATGACTTGGATGGTCACTAATGTGGAAGTTTTTTCATTGGCAGCTGAGGCTACTTCACTTCCTGGTTTATGGTAACTGTTATTTGCTATGTACAAATGGCTTATTACTGCTTTTTTATATACCGTGGGACTCCTACTCCGACGACGGGGAATGATTCAGGCATGTGAATCTATGAAAGACACCAATACTGGAGAACCACAGATTACAGGTAAGTAACTATTGTTCTTATCCTTTCTTCCACTGGATAAGGCCAATAAACCTGGGTTGGAATTTCCGGTTTCCCTTTAATCTCAGATTTTTTGTACTTAACCAAACTTGGTCCCCTTTTTCGATTGAAGGACCTTCTCGTCTTTTTCTATCTGCATAAGTCTTGTACTTTTCCTTAGCCAGTTCTAGATTTTCTTTAATGTCCTGATGAACCTGCTCTAAATGAGACACTATTTCCTCAACTGCTGGGACTGATATCTCTGTTTGCCTGACAGTTGAGTTTGGGTGTCTACCATAATTCATATAGAATGGTGTAAATCCTGTGGACACATTCTTGGCGTTATTGTGGGCAAACTCCGCTGCCCACAAATAATCTGACCAATTCCCTTCTTGTTTTGGAAGAAACAATCTTAAATATTGCTCTAACTCCTAATTTACTCTCTCTGTCTGGCCATCTGTTTCTGGATGATAACTAGTGGAAAACCTCACTTCTGTTCCTAAGCCCTCCATAAAAGATTTCCAGAAATGGGAAATGAATTGGGTTCCCCTGTCAGAAATTACAATTTTGGGAATTCCATGTATTTTCACTATTTCTGTGCTAAAGTGGGTGGCTAGCTGTTTGGCAGTTGGGACCCCTTTTAAGGCTGTGAAGTGTGCCATTTTGGAGAGTGAATCGACAACTACTAAAATGATGTTGTAACCTTGACTAAGTGGTAAGTCAGTGATAAGATCTAGTGTGACCGTATGCCAGGGATAAGGTGGAGTGGGCAAGGGCTGAAGTAAACCCTTCGGGGCCTGCCGTTCTGATTTTCCCTGAGCGCAAATCTCACAAGTCTTCACATAATCCTCAATGTCTTTAGTCATTTCTGGCCACCAATAGTGCTGTTTGATTAACTCTTTTGTCTTCGCCTCTCCCCTGTGGCCTGCCAATTTAGTATCATGACATTCTTGCATAACTTGTTGTTGTAACTCCTTGGTGGGTATGTATAAGCTGTCTTGAAAATAGGGTAACTGACGAATGATTTCTGTCTTCTTTTTATTTCACCCAGTTCTGCATGGTTTCTAAATCCATCACTTCGGAAATGCTTGTTTCGAGATTGACTTAAGTAGTGACACCAACTATCTTAGCACTCGGGATAATGGATTAATATTCCAAGGGAGTTTTTTGATTCTCTGTGTTTATTCTGGATAGAGCATCCGCTTTTCCGTTTTGTGCCCCAGGTCAGTAGTTGATTACAAAGTCGTAATCAGCAAAATACAATGACCATCTCAACTGTCTCGGGGTAAGTGTCCTGGCTGTTTTCAAAAATTTAGATTACGATGGTCTGTAAATACCGTTACTTGATGCCTTCCCCCCATGAGATAGTATCGCCATTCCTTAAAGGCATCTTTTATAGCCAATAATTCCTTCTCGGTAATGGTATAATTTATCTCAGCGGGGGTCAGTTTTCTTGATCTGTAGGCGACTGGATGTAGTTGTCAAGTCATCTTGTTCCGTTGGGATAGGAGTCCTCCAACAGCTTGGTCTGAAGCATCGGTTTCCACATAGAACGATTCGGCGGGATCAGCATGTTGAAGAATCGGGCCCGAGGTGAAATCTTGCTTCAAGGCATCGAAGGCTTCTTCGGCCTCCTTTGACCACTCAAACTGAATTCCTTTCTTCAGCAGCTTGGTGAGCGGTAAAATCTTTCGTGAGAATTCACTGATGAACCGTCGATAGAAGTTCCTCGAATCCTATGAAGCTTAGAACCTCCTTGACACTCCCTGGGGACTTCCAATTAATTACCGCTTCAATTTTCCGTTTATCCATCAGTATTCCATTAGGGGAAATGACGAAGCCCAGAAACTCTACTTCTGACACATTGAATGCACAATTCTCTAGTTTTACGAATAGTCGGTTATCTTTTAATTTTTGTAGAACTCCCCTGGCTTGATCTTGATGCTTCTCCGTATCTGAGGAATAAATAAGAATATCATCTATGTACACTATCGCACATTGATCTATGTACTCCTTCAGGACGTCATTTATGAAATGTTAGAAGGCAGCCAGGGTGTTGCATAGGCCATAAGGCATGACTTGGTATTCAAACAACCCAAATCGCGTCCTAAAGGCTGTCTTCCACTCATCGTCTTTTCGCATTCTAACCAGGTGGTAGGCTCCTCTCAGATCGAGCTTGGTGAATATTTGGGCTCCTTTAACTTGATCCAACAAGACCGAAATAAGGGGCAACGGATCCCGATTCTTCTTTGTGATCTTGTTTATGGCTCGGTAGTCGATGCACGTTCGCAAATCCCCTTCCTTCTTCGGCACAAAAAATTAGGGTGACGATACCGGGGATTGTGAAGGCCGAATGAATCCATTGGCTAAGTACTTATCCAAGTACTCCTTCAGGTGTTGGTGTTCTTTTTCCGTTAAGGCGTACACTCGACTGCGGGGTAGATTTGAACCGGATTCTATCTCTATTTTACAGTCATAGATTCGGTGGGGAGGAAGGTGTTCTGCTTCCACTCCATTATAAACGTCTCCGAAATCCTTGTATTCTTCAGGTACCTCTTGAACGTCGATGACACATATTGATTCTCCAGTTTGACACAAGGAATAGGCTGGGTTTGATTTTCGGATTTTTTTATGATTTCCAAAACAATTTTCCAGACAGTAATTAGAATTCATTCTTATGGTTCTAGTACTCCAGTTTATCGTTGGATTATGTTCAGTGAGCCAGGGAAGGCCTAGTATTAATTCAAATTGAGGAGCATCAATCAAATTAAATTGAATAATTTCTTCATGTCCATCATTTGAAATCAGATGAATTATCTCCGTGTAACTCACAATAGGACCAGATGATAAGTTAGTCCCATCAACGGCTCTGACTGGTTCACTTTTAGATTTCTTAATCGCTTGTATTCCCACCTTATTTGCAAATTTCAAATCACAAAAGTTTCCCTTGGCCCCTGAGTCTATCATTACTGAGACTTCAGTCAATGCTATGTCTCTGAATTTAACCTCCATAGACAAAATTAAATGAGGTTCTGCAGACTGCAAGGTGGTGGCCACTCTATGTTCTTTGGGAGTTTTTTCTTGAATCGCACTCACCTGTTCAACTCCTCCAACAGGTGGTGCTACTAGTTTTCCTTCAGCTTGAAGGTTGTCTTTGGTTTCTTCGGACAATTTCTGACAAAATGGCCTCCAGATCCACAATACATGCACAGATTACTGGTTCTTCTTTTCTCCTTTTCTTCCTTCGTCAAGGGACCACGTATGGTTCAAATCTGCATAGGTTCCGTGCCCGGTTCCCCGTCGTAACTTCGGCTGTTCCCCGACCTGACCCTGTCAAACCTGGGAACCGTTGGTCTAAAATATTTTCTTTTCTCTCCTTTCCTTTCTCCTTGTCGAAAATCTATCTCTAGCACTAAGTCTACCAATGCTGAAATCTCTGTAGGTCTATTTGGTATCCCAGCCAACACATCCTTTATTTCGTCCTTCAAACCGCGATAAAAAACTGCCGCTCTCTTGCTCTCCGGCCAGTCGGTTTCCACCACGAGTTTATTAAACTGGGCCAAATAGGACACTAGGGGCCAGATGTAGGTAAAAAATATTTACCGATTCTTAATTACCGAATTTTACCGATTCGGTAATTAAGAATCGGTAAATATGAAGCGTGGACATGTAGGTCCATCCAGATGTGTTTTTTACCGATTCGGTAAATATCTATATTTACCGAATCGGTAAATACCGACCGGTAATGCTCCATTCATTCCTATGGGCTTTGAAGCCCATAGGAATGAATGGGGCATTACCGGTCGGTATTTACCGATTCGGTAAATACCGATTTTGACAAGGGTGCAGGGGGTGACACTTTGACACCCTCTAGCACCCCTAAAAAAGGTTTGGGGCCATGTGGCAGGCATACCTGCCCTAAGGGCAGGTCTGCCTGTCATATGGCACACCTGAATCGGTATTTTACCATCAAATTGAATTTGATGGTAAAATACCGATTTTGTAGGCCTTGTAGGAAGAGTCCCACCTACATATCAATTTTACCGAATCGGTAAATATACCGGTCGGTAAATTTACCTACCGGTATATTTACCGAATCGGTAAAATTACCGATTTGCCCTGTTTCCGTGCCCCTACATCTCAATAGCCAAATACCAGTCGGTAACGGCCGAATTCGGCCGTTACTGACCGGTATTTGGCTACCTACATCTGGCCCTAAGTCCCGATTTCCTTGTTTTAAGTCAAGTCGTTCATTGTCTACAGCTTGAGATATTCTTCTTCTATCGACAATTCGAAGGAACTCCTGTTTAAACTCTTCATAATTCCGTAAGATAGGATCATTTTTGGTTATTAAGGGCAACGACCATGATGTTGCATCTCTGCTTAGATATGACAGCACAAAAGCGACTCTAGACTGAGCATCAGGGAAAATCGAAGGGCGGCACAGGAAATGTAGCGAACATTGTGTAATAAATATTTGCGCCATTTGTGGGTCTCCGCTAAATCGTTCTGGGGCAGCTAAAGGAAAAACTGGGGACAATGAAAGGATTACTTGAGTAGTCATTCTATTGGAACTCTCTGATAAAGGACTTTGTGTATCTTGTCCTGGATTAAAGGGTTGTCGTACCTTTGTGCCAGTTCTGCGGTTTCCTTTCTAGAACTTACTATTTCTAACCTAAGGTTTTGATTTTCCTCTCTGACTGCGCTTAACTCCTTTTGAATGGTGTCTAGGACCGCTCCTAACTTTGCATATCTAGTCCCTCCGCCATCTCTGTTCGGTGCTAAATGCAACTTGGGCACTTCACTCTGTCAAACTCCGAGAAAACTCTGTAGGATTTGGCCGCAAAGGAACAGAGATGCTAGGTCCCAAATCCCACCTGACAACAACTCAGAGATCAATTTCAGGAGTCTCTAAATTGTTACTTTGGGGGGAAGGGGGATATTGGCTAAAATAATAAAGAGAAGAGAAGAGACTGTCTTGGCTGGTTCCTTTCGTCTAGTCCGACCTGCAGACCGCTATGGATTCTGAACCTAACGGGAAAGAAAATTATTAACTCCAGATTTCTCTCTACTCTACCTTATTCCTATTTTTATCCTCTTAATGTACCTACCATTAACTTCCAAGAACTAGCCTCTCTTAACTTACATAAGGCACTGGTTGATGTCTACTCTTGTTCCACTTCTGTTGGGGTATTCTTTCGTATAGACTCTACGTTGCCTTTTTATTTTATAGTACGCTCTCTTCTTAGTTTTTGACAACTCCTGTATTTTTAAATTACACACAAGGTTAATTATGTACTCTTTTAGCAACTATAAACTATTACTGTGTCTGCAATGCTTTTAACTTACTTAATTGACTAAGCTGACTGATGTTAATGTCTCCTGTATTCCTTCTTATTGATTTTTAATTTCTTCTCTATTTGTTTTTTCAGGTTTACCTCACTTTCTTGTAAATACATTCATTTGAACACTTGGCAAGAACTATCAATTATCCAAAACTCAAGGTAAGTATTCGTTCATACTTTTCTCTTAACAAATGTTCTTAGCACAACTATAACATTGTTCTTGTTGGCCACTTAGCTCTTTCTATTTGCTTTCATCTTTTTTAGGGGTTCCTTTCGTCGACTCCAAGTCTCGAAGTGCGCCTTCGAATTCAACTGCTTCTTCTTCCGACACCACAGGACTCAAAAGCTTCTCCTCGAAATAGCGCCTTCAATTACTGGTAATGCTCGCCTTAACACTCGCTACAAACTATAACATGGGCACTTCGGAAATTTAACTGAATTACTCTAAATAACTCCACAGAGAAATACGCTACTGCTCACGCTGGAAATCTCGGTGAAGTGCGCAGCTTCAATCTAGCGCGCACCTCACCTGGCCTCAGCGGTGGCAAAATCTAACATCTAGACTTCTGAACCGAATGCGAAACCGGCGGCCATCTTGCAATGCCGAATTCGCGTCAGCTCAGACCAGGAAGCCTTTACTGGTCTAGAACTTCTGTCCCAAGACTTCTTGTGCATAATTATTGCTACCTGGGGTCTCAGGGTCCTGACACGAGTGGACCGTTTCCATACGACCCCTCCTTCTGACAATCGAACTCGACTGAGACGTTCCAGTCCTACTTGACCAACTCGGTGTCAAGTCCCTGATCCAGAACTCTGTATTTCCGCAGGAGCCGATGCCTTTTCCTCAACTCCCCAACTCCACTACTCAGCGCATATAGCATCCAAGCAGCAAAGAGGGGGAAAAGGGGAATGGGAAGAAAAGAGAAAAACGCCACACTATACTTCAGCTGGAATGGTTTGGACTGGTACTCTTCTTACTTGACCTTCCTGTGGAAAGAGCAACTTTAGCAAATTAGGTCTTAACCAGAATTTACAATTACTCAGACTCTAACCTTGATTAACTGTCCTAGCTTGGCGGCTATCTGTTCTCATGAGATGTCTGTCTGATTACAGCTACATTGTGTTTCTTTAAAAGGTTGACACTAATGAAGAGATGGAATAAGACTGTTAAGTATTAAATGGGTTTCTCACTAACTCTCTAATATATTACCACAAACTTATACCTGTAGATACCTTATATATGGTGTCAAACTTGTCTTTTAGCAATTAGGGACTTCAGTCACCACCTTGACGAAGTTCCAAAGGAAAATAGTTCCAGTAGGGTCCTCCGACAATGTTGGTAAGTATATATATATATATATATATATATATATATATATATATATATATATATATATATATATATATATATATATATATCCACGCCTACTAGTAGATCTTCTATTCTCTTTCAGGTGGAAGTCTCTTTATTATTTCAAAAATTCGTGGTGCTGCCAAAACTGTCCTTAAAGGTTCTAAGTTGCAAGTCTCTAGTAATTATTGTCTCTGGCAATATAGTCTTACTTCTATGCTGCTGAAATAAGCTCTCTCTGGAAAGACTCTATGTATGCTCTGTAGTGCTGCTGAAATAACCCTCTCTCTGGAAGACTCTCTGAATGTCTTGTATTGCTTTTGAAATAACACTCACTGGAATAACTCTCTCTACCTCCGTCTGGACTCGAAACAAGAAATAATAACTTGCACTGGATCAAGCGTAACACAATACTCTAGCGCTACATTCTGCAACTCCAGAAATTCACCAAACTCCTTTAACTATGAAATATTAGACTTACCGCAGCCGCGGAATGAAGTCTACAGCAGGGAGTTTGTTTGTTTACTCACTGCGCAAGATACACGACTGTCGAAACTGCAGCTTTGTGAAAAGCGCCCGTTCGCCTCAGGTCTTCAGTTGTAGTGCGCACTTCTCAGCGAGCTAATGCTTCAGCACAGGTGTGCTTGCTGAAGAATCACAAAACACTAGACCGCTACTCTAATGAATCGCGCTGACAGCCATCTTGGAATTCCGCCGCAATGCGATCATTCGAGTAGTGTACAACAGGGAAGACCATCAGTTAGGCAGATACCTACCAGGTCGGCAACAGTTGTTCTTAAGCCATATTAACCTACCTAGACTTACACAGGCTCAGTCTCAAGCATTGGATGACTCTATCACGGAGGGTGAAGTTAGGGCCGCTATAAAAAAAAGCAAGAAGGGGAAGGCAGCGGGGCCTGACGGCTTACCAGCAGAGATCTACAGATTGTTAGAAGATGAGATTGCCCCGTTCCTTACTGAGATGTTTAATAAGATCCTTCTTGAAGGCCAGACTCCCCCTTCATCATGGGACAAAGCATCCATCACACTTATATTAAAACCTGGGAAGCCTAGAGACGCCTGCGAATCTTATAGGCCCATATCAATCCTGAATGTGGATTATAAAATTTTTACCACTATATTAGCCTCTAGATTAGCCTTGGTAGCCCCTGCAGTTCTACATGCAGATCAAAAAGGATTTGTCAAAGGCCGACAGCTCTATGAATTGACATACGAACTTATAGGGGCTATGGATATAGCAGTGACACATAGTTTACCCTTGACCGCCCTCACTCTGGATGCGACCAAGGCCTTCGACAGGGTTAATTGGGTGTACCTGTCGAGGGCCCTGGCTAAATTTGGAGTGGGGAGGAGATTTCGTCATACTGTAAGTCTATTGTATACCAATCCATCGGCTAGCCTATTGATTAATGGTGAATTGTCAGACCCCTTTAATATAACACGAGGGACGCGGCAGGGATGTCCGCTTTCCCCGCTTCTGTTCGACTTTTACATTGAACCTCTCGCACAGCAACTGAGAAGAGAGAATGCGATTGTCCCTTTTCATCATAGTGGCTGGGAAAAGAAGGTAGCATTATATGCTGATGACCTACTTGTTCTCACATCAGACGTGACAACTGCACTCCCGGTTATATTTGAAATTGCCAAGGGGTTCGGGAAATTATCAGGCTACCAGATCAACACATCAAAAACAGAGATGTTGGTCTGGAATGACAACCCTAGCTCCTTGGAAATACAGGAGAGCGAGTCGCTTCGATATTTAGGCGTGAATATCACAAAAGATATCAATACCCTCGCCACAGTAAATATGACAGCAATCATTAAACAATGTAGAAAATTATTGCAAGCATGGTCGCACCTGCAATTATCCTTGATAGGGAGGGCTAATCTGGTGAAAATGGTCATTTTGCCTAAAATTTCTTTTCTTTTTAATACTATTCCCCTTTACTTTAACCAAACTCAAATAACCAAAATACAATCAGAAATCACCTCTTTCATTTGGAATAAAAAACTACCTAGAATAGCTTGGAAAAAGCTTAGACGGCGTTGGAAGAAGGGAGGAATAGCCGCACCAGATTTAAAATTATACTTGTGGGCTTTTCAGCTATCTCACATACGAATGCTTCTAAATAAACCTGCTGATTATGGGATAGGATTAATGTTTTCGGCAATGCTAAATGGGGAAGGCCTCAGTCAGACGGGATTTTTATTTAAATTCGGCAACCAGAAGTTCTTCAAGAAGATCAAGTTGAAGGTCCTGTATGGCTTGGCTAAAACCTGGTCTGAGCTAATTAAACCTATTAAACAGGGATACTACTGCGATAAAACACCACTTTGGGGGCTGCCGGATAGTCCAGCCTGGTTGGAAGATTCCTTAGCTAATCCCTTGAGAGAAGCAGGCCTCAAAGAATGGGGGGATCTCTTTTATGAGGGGGATCTGCTTTCGTGGGAGTATTTACAGAACAAAATAGGTCCAACCTTTTCAAGGTTTAAATACATACAAATCAGAAGTTGGACACAGACATATAACGATCCACAATCCAAACGCAACAAGTTTCCACTTGGAGGGCACAGCCAACTAATAACTAACCTGGTTGGTACCCCCCCAGCAAAACATGAGATTTCACAATGGTATAGACTCCTTCTAGATGAATCTGATGGGGAATTTGAGTTACCAACTCAACTTTGGGCCGATGTAATTTTGACTCAAGACGTACAAGAACTCTGGTCTACCTCATTTGAACTTTTAATAAATTTGGTGAAACCCTCATGGTTACGTAGAAACCATCTCTTTACCCTTCACAGGGCGTATTATTCCCCCCAAAGATTATCTAAATTTACCTCAGGAACCTCAGCGGCATGTGCAAGATGTGGTTTGATGGCAGCCTCAGATATCCATATGTTTTTTGAGTGTCCCCGTATAACACCTTATTGGGAGGCCATAGGTAAGACTCTCACGGCATCATTAGGTACCCCAATTAGTATAGATTTACCATTAGCGATCTTTGGAGTTCTGAGGACAACTAAAAACATAGCTAGAAACCTGGTCTTCTACACGATCCTTTTAGCAAGAAGAGAGATCTGCAGGAGATGGAAGGATTCCATCCCCCCTTCCCACGGGGACTGGCTGACATCAACGCTACAAACTGCACGCATAGATCTAGCCAGATCAGGAAATCAATGCAAAAGGACCTTTTGGCATTCGATTGTATGGTCTCAATAAAGACCGGGGTTTTTTTTTTTTTTTTTTTTTTTTTTTTGTTTTTTTCCCCCGGGTCCAATGATTATACTACTATGGTGCCAACTCAATCGTATCCGGTCATATCCCGGCCCTGGCCCAGCAGTAGGCCTCCCCACTGGTAGCCTAAAAGAATTTCAAGCTGAGACAGTTGCGGGATCTGTGGCTCTCCTCTCGAATGAAATGATTCCTTCCAGTTACTATACTGTGTAAACTTGTCTGATGCTTATTCTAAATGGCTTTCAAAAACCATGGTGGATATGAGGACTAAAAAAAAAAAAAAAAACAAACAGTTGTTCTTATGAATTTTAACTAATACTGGGAGGTATTTTAGGCTAACAGAGAGTTTCTTAGGTCCAGTCCTGACAGTACCCCCCACCAAAACTCCTCCCTCAACCTCTTTGGTTTTTTTGGATGTCTCTTGTGAAATTCTTTAATCAATCTGGGGGCCTGCAAATTAGTCTTTGGTTCCCAAGTTCTTTCTTCAGGACCATAACCCTTCCAATCCACCAGATAAAACAACTTTCCCTTCTTGATCTTGGAGTCTATAATTCTTTTAACCTCAAATTCATCCTCAGACAAAACTTTAATGGGCTTAGGTGGACCTTTCCTTCTCAAATTTGATGGGCTCTTCCTGACTAAGGAAACATGAAACACCGAATGGATTCTTAACTTAGGAGGTAACCGAATCTGAACACTGACTGGATTCACCATTTTCTCAACTTGAAAGGGACCAATAAATCTAGGCTGAAATTTTCGATTCCCTTTCAATCGCAGATTGCGTGTAGAGATCCAAACCTCATCCCCAGGTTCATAAATTGGACTAGAATGTCTCTTTTTGTCAGCTTGCTTCTTATAAGAGCCTTTGGCCTTAACTAGATTCTTAGTAGCGTCTTGATAAGACTCTTGGAGATATTGTTCTACTTCTTCTACCGCTGGAACCTCACTCTCCTGTTTCTCTTGCCCTACGAATGTGTTTGGATGTCTACCAGAGTTTAAGAAATGTACAGGAATTTATATAGCGCAAATCACCGAGCGGTTTCTAAGCGCTTGCTTAGGGAACCCGTCCTGGTATTCCCCTGTGAGATAACCCCGGCAGGGTATCCGCAAGGTGAAAGCCAGGCATCCCGCCGCGAGGGGCCGTTGTGGAGATTAAGCAAGCTATTGCCCAGAGTCGCAGAGTGTGAACCCGTGAATCGAGTAGGCACCGGAGCGAGAATTGTCGAGTCCATGGACATTTTAGGACTCAAGGCCCCGCCGAGCTGGGAATTGAACCCTGGTCCCGGGCTGACCTCTGCTTCCAGGTCTGCCTCCTCTAACCAGTGAGCCACACTTCTCCACCCCAAGAAAGGAGAGAAACCAGTAGAGGAATGTATAGCATTTTTGTAAGCAAACTCCGCCGCCCAAATTATGTCAGGCCAGTCCCCTTCATGATCCATCAGGAACAAACGCAAATACTGCTCCAGCTCCTTATTAACTCTTTCCGTGTGACCATCAGTCTCTGGATGGAAACGGGAAGACAAACAAGAGTCAATATCCAATCATTTCAAGACGGATCTCCAGAAACGAGAGAATAATTGCGGACCCCGATCAGAAATCACCACCTTAGGAATGCCATGTGCTCTAACTACGTGCTGAGGTGAAAAGGGACGATAATTGGGTAGCATTTGGAATAGACTTTAAGGGAATGAAATGACTCCTCTTGGTCAAGTGATCCACCACCACCCAGATAACTGAAAAACCCTGACTGGAAGGAAGTTCCACAATGAAATCCATGGAAACCGTATGCCAAGGAGAGGGGGCAGGTGGTAAAGGAAGCAAAAACGCTTGTTGAGCCCTTCTCACAAATTTTCCCTTAATACATTGTTCACAAGAGGCAACATGTTGTTCCACCTGAGTTACCATGGTCGGCCACCAAAATTCACGTTGCACCAATTCCAAAGTCTTCTTAGATCCCTTGTGACCAGCTAGTAGATCATCATGAAAATGCTGAACAAGAATAGTTTGGAGTTCCTCATTAGGCACAAAAAGTTTTCCTTTGTAATATGGTCGACCATCCTTAATCTCTCGATTCTTCTCTTGCCTGACCCAATCTTCCAGATCGAATTGAGCTAATGTCAGCTCCAGCTGCTTTTCAAATTCCAGAAACTGAATTACACCAATTATCTTTTCCTTTGGAATTATCAATTCTTTTTCCAGAATCAGGATATCATCTCCAACATCAAGACGTGACAAAGCATCAGCTTTACCATTGGTGGAACCAGGCTTATAAGTCAAAACAAAATTATAGTCAGCAAAAAATAACGACCATCGCACTTGTGTGGGAGTCAAGGTTTGAGCAGATTTCAAAAATTTAACATTTCTATGATCGGTGTAGACAGTAACCTCATGTCGAGCCCCCAACAAATAATGCCTCCACTCCTGAAAGGCGTCCTTGACTGCCAATAATTCCTTATCAGCAATGAAATAATTCAACTCAGCTGGAGTTAGTTTACAAGATCGAAATGCCACCGGGTGAAGCTGACCGGTCAATCTGTCTCTCTGAGATAATATTCCTCCAATTGCCAAATTGGAAGCATCAGCCTCTACATAGAAAGGCTCCTCTGGATTAGGATGCAACAGTACTGGAGCGGTGGTAAAGACTCTCTTTAAGTCGCCATATGCTTTCTCAGCCTCAGTTGTCCACTCAAACTTGACTCCCTTCTTCAGCAAACGAGTTAACAGATAAACCTTCTCCGAGAAATTCTCAATGAAACGTCTGTAAAAATGAGTGAAACCTATGAAACTCTGCACCTGTTTCACATTTCGTGGCGAAGGCCACTCTTTTATTGTCATTACTTTCGTTTCATCCATTGAAACTCCATCTGGAGCAAGAACAAAGACCAAAAATTCCACTTGATTGGAATTAAACACAAACTTCTCCAGCTTCACAAAGAGTTGATGTTCCCATAATTTCTTTAGAATTGCCCGTACATGCTGAATGTGTTCCTTCATGTTTTCAGAAAATATGAGGATGTCGTCAATGTAGACCACTTCAAAACGATCCAAGAATTCTCTCAGGACATCATTTACAAAATGCTGAAAGGCTGCAGGAGCATTACACAATCCAAAGGGCATGACCTGATATTCGAATAATCCCATTCTGGTTCGGAAAGCGGTCTTCCACTCATCGCCCTCAGCCATGCGGACTAAATGATAAGCTCCTCTTAAATCCAGTTTGGTGTAGAACTGGGCCCCCTTTACCTGATCTAACATTTCAGAAATTAATGGGTATAGATTCTTCTTAGTGACTGAATTTAACGCCCGATAGTCTATGCATGTTCTAAGACTTCCATTCTTCTTCGGAATGAAGAAAAGTGGCGAAGCAACTGGGGACTGAGATGGACGAATAAATCCATTTGCTAAGTACTGGTCCAGATACTTCTTGAGATGTTGATTTTCCTTCTCGGAAAGAGCATAAATGCGACTGCAAGGCAAAGAAGCTCCAGGCTCTAATTCAATTTTACAGTCATAATCTCGATGTGGGGGTAATTTATTAGCCTCTCTCTCATCGAACACAGCCGCCAAATCCAAATATTCGCTTGGAATTTCTTGCGTTTCCATGAAGCAAATTGACTTAGCTTGACTAGTCAAGAGTTTAAGTGGAGAAACAGAAGGATGCTTCAGACTTCCATCGTGACAGTTTTCCTTACAATATGAAGAATCCATTTCAATGGTTCTCTTGGCCCAATCAATCTTAGGGTTGTGTTCGGTGAGACATGGTAGACCTAGGATTAGTTGAAACTGAGGTGCGTCAATGAGACTCAAGCTCAAAATGCTCACATGACGACCCGGACCAGTCAACCTAATCTCCTCGGTATCATGTACAATGGGTCCTGAAGACAGATTTGTACCATCAACTGCGCGAACAGCTTCAGGTTTCTCCTTCTTGACAAATTGGATCCCCAAAGATTTCGCAAACCCAATAGCACAGAAAATACCTGTTGCGCCGGAGTAAATCATTACTGATATATCATCCAACTGAATTCCACTAAACTTGATGGAACTGGACACAATTAAATGAGGAGCTGAGGATTGCAATGTGTACTTGCTGAGAAACCGGAGTTGATTTTTCAAATGCTTCCACCAGAGCAACTCCTCTTACTGGTCTTTTAACCAAGCATTATTCTTGAGCTTCTTGGGGCATTCTTTCACAAAGTGGACAGAGTCTCCACAATACATGCATAGCTTGCCACTTCGCCTCTTCTCTCTTTCCTCCTTGGTCAGAGGGCCACGTACTGAGCCTATCTGCATAGGCTCTTCTTTGGCAGAATTTTCTTTAGGCTTTGAGTTATGAGATCTGACTCGGTCAAAACGAGGAGGAAAATACTTCACATCTTTCTTGCGTTCACTCCTCTCACTTTGGCGCTGATCGATATGCAGAACCAAATCAATCAATTCCGATACCTCAGTCGGTCGCTTAGGAATCTGTGCCAAACCATCCTTTAGCTCATCCTTGGTAAAAAATGGAGGCTCTTTTTGCTTCCGGCCAGTTAGTCTCTACACTTAATTTATTGTATTGAGCCAGATAAGCGACCAGATCTCTATTCCCCTGTTTTAAGTCCAACAGTTCATTATCTGTTGTCTGCGATACAGATCTTCTGTCAAAAATTCTCAAAAATTCTTTTTTAAACTCCTCAAAGACATACAAAATAGAATTTTTGTTATTCACTAACAGCATCGACCAGGCTCCAGCATCTCCACTCAGGTAAGACAACATGAACTCCACCTTGGATTGGTCCTCCTTAAATATTATAGGCCTACATAGAAAATGTAAGGAGCACTTGGAGAGAAAAATTTGAGCCTTATGCGGATCCCCACTAAACCTTTCTGGAGCTGCTAGTGGAATGGTGGGAGAAATGGCGTGAATGCCTTGAGTGGTAAGTTCAGCAGCCAATGGAGCTGGAGCAAAAGACTGGGACTTGAGTTCTTTGGAGCTAGAAGCCAAACTGGCTGCCAACTCATCTAACCTTTGTCTTAAAAACTGGGTTTCTTGACTGGACTTCTTCATCTCCTCTCTAAGTGATTTATTCTCTGACATTGCATCACTTAATTGGATCTGTAAACCATCAAGTACCGCAGCCAGGGCTTTAAGATCAATTCCCTCAGCCATCCTGCTCAGGTGGAAGAATTTTGGGAGGGCACTTCAATCTGTCAAGTCCCTGATCCAGAACTCTGTATTTCTGCAGGAGCCAATGCCTTTTCCTCAACTCCCCAACTCCACTACTCAGCGCATATAGCATCCACGCAGCAAAGAGGGGGAAAAGGGGAATGGGAGGAAAAGAGAAAAACGCCACACTATACTTCAGCTGGACTGGTTTGGTCTGGTACTCTTCTTACTTGACCTTCCTGTGGAAAGAACAACTTTAGCAAATTAAGCCTTAACCAGAATTTACAATTACTCAGACTCTAACCTTGATTACCTGTCCTAGTTTAGCGGCTATCTGTTCTCTTGCGATGTCTGTCTGATTACAGCTACATTGTGTTTCTTTAAAAGGTTGACACTAATGAAGAGATGGAATAAGACTGTTAAGTATTAAATGGGTTTATCACTAACTCGCTAATATATTACCACAAACGTATACCTGTAGATACCTTATATATGGTGTCAAACTTGTCTTTTAGCAATTAGGGACTTCATTCACCACCTTGACGAAGTTCCAAAGGAAAATAGTTCCAGTAGGGTCCTCCGACTATGTTTGTAAGTATTTATATATATATATATATATATATATATATATGTATATATATATATATATATATATATTACTCCAAATCACCTCTCCTGTAAAGAAGTTCACCTGGACACTCAGCGCCTGCTTGAAATCCTGCACCTAAGGGCCATTAAGAACAAGGACCCATGCTACCCGATGGCCACACATTTTGCTCAACATCATCAGAGCAATCCCGCCCTCTTGAAGTACTCGGGGATCAAAATGAGCAAAATCCCAGAGAGGGGTGGAGACCAAACGGTACAACTAAGACGCCTGGAATCCAGGATGATACTGAGTATGGGAACAGAAGTACCGTTCGGCCACAATTTGGATGCCGAATTACATGTACATTTATAAAAACGTTGAAAGAATAAGATTGAAATCCGTCATCGTAGAACCATGTGGGAATTTGTATATATGTATTGAAACCTTAGATGTTGGACATAGCATACACCTGTAACCACAATGAAATTAGTCCAGCTTAGTAAACTAATTGATCATAAGAAATTATTGGGGAAGATGAGATTAAATAACCAAATGCATAATAAGAGGTAATAGAGAACGAATTTGAAAGAGTACTTTACATATACCATGCTCTCATACCTCCTAATCAACAAACGAGATGAGTGAAGAGTTGAAAATGATCCAAAATGTATATAATTGTATATAGTAGGTTGAATACTGATTATAATTCGTAATGTTACATGTATATTTGAAAAAAAATTCTTTTCTTCTTCTTTCTTCTTCTCCTTTCTTCATCCTCCCCAGTATAATACAAAGTTAGTACTTTACTGGAACGAACAAGTATTCTTATTAATTGGCTGTATTTAGAAAACTATCTGATTAGATTGTAAATAATTCAATTGTTGTAAACGGGTTCATAATCGTACTTCACGTAAATGGAAATACTCATTTAATTTCGAGTATGTAATAGCCAGAAAACAGACTATGCAGGGTTGGAGGTCTAGATGACCATGGAAATGGTAGAGGGTACTTATACACTGCATTGTATTTAAATGAGGTCTAGACCTAGGGACTCTATGGTCCAGTTGAAGGCAGGAAGCCGAAACGCGTAGACCGTCCAACTGATGCACTTTTCTTTGCACATGGTGTGTAATTAAAAAATCGTGAAAGAAAAACTGTTGCTGTGCCGTGTCTTTATCTACGGTAATCGTGGAAGAAGAAGCTGATGTGATATATATATATATATATATATATATATATTACTCCAAATCACCTCTCCTGTAAAGAAGTTCACCTGGACACTCAGCGCCTGCTTGAAATCCTTTTATTATGGCAAGAGAAAATTCACGACGCGTTTCACCATTACGGCTTGTTCACGCTCATCAAGCCCACAACACGGCCATTTTTAAAATCCCAAAACACACCCTCAGTGCAGGTCATGTGACAAAAAGTGCAATTATGGAGGACATCTTTGACTGGTTAATTTAGACTGAGTAATACACTAAATACTCTATTTTATACATTGTGAACCATCCATCAGTTATACATATTCATATATTTTCGTATTTCATAAAGACATCAATTTCATGTAATTATATGACATATGCGCTTTCATCACAATGTTACTGAATGTTCAATCAATCAATCAACAGCATTTATATATATATATAGCGCACTACTCACCCACAGGGTCTCAAGGCGCTTGGGGGAGAGGGGTCTGCTACTGCTCGAACAGCCAGGTCTTGAGCTGCTTCCTGAAGGCGAGGTTGTCTTGGGTCAGGCGGAGGTGGGTCGGGAGGGAGTTCCAGGTCTTGGCGGCCAGGAAGGAGAAGGATCTTCCTCCTGTGGTGGCTCTTCGGATGCGGGGGACGGCGGCGAGGGCGAGGCTGGTCGATCGAAGCTGGCGAGTGGGAGTGTAGAAGTTGAGGCGGCTGTTGAGGTATCTTGGGCCTTGGTTGTGCAGGGCTTTGTGTGCGTGGGCGAGGAGACGGAAGGTGATTCTCTTGTTGACCGGGAGCCAGTGCAGGTCTCTCATGTTCATAATTCAATGAATATTACTCAGATAATCTTAATGGCACACTTGATATTGTATAGGTATCAGGAGTATTACATAACAAATGATACGCAGGGTAATCTTATTCTCCGCGAGCCACGAATGCAACCTCATCCTTCATTGGTTCCTAGCTTTTACATTTGCAAAAAGCTGTCTCTCGATTGGTCGTGTTCGTCCACACTCGAGTCTTCCCAATCGGGCCATAAATATATATATCTTACATTCAGAATCCTCGATTAATGCCCCAGTGGGCCAACCATCTCAGTTCTCACAACTATTAGATGCCAAATTACCAATGCATCATAAATGTGGTTGCACACATAAAGTTCTTGCCCAAGTGGGCATAATATTCCAAAAGCGATCATCAATCAGGTCATGCCATCAGCTGGTTTCATATACACCGTCACCTAGTCTTCCAATGTCATCTAAAAAAATTAAAATTGATAAAATCAAAACAGACGGCTGATGATTATACCCTACAAGATACAATAATACATTTTCTCATTCATGTAGGTGAACTGATAATTCTTCACTCATATTCACCCCATCGGGGACAGGCACTGAAAAGCTAAGGATGAAGATTATAAGAATATTCTACAAGATGTTAGAATCGGAAAAGTGACCGAGCATGGGAAGGAAGCTTTACATGCACGATTACTGTCAAATTTGTATCCAGATGAAGACGTTCTGCCAGAGAATATTTTTAAGAAAATTACTGAGAAGAAATCTGGGATATGCTTGATGCCAACTCTGCAAGACTGTTCCATCTTCAACAGGGAAGGAAGCTTTACATGCACGATTACTGTCAAATTTGTATCCAGATGAAGACGTTCTGCCAGAGAATATTTTTAAGGAAATTCCTGAGAAGAAATCTGGGATATGTTTGAAGACAACTATAAGGTAAGTATTTAGTACTCTTTCCCTTACATCTCTATCACATTCAACTTCTATTAGTTCCACTGCTTTATTTCCTTAACCCTCAGTTTCCTTCCTTTGCTTTTTCCCTCATTCCTTTTCTATTACTTACTTACTCCACTCCTTCCACTCCTTTTGTCAGTCCCTCTGTTCTCACAGTTCCTCACTCCTTTTCACTCAGTCCGTCTCTCTTACTCTCACTGTCTCTTCACTCTTTTACTAGTTGTTTATTATTCTTTCTCCCTGTAGTTCAAGCACACTATGTTATTTACATTTCTTTGCTGCTTCAATTACTTTTCTGTCACATCTTCTTTTCTTCTTTCTGCTTTTTCTCTGTCATTCCACATGTTTTAACCTTATTCACTATCATACACCTTGTTTTATTCCTATTTACTTTCGCTCACTGTTTTTTTAACACCTTCCCTCAGGGTTGTTGTTTTAGTCCGGTTCTATCCCTACCTCTCATTCCACATCTTTTACTCTCTTTCTTTTTAATTTGAACATTCACTCACATTCTCAAAGTAGCCCTTGCTTATTATTCTTCTACTCTTTTTTTTTCTTTCACTTCCTTATCTATTTTCTTTTTCTCAATTATACCCTCTTACATCTTTTCTTTGTCTAATTATCTATTGTACAGTATCTCTGTGTTACTCCCTCTAGCTGTCTTTCTTTTAACATTATTCTCTCTGTCTCCTTCCCTTATACTCACTCTTTATTTTTTTTTTTATTTTTTTTTTTTGGTTCGCTTCCAGTTCGCGCACCGGCGCGCGAACCGGGAAGCGAATAAAAAAAAAAGAGATTGCCAGAGTGCTAAACATTTTAGCAATTTTTTATAAATGGGAGGTAGTTCTGAAAAGAACTTTTTTTTAATTGTTTTTGTTGTTTTATATTTTTTTTATTTTTCTGAACATTTTTTATTTTTTTTGTATTTTTTGAGCAATTTTATATTTTTTTGTTTTTTTGGGGGGGAACAACGAAAAACAGGCATTAGAAAGGGCTCAACAGGAGCAACAAAAAAAATTACTTCTTGGGGTGTTTTGAGCACTTGTGGTTTTCAAATGCTCTATTAATTAAAATGATACTCCTCTCCCCATAAGAAATTAGTGCACCACAATAAATGCACACTAGCTTCAGGTGCACAAAATTCTTTTGAATACTTGGGACCGTCTCCCTCGCCTCTGGTCCCGATAGAGTTTCCTGTGACGATATACTGGCCACAGGAGTTGGTGGGTTATCCTGGAGGTGACGCACCTCAGCAACGCTATAATTGATTGGATGCCACCTCTGCATGTGGCGGTGCATAGTATAGTTTCCAAAACTATACTTTTTGTCTGTGCCTCGGGACAGAACTGCATTGCAAATGAGGCATGTCACGTGCCGGGCATTGGCCTTTTTTTGCTCTCGAGGGTAAGAAAAAAATTGCCATATAAAATGGTCTATGTGGTGGGATTGCCGGGGCTCTTCACGCAAGAACTGCCTCGGCTCTACCTCCTCTTCCTCTCCTTCTTCCTCTGGGTTTGGAAGGAACTGTGCAGGTGGTCCTTCCTTCCTAGGTGGTTGTGGTGGTTGTGGGGGTCCACCAGCTGCAGCTACTACAGATGCCATGACTGAACAAGCAGAAACAGGTCTTCCTCTCACAAAGATGAAAGTCAGAGTGAGGAAAAAAGGTGGGGTTTTCATCATTTGGGAAAAAAAAATTCTAAACCAATGAAAAGTGTTATTTTCAGGTCACATGACCTGTCACGCTTACGTTACGCGTCCCGCTCCGCGCCCGGAGCGCTTCCGGGGTGCTGCGCTTCGCGCCTCGGGTCACGCTCCGGAGCACTTCCGAGTGCGCTAACGCGGCGCATCATAAGACGCATTACGCGGCAACGCGATACGTCGCGCTTACGCGAAGCATCACGATGTTGTTCTCGAACGCGGCAGTTGTGCAAACGGAACGTTTCCCGGTGCGCGGATCGGGTCGCGGCACCAAATTGAGCTAACGGGAAGCTACCCGGTACGCGGACCGGTAGCGAAACTAAAAAAAAAAAATAACATTATATACATACAAAAATTATATTAAATACATATAAAATATATTTTTCCTTTAAAAGAAGAATACATTTTACAGCTTTTAATATTTGCTATTAAAAAACCATTGAAATTCACTGAAAAAACCATACGTTATAGACCATATATAGTTAGGAATTAGCATTTACAAAACCTTGAAAATTCACTGAAAAAACCATAGGTTATAGACCATATATAGTTAGGAATTAGCATTTATAAAACCTTATTTTACTCACACAAAACCATTGAAATTCGCATATATAGTTAGTTGCACTGACTATATATTTCGCGCACCCGCAATCCACTGCTGATGATGTCACATATTACATCATTCATGACATGGTCAGTGACATCACCGATGACATCACTGATGACATCTCAAATGACATCACTGATGACATCACTGTTGACATCTCATTTGACATTACTGATCACATCACTGATGACATCATTCATGTGATAATACGATGAACCTCTTCAGACTCTAATATAACCTTATATACACTCAGTGTAAACAGACACTCACAGACTGTCACTCATCCATGGAGTTACTCACACACCTAGTCAGTCATGCAAAGAATCAATCACACCTCCATTTCCTCAACTATACAGTTATACACACCTTACTTATTCAAACATATACTAACACATATTTACTCTCTTATACAATCCCTGATACAAGTTCACAATGATCCATACAGCCACTCACACATTCACTGGCTCTTATGCACAGTTATTTATATATGTCAACTCTCACATATACTGTGTTTTACATATGTTCTTACTTTGACATGTAGCACTGAGATATCCATTCACTCGCCAATACACTCATGCACACAGTCAACCGCCCATACAGCTTTTTCCACATGCACTTTTGAACCCATACATCTAGTGAATCAACTGCTCACACATCTATGCACAGAGTCATACACCTCCCAACCACCCACACACACACTCAGTCTCCCATACAAATACTTGGGCAACCAATCAATAACCCATATAGTTACTCATATAGCTACTGATCAACACATGCAGCAGTTTACAGAACAACAGACATAATGATGCACAAATTAAGACAGTTTAGTCACTAACCCATGCACTCAGTGAGACACATTTAATCACTCACTCATACAGTCAGTCATCCACCTACTAAATCCTTCATCCAGACACTTATACATCCACTCATTCTTCAATATGTAAGACATATTTTAACTTTACAGAAACATACAGTCACTGGATGTTGTTATCAGTGATGTCATCAGTGATGTCATTTGAGATGTCATCAGTGATGTCATCAGTGATGTCACTGACCATGTCATGAATGATGTAATATGTGACATCATCAGCAGTGGATTGCGGGTGCGCGAAATATATAGTTAGTGCAACTAACTATATATGCGAATTTCAATGATTTTATGTGAGTAAAATAAGGTTTTATAAATGCTAATTCCTAACTATATATGGTCTATAACCAATGTTTTTTTCAGTGAATATATATATGTGTATATATATATATATATATATATATATACATATATGCATACATATATATATATATATATATATATATATATATATATATATATATATATATACTACTATTATAAAGAGAGAACACAAACAACCTCTAACCCTTGGCCCCCTTTGCTCCCACAATGCTAATTCTTTTATTTCTATTTCCCCACATATTTTTTTGTTTATTTTTTTTTAAATAAATACTGCAACTGTAATTTCAACATTATTTAAAGGCTCACCTTCATTATTGGGAAAAACTTCTTGGGGTGGTACAAAAGGTGTCGCCCACCGTGTCTCCAGTGATTTCTGATTCAGTCGTGCAGCTGACCAGACATGAGTCCAACGTTCCTGTGCCCAGACATCCGCCCTCGACGATTTTCTCTGAATAGGTAAGTCTTTGCATTGAGGGCAGATACCAGAGGAATGTGTGTTTCCCACGCCCCCTGGGAGCCATGAAAGACGTAGTAAAGCTGTGATGTGAGAACGGAGATATATGTTTTCAGCCTGCTTCCTATGTGTTATTAAAGTTTGAGCTCTGATACCATTGGGTCTAGTTTGCGCTGTATAAAACTCACACAAAAAAAGTGTACTTCTAGCAAAATGATTACACGTATATCACTGTACAGATTCTAAAAAGGCCTTCATTAGAAAGAATGTGCATATAAACATATGATATTTAAACGTGAATATAAAATTGTGTTGTCCATGCAAGTTCTCATTGATATAAATAAAATGTGCATTATCGTACGAATACACGTATACATAGTAAGATACATTCATAATAAATTATTTTTTAACCTTTAAAAATCCTTTGTGGTCTGCAGTTTTATTCATCTTAGCTCCTGGTTTGCTCTCTGGGAGGCGGGAGGGGTTGATGTTGAGACAGTTATTTGAGACGTGAAGGAACTGTCTTTACCCCAGCCCTATTGGCTCCCTGTTTCCTCCTTCACATTCAGCATTAGCAGATTCACCCCTATATATGATACAAACCATCAATAATACTGCATGCAAACGTATCCCCTGCTTCTGGCAGAGGTGAGGGGTCAGAGTTCAGGCGAGAGTACCTGACCTAATGGCTAGAGCGGTCGCCCTTGAACCAGGGGAACCAGGTTCGAGGTCGGTAGGGACGCTCAACATCCAGTGTTTGTTTGCAAATCACTCGATCTCTCCGTGCCTAAAAAAACAAGCATTTGCAATGCAATAGGTCTCGCATTAGGAAATTTTGAGCTATTGGTATTGTAAATGGCATTTTTTTATTTCTGTGTTGGTTTTGAAAATAGCTAAATTAATAGCTTTGCCATTTACAATGCCAATAGTTAGAACTTTCGCAAATGTGACACCTATAGCATTTGTAATGCAATATGTGTTGTATTTACATGACTTAGAAGTATTGCTATTACAAATAACAATGGCTTTTAATTTTTTTAATATTTAATACTAAAATAAAAGTTATTGTAATTTATAATAGCAATAGCTTAAACTTTTGTAAATAACTTTTGTGAAGATTGTGTTAAGTGTATTTTATTGTGACGAAAATCCAAGAACAGAAGTGAAATAGTAAAAAAATTTTGTGACATTTGTAATAAAGTTTGAGACATTGAGATAACATATTTGAACCAGTTGTTGTTGAATGGTTTCACAGATTGATGCTGTGGTGCCCCTGAGTGGTGGTGCTGAGTGAGTGCGATAGATAGAGTGAGTGCGATAGATAGATAGAGTGAGTGCGATAGATAGAGTGAGTGCGATAGATAGATAGAGTGAGTGCGATAGATAGATAGAGTGAGGGCGATAGATAGATAGAGTGAGGGCGATAGAGTGAGGGCGATAGATAGAGTGAGGGCGATAGATAGATAGAGTGAGGGCGATAGATAGAGTGAGGGTGATAGATAGAGTGAGGGCGATAGATAGAGTGAGGGCGATAGATAGATAGATAGATAGATAGATAGATAGATAGATAGATAGATAGATAGATAGATAGATAGATAGATAGATAGAGCCTATAAATAAACCCATCAAAAAAATAAACACCTAAAAAACAAAAATGCCTGATTATTGAAAAGGAATAGACCAAGATATTAGATTTGTGCAAATACAATAAACAGAAGCAAGACAGTGAAGGGGCAGGAGAGAGTGAGACATAAATAGAGAAAGAGTGGAGAGGCCAAGACAGTGAAGGGGCAGGAGAGAGTGAGACATAAATAGAGGAAGAGTGGAGAGGCCAAGACAGTGAAGGGGCAGGAGGGAGTGTGACAGAAATAGAGGAAGAGTGGAGAGGCCAAGACAGTGAAGGGTCAGGAGAGAGTGAGACAGAAATAGAGGAAGAGTGGAGAGGCCAAGACAGTGAAGGGGCAGGAGAGAGTGAGGCGGAAACTGAGGAAGAGTGGAGAGGCCAAGACAGTGAAGGGGCAGGAGAGAGTGAGGCGGAAACTGAGGAAGAGTGGAGAGGCCAAGACAGTGAAGGGGCAGGAGAGAGTGAAACAGAAATAGAGGAAGAGTGGAGAGGCCAAGACAGTGAAGGGGCAGGAGAGAGTGAGACGGAAACAGAGGAAGAGCGGAGAGGCCAATACAGGGAAGGGGCAGGAGAGAGTGAGACAGAAGGCCTCATTATTGTAAGGGTGTGCAAAGCAGGTAGGCATTGGCCCACGGAGCTTTTGTGGTGAACACAAGTTATATAGAAAGCTGTATCGGTGGAACCATAGATGAATGTATGTGGCCTCCCAGCAGCACTCACTCTGGTATAGGCGAACAGTTGGTAGAAGAAATGTAACAAGAGGTTGTGCAGTAAGTCTCTTCCTATCCTAACCGGGGTATGCTCAAAGGACAGGAAGTAGAGTGTAATCCAGACCTAGGCGACTGGAGAGTGGGCAGAAACCAACCGGGGGACCGGAAGCACACAAGTTTGTCCCCCATAAACAGGCAAAGGTGGTAGAAGCATTAGAGGAAGGGGCTTAATAGGGACGAAGGCAGGAAAGGGGGCACAGTACAGCGGATGTCCGCCATTACTCACAATTGAGAAGAGAAAGGAAGGAGAAATAAACAGCAAACAGCAGTTTAGATGACGAGCAGAGGGAGACAGGGATTTGTCATGTTTTACGACGTCCTAAGTGTGTCTTCAATTAATTGCAATTTTACTACACTTACCCTGTCAATGAATAGATTAAAAATACACTTATGTGTGATTAAATATGTAGTGTGCTCTTTGCGTAACCAAATGCCTCAAATGGCGACTTGCTTTTCTTAAAGGTTTAACATTTTGCCTCACTTTTGGGTTACAAGTGGTTATTTTCATAAACCCTGAAAAGGACTTCCACCACTGGTGAAAGTTTGATTTCATGCACAGCGATTTGGAAAAGAAAGAGGTAACCAGCTTTCTGAAATTACGGTAGAATACCTTTCCGGTCCCTAAGTAGACAATAGTTAGGCTGATGTTAGAGCCCAGAAGCCAGGGTGTAGTGATTGCGAGCTTTATGAAACTAACTATGTAATGTAGCAGGCCGAGTCTTATCGAAGCAGACATTTCCTTATCACAAAGCAGACATTTTCCTACGTAAAACCAGAGATTAAGACTTGACCTTAATGGTTGCCTGTCAATCACTATCATTCAACACCACCAATGGGAATGCATGAAGTGGATTCCAGAAGCTCGCTTGAGGAGGCAATACAAGCCCCTACACCGTTCTGAGCGGACAAGAAGCGTGTAGTGCCAGAACCCTACAGAAGGCTGTTATTGCGTCCAGCACAAAGTGAAAGAGGGTGGGGGCGTGCTTGCCTGAGTGTGAGGTAGCATGTTAGTGACTGGGGAATGCAAACGAGGGCAGCAAGGTGTGCAGGCGTGGCTTAAAGACAAGACGAATCGAAGAAGCGGGGATACAAAGCACACCTGCCGGTGGCTTGAGTATGGGAGAAACATCCGGGTGGTAATTGCTGTAAGCCGACTGTGGGGTTTACTCCCACAAGAGTGAAGGTACCACGCAGCCAGGAAATGTTGAGTAGAGGGAGGTTTATTAGTACGGTAGTCAGGGCAGCACACTGGCATGTATGCACACGACACTCCCTCGCAGCTGCTCCAACGACAACTGCTGGAACCACCACGAGGGACCCTCCATGCCACGTCCCACAGGAGTTCCATAAAGGAACCAAGTACCCAACATGTAAACATAAAGTAAACCGAACACTAACATTCTTTGAGACCAGGTGGATAGAAGCGGAGTCAAGTACGGAGACGGCAGAAACCCCGTGTGGCCATGCGGTAGCAAGTGGTGACTGCATATGAGCAGGCTCGCTGGAATACAGGATGGTCTGTGTTGAATGCCTGCATATAGGACGCACACGGGTTTGGTACAGTGGCTGTCACTGTAAGGGGAGACAGTTCAAAACAGACAGCTAGGTATTTAGTTTCCACACACGTTAGTTGAATGTACTGCACACACTGTGTGACAAAATAAAAAATCAACGCAAAGATTGGAGCGGAAATGCCCCAGACCACCGTAGTCGCTGATTTATTGCCTCCTTCCCTCGGGAAAACGAGTCAAACAAGCATTGGCGGCCGCCCAAAAAAAAATCGCCCGCGAAATGAAAATAAAACAAAAAAGCATTAGACATAGGGTAGAAATTAGGGAAGTAAAACTGCCTCACGGGTTATCCACTGCGTGTATTACGTGTTCTGTGACGAGACCTGGTAGGGCGGGGGCTGCCCGCGCGGCATTTCACACTTTCATTCTGAAGAGCCCCGGTTAGAAATGCTGCGCATGCACGGGCAGCCCCCGCCCTACCAGGTTCGGTAGCTGAAGTCCAGTTGTGAAGAACATCGGAAAGGGGCTCCCATGCCTAAGGGGAGAGGAGCCCGGTGAGTGGGAGTGGGGGTGAGGGTGGGGGTGTACGCGCGTGTGTCTGTGTGTGTTCGCGTGTGTCTGTTCGAGTGTGTCTGTGCATGCGTCTGTCTGTGTGCGCGTGTGTCTGTTTAAGGGGGGGTGCGTGTGTGTATGCAGTGTGTGTGTGCCTGTGTATGCGTGTGGCTGTGTATGTGCGCATGCGTGAGTGTGGCTGTGTGAGTGTGTTTGCGCATGGGAATATGAGGCACAAGAGGGGCACGGCGCCGTGCGCGCCCACGAGGTGAAATCTGCGCTCGTGCCCCTCTCGTGTCTACATTCCCTGATACGGGCAGCAATAGGTCTCGAGCAGACTACTCTGCTCTACCTAAAAAGAATACAAAACTGTCGCGGATGTAAAGTGCTCCGATACCTTAAGGTCGAGTTCGCGCTATATAAAACTCGCTCGCCCTCCCCAAAAAAAGCATGTAATTGTAATTGTAATTGTAAAAATATTTATTAAGCGCGGTTGCTGCCCGTAGGCGTCCAAGCGCTGGGTTGAAGCAAGGAAGAGACGGGAGGCTAAGGTACGAAGGAACTTGCAAACAGCAGTGTCTTTAAGTTTTTCCGGAATGGGAGGAGGTCTGGGTTAGACCGGAGTGAGATGGGGAGAGCATTCCAGAGCCTGGCGGCGTTCAGAGAAAACAGCCTACCCCCAGACCTGGCTCGCTTTACTCTGGGGACAACGGCGAGGAACGCCTCCGTCGACCGAAGGTTCCTGTTAGGGTGGTAGGGGGTGACAAGGTCGGTGTTAATGGCTGGACCCGTCTTCCAGAAGGCGCAGTGCGCCAAGCATAGCGCCTTGAAGGCCACTCTCTGCCTCACTGGCAGCCAGTGAAGATCTTTTAGAGCAGGTCTGGCAGACTGGGTGCGTGGGATTTTCAGCAGGGTGCGTGCTGCACAGTTTTGCACAACCTGCAATTTCCGGAGGGTCATCTCAGGTGCCCCCACGTATAGGGCATTGTTTGAGTCCAGGCGAGACTGGATGAGACCCTGTATCGCCACCTTTTTGGCCTCTAGGGGAAGTAGCGGGAGAACCTTCCTCAAGATTCTAAGTAGGCCAAAACAGGTGGCGGACAGTTTTGTGGCCTGGGTGGAGAAGGAGAGTTTGTTGTCCAGCCACACTCCCAGGCTCTTGACACTTTCCTTAGGGGTGGGGGGGGGGCCTAGTGTGCTGGGCCTCAGGGAGGAAAAAGGCACAGGAGAGGTTGGACCTAGGAGCATAAGCTCCGTTTTTTCTCCGTTTAGTTTTAGGGAGGAGTTGGTCATCCAACCCTTAACGTCCTCTAGGCATTTTAGCAGGTCGGCTGGGGAATGCCTGTTGTTCTCCGTGGCCAGCGAGACCACAAGCTGGGTGTCGTCGGCATATGACACGATTTTAATGCCATATGGTTCGACAACACCCGCCAGCGGTCCCATGTACACGTTGAACAATACAGGGCTCAGGGAGGAGCCCTGTGGTACTCCGCAGCTCAGGGGTTTGCTTGAGGATATCGTCTCTCCGTCGAAGATCTGAAACGACCTCCCAGACAAGAAGGAGTCAAACCACCTTAAAGCGTCACCAGAAACCCCGATGTTATAGAGACGGTCCAGCAAGATGGTGTGGCTGACCGTATCGAAGGCGGCACTTAGATCGAGGAGGATCACTGCCACTGATCCTCCCTGGTCCAGTATCCTTCTGGTTTCTTCGGTGACCGCTAGCAGGGCGGTTTCCGTGCCATGCTTCGGTCTGAAACCTGTCTGGGATGTGTGTAAAAGAGCGTGGTCCTCCAGGAACTGGACCAGCTGTGCGTTTATATACTTCTCTAACACCTTGCTCGCCCAAGGGAGAAGTGAGATGGGACGATAGCTGGAGTGGTCATTAGGGTCCAGGCTGGGTTTCTTCAACAGCGCCCGTACCATGGCCTGCTTCCAAGCTGTGGGGACTGAGCAAGTGGATATGGATGTGTTTAGAAGATCCAAGATTACCGGCAGGGTGGCTTCGCTTGCCTGCATCAGGATTTCTGGCGGAGCAGGGTCACAAGGAGAGCCAGACTTGACTTGTCGTGCCACCTTGCTTAAAGTGTCGAGGTCCAGAGGAGGGAAGTGCTCGAGGGAAGGCTGGTCTGCGTGAAGAGGTGGTCTAGGGGGAGGTGGATTAATAGCATCCAGGGTTGTGGCTGCCGTTGGGAAGGTAGAGTAGAACTTTGTCGTGAAAGAAATCCGCAAGCTCATTGCATTGGTCCTGGGTTTTGTTGGGAGAGGGTGCCGTGCTGGCACTGGAACATTGCTTTATAATTTGAAAAATTTCTTTGGGCTTGGATTTTGCCTCTAGTATTTTGGCAGAGTAGTAGGTTGCCTGGGCCGTTCTGATCCCTTCTTTGTAGGCTTTGATCGCCTCTTTGTAGGAAGCCTTTTTATCTGGGAGGAAGTCTAGACGCCAAGCTCTCTCTCGTTGCCTGCAAAGGCGTTTTAGCTGTCTTAGAGAGTCAGAGAACCAGGGGGCTGATTTCTGAAGTCTCTTCGAGGAGGATCTACGAAGCGGGAGGATCGAATCTAGCGAATGGGTGATCCAGCTTTCATAGTGGGCGTTTGCTGCATTGGGGTCTAGGCAGGGTAGCGGGCGAGTGGAGTCCAGTTTATGCAGCCAGGACTCCAATGGGAGTTTTGACCAGTTCCTCCTGGTGGTGAATTGGGGCGGTGGCTGGGGAGTTTTGAGTTTGGTCCAGGTAAATGGGACCAAAAAATGGTCCGACCATGGAAGGGGGGTGGGTTGATCAACAGTTAGATCTTGGCAGTTGCTAAATATAGGGTCAAGTAAATTACCCTTGTCATGGGTCGGGGCTGTAACCAGTTGTGACAGTTGGAGGGCTTCCAGGTCATCTTGTAATTCCTGGGCAATGTGGTCTGAGGGGGAGTTAAAGTGAAGATTGAGGTCCCCTAGGATCGTGTGGTTGGCGGAAGAAAGAATTCTTTCCGCTATAATTTCTGGGAGAGACCTATGGAACAGTTTTACAGGCTCAGGGGGGCGGTAGATCAGGGTGCCGGAGAAAGAGTTATTCGCATTGAACTCAATGCAGAATGCTACACTTTCGCACTCAGGGATAGTTTCTGCTGTAGTACGGCATCGGTACTGGTTTTTCAGAATGATCGCCAGCCCTCCGCCTCTCCCTGCCGGTCTATCCACTCTAATGATATGGTAGCCTACGGGTAAGGCTTGAACCACATCAGGTTCAGAGTGAGCAGTGAGCAGTGAGCCACGTTTCTGTCAGAAAAACCGCGTCAGGCTTTTGCTCCTCGAGCAGCATGGCAATCTGTAGGCTGTGTTTAGGTAAGGAGCAGCAGTTGAGCGCATACATATGGTATGTTTGTGCCGCGGTCGACGGGGATTTACGGAAGAAGTGATTGCACCCCGGGCATTGGGCGGGTAGCTCTGTGGGAGCAAAGATATGGGAGCACTGGGGAGTGACAGTCCTACCTATGTTGTATAGGTCCGCCGAGCTGTAAGTCATGCCTTGGGTGGGGTGGGAGCCAAGGTTTCTGGCCCTGGGTCCCGTCTGGTCGCGGACGGGCGCAGACGGGCTTGCATTAGGCGTGCCTTCGGCGCGCAAACGGCGCTCCCGCTGCGCTCGTCCGCTGCGCTTCCTGTAAATGCACATATTTAACCCTGAGGGGTGTGTGGCCTAAGTGGGCGTGGTCAGCGTGCACACCTGGTCTGGTGGCGGCCGCTGGGGATGGTGGGAGCGTGACAGCGTTCAGCTCGGCTGTGCGCTCAAGAATAGCAGATCCTGGCTGTGGTGCAAGATTAAAAACAGAGTAAGTGACACCACGCAAATCTAAAAATGAGCTTCGTTTTTTTTAAAGTTACCACAAGTGCCTGCAATACATTAGTACCTCCAGCTCCCGGCTTTCCGCCTCAGGAACTGGGTCAAGAGAATACAGAAGCGCTAGTGGTCAGCGCTTTTGTAGGTTGATCGGGGGCGTGGCCTAAGTGGGCGTGGTCAGCGTGCACGCCTGGTCTGATGGCGGCCGCTGGGGATGGTGGGAGCGTGACAGCGTTCCGCTCGGCTGTGCGCTCAAGAATAGCAGATCCTGGCTGTGGTGCAAGATTAAAAACAGAGTAAGTGACACCACGCAAATCTAAAAATGAGCTTCGTTTTTTTTAAAGTTACCACAAGTGCCTGCAATACATTAGTACCTCCAGCTCCCGGCTTTCCGCCTCAGGAACTGGGTCAAGAGAATACAGAAGCGCTAGTGGTCAGCGCTTTTGTAGGTTGATCGGGGGCGTGGCCTAAGTGGGCGTGGTCAGCGTGCACGCCTGGTCTGATGGCGGCCGCTGGGGATGGTGGGAGCGTGACAGCGTTCAGCTCGGCTGTGCGCTCAAGAATAGCAGATCCTGGCTGTGGTGCAAGATTAAAAACAGAGTAAGTGACACCACGCAAATCTAAAAATGAGCTTCGTTTTTTTTAAAGTTACCACAAGGGCCTGCAATACATTAGTACCTCCAGCTCCCGGCTTTCCGCCTCTGGAACTGGGTCAAGAGAATACAGAAGCGCTAGTGGTCAGCGCTTTTGTAGGTTGATCGGGGGGCGTGGCCTAAGTGGGCGTGGTCAGCGTGCACGCCTGGTCTGATGGCGGCCGCTGGGGATGGTGGGAGCGTGACAGCGTTCAGCTCGGCTGTGCGCTCAAGAATAGCAGATCCTGGCTGTGGTGCAAGATTAAAAACAGAGTAAGTGACACCACGCAAATCTAAAAATGAGCTTCGTTTTTTTTAAAGTTACCACAAGTGCCTGCAATACATTAGTACCTCCAGCTCCCGGCTTTCCGCCTCAGGAACTGGGTCAAGAGAATACAGAAGCGCTAGTGGTCAGCGCTTTTGTAGGTTGATCGGGGGGCGTGGCCTAAGTGGGCGTGGTCAGCGTGCACGCCTGGTCTGATGGCGGCCGCTGGGGATGGTGGGAGCGTGACAGCGTTCCGCTCGGCTGTGCGCTCAAGAATAGCAGATCCTGGCTGTGGTGCAAGATTAAAAACAGAGTAAGTGACACCACGCAAATCTAAAAATGAGCTTCGTTTTTTTTAAAGTTACCACAAGTGCCTGCAATACATTAGTACCTCCAGCTCCCGGCTTTCCGCCTCAGGAACTGGGTCAAGAGAATACAGAAGCGCTAGTGGTCAGCGCTTTTGTAGGTTGATCGGGGGGCGTGGCCTAAGTGGGTGTGGTCAGCGTGCACGCCTGGTCTGATGGCGGCCGCTGGGGATGGTGGGAGCGTGACAGCGTTCAGCTCGGCTGTGCGCTCAAGAATAGCAGATCCTGGCTGTGGTGCAAGATTAAAAACAGAGTAAGTGACACCACGCAAATCTAAAAATGAGCTTCGTTTTTTTTAAAGTTACCACAAGTGCCTGCAATACATTAGTACCTCCAGCTCCCGGCTTTCCGCCTCAGGAACTGGGTCAAGAGAATACAGAAGCGCTAGTGGTCAGCGCTTTTGTAGGTTGATCGGGGGGGCGTGGCCTAAGTGGGCGTGGTCAGCGTGCACGCCTGGTCTGATGGCGGCCGCTGGGGATGGTGGGAGCGTGACAGCGTTCAGCTCGGCTGTGCGCTCAAGAATAGCAGATCCTGGCTGTGGTGCAAGATTAAAAACAGAGTAAGTGACACCACGCAAATCTAAAAATGAGCTTCGTTTTTTTTAAAGTTACCACAAGTGCCTGCAATACATTAGTACCTCCAGCTCCCGGCTTTCCGCCTCAGGAACTGGGTCAAGAGAATACAGAAGCGCTAGTGGTCAGCGCTTTTGTAAGTTGATCGGGGGGCGTGGCCTAAGTGGGCGTGGTCAGCGTGCACGCCTGGTCTGATGGCGGCCGCTGGGGATGGTGGGAGCGTGACAGCGTTCAGCTCGGCTGTGCGCTCAAGAATAGCAGATCCTGGCTGTGGTGCAAGATTAAAAACAGAGTAAGTGACACCACGCAAATCTAAAAATGAGCTTCGTTTTTTTTAAAGTTACCACAAGTGCCTGCAATACATTAGTACCTCCAGCTCCCGGCTTTCCGCCTCAGGAACTGGGTCAAGAGAATACAGAAGCGCTAGTGGTCAGCGCTTTTGTAGGTTGATCGGGGGGCGTGGCCTAAGTGGGCATGGTCAGCGTGCACGCCTGGTCTGATGGCGGCCGCTGGGGATGGTGGGAGCGTGACAGCGTTCAGCTCGGCTGTGCGCTCAAGAATAGCAGATCCTGGCTGTGGTGCAAGATTAAAAACAGAGTAAGTGACACCACGCAAATCTAAAAATGAGCTTCGTTTTTTTTTAAAGCATCAGACTGCATCTCATTTTCACCCCATTTTGTGAAGCACATATTTATGGACACTGGTCAAAACAGTAAGCTACTTTACATAGTATGTATATAGCACTGCATGGAACCGAAGGAAGATACTGATCGCTACTTCATTTGCATAATGTATTCATTATAAATTGGATCTGCACCCTGTTTTTAAGCTTAATATTTTGAGTGATTAGTATAATCATCTGTTGTTAGTGACTGCTCTGTGTGATATCCATCAGCTGTGGATGTTCTGGGCGAGCAATGAGAGCTGGCTTGCGGGCCCAGGAAACTGCACATCAAAAGGAATTTGGCTGTACATTTGAAGGAAACTGGGAATATGACTTATGGCTTGCACAGTTTTATAAAAACCTTTGACAACACAGTGAAGAAGACATTTACTCAAGTTACAAAACTGTCCACTATAAAACAAGGAAGAAGCAAATTGTGTAATCTTGGGTAGGTCTCTGTTGAATTTCTCTGTGGCACAGTTAGTGCATCTAAGACTGTTTAGAAAAAATACACACTGCTATTGAGCCCCAGATAAAAATGTGGCATTCAGAATTGAAGAGGGAAACGGCTCTCAAAATCTAAACATTCATTGTCACAGCCAAGCCTCCAGAAGCACTGGATCAAGCACGTCTACGTGCTTGTAATAATATGGGTGCTTCTCAGGACCCACAGACTCACACTTGCCTCCCTCTCTCTTCCAGCTGTTACAAGTTCCCCTGCAGAGCTTTGCTGCTCTGGTTATGGCCTTTGCTCTCATTTGAAAACATTCGGAATGCTCAGTAAAATATTACAAGAAGGCTGGGAAGCAGGTCACCAGATCACTTGATATTATTCTTCCTTGTGTCAGGAGAGTCAGGCAGGGCGAAGGGATGTGTGGGCGACTTCATTATTTTACACATTTAGTCCCCTCTTCTGCCTTCCAGTGTCTGTCGGACACCAGCCCAACTACAGTTTTAGTTTAGTTTTTTTATTTGCATAGCTAATTAAAACCATTGCAATAGTAGCACTACAAAATTCATAAAACATAATTGTTAGAATCGTTTAAAAGCCAAAGATGGAAAATTCATTACAGTTAAAACACAATTACGTTGTGCTAGTTAAGAAAAGTCAATAGATCGCTGGATGCCGAAATTTGTTTGTCTCAGATTATATTGTTCCGGCCCTATTTGCCCATTTATCCGAGCAAATTGTCTCTGCTTATTAAAAAAAAGGTCCCACTGCTGCTGCTGGCATCCTTGATGAGGTTCTGCTAAAAGCCTAGTACCCATCTGGTAGTCTGTTTCGCAGTGGTGGGCTTTGCGGAGCATTCTTTAATATTTGTGGCATTTTTTGTGCAGCCATCATCAGGAATTTTACTATTCTGCAGTTCAATTTAGTATTTGCTGGGTTTAAGCAGGCCAGCACTGCTTGCCTTCTAGTGCGGATATCTTTCTGTATGAAAGGTTCTTTTAAAAGTTGTTTCCGTGCTTGGTGCAGTTCTTCACATAGGCAAATTAAGTGAAAAGTATCGCCATTCTCGATATTGCACAGCCTGCAAGTATCTTGCCCTTTTATCCTCAGACATGTTGGTAGATGCTGGATGCATGGAAGGATCCCCAGTCTGTACCTTAGGAAATTCATTTTTATCACCCTGGGATAGCTCTCATTGAAGTATGGTTGTGGGGCGAGTGATTTATAGGAACTGAGGGTCATCCAGGCATGAGATCTTTTCGAGAAGCTTGCCTTGTCCTCCAATAAGGAGGATAGTTTTAATTTTATTCCAGACTAATTTTTTGAAATTGAGGTAGCCGAGTTGCGCATCCCAAAGTCCAGAGAGTTTGGTAGAATCCAAGGCTAGCTGAGATGATTTCTTGCCTGGTAAAACTCTGTGTTGTATATCGTGCCACAGCAGATAGTTAAGCGTGTTTGTACTGACATTTCTTATCTTATGCCAACAGATGATATATGCACCATACCTGGCTAAGACTTGTTGTTGAAGGCCAAACTCCAGCCTTATTTGAGCAGGTGTTGTATAAGACGGAAGACAAAACATAGTTCTGTAAGCTTTCACCAGGGTACTGTCCAACTCCTTAGCGTCTCTTCCCCATATTGCCTCGCTGCCATAAGTGATCGAGGTGGAGAAGTTTGGCCTGAACTACTTTCAATAGAGGAGTCAAAGTCGGTCCTATCAATTTGTTTGCAAGATTTTTCATTGTCAAGGCAGTCAACAGACCTTTCCTTCTTATTTCCTCTTTTTGGCGCCAAAACGACCCTTCTTTGTCAAATATGACTCCTAGATACTTATACTCCCTAGCATGGTCAATTTTAGTGCCGCCAAGGAACCAAATCTTCTGTGTGATCTTTTTGCTATTTATTGACATATCTTCGTCTTGCTCAGGTTTATTTTTAAGTTATTTTCTGTTGCGTATTTCTGTATTTCAGTTAATAGATGTTGAAGACCGACATAAGTATGACTGAGCAGAACTACGTCGTCTGCATACATGAGATAGGTTAAAGTTCTCCCTCCCAACCTAGGAGCGTGGGAGTTACAGGCGTCAAGCACATTTTGAATGTCAGCCATGAATAAATTGAACAGGGTTGGTGCAAGCACACAACCCTGCTTCAGTCCTTTTGTAGTTGGTACTTTCGAGGAAAGTTGGGTGCCACCACCTAGTTTCACCTGCACCCAGGTGTCTGTATGTAGAAGCATCAGCATGTTTAAGATGGTCTGTGGGATGCCCCATCGCGCCAGTTTCCCCCATAGTCTGCCTCTCTCGATAGTGTCAAAAGCAGCACCGAAATCAATATAACACAGGTGTAAGGATAACTTGGAGGCTTTTGCTGCATCAATTATTAGTGAAATTGCAAGGATATTTGTAGCTGTACTAGTCATTTTGCGGAAACCGGTCTGATTCAGCGGTATTATCTGATTCATCCCGGCCCAGAGGGTGAGCTCCTCTAGTATGATGCTTGCAAAATATTTGGCTTCGTTGTCAATTAGAGCTACTAGGCGATAGTTGTTGGGCTCGGCCTTGTCCCCTTTTTTGTGAATTGGGACTATTGTTGAGCCCTTCCAGGGTTCTGGTATTCTATTTAACAGCCTCATTTCCAGAAAGGGAGGTTGTAGGATATCTGCCCATTCTTTAATGTTCGCTTTGAACAAGGCAGGTGGTATACCATTTGGTCACCTTCTTTCTTCCCTTTGGCGATCTGCTTTTGAATTTGGAATGACAGCGGACGGTATGCTACGCCCAATGGTTTAATTCCTGTGGCTGGATACTCCTGCTCCCTTATCTCCAATATGCTTGCTTCAGCTTGTCCCTCTGGATGCCGTCTGTTGTCCATTTGAGCTCCTGCGTTTTCTGTGTGGTTGTTAAAGTGTCTAGTGAGATATTTTATCCAGGTTGCTTCTGAGATGTAAGAACAGATGTCCTTAAATTGTGGGCACATTATCCTGTTCCCAGTTTTCCAAAAAACGGGCACTGTTGTTACGATTTATATTGTATAGGAGTTTTGCCCAAGTTTCGTTCTCGCAGTCACTCTTGATGTTCCATTTTAGTCTTTTTAGCGCTGCCCTTTGATGATTCAGGGATGCTCATGCATTGATATTTCCTGGGGATCTTCTCAGCCTACCCAGGATCGAATGTATTGACCTTTTGAGTGACTTGAGCTGTACTCCCTGCTTTTTATGTATTTTGTTTTTTCCACATTTTTCCTGAAGGTTGACTTCTGTGGGGAGAGTATCTGCAAGCTTTTCTAGCAGTATAGCTGTAAAATGTCCCCAGTGAGCAATTAGCTCATCTGTGCTCAGGGTTTGTGAATTGAAGAGATTTATTGCAGCTTCAGACTGCAAGTTTGAGTTGTTCATTGTGCATTTGATCATTTTTAGTTCTAGGGTGTGAATAGGCCCCAAGGTTATGTCTGGCCTGATTGAAATAGGTGCAGTAGCTATTATTTGGATTTCCTGAGGGTGGTGGTCACTATCACCCTTGTCCCCCATTCTGAACCCAAAGATCTAAGGGAACAGCACAAGGCTTGCAAAGGTGTAATCCAAAATAGAACTTGTTGTCGTGGAATAAAAGGATTCGACTGGGGGAGAGTCTTCCGGAAATCTTCCGTTCAGTGCGCGAAGATTATGATGTTCTAGGTCGTCGAGGAAGCGGCTATTGCAATGGAGCAGATTGTGTAGGAATATTAAAGATTCTGGTTAGAGCTGATACCTCCTCTCCTTCTGCCGAGCCGATGAGATACTGGTTTAAATTCCCAGTCAGGATGAACATTGGATTTTCCATCTCTGCTGCATACTCCGACAGTAGATTGGTGATTTTAGTCGAGTCCTTTGCTTTGCGTTTAGGATGGACATACGAGTTGATTATGCAAAGCTCCATTTCTTCTTTGTCAAGCTTGATCCTGATTCTGATTGCTAATGTTGCACTTGGCATTGAGTCCATGAGGGTTGCTGAGGCTATGCTTGTTGTAGAAACATAGGTGATCAGCCCTCCTGAGCAGTGGCCATAACTACCGATCCTTGTTGCTGGTACGGCAAAACATGTGTAGCCCTCAATATGCTGTGGGTCCATGAGCCAAGTTTCTTGCAGCAAGATTATATCGAAGGTGGTAACGTAGTTAAAAAATTCAGGGTCCCCTATTTTTGTTGCTAATCCACTGATATTCCATGAGCATAAACTATGGGAAGATTCCATAGTCCTGCTATGGGCTCTATCTCGTAGATTGTGTCAATCCTCCTCTGTGTGCACCGTTATTGTGCGGGAAAGTATTTCCCTGATGGGACCTTGGTTTGAGTAGGTGACTGCCTTCAGCCATGTGTCTGGTCTATCCCACTGGCTGCTGATATTCCGTTGTCCCGTTCTTCCCTGTGAACCTCTAAGTACGCTATTTGCGTATGCTTTGTGTTTTAGTGATACAGGGCTTGTGGTGCACAGTAATGGAAATGGGTAGGCTGGTTTTTGTACAGGGATGATATCAATGCCCCAGTTTTGGAATACCCCCAGTTTAGCTAGGATTGTATCTGCAATTTTACTTGTGGACCATGTTGTCTTAGTTGCCTCTGGATTTTTTGAATTATCAGTAGGTATGAATTCTACAGAGAGTAGATCCTTTGGACTTATACTGGCCTGGTTTGGAATGGACTTCGTTAGTCTTAGAATGTTTCCTCGATTTAATGAATCCTGATGTCCCTTTGAGGTAAATAAGGGATGAAAAACCAAGAACTCTGTTTCTTGTTGTCTAATTCTTGGTATTTATGATGTATGTAGCTGTAAGTTTGCTATATACGATGATTCTGATGAAGGTATAAAGCTGGTTGCTTTTTCAAGTTGTATTTCCGCTTGATTACTTGGTCCTTCTGCCATGAAGTTCTTTTTAGTTGGTTTAGGTGTTGTAAGCAAGAGGGTTGTCTGCTTTAGTTCTTGGCCCCCAAACTGTGCCCTTTTTTCCAGTGGCTGCATTTGGGGCTGATTTTGGTTGGTATGCAAAGCCTTTTAGTCTCCCTAAGCGGTCACCTGATCTGGCCTGTCTGTCGTTCCGCAAGCTTTTCTTTTGGGCCCAGTGATAGGGCTCATGTTAGGGACTTTTTGTTTTATTGCGATCAAACTTGAGGCCCCTGAGTTGCACCCCTCTCCACGTGCCTGCTGTAGCATTGCAGGTTCACCCCCAAAATCTTGTCTGTGTGTTGACTGTCGGTTGGAACCTCTATCAGATTTTATTGTTGGCATAGTGGTGGTAGTCTCTTGTCTTTTTACTTCTATTTGTTCTGTATTGTCCCTTGGTGGGGTTACTTGTCTGGTTCCTTCTCCTGTTTCCGCATGTGCCTTAGTTTCTATTGGCTGTTTTGTATCTGTTTCCTGTACCATGAGATGCTTGGAATTGACTGGTAGCGGTTGAGCCTGGATATTAAATTTGCGTCTTTAAAGTTGATATCATATTTGTTCTGTGGACCTGAGAAGATAGGGAAGTATTTCATTGTGTTTATTTGGGGCTTTTGATTACGCCCTTTCCTGTTCTGTTGGCGATGTTGTTTGGCATTACGTTTTGGGAGCCCTCCATCATCGTGTCTACTTGTCTTCTCAATGTCTACCTCTGACTTGCCTGTATACGCGTTACCAGTTATTTCGCTTTTTGTTGTTCCCTCCGAGCTGTTGGACATACCCTGGTGTTTTGTTAAGTTTCCTGTTGTTGCACATTTAATATCCGTTATCAGACCACTTAACATTGTGGGCAAGGTGGATAGTTTGTCAACAACCTGCTCGCATTTGCAGCTGAGGTATGTATTTGATTGCGCTCTTGTTATCAGCCCATTTAGATTACCCAGTTTTTCATCAATGCCTGCAGTGAAGACTGCCAGTGTATTCAATAAAGTTAGTTGGATCTCCATCTTTTCAGAGTGATATTGCAGTGCTTCGACGGCTACTTGTATTGTATTTAATAGTGAGATCCAAGTGCCAGTGTTTTGTTCCTTTCTATGCTCTTACTCTTTTAAGCTTTTATTTTTTTGTTCTGCAGAGGAAGAATCCCTGGGACACTCTTGAGGAGAGTCTTTAGGGAAGAGCACTCTTTTTGCTTGGTCTGAAGTGTAAGTGGCGAGCATGTCCTCCCATTCTTTTGTGTTTAAGTAGGACATGATCGCCCTTCCCTCCTCTTTCTGGCCTAAATCCGGCACCCCTGCGCATAATTCTCCATGTTGGCTAGGTGCAATTCCGTGAGTCAGGGGTTGTGGGATTGGTGATTTTACATTTACTCAATTTATTACTTTAATAGGAGTGCTATAGCTTCTTATTGTCATGTTGGTTAAGGGGCTGGAGTTAATTTCCGTATTTTGTACCCCATCTTCTCTGTCTAAGTCTGCTGGTGTCACTCTTGCGCTTGGTTTCTTTGATGACACACTCTTCAGCTCTGGCATTATCATCTGTTTTTTGGGGGTTGTGTTCTGCAATCGGGCTCTTCTGACTGCTGCCCTGTTGACTAAGTTTTATTGAGGGGTGTCCTGAATTACCGGGCATTCCTGCGAAAGCCGCTGGAGAGGAGGTGCCTGCCTCTTTCGCCCCAGCCGGGTGTGATAGTGATTGATATTTAGACATAAGTTGCTGGCCTTGTTACTGTAATCATCAGTTTTTGTCTGAGGATGGCAGGCTTAAATTGGTCACTTCCATTTGTAGAGGCAGGGGTAGCAGTGGCAAATGCAGGCCTTTAAGAGAGGTGTTGCTAGAAAAAAGGACTGACCCTGCATCCTTTAGAAAGTTAAACTTTGTATAGATCTTGGGTTGGTGAGAGCATACCACGCTGCTTGATAGCATCCTTGCTATTATCTCCCTCTGGTCCTGCTCGATTGCAATGAGTTTTTGTCCGTCGTTATCCTGAGTCCCCTCTTCTGCCTTCCTGTGTCTGTTGGACACCAGCCCAACTACAGGGAAAGCTTCTCAAGAAGACGGCGGTTAAAATGGACACACTTCAGTTGGAAAGTGGCACACAACTGACTCTGGGCCAGCTCTACCAGCCTCTTATAGGCCTGGGATGTTGGGAATTGGCTCACCCACCTTCAGAAACAGCAGCATTGAAGAGGATAGACAGATCCTCACCCCCCCCACCCCCCGAATATGACAGGCTTTTGTCTCAGCCCTACAGCCACTCTCTCTCAAAGGCATGGGACTGCCTGAGATTGTATACTTCTGGGTCATTTTACCACGACCATCCACGCTCTACGACCCTTTGGATGCACTGGCATGGTCATGAGCTGACAGACTTTCTGAGATTGGAGCCCCATGGTTGATATGTGGTAGTGGAGAGGATGTGGTCTCACAAGTATAGAGGGTGGACCTCGAAGCTCGAGAACCAGGTTCGAGTCTCGGCAGGGATGCTCAACATCCATGGGCGTCCGCAGGGGATGGCAAGGGAGGGCGCTTGCCCCCCCCTGGATCGCCGGTTCGCCCAGTGACAATGTGGTAATTCCTGCAGGCTGTGCTGTTTCCCTGCAAGAAGCTCCAGGAGTTCTCTCATTTGGGTCCTCTCGCACTTCCCTCTGAACATCTCGAGGGGCTGCAGCAGCCCCTCCCCGACTTCGAGCAGACTGTGGACAGGCCCATTGTCATTCTGTCTGCTGCTGATCATCACATAAAGAATGACAATGGGCCGTCTGCCTTTAACGTGCCTTGCAGACATCCTACCTGTGGTTTATTTTTTTAATTAAAGAGTGTCAGCAAATACCACTGCAGCAGTGCGGCCAGACACTCTGCTCTATGGGGGCCAGGCGATTCACAGCTTAGCCTCATTAACAAGTAAATGGTCTTTTAAAGACCTCTGAAGTACTTGGGTTTGTGCCCGGGAAGCTGGGGTGAGGTGACAGAGGGTGACAGACAGAGGGAGATAGAGGGAGGAAGACAGAGGGAGGGAGACAGAGGGGAGACAGAGGGAGGGAGACAGAGGGAGGGAAACAGAGGGAGGGAGACAGGGAGGAAGACAGACGGAGGAAGATAGAGAAAGACAGAGAGAGAGGGAGACAGATAGGGCAGGAGACAGAGGGAGACAGAGAGAGACAGAGAGAGAGGGAGACAGATAGGGCGGGAGACAGAGGGAGACAGAGCGAGAAGGAGACAGATAGGGCGGGAGACAGAGGGATTGAGAGAAGGAGGGAGACCGAGGGTGGCAGAGGGAGAGGGAGGCAGAGGGAGGGAGACAGAGGGAGGGAGACAGAGGGAGGGAAACCGAGGGAGGGAGACAGAGGGAGGCAGATAGAGACAGAGGGAGACAGAGAGAGATGGAGATTGATAGGGTGGGAAACAGAGGGAGACAGAGGGGGAGAGAGAGGGAGGGAGACAGAAGGAAGGAGACAGAGGGAGGGAGACAGAGGGTGACAGACAGAGGGAGGGGGCAACAGAGGGAGGGAGACAGACAGACAGGGAGACAGAGGGAGAGAGACAGACAGAGGGAGGGAGACAGAGAGAGAGGGAGACAGAGAAAGAGGGAGACAGAGAGTGGGAGACAGAGAGAGAGGGAGATGGGAGGGAGACAGAGAGAGGGAGACAGAGGAAGGGTGACAGACAGAGGAAGACAGAGGGAGGGAGACAGACAGACAGGGAGACAGACAGAGGGAGACAGAGAGAGAGGGAGGCTGACAGTGAGTGAGACAGAGAGAGAGAGAGAGAGAGAGAGAGAGAGGGAGACAGAGAGGGAGGGAGACAGACAGAGGGAGGGAGACAGAGAGAGGGAGGGAGACAGACAGAGATAGATGGAGGCAGAGACAGTAACAGGGGCAGACAGGCAGAGACAGACAGAGACAGGGACAGACAGATAGAGGCTGGGACTAAGACAGAAAGAGAGGGAGACGGAATGGTAGACGGAGGGAGAGTTAGAGAGGGAGGGAGACAGAGGGAGGGAGAGGGAGGGAGAGGGAGGGAGAGAGGGAGACAGCGAGAGAGAGGGAGACCGAGAGAAGGAGACCAAGAGAGAGGGAGACAGAAGGAGGGAAACAGAGGGAGATCGAGAGACAGGGAGACAGAGAGAGACAGACAGAGTGAGTGAGACAGAGGGAGACACAGAGAGATGGAGGGAGGGAGAGAGAGAGAGAGATAGATAGAGGGAGGGAGGGAGAGAGAGAGAGGGAGGGAGACAGAGAGAGGGAGGGAGACAGAGAGAGGGAGGGAGACTGAAAGAGAGGGAGGGAGAGAGGGAGGGAGAGATAGAGAGAGATGTGTGTATGCCGGATCTGGTGGCTCAGTGGACGAAGGCATCCGCTGCAGGGGTATGTGTTCAACCTCATGGTCATAGTTTTTTTGTTGCTCTAGCGCCAACCTCCTCCCCCACTGACCCCGCCCCCACCGGTGCGGTCCTTGGACACAAACCACACTGTAAATTTGGCCCCCAGGAGAAAGTTTGTGAGTACCCATGCTCTAGAACCACATCAACCTGATTTAGAATTTTTTGGTTTTTTCTAGCCATTTTTAGTTTTTTCCTCTGTTTTATTGTAGTTGCCAGGTCGTCTGCTGTGGCGCCTCACAAGAATTTTCTCTTCCCCCTATGGGTTTCTTTGTTTATTTAAGCTTCTTTTCTTATTAGATTTTTATTAAATGTATTTAATACTTATGCTCAATCATGTCGGAGGATGGTGATGAAGTTAAAATGTTGCCCCCCCTGGAAACATTTCTGCGGATGCCCATGTATATGTAACGGACCGCCCCTAGAGGAATGCCGCAGAGCCAGAGAGCGCCCAGGTTGGTTGTTTACTGTGGAGTGGCTGTCCGGGAGTAGGCAACTGCTCTTCTGCAGTCCTAACCTGCGTCCCCAGAGCAGGGGGGCACAGGGCCTCTCTACATACCTGGAATAGTGCGTGGTGCAATGCCAAGGCCACCGAGCACAGGACCAACCGATGGTCACCCGGTCCAGGCGGGCTGTGTGTGCCTCGCGCATCCACCTGTCCATACTCGTGCACATTTCGTGCCTGCATTGGTACCGCAGGTGCCTTCCTCAGACACCCCTGCGCTCGCGGCGGTGGGAGGAGGCAAACCAGGGACAGGGCCCGCCTTCCCAGGCCCTGCCCGCAACGCATACGCCATTCCACGGACAGCAGCAGCACCTCGAGCCTGGAGACCCGCCTAGTCTGGACTGTTCCCATGAGGCACAGGGTCAGACTGATTTGCATATGGCCATGTCTGAAATGGGGTGGTGGAGTGAGCTAAAGAATGGTGATGGATTAAACCCAGATCAGTTGACTGGGGGGGAGTTTTTGATTTGCTCAAACGCTCCGTCCATCATCCCCTATGGTATCGCTTTGTTCACCCTGAGTTGGCAGAGTATGCCCATACGTATGTCCCTTGCCCCTTTGCCACTGGATTCAAGATAGCCTGGCTGATGAGGGTTATGAACCCGAAACCGGTCCCAGGATGCTTGTTTACGGTCCAGGGAAGACATGGCTTGTCAGTTCGAGCTGGACTGTTCCTATGAGGCACAGGTTCAGACTGATTTGCATATGGCCATGTCTGAACTGGGGTGGTGGAGTGAGCTAAAGAATGGTGATGGATTAAACCCAGGTCAGTTGACTGGGGGTGAGTGTTTGATTTGCTCAAACGCTCCGTTCATCATCCCCTTTGGTATTTTCTGAGTTAATTTAACCTGTTATCACCCCGCCACTCAGCCCTGGTGAGATTAAAGAGATCACTATAGTGACCCATCCATCACAGGTGTCCAGGACAGGTGACCCTGTCAATAAAAGGAGCCGGGCGCATGTGCTCTGGGCCAGTTCCAGACACAATCAATCTGATTGTGTCGTTACTATTACTGTATGGGGGCCAAGGGCCCGACCCTTTACAATCATCACAGATATGGGGTTTCAGAAAATAATGGCGACCCTGACCTGGAAGGTGCTTAAAGGCTCTCACATTAGATATTGGGCACTTAACCAGCACTGGGTCAGAGATAACACAGAGCTCTCCGGCACTGCAGGAGTTAACGCAAAGCCTGGTAATCACCACAGGGTCGGTCTTTGTAGTGCTTCATATTTGCATTCAGATGACTTCCGGGTGAAATCATAAGAATTAAACTCTGGTGCGCAATCTGTCCAGGTTGCACGCACTGTCAGATTCAAAGATTCGGTATAGTCTTGATCATTGGAATTATCCTGCAATGTTCCTTTAAGTTATGTGGCAGTGTTAACTAAATATATGATCAGTTATTGCTGCGTGCCTGCCCCTGACATGGTATAGGCCCCAAGGGCACCCTCACCCCCACCCCTGGCCCTCCAACACACAGTTTGTACAGAACAACACACAACACTTTCTTTTGGAAACTTTTGGGTTAGGGCTTCGTAAAACCCTGATCGTATTTATTATAAACAACAAAACATCACATTTAAAAAACTTTTCAATATAATTTTTACAATTAATATGCAGAAACCCCATAAAACTCTACACTGTATTATTTACAATTTGTTGGATGGCTAACTGCAACATAGACTCTAATACATAGCCATTCTTAACCATATCTAATCTTGTTCCTGTGTATCCTGCATTGAGGGACAATAGGGGGCCATGCTATTACTGACTGTAGGAATTTCTTTGCTAACCATCCCATTTCAGTAATCAGGTCTTCAAATAAACCTTTCCTGCCAAGGTGTACCAAATTATTGCCACCCAGATGCACACCCACTTTACCCGAAGGCGTATGCCCCTTTGGGATCCATGACTCAAGGGCCTTCCTCAACTGTACCAGACAGAGCCCCCTCCCATAGTCCATAGAAACAAACATGGAATCCCACCTGGCGCGCCCAGTCGTCAAAACTGCCTGCAGAAAAAAACATTTTTAATCCTTTGCTCATAAGAATGGCCTATTTACTCACACACTTCTGTCAACTCTGGCACAACAGCGTGCACCAGGGCTGTACAGGAATCCGGCAATCGATGCAAAGCTGCAGATTTCCTTCCTGCATCACAAGCAGGCTCCAGGAATTTTTATTTGGGTGGGCCAAGGGTGCATTTGGGTGGGACACTGCGGGCTCGATTTGTCGCATTTATGTCTAGGCAGACCTGCTTCAGGCCCCTCCTTTATCTCTTCATAGTCTTACACTGCCCAGTAAAACGCACTCTTTTCCAAATCTCTTTCCATATATTATCACTCTCAAAAGTGTTTTTCCCATGTAATGTTCCTTTGATGGGAAGAGGAGGTTTCTGAGGTAGGAGTATCAGGCAAGTGACACTTCACGGGCTTCCTCTGTGGGAGCATTCAGGGAGAATCCCTCTTTGTACCTACTTCCACCTGACCCTGGACACTGCAACGCACTCCCTTACAGGCTTGATTATACCCACTCCTCCCCAATGCACCTTATCTCACAGCTGACCTTGGGCCCCAGCCCCATAACAGGCGCCATTGGGCTCCACTTTCATTTTTCCCCGTAAAAACATTATTAAAATCACCTTCAAACTTAAAACATTGACTATAGCAGTAAATATAATTAGCACGCACTTTAAAGTATGTTCCACAGTAGCCCTTATGACCCCACCTGCTAATTAAATAAATAAAAACAGAAAGGCCATGACAGGGCCGGCATCAGCGCTGATGCAAAAGTCTTTTTTGGCGCCCCACCACGGACCTCTTTCTCCGTAAATACCTTTACTACCACCTTCCAACAGTGCCCCTCATCCCTCCATGGCCCCCCTATTGACCTCCTCCTCGGATTTCCTCACTGCCACGCCACAAGTGCCCCTCATCTCCCCATAACCCCTCCCCTTTATGACCTCCTCGGAATCCCTCACTGCCCCTCATCTCTCTGTAGCCCCTCCCCCTTATGACCTCTTCGGATTCCCTCACTGCCACCCTCCACCAGTACCCCTCATCTCTCTGTAGCCCCTCCCCCTCATGACCTCCTCCTCAGACTCCCTCACTACCACCCTCCAACAGTGCCCCTCATCTCTCCCTAGCTCCCCCCTCCACCCCATCACCTCTTCCTCGGATTTCCTCACTGCCACCCTCCAACAGTGCCCCTCATCCCTCCATGTCCCCCCCTATTGACCTCATCCTAGGATTCCTTCACTGCCACACCACATGCCACAAGTGCCCCTCATTTCCCCATAGCCCCTCCCCCTTATGACCTCCTCTTCGGATTCCCTCACTGCCACCCTCCACCAGTACCCCTCATCTCTCTGTAGCCCCTCCCCCTCATGACCTCCTCCTCAGACTCCCTCACTACCACCGTCCAACAGCGCCCCTCATCTCTCCCTAGCTCCCCCTCCATCCCATGACCTCTTCCTCGCATTCCTTCACTACCCCCCTCCACCAGTGCCCCTCATCTCTCTGTAGCCCCTCCCCCTCATGACCTCCTCCTCAGACTCCCTCACTACCACCCTCCACCAGTGCCCCTCATCTCGCCCTAGCTTCCCCCTCCATCCCATGACCTCCTACTCAGATTCCCTCACTGCCACCCTCCACCAGCGTCCCTCATCTCTCCATAGCCCCCCGTGGAACTCCTCCTCAGATTCCCTCACTGCCACCCTCCTCCAGTTCCCTCATCTCTACGTAGCCACTCTCTCATATGCATTTCATTTGTTGTATAGCGCTACTAATATCAGTGTAGTGTGTGCCAGTACTTTACACCACGCACACAGTAAACAGAGACAATGAATCATACAAGTATGTAAATCAATCTACAGGGAATGTCACATTAGCCAATGAGTATTACAAGGTGTAGGAATCACATGTAATTCATACTGGTGGGCAGGATTTCTTAAAAGGGTTTGGTCTGGAGAAACACAACCGTAGGATTTAAAAAGTATTCCATGGGGGTCAGCTTTACTGATAAAAATGTATATCTGCCCAAACATACTCAGTTTAGCAACATTAGAATAATGAAAGACTGAGGAAGTTCTAACTATAACACAAAACGAAAAAAGCGAAGTTCTAACTATACCATTCATGTTTGTATGCAGCTCTTTGGTGACAACTCATTGGCCACTGTCCTATGTTAGGATTGTAAGTTCTGAACTGCAAGTAACACAAGGATCTCTGTGACAAAGACAGTAACCCACTGAGCTTCCACATAAAATACAGTTCATCTGCATTTAAAAACTAACAGACACATGATTGCTCTCCAGCAGGATCATTAATCACCAGCGTTATCTGGGCATTTTTTATTGTCTTATTGTTATCCTGCATCAGCCATGATAATGATAAAAACTGTTTAAATGAAGCGCACATGAAGTATGTGTGGTGCTGGGCCTGTGCAGATTTTTAAAAGAAAAACAAATAGTAACACATTCTCTTACCTACTCCATTAGTCAAACTTTATGTCACAGGCAGCCTGATGTGATAAGCAGCTGCAGGGGTCAGGAAAGGTGAATAGGAATAAACAAACGTATTTTCTCCTGCTCTGCAGAGAAAAAGAAATATCAACACAGCAGAACAAGAGGCAAAGGTTACCCATGTCAAAGAAAGGATTTGTCGCCTTTCGCCATGTGGAGATGAAGGGGTGTTAAAATAAACAAAGCCTCGTTCATATGTAAATGGTCTTAAAGACCTGTGAAGTACTCGGGCGGCTGCGATAATCTCAAAAACTGTGTGTGTGTGTGCGCCCCGGGAAGCTGTCTCAGCCCAGGCGCACACACCTAGACACCCTTTGAGGTCAATGCCCTTGCACGCCTGTATTCAAGCCCTCACTGCGAGGGCCAAGGCTCCTGTTTGGGTGGGCCAGGCTCATGTTTGGGTGGGCCTGGCCCACCCGGCCCACCCGCTAGAACCGGGCCTGATCACAAGACAGGAAAACTGTGAGAAAAAGAAAAGGAAACTTATTAGCACCCTTAGTAGCACCTACAGCATGTGTAGCCTAACACAGCGCTTGTTGTATTGAGAGGATCATCTACCAATCCTCTGCACTGCCTGACCTGGGAGTCCCTTCGCTATTGCCTCTGTGGCCACCCTTACGCTGAATAAATGAAAACAGAACCCAGTGGGGTAAAATCCTGCAACCCGGAGTGCCAACCCAAGCACCCTGGAGGACTGGAACCTCGTCAAAGGGGCCCCATCGAAATGCACAAAAAGAGGGCTTCCTCCCCCACCAGCCTTTGCGCCAGGAAAAATTCAAGGTTGCTCACGGGACAGCAGGTGTTACCTGGTGCCTTGTACAAGATTATGTGCCCCTCGCCCCCCACCATCCTGATCTGTCTTGGAGTGCGGCAACAAAATACTCAATTAACCCTCAGAAATGTGCACATGAGCCAGCTGCAGCCCTCCCTCCTTGCCTTTCTTGGCCGCCAATTCACCTCCCCTGAAGGCTCCTTCGAAAGCCAGCGTAAATCCTGCACTGAAAGGGCATGCCTCCTCTGTGGAACTACAGACGTTACCTAGGACAATCAGGACTAGCTGCCAACTTGCCAATACCAATGGGGCACCTGGTATCTGGCTTGGTCCCCTGCAAATGGGCATCGCCATAGAGCCCTCTGCACTATGAATTTTCTGGCTGCGTTCTGGTGGCCAAGCATCTTTGAAAATAAAGAAATTGCTGTCATGTAGCATTGCGTGCAAGCTACAGAGTGCCCCCAATTCCTCAGGGCTCCCAGAAATAACAGGACATATGAAGATTCGGGCCACACCCTCTACAACCAGGTCCCCAGAAAAATACAGTATGCACTGAATGCCCCTTCATAAGCACACCTCATCCTGGGTGATAGAATGTGTTACATTTGTAATACTGATTAAAATGCCCTCTTTGCTATGTTCAAACCCTTATCCTTGTAAAGTTAGATTGCATGGCGCCATCTTTTCTGACACCATGTTGTTTTGTAATGGAGATCAAGTGTCTGTCTCATAAATGCTTGTCTCTGCAGAAAGGCTGCCCTGTTCTTCCAGCTTGTACTTCTCAAGGTCGAAGCTTTGCCGTACTAATGAATTTACTATTCACTGTTGCATACCTTTACCATTGGATACACTAGTTTCCACAGCTTTACATGGTAGAGAGCGGCCTTGGAACCAATATAGCATGTTCCCTGTCCAAGTGGCACTGCCCTTTTTATGTGCCTTCTTTGTTCACCGTGGCCTGAGCTGGAAAATTTCGGTTTGGGCGGGACCCTGGAGGTGTTAGAATCATATAATTTGTGTTACCGTGTGGAGGGAGATCACACCCCTCAGCAGTCATCTCAGGAGACTTTTCAGGCTGGGCTCTGCTGCAGCTTATTATCAATAAACTGACTGGTTTTTATTCTCTACTGTCGGAATGAATCTTCATTTATTGGGACGGCATATAGGTGGTTGTAAGTGACCTGGATGACCTGAATTGGGCCACTTCCTTCATTTGGTGCCCAAACAGGGAACCCCATCGGGTGTCCCAGCTTCGCCCGTAACCGGTGTAAGGAGGACGGGGATGCGTCTGGTCAGATAGGTGGATCAGAATACCCTGCATGATGCAGCTGCCCTGCCCATCATCTCGAACGGTGCCTCGTCCAGTGGTCATCCCGGCTGGAGTCCTAATAGGCAAAACCTTTGGAGCAGGCCGTTTTGTCTGGAAGGGTCGGCAGTGGAGAATAACTTTGTTCGACCTGTGTGCATAAGGTGAGTTTGTCTTGATTTCTGGTAAATGCGGCGCTGTATTGAATAATTTTGGATGTGGTCTGGAGACCATTTAGGAGGTACATGGTGTCTGTGTGGACTTTCTGCCAGGTGACGTGGTAATTTGGTTACTCTTAAAGAAAAGACCCTGGGTTTGATTAGCATTTGAGACTCGAGAGGGGGAGTCTAATTTATTTATTTATTTACTTATTTATTTTATTCATACATTTGTAGAGCACATGATTACACCTCCGATGTCTCCCTGCACTAGTAGGTGAAAGAAAATAGCGGACAGTAGGGAAGAGCTTCATTCAGGATAGGTATACTAAACTACATCTATCATGGGAGGTCTATGGAGACAATTAACTAACTGGTGGGAAAAAGCCATGTCTTCAGCTTTCTCTAGAAGGTCGTTTCACTGGGCTCTGTTCTTATTCAACAGGAAGAGTATTCCAGTGTTTGGCTGCCAGGAATCTAAAGGAGCGACTGCCCATCCTCGCCTTTTTGATTCCGGGAATCCGTACTAACGCTCCACCTCCAGATCTCAGGTTCCTGCTAGGTGTATAGGTTGCTATAGTAGTTTGAAGGTATCATGGTCCCTTGTTTACCAGAATACGATGGCAATGGCACATTGTCTTGAACAGTATTCTCTTTTCGACTGATAGCCACTGAAGTCTGGCTAAAGCTTTAGATATGGGTGTTCTTTTTGGTAGATTCAGCACTAGGCGGGCTGCTGCGTTTTGTATTGATTGCAGTTTTATGATTCTTTTTTTAGATGCGCCTAAGTATAGAACATTGCCATAGTCAATCTGGGAGGTGACCACAGCACGTTTTTCTGGGATTACCAGGTAATAGGTCGAGGACCTTCTTCAGGATTTGTAATGTCCCAACTCATTTACCTATGACTTTCCGACTCTGACTCTCAAATGTCAGATTGGAATCAAGCCAGACTCCTAGGTTTTTGACTTCTGTCTTGGGAGTAGGAAGTTGGCCGAGAGACTCAGGCCACCATGCTGTCGACCAGATGGATGGCATTTTCGCCACTACCATTACCTCAGTTTTTCTGCTGTTCAGTTGCAGGCAATGATTTGACATCCACGATGTAACATCCTCCATGCATTGGGATAAACGGTGGGTGGTAATTCCTGGGTTTTGGGACAATGTGATGTCGTCAGCATAGGATACAATAGACACCTTATGACCTTCCAGAATGCTGGCCAGCGGACCCATATATCAATTAGACAACATGGGGCTTAATTGAACCCTGGGGCACTCTCTGGCGCAGGGGAAAGATTTTGGAAGTATGCACATCTTGTTTGACCTGGAAACCTCGCGCCAGCAGAAAGGACATTATCCATTGCAGCGCCATGCCCCTAATTGCACTTGTTTCTAGTCTTTGAAGGAGGTGGCCATGGGATACGCCTCACTGAGGTCCAGCAAGATCAGAGCAGCTGTGTGGCCTTCATCTGCTTGCTGTCTTAGGGTTTCCGTAGCCAGGAGGAGGGCTGTCTCCATAGAAAGAGCAGCTTGAAAACCTAATTGTGAGGGTTGCAATAGATTATTTCTGTCGAAATGATTGGTCAGCTGTATGTTCTGCTATTTTTGCAAAAAATTGTAGCAGTGAGATAGGGCGCTTGTTCTCAAGTACTGAGTGGTCAATATGCGGCTTTTTACTTAAAGGGTGGACCATTGCTTGTTTGGATTAATAGGGAACTTCTCCCGAATGGAAGGAGCAGGTGATTAGTTCAGATAATATGGGTAAGATACATTCCACTCCCTGTATCAACAATTCTGGGTGAGATGGGTCCTTCGGGGATCCAGATCTTATTCCATTTGCTAGGTTTATCAACTCATCTAATTCAACCTTCTTAAACTCTAAATGTTCTCCCTTAAATATCGTGGCCATAGTGCAGTATGAGGAATTGGTGCGGTCTGGTGACCAATTTTTGGGTTTCGAGTTTAATGGGTGTAAGTAGTGAATTCACTCTTTTGCACTTTTGGGAGAGGCCTTCTTTTAGCAGGTTTTGTTGTTTTAGATGCCGTTGTTGCTCTTCTGATGCTCGATTGGAAGAGAGACAACCTGCACCTCCGGAAGGTACTCCAAATTTCAATATATATGTTAAACATGGCCTTGACTCTATTATGTTTAGTACACTATGGCAGAAGTATACGAGGAACAATGCTGAGTTGCAGTGGCCTTTGACAGGTACTTTTGATGAACAAAAATGTAATTTCCTGCAGGATAAATTGTTTGCAAGGAGAAGTACGCAGTCTATGTTCAACAACCTCCAGGTATGGCAAAAGGAGGCTAAGTAGAGACGGCTGCGAGTGGAGAAGGAGGCAGGGAGAAGGACAACTCAGACAGTAACACAAAAGGCTATAGCGTACGAGAGAGAGAAGATAGAAAAGGGTATAGAATGTGCTGATCAAAAGTTTAGGCTGCAATGTGATAAGTCTCATGTTACATATGAAGAGGGAGATCCTTTTGTGGAGGATCTGTTGGATGTTCAGCCCCCTCCCCCATATGCCCCGCAAAGAGTATATACTGCATTTGCACCTGCACCTCCCGCTGCTGCCCCTGGCACCCCTGTCCCTAATCTGGCTGTTTTAGATGGAGCATCCCACACTTCCTCTTTGGCTTCAGTGGCTGAGACAGTGGGAATGGTGGGCCAACCTGCAGTGCCTGTCATCTTGGACTCCGCCCTATCTCCCTTGCATACACTTCCCCCACCGGCATTGGTGTCCCCAGCTCCTGCTACATTAGTGAGCTTGCCCCTCCCGCTTTCCTACCCACCGCCTCCGCTGTATGTGGGGACACCACTGAGAGGTGAGAGTGATGGGACCCGAGAGGCTGCTAAAGAACGGATGGGACCAGTGTTGATTCGGTCTGATGTTGGTGAAATGAAATGAAATGAAACGTACATTTGTAAAGCGCAGTTGCTGCCCTGAGGCATCCAAGCGCTGATAGATATGACGGTCTGGACGCAATTCAATTTTTCTTAGACCAAAGACCCAGACCTATTAGAGTACCAACGGACTTTATCATTCAGCTAGCGACATTGGCGTTAAAAAAGAACTATTTTAACTTCAATGGGGAATTTTTTTACCAGACAAGCGGAGTAGCCATGGGGTGTCCTTTTGCACCTGAATTGGCTGTACTATTTATGGCTTTATACGAAGAAAAATTTGTTTACCAGTCAAATCCATTCATGGAACAAATAACCAGCTGGAGTCGATATATCGACGACGTCTTTTTGACTTGGAAAGGAACTGAAGAAGACCTCAAAAAATTTCACGAGTGGCTCAACTCAAGAACGGAGGAAATTAAATTCAGTATGAGTTTCTCAAAAATCAAGATGCCGTTCCTTGATGTAGAGGTTTATCCAACAGACGGAGGCTTGGTGACCACATTATTTAAAAAACAGACAGACAGAAACAAGGCATTACATTTCAAAAGCAACCACCCGCGGAATTTAAAAGAAAATCTCCCATTTGGGCAATACTTGCGGATTAAAAGAAACTGCCATTTTAAGGATGAATATGTGTTCCACGCGACCAATCTGACAGATAATCTGGCTTTAAGAGGTTATCCCAGAAAATTATTGAGAAGAACAATGAAGAGAGTGTGGTGGATTCCTCGTGATACACTCTTAGTGAAACAAAAAAAACCAATACTCAATAGGATAGTATGCGTCTCCACATTCTGCACTAATTCCAACAGTTTTAAAAAAACCATCCTACAAAATTGGCATTTGGTTGAAAATATCGACGCATCATTGAAAGAGAAGCCACTGTTTGCCTTCAAGAAGGACCAGAGCATTGCCAACCACTTGGTGCGCGCAGCAATAAAGAAGACTGTACCAACAATTGGCATGATGCTAGGCCTACCACCGATCCAGGGTCACCATAAATGTGGATCCTGCATCTGCTGCTCTAGCACTGAAGAAGGGAGCTTGTTCCAACACAAGCAGCAATTTTGGAAACATGAAAAATTTACAAATTGTAAGTCAAGATATGTCATTTATGGCATAAAGTGCCCCTGCGATATGCTGTATATCGGCAAAACAAGCCAGGAGGTTAGATGCCGAATCACCCAGCACAAATCCCGGATAAAAAAGAAGGTCACAACTGCCCCTCTAGTGAATCACTGGACAAACCATGATCACACGCTAGAGGACCTAAAATGGACGGTGATTACTAAAATTGAGAAAGACTTCAGAGGAGGTGACATAGAAGACAAGCTATCACGTAATGAAGCCATGTTGATTGTGAAATTTAACACCGCAACCAGCGGTCTGAATGAACTTTCAGAGATTTATCGCTTGTAAATATCCCCCAATGAATAGAGTGAGAGCCTTAAACTGTGGTATATGAGATCGGCTGTGTGCCGGCCCGATGAAAGTCCACTCTTTCCCCATGACGATGAAAAACAAACATTTACCGCTTGTAAATAACCCCCAAATCCCCAATGAGCAGACAGATAGCCCAAAGAGGTTCGCTGCCTCTGCCACAGACTATGAGGTCGGCTGCGCGCCGGCTTGATTCAACTATAGCCCGTTCCCATGACGACGATAATCAAAACTACAATCCCCACAATCCCCGTAACCAGGAAGTAGGTACAACTAAGAAACACGAGATTAGTACCATCGACTGGATGTGACCGGCCCCTGCATTAGGTGCTAGAGACCGAAGAGCGTGAACCCCCGGATTAATTCACTACAAAACTATTATTCAGGTAATCCACACACGTCTTGTGTGGAAAGATATTCAAACGACGAGCCCCTTAGTGTAGCGGTTCTCCGGGGTATGGGAGCCGGTAGCGTGCATTCCATGCAGTTCAGACTATGTAGTACCTGCAGCTCGCCACTAGAGGGAGCCTGGCGGTTGCGGAACTACAATCCCCAGAAGCCCCGTAGCCGAGGAGGCGGAAGTAGGGCAACAAAAGCCTTCCGCGGTCAACGGCTCAGGGCTTGTCAATCAGGATTGTGAGAGTGTTCGGACGTAGCCTTGTTTGTTTCCTGCACTTCGGACCTAGTACTTCGTCATCCCCAAGCAGCGGGAGCTGCTACTTTGTTGTTACGTTTTCAGAAACGCGAGTCCCCGCAGGCTGTAAGACGGTTGGCCTCGCGTTGTGCTTAAGTGGCGTTTTTGAGACCCGCGCAGGAGCGCGTTGCCGTCTCCGTCACTGTGTACTTTCCTTGGGCTCCTTTTGTGTTCTTGGCGTGCCGGTACCGGTACGCACTATCCAGACTCATTGCTGATTTTGCTTTTCCTTTTTGCCTTCCTTGCTGATTTTGCCTACCAGGAAGATTCCTGTTGATTTCTGTTATATTTCTCCGACAATCTGAGAACCGCCGAGGAGGCGGGTACCAATACCCCCGGATTTCCAATGTTCGTGAGTGGCTGCAATTGAAGGGATAAGACACGCCTGTTCAACACCACAGTTAGTACTAGCCACAGTGATTCATATTGTATGACTATTTCACCTGTAGAGGGCTGGGTGTCTAATTGTCCGTTCTTGTTCTTCCTTCACCTGCAGAATTCCATCGCGGGTGCTACCAGACTGGCGAGGGAGTGGGTAGACAGCATTCTACGTCCTTTCAGAAGCCCCACGGAACATCCTTTTGTTATTTTCTCCACTTCCCTTTTCCCCGGGGGGCACAACGTACATAGCTGTGTTTTTCTTCACACTGTGTGGGGTGCGTCCTGGAGAGGAGGGGGATATTCGTCTCTTCATCGCTCCTGCTGACATCTCTCAGAGGTTAGTGGTTTCTTGCCATTGACGTCGTGACAGATTGACAAGCCCACGTACGCAATCAGCCTGAGCGATGGATACGAATACTGTGTTGTCGTCCCTGCTGGAGAGTTTGTCTACCCTCCAGCAGGAGGTCCATGCCACAAGACAGGAGAACCATGAGCTTAGAAACGAAGTAGGTTCCCTGAGAAGGGAGGTGGCTGGCATTACTCGGAAGGGGAGAAGTTACATCAGAGAGGGCACACTACAACCCCCGACACAAAACCCGGATGGGGCTTCGACGGGGGGTGGGTTCTTTGCTACACCACCCACAACTCCTTCTCTTGCTGGGTCAGTTCCTACAGTCCATGTAATCCAGAACCCCGGTATACCATTAGCACCTCCTGAGCGATTCTATGGGGACACCAAGAAGTTTGAGACTTTTCTGAATCAATGCAGACTCCATTTCCTCTGTAAACCTGCTGTTTTCATAGACGATGCCTCAAAAACCTCATTCATGATGTCTTACATGGGGGGCAACGCTGCCAGTTGGACCATTCCGTTAATGGAAAGGAACGATCCAATGCTACACAACTTCCAGGACTTCTGTGGTGAGATGAGGAAACTATTTGATAGAAAAACACAGCTATGTACGTTGTGCCCCCCGGGGAAAAGGGAAGTGGAGAAAATAACAAAAGGATGTTCCGTGGGGCTTCTGAAAGGACGTAGAATGCTGTCTACCCACTCCCTCGCCAGTCTGGTAGCACCCGCGATGGAATTCTGCAGGTGAAGGAAGAACAAGAACGGACAATTAGACACCCAGCCCTCTACAGGTGAAATAGTCATACAATATGAATCACTGTGGCTAGTACTAACTGTGGTGTTGAACAGGCGTGTCTTATCCCTTCAATTGCAGCCACTCACGAACATTGGAAATCCGGGGGTATTGGTACCCGCCTCCTCGGCGGTTCTCAGATTGTCGGAGAAATATAACAGAAATCAACAGGAATCTTCCTGGTAGGCAAAATCAGCAAGGAAGGCAAAAAGGAAAAGCAAAATCAGCAATGAGTCTGGATAGTGCGTACCGGTACCGGCACGCCAAGAACACAAAAGGAGCCCAAGGAAAGTACACAGTGACGGAGACGGCAACGCGCTCCTGCGCGGGTCTCAAAAACGCCACTTAAGCACAACGCGAGGCCAACCGTCTTACAGCCTGCGGGGACTCGCGTTTCTGAAAACGTAACAACAAAGTAGCAGCTCCCGCTGCTTGGGGATGACGAAGTACTAGGTCCGAAGTGCAGGAAACAAACAAGGCTACGTCCGAACACTCTCACAGTCCTGATTGACAAGCCCTGAGCCGTTGACCGCGGAAGGCTTTTGTTGCCCTACTTCCGCCTCCTCGGCTACGGGGCTTCTGGGGATTGTAGTTCCGCAACCGCCAGGCTCCCTCTAGTGGCGAGCTGCAGGTACTACATAGTCTGAACTGCATGGAATGCACGCTACCGGCTCCCATACCCCGGAGAACCGCTACACTTAGGCAGAGTTTTGACGCAGGTTTTTCCTCTGTTTCAGAACACTGAAACGAGAAGACAGTCCCGGGAAATATCACCCGACCGATGTACACGCTGCGATTAAGTAAGTCGCCCCTTCCCCAGCAACGGTGTTTGAGCGAGCGCACTTTCACCCGTTCCTTAACACAAAACCTCTAATCTTTTAGATTACCGCCTCCACCAACCCTGAATTTACTTGGATTTCGTCCAGAAACGCGGCAAGCATTTTGTGAGTATCTCACGTATGAGTGTGAGTATGCAAAGAGTTTAAGAGCCTCCCCTTGAACGAGAGTCTAAAAGATGGTCTATTTTTGTTTTTAGTTTCTCCAAGCAAGAGAACACCCGTGCACCTAAGAGGTAGGATTAGCCCCCCCGCCCCTCACTGAAGTGCCAGAGACGTGGTTTTTCTTCCCTTTGGTTGATTCAATCTTGTTCTCCATCCACAGGCACTTGGTCCTGACGAGATTTCCCCACAACAAGGGGTTATCGAAACGCGTAGACCCCCTCTACCCAGCATTAGGAAGATTCTATTGATTTATCCAACATTTAAAAATTGGTTATTTGTTGTTTCCAATGCTATTTTCTCCAAAATTCAGGAATTTGTAAATATTGCTGTAGAATTGTAATTAGTATTTGTGTGTCCATTAATGTTTTGTGATGTATGAGTGTTTGACTGAAAGGTTGTAGCTTGTCTCAAATGGTCTTTTTTGTATTGTAAATAATTACACTTTAATACATGATGTGGAGTTGATATATGTGTGGTTCGTATTCAAACAAAAAATTGTTCATTTATATTGTTGATGCAAAATTAATAAAAATTGTTGGATTGATTCCGGATAAATATATGTCCTGAGAGTTACTGTTTGGCTCAGTAATTCGAGCGATCAATCGTGATCCATAAGATAAGTAGCGTGGCAATAGTGGTGCTTATTTTGGTTTACAGTTGATAGATAAGTGTGGCAGCTTGTCCGAGGTATTAACTGGGGAACGATTATTCATGCACATTAAAAAGAAATGTCTTTAGTTGCTTCCGGAATGAGGACAGGTTGGGGTTGGACCTGAGCTGAAAGGGGAGGGAATTCCACAACTTGGCGGAATTATGAGAGAACATTCTGCCACCAGCTCTTGCTCTTTTTATTCTAGGAACTAAGGCCAGGAAAGCCTGGCTAGAGCGAAGGTTTTTACTGGGATGGTATTGTGAAATTAATTCTCGGCTGATTACTGGACCTTTATGCCAAAAGACCTGATGAGATATGCACATTGCCTTAGTAATGCGGAGAAGTAGATGGTGGCTGATCAAGCCTCTCAGTGGGCTAAGAATCCAATTTACAGTCCGGAAGACATGAGGAGTGTGTTGAAAGACTATGAGCCATTTGTGCAGCAGCATGCCCCTAAGCATATGTCGGCCATTTTGATCGGGTTATGGGAACAGTGTTTTAATGGTGTTGCCCCTCAAATGATTTACGACATTCGGCATAGTGTGAACACAACTGGTATGGCTCCTAATGATGTTTTAGCAATGTTACCACGTTACTTGGCTACCAAAGCATGTTGATCCAAAAGAGTCCAATTGCGGTTTCCAAGATCCCTATGAGAGAGGTACATCCCATCTATCACCCTGAGATACCGGAGTTACAAAACTGACAGAATGAGGTCATTAAACAGCGGGTGGAAGGACGTTTTCAAGAACAGTGGGTTTATACTCCTTGGAAAAGGAGTGAGGTTTTATCTCTTAAGACCAGTTGCCCTTCCCCTGAAAGAATCCGACTGCTTATTATAAAGAACTGACGGAGGCTGCGTTCTCGATGGTGATGATCATGGCTGACATTGATGTGTTTTTTTGGTTTACTAGTGCCAGTTGATATTGGGCGGCAGGTACACACACAGGATCACGTAGTAGAGTTGGGTGGCACTTCGAAAGAGGTTTGGAGGGTGACATCAGGAGAGGAAACCCGGTGACAAACCTAGAGCTGAGATACTAGCATTGCCGAGCCAGATTATCACATATATGCACTCCTTGATCCCACAGAGTCGAGTGGATTGGAGTAAGTTGACGGCCTGTCACCAGAAGAAGGGTAAAAGTGTATCTGGTTTTTTTTCACAAGGTTCGATGGGGTGTTTTGGGATTTTAGTGGACAGGATTTGCCAATGGAGGGAGGTTTTCGATTGTTTGTTAACAGGTTTGTTACGAACCTGCTTCCCGAGATCGCGTCTCGGTTCCAGGCTTCGGAAAGCACTTGGACTGCCTCATCCACACCAGTCATTTTAGGCATGGCTCAGTATTATGTGCATTGGGCGAATGAAGAGAAGGAGTGGGTGGAGAAGAAACATAAAGACTTGTAGACGAAGGTGTTGATGCAGCAGGTATCCCGGGTGGTGGTAGAGGGAGAGATATTGGTCCGGCTCTGTAGTTGCCCTGCCACGCCAGAACTCTATGCCCATGGGACCAAATCAGTGTGCCTACTGTAAAGAGGAGGGGCATTGGCGAAGTGAGTGTCTGACGCTCTTACAATATGTTGAGGTTCCGAGAGGGCGGGGCTTACGAGAGAGAGGCAAAGGGGCAGTTGGATATGGCAGGAGCCGGGGGAGAGAGGAAGAGTCAGGGCTGTCATAGCAGAACTATTTTGATGATACAAGGGGCATCAATATTACCAAGATGATTATGATTTGGATGAGGTAACAGGACTTAGCCATGGCTAGGACAGCCCGGGACAGGGTGGGGGATCAGTCCAGATCCCCGTTGACCAGCAAGGACCCTATGTCAAGTGGTGAATTCCAAGCAATGCTTGTCCAAAGACGAGCCCCTTCCAGCTGAGTTTAGTGAGGTGCTGATGACATTATGTGCTACCAGTAACACAGACGTAGGGATGTTACCGATACCTTCGGTCTCCAACAGGGTTAAGGACAATTCAGTTCTACCTTGCCTTCCCCAGTATAAGATACCACAGGCAGGGAAACAGGCACTGCTGTGGATTATACAGGACTTGTTTGCTTCTGGTGTGTTTAAGGAGACAAATGCTAATGTGTGCAATGGCCCTATTCTCCCCATTCTAAAAAGGGCATCCTCTGGCTCCCCGGATGATCACCCTGATGTTTACCATTTTGTGATTGATTTGCGTGCTGTGAACAAGATAGTCGTTCCCCAGTTCTCTGTCGTCCCTGACATCACTGCCCTCCTGACAATGATTTCCCCCACTGCTATTTATTTATCGGTCATTGACTTGAAGAATGTTTTTTTCAGTATTTCCATACATCCAGAAAGTAGGTATTTGTTTGGTTTTTCCCTGACTGGCAGAAGTTTTAGATTCTTTTGAGCTCCTCAGGGCTACACTGAAAGTCCACGAATATATAGCCAAGCCTTGAAAGACCAGTTGGACTCTCTCACTCTTCCCTTGGGTAACCTATTGCTCCAGTATGTGGATGACCTCCTTATTGCTTCTAACATGGAAGAGGGATGCAAACAGAGTACAGTTAAATTGTTGCTACATTTGGCACAACATGGACATAAAGTGACCCTTTTTAAATTTCAATATTGTCGACAGGAGGTCACCTATTTAGGTCACCTACTGTCGAAGGAGGGAAAGAGACTAACACCTGAGCATGTGGCTGTTATAACTAAGATGCCCGTCCCTAAGACGCAGTGAGATGTGTGAGTGTTTATAGGTATTACTTCATATTGCCGCCACTGGATTCTTAATTTTGCTTTACTAACAAATCCCTTGTTGCAACTAACCACTAAAGATGTGCATGTACCCCTGCCCTGGATGCACGATTGTCAGCATGCTTTAGAGCAGTTAAAGATAGCGCTTTGCTCCGCACCTGTGCTTGGCACCCCAGACTAACGGAAGCTGTTTGTGTATGTACACGAAATGGCTGGCTGTGCGGTCTCTGTCTTAACACAGGCCTTTGGAGGTAAGCAAAGGCTGTAAGCTTATTTCTCTGCTTTGCTGGACAATGTCGCCAGGGCCCTCCCGAGTTGTCTGAGAGCGGTCTCGGCAGTGGCAATTTCTATTCCACAATTGGCAGGGCTCGATACTGATCTCACAGTCATGGTTCCGCAAGCTGTGGACATACTTTTGAACAGAACGAAGACACAGCACCTTACCAGTGCACATCTGGCTGGCTAAGAGCTGACCCTGTTTGCACCACACGTCACCATAAAAAGATGTGCCACTCTGAACTCAGCCACATTCCTACTCCTCCCTTCCGAGAGTGATGAGGCGGATGTGCACAATTGCATTTGCCACACGGAGGAAGAGACGAAGGGACGGGAGACCTGACTGATGTTCTCCTATCTGAACCCTAAGGGGAGCTATATGTCGATGGATCTTGTTTCAAGTTATCAGATGGCACAACAACAGCAGCTTATGCTATAACCACCTTATGTACAGTGGTTGAGATGTCACAGGTTCCCTACCAATCAGCGCAAGCTGCAGAGCTTGTGGCCCTTTTTCATGCCTGCGAGTTGAGTGAGAGACTGGCTGTCAATATATATACTGACAGCCAGTACGCATTTGGCATTGCTCATAATTTTGGGTGACTTTGGGTGGAGAGAGGGTGCTTGACAACTCATGGCATGAAGATTCAAAATTACTCTTGTCAGCTTTGACACTCCCTAAGAGACTAGCAATAGTGAAGTGCAGTGTTCATAAGGCAATCCCTGATGATGTTGGGAGGGGGAATGCGTGTGCGGATCAGACAGCAAAGGAGACAGCTTGGACTAAAATGAAGTGGATGTTTGTGGCGGGTCCAGGTAGTGAGGTACTGGGTTTTTCGGAACCCAGTGGTGTCAGGGTACACCCTAAGACCTCGGGTGCTTTCCTGATTCAGACACAGAAACTCAGAGTCTTCTAGGTGAAGTCAAAGATTGGATTTACTGGCTGCAACCAAGTAACAGGCGTCCTAGAAGTACAACGTATGTATATTCTCAGGAGACTGCTCAATCTTACAAAGCCAGTCTTCTCTTTTTATACAAAATATTATGCTTCAGGCAAACATTCTTAGATTTACAGTAGACTATTCACATATTTTCACTACAAAGAAAAAGCAGAGTCATGATTAAGCATGAGCGCAAAATCCGCTACGCTCGCGGATTTCGTGAATTTTCGGTAAATCCGCGATCCGCGAACTCTCGCGAATTTACCGAAAATTCGCAATCCGCGAGCGGCGGATTCCGAGGCCAAAAGTTCAAGCCTTCCTGGCCTGTTGTTGTAACTAATTTACGATGGCGCCGGCAAGCTGCCAGCGCCATCGTAAAATAGTTACTAAATTAGCTTCAACAGGAAGCACTAATAGATAAAATCAAGCAGGCGCTCGTGCATCTGCTTTATTTTATCTATTCGAGCTTCCTGTTGAAGCTAATTTAGTAACTATTTTACGATGGCGCTGGCAGCTTGCCGGCGCCATCGTAAATTAGTTACAACAGGCACAAAACGGTGGCGTCTTCTTGAATAAATATGAAGGGCAGGGTTCATTCTGGCACGATGGTCCTGGCACAAAAATTAAACCTCAACTGGAAGCACTTACAGATATCAAGTAAGCATAGTTGTAGCTTAAATTCAGTGACTCATTCATAGGCCCAAAAAACAATCGTGAGCGTTGTCAAGGCAGGGCAGATGTGCCTTCTTCCCAAATATACCATCGAAAATCAGCTGTGATGCTGGACAGAGGCCTTTGCATCCTTGACTTTCACGAGCAAAATCCTCGTGCTTCTGTATCTTCATCTGCTGCTCTGATCGGTCTCTGACCTTTTATACACACAAGAGGCATGTGCACTCGCATGGAAGCCCCGTCCGTTTGGCCCCGCCCACACACTCGTGGTGTGCACCGTCTTCCCGCCATTTACCCACTATGATAGCTCACTCACGGGACCCCTGCGCCCTTCGGCGTGATTGCATAGTAACACACACCTGGTCGCTGTAGACAACTCTCTGGCACTTTAGGTAGCTGTAGTGTAGTAAAAGCACTATACATTTACCCAACGAGGTAGCAGCACTGATTATCCAGTAGAAAGTACTCCAGTTGAGTAGAGGTATGGCACAAAACGGTGGCGTCTTCTTGAATAAATATGAAGGGCAGGGTTCATTCTGGCACGATGGTCCTGGCATGGAAGCCCCGCCCCAAATCCGCCGATGCACAAATCCGCCGATCCGCGGATTTTGCGGATCCACGATCCGTGAATACGCCATTCCGTGAATCGTGGATCCGCAAAATCCGCCCATGCTTAGTCATGATGACAAACCCACATTTCAGTTCGTCCAGCCCACAACAAATTACCCGGCAAGGCCCAACATTTTCATCGGATATCGGTGGACCCCCAATAAAAACGGGCACCTCCTCCTCGTAAAGCAAGACATATGTAAAGAAACAGGGACAGGTGTGAGCAAGATTAGGCAGGGTGTGTGTGCGATGAAAAGGTTTATGACATGTTGTGCCTTGATGCTATCTCGCTCGGCCACTGGGAAAGGAACTGGCCGGGCAGGTTCGGCCTGGGGCAATGGTTCCAGCTTGCCCAGGTCGCAGAGAAGTCAACTAAGGTGTACGTGTCCTTTAGAATCGTGTTTGGCCTTAATCATTAGCCTATGTGAGGGCAACTCACAAAATGGCTGCCGTACACAAAATGGAACCCAAGGGTTCAGAACGAAAACTACGATTTCGAGGAGAAATCGTCACTCGAATAAGACGAAAATGCTTGTGCATAGTGTACTAGCCATTTTCGGTCTTTTGATACCAAAATTGTCATACTACGACAAAGTTTATTACACGAGTCCAGAATTTTCAGAACCACAGTAGGTGGGTGCCTGGGAATCCGGATGTTTGAGGATACCCTATAAAATGTGAAGGAGATCCAAAGTGAGGCAACAATTGAGGAGTTAGCAATATGGCAGGAGAGCATGGCTAGTCTGGACAAGGATGGGTGTTGGACGGGCAAATCTGTGATTCAGAGATGGATGCTACTAGATGCATACGTCCTCCCTGTGATCACTATGGCCGATGGGCGCGAAAGAAAGTTGCCGTATGGCAAGATGACAATATCCCCAAGGTTGCAGCTCACCTAGTAAAAACTACTCCTGTTGGCAGTTTTGCACTTCCCCTCCTCCCCTTTCGAGGCTCTCCAAATGGATTAAATCGAGATGGAACGGGTCAATAACTTGAAATATGTATTGGTTGTTGTCTGTGGGTTCAGTAAATGGGTTGAGGCTTACCCTACTAAAGAGAATACCGCCATGGCGACGGCGAAGGTACTCTTGAAAGAGTTTTTCCCGCGTTTTGGGATGCCCCGCTTGATCAGGGGCCTGATGTAGGTAAATCTATTTTACCGACTCATAAATACCGAATTTTACCGATTCGGAATTTATGAATCTGTAAAATAGAAGTACTGAGATGTAGGTAAATCCAGATGTGCATTTACCGAATCGGTAATAGTCGGTATTTACCTATTCGGTAAATACCGACCGGTAATGCCCATTCATTCCTATGGGCTCTGAAGCCCATAGGAATGAATGGGCATTACCGATTCGGTATTTACCGAATCGGTAAATAGCGAATTTCACAAGGGTGCAGGGGGTGTCACTTTGACACCCTCTAGCACCCCCAAAACAGGTTTGGGTGCCATGTGGCAGGCATACATGCCCTAAGGGCCGGTCTGCCTGTCATATGGCACAGGTGTGCATGCACACATGTGCATGCACACCGGAATCGGTATTTTACCATCAAATTGAATTTGATGGTAAAATACCGATTCGGTAAGGCTTGTGGGACTCAGAAGAGTCCCACCTACATATCAAATTTACCGAATCGGTAAAAATACCGATTCGGTATTTTACAGAATCGGTAAATTTACCGATCGGTAAATTTACCGATTCTGTAAAAATATGCCCCCTACATCTCAAATTCCATTTACCGGTCGGTAATGGCCGAATTCGGCCGTTACCGACCGGTAAAAGCCTACCTACATCTGGCCCCTAGAGTGATAACGTCAGCCACTTTAATGCCAAGGATATACAGTTGGTGTGTGATAGGTTGCACATTAGGAAGACGTTCCCTGCAGCGAACCACCACCAGTCAGCAGGTTTAGTTGAGTAGTACAATGGTACTCTCAAGTTAAAAATGGCTAAGATCAGAGAGAGCACAGGATTGAAGTGGCCCAATGATTTGCACTTAGCATTCATGTCTGCGAGAGTCACACCCGACTATAGAACAGGATTGTCACCTTACGAAGTAGTTTTCGGCTGCCTGGCGAATGTCAGGGTGACCCGCAACCGCGTATGTTTTCAGAGATAGAACACCCCCAACTGATAAATTACCTTTATGATTCAACCAGAAATCTGCGTTCTTTTCACCATCAGATTGCTGAGACACTGCAGCAGCATCCAGAGGCTCCTGGTCACGACATTCGGCCAGGAGATTGGGTGCTGGTCAAGAGCTTTCAGAGGAGCAGCTTGGAGCTACACTGAAAGGAACCCCTTCAGGTCCTCCTAGTCACTAGGACTGCAGTGAAAGTCGACGGTCGGAAAAACTGGATACATAGCACCCATTGTAAGTGGGTTCCCCTTCCGCTGCCCTATGATCAGTGGGTCACGGACGGGATTGGGGACTGTGAAGGAGAGCAAGTGCCACAGTTCATTCCCTTTTCGGATGCCCAGCTCATGTGGGCATCGTAAGAGGAAGAGAGTTATGCAGTGCTGACTGAAGCGGTGCCACCTGAAATTAAGGCCATCCAGGAGCCCAGCCTGTTGGCCCACCTTTGATTTAGACACTTCCAGGATAAACCCAGTCTGCTATTCCACCTGAGTCTGCCCCTTTGCCTTTTGATACCCTTGAGCCTGACCCCTTGTTTTCCGACCCTACTGTGCCTGGAGTGTTGAGATACAATTTGCGTCCTCGTAAATGGAACAGTGTACCAGAGGGTCAGTCAGGTTAGTAGGGATGCACTGCAGTGCTGAAGAACAGGGTGCGTGTACCATGGTTGTGGTACCAACGATAGCTTAGGGACAGAGTAATTGGTGCGGTACTTGAACGGTCACCGAACAGGGAAAGTGGACAGTGTTTCCAAGGAGAAGGTGTTCTTCACTGCAACATGGGATCTGGATCCAAGCTGGATGAACAGCTCCACCGCTGTTGCTCAAAAGTGCCAACTATTAATGAACAATATACTGCCTTGGTTTCCTTTTATTGTTTTTTATTTTCATTCCAGCTTGGATCCAAGTGTAAGACTCTTCTGTTGTTTTTGTGTGAATGTAGAAAAATACATGTATCCCTTCGGGTGCCCTATTCAGGAGGAGGAGTAGCTTTTCGCAGCTCCATGCCCCGAGCAAAATGGGCACGTTTTATTCCACTTGGTCTGTTAAAAGAAAGGTTGTGTTCGTACTGATTATCTTGATCTCTTTGATACTGGTACTTGGGGAGAAATATCCTGCACATGCTTTGATGAGCACTTGTCAAGAACCCTTCAGTCTTTGCAGAAGCAGATCAGCCGCAGTTCCCAATGCCCGCCCACTGGTACAGTCGCTATTCAAAGCAATGTCACCAGCAGGGGGGAAAGGGGAGTTGGATTAAAGAAGAGACACTCCGTCAACAGCTGCCACCCTCACTGTGTTGTAGGATACTTCTGTGCTTGTTCCTCACCTTGCAGTGGGTACCTAATGCACAGAGGGAAAGATCATGTTCATACTGCTACAATGAGAATTTCCTACACATGTACTTAAATAAGAATTTCTTCCTAACAGCTGTCTACAGAGAATTTGCCCCTCTTCTGTAGTTTGTGGTGATTGTGACGTGATGAGAAGCTGTGATAGCTGTAAAAATAAGTAACAATGTAAACAAGAGGCTCTAACCGTCTTTTCCTATGAAGGGTGTATAATGTTAACCCAATACCTGCAATCTTCTCAAACACTGTCGAAATTACTTCCTTGCGAACTGCAATCCTTGAAATTAACTTTGATAATTGTTCCTTTCTTGCTCTAGACAGTCTTGTCTATTGCTGCAGACCTTGCCAGTTTATTTACATTCTTATATACATCCGCTTGTGAAGCGCGCAAAAAGGTACAGGGAAGGAGAAAGACGGAAGGGAAGGAATAGGAAAAGCGCCAGAGGGAGGTATAAGTTGCTGAGTTCAGGAAGGCTTTGATAACCGTTCAAGGATAACCTTACAGTAACGAGGTCCGAGCTCTGCTCACTTTCTGTCTCGTAGTCTGGAAGATGCTTGATGAAAAAACTCCAGCAGCTACTCTTTAACACCTGTCTCCAGCGTTTCACTCGACAGCGCGGAATTGTTCTGACCTCCAATGTTCTATGGGCTAAGAAACTTTCTACAAGAAAATACTCTCGCCTCCCCTAAGAGAATAATTCTGAAAAGAGGCAGGAAAACTAATAAGCAAGGCGGAAGATTAATTTCGCGACCACTCTGAACCTTAAACAATCTTCAGGTTTCAATTAAATAGGGAGATACCGGGAAACGTTCCTCACTGATGAAAATCTCAGTTGAAGTGCGCAGTTTGGAAACCGCGCGTTCCACTCAAAGACTAGACTATGCTTGCCGCTGTAATGGTAATAAAACGACGGCCATCTTAGGGTGTGTACTAAGTATGCTACTACAGTATACCAATGATTGATTAGTCTAGGTTTGACGATCATTCGACTCTTTTTCCCTAATGTGTGTGTCACAAAGTGTACAATGAAGGCGATGGTGTGTTTCCTGACAGTACCCCCTCTCAAAGACCGATTTATCGGTCTTGGTTTAGTCGGATGTTGCAAATGAATTTTTTGAGTAATTGCGGAGCATGAATGTTCCCATGACCTCTCTTCAGGACCATAACCCTTCCAATCAATCAAATAACGAAGCTTTCCTTTACGGAATCGGGAATCTAAAATTTCCTTCACTTCAAATTCAGGGTGTCCTTGAATTTCTAAGGGTTCTGGGGGCCTATCCAACCGAAGGTGTGATGCAGTCTTTTTTAGTAGTGAAAGATGAAAAACAGGATGAGCATCTAACTTCGCAGGTAATTTCAGCTTTACAGTGACTGGTCCCATCACTTTTTCAATAACATAGGGGCCTACAAAACGAGGTTGGAACTTTCTGTTTCCTTTCAAATGTAAATTGCGAAAAGACAACCAAACCCGATCTCCCACCCGATACTAAGGTGCTGATTTACGGTGCCTGTCAGCAAATTTCTTGTAATTCAACTTTGCCTTAGTCAAATTATTTTTAGCAGTTTTATGAAGAGATACTAAATCTCTCATTAGGTTCCCCACAGCCGGAACTTCCAAATCCTCTTGAGTTTGAAAAGGGTTAGGATGCCGACCATAATTTAAATAGAATGGAGAGTATCCCGTGGAGGCACTCTTCGCATTATTACATGCAAATTCTGCCATCCATAACATTTCTGACCAATCTCCACCCCGATCCATGAGGAACAGAGAAAGATATTGCTCCAATTCTTGGTTAATTCGTTCTGTCTGACCATCAGTCTCAGGATGGTAACTGGTGGAAAATCTAGTCTCCACTCCAAGACTCCGCAAGAACGCCTTCCAAAAATGGGAGACAAACTGAGAGCCCCAGTCTGATATTACAATCTTGGGAACTCTGTGAATCTTTACAACATGTTTGCTAAATTGTCTTGCTAATTCTTTTGCTGTGGGCAATCCAGCTAATGGAAAGAAATGGCTCATCTTAGTGAATGTGTCTACTACTACCAAAATGGTATTAAACCCCTTACTAACAGGCAGATCCACAATGAGATCCATAGAGATAGTATGCCACGGGTGAGCTGGCTTGGGGAGGGGTTGTAACATTCCCTGAGGTGCCTGCCTAGTTGGTTTACTTCGAGCACATAATTCACATGTTTGGACATATTGTTTGACATGAGAGGACAACCCAGGCCACCAAAAATAACGCTGCACCAAATCCAAAGTTTTAGTGATTCCTTTATGTCCTGCTAGGGGTACATCATGACAAATTCAAAGGGCTTCTTGTTGTAGAATCTTAGTGGGAAGATACAATGCTTCTTTATAATAAGGCAATTGCTCATGAATTCTCCTTTCTTCTCCTTTAGTAACCCATTCACGAATCTCTTCCATGGTAAGACTTTTCCGTAATTCTTCTTGAAAGCGATCCACAGAGATGGTACAAATGATCTTAGATTCCGGGATTATGGGTGAGGTACTGAAATTCTGAACCCGTTCCATAAAAGTCGTCATATCATGACGATTTCGGTATCAGCAGACCGAGAATGACGAGTATACTATATACGAGTGTTTTCGTCATATTCGAGTGACGAGATCACCATGAAATCAGAGATTCCGTTCTGAACCCTCGGGTTCCATTTTGTGTACGGCAGCCATTTTAGTGGTTGCCCTCACATAGGCCGATGACTAAGGCCAAACGAGTCTTTTGGGACACGTACACCTTTAGCTGACTTCTGTGTGACCTGGGCAAGCTGACTCCATTGCCCGAAAACAGACCTGTTCGTCCAGTTCCTTTCCCAGTGGCCGATCGAGATTAGGGATCAAGGCACCGCATGCCATAAAACCCTTCATTGCACACAACTATGTCTAATCTTACTCACACCTGTCTCTGTTCCCTTCTTTATGGCCTGCTTTATGATGAGGAGGTGCCCGGTTTCATTAGGGGTCCGTCCGATTATCTGATGAAAAGTGTTGGGCCTTGCCGGGTAATTGATTTTGGGCTGGACAAACTGAAAATGGGCTTGTCATCATGAATCTGCTTTTTCTTTGTCGAAGAAAAATGTGAATGAGCAACTGTAAAATAAGGAATGTTTGCCTGAAGCATAATATTTTGTATAAAAAGGGATGGCTGGCTGTGTAAGATTGAGCAGTCTCCTGAGAACATACACCGTGTTGTACTTCTAGGATACCTGTTACTGGCTGCAGCCAATAAATTTGATCTTTGACGTCACCCAGAAGTTTCTGTGTTTCTGTAGTCTGAGACAGGAGAATCCGAAGTCTTCGGGTGCATCCCCTGGCACCGCTGGGTTCTAAATAACCCGGTACTTCATTTGGCGCCCAACATAGGGGGATTTCAGCGGTACCGGTCCAAGCCAGAGGTTCGTGAGGAGCTTCGTGTGAAAATTCTGGAGGAAGGCCAACCACTTCATCGACCCCTGTATGTCGACGTGGTCCGAAAGTCTTTGCTGCGAGGTTCCCCGCTTTCCGACGGCTACGAAGGACTGCTACCCTGACTATTGCCCTGTCTTGGACCCTTTGATGATTTGTAGAGCGAGACGATAGACGAGTCTTCTGGTGACGTCATCGATACCTCAGTTAAGTATGAGTGGAGCGTCTCCCAGTCCTTAGTTTTTGGGTATCCCCTTGGGATCTTTGATTTGGAACTTGCAAGTACCAAAGCCGAGGGACTCGTGTATTCACGAGACTATCGTTTTTGATATTCCCTTGAAGTTTGAAGCTAGACTAGAGAGCGAAGATGCCTGGTCTTAGCAGACTTGGAAATTTGTTTTGTTGTGGTCGAAATAGGGATTCCCGATTGGAGGACTCGTGTCCGGTTCCTCCAATTGGAACTCCAACCTATGAACTGTATGTGAAGCTAAGCGTGGGCCCCATCGCATATAACGAAGTATGGATTCGTTACACGAAAAAGGACGGTGTCCTAAAGTGGCCCCAATATGGTAGCTACGACACCGAGATTTTAGATAATCTAGAAGTAAGACTCTTCAAGAAGAAAGCCCGGCCGGCGTCGTTTGACTCTTTCCGCCTATGGCGAAAGGAAGTCAAACAGAAAGAAATTAAATTAGCAAAGAAAAATAAAAGAGAAAGGGGTATCTCGATAATGCAAGCTGCTATACAGTTTAAAGATAACGAAGATGAACAAGCGAGTGAGCAGTTGCACAGGCCACGTAAAATGGCAATTGATAAATGCTATCCAGTTCTGCCGCTTCTTCAGCAAGATGCAGCGAAGGAACTCGAGAAAGATCCTTTAATGTCACATTTATTGAGTTCGCCACCCCCTTATGCGCAGAGTGCTACAGCACCTCCGCAACCCTTAGTAGTGCAACCTCTGGTTGTTGTGCCTCAAATTCTTCCACAGCCGCCAACTGCTCTTCAGTTGGCTCCTACTGCTATGGCGCAGCCTCCTCATGGGCCGCCAACTTTGCTACCTGCTCCGCCTTCACTTCCTACGACTTTGCCTACTGTATCGACTACCATTCCCGATATTCCTTCTGATACTGCCTCTGCGTCTGCTTTGCCTCACTCTGTTTTTCCTCCTGTTCTTTTATCAACTTCTCCTTCTGTTCGACAGAGAATGACTGATACTGTTGCTAGTCTTCTATCTCCTTTCTTTGGGGCAGCGAGTATGACCCCTGTCTCAACGCGCACACAGTTGCATAGTCAAATACCAGACTCTAGAGAGCGGGAAATATTGGATCATTTGGCACATAAATGGGTTACAGACCCCACAAGATATGAGTTAGAGTCTGTTATGGATGTCTTCCGCCAATGGGAAGCCCCGAAGCAGAGATATGTTTTTGAGAAAATGTGTGCTTTCCTTTGTGAGGATTTGGAGGATAATGATTCGGAGCCCAACCTACCTGAGCTGTGTCGTGTACGGTTCGAGTTTGCAAAAGGCACGATTGTGGGTTCCGATGTTGAGAAAGCAGTTGCGACATTATTGTCGTTTAGGAGTGAGGGTATTTCTCGGTCGTTGTTTGAGCCTGATCCCTCTGTCAGGAGGAAAGTGCGACAATATCCAATGAGAGAAGTCCCTCCGGTGTGGAAAGAATCAGTTCAGGCTGATGCTGGTCTTAACATTGATGCCGTACCGGCTCACTTTCAGCGTGTTTGGGTACATGTTCCATGGAAACGTGCTGAAGTTTTGGCCCTTAAGCAGACTTTACCTGACCCTCGTAAAAATCCTGCAGGGTACTATAACGAGTTATCACAGACTGCAGACTCATGTATTATGAATCTAGCTGATATAGACATGTTGTTTGGAAATGTTGTTCCGCAGCCTTTGTGGGGATTGATTCGTCATACGGATCATGCGCAGGAGTTAGGGGACACATGGGCTAATATTGGAGCGACAAATGACAGGCAAGTAGGCGGTGCTAAACCTGAGCCTTTAGTAGCAGAACTCCCTGGTAAGATCGTACTTGCATGAAGACTTTAATGCCTGCGATGCGAGTAAATTGGGATAAATTGTCTGTGTGTAAGCAGAAGAAAGATGAAACAGTGTCTGATTTCTTCACTCGGTCTGAAGAGACGTTTATCGACCACAGTGGTCAAGATATGAGTACGGAAGGTGGTCAACGGTTGTTCGTTGACAAATTTGTGCACAATTTGCTTCCCGAGTTTTGTAAGAAATTGAAAGATTCAGAGAGTTCTTGGGCCGTTTCCTCTTCAGCACAGATATTGGCTACTGCACAATACTACGAAAATAGGGATACGGATGAGAAGGACAGAGCAGACAAGAAAACTAAAGAGTTAAAGACGAAGGTTCTTTTACAGCAAGCGTATCCGCCCCGTAGTAACCAGCGTGACTATCAGCAACCTCAGCAGTTTCAGCACAATTCGCAAAGGTTTGAGCATTCTCAACAACGTTTTCCTGTAGGCCCTAATCAATGTGCATATTGCAAAGAAGAGGGTCATTTTAAAAGTAGCTGCCCTGTGTTGTTACAGCGCATGAATGGTGTTTCTAGCGCAAGAGGTCGGGGCGTTCCACAAACTCTTAGAGGTAGAGGACGTGGAGGTTTCCCCCAGAACGCGCGTCCATTTCCTCCTCAAAATTCAATGAATAGTTTTGATCAGCAGAATAACGCGTCTGGTAGGACGACTCAGTACTATGCTGATGACTACTATGCAGAAGGTGAGAATATGGAAGGTGATGATTGCTAGGACAGCCATAGACAAAGAGAGGGAGTTGTTTCAGTTCCAGTAGATCAGAGTGGACCGTATGTTGAGGTGATTACATCAGGAGTGTCAGAGCCTTTTCTGTTGGATACTGGTGCTACGAAGAGTTCTATTATGCACTCTAAACTCCCTGGCGCACCTTTGTCTGGCGAGACGAATGTTTCAGTAGGTTTTTCTGGCGCCCCGGTTAGGAACCCGATTTCTAGTCCTATGTCTATTTCTGTTGGACCTTGTGAATTCGTAGCACCCCTTATTCTGACGACAGGTTGTGGTGAGAACTTGTTAGGATTGGATCTGTTGAAAAGATTGTATGCGACATTGTATTGTTCTCCTTCGGGAGTACAACTCACATTGGGCAAGAAAGTGGTCTCCCCGATGTATTTGTCGAAGGATAAACTTCCGACAGAATTGTCTTCTCTTGCTGATATTCTGTGGGCTACTGGTCCTAATGACGTGGGTCTTTTGGAAATACCGCCATATGTTGTGACGTTGAAAGCGAATGTTAAAATGCCGCGCATTCCCCAATATAAGATCTCTAATGAAGGTGAAAAGGCGTTGCTAGCGATCATTTATGATTTGATCGAAAAGGATGTGATTGAAGAAACAAGAGGTAACGTTTGCAATAGCCCTGTTTTGCCTGTCTTAAAACGCACTGACTCTTCTCATCCACCCGTTTACAGGTTTGTGATCGATCTTAGAGAGGTGAATAAAATCGTTGTACCACAATTTCCTGTTGTTCCTGATATCACTGCCTTACTGACCATGATTCCAGCTTCAGGCACTTGGTTTTCGGTGATTGATTTGAAGAATGCTTTCTTCAGCATCCCGATTGCCGAGGAGAGTAGGGATATTTTCGGCTTCTCTTTAGGAGGTCAAAGCTTCCGGTTCAAGTGCGCTCCTCAAGGCTATTGTGAGAGTCCGTCAATCTATAGTCAGGCTTTGAAAACACAACTTGATACGATTGTTTTACCTAATGGTGCTGCTCTTATTCAGTAAGTCGACGATTTGTTAATCGCTGCAGATACTGAGGAGATTTGTAAAGAAGCGACCTTGGCGTTGTTACGTCATTTGTCTAATTTGCATCATAAAGTGTCTCTCTCGAAATTACAGTATTGTCGACAAGAAGTGACCTACTTAGGTCATTTCTTATCGAAGGAGGGAAGAAGATTGACCCCAGAAAGAATTCAGGCAATTGCAAAGATGAGTGTGCCAGTTACACAGAGAGAAGTGCGTGCTTTCTTGGGTATCACGTCATATTGCAGACAATGGATACCAAACTTTTCTCTGCTGGCCAAACCTTTGGTGGCAATAACTTGTAAAGATACACCAAACCCCCTCCCGTGGTCTGATGATTGTCAGAAAAGTTTTTCGGAATTACGCGATGCATTGTGTTCGGCTCCTGTGTTGGGTACCCCTGACTACAGTAAGCCCTTTACACTGTACGTCCATGAAAAAGAAGGATGTGCGTTGTCAGTGTTGACACAGTCTTTTGGGGACAAACAGCGTCCATGTGCGTATTTCTCGTCGACTTTGGATCCGGTAGCTAGAGCGTTGCCGAGTTGTTTGAGAGCCACTGCAGCAGCAGCTGTTTCTATTTGGCAGTCTGCTAGTTTGGTAATGAATAATACATTGATTGTAATGGTTCCACATGCAGTGGACACTTTGCTAAACAGGACCAAGACACAGCACTTAACTAGTGCTCGATTGTCAGGTTTTGAGTTGACACTTTTAGCGAGTCATGTGCACATAAAAAGATGCAACACGTTGAATCCAGCTATGTTGTTGCCGATTGTAGCGGAGACAGATGTTCCTGAACAGCATGATTGCCTTCTTAGGAGAGAAGAAGAAACGAAAGGGAGAGTAGATCTTAGGGACACTTTTCTTGTGAAGTGTGATGGTACCTTATGGGTGGCTGGTTCGTGCTTCAAGCTTCCGAATGGTGATACGACTGCGGCATATGCTGTTACGACTTTGCATACGATTGTTGAAGCTGCACGTATCCCACATAATTCAGCTCAAGCAGCAGAATTGATTGCACTTACGAGAGCGTGTGTATTATCAAAAGGAATGAAAGTGACCATATATACTGACAGCCAGTATGCGTTTGGTGTGGCCCATAGTTTTGGACGATTGTGGAAAGAGCGTGGGTTTCTGACTTCACATGGAACCAAGATGCAGCATGGTCAGTTGGTGAATGAGCTTCTTGAGTCACTTACTTTGCTGTTGCAAGTCGCAATTGTGAAATGCAGTGCACATAAGAAGGTTACCAATGATGTTGGTCGTGGTAATGCGTTCGCTGATGAAGTTGCAAAAGAAACAGCAAGAGATGTGATGGGTTGAATGTATGTTGCGAGCCCTGCACGATGGATTGGTGACGTTGGAATATGTGAAGATACGATAGAGAGTGTGAAGTCTATTCAAGCTGAAGCTACAGAGAAAGAATTGAGTGTGTGGAGAGAGAGTACGGGTAAATTGGATGCGAATGGTTGTTGGGTTGAGTTGTCAGAGCATCAGCGATGGTTGTTACCCGATGCGTACGTACTTGCAGTGGTTACGATGGTGCATGGAATGGCTCACATCAGTGTGAAAGGGATCTGTAAGTTGTTGGCTCCAGTATGGCAAAATGCTGGAATTCCTAAGTGTGCAGAGAATGTAGTTAAAAATTGTATGGTTTGTCTGAAATACAATCCTCGTAGGGGAACTCCAACTCCAGCTGGTCATTTTGCGCCTCCAACGTATCCGTTCGAGGTTTTGCAGCTAGATTTCATCCACATGGAGAGGTGCAACAACTTGAAATACGTACTCGTTGTTGTTTGTGCCTTTTCAAGATGGGTAGAAGCATATCCCCTAAAAGATAATACTGCCTTGTCCACAGCTAAAGCCCTAGTCAAAGAATTTTTCCCTAGGTTTGGTTTGCCGAGAATGGTTTGGAGTGATAATGGGAGAGAATTTGTGGGTCGAGTGATGAAGAGAGTGTGTAAAGGGCTAGGAATCCGCCAGAAGTTCCATGCTGCAAATCACCCCCAATCAGCTGGTCTAGTGGAGTGCTATAATGGTACCCTCAAATTAAAGTTGGCCAAGATACAAGCGAGCTCTTAAACAGCCTGATGCTCTGCCATTAGCACTTTTATCAACTAGGATGACTGTGCATTCACGAGTGGGACATACAGCCTGATTCATGTAGTCAATAGCGCTCGCAAAAGGGCCAGATTCTGAGAATCTGGCCCTTTGCGAGTGCGATTTTTGCATTTGGTATTCATGATCCCAAATGCAAAAATCGCTATTTAAGAATTAGCAAATATGCGAGGAATAGCATTTAAGGAATCTCTATTAGAGATTCCTCAAATGCTATTCATGACACATCAAGAAATTGCGATTTAGCACTTTTGGGGCCGCTATTTACCGAGAGGTCAGACCTCTCGGTAAATAGCAAAAACTCAGAGAAATGCTTTTAAAAGCATTTTTCTAAGTTGCATGTTGCACACACACATGTCCTTTGGACATGTGTGTGCGCAACACCTGTTCAAATGTGCTTTTTGGGGTGCTACAGGGTGTCCTTTGGACACCCCTGGCACCCTTAAAATCGCTATCTTATTTGCGAGTAGCAAATTGCTACTCGCAATTAAGGGATACTCCCCATTCATTCCTATGGGCCTCTTGGCCCATAGGAATGAATGGGGAGTTTTTGCGAGTAGCAAATTGCTACTCGCAAATAAAGAACATGTAGGAATCGCTATTTAATTAGCAATTCCTACATGAATGCCGTTTTGCGTGTCCTCAATAGCGAGTCGCTATGATTCGCTATTAGGGCCACGCAAAACGGCCTGTACATGAATCAGGCTGTTAGTCCCTATGAAATCATCTTTGGTCGCCCGGCAAACATATGGGGAGTGCCGAGGCCGACGAAATTCTGTGAGATTGAACACCCTGTACTGCTTGATTACTTGCATAATTTGACGGCTAAATTGCGTGTTTTACACCAACAGGTTCACAATACTTTGCCTCAGGCTTCTGAAGATACAGGACATGCCATCGATCCTGGTTCGTGGGTGTAGTTCAGAAACTTCCAGCGGACAAAGAACGATCAGCCCCGCTGGATCGGCCCCTACTTGGTGCTTTTGTCCACGAGATCTGCAGTGCGAGTGCAAGGAAAAAAGAACTGGATCCACGGCATACACTGAAAGAGGGTCCCTTTGCTTCTGCCGTACGACCGGTGGGTCCAGGAGGGTATTGCAGATTCTGAAACTAAGACTGTGCCTCGTTTTCTGCCTTTCAGCGATGCACGTTTAATGGGGACAAATTCTGAGCGTGAAAGCGACGATCTTCTGCAAGAAGCCGTGCCATCTTCAGTTCGATGGACACTACTGAGCCCGACCTGTTGTTTCATGATGAGACATTACCAGGGAAAGGCCGTTATAATCTGAGGCCGAGAACTATGGACAAATAAACAAATTCTTTTTCTTTGCTATTTTTGAAAAGTGCAGCTCTCTCATCTGAGAAACTATTTTGATTTTTGTTTTTCGAACCACCATCCGGGTTCAGCTGTAGGGTCGCGGGCGACAAGTCTTTGGAGTGCAAGCCGAAGACACAAGGTCGCCGGTTCTGGTTGGTTCTTGGGCGTTTCCCTTGGACTGATAGGCGCATTCCTTAGCACGGAACACCCTACCTCCGCGAGCAGCAACGTTAGACTATGGAGTTTTTCGAGATGGAGAGACCTGCCAAAGACATGAACTTTAAGGCCAAAATGTGTATAATGATGACCAGAAAACGTTTTTTGATATTATGCATTTCCATGATGCTTAGTGTTATGATGTTTTTAATAGGATATGTTTTATTCTCTTTTCGAGTGACATTTGCACCCACTACACAGCCCATACCTCCTTCTACTGTTTCCTCACATTCTTTTCACCCTCTACCTGAACATGAGTCCGTTAGAAGATTAGAGATCGTCAATAACTCCTTCGTTCAGCTTTTGCACCAACACCAATTAGTAGCGAACACGACTAACTGTTGGGTGTGTGGTCTTATGCCTCATACTACTGATAAAGGTATCCCTTATCTGGTCCTGCCATTCAGCCATAATGGTTCTGTGTGGGCATACAGAACGATGTTCATCTATGCTCGTGAAGTCCACCCCCTACGTTCTGTAAAAGATAATCCAAAGAATAGTGCTCTAGTTAAGGGTATCGTAGATATGATTGGAGGAGTTACTTTCTATGAGACTACCCCGAGAGATGAGACACTAGCATATATTGGATGGAACGTAACCGGATATGGAGTTAGTCTGAGTGAGAACCAGCGAGCAAAAAGATCCTCCCCGATTTGGGTTGTACCCCATCAGGGTCATCTATGTCTGCAAGGTAATGGCAAAAATCCCAGAGCTCAGCTAGGGAAGAGTATCTGCAATGAGACGTATGTCTTTGCGTCCCAGACTTCCCCTTCATTCCTAGCAGCTAAAGGTACTTATTTCATCTGCTACGATAGAGCATACACATGGTTGCCCCCTGACTTCTCGGGCACATGTTTTGTTTCGTTCCTGTTGCCTCCCATCTACACAGCTGCGGCAGATTACCACAAGACAAGAGTAGTTAGAGGTGTCTTCAGTAAGGAAGATACTGCTGGACAAGAATTGGGAGATTTCTTGAAGGGTTTTCTGCCGTTTTGGGGACCTATGGTTAACAGCAGGAACATAAGGCAATTGACGAGGGTGGTTGAGTCCACCGTAGTTGAAACTGCCAGTGCCCTTAGTAACTTGACTGCTGAGCTCCAGTCGGATCGTCTCACTAGATGCCATACTTGCAGACCGAGGTGGGGTATGTAAAGTGATCCAATCAAGTTGCTGTGTTTTCATTCCAGATAATGCTCCAACAGTGTACCAGACCATTTCCAAACTGCATAAGATTTCCGAATCTATTCATGTGGATAAAGAAGATTGGTCTTTGATGGGGTGGTTCTGGGGACTGATATCCGCCTGGGGATGGAAGATTCTGATGGTCATTGGGATGATCTTAGCCATTCTTTTCCTGATCTGTCTGTGCGTACAGTGTGTTCTTGCTATATGTGGCCTCTGTGCTACATCGTGTGTAAGGAAACCTGTATCGAGAGACGAGCTAAGTAATAGGATGAAGCTACAGCAACATCTCAATGATTTTATGAATATAGACCTGGACTCAGATTAGCGTGAGTATAGGTTATTGCCTATGTAAGGGCAAAAGGAGGGTCTGAGGTACTGAAATTCTGAACCCGTTCCATAAAAGTCGTCATATCATGACGATTTCGGTATCAGCAGACCAGTGAATGACGAGTATTCTATATACGAGTGTTTTCGTCATATTCGAGTGACGAGATCACCATGAAATCAGAGATTCCGTTCTGAACCCTCGGGTTCCATTTTGTGTACGGCAGCCATTTTAGTGGTTGCCCTCACATAGGCCGATGACTAAGGCCAAACGAGTCTTTTGGGACACGTACACCTTTAGCTGACTTCTGTGTGACCTCGGCAAGCTGACTCCATTACCCGAAGCCAGACCTGTTCGGCCAGTTCCTTTCCCAGTGGCCGATCGAGATTAGGGATCAAGGCACCGCATGCCATAAAACCCTTCATTGCACACAACTATGTCTAATCTTACTCACACCTGTCTCTGTTCCCTTCTTTATGGCCTGCTTTACGATGAGGAGGTGCCCGGTTTTATTAGGGGTCCGTCCGATTATCTGATGAAAAATGTTGGGCCTTGCCGGGTAATTGATTTTGGGCTGGACAAACTGAAAATGGGCTTGTCATCATGAATCTGCTTTTTCTTTGTCGAAGAAAAATGTGAATGAGCAACTCTAAAATAAGGAATGTTTGCCTGAAGCATAATATTTTGTATAAAAAGGGATGGCTGGCTGTGTAAGATTGAGCAGTCTCCTGAGAACATACACCGTGTTGTACTTCTAGGATACCTGTTACTGGCTGCAGCCAATAAATTTGATCTTTGACGTCACCCAGAAGTTTCTGTGTTTCTGTAGTCTGAGACAGGAGAATCCGAAGTCTTCGGGTGCGTCCCCTGGCACCGCTGGGTTCTAAATAACCCGGTACTTCATTTGGCGCCCAACGTAGGGCGATTTCAGCGGTACCGGTCCAAGCCAGAGGTTCGTGAGGAGCTTCGTGTGAAAATTCTGGAGGAAGGCCAACCTCTTCATCGACCCCTGTATGTCGACATGGTCCGAAAGTCTTTGCTGCGAGGTTCCCCGCTTTCCGACGGCTACGAAGGACTGCTACCCTGACTATCGCCCTGTCTTGGACCCTTTGATGATTTGTAGAGCGAGACGATAGACGAGTCTTATGGTGACGTCATCGATACCTCAGTTAAGTATGAGTGGAGCGTCTCCCAGTCCTTAGTTTTTGGGTATCCCCTTGGGATCTTTGATTTGGAACTTGCAAGTACCAAAGCCGAGGGACTCGTGTATTCACGAGACTATCGTTTTTGATATTCCCTTGAAGTTTGAAGCTAGACTAGAGAGCGAAGATGCCTGGTCTTAGCAGACTTGGAAATTTGTTTTGTTGTGGTCGAAATAGGGATTCCCGATTGGAGGACTCGTGTCCGGTTCCTCCAATTGGAACTCCAACCTATGAACTGTATGTGAAGCATAGCGTGGGCCCCATCGCATATAACGAAGTATGGATTCGTTACACGAAAAAGGACGGTGTCCTAAAGTGGCCCCAATATGGTAGCTACGACACCGAGACTTTAGATAATCTAGAAGTAAGACTCTTCAAGAAGAAAGCCCGGCCGGCGTCGTTTGACTCTTTCCGCCTATGGCGAAAGGAAGTCAAACAGAAAGAAATTAAATTAGCAAAGAAAAATAAAAGAGAAAGGGGTATCTCGATAATGCAAGCTGCTATACAGTTTAAAGATAACGAAGATGAACAAGCGAGTGAGCAGTTGCACAGGCAACGTAAAATGGCAATTGATAAATGCTATCCAGTTCTGCCGCTTCTTCAGCAAGATGCAGCGAAGGAACTCGAGAAAGATCCTTTAATGTCACATTTATTGAGTTCGCCACCCCCTTATGCGCAGAGTGCTACAGCACCTCCGCAACCCTTAGTAGTGCAACCTCTGGTTGTTGTGCCTCAAATTCTTCCACAGCCGCCAGCTGCTCTTCAGTTGGCTCCTACTGCTATGGCGCAGCCTCGTCATGGGCCGCCAACTTTGCTACCTGCTCCGCCTTCACTTCCTACGACTTTGCCTACTGTATCGACTACCATTCCCGATATTCCTTCTGATACTGCCTCTGCGTCTGCTTTGCCTCACTCTGTTTTTCCTCCTGTTCTTTTATCAACTTCTCCTTCTGTTCGACAGAGAATGACTGATACTGTTGCTAGTCTTCTATCTCCTTTCTTTGGGGCAGCGAGTATGACCCCTGTCTCAACGCGCACACAGTTGCATAGTCAAATACCAGACTCTAGAGAGCGGGAAATATTGGATCATTTGGCACATAAATGGGTTACAGACCCCACAAGATATGAGTTAGAGTCTGTTATGGATGTCTTCCGCCAATGGGAAGCCCCGAAGCAGAGATATGTTTTTGAGAAAATGTGTGCTTTCCTTTGTGAGGATTTGGAGGATAATGATTCGGAGCCCAACCTACCTGAGCTGTGCCGTGTACGGTTCGAGTTTGCAAAAGGCACGATTGTGGGTTCCGATGTTGAGAAAGCAGTTGCGACATTATTGTCGTTTAGGAGTGAGGGTATTTCTCGGTCCTTGTTTGAGCCTGATCCCTCTGTCAGGAGGAAAGTGCGACAATATCCAATGAGAGAAGTCCCTCTGGTGTGGAAAGAATCAGTTCAGGCTGATGCTGGTCTTAACATTGATGCCGTACCGGCTCACTTTCAGCGTGTTTGGGTACATGTTCCATGGAAACGTGCTGAAGTTTTGGCCCTTAAGCAGACTTTACCTGACCCTCGTAAAAATCCTGCAGGGTACTATAAGGAGTTATCACAGACTGCAGACTCATGTATTATGAATCTAGCTGATATAGACATGTTGTTTGGAAATGTTGTTCCGCAGCCTTTGTGGGGATTGATTCGTCATACGGATCATGCGCAGGAGTTAGGGGACACATGGGCTAATATTGGAGCGACAAATGACAGGCAAGTAGGTGGTGCTAAACGTGAGCCTTTAGTAGCAGAACTCCCTGGTAAGATCGTACTTGCATGAAGACTTTAATGCCTGCGATGCGAGTAAATTGGGATAAATTGTCTGTGTGTAAGCAGAAGAAAGATGAAACAGTGTCTGATTTCTTCACTCGGTTTGAAGAGACGTTTATCGACCACAGTGGTCAAGATATGAGTACGGAAGGTGGTCAACGGTTGTTCGTTGACAAATTTGTGCACAATTTGCTTCCCGAGTTTTGTAAGAAATTGAAAGATTCAGAGAATTCTTGGGCCGTTTCCTCTTCAGCACAGATATTGGCTACTGCACAATACTACGAAAATAGGGATAAGGATGAGAAGGACAGAGCAGACAAGAAAACTAAAGAGTTAAAGACGAAGGTTCTTTTACAGCAAGCGTATCCGCCCCGTAGTAACCAGCGTGACTATCAGCAACCTCAGCAGTTTCAGCGCAATTCGCAAAGGTTTGAGCATTCTCAACAACGTTTTCCTGTAGGCCCTAATCAATGTGCATATTGCAAAGAAGAGGGTCATTTTAAAAGTAGCTGCCCTGTGTTGTTACAGCGCATGAATGGTGTTTCTAGCGCAAGAGGTCGGGGCGTTCCACAAACTCTTAGAGGTAGAGGACGTGGAGGTTTCCCCCAGAACGCGCGTCCATTCCCTCCTCAAAATTCAATGAATAGTTTTGATCAGCAGAATAACGCGTCTGGTAGGACAACTCAGTACTATGCTGATGACTACTATGCAGAAGGTGAGAATATGGAAGGTGATGATTGCTAGGACAGCCATAGACAAAGAGAGGGAGTTGTTTCAGTTCCAGTAGATCAGAGTGGACCGTATGTTGAGGTGATTACATCAGGAGTGTCAGAGCCTTTTCTGTTGGATACTGGTGCTACGAAGAGTTCTATTTTGCACTCTAAACTCCCTGGCGCACCTTTGTCTGGCGAGACGAATGTTTCAGTAGGTTTTTCTGGCGCCCCGGTTAGGAACCCGATTTCTAGTCCTATGTCTCTTTCTGTTGGACCTTGTGAATTCGTAGCACCCCTTATTCTGACGACAGGTTGTGGTGAGATTAGGATTGGATCTGTTGAAAAGATTGTATGCGACATTGTATTGTTCTTCTTCGGGAGTACAACTCACATTGGGCAAGAAAGTGGTCTCCCCGATGTATTTGTCGAAGGATAAACTTCCGACAGAATTGTCTTCTCTTGCTGATATTCTGTGGGCTACTGGTCCTAATGACGTGGGTCTTTTGGAAATACCGCCATATGTTGTGACGTTGAAAGCGAATGTTAAAATGCCGCGCATTCCCCAATATAAGATCTCTAATGAAGGTGAAAAGGCGTTGCTAGCGATCATTTATGATTTGATCGAAAAGGATGTGATTGAAGAAACAAGAGGTAACGTTTGCAATAGCCCTGTTTTGCCTGTCTTAAAACGCACTGACTCTTCTCATCCACCCGTTTACAGGTTTGTGACCGATCTTAGAGAGGTGAATAAAATCGTTGTACCACAATTTCCTGTTGTTCCTGATACCACTGCCTTACTGACCATGATTCCAGCTTCAGGCACTTGGTTTTCGGTGATTGATTTGAAGAATGCTTTCTTCAGCATCCCGATTGCCGAGGAGAGTAGGGATATTTTCGGCTTCTCTTTAGGAGGTCAAAGCTTCCGGTTCAAGTGCGCTCCTCAAGGCTATTGTGAGAGTCCGTCAATCTATAGTCAGGCTTTGAAAACACAACTTGATACGATTGTTTTACCTAATGGTGCTGCTCTTATTCAGTACGTCGACGATTTGTTAATCGCTGCAGATACTGAGGAGATTTGTAAAGAAGCGACCTTGGCATTGTTACGTCATTTGTCTAATTTGCATCATAAAGTGTCTCTCTCGAAATTACAGTATTGTCGACAAGAAGTGACCTACTTAGGTCATTTCTTATCGAAGGAGGGAAGAAGATTGACCCCAGAAAGAATTCAGGCAATTGCAAAGATGAGTGTGCCAGTTACACAGAGAGAAGTGCGTGCTTTCTTGGGTATCACGTCATATTGCAGACAATGGATACCAAACTTTTCTCTGCTGGCCAAACCTTTGGTGGCATTAACTTGTAAAGATACACCAAACCCCCTCCCGTGGTCTGATGATTGTCAGAAAAGTTTTTCGGAATTACGCGATGCATTGTGTTCGGCTCCTGTGTTGGGTACCCCTGACTACAGTAAGCCCTTTACACTGTACGTCCATGAAAAAGAAGGATGTGCGTTGTCAGTGTTGACAGCCTTTTGGGGACAAACAGCGTCCATGTGCGTATTTCTCGTCGACTTTGGATCCGGTAGCTAGAGCATTGCCGAGTTGTTTGAGAGCCACTGCGGCAGCAGCTGTTTCTATTTGGCAGTCTGCTGGTTTGGTAATGAATAATACATTGATTGTAATGGTTCCACATGCAGTGGACACTTTGCTAAACAGGACCAAGACACAGCACTTAACTAGTGCTCGATTGTCAGGTTTTGAGTTGACACTTTTAGCGAGTCATGTGCACATAAAAAGATGCAACACGTTGAATCCAGCTATGTTGTTGCCGATTGTAGCGGAGACAGATGTTCCTGAACAGCATGATTGCCTTCTTAGGAGAGAAGAAGAAACGAAAGGGAGAGTAGATCTTAGGGACACTCTTCTTGTGAAGTGTGATGGTACCTTATGGGTTGATGGTTCGTGCTTCAAGCTTCCGAATGGTGATACGACTGCGGCATATGCTGTTACGACTTTGCATACGATTGTTGAAGCTGCACGTATCCCACATAATTCAGCTCAAGCAGCAGAATTGATTGCACTTACGAGAGCGTGTGTATTATCAAAAGGAATGAAAGTGACCATATATACTGACAGCCAGTATGCGTTTGGTGTGGCCCATAATTTTGGACGATTGTGGAAAGAGCGTGGGTTTCTGACTTCACATGGAACCAAGATGCAGCATGGTCAGTTGGTGAATGAGCTTCTTGAGTCACTTACTTTGCTGTTGCAAGTCGCAATTGTGAAATGCAGTGCACATAAGAAGGTTACCAATGATGTTGGTCGTGGTAATGCGTTCGCTGATGAAGTTGCAAAAGAAACAGCAAGAGATGTGATGGGTTAAATGTATGTTGCGAGCCCTGCACGATGGATTGGTGACGTTGGAATATGTGAAGATACGATAGAGAGTGTGAAGTCTATTCAAGCTGAAGCTACAGAGAAAGAATTGAGTGTGTGGAGAGAGAGTACGGGTAAATTGGATGCGAATGGTTGTTTGGTTGAGTTGTCAGAGCATCAGCGATGGTTGTTACCCGATGCGTACGTACTTGCAGTGGTTACGATGGCGCATGGAATGGCTCACATCAGTGTGAAAGGGATCTGTAAGTTGTTGGCTCCAGTATGGCAAAATGCTGGAATTCCTAAGTGTGCAGAGAATGTAGTTAAAAATTGTATGGTTTGTCTGAAATACAATCCTCGTAGGGGAACTCCAACTCCAGCTGGTCATTTTGCGCCTCCAACGTATCCGTTTGAGGTTTTGCAGCTAGATTTCATCCACATGGAGAGGTGCAACAACTTGAAATACGTACTCGTTGTTGTTTGTGCCTTTTCAAGATGGGTAGAAGCATATCCCCTAAAAGATAATACTGCCTTGTCCACAGCTAAAGCCCTAGTCAAAGAATTTTTCCCTAGGTTTGGTTTGCCGAGAATGGTTTGGAGTGATAATGGGAGTGAATTTGTGGGTCGAGTGATGAAGAGAGTGTGTGAAGGGCTAGGAATCCGCCAGAAGTTCCATGCTGCAAATCACCCCCAATCAGCTGGTCTAGTGGAGTGCTATAATGGTACCCTCAAATTAAAGTTGGCCAAGATACAAGCGAGCTCTTAAACGGCCTGATGCTCTGCCATTAGCACTTTTATCAACTAGGATGACTGTGCATTCACGAGTGGGACTTAGTCCCTATGAAATCATCTTTGGTCGCCCGGCAAACATATGGGGAGTGCCGAGGCCGACGAAATTCTGCGAGATTGAACACCCTGTACTGCTTGATTACTTGCATGATTTGACGGCTAAATTGCGTGTTTTACACCAACAGGTTCACAATACTTTGCTTCAGGCTTCTGAAGATACAGGACATGCCATCGATCCTGGTTCGTGGGTGTAGTTCAGAAACTTCCAGCGGACAAAGAACGATCAGCCCCGCTGGATCGGCCCCTACTTGGTGCTTTTGTCCACGAGATCTGCAGTGCGAGTGCAAGGAAAAAAGAACTGGATCCACGGCATACACTGAAAGAGGGTCCCTTTGCCTCTGCCGTACGACCGGTGGGTCCAGGAGGGTATTGCAGATTCTGAAACTGAGACTGTGCCTCGTTTTCTGTCTTTCAGCGATGCACGTTTAATGGGGACAAATTCTGAGCATGAAAGCGACGATCTTCTGCAAGAAGCCGTGCCATCTTCAGTTCGATTGGACACTACTGAGCCCGACCTGTTGTTTCGTGATGAGACATTACCAGGGAAAGGCCGTTATAATCTGAGGCCGAGAACTATGGACAAATAAACAAATTCTTTTTCTTTGCTATTTTTGAAAAGTGCAGCTCTCTCATCTGAGAAACTATTTTGATTTTTGTTTTTCGAACCACCATCCGGGTTCAGCTGTAGGGTCGCGGGCGACAAGTCTTTGGAGTGCAAGCCGAAGACACAAGGTCGACGGTTCTGGTTGGTTCTTGGGCGTTTCCCTTGGACTGACAGGCGCATTCCTTAGCACGGAACACCCTACCTCCGCGAGCAGCAACGTTAGACTATGGAGTTTTTCGAGATGGAGAGACCTGCCAAAGACATGAACTTTAAGGCCAAAATGTGTATAATGATGACCAGAAAACGTTTTTTGATATTATGCATTTCCATGATGCTTAGTGTTATGATGTTTTTAATAGGATATGTTTTATTCTCTTTTCGAGTGACATTTGCACCCACTACACAGCCCATACCTCCTTCTACTGTTTCCTCACATTCTTTTCACCCTCTACCTGAACATGAGTCCGTTAGAAGATTAGAGTTCGTCAATAACTCCTTCGTTCAGCTTTTGCACCAACACCAATTATTAGTGAACACGACTAACTGTTGGGTGTGTGGTCTTATGCCTCATACTACTGATAAAGGTATCCCTTATCTGGTCCTGCCATTCAGCCATAATGGTTCTGTGTGGGCATACAGAACGATGTTCATCTATGCTCGTGAAGTCCACCCCCTACGTTCTGTAAAAGATAATCCAAAGAATAATGCTCTAGTTAAGGGTATAGTAGATATGATTGGAGGAGTTACTTTCTATGAGACTACCCCGAGAGATGAGACACTAGCATATATTGGATGGAACGTAACCGGATATGGAGTTAGTCTGAGTGAGAACCAGCGAGCAAAAAGATCCTCCCCGATTTGGGTTGTACCCCATCAGGGTCATCTATGTCTGCAAGGTAATGGCAAAAATCCCAGAGCTCAGCTAGGGAAGAGTATCTGCAATGAGACGTATGTCTTTGCGTCCCAGACTTCCCCTTCATTCCTAGCAGCTAAAGGTACTTATTTCATCTGCTACGATAGAGCATACACATGGTTGCCCCCTGACTTCTCGGGCACATGTTTTGTTTCGTTCCTGTTGCCTCCCATCTACACAGCTGCGGCAGATTACCACAAGACAAGAGTAGTTAGAGGTGTCTTCAGTAAGGAAGATACTGCTGGACAAGAATTGGGAGATTTCTTGAAGGGTTTTCTGCCGTTTTGGGGACCTATGGTTAACAGCAGGAACATAAGGCAATTTACGAGGGTGGTTGAGTCCACCGTAGTTGAAACTGCCGGTGCCCTTAGTAACTTGACTGCTGAGCTCCAGTCGGATCGTCTCACTAGATGTCATACTTGCAGACCGAGGTGGGGTATGTAAAGTGATCCAATCAAGTTGCTGTGTTTTCATTCCAGATAATGCTCCAACAGTGTACCAGACCATTTCCAAACTGCATAAGATTTCCGAATCTATTCATGTGGATAAAGGAGATTGGTCTTTGATGGGGTGGTTCTGGGGACTGATATCCGCCTGGGGATGGAAGATTCTGATGGTCATTGGGATGATCTTAGCCATTCTTTTCCTGTTCTGTCTGTGCGTACAGTGTGTTCTTGCTATATGTGGCCTCTGTGCTACATCGTGTGTAAGGAAACCTGTATCGAGAGACGAGCTAAGTAATAGGATGAAGCTACAGTAACATCTCAATGATTTTATGAATATAGACCTGGACTCAGATTAGCGTGAGTATAGGTTATTGCCTATGTAAGGGCAAAAGGAGGGTCTGAGGTACTGAAATTCTGAACCCGTTCCATAAAAGTCGTCATATCATGACGATTTCGGTATCAGCAGACCGAGAATGACGAGTATACTATATACGAGTGTTTTCGTCATATTCGAGTGACGAGATCACCATGAAATCAGAGATTCCGTTTTGAACCCTCGGGTTCCATTTTGTGTACGGCAGCCATTTTAGTGGTTGCCCTCACATAGGCCGATGACTAAGGCCAAACAAGTCTTTTGGGACACGTACACCTTTAGCTGACTTCTGTGTGACCTGGGCAAGCTGACTCCATTACCCGAAGCCAGACCTGTTCGGCCAGTTCCTTTCCCAGTGGCCGATCGAGATTAGGGATCAAGGCACAGCATTCCATAAAACCCTTCATTGCACACAACTATGTCTAATCTTACTCACACCTGTCTCTGTTCCCTTCTTTATGGTCTGCTTTACGATGAGGAGGTGCCCGGTTTTATTAGGGGTCCGTCCGATTATCTGATGAAAAGTGTTGGGCCTTGCCGGGTAATTGATTTTGGGCTGGACAAACTGAAAATGGGCTTGTCATCATGAATCTGCTTTTTCTTTGTCGAAGAAAAATGTGAATGAGCAACTGTAAAATAAGGAATGTTTGCCTGAAGCATAATATTTTGTATAAAAAGGGATGGCTGGCTTTGTAAGATTGAGCAGTCTCCTGAGAACATACACTGTGTTGTACTTCTAGGATACCTGTTACTGGCTGCAGCCAATAAATTTGATCTTTGACGTCACCCAGAAGTTTCTGTGTTTCTGTAGTCTGAGACAGGAGAATCCGAAGTCTTCGGGTGCGTCCCCTGGCACCGCTGGGTTCTAAATAACCCGGTACTTCATTGGTTGTGGTTCCACTGGATGCTCACATTCTTCAGTATGCAATCGTGAAAGTGCATCTGCCTTTCCGTTCTTATTCCCAGGACGATAGGTAATAACAAAATCAAAATCTGCAAAATATAGAGACCAACGTAATTGCCTTGGGGTCAAAGTCTTCGCAGTTTTTAAAAATTGCAGATTCTTATGGTCTGAAAATACGATGACAGTGTGCACCCAATAAGTAGTGTCTCTAATCCTCGAAGGCATCTTTAACTGCCAGAAGTTCTTTCTCTGCTATAGTGTAGTTGATCTCTACAGCACTCAACTTCCTAGAATGATAGGCTACACTACAGGATGAAGTTGTCCAGTACCCTGATGCCTTTGCGAAAGTACTCCTCCTTTCGCCTGATCAGAAGCATCTGCTTCTACGAAAAATGGTTTAGAGGGAACCGCATGCAACAAGATGAGAGCTGAGATGAATTTTTTCTTGAGACTTGAGAAGGCTTGTTCTGCCTCAGGGGTCCACTGGAATTTCACTCCTTTCTTCAGTAATCGAGTGATTGGAACAATCAATTGAGAGAATCCTTGAATAAACCTCCTATAAAAGTTTGCAAATCCCAGAAATCTCTGAATTTCCTTAACATCCTTTGGAGATGGCCAACTTTCCACAGCTTGTACATTTCCAGGGTCCATAGTGATGCCTTGTGAAGATGACACAAATCCCAGGAACTCTACTCTCGATGAACTGAACACACACTTTTCAAGCTTGACAAACAAATGGTGAATACGCAGACGTTCTACCATCGTTCTGACATGTTCAGGATGATCTTGTGGATCAGTGGAATAGATGAGAATGTCATCCAGGTAGATAATGGCAATCTTGTCAATTAAATCTCCCATCACGTCATTAATGAAGTGTTGAAAAACTGCAGGAGCGTTAAAGAGTCCGAAGGGCATAACCCTGTACTCAAATATTCCAAACTTCGTTCTAAACGCAGTCTTCCATTCGTGACCTTACTTCATGCGAACCAAATGATAAGCACCACGCAAGTCCAATTTAGTGAATATCTTTGCTTCCTTGATTTGATCGAATAGGACAGAAATCAATGGAAGTGGGTAATGATTTTTGATTGTCACTTGGTTTAAAGCTCTATAACCGATGCAAGAACAGAGATCACCTTCTTTCTTTGGAATGAAAAACAACGGAGAGGACACTGGAGACTGAGAGGGTCTTATAAATCCATTAGCTAAATACTTATCCAGGTAATCCTTCAAGTGAGTATTCTCTGCCTCAGTCAGGGCGTATATCCTACTGAAAGGAAGTACAGTTTCTGGTTCCAATTCTATGGTACAATCATACGAGCGATGTGGTGGTAAATGGTTGGCTTCTTGCTCACTGAAAATGTCTTCAAAGTCTTGATACTCCATAGGGATGTCCATGGAATTAATGACTCCAATTGACTGTCCTCCAAAAGAGAGTAATGACGCTTGTGAAGGTTCTACCTTCTGGTCTTCCTAATGATAGCAATGCTCTAGACAGTATTTAGATTGCATCTTTACAGTTCGATTCTCCCAATCTATGGTTGGATTATGTACTGCCAACCAAGGCAGTCCTAAAATCAAATGGAATTGTGGGGCATCAATGAGGTTAAATTGAAGGATTTCTCGATGACCATTGGCTTGAATTAGTTCTAATGGTTCTGTATGACTGGTGATAGGATCGGAGGATAAGTTAGTTCTATCCACAGCGCGAACGGACTCACCTCTCTCTTTTCTGATTGCCTGGATTCCTGTTCTTTGAGCGTACTTTATATCACAGAAATTCCTGGTGGCCCCTGAATCCAACATGATGGCCACTCGAAAATTTCTGGTTTTCCAAACTTTGAAATCATGTGTAGAATAACATGTGGAGATAAGGTCTGTAGAATATTCATGATTAAGTGGGAATTTGGAGTCGTCTTTTCTTCTTTTGCTATCAGAGCGACCCCCTCTACTGATGGTTCAAGGCGTTTCCCTTAATCGGCGTCTTTGGACGTTTCAGCCATTCTTTGACAAAATGTCCTGATGCTCCACAATAGAGACACAGTTTTTTCTGCCTTCGCTGTTCTTTTTCTTCTTTACTCTAAGGTCCTCGCACTACCCCAATTTGCATGGGTTTGACTTCATTATTCTGCCCGGTCCCTCTTCCAAGTTCAGATTTCATTCATCGAAACAAGGGAAATTCACCTTAAAGTCTTTCTTCTTTTCACCGCTGCGTTCTGCACTACGGAAGTCAAGCTATAAGACTAGATCCACTAGAGCCGATAGATCAGTAGGGCGATTAGGTATTTGCGCCAAAGTATCTTTGATTTCAACACGTAATCCACGATAAATAAGAGCTGCTCTTTTTTCTTCAGGCCAATTTGTTTCTATTATCAATGTATTAAATTGAGTCAAATAAGAAATTAGATCTTTAGATCCTTGATGCAGCTCAAGCAGTTAATTGTCAGTAGCCTGGGATATCCTTCTCCTGTCAAAAATTCGAAGAAATTCATTCTTAAATAAATCGTAATCATAAAGGAATGGGTCATCTCTTGATACTAATGGCATTGCCTAATTTGCCGCATCTCCTCCCAAATAGGACAACACAAAGGCTACCCGGGATTGAGCATCTGGAAATAAGGTGGGGCGACACATAAAGTGTAAGGAGCACTGAGTTAAGATTAACTGGGCTTTCTGTGGGTTACCCTGAAACCTCTCTGGAGCTGCTAAAGGTATTAATGGGGAGACGGAATGAATTACCTGTGCAACTGTTTTAGGATCTGTAACTAGTGCGGTTTTATTGGAAACTGAGGGGCTACTTACTGGATTTCCCATGGCTAACCCGTCCACCTTTTTTTGTGACAACACTCTGGTCTCTTGGCGAGAAGCTACCAACTCTTGTTTCAAATTTTTGTTTTCTTCTCTGACTGCACCTATTTCACGTTGAATTCCCGCTAACATCTCATCTAAAGCTTTGAAATTAAATCCTTCTGCCATTCTGCTTGGGCAAAGTGACTTTGTGGGCACTTCAATCGGTCAAGAACCCTTCAGTATTTGCAGAAGCTGATCAGCCGCAGTTCCCAATGCCCGCCCACCAGTACAGTCGCTATTCAAAGCAACGTCACCAGCAGGGGGGGAAGGGGAGTTGGATTAAAAAAGAGACACTCCGTCAACAGCTGCCACCCTCACTGTGTTGTAGGATACTTCTGTGCTTGTTCCTCACCTTGCCGTGGGTACCTAATGCACAGAGGGAAAGATCATGTACATACTGCTACAATGAGAATTTCCTACACATGTACTTAAATAAGAATTTCTTCCTACCAGCTGTCTTTAGTGAATTTGCCTCTCTTCTGGTGAATGTGACATGATGAGAAGCTGTGATATCTGTGAAAATAAGTAACAATGTAAACAAGAGACTCTAACCGTCTTTTCCTATGAAGGGTGTATAATCTTAACCTAATACCTGCAATCTTCTCAAACACTGTCAAAATTACTTCCTTGTGAACTGCAATCCTTGAAATCAACTTTGATAATTGTTTCTTTCTTGCTCTAGACAGTCTTGTCTATTGCTGCAGACCTTGCCAGTTTATTTACATTCTTATATACATCCGCTTGTGAAGCGTGCAAAAAGGTACAGGGAAGGAAAAAGAAGGAAGGGAAGGAATAGGAAAAGCGCAAGAGGGATGTATAACAGTTGCTGAGTTCAGGAAGGCTTTGATAACTGTTCAAGAATAACCTTACAGTAACGAGGTCCGAGCTCTGCTCACTTTCTGTCTCGTAGTCTGGAAGATGCTCGTTGAAAAAACTCCAGAAGCTACTCTTTAACACCTGTCTCCAGCGTTTCACTTGACAGCATAGAATTGTTCTGACCTCCAATGTTCCATGGGCTATGAAACTTTCTACAAGAAAATACTCTTGCCTCCCCTAAGAGAATAAATCTGAAAAGAGGCAGGAAAACTAATAAGCAAGGCGAAAGATTAATTCCGCGACTACTCTGAACCTTAAACAATCTTCAGGTTTCAATTAAATACGGAGATACCGGGAAACGTTCCTCATTGACGAAAATCTCAGTTGAAGTGCGCAGTTTGGAAAGACTGTGCTTGCCTCTGTAATGGTAATAAAACGACGGCCACAGCGACGGCCATCTTAGGGTGTGTACTAACTATACTACAGTATACCAATGATTGATTAGTCTAGGCTTGACGATCACTCGCCTCTTTTTCCTTAATGTATGTGTCCCAAAGTGTACAATGGAGGCGATGGTGTGCTTCCTGACAGCACTACGCATATCCCCCCTGATCATATTTTTGTTACTTTGGCTCCTCACAAGCAGGAACATAGAATGTCTTATAAAGATACCGTCTTCATTCAAACGTTGCATCAGGCTCTTGCTGCTTACAACACCACAAAGTGTTGGGTATGTGGACTACTGCCTTTTGTAACACATAAAAGTGAGAATTTGTTATCCATGCCCTTGTCATATGTTAATAGCTGTGAGAGATAGTTTGCTTTACTGAACATGGTCACTTCTTTTCCCCAGGCTGACACCTTGGAACGAAAGAGTACCAGTTCTTATACCTCGACACAGGATGTTCGTTTCCAGCATTGGGTTTCCCGGGTGCCCCCGTAGGCTGAAAGCCGTTTGGAAGGTTGTTTCTGAGCTCTTGCATGCAGGCATACAAGGGAGTGAGAGGAGGGAATTGGTCTCTAGTAGAGAGAGATAATATCCTGCAGATCAATTCATCAGAATATTATCAGTCTTTCCAGGCCTGCAATGTTACTGAGGTCAAACCGATACCCTTGTCAGTGGTGGACGTTATGGCCCCTTTCTGTGTCCAAGGGGCAGGAGATGTAGAGGTGGGGGAGAGCAGATGCAATGTTACCTATAATTTGAGAGTAAAGAGAAGTCCACCCTTGATCCCGCCACATAATGTTTATTTTGTTTTTGGGACCATGGTTATGTTTGCCTCCCTGATGGGTGGTCAGGCAGGTGCTATCTTTCTTACCTTCTGCCACCCGTGTATATAGCTCCTCCCAATTATCATAAGGATCATCGTTTGCCAAGAAGAGAGGCCCATGTACCCCGGATTAAGAGAATGATTAACACAGACAACATTGATCAGACAGACACCACATTGCAGCAGTTCACAGATGCCATGAAGGACATCATACCCATTTGGGGCCCATTAGCCAATAGTCTAAATATTAGACGGCTTACGAGGGAGGTGGAAGGAGTCATTAATACGACTGCAGGGATACTGACCAACATCACAGTAGAGGTCCAGGCTATGAGACTTGTTGCTCTTCAAAATCGTATGGTTTTAGGCGTTATCCTGGCAGACTGGGGTGGGGCCTGCTGCGTCATTGGTTGTCGCTGTTGTGTATATATCCCTGACCACGCCCCCTCTGTATACACTGCCATACAGAAGCTGCATAAGATACTATCAGAGATACACTAAGATCATGGTTCTTGGTCATTCATGGGATGGTTCTGGGGTTTATTTGCCACTTGGGGTTGGAAGATCCTTACTTTCCTCATTGCTATAGCTGGCATGTTTCTGAGATGTTGCCTGTGTATACACTGTCTCCCTACTTGTTGTGCATGTTGAGCATCACTGTTCAAGCCGCTTCCCAAGCCCCGTGGCGAGATTCGAATGCAAGAATAATGATGATGCAAGGTTTCCAGGATTTATTAAACGTAGATGAAGGGATCTTTGAATACTGATTGTGGGTGTGCATATTCTCTATATCCCTCAGCTCTACAGTTGTTAAGGCCCTGAACTGATGGCGTCAATAAAGCTTCTTAGCATGCATGCTAAAAGGAGGGTCTGTTTGATTTGAAATGTTACTTCTGTAATACATATGATTAAAATGCCCTATTTGCTATGTTTAAACCCCTATTATTGTAAAGTTAACATGGATGGCTCCATCTTTATTGACGCCATTTTTTTTGTAATGGAGATCGAGTGTCATAAATGCTTGTCTCTGCAGAAAGGCTGCCCTGTTCCTCCAGCTTGTACTTCTCAAGGTTGAAGCTTTCCCGTACTAATGAATATACTATTCATTGTTGCACACCTTTACCGTTGGATACACTAGTTCCCACAGCTTTACATTTTGTGTTCACAAGCCAGTGAAACCAGCCACCCTGCCTCCCCCGCAGCAACAGGGATATTCTACATAAGAGGGAGCTTCTGTGAGCTGTTTAAATTGTATTTACTAGGGACTGTGCACTATGTTTTTGGCCAGGAGAGGGAGTAAAGTTTTATTCAAACAGTATTGTTAGATTTCAAGTTAGTGAGGCCTTTACCTGCAGAAGTCCAAAGTGTGGATTGAGCCTGTCTGTCTCCTAGGAGATTCTGAACAGGAAAGGCAGCTCCCCATCCCCCCCCCTCCCCCAGGCCATTAGACCCAGGACTGGGGATTGGCTATTCAACTACCAGGCAACTCTGAGCCGTCCCCTCACACTTGCCCAGGCCTCTTAAGACCTTGCTGGGTCACCCCAAATCATTCTCCTCCATCTTGTGAGTTGCAGCCTCCCTGTGCCCCAGATTGCAGTGAGCAGAGTCCATGAAGTGGTAAGGAGGCAGACTAGTGCTGTCTCTTCCCCAAAACAAAAGTTTAAAAAAAAAAGATTTTTCCTTTCTGTGATTACTATCTTTGCCTGTGGTTGTTACAGTTTAAAATTATAGTTTTAACCTGCCTGTGATTGCATAATTTATCACCTGTTTTGTGTTTTAAACTTGTGGTTTTTCCTGCCCATGATTGCTTCCATTTAACGTGTTGAATTGTAAGATTTGCAGTCCAAACTCTGTAGTTTTTCCCCTCTCATTCCTGGTGACTATTCAGTTTTCCCTACAAATTTCTCCTTTTCTCTGTGCGAAGACCGGTATGTTAAAACAGTGCACCCCCAGACACCATTTTGTGTTCACAAGCCAGTGATACCAGCCCCTCTGACCCCCCCCCCCCCGCAACAGGGATATTCTACATCAGAGGGTTCTTCTGTGAGCTGTTTAAACTGTATTTACAAGGGAATGTGCACTTCGTTTTTTGGCCTAGTGAGGGAGTAAAGTTTTATTTAAACAGTATTGTTAGATTTCAAGTTAGTGAGGCCTTTACCTGCAGAAGTCCAAAGTGTGGATTGAGCCTGTCTGGCTCCTAGGAGATTCAGAACAGGAGAAGCAGCTTCGAACTCCCTGGCCAGCAAACCTTGTCTGAGGTCGCTAGGACTTTATATGGTCTGCTAGTGGTTGGTACATGTATACACTGATTGGTGGTTGTATCTTGGGCAAATTTTGCGAATTCGCAATCCGCGAATTTGCGGATTTGCGAATTCGCGATCCGCAAAAAATAAAAAAAGCACCTGCATTTTATCTATTAGTGCTTCCTGTTGAAGCTAACTTAGTAACTATTTTAGAATGGTGCTGGCAGCTTGCCGGCGCCGTTCTAAAATAGTTACAAGCTTGAAGCTTGAACTTTTGCCCCCTGGATCCATTCCGCTCGCGGATTCGTGGATTTTCAGCAAATTCGCGGGAATTCGCGGATCGCGAATTTGCCGAAAATCCGCAAAAGCCGCTGCGGGACGGATTTTGCGCCCATGCTTAGATGTTTCTATTGGATTAGGGTTAGTGTCCTCATTGGTTGGGTATTTGAGTGTTCTGCTTGGTTTCTGGGTCTGTGATTCAATCAATGTAGGCTTGGGTCTAGGGCTAGGGTTAGGATTTCTATTGGAAATAGACACTAGGGATTCCTGTAATATTGGGACTAGGGTGGGACTAGGGCTAGGTTTAGATCTTTAATTGGAAGTAGCTTCTGTTGTGATCGGTTGCTGGACTGGTTGTGGGACTAAGAGTAGGGTTAGGCGTTCTATTGGAAGTAGGGACTAGGGCTTCCGGTGACATTAGTTGCTTGGACTTGGGGTGGGACTACTAGTAGGGCTAGGGCCTCTATTGGATGTAGAGATCAGGGTTTTCAAATTAATTGGGTGCTTGGACTAGGGCTAAGATTGGCTGTAAGGTCCTGGTCTCCTATTGGTTCTAGATTTTTAGGGCTAGTGTTGTGATTTGATAGTGTTAGGGCTAGGGTTCCCATTGGCTGAAGGGGTCACCCATACCACTAATATGATTTCCAAAATAACACTTTCTAGACTCTCCGCTACTCTACCCCTCCTTGCATCATCTGACACCTCTTTTACTATACCGATCCCCCAAAACAAACCTTCCTAAACTCTTCCCTCTTTTCTGCCCCTCCTCAACACTTCTCAATCCAAATAACTGACTAACATATCGACCAGTGAAATTACTTTCATGTTTGTTTGCTTCCCCCACGGAATCCATCCCCCATTTTCTTTTTGCCTGCGCGGAGTACAGACAGGCGAGAAAAAATGGTTGAAACCTGTGTGTGCCAACCTGGGATTTAAGAACTATAGCGAGGCACAGCGCATATTAACATCAGAGACCTCCATCCCTAGTGCAATCTGTGGGACAGCCAAGTACTTGGGATGTGCCTGGCTGACCAGAACAAAGCTCCTCGGGGAGAACAAAGCACAGACCTCGGAACTTTAGTAATGTTACTCTCCATTGTTGTGGCTCCAATTATTTTTATGAGTGTTTTTAACCTTGTACAGTCTCTTTTAAGGATGTTTTATACCCTTTATATATCTTATTACAAGTACGCTTTGTACTTTCTGTACTGTTTGTATGACAAAACGATATCATTTCTTCTGTTTATATTGGATGGTTTTTTAAACTGATTGTTTATACTTTTATGATATTGTATATCGAATAAAGTCATACAACAACTTTCATGTTTCACCAAATTAATACACCACTAATCCTTCATGGGCATCCTGAATAGCATGCTTCAACACGCCATCAGGGGTAACAAGCACTATATAAATACAAACCTTTTTTCCTCCTCTATATTTAGCATGCAGAGACACCATCTTATGCCCCAGCAAAGCCTACACTCCATCGATGGCCTCCATCACATCAGAAAGGGTTAGCTCAGACGGCACATCGGAAGAATCCACAGTCACCGGTTGTGCCCTTTTTATTTCAAACGGGGAACCATTAGGCATGGTATATCTGTCAAGTTTGTTAGATTGGACCGGTTTAGCCCCTCTCGAGGACCTGGTCTATGACCTACATGAATCTACACTGGCCGCCATGTTACGCACCTCTTGGTGGAACTCGTCGCTCCAGTACCCCAGCAGATCACGGCAATTCAAGGTGCTGATACAGCCAAGGCTGTAGCGAACACCTGTCACCCAATCCAACGTTATTAAGGCTGGTGCCTCAACTAATCAAGTCAACGACAAATTTCAGTTCCCGCCTCCGCCCTGGTATCTGACGCTATCCCGCCTAAGCACCGGCAGGAGAAATAATCCGGCCACAAGTACCCTCATCCGCTCCACCAAAGTTAGGCCATGCAGGGACTCTACACATACGACCTCAGGGCTCTGACAGGCCAGCTACCGGGCGGACCTCACACAGGGCAGCCGACGTAACTTAGGGGCAGCTGCCGAGGACCACCTAGGCGGCAGTCACTCCTGCCGTTGGATAGCTACTGCCCATCTAGAGTCATGTGGCCGCAGGGACCCTCCAGCCACACTCAACGGCCCAGCGTCTCAATTGAGGCAGTCAGGCCGCTAAGAGCACAACGACACAGATGAAAAATCCTGCTGGCAAAGTCACTGCCAACAGAAGGTTCAAGGCAAACCAGCGCGTGCCACACACAGCCGATATCTGGCCACCAAAACACCTGTCTTATTGAGCAGCAGGGGGGTGGGGGGGTTACGTGCATCAACAGCCTCCACGACCCCACCGATCACAGGTAGACCTCCACGCCGTCCGATGCGGAGAGTCCCGGACTCTTGCTCCAGTATACCATCACTTCAGCGCTGGCCTCAATTCGCGGCTCGTCCCTGCCGCTCCAGGGCGCCGCTATGCAATTACTCCGCTCCGGTCCCCATTTCTCACAGCGGGACCGGAGTCTCAGGTCGGGGCCAATGCAGAGTTCAACAGCGGGCGTCCGCTCCTGCCAGCCGTACATCCTGCGCCGCCTCAGACGTGTCTTATTGAGCGCTCTGGGGGGGGGGGTTCCAACTCACGGATCACCAGGTCCCACGACCACGCCGCTCACAGGCAGACACAGGGCGTCCGTCACAGAGATTCCTGGACGCTCGCTACACATCGCAGCTACCGCAGCCTCAACGGCGGATCCAGTTTGTGGGTCATCCCCTCCGGTTAAGGGCGCCGCAATGCAATTATTACGCTACGGTCCCCGTTCTATCAACGGGACCGGAGTCACCGGTCGGTGATGATGCAGCATGTCACAGCGGGCTGCTGCTCCCGGTAGCAGCAAGACTCAACGCAGCCTCTCCAAGCGGGTCGGCCCGGGCACTTCCAGTCGCCGACACCACTGTTGTTGAATCGGGACCCGGCCACCAGTTTCACTAGGGTCCCCGGGCTTGTCCAGCCCTCAGGTGACAGCTTTCCCTTCCAACAGATCCGGTCCCCGTCACCGCAGCGGGACCGTTGCGACAGCCAGGCCTTCAGCAGGAGATCGGAAATAAGGAGGCACACTCAATTCACAGGAGAAATAGCAGGATGATAGAGCCGGGGGGGCTAGCTTTGTGGATCAGAGGTCCAATGCGGCCATCTTGATTGACGCTAAGCTCCTCCTCCCTCGGTCCATCATATTTTGAAATTTAAACATAATCACTAGGCATTCCATGCTCCAATTTGACATTTTAACATAAGTTACAAGATAACATAAACCTATTATTGTATTAAATAAGTCAAGAGAATCTACTTGAAAGTGATATATTTACATTTGTACTAACAAAGGTTAATATAAAAAAAATGAGAGAGGGAGGAGGAGCCAAGCTGGCGACCAAAATGGCCGCTTAGGGTCCCGGCTCCGCAAACCTCTTCATCCTGCTACAAGATCCTGCCAGTTATCCTGTTCCTATGCAACTCTCCCGGGTAGATGAAACGAAATAACGCTACACTGAGTGACCCCGAAAGTTCCACCTGCTTCAAGAACAGAGAAACGTCGCCTTGAAGTTTGCGGCCTACATCAGCATTTAAGCCGGGGCCTCGAGTAAGAGTGCAGCCGGCCTCTAGTTGAACAACATCGGCCATAAGAGTTCGAAAGAGATGGTCCACCGGAATGGAAGTAAATTTTGTCCGATCTTAACATCAAATATCCGTATGGATTAGCGCCTGAAGTGGGGCACCTCAATGACACTGCGGATGCGAGCTGAATAATTGGTTGTCGGTGCCTGGAATATAAACAGCTTGATACCGTCTAAACTGCGACCAGATGGTTTCGGGCATATCCTGAAGACAGCTCCGCAATACCCTTGCATGCAGAGGGGTTGGAACTTGTGTACTCGCTTCCGATTCTACTGGGTCTCCCGAAGGGCCCAGAGATAGTCCGTGAACGAAACGCGCAAAATGCGCTCAATATCGGCCTGCGTGTGAATCGGACCCGATCCTACGAGAGGTCTGGGAAAATTCGAACGGATGACCTGGCACGACATATTCTATCTAAGGGATCTCCGAGACCAGACCAGAATTTCCCGATAGAGGGGGACCAACTAGTGCTGACCAGGGTTGAACCTACACTTGGGGCTATAATGGAGGCGATCGAGGGTCTTCATCTCTCACTGAATTGGAAAGCCAAAGCCTTGGAGCGCAAATTGGATGCCTTGGCTTTTGGACTGGGAAATAGTGAGATAGCTTTTGTTCGATACAATGACACTGCGGAAGTAACAACATCCACACCGCCCGGACTAATGGATGCCAACAACCCCATAAGACGAGTGACGCGAGAGATTGCAAATTAGCTAATGCCCGTGTATTGGAGGTCAAGGTCATGTCAATTCTCACAATATTGTTATCGACTGAGGGTAAATCGCAACAGGCAATGTATCAGATGACTCATGTGACGACTCAGGAGTGGCTCGACAGGGTGGCCCTTTCTCCCTTTCCAAACTCAGTGCACCTGGACTTTGAACAACATCAGTGGCTCTTATCGACACAGATGAGACCCAGTGACAACGAGACTTGAGAAAGCCCTGCTTTTTCCTGCTCGCTACTGTTCTTTCGAATTTTTCAAGATGACGGATGTCCGGTTCAAGAACATTCGTGTACCTGATCGAATGGGTCAAGGCTGAGAACGGCCTATCGTTTCAAGAATTTTATTCAAATGGTGGCAGTGCGGGATTCATTTTATAATGTTGGTACCGAGAGGCAATGTAGGCGAAGTAATGTATCCCCGACTTTCGCTTGCTAGTGAAATAATAATATATCCGTAATAGGGGGAGGCTTAGAACTAGCGGGGGGGGGAGGCCGGGAGCCTGTACGAAGGCCCTCCTCCACTTACTTATTTTAGCATTGGTAGATTAGATGGGGCGACAGGCACACTGCTAGTTAGGGACTGGCGTAAGCTACATGCAGGGGTGCAGGGTGGGTGGGTGGGGTGTTGCGCATGTTGCGTTTTTTATTTTGTTTTCTTTCTTTATTTACTGGATATCCTGACTCTGTCTTCAGTATTAAGGTGCCAATGCGAGCTCTATTATTTTGATTTATCCATTTTTGCATACAAGTGTCCGTACTTTATCCTGTTGACGATCTTAATATCGAGGGGCGCAATGATCTTTGATATCCTGATTTTGTGGGTGGAGGGGCCTGTGGGCAGCACTCATTCATATTGGAGAACTCCGCTAATTTTATAATCCTGATTAGTCAAATGTGTGTTAGAGTCTCAGTGTCCTGCTTCAACGACTACCGATATTGTGTCCTTTCAATTGTTTGATTCCTTGTCTGTGTTGGACTGCATTGCACTTGATACGCTCTTATTGTTTTTCGTTTTTAATAACAATAAAAAGACTTACCAAAAAAATACCTTGTATGGAGTATTTTTTAGAAAGTTTACGTAAGCCCTCCTTCTGAATTTTCGTGAAACCTTCTAGATAAACATTACTGCGCAGATAATCGAGAAGCTCTTTATATCTTTTGACATCCATTACTACCTAAAGAAATTTTAAAAAGTAAAAGTTAGAATAACATCATAGATACCAGTAAACAATTTTTCAATGATCACATTGGTATAAACTACACATACCTTTGTGGACTTTTTTTCAAAACAAACGGTATCAAATTTTTTTTTTAAATGGATCCTCATTTTTAGATTTGCAAGCACACCCGTAGATGATAAACAATTGTAAAAAAAACTTTAACCTGCACCGCAGCCTAACTCTCATTGTAATAGACAATTCATCGATTTTAGCACCGCATGTCAATACAGCAAAGTGCCACTAAAAACGTATGCAAAGTCAGCCTTTAAATGCAACTCAACAAGACTTCAAGTGGACATCATGCATTTTTAAATGCAATCCCTAACTTTAATTTTTGGAAAACACGCAGGTTTTAGTTTTTTCTTTACATTAGTGCTCTAAACTCTAGTTGACAAGCTAGAGAGGCCCTACATTGAAGTTAACAAGTGTGAGACGGGTAATACTATTGATTTTCTCAACTAAATGAACAAGCCCAGCATGGAGAACACCATAATTAATATTATTTGAAAATAATGATAGGGATAAAACATCCATAGTAAACTAAGGGTATCTGATATAACATATAGCATAGGCCCCTACATTAACAACTTTCTGCCTTGAGACCTTCATTTGTAACCAAGATTTAGGGATGACTTTGATGAGTATTACTGAGTAGGAAGAGGTAACTTACCAAACCAATCATGATTACTTCTTCGGCCAAATTATGGACACCTCCAACATCAAGGCAGTCTCACAAATGTTAACAACCGTTGCGAGAAAAATAAATCAGTTTCTGTGCCAGTCCCAAAAATAGCAGGATACATGTGCATACATTTTTAGTGCTTTGAACCACCAACCTTCAGTTCTGCCCTCAAACAATCACTTTGACGCGAAAAGGAAGGACATTGAAGAGTAAGGTGTAGATAACAATGATTTGCAGCATTGAAAGAAACATGTTAAGGATGTCCAGTCTGCCTGAACCACATCATCCAAAATTTATGATCTGTCAGTAACATGTGAATATACCAAAACTCTAACTACAGGGTATATGGACGCGTGCCCCCGAACTCCGACCTAACTGGTGAGTGAGGCAGGGGATAGCTCCAAGGAGAGGATTGATCATTATGCAGATCCGTCGAAGATGTGTTAAAACCCTGATGAAATCTCAATCAAAATGTATTTGTTATGGGCTACAGACCATAAGGTATAAAGCATTTATGGCTATGAGAATTTCTAAACATCTCGAATTGGCGGTTACACGCTGACAATGAGCAGAATGCACGAGAACGGTCAAAGATTAGAAAGTGTAACTCACCACGTAAGTGGACTCTAAGATGGCCACGTTGAAAGCAAAATTTATCGTTGATACTACCAAGGGCATACACAGTTCAAGGAGGACGTGACAAGATAGACTATATTGACACGGCGGGTCAACAGGCAAAAATACTTGAGATGGGGGATGAAGTCAAGCACACATTGAGCAAAAACTAAACATAGACCCTATCCAGGTTGACGAGCTTAGCAGTCGTTTTTAGAGTACATTTTAATGCGGCAGTGTATACAAAACGTTGTTGAACGTAGGTGAAGAAATTGTGCACTATGTTATGGGAGATGGCGTATGCAGAAGGCTGTCCTGTGTTGGTGACAGTCATTTTAAATTACCAATACTGTAGCTATTGAATTATGCACATTACTGAACAAGTTCAAATAGCTCCAAAAAGGCACAAATGTCTATAAAACGCTTCTACTCAAAGTGTGTTTTTGGCACAGTGGCTCGTGGCAGGGACCTTCAAAATATCAATCCTCCTACAAGTCTGAAGGAACATCCCGAAAACACTGACGGGAGCACAACAAGTTTTTGAAAATTATTCCAGACCCGATCGTAAACCTACCAGTTTGTACCTACAACGCTGGGGAGGTAGACAACGTGAAAATGATTCCTACGAACACATTGACAAGGTTTGATTTGAGAGTGAAAAATATAACTTTTGTTGCAGAATACAAGATTATATAGACAATGTTGCTTCTTTTACACTAGGTTGCATAATTATTACATGAATGTTGCATGGTAAAGTTTTTCACGTACCATACTCATGTTGCAAGTCTAAGATGATTTACGTTCCTGATAGAATAGATTACATTAATGGAAATGGGATTACTGATCTGTTGCAAAAAAGGGCAATGTTTCACACAACACTCCACCAGGGGGAATTCATCAGCAACATCTACCTGGTGGTGAAGTTGGATACGGTCTCTTGCGCTTTGATGAACGACTGTTTCATTTACCACCATTTTAAATTTAAAGGTATACATGTGTTCATTAAACGTAAACAAGGTCAATACTGGATGGTCTGACTGGGCCGCAAGGATGCATACCTTACAATACTGCTTTTCCAAACACTAAAAGATATGTTTGACTTTTACGATGGAACACACTAATAGTCATGTTCGTCTTGCATACTTTATGACTTGCATAAGTTCTGTGTCAGATCAACAAGGTGATGAAGCCGTTGATGGAGAGGCTGAAATTGGAGTAGTTGATCATGTTCGTGCCTCTGGACAATATACTCTTAATGAACCAATGTCATCAACACGTTGATGCTAAAATGCAACAAACAATATACCTGCTACATTCCATCATCAGTGGGGTGTACTAATACAAGTAACATGTCAGCACCTCTAAGAAGAGGCAATTCTTGGTTAATTAAGTCTGTATCTAAAATGGAGAAATAGTAGACAAAAAACGGAGACATACAGTAGCACAACACATGAATATCTCGTGGCCATCTGTCCAGAAAGGTGGAACTCATAACGTCATAAAAACCGGATGTATTTAAGCAGCCCTACAGTTCATGGTTCTTGACCACCGTAAATGATCACACATACATATAGATCAAAAATATTGAAAGGTAATGCCCCTTTAGTAGGAATCCGGGACAAAGCTGAAATGTTGATTGTCTCACATGTAGGCGTGGATTTGTTGGGCCGTTTGGAAATGGCAACACGACCTAGTGTCAAAATGAGAGGCAAGAGTTTCAGGCTTGAATGCTTGTTGCAGAGCTATATTTATCCAGCCAAAAATATTTTTCAAAAAAAGTGTTTTCACAAGAAAAAATCTAGAATTAAGGGCAGGATTGTAAATTGTCAATTTTTTGACCAGGGACAAGGCACAATGCTGTGTCATTCTCAAAATAAGCAAAGTGACAGCAAAACCCTAAATACAACATCTAGGCAGGACATGATGCAAAACACTATCATATCTGATGCAAGATCTATGTGACTACTGTCTGTGTAAAAATAAATAGATATTGTTGTAACAACTTAGGTGTACGCAAAAAAAAAATGATAAATGGTTGGCAAGCAATTAAAAATGATAAAAGTCTTTGGAAAGTGAACCTGGAGGTGTTCTAAGAACATCATTCAAATTTGAGAACTTCTGGATTGATCGTTTTCATTTATGTAAGGATGTCAAAGTGGAGAGATATAACAGTTTCCGCATGTAATGCATTTTTTCTTTTTCATTAAATCATGTGTGGCGAGTATGATTATGAATTACCAAATCTATTGACACTGATAATGATTATTAACACAAGTGAAGAGACTGCTGGCGGAAGAGGCGGTGATGCACACATTCTGGAGGTGACAAGTCTGGTTCCCATTACTAATGAAACTTTATTTAATTTGTGCAATCGGGATTACAAAAATGAGGTTTCTCAAACTGGATCCTAAAGGTTTTCACGATTCCCTGCTTATCAACAGAGTTCTTCGCATAATGAACTAGCGAGTAACAGGAAACATATTAAAGGGCCTGTCCTTTATCCAGAGAATATCTAGTGTTTGGAAAATGTTGAACAGAGAGGACCCACAATAGATCCGGAAAAAACATGTTGTACATGTGTGAGTTGGTTTTTTAGACAACAGATGAATGCGATAGTGGAGAATGTTGTGTGTGTCTTAACGTCTTAGCCTATTTGGAAAAGTATAGCTTACATTAGGCTGGACATGTCCGTGTAGAAGCAAATAGAATCGGGAATCATCCGCTTATGTGCAAAGTAATAAGAAGCAGACTATCCCTACCGTCCATAAGTTGGGACTTTAGGCGATAGGATGTCAAGCAAAATATAAAATTCTTGCAAACTTTGAAAAGTAATAAGTACTTGGACAGAAAGCTAATGTAATAAAAAGTGGCAGCTCATTGATGTTTGATATATTTCCACAGGGTTTGCAACGCATTTGATTAGGATCTTAAAGTGAGTGCTGTCTATCCGAAGAGAGTAATTTTTTATATAGTTTGAAGACGTACATGAAATTAGTATAATGTGTAGTATTACACATTTCATAATGTCTTTCTATGAGATGTGTTGAGAGAGCTATAGACAATTGAAGCGTTGAGAGTAAACACACTTCAAAAATGATGGAGACAACTGATAATACCTCGGACTAAAACACTCGATGCAGTTACATTGCAAATTATTAAGATATGGCTTTGCTTGGATATGCAGGAGTAATGAAGAGACACCACTAGATTTGGAGATTAATTTGTCAGTGGTGGACTGTCATTGAAAGCTTTCTCTATGGGGGTGCGGCTGAAGGCTATACTTAATCGTGACGTCTGGTAGTCAGAGACGAAGTTTTCTAACATTGCATGTACTGACTGTGACTGGATTCTTTGGTGGTGTACAAGCTTTCAAATGTTTCTAAAAAGGGACAAATCTTTTTGTCTCATAAAGACAGTTTTAGATTGCGTTAATGATGCGTAGACGAAGATTAAGCAACAAGATCAATCAAAGAACATAGCAGAATGCTTACTTACTAAAGAATTATTGAACAATTATCAGATTGTAATTGAAAATTTATATTGTTACCTTTTGTTCAATTCGGATTGTAATTTAGGTTGTTTTTTAAGGATGAACATGTTGTTCCAAAATTACAGATTTCAACCATATGTATTTTATTTAGGTACGGATGCCTGTAAACGACAATAATGTACAAATATTCTTGATGTGGACGCAAAAAGCAATGTTACGGAAATGAATCGTTGGAGGAAGGCATTACATGCACTGCTGCACAAGTGGACATTGTCAAAATGTTATATGTTCCACCAGCAGAAACATATTGTCAATTGTGTTTACAGAAATGGGATAAACTAATGATAGATGATTGAATGACTAAAGTTGAGAAAGCAAAGTAAATCCGTAAAGTCCACATCGTTAGTAGAAATTTAATTTAATTATACGATAGCTAAATAATGTCTCATTGTACACAAAGATTGATTTCTAATAGTGAGATTTTGTAGTAGTCAAAACCTAAACCCTGAAGTTAATTTAAAAAAAATTTAACCGTAAAAGTCATTGGCCATGCTTTTAACAAAATCTAAATTTCTCTGCAGGTTGATGCAGAGAAACAGTTTGTAGTTTGCTTTGTTTAAAAATTGATGGGTTCTTTTGCCATTTAGAACTGACGAAGTAAAACTGCACATACATAAAGTGAATCATGTTTTTAAGACATAAAATGAAGAACTATCATTTGATTTGCAGAACATTCATACCGGACGCAAACAATCCAATGACTGTAAAAGAATCATTCATTATTGCAATTTGAGTTAAAAAAAATAATTACCTTATAAAAAATTGAACAAGTCAAGAAGTTTGAAAGATTGTTCAACATTTTCGTTAAGTCAGCTGAGTCTGATGCAAGGAAAAAAAATGGAAGAAAAATAGAGTGAACCAAGGTAAAAATCTGGGTATGATCACTGTAAATTTTTTTAACAAATCGTGTGTTCCGTGATAGACTTAAGCTATCATCATTAATGTGTCCAAAGGAGAGGCATACAAGACTTAGTTCCGGTTGGATCATTAATGAAAATGGTAGTTCTCGTAGAAGATATACCACCTCCTTTTGAAGTATTTCAAAATGTTCCATCAAAGTGAAAATTTGTGGTAAGTTGTAGTGGAAAAGGTTAAGCCATAAGAAATGGAAAATGTTGTGGTTCTTTTTAAATCAGTTGAAAAACAAACTGGTAGAAATGTTAAAAGTTCGCAAAGAGGTAGAAAAGTATCAGACTCCCGCCACACAGGCTCGTTAAGGGTCATGGTTTTTAAAGTAAGATTTATTCCATTGGTTGAAGGGGACGATGGTAATATAAGGTTTTTGAGTGATCAATGGTGTTTGCCCCTTTCGCGTAGCATTGGAATCTGCTGCTGCTGGTGGTCCTGCTAAATCAGAAAAAAGGTTAAAAAGTTCTAAAATAAATATTTACAACTTGTAGTTAATAGGAACAATGTACCTATGTAACTAAAGATTAAGAGTCTGAAAAAAGCATATGGATTTTTTAATTGAAGTTCAAAATAGTGGTTATAATTATTGTGAAGATAAAAAAATGTACTTACTCAAAAAGCAAAGCACACCTAAATGCAGTACAATGTTGCTATTTAAAAAATTGCTGAAAGTATAAACTCGAGAAGAAAGTTTATGTTCACCAATAATAAATACAATTGTAAAATTATGTCCAATAAACAGCCTAAATTTGAAGGCTATTTGTACAACATAATTGATGATATTAATCATGAGAAAATAATAAGCAATTTTAAGGAAGTAAGATTGGCAACGTTAAACAAGTAGAGTAGTCTAAATGCATGTGCAAATATGTTTTACTGTCTGTGAAATCTGAAATAAAAAAGTTTGGAAAAACTATAAATAGGTTACATAACTGACAAAATACTAATCATTAAAGAGACTCAATGTTAAATGCCTGGTTATGGTGGCTATAGATAAGTCTTGCACAGTATTAACAAATTCGAAGGGGACGTGCTTTATAGATATATGTAAACCAAAATAAAACTCACTGTGATAATGCTGTTTTAGGATAATAAATGCTTGGACTTACCAATCTGTTCTAAAGGCTGTAAAATGCACGAATGTAGACTGTAGTAAAAGAGAATCAATTAATAAGACAAACTGAATAAGAAAGAGTTAAATTAAAATTGGAGGTAATGAAAAGTACATAAGAAATATGTTGTGCTTTGTTCAAACTGTGAGGGAAAACACAAAAGTACTGTTACAAGTCGGTTGTTTGTAATGAGTGGCAACATTGTGGAGTTGTACATGTGGCAAATTTATGCAGAACATCATAGGTAGTGCAACAGCTTATTTACAACTTGGGCAGTAAAGTAACACTACGAGAACAAGATGTGCCAGGTATCATCATGGCGTTGGAGCAGCAAGCAGAGTCGACAATATGGCTTCTGTAAATTGTAATGGTCCCTCCAAGCAAATTATAAAGTTTCCAGCATTCATGGTTTACAAAGCAGCTGCAGGACCAAGAAAAGCAATGTGGAAAGTAAATGATTGTAGCTGTGCAGAGCACCACTATGCATTTAATACATGTGCATGCAAGTAGGGGGTCATAACATGTGACAACCTGTGTTCTGGGACATAGGTTCATGTACAAAATGTACGTTCGAGTTAAGGAAGTCAATCAAAATTATAGTGTAGTTTGATTACAATGACTCTTTTAAGGGTGGAGCCAACTTTCAATAAGGCATCCCCATGGGAACGCCATCCATGGACACCTATGTTACTACTATAAAATTGTAATATGGTGGTAATCTGTTGCCACCTTTGGGGAAGAAGCGAATGTTCAATTTTTTTGTCATCCACATAGATTATTCTTAAAAAATGTATAGGCCATTAAGCAGTTGTTTACAACTACGGGATTAGATGTGGCGTTGCAGTCAACATGGCATTGGCATTACAAAAACCATAATATAAAAGTGTTGATTGTGCAATGTAAATACAGGTGCGACCAAAATGTGTCCGTGAACAGTGAGAGTTGGTGCATCAGGTCATTTAAGGTATATTGAGGAAGTGATAATACAACACGGTAATGCTTTTTTCATGTGTACCAAATGACGAAGTTATCATTGTGGTGCAGCCTCAAAGAAAAATGTCACATATTGTAAGGTAATGTTGGCTTACCAGTCGCCCTATTTAGCACATCTTCTTTAGGGAACAGGCAGAGTGGGAATCTGCAAGCCTACTACCATCAAATAATTAAATTGCAGAACATGGTGAAGTTACGTCGCAGCCTATATGTTATTTTGTTTGTGCCAAAGTAGTGCCTATGTAAACTACTCATAATAGCCTTTTAAGGGAGGACCGTGTGAACACAAAATCTATGCAAATGATAACAGGTTGTAAGTATGAACAATCCAATCGATGTAAATGCAGTAGCGTTGGTTAGCACTACAATAGTACCAAACTACCCATATATGATGCAAAGTAAAAATATAAAAATGTTCTAGCCTGCATATTTAAAAAATCGTTTCACAACTATTTTAATAACTGATTACCTTGACCCTTAGCAGATCGGATGTAAAATGATGTTAAAAATTAATCCGTAATGGAGGAAGGACAAAATATTAATAAAGAAATTGTACAATAATGTCACTTAAAACGACATATACATTTTAAAACGTCTCAAGAATATGAAGGAAAAGGGCTTTTCTTAATTAGGAAATGGAAACTTTAGTCAAAGACCATATGCCAATTCTTGCTGATAGTGTACCGCACCCACACGAATGTCGAACAGGTTCATTGAGCTATTTACATAACTACTATCTAACATCCGCTCACGGTAACAATGCATTTTGGTAATGGGGGAATATTACTTTCCACTAGGATCACATACCCAAAGACTGTCAAGCCACAAAGTTGGAGTAGGCTCTGATAACTCTATAACTTACACAGCTAGTAAATGTTCGCACTCATTGAAAAGGCAATACACTCGTTCTAGAGTGGACATCTATTCCAATTACCAGCCCTATATTCAACATTCCTTGATCTCGGTCTGACCACTATGTAATTATTGTTTGCCTCTGGCTAAATAAACAGTCGGTCTAGCTTGCAAGTGAAAAACGGTGGAGAGCTGTAATAAAATCAGAGAGAACGACTTGGTCACCCCCCTAGATAGCTCTGCCACATCTACACAGTGTGATCTCGATGTTGAAAGAGTTTCTCTGTTATCTACATTAACGAACGCCATTGATATGGTGCAACCCATACGGAGGGAAAAAATAAGAAACAAAGGGAGAGGGGCTACCTGGGTCAGGAACATTTTAAGAAACATAATTGAAACCCTTCGCCAGTGCGGGAGAGCCTGTCGGAACGTGTACTAACGAAAGGCAAGGCCAGATTGCATGTCAAATATTCACAGGCTTAAAAAAAAAAATAATGACAAAAGAAGCATATTTTTATTAAGCAAAAATTGTGACTGCTGAAAACACAGAAAAAGAGACCTTTTGAATCCTGAAAGAGCTTAAACAAGAGAAAAATTTAAAGTATTCATTTTGTGAGGAGGACTGTATCACTGTAATAAGTTGAAATCCTTCTTCACAACAAAAGTGAAGGATACACTGCTGGAAATGTATTGCATGACAAAATTCCCATTAAACCTTACTGTCTATTTTTGAAAAACAACTAACTGCCTTCACCAGACTAAACCATGATTCTCTGTCTCATTTAATAGGGCGGGTAAAGTCAGTGTCACCGTCTAATGCCTGTCCACCAAGGATCTTTGAAATGAGACTAACTGGAATAAAAAGCGGAGTTCTCTCGCTTCAAAATCATTCAATTGAAGTAGGGCAAGTCACCACTAATTTCAAGGAGGACTGTGTCATCCCACTCCTGAAGAAACCCAGGGAAGACACGAAAATTCTGAAAAACTTCAGGCAAATTTCCCAGATCCCATTCCAGGCAAAGGTGGTGGATCAGCACGTATTAAGCTCTCTGTCACAACATCTATAGTACAACATCCTTATACAATTTAATATGACAGGGTTTAAGGCACACTAGAGCAGAGAGTTGGACATGCAGTCTGTGCTGGATGACTAAAAGTGAGGGCAAACAAGAAGAAGCCATGTGCCCTGATGCTGTTAGAACTATCAGCAGCATTTCAAGTGGACAATCAAGACCAACTCTTGTCGCGGGTTACGGTACTTGGCATCAAGGGCACGGACCTTGCGTGGGTTATATCTTTTCTCAGGGGTGACTCTAAGAGAGTACAGCTGTCTGACCATATGTCCAATCTGGGCACAGTCGCATGCGGGGTAGCACAGGTCTCAGGGCTGTTAAATATCTTTTTTAACACATAACTTAAGGGACTGATCGCCGGACTGAACAACATGGAGAGCCGGATTTATAAGTATGCCGATGATACTCTAATAATCATCCAGATAGATAAATGACAATACACCCACACAAGAATACAAAACATCTTAAAAATCAACGTAAATTGGATGACGGCAAACTACCTCAAAAGTAATCCTAACAAGACGGAGGTTTTGGCCGTCACAACAGACTCCAACCGGTGGAGCGATCGCTTTTGGCATCACGAGCTGGGCACCTACCCGGAACCGGCCTTGGACGTAAAAAGCATATCCATTAAAATAGATGCCAGTCTATCCATGGTCCACCAGGTGTTGGCAGTAGTGGGAACATGTGTGGGAATACTGAGACAGGTGCGACAACTTTCCACCCCTCCTTTCCTAAAACACTCAAAGACTAGAGGCATATGGTATGATATTGTCAAGGAGGGATTATGGAAACTCTATATATATCATCCTCAGGGCAAAATCACTGGTCAGATTGCAGGTCATTAAAAATGACACCGCAAGACTAATCTTTAGAGAACATAGACGAGCCCATGCAAACACACTCCAACAACAAATACACTAGCTCCCAAATAGGCAAAGAAGAAAGTTCAAGGGCCTCTATATTACACAAAAAGCAATTTATGGGCAGGGCACAAGATATATCAAAGATCAATCAGTCAACTGCACTCCGAGCAGGGTGTTACGCTCTTCAGATGCAAGACTACTAGCCTGCACCCGCTTCAGTTTGTGCTACAAAGGTGAGAGAGCTTTTTTAACCTGTATCACCAAAATATGGAATAATCAGCCAGAAACGTTACGTAAGGTAAGATGCCCTTCTTCCATTCCTTCTTCTTCCATTCAGGAAAAACTTTAAAACAGTCCTTTTCTGGAAAGCCTGGGTCACTAAATGTTATAAAACCAGGTGCCAGGTGCCGGGGTAGGCTCTCATTTACAGTGCTTAAAAAACAGAGGTGATAAGGCTCTTTAAAAATACCACTAGCAGCCCGTCCCGACGTTGTCCGGGTATGAATTGCTGGTGGCCAGTAGTATATTGTATAGTAGGATTTAGTTTTAATAGCATTTCTTATCTGTGACAGGTCTGTGAAATGCTCCGATTCACAGTGCACTGCTAATGCACTTAAGTGTGCGCGTTAAGTAGTGTGTGAACTCGAGTTTCACTACTTTATTTTACCTTGCAATAGTATATAGCGCGAACTCCACAACATGGCAACAGCAGAATTTGCATTACAGAAGAAGAACACATTCATTTGTGGTAGGCACGGTGAGACAAAGCGATTTGCCTGGAATCACAGGATGGTGAGCTGATGCAGAGATTAGAACGTAGCTCCCGAGCTCTAAAGATCACAATTCAGGAACTTGTGGGGGGAGGTGTGTCTAAAAGTGTATGTCGGTGCTGGCCATCAATGAGAGCGACCTGTGCATTTTTCAAATCGGTGGTGAAAAAAAAGGAGTATGTTGCTGGAGATGTGGGCCACCGTGCCACCAATGTACTTAACAGAGGAGGGTAAACACCCATTATTAAGCAACTTTCTTTCCGCATACCATCACTCCGCATACTTTGATTACGAAAGTACCATGACTACACAATGCCATTATAACGTATGGCATTACATTTTATATACTTTTACTTAGCATAGATTTACAACGAAATTCGTTGTAAATGCATGAACGGTAAAAGCATGATTTTTTTAATGTTTGGATAAGGTAAGTATGGGTATAGGGGTATATGTTTTGAGGTACTGAGGTATATGTTTTGGGGTGTTTGGGTATTTTAAGGGTTCAGATATAGTTTTGGGTTTTGGGGTACAGGGGTATTTTTAGGGTTTAGGGCTAGGATTAGGTTTTGGGATACTGGGGTATTTTAGGGTTCAGGGGGAGGTTTGGGTTTTGGGAAAGAGGGGTATTTTTAAGGTTCAGGGGTAGGTTTGGGTTTTGAGGTACAGTGGTATTTATAGGGTTCAGGGCTGGTTTTGGGGTACAGGGGTATTTTTAGGGTTTAGGGGTAGGTTTCGATTTTGGGGTAGAGGATATACTCATAGGTTTAAGATGATTTAGTGTTTAATTGTGTTGGGGTATCTTAAGGAGTAAGGGTGGGTTATGATTATGGGGTGCAGGGATATTTAAAGGGAGCAGGGTGGACAACCAGAGCTGAAATGTACAGAACCTGCGAAGAAAAAACAATGAAATATTGGGCACAAAGCTCGGTTTTTTTCCCCGTAATACAGCACCCCGCACACGCCCACGCCCCAAACACACACCAACAGCACATGATATGAGACATGGCATGAAGGGCAGAAAGTACCACAGGCACCAAGCGTTAGTGACACCCCCAGCACAAGCCAGCAGCACAACGCAGACACGCCCACAAGGGACTACTTTTCTGGCACGGTTCTTTTACATTTTAAATGTATATGGTGGTCGTCTGCATAGCCTATGTCCTTCAGCTGTAACTGCCCTTTCCAACGCTGTATTGGGTGTTGTGATTGGTGCTGTGGTTCCGGAGATTACCAGCCACAAAGGTTTGGGCTCTCTCTTTATTATATTAGTATGGATATATGGATATGGATTTAGAATTAAGATTACAATACAGGTGCTGGCCAAAGCGCAAAGAGGCAATTCAAATATTAGTGTCTGCTGCCTGCAATGAGCTTTCGGCAAAAGGAATTGTAGATGCTAACCACCAATGATAAGTAATAAGAGGACAAGACATTTGTTCCTAAAATTCTAGACACGTGCTCCCACGTTGTGTGTATGTAGGTGAGGTGACTCCTACCAGTGATGGTGAGAGGAGGCGCTGAGTGGCTTATACAGTATACATGGGTCTCAAGTGAGGGTGCGGTACCTTGGAATGAATTCAATATACAGCAGATGAAACACAGTACCATACTGTACAGTATGCAGAGAGTAACATCATCTCTGTTACCGTGCAAGTGTGCACTATCCAAAGTGGCAACTGACTCGTGTCTCCACATAACAGTGACACTGTTTGAGTAGCTATCACCACCCAGTAAGTGAGACTGCTAGAGATCGCGGGTCACCCTACCAATAATTTCGCCACTTCTGGCTTCGGGCCCATATACTTTACTTTATCATATACATTGATCAGATGACCACACAATCTACTACCAATAATTGTGAGTTCCCTTTCGATTATTTCCAGTGCACCCAACTTACCATCCACTGTTATGGGTACCTATGACCACGATGGTTCAGGGAGCTAGCTGTAAAAGGAAAGGCAGCAAGATACAAACCCCAACTTTTTTTGTACTTTATTTCATGAAATGACCACGAACAACTGAGAAGTTTTAAAAGTTTATCTTAGATTTCAGATTCTGCAATCATACAGTTTATAGTAATGAGGCAATCTATAATCAGAATAACGAAGAGCACATAACCATATAGGAAGAGTATACAGGTAAACATCTAAAAATAACGGAAATGAAATTCGAGGGAGGGTACTAAATGCTAGGAATTTTATGCACGTTTAGGATTTTATCATTAGGTCATATTTCGAGAGAAAAGACACTGGGAAACCTAAACATCTATGGAAGGGTAGAAAATTTTCAACACGCTAATAATTCTAACATTATTACTTCGATTCAGTATTTAAGAGAAATTTGTAAAACATATTTAATTCATAAAACTGTAAATGACTTCAAAGAGATGCAATGATTTGCAGAGAAAAACATGGAAAATTAACATATGCAAAGAGTATGTCTTTATTGAAGCAAAGACAGAAAATAGGAAGTGCAGTTTCAGAGATTTTCAGCAAGATATTTACCTAGACTGGTGTGAAAACCAACCCTGGCCACGGGTCAGTTAAGGACAGGAAATACCCCAAGGAATAGCAGTCATCAATGGGACAGCAGGTGCAGTAGGGACACCTCAGGACAGGACAGGAAACCCAGATTAGAATCAGGACTGGACCACCAGGACACGACCAGCACTCGCAGTTCGGAAGCAACGCCTGCGCTCCACCCTCTCTGCAGCTATCGATCAGGACCCCGATTGGGTCAGCGAACTCCCAGCAAAAGTGCTCCTTCAGCACTTAAGGTTTAGTAAAACCTTCAGAGTCTATGGTCAAATTTCGGACAGAGAGCTCCGCAGCACCTCTGTATCAAGTCACCTATTGAGTGCGTTGGGTCAGTGACAGGTCAGCTATTCAGACAAGTCGGACAATTTCTCTAGCTAAACCTAGGCTAGATATACTGTTTTTGGGACAGGGTACCACCCCCCAAATGTTGCAAAGTGTCAGAATCCCCAATTTGGATTGGTCCTAAGGTAGGATTTGGTTAACACACCAATCAGAACAGACTATTCTAAGGCCTACTTTGCATCCTAAGGTGCCGCCTAGCAAGATTTTGGGTTCCCACGAGAAGTCGCAGGGAACACAATGGAAAGAAATACAATGTATTCAAATAGGGTACAAGTTAGGCTTTCTCGCTGGGTGAAGGTGCATCTTCCCATGCATGCTCTGGCATCAACCTTCTTTGGCTTGGTTTCAATGCCACCGCACCATCGACTGATTCGGCGGAGTAGTGCCCTCCAAGAAGGATTCCCCAGCCCCATCACCCATCAGTGCCGAGGATACATGAAAAGTAAGCGAAAACAAATTAGCGCATGGAAATAAATGAAGGCATTACATGTCATAATTTTGTACTTCACGTTTATCATCATAAAAATATACTATGCAATTTAGATATTAGTGCAATATATAACGACACGAGAGCAACAGCACAAGCTTCATCACGTTAATACAGGGAAATGCCATCTTGTGGCTATTACGCATGCGCACCCTTTCCCTCCAAAACTATCTCTACGTGTAGTCACGTGAGTGTGACTGACGCATGCGCAGAAGAGGAAAGTCAAGCAGCGGCCATGTTAGGAACAAGAATTAATAGTATTAGTAAAACACATAAGCAAGCATCTCTATGATACCCACGCACATTCAAAATACATAAAATTAGTAAAACGAACAATTTAAGTTACGAGATTATAATAGGTTTTCGAGGTTCTTGACTCGAGCAAGTCGCGATGCGAAATCTTGCTCTATCAATCCCCTCTTTGATGATATTTACTATCATCACAAAAAAAATGGAACCAGATGCCAACTTTCTTTCACACCATGTACATTTCTATCTCTTCCAACAGGCGATTCAGTTTCTCTTTCTCATTTTTGGTAGGGTGAGAATTTTTCACCTTTTTATAGATCTGATTATTCATTTCTTCCAATTCAAGCTCATCCGCACTCCGTTTCACTCCTCTCGCATTCACTTGGTATTTCTTTGTGTGTTTGCGACATTTGCAACAGACGAATATGAGAAATAGGATAAGACCTATCACTCCAATTGGCATCAGTACCTTTAACAATAAGCTTTTACCTAAACTAGCAAACCAATGACCTACATTGGAGAGACCATCAACCAGTCTCTTCCAGGCACTGTCAACCTCGAGTGGTTTGAGTTCCTTTTCCAAATTAGTAATGTTTTTCACATATCTTTTGAGCTGTACGCTTTTGTCCGGAATGTAAGTGCAACAATGTTGCACCTTCAACATCCGGCAGACTCCGCCCTCTTTTGCTAATAGGGTGTCAAGAGCAAGTCTGTTCTGCAAAACCATTGATCTTATCGCAGCCATTTCAGTATTGACCAGCAGAAATCCATGAGCTGTGTCAGTAGACAACACATCCACTATAGTGGACAATTTGCAAATTCTGTGAGTGTTCAGAACCACTCCCACTCCAGGTATCAGTGCACTAAAAATACTACCCATTATTTCACCTACGCTTTCTCTTTTACTACGCACTAAGCCATTAGTGTTTTCATTGCTTCCAGAAATTTCATTCACATGGTATATTTTCGGGAAGACAATGCCAAAGTAGCAGCTTCCATACCAGTGATCCGGCAATTTGAAATAAGCCTTGTCTCCACATATATAATAAATTCCAGGAAACACAGGCTCTGACCCATTTTTGAAACCCCAACCTCCAATTACTTTGTAATTGTGTTCACATTGACTGGAACCAATGAAAATATTATTATAATAACTAGTCTTCTCGCGATGAAGACAGAGTTTCCCTTTCTTCTCGAAATCCAGCAACAAAGCAGGCCCTGCCCCGCCATTTGAGGTGCTTTCCATGTTCTCAGCCCATTTAGGTGTTTTCTGCCTTTTGTCATTTGCCTTCCTTTGGAAACTCTCCCTTCTTTTCTCTGCCATGTTTAAAAATATCTTTTCTTGTTCATGTAATGTACAGGTCAAGTTGTCTCTGTGTGCTTCATTTAAGTCTATAGTACCTATAGTCAGGAAATACTCTCCCATATAACGTGTAACGTCACTTTTGGTATGTACAGGATTCAGATTTCCACGTATAGGAAGTTCAGAAAAGATCACGTCATTGTTAGAGTAATAGTACTGTAACGGTCCTCTTTTGTAAAATAAGCTTGCTAAAATACTACAGGAGATTCCATAGGTCAGAGGTAGGTGATGATATGTCACGCCTTCAGCCACAGAAGTAGGTAGCTTCATGCAGACATAGCAATCTTCTATCTCCATAGTTTCTACATAATGCACTAACAGGTTTGCGAAAACATTTAAGTGTGTCTTGTTTCTAACTCCGTTGTAATGTAGTCCTTCCTCATCTGATGCTTCTAAGTCTCGTTTTGTCTGTCTGAGTGCTTTTTCACGTCTTTCTACATTTCGTGTTGTCAGTTCTTCAGTGTCGGTAATCTGAGTAGGGTCAATATTAGTATTTTTGCTTACCATAAAAGGAATGAAAACTGTCAATCCTATCCAAATTAATAATACTATCACTATACTACATATACACACCTTGCAGCATGTTTTGCAACAACTGCGGCTAGGTCTACCACTCACGTTTGAATCAGACATTTTGGCTCAGAAGGAAATTTCAACCCCTCTTTGCAGCTTTTCCCAGATATTTTTATTGCTGAGCAATTTCACGGCGGTTCTTCCTCTTCCTCGGCAGAGTAATCAGTAATCTGTTCTCCGTCGCTTTCGTCAGTAATATCAAGATCCTCAAAGTTTTCCAAGATTAAGTAGGTCCACTCCGGATCCTTGTATTTTTCGTTTTGTCTTTTTATTCTTTCACTCCTTCTCTTGGAGCTATCTTCAGGTATTTCTGCAATTCGGGGACTTCTTCTTATGTCTGCAAGTTTCTCTTGAACTGTTTTTATTCTTAATTTTAGTCTCTTGATATACCTTGGCTCAATGTGCTTCTTTTTCTTGAGTCTTTTAGCTGGCACTGTTATTTGGCTTTCTTCTAATGTCCTTTTATTTTCACTTGTTTGGGGCACTTCAATTTCTGCTTTCTCCCTTTCTGTCTGACTAGTCCCAGGTCTTGTATCTATTTCTTCTGCCTGGTTACTAAGCTGGCCTGGTTCAGGTATATTTTGCGTTTCGCTTTCAAATGTCTCTGTTTCTATGTCCTGAACATGTTCTCCTAGTTCTGCCTGATCCTGCTCGAGCACTTCGATCCCTTGATTTTCTTCTGCTCGAACTATTACACTATGTCTAGTCTGTCCCTTTTCGATATCAGGAGTCTGTGGAGGAGTATCGATCACTTGTTCTGTCCCTGTCGTACCTTCTTCTTCGTCCTCAGATTTGATGTGAATCTCAATGATCTGAGGGTCTTCGCCTGTGCCTTGCTCGACCTCTCTATTCCACTCTCTGTCTTCTCTTATTCGCTCTCTTGTTCTGAGTGGATCTCCTGTAAGATCGATTATGGGTATCCAATCCTCTGGCCAAATCCTCTGCAGCTCGTCATCAGCTACTTTCGGACCAACGTCTGTGGGATCCTCGGCAGTACTGGTGCTTGGCCATACGTCATCGGCTACCTCTGGACCAACGCCTAAAGTACCCTCAACGGGACTGGTGCTCGGCCGTCTGATATCAGCTACTTCAGGACCAACGTCTGTAGACCCCTCAGCTGGACAACCTTCAGCTCCAGGCTCCTCGTCTGGTATCACCTTCTGGGTATGGCTGGCATGGATCCACTTGGGAATGCCTGCACACTTCACTGCTGTCGTTGTTACCAGGATTACTTGGCGCTTTTTTCCCCACCTTGGCTCAAGGCAACTTGAACGAGTATGCTTCTTTATCTTAACCCAGTCACCAGGAACCAATTTGTGTACTGGGGTTGTCGGGTTGGCGACGGCGTCTGCCCCAATCTGGCGAGAGATAGAACGCACTTGGTCACCCAGTTGCTTGCAGTATTCAAGTACCAAATCATCAGAAATGCTTAACAGTTTGTATCCTGGTACCCACGCTTGTCTCATCACTCTTCCCATCAATATCTCATGGGGGCTCAGGCCTGTTCTTCGATCTGGAATGCTTCTGAGTCCCATCAGAACAAGAGGCAAGGCATTTATCCAGTTCAAGCCAGTAGAATCACACATTTTTGCCAATCTATTTTTTATAGTGCCGTTTATTTGTTCTACCACTCCAGAAGCCTCTGGATGATATGCACAGTGCAGCTTTTGTGTGATCCCAAATGCTTTACAAAGCTGGGCCAAAATTTCATTCTGAAAATGTCCGCCTCTATCTGAGTCAATAAAGACTGGAACCCCGAATCTAGGTATCAATTCTTTTAGTAGGAGCTTAGCTACTGTTGTGGCGTCATTCTGTGGGGCAGGGTAAGCTTCCACCCACTTTGAAAATAGGCAGACAAGGACATACCTTTTTCCCTCACAACGAGGCATGGTAATGAAATCAATTTGTATTCTCACAAAGGGACCCCCTGATCTCCCAATTTTCATCAGTTCAACTACTGTTCTTTTGCCAGCGTTGAACTGCTGACAGGTCAAGCACCTCTGGCAGAGAGATTCTGCTACCTTCCTGAATTTCTTGTTGTACCAAGTCTGTTGAAATACCAGAACCATGGCGTCCCTCCCAATGTGTGATCCCTCATGTATCAATCGAGCCATTGGGGCAAGCAGGTGTCTTGGTAACACAGGCATACCATTTGGGCCCACAATGACACCATCCTCACGTCTCGGTTTACAACCTTGTTCTTTCCATTTCTCGTTCTCTTCCCAGGTCGTCACATGCTGCCATTCTCTCACTTCATCCCATGTAGGCACTTCTTCAAACATTCTAAGTTGGCAGCTGTTTCCAACCCCACCCCGTTTGGGATTTATTCTCATTTGTTCCATAGCACATTGTTTTGCCACCCGATCAGCGAAATCATTTCCCAAAGATACAGGGTCAAGGCCCTTCTTATGAGCAACACATTTGACCACTGCCAATTCTTTTGGTAATTGGATTCCTCTAAAAGGTCTTGGACAACTTTTCCATTCCGAATGGGGGTACCTGAAGAAGTCAGGAATTCTCTTTGTAGCCATAATTGGCCAAAGTCATGCACAACCCCGTAACAGTACTGACTATCAGTATACACTGTTACTTTTTTGTCTTTTCCCAATTTGCAAGCTCTTATCAGGCCGATCAATTTGGCTACTTGTGCAGACTTTACTCCAAATAGATAAGATGCTTCTTCAATTTTGTTTAACGTGACCACAGCATAGGCAGCACTTAGGCCTCCTAGTTCATGTCTTAGGCATGAACCATCCACGAACCATTCCTCATCATGTACAGGCAAAGGAGTTTCTTTAATGTCTGGGCGAGGTTTTGTACTGAACTCTGTCAGGTCAATGCAGTCATGCTCATTATCTCCCTTATCTTCCATTACCATTGAGTCAGGGAGTAGAGTGGCAGGGTTTAAAATGTTACATCGGGTAATAACTATATTTGCAGCACCCAAGAGAATCCTCTCATATTTAGTCAGCCGACTAGGGGTGAGATACTGAGTTTTTGTACGAGTCGATAGGATCACAACTGCATGTGGAACATATACAGTTACAGGATGTCCCATAATAATAGACTCACTTTGTTCTAAACTGGTGCAAGTTGCAGCTACTGCTTTTAGACATCCAGGTAGTCCAGCAGCCACTGGATCCAAAGTGGCAGAAAAATATGCCACAGGCCTTCTGGTCAACCCATGCTCCTGAGTCAGGACTGACAATGCACAATTGTCACGAGTGTCACAGAATAAGCCAAACTCCTTGGAGTAGTCAGGCATTCCCAGAGCAGGGGCTGTACACAGGCAATTTCGCAACTGTGTGAAAGCTGTTAAGCTCTCGTCATTCCATTCAACTGGGTCCTTTGCTCCTTTCTTTGTCATTTGTATCAAAGGCTTTGCAAGGACTGCGAATCCCACAATCCATTGCCTGCAGTAACCTACAACTCCTAGGAACATTCTTATTTCTTTCTGAGTACGGGGTAACTGCATATTTTGAATTATTCTGACTCTCTCTGATGTGACCTTTCTGATACCTTTTTCTATCTGGTGTCCCAGATATTTCACTGATTTTGAACAGAACTGTAATTTCTCAGGGGCCACTTTATGTCCCTTTTCACTCAGGTGATTCAGTAGGGCAATGGTGTCAACCACGCAATCCTTATGGCTTTTAGACGCCACCAATAGGTCGTCAATGTACTGTACCAAAACAGATTTTCCAGGTAAGACTAAAGTTTCAAGGCATTTTTTCAAGATCTGATTAAAGATAGAGGGGCTTTCTGTGTACCCCTGGGGGACCCTGTTCCAGACATACACGTTACTGTTGAAAGCAAATGAGAAAATAAATTTGCTATCTGGATGCAATGGGATCGAAAAGAACGCATGACATAGGTCTATCACAGTGAACCATTCAGCATCCCAGGGAATCTGATACAGGATGACTGCTGGGTTCGGGACAATAGGACAGCAAGGGACCACTATCTTGTTTACCTTTCTCAGGTCCTGCACTACTCTGTACTTGCCATTAGGCTTTTTGATGCCCATAATGGGTGAGTTGCACGGGCTACTCATTACTTACTGTATGATGTTTGCTTCTAGCAATTTCTGTATTTCAATGGCAACACCTGCTCTCACTTCTGCACTCATTCTGTAAGGCTTGGTATTGGGGTATACTGCATTTTCCCTCATAGCTATTTGTATGGGGTCTATGTTTTTCATTAATCCCACATCCTTTCCTGTAAAGTCCCACACTTCTGACTTCACGGTCTGCTGGAGTTCTTCAGGTAAGTCCTGTATAGTCATTCGTTTTATTTCTGAGTCAGGTCTAATTAACATTAGCTTGTAGATACCGTCTTCATCTGGGGTTTGAATTTCGACGCCCTTTGGTGAGCAAAAGATGGTACAATTCATTTTGCACAGCAAATCACGTCCCAGTAAATTTACCGGACTGGTATCACAGACAACAAATCTGTGCATTTGTTTAAAGTTTCCAATTGAGATCTCCATGGGCTCGGTAACAGGTGTACTAATTAATTGATTAGATACTCCTACTACTTGGATTGCTTCTCCCGAGAGGGGTAGGTTTGGAACGTCCACTGTTCTCACAGTAGAACGGGTAGCACCAGTGTCCAATAGAAAGGTGACATCATTTCCATCAACCTTTCCTTCAATGTATGGCCCTGACTGGTCTACCGGCAAAGAGGCGCCAAGTACGCACTCCTCGTCCTCCCCTCTCAGGCCCCGTCAGTATTGGTCATCACAGAAAAAGGTGTCGTTCAACAAATACTGCGAAGTTGCTGTATTTCTATCCTCATTGCCTCCCCAGATTTCTACATCATCACCCTGTGGTGACTTCCCTTTAAATATAGGTTTTGGCGCTCGGGGCACTTGAATCGTTTTTACCTGTTGCTGGGTCTTTCTTTGTTTTTCATTCTGCGTCTGTGGAATTAAATCAGGTGTTTGGGCATTATCAGACTGTAAATAGGGACACTCGTCTCTCCAATGTCCAATTTCTCCGCACTGGTGGCAGGGAAATTTCTTTTTCGCTTCCTCTCTACTCATTTTAGCTCTAGGTTTTCCTATACCCCCACCCCCAGGGCCTTGGTTCTGAGTAGTTTTGTTTAACTTATTCAATTGCTTTTTCTGCTGTTCTGCGAGCTTTACTTGAGCCCACATCACCTTCTCCTTCAGGGCCTTTTTCTTTTCTGCCATTTCGTCCTCCTCACAGTACTTTGCGTACCGTAGGACCTCATCCATCTTTTTGGTATGCCAACAGATTTTATTATCCTTTATCCACTGACAAATTTCGGGTCTTAAACCGTTTACAAACCTGTAAATGAAGTGGGTCATGTCCTTCATCTCGATGTTATCTATACCACTGTATGTCTTAAATACCTGCAACAGCCTTTCATAAAAGGAGTGCACTGTCTCGTCCCTTTCTTGCGTGGTTCTATCTATCTTGGTCCAATCAGTTTCCTTTGCAGGCACTTTTAATTTTAAATGTTGAATTACTTGTTCATACTTCCTCATCACTTCCTTCGATGGCTCCCCTGTTTTGTCATCTCTCGGGTATTCCTCACTAGGCCAGGCGATGGCTATCTTACACTCAGTCCACAGATCTACAGGGACCACTATGTCGAAGAACCCATCCAGTCTTTCCATAGGCATTTCTGCACTTTTACGAATCTTTCTACCTGCCGGTACCAATCGACTGGTTTTTCTCGTAATTATGGGAAGTCATTGGTAAAGGACACAATATCCTGTCGGGACCATGGGACGTGTACATATTTTCCCCCTGGCACTTCGCGCATAGGGCATAACTGTTCTGGTTTGTCTGCTTCCTTTAGGACAAATTCGGGAGTTACTTGCTTAGACCTGGCCTCATCTTTCTTTCGAGCCCACCTGGTTTTCCACCTTTCTACATCTCCCCATTTCTGTAACACTGTCAATAGTTCCTTGACCTGCGCCTTTTTCCCTGACACATTCAGGTTTTCCAAATCTCTGTCTGAAAATTCTGCTCGGTATGGTTTCTGCAAGGGTTTTGATTTTGAAATGTCTATTCCCATATTAGCAGCAGTATCTGTCAATTTTTCATGAAGTACTCGGACATTGCGGGTAAGACTTTTGCACATAAACAACAGCTCTTCTTCAGAGTAGGTATTTAATCTATCTAATCCTACGTTTCCTGCCATTAATTCTTCTATTTCTACTCTCAGTTTGTAGAGGTCTAAAGGTTTCGTTTGCGAAGTTTGTTTCTCTAATTCTTGACTCCATCTTTCAATTTCTTCAGGTGTAACCAAAGTGACACTTCTAGTACCTGAAGTCGATTCCATTTGAATCTCCCTCGCATTGAAAGGATTATGTCTTTTCTGTATTCTTTTCCCTGTATTTCTAATGGGCAGACCCATCAGTGAGACTTCAGATTCACACTCACTCGTCTGTTCATCTACAATCAAGGGTTCTGGCCTGGGCTGTGTTATGACGGGAGTAATGACAGGAGGTTTTGGACTTTCATGCCGATCCCCGTACAATGGAACCATGGGTCCGATTGTTACTGGGATTGTCAATGCTTCAGGACTGGTATTTAACTGGGAGATTTTCTGAATTATTTCAGCCCTTTGTTTTGCTAGAATTTCTCGCTCCTTTTCTTCCAGCAATCTCTCTACTGATTTGTCATGTAACACCTGTGGGTTCAGAGTGGGAGCATAACTCGGGGCAGTGGGATGAGTCTCGCTAGGTCCTTCACCATAATTTGGTCTTGGGAACAAACTTCCTGTACCTAGGCATCTTCGTTCTTCCTCATACTGTGGCTGTAATAACGGCATTCCTGAACTTGAGGGTCTCATCTCGCCTCCGTAGGGAGGTCGAGAACAAAAATCTCCTTCACGGGAATATCCTGTCTCCCCACTAGCTGACATTCTGGGGTAAATGTTTCTGGTATCTACTGGTCCTAAATTCTCAATATAGGGAGGAATTTGGAACCCCCCTCCTACGCTTGCAGACCTGATCTCTTCTTGTGGTGGAGGTCTTCGGGAAATATCTCCCGCACTTAAAGGTCGGTGTCCTTCATTATAAGGAGGCGGACTTCTCATACACAGGTCATCTAATAATTCATCATCCGACTCTCCGAGGGGTACCCAATGTTTAGATTTTTCCAACCGTTTCTTTCCCCCAGAAGGATCATCTGCTGGCATCATGGGAAACAATCCCTCCACTATCATGTTCTGCCTCCACTGTTTCATCTTTTTAGCTCGTGCTTCCTGCTTCAATTTTGGATAAAATTTAGTTAACCCTTTATCCATCCGTGGCTTATCCCTTTCGAAAGCCTCGACTTCCCATTCCTCTAGTCATTCATTCGGGTTCTAAGATTGAATAGAATCCTACTGTTAAAGGTACCCTCTAACGGAAAAGCCAATACTCCGTCATCCTTCGTGTATTCCACCCAATTCTCCAACCATACACATGTGTTGTACCCTTTATCAAACATCATGAAAGATGCGGGAGTGTTGGGTTGCGGTATGACAACACCTTCTCTAGTTTTAATCGGCTTGTCCTTTTTGAAATAATTCTTCACTTTGTTTACAAGAGATACCTTTCTCTTAGTTCCGTACATAATGTCGTTTTTAACTCCTTTCCACTGATCGTTCTCAAATCCCATATGCCGTGGATCAGGTCTGGTATGCGGTCTATACGAATGCCACATACGATTTTTACGAGTGACTTTGTTTACAAACACTTCCAATCCAAGTGCGTCTATTATTTTCGTGCGACCAATGAAATGCACGAGTTCAAATAATCTCGACCAATGGGTGCGCGGCCTTTTCGCGAGACAGTTCCCACGCTCCGGCGCTCGCCCCTCCTTTACAATTCCAGCTCCGCTACCAACCCGCTGTGTCTACCAATCCCAGCGCGGCACGGAGTGACGTCAGAGCAGCTTCGCGACTGACTCCCTCCTTCACAAGGTAACGGAAACTTTCTTTCTTTCTAAAGTGCTTAGTGCTTGGTTATTTAACAACGAATACACATTCGCCACTGTGCTCAAGTGTCTAGACAGGAAAGAATTAGTTTCGCTGCAAGTAAACTACTTCCATTTACTTTTCACTCACTACGGGTAGATCTCTTCTGCCTACCCTTCACACTAGCATTGGGGCACCTGCTACTTCCCTAGACTCATCCACCTTTCCGGGATATATCCAAGTCTAAAATTTCACCAGCGAGCCCTTTTGCTTTCACTCAAGCTCCGATGAACCTGCTACTCTTCCGGTGTGACCCTCACTAGGTTATGCCACAGTAGGAATTTTGTCAATGAACCTTGTTACTAACATTTATTCAATCATACATCCAGAAAAAAACCCTAGTTAGTGCTTCCAGTTCTGCCTAACCTGCACCAACTTTCCTTAAAAGCCAGTGACCTCAAAGCAAGTGGATTCTATTCACCACTCGCTATTCAATTCCCCGGGGATTCCTTAACAACATACAAGACGTTTTACGTACGAATGGATTAATACATATAACAGTATGATAAGAAGAATAACAATTTTAAAACATTTCATAATTTTTCAAAGTAAACGATTTTCAAGTGAGTGATCAATTCCCTTGAAGCGCCTACTCTTATAGCAGCATCCGACTTAGCTAGACTAACTAGTCCTACCTATCCTTTAACTATTCCCTAACCATCCTCGATGCTACCAGAAAATTACTGCTAGAGATCGCGGGTCACGCAACCAATAATTTCGCCACTTCTGGCTTCGGGCCCATATACTTTACTTTATCATATACATTGATCAGATGACCACACAATCTACTACCAATAATTGTGAGTTCCCTTTCGATTATTTCCAGTGCACCCAACTTACCATCCACTGTTATGGGTACCTATGACCACGATGGGTCAGGGAGCTAGCTGTTAAAAGGAAAGGCAGCAAGATACAAACCCCAACTTTTTTTGTACTTTATTTCATGAAATGACCACGAACAACTGAGAAGTTTTAAAAGTTTATCTTAGATTTCGGATTTTGCAATCATACATGCTATTCTGGCGAGAGCGCGTCTCACGCGGCGCCTGTTTGTGGCAGCTCCTCTGTTTTAACCTACCTGTTTTGGCTATTTGCGTTTTATATTTTTTCATTTACCCCCTGGTTTTAATTCGCCTGGCCTCTTACACCCCCTCCTCTGTCCCCTCACTCGCACTCTAATTGTGGAAGCACCGCGCTTTGCGGGTCCCTTGCCCTAACTTGTGGCGGCCATCTTGGGTGAGTGGGGCAGCGCGTGTGGAAGTCCTTCCTCTATCTCTGGAGGAAAGGATTTAGGGAGGCAGTTTCTGCTGCTCGTTCTATTCTGGCGAGAGCGCGTCTCACGCGGCGCCTGTTTGTGGCAGCTCCTCTGTTTTAACCTACCTGTTTTGGCTATTTGCGTTTTATATTTTTTCATTTACCCCCTGGTTTTAATTCGCCTGGCCTCTTACACCCCCTCCTCTGTCCCCTCACTCGCACTCTAATTGTGGAAGCACCGCGCTTTGCGGGTCCCTTGCCCTAACTTGTGGCGGCCATCTTGGGTGAGTGGGGCAGCGCGTGTGGAAGTCCTTCCTCTATCTCTGGAGGAAAGGATTTAGGGAGCCATGCTGACGCGCAGCGGGTACGCGCTGCGGGGACGCCGTACTGATGCCGGAGTTACGCCAGAGTTCAGCCCGTCTGTGCCCGTCCGGGCCCAGACGGGCTTAGGGCAGGTCCCTATGCAAGATCTGTTGGAGACACCACGCTCGTGTATCAGGTATGGCATGTCATGCCGGACACGCCACCCGACCTCTTGCAAATATGCCCAGGAAGGATCACCACCATTTCTGTCGTGCAGGGCGTGCAGTGCGGGTCAGGAAACGATCTCCGCTAAATCAACGCTTTCCATCGCGCTGCTGAACTGCCGGTCGCTTCCTAGCCACGCTATTGAGATTAATTCCCTTATATTGGACCACGAGCTGGATGTGTTATTCTTAACCGAGACCTGGATCTCCTCCAGCTCGGGTCCCGATATAGTTAGAGCACTCCCCCCTGGCTATCTTATTTTACATCAGGACAGGCCTGTAGGGAGGGGAGGAGGAGTCGCTATCCTTTACAGGGACTCATTAATCTGTAAGGTCCAGGAGGGAGGGGTGAGCGATTGCGAGAGCCTTCAGTTCTCTCTTCGCCTATCCCCTACCGTATCCATGGCGGGTTTGCTTATTTATCGTCCTCCAGGAGCTCTGGGTAATTTTTTCAACTCCCTCTTGGAAACTACTGCTCTCCTTGCCTCTTCCACGGGTAATTTCGTTATGTTAGGCGATTTTAACATTCACCTGGACGATCCTCTTAATCCTCTGGGAGTAGATCTGCTAGGTGATCTCAAAGCATTTGGGATTTATCTGGCCAACTCGGGTGCCACTCATGTTAAGGGCCACCTGTTGGACCCCATACTTTCCAACTTAGTGGGCCTCAGTGCATTTCCATCGTTGGCTCTACCCTGGACAGACCACTTTATGGTGTCAGCCCAGTGGCAGTTCAATATTTCAGCGGCGCTGGCCCCCAGGGCCTCCATCTTGGACAGAGCCTGGTCTAGGCTCCCAGTGAATACTTGGGCGGCATATTTGGAGGCGTCACGACCTCCCCCGGAGCCCAATCCACTTGTTGCGGACGAGAACCTTAACATCTGGTTCACCAACTCACTGGATGTTCTCCTTCCCAAAAAAAAACAACTTGTTAAGGGCAAGAGAGTAGGATCTGCACCCTGGTACACACCCGAACTGAGAACGCTAAGGAAGGGCTGCAAGAGGCTGGAGCGGTCCTGGAGGAAAGACTGGAGCGAAACGAGCCGTAGAGAATATCGGGCGGCTCTTAGTACCTACAAGTCTGCTATTCGGGTAGCTAAAGCTGGATTCTTCACGGAGAGAATTGGCTCTGCGGCCAACTCCTCGAAGGAATCGTTTAGGGTCATCAAAGAACTTTTGAAAGCTCCCGAACCTCAGGTCACTCACGAGGACCCACGTGAGAAATGCTCAGAGCTGGCCATCTTCTTCAAAACCAAAATTGATAACATCCTTGCCTCCCTTCCCTGGCTAACCGAGGCTGTTTCCTCGTGGGACAGTCCAGGGTTTCAATCCAGGGTGTGACCGGTGGAGTTGGACTCTCTTGGTCCGGTCACTGTGGAAGAAGTTCTCACAGTGTTAACATCTATGAAAAGTGGCTCCCCTAAAGATCCTGCTCCCATGAAATACCTGAAGTAGGTGGCTCATGTCATCGGCGAGCCGGTGACGGACCTTATAAATCTGTCTTTTGCCCAAGGAGTAGTACCCCCGAGTTGGAAAGGTGCGGTGGTGAAGGCTCTTTTAAAGAAGCCGAACTTGGATCCAGCCGACCTTGCCAATTTTAGGCCTATATCCCTGCTTCCCGGCATCAGTAAGGTGGCCAAGAAGCTGGTGAATAGTCGCCTCTCATGCTTCCTGGAGTCTAACGCCCTTCTAGGCAATTCTCAAACTGGGTTCCGTCCCGGTCAGGGGACCGATACTGCCTTGCTGGCAGTCGTGGAGAGCGCAAGGAGCATTTTGGATTCAGGGGGATCAGTGGCAGTGATCCTCCTGGACCTCAGTGCTGCCTTCGACACCGTAGACCATCAGGTGCTTCTCCGACGGCTGTCAGGGGTGGGGGTCTCCGGGATGGCCCTCAGGTGGTTCGTCTCCTTTTTGGAAGGACGGTCATTTGAGGTATGGGAAGGCCCTGAGAAATCATCCTCAGTACCTCTCCAGTGCGGTGTGCCACAGGGCTCTTCGTTGAGCCCTACTCTATTCAACATCTACATGGCCCCCCTGGAGAGTGTGGTACTGCCTCTGGGTATTAAGATCATCAGCTATGCTGATGATACCCAGTTGGTAGTAGGTCTCCCTCAATCGACCCATCATCCCGACCGGTTGCACACATGCTTGGAGAAAATCTTTACATGGATGTGTAGCTCAGCCCTCAAGCTTAACGGCTCGAAGACGGAACTGATGCTGCTGGGGAATTCATCGCCTTTTCTATCTCCCAGCAGCTGGCCCAGTTGTTTGGGACCTGTGCCCACCCCTAAGCAGGAGATTAAGAGCCTCGGGGTGTGGCTTGAGCGGGACCTCTCCTTTAAAACTCACGCGAAAAAGATCTCAGGCGTGTGTTTTGGTCTGCTCCGCTCAGCCCGGAAGATCTTACCTCTACTGCCTGCAGCCTCTAGGCAGCTACTCATTCAGGGGCTTATCATCTCGCGGTTGGATTTTAGTAATGCCCTGTTTTTGGGTGCCCCGGAAGGTACACTAAACAAACTGCAGCAGGTGCAGAATGCGGCCGCTAGGCTCCTGATGGATGTCCCGAGACGTCAGTCTGCTCGCCCTGCACTGAAGGCGCTACATTGGCTCCCCATCAGAGAGAGGGTTAAATTTAAGTCACTTTGTATAGCCCACAAACTTTTACAGGGGAAAGGGCCACCTATCCTTGAGGACATGGTCCAATCCTATAAGGCCCCCCGCTCTCTCCGCTCCGATCATCAACACCTGTTGCAGGTTTTGAGGGTGAGGAAAGAAAGAACTGGTGGAAGAAGATTTTCCATAAGGGTGGCCACCCTGTGGAACTCCCTCCCTCTGTACCTGCGTTCGGAAGCAAGTTTTTTACGTTTTCGTAAACTCTTGAAAACTTTTTTGTTTCCTCCCTGATTTCTTGTGCTGATGTGACGCTGCTATTCTCTGGATAAGCGCGGGGATGCCTTATGGTAACCAGGCGCTATATTAAAATTCGTAATAATAATAATAATAATAATACAGTTTATAGTAATGAGGCAATCTATAATCAGAATAACGAAGAGCACATAACCATATAGGAAGAGTATACAGGTAAACATCTAAAAATAACGGAAATGAAATTCGAGGGAGGGTACTAAATGCTAGGAATTTTATGCACGTTTAGGATTTTATCATTAGGTCATATTTCGAGAGAAAAGACACTGGGAAACCTAAACATCTATGGAAGGGTAGAAAATTTTCAACACGCTAATAATTCTAACATTATTACTTCGATTCAGTATTTAAGAGAAATTTGTAAAACATATTTAATTCATAAAACTGTAAATGACTTCAAAGAGATGCAATGATTTGCAGAGAAAAACATGGAAAATTAACATATACAAAGAGTATGTCTTTATTGAAGCAAAGACAGAAAATAGGAAGTGCAGTTTCAGAGATTTTCAGCAAGATATTTACCTAGACTGGTGTGAAAACCAACCCTGGCCACGGGTCAGTTAAGGACAGGAAATACCCCAAGGAATAGCAGTCATCAATGGGACAGCAGGTGCAGTAGGGACACCTCAGGACAGGACAGGAAACCCAGATTAGAATCAGGACTGGACCACCAGGACACGACCAGCACCCGCAGTTCGGAAGCAACGCCTGCGCTCCACCCTCTCTGCAGCTATCGATCAGGACCCCGATTGGGTCAGCGAACTCCCAGCAAAAGTGCTCCTTCAGCACTTAAGGTTTAGTAAAACCTTCAGAGTCTATGGTCAAATTTCGGACAGAGAGCTCCGCAGCACCTCTGTATCAAGTCACCTATTGAGTGCGTTGGGTCAGTGACAGGTCAGCTATTCAGACAAGTCAGACAATTTCTCTAGCTAAACCTAGGCTAGATATACTGTTTTTGGGACAGGGTACCACCCCCCAAATGTTGCAAAGTGTCAGAATCCCCAATTTGGATTGGTCCTAAGGTAGGATTTGGTTAACACACCAATCAGAACAGACTATTCTAAGGCCTACTTTGCATCCTAAGGTGCCGCCTAGCAAGATTTTGGGTTCCCACGAGAAGTCGCAGGGAACACAATGGAAAGAAATACAATGTATTCAAATAGGGTACAAGTTAGGCTTTCTCGCTGGGTGAAGGTGCATCTTCCCATGCATGCTCTGGCATCAACCTTCTTTGGCTTGGTTTCAATGCCACCGCACCATCGACTGATTCGGCGCAGTAGTGCCCTCCAAGATGGACTCCCCAGCCCCATCACCCATCAGTGCCGAGGATACATGAAAAGTAAGCGAAAACAAATTAGCGCATGGAAATAAATGAAGGCATTACATGTCATAATTTTGTACTTCACGTTTATCATCATAAAAATATACTATGCAATTTAGATATTAGTGCAATATATAACGACACGAGAGCAACAGCACAAGCTTCATCACGTTAATACAGGGAAATGCCATCTTGTGGCTATTACGCATGCGCACCCTTTCCCTCCAAAACTATCTCTACGTGTAGTCACGTGAGTGTGACTGACGCATGCGCAGAAGAGGAAAGTCAAGCAGCGGCCATGTTAGGAACAAGAATTAATCGTATTAGTAAAACACATAAGCAAGCATCTCTATGATACCCACGCACATTCAAAATACATAAAATTAGTAAAACGAACAATTTAAGTTACGAGATTATAATAGATTTTTGAGGTTCTTGACTCGAGCAAGTCGCGATGCGAAATCTTGCTCTATCAAGACTCCACAAACAGCGCAGCTACAGTGGCAGTCCAAAGCAGCAATCATAATTTCACAAGCACTGTGAGACTTGTTAAGGCAAATATAACACTGGGGATTAATATTGCTAATAATGAGAGCTCAAAGTTTTTATCTTGTGCTTTTTTTGACTGTGACCATAACGTAGCGTCAAAGTTAAAATATAAGTATTACAAAGAAGGTGCACAAACATATCACAGAAATTCATTTTAGGTGACTAGATCAGTGGGTTGCTGCTTTTGTCACAAAGATAGCTTTGTTAATTGTAGTTCAGCACCATCAGCCAAACACACGGTTGCAGTGGCGTTAATTACATCAAGATTGGACTACTGCAAAAGCTTGTATGCAGGATCAAACAAATCGGCCCTGCACAGGCTTCAGATGGTCCAACATGCAGCAGCTAGATTGGTACTTAGATGGCCTAGAAAGTCCTCCGCCTCAGCTGCAGTACATGCTCTACATTGGTGCCCAATTCACAAACGCATCTTATTTAAGGTCCTGACTATTACCTATAGGGCCTTTCACATGCAGGATCCGATGTATCTTCGCAAAGGTTTTGCACGATACCACTCCTCTCGTAAACTTAGATCCGCTACTGGTAAAAATAGGGAGGAAAATCCCTGGCAGTGATTGGCGCTAGGGTGTGGAATAAAATACCCCACCAGCTTCATGAGATCACACCCGAACAAGGGTTTAGAAGTCCCTGAAAACTTTGATATATAGCCTATTGGACGCAGCATGCAAAGCACTTATATGAATCTATCTTTGTTCCTTCCTTTGGGGACAGTACAGCTGTGGAGACCTTCAGCTGGGTGGAGTCAAAGCAACAAGATGCTCCGTAGAGTGATAGTGCGCTATATAAATTCTGCATCACATCACATCACACATCACATCACATCACAAATGAAGCGCTGAGGTGAGGGACTGAAGGGTGATGTGCATTTGTAAATAATATGTTTTAAAGCACCTGTAAGACAATGCCTTAAAGTTTCTTGTGGATAAAATGTGAGTCATTACTAATATTTGTCTGTTTAAAGGGACTTTAATGCATGCATGATTTATCGAGAAGGAAAGAGTGACTCGTCCTTGGCAAATCTGAATCTATCAATTGAGGTGGCTGGAGGGTGATGTGTATTTATAAATAAAACTTTAAAAGCAAAGGAAAAACAGTTTCAAGTTTCTTGTTTATGAAATTGTGTGCGCAAAAAAGTATCAGCCGTCCTTCAAAGCTATTAATCTATGAATTCAGGCAACACAAAGGATACATACATTACAGGAATAAAAACAATAAGTGACCTTGAATATGTACAAAAATACTATTCAGAAATTTCTGAAAAATAAAACAACGAATAAAAAGTGACCTTGAAAATATCGAACAGTACATTTCAGGGAAGGGTGTGATTGCTGCGTGTAAAAGTTCGAGAGAAGCCATTGGGGTACAGCCACAATATCGGTATTTGGGGGTGACCATAGCCAACGACAACTCAAAAAAAGAGCACTCTGCAGTGTTAAAAGCTAAATCCCAGACGCTAATTTTCGGTTATAGGCGACTCTTTAAAAAACTGGGCGGTCCAAACTACACTCATCTTTTAAAAGTAATGGCCGCTCAGATTTTACCTACATTATCGTATGGTCTTGTTACATGGCTTGGAGGGGAGGCCGGTTTATTAAACGCCTTACAAACTAAAATCTATAAAGTTGTATTTAAAGTACCGAAATGCGCCTCCCCAGCCCAGGTGCGATTAGAATTTGGCCTTCAAAATCAAATTTTTAGGTCCAAGTCAAGGTTTGTTAAATTCTGCCACAAACTCCGTGCTGCTGTACCAGGCTCATTAAACCACCTCTGTTGGCAGGAAATCAATCTTGACTCCACCCAGCCCTGGGCCACCCATCTGCAGACTTGCCTTTCAGACCTTGCATTGCTCGAAGCTTGGTGTAAAAAAAGTGATCAGGTTACTTTCTGCAAAATTGCAAATTCAAATGCCAAAATAAAGTCACTATTGGAAGACAAACAAACATTGACCCATCGACGTCATGCCTGGACAGTCATTTCTTCCTATTCACGTCAACAACCCCAGGCTTACTTGGCAACACATTTTAGTCAACACCTAAAAAAGATTCTAATTGATTTCCGTATGGGCCTTCACGAGTCCAAGGATCTAAGACCCTCTTGGAAACCCCATGATGCTTGCCCAAAATGCAGACTCTGTGGCTACCAAAACGAATCTTTAATCCATTTGTTTTGTGTGTGCCCGGCCCTCATGGTGGCTAGAAGAAAATTTTTGCGGGATATCCTAATCAAACTGAACATAAGAACATGTCGCCAAGCGGTCATAATCTGGCTGGGAGGTTCATCGCCAATTCTGACTTGCAGGGGTCTCAAATTTATGATAGAGACTGGGAAGCAGCTGCAGCTCTGTGTATGATCCTTTAAAACATTGCCTGAGGCTCACTCTTTATGTAGTATCCCCCATGCTCATTCCATAAACCTCTACGCAGTCAGTGGGGGGTCTGACGTAGAGTTTAAGTTTTAATTGTTTTTAACTTTGATATCAACCGTTGCTTCGATTTTTAATGCAAATTGTATTGCGGACATCCGCTAATTGTACTTTTTCTAATTGTAAGGATTTTTATTAATTCAACAATAAAATATTCTGATTCTGATTCTGAGAGAAGTGGGTGGGAGGACGAGAAATAGATTTAAGAATGTATTATAAAGTATCACTCGTCCTTTGCAGCTATTAATCTATGTATTCAGCGAACATAAAGGCACCATTTCTGAAAAATGAAAAAAAAAATAATAATAATTACTTACCTTGCAATGTAAGAATAAATGTCCGTCCGCGAGGGTGTGACTGCTACGTGTAAAAGTTTCGATAGGGGTGGGAGGGTAGCGCGGAGGACTAGAAATAGATTTAAGTAATTGTTATTGGTAGAGGTAGCAGTCAAGGAGAATTTATCGGTCTGTGACCAATAAGCGTGTACCGCTTGACGTCATGGATGCATGCAACCAATGACGGTAATTTGCGGCTGTGCTGGGGAGATCATCCAGACATGGGAAAGGCGTATTGTAGCATCTGCGCGTGCGCGGTGAATTATGCATGCGCAGATTGTACGGGGAAGATCATTCCGATGGGAAGATTGTAACTACGGTACACCGGCATAATGCAGAGTGCAGCGGGCGTGCCTGCAGAAAAGGTGAAAACAAACAAAAGAACTGTCGGGGTCCTGCTTCCGGAGCTGCGAGTGGTGAAAGAGACAGTTTTGCTGCTTGCCACTCTGCCTCTTCACCATGCCTTTAAAGGGGCGGGGTCCGGCACAAACCAGATCAGAGGTGACCCAGAAGGGTTGAACTGCTTCCAGGTCAGCTCATGCCTGCCAACCAATGTCTGTTCTACTTGTAGGCTGCTGCCAGTGGTGTCACATACCACCAGCCCTATGTTTCAGGCACTAGCATCCAGCCACAGGCGTGGTGCCCCCTAGGTTGGGGCGCCTTAGTAAATTATGCGGCAAAAAAGCCCAAATAATGTGGTATAATGAGGCATGTTCTGCTGCAGTAGTATTTTGTAATTTTGTGATTTTTACACACCTAGATCTATCTGAGAAAAAGTTTAATCTCGGTACACAATTAACACCCAATTATAGCAATCAGAAACTTTACTCGATCACCTTTACAACCGGTCTGACACTCCATGACACCATGTGTGGTGATTATTTTTATCAACATTTCGTATGTTTGATCTTGAAACACATTTTGTTGAAATATGCAACTTGTGTGCCAGAAATTGAATTATGTAGCCAGGGTCTGACTAGGGTACTTAAAGCCGCCTGGCACAAATGCTCAAACTCACCCTGCTCCTTTCATCTTCTAATGCAATCTCTCTTTTTCCATCCATCTATTTTCTCACTCTCTTTCTCTCCTCTCTCTCTCTTCTCCCTAGCTGATTCCTTTTTATCTAAACTCCCCCTTTCATTCCTCTCTTTTTCTATCTGCTTAAATTAACCTTGGGGAGCTGGGGAAAGTGACAGAGGAATCAATAGAGACCCTAAAAAAGTTTTCCAAGAGCCCCAGCCCACAGCGGAAATGCCTGGTGGAATAAAAGGCCTGTCTGTCCCTCTATGTAGCAAATACAGCACAGGCAATGCAGGGGAAAGTTATCAGAAATTCCAGTAGCGTTGGGGATATTTCTCTCACTGCATCGACCAAGCGACCTGCTGAAGGCACCAGTCACATCCTTGAATTCTGATGCCGACCCCCTCTACTGCTTAGCTTTGAGGTTCCTCTGTGTAACATTTCAAGTTTTTATAGACTCCAGGATAGTTCACTCAGACAAAAGGCTAATCAGGAGATGATACATCTGGAGGGCCATTAGTCAATTGGTTGTGAACTGGCCTCTACCAGGAACCAATGGTTGGAGCCCGAACCACTGGAATGAGTGCTGCACTCATTATGTTAACAAAGGAGTTTGTAATCTATTTCCAATTACGTATATCGAGGAAAAGTATTGATGTTCCAAAGATTTTGATGCCAGGAACATTGCTAGTGACCGTTGAGTTGTTGTAGGAAAAACAGGCTGTCCACTATGCAGAAAATTACAAAAAGGCCCCATCTTCTTTGGGAGTTTGAGAAATGTGTCTAAGTGTAGATGGTCTGATGTTAGACCCTGTGACACTCTTTTGTGATAAGTTCATGAAGTTTGAGTGCTAGTTGGCTCTAACAAAGTAGTTGGAGTCAGTGTGGTTTTCCCAAAAATGGTAAGGTATGGACTTGTCAAATAGCACACGATTAACAGTGTGAAGTGCAGCTGCTAGGTCAAATAGGATAATTGTGACTGATATATACATACCTTTTTAACGAACACTACATCACAATGCATTAACTAGCCACAACCTTGCTTCCTCTCCTATTACTCACTGACTTTATGCTTGTCTTTGATCACGTACAGTGCTTCACTCTCTTTCGGGTAGGCTTCCTCTATAGAAATACCATAAACATACATGATTATAATTAGGGCTCTTACTTTTATGGTATTTTATTTTTTTATCATTTCCGTCTGTATTTCTCTATATAACTTTTTTGTCCACTTTATTAATTTTTAGCCATATGTTTTTGTGGTTAGCGAATAAGTGGAGTCAAAATTGGTCCATTTCCACATTTATTTAACTGATAAACTTGCACTCATACTTTAATGCCTGTCCCATTTTAGCAAATTCAGCAGCCAAATATAGCAAAACACTACACCCAGAGATAAATATTAGCAATTTACCACAAATATATTTTAACATATGCCTGTATTTAAAGATACCTTAACCAGTTTTTTAAACTTCCTACGCTATCTATCTGCTCATTTGTTGCCTTGGAATTCACAACAGACAGGATGGAAAGTCACTTATTAGAGCACAACTTTCAGTATTTTTCTGCATCTAAAAATAAATACAGACATGTTCTCAATCTATATTTATTTGTAAAAATCAGTAAAAACAGAAAACTGGGAGCCTCAATTATAATGTGCAGAAGTGATTTTATTGGAGGCATGAGAGACATGCTTCACGAGAACGCAGGATAAATCCGCATAGAGGGGAGAATAAAGTAGGGTGACTAAGGTAAAACCTGTTGAACACTAGATGCTCCCACACTTTGGAGATGAAAAGGCAAGGACAGCAAGCCAGGGCTGCTGCCGGCCAGAGACACTTTGGAACTAGCTGGACTTCGTTCTGGACGTCAAGGCTGCAACTAGGGAGACTCCTGCTGCTCCTGATCTCGATGTCCTGCTTGTCTGCTGCAACGTCCATGGCTGTGCACTATACAGGAGCTTTCGAAGGCCTGTGGGCATCCAAGACACCTGAAGCAATTTCCTTTGGACTGAAGGAGTCTCTTCCCTGCATCTGCAGGCACTGCAGCTAAGCTGACTGGTCTGCTGATCCTGAGCTCCTACAGACTCCAAAAGTCTCAGCAACACTGGAGGTGATTCTTCACATCCCTTGAGGCCTGCTCTATCCTCCCATCAAGTTTGAGGCGAGCATCTCTTGTCAGAGCGGCAGGAACAGACCCCCTGTGCATTGCATTGACTTGCAGTTGCAAAGGTTTGTTGGCTTCCTTCTGCCAAGACCTTCAGACTCCGAGTAACCCCTTCCTCATGCATGTCCAGTGACCAAGATATTCATCCTAACTACATCGCTTGCAACATGGGCTTGCATCTTTGGTGAGCTGCTTGAGGTCCTCTTGCGACTCCAGTGCCTCCGGCCTGTGGGTCCTCTTTAGGGTCATCTTCTTCTTCTTTGGGCTCCTTTAACTTCTTGGGGCCTATCCTGACTCCCCTGCTTGTGGTGAGTCTCCTGGACCTTGCTGGTCCCGACATTGCACCTTTTTCCACTTCCATGTCGGTTGCAGTTGCCAAGGCTTGTTTGTGCTCCCGCCAGACACCGACTCCTCAACTCTTGACATTTGACATGGAACAGCTCATGTATGGGTCCTGGTCTTCCACAGCATTGCCTAGTTCACACAGCTGTAGTTCTAAGGTCACTGTCAGCTCTCCTGCAGCACCCAACACTGGTGGGCATTCGTCTTCCGTGCCTCCTGGTCACTCCTGAATAGCATACACTAGGTCCCCTATGCTTGCAGGTTCTTCACATATTGAATCTACCTTTGGGTTCCACCGGACACCTTCATTTTCTCCAGCAGCAGCATCTTTCTGAAGTCCTCCATTGGAATCGAGATCGGTTTCTGATGCCACTTCACACCTATGCACCCGGCTTCCCTGGGGCCGGTATCCTGGTTCCTAAGGTATCCACGGGTGCGGTTGCTCTCCAAACTTCTGTCTTCCACAGTGTTTCTTCAGGGTCCCCTGGGAAGGGTCCTTCTTAAAAATTGCAACCCTTACTTACCCAATGACTTGTATTGATCATGCTGTAGTGTTCCCACTTAGCACACGACCTCTGTGGGACTCCTAGTTTCTTACCTCGGGTGGTTCCTTGGGTCCCCGACAATTCTACATCTTCTGGGCACAGTCTTGACTCAAGTCGTAGTTCGCATCCCACTAATTTAGTGTATTGTTTGGTCCCCCCGGTGACCACTGTGTCTTACGTGCTATTTACCTGTTTCTATTGAAAATTATTGTGTGCATTGTGTGTATCTGTGGCTAGGAGATACCTGTATGTGTTAGTGAGTGTTATATAATAAATGCATTTTTTAAATACACTGTGTGGTTATTTTTCATTTAATCTATATAAATAAGATTATGTTCTGGTAAAACAAGCTGCTATACACTCCTTCTGGACTAAGCCTGAAGGCTACACTCCACAGCTACCACTTAGATAACTTTCTAAGGTTGTCTAAGACCACTAAAATCACCATAAGGATTGTCTGGATTAGTGCAATGTGCCCACTTACATAAGTGTGCATCATATACTAAGCCAGCTTCTCACATTGGTGTGCAGAGGTGTCACGGCGCACTCTAGGTGTCACAGAAGAACACTGCCGAGACCCACAGCTCCGGGTAGACGGAAGCTTTAGCAACTGAACTACACATCCCATGATGCCATGGGGACGTTCCGTCCTTGACATCATACGCAAGCTGAAGCCGGGTTAAGTGCTTCCTGGAGTTGCCGATTGGTGCCGTTAATTCTTGGATTTTCTCTGCAGTGGAGGCAGCTTAAGGATTCGGTAGGGATGCCTTTGCACCAAATTTCTCTTCATTCAACTTGTATTTCCCTGGGTGTTTTCGCTCCGTTCTTGAGCAGAATTAGACAATTGCAGCCCCATTGGACGAATCATACTCAGACTCTTGCTGGGTTGTTTTCTGTGAGCTGTTTTGGTTTCCGGATCGCGCTAGGTTTAGCACGCCAGGTACCTTCCTTATCGAGGCTTTGTAACCCTGTTGGTTGAGCCTGGTACGGCTCTTGCGGGGTTGCCTAAAGCAATTCTCTTTTGTTACAGCCCTCGTTGTCAGAGGGGACTTGCTGGCAACAACAGCTGCGCGGCCGCGCCGCTGCACTTATGACAACATTTCCTGCAGTCAGCAAAATGGCACGCACCTTGTTGTAATGCTGCACAGGCGGTATATTCCGGTCCAGGCCACAGGGCAGTCAATCAAGGAGAGAGGTATGGTGGCAGGTATGGCAGTCCCGGAGTAGGACAGGTAAGAAGCGGTAGCGCCGCGCGACCCCCAGTTGTCTCACGGAGCCAGGCAGCTTTGCCAAATGTTCCTGTATCGCAGCTGTCTCCCTTACCTCCACTGTTACTCGCGCCGCAGGATAATGGATTTCAACGCAAGATGTCGTAGCTGCAGAATCTCACTGCGAGGGGCGGCAGCAATATTTTCACGTCGTCTTTGCACTGGGTAGGCAGCGTCCCTCTGCTGTCAGTTCACCGCGTCCGGCTTGGAGGCCTGCACAGCCTCAATGTTTCGTGGGCAGGAAGTCCCCAGCGCAGCACCAGGAGCAGCATAACGCCCACCGCTCTCAGCTCTATCAGGCTTTTCGTCCGTCCCCATTCGGACAGGCCCCGCAAATGTGGTTCCGCTAGAATCAGTAGGAAAGCAGGTTTCACAGAGTGTGACTCACTAGAGAAAAAGTCAATTCAGGATGGGCATTATGAATATTTCCGGTTCGGTTGGGCAGGAGCCTCACAGGTGTGCGGCCATCTTGTTCGTGCGCCACCTAGCGCCCCTTGTTCTTCTAACTTTAGATCAAGTAGAGGCAGCGGCTTAGCAGATTCTATACCCTGGAATAGAGTACAGTTATTTTCCTTTACAGGTAGTTAAGAAGGATAATTCAGTACAAATTATATATATATGTTTTCTGTCACACTAGAATTCACAGCAAGGGGTATTTATCATAGTGTGTTGCTCGTTACAGATCTCTTTCCCTGCTGATCCCTCCCTTTCCTTCCCTCACCTGATCTCTCGAAAAAGTCTGTGGCTGTAATCATACCTTTGAGCTATCAGGAGGTGGACCCCATATAGCATCGTACATCTCCAAGGATTACAGGACCTGTCAAGAGGTTAGGATTCAAGCATGCATTGTTGTACCAGATAATCTTGGTGTGGATTAATTGAAAAGCCATCACTAATATTAGGCACATATAAAACAGCTTAGAATAAGTAAGTTCTACTGAACTTAGGATTGGGTAGTTAAGGTTCTAGCACAACCCTTTCTCCAACTTCAGAGAGTTTAGTTTTCACTAGGTTAGGTAGGTGTAACACCTCACTACACCTAGAACCATGTCTTTAGTTGGGTATGCTAGTGTACCCCAGTCTGCTAAGTACAGTGGCCTAAAGTTCCAGGAACTAAGGGCCCTGTGTAGTCTTAGAAAGATAAAGATATGTGGCAACCCCACCATTAAGTTGCTCTCAGAGCTGCTGAATAAGGATGAGATTCATCCTTTGAGTGCAGAAGAACAGGAACATGTGGGTGAGGATACTCCTAGAGAGGGATCATCAGGAGTTCTTCCTGATAATCCGAATTCTGAGTATGGGCAGGAGGACTCCAATGAGTCTAGAGAATCTAACACTTCAGGACATTCTATAGGACACTCCATTTCTAGTAAGAGGGTCAGCTCTTTTGACAGGGAGTACCAACGGCTTGAACTTGAGAGAGCAAGGCTCAGGAGAGATCAGTTGGCCTTTGATAAAGCATCCCTAGAAGTCCAGAAAGCTAGGAATAAATTGGGACTAGAGACCCATGTTGGCTGTAACAGTTTCAAGAATCAAAGAAACTTCTTTTGACAATAGGAATCTGAGCAGGATAGTCCCTCCTTACCAGGAGGGGGTGATATCCCTAAATGGTTAACTGCTTTTGAGAGGGATTGTAAAGTTCAGAGGGTCCCTCAAGAGCAGTGGGTGGCTATCCTGTGGCTCTCTTTTGCTAACAGAGGTATACCGTGGCTCTCCTTTGCTAACAGAGCTATAGATAAGCTCCTCGCTGTTGGAGATTAGGATGCTGACAGTTAGTACTGAAGAGTGCTCTCATAGATTGGTTTGCTTAACCACTGAACAGTAGAGGATTACGTTCAGAGACACCCAGAAAGCACATGCCCAGGACTGAGTGGATTTTGTAGACAGTGCTATTAAGGCTCTGGAAGACTGGCTTCATGGCAGCAAGTAATGGGACTATGAAATATTGTAAAATTTGATTATGAGGGAGCACATACTTAATAACTGTCAGAATCAGCTTTTGCATCAGTACTTGGTGGACTCAGATCTGACTTCTCCCCAAGAATTGGGAAAGTAGGCAGATAAATCGGTCAGAAGCATGGTTAAGCAGAAGAACCATGGTAATGGAGGTGACCAGAAGAAGCAAGATGCTTCTAAATTCCAGGATATAGGTGGTGACACAGGCAGATATAAGAAAGAGTCTTCTCAAGTGCCCCAAAAACCTGCATCAGGGAGTGAGTCCCAACATTTTAAGAAAGGCAAGAAGAAACCTTGGTTATGTGTCTGTAAGGTAAAGACCAATTGGACAAAGGATGCTGATTCTCCAAAGGCCAAGGAAACTCCTGCTACCACTGTCCCTAAGGCAAGTTCACCCCTTAGCACCGGTACAAGTGGTAGCATAGCAACCAAGGGAGTAATAGAGTCAACCTTGGGTTCTGAGATAGGTTCTGACTTAGTCAGAACTCCAGCTCAAGCTGCTTTAGTCTGTGAAGGTGGCATGGATCTTGACACCTTACTAGTCAGTCCAACTAACTTGGGCAAGTACAGACAATCAGCGGCGTTACTAAACTTGATGGCCCCCCCTCTGCAAAGTACATGGAGGGGCCCCCCATTCTCAGCGCCAGTTAAGAGCTCTCAGGCCAGCTACCCACCATACTTCAGAGGCTCACCCCAGCCATAAAAAAGGATTCTGGGTCCTCCATTGGTCACATCCACCGTCTCATGCGTGATTTACATACATCAGTAAATACTGCTGCTGCGCCCTCCTGCAAAGTTACATAACACTGCCTCCAGCCGGCCCACCAAACGTATCCTCCTCCTTGATGACCCACCTCCAAGCAAAGCCCGCTCTGTTAATCACCTCCAAACACAAACCACTGATGTCGAGCCTGCTATTAACGCATCCAATACACTCTACGCTCAACCCTACAAAACTCGCAGTTATGCTTTTCCGTCCACCTGTAAAACCACCCCTCAGATGTCACTGCGAATCCATGACCACCACCCTCTGCTCCCCTGTCCACCACCAACAGAAAGACTGATGACTGGTCCCCATCTAACCACTGCCTACCAGTAAAGACAGAGCCTTTCAGCTGCTGCCCTCCCCAATGCCACTGTGGTAGTTTAAAACATGTTAAACAATCTCTTCAACTGACCACCCCAAAACAGTTCTTCCTGCTAGCCTCTACGGCATCAAAGCCTTTCCTGCTACTTTTCATCCTCTGCATGATGCACACAATATTATTAAATGTACAAAGGGTCCGATTTTTGTTTCCTCACACCAACATTAATTTACACAATGTACCTCACTAAACCATACCTCCTGTTAAAGGCAAACCTGATCCCATATGTAGCACCAGTCAACAAGTTCCCGAAGGACAAACACCAGAGAGAATGCGCGATTCATGCAATTAAACCTACAGTGACAACGTAGCATTTCCCCACCCACTGTCAGCTCAGCGAAGTCTGCAACCACTCAGTAGCCATCAATACCGGTAACATCTAAAGCGCATTTCCATTTCCTTTCATTGGCTGCTCTTGATACATATACCTATGCCTTCTGGGCGGCATCTACCACAGACCACATCATTTTTTGTCTCCCTGGGACTAACCGAATGCTGTCGGTGAACGCTTCTATTACCCCTTCCTTACGAATAACTAATGGAGGATAACAAAAAAATATATAGTATTTTCCGATGCAAATAGCGTATCAAGCACTTGCTGCCCGCAGTCTTCACCAGATCCACATATATCAATATTCTGCCGTCGCACCATCCTGTTAACTCTATTATTATCTGGAGATTTTTTTTATACCTTCCGTGAACTGGGAAAAGCAATACCTTGCACGAAAACATGTCCTTTTAAAACCTTTGCTACTTATACAGGCTGGCAAAGCACTTACTTATTTTACTAACGGGTGTTGTAAAGCAAACATGTAACTCATTCTAGGATTGGAATTTCTGCTAAGAAGTGTGGAAGACGTAGGATGATTTTTTGCATGTCTGCCAGACACTCGTTCTTCCCTGCATGCGCACACAATGTAACAATACAATTTAGCTTAACAAATTGTTCAGAAATGTACCGGAAGGTAAGGAAACAGCCCATGTTATTTTTACAAAGAAAAATAGACAATCTTCAACTTTATACGCAATTACATAAAATCCTTAGCATGCACAGCTTGTTCAAATCCACGCCACCTAATTCTACCACACACAGCACATTTGAACATCTCATGATTCCATGCCACACAATTCAACTATAAATAATTTAACCCTACAACATTCCGTACCACATAATTACAATCCTTAGAATTAAAAAACACATATTTCCACTTCACTCCATATCACATATTTCCACATCACATTTTAACAGTCCACGCAACTTAATACTACTCCAAACTACATAATTCCACTCCACACAACACAATTCAACTACATATAATTCCACTTCAACCTATATAATTATACTTCACACAACATATTTACACTCAACTCCAAAACACATAATTACCCTCCACAAAATACAACTCTGCAACATGCTGCATATTTCCACTCCGCACAATTATACACCACACCATGCCACATAATTTCATACATCACACAATTCCACAATTCATCTCCACACAATTCATCACACAACATATTTACACTCCAAATAATACCACTCAGCACCACATAATTATGCTCTACTCCATATTGCATAAACACACTCCACATAAATCCAGTCAATGCCACATAGCAAAATTCCACATAACTACACTTCACACCATACCTCATAATACCACTTAACATAATTTTCACTCAACAGTACATACTTCCTCGTCACACAATTCAACACTACACATTTCCATTCCACACCACAACATTCAACAACAAACAACATAATTCAAACCAACAACACAATTACACAACACACCATATACATCCAATCAACACCACAAAATTTCCACATCATGCTACATTATTTAACAGCACACCGCATAAGTAAACTCCACTACATACCACTCCACAACACAAAATACCATTCCAGATAATCTCACTCCAAGACACACAATCCCACTCCACATAATTCCAGTACACTCAATAACACATCATTAATATCCACATAATTACACTGCACACCATGCCTCATTATTTCACTACACATATCCAATCCACACAACACAATTCCACAACAAACAATTTCAATCCACATATGTCCACTTGATACCACGCACATTCACTCCACTCCAAACAGAAAACACATAGGTAAAATACATTGTACTTTACAACGACAATTGCTCTAACTCTCACAAATGCAAGACCAATCGTATTGCAAATGCTTGTTTACCTTCCAATTTGTCCCAGCAGATCCTGTTTCTGGAGCTGCTAACATTCTCCTGCCCCAGTCAGCATTGTGCTGCCTCGTCCCCTCTCAGAGGAGCAGTGGCCTGTGGAGAATGCTCTCTCTGAGGGCCCCACCAGAGGAGCAGTGGCCTGTGGAGAATGCTCTCTCTGAGGGCCCCCACCACCCCATCCTTTAGCCAGGCCGGGCTCTGATTGAAGAGAAACAATGTAACTTGTTACTTTGCTTCTCTTCAGTCTTGGGTCAAACCGAGGAGCTCAGAGCAGGCTGCACACTGCAACTGCTTTAGAGCAAGACACACACAGTTCTCTACAGATGAGCTGAGGGGGCCCCTTCACGTACTGAAGACTGGGGCCCCGCACCACGGGGGCTGGGGTGGGTGTTTGTTATGCCCCTGCAGACAACAGCCTTTAATTAATGGAAAAGAGGCAATGGCCTACAGCAGAGGTCTTCAAACTTTGGGCGGCCAAGCCCTCCCCATCTAAACCACAGGATGTTGAGTCGACATCAAGAATTTACCCTGGTTTCCCAGCTCTACAGTCATCAGCTTTGGCTGTTGTGCCACATCCTTGCCCATAAACAAGATATCAGAAAAAGAAGTTCCACAAAACATGCTTTCTGACACAATTGAAAAATTCTTGATTTTGTGGAGTTAGTTCAGGTGTTGCCATGCTTCCGGTTTTAGACGTCACATGGCTCGAGGAGAGCTCCAGTGGGCAGTCTCCCCTGTGAGCTGTCCCATTTCAATCACTGCCCTCACTGCAAGTTTCAACAGCAGCTAGGGCCGTGGGGTCTTATTGCATTGCTAAACACTGATAATCCGTAGTCCCCCTTTGTCACTCATCTCCATGCATTCATGGCTGAAGAGCATGGGTACATGAGGCAGGACACAACAGTAGGTTATGTTATGGACACGGATTTTATCATCATGTGAGAATTGACAGTATCTGAATCGGTGGCGGCAGCCATGTCAAAGGCCTTAAAAAACATGACATCCTTATGGTTTGGGGAGGTGATGAGTTACAGCTAAACACCCTTCTCACATATCTAAATAACAATGATTACAATCTGAGTTTTACCTCGGTATCAAGTAGAGAGAGTATTGCTTTCCTTGATGTAACCCTATTTATTGAAAATAATAGACTGGAATCCAAGTTATTTAGAAAGAGCACATCTTGTAATGCCGTCCTCCACGCCTGTAGTGCGCATCCAGCCTCACAGATTGGGGCTATACCATTTGGAGAGATGTCGAGACTCAGGCAAATTGCAGTACTGAAGATCAATTTGCTTTGGAAATTGAGACCCTTAAAAACAGGTTTTTGATCAGAGGCTATGATAGGGCTTTACTTGATAGAGCGCACAACAAAATAGCCAAAATACCAAGAAAGGATACACTGAAACGTAGAAGTAAGGGGCCCAAAAAGCAAAGCAATGATAAGATTGCTTTCATAACTCAGTACAATGCAAATAGATTGCAAATCTTTGGTACCCTCAAGAAACAATGGCACCTATTGAAGTTGGATCAGGATCTTGAGAAATACATTACTAACCAACCACGCATTGTATACAAAAAAGGGAAAACCCTTAAGAATATGTTAAGTCCATCGATTGCAAAAAATCCCATAGTGCAAAATCCCAGGACTTGGTTACCCAGCAAGCCATCTGGCTTTTACAAATGCACGTAATGCAATATGTACCAGTTTGCGGATGATAAAATAAAGTCCTTTTGCTATAACACTAAGCAAACATTCTATATTAATGATTTTATCAACTGCAATTCCAAATTTGTTGTCTACTGTATAATTTGTCCCTGCCAACTTATTTATGTTGGGAGTACCATCAGGCCCTTGAAGGAGAGGATTCAGGAGCATGTTAGGGCAATTCGGAATAATAACACTAATTACCCTCTTGCTTTGCATTATAACAGAGAGCATGCGGAGACGGAAGTCCTAAAAATACACTTCCATGGGATTTATATGATCAAATCAAGTCCAAGGGGAGGTGATAATATAGCAGCTTTACGTAAATTGGAAGCAAGATGGTTAATTAAACTCAGGGCGGTTGACCTGGGATTGAATACGGATAGGGAGCTACACGTATTCTTGAGAGACTGATGTACATTGTCTTGTGAGATAAGTAAACTAAATGGACGTGTTTCAATAACCTATATAAATGTACAGAATTCTAGCTGTCTAATATGTGGGGCTTTTTCCTCTGTTCATAGGGGCTATATATATATATATATATATGAGATGAGATTCATTTGATTTTTAACTTTGAGGGTCGAAATTGTATTGAGAATGTGATATGATTATTCACATTATAGCAAAATTGTTTGTTTACTGTCTGTTGTTAACTTCAAAATGAAAATTGCTTCTGTAAGGAACTGTTTAGTGACTAGAGCTTGGACGATGTGAGGGAGATACACTTTACTTTGGCCATCGCACAGTACTTTCAACTACTACTGGTATAGGAGTGACTATATATGCCCTATTACATTCTGAAATAGAGGGGATGCTTGTAATTAAGGCTTTATACACAGCGAGAGGGGACAATCGTAATGACTGAATCAGGGGACAGAGAGATGTCAGCTCTGATAATGGAATTAAGTGCTTGTATCAGGCTTTATATTAAGCAAGAGGGGATACTATTAATGATTAGAATTGGGTCCATACATTTAGCTCTGAATACGGAATGGGGTAAGGAATAGCTTGCGTAGATTCGCGAGTAACGTATTGGCAGTCAGTGGTGAGGTTGCATATTTAAAGATGGCCACCATGGTGACAATGCGCTTGTTGTATCGGGTATTATTAAACCATATATCGGTTGGCTATAATCATGCGGCGTCAACAACAGGGAACTAGGAACAAATGATTATATTTTGACTAGTAAGGTTGGCAGGCTATATAAGAATTTAGTGAACTAGCACATCATATTCACGAAATTTCGCGCCGGTCTTGACTCCTTTAAGGGACCGTCCGTACTGACTACATCGAACATTATATATTTTTCTTTAACATTAACTATGAGTCGAGTGGGATTTTTTATTCCCTTCTTAGGAAATAAGTTACCTACATATTCATACAGCGGCTAATGTGGACAATATTTCAAGATGGCCGCATTAGCTACAATGCTTGTACCGGTGGGGGTCCACGTCCTGTATATGACGTTCCGGGAAGGCGGAGTCATCTTGAACTTTAAAAATGGGCGCCCGAGTCAGGATAAAATGCTACACGGCTACCACTTTGTTTTGGGGACTACGTGTTCGTATTACGGTGAGTGTGGACTAGGAAGGCACGTCTGTGTCAGGGGCATTCTGGACCGGGGATTACTGTGCGCTCAGGTTTTCTATGTAAATTAACTTGGCGTGTTTGTAGTACTATGTGCCTTGCTGTAAGAACTTGCAGCTCACATTTGTTTATATTTAAAGACCTTGGGGTTTGATACTACTTGCTATGCGACTAAATACTTTGTAGTTAGTTAACGGATGGTTTGACGAAATTGAGATCTATGGCTAGGTCTGCTTCACACTTTTGATGCAAGTGATATGTCAATGGGGACCCTTAATTAAGCGATACCAATACTGTTATGTGACTATTGTCATTATTATTCTTGTTTTATTTATTTTTTTCAGACTTATCAGGGTCTTTCATTAACACACCAGGACTACCCCCACGGTACGGGAACAGGGGGGTCCTTATAGGCTACACCGTGTTTCTCACACGGTAAGTTTGATATCATTTTCTCCCTGCCTAGAGTGAAAGACAGGTCTTGTTGTTCCAACTGTATGTTTCCCTATTTCGCTTTTTCAGGCTACAATATTTTTTATTCGAGGTTAATACCTACACTTATGAGGACAGCATCTCCAATACTATTGGAAGAAGACACATTATAATTTTGATGCCGTGTTATGACGCGGTAAGTGCTGGTTGTTCATACATACTATGTCTCCCTCTATATATATCATTTTTGAAACTGGAAGAAATCCTTAGAGAGCTATCTGTTTATTCATTCTAATCTTTACAGGTCGGGTTCTTAAAAACTCTATGCCTATTAGATATTACTATTTTTTTGAAGAACACGTTGCCGTTACTTGCTACACCGTGTTATTACCAGCCGTCTAGATTATGGAAACACCCTTTACGCCGGAACCACAGCCAAACTACTGAAAAAACTCCAACGCATCCAAAATGCCTCAGCCAGACTCATACTGGACATTCCTCGTCAGGCTCACATTTCCGGTCACCTGAAAGACCTCCACTGGCTCCCCGTCAACAAGAGAATAACTTTTCGTCTCCCTACCCACGCAGACAAAGCCCTCTACGACCTTGGACCCGAATGCCTCAACACACGACTAACCTTCTACACCCCCACCCGCCAACTACGATCATCCAATCAAGCCCTTGCCATTATCCCACGCATCCATAAATCCACCATGGGGGGCAGATCCTTCTCCTACCTAGCGGCCAAGACCTCAAATTCTCTCCCCACCCTCCTACGCCTTACTCAGAACCACCTCTCCTTCAGAAAACAACTAAAAACCTGGATATTTGATAAGTAAATGCACCCCCCTCCCCCAAGCGCCTTGAGACCCTCTGGGTGAGTAGTGCGCTATATAAATTTCTGAACTTGAACTCGAACTTCAATATCTCCTCGCATTCTTCAACAATTTTTTCCATGCTTAAGAGGACACAGTTTGATGCCGCATGTTGAGGTTTAGATTTTTTTGCCTTTTTCCCTTTTTTTGGGTTTGCAGAATCAGGGCCCCCTTCAGTAGCTTTTCTTTTGCCCATTCTTATTATGCACCCTTTTTGCTTTAAATACAATGTGACCCTCAGCTTTCTATGGATTCAATTGGCAGCAACGCAGTTATGGGACCCACCCAACAATCCCACAGTACCTTATTGGCATATTAGCCTCTATTACAAGCGGTCCGCTGTTCCGAATAAACGGGGTGCAGCCCAGCCCTGCCCCTCTCTGTCCCGGACTGTCACAGACTGTCTGCCCTTTGTCCGGGCTTCGTCCGGCGCGTCCCGCGCCCGCGGGTCCGGCGAGCAGTTTTAAAGAGCCGGTGTGCGTGTGGGAGGGCCTCCGCACAGGTGAACTCACGCACGGACTCTTGGTCCCTGGAGTCCCGTGTGGCGTGCTGGATTTGCTCCCACTGCTGTTAGCTGCCACAGTCACAGCCACAAGACCCTCGACGTTGCTCCCCTCCGGGGGAGACAGCAGCTCTGCTGGCAATGGGCTTGAACAATCGAAGCGGACCCGCGTTAGCGGGTCCGACGAGCAGTTTTAAAGAGCCGGTGTGCATGTGGGCGGGCCTCCGCACAGGTGAACTCACGCACGGACTCCTGGTCCCTGGAGTCCCGTGTGGCGTGCTGGATTTGCCCCCACTGCTGTTAGCTGCCACAGTCACAGCCACAAGCCCCTCGACGTTGCTCCCCCCCGGGGGAGACAGCAGCTCTGCTGGCAATGGGCAATGGGCTTGAACAACGCTCTTCATATGACTAATCAGTGCCTAAAAGCCCAGAACAGTAGTAGCTGTGTTTATATATACTGTCTACTCTGTCTATAGGTGCCGCCATACTATTTCGATTTAACTGCTTTGGCCGGGGGAAGCTTTAAGAGGTGAGACATGTGCTTTATATGTCAAGGATCATCTCTTGCTAGTGAAAGGAGATTGGTTTAATGAGTTTACAGATTATGGAGACCAGACGCCATTTGTTAATGGAAGGGAACCCTGTCTTTGCGTCCTTCACTTTGATCTAGACTTAATGTACCAGACTTTGCCGGTTACTAGAATCATTTGGTGATGCTTATCCCTCGAGTATTGTTTCTTTTGTCTTATGATCATTGCTCTTTCAGTAGACATTCTGGGTGATTATCAAGTCACTAACTGCCAGGGTTGTGGGGCGTATGAATAGGACATTGGACTGTTGCCTCTACGGATGGGTTGACCCACTGTATACTACTAAAGATTCTTTAACAATACCTGGTAGGTCTTTTTTGTGATTTTTTGGGGACCTACCATGAAATTTGATTATTGTATATATTTTAGATAGGAGTAGGCATATAAACAGGGTACTCTTATTGTCAGTGTACTAGTCCTGCAATCCAGGCTGAGTAATTCTCAGTAAGAGATGTGAGATGTGAGATCAATATACAGATATTAGAAATCGCATTGAGTAAGTTGATGAATACATATTACTGGTTTATTGGTAATTAATGTATGCTACCTGTGTCTCCCCATATTGGACTAAAATGTTCTTTTTTAGAGATTTTGCTAGCAGCTCAATTTCTATGTCTGTGGTATTTATAAACAAATTAATGACTATAATGTTTAAATAGAAGGTTTTTACATAAATTGTACACAATCATGCAGAAGGTACTTGTTGTAACAATTTGGATGGTGTGTTTGTTCTAGCTTAGAATGTTGATATTAAGTAATATTTAGTACCTTAGCAGCCTTCTTTTATTCTGTGTATTTTAATGTTTGTATGGACTCTTGTATCTTAATGCTTGTATGTGATTCTGGATGGTGGATTGTCATTTAGTTTTTTTGAAGGACCACTTATTCCTGTATTTGTTTGATTCTTCCAGCCTTGAAAAAGTCTCAGAAAGAGACGAAACACGTGTCGGCGGTGTGAGCTGAGAAGTTTTTTGTATATGAACTTTTAATAAAGAATCTGAAGAACACCCTTTGGTTTGGATCGCCAAATCTGTATAAAAGACAAGAATTGGACATTGTTCTCATCTGGCTTTGACATCCTCATTCTATGGTGTTTTATTCTATTATTCTCCAATGGAGATCTAGTACTGTCTAGAATTGACATATTGATGACTATAATTTGGTGTGCTGACTAAGCCTTTTCTTTGTTTTTGTATGATATGCACCTTGTGTGCTAAGTAACACTTTTGGTGATAAGTGTGTATTAGGCTGTGGAAGCATCCGTTTATCTCTGGTTAATACATATGATAAGTATATAAATAGCGACGTATCACATAGAAGTTAGAGAATTGTTACTGAATGTGCGGAAGTTTCTCCCTTCCTTTAGGGGAACACTACCACTGACCCTTTTGCAACTAAGGCCTTAAAAAACATACAGGACCTCCTGACTGACCAGTTTCAACTTGCAAAGGGTCGCAGTTCGGACACACCCTGTGGGTGCAGGAGGGTCCACAAACTGTGGATCAGAGAAAAGAGAAATCCGGAACAAAGGCATACTCTTTTGACAAGTTTCAGTTGCAAAGACCAGAGGGATGAGGTAGCCGCTGGGCCCAGTGGTGTATTTTGACCAGATATGAGTACCGCCCATAAAGGGGCTTCAGACTAAGACCTGGGGGATACAAATGCCGTCACATCAGGTGTGCAATGCCCATAAGGCTCAGAGGGCTTTGTCATGTGTGTCAGCCCGGGATGAGACAGCTTCCCGGGCACATACACAGACAGTTTTGGAGCTGCCAGACGCACGTACTTCACAGGTCTTTAAAAGACCATTTTGCGTTAACGAGACTTTGGGTTTTTTCACCCCTTAAAGCCCCTGCAAGTCTACTCTTCCTATTGCTGGAAGATTTAGCCCCCCCCCCAACTGTTGCACCTCTGACCTGTGACTCCAGACACTCTCAGCCGAGCCCCGAGCAGCTGGAGCTACAGCAGCCCGGGCTTAGACACATGACTAACGAAGGTGAAGTTGTGGGGTGAAGTGCGCGCCCTCCCTGAAGGGATGCTGCGCCCCGCCAGGGTGGCGCGCCCCACAGTTTGAAGACCTATGGCCTACAGGTACACAGGGGCCAGTGTCACTAAGGTGACAGAGAAACTTTTGTCTCCTGATTAGATCATACTTGGACAAGTGTACCAAGTGACTAACGCTAGCAATGTCAGGGCTGACCATTTCATGGCAGTTGTGAACCTCAGCTGGGGAGGGGTAACTGGACCTAAAAAGATTGTGGTATTTCCAGACCTACCTGTAGATTGTTTGCTGGGCAATGATCTAGAAACTTCAGCCTGGGCACAAGTAGAGTTCAGGACTCATGCAAAAATATTGGGCATCTCTGTTAGTGTGTTTGCGGTCACCCGGGCTCAAGCCAAACAGCTTACCACTGAACAGGCCTTGGATCCTGGCAAAATGAACCTGGCGCCTTCTAAGAGAAGGAGCAGGAAGGATACAGCTTTATCCCACCCGCTAAGGGGGTGCGGGAGGGGCGGTCCGCCCCAGGCGGCACCGTCTTTGAGGCGCCCGCGCGGGCCGGCACTGGAGGCCCGTTGCGGCCGCGGCGGCCTCTGTGACGTGAGGTGACCTGCTTCAGTAACTGCAGGCTGCCGCTGCATTCAGTGCACACAAACGCGGGACTTAGGGGCCGATTAGGATGGCGGACGGACTTGCGTCCGTCCGCCACCCCTGAGTTGGAGGGACCGTCCGCATGGGCAGCGGCGGTCCCTCCATAGCAATTAGGATGTGACCGCCACCCTGGCGGTCACATCCTGTATGTTTTACATTGCGGCGGATGCTGCTTGAAGCAGCATCCGCCGCAATGCAAAAAACGAAAGGTGTGCATTTGCATGCACAAAGCGGCAGGCACCGCGCGGTGCCTGCCGCTTCGTGCACGCAAGGGCAGGGGGGTACCATAGGTACCCCCCATGTGCACCCCCCACGCAACCTTCACCCAGGGGGCCCGCAACGGGCCCCCAAAGTGACTGTCCGTATGCTTTTCCACGGCGGAAAAGCCGCCGCGGAAAAGCATGACTCACCCTGCATCCTAATATGGCTGGCGGTGTCTGATAGACACCGCCAGCCATGTTATTGCTTTTCCGCCGTGGTCGCCTTCCGACCGCGGCGGAAAAGCGGCGGACGGATTGGGAGACCCACCAGCCATCCTGATTTGGCGGTGGGTCTTTCAGGCCTCCTCGGCGGATTTCCCGCATACTCCGGGCCGGCGGTGGCTTCCGCCGGCCCGGAGTATGCGGGAAATCCGCCATCCTAATGACCCCCTTAGTTTTGGCAATTTAAAGTCCCGCGTTGCCTGCCCTGCAATCGTTACCGTAACCGCAGTTGAGGTTATGAGTGCATCAGTGCAGCGCTGCCTTAGTCCGTGAGTCGCTCCGACCGTTGTTGCCCCCCCTCCTCCCCTGTCCCAGCCTCGTTGAACGCACAGACTAGACCTCCAGGGCCGTCAATCAGTGGTAGTGAGCGCAACCAATGACGGCCCTGTAAGGACATTTTTGGCCAGCCCTCGCCTCGCTATGGTATCAGTGACGTGTTACGCACTCACCGCCCCTACGCTCGCCTCTCGTGTCAAGGAGTCGGAGACCATTCTTGCCTGCTTTATACTTGCAGCCTTTTCAGACTCCGACTATAATTCATACGAGGTGAGAGACTGATAGAATTGTTGTTACTAAATTGAAAAGGGCTCTCTATGTCTCCTTGTTTTGTAACAAGAGTCACGTGATATGGGATTACAAACCTATGCAGTACATGTTATTGAGACCAGCTTCTGCATTGATGCAAAAAAGGAACATCCTTAAATTGCACACTACAGGGACGCAAGGGATTACAATGGCAGACCGAGGTTTTCTTTCAAGGTAAGGTAAGGTACTTAGTTTTGGCAATTTAAAGTCCCGCGTTTGCACTGTGCGGCTGTGCCTGCCCTGCAATCGTTACCGTAACCGCAGTTGAGGTTATGAGTGCATCAGTGCAGCGCTGCCTTAGTCCGTGAGTCGCTCCGACCGTTGTTGCCCCCCCCTCCTCCCCTGTCCCAGCCTCGTTGGACGCACAGACTAGTCCTCCAGGGCCGTCAATCAGTGGTAGCGAGCGCAACCAATGACGGCCCTGTAAGGACATTTTTGGCCAGCCCTCGCCTCGCTATGGTATCAGTGACGTGTTACGCACTCACCGCCCCTCTCGTGTCAAGGAGTCGGAGGCCATTCTTGCCTGCTTTATACTTGCAGCCTTTTCAGACTCCGACTATAATTCATACGAGGTGAGAGACTGATAGAATTGTTGTTACTAAATTGAAAAGGGCTCTCTATGTCTCCTTGTTTTGTAACAAGAGTCACGCGATATGGGATTACAAACCTATGCAGTACATGTTACTGAGACCAGCTTCTGCATTGATGCAAAAAAGGAACGTCCTTAAATTGCACACTACAGGGACGCAAGGGATTACAATGGCAGACCGAGGTTTTCTTTCAAGGTAAGGTAAGGTATCTGATAAAGCTAAGTACAATACATAAACACAACAGCTTCACCTGCTTCAGAGATTTAAAGGGGTATTTCAGTCCCACAAATAGCGCACAAATGTAGACAACGAGCGACAGCCATTGATTGAATCCCTCTTCGCCGAGCCAAGGTGGGGGGGGTGAGGGGGTGCGGGGAGTTGACATGGAGGTACAAACACACTTGGCAGCCAGAAAAAGAATGTAAATCCACGCATAAACTTTAATGAAGAAAACAGATTTTGCTTCAAACACAAATGCATATTTCATATTTGAAAAGCTGAGGAAATATGTAATTTATGTTCTTATAATTTATGAGAAAATAGCATGGAATTCGGTTTAGCCAAGTTTGCCTCGGTGCAAATACAATTTGTCTACTACGCCGTAACACAAATTAACTGGTCTTTTGCTATTGTAAACACTGACATTCCTCTTACACGGCTGCCTTCCAGCATCAAGGGCACAGTCATGGACTATGTTTACATTTGGGTTGTAAGTGAAGGCAATGAGTGGGGCTAAATCACCAACAATAAGTACACTAGCTTTCAAAATAAAAGAGAAAAATAGATTATACTAAATGTATGTGCAGCGCCACTATAGATGGGTTCTCTTCAGGCCCCGGTGACTACTTGCTGTCCATTTGTGAGTAGAAACAGTTCTCCTTGGGCTTTCAAGATGGTGGCGCCCTCTCTGCATGGGTAAGCGGCCCTAGGGCGCTGACGCACGTGGAATCAGTGGAAGCACCCATGTGCCAGTGCGTTTGTGAACCCCCTGTCAAACTGAAGGCTGAGCGATCATGTTGGGAGTCTGTGCTGGTAATAAGGTAACTAGAAGGGCACAGTCGCAAGGGGATGGTGATAAGCAGTCATGGTTACTACCAGGTGCTTTCACCAGCACTGACTCATGGGGATCCCATGAAGACAGAATGTATCACAATAAACAGAGATTGTAAGAGGCTAAAAGGACCAGGCCTGCAGTCAGACTGCAGTACCTGCATAAAAGCTGTGCGCAGTGTAGGTAGATTTACCACACGTCTTGTGCCCAACCCATGCAGCACAAGGCCGAAAGCTATGCATTGTTGGCATCAGCAGCACAAAGGGACGACATATTTGAATACATGTCGGAGACCAATATTGCCTGCTTTATACTTGCAGGCACGCACCTTTTCAGACTCTGACTATTATTCATAAGACGTGAGAGAGAATTTAGAACCGTCCTACCTATATTGTATTAGGTGGTTTAGTTAGAATGATTGCATGACGGCACCATATTGATGCAGGCAGCATAGTTTTAGTTTTTTATTTATTTACAATGAGGCTAGAGCTGCAGTGCCAGCCCAGGCCTGCAGTGCGTCAAGTTGTACTGAGAGGAGCTAGCGCGCAGCATTGATTACACACACAGAATATGTATATGCATTGTGACTGATCATTCAGCCAGGAATGTATGTGTTCCAGCACAGCCTGGGGTATATTACCGCTCAGGTCAGGTGCACACACTACCTCATGCCACGCAATGCATTACAACAGCAGTACACACTCTTTGCTGTCTGCCGCTTCAGAGTTTGTTTTTTATTTAGTATGTTAGCCAGCGACAGAAGGAAAGACCCGACGGCCCCCCTGGGGCCCGCAGGGTCCCACTGTCTCGGAGTGTCTCATCTTCCTTTAGAACCGGCCGGGCCCTAGAGCAGCACCCAGCTGCCTTCCCATTGGTCGCCCTGACACATGCCATGATGCTGCACACAAGGACATCATGACTCCGTAGATTAATACTACAAGACCACAGATAGACACAGTGACACTGCAGATGGCCACTGTGGGTCTTTAAGGGTTTCCTCCATCCTCTTTGCGAATTCATGCATCATTTGTCCAGGGCTGGGTGTTGTCTTGCATTGCTATAAGTGTACCTTTCATAGTGCATATTGGTTGTCACTGGTCAGATCGAACTTCTTGGGGAGTGCGTCATTTGCCATCTGGTATGTGGCTACTTCCTCCTTTGGGAACTTCTTGAATGCCCCTTTGACCCCCTCTCCTGCTAGGTATTATAGATATTTGTCATTTCTTCCAGTGCGTTGATGACGTAATCAAATGTTTGTTTCCACGATCGAGTCGGATTACTCGGTGATAATGTTTTGCTTCTTTGTCATGCTTAAGGATGGGGAGGTTGGACTTCCTGTCTTGTAACGTAATGTTTGCTGGTGCGGGCCTGTTGGTTTGCATATCTTGATCATCTTTACCTGTGTGCTTTTATTCCCCTGGCGTTTATCAATTTTGCTGCGTGGGGTTTTGTGGTTACTCGCCCTGGCTGTTGTAGTCTCTATTGGATTATTTGTGCTCTGCAGAGGAGCTGTGTCCCGCTCTGTTTGGGCAGGAGACCTTTCGGGCCAGGTACATGGGCTGCTTGGATGCACTTTCCCTTTTGTGATATGCCTGCTCAGGATGTGAGGCATTTGAACACTCATGGACCGTTGGCACAAGGTTCTGGGATACTTCACTCATTCCTGACCTATGTGGCCCAATCTGCATAGGATATGGACGCAGAGATACCGCAGTTGTATGTGCATGTAACTTGCATGATCGAGGTAACTATTAGCAGTAATACTACGTGTCTCTCGGACATCTTTCAAGTGCTCACCATCCTTTTTCCCCAGCACCCCCTGCACCCTCCAAGGGGCGGTAATCTGAAGGATAGCCCCGGGCACCACAAGCTCTAGCTACGCCCCTGCTTTATCCTCCTCACAGACTCAAAGAGAATATCAGTCTCCTAAGGAAGATAATCTTAGCTCCTGTGAAGGTACTGCCCCAGAGGAACTTGGGCCTGATCAGGCTGCATTCTTGGGGGCAGGGGGCCCTTCCAGGGCAGATTCGAGTTTAGAGCAGCAAACCTGGCCCTCTCTTGAACCCCTCAGACAGCAAGCTGCTGCTGATGCCACAGGGAATTTCAGTGGGTCCCATAGAATATACTGGGAGGATGGACTTCTATACATAGAGAGTAGAGACCCCAAGCCTGGTGTCACCAGGAGGTTGGTAATACCCCAGAGGTTTAGAGGTTTCCTAATCTCCCTGGCACATGATATTCCTCTGGCAGGACACTTAGGGCAAAGTAAGACTTGGGAAATGCTTGTTCCTCACTTTCACTGGCCCCGTATGTCTGAGGACAGCAAGGAATTTTGTCGCTCCTGTGCCACTTGCCAAGCCAGTGGTAAGTCAGGTATATTTACAACAAGGGGTGGTGATGGACAGAGTCTCTGAATTAAGCAGAGTACTCTCACCCAGTCAAGAGATCAGGGCTAGATCCAACACCGTTTTTTAGCTCATTGCACCATCCCAGTTTCAGAACCTGGCTGTATGCAAATTAGTCTGTCCCTGGCCCAGTGCATCATGGGAACAGGGCAGACCAGACTACAAAAGCCAATTCTTACACTGGGAAGGAAACAAGCTTCCGGGGACCGGTTTCTGGCATTACAGCCGTCTTCGGCCCGGCTTGCTTGAATCCTGATGGTGCAATGAGCAAGGGACTCACATCTGAGTATACCCTTCCACGCTTAGGGTGGACAAAAATATTTACAACAAGGGGTGGTGATGGACAGAGTCTCTGAATTAAGCAGAGTACTCTCACCCAGTCAAGAGATCAGGGCTAGATCCAACACCGTTTTTTAGCTCATTGCACCATCCCAGTTTCAGAACCTGGCTGTATGCAAATTAGTCTGTCCCTGGCCCAGTGCATCATGGGAACAGGGCAGACCAGACTACAAAAGCCAATTCTTACACTGGGAAGGAAACAAGCTTCCGGGGACCGGTTTCTGGCATTACAGCCGTCTTCGGCCCGGCTTGCTTGAATCCTGATGGTGCAATGAGCAAGGGACTCACATCTGAGTATACCCTTCCACGCTTAGGGTGGACAAAAATATTTACAACAAGGGGTGGTGATGGACAGAGTCTCTGAATTAAGCAGAGTACTCTCACCCAGTCAAGAGATCAGGGCTAGATCCAACACCGTTTTTTAGCTCATTGCACCATCCCAGTTTCAGAACCTGGCTGTATGCAAATTAGTCTGTCCCTGGCTCAGTGCATCATGGGAACAGGGCAGACCAGACTATAAAAGCCAATTCTTACACTGGGAAGGAAACAAGCTTCTGGGGACCGGTTTCTGGCATTACAGCCGTCTTCGGCCCGGCTTGCTTGAATCCTGATGGTGCAATGAGCAAGGGACTCACATCTGAGTATACCCTTCCACGCTTAGGGTGGACAAAAATATTTACAACAAGGGGTGGTGATGGACAGAGTCTCTGAATTAAGCAGAGTACTCTCACCCAGTCAAGAGATCAGGGCTAGATCCAACACCGTTTTTTAGCTCATTGCACCATCCCAGTTTCAGAACCTGGCTGTATGCAAATTAGTCTGTCCCTGGCCCAGTGCATCATGGGAACAGGGCAGACCAGACTACAAAAGCCAATTCTTACACTGGGAAGGAAACAAGCTTCCGGGGACCGGTTTCTGGCATTACAGCCGTCTTGCTTGAATCCTGATGGTGCAATGAGCAAGGGACTCACATCTGAGTATACCCTTCCACGCTTAGGGTGGACAAAAATATTTACAACAAGGGGTGGTGATGGACAGAGTCTCTGAATTAAGCAGAGTACTCTCACCCAGTCAAGAGATCAGGGCTAGATCCAACACCGTTTTTTAGCTCATTGCACCATCCCAGTTTCAGAACCTGGCTGTATGCAAATTAGTCTGTCCCTGGCCCAGTGCATCATGGGAACAGGGCAGACCAGACTACAAAAGCCAATTCTTACACTGGGAAGGAAACAAGCTTCCGGGGACCGGTTTCTGGCATTACAGCCGTCTTCGGCCCGGCTTGCTTGAATCCTGATGGTGCAATGAGCAAGGGACTCACATCTGAGTATACCCTTCCACGCTTAGGGTGGACAAAAATATTTACAACAAGGGGTGGTGATGGACAGAGTCTCTGAATTAAGCAGAGTACTCTCACCCAGTCAAGAGATCAGGGCTAGATCCAACACCGTTTTTTAGCTCATTGCACCATCCCAGTTTCAGAACCTGGCTGTATGCAAATTAGTCTGTCCCTGGCCCAGTGCATCATGGGAACAGGGCAGACCAGACTACAAAAGCCAATTCTTACACTGGGAAGGAAACAAGCTTCCGGGGACCGGTTTCTGGCATTACAGCCGTCTTCGGCCCGGCTTGCTTGAATCCTGATGGTGCAATGAGCAAGGGACTCACATCTGAGTATACCCTTCCACGCTTAGGGTGGACAAAAATATTTACAACAAGGGGTGGTGATGGACAGAGTCTCTGAATTAAGCAGAGTACTCTCACCCAGTCAAGAGATCAGGGCTAGATCCAACACCGTTTTTTAGCTCATTGCACCATCCCAGTTTCAGAACCTGGCTGTATGCAAATTAGTCTGTCCCTGGCCCAGTGCATCATGGGAACAGGGCAGACCAGACTACAAAAGCCAATTCTTACACTGGGAAGGAAACAAGCTTCCGGGGACCGGTTTCTGGCATTACAGCCGTCTTCGGCCCGGCTTGCTTGAATCCTGATGGTGCAATGAGCAAGGGACTCACATCTGAGTATACCCTTCCACGCTTAGGGTGGACAAAAATATTTACAACAAGGGGTGGTGATGGACAGAGTCTCTGAATTAAGCAGAGTACTCTCACCCAGTCAAGAGATCAGGGCTAGATCCAACGTTTTTTAGCTCATTGCACCATCCCAGTTTCAGAACCTGGCTGTATGCAAATTAGTCTGTCCCTGGCCCAGTGCATCATGGGAACAGGGCAGACCAGACTACAAAAGCCAATTCTTACACTGGGAAGGAAACAAGCTTCCGGGGACCGGTTTCTGGCATTACAGCCGTCTTCGGCCCGGCTTGCTTGAATCCTAGTGGTGCAATGAGCAAGGGACTCACATCTGAGTATACCCTTCCACGCTTAGGGTGGACAAAAATATTTACAACAAGGGGTGGTGATGGACAGAGTCTCTGAATTAAGCAGAGTACTCTCACCCAGTCAAGAGATCAGGGCTAGATCCAACACCGTTTTTTAGCTCATTGCACCATCCCAGTTTCAGAACCTGGCTGTATGCAAATTAGTCTGTCCCTGGCCCAGTGCATCATGGGAACAGGGCAGACCAGACTACAAAAGCCAATTCTTACACTGGGAAGGAAACATTACAGCCGTCTTCGGCCCGGCTTGCTTGAATCCTGATGGTGCAATGAGCAAGGGACTCACATCTGAGTATACCCTTCCACGCTTAGGGTGGACAAAAATATTTACAACAAGGGGTGGTGATGGACAGAGTCTCTGAATTAAGCAGAGTACTCTCACCCAGTCAAGAGATCAGGGCTAGATCCAACACCGTTTTTTAGCTCATTGCACCATCCCAGTTTCAGAACCCGGTAGCTTGTCTCCTTTCTGGTGAAGAATTGGCTTGGTAGTTTGGTCTGCCCTGTTCCCATGATGCACTGGGCCAGGGACAGACTAATTTGCATATAGCCAGGTTCTGAGCTGGGATGGGGCAGTGAGATAAATAACGGTGATGGATCAAGCCCTGATCTTTGGACTGGGTAAGAGTGGTCTGCTTAATTCAGACACTCTGTTCATCACCACCCCCTTTTCTGAATCGTTTTTGGCCACTATAGGTGTGGCAGGGTATACTCAGACATGAGTCCCTTTCTCACTGCTCCATCAGGATTCAAGCAAGCCGGGCCGAAGAGGCTGAAATGCCAGAAACCGGTCCCCGGTAGCTTGTCTCCTTTCTGGTGAAGAATTGGCTTGGTAGTTTGGTCTGCCCTGTTCCCATGATGCACTGGGCCAGGGACAGACTAATTTGCATATAGCCAGGTTCTGAGCTGGGATGGGGCAGTGAGATAAATAACGGTGATGGATCAAGCCCTGATCTTTGGACTGGGTAAGAGTGGTCTGCTTAATTCAGACACTCTGTTCATCACCACCCCCTTTTCTGAATCGTTTTTGGCCACTATAGGTGTGGCAGGGTATACTCAGACATGAGTCCCTTTCTCACTGCTCCATCAGGATTCAAGCAAGCCGGGCCGAAGAGGCTGAAATGCCAGAAACCGGTCCCCGGTAGCTTGTCTCCTTTCTGGTGAAGAATTGGCTTGGTAGTTTGGTCTGCCCTGTTCCCATGATGCACTGGGCCAGGGACAGACTAATTTGCATATAGCCAGGTTCTGAGCTGGGATGGGGCAGTGAGATAAATAACGGTGATGGATCAAGCCCTGATCTTTGGACTGGGTAAGAGTGGTCTGCTTAATTCAGACACTCTGTTCATCACCACCCCCTTTTCTGAATCGTTTTTGGCCACTATAGGTGTGGCAGGGTATACTCAGACATGAGTCCCTTTCTCACTGCTCCATCAGGATTCAAGCAAGCCGGGCCGAAGAGGCTGAAATGCCAGAAACCGGTCCCCGGTAGCTTGTCTCCTTTCTGGTGAAGAATTGGCTTGGTAGTTTGGTCTGCCCTGTTCCCATGATGCACTGGGCCAGGGACAGACTAATTTGCATATAGCCAGGTTCTGAGCTGGGATGGGGCAGTGAGATAAATAACGGTGATGGATCAAGCCCTGATCTTTGGACTGGGTAAGAGTGGTCTGCTTAATTCAGACACTCTGTTCATCACCACCCCCTTTTCTGAGTGGTAAGTCAGGTGGCGTCACAAAGGCCCCCTTAATTCCACTTCCAGTGGTTGAGGTCCCCTTTGAAAGGGTAGGGATTGGCATTGTCAGTCCCTTGAACCCTCCAACTGCATCTGGGTACAGTTATATCCTAGTGGTGGTGGATCATGCCACTAGGTACCCAGAGGCCATTCCCCTTAGTACCACAACAGCTACTGTAATGGCCAGGGCCCTCCTGGGAATCTTTTCCAGAGTGGGCTTTCCTAAGGAGATTTTAACAGACAGAGGTACCAACTTCATGTCTAGTTACATTACTGCTATGTGAAAAGAGTGTGGAGTGAACTACAAGTTCACCACCCCCCTACCATCCACAGTGCAATGAACTTGTTGATTCAACAAGAGCCTTAATCATATGATCATGGGTCCCCCAGAAAAGCTTGGGCAAAAATGGGATGTCCTTCTATCCTGCCTTCTCTTTGCCTACGAGAGGTTCCAAAGAAGGTGGTTGGCTACAGCTCATTTGAACTTCTGTTTGGACATCCAGTTAGGGGTCCACTGTGTCTATTGAAGGAAGGTTGGGAGCAACCTCTCAAACCTATAGTACATGAAGAAGGCCAGCAAAATCCTGGAAGTCAGCCAAGAACTCCAAAAAGCTTGGCATGACCAAAAGGCTGTCTTGACTGTTTACCAGCTAGGCCAGAAAGTGTGGGTGTTGGAGTCTGTGGCCCCAACAGCTCTCCAAGACAAATGGAGTGGGCCCCACACTTTACTTGAGCAAAAGGGTGAGGTTTTCTACTTGGTGGACCTAGGTACTCCAAGAAGTCCCCATAGGGTAGTTCATGTGAACCGCCTGAAACCGTTTGTTGACAGGGCGGACATGGGTTTGCTCTTGGCAACTGATGAGGGACAGGAGGAAGAGTGACCCTCTTCCTGATCTCCTCTCTCAGAACCCTGATGATTGATCAGTAGATGGAATAGCCTTGGCAGGAGCCTCACTGATCAACAGCAAATTGTATGAAAGTCCTCACCCAGTACAGGCATATGTTCTCATGACACCCAGTCAGACCACCGGCTGTACCCATGAAGTGGACACAGGTAAAATAGAACACAGAATAGACATAGAATAAAATCTACAGGCAGCCTAACCATGTCAGAGATTGCATCAGGACAGAGGTCCAAAAGATGCTGTGTAGTGTAGTTCCTATATCCCTGATAGGCTCTGCGCATTGGAATAATATACACTATCGTTTTGACATAGGACTGAGGTAAGATCGAGTTTGGCACACGGGCGAGGTCGGAGCGCTTCGGCAGCTCCCCCTCGCTCCTTACTCCGGATTTGCGGTTTGTGGCAAACCCTGGTTAGCGCAAGTCTTTTGGCCTTTTCTATGGTGCGTTGGGGGCCCTCCGAAAGGTACACCGCGGCGGGCCCGCTCTCTATCCTCATTTCTCGGAGATCGCGTAGGCAGCGCAATATTAGATGAATTGTCCCTGGCAAGAGGCACGCTTTATGCGCGCCTTGCCAGGGGACTTTACTCACCTCCCTCGATCAACAGTTGAGCGATCAGCTGCTCGTTCGTCTCTGCCTTCGGGGAGCTTACTTCTACTTAATTTCACGGCGATCTTGGCATTTTTAAAAACAAAAAAAGAGGGGAAGATTTTCCTATTGCTTTTAGTGCTAAGCGTTTATACATATATAAAAAAGGGGGAGATAACTTAAGAGCGTTTAAAGCTGACTAATACCACACTCCCTAATTTTGATCGGGAAGGCTTTAGACTCCTAATCCAAAGGGAGATGAGGTCATGTATGCTAGAGACCCTTCGCCAGGTTGTACCTTACAAAAGTCCCCTGCCCTCTCAGGAGGATGGGTCTGATGAGACCCCTTGCTGTGATAGTTTACCTGTGAGTGGCAAACGTACTAAGAAATCAAATAATATTGTATCTCAGGTCCCTGCGAGCACAGGAGGTCCTAGCCCCTCTACTGGTATGTGGGGTCTTAGCACCTCGAAACAATTTGGAAGTCCTCGCACCTCAAACCAGAAGGATGTCCCTAGAGACACATCATCTTTGGGTGCCCATCGTGGCCCGGATAATTTGGATGCCCTTGGCGGCTCATTGTCTCATGGTGCTCAGCATGTTATGGGGGACTTCGTTGACGATAATTAAGACGATCCGGATGAGTACGCGCTAGAACTGGATGATGAGGACGTTGGCCTTTTTGATACGGAGGATGAACCTCTACTTCCTTGAAAGATAGTATCTTAGACCCCCTGGGGGAGGAGATGTTTCCCCCTTAAAATTGAAACATCCTCGTTCATCGCAGTGGTACCCCCAGGATCATGTCTCTAAGTTTATTAAAAAATGGATAAGTTTTCCCCTTGAAAGGGAGATGAGGAATATACTTAGAGAGGAGTGCTCAAGGCCGTTCATTGACGAAAAAGCGTGTTGTAGCCCTAATCTTGATCCTGAGCTAATAAAGTTCCTCTTCAGGCTCAGGCGTGATTCCAGGAAGGGGCTGGAGAAATCGTTCAAGAGCTGCCAAGACCGCTTGTTAGATGTCCTCGGCCCCCTTACTAGGATACTTGACTCTGCAGAAGAGTGCCACCTTCATGGGACCCCTCTCGATACAGATTTAATTAGAGGATGGAGTCAAAGAGCCCTCATTCTTCTGGGCAGCGCTAATGCGAGTATTAAAGCCGAAAGGCGTAGACTAATTTTATATAAACTCGATCCCAAACTTTCTGACATGGCCGAGAAGGAGCCTTCCTCAAATCCGAAAGGCCTCATTTTTGGGGAGGAGCTTATCAAATCACTCGGAAAGTACGTGTGTCCACTTTCATAGCCCTTGATAAGGCCCAACATAACATTAGAAGGGAGTTTAATAATAATCTTTTTAGGAGGGCTGGAAGAAGGAGCCTTTCTTCCGGCCGATTTAACCAGAGGCCCTACCAGAGAACACGCACCTTCGGAAGAGGCTATCAACAATACAACACCCCTTACTTCTACACTCGCGGAAGAGGAAACCGAGCGAGAGGGACAAGATCTCGTGCTTCATTCACCTCCAATCCTCCAAGTAAGTCCTCCACTCCGACCTTCCCCTTCTATCCCCTTAAAGGTGGGAGGCAGACTCAGGCTTTTTTCGAAAAGAAGATCCTTGGGTTCTATCCACAGTGAAAGGCTTTATGATAGATTTTGTTCAGACTCCGTTTCAAACTACCCTACCAAGGGACATTCCTGTTTCTATAGAGAAAGAGAAAATTGTAGAAGAGAAAATCTCTTCAATGCTCCAAAAAGGCGCAATAATAGAGGTTCCTTTTGATTCTTTAACTTTTGTAAGTACATTATTCCTCTTAGAGAAAAAAGGGAAGGGTTGGAGACCCATGATAAATCTGAAAAACCTCAACAAATTTCTTGTTTACAGGCATTTCAAAATGGAGGGTATATACCTCCTGAGAGATCTTTTCCAAAAGGAAGACTGGTTGGTCAAACTGGATTTAAAGGATGCGTATTTCACGATTCCGATGGGAGTAATGCATCAACCATTCCTCCAATTTCTGTGGAAAAGTCACCTTTACCAGTTCCAGGACTTTCCCTTCAGGCTTTCTTCCGCTCCTTGATGCTTTACCAAGGTTATGAGAGCAGTAGCCTTCTTCCTGAGAGAACGAGGTGTCCATCTTATCATTTACCTCAACGACATCCTGATAATGTCTCAAGACCTCCAATTCTCCTAGATCTGGAAACGGTCGTGGATCTTCTGGAAAACCTGGGTTTCATTATCAACAAGGAAAAGTCCATCCTAACCCCTTCAAAATCTCTGGAGTTTCTGGGCTTCACTCTGGACACTTCCAAGTGTCTCCACCTCTTACCTCCTCCCAAAATGTCAAAGATCAGGAAAGAGATACGGCATGTCTTGAGGCAGGAGGATCTCCCTTTAAGGGAGCTGGCCAGACTCCTAGGTCTCCTATCTACGTCCATCCAGGCGATTTTTCCAGGCCCTCTGAACTACTGGGCCTTGCAAAGGATAAAAGGGCGAGCGTTAAGGTCCGGTCTCTGGTAAAAAGACCGAATCACCCTAGATTTGGAGGCCAAAGCAGAACTAGGCTGGTGGCTGGAAATCCTGGAGGCTTGGAATGGGAAAGCAATTTTCGGATCAGAACCAGATTTTGTTTTGGAATCGGATGCTTCCCTTCATGGTTGGAGTGCACGCCTACTGGACCAGAACACGGGAGGGGTATGGTCTTGGGAGGAATCATCTCACCACATAAATTTCCTCGAACTAACTGCTGGCCTTTACGCTCTTATGAGCTTCAAGCACTCCCTGCAGGGGAGGTCGGTCGTTTTGAAGATGGACAATGTTTCCGCAGTGGCCTACATCAATCGGTTGGGAGGTACGAAATCTGCTGACCTTTCCAACCTAGCCAGGAGGCTCTGGATGTTCTGCTTAGAACACAAAATTGCCCTCAAAGCGGAGTACTATCCAAGGAAATCAAACATCTCTGCCGATTGGAATTCCAGATTCCTTTCGGACTTCAGCGACTGGAAGCTCAACGTCTCTGTTTTCGTTCTGGGGTCCCTTCGAGATAGACCTTTTTGCGAGCTGTCTCACTTCTCAACTGGAGCATTACTACAGCTGGATGCCGGATCCCGGTGCTCTAGCAGTGAACACATTCCTTCAACCCTGGTCAGGGATCAATGCATATGCCTTTTCCCCATTTGCAATGATCCAGAGAGTTTTGGAGAAAGTGAGACAAGACCGATGCTCTCTCGTCCTGATAACTCCCTTCTGGCCGTCACAGGCATTGTTTCCCACAGTTCTGGAGCTAACATACGAACTTCCCTTTCTGATACCTTCTCTAGAGGGAATGTATGACTAAATAACTACTTCCTAAACCACGACTTTCTTAACCACGAAAGCTGAACAACGAGCTATTCTAAAGCACTACTGTTTTTTTCAACGACTTCCTAAACCACGGAAAAAAACATTTCCTGACTGGCCATTAGATGGCACTATTCTAATAACAATACTTCTTCGTAATTTTTTCACATTAAACTCCAAAAAAGTGGTCAAACCAGCAGTTGGCAACTTTAAAGGCACCAGAAAACAATAATATTAGCTCGGTGAATATTGTTCATCAAGTGCTCATATGTGTTAATAAAATAAGGGACTCAGCTATAAGTGCGCCTGGCTTAGCATCGGAGCAGAGTGATGACGTAATGTGTGCACCCTGGTCGAAGGAGAGCGATTCAGATAACAGCTTCAGACTTGACTTTTCTGTAGAGTGTGAAAAGTAATCTACAGAAAATATTTGGAACATGTATTGCAAGGCTGTTCCTACTTGAAAGTCGCTATAAAATTACGGATGGGGAGGAGGACAGACTCGTGGTGTTTGCATGCTGCCATTATTTAGGCTGGCTGCTACCCTACTTTCCTCTGAGCCCGTCAGCCTGATACTTCCATTCAAGTGTCATGTTGGGGGTGGGGGAGATGCATTACCTAATTCAAGAAGAATAGCGCGCTATCTCTTCAAAATCTGAGGCATTTTTTTTCACGCACCATAGTGAGACCACAGCTTGGCACACAGCACGTACCCAGGAACAAAACAAGAGAAGAAACATGCATTTGAGCTGGCAGAATCCGGGAATTTCTCTCATGCGCTTGGCATTTTGGCTCTTCAGTCGTGATTGGCAGTCATCCAGTTTGCCTCTCTTCCGTTTCCAGGTTTAAGGGGTGGGGCGGAGATGAGTGACGTGATAGCATAGTTTAACATTGCAGTCCGGGAAAAGTCGTGGTTTAGGTCTTCGTGGTTTAGAACGTCGTTGTTCAGGATTTCTCGTGGTTGGGACTTCGTTGTTCAGGTAAGTCGTATTTTATACTTCGTTGTTAAGGATGTTTCCCCTCTAGAGGATCTCCTTACAGACGTAAACAAGAGATTCCCACCTCCTGACCCTGTCAGGGAATTTGAACCTTCTTGCTTGGAGAGTGTCAGGAGATCCAATGAAGTCTCAGGACTTTCGACCTCAGCTGCGACTCTCCTCAGAGAGTCATGGGCGCCGGGAACTCACTACAGATACAATAATATCTGAAAATCTTGGTTTCGTTGGGATTTGGATCCCATACAGGCACCTATCGTTGATGTAGTGAACTTTCTTGCTGAACTTTTTGACAAAGGTTTAAGTTATAGATCGATTAATTGCTATAGATCGCTATCTCTGCAGGTCATGTTCTTGTTAACCGGAAGACAGTCGGTAAAAACGTCATTGTTTGTAGAGTTATGAAAAGCATTTGTCTCAAAAGACCCCTTAAACCAAAATATGATACCTCCTGGGATGTGAATTTGATTCTAGATATTTTCATCTCTTGGCTCGACAATTCTCTTTTGAATAGGAAACTTCTCTCCATTAAACTCGCTACTCTTCTTTGCCTTATCTCTTGTCGAAGAGTTTCTGACGTTAAAGCTCTGGAGATCTCCAACAGATCCTATAATTTATTTAGAGTTAAATTTGAGGTTTACAGAAGAACCAAAACCATGTCTGACTCGATCTTTTATCCTCGTTTCGACCCTTGCCCGAAACTTTGTGTAGTTGAATGTATGAAAGCGTATGATCAGAAAATGTCTAACCTGCGGCCTATTAATGAGAAACAACTCCTTATTTCCTTTGTTAAACCCCATAAAGCCATTTCCTCGACTTCCATTGCTCGGTGGGTTAAGTCTGCTATGAATTTAGCAGGTATTAACGTAGCCAAGTTTCAAGCTCATTCCCTTAGAGGTGCTATGGCGAGGAAGTCACTATGGTCTGGAGGTAAGTTGGATGATATTCTTAAAGCTGCCGACTGGTCTAACGCTAGTACCTTTGCTAGACACTATTGTAAACCAATTGGACACATGTCTAATGTCGTTTTACAAGGCTACCGCCATGCATAATGTTTTCTCCGTTCTTGTATTGAAATTGTGATTCTCCTATTAGCATGCCTAGAGAATCTAGATTTCATTAAAGACACGGAGGCTGACATTATCCCACCCGTCCCATTCCCCTGTTTGGTGCTTGGTGACTCCTTGTTTATTCTCACTTATAGTTTGATTGCTCATATGTTTCTCATTGACATGTTGTTTCAATTGTTTCGATTGTTTCTCATTGACATGTTTTACCTTGATTCAATTTTGGAAGTATTTTGTTTTGTTGGTGGACCCTTTGGTCACAATTTTTCATTGCTTTCTTTCTTTTCTGATAATCCTTCTTCGTGAACTACGTTTGTGGATATTCCTTTGGTTGGTTACCTTCTTCACGTCTCCTTTGGATGTCAGCCTTCAAGTTCTTCATTTGTGCTATTTCATTGGATCTTCTCTTCGCCTGGTTTAAAAGAGGCAGATGGTTGTCATGTTATGGTTTTTAGCTTGTTTCAATGTTCTTTTGGAACCTTTGAATTATGACTCATGCGGCTGCTTGGAACTGCATTAAAAGTCATTGCATAATGTCAGCCTCCGTGTCTTTAATGAAATCTAGATTCTCTAGGCATGCTAATAGGAGAATCACAATTTCTGACAACTGCATAAACATGACAACTTTGTTTCCCTTAGAGTCGGAACAATCTCAGAATCGTGAACACAATGTATAACAGTTTTACTCAGTCAATCGTGCATGCTACTTTTCTACAGAGTTGCACAGAAATAGAGGGACGGGTATTTCAATTAAAGGGCTTATTGAACAGACTTATTTCTCATGCTAGAGATTTGAACTGCTACAATCGTAAGACAGAATGCGAAGTATAATTTGTACAGCGTTAGCAGTAGGATAAAATAATACTGCAATAGCATGTTCTTTAGCTGTGACATATATAAAAATACATACATAAATTACACAGGCTAAAATACTCAACTGGTGCTTCTAAAATAATCCTACCCCTGTGTACCTAACCTAAGTGTAGTACAAGGGAAGAAGTAGGTGCTTTTAAGCTATAGTCTAGTTTAGTTTTGGCAAGTGTTGTCAAAAGTTTCTCTAGGTTCTAGTCTGCTCCATACCTTAGAATGAGAGAGGTTGGTATCTCTTTCCGGGACTCGATCTCTAACACCCCTCAAGGGGAGTCAGAAACACTGGATCTGGATTCTCTGCGAGGAGGATGACAGCATCTGGTCAGTGCGTCAGTTGGGGACTTGACTTCCTTCCGAACTTGCTGTGGCGAGCCGTGTTGTGCAAGTAGGTAGCCGAACTACCCTGTGGTTTGCCCTGGCAAGTGAAGGTATATTTATACCTTGAAGGTGTTTAGGAGTGCCAGTATTGACGTACAAGTCGGGCATAAGAACGTCATGAATGAACCCCTAAGGAATAGATGTTCATGCATAATAAATGAGTTCTTGGAGAAATCAGTATCCAGGCAAGGGGATGTCCTAAAGGCTTATGAGTCTGGTTTTCCAAGAACTGGATTTCTATGCCTAAATAAGGGCAATGTGAGTTGTACCTATATAAGGGCATGATTCAGGAAATCTATATACAGTATCTAAATCGACATACAACACCCACTCCACTTTCGTATGAGCGACATTACTAAATCCTAAACATGTTACACATATCTAAAATAGAGCATTTCATGATTTGCTAAAATATGTCTAAAACATATTCCCAAAGAATGCATCTAAAAGTGTTGCTATGCATAAAATGCAATGGTGCTGTACATATTAAAGCAATGTTCCATTCTAAGCATATGTTGCCATTTGAATGCTTAACTGAATGCATCATGAAAATATACATTTATGAAATGGCTGGTAAATACAGAAGAAAAAAGGCCAAAAACATTTCATGTCAGATTACACAAAACTGTTGTGGACAAGGTTACATATTGTCTCTGGAAGTATTCAAAGAATTCTGTTCTCTATAAATAGTTCTGATATAAGCTGATTACTTGTGCCAAAAATGAAAAATACAAATTTGGAGAAAAAAAATTAATCATAGGAAAAAAGTTCCAAAGTTAGGGGCTTGTTTTGAAAAAATGAAGGATTGGGAGAACATGGCGGTGAGCGCTTAGCGGGGCGCCAGAGGCTCCGGGGAGGTCGGGCTGGTTTGTGTGAGGAGGCATAGCAGTGAAGGCAAATTGGAGTACCTTGTGCTATGGAATAATGGAATAATGGAATAAAAGTTGCAGCGTTAAATTGTTTTCCTTTGGAATATATATATTTGTAAGCTTGGAGCCCTGCGTACCGAAAAGCCGAAAGCAGCCGGAAAGCAGCATTCTCTACCGCCCGGTGACCCCACCGTCAGGCTGCAAAGGCGGGGAAGGCGGGGCTGCTCTCTCGGCACCTGGGGAGAGGAACAGAGCAGGAAAGAGCTCTAAAACATCATGGTCAGTGGCTCTGCCAGAAGTTTCTGTTTTTGGGTACGGCTCTCTAACTCCCTGACAGCCCTCCGTCAATATACAGAGGCGGAGGAAGACGGGGGTGCTTTGTCGGCGTCTGAGGAGAAACGCATCAAGTTCGAGCTTGGTGCTTGGATTTCTCTGCGATAACGAGACACCGCAGCGGAGCTCAATGGAGCGGGAAGAGCTACAAAATTATTACGGTCAGTACTATCAGCACTGAGACTGAAAGTCTTTGTTTGGGGACGATCTTCTGTTTTTTAGGGCTTTTTGCAAAAGGCATTAGGGGAGTCTATATTTCCTTCCTCCCTTGCCGGTTTTGTGATATTGAATTTATAGTAGATGCACTCAGCGGCAGTTTAGAATTGGAAAAGGACTAGGAGCAGAGCATTTGAGTATTAAAGTGACTGTAGTCCCAGGTAAACATGAAGAACCCTGGTTAGAGGTAGCATTATCCCGGGGTGAATACCCTTCTTGACAGAATGCTCCACTCTATCTCATCACGATATACTTTAAGGTGTTCAGGTCGGGAGTTGTTGGCAGGTCCTGTAAGGGGTCCATTAAGGGGCTTAGATCCGAGGGTTCAGGGTACCATGGTATAACAACCAGTAAAGTGCCTCTCACAGGTTCTCCCCTTAATGAGATAACCCAGGATCAGATAGGCTCAGTAAAATTGAAGTCTAAGCTTAGGTAAAAAAAGAAGGCCAAGATAGCAAAACAAGAACAAATAAATAAGGCAATGAGTCTAGCACCCTCGCTAAAAGATTATTTTAAGGTAATCCCCAGTTTCCTGACTCTTAACCCTCGAGAGAACATGCAGAGAGTGGGTACTGGCAGTGATTGACCTTATTCCTCGAGGGTGTATTATCCCCAAACAAGTACCAACTACTAGTGGAAAATTCATCAGAGCGGGAGATAGAGAGTTCTGAAATCACTTTACAGCAAGCCAACTGGACGATATGTCATGTGTGGAAACAGATGGACCTGTCTTGGGTGATGATCGAGTAATTGGAAAGGAAAAAGTTCAGAGCGAAATTGATCCAAAAGCAGAGAGTTTAACCTTAGAACTTCTACGAGTTCTCACTGAAGAGATGAGAAACAGATTTCAGGTTTCGGAAAAAAACAGGCAGAAATCAAGATATACTGCGGGAAAATTGAGGATAAGCTGGATTCATTAGCTACCAGGGCTACAGCCTTGGAGGCCTCGGTGGCTGAATTAACAACAAAGGTTGATGAAAATGTAAAATAACTAACAAAAATCAAAGCTCAAGAGCCAATCTTCAGGATAAAATGGAGTCTATTGAAAATGCACAGCGACAAAACAACCTTAGATTGATTAAAGTCCCAGATGGGGGCCGAGGGGGACAATATCAAGCAATTTGTTGTGAAATTAATAAAACAAACAACCAACATCGAATGTTCTGAACAAACACTTGCTGCTGACATTCAAAGAGTGCATAGGGACCCATTCAGACAGAGCCCGAATAGGAGCAGACCCAGGAACATTTTGATCCATTTTCTAACCTACAGTTTGAAGGATGAGATTTTAAATAAAGCCTTAAAGGTTAATTCACTAAGTGCAGAAGGATTCACCTTTCAAATTAGGTTGGATGTCTCCTCCATTACCGCGTTTAGGCAGTAGGAGCTGGGAAAATTATTGGATCCTTTCAGACAGCTGGGTGCCACGGCACAACTATCATTCCCGACCACACTAAAAGTAATGTTTAAAAATAAAATGCAAACTTTTAGACGGGTAGAGGAGGCTGAAGCTTTACTGTATCAAATCCAGGGAGAAACAACGGCTATAAAGTAAGGAGTCAGTAGGGCCCGTTTCTTTTCCCCCCAAAAAACCTCTAAAAATAACAAACTAAACAATTAATCTGTAAGTTAGTAGTACTTTTTTTTCTTGATAGTAAGAAGCACAAGCCATCCCGACCGGGAGAGGGTAGCCTCAAAGGCCAGGGCAGGGCCATAAGGGAAATAATGGGGGTTCTCCTGGGGTGCACAGGGGTGGGAGGGGGAGATTGGGGGGTCACTGGGTGATGAGCATAGGGAAAAAATACAAAAAAAGTCAGATTCACCATATATAATAACAAAACGCTGTGTCTTCAATCTCTATGAAATATGGCACAGATCTTAGTTGATCCTTCAAAATTTTTGACGGTGTTGACATGGAACTTAAATGGGTTGAGCGTAAGACAGAGGATGGAGAGGATATTTCAATATTTAAAGGATAGTCCTGAGCAAATTTTAATCTTACAGGAAACGCACTTAGTTGAGGCTGAAATGAGGGCTCTATGTAATAGTAAAAACTGGATCAAGGAGGTCATTTGCACTACCCAGCAAACAACTACGAAAGGGGTAGCAATTGTCACAAAAAAACACCCAGCTATTTCTGTGGAGAGGACTAAAGTGGATAAGTTGGGTAGATGGGCTGTAGCAAAGATGAAGTTCTTCTCTCACAAATTTACGATCGCTGGTTATTACGGTCCTAATTTAGACGACCCGGAACCATTAAAAAATGTATGCGCTGAGCTATTACTATTTCAAGATCCCCTAATACTTACAGGAGACTTCAATTTAGTTGTAGATCCTGTCTTGGATAGGTCTCTAAAGAGCAGAACTCCACAGAATAGTAAAATTAGATCTTTACTGAGCAATGCAATGAAGCAAATGGCGTGGACGGATATTTGGAGGGAAAGAGAGGGAGGGAAAAGAAGCTATACCTTTCATTATAAAAAACATGATCACAAGTCTAGGTTAGACTTCTTCCTAATTAGTTTAGCACTAAAGTTATGGATGTCAGAAATTAAACATCTAGGAGGACACCTATCAGACCATGTAGCTGTAACATTAACGCTGAAGGTTCCAAATGCCCCAATTAAAACAAGATGGACTCTAGATCAAGCGATTCTGGCAGAGGAAGAGATCATAGACAGATTAGTAGCAGAAACTGAAGCGTATTTTTCAACTAATTTAGATAGCACTTCTATAGAGATAGTGTGGTATTCATATAAAGCCTACTTAAGGGGATGTATAACCTCAATTCAAATTGCAAGACAAAGGAAATACAAAAATGAAATTATGGATATAGAGAACAAAATTTAAGAGTTACAACAATATCCCACGACACCAGATGATAAAGAACAAAATATTACTGAAAGACTAGCATCTCTTAGAAGAGATTTGGCAGCAATATTAGATGCCAGACTTCAAAAGAGGTGGGAAGTGAGCAAGATGGCTCACTTTGAATATGGGGAAGGCCCCGAAAAGCTTCTTTCCTGGAAAACTAAACAGGATTTAGTCAAAAGTAATATAAAGGAGGTGATATGTAACTCTACCGGGAAAATATCTCAAAACCCCGAAGATATTGAAGAGGTGTTTCGAAAACACTTTGGATCAGTGTACAGGGACAAATTGTACCCACAGGCAGCCACAATAGAAGCATGGTTACAGCGGTATCAGGTAAAAGGGATTATTGACGATTCCTCTGATAATTTTTATAAACCTATATCACAGTATGAGATTAGGAAAGCTATAGATTCAGCTAAGAAAGGCAAAGCTCCAGGGCCAGAAGGCCTGCCAGCAGAGCTATATAAATCTTTAGCGATTCCTTTAATACTCATAACAGATACATTGTTTTCTCATATCTTTGAGGGGGGTGGGGCAATGCCCCTCTCCTGGGGCGAGGCAACAGTAGCTTTGATATTAAAACCTTTGAAGCCCCCAAAACAATGCGATTTATACAGACCGATCTCTCTGCTAAACCTTGATTATAAAATCTTTGTCCAGGTTCTGGCAGAGAGATTGAATGGCATCATGAATGATCTGATACATCAGGACCAAAAGGGTTTTGTGAGAGGAAGAGGGATGCAAGACTTAATTTATAATCTTGTCGGCTCTATTGATCTTACAACCCTACACAAGCTACCATTAGCTATCATTACATTGGACGCTACGAAAGCGTTTGACCGCGTGAATTGGGCCTTTTTAGGTCTCGTAGACCTATTGCAGCCGAGTTGCCTGTGAAGCGACATACACAGGTGCACGAGCAGCTACAGACAGGTGCACGAGCGTCGATTTCCCAGCGTGGGCGCGCACGCCCAGCCCCCCGGAGCCGTGCACATCTCCTATCTCAGTCAGCCATGCCTCTCTCAGTTGCGCGCGCACACACAGGCACACACACACGCTCACACACACAGACACACGTGCACACACGCCCCCCCCAACCTACTCACAGACTCACACACACACACACAGTCACACACACGCATCCACCCACTCGAAGTGGCCATCTCCTGTCTCGCTAGCCTGATGCACCCAAACACAGTGTTTACACAGTGTTTACATGTCCCCCTACTCACCGGGCTGACTCTGGACTCCCCCGCTGCTCTCCAGGCCAGTCTTTCCTCCGCAGGTGTGTAGGGTCAGCGGCTCAGGCTCGGCAGCATCGGGGGTATCCAGGACGAGTTTCCTAGACGTCCGAAGATGTGCACGCTCACAGCAGCGCGTGACTGAGTGCGCCCGTACAGCTGAGGTGCACGCACGCGCTGCCGCAGAGACCAGGGCAGGTGCACGAGAAGAGCAGACTACAAACCCAGCTCGCTCTGCGATATTCACCAATGGGAGGCCGGATGACGTGTGTGGCTCTGGGCGCATGCGCGCAACTGGAAACACCTCTCGTCACAGCGTGCGCAGACCGGGTGACACCAAAATGCACAATAATGGGACCCCCGCCCCGCCCGTGGACCAGCCTGCACCGGAGAGCCCCGCGCCCGGAGCCCAGGCAGGGACAGCATGGCATCCATAGAGCACTTTGACCCGGTGACCACCAACGTGACGGCCACTAAGATCGGGATCACAGTGTCCTGCAGGTAAGACCCCCGCCAGGGACGGATTAGCACTGCGGGCAGTCGGACATTGGCCGAAGGGCCGGCGTGTCAGTGCTCTCTGTGGGCCGTTTTCAACTTCTTCCCCAGTCCACAGAGGACACTGGACTGTGATAGTAAAGCAGCCTCGCTAGGGGGGCCACGATCATCTGTGGCCTCCCCCTGACATCCTGCCTTGCCAGACTATCGCCCCTGATGTGGGGTGGCGATCAGGTGATTGGGAGAATCTGCCTCCCCGGGGGCCAGGCCATCATGCCATTTTCACTTCACACCCCCTGGGGCTCTTGCAGCTCAGAAACGGTGTGTGGTGTCGTATTTTACACCTTGCCCACAGCCCTTCTCATTCAGGGGGCATGGTGGGCGGGAAAGGGTGGCTTTATTTTCGGTCCTCGCTGTGGGGGCAGGTGATGTTCTGTTACTCGGGTAAAGGAGGGCTGGGGAGGGGTTGAGTAATAAGTAAACTAAGGGGCCTCACTATTGTTCTATTGCTCAGGCTGTAGACCACTTTTACCTTGGTCCCAGTGTACTTCAAAAAACAGTATCCTTCCACTTTCGTGCCTTGCTTGTGCATAAACATGTGAGGCCTGAAGGTCCGAGTTGCTGAGATGGGGGATCAGTTTCGAGTCCCAGCGCCTGCTCTCAACATTCTGTGATTCTGGGACAATAACTTCATCTCCAAGGCCCTTAAATAAAAAGTCTGATCTTTGGGACTATAATTGGTGCTGAGTTCACACTATATAAACTGTCAAAATAACAAAACAAAAAAAACAAGCATTGACAATGCCAATAGGTATCGCATTTCCAAGAGTTAGAGCTATTGGAGTTGTAAATGACAATGTTTTTTACCTAAGTGTTATGGAGTGGAGTGGAGTATATGTAGTGTGTAGTGGAATTATGTGGTATGGATAGGAATTGTAAATTGTGAAATCCTGTCGTGTAGTATTATGTGGCATGGTGTGCAGTGGAATTATGTGTACCTGAATTATGTAGAGTGGGATTGTGTCATGGAGTGTAATTATATGGAATATTTTGTGTTGTGCAGTTTAATTATGTGGTGTGTTGAATTGTGTGGCATGATGCAGTATTGTGTGGTGTGGATTGGATGTATGTTGGTGTGTTGTGTAAATGTGTTGTTGAGTTGAATTATGCTGTGTGTTGCTGAATTGTGTGGAATGATGTTTTGCGTGGAACTGTGTTGCGTGCAACTGTGTGGCGTTGAGTGAAATTATACTGATTAGAATTATGTGGTATGATGGGTATCTGGGGCCATCCAAAACAGTAATGCACACTTTGCATGTTCTCCATGCAGGCTGCATTACTGCTTGTGTGGATAACATGGCCAGGACCCCATTCCATGGCTGAGCGCTGATCCACGGTGCTCAGACCAAACACAACACTGCATTGCAGTGTTGTGCGTGACTTAGGGGAAGGAGCCTAGCTGCCTCCTGTTCCGGCCCCGGAGAGGAGAGACTAAGACGACGTGCAGAAGAGCGGCGAGAATGTACGTTTTTTAATCTTTTTTTTTTTTTTACATCACATGGCAACTCCCAATGCGTGCCGGCCGCTACTGTTAGTTTACATATTGTACATTGTATTTATAAAGCGCTTACTACCCCTGACGACGAGTTGAAGTGCTTTGTTATGAGTAGCAAGTTACTCTGGAACCCAAGATTAGAGGTTGATAGTATATTAGTAATCTTTTTTTCTTTGTGTATTAGTTGCACATCTTTGCTGTTGTATTGTACCGCTGATGTCTGCACTTCCAGACCTATACCAGCAATATCAAAGATGTGCACTTCAAGACTGGAGACACTGCTGTACTGTCCTGCAAAATCTGCCTGTACAAAGGGTGCTTCTGGGAGCCTCAAATGTAAATGTAAATGTTTTTGTACTTGTATAGCGAACAGCTACCCGCAGTGGGTTTCCCGGCGCTTGTACGAATACCGCAAGGGAACCCTTCCTGGCTTTCCCTGTGAAGTGTCCACTCCTGGGCACCCCCATGGTGCAGACCAGGCATCCCTCGCGTTGTGGAGACTAAGCAAGCTATTGCCCAGAGTTGCAGCGCGGGACCCATGATCAGAATAGGCACTGAGGCGAGAATATCCGGTTAGGGGAATTAATGAGCCCGAGACCCGCCGAGGCGGGAATCGAACCCTGGTCCCTGGCCAGAGCTCTGCATCGAGGTCTGCCTGCTATAACCATTGAGTCACACTTCTCCACAATACACTCTAATATTGTTGGGGTGCAGAGGCTCCATCCAGGTGCACCACATGAGAGCATGATTCTGGGCTGCAGTGCTGTCTGTATGGATAGCATGAAGGGATTTGTACAAGGAAAGCAGTAGTGTTTTATATCGGTGCCATATCATCTGCATGGGAAGGATAACAATTTTAGCGGACTCCAGGTTCAGGCAGAAGAGGTGAACTAGTGGAATAAAAAGTAAAGAAATAATCTGCACATAAAAAGAAATGAAATCCCATGTAGTGCGAAGCACTTTTTATAAGGTTGAGCAGATGTTGGCAATTGTGATCCACAGAACATGCTTCAGATTTGGTGCGGGAGACTTCACCAGCTGCTTCAACGAATCGGGTGACCGTCGGCAACACACTCATAGCTGGCTGACAGCCATAACCCTGTTACCCTACGAATAGGGTCTCACAATACATATTCTGAGTACTCATCTGCATCACAGAATATAGAATCCGCTTCATGAGGAAACTTTAATTAAATGAAATTCTGGTCTCTGTTACTCTTGAGACCATCTACTACTATTTACCTTCAGGATGGAAGTACAACCGACAATCAGCACCATAATCATAGGCATTTAGCCCTGAAGAAGTTGCTGTGTACTTCATGGTAGCGACGAAACACATGTTGGGTAGGCTACGACTCTGTACCAAGGAATGCACAACAAGGACAATAAATCCTGGAGCCACACAAAGCAGTGGATGAACAGTGTTTCTTTCTTTCCTACACTCATTACTGTACTAACTTAAATCTATGTACCACTAGCATGTGCAGGTGACCTTGGTGTTCTTTGTCTGTGGTTTAACACAATAAAGGGAGACGGGAGGTTCTCCCTACCCTTTTGCACAACACTTCCGCCTAAGTTCACCTTATAATATTTGCGTACTGCCTTAGAGCGCCATCACCCCACTAGAACAACCACCGGGCGTGCAGTTTTCTTTACCTCTCTGTTCACCTCCTCTTTTCCCCAAGCCCCAGTTGGTACTGCCCAGCAGAACTGGGGATCACTGTCTAACTAGAATAATGCACACAAAGAAAGGGGAGGCAAGACAAGGCGGCAAAATGTACTTACATTTAGGGAAAAGTGCAAAATATGAGAGGGAGCTAGATTTAATTTATTTTGAATGTTACGCGAAATGTTTTTATGGCTGACATGCAAAATGTATTTCTTTACCGTTTGTCATTAGAGGTTCTATTCTCCAAGGTAGAGGTTCAGATGTGCTCTTCCTCTTACCTTTGTTATTACATTTTCTATTCCCAGAGATTCCAATCTTACCCTTTCCCCTTTGTACTAGATTTCTGATTTATGTGATGATCAGAGACCAGGACATTGCCGGTTGGAAAAGAGTATCTAACTACAATGTGCAGGGCGTTAAGACTGCAAGTAAATATTCAGTTTTTAGAACTGCAGTGCTCCTAGTCTTTACCAATGTTACTGGCTCTGTAAGCTTTAGAATGCCTAATTGACCGAACGTTTCTCTACAAATGAGGCCTCTGAGAGTAAGTAAATAGTGTTTCATGAAAGTGCGCGCCCTGCGAAAGTGGGCCACTTTTTTTGGCAGTGCCCGGGCCAAATAGTGATCCCAATCCGACCCTGACCCCCGTCCGTGCAGCTGATCCTCACACGCACCCCCTGACACACCCAGCAGCGGACCCCACACACACGCACCCCCATCAATTCCCCCTGAGATATAAACTGCCCAGCGCCCTCGCACACAGCCCCCGGCCGTCGTATGCTCGTCTCAGCCATGTTTACTTTCGTCATTAGAGCTGGGCTTAAAATCCAGTGATGTGTTAGTTAGCTTAAAGCAGTCCCAGGGAGTCCTTTAAAACATTCAAAGGAGCATCCTGTTCACAGCGGAGAAATAAAACAATGGAGCGAGGACCCTCTGGCGTCGAGGTAGTAGTGACTTCATAAATGACGCAGTTACATCAACGTTTATTGATAGTCAATTAGGATTTAATGTTGGTGTTTTAAGGTGAGATGTTTTTGTCCCTTACTGCTTTTTTCAAGACTTTCAGCACTTGTTTCTTTCCAATCTTCCACCAATTTAACGAATTCACAAACTGCAGGACATGAGGCTCTTCCAACAATTTAACAAATTCACAAACTGCAGATCCTCTCTGCAAGACATGAGGCTCGGAAAGAAAAGGTGTAAAGCTCCCAGAAGCCCTGTATCTTGTTGCAGTGCCAGCTATGACGACAGAGTGACCAAACTTCTAGAAGCCTTGTAGAGTGATGTCACCATACACATAGCAGTGTTAAAGCTCCTTGAAGCCTGTAAACTGTTTCATATTACATGCACCATTATAGCGCTACGAAGCCCTGTATGCTATTGTTAAATCGCATATACAATGCCAAAGCTCCAAAAAGTCTGAATTATAGTGTAATATCAAGGGTGTTTTAAGTCTTCTGTTATGCTGGGACATCACTCACCAATTATTAAAGTTCCCAGAAGCCAGTGGGTTTGCTGTGATGTCACACAGCATGGTTCAGCTCCTAGTCCGTTTCTATCCTATTCGGATATATACACACACATCACAGGCGTGTGCAGGGCTGACACCCGTGCACCAGTTTCTATGTGCATCCTGCTGAACTGCTTGTGTGTACTTATGACGCAAGAGCCCGTGACATGGGGCAGGCTCTGGGTCCAACCCACACGTGGCTTTGTAATGAGAGCAATCTCTTCGCACCGGTGCTGTCTAGCACCCCAGTACTTTGTCATTGTAATTACAGTGATGACGACCCCGCCTGGTTTCAGCCTCACGTGTCTCCCAGCTGCATTCTATTAATTAAGCCAATAAATACTTCATGTTGGGGAGAAAAAAAAAAAAAGAGCTGCGTACTCCCCTCACATTTGTGGCTGGGTGGCTCCCGCGTACACCTGTTGGCAGGGGGCCCTACTCTACACTACTCTCATTGTGCAAAGTCTGTACATCGCTGTAGCATTCCATTATGCACAGTGTGCCTGTTCCACTATGCACGGCTGTCCTGTGATCACAGTAGGCAGAACCCATTTGGGTACTGTCCTGTCCCGTATGCACTATCTTCTTCGTACCTCTCTGTGCACTGCTGCTCTGCATGCACAGTTGTATTCCTACTCTCTGTGCACTGCTGTCCTAGGTGTTGTGTGTGGGGGTGACAGTCGTGTTCCTGCCCCTCCGTGCACTGGTCTGCATGTACAGGTTTGTCGACCCTGTCCCTCCTTGCACTGCGGCCCTCGGGGTGTTAAAGGGGCAGTGTGAACAGTCAGCCCCTGCAGGTGTGAAGTGTTTTACTCCTGCACTTCCCGTCAGTGTTGCCCTGAGGGCGGTGCTAATGGCTGAACACTACAGACCCTCGTTGCACAGTTGCCTGGTGTGTAACATGTTCTCCTCGGTTAAAAGGTTGACTTTGGGGAACTTGCTTCGATTTTAAAAATGTTCATTGCGCTTAGAAATAAACCCCGAGTTCTGGGTCTGGGCATTTCAAACCCCATCTGGGAGGGGCGAGCGGGCTCTGAGTCATCAAGTCCACAAGGCAAGTCACGTAAACTCTCACCTGAGTGAGCCAGAGATCGGCCTAAACTGAGCCATCTCGGGCATTAAGATATGACAGCACCTTTAGTTTTACTCAAGTGGTCAATACGTTCACCAGTGAAGTGGAAGGGCCCGACATCTCAGAATTAAAGATACCCAATCTTCGCCTCTGGGACTGGCAGCACTTCGCAAGGTCTGTCCATGTCCTCGTTTTCAACATTCATGCTGCACGCTGCAATGAGGCCAACCCTAACTCTGTGAGGCCCGCCTCACTGTGGGCCAAGAGGAAAATACCATCAATGCTGATGCTCTCATGCAAAACATCTCCAGCCTTAAATATAACCACATCCCAAGTGCACACCTTTGCATCTCCTAGACCAAATATAAAATGGTACACACGCAGCATTGCCCACATTGTTCATTTAATGATACAGAAGGTCAAATTGTCCAATACTCTCAAAAATAGGTCATTAAAAATTGCAACTTACAGAACGATCTCAGTTGCAATTTTGGTAATAAAGCAGTTTGGATGGTGTAAAAACACAAATTACCTCACCCACTGCAGTTGCTGTATGCTTACACTCCAGTCCTGCATCTCTGACACTAGCGATCCCTCCCAAAATATGCAGCAAATTAATTTTATTTCTCACAACAATCATCCTCTTCAGTACCCCAACAGTACCAATGAATTTCGCTTGAGCCATTCTTCAGCCTCATGTTTGTCCTATTCTTAACCAGTCTTGGGTCAATCTGCCTCGGGCTCTAAACCTTTTAGGGAGGGTTCCAGAGACAAAGTCCTGGTACAGGAGGCAACTAGTAGATTGCACAATACCACACCTAAGCTAGAAGATGGATACTGCTTCATTAGCCCTGGTTCAGTGGTCCAAAGAAAGAGGTCCTATTCCGAGGCCCTGCTTCAAATTGAGATCCTTCTCCTGGGTCCTGATGACTCTTCCTTCCAATTTTATCCATTGACTTTGGATTGGCTTCATCCCACTCCATCAAAAAAACAACTCAATCTCTGAGTCTTGTTCGAACTGTAGGATTTACAAAAGCGCCAGTTCATTGCTAGTGACTCTATTTTATTGCCGACTTTGTGTTCACTCTTTTGGGTATTTTCGAATCCGGTTCCTCTTTAAACCTGCATACTACTAAAGCAAAATATTTCCTTTTTTTACCGTTGGAGTAGGTTGGTTTTACAAAAGCGACTGTTCATTGCTGGTGACTCAGGTAAGGGACATTTTCGGTGATAACAAAGATGTCATAAATGTTAAACTATAGTATGTTTAAAAAATACTTGTAAGCGCGATTTAAAATTTCTTGGTGTACGCCGCTGCTCATCGCTCACAGACATGTGCTGTAGTACCTCCTGCTTACTCTGCTTATTAATCTACTAGGTCTGTACCTTTCACTGTAAATAGCTAGTATTTTTCTTGTCTCTCTCACTACCTTATAATTGTTGCTCCGTACAAACATTGTCACTCAGCACCACCACAGCGTCACTCAGCACCACCACAGCGTCACTCCGCACCACCACAGCGTCACTCCGCACCACCACAGCGTCACTCCGCACCACCACAGCGTCACTCCGCACCACCACAGCATCACTCCGCACCACCACAGCTTCACTCCGCACCACCACAGCATCACTCAGGGGCCCACAACATCACTATGCGCTACCACAGCATCACTGAACGCCACAGCCTCACTCGTTGCCACCACAACATCACTTTGCACCATCACAGCATCAATCTGTTCAACCATTCAACAACAACTGGTTCAAATATGTTCTCTCAATGTTTTAAGCTTTATTACAAATGTCACAGAAAGATGTTAAAATTTCACTTCTGTTCTTGGATTTTCGTCACAATAAAATACACTGAACACAGTCTTCACAAACGTTATTTACAAAAGTTTAAGCTATTTCTATTATAAATTACAATAACTTTTAAGTATTAATTATTAAAAAAAATTAAAAGCCATTGTTATTTGTAAAGCAATAAATCTAAGTCACGTAAATACAACACATATTGCATGACAAATGCTATGGGTGTCACATTTGCCAAAGTTAAAACTATTGAAATTGTAAATGACCAAGCTATTAATTTAGCTATTTTCAAAACCAACACAGAAATAAAAAAACTTGCCATTTACAATACCAATAGCTCAAAATTTCCTAATGCGAGACCTATTGCATTGCAAATGCTTGTTTAGGTCGAGCTCTCTCAACCTATTGTCGTTGAGTCGGCTCTCAAGCGAGACAGAGCTGGGCACGCGCGTCGATTTCACATCGTGGACGCGCATGCCCAGCCCCCCCCCAGCCGTGCACATCTTTTGCTCTACATTCCACAATCACAGCGTCAGCCTATCTCATTCACGCGCGCACACACAGGTACACTCACGGAAGCACACACACACGCACGCACGTACACGCACGCACACACACACTCACACACACACACCCCCCCACGACTAAGCCCCACTTACCTTACCGCATCAGCAGCCTCAGCCGCCACTCCTCACTTCTGCTGCCACTGCTCCTCTGGGCCGGCCATCCACTCCATGGGCGCATAACACGGAAGTCCCGCCCCACTACAGCCGTGAGCGTGCACATCCCGACACCGGAAGTTCGGGAGAGTGCACGCTCACGGCTTGTGCCTCCTGTTGAATTTACAATCACATTCTGTCCTCTTCACCCAATCAATACATTCTCATCAGCCGACGCCCACTGACATCAGACAGATCTCCACACTGTCAGAGAGTGGGCTTTGAGAACGGTAGTGACGTCACGGCATTCACTGACGGACCTTTTCACTGGGACTAGCACACGGGCACACGCACACACTCACCTCCTGGGGCGCGCTGCTCTCCTCTACTGAGGTCGGCAAATCACTTATGGCCGCGCCGAAGGTGGACCTGAACAGCGGGAACAGAAAGCCCTGCAGCTGCCTCCTGCCTCTGGAAGTAAAAGCATAAAGAGGACAGCGGGGAGCGCCTCTTGGCACCCAGCCCACTCACTCAGGGAAGGTGAAATTCACAGGGATGCGAGAGGGCGCTTTATTTGCAGACTTTGCCCAGCCTGTTCTATGCGAGAAATGGAAAAAAATCTCACTGCGAAGTGCCTCTTAAGGCCGGCTGCATTCCTTCAGCGCCAGGGCAAGGTCCGTCCTCGAGTAGGCCCCAGGCGCATCTCAACCCGCCACGGGCCCAGAGCAGCTCGAGAACCGACTGCGTTTTACTGAAAGTGCGTGACCTGAAGATTCCCATGTTCTCTTAAAATAGACGCCATTTACGCTACCGAAGAGACGGCTGCCAGGACTGCAGAGCAAGGGCGTACCTACAGTAGGTGTAGTGGCACCGGGCCCCTTGAACCCTGCCAGTGCGGTATTTTACTTTAACAACAGCAGTTATAGTTGGAACAGTCTTTCGGATCAGTTTCTGCTTTTTTGTGGTTTAATGACTGACCCGTGTACACTATACTTTAATGGTGCCACTAAGACTCTCCACTAGAGCCGCTGCAGTAAGGGAAGTATAACTCTCATCCACCTTACAATAACACCAGAACCTTTGCAGCTTTTTTTTACGGACCTTGTATCTTTCCTCAACGCACTAAAGTGCCTAGAGCACCTAGGTAGAACGTGCGCTCCATGCACATATTTTATATATCCTCTATTTCCCCGTGTAGCTGTGATTGTCTGCTGCTAAGGGGAACTTTCACCTAATTCGCGTTTTATTCTCCAACATTACTTTGTGACAGGGGCTAAAAAGGATGTGCCATCTTAATCGCGTTGTTTCTTTTTAACCATTAAATCTGCATGTAACTTTGTAGGTTATTTTGCTTGCTGCAAATCAGTGTGTGTTTTATATATTTTTTGTTTTGTGCATAGGTTGAAATAGTCTTTGGGATCAACTTCTAATTTTTCCTGGTTTAATGTGTATAAAAGCTCTGGTAACAGCCCATAAACATCCTGTTGTTACTGGGGGCTTATTCTCGCGTTTCAGCTAGTTTTCACAGAGCCTTTGAGGAATGCGCTTCCTCGAGATAAGCCCAACTCAGGAGGCGCTTTTGTTCAAAATTGTCTGCATATAGCTGCTAAAATTTGAGATTGCTATATGTGTCTTTTTCTTAATTTTATTGTAATTATAACTTATATTTAACAACTGTAAGCAACACTTTCTCGCCAGCAAAAGCAATCAGTTTTAATGTTCAGTGCAATGCGTAAAGACTGTAAAAGGTTTTCCCCCTACCAACTGTGTGAATATCGGGTTATCATTTATATATATTTCCAGATGTTGCCCAGTTTTGGTCCGCTTGGTATTATTATTTTGGATTACATTTTATTTTTATGCTATGCTCTTTTTGTATTTTGCTAAGCGGGTGATGTTCATGAAATGCAAAAAGTTACAGCCCCTGCAGATCACTTGCATTCTAGGCCAAAAACACACTTTTTTTTAATTAGAGCTGTTTAGTGTGTGCTGGACGTCTTTTAAAAGATTACATTTAAACTTGCTGCTTGGTGTTAAAGCTGCACCCAGGTGCTCTTGAAATTGTATGCTTTATATGCACACAAAAACAAATCCCCTCAAAGTAGCTCCGTGGCTTTCAGTCCGTCATTCTGGAGCCGCAGCTAAGTACTTCACAGGCTTTTAAAGTATAAACATTGTGTGAATTTACTCTCACATGGGTGCCGCAAGCCGGCAGAAAACAGTGACTAAATACCCTTTGCTTTGGATCAAGGTTATGCAGAGACTGCTGCACGACAAATAGCTCTGTGCTTCCTTAGCTCGGTTGTGCTTGAGTTGTCCCAAAACATGCAGCTCCCCTTTAAATGCCCCCACCCTCTTGTGTGGTAGCGGTGTGAAGAATGCCCCGGGCAGTCACTCACTCCTGGGCTCTTAAATGCACATATTTTTATTGTCTATTATTTTGGGTTTGAACACTTTTATTTGTTGTTTATTTTTATTTTGTAAATATTCATTAGCATATGCTGTAAAATGGCCGTCTTTCCCCATAAAATAGCTATTGGTGCAGATATCTGAAGCTGCCCCATGTTAGATGCGAACACTTCATCCAGCCGTATCTTATATGCTAGGATACTTTAGAGTTACTGTACATGCTGCTAGAATGCTAGAGCATCTTAGCGTCACATGATTCAATACCGAAGGAGCCAGTATAGCCTTTCATCTTGTCCAGGTCGATAAGTAAAAAGCAGCCCACTGGAATCAAAAAGTAATTAAGTGGGCTCCATATATTTTACAGGCGCGGCAAGGTAAGTGTTCCCTTCCCAACCCGGAGCTGTAAATGGTCCTTCATTTACTCCTTTGGTTGGTGACCCTGCCGAGGCTGCTCTCTTCCTATGATACCAGCAGAGCCAGCATTCCTCGCTTTTTTTCAGGAAGCCTAATACGACGGAAAAACCTGGCAACCGCAATGGCCTTTAAATATTAGGCCCAAAGCACTGCCATTACCAGGCCCAAAGCAACACCATTATCAGGCCCAAAGCAACGCCATGTATTTTGCCCAAATGTTAATGTTGGTGCACACAAGCCTTGGTAGAGCAATAGCAGCGAATGCTATCCTCCGTGTGGCACACTTCTCTGCTGCACACTGTACTGTAGCGCACACTGTAAGCACACATTTTATATTTCATCATTATTATTATGAGGCTGTACCTGTTTTTCCCTGTGCAGCTGTGACTCCCTGCTGCTTAGGGACATTAATGTAGTTCAGGTTTTATCTTCCAACGTAACTGTGATAGGGGCTAGGAAAGCTGTGCCAGCTTGGCTTGGTGTTAAGGCCGCACCAAAGTACTTTGCAGGTATTCTTAAAATCGTGTGCTTCACGGGCACAAAGAAACCAATAACTTCAAAGTAGCTGCGTGGCTTGACGTCAGTCTTCTTGGAGCCACAAGTAAGTACTTCACAGGTGTTTACAAATAGCATGCATATGTGTAAAAAGCTGTATTGTTTCTGTTAGAGGGCTTGCATTTCCAATGTTTTACTTCACAAAACTCTCTCACCCCTGCTAGTCTTACTCCTGCTCCACCGTTTTTAGTTTGAGCAATTTATTGCTCTGAACCTATTACATGTGACCAAACTCTCTTAAACAAGCGGATTTCTCACAATGCATGTTAAGTATTGAAGCGTGACGCTTCACCAGCGCGCGCTGGCCTCAGTCATTCCCTCCCACTTGCTGGCTCCCCTGCTCCCCCACCCGACTTGAAAGGAAGCCTCGCACTCCAACATTTGTCTCTCACACCACAGGCTGCTGCTCCCCCGCCCACCCAACAATGCCGAGAGCTATTCCCACCCACTTGCTGGCTCCCCTGCTCCCCCACCCGACTTGAAAGGAAGCCTCGCACACCAACATTTGTCTCTCACACCACAGGCTGCTGCTCCCCCGCCCATCCAGCAATGCCGAGAGCTTGTTTCCATAACATCCTGAAGTTCGTGCCATGGCGCTCTCGCATTCTACCTCTCGGATGCCCTTGCCTTTCACAAGCTGTCTCTTCACTTTTTAATAGTTCAAGCCCTTTCCAGGAATCAAGGCGCTACACCCCACCCCCCACCAGCACTATAGGCTTCAATTCATACATCCAATTGTGATATCAAATCCATAACTGGTTCCTTCATTTCCTGATTTACTTCCATCACTCTTTCTTCCCATCTCTACTCCTTCACCCTGCTAACTCTTTACACACTCTTCTTTCATTCACATGCTCATTCCTTGCCCCCCATTTCCCTCATCCTTTTCCGTTTTTTCATAGTTGTATCTACCCCAATCTACCTTCATTTCCACGACTTCCACTGAGCTCCTCTTTCCCATATTCCCTCCTTCTACCAAGGTCTCTTTTCTCTCACCTCCTGCCATTTCTAATATCTTTTCCTCTGGAAACTTCCTTCTACCACCCTCTGTTCTGCGAGCCCTACTTTCTCTTTTCACTCATCTCTTACCTCCCACCCCTCTCTCGCGTTGGCCTTTCACCCCAGCCCTTCTTGCCCTTTTCCCCACTCTACTCAACCCCCTTCCTTCTCTCTGTCTTGTGTTGTTTCCTTATTTCTAGATTATTCTCTCACTCGTCTTTTCACCTCGTTCTCTTTTCTCACCTCCCTAGCTTGACTCCGTCTTTCGCCGTTTCCTTCCTTCCTCCCACTGTTTCCTTCACTCCCAGTGCATTTCCTCACCTCCTTCCTTCTCTGTTGTTCACCTTTTATCCAAAGTCTTCGAGGTTTTCCTTCCCTTCTATATGTACTCTCTCGCTCTCCTCGCTTCTTTCCCTTTTGTTACTTTTTTCACCTCCCCGCTGCATTTTCCTTTCCCTTCCAACCTTCTACTTTTCCTCCTTTCCCACAAACCGGTTTTTCAAGTTCCGTGTTATTATTGAGCACAACAGTCGGGTCTGTCCGTCCGTCCGCTAAACCCCGCCCCTTTTTGCATTCTGTACCCTCCCCGCTCCCGCCTCCCAGCTGCTCCGCCCTCCCTCGCACTTGGCCATATATGGCGACCGTGCGACGCAGGTGAGTGTGTCCTAGTTTAGGACGCCCCCGCGCCGCACGGCCACCAGCTGCTGCAAGTGCCTCCCCGCCTGCCTCTCTGCTCGGCCAGCCGCCGCGCTCGCCTCGTGCTCGCCTCCTGCCTTTGCCTCTGTTTGTCTGCTTTGGCGTTTTAACTGTTGCTGCATTTCTCATTTGTTTTTCTGTATTTTTATCTTGGTTCCCCTCTTTTTTCCTGTTGTTGCCCCCGTCTCTTCCCTCCCCGCTCCCCGCTTCCCGCCACCGCCGCTAAACCCCGCCCCTTTTTGCATTCTGTACCCTCCCCGCTCCCGCCTCCCAGCTGCTCCGCCCTCCCTCGCACTTGGCCATATATGGCGACCGTGCGACGCAGGTGAGTGTGTCCTAGTTTAGGACGCCCCCGCGCCGCACGGCCACCAGCTGCTGCAAGTGCCTCCCCGCCTGCCTCTCTGCTCAGCCAGCCGCCGCGCTCGCCTCGTGCTCGCCTCCTGCCTTTGCCTCTGTTTGTCTGCTTTGGCGTTTTAACTGTTGCTGCATTTCTCATTTGTTTTTCTGTATTTTTATCTTGGTTCCCCTCTTTTTGCCTGTTGTTGCCCCCGTCTCTTCCCTCCCCGCTCCCCGCTTCCCGCCACCGCCGCTAAACCCCGCCCCTTTTTGCATTCTGTACCCTCCCCGCTCCCGCCTCCCAGCTGCTCCGCCCTCCCTCGCACTTGGCCATATATGGCGACCGTGCGACGCAGGTGAGTGTGTCCTAGTTTAGGACGCCCCCGCGCCGCACGGCCACCAGCTGCTGCAAGTGCCTCCCCGCCTGCCTCTCTGCTCGGCCAGCCGCCGCGCTCGCCTCGTGCTCGCCTCCTGCCTTTGCCTCTGTTTGTCTGCTTTGGCGTTTTAACTGTTGCTGCATTTCTCATTTGTTTTTCTGTATTTTTATCTTGGTTCCCCTCTTTTTGCCTGTTGTTGCCCCCGTCTCTTCCCTCCCCGCTCCCCGCTTCCCGCCACCGCCGCTAAACCCCGCCCCTTTTTACATTCTGTACCCTCCCCGCTCCCGCCTCCCAGCTGCTCCGCCCTCCCTCGCACTTCGCCATATATGGCGACCGTGCGAACGCGCAGCGGTGACGCGCAGCGGGCGCGCCGATTGTTCGCCGAAGGCGCGCCAAAGGTAAGCCCGTCTGCGCCCGTCCGCGCCTGGCCCGCGCCCAGTGCCAGGACCCCTGGCCCCCACCGACCCCAGCCCACCCGCCGGACGTACGCCGCCGCCACCCTCATCGCACTCAACGCCGGCCGCACCCCGGCATGCTACCAAGCCACCCCGAGACGCACCCACGGACCCTTCAGCTGCCGCTCCTGCAAGTTCACCTGCATCCGGACCTGCACCGCACCCACCAAGACCAAGACGAGCAACAACAGCAGCCACCTGAAGTGCATCCTGCTCAACACCCGCTCCGTCCACAGACACGCCGTCGAGCTCTGGAACCTGCTCGACACCACAGACCCAGACGTCGCCTTCCTCACGGAAACGTGGATGAACGCCTCCTCAGCGCCCGACATCGCCATCGCCATCCCGGACGGCTACAAGATCATCCGGAGAGACCGCGTCAACCAGACAGGAGGAGGCATCGCCATCATTCACAGGAACACCATCCGCATCACGACCAGCACCGACGACACCATCGCACCCACCGAACACCTGCACTTCCAGATCCACGTCAACCCCAGGACCACCCTCAGAGGCACCCTCATCTACAGACCCCCGGGCCCACGCACACAATTCAGCGAGGACATCGCCGACTTCATCAGCCCGCTCGCCCTCCCCTCGGCCGACTACGTCCTCCTCGGGGACCTCAACTTCCACCTGGAGAACATCGACGACCGCAACACCACCACACTGCTGGAAAACCTCGCAAACCTGGGACTCAAGCAGCTGGTGACCACCCCCACCCACCTCGCCGGACACACACTCGACGCCGTCTTCTCATCCAGCAAAGACATCGCCTTCAGCCACGCCACTGGACTCCACTGGACTGACCACAGCTGCGTCCACTTCACCTTCAGAAGAACGACGATCCACCACCACCAGCAACAGGTTGCCCGAAGAAGCTGGAACAAGATCACAGCCGACCAGCTCACCGCTTCCCTGGGTCAGCACCCTCCCGACAGCTCAGCGAACCCAAGCCAGGCCGCCGACAACCTCACGAAGTGGATCAGCAACTGCGCGGACGAACTCGCCCCGTTGAGGACCCCGCCCAGCAGACCCGGCAGCAAGAAAACCCCATGGTTCACAGACGAACTCAAGACCTCCAAGAAGGACTGCCGTGCCCTCGAGAAAGTCTGGAGAAGGGAACCAACACCGGACAACATGACCACCCTCAAGCTCGCCACCCGGAAGCACCACCAACTGATCCGCGCCACCAAGAGAACTGCATTCCAGGACCGGCTGGACAACAACGCACACAACTGCAAGGAACTCTTCAACATCGTGAAAGAGCTCTCCAACCCCAGCGCCGGAAACAACGACATCACCCCATCGCAAGACCTCTGCAACTCCCTCGCCTCCTACTTCCACAACAAGATCACGGACATTCACAACAGCTTCAGCATTCAACCATCGCACACAACGACCGCAGCACCGCCGCCCACCACCACCCTCCGCGCCTGGACTCCGACCAGCACCGATGACACCGTCCGCATGATGAACTCCATCCACTCCGGATCTCCGACCGACCCCTGCCCTCACCACGTCTTCAACAAGGCCGACGCTGTCATCGCACCCCACCTGCGGGACATCATCAACACCTCCTTCGACACCGCCACCTTCCCGGAGGGCTGGAAGCACGCCGAGCTCAGCGCTCTACTCAAGAAACCCACTGCGGACCCCACCGAACTCAAGAATTACCGCCCTATCTCGCTCCTCCCGTTCCCAGCCAAAGTCATCGAGAAGACCGTCAACACACAGATGGCCGCCTTCCTCGAGACGAATGGATCCCTCGACCCCTCACATTCCGGCTTCCGGGCCAACCACAGCACCGAGACCGCCCTCATCGCTGCCACCGATGACATCCGAGCCCTGATGGACAACGGAGAAACAGTGGCCCTCATCCTCCTAGACCTCTCCGCGGCTTTCGACACTGTCTGCCACCGCACCCTAGTGCAGCGCCTCAGCAACGTCGGAATCCAGGGGAAGGCACTGGAATGGATCGTCTCCTTCCTCGACGGAAGAACACAGAGAGTCCGCCTACCACCGTACAAGTCAGAGGCCACCGGAGTCATCTGCGGCGTCCCTCAAGGATCCTCCCTGAGCCCCACCCTCTTCAACATCTACATGAGCCCCCTCGCGACCATCGCACGCCAACACAACCTGAACATCATCTCCTACGCCGATGACACCCAGCTGATCCTCTCCCTGACCAACGACCCCGCCGCCGCCAGAGCCAACCTGCACGAAGGGATGAAAGAGGTAGCCGAGTGGATGACGACCAGCCGCCTGAAACTGAACTCAGACAAGACGGAAGTCCTCATCCTGGGTTCCTCACCCTCCGCCTGGGACGACTCCTGGTGGCCCCCCGCCCTGGGCACCGCACCCAAACCGACAGACCACGCACGCAACCTGGGCTTCATCCTGGACTCCTCCCTCTCCATGACCAGGCAAGTCAACGCCGTCTCCTCGTCATGCTTCAACATCCTGCGCATGCTACGGAAGATCTTCCGGTGGATCCCCACCGAAACCAGGAAGACGGTCACCCAGGCCCTCGTCACCAGCCGACTGGACTACGGCAACGCCCTCTACGCCGGAACCACCGCCAAGCTCCAGAAGAGACTCCAGCGGATCCAGAACGCCTCTGCCAGACTCATCCTCGACATCCCCCGACGCAGCCACATCTCCGGACATCTGAGAGACCTGCACTGGCTCCCCGTCAACAAGAGAATCACCTTCCGTCTCCTCACCCACGCACACAAAGCCCTGCACGATCAAGGCCCGAGCTACCTCAACAACCGCATCAACTTCTACACTCCTAAGCGCCACCTCCGATCAGCCAGTCACGCCCTCGCCGCCGTCCCCCGCATCCGAAGAACGACAACAGGAGGAAGGTCCTTCTCCTACCTGGCCGCCAAGACCTGGAACTCCCTCCCGACCGACCTGCGCCTGACCCAAGACCACCTCTCCTTCAGGAAGAAGCTCAAGACCTGGCTGGTCGAGCAGTAGCAGCACCCCCCCCCCTCCCAAGCGCCTTGAGACCCTCCGGGTGAGTAGTGCGCTCTACAAATGTCATTGATTGATTGATTGATTGCCTCTCTCCTCTCAGGTTGTCCCTTTCCTCCTGCACACACTCCCGCCCCCCCAGCCCCTCCCAATAACTCCCTTGCACATAACATATCACCACGGCTCGGCCTAAACTGGGTATTGAATATAAGCACCGCATCACTACACACTGTATGATACCTATTAATGTGATTATTGTGAGTGTCAGCGTTATTCCTGTTGTCACTGTCACCGTGATGGGAGTTACTTTCAAAGTTACAATTGAGTTCTATGTTGAGATGTTTACAGCGCCGTGCCGCCATTAGTGTGCATCGCAGAGCTGTGCTGCGTACTGTTTTATTATGGTCATTATTCGTATTACTAATTCCATTACTGTTCTCCTATTCATGTGGTATACCATTATAATTAGTATACTGTAGTATAATATACTGAGTATTCTTTCAATATTTCTGTTAAGTTTTTGTTTCTAGCACGAGTCGTAGTATCTTTCTGGGGAAGTATGTGTCCCTAAGTCCGTTGAACTTGCCCGAATGATACATGTAGGCTAAAAGCAAGGCTACGGAAATTATACCATTGTGCGGTCGCGTGATTTTCGCATAATTATAGATTTTCCGCATTTACAACATCGTCTGCATATTTTAACAACAATATTTTTTGTTTCTAGCTCAAACGGTTCCAACAATACTAAAAATGCAGCTGCGCGGTGGAAGGCCCTTTTCAAAACTTGTTAACCGCACTAACTCTTACATATTCACTTGTTCAGAGCACTGTGTTTTCACCGATCACTTTCGTTCACCCGTATTTAACTCATTAACCAGCAGGTTTAATGTGCGGCATCACTTGCACTGATTGCCGCGCTGTTTCTTGTTAGGCTAGGTTACATTTTACTAATGCTTGTTTCCACGTCCATAGGTAAACAGGACCATCTGCTCGTGAATGCTGGCATGCTTGCCTAGCTCCCTCACAGCGCTCGTGGCACATGCATTCTTGTGTGTCAAATTTTTTTTCCACGCTCGCGGCTCCCATTTCACGGCCGCGTTTATGCTCTTAACGTTTCCCCACAGCTTTCACTTTCTTCTTAGACGCCGCGGCAGCGCGTTGTCTGTTTTCTACTTCTTGTGACCCCGGGGCTGCATTCTGGGTCTTGGAGTACTTCTTGTAGTCACCACACCGCTAACTTCACTCCCAACGGCGTTTACTAAACACTGACATGGTTGGCTTCGGCAATGTGAGCTTCAAGCACTAAGGTATGCCCGACGGCCATATTTCTCGGAACTTTTTAACCGCGCTAACTCTTACATATTCACTTGTTCAGAGCACTGTGTTTTCACTGATCACTTTCGGTCACCCGTATTTAACTCGGTAACCAGCAGGTTTAATGTGCGGCATCACTTGCACCGATTGCCGTGCTGTTTCTGGTTAAGCTAGGCTACATTTTAATAATGCTTGTTTCCACGTCCATAGGTCACTTTGTTTTGTCCGTGTCACACATCTAAAGACACATTTGCTTTTTTCAGCAAGATTCCTTCTCTTTGTTTTGAGAGCTCACTCACTGATTAGTGTCACAGATCCATTCAAGTTCTTAACCCTCACATTTGTGTGTCCTAAGCACATTTCTTTTTCTCCTGTTTTCCGCACATAAATGCCTCGGAACACGTGAATTCACTCGGGTATTTTTAGATTCAGTATTTTCACCCACACGCTTCGCGCAAAATGGGGCGCCCTACTCAGCACCTTCTCCTAGAGTCTTTTACTGCTGTAGTTTTGTTTCCTTCACCCTAGACGTAGCATTTTGCTACAGTTTAATGTTTTTGTCTTGCTCGCAATCTGTCTTCTTGGATTCAGACACGTATTTCCATTGTTTTACTTCCCAGAAAATCCCTCCTGATGAAGAGCTTTTGCGCGTTTCAAAGTGTAATTAGCATCAACACATGTGATGAACTGTCCTATGATTTAATCGGACTGTATTTACAAGGATTGAACATTTACGTTTCATATGAAGTAATACGGAAAAATAAATCCACAAATAAACTACGGATATCTTTGAAAGATTATACCTGTCTCATTGAATTTCTGTAAAAGCGATTCTCATCGCCTCTGGAGTGCTTCAGATTTTAACCCTCCCACACCAACCACCACCACGTCGTCCACCACCACCATGTCCACCACGTCCACCACCACCACCACATCCACCAACACCACGTCCACCACCACCACCATGTCCACCACCATTACCACCACCATCATGTCCACCACCACCACCACTACGTCCATCACCATGTCCACAACACTACCATGTCCACCACCACCATGTCCACCTCCACCACCATGTCCATCACCACCACCTCCTCCACCACAACGTCCTTCACCATGTCCACAACCCCCACGTCCACCACCACCATGTCCACCACCACCACACCCACCACCACGTCCACCGCCACATCCGCCCTCACACTATCTATCGCACTCACTCTATCTATCACTCGGCACCACCACCACAGCATCCCTCAGGGGCACCACAACATCACTATGCGCTACCACATCATCACTGAACGCCTCAGCATCACTCGTCGCCACCACAACATCACTCAGCGCCACCACAGCATCAATCTGTGCAACCATTCAACAACAACTGGTTCAAATATGTTCTCTCAATGTTTCAAGCTTTATTACAAATGTCATAAAAAGATGTTAATATTTCACTTCTGTTCTTGGATTTTCGTCACAATAAAATACACTGAACATAATCTTCACAAAAGTTATTTACAAAAGTTTAAGCTATTGCCATTATAAATTACAATACATTTTATTTAAGTATTAATTATTAAAAAAAAATCAAAGCCATTGTTACTTGTAATATCAATACATCCAAGTCACGTAAATAAAAAACCTGTTGCATTACAAATGCTATAGGTGTCACATTTGCAAAAATTAACAGTATTGGCATTGTAAATGACAAAGCTATTAATTTCGCTATTTACAAAACCAACACATAAATAAAAAATGTGTAATTTACAATACCAATAGCTCAAATTTTCCTAATGCGAGACCTATTGCATTGCAAATGCTTGTTGAGTAAGGTATTGGAGAAATGCAACTTGGGGGGAAACTTTATTAGACTTATTTCTGCAATTTATCAAGCCCCAACAATTAAAATACTAATAAATGGGATCCTCTCCTCTCCTATACAAGTGCAAAGAGGTACAAGGCAGGGCTGTCCCCTTTCCCCCATGCTTTCTAATCTGTACATTAAATCCATTGCAGAGAGTATTAGGGCACATGACAACATATTGCCTTTCAGATCTGGTAGTTAAGGGCAAAACGCTACACTGTATGCCGATGATATTATAGTGTATACATCTGATCTAGAAAGAACTATACTAAATATATACAGATTAGCTCACCAATTTGGTAACATCTCAGGATACAAAATTAATCAGTCAAAAACTGAGTGTATGGCCTAGAATGTGAGTCTTTCCTCCTCTCAATTAAAGCTGAAAAGAGAAATGAGATACCTCGGAGTACAAATCACAAAGGACATCAATGATATATCTAACACAAATCTAAGTAAAATTGATAAGAAAATCTCCGACTCCCTAAAAAGCTGGCCATATTTACCTCTAACATTAATAGGAAGGGTAAATCTGGTCAAAATGATGCTGTTGCCGAAGTTGATTTTCTTGTTTCAAAACATACCCCTAGCTTTTAAGGAGGAAAGCTTGATGAAAATACAGGCACAAATGAATTCATTTATTTGGGCATCCAAGGGCATCCAAATTTCTTGGAAGAAACTTTGAAGGAGGAAGAACAAGGGAGGCTTGTGTGCGCCTGATTTACTAATTTATGCGTGGGTTTTCCAAATGAAGGCAGGGAAATGCTTATGAATGAACCTGATCAGTCAGATATTGGTAAAATGTTTAAGCAAATGCCCCAGGATCTAAGGGAAGCAGATTATGCATATCTGTATAAGTTTGGAGACCCACATGTTTTCAAGAAAGTTAAAAAAATTAGGAAACTGTTAAAAATTAGCTTTTATAGTGCTCTGGCACCAATATGGGATACCCATGGCTCTCCTGAATGGACAAAAGATTCATTAGTTTTACCTTTGAAATCTGCCGGGGTGAACTGTGGGGCCCAACTGATTCTGGAAGGATTTCTGATATCTTGGGAAGAGATGAAGCATATTACAGACAATCAGATATCCAAATTCAAGTATTTACAAAGAAAAAGCTGGACTCGATAGATTGGAATACCGATTGGTTTTACAAATATCTTAGAGACTAAATTGAGAACCAGACAGCAAAGCAGAAAGGAGGCGGCGAATCTCTACTGGTGTCTGATTGATTTGATAGACGGCGACTTTACACTGCCAGCACGACTGTGGGGAGACTACTTGCCAGATGCCGATATGGAAACATTATTGCAAGTGTGATTTATTATATGCTACAGTGCATGCTGCCAATTTAAGGAGAAAAATCATCTCTTTTCTCTCCACAGAGTATACTGGTCGCCTCTAAAATTAGCTAAATTTGCAAAGGGCCCTACTCCATGCTGTCCAAAGTTTCGAAAAGAAAAAGCTAATGATGAACATATGTTTCTAAGTTGCCAAATAATTAAGAAGTTTTGGGAACCTGTGTTAAAAGGTATGGAAGGAATACTTGGGGTTGATACACAGGTGAGCACCTCTGTATTTTTCTTTGGTCTCCTTAATGGGTATGAAAGTTTACCATTAGATTCTAACAAGCTGTGTTTTTATCTTATCTTCTGGCCCCGAAGGGAAATCTGCAAATGTTGGATTTAAAGTACCCCCCGACCTTCTTAGATTGGGTAAACGCTATCAAATGCGTAATGAAATTAGATATAGCACCAAGAAAAGAGAACAGTAAGAAGGTTGCCTTTTGGAGACCCTGTATAAGGTGGTTGGACAATCTTTAGATCAAATTGGGGGTAGTCTTTTGTCCAATGATTATGCCTCTACATGGATATACTTCACCACTCAGGTGAGTTCCAGGGGCAAGCAGATAGAAATGTGGAACAGACCAATTTGAGAGGTTCTGTGTAAAGTGCAACCCATTTAGATCAGAATTTCTTTGCTGGGGCCAGTACGAAGGGGGACAGCAGAGGAAATCAGCGACGTACTGGAAATATTTAATGGCGTATGAGGACAAAATAAAAAAAAAATGAAGGCCATATTCAGAGTCTCTCAGTACACTGTGTGCCAAAATCAAAAGTCAGTGTTAGGGCTTGGAGAAAACATGAAATCTTCTATTTCTGTAGACAAAAAGGCATCTACCTTTGTAGGTGAAAGTTGGAATACCTCGTTTAGAAGATTAACCGCACATAGATGTCAACTGGCGTCTTCAGCATTGGTCGCATCAGCAATGTTCGTATCGGATGTTACCTGCGCGCCTGTTGTTTCCTCTTGTACCTCAGCAGTTGCACTTTGTGTCTGTGAGATCTCAAAGAATGCCGTCATTAGGATTGGTAGCCGCTGGGGACAACACAGAGCATGGGGCATTACAGGGTCCAGCAGAGTATCGACATCCGTAGGCATGACTGATGGGAGTGTTAGACAGATGTCTAGCACGCATTCTTCACCACAAAGCAGGCAGCTAAGAACAGGTAAGATGAGATCTTGCCAGATTGGTCTGAATGACAGAAACCATGTGGTATTTAATTCTCGTAGACAAGGGAAACCCAAAATGTGGACGATGCGCTCACGACACTTCATTTCCAGCAGAGCTCTCTCCACGGTGAATTGGGTGTCGCTGGTGATTTGGCTTGCCATATCGTAGCAGTAGGAGCAAAAATAGGATCCCTGCAATGCAATGAGTCCAAGAAAGTAGTGGCAGTCTGCCAAGCACAGAGTGCACGAAGTTTGGAATTATTCAGAGGACTGCTTGAAAAGGTGCTAACAGTCCTGAACACAGGGTCTTAAATACATGTATAATACCGCTCGTATCAGACATGTTTAAGATACAACCCAACATTTCTGAGAAATGTATAGGACAGTTTGTATTCAAGAGGGCATTGTATCACGACAGAAGTCCTTGCGACTTGTAGATCATAGGTTTATTTGGCTGAGGTCAGTGGCACTGTTTGTTGTAAAAGAATGGCTTTCATTCTGCTTAGTGTAGTACTGGAGAATTCTGGACCCGTGTAATACGTCTGCACTCGAGAATCAAACTTCGTCGTAAATAGACGAATTTAGTATCAAAAGACCGAGAATGACGACTACATCATGCTCAGGTATTCTCAGCTTATTCGAGTGACGATTTCACTTCGAAATCGTCATTTTCATTCTAAACCCTCGGCTTCCATTTTGTGTATGGCAGCCATTTTGTGAATTGCCCTTTACATAGGCTTATAATCCAGCCGAATTCGATCCCAGAAGGACACGTACACCTTGATCGACTTTTCCATGACCTATGCAAGTTGGAACCATTGCCCCAGGCTGGACCTGCTAGGTCAGTTTCTCTCCAGTGGCCGAGCAAGATAGCATCAGGGCTCAACAGGCCATAAAACCTTCTCATTGCGCACACACCTGCCGTATCTCGCTCACATCTTTCTTTACTCTTTTTGCTTCGTTTGCTTTATGATGGGGAGGTGCCCGTTTTATTGGGGGTCCACCGATATCTGATGAAAGGTTGGGCCTTGCCGAGTGATTTGTGGTGGGTTGGACGAAGTGAAATGTGGACATGTCATCATGACTCTGCCTTTTCTTTGTATTAAAATATGTTAACGATTTACCATAAAAACCAAGAATGTTTGCCTGAAGCTTAAAATTCTGTATAAGAAGAGAAGCCTGACTTTGTGAATTTGAGCAGTCTCCTGAGAACATACTCCCTGTGTGTTGTACTTCTAGGATGCTTGTTACCTTGGTTGCAGCCAATAAAATCGATCCTTGACTTCACCTAGAAGACTCCGAGTTTCTGTGGTCTGAATCAGGAAAAGGACTCGAGGTCTTTGGGTGTGTTTTCCCTGACACCGCTGGGTTACCGGTTAAGTACCGGTTCTGAAAAACCCAGTACCTCAGTTGGCGCCCAACGTTTGGGGCGATTCCAGCGGTACCAGCCCAGCCAGAGGTTCGTGAGGAGCTTCGTGTGAAAATTCCGGAGGAAGGCCGCCACTTCATCGACCCCTGCATGTCGACGTGGTCCGAAGGTCTTTGCTGCGAGGTTCCCCGCTTCCCGAAGGCTACGAAGGACTGCTGCCCTGGCTATCGCCCTGATTTGGACCCTTGAAGTTTGGTAGAGCGAAACACTGAGACGAGTCTTCTGGCGACGTCATCGATATTTCAGTTAAGTATAAGTGGAGCGTCTCCCAGTCCTTAGTTGGTCTTAGTTTGGGTATCCTTTGGGAAAGTTTTGTTGGTACTTGCAAGCACCAAAACCGAAGGACTCGTGTATTCACGAGAAATATCGTAAACGATAAATCCTTTGAAGTTTGGAACTAGAGTAGAGAGCGAAGATGCCTGGTCTTAGACTTGGAAATTTGTTTTGTCTTGGTTGTAATAATAGGGACTCCCGATTGGAGGACTCGTGTCCGGTTCCTCCGGTTGGAACTCCAACTTACGAATTATATGTGAAGCATGGAGTAGGCCCCATCACATATAACGAAGTGTGGATCAAATACACCAGAAAAGATGGTGTTTTAAAATGGCCCCAACATGGTAGCTTTGATACCGAAATCTTAGATAACCTCGAAGTTAAACTGTTCAAAAAGAAAGCCCGGCTGGCGATGTTTGACTCGTTTCGCCTATGGCGTAAAGAGGCCAAACAGAAGGAAATTAAATTAGAAAAGAAAAATAAGAGAGAAAGGGGTATTTCCGTAATGCAAGCTGCTATGCAGTTTAAAGACAATGAAGAAGAACAGATGAGTGAGCAGTTGCACAGGCAACGTAAAATGGCGATAGATAAATGCTATCCAGTTTTGCCGCGTCCCAAGAAAGATGCAGCAAAAGACCTTGAGAAAGACCCGTTAATGGGCCATTTGTTCAGTTCGCCACCCCCCTATGCGCAAACTGCCACGGCGCCTCCACAACCCTCAGTTGCGCCACCCATGGTTGTTATGCCTGCTTCTCTACAGCTCCCACCAGCTACTCTTCAGCTGGATCCTGCTACTCTGGTGCAGCCTTCTCAAGGCCCACCGACTACATCGACTTCACTTATGCCGTCTACAACTTTGCCTAGCGCACTTTCTATTTCTCCTAATGCTCCCTCTGCTATTGCCTCTATTTCTGCCTTATCTCATCCCGTTTTTCCACCTGTTCTCCCTTCAGTTTCTCCTTCCGTTCGACAGAGAATGGCCAGCACTATGTCTAACATTTTCTCACCTCTTTTCGGGTCGCCTACTACGACCCCTAACACAGGACGAAGACAGTTGCGAAGTCACCTGCCTGACTATCAGGAGAGAGATTTGTTGAATCGTTTAGCTCATAAATGGATTATGGATACTGTAAAGTATGATGTGGAGTCTGTCATGGAAGTCTTCTTTCAGTGGGAAGCACCGACACAGAGATATGTTTTTGAACAAATGTGTGTTTTTCTCTGCGAGGATTTGGAAGATAATGATTTAGAATGTAACCCGCAGGAATTGTGTCGGGGACGGTTTAAATTTGGGGAAGGCATGATCGTAGGCCCCGATGTCAGACAAGCGATTGAGATATTGTTGTCGTATCGGAGTAAAGGGAATACTTCTGGATCGCAATCTGAGCGCGATACACCTAGGAAAAAGGCGCGACAGTACCCTATGAGAGAGGTTCCCCCTCAATGGAGAGAAGGCGACGCAAGTGTTAACCCACCTATTCTGCCACACTTTCAGCGTGTGTGGGTACATGTCCCATGGAAGCGATCTGAAGTTTTAGCACTTAAACAGACATTACCTGATCCGCGTAAAAATCCTGCAGGATATTACAAAGAGTTGTCACAGACCGCTGGGTCATGTATAATGAATCTAGCCGATATTGATATGTTATTTGGGAACGTTGTTCCACAGCCTTTATGGGGAAAGATTCGTCATACAGACCATGATCAAGAATTAGGTGACTCATGGGCTAATATTACTGCGGCAGATGCCCTACAAGTAGGTGGTGCTAAGCCTGAACCTTTGATAACAGAACTACCTGGTAAAATACTTGATTACATGAAAACTATCATGCCTGCAATGCGTATAAATTGGGATAAACTGTCTGCGTGTAAGCAGAAGAAAGATGAAACGATATCGGATTTCTTCACCAGGTTTGAAGAAACTTTTGTCGACCACAGTGGTCAAGATATGAGCACAGAAGGTGGTCAGAGATTGTTCGTTGATAAATTCGTGCACAATTTGCTTCCCGAATTATGTAAAAAGTTAAAGGATTCGGAAAGTTCTTGGGCAGTTTCGTCTTCAGCACAGATATTAGCTACAGCTCAGTACTACGAAAATAGAGACAAAGACGAAAAAGATAGGACAGAAAAGAAAACGAAGGTTTTGTTGCAGCAAGCATATCCGCCACGTGGTGGTGGCGGCCAGAATAATGGTGGTCAGAATAACTACCAGAGTAATTTTCAGCAGCCTCAACAGTATCAGGGGAACTCGCAAAGGATTGAGTATTCCTGACCACGTGTTTCTGTAGGTCCCAACCAGTGTTCGTATTGCAAGGAAGAAGGTCATTTTAAATATAGTTGCCCTATCTTGCTACTGCGCGCAAATAGCGCTTCTGGTGTAAGAGGTCGAGGTGCTCAGCAAGCGCCTGGAGGAAGAGGACGTGGAAACGCCCCCCAGAATGTGCGTCCCCTTCCAGCTCAAGAGTCTATGAATAAGTTCGATCAGCAGAATAACGCATCTGGTAAGACAGCTCAGTACTATACCAATGACTACTATACAGAAAATGAGAATTGGGAAAGTAATGATTGCTAGGACAGCCATAGACAAAGAGAGGTAGTCATTTCAGTTCCAGTAGATCAGAGTGGACCATACGTTGAGGTGATTACATCAGGTGTGTCAGAGCCTTTTCTTTTGGATACTGGTGCTACAAAGAGTTCTATTATGCACTCCAAACTCCCTGGCGCACCTTTGTCTGGCGAAACAAATGTATCAGTAGGCTTTTCTGTCGCCCCGGTTAGAAACCCGATTTCTGACCCTTTGACTCTTTCTATTGGTCCTCATGAATTAGAAGCACCCCTTATTCTGACGACAGGATGTGGGGAAAACTTGTTGGGTTTGGATCTGTTAAAAAGATTGTATGCAACTTTGTACTGTTCTCCTTCGGGAATAGAACTTACTCTAGGTAAGAAAGTGGTTTCTCCAATGTATTTGTCAAGGGACAAACTTCCAGCAGAATTATCGTTTCTTCCAGATGTTCTTTGGGCTACTGGTCCTAATGATGTCGGTCTTTTGAAAATCCCACCATATGTTGTAACATTGAAAGCCAATGTTCAAATGCCACGAATTCCTCAATATCGAATCTCTAGTGAAGGCGATAAAGCGTTGCTAGCGATCGTTTATGAGTTAATTGAAAAAGATGTCATTGAAGAGACAAGAGGCAACGTGTGCAATAGTCCAGTTCTACCTGTTTTAAAATGAACGGATCCTTCTCAGCCACCAGTGTACAGATTTGTAATTGATCTCAGAGAGGTGAATAAAATAGTCGTGCCACAATTCCCAGTTGTCCCCGATATTACTACATTATTGACTATGATTCCAGCTTCTGCCACTTGGTTCTCGGTGATTGACTTGAAGAATGCTTTCTTCAGCATCCCGATTGCCGAGGAGAGCAGGGATATTTTTTCCTTCAGTTTAGGAGGACGAAGCTTCCGCTTTAAACGTGCTCCTCAGGGCTACTGTGAAAGTCCATCAATATACAGTCAAGCTCTAAAAACGCAGCTTGATACGATTGTTTTACCCGAAAGTGCTACTCTTGTACAGTACGTCGATGATTTGCTCATTGCTGCAGATACTGAGGAAATATGTAAGAAAGCCACATTATCATTGTTGCGACATTTGTGTGATTTTCATCACAAGGTGTCACTTTCCAAATTACAATACTGCCGACAAGAAGTGACCTACTTAGGTCACCTCTTATCGAAGGAGGGAAGGAAACTGACCCCAGAGAGAATACAAGCAATAGCGAAACTGAGTGCACCAAGAACACAGAGAGAAGTGCGTGCCTTTTTAGGTATTACATCATATTGTAGACAGTGGATTCCAAATTTCTCATTACTAGCCAAACCTTTGGTGGCATTAACGCGTAAAGACACACCTAATCCCATCCCTTGGCCAGAAGAGTGTCAGAACAGTTTTTCTGAATTGCGCACAGCATTATGTTCGGCTCCTGTGTTAGGTAACCCCAACTACAGAAAGCCTTTTACATTGTATGTCCACGAAAAGGATGGTTGTGCATTATCAGTACTGACTCAGTTATTTGGGGACAAGCAATGTCCATGCGCGTATTTTTCGTCGACTTTGGATCCGGTAGCTAGAGCATTGCCAAGTTGTTTAAGAGCCACAGCGGCAGCAGCTGTTTCTATCCGACAGTCTGCTGGCCTAGTCATGAATAATACACTAGTTGTGAGGGTTCCGCATGCAGTAGACACATTGTTAAACAGAACCAAGACACAGCACTTAACTAGTGCTCGATTGTCAGGGTACGAATTGACTTTGCTAGCAAGTCATGTGCACATTCAAAAATGCAATACCCTTAATCCAGCTACGTTATTACCAATCGTAGAAGAATCGGATGCTTCAGAACAGCATGATTGTCTTTTTAGAACAGAAGAAGAGACGAAAGGAAGAATAGACCTTGTCGACACTCCCCTTGCTGAATGTGAGGGTACATTGTGGGTGGATGGTTCATGTTTCAAGCTTCCGAATGGTGACACGACTGCAGCATATGCTGTCACGACTTTGCACACAGTCATTGAAACTGCACGTATTCCACATAATTCAGCTCAAGCAGCAGAACTGGTTGCACTCACACGAGCATGTGTGTTGTCAAAAGGAATGAAAGTGACTGTCTATACCGACAGTCAGTATGCATTTGGCGTGGCTCACAGTTTTGGACGATTGTGGAAGGAACGTGGGTTCCTGACTTCGCATGGAGCTAAGATTCAGCATGGTCAGTTGGTGAATGAGCTTCTAGAATCACTGACTTTGCCTTTACAAGTGGCGATTGTGAAATGTAGTGCTCACAAGAAGGTGACTGATGATGTGGGTCGTGGAAATGCCCTTGCTGACGAGGTCGCGAAAGAAACTGCAAGAAATGTGATGAGCCGAATGTATGTCGCAGGCCCTGCAAGATGGATTGGTGATGTGGGAATGTGTGAAGACACGATAGAGAGTGTCAAGTCTATTCAAGCTGAAGCTACAGAGAAGGAGTTGAGAACGTGGAGAGAAAGTTCGGGTAGAATGGATGCAAATGGTTGTTGGATTGAATTGTCAGAGCATCAGAGATGGTTGTTACCCGATGCGTACGTGCTTGCAGTGGTTACAATGGCTCATGGAATGGCTCACATCAGCGTGAAAGGGATTTGCAAACAGTTGGCTCCAGTATGGCAAAATTCAGGAATTCCCAAGTGTGCAGAGAATATTGTCAATAATTGCATGGTGTGTCTGCAACACAACCCTGGTAGGGGAACCCCAACTCCAGCTGGTCATTTTGCGCCTCCAACGTATCCGTTTGAGGTTTGCAGCTAGATTTCATACACATGGAGAGGTGCAACAACTTAAAATACGTGCTCGTTGTTGTTTGTGCTTTCTCAAGATGGGTAGAGCATATCCCCTGAAAGACAATACTGCCTTGTCCACAGCGAAAGCCCTTTTGAAAGAGTTATTCCCCAGGTTTGGAATGCCTAGAATGATCTGGAGTGATAACGGGAGTGAATTTGTGGGACGAGTGATGAAGAATGTATGCGAAGGGCTAGGCATTAGGCAAAAATTCCACGCTGCAAATCACCCCTAATCAGCTGGATTAGTAGAATGTTACAACGGCACGCTTAAACTTAAATTGGCCAAAATCCAAGCGAGCACAGGTCTTAAATGGCCTGACGCTCTACCCTTAGCACTCCTATCCACCAGAATGACTGTGCATTTGCGAGTGAAACTCAGCCCTTATGAGATTGTCTTTGGCCGGCCAGCCAACATATGGGGAGTGCCTAGGCCCACTAAGTTCAGCGAGCTAGAACACCCTATTTTGCTTGATTACCTGTATGAATTGACGGCTAAATTGCGTGTTTTGCATCAACAGGTACATGACTCCCTGCCTCCGGCCTCTGATACTCCAGGACACCCCATAAACCCTGGATCCTGGGTGTTGATAAAGAATTTCCAAAGGACTAAAAACGACCAGCCCAGGTGGACGGGACCATACCTCGTCCTTCTCTCTACCAGATCGGCAGTTCGAGTGGAAGGGAAGAAGGCCTGGATCCACGGGGTCCACTGTAAAAGGGTACCCTAACCTCTGCCCTATGACCAGTGGGTCCAGGAGGGTGTCGGCGACTCAGAGACGGACACCGTGCCTCGTTTTCTACCTTTCAGCAATGCACGAGTGAAAGGAACTAACTTTGAATGTGAAAGCGAGAACATTCTACAAGAGGCTGTGCCTCCATCGAAACGATTGAACACTGCAGAGCCCGAACTTTTGTTTATGGATCAAACAGCACCGGGAAAAAGAAGATACAATTTGAGAACGAGAAATACGAACTAATAAAGATAAGTTCTTTTTGCAATTTGAAACGAAAAACTAAGGACAAATAAAGATTTTTTTCCCTCCCAAGAACTATTTTTGAGAAGCGCAGCTCTCCCATCTAGGAAACTGCTAGGGCCGCGGTTGACAAAAAGTCTTCGGAGTGTAGCTGACGACGTTAGGTCGGTAGTTCTGGTTGGTCCAAGGGAGTTGCCCTGGACTAACAGAAGCATCCCTTAGCAGAATCAACCTCCCACCGCGGGCAGCACCTTGGAGAGAATGGAGTTTCCCGATGTGGAGAGACCTGCCAAACCCACGAACTTTAAACACAGATTATGTAAACTAATGACGAAGAACGGTTTTATAATATTGTGCATATGTATGTTATTCAGCATGATGATATTTTTAATAAGTTACATTTTATTCTCTTTTCGTGTAACATTTACACCCACTGCATCGCCCATACCTCCTCCTACTGTTTCCTCTCATTCTTTCCACCCTCTTCCTGACCACGAATCCAATAGAAGGTTAGAGTTCATTAATAACTCCTTTGTTCAACTGTTACACCAACACCAACTAGTAATGAATACGACTAACTGTTGGGTGTGTGGCCTTATGCCTCACACAACAGATAAAGGTATCCCTTATCTGGTTCTGCCTTTCAGTCACAATGGGTCGGTGTGGGCATACAGAATAATGTTCATATACGCACGTGAAGTACACCCCCTACGTTCCTTAAAAGATAACCCCAAGAATAGTGCTCTGGTTAAGGGTATAGTCGACATGATCAAGGGAGAAATCTCTTATGAAAATACCCCGAGCGACGAAATATTCGCATATGTAAATTGGAACGTGACCGGATATGAAGCCACTCTTAGTGAGAAACAGCAAGCGAAGGAATCGCCCCCGATCTGGATTGTACCCCACCGGGGTCACCTGTGTCTGCAAGGCACTGGCAAGAATCCCAGAGCTCAGTTAGGGAAGAGTGTCTGTACAGAAACCTATGTTTTTTGGGTCTCAGACCTCCCCTGCGTTTTTAGCCGCTAAGGGTACTTATTTCATCTGCCATGATAGAGCCTATACATGGTTGCCCCCTGACTTTTCGGGCTCATGTTTTGTTTCGTTCCTGTTACCTCCCACCTACACAGCAGCGGCAGATTACCACCGGACAAGGGTAGTTAGAGGTGTCTTGAGTAAAGAAGACACTGCAGGTCAAGAATTTGGGGACTTTGCAAAGGGTTTTTTGCCGTTCTGGGGATCTATGGCTAACAGTAGGAACATAAGGCACTTGACAAGGGTAGTTGAGTCCACCGTGATTGAAACTGCCGGTGCCCTTAGTAACCTGACTGCTGAGCTCCAGTCGGATCGTCTTATGACCCTTCAGAACAGGGTCGCATTAGATGTCATCCTTGCAGACCGAGGTGGAGTATGTTGATTGATCCAATCGAGTTGTTGCATTTTCATCCCAGATAACGCTCCGACAGTATACCAGGCCATCTCCAAACTACATAAGATTTCCGAATCTATTCATGTGGATAAAGGAGATTGGTCGTTAATGGGATGGTTCTGGGAACTGGTATCGACCTGGGGATGGAAAATTCTGATGGTCATTGGGATGGTCTTAGCAATTCTTTTCCTGTTCTGTCTATGCGTACAGTGCGCTCCTGCATTATGTGGCCTCTGTGCTACATCATGTGTAAGGAAGCCTGTATCAAGGGATGAACTAAGCACTAGAATGATGTTACAGCAACATCTCAATGACTTTAGGAATATGGATCTGGACTCAGATTAACATGAGGATAGATTAGTTGCCTATGTAAGGGCAAAAGGAGGGATTGTAGTACTGGAGAATTCTGGACCCGTGTAATACGTCTGCACTCGAGAACCAAACTTCGTCGTAAATAGACGAATTTAGTATCAAAAGACCGAGAATGACGACTACGTCATGCTCAGGTATTCTCAGCTTATTCGAGTGACGATTTCACCTCGAAATTGTCATTTTCATTCTAAACCCTCGGCTTCCATTTTGTGTATGGCAGCCATTTTGTGAATTGCCCTTTACATAGGCTTATAATCCAGCCGAATTCGATCCCAGAAGGACACGTACACCTTGATCGACTTTTCCATGACCTATGCAAGTTGGAACCATTGCCTCAGGCTGGACCTGCTAGGTCAGTTTCTCTCCAGTGGCCGAGCAAGATAGCATCAGGGCTCAACAGGCCATAAAACCTTCTCATTGCGCACACACCTGCCGTATCTTGCTCACATCTTTCTTTACTCTTTTTGCTTCATTTGCTTTATGATGGGGAGGTGCCCGTTTTATTGGGGGTCCACCAATATCTGATGAAAGGCTGGGCCTTGCCGAGTGATTTGTGGTGGGTTGGACGAAGTGAAATGTGGACATGTCATCATGACTCTGCCTTTTCTTTGTATTAAAATATGTTAACGATTTACCATAAAAACCAAGAATGTTTGCCTGAAGCTTAAAATTCTGTATAAGAAGAGAAGCATGACTTTGTGAATTTGAGCAGTCTCCTGAGAACATACTCCCTGTGTGTTGTACTTCTAGGATGCTTGTTACCTTGGTTGCAGCCAATAAAATCGATCCTTGACTTCACCTAGAAGACTCTGAGTTTCTGTGGTCTGAATCAGGAAAAGGACTCGAGGTCTTTGGGTGTGTTTTCCCTGACACCGCTGGGTTACCGGTTAAGTACCGGTTCTGAAAAACCCAGTACCTCATTAGAGTATTCAGTATCAAGAAATCTTTATTTCGGCAATGTGCCATAAAAGAGTACAAGAGCATAAAAAGATATAAAAGCAATGTTCATGGATGGCAATTCAGTTGGTAATAGCAAGACAGAAAATTACCCAAACAGTTTCAGAGTACAAACAATTAAGAAAAGTTTTTTCAAATAAAAAGCACCACTTTAGAAAAGAGAACAATAAATAGGTTGGTAATAGACAAAAGAGATTTGCAAAATGTACAGTATTCTTACTATTTGCTATCAATCCCTAATCAAGTTCTGGAAATTAAATATCTTCGCTTGTGCCACATTGCTGCCAGGAATTGCGAGACAGCAAAACAATGGGTCTAGTTTTAGCTGTTTTTAGTACTCTAAAGGCATGCATACATTGTATAAAACCCAGATTCTTACACAAAGGTACGAGCCAGTACTTCCTGGGCTTGTAATATGCTGGGCAAAAGAAGAGAACGTGCAGTTCATTTTCCATGTCACAATTACACCCAGGGCAATTTTTCAAGGCAACTATTGACCATCTACTAGTAAAGGCTCGCAATGGTAGTGCACCGTGTCTCCACTGTACATACAATTTCCTTGCTAAGATGGGATAGATTTCATCCATAAAATGCTCAAAGTAATAAAAATCTTTGACCATTAAAAAGGGAGCGGTTAAAATGCCCACATGGGGATTGGACAATGCAGCAGTAAGTTTATCGTCACAAAATGTCCTCGTCAGTAACTTACGTGTGATCATTTTGCAGCCCCTCTCCGGGTCAGACCATAACACAGGAACTCCTAACCTTACACATTCATTTTTTATAAATATAAGCCAGGGAATTTTCCCTGCGCAAGAGAAGGTCAGTATTTCTTTGAGTTCCAGCCTGTAATTTAATAGCTCCGGTGTTACCCAGAGCCTGCGCCAAAACCTGAGAGGTTTAAGCGCTAGCTCCTCATCAATAGGTCTGATCCCCAAATCGAGCCTTACCGGAAGAAGTGGAGTGCTAGATGGTAATGCTAGCAACTGTCTTAGAAATTTATTTTCGGTCTTGATAATTTCGGACCTGCAGGAATGTCCCCATAGCTCGCACCCCTAGCTTGTGTTTTATATACCTCCAATGTTGGGCCAGCAGGTTTAATGGTGGACTTGTTGGATAGCTTGAGAATTCCGCCTGCAAGCTGGGCCAATTTTAAGTATGACTTGATTTGCTGGGGGCCCCAGGTTAAGCTCTCATTAATAGTGACCCCCAGGTAGTCAAAGGTCGATACCCTTTCCAGCCTTGTTGTACCTAGACTGGGATTTGGCCGAGTGGTTGCTGGGGGATTGAAGATCATAAACTTTGTTTTAAGAGAATTTATCTCCAAACCCCACCACTACAGAATTCTTCAAAGCCGTCCAGTATACGCTGTATCCCCATTGGGGATTTAGACAACAGCAGGGTGTCGTTGGCAAACATAATCGCAGGGGACCCTGCTACCAGCCAGCTTTGCAGCATCGTTGTTCTGTACTCCATTCAGGTGCCAGATTACCCCGTTGACATAGAGACAGAACAGGGTGGGCGCGAGCACACAACCCTGCCTAACCCCCCTGCCAACGGGAAATATGGAAGACAATGCACCATTTTTCCCACATCTGACTTGGGAGAAGTTCGCCTTGTGTAGCCTCATCAGTATGGACAAAAGATGGACCGGTATGCCCAGCTCAAGTAGCACAGTCCATAGATTCCCCCGTGGAACTAAATTAAAAGCAGAGAAAAGGTCAACGAACACCAAATAGAGGCTGCCACCCTCTATTCTCACCGTTTTCCAGAACAGTAGTGACAAACGGAAAAATTGGTCCATGGTAGAGGTGTTCTTCCTGAACCCTGCTTGATACGGGCTAAGAATTGTGTGATCCTCTATCCAATCCTGCAAGCGATCCAGAATGAGTCTTGCGAAGATCCACTGGGGAACATCAATAAGGCTGATATTACAGGGCAGCGCCATGCCTCTCAGGATCGCGTTAAAGAGGATTTGAAAATATGGACCCCATATTTTCGGTTCCTGCCTAAGAAGGTCACCCGGGAGTTTGTCTAAACCTGGGGCTTTGCCTATGGCAAGCTTAGAGATTGCATTACAAACTTCCGTCAACGTGATATCTAACACCTCAGATTGTAAGATAAAAGCTGGATGTATCGATATACTTTCAAGAGTATCTGTAAGATCCTAAATGGAATACAGAGCCTGGAAATGGTCTTCTCAGGCCTGTGCTGCTATATTTGGTTCAATTAAATTATTTTAAAGTTAGATAGGGCAACCCAATCTTCCCAAGGAACTGGGTATATTCAATAACACAAAAAATATGTTCCTGAAGGAATCATTCAAAATTGACTTCAAAGTTCTATAATTGTCACAATAGTGAACATGAATTGTATAATATTCAAGAGGAATACAGTATATCACTTTTCTTTTATTCAGTCATATTCATCTCAAACATCAGAATATGTATATACATCAAATGATTATCCACTGTTGGCAACAAAAATGTACTACTTTCGCAATTTTTCAAATTATGTAGTACCTTAAGACACTTTTGTATCAAATATGGATAGTATTCACATATCTCCCATATATACAATTATTTTGCAAAAGAAATATATACAAAATTATAGTGCAATCAATGATGATACTATTTAAAATAAAGTGTTGTTTCGTCGACGTTTCGGTCTCATCTAATACAATTCATCGAGACCATCATCAGGAGATGTGTTGCGCCATGGACCTATTGCAAAACAATGTGCATAGAGTCAGAATTCTATATACAAATACTCTTGAAATTAAAATTAAGATCACCTGCCCACACCGAACCCTTTGGTGAAATTAATAAATAAAAGTGCCAACACTGTGTGCCAAGGGACTAAAATGCCATATTTACAACTATGTACATGGTGGTCATGTCCCAAAACGACATGCACCCACACCGGTAGTGAAAACATAAAAAATGTGTTAACAAACCAATAAGTACTCACAACAAGACAATGAAGGTATCTCTAATCCTATTGGGAGACAGAATGAAACAAAATTCAATCTTAAAACTGTCTGGATTATAAGTCAAACATACACAGGAATGGCCCCCACATGTATAGATCCTACCTTAAGCCTCTTTTCGTTAGGCTTGGGGTGGGGACGTCTCTCAAATCAAATTAGATCAGCTTCGTTGTATCTGTATCAAAGACAGAGACACGAAGGGACATCAAAAAGGCGCTTGACTAGACAGCTAGATGTCAGCAGAAATGAGCAGGGCTTAAGTATAGAGAAGTTGGCAAGACTTACTTGTGGAGAAATAAATCACCGATCGGTAAACCAGCTCACATCAGGAAACCGCCGACTGATAGTGGCGTTTTCCCGGCATACACAGTTAAAGAGAGCGGTCACGTGGTCGGAACGTGTAACGTCGTGGCGGCCATCTTGGGATAGGAATCTAGCCTGACTCTCCATAGATTAACATTGGAGGTCAGGCAGCACGAGTGTTAAGATAGAGGAATGCCTTAAGCCACGTGTTGGGACACAATAGATCAAATAAGGAACCAATCAAGAAAGTGGATCATTCCTATGGTCAATTCAAAGAGAAAATTAGACCTGATTCATAAATACTTTAACCAGAAATTTCAATGAAGAGTCGATAAAACTTGCCATTCAACAAAGGAATTTAATCCCTTAGCAACGGTGTTGGCTGACCAAATCCACCTGTTTTCTTTCTGTGTAAGCAAGCCATCAATATCACATCTTCTTTTTGACTGTTTTATACTTTCCAAAACAAACCATTGCATGTCACATGGAGAAAGTTTTTTATGTAAATAATGTTCCACAAGGGGTGCTGTCTCAATTTTACATCTTATTCTCGACTGGTGTTGCATTATTCTTTTTTTAACCTCTTGTTTGGTCTCTCCTATATAAAACAGGGCACACGGGCATTTGATGCAGTATATAACATTTTTTGTTAGGCAATTTGCATGGTTTTTCATAGTCCAATTTTTGCCATTTATGCAACAGGTCTTTGTTGGTATCGTAGTTTGACATGCAACACATGTATCACAGGGATAGTGTCCTACTATGGGAGCAAGACCCCAGATGTTTTGAATGGTATTCACGGTAGGCTCTTTGTAGGCTTTTACCAAGTGATCCCTTAAATTGCGCGCCCTTTTGAAAGCAAATCGTGGTATAGGTAATTGGGGTTCAATCTTTTGAATAAGATGCCAATTTTTTGTTACTATTTTCTTGATTTGGTTGGATTCTGATCCAAATGTAGTGATACATGTTATTGGATCGTTAACCGAATCATGTTTGGTTTTTGCTTCCAGTAGGGCTTGTCTGTCGTAGTACCACGCTCTCTTCATAGACCTTTTTACTAGTCTATATGGATATCCTCTCATTGACAGTTTTAGTCTGTAATACCTTTGCTTCTTTAAAATAATCATTTCTCATGGTACAGTTGCGTTTTATCCTTAAAAACTGTCCAAATGGAAGATTGTCACGTAAGTTACGTGGATGGTGACTGGAGTATTTTAGAAGCGTATTCGGCGCTGTTGGTTTTGTAAAGAGACTAGTTGAAAGCTGTCCCTCGTCATCCCATATATTAAGATCCAAGAAATGAATGCATTCCTTGTTATATTCAATGGTGAATTGTAGGTTACTATCTTTTGAATTGAGCCAACCGTGAAATTCTCTTTAACTGTGTATAACGGGAAAACGGCACTATCAGTCGGCGGTTTCCTGATGTGAGCTGGTTTACCGATCAGTGATTTATTTCTCCACAAGTAAGTCTTGCCAACTTCTCTATACTTAAGCCCTGCTCTTTTCTGCTGACATCTAGCTGTCTAGTCAAGCGCCTTTTTGATGTCCCTTCGTGTCTATGTCTTTGATACAGATACAACGAAGCTGATCTAATTTGATTTGAGAGACGTCCCCAACCCGAGCCTAACGGAAAGAGGCTTAATGTAGGATCTATACATGTGGGGGCCATTCCTGTGTATGTTTGACTTATAATCCAAACAGTTTTAAGATTGAATTTTGTTTCATTCTGTCTCCCAATAGGATTAGAGACACCTTCATTGTCTTGTTGTGAGTACTTATTAGTTTGTTAACACATTTTTTATGTTTTCACTACCGGTGTGGGTGCATGTCGTTTTGGGACATGACCACCATGTACATAGTTGTAAATATGGCATTTTAGTCCCTTGGCACACAGTGTTGGCACTTTTATTTATTAATTTCACCAACAGGTTCGGTGTCGGCAGGTGATCTTAATTTTCATTTCAAGAGTATTTGTATATAGAATTCTGACTCTATGCACATTGTTTTGCAATAGGTCCATGGCGCAACACATCTCCTGATGATGGTCTCGATGAATTGTATTAGATGAGACCGAAACGTCGACGAAACAACACTTTATTGTAAATAGTATCATCATTGATTGCACTATAATTTTGTATATATTTCTTTTGCAAAATTATTGTATATATGGGAGATATGTGAATACTATCCATATTTGATACAAAAGTGTCTTAAGGTACTACATAATTTGAAAAATTGCGAAAGTAGTACATTTTTGTTGCCAACAGTGGATAATCATTTGATGTATATACATATTCTGATGATTGAGATGAATATGACTGAAGAAAAGAAAAGTGATATACTGTATTCCTCTTGAATATTATACAATTCATGTTCACTATTGTGACAATTATATAACTTTGAAGTCAATTTTGAATGATTCCTTCAGGAACATATTTTTTGTGTTATATTTGGTTCAATGGCGGCTTTCAGTTCTCCGCAGCCATTTTTTTTTAAATATATCTTTTTATTTAAAGAAGAAAGACAAGAGGAAATATTACACATATCAGGTGTCATACCATAGAATACATTGCAACGGTATGTAGGTGAATAGGCCAATGTGGTATAATCAATACAAGGAGCGTGGGACGTCAACATGAACAGGTATATATAGAATGGAAATCAATACGATCAACAACCCTGTTAAGCTAGTATTTGCAAGGCCCATCCACCCACGTATACAGGATAAATAAGACCAGAGTAGACACCCAGATATGTGAAAAATAGACTCAGAATAGGCATCTCACCTCTCGTAAAAGGGGAAGGAAAGAAAAAAGGCCATAGAACTAAACTAAAACAAAATAACCCCCCCACATTCCCTCCACCCTGCACCCCTTCAATGGCTACGGCGTGACCCCACTAGCAGCGTGCCTGTCGCCCAACAACTAAAACCTAAAGGAAGGAAAAGGGCGGAGGAGGAGATGTCATACAGGCTCCCGGTCCCCTTTATTCCCCGCCAGATGCAGACCCCCCCTAAATATAGTCAGACATTGTGAAGCAGCAATTAAAAACCAAACGGGGGAGTTTAAGAGAACCGTCCGACTCCCGCATCATTTTGGCTACAAGTCCCGTATCAAATAAAGCCTTTGTTTTAAACCCAGACGATCACACTCAACTCTGGCCGCTACGATTTTTCGTGCGAGTTCTCACCGCTCGGGCCGCCATCTCGACAGGAGAGTCAAAGCGTTCAAAAGAGTCAAAGTCAGTATAGTAGGATCGAGTCCAAGGTAGTAGTATTTGAAGTCCACGAATCAAACGGAGATGTCTGTCCACCAACAATAGATTACAAGAACGTATTTGAACCAAATGGGGAGAAAAGAATAATAAATCACTCCGAAAATCACTGTGGAAATTGTCCTGGATTATGAGGTTGACTGTGTCCATCTTGGGCGGCATCGCCATAGAGTATGGTGAGTTTTCGGTAGTTCCGGGTTTGCTGTCTTGTTCGGGAGCCGACAAAACCCACCAGATCTGGTTTCCGCACGGGGCCCTCTGTCTCAGGCATGTCCTGCTTCGCGGGTAACACAACGTGTTTCAAATCTATCAAGGGATCGTCGTCCGGTCTCATACGACCATTTTATGGATGGCAGCGGTGGCTTGCGAGTGAAGCGCCCCAATGGCGGTCATTACGGTCTGCAGCGACGGCGTACCTTTCTCTTGCTCCATCTCCTCTCGCAAAGCGACAAAGCAGATCTTTTTAACCCCGGAGGTCGACTACTCCGGGGTAACAGGCACAAGCAGGGCTGACGTTAACGGTGAGCACCAGTCAATTTCGCGGTCTCAACACCATCGCCGCCAGCGAGGATCCAAGCCCGCCAACCCCGGGGCCCCACAGGGCCACCGGGCAACGGACCCCCGCCCACAGCAACAGGTGCGTCTCGCCACCGTGTCTGTGCAGGCAACCCGACCACAGCACCACCATCCAATCCGGTCGGGATATTCTTCCACTCTGGGAGACCAGACGCCGTCCTGGTCCCGCAGCCGATGTTGTTCAACTCCAACCCGGATGGGTTAGAAAGCGAGGCCCCGGCTTCCACACTGGGCTAGGCCGAGAATGAAAACACGGCATAACTTCATCAGTCGAGAAGATGGAAATCTCGGGATTGCATCTTTAATCTCAGCAACCCATCAGCCATACGGGAGTCTGGTTCGAATTCAGGATAAATATCAGGATTTATGAGCTGCTGGCGGAGGTCGGCGGAGCCGGGAGCTTACGCGGCCATCTTGGTTGCAAGCGTAGCTCCTCCTCCGCAGCCATTGTTAATTATGGACCAACATTTCCGGTGAGTCTTTAGTTGCTAGTGCGGAGGATAAACTGGACTACTTATCATGATCCCACTCTTCCTTTGCACATTTAGTCAACCATTTATAATTTGCTCTTCTAGCTTTGATTTCAAGTTTATTATTATTTTCCTTTAAAGCCTGTACAAGCTCTGAGTTTGCCTTTCTACAAGCTGCATTATACCAGGTGCATTGTCGGACCCCTTTATTCTTCTTGGCCACCCGAGGGTTAAGTACCTCTGCCAGGTTGGATACTAGATACACATGAAGAGCCTGCAGCTTAGTGTGATACTCAGGGGGAAATGGTTGGATGTTTAACACATCAACCTCTGCAAGCAACGGAACTATCCGGCTTAATAGTTTCCAAAGTTCTTCCGGGTGTTCCATAAATTTGTGCCATCTGACTCTACGTCTGTCATTGGACAGAGTAAGCCTAGCATCTGGATCACCAGCGACTTGAGTGCTACTCCTACTGGTACTAAGCAGGCTCAGCTCTAAGACTAAGGCATTATGGTCACTCTCAGCTCTTGTAATAACGTTTAGATCTTTAACCTTTGGTCATAACCGTGTTTCGGCCAGGATGTAGTCAAGACGTGACATGTGTCCAGGCTTATTAAAGGTGCCCTTGGCTGGGGTATCCGAAGGAGTGCGGCCATTACATGCTCGTAGAGAATGATTTAAAGTTAAAGCCGCAATCTGTATGGCTTAGAGTATTAATTCGTATAGAAGAGATGTTCAGTGAAGGCCATAAAGGCGTCTCCCTTGCTGTCTTGGTTTGTGGAAACAATACTTGCATACAGCAAGTGACCCTGGATGTAACAGTCACTAGATATGGGATACCTAGCAACATGCCACAGCAGCTGTGATCGTTCAACATGAGATAACTTCCATTTGAAAGTTGTACAAAAATTGGATCAATCACTGCAGCTGGTGAGCCTTGCAGGTGACAGGTTAAGTTGGTAATGGAACCATCGCAGGCTCCGTGTAAATTAATACCCTGACAAAGGAGAGAACCGCTTAGTGCGTTTTCAGTTAGTACTGCTAAGAAACACTTCACGCCCCCACTCCAACATCTATGTATGTATGGTAAATTCCAGGATGTCTTGATGTATTCTTTACCCAACCTTTCATATTTGCCTGCTGGTATGTGTTTTAGGCAATATAGAAAACGGAAAATTGTAACAGGCAGAGTAATTTCACCATGTATTATCCACTCAGCAGCTGGTTTCTCTGCTACTGTGAATGGTAATTTATCCAGTTTTTCAATGCTCAGCACCGTATAGTCTGCTCCCCTTTGTGCCAGTTTGATCTGTTTATCAGTGAATTCTGAAAACAGTGACCTAGTGTTGAATAAACGCCAAGGCACATAGCCTGCACGCAAGTTTTGTAGCGTCCAGCCTAATAGCATGATAGAACGTAATTGAGACTGACCATGTTGCAACATGACCAAGTCTTGTTCCAGGATGTCTAAGGCAGAAGACACAATGCTGTCCAATGAATACATTCTGGACGACAGAGTTGTTAACCCATTGTCTACTACAGAGAGAGATTTCTCTAAATTAATACGATCAATTTCTTGTATTCGTTCTGCAGTCTCGGCTTGGGTAATCTTCCATATTTCGTTATATGCAGCATATATACCGGCATATATAAAACGTTTTTGACGCAGTTTTCTTGGTCCTAGCAAGAATTCCCTAAGATCTGCGCCATCTTTAAGTAAAGATAAGAGTTATTTTGCATCCTGTAGTGTAGCTTTCAGTAGCCAACCAAGGCATAGTTTCCCTACACTGTATGTTGTTATTACCCCAGGATGCTGTCTTTGAACATATCTTGGGTCTGGCCTATTAATAATGAAATCCAGAGTTTTGTTCAGGAATCAATCTTGACAGTTGTTTGTGTCTATGGGCCAGAGCAGCCATTTGTTCCAATCTGGATCTGATCTGTTGTGATGCAAAATATTATGTACGTCGACCTCCCCCTGTGTAGTGCTATTACTTGTAGGTATAGGTATGGTCGGTGTTTTCATGTCTTTGATCTTGGCTAACCGAAGGCAAGACGTTTGTTGGACAGTGTCATTCAAAAACATAATTTGCTCAGGGATGATCCGGGGTTCTAAACAATGCTTCTATCCCCTGCACTTGCCAATCTTGTGTACCCCAGACAGTTCTTGTCTCAATGCTGTCTTTCCAAAAGTCGAAACGCTGTCTAGACAGTTGGGCAATAAAGGCTGCAGAATACATTTGTTTTGTATTGGTTAACATACTTTTCATTCATGTTTTGTTCACATTTATTAAGTGAAATTATTCTGGATTGGACACATTGAACCCTGAAAAATATGGAAATTTCATTGCAAACGTTTGTGAGCTACTCTTTGGAGGTGTAGGACCATGTTCCCATTGATTATACATAAATACATTTCTAGGCATTGCAGATTTGTGCAAGAAATAATGCTCATAATGGTTATAACAATACATTTGTTCATAGTCTGATGAACCCTCTAAATATTCATGATTTGTGAATACTGCAGACATTTCTAGATCAGACATCATGTTATTACCAGTCTCGAAGTCCCAATCATCAGAAAAGGTACTAGAGGTAATAAAGTTACTTAATGAAATCTTGAATAAGTGTGGAATCTTCAAAAGCTCAGACGGGCCAAAAATGTCATATTCTGTTTTGTCCCAAACTATACCATCCTGTATAGGAACGGCTGTGATGTTCACTACTGATACGTCTCTTGTTTCTCGATGGGATGATGTGTGTGGCTGGAGAAGTAAGTTCACTTTTTTACTTGCTGGGTCCATTTGAATATATCTTCCATTTATCTGCATTCCCAGAGTTATTACCAGAGCTAACTAAAGTAGAAAGAAAAATATTCCCAACACAATCCAAAATGCAATCCCTGGTGAAACCAGATAAGTTATTTCCAGGTGATGAAAAAGTCAGTTGCTTGTTTTTTTAAAGTTCTTTTCGCTGGTGTTGTTTCCAGTTCGCTGGGATCCTCAGAAAACATATCAAAGTTAATGAAATAGCCAGGGGCAGGTCCGTCAATGGTTGGAATTGCATCCGGATTTGTTGAAATCGCTGGAACCACTTGATCACTTGTTACTTCATTGTAGACAGGTGTTTCAGGACAAGCTGTTATTTGGGTCTTTAAGAGGAACAAGTTCCATAGCTTTGTTGCTTAGTCCTCTTCTCACTGGAGAATCTTCAAAGGTGATGAGTCTCTCAGTTTGAACCTCTTGGATTGTAGCTAGAGGAGTGCGTCTGCTACATTGTCAGAGTCCACTTGGCCAATTACTTAGTATCGGCCACATAGTGTGGTTTGATCAGGTCGATGGACGCAAATCTTCTCTCCTTTTTACCAGCTTGGGGCGGCAGTAGTACTATTCTTGATCAGTGGATTGCTAGGACAGGTACTGGTTGTCTGTAACAAGGCCCAAATTCCTTCTTGTCCGCAATCTTTTCTCTGACTAGATGACCAAGCTCTGGGATCCAGACAGGCCTTGCTGGGACGGTTGCTTTATCCTCAGTGGTGGTTGCCTTCAGGAACACATTGCTTGGTTTCGTTCTTAGTTCATTTAAGTCCTGTAAAACAGCCAAACGATCTTTGATATCAGATTTTTTATTATCCACCACTGTTCCATGACAATCAAGATCCGGAACCAACATTCTTGTCCCAAATAGGACCTCATATGGAGTGACAACCCCTAGAGAACTTCTTGGCAAGTTGTTTAAAGCACGTTGGGCTCCATACAGATGTTTGCCCAGCCATCTTCCGAACCTAATACCCTAGCTGTTATAGACTAAGGGTGGGCGCAAGACTATGCTCCGCCCACGGAGTGTACGTAGTGTTGCCTACTTTGCATTTTGCAAAGTAGGCGTAGTAGGCAACACTACGCACGCTCCGTGGATGGAGCGAAGTTGCCCGTCACCCGCCTCCCTCCCGCCCTCCTTTACATAAATAAATGTAAGTAATAAGTGCAGTAAAAGTAAATAAAAGCACGTACCTGATCCGCGGCGTCCCGGGGCTCCCTCTTCTATTTTGCGCCGACTTCTCCCATCGAAATGCGCATGCGTGGCCGCCCGCGCATGCGCATTTCTCGCGAGTGTGGCTGGGGGTCAAGGGCGTTAATGTTGGAGCGAAAACTGCACTCCAAATCCAGGGGGCACAGCTGCATGTCACATGTTTCATAACTTTGTCCATTGCTTTACGTTGCGCATTAATCCAAATTAATCCATGTACTCCAAACTTTTAATTTCATTCCCTTTTATTTTTTCTTTCCACACACGATTTGCATTTACATTTTTAAACTTCTCATGCAATGGATATGCAAATCCATGCCTTTTTCCAGGCATGCCAAAAAACGTAAAACATCCTTGATTGCTAGTAATCATGTTACCCAATGCATTTCGGGCTTAAAGATAGCCCTTCCTCAGGGGTTCACTACAAGATAAAAGAACGTTGCTATTAAAATTTTGCTTCAAATCACTGTATTTCACATGCCTAACACTGTGCCATATATCAAATAGACCCATGTATAGCGCTTTCCCTCTAAACCTGGAGCTACAAAGCTGCCGTGATTTAACATGAAAAAAACTCAAACCACCCTTGTTGTCCCATATTTTAAACCTCCCTTCACCTTACATAACGTCCCCACTACTGCACCATTAGTCACCTATTTGCTCCCCTTCCTATTCCCACTGAACTCATCCCCAAACTCCTCCTCTCAAAATCATACCTTAGCAACTTCATCCGGTGCTCAAACGTTACACCGCCGTTTCCACTAAATGGCAGCATTTGAATGCGCGCTATCATGGGACGTTATGTAAGGTGAAGGGAGGTTTAAAATATGGGACAACAAGGGTGGTTTGAGGTTTTTTCATGTTAAATCACGGTAGCTTTGTAGCTTCAGGTTTAGAGGGAAAGCGCTATACATGGGTCTATTTGATATATGGCACAGTGTTAGGCATGTGAAATACAGTGATTTGAAGCAAAATTTTAATAGCAACGTTCTTTTATCTTGTAGTGAACCCCTGAGGAAGGGCTATCTTTAAGCCCTAAATGCATTGGGTAACATGATTACTAGCAATCAAGGATGTTTTACGTTTTTTGGCGTGCCTGGAAAAAGGCATGGATTTGCATATCCTTGGCATGAGAAGTTTAAAAATATAAATGCAAATCGCGTGTTGAAAGAAAAAATAAAAGGGAATGAAGTTAAAAGTTCGGAGTACATGGATTAATTTGGATTCATGCGTAAAGTAAAGCAATGGACAAAGTTATGAACCATGTGACATGCAGCTGTGCCCCTGGATTTGAAGTGCAGTTTTCGCTCCAACCTTAACATTGTTGATTCTCGCGTGACAAAAGGGCAGATCACGTCATACAGTGAGCACGCATACAATTACAAAATGGCAAGATTTGTTTAGATGGAGTAAAAGGAATAAAAGTGGTGTGCACGGCATTCTTCGACTGGGGGTCAAGGGGCCATTTTGAAGCCAGGCAGTGTGCTCAGGCCTGCACCCAGTTTGCCTTGCTTTCTTCCATTAGGCCCAGGGGTAGTGAGTGGTGCATGGACAAAGTCTTTCTGCGGGGTGTCTTGAATTTAAACATCATTGAGGGCATGGATGGCATTGGATTGTGGTGATTTTTGTGTGTTTTTCGACTTTTGGGGTGGTGTTAGGACCTGGCCATGTGGGTCGGGGCCATTTTGAGGCCTGGTCAAGGCAGGGCCTGGCCATGTGGCTGGGGGTCAAGGGGCCATTTTGAAGCCAGGCAGTGTGCTCAGGCCTGCACCCAGTTTGCCTTGCTTTCTTCCATTAGTCCCAGGGGTAGTGAGTGGTGCATGAACCAAGTCTTTCTGTGGGGTGTCTTGAATGTAAACATCATTGAGGGCATGGATGGCATTGGATTGTGGTGATTTATGTGTGTTTTTCGACTTTTTGGGGTGTTGTTGGGGCCTGGCCATGTGGGTTTGGGCCATTTTGAGGCCTGGTCCAGGCAGGGCCTGGCCATGTATCTGGGAGTCAAGGGGCCATTTTGAAGCCAGGCAGTGTGCTCAGGCCTGCACCCAGTTTGCCTTGCTTTCTTCCATTAGGCCCAGGGGTAGTGAGTGGTGCATTGACCAAGTCCTTCTGTGGCGTGTCTTGAATTTAAACATCATTGAGGGCATGGATGGCATTGGATTGTGGTGATTTTTTTTTTTTTTTTACTTTTTCTTTTTTTTTTTATCCTCATTTGCCTGATCCTCCTCTTATTCAGCCTCCAACTGCCAGGCACTTGTTAACTCAGGGTGCGAGCCTCCCACTGCACCTGAAAATGCTGTTGGTTACCCTCGGCAGGAGATGGCCTGAAGAGAGGACGGGGTGTGACTCCAACCTTGGTGGTACGCCAGTTGAACTAGCCTTGGAACCAAATGGAGGGGGCCTAGTTCTTGGAGTTACTAAGGCATAATCATTGGACCGGGGAAAAAAAAATAAAAAAAATTAAAAAACCCGGTTATTGCTTCCACTGAACCAAAAAGTTCCAAAACGCCCGGTTACGTGAGCCACCTGATCTCAACATGTCAGTTTTAGAGGTTGAATACAAAGATGTTAACCAGTTTGCGTGTGTTGGTGGTGTTTTTTCAATCCAAACCTTGCATATCTCTCTTCTTGCAAGTAATATTGCATAAAACAGAAATGTCCTTGCATGGCCCTTTATACTGTTGTCCCATCCAAAAATAATCAGGGAGAGTGTTAGTGAAATCGAGATATTAAGAATCGAATCCAGGGTCGCTTTTACCTCGTCCCAGAACTGCAATAGATTAGGGCAATCTATAAACATGTGAGTATCTGAAGCTGCGATGTAATTGCATTTATTGCATTTTTTCCCTGGAACGAATTTAGACAGTTTTAGAGGGGTAAAATAGGCTCGATGGATCGTAAAGAAGTGGTTACGCCTGAGCGCCATGCTGGTTTAACACACTTATATAGCAGGGTGCAGGATTTCTGCCAAATTTCGATACTCTGGGCTCCAAGTTCTATGCCCCATAGCTGTTCTGGGAGGATAAAATCTCCATCTATCTCTTCTAACAGACTCCAGTACCACTGCGAGACTTCTTTACCCCCTCCTGGTCTTCCTACCAATTTCTCTTCAGTGGTGCTGCACTTCCCAAATGTTACCCCTGACCTGTTCATTGCTTTAAACCAACTGTTTAGTTGTAAAAATTTAAACCTGGAAAACTCTGAGCCCAGTTGGTCCCGTAACTCCTCCCAAGGCCTCAATGATTCGCCTGCCAACAGGTCTCCCCATGTTACTATTCCTCCTTCTCTCAGCGGAATTGCCAGCCTGTCTTCCAGACAAAGTGGCAAACCTGGAGATTCCCAATGGGTGCAAAGTTAGAATAATATGGCAATCCTAGTTTCCTCCTTATATGTAACCAGGTCTTCGCTTGGGACATAATAATTTTTTATTTAACTTTTTTGAAGTATTTCTGGTCGCCGTATTTGAACATATAGCCATAAGTTGGTAAACCGGCTCCGGTCAACATCACGTTAAACATGAAACCTATAGATGTATTAGTTGGGACTTTTAAGAGCATTCTTGAGTGAGACAGTTGGAATGCCCACGCATAATACTGCAAATCAGGCAGAGACAATCCCCCCTTTTCCCTCCTCCTTCTCAGTTTCTTCCATGCCACTCTTGCCGATTTGTAACACCATACAAAAGAATTAAGCTCTCTTTGGCATTTCTCCAAGCCCGCGTTATCAAACGCGAGAGGGATAGTGCTAAAAATAAAAGTGAATTTAGGAAGAATGGACATCTTCACCAGACTTATCCTGCCGAGGGCAGTCAGTGTGAGACTAGACCAAGATTTTAAGAGTTTCTTGCTTTCATTAGAGACTCTCGCGAGATTAACTTGGGCGATTTTGTCGATGTCATGGACTATCCGAATACCCAGATATCTCATCGAGTTGTTTACGGTTAACTGTAAGTCAGGAATGTTCCAAGCCATGATGTCGGTTTTACTTGGGTTGATCTCATAGCCCGAGATACGGCCAAACTCTATGGCTCTCCTTATTACCTCTGGGAATGTTGTCTCTGGATCTGAAGTAAAGATTATGATATCGTCTGCATAAAGAGCGACCTGCTTTTCCCACTCTCCAAACCTAAAAGATGGAATGAGTACATTTTGTCTTAAGACTTCTGCAAACGGTGCAATGTACAAATTGAAGAGGAGGGGGGAAAGCGGGCAGCCCTGCCTAGTGCCTCTCGAAATCCCCAATGCCTCAGACAGTGTACCATTTATTAGGAGCCGGGCTGATGGTGAGTTGTACATAAGTTTGATAGTACGACAGAATCTCTCCCCGAAGTTGAATTTCTTCAACACGTCATTGAGGTAGGTCCAATTTACCCTATCAAAGGCTTTAGCCGCGTCTAAGGTGAGTGTTGCCAGCGGGAGGGAGAAGGCTGAGGCGATGTCTATTGCCCCCACGAGGTCGTACGTTAGATCAGAGAGCTGGCGGCCTTTCATAAATCCCTTCTGATCCTGGTGAATTATTTCCCCCACTACTGAGCCCACTCTAGACGCTAAGATGGAAGTGAAGAACTTATAAATATTGGGCGATATGACCCACATAAAGTTGGGTCTTTGCCAGATTTGGGAATCAATACTATGGTAGCCTCACTCCATGACCGAGGGATTGTGGTGATTTTTGTGTGTCTTTTGACTTTTTGGGGTGTTGTTGGGGCCTGGCCATGTGGGTGTGGGCCATTTTGAGGCCTGGTCCAGGCAGGGCCTGGCCATGTGGGTGGGGGTCAAGGGGCCATTTTGAAGCCAGGCAGTGTGCTTTGAGCATAGGCCTGCACCCAGCCTGCCCTGCTTTCACCCATTATGCCCAGGGGTAGTGAGTAGTGCATGGACCAAGGCTTTGTGTGGGGCCTCTTAAATGTAAACATCATTGAGGGCATGGATTGCATTGGATTGTGGTGATTTTTGTGTGTTTTTTGACTTTTTGAGGTGTTGTTGGGGCCTGGCCATGTGGGTGGGGGCCATTTTGAGGCCTGGTCCAGGCAGGGCCTGGCCATGCAGCTGGGGGTCAAGGGGCCATTTTGAAGCCAGGCAGTGTGCTCAGGCCTGCACCCAGTTTGCCTTGCTTTCTACCATTAGGGCCAGGGGTAGTGAGTGGTGCATGGACCAAGGGCCAGATGTAGGTGGCCCAATACCTGTCGGTAACGGCCGAAATTCGGTAATTTCGGCCATTACCGACCGGTATTGGGCATTCGGAATGTAGGGGACCTAGGACCAGATGTAGGTGGCCCAATACCGGTCGGTAACGGCCGAAATTCTGTAATTTCGGCCATTACCGACCGGGATTGGGCATTCGGGATGTAGGGGACCAAAAAGTAGCTGAATCGGTAAATATACCAAATCGGTAAAGTTACCGAATCGGAAACTTTACCGAATCGGTAAATTTACTGAATCAGTAATTTTACAGAATCGGTAAAGTTATCGGAAAAGTTACTGAATCGGAAAATGTACCGATTCGGTAAATAAGAAATGGTAAAAATGAATTTCGAGATGTAGGTCCCCTTTTAAATACCGAATTTGCATGAAATTCGGTATTTAACAGTCGGTATTTACCATGGATTGAAAGCAGGTGGTAACCAGGTGCAGGCTATAAAAAAGGACCCAAAATGCACCACTTACACCAGGATGGCGGCATTCTATGTCATTGCGAGGCGGCTACGGCTCCAGGCAGAAGGAGAGAGGGTCTGGAGGGGGGAGGAGCAGGTTTATAGGCAGAGGATCACACTATTCCACGACTCCTACATCTTCCAAAACAGTAGGATCTACGCACGCCTGACTGCGGGGGAATTTGGCGAAGGATACTTGCTAGGTGAGACACTGTGTGGAAATCACTTGAATCGTATTACAGGTGGATGTGTGTGAGCATGTGATTAATGTCAAATCCTTATTACTAATAGGGGACACTGCATATGCCCTCGGGTCCTTCATCCTCATGCCCTACCTCAACCCAACAACACCAAGTCAGAGGAGATACAACAGGGCACACAAAACAACGAGATACATTGTGGAGCGCACCTTTGGTATGTGGAAGAGCAGGTTTCGCTGCCTCCATAAAAGTGGATGGGCCTGCCAGTACACACCAATCACCTGCTGCAAAATGATTGCAGCCTGTGCAATGCTGCACAACCTGGCGGTCAAGAAAGGCACAGAAGTGGAAATCTCAGATTATGAGGACCATGACGACGAGGAAGCAGTCCCTGAACCACACACATCTGGAGGAGCAACATCAACTGATGGCAGACACAGACGGGAAGAGGTCACACGCAACTATTTTTAAGTAAGTAAGGAGACAAAGACAGGCGTAGTATGCTATAACACTAGTTTAATTTTGTAATGACGTTGGTTTTTAAAGCACAAAAGTGCAACAAAAAGCATTTAACTGCAATGCTCTCAGTTCTGGTGAAGTTGACCATGAACTGTGAAAGTTATTTCCTTGCTCGCTTCCCAGTGACACTAGTAGGTTGTTCAACCTGCTCACTGTCTTGCTCACCTGTGGCCTCAGCATGGCGCCTGCTCCTCCTAGTTTCAGTTACAGGGGTGCTTCCAATGCTGCTCCTGCTCGTGCTCTCCTCACTGATAGGCACATCCAGAGCAGCTGTGTGTGTAGTTTGTGCATTCAACAGCGCCTCAAGAGCACTGGTCATCCTGCCCATGCCCCTAGTGACCTCATTTGTGTTTTGTGTCATGGCCTCCTGCATGTTTGAGCTTCTCCTGCATAACAGGGATGTGGCAGTGGCCAGGCGGTTGATGGCTGTACTTTGGACATGTGCACGACGCCTATCCCTGTGCCTTGCAGCAAAATCATTGTCTAGTTTTGTGCATAGTAGCTGCACCGAGTTGTTGATTCCTCGCATCCCTGCTGCCATCTCCTTGCTTACCTGTACCATCTCCTTGTTGACCTGTACCATCTCACTGATGCCCTTTCCTATCTCTCCAATGTTACTGTTCAGGGACCTCAGCTGTCGTTGGCATGCCTGGATGGCTCTTCCCTGCATCCTGTGTATCCGCACCATGCTCCCCTCCAGACCAAGGAACACACTGTGACCCTCAACTGGTGCATCTGCTGGCCTTTCTTGCACTCAGCGGCGTCTTGCAGTACTATGGCCCATCCCTACACTGGAGTGTGTTGTGCCAGGGCTCACTGCTACAGGCAAGTTCTGTTGTCCGTCACCCTCCATGTCAGCTGCTACGGACTCCAAATCGGGGAGTGGAGCCATGACATGCCTCCTGCCTGGTTGTGATGGGGGTATCACATCATGCTGTGATGCTGGCATATCTGGTGATGACAGCAGGAGAGGGGACTGAGATCTTCTAGGGGACACCAGCAATTCTTGGGCCATTTCTGTGTCTTGGGCAGGTGGATGGCTACTTGATGCAGCTTTCTCCTGTGGTACGTTGGGGGTACTTTGTCCTGCATCCTGAGTCTCCTCCCTCTCAGGTGGTTTCCCTTCAGCCTCCTGCGAGCGCCTGCGAGACATTTCACCTGTGGACATATGAGCATACATTAGCTAAGCGCTACTGTCTCACATTCACTACAATTAAATAAGTATCACATTGGCCATGTTCTGTATGCAGTCATTACATGAACTAGTTGGTTGCTGTGCTGTATGACATGTCCTTACATTTCCTAGGCTTTCTGTGGGGCGTCTTGAATTTAAACATCATCAAGGGCATGGATGGCATTGGATTGTGGTGATTTTTTTTTGTTTTTCGACTTTTTGGGGTGTTGTTGGGGCCTGGCCATGTGGGTGGGGGCCATTTTGAGGCCTGGTCCAGGCAGGGCCTGGCCATGTGGGTGGGGGGTCAAGGGGCCATTTTGAAGCCAGGCAGTGTGCATTGAGCCATAGGCCTGCACCCAGCCTGCCCTGCTTTCATCAATTATGCCCAGGGGTAGTGAGTGGTGCATGGACCAAGGCTTTGTGTGGGGCCTCTTGAATTTAAACATCATTGAGGGAATGGGTGGCATTGGATTGTGGTGATTTTTGTGTGTTTTTTGACTTTTTGGGGTGTTGTTGGGGCCTGGCCATGTGGGTGGGGACCATTTTGAGGCCTGGTCCAGGCAGGGCATGGTCATGTGGCTGGGGGTCAAGGGGCCATTTTGAAGCCAGGCAGTGTGCTCAGGCCTGGACCCAGTTTTCCTTGCTTTCTTCCATTAGGCCCAGGGGTTGTGAGTGGTGTATGGACCAAGTCTTTCTGTGGGGCGTCTTGAATTTAAACATCATTGAGGGCATGGATGGCATTGGATTGTGGTGATTTTTGTGTGTTTTTCGACTTTTTGGGGTGTTTAACTGATGTTCCCCTGGCTTCCATTGCTTTTAGGTGCACAAGAGAACCACCAGTGCCAGGAAGAAGTCCTGCAGCGGTGTGTGCAGCACAACGTCACGTGACGTCATGTGTGGCCACAGACAAGACAACTCTGCAACTCGTGCAACTGCGGCCTGCTGTTCTGACATCTGAAGAAGATGGGCCCAAAGAAAGGTGGCCGTAGTGCCTCAGCGAAAAAAGTTGTCAGTGCCACTGCCAGTAAGAAGGAGCAGAAGAAGCAAGTGGCATCACCTACCAAGGAGACTGGTGGGCCCACCATCACCTTTTTTGGTAAAATAAAACTATGCCTGCAGCAGCAGTGGTGTCCGCCGGGGACCAAGCTGGAGGCAGCACCTCCGCTTCATTGGGCTCAGTGTCACCACGCCAAGTTAGGTCCAAGACCATGAGTGCTGCTGAGGCAGCCACTTTAGTTTCTCAATCACCATCGACCAGTGATATTGGCTCATCATAAGAAAGTACCATCCAATCAACGCCGGGTGTAACTCAGCTGACGAGTGTTCAACAACCACAGCCGCAACGACAACCACAGGTGCAACTAGTACAAGCGCACGTACATGGGCAAGGAGAGGCGCAAGGAGAGGCGCAAGGAGAGGCGCAAGCAGAGGCGCAAGTAGAGGCGCAAGTAGAGGCGCATGGAGAGGTGCATGGAGAGGTGCAACTAGAGGTTCATGGAGCCGCACAACTGCCTACAACGCTTGTTCCTCCAGAAGTAGGGGCACATCAGGAAATTGATATTCAAGCAGAGGTATCATCCGAGCAAGCCACTCCTCCTGATGATGATCCATTGTCTTCCAGATCCCCAGCAAGAAAAAGGTCAAGGAGGGCTACTACTACTACTACTACAAGTTCTTCTTCCAGCCCCCTTCATGCTGATGACCCTGATCTTGATTGGAACCCACCAATGCACTCTGAGAGTGAAGCACGCCATGAGCCGACAAAGGTAGCTAAGCCTAAAAGGAAGGTTCTCACAAGGCTTCCACTTATGGGTGATGACGACGAACAAGAAGTGGTGTCTTCTGCTGCTGATGATCAGTCTGACAACGACCCAGTCATCACAGTCGTCACTCCAGCCCCAGCGGGCATGCAGCAGACAGACATTTTCACCCTATCCCGAATGGCTGCTGAGCGGGATGTGGGCGGCGTGGCACTGGTACCACCACCAATGCAGTTAACTACAACACCAACACGACCTACAGCTTCCATATTTTTTAGGCAGAAGGGCCGGCAGGTACCTCCATCCAGCTCAACCTCCATTACCTCAAGTAGTGGTGCTGTAAGTGAACAACAGAAACAAATTCAGCCATGCACATCCTCCACTTCATCTGGCATTGAAACTCAAAGTAGCACCTCCACCACCAGCAGACATCTCCAGTCCCCAGTTTGGGACTTCTTTACTGTTAGCCAAAAGGCGGAAAACATGGTTGTTTGTTCGATTTGTAAAACATTAGTTAGTCGGAGTAAGCTTGGTACCAACTATGGTACCGGAGGCCAGAGAGGTCATCTCAAAAAGCACCACACTATCGAGTGGGAGGCGCACCTAAGTAAGATCCAGGAAGCCAAAAGAAAAACAAATCCAAATGTATCCATTGATATTGCATCTGATGATGATGAGGGGCTGATCGTGCAGGGGGAAGTGAAGAAGCGACAGACATTTTTTCTGGTACACCCAGTACCCCTGGCAACAGCACTTCAGTGGTAGCGCCCACACTCACTACCCCTGCAACATGTATGAGGCACACTAAGAGTCTGGGAGAGACACCAATGCGAAAAAGTACATCACTGGGCCTTACTGGTTTGAAGAAGTTATCATCAACATCACGTAAAACGGACCAGCCCACCATTAGCAGAATGTTTTGGTCGGAGGCGCCATTTGAACGCAACCACCCAATGGCACATCTGTATAACGCAAAGCTGGCTAAAATGTTAGTGCTGGACCGTCTCCATTTTTCTTTCGTGGAAGGGGTGGGTTTTCTAGAATTTGTGGCAACAGTCTGCCCTAAATGGAAGGTTCCTAGCCGGTCCTATTTTGCCATAGTTGCGGTTCCAGCACTACATGAAGATGCGCTGGAGGTGATTGGGGCAGCTTTGCAGAAGAGTGCTGTTCACACTATCCACCGGACAACAGACATGTGGACCAGTTGCCAAGCCCTTGATTACATGTGCATCACTGCACACTGGGTCTCTTTTGCAGGGGTTAGAGAAAAGACGTCTGCAGGTTTTGACCCTGCCACAGTTTTTCAAGCCAGTCGGAAACATGCAACAGTAGCCATGTTTGCCATGGAGAAAACTCATACTGCACCTAACCTTTTAGAGGAGTTTAATAGGAAGGTCTATGAATGGCTGCATCCAACAAATCGCATAGTTGGTTATGGTTCCATGGATAATGGCAGTAATATATTTAAGGCCATGCAGCAAGGTGACTATTTCAGAGTGCCGTGTTTGGCGCACAGTATTAACATCGTGGTGCAAGATTTCATGAAAAAAGAAAACACAGTCAGCAAGTTACTCACCACCTGCCGAAGAATCTGCACACATTTCAGCCATTCTTTTAAGGCCCGGAAGGAGCTGAGTAGCATTCAACATGAACCTAGACTGCCAGTCAAAGGACTCATCCAGGAGGTGGCAACACGTTGGAACTCAACCTTTTACATGCTTGAGCGTCTGTCTGAGCAGTGGGGGGTAATAAATAATTATGTCTATAAACTGGGTTCTACTATGAAAGACATGAGGCTAGAGTTGAAGGAATGGAAGCTAGTTGCAAGCCTGACAGACATGCTTCGTCCTTTTGAGCTCTTCACACGTGAAGTCAGCAGGGAGGACTGTTCTTTGGGCAAAGCTATCCCATTGTTGCGCATGCTAGAGCACCAACTGAAGGCGGTGTCTTCAACGTTCCGAGATGATGCTGAAAAGCAAGACGCATATATGTTGGCGGAGAGGTTATTAAGCCGCCTAGTTGCCAATGAAAGGCTTAAAAACATACATACAGAACAACATTACGTTTGTGCCACTATTCTGGATCCACGGCACAAAAAGGCAGTGGCCATCAAAGCATTCATTCCTTTTGATGAAGCAGATGTTTCAAAGTACAAACATTGGCTAGCTGTGTCAGCCACTCAGTTCGAAAAAGAGCGGCAGAAAATTCAAGGAGCCGGCAGAAGTATAACTGAATCAGCAGGCCATCCGGCGTCAAGTTCCACTTCTGAATCTGTGGCCGAAGGGAGTGACTTTCCCTCACAGCCGTTAACATCACCAGCAACCGTATCATCATCCTTACCTGCACCAGGCCCAGCCATAATATTGTCGGAAGTGGATTGGCTAACTCATAAAGGGTTTGCTCGTTCCAGTGCTGCAAAGGCCACAGATGGTACGCAAAGTGGAGCAACCGTGGAGAACCTTGAGTGGATGGTGCAGGCCTATCTGGATGACCCAACAGAGGTCTTTGTTAATCAGAACCCATTGCTGTATTGTTATAGGAAAAGGGCTCCATGGCCACTGATCACCAACCTGGCTCTAAATTATTTGTCTTGCCCTCTCGCACGCGTGTCTTCTGAACGTGTTTTCACTGCTGCTGGTGCCATTGTAACTTCAAAAAGGACCCGCCTCTCTCCCAAAAATGTGGAGATGTTAACACTGATCAAGATGAATCAGCACTTCATACCACCAGATTACAAAATACGTGAATGCATGCAGGAAGAAGAGGATACCGACTTAGGTGACGGAAATTCTTCTCTGTTAGCTGACCTACTCCCATCTCAATTTATAGAATTTTAGGACGAGCTCTACTTCCCTGACACCGAGGCCTGAAAATGACTTCCTTTTTTTTCGTCCTTATTCACTTTTATTCCTGTGTGTCTTTCTTTGTTTTGCAACTTTTACCACAACAAAACTCTAATCACCTAATCACAACAAGTCCATCAGCAGCACTGTCTTCATCTCATTTTCCTTATTGATTTGAAGGTGCCGCAGTCTGCATTTCTGAGGTTCACAAGTTCACAACTCAATCATGCTCCTCTATCCTCCTCCTCCAGACTCCCCCTAGCCATTTCCCTCAAGGCAGATGGATGGATTACAAAGAATAAAGAAACTTTGTCTTCGTAGACGAGTCCCCTCAAGTGGGACTGAAATTACTGACTGACTACATGCTTGCTGATTGCTGACAGAGTTACTTCTGAAATTGACAGGAGAGGCTGCCCTGTGGGCCCTCATTTTCCAAAGAAGATGCGGACAAACAGTAGAACAGGAAATGAATAATGATAATCAATCAATCAATCAATCATGACATTTGTAGAGCGCACTACTCACCCGTAGGGTCTCAAGGCGCTGGGTGGGGGGGGGGGTGCCGTTACTGCTCGAACAGCCAGGTCTTGAGCTTCTTCCTGAAGGAGAGGTGGTCTTGGGTCAGGCGTAGGTCGGTCGGGAGTGAGTTCCAGGTCTTGGCGGCCAGGTAGGAGAAGGATCTTCCTCCTGTTGTCGTTCTTCGGATGCGGGGGACGGCGGCGAGGGCGTGGCTGGTTGATCTGAGGAGGCGCTTAGGAGTGTAGAAGTTGATCCGGTTGTTGAGGTAGCTCGGGCCTTGGTCGTGTAGGGCTTTGTGTGCGTGGGTGAGGAGACGGAAGGTGATTCTCTTGTTAACCGGGAGCCAATGCAGATCTCTCAGGTGTCCGGAGATGTGGCTGCGTCGGGGGATGTCGAGGATGAGCCTGGCCGAGGCGTTCTGAATCCGCTGAAGTCTCTTCTGGAGCTTGGCAGTGGTTCCGGCGTAGAGGGCGTTGCCGTAGTCCAGTCGGCTGGTGACGAGGGCCTGGGTGACCGTCTTCCTTGTGTCGGTGGGGATCCACCGGAAGATCTTGCGTAGCATGCGCAGGATGTTGAAGCAAGACGAGGAGACGGCGTTTACTTGTCTGGTCATGGAGAGGGAGGAGTCCATGATGAAGCCCAGGTTACGTGCGTGGTCCGTTGGTTTGGGTGCGGTGCCCAGGGCGGAGGGCCACCAGGAGTCGTCCCAGGCGGAGGGCGAGGCGCCCAGGATGAGGACCTCCGTCTTGTCCGAGTTCAGTTTCAGGCGGCTGGTCGTCATCCATTCGGCTACCTCTCTCATCCCTTCGTGCAGGTTGGCTCTGGCGGTGGCGGGGTTGTTGGTCAGGGAGAGGATCAGCTGGGTGTCGTCGGCGTAGGAGATTATGTTGAGGTTGTGATGGCGTACGATGGCCGCAAGGGGGCTCATGTAGACGTTGAAGAGGGTGGGGCTCAGTGAGGATCCTTGAGGGACGCCGCAGATGACTTCGGTGGCCTCTGACTTGTACGGTGGTAGGCGGACTCTCTGTGTTCTTCCGTCGAGGAAGGAGATGATCCATTCTAGTGCCTTGTCCTGGATTCCGATGTTGCCAAGGCGCTGTGCTAGTGTGCGGTGGCAGACCGTGTCGAACGCCGCGGAGAGGTCTAGGAGGATGAGGGCCGCTGTTTCTCCGTTGTCCATCAGAGTTCGTATGTCATCGGTGGCAGCGATGAGGGCGGTCTCGGTGCTGTGGTTCGCCCGGAAGCCCGACTGTGAGGGGTCGAGGGATCCGTTCGTCTCGAGGAAGGTTGCCAGCTGTTTGTTGACGGTCTTCTCGATGACTTTGGCCGGGAACGGGAGGAGCGAGATGGGGCGGTAGTTCTTGAGGTCGGTGGGGTCTGCTGTGGGTTTCTTGAGAAGAGCGCTGAGTTCGGCGTGCTTCCAGCTCTCAGGGAAGGTGGCGGTGTCGAAGGAAGTGTTGATGATGTCCCGCAGGTGGGGTGCGATGACAGCGTCGGCCTTGTTGAAGACGTGGTGAGGGCAGGGGTCAGTTGGAGATCCGGAGTGGATGGAGTTCATTGTGCGGATGGTGTCTTCTGTGTTGATTGGAGTCCAGGTGCGGAGGGTGGTGGTGGGTGGCGTTGTTGCGGTTGTGGCTTGCGTTGGTTGGTTGCTGAAGCTGTTGTGTATGTCCGCGATCTTGTTGTGGAAGTAGGAGGCGAGGGAGTTGCAGAGGTCTTGCGATGGGGTGATGTCATTGCTTCCGGCGCTGGGGTTGGAGAGCTCTTTTACGATGGTGAAGAGTTCCTTGCAGTTGTGTGCGTTGTTGTCCAGACGATCCTTGTATGTATTTTTCTTGGTGGCGCGGATCAGTTGGTGGTGTTTCCGGGTGGCGAGCTTGAGGGTGGTCATGTTGTCCGTGGTAGGCTCCCTTCTCCAGGCTTTCTCGAGGGCTCGGCAGTTCTTCTTGGAGCTCTTTAGTTCGTCGGTGAACCATGGTGTTTTTCTGCTGCAGGGCCCGCTGGGTGGGGTTCTCAGTGGGGCGAGTTCGTCCGCGCAGTTGCTGATCCACTTCGTGAGGTTGTCGGCGGCCAGGCTGGGGCTCGCTGAGCTGGCGGGAGGGTGCTGGCTCAGGGAAGCGGCGAGCTGGTCGGCTGTGATCTTGCTCCAGCTTCTGCGGGCAACCTGTTGTTGGTGGTGGTGGATCGTCGTTCTCTTGAAGGTGAAGTGGACGCAGCTGTGGTCCGTCCAGTGGAGTCCTGTTGCGTGGCTGAAGGTGACGTCGTTGCTGGATGAGAAGACGGCGTCGAGCGTGTGTCCGGCGAGGTGGGTGGGGGTGGACACCAGTTGCTTGAGTCCGAGGTTGGCGAGGTTGTCGATCAGGCTGGTGGTGTTTCGGTCGTTGTTGTTCTCCAGGTGGAAGTTGAGGTCCCCCAGGAGGATGTAGTCGGCGGAGGGGAGGGCATGCGGGCTGACGAAGTCGGCGATGTCCTCGCTGAATCGTGTGCGTGGCCCCGGGGGTCGGTAGATCAGGGTGCCTCTGAGGGTGGTCTTCGGGTTGGTGTGGATCTGGAAGTGCAGGTGTTCGGCGGTGGTTAGGGTGTCGTCGGTGTTGGTCGTGATGCGGATGGTGTCTCTGTGGATGATCGCGATGCCTCCTCCCGTCTGGTTGGCGGTGCGGTCCCTCCGGATGATCTTGTAGCCCTCCGGGATGGCGATGGCGATGTCTGGGGCTGAGGAGGCGTTCATCCAGGTCTCGGTGAGGAAGGCAACGTCCGGGGCGGTGGTGTCGAGGAGGTTCCAGAGTTCTACAGCGTGTCTGTGGACGGAGCGGGTGTTGAGCAGGATGCACTTGAGGTGGTTGCTGCTGGTGTTCGGTTTGGCGGGTGCAGGGAAGGTCCGGATGCAGGTGAACTTGCAGGCGCGGCAGCTGAAGGGTCCGTGGGTGTGCTTCGGGGCGGCGCGGTGACATCCTGGGATGCGGCCGGTGTTGAGTGCGATGAGGTCGGCGGCGGTGTAGGTTCGTTGGGTTGGCTTCCGTCGGTGGGGGCCAGGGGTCCTGGCGCTGGTCGCGATCCGGTCGCGGACGGGCGCAGACGGGCTTACCTTTGGCGCGCCTTCGGCGCACAATCGGCGCGCCCGCTGCGCGTCAACGCTGCGCGTTCGCACGGTCGCCATATAAGGCGAAGTGCGCGGGTGGGTGGAGCAGCTGGGAGGCGGGAGCGGGGAGGGAACAGAAGGGAAAAGGGGCGGGGTCGGCGGTAGTGGCGGGAAGCGGGGGCGGCGAGGGAGGCGGGAAACAGAGCGCTGACACGGGTAGAAGATTAGAGAATATGGACAAGCACACAGGAATGTCAAAACAAGCTAAACACGGGGAAAAAGCCTAAGAGATGAATACAAGCACAAGTGATCGACAAAACAAGCTAAACACGGGAGAGGGATTCGGAAATAAAAACAGGCACAAGCGATTGGCAAAGGAAGGCAAACTGACGGCAGCAGGGTCAGTCGGCAGCGAGGCAGCTAGGCACAGCGAGGGGGCACACGCAGCAGCTGGTGGCCGTGCGGCGCGGGGGTGTCCCACAAGTGGCATGCAGTGGGCATGCAGTGGACAGCAATGGCTGTCTGGCTCTGATGAAACCAATTGCTGTTTGTTTTTTTGTGCATGAAATGAATCATATGTCTTGTCTTAGTTATTATTTAATCTTTTACACAGTAATTGTAACTCATGTCTACTACTGTTTTTTTTTTCCTTGTTTATTTCAAATTGTACTTCAACTTCAGGGGCCACTATGTTGCATTTTCCAATATGCAAAATGCCCTTGGAGTGGACTCACTTACCAATATACCATGATGATTGATTAAATAATATATCTTTTTTCTTTGCAGTCACTCACTGGGATGGATGGATCATCAGCGTCGGTTTTCAGAAGAACTATGGCCAATTCGTGAGTGGCAAACTGGTAAACCAGTCTACAACAACTACTACAGCAGAACTACATGTCTGTCTATTCATGGTTGTAGTCGTCGAGGGCGAGGCAGTGTACTGTTGTTGTTATGCCAGGCAGAGTCCACTCCACTCCAGACAGCAGTTCATGTAAAATTGGGACTATGTGGCTTGCTGCATACAATTAGATATGCTTTGTCTGTCTGACAAAGAGCCTAGGTAGGCTACTCAGGTTGTTTCACTCAGTGGTGCCTGCCTTGACCGTCTGCATGGCCCTGCCTCAAGCTTGGGCCAAACATCCGTTATGTCTGCGAAATTTGCTGTTTTTCGGTATGTCGTGAATCTTGCGAAATTACTGAAAATTCGCAAATTCTTGAGCGGAAGGGATTTTTGGCCCATGCTTGCGGCATGGCCATGCAGACGGTCAAGGCAGGCACCACTGAGTGAAGCATCCTGATGTAGCATACCTAGGCTCTTTGACACAGACAGACAAAGCATATCTAGGGTTTAGGGTTCAGTGCGATGTACTAGGGTTTTTGGGTTTAAGTTGGTAGGGTTCCCACTGAGTCTAGGGCTCAGGGCCCGATGCAGGCTCGTTAATAATGATGTTGGCAAGGTTTAAGGGGGATTTGGCGTTCTTAGGTCCAGAATTGGCAGAATTTTGGCCTTTTTTGGTGTTTTGCGGGCGCGTGTGTTTGGGTGAAAAGTGAAAACTAGTCGTAGACCTTCTTCTTCTTCTTCTTCTTCAAAGAGTGCAGTGGTTCGAATTTGTTCTGCCTTGCTGAGATTCTTGGGAATCGCTGTAACAAGTGTCCAGGTAAGTTTCAAGAGGATCGAAGTAGTGGAAGTGCTGAAAACAGCAATTATTTGTGAACCGCGCAATTTGCCATGTTTTGGATATACAAGTATTGCATGTTTTTGGGGGGCTGTTTGGGGGTGTTCTAAATTTGTGGGGGTAGGTCGGGGGGTCTTGGAGCACTGCTGGGAAGGTCTAATTTTGATTGCAAGTGGTTTCAAGAAAATCCATGGTGGAAAAGGGGGGTTTGGGCCTAGTTGCAGACAGCGTTTTGGCACGATTTAAACTGAGGCCTAGCAGTATTGCGTGTTTTTGGGGGGCTGTTTGGGGGGGTTATAGGTTTTTGGGGGTGGGTTTGGGGGTCTGGGAGCAATGCTGGGAAAGTCTAATTTTGATTGCAAGTGGTTTCAAGAAAATCCATGGTGGAAAAGAGGGGTTTGGGCCTAGGTGCAGACAGCGTTTTGGCACGATTTAAACTGAGGCCTAGCAGTATTGCGTATTTTTGGGGGGCTGTTTGGGGGGTGTTCTAGGTTTTTTGGGGGGGGTCTGGGAGCACTGCTGGGAAAGTTTAATTTTGATTGCAAGTGGTTTGAAGAAAATCCATGGTGGAAAAGGGGAGTTAGGGCCTAGCTGGAGAGCGTGTTTGGAGTGATTTTAGAAGTAGGCCTCAAATTTTCTGTCACATTTTCCATTTTTGCTTTTGGCCTGTTTGGGGGTGTTCTACTTTTTTGCGGGTGGGTTGAGGGGTCTTGGGGCAATGCTGGGAAGGTCTAATATCGGATGCAAGTGGTTTGGAGAAAATCCATGGTAAAAAAGTTTTTCCTTTTCTGCTTCCCTGCATGTTATTGGGGGGCTGTTTGGGGGGTTCTAGATTTTTAGGGGTGGGTTTGGGGGTCTGGGAGCACTGCTGGGATAGTCTAATTTTGATTGCAAGTGGTTTGAAGAAAATCCATGGTGATAAAGGGGAGTTAGGGCCTACCTGCAGAGCGAGTTTGGAGTGATTTTTCAAGTAGGCCTCAAATTTTCTGTGTGTGACATTTTCCATTTTTGCTTTTGACCTGTTTGGGGGTGTTCTACTTTTTTGCGGGTGGGTTGAGGGGTCTGGGGCAATGCTGGGAAGGTCTAATATCGGATACAAGTTGTTTCAGAGAAAATCCATTGTAAAAAAGTTTTTCCTTTTTAGCTCGCTTGCGTGTTTTTGGGGGGCTGTTTGGGGGGTTCTAGGTTTTTGGGGGTGGGTCGGGGGGTCTGGGAGCACTGCTGGGAAGGTCTAATTTTGATTGCAAGTGGTTTCAAGAAAATCCATGGTGGAAAAGGGGGGGTTTGGGCCTCGTTGCAGACAGCGTTTTGGCACAATTTAAACTGAGGCCTAGCAGTATTGCGTGTTTTGGGGGGGCTGTTTGGGGGGTTCTAGGTTTTTGGTGGTGGGTCGGGGGTCTGGGAGCGCTGCTGGGATAGTCTAATTTTGATTGCAAGTGGTTTGAAGAAAATCCATTGTGGAAAAGGGGAGTTAGGGCCTAGCTGCAGAGCGCGTTTGGAGTGATTTTTCAGGTAGGCCTCAAATTTTTCAAGTGTCATTTTCCATTTTTGCTTTTGGCCTGTTTGGGGGTCTTCTACTTTTTTCCCGGTGGGTTAAGGGGTCTGGGGGCATTGCTGGGAAGGTCTAATATCGGATGCAAGAGGTTTGGAGAGAATCCATGGTGGAAAAGGGGGTTTGGGCCTAGCCCTAGTTGCAGAAAGCGTTTTGGCACGGTTGAAAGTTAGGCCTAGTAGTAGTATTGCATGTTTTTGGGGCTGCTTGGGGGGGTTCTTGATGTTTGGGGGTGGGTTGAGGGGTCTGGGAGCACTGCTGGTAAGGTCTAATTTTGTTCTAAAATCACAGTTTACACTTTACACCTAGCTTGAGGGGAAAGATCCGCAAATTTCGCCCACACTTATTTATCCTTGAAAAGGAGACTCAGAGTACCCACTTTCGAAATGATGCTTGTATGTATTGTAAATTTGTAATACTGTCGACTCTGAAACTGAAAGTGTTATTTTTGCACTACATAGCGTACCTTATATTTTTTCCTCCGTGGTGTTTTAATATCACTTCCTGTTTTTCCATCAACAATTACAGGACGGCTTTTACACTGTGCAATGGCAAAAAGGATGAACTCAGGCTTACAATTAGCGACCCGCAATTCAGCAACCGCCAGGCAGGCAGTGGACAAGGTGTCTTCTGGTCCCCAACATTGATCGACGGAGCGTCAGATGGAATGGAGGAGTACCGCGAAAAAGAGGAATGGCTAGATGCATGCAACTTCCCAAATTCAACAGGACAACTACAACAGCATACAGTTACAGTATCCATCTTCATTTCTACTTATCTTTTAAGTAATGTTATTGCCCTGAACTTCTATGAGTGTGACTCCGTGCATTTGTTTGCTCTTTGCTTCAATTCATCCCTCCAGCCATTGTATACTTTTATCTTTGCTAGTTTTTTAAACTAATTTAATGTACTAAGTGGTTCTTCGCTCGGAGGGCAGATAGGCAAGTGAAATTGCGTAATTACTGCAGCTCTGTACTGTCACATTGTTTCTTCATAGTTAGTACATTGTAGAAAGTACTACTTACTTTTCAGTAACCTATCCATTTAGCAAACAACTTCATGCATGCAGTAGTGCATGCACTTCCTTTATGTCCCTCAAAAGATTTATGGATAGCTTCGTATCCAACGATTTGTTTATCTTCATTTGTTGTTTGTCCATGCTGTGCTTTTTTTTCCTCTCTCCACAAAACTTTCCCCACAAAACCCATTCCCATCCAAGATTCAAACCCTAACCCTCTTCCCCCGGGCTGTGTGGTTTTCATTGAGGTGTGAGTAAATTACAACAATAATTCCACACACTTGCTGGGGAGGATAAGGTGCAAGCAACCTCCTCTAATCAATTTTAATGCAGCTAGATCAATCCTAGGATATTGTAATTCTGGTTAAAAAACAACGAGTATTTTAAAATAAATTCTGAATTTCATGCCCACCATCGATTGGATCCATCGTCAGCATCATCCTCCTACATGTCAAGAAGACTTGTTATGCTGCTGTGTCACTGTTCTTGTTGTAGCCATAATCATCCATGCAATTCTTTTTTCCCCATACTTATCTTCAGCATTGCTTAGGCTACTGTTCCTTCTAATACTCCTCTCAGGCCACTCAATGTCAAATTTTTTACTTTGTTTTTCATATGCTGCTACTGCTAGTGTGGTACCACTCCTACTAACACCACAACAACAGAATTTCAGTCCGGGGTGGTGTAATCGCCATTTACCATGCAGCCAGTGCTGTGCCTAGCTCTATTCTCAAACACAAATCACAGGTAAGATAAGCATTTTGGGGAGATAGAATAATGGGCTAGGACTCGGAGGAGAGACTGACAGTAGTACTAGTAAAGTACTAGTAGGCCAATTGAATTCACTAACTCTGTTAGTGGCACTTTTGAACATTTTTGGACGTTTTAGATAATTCATGCTGGTAAGTTTGAGGAAACCAAACGTGCCGTAACCCCCGCCTACCACCCCACAAAATAACATCAACGTGTACACTATGTTGAAGTATGTAAAATAAATAATTGTATTAGCCCTAACAAAAATAAACTAGTCCCATCCCTCCCTAACCCAAACAATTGTCCATTTCAAATACCAAATAGTCCTCTGAAAAGTCCCAAATCCCCAACTCCCGATTCCCACCCCCCCAACAGTCTTTAAAAAATGGGCAAGGGACAGTCACTTCCTCCGGCGGTGTCCTGTAGACAGGTGGTCCCGCAGCTCTTTGCAGAGGTCCCGCATCTGGCGTTGTTGTTTCTCAGCCAAGCGCTCCAGGAAGTCCACTCTTTTTCTGAGACGGCGCACACGTGTCATCCAGGCTCTGGGGGAGGGCAGCAGTTGTTTTTGCTGCTGTGCGGTGGCAGCGGGAGGCTGTCGGGCCACGGCACCGTTTAGCTGGAGGCTGCTGGCTGATGGACCCGGGGGCACTGGAGGAGGATGCAGTAGTTGCCGTCTCCTCGTCCTGCTCCCGAGCCCACAGCCGCCAATATTCAGCGTAAATGGCCTCCAGCTTACGGGCCCTGGCCCGGACAGCCATCTCCTTCCGGGTGAGCTTTTGTTGCGGAGCATCTATATGAAGAAAGAAAGAAGAATACTGTAGCCAATAGCCTTTAACATTAACTCAAAATAATTCATCAGAAAGTTGTCTCACAGTCAGTAACACTAGCAACTTGCAAGCACAGTATAACATTTTGGCATGTATCTTTCCGCCGTCTTTGTAGGCCTGTGACATTAGTGGGAGTTTCAGGAATTCTACTAGCAGCACTATGGACTCACTACTACATAGTCAGAGAGTCAGAGACTACACCAGTCTTCTTTTTTTCTCTTGTTTTGCAAAAGAAATTACTTGTACGTGAACTTGTGGTAGCCTAGCCGGCAGCATAATGCGAGCTCACTCAGCTTGCACCCAAGAAAAACAGACTCAAGCCATGATGACGCAGACTTGCATTACTTTAAGCAGTACATGCAGGTGGTGATAGGGATGCTCTTACTTTTCTATAGGAGTGGCACTGGCCATACTCGGTTACATCAAGGGCTACTACTCAATGTAATTTATATTTCGCACTGCCCCCACGGGCCTTGACTACTACAAAAGGAAAATGAAGATTATTAATTTCTGATGCTATATCCTGCCGATCACATGATCTTTGCTTATATGATGGATGGCTTTAGGTGCTTTGTTTTTATAGATTGAGTGAACAACAGCGATAGTCCACCCATGACACAGCTGAAAGAAAATTATAAATATAGGGAGTGAGTGTGGTACCCATAAGTGCCAGAGGAAGGGACTTTACTTGATATAATGTCAACTATACAATACATTGACAATATATGCTGTGCTTGCAAAGAAAACTACTGTACTGTTAGTCAAGGGAATATTTCTGAATAATCACAACTTCTAGTATTTAGATTTCCTCAGCTTTGCTACTCTGTCACGGAGATGCTGTTCAAAGTAACACTCTTCATCCACTGAGCGTCTGCTCTACTACATACACCTCTGCTATCTATGAGGAAGAAGAAGATACCATCCAGGCTCCCAAAGTAAACGTCTATCATTCTTCTTAATGTCTCAACTGTACCAAGTTTACTTTTTCCCAACAACCAACTAACACCCTTTTCATTTTATTTGGTAAGCCACCGTCTTGACTTGCATTTGAGTTTGACCCAAATGATATATTGCAATGCACACCAATCACATGCTTACAAACTTTCCCTCTCTATTTCTCCAAGTGTCATTGGGTATGTTACTAAAATTAAAGTCTGGCTCCCCTTCGGATCCTTGTCCGGCTAAAATCTTAGCCAAACTGGCCCATGTTATTAACCCTCTGGTTAATTCGATTCTTAACGCCTCTCTTGAAACAGGTATCGTCCCTAGTACTTGGAAAAAAGCGTACATCATCCCACTGCAAAAAAAGTCTAACTTGGACCCTTTAGAGCACTGTAATTATAGACCAATCTCGTTGCTTCCTGCTTTGGCGAAAATAGCTGAAAAGCACGTGCATTCCACTCTCTCCAGCTTTCTTGAAGCTCGAGATATCCTACACCCTACTCAGTCTGGCTTCCGCTCGAATTTGAGCACTGAGACAGCTTTATTAGAAGTAACTGAGTCTATCAAGGAGGTTACGGATAGTGATGGGAAGGCGATGCTGGTGCTACTGGACTTGTCGGCGGCCTTTGATACCGTCCCTCACTGCCGTCTCCTTTCAAGACTCCAGGAGATTGGACTGAGAGGGACGGTATTCAATTGGTTTAAGTCCTTTCTGACCGACCGCCAAAAACTGATCTGGGCCCCTCCCTTCTCAGCTGCTGTTCCTCCACTGGCTGTAGGAGTACCACAGGGGTCGGTGCTAAGCCCCACTCTTTTTAACGTTTATCTTTCTCCCTTTGCAGAACCGGTTGAGTAGCATGGAGAGTGTATTGTGTCATATGCCGATGACACGCAGCTCCTTTTTACCTGCGATAAGAATACTGAGTTTGTTGGCATCTCTATCAGGAAGTGCCTGGAGGCCGTTTTTTCCTGGTTTCGAGAGAACCAATTAAAATGCAACTCAGACAAGTCAGAGATTATTTTCTTTGGCTGTCCTCCTGATCCCCATTGGAAATCTTGGTGGCCGGCTGATATGCATCCTCCTGCATCACCCACATCCGTGGCAAAGAACTTAGGTATTAAGATTGACACTGGCCTAACCTTTCAGCTTCATATTCTTAGCCTAGTTGGTCAATGTTTTGCCATGTTGTGTACTCTCATGAAATTTCTTCCTTTCCTATCTCATAGCCACAGAAGAATTACAGTCCAGGCAATGATTGGTTCCAGGCTCGACTATTCTAACATACCATGTCTGGGCCTTCTGGAATACCTTCTCGCACGCCTCCAGACAGTTCAGAATTCAGCAGCGAGGGCCATTTTTGGCCTTAGCCGCAGGGCTCACACCTCAGCTCTCCTCGATTCGCTCCACTGGTTGCCGGTACGGAAGCGTATCCATTTTAAAACTCTGACCATGGCCTTCAAATCTTTGCATCGTATTGGCGCTGTATACTTAAGGAAAAGAGTTCAATTCTATTTTCCTTCCAGATCTCTTCGCTCGGCCTCACTAGCTCTGGCTATTATTCCAATCATCAAACGTGCTCGCATTGGTGGACGTTCCTATAGATTGCTGGCCCCTCAACTTTGGAACAAACTTCCCCTGTCTCTTAGGAAGCTTGACAGTTTGCTATCCTTCCGGAAGGAACTTAAGACTTGGCTCTTTGGCCGATAATCATCTTTGTTCCTGGCTTGCTCTCTACAGATCTGTTTAGCACCGGGACACTCTGCCCGAGTAGCCGTGCGCTCTACAAGACACCCACTTAACATAACATAACACCACACATGCATTTTCTTTGATTCACCCACACATGCAGTCATCTTTTCTTTCTCCTCCAACCATCCTTGCTTCAAGCAGCCATGCATGTGATTCCTTACTATCAGCCACCTCTGCCTGCATTCAAAAGCACATATCGTTCTTTACAGTCATAAATGTTACAACTCGCTCATCCTTCCTTTCGCCCTTCTTTCCCTTTTCGTTCTTCACATCCCTCAAGTTCATCTGATATGACTTGGCTTCACGATAAAAGTTTCCCAGCTGAGTTGAAGTCATAGAGGGGGCCATTGCTTACCCGAGAACTACCGCCGCTAATGCTATGGCTAAGTCAAGGTTGACTGTCTTCTCCGTGATTGGCAAAAATGTACTTCTAAATTAGTAACTGTTCTTAACAGTACAGTGTACTTGTACTAGTGTACTGTCTACTGTACAGTACATCATATACACTCCTTTGTGAACCTACTAAAAAATGTCAATAAGTAAGGAGTAAAATAACTTACCACCGTCCGCCGCCGCTGAGCCTTCCCCCCCCAACTCCCCCTGGTGGGACTTGTTGTGGTGCCGCCGCATCACCTGGAGTGGACCCCTCCGCACTGCTGGCCCCGGCACTAGTGTTAGGTGCCGCATCCGATGTTGTGACGTCTAGAAAAAACATGTCATATTTTCAGATGCCATACACCACCCCCTATGTCGTCTCGTAATGAAAGAAAATTTTAATACATAACCAATTTTTAATTATTGGGAATGAAAAAAAGTGACGGTTTTGGGGAGGGTGATAACCTTTTATATGGTTAGCCATTAAATGCTACACTTTTTGGCACAACTGTTGAATGCTTGCTTTTTAACATGCACCATTTTTATAATTACAGACAGAAGATTCCATTGCCCTTCTGCCAACAGGACAATTCACCACCTACTCCTCATCACCAGCAGTACTATAAGTACTTTAAAGAAGTTGGGGGCTCACGAACAGTTATTCTAATAATTTGATGTGTTAAGTTATATTGATTCAAGGGAACGTTGTTTAAACTTTAACGTCATCTATCTCATCACCAGTGTCGCTCGCAATACTGCGCTATTAAAAATGAAGGAATAGTTTTTTTTATTTCCTATTTGAAAATAAAACTTTAAAACTAACAAACACTGTGTGGTTTTTGTTCACGACTGAGAGAGCGGAAGGGTTTGAACTTTTAACTGCTGCACTGTGCAGGCATGTTTCCGTGACTCTGATAGGTCGGGACTCTGCGGTAGTCTTCTTCTGTTCTTCTGGGTCGTAACGTAATCATTGGTCAGACACACTAGATAGTCGGTCAGGGGATTGGGGGTTCAACTTCTGTTCGGACTGAGGTATGTGGAAAGTCGAACTGCACTTATCATCAACAATGTCCTAGTTCTCTTGTCCATACTTCTGTATGTGCAGAATAGTCCCTGAAACTCTAGCGGTATGGTATGTGCTCCTATCAAATCAAAGAAGCTAACTACTAGCTTATTCTTGTTGGACACATTGACATTTTGTTGTTGGAAATTGTCAATGCACTTACATTAAGAAGACTGGAATAGACAGCAAGGGCAACCCAGAGGACTGCACTCAGTGCCTGGATCAGAGTTTTGTTTAACACCGTTTGCCGACTGGGCAAGCTTAGCTACCTACACAGACCGACTCATAATAATAGTAAATAATAGTAGTAGCACAGAGAGTGATGGTAGAGGCAGGATAAGAATGTAGAAACAGTCTACAAGAAGATCAAAGACTAATTTGTAAACAGAAGAACTTACTAGGGCCAGCAGAAGAGCCTGCAGAGGACCGTTCCTGCCCACCTTGTTCCGCCGGAGTTTCAGTCTTCTTTCCCCTGGGAGGTGCTGATGATCATGAAATAAACACAAACATGGATGATTGTTTTTTTTAAAAATATTTGATTTCTTTGACAACAATCTAAAATTATCTCTGGGAAACAAATTACCAACAATTGCACTACATGTATTGATTGACCTATCTGATCTGGTCAACTAGGATAGATAGTACAGTATTGCTGGATTTGCAGACCGTCTACTTGGAAAGTTATGTAAATCACTAACTAAACCAACAACAAAAAGGTTCTACTACGACTGCCAGCACTCAACAGCATGCGATGTGACAGACACAGTCCGTCATCATGATGGCAAACCACTAAAAAATGTCCAACTACTAAATAACAAGTCATAATATACTCAACCTATCAATCCACCACTATCTCTTCTTACTGGCAGCAGGAGTACAAAGGAAGGACTAGACTTGAGTCTCTAGTCTCTCTAGCATTACGCAGTTCTGCTCTCAAATAAGCACTAAGTTGCAAACAAGTAAGCATAGTAGCAACCCCACTGAGCAGGCAAGCACCTGCAATCACAAAAGCTATTTAATCGTTAAATTTACCTGCAATGTAATCGAATCGGCAGCATTCTTGCTCTTCGGGAAAAACAAATATTAGCAATATAACACAGAGCAGAAGAAAACAAAGTAGTTATTAAATAGCTACTCACCAAGGCCAGGGATCTCCACACCTAGCAGGTGGAGTTAGTCCTGCTTGCGGTCAAGGTGGTCCGAACACCGGTGCGTCGCTTGATGATAGGTGTGCCGGACCCAAGACTCCCTCTGCATGGCCCGGCACACCTTAGCCCACAGCTGGCGACGCTCCCGGAGGCCATACCCTGACGCGAGCCTGCCCCCTGCTGCCACGGTCTTGGGGAGGTGGTGCTGCACATAAAAGATCAGTGCAGCTCCCTCCACCGGGCTGAAAATCTCCCTGGCCGTCACATCCTCCCCTCTTAAGCGCCCGCAAGGGAGCCGGCTACGGGGCGCAGGACGCTTCCCCTTCAGATCTTTTCCGGCTCCCCTTGCCATGGTCCTGGACAGTAAAGTAAAATAAAAAGAAGGAAAGAATAGGGAAAAAGTAAAGAAAAGAAAAAAGAATAAAAAAATGTAATTTTAAAGTAACCAAAAGTAGAAAAAAACACAAAATATAGATGTAGAAAAAGAGAGGGATAGAAAATGAGTAAAAAAGATCATAAAAAACTTTTAACAAAGAAAGGATGGCAAAGATTCAAGCTGGATACAAAAAGCATGCCCAGGACCATAGCAATGAATGAAAAACAAGATGGCCGCGCCCATTGAGGACCGCGTGGGTAAGTTCACGCGATATTTCCCCCACGAGCACGCAAAAACATACGCGAACACGTAATCGCACCCCGCACACAACGCGAGCTTGCAAATAGCGCCCGGAAACAGAAATACTCAACGCGCACAAGATGGCGTGCCCATGTACGACTGCATGGGTAACTTTGCGGTCCGTGCGCGGCAAGCGGCTACACAAAAAAGCCTGCGAACACGCAAAAAAAAAAAGAATCCGCTAATTCTCACGAATTTGCGAATTTTGTGAATCGCGAATTTGCTTTCGCACGAATTCGCGTACCGCGAATTCACGCATTTCACCCATACTTATTTTCTTGGTATGTCTCCCTCCATCCAGAGTATTATTTTGTATAACCTATGTGACGAGCTTACTCTAGTATCTGTAGTTTCAACGTCAATGTCTTCATTCAAGTCCACTGTCTCCAGAAGTCCCTTCAGGTTCTGGCGAGCTATTGTTACTTCTGCTGCACTGTCCAACATTGTCTGAGCCCACTCTCCGTTCTTGAGTTGTGTTCTCAGAATCCTCGGCATGTCTGATCTTTAGACCTGCTATCTTCTTTTTGGTGAATTGAGGATTTGTTTTGCTTTTCTGAACGTGTTGATTGTCTTTGGACTTCACATGTTCCTCCTTGTGTTCTGACCGTCCTCTTCTTTAGGATGTCTGTGTCTATATCTGAAAGGTACGAGAGGAACGTGTATCAGTATCTTGATACCTGTCAGGTTTTCTCAAATTATCTCTATTACTGAGGTTGTACCTCCTTTCAGAGGGCTCCTTTTGAGGAGACCTACCTTGGGATTTATCTTTCTCTTTTGAATGTTGTTTGCTATTTTCCCACTTTTTTTTAGAAGATGTAAAATTGTTTTTAGTGAAGGCCTTTTCAGGACTTTCAGACAGTTGTGGTTTAACTGGTTTCCCACCCAAACTGTCTCTGCCTAATTCTTCATAGGATTTTTCAATTATTCTGGCTCGTTCTTGTGGTTTTTCTGTTACATCAAATACCCTTAATTTTGGCACTAATTCTGCTTCTCCTTTAATCTATATATATACTAATATAATAAATAGAGAGCCCAAACCTTTGAGGTGGGTAATCTCAGGAACCACAGCACCAATCACAACACCCAATACAGCGTTGGAAAGGGCAGTTGCAGCAGAAGGACATAGGCTATGCAGACGCCCACCATATACATTTAAAAGGTAAAAGAACTGTGTCAGCAATGTAGTCCCTTGTGTGTGTGTCTGCGTAGTGCTGTAGGCGTGTGCTGGAGGCGTGACAAACGCTGGGGGCGTGTGGTGCGTTCCACCCTTCATGCCATGTCTCATATTGTGTGCTAATCCCACCCTGCTCCCTTTAAATACCCCTGCACCCCATAATCATAACCCACCCTTACTCCTTAAAATACCCCAACACCCTTAAACACTAACCCATCTTAACCCTATAAATATACCCTGTACCCCAAAACCCAAACCTATCCCTAAACCCTAAAAATACCCCTGTACCCCAAAACCCAAACCTAGCCCTGAACCCTATAAATACCCCTGTACCTCAAAACCCAAACCTACCCCTGAACCCTAAAAATACCCCTATACCCCAAACCTAGCCCTGAACCCTAAAAATACCACTGTACCCCAAAACCCAAACCTAGCCCTGAACCCTAAAATACCCTGTACCCCAAAACCCAAACCTAGCCCTGAACCCTTAAAATGCCCCCTGTACCCCAAAACCCAAACCTGCCCCTGAACCCTAAAAATACCCCTGTACCCCAAAACCCAAACCTAGCCCTGAACACAAAAAACCCTGTACCCCAAAAACCAAACCTACCCCTGAACCCTAAAATACCCCTGTACCCCAAAAACCAAACCTAGCCTTGAACCCCAAAAATACCCCTGTGCCCCCAAACCCAAACCTAGCCCTGAACCCTTAAAATACCCCTGTACCCCAAAACCCAAACCTACCCCTGAACCCAAAAAATACTCCTATACCCCAAAACCCAAACCTAGCCCTGAACCCTAAAATACCCCTGTACCCCAAAACGCATACCTATCCCTAAATCCTAAAACTACCCCTGTACCCCATAACTCAAAACTATATCTGAACCCTTAAAATACCCAAATGCCCCAAAACATATACCTCAGTACCCCAAAACATATACCCCTATACCCATACTTACCTTATCCAAACATTAAAAAAAACATGCTTTTACCATTCATGCATTTACAACGAATTTCGTTGTAAATGTATGCGTGGTAAAAGCATATAAAATGTAATGCCATGCGTTATAATGGCATTGCGGAGTCATGGTACTTTCGTAATGAAAGTATGCGGAGTGATGGTATGCGGAAAGAAAGTTGCGGAATAATGGGTGTTTACCCTTCCCCGGTAAGTACATTGGTGGCACGGCGGCCCACATCTCCAGCAACATACTCATATTTTTTCACCACCCATTTGAAAAATGCACAGGTCTCTCTCATTGATGGCCAGCACCGACATACACTTTTAGACACACCTCCCGTCACAAGTTCTAGAATTGCGAACTTTAGAGTTGGGGAGCTACGTTCGAATCTCGGCATCAGCTCAACATCCTGCAATTCCAGGCGAATCCCTTTGTTTCCCCATGCCTACCACAAATAAATGTGTTCTTCTGTAATGTAAATTGTGCTCATGCCATGTTGTCGAATTCGCGCTATATAATATTGCAAGGAAAAATAAAATAGGGAAACTCGAGTTCACACACTACTGAACGCGCACTCTTAAGTGCATCAGCAGTGCACTGTGAATCGGAGCGTTTCACAGGCCTGTCACAGATAAGAAATGCTATCAAAACGAAATCCTACAAAACATTATGCTACTGGCAGGCAGTAATTCATACCCGGACAACGTCGGGACGGGCTGCTAGTCAATATATATAAAAATGAAAGTATGTCTGTTTGTTCTTTATGCATTACTACACCATTTATCCGATCGCCATGAAACTTTAGGAAGTTGTTGAGTACACTCCCGCAAAGGTTTCTGGTAAAAAAAAAAGTTTAAAAAAATAAAAAATTTAAAAGTTGTTAAGTACACTCCCGCGAAGGTTTCTGGCATTTTTTTTTTTAAATGTGTTAAATATCGGCCCCCGGCCCCCCAGGGCACTCATAATCTTTCCAATACTGAACGTTTACAGTTTCCTGTGTGACTCACAAAGTTTTCTGGCAAAAAAAAAAAGTAAAAAAGAAAAATTTGTTAAATATCGCCCCCCCCTGCCCCCCAGGGATCTCATAATCTTTCCAATACTGAACGTTTACAGTTTACGGTGTGACTCGCTTTTGCAATGACCTTCAACAAAGCACAAGGACAATCGCTGCAAGTGTGTGGACTAGATTTGGAGAATCCGTGCTTCTCACATGGACAACTGTATGTGGCCAGCTCACGCGTCGGAAAACCGTCTGATTTATTCGTGTATGCACCAGACGAAAAAACAAAAAATACCGTGTATCCACAAGCACTCGAATAAATAAACAGAATTAAAACAACACTTTAAAATGTTTCCATATTAAAATGAATAAGTTTCAATAAAAATTACACAATGTAAATTGAATGTTATCATAACAAGTTTCCTTAACCCCTTAGCTGCAGTGGCTATTCCGCCGCAGTGCTAAGGGGGAGGGGGGGGGGGGTGCGTGGCGCTCCCGTACTCGTGACGGAACCGCTCCGTCACGAGCCTCGGGTGGGCTGTGCTTGTGACGGAACGGTTCCGTCACGGCCCAGCCCGCTTAATAGAACGTGCCGCGCAGGCGCAAAATTAGCGCCGCGCAGGCGCGTCGAGCGGGCCGTGACGGAACCGTTCCATCACCAGCACAGCCCAACCGAGGCTCGTGACGGAGCGGTTCCGTCACGAGCACCCAACGGGTTAAATTTCCTTTCTTCTGAGATCGCAGCAACGCGCAACGGGTAAGCTAGTATTAGATAATATTATTGAAGAAACCTGGTGAAAATGTTAGTCATTTCACACCTAAATTCAGAGCAGGCTCTGCCCAGAATTCGTTTTGAATCTGTTTCAGGACGTCAGATATTACCACCATGGACGGAACACCATGGGCCAGATGTAGGTAATCCCAATTTACATATTCTTAAATACCGAATTTTACCGATTGGGTATTTATGAATAGGTAAATGGGATGTAGATATATTTTCAGTAAAAATTACCGAATCTGTAAGATTCGATATTTAACGAATCGGTATTTAACGATTCGGTAATTGCCATTCATTCCTATGGGCCTGGAGGCCCATAGGAATGAATGGCAATTACCGAATCAATAAATACCTATTCGGTAAAATGGGGGAAACATTCAATGGTGCCAGGGTGTCACTTAAGGAATATATGTTCATGCATAATAAATGAGTTCTTGGAAAAATCAATATCCAGGCAAGGGTAAGTCCTAAAGGCTTAAGAGTTCTGGTTTTCCAAGACATTGTGATGAAGATGAACGGATGTAGTTGACCATGCCTGTATTTGGGTAGCATGAGCAATGCCTAAATGAGGGCTGGATTTATATGCCTAAATAAGGACAATGTGAATGGTACATATATAAGGGCATGATTCGGGAAATCTATATACGGTATCTAAATCGACACACAACAGCTGAAGTTGCGAGTCATTGATCATTCAGATAGCTCTTGGGCTGGCCCAGTAGTCCTAGTGCCCAAACCTCTTACCACGGGTAAAAGGAGAGAAATGAGGTTCTGTGTAAACTACATAGGTCTCAATGCAGTCCCTAAGACTGATGCTCATCCAAGTCCCAGGGCAGATGAACTTATAGATACGTTGGCCTCAGCCAAGTTTCTGAGTACATTTGACCTGACTGCTAGCAAATTAGACTAGCTGAGGATGCCAAGCCAAAAACAGCATTCTCAGCCCCTAGTGGGCAATATCAATTTATTGTGATGCCCTTTGGTTTCAAGAATGCACCTGCCACATTCCAGAGGTTGGTGAACAAAGTCCTAACCGGCCTGGAAACCTGTAGTGCAGCATATCTAGATGATATAGCTGTCTTTAGCTCCACCTGGGAGGATTACCTGGTCCACCTTAAGAATGTTCTGGAGGCTCTGCAGAAAGCAGGCCTCGCTATCAAGGCCACTAAGTGCCAGATAGGGCAGAGCAAGGTTGTGTACTTGGTCCACCTGGTAGGTGGAGGCCAGGTTCAACCATTAGAGAGCAAAATCCAGACCATAATGGAATGGGGTGCTCCCACTACACAGACTCAGGTCGGAGCTTTTTTGAGCCTGACTGGGTATTACAGAAGATTTGTGAAGGGATATGGGTCCATTGTGACTCCCTTGAATGATCTGACATCTAAGAAAATGCCCCAGAAAGTTCTGTGGACAGTAAGCTGTCAAAAGGCATTTGATGACCTTAAGCAGACCATGTGCACTGCTCCCATTCTGCAAAGTCCTGACTACTCTAAAACTGTCATTGTCCAGACATGCATCTGAGGCAGGGGTAGGGGCTGTGTTATCACAACGTTTTCAAGGGCCAAGATGAGCCAGTACCTTTTATCAGCAGAATGTTGACCCCAGGGAGAAACGCTGATCAGCCATTGAGAGAAAGGCCATTGCAGTGGTCTGGGCCCTGAAGAAGTTGAGGCCATACTTATTTGGAACTCACTTCATTGTTCAGACAGACCATAAGCCCCTTTGTGGCTTAAACAGATGAAGGGTTAAAACCCCAAACTTTTGAGGTGGTCCATTTCCCTACAGGGGTTGGACTATTTAGTGGAACACAGACCTGGGAGTAACCATGCCAATGCAGATTAACTCTCCTCTTAGAAATTCGGCAAGGTTAGTCTCATCTCCTTATGTTTGGGGAGGGGAGGAAAGTAGGATCTGCTTTCATGGTTACCTCTACTTTTTGCTTGATGTAATGCTGTTTCTGACTAGTCTGACTGGAATCCTGCTAATCATGATACCAGTCTCTATGTTTTCTCCCCTAAATGGAAATGGTAAGTACTTAGGTACATCCCAGATTGGATGCTGGGGTACCCTTAACAGTCCCTAGTATATGGTACTAAGGTATAGGTATAGGTACCCCAAAGGACCCCCATAGGTTGAAGCATGTATTATGCCACCTATGTGAGACCATTCAAACTATCTCTACAGGCCTGCCATTGTAGCCTGTGTAAGCTGGTGCTACCATCACTTATGAAAGATATAGGTTTCCTTATGTATATAACATCTTGGATCCCACGCAAAATGGATTCCGTGCAGGTCACAGCACGGAGACTGCTCTACTGTTTATGGTCGAGCACTTGCGCTCCGTGCTGGATTCCGGTCGAACTGCGGCACTCCTGTTATTAGATCTGAGTTCCGCGTCCGACACGGTTTCACACGGTATCCTTTTGCAGCGACTTGAGGAAGTGGGAGTTAGTGGCTCCGCGCTGTGTTGGTTTCGTTCCTTTCTGTCGAACAGATCGTTCCAGGTCGCTATCCCACCCGGCAAATCTAAATTATACCCGCTGACACTAGGGGTCCCACAAGGGTCATCTTTGAGCCCCACTCTATTTAACCTTTCCGTTAGACCGCTGGCTGCGGTGGTCAAACGCTGGGGCCTGACAATGGTCTCCTATGCGGATGATACGCAGCTGGCGGTCACGTTGAGCGGGGACTCTAATGTGGAGGCCCTCATGTTTCGCGAGGGCATATGTGCCGTGGCAAATTGGATGAATCAGAACTGTCTCCAATTAAATACTAAAAAAACGGAGGTCATGGTGCTGGGAAAACTGGCCGGGCTGTGGAACGATAACTGGTGGCCGCAGGAATTGGGGACGACTCCCTCTCCTGTACTTGAGATAAGAAATCTTGGGGTCTGGTTGGACCCGGCACTTAGTTTTACGTACCATACCAAGAGAGTGGCAGGCTCTTGTTATGGCGTCATCAGAGGACTTAGGCCAATACTTAAGTTCTTTGATGCTCCCACCAGACAGCTGGTGGTTCAGGCGTCGGTCCTGTCTAGGTTGGACTACGCCAGCGCACTCTTGGCCGGGATCAACCAGGCAGAACTCACCCGATTACAGCGAGTGCAGAACACCGCCGCCAGAGTGGTGGTGGGACTGCCTAAACGATGCTCTGTCTCCAAGACTCTGCGCTCCTTACACTGGCTCCCTATGAGCCAGAGGATTAAGTTTAAGGTACTCTGCCTGGCTTTTAAAATCCTTAAAGGCGTGGCCCCACAAATTCTGATTAACCTCTTAAGTCCGTATGTACCTCTGCGACCCCTGAGATCCCTGGGTATGCACCTGTCTACGGTCCCTCGCTTTAAACTTAGCAGAATGGGCGGACGCTCTTTTCGAGTGGTGGCCGCAAAGCTATGGAACTCCCTTCCTGCTGAGCTTCGGGCGATGGATAACCTTCTGCAGTTTAGGCGAGCAATAAAAACTTTTCTGTTCCCCTAAATCCGCCTGACGGAGCACGCTCCTTTTAGATGATGTGTTGTGTTTACCTTCTCAAGGCGCCAGGACGCCGCTTTGCTGGGGCAGCTGTGCGCGGTACAAAAAACAAATAACATAACATAACATATGTCTAAGGTCACTGCACTTAAAGCGTATAAGTCACCCCTACAGCAGGCCTTTTCAATCCTGAAGGCAGGGTGCTTTGTTCTAAGTGTGGGGGTGCCCCTGCATGAGCAGGACGCCCCTACGGCCTACGGAGTCCATTCTCCCGCGTTGTAAGTGAGGCAGCCATACGACATATAGAGAGGCACCGCGTCATTATGCGGTGACCATCTCAAAACTGGCTGCAACAAATCCTATCATGTTTTATACCAAACATGTTGGAATAATACCCCACACCATAAATTGTGAGGGAGCTATGATTTCATGCACTGTAAAGCTCCTTTGAGAGGCCCTTGGTATCCCCGGTCCCTCTCTTCCAGACCCGGACAGCAAGCCAGAGCTGCTGCCGGACAGAGATGCGCTTCTGCCCTCCTGCTGCTGCGCCAAGCTCGGGCAGGGGAAGGCAGAACAATAGTTATCCTGTTACAGGGAGGTGTGACCACTGTCCAGACAGGATTTAGTGTATTGAGGCAGGGTAGGAGCGCTTGCCAGCACCACATAGTCTGCGTGCAGGGTGCACTTTGTGCCCTCCATGCATAGTCCAGTTCAAACCAGGGGTCCGCCCCCTTGTCCAGCCCCCTTTTTGGGAGGGACCCCTGAATCGTCTCAACCCTTTCATTAGGATATTTAAGGGCTTACCTGTGGGTGGTTCCCTAGGTTCGTCATGGGACAAGTTTAATTTCTGACACCACTTCTTCGAACGTCTGGGCACTCTGGACCTCGCAGGACTTCGCTCTGGGCATCAAGGCTGCAAATAGGAAGACTCCGATCTCAACACCCTGCTCGTCTGCTGCAACGTTTGTGCCTGTGCACCACACAGGAACCATACAAGGCATGTGGACATCCTAGACACCTGAAGGAATCTCCCTTGGAGTGAAGGAGTCACTTCACTGCATTTGCAGGCACTGCAACTAATCTGACCTGCCTGCTGATCCTGAGCTCCCACGGACACCAAAAGGCCCAGCAACACAGGAGGTAGTTCCTCACATCTCTCGAGGCCTGCCCTGTTTTCTCACCAACTTTGAGGCCCGTATCCCTTGTTGGAGCCGCAGGAACTGAACCCCGGTACACCACGTCGACTTGCAGTTGCAAAGGCTTGTTAGCTTCCTTCCACCAAGACCTTCAGGCTCCAAGTATCCCTAACCTCAAGCATCTTCTGCTACCAAGATCTTCATCCTCACCACATCTCTTGCATCGTGGGTTTGCATCTTTGGTCAGCTGCTTGAGGTCCTCTTGCGACTCCAGTACCTCCGGCGTGTGGGTCATCTTGGGGGTCATCTTTGTATTCTTTGGGCTCACCTGGTTACTTGGGGCCTGTCCTGACTCCCCTGGTTGTAATGAGTCTCCTAGACCTTGCTGGTCCCGACATTGAATCTTTTTCCACTTCCACTTTGGTTGCAGCTGCCAAGGCTTGTTATTGATCCCACCGGTTACCGACCCCTCAACTCTCGACATCCAACATGGGACAGCTTGTGTACAGCTCCTGGTCTGCCACCGCATTGCCTAGTCCACACAGCTGCAGTTCAAAGGTCACCGTCAGCTCCCCTGCAGCACCCGACATTGGTGGGCATTCATCTTTCGTGCCTCCTGGTCACTCCTGAGTGGCATAGACTCTGTCCCCTCTGTTTTCAGGTTCTTCACATCTTGAATCCACCTTTGGGTCCCACCGAACACCTTCATCTTCTCCAGCAGCAGCATCTTTCTGATGTCCTCCATTGGAATCAACGGCGGTTTCCGACGCCACTTCACACCTAAGCACCTGGCTTCCCTGGGGTAGGTAGCCTGGTTCCTAAGGTATCCACGTGTGAGGTGGCTCTCCAACCTTCTATCTTCCAAAGGGTTTCTTCAGGGTCCGCTGGGAAGGGACCTTCTTCTTTAAAATTGCAACCGCGATTTACCCATTGACTTGTATTACTCACTCGGCTTGTTCCCACTTAGCACACAACCTCTGTGGGGCTCCTAGTTGCTTACCTCGGGTGGTTCCTTGGCACCCTGACACTTCTACACCTTTTGGGCACAGCCTTCACTCGAGTCTTGGATTGCATACAACTATTTTTGTATATGGTTTGGTCATCCACTGGTGACCACTATGTTTACGTGCTATTTACTTGGTTTTATTGAAAATTATTGTTTGCATTGTGTGTATCTCTGGCTAGGAGATACCTGTATGTATTAGTTAGTGTTATATAATAAGTACATATTTTTAGAAATACACTGTGTGGTTTTCACTTAATCTATATCAATAAGATTATGTTCTGGTAAAACAAGCTGCTTTACACTCCTTCTGGACTAAGCCTGAAGGCTGCTCTCTACAGCTACCACTTAGATAGCTTTCTAACGTTGTCTAAGACCACTAAAATCCACAAAAATCATCCTAAGGGTTGGTTGGGTTGGTGCAGGGTGCCCACTTACATAACTGTGCATCATATACCAAGCCAGCTTCCCACAATGGCAAATGACATAAAATCATAAACCCACAAGTTAAAATAATAATTAGAATAATAGTATGTTAAAATGAGAAAATATTGTCTACGTTAAAAATGATATATTGGAATACATAATTACTGAAATGTAGGCACTATGCATGATGCAAGGAACAATACCCAGATTTACAAGATTATACAACAAAGAATTATTCTCAGTCAGTAAGGGGTGAGAGCTAGATACCTTTGCGCCAATTCGGCAAAACACTCTCTAAAATCATAGCAACATGAAAACCCTGCAAATTCTCAGGGTAATCGTATATTAGCGCACTCCTATCAAGTGTAATAAGAGGTCAATACAGCGCTTCTGCTGCTTCAAGTAGAAGGGACATCATTACCCTTTATCTAGAGGTGATGGTAATCTCCTAGGAGATCTAATTAATGTGACATGTAGCACTCTGAACGGACTAAGAATGTCTTTGATGTTTAGAAGGTGAAAAAGATCCTTTATGGTAACAATATTCAATCCACAATAGTCAGTCAGTCAAATACACTTTATTCGATTTGTTAAAATCATAAAAGGCATAAAATATTACAAACATTCACATTTAAATGATTCATATATTTACAAATTCAGTGCAAAAACCCATTAAATCGTTATAGGACCATAAAATCAATTTAAAATCCACGTTAAAATCAATCATACTAATGTCATGTGGAACCACTTTTCTTTTGTTTGATTCTCATTGCCGCCACTAGGAAACTAGCCACACTGTAGATGATGTGAGTAGCTCTAAACAACTGGAGATATAAGAGGGCGGGCCTTACTTGGGTAATCCCAGCCTCTTTCAGGATTGGGACCAAATATTTTTTCCTAATATCTTTAAAGAATCCACAAAACATAATAAAATGTATGGTATCTTGTTGTGAATGGTTGTCACATTTGCAGGGCGGCCCGCATTCAGGTTTTATCCATGATTGGGTACTACCCAAGTAATGGTGTATCAAATTAAATCTAAATTTAATTAATAGAGCTCTATGAAAGGGTTTGGTTACTGTGGTCAAATAAGGCTCTAGTGAGGGGGAAGTTTGTAACATAAAATGTGATCTAACTGTAGATTTCAATAATTCCCGCTCCTCACGGGACGTTCTTAGTCTGTCCATAAAGTGCTTTTTGATCCAGCTAATGTCCTCCCTCTTGAGACTGATTGGGCTTAAAAAGAGCTCAGGGCGGCCCAGCTGTGTAAAGGCATCTCTCAAGTAAGTGAGCCAGGGTACTTTTTTTTCGTTGTCCAGTGACATCACATCGGCCAAGATTGCATGGTTCGAAGTTAGAGCTTGGTTGAGCCATGTTTTTGCCCAGAATGTTAAGGGGGCCAATTTCAGCCTGTCTGATACATGGTCCAAGCCCACCTCCGCATGAATCGAAAGGGTAGGGGTGGACTGGGTTATAGACAGGAGATGTCTCAAAAACCTGTTCTCCACTCTTTGTATCTTATCATGGGATGCGTAGCCCCATAAGGGAGCGCCATAGGTGGCAATTGGCATACATTTCGTATTATAAACTTTTATCAATGCCTCCATGGGCCTCACCCCCAACCGTTTTGAGAAACCCATTAAGGCTGAAGTGGCCCTTGCCACAGATATACTCTTAGCCTTAATTTGAGGTGCCCAGGTCCCCTTTTCGTCAAAGAGTACACCTAAATACGAAAAAGCGGTAACCCTTGAGACTACCTCGCCCTTGCACATGAATGTTTTTAATTTGCCTTTATTTCTATGGTGACCCACCACTATTGAGAAGGATTTTTTGGCATTGATCTTAAGGTCAAGTCAGTCCATAAAGGAACCAAATAGGTCTAACAATCTCTGTAGTCCTACTCCAGTACGCGCTATTAGGACTGTATCGTCCGCGTATAGGAGGGCCGGGTTTTTTACCTCTCCTGCATGCGGCACGTCCACCCCTGGAGTTACTAAATAAGCTCCTAAACCATTAATGTAGATGGAGAAGAGGAGGGGGGCCAGAATACAGCCCTGGCGCACCCCTCGCTCCGACTTGAACCGACTTGTACACCTACCCTCCGTAGTTACCCTAATCTTTGCAGACAGATCCTGATGAAGTGAGGCTATAAAATTTACGAGTGGGGGATCAATCCAGATCTCCATGAGGATAGACCACAACTTAGCCCTATTCACCAAGTCGAAGGTTGTGGAGAGGTCCATAAAGGCCAGAAATAATGACCCCTCCTTAGCTACTGTATACTTAGAGATTAAGAGGTACAAATTCAAACATTGTTCTAAGGTGCCTCTTTTTGCTCTGAACCCATATTTGTAGATTCAATAGGGTCCCACTTCCCTCCAAATTCTCCCTTAGCCTATACAATAAAACTCTGCCTAGAATCTTAATCGCAGAGTCTAATCCACAATAGTCTATTGATGGTTTTAGCGCCTTGAATTTTGTTGCAACAAAGAAGAGAGGAGCTCCAGCATTGGAAGTAGACCGGACAATAAGACAGTTCTGAAGGTTTTCCTTCCAATAGTCCCTCAGAACCTGCTTCCCTTGTTGAAAAAGAGAATATATCCTTCAGTAAGGAATTATGCCTCCAGGTATGGTTGAGATGGCACAGTCCAAATCTGTATGAGGAGGGAGTGGCACATAGGTAGTCTTTAAAAAACGTCGACAAAATCTTGATAAGCCACAGGGATGGACAAGGTCTGAATGACAGTAGAATGAGGCTGGTCCTCCGAACATTCTTGTACAATCGGAGCCCAATAGCCCCGATCAGAATAACAATTGCCTCCAAGGAACTTTGAAAGAAAGAGACAGAACCCTGGCTTCCCACTTGATGTAGGGGTTGTGTCATTCCAGCCAAGGTGTCCCAAGCAAAATGGCAGAAGAGATCAGATCAAAGGTAACTTTCTCCTTATGAATCCCTACGGAAAGTAAAAGATACACTGTGATGGATGTCGCAAGACCTGATGTAAATGGAGAATCTTCAATAATATGTACATAATAAGCAGTTTTCTTGCTAGCTGGAATTTTTTATGTTCTGGCACAATTCAAGTCCATATACATTGGGGAGGCATTGGGTTCTGAATAGGGTCCTTACATTTTCTCCTAGCCTTCCCGCAGCAAGTTCAATAGTTTGGCAATCTTTCCTGCCAGTCCCTGTGATAATCGTTCACGTCAGAGAACTTTGCACTTTATTCTTTTTTTGTTCACTCTATACTTCAGTGAGAATTTTTTTTTAATTCCTGTTTTAAGCCCACTCTGTTTTACTCCACATAAATTGGGTGTTATGTATTTACAGCAATTAGGTTCTCCCGAAGTTTGTTGCGTGTGATCAGTTATATTCGAGGTTTGTTAACCATCAGAAATATTCCTCACCTGTTTGTATCCAGTTTCATTTACGATTTTTAGCTCCTGTATTGGACAATATCAAGACAAATTGTACATCTAGTTTTATTAAGTAAAATAATTAAGTATAGTGAGATTCTTATCATTTTTATGTGAATTATTCTATTAATTGGAATTGGTTGTAATTGATTGTGTGGACATGTCATTTAAGTGTTGATCTTTTATGGCTGAAATTGCATAATAAAGTAAATATGACTGACTACAATAGGATAGCACATCAGATTTTCCCTGAAAAATTTCACACAAAGTTATCCCCTACAGAAGTTTTACATTCTTGTCTCTGAAACATCTTGCTGAAGTTTGCTCAAATAATTTTATAATTGTTCCGGCTAGGGTCTTCAGCGACAACCAGAGAATTTGCCAAGCAAGAACTGCACTGGTCAGGGAGCCAATAACATACACAACCGTGGATCAGACAGAGGAAAATTGACAAGGTTGAAAGGCAAAACAAACCCATCAAGCTATCCAAAAACTCCTTTAACCTTGCAGGATGTCCAGCATAGTTAGGGGTTGGAGAACTGATGGCAGCAAGGTCGCAAGACCTGGAGTGTGTTGCTTGATGAAGGACAGCATAACCGTTCCTTAACTGGTCCTGTTTCATTGTTTGTGGCTGAAGAACAGTCACTATGTCAACACCAGGATTCATATCAGAAACACATGGATAATTGGGCTTCACAACCTGTTCTGATCAGGATGCTTACCCGCAATCCGGCTCTGGGTTTTAGACTGCCGGAAGTAAGTGCAGCCACCATGTTACCAATAATAACACCTAACAAAAGGTTCAGGTACACCATGTTACCAGCCACTGGAATATTTTGTAGACAAGTGTCCTAAAGAAGATGCCACCTTCTGAGAAGGCAAAAGCCAAAGGTGTTAAAAAAACTCCTCGTCGGATAAAGACTTCAAAGGATTAAAGAAAACTATCAACAAGGAACCGAGCAATAGAGTTCTTCTGGAATGAAGAGTCAGGATCCGCAAATGGAGAGGGCAAAGAAACAACTGAAGGAACACAGTGTTGTTAGGACACTCCCTCCAACCAGACTGAAGCCATTAAAAAGCAAAACAACAGGAGAATAAATTGCATCAGACATCACATGACAGAACCCATATTAGATTGGGAAAATAAGGAAGAAACAAAGTAAGAGAGGGCCATGATAGAAAAGAAAAGAACATGAAAACATGATCTGAACTAGCTGCAGAGTAACTTTAAAAGACAGCTACAAACTCTCAGACAGGTGATTGCCATTTTATAGCTGATGGGGTGAGGAGAAGCAACCAGGAGACCAGAAAAAAGAGAAAGCAGCCCAAGGTGCGTGAGACTTACAGCCCGCAGCTGTTGGCTTCTTGCAATGTTTTATGATGCCTGGAAATGGTGGAACTATGAAAGGTACAGTGGATCTCAGATGCCCAAGTGGCTGAGATGGTAAAGGAATAGATAGATTCGCACTCCTGAATCAACTGTGGTAAACCTCTATAATCTACTATTCTGGGTGAGTGTAAAAGGTTTCCTGTGTGCAGACACGTGTTTTTAGGAGAGTACCCTCCTCCCAAAGAGTAATACAATCAATATAATGAGTTTTTGCCAAGCAAAGACTGTGTGTCACACTGCTACAAAGGCCCTAGATCAGGCCTAATGAATATTTTACTCTTTTCTCTACAATCTCGTCATGAAATATTAACAGACATATTCAAAATGAAATTGCTTCACATTTTTATCTTTATATAAATTGATACGTATTCTTATTCTTGTGCATTGCAAAAATCATTCTTTTAACACAATATCCAATCTGGTGAACACTCCAAACTGTTTTCATCAAATAACAACATTTTTAACATCGGTAAAAAAATAACACAAAATAATTTTTCTTTTCCCAATGCATTTCGGGTTCAAACAAGAACCCTTCGTCAGGGAATTTAGCAAATTCCAAAAACAAACAAAATATGATGGAGAAGATTCCCAAGTAGTTCTCGTCCAAATCTACAACACAAAGAATCTGCTTAGTATTACATGATTCTATATCTTCTATTCATATAAACAATGCTGAGAGCTTTTAATATAACAATGTGCAAGCCCCAAATAAAACAAATGAAGAGAAAACCCAATTATTTAAGAAAGCAAAGTTTTAGATTCCTATTTCCCTCTGAATGGAAGGGGGAGTATTAGTATACCCAGCGTGATCTGCAGTAGAGTGTGTAGAATAGTCCCCACGTCAAATGTGTCATCCATGGTTTTTAAATTGAGAAACATGCCAACATATCATTCATTGCCATCCTCCAATGAATGATATGTTGGCAATGAATGATATGTTGGCATGTTTCTCAATTTAAAAACCATGGATGACACATTTGACGTGGGGACTATTCTAGACACTCTACTCCAGATCACGCTGGGTATACTAATACTCTCCCTTCCATTCAGAGGGAAATATGAATCTAAAACTTTGCTTTCTTAAATAATTGGTTTTCTCTTCATTTGTTTTATTTGGGGCTTGCACATTGTTATATTAAAAGCTCTCAGCATTGTTTATATGAATAGAAGATATAGAATCATGTAATACTAAGCAGATTCTTTGTGTTGTAGATTTGGACGAGAACTACTTGGGAATCTTCTTCATCATATTTTGTCTGTTTTTGGAATTTGCTAAATCCCCTGACGAAGGGTTCTTGTTTGAACCCGAAATGCATTGGGAAAAGAAAAATTATTTTGTGTTATTTCTTTACCGATGTTAAAAATGTTGTTATTTGATGAAAACAGTTTGGAGTGTTCACCAGATTGGATATTGTGTTAAAAGAATGATTTTTGCAATGCACAAGAATAAGAATACGTTTCAATTTATATAAAGATAAAAATGTGAAGCAATTTCATTTTGAATGTGTCTGTTAATATTTCATGACGAGATTGAAGAGAAAAGAGTAAAATATTCATTAGGCCTGATCTAGGGCCTTTGCAGCAGTGTGACACGCAGTCTTTGCTTGGAAAAAACTCATTCAAGTGGCTGAGATGCCACAGCCACACCAACAAAAGCCCTTTCCGGGATGGTCTAAGCAACCAACGATCCTATATACCCTAGTCCAGACCTGACCCCTTCATCTTTGCACTAGTGCATCAAAACTAAAGAATGAACAATTGTTGAGAACCAAAGAAGACATAATAATCAACTACTATACTCTACACAAACCTATCCCTATTCTATGACAATAAGGGGGGCGCAAAGCAAACACTCAAAAATGTGAACATTTTAAGAGGAATTACAGTTCATCAAATATGTAAGCAAAAGGGCTGAGATGGTGGAGCAAACTAGTGCCTTGTGAGAAGAACTACAGTGCTGCAGGACCCCAGAGCAGCGACAGCTGTCGAGCAAAAGAGGGTAAACATCTCTTGCTCATTTCTTTTGCACCTCATCACCCGTCTTGAAGTAGCAACTAGCCACATCAAGGGTGACCAACCGTCCGTAAATTTCACGGACAGTCCGTAATTTCGGCCGTCTGTCCGTTGTCCGTGAAGGATTCTTTAACGGACGCCATTTGTCCGTCATTTTAACAGGGCACCGGTTGCTCCACCCTAAAGGCGGCACAGCTTGCACCCACCTCCCTTCTTGACTCTGATGCTGCACCAAAGCTCCTCTGATACTCAGCAGCATTGGAGAGGCACAGCGGGATGGCAACGCCTCACACCTCCAGCCCTTGATGACCTGTTAAGAGGTGCTTCGAAGGTGAGGAGGGGCTGCAGGTTCAGGAGCAGCGACATCTATTCACATGCAAACAGCCCTGAATGCATCATGTCTCTGCTATTTAGAGGGGGGCTCACACATTCCATTTCTACCCAGGGCCCCAATCACCCTAGACTCGGGCAGATTACACCCCTGATTACACCGAGGCAGCATGTGCTTCTCTTCACCGAGCTTAATTACTGTCACTGAATTGTAAGCAAACCTCGGTTCTTCAAACATGCAGTCTATAATGTAATAAAATAAAGAAATGGCACAATCGCACCCACACTGATTAACAAAGTATGGAGGACAATCAGTTCAATCAGTTCTCTTAGAGTATCTCCTGTAAGTACTGTACATCACAGTGGAGCATGGCATTTTGGACAGAGAGCCTGTCTTCTCGTTGTCTTGGGTAGGAGGGGGCGAGGAGCCCAAGATGATACTAGAATACTGCATGCCCACCACTGTGCCCACCATGGTGGATCCTGTTCCCTCTCCTGTGATGGCTCCTGCCCTCCCCTCAGTGATGGCTCCTGTCCCCCCCATGTGGTGGCTCTAGTCCACCCCCTGCCTGTGATGGCTCTTGTCCCCCCCTGTGGTGGATCCTGTCTCCACCCTGGGTGGCTTCTGTCCCAGTCCTGGAACGGCCCCTGCAGCGAGGGTGAAGTTCTTGATGGGCCTCTTCTCAAAAGGGCTCAGCTCAAAATTAATATGAAAAGGTGGGCGAGTGAGTAAGTGAAGGGATGGGTGAATGGCTGGATGAATTAGTGAAAGGGTGAATGGATGAATGAAAGATTGAATAAATGGATAATTAGAGAGGATGGATGGATTGATGAGTGAGGGGAAGGATGGAGAGAAAATGTAAATAGCTGGATGTATGGGTGGAAGGGTAGCTGGATGATGGATGAGGGGAAAGATGGATGAGGGGAAGGATGATGGATGAGGGGAAGGATAAATGGATGGGATGGATGGATGGGTGAGGGGAAGGATGGATGATGGATGAAAGGAAGGATGGATGAGGGGAAGGATGGATGGATATGGGGAAGGATGGATGGATGATGGATGAGGAGGTTAACTGCAAGAAAGGGGGGTTGCTGTTCTTTCCCCGAGAGACGCTGCATTTTGTTTCCTTGCTCGCCAGTCCTGCCTGTCTGCTCGTATCCCTCCCGCTGCCGCACCACCACGCCTGAGCGGCCGCCGTGCGGAGGGGGACCAGGGCCACAGACCACAAGTCCCAGCCTGCACAGCGACGGAAGCCGACGGCGCCCATACTTCCAGCGCCAGGAGGCGCATAAGAGGGAGAACTGCCCCCGCGTCGCGGGATCGCGCGCGGGTCTGTGCCGGGCTAAGCCTGGGCAAAGGGCGGGCCCTCTGTGGCCCACAGAGGCCGGAGGAGGACGGGACGGGGCCACCCCCCTTGACTCCATCACACTGCCAAGGTAAAAACTTTATCTCCCTGACATTTCGGCAAGGGATTACCGACAGGATTTAAATCTAATAATAACCTCACAATTTCTTGCGGTCGTGTTACAGCTTAACATTGTACATCCCACAATGACTCACAAGGGAGTGACCAATAAATCCATCTGCCGGAGAGGTTTGCACTCAGGGTCACAGGTTCTTTGTAGGCCATCTCCGCCCACCGCCCTAACGAATGAACCTGGCAAGACCAGCATATTCACCAACCAATTGTCTGACCCAACGAATGGTATAGCGCAACAACTCTCGCTGTTGGACGAGTTAAACTCCCTTTGTAAAACAAGGTATGCCACTGTGGAACCCAGAAACGAAACTAAAAGTCCCTCCCCTTGCCCCGCTAAAAGAACCAGTTTGTCAACTCCAATCGCTAACCCTCTGGTACATCTTCCCCAATCCATTGTTAATACACCAAACACAGTTTTTCCCCAGTCCTCAGCTAGTAAAACGAAGTGGGATGGGGTCAAGCCCACAGGGAACAAATCAAAACAACAAAAACTGTGTCTTAGTTCCCCACTCACTGCTACTAACCCCTTTCCACAACTGGAAGAAAAAATAGACCAATTGGTAACATCCTTCAATTCAGACATTTTGTCCCACATCGAACAATTGGTTAGCTCACTCATTTCCCCCCTCATTGTCAAAATTTCCACCCTACAGGATAGGTTGCTGGGAATAGAGAAATGTATAAAGGCCAATCAAATTCGTACTGAAAAATCTGTAACAACAATCTGTCCCAACCCACCTGGTCCAAGCAGTAACAATCAAACTCACCTCCCAGTCGCTACCCTTCCACCCCCTAAAGCCCCTAAAGTTAATCCCAAATCCGGCCCCTTACAATATACTGCTACAAGAGTAGAGCCTAACAATACAACACACATACAGCTACCCCCGGAGGCTGTACCCTTTGTTTGTGTTCTTGCGGGAGTCCCAGCACTCAAACGTGGAAAAACCGAGCGGGAACAAGACTTACTTAACAAAGCCACGCACTGGTTAACTAAAAACAGGCCCCTGCCCCTAGGTTTGGACGGTACCATCATGTCTGTTAGAAGGGTGGGCTGGTTAGGCCCCCTAAAAAAAGATATTGACGGTGATCTTGTCTTAATAAAATTTAGAAGCTGCTCAGTCGTTCCCTACCTGCGAACTTTGTACCCCCGTGAAGGTGTTGGCCCAATATCCGTCTGGGATCTACGTGACTTTTACCCAAGCATGGTATATACCGCTCATCCAAAACCAAGGGCAGAGTCAGCACACTCGAAGGGCAGAAATACAAGTGCACTCTGTGGCCATGGTTTTTCCGCCTTTAATCACCCCTTAACAATGTACATTGGCCATGGGTATGGAAAATCATGAACTCTACTATGAAACAAAGGAACTAATTCATGCTGCATAGACCAATGTTTTATCTTCTTGCCATTCTGTCCTTTTGTATGTAACTTTTGTCATGAGTGTTTTTAAATGTATGCTTTTATGATTTTAAACAAAAATCGAATAAAGCTGAACTGAAATGAAACTGAAATGGATGAGGAGAAGGATGGATGGAGGGGAAGGAAGGATGGATGGATGATGAGGGGAAGGATGGATGGATTGATGGATGGATGATGAGGGGATGGGTGAAAGGATGGATGATGAGGGGAAGGGTGGATGGATTGATGATGAGGGGGTGGATGAAAGGATGGATGATGAGGGGAAGGGTGGATGGATGGATGAAGAGGGGAAGGGTGGATGGATGGATGATGAGCGAATGGATGGATGATGAGGGGGTGGGTGAATGGATGGATGGATGATGAGGGAATGGATGGATGATGAGGGGGTGGGTGAAAGGATGGATGGATGATGAGGGGAAGGATGGATGGATGATGAGGGGAAGGATGGATGGATGATGAGTGGTTGGATAGAAGGTTGGATGGATTGATGAGGGAAAAGGATGGATGGATGGATGATGAGGGGAAGGATGGATGGATGATGAGGGGAAGGATGGATGGATGGTGGGTGGGTGAAAGGATGGATGGATGGAGAGTGGGTGGGTGAAAGGATGGATGGATGGATGAGTGGGTGGGTGGATGGTGGGTGGGTGGGTGAAAGGATGGATGAGTGGATTGGATGGTGGGTGGGTGAAAGGATGGATGAGTGGGTGGGTGGATGGTGTTGGTTGGGTGGATGATGGGTGGGTAGGTGGATGAGTGAAATGATGGATGGATTGATGGATTGATAAGTGCAAGGGTGAATGAATGGACGTATGAGTGAAAGGGTGGATGTAAGGATGGATGAGTGAGTGAAAGGGAGGGTAGATGGACAAAAGGATGAATAGATGTGTGAAGGAGTGAAATGATAGATGAATGAGTGAGAGGGTCAATGGATGGATTCATGAGTGAATGAGTAGATGGATGGATGGGTGGGTGGATGGATGGATGGAAGGAAGGATGGCTAGGTGAAAGGGTCGATGGAGAGAGAAAGGGAGGATGGATGGATGACTAAAAGAGTGGATGGGTGGAAGGATTAGTAAGTGAAAGGATGGCTGGATTGGTGAAAGGGTAAATGGCTGAATGGATGAGTGAATGGATGGATGGGATGAAGAGTGGATGGATAAGTGTACAGATGGATAGAGTGAAAGGGTGGATGGATAGATGGGTGGATAATGGAGGATGAGTGAAAGGATGGATGAGGGGATGGATGAAGGGATGGATGAGTGAAATGATAGATGGAAGGATACATCATGGTTAGGTTTGCAAATGGTTGAATATGTTTGGAAATGGCTGGGCTTACTTGTATACTATTGCGCGACCTCTGATGTGTCTGTAAAACGTACCTATTGTCCTGAATTTTGACCTCCTGTCCTGAATTTGTGTCCTGAATTTTGACCCTTTGTCCTGAATTTTTACACTCACCGTCCTGAATTTGCACCAATGCCAGTTGGTCACCCTAGCCACATCATCTAAGTCTCTTTTGCTGGCTGCAAATCCTGACCCAAGGGTCATTGCCCAGCTGAGCAGCGGCATGCTGAATCAACCATTCCACCTCACTAGACAATGTTCGATTGCTGTAGGCATGAAGAGCACTGCCACATGGTCAACCCAGTGCACTATTCCCTATCGTGGAAGCATATATTACATTTGAGGGGATGACCCCCTATAAGTGGAGGGATAAAACTAGTTAGGACTAGGGAAGATATAAAGGTGCATAGTGAACTATTTGCTGAGCGGTGAAATAGGAATAGCTGTATGATCAAAATTGAGAGAGTGGATATAGTGTTTGTGTTATCAAAAAGAAGCATTCAACAAAGTCATTAGCAACTAGTATAAAGAAAGAGGTAGTTTTACACAAAAGAGAGAAACACTAATAGTTGAAGATTTGTGTTTGGCTTGGGATGTGGGTAATGTACTGAGATTCTGGAAAAGGCACATTTTGGGAGCACTAAGCTGGATGTAAGTATGTTGGTTCCTAGATAACATTTTTCAAGATCAGTGGTGCGCCACATTTTTCTCGATTTCTATAACACAAAAATATTTGAGTTTTAAGTCCTGGACATGAGGGGATATCTGTGATTGGCTAAAGGCAATTCTCTGTGGCTTGCACAACTCATGACCAGATAGGCAAACTTGTCACAAGTACTGAAGCTGTCACTGTAAATGCAGAAACCAGTTACTCCTGCGAGTTCTCGTAAATATCAAAGGCTTTTTTTTTTATAGACCTTTTCGAGCAACACCTCCCAGCGATAATTAAAGACGTTAATAAATTATTTGACCCTAGTGACAAATTAAAATAACCAGGAGCGGCTCCTTTCCATGAGCGGAAGAGCGTCGTCCCACAAGCTGAAAAATAAAACAGTAATAACGTTTTTTTATTGCCGTTCTATTTTTCAGCAACCCATCCTGAACTAAGTGTCAGGACAGGGCAGGGGCAGCTCTACAGAGTGGCAACAGCAGAAAGCTATACACTTTAAAATGTGCATGTCTCTTTGGCTGGCTGTCTTGGTCCGGCCAGCCAGACATGCGCATTTTAAAGTTCTCTAACCCAGATGTCTTAGACAGCTGGGTTAGAAAAAGTGCAGGCCTCTAGTGCGCTTAGGAGCACTGACAGAGGCAGCACTATCCAATCCTTGTGCTGCTTTCATGCTGAAAAAGCAGCATCAGATTGGATAGAGCAGCCTCTCTTAGTGCTCCTAAGAGCACTGGAGGCTTGCAAGTTTCCTGCTTCCAGGCCTTACAGAAGACGCCAGAGGGAGGAGGACATCGCTTGGCTAAGAAAGGAAGGTACATTTATTATTTGTATTTTTTTTGTGCCCCCTGCACCCCCTCCCTCGGTACATGCCAGCTGCCAGTAAAAATAACACACTCCGAAATACATTGTTCAAGTTATTTAAAACACATGAAAGAAACTGTATATTTTAAAATTCAACTAGATAATCCAGTTACCCAAGGCCGACAGCATCTGAGCACGGCTTAGCACTTCCTGATTCCAAAATTCCAAGAGAACTATGACCTCTCACTTTCTGTCCCTGACTGGAAATTTACCACATTTTTACTTCCTGTTAGATTAGGGTGTGTTTGAGTGTCCTTGTCATTTTCCTCCCGACACCTGATTTGCTCTGAGACACCATTATCAGATGAAGGTCCACAGCCTATAAAATTGTGGACACCCTTGCACAGACGCACCCTCATCCCTTAGACAGTGGTTTTTGCCTGATGCTTACTCACCTGGAATTTACCTGTACCGGTGTAGACTAGGGAGGAAGCACCATGTGATTAACCAGCTCAGAAGCCTGTCAACTTACAGTGACTACAAAGATTGTGTTTTACTGACTGTTACCTCTGATTCACAGATTGGGCTACTCCTACCTGACTCCTGATTTAAACCTGTTGTGTAGCCTTGATCTTAGGGTTCTTGCACCTGGACCATCCTTTGTGTCTGCTGTAGTATTATTGTGTTATCGAGTAAGGATTTAGGGGATAGATGTAAATAGACTTTAGTTTGGGATTACCTAATAGTGAATGTTTGCAATTAACTATTAGGAAATTGCAAACAGCCATGTACAACAGTGTGTTTTACACTGTTTGCAAATTCCAATGTGTCACAAGGAACCTGCCTCGTTAAAATTTATGAGGCAGGTCGCAAATAGCGACCCTTTGGGAATAGCTGCAGTCACAGGGATGGTGGCCTGCTTTCATCATCAGACAACCATGTCAGGCATTGCTCTTTAATTCACTGGTGTCACGAAACTTGACGGGGACTCCATGCAAGGCATGTGGAGGACCCCCCTCCGGACTCAATCAGGAGCTCTGCAGCCAAAGTGCTGTGCTGAGGGGTCCCCCTAGAGCTTGGGGTCCCCCACGCACTGCCGGGGATGTGGGACCTGTGTTACACCCCTGCTTCAAATAAAGCAATATTATTTTTTGTAATGCAGGCAATTTTCCTTCAAGGAAACAGCAACCCTCTATGGCCATATCTGGATTGCACATTTGGGATGAGTAACAAATCTGAGATCTACTTGGAACAGGCATTGGCATTATGAAAGGTGTCAGCTCTCTGTCATGTTTGGGACAAACAGCAATACCCACAATGTTGCAGGGGCTGTTCCTAGGCTAAGGTGGAGGAGTGTCGCCACTCTGCTCTCAGAGCAGTGGAAAAAGAAAAAAGAAAATAATAATAACAACATTAATCATCATTTTATTTTTCATAGCTACAGGGCTAGGTTAGGGGGAGGCTGGTGTAACGACGGGGGAGTAGTTTGTTCATAATAAGTGCGCATGACGGTTTGGCCGGCCGTCTTTGGCCAGCCGAACATTTATTCACACTTTGCATATTTTCCACCAGGCTGTATTACAGCCTGGGTGGAGAACATGCACAGGCTGAAAGTCCCTGTCTGAGTGTCAAACCACGGAGCTCAGACCAATCATGACGCTGCTGTCATGGTGACAGCAGAGTTGTGATTGGTTTAGGGGAGCCTGTGTGCTTCCTCCTGGTTTTGGTCTTGGAGTCAGGAATAGAAGTGGAAAGACGATGGAGGAGGGATGGCAAAAGAGGTAAGTGTTTTACCCCTGCTCAGCCACCCCCTTTGCATACCAGCCGCCACTGCAATCTTACTGTGTCTTCAGCCCTTGATGCAGTAGCATGCCAGTGAACAACAAGTCAATGACATTGCCTTGCGAATTACAACGATGCCCCATGACTCCTGATTCTCCATGACCTCTTGGAAGCTTCCAATACTGTCGACCACATTTTACTCCACACTCTCTTCATAAGCATGGTGATCCATTTCCTGTCCTTACATGATTGGCCATCCTTCTTGCAAATAGACCACACTGTGTTCAACTGGACTCCTCTAAACTCCCACTCAAGCCAACTCCCACTCCTAGTCAAATATGTGTTGTTTAATATTCCTTTATAGCGCTCATGGTATTCAGTCTCTTCATGGAGCGCCAAGCAGCAGTGCTGCATTATGCATTAGGCGTGCCCAAGAGCGTCAAGATGACGGTCACACCGTAGGCGTGCTCTGGACCCCTCCGTCATCCGCTCTCCAATTGCCTGCCATCGAGAACCTGGTGACGCACAAACCGGCGGCCTGCTTACCTGGCAGTCCAGAGGGATCCGCTCAAGTGTTGCCTGGCGGTCCTGGGTGCTGCAGGCGCCCTCCTACCCTCGAGCTTGCCTTGCGGCCTTTTCAGGATGGTGGCTGTCACCACGTTTGCCAGATCCCGACTCGGCCTTGGGCTCTGACTGGTCTGTCTGGAGGATGCTGGGGATGCCGATCTTCCTGTGCCGCTCAGCGGGACCATGAACCTGCCTCCCTGCTACTGACTGCCGCGTGAGAGGCCACCCACCTTGTTCCAGTGTGCTTCCCCTGTCTATTGGGAGTCCCGGGCACTGCCTGGGCCCAAGGAGGAGTGCCGACCTTCCGCGGCTGCCGGGCGGGACCTTGGGCCCGTCTTCCGGCTCCTAATTGCTGCCTGGTTTCGCGGCTGGAGTGATCCTGGGAGGTCACCTGCCCTGCTCCGGTGGGCTCCCTTGGCTGGGTGGGAGCCCTGAGGCCTGTCTGACGGTCGGTCGGGCAGGGGAGAGCTACTGATTGTTGGCCTTATTGAAGGCCCTGCGGTGCTGCGCGGCTGGGAGCTGCAGCTGGGGGAACGCCTCCGGCTGCCGGCCCACTGCGGAGATTCCCTGAAGGCCTTGCTCTGCAGCGGGTTCCCGGCAGTGATGTCTGCGGGTTCCCGGCACTCCTTCCATGCGCAGCTGTATTGAGGTGAGGAGGGGCGTGCCTGTGGTGCCTGCCTGCGGGGGTGCTTGCCGGAGTGTTGGCCGCCAATCGGGCCACGGGGAGGAGGTGGTGCCCCCCCATTGAAGTGACCCTGCAACCTCTTGGGGCCATCCGTGCCCTACCTGCCCCACCCGAGGCTGCAGTAGTGCGAGCTGCCATCTGGGGGGGGGCACTACATTGATCCAGGCCGCGTGGATCCGATCTAATTGGCCGACGCATCTGGTTGAGCGACGTGCCTGGGCTGGGGGCCTCCAACTGGGGGAGGGATTCGGCCGCACTAACCGAGCAGCGCGGGGTCCTGGGCATGGGCCCTGTCCCTCGGCCCTGCAGCGTCCTGCAAACTTCTTTGGGCCTCTGCTGGGGGAGCTGGGTGGCCTGTGTTGACTTTTCTACCTTGACCCGTGACAGGGTGCGCGCCACCGGCCGCGACTACCGAGCGGCGTGAGGTCTGCGGTGCTGGCCCTCCCGTTGCTCCCGACTGGGGTGGTCCTGGGCGCCCGCCGGCCAGACGGCCTGTGGAGGTGCCTGGGTGTGACGTCTGGCCTGCTGTGGTCCTCTTCCGCCCCCTGGTGCCTGAGTGAAGTAGGGAGGTTTTTCGTCTGCCAGCTCGGGCAGTGGTGGCTCTGTCTCCATTGGGTCCCGTGGTGGGGGCCGGCCGTGGCCCACCTGGAGGCTTTCAGCCGCGACATTGTGCGGTGGTGTTCCCTTGACCTTGGCCTGTCCGGGTCCCTGCCGAGGTGCGGACTACTGCCTTGATTGGACATCAGGTGACTGACCTTGATCCCCCTGCTCTGATGGTGGCTGGTTTCCCCCCCGGAGTTTATACTGTGGGAGCCACCTCCCTCTCAGAAACGGCGGGGCCCTGATACCGCGCTTTGGGCTGTGCAGCAGCCCCGGGGTTGAGGTTGGCCCGGTACTCAATGCCGGCCGTGTAGCCGAGCGGCGAGGAGCACACGGCCGATCCTCTGCCACCTTGGTGGTCACCGGTGGGCCGTCCCTGCCCGGGGGACTGTGCTGGAGCGGTCAAGGCGGAAAGCCCTCCTTACCCTACATCCTGGTCCCCCCCCCCCCGGGCTGCACCAGCAACTGGAGACCGGGAGCTGGGGCTTTCGGCCACACACACCCAGCGGCACCTGCCGGTCTGGTTGTCTGTGGGGCCTGCAGGTCCACATCTGTGGAGTTGGGCAGTGACCTTGGGCGGCAGCTTCCTCGCTGCGCCACCATGGTCAGGCATCTTGACTCCGAATGCGGAGCAACTTGTAACCCCTCTCACTAGCGCCTGAGTGGTGGGGGCTTCGGCCTCGACCAGCGGGACCCCACCTAGACTTTAGTCGTCTCCCCCTGCCCCCTCCTCCCTGAAGACCGTCTCTGTCCGGGACAGCGGAGTTGGCCGCCCACACCGGGCGGCGGCGATTTGGTCCTAATTGTACCTCGGCGTTGGTTGTCCCACCTGATTGACTTTGGGCCGCCCGCAGGGGCTCGCTGGTGCCCCCCACTACAGGATCCACCTAAGGGGTACCCCGGCGCTACAGTTACTTGGGGCACCACCATGGGCAGGACAGACAGATCGGCAAAGGCTCCTGCCACCCAAACTAAAATGGACCTTTTCACCACCTTGGAGGAGGGCGCAACCGGGGGAACCGCAGAGCAGGAACCCCCGCCTGCAAGCCATCCACCCCTCGCAAACCTCAGTGGAGGGCAAGATCGCGGAAGTGCGCGTGGACGTGACTCTTATCAGGCAAGACCTCCGAAACACCAATGCCCGGATCAAGGAAAGCGAAACCCGTATCTCCACCGTGGAAGACGATGTTAAGCAACTCAAGGGGAAGGTGGCCCGCCTTCAGTCACACACTCAGGAGCTGCACCTCTGAGCAGAGGACGCAGAGAACAGGTCTCGATGCAATAATCTTCGCCTGGTGGTCTTTCCTGAGGGAGCGGAGCAGGGCCACGTGGCAGACTTTCTGGAGAAATGGCTTCGATCATGGGTCCCTGAGGGCTCTCTCTCTCCTTGGTTCGCGATTGAACGGGCCCATCTGTCCCTGGCACCTAAGCCTCCTCCAGGTGCGGCCCCCCGACAATTCATAATGCGGGTCCTTAACTTCAAAGACCAGAACATCATCCTGTCAGAGGCCCGCAAGCAGCAGCGGCTCATACACGAAAATCGCAGGCTCATACACGAAAATCGCACTATCATGATTTTCCCGGACTACACCCGCGAGGTTCAGAGCCAGCACCGCTCCTTGCGCGTCATGTCCTGGAACGTTAATAGCCTCCTGGACCGCTTTAAATGCATGGCTGTCCTTAGATACGCGCAGAGCCTAGGGGCGGACATGTTACTCTTACAAGAAACCCACCTGTTGGGTAACCACTGCCCTTTTTAACACGGTACGACAAAGATATGGTGTGGAACTCGGGGTTTACAAGGGGTTCCCGAGGGGTGGAGATCCTGCTGAGATGCTCCCTTCATCTGATGCCTGTTCAAACGTCTCTTGATGCCCAGGGCACACTTGTGGCCCTCAGTGGCACACTAAACGGTAACCCGCTTAACCTAATATCCCTTTACTCTCCCCCCTCGATTCTGACGACGGTCCTAGCCAAGTCTTTTTTTTTTTTTCAAATTATTTTTATTAACTTTTTTATCAATGAAAAGCTTTCACAATACATCATTTTACTGTTAGAGTTGTTACAACAGTATAAACATGCCAATAGGAGGTATACCATAATCTGTGAATACACGGATTGGGGGCATGGATCCGCTAATGACTGATGCAGCGTGAGAGCGGGGGGGGACACTTGGGGGGAAAGGAGCGGGGAACCATATGTGGGGAAAAAAGGAGATTGAGAACATAAGCTGTGAGACTGCAAGGGAGAGGGGAGAAAATACCCCAATGAGGGGAGAAAAAACCGGGGGAGAAGGGGGGGGGGGGGGGTAGAGAGGAGAAGACTGAGGCAGGGGAGCAGGATTAGACAGGTTGTACAGGGCACATCAGCAGAGAGGGCATTGGGGGGCGGTAGAGGGGGGGAGGAGAGACGCAGGCGGGAGCCGGAGAGGCGGAATGTGATAAAGGGAGGGGAAGCTAGGTCATGAACATACTAGAGAGACGTTGGTGCTGTCGGGGACGTGGCGGAGTATTGAGAGGTGCTCGGAGTGTCACATTTGTGGGCTAATAGAAAATGGTGTGATAGTGTGGCCCATTCCAAAGACATAGGGCGTTTATGCTGGCCTTTTGCTTCCTCCTCCCGCAGGGTGTCCTCCTCTGCCGCAGCCCATTTCCTCACCGCTCCCACCCATGTCTCGAATGAGGGTCCGGCAGTCGCCCGCCATTGCATGGCTATGTTCCTTTTGGCTGAGAGCAGGGATAGAGCAGCATATCTGACTTGCACCTTGTGTGTCTTCGGCCTGTGAAAGATCCCCAAAGCAACTGCCTCCCAGGAACGCAAGTTTGTGAGACCTGTGAGAGTGCAAATTGAGTCAAGTATGGCCGACCAGTAGGGCTGAAGGGTCGGGCAACTCACGAACATGTGTTGGAAGTGTGCGTCCGGGGAATGACATCGGGGGCATAAAAACTGAGTGTCGGGATAGAGGATAGAACCGCTGCAGGCGCGCAGGGGACTGGTAGGCCCGGTGTAAAATGTAGTATTGTATATTTTTTAACCTTGCGTTTCTCGAGACTTTCTTTGGGAATTCTAGCGCTCTGTCCCACTCCCGGTCGTGTAGTTGTCATCCAAGCTCGTCCTCCCAAGTAGCCCTCAGAGTGAGCAATGGTTTGTGTGTGAGTTCCCTGATTGACTTATACAGCCAAGTAACAAGGTGTCTGCCGCAGCCCATGTAAAAAAAGGTGTGAATTACGGGATGCGTCGCGCGTTCGCCTGCTGTTAGGTCGCTGTGTGGGCAAAAGCAGTCAATGAGTTGATGTGTCAGAAACTGTCCAGGGGGGAGGTGGTGGTCTTCCATGAGTCGGTCGTATGGGCGAAGTTGGCCCTCTGCGAACAGTGTCTCTGCCTCTGTGACCTCAGATTCTGTCCATATGCGTACCATGGCGCTTGTGAAGTATGAGTCCCCTCGAGGCCATCCCACTAGTGGTAGTCGCGGGGAATAGCAAGGAGTCTTTGGCGCCATGCGATGAATTTGCAACCTACATTGGCGGGCCACGGACACTTGCAAGGGGTAGGTTCGGCGGGGTTTGGTGCCAGAGAGCAGAAGACGACAGAGTTCTGGTATGGGGATAGGACCGTGTGATGTGTGGGTCTCCCGGGAGTGCCTGCCCGCCGTCCAGTATGACAGCCACTGGAGTTGCGCTGCCAGAAAGTATGACTCGAAGGCGGGGGCACCCAGGCCCCCCTGTGTGGTGGGTAGCTGGAGTTTGGCGAGGGCTATTCTATGTCGACCATTTCCCCACACGAGTGTGCGCAGTAGCGTGTCCAACTCGCGGAAGAAACTTCTGGGTGGCACGACCGGAAGGTTGGTGAAGTAATACAATAGTCTGGGGACGATGACCATTTTAGCTAGTGCTACACGACAGATAGGGGCCAGTGGGAGGTTTTTCCAGAAGCCCACCAAGGCGCGGATGCTGGCGAGAAACCTACCATGATTGCCCTCGTAAATGTCGGTGGGCGATCGATAGAGGCAGACCCCCAGATAACGAGGGGTGCCTGTGGTCCAAGAGAGGCTCTGCGTACCGATCCGGACTTCCCGAGGATCAAGGGAATGGTGCAGGGGGTACACCACCGATTTCTCCCAATTCACTCGGAGACCAGATGCCTCCGCGAACTCGTACAGGATCGTCCATATGGGGGTTAGGTCCTCGGTGATGTCCCAGACATACAGTATATGCAGACGCAGTGGATCGTATCTGCTATGGGAATGCCCCAAGCTGTGCCCTCCCTGCATAGGCAGATCGCCAACGGCTCTACAGCCAAGGCAAAGATCAGTGGCGAAAGGGGGCAGCCCTCTCGACTCGCAACGGGGCCGAGATGTATCTGCCGAGTCTGATCCGAGACGTTAGGTTAATGTAGAGAAGACGAGTGTATTGTACAAGGGTTGGACCTATTCCCGTCCGGCGAAGAACTGCAAAGAGGTATGGCCAGGTCACTGTATTGAAAGCTTTTTCGAGATCTAGGATAATGCAGGCCGCGTGTGGAAAGGCGTCTCCCACCTGATCCTGAACATGAAAGACTCGTCTGATATTCTGGGATATGTTCCTGCCGGGGACAAAACCATTTGGTCTGGGTGTAACAGGGGACGAAGTATCTGCTCGTATTGGGTGGCCAGAATTTTCCCCAGGAGTTTGCAGTCAGCTGAGAGAAGCGTGATGGGGCGGTAGGAGGACAGTTGTTGCGGGTCTCTGTGCGGTTTGAGAAAGGACACAATCACTGATTCCCGGTGTGAACGTGGGAGTTCCCTCCAATCGAGGGCGTCCGCGAACATGGTGATCAACCAGGGTGTCAACAGCATGGAGAAGGTACTGTAGTACTCGAGAGGTAGCCCATGAAGGCCTGGGGCCTTGTTCCGAGCCAGGGAGCATATCGCTCTAGAGACGTCGGCCGCTGTAATTTTCGTATCTAGGGCATCCCTGGTTGCCTCCGTTATATGGGGAAGTGGCAGTGGGTCCAGGAACTGGGAAACCGCTTCCTGCCGATAGTGTGTCTGGGCACTGTACACAACGGCATAATAGTGCCGGAACGCATTGAGTATGTCTTGTTGTGAGCGTACCAGAGTGCCTGCGGAAGTCCGGATTTCGGTAATTGGTGCCGTGTCCGTGTCTTGACGAGCCAACCACGCCAGTAGTGTACCTGTTTTGCCACGCTCCCTGTTTACACGAGCAGCATAAGCTCGGAAATTGAATTTTCACACGTCTGCTAGAGCGGTGGCGTACTTCGTTTTTGCCTCGGCCACCTGGACCACCGTAGCCGATTGGGCATCCTCCTTCTTGGTGAGTTTCGCTAGTGTACGTTCCGAGTCGGCGAGTGTGTGTTCAAGTGTGCGGCAGGCCCCCGCTATCTGTTTAATACAAGCGCCCCGTGCAACTACTTTGAATGCGTCCCATTCTACAAGTCTGGAGGTGGCGGTCCCAGTATTGTAAGTAAAATATCCTTGGACCGTCTGCGCATGATTGTGTCTAAATACCTGGTCTGTGAGACAGTCTTTCGGGAGGCGCCAGGTGGGCACCGGAGGGTGGGTTGGTCTCCAACGGATACTTAGGATGTGTGCGTCATAGTCTGAGATCACGCGGCCTAGGTAGTCAGTGTGTTGGACCTTGGGTATTAGTGACGGGGTGCATAAAAACCTGTTGAGCCTAGTCCGCAGATTATGTGGGATGGAGTGGAACGAATACAACCGGCTGTTAGGATAGTGCGCTCTCCAAGCGTCTACTAGTGACCAGTGTTTGACCCAGAAACCGGTCCCCGGAAGCTTGTTTCCTTTCCAGTGAAGAATTGGCTTGGTAGTTTGGTCTGCCCTGTTCCCATGATGCACTGGGCCAGGGACAGACTAATTTGCATATAGCCAGGTTCTGAACTGGGATGGTGCAGTGAGCTAAAAAACGGTGATGGATCAAGCCCTGATATGTTGACTGGGTAGGAGTGTTCTGATTAACTCAGATACTCTGTCCATCACCACCCCCTTTTTGAAATTATTTTGGCCACCATAAGTGTGGAAGGGTATGCTCAGACATGAGTCCCTTGCTCACTGCACCATCAGGATTCAAGCAAGCCGGGCCGAAGACGGCTGTATTGCCAGAAACCGGTCCCCAGAAGCTTGTTTCCTTTCCAGTGAAGAATTGGCTTGGTAGTTTGGTCTGCCCTGTTCCCATGATGCACTGGGCCAGGGACAGACTAATTTGCATATAGCCAGTTTCTGAACTGGGATGGTGCAGTGAGCTAAAAAACGGTGATGGATGAAGCCCTGATCTGTTGACTGGGTAGGAGTGTTCTGATTAACTCAGATACTCTGTCCATCACCACCCCCTTTTTGAAATTATTTTGGCCACCATAAGTGTGGAAGGGTATGCTCAGACATGAGTCCCTTGCTCACTGCACCATCAGGATTCAAGCAAGCCGGGCCGAAGACGGCTGTAATGCCAGACACCGGTCCCCGGAAGCTTGTTTCCTTTCCAGTGAAGAATTGGCTTGGTAGTTTGGTCTGCCCTGTTCCCATGATGCACTGGGCCAGGGACAGACTAATTTGCATATAGCCAGGTTCTGAACTGGGATGGTGCAGTGAGCTAAAAAACGGTGATGGATCAAGCCCTGATCTGTTGACTGGGTAGGAGTGTTCTGATTAACTCAGATACTCTGTCCATCACCACCCCCTTTTTAGGTCTCGCCTTTACCATTCCGCAGGAATGGCAAATGGGGAGAATTCAAGTGCTCAAAATACTCTTCAAACTACCGCTTTTCCAGTGGCGTTTTCTTCGAGTTCACGTGGGCACAGGCACGCCCTTTAGTGCCATAAACTTTTTTTTCCCTGTGCCTTTCCTTTTTTTCCATTGGCTCTTCACTTTGTCCACACCTCATTGAAGCTGCTTCCTCCGCCCACCATCTCTCTGCCCTGCGCGTACCTCTTGCTTCTTTCATTGTAGCTTCACAACATCGAGCCGTGCACTTTTTTTTAAACCGTAACACTCTGTCTTTCACTTGCTGAAACACGTACACATTGAGGCGTACAAAACATCTCTCTGTTCCATTCATGCATCGCAACATGCACACGAATACGCACAAACAGCCCAGTAGCTTCACAACATCGAGTCGTGCACTTTTTTAAACCATAACACCCTGACACATTGAGGCGTACAAAACATCTCTCTTCCATTCATGCATCGCAACACGCACACGAATACGCACAAACAGCCCAGTCGCTTCACAGAAACAGCCCAGTAGCTTCACAACATCGAGTCGTGCACTTTTTTAAACCGTAACACCCTGTCTTTCACTTGCTGAAACACGTACACCAAAACATCTTTCTGTTCCATTCACGCACCGCAACACGCACCCAAATACGCACAAACAGCCCAGTAGCTTCACAACATCGAGCCGTGCACTTTTTTTAAAACCGTAACACTCTGTCTTTCACTTGCTGAAACACGTACACATTGAGGCGTACAAAACATCTCTCTGTTCCATTCACGCATCGCAACACGCACATGAATACGCACAAACAGCCCAGTAGCTTCACAGAAGCAGCCCAGTAGCTTCACAACATCGAGTCGTGCACTTTTTTAAACCGTAACACCCTGACACATTGAGGCGTACAAAACATCTCTCTGTTCCATTCATGGATCGCAACACGCACACGAATACGCACAAACAGCCCAGTAGCTTCACAGAAACAGCCCAGTAGCTTCACAACACGCACCCAAATACGCACAAACAGCCCAGTAGCTTCACAACATCGAGCCGTGCACTTTTTTGTAAACCGTAACACTCTGTCTTTCACTTGCTGAAACACGTACACATTGAGGCGTACAAAACATCTCTCTGTTCCATTCACGCATCGCAACACGCACACGAATACGCACAAACAGCCCAGTAGCTTCACAACATCAAGTCGTGCACTTTTTTAAACCGTAACACCCTGTCTTTCACTTGATGAAACACGTACACCAAAACATCTTTCTGTTCCATTCACGCACCGCAACACGCACCCGAATACGCACAAACAGCCCAGTAGCTTCACAACGCAACACGCACACGAATACGCACAAACAGCCCAGTAGCTTCACACAAACAGCCCAGTAGCTTCACAACATTGAGGCGTACAAAACATCTCTCTGTTCCATTCATGCATCGCAACACGCATCAGAATGGTAGACTTTTATGTGACAGAAATTCTTCAGCCAGAACACTTTAGTGTGCCTTCTGCCTCCATAAGGTATGTGTTAATGTTGGGGCACATCCAATCCTTAGTGGTGCATTGGCTACATATCAAGCAGACTCCATGTTATTATTGGAATCCTAGGAGGCAGATATGACCAAACTCACAGTGCACACAGCACTCAGTCACACTGCACGAAGGCCTCACTTGTACTGCATACATCCCTCACTTATACTACACACAGCCCTCCGTCTGTGCACACAGCCCTCACTCACAGTGCACATAGCACTCAGTCACACTGCACCAAGGCCTCTATGTTGCATGTACATTAAGCATTGTTTGCAACAATGCTAAACTTTTACAAACATCACAATACACCGACACTACATTTATACACACATTAGTCACATGCATGCACAAACTCGTGATCCTACTCTGTTCCCTGCCTTATATTCACTATCATTCATTCATCTGGACCTTTCTGCCTTTCCCTCGCGGAAATACGCACCAAAACAACGAACATTTTCTAGACTCTCACAATCATGCACGACATGGCTGTCTTCTTTTTCCCCTCTGTAAGGTGGGGAGGGGCCGAGAGCAAAACGTCTGGGGCCTAACCACCCCAGGAGACTGAATTGCTTTCATCACAGTCGTAAAGATTCTAATCTGTTGTCGACCATCCGCTGGGAAATGCAAATGTAAACAAAAGAGACCTAAAGTCGCCTTGGCCCTGAAAACCATAAAACAAGGGAAGCAACTTTAGAAAATGTGGCAAGCACCACGTTCTTTTACACATTACATTACATGCACGTATAATGGTATTTTATTTTTTTTACTTTGCGCAAGTTTGAAAGTGAAAACTTACACACCAAAGAAGGAATTGCAAAATCCGTAACTGGCTGCTTAAGCCATTCACACACTACACAGATTAGATAATGCAAAGACATTTTACGTTACAAGTTTACAATACCACATTCACTATGACCCTACAAAAATGTTCTACTATTACGCAATTCAATTTTGAATTTGGATAATGGTGTTGTGATTGGTGCTTAAACACCATTTCATATTTTTTGGGGATATATTTTGGTCAACTATAATCGTGCAAATATTGTGCCACCACGGAACTCATTGCCGAACAGAGCGTAAATGAATGATTCATGAACTTTCGGATCTGCAATTAACTGATATTCATACGGTACACACACAGTGCACGCCCGGTAACAAGCACAACACGCACAAAAAGACCACAGACTATCTCTTTTCCATTCACGCACGGAAAAACGCACACGTACAGAACATTTATACGTGCATCTTACAAGCATACCATCCTGCCTTACCTTCTGTCTCATTCATTCATCTGCACGTTTCGGACTTTCAATCGCGGAAATACGCACACAAACAAGCAGCCCACAGACTCTCTCTCCCACACCCCATCCACACTCACAGTCTCTCGCACGGAAACACGCTCACAAACAGCCCACAGACTCTCTCTCTTTTCCATTGCATTTTTTAAAAATATTAAAATATTTGCGGTTCGCTAGTGCAAACTTACACACCAAACACGCATCGCAACATCCGTAAGTGCGCATAGCAACATTCGTAACTGCCTGCTTAAGTCATTCACACACAAGAAAAATAATGTTTATACATTTCACGTGTGCGTGGAAAGAAAAATACCACATTCAGTATGACCATACAAAAATGTACTATCATTACGCCATTCAACACACACAGTGCATAATGCACACACTCAGTGCACACTGCCCTAACTCACAGTGCACACAGCACTCAGTCACACTGCACCAAGGCCTCACTTGCATTCCATACAGCCCTCACTTACACTACACAGAGCCCTCGGTCTGCGCACACAACCATCACTCTCAGTGCACACAGCCCTCACTCAGTGCACACAGCCCTCACTCAGTGCACACAGCCCTCACTCAGTGCGCACAGCCCTCACTCAGTGCACACAACCCTCACTCTGCTTTTTGTTTATGCATTTACTAACAATCTACACAGAACACCATCTCTCAGTATCTGACTGTACACACACAGTGCATAATGCACAAACTCAGTGCACACTGCCCTAACTCACAGTGCATACAGCACTCAGTCACACTGCACTAAGGCCTCACTTGCACTGCATACAGCCCTCACTTACACTACACACAGCCCTCGGTGTGCCCACACAACCATCACTCTCAGTGCACACAGTATCTTTATCCTATTCCGCTGCTCCCTCCTAAGGCACACACACATCACACCACTTCGCCACATCTCTAAAACTATGTTGCATCTACATTAAACATAAGTTGCAACAAATACAAAATTTTGACAAACATCACAATACACCGACACCTTCTTTCTACACACATTAGTCACATGCATGTACAAACTCGTGATCCTACTCTGCCGCTCACTCATTTTGCGCAGCCAGCTCACACCACTTTGCCACACCTCTTGAACGATTTTACCTGCTATTTAGATACCAAACTGCCAATGCTTTGTACATATAATAATCCCAGGTCTGCACAGCCTATCGTTCCGACTACGCTGCTCCTTCTTTTTGCTAACACACAGGGCACACAACTTATAAACATATCACTAATGCATTTTTAAATAACCATCTACTCACAATAACATCCTTCAGTATTTGCTTAGCACATGCAGAAACACTAACACTATACATCGTTTTGTATCACACAGAACTCATCGATAGATTCAAAAGTAACAATATCTTTTAAACTTAGAGGGTTGCACGTGCTCCTTTATTATACTTGTATTTTTAAAACGTCAAAATTAGGACTCTAAGGGTGATATATTTTTACATAACATGTAGCCGTACGTAGCTTTTTCACCCTTATTTGCTTTATTAATTATTGTAACAAAGCTACTTCGTAATATTACAATTTGATGAATTTAAGTTACAAATGCTCATTTTTTTCTTGCTGTTGTTGCTTGTTCGTTGATGCGTGATAGTTTGTAGCCTGGGAAGACGGTACAAGCGCCACTATCGAAACGACATCTACATACACATTCAAATTTTCACACTTGGAAGTTAGACACATTCTCGTCGGAGACATCTCCTGGGGGCAAGGGAAGGGTATTTACCCTTTCATCCTTTGTGCACTTCCAAACACCTTGCCGGCAAAATTTGACACTTCAGCCTATTTAAGATCACGAAAGGGTCATTGGGAGCCATAGCCTTTTTCGTCTGTTGAAACACTACAGTCCCCGATGGAACGACGCTGTATTTGCTCCGAAGACTACATATTCAAAGACACTACGCTTCCATTTGATCATGTAAGTGCATTTGTGTTTTGTTTTTTTACTACAATACTTGCATTTTCTTTTAATTTTATACTGACTTATTCGTCTCTACATTTGTATATCTCTTTCTCCTCTCATCTTCAACATTGCTACTTCTACACATTCTCCACTGTATCTCTCCACTTTCTAAACACATTTATTTTCTGCTACACTTTTCGTGACCTTTCACTGCACTCTCTTAACATGTATTTTATGCTGTGTTTCTGTCACTTTTTATCATTATTACTCTCTTATTTTCTCTTCCCGTCATTTTGATGCTTCTTATAACTCCATTGACAGCTCCGCAATAATGTAAAAAAATATAGTTTTCTTGACTTCAAACAAATTCTATCGCTCGTACTGGACTTAGCATCAAAAACTAAGGTAATACATGCTAATAAATTACACTTTTTCTTTTACAGATACAAGAGACTGTTTTAAAGTCATTCTGTCACAGTTGTGATCGTGGGAAAAAATATTAATTTTAGGTAAGTACATGGGGATGTTAATGTTGTCATAGAATTAACTGTATTCCGGAAACGCTTTTGGAGGGAAGTATTTTTGTGTTGGGTACTATAGACTTTTTCTCGCTGGCTGTGTGCTACACATCACAGAACATGTACACTAGATCTCAACACCTAATCGTCATACACTTTCTTTCCTAAATAGCTGCGCACTCATTTTGGACAGGCAGCTCACACCACTTCGCCACATCTTACTAACAATTTATCTTGTACATTTACGGCTAATATTACCAGACTTTTTAAGGCCATTTGTACCATGCATGCCCAGCTCATCTTTGCTACTACGCTCTTCCATCCTTTTTATTAACATACAGTTCACACCACTTTGCAACATTTCATTAAAGCGTTTCACGCACGCCAACACGCACAACATGCACAAACAGGCCACAGATTCAATCTCTTTTCCATTCACGCACGTGAACACGCATACCTTGACAACATTTAGATGTGCAGCTTGCAAGCATACCCTCCCTGCCTTAGCTTCTGTCTCATTCATTCATCTGCACCTTTCTGCCTTACACTCGCGGAAATACGCACAAACACAAGCAGCACACACACACTCTCTCTCACACCCCCCCACCCACAATTCAAGTGTCTCGCACGGAAACACGCACACCATAGCTTGTCTCTCATTCATGGACACGTTCGCCCACCCCACCCTCTACTTTTAGTTCCGCACTGCAACACGCACAACAAACAGCCCACAGACTCACTTGGAAAGCAACACGTTCTTTTACGCAATATATTACATGCTGGACTATTGGTATTTTGAAATGCTTACATTTTTTTCGTTAAGTACATGGGGATGTTAATGTTGTCATCTAATTAACTGTATTCCGGAAACGCTTTTCGAGGAATGCATTTTTGTGTTGGGTACTATAAACTCCTTCTCGCTGGCTGTGTGCTACACATCACAGAACATGTACACTAGATCTCAACACCTAATCGTCATACACTTTCTTTCCTAAATCGCTGCTCAATCATTTTGGACAGGCAGCTCACACCACTTCGCCACATTTTACTAACTATTTATCTTGTACATTTACGGCTAAAATTACCGGACTTTTTAAGGCCATTTGTACCATGCATGCCCAGCTCATCTTTCCTACTACGCTCTTCCATCCTTTTTATTAACATAGAGTTCACACCACTTTGCAACATTTCAATAACGCGTTTCACGCATGCCAACACGCACAACATGCACAAACAGGCCACAGACTCAATCTCTTTTCCATTCACGCATACCTTGACAACATTTATACGTGCAGCTTGCAAGCATACCCTCCCTGCCTTAGCTTCTGTCTCATTCATTCATCTGCACCTTTCTGCCTTACACTCGCGGAAATACGCACAAACACAAGCAGCACACACACACTCACTCTCACACCCCCCCCCCACCCACAATACAAGTGTCTCGCACGGAAACACGCACACCATAGCTTGTCTCTCATTCATGGACACGTTCGGCCACCCCACCCTCTACTTTTAGTTCTGCACTGCAACACGCACAACAAACAGCCCACAGACTCTCTTGGAAAGCAACACGTTCTTTTACGCAATAGATTACATGCTGGACTATTGGTATTTTGAAATGCTTACATTTTTTTCGTTAAGTACATGGGGATGTTAATGTTGTCATCGAATTAACTGTATTCCGGAAACGCTTTTGGAGGAAAGGATTTTTAAGGTCTCGTGAGCTTAAATGTACTATAGACTCCTTCTCGCTGGCTGTGTGCTACACATCACAGAACACGTACACTAGATCTCAACACCTAATCGTCATACACTTTCTTTCCTAAATCGATGCTCAATCATTTTGGACAGGCAGCTCACACCACTTCGCCACATCTTACTAACTATTTATCTTGTACATTTACGGCTAATATTTCCGGACTTTTTAAGGCCATTTGTACCATGCATGCCCAGCTCATCTTTCCTACTACGCTCTTACATCCTTTTTATTAACATACAGTTCACACCACTTTGCAACATTTCATTAACGCGTTTCACGCAGGCCAACACGCACAACATGCACAAACAGGCCACAGACTCAATCTCTTTTCCATTCACGCACGTGAACACGCATACCTTGACAACATTTAGACGTGCAGCTTGCAAGCATACCCTCCCTGCCTTAGCTTCTGTCTCATTCATTCATCTGCACCTTTCTGCCTTACACTCGCGGAAATACGCACAAACACAAGCAGCACATACACACTCTCTCTCACACCCCCCCACCCACAATTCAAGTGTCTCGCACGGAAACACGCACACCATAGCTTGTCTCTCATTCATGGACACGTTCGCCCACCCCACCCTCTACTTTTAGTTCCACACTGCAACACGCACAACAAACAGCCCACAGACTCTCTTGGAAAGCAACACGTTCTTTTACGCAATATATTACATGCTGGACTATTGGTATTTTGAAATGCTTACATTTGTTTCTGCAAACTTACACTACAAACATGGCAAACAGGTATTTTAAGCACATATGTATATTACATGGCCAGCCTATATTTTCGACTACGCTCTTCCCTCATTTTTTTAAAACATACACTTCACACCACTTAGCAAGTTGTCAATAATAATTTTGCCTGGGCACAGATTGATTTATAACAGCCGGCTTTCAGACTATAGACTTCCTGCAGTTCAACGTGTTCTTAAGTAGCACACCCTTCGTTCACACAGCTAATACTGACAATTTCATAATAAAACAATAGTTGGCAGATTGACTTTCACATTGATCATCTCTCTCGCATGCAAAATATCACCCACTTCCCCGCTCACTATCCTCCCTCACCATTTTTTTTTGAATGATGCCTGTAGAAAAATGCTTTAAAAAAAAATGCCAACTTACTTTAACAGGCTCTCTCACTTTCATGCTTACAATCTTTCGCTTCATACTTCTCAGGCTTCTTCACTCTCATTTTAGCCAAAATGATTTGGATATTTCTCACTTCATTAATTCTCTCTCTACTTCACGCACTCTACTTATTATGCAGGGCAACAAGCATACACTGTACACATCACACAGTTTCTCAATACAAAGTTGATTGTAAAACCACAAACAGACACACACACGCAATATATTATCATGACCTCTGTCACACTCTGAGACATAAGTATCCAACATTTCGAAACTACTATTGCATTCCCTGTTTTGTTTTAGGATTTAAAGTGTTACTTAATTTAAAGCATATTCTAACAATTAACGTTACTCTCATTTCAGATCAATCTAGTGAGGTTCAATCAACCACAAAGCAAGGTAACTAATATTATTGTTTATAAAAAAAATTAAGAGTTATTTATTTGCCTTACTTAAGTGAATAGACTTTAGAGTAATAAAGTATAGGGAGAAAAATAACATGCATAGATGCTTAAAAGCCAGTTACCATCAAGGTAATACAAGATTTAATAGTAAATCAAATGGCAAGCAATGCTTACCAAATAGTACGTTTGCTATTTTGCACAATGTATCCAAACCAGTTAATACATGGAAGTCCAACGATCTAAATTATATAATGGACCTTGGAGATGCTTTATATCTACAAATGCATTCTATTAACAAAGAAACACTTATGCATCCAGATGATTTGCCTAAATATATAGAGCACAATAATATGTTTTATTCACTTACGCTACGCAACCCTTACTATGGTAATGTCCTTAAATCTTTTGATAAAAACTATCCAGATATTAGCACGGCATTACATTTAGGTGTTTCAAAGTACTGTGGGGTACTACTTTGTATGAGTGTATATGTTATTTCAATTTTTAGACATATGCAAAAATACTATGTTTTTGATTCACATAGCAGGGACAATGAAGGGATGCCTCATTCAAATGGAACATGTATAACGTTAGAAATCAATTGTTTTGAAGGACTTTTGGAATATGTTGTAAATCTTGCAAAAAAAATTGGAAATCCCTCTCAGGGTTGCATACCATTTGAATTAACACCAATAGATATAAAAAGAATTTTGAAAGAAACATTCCAAAGAGCACTTACAGTGCACATGAAAAATAGTCATTTAACTCCAGTTACTAAAATCTTTGTACATTCTACTCAAGTGACTGTCAATTCTATTTTAGAAGGGAGTTCTGTTTCTTCGTACGCTTTAGCTCTTCAAAGTAAGGGGACTAATAGCAATACTAGTAAGAAAAATCTTTTGGCAGAGACAAGTATTTCCATTTTGGGGACAAATAAACAGTCTCAAATAAACTTAGACAACTTTAGCCTTTCAGAACATAGTGTGAAAAAAATGAAAAATACTACTGCTGCACTAGGAACACTTGACAATGAAGGTGTTGTAGGGAAAAAATCAACTGTAAGTTTACCGATTGTACAAAAACGCAAAGCAAATAAAGATGCTTTTGTTTCTTCAGACGCTTTACAGACGCAAAGTAAGGGGACTAATACTATACTAGTAAGGAAAGTCATTTGCCAGGAACAAGTACTTCTAATATGGGGACAAATAAAAACTATCAAATCAACTTAGATAACTTTAGCCCTTCAGAACCTAGTGTGAAAAAAAAGACAAATACAAATGTTGCACTAGGAGCCGTTGGAAATAAAGGCGTTGAAAAAAACAGACCAACTGTAAGGTTAACGCTGGTACAAAAACGCAAAGCAAATAAACAAATCCATTTAATTATTAATAAATTCCATCGTGAAATCTTGCATGGGCCAGAGTATGTTTGTACTATTTGCAACCAGTTGTGGCATAAACAAACAATTAAAAATACTCGCACCGTTTGTGAAACTGAAATTTTTAAAAGGTGTGACATTAGTAGCAAGAAAACAAATTTAATTTGTATGACTTGCTATGCTTACATCAGAAAAGATAAAATACCACCATGTTCCGTTCTAAATGGCATGGCATTTCCAAATGTACCAATTGAATTAGAATTATACGATTTAGAAGAAAGATTAGTTTCTCCTCGGATACCTTTTTTACAAATTCGTAGTTTACCACGTGGATTTCAAAAATCATTATCAGGTGCTGTAGTTAATGTACCTGCAGATGTAATGACAACTGTTACCATTTTACCAAGGCAAATGAATGATGCAATGACCATCCCAGTAAAATTAAAAAGAAAATTTATGTATAAATCGCACACGCATTATGAAAATATTTGACCAAACACCGTTAAAAAGGCAGCTACATGGCTAGCAACCAATAGTGTCATGTTTAATGAATATGGTGTGACAATTAACCCCGAATGGGAGTATATACCTCCAGAAATCTACAATGTAACTGATAATTCTGAGACAAGCTATTCTTCAGATACATCTGACAACATGGAAGCAGGCAATTTAGATACTATGTTAAATAATGAAACAATTACCAGTAATAGGGTCAATGTATTAAGTTTAGCTCCAGCTGAATATAATACACCAAGAGGTTTATATGAGGATAAAGATTTTGAATTTTTGGCTTTTCCTACCATTTATTGTGGGGAACGAAGGCCAAACAATAAAGAAAGACATATACCGGTACATTATAGTACAATTTGTCAATGGGAATTAAGAAGTCATGATAGAAGAGTAGCAAAAAATATGACTAATGTTTTCTTTAAACTTAAAAAATTACATATTAAGCAAATTCAAGGAAAAATTAATATTTCTATACGGAAAAAATATACAGATGGTAAAAATATTACTGCTAAAGACATTAAATATAATATAGAAAATTTGTTCCAGTTTAATGAAGGTTATAAAGTTTTGAAAACTATACGGAGTTCACCTCCATATTGGGAAAGTTGTAAACGAGATCTATTTGCGATGATAAGACAACTTGGAATCCCAACATTTTTTTTAACTTTATCTGCTGCTGAAACAAAATGGCACCATTTAATCAATATATTATTGAGAGTTAAAAACTTAAATGAATGCACAGAAGAGGAATTCAATAACATGTCTTGGGAAACAAAATGTCGATTAATACAAGAAGATCCTATTACATGTGCTAGACAGTTTGACTATCAAGTGAGGCAATTGTTTAATTGTGTTTTGATGAACGGGACAAATCCAATTGGTGAAGTAGTTGACTACTTTTATAGAGTCGAATTCCAACAGAGAGGTTCTCCACATATACATGTATTACTATGGGTAAAAAATGCACCCGTCTATGGTGTGTCACCATTGGAGGATGTCAATGCTTTTATTGAGCAATATATTCAATGTAATAAGTCAGATGACACTATTTTACAGCCTTTAATAAATTTACAAAGGCATGGCCACACTAAAAATTGCCGTAGAAAAGATAAAAGAACATGTAAATATCAATACCCCAAATATCCTATGTCAAATACTCTCATATTAGAGCCATTGACACTTGAAGGGACAGATTGGCAATGGAAAGATAATCTTAAACGTATCCATGAAGCAATGAATACTGCAACTTTTTGCACACTTTCTTTTGATGATTTTTTAGGTGTTATTAAGATGGATAATGAAGAATATATAACTTCTATACAAACTAGTTTAGAAAAGCCTACCATTTTTTTGAAAAGAAAACCAGATGAATGCTTTATTAATAACTACAATAGTACAATTTTGAAAGCTTGGCGAGCAAACATAGACTTGCAGTTTATACTAGATGCTTATGCTTGTGCGGTCTATATTATTTCATATATCAGCAAATCGCAAAGAGGAATTAGCAAACTTATTGCACAAGCTGCTAAAGAAGTGAAAAACAATAGTAATGTCAAAGACCAACTTAAACACATAGCGAACAAATTCCTCAACTGCACAGAAATAAGTGCTCAAGAAGCAGCATATCTCATTCTTCAGATCCCATTACGCAAAAGTTCACGGGCATTTGTTTTTATTAATACTAGCCGTCCAGAAAAAAGAACTTATTTAATGCGCTATATGGAAAGTATTAATTCGTTGCCAGAAAATTCAACTGACATTCAATGTGAAACTATTATTGCGAAGTACTGCAAGAGGCCCAAAAAATTAGAAATGTGTACTTTAGCTGATTATGCTTCAAATTTTAACTCTGCCATCCAAAAAAAGTATACCAGAGAAATAAATGATTCTGAAGATTTACTTGCTGAAAGAAACTTTTTCAGCTCAGATGAGGAAGAAATAGAAATAGAATGTACTGAAGAGGATGTAGGAATGCCGAATATAAATAGCAAGTATTGTTTAACCCCTTCGACGCTCATGACGAGCCCAGCTCGTCATGGAGTTTCCATTGGTTTCAATGGAAATTACATGGAAGATCATCAGGTACCCTTAGCATCCAAGTGGTTAAGGAAGCGGAAACGGAGGAAAATTATACGCTATTGCAGATTTAACAAAGACAAGGAGCCTGAAGAATATTATAGAGAACTATTAATGTTGCACTATCCATGGAGAGAAGAACATAAAATTATCGTAAACAATGACACTTACTACAAAAGATATCTACAAGTTAGAAATGTTGTTGATTCACAAGTTAAAATATATAACCATAATCACGGGGATGTTAGGAACATTACGAATGAAGAGTGTAATGAAAATCTTATATCCCCTCCTCTATCACCTCTATTAATACCAACAGTCAATGTATGTGATGAAGGGAACAATAAAGAAAATCATCATATATATGATGTGTCATTAGATTTAGGAATTAGAACAATAACTGAAGAACAAAGCTTAACTAACTCCATTCTACCTGATGATAAATACCTAAATATAATGCACAACTTAACTAGTCAACAACTAAATTTTGTTTACCATCACTTGTATTTGTTAAAAACTGAAAGTACTCCATGCTATACTTTTTGCACTGGAGGGGCTGGTGTTGGTAAAAGCTTTCTAATAACTGCACTACATCAAACATTACTACGCTACTATAATACAAAGGCAGGTGAAAATCCAGATAATATACATGTCCTACTTACTGCTCCAACAGGCAAAGCAGCACATATTATTCATGGACAAACATTGCATAGTACTTTTAAAATACCTGTCTCACAAAGTTTAAATTATAAACCACTAAGTCATGAAAATAGAACTTCTCTGCAAATGCAAATGATGCATGTTAAAGTTCTTATTATAGATGAAATTTCTATGGTGGGTCTAAATATGTTCAATTTTATACATAACAGACTACAAGAAATAAAATGTTCAAATGAACCATTTGGAGGAATTTCTATTATAGCTATTGGTGACTTTTACCAATTGAAACCTGTTTGTGACAGATACATTTTTCAGGACTCTAATAATTTGTATGGTCCTTTAAGTATGAACTTATGGAAAGAACATTTTAAACTATTTGAATTAACTAAGATTATGCGTCAAAAAGAAGATCTCCAATTTGCAGAACTACTAAACAGATTAAGAGAAGGAAAGCATACTAAAGAAGATATTCTACTAATTAAGCAAAGAGAAATGCAACCTGATGAGAGTCTATTAGAAACAATCCCATATATTATGTCTACTAATGTTGAAGTAAATGAAATTAACAGACTTGTTTTGGATAAACATAGCAAGGAATATCCAGTGCATATTACAGTAGCTAACGATACTGTGAGTTCAGATGTATCAGAAAATGTAAAAAAACTATACTTAACCAATTGCCTAAGGATCCAACGAAAACTATGGGACTTGCACATACATTACACATTGCTTTACAGCTCCGTTATGATTTAACTTGCAATGTGGATGTAAATGATGGTTTAACTAATGGCGCAACTGGTATAGTACAATTTGTTGAAATTATTAACAAGACACCATTTATAGTTTGGGTATCATTTGACAATATTACTGTGGGTCAAAAAGCAAGGCAAGAATATAAGCATTTATATCAAACCCAAATAGAAAAGTCATGGACACCAATACATGCTATAGCTAGACATTTCCAATACACTAAGAAATTTATCACTGTTATACGCAAACAATTTCCTTTACGACAAGCATCAGCACGTACTATACATTGCACACAAGGGGACACTATAGAACCACTTTATATATACTTCAATAAATCCAAAATTCATCATTTACATTATGTTGCCATAAGCAGAGCTAAATGTATACAGAACATATATGTTCGAAATTTTGATGAAACTAAAATTATAATACACCCAAAAGTTCATGAGGAAATGGAAAGATTAAGGACCGAAATGCAACTTGAAATAACTATACCACAATTATAGACATACACCGCACATTTCAATATTATAACACACAATATACGATCACTTCAAAAACATTTCACATCAATGATAGCCAATAGTAACATGATGCAAGCAGACATTATTTGCTTAACTGAAATCAACACGACAAGGAAGTCAACTGGAAATGATTTTAAGGTAGAACAATATAATCATATTATATTTGATAAATTTAATACATACAACACTAACCATGGGATGATACTGTACTACAAGAAAGATCTTTGTATATTACCTATTTATGAAACACACCAAGGGATAGACATTTTACATTTTACATTACAGATTAATTCGACAGATTACCTTATTATTATAGTCTACAAACCACCACAGAAAATTATTACTGATCTTTTGGAATTTATTACCATTATCACTAATTTTTACCCAGAACACAAATTCATCATTATGGGAGATTTCAATGTGGATGTCTCTCAAAGCAATTCACAAACTCACAAACAAATTGGGTTCTTTGAGACAAAATTGCAATGTATACAACTTATAGACACTTACACAACAGACTACCAATCTATCTTAGATCATATATATACCAATTACATACTTCGAAATTATGGTACTTTAGAATGCTATTACAGTGATCATAAAGCACCATGGATTTCTATTTAACACTGTTTATAACATATATTTCTATTTCAGATGATGACTATTGAAGAAATCAATAACATTACCTCCAATGACAACAAACCTTATGAAAAACCCATCAGAGTTAATGTGATCAAGTGCTCAAGTAAAACTAATTACAAGAACGCCAAACAAGAAAATAAAGTTCTATTTCATTTGGCTCTAGCAGATAAAACTGGTACAATTAAAGCAACGTGTTACCAAGAAAGTTTATATCAGCAGACACAATACAACTGTGGGCTACTAATACGCAATTTTATCATTAAAAACAAAACAATTCTGATAACAAAGCAAATCAAAGTTACAAAATTTCAGGCAATGTCTCTAACTCAATCCCTAATTCAAGAAGCTGAAAACATTTTGCAGCCTCCTGCACCATCCGCTTCGCCAATTAAAGAAATAAAGCGTGCATCTGTGAGAACTCTTATGAGAGTGTGTGGGACCATTTCAGAAGTAAGTAGAGGTCTTTTGTGCTGTGTGTCTCGCTGCTTCTGTTGTCAGTTAGTGTGTGTGGTATTGTCAGTGCCATTGCCAATATTTATGTTTGCTTTGTCAGTGTGCTTGTGTGTGTGTGTGTGTGTACACTATTTAGTGCTTAGATCTTATTTATTTTTGAGTGGGTGCTGTTCTGTGTATAGTCTCTGTAACACATTAGATATGCTGTTATGTTTCAGAGGCTTTCTATCAATTATAAATGATCTGTACAGCAGCCAAATATTAAAATTTAACAATGCGTGGAAATAGGTGTGCTAAATATACTCAGCTATTATAAATGTTAATTTGTTAGGTTATTAAAGATGAGCGCTGTACTCAGACATCAAAGTTCTTATTTTTTTAACATGGTTGGGAACAACGCCGTTAATTTGAAAATAGCAATAGACCTTAATCACTATGTCTTCAATGCTTGAACAATTATTAAGTCTGACTTCTGTGCTTTTGAATTTTAAAAAATAATATTTTTTTTTAGGAAGAGGAAAGTAAACAGGTGCTCATCAATGGACAAAATACAGACATTAAAAGTATTACCTTAAAAGACTCCACTGATGACATCAAAGTCACATTATGGAGAGAAGCTACTCTATTCTCAATAAACATTGGAGAATATGTGATGTTGACTCATGTCACAGTACATGAATTTAATGGACAGAAAATATTGAACACGACAAGGCACAGCAAATTGAAAGTAAGGAACACACGCTCTCTCACGCACCCCTTACTCTATCACTTCCACACACACACACTCTCTCTTTCAAGTATACACTGTTTAACTATTCAAGACACTAACTCTCTCCCACACATTATCTCTCTACAACAGCCTCTCTCTACAACAGCCTCTCTCTACAACAGCCTCTCTCTACAACACGCTCTCTCTACAACACTCTCTCTCTACAACACTCTCTCTCTACAACACTCTCTCTCTACAACAGCCTCTCTCTACAACAGCCTCTCTCTACAACACGCTCTCTCTACAACACGCTCTCTCTACAACACGCTCTCTCTACAACACGCTCTCTCTACAACACGCTCCCTCTACAACACTCTCTCTCTACAACACTCTCTACAACAGCCTCTCTCTACAACATCCTCTCTCTACAACAGCCTCTCTCTACAACAGACTCTCTCTACAACAGCCTCTCTCTACAACAGCCTCTCTCTACAACAGCCTCTCTCTACAACAGCCTCTCTCTACAACATCCTCTCTCTACAACAGCCTCTCTCTACAACAGCCTCTCTCTACAACACCCTCTCTCTACAACACCCTCTCTCTATAACACGCTCTCTGTACAACACTCTCTCTGTACAACACTTTCTCTCTACAACATTCTCTCTCTACAACATTCTCTCTCTACAACACTCTCTCTCTACAACACTTTCTCTCTACAACACTCTCTCTCTACAACACTCTCTCTAACACACACTGTAACATTTCGGTTGAAAAAAATTTAACTATGTATTTCTTTACTACAACAGGTAACAACGCCACCACAAGAAACTATTGATGTTGAAATATATGGAGTGGAAAGCACAAACGGAGATTGGAGCACTATAACAACTAAAATAACCAACACCGATATTTACCAATCAATGGACGTAGAAAATAAAACACTTATACAGTGGTTTATGTTGGACGAAGAGGTGGATGACATTGGTGAAGCCCTAATTCACTATTTGCCGCAAATATGTGAAGTTATATTTTGTAATGGCAAAATTACTAAAATTGTGAAAGAAAAGTCTGAAGAAGATTTAATTTTAAACTGAACAATAAGAAAAAAAAAATTTGTACAAAGTTCAATAAATAAATATTGTTTTGTGTTTTAAAAAAAATAAATATACTAATTTGAACATAGCCACTTGCATGGTCATTTTCGTTGGGGGTCTGTATATTGTTTAATTTTTTTTATTAAATGTACCACTACAAGATACATTACAATAGCAGTTGCAGCTACGCTTTCACGAGGCACACACAGCAACAGCCATCATTGCACGCTTTCACTAGGCATACACAGACACAAAAAGCCATTAGTGCACGCTTTCAACAGGCATACACACACACCAAAAGCCATTAGTGCACGCTTTCAACAGGCATACACACCACCGGCCGTAAGTGCACGCTTTCACCACATATTTTAACATAGCACACACACAATTACAGGTATTATAGAATTGTTTTTTTATGCTGAGTACTGCAGTAGTGTGCATAAATGAGACTTTTGTTGTTGTGCTAAATACGGCTGTGGTGGTGCAAAGTGATGGTGTGTAGTTGCTCAATTGTACTGTGGGGGTGCTGAGTGATAATGTTGTGTCGCTGAGTGTTGCATTGGTGGGGAACAGTGATTCAGTTGTTGTGAGAAGTGCTACTGTTGGGGTGCTGAGTTATGCTGTGGTGGTAATCAGTTAACACCAACACAGCACCACTCATCACCAGCACAGCACCACTCATCACCACAACAGCATTACTCAGCACCACACGAACATCACTCGGCAACACAACAGCATCACTCCACACCACCACAACAGCATCATTCAGCAACAACACAATATCACTCTACAACGACACAGCAGCACTATCACCACACCAGCACCACTCAGCACTACAACAGCATTACTCAGCAGACAAATGTCAGACAAACAGAACATGTACGCTTTCACCAGGCACACACACCAACAGCCATTATTGCACGCTTTCACTAGGCATACACACACACCAACAGCCATTACTGCACGCTTTGAACAGGCATACACACCACCGGCCGTAAGTGCACGCTTTCACCACATATTATAACATAACACACACACAATTACAGGTATAAAAGCATGCTTTTTGGCTGCTGAGTACTGCAGTAGTGTGCATAAATGAAACTGTTGTTGTGCTACATACAGCTGTGGTGGTGCAGAGTGATGCTGTGTAGTTGCTCACTGGTACTGTGGGGGTGCTGAGTGATAATGTTGTGTCGCTGCGTGTTGCATTGGTGGGGCTCAGTGATGCAGTTGTTGTGAGAAGTGCTACTATTGAGCTGCTGAGTTATGCTGTGGTGGTAATCAGTGAACACCAACATAGCAACACTCATCACCAGCACTGCACCACTCATCACTACAACAGCATTACTCAGCACCACACGAACATCATTCGGCAACACAACAGCATCACTCCACACCACCACAACAGCATCATTCAGCAACAACACAATATTACTCTACAACGACACAGCAGCACTATCACCACACCAGCACCACTCAGCACCACAACAGCATTACTCAGCAGACAAATGTCACACAAACAGAACATGTACGCTTTCACCAGGCACACACACCAACAGCCATCATTGCACGCTTTCACTAGGCATACACACACACCAACAGCCATTACTGCATGCTTTCAACAGGCATACACACCACCGGCCGTAAGTGCACTCTTTCACCACATATTTTAACATAACACACACACAATTACAGGTATATAAGCATGCTTTTTGGCTGATGAGTACTGCAGTAGTGTGCATAAATGAAACTGTTGTTGTGCTACATACGGCTGTGGTGGTGCACAGTGATGCTGTGTAGTTGCTCAATGGTACTGTGGGGGTGCTGAGTGATAATGTTGTGTCGCTGCGTGTTGCATTGGTGGGGCTCAGTGATGCAGTTGTTGTGAGAAGTGCTACTATTGTGCTGCTGAGTTATGCTGTGGTGGTAATCAGTGAACACCTACACAGCAACACTCATCACCAGCACTGCACCACTCATCACTACAACAGCATTACTCAGCACCACACGAACATCACTCGGCAACACAACAGCATCACTCCACACCACCACAACAGCATCATTCAGCAACAACACAATATTACTCTACAACGACACAGCAGCACTATCACCACACCAGCACCACTCAGCACCACAACAGCATTACTCAGCAGACAAATGTCACACAAACAGAACATGTACGCTTTCACCAGGCACACACACCAACAGCCATCATTGCACGCTTTCACTAGGCATACACACACACCAACAGCCATTACTGCACGCTTTCAACAGGCATACACACCACCGGCCGTAAGTGCACTCTTTCACCACATATTTTAACATAACACACACACAATTACAGGTATAAAAGCATGCTTTTTGGCTGATGAGTACTGCAGTAGTGTGCATAAATGAAACTGTTGTTGTGCTACATACGGCTGTGGTGGTGCAGAGTGATGCTGTGTAGTTGCTCAATGGTACTGTGGGGGTGCTGAGTGATAATGTTGTGTCGCTGCGTGTTGCATTGGTGGGGCTCAGTGATGCAGTTGTTGTGAGAAGTGCTACTATTGTGCTGCTGAGTTATGCTGTGGTGGTAATCAGTGAACACCAACACAGAACCACTCCTCACCAGCACTGCACCACTCATCACCACAACAGCATTACTCAGCACCACACGAACATCACTCGGCAACACAACAGCATCACTCCACACCACCACAACAGTATCATTCAGCAACAACACAATATCACTCTACAACGACACAGCAGGACTATCACCACTCCAGCACCACTCAGCACCACAACAGCATTACTCAGCAGACAAACGTCACACAAACAGAACATGTACGCTTTCACCAGGCACACACACCAACAGCCATCATTGCACGCTTTCATTAGGCATACACACACAACAACAGCCATTACTGCACTCTTTCAACAGGCATACACACCACCGGCCGTAAGTGCACGCTTTCACATTACTCGGCAACACACCAGCATCACTCCACACCACCACACAATATCACTCTACAACGACACAGCAACACTCATCACCGCCACAGCACCAGTCATCACCACAACAGCATTACTCAGCAGACAAACGTCACACAAACAGAACATGTACGCTTTCACCAGGCACACACAACAACAGCTATCAATGCACGCTTTCACAAGGCATACTCCCAATCCGCCGATACTACACTACATGACCCGCATCCCAGGACGACACAAGCAAACATGAGTCAATGCATGGCGACACGGACACAAGCAAAGTGTGAGCCAAGTCCATAATTACATTATCACACAAAGGGACTGTATACAATTTACATTAAAAAATCACAAAAGAACTCTTTCATTAGATTTCAACAATTTGCATTGAAAGGTCGATCGTAGCAGCTCAGTCAGTGAAGTCTACTAATCAGACAAACGTCACAAAAAAAGAACAGAGGCAGTGCATACATACTAAGCCAATGGATACCACGACACAAGCCAGATACGGGCCAACAACGATCCAAAGAAGAGCCAGGTGCGAAATAAACAATTTACTGGGTGCGACCTCAGGCGAAACAACACTACAGGACCCGCATACCAGAACGACACGCGCAAACATGAGTCAATGCATGCCGAAGAGACGACCTAAATACGAGCCAGTGATCGCATGAAAAAGGGCACTAAGAAGAAACGAGCCGGACACAAGCACAAGTGCGAAAGAAATAATTGCAAATTTCTTATTTACATTCAATGCACACAAAAGAAAATGTATATATTTTTAAGTGAAAATCCACAAAGGCACTCTTTAAATAAATAAAAAAATGGCAATTACCTGTCGATCGGAGCAGCTCAGTCAGTGAAGTGTAGAGATCAGAGAAACAACACACAAAGAGAACATAGACAGTGCATACATAATAAGGTTTACAATAAAAATAAAACATCACAACAAACACGGCAATGCATAGCGGCGACACAAGCCAGATACGGGCCAACAACGATCCAAAGAAGAGCCAGGTGCGAAATAAACAATTTACTGGGTGCGACCTCAGGCGAAACAACACTACAGGACCCGCATACCAGAACGACACGCGGAAACATGAGTCAATGCATGCCAAAGAGACGACCTAAATACGAGCCAGTGATCGCATGAAAAAGGGCACTAAGAAGAAACGAGCCGGACACAAGCACAAGTGCGAAAGAAATAATTGCAAATTTCTTATTTACATTCATGCACACAAAAGAAAATGTATATATTTTTAAGTGAAAATCCACAAAGGCACTCTTTAAATAAAAAAAAATGGCAATTACCTGTCGATCGGAGCAGCTCAGTCAGTGAAGAGATCAGAGAAACAACACACAAAGAGAACATAGACAGTGCATACATAATAAGGTTTACAATAAAAATAAAACATCACAACAAACACGGCAATGCATAGCGGCGACACAAGCCAGATACGGGCCAACAACGATCCAAAGAAGAGCCAGGTGCGAAATAAACAATTTACTGGGTGCGACCTCAGGCGAAACAACACTACAGGACCCGCATACCAGAACGACACGCGCAAACATGAGTCAATGCATGCCGAAGAGACGACCTAAATACGAGCCAGTGATCGCATGAAAAAGGGCACTAAGAAGAAACGAGCCGGACACAAGCACAAGTGCGAAAGAAATAATTGCAAATTTCTTATTTACATTCAATGCACACAAAAGAAAATGTATATATTTTTAAGTGAAAATCCACAAAGGCACTCTTTAAATAAAAAAAAAATGGCAATTACCTGTCGATCGGAGCAGCTCAGTCAGTGAAGTGTAGAGATCAGAGAAACAACACACAAAGAGAACATAGACAGTGCATACATAATAAGGTTTACAATAAAAATAAAACATCACAACAAACACGGCAATGCATAGCGGCGACACAAGCCAGATACGGGCCAACAACGATCCAAAGAAGAGCCAGGTGCGAAATAAACAATTTACTGGGTGCGACCTCAGGCGAAACAACACTACAGGACCCGCATACCAGAACGACACGCGGAAACATGAGTCAATGCATGCCAAAGAGACGACCTAAATACGAGCCAGTGATCGCATGAAAAAGGGCACTAAGAAGAAACGAGCCGGACACAAGCACAAGTGCGAAAGAAATAATTGCAAATTTCTTATTTACATTCATGCACACAAAAGAAAATGTATATATTTTTAAGTGAAAATCCACAAAGGCACTCTTTAAATAAAAAAAAAATGGCAATTACCTGTCGATCGGAGCAGCTCAGTCAGTGAAGAGATCAGAGAAACAACACACAAAGAGAACATAGACAGTGCATACATAATAAGGTTTACAATAAAAATAAAACATCACAACAAACACGGCAATGCATAGCGGCGACACAAGCCAGATACGGGCCAACAACGATCCAAAGAAGAGCCAGGTGCGAAATAAACAATTTACTGGGTGCGACCTCAGGCGAAACAACACTACAGGACCCGCATACCAGAACGACACGCGCAAACATGAGTCAATGCATGCCGAAGAGACGACCTAAATACGAGCCAGTGATCGCATGAAAAAGGGCACTAAGAAGAAACGAGCCGGACACAAGCACAAGTGCGAAAGAAATAATTGCAAATTTCTTATTTACATTCAATGCACACAAAAGAAAATGTATATATTTTTAAGTGAAAATCCACAAAGGCACTCTTTAAATAAAAAAAAAATGGCAATTACCTGTCGATCGGAGCAGCTCAGTCAGTGAAGTGTAGAGATCAGAGAAACAACACACAAAGAGAACATAGACAGTGCATACATAATAAGGTTTACAATAAAAATAAAACATCACAACAAACACGGCAATGCATAGCGGCGACACAAGCCAGATACGGGCCAACAACGATCCAAAGAAGAGCCAGGTGCGAAATAAACAATTTACTGGGTGCGACCTCAGGCGAAACAACACTACAGGACCCGCATACCAGAACGACACGCGGAAACATGAGTCAATGCATGCCAAAGAGACGACCTAAATACGAGCCAGTGATCGCATGAAAAAGGGCACTAAGAAGAAACGAGCCGGACACAAGCACAAGTGCGAAAGAAATAATTGCAAATTTCTTATTTACATTCATGCACACAAAAGAAAATGTATATATTTTTAAGTGAAAATCCACAAAGGCACTCTTTAAATAAAAAAAAAATGGCAATTACCTGTCGATCGGAGCAGCTCAGTCAGTGAAGAGATCAGAGAAACAACACACAAAGAGAACATAGACAGTGCATACATAATAAGGTTTACAATAAAAATAAAACATCACAACAAACACGGCAATGCATAGCGGCGACACAAGCCAGATACGGGCCAACAACGATCCAAAGAAGAGCCAGGTGCGAAATAAACAATTTACTGGGTGCGACCTCAGGCGAAACAACACTACAGGACCCGCATACCAGAACGACACGCGCAAACATGAGTCAATGCATGCCGAAGAGACGACCTAAATACGAGCCAGTGATCGCATGAAAAAGGGCACTAAGAAGAAACGAGCCGGACACAAGCACAAGTGCGAAAGAAATAATTGCAAATTTCTTATTTACATTCAATGCACACAAAAGAAAATGTATATATTTTTAAGTGAAAATCCACAAAGGCACTCTTTAAATAAAAAAAAAAATGGCAATTACCTGTCGATCGGAGCAGCTCAGTCAGTGAAGTGTAGAGATCAGAGAAACAACACACAAAGAGAACATAGACAGTGCATACATAATAAGGTTTACAATAAAAATAAAACATCACAACAAACACGGCAATGCATAGCGGCGACACAAGCCAGATACGGGCCAACAACGATCCAAAGAAGAGCCAGGTGCGAAATAAACAATTTACTGGGTGCGACCTCAGGCGAAACAACACTACAGGACCCGCATACCAGAACGACACGCGGAAACATGAGTCAATGCATGCCAAAGAGACGACCTAAATACGAGCCAGTGATCGCATGAAAAAGGGCACTAAGAAGAAACGAGCCGGACACAAGCACAATTGCGAAAGAAATAATTGCAAATTTCTTATTTACATTCATGCACACAAAAGAAAATGTATATATTTTTAAGTGAAAATCCACAAAGGCACTCTTTAAATAAAAAAAAAATGGCAATTACCTGTCGATCGGAGCAGCTCAGTCAGTGAAGAGATCAGAGAAACAACACACAAAGAGAACATAGACAGTGCATACATAATAAGGTTTACAATAAAAATAAAACATCACAACAAACACGGCAATGCATAGCGGCGACACAAGCCAGATACGGGCCAACAACGATCCAAAGAAGAGCCAGGTGCGAAATAAACAATTTACTGGGTGCGACCTCAGGCGAAACAACACTACAGGACCCGCATACCAGAACAACACGCGCAAACATGAGTCAATGCATGCCGAAGAGACGACCTAAATACGAGCCAGTGATCGCATGAAAAAGGGCACTAAGAAGAAACGAGCCGGACACAAGCACAAATGCGAAAGAAATAATTGCAAATTTCTTATTTACATTCAATGCACACAAAAGAAAATTTATATATTTTTAAGTGAAAATCCACAAAGGCACTCTTTAAATAAAAAAATAATGCCAATTACCTGTCGATCGGAGCAGCTCAGTCAGTGAAGTGTAGAGATCAGAGAAACAACACACAAAGAGAACATAGACAGTGCATACATAATAAGGTTTACAATAAAAATAAAACATCACAACAAACACGGCAATGCATAGCGGCGACACAAGCCAGATACGGGCCAACAACGATCCAAAGAAGAGCCAGGTGCGAAATAAACAATTTACTGGGTGCGACCTCAGGCGAAACAACACTACAGGACCCGCATACCAGAATGACACGCGGAAACATGAGTCAATGCATGCCAAAGAGACGACCTAAATACGAGCCAGTGATCGCATGAAAAAGGGCACTAAGAAGAAACGAGCCGGACACAAGCACAAGTGCGAAAGAAATAATTGCAAATTTCTTATTTACATTCAATGCACACAAAAGAAAATTTATATATTTTTAAGTGAAAATCCACAAAGGCACTCTTTAAATAAAAAAATTATGCCAATTACCTGTCGATCGGAGCAGCTCAGTCAGTGAAGTGTAGAGATCAGAGAAACAACACACAAAGAGAACATAGACAGTGCATACATAATAAGGTTTACAATAAAAATAAAACATCACAACAAACACGGCAATGCATAGCGGCGACACAAGCCAGATACGGGCCAACAACGATCCAAAGAAGAGCCAGGTGCGAAATAAACAATTTACTGGGTGCGACCTCAGGCGAAACAACAATACAGGACCCGCATACCAGAACGACACGCGCAAACATGAGTCAATGCATGCCGAAGAGACGACCTAAATACGAGCCAGTGATCGCATGAAAAAGGGCACAAAGAAGAAACGAGCCGGACACAAACCAAGTGTCAACGAAATTATTGCAATGTTCATAATTACATTCAATTCACACAAAAGGAAATGTATACATTTTTAAGTGAACATTCACAGCCACTCTTTAAATAAAATATCAAATAAAGCAATTACCTGTCGATCGGAGCAGCTCACTCAGTGAAGTGTAGAGATCAGACAAACAACACACAAAGAGAACATAAACGTTAAAAAGTATTTAAACAGAAAAATAGCTGTATGTTGCCGAAAATAGCACATTGAAGTGACGAAAGATCACAATCAGTACCCAAAGATAAAAAAAGAGACACAGAAGTACTTCGGAAACACAAACATTTTTTACCTAGTTACCAAAAATATTTTTCGTGCTTACCGTTCACATTTCACAGAAACAATCGGTAAGTCACTTTGACGGAGTCAAACAGGAACGGTACAGTCAAAACCTGTAAATAAAAAATTATTATATAAAATTAACGTATTCAAAAACAAGCAAAAAACAGTATATCAACAGCCATCATTTGGCCTTACATCAAGAATTACACAAAACATATAGATAGCTGACATTTACACTAAACACGTGCCACACCCGTGAAGTATTAAAATAAAGTACTCCCGGTATTGTATTAAAAATCGCACTTTCGGAAAAAAAATAAAGATGAAAGATCACGCTAATATTATATAACTTGCAATTACTGCTAAAAGTCAACACTAAGTATACAAATGTCACAATATATTTCAAAAGAACTACACTAAATCATTAAATACATTACATCACACAAAAATTGTTATTACCTGCATAAGTTCGCCAAAGATATACGTCACTGAGGTTTACGTAAAAAACGTCACCCGACCGTTACGTATTACATTCAAATATTACCCCAAAAGAATTAAGATTAGCACTTTCGTCAGAAATTCACAAAAGATATACGTAACTAACGTTTACGTCAAAAACGTGCCACAACGGTCACGTATTACATTTAAATACTCATCGTTAAAAAAATACAATTTGCATTTTCGTCTAATGAAACAATTAATAAATGCATAAATAATTAATATTATTATATAAACGTACAGTTAGAAAAGAAAACACTAAGTAATACACAATACATTCAACATCAATATAAAAATGCATTTAAACATATTTTTAACGGTATGTTGCAGGAACACGCACATACGAGAAGGAAAATAATCCCCATACATATGTACATTACATAATAAACGGAATAAACATAACGATATACTGCATAAGTAAATAAGGAAAACATAGCAATTCTAGAAAACATGGTATTTCGAGAGATATTCTAAAAGTACATACAACTAAGATAACAACGGTCGAAAAATTCGGATAGACAACACATACAAAAAAATACATTGCTATATATTACTATGAAATACATTGCAATTCATAGCACATCTATCCTTTAGAAATGTAAATTAATATATACTAAGTAGATAGGGTAACCAATAAACAAGGCACAATAGCAAATATTAAATAATACATCCAAATAATTAATACATCAAATAACAATAGAAACACAATAAATAATACATTCAGATTCATGTAGTAAGTACATATTTTGCATCTTACCGGTCATACTACGCAGGAACAAGAACGGAAGAAGAACACGCCTTTCCCGCTCTAACATTCGCACCAATCTAGAAAGTTCCCCGTTGACGCACGTCAAACGCAAGGCTACGTCACTAAAAGTAGCGATGTGATTGGCTAGAAATTACATCACACTAAACATTACATAAAAACAAATAGAAAACTAGAACGCTAAATTCTATTACGTAACGGACGTAAAGGGAATACATAGCGTCCGCCATTTTGAAATACGAAAAATTTGAAAATAATTACAGTTTAAAAACATTAACAACACATATCTCATAAAAAATAATATTTACCACAGGATAAACACTCACACTCACACAACATCAAATATGTTACATCACAAAATAATATTTTACTCACAAAGTACATGAAAAGTACACTATCAAAAAATAACTAAAATATAGATTTATACGTTCATTAATATCACATTTCATAAATACTCCGCACAATTTTAAATTTTAGCTAAACAAACAACACAAGGACATATCAGGATAAATGGGAATAAAGTAAACTAACAACTAAAACCGAACTGCAAACTCAAAGGAACATCCACATGTGCACTTTCAAAATATGTTGCCTAACACTATTCGCATATTTCATTTCACACGAAAATAAGAATAAAAAACATTCAATAAACAGTTCGACATGTTCATATAAACACTGCATCCAATAATATATTTACATTTTATCATTATACCATTACCATAATCCAATATTTACATACGCGCAATAAATACATGTCACAATATGTAAATAACTGTAAAATATTATATAATAAGTAGATATGGTAACCAATAAACAAGGCAGAATAGCAAAAAGTCGATAATACATCTAAAAAATTGATAGATTTAATAACAATAGAAACACAATAAATTATACATTCATATTCATGTAGTAACTAAATTTTTTTTCAGCTTACCAGTCAAACGACGCAGGAACAAGAACGGAAGAAGAACACGCCTTTCCCGGAATAACATTCACACCAATCTGGAAAGTTCCACGTTGACGCACGTCAAACGCAACGCTACGTCATCCAAAGTAGCGATGCAATTGGCTAGAAATTACGTCACAATAAACATTACATCAAAACAAATTAAAAAAACTAGAACGCTAAATTCAATTACGTAACTGACGTAAAGGGGATACATAGCGTACGCCAGTTTTTAATACGATCTACAAATAAAAGATACAGTTGAATAAAAAAAAACAACACACATATCATAATAACAAATAATAAACACAGGATAAACACTCACAGTCACACAACATCAAATGTACTACATCACAAAATTATCTTTTACTCACAAAGTACCTAACAACTACAGTAGCAAAAATTTACAAAAATAAAGATGAATATGTTCATTAATATCACCTTTAAGTAACAGTCGGAAAAAATTGATATTCTTACCTAAACAAACAACACAAGAAAATAGCAGGATAAATGGGAAAAAGAAAACATACAACTACAAGAAAAATGCAAACTCAAAGGAACATCCACATGTGCACTTTCAAAATATGTTGGCTAACACTATTCGCATATTTCAATTCACACGAAAATAACATTAAAAAACATTCAATAAACATTTCCAGATGTTCGTATAAACACTGGGCATCCAATAAAATATTTAGTTTTTCTCATTATCCCATCACCATAATAAAATATTTACATACTCGCAATAAATACATGTCACAATATGCAGTACATACAATGCAAGAACATAAATTTATGTTATACACAAAATAAAAAAATATTACAACATTTCACATCCTAAAAATACATAGACTCAAACTACATACCCATTCGCCAAGTTAATAAAAATTAGGTACGTAATAATTTGAATAAAAACAATATATTAATAAAATATCAGTTGTCAGAAACATATACATAATATATCAAGTTTACAAACAATTAATTTCTTTTACATTAAGTGAATACGCTATTACAAATTGAGTCGCGAACACAACATTAAAGAAATTATAGAAAAACATGAATATACATTAATTAATTTAGACACACTATCAATAGTACATTCAATAAACTTTTGACTTAAACATTCAAATAAACTCTTACCTGTCAAACAACGCAAAAACAGCACAGCAACAAGAACACGCCTTCCGCACACCACCATTCTCGATCTTCTGGGAAATTCTCCGGTGACGCACGCCAATCGCAACACTACGTCAAAAACGTAGCACTACGATTGGCTGAAAAAAATGTCAATCAAATATAGAACACGGAAGTCGAAAGAAAAAAAAAAACTAGACTGCTGACCTACTAAACGTAAGTAGCGTCAAGGGTACGCATTGCGTCCGCCATTAAAAAATTAAAATAATTTAAATGAATGTATTACGGAACACAACACTACACTAACACACACGCCACACACAAAATAAATTAACAAAAACATACATAAAAAAATTAAAAACATAAAAATTACATTTATTGCATACTATCAACGAAAAATTACACAACATCAATTCGGATACAAATACACATCACACACTACAAATAGCAACACTACTATACACTTATACGTCACCACAAAAGCATCAATGACAAACACCACAACACAACTCAACACCACCACAAGACAACTCAACAACACTGCAGCATCACTATACATCAGAAACGCTACACCACAACATAACTCTACAACACCACAGCATCAAACAGCACAACACATGCTGCACTAAGAGGAAAAACAACATCATTCATCACAACACATGCAACACTCATCGCAAAACACATAAAATACTCACCGCAACGCCGCAAAAATACGCACAACACTTGCATCGCTACACGCAACACTTGCAACACTCTACAAAAATAATGCATAAGTCAGCAAACATAAGTACATCACTCTATCTACAATACCTGCATCATTCAGCGCAACAACTGCATCACTCACACCATACTCTGCATCAGTCAACACAACAACATTCAGTCGCACAACGCCTGTAGTACTCAGCGCAACACATGCATCACTCTGCCTAACAACAGCATCAATCTGCACCACCACAACACCACTCAGCACAACACCAATATCAATATGCATCACAACAGCACCACTCAGCATTAACACATCACCACACAACACCACCACAGCACAACTCACCACCAATACATCAACAACAAAATCAATGCCAGCATCACTTAGCACCACAAAAAAAAACACTCACCACAACACAAACAAAACTATATTAAATATCACAGGAACAACGCAACATCAACGCTTCATCAATGTGCACTTCCCCATCATCACTCAAAAACACCAACATTTTAATTAGCAGCTACACATATACACTCATCACCACCACAACACCACTCAGCACCACCACAACTTCAAACACCAAAAACACAAATAAACACCAACACCACAACACTCAGCACAAAAACATTATGCCATCCTATTTGTATTTTGCATTTTCCATCATTGCATCCCACTAGGTGATACACATCATAAATAACAATCATTTGCAATGCTATAGGTCTCCCATTTACTTAAGTTGAACATAATGGCATTGTAAATGACAATAACTTTCAATAATTTTTTCATTTACAATAAAATGAAAAGGCATTGTCATTTACTATGCCAACAGCTTAAAGTTGCCTAAATGCAAGACTTATTGCATTGCAAATAGCAAATAGGGCTCGCTTTTGGGACCATCTAAGTGTTTAGCCATGCGACATTTTATGTTGTTGCAACAAGGAAATTATGCTGCATAACTACTTATAAGGTCCCAAAAGCGAGACCTATTGGCTATGCCAATGCTTGTTGAAATTATTTTGGCCACCATAAGTGTGGAAGGGTATGCTCAGACATGAGTCCCTTGCTCACTGCACCATCAGGATTCAAGCAAGCCGGGCCGAAGACGGCTGTAATGCCAGAAACCGGTCCCCGGAAGCTTGTTTCCTTTCCAGTGAAGAATTGGCTTGGTAGTTTGGTCTGCCCTGTTCCCATGATGCACTGGGCCAGGGACAGACTAATTTGCATATAGCCAGGTTCTGAACTGGGATGGTGCAGTGAGCTAAAAAACGGTGATGGATCAAGCCCTGATCTGTTGACTGGGTAGGAGTGTTCTGATTAACTCAGATACTCTGTCCATCACCACCCCCTTTTTGAAATTATTTTGGCCACCATAAGTGTGGAAGGGTATGCTCAGACATGAGTCCCTTGCTCACTGCACCATCAGGATTCAAGCAAGCCGGGCCGAAGACGGCTGTATTGCCAGAAACCGGTCCCCGGAAGCTTGTTTCCTTTCCAGTGAAGAATTGGCTTGGTAGTTTGGTCTGCCCTGTTCCCATGATGCACTGGGCCAGGGACAGACTAATTTGCATATAGCCAGGTTCTGAACTGGGATGGTGCAGTGAGCTAAAAAACGGTGATGGATCAAGCCCTGATCTGTTGACTGGGTAGGAGTGTTCTGATTAACTCAGATACTCTGTCCATCACCACCCCCTTTTTGAAATTATTTTGGCCACCATAAGTGTGGAAGGGTATGCTCAGACATGAGTCCCTTGCTCACTGCACCATCAGGATTCAAGCAAGCCGAGCCGAAGACGGCTGTTATGCCAGAAACCGGTCCCCGGAAGCTTGTTTCCTTTCCAGTGAAGAATTGGCTTGGTAGTTTGGTCTGCCCTGTTCCCATGATGCACTGGGCCAGGGACAGACTAATTTGCATATAGCCAGGTTCTGAACTGGGATGGTGCAGTGAGCTAAAAAACGGTGATGGATCAAGCCCTGATCTGTTGACTGGGTAGGAGTGTTCTGATTAACTCAGATACTCTGTCCATCACCACCCCCTTTTTGAAATTATTTTGGCCACCATAAGTGTGGAAGGGTATGCTCAGACATGAGTCCCTTGCTCACTGCACCATCAGGATTCAAGCAAGCCGGGCCGAAGACGGCTGTATTGCCAGAAACCGGTCCCCGGAAGCTTGTTTCCTTTCCAGTGAAGAATTGGCTTGGTAGTTTGGTCTGCCCTGTTCCCATGATGCACTGGGCCAGGGACAGACTAATTTGCATATAGCCAGGTTCTGAACTGGGATGGTGCAGTGAGCTAAAAAACGGTGATGGATCAAGCCCTGATCTGTTGACTGGGTAGGAGTGTTCTGATTAACTCAGATACTCTGTCCATCACCACCCCCTTTTTGAAATTATTTTGGCCACCATAAGTGTGGAAGGGTATGCTCAGACATGAGTCCCTTGCTCACTGCACCATCAGGATTCAAGCAAGCCGAGCCGAAGACGGCTGTTATGCCAGAAACCGGTCCCCGGAAGCTTGTTTCCTTTCCAGTGAAGAATTAGCTTGGTAGTTTGGTCTGCCCTGTGTGGAAAAGTAAATTTTGCCATGTTCTGTGTCCCTACGTGTCATCCATCATATGTTATGTGTGCATGATTAAATATGCATATGTACTCCCCATGTCTGATTAATGACGCAATTACAGTTGTGTCCACCTCTAGTATGCCAGTTTCCAGTCCTCGTGAATACTACGAATATCAGGCCTATGTAAAGCTACGTTGCCACGTTTCTCAGTGTGCACGTTATTCCATTATAAAGTCCCCGTTTCTAGGCCTCAAAAGGGCCCGGACACCAGATTCAGCTCCTGTCTCCTGAAGCCTCGCTGAGGAGGGATACAGCCCCCACCTGTATCCTCGACCCTTCACTTACTTCCTGCCTCGCAGTGCCCGGTGCAGCCTGGCTCAGTCTCTGAGTCTGCCAAGAGTATGTTATGATTCCAGTTATCAGTTCAGTCCTCCTTCCCTGCATTCCTAAAGCTACTGAATCGCATCAATAGTTTCCGTCATTGTCTAGCCTTCACGTCTCCACGTTAGAGAAATACTGCATTTAATGGTCATTTAATATTCTTCATCACGCACTACATGTAGAATAATGCATGGTCCAGTCTTAGAATCAAGTTAGCCTTTCCCCTCCTAACTTCTAGTTTATATCAACATGTTCTCTAAACATCAGATACTAGATACTGTTTAGGTACATGTCGCCCTGACTCTCCAGACTTCAGTCTCTGCTCCTAGCACAGAGTTCATAGCCCCCAGCTTCTCCTAGTGATACGTCATTGCCAGTTTGCGCGCACCACCAGGTTAGAGGTCCCGGCTCCTTAGGTAGCCCCCTCCATGGTTTCCGCCCCATTCATGACATATCCTGTTACGTTTGCACCACATGTCTATGTATACGCCCAGTTACACCTCTTTTCCCCCTTATCTTTCGCGACTGCTACGCGTCACACCTTCTGCTCCACCCACTGCTACGCCTACTGCAATGTAATGCTATGTGTTCACGTTATGTATATATGCTCATGTATTGTTATTAAAAGTCAGCGCGCTCATCCCAGATCCAGCCCCAGCAGCTGCTGGGCCCTGCCATCCTATTCCTATGCAGGTTGTCCTGTTCCTGTCCTTATGCTGTATTAAACCTGCAAAAGCTCCTACTACCTCGAATCTTGACTCTTATTTATTGAGCTATCTGTTATGATATATGTCTAGTCAAAAATAGGGTATTATTTATTTATTTACCACACCTGTTCCCATGATGCACTGGGCCAGGGACAGACTAATTTGCATATAGCCAGGTCCTGAACTGGGATGGTGCAGTGAGCTAAAAAACGGTGATGGATCAAGCCCTGATCTGTTGACTGGGTAGGAGTGTTCTGATTAACTCAGATACTCTGTCCATCACCACCCCCTTTTTGAAATTATTTTGGCCACCATAAATGTGGAAGGGTATGCTCAGACATGAGTCCCTTGCTCACTGCACCATCAGGATTCAAGCAAGCCTGGCCGAAGACGGCTGTAATGCCAGAAACCGGTCCCCGGAAGCTTGTTTCCTTTCCAGTGAAGAATTGGCTTGGTAGTTTGGTCTGCCCTGTTCCCATGATGCACTGGGCCAGGGACAGACTAATTTGCATATAGCCAGGTTCTGAACTGGGATGGTGCAGTGAGCTAAAACACGGTGATGGATCAAGCCCTGATCTGTTGACTGGGTAGGAGTGTTCTGATTAACTCAGATACTCTGTCCATCACCACCCCCTTTTTGAAATTATTTTGGCCACCATAAGTGTGGAAGGGTATGCTCAGACACGAGTCCCTTGCTCACTGCACCAACAGGATTCAAGCAAGCCGGGCCGAAGACGGCTGTAATGCCAGAAACCGGTCCCCGGAAGCTTGTTTCCTTTCCAGTGAAGAATTGGCTTGGTAGTTTGGTCTTCCCTGTTCCCATGATGCACTGGGCCAGGGACAGACTAATTTGCATATAGCCAGGTTCTGAACTGGGATGGTGCAGTGAGCTAAAAAAACGGTGATGGAACAAGCCCTGATCTGTTGACTGGGTAGGAGTGTTCTGATTAGCTCAGATACTCTGTCCATCACCACCCCCTTTTTGAAATTATTTTGGCCACCATAAGTGTGGAAGGGTATGCGCAGACATGAGTCCCTTGCTCACTGCACCATCAGGATTCAAGCAAGCCGGGCCGAAGACGGCTGTAATGCCAGAAACCGGTCCCCGGAAGCTTGTTTCCTTTCCAGTGAAGAATTGGCTTGGTAGTTTGGTCTGCCCTGTTCCCATGATGCACTGGGCCAGGGACAGACTAATTTGCATATAGCCAGGTTCTGAACTGGGATGGTGCAGTGAGCTAAAAAACGGTGATGGATCAAGCCCTGATCTGTTGACTGGGTAGGAGTGTTCTGATTAACTCAGATACTCTGTCCATCACCACCCCCTTTTTGAAATTATTTTGGCCACCATAAGTGTGGAAGGGTATGCTCAGACATGAGTCCCTTGCTCACTGCACCATCAGGATTCAAGCAAGCCGGGCCGAAGACGGATGTAATGCCAGAAACCGGTCCCCGGAAGCTTGTTTCCTTTCCAGTGAAGAATTGGCTTGGTACTTTGGTCTGCCCTGTTCCCATGATGCACTGGGCCAGGGACAGACTAATTTGCATATAGCCAGGTTCTGAACTGGGATGGTGCAGTGAGCTACAAAACGGTGATGGATCAAGCCCTGATCTGTTGACTGGGTAGGAGTGTTCTGATTAACTCAGATACTCTGTCCATCACCACCCCCTTTTTGAAAGTGTTTGACCCAGCGGCGGAATCTTTCGGAACGTGTGAGGGCTAGGGAATGTGGATGCGGTGGGTGAGACCTGTCGACTGTAACGTCGTGCTCACAGTTATAGTTGCCCCCCAGTATCCACGGGAGTGTGGAAAATTGGGCCAGCAAACCCGAGAGGGAATCCCAGTATCTATCCTGCTCAATATTGGGTGCGTAAATGCTACCCAACTGGCTGTCCGTCCAGAATACCCTCCAGCATACCTCCCCTCTTTATCTACAACCCTGCACGTCTCCTGAAAGGGGGTACCTGGGCGAACCCAGATGAGCGTGCCGTGCGCAAATGCCGAGTATGATGTGGCACATATGATTCCTCACCAGCGGGATCTTAGTTGGTCTGTTTCGGTCACTGTAAGATGCGTTTCTTGTAGGAACGCGATTTGGGCTTGTTGGCGCTTAATGTATGCATAGGCCGTGTATCTCTTACGTGGCGTGTGTAAGCGGCGCACGTTCAGGGTGAGTATATTAACGTCTGCGTGCTGCATGGGTCGGCATGTGAGGGGTGACCTGCGCCTAGATGCGGCTGCTCTAACACGGGACATATAGGTATGTCTGTGAGGGTGGTGGTGCTGCGCGTGGAAATAGCCCCCGTTTTCCCCCCTCCGTGTGTGTCAACTGCCCTAATGCTCATGTCTTCTGTGGGGTGTAGGGGATGAGAGAACAGGGTAAACAGAACCATCAACTGGATGGGAAACGGTCCCAATACATGGGGCGCATCGGCAAGCTCGATGCGTCCAAACTGGCTCTCCTAGAACCAGGAAGCGAACAGTCAAATCTTAGGGGTGGCAGGCCGAGCCTGCGAGGCGAGTTCCTTTCCGGGCGTTTGCAGGAGAAATGGTCGTCTATTCGGGGTGTAACATGTCCATCGTGTCCTGACAGGGATTGTGGGTGGTCCCCGGACGGGGCGCCCACCTGCAGAGAACCTCCAGCTGAGCATTTTGTCGGTTTGCAACCAGTAATACCGCTATTGGGCAGAGTCAGCAATCAAGGGCGTGACTGGGGGCATAGTGATGGAATCAGCTATGGGATGGAGTGAATTACTGTCCTCTTCACTGCTTGATGAGAAAAGATGAGGGATCCCGTCGATGTCTTCCTCCGATTGGGGAGCCCGAGGTCCGCTACGGCCTGAAGGGCCCTGCGACACTCTTGCATAAGCTGTTCCAGGTCCGGGGATTCAACTTCTTGATGTTTGGTAGGATCCCTCCAGTTCTGTTGTCCCTGCTGTTGTGCTTGTTGCGTGGCTCTCCTCCTGTTGCGGGGAGTCCTGTGGTTGCGTTTCTGTGACTGGGTCGCAGTCGATCCACGCGTGCAGTGGAGATCAGCCCAGTCGCATGCTTCCTCGGCCGTGGAAAAAAGTGCGTGGAGCCTGCATGGATTACTTTCAGGTGGGCAGGGAAAAGCAGAGAGTACTGAACGTCATTCTCCCGTAGGCGTCGTTTCACCTCCAGGAAGGACGCCCTAAGTGTTTGCAACGCCTTGGCGTAGTCCTGGAAGATCATGACGTGTTGGTTTTCGACCTGCAGGGGACCTGCTCGTCTGGCCGCCTGCAACACTGCGTCCCGGTCTTGAAAATTGAGGAATTTCGCTAGCAGGGGGCGAGGGGCGTTGCCGGGTATCTGTCTTCCAGTCGGGATCCGTGGGCCCGTTCCAATGAGAAGAAGGCGGTGTGGTCCTTAGTCGGTGTGAAGGATTTTACCCAGGCCTCAACATATTCGATGGGGTGCGTTCCCTCGACCCCCTCCGGCAAGCCTAGCACACGGATGTTGCAGCGTCGAGAGCGTCCTTCCAAATCGTCCACCCGGTCCTCCATTGTGGCCAGGCGGTCCATGGCTGTTCAGAGTGTTAATTGCTGGGTCTTAAAAGTGGGTTGTAGGTCTGCCAGGGTCTTCTCCCCCTCCCGGACGCTATCTGCTAATTTCCACTGGCCGTCGCGGATTAGGTTGATGTCTGTGGTAAGAGTGCCCAGGCGTTCGTCCATGGAGGCTCTGGAGAGTTCAATGGCTGCCAGGACTCAGTCTAGTTTGTCGGATATGGTAGGGTCCAGTTGTGGCGAAGGCGATTTTGCGAGGGTGCTGGTGCGGGGTTGGTTTTCCGGCGCTGTTTCAGGGACCGCCGTCTGCTGCGTGGCCCTCGGCTTCCCCATGGCGATGATCCGGGGTGCAGTGTCTGTGTTCGTCTTTTTTGAGCACAGAAGTGGGGCCGGGGTGTCGTTCTCTTGCGTGGCGGTCGTGTGACTCGCCGCCTTCTTGTGTTAGGGGGCGTAGTGTGCCCTAAGATCTCCAGCGCCCCAACGAGGGCTGCCTCGCCGTGTCGCCAGCCGTGCACGTCAGGTGGGCCCCACCATGCACAGTTTATCCTGAGCCTGCCCCCTCAGCGCACCCACACTTACAAATAGGGTGGGGGATCACCACTCGACAGTGGTCTGATTCCAGCCCAGCAGTGATGGACTTGCGTGCACCCGGGGAATCCGCCCTCTGTGGAGTGTCCAGGGATGAGGCCTAGTCCCTGTCCAAATCAATCGACATTGGTCGCCATCTTAAGGTCAGGCACAGGCGATTTGGCGGTCGGCTCGCCAGTAGAGTGTCCAGGCTGTCGGGGGATCTTGCACGGGGGGCCGCGAGGAAGCTAGCTGGGTACAGCACTAACCCCCGAGTGTCAGCTCTTATGGCCTCCGGGAACGTCTTCATCTTCGAGGTCGTTCTAGCGCGGGCGCCATGTTGGGATCAGGCAGGTTCTATCGTAGAAGGCCCCTGCCAATTATCCAGCTCCCCGCGGAGGGAAACTGAACCGCCGGCTCTTCCCGGGGTCGCCGCGTGTTTCGGGGGGTGGGGTTAGAGCCTCCCTTGCCTCCCGCAGCGGTCCATAGTGTGGTGGTGGCGTCCCTCGCCAATCGTCCGTCTCTGCCACTCCGGGGGGTGACACCAGCAGTCTGTCAGCATCCGGTGAGACTGCCGGGCACAACGGCCGGGGGTAGATGGGGCCGCCGTGTCGCTGAAACTGTCTTTTGCACCCGCCGGACAGTGCAGGTCCGGGCGGGTCGCGGTGTTTTTGCCCCGTCCCGTTCAGCGACGATTCACCGCCATCTTAGGCTCGGGTCCGCGGGGCCGGGTCCGCTTCGCTTTTGGTTCTTCTGGTGTGGGACAGCCGGGTTTCTCTGTTGCCCCCGGTGCCGCTAGTGAGCCGGCGTCTGGAGGGGTGTTTTTAACCCCGAATGGACGGGAATCAGTGGGCTATTGGGCCGGCCGGCTGCGGAGCCTCAGCAGCCGCCATCGTGGCTTGCTAAGCCACGCCCCGTCCTAGCCAAGTCTGTTGACCTCCTGGCGTTCCTGCCCCCACATTCCTTGGGAGTGACTTTAATGCAGTCTCCTCACCCGACCTCAACACGACAGGCCCTCCATCCCATGGTAGAATTGCACAAACTAAACATCTGAGATCTAAGTCCACATCACTGGACTATGCGACACCTGGCGGCTATGGCACCCCCATTCTAAACAATTCACACACACCTCAGCGGCACACTACACACAGGCACGCATTGACGCCATCTTCGTCCCTGATTCAGGACGTCTCGCTTCTCCCGAGAGGTACCTCTGAACACTCGCCAGTGATGATCAATACAGGTCCCCCTTGCCTCTGTCCAGCAAACATGGAGGTTAAATGCCTAGTTTCTTCAAGACAAAGCTTTTAGGAAGGTGGTGAAGCGGGAACTAAAACAATACTTTCTTTTTAATGAGGGCTCCGTGTCCTCCCCGGGCACCTTCTGGATGCGGGCAAGGCCACGATTAGGGGGGTCGCCAAGAGCCAACTCAAGATCCAACAACAAATCCAACTGGAACAAATCACCTCACGGGAGGCGCAGGCCCTGCGCCTTGAACGTGCCTTGGCCAGATCCCTAGATGCCTCTGACATGAGGCTTCTGACCCGACTCCGGTCGGAGATCAAGCAGCGGTCATTGGACGCGGCCAAACTCCTTTGGCGCTCCTCCGTGGCCAGGGTGTATGGATGGGGCAACAAGAATGGCTTGCTCCTTCACCGCCTGGCGACGTACCCAAGGGCGAACCGTATAATCCCCGAAATAGCGGCACCAGATGGGTCACTGTCCCGTGCCCCAATGGAGATGGCGCAGGCCTTTGCTGCCTACTACCGCAGGCTATTCGAGGCCCGAGCCCTGACCCTGTCCCTTAAGGACCTGATGGACGTGGAGGGTGGCCACCTTCCGCGTGTGGATGCCGCCGCCCAAGCCAATCTGGACCGTCCTATCTCCCGTGAGGAAATTGGAGAAGCAATCGCTCTTGTTTCATCTGGAAAGACACCGGGCCCAGATGACCTTCCTCAAGAATATTACGCTCACTATCGGGATGTCCTCATCCCCCACCTAGATGCACTGTTTTGAAAAGCCTCAAGAAAGGGACATAGCCTCCATTGTGGTCCTTCCGAAGTCCCAGCCCCCCTCACCACAGTGCGCTGATTGACGCCCCATCTCTCTCATAAACACTGAGGTCAAGCTGTTTGCCACCCTCCTTGCCCAGCGACTTAAACCCCACCTGTCTACTTTGGTCCACCCCGACCAATGTGGGTTCATGCCCTCTCTCGGCACACAACACTGTCTTCGCAGACTGCACTCCGCCTTGGCCCATCGCCAGCTCCTCACCCCATAACTTGCGCTTCTCCTGGTAGACTTTGAGAAGGCCTTCGACTCGGTGGACTGGGGCTTCCTTCAAGATGTCCTTGATATGATGGGACTTGGTCCCCGCTTTCGGGCCATGGTCAAGGTTCTGTACGCCCTCCCGGGGGCCCGTGTTGTAGTGAACGGAGTCCTGTTGGAGCCCTTCTCGGTCTGCAGGGGGACAAGGCAAGGTTGCCCCTGCTTTTTACCTTAGTGATGGAGCCCTTGGCGTCCTTGATGCGGTCTTGTGATTGGATGCGAGGATGGGAATGGCCCAGCGTCGAACCGGATAAAATCGCCCTCCACGCGGATGATGTCCTTATCTACTTGGCAGACCCTGCCCGGTCTGGCCCCCATTGTCTCTGTATCTTGCAGTCCTTCAAACAGGCTTCGGGCCTCCGTTTGAATCCCAACAAATCGGTTCTGGTTCCCCTTCACCTCTCCCGGGAATGCTGCGACTGGCAGTCCGAAATACCTCTGCGTCGTCAATCATTCAAGACTCTGGGGATCTGGGTGACCTTGCTTCCCGAGCTCAGCTGGGCCCTCAATGTCACTCCACTGGCGAAGCGGGCCAAGGCGGACCTCCAGCGGTGGCAGTCGTTGCCCCTCAACCCCATGGGGAGGGTGGCCCTTTTAAAGATGATGGTGCTTCCCCGCTTCCTTTACATGCTTCAGAACACTCCCATGTGCTTTCCCTGGGCCTGGTTCCGTGATCTCTACGGCTTGGCCTGCAGGTTCTTGTGGGGGAAGGGTAGGTCGAGGCTGGCACTCAGTACTTGTAGGATCCCCTCATTCGACGGGGGTTTGGGGATGACTCATCTTTATCTATATTATCTAGCCACGCGACTTCTCTCCATACATGACTGGTTCAATGGGGGGTGGTTAGACCCGGCATATAGGCTCGAGCTGAGGGAGCTGGGCCTCGCCAGAATTCAATCCTTTCTATATGGGACCCCGATTCCTTCCCGTCTTCCAGAGGTGACGTGCTCGGTGTTATTGGCCTGGCGGGGGCGGCACACCAACTGGACACACACACTGACCCACTGCACAGTCCTGTGGCACGGGAGCTGGCTCAAAGAAGTGACCTTGCTTCGGGGCTTTGAAGCTTGGGACCTCATAGGTATCACGCAGCTGGGAGACGTTTGGGTGGGGGATCACCCTATGCGCTCCTTCGAAGATCTCCAGACCAGGTACTCGCTGCACCACTCGCACTTCTTTCGCTACCTCCAGCTACGGCATGCCCTACGCTCACACCTCACAACAGGTACGCGGTTGCCAGATCATGTTTGGAGACCTGGGGAAGGGTGGCATTTCCCGCATTCATCGTGCATTGATTAATAACACCCCGACTTCTTTGGACCGACTGCCGGCACAGTGGGAGGACTGGGTGGGCCCTTTGGAAGAAGACGACTGGTGTGACGCCCTTATGGCCCCCAGAATGGTCACCGCCTCTGCTAGGCTGTGTTTGGTGCAGCTCTATTACCTGCATTCCGCATATCTCACCCCAGTACGCCTTCATCATGCGGGGCTTAGTCCGTGGTCAGCCTGTACCAGGTGTGGCCATGACCCAGCCGACTTCCTTCACATGGTCTGGGCCTGCCCCCTCCTGAAGGAATTTTGGAAGGGCATTGAAGAAGAACGTTCTGAGGTTCTATGGTGGGGGTTTCCACACGACCCCAAGCACACAATCCTGGGCATCACTGATGGGCTGGACGGGTCACGCAATGACAAACTGTTCTTCACTACACCTATGGTGGTAGCCAAAACGGACATAGCGGCCTCCTGGAAATGCCCTGACCCCCCCGAGTGTGGGGCGTGGCAGAATGGAGTGGATTGGTGCGTCACATAGGAGAAAGTTATGTATGAGGCACGTGGTTGCCCTCAGAAATACAGCAGAATTTGGGGGATAGTGGTTGGGGGGGAGGTCTAATCATAAAGGGTCTGAATGTTCAATTCTCAATTTTGCTTTATTAATGTCTGTACATTGGGTAACGAGAACTTGTGAATGTAATCCTCGACTACTGGAATACAGTGCTGATTGGCTGGTGCTTTCCTTCTGTAAACTGAATCAAATTTGTTTATAAAAAAAAATACATTAATGAATCACAACTGAAGGAACATGAGAAAAAGAATAAAAAAGAAGAGTAAATGAAACCATTATTGGATAGAAATGTCCCTCTAGTATGGTTGTAAAACAATTCTTTAACCCCTTCGACGCTCATGACGAGCTGGGTTCGTCATGAGGTAGCCTCCTGCTACGCTCATGACGAGCCCAGCTCGTCATGAATAATGGGTTTTTGTAAAGAAGAGCACAGGAGGGGAATTTCGCTAGCGCTCATGTGGTTAATAAACGTCCAAATGAAGATGTTATATCATTTGATGCGAGGCCTAGGATTTTACATGTTTAACACAGAAGCTCATCAAGCCTCAACTCACCATCAAGAGAATTTTAGAGGGTTTTTATCTTTCCAGCACCAAGCAATTGTGAGTCTAAATATTCCTACGGGAAATAATATGCATCTAAGGCGGGGGGTGTAGCCAATATGGCAGCCGCATTAGCTGCTCTTTATGTGACCCGTCCATAATCACCCTTCATCAGGACGTACTGGTGACCTGAACACATCGTTCGCCTACAAGCAGCCCTACGGAGGTGTTTGGGTACCGGTGGAATTGTGGCGACGCCCCACTCTGTGCAACCAGGAGTAGAGGCGGCATCATTACCGGTGTTGTATAATATGTGGTATCCCCTCAGGATCGTGTATCCCCTTCCTTCGGCAGACCTCAGACGTCCTGCCTACTGGCCAGCTCAGACGGTCCCACAAGCAGCCCCGCCCACCGCAGGTGAGCAGAGGCGAGCCTCGGCTTTAGTAGACAGAAGCAGCAGCCAGCCGAGCAGCTGAGACTAATGCACACGTATCTCGGCTTAGCGCTTACTGGAACACGCAAGAAACGTGTCAATAAATAAGGTAACTCTTTCATTTGTTTACTCTGCCGTGACTTTGACCATTTAACCCCTTCGCTGCTAGGCCTTTTCCCCTCCTGTGCTAAGGCTTTTTTTGGCGTTTTGGGGTAGTGCGCGCTTAGGCCCTTGTAACTTTTTGACCACATAAGGTATCTGCGCCAAATTTGCGTCCTTTTCTTCCAACATCATGTGGATTCTAAAGGCGCCCAGGGTTTGTGGATTCCCTTGGGTCCCAGAAATTAACCAAAATATAGTGATTTTTTAGTTTTTTTCAGAAAAATGGGAAAAACGGGCTGCAAATGAAAGCCTCTGGGTTTTTCCCTGAAAATGTTATCAAAAAAGGGTTTGTGGGGCTGAAATCTCCATTTTCTCAGCTTTTAGGGAATGACAGTCTTTTGTCAGAGAACCGAAATTTTTCACTCAGTTTTGGCATTTTTCTTGGACATAGCCTATTTTTGCTATTTTTAGAGCTTTCCACCTCCTTCCAGTTAATGGTAGAAATGAGTTTGAAAGCAATAATGGATCCTAGAAAGCTTTACATTTTCGAAAAGTAGACAGAATTCTGAATTCAGAAAGGGGTCATTTGTCTAAATCCATGAAGGTTTCGTTATAGAAACTAACAGTTAGATATTGGAATAATTGAAAATTTGTTGAAAAAAACAGCCTTTTGTCTCAACGTTTTCACCTATAACTTTTTCTAATCTTGACAGCTCTTGGAAAGCAATATACCGTTACATCCGTTAGACCTTCCTGGTTGTGGGGATATATAGGACTTGTAGTTTCACCAAGAACCCGACGAACCCAGATCCAAAAACTGAGCAGCAACTTGCAATGGTATTTTTTCATTTACTGGGTATAGAGCACTTTGTCTTGGAAAATGTATACATGGAATAATCTGTATGAAATACACCTATGTATTCCTGAATTGGGTACAAATTATAGAGTTCAGAAACAGTATATAATTGCACATTTTCAAAATTGGGAATACTCATACTAGCATGAGAATTATTGGTCATTTTTAAAAAATATTTTTTTTTTACACAATGTCTTTCATTGAAAGGGAGAAATGCATGAAAGCTCACTTGGTAATAACAGTTGATTTACAAATCTGAATTACCCCAAGTGTCTCGATAAAAACGGTACCTCACTTGTGTGGGTCGGCCTTGTGCCTGCGACAGGAAACGGTGCAAAATGCAACGTGGTCACACCTACATTTTGCAGTTACAAATTGACCCTTTTTTGGCAAAGTGCCTACATGTAGTTTTTGCACCCTAGCTCTGCCGGCACCTAGGGAAACCTAGCAAACCTATACATTTTTGAAAAGTAGACACCCAGGGGAATTCAGGATGGGGTGACTCGACTGCCTACCACCAGGTTTTGTTACCCAGAATCCCTTGCAAAGCTAAGATTTTGACAAAAAAAACCATTTTTCTCACATTTCTGTGGTGGAAAGTTCTGGAATCTGCGTGGATCAACAAATTTCCACCCACCCATCGTTCCCCCAGGTCTCCCAATAAAAACGGTACCTCACTTGTGTGGGTCGGCCTTGTGCCTACGACAGGAAACGGCACAAAATGCAACGTGGTTGCACCTCAATTTCCCAGTGAAATCTTGCGCTCTTTGGACAAATAGACTACCTTTTGTTTTTGAGCCCTAGCTCAGCCGGCACCTAGAGAAACCTAGCAAACCTATATATTTTTGAAAAGTAGACACCCAGGGGCATTCAGGATGGGGTGACTCGACTGCCTATCACCAGGTTTTGTTACCCAGAATCCCTTGCAAAGCTAAGAATTTGACAAAAAAAAACACATTTTCCTCACATTTCTGTGGTGGAAAGTTCTGGAATCTGCGTGGATCAACAAATTTCCACCCACCCATTGTTTCCCCAGGTCTCCCGATAAAAACGGTACCTCACTTGCGTGGGTAGGCATAGTGGCTGCGACACGAAACAGCGCAAAACGCAGCATGGTCGCACCTCAATTTCCCAGTGAAATTTAGCACGTTTTGGACAAAAACACTACCTTTTGTTTTTGCGCCGTATCTCAGCCAACACCTAGGGAAACCTAGCAAACCTATACATTTTTGAAAACTAGACACCCAGGGGAATTCGGGATGAGGTGACTCGTCTGCCTACCCCCAGGTTTTGTTACCCAGAATCCCTTGCAAACATAAAAATTTGACCAAAAAAACACATTTTCCTCACATTTCTGTGGTGGAAAGTTCTGGAATCTGTGTGGATCAACAAATTTCCACCCACCCAGCGTGCCCCCAGGTCTCCCGAAAAAATGGTACCTCACTTGCGTGGGTAGGCATAGTGGCTGCGACATGAAACAGCGCAAAACACAGCATGCTCGCACCTCAATTTCCCAGTGAAATTTAGCACGTTTTGGACAAAAAGACTACCTTTTGTTTTTGCGCCGTAGCTCTGCCAGCACCTAGGGAAACCTAGCAAACCTATACATTTCTGAAAACTAGACACACAGGGGAATTTAGCATGGGGTGACTCGTCTGCCTACCCCCAGGTTTTGTTACCCAGAATCCCTTGCAAACATAAAAATTTGACAAAAAAACTAATTTTCCTCACATTTCTGTGGTGGAAAGTTCTGGAATCTGTGTGGATCAACAAATTTCCACCCACCAAGCGTGCCCCCAGGTCTCCCGAAAAAAATGGTACCTCACTTGTGTGGGTAGGCATAGTGGCTGCGACATGAAACAGCGCAAAACGCAGCATGGTCGCACCTCAATTTTCCAGTGAAATTTAGCACGTTTTGGACAAAAAGACTACCTTTTGTTTTTGCGCCGTAGCTCTGCTAGCACCTAGGGAAACCTAGCAAACCTATACATTTCTGAAAACTAGACATCCAGGGAAATTGAGGATGGGGTGACTCGTCTGCCTACCCCCAGGTTTTGTTACCCAGAATCCCTTGCAAACATAAAAATTTGACAAAAAAAACACATTTTCCTCACATTTCTGTGGTGGAAAGTTCTGGAATCTGTGTGGATCAACACATTTCTACCCACCCAGCGTGCCCCCAGGTCTCACGAAAAAAATGGTACCTCACTTGCGTGGGTAGGCATAGTGGCTGCGACATGAAACAGCGCAAAACGCAGCATGGTCGCACCTCAATTTCCCAGTGAAATTTAGCACGTTTTGGACAAAAAGACTACCTTTTGTTTTTGCGCATTAGCTCTGCCAGCACCTAAGGAAACCTAGCAAACCTATACATTTTTGAACACTAGACACCCAGGGGAATTCAGGATGGGGTGACTCGTCTCCCTACCCCCAGGTTTTGTTACCCAGAATCCCTTGCAAACATAAACATTTGACAAAAAAAACACATTTTCCTCACATTTCTGTGGTGGAAAGTTCTGGAATCTGTGTGGATCAACAAATTTCCACCCACCCAGCGTGCCCCCAGGTCTCCCGAAAAAAATGGTACCTCACTTGCGTGGTTAGGCATAGTGGCTGCGACATGAAACAGCGCAAAACGCAGCATGGTCGCACCTCAATTTCCCAGTGAAATTTAGCACGATTTGGACAAAAAGACTACCTTTTGTTTTTGCACCGTAGCTCTGCCAGCACCTAGGGAAACCTAGCAAACCTATACATTTTTGAAAACTAGACACCCAGGGAAATCCAGGATGGGGTGACTCGTCTGCCTACCCCCAGGTTTTGTTACCCAGAATCCCTTGCAAACATAAAAATTTGACAAAAAAACACATTTTCCTCACATTTCTGTGGTGGAAAGTTCTGGAATCTGTGTGGATCAACAAATTTCTACCCACCCAGCGTGCCCCCAGGTCTCACGAAAAAAATGGTACCTCACTTGCGTGGGTAGGCATAGTGGCTGCGACATGAAACAGCGCAAAACGCAGCATGGTCGCACCTCCATTTCCCAGTGAAATTTAGCACGTTTTGGACAAAAAGACTACCTTTTGTTTTTGCGCATTAGCTCTGCCAGCACCTAGCGAAACCTAGCAAACCTATAAATTTTTGAAAACTAGACACCAAGGGAAATTCAGGATGGGGTGACTCGTCTGCCTACCCCCAGGTTTTGTTACCCAGAATCCCTTGCAAACATAAACATTTGACAAAAAAAACAAATTTTCCTCACATTTCTGTGGTGGAAAGTTCTGGAATCTGTGTGGATCAACAAATTTCCACCCACCCAGCGTGCCCCCAGGTCTCCCGAAAAAAATGGTACCTCACTTGCGTGGGTAGGCATAGTGGCTGCGACATGAAACAGCGCAATACGCAACATGGCTGCACCTCAATTTCCCAGTGAAATCTTGCACGTTTTGGCCAAAAAGACTACCTTTTGTTTTTGCGCCGTAGCTCTGCCAGCACCTAGGGAAACCTAGCAAACCTATACATTTTTGAAAACTAGATACCCAGGGGAATTCAGGACGGGGTGATTCGACTGCCTCCCACCAGGTTCTGTTACCCAGAATCCCTTGCAAACCCAAAAATTTGACCAAAAAAACACATTTTCGTCACATTTCTGTGGTGGAAAGTTCTGGAATCTGCGTGGATCCACAAAATTCCACCCACCCAGCGTTCCCCTAGGTCTCCTGAAAAAAATGATACCTCACTTGCGTGGATAGACATAGTGGCTGCAACAGGAACCGGTTCAAATCGTACAGTGGTGAATTTACATTACCCTATTGCAAAACTACCTTGATTTTGGGGGGGGGGGGCATCTGAGTTTGTGGCCCGGGGCTCGGTGGTATTCTTTGCAAAGTAGCAAACCCAAACAGTTCTGAAAACTAGACACCCGGGGGAGTCCAGGGAGGTATGGCATGCGTGGGTCCCCCAATGTTTTCCTACCCAGAACTCCTTGCAAACCTTAAAATTAGGTAAAAATAGCACTTTTCCAAACTTTTTGGCGTGGGATCGCCGTGCCGGCAAAAATGTCCTACCACCCAGCGTTCCGCTTGTTCTCCCGAGTAAAAGGATACCTCACTTGTGTGGGTGCCCCAAAGCAGAACACGCCAAAAATGAATTTTGAAAAAAGTAGTATTTAGTAGTATTTAAGTTTTACAAATTAAGCCCCCCAGCCTGAGTCATATGCTTTGGGCCCACCCACACAAGTGAGGTATCATTTTACTCGGGAGAACAAGGGCAACACTGTGTGGTAGGACATTTGTGCCGGCAGCGAGATCCCACCCAAAAAAGTACGGAAAAGTGGGTTTTTTGACCAAAATTTAAGGTTTGCAGGGGTTTCTGGGTAGGAAAACATTGGGGGACCCACGCATGCCATACCTCCCTGGACTCCCCCGGGTGTCTAGTTCTCAGAACTGTTTGGGTTTGGTAGTTTGCAAAGATGCTCGCCAAGCCCCGGGCCAAAAGCTCAGGTGACCCCCTCAAAAAATAAGATTGTTTGGCTAAAGGAAATTTTTGGGTCTCCACAGTAAGAATTGGGCCTTTTCCTAAATCAGCCACTATGCCTACCCACGCAAGTGAGGTACCATTTTTATCAGGAGACCTTGGGGAACGCTGGGTAGGAGGTAATTTGTGTGAGCCCAGTGATGCCACGCTTTCCCACACTAAAACGTGTGAAAACATTGATTTTTTCCAGCTAAAAATGAGGTTTGCAAGGGATTCTGGGTAAAGGAACTTTGGAGGATCCACGCAAACCATACCTCCTTGGAAGCCCCCGGGTGTCTACTTTTCAGAAATGTGTGGGTTTGGTAGGTTTCCCTAGATGGCTGTCTCTCACAGAGCCAAAAACCCAGGTAACCTCTCTTGCAAAAGCTAGTGGACTTGACATTGTCACCATTGTCAAATTCACCAGCTTTTGCAAGAGGGGTTACCTGGGTTTCTGGCCCCGTGCGAGACAGCCATCTATGGAAACCTACCAAACCCACACATTTCTGAAAAGTAGACACCCGGGGGCTTCCAAGGAGGTATGGCTTGCGTGGATCCTCCAACGTTCCTTTACCCAGAATCCCTTGCAAACCTCATTTTTAGCTGGAAAAAGTCAATTTTTTCACACGTTTTAGTGTGGGAAAGCGTGGCATCACTGGGCTCACACAAATTACCTCCCACCCAGCGTGCCCCCAGGTCTCCCGATAAAAACGGTACCTCACTTGCGTGGGTAGCCATAGTGGCTGCAACAGGAAGAGGTCCAAATCGTACGGTGGTGAATTCAAAATACCCTGAAGCAATATAACTTTGATTTTTGGGGGGGGGCACCTGAGTTTTTGGCCCGGGGCTGGGTGGTATTCTTTGGAAAGTAGCAAACCCAAACAGTTCTGACAACTAGACACCCGGGAGAGTCCAGGGAGGTATGGCATGCGTGGGTCCCCCAATGTTTTCCTACCCAGAACTCCTTGCAAACCTTAAAATTAGGTAAAAATTGCACTTTTCCAAACTTTTTGGCGTGGGATCGCCGTGCCGGCAAAAATGTCCTACCACCCAGCGTTCCCCTTGTTCTCCCGAGTAAAAGGATACCTCACTTGTGTGGGTGCCCCAAAGCAGAACACGCCAAAAATTAATTTTGAAAAAAGTAGTATTTAGTAGTATTTAAGTTTTACAAAGTAAGCCCCCCAGCCTGAGTCACATGCCTTGGGCCCACCCACACAAGTGAGGTATCATTTTACTCGGGAGAACAAGGGAAACGCTGGGTGGTAGGACATTTGTGCCGGCAGCGAGATCCCACCCAAAAAAGTACGGAAAAGTGGGGTTTTTGACCAAAATTTAAGGTTTGCAGGGGTTTCTGGGTAGGAAAACATTGGGGGACCTACGCATGCCATACCTCCCTGGACTCCCCCGGGTGTCTAGTTCTCAGAACTGTTTGGGTTTGGTAGTTTGCAAAGATGCCCACCAAGCTCCCGGCCAAAAGCTCAGGTGACCCCCTCAAAAAATAAGATTGTTTGGCTAAAGGAAATTTTTGAGTCTCCACAGTAAGAATTGGGCCTTTTCCTAAAGCAGCCACTATGCCTACCCACGCAAGTGAGGTACCATTTTTATCGGGAGACCTTGGGGAACGCTGGGTGGGAGGTAATTTGTGTGAGCCCAGTGATGCCACGCTTTCCCACACTAAAACGTGTGAAAACATTGATTTTTTCCAGCTAAAAATGAGGTTTGCAAGGGATTCTGGGTAAAGGAACGTTGGAGGATCCACGCAAGCCATACCTCCTTGGAAGCCCCCGGGTGTCTACTTTTCAGAAACGTGTGGGTTTGGTAGGTTTCCCTAGATGGCTGTCTCTCACTGAGCCAAAAACCCAGGTAACCTCTCTTGCAAAAGCTAGTGGACTTGACATTGTCACCATTGTCAAATTCACCAGCTTTTGCAAGAGGGGTTACCTGGGTTTCCGGCCCCGTGCGAGACAGCCATCTATGGAAACCTACCAAACCCACACATTTCTGAAGAGTAGACACCCAGGGGCTTCCAAGGAGGTATGGCTTGCGTGGATCCTCCAACGTTCCTTTACCCAGAATCCCTTGCAAACCTCATTTTTAGCTGGAAAAAATCATTTTTTTCACACGTTTTAGTGTGGGAAAGCGTGGCATCACTGGGCTCACACAAATTACCTCCCACCCAGCGTGCCCCCAGGTCTCCCGATAAAAACGGTACCTCACTTGCGTGGGTAGCCATAGTGGCTGCAACAGGAAGAGGTCCAAATCGTACGGTGGTGAATTCAAAATACCCTGAAGCAATATAACTTTGATTTTTGGGGGGGGGGCACCTGAGTTTTTGGCCCGGGGCTGGGTGGTATTCTTTGGAAAGTAGCAAACCCAAACAGTTCTGACAACTAGACACCCGGGAGAGTCCAGGGAGGTATGGCATGCGTGGGTCCCCCAATGTTTTCCTACCCAGAACTCCTTGCAAACCTTAAAATTAGGTAAAAATTGCACTTTTCCAAACTTTTTGGCGTGGGATCGCCGTGCCGGCAAAAATGTCCTACCACCCAGCGTTCCCCTTGTTCTCCCGAGTAAAAGGATACCTCACTTGTGTGGGTGCCCCAAAGCAGAACACGCCAAAAATTAATTTTGAAAAAAGTAGTATTTAGTAGTATTTAAGTTTTACAAAGTAAGCCCCCCAGCCTGAGTCACATGCCTTGGGCCCACCCACACAAGTGAGGTATCATTGTACTCGGGAGAACAAGGGAAACGCTGGGTGGTAGGACATTTGTGCCGGCAGCGAGATCCCACCCAAAAAAGTACGGAAAAGTGGGGTTTTTGACCAAAATTTAAGGTTTGCAGGGGTTTCTGGGTAGGAAAACATTGGGGGACCTTCGCATGCCATACCTCCCTGGACTCCCCCGGGTGTCTAGTTCTCAGAACTGTTTGGGTTTGGTAGTTTGCAAAGATGCCCACCAAGCTCCGGGCCAAAAGCTCAGGTGACCCCCTCAAAAAATAAGATTGTTTGGCTAAAGGAAATTTTTGAGTCTCCACAGTAAGAATTGGGCCTTTTCCTAAAGCAGCCACTATGCCTACCCACGCAAGTGAGGTACCATTTTTATCGGGAGACCTTGGGGAACGCTGGGTGGGAGGTAATTTGTGTGAGCCCAGTGATGCCACGCTTTCCCACACTAAAACGTGTGAAAACATTGATTTTTTCCAGCTAAAAATGAGGTTTGCAAGGGATTCTGGGTAAAGGAACGTTGGAGGATCCACGCAAGCCATACCTCCTTGGAAGCCCCCGGGTGTCTACTTTTCAGAAACATGTGGGTTTGGTAGGTTTCCCTAGATGGCTGTCTCTCACTGAGCCAAAAACCCAGGTAACCTCTCTTGCAAAAGCTAGTGGACTTGACATTGTCACCATTGTCAAATTCACCAGCTTTTGCAAGAGGGGTTACCTGGGTTTCCGGCCCCGTGCGAGACAGCCATCTATGGAAACCTACCAAATCCACACATTTCTGAAAAGTAGACACCCAGGGGCTTCCAAGGAGGTATGGCTTGCGTGGATCCTCCAACGTTCCTTTACCCAGAATCCCTTGCAAACCTCATTTTTAGCTGGAAAAAATCATTTTTTTCACACATTTTAGTGTGGGAAAGCGTGGCATCACTGGGCTCACACAAATTACCTCCCACCCAGCGTGCCCCCAGGTCTCCTGATAAAAACGGTACCTCACTTGCGTGGGTAGCCATAGTGGCTGCAACAGGAAAAGGTCCAAATCGTACGGTGGTGAATTCAAAATACCCTGAAGCAATATAACTTTGATTTCTTTGGGGGGGGGCACCTGAGTTTTTGGCCCGGGGCTGGGTGGTATTCTTTGGAAAGTAGCAAACCCAAACAGTTCTGACAACTAGACACCCGGGAGAGTCCAGGGAGGTATGGCATGCGTGGGTCCCCCAATTTTTTCCTACCCAGAACTCCTTGCAAACCTTAACATTAGGTAAAAATTGCACTTTTCCAAACTTTTTGGCATGGGATCGCCGTGCCGGAAAAAATGTCCTACCACCCAGCGTTCCCCTTGTTCTCCCGAGTAAAAGGATACCTCACTTGTGTGGGTGCCCCAAAGCAGAACACGCCAAAAATGAATTTTGAAAAAAGTAGTATTTAGTAGTATTTAAGTTTTACAAATTAAGCCCCCCAGCCTGAGTCACATGCCTTGGGCCCACCCACACAAGTGAGGTATCATTTTACTCGGGAGAACAAGGGAAACGCTGGGTGGTAGGACATTTGTGCCGGCAGCGAGATCCCACCCAAAAAAGTACGGAAAAGTGGGTTTTTTGACCAAAATTTAAGGTTTGCAGGGGTTTCTGGGTAGAAAAACATTGGGGACCCACGCATGCCATACCTCCCTGGACTCCCCCGGGTGTCTAGTTCTCAGAACTGTTTGGGTTTGGTAGTTTGCAAAGATGCTCGCCAAGCCCCGGGCCAAAAGCTCAGGTGACCCCCTCAAAAAATAAGATTGTTTGACTAAAGGAAATTTTTGGGTCTCCACAGTAAGAATTGGGCCTTTTCCTAAATCAGCCACTATGCCTACCCACGCAAGTGAGGTACCATTTTTATCAGGAGACCTTGGGGAACGCTGGGTGGGAGGTAATTTGTGTGAGCCCAGTGATGCCACGCTTTCCCACACTAAAACATGTGAAAACATTGATTTTTTCCAGCTAAAAATGAGGTTTGCAAGGGATTCTGGGTAAAGGACCTTTGGAGGATCCACGCAAGCCATACCTCCTTGGAAGCCCCCGGGTGTCTACTTTTCAGAAATGTGTGGGTTTGGTAGGTTTCCCTAGATGGCTGTCTCGCACGGGGCCAAAAACCCAGGTAACCCCTCTTGCAAAAGCTAGTGGACTTGACATTGTCACCATTGTCAAATTCACCAGCTTTTGCAAGAGGGGTTACCTGGGTTTCTGGCTCCGTGCGAGACAGCCATCTATGGAAACCTACCAAACCCACACATTTCTGAAAAGTAGACACCCGGGGGCTTCCAAGGAGGTATGGCTTGCGTGGATCCTCCAACGTTCCTTTACCCAGAATCCCTTGCAAACCTCATTTTTAGCTGGAAAGAGTCAATTTTTTCACACGTTTTAGTGTGGGAAAGCGTGGCATCACTGGGCTCACACAAATTGCCTCCCACCCAGCGTGCCCCCAGGTCTCCCAATAAAAACGGTACCTCACTTGCGTGGGTAGCCATAGTGGCTGCAACAGGAAAAGGTCCAACTCGTACGGTGGTGAATTCAAAATACCCTGAAGCAATATAACTTTGATTTTTGGGGGGGGCACCTGAGTTTTTGGCCCGGGGCTTGGTGGTATTCTTTGGAAAGTAGCAAACCCAAACAGTTCTGACAACTAGACACCCGGGAGAGTCCAGGGAGGTATGGCATGCGTGGGTCCCCCAATGTTTTCCTACCCAGAACTCCTTGCAAACCTTAAAATTAGGTAAAAATTGCACTTTTCCAAACTTTTTGGCGTGGGATCGCCGTGCAGGCAAAAATGTCCTACCACCCAGCGTTCCCCTTGTTCTCCCGAGTAAAAGGATACCTCACTTGTGTGGGTGCCCCAAAGCAGAACACGCCAAAAATTAATTTTGAAAAAAGTAGTATTTAGTAGTATTTAAGTTTTACAAATTAAGCCCCCCAGCCTGAGTCACATGCCTTGGGCCCACCCACACAAGTGAGGTATCATTTTACTCGAGAGAACAAGGGAAACGCTGGGTGGTAGGACATTTGTGCCGGCAGCGAGATCCCACCCAAAAAAGTACGGAAAAGTGGGGTTTTTGACCAAAATTTAAGGTTTGCAGGGGTTTCTGGGTAGGAAAACATTGGGGGACCCACGCTTGCCATACCTCCCTGGACTCCCCCGGGTGTCTAGTTCTCAGAACTGTTTGGGTTTGGTAGTTTGCAAAGATGCTCGCCAAGCCCAGGGCCAAAAGCTCAGGTGACCCCCTCAAAAAATAAGATTGTTTGGCTAAAGGAAATTTTTGGGTCTCCACAGTAAGAATTGGGCCTTTTCCTAAATCAGCCACTATGCCTACCCACGCAAGTGAGGTACCATTTTTATCAGGAGACCTTGGGGAACGCTGGGTAGGAGGTAATTTGTGTGAGCCCAGTGATGCCACGCTTTCCCACACTAAAACATGTGAAAACATTGATTTTTTCCAGCTAAAAATGAGGTTTGCAAGGGATTCTGGGTAAAGGAACTTTGGAGGATCCACGCAAGCCATACCTCCTTGGAAGCCCCTGGGTGTCTACTTTTCAGAAATGTGTGGGTTTGGTAGGTTTCCCTAGATGGCTGTCTCGCACGGGGCCAAAAACCCAGGTAACCCCTCTTGCAAAAGCTAGTGGACTTGACATTGTCACCATTGTCAAATTCACCAGCTTTTGCAAGAGGGGTTACCTGGCTTTCTGGCCCCGTGCGAGACAGCCATCTATGGAAACCTACCAAACCCACACATTTCTGAAAAGTAGACACCCGGGGGCTTCCAAGGAGGTATGGCTTGCGTGGATCCTCCAACGTTCCTTTACCCAGAATCCCTTGCAAACCTCATTTTTAGCTGGAAAAAGTCAATTTTTTCACACGTTTTAGTGTGGGAAAGCGTGGTATCACTGGGCTCACACAAATTACCTCCCACCCAGCGTGCCCCCAGGTCTCCCGATAAAAACGGTACCTCACTTGCGTGGGTAGCCATAGTGGCTGCAACAGGAAGAGGTCCAAATCGTACGGTGGTGAATTCAAAATACCCTGAAGCAATATAACTTTGATTTTTGGGGGGGGGGCACCTGAGTTTTTGGCCCGGGGCTGGGTGGTATTCTTTGGAAAGTAGCAAACCCAAACAGTTCTGACAACTAGACACCCGGGAGAGTCCAGGGAGGTATGGCATGCGTGGGTCCCCCAATGTTTTCCTACCCAGAACTCCTTGCAAACCTTAAAATTAGGTAAAAATTGCACTTTTCCAAACTTTTTGGCGTGGGATCGCCGTGCCGGCAAAAATGTCCTACCACCCAGCGTTCCCCTTGTTCTCCCGAGTAAAAGGATACCTCACTTGTGTGGGTGCCCCAAAGCAGAACACGCCAAAAATTAATTTTGAAAAAAGTAGTATTTAGTAGTATTTAAGTTTTACAAAGTAAGCCCCCCAGCCTGAGTCACATGCCTTGGGCCCACCCACACAAGTGAGGTATCATTTTACTCGGGAGAACAAGGGAAACGCTGGGTGGTAGGACATTTGTGCCGGCAGCGAGATCCCACCCAAAAAAGTACGGAAAAGTGGGGTTTTTTACCAAAATTTAAGGTTTGCAGGGGTTTCTGGGTAGGAAAACATTGGGGGACCTACGCATGCCATACCTCCCTGGACTCCCCCGGGTGTCTAGTTCTCAGAACTGTTTGGGTTTGGTAGTTTGCAAAGATGCCCACCAAGCTCCGGGCCAAAAGCTCAGGTGACCCCCTCAAAAAATAAGATTGTTTGGCTAAAGGAAATTTTTGAGTCTCCACAGTAAGAATTGGGTCTTTTCCTAAAGCAGCCACTATGCCTACCCACGCAAGTGAGGTACCATTTTTATCGGGAGACCTTGGGGAACGCTGGGTGGGAGGTAATTTGTGTGAGCCCAGTGATGCCACGCTTTCCCACACTAAAACGTGTGAAAACATTGATTTTTTCCAGCTAAAAATGAGGTTTGCAAGGGATTCTGGGTAAAGGAACGTTGGAGGATCCACGCAAGCCATACCTCCTTGGAAGCCCCCGGGTGTCTACTTTTCAGAAACGTGTGGGTTTGGTAGGTTTCCCTAGATGGCTGTCTCTCACTGAGCCAAAAACCCAGGTAACCTCTCTTGCAAAAGCTAGTGGACTTGACATTGTCACCATTGTCAAATTCACCAGCTTTTGCAAGAGGGGTTACCTGGGTTTCCGGCCCCGTGCGAGACAGCCATCTATGGAAACCTACCAAACCCACACATTTCTGAAAAGTAGACACCCAGGGGCTTCCAAGGAGGTATGGCTTGCGTGGATCCTCCAACGTTCCTTTACCCAGAATCCCTTGCAAACCTCATTTTTAGCTGGAAAAAATCATTTTTTTCACACGTTTTAGTGTGGGAAAGCGTGGCATCACTGGGCTCACACAAATTACCTCCCACCCAGCGTGCCCCCAGGTCTCCCGATAAAAACAGTACCTCACTTGCGTGGGTAGCCATAGTGGCTGCAACAGGAAGAGGTCCAAATCGTACGGTGGTGAATTCAAAATACCCTGAAGCAATATAACTTTGATTTTTGGGGGGGGGGCACCTGAGTTTTTGGCCCGGGGCTGGGTGGTATTCTTTGGAAAGTAGCAAACCCAAACAGTTCTGACAACTAGACACCCGGGAGAGTCCAGGGAGGTATGGCATGCGTGGGTCCCCCAATGTTTTCCTACCCAGAACTCCTTGCAAACCTTAAAATTAGGTAAAAATTGCACTTTTCCAAACTTTTTGGCGTGGGATCGCCGTGCCGGCAAAAATGTCCTACCACCCAGCGTTCCCCTTGTTCTCCCGAGTAAAAGGATACCTCACTTGTGTGGGTGCCCCAAAGCAGAACACGCCAAAAATTAATTTTGAAAAAAGTAGTATTTAGTAGTATTTAAGTTTTACAAAGTAAGCCCCCCAGCCTGAGTCACATGCCTTGGGCCCACCCACACAAGTGAGGTATCATTGTACTCGGGAGAACAAGGGAAACGCTGGGTGGTAGGACATTTGTGCCGGCAGCGAGATCCCACCCAAAAAAGTACGGAAAAGTGGGGTTTTTGACCAAAATTTAAGGTTTGCAGGGGTTTCTGGGTAGGAAAACATTGGGGGACCTACGCATGCCATACCTCCCTGGACTCCCCCGGGTGTCTAGTTCTCAGAACTGTTTGGGTTTGGTAGTTTGCAAAGATGCCCACCAAGCTCCGGGCCAAAAGCTCAGGTGACCCCCTCAAAAAATAAGATTGTTTGGCTAAAGGAAATTTTTGAGTCTCCACAGTAAGAATTGGGCCTTTTCCTAAAGCAGCCACTATGCCTACCCACGCAAGTGAGGTACCATTTTTATCGGGAGACCTTGGGGAACGCTGGGTGGGAGGTAATTTGTGTGAGCCCAGTGATGCCACGCTTTCCCACACTAAAACGTGTGAAAACATTGATTTTTTCCAGCTAAAAATGAGGTTTGCAAGGGATTCTGGGTAAAGGAACGTTGGAGGATCCACGCAAGCCATACCTCCTTGGAAGCCCCCGGGTGTCTACTTTTCAGAAACATGTGGGTTTGATAGGTTTCCCTAGATGGCTGTCTCTCACTGAGCCAAAAACCCAGGTAACCTCTCTTGCAAAAGCTAGTGGACTTGACATTGTCACCATTGTCAAATTCACCAGCTTTTGCAAGAGGGGTTACCTGGGTTTCCGGCCCCGTGCGAGACAGCCATCTATGGAAACCTACCAAACCCACACATTTCTGAAAAGTAGACACCCAGGGGCTTCCAAGGAGGTATGGCTTGCGTGGATCCTCCAACGTTCCTTTACCCAGAATCCCTTGCAAACCTCATTTTTAGCTGGAAAAAATCATTTTTTTCACACATTTTAGTGTGGGAAAGCGTGGCATCACTGGGCTCACACAAATTACCTCCCACCCAGCGTGCCCCCAGGTCTCCTGATAAAAACGGTACCTCACTTGCGTGGGTAGCCATAGTGGCTGCAACAGGAAAAGGTCCAAATCGTACGGTGGTGAATTCAAAATACCCTGAAGCAATATAACTTTGATTTCTTTGGGGGGGGGCACCTGAGTTTTTGGCCCGGGGCTGGGTGGTATTCTTTGGAAAGTAGCAAACCCAAACAGTTCTGACAACTAGACACCCGGGAGAGTCCAGGGAGGTATGGCATGCGTGGGTCCCCCAATGTTTTCCTACCCAGAACTCCTTGCAAACCTTAACATTAGGTAAAAATTGCACTTTTCAAAACTTTTTGGCATGGGATCGCCGTGCCGGAAAAAATGTCCTACCACCCAGCGTTCCCCTTGTTCTCCCGAGTAAAAGGATACCTCACTTGTGTGGGTGCCCCAAAGCAGAACACGCCAAAAATGAATTTTGAAAAAAGTAGTATTTAGTAGTATTTAAGTTTTACAAATTAAGCCCCCCAGCCTGAGTCACATGCCTTGGGCCCACCCACACAAGTGAGGTATCATTTTACTCGGGAGAACAAGGGAAACGCTGGGTGGTAGGACATTTGTGCCGGCAGCGAGATCCCACCCCAAAAAAGTACGGAAAAGTGGGTTTTTTGACCAAAATTTAAGGTTTGCAGGGGTTTCTGGGTAGAAAAACATTGGGGACCCACGCATGCCATACCTCCCTGGACTCCCCCGGGTGTCTAGTTCTCAGAACTGTTTGGGTTTGGTAGTTTGCAAAGATGCTCGCCAAGCCCCGGGCCAAAAGCTCAGGTGACCCCCTCAAAAAATAAGATTGTTTGGCTAAAGGAAATTTTTGGGTCTCCACAGTAAGAATTGGGCCTTTTCCTAAATCAGCCACTATGCCTACCCACGCAAGTGAGGTACCATTTTTATCAGGAGACCTTGGGGAACGCTGGGTGGGAGGTAATTTGTGTGAGCCCAGTGATGCCACGCTTTCCCACACTAAAACATGTGAAAACATTGATTTTTTCCAGCTAAAAATGAGGTTTGCAAGGGATTCTGGGTAAAGGACCTTTGGAGGATCCACGCAAGCCATACCTCCTTGGAAGCCACCGGGTGTCTACTTTTCAGAAATGTGTGGGTTTGGTAGGTTTCCCTAGATGGCTGTCTCGCACGGGGCCAAAAACCCAGGTAACCCCTCTTGCAAAAGCTAGTGGACTTGACATTGTCACCATTGTCAAATTCACCAGCTTTTGCAAGAGGGGTTACCTGGGTTTCTGGCTCCGTGCGAGACAGCCATCTATGGAAACCTACCAAACCCACACATTTCTGAAAAGTAGACACCCGGGGGCTTCCAAGGAGGTATGGCTTGCGTGGATCCTCCAACGTTCCTTTACCCAGAATCCCTTGCAAACCTCATTTTTAGCTGGAAAAAGTCAATTTTTTCACACGTTTTAGTGTGGGAAAGCGTGGCATCACTGGGCTCACACAAATTACCTCCCACCCAGCGTGCCCCCAGGTCTCCCGATAAAAACGGTACCTCACTTGCGTGGGTAGCCATAGTGGCTGCAACAGGAAGAGGTCCAAATCCTACGGTGGTGAATTCAAAATACCCTGAAGCAATATAACTTTGATTTTGGGGGGGGGGGCACCTGAGTTTTTGGCCCGGGGCTGGGTGGTATTCTTTGGAAAGTAGCAAACCCAAACAGTTCTGACAACTAGACACCCGGGAGAGTCCTGGGAGGTATGGCATGCGTGGGTCCCCCAATGTTTTCCTACCCAGAACTCCTTGCAAACCTTAAAATTAGGTAAAAATTGCACTTTTCCAAACTTTTTGGCGTGGGATCGCCGTGCCGGCAAAAATGTCCTACCACCCAGCGTTCCCCTTGTTCTCCCGAGTAAAAGGATACCTCACTTGTGTGGGTGCCCCAAAGCAGAACACGCCAAAAATTAATTTTGAAAAAAGTAGTATTTAGTAGTATTTAAGTTTTACAAAGTAAGCCCCCCAGCCTGAGTCACATGCCTTGGGCCCACCCACACAAGTGAGGTATCATTGTACTCGGGAGAACAAGGGAAACGCTGGGTGGTAGGACATTTGTGCCGGCAGCGAGATCCCACCCAAAAAAGTACGGAAAAGTGGGGTTTTTGACCAAAATTTAAGGTTTGCAGGGGTTTCTGGGTAGGAAATCATTGGGGGACCTACGCATGCCATACCTCCCTGGACTCCCCCGGGTGTCTAGTTCTCAGAACTGTTTGGGTTTGGTAGTTTGCAAAGATGCCCACCAAGCTCCGGGCCAAAAGCTCAGGTGACCCCCTCAAAAAATAAGATTGTTTGGCTAAAGGAAATTTTTGAGTCTCCACAGTAAGAATTGGGCCTTTTCCTAAAGCAGCCACTATGCCTACCCACGCAAGTGAGGTACCATTTTTATCGGGAGACCTTGGGGAACGCTGGGTGGGAGGTAATTTGTGAGAGCCCAGTGATGCCACGCTTTCCCACACTAAAACGTGTGAAAACATTGATTTTTTCCAGCTAAAAATGAGGTTTGCAAGGGATTCTGGGTAAAGGAACGTTGGAGGATCCACGCAAGCCATACCTCCTTGGAAGCCCCCGGGTGTCTACTTTTCAGAAACATGTGGGTTTGGTAGGTTTCCCTAGATGGCTGTCTCTCACTGAGCCAAAAACCCAGGTAACCTCTCTTGCAAAAGCTAGTGGACTTGACATTGTCACCATTGTCAAATTCACCAGCTTTTGCAAGAGGGGTTACCTGGGTTTCCGGCCCCGTGCGAGACAGCCATCTATGGAAACCTACCAAACCCACACATTTCTGAAAAGTAGACACCCAGGGGCTTCCAAGGAGGTATGGCTTGCGTGGATCCTCCAACGTTCCTTTACCCAGAATCCCTTGCAAACCTCATTTTTAGCTGGAAAAAATCATTTTTTTCACACATTTTAGTGTGGGAAAGCGTAGCATCACTGGGCTCACACAAATTACCTCCCACCCAGCGTGCCCCCAGGTCTCCTGATAAAAACGGTACCTCACTTGCGTGGGTAGCCATAGTGGCTGCAACAGGAAAAGGTCCAAATCGTACGGTGGTGAATTCAAAATACCCTGAAGCAATATAACTTTGATTTCTTTGGGGGGGGGGGCACCTGAGTTTTTGGCCCGGGGCTGGGTGGTATTCTTTGGAAAGTAGCAAACCCAAACAGTTCTGACAACTAGACACCCGGGAGAGTCCAGGGAGGTATGGCATGCGTGGGTCCCCCAATGTTTTCCTACCCAGAACTCCTTGCAAACCTTAACATTAGGTAAAAATTGCACTTTTCAAAACTTTTTGGCATGGGATCGCCATGCCGGAAAAAATGTCCTACCACCCAGCGTTCCCCTTGTTCTCCCGAGTAAAAGGATACCTCACTTGTGTGGGTGCCCCAAAGCAGAACACGCCAAAAATGAATTTTGAAAAAAGTAGTATTTAGTAGTATTTAAGTTTTACAAATTAAGCCCCCCAGCCTGAGTCACATGCCTTGGGCCCACCCACACAAGTGAGGTATAATTTTACTCGGGAGAACAAGGGAAACGCTGGGTGGTAGGACATTTGTGCCGGCAGCGAGATCCCACCCAAAAAAGTACGGAAAAGTGGGTTTTTTGACAAAAATTTAAGGTTTGCAGGGGTTTCTGGGTAGAAAAACATTGGGGACCCACGCATGCCATACCTCCCTGGACTCCCCCGGGTGTCTAGTTCTCAGAACTGTTTGGGTTTGGTAGTTTGCAAAGATGCTCGCCAAGCCCCGGGCCAAAAGCTCAGGTGACCCCCTCAAAAAATAAGATTGTTTGGCTAAAGGAAATTTTTGGGTCTCCACAGTAAGAATTGGGCCTTTTCCTAAATCAGCCACTATGCCTACCCACGCAAGTGAGGTACCATTTTTATCAGGAGACCTTGGGGAACGCTGGGTGGGAGGTAATTTGTGTGAGCCCAGTGATGCCACGCTTTCCCACACTAAAACATGTGAAAACATTGATTTTTTCCAGCTAAAAATGAGGTTTGCAAGGGATTCTGGGTAAAGGACCTTTGGAGGATCCACGCAAGCCATACCTCCTTGGAAGCCCCCGGGTGTCTACTTTTCAGAAATGTGTGGGTTTGGTAGGTTTCCCTAGATGGCTGTCTCGCACGGGGCCAAAAACCCAGGTAACCCCTCTTGCAAAAGCTAGTGGACTTGACATTGTCACCATTGTCAAATTCACCAGCTTTTGCAAGAGGGGTTACCTGGGTTTCTGGCTCCGTGCGAGACAGCCATCTATGGAAACCTACCAAACCCACACATTTCTGAAAAGTAGACACCCGGGGGCTTCCAAGGAGGTATGGCTTGCGTGGATCCTCCAACGTTCCTTTACCCAGAATCCCTTGCAAACCTCATTTTTAGCTGGAAAAAGTCAATTTTTTCACACGTTTTAGTGTGGGAAAGCGTGGCATCACTGGGCTCACACAAATTACCTCCCACCCAGCGTGCCCCCAGGTCTCCCAATAAAAACGGTACCTCACTTGCGTGGGTAGCCATAGTGGCTGCAACAGGAAAAGGTCCAAATCGTACGGTGGTGAATTCAAAATACCCTGAAGCAATATAACTTTGATTTTTGGGGGGGGGCACCTGAGTTTTTGGCCCGGGGCTTGGTGGTATTCTTTGGAAAGTAGCAAACCCAAACAGTTCTGACAACTAGACACCCGGGAGAGTCCAGGGAGGTATGGCATGCGTGGGTCCCCCAATGTTTTCCTACCCAGAACTCCTTGCAAACCTTAAAATTAGGTAAAAATTGCACTTTTCCAAACTTTTTGGCGTGGGATCGCCGTGCAGGCAAAAATGTCCTACCACCCAGCGTTCCCCTTGTTCTCCCGAGTAAAAGGATACCTCACTTGTGTGGGTGCCCCAAAGCAGAACACGCCAAAAATTAATTTTGAAAAAAGTAGTATTTAGTAGTATTTAAGTTTTACAAATTAAGCCCCCCAGCCTGAGTCACATGCCTTGGGCCCACCCACACAAGTGAGGTATCATTTTACTCGGGAGAACAAGGGAAACGCTGGGTGGTAGGACATTTGTGCCGGCAGCGAGATCCCACCCAAAAAAGTACGGAAAAGTGGGGTTTTTGACCAAAATTTAAGGTTTGCAGGGGTTTCTGGGTAGGAAAACATTGGGGGACCTACGCATGCCATACCTCCCTGGACTCCCCCGGGTGTCTAGTTCTCAGAACTGTTTAGGTTTGGTAGTTTGCAAAGATGCCCACCAAGCTCCGGGCCAAAAGCTCAGGTGACCCCCTCAAAAAATAAGATTGTTTGGCTAAAGGAAATTTTTGAGTCTCCACAGTAAGAATTGGGCCTTTTCCTAAAGCAGCCACTATGCCTACCCACGCAAGTGAGGTACCATTTTTATCGGGAGACCTTGGGGAACGCTGGGTGGGAGGTAATTTGTGTGAGCCCAGTGATGCCACGCTTTCCCACACTAAAACGTGTGAAAACATTGATTTTTTCCAGCTAAAAATGAGGTTTGCAAGGGATTCTGGGTAAAGGAACGTTGGAGGATCCACGCAAGCCATACCTCCTTGGAAGCCCCCGGGTGTCTACTTTTCAGAAATGTGTGGGTTTGGTACGTTTCCCTAGATGGCTGTCTCTCACAGAGCCAAAAACCCAGGTAACCTCTCTTGCAAAAGCTAGTGGACTTGACATTGTCACCATTGTCAAATTCACCAGCTTTTGCAAGAGGGGTTACCTGGGTTTCTGGCCCCGTGCGAGACAGCCATCTATGGAAACCTACCAAACCCACACATTTCTGAAAAGTAGACACCCGGGGGCTTCCAAGGAGGTATGGCTTGCGTGGATCCTCCAACGTTCCTTTACCCAGAATCCCTTGCAAACCTCATTTTTAGCTGGAAAAAGTCAATTTTTTCACACGTTTTAGTGTGGGAAAGCGTGGCATCACTGGGCTCACACAAATTACCTCCCACCCAGCGTGCCCCCAGGTCTCCCGATAAAAACGGTACCTCACTTGCGTGGGTAGCCATAGTGGCTGCAACAGGAAGAGGTCCAAATCGTACGGTGGTGAATTCAAAATACCCTGAAGCAATATAACTTTGATTTTTGGGGGGGGGCACCTGAGTTTTTGGCCCGGGGCTGGGTGGTATTCTTTGGAAAGTAGCAAACCCAAACAGTTCTGACAACTAGACACCCGGGAGAGTCCAGGGAGGTATGGCATGCGTGGGTCCCCCAATGTTTTCCTACCCAGAACTCCTTGCAAACCTTAAAATTAGGTAAAAATTGCACTTTTCCAAATTTTTTGGCGTGGGATCGCTGTGCCGGCAAAAATGTCCTACCATCCAGCGTTCCCCTTGTTCTCCCGAGTAAAAGGATACCTCACTTGTGTGGGTGCCCCAAAGCAGAACACGCCAAAAATTAATTTTGGAAAAAGTAGTATTTAGTAGTACTTAAGTTTTACAAAGTAAGCCCCCCAGCCTGAGTCACATGCCTTGGGCCCACCCACACAAGTGAGGTATCATTTTACTCGGGAGAACAAGGGAAACGCTGGGTGGTAGGACATTTGTGCCGGCAGCGAGATCCCACCCAAAAAAGTACGGAAAAGTGGGGTTTTTGACCAAAATTTAAGGTTTGCAGGGGTTTCTGGGTAGGAAAACATTGGGGGACCTACGCATGCCATACCTCCCTGGACTCCCCCGGGTGTCTAGTTCTCAGAACTGTTTGGGTTTGGTAGTTTGCAAAGATGCCCACCAAGCTCCGGGCCAAAAGCTCAGGTGACCCCCTCAAAAAATAAGATTGTTTGGCTAAAGGAAATTTTTGAGTCTCCACAGTAAGAATTGGGCCTTTTCCTAAAGCAGCCACTATGCCTACCCACGCAAGTGAGGTACCATTTTTATCGGGAGACCTTGGGGAACGCTGGGTGGGAGGTAATTTGTGTGAGCCCAGTGATGCCACGCTTTCCCACACTAAAACGTGTGAAAACATTGATTTTTTCCAGCTAAAAATGAGGTTTGCAAGGGATTCTGGGTAAAGGAACGTTGGAGGATCCACGCAAGCCATACCTCCTTGGAAGCCCCCGGGTGTCTACTTTTCAGAAATGTGTGGGTTTGGTAGGTTTCCCTAGATGGCTGTCTCTCACAGAGCCAAAAACCCAGGTAACCTCTCTTGCAAAAGCTAGTGGACTTGACATTGTCACCATTGTCAAATTCACCAGCTTTTGCAAGAGGGGTTACCTGGGTTTCCGGCCCCGTGCGAGACAGCCATCTATGGAAACCTACCAAACCCACACATTTCTGAAAAGTAGACACCCAGGGGCTTCCAAGGAGGTATGGCTTGCGTGGATCCTCCAACGTTCCTTTACCCAGAATCCCTTGCAAACCTCATTTTTAGCTGGAAAAAATCACTTTTTTTCACACATTTTAGTGTGGGAAAGCGTAGCATCACTGGGCTCACACAAATTACCTCCCACCCAGCGTGCCCCCAGGTCTCCTGATAAAAACGGTACCTCACTTGCGTGGGTAGCCACTGTGGCTGCAACAGGAAAAGGTCCAAATCGTACGGTGGTGAATTCAAAATACCCTGAAGCAATATAACTTTGATTTCTTTGGGGGGGGCACCTGAGTTTTTGGCCCGGGGCTGGGTGGTATTCTTTGGAAAGTAGCAAACCCAAACAGTTCTGACAACTAGACACCCGGGAGAGTCCAGGGAGGTATGGCATGCGTGGGTCCCCCAATGTTTTCCTACCCAGAACTCCTTGCAAACCTTAACATTAGGTAAAAATTGCACTTTTCAAAACTTTGTGGCATGGGATCGCCATGCCGGAAAAAATGTCCTACCACCCAGCGTTCCCCTTGTTCTCCCGAGTAAAAGGATACCTCACTTGTGTGGGTGCCCCAAAGCAGAACACGCCAAAAATGAATTTTGAAAAAAGTAGTATTTAGTAGTATTTAAGTTTTACAAATTAAGCCCCCCAGCCTGAGTCACATGCCTTGGGCCCACCCACACAAGTGAGGTATCATTTTACTCGGGAGAACAAGGGAAACGCTGGGTGGTAGGACATTTGTGCCGGCAGCGAGATCCCACCCAAAAAAGTACGGAAAAGTGGGTTTTTTGACAAAAATTTAAGGTTTGCAGGGGTTTCAGGGTAGAAAAACATTGGGGACCCACGCATGCCATACCTCCCTGGACTCCCCCGGGTGTCTAGTTCTCAGAACTGTTTGGGTTTGGTAGTTTGCAAAGATGCTCGCCAAGCCCCGGGCCAAAAGCTCAGGTGACCCCCTCAAAAAATAAGATTGTTTGGCTAAAGGAAATTTTTGGGTCTCCACAGTAAGAATTGGGCCTTTTCCTAAATCAGCCACTATGCCTACCCACGCAAGTGAGGTACCATTTTTATCAGGAGACCTTGGGGAACGCTGGGTGGGAGGTAATTTGTGTGAGCCCAGTGATGCCACGCTTTCCCACACTAAAACATGTGAAAACATTGATTTTTTCCAGCTAAAAATGAGGTTTGCAAGGGATTCTGGGTAAAGGACCTTTGGAGGATCCACGCAAGCCATACCTCCTTGGAAGCCCCCGGGTGTCTACTTTTCAGAAATGTGTGGGTTTGGTAGGTTTCCCTAGATGGCTGTCTCGCACGGGGCCAAAAACCCAGGTAACCCCTCTTGCAAAAGCTAGTGGACTTGACATTGTCACCATTGTCAAATTCACCAGCTTTTGCAAGAGGGGTTACCTGGGTTTCTGGCTCCGTGCGAGACAGCCATCTATGGAAACCTACCAAACCCACACATTTCTGAAAAGTAGACACCCGGGGGCTTCCAAGGAGGTATGGCTTGCGTGGATCCTCCAACGTTCCTTTATCCAGAATCCCTTGCAAACCTCATTTTTAGCTGGAAAAAGTCAATTTTTTCACACGTTTTAGTGTGGGAAAGCGTGGCATCACTGGGCTCACACAAATTACCTCCCACCCAGCGTGCCCCCAGGTCTCCCAATAAAAACGGTACCTCACTTGCGTGGGTAGCCATAGTGGCTGCAACAGGAAAAGGTCCAAATCGTACGGTGGTGAATTCAAAATACCCTGAAGCAATATAACTTTGATTTTTGGGGGGGGGCACCTGAGTTTTTGGCCCGGGGCTTGGTGGTATTCTTTGGAAAGTAGCAAACCCAAACAGTTCTGACAACTAGACACCCGGGAGAGTCCAGGGAGGTATGGCATGCGTGGGTCCCCCAATGTTTTCCTACCCAGAACTCCTTGCAAACCTTAAAATTAGGTAAAAATTGCACTTTTCCAAAATTTTTGGCGTGGGATCGCCGTGCAGGCAAAAATGTCCTACCACCCAGCGTTCCCCTTGTTCTCCCGAGTAAAAGGATACCTCACTTGTGTGGGTGCCCCAAAGCAGAACACGCCAAAAATTAATTTTGAAAAAAGTAGTATTTAGTAGTATTTAAGTTTTACAAATTAAGCCCCCCAGCCTGAGTCACATGCCTTGGGCCCACCCACACAAGTGAGGTATCATTTTACTCGGGAGAACAAGGGAAACGCTGGGTGGTAGGACATTTGTGCCGGCAGCGAGATCCCACCCAAAAAAGTACGGAAAAGTGGGGTTTTTGACCAAAATTTAAGGTTTGCAGGGGTTTCTGGGTAGGAAAACATTGGGGGACCTACGCATGCCATACCTCCCTGGACTCCCCCGGGTGTCTAGTTCTCAGAACTGTTTAGGTTTGGTAGTTTGCAAAGATGCCCACCAAGCTCCGGGCCAAAAGCTCAGGTGACCCCCTCAAAAAATAAGATTGTTTGGCTAAAGGAAATTTTTGAGTCTCCACAGTAAGAATTGGGCCTTTTCCTAAAGCAGCCACTATGCCTACCCACGCAAGTGAGGTACCATTTTTATCGGGAGACCTTGGGGAACGCTGGGTGGGAGGTAATTTGTGTGAGCCCAGTGATGCCACGCTTTCCCACACTAAAACGTGTGAAAACATTGATTTTTTCCAGCTAAAAATGAGGTTTGCAAGGGATTCTGGGTAAAGGAACGTTGGAGGATCCACGCAAGCCATACCTCCTTGGAAGCCCCCGGGTGTCTACTTTTCAGAAATGTGTGGGTTTGGTACGTTTCCCTAGATGGCTGTCTCTCACAGAGCCAAAAACCCAGGTAACCTCTCTTGCAAAAGCTAGTGGACTTGACATTGTCACCATTGTCAAATTCACCAGCTTTTGCAAGAGGGGTTACCTGGGTTTCTGGCCCCGTGCGAGACAGCCATCTATGGAAACCTACCAAACCCACACATTTCTGAAAAGTAGACACCCGGGGGCTTCCAAGGAGGTATGGCTTGCGTGGATCCTCCAACGTTCCTTTACCCAGAATCCCTTGCAAACCTCATTTTTAGCTGGAAAAAGTCAATTTTTTCACACGTTTTAGTGTGGGAAAGCGTGGCATCACTGGGCTCACACAAATTACCTCCCACCCAGCGTGCCCCCAGGTCTCCCGATAAAAACGGTACCTCACTTGCGTGGGTAGCCATAGTGGCTGCAACAGGAAGAGGTCCAAATCGTACGGTGGTGAATTCAAAATACCCTGAAGCAATATAACTTTGATTTTTGGGGGGGGCACCTGAGTTTTTGGCCCGGGGCTGGGTGGTATTCTTTGGAAAGTAGCAAACCCAAACAGTTCTGACAACTAGACACCCGGGAGAGTCCAGGGAGGTATGGCATGCGTGGGTCCCCCAATGTTTTCCTACCCAGAACTCCTTGCAAACCTTAAAATTAGGTAAAAATTGCACTTTTCCAAATTTTTTGGCGTGGGATCGCCGTGCCGGCAAAAATGTCCTACCATCCAGCGTTCCCCTTGTTCTCCCGAGTAAAAGGATACCTCACTTGTGTGGGTGCCCCAAAGCAGAACACGCCAAAAATTAATTTTGGAAAAAGTAGTATTTAGTAGTACTTAAGTTTTACAAAGTAAGCCCCCCAGCCTGAGTCACATGCCTTGGGCCCACCCACACAAGTGAGGTATCATTTTACTCGGGAGAACAAGGGAAACGCTGGGTGGTAGGACATTTGTGCCGGCAGCGAGATCCCACCCAAAAAAGTACGGAAAAGTGGGGTTTTTGACCAAAATTTAAGGTTTGCAGGGGTTTCTGGGTAGGAAAACATTGGGGGACCTACGCATGCCATACCTCCCTGGACTCCCCCGGGTGTCTAGTTCTCAGAACTGTTTGGGTTTGGTAGTTTGCAAAGATGCCCACCAAGCTCTGGGCCAAAAGCTCAGGTGACCCCCTCAAAAAATAAGATTGTTTGGCTAAAGGAAATTTTTGAGTCTCCACAGTAAGAATTGGGCCTTTTCCTAAAGCAGCCACTATGCCTACCCACGCAAGTGAGGTACCATTTTTATCGGGAGACCTTGGGGAACGCTGGGTGGGAGGTAATTTGTGTGAGCCCAGTGATGCCACGCTTTCCCACACTAAAACGTGTGAAAACATTGATTTTTTCCAGCTAAAAATGAGGTTTGCAAGGGATTCTGGGTAAAGGAACGTTGGAGGATCCACGCAAGCCATACCTCCTTGGAAGCCCCCGGGTGTCTACTTTTCAGAAATGTGTGGGTTTGGTAGGTTTCCCTAGATGGCTGTCTCTCACAGAGCCAAAAACCCAGGTAACCTCTCTTGCAAAAGCTAGTGGACTTGACATTGTCACCATTGTCAAATTCACCATCTTTTGCAAGAGGGGTTACTTGGGTTTCTGGCCCCGTGCGAGACAGCCATCTATGGAAACCTACCAAACCCACACATTTCTGAAAAGTAGACACCCGGGGGCTTCCAAGGAGGTATGGCTTGCGTGGATCCTCCAACGTTCCTTTACCCAGAATCCCTTGCAAACCTAATTTTTAGCTGGAAAAAGTCAATTTTTTCACACGTTTTAGTGTGGGAAAGCGTGGCATCACTGGGCTCACACAAATTACCTCCCACCCAGCGTGCCCCCAGGTCTCCCAATAAAAACGGTACCTCACTTGCGTGGGTAGCCATAGTGGCTGCAACAGGAAAAGGTCCAAATCGTACGGTGGTGAATTCAAAATACCCTGAAGCAATATAACTTTGATTTTTGGGGGGGGGGGCACCTGAGTTTTTGGCCCGGGGCTTGGTGGTATTCTTTGGAAAGTAGCAAACCCAAACAGTTCTGACAACTAGACACCCGGGAGAGTCCAGGGAGGTATGGCATGCGTGGGTCCCCCAATGTTTTCCTACCCAGAACTCCTTGCAAACCTTAAAATTAGGTAAAAATTGCACTTTTCCAAACTTTTTGGCGTGGGATCGCCGTGCAGGCAAAAATGTCCTACCACCCAGCGTTCCCCTTGTTCTCCCGAGTAAAAGGATACCTCACTTGTGTGGGTGCCCCAAAGCAGAACACGCCAAAAATTAATTTTGAAAAAAGTAGTATTTAGTAGTATTTAAGTTTTACAAATTAAGCCCCCCAGCCTGAGTCACATGCCTTGGGCCCACCCACACAAGTGAGGTATCATTTTACTCGGGAGAACAAGGGAAACGCTGGGTGGTAGGACATTTGTGCCGGCAGCGAGATCCCACCCAAAAAAGTACGGAAAAGTGGGGTTTTTGACCAAAATTTAAGGTTTGCAGGGGTTTCTGGGTAGGAAAACATTGGGGGACCTACGCATGCCATACCTCCCTGGACTCCCCCGGGTGTCTAGTTCTCAGAACTGTTTAGGTTTGGTAGTTTGCAAAGATGCCCACCAAGCTCCGGGCCAAAAGCTCAGGTGACCCCCTCAAAAAATAAGATTGTTTGGCTAAAGGAAATTTTTGAGTCTCCACAGTAAGAATTGGGCCTTTTCCTAAAGCAGCCACTATGCCTACCCACGCAAGTGAGGTACCATTTTTATCGGGAGACCTTGGGGAACGCTGGGTGGGAGGTAATTTGTGTGAGCCCAGTGATGCCACGCTTTCCCACACTAAAACGTGTGAAAACATTGATTTTTTCCAGCTAAAAATGAGGTTTGCAAGGGATTCTGGGTAAAGGAACGTTGGAGGATCCACGCAAGCCATACCTCCTTGGAAGCCCCCGGGTGTCTACTTTTCAGAAATGTGTGGGTTTGGTACGTTTCCCTAGATGGCTGTCTCTCACAGAGCCAAAAACCCAGGTAACCTCTCTTGCAAAAGCTAGTGGACTTGACATTGTCACCATTGTCAAATTCACCAGCTTTTGCAAGAGGGGTTACCTGGGTTTCTGGCCCCGTGCGAGACAGCCATCTATGGAAACCTACCAAACCCACACATTTCTGAAAAGTAGACACCCGGGGGCTTCCAAGGAGGTATGGCTTGCGTGGATCCTCCAACGTTCCTTTACCCAGAATCCCTTGCAAACCTCATTTTTAGCTGGAAAAAGTCAATTTTTTCACACGTTTTAGTGTGGGAAAGCGTGGCATCACTGGGCTCACACAAATTACCTCCCACCCAGCGTGCCCCCAGGTCTCCCGATAAAAACGGTACCTCACTTGCGTGGGTAGCCATAGTGGCTGCAACAGGAAGAGGTCCAAATCGTACGGTGGTGAATTAAAAATACCCTGAAGCAATATAACTTTGATTTTTGGGGGGGGGCACCTGAGTTTTTGGCCCGGGGCTGGGTGGTATTCTTTGGAAAGTAGCAAACCCAAACAGTTCTGACAACTAGACACCCGGGAGAGTCCAGGGAGGTATGGCATGCGTGGGTCCCCCAATGTTTTTCTACCCAGAACTCCTTGCAAACCTTAAAATTAGGTAAAAATTGCACTTTTCCAAATTTTTTGGCGTGGGATCGCCGTGCCGGCAAAAATGTCCTACCATCCAGCGTTCCCCTTGTTCTCCCGAGTAAAAGGATACCTCACTTGTGTGGGTGCCCCAAAGCAGAACACGCCAAAAATTAATTTTGGAAAAAGTAGTATTTAGTAGTACTTAAGTTTTACAAAGTAAGCCCCCCAGCCTGAGTCACATGCCTTGGGCCCACCCACACAAGTGAGGTATCATTTTACTCGGGAGAACAAGGGAAACGCTGGGTGGTAGGACATTTGTGCCGGCAGCGAGATCCCACCCAAAAAAGTACGGAAAAGTGGGGTTTTTGACCAAAATTTAAGGTTTGCAGGGGTTTCTGGGTAGGAAAACATTGGGGGACCTACGCATGCCATACCTCCCTGGACTCCCCCGGGTGTCTAGTTCTCAGAACTGTTTGGGTTTGGTAGTTTGCAAAGATGCCCACCAAGCTCCGGGCCAAAAGCTCAGGTGACCCCCTCAAAAAATAAGATTGTTTGGCTAAAGGAAATTTTTGAGTCTCCACAGTAAGAATTGGGCCTTTTCCTAAAGCAGCCACTATGCCTACCCACGCAAGTGAGGTACCATTTTTATCGGGAGACCTTGGGGAACGCTGGGTGGGAGGTAATTTGTGTGAGCCCAGTGATGCCACGCTTTCCCACACTAAAACGTGTGAAAACATTGATTTTTTCCAGCTAAAAATGAGGTTTGCAAGGGATTCTGGGTAAAGGAACGTTGGAGGATCCACGCAAGCCATACCTCCTTGGAAGCCCCTGGGTGTCTACTTTTCAGAAATGTGTGGGTTTGGTAGGTTTCCCTAGATGGCTGTCTCTCACAGAGCCAAAAACCCAGGTAACCTCTCTTGCAAAAGCTAGTGGACTTGACATTGTCACCATTGTCAAATTCACCATCTTTTGCAAGAGGGGTTACCTGGGTTTCTGGCCCCGTGCGAGACAGCCATCTATGGAAACCTACCAAACCCACACATTTCTGAAAAGTAGACACCCGGGGGCTTCCAAGGAGGTATGGCTTGCGTGGATCCTCCAACGTTCCTTTACCCAGAATCCCTTGCAAACCTAATTTTTAGCTGGAAAAAGTCGATTTTTTCACACGTTTTAGTGTGGGAAAGCGTGGCATCACTGGGCTCACACAAATTACCTCCCACCCAGCGTGCCCCCAGATCTCCCGATAAAAACGGTACCTCACTTGCGTGGGTAGCCATAGTGGCTGCAACAGGAAGAGGTCCAAATCGTACGGTGGTGAATTCAAAATACCCTGAAGCAATATAACTTTGATTTTTGGGGGGGGGCACCTGAGTTTTTGGCCCGGGGCTGGGTGGTATTCTTTGGAAAGTAGCAAACCCAAACAGTTCTGACAACTAGACACCCGGGAGAGTCCAGGGAGGTATGGCATGCGTGGGTCCCCCAATGTTTTCCTACCCAGAACTCCTTGCAAACCTTAAAATTAGGTAAAAATTGCACTTTTCTAAACTTTTTGGCGTGGGATCGCCGTGCCGGCAAAAATGTCCTACCACCCAGCTTTCCCCTTGTTCTCCAGAGTAAAAGGATACCTCACTTGTGTGGGTGCCCCAAAGCAGAACACGCCAAAAATTAATTTTGAAAAAAGTAGTATTTAGTAGTATTTAAGTTTTACAAAGTAAGCCCCCCAGCCTGAGTCACATGCCTTGGGCCCACCCACACAAGTGAGGTATCATTTTACTCGGGAGAACAAGGGAAACGCTGGGTGGTAGGACATTTGTGCCGGCAGCGAGATCCCACCCAAAAAAGTACGGAAAAGTGGGTTTTTTGACCAAAATTTAAGGTTTGCAGGGGTTTCTGGGTAGGAAAACATTGGGGGACCTACGCATGCCATACCTCCCTGGACTCCCCCGGGTGTCTAGTTCTCAGAACTGTTTGGGTTTGGTAGTTTGCAAAGATGCCCACCAAGCTCCGGGCCAAAAGCTCAGGTGACCCCCTCAAAAAATAAGATTGTTTGGCTAAAGGAAATTTTTGAGTCTCCACAGTAAGAATTGGGCCTTTTCCTAAAGCAGCCACTATGCCTACCCACGCAAGTGAGGTACCATTTTTATCGGGAGACCTTGGGGAACGCTGGGTGGGAGGTAATTTGTGTGAGCCCAGTGATGCCACGCTTTCCCACGCTAAAACGTGTGAAAACATTGATTTTTTCCAGCTAAAAATGAGGTTTGCAAGGGATTCTGGGTAAAGGAACGTTGGAGGATCCACGCAAGCCATACCTCCTTGGAAGCCCCGGGTGTCTACTTTTCAGAAACGTGTGGGTTTGGTAGGTTTCCCTAGATGGCTGTCTCTCACTGAGCCAAAAACCCAGGTAACCTCTCTTGCAAAAGCTAGTGGACTTGACATTGTCACCATTGTCAAATTCACCAGCTTTTGCAAGAGGGGTTACCTGGGTTTCCGGCCCCGTGCGAGACAGCCATCTATGGAAACCTACCAAACCCACACATTTCTGAAAAGTAGACACCCAGGGGCTTCCAAGGAGGTATGGCTTGCGTGGATCCTCCAACGTTCCTTTACCCAGAATCCCTTGCAAACCTCATTTTTAGCTGGAAAAAATCATTTTTTTCACACGTTTTAGTGTGGGAAAGCGTGGCATCACTGGGCTCACACAAATTACCTCCCACCCAGCGTGCCCCCAGGTCTCCTGATAAAAACGGTACCTCACTTGCGTGGGTAGCCATAGTGGCTGCAACAGGAAAAGGTCCAAATTGTACGGTGGTGAATTCAAAATACCCTGAAGCAATATAACTTTGATTTTTGGGGGGGGGCACCTGAGTTTTTGGCCCGAGGCTGGGTGGTATTCTTTGGAAAGTAGCAAACCCAAACAGTTCTGACAACTAGACACCCGGGAGAGTCCAGGGAGGTATGGCATGCGTGGGTCCCCCAATGTTTTCCTACCCAGAACTCCTTGCAAACCTTAACATTAGGTAAAAATCGCACTTTTCCAAACTTTTTGGCGTGGGATCGCCATGCCGGCAAAAATGTCCTACCACCCAGCGTTCCCCTTGTTCTCCCGAGTAAAAGGATACCTCACTTGTGTGGGTGCCCCAAAGCAGAACACGCCAAAAATTAATTTTGAAAAAAGTAGTATTTAGTAGTATTTAAGTTTTACAAAGTAAGCCCCCCAGCCTGAGTCACATGCCTTGGGCCCACCCACACAAGTGAGGTATCATTTTACTCGGGAGAACAAGGGAAACGCTGGGTGGTAGGACATTTGTGCCGGCAGCGAGATCCCACCCAAAAAAGTACGGAAAAGTGGGGTTTTTGACCAAAATTTAAGGTTTGCAGGGGTTTCTGGGTAGGAAAACATTGGGGGACCTACGCATGCCATACCTCCCTGGACTCCCCCGGGTGTCTAGTTCTCAGAACTGTTTGGGTTTGGTAGTTTGCAAAGATGCCCACCAAGCTCCGGGCCAAAAGCTCAGGTGACCCCCTCAAAAAATAAGATTGTTTGGCTAAAGGAAATTTTTGAGTCTCCACAGTAAGAATTGGGCCTTTTCCTAAAGCAGCCACTATGCCTACCCACGCAAGTGAGGTACCATTTTTATCGGGAGACCTTGGGGAACGCTGGGTGGGAGGTAATTTGTGTGAGCCCAGTGATGCCACGCTTTCCCACACTAAAACGTGTGAAAACATTGATTTTTTCCAGCTAAAAATGAGGTTTGCAAGGGATTCTGGGTAAAGGAACGTTGGAGGATCCACGCAAGCCATACCTCCTTGGAAGCCCCCGGGTGTCTACTTTTCAGAAACGTGTGGGTTTGGTAGGTTTCCTTAGATGGCTGTCTCTCACTGAGCCAAAAACCCAGGTAACCTCTCTTGCAAAAGCTAGTGGACTTGACATTGTCACCATTGTCAAATTCACCAGCTTTTGCAAGAGGGGTTACCTGGGTTTCCGGCCCCGTGCGAGACAGCCATCTATGGAAACCTACCAAACCCACACATTTCTGAAAAGTAGACACCCAGGGGCTTCCAAGGAGGTATGGCTTGCGTGGATCCTCCAATGTTCCTTTACCCAGAATCCCTTGCAAACCTCATTTTTAGCTGGAAAAAATCATTTTTTTCACACGTTTTAGTGTGGGAAAGCGTGGCATCACTGGGTTCACACAAATTACCTCCCACCCAGCGTGCCCCCAGGTCTCCTGATAAAAACGATACCTCACTTGCGTGGGTAGCCATAGTGGCTGCAACAGGAAAAGGTCCAAATTGTACGGTGGTGAATTCAAAATACCCTGAAGCAATATAACTTTGATTTTTGGGGGGGGGCACCTGAGTTTTTAGCCCGAGGCTGGGTGGTATTCTTTGGAAAGTAGCAAACCCAAACAGTTCTGACAACTAGACACCCGGGAGAGTCCAGGGAGGTATGGCATGCGTGGGTCCCCCAATGTTTTCCTACCCAGAACTCCTTGCAAACCTTAACATTAGGTAAAAATCGCACTTTTCCAAACTTTTTGGCGTGGGATCGCCGTGCCGGCAAAAATGTCCTACCACCCAGCGTTCCCCTTGTTCTCCCGAGTAAAAGGATACCTCACTTGTGTGGGTGCCCCAAAGCAGAACACGCCAAAAATGAATTTTGAAAAAAGTAGTATTTAGTAGTATTTAAGTTTTACAAATTAAGCCCCCCAGCCTGAGTCACATGCCTTGGGCCCACCCACACAAGTGAGGTATCATTTTACTCGGGAGAACAAGGGAAACGCTGGGTGGTAGGACATTTGTGCCGGCAGCGAGATCCCACCCAAAAAAGTACGGAAAAGTGGGTTTTTTGACCAAAATTTAAGGTTTGCAGGGGTTTCTGGGTAGAAAAACATTGGGGGACCCACGCATGCCATACCTCCCTGGACTCCCCCGGGTGTCTAGTTCTCAGAACTGTTTGGGTTTGGTAGTTTGCAAAGATGCTCGCCAAGCCCCGGGCCAAAAGCTCAGGTGACCCCCTCAAAAAATAAGATTGTTTGGCTAAAGGAAATTTTTGGGTCTCCACAGTAAGAATTGGGCCTTTTCCTAAATCAGACACTATGCCTACCCACCCTAGTGAGGTACCATTTTTATCAGGAGACCTTGGGGAACGCTGGGTGGGAGGTAATTTGTGTGAGCCCAGTGATGCCACGCTTTCCCACACTAAAACATGTGAAAACATTGATTTTTTCCAGCTAAAAATGAGGTTTGCAAGGGATTCTGGGTAAAGGACCTTTGGAGGATCCACGCAAGCCATACCTCCTTGGAAGCCCCCGGGTGTCTACTTTTCAGAAATGTGTGGGTTTGGTAGGTTTCCCTAGATGGCTGTCTCGCACGGGGCCAAAAACCCAGGTAACCCCTCTTGCAAAAGCTAGTGGACTTGACATTGTCACCATTGTCAAATTCACCAGCTTTTGCAAGAGGGGTTACCTGGGTTTCTGGCCCCGTGCGAGACAGCCATCTATGGGAACCTACCAAACCCACACATTTCTGAAAAGTAGACACCCGGGGGCTTCCAAGGAGGTATGGCTTGCGTGGATCCTCCAACGTTCCTTTACCCAGAATCCCTTGCAAACCTCATTTTTAGCTGGAAAAAGTCAATTTTTTCACACGTTTTAGTGTGGGAAAGCGTGGCATCACTGGGCTCACACAAATTACCTCCCACCCAGCGTGCCCCCAGGTCTCCCAATAAAAACGGTACCTCACTTGCGAGGGTAGCCATAGTGGCTGCAACAGGAAAAGGTCCAAATCGTACGGTGGTGAATTCAAAATACCCTGAAGCAATATAACTTTGATTTTTGGGGGGGGGCACCTGAGTTTTTGGCCCGGGGCTTGGTGGTATTCTTTGGAAAGTAGCAAACCGAAACAGTTCTGACAACTAGACACCCGGGAGAGTCCAGGGAGGTATGGCATGCGTGGGTCCCCCAATGTTTTCCTACCCAGAACTCCTTGCAAACCTTAAAATTAGGTAAAAATTGCACTTTTCCAAACTTTTTGGCGTGGGATCGCCGTGCCGGCAAAAATGTCCTACCACCCAGCGTTCCCCTTGTTCTCCCGAGTAAAAGGATACCTCACTTGTGTGGGTGCCCCAAAGCAGAACACGCCAAAAATTAATTTTGAAAAAAGTAGTATTTAGTAGTATTTAAGTTTTACAAATTAAGCCCCCCAGCCTGAGTCAAATGCCTTGGGCCCACCCACACAAGTGAGGTATCATTTTACTCGGGAGAACAAGGGAAACGCTGGGTGGTAGGACATTTGTGCCGGCAGCGAGATCCCACCCAAAAAAGTACGGAAAAGTGGGGTTTTTGACCAAAATTTAAGGTTTGCAGGGGTTTCTGGGTAGGAAAACATTGGTGGACCTACGCATGCCATACCTCCCTGGACTCCCCCGGGTGTCTAGTTCTCAGAACTGTTTGGGTTTGGTAGTTTGCAAAGATGCCCACCAAGCTCCGGGCCAAAAGCTCAGGTGACCCCCTCAAAAAATAAGATTGTTTGGCTAAAGGAAATTTTTGAGTCTCCACAGTAAGAATTGGGCCTTTTCCTAAAGCAGCCACTATGCCTACCCACGCAAGTGAGGTACCATTTTTATCGGGAGACCTTGGGGAACGCTGGGTGGGAGGTAATTTGTGTGAGCCCAGTGATGCCACGCTTTCCCACACTAAAACGTGTGAAAACATTGATTTTTTCCAGCTAAAAATGAGGTTTGCAAGGGATTCTGGGTAAAGGAACGTTGGAGGATCCACGCAAGCCATACCTCCTTGGAAGCCCCCGGGTGTCTACTTTTCAGAAATGTGTGGGTTTGGTAGGTTTCCCTAGATGGCTGTCTCTCACAGAGCCAAAAACCCAGGTAACCTCTCTTGCAAAAGCTAGTGGACTTGACATTGTCACCATTGTCAAATTCACCAGCTTTTGCAAGAGGGGTTACCTGGGTTTCTGGCCCCGTGCGAGACAGCCATCTATGGAAACCTACCAAACCCACACATTTCTGAAAAGTAGACACCCGGGGGCTTCCAAGGAGGTATGGCTTGCGTGGATCCTCCAACGTTCCTTTACCCAGAATCCCTTGCAAACCTCATTTTTAGCTGGAAAAAGTCAATTCTTTCATACGTTTTAGTGTGGGAAAGCGTGGCATCACTGGGCTCACACAAATTACCTCCCACCCAGCGTGCCCCCAGGTCTCCCGATAAAAACGGTACCTCACTTGCGTGGGTAGCCATAGTGGCTGCAACAGGAAGAGGTCCAAATCGTACGGTGGTGAATTCAAAATACCCTGAAGCAATATAACTTTGATTTTTGGGGGGGGGCACCTGAGTTTTTGGCCCGGGGCTGGGTGGTATTCTTTGGAAAGTAGCAAACCCAAACAGTTCTGACAACTAGACACCCGGGAGAGTCCAGGGAGGTATGGCATGCGTGGGTCCCCCAATGTTTTCCTACCCAGAACTCCTTGCAAACCTTAAAATTAGGTAAAAATTGCACTTTTCCAAACTTTTTGGCGTGGGATCGCCGTGCCGGCAAAAATGTCCTACCATCCAGCGTTCCCCTTGTTCTCCCGAGTAAAAGGATACCTCACTTGTGTGGGTGCCCCAAAGCAGAACACGCCAAAAATTAATTTTGAAAAAAGTAGTATTTAGTAGTACTTAAGTTTTCCAAAGTAAGCCCCCCAGCCTGAGTCACATGCCTTGGGCCCACCCACACAAGTGAGGTATCATTTTACTCGGGAGAACAAGGGAAACGCTGGGTGGTAGGACATTTGTGCCGGCAGCGAGATCCCACCCAAAAAAGTACGGAAAAGTGGGGGTTTTGACCAAAATTTAAGGTTTGCAGGGGTTTCTGGGTAGGAAAACATTGGGGGACCTACGCATGCCATACCTCCCTGGACTCCCCCGGGTGTCTAGTTCTCAGAACTGTTTGGGTTTGGTAGTTTGCAAAGATGCCCACAAAGCTCCGGGCCAAAAGCTCAGGTGACCCCCTCAAAAAATAAGATTGTTTGGCTAAAGGAAATTTTTGAGTCTCCACAGTAAGAATTGGGCCTTTTCCTAAAGCAGCCACTATGCCTACCCACGCAAGTGAGGTACCATTTTTATCGGGAGACCTTGGGGAACGCTGGGTGTGAGGTAATTTGTGAGCCCAGTGATGCCACGCTTTCCCACACTAAAACGTGTGAAAACATTGATTTTTTCCAGCTAAAAATGAGGTTTGCAAGGGATTCTGGGTAAAGGAACGTTGGAGGATCCACGCAAGCCATACCTCCTTGGAAGCCCCCGGGTGTCTACTTTTCAGAAATGTGTGGGTTTGGTAGGTTTCCCTAGATGGCTGTCTCTCACGGAGCCAAAAACCCAGGTAACCTCTCTTGCAAAAGCTAGTGGACTTGACATTGTCACCATTGTCAAATTCACCAGCTTTTGCAAGAGGGGTTACCTGGGTTTCCGGCCCCGTGCGAGACAGCCATCTATGGAAACCTACCAAACCCACACATTTCTGAAAAGTAGACACCCAGGGGCTTCCAAGGAGGTATGGCTTGCGTGGATCCTCCAACGTTCCTTTACCCAGAATCCCTTGCAAACCTCATTTTTAGCTGGAAAAAATCATTTTTTTCACACGTTTTAGTGTGGGAAAGCGTGGCATCACTGGGCTCACACAAATTACCTCCCACCCAGCGTGCCCCCAGGTCTCCTGATAAAAACGGTACCTCACTTGCATGGGTAGCCATAGTGGCTGCAACAGGAAAAGGTCCAAATTGTACGGTGGTGAATTCAAAATACCCTGAAGCAATATAACTTTGATTTTTGGGGGGGGGCACCTGAGTTTTTGGCCCGAGGCTGGGTGGTATTCTTTGGAAAGTAGCAAACCCAAACAGTTCTGACAACTAGACACCCGGGAGAGTCCAGGGAGGTATGGCATGCGTGGGTCCCCCAATGTTTTCCTACCCAGAACTCCTTGCAAACCTTAACATTAGGTAAAAATCGCACTTTTCCAAACTTTTTAGCGTGGGATCGCCGTGCCGGCAAAAATTTCCTACCACCCAGCGTTCCCCTTGTTCTCCCGAGTAAAAGGATACCTCACTTGTGTGGGTGCCCCAAAGCAGAACACGCCGAAAATGAATTTTGAAAAAAGTAGTATTTAGTAGTATTTAAGTTTTACAAATTAAGCCCCCCAGCCTGAGTCACATGCCTTGGGCCCACCCACACAAGTGAGGTATCATTTTACTCGGGAGAACAAGGGAAACGCTGGGTGGTAGGACATTTGTGCCGGCAGCGAGATCCCACCCAAAAAAGTACGGAAAAGTGGGGTTTTTGACCAAAATTTAAGGTTTGCAGGGGTTTCTGGGTAGGAAAACATTGGGGGACCCACGCTTGCCATACCTCCCTGGACTCCCCCGGGTGTCTAGTTCTCAGAACTGTTTGGGTTTGGTAGTTTGCAAAGATGCCCGCCAAGCCCCGGGCCAAAAGCTCAGGTATGGCATGCGTGGGTCCCCCAATGTTTTCCTACCCAGAACTCCTTGCAAACCTTAAAACTAGGTAAAAATTGCACTTTTCCAAACTTTTTGGCATGGGATCGCAGTGCCGGCAAAAATGTCCTACCATCCAGCGTTCCCCTTGTTCTCCCGAGTAAAAGGATACCTCACTTGTGTGGGTGCCCCAAAGCAGAACACGGCAAAAATGAATTTTGAAAAAAGTAGTATTTAAGTTTTACAAACTAAGCCCCCCAGCCTGAGTTACATGCCTTGGGCCCACCCACACAAGTGAGGTATCATTTTACTCGGGAGAACAAGGGAAACGCTGAGTGGTAGGACATTTGTGCCGGCAGCGAGATCCCACCCAAAAAAGTACAGAAAAGTGGGGTTTTTGACCAAAATTTAAGGTTTGCAGGGGTTTCTGGGTAGGAAAACATTGGGAGACCCACGCATGCCATACCTCCCTGGACTCCCCCGGGTGTCTAGTTCTCAGAACTGTTTGGGTTTGGTAGTTTGCAAAGATGCCCGCCAAGCCCCGGGCCAAAAGCTCAGGTGACCCCCTCAAAAAATAAGATTGTTTGGCTAAAGGAAATTTTTGGGTCTCCACAGTAAGAATTGGGCCTTTTCCTAAAGCAGCCACTATGCCTACCCATGCAAGTGAGGTACCACTTTTATCGGGAGACCTTGGGGAACGCTGGGTGGGAGGTAATTTGTGTGAGCCCAGTGATGCCACGCTTTCCCACACTAAAACGTGTGAAAACATTGATTTTTTCCAGCTAAAAATGAGGTTTGCAAGGAATTCTGGGTAAAGGAACGTTGGAGGATCCACGCAAGCCATACCTCCTTGGAAGCCCCCGGGTGTCTACTTTTCAGAAATGTGTGGGTTTGGTAGGTTTCCCTAGATGACTGTCTCTCACGGAGCCAAAAAGCCAGGTAACCCCTCTTGCAAAAGCTAGTGGACTTGACATTGTCACCATTGTCAAATTCACCAGCTTTTGCAAGAGGGGTTACCTGGGTTTCTGGCCCCGTGCGAGACAGCCATCTATGGAAACCTACCAAACCCACACATTTCTGAAAAGTAGACACCCGGGGGCTTCCAAGGAGGTATGGCTTGCGTGGATCCTCCAACGTTCCTTTACCCAGAATCCCTTGCAAACCTCATTTTTAGCTGGAAAAATCTATTTTTTCACACGTTTAATGTGGGAAAGCGTGGCATCACTGGGCTCACACAAATTACCTCCCACCCAGCGTGCCCCCAGGTCTCCCGATAAAAATGGTACCTCACTTGCGTGGGTAGCCATAGTGGCTGCAACAGGAAAAGGTCCAAATCGTACGGTGGTGAATTCAAAATACCCTGAAGCAATATAACTTTGATTTTGGGGGGGGGGGGCACCTGAGTTTTTGGCCCGGGGCTGGGTGGTATTCTTTGGAAAGTAGCAAACCCAAACAGTTCTGACAACTAGACACCCGGGAGAGTCCAGGGAGGTATGGCATGCGTGGGTCCCCCAATGTTTTCCTACCCAGAACTCCTTGCAAACCTTAACATTAGGTAAAAATTGCACTTTTCAAAACTTTTTGGCATGGGATCGCCGTGCCGGAAAAAATGTCCTACCACCCAGCGTTCCCCTTGTTCTCCCGAGTAAAATGATACCACACCTTAACAGAGTTACTCAAAAGTAAATCATTCAAGCACGGCTATCTATTCCTCAAAGACACACACATACAGGTTGGATTTGGCACGAGGGCGAGTGATGGGTCAGTACATAAAATGTTATTAACAAGATATTTCAAAAAAATGAAATGCTCTGTCAATAAATAAATGCATAAAAACTGAACCAGTGACTCGCAACTCGTGAGCTGTAAAGCCTCGACAAGGCACCAACCGTTTTACAGGCCATTCACGCACCTTTCATACCTGATACAAACCAGACCATTGACACCATCCGAATGGAAAAGCAACACATAACAACAATCACAATAAGGGACAAGGTACACCCTACTGCAGAAAGAGAAAAAAAACAATTATTACTGCACACCCATCTAATCCGCAAGCACACACACATACTGGTTGGATTTGGCACGAGGGTGAGTGATGATTCAGTACATACAATTGTATACGCAAGTAATTTCACAAAAATGAAATACACTGTGTATAATTGAAAGTATGATAAACTGAACCACTGATTCACAGCTCGTGAGCTGTAAAGCCACGTCAAGGCACCAACCTCTTTACAGGCCATTCATACACCTTTCGTACGCGTGACACATACAAAACATTCACACCGCCAGCCGCGGACCCATCACATTTCAACATTCACACCAGCAAACAGCGCCATTCAAGGGCCCATCACTTTCACACGCCCACATTTCTGACACTGCAACTACGCAAAATGATGGACTGTGTGGAGTGTCACTCAACTAGCAGTGTGTGTAGTGACCAACAGAAAGTAACTACTCATACACCGCCTGCCGAGCGCCAGTCCACCCACACCACCATCCAAGCACCAGACCATGCACACCGCCAGCCAAACACCACTCAGCGCACACCGACAGCCAAGTACCACTCCACACACACCACCAGCCAAGCATCACTCCACGCACACCACCAGCCAAGCGCCACTCCACAAACACAACACCAGCCAAGCACCACTCCGTGCACAGACAGCCAAGTACCACTCCACGCACACCGTCCAGCCAAGTGCCACTCCACACACACCGCCAGCCAAGCACCACTCCACACACACCGCCAGCCAAGCACCACTCCATGCACAGACAGCCAAGTACCACTCCATGCACACCACCAGCCAAGCGTTATACTAGTAGGGAAACAATCGCTAGCCAGGTTCTTGCTTGGAGACAGCGAGTAGTGGTGGCTCAATTCTCCTTCCTGTCCGCTTCGTTCCGACAGGGTAATTATTACCGTTGTGCGGAGGGCGGACAGGTGAGAGCCAAGCACTTCCGGCACTTCCGGCATTCACTGGAGCGGGTAGCGCTCTAGTGGCTATTCTCAGGGGCTATTTAGGCTGAGCACCAGACACAGCGCGAATGCGGTAGGAGACGGTGGCAGCGTCCCTGACCCGCTTGCTGACACTGATACAGCGCTACTAACGATCTATGTGGTAAAAGCTGTTGGAGAATTTTAAACCTAACTTCACTTTGTGCTTAAACACTTTTAAACGGGTAAAATTTGGGTGTGTGTTGACTACTAACGCGCACTTTCTTAAACTGTATATTTCAATCGTATTGACTACAAATGCGCTAGAAATTACCGCGCTGATTCTCTCTCACCTGTTATACTAGTAGGGAAACAGTCGCTAGCCAGGTTCTTGCTTGGAGACAGCGAGTAGTGGTGGCTCAATTCTCCTTCCTGTCCGCCTCGTTCCGACAGGGTAATTATTACCGTTGTGCGGAGGGCGGACAGGTGAGAGCCAAGCACTTCCGGCACTTCCGGCATTCACTGGAGCGGGTAGCGCTCTAGTGGCTATTCTCAGGGGCTATTTAGCCCTCGCCCCCTCCCGAGCGCGCAGCGGTCGCGCGCAGCCGAATACACGCCGAAGACCAGCCAAAGAGCTGCCCGTCTGCGCCCGTCCGCGACAGGACGGGGCCAGAGTCCATGGACCCTATCAGCCCCTCACAAGGCACTCTCAGGTATTCTGCACAAGATTTGCTGAAATTAAGACCTCTCCCACTGTCAGGTTGTACTAGCGAGAACCGGCCATGCGTAGAGGGCCCTTTCTCCTGTCTCATATGTCGATTTCAAGTAAACTACATAACCAATCCCAACGCACTGAACACAGATATAGATAGGCCAAAAAACGGATTAAAATGTATATTATTGAATGTTCGTTCGATGCCCAAACATCAACTCCAAATATGGGATCTACTTCAAACATCGCTACCTGATCTATGTTTCATTACAGAAACATGGCTTAAGCCCCATACTACCCCCGCCATTACACTAGGGATACCTCTAGGCTACAAGTTCCTAAATATGGATCGCCCCAACAAAACAGGTGGCGGTCTGGCCATCGCATACAAAGAACACTTGAAGGTCACCATACTAGAGCAAAAATGCTGTCCATTACTAGAAATTGTAATTTTTAGAATTAATTTTTCCACCAAAGTGTCCGAGAAAGGAGCGCTGATCTATCGCCCACCAGGACCTCACTCAGATTTCACCAACTCCCTCTTGGAACTGCTAGCCCCCTATTTTAGAGCCAAAGAAGATTTCCTTCTTTTGGGTGATTTTAACATTCATGCAGATATTCCCGAACTTCCAGAAACTAAAACTCTGCTTGCTGATTTATCCACCCTGGGCCTGGAACTACAGAATAGTGGACCCACTCATGAAGGGGGACACTCCATTGATCTGCTTTTTACCAACTGTGCCAAAATTCACTGTGAAACTGCCATCCAGCTAGACTGGACTGACCATTATCTGGTGGAATTTTGCTTACCTATCATCAATATATGTCCTCACAAAAATACCCTCCCGCCAATATGGCGTCGTCAGTGGCATAAGCTAACTGTGGAAGGGCTGCAAAGGGTCTGGGAAAAACCCAATCTAATGGATACAGACAATATGGAGGACACACTAGTCAAATTTAACAAATACCTAACAGAGGCAATAGACAGACTTGCCCCCATGAAGTTACACAAACAATTTCCTACAAACAAACAGGAGAAGTGATATACTGAGGCACTGAGAGCTGAGAAACAGAGATGTAGGAGGATAGAGAAAAAATGGAGAAAGACACGTACAGAAGAGAACAGGAAGGCACACTATGAAGCACAGACAAACTACTATAAAAATATAAAAAAGGCCCGAAAGAACAGTCTTGCCCAGCAACTTGCAGATGCAGGTAACTCCTCGAAAGAACTATACAAAATATTGGAAGCATTTGCCAAACCTACAGTCTGTGCTAGCCCAGACGACTTCTCTTTATCCTTATGCAACGAAATATCACTGTTCTTCGAAAACAAAATAAACTCAATCTATGAAAAAATTCTGAAATCCTCAAACTCCAACTGTAACACCATTTCCTCCCCCACACCCACCCAAAGGAAAACTTCACTGTTGACTTTGCCACCAGTAACCGTCGCAGATTTCCCCCTCCTCACCAGCCATATAAAATCAGGCTCCCCCAATGATCTAGTACCTGCAAAAATGATGGCCCCCTTGAATGACTTACTAGGACCTCAAATCCAAACAGTCATAAATCACTCCCTCAAAGAAGGGCATGTACCAGTGGAATGGAAAAAAGCAGTGGTCAATCCCATCCGAAAGAATGCCGCACTCCCATGGTCAGACCTATCCAATCTTCGACCCATCTCCCTTTTGCCATATCTCAGTAAATTGACCGAGAAACATGTGAATACACACCTGTCAAACTACATCGAGGCGGTGGAGGGCCTGGACCATTCTCAATCTGGGATCAGGCCCAATCACAGCACCGAATCAGCCCTCCTCTCAGTGACTGATAACATCAGGATGTCACTTGATGAAGAAGGCTCAATGATTCTGGTGCTGTTAGATCTATCCGCTGCCTTCGACACGGTGTCACATGAACTTCTTCTCGGCCGATTGAGAGATGTGGGCATAGGAGGTGTGGCCATGGCATGGCTGGAAAGCTTTCTCTCGGGTCGATCACAAGGTCAAGCTAGGCTCCCACTCTTCCACCTTCAGGGAACTTACCAAGGGAGTGCCACAGGGCTCATGCCTAAGCCCCACGCTTTTTAACGTGTATGTGGCCCCCTTGGCAAACATTATAAGATCATATGGATTCACCCCGGTGTCATACGCTGATGACACCCAGCTTTTATTTCCTTTCCACACTCTCACACCCGCAATCCAAAAAGCATTTGCGGACGGTATGAGAGCAGTGGCACATTGGATGGCACAGAACTACCTTCAATGCAACGTGACCAAAACTGAGGTCATGTTGTTTGGAGGGGCAACTCTAACATGGTCCCCCGATTGGTGGCCCTTGGAGCTGGGACCTGTCCCAACCCCGAAACAAACAGTTAAAAATCTTGGTATCCGCCTGGACCAGGCTCTCCTACTTAAGGACCACACTACCCAAGTCACAGGTGCATGTTTCCGTGTAGTTGGGATGCTTCGACGTGTCTTCCCATTTCTACCAGACAACCACAGAAAAACGCTTGTTCAGACCCTAATATTAAGTAGGATGGATTATTGTAATGGCCTCTATATATCAGCTAATGAGGAAAAACTGAAGAAATTGCAAATAGTGCAAAACACTGCAGCAAGGCTAGTTCTCAATGCCCCTCCCAGAACTCCCTCTCGCCCCCTTCTTCACCAACTCCACTGGCTACCAGTAAAGCAACGTGTAAAATTCAAGATATGTTGCACTATACACAAATGCCTGTTTGGCTCTGGTCCCAGATATTTAAAGGAAAAATTTGTTCCATACACCCCTGGACGCACTCTACGGTCCAGCAGCCACCACCTGCTCCAGGTTCCAAAGTTTGGAAGAGCCAGACAGGGAGGACGGGCCCTCTCCTATAAGGGCCCTGTCCTCTGGAACTCCCTACCACCTGTGCTGAAACAAATCACAAACCTTTAATCCTTCAGAAAAAATCTAAAAACCTACCTCTATACCATGCCACAGGTATAGTCTCCCCATATTACAGCTATCACTAACCCACCATAATACCTTGTTAGAGACTACCAGTAGAAGCACAAGCGCAGAGATATCCCTTCGGGAATTGACTCAGGCGCTATACAAGGCTATAAATAAATAAATAAATAAAGCGCCCCTCCACACACACCACCAGCCAAGCGCCACTCCACAAACACAACACCAGCCAAGCACCACTCCGTGCACAGACAGCCAAGTACCACTCCACGCACACCACCAGCCAAGCGCCACTCCACACACACGACCAGCCAAGCGCCACTCAACACACACCACCAGCCAAGCACAACTCCACTCACACCGCCAGCCAAGCACCACTCCATGAACACCACCAGCCAAAGACAAATCCAAACACAACACCAGGCAAGCGCAAGAGCACGCACACCGCCAACCAAACACCAGACCACGCACACCGCCAGTCAAGCACCAGTCCGCAGACACCGCCAGACAAGCACCAGTCCACAGACACCGGCAGCCAAGCGCCAAACCATGCACACAGTCAGACAATGGACACTACACGCAAACCAACATCATACTTTAGGTTTTTTTTTTAAATAAAAGAGAAACAAAAACAAATTGCAAATTGATACAAATCTACTAACTCGACAACTAAATCTAAAAAGACTACACAAATACAAACTTTGAAACTGAACAATAAGTTTTACAGAATAAAGACCAACCAGTTCACTTTACCACTCATTGATACTCCCAAAAATTCTTTTGCGTGTGGTACAATCTAAAACAAGCAGGTACACACAGCCCGGGGTTTGAAGGGCAGTCGGGGCAGTACATGCGAACCTCCTTCCGCAAACCTCTTCACCAACAGACTCTACATCTCCGACTGGGAAAGTCTTTTGAGGTTGTAGGAGGAATTGTATCAGGAAAGTGGCGATCTTTCAATCTGGCAACATCCTCCACCACTCCAACTCTAGGAACACTTGCCTGTTCCACTAAAACAAGGCTGCCTATTACAGACTCCTGAAACTTTACAAAAGACAACTTTGACTAGGGACAAGATTTCTGGAACACAATAAAAGCATTAAAGGTTGCCAAGTGAAAAAGATGGATAGCCAACTTCTTGTACCAAATGTAAGCCTTACGAAGAGCAGCATACGGTTCCAACCTCTGATCAACTCTGTCAACACCACCCATGTACTTATTGTAGTCCAGTATGCACACAGGTTTGCGCACTTCTGCAACCTGACCCCAAACAGTCCGCGGTTCAGTGCTTTCATCATGTATTGTAGTCAACATGTAGACATGTCTCCTGTCTGAAAACTTCACAGCTAGAAGCTCCTCACAACGCAATGCACTGCACTGTCCCCGAGCAAGCTTTCGACAAACAAGTTCTTTTGGGAAACCTTTACGGTTTGAGCGGATTGTGCCACAAGCAACAGTGTCCACTTTGGCCAATTCCCTGAACAACCGCACACCAGTGTAGAAGTTATCGACATACAAATGATGGCCTTTGTTAAACAATCCACGACCAAGTTCCCACACAATTTTCTCAGTCACTCCAAAAGTCGACGGACAACCAGGGGGGTTAATCCTGGATTCCTTACCAGTGTACACCCTGAAATTAGAGACATATCCAGTCTCACTGTCACACAGCATATACAGTTTGATTCCATAGCGTGCCCTCTTACTAGGAATGTATTGCCGAAATACCAAGCGGCCATTGAACAACAGCAAAGACCCATCCACTGCAATTTCTTTCCCAGGATAAAAGATCTCAGAAAATCGATCAACCAAATGATCAATGACAGGCCGAATCTTGAAAAGACGGTCACAATCAGGGTGATCTCGTGGCAAAGCAAGACTATTGTCAACAAAATGCATCATCCGCAGCAGAAGCAAATACCTATCACGACTCATGACTGCCGGAAATATAGCTGTTGCCATCAAGGGACTAGTAGACCAATATGAAGCCATTGATGGTTTCCTAAGCAAGCCCATCAAAAAAGTTAAACCCAAAAACTTTTTCATCTCCTCCAAATTTGTGGGAGTCCACCGGGTAGCTCTAGCGTGGGGCTTAAGGCTGGCACTGTTCACCCTCAAAAAAATGTCAGCATACAAATTAGTCTGCTCTACAATCTCTGCCAAAAACACATCATCCATAAACAACTTGAAAAAATCAATAGGCAAAAAGTTTTCAGTGTTCACCCTACAACCTGGAACACCAGTAAATTCAGGAAATGCTGGCTGCACCATGCCTGGTGCATCCCAGAGGTCAGAACTTTCATCGTCAAGTCTTGCCGCCGCCCAGCTGCCTCTTGTCTCACTACACCAACTGGAAGTCTAGCAGCCCGAGGCTGCAGCCCAGATGTCTCTTGCCGCACTATTGGCACAGCAATGTCCTCCGCAACCACAGGCACAACAATGTCCTCCCCAACCACAACCACAGCAATGTCCTCCCCAACCACAGGCACATCATCCACACCAAAAGTAGCTTCATCAGCACTCAAAGTATCTTCATCATCAGATGAAGCCATGTGTAGAGAAAACTCACTACCTGAATCTTCACCTCCCACCTCTGGCTCAGAATCAGAGTCAGACTCTGGACCATGGTCAGAGGAAGAATCAAAAAGCATTCCAACAACTTGCTGAGCAGTAATCCGGCGGCTAGCCATTATCCATACAAATAAAGGAGTCTGCACAAACAACTCAACAACCCCAACACTGCGCAAAGTAAGATAAAAAATGTAAGACTTTTTCACAAAAAACTATATTTAGAAAAAATATACAATTCACTTACAAGACACAACTACACTCACCAGCACCTACTCTGCAAAGACACAGCAAATAGGCAACGATATCCAACTACAAAGAAGAAAAAAACGTACAAATGCAAAACATGTTTTACAATCACAACAAGCAGAAATAAAACATACTCGTATTACTACACACTTTGCAAAATAAACAATTACATTACAATTGAACAAAAAAAGGTCTCTTACCAAACACATGCAACTACAGAAACAGCAGAACAACAGAACCACCAGTAACAGAACCGCACACTGCAACAATCAAAAGAGAAAAAAAAACAATACACAATAGAAGAAACAAAAACAACACACATTACAACAGGCTATGTCACAGGGTATGTCACAAATGGGGTGTCTGTCCCCAAGGGGGGAAGATTATAAATTATTATAAACGTGGGCCCCCTGGAAGCAACCCTACAGAGGGCAGAGAGACCAAATAAAGACACGGCAGAACATACAGAAAACAAATGGGCCCAAGGAAGCAACCCTTAGCCAAGGGGTCGCTCCCTATAAAAAACAAAAACCTGGAGTATAGTGGGCTTTTCTATCCCCCCCCCCGGACCAGAAACTGTAAAAAAAAACAGCCACTCCGCCCCCAGGGGGGGCAGAATAGTCTACAATATTTATAATGCCCCCTGGAAGCGACCCTTGCCCAAGGGGTCGCTTCCTTTATAAATATACTGAAATCCCTGGTGTCTAGTGGGCACCCCCCCTGGGTCCAGATGTGGCCCAAAAAACGGCTGATCTGCCCCCAGGGGGGGCAGACAAGTCTAAAAAAAATTATGGGCCACTAGGAAGCGACCCTTCCCCAAGGGGTCGCTTCCTTTACAATTATAAATAAATCCCTGGTGTCTAGTGGGCTTTTCTGCCCCCCCTGGGTCCAGATCACGCGCTAACATGGGTGATCTGCCCCCGGGGGGGCAGAAAAGTCTACACTACATTTTGATGGCCCTGAAAGCGACCTTTACGAATAAAAACACAATCCCTGGTGTCTAGTGGGCTTTCCTGCCCCCCCCCTGGGTCCAGATTCCTGAATAAAACGGTTGATCTGCCCCCAGGGGGGGCAGAAAAGTCTAAACGAATAAAAAATGCCCCAGGAAGCGACCCTTTCCCAAGGGGTCGCTTCCTTTTATCAAAAAAAAAAAATCCCTGGTGTCTAGTGGGCTTTTCTGCCCCCACTGGGTCGAGATCGCTTGCAAAAACGAGCGATCTCGACCCAGGGGGGGCAGAAAAGTCTGAATAACAAAATTATGGCCCTAGGATGCGACCCTTGCCCAAGGGGTCGCTTCCTTTTATGAAAAAAAACATCCCTGGTGTCTAGTGGGCTTTTCTGCCCCCCCTGGGTCGAGATCGCTCGCTAAAACGAGCGATGTCGACCCAGGGGGGGCAGAAAAGTCTGAATTACAAAATTATGGCCCTAGGAAGCGACCCTTGCCCAAGGGGTCGCTTCTTTTTATGAAAAAAAACATCCCTGGTGTCTAGTGGGCTTTTCTGCCCCCCATGGGTCGAGATCGCTCGCTAAAACGAGCGATGTCGACCCGGGGGGGGCAGAAAAGTCTGAATTACAAAATTATGGCCCTAGTAAGCGACCCTTGCCCAAGGGGTCGCTTCCTTTTATGAAAAAAAACATCCCTGGTGTCTAGTGGGCTTTTCTGCCCCCCCTGGGTCGAGATCGCTCGCTAAAACGAGCGATGTCGACCCAGGGGGGGGCAGAAAAGTCTGACTTACAAAAATTTAGCCCCTGGAAGCGACCCTTGCCCAAGGGGTCGCTTCCTTTTCAGACAAAAACATCCCTGGTGTCTAGTGGGGGCATTACTGGTGCAGGATCGCGACGCTGTGCGCGATCCTGAACCAGGAATGCCCTGCATTGGGTCATCAGGGGAGAGGAAACAGTGTTTCCTCCCCCCCGATGCCTCAAGGCACCGAGAAATGGCCCCCCCGCCCCACCGGAGAGCAGAAACCTTACCTGCCAGCTGGACGCGCTGGAAAGAAATGGCTTCCAGTGCGTCCAGCACTTCCTGATGACGTCGGCATGCGCGACAGCGCGCTGACGTCACCAGGAAGTGCGGGGGGGGGCGGGGGGAGCAGCGCGAAGTCTTCCGCTGCCACCCCCCAAAAAACAAACACGATCGGAGCCCCAGGGGGGGAGCAACAGCGCTCCCCCCGAGGGCTGTACTGATGACGGAGCGGTTCCGTCATCAGCACAGCCCAACCGATGCTGATGACGGAACCGCTCCGTCATCAGCATCGAAGGGGTTAAATGAAGGGAGAGCCTCGAGATATGCACCGCATGTAAAACAAAAGAGAAAAATAAAGGGATTGAATACAAAACAAAACGAAAACATTGGAATGAAATTACCATAAATTAAACATAATTAATAGGGAGGTGAAAGTATCACAGTAACGGAAAAATCAAGGAAATAATGCAAAAAATTAAAGAGGGAACAATGAAAAATGTCAGGACTGCATATGTACGAGAAAATGCATGACAGCAAAATAGAGAAAGAAAACATTTTGGCTTTAAAAAAAATAAATAACATGTTCAAAGTCTTAAAGATACTACATGGACGGAAACAGTGAAAGCCTTCCTTATTTGCGTGTAGACATGTGTCTGGTGATGATATCTCATATGACACATCTCTGGCACTATTCAACCCATAGATGATTATAAAACCAATCAACATGGACATCTGAGCCAAGGGTCAGCCTTGGCTCTTAGAGCTCATGCACGAGCAGGAACTTGAAAATGTTTGTATTAACATTTGGAAGCTTAGATATTAATAGGTCTCATGACAGTGCTGCACGTAAAAGTACTTATTAAAAGTGATAGTTTCTTAACCCCTTCGACGCTCATGATGAGCTCAGCTCGTCATGAAGTACACCTCTTGTACACTCATGACGAGCTGAGCTCGTCATGAACCGCGGGTTTTTGAATTTTCCAGCGCACAGCGGGAAAATACGCAGCGCCGATGGTGCTAAACATGGATTTAAAACCATTTCTTCCCTGCCCCTACACTGGTGACAGTGACAAAACAAGAGGCAGGATAGTTTCTATGTGAACCCTGCCTGCGTCCCACATCACTATCAAGCAACATTATGGTCTATTAAATCAAACACAGTAGACTTTTGTGCAGCTGGTATTTTGAATTCACTTATTTGAAAGTACTTGTGAAATAAGATATGCCTAAGATCACACAATTTAAGCAGGGAAGCAGTGATTTAGCCAGGCTTTCTGGTTTCACTTCGTGAAAATCAGTCACTAAATGGGCATGATTTTGTATCCATTTTATGTTATGGTTTTGTGCATTTTTCTGCAATTTGTACATAATTATAGATTCACGTCAAAAGCAATAAAGGCATTCAAAAAGGGTGTTGAACGAACTTAGTTCGAGGCCGGGGCCCACACGACCCGGTGATGCACAATGTACCTGAGATTTAAAGGGTCACGGCACGCAGCTTCACAAGGAAGCCACAGTGATGACAGGCGGACTTGCAGCGGCCACAGCTCCCAGCAGTAGCGGTCCGTGGCGTGCACTCACGTTAATCCTGGGACGGGGCTTACAGGCAGGCACCCAGCGGCACACGCAGGTGATAAGAAGATCCTCGAAGTGGTGACTAGTGCAGGCACTCAGCGGCACAGCTCCTCAGCTGCAGCGGCCCACAATAGCGATAGCGATGATTCTCGCAGGACGGGAAATGCGGGCACTCAGCGGCACAGTTCCTCAGCTGCTGCGGCCCTTATAGAGATAACGATGACTTTGGTAACACAAGCAAATGCAGACTCTCAGCGGCATCAGCTCCTCAGCTGCGATGGCCCACAATAGCGATATCGATGATTCTTGTAGCATTCCCCAAAGTAGAAACAGAGGCTCTTGGATTCTCAACAGAGGCCTCACCTGCGAGTAGAATCCCCCTCAAATAGAAATCCAGGTGGCTGATGGGTGAAGTCTAATGTCCCTGAGATTTCAGCAGGAGGCCCTTGGGTAGTTGCTTCAGCTAGATGGATGAAAGGTTCAAAGTCCTTTTCCTCTAGTTACACGGACAGAGGTTCGTCTTGGTATCCAGATTTAACACACCGGGTAGGTGTTTTAGCACAGATAATTATATCCCAGGGAAGTCTTGTTCTCAAAAGTCACAACCCCTGAACCCAGTCAGAACCAGTTTGGTGTCGTCCTGGAGCACTTTGTTTACAAGTCAGCATCCTGCCTTTCACACAGAGGGGTTCTGCCATCAGACACACAGTGGGAGGTGGAGCCATCATTCACCTTTCCAGGCACAGCCCTGCTCAGATCAAAGGATCACCCCTCCCCATACTCCACTTGCACGTCTCTCTGTTCAATCTTGTTCGGGAAGGGATAATCACACCAATGGTACCAGGTCTAACAGGTGGTTTATATCAGCAATATTTACATTAAACATGGTCACATTTCTTTTGGCATGCGGAGGTTAAGGGATTTGCCCAGAATACCACAATGTTGAGCGGATGTTGAGACTTGAACCTGTTCCAATGTCGACAGCTCTGGCCGTAAATGTCAGGGTAGAGCATAAATGAACAGAAGGGTAGAACATTTGGTGCCTGCTGCCTGGGTCATACATAGCTGTCAAGGTTTCAGATTGCTTATGTGTGGCATTTTCATAATATCAGTGTAATTATGAGTGACATTCGACGACTATGAGTGTCACTTTTTTACAAGCAAAATGAAACAATGAAGACTAGGGAAACATATATAGATATCAGGAATTAACACCCATAGGCCATTTGAGCAACAAGAAACTCTAAAAAGATTAAAACTGCTTTAAAGTACCAGAAATGGAAGGGCATTAGTGGCTTTGCAACTTCATTGTAGTTAAACAACTGTATAACCATGATATTAATATTGGTGATGTGAGCACAAGCAGAAGGAAAAAAATCTTTAAAAAAAAGGCAAAAATGAAGTGTCACATAAAGTACGAAAGCTGCATTGCTGATTTTGAATACGTTCGAGTGCCGGGTGCACACATGTGAAGGGCAGGGAGCTAGACCTGAGCTGATGGCTATAGCGCAACATTAAGTTGTGCATAGGCAGGCAAACTACTTTCCAAAAGTAGTCCTTATAATGTGTTACATTTTCAGCATGTAAGACATTTCTTATCCAATATAAAGTTGCATTCTAGGACAAATAGTTTAACTTTTCTTTCTACTGTTAACTAAAAAGCCAGACCTTACTGAAGATGTTTGAAATGGCAGATTACACAATGATAAATGAAGACATGTAATGTATTCTGTTATTTGAATCATGATGCTCCGCACGTTGTGTACTCATGAGAGAGCCTATTTGTACATGTTGCTGACACCGTGCATTGTACCTAAATCTACGGTTCTTTAAAGCGTGCGAATCCCTAATTCTGAGAAAGAAAGACTTCACCCGGCATGTTCTTATTGCTCGTGCATGGACCCTTATTACCGATTTATCTCCCGCTAGGTCACTGTGTTATTAATTGGAGTACACCGTTCTCCCTTCTTGCACATATAACATCGCAGACCGGTCACTGCCCTTATACATAAGTGCTACTGCTTGCAACCCTTGCTACATCTGTGGCATCTGTCACCTTTCTAGTGGTTGCAGAGGAATCCTGCTGTTGGGGGGACTAATCATGCATAAGGACTGGCCCAGAGTTCTACTGACAGCTTTAGTAAGTGGGAGATAGGCAGCGGCAGACCCTGTCCTCCACAGCGGAGGTTCTCGCCACTCAGAGGTGAGCAAGGGTTCCGCTACACCAACGAATGGCACCGGACTAGGTTAAAGGATCATGCACACTGCCCCCGCAGCACCTACCCCAACAAAAGGAGGGGGTGCTATATTACACCAATGATTTGGAAGCAGAGGCTGTATGCACTGCGTCCCCTCCCAAGGTTCACCTGTCACTGGCGCCTTCTTCTGGGCTCACCCTGAGGCCTCCGCGGTGTAGTGGGGCACCACAGTGACCAAAATCACATCAGGAACCCTTATCTTTTTATACACCCATATTTAATAATCCAAATCTTCCAGATGTTTTTGGAGATTTCTGAATGGAAAAGTGGATTAGGACAGGCGTTGATCAGATTGACTGTTATTTTCTCTCCCTCTGGACTTTGGTCCTTTGGCAAGATGAAAAAGGAATATACTCTCGATTGGAGAGATTTTTTAAAGTTTCTACAGATCAGAGATTTTCTCTTACAAAAAGGAGGTGGACGGGCCTAGTTTGAGAGATTTGAAACCATTGAAAGAATAGTAAAATCTAAAGTAAGTTCTATCGGGGAGATCTATGGCCTTATAAATGCTGCTATGTCGGATGATTTGAATAAATGTTTTCAAAAATGGCAGTTTAAAATGGTGGTTTCTGCTGAGACTTTTAGGTATGCTAATGAGATGTCACAATCTATTTTAATGTCTGCTAGGTTACAAGCACAGTTTTAGAACACCTGTTTATTCCTGTATAATATGCCCAACAAGAGAGCAATAAGGGGGGCTGGAAAGAGAACAATATGCCCACGTTCTGCTCTCTATAATGTAGATATCATTCACATCTTTGCGTCATTTAATGTTTAGCAAAATGTAATTAAGGATATATCACATTTTTTATCAGAGGTTTTAAAAACTGAAATAATATTGTCAAATGATGTAATTTTGTAGGGATTTCTATGGCGGTTTTAAGGCAGTGTATTGCCTCCGCCTGGCTGGACTTTAGAGCACTCTTATTTCAGCAATGGTTAGCCAGGTTATTAGCAATGAATAGTCTGGAATCAGTGATATATTAGTGGAAAGGGAATCGCTTATGCCAAAAAGGACTGAAAATGTGGGATCCCCTGTGCATATGGAGTCAAGGTCAAAGTAGGTTATGATAGAACATATGTTTGTATTCTCCCTTGTGGTTTTCTGGCAAAAAATGGCTGTTATTTTGTTAGAGGGAGTTTGAACATGCCCCTTTCTGATGTTAGCAACGTCACATAGGTTGTGTTATAGTGGGGCTGTATTGTATTGATATTTTCTCTGAAGGATATTTTTCTTACTGATGTAATGCACTACAATTGATCAATTATGTTTGATGTGTTGAAGTTTTTACCTGTCTGAGGCGGGGGTGGTGGGCTGGGGTGGACTGGTTTTGATGTAAAAATAAAACAAATGAAAAATTATTTTTAAAAAAAGGAAGTCTTGCCCAAAGGAATAGGTAGCTCTATGAAAGAAAGAGGACCTCGTACCTTGATATCAGAGGAAAATATGTGAATTAAAAAAGGAATTACATTACAGAAAGTTGCCAGGCTCTGAAGCTGTGAAAATCAGGTACCTGGGGTCCAAGTTGCAGTGCTAACGCACCAGACCACCACTCCGGTGGCGGCCACGAATAAGCTGGGAGTCTGTACGGGTGATCATTATGCTGTCCGGCTCGAGAGGTACAAAAGGGTGGGAGTTGCAGTACTGGCAGGAGGCTACTAGCTGCGATGGTAGTCTTCCAAAGTTAAACTATGCTGCGCCTGCCGCCCACAGGTGCGGGCATCACACAGTGTGCCCTGCAAGGCTTTCTCTGCAGCAGCAATTGGGCAATGGCGCTCGTGACATCCTGAGTTAATCAGAGGTGCTGCGCCAGAGTGTCTGGAGAATATTATGTTATATTTTAAAGGCAGCTGAGTGAGTTGACTCAGCCCCAAAGATTACCACAAGCAGTGCAGATGCGCTGCTGCCAGCTAACAGGCTTTACTCTGTAAGTGCGGTTTAATTTGCAGCGTTCAGCCCGGCTTGCTAAGGAGGCACTGTAAATGCATGCCAATGCATTTCAGTGCGGAGATGCGGACCGCCACGTTGACATGCATTAGTCTAATGCCTGATGCGTGGTACTTGGCTGACTGGTCACATGACTGCAATTTACTTAGCAGTTGGTCTTTGTGTATTCCTCCCAGTGAGACAAAAGGGGATTAGGTGTTGGCAGACAAGGCCACCCTGCCAGCATGGCTTGGGGCAGAGCTGTTCCCTGCCCACCTACAGCTCAAAGGGCTGTCTCCAGAACACACACTAAGGAACCAGGCACTGGCCTTTTTTCACCCCAGACATCTTGGAGCCTTGGTAGGCTAAGGGAAGGAAATTCCAGAACCAGATGTGGGGGTAGCATGGGAAATCCCCTCACTTCAAAGGCTGGCACAAGGTATAAATATTGCACCCCAGAACACCTCTTCAGTACATTTCTGAACTTGTGGACTACTTCAGAATGACTTCCTGGCGCCCTAGAGGACCACCCTGCTGCTTGAGGCCTGCCTTGGTTTCCCGGAGGTCTGCACTTGCACTGCTGCTACCAAAGGACTGCTCTGCTGCTTGAGGAATGCCTCACTTCCAAGAGAACCTCCTTGCTGCCTGATGCCTTTCTTGATGCTTGAAGGAGAACTGGACTATCTCCATGAAAGCAGACATTAGTCCAAGGAATAGTTGGCTTGCCTTCTCTGTGAGCTACAGGGGCATAACCATCTTCAGAGACATTGAAAACTACACCTCATCTTTGCTGGAGTGAGTGTTAATTCCCCTCCCCACCAAATGGTGCCTCCTAGGCGTTGCACTCTTGGAAGTGGTATTAAAGGTCCTGCCCCTGCCTAGCCCTAAAATGTCGGACTTTGAAAAAGGTTCACCGAAAGTACTAGAAGAACTGACAGAAGACGAGGAGCTACCTGACAGTTGATCTGCCCAAGGAGAGTTGCCAATGGGTCTGCTTTTGCAGTAGCTCCTGCTACATTATTCTACACTGGAGCAAATCTTGTTAACCAGGGCCTCTCAGTGACATTTTCTGGCCTCATGGAGCCTTCTTCTGCTACAGATTGTAGCTCTGTCACACTGGAGGTTTCTGGGTTACAAAACTTTGTCCAAGTCCAAAGGATGCATATTTTACCATGCTTGATAGTGACCAGCTCCCCATGATGAGGTCAAACTCCTCAGCCTGAACATCCTGCTTCTTCTGCTCATAGCTTTTTCCTGCCATTGTCAATGGCTTCACAGAGACTTCATCCAGCACTCCCGGGAGATGACGATTCCTCTTTGGATACAGCCTGCTTCCTTACCCTGGTATACTCTACCATCTCCTGGACCTTTCCTTCAAAATGTAATCTCAGTCCGAAGTTCACCCAAGACCAGGCCCAATCCACCTTGTATATCTGACTTGTGTCCATCGTGGTCAATCTTAACTTTTGACTTTGTCCCGGTCTCACATAACCAATACGTGCGGCTGGCATTTTGGTCTTTTAGGTACTAGATTTCACTGAAAGCTTGAAAAGAATTTGGTTGTACTGATAGGATTTAATTTTGTTTTGGTGTTATTTTCTTTATTAAAATGTATCTTATTTTTCAAAATTGGGTTGGGATTTTTCTTCTGTTGTGTTTTCACACACTTTATTACAGTTCACTGCATGAAAAATTTACACAGTAACTCTAAGCCTGAAAGCTTTTGTGCCAAACTACCAGACCGCTATGCACAGGTTAATTCAGTGACTTTTGTGGTTCAGGCTGACAAGGATTCTGGTTGTTGCTTGAGTAGCATTTCATCCCACTCAAACAATAACCCTATTTCTTACAGTACAGTAACTCAGTTTTTTAAAACAACATTCTACTGCTGCTTCTAGAGAAGCAGGGCGATGACCAATACATATTCTTACTCTAAAATTTGTTCTTCATTACAGCTTGAAGCCAACATGCTTCTTTCATACTGTTATAAATGGGTTTTCTAGTTGGCAGAGGTATGCACCCTGTCCAAGCAGGAAACACTGTCCCAGTCAGGGTAAGGGTAGTACCCACTTAAAGTTTACCCATGCTCACCCTCTGGTAGCTTGGCACAGAGCAGTCAGGCTAAGCTAAAGAGGCTATGTGTAAATTATGTTGTGCACACATACAGTAAAACAGGGAAAACATCGCAAAAAGTCCTCCACACCACTTTAGACAAATAGCCAATATTTATCTGAGTAAAACAAGATGAAAACAACAAACATCCAACATTCACAAGTCAAGATATACATTTTTCAAAATTAACTCAAAATGCAGTGCTTAGGAGTCATTACCTCCTCATAAGCCTTCCTCGCCACCTCAGTTACACAGTGAGCTTTAGCCTCACAACAGAATCCTCTAAGCATTTTAAGCTTCAGTTCATGCATCCCTTCCCAACATGCCCGCGCACCTTCACCCTTCACCCAGTACAAGAGGTGGCATGACCCACCCCACTTCCTGTATTTTTTGTTCTGCGTTGCAGACTCTCCGAGCGCAATATGCAGGTAAGTGGGGTGAGGTTGTGCCTCAGCCGGCCCTAACGACCGGGATGGAGGCCCTGCCAAGCAGGCTCCTGTATGCCTTTTTTCCCTTATTCTACTGGGCTTTTCGGGGAGGTGAGGCAGAGCGAGCTCCTCGTGGAGGTTGGAAGCCCTGCTTCAGTGGGCTCATTCTGGGGTGTGGGGGGCGTGCATCACCGGTGCTGGTTGCAGCTCTGCCCCTACGCCTGCCCCCTTTTTCCATGGAAAGTCCGGAATATCCGTAGGGCTTTGCGGGTCGGCCCCCTGTGGGGGGTTGGTTGTTGACCTTCGTGGAGACTTCGAAATGGTCATTCTCGAAACAATGGGTCCTGCAAATTGCCAGGGAGGGTTACTCGATTTTCTTCGACTCTCCACCCCCATAGTTTTTCAGCAGGTGATCAGGATCTTCTCGAAAAATGGGCCATTCGTCCTGTTTTGGCCATTCTTTTTCTGGTAAGGAACGTTTCCGGGGACTTCCATCCTGTGCTGGATTTGAAAAGGGGGAACTTGTTTGTCCCTCATGTTAAGTTTAGGATGCTGTGTTTGCAGGAGATTCTTCCCTTACTGGTTCAGGGGGTGTGGTAGCGTTCTTATATCTGCTCGATGCCCACCTCCACGTGCCCATTCATCCTGCATCCCAGCGGTTCCTCGGTTTTTGTGTGGGAATCTGCAATTCCGGGTACTGCCATTTGGTTTGTCTTAAGCCCTGAGGGTCTTCACTAAGGTCCTGGCTCTCTTGGTTGGGCTTATTCGTAGGGAGGGAATTCGGGTATTCCTGTACCTTGATGACCGGCTGATATTCTGCCTCTTCTTTTTCAAAGGGGACTCTTCACGTCCAGAGGGTCTGTGAGATTCTTGAGAAGCTCAGCTTCCTGATCAACCACAAAAAGTTGCATCTGGTTCCCACCTAGGAGTTAGTGTTTATTGGGGGTCCCCTGGACATGGTCAGGGGACTGTTGTTTTTGCTGGCCGTGATGAGGGCGATCTTGAGGATGGACCTGGGTTGTCTGCTGGCGTTGCATTCTGCCCTGGTGCATCAGTGGTTGAGGTTGCAGGGCTTGATGTTGGCGGCGATAAATGTACTACAATGGGCTTGTTTGCATTTGTACCCGTTGCTAAACCATCTCCTGTCCCATTCGTCCACTTGTTGCACTGCTGACAATCTGCCAGTGGTAGTGTCCCCTCAGATTCAGATTGTCCTGGGTTGGTGGTTGGTGGAGCCCAAACTGACCAGGAGTCTTCCTTTTCAGGTATCCCCTTCCCAGGTGGTGACGACAGATGCCAGCTGGTTGGGCTGGGGGCGACGTTGGATTCCTGGTCTGTGCAGGGTCTCTGGGATCGCCTGCAGGCTGGTTGCTCATCCAACTTCCGGGAGCTGAAGTTGGTTCAGATGGCTTGTCTGGAGTTTGCGTCGGCCCTTTGGGGCCATCATGTTCTGGTCCGGACAGACAATCAGGTGGTGATGGGTTACCTCAATCCGTAGGGGGGCTGCAGAGTTCTGTCCCTGTGGCTCCTGGTTCGGGAGATTCTGACCTTTGTGGAAGCCACTGTGTTGTCTCTGCGGGTGGTGTATCTCCAAGGTAGAGAGAATTATGTGGCAGATCAACTGAGCAGGGATTTTCCCCGTGTGTTCAATTTCAATGTCGGGGGAGGTGTTCCATCAATCAATGAATCAATTTAAGCTTATAAAGCGCCTGGTTGCACTAACCCGTGCGTCCCCGCGCTGCGACTAGGTCCCATGCCAGGGAAAGAGAACAAAGATAGAATCAAACAATGGAATTATCAGATGGAAAAAGCCATGTCTTGAGCTTCTCCCCGAAGATCGTCTCAGACGATTCCAGTCGGAGACCCATTGGGAGCTTGTTTCAGTAAGATGCCGCTAGGAACCTGAAGGAACGTCCGCCCATCCTAGCTCTTCTAATAATAGGTATGCATACCTGACCCATACCACTGGATCTTAAACCTTGCGTGGGAACATACGGGATGAGAAGATCGTGTAAGTAAGAAGGGCCTTTCTTCTGCAGGATCCGGTGACTAATGCACATAGCCTTAAGCAGAACACGTTTTCTTATCGGAAGCCAGTGTAAGGATACGAGAACCTTGCTGGATGACGCTCTCTTGGGGAGCATTAGAACGAGACGAGCAGCCGCGTTCTGAATGTGCTGAAGTTCCATGTGTTGCAAACGAAGTTTAAGTGCCAAACAGTGGATTTGCTTGTGGCCAAGGACAATGATCAGCTGCCCCGCGTCTGCATAATTATTCCCTGTCTGGAGGCATGGAGGGTAGATGCAATGCCATTCAGGTGGCCCGGACACTCTGCTTTACCATTTCTTCCGATCCTTTTAATTGCCAGGGTTCTGTGCAAGATTTGCCTGGACAAGACATTTGTTCTGTTGATTGTGTTGGGCTGGGCTCACTGCCCATGGTATCCTCTTCTGAAGGATCTGGCCATTCAGGAGGGTTGGGCGATTCCAAATCTTCCTTATCATCTGAGGGCCATTGTGTCCGCTGGTTGGATTGGAGAGTTGGGGTCGTTTTTAGGTTCTCCTCCTTTTTTGCAAGTCTTGCCACATCATGTTGTCCTTTACTTCAATCCTAAGTTCTTTCCCAAGGTCCCCTTAGTTGGAAACCATTCCAGAGAGATCATTCTGCTGACTTTCTCCCTGGTTCCTGGCCCGGTAAGATCAGGTCATAAGCATACTCTTTCCACCATGAGTTGATGGATTAAGCAGAAAATCCTTCTGGCCTATGGTTCCCAGAGGTCTGAGGTGTTGGCTCGGATCCAGGGTCGGTCTACCCAGGGTATTTCTGTATCCTGGGCCTCTTTCAAGGGGGTCTTGATTGTGGATATATGTAGGGCCTCTACGTGGGCCTCCCCACACATGTTCATGGACCACTATTGTGTGGTGTTGGGTGGTCCTGCTGCTGGGGGTTCTGCTGCGACTGTTGTATGGGCTGGATTTGCTCTGCACTTGATTGGAGCTCCTTCTGTTGGGTGTCTGTTTGGTTTCTTCCCTCTGTTTTGTCGATTGGATTAAAAACTTGATATTTGCCCCAACCTTTCTTATGTAGTTTCTTGTTGGTGACCATGAAGCTGCTTGGCTTTGGTATATGCTCACTGTGTAACTCAACTGGTGAGGAAGACTTACGAGGAGGTAATGCCCCTGTTACTTACCAGTAATGTTTATTACTATGAGTATAGTCTTTCTTGCCACATGAGTTCCCATCCCTCCCCCCCTGTTTGACTATCTGCTTCATGTGGTTTCTAGCTGGGCATGGTAGTTGTACAGGAAATGGGGTGGGTCGTGCCTCCTCTTGTACTGGGTCAAGGGCGAACCTGGTCATCCATGTTGGGGAGGAATGGGAGGATTGGAACGTAAAATTACTTGGAGGGTTCTGCTGTTGAGCTGAAGCTCACTGTGTAACTCATGTGGCGGGGAAGACTCTCATGTGGCAAAGAAGACCATAATCGGAGTAATGAAGATTACTGGTAAGTAACCTGGGCAACAACTCGAACTGAGGCTATCAAGTCGCTCTTGACTGGTGTAAATCCAAACATTCTCTCCGACTGCGATGGGCACGGGCCGCAGACAGGAATCATGCAGATCAGCTGACAGTACTTAGTATACATTGATGCATGGGAATGATGCCATGTTCAATGGAAGAGGATGCATCATGGGTGCAGTTGATATGTCGGTTCTGGGGGAAGTGCAAGTTGTTGCGGTGTTGGCACTCAAGGACGATGGATTGCGCAAAGTAGGTGATGCGCCAGTTGCGGGTGAGAGGCTTTGGTTGCAGCGTCAGTGATGTGTCAAGAGCACAGTGAGTCAATTCCATGATGTCATACTTGAACCGCTGGGCTGAAAGCGTTGCGTCAGCCGACAGCCATGCAGGGCCGGAATGCATTGGAGTCGGGACGGTGCACCACGGATTACGGTGATTGTTAGAAATGGGGGTCTCCAGTTGACAGAGGTAGGTACCTTTGTGCAAGTAGAGATCCTTCTTCCTAGTCATGGTAAAGGAGTTACACTCCTGAAATAACCCCTGCTCACCCCCTTGGTAGCTTGGCACAAGCACTCAGGCTTATCTCAGAGGCAGAGTGTAAAGCATTGGCCCATAGCCAACACTAATACAGTGGAAAACACTACAAAAGGACATCACACCAGTTTAGAAAAACATCCAATATTTTTTATATTCAAAACTAGACCAAAAATGATAAGAAGCCAACAGACAGAACTTGAAAAAATATATACTTTGCAAAATATCCTTAAAATTGACGAAATATTTAAAAACACAGTTCGTACGAGTTGGTAGCTCCATCAGGGGCTACCTCCATCCTGAAAACATGAGAGTCAAAACAAAAACAGTTACAGCAGACCGCGTCGGTACGGGCCAACGGAAGCATGGACAGACTAGGTAACAGTACCTTTCTCGTTGCGGCTGGCACCTTGGTATGCGCCCGTCGTGGCAATCTCGATGCGGTGCAGGCAGCGGCTCTGTGACGATCATCCAGGGGGCATTGGTGAGACCAAGGCTTACGGTCCAGGGTTAGGCAGAGCTTGATGCAGTGCTGGCAGGTTGTGGTGCAAGGGACAGAGCTGGTTAGCGGCAGTTGACGTCGGTCGGCCCAGACTGCTGTGTGGGACGAGGCGGTGCATCGTGAGACTTTCGAGCAGTGCCCCCAGCCATGATGCGGTCGCGGGTGTTAAAGTCAACAGCAGTGACGTGTCGGTGAGACCAGGATGGGGAAGTGAAGGCAGAGGCGGAGGCAGTCGCTGGTGACACCAGGATAGAGGTGCAAGATGAGGACAGTGCCTTCTGAGGTGCGGTCAGGACACAGAGCCAGCGATGGAGTCGGTTGCATTTCCCTGCACTGTGGCAACTGAAGCAGGGGCTCCAGAAATAACATCATAGGCATGACCATTAGACTCATTAAGGCAGTGGGACTAGTTTAATGAAGGTGATATAGGTAAGTGGTCATTATTCCATGAACACTATATCTTTCACACCAAGGAGTCATATTAAACATTATATATAATAGTTTTTAATCTGGCGGTGTGTGTTTACGTGTTGTGATTGCGGCATATGGGCAATCTATGGGATGTTGAGATTGGTAGGATGCCCAAGTAAACAAGGTATTTTCCTATTTTTTCTCATGGAGCGGTGCCTCCTTTTTCCCTAAGCCGTAGCCAGGTGAGGTGAGATCCTCCTCATGCATATTGGGTAAGAACGAGAAGCATGTGCCCACAATTGGGATTTGGTGGATGATAATGAGATTGTCACTACACTTGGGTGTAGGTAAATCTTTTTTACCACTTCTTTAATACCGATTCATACCGAATCGGTATTTAAGAAGTGGTAAAAAAGAGGAGGGCAGATGTAGGTAATTTTATTTTTATAATTACCGAATCGGAAGGAATCGGTATTTACCAATTCGGTAAATACCGAATCGGTAATGCCCATTGATTCCTATGGGCATTGAAGCCCATAGGAATCAATGGGCATTACCGATTTGGTATTTACCAAATCGGTAAATACCGAATTATGCAAGGGTGCAGGGGGTGTCACTTTGACACCCTCTGGCACCCCAATTACAGGCATGTGTGCCATGTGGCACACATACATGCCCTAAGGGCATGTCTGTGTGTCACATGGCACAGGTGTGCATGCACAGATGTGCATGCACACCTGGAATCAGTATTTTACCACCCAATTGGATTGGGTGGTAAAATACCGACTCCTAAAGGCCTGTGGCACTGTTTGCAGTGCCACCTACATGTGAGATTGACCGAATCGGTAAAAATACCGATTCAGTATTTTACAGAATCAGTAAATTTACCGATCCGGTAAATTTACCAATTCTGTAAAAGGTCCCCCTACATCTCAATGACCCATTTACCGGTCGGTAACGGCCGAATTCGGCCGTTACCGACCGGAAATTGCCACCTACATCGGGCCCTTGATGTTTTGTTCTGAGCCTGAAGCTCTGCACTTTCCCAAAAATATTGCGCTTATGTCCTTCATTGTGATACAGATTCCGTTAGCTGTATGGGCTTTGCAGAGGAAGGATTATACATTCCTGATAACAGGTGATCCGGTTGTATTGTTTCCAACCGCTTCAAATGTATTTGTATTTATCACTATATTCTTATTTTTCACTTTTTTATACTGTGCAGTAGCAACATTCTAGTTGGTCCTGAAGAAGGCATTGAACGAAATGTGGTCCGGTTGTGCTGAAGCATGTTGACCTCTTTTTCAAACATCAGACACTTATTTGTTATAAACTGTTGTTTGCACTGTTTTTAGTTTATATTGTGAGAGACAAGAATAAATACAGGGTCTGTCGTAGTTCAATTTTAAAAGCACATATTACTTTTGTTATTTTGCACTGCATTCAATTCCCACAAAAGTCAATTGCTCTCCTCTGGTAACTTATTATTAGAACATAAAACATCCTCGGGCTCCCGGGTCTCTATGATGGGGTTGTAACCCTTAGTGTCACTAGGGTGACTTTAAGAGGAGACCCAGACGATGAAGCATGTCATCAATTGGTGAGTGATGGGAATCCGTTCATCTAAATAGGATTTTTTCATTTAGGTAGGACTCTTAATTGTAGTAGCATAGACGTCCAGTTTTTGTGCGGTGTTTTGGAGTGCTCAGAACATTACTGTATTCTAGACTCCTGGATATTTGTAATATTGAAGGTTGTGAATGGGGCAATATATCCAGGCAAGTCTCTAAAGATAGCCTCAGACCCTCTTTTAAACTTTGTATTCTTTCTACATTTTTAATTCCCATGTCCAAAATTAGAAGGTGCAATGGTGTACTTGATGGAAGGGAGGTCAGTGATCTTAAAAAACTGTTCTCCGATCTCTACAACACATAGACGTCACCAAAGCTCCACACCTCAGCACCATATAGTGCTGAGCCAAGGGCCTTGGGCTCATACACCTTTAGAGCTGGCACTATTCACTTAGTGAAAGAAGCCCGAAGTTCTTTCAGGATGGCACCAATAGTCTTGTCTGTGCTTCAAGCAAGCACTATTGATATGTGGACACCATGACATATTGGCTGACAATTTGATCCCTAGGTAATCAAACAAATCGACCCTCTCTAGGTCCTTATCCCCTAGTATCAACTTTCCGTTAACATTGTATGGTTGCTAAACAGCATACATTTGTTTTGACTGCGTTGATCTCTAAGCCACAAACATGACAAAAGGCAGAACATTTGTTAGGAAGAATTTTCAGGCCACTCTGAGTTTTTGATATTAAAAGAGTGTCATCTGCAAATAGTAATATAGGGATCTTGGTATTAGCTATAACAGGGACACCCACTGGGCTATCAGAAAGGTACTCAACCAATCCATTTTGATACAAAGTGAAGAGAGTGGGGACTAGTACACACCCTTGTTGAACACCTTTCAGCACTGGCAACTTGTGCCCTGTTACCCCCATCTGAAGCAGGCAAAGAAATTCTCATGTAGCTTAATCAGTAGTGACAGAATATTGTGCGGCATACCCGTCGCCTTCAAACCTGCCACAGCCTCAAGCATAGGACCAGGTCAAAAGCATATTTGGACTGACAAAAGCAGCAAATAAGTTGCCCCTGCCGATCAGAACAATCTTCCAAAGAAATTAGGATAAACCTAAATACCAAGTTTATCATAGAGGCTTTGGCGTGGAATCCTGCTTGAAGAGGGATTATAATATCCCAATCTAATATCCACATTTGATTTTTTTTACCAGAAGCAAATGAGAATAGACTTTTTGGGCTCAATCACTAAGGCTAATTGTTAGACCTGGCATCATTGGCATGAGTCTCTCCTCCATTTTTTGTCTGTTTGCCTCCTCTGTTTACGATGTTTTGCTGGAATATTGCTTTGGGCACTGTGCCACTGCTGATCAGTGCCACAGTGCAAGTGCTCCCTATGTTAAATTGATACATTAATTGGATTCCATGTTTGGCTTATTTGGTTTACTGTCAGTCCCTAGTAGAGTGCACCATGAGTGCCAGGGCTTGTAAATGCAAATGCTGCTGGTGGGCTTGCAGCACTGGTTGTGCCACCCTCAGAAGCGGCCTAGAAAAATATGTCTAAGGTCTGCCATTGCAGAACCTGCGTGCAGTCTGGTACTGCCATGCTGACTGCGCAAGTACACCTACTTGCCAGTCCCTAAAACCTTCCCTTAACTTCATGTTAGTCACCCCTATGGTAGGCCCACGGGCAGGGTGCATTGTAAGCACAAGGTAGGACAAGCCCTGATGTGTGTGGCACGTCCTAATAGTGAATTACAGCCATTTTCGTTTTTCACTATTGTAAGGCTACCTGCTCTCCTCAGGCCAGACTGGGCTGCTGGTATTATTACACTATATAATCCTAACAGACTCAGAGAGCATGGTGGAAAGTCGAGTTTAGTATCCCTGAACGCAGAATTTGATAACACATCCTTTAGGATGGATGGTTTTTAGATTCTGAGTTTGAAACTAGCACTTTTAGAAAGTGACTAGTTTCTTGTCTAACTGTCTACCGGTCTCTGCTGGTTTTTGTGTGTGTTACAGGAGCTGGGTGGCTCCAGAGGTCTGAATGAGTCAGTGTGGGGTGAATGAGGCATTTGCGTTTAGAGGGGGGGAAAGAGTAGTTCCTGATAGCCTGCCCTGCCTCACACAATACTGGCTCCACCTCCTGCCGGGCGACTGATGGCCCTGCCCCTGCCAGTGACAATACTGGCTCAACCTTCTGCTGGGCGGCTGAAGCCTCTGCCCTGCACAGTGAATAGGCCAGGTGCCTCGGCCTGGCAACGCCCACAACAAACCCAGGATGGGGGAAATCCCCCTGCATGGACAAAGGGATCAAAGCAGAAAAGGGGTATAAGAGAAGGACCCCTGAACCAAAGTATTTAGATCACTTCTGACAAGGAAACCTATACCAAGGACAAGAAGCCTGCTGATCCAAGGACTTGCCTACCCCTTCTGCCAGAGTGCTGTTTGCTGGGGGGAATCCTGCAGTTGCTTCTTTATTTTTGCCAAGGAACAAGGAGAGAGGAACTGAGTGTGTACTCTCAAGCTTTGCCAAGAAAATCTTCAAGGGCTGGAAGAGTGCCAGCCTCCTGTTGAAGTCACAGGGCTAAAGGACTTCACCATCTGTTAAAATTGCCTGTTGCTGGAACGTGGGAGTCCAGCACATCTAAAGAAACCAGCAATCACGACGCCACCGAATCCAGCTCGACATCGTGAGTTCGACTCCAGTGTCCCGCACCTTCAACGCCGGCCGCCGGGTCGGATCGACGCCAGTAGCGACGCCGCTACCGATCGCCTCGACACCACAGCCCCTCTCGACGCCGTGAGCGCTGCTCACTCTTGCAACGACGACATCGACAACGACGCTGTATCCTGCTTCGCCACCGTGAGCACTGCTCCGGCCCGACATCTCTCGACGCCGCTGCGGACCGCCCCGACCCCGAGGCTCGATCGACGCCGACGTCCTGACGCCGATACTTCTCAAAGTCCGTGGATCATCGTTTTCTTTATTTTAAAAGGTACTGTGTGTGAGAAGTTGGCCTGGTATATGATGCTCACTAGTTCTAGTGATCACCTTGTACCATGCCAAGCAACCCTTATGATGATTGGTTGTAAGTCAACCTTATAGACAAGCTATCCTAGGGGTAGCATGGACTAAGCAGTCTTAGGCTAAACTCTGTAAAGGCATGTGAAGCAAGCTGTTTTACCATACACAATCCCCTTGAATACCAAATGAAAGGACACCACACAGATATATATTGAAAATATATATAGATTTACTTCTACAAATATCCCCTATACTCTTTATGAGCACAGAAGCAAATGCATTAAAACAAAACACAGTTTAAATATACAAAAGTTGCACAATATGGATGAGCCCTAGGGGCCACCTAAACCATATACTAAAATAGTGGTATAAGAACCACTATGGGGAAAGGAAAGAGGCCTAGGGCCTGGGGAATCGCTGGAGCTGTTCGGGACTAGCAGTGATGAAGTCGGGAAAGGCCCGCGGGACTTGGGTGCAACGCTTAAAGCGCACGCATGCACCAATGCAATGTCAATGGTGCGTAAAAGTTACAAAGTTAGTGTTTTAGGAACCTTCCGATGGACCTACAAGGATAAAACTTTAGACACAGGCACTAGAGGTGCATACCAGTGTGGGAACACCGGCGTTGCTGAGTTACCTCACCCACAGGAAGCGGGTGCACAGGTGCGAAGTAGTGTCGGGTTTCGTCACGCAGGTCGATGGTGCTTGGAGCGGAAGATGCTGCAGGCGGGTCGTCGAGGAGAGTTCCGGTGGATCCAAGGGTGGATCTGAAGAGGTGAAGACCTGAAAGCAGAGGGGACAATGTTCAAAGTCACTAGCCAGTGACTACCGTGGAACCAGGATGGAACCAGGCAATGTCGTGTGCAAACAGGTGAAGAAGTGAAGATTGTCTCTGCAGCCACGTGGACACGAAGAGGTCGAGGACGTCCAGGCGTTGGTCACGAGCTGTCCCACAAAGGCTCTAGCTGTTGGCGGTGTCGGCTTCTTGATCGGAGCAAACAGGCCTTGGCTAATGCAAGCCACGCAGGAATCGATGCAAGCTTCTCACTCGGACCAGGAAGGTCAGAGCGGGTGCTTCTTTTCAGGGGAGCAAGGGCCAGTCTGGGGCAACCAGACCAGCGGTGTACTTTGTCGTTTTCGTCGCCAAGATGGCCGCTAGCCACGTGGCAAGTGGCCGGGATGGTGCGTCGAGTGGCAAAGTGCAAAAGGGCCCCACGCAGATCATGGAGATGCTGGGGGGCTGATCGTCAATGCAATTGCTGATCGGTGTTGGGGCTTCTCAAACCCCAAAGCACAGCGTCGAGGGTGCCTCGAGTGCTGCGCAGTCAGCTTCTCGGGGGTCTTCCAAGATGTCCGGTCCCACGTCTCTTGACGCCTCCACGGATCTCTTCTTTTCAGGGACTGTGGTTCGGGCTCTGAGATGTCTGGGAGTCTGGGTCTTGTCAGGCTCTGGGCTCGGGCTCCGGCGGGAGGCGGCGGCAAAGCAGACGTCGAGTTGCTGGTTGAGGCCTGTATTCACAGGGTGGTCACTCCTTGGCCACAAGGGAGATTCTCTTCAGTCTTCTGTGCAGCAGAATGTCGAAGTCCAGTTTTCTTCTTAGTTTCAAGTCGAGTTCAGGATGATCTGAAGTCCTGGGACACAGCCCCTACTCTTATTCCAATTCTAGGGGCCGGATCACCTACTAGGTCCCTCCTCTGGGTGGGACCAGGAAGGGGGGCAGTTACACCCCCTTTCCTTTGTCCAGCTTCGCGCCAAGACTGGGGCTGGAGAGCCCCAGCACCGGTTTGAACTGGCATATGCACAGGGACACCTTGTGTGTCCCAGGCATGTCTGATTCTATTCAGCCCTGTCCTACCCAATACACAAAACCCTGCCTGGGGTGGTGCTAGCACCTGCCAAGGCAGGAAACCCATTGTCCAAGCCTCCCTCGCTGGAAGGACTCCCAGCAGCAGGAGGTCAGAGTTGTGTCTGTGGTGGCAGCATCCATTTTGTGATGCTGAGGCTCATGTTTAACTTTACCCGGGTTTCAGGTTAGGTACATGTCGTGTCCCTCTAGAAAGGTGGAATGCTACCCCCGTCGCCAGAACTGGCGAGGGGGTAGTATTCTAATTCGTATGACACCTTACTCGACATGTTTTGATAAAGCCAAACCAAAGATAGCATTTAACCGCGAGGTTCATAATGCACTTAAGAGTATATGGTATGGCAGTATCATGAAACAGCTAAAGGACTTGGTTCCGAAAGCTGCAGACAGGCTCAGCTCATGCCAGAGCACCATCTCACATATTTCCAAGCACTCTGCCTCCAGGATTGATGAGGCCTTCCAAAGGAGTGGCTGATAGGAACATATGTGTCCATTTTAGGTTAGATATAGGCATACTATACCTAAGTAGGGGTGGTTACACCGACTTACCCCAGCTGAGTGATCAGCCAGTTGTGTCAAATATGGAGGCCAGGCCAGGGGTGGCACAATACGTGCTGCATCCTTTGGTAGGCCTTGGAAGCACCTATGCCCTGGGTACCTGGGTACACTGTTACAGGGGCCAATAAGGTGAACCAGTTCCAATTTCGTAATGCACCTAATGTGCATTGGCATTAATTTAGAGAGAGAACAGCAGGATGTGGGTCTGATTAGCAGGCCCACAGCCACATTAAGTCATAAACCAGTGAAGCAAAAAGCAAAAATTTGGGGTGACCATAGGATAGCAGACCCTACTCTCCTACACAACCCCCCCCAAACGCAGGGACATTAGACTAACCTTCACCAGTTGTGTCTTCATGTTCTAAGTGGAAGTACCTGGAGAGACCATCTGCATTACCATGGTCAGTCCCTGGGCGGTGCTCCACTGTAAAGTCCATCCCCTGTAGGGAAATGGACCACCTGAGCAGTTTGGGGTTTTCACCCTTCATCTGATTAAGCCATAAGAGGGGCTTATGGTCGGTCTGAATCTTGAAGTGAGTGCCAAACAAGTATCGTCTCAACTTCTTCAGGGCCCACACCACAGCAAAGGCCTCCCTCTCAATGGCTGACCAACGTTTCTCTCTGGGGGTCAGCCTTCTGCTAATAAAAGCAATGGGCTGGTCTTGACCATCTACATTAAGTTGTGAAAGCACAGCTCCCACTCCCAACTCAGAAGCATCTGTTTGGACAAGGAACTCTCTTGAGTAGTCAGGACTCTTCAGGATAGGTGCAGAGCACATGGCCTTCTTCAGGTCATCAAATGCCTTTTTGACAGTTTACTGTCCACTGAACCTTTTTGGGCATCTTCTTGGATGTCAGATCATTAAGAGGAGTCACAATGGACCCATAGTTCTTAACAAACTTCCTGTAGTACCCAGTCAGGCCCAAGAAAGCTCTGACTGAGTATGGGTAGTTGGAGGGGACCAGTCCTTTATGGTCTGGATCTTACTCTCCAGTGGTTGAACTTGGCCTCCACCTACAAGGTGGCCCAAGTATACAACTTTAATCTGCCCTATCTGGCACTTGGTTGCCTTGATAGTGAGGCCTGCCTTTTGTAGAGCCTCTAGCACTTCCTTCAGGTGGACCAGGTGATCCTCCCAGGTGGAGCTAAAGACAGCAATATCATCCAGATATGCTGCGCAAAAGTCATCCAACCCAGTAAGGACTTGATTCACCAACCTTTGGAAGGTGGCAGGTGCATTTTTCAAACCAAAGGGCATCACCACAAATTGATAATGCCCACCTGGGGTAGAAAATGCTGTCTTGGCCTTAGACTCCTCAGCTAACCTGATTTGCCAGTAGCCTGCTGTCAAGTTAAAGGTGCTCAAATACTTGGCAGAAGCCAATTTGTCTATGAGCTCATCTGCCCTTGGAATAGGGTGTGCATCTGTCCTGGTGACAGCATTGAGTCCTCTGGAATCCACACAGAACCTCATCTCTCTCTTTCCATCGTTGGTGTGAGGTTTAGGGACCAGAACCACTGGGCTAGCCCAGGGGCTCTCTGAAGGCTCAATGACACCTAATTCCAGCATCTTTTGCACCTCAGTCTTGATACAATCTCTGACATGGTCAGGTTGCCTGTAAATCTTGTTTTTCACAGGAAGACTATCATCAGTGTCCACCACATGGGTACACCAGTTAGTCTGACTGGGTGTCAGGGAGAACATATGTCGATATGACTGCAGAACTTGTCTACAGTCATTTTGCTGATGTTCAGTGAGGCTGCCATCTAAGGCCACACCATCAACTGAGCCATCCTCAGGGTTCTGAGTCAGCAGGTCTGGGAGAGGGTCACTCTCTTCCTCCTGCCCCTCATCTGTAGCCATGAGCAAGCCCATGTCTGCCCTGTCAACATATGCTTTCAGCCTGTCAACATGGAGCACCCTGTGGGGGCTCCTGGGAGTTCCTAGGTCCACCAAGTAGGTAACATCTCCCTTCTTTTCAATGATAGTATGGGGTCCAGACCATTTGTCTTGGAGTGCTTCTGGGGCCAGTGGCTCCAACACCCATACTTTCTGTCCAGGCTGGTACTCAGTCAAGACAGCCTTTTGGTCATGCCAAGCTTTCTGTAATTATTGGCTAGCCTCAAGGTTTTTGGATACCTTCTCCATGTACTCAGCCATGCTGGAGCGGAGACCAAGTACATAGTCCACTATGTCTTGCTTGGGCTTTTTGAGAGGTAACTCCCATCCTTCCCTCACCAAACACAGGGGTCCTCTTACAGGGTGCCCAAACAACAATTCAAAGGGGCTGAAGCCAACCCCCTTTTGTGGGACCTCTCTGTAAGCAAACAGAAGGCAGGGTAGAAGGATGTCCCATCTTCGCCTGAGCTTTTCTGGTAATCCTTTGATCATACCCTTTAGGGTCTTGTTGAACCTCCCAACAAGCCCATTGCATTGTGGATGATAGGGAGTGGTGAACTTGTAGTTGACACCACATTCCTTCCACATAGCTGTTAAGTATCCTGACATGAAGTTGGCTCCTCTATCAGATACTACCTACTTAGGAAACCCCACTCTGGAGAAAACTCCAAGTAAGGCCCTGGCCACAACAGGAGCTGTTGTGGTCCTAAGTGGAATTGCCTCTGGGTACCTGGTGGGATGGTCCACCACCACCAGTATGAATCTTTGCCCAGATGCTGTAGGGGGATCCATTGGACCTACAATGTCAATCCCCACTCTTTCAAAGGGCACCCCCACCACAGGTAGTGGTATCAGGGGGGCCTTTGTGGTACCACCTGCTTTGCCACTGGCTTGGCAGGTTACACTGGAGCGACAAAACTCCTTGGTATCTTCAGACATGTGAGGCCAGTGAAAGTGAGAGACAAGCCTGTCCCACGTCTTATTCTGGCCTAGGTGTCCTGCTAGGGGAATATCATGGGCCAAGGTAAGAAGGAAGCCCCTAAATTGCAGAGGTATGACCAACCTTCTGGTTGTACCAGGCTTGGGGTCTCTACCCTCTGCATGAAGGAGCCCATCATCCCAATATACTTTATGGGTACCTTGAGCATTCCCAGCAGCCTGCTGTCTGAGGGGTTCAAGAGAAGGACAGGTTAACTGAGCCTGCCCCAAGTCTGCCCTAGAAGGTCCCCCTGTCCCCAGAAATTCAACCTGATCAGGTTCAAGCTCTTCAGGGACAGTTCCTTCAGGGGTCTCAAGATCCTCTTCCTGTGAAGGCTGATCCTCACTTGTAGGCAGTTGGGAAGGCACAGCCTTTACCCTCCTATTCTTCTTCTTGGAAGGTACTTGGTCCATTGTTCCAGGATCCAAGACCTGAGGTTCAGAGAGGCACTTTGTGGCCTGTGACCTGGTCACAGCAAGGACATGTGATGATATCCCTAACATCTCTGCATGAGTCCTGTACTCAACTTCTGACCATAGAGAGCTCTCCAGGTCCTTGCCCAACAAACATTCAACTGGGAGATCAGCACTAACCACAACTCTTTTTAGGCCAGTTACCACTCCCCAGGAAAAGTTACCAATTGCCACACTATGTGTAGTAGTGACATTGCTGGCATTGGTCACCAGGTAATTATCACCTGGGATGTATTGTCCAGGATCCACAAAGCTAGGTGTCACCATAGTGACACTGGCACATGTGTCCCTGTATGCTTGAGCCACTTTTTCATTAATCAAAGGCGTCTGCCTGTACTTGCCCAGATTACTGGACTGACAGTAGTGGACAAATCAATTTCCACATCACAAATCAGAACAGCCTGTGTAGGGGTTCTGACTAGGCCAGACTCTCCCTCAGTTCCCAAGGTGATACCCACTACCCCCTTAGTTTGTTGACCAACACTGCTAACTGTACTAGTGGGTGCAGGTGCCTTAGGGGCTGCAGTGTTGGGGGCTCCACCCTTTTTACACTCACTGGTCCAGTGAGAAGTGTTTTTACAAGTACTACACCAGGGTTTTCTTTGACCTTCTTTCTTCTTCTTCTTGGAAGTTTGGGACCCACCCTCAGTATTAGTTTGGGGCCCTGTTGAAGACTTCTGGTCTTTAGCTTTCTGCTCCCCACACTTCTGGTCTGTTTTCTTTTGGTCACCACCCTGGTTCTGGTTCTGGTTCTTTTGCTTAACTCTGGTTCTAACCCATTTGTCTGCCCTCTTTCCCAATTCTTGGGGAGAGGTCAGATCTGAGTCAACCAAATGTTGATGCAACTGCTGGTTCTGACAGTTATTTAAAATCTGTTCTCTCATCAGTAAATTGTACAATCCTTCATAGTCTGTAACCTTACTTCCCAGCAACCAGCCCTCCAGAGCCTTAGTGGCACATTCAACAAATTCAGACCAGTCCTGAGTCTGTGTCTTCTGGGTGTCTCTGAACATTAACCTGTACTGTTCAGTGGTTAAGCCTAACCCATCAATCAGAGCACTCTTCAGGACCAGGTAGTTTCTAGAATCCCCATCACTAACTGTGAGGAGTCTGTCTCTGCCTCTACCTTCAAAGGAGAGCCACAAGATTGCTGCCCACTGCTCCTGAGGGATCTGCTGTACTCTGCAGGCTCTCTCAAGGGCAGTCATCCATTTGTGGATGTCATTAAGGGTGGGCGTAGTTCGCGAAGTAGCGCTACGCGAAGCTACACGAAGTGCACTTCGCACTACGCGAACTTCACGTAGCACTACGCGAGCTGCGTAGTAGCATGTTCACACTGTGCAAGATGCGTTTTCAATGATTGCACAGTGCGGACAAGCATCCGGCACTGTGCAAGCATTGAAAACGGCATCTTGCACAGTGCGAGCTGTAGTTTTCTGCTGCTCGAGTAGATTATTACTCGAGCGGCAGCTTTCTCAACGCGAACAGGTAGTTTCTGCGCAACCACTCACAATGAGAAACCTGACCTCCTCGCGTTGAGAATCTCGCCGGGATGTCATTTTGCTTGCTCGCGGTCGCGAACATGATGTTCAGGACCGCGAACAAGCAAAAAATGACCGCTGCACTACGCTACGCTGCACTACGCATGTTTGCACTGTGCTACGTGCAGCTCGCGTAGTGCGAAGTTGCGAAAACTTCGCAAACTCCGCGAGCGTAGCGTAGTGCTTCGCCCAGGGTTAGATGTCATCCCCAGTCTTGTAGGGGGGCACAATCTTACTCAGGTTTCTATTGTCATAGGACCTGTCTTTATCCTTAGGGCTAGTGCTGCCACCAGTAGATCCTAATCCACTCTCTCTAGGCTGTCTTGCTCTAGCAAGCTTCTCTTTGGCCAGGGCAACTTCTAATTCTTGCTTCGGGATCTTAAGTTCAGCCTCTCTCATTTTGGCCTCATGTTCCCTTCTCTGAGGGCTAGACATCACTCTTCTGGAGTGACCATGAGAACCTCTAGAAGCTTGGGAGGTATTCGATTCACCTGAGTGATTCCTCCTCCGCCTGGGCTCCTGGTTAAGTCCACTTGGGGGTCTGAATGGGTTGGACCCACTTTCAGTCCCAAATAGGCTTAAGTTAGCCTGGTTAAGCCTGCTGACTAACACCTGACTATTTCTCTCATCATCAGACCCACTTTCCTCCTCCTCCTCCTCTTCTTCCTCATCCTCAGGCTGAGTATCCCCAGTGGTCTGGTTTTCCTCATCTATCTGGATGACAGGGACAGGGGCATCAGTGTTATCATCTTCAGAGGGAGAGCCTCCATCTCCAGTCCCTGAGGAGCCTGGTTTGGAGGTCTTTAGAGCTTCAGACTTTTCTAAAAGCTCTCCGAGGTGATCTGCTGTAGGGGTAGGGCCTGTTTTGATTCCTCTTAAGGAACACAGCTGCCTCAGTTCTTTAAAGTTAAAGATAGAAAATTTGGATGGTGCCCTTGGAGGGTCACTCTCAACAGAGATAGGTCCAGTGGATCCCTCTGCTCCAGACATTGCTCTAGTGTGGGTGGATATGTTGCAATCTACCTACACTGGTGTTTACCTACTGAACCTATCTAGTAGTTGTAGTCAGGGTGTGCTACTCCCTATCCTCTACAACAACTAAGTTCAGTAGAACTTAAGTATACTAGTCTTGTTTTAGTGTACCTATCAGATACCTGTATGCTCTTTCAAATGAAACTCTCAAAGACTGTAATGGTAAAACAACAGCAAGCTCAAATCCCAATCCGCTGCTCACCAATGTGAGAAGTTGGCCTGGTATATGATGCTCACTAGTTCTAGTGATCACCTTGTACCATGCCAAGCAACCCTTATGATGATTGGTTGTAAGTCAACCTTATAGACAAGCTATCCTAGGGGTAGCATGGACTAAGCAGTCTTAGGCTAAACTCTGTAAAGGCATATGAAGCAAGCTGTTTTACCATACACAATCCCCTTGAATACCAAATGAAAGGACACCACACAGACATATATTGAAAATATATATAGATTTATTTCTACAAATATCTCCTATATTCTTTATGAGCACAGAAGCAAATGCGTTAAAACAAATCACAGTTTAAATATACAAAAGTTGCACAATATGGATGAGCCCTAGGGGCCACCTAAACTATATACTAAAATAGTGGTATAAGAACCACTATGGGGAAAGGAAAGAGGCCTAAGGCCTGGGGAATCACTGGAGCTGTTCGGGACTAGCAGTGATGAAGTCGGGAAAGGCCCGCGGGACTCGGGTGCAGCGCTTAAAGCGCACGCATGCACCAATGCAATGTCAATGGTGCGTAAAAGTTACAAAGTTAGTGTTTTAGGAACCTTCCGATGGACCTACAAGGATAAAACTTTAGACACAGGCACTAGAGGTGTATACCAGTGTGGGAACACCGGCGTTGCTGAGTTACCTCACCCACAGGAAGCGGGTGCACAGGTGCGAAGTAGTGTCGGGTTTCGTCACGCAGGTCGATGGTGCTTGGAGCTGAAGATGCTGCAGGCGGGTCGTCGAGGAGAGTTCCTGTGGATCCAAGGGTGGATCTGAAGAGGTGAAGACCTGAAAGCAGAGGGGACAATGTTCAAAGTCACTAGCCAGTGACTACCGTGGAACCAGGATGGAACCAGGCAATGTCGGGTGCAAACAGGTGAAGAAGTGAAGTTTGTCTCTGCAGCCACGTGGACACGAAGAGGTCGAGGACGTCCAGGCGTTGGTCACGAGCTGTCCCACGAAGGCTCTAGCTGTTGGCGGCTTCTTGATCGGAGCAAACAGGCCTTGGCTAATGCAAGCCATGCAGGAATCGAAGCAAGCTTCTCACTCGGACCAGCAAGGTCAGAGCGGGTGCTCCTTTTCAGGGGAGCAAGGGCCAGTCTGGAGCAACCAGACCAGCGGTGTAGTTTGTCGTTTTCGTCGCCAAGATGGCCGCTAGCCACGTGGCAAGTGGCCGGGATGGCGCGCCGAGTGGCAAAGTGCAAAAGGGCCCTACGCAGATCGTGGAGATGCTGGGGGGCTGATCTTCGGTGCAAATGCTGCTCGCTGTCGGGGCTTCTCAAACCCCAAAGCACAGCGTCGAGGGTGCCTCGGGTGCTGCGCAGTCAGCTTCTCGGGGGTCTTCCAAGATGTCCGGTCCCACGTCTCTCGGTGCCTCCACGGGTCTCTTCTTTTCAGGGACTGTGAATCGGGCTCTGAGATGTCTGGGAGTCTGGGTCTTGTCAGGCTCTGGGCTCGGGCTCCGGCGGGAGGCGGCGGCAAAGCAGACGTCGAGTTGCTGGTTGGTGCCTGTATTCACAGGGTGGTCACTCCTTGGCCACAAGGGAGATTCTCTTCAGTCTTCTGTGCAGCAGAATGTCGAAGTCCAGTTTTCTTCTTAGTTTCAAGTCGAGTTCAGGATGATCTGAAGTCCTGGGACACAGCCCCTACTCTTATTCCAATTCTATGGGCCGGATCACCTACTAGGTCCCTCCTCTGGGTGGGACCAGGAAGGGGGGCAGTTACACCCCCTTTCCTTTGTCCAGCTTCGCGCCAAGACTGGGGCTGGAGAGCCCCAGCACCGGTTTGAACTGGCATATACACAGGGACACCTTGTGTGCCCCAGGCATATCTGATTCTATTCAGCCCTAATAATAATAATAATAATAAAGCATTTATTAAGCGCCTGGCTGCACAAAACTGTGTGTCCCCGCGCTAACTGCAAATACAATACTAAACCAGAGGAGTAATGACATAGAGCTCAGCAGAAGATTTACTTGCTAGGGAAACAAATGGGTTTTTAATTTTGCCCTAAATCTCATTTCGGAAGGTTCCATCCGCAGGTGGAGTGGAAGTGCATTCCAATACTTTGTGGCCAGGTAACGGAAAGATTTGCCTCCTATTTTAGCTCTTGTGATTCGGGGAAGTTTAAATAACATCATACCTGATGATCTTAAATCCCTAATCGGGCGGTGTATGGTAAGAAGACTTTTCAGATAGTCGGGGCCTTTGTTCTGAGCGATACGGTGGGCATGGCAAAGAGTCTTGAATTTAATCCTCTCTTTAATCGGAAGCCAATGGAGTTTGGATAAAGCATTTTTAGTAGATGTTTTTCTTGGGAGACCGAGCACCAATCGGGCTGCTGTGTTCTGTATACATTGTAGTTGGTGAAGGCCCTTCTGGCTGAGACCTATCAGGAGGGCATTTCCATAGTCCAGATGAGGTGTTATTAAAGCATGGACTATGGTTTTCCTGGCTTTAGTGGGAAGGAGGTCTAGTACCATACGAAGAATTTTCAATATGCCAAAGCATTTTCCCGTTATTTTATTAACTTGGGTCTTACCGGAGAGGTCTGAATCCAGCATAACGCCCAGATTTCTGACCGTCTCTACGGGAGTAGGTAACTTGCCCAGTTCACTGGGCCACCATGCCTGAGACCATGCAGAGACATCTCTCCCCACCACCAGAACCTCTGTCTTATCTCCATTCAGACGGAGACAGTTGTTGTTCATTCAGGTTGATACCGCCGACATGCAGTTCGAGAAGTTGGTGGCAAGTTCTCTTTGATTCGGGGTCAATTTGAATACCAACTGGGTGTCGTCAGCGTAGCTGACAATGCCCACCCCAAACTCCTCTACAATGTGTGCCAGGGGTTCCATATAGATATTAAATAAGGTTGGGCTCAAACTGGATCCCTGTGGAACCCCATGGCTCACCTCGCGAGGGGATGATCTGAAGGGTGGGCAGTGTAGCTGGAACGTTCTGTCGGTCAGAAAGGACTGAAGCCAAGTAAGTGCTGGGCCCTTTACTCCCATGTCCGAGAGACGAGACAACAGCGTTGAGTGCAGCACGGTGTCAAATGCTGCACTAAGGTCCAATAGGACCAACGCTGCCGTCTCGCCCTCGTCCACCATCTTTCGAATACATTCGGTCGAGTATAGGACTGCCGACTCCGTGGAGTAGCCTGATCTAAATCCTGACTGGGAGGGATGAAGAAGAGCTTCTTTCTCCAAAAACTCCATTAGTTGTATATTTGCCACTTTTTCTATGATTTTGGCACAGAACGGGAGGAGTGAGATAGGTCATAAATTTGGAAATTGGGAGATAGGAATGTTAGGTTTCTTTTTTAAAGGCATCACCTGAGCAGTTTTCCAAGTTTCTGGCACATAACACTCCTGGAAGGATAAAGTGATCATGTAGCTGATATGATCAATTAAAGTGTTTTCCATAGCTCCCTTACAATGTTCCGGAGAGCAGACATCGATGGGGGAGCCAGAGTAAATTCCCTTAATGATTTTCAATAAATCTTGTTTATCCGGGGTAGTGAACCTGGTAAGTGGAGATTTACGCATTTGGGTGTTTTTGTTATCTGCATTGATGTTTGCGAGAGTTGTATTACTCACAAAGGTTGCATGAATTCTGTCTACTTTTTCTACGAAGAAATCTGCAATTTGATCACATATCTCAGCAGAGTATGTGTCTTGAGTATCTAGACGTGTGGGAGTAGTGAGTTCTCTATAGATACAGAACAACTCTTTAGTAGCATTATCTGCTTCCTCAATTCTATTTTTATAGTGATGACTTTTCTCCGCTCTAACCATTTTCTGATATTTTCTTAGTTCAATTCTGTAGCTTTCTTTGAGTTCAGGTACATAATTTTTCCTCCATTTACGCTCTATTGATTTACACTGAGCTTTAACTGTTCTAAGTTCTTCTGAAAACCATGGGGCGGTTTTGGTTTGTCTAGCTGGAGGTTTGGTGGTCTAGGGAGCGATTTTATCTAGTGCTTTTACTATCCATAGTTCATAGTTGTCCCAAACCTCTTGCAAGGAGTTACCTGTTGTTGGAGGTTGCTCAGCTAGCATGTTTGTAAAAAGTTCAGGGGTACATTTTTTCCAGTTCCGGCGTTTGTGAGGGGGAAGTCTTGTAGGTAAGTTTTTTGTGGATTTTCTTATTATCTCAAATGGCACCATGCTATGGTCAGACCAAATTAATAGAATCGGGGGTGAGATCTTTATACCCTCCCAATTTACAAAAATCGGGTGTAAAAGATGTCCCTGCTGGTGTGTGGGGATTGTAGAGAGGAGTTTTAAATCTACAGAGTTGAGTGCGGCCGCTAGAAGTTGTGCTTCACTGGAATTAATATCTTCAAAATGAAGATTGAGGTTGCCTAAAATAATTAGATTTTTGTGTCTAACTGCAAGCTGGGTGGCTGATCCAATAAGTTGGCTGCAGAAAGGCACCGCATTTCCTGGAGGCCGGTAGATAAGTAGACCAGTGATCGTAGTAGCAGGTTCTATTTTTATTGTAAATATACCGCATTCACTGTTAATTATGGTTGATTTTGTTAATGTGCATTCTAACTCTGCCTTACAGATGAGTGCAAGTCATGCTTTTGTCTGTCAATTCTTAGAAGACTGTAATTGGGAGGTATAGCTTCTAGAATATCAGGGGAGGATGACTCTTCTAGCCATGTTTCTGTGAGAAACATGGCGTCCAGATCTTTGTTTATTAATAGGTCGTGGATTTCCATTTTATGTTTCGTCATGGACCTACAGTTTAACAATATCATCTTCAAATTAGCTTTCTTTCCTGAAGTTTTGTTTATCGTGGGAAGTAGCTGATTGCATAGATTGCAGGATAAGGGTATAGAATCAGGGTCTATAGTGTGAAAGCAGGTTTTACTCGGAATCTTACCAAGTGTGAGGAGGTCTGTTTTCGAATAGTGAATTCGATGCCTGCTGCTTCTTAGGGCTGCAGAAGTTGTTTGAGAGGTGGAGCCATAGAGTCCTGCCCCACGCCCCGGTCGTTCGCGGACGGGCGCAGACGGGCTGGACTCTGGCGTGACTCCGGCGCGCGATCGACGCGCCCGCAATGTGCGTCCGCTGCGCGGAGCCATTGACGTATGTTTTTATGCCGTCGTCCGAGCGACGTGCACTGCGAGCCCTCACTAAGATGGCCGCTACCCTATCCCTGTCAGTCCCCGCAGATGACGCCCCGTGAATTGGCCACACCCAGAAGGGGAAGGCAAGTATTCTGCCAGCTGTCAAGGGAAGCGGGTAAAATTTAAATCACCCTTGCCTTGTCTGTCGCTTCAGCACGAAGTGAGGGAAATACCTTCTTGAGTTCGTGCCTCGATGAAAACAGCGTGCGATCAGTCCAAAAGCCAAAGGGAGGGGGAAAGGACACACGGGGAAGATATTCAACGATGGTTAAAAGCAGTTAGCAATTTTAAAAAGTAAACCTCCCGGCTCAAGCCTCAGGAGTGAGTGCAAAGCCCTGTCCTACCCAATACACAAAACCCTGTCTGGGGTGGTGCTAGCACCTCCCAAGGCAGGAAACCCATTGTCCAAGCCTCCCTCTCTGGAAGGACTCCCAGCAGCAGGAGGTCAGACTTGTGTCTGTGGTGGCAGCATCCATTTTGTGATGCTGAGGCTCATGTTTAACTTTACCCGGGTTTCAGGTTATGTACATGTCGTGTCCCTCTAGAAGGGTGGACTGCTACCCCCGTCGCCAGAACTGGCGAGGGGGTAGTATTCCAATTCGTATGACACCTTACTCGACATGTTTTGATAAAGCCAAACCAAAGATAGCAGTTAATCGCGAGGTTCATAATGCACTTAAGAGTATATGGTATGGCAGTATCATGAAACAGCTAAAGGACTTGGTTCCGAAAGCTGCAGACAGGCTCAGCTCATGCCAGAGCACCATCTCACATATTTCCCAGCACTCTGCCTCCAGGATTGATGAGGCCTTCCATAGGAGTGGCTGATAGAAACATATGTGTCCATTTTAGGTTAGATATAGGCATACTATACCTAAGTAAGGGGTGGTTACACCGACTTACCCCAGCTGAGTGATCAGCCAGTTGTGTCAAATATGGAGGCCAGGCCAGGGGTGGCACAATACGTGCTGCAGCCCCTGGTAGGCCTTGGAAGCACCCATGCCCTGGGTACCTGGGTACACTGTTACAGGGGCCAATAAGGTGAACCAGTTCCAATTTCGTAATGCACCTAATGTGCATTGGCATTAATTTAGAGAGAGAACAGCAGGCTGTGGGTCTGATTAGCAGGCCCACAGCCACATTAAGTCATAAACCAGTGAAGCAAAAAGCAAAAATTTGGGGTGACCATAGGATAGCAGACCCTACTCTCTTACACTGTGTTTGGGGGGTCTGTTTCGACTCCGGGCTCGACGTAGCGCTCCTCGCGGTCGACGCCGAACCTTTGGAATAGCTTTGCCTCGACGTTGTGTGACACCCCCGTGAGGGTTACATTGTTGCCAAGAACTGTGCTTTAGAGAAGAAGAGTTACCTTTGTTGCTAAAGAACTGTTTACTAAGAAGAGACTTTACCTGAACTATTATTTTTCCTTCCAAAGAGTATTTATTGAGATTGTGGTATATTTTTGTCGTTATTTGGTCTTGTGCTAAGCCTTATATAAACATCCTTATTTTTATAATACCTTCTGTGGTGTGTCCATTTGTGGTCTATTCACTTTATTACTGTATGTGGTCATACATGCTTAACACACTGCCTCTGAGATAAGCCTGTCTGCTCTGTCAAGCTACCAAGGGGGTGAGTGGGGGTTATCTGAGTGTGTGATCCCCTTGCCCTGACTAGAGGAGGTGGGTCCCTATTTGTCAGAAGTGTATACCTCTGCCAACTAGAGACCAGCCGATTCTAACACTAATGAACCTATAATTGACTGGTAAAGACTTCTCGCCCTTCTTTTATACTGGTATAACTTTTGCACCCGGCCAAGATACCGGAATAGATGTTCCCAGAGCAATTGCATTTGACAGAGCTACTATATAGTCATCCCAGGCATCAGCGTAGCGAGCAAACAAATAAAGAGGAAAACCTTCTTGACCTGGAGCCTTTCACCTCATAAATGTAGACAGTGAGTCAACAACCTCCTCTTCAGTGAATGGGGAGAGGTAATATACTGGAGGCTACTATATAACCAAGTAGCTTTGGTGACAGGCACTACCTCCTCATAGTACAGGTCAGCAACATGAATAACCCATTCTGAGGGTGGAACAGGGTTTTGCGGTTCTTTCCCTCAGGGATTTGTACCACTGGCAACCAATTTTCTGAAGTGCAAATAGTCTCTGGATGAAAATGCTTTTGCAAACTCCTGAAGTCTATTATTGTCCCACTTCTTCCTTGCATTCAATGTGCTAGGTTTGTATTATTTTCTAACGGCTGCTATCATAGATGGCTTTCTCAACTTGATCGCCCTAGCTAGAGTGTGCCTCTGGTGCCTACACTCCCTCTTAAAGCATCCATTGTCTTTTGTTTGGGGGCTTCTTCTTAAATTATAAAGTAAGTTGCAATCCTTTATGCTACACAATAAAGTCTAGGTGGTCTCCTTCCTTGCCCATACTCTTTGCAATGGTACTCAGAGTTGCCTGAACATCTTTGTTGATGTTTGACAAGATTTCTGGCTTTACAATAACCTAATGCTATTTGAGGCGAGGTCTACCAGATATATCTACAGCATTGCAAGTACTAGATGACCTTGCCTGTTCAATTGTATACTTATCAAACAAAAGGAGCAGTGTAAGACATAGAGGGTTATGGGCGCTCTCCACTCTTTCCTGTACTACCATGTCACCCTACACTGGGCCACCATCTTAAGTCAATGAGGATGTAATCAATTCGGATTTTGGACAAATGGTTGTTAAAAGTGCATGCCCCCTTGGTATTGGATGTAGTACGACCATTAGTATCCCCGACCCCCAATTCAATGGAGAGGGCTTAAAACGGAAGGGTGGCTTGGGTCCATCTTTTGATTGAGTGAGGCCCCAGCTGGGGGATTTCCCAAGATTCTTCCTCCTCAGCAGTGATTTCAATATCATCCGTGTCTAAGGGCTCAAATGTAGTATTACATTCCCGGCAAGGATCAGATACGTATGCCATACAATCAATGGTTAATTGGCAAATCTTACAATTTAGAAAGGACTTTAGCCATATTGGTAGACCACCTATAGGTCTTCCAAACTTATTAGGCCTAGCTGGAAATTTAAATGAAAAGGATCCCACTTTATGTGGAGATTCTATTGACCAAGTTTCTTGGATGTGGCATATGTCAAGCTTGTCGACGAATTCAACCCATGATGGCTGCACGATCTAGGCATTGAGGCAAGCCACATTCTAAGAAACCACAAAGATCAAAGGTTAATCATGGTTATTAATGGAGCACTTAGTCAGGGACAAAATGCCTTTGGAATCACGGAGTGTGATAATTGACATTTCAAGAACTGGAGAATCATTACCAGGACAAAATAACTCATTTGGGAGTGGGTAGATATGTTGTGAGTATTTAAGCTGACCCAGTATGGTTTCAATCAGGGCGTGAAAAATAATCAAACTGAGTAACACATTTAACATGGCTGAGCAGGGTCCCAAAGCTGTTTCATAACCGCTCTTAGATCCAGAGGCTTGAGAGCCTCTGAACGGGTCATCCATAGGTAAAAGATTCAGCACTTCTTGGGGTAGCCCTATATTAATAATACTCGCTGGATACTTGGAACAGGGTGGACTCTTGGGGGAGTCCAAGATTATCGTACAAAGGCAGCCCCTGCTAATCTGAACTGTCACCAGGTCACACTTCCCCATCAGCTGTCAATCGTTATCTTCCAAGCCAGATAGAACCAGAAACCTATTCCCATGTGGCAGCTGAGCTGCGTGTTGGTAGCAGCTGTGTGGTTGTATTTGATTGACTGTCCGGGGTTTTGGGGCTAAAGGTTTGTAAAAAATAGCTCAACAGAACAATGTTTATATGCCCTAACTGAGCTAGATCTGTGTTTGACTTTTCACCTTACTAAACAGTTTGATCCTGTGCACACTCATTTATTGTCAAACACACAGCACAGCCTCACTCAATAATTCTTGCTCTGGCGGCTTTGTGGTGTTTCATTCACAGCAGGGACTTTGATATATATATTGTATTGATGTTTGATTATTATGAGTTTATTTGTAATTGTATGTCAAAACACATTTTCACGTTGTTCATTTTCACTGTGTAAGTACTAATGTGGTATTTCGTTTAGTTGACTGTGTTCTTTTGGTGATCAAAGATATTAATAAAAAAAATAATGAAATAAAAGGCAGAAATTACTGCTAAGGTAAACGTAATAGTTTGCGTTCATCTTACTTCATATGAATAAGTGTTGTGAAGTCACTAGAGGCATAGGTAAAAAAAATTCCTATGTAGTATAACTGGCCCTACCTACTCTCTAATCCTTTGGGCCAAACCCCTCCTTTTTTGACTGTATTAAGGATGTGTCCGTTTTTACGGATGATTTTGGCCACTTTGTTTGAGGCTGAATTATAAGCAGTCACGCATTTATTTATTTATGTATTTATATAGCACACTAATACCCGAAGGCGTCAAGGTGCTGACATCGTTATCTCCATCTGGCCATGAGTCATTGAGAGAAGAAAAAGTAATGATTAAATATTTGAGGACTGATAAAGCCAAGTCTTTAGGTTTTTCCTGAAATATATCAGGTCAGGTGAGTTTTTTAGTGGAAGTGGCAATTGATTTCAAAGTCTGGTGGGGATGTGAAAAAAGATTTTCCTTCCTCAATTGGCGAGACGTACCTTGGGAACCTCAACCAGCCGATGGGACGCCGATCGCAGTATTCTTGAGGGAGTTTATCAACAGAAGTGGTCGATGAAATAAGTGAGACCTTGCTTATTCAGCGCTCTGAAGGCAATACAAAGGGGCCCTAAACTTGATTCTCTTGTTCACTGGAAGCCAGTGGAGGGAATTTAGGGCCGCCTTTGCAGACTTGTATTTTGGACGTTTGAAAAGAAGGCGAGCAGCGGAATTCTGCAAGACCTACAGTTTGGTAAGAAGGGCTTTATTCAAACCAGTCAGGAGGCCGTTGCAGTAGTCCAGCCTAGACAACACTAGTGCAGAGACTACTGTTTTCTGAAGGTCAGATGGTATAAAGCAGAAGAATTTTCTTTAGATTTTTAAGATGAACCATATGGGTGATGTGATAGCATTCACATGACTAGAGAGCATGTGAGCGGGATAGAGCGGGATGGTGTTGTCTTCTCTTTTGTTGTCCTCGAGTAGGGCCTCTCCAGTTTGGTCCTGTGCTCGCTTTCTCGTGGTTTGGATAATCCTATCCGGGTATCCTAGTTGGTTGATTTTTGTGGCCAGGTCAGCGGATTGTGCCTGGTAGTCTTGGGTTTTGCTGCAGTTTCTTCTTATATGGAGGAAGCTGGCGAGGGTGGAAACTCTTGAAGTTAAGGAGAGTGTTCCTAGCCCTAGGCTGGTAGTATGTCGTGGTCTGCAGTGATCCTTCTTTAGCTTCGATTATAAGAGCCAAAAAGGCCAAACTAGTGGCGCTTGCCTAGCTGGTAAATCTCAGATAAGGATCCCAGCTGTTGAGCCACAATAAGAAGGTGACTAGTGAATCTTCTGTCCCCGTCCAGATCATTAGAATGTCTTTGATGTAACGACGCCAGAACTTGATGTGATAACTAAATGGGTTAATTATTAATTGTTAATTGTTAATTGATATGTATAGAGCGCTAAATCACCGTCGGGTCTCTTAGCGCTAAGGAGGGAATAGGTTAGGCTGCAGGACAACACTAGGGTCGAGCGTGAGATTAAGCTGTGTTAAGTGATTCTCTGAACAGGATAGTTTTGAGATGTTTCCTGAACTGAAGCAGGGAAGATTCCTTTCGGAGAAGCTCGGGTAGCTTGTTCCAGAGCTGGGGAGCTAAGATGGAGAAGGCTCTACCTCCTTTGGATGCGATCTTATACCGAGGGCAGGATAGCCGACAGGCCTAGGATGACCTTAGTGAGCAGCCCGGCACATAGGTCTCAAGGTATTCCTTTCTGTATTGTATTGTATTGTATTGTATAGCGTTTTTGTAGAGCGCATGGTTACCCGGAGGCATCCCAGCGCTAGGATAGAATCACACTCTGGGAGAGGGAGCGGTAGGATGGGGCGGTAAGATGGGGCCTGGCCATAGATTGATTTGTGGGTGATGCAGAGGCCCTTGAACTTCGCTCTTTGCCTAATGGGTAGCCAATGAAGTTTGCGCAACAGAGGGGTGGCATGAGATCTTCTAGGGAGCCTGAAGACCAGCCTTGCTGCATCATTCAAGACCACCTGGAGTCTGTTCTCTAATTTCTGAGGGAGGCCAATATACAAGGCGCTGTCGTAGTCTAGCCTTGAAACGACAGTAGCCCATACTATCATCTGAAGTGAGGTGGTGGATAGGAGGGGGGCAAGTTTCCGCATCTGTCTGATCAGACCAGTGCATGTACCGACCACCGAAGAGACTTGAGAGGGCCATGGAGAGCTCGGAGTCAATCTTTAAGCCGAGACTCTTCACGACCGGCACGGGGGTTGGGGTAGGGCCTAACTCTTGGGGCCAGAAGTGATCATTCCAGGGGGAATTTATAGAGGGGATGACCAGGACCTCAGTCTTATCCGGATTGATTTTCAGTGAGTTTTCTGACATCCACTTTACCGTGAATCTGAGGACATTCTGTGCATGGGCCTGGGCATGGGGGGTGTTATCGATGCTAAGAAGGAGGTGAGTGTCATCCGCATAATTGAAAATGTTGCAGTCCATGTTAGCTAGGGCTGCTATCAGTGGTTGCAGGTATATATTAAAAAGTAGAGGAGATAGAGCGGAGCCCTGGGGGGGCTCCACAGCAAAGCATCCCCTTTTCTGATATCTGCTCGCCCAATTGAATTCTTTGGGGCCGGCCAGATAGAAAGGATTTGAGCCATTGGTGGGCTCGACCACTGATTCCCAAGGTTGTGAGTCTGGCCAAAAGTTTTGCATGGCTGACAGAATCGAACACCGCTGATAAGTCCAATAAGATCAGGGCATTAGGTTTTTTACTGTCAGCCATGGTTCTGAGTTTGTCGAGTACTGATAACATGACCAATTCAGTACTATGGTGAGATCGGAAGCCTGCTTGGCGGACATGGAGAAGATGATGGTCCTCCAGGAAGGAAGAGAGAGTTTTAAGGACATGATGCTCCTGGACTTTTGCGAGGAAGGGTAGTTGGGAGATGGGCCTATAGTTTTTTTGGGTTGTTGGGAGATGGGCCTATAGTTTGGTTGGGTTGGGTTGTGAGGGGGAAGGATGTGTGTGATATCAAAATGGTACAACTACAAACCACTATGAGAAACAGAGGGAGAAGGAGGATTGTAGAGACTAGGTCGGCCTCCTTGGGTTCAGTACAAAAGTGTGGATCCCACCTATAGGATCCTTGGACCTAGCTCTGGTGTAGGTATGTGACTGCACTGAATCAGTGTACCTATCAAGAAAGAAAAATTTCTTTCTAGTGTCGTGATTAACCGCCCTCAGCTTGTAAGCCCAATAGTAGCGCCTGATGTCAGGAAGTGCGATACCCCAGTCATACCACGGTAAGGTAAGCTTAGACAGGGCAATGCGCACACGACCGTCCCAGAGCAGTCGCCTCTGTAGGCCCTTCACCTCACGAAAATACCGAGAGGGAACAAGATCAAACGAGTTCTGGAGAGCATACAGAAATCTGGGCAGCGACACCATTTTAAATAGAGCCGCACGACCCAACGGGGACAACGGCAACTTACGCCAGCGAGCGACATCCATCTTCAATCTTTGAAGAGGAGGTAGCAAATTGCGTTCATAGCGAAGGGTGGCATCCAAGGAGATGTAGATCCCCAAGTACTTAAAGCCAGTCTCAGCCACTTGAATAGGACATCTATGAGGCAAGGGGGGAAGACCCCCAGCCAAAACGTAGACACAAGATTTGGTCCAATTAATGACGAGACCCGAGTTCTTCCCGAAGGAGGTAAGAACATCGAAAAGAACATTAAGAGATTTCCGAGGGGAGGTAAGGTACAGGAGGATGTCGTCCGCGTAAAGCGAGACACAATCCTCAAAGTCAGGGGACCACCGAATGCCCTTTAAGGAAGGCTCCCAACGGAGCCACTCAGCCAGCGGTTCCAATGCAAGGGCAAAGAGTAACGGAGATAACGGGCAGCCCTGCCGGGTACCTCGCCCGAGCGTGAAAGTCCCGGACACCTTACCATTGACCACCACTTGAGCCAGGGGCTTCTCATAAAGAAGTTTAACCCAAGCAATGAACCCCGGGCCGAACCCAAACTTCGAAAGAGCAGCCCAGAGATAGGGCCACTCAATGGTGTCAAAAGCCATCGTAGCGTCAAGGGAAACCAAAAATGGCCGACTCAGTAAACGTCGCAGCCCTCGCGAGAACTCCATGGAGCCTCCGCAGATTAAGGGCGGTGTTGCGATGCGGGATGAAACCGGACTGATCCGGATGGACCAGGTCCCCAATCACAGCAACCAAGCGATTAGCCAACAATTTAGCGAGAATTTGGGGTTCAGCGTTAAGCAGTGAAATGGGTCTGTACGAGGTACAGCGATCACGAGGCTTGCCCTCCTTATGGAGAACCACAATGGTAGCAAGTCGCTGATCTGCGGGCAGGGCGCCAGAGTCCAAAGCCTCCAGAAACTTCTCCTTTAAATAGGGTGCCACGGCATCGGGTCGTAGCTTATACAGTTCAATAGGTAAGCCATTGGGACCCATTGCCTTACCAGATCGAAGGGTACGGATAGCACTCGCGATCTCATCGACCGTGATCGGCGCGTCCATGAGGTCTCTGTCGGCCTCAGAAAGACAAGGCAACGCAATGTCCCGAAGAAGTAACCGGGAATCATCCTTGTCTCTGACGGAGACCAAGGCGTACACCGTCTGAAAATGGTCAACAAAACAATCAATGATCCCCGCAGGCTCCGCAACACGCTCACCATCCAACCACTCAATCACTGGGACAACACGATTCTCTCTCTCTTTCTTATCCAGCCAAGCAATCAGTTTACCAGCCTTGTCCCCCACATCATACAGCCGGCCCAGTTGCTCACTGTACATCGCCTTCGCCGCATCAGTGACTAGGGCTTTGTAGTCAGCTTGCTTCAAACTAAGGGAATGCGAAGCCAAACGTGTCACCCCAGAACCAAGTTCATTCTCAAGGGCAGTGATATGATTTTCAATATGCACAATTTCCTCATTTTTAGCCTTATTAGCAGCAGCAATAAGCGATAGTGACTGCCCTCGGATAACTGTCTTGAAGGCCTCCCACAAAGAAACAGATGAAGAAACAGACCCCACATTGTCATTGAAATAATGGTCAATAGTTTTCACTAGTTCAGAACGGGTCTTAGGGTTGCGGAAATACCAAGGGTTGATGGGGGCCAACCTACCCGCATTACCAACTCCAACCTGAAACCGAAGCCACAAAGGAGAATGGTCAGATATACCCCTAGGAAGATGTCGAACCTCATCAATGCAGGAGGACTGGGCTGATGGCATCAGGAAATAGTCGAGCCTGGAGAGACTACCATGTGCCCCGGAATGGAAGGCATACTGAAGCTGGGTGGGATGCATCAGTCTCCAGCTATCAATAAATCCAAAAGTCTCCAGGAAATCACTAAGCCACATCTGAGACCGGTCCAACTCCCGAGGGGGAGAACGGTCCGCAGCAGCAGAGACCACGGAGTTAAAGTCCCCACCGAGAATAAGAAGACCCTCGGGTAACCCAAGAATAACCGTACTCAAATCAACATAGGTCGGGGCCTGCAGGCCCGGAGGGACATAGATCGAAAGAATGGAGAGAGTCTTACCCTCCCATCTACCAGTGAGGACGGCATAGCGCCCCCTATCGTCAAGTATCACGTCATCGATCTCAAAGGGGAGAGAGGACCAGATAAGGATGCCCACCCCCCGGGAACCAGAAGTGAAACCAGAGTGAGCGACTAAGCGATAACCCCGCCTATTCAAGGCGTGACTCACGTTGCCAATCAGATGTGTCTCCTGCAGGAGAACAACATCAGGAGAATGGCGTCTGAGGAACTGCAGGACCACCCCCCGCTTTATTCTGTCTCCCAACCCATTAACATTCCAGGACAACAGTTTCAACTCACCACCCCCCATCCCCGAGAATGAGCAGGGAACCCCACACACGAACCCAAACCACATGAGCTAAAAAGGAGAGACAATACGAAGCCTTGTGACGACAAAAAAACACACACATTCCCCCCTACCACCCCCCAACTGAACCCCGTTACAACGCCCCCCACCCTGCACCCCTGCTTACGACTCAGAAGCCACCCCAACTTGCAGTGTGCCTGTCGCCCCATAGTAACTACTCTACACAAAGAACCCAGGAGGAGAACGAGTTCCCAGTAACCCCGCCACCCTCAGGCACAATTAATAACATAGAGACAAAAGAACCAAAGTCCAAACTCAGCCGAAAGGATCAAGAAGTTCAAACACCAGGGTCCACAGCATCATTCCTGTTCCGACACACCACCCTCGGCTCCACCGGTGTGCTCAGTACGATCATCCATTTTGGGCAAGGAGTCAAGCCAGTCATTGACACTGTCCGGTCGATCAAAGAAAAACGTTCGTTCACCATGTTCCACACGGAGCCTGGCCGGAAACAACATGGCATACTTGAGTCCCAGGTCCCTCAACCGCCTCTTGGCACCCTGAAACCCCATCCTCTGCCGTTGTACAAATGGAGTAAAGTCCGGATAGAAGTTGACTGTGGAATTTTCGAACTTCAACGGGCCTTTGTCCCGGGAAGCCTGCAGGATAGCGTCCCTGTCCCTGAAGTGGAACAATCTGGCCACAATGGGTCTCGGGGGTGCCCCGAGCTGAGCCTTTCCCCCGGGAACCCTATGAGCCCGCTCAACCGCAAAGAATTTGGTGAGCCCGGGGGGGACAAGATGGTTAGAGACCAGATCTTCCACTAGGAGGTCAGTAGCAGTAGGATTGGAAGTCTCAGGAACACCAATAATGCGCGCGTTGTTGCGACGGGACCGATTTTCATAATCCTCCAGACGACGTGCCATCATGTCCCGAGAGGAACGCAGGTTCCCGATCTCCGTTTGGATCTCCGTAACATCAGTGGTCAGACTAGAAGTTTTTAAATTCAACTCCTTGACCCTCTCATTTGTCTTCGCCATGTCCGCTCTGATTAACGTGACGTTCACGGCCACCGTGTCTATCTTGGAGGCAAGCGCCTCATACTGCTGTCCCATAGAGGCCTTAAGGCCGGAGATGGCACCCATAACGTCCTGCAACGATAGTTCCGTCGCGGCAGAAACGGCCTTAGGATCGTCGAGCGAACGGCCAGCACTGCTGGGGGATCCCTTCACTTGGGAATAATGGTCCATAATGTTCGTCTGAGATGGGCCCCCACGATGCAATGTCTTGGTCTTACGTTTCTCCGGCTCGTGCCTAGCGGCCATATTGGAATAGGGACCCCGAAGGGGCCCACGCGACCTGGTGAAAATGGCCGAGCGCGGTGATGCCAAGAGCCACGAAACTGGACAAAATGGGCACAAATGGCAATAACGTGGAAGACACGGTGGTCAAAGTAGACGGCTGGCTGCAATGCCTCGAAATCAGGCTGCGGCAGAAGGCGAAACAAGCCGTAGTCCGGTCAGTCGTGCCGGGGAGAGAAAGTGAAACCGAAAGTCCCACAGAGGCCGCCCAGGGGAGAGAACCCCCTCAGCCGTTGTTGTTCAACTACTCCCCGGCCAACAAATCACTTGAGATGCCGGTGCCACCTCGAGGTGGGCCGATAAAGTTCCAGACGGTCTAGAAATGGACCCAAGCGTCCGATTTCGATTTTTCGAAGGATGATGAAGTCAGCCGAAGTTCGTCTTCAAAAGCCCATCAATAAAAGCAGGATTACGAAAGGATAGGTGCAAAGGGCGGCGCGGGTCTCGGGAGCTCTACACTCACGCGACCATCTTGGATGCCCGCGAAGCTCCTCCTCCTCGTGACATTTATTGCATTAATTAAAATATTTTTAATAATTTCTCTCATGAGCCTTAAACATTATGAGAAGAGATAAATAGATTATGACCCAATGAGACCTCATTATTCCGTTTTTTAATTGCTAGAAAGTCATTCCGAGAAATCACGGCCTTTTTTCATTTCTTTATTGAGCACATGAATCACATCCTCCCAAGATGGCCGCCGCAGAATGTCCTCGTGACATTTATTGCATTAATTAATATTTTTTAACAATTTCTCTCAAGAGCATTAAACGTTATGAGAAGAGATTAATAGATTATGACCCAATGAGACCTTATTTTTCCGCTTTTTAATCGCCACTAAGTCTTTCCTCGAGATTTCCAAAAAATCACGGCCTTTTTTCATTTCTTTGTTGAGCTCATGAATCACATCCTCCCAAGATGGCCGCCGCGAAAGGAACAGTCTAGTTACCATGGGCGTTCCTTCCCGGAAGTCACTGAGGATCACAAAACAACACACAAACAGTGGCCGGGCAAGATGCGGTCCCGGGGAGGTTCCGAGTAGGTACTTCTGTGCGATTTCACCGGCTAGGAAGTAAGTACATTGTGTGTGTGTAAACGGACGAAGCAGGTCCGAAAAACGGCAAAAACTGAAACGATTACGAACTTTAAGACCATCTGAGTATCGATCTAACAAACAATATATTTGTCCATCGTTTTACAGCAGTGTGTCCCATAAGTGAAATTGACCCCCCAGCGAGACCATGAAGTGTCATTTTGCACTTTACTAAGTAAATATTGGAGACTTTTTCTGTGTACTTACTATATGTTATGTGTGTCTAGTGTCTTGGTCACATCAAGTCCTGTCTTGTTTATTTGTGTGAATTCACGAACAGTAAGCCTGCACGCGCCAATATGGCGCAAACCATCAACCTAATCGCAGAATGCGAGCGGCATGCGAATATACTATGTGTTCCTTCCCCTAGGGAAGGTATGTTACTATGATATGTTTTATTTTACAGCACCATCTATTAAGAGGAACGTATGTATTTCTAATTTGAATGCATGCTAAGATTACTATTTTATTGTTATATATTCACTGTTCCCAAATTTTGGGATATAGGAGTGGCATATACAGGACAGGCCCCTGTATGGTCCTGAAGAAATGCTAGGGGTAGCATGAAACATGTCGACCATATTGATCACTGAGTCAATCACATTATTGGTTGCCCTACAGTGACACTAACCCCACTTTTAACATGCCTGCATAGGAGCTAAATAAATTGGTTAGGCCCACTAAGCACGGTATTTTTAAACTCACATACACCCACTCCACCACTATTTTCTGCACCACACATAGTCATTCACTCTTAAGTGCTCCTGCGTAGTTCGTGAGTCGCAGAACGCCCCTTTTCGTAGAGAACTGGGATGGCCCCAATGATGAAGCATGTCACCGTGGGGCAACCCCGGTGAGTGAGGGGACACTAGAAAGAAATGTTTCTTTCTTGATAGGTACACTGATTCAGTGCAGTCACATACCTACACCAGAGCTAGGTCCAAGGATCCTATAGGTGGCATCCACACTTTTGTACAACTACAAACCAGCCACACTCAGGGCAAATGTCCTGCCCATGGATGTTCTGTTGGTTTGGAGGAAGTAATCCCCCTCAAATTCGAAGTAATTTTCTTTGAGGTCAAGAGTGGCACATTGTAGGATGAAATCTCTGGGGTTGATATATTCCCATGTGGTGCCATCCAACATTTGTTCAAGAACACGTAGTGTGTCATCCTGTGGTAGCTGGTGTAAAGGCTTTCTATGTCTTATCCTACCAGGAGTTGTTTATTAGGGTCAAAACTCATTTTCTGAATAAGGTTGAGTTGGTGTTTGGAGTCCGTAGAGGATTTTGTACTAGGGGGTTAAGGTAGAAATTACAAAAGCGTGATAGAGGCTCCAATAGGGAGTTTATTTCCCACACTATGGTGCGTCCTGGGGGTGGCCTGGTCTCCTTGTGAATTTTTGGCACTGTAGAAAAGTATGGTGTTTTTATTTTTTTAGCGCAGAAATATTCTGCTTCCTGTTTTCAAAAATGGTACCTGGGAGGTGATGTTATTTCTGAGACTCTCTTTTCGGTCTTCCCTTAATCATTTGTAGTTCCTCTCGTCACTGAGGAATCGTTGGCATTCATTGGTGTAATCTGTCTCATCCTGTATACCTATGCCTCCCCCCTTGTCTGCGGGTTTTATGACAATGTGGGTTTTGCTCTGGAGATTACGCACAGCCTCTCTTTCTTTGGCAGTGAAGTTGTTGTTCGTGCTGGGTTCTTAGATCTCCTCTATATGGTTGTAGACCGCTTGTTCGAATGTCGCTATCGCTATCTCCCCATGGAGGCAAGAAGGGGGAGGGCAAAAAGTGGACTACAATTTCAGGCCAGTTTTATTGGTAATTTCATTGGTATTTGGGGCTTGTTCTCTAGGTGTCTGTTTTTAAAAGAAAGCCTTGAGCTTGAGTTTCCTAAAGAACTCAGCCAGCTCCATGTGTAGCTGGAACTTATCAAGTCTTGTCGTTGGGACAAAGGAAAGTCCTTTGTTGAGTGCCGTCTCCTCTGCAGGCATCAGGGGGGACGTTGATAGGTTGAAAACCAGGGAAGGCATCTCATGACTATCGTTTCTTACCTCAGGGCGCTCTATCCTGGTTGTGTTTCCTTGGACTTACTCCTTGTATTCGCACCCACCGAGCCTGCTTCCTCTGCCCAGTGTACCCACTGCTGGTCTCTTTTCCTTCCTCTTGATCTCTGCCCTCTCCCTAAAAAAGGCGGCGGTCTTTGGTTTTGTGGGAAGTAGGTCTGGGGTCCCAGGTGGTATGGGGGGCCAACCAGGAAGGTGTTCTGGGGTGGGTGGTTGTACATGGTGAGAGGGTAGTTCTGGCCCTGTTGGGGGTGTGCGTCCCATGGTTGTTGCCATCAGAATCCTTTTCTTCTACCTCTTGTTGTGTGGGTGCTTCCTGAACTAAATCAGCTGTAGATTGATGTGTCATCTCCTGAAGCCTCAGACGGTGAGCAATGTAGTTCTCATCAGCATAGGGGTAGACTTATGTTGACATCTGCGTTTCACGCTGCGGGGGCAAGATGGCCGCCAGTGCGCTGTAGAGAGCGGTCGCACGATACTCTCTCTCCGGACTTGTTGTAGGGAAAAGAATACCCGCTAAGCAGAGTGCGAGGCCGCTGTAGGGCTGGGGATGCAGTTATTGCTTCGGATTGCTGCGCACGGACAAGACACCCCAACTGGACCAAGCCTCAGGACACAAGCCTTAGCGAGGTTTAAAAAGATAAAAACACTCTGGAAGGCTGCCTGGTGTAAAATCATAAGAATGTCACAAAGAGGCAGAGGCGAGAAAGAAAAGGACAAACTAGCGCCTACAGCGCCCAGCACAGCAGGGAGTGCACCCAAACTGCCAGGAACGGGCACCACACCGAAAATTATGCCGGCCGCTAAACGTACAAACCCGACATCAAGCGCCCCGCAGAGAGTCTACCAAAGGAAAGCTGAAAAAGAAAAGAAGAATGAAAGCATACCAGGGCATACAATGGCGGTAGACGCAGCGCTGACAGCTCAAGCGCAGAACAAAGAAAGCAATAACTCATGGCCAAGAAGCAGCAGATCTGTCACGGCTAAGGAGCAGAAAGACTACAGCTATAGGCAGCCGACCTTATCCGAATCGTTTGGTGGAAGGTCCTTACTGGCGCGGAACCCGGCAAAGGATTCCCCAGGAGAAAACGCCGACATGACTGAAGATGCCGGCGGGGACGTAAACACAGCGGGAGCCGGTGCCGTCCTCGAGGACGCAGGCGTCTCCGTTGCGGAGCAACCACGGATTCTACCCATTGACGCGGCAGGTACGGAGACAGCAGAACCAGCAGAGCCGGCAGCACCGGATGAGACTGCGGACGCGAGCACCGACCAGCCGCTACAGGTGAGGAGTGGGTCAGAGATGCCTGTAAGCGGAGCAGTGAGCGGTGTAATGACCGAGGCAGGGAGCTCCAATAACGCCCAGATGATGGAGGCGCTGCTCCTGGTGGAGGAAGGTTTAAACAATAAAACTACTCGGGCTCAGGACTCTGAATGGGGGAGTATTGTGAGCCTCGGCTCTCAGAGAGACCGGGATGGGGAATTCTATTCCGTGGTTGAAGGTACTGACACTACCTCGAGTGAGGAGGAGAGCGGTATATCTGGGGAGTCCAGCTCAGGTTTGGAAGAGAATCAAGAGAGAAAAGTCAAAATCATGCAGAAAAGAAGGAGAACTATGGCAGGACAAGGAGGAGGAGGTGGAGGGGGAGGCTTCCCAGATAAGACCAGCAAGAAACTATCATGGGATTACTCGGCTACCTCCACCTTGTATCAGGAGGGCATGCAAGGGGAGTTGGGAGCCGCAGGAGGAGGGGAAAGCGAAAAGTCACAGCAGGTTACAATGGGCATGATGTATGACTCACTGAAACAAATGCAGTCTGAAGCTAGAATTGAGAGTCGGAGAGCGAGACATGATACCAAGAAACTGCAGGCTGCGATAAGAAGAATGAACAAAAAGTATGAGGAGGTTGAAGAGAGAGTGGTTCAAGTGGAAGAAAGAACAGGCAGACTGGAGGACGAGGTGACAGACTGGCAGACATTTAAATTGGACCAGACGAAAAAAACGGAAGACCTGCAGTGGAAAGTCGAGGATTTTGAAAACCGCCAGAGGCGCAATAATGTGAGACTTTTGGGACTAGAGGAGGGGGTGGAGGGGCAGGATCCAAGAGGTTTTGTCATCAAGTTATTGAAGGATGCCTTCCCGGAGGCTCAATGGCAATGGGAGCTAGAGGTGCAAAGAGCGCACAGATATCCACTGTTTGTTAAAAAGAGAAGGGATGGGAGGCAGGAGAGCTTGCCCAGAGCTATGCTGGTATTTTTTGGGAATTTCTTGGCAAGGCAAGAAATTATTGAAAAAGCCAGACCAGATTCAAAGAAAACCTCACAGGGAGTTACTTTCTTTGCCAGACCCGATTTCTGCCACGTTACTGTGGAGAGGCGCTGGAGACTAAGGCAGTTAATCGCACCCTTCCAGCGACAAGGGGCAGAGGCTTAACTGATGTTCCCGGCCAAGTTAAAAATCATTATAGGTGGCGTCACGAGGATGTTTTTCTCAGAGATAAAGGCAGGGGAATACCTTACAGAGCTCAATGAGATGAGTAGGGGGAGAGGAAAGAAATAGAAGGAGAAAAGGGCCTAAAGCACATGATATAAAGTAGCAGTTAGGCTTCAACATAGCGGGTGTTTGGACGAATTGGAGGTAGGAGAGGAGAGAGAGGCGACCATACAGCACACAGCAGTCACACATAGGCCATGAGTGGCCTATTTGCCTGTATAAGCGAAGGGGGGGGGGGTGCAGCGGGGGTGGGGAGAAGGGGTAAGGAGGGTGGGGGGGCGGAGGGGAGGGGCACTGGGGGGTGTTGGGAGGTTGGAAAGATACAGCACAAAGGAGTAGAAATTATCTAAATTGGAAGAGTGGAGAAGATATACCTAACAGAACAGGAAATAGGGGCTTCAGGATCTTAGGCATGATGATAATAGGAAACGCTAGAAAACACAAATGGCATTAAGGATTATCTCTCTGAATACATGTGGGTTGAGTAACGGAGTAAAAAGGCAGAAAGTAGCTGCAATGTTGAGATTGGTTAAGGCAGAAATAATATGTTTGCAGGAGACTCACATTGCAGGAAAGGAAACATTTCTGCTGGATCAGATGGGGTTTGAAGTGATTGCGAATACAAAACAGAAAACTAGAACACGTGGGGTTGCCATATTAGCAAAGAAAGGCTCTGTGCAAATGAAAAGAAAAAAGGAGGATCAGGAGGGAAGATGGGTTGTTGTGGAGGCACAGACTGGGGCTGGTTGTTTGACAATTGCTTCTGTATACGGTTCCAATGACGATGAGCCTGAAATGTTTGAATATCTAGACACAAAACTAGCATTATGGCCAGAGCCGATAATATGTTGCGGGGATTTAAATGTTAACGGGTTGGATGGGATAGGATTTCTGAAAAAAGGAGAGCGGGTTGGCCGTAAGAAGAAAGTGTGTAGAGCTATCTATAACATGGTGTCACATAACGCTCTGGAGGATGTATGGGCAAAAAAGAATCCAACAGGGACAGGGAGCACGTTTTATTCAGCCCCACACAGAAAGGTAGCAAGATTAGACTACTTTTTTATTTCAAGCTCGAGTTTAAGCGGTTCACAGATAGAGAGATTGCCTAGGCTAGTTTCAGACCATAACCCTTTGATCTTAAGGCTTCCTTTGATAAATAGGGGAGCTAGGAAAACCACTACTTGGACATTCGAGAGAGGATTACTGAGGGATCCAGACTATATTAGGCATATGCAGGAATGGGTCCCCCAATTTTGGGAGGCCAATAGGAACTCAGCTTCTGCTAATATGGTTTGGGATGCTTTCAAGGCCGGAGTTCGGGGGGAAACCTTAAGCTATACGCTTTCGCGTAGTAAGAAGGAACAAATTAGTATGGATAATAGATTGAGATACCTGGAGGGACTAGAGGAGCGGCTAGTTATGGCCATAACAAAAGAAGAAGCAATAGAGAGTATACTGCTGGAGATAGAATTGAACAAAGCACAGGCAGGGGAGAGTTTGGCTCAGAAGGCGGCAGGTAATTTCTTATCTAAAAAGGAGAAGTGTTACGAATTTAATGAAAGAGTAGGCCATCTCTTAACCATTCGGACCCGACAGAATTTGGCTGCAGGGGAGATAAAGGAAATTAGAGATCGCTCAGGAAATATAGTCAACAAACCGGAGGAAATTCAGGAGGTTTTTAGGGGGTTTTATGGGAATCTCTACGAACAGAATCTAAATAATACAGATATGGAGATCTCAAACTACTTGGCAGATATTCCGCACGCCACATTAAGCACAGAGGATAAAGAGAAATTAGATCTTCCCTTGACAATACAAGAAGTAAGGGATGCGGTATTTTCTCTCCCAGCAGGGAAGGCTACAGGGCCTGATCAAATACCAGCGGAATTCTACAGGACATTCTGGAACGCATTGGGAGAGAACATGCTGGAAACCTTTTTGCAGGCACAGAGTGGTAGATCAATACCGCAGACATGAGCAGAAGGGGATATTATTGTGATTTTAAAAAAGGACAAGTCACCATTAGAGCCAGGGTCATATAGACCAATCACCTTGCTAAATGCTGATGCCAAAATATTTTCTAAAGCACTCGCCCAAAGATTGAGCAAGGTGATTGAGGGATTAGTCATTGCCTCTCAACATGGCTTTATTCCTGGGAAAGGAACTACCCATCACACTAGGCAGATGATTACCATCTTGGATGCCGCGGAGGTCGCAGGAGACCCTGTCGCAGCCATATTTCTGGATGCCGAGAAGGCTTTTGACAGGGTTTCCTGGGACTATCTGTGGAGGGTCATGGACTGGTTTTGGATAGGGGAGAGCTATATTATGGCAATTCAGGCTCTTTATGAGCAACCAACAGCTAGAGTGAGAATAAACAGGAGCTATACGAAAGCAGTTCAGATAAGACGCGGGACTAGACAGGGCTGCCCAGCCTCCCCATTGTTGTTCGCATTATATTTAGACCCCTTTTTAAGGAAACTTACGAGCAACAATAATATCCATCCAGTTAGGCTACAAGGGGCGGATTATAAGCTTTTTGCATACGCAGATGATGTGGCTATTACTACACCTAGCCCCGCGGGAGCAATTGTGGAAATTGAGCAAGAGGCACTGTGCTTTGGGGAGATAGCTGGACATTCAATCAACAAAAGTAAGACACAGATTGTGCAGAATAGGTATACATCATATCGTGACATTAGAGTGGTACCTGAAGCCACATATCTTGGGATAAAAGTGTCTACAGAACTAGATAAGCTCGTAGGCCTCAACATGACACCACTATTAGCCAAGGTAAAAAGAAATACAGAAAGAATTCATAATCTCCACTTGACACTAATGGGTAGGATAAATGTTATTAAAATGATTACGTTTCCAAAGTTTTTGTATATTTTTAGAGCGATACCTTTATTTTTTGATCAAATATGGTTTAGGAAATTATAAGTAGTTCTCAATAGACTAATATGGTCTCAAGGGAAAACTAGAAGGGCGTATAGATATATGGTACTACCTAGGGAGAAAGGGGGTTGGGGGGCCCCGGACTTCAGACTCTATTATTTAGCAGCTGTTTTACAGTACGCACAGGGGCTCCTGGGTGGTGGAAACCTCGAGCAACAAGATGGTGACACAGGACTTAGAAATATATATAGGGTATTGATGGGGGGGAGGCTGTGAATGGTTTGTTAAACACGATTGACTACAACTACTTTAGACATACCAGATTAAAGACGCTACGAGCAGTGTATAATGTATGGAATATGGTGTCTAAAAAACTGGGCATAGGTAGATACAGCTTTTATACCAGGTTGTACACAAACCGCTCACTCCCTGTGGAAATCTTTCGGGATTTAACTATGAAGGACTGGGACAATAAGGGTATTAGGAAGATAGGAGATCTCCTGGATACAGCGGGTGTGGTCATGCAATTCCAGGATTTGCAAAGGAAGCACGGGATATCGGGTAATAGCTTCTTTAAGTATCTGCAGATAAGAAGCTACCTGGCAAATAAAAGGGGAGGATCGATAGGATTTAATCAATGCAGAACTCTAGATTACCTCGAAAAGTGTGAACATAGCACAATTCGTAAGCTATACGCAGAGATGTATTGTTTGAAAAAAGACGATAGAGTAAAATATGGCAGTAAATGGATAGATAAGGTGGGATCCACAATGGAGGGGTTACAGACATCTATCGACCTTGGACGAACAGTGTTATGCTCGGCAACATTGCAATCGCAGCACTATAAGACGGTGTATTCACTGTATCACACCCCGGCCAGAATTGCACAGTGGGGGGGTGACACTGGGACTACCTGCCAGCGATGCGATGTGAGAGAGGCAGATATTGGACATATGTTTGCGCAATGTCCACAATTACACACACTAAAAGGGGCAATCGAGGAATTTCTGGAGAATCCACTAGGAATTAAGATTAAATTAACAGACGAGCTAATAATCTTAGGTGTCTTGTCGGGCGAGGTGGCAGACTTCAGAGAATTTCTATTTATGGTAACTGCGATACTTCGAATTGAAATTGCTAGGGCGTGGCTTGACAGGATGCCACCGACGTTTCAAACCTGGATTACAAGGTTACTCTCTACATATAATTTGGAGAAAGCCATATATGAAAGGAAGGGTAGAAGAGCAAGAGAACTGGGGGCAAGGATTTGGCTACCAATTGACCAATGGAAAAATAGATCAATTAACTAGAGAGTAGTTTAGTGAACACATGTGCCAATCGGGCCTATTCAACCTCGGATATGTAAGGTTTATGCCCTTGCGTTGTTTTTCTTTCTTTTTTTTTTTTTTATCTTGATGCTGAAAATACTTCACTTTTCTTTTTTGTTTTTGTTTTTTGTATATTCTTGTGGCATGTCTTGCTCTTCCTGTGTTGTAATTTGGAATGGATAATATGGGGGGGGGGAAATGTGTAAAACCTTTTAATAAAAAATTTTTTTTTTAAAAAAAGCATAGGGGTAGACTTTGGTGTAAGAGAACCTCTTGAGGTCCTTCTGAGTATTGGTGATTTTCGACTGAGTCAAATATTCTTTTTACTCAGTCATTTCTTTGTTAGTTTCATCCAGTCTTTTCTTGAAGGACGTGATGGTTGTCTTGAAATAGTTTTCAGTGGCTTGAATCTCTATGAGCATGGCATCCAACAGTCTCTTGGCAGTCTTATTAATTAAGACTAGCCAGTCCCTTGTGCAATGCCATACTATTTGTGCCCAGTCCTTCCTGAAGGAAGGATCCTCCAGGAAGGTCCTGGAGGCCTTTATCACAAGTAGGCCTTTTGGCGCTGTGTTACTGCGCATTTTCTCAGTCAGGGTCATACCATGGAGAATGGTGTGAATCCTGTTCCTTTTCCGTTCAGTAAGTCTGTCCCAGTCAGTGGTCTGGGCAATTGTCTGGGATATATTGAAGTCAGCCAGTAAAGGGGGCCAGCGAGGATTTCGTTAATGTCGTCCTCTGTGAAAGTGAGTCCGGGATTCTCTGGCAAGATGTATGGTGGATATATGTAATGGGTGTGGGTGCTCTCACAGCTGTGCACTGCCTGCAATTATACAATCAAGGGAGAGAGAGGAAAAAGTGTGGACTAGTTCACTTCCCCTGGTACTGTAGATAAATATCCATGAGAGCTAACTATTGGGTGGATGCTAGAAACCTATGTCTGGGGGAAAAACACTTTGTTTTTTATGAAAACCCTCACCCACCAACCTACTTGGTGACATGCTTCATCATCGGGTCCCACCCCAGGTGCCAAGTGCACCTCGGGTGTGCTTCGACGCCTGACTACAGCGGAGCGGGTTTTGTAAAGTGAGAGTGCTGTGAAGTGAGAAAGTGTGAGTTTAAAAACTGTCCAATGGGTCCTGAAAAATTAGAGAAGTTTAATGATGGGCCCTTGGCAGTGTTAAAAAGAGAGGGTGGACATGTGTGGAGATTAGATTATGTATTCAATATCCTGTGAGATCTACATGTTTCAGCCAGATTATTAAGTATACTGGCTTTCGTCAGGACCTATGTGCGTGAAAAAATTATAGTGAAGGTCTAGTGTGGTTTGTTAGACCAATATGTGTCGCATGAGCTAAGGTGTGTTTATTTGAGAGAGGAGGCGTTCCTCAAGTTGCTCAATTCCTCAAGGGGAGGAAAGGACAAACAAAAACACACAGACATAGACATTTAAAAGGTAATGGCTTCCAGTTTTCCCGCTTTACATGAGCACCAGTTGCGTTACAGATGAACAAATGAAACTTTCTTAGGGCCGGGGAGATTAAGTAATTCGCCCAGAATCACAGGATGTTGACTGTCCCTGCCGAGACTCAAACCTGGTTCCCTAGCTTCAAGGTCAACCGCTTTAGCCGTAAGGACATATCCATCTGAATGCTTATGTAGTGAAATAAAAAGTGTGAAAAATACTGTAATCTGCTATAAAAATGCGACTTGAATTGGTCAGCGGCTAAAGGTAACCCTTGAAATGTAGTAGATAACAGACATTACAGCAACGCAGGAGCCTCAATATGTTGTGTCTCCATAGTAAGAGATACTGGAAAACACAGGGCAGGGTGCTATTTTGCAGATAAAAAACTGTGTTCACCCAACCAACAGAAGGCCTAGTCAAATTAAATCCTGGTAAGCTCTAACCCGAGAAAGATAGGGGATACCAAATAGTATAGCTCTTATGAGGCATTATATAGGGAATCCCCTAAAGGAACCAGATGAGAAAGCTTGCAGAATGAAATCATGAATGGGAAAATGTACCATAGTCTGCTATCAAATAAAAGGCAACTTCAAGTAACCCATGAAATGTAGGGGAAACAAGATATTACAGCAATTTGTGAAATGTAAAACTTGGTATCCCCAGAGTAAATGATGTTGGAAAGCTAAAGGAAAGGTGCTATTTGGCATAGAAATACTTTCCTCAACCATTCAACGTAACCCCATGTCATATTAAATCCTGGTGGGTTCTACAGAGAAATTCTGGGATACCAAATATGATAGGCAATAGATGCCATTATATTTGGTATCCACTAAGGGAACAGGATGTAAAATATTGTGGAATGATGTAACACATTTGAAAATATATTGTAGTCTGCTAACAAATAAAAGGCATCTTCAACTGGTGAATGTCTAAAGGGTAGCCCATGAAACGTATGGAATACTTGATATTATTGCAATGCGTGAGCCATAATATTTGGTATCTCCATAGTAAACGAGGTTGGAAAGCAAAACGAAGGGTGCTGTTTGACATGGAAATACTGTGCTTACCCATACAACATCAGACCATGTCTAATTAAATCCTGGTAAGTTCTAACCCGAGAAACACAGGGGATACCAAATATTGTAGCTGTATAGGCCAATACATATGGTGTGCCCAAAGGGAACCGGATGTGTTGTGGAATGATGTAAAAAATGTGAAAAGATACTGTAGTCTGCTTTCAAATGAATAGATACTTCAACTGGACAATAACTAAAGAGTAACTCATAAAACGTAGAGGATACGAGATATTATAGCAATGTGTGAGCCATAATATTTGGAATCCCCATAATAAATAAATGATGTTGGAAAGCAAAGGGAAAGGTGCTAGTTGGCAAACAAATACTGTGCCCACACATCGAACATAAGACAATGTCATATTGAATCCTGGTAACTTCTAACCCGAGAAATACAGGGGAACGCAAATGTTATAGGCAGTAAAGACCATACAGGGGAACCCAAATGGTATAGGCAGTAAAGACCATTTTATTCTGTATCCCCTAAGGGACCCGGTGGTGAAATATTGTGAATGTGGGATAAAATGCAAAAAGACCCAGTAGTTTGCTCTCAAATAAAAGACAATTTCAAGTGGCCAATGGCTAAAGAGTAACCCATGAAACGTAGGGGATACGAGATATTACGTCAATACGTGAGCCATAATATTTGGTTTCCCCATTGTAAACTATGTTAGAAAGAAAAAGGGGGGTAGTTGGCATGGAAATACTGTGTTCATCCATCCAACATAAAACCATATCAAATTGAATACTGGTAAGTTCTAACCCAAGAAGCACAGGGGATACCAAATATTATAGCTGATATAGCCCATTATATATGGTATCCCCTAAAGGCACCAGATATAAAATGTAGTTGAATGATGTATAAAATGTGAAAAGATACTGTAGTCTGCTATCAAATAAATCTCAAACTCAACTGGTCAATGGCTAAATGGTAGCCCATCAAATGTAGGGGATACGAGATATTACATTTATGTGTGAGTTTAATATTTGGTATCCCCATTGTAAACAATGTGGGAAAGCAAAAGAAAGGGTGCTATTTGGCATAGAAATATTGTGCGCACCTGCCCAACATAAGACCAAGTCAAATTGAATCCTGGTAAGTTCTAACCCAAGAAACACAAGGGATACCAAATATTATAGCTGGTAAAGCCCATTATATAGGGTATCTCCTAAAGGAACCAGATGTAAAATGTTGTGGAAATGATGTATAAAATGAGAAAAGCTACTGGAGTCTGCTATCAAATAAATGTCAACGTCAACTGGTCAATGGCTGAATGGTTGCCCATGAAATGTATGGGATACAAGATATTACAGTTATGTGCAAGCCATAATATTTGGTATCCCCATTGTAAACAATGTTGGAAACCAAAAGGAAGGGTACTGTTTGGCATAGACATACTGTGCTCATCCATCCAACATAAGACCATGCTAAATCGAATCCTGGTAAGTTCTAACCCAATAAACACAGGGGATACCAGATATTATAGCTGGTATAGGCCGTTATATATGGTATCCCCAAAGGCAACAGGATGTAAAATCTTGTGGAATGATGTTAAAAATGTGAAAAGATACTATAGTCTGCTATCAAAGAAAAGAAAAGTTCAAGTGGTCAATGGCTAAAGGGTAACCCATGAAACGTAGGGGATACAACATATTGCAGCAATTCGTGAGACATAATATTTGGTATCCCCATTGAAAAGGACATCGGAAAGCATAAGGAAGGGTGCTATTTCCCACAGAAATACTGGGCTCATCCATGCAACATAAGATCATGTCAATTTGAATACTGCTAATCTCTAACCCTGGAAACACAGGGGATACCAGATATAATAACCGGTATAAGCCAATATATTTGGTATCCCTTAAGGTAACCCGTCGTAAAATTTTGTGGAATGATGTAAAAAGTCTGAAAAGATACTGTAGTCTGCTATCAAATAAAAGGAAACTTCAAGTGGTCAATGGCTAAAGGGTAACCCATTAAACACAGGGGATACGAGATATTACAGCAATGCGTGAGCCATATTTGGTATCCCCATTGAAAACGATATTGGAAAGCAAAAGGAAGGGTGCTATTTGATATACATATACTGTGCTCACCCGTCTAACAAAAGGCCATACCAAATCTAATCCGTGTAAGTTCTAACACAAGAAACACATGGGATACCAAATATTATAACTGTTATAGGCCATTATATATGGTATCCCCTAAGAGAACCAGACGTACACTCTTGTAGAATTATGTAAAAAGTTTGAAAATATACTGTAGTCTGCTATCATGTAAAAGGCAACATCAAGTGGTCAATGGCTAATGGGTAACAAATGAAATGTAGTTGATACAATAAACTACAGCAATGCGTGAGCCATAATATTTGGTATCCCCATTGTTAAAGATGTTGGAAAGCAAAAGGAATGGTGCTATTTGGCATACAAATACTGTGCTCACCCATAGCACATAAGACAATGTCAAATTGAATATTGGTACGTTCGAACCCTAGACACACAGGGGTTACCAAATATTATAGCCGGTATAGGCCATTATATATGGTATCCTCATTGTAAAAGATGTTAGAATGCAAAAGGAAGGGTGGTATTTGTCATAGAAATACTGTGCTCACCCATCTAACATAAGACCATGCCAAATTGAATCCTGGCAAGTTCTAACCCCAGAAACACAGGGGAAACCAAATGTTAAAGCCGGTATAGGCCATTTATATAGTGTCCCCATTGACAACCTAACGTACAATCTTGTGGAATATTGTACAAAATGTGAAAAGATACCTTAGTCTCTTATCAAAGAAAATACATCTTTAAGTGGTCAATGGCTAACGGGTAACCAATGAAACATAGGAGATACCAGATATTACTGCAATGCGTGAGCCATAATATTTGGTATCCCAATTGTAAACGATGTTGGAAAGCAAAAGGAAGGGTACTATTCGGCATAGAAATACTGTGCTCACCCATCTAACATAAGACCATGCCAAATCAAATCCTGGCAAGTTCTAACCCAAGAAACATAGGGGATACCAGATAGTATAGCTAGTATAGGCCATTATATATGATATCCCCAAAGGGAACCGGATGTAAAATCTTGGGGAATGATGTACAAAAATGTGAAAAGATAGTATAGGCTGCTATCATATAAAAGGCAACCTAAAGTGGTCAATAACTAATGGGTAACAAATGAAAAGCAGGGGATACAAGATATTACAGCAATGTCTGAGCCATAATATTTGGTATCTCCACTGTAAAAGATGTTGGAAAGCAAAAGGAATGGTGCTATTTGGCATAGAAATAATGTGCTCCCCCATAGCACATAAGACCATGTCAAATTGAATACTGGTAAGTTTTAACACCAGAAACACCGGGGATACCAAATATTATAGCTAGTATAGGCCATTATATATGGTATCCCCATAGAGAACCTGACGTACAATCTTGAGAACCACGTAAAAAATGTGAAAAGATACTGTGGTCTCTTATCAAGGAAAACACAACTTTAAGTGGTCAATGATGAAAGAGTAACCAATTAAACGTAGGGGATACAAGATATTACAGCAGTGTGTGAGCCATAATATTTGGCATCCCCTTTGTAACAATGTTGGAAAGTAAAAGGAAGGGTGCTCTTTGCCATAGAAATATTGGGCTCATCCATTCAACGTAAGACCATGTCAAATTGAATACTGGTAAGTTCTAACGCCAGAAACACAGGGGATACCAGATATAATAGTCGGTATAAGCCATTATATTTGGTATCCCCTAAGGGAACCTGACGTAAAATCTTGTGGAAAGATTTTAAAATCTGAAAAGATGCTGTAGTCTGCTTTCAAATAAAAGACATCTTCAAGTCTCCAATGGTTAATGTGTAACGCATGAAAAGTAGGGGATACGAGGTATTGCAGCAATGTGTGAGCCATAATGTTTGGTATCCCCATTGTAAACAATTTTGGAAAGCAAAGGGAAGGGTACTATTTGGCATAGAAATACTGTGCTCACCCATCAAAGATAAGACCATGCCAAATCGAATCCTGGCAAGTTTTAACCCAAGAAACACAGGGGATACTAGATATCATAGCTGGTATAGGCCATTATATATGGTATCTGTCATGCCTCAAGCCCCCTCCCAGTGCGCTAGCCCTTTAACCGTGCACTATTTAGGTGTCCTTAACCCAGGGAGCGACGCTTCACGTTCTAGCGTCTAGCTCCGTTGGGTTCGTTCCTGTGCCTGACTTCCTGTGCCTGACTTCCGGTTTTTCTTCGTTCTGGCGTTCTTCCGTTGAGAGAGTGTCTTCGGCTCTGTTGGTTCGGTATTGAGCCGGTTCAGGCCGTCTCTCTCATTTGCACAGTGCCTCTCTACCGCGCTTGTGTATTTCGACACGTCCTGTGTTGCTTTCCGTTTAGGCTGCCTTGCAGTATTCTGCTGTCCCGCCCGGCGGCCGGGTTTGACTCCGCCATCCGGCGGGATTTCCTCTCCCTACCCTCTGCCTCACTGCAGCTCCGCTTGTCAGCCGGGTTTTGCTCCGCTGACGAGCCGGGCATCCTCCCTCTGCTGTTGGCCTCATTTGTTTCCCGCTCCGCTTGTCTGCCGGGTTTTGCTCCGCTGACGAGCCGGGCACACATTCACTCTCCCTTTTTCTTACCTCACCGGGGTGCTCCGCTGCCAGCCGGGTTCTGCTCCGCTGGCGGCCGGGTTGGTTACCGGTGCGCTGACCTTAGTTAGTTAGGGCTTTTCCTTATCCCTGCTTATTCCAATTACACTTTGGGGTTATTCAGCTCTGGTGTTTTTACACCTCTTTGGACTTGATATCTTGCGTGGACCAGTGAGGATTGGGATACAGCTACATGTTCCAGAAACACGGTAACAGCGCATTCTTGCGCTGCACATTATATTGATATCAGTAGTACTGTATTGAAGTGTTGACTCCTTGTTTTTGATCATTGTAGATGTTGTTCCCACTATCAAGAATATTGACAACCGAATGCTTGTATTCAAAGAATCCTTTGGGGTGTGCTTCGTGGCTGTTAAGACAAAAGATCAGAGTGAGCAGGATATATTGTTAGTCACTCACTACACAAGTATACATTGGGTCATTAGACTTATAAGGGTATTATCTTCTTCACTGCAGCTCCAGTTATATCCCTTTCCAGAGGTTTTCACATATCCATTCAGGGACATCAACATACAATCAGCTAGGTATGTAAGGTTATGTTGTATACTTGGGAATGTGATTGTCCTCTTCAGATTTAAGAATATAACTCTTTGCATTACAGTCTCTCTTGATTGCCAAGCCCACACGAAGGTTGAGACGACCAGTCTGAAGACCCTCAACACCCAATTGTTACCCCAACCTTTCCTTGTTTTGTTTCCCTGTTTTCCCCTGGCTTGCCTCCTGTACTCTAGTGCTTGATAGAGTCGGAAGGCTGCAGGGGAAGGCTGTGGATTATACTTCGGATTCCTGACGCTCCTGCAGAATCATCGTGTATCCTTTACAGAACGTGAAGCCCAAGAGGTTAGTTCTGCCCGAGCGTCATGGATCTCGAAGCGGTCACTCTGGCGGATGTGGCAGGTATGTTAGGTAATCTGCAGGTTGAGACTCAGACATTGATGGCTAGAATGGACACCCTGCAAAGACAACAAGCTTCTGGTGCTACAGGAGGAGGGACATCGGTTGTGCAGGTGACCACTCCTCATTCGATACCTCTGGCACCCCCTGAGCGTTTTGCAGGAGAAACAGCGCGATGCGCGGCTTTCCTTAGTCAATGCCAACTACACTTCTCTTGCAAGGCTCAATGTTTTCCCTCTGATCAGGCTAAGGTCGCTTTTGTCATATCTTACCTCAGTGGTTCTGCGGCTGATTGGGCTATTCCCTTAGTAGACAGAGATGACCCCCTGCTACATAATTATGCAGCATTTCGACGAGAATTCCATAAACTCTTCGATCGACACATGTATACTCATTCTGCCGATACAGAATTGTTAGAATTGAGACAGGGTACTCAGGATCTGGTGGCCTATATTACCAAATTCCGCCGGTTAGTGATTGAGTCTGACTGGCCGGAAGAAAAACGAAGTACCATGTTCTACAGGGGGTTGCGGGAGGAATTGAAAGACGCCTTGTCCCAGATTGTCGATCTTCCCACTTCCTGTAATGCTCTCATAGATCTGGTAGTGAAAATAGACCATCGATTTCATGAACGAAAGAAGGAGAAAGGGAAGCATGAGTATCGGTATGTTGCTCTGAAGGAAAAGAAAAGTGCCCCAGAAAAAGCCACGGAAGACAGCGAACCCATGCAGATAGGCATAGTCCGAGGCCCTCTGACTTCCGAGGAAAGACAGAGAAGAAGAACTCTTCGATTATGTTTGTATTGTGGGAAAGCGGGTCATTTCCTAAGAGAATGCCCAGTTAAACCCGCTCAGTCCAAGGTGTCGGGAAACTAGTCAGCCTGAGTTCTTGTGAGACGAGGAACTCAGGTATATCTGGACTAACAGTCTCTTCTTCCGATTATACATACGCTCCTACTAACCATTTGTACATATCAGCATATCTCACACAAGGCACTCTTGGCTTACACGTTTTGATAATGGTGGACTCCGGGGCTTCTGGAAATTACATGGACAGAGAATGGGCTAGGGAGAATATGATCACCGACACTGAAAAGGCGACTGCCAGTAATGTCACTACCATCGATGGCAGTCCCCTTCTTTCTGGTCCAGTTACACATCACACCAACCCGATGCACATGGTTATAGCACCTGATCATCATGAGGACTTAACATTTGATTTAATTAGTTCTCCACAGTTCCCGGTGCTTCTGGGTATCCCATGGTTAAGAACGCAAAATCCTGTCATCAATTGGGAAACATCCACTATATCCTTTCCTCCGGTGGTTCAGGGGCCTGTGGTAGGGGTTACTAAAAGAGAGGCACACACAGCCGCGGAATGTACGGAGGTCTGTCCTGTTCTACCACCCTGCTACCACGAATTGCGAGCAGTCTTTGATGTACAGGAAGCGGAGGTTCTTCCGCCACACCGCGTCTACGACTGCCGTATTGATCTTGAGGCAGGAGCCAGAATACCCTGTAGTAGAGTGTATGCACTCACTGAGAGGGAGAACGTATATTTACGGAAATATCTAGACTCTATGCTTGAGAAGGGATTCATCAGACCATCGCGATCCCCAGCCTCTTCGTCATTGTTTTTTATTCCTAAACGAGAGGGGGGCCTGCGATGTTGTATCGATTACAGGAAGCTCAATGAAGTGACTATCAAAAATCGTTATCCTCTTCCTCTCATAGCCTCCCTCCTTGACAGAATTCGCAATGCCCAGTACTTCACCAAGTTGGACTTGCGGGGTGCTTATTATCTGGTACGAGTCAGGGAGGGAGACGAGTGGAAGACTGCGTTCTGCACCAAGTATGGTCTCTTCGAGTACCTTGTAATGCCCTTTGGGCTCTGTAATGCTCCGGCAGCATTTCAATTCTTCATTAATGAAGTTTTGAAAGACATTCTTGATGATTATGTAATTGCCTACATTGATGACCTGCTGATATTTTCCTCTACTTTGGAGATACACCAACAGCATGTCCGTAACGTGTTGGAACGTTTACTTAACAACCGATTGTATTGCAAGTTGGAAAAATGTACTTTTCACACGCAAGAGGTTCCTTTCTTGGGATACATCGTTTCCCCTAGAGGCCTGCGCATGGATCCCTCCAAGGTGGAGGCTGTTTTGGCATGGCCGGCTCTGCGTACAATTAAAGAGGTCCAGAGTTTTATAGGGCTGGCCAATTTCTACAGAAGATTCATTCGCAATTTCTCGGACTTGGTATCGCCCATTACATCATTGTTGAAAAAGGGGGTTCCTTTCGTCTGGTCCGGTGAGGCAGAGCATTCATTTCAGATGCTAAAGAATGCTTTCACCAGTGCCCCGGTGCTACATCATCCCGACCCTGCTCTGCCCTTTGTGGTGGAGGTAGACGCCTCGCAAGTGGCAGTGGGAGGTGTTCTATCTCAGGCGGATGCAGTGTCCGGTGAGTGTCATCCAGTGGCCTATTATTCCCACAAACTCTCCCCTGCTGAATACAATTATGCAGTAGGGGACAAGGAACTTCTGGCTATCAAGAAGGCATTTGAAGAGTGGCGGCAGTATCTCCTAGGTGCTAGACATCCCGCGGTAGTATACACCGATCATCGCAATCTCCAATATCTCAAGTCAGCAAAGGCACTTTCCATGAGGCAACTGCGTTGGGCTCAGTTCTTTAGTGAGTTCGACTTCACTGTCCAGTACAGACCAGGCAAACGTAATGGGAAGGCAGATGCACTTTCACGGTTGGGATTCGATACTCCTATCGATCCCATTGAGCCTACACCGATTATCCCTAGAAGGAATATCGTAGGAGGAACTAAGTCGGAGGATGAATTCTTGGCACAAGTCAAGTGTAGTCAAGCGTCAGCAGACATGCAGGCTCTAGTGGGTTCACAAGACAAGACCAAGAAGAGAGACCTTGTGTGTGTACAAGGGGGAGTGGTTCTACCGACAAAGAACCTCCAAGACCAGGTCATGCAGTGGTATCATACACATCCCATAGCGGGTCATCCAGGGATTAAGAAAACCATTAGTACTGTGCGTGACCGTTACTGGTGGCCTACTATGTTGGCAGACATAGAACACTTTGTTAAGACATGCTATGTGTGTGCACAAACTAAGGTTTCTCGCCTCAACCCTGTAGGCCTTCTCATGCCATTACCTCCCCCTCCCGGTCCCTGGCATACGGTGTCCCTTGATTTTATAGTGGAACTACCGCTCACCAAGGCAAAGAACAATACGTTACTGGTGGTGGTGGATATGTACACCAAGATGGCTCATTTTGTACCGTTACAACGTCTCCCCACAGCAGTTGAATTAGCCGCCATATATATGCAACACATAGTGCGACTTCATGGTTTCCCTTCTGCTTTGGTTTCTGACAGAGGAGCCCAATTTGTGTCAAGGTTCTGGAAGGGTCTGTGTTCTTTGCTTCAGATAGACGTCCGTCTGTCCTCAAGTCACCATCCACAGTCAGATGGACAGACGGAGAGAGTCAATCAGTGTTTTGAGCAATACATAAGGAATCAGGTGTTGCAGTCTCCAGTGGACTGGGATGAATTGGTTTGGGTAGCAGAAATCTCATATAACAATAGCACACACTCCTCTATCAAGGTCTCTCCGTTCTTTTGCTTGTATGGTTATCACCCTAAGTTGCTGCCCTCTGGTTGTTCCTTAGATTGTCCAACCCCTGCTGCTGCAGATAGAGTAGAAACGTTACATGAAATACAGAGGAAGGCATTGGAGAGTCTTGAGATGGCCAAGGTGAGATACACAGAGGGGGCAAATCTACACAGAAGATTAGAACCCATATACACACCAGGAGATGAGGTTTGGCTTTCCACCAAATACATTACTCTCGGGGGTCCACGCAAGTTCAATCCCAAATACATAGGTCCCTATAAGGTGGAAAAAATAATCAATCCTGTTGCCATACGATTACAGCTTCCGCCTTCATTCAGGATTCATCCGGTATTTCATGTTTCCCTAATAAAGCCGGTTGAGCCAGGGACTAAACTGCCAGCAAAACCTACTCCGTTAACTCTGCAGGACTCGGAGGAATACGAGGTCGAAACTATCCTTGATTCCCGTAGAGTGAGGGGTACGGTCCAGTATTTGGTTCATTGGAAGGGATACGGTGTGGAAGAACGTACATGGGAACCCTTTTCCTATGTCCATGCACCCAGACTGTTAAGGGCGTTCCATAAAAGATACCCTGACAAGCCAAAACCAGGTGGGGGTTGTTGTGGGGGGAGTGTACTGTCATGCCTCAAGCCCCCTCCCAGTGCGCTAGCCCTTTAACCGTGCACTATTTAGGTGTCCTTAACCCAGGGAGCGACGCTTCACGTTCTAGCGTCTAGCTCCGTTGGGTTCGTTCCTGTGCCTGACTTCCTGTGCCTGACTTCCGGTTTTTCTTCGTTCTGGCGTTCTTCCGTTGAGAGAGTGTCTTCGGCTCTGTTGGTTCGGTATTGAGCCGGTTCAGGCCGTCTCTCTCATTTGCACAGTGCCTCTCTACCGCGCTTGTGTATTTCGACACGTCCTGTGTTGCTTTCCGTTTAGGCTGCCTTGCAGTATTCTGCTGTCCCGCCCGGCGGCCGGGTTTGACTCCGCCATCCGGCGGGATTTCCTCTCCCTACCCTCTGCCTCACTGCAGCTCCGCTTGTCAGCCGGGTTTTGCTCCGCTGACGAGCCGGGCATCCTCCCTCTGCTGTTGGCCTCATTTGTTTCCCGCTCCGCTTGTCAGCCGGGTTTTGCTCCGCTGACGAGCCGGGCACACATTCACTCTCCCTTTTTCTTACCTCACCGGGGTGCTCCGCTGCCAGCCGGGTTCTGCTCCGCTGGCGGCCGGGTTGGTTACCGGTGCGCTGACCTTAGTTAGTTAGGGCTTTTCCTTATCCCTGCTTATTCCAATTACACTTTGGGGTTATTCAGCTCTGGTGTTTTTACACCTCTTTGGACTTGATATCTTGCGTGGACCAGTGAGGATTGGGATACAGCTACATGTTCCAGAAACACGGTAACAGCGCATTCTTGCGCTGCACATTATATTGATATCAGTAGTACTGTATTGAAGTGTTGACTCCTTGTTTTTGATCATTGTAGATGTTGTTCCCACTATCAAGAATATTGACAACCGAATGCTTGTATTCAAAGAATCCTTTGGGGTGTGCTTCGTGGCTGTTAAGACAAAAGATCAGAGTGAGCAGGATATATTGTTAGTCACTCACTACACAAGTATACATTGGGTCATTAGACTTATAAGGGTATTATCTTCTTCACTGCAGCTCCAGTTATATCCCTTTCCAGAGGTTTTCACATATCCATTCAGGGACATCAACATACAATCAGCTAGGTATGTAAGGTTATGTTGTATACTTGGGAATGTGATTGTCCTCTTCAGATTTAAGAATATAACTCTTTGCATTACAGTCTCTCTTGATTGCCAAGCCCACACGAAGGTTGAGACGACCAGTCTGAAGACCCTCAACACCCAATTGTTACCCCAACCTTTCCTTGTTTTGTTTCCCTGTTTTCCCCTGGCTTGCCTCCTGTACTCTAGTGCTTGATAGAGTCGGAAGGCTGCAGGGGAAGGCTGTGGATTATACTTCGGATTCCTGACGCTCCTGCAGAATCATCGTGTATCCTTTACAGTATCTCCAAAGGGAACGGGATGTAAAATGTTGTGAAATGATGTAAAAAATGTGAAAAGATACCACAGTCTGCTATCATATAAAAGGCAACTTGAAGTGTAACACCGGGCGTAGTTTGCGTAGTAGTGCTACGTGTAGCTACGCGAAGTGCACTTTGCACTATCCAAGCTACGTGAACTGCGTAGTACACTGTGCAAAATGCTGTTCGCACTGATTGCACAATGCCGGATGCTTGTCCGCACTGTGCAATCATTGCAAACGGCATCTTGCACAGTGCAAGTGGTCATTTTCTGCCGCTCGAGTAGATTTGTACTCGAGCTGCAGTTTTCCCAACGCGGACTGGTAGTTTCTCATCGCGAGCGGTCGCGAGCATACGTGACCACTCGCAATGAGAAACCTGACCTGGTGCTATACGTACTGGAGGAGTCAAGACGCACATCGAAGGAGACCTCTTGAGTCGCATTTACTATCCTTCCGCGAGTCGGCCACGGACATATGAATTTTTGGTGTCATCCTGGGGATTACCGACCAGAGTAAATAAATTGGAGACCAGAATTGTTCAGGAATATAGGAAGGCTGTTATTTGACGTATTGGAACATCGATCTTAGGCTTAAAATTGGAAACCAGGCCTTTAGGGCACAGCTCATAGATGGTGCTCGCCTAGATACAATATAAAATTCTGGGTTGCCTTGACACATAAAGGTATAAACCGCAGCTCCATACCCTCCGTATCCTGATCAAGAACACCGCCTCCTTCAAAGATAAAGTGCACTTTCTAAACAAACATATATCCAGATTGCATATAATATAGCAAGTTCTAACCCAAGAAACATAGGGGATACCAGATATTATAGCTAGTATAGGCCATTATATATGGTATCCCCAAAGGGAACCGGATGTAAAATCTTGGGGAATGATGTACAAAAATGTGAAAAGATAGTATAGGCTGCTATCATATAAAAGGCAACCTAAAGTGGTTAATAACTAATGGGTAACAAATGAAAAGCAGGGGATACAAGATATTACAGCAATGTCTGAGCCATAATATTTGGTATCTCCACTGTAAAAGATGTTGGAAAGCAAAAGGAATGGTGCTATTTGGCATAGAAATAATGTGCTCCCCCATAGCACATAAGACCATGTCAAATTGAATACTGGTAAGTTTTAACACCAGAAACACCGGGGATACCAAATATTATAGCTAGTATAGGCCATTATATATGGTATCCCCATAGAGAACCTGACGTACAATCTTGAGAACCACGTAAAAAATGTGAAAAGATACTGTGGTCTCTTATCAAGGAAAACACAACTTTAAGTGGTCAATGATGAAAGAGTAACCAATTAAACGTAGGGGATACAAGATATTACAGCAGTGTGTGAGCCATAATATTTGGCATCCCCTTTGTAACAATGTTGGAAAGTAAAAGGAAGGGTGCTCTTTGCCATAGAAATATTGGGCTCATCCATTCAACGTAAGACCATGTCAAATTGAATACTGGTAAGTTCTAACGCCAGAAACACAGGGGATACCAGATATAATAGTCGGTATAAGCCATTATATTTGGTATCCCCTAAGGGAACCTGACGTAAAATCTTGTGGAAAGATTTTAAAATCTGAAAAGATGCTGTAGTCTGCTTTCAAATAAAAGACATCTTCAAGTCTCCAATGGTTAATGTGTAACGCATGAAAAGTAGGGGATACGAGGTATTGCAGCAATGTGTGAGCCATAATGTTTGGTATCCCCATTGTAAACAATTTTGGAAAGCAAAGGGAAGGGTACTATTTGGCATAGAAATACTGTGCTCACCCATCAAACATAAGACCATGCCAAATCGAATCCTGGCAAGTTTTAACCCAAGAAACACAGGGGATACTAGATATCATAGCTGGTATAGGCCATTATATATGGTATCTCCAAAGGGAACGGGATGTAAAATGTTGTGAAATGATGTAAAAAATGTGAAAAGATACCACCGTCTGCTATCATATAAAAGGCAACTTGAAGTGTAACACCGGGCGTAGTTTGCGTAGTAGTGCTACGTGTAGCTACGCGAAGTGCACTTTGCACTATCCAAGCTACGTGAACTGCGTAGTACACTGTGCAAAATGCTGTTCGCACTGATTGCACAATGCCGGATGCTTGTCCGCACTGTGCAATCATTGCAAACGGCATCTTGCACAGTGCAAGTGGTCATTTTCTGCCGCTCGAGTAGATTTGTACTCGAGCTGCAGTTTTCCCAACGCGGACTGGTAGTTTCTCATCGCGAGCGGTCGCGAGCATACGTGACCACTCGCAATGAGAAACCTGACCTGGTGCTATACGTACTGGAGGAGTCAAGACGCACATCGAAGGAGACCTCTTGAGTCGCATTTACTATCCTTCCGCGAGTCGGCCACGGACATATGAATTTTTGGTGTCATCCTGGGGATTGCCGACCAGAGTAAATAAATTGGAGACCAGAATTGTTCAGGAATATAGGAAGGCTGTTATTTGACGTATTGGAACATCGATCTTAGGCTTAAAATTGGAAACCAGGCCTTTAGGGCACAGCTCATAGATGGTGCTCGCCTAGATACAATATAAAATTCTGGGTTGCCTTGACACATAAAGGTATAAACCGCAGCTCCATACCCTCCGTATCCTGATCAAGAACACCGCCTCCTTCAAAGATAAAGTGCACTTTCTAAACATACATCCAGATTGCATATAATATAGCAATCATCGTCGCGTGTGCCCATCTCTATACGACCTGCCGATTTACCGATGAGGCCTTAATACATCCCGCCCTGAAGAAGTCCCATTGGGGACGAAACGCGTCGGCTGTTCTTTCTTACAAATGGAACAATAAAGAAAAAAAAAAATTGAAACATAAATGGACATTACTCTGAGTATCTTCTGTGACAAACTTGTGACTTAATTTGTACAATTTTTACATGTGGTGCACCTGTGCTTTCAAATTTAATTACGTTAAAGTTCTGTATGGAACTATCACTGTGATGGTGGGTGACTATCGGTGTGCACACAGATTCCTTTCTTAAATATAGAGGGAATATTACTATTGTGGTCATTTTGGTTAGGTGCATTTGTCAAGAAGGTTCCACCATCCATTTTTGTTCAAATATACATGTTCCATAATGTTCAGTATCCCTTTTGAAAGAGACAGTGCAAATTATAAACAAGTGTGTGATGTGTCAGAAAAGCGCTGTGTTTTCCACGGGGAACAACCTTTACAACGCAACTTTTACAACGCACTACCATTACAACGAAACTTTTACAATGCAACATCCATTACAACGCATGTTTTTACAACGCAACCATTACAACGCATGACACTACAACGCACACCACTACAACGCATGTCATTACAACGCAGTCAATACAACGCATACCATTACAACACATAGCATTACAACACATAGTACCCATACACTATCCAACACTTACCCTACTGTTGCACCCCCTGGAGTTAGAATAGTACTTTTTTCTCCTACACTATCCAATACTTACCCTACTGTTGCACCCCCTGGAGTTAAAATAGTAATTTTTACCCCTACACTATCCAACACTTACCCTACTGTTGCACCCTCCCGGAGTTAGAATGTAATTATTACCCCTACACTATCCAATACTTACCTTACATGCAAAGTAATGTTATGCGTTGTAATGGTATGCATTGTAAAGGTAGTATGCGATGTAATGGAATGCGTTGTAAAGGTAGTTTTAAAAAATTTGTTGTAATGCATGCGGTGTAATGGAATGCGTTGTAATGGATGTTGCGTTGTAAAAAATGCGTTGTAAAGGTAGGCGTTGTAAAAGTATGCGTTGTAACGTCATACATCCGTTTTCCACACCACTTCAAGACCATGTCAAATCCTAGTACGTTTTAACCCAAGAAACAGGGGATACCAAATATTATAGGCCGTATGAGCCATTATATTTGGTAATCCCTAATGAAACCAGAAGTGAAAGCTTGTGGAATAGTATCAAAAGTGCTAAAAGATACTGTAATCTCCTTTCAAATAAAAAGCCATTTCAGTTCATTAATAACTAAAAGAAAAACTTTGAAATGTAAGGGATAGAAGCAAAAGAAATAAATTAGCCACAATATTTGGTGTCCCTTTAGAAGAAGATGTTGGAAAACACAAAAAAGTGTGTGACTTGGCGGAAAAATATAGTAGTCAACGGGCCAACATAAAACTGTTTCAAATTTTATCAAGGTAAGCGTTTACTTTTTAAACAAAATATTACAGCAGCGTACAGGTATCCTCCACAAGAACTGAATGTGAGGGTTCATTAAGAAAACCAAATGTAGATAGACCTACTGATAGACCATGCCAAATAAAATTAAAAAAAAACTAATTTCAAAAGGTCAATGGCTAAAAGGTAACCATTGAATAGTAGGAGATACAAGATACTATAGCAATGTGTAATCCATAATATTTGGTATTCCTATAAAGCAGAGTGGAAGTTACTACGAAGGGTGTGATGTGACAAATAAATACTCTGCTAAATTAGCCAACAAGTGAATAGCTTGTCATATTCTATGCCGGTAAGTGTTAACACTTGGTACGTAGGTGCTACTAAATACAGCCAGTATGGGCCATTTATTTGGCACACTGCTAACTTAGCTTATAAGGCCATGTTGTGTTATCTACTAATTTTGAATTTTTGCAAAATGTCAAATACTCAATGCTATAGTGTAAGACAAGTGTGTGCTATAACCAGTGTCAACCAGGCTTGCCGCCATTAAATTACACCAAAACACACAAGATGATGGACGGAATGTTGCACAATGGCAAAACATTCACCCCCAGTCACAGATCTGAGTTTAATCCATCAGTTATTTTGCTCACCAAGCCATCCCAGACATGGCCATATGCAAATCAGTCTTGGCCCTGTGCCTCATGGGAACAGTCCTGCCCGAACTGCCAAGTCATGTCTTCCCTGGATCGGAATCAAGCATCCTAGGACCAGTTTCTGGCTATCAGCCGTATTCAGCCAGGATAGCTTGACTCCAGTGGCTTAGTGAGCACGGGACCCATGTCTGGGCATACCCTTCCCACATAGGGTGAACAGCAAAACACACAAGATGATGGACGGAATGTTGCACAATGGCAAAACATTCACCCCCAGTCACAGATCTGGGTTTAATCCATCAGTTATTTTGCTCACCAAGCCACCCCAGTTCAGACATGGCCTTATGCAAATCAGTATTGGCCCTGTGCCTCATGGGAACAGTCCAGCCCAAACTGCCAAGTCATGTCTTCCCTGGACCGGAATCAAGCATCCTAGGACAGGTTTCTGGCTATCAGCCGTCTTCAGCCAGGATAGCTTGACTCCAGTGTCTTAGTGAGCACGGGACCCACGTCTGGGCATACCCTTCCCACAGATTAAATTACACGGCACTATAAGCAAACTGAATAGACGATGCATTCAACATCAAAAACCAACAAGAGATCTAGACTAATGATTTTTTTCTCATTGATTTTGTTTTTATTTGGAAATGTTTCCCTCAAATTCGTATGCATTTCTCTTGCTCCTTAGGAAGTCATCTAGTACACCTGTGCTTGTAACAGTGCACAGGTCTACTATTGTACCTGTAGCTAGTTTGTGTTTGACTGAGGTTTGCACTGCAGGTCCCTGGAAAGTACTGATTCTCTTCAAGTTGTTGACTAATGCACTGTTGATGCCCACAAAGCATAATCAATGTCCTTCTCATTTAGCCACATTACCACTTTACTTGCTATCATTTTTCACCTGTACTGTCAAACTTAAAAGTGAAAGATTTCCAGTCCCAGAATGCAAAATGGAGTAATTAAAAAGTGAAGACTGCAATCTCACGTGACATGCAGCTACTTGATAATCGGGTTACGCTAGAAAAAAATATAATTTGCTTACATTTGCTATTTTGGAACAGCCAAGAGCTAGTAGGTGGAAACAAATTTGTGTAAAATGGTAAGTCCTCATTAGTAAAAATCATGCCTCCATTTCCTTTATTCTTTATTAAGTATTACAAAAATTAGACACTTTTAAATAATTTATTCACATACATATTGTTTTAGGTTTATATGTCAAAAGAAAACATACAGAATTGTATACATTTGCTTTGTAGTCCTCGCCTAGGCAGAGCAAGCGCTGTGAATTTGAGATCTTTTGTTTTCCAAGAGTGGGCTTAGAGCCCGCTCATTGCTTACCATTTGTTGGCTTTATTGTGACTCTCTTTTGTTTGCTTTTGATTGGCAAGCTTCAGTAGGCTTCTTTTGTTTTTGCGTGTTTGTCCTTCCACTCGGGCATGGACACACTACTTGTATCCTTCCACTGATCATGATTTTTTATCCTTACTTTTTCTTCTTGTTTAAGCACTATACTAGAGTGCGTCTTGTTCAGCTGGCTCCCTCATGTACTTCTCCCACTTAAGGTACCTCACTCATCCATGTTGCGTACCCACACTCCCTCCTTCCAGTGTTGTCCATGGTGTTGCTTGACCTACCCATCCAACTTCCTTTTGTTGTTGCCTGTGTTTTTGCCTGCAACACCCTCCTTCCCATCTGCCGTTATTGCCCATGTTATAGCTTCCTCTACCCACTCTCCTTCCTTCCTTCCATTGTTGCCAGTGTTGTTGCTTGCTTGCTCCAACCCTCCCTCCTTCCATTGTTGTCCGCATTATTGATTGCTTCTACCTGCCCACCCTACTTCCATTGTTGCACTTGTTGCACTTGTTGTTGCGTGCCCTGCACCCTCCCTCCTTCAATTGTTGTCCATGTTGTAGCTTGCAACATCCACCTCCATCCTCATTCCTGTGTTGCTTGCTTACACCCACCCACCCACCCGTCTTCCGTTGTTGCAACAGTTATTGTTGCTTTCCCCACCAATTCTCCTTTCGTCCATTGTTGCCTTTGTAGTTGCTTTCAACACCTACCCTCCTTCAGTTGTTGCCTTTGTTGTCGCTTGCCTCCACCTACACTACCTTCTTCTATTATTCCTTGTGTTGTTGCTTGCAATCCCACCCAACCTCACTGCTTCCGTTTTTCTTGTGTTGTTGCTTTCCCCACTCATTTGATTTGCATATAGCCAGTGTCTAACCCAGGGTGATGTGGAGTGCAAAACAACGATGGATTTAGGCCCAGATCCTTGTACTGGGGTGAATGTATGACATTGTTCTACATTCTGTCCATCAACTGTGTTTTTTGCAATTTTCACCCCGAGTGGGCTGGGTATGCTCAGACGTGAGTCCCAGGCTCTCCACACCACTGGAGTCAAGTTATCCAGGCTGATGAAGGCTGATAGCCAGAAACCGGTCCTTGGATGCTTGATTCCGGTCTGGGAAAGACATGGCTTGGAAGTTCGGACTGGACTGTTCCCATGAGGCACAGGGTCAGAGCTGATTTGCATATAGCCAGTGTCTAACCCAGGGTGGTGTGGAGTGCAAAAAAACGATGGATTTAGGCCCAGATCCTTGTACTGGGGTGAATGCATGACATTGTTCTACATTCTGTCCATCAACTGTGTTTTTTGCAGCTTTCCCCACTCACCCTTCTCTGTTGTTGCCCATATTGTTCTGTACCTTAAGCCACCCACCCACCCTCCCTCTTGTAGTTGTCCTTGTTGCTGCCAGTGTTTGCTTCTACCCACTCTCCCACCATGCGTTGTCAATTTGCCTGCTCTGAGCCCCTCCCGTCTATCATCCATTGTATGTGTTGCACCCCTGACTCACCCATACACCCAAGTTGCCTCCATAGCTGCTTTTGTGCTGCTTATGTGTGACATTTCAATGACCAAATATGTGACACTAAAAGTGACACTTTCTCTTGAGTAAAACCAAGCACTAAAGTGCAAGGAAAGCAAAATTACAGTCTTTTGAGTAATGAAAAGCTCTAAAACAATCTTGAAACAGCTGCTAAGTACCTCAAATGGAAGGTTACTATCAAAACCGTCCTCCACTATAAAAATGTGAGAAACTCCTGGACAGGCCACTACTTACCAGGGCAGCTCTTACCTTTGCCGCACTATGGACAAATTATGGCATTACTGTCTCTGAAAAGTGCAAAATTGCCGGGCCATGATGTGATTTAGCTCTATAAACACATCGTTTATCACAACTTAGAAACTAGATTTTAAATCTCCTTTTCTCATTGTTTTAGAGAACCACAATATGACATAAAATCATGGTCACCCCAAACGGCACAGTGACAGACAGATCACTTTGTGTTTCTCTTAATGGTTGCCCTGCCTGAAACTTATCAACTCCCTCTGCTGGCCTTCTGCGGCTGACTCTCATGTTATAGCTGCTCCTGTGTGTGGACTCCCATCGTCTGCCTTTTGATACTCAACTAGTGCAGAGATGATGCTACCTAGTGTGCTGTTGTGTTCTGCTGCTCAGTGCTGCTGGTGACGATGTGGAGTAAGAGTAAGTGGAGACCTTGTGCTCTCTCTCATGGGTGTAGACGGGGAAAAACTCTCTGCGCATTGACAGTCTGCCACTCTTGACAGCCGCCCCAGCGTTGTGAATCATTACAGCGTGGCACATGTCCTTGCCATGATTGGACACAAGCAGATTGCCATCCTGTGCCTTCCCACATGTGGATGCCTATCGAGAGCAGCATGTGTGACATGAGCGACTTTATGTTTATCGTGTCACTAGGTGGGCCCCATGGGCCCCGTCCACTCGCAGCGATGCCTTCCTGGAGAGCGGCAGGAGGATTTTGAAAAATACATTTTGGTGCCAGTCTTCAGTGTGCTGACACACTAGCACACAAGGTAGTACAAACAAAGCACTGTTAATGAGGCTGGGGGTCTGTAGCGATGCGTGGTCTGAGAGGTGCCAACAGCCCCACTCACTCTATGCCTGCAGAGGAGCACACAACGTGTAGCAATGTAAAAACATAATTATGCTCATCAGTTGCCAGGTCACCGGCCAATCATCCAATCACTCACTTTGTGGAATTGAATTAACTGTCACTGACGGTGGCGTGCAGGAAGCATCAGTTTTCAAAATACAACAGGGCAAGTTGCCACCCTCTGAATGCATCATCACTCTCAGTCTCAGTCTGAGCAAGAGGCAATGCACAGCTGAGTAGTCTCAGTATTATTACTACTCTCCAGGGAGGATGAAATTGTCAGTGGCGGCTACTCATGGAAGTGCTGCAGGGTGGTGGGGCTGGGTGTGGGAGGGGAAGGGTGGGGGGGGTAGTAAACTCCAGCTTAAGGCCGAACAGAGTTCTGTAAATTAATAAATAAATATATAAATACATAAATAAAATAATTTTCATTGCGAGCGCTGCATTACATCGCTGCAAAGCACTACCACGAGGAGCCGCCACTGGTAATTGTCGGTCTGTTTCACAGTCTTAACCATGGCATGTCACGTGGCTGAGTACCGGAGGCTCGGGTTCATTGTGCACTGCAGTCTGAGACTGCATTATTCTGTGTGATGACAATTTGGGTTATTGTTAGTGAAGAAACTCAACCTTGAAGGCGACACTGTATAATGCAGGTTCACTGGCAACACAATTTGCACAGCACTGCCAGCAGGCAGCCGGCTGCTTGCGCTTTTGCAATGGTCTGCTCCTATTTGCAGTTTCTTATGCCTAGCAGTACCGCTGTGTTAGGAGGTGCTATAAATGCATGATTAAGCATTTTAGTGTGGTGATAAGGACTTCCACGCTAAACTACATTGGTCTAACCACTGATGCATGATACTTGGCAGAGCTGTACCTCCAGCCTGAAAAAATAAAAAGGTGCTTTAATTCCCACCCCCTCCACTGTCCATGTTGCCCCCAACACCCATTCCTTCTCTCCCTCCTTGTATCCCCTGATTTCTCTCCTACCCCGCCAGCAATTAAAAAAAGGGTTACGGCTGTGTCATATCTCCTTTTTAGGTAAAGCCTAGAGTCAGCGTGAATGTGCTGCTCTGCGAAGCATGATGTATCGATTGCCATTCGTTCTTTTTTGTTCCTATAAAAAATGCTGCCTTTTTATTAATGCATTGCTTGTAATTGTCTCTTCTTTGGGTACTTTGTTCACGCCCAGGCAATTTCACTAATTGTTCCTTCGGATTGGCTATCACGTTTCCTCCTGGTTGTCCATCACCACGAGAGGTTCATTTGCTCTTTACCTCTTGATCAGCGCGGCATGCACAGTGTTTTATCTTATCATCTGTGTGGTACATCTAGCTTCAACTTTAAGCATGGATGCATTTGAACTTTAAACTGCATGTTTCAAACATAAAGATATCTTGACGGCTGCACGTTTCTCTTTGTATTTGGTATGATTCTGCTCAAGCGAGCATTATTGCAGTTTAGGTTTCCTTTCTTTTTCACAGACAGCGATTGTAAGTCACGTGGGGGGGACCTGCCAATGTGGTCTTATGTTTACACCTGGAAGACCAGTGACTGGAAGCACAAAAGACAAATAGAAATGTTACTTGAGAGATTTAGACTGAGTGCCCTCTGTGCCTCGCTTGCTTGTGAGAATAGACTGCATGTAGAGAAGTGATCTTGTACGTCGTTTCAGAGCTATAACTATTAATGCACATGATGCCTTGTTTCCCTAAGCTATAGTGCGGAGTTGTTGGAAAATGTAAGAAGCGTTGTGTAGTTCACCTTAAAGTGCTTTGTAGTCCTCCCTCCCCTTCAACAATTCTCCAATGGAAACAGTGGCAACCAAAGAAGGCTAACCAGGGCTGGTCCATGGATTTTTGCTACCTTTGGCAAAGTGACATTTTGCCCCACTTCACCCCCTGTACTCTTTGCTAGTTTTACGATAATCCTGATGGTCTTCTGCTCCTCTAGACGTAAAGCGGTACAAAAGGGGGTGGTGATGGACGGAGCATCTGAACCAATCAAACACTCACACCCAGTCAACAGATCTGGGTTTAATCCATCACCGTTCTTTAGTCCACTCTGCCACCCCAGTTCAGACATGGCCATATGCAAATCAGTCTGACCCTGTGCCTCATGGGAACAGTCCAGCCCGAACTGCCAAGCCATGCCTTCCCTGGACCGGAAACGAGCCATCACCACCCCCTTTTGTACCCCTCTAGACGTAAGGCAGCAGCCTGCTCTTGCCTCGTTCTTGAAACTTACTCTGGATGATGAGACAGTTTTCCCGCTGAGCCCCAACTCCATAGCATGCACTCCACTGCGGCTGGGATCTGAATGCAGTAGTAGTGATGTGGCGTTTGGCTCAGTCTGTTGTCAGATTTTCCACCTCTTCGTGAATGTGCTTTCTGTTACCATTCTGACTCACCATCTGTTTTCTGCACCGTTGCCTGATAGCCATGTGAACAAAAAAAAACATATCTTCTCTGTTTGATTTTGCAAATAGAAGAGGACGGATGGTTTCTAAAGCAGATTACCTTCTAGGTGTACATGTTGGTCTTACCATCAAATTAGACCCTGATTAATTATACAGTGCTTGCAAGAGTTTACCATTTATAGCGCTGTAAATAACAAGTGTGAAAAGCTACAAAGGTTCTGTCGGGAAAGTACAATTGCTTCACAATTATGAGCTTGATCATCAAACATTCATTTGAGTTTGGAACATTAATGTATAGCAAATAAAGTTGAAACACAAAAAACACAAATTTGCGGAGCAAACAGAGAATTTATATTTTGTTCAATAAAGCAGTATTGATATGTATTTTTGTTATAAGGCTGTCAACAATTCAATGCAAGATTGTGGTGCCATATAGTATAGTGAAAGAAACATGCTCAGTGACAAGTTCTAAATTAACAAGCAACTGTGCAAACTACCAGAGATATTGGTGTCTTCGTTGTTCTGACCATTTTTAACCTACTGTTTCATAAAAATGTGTATATACGTTTGATTCACCCATGTATATATGACACTCACTACACCATTGTCACTGAGCTCGACATCGATGGTTCCCGGTGCCACGGGGAAGCCGCCTAACTCTGCCTGGGCCGCGTCAGGCTGTTCAGCCCCTGTTTGCCTTTATGGTACTGCCCTCTTTTGCACTCAAGACCCCAAATGCAGGGTGGTTTAAAAATTCTAGCGAATAGAAATACTTTGTATGGGTAAAGCGATGGTGTGCAATGTGTGTTCAAACTCGCACGCGCCCCCCAAATAAACTGTACATGGATGTCATTGAATCACACATTTAAGCAAATAATTATGAAAGGCCAAGGTTTGGATTTTATGTTCAAGGCGTTGTGAACTTTCGCACATCATGGTAATCTGTGATGTAATAACAGATTCATAGTACTTGCATAGTGCCGGTGTGGAGGAGTACGGGCAGAATGAGGTGGAAAGGTCAAAGGACCTGTAGTGTTCATGCTCCTTCACAATTATTAACTATTTTTAAAGGTGCTATTAATGGTTTGGGTAAATGATGAAAAGGGCATGGTTATTTCTTTAATATAGTGATGCCCACACTGGACGCAGACAAGTAGGCTATTGTCTGTGCGCCCAGGTCTACAACAAAATTATTCTCATTGACGTATTAATTTCTAATCTGGAGCCATGGTATTTCATCATTCAGTCCTGTGTCCCATGTACATAGGTGATAGAACCACTGTTGTTCTCTCGTGTGGAGGATCCTCTGGATATCAGGGCCTGTTTTTTTATGACCTCAAGTACCACCCATTTCAGATCTGTGTCCTTGTGATTGTGTTCCAAGCAATGCATGTCAACTTTGTATCCGTTTTTTTGTATCTAATGGTGCTCATGTGTTTGTTGATGCGGACCTTGTTTTTTCTGGTTGTCATTCCCACATACATAAGATTGCAGGGGCATGTGAGCAAATAAAAAAACATTCTCGCTGTTACAGTTGCTAAAGTTTTTTAATATCCATAAATTGTTTGTTTTTATGTCCACCATTTTGGTTGTGCTGGTAAATGGGCATGCCACACAACCTCCGCATGCGTAGTGTCTAACTGGTCTTTGGTTGCCCCATAGTGTGGTTTGGTTCAGGTCCTTTGGAGGTGGTGCCTTAGTGTGAACAAGTTCATCATGGATTCTCCTGTTACGTCTGAAAGCAAATAGTTGGGGGGGGGGGGCACTGTTTTATTGCCCCATTAAGGATATGCCAATGTTTATGTACAATGTTTTGTACTTTATTCGATTATGGGGTGTATGTGGTGATGCATACTACTCTTTCATTCATCTTCTTTTATTGTTGTTCAAGTAGAGCAGCTCGGTTATTGTTTTTAGCTCTTTTCCTAGCTCTTCTGATCATATTTCTAGGGTAGTGTTGTTCAATCAACTTCTTCTCCAGAGTCTCAGCCTGTTCCTCATAGGTTTCCATACTAGAGCAATTCCTCCGGATCCTGAGTAATTGACCTACTGGCAAATTTTGTCGAAGTGATCTGGGGTGGAAGCTCTCAAAAAGTAGTACGCTGTTTTTGTGTGTGCTCTTGTTGTGAACTTTAGTCTGGATCCATTCCGCTGTCATGCTTATAGCTAGGTCCAGAAAAATGGCTCCCTCCTTGCTGACTGCAGGTGTGAATTTCAGATGTTCATCTCTAATATTGATCCATCTCACAAAGTCCTCAGCTTCATCTTGGTTGCCGTGCCAAATGACAATATATCATCTCCATACTTTCAATTGTGCTGCAAACAAGTTGCCTTTATGGAAGATGTGGTCCACTTCGAATTGGTGTACATAGCGGCACTCCATGCTCGGAGCAAAAGAGCTTCCCATGGAAGTGCCTCTGATCTGATGGTATATTGTGTCTTCATATTCGAAGAAGTTTTCCATGAGAGCCAATTCTGCCCACTCCATGATGAAATGTCTGGGTGTCTTGAACTCCCAGTCTCTTTCCAGGAGAATGTGTTCTACCATGCTCAATGTGCGTCTGTGAGGTATGCTGGTGTATAATGCCTCGATGTCCATGGTAATGAAAGGATCTTCAGCTGGGATGAGCTCGAGGTCTCTAAGTAGGCACAGGACATCTTTAGTGTCTTAGGCAAGATGTAGACAACAGTACGATAGGTCTCAAACACTATTCGCAGAATTGTGAAAGAGGTTCAAGAACTGAACCTATTCCCAACACTATAGGTCTCCCTGGTGGGGGCATCCTGTTTTTTGTGGATTTTGGGGGCAGTATAGAATCTGAGTGTGCAGGGATTATCACCCACCAGAAACCCAGCCTCATGTTTGGTTATCCAAAGACTCCTGCCTACCGTCTTTCACCAGAGGGTGTGTTTCTGGATCCCTTTTGCCAGCTTGAGAGGGGCTACTGTTCGCCGGACCCGCTCCGCGGGTCCCGCTTCACCTGGGCACTTGCTGTGTGTTGTGTGCGAGGCGTGCAGGGCTGCGAGCGTGACGCAGGGGACTCCAACTACCAGGAGTCCCTGCGAGACCAATCACCAGCACCTGGCCCGCTCTCCCTGCAAGGCACGCCCACAGAACTCTGGACTCTTGAAAGCCTGTCCTTTCCTTGGAGCGAGTGAGACTCCTGCCTACCGTCTTTCACCGGAGGGTGTGTTTCTGGATCCCTTTTGCCAGCTTGAGAGGGGCTACTGTTCGCCGGACCCGCTCCGCGGGTCCCGCTTCACCTGGGCACTTGCTGCGTGTTGTGTGCAAGGCGTGCAGGGCTGCGAGCGTGACGCAGGGGACTCCAACTACCAGGAGTCCCTGCGAGGCCAATCACCAGCACCTGGCCCGCTCTCCCTGCAAGGCACGCCCACAGCACACCTGTATATTAACGAAGCACACACCCGTGCGCGCTGGACTTAGCCCGGTGCTAAGACCGGGCAAAGAGCGGGCCGTTTGAGGCCGTTCGAGGACTTGAGAGACTGGACTGGGCTCCACCACTTTCGCCTTTTGTAGCTATTAGGACTCCTTATTTGCATTTGTCACTTTAACTCCCTCCTATCTATTCCCGATTAAAATTATGTGCACGCGGGCAAGCCGCAGCAAGACTGCAAAGGGTGGTAAGATGCATAATGGGACCCTAGATGATTTCATAACTAGAACGAATACTGCTATAGATAATGAAATCACCAAAATGCAACAACGAGTTTCCCTAGATCTGGAGGAAGCAAGAAGACTGTCACAAACTTTTGCTATGTCTAAAAAATCTTCCTTGGGCCATATAGCAACTGCAAAAACTCCTGAACAACCACTCAACCTACGGCTTATTTCTACGCAGGCTGATGTGCACCACTCTCCATTTCCACAGGCGCAGACACCTGAGGTAGTTTCTACCACAGGTCCCTTCCCACCATGTTCTAACCATAACCCCCCCCTGATTGCCGCCGATTCGGATTTGGGCACGCTCATTGAAATTACTACAGCCAGTTTTGAGGCACATGGCAATTCTTTGGGTTCCAATACTAAGGGTCCATCGCTAATAAAAAAACGCAAGTTTAGTTCAGCCTACTTACGGAAGAGGGCTAAAATCGCTAGGACACACTGTCCCATTGTCAGAAACTTGCCCACAGAAAGAGAAATAGAAAGGCCCATAGCCCCAGTGCAGGAGCCCCCTAGCGTAGATGCCAATGACACATCTTGCGACACTATGACTATAGATACTACAGAAGAGGTTAATGGGTCGCAATTATGCGAGATAGAGGGAAGAGATGAGGAATTCATAAATATAGTATGGATAACCCTAAAAAAGCTTTTAACCCCTCTGGATCTTAGACTCACACGTATTGAAAACCATCTTCTAGAGGTGGAAAAAAGCATCTTAACCTTAGCAAGCCTTAGTCTCCAAGCTAACCAAGCTAATGAAGTTAGGACCTCACTAGAAGTTCAATCAAATGCCCCTACTTCTATTACTACTTCACCAGCACCGCCCCCTAATAGGCCAATACCCAAACCACGTACGAAGGGTTGTGAAAATAAAACTCCACAAATTTCACCAAAGCTAGCAAAACCCCTCTTGCAGCAATCGTCCTCAACTTATAAGGAAGGTTATGCCCCAAAGTCGTACGCTGCGAAGGCCCAGCGTCCTATCTCACAGGGCACCCAAAACAACCATAACTTCCGTCGTGGATATATAGATCTCCCCCCCGATGCTAAGCCCTTTGTGGCAGTGATAACTGGTGTCCCTGAAATAGGGAACCATTACCAGGAAAACTACCAATCCCTTAGAAATAAGGTCATCCATTGGTTGTACACCAACAGGCAGATTCCCAACCACATGAGAAGTAAAATACTTATGGTGCGTAGAGTCCCTTGGATAGGACCTTCACCCAAATCCATCGCCGGTGACTGCATTGTGGTCTCATTCGAGGATCCACAAACGGCCCAACATATATGTTTGTGGAATATAGGGGGAGAGACTTCTCCCCTTGAAGTGAGACCACTAACCTTTTTCTATCCTCCCCGGCCCAATCCAATTCTTGGGGGTGACTGGTCACTAGTTGGGTATTCGGCCCGTGGAGGGACGAGAGATGGGTGGAAAGGCCCAAATAGCAGGAACAACTCGTGGCACAGGAATAACGTGTGGCACGGGGCTCCCACCTTCAATAGGTTTGGTTGTCTAGAAGATGTAGACTGACTTCCTTTGCCCCAGGGTGTGTTGCCCGATGCTAAGGTTGAAATGCACCCGCTGTTAAATGAAAACAGGCTCCCAGATAATAACCTCTGCGAGGGCAGCCCACCCAGGGGAACATTAAAAGATCTAGACAGGCCAGTATCTAGTGCTATAGATCCTTCACATGTTGTAACTCATTCTGTAATCCACTCTGTAGGCCTTTTAGTTTTGGATATTGTAGTTGACCTGGGGATTCCGAATATCCCTACCCAGAAGGAACACCATGAATTGTTTAACTTGTCCCAGTCCCTTTCTCCATTACTGCTAAGGGTGCCTGTACCCAGCTCCAGTCCCAGTGCTGCCAGGGATCCCGAACTTCCGGCAACGGAAATTGCAGGGATGGAGGGCCCACAAACCCGAGCGGGAGAGGTTGGAACGGTCCCACTGTCGATGCACGCGCATAAGGGGCCCGCGCTTGTTGGCGTCCACCCTGTGCCTGCCCCTTCAGTGGGCTCGCGGATTGAAGGGAGCCCAACCATAAGAGTTCTTAGTTGGAATGTAGCAGGTCTTGCTCGCAATATGGATATCCCGGAATGGAACTCCTTCGTCGAATCCTTTGAGATCTGCCTTCTGCAGGAAACTTGGTGTTTAGAACCACGCCACAGGGTGGGTTATACTACCTACTTTGTGCCTGCTTCGCAACTACCCGGTAGTAAAGGCCGCCCATCTGGCGGCCTTTTAATCTGGGTTAGTATTGCTTTGGGTCTATCTGTCAGATCAATGCTCACCAAATCACCTGACCTGCAGCGATTAACATTTACGGGCTTAGGTAGAAATAAGCTGGAGGTGTTCAATATTTATTTAAGGGGGGCAAGGGGTGGTGCCTCTTTGCTACCATGTGTTGGTCTAGAGGAGGAACTTGGTTCCTGTAATGCTGATTCTCTAGTCCTACTGGCCGGGGATCTGAACTGTTCATTTGAACCACTTGCTAGCGATGACATCTTAGATATTTGGGAAGAAGATACCAGGAGAGGCATCCCCCTGCTTACTCTTGAACCGATCAAAAAATGGACCCAGAGTGCTACAGATCTAAATGCCCTTTGTATGGAATTCGGCTTAAGGGCTACTAATGGGAGATCTAGGTCCGATTCTAAAGGGGCACACACATATAACAGGGTGGGTTACACCTCCCGGATTGACTATATACTCCTGAATTTCAGGCTTTGGCCCCACCTGCTAGATATGGAGGTTTTCCCAACTACTGATAGTGATCATAACCCACTAGTTCTGACCTTGTCCCCTCCTTGGTCGGGCAAGATTCCAAGTTTGCCCCCACACACTTGGAAATCAACGCACGAGGTATGCCCCGCGAATTGCGGTAGACGGCTTAAATGGAAAAAAGTTGTTGTGGATGAGGGAAAAATGTCTTTAATAAAATCCACAATGGTCAACATGAAATCTCGGCTGGACTCCATGGGCTCTAGTAAAGTGGATGTCCCTGCCCTTTTCATAGAGACAGTTAAAGCTCTAGAAGAAGTGTTCAGATCTCGTCCACCAGGCACTAGAGAAAAGCAAAGAAGGGCACCAAGGGGAGAAGCGAATTGGTTTTCTCCCGCCTGTCGCTTTGCCAAACGTGAGCTTATTAGAGCAGTAAAATCTGGCCTTAGTAGACATATCAGTCTTGCAAGGAAAAGCTATAAAAAGGCACTAGCCTTGGCCAGGGCTGAGCACGAAAATCAATTTTGGTCTGATTTAATTGCGGCTAGCTCCAGGAAAGACTCTAAAGGCTTCTGGGAATTATTGAGAGCAAGGCACAAACCTGAAGACTCCCTGTTGACCTGTAATATAGCGGGGGAGGTGTGGTTCACCCATTTCTCACAGCTTTATTCCCTAACGAGGGGCTCTCCAGCAACTACGATGCACTTTCCGCATACAGATGGCTCGGATCACAAGGGGGCCAATTTCTTTCTTTCCAAAGAAGTAGAGGGGGCAATTAAATCCCTGGTTCCGAACAAGGCTGCGGGACCAGATGGTATTCCAGGTGACCTACTTAGGGTTAATATTGAAGAGTGGGGTAGCCTTATTGCTTCACTTTTGAATGCTGCTTTGATGGGCGGGTGTCTGCCGGACTCATGGAAGGGGGCGGAGGTCGTCCCCGCTAACTATCGCCCGATTAGCTTGCTAGACTCCTCGCAGAAGGTAGCGGGTAAGGTGGTTTTAGGAAGGCTTTTACAGTGGGTCGAGGAAGAACAAATACTCTCGGACTATCAGGCTGGGTTCAGATCCGGCACGGGGACCATTGAACAGACATTCCGGTTATTAATGATTTACTGGAAAGTGTTCGTACTGGGCAAGGGGAGTCTGTATCTTGCATTTATTGATTTACGGACTGCCTTTGACCTGGTCCCACGAAACCAACTGTGGTGTGTCCTCGATGCAATGGGTATCCCCACATATCTACTTAATATGCTAACAAAGTTGCACGAAGATAACTTCGCGCAGATCAGGTGGGGTAATCAAGGCCAAAAAACAGCACGCATTCCTGTGAACAGGGGTGTCCGCCAGGGGTGTGTGCTAGCCCCCACTCTGTTCTCATTATATGTTAACGGAGTGGTGGAGCACTTACTTAATCAACCAGCTGATGCACCTTCCCTGGCGGGCAGGAAAATTCCTACCCTCCTGTTCGCAGACGACACCTTGCTGATCTCAAAAACCCCTGCAGGGTTGCAATGTCTACTTTCGAGTTTCAAGAACTTTTGTGATGCTAGGGGCCTTGCTATTAATGTAGGCAAAACCAAGTTTCTGGTCCTGAACCCTCTGAGGAAAACTGTTATTCCACCTTCCCTGGATTTCGTCCCCCTTGAGAGGGTTAAGGAGTTTGACTATCTTGGAATTCGCTTATGCGATTCCATGAGCTGGAAACCACACCACCAAAAGGCCCTGTTGACTCATAAGAGGGTGGTGGGGGCGCTTTTGAAAGAACAACGGGCTTCCCCACTTAAACCCATTGGCCCTGTATTAGACATCTATAGGGCAAGGGGGGTAAGTGCAGCCCTGTATGGGTCAGAACTTTGGGGTGTCCAGAAAGTGGACTCCCTAACTAGTTCGGAAAATAAATTCCACAAAGACCTTATGGGCTTACCGCAAAGTACACCTGTTCTCCCACTCCTCTTAGATATGGGAACCCGCCCAATTAGTGAGCAAGCGAGGCTGCGCCCCCTCCTCTTATGGGCTAGAATCTGGAGGGTCCCGGAACTGGTTAGCTATGCCGAAGCCCTAAGAGAACTGCTTTTGACACCTGGCTGGCACAAAGTTCGTTGGTTAAAGGAAGTCAAGTGCCTTCTCTTTAATTTGGGGCTTGAGGAATCATGGGCTACTAGAACAGCCCCGCCCAAGCAGACCCTCAAGAAGTTATACTGGTCATGGGTATCGGCTGATAGAAATTGTAATTCCAAGCTGTGTAAAACTTCTGTTGAATTTTTGATGGTTAAGGAGGTCCATTTCTGTGAACCATATTTGGACATGATCTCTAAATCCTGGGATAGGGCTCTATATTTTAAATTCAGGGTGGGCATATTGCCAGTGGGGAAACTGACTGCTAGGTGGAAGGTTCCTGTGCAAACGATCCCTTATTGCCCCTTTTGTGCAAACAGACTTGAGACAGTTCCCCACCTTCTGTTTGTTTGCCCAGCGTATGCAGTCCCACGCCGTATCTGGCTGAAGCCATTGTGCAGGAGCCTTGGCACTAGATCTTACCATGAAGCTCTACGAATATTAAGATCTGATCCCTGTCCCTTTTTTGCTTGTTGCCTTGCCAAATTTCTGGGTTGGGTTTGGCGGATTCGTTCTTCAAGGCTAATGATCTTGTCATAAATTTTTCTCTGAAAAATGTTAATGCACACATTGAATGTTTTAAAGGTCTGAAATGTTTGCATTAATGTAATGAGTGCTTTTATAAATCATTTTACTGTATTGTAATGCTTTTTAAGATATGTGTATATATCGAAATAAAGCTTTTCTACTACTACTGGTTATCCAATCATTCATCAGGCCCTCAACCACCAAGGTTCTGATTCTGTTCACAAGTCTTGGAGTAGGGTAAATCCGGTGGCTTTCATAGCTGTTTTCATCTGATAGCAATCTGATGCATTCTTCGTGATCCATGTTTTTATCCATTATAACGTTGCGTTGCCTTTGTCAGCTGGTTTAATGACAAGTGTAGTATTCTCTTTCAGGTCCATGACTGCTTTCCTCTCTCCTTTCTTCAAGTTCTGTTAGCCTTTGATGTTCTGAGAGTCAATTGTTTGAATTTCCTTCAGTACTGCCTGTTCGAATTGCAGGACTGTCACTGTTGTTGTACTTACAGTGTCAGTTATATGTTTCGTGGGTAGGCTCCCATTGTACTTTTAGACACGCATAATGAAATATAGCGCTCTGGCGGCGCTAGAGTCCTCCCAGGATCACTAGCGCTCTGGCAGCACAGCGCTGCAGGTGACAGGCGCTCCTCACTTCCTGGGCAGCGAAGACAAAGCGCTTCCCAGGCACTAGGCAGCAGGCAGAGCACAATCCATGCTGGGGTAAAGCTGTGGCGCTCCCCCGGCGCTAGGTTCCATAAAGTAAAGTAGTGCCCATGCTCCTCACCTCCAAGGCACAGTTGTAGCACTCACACGGCGCTAGGGCTGGAGCGCAGGCAAGCAATACTGGGCCAGATCAGCAGTCAGTGGGCACTCATCAGTACAGGGCGGCAGCTCGTAGAAGCAGGCATCTCCCATAAAGTGGCAATCCTCCTTACATAGCAGTCTTCACTCCAGCAAAGGCTCTCACTGGCCCTGTGGACAGCAGAGGGGTACAGATGGGCTCAGGGGCCAGCACAAGTTCTGTTAGCCTTTGATGTTCTGAGAGTCGATTGTTTGAATTTCCTTCAGTACTGCCTGTTCGAATGCCAGGACTGCCACTGTTGTTGTACTTACAGTGTCAGTTATATGTTTTGAGGGTAGGCTCCCGTTGTGCTTTTAGACACGCAGCTCCCCCAGGCAGCACTTATAATACGGCACAAACACGGGGTAGGCCTACGCATTTCTCCTGCACACAGGAGGGTTCCCCGCATTGGGCATCCCCTCGGGGGTCACACAACAGCGGGTAGGCTCCCGCTGTATTTCTTAAACAAGCAGCTCTCCCTGGCAGCATGCGCTACAGGTCCCTTGCACCTTCTTCCTTAGGATAATGAAATATAGCGCTCTGGCGGAGCTAGAGTCCTCCCAGGATCACATAGCGCTCTGGCAGCACAGCTCTGCAGGTGACAGGCGCTCCTCACCTCCTGGGCAGCGAAGACAAAGCGCTTCCCAGGCACGAGCAGCAGGCAGTGCGCAATCCATGCTGGGGTAAAGCTGTGGCGCTCCCCCGGCGCTAGGTTCCATAAAGTAAAGTAGTGCCAATGCTCCTCACCTCCAAGGCACAGTTGTAGCACTCACAAGGCACTAGGGCTGGAGCGCAGGCAGGCAATTCTGGGCCAGATCAGCAGTAAGTGGGCACTCATCAGTACAGGACGGCAGCTCATAGAAGCAGGCATCTCCCATAAAGTGGCAATCCTCCTGACATAGCAGTCTTCACTCCAGCAAAGGCTCTTACTGGCCCTGTGGACAGCAGAGGGGTACAGATGGGCTCAGGGACTCAGGAGCCAGCACACAGGCCCTTGCGGCAGTACCTCCTTGCAGAGTGTCCCCTCTCGATCAAGTCCATGCTCAGTGTGAGCACATGGAGGCACAGCCCCCGTAAATATACCCCCTCACCCCACCTATCAGACAGGGCTAGAACCTTCTAGAAGGCTCCTGGCAGTTTCAGTCCCAACTGTCACTGTGGGGAGGTGTAGGGCACCCTGTCACTCCAAACACCAGACCGCCAACCCTCCTCAGGCAGGCGGCACAAAGCACACAGCAATGGCATCCATTTTAAAAGTGAAATTTTTTTCCATGGTGAAGTTAAACCTCTGCACACCATTGCACAGCATGTATTATTTCTAGTGCAACCACCAAACATACATATTTATTGTGTCTCATTTCGAACCACCACTTCTATATTAGGTAAAAAAAAACTAGGGGAATGCAAAAAGTTCCGGGATGACCCTGCAAGCAGGGCCAAGTCCAACACTCTCACACTTTAATATTCTTTCCATATTGATGTGTTTTACCCTTTTAGGTTTTTTAGTATTAAATCGTTTTTTATTGGCAGTACACACAGCAAATAGAATACAGAGCGTTACAGCCTACAACCCTGTGGGCCGGCAAATTAACAAACATGTAGTAGAGGGCATAGTAATTGGTCCAACCAACAATTATACCTTTATGTAACACAGCATGTCCCCTTCAGAAAAGGGCGGATACGTTAGGGACGGTCGCCCTGCTCCACAGCCGCCCCCTCGGGAATCAATTTCAGGAGACGTAAATAGACAGAACAAGTTAGTTCATGAAATTCAAAAGACAAAATCGCTATGAAAGGAGCCCAAATCTTAGAGTATTCAGATTTGTCCCCTAGTAAGACCATGGATAAACGCTCCGTACCTAGTAGGGACCATAACTGGAGCATCCACTGGGAAGGGTCTGGGATCCTGTCAGTCTTCCAGGCCTCCAGGATAACCCGGTGCACAGCATTCAAGGCCAGGGTAATCTGCTTGCCTTTAAGTAAACGCATGGGGAAGGTCAAGGCCTTGGGAAGTCCTAGTATAGTGTAAGTGGGAAACCTCGGAATAGTAGTGTCAAAGGCTCTATCAATCTCAACGAGGATTGTGCCCCAATATCGTGTTAGTTTGGGGCAATTCCATCGCAGGTGAAGGAAGGTCCCGGGACTCCCACAGCAACGCCAGAAGAGGCCATCATTCTGGGAGTTCCACTTAGCCAGTCAAGCCGGGGTATAATACCAATAGGAAACTATTTTATATGCAGCCTCTGTGTGCCCTATTGAGTGTGAAAAATTATGTGATCTGTAGAAGATGTTCTCCCACTCCTTGTCTGTCAAGGTACGCCAATCTCTATCTCCCACCGCTTCAGTCCCGCAGAACGGGTCCCCTTTGACCCAGGCGAGAGAAAGGCGTAGAACTCTGAAATAAGACTGAGATCATCCTTTTTCAGGAAGAGCCACTTCTCAAATGGAAGCATCGGCCTACTGACCAAGGGCTGCACCAGGGGGCCCGATGTCCAGTGGCACATTTGGGCATGGAGGAAATCGTCTGAGTCCGTTAAGTTACAGTCCGCACAGAGTACCTTAAAAGGGATATGGCCATCCAAATCAAACAACTGCCCCACTCGCTTACACCTTCTCTCCACCCAGCGAGAGCCTGCACCTCTGTCCATGCCTGGAGAATTCGAAAATATGGGAGACATGGGGGAGGGGAAAGTGGTGAGATTGGCTCATCGAAACACCTTGTCCTATGCTAACAGGGTAGGGCAAGTGACTGGTGAGGAGTTAAGACCCCATGCGTGCACCGACCTAGGTAACCAACACTCCCTCCAAATATGCCTACCAGCTACTGACTGATCCATAAATACCCAGTGATTCTCCGTCATAGGACGGTTCCACTCAACCAGGTAGCGCAAAATCAAGGCTTGGTAATAATGAATGAGATTAGGTAAGGACAACCCCCTTCCTTCTTAGGACGTTGTAGTAAGGTTTTCGGCAGCCTGAGTGACATAGGACCCCAGATAAAGTGCTCAATCTCCGTCTGGATTCATGTGAGCGCAGTCGACAGGGGCAGCAGGGGAAGGGTCTGAAATAAATAGAGAGCCCGGGTAGAACATTCATTTTTATCGCAGCCAGTCTGCGGAGCCAAGACAGGGGTAACTGTTTCCTGTGGGCGAGGTCTTTCCTAATGCAAGAGAGTAAGGAGGCGTAATTTGCTTTCGCTGTCCTAACCAAGCTAGTGTGCAGAGTCAGTCTGAGGTGGGTAATGCCCCCCGTCACCCAGTCAAAATCAAAGTGGGCCTGTAGATCCGCCACTATAGAGGGCCCCACAGTGAGATTCAGTACCTGTGATTTTTTAAATTTATTTTAAAACCAGAGGAATGGCTGAAGGCCTGCAGAGCTGTCACTACCGTCGGCATGGAGGTTTGGGGGTGTGCCAGTGAAAAGGTAACATCATCATCGTAGAGGCTGGTAAGGTGACGATCCGCACCGAATTGAATCTCCTGGGCCTGTGGATGGTCCCGAAGCCGCTGAGCAAGGGGCTCCATAAATAAAACATAAAGCAATGGGGAGAGCGGACAGCCCTGTCTGGTGCCTCTCTCCACCCTAAAGCTTTTGGAAAGCACGCCATTGACCCAGACTTGCGCTGAATGGGCATTATAGATACTAGCCACCCACTTACGAAATTTTGGTCCTATACCAAAGAGTTCTAACGTGGCAAATAGGTACGGCCAATGCACTTGGTTTAAGGCTTATCAATTAAGTGGCAGATCCACTTCATGTAATCCCCGCACTGTCTCCCCAGGATGAAACCCGACTGATACAGGTGTTTCAAGCCGGGCATAAGAGGGTTGAGCCTATGGGCTAAGATCCTTGAGAACAATTTAGAGTCAATATTTACCAGGGAGATGGTGCGGTAGGAACTGCAAAGCACTGGGTCTTTCCCTGATTTGGGAATGACAGAGATCGTGGCCTGCAGCATAGAGGGTGTAAGAGTGCCTGTGTCCAGGAATGAGTTGAACAGTCGGGTGAGCACTGGTGCCAGTTCCGTACAAAATGTTTTATGAAACAGGGCACTAAACCCATCCGGTCCAGGTGCTTTCAGAGGTTTCAACTGAGATATGGCTGATATCACCTCTTCTATTTGAATGGGGGCCTCCAGTCCTTCCGCTTTCTGCCCTGGGAGGGGGGTTACTGCTGCACCCCATACGTACTCGAGGGGATCCAGAAGGCCTGAGGACTTGGCGGAATATAGCCCCGCATAAAATGCCCGGAAGGCTGTGGATATAGCAAGATCATCTGTCGCCTCTGACCCCTGGGCTTCTCGGATCACTTTCACTGCCTGGTCCTGTTGTGGCAATGAAGACAGGCCGCCCCTATTAGAACAAACATAATACTTATGCTTCAGTCGTAGTACCGCATATTCGGCTCTAACCAGATCCAAGCGCTTCAGTTGTCGCCGCTCCTTCTCCAACAGGCGCCAGATACAAGGGGCACCCATGCGCCTGTGAATGGCTTCAAGATCCCTCACCCGGCCTTCAAGTTCTTGACCCTTCTCACGCCTGATTTTATTATCGTAGGTCGCCCTAGAGATAAGAGCCCCCCGTGCAACTAGCTTAAGCGCCTCCCAAACGGAAGCCCGAGGAGTGGAGCCATTGTCATTGAGCTTCAGGTAATCTGTCAGGGTAGTACGGAGGCCCTCCACCACTGACGGGGACCTCAGGAGAGAGTCCCGTAGCCACCAATGGCTTGTGGGGAGGACGATTGTGTGTGCGGAAGGCTGAGTGTGAGGGTGATATGAGCGTGGTCCGACAGAGATCGTGCTTCTATAGAGGAGGCCTGAATGCAGTTCCATGCTGCACTAGGGACAAGGAAATGATCCAATCGGGCATATGTCTTATGAGCCGCGGAGTAGAACGTATAGTCCCTTTCATCAGGGTGCAAACACCGCAAAGCATCTCTAAGCCCGCAATCGTCCAGCCAAGCCCTCCCCACCCCCGAAAGAGCGCCTGCACCACCTGTGCGCGAGCAAGAGCGATCTACCTGTGCATCCATAACCAAATTCAGGTCCTCTCCTATCACCAGTCAGGTGTGCGCAGTATTTCGGCCAAAGCATTAAGCAGGAAGTCCTCTTGGTGAACATTGGGAGAATAGAGGGAGGTTATTGTGATAGTGGTGGACCCTATACGGAGTCGTACTGCATGCTCACACCTCTTGCAATGATATCAGCAAGCCAGCTGCTCCTCTTCAACCCCTAGTGAAACGCTTGCGAAAGACGATTATCAACCGGGCAGCCCGGCTCAAATTCCATTGTGCTACGATGCTGTGGAATAATGTCCCTCCACTGTACCACTCGGGCCCTCCACAGGCCAGTCCCCAAGAAATCAGCAGGGGGTCGGTCAAACACTCGGGGGCCAGCAGGCGACACTCACCGCAAAAACCACGGTGACCCCCTGTGATGTGCACTGTGGGCCTGTAACTGTCATGGATGGAGGCCTCCTCAGGGCGCAGAAGCGCTTTGTCATGCAGCAGACCATGCAGTAGGCAACAAGCCAACCGCCAGCATGGGGACAAAGAGGCGGGACTCCCCGTGGGCCGCGGGCGCAGGAAAACAGAGCGGGGGCCTCAACAGGACACTTCACAAAGTTCCACATGGCACCAACCACCGCCGCAGGCCTGGGGAGGAAATCTCAGCCGGCAGGCGGTATCACGTAGAACAGCGCAGCCTCTTCTGGAGTCAGGATTGGGCGCCTCCACAGCACTGCACTAAACCCTAGCACCCCGCTAGGTCCAGGGCGAGGGCATGAAATCAGCTCACAGGCCCCCCAGCTGTACAAGGGGCAGGGTGAATCTTGTGCCATCCGCCGTCAGGGCCGCACGGCCATGTTCCAGCTCCGATGCGCCCCAGCAGGCGCAGCAGTATGACCGACTCTTAGCCAGAACCGTGAGCAGCTCAGGGAACTCTCGGGAAGGCTCGCCGCAGGTGGGGAACGCAACCCTGTGCTCTCCGCCTCATCCGCTGGGCAGGACCCTGGACCTCCACTGGTAAGTCCGTGTCCAGGTGTTCAATATTCAATGCTGTGGGCCCGGCGGAAACGGAGCACAGAGAGGACACGTCCACTCACTCTGCCATCTTGGCCCCCTTTTAGGTTTTTTAATCTTTGCCATTGTGTCCCTCTGCTCTGCCAAGTACCACGCATAGACTAACACATTTCAGTGTGGTTCTCCGCATCACCGCACTGAAATGGAAAGTCATGCATTTGTAGCACCTCAGCATCAAGCCAGAGTGCTATTAGTTCTCTGTTATAAACTGAAATCCAGGTTGCGGTGTGCGGTCCGCGCTGCTCGTGCCGGCTTTGGGCGGCTGGCTCGGCTTGTGACTAGGCTGGCTTAGGCAGGCGAGAGTAGAGGCTACAATGTAACAAAGTTTATACACTTCCCCTCGACTCCGGCAATCCATTCAGGTAACCGTGTGACTCACTGTGAGACTTGTCACGTGATGGTGTCATATAGCTAGTGTTATTCTGAATACTGTGTTAAGTTAGCGTAGGCTCATGTAATGTTTAAACGCCATTTTTTCCTTTTGCTGCTTCTGCACACGATACATAATTGTTGATTTAACTTTCAACCTAGTAGTTTACTTGAGAATAATATGTTATTGCTTTCAAATCAGCGTTGCTTAATAAATAATGTCTGTACAGTGAGTGCTGAAGCTGCAAGAATAACAAGACACAGATTGTTGTGAGAACTGATCTCCGCACCGCACCTACATAGACATAACATAAGTGCAGCTCCTGCCAAATTCGGGCTTTACTCAAACAGTTTCCATGGACTAGAATTACACCGCCCTGATGAGATTCCTGTAAATTGTGTAACAGGACTCGAAACGTGTCGGCATCTTTGACATTTTGTCTGACACTTAGACTTATGTGCTTGATGCATAAATGGGCATTGTTTCCTGAATTATAATGTGTATATTGGTTCAGGATTAGGGAGTTGATTATGCAAAAATGATTTGAAAAGAAAAATTTCTTTCTTTATTTCTCTCCCCATGATTGTGATCCTTTTTCCATGTAATGCTTCATTTATAATACACTTGTCCATGTCACGATTATGTATTCACGGGTAAATATGTTTTTGGAAAAAGTTCATTATTGATTTTCTTTTTCACATTGTATATATGCACAAAACTGCTTTTTTTGTATATGGCCAGATATGAAGTTGATAGTAATCTGAGGCATCTTTGACATTTTTTCTGACACTTAGACTTATGTGCTTGATGCATAAATGGGCATTGTTTCCTGAATTATAATGTGTATATTGGTTCAGGATTAGGGAGTTGATTATGCAAAAATGATTTGAAAAGAAAAATTTCTTTCTTTATTTCTCTCCCCATGATTGGGATCCTTTTTCCATGTAATGCTTCATTTATAATACACTTGTCCATGTCACGATTATGTATTCACGGGTAAATATGTTTTTGGAAAAAGTTCATTATTGATTTTCTTTTTCACATTGTATATATGCACAAAACTGCTTTTTTTGTATATGGCCAGATATGAAGTTGATAGTAATCTGATGTCTGTTTTTATGGAATGAATATAACTTTTTGCAAACTGTGTCATAAATCAACGACATAAATCAATGTCAGGATAAACTAATAAAGTGTTGTTTATCCTCAACTAAAGAGTGTTTGATTAAAAAGGTGGAGGCATAGGCAAACATTTTTCTTATTACAATATTGTGGCCCTGCCTACCCTCCCTCCCATTGGGCCCAGCCACCCGTGTTTTTTCAGATTGTTTGAGCGGGCAATTGCCCGAGTTGGCTTGGGATTGACACAAAAAGTGTCCCTAATAGTCAGTTTTGAGCTTTAATTCCCTTGCAAGAGTTCTTACTCTTGCGTAGCATGGCAGACAAGGATACGCTGTCCTTCACGGAAACCCATATCCAGAATCTCATTGCGTCCTCGCCATTTTCTTCCATTACTTTGAGTACCTCAGCCAAGCAGCAAAATGAGGCAGACAAATTAACAAGGCTTCAGAAGAAGCACATCAGAACCGAACTCCACGGCCACTTTTTAATTAATCACTTAAAAGCAGGGACTATTCCTTGGGGCCTCCAGGTGAAGAACATTCCGGTCATCTTCACAGAGGACACTGAGTATAAGAAAGGGTTTAGCCAGATTAATACTAAATGCAGCAGAGATTTAATGGTTCATACCATAGAAACAGCTCAACGCATTTGTAGCCAGGAGGAGAAGGAGATTGAAGATTTGATCAAAGCCATTAACGACAACCAGACGACTACTGAAGCAAAAGCACTTCTAGACAAAATTGAAAAGGAGATCTCAATTTTTAAAGATCATACTTTAAATATCAAAACAGCTCAATTCGAAAAAGATTCTAAATCATTTCGACTAGAACAGGTATATCCTTTTCTTAAAGAAGACTTTTATACTTCGGGTGAGTCACGAGGGGCCCTAAATACATTCCAGGGCCGATCTAGAAATAGGTTTCTAACATTCTCTGATACCACTTCATCCGACTCTTCCTCAGACTCTAGACAGTCTAATTCCAAAAAACGAGGTGCAACAGGAGGATCGGCTCCTTTTTTGTCCAGGGGCGACCAAACCCGAACTCGTTTCAAACAACCATGGCAAATGCGAACTCGCAACAAAAACTACAACAATTAAATGTGTCTACTGTAGTTAATCTTTCTAGCAAAAATTTATCAAAGGATGAAGAAATGCTTCTTAACCTGGGCCTCAAATTTGTCCCTACCAAACGAACCGATTTCACGAAATTGAAATTGGAGGCACTTGACTTTTGCCGAAAGGTAAGGTTGAAAACTCACTTTGCTGGCGCTGAAATGACGTCAATGCAGGAAACCACAGGACTTAGAGTCAAATCTAGGTTCACTCCTACATTCAATATCCCTAAACAGATCATTGCTTTCGAGCAAGCTGTACTGTCCTCCCTCACGAAATTGGAGAAGAAAAGCAGTTTTGTTAAAAACAACATTGGCAAAGGAACCCAAAAGGCAATTGGAGATCTTAAATCCGACACATCAATTGTCATAAAACAAGCGGATAAAGGCGGGGCTGTGGTTCTATGGCCTCGTCCAATGTATCTTGCTGAAGGTCAGCAACACGTCAACAACCGGGAGTGGTACAGACCTTCTAATGATGACCCTATCCATGCCATTCAGGACAAAATAGCTAAAATCACAAAAACAGGACTGAAGGAAGGCTATTTAGGGCCCAAAGAGTTTGAATTTCTGAACAAAAAAACATCGAGAACGCCACTCCTCTACTTCTTACCAAAGATTCACAAAAATGAAAAGGTGCCACCCGGGAGACCCATTGTCTCCGGATGCGACTCGGTGCTTGAACCGATATCAAAATATATTGATTTCTTTCTAAAACCATGCATAGCACAAGTGAAATCGCATCTTACAGACACTACACAGTTTATCACTCAAGTTGAGGGGCGTCCATTCAATGACCAAACAGAACTAATGGTGACATTAGATGTTGCCTCACTATACACCCAAATACCGCAGGATGAGGCACTTGAGGTCATCGAATTATATTTAGAACAACGAGACAGACCCCACCGGGTGCCAACGACATTCATTTTAGCATTGGCGGAAATCACTCTTCGGAGCAACTATTTTAAGTTTGAGAATGATTTTTTCATACAAATCAAAGGGACAGCCATGGGTTGTCCCTATGCGCTGGAGCTGGCAGTGCTTTATATGGCACAGTACGAGGAGAGATTTGTCTACAATGGCAATCCTTTCTCAGGTCACATCAATCAGTGGCTGAGATATATTGATGACGTCTGGCTCCTGTGGCAGGGGAGTCAGGCGGCACTTGATCAGTTTCACGTATGGCTAAACTCAAGGCACCCTGACATTTTATTCACGCTGAACTCCAGCCCCAAAGAAATGACTTTCCTTGACGTCACTGTAAGCACCAGCGAAGCAAAGTTGACAACCTCCTTACACAAGAAGGAAACTGATAGGAACACAATCCTTCATTACACTAGCTCGCATCCACAATGCTTAAAAGACAACTTACCTTATGGTCAACTATTAAGGATTAGACGCAATTGCACAAATTTGAGTGAGTTTGAGACACACGCAACAAGATTTTGCAGTGAAATGGTGGAGAGGGGGTATCCCAAGAAATTATTGAAACATTCCAGAAATAGGGCCAAATTCACCCCACGTGAAACATTACTCCAGAAAAAAGTGAAAAGAGACTTAGATCAATTGGTGTGTGTGACAACATTTGGCCAACACACAAACCAATTCAAAAATATCATCCGGAAGAATTGGCATCTTTTAGAAACACTTGAGTACCCTCTTCCCAAACCCATTTTTGCAATGCGCAAAAATCGAAGCATTGGGCAACAACTTGTTAAAGCAGACAGTTACATTCCACCACCGAAAAGTGACCTTATAGCTCAGTGGAATTTGAAACCTTTACGCGGGCACCACAAATGCGGCAACTGTGTGTCATGTTCCACAACACTGGAAGGCGATACGTTTATTCACAATGGCATTAAGTGGAAACATGATTCATTTACAAACTGTAAAACACGGAATATCGTCTATGCAGTGGTATGCCCATGCAACAGAATTTATATTGGCAAAACAAATCAGCCCATCAATGCGCGAATAACCCAACACCGTTCGCGCATAAAGAAAAAAGTTTTGACCGCACCGATGGTGGAACATTTTTCCATCAACAGTCATACTGAAAATGATTTTAAGTGGACAACATTGGCTTGGATTGATCCTAAACGTCATTCCGATGTTGAGTCCATGTTATTACGCAAGGAGGCTTATCTCATACTCAAATTCGACAGTGTCAATAAGGGCCTGAACAGTCTCAGCGAAATTAATAGGGCATAAATCTGACGCATTGTAGTGTAAACATCAAGTCCCAGAATGCATCAGAATTAACCGTGGCCCTGATTGGCCAAGAACGAATCACATGTCACATTAATGAGGGAACAGGCACCGCGGCGGAAACCCACTTTCTGTGCGTGCCGGTTAGCAGACAGACTGAGGAGCAGTGTTTAACGCTTGCTTTTAAGGTAAGATCAGGACCCAGTGTTATTGACACCCCTGTTATTGTAAAATTATGTGATCCGTCTAAGCGCTGCAAACTAAGAACTAGCGCACTGACATTTCACTTCCTCCTTGCCCCAGCAGTGAGAAAACGGTAAAACGATAAAACGAAGGACCAGCTATCCTCGGAGAAGAATTTTTCCGCTTTACCGAAGTAACTTAGAAGTAAGTCCCCACCCTGCGGCGCTCTGTTCTAAGTGCACGACACAATAAGCAGGGACCCACTAAAACCCGCTGTTAATCTCCTTTTCAACAGAAATACAACGAACCAATAACTTGATTGATTTTCTGACACCGGCACATCAGCCGATGGGTCAGCAACTTCGAAGGTAAATTTTTAATTTATACACTTCGGGGGTTGACGAATTAATCCGTTTTGGCACTGACCCAACCCCTAATCTGTTGCAGTGCAGACCATTTGGCATAGACGATCTCCCACAAAAATAGGAGCAACCTTTGGGCAATACTCGACCACTGGAAGGTACGTCGCATGTAGATATGCGCCTCTCAGTCACTTACACGAATGGCTTGAGGACCCTGTTGTAAATATTTGTTTTTTTACTTTCTCAAACAGTTTCCATGGACTAGAATTACACCGCCCTGATGAGATTCCTGTAAATTGTGTAACAGGACTCGAAACGCGTCGGCATCTTTGACATTTTTTCTGACACTTAGACTTATGTGCTTGATGCATAAATGGGCATTGTTTCCTGAATTATAATGTGTATATTGGTTCAGGATTAGGGAGTTGATTATGCAAAAATGATTTGAAAAGAAAAATTTCTTTCTTTATTTCTCTCCCCATGATTGTGATCCTTTTTCCATGTAATGCTTCATTTATAATACACTTGTCCATGTCACGATTATGTATTCACGGGTAAATATGTTTTTGGAAAAAGTTCATTATTGATTTTCTTTTTCACATTGTATATATGCACAAAACTGCTTTTTTTGTATATGGCCAGATATGAAGTTGATAGTAATCTGAGGCATCTTTGACATTTTTTCTGACACTTAGACTTATGTGCTTGATGCATAAATGGGCATTGTTTCCTGAATTATAATGTGTATATTGGTTCAGGATTAGGGAGTTGATTATGCAAAAATGATTTGAAAAGAAAAATTTCTTTCTTTATTTCTCTCCCCATGATTGTGATCCTTTTTCCATGTAATGCTTCATTTATAATACACTTGTCCATGTCACGATTATGTATTCACGGGTAAATATGTTTTTGGAAAAAGTTCATTATTGATTTTCTTTTTCACATTGTATATATGCACAAAACTGCTTTTTTTGTATATGGCCAGATATGAAGTTGATAGTAATCTGATGTCTGTTTTTATGGAATGAATATAACTTTTTGCAAACTGTGTCATAAATCAACGACATAAATCAATGTCAGGATAAACTAATAAAGTGTTGTTTATCCTCAACTAAAGAGTGTTTGATTAAAAAGGTGGAGGCATAGGCAAACATTTTTCTTATTACAATATTGTGGCCCTGCCTACCCTCCCTCCCATTGGGCCCAGCCACCCGTGTTTTTTCAGAAGTTCGGGCTTTAGGCGGGTTTTATATTGCAATGTTCAGAGCGCAAACAGACACTTGATACTGTTTGCATGCAGAGAGAGCTGGTGTAAGCTGATGTGATCTCTTCACTCTAGGATCCTGAGGTATGGGTCCGCCCTAATTCAACCCAAAGAGACCTTCTTAGCTATTAATATAATATGCGAGTTAGGGAGTGTGCGAAATAAGTGTTGTTAACTCTTATTCATTGACAGCATGTTAACATGCTGTCACCATTCGCTTTCTATGGACTAGTAACTATGCTGATAACTTTGCTTCTGATAATATGTTTCCTTGTATTATCTAAGATACTGCGCCTGAGAAGACGGCATTAGTAAATAAATATTTCAGATGTTCACGTGTTCTTCTTTACTCCACGTTCTGGTTTGAAATGATTGTATAACGAAAGAGTGCTCATGTGTTCCACGTAACCTGAGGTTTGTAAGTTCATGTTCTGGTTTGTCTAAACATTGGGAGTTGGTTATGACCAATGAGACACTGTAGCTAGCTCGGTAAGGGGTTTGTTGGGTACTAAGGTGAGTTTTGGGTCACCCTAATTCGCTGAGGTTCCAATCCTCTGTGCACAGTTCTGTGGGAGAACAGAAACCCTGCTACATGGCGCCTATACGTTGGTGGTCTTATATCATGACACTCGAGTAGTATATCATTCAAACCTTAACCCCTTCACTGTCGTTTCCGGAAAATGGTGGTGTCGGTGAAACCTACCTATTTTTTAAAATAGGTCTTTTCAAGCTTGAATCTATCTAAACGGTTTCTTTGAATTACTACCCAGTTGTGCTACAAAGTTTGTTTTATTTTTCAGTACTTCCGGTGGTATCATGGCTGTGGCTATTGCGCAGCATAGCCGCATTGCGGTGCGCAACCATCTACAGGCATTCCAAGTCCCGTTAAAAGGCTTGGCTGTGATTTTGGTGGTGTGTGCAGATCCGGCGTACCCATTCGAACTGTTTTACTCATGGGTAACGTTTCCGGCAGTGGACGCAAATTCTGGTGTGTTCCACACCTACACGCCTTCCCCTGTACCGGCTGATTATACACCGTACAGGGCACTGGAAATACCTATTGATCATTGGCAGCATCGCGTTTGGTTTGATGGCGCCCTCCCCCACTCTTTGTCCGCTGCGAGGTTAGGTCCTTTGTCCATTCCAGGCACGAATTGGCCTGCATTGGGTGGATTCACCCCGCACCCGAATCACGGCGCTTGTCCCCTTGCGGATATTCGCAGACTACACGTTGTCTCGATTGCCGTGATTCGTGCATTAGTGCAATACATTGGTCGTCATCTCCCGGGAGGTCCCCCGTGGGGTCCGGCCGTTCAAACGGAACATGGCGGCTTGAGACTCAATCCAGTTATGGTCAATTCGGTTTTTGGTAAGCGCCCCGATGATAAAGATGAATTCCCTTTCTGGCTTGCCGAGAAATTTGACCAGCTGGAGGCTGTGTTTCCGAATTCTACTCCTGCTGATAAACATAGAATGTTGATGATAACTTTACCTAAGGATTTAACTCCTGAGCTTATTGACTGTGAAAGCTGGGGAAAAACTTTTGTGGCCGTTTATACGAGGTGTTTCGGCACCCCGTCTATGTCCGTACTGCCTACGATCGTTAAGCGTGTTCAGGATGATCACGGACCGGAAGCAGCGGTTGAATTGGGTATGCACCTGTGTGGTTCTTTTGAGATAGTAAGCGATCTCATACTCTCCAATATTAAAGGAGATGCCGTGAACTTTCAGGTGTCGAATGCTTTGGCTGCTCTGCCCGATGCCGATAAACCCAGACAGTTAGCGAAGATAGTTGTGGCTGCTTATAAAACGATTGGCCGCACTAGTAGGGGTCTGAAATATTTTTCAGTCAAAGAGAAAAAACAACCACAAGGGCAGTCTGCTGCGGCGGATGTCCAACCCAAGTCCAAAAAACAAAATTGGCCTCAAAATAAGAAACAGGGGAAGCAACAACAGCAGACTCAGGATTCTTATCCTGCGCAGCAAGTTCCTGCGCCGACTGAAAAAGTTTATGACTTGCGCGATCGCACGATGATTAAATCACCTGATCGATTTCAGGTTTCTGATCAACGCTCTCCTCGTTCCTTTCAGGACTCATCGGCCCCGAAGACCGGTGGAGGAGGAGGCGGTAGGGGACGTGGTGGCCAACAGGGACGTGGCCAGCCCCGCCAGACAGACGGCGCAGTGAAGCAGGAGGATTCTACGCCAAAGAGACCGCCATTTGCGAAAAAGAAAGTTGCAGCCTTAACAGCGCATCGATATGCCACAGATAGTGAGAACGCAGCTTCGGAATCTGACGTGGGCTCTGACCTTGCTGGACAGCGCGGCGGAGATTACCATTGTGAGAGAGGCGCTGCATCCACTACTGAGGGTGACAGCGACTGATGTGTACGTTGTAATTGAAACAGCGGATACGAGACTTGCTCCCACTGAAAGACTTTATGAAATTGTCCTGTTGATTGAAGGTGACATACAGCGTACCGTCAAAGGGGTATTTTGGGAAAATCTTTCTTCTACGTATGATATTTTGCTTGCGGAGGCTGACTGGCCCCCACCTTTTGTGCTCGCGGCGCCGCGAGGGGAGGAGGTAATCCTCCCCAGTTTCGCGAACACTGTCTCAAAAGAGCATGCACAGCATTTTGCAGAAGAGTGGGCTCGGGCTCTCGCCCCGGCTCTGTACCGTAACCAATGTGGTTGGGATAAATTGTCCCCTTGCCACGAAATTCCTTTACGGTCTCAGCCGCAGCCTCAACCTCAATATCCCATTCGTCATGAAGCAAAGGCTTCCGTCGCGGTAATCCTTGAACAGTTGGAATATCAGGGAGTTATTGAAACGTGTGTGTCACCGATGAATAATCCTCTTTTTACTGTGACCAAGCCTGACGGATCATATCGTTTGGTATTGGATTACCGGCATTTAAACTCGCATTGCCGTAACTGTGCAGTACAGAATACTCACGGCTCTGCCCTAGTGGATAGTCTGGTGAGTAAGCGTTTTAAAACAACGCTTGACATTTCCAACGGTTTCTATGCCCATAGATTGGATAGCTTCAGCTCCCAATGGACCAGTTTTACGTGCGCTGGGGTCCAAAAACAATTCCGGCGTCTCCCTATGGGCTATAAGAATAGTCCTGGTATTTTTACCGCACGCATAGTCTCTCTTTTGGAGAGGATCGACCCAGATGCTTGCTCGTATGTGGATGACATCTATCTCACAGACGACGAAATTTGGATGCATCTGTGTCGGGTAAATTCGATTATTTGTAACTTTGCAGACATGGGTTACAAATTTAACTTTGCAAAATCGCACATTGCTGAGTACACAGTGTTGTTCCTGGGCTATGAGCTCAACAATGAAGGTAGAGGTTTAGCTCCTCACTTCTTGGAGAAATGCGCTCAGTTGCGCGCTCCTACAACTCTGAAAAAATTACAGTCTTTACTGGGTTTTTTAAATTTCGGAAGGACATACATTCCGCAATATGCCCAGCGTATCAAGCCCTTGTATGCTTTGATACAACCAACTTTTTCAAAATCATGCTGGCTGCCAGAGCATTCAGCCATCTTGCAGTCTTTGCAGGCTGATCTGCTCGCTTCAAAATTCTTACTGACTCGTGATAACCACACCAACCTGGTGATAAGAATTGTTCCTGGGACAGTGGGTTTCACGTACCTCACTTTTAACCACTTGGCTGCTAAGGGTGTTCATGGACCTCCATTGACTTTCCATTGAAATCAATGGAAACTCCATGACGAGTTACCCTTGTCATTAGCACTGAAGGGGTTAATGAAGGAGACACAGTACCTATTGCTTACAAGTCACACTTGTACACTTGGGCTGAAATGCGGTTTCCCACTGTGGAAAAGGTTTTAACAGCTGTGCAGATGGCGATTCTTAAGGAACGAGCTCTGTCACAGGGGAAACGCATGTTGGTTGTAACACCCTGTCCTCATTTGGAGGCGGTCACGAAAGCCAGTGTACCAAATTCAAAAGCTTTGCACCCTCGGTGGATTCAATGGGCTGCGTCCTTGATGTCCACGGATGTCACGTTTATTTTTGACGCCTCATTACGGTCGCAAGAGTACTTGCAATATGAGTTCGTTCATCCTGCTCCTCTGGCTATGCGACCTTTGGAGGACTTCCATTGCATCATTTACACTGATGGTTCGGCGCAGGTTACGCATGGCTCTAAACATGCCCACGTTTCCGCTTGCGCCATTGTGGTCGGTGCTATGTTGAACGATGAGTTCATTTCCAGGGAAGTACACACGTTGCCACTGGCAGATTGCACCGCACAATTGGCAGAGCTTCGTGCTCTCTTACTAGCGTTGGAGTACGCTGATCCTAGTGTTACTACTCTTATTGTAAGTGATTCTTTCTACTGTGTCCAGTCTTACAATGAAAACTTGTTCTTTTGGATTCAAAATGATTTTCGTGATTCCAAGGGTAGCACAATAAAACACAAGATGATCTGGGTTCGAGTGGCAGAACTTAAGGCTAAGTTGCCGCTCGTTTATGTGATTCATACTCTCGGCCACCAGCGTGTTGGAGTCCACGCTGTCGGTAACTCACTTGCAGATGAAGCAGCGAAATCAGCAGTGTCTACATACTTAGTTGCAGCAGTTACTCGGTCCAAAACTAAGATTGATAGTGACATCTTGGCGGCTGTTGCTGCCACTGAGAAGGGAGGTAAACATCCTACGGGGTTCCCTTCGAAGTACACATACCACTTAAGTCCCGAAAAGGTTCCTTTTGTGAAAATTCCTGATGTTGGAGAACGTTTGATTCCCAACTCGGATCGCAGGGCTGACTTGATTACAGCGGCACATGAAGGTATGGCGTCTGCGCATGCGGGCGTCTCGGCCACTGTAACTCAATTACAACAACGCTTCTGGTGGCGGGGACTATACAAACAGACGCGTGATTATGTCCTTCTTCGTGACATTTGCCAGCAGATTAAACCTTCAACTGCCACGCGTCTGCCACAGACACAGTTGTACATTTCTAATAAACCACTAGGTTGTGTTTATTTAGATCACTGCGGTCCTTTTTCATCTGATACTGCGTATAAGTACATCTTAGTAGCAGTTGATTCATGCACACGCTTTGTGTGGGTATGGCCCCATCGCAGCGCTGATTCACGGACTGTCATTAGAGATTTGCGTATCTTTGTAGGAATTTTTGCCTGTGGTACCTTCCATTCGGATCAGGGTCCAGCTTTCACCTCTAAGGCGTATAAGGATGCCTTGACTTCGTTGGGGGTCCAAGTCAAGTTTTCGTCTCCCTACAGACCTGAGGGTAATAGTGTAGTGGAACGAATGAACCGTGATTTAAAGCAATCTTTGACAGCTCGAGTTATAGGCACTGGCAGAAACTGGCTGACCCACCTCAATGGCGTGCAGCGTGCGCTTAATAATCTCCCTAGAAGGTCTCTGGGTGGGCGGACCCCATACGAAATGCTCTTTGGCATCAAGATGTACGTCCCTGACCTTGACGGTCTAGACTGTGTGGTTCGCGCCACTTCCTTTGACGCAGATGAACATTGCAATGTTTTACAGAATGTACAAAAGACCAGAGACAGTCTTGCGAAGGAACATTTGCCCTCCACGTCGGATGTTGCGTTGCAGATCCCGGTAGTCGGCTGGCTACCCCAAGTTGGAGAACTGGTTCGAGAGAAGATCGATAACAAGAAAGAATTTGGTCCTTCCTATCGAGCTCCGGTTCCAGTCCTTGGAGTGAAGGGCACAAGAACAGTCATTTTACCACCACTTCCTGGTCGTAAGGAGAACAGGTTTATTTCAATTGACAATGTCAAGATACACAGAGTGGCCGATTCTTCTTAGCATGACACCGGCTGTTTCCTGTCCTTCCATTGTGAGAAATTCAGTTATGCCCACTGCTTCTAATCATGAAACTGAAGTGGCCATCGAATTACCTGCAATTTCCAGTCCTTTATTAAGTACTTTGCCCGGTACAAACCATGATGAAATAGAATATACTTACCCCACTGATTTGTCCATGCCTGACCTGCAAGCACGTTTGGCCACAGAATCCAGATTTTCATTTGACTCTGTTTCCAATGCCTCGAAGAAACCTTCACGTTTTGCAGTTTATGCTAGCTTATTTAAAAAACATTTTTTAATTCCCCCTTGGACATATATTTGGCTGGTGCTTTTTTCGATTTATCTTTTTATGTCAATTGGTTTTATATTTTATTTTTTCCGATTGGTAAATGGACACTATGTCGAGGAAAGAACATGCATTCGCCATCTCAATGGAACTTTGGCCCCCCTTTCCTCATCGCATTCTGCACATAGACTGAGAAGAGACTTGACATTTGTTAACATCACTGCTTGGCCTGTCCTTGATGGGATAGTGTGGGATGCTGTTCGATTTCAAATTCATGGTCCAACGGAGGTTGTTAATGTTCCTAATGTGCTTAGAGTTAATATGGGGGATGTGGTGAAACAAAACATACGTTCTGATGATTGGGATGTTCAGGCCGTATAGTCTTTGTTTTCCGATTTGAAATACTATGCTGCCTTTGATGCTGAAGATTTATACTTAGAATCTGCTAATTATGGTGATTTGTTTTGCTTTCAACATTTTGGCAATCACTTCTTACATAAAACAACATCCAGAAGGAATACTGTGAATTATACACAATGGGAGCATTGCCCAGCTCCTAGGCAAGGCAGTTCAAGTACTTTTTTGAAAAAGTATACTTATTTTACTGACTTCAATCAGTCTAATCCCGAGTCCTTTTATTTCAAAATGACACAGAAGCCTATGTCCAAGGTTAGACTTACCGATACCAAATTATTGTACTCGAAGTCCTTTCTTGAGCAGCTTGCAGTTGGCGGCTATGAATCATGGAAGGAAACTATTGACCTAAAATCAGTTTGGGGTTCTAAAGCCTGGCAGGTACAAGGCCCTGAGGCTTTGCACCGTGCATGTCTCATCCCGAATCAAATGTTGTTTTTGAATTCTACTGTTTCTCAGACAACGTGCTTTGGATTGGCTACTTCTAAAAAACTAAATTTTCCTACTATCCCAGAATTAGAAGAATATTCTGGTTGGAGTAATTATACTCAGTTTTCGATTAGGGTCTTACAGGCCCTGTTGCTGAATTCATCCTTTAACATATCCAGTGTGGACCCTAAAGGTTGGCTGGTGTGGCACAGAAGTGCTGATTCATGCCAGCGCCGTTTTCTGGGTTTGTCTGATGGCTTCACACAGGTCAGACCTGATCCACATTTTGAAACTGAACATTCTGTCACTACCTACTCAGTGGGCAAATTATGTCAAAATTGGCTGAAACATTCTAAATTGGCTGCCGTTAAATTACATCTTGCAAAACTAAATGATGATGTAGATTTAAATGATTTCATAAAAGGCCCGGCTAGTGGTAGATCAAAAAGATGGATATATGCTGTTTACAATGAAATCTGGAAGACATCACAGATTGAAGCAGCGACACAACTTAGAGCTATAGATCAAGCAAATCTAGAGAAAGTGCTTGCAGTAGTAGACAATAGTATTAACATGCTTTCTTCCCGCATTTACACTTTAGATAATATTGTGTCTTCTGTAGTGGATATTGTGCATGATGAAGTATCTGTATTGTACCATGGTCAGAATCAATTACGTTCTATCATGCAATTTGCATGGACCCTTCAAACGCTTAAATCTGGCAAAGTGCCATGGAGCTACATGAATGTTTCTTCTCTCTTTGCCCCCTTTAATTTAACTGACAAACAACGCTTGCTTTCTATGCGAGATGCTTCTTTTTCTATGTTACATATTGAGAAATTGGAGTCCTTGCCTTTTTCTGTGGCAGAGGCCTCCGCTGCAACGTGGCTTATCCACGGTCTGATAACATTACCTTTTGCTTTGTATAAATTTACAAACTGTATGAAATATGTTGCCATAGGTCGCTATGAGCCTTTAGGTAGTGCATTTCTCCATGAAGTATGGTCCCTTCCTTTCACTTATAGATGTTTGAAAGACAGCCAGGAGGTTTATCTGAATGGGGAGGAATGTACAGAAACTCCAGATCATTCCTTAATGTGTAGGCACATACAATTACACGGTTCTTGCAACCAGGACCGACCAAACTTGGCCTGTGTTTTAAAAGGGACTCCTGTGCCTGCAATCACCCAGACTTTTACCTTATTGGGAAACGGAAGTTATTTACTTTTGAATAACGAAGATTGTTGCGGGTTAATTAAAGGTGTAGCTTATGTGGTAACCGTAACTGAACGTGTCGTTTGCTGCAGAAATGTCCTTTACCCACCCACACATGAAAATAGGGAGGTTTCCATTTGGCCACGCATCCCAACCTTGAAAGCACAGTTCAACGGCATGAGCAGACTAAGGGCTCTATTGTCCCAGAAAGAAGTGGCCTTGAGTTAGGCTCGGGAAACTTTCGTGCTTCACATAGCTAACACCCGGACTGAAGTTCAGGCCCTTTTAAATACAGATTTACCGTTGCATTTTAGCGAAATGATACATTCTATCTTTAACGCGTCCTCCACAACTGGGCTGGCGCATTTTTTTAAAACAGTTAGCAGCGGCCTTGTAACTTCATTTGCAAAAATATTTGGAGTGATCCCTGGTTTCTTCCATTCCATCTTTTCGAGTCTGTTTGGTGGATTCCCGGTTTTACTGGCACTGGCGGCAGGCGTCCTAATTGTACTTTGCTTCCTTAAATATGGATGCCCCACATGTGGAAGGAGCCGCCCAGCCCCTGCTGGCGCTGTTTCGCAACCGGATGCTTGAATATTTTGGCGCGCTGCCGCTTGCGATTTTGAGCACGGCATATGGATTATCGTTTCGATTTTCCTACTTCACCTGTGTCCAGCCTGTGTTTCACTGCCTGAGCTGTGATTTTGATTGGGCCATTGATTTGTGTCTCTGCGGACCGGTTTCTCCTGACGTCGATTTTAATTAGCTAATGAGTCCTATCACTACTCACGAGTTGGTTTGTTCTGGCGAAAGGATTATGGCCTTAGCAGCGATGCATGGACTAATGGGTCCCTGGAACGTAGTCGCAGCAGCGCAGGATTTCTTGGAACTGAGCTTTCTTGAGAACCCACCGAGTTGTCCTCTGATTGTAATAGAGGCTCCGGTACTGGAGGAGCACGTATGTTCTTTTCCACTTTTGAATTGGATGGCTGAACTGTTTTCGGATGAGGACGGTGATTTCATGCTAGAGGCTGTTGCTGCATATTTTGCTTATACGGTCTTGTCCTAAAAACTTTTCCATGTTTCAAATCTGGCCGTTTGACTTTCAGCTGACAATTTTTTTTTTTGCGATTTTTAGTACACGTTATTAATTTCTCAGACCTATTGACTTGAGCAAAATGTAGATTTTTTTCAAATTTACAATATATTCATTGCTCGTAGTTCTTGATCTCTGCTCTCATGGGATGGCCCTTATGTTCTCTTATCTTGTCCGTACTCGGATCATGGGGGGGTGTCATATAGCTAGTGTTATTCTGAATACTGTGTTAAGTTAGCGTAGGCTCATGTAATGTTTAAACGCCATTTTTTCCTTTTGCTGCTTCTGCACACGATACATAATTGTTGATTTAACTTTCAACCTAGTAGTTTACTTGAGAATAATATGTTATTGCTTTCAAATCAGCGTTGCTTAACCGCATGCGTGCGGGCGGAATGCCGCCCGTACGCGGCGTTTTCCGAAAGCGCATTTTACGTGACGAGCTGGGCTCGTCATCAGCGTAGCAGGAGGCTACCTCATGACGAGCCCAGCTCGTCATCAGCGTGGAAGGGGTTAATAAATAATGTCTGTACAGTGAGTGCTGAAGCTGCAAGAATAACAAGACACAGATTGTTGTGAGAACTGATCTCCGCACCTACATAGACATAACATAAGTGCAGCTCCTGCCAAGTTCGGGCTTTAGGCGGGTTTTATATTGCAATGTTCAGAGCGCAAACAGACACTTGATACTGTTCGCATGCAGAGAGAGCTGGTGTATGCTGATGTGATCTCTTCAATCTAGGATCCTGAGGTATGGGCCCGCCCTAATTCAACCCAAAGAGACCTTCTTAGCTATTAATACATTATGCGAGTTAGGGAGTGTGCGAAATAAGTGTTGTTAACTCTTATTCATTGACAGCATGTTAACATGCTGTCACCATTCGCTTTCTATGGACTAGTAACTATGCTGATAACTTTGCTTCTGATAATATGTTTCTTTGTATTTTCTAAGATACTGCGCCTGAGAAGACGGCATTAGTAAATAAATATTTCAAATGTTCACGTGTTCTTCTTTACTCCACGTTCTGGTTTGAAATGATTGTATAACGAAAGAGTGCTCATGTGTTCCACGTAACCTGAGGTTTGTAAGTTCATGTTCTGGTTTGTCTAAATATTGGGAGTTGGTTATGACCAATGAGACACTGTAGCTAGCTCGGTAAGGGGTTTGTTGGGTACTAAGGTGAGTTTTGGGTCACCCTAATTCGCTGAGGTTCCATTCCTCTGTGTACAGTTCTGTGGGAGAACAGAAACCCTGCTACAATGGCCCCTCACAGTTCGTGTTAAAATTATGGCCAACGGCTTCTATCAAGAGACTTGCTCTCTTTATACATTGGCGGACCGGCTTGGTGCGAGGGGGCTATGCGGCAGTCACTGACTAATGTGACAGGCTTGTGACACATGGCCGGTCCTGTCCCAGTCTAGACAGCCACGGGATTGGTGGTCTCTTTCAGGCAGCACTTAGCTGCAGCCAGGCAGCCTCACCTCAAAATGCATGCTGTGGCGCAGCAGGCAAGGAGTGGTCAATTCAACTCCTGGAGGAGCACGGCTGCATCCAACTCTGAAGACAGCCGCACCCAGGAGGGAGAGGGTGCGCCTACACCAGCAGCAGGTAAGGGAACCCGTGCCCCCACCTTGACACTTAATCTTGCTCCACATGGGGCCAGTACTAGCTTCCCCGGTCGGTTTGGTCTTGAATTCTCACAGAGCAGGCCAGGAGCACAAGTACTCACACAATCAGCAGGTATGGGAGCCATAGGGATGAAAGGGTCTGCACTTAGCACCTAACTCCGCAAATGGCTTGATGCCCCACCGGCGCTTCACAGCAGATAAACGGCAGTGATCTGCAGCGCCACAGGAAGTAATGGACCCTATTTGAGACACCTGCCTGCAACTGGAATCTTTCCCCCACGCCCTCCAAAAACACCAGAGAAACCCATACACTCACCCCCCCCTCCACCCAGCAGCCCTGCTTCCATACTTCCCTTCCACAAAGGACTGCCCGGGTACACCCCTGCATACTAGGCTGCCGCAGGTGAGTGCGGCCTACACATAAACAAGCTGGAAGGTGAGCCCTAGGAAGCAGTCACCAGGATAGATGCCGCCTCCCTAGGGCCTCAGTCTGTTGGCGCCTCCCTAGCACCGACAACTTGATACCTGGTTATTGTAATCAGGGGCAGTGGTAATGATGCTGGTCCAACTTTCAGCATGGCCAGCAGCTTTGTCACTTACGAGCCTGTGGTTTTTAGCAGGTCTGTGACAGCTGTAGCCTGCTGGTGTGATCTGGTGCTGCGGGGTGGGGCAGATGGTGGCGGGCCAACCGGGGCTGACACCACTCAGCTGCACTCCTCAGTTATCATTTTTATTTGGATTGATTAAACAGTACTGTCTTTGAAATCAACAGCTTTCTGGCTGGCTGTAAAGGGTGCGCCTCACTGTCCTGAGCCTTGCCATTGCCTTGGCCTTTCTGGGGCGGTTTGCGAGTTCTAGGTTAGTGCCCTTCCATAACTGGGGACTTGTAGTAATTTTAAGATTTTCTTAGTTTCTCTTTCGTGAAATGGGTGTAATTTCTGATATTTATATGCTTCCATCATCTTTATTACTTGACTTTGCTTGCCAGAAAGTGTAACTCATAGTTGTTGAAATATCACGCATAATTACTCTGAAATTATATGAATGTCCCACATAGCAATCTAAAACCTTGCAAGCTATATTCCCTTCTCTGTCCTTCTCTCTCCCCATGTTTTAATTTACGTCATTCCATCTCTTTGAAAATAAAAATTCCATTCTTTCACTCCGACTTCGTGTATGTGTTTAATTTTCATTTATTTCACGTTTCCTTCTTTGTACTACTTGCGATTTGCCTAAATAATAACAAAATTCCATTCTTTTACTCCCAGTCCCTGCGTGCATTTATTAAATTTTCATTTATTTCACCTTTCCTTCTTTGTACTAGTTGGGATTTGCTTAAAAAATAAAAAAGAACATTCTTTCACTCAGACTCCGTGCGTGCATTTATTTCACGTTTCCTTCTTTGTACCAGTTGCGATTTGGTTGGAAAATAACCATTGCATTGTTTCACCCCGTCTCTGCATTTGTTTTTCATTTATTTAAGCTTTCATTCGTTGAACTACTTTGATTTGCTCCCTGTCTCTTGTGCAGCTGTGGCTCCATCCAGCATTAGAGAAACAAAACGTTAAGTACTGTATAGCGTGTGCTCGGTTCGGTGTCCCATAATATCTTGTATCCCTGCACTCAGTCCGTGCAGAGATCGACTGCTTCTGCCTGATGCTGCCCGGGCTGATTTCATTCTCCGAAGACGGCCGAAGTGGAGGGGATACACGATCCCAAGGGAATACCTTATATCACCGGCAGTGGCCTGTGTTGAACTGCCGCACTGCAGTGAAGCTACAGTCCACACAATGGGCCACGGTAGAGCCATTCTGATCTGGCCCACGAAACTGACATTTACTTCATCGGCGAACATCTTGTCGGACTACCCGAGGGAAGTAGGTGACACTGGTCCCTTTGGCGGCTAGTGTGCAACCTTCCACTCTGACTCCTGCAGAGTTGCATCGCTACAGTGTGCCAGATTCACTTGCTGTCTCACCAAGGTCAAACCAGGGTGACCGAGGATGAAGGAGAAGTCCAAGTCGTATGCTGGGTCCCTTCCCTTGTGGGCCTCACAATGGCCCATTTGTGAGAGTGGCAGTGCCCCCCTCACTCTGTGGGACTACTGGCTGGCATTCCCTGTCGATGTCTCTGTGGTGGTGAGTAGCACTGCGTCATATCAACTGGGAGGTGTTACTTTGGAACCTACCGAGACACCTGCGGTCTAGGCACCTGGGTGTTTTGGTGATCTTAGACAATCGCATGGACTGGCTACCTATACCACCAGACTGAGGGGATCCTCTTCAGTGGCATCCTCCTGGTGCTCTGGAGGACTCTATCAGGGTCCCCAGTGAGCTCGTTGACCAGCCCTACTGAGTGGCGGTGATCTGTGAGGCAAACACGTCTAGCGCAGATTGGGAACATCAGGCCTTACCATCCCTCATGGAGATCGGGTCAATACATGCCCATTGCTGAGGTGGAGCTCACGTCATGCTGATGTGGCTTGGATCTTGACAGGACATCCCTGACTGGCATGGGCTGCCTGGCTTATACATTGACATTGGAGACTTTTCCATTTCTGGACCGGTGGTGCCGGCTATCCCAGGCACCTTGACCTCTGATTGTTTTCCCCTCCTAGTGGCAATTACATCCCCTTCTCACCGACAAATATCATGAGGGGGAAACCCGAGGCATCTACATCCTCAACTGCGTATGCCATGGAACCACCCTGACTAATTTACAGCACCTCAGCAACACACTCTCTGCACAGTCTCTCCAATTCGAGAAAATCTTTCATGCTATTCTGGACACAAAAAATTTGCTGGAGGCGAAAATAGATGCTGCTTCTGATGGGACCCTCCTTTGAGCAGACCATAGAAACTAGTAGATCGTATGAACGATGCAGAATTGAACTTGACGTTCCTGCATCCCACAGTTCGGGACCAGCAGCATCAGATATGTGGCCTGAAAGATGAGGTGGCCCTTTTGTATTGCAGAGCTGAAGATGGCAAGGCGCAACAATATCTGTTTTTTGGGGTTCCTGGAGTGTGCAGAGGAGCACAGTGCTGAACTCTTCCTTGACACATGGCTGATGGCAACTGCCCTCGCAAATAAAGTCCGGAAATAGTTCTCCATGGAGCAGGAACATCAAATCCTGGTTCAACCAACCAAGTTTTGAACACCTCCCTGGCCACTCGTTGCCTTATTCCGTATTTATATGGACTGTGACCTGCTTCTCCAATGCTTTTGGACAAAAGGCCTCTGGAGATATGAAAACGCTGTGATAACTGCCTCTCCCGACTTCACGGCCAAAATGCAACAATTGTGAGGTTCCGACGCGAAGGTCAAGCAATGCCTTCGGGAGCTTCACCTCGAGTAGGCTCTACTTTCCCCCAAAAAGCTCCAGGTGATTGAGGGGGAGACATCCCACATCTTTGCATCCCCAGAGGATGTGTGGATGTGGCTCCATGCGAAAGGCCTGATACCCACCAAGATTACCCCCAGTGGGAGGAGGCCTGGGTGATCCCACACCCTAAACGCAGGAGATACAAAGTTACCTAGACACACCCTACCCATACCCAGGTGGCCGAGGAGCAAGCCTGGACAGTGGAGGCAGTTTCATAGTACAGTATAGCCTCTTTTTGACACCTATGTTCTGAACAGGCATCGGAAACTGGCTCGGACATGCCTGAGTCGGTGACCCTGACAATCAGAACCAACCATGGGCAGAATCTCACACCACGTGCAGCAGATGACCTGGGGTAACTATGCTACAGCCCTGCGCACTTACCCAGGTTGTCTCTGTTGGACACCGGCTCAACATGTGCTTTGGCGGCAGCTTGTTGGTCAATGTGCTCCACTTGACGGGCCCAATCCTCAATGTCTGTGGAAGAACACTTGTCCTATGGCCCACATGTATACCTGTGAGGACTAGTTTGACCTGTTCTTTTGCTTACATGAGTTTGTTTTACTAATTGGGGAGTTTTGGACAGAGGTGCAAAAGCCTTCTGACCTGGTTGGGAAAGGGCCATTTCAAGACTTTGTTAGTTGTACTGTTGTTTTAGCTTACATGGAGTCAACTCTACAGACCGTGGTGCGCCACTACACTACAGTGCAACACAGCAGGCAACAGAGGATAGGTTTTCTCGGTGATTCTGTAGACCGTCCTAATAATATGCAGCACACAACCCTAACACTTGGCGTGAACTATCACTACACAACATGACTTACCCTTACCTGACCACACCAGACAATACAACATTTTAACATGGAATGCACATGACTTAGCCTCCCCCAGTAAGCAATACCATATCCAAGCCTACCTTAAGCAACATCAAACCCATTTTGCACTGCTACAATAAACACACCGTACGCATACTGAGCTGCAGAAGCTTTGTGCGAGATGGACGGGGAAAGTATATGGCACATCAGCATAAGCCTGTGGTGTGCTCATCTGGGTTGCCCTAGGAGTTCCATATGTGGTGGATCATTATAGGGTGGACGAGCGGGCGCTTTATTATCACAGAGGGTTACCTTGATGGATCTCCACTCACATTGGTAGTGGTGTACGCCCCTAATGTTAACTAATCTGCTTTTTTGGACCCATTTACTCCTGCACTCTTCTGAGATCTTCACTCCCCGACTATATGTGGAAGGACTTTGACTGCATGCCAGATATTATCAATAATCGCTCAACTCCACCGGTCCGCAATGACACATGTTTCCTTACAACTTAACATTTTTGCAATTGGATCACGCAACATCATCTGCATGACATTTGGAGATGCAGACAACCATTAGGCATCTGAATTCTCTGTTCTATTCCCCAGTTCACAACGTCCATACACACCTTGATTTCTTGTTGGGCACTGCACATTTGGGAACATTGGTGCTGCAGTCGGAATACCTGGTGCGCACCCTCCCGGACTACTGTCCACGGCTGGTGGCTATACAGTGATTGAGGCCGCGTCCCAGGATAACTACCTGGTTGCTACAAACCGAGACCTTGTCAGACCCCCTGTTCTGAGATGAGTTGATGTCGTGCATTGCCCAATACTTCAAGCTGAACGAGGAGTTCACTTATTCCTGGGCTCTAGAATGGTACGCAAATAAAGTTGGAAGGCCGGCCACTGTTGTTATATGGTGGTTAGGATGTTTCCCAGTCGTGTATGCTGTGCCTGGCCATTGACATAATTTGACTCTGACATTGCTGGAATCCCTTTTTCACCTGCTCTGGGTCCCCGCCGCATGCCTCCTGCCTCCCGCTGCTACACTTGATATACAGCTACTAGTGGCCGCCGAGTGGAGGGGGGGCCTCTGCAGCGTGGGGACTTCATCTCCCATCAGCCTTTGCGGCCAGAGCCGCACCTGGGGAGCATCGCGCCAAGCGGCGCATAAATTAGCGCACTACTTCCCGCGTAGCGGGACCGCGCGCGGGACTAGCCGGGCGAAGCCCGGGCCAAGGGCGGGCCCGTTTAAGCCCGTTAAAGACCAGGTAAGACTGGACTGGGCCACCCCCCTAATACACATGCTTATATTTATTGACGCAGCCCGTTTTGTTATTCTGTACCCCAGTGTTAACAATTGCTATTTTCAATACTGTTTCCTTGAAGTTACAGTGAATACAAGTGTAGTTCGTATTAAAGGGCCACTGCACTTCCCGAATAATGTCACCTAGAGGCACCAGGAGCAAAACTGCATCAAACCGGGCACAGGTTACTGGCCCGATTGACCAGTTTATATCTAGGGCAAACGAAGCTATTGACCAAGGTATTCTGCTTCTGGACCGACGTGTATCACAAGATTTGGCCCATGCTAAACGGTCCTCTCTAGGCCTCCTGGCCCTAGCACAAACTCCTATTCATCAACAGGAAAGGGCCCCTGCAATAGAAACACGCGCAGAAATCCACGGCTTGCCAAATATGGTTAATTTGTTGGCATCTCCATCATTGCTGGACTTACAGATAAGTCAAACTCTTGATGGAACGCCTGCCATTTTCGCAAGCCCGACCCAGGGGGACCCTGTACAGGCTATTCTTAGGGGGATAAGAGAAGGTGCTATTTCCAAACGGGCTAATCCAAAGAAAAGAAAACATAACAAAGCACCTAAATCATAATCACTGCCCAATACCCAGGGGATGGGAAGTTCCATACTAAAGTCAATTGGACACAATGCACAGTCGAATGTTCAGATGTCTGAAAATAATATCACTAATAGTTCCTCAAGCATTGAGGATCCTGAGGAAATTGTTATTATCACAGATGCTGAAATCAGGGGCGATTGTAGTAAACAATTACTGGCTAGGATTGAAGAATTTATTACGATCCAATTGCAGCCAATCCAAATGAGCCTTGCTATTATTGAGAAACAACTAGCTACTGTGACTTCAACCCTGAAAATTTTAAATAGCTCAAAGGGTCAAGGGACTGCTACTGTAGGGGGCATAAAAAACAAGCCTGTCAATACTATGAATGGGTAGAGTATTAAAAATACATCGGCCGGATTGACAGATCCTAAATCAAAGCCCTCCGAAGCTGCTACCAACAAGGTCCCTGTCCCGCAAAAAACACCAAGCACCACAAATATTCCCACTAAAGTTGTTCCTAAACCTGTGGTAATAAATAATCAACCCGCAAGTTCCCTCCACATAGGAGAACGGGCCAAGGGTGGTGGAAGCAAGTCCGTAATTCCGCCAATAAACCTCCCCCCTGAAGCAAGCCCTTTTGTGGTCATTATGACGGGGGTTCCTGAATTGAGTCAAAATACTGAGGAGCCTACCTGGTCTTTAAACAATAAAGTTCAGCATTGGCTGAACATTAACAGACCATTGCCACAAAATTGTGCTAGCGGGATTAATATGGTGCGCAGGGTACCCTGGATTGGACCCAAATATAAAAAAATTAAAGGTGATTGTATTATAGTTAACTTCGAGGATCCCCGTACAGTAGATCATATCTGCTCATGGGGCTCCTTGGCCAAGGAGGATGGAATATGTACCAAACATTTATCATTCTTCTACCCTCCAGCAGCCCGTTTCATTGAAGGCCCAGATTGGTCCTGGAATCAAGCGGGCAGCTGGGATAGGAGCTGGAACCAAGTAGGCAATAGGCAGGGGAGAAGAGATTGGACGGACTTCATGGGTAACAATAGGAGAGATACAGTACCCGGGGAAAGATGGGGGGGAATTCCAACCTATAATAGATACAACTGCTTAGAAATGGTCGATTGACCACTATCATGTAGAGAGTACACCAGTGTAGACCTATTAAAAGTAGATGTTAATTCTGTTCACTCAGATTTTAGACCCACTAATGACCGACCCTCTGGAACCATGATTAGACTAATTACAACTCCAACTTCATGCAATAATTTGTCTATTACCAAAACCAAAATTAGTCAATGTCCGCTAGTAATTAAGGCGGATGGCCTAACCACCGCCGAGGAAGAAATTGAAGAAACTAAATTTATCCAAACATCTGAGCTTTTAAATGACATTGAGGTGTCTAGGGGGTCCAATAGAATGTTGACCAGAAGGAACCCACGAATGGGGAAAAACGGCCCATCTACAAAAAGACATAGCCTGTCTCTACTTTCCTGGAACATTGCGGGTCTCTCAAAAAAATCTAAGGACCCGACTTTTATAAGCTTTGTGGCCCAGTTTGATGTGATCTGTCTGCAGGAAACTTGGGATGAGGGTATGACTCACCTGGAGGGATTTAGTACACATGCCGTTCCGGCGTGTAAATCGGGCAGAGGAAGATGCTCTGGTGGCTTATCCACTCACTTCTCTAATTTGGCTAATCTAACAGTTATTAACCTGGACACTATAAATTGCCCCCATAAATATAGGCAATTCTTTCAAACCTTTTACATTAAGGGGGCTGGATCACAGAGCTTGCTCCTTATAAATTTATATAACAACATCCCAAGGGAAGAACAAAAAATGGTCTTTGAAGAACTAAATGGAGTTGTTAGTGGGAAGCTGGAAGTAGAGCAATCGGACACATGTTGCATTATAACAGGCGACTTTAATTGTCATTTGTGTGCCCAAAATGGGACTAAGTCATGTGGTATAGTTGACTTAAGGGGAGATCCAAGCACGCATTTTGAACATTCCACCCTTGGACAATTACTAAATAGTATGATGCACGACCTGAATCTCGGTTTTGCAAATGAGTTAAATGATCTTCAGGTAAGCTTTGAACCCACTTTTACTGGCCGGGGCTTAGCTTCCACCATCGACTTTATGATGGTTTCTACTAACTACCATCACAGCATATGGTCTTTCAATACTGAAAAAATCGCACTTAGTGATCACTACCCGATCAGTGCTATTTTTGATATGGGTCCCAGAGACAGCCAAGCTACGGACCTGGCAGAGGCTCTTTACTGTCACGGGGTCTCGTTGGCTAGGTCTAATGGCTATGCAATTAAATGGTGCAAAGTCAATCCTGAGAAATGTATTCATGATTTAGTGTCTGATGACCCCAACTCCTTTATGATATGCCTTGACGATAATTCTAATCCTCCAATGGTTGTAACAGGCTTTGGGGAAATTACAGCTAAAATAAGTAGTAATCTAGTTAGAAAGAGGAAGAAATGTGACAGGGATAGAACAGTGGGCTGGTTCAATTCTGGTTGCACCAAAGCCCACCAATATCTAAAGGAAGTTCTAAAGAGGGTTCCAAGAGATAAAATTGAGACCAGGGGGGCAAGAGCAGCCTATAAACTCGCGTTACACAAACGGAAACTGGAACTTAAGGAAGCGGCCTGGGAAGCCTTGCGCAGGGCTAGTTAACTAAGAGATAGCACTATGTTCTGGAGAGAGATTAACGCCCCTTTTTTTAATGACAGACAAACAGATTCGATTGAGATCGCTATTGAAGAATCTGTCTGGGTCAATTACTTCACAGATTTGTTTAAGAAAGATGACCTGGGCAGTTTAGAAAATGTATTTGTAGCGGACTCATCCCATCAGGACTCTTCATCAGTAGGTTCTTCCATAAATGCCTTCCCATTACAGTTAGTTTTCACATTAACAGAGGTTGAGATGGCACTACAGGAAAGTTCCAAATCTAAAGCCCCAGGCCCAGATGGGGATCCTGTGGACATCTATAAAGATAATGTGGACCTCTGGGCACCACTACTGACTAATGTTCTTAATAGTTATAACTCCATTGGTTTTCCAACAACATGGCAGGAGGCAGTTGTGGTGCCCATTTTCAAAAAGGGAAATCGTCAGGACCCCAAATGTTACAGGCCGATTTCCCTGCTTGATTCATTAATGAAAGTAGCTGGCCGAATTATCCTGAATAGGCTGCAATCTTGGGCTAAGGATGCGGGCAACCTTTCCAGATTCCGATATGGATTCAGAGAAGGGATGGGGACCATTGAGCAAGGTCTCAATCTGTCATTAATTATAGGTAAATATAGGGCAGCTAAGAAAGGTGATCTCTTCATGACATTTGTAGACCTGAGCTCAGCTTTCGATTGCCTCAGTCACAATGTCTTGTGGAAAACCCTGACTGAATTAGGGATTGATAATTCCATTCTTGACTTTTTAAAAGAGCTTTACAGGGGGGTAAGTGCAAGGGTCCGATATGGGAGAAATGGGGAATGCACGTCAAAATTCCCCATTAAACAAGCATTTGCAATGCAATAGGTCTCGCATTATTTAAGTTTGAGCTATTAGCATTGTAAATGGCAATTGTTTTTTGCTTTGTGCTATAGTTTTTTTTTTTACATAAAAAGCTACATATAAAATATGTTTTATTAAAGTTATTTATGCAGTATCTAAATTTTGTTTGCATAAAAGAGTATCTGTCTGTCTTTGCTTTATTTTTTTTATATCTGTACATGTCTGAATTAGCTCATATGTGCGTGAGTGCTTGTGCGGTCATATATGTAACAGTAATGAATGTAACTGCATGAACGTGTGGGTTTGTGCTTGTGTGTGTGCGCGTATTGGGGTAACTGTGCATGGTGTGGATTGCATGTTAGCATGTAACCAACTGATTTTGGCCTCAGAAGTTCACATGCCCACAATTACAGATTTCACTCACTGGATCAGGCTGAAATCCTGAGCCAACTGAAACGCCCACCAGTAAGCTGTAACACAAAGACAAAAGACCCACGGGCATTTGAAGTTCCACATGTTTTCAGGAGTCAGCAGCCAATTTAAAACACATTTATGCAAATATGCAAAGAAAACTTCCAATCCTGCATCTGAACTTCAGTAGCACGAACAGGAAGGAGAAGCCAGACAGGACCTGCAGTGTTTAAGAAAGAAAAGTCTGAAAGTAACGGGGGGAGTGGGTGGGGTGCAAATTAATGCTGAAATAAACAATAGAGGAAAATCAGGAAATGTACTTGCTGCTCCAGAATTGAATGCAGTCATCTGTAAATGAAAAGCAATATTAAACACTATTGCATACTGGATCATCGGCAATGCATTGTGATTGGCTAGAATGTCAATTTATACGTATCTGAGGCTTTCGACACACAACAAATCAAGTGTAACACCTGCCTCGATTTTGAGGAAAGTTACTGTGTATGAAAAACTGACACTTGCAAAAAAGCTAATCCTGAAATGATACCACTGACTGACTGCACTGGACTCTACGAAAGAACTGACAGTGGTAACATAACGTTTTATAAAACTTAAGAATTCATACATATTTGTGTGCATTCATCAGAAGTTATTTCATATAGGTCCCGACTGCCACAGCTTGTGCGCAGTAAAAATTCAACAGTCTAGAAAACAAAACCCATAAAAGGTAAAACTGCATTATATTGTATTTGTTTTTTGTAAAGGTGTATATAATATATATATATATATCTTTTTTTTTTAAAGAGCCTTGTATGCTATAATGTATATGGGACAAACCATGTTGGGTTTTTATCAGGTGGAAGGGTTTATTTTCCATGGGGCAGGGATGGCAAGCACTTTGGTCGAGTACATTAGATCCTGTATACCTGACCCTTATGATCCAGGCTAGACTATAAATCAGTACACTCACCATCTCTAGAGGCAATAACAATGTTGTGTGTAGACTGCAACTTAACGAATAATAAACATACAAAATATGTAAACCTCAGTACAACAGCAGCTGTCATTTAAAATCAGTGCTCATTCACACTTGTGGTAATCAGCTCAGAAATGAAGAGTTGCAATTTATCATGGCATTAAATTAATGCCAAATGCCGTACTGTACCATGAATACAGATTACTACCGGCTATCCGCGGTGCCAAACAAGGGAACCACTTTTTTTTACTGCAGACATGCAGCAGTGCCTCAACCCACTGAGCAATTTCACGGGTGGGTTGTGTCTGATGATCTGTGGTTACGGCAGGGTTAATATTACACGGCACAGCAGCTCGGAATGTATCAACCTGGGGAGGATGAAAGCTTCCTCTGGCGAGGCAAACCTTGTGCGGCAGGCACACGAACCCACCGAACTATCCTGCTGGCAGTGTCAGTAAATGGCTGCCACGTGCGCTACGCACTTGTGACTTGGACAGACTTTCTGCTTTTACACAAGTCTGGCGGCCTGGGGGCTGCGTCCCGGAGAGTGGGGGCAGAAGAGGAGTGTGGGGGCGGGGGCGCGAACACAGGCACCCCCCACAGGATTAACGCACCCCGCCTGAATGTAGCAGCTCACACAGATGGCATTCATTATCCGTCTATCAACCCACTCACGAGACCGAGAACTTGTGCTCCGTGAATTTCTTGGACCCGGGATCGAGAAGGATCGACAAGGCCATTCGCTGCTGTTAGTCTGCTATCCCACATGACCGCCCTTTACCACCAGGTTCTTAAATGGAAGTTAGACCGATTGCCTTCTCTGCAGCGTTTCGCAAAGGGAATAGATCAGTCAGCAAGCGAGTTGTAACAAGCTGCATGTGAATACAACAAGCACTGCCATGGTGATAAACATCAAAAAGCACCAAATACTCACAATCGAGGAACTTACATTTCAGGATGGCACAGTGTTTAATTTCCTGCTTACAAGAACAAGTAAATGAGATATCTGATGTTCTCACATTCAATAATGTGACATTATTACAGGGGGTTAGGCACACCATAACAGACTGCTATTGCAACACATAAACCCACTGAAAACCCTCACCCACCCTCCGTATCCCCGCCGAAAAACCTACATCCAGGCACTAAAGTGAGCGTGGGTGTCCTCAACTTGGGAGGGGGGAGGCTATGCGCGCTTAATGTGCGAGTGTAGAGGTAGCATGTGAGTGCAAGGGGCGCCAGTACGTGGTGAGTGTGGGGTGTAATTAAATATAATGAAATGAGAACAAACTCCAAGTTGTCGTCCTCCTGCTGGGCTCTCACCTTCCTATACCACGCAAACACCAAACTGCCCATCCCCCTGCTCAAGCCGCCGGCCTCTCCTTGGAACAAGCATGGCGCGTGCTGCAGTCCGCCGCCGGCCTGCGACCAGGAAGTCAGGCAGGCCGGGCGGGACAACCGGAAACAGGAAGTAGGAGGGCGGGAGCCTACCCCGCCTCCCACGGAAGAGCCGCGATTGTTTTGAGCACCGGAGCAGGCAGGAGCCTACCCTGCGCCCCGGTGCCGAAGAAGGAAGGAAGAGTCATGCTGCCGGTGAGAGCCGAGGAAGCCGGTGAGTGGGGCTTCACCTTGTTGGGGGGGGCATGTGTGTGCGCGCGCGCGCGTGCGGCGGCGGGCTGTGTATGTGTGTGAGCGTGCGTGCGTGTGTGTGTGTATGTGTCTTGGAGTCTGTGTGTATGCGTGTGTGTGTGTGTGTGACTGTGGGGGGTTGCCTGTCTGGGTGCCTGCGTGGAAGTGTAAATGCGTGTGCATGCATGCGCGTTAGCCTAACTTGCTGGGAGTATGGGAGGGAAGTGCACGGCGCAGGACGGAACGTGCGCGTTCGCGCAGCCAAATCCGCCTGCTAAAGCTCGTGACAGTTTTTTGTCCCTCATTCCCCGGCATCGGACAGCTTTAAGTCTCCAGCCCTGGACGCATCCTTCGGATGCGAATTCCAGGGCGAGACCTAAAAAGGGGTACGCCAAGGCTGTATACTGGCGCCACTCCTTTTTAATTTATACATTAATGGTGTGGCAGCCCACCTAATGACACTCGATGTAGATTACCCCAAAATAGATGGCTGTGCTGTCCCAATTTTACTTTATGCTGACGATGCTGTCATCATGGTGAGAACACAGCTAGGCTTACAAAAAGCATTATCTAGTTTTTCTGATTTTATGAGGTCTAGAGGCCTAAAGATAAATGTGGGAAAGACCTTTACTATGGCCTGTTCATCAAAATCTAGTACCCAATGTAAAACCTTTTTTTTTTCTTTTTTTTTAAAAACCTTTATTTTGGAAGAAGAATACAGATACAGACCTACAACCACCAAGGCCGGTCAGTCATACAAATAGCAAGAACAAATCAGTACACAGCTCATCAGCCGACAACCCGAGGGCCCGGCAGCGTAACAGTATGGTGTGATTCGGAGCATTTGGCAGATGAGGATAAAGAAAAGGTTTTATGTTTTATTATATACAAACAACAAGGAAAAAAAACATAAGAAAAGAATCGAGGCAAGATTATCAATATCAGGCCTGCTATGTGCGGTAGGGGGGAGACAAACGAGAAGCAAGCATCAAAAAAATCGTGGAGGTGGGGAGCGGGGACCAAGAGTGAGCAACACTTCACAAAGAACAGAAAAACAAAGTACTGGAACGTACAGTCAAGGAGATCTCGGAATGTCAGGGGGCTCAGCAAAGGGAGGGTCACAAATCTCTCCACGGTACGAGTTCCACTGACCCCAAATCCTCCCCCACTTCTTGGGCCTACCTCGGGAGATGTACACAATTTTTTCTCTAAACATGCACCAGTCCATGTTCTCCTCCCAGGTCGAGACCAATGGTGCCCTATGAGACCCCCAGAGTTGAGCGATATCTCTCTTTGCAATCATGTTGCCCAGCGTGACCCATTGAGTCTGAGCAATGGTACAGTCATTCGGTTCCCAAACATTCAGCAAACAGCGTCTGGCCTCGGGGAGTAGCCCGACACCCGTCACTTCTCCCATCACCGCATGCACTCGATTCCATAAAACCACTACCGCCGGGCATTCCCATATAATATGGAGGAAGGTAGCAAGCAAAGCACATCCACGCCGACACAACCCATCCACAGAATAACCCATATGGATCAATCGTGGACCCGTGACATAGACACGATGTAGAATCTTGAGCTGCACTAGTCGGAGACGCGCCGGAATAGCGACTTCCTTTGGGGAGGATATTGCAGCCTGCCAGTCTTCATCGTCTAATTCCAGACCGTCACCAGTCCATGCCTCACGTAGCTGTATAAGAAGGTCCGAACGGGCGTTAATAAGTTTTTTATATATGAGGGAGATAGTGCTGTCAGGGACATGCCCATCTAGCACTCTATCTTCCAGGGGAGAAGACTCAGGGATCGAAGTACCAGCAGGGAAGACCGAAGCAAGTGCATGGCGGACCTGAAGATATCGGAAATATTCCCTATCACTCAGCTTATATTCCCGTTTCAGCTCATCAAAAGTTTTGACTCTGTCAGCGGCCCAAAGATCACCCACTTTGCTAATACCGATAAGGTCCCATCTATCGAATCCCTTCGAGGACCACAGACCACCCAATCTCTCAGCTGCATACAGGGGAGTCGCCCTAGTCAGTTTATCAGTCCAGCCCGTGGCCGATATTGCACTATCCCATACACGTATTGCCACCGCAGTGGGGCCCGTCAGACTCCTCCTGGCGGTCCTGGAGTATAGCGCTCTATTATAATCACCCACCCGGCAGTTGCCACCTATCCATATCATAAGCGGGGTTAGGAACAGGACCATACATGGCATGGTTAATAGCACTCAACTGAGACGCCCAATAATAGCGTTTGACATCCGGCAAAGCTATACCACCGTCATACCAGGGCAAAGTCAATTTCGTCAACGCTATGCGCGGCCGCCTGCCCCAAACCAATTTCCTCTGAAGGCCCTCGATCTCACGGAAATAGCCAGCCGGAACCAGATCGAGCGTGTTCTGGATGGCCTAGAGGAATCGGGGAAGAGACATCATTTTAAACAAGGCAGCTCTCCCCAAAGGAGACAGAGGCAATTCACACCACGCCGCTACATCCGACCGAAGTCGGGCAAGCGGAGGCAGTAGATTCCGCTCAAATCGTACCTTGGGGTCCATAGAAATGTAGATCCCCAAGTACTTGAAACCAACACTGGAGACAGGTATAGGGCAGAAACGGGGCAAAGAAGGTTGTCCACCTGTAAGTGGGTAAATACAGGATTTAAACCAGTTGATAACCAAACCAGAGTTCTTCCCGAAAGAGCTTAGGACGTCAAACAGAACACCCAATGACTTACGGGGAGAAGTAAGGTACAACAGTATATCGTCGGCATAAAGCGACACCCAATCCTCGAAGGTAGGGGACCACCGTATGCCCCTGAGCGAGGGCTCCCATCGGAGCCACGCGGCAAGGGGTTCAAGAGCGAGCGCAAAAAGAAGAGGCGACAGAGGGCAGCCCTGCCTCGTGCCACGCCCGAGGACAAAAGGGTCCGAGGCCCTTCCGTTAACCACCACCTGTGCCAGCGGTTGTTCATATAAAAGCCTAATCCACCCGAGTAAAACCTTTTTAAATCAATCAAAGGTCAGCCAAACAAAATCATTTTCATATTTGGGCATTATGTTTAATTGCAGAGGTACATGGACCTCTGCCATATCCACCTGCAATATGGCTTTCTCCCGAGCCATTGGGGCTCTGAAACAGTTCACAAATAAATTGGGTGGCAAACCGGTCCAAATCCTCCTTGATATCTATGCTGCAAAATGTGTATCAATAAATCCATCAACAGGAGAGTAAGGGTCAGAAGAAACACTCTCATGCCCCTCATAATTCCATATATCAAACAACAAGAGAGTGTTAATACACACAACCAACACAGTAGGCAAACAAATTTCTGTTCAAATTACTACTAAACCTCAGGAAAAACAGTTATTTTCAGTAGGAAAAATAGAGTGCACATGCTCAGAGATCTAGCTAAAAGGACCCTCAGGCCCCAGTGGAACACTGGTAGCCAGTTGTCTTCATTGGGTCCTCCTTAGTTGCTAGAGAAATGAAAGTGAGTTAAAAAGAGTGTGGACCACTCCTCAAAATTATTTTAATGAGAGGGTGGCTCTAACTCTATTAAAACCAGTGATTTGGAAAAACATAATTATTTTTCAGGACTATAAAGAGGTTTTTCAAATATAAACCAATAAGTCCAATTAATCAAGTGAAAGAAGAGAATTAGTAAGATAAAATACGGTCAACATGTTTCTGCTTTAAGAGCGATGATTAAGCTCAGCATTCGTCAGGACCAAAAAATACAATACACTACCACTCAATGATCGGAGCACGCTAAAGCGCTCAGACCCAAGCAGTAATTGCACGGAACCATACGACCTGCAGTTGTCGAAGCTCCTTTTAGGAAATTCTTCCTCAATTTCAATAAACTCCTTATTATAGGAGAAACGATCAGAATCTACAGGGGTGAATAAAAAAACAAAAAAGCGTCCAAGTTATGAACTCTTAAAAATATACATCCACTCTGGTAGACTCTTAACATGTGCACACCTATACTCGAATCAACTCGTTTGTAAGCTGAGAGAAATTGTTCTTATTGTAATTAGAAAAACGAACAAACTGATAATAACACTGTTAGCATTTCAAACAATGTCCTATCATTATCCGTTGTATATTAAATACCTACATAGAGTAAGTGATTGCATGAAAACAGTGCTCATTAAACCAGATGTATAATTAAAACTTGGGATAATCAACCAAGAAAACAAGACAACAAGAAAACACCTTTGCAGGAGGTATACAGAGCACAATGCACTCCATAGGAGGAAAAATCAGCCAGACACTTACATTATGTTACAAGATAATGTGCCCCATGGGCATAGCGGCAGGAGGAAATCTTCACGTTTGGTCTCTAAACGTGAAAAACAAAGGAAAGGGAATAAATAAATAAATAAATAAACCCTATCGGTCCCGCTGGTTGCAAATTTGTAAACTCTCGTTAGATTTAGGATGAGAGACTTACTTATCGCCAAACGGCTCCCCGCTGGAACACCTACAAGCGACCACATCCGCCGCCCGTATCGGTAAACGCGGAAATGGCGCCGCGGGTAAAATAAACGTGAAAAGCGCATGATGCGCAAGGGGCGGTTCTCCCGATCACGTGTCTAACGTGATCGTCTCACAATTTTAAAGGCACCCGTTTGTTTACAAACGCAATCCAAAGCAAAACTTGCACGTATACAAAATGATGAAAGGAATACCTCTGTGATCGTATCACAATTGTAAAAGCGTCCATTTATTTATAGACGCATTCCCGAGCAACAATTACAAGTAGACAGGTTCGTGAAAGGAAAACCTCTAGAAATGCATCAAATAGTGGCCAAATCTGTTCGGTTACTTCCATGATGCCAGAAAAACCAAACTTAAGGAGGTTGTACTAAGGCCATAGATGATAGTGTGTTTGATGCATTTGTTAAAGCGGTTCGTGTTTAATCAAACCTTTTGCATATATCTCAGGGAATACATAGTTAATATTCCTATAATCCTGGGATGGGAAAATCATGGACCATGGAGGCAGAAAGGATAAATGAATTAGCAAAGAGGGTAGGCCGTCTATCTGTGCATGACTGATCCCCACTGGATATCGTCATTTAAGCCATTATTGTGAGTAGAAAGACGGTATACCCATCGCTGCTCCTTTTCATACAGGGTACCCTCATCAACGGAACTCAACTGTTCAATTATTACCCATTTAACATCGTTAGGACAATGGGCTTTCTCAAGAAAATGGGTAGTCAACTTTGTAGTATTTCTGCCACACCGGATATTACTACGGTGTTCTCCTATCCGTGTTTTAATTTTTCTGGTGGTCATCCCTACGTATCTAAGTCCGCAGGGGCATGTAATCAAGTAGATGACATTACTTGAATTACAATTGGTATGGCCTCGCAGGTGCCATGTCTTGCCCTCTTCTAGTTGTAGTGTTTTTGTAGGGGATGTTAGGTGGCACACACTACATCCCCCGCAGGGAAAATGACCAGTAATAGGAGGCAAACCCCAGGCATTCAAAACAGTGGCATCATGTTTAGGTTGGTTAGTTCTTGGGCGGGTGTGTACCAGGGCATCTTGCAAACTCCTTTCTTTTTTATACGAGAATAATGGTTTCTGCCAATTTCTACCATTACTCGTCAGGATTTGCCAGTGTTTTCCAATACAACGACTTACAGAGTTAGATATGTTACTGTAGGTGGTAACGCAGGTCAGGGGGACCTCAGATTCACTTTCTTTCACATTGTCTTCCAACAGTGCTTCCCTGTTATTATTTCTTGCTCTCTTCCGACTCTTTTGTAGGATTTTTCTGGGGTAACCTCTCCGTTCTAGTTTTATTGTGAGGTCATCCGCTTGTTTGTTAAAATCCACAAGATTACTACAATTTCTACGTACTCGTAGATATTGGCCGAAAGGGAGATTTTCGCGTAATGAACGCGGGTGAAAGCTAGAGAAGTGTAGGAGATTATTCCTGCTTGTGGGCTTGTAATAAGTTTTGCTCGTTAGTCGATTCCCAGTTTTGGTAAGTGTGACATCTAGGAAGACAATGGAATTAGAATCATATTGGTATGTGAATCTTAAATGGGGGTCGCAGGTATTGACCCAATCGAAAAAAGCTAGTAAGCTTTCCTCAGACCCTTTCCAGATTAAAAGCACATCGTCAATGTACCTCTGCCACAGGATAACATTGACAGCATAAGGGTTGGAATTTGTTAGGATGTGCGTTTTCTCGAAGTTGTATACATACAACCCCGCTATACTGGGAGCAAAGGTACTACCCATCGAGGTGCCAGTCTTCTGTAAGTAAAAGGTGTCTTGGTATTGGAAGAAATTTCGTTTCAATGCCAGGGTAGCACAATCTATCACAAAGGTCTTAGAAGTGTTGTACGACCATGTGGTTTGGTCCAGGATGTCTGACAATACTTTGAGAGTTGCATCCTGAGGGATACAAGTGTACAAACTTTCAATGTCTAAGGACACTAGATAACATGGTTCCTCTGGAAGTTGTACATTAAGTAACATTGAAAGGAGACTTTTTGTATCCTTAATGTAGGTACTTGTTGCTTGAATTAACGGTTTAAAGAAAAAATCACAATACTTAGAAAGTGGTTCCAACTGGGACCCAATCCCTGACACTATAGGTCTTCCCGGTGGTGGTATACGGTTTTTATGGGTTTTGGGAAGGGTGTAAAAGTAAGGGATTTTGTCTTCGGAATTTGTGAGGAAATCTGCTTCCTGTTTGGTGATATAACCGTCTCTCTCCGCGGTGGAAACCAGCTCCAGGATTTCATCTTTAAGGAAAGAAGAGGGGTCTTGTTGGAGCACGGTATAGCTGGTAGTGTCCCCTAGAAGCCGTTTACATTCGGCGTCATAGGCCGTGGCATCCTGAATCACTATACCACCCCCTTTGTCAGCACTTTTGATTACAATTTCTTGATTCTCTTGCAAAGATTTTATAGCTTTATATTCCCCGGCTGTCAGATTTTTAAAGGAGGTTGGTTCAGTCAAAGCCTCCACTTCTCGAGACACCGCCTGCTCAAAAGTTATGATATCAGCCGGTATCAAGTGAGATGGGGGAGTAAAATTGGATCTCCTTTTAAAATTAGTGTCACTCGATGTAGCAGGGAGTTGTGTATTCTGTTGTTCAAAAAAGGATTTTAATCTGAGTTTCCTGAAAAACTCTCCCAGTTCACATTTCAATTTGAAACGATCCAGGCGAGGGCTAGGTATGAAGCCGAGTCCCTTTTCTAACACTCTAGTTTCATCTGTAGTTAGAACAACTTTAGATAAGTTAGTTATCAGACTTATTGATTGCTCGGTCCCGCCCTCTGCTCCTGAGCCTTGCTCCGTGTATTGTCCCCCCACTGTTTCTGTGGATCCCCAGTGTACCTGGTTGCCTGTTCTTCTCTTCCCCCTGCCTCTCCGGCCAAAACCTAAAAAAGGCTGCGGGTACATGTTCTGTTGGAATTGTTGTGGCGGGGGAGCAAAATGTGGGTTCCAACCAAATTGTGGTGGAAACGGTGGCTGGTTAAAGGGGTCCGGATGGAAACCTCCAGGTCCTTGGTGTGGATAAGGAAACCATTGATGGTTATACTGGCTATAATTTTGTTTTCCTCTGCCTCTGCCTCGTTGTTTATTCCCTCTGCTCTCGGTGCTGGAATTACTCGAATCTGAGTTTACTGAAGTATCAGGGTCTTCATTGATACGGGCTGGGGGAACATAATCTTGGCTGTCATAGGGATAGGTTTTATCATAGGACCATCTTTTCAAATCTTTTTGAAATTTGGCTACTTTTGACTGTGCAAGATTTTCTTTGTATTCGTTAAGCTCTTTGTTGAACGCAAAATGTGTATCTACAGCAACTTACGGTGCTGGTATTTGGGGGACGGCGAATATCCAAGAGATACAGGCAAAGGAAAATGCTTTCCTCCGATATCTCCTGGCCGTCCCGAGGTCAACTTCCAGCACCGTTTGCCACAGAGAGCTTGATAGGGTCCACATATCTGACCTAATCAAAATTAGCCCAATTATGTTGTGGCATAAGATATGGACCTCTGAATACACAGTTTTTAATAGACTTATTATTGATGATTGTAAGAAATTAGAAGGGGCCAGTAACATTATATGGTTGACTTATGTTAGAAATTTTTTAACTACTTTAGGTCTCCCAGAATTATTTGATTCCCCTACCTCATGTGATTTAATTTCCAAGAAGTGTCTTAAGAGACGCTGCTTGGCCCTACTGGAAGACAGACGTGATCTGTCTGAGAGAGGTAAACCTAGTATCATACAACACCACTTGATACTATACGGACAGGGCCTACACCAATACCTTTCCCCAGATCATCCAAGCTATACTAGATCGCTGTTATCTAGGATGAGAACAGACAGCTTTTTCAGACTGATTACTTTTCCAAATATAAATGATTGGTCTCACAATTTAACTAACTGCCCCTGTGACAATGTCTCAGTAGAGTCCAATATACATGTTATTCTTTTTTGTAATTTTTTTACCTGGGGAAGGAAAAGATATTTGTTACCCCTTTTAAAATCATGGGGTTTGAGGCAGTGTAGACCTCCTCTGATTAAGTTGTATATGCTTCAAGATGATCTGACTATTTTAGTAGCAGCAAAGTTTTTAAAATATGTAATTAGATGTAGGCTGTCGATGCAATAGGGGATGGCAGCTGCAGACTCCATTTAACTGTACATGGTGTATTTTAACCTAATGACTGTATTGTTTGGCACTTTAGGCCTGTGTTAGCCTTTTTAATACTTGTTTATCTTGCACAATTTTTATTCTTCAGTATATACTACAGTGTGGTTTCTTATGCTTATACATTTTGTTCCTACTGGTCCTTATGAAATGAACTGATGTTATACCTGTTTGTAAATGAATCGTCTAAATATGCTTATATGACTTGCCTTGTAAAGTCGAATAAAGCTACTATTGACTATTGACTATTGACTATTGGTGGTTAGGGTAATTGTCGACATTGCTGAGTTAGTATCAGCTCTGCTGCCATGATACTGCTTTTGCTCGCGTTACTAAATGATTTTATTTTGCAAGACTCTGTGCCTTTCACATAAGAACTGTCTGCTTTCTGCGTTCTCTGCTTGTTCCTGGAGTTTAGTCTGAACATGATGTGCAAGGTCGATAAACATGCCCCTTGTTATTCGAAACTGGTAAGTCCCTAGCACCTAGACAAAACATGCTAAACACAACTGCACTGCTGGAAACTCGTGCTTTGATATTACGGGTATGAATGTTGTTCACACACACTTGGAGGGAGACCTTTCCTTAAAGAAGAGCTGTGCTGTTCCTATGGTGTAAACCTACATCTGGGCTCTAAGATGTGGGGTCTGCTGGCAAAGCCCAGAGATATCTTCCTTTATTTCATAAACTTCAACTTACCAAGGGGAGGATTGTTAGGCCTTATAGTCCTTTTTCCACTGTCTGTATATGATGACATCCCCCTTTAAATTCTATGGTATTGTAACAATGCTAACTCTTTTAGGTTTATGCATTTTGCTGCTGGTAGTGGCTCGTATACTGCATTATAGAGCACGATAGTTAAAATAAACATTTTGAACTATACAGTGACTCTGACAATTCTTATTGGACAAGTATGAGTGAGTGAGCGAAAGGGCATGTCTCGGTACCGCTATTCCTGAAAAAGTGGGGAGTGTTGTGTTCTGGGTTCTCTAATCATTTGTAGATTTGTGATTATGTAGGAGAGCGAATGAGACACTATAGCTAGTCGGTGTTGGGATTATGGGTACAAAGGTGGTAGGAAGGGACCTATATACCGAGGTCCTGTTTTCCTGCGCATTGTTCTGTGTATGTGCAGAATCCCTGCAACACTGTATGGCAGCCACATTGGGGAATTTAGCAGCTTTTGCAGGGTGACTTGTCCTTGCTTAATGGGAGCTGCGCCCTTTGAAAAAGGAGGTGGCAAAGTCCACAGCACCGGCTGAGCATCTCCAGTAGATGCGTAAACAATGTAACGAGGCAGAAGCGCGACTCAGTAAGCATGATCATAAATGACGCATAGCTATGCAACATGCCGAGGGTAACCGCTCTGGCAAATTGTTAGCATGATTGGTGCTCAAAGGGGAGATATGGATGAACCTCTCCAACTGGAGGAAATTAGGGTGGCCATCTCCCAAATCGCATGGAATAAGATGCTTGGCACCAACGGGCTGTCCGTTGGGTATTACATTACCTTCTCTGCTCATATTACACAACACCTCTTGGATGCGTACACTGAGGCAAGGGAGCTGGGCCAGCTACCAGACTCATTTCTGGAAGCTCTGATTGTGGTCCTGTCTAAACCAGGATGGAACCCTCAGGATGTTCGGTCCTAGAGGCCACTGTCTTTGTTCAATTTGGATTATTAAAATCCTGGGCAAGGTGCTGGCCAATAGATTTCTCCCCATAATTGGTGGCATTGTACGCAATGATCAATTGGGTTTTATACCAGGACATAGCACCCTTCTCAGCATTCGTCGATTGCTCCACTTGATCCAGGACACCCCCCAATGCTTATACCCAAGTAGTGGTCTTCCTGGACATAGAAAGAGTGTTCGACACCCTGAGCTGAGATTACCTACAACTGACACTTGAATACATGGGGTTCGGCTCATACTATCTGAGTTGGATTTGACCTTGTATAGACACACAACAGCGCGAGTCCGAAAAGGACAGGTGATATTGGATAGTTTCCCAATTCACTGGGGCAACCGGCAAGGGTGTCCGTTATCATTTATTTATTTATTCATTCATTCATTCATTTATTCATTCATTTATTTTAGGAGATTTTTTGAGCGCACAAATACCCGAGGGTGTCTCGGCGCTGAGTGTCCACTGAACTTATCCATGAGTAGTTATTGTTTAAACAACCAGGTCTTTATCTGTTTACGAAATGAAAAAAGTGAAGTGCAGGTTTTAATGTTGCTCGGGAGACTGTTCCATAATTTGGTAGTGGTCACTATGAAGGACCTGTCCCCCCAGGAGACCTTCTTGGTCCTGGGAACCTGCATAAGACCGGCAGTGGAAGATCGAAAGTATCTGACAGGTTTGTAGGGGCGGAAAGCATCCTTTAAAAAGGCTGGGCCTTGAGAGTGAATTGCCTTATAGGCAATGCAGAGTGCTTTGAACTTGGTTCTTTTTTTCACTGGCAACCAGTGAAGCTGTTCAATAGTGCCAGAGATAGAAGTATACTTGGGGGTAGCCGTGATCAATCTGGCCGCTGCATTCTGCACCAGTTGTAGCTTTTTTAAAACTCCTCCTGAGCATTGACCAAAAGCGCATTACAGTAGTCTATGCGGGATATAATCAATGCACTGATCAGGGTTTTTGTCATGCTCATAGGGAGATAAGGTAGAAGTTTTTTAATCATTCTCATGGTATAAAATGAGGATGATACTACCGCATTGACATGGTGCAGGAGAGTGAGTTTGCTATCAAGTAAGACTCCCAGATTTCTGGCCTTGGTCACTGGGAGCGGGGGTGGTCCCAGGACGACAGGCCACCAGGTAGGAGACCAGGCTGGGGAGAGATTACCAAACACCATTACCTCCGTTTTATCGGTGTTAAGCTTCAAGCAATTTATGGACATCCAATCACTTATTGCTAACATTCCCTGATTAAAATTGGAGGCCACTTCATCTCCATTTTTGTTAATAGCTAAGACAATCTGAGTGTCATCAGCGTAGGATGTTACCGCCAGGTGGTGGATTTTGATGATCCTCGCTAAGTCCGACACATAGATGTTAAATAGTGTCGGACTCAGCGAGGATCCCTGGGGAACACCACAAGGGAGAGTAAAAGGAGGTGAATTGAAATTGCCGAAGGTGACTGATTGTACTCGGTCAGAGAGAAAAGAGGAAATAAGATCCTTAGCACCACCTGTAATCCCTGCCGCTGCGACACGGTCGATCAGGATGGAGTGATCGACCGTGTCGAAAGCTGCTGACAGGTCCAACAAAATAAGCACTGCTGATCCTCCGCCATCAAGAGTCATCCTAATCTCATCCGTGGCCTTAATAAGCGCGGTCTCTGTTCCATGTCGCCTCCGGAAGCCAAATTGTGAATTGTCAAGACAGTTGTTTTGGTCTATGAAGTCTGAGATTTGGATGTTCATAATCTTTTCCACAATTTTGGCCGGAAAAGGGAGACATGCTATAGGGCGATAATTAGCGACCACGGAAGTATCCAAGGTACTTTTCTTGATGAGAGGTTTAATAGTTGCCTTCTTCCAGATGGAAGGGAAGATGTTGGATGAAAACATGGCATTAAAAATTTCTGTAAGTTTTGGGCCTATAATGTCCGAAAAAAATTTAAGAATGGAAGGGGGGCATGAATCTTCCGGTGAGCCAGAGTTCGTGGTACCAATAAGATGTGATACCAATTCCAGTGGAGCCTGGGTAAATTTCTGGAAGGAGCAGAGGGGGCCCGGATGAGGCAATTTGGAACATGCCCGAGAGGGGGACATGTAATCAATAGGAGTTGAAGACGGGTGTCCAGTATTAATTGTGTGGGCCTTAAATTGGGTAAACATATCTGTCACTTTCTTTTGGAAGTGATTCGCCAAGGAGTCACAGAGCTCTTGCGTAGCTGTGATAGGAGTGGTTGCTGATTGTCCAGAAAGGCGCGTTACTACCTGAAACAGTTGTTTAGTAGAGTCTTGTGCAGAAGTAATTTGGGTACTATAAAATTTACTTTTCTCCATGGTAATAAGCTGTTTGTAGTTAGACATCATGACTTTATAATGGGATTTTTGTTCTGGGTCGTAGTCTCGTCTCCATCTACGTTCCTGTCGTCTACATTTTTGTATTTCTTTCCTAAGAGCATCAGTGTACCAGGGTGACGATTTAAGAACCCTGTTGGAAGATTGTTTTTTTAGAGGAACTGTCAAATTGACAGTATGTTTTATCCAATTAGTATAATTATTAGCTCCCAGTTCAGGATCAGACACGATGGGTGGTAGAGAAGATAATAGTAGTGACTGAGAGGCGTGGATATCAATGCTTTTCCACGCTCTAAATTGATTAGTGGATGAAGGAGTATTGGCTAGGGGGGGAGTAGGCTTTAAAAGAAAATCGAAGAGAATGGCCGAATGATCAGTCCAAGTGAAGGGAAGAACATCCTTTATTATAAGTGAAGAGTTGCTAGAAAAAATACCATCCAGAAGGTGGCCCGTAGTGTGCGTGGGTCCAGTAACTAATTGTGGGAGTCCTATTATATCTAATTCAGATAGCAGAGCTGCGGTATCAGGGTTGTCCAGCAACTCAAGGTGAAAATTAAAATCACCTAGAATGGTATACTGGGTTTCACCTGCCAAAGGTTCTAACATAATAGGTAAATTGGCAAGAAAAGGACTGCGAGGTCCTGGGGGCCGGTAAATAAGTATGCCTTTAAAAGGGAGGGCGTGAGGAATGGAAATTGTGAAAGAAATTGCTTCACAATTTGAGATGGGAATCACCTCAGTTCGCACAGTTAGGTTGCTACGATATATGATGGCTAGTCCACCTCCTTTTTTTGGGTGTGGTCTGTCCAATCTAACATTCAAGAATCCTTCGGGGGTAGCAGTAACAAAGTCAGGTCCACAAGAGAGATCGCGCCAAGTTTCAGTGATGAAAAGGAGATCGAGTTTGTAGACCTCAATGAAGTCGGAAATCTCGTATTTATGTTTAGGCAAGGAGCGAGCATTTATTAGTGCTGCTACACACGGTTTCGGTAATATCTTGTTTCTGCTGATGGTAGTAGTTGGTAGACGGCGGTAGTTATTAGTGACAAAAGAGCAGCTAGGACAAGTATAAGGAAGAAAGCAAGGCTGTTTAGCCAAGTCGAGACGCTGACATTGGTGAGATGGCTGATTAAAAGAGGTAAGAAAGGTAGAATCATACGTCCGAATTGTCTCTGGGCTGATATTACTAAAACTAGCAGGGAGGGTGGCCCTAGGCCAGGTCCAGGCGCGGACGGGCGCAGACGGGCTTGCCTTAGGCGCGCCCGCTGCGCTCGTCCGCTGCGCGGACGGGAAGTGCACATAATATATTGGGAAGGGAGGCAGGGGGCGTGGCCAGATGCCGTGGGCATCGCCTGGTCTGGCGAAATGGCGGCAGTTTTGAATCCCGCAGCAGCGCTTCAATCGGCTGCGCGGGGATGCCCTGGACGTAGAGGTAATGTAAGCGCAGGGCGGGGGTTTAAAATCAACAGCAAGTATCACACAGTAAATTTTAAAAAAAAGGTTAAAACAGATAATGCTAGCTTGCTCCCAGCTGTGCCTCAGGAGTTCTGCAGTCCACTATCTAAGTCGCGCTAGCAATCAGCGCTCTTACATAGCGTCGGCGGGGGGCGTGGCCAGATGCCGTGGGCGTCGCCTGGTCTGGCGAAATGGTGGCAGTTTTGAATCCCGCAGCAGCGCTTCAATCGGCTGCGCGGGGATGCCCTGGACGTAGAGGTAATGTGAGCACAGGGCGGGGGTTTAAAATCAACAGCAAGTATCACACGGTACATTTTAAAAAAAAGGTTAAAACAAATAATGCTAGCTTGCTCCCGGCTGTGCCTCAGGAGTTCTGCAGTCCACTATCTAAGTCGCGCTAGCAATCAGCGCTCTTACATAGCGTCGGCGGGGGGCGTGGCCAGATGCCGTGGGCGTCGCCTGGTCTGGCGAAATGGCGGCAGTTTTGAATCCCGCAGCAGCGCTTCAATCGGCTGCGCGGGGATGCCCTAGACGTAGAGGTAATGTAAGCGCAGGGCGGGGGTTTAAAATCAGCAGCAAGTATCACACAGTAAATTTTTTAAAAAAGGTTAAAACAGATAATGCTAGCTTGCTCCCGGCTGTGCCTCAGGAGTTCTGCAGTCCACTATCTAAGTCGTGCTAGCAATCAGCGCTCTTACATAGCTTCGGCGGGGGCGTGGCCAGATGCCGTGGGCGTCGCCTGGTCTGGCGAAATGGCGGCAGTTTTGAATCCCGCAGCATGGCTTCAATCGGCTGCGCGGGGATGCCCTGGACGTAGAGGTAATGTGAGCGCAGGGCGGGGGTTTAAAATCAACAGCAAGTATCACACAGTAAATTTAAAAAAAAAGGTTAAAACAGATAATGCTAGCTTGCTCCCGGCTGTGCCTCAGGAGATCTGCAGTCCACTATCATGGTTGATCTTTGAACTGACAGTGGAACCCCTGGCCTGATAGTTACGCCACCGGGCACCCCAATGGGGGAACCCGGAATTGGGTATACATCACATTATATCACTACATTCAGATGACGCATTGGTGCACCTGTGTAACGTGGAGTCTTTCCTCCCAGAGCTGATGCTCCTCCTAGAGGACTTCAGTGACGCTTCTGGGCTCCAAGTGAACTGGCTAAAATCCTGCCTGTTTCCTATGGTACGACTCCTGAACGCCGCAGGGCTGCACCGGTGGGGTCCTGTATTCTGTAGTATTATAACACCTTTGAGCTATTTAGGTATCCAGATCTATCCCTCAGTGAAGGATCTCAAGGAAGGTAACGTGGACAAGGCTGTATTCTCTATCCAACAATCACTGCCATTTTGGCAGTCACTGCCCATGTCCCCGCTGGCAAAGTGGCGGTATCCAAGTTGCTGGTATAGCCTAGATTCCTCTACTTCTTTGCTGTGCTTCCGATTATGCTACCCGAAGCTTTTTCCATTAGCTTCATGGTATACTCTTGGATTTGATATGGAATAAGGGCAGAAGACATGTGGCTCTCCCCACACTACAATGCCCCTTTACTTGAGGGTGGGCTTGGGGGCACTCATTTGTGGCTTGCTAGTGGATAGGGATGTCTACACCTGTGGTTGTCGGCCCCAGGGAGGTGATTTTGGAGGGAGACCCGCCAGATGACGATGGCTCGGATGTGTTGGCGGCGCTTTGTACACAGCAAGGGGCCTCGTATACCGTACTCCTCTATCAATACGTTGTAGAGACTACCGGTACTCCATTGGGAGGTGCAGAGACTCGTCACAGATACTTGGAGGCCAGCAGGGATGATCTGTTCCAAGACAAGAAGTTCATGGAATTCCAGGACATCATGGCATCCTTTGGCATAAGGGCCGGCCACTTTTTAACACACCACACTATACAGCGCCTCAAACAAGCCACCTGGGACAATAGGGATGGTAGCCTACTCATTCCCTCACATTTCACACAATACTATCACAGGGCTCCACCCAGCATGCCATTGCTAATCTTTACACTTCCCTTAAAGCAGCACCTCCAGACTATGCAAAAAGAGCAAAAGATAAATGGAATGTGGTCCTTCCGCTGGCGCTCTCAGACTAGACCTGGGCCACGGCACTGCAACAGGTGAAGGAGGTGTCTCGCAATCTGGGATTCAAGTCAAGTCAAGAAAACTTTATTCGGTTGTTTAAAGTGACAACCACAAAAGCATTACACACTGTACATATATTAGCTCATATTAATATAAAGCAGAAGTTTAAAAACGACTTAGCAAAAAAAAATGCTCACAAAAGATTACAGGCAGAATAAACATTCAGATTAATAGATAGAAATGTTCCAAGCATAAAAAAGGATTATCTTTTCAATTAACAACGCTATTATCCTTCCATACTTTTCCTAAATTTGATTGCCAGTTTTAAAAAACTACATACGAACAGAGTACAATCACAACTTAACATCTGTAAATAATAAAGTGCTGGTCTGTGTTGAGAAAAGTTCAATTTTTTAAGGCATGGTTTTAGATATAGCCTCCTTGGTATATTATAAAGAGGACAAAAATATAAGAAGTGTGCCAGGTCTTGCGGAGACTTTTCGTCGCAGCCGCAAGCCGGCAACACTTGTCCACGATAAGATCCCTTAGGCACAGCCAGAAGTAAGTGGAATAAATCCAACCTAAACCTTGTCAACAAAAAACGATCGTAAATTGACATTGGCCATAATAAGTATGGTTCCGTGAGCAAAGTTGTTTTTATTAGCGCATGTTTTCGTACACTATCTTTCCTCATTTCACCAGTCTCCCTGGCTAAGTATCTGGAAGAGATGAAAGCCTTCTTCACAGAAATAACATCCAGTTTCGTAATGGTGTTTGGTTTTAGGAAAAGTTCAGGTCGCCCTATGTCATTAAAGCAATTACTCAGATACTTTATCCAAGGAACCTTCAGCCTATTCTCCCATGTTAACGCTTCTCTCAAAATGAGCTGAGTAAGTGGTATGTCGTCATTTAGCCAGCAATTTAACCAACATACTAAAGGGTTTACTGCCATTTTATCACATAAAAATGGGATACCCAGCTCTTCATGTACAGAGAAATGTGCTGTTCCCCTGGGGACTCTTAGTAACTGCTTGAGAAAATTGTTTTCAACTATCTCTAGGGCTCCTAGTGGGGGTATCCCCATATCTCGCTGCCATAACATGCGGTAGTAACACTCTTGGCCTGGTAAAGTTGGAGTAATGCAGCAACTGGGCTATTTCCCATTTTTCTTGAGAAATCAAATATTGCCGCATTTGCCCTAGTTACCTCTCCCTTTTTTTTTTTAATTACGGGTCCCCAGTTCAGTTGATGATCGAACAGGACTCCGAGATAGGAGAATGTATTTGTTACGGGAATTGATACTCCATTAACGTTTAAGCGATTTGACTTTTTGTTACCTTGGCCAACCTTCATTACGAAGGATTTAGAGTTGTTTATACTCAAGTCTCTGGAATTCATAAAAGTGAAGAAAGAAGTTAATAAAGTTTGTAGACCATTTGCAGTTCTGGATAAGAGGACTGCGTCATCCGCATATTGCAGAACCGGCAGTCCCTTTCGTCCAATATAGGGATAGTCTACATTTGTTCTTAAAAGGTGCTCCTCCAAATCGTTTATATATAAATTGAAAAGGAACGGGGCCAAAATGCATCCTTGACGAACTCCCCGGTACACTCCAAAATCTTTTGTCACGTTCAGATCTTGTGTGTACCTGACGTTTGCTCTCGTGTCAGAGTGCATGTCTTCAAGCAAATTAATTAGGTTTTACTCTACGCCCATTTTCACCATGGCGTCCCAGAGCTTTCTACGGCTTACGCAGTCGAATGCCGAAGAAAGATCCATGAACGCCATGTGAATTGTTCCCTGTCGAGCCTTAGTGTACTTCCCTATAATTAGGTACAAATTCAGGCATTGGGTGATTGTAGAGTGGCCGGGCCTGAATCCGTATTGAATTGGAGATATTACATTATTTTCATCTGACCATGTAACCAGTCTATTTAAGATTACTCCCCCCACTACTTTAGCAACAGAGTTGATTAAAGATATTGGTCTGTAGCAGAGGGGGCTATTGCGGTCTCCTTTTTTGAACACGGGTACAATGGTAGATACCCCCCATGACTTTGGGCAACCACAAGCCACTGCCGCATTAAGTACGGCTGTGAGAACTGGTGCCCATAGTGATATACAGGATTTAAAAAGGTCCGGTGGAGCCTTGTTGCTTGTTAACCCTTCTATTCCCTTTACAACCATGTTTATTGAGAAGAGCAACGGATTTTCTTTAGGTTTAACCGGAATGTATTCAACCTGCAACTCATTACTTTTAAAAATAGAACTAAAATGATTAACCCACTCTTCCTCTGGGATATTTGTACCCACAGTGGAATTTCTTGTGTGATCGAACATGGGTTTATTTATAATATCCCAAAACTTGGAACTGTTTCTCAATGTTTCAGGATCTAGGAGAGACTCCCAAACACTTTTCTTTACCTCTCTCCTTCGATTATCAAGGGATTTTTTGTACCTAGCACGCATGACCTTGATATACGCCGGATCTCTAGGTTTTGTTTTCAATGCTATCTTGAGCTCACGGCTAGCCTTGGAACAAACTTTGTCAAACCACTTTGGGTTACTATTTACATTCCCTGTGACTGTCACCGTTAACATCGATCCTACTGTTAGAGCGACATCCCCAAAGGATGCCAGGATTTGTTGCGGTAATGATGTTGGTGATATGCATACTGAAAGTTCAGAACTACACATGTTATTAATAGGAGTATACAAGTTTTCACTGTTCACCAATGACCATTTCCAGCGACGCTTTCCATCTATACATTTTATGGACCCACGATCCACACATGGTTTTCGTTGTTCAAAGATTTTCCCACCCATTTTGATACATATAGGGTTATGATCGCTGTAAATGCTCATTTGAATGCAGTAGTCCAGGACAATATTAGCGAGATCAGCGGACAGTAGAATATGGTCTATATATGATCCCGTTGCATGACCCTTAAATGTGGGAATAGGAAAGAGAGTTTGGTCCGCCACTGTAGACATTGCTGTAATTAAATTATTTTCGTTCATTAGCATGTTTAATTCTGTTCCACGCCGCGAGTGGTCAAAATGGAAACCTTCCAGGCTATTACAACCCAGTTGGTCAATAGCAGTCTCTCCAGGATTTCCACATGGGTGTGTATTAAAATCGCCTGCAATTAGTATTTAGCAGGGCAAATGTCCTGCATTATCCCTCAAAAATTCACATAAAAACTGTATGTTGCAATCACCTGTCTGATTCACTGCATTATAGAAATTGATCAATATGAACTTAGTTTTACCCCTCTTTAGCTCTAAAACCTGAATATTTCTATTTCCAGTATGATACTCAGCTTTAAGACATGTAAGAGCCAAGTTGACGTAAATTGCCAACCCTCCTTTTGCTCTGCCACTGACTGAGGGTTCTGCTGGAATAAAAAAGCTTTGGTAACCCTCAATATGTACATTTTCGTCCACCAACCATGTTTCTTGGAGACATATTACCGCGTGTTCTTTAACAAAAGACAGCCAACCAATATCGCTAGATTTATCAATGAGCCTGGCTATATTCCATGATATTAAGCTTTCATTGCATGTTAATGATGAAGACAAAGTTTTAATATCTGTGTCTGCATTAGCCTTTTCAACTGGGATGGGGGGCATTGGGTCTGTACATCTGCCTACCTGTGCTTCCACAAAATTATATGTTGTGACAGCTTGGATAGGAACAGGATTTTGTACGTTTAGTAGATTTATGGGTCCATTTTTCTGGGCTGGTAAAACTATCATCTCGGTGTTAAATCCGTGCAGCACAGATATGTGGTCCTCGTACCCTGGTCCTACACCTTGTTGTATATGATCACTATGGGCAGGAAAAAAGGGTGTATCGGGTAGTCATTCCACCCCATCCAACCCTCCCTGTCCATAGAAGGCATCAAACCTGTTAGAAATGGGGATGTTATACTGGTTGTTAAAATGGATAGGGTATTGATATTCTTGTTGGTGTGTCTGTTGTGGATCTTCCCATCTATCTAAACTGGGCTCCCAATTATTAACTGATGCACCTATGCCCCAACCATTTGTTGTTCCAGTCCACACTGGCCTGGTGTAGGTGTGGGTTGTCTTGGGATAAGTCATACTTCGCTGTTTTTTACCAAAAAATTCTAAAGTAAGTGGAACAATGGAGCCTTTCCTACGCTGAGGAGGGAGAATGTTTGATAGAATATTGGGTAGTGCAGCTGAATTTGTAAAGTTTAAGACTATGCAGTCACCTTTAAACTTTTTGGGATTTTGCCCTATCCAAGGTACCCTTCTGGCTGACTTAAGGTCTCCTGCTAGTTGTTGTTTCCCCCAGGGGGCTATCTGCATATTACCAGACAGCCAGTGCAGGGCTTTACTTGTCAATGCTATGGGGGATTCTATTTGGCCTGTAGCCAGAGGGGGAGCATTTGCCAATACCAACACTAGGGGTGACGCGTCTTCTATAAATTGTAGTGAGTCTTTTTCTGTGCTTAATGTGATCGATTCAGATGATTTTGGAAGCTGATCTTCTCTTATCATTGGTTGATTATGCTCTATTGCTGGTGCCTGTCCAGGGGGGTTGGTATGTACTACCTTTACACCTCCCTCTATTCCTCTCTCAGTAAGCTCTTTGGTGGTATTAGCTAAATTTGTGACTATAGTAGATATATTTGTCACTTCTTCCGCTATCTTTTTCTGGACCACGCCTAATTTCTTTACATCAGCGGAGAGCTTGTCTAATTTGGCCACTACTGGTTTAATGAGTGCCTTAAACTTACAATCAATCATGTCAGCTATCCTGGTTAAAAGCTCTTCATCCGCATTTTGTTTCCCAATTTCATCTCCTTTCCCCCTACTCTTGTCCCTAATTTTTGGTGGCGATGCAACCCTCTTTCTCCCTGGATGAGACCCACCGCGATGTATTTGTGGTTTTCTGCACTTTCTAAACGCCCGTGTAACCGGTACAGGAACAGGGGAATCTCCGTCTACGGTGTTCACCTGTATACCCTCCTGTACAGGGGGATCTTGTTCTATATCATCTATCTGAGACTCAGTATCATTATCGTGAGCTGAGTCTTGGTCGGATTCTAAGAGTACACTATGATTAGGTGTCTCACTGTCATGTGTCTCGGTATCTGGGACTTCGTTACCTACATCCTGAGATGGTATATCAATCCACGGGGAATTTGGTGGTGGGCTCAGAAGGGGGAGAATTGGGGATTGACTTAAACCTAGTGACTGTCTCCTTTCACTATTGATCTTGGATACTACATGTACCATATAGTTGTCCATCGTGTTTGCAACGGCAACCGGAATCTTTTTAGGCATCCTAAATAATTTTAGTTTCAACACTAGAGTTTTACCATGCAAATAGGTTAGTCAATATGTAACAAAGGTGGTATAGTGGTAAATCTCGAATTAGATATATCCAAGAGCAAAGTGTCTTACTGCGGTCTGATGACTTGTGTTCAGCACGGACAGTATAACGTGCCCAGTCCAGTCTCAGCCTGTCTCGGACTGTCTAAGACTGTCCGCCCTTTGTCCGGCGTCCCGCACGTGTCCCGCTTAGCGTCGGGGGTATGTCTTTATAGGAGGAGCAGGGGGCGGGAAGAGACTCCAGGTGCGCTTCGGTGATCCTGCGCGGAACCCTGGGTCTCGCAGTCCCGGCCCCTGTTTGGTCAGCCTCACTCAATCCAAGCAGGTTATTTCTCCCTTTCTTCAGGGCACGACAAGCAGGAGAAAAGATGCAGAGTCACGAGTTCAGCGGTCAGCGGTTATCAGTCAATAATGCATTATTGAATCTCCATCTCGTCTCCTCGTCATCAGCACAACGTTTTCTCTCACAAAACGCAAGGTTGAAGAGAAGAGATTCTGATTCATACAATTCAACTACATACACCAGGCTTATTTATCCCCACAATGCATTCCACAGTTGTTCCCAACCCTGGCCACTGAATGCCCTAGGTGTAGGTTGGCAACAGCGAGTTTTTACCACATGGTGTGGGACTGCCCGATAATTCACATTTTCTGGCAGGAGATTACTGCTGTGGTTGCCTACTTTACAGACGGCGTCCTCGCACCCACGCCTGAATACTGTTTATTGGCGCTATGCCCCAAAGACAAAGGGGACAAACACACACCTTCACAGGTTTATTGACCTGGCCTTTGTGCTGTCTAAAGGACAGATAGCAATGTCATGGAAAGCAACTGCAGGCCCTGACCCTCAGCGCTGGCTAGCCACATTACTGACCTGGGTGTGAGTAGAAGCGAACTCTCTTTAGGCACCCTAGGATGAGAGGAGCCCCAGAACAGGCGGCGAGAGCTGAGAAGTTTACCTTGCAAACGTTGTGGCAAAACACGACATGCGCCCACCTTGATGAGACCATTGCCCCCTAGTAACATACATCATACCTGCCAAAGAATGCATACGGTCGACAGCATTTTCCTATTTTCTTTCTTTTTTTGAACACAGACTCCAATGTTTACGCTGTTATGATTGGTGTTCCCTGCTTACAGATAATCTTTATTCCCTCCTCCCCTTTTCTTTTTTTTTAACGTTTTATTTTTGTTGTTGCCATCACATGGTATACAATAACAGTTAATCGCATTGTAGGGCAGCGTCAACATTCAGCTGCCCACGATCAATAGAGCAACTTTTAAGTTTCCCCCCCCCCAACATAAAGCTTGCTACTTCAGGTTTGCATTATATGGTCGTGAACTGTAGGCTATAATAACAATGGTCCGCAGACAGGCGGTCAGCAATCCTAAAGACAGACTCTAGCAATGTCATTCTGTCTTCCCCCCTCTTATCACTCCAAATCCTCATCGTCCCCTGAGCTGTCCCCATCCTCCCCTTCGGGCAAAGGCTCACAAATGTCCCCCCTGTATGTATTCCACGGTGACCAAATCCTGTTCCATTTACGTGGATTTCGTCTCTGTTGATATACCGCCCTCTCCGTCACCATGAGTACGTCCATATTCCTGCACCATTGCGCCAGTGTCGGTGCTTCTAGTGCCCCCCAATTCTTCGCTATATCCCGCTTTGCCATCATTACACCAATGACCACCCAGCCCCTGGCATGCAATGACAAATCTGTTGGGCCCCATACATTCAGGAGACAAATTCTGGGGTCAGGCGTGAACGGGTTGCGAAGGGCCTGGCTGATCGTGCGCGTGACACGCCTCCAGTAGTCCTGTATGATAGGGCAGGCCCATATAGTGTGGAACAGTGTGCCCTCCTCCCCGCATTTCCTTAGGCAATATGGGTGTTCTGCCCTGTGTATTTTATATAGTGTGGTGCGAGTGTAGTAGACCCTATGTAGTACCTTGAGTTGGACCAGCCTGAATCGTGTGGAAATACCCGCCTCCCTGGGCGATGCCAGGGCTGCGTTCCAGTCCGCCTCATCGAGGTCTCCTACCTCATCTTCCCAGTACTCCTTCAACTTTCCAAGGGGATCCGGCAGGTTATTCATCAGTTTGCGGTAGGTGAGGGAGGTTGCACTGGACTCCATGTAGTCCGTAAGCAATCGGTCTTCTAACGGGGCCGATTCCGGCAGCGTAACACCTGGTTCTAACACCGACAAGAGTGCGTGCCTAATTTGTATGTATCTGTAAGTTTCGGTCACCTCTAGGTTATATTGCTCCCTCAGGGTCGCAAAGGAGAGCACGCCCTCTCTTGTCCATAGGTCGCCCACCACGGAGATCCCAATGGTATCCCACTGTGTAAACCCTTTTGAGCTGCGCAGGTTGCCGAGTGCTTTTGTGTCCCATAGTGGCGTGAGATTAGTGATCACTCCCTCCCATGCCAGCCGCCTCTGCGCTTTGTGCCAGATGGCTACTGTGTGTTTGGTAGGTCCCTCAAGCTTCCTCACTATTCCTTTGTTGTAGAGTGGGGCCAGAAGGGTGGACGTGCCCAGCTGGTGCCTGTCAGCCTCGTATGCCGGGTCGTCCTGTGCCGCGTGGACCCATTGGTTGATCACCTTGAGGTGAGCGGCCCAGTAGTACAGTTCGAGGTCGGGGAGGGCTATCCCTCCACTGTACCAGTCCCTGGTCAACTTCAATCGCGCAACCCTAGCCGGTTTGTCACCCCACAGAAGGCCGGACAGCTGCGCCGCTACGTGGCGGAAAAATGATACGGGGACCAACGCTGGCGTGTTTTCCAGGACATAGAGGAAGCGAGGCAGCGCCATCATTTTGAAGAGCGCTGCTCTACCTAATAGTGTTAAGGGGAGATTCTTCCAGTGGCGTACGTCCGCCTTCAGCCTTTCCAGCTGGGGCTTAAGATTAAGTTCCATGAAGGTCGAATAATCCCTCGTGATCCATATCCCTAGGTACTTAAAGGAGATGCGTTCTATGATCAATTGGCAATCCTCAGGCAAGGCTGGAAGGTCGCCCTGTACCATGAAGATTATGGACTTGGACCAGTTTAGTTTGTAGCCCGAGGCTGTACCGTGGGTCTCGCACAGTGCCAATAGGACCGGGATGCTGTTCGTGAGGTCCATGAGGTAGACGAGCATGTCGTCGGCATATAGGGATACTCTATCTTCCCAACCACCTCCCCATTGTATGCCTTTCAGCAGCCGGGTGGTTCTGATAATTGTGGCTAGGGGTTCCAGCACTAGGGCGAACAGTAGTGGCGAGAGTGGGCACCCTTGTCTCGTGCCCCGTGCCAGCGGAAACTCTCTTGAGATGTGGCCGTTCGCGGTCACCCGCGCCACGGGTTCGGCATACAGTAGTCTGACCCATGAGATGAACGTCGGGCCAATGCCCATATGTTCCAGGACCGCAAAGAGATAGCGCCACTCCACCATGTCAAACGCCATTTTAGCATCTAGTGACAGTACCGCCGCTGGTTCCCCCAACCGCGTGGCTCGCGCCAGCACCCCGTGCAACCGTCTCAGGTTCAGCGCCGTACTCCGGTGCGGCATGAAGCCCGACTGATCCGGGTGTATCAAATGTGTCAGGTGAGGCAGGAGCCTGGTGGCCAGCAGTTTCGCCAGGATTTTACTCTCAGCGTTGAGGAGGGAAATCGGGCGGTACGAACCGCAGTCCTCAGGGGGTTTGCCGGGCTTGGGTATTGCAACGATCGTGGCCGTGCGTTGGTCAGGAGGCAGTCTCCCTTGTTCCCGACACTCTTGGAACATTTCCAGCAATGGTGTGGATAGTGTTTCGGACATAATTTTGTACCACTCTATCGGGACCCCGTTGGGGCCAAGCGCTTTCCCCGGGTGTAGTGCCGTTATGGCCATCTGTATTTCTTCCGCTGTCAGGTCGGAGTCAAGCTCGTCCCGTTGGTCGGGGGTGAGAGTGCGGGTCTGCACTCCCAAGAGCGAGCTTTCCGCCATCTCTCGTGTGACCTCATACTCAGGGGTGTACACTGAGTGAAAGTGGTCTGCCAGTAGTTCCACTATTCTTGCCGGACTGGTATGCATCTCGCCATTAGGGTCTTTCAACTGAAGTATGGCCCTCTGACCTCCCCGTGCTTTCTCCAACCATGCCAGGAGTTTCCCTGCTTTGTCGCCTATGTCGTACACCCGACTCGCAGTAGCTGACATACGTTCCCTCACTCTACGGCGCAGAAAGTCGGTGTGCCGCTGCTGGGCTATTCGGAGCGCGTGTTGTGTGTCCCCATTCGGGTTCCCTTCGTGGTCCTGCGTTGCCTTGTCAAGTTGTCCCTCTAGCCCTATCAGTTCCTGACGCTGCGTGTGCTTGTGCTGTGCGATCACTGAGATCGCCTGTCCGCGGAGGACCGTTTTGTAGGCCTCCCACAGGATCGTAGGCGACGCCACCGAACCCACATTTTCGGTGAGGTAAGATCGCGTGTTTCTTTTCAAGGTCTTGGCTATGTCAGGCACCCCAAGGTATCCCGGATAGATAGGGAAGAGCCGCCTATTGGTCCGTTCCTGACTGGAGAGAGTCAGTGTTATCGGGGAGTGGTCTGAGACCCCTCGCGGTCTAATCTGAGAGTCAGTGAAAGTGAGGTGTCCCCCCTCCAACGTCAGGAAGTAGTCAATCCTCGACAGGCTGTCGTGAACTGTTGAATAGTATGTGTAGTTCCGGTCCACCGGGTGGAGCCGCCTCCATATGTCCACTAAGCCTTGTGCTTCTATGAAGTCGTGCAATTTGGAGTGTGCCGGTGTTTGTGTACGTATTGGGTATCGATCTAGGGAGTCATGAGCCACTGCATTAAAATCTCCGCCCAGTATAAGAGTCCCCTCTGGAAGGTCTAATATGAATTTACCTAGTTCCGAGAAGGCTATAGTGTGCAGTGCCGGCGGGACGTATACCGATACTATGTTGAGTGGTTTTCCCTCCCATTGTCCATGCACCGCTGCGAAGCGGCCCTGTGTATCCATTGCCACTGATTGGATGACAAACTTGGACGAGCGGTGAATTAGTATCCCGGTGCCTCGGGACCCTTTCGTGAACTCAGAGTGGGCCACCATGCTATAGCCCCTCCTGTCTAGGGCCCTTGTGGCCGTGCCTGTGAGGTGTGTTTCTTGTAGTAGGACCAGGGCGGGATTCACCCTTTGTATACTCTGCAGGACCAGCCCTCGTTTGATTTTGTCGCCCAGACCTCTCACATTCCATGACATGAGTCTCAATGGGGACGCCCGCCCTACTTCAGTGCCCTCCCCCATCCTGTTCGGGTATGCGGACTGAGAAGTTGTGTGCATGGAGGACCAGGAGGTCCGTGTGGCGACTCTGCGTACAGTGTCGTGACGGTAGCAGTTTGTGTTCATGTGCCCCTTCGTAGCAATCTTGACCCCTTGTAGAAACTAAGAACCAGAACCCCATCCTACCCCCAACTCCCCCCCTCCCTGCCCCCCTGCTCAACGGACTCCAAACTGCCCGCCCCCCCAACTCAGCAGAGTGCTTGATCCCCACCCATAACATAGTACTTGCTCGCTGGGGTGAAGGTTTCTCCGTGGTCGGCGGCCCCCTTCCTCAGCTGCGGAGGCCCTTCCGCCCAGTGTCCAAAGCGGCCCTGTCAGTCATCGTTTTCATCGGTTCATCCAGTCAGCAGCAGTGATTCACAGCCCCCCGTCCGCATTGTCCTCATGCTGATCAGGCAAAGGAGAATGTACCTCTGCGTCTTCGTCGTTGGTTTGCGAGTTCTGCCGAGAGCCAGCATTACGGTGTTTGTTCTGTCTGTTGGAGCGACGGGGGAGGCCCGTCGGTCTCCATCCCTCTAACCAGTCTTGCGCCACCTCCGGGGAATCGAAAAACCAAGTCTTGTTGTCAGCCACGACCCGAAGCTTGGCCGGGAAGATCATTGAGTATGGGATTTCCCTGGCCCTCAGTTCTTTTTTGACTTCAAAGAAGGTTCTTCTCCTCCGAGCCACCTCGGCTGTGTAGTCAGGAAAGAATGCCAGTGTCGCGTTTTGGATCTTAATGGGAGGTGAGTTCCTCGCCGCCTGTAGGATGGCATCTCGATCCCTGAAGTTGAAGAGTCTCGCTATTATTGGTCTGGGGTTAGCGCCCGTCTTATGGCGTCCTCCTGGTACCCGGTGCGCCCTTTCCACTGTGAAGAATGCTGAGAGGCCTTTGGGCTTCAGAGTCTCTTTAATCAGGTTCTCTACGTATAGGTCCATCGCCCTCGTGTCTTCCGATTCTGGCACACCTATTATACGGATGTTGTTCCGTCTTGAGCGCCCTTCCTGGTCATCGAGCTTTTCGCGCAGTTCCTTATTCTCTTTCGAGACGCGTTCCATGCTAACTTGCAGTTCAGACACGTCTTCAACCAAGGATTTGGTCACCACTTCCATGTTGTTCACCTTCTCCGCCATTTTATGAAAGTCAGCCCTTATGAGCGTAATCTCAGCTGAGATCGACCCCACCGTGGCTTGTACCTGCGTGAGGGCTCTCATGACGTCGTCAATTGTCGCCTTCTTGCCACTGGGCACGTCGGTCGTTTTGCCTGATTGTGGTTTGGCCTCCTGCGAGGGAGAGCCGGGCTTTTCATACGCGAACCGGTCCAGGCGTGACTGCGCCGCCACTTGTTTAGGTCCTTTGCCTGCCATTCCGGCGACTCTCGGGCCGACTCGGTGATGTCACTCCAAGCGCCACTGGGGCTGTGTCTCACCGACCTCCTCAGTTAGTTAGGAAGGGGCTGTCCCGGGGTCCACTCAGTGTGTAGGGGTGAGGTGCAGCCTCTGAGGGGCGTTCCAGGTGCTGTGTCCAGTAAAGGTGCCTAGTTGGACCGGGTCTCTATTGTGTAGTGGTGAGAGGCTATCAGCAGGGTCTCGGGCTGATGTGCGGGGTATACAGCTGATCGGTGTCGCCCTGAGGGAACTGCCACCGCTCTTCTTGAGTTCCACGCGTGCCCCCTTCTCTTCACGGTCGTCGGGTCCCCTGCTCGGGACCTCCGATGCAGATGGGGGGTCCCAGGCCGTTGCCAGCCAGTTCCTGCCGGGGAAAGGATGGGTGCCCCGTGTGAATGTCTGTGAGTTCTCAGGGCCCAAGCCGGGCGGGGGTGTCTTTGTGGGTTTTCGCGGTATGTGGGCCTTTCGCCGCTCACTGCGCCCTTGGGGAGTTGCTGCGCGGTACAGTTTTCAGCGCGGACGCCGCCGTCCAAGATGGCGGTCACCGGCCCGGATTTCGCCGCTCCGTGTGTCACCCGTCGCCCTCGCCGGGCGTCCGTGGTCGCTTCGCCCTCACCTCCAATGCGCCCCGCGCCAGGCCCCTCAGGCTCCCGATGTCCGGTGATGGCGGCTGGGTGCTCCGGTCAGTCTATCTCCGCCGCTCTCCGCGGCCGGGCACTTCCGGTGGTTCTGTGCCCGAGACGGGCCACTTCCTCCAGGCTCGCCGTCTACTGTGGTCCCCGGTCTGGACGCTGCGCACAGGCCCCACCTGGGCACTGCCAGAACCGTATTTCCCGACCTCGGATTGAGGTCCCGTTTGCACGGTTCGTCGCCGCTTGGTCCTAGGCTTCTGTGCCTTCCCGCCCGGGAAGTTTCAAGAACGGATAGATGCTCGGAATATTCCAGGGAGCCGCCTCAGTCACGGAGCTCTTCCTTTAGGCTGCCGCCATCGTCGGCTGCTAGCCACGCCCCCCCTCCTCCCCTTTTCAGTTGCACCCGGTTGTGTCACTGTATGCACATGATGATCGCACTGATGAGTCGTATCTGCTTTAATTGTGTTTATCATGATGGAACGATGTCTTTTTCTCTACCCAAAACATAAATAAATATATCTTTAAAACAATATATGCATCTGAGGCTTTTTGCTATTCTTTTTCCTGCTGTACATAGCGTTTTCTCTATTGAGGATTGTAGCCTCACCTTGGGCTACCCAGCATCATAGTCAATATTTTAAAGATGCTGGGAGGGATGAGGATCAGCAAATTCGTGACGTAATATAGAAGTCTCAGTAGCATAACCATTTTCGACAATGCTACAGAGCCCTGTACCGTCAAGTGGAGAGAGCACAAGAAAGCTCTCAGGGGCTGCAAGGAGGATATCGGCCTCAAAAGATTGCCATCCAAAATATCCTGAGTTGTGTGGTATATATTAATGCCCAGATAATGAAAGGCGTGGGGCTCCCAGTGTACCATCTTGTCGCCCTTAGCTGTAGGATTTCGAGGGTAGTCCTGCCAGAGCAGAAAAAAGGCAGGTCTTCTGCCAATTTACTCCTAGTCCCTATGTGTTCTGGATGTCCTCTAGCATTCTCGTGGCTTCCCCAATTCCAGCACGGATATCTCTGATGTACACCAGAACATCATCTGCATATAAAGAGATGTTGTGCATCACATATCCGATCGGTAGGCTCCAGTCACTGTGCAAGTCGCTGTGCAAAGGGCTGTACTGTAACAACAAGAGGAGAGATAGGGAGATTCAAGACACACTCTTAATCCCCGGTCAAGGTACTTAAACAAAAGAAGAGGGTCTGTGGAATAGGAGTAAACCACATAAAGGAGCAAGTTGAAACTGACCTGACTTAGGTTAGTTAAGAAAGCCCTCACTCACCGACCTGGTCGGTGACATGCTTCATCATCCGGCCCCACTAAAGAGGCCGAGTGCCTCTTTAGTGTGCTGCAACGCCAGAATTACTGCGGAGCAGGTTTTGTGTAAAGGCTTTCAGTGAAAATAAAGATAAAAGTGTGCACGTGTATCAAAAAAACTTTATTTGTAGACCACTAGCACACAGTTAAAAATTAGTTTATGGAGAGGAGGAGCTTAGCGCGCACCCAAGATGGTCGCGTGAGCTCAGAGCTCCCGGACCTTCGCCACCTCCACCGATCATCCTGTATCTTATCCTGATTTAGACGACGGGCTTTTGTGGTCGTGACCTGGCTGATCATTTATCCGTTTTCAGATTGCGATTTGGTCCCCGGGAACCGAAGATAAGGACTTTTGAACATTTCTGGCCTGCTCCATGGTACTGCCCCGGGCTTGCTTTCTCTGCCAGCCGGGTGGTAATCGAATAACAACGGCCCAGGCGAGGCTCCCATGCCCAGTCTTCTACTTTCAGTTTCGATTCCTGTGGTCTGGCCTCATTGACTTTGCCTTGGTCGCCCTGGTCGCTTGTTTCTCTCACTACCACGTCATCGTTTGGTGATCTGGACTTTCGCTGCTCTGATCAGTGGCTGGCCCTCCACCTATTCTCCGAATTGATCCGGGCGTATAGAGTGTCGCCATTTTTACTAGGTCTCAGAATACCCTCCGGGGCGCTCGACCTAAAATGACCACCAAGCCCGAGGCGGAGAGGCGCAAGACCAGACCGGCAACTCGGGGAGGTCCTGTGCAGTCCAACGTCATGGATCGCTATACCCTCACTAAGGGCTCTCCGAGTGGCATGACTAAACCCCCGGCCACCTTTGGGGATGACTCCCTGTTGGGTGAAGAACCGTCGTTGAAAGACGTCATGGGCGCCATTGCTGGGATGAAGGCCGCGTTGGGACAACAATATGAGGCCCTGACTCACAAGCTGGACACGGTTGCTATAGATGTTACTCTGATCAGGGCAGACCTCGGAAAGACTAACGAGAAGGTCAAATCCCTTGACCTGAAGACATCCAGTCTTGTCGCCGACGTCTCTGAGTTACAGACTGAGGTCGGTAATTTGAGATCCGCCCGTGACTACCTCTCTCGACGCTTGGACGATTTTGAAGGCCGCGCACGGCGGAACAACGTCCGGTTGGTTGGTGTCCCGGAGACGACGGACTCGTCAGCGGTAGACCTACTGGTGGAGGACCTTGTCCTGAGTCACCTAGCGCCCAAGGGCTTGAGCAAGTTTTTTGCAGTGGAACGGGCCCACCGAATCCCGAGTGGCCCGCCCAAGCTGGGAGCTTCTCCGCGCCCCATCATTGCGCGGATCTTTAACTTTCGTGACAGAGATGCGATCCTGCAGGCGTCCCGCACATCGGGCCCTACGAAATATGAAAATGCCGCGATCAGCTTCTACCCGGACTTCACCCAGCAGGTTCAGAGGCAGCGACTGGGATTTCAAGGGGTGAAGAAGAGAATGAGAGACAGAGCCATGAAATATGCCATGCTTTTCCCGGCTCGACTGCGTGTGGTTCACAATGATAGAACATTTTTCTTTGACCATCCTGGAGCTGCTAGTGACTGGTTGGACTCGTTGCCCCCTGGACAAGAACAATTTGATCATTCGGAACACTCCGGTGGAGCAGAGGGCGGCCTGATGGAGCAGGAATAGGGAGTGAATCGGCTCCTAGACCAACGTATTGACTTTCGGCAGTGGTTTGATGCTATGCTACTATTGTCCGCTACTGTGTTGTCTTAATGGGGTGTGGGAGGGGGTCGGGTGTGTCTTCCTCCTCTGGGGTTCTTTTCGTAGATTAGTTGTATGTTAGGGCGACAGGCACACTGCAAGTTGGGGTGGCTTTTGAGTCTCACGCAGGGGTGCGGGTGGGGGGTTTGATGTTGATTTGGGGGGTTCAAGTTTATGTTTTTTTGTTCTATTCGAGGCATAGTACTGATGATCTCCTGTGTTGCAGTGTCGCGGCTGGTGTGGGGGGGGACCTGGGGTGGATTCTGGGATGGGGGATAGGGGACTGCGCATTCTGTGTTGGAACGTAAATGGGTTGGGAGACAGAATTAAACGGGGGTGGTTTTACAGTTGCTACGACGCTTGTCTCCTGATGTGGTTTTGCTTCAAGAAACGCACTTGCTGGGTAATACGTGCCACGCCATGAATAGGCGTGGATACCGTCTCATGGCCCACTCGGGTTTCACTTCCGGCTCCACAGGGGTGGGCATTCTGGTTCGGACCTGCCTCCCCCTTGCTGTTGATGACGTTATACTTGATGATAGGGGGCGTTATGCCGCTATTGTAGGGCGCTGGGAAGGGAGGGTGATTACTTTACTCTCGGTTTACATACCCCCAGGCCTTCAAACTACAACCTATGCTGATTTGGGAAAAGTGATCCTGGGAGTACCCGAGGGTGTACTTGTAGTAGGGGGGGATTTCAACTCAGTAGTGTCTGGAATGTATGATCGTTACCCTCCCCGTGTCCTCGCTAAATCTCAATCCTGGCTGGGGGACTTTCTGGAGGCAATAGGGCTAACCGATTGCTGGCGTTTACATCATCCTGGGCAACAGCAGTATACTTTTCACTCCGGGGCCCATGGCAGCCTTTCGAGATTAGATTATGTTTTGATGCCCTCCTCCCAGGCTTCCCTCATAGGGGAGGTGAAGCATCTTGCCAGGGGTATTTCGGATCACTCCCCGCTGTGGTTAGTGGTGAACGCTCGTCTGGGGTCGGGAGGTCGGGTTGCCCCGATTAACCCATGGTACCTGCGTGATCCTAAGATTAGAGTGGAATTGCTTAAAGCGATCGATCGTTACTTTGCTGAAAATGTGGGTTCAGTGTCCTCTGCTGTCTCCTTGTGGGAGGCGTATAAAACTGTTATTCGGGGACAAGCCCTCTCATCGATTGGCAATGTTAAGAGATGTAAGCGGGAAGAGGTTGTCCGTCTTGAGACTGAACTTACCATCCTTGAGGGAGAGTTGGATTCTGGAGCCTCCCCTGAGAAGCTGCACTTGCTAGACCTAAAACAGCACGAATATAGAGCACTTGTGACTGACGCTGCGAAAGAGATGGGTCGTGAACAGCAAGGGCGTCTGTATGATGTGGGAGATAAGGCGGGGAAGTTGCTTGCTTGGTTGGATAGGAGAGAATGCGCGAGTCGAGTTATCCCTGTCATGGTTGATGTGAATGGTGAAAGTATCACTGACCCTGCTGGGATCGTTGCGCGGTTCGCCGATTATTTTCGGGTAGTGTACTCCCCTGTGTCCGATAGACCAGAGCAGGACTCCCGCTTGCTTCTACGCGATATCTCGCTGCCATGCTTGTCTGACCCGGAGCGGGACCTGCTGGAAGCTCCGCTCACGGTTGATGAAATCGCGACCGCTATCCGATCGATTCACTCCGGGAAGGCCTCGGGCCCTAATGGACTCCCCATCGAGCTTTACAAGCTCCGTCCCGACGTACTGGCGCCGTATTTGCGATCGATGTTCTTGGAATCCCTAGAGAAAGGGTCTCTTCCTCCTGATCAAAGGCTGGCCTCCATAGTGGTTATCCATAAGGAGGGAAAGCCGCGTGACCGCTGCGAATCCTTCAGACCTATTTCCCTGATTAGTGTTGAACCTAAGATCCTGGCCAAAGTTCTTGCTACTCGTTTAATATCTGTTATAGGAGATCTTGTTCACCCGGACCAATCCGGCTTTATACCACATCGCAATGCGGCACTTAATCTTCGGCGCCTCCATGGAGTCCTAGCGCGAGCCGGGACTCTGCGGGAGTCGGCCATCTTGGCGTCCCTAGACGCCACTATGGCGTTTGATACGCTCGAGTGGCCTTATCTTTGGGCGGTCCTTTCTAAATTCGGTTTTGGGCCTGCCTTTATCCGTTGGGTGCAGCTGCTTTATGCTAGCCCTTTAGCCCAGGTAGTGGTGAATGGGCGTGTTTCGGCCTCCTTTGCGCTTGGTAGGGGTACGCGCCAGGGCTGTCCTCTGTCCCCACTTCTGTTTGCTCTTGCTTTAGAGCCATTGGCGGCTTGGTTGAGATGGGAACCATCCTTGAAGGGCATTAGGTGGTCTCCGGAATTTGAAGACCGTATATCTCTGTACGCGGATGATATACTCTTATACCTTACGTCGCCCCGGAAGTCGTTGATCGTCCTTTTCGACGTTTTGACTTCTTTCAGTAAAAATTCCGGTCTTGTCATCAATTGGTCAAAATCTTGCATTTATGTTCTTTCCGGCGATGCTCCCCTCTTGCCACGTGGATGTCCTATTTCGGTGGTGCTCGAGGGATTCAAATATCTGGGAATCTTTGTTACCCTAGACCCTACGCTTCGTTACGAGCGCAATTTGTTGCCCCCTCTCCGACGTCTTCGGGCGGATATAGAAACGTGGAACAGACTCCCTCTCTCTCCCCTGGGACGAGCGGCGTTGTTTAAGATGATGTCGCTCCCCCGATTTCTTTATGCGCTTCAAAACACGCTTGACGTAGTACCAGCCGGGTATTTCCGGGAGATTGAATGTCTACAGCGACAGTTGATATGGGGGGGGCCGTTCTCGTATTGCCCTTTCGAAGCTCACGCTCCCTTGGTATGATGGCGGCATTGCACTCCCGGACATCCGTCGCTATTATTGGGCCTCTCAGTTAGGGGCCATCAACCACGGTACCTATGCTCATTCACTAAACCCGGCCTTTGCGATGGATAAATGGTTGCTGCCCGGCGGCGATTACAACAGGGCTTTATACGCGAAGTCAGCCGGTGGATCTCTTATGGGTCCTACTAAAACAGCGGTGCAGGTGTGGTATCGGGCTACGGCGGCCACGGGATGGGCTGACAGACCGACCCGGGCTACTCCACTCTATGCCTCGGATAAACTTGGCTCCCTTTGGCAATCGAAGGGATTCGATCGGTGGGACATGATAGGGATCAGCAGGGTCGATGATGTGTGGATCAAGGGTAGGATCAAAACTTTTGAGGAATTGAAAGTTGAATATGGATTGAATGATAGGGAATCCTTTCGGTATGCGCAAGTCCGGCACGCAATCTTGTCTATTTTTCCCCGTGGCTCGGACGTGCCGGAAGCATCCCCGCTTGAAGATAGGATACTAGATGGGCATGTCCCTGATAGCACTATCTCGCTCATTTATAAAAAACTGATTAATACTAGGATTGACTTATTGGAAGGCCTCCGAGGGTTGTGGACCAGTGATGGTCTGGAGCTCGATGATGAAAATTGGCAGGCCGCGATCTCTTCCCCGAAAGAGGTGGCTATCCCGGCACGCCTTCGGTTTGTCCAACTCAAAATTCTGCATAGGGTGTATGTGACTGGTCCGCGTCTGGTGCGAATGGGATTCTCGACGGATGGATTGTGCAGACGTGGATGCGGCATGGTGGCCACGTTTCTCCATATGATTTGGGAATGTTCGGCCGTGTTGAACTATTGGAATCGCGTGCATGCGGTAATGAGTGAAGTTACGGGTGTACGGCTGATGCCTGAAGCGCGGAGGTGCTTGCTGAACGTCTGGGAACCGAATGATTACAATCTGGCGCAGCTTCGATGGGCGACCTTGGGTAACATGATCGCCAAGCGTGACATTGCCCAGCTATGGGGCGCCCAGAGGCCTCCGACAGTCCTAGTGTGGAAACAAAACATGGATTGGTGCATGTTTCGAGAAAAAACGGTTTATGTTTCCCGTGGCACACCTGGCAAATGGGGGAAAATCTGGACTCAGTGGAACACATACCGTGGTGATATATGTGCTCCCCCCATATCGGAATGTGATATTGACTTGTCTTCCTCCCAACCTGATGTTTCCTCCGCAGGATTATAGATGTTTTGTATACTTCTGGTCTCCTTTTCCCCCCCCTCCCCCCGATTTATTGTTTGCAACGATATCTGATTTACGTTTGTACCCCCCCCACGGGCCGAATGGTGACACAATTTTATTGTAATGCCTTGCCATTTTTCGTTTTTCTGTGTTCTTGTTTTTACTTTCAATAAAAAGTTTCAAAAACAAAAACAAAAAAATTTGTTTATGTGTCAGGAATTTAATCCAAGATTAATTGTATGGTTAATTCCATTTACTAATACAATCAGTCAACATGTTTCTGCCTCTGAAACGGTGTTATATTACCAGGCATTCATCAGGACCATTAATTGTGCTAAACCCTGGCGGTATGAGCACTCTAAGGCTCACCCTTACCTAGGGGGGTGAAAGTGAAAAAAATTATATAAAAATTGTGAAAGTGCATGGGCAAAGAGCAATTGCCCAGTCCCGGTTACTCCTGGTTTAGGAGGCTAACCAAAAACAGGTTACTGCACTTATAAAAAGATTGCGATCTGCACCATGGGTCACGGGGGGGGGGTCTTGGAGGCGTAATTGGCACACCGCCCTCGACGCCAGGCACCCTCTTGGAACCTGTGACTCCCTCGTACCGGACTCCGATAAAGGGCTGTACTGCCAGGGCAAAGAGCATGGGGGATGTTGACGCCATGGTGGAGTGCCCCTTTCCACCAGTAGGGGTGCAGAAATACAACAGCCAATCCTGACCCTTGCTGCAGGTGATGCATAGAGTAATTGTATCATATGCAGCATCCTGCGCCTGACACCCAGTTTGTTCAAGGCCTCAAGCATATAGGACCACTTCAATGTGTTGGAAGCCTTCTCCAGGTCACCAGACACACCGCATAGGGCCATGGTTGTGGAGCCTCCAGTAACATTCTCTGCAGTGTCCTGGCATTGAAGGTCTTGGATCGGCCTGGTATGAATCCATTTTGGTGAGGGTTGATTAATACTGGCATGTGCCCCATCAGTAGGTTCGCCATAACCTTACTAAATATTTTATGGTCGTTGCTCATCAGCGATAATGGTCTGCAAAAAGATACCGTTGAGGGTTCTCAACCCTGCTTCAGGAGGGATACCAAAAGTGCCTCAGGCATAGTGGGAGACTAGCATTGCTTTTCAAGAGCCTCAGTATAGACCTCCAGGAGTTTAGGGGTTAACGGAGGCTCCTATGTTTTTATAAAATTCGATTGTTAATCCTTCGAGGCACAGCATTTAAATTGGGCGAATCCTTGAATGCACTTCAGATCTCATGCACTGTTATCAAACTATTCAACACCGGCCTCTCCACGGAGGATCACAGCAATGTAACAAACTCCAGAAAGTTTGTCATACTATCCTGGCGCTGCGCTACCATCGGATAATGCTGGGCCCCATAATAATGAGCGCAGAAGGCATTGAGGATCGCCCATGAGAGTAAACAACCAATAACGGAGCAATATGAGCAGCAACGATCGGCTTTCCTTCTATAGCACCCCGTCAAAGCCATGCCAGCAGGCAACCTGGCTTATCTCCTGGCTTGTGTTGTCTTGCTTGATACGGCCAATAGTCCATACAGCGTGAGGATTCAAGTAAACTGGCATGACGCTCCCTTGCCTCAGTCAGTTGCCCATGAGAAACTCACCCAGCTAATGCAATGCCTTCTTTTTTTTCTAGAGTTTTATATAGCACAAACTTGACCCGAAGGTTTCAGGTATCAGAGCACTTTACATGAGCACCAGTTGCGTTACACAAGGACACAATAATTTTTGTTAGTCATGTTGAGATTAAGTGATTTGCCCAGAATCACAGGATGTTGAGCGTCCCTGCCGAGACTCAAACCTGGTTCCCCAGCGTCGATGTCGACTGCTCTAGCCGTAAGGCCACATCCTCTCCCCTTCTAGCCCTTGCAAAGAGAATTTTACCTGCAAAAGGCCTCAGCTAATCCCACCTTGTGCCCCAATTATCATGTGTATACATTAGCCTCTAACTACAGTCTTGAGCATCTCCCACCTCATCTGCCGTGAGGTCACCATCCCACTATTCTCGGTGATTTAGTTAACCCATTCGGTGCTCATAATGGAATGGTTCAGTCATGAGCACCGGTGCTCCTGTGCTCATGACAGAACCATTCCATCTTGAGAAGAGGGGCACGAAACGCCTCTGCTGTAAACAGCAGAGGGATTTCAAAAAAAGTTTTTGAGGCCTCTGGAGGTGGGGAAGAGCTTCCCCAACCTCCAGAGGCCCTTCCCTAATTTTCAATGTAATGACTATCGCGCACATGGAGCGCTGTCGTGATTACATTGAAAACAAAACTGTTTCAGTTTCAGTGTTTCAGTAATCGTGGGTCTATCTCAGCCCCCGAGGGCGATCCCCAAGCAGGGATCCACCCAATAGCACCAGGGAGGGGGAGTGGCCCCTTGGGCAAAGGCCTTTGCTCCCCCCTTTGTTTTTTGTTCACAGCAGTCTTTCTGCCCACCCCAGGGGGCATATGGGGGCAATAGCCCCCAATCTGCTCCCCCGGGGGGGAGGGGGGACAGTAATGGAGGCTGTCCAAAACAGGCATGCCAATGCCCCCACCCCCTCACCAAAATTACAGCCTTTCTGCCCCTCCCCCTTGGGGGGCAGATGGGACAGTAGCCCTCAATCTGCCACCCCGGGGGGAGGGAGAGGGGGGTATCAAAAAGCCCACAAGACGCCAGGGATTTATTTTGGGCAAATGAAATTAGGTTGGGGCTTCCCAAAATGGGCATGCCAATGCCCCCACCCCGCCAAAAAATATTAGTCCTTCCAGCCCCCCGGGGCACAGAAGGGGGCAATAGCACCCAATCTACCCCCCCGAAGCGGCAGGAAGCCCATGAGCGCCAGCGATTTTTTTATGCTACAATTTTACTTAGGGTGGGGGCTGCCCAAATAGGGCATGCCAATGCCCCCCAACCAAAATTACATCCTTTCTGCCCCCCTCCCTGTGGGACAGATGGAGGCAGTATCCCCCAATCTGCCACCCCGGGGGGGGGGGGGAAAGCCCACTGGATGCCAGGGATTTATTTTGGGCAATTGAAATTAGGGTGGGGGCTGCCCAAAACGGGCATGTCAATGTCCCTATATCCCCCCCAAAAAAGTTGTCTTCCTGGGGTTAGTAGCCCACAATCTGCCCCCGGGGGGGGGGGGTAGAAAGCCCACTGGACGCCAGGGATTTTTTTGGGCATTTTTACTTTAAGTGGGGGCTGCCCAAAACAGGCATGCCAATGCCCCCACCCCCCCCATCAAAAGTATACAATCTTTCTGCCCCCCTTGGTGGGCAGATGGGGGCAGTAGCCCCCAATCTGCCCCTCTTGGGGGGGGCAAAAAGCCCACTAGACACCCTAGGATTTATTCTGGGCAATTGAAATTAGGGTGGGGGCTGCCCAAAACGGGCATGTCAATGCCCCCCCCCCCAAAAAAAATACAGTTTTTCTGCCCTCCCTGGGGGGGCATATGGGGACAGTAGCCCCCAATCTGCCCCCCCCCAGGGCAGAAAGCCCACTAGAAACCAGGGATTTTTTTTGTATTCATGTAGGAGTGGGGGATGCCCAAATCGGGCATGTCAATGCCTCCACCCCCTGAGAAATCCCAGTCTTTCTGCCCACGGGGGGGGGCAGATGGGGGCAGAAAGCCCACCAGGCGCCAGCGATTACGCTGGCTTTTTTTATGCGTGGGGGCTGCCCAGATTGGGCATACATATTCCCCCATCCCCCCCCAAAAAAGCCAAGGTTTTTCTGCCCCCCCTTGGGCCCATATTGAGGCAACCCCCCCCCCCACCGATTTGCCCTCCCCCCCCCCCAGTGCGGCAGAAAGCCTCGGAAGACTTTGGGGAACGCGGGGTGGGTGGAATCTTGGGGTTCCACGCAGATTCCAGAACTTTCCACCACAGAAATGTGAGGAAAATGTGTTTTTTTACACATTTTTAGGTTTGCAAGGGATTCTGGGTAACAGACCCTTGTGAGAGCCAGTCAAGTCACCCCTCCAGGATTCCCCTGGGTGTCTAGTATTCAAACATTTAGAGGTTTGCTAGGTTTCCCTGGGTGCCGGCAGAGCTATAGTTCAAAATCTACAGCTAGTGTGGCAGTTACTATCAGGCAGACACAAAGCAAGAGTTGTGAACATGCATAACAGTCAATCCTATTTTTCTTGCGTTCTGGCAAACTGTTTTTCATCATTGGGCAGAGTTGAGAGAAATGGGAACTAACTGATCAGAATTCCTCCTTCCCAATCTCCAGTGACACTAAGAAAAACAGGACGAGGGAGGGGGAAGGCTCTGAGTGCCTTGCTTAGCTATCAAACCCAGGCTCTTGATATTCATAGAGTTTAAAATCACATATGCATCAGATTTTACAGCAACTTAAAATAATAATTCAGTCTTTTAAGAAACATAATTCAGATTGTTTTGTGATTCACAACATTATGTACGAAATAAATGGACGTCATGGCATTTACTGGCTCTATTCACCTGTTCGATACTGTTGTTCCACTTCAACTTAGTTATTGTAATATATCCACACAGGCTAGCAGTCTCTTTAGACCAGAACTGTTTTAATCTTGTAAATGTGCAGATCATTCTATCTGTCAGTAAGTTCACAGAACATGCTCTCAGGGGATGCATGACGTTACAACACATACTTTTACAACGCATACCTTTACAACACATTTTTTTACAAGGCAACATCCATTACAATGCATTCCATTACAACGCATGCCATTACAACAAATTTTTAAAAACTACCTTTACAACGCATTCCATTACAACGCATACTACCTTTACAACGCATACCATTACAACGCATAACATTACATTGCATGTATGGTAAGTATTGAATAGTGTAGGGGTAAAAATTACTATTCTAACTCCAGGGGGGTGCAACAGTAGTGTAAGTGTTGGATAGAGTAGGGGTAAAAATTACTATTCTAACTCCAGGGGGGTGCAACAGTAGGGTAAGTGTTGGATAGTGTAGGGGTAAAAATTACTATTCTAACTCCAGGGGGTGCAACAGTAGGGTAAGTGTTGGATAGTGTAAGGGTACTATGCGTTGTAATGTTATGCGTTGTAATGACATGCGTTGTAGTGGTATGCGTTGTAGTGTCATGCGTTGTAATGGTTGCGTTGTAATGGCATGCAATGTAATGGATGTTGCGTTGTAAAAGTTTTGTTGTAATGGTAGTGCGTTGTAAAAGTTGCGTTGTAAAGGTTGTTTCCCCTCTCAGGAAGAGCAAATTCTGAAATTACTGTAAAGTTGAGATGGGGCTGTTCAAACAAGATTTAGCTGTTCTGATCAAGAACTGTATCAGATCAATACCTTGCTCAATATAACAATTGATAAATTGATCATATTCTAATGCCAAGCTTGGATTGTTGAGAAAAAGGTTCGGCCATTTAGAAGCTGTTTTCATATACTCGCCATCACTTCCTCATCCATTCATCGTCCTATTCCTTACTTATTGCAGTTGTTGTGAGTGAACCACATGAAGGGCACCCCTGGCTGATTTGTTTGAGGGTAATATAGGGAATGTGGTTATGGCGACAAGGGTGGGAGTGGCCTTTTGGAAGACTCAGTGGCAGGGAGATTTGCACTTGGTAAAATGATTGTGCTGACACAACTTTTCTATCACTTCCCAACACTTACGGGGGTGATAACATCAAGAGCCAGATATACCTCTTGTGGAACTTATTGGGAACCCAGGTAGGACTAGAGTAGCATTACCTAAATTTCATGTAACTGCCAAAGTGTGCAGCCTTGTAACTTGAAATGGAGACTTATCATCCAGTGGCTCAGCTGTAATGAGGTACTCGGTGGGCAGTGCCACACATTAAGGGAAATGACAAAATTAAATTGATCAGCACTCACTAACATCGACCTATGTGGCTATTACTAACTCTTGGGAAAAAAATGCTAATAGGCGACTTGAGGGTGAGGAAATACTGTTGGACTACAGACCTACAATTAACTCAACCATTTACTCCCTGCTCAACAGATATTCCAATAGTCTACTTGAATATGTTGTTTCAAACAGCTTTTCAGAGCGAATTAGATCTCTGGCTGGCTGGTGGGATTGAGAAAATGTAAGATTTGTTTAAGGATGGCTGCTTTCTCTCCTATGAAGATCTGCTGGACAAGTCTTACATTATGAGGCGCTGTCATCCGCAATTAGAGCTACAAGGAAAAATGGCAATTGTGAACTCAATACTGATGGGTCTTCACACTAGTCTTACTACATCAGTTACATATAAGGCAACAACCCTGATGTATACAGTGTTTGGAACAGACATTAATGTTTCTCTGGTCCCTTCAGGAACAAATGAGCAGAAAACATCCACACACCATTCCAAGAATCAGACTGGGTGAAGTTTTATTCATAGGGCGCATATCAGAGACACTTTCCAAACGTGCAGCCAATATTCCACATATGTCAAATGTTTGGGGCAGACTTATATATAACATATGCTGTGGGCATAACCCCCAGATGAATACATACTGACTGGCCAGAAATGTTGTCCTTGCTGAACGAAGCCACCAATAGAAATTTAAAACTACTCCAGAGACTCGAGGTACAGGCCTAGACGCATCGGCAGCGGAGTCACGGGCAGTCCTGGAGACCCACCGGGCTGGTCCGCATAGGAGGAAGTAACTGAAGAGATGGGCTCCCAGTAGAGAAGGTGCCACTCCGGTTTGGCTCAGGCGGGCGTGGCTTTCGAAGGCGGCACCATGCTGAGATGCAGACGCAGCAGGGCTGTGGTGAGTGCGAGCGGTGGTGACTCGCTCCTGGCGGGAAGTGTGGTGGGGCTGCAGGAGGATTATACGTTTGCACCTGGTGCCTCCTGCCCTACCCGTGACCGAAGCGGAAGTGAGGCCAGCAAGAACTGTCACACTCCTGGAAGTTGTGAGGCCTAGAGGACAGGAAGGTTCCAGGTCCCTGGCGTAGATTGGTGAGGGGCTCTCCTGATTGCGGGGGGGGGGGGGTCCTCTGGTCTCTGGGGCCTCCCTATCCCCTTGGCTGGGTCCCCCTACCCTGGATTTATTCATCCCACAGTTCGTGTTCTCAAATTAGAAAGGTGCAAAAGAGAGCAGGAGGAGGGTAAACAGTTTCAAGACTAACAAGGGGGGATAAGGGGGGCATCCCAATGTAGTAAGGCCTGCCCCCGGGCAGTTTGGGAGGGGTTTGGGCTGGCATGATCGGCCATTTCGTGGTTTGGGGCTTTTTTAGGGCGCAGCCCAAATATAGCCCAATAATAGCCCAAGTATAGCCCAAGTAGCCCAATGTTTGTATATTCCTATGAGAGGACTGCCAGCCACCATTTTTAGGTGACCTGGTGGCTGGCAGCAGGGTAGCTAGAAATAGTTTTCTTGGCTGTTTAATTAACTGTGTTTAGCGACTTAGACATAGTTATGCAGAATTATAAGGTTATGGAGGCGGTGGGCCTACTGAGCAAGGCAGGCCACCTTGATATTTTGATCCCTTGAGCTGCTGATCTTTCGCTTCTGTGGGGGTGGCAGCCACCATTGCGGCCTGCACGTCACCTAAGTGGGCGAGAGGAAAAGCGCTGAGTCTTGGGGGCCACTCTTATGCCCGATGAGTGGCCCCTTTGTCCCTAGATGCGCCAGACCCTCGTGCGCATTCGAGGCTCTGACGAGAGGGGGGGCCTGTGGGCTGTGGGGCACGTCTGTTGCTTGCTCTGCTAGGGCCTCAAATGAGGTGTTTCCTGCTCGGGCCACGGCAGAGTTAGTAAAGGAAGGGCGGGAGGCAGGGTGAAGGAGGGAAGGGGGGATATGGAGGGACAGAAGCCTTTCGGGGGTGAGGGGGGCTGCCCAAAGAACATGAACCCAGAGACTCTCTGGGACGCGAGGAGGTGGGAAGCCGGTTTTGGTGTTTGGGAGGTGGAGGGGGCATACCCGGGTTGGATTAGGCAGGGTGAGGGCCTGAAGGTTTTAGGAAGTGGAGCGGGGAGGAATATAGAGGAAGTTTGGGCAAGGCCATGGATTTTGGGAAGGAAGAGGAGTGGATCCCGGGGGACAGGGAGACGGCTGGGGGTAGCAATGCCTGGGAAGGGCTAGATATTTTCACCTCATGGAATCAGGAGGTGAGGGGCCTTAGTAGAGTGGGTCACATGGATGCTTATCTTGCACAGAGAGGGTCAGCTGGTTTGGAAGGCAAACGTTTAAATTTGAAAAGAGGTGGCAAGGGGGGCGAAGGCGGGGGCAGCAGAAAGCTTGGTGGGGGGCTTGGGGGACAGGTCTTGACCAGGACCGGCCAGGGTTAAACATGGCTGGGCTGGAATGGAGTGAGGGGAGAAGGGGGGGGGGGGGGGGGGGGGGGGTTGAGTGACAGGGAAGTAGGTGATTTGTTTAAGGTAGGGCGTCAGTGGGCAGAGAAGACTTTGGGCTTAAATAGGCAAGGAGAAGGGACCCGGCACACCAGACCAATCATTTATATTGCAAAGCGAGAACTCACGTCCGGGTGCGGACTTGGCAGAGCTGGGTGCTGCTTACTGGCGCCAAGGAGAAGGGAGGGTAGAGCCTCGCGCAGCATACCTGTTACCATCGTGGGTATCCCAGCGCGGCCGACACATGTAGGCCTGAGCGGTCTCACTGGACCCAACACCTGACGGACCTCAGCGGTCTTCAGGACGGAAAACCAGAAGGAGAACGCAGTAAAAGAACTCAGCGGTGTACTGGAGGGTGCAGTCGGCACCCCTGGAGGCGCGTAGTTGTGGGCCCACGAGGGGCCACCATGTGGGATCGCGCGAAGGCACGGAATTAGATTTCAATGAAGAGAGCCTTGAGGAAGGCGAGATGAGAGATAATTTAGATGGGGTGGGGGGATAAGAGTAATGTCTCTCGAAGGGTTTTTCAGGTTTCCAGAAGGGAGTCAGAGCCTACGGCAAGGCCAACCAAGTCAGGATTGACCACGGGGCCACTGGCAAGGTGGACTGCATCAACACAGGCACCCTCCTTAGAGCCAGGTAAAACACGGACAGAGGGAGGGGCCGGTAATGGTCTCCGTGGGGACAGGGGGAAGAGGGGGTTGCAGGAGGCGAAGAGGGTAGGTTGTGCAAGGGCAAGTATGTTTTAAGACATAGGAGTGGGTACCGAGGAGGAAGGTAAGAAGGATCCGGCCAAGCCAGGGATTAGCAAAGGCACAGAGAAATCTGAGATAAGGGAAGAAACCCATGGAATAAATAAAGATGAGCTTGAAAGTAAAGAGTTGTAGATTAAGAGACTCTCTTCTATGGGAGTGACTAAGCCATTGGGGGCATATTTGATGCTGGCGACTAAAGAGCACCTATGGAAAGGTGAATAAGTTCAAATGCTGAAATTATTGCACAGGGAAGAGCGCGCAAAATAAGGGTCTATAGAAGAGGAATGTGAGCTGGCTAAGCGGCCATGGGTTCCTCTGACTATAGAAAACTGGACAGCAGTGTTCTTGATTTATGCTAGTGTTTACTGCTGGGATATCTATAAAAGGCTGTGCACGTGCAAATTTTGCAGATTTCGCCATGAGTGCGCAAAATTCTGGGGGAAACATCCCTTGGTCAACTGTTTTGGGGTAGGGGGGTTTTCAGCAAAGAGGCAGCAGTGGCAGGGGGGCAACACGGGGGGACACCAGCAGCAGCATTTTTCCGGGTCAAAGGGAGATAAGGGTGTTCAGGGGTCTGGGACAAAAGGCTCATACGTCAGTTAAGGCAGCCAAATTGGAGGCAGCCTTACAGAGTTATGACGACCAGAAGGCTGCAGAAGTACTAAGGAAAGGGTTCAAAGTGGGGTTTTCGTTTGGGTTATGCTGGGCCATTGGTCAGAAAGTTTGAAGTCAGCAAAAGAACATTCACAGGTTGTGCAAGAGAAATTAGAAAAAGAGTTGAAGAAATGGAGAATGTCAGGCCCTTTCCCAGATTGGCCTCCGGACAACTTGATTGTGCCACCAATTAGGGTGGTGTCCAAGAATGAACCTGGACAATTCAGGCTTATTCAGCATTTATCATGGACAGAAGGGTGCTCAGTGAATGATTTTATCAATGAAAAGGAAGCTACTGTTTCTTACTCATCAGTTGACGTGGCCATTTCACTGGTAGTGATGGCGAGCGCAGCGGCGGAAATGGCACAATACAACATAAAATTGGCTTTCCGTTTGCTTCAAGTCCATCCAGATGATTGGGATCTTCTGTGTATCCATTTCAATGGTAAATGGTAAGTGGACAAGGTATTACCGATGGGCTGTTCTATGTCATGCGCATTGTTTGAGTGTTTTAGCACCTTTCTGCAGTGTTTTTTAAAAAAAAGGACGGGACACAAATTACTCGTCGGTTGACTTGGCCACGTCACTGGTAGTGATGGCAGGCACACCAGCAGAAATGGCACAATGCAACATAAAATCGGCTTTCCGTTTGCTACCAGTCCATCCAGATAATTTGGATCGTCTGTGTATACATTTCAGTGGTAAATGGTACGTGGAAAAGGCTTTACCGATGGGCTTTTCTGTGTCATGCGCATTGTTTGAGTGTTTTAGCACCTTTCTGCAGTGGTTGTTTTAAAAAAGGACGGGGCACATGTTAGTGAGCCATTACTTGGATGATTTTTCTTTGTTGGAAACTTTGGCTCCATGTAGTGCCAGGTGGCCCTGGAAAACTTCGAAGAGCTGACAGGGGATTTGGAAGTGCTATTGGCACCCGAAAAGACAATGGGCCTCAGCACTGCACTGTCTTTTTTTGGAATTGATATTGACTCTAGAAAATGCAAGCCCAGTTGCCGGATGATATAAGGGATAAAATGCTGGAATTGCTAAACGCAAAGGATGGGGCACATGTTAGTGACCCATTATTTGGATGAATTTTCTTTATTGGAACCTCTGGCTCCACAGAGTGCCAGGAGGCGCTGGAAAACTTCAAAGAGCTGACAGAGGGTTTGGGAGTGCCACTGGCACCCGAAAAGACGATGGGCCCAGCACTGCACTGTCTTTTCTTGGAATTGAGATTGACTCCAGAAAAATGCCACCCCGGTTGCCGGATGATAAAAGGGATAAAATGCTGGAATTGCTTAACACCATGGTGGCAAAGGAAAAAGTAATGGTCAAAGAGATACAGGCCTTGCTATTGCATCTCAATTTTGCAGGTAGGGTAGTGAGAGTAGGGAGAACCTTTTGCAGAAGGCTAGTGAGGGCATTGGCAGGTAACAGATTGCCTCATCATCATGGGCGTCTCTCTGCAGGCGTGAAAGAAGATTTGAGAATGTGGCAAGTTTTTCTGCAAACTTTCAGTGGCATTCCACTGGCACGGGAGGGGGATCTTATTTGGGATGTGCAGATATTTTCAGATGCAGCAGGCAGCAAAGGTTTTGGCCTCTACTGGCAGGGGAAGTAGTGTGCCGAGCAGTGGCCGCCAGAATGAGAGGAAGGGGGTAGGTCCATCGCATTTCTGGAGTTCTTCCCCTTAGTTGTGGCAGTGACACAATGGGTAGTCAGCTTGTGCATAGGAAGGTGACTTTTAGAGTTTATAATATGGCTTTTGTAGAGATTGTGAACCATCAGTCAGCAAGGGACGGAAAAGTGTTACAGTTGCTGAGGGTTTTTGTCCTACGTTGTTTGATATAGCGTTTTGAACACTGTACGTCCAAGGTGTGGACAGTGACATAGCGAATGCTTTGTCTCGTTCGCAGTGGGGGAGATTCCTTGGGTTGGCCAAGGACGCCAACAGGATCCCGATGCCCATGCCGCTGCAGTTGTGGTATGTAGGCAACACAAGATGCTACAACTGGGGGTAGGATCACTGGCTAAGTCCACTAGGATAGCCTATAATCTAGCATGGAAGGAGTTTTTGCTGTCAGGCGCCCAGCAGCGCTTAAATGAGTTACAGCGAAGGGACGATGTGATTCCGTTTATCCTGGATATGGTTGGAAAAGGCTATCCATGGCGTCAATTGCAAGGAAATTAGCGGAAATTGCATTCATGGGTAAGTTGCTCTAGGGTTACACACCTTCAGCGGGTAAATTGGGCACAAGGATGCTAGTAGGGTGGGCCAGGGAGTGTGGCCAGCTGAATCTGGTCAAGAGACCCTTGTCGTGGCAGTGGCTGAGCAGCGTACCACAGATTTTGCCTAAGATTTGCACGGACGCCCTCAAATCATGCCTGTTTTCCACATTGATGGTGGATGTTTCTTGGTGCATTTGGATTGTCTGAGTTGTTAGGGGACAGAAGGGGTGGGGGGATCGGTGGGAAGATGGGGGTCTTGCGCAAGGCAGGTCTACATATTTTGTTAAAAAACGTCCAAACAAATCAGAAGGGCAAGGGAAAATAGGTGTTGTTGCACGCTCCATTGCCTAAGCTTACTTGCCCTTATAGATGGGGCTATCGGTATCGGGGAGTCCGTTTTTGTGAATGCGAATTGGAAAGGAGTTACAGCCTTGCACCTGCTAGCAGTGCTGAGGAAGGCACTAAAGGAATGGGGCATTCGCTGTGCAGGTTTTGGGACACTCTTTCTGTATTGGGGCAGCATCTGAGGCAAGCAATAGAGGGTGGCAACAGGGTGATATCATGCACTTGGGGTGGTGGTCCTCAGATTGTTATAAGCGATATCTGCGCAGCAGGGATAATGAATTTAGCGTGGTTGTTAACAATGCATAAGTTCACGCAATGTTTCTCATTTCAGGTTCGGTGGCTGGCCCCCTTTCGTTGGAAATGTCAATCTGGGTTGTGGGACAGTTCTTCATGAAGTGGGCACTTGTACAAGCCCGGGAAAGTTATTTCTGACAGAATCTTGGTTTTAATGATAAACTATTTAAAGTGTTATAGAAAGGAAAAGGAGGCACGTGGTGGAAGGAGCTGATTCCGTGCCTTAACAGTCTGCTAGTTGGGGGTCGGTGTCCAGACATTTTGGTTGTACATTTGGGTGGAAACGATTTGTGTAAAGAGAAGGCATAGTCCTGAGGAGAAACATGAAGAGGGACTTAGCACTTATTAAACAACAGTGGTCAGGATGTTTTGTGGTATGGACTAAGTTTGTACCCCGCCGGGTCTGGCGGGGGCAGTTAATCCAGGAGCAGTGGTCAGAGCCAGGAGGACGCTTAATATGGAGATGTCTCCTTATGCAGGTAATTGAGTTTGGTAGAATTGTGCACAGGGACATTCGTTTTGATTCAATGGAATTTTTTGCAGGAGACAGGATCCACTTATCAAGGCTGGGGTGGACCTTTATTTGTTGGAAATTAGGGAGGTGTTAGCCAGAAAGTTGAATGTTCCGAGCCATCCTGGAAAGTAAGAGGCCTGTAGGACAGAGGGGACAGAAAAAAGGGGGCTAGGCAGTAGTGGCCGTCATTCCCTTTTTCCTGGGTGACGGGGTTTTGAAAAGTTGGCCAGGGTTGGCACAGGTTTTTGGTTAAGTATTGGAAGTTTGTGAGCAGGGGCAGGAAAAGGGTAGGCAGTAGTCTAAGCTTCAGTGTAGGCGTTTATTAGTTACAGTTGCAGCAAGGCAGGTAGGGAACGAGGTGTCATTGGGGGAAAGTTTTAACTGCAATACTGCGTAATGTTGTTGTTATGATAATGCCAGGATGGAGGAACTTTTGAGGGGATCGTAGGGTGGGGAGGATCAGGGGTCAGCTATTTGATGTATAGTGAGGCTTTCGTTTTATAAGTCAGTTGCCAGTTGGTTATTTTGTAATAAGCACCTGTTTCAATACAGCAGCCTTTTTCACACAGAAAATAGGTCTCAGTTTGACTTGCCCCTCTCCCTCCCAATTACCTACATTGCGGTTTCTAAAGTTTCTATAAGCGTTACAGTTACACTCCCACCAAAACAGGCAGGCCTTTCAACTGCGGCAGCTCCAGACAACTCAAAGCAGGCTGTCTCACTTTTGGAAGACAGGAGGTAGTGAATCAACCCAAGTCGAGAGACCAGCGCCCGAGGCTCCGCAGTCCCAGATTATGCACGGTGAGGATAAGGGCAGAGAAGTTGCGGCAAGATGCGGCAGGCGGGGATCGGATTCAATGAGGGTATCCTGGCTGCAACTCATCTGAGAGAGTCTTCAAGCCCAAATAACAGCGCAACAGCATGCCTGAGTTTAAAATGGCGGCGCGAGGGGGGGTTCAAACCTACAGTAATTGGAGGTGTTTTAAAATTCAAGGAGGGAATGTGGTGCCAGGGATGAGAGACCGGCGTAGAAGGAGCCCGAGTGGTCGTGCTGAGCTCTGTTATCTGAGGTCTGGATGAAGCTGTGACCGACAAAGGAGCCTGCACTGCCAACGAGAGGGGCTGGGAGTCCATGGAGATGGGCCAACTACAATACTTCCTCACTTGAGGCCACCCTGTCGACAGCCAAGTTGCTCCGGCGTGGAAAGCGAGCCCGGCCCCGGATGCTGTGGAATCTGTGACCCCAACTGGTCTGTGGGCTCATTGCCTTTGACCTTTGGAGGGCCCCCTGATGTTTTCACCTTCCCCATTGCCCGAAGGCCTGTCTTTGACTGTTTGCCAGCTTCCAGCTCAACTCCCCTCCTCCACCTCCCTCTATTCTCCTTGGGACTTGTTTTTTGTTTTATCTCTTCCCTATGTAACTGATGCTAATTGATGTTATACCATGAATCCGACAGCGGAGCCCTAGCAATATGGCCGACGCCTGGTGGAGCTACCTAGGTAGCTATAGAGGAGATTGGCTGTTGTTCTCCCCCTACCACTGTGTTCCCGGACTATTGCCCAACACTCACTACTGCTTCAGGGAATGGGGAAGATCTGCACACTTTGGAGCTGTCTCTTCCACCTTTCCTCTCATGGGGCGAGCTGGAGGATGAGGCGGACAGCATTTCCTAGTAGCACCGGAACCGTTGCCTTCTATGGAATTATGATAATGCCCCTTGGGCGGAAACTAAAACTGTTCGTACCTACCGCAGAGCCCGAGTACCCTTGGCCGCTGCCCGGTGGAGCTGTCCTATGCAGCTATAGAGGAGTCTGGCTCTGGTTCCCCCCTCGACCGTCACCTACCCAACCGGACATCGGACATTGTTTCTCACGGTTCTTCACGGTTTTATCTGTCATTCTCTTTGACTGCTTTGTTCCTTCTGAAGTATTTCCGCATTCTGGTCTAACTGACTCTATCTGCATTCCTCTCCTCTGTTTACCTTGTCCCCCCCCCCACCTTCCATTTCCCATTAGACGTGTGGCTTGGCTATGCTACGCACTAATAACTTATATTTTTGTGTAATCTTATGTTTTTCTGCTTTGTTCCTTCTGAAGTATTTCCGCCTTCTGGTCTAACTGACTCTATCTGCATTCCTCTCCTCTGTTTACCTTGTCCCCCCCCACCTTCCATTTCCCATTAGACGTGTGGCTTGGCTATGCTACGCACTAATAACTTATATTTTTGTGTAATCTTATGTTTTTCTCCTACGCCCATACTTGTAACTGCAACTGTAAATGTAACTGATATAATTTTCATAACCTGTAACCCGCCGATCCTCATGTAAAGCGCTCTGATACCTCTGGGTCTAGCCAGCGCTATATAAAACGCTTCAAATAAATAAACAAACAAGAGACTTGTATCTATGACTGGGTGGGCTCTCGTACTGGCTAAAAGGCAGATAACAATGAAATGGAAGTTAAGAAGTGTTCCAAGGTATGTCGCATGGATACAAGAACTCCTTTAATGGGCCAGCTATGAAAGTAGCATACTGCTTCCAGAAGCCGGAAGGTGAAAGGGCGACTGGTGTTCATGGGCAAAAGGGACTTGGCCCTGCCACCCTCCGGGAAGAGGCAAAAATGGGGAAATAAACACAGAGCAGCTGAAAATAAATCACTGCTCTGAGCCAATGTGCTGAAACTCTTGGGTGAACTCTCGTGAACTTTGCAGATGTCCTACGGGACAAATGCCAGCTAGGGGGGTTTTTCGACCTACAATCACAGGCCACAGTAGTGACATCACAGGGGAGGGGTTGCTGAATCAGAAAGCAAGTGATCCCGTTGCTTTTGGAGCGCATAAACAGTGGCCCTCTGAGGAGTTACAAAACTCCATCCACTTCAATAGCTGGGGGTGCAGCAGGCTGATGAGACAAGGAGGGAGTGGGAGTCAACAATTTGTTGGCTATTACAGAGGGCAAGCTATAGGAGGGGTGAGGGGCTGCTATCCTGGCAGTAACACATGTTTAGTACTACATTTGGTTTCATTTTGAAAAATAATTGCACTTGTGGACTAAGTTTCAAATGTGCAGTGAAGCTCCTGCCTGTAACTGGGGTGTCCCCAGGCCCCCCCAATCGCTTTAGCAGCTACAGTGAGGTGGGGTTCTTGATGAGCCTTTTCTGTCTGTAGCTTGGCAACGTGTCATAATTAGCTTGGGAGAGTGAGTGAGGGAAAGGAAGGATGGATGAATGGATGGATGGAGGAAATGGTGGATGGATAGATGCATCGATGAATGAGTGAAAGGATTGATGGAAGAGTGGAAAAGTGAAAGACAGAGGGTGTATGAATGAAAGGGAGGATGGATGGAAACATGGATGGATTGGTGGATGGGTGGAGTGAAAGGATAAGTTGATGGATGATGAGAGAAAGGAAGGATGGCTGGACGGATGAGTGAAAGGATGGACGAATGAGTGGAGGGGTAAAGGGATGGATGGAGTAAAAGCATGGTTGGAAGAGCAAAAGGATGGATGGGTGAAAGGATGTATGTAAAGATGAATAAGTAAAACAATGGAGGAATGAGGGAAAGGCAAGGTAGATGGATGTCTGGATGAGCTAACTGTCCACTGAACCTTTTTGGGCATCTTCTTGGATGTCAGATCATTCAATGGTGTCACAATGGACCCATAGTTCTTTACAAATTTCCTGTAATACCCAGTCAGGCCCAAGAAGGCTCTGACTTGTGTCTGGGTAGTTGGAGGAGCCCAGTCCTGTATGGCCTGGATCTTGCTCTCCAATGGTTGAACCTGACCCCCACCTACTATGTGGCCCAGGTACACAACCTTGCTCTGCCCTATCTGGCACTTGATAGCCTTGATAGTCAGGCCTGCCTTTTGCAGGGCCTCCAGAACCTTCTTCAGGTGGATCAGGTGATCCACCCAGGTGGAGCTGAAGACAGCAATATCATCTAGATATGCTGCACAAATGTCATCCAACCCAGCAAGGACTTGATTCACCAACCTTTGGAAGGTGGCAGGTGCATTCTTCAAACCAAAGGGCATCACCACAAACTGATAATGTCCACTGGGGGTAGAGAATGCTGCTTTGGCTTTAGACTCCTCAGCTAACCTGATTTGCCAATAGCCAGCTGTCAGATCAAATGTGCTCAGATATTTGGCAGAAGCCAATTCATCTATGAGCTCATCTGCCCTTGGAATAGGATGAGCATCTGTCCTAGTGACAGCATTGAGACCTCTATAGTCCACACAAAATCTCATTTCTCTCTTTCCATCTTTGGTATGAGGTTTTGGCACAAGGACTACTGGTCTGGCCCAGGGGCTCTCTGATGGCTCAATAACTCCAAGTTCAAGCATTTTCTGCACCTCAGCCTTTATACAATCCCTGACATGGTCAGGTTGCCTGTAGATTTTATTTTTCACAGGCAGACGGTCACCAGTGTCCACATCATGGGTGCACCAGTTAGTTTGACTGGGTGTAAGAGAAAACATATGTCTATGAGCCTGCAACACCTGTCTGCAGTCCCATTGTTGCTGGTCAGAGAGGCTGCCTGCCAAGGCTACTCCATCCACTGAACCATCATCAGGGTTTTGGGATAACAAGTCTGGGAGAGGGTCACTCTCTTCCTCCTGTTCCCCATCTGTTGCCATGAGCAAGCCCATGTCTGCCCTGTCCACATATGCCTTCAATCTGTTAACATGGAGCACCCTGCGGGGGCTCCTAGGGGTGCCAAGGTCCACCAAGTAGGTGACCTCTCCCTTTTTCTCAAGTATGGTGTGGGGTCCAGACCATTTGTCTTGGAGAGCTGCTGGGGCCACTGGCTCCAACACCCACACCTTCTGTCCAGGCTGGTACTCAGTCAGAACAGCCTTTTGGTCATGCCAAGCTTTCTGTAATTCTTGGCTGGCCTCCAGGTTTTTGGTTGCTTTCTCCATGTATTCAGCCATCCTGGAGCGGAGACCAAGTACATAGTCCACAATATCAAGTTTAGGCTTTTTGAGAGGTAACTCCCATCCTTCCTTCACAAGACACAATGGACCCCTCACAGGGTGGCCAAACAAAAGTTCAAAAGGGCAGTAGCCAACCCCCTTCTGTGGGACCTCTCTGTAAGCAAAGAGCAAGCAGGGTAAAAGGATGTCCCATCTTCGCCTAAGCTTTTCAGGTAACCCTTTTATCATTCCCTTTAGGGTCTTGTTGAACCTTTCCACAAGACCATTGCACTGTGGATGGTAGGGTGTGGTGAACTTATAGTTCACTCCACACTCTTTCCACATTGCTTTCAAATATCCAGACATAAAGTTGGTACCTCTGTCTGAAAGGACCTCCTTTGGAAAGCCCACTCTGGAAAAAACTCCAAGCAGGCTCTTCCCACAACAGGAGCTGTTGTGGTCCTCAGGGGAATTGCCTCTGGGTACCTGGTGGCATGATCCACTACCACCAGGATAAACCTGTGCCCAGATGCTGTTTGGGGATCCATTGGATCCAACAATGTCTATCCCAACTCTCTCAAAGGATACCCCCACCACAGGTAGTGGTATAAGGGGGGCCTTTGTGGTGCCACCTGATTTGCCACTGGCTTGGCAGGTGTCACAGGAGCGACAAAACTCCCTGGTATTCTCTGACATGTGAGGCCAGTGAAAGTGTGGGACAAGTCTTTCCCAAGTCTTATTCTGGCCTAAGTGTCCTGCTAGAGGAATTTCATGGGCCAAGGTTAATAGGAAGCCCCTAAATTGCAGAGGTATAACCAACCTCCTGGTAGCACCAGGCTTGGGGTCTCTAGCCTCTGAATAAAGGAGTCCATCATCCCAATATACTTTATGGGTACCTTGAGCATTCCCAGCAGCCTCAGCAGCAGCCTGCTGTCTGAGGGGTTTAAGAGAAGGGCAAGTTAATTGAGCATGCCCCAGATCTGCCCTTGAGGGTCCCCCTGTCCCCAGAAACTCAACCTGATCAGGTTCAAGTTCTTCTAGGACAGTCTCCTCTTGGATCACAGAATCATCCTCCTGCGAGGTCTGATCCTCAACCTGGGGCAAGTTGGAAGGCACTGCCTTAACCCTCTTGCTCTTTCTCTTGGGTTGTGGTTGGTCTATTGTTTCAAGATCCACCACAGGTTCAGGTAGGCACTTCTTGGCCTGGGACCTGGTTACAGCAAGGACATGTGCTGAAATACCTAGCATCTCTGCATAAGTCCTGTACTCCACATCTGACCATAAAGAATTCTCTAGATCATTGCCCAAAAGACAGTCAACTGGGAGGGCTGCACTCACAACAACTCTTTTGAGGCCAGTTACCCCTCCCCAGGAGAAGTTAACAACAGCCACACTATGTGTAGTAGTGGCATTGCTAGCATTGGTCACTAGGTAGTTCTCACCTAGTACAACTTGTTCAGGGTGCACAAAGTTAGGTGTCACCATAGTGACACTGGCACATGTGTCCCTGTAGGCCTGAGCCAGTTTCTCATTGATTAAAGGCGTCTGCCTGTACTTGCCCAAAGTATTAGGACTTATAGTGGTGGACATAGCCATGTCCACATCACAGATCAGAACTGCCCAAGTTGGAACTCTGACTAGGCCAGACTCCATCTTAGTACCCAGGGTTAACCCCACTATAGCCTTGGGTTGGATACCACCACTGCTGACTGTACTAGGGGGTGCAGATGCCTTAGGGGCTGCAGTGGTAGGGACTGGATTTTCCTTAGTGCACTCACTACCCCAGTGAGAAACTGATTTACAGGTTTTGCACCAAGGTTTCTTTGGGCCATCATTCTTCTTCTTCTTGCTTCCATTCTGGGATCCACCCTCCTTATTAGAATTATTTTGGGGGCCTGAAGAACACTTTTGGTCTTTTTCTTTCTTATCTCCACCCTTCTGGTCTGCCTTCTTTTGATCACCTCCATGGTTCTGGGGTTTCTGCTTAACCCTTGTTCTGACCCATTTGTCTGCCTTCTTACCCAATTCTTGGTGAGAGGTCAGATCTGAGTCAATAAGGTGTTGATGCAAGAGCTGGTTCTGACAGTTATTAAGGATCTGTTCTCTCATTATTAGATTGTACAATCCTGTATAGTGTGAGACTTTACTTCCCAGCAACCAACCCTCCAGAGCCTTAGTGGCACAATCAACGAAGTCAGTCCAGTCCTGAGTCTGAGCTTTTTGGGTATCTCTGAACAACAACCTGTATTGCTCAGTGGTTAGGCCAAACCCATCAATAAGAGCACTCTTCAGGACAGAGTAGTTTTTAGCATCCTCAGGTCTAACAGTGAGGAGCGTGTCTCTCCCTTTCTCAGAAAAGGAGTACCATAAGATTGCTGCCCACTGATCTTGGGGACCCTGCTGTACCATGCAGGCCCTCTCCAGAGCAGTTATCCATTTGTGGATGTCATCCCCTTCCCTATAGGGGGGCACAATCTTTGTCAGGTTTCTAGTATCATAGGACCTGTCTTTCTCTTTGGGAATAATGCTGCCACCAGTGGGTGTTTCCCCACACAATTTTTGTTCCCTTGCTAAAGCAAGTTTAGCTTGGGCCAGGGCTATCTCTTCCCTCTCTATCTGGAGTTTGACAGCTCTCATCCTGGCCGTATGCTCTTTTCTCTGGGGCGAAGTTATTCCCCTTTGAGAATCCCTTGAGGCACTAGAAAGGTGAGATTTCCTGGAAGGGGACCTCTCTCTTCTATTGCCTGGGAGTATCTTGCTATTGGGTCTGGGGAAGTGGTTCCCTTCTCCATTCCCATGTAGGACCAAGTTAGCTTGGTTAAGCTTTCCAACTTGGACCTGGCTATCCCCTTGATCCTGATCTGACTCGGAATCAATTGATTCTGACTCCACATCTACCCTTGGAGTGATGGGGTCGGTGTCTAGGGGGTTTACCTCATCTCCTGGATTCCCTTTAGGATCTTCTGTACCCTTAACCAGATCATCTGCCTCTAGGATACCTATCAGGATTGAGATAGTAGGGTTGTGACCCCTTTTCAGCTCCCTTGAGTTGCACAAGCCACTCAAGTCCTTGAAGCTGAGATTTGCATATCTGGAAGGTGCCTTGGTCAGGTCACCTCTCACAGGTGGAGAGAGCTGGAAGCTTCACCTGTGCCAGACATGCTTCTAGTGAGGTGTAAGTGGTGCACTTACCTACACTAAGTGTTTTCCTACTGTACCTTGCTAGTTAGTTGTAGTCAGGGTGTGCTACTCCCTTTAATTTACAACTACTAAGTTCAGTAGAACTTAAGTATGTTAAGCATTTGTTTTATATGTACCTATAGTACTTAATGTGATCTTTCAATTTGATATAAAGATTGCAATGGTAAAACAACAGCAAGCTCAAATCCCAACCGCTGCACACCAATGTGAGAAGTTGGCCTGATGTATGATGTCTCCAATTCTGGGGGCACCTTGTATCAGTCCACACAATCGGTTATGGTGGTGGTTGTAAGTCAACCTTGTAGACAAGCTATCCTAATGGTAGCATGGACTAAGCAGTCTTAGGCTAAACTCAAGAGGGCATGTGAAGCCAGCTGTTTTACCATATGCAATCCTGTAATATCAAATGAAAGGACACCACACAAGTTATATATTATAAAAATATATGTATTTATTACTAGAATAATGCTCTGTACTCTTTATGAGTGCAGAGGCACAACCGTTTAAACAAAAGCAGTTAAACATTCAAAAGTTGCACAGTTATGGATAGGGCCGGTGGCCACTCAAACCATATATCAAAAAAGTGGTATAAGTATCACTTTATGAACAGTGGTAAGGCCTGGGGCCTTGGGAGTCGCTGGGACTACACTGGACTAACAGCAGTTAGGACGGGAGTAGCCCGCCGGGAATCGGGTGCAGCGCTAAAAGCACACGCATGCACCAATGCAAAGTCAATGGTGCGTAAAAGTTACAAAGTTACTGTTTTAGAAGTCTTCCGACTGGACTAGAACTTAGCCACTTAAAACTAGGACACTAGAGGTGTGAACTACTACAGGAGCGTCGGTGTTCATGCGTTACCTCACCCACAGGAAGCGGGTGCATAGGTGCCAAAGTGTGTCGGATTTCGTCGTGGAGTTCTATGGAGCCTGGAGATGAAGATGCTGCAAGCGGCCAGGAGAGAAGAGTCCGGTTGGATCCAAGGGTGGATCGAAGATGTAGAGTACCTGAAAGCAGAGGGGACAAAGTCTGGGTCACTAGCCAGTGACCAGGATGGAACCAGGAAGGAACCAGGCGATGTCGGACGCAATCAGGTGGTTGTCGCGAAGCTTGTCTCCGCTGCCACGTGGACTCTGGGGCACTGAGAATGACCAGGAGTGAATCACGAGCTGTCGCACGAAGGCTCTCGCTGTCGGCGGTGTCGGCTTCTGGATCGGAGTTAACAAGCCTTGGCAAGTGCAACCCACGCAGGATTGGAAGATCGCTTCTTAGTCGGACCAGCAAGGTCAGATAGATTGCTCCTTTTTAGGGGAGCGAGGGCCAGTCTGGAGCAACCAGACTAGCAGTGTAAATTCAAGGATTCATTGGTACTGGGGCCATTAGCCAACGGGCAAGTGACCAGACCAACGCGTTGAGCAGGAAAATGCAAAAGGGCCCCACGCAGCACTCGGAGAGTGTGGAGGGGAGATCTTCGGTGCAAAAGCTGCTCGGGGCTGGGGCTTCTCAAACCCCAATGCACATCTTCGAGGGAGCCTCGGGAGCTGCACGGTCAGCACTTCGTAGTTTTTCCAAGATGGCCGGCTCCACGCTTCACGTCTCCTCCACGGGTCTCAGATTCGCTGGGACTGTGGATCCGGCTGGTAGAAGTCTAGGGAAGCTGGTCTTGTTGATCTCTGTCGCTCGAGTTTTGGCGGGAACTGCAACAAAGCAAACCGTTGAGTGCTGGATGGTGCCTGTTTGCACAGGGTGGTCACTCCTTGACCACAAGGGAGATTCTTCAGTCTTTCACGTCGAGTGGGATGTCGAAGGGTCCAGAGTTCTGTATCAAAGTTTCAGTCAGGATAATCTGATGTGCACTGGCACAGCTCCTACCTTTATTCCAAATCAAGGGGCTGGATTACCTGCTAGGTCCCTCCTATGGGTGGGACCCAGGAAGGGGGTGGTTACTCCCCTTTCCCTTTGTCCAGTTTCACTCCTGAGCTGGGGCTGAAGTGCCCCAGAACCGGTTTGACTGGAATTTGCATGGGACACCTAGTGTGCCCCAGGCAGTGTCTAGTTTCATTCAACCCTCCCTGCTCCAATCCACTATCTCCTGTCTGGGGTGGTGTAACACCTCCCTGTGACAGGAAACTCTTTGTCCAAGCCTCCCCTGCCAGGTTTCGGTCAGCAGCAGGAGGCCAGACTTGTGTCGGGGCAGCAGCATCCATTTTGTGATGCTGAGGCTCTGGTTAGATTTAACCGCGTTTAAGTAAAGTAACATGTCTTCTCCCTCTAGAAGGGTGGAATGCTACCCCCGTCACCAGAACTGGTGAGGGGGTAGTATTCCAAAGTGTATGACACCTTACACATCATGTTTTGATAAAGCCAAACCAAAGTTAGCAATAACCGCGAGGATTATAATGCACTTAAGAGTATATGGTATGGCCATATCCTGGAACAGCTATAAGGAAATGGTTCCAAAAGCTGCAGACAGGCTCAGCTCATGCTAGAGCACCATCTCACATAAAACCAAGCACTCTGCCTCCAGGATTGTTAAGGCCTGCCATAGGAGTGACTTATAGTAACATATATGTGTCCAGATATAGGTTTAGATATAGGTATACTATATCTAAGCAAGGGGTGATTACACGACCTTGCCCCAGCTGAGTGATCAGCCAGTTGTGTCTGTTTGAATGGCCAGCCAGGGGTGGCAAAAGATATGCTGCAGCCCCTGGTAGGCCTTGGATGCACCTATGCCCTGGGTACCTATAGTACACTGTACAGGGGCTGATAAGGTGTCCAATACCAAATTGGTGATGTACCTATAGTACATGGATATGAATTTAGAGAGAGAACAGCAGGCTGTGGGTCTGATTAGCAGGCCCACAGCCACATTAAGTCGAAATCCAGTGAAGCAAAAAGCAAAAATTGGGGTGACCATAGGAAAGCAGACCCTACTCTCCTACAGTGCAGTTCTACTACAAAAACATTTACAAGGAGAGAAAACTATTGCCTTTGCCTCGTCTTGTTCCCTCATAACCTCGGAAAGAAATTACTCAGTTATAGAGAAAGAAGCTCTAGCTGCTGCATGGGGAGTACATTATTTTAGGACATATCTGTGGGGAACAACGTTTCAGATCAAAACAGACCACAAGCCTTTAGTATGTGTTTTGTCACAGGTGGGGTCGGTAAAGGTTCGCCTAGATTAGCAAGACTTTCCTCTAGACTCCAAGAATCCCAATATGACATCACCTATATTCATGGTTGGTGCAATGTATAAGCCGACTGTCTTTCTAGGCTCCCAGTGGAGAGTTCAGATTCTAGCAGTGATTTATTTGAAAGTCAAGAAGAAAGTTCAGTGGCTTTTAACCATGACATTGTAAAGTTAGGGGAAGGCACTTTCACCAAGGAGGAGTGGTGTTTGGCTATGGGAAAAGATATTGTCTTGCGAAAAGTGATAGATCTTGTTAAATCAGGAACTAGGTGTGAGAGATGTGTTTTACCCACAGTACGGCCTTTTATTAAAATATTGGAAGAACTTTCGATTTATGGTGACAATATTCTTTTGAGGGGTGATAGATTTATTCCACCTTTTGAACTGAGCTCAAAATTGATAAAACTTGCACATGAAGGACACTGTCAGACACTTACTCAGCGCAGAATTAAAGCAAATTTTTGGTGGCTGGGGATTAATACACAAACAGCATTATGGGTTGAAAATTGTTCTTGTTGTAAGGAAGGGGAAAAGAGACTAAAAGTTGCTTGTAAGTCTAATATGGGTCATATTTTGTCTCTGAATCAAGCTAGGCACAGTGTTTGTCTAGATTTCATTGGTCCGATGGATGAACTACCATCTCTCATCGCTTTGCAATTGTTGCAATTGATGTGTTTTCAAAGTACTTATAGTTGATTTTGTGAAAGAAATAACCACTGATTGCACTATACACTTTCTTGGAAAGTTATTTTTGGATGAAGTTTTCCCGTCTCTACTCATTACAGATAACGGTACACAACTTACTTCCAATAAAATGCGCTTATTTTTGTCTAGTTGTGGTGTGTCACATCATCGCACTACTCTCTATAATCCTCAAGGAAATGGTATCTGTGAGAGAGCTAACAGGGTTGTAAAAGGCATTATTCAAATGACATGTTCTTCAGGTTCTTTTTCAAATTATATTGTTCAAGAAATGGTGTGGGCTTATCGTACTACTGCCCATGAAAAATGGAAAATCTCCTTTCGAACTTATGCGAGGAAGATGTGCTGGTACAAAACTTACACCCTCTTGGCTTAAGAATAGTCTGATTAAAGATATATATTCATCATCCCATGATACTCGCATGAGTACAAAATCTGTTGGTGATTTGGTAAAAGTTAAACCCGGTAGAATAACAAAAGGTCTTTCCAAATTTAGAGGTCCATATTTGGTTAAAAAGTTTTTCCACACTATGAAATTTTAGACAATGATGAATAATTGAACATTTTTAGAGTAGCTCTGTATCAGAAATCTACATCTTCTGAAAACATCAGTCAAGAAGTTCATGATTCAATGTATAATAGCGGTTACGTGATTCCCACTCCAGAAGAAATGAATACATCTCCAAGTGTTTTGAATCGTAGGAAGGAAGGTGGTGGTGTGATGCTTTTGACCAGGTTGGTGTACAGATAAATCTTACTGATACACTTTCTCAAAATGATGTTTCGCAAGATCTCTCAGTTTCACATAATACCAGATGTTCACGATCTCGTAGACTACCAGTCTATTTAAATGATTATATATGTTAAATGTTTATACCAAGATTTTTATTACCCTAAGGGAAGGAGGTATTTTGCAAATTATTTCTTCGTGAAAATTGCCATTAGCATTAAGTCTTCCCTTTTCCTTGCCCTTTAAGTAGTCTTCCAGAATCTCTGTATGTTCTAGTGTCTTGCCTCAGCCAAACGAGATTCCAGACTTGACAGTTAGGGTCTGGTCAGCTGGCTAGGTGCTTGTTGTTTCTTTGCTCCATAATTAAATACTAATTACTTACCAGACATGGCTCCTAGAAGTGTGTTTTTACACTTACATCAGTTTCCCACAACCTCAAAACACTTTGTCACACTTACAGGACACTGATATTGAATTGTTTGGTGCGTCACAAATGTAGCCATTGCAAATCAGGAACGCTTTAAAAACATGGCTTTTTGCAAATTAAGAAACCATTAAAGAACTACAGCTGTTCTCACGTGAGCTAAAGCCTTGATACCTATGTATATTTCTTTGCGCTCTATAAATTATTATAACATAACATTCCACTGGAGGAAATGTAATTTTGCCATGTATGACAGCGTAGTACTCACCATTAAGGGCAATTGAGGTGAGAGATTGTCTGTTGTCTCATAACTTTGCTAAAATGTGCTCTGATTTTGAAGGGGTTCACGTCCTTGTTCATCTGATGATATTGATGAACTCCTTAGCCCTTTGTCCTGTCTTTTCGTATATAAGGACAATGCCCTTGGATACAAGATCGCTCATGATACAGATGAACTCCTGAGGATATAGGCTCTCTTGTGACATAGATCGGTCCTCTATCCTATCTATATGTACGTATGGACAATACCCGAGGATACAGGACATTTTTAACATAACATCTGAAGTGCTCATATAGGTTGATAACGCTGACATGTGGTATACTGTCCATTAGCATATAAAACTGGATTCTCTGAAGTTTTAGATTTAAAAAAAAATTATAATTGCAAAAGTCACAGTAGCAATTTTATTTTTCTAACTAACTTGTTGACAAGGAATTTAATTTGAATGCAACTATTGCTTTTCCTGTTAAGTGAATAGAGGGGTCCGAAAAAGATATGACTTCATGGCAGTAAATCTTCTTAGAAAGTATAAATAACACGTACGGAACCAACCTAGGGCACTGTTAGGCGCAGAGTAAGTCCGGGTCATAAGGTCAGCTCACTAATGTAAATAACAAAAAGTGCCCGGAATAGTTTGATGTACAATATATGCAGGGATGCTTGAGGAGACAGGGGACGAAATGGCCCCTGCCATTGGCAGAAGCTTCAGCTGAAGCCCAGGTGGGCCACCCGCTCTACCCGGGGCCATAGCTATCAATAGTGCTGAAGGTGCACACACACCAGGGACCAAGGGCCTGAGGGGCCCATACACTCCAGTTATGGCTCTGTTTTAGCCCTAAACACAAAAACAACAGCCCTCATCAACCAGGATAGCTTGATTCCAGTGGCATGGACCGTCCCACTCGGGGTGACAAATGCAAAAACAACAGTTGATGGACAGAATCTGGGCACAAATCCATTGTTTTTTTGCTCACCATGCCATTCCAGTTTGAACCCAGCCATATGCAAATCAGTCTCGACCCTGTGACCCATGGGAACAGTCCAGCCGGAACTGCCAAGCCAGGTCCTCACTGGACTGGAAACAAGCATCCTAGGACCAGTTTCGGGCTTTCAGCCCTCATCAGCCAGGATAGCTTGATTACAGTGGCATGGAGAGCACAGGCCTCACGTCTGAGCATACCCGTCCCACTCGGGGTGACAAATGCAAAAACAACAGTTGATGGACAGAATGCAGAACAATGTCATACATTCACCCTAGTACAGAGATCTGGGCCTAAATCCATCATTTTCTTTGCTCGCCATGCCATTCCAGTTTGAACCCAGCCATATGCAAATCAGTCTCGACCCTGTCCCCCATGGGAACAGTACAGCCCGAACTGCCAAGCCAGTTCCTCACTGGACTGGAAACAAGCATCCTAGGACTGGTTTTAGCCCTAACAGGGAGTGAGAGAGTATTTTGTGTGCTGGCATTAGGTCCATTAGGGCCCCTATGTCTCTGCTACCCTACTGGACATATCCTATCAAAGGGCAACCTATGCATGGCTGTAGGCGCACGCAGGCCTTGTGCTGGCCTAGAGGTTTTGTCTTGGGCCTTTCCTAAAGTCTGCATGTTATGTTCCCATGCTGGGGCCAACTTACAATACAACCCATACACCAAAGCTGTCTGTACTTAAGTGGAATAAATATTTCAAGAGGGCCGTGCCATTGTCTTCTCTTCTAGAATGTCCTGTAATCCCATCCCACAAAGGACCCTGGGTAAAGGCCTTTGTTATGTTGTGCAGTATGTAATGTTGCTTTAACTCTGCACGTTCTAAACTCTTTGGAATAGAGTATACTGTGTTCTACTACTAGCTTTGTATTCTATATGTTTCAGTTGACGCTGACTGATTACTAGGTCAGTCGTGTACCTGCTTGTTGGAATAAATCTTCATCAACCTATTTTGAAGTATCTTCATTTCAACACAACAAACTGGCGACGATCTGGATACTCTTTTAAAAAAAAAAAAAAGAGACGAAAACAGAACTTTATTCCTCGTTAAATATCAAGCAGAGACGACGTTTCGGAGTGTTCAACGGCGCATTTGGAGAAAAAAAGAAATGATTTTCAGCTCCTGAGCGGTGAGCATGTTTTATTCGTGTTCTGGAAACCTTGATCATTTTATTTTGGGACATGTTAGTGTTTTCAAAACCTACGCGCATTTCACTTGAAGCCCTTACCGTTACTTTTTAAAGGATGCCGAGTGGAATCTCCGCGCGTGGCTACCTCTGATGCCTTGCTCTTCCGCACGCTCTCAGGCTCGCTGACTTCCTCCAGCACCTTTCACTCCTACGTCAGACGTTCATCATCAACGTGAACGTGTGCGTCATACACGGCGGCCATTTTGGATTGGTCTAGCCTACTCGTAGTCGGGAAGCCTTCCTAATTACACGAGTGAGTTGAACTTATTCAGTCACACAGGAAAGTAGCTGTTTCAAGCGTTTTATAAGGTATTTACCATTATTTCTCTTATAAAAATAAAAAAATTCTTGTTGCTTTCACGAACTGCTTTGTTCCCTGGAATTTTTTTTAACTCACTGGTGGTGAAGAAAGGACAGTGGACAGAACTATTTGACTATTCTAATTTTCAACACAACAGCCTTGCTCCTCTTGACTGGTAACGGATCTGCTGCTTGGAATGCAGAGCTGATGACTTGGTGAAGATAAAGTGAACCAGCCTGATTAAGATTCATTTCCCTTCTCAGTGACTGTTGACATAAGATGGCTGCCAGTTACCAAACAGGCTGTCCTACTGAGGTCACGGGGAAAGACGGAGAGAGTAAAAGCTGCATTCCATTAAACGGGAACAGAAAAGAATGATTAGTAAAGCCAACAGGCCTGGCTTTGGTTGCCATCCTTTTCGCTTTGTCAATGCTTATTTTAGCATGGTTTCCTTAAAACAATATTGCTGGGGAACCTCCATGGATATTGGCAGTATAAAATAAGAGTTTAAATGGAAAAAACTTTTGGTCAAATATTGTCACTGTAATACGTTGCAGTGAAGGGAGCAACTTTGCACGAGGATGTGACCTTTTGAAAGAGTAGAATGCCGTACCTTTCAATGAATTTATCCAAGGCTCCATGTTGTAGGCCGTTGTTGGTGAAATAAAGATGTGAGTAACTCAACAATAGGATGAAGATGCCTGGCCACCTGATCGCCCCTATAAATAAATATGATATATACCTAATCTTAGTAAAATCACACAAGCCGTACAAATGGAGGTATTCACAAAACTGAGTAGGAGACATGGTTAAGGATTAATGGTGGGGGTTAATTGGCAGAACTAAAAGAGTTTCCTGGAACTTCCGGGTTTTCTAAGTGTTCCTGCTCATTTCTGCCACTTGTACATGGAGAGTTGGTTGTCCTGTTGCCTTTTCTTGTGAAAATGACCCATAATTTAAAGTTCTCTTTTCATTTCCCCTCAGCAGAGGTTCTCATTTGTTCAGCAACTGTCATATTATTAAAAATGTTATTAAACTTAATGCACCTGGTGTGCAAAATTGCTTTAGAAACTATGAAAATGTTAACTGCTCACCTCCGAGAAGCTGTTTTTCTTTTTGTAAACGTGAACTTTTGCCCAATTAGTGTAAACATTCCCGATTGGTAGAGTGGGGAAAGCTCTTTTTATTGCCACAAGAAATACAACATCAAACACTAACAAATAATTTCTCATTTGTGGAAAGCATGATTACTTCTTTGTCATGAACATTTTTTGTTATTGTCTCCTCACAGTCACGTCTGTCGAACAAACAGTTCTAAAAGCAGCACTTATTCCAAGAGTTTGCCTGAATCCCAATAATGCTATACCTCTTTTTAAGTTCTTATGTAATGGATACTTAGGTGAATAATAGTAAAAGACATGTAATAAGTCACCTGGGCTTCACATTCCTACATATTAATAAAATAACTAGATATAGTTCAGCAGGACTGCTTCTTGATAGGAAGATGGGCATCCAGAGGCCTTCTTTTTGAACTTAGGGTAAAACAGAAAGTAAAGACAGGTTTTAGTTGCAGGCTTGTTCTCGACTGAGTGCCATATTGTTTATTTGCCACAAACTATTCATCTCATTTTAGCATCTTTATTCGACTCACAGAATCATCAAAGTAAAAAAATACATTTTAGATAAAAAGCAACAACTGTCTGTTTACAAACAATTTTCTAAAACTCTTACTTATTAGCAGCATAAAAAGACGGAATTTTAGTACACAGATTATCGTTTTAGGAGGTATATATATCACTACAATCTGATGAATTTAGAGGGGGTGAGGCAATGTTAGAGATGCAGGCAACCAAGGAACACTTATTGGCTGCAGAGATTAACCCCTCTACTCAAAAATTCCAAAGAAGAATTCAAAATCAAAATCTGGTATACAAAAGTTCATTCAGTGAAGGAAAAACAAACCCCTCTCGAATTATCAAATACAATAGTTATCAAAACCTCAAGCCCCGTTTCATTCTTATAAAATATACAGCCATTAAAAATCTGCTAATTCCAAATACTACCAGTCTGGTGGTATCAGACTTAGCAATGCGGAGCATCTCAGAGAATTTTCTAATAACAGGGTTTAATCCACTTTTCCTGGGGGTTTCATAGAGATTACAAAAGAACAAAACATGGGCAATATCCTCATCTCTTCCCAGGGGACACTCTGTGCAAGTAAAATCCACTACCTCATCACTCCGTATCCCCCATCTGGATGTAAATGTTTTAGTCTGCAGAATCCCAAATCTGAATTTTAGATAAAGCGTTTTAGCTAAAAAAGGCTCCACCTCATCTAGAAAAGATTCAAAAGAAGGATTAGTTTTAAAACGTAGGAACTGGGTTGTGAGTGATCCATGGTTAGAACTTGTTATAACACTATGGTCGATAAAATTCCAAAAAATGATTTTACATTCCATTTTGGCATCAGGGGTGAGCAATTCGGGGTGCTTCCAGTATCTACTCAAGCCCAATCTCAACAACCAGGTGCGAATATGGACCAAGCATGGAAACGTAATAAAAGCGTCCAATCTGATCAATTCTTGCAGAGCTTGTCTATATACAAGCAATTCCTCCGTAGTCCATAGTCTGATCCAATATGAAAGGGTCATCCAGATGGCCCTATGCTCTATGCGTTTAATACCTAGGTCCAACATAAGGGAAATCACTGGTGTATTTTGCAGAAGAGAAGTAAATCTTCTCATGATTTTATTTTCCCCTGTGGATAATCCTGATAACCCCCCCCCCCATAACTCTGAACCATAAAGAGCTGCTGTCTGTGCTCTAGATTTGTAAACCTGAAGTGCCGGTGTGATCGCTTTTGATGTTGTAGAAAAAAGTTTTTTTATAACTAGGGACGGGTTTTGAAGAAGGATCAATTTAGATTTCGAGATCTGGGGGTTCCATGACAACTTGGAGTCAACGGTAACCCCAAGATATACGAAATTAGGAGCGCGCTCTAAAAGTACGTCGTTCAACCGTATTTTATTTGAAAAAGAGTTATGGGGTTTAATGGTCATATATTTGGTTTTTGTTTGGTTGATTTCAAGACACTTATGCTTACAATACACATCCAACACATTAAAAAAATTCTGGAGTCCCCTAGGTGTTTGTGATAACAGAATAGTGTCATCAGCAAAGGTCAGTGCACAAATGTGCTCACCTCCCACTTTCGGGGAATCATGATTAGAATTTTTAAGAACTTCAACCATGTCATTGACGTAGAGTAGGAATAGAGTTGGCGCCAGGACACGGCCCTGGCGCACACCTCTTTGAACAGGTATTTCTTCCGTCAATTCTCCTGAGTTCCCCCAGCGAACTTTTGCATAAGTATTGTCATGGAGTCTAACCAACTGCATAGCAATATTGCTCGGGACACCCTGTCCTAATAGGTTAACCCAGATAGGGTTTCTAGGGATTGAATCAAATGCGGCCTTCAAATCTATAAAGGCCACATAGAGGTGGCCTTGCCGCAACCTAGTGTATTTCCATACTAGGATTAAAAGCCTAAAGACCTGGTCTATGGTGCTTATTTTCTTTCTAAAACCAGCTTGACAAGGAGAGAGCACATTATTGTCTGAAATCCACTCACTTTGCTTATCCAAGATATGCTTAGTGTAACCTTTTTGCATGATGTCTAGAAGACTAATTGGTCTATAATTCGCTGGCTCATCCCGCGAACCTTTTTTTTATAGATCGGAACTATCTCTGCTCCTCTCCATGAGGCAGGGATAGGTTGTCCTCTAGCTATTCCATTTGAGAGGAGATTAATGTAAGGAGCCCAGACGTCCACTACATGTTTGAATAAGTCTCCCGGGATTTTATCAGGGCCGGGTGCTTTGGAAGGTTTAATAGTTGAAATTGCATTTATTGTGTCTGCCAAACTGAAATGTAAGGTAGCAAAAGTATGACCTAGCAAGAGTGAGCTGATATCGGTTATAGCATCTAAAGATGAATATACAGGAGCAGCATAAAGATGGGCAAAATGGTTGAACCAAGATTTAGGATCCAAGTTATAGTCCTGGGCCAACACATTTGCTTTTGAGCCATTTGCAATGATCTTCCAAAACAGAAACTGATCACCCCTCTTAATAGCTGTTATCAGCTCCTCCCAGCTGTCATCTTCCCATTTCCTGCGAGCCGCTGTCAGGGTCTTACGATATAAATCCCTACAATGTCTAATTGGAAAGGTATTTCCTACTCTCAACGCCTTGACCAGGTTCTGTTTAGCTAGTGCACAATTGGAGTCAAACCAGAGATTAGACCAGTCTGACCCAGTTTTTTTTTTTTTACTATTACCAGTAACTGCTTTAGTCAAATGAGGTTTTATGTTCTCCATTAGTGTGTGATGTTCCTGGGTGATTGTTAGTTGACCAGATTGATTTTCTAAAAAATGTGAGATGGAATCGGTAAAGATATTATAAAGGGTGAACAACACTTAAAACAAAACTTTTACAACGCACTACCATTACAACGCGGTCATTACAAAGCAAATTATTACAACGTATTGCTCTGGGGGGCGCTCTAGGATAGGGAATAGGTTAATTTACTATCCAATAACCTTCCCTAGTGTCCACGGGGACTGGAGTTGGAATAGTAAATTAAACTATTCACTATCCAGCACCCCAAAGCGATATGCGTTGTAATGGACTGCGATGTAAAAACCGCGTTGTAAAGGCAGGCGTTGTAATAGCCTGCGTTGTAACGTCATACATCCATTATAAACGTTTGTTAGAAGTTCAGCCTTTCCTAGAATCGACGGCCATTTTAAGGCCCTCCAATTGTTGGAAACCACTGGCTCTATCATATTTGAGTCCATGGCCAAGCTAGGAGAAGCATGAAAAGAAAATAATTTGCCCTTCAATTCTAAACATAGGGGGAATTGATCACTTTCTCTTCTACTCGTATCAATGGTAAAGCTTTGCACAAGCGACCAGTAAGAAATACTGATCATGATGTAATCTATGCGAGAAGATGAAGTCCATCTTGAGAAGGTGTCTGAGCAATTATAGTCTAATTGGCTTCTGCCATTACATGATCTAAGTCCCTTCTCGATAGTAAAATTAAGGATTTGTAGTGCTGAAGCCGAGGGTGGCATCATTTTTTCTATTGCCAGTGTTGGGACCCCCATTGCTGCATCCTGTTCTTCGGTAACTGCATTTATTCCTTGTAATGGTTCGTAGCAGCAAATAAAATCTCCTCCCACCACAATAACATCTTCCAGGTGAATAGTATCAATTACATCTTCTAATTGGGTAATTATTATTGAATCTTTCAAAGAGTCTCTCGGTCTTATATATATATTAAACAAGTAGAGCGTGCGTTTGTAAGAACATTCGAGTCTAAGACCCAGAAACTATTCTACTCTGGGAAGAAGATTGGTCCTAGAAAAATAGCTTTCTTGCAGCCAAGGCTGGTGCAGGTAAGACTGGTGGGGCCTGGTGGGGGGATTTCGACAGATGATGACGAGGGAGAATTAAATAAATAATTAACTTTCCCTCATCATCGTCCGTCAACATCCTCCCCAGCAAGTCTCACTGGCCCACCTCGCTTACCTGTACCGGCCGCGGCTGCTTTCTTGTGCTGCCAAGAAAGATAAAACCCTTCTTCCTTAATGAACATTACTTCAAATAGGATATCAGAATATAGGTAGTTTTCTCCAGGCAGAAACCAATGGATGTTATTACATCAGGATCAGTTTTGTAGATGCAGGTTTTTAAATAGGTACAAACAGCTAGGTAATATTACCGGAGAATGCGCCACCGAATTTGTCTTTAACGACATAAGGGCCCAGATTTACTAACACTTTCCAAGGGGTTTGTATCACAAAAGTGAAGCATGACAGGCTAGTGGGGAGCCAAAAACTGGGGTATAACCTAGTAGACATGCTGTTTTTTTTTGATGCAATACAGCGCAGCAATTTTAGCTGCTGTGTTGCTCCAAGCCTTAGTAAATGTGCCCCATTATGTTATTGCCTTTACTTGCTACATAATTTACCTTTTTTTGCTGCATAATTTAGTTAGTAACCTATTATTGCTACAAGTCCCTCGGATTAAGAAGGCAAGACAGGGGGGCCGTGCTCTATCCTTTAAAGGTCCCACTTTATGGAACAACTTGCCCTTTCCCCGAAGACAAATTACTAACACACAGGCCTTCAAGAAAGCTTTAAAAACTCATCTGTTTCCAGCCTCTTAATATCCTGGCCTCCCTATCACTATGTTTCTGATCTGGCATCTTGGAAGACCATAAGCGCGGAGATACCCTATGGGTCGATTCCTGCGCTATACAAGAACCTAAATAAATAAATAAATTAGCCAAAATCTGGTCATTCAGTTGACATAATTGGTGTTGACCTGGACAGATCTCTCCTCTGTAAATCTGTAAATAAGGGAGCCTTACTCTACAGCTCCTGACTGTAGGAAGGTGGATACCTGACTATGGTTACCCTAGATTTTTTGCCTTGTGTTTAGCTGGTTTTTGACTTAGTTGGCCTGGGATCCTGCTATTCAGGGCCCCAGGCTATCTGCTCTCTCTTTAAATGGACTCCATGTGCTATAGGTACATCACCAATTTGGTACTGGACACCTTATCAGCCCCTGTACAGTGCACTATAGGTGCCTAGGGCATAGGTGCATCCAAGGCCTACCAGGGGCTGCAGCATATCTTTTGCCACCCCTGGCTGGTACTTAAATCGACACAACTGGCTGTTCACACAGCTGGGGCAAGGTGGTGTACTCACCCCTTGCTTAGATATGGTATACCTATGTCTAAACCTATATCTGGACTCATAGACACCTATAAGTCACTCCTATGGAAGGCCTTTACAGTCCTGGAGGCAGAGTGCTTGGTTTTATGTGAGATGGTGCTCTAGCATGAGCTGAGCCTGACTGCAGTGGTGGGAACCAATCCCTTACTGCTGTTCCAGTGATACTGCCATACCATATACTCTTAAGTGCATTATAACCCTTGCGGTTAATGCTAACTTTGGTTTGGCTTTATCAAAACATGTCGTGTTTGGTGTCATACACTTTGGAATACTGTCGCCCCGCCAGTCCTGGTGATGGGGATAGCATCCCACCCTTCTAGAGGGAGAAGACATGTTACTTTACTCAAAACGCGGTTAATCCTAACCAGAGCCCCAGCATCACAAAATGGATGCTGCTGCCACAGACACATGTCTGACCTCCTGCTGCTGACCGGAACTTGGCAGGGGAGGCCTGGACAAAGGGTTTCCTGTCACAGGGAGGTGTCACACCACCCCAGACAGGAGATAGTGGATTGTAGCAGGGAGGGTTGAAAGAAACTAGACACTGCCTGGGGCGCACAAGGTGTCCCATGCAAAATCCAGTCAAACCGGTTCTGGGGCACTCCAGCCCCAGTCCTGGCGCGAAACTGGACAAAGGGAAAGGGGTGTAACCACCCCCTTCCTGGGTCCCACCCATAGGAGGGACCTAGCAGGTAATCCAGCCCCTTGATTTGACTTAAAAGTAGGAGCTATGCAGATGCACATCAGATTATCCTGACTGAAACTAATGAAACGAAACTCTGGACCCTTCGACATACCACTCGACGTGGAAGACTGAAGAATCTCCCTTGTGGTCAAGGAGTGACCACCCTGTGCAAACAGGCACCATCCAGCACCTCGACGTTTGCTTTGTTGCAGTTCCCCCCGGAACTCGAGCGACAAGACCCAGCGTGCCTGCCTTTTAACAGCCCCTGCAGAGCTGAGACCTGTGGAGGCGACCTGAAGCGTGGGGCCGGCCATCTTGGAAAAACTACGAAGCGCTGACCGTGCAGCATCCGAGGCTCCCTCGAAGCTGTGCATTGGAGTTTGAGAAGCTCCAGCCCCGAGCAGCTTTTGCACCGAAGCTCACCCCTCCACACTCCTCGAGTGCTGCGTGGGGCCCTTTTGCATTTTCCTGCTCGACGCGTTGGTCCGGTCGCTTGCCCATTGGCTAGTGGCCCCAGTACCGACGAACCTTTGAATTTGCTCTGCCAGTCTGGTTGCTCCTGACTGGCCCTCGCTCCCCTGAAAAGGAGCACCCGCTCAGACCTTGCTGGTCCGCGTAAGAAGCGATCTTCGAATCCTGCGTGGGTTGCATTTGCCAAGGCCTGTTTACTCCGATCTTGAAGCCGACACCGCCGACAGCGAGAGCCTTTGTGGGACAGCTCGTGATTCACTCCAGGACATGCTCGTGCCCCAGAGACCACGTGGCAGTGGAGACAAGCTTCACGACAAGCACCTGATTGCGGCCGACATTGCCTGGTTCCTTCCTGGTTCCTTCCTGGTCACTGGCTAGTGACCCAGACTCTGTCCCCTCTGCTTTCAGGTACTCTACATCTTCGATCCACCCTTGGATCACACCGGACACTTCTCTTCTGGACGCCTGCAGCATCTTCATCTCCAGGCACCCTAGATCTTTGTGACGAAACCCGACACATCTTTGCACCTGTGCACCCGCTTTCTGTGGGTGAGGTAACTCCTGAACGCCGGTGCTCCTGTAGTGGTTTACACCTCTAGTGTCTAAGTCTAAAGTTTTGTCCTTCCAGTCCAGTCGGAAGACTCTTAAAACTGCAACTCGATACCTTTTACGGACCATTGACTTTGCATTGGTGCATGCGTGTGCTTTCTGCACTGCACCCGAATCCCGCGGGCTACTCCCGTCCTAACTGCTGTTAGTCCAGTGTAGTCCCAGCAATTCCCAAGGCCCTAGGCCTTACCCCATATCAATTAGTGATTGTTATACCACTTTTTTGATATATGGTTTGAGTGGCCACCGGCCTCATCCATAACTGTGCAACTTGTATATGTTATACTGTGCTTTTGTTTAAACGCTTGTGCTTCATTGCTCATAAAGAGTAGTGGGGATTATTCTGAGAATAAATACATATATTTTTATAATATATAACTTGTGTGGTGTCCTCTCATTTGATATTACAGGATTGCATATGGTAAAACAGTTGGCTTCACACGTCCTCTGAAGTTAAGCCTTTAGGCTGCTTAGTCCATGCTACCTCTAGGATAGCTTGTCTATAAGGTTGACTTACAACCACCACCATAAGGGATTGTTTGGACTGATATAAGGTGCCCCCAGAATTGGAGACATCATACATCAGGGCAACTTCTCACACTGACCACAACCCATTCTTCTGAAAAAGGCAAGGTTATGGTCTTGAAACCCATGCTGCACCTGCTCTGTGTGCACGAGGGAACTGCTCTGTCTTGTACCCGTATAAAGAGGAGGAGCTGATAAGAGTGAGAGTTTCTGGCACCAATATCAAAAGAATACTTTCTATTTAGGCCGAAAACAGGACAGCTCCTTGGAGTGAGTCTTTGATTTAACACCAGCTCTTTAGAACACAGGGCTGACACCCTCAGGGCTACGCTGTGTATAAATGGGATCACTGAAATATTATCGACGGACACATTATCGACTTACCAAAATATCGTTGACAAATTATCGAGAACAAAAATATCGACTTACTATACTTATTACACAAACTACAAAAATATCGACTAAAAAATATCGAGTACTAACTATATCGAAAACATAAATATCGCTTAAAAAAATATCGACTACAATTATATCGTTGGACATGAAATTAGCCCTAACACTACAAAAATATCGACTACAAAAATATAGACTACCACAATATCGTTAAAAAAATAATATCGAGTTCATGTTTGCACACTTTTCTTTCTAAAATACCATCTTTATCATCAATAAAAGTCATTTCTCTGTAAAAAACACTTTTCACATATAATACCTGTTTCTTACATAAAATTACTATTAATCCACATTTACTATACATTCTATTACATGCATTTTATCATTTTCTATTATTCTTTGCATTTAACTAACATTTTCATTACTTATTTTCACATATAAATATATTTCATTTAAACACGAACCTGCTTTAATGCGGGAACAACCACATACCACCATTCTCACATCAACAAACACTCCAATTAACTTAAAAAAATTCAAACTAGCCTATACTATGCTTCCTTACATCCTACAACCAATCAAATCAAAGCACACATAACACATATACTATAAAAGGGCTACATGCATTCTACCATTTGTTGCTGCTACCTATCTGGAAAGTAGATGCCAACACTTTGAAGATTTTGTTGCAGAATAAACATCTTTAAAGATCCAGCTTACTAGCTAATTAATCAAGTAAGTAACACAGCATTTTAGTAGAAAACTACATTAGAAGTGCACTATTTTCCTTACATCTCCTAACTCTTAGACTTATTTTATTTTCATGTCTTCCTACTTTTCTGATAGAAACTACTCCAACACAATTCCTATTACATGGTCATATTTCTTCATGTGCAAAATCAGATAGTAAGTATATAATAATTCTCTGTTACACACCAACTGCTTTGTTTAAACACTAATTTACAAGAGTATTTATTTTTCATTGACATTATATTTACAGATATACAGAAATGGTGCTATTTCTACAGCAAAAACGATAAAACTAACCTAATTACACATGTAAGTATAGATGTGTTTGTTATAAAACGGCCAATTTCATTAATGCACATTTTTAAACAACATATCTTGCTTTTTACATCTTCCCTATAGATCATTTGAAAAATCCAAGATCAACTATAGCAAAACACAAAAATTACCCTTCAGAAAAAAGTAAGTATAATTGTTATTTGCTAAAAAGTTGACACAAAAAACGCTAACTATATTCTTAACACCATGTTATTTATTTTAAATTGCCTCTACAGATATTCAGAAAACATCATACATCTATTCTACATATCATATGAAAACATACTACACAAAATATACCAATATAGAAGAATCGCCTTGTAAAAAATGTAAGTATATTTATCATTTCTCTAAAACTGCCTAAAATAACACAGTCTATGTTCTTAACAACATCTTATCTATTTTATATTTCCTCTACAGATATTCTGAATACATCATACAGCTATTCTACCTACAACAAAGAAAACGACATATTTAGAAGTTAGTATACGTTTAAATCTGTTACATTTCCAAACGGTTCAGTATTAAAATTATAATATTTTGCTTTTATTTCTTCTATCTACTCTACAGATCATACCTGTACTAAATTGATGAACTCCAGCAATTACTACTATTCTACTATTTAAACAAGTAAGTATATGTAATGTTTACATCAAATGCACTAGTAGACAAAAATGACAACTGCTTTTGAGTAGGAAATACATTTGTTATATATAAACATTAACGTTGTTTTTCTATATTTTCATACCAACAGCAAATAAAGACATACATACAAGAACATCATTCAAAAGACATTTCTGCTTCTGTGACTACTACTTTGATTAACTGTAAGTATAAATGCATCACTAATGATGTTAGCACCACATAAGTAAAAAAATGTGTATTGATTTTGTTTCTTTCTACTCTTTCCTAGAACAAGTAAATCAAAATGACTGAAGGTGCAGAATTTGTCATGTCTCAGAAAAATAAATTGCTATTATGCTACATGGGTTATGTGTATAATCAGGAGAGACAAAGCGGTAGAAAGGTTTTTTGGAAGTGTACACAATATTACTCCAACAAATGTTATGGGAGGGCCACTACCAAGGAAACTAATGTGCTATTTACTAGAGAACATAATCATCCCCCAAATGTCACCGAAATTGAAATTAGAGATGCCTTAGAAAGTATTAAAAGTGCTAGCACACAAAGTGACAAACCCACCACCCAAATACTTAAAGAAGAACTGGTAAAAATCCCTAACCATGCTTCAGGGCAACTACCCTCTATTGATTCCCTGAAACGCACAATTGCACGCACCAAACGACTCACTAGCACAACCCAACCCAACCCAACTTGTTTTGAAGAAATTATTATTTCACCCGAAATGGCCATCACACACAATAAAGATAAATTTATTCTTTTTGATAATGAAAGCAGTACAAACAGAATAATTATGTTTGCAACTGCAAGTAATTTACGAAAAATCCAACAGTGTCCCCAATGGATGATGGATGGAACATTTAAACCCTGCCCAAAACCTTTTTACCAACTGTATTCCATCCACGGTTTATACCATCATTCTAACATACCTTTCATTTACTGTTTGCTACCCAACAAACAGCAAACAACCTACACCGAAATTTTAAATGTTCTCAAAACGGAAATCAATAATTATTTTCCCGAAAAAATAATTATTGATTTCGAATTAGCTATGATAAATAGCATTTTGAGAACATTTCCCCACACAGCAATCCAGGGTTGCTATTATCATTTTAATCAGAGTATATGGAGGCATCTCCAAAAATCTACTTTAAGTGTACTATACTCTACAGATAGCACCTTTGCCTATCAAGTTAAAAAGTTAATAGCCCTGGCCTACGTCCCTGTTACAGATGTTGCTGAACATTACAATTTATTAATTGACAGCGCATATTATAAGAGGAATGAGGATAAGCTAACACCATTGCTAGACTATTTTGAAGACACTTGGGTGGGAAGGTTGCACAGATCAGGACATCGACGCCAGCCCAAATTCCAAATCCCTTGGTGGAATGTCTATCTCAGTACTTTAAACCAAGAGGCGAAAACCAACAACAGTGTTGAAGGGTGGCATAATGCTTTCCAAGCAACTACAAACAGAGGCAAACCCACATTCCACAACCTTCTTGAAGCTTTGAAAAAAGAACAAAGCTATCAGGAACTAAGAATGGAACAATCAGTGTCACAAATAGGGCCCAAACTCACTAAACAAACCCAACAAATGTTCCGACTACTTCAAAGTCAAGTCACATTATACCCTACAACTAGAGGTTTAGAATACCTGGCAATAATAGCAAAAAGTCTTCTATAAAAATGTCAAGTAAATATACGAATGTCTTCTTACAATACTAATAAAAATCACATGTCATAAACATATATAATGAATTATAAATAAAACATATTTGTTTGACAAACTTTTAAAAAATATGTAAAAAAATTCGTAACAAAATTGTAAAATAAAGACAAAAAATTTTTGGAATTAAGAGACGCAATCAAGGAAAAATAAATCCATACAATCCAATCCAATATCTTACTATTCCAATATGGGAAACCCTCAAAAACCCGAAAATAAATTGTAAAACGTAAAAAAACGCTCCAGGAAATCCCGAAAACAGTAGTGTGTACACGTTAGGATTTAAAGTTATATACACACAATTTTAAAAAAACGGTCACGCATATCAAAGTATCAATCCGATTCGAAACCCTCCAAAAAACCCGAAAAAGGTTTAAAAAGTGAAAAAACCGCTCCAGGCAAACACGAAAAATAGGAGATAAAAGTCAAAATATAAGCATAATAACTTAAACATTTGTTTCTCCGTTAAAAAACACGCTTCCTTCCATGTAGTTTTCATGCGAGGAACCGAAACCTGTAAAATAACATACATAACGAAAGCCACCCACAAATACCCCCTTCACATTAGTAAATATACTAACAATTAACATTAACCATGTAAGAAGACATTTCCGAACAATTAAAATTAGACTTGAAGGAAAAAAAGCACGACACATCTATAACGCAGACTTTTCACCCAAACGCTACTTAAACTAATAATACATACACCAAAAAACACTACAGAGTTTGATTACACCCTCAAACATGACCACTTACTTATAATTAGTATTACAAAATAACCTTACCTCTCTCCAAGCGAAGCAACTCCCAACCGCGAGCTTCTCCAGTCCTGAATGGAGCGCAATAACCTTACGCGGTAAAAAAGTAGTCCCCTTAACCCATTTGTGTAAAAGGATAATAGAATAAACAATGTGAAATAAAAAATATATAATACATACACATGTATAATGTAACAAATTAATACACTATACTCATGACAATTTTCCTTTATTAACAAAAAATAATATATTTAATATTAATTAATATATAATATGTATTATATATTAATAATATAAAATAATTATGTAAAACTTTGAATAAAAGATGTAAATATTTAGTTATTCTGTATATTTATAAGAATAATTTTGTGTATAATTTTTATAAAACATTATAAATGTTTATGGGAATAATTAATAATGATAAATAATATAACTTATTTATTGTTATTAATATAACAAGTAGAACCATTTAGTATATAAAGAATGCCCTGAAAAAAGTCTCTATTTTATCTGTGAATATATATATTTTTGTTAATAATCAATGAATGTTTATGTTTATTAATTAATAATAATTATTAAAATAATTATTATTTTTATTAATTATTAAAAAAATATTATATAATTATTTCTAATTATAACAAAATTATATAATTGCTTTACTAATATTTGATAAATACCAGATATTATAATTAAACATATTGTTTCCCTATACAATTATAAACTTTACAACCAAAGCGATTTATATGTTTTATGTAAAAACAACATTGTGTGAAATATACACCAAGAAAATTTATTTTGGTATTTCAATTTATCCTAAGAAATGTAATAATAGTCATGTTACTTGTTACAAAGAAATATGTATTATATATTTTATTATATTAATATTTAATATTAACATTATTAAATATTAATGTAAGAAATATATAACAAATCATTGTTTAATGTATTTCTATATAAATACTTTAAATTGTAAATGACTGATGGGAATATGTAAAAATTACTGAAAGAATCTAGTAATCCAAATTATTGTTTACATTGACCACATGTATATAAATGTAAAGATGTTATTGTGTGAATAATAAAAGTTAAAAAAAATGTGATGTTATATTTGTTTTTGATTTTATTGTAGTACACAATAAAAAAATTAAAAATTGTTTAATAAACTGATTTGAAAACATCTATGTTGCATAATTTTTTATTATTAAAATACAGTAATGAACAAATGTATACAAATGTGCTGCACACTGACCAATTTTATATGTATTGTTACTACTCCAGTCAATCTAAAATCATAGAAGCTGCAGGACACTAGCAAAAATTATTTTACTATTCCTACTACACTCAAGGTAATACCATAAAATGTGGTGGAGACTAACCAATGTATTTTTATTAATCCAACTCCAGTGTTGGTAATATTACTGATGGTGCTGGACACCAACCAATTAATAATTAGAATTCCAACTCCACTCTAGCTACTGTCTGGAAACATGCTAATACATAAATAGTTTTTATCTAAATAAAGTGTACTAATGTAAAGTTATAATAATATCTATTTTCGTGTGATAAATTTAATGTATCACTGTTAAGTTAAACTATACATCAGCACTCTAAAATACCCAAAACTGTCCCAAAACACTAAAAAGACCCCTTGACCCTAAAGGCCAAAACTGACCCAGAACACTACAAATACCCCTTTATCAACAAACTGAAAACTGACCCTGAACCCTACAAATACCCCTTTACCCACAAACTGAAAACTGACCCTGAACCCTACAAATACCCCTTTACCCACAAACTGAAAACTGACCCTGAACCCTACAAATACCCCTTTACCCACAAACTAAAAACTGACCCAGAACCCTACAAATACTCCTTTACCCACAAACTGAAAACTGACCCTGAACCCTACAAATACCCCTTTACCCACAAACTAAAAACTGACCCTGAACCCTACAAATACTCCTTTCCCAACAAACTGAAAACTGACCCTGAACCCTACAAATACTCCTTTCCCAACAAACTGAAAACTGACCCTGAACTCTACAAATACCCCTTTACCCACAAACTGAAAACTGACCCTGAACCCTACAAATACCCCTTTACCCACAAACTAAAAACTGACCCTGAACCCTACAAATACTCCTTTCCCAACAAACTGAAAACTGACCCTGAACCCTACAAATACTCCTTTCCCAACAAACTGAAAACTGACCCTGAACTCTACAAATACCCCTTTACCCACAAACTGAAAACGGACCCAGAACCCTACAAATACCCCTACAACCACAAACTGAAAACTGACCCTGAACTCTACAAATACCCCTTTACCCACAAACTGAAAACTGACCCTGAACCCTACAAATACCCCTACAACCACAAACTGAAAACTGACCCTGAACCCTACAAATACTCCTTTCCCAACAAACTGAAAACTGACCCTGAACCCTACAAATACCCCTACACCCACAAACTGAAAACTGACCCTGAACCCTACAAATACTCCTTTCCCAACAAACTGAAAACTGACCCAGAACCCTACAAATACCCCTTTACCCACAAACTGAAAACTAACCCTGAACACTACAAATACCCCTTTACCCACAAACTGAAAACTGACCCTGAACCCTACAAATAGCCCTTCACCCACAAACTGAAAACTGACCCTGAACCCTACAAATACTCCTTTTCCCACAAACTGAAAACTGACCCTGAACTCTACAAATAGCCCTTTACACAAGAACAGAAAACTGACCCTCAACCTCAAAAATACCCATTTACCCACAAACCTAAAAAATTCCCAAATCCCACTAAATACACCTTCACTCACGACTACCAAAATTACCCTGAACCCTAAACAATTAACCTATAACAAAAAATATGAAACTAAGCCAGAACACTATAAATAATAATGAACACAACATTAAACATAAATATATAAAAAAAACAAATTTTTTTCAAAAAACTATTATAAAATATATTATCACATTACCTATAATAATAATTTAGATTAATTAATATTGTTTAATTCCAATTAATTAATTAACATCAACATTAATTAACACATTACATTTAAATGTATACAATTAATGTAATTAAGTCATTATTATAAATTAATTACCAATTAATTTATTTAAATGATATGCAATATATTAATGACATCATTAACTAATTATAATTAATGTGTTAGCAATTAATAAATGTAAATAATATACTAATTCTTAATACAATAAATCACTAATTATTATTAATTAATAACCAATGTATCAATGAAAATCATATACAAAATATTTTGTAAAATATTAATTAATAATAATCAATTAATCAATTAATCAATTAAATTATATGCTAATTAATCAATTAAACAATTAACTAATTAATATTAATTAATTACCAATTACAATCTAATTAAAACAATTACCACACATATATTAAATAATTAATTATTATTAAATTACTTCCCACCCTATTCCCCTATAAACCCACAACCCGCTCCTAAACATTAATACAATAAATCACTAATTATTATTAATTAATAACCAATGTATCAATGAAAATCATATACAAAATTTTTTTAAAAATATGAATTATTAATAATCAATTAATCAATTAATCAATTAAATTATATGCTAATTAATCAATTAAACAATTAACTAATTAATATTAATTAATTACCAATTACAATCTAATTAAAACAATTACCACACATATATTAACTAATTAATTATTATTAAATTACTTCCCACCCTATTCCCCTATAAACCTACAACCCGCTCCTAAACATTTGGTACTATTTATTTATATATTATATATATATTATTTTATAAAATCAATATTTTCTAACATTTTCTCGATATTTTTTACTTTCACTATATTTCGATATTTTGTCTAGTCGATATTTTTAACTCGATATTTTTGTATTCGATATTTTTGGGTCATTTTTGCAGTCGATATTTTTTTCAACGATATTCCTATAGTCGATATTTTGTTAATGTCGATATTTTTCCGTCGATATTTTGTCCATTCGATATTATGTAGTCGATATTATGTCCAGTTACCGTATAAATGATGTCTTTTGGGGACACCACCTGGGCGGGTCTATGTGCATTTTTCATAATTGTTTTAGTTAAGGAATATCACCTATGCGAGTCTAGATTTAAGTAATTTGTTGATTTCCCAGTCCCTGTCTTTAGTATTAAATATTTTTATTGACAAAGAAGAAGAGAGCAAAAGAAAGGACCACCGTCCACTACACCTACAACTCAACAGGCCGGCTTGGAAGGGTTAGTGCACATGCAAATCGCAAATCAAGAGGGGGGACCATTGTTAAACACAGCAAGCCGCCTACAACCTGATTCGGGCCGGCCGCGTCATAAGCAACGTGGGAGTGCTAGGAGGCCCTGCTGTATTATCACTTCACTGGCCTCACTGAAGTAGACATAGGCCAATCGCCCCATCCGAACCCCTAGCAACAGTCCCCCCCCCCGAAACAGCACTTCTGCTATATAACCCCCAGCCAGCCTAGGCTAAGTGCGCAACCTTGTCAGTTAGAGTTAACTAGAAAAAGGAACCCTGGAACAAATCCCCCTCCCCCTGACCCAACAAACCCCACCCGCACCCCAAACCCTTGCCCTGCCCTCCCCTACCCTCCGCCCTCCCCATGGTCCATGGTCACCGCCTTCTTCTACCTGCTATCCCTACCTTCTCTTCTTAACCTCTCCCTTCCACGTCCCAGTCCCTGTCTTTAGGGCTCTCCTTTCTCCAGTTTAAAAGAGGAAATGTCATTTATGTGTAGGTGTATTGCCTCTGCAGCCCTGTCAGATGACACTACATGACTCAAGGCATCAATGGAAGCCTAGTAAGTCAGAAGTGAAATAACTTCCAAATGACAGCAGGCAACAAAACAGTGAGAAACAAACACTTAGCACAACACTGTACAAGAAGCAGCTGCCCATGTTATTATGGACCATTTTTTTAGGTCTGCAGACCTCTTGTTTTTATTAAAAATACTGTCCAGTGGCGGTCACCACTGGGTAGTTACTGTTAGGACCTTGTTTCTATAGGAAAGGCATTTTTTGATTTGGTAATACATTTGACATAGTTTGACAAATCTTCATGAAAATTTCCAAAAAATAAATTCTTCCACAGAAGTTCCTCCTCGAAAGTTTTGGGATCACCCATCAAGCGGGGGTTGAGAAAACGAGGGTGGTCCCAAAACACATTTTCCCCATGCAAGTTTCCATATGAAAATTAGACATACCTTTAGTCAAAATATCTGAACAGTATTACACCAAATTTAGCAGAAAGCTAGACCTTGGTCCAGAAAGCATACCCTGAAGTAACTATACCTTGTTCCCTTACTATACACTGCTAATAACCTCCCATATTTACTCACCCATGACCTGCTCTATGACATCATTGATAACATCACTGCAACATCTGAAATTACATCACTGATGACAACACGGTGCATGGCGGAGGTGAGAATTATAGATACTTTAGAATACGAGTTATAGTTACTTGAACTTGAAACACTGAAATTCACCAGTAATAGTTACTTGAGATAACTATTACTGGTGAATTTTAGTGGTTTTAACTGACATTTCACTTAACTATAATGTACCTTCAACCTTTCTTTTTTTCAGTGAATTTCTAACTATAACTTCACTTTAACCTATATTTGTTTGATGAAGATATACTATATAAGGGTTATTTGGCAAGCTCTCTTCACCCACTGGTCTGCAGTAGTTTCATTTACAACTTGCTTCCGCCACTACAGCATGCATCATGGGACACAGGGTCAGCCCATTCCAGCCATTGATTTACATGACTGCAATTGACTGCACTTTGTTCTTGCTCAATGAGTACTTCCACACAATAAGTAGGCCCCTTCAGTGCTAAGTACTACTGGTGCAATGTGTGAGTGTTTACCTTAATAAAAATATATATTTATATTTAGGCTGTTAGACAATGCTTATTTTACTTAGGTGAGTGACCAGCAGCTCCTCCAAATACTGGGCCACTCATTTGACACGTGTCTTCGTACAAAAAACATTCAATAACAACTTATTCACTGGAAAAGGCCAAAGGTCGGCAGCCAACACCAGCTCTTTTTGCTTTGCCAGTGTTTGTTACTACAATTGGGCACTGTAATGTTCTCTATGTTGGGTGCCTGGCTGTCCCAGCACCCGTAGTTAGAACCCTTATGTTGTCATGTTCTTAGTTCCATTTAGAATGTGGAAGGTTCTGTGTTGGCAGTTGCACTGATACTCTTAACCTTCCTGACTGTTGCTGTGTGTCTCCTGACATGAATAAATTCTCTCTTAAAACTAAACAAGTTTATCAAACTTACTACAATTTTGTTGGCGATGAGGGTCAGGAAATACAGAGGAGCCCACAGAGCACCTCACTCTGAATAGCGGCAAGGAATAAGTAGGAGGGCAAGTGGCAGCAGTCAGGGTTCATAAGGATTGCTGTTCGATGCAGTCATCTCACTGAGTCAGATAAGTGCTTGCGACGCTCTCGAAGCACTCTTTGTCAGCGTTATGCTATGTAGCTGAAGCAGTTACAGTTACGTGATTGGCAGGAGCGTGGTTGGCATTCAAGATGATCTAAAAGAAATGGTTATGGTTGTCCATTATGACCAAGTTATTACTGGATTTTCCTCGAAGTGTATGTATCCATACGTTGAAATTGGTGTGGGTGACAAAAAAATGTATGTTGCTGGTTGATTCAGGCGCAAGAATAACTATGATTACTCAAGAGTTATTCGAGGAAACTTGGCCTGATTGACATTTAGACCCCCCTGACAGGGCTCCTGTCTCCTATGAGGGGCGTAAGATTGAATTAGCTGGGTACTTTGAGGATATTTTAAAAGGAAGAAGAATCCTTGGCAAGATTTATGTTGCCATCAAAGGGTTGAACAATTTGGGCTGGTTTCACCTGGGTTTGTTTCAGATGGTCCTCAGACCTGGTACTAAAGAGCAGGTTAGAATAGTTGATTCTTTAGATTACACAGAAAAGTTGACTCTTGCTTTTCGCTCTGTTTTCGGAAGGGGTTTGGGAATGATCAAAAGTTTCACCCATGAAATAAGAGTCAAGGATGGAGCAATCCCAGTTAAACACAAATGAGGAGTGTACCATTCAGTGTTAGAGAAGGTTTAGAAAAAGAGCTCAATGAATTATGTTCTAAAGGTATCATTGAGCCTATAGAGTCATCTTTGTGGCTTTCTCCGCTGGTTGTGGCACGAAAGAGGAATGGTGACTTGCGTGTCTGAGTGGATTTGCGTAGTTTGAACAGGAACATTTGGATTGACTCTCATCCCTTACCTAAAATTACTGAACTGTTAGCATTAACCAAAGGGGCCACATGGTTCACGAAGTTGGATCTTGCATCCGCATACCACCAGGTAGTGTTAGATCCTTCTTCAAGACACTTGACCGCGTTTATGTCACCCTTTGGTACCTACCGATATTGCAGAATGCCGCTCGGCTTTGCGTCGGCATCGGCGGTTTTTCAGAGATTGATGAGTAAAATCTTGAAATGTGTCCCTTGTGGTGCTGTTTACAAAGGGGATGTCTTAATTTTTGGTCAAACAAGAGAAAGTCATGACAGCTCACTCAATCAGGTGTTAGAAATCATGCAGGAGAAGGGGGTGGTACTCAAAAGTGAGAAGTGTATGTCCCTCAAGGAAAAAGTGGAGTATTTGGGTCATGTCGTGTCCCATGACGGTGTGGAGCCTCGTCCGGGGTTAGTTAAGGCTATTGTGAACTCTTGTCCACCCACTGATAAGACAGGATTGAAGTCTTTCATTGGACTTTGTGAATTCTACTCTAGATTCATCAAAGAGTATGCATCTATGGTTCAACCTTTGACTAACATGTTGAAGAAAAGTGTTCCTTTCAAGTGAGACAAGAGTTGTCAGGAAGTTTTAGGTTGGATCAAATTACAGTTGGTCAGTGATAGGATTTTGAAGCCTTTTGATCCAAACAAAAAATGCACCATAACCGTCGATGCCAGTGGCTTTGGATTGGGTGCTGTTCTTACACAAGACAATGGGAACACAGATAACACGTTAGGTTATGCCTCCAGGGTACTGAGGGGAGCTGAAACCAAAGTTTCAGTCATTGAGAAAGAGTAATTGGCTTGTTGGTGGGCAATCAGGAAGTTTAATCCTTTCATTTGGGGTAATCATTTTGTGTTGAGGACAGACCATAGTCCTTTAGTTTCAATTCTGTCAGGTGAAAAAATTAAAGAGCACACGCCCAGAGTTGCGAGATTGTCCTATAAATTGCTGCATTTTAACTTTGATGTTGTTTACTTACCTAGTCCAAAGATTGTAAGGGCTGATTTTCTATCCCTGTTTCCCTGTTTCGGAGATTGAATCAGAGCTGGATAAGGATGATGATCAGGATGACTGTTTTGTGGCCGCTATTGATGTTGACGGTATGTGTGCTGTGAGTGAATCTGAGTGGAGGAGAGAGCTGACCAGGGATGATGTTCTCGTACAAGTAATGAACTTTGTCAAAAAAGGATGGCCTAAAGAAAAGAACGTTACTTATCATTTTCAAACATTTGTAAAAATATCTCACAAGCTCACTGTAGAAAATGGTATTCTCCTACGTGGAGAATGGCTTATTCCTCCTGAAAGTTTAAGGACATGTTTACTCAGTGGTGCACATGAGGGGCATCTAGGCAAGACTTTGACAAAAAACAGATAAGAGAGAGGTGTTCTGGTGGTCACACATGGACATGGGTGTTGATGATCTTATTGATAAATGTGTGATTTTTGGATCTTCAGCTAAAAGTCTTAAATCTGCAACCTGTTGATTTCCCGGGTAGACCGTGGGAAAAAATTTGCATTGATCTAGTTGGGCCATTCAATCTTCTTCCCCTTTCTTCTTGTTTTTCTGTGGTGGCCATTGATTACTATTCCAAATGGACAGAGGTTCAGTTCATGAGTGAATCTTCTTCTGCGAGCATCATTCATTTTCTGAAAGACATTTTCCTGAGAGAAGGTTTTCCTTCTTCTATCATGTCCGACAATGTGTAAGGATCCACAAGCTGTTTCCGCAGGAGTGCCAGGAACTGATGAAAGGCCAAACCCCTTCCTCTCAAACTCCCACGCGCCTATCAGACCATAGCACGCGCAGAAGAAAAAGAGGGAAAGGAGGGAACAAAACAAGGGAAGGAGGGGAGAAGACACCTCGGGCCAGAGGCTTCAGTGAGTCGGACACTGGCACTGTAAAGAAAGAAGGCAATGAACAATGTGCAATGTAAGAAGAACCCCTCCAGTCCCAGTTTTCCCTATTCTTCCCTTCTCTTGTCTGAATTACCTATGGATAATAGGAAACATTCCTCTTACGAACACCACTCGTTTCTTTATAGAGTGCCCCAACTAATCTCACATCACTAGTTGCTATGGGTAACCTAGAAAGGAAAAAGACACAAGAATGAAACATAGAGGTATGTGCTTACTCTGAGAAGAGAAAGATACACTAACTTGGGACTTACCCTAATGTGAGGTGTAATGGCAAAGAAGTGATGTTGGGTCAGGTCTGGTGATGATATCTATGCCACAAAGAAATCCCCTATTAACAAATGCAGTCAGGAATACTATAGAAAATAACATATAAATAGCGCCAGGCGCCTGTACCAGATCTTCCGGGCATCCACAGCTGCAACCCCTGCCAAGTCTGACACACCAAAAGATTGGTCCGATGATGCCGCAAGAATTATAAACATAAATGGCTTAGGGGGTGATAAACCATAAGTAAAAAGCAGGCGGACAACAATACCCACAATGCTACCAGAAGAGCCCTCCGCCCGTCCTACCCAAGTCCGGCCGGCCAACGAGAAACCAAGTCCGGCTGACGGGCGGAACCGGGAGAAACAAACAGGAGACTCTCCAAGGCAGCAAAGCAGAATACCGTAGCCGGCTCTGAAGGAAAAGATAAAGACGCTGAGCCAACACCAAGGGGCTCCAATAACCGGAGGGACCCGAGGCCGGCTGGAAAACAAAGGCACCGACGCAGAACACGCACAAACAGGAACAGAATCGGAAGAGGCTAATGCGGAAGTGAAGCGACGCACAAGCTGCACGTACACTAGAGCGCGAAGCACCGGTGTTTAGGGAAGTCAGGCTTTTGACGTCTGCCTGACTCCCTCGTGCATGCGCAAAACGGCGCGGCCATCTTTGTGGAGGTCAGTAAATCGGCAGGCGTGACACAATGGTGTGCAATTTATAAGTTCTGAATTCCAAAGTTTTTTTAAACAAGGAGGTATTGTGCATCAGAAAAGTTCCCTTTATCATCCTTAGGCAAACGGGCTCGTTGAGAGAATGAATAGGGTTTTGAACAATTGTGTAAAATGGGCAATCACGAGCAAGAGTGTGGAGGAAAATGTGGTGGTTCCATGCTTTGGTTTTACCGAACAACTCCCCATTCTTCCACAAGAGTTTCTCCTTTTGAACTTTTGAGAGGGAGGAAGCCTTCCACTAAAATTTGCCTAGTTTGGATGTCTAAGTGGGTGAAGATGAATGTTATGGATGACGTGGATGAGTTTGTAATATTGAACATTAACAAGGCTCAAGCAAAGCAGAAAAACTATGTTGATGATAGGAAGAAAACTGTTCCTCTCAAGATCTATGTGAGGGATGTGGTGCATATTAAGAGCCCCGTTCACACACCCAAGGGATGTATCAAGTTTTCGAATCCTTGCATAGTTGACAAAGTGTGTGAGAACGCCATTAGAGGTAACTACAAAAACTGGTGGAACATTTGCAGAGTGGTTAAAGTGAAGGCTCAGAAGGTGCTTGACAATAGGTCTAATGTTAATGGGTTTTGTGCAAACGTAAATGTAAACTCTGACTCAGTTTCCAAAGATAATAATGGAAATTGTTTGCATCTTCGCAGGAGCATGCGTGTTCGCAATGTTCCTTTGAGATTTCGATGATGTTATTATGTACATTGTTTCTATTGTTTTTCTTAATGACTTCTTATGGTGTGGTTTTATATTTTCCAACTATGACATCTTTTGTTCTTGCTTCTATGTCTGTTTTTCCTTACTTTCTTCTTTTTTTGTTTTCAACTTTTCTTTTGTTATTTAATTTTATTTCCTTTTCTTTCATCTTCTTTGTTCAGCAGCTTCTTGTATGTTTATTATTATTACATTTTTGGGAAAAGGAGATAATGTAGTGTTCTCTATGTTGGGTGCCTGGCTGTCCCAGCACCCGTAGTTAGAACCAGCGATAGAAGTGGGCGGGATCGGAAGGGCACGGAGTGCCCCTACTTAGAAAAATTATTACAGTCCATTTCCCTACTTCTTTATTTTTAAAAAGCGTCCCAGGATGGTAGGAATGTTCCTAAACGAAAATTATAGTTTTAGCATTCAGCCTGTCCCCGGTGTGGTGCACCTCGAGCAAGGCCTCTGCAGTGCCCACGGTCTCCTCCCCCTTCCCCTCTGTAAGTGGGCGCAGGGGCCTGCAAAACAACACTGAAAGGGCCATCAGTCTTGGGTTAGCACGCAAAGCCGGCTACCTCTGATGGCCCTGCTGCTGCAGTGATTTACAGCTAATTACTGAAGAGGCTACCTGCCTGTCCCCACTGTGACCAATACAATGGTCAAATCAGGATGCTTTGGTGCCCCCCCTTGAATTCCTCTTCCCTTTATTTTCGGGCTCACGCACACTGAGGGAAGCCACCAGGAAAAGAAAACAAGCATTGGCATAGCCAATAGGTCTCGCCTTTGGGACCTGCTGCATAACTAAATACTTATAAGGTCCCAAAGGCGAGATCTATTGGTTCTGCCAATGCTTGTTGCTTGTTTTTCTGCCCCTCTTAGAGCACCCTGAGCTCGTCCCCGTACAGAGAGATCTGCTCATTCTTTCCTTGGACACGCCACCTTCACCTCATGGGACCCTGTGGGCTGCCAACGGCGGCTACCGGCCACCTCACTTGAGGTACAGGACTCAGCGCCAACAAACCACCTGGGTACCTTCGAGGAGCTGGCCCTGAGGAGAACAGCTCAGTGTCTGCAACTGGGACTGTGAGAAACCAGGGAGCCTCTTGATAAAAGCAGGATCCATCAGGGCTCGACGGAAACCAGAAGAACTCTTTAGAACACAGAGATCTCTTGTTAAGATCAAGAGCCACCCTGGCCATGTCAGCGAACATGAAGCTTTTCATACCACACAGGCGCTGATGGCAATAGAAGGAGCCAACGAGGCCATGTCAAAACCAATCCATCCTTCACAACATACCTGGGCAATGATAACATCAGGAGCCAAGGAGGTCATGTCAGAACCAATCCATCCTTCACAACATACCTGGGCAATAATAAATCAGGAGCCAAGGAGGCCATGTCAGAACCAATACATACTTCACAACATACCTGGCTAATGATAACATCACGAGCCAACAAGGCCATGTCAGAACCAATACATCCTTCACAACATACCTGGGTAATGATAACATCAGGAGCCAATAAGGCCATGTCAGAACCAATACATCCTTCACAACATACCTGGGCAATGATAACATCAGGAGCCAAGGAGGTCATGTCAGAACCAATCAATCCTTCACAACATACCTAGGCAATGATAACATCAGGAGCCATCCAAGCCTTGTTTGAAACCAGGGAGTTGTTTAAGAACACACACAGTCTAATGATAAAATCAGGAGCCAACCAGGCAGAGCAGTGTTCTGCAGTGAAGTGTCGCTGTGAATGTAAAGTAGGCACCAATCAGGCCGTGCCACGCACATGGACTCCTAATCAGGGAGTCCTGGGGTTGTGCCTATGCCAAGCCGGAAGTCGTGAGCTCACGTGGGTAGGTCTTTGCTTAAATTCTGGCTCCATGACCTGTGGCCCATGGTAGCACCGCTAGGGCCCCCTCACTACCCTGGCCATTCTCACTCAACAGAGCAGGCAGCATGATAAGGCGGAATGACCTACTGAAAAACTTCAGGTCTGAGCCTTTTGAAGGCTGGGAGAGCTGGAAAGAGACAGTCACACGGCAGGAGTGAGCGCCTGTGAAAGGTGAGGAGAACTGGGCCGTGTCAGTCACAAGGCAGGAGTGAGCACCTGACAGGACAGGAAAGCTGGGCGGAGTCAGTCACAAGGCAGGAGTGAGCGCCTGACAGGACAGGAGAGCTGGGCAGAGTCAGTCACAAGGCAGGAGTGAGCGCCTGACAGGTCAGGAGAGCTGGGGTGCGCCAGTTACAAGGCAGGAGTGAGCGCCTGATAGGACAGGAGAGCGGGGCAGAGTCAGTCACAAGGCAAGAGTGAGCGCCTGACAGGTCAGGAGAGCTGGGACGAGCCAGTCACAAGGCAGGAGTGACTGCATGACAGGACAGGAGAGCTGGGCAGTCAGTCACAAGGCAGGAGTGAGCGCCTGACAGGAGAGCTGGGACGAGCCAGTCACAAGGCAGAAGTGAGCGCCTGACAGGTCAGGAGAGCAGGACAGAGTCAGTCACAAGGCAGGAGGGAGTGCCTGTGAACGGTCAGAAGGGCTAGGCCGAGTCAATTACAAGACAGGTGTTCGCCACCGAAAGGCCAGGATGGCTGGGCCGTGTCAGTCACATGCTAGGAGTGAGCGCCTGTAAATGACAGGAGAGCTGGACCGAGTCAGTCTCATGCCAGGAGTGAGCGCCTGACAGGAGAGCTGGACCATGTCATTCACAAGGCAGGAGTGAGCGCCTGTCAGGACAGAAGAGCTGGGCCGTGCCAGTTAAATGGCAGTAGTGTACACCTGACAGGCCAGGAGGGCTGGACAGAGTCAGTCACACAGCAGTAGTGTGCACCTGACAGGACAGGAGAGCTGGGCTGAGTCAGTCACATGCCAGGAGTGAGCGCCTGTGAAAGGTCAGGAGAGCTGGGCCATGTCAGTCACACGGCAGAGATTTGGGGGGGCAAAGAGAAAGGCGGAGGAGGAAGCCCTAGGGGGGGATGTGGGGGGGGCAGAGAGACAGCAGGAGAGGGAAGCGCTAAGGGGAGATGTGCGGTAGAGCTTTGGGGGGCAGAGACACGGAGGAGGGGGAAGCTCTAAGGGGAGGAGGAGGGGGAAGCCCTAGGGGGAGATGTGGGGGGGAGGGGGGCAGAGAAACAGGAGGAGAGCGATGCGCTAAGGGGAGATGTGCGGTAGAGCTTTGGGGGCAGAGAGACAGGAGGAGGGGGAAGCTTTAGTGGCTAGTAGGAGAGATGCAGACAGATGCTCAGAGGCCTGAATGCATATGTACTATACTATGTTTGAGCAGCTAGCTGGCTAACATGAATGAGGATGGAGCCCTTGTGGGTTTCCACAAGTCAGATCAGATTCTCGTGATGAGTCCCTTTCTCTTCTGAGCCCTGCGTAACACTTAGGTACAGGAGGAGCCCTGTATTCGTGTCCTCAAGATTTGAGACAAAAAATACTCATTGATTTCTGAACAATGAGAGTAAAAGCGTTATGGTAATATGTTGTTCCTGCTTATATTTCGCACGCTTTACATAATCCTGCATTCCCTATGAGTGTTTGCTTTTTCCAGAATGTTGTTACTTTTTTTCAGGCAGTGCATAATTTGAATTGAGTCACATCCAGGTGTTTATGATAGGGCAGGATTGGGTTGTAGCTAAAGACAGTACGAGTTTAAACCGTTGAGTAACCTCCCTGGTGTTTGTTGAAAATATAGGCATATTATATGATGCTCTCACAGAATTGGGTGACCTATCCAGAAGGCTGCACATACAAGGCCAATCGTTCAATACTGATGCAGACTTTAGTGTTTGAATCAATGGCTGATTCACCTGGGCCCTTTGCTACAACTGCAGAACAACAACAGAACAAAAGCTGTGTTAGCATCAATAGGGCACAGTTCTTTAGGAGCTTAGCAAATAACCTGCAAAAAAAGGATGGCAATGAATAATGCATCAAATGTTTCTAGATGCACAACCACAAACATTGACAAAATAGAATACAAAGAGTTGGTACATAGAATGAAACTCCTACAACCAGTTTATTGGCCAGATCCAGTAGACATTTTATATGGTGATGGAGGATTACAAAACCTTTGTAGTAGGTTTCATGTATTTGATACCAGGCAGTACATCATTGATTTCAGAGAGTACAAACCAAATATAAACTGCATCCCTGAAACCATTAGTGCACATTATAGACACCTTTTGTACCTCCACTGCTGAATGTGAACGCGGCTTTAGTGTAATGAATGATGTGCTCACACCACTGTGGAACAGAATATCAATTAATCATCTGTCTTCTATAATGTTCATAAAAATTGTGGGGCCTCTTGTCATAGAATTTAAACCCAAATTTTATGTTCAGAAATGGTTAGCAAAAGGGGGTAGAAGTGCTGATGAAAGAACCTGCATGGCTTGGAGACAAATGGCTTAGGAGTCCACTTATAATTGTATTTGGGACACTCTGTGATTGGAAACATGTCCCACATTGTAAATGTATTTTAATGTTAATAACATATATTAAACCTCAAATAACCATGTCATTCCATTGTTTGAATTAAATAACGTTATAAGCTGTAACTGGTCAGTGAAATGCCAAACATACTAAAAATTGGGATGTTTTGCTCTTTCTAGCCACACCTCTGACTCCGCCCACTTATCCAATCCTCAGGTTATTCCCGACCCCTGATTCTCCACTCACAGTTACCCTACTTCAACCACTGGTTAGAACCCTTATGTTGCCATGTTCTTAGTTCCATTTAGAATGTGGAAGTTTCCCTGTTGGCAGTTGCGCTGACACTCTTAACCTTCCTGACTGTTGCTGTGTATCTCCTGACAAGAATAAATTCACTCTCAAAACTAAACAAGTTTGTCAAACTTACTACAGGCACCTGTTGGTAAGAAAGGCTACTATGGCTGTAATTCTCTGTAAAGCAGTTATCCAGTGCCCCTTTCTCAGTATACAATATATAAATGTTATCTAAAGAAAATCACTTGCCTGCATTTCCTTTATTTGTGCTGCCATCGAGGAGGTCTCTGGCTGGAGGGGACCTTGTTTGCTGCCTAATTCCTGCTGCCTTGTAGTCTCTCCTCCTCTGAAGCCGCGGACCGCGCGCTGCTAACCCCAACATCCAGAAGGCAGCGCGGTCCAATGAGGGGAGAGAAGGGGCGGAGTCAACTGCAGCATAAAACGGGAGCGGGGCTCCCGCTGGGCCTACTCCCTAACATCAGACTGAGAACTCGCACATCTTTCATCCCCTCAATTCACCTGGTAAAGTAAGCAACATATGGGTGTTATTGGGTGGTTTGCATAAGGGCGGCAGGATGAGCAAAAGAAAGAATAGCCAAGTGGACTTAAAGGGACTTGTAGAGACACAAACAGGGGGCCAAACGTCATTATTATCATACCTTGTGGGGGCCATGGGTGCTATCAAAAAACAGATTAACACCGTAGAAGAGACTTTGGTGAAAGGGAAATGTAAACTGGATCTAGAGCTAAGTTCACCCGCTCAGACATTGGACACCCCTATATGTGAGAACCACTTGAGGGAGAATTTACGTAATGGGTGCATACAACAGACAGTAGATGCAATAGAAGTGAGCTTATCAGAGGAAGAAGCACAACCACTTACAAACGTCCCAGGAACCCGGTTGGCACTGAGGGAGAATGTAATTCCACCTTAAACTCAAGCATCACTCACACATGTCCAAATAAGGAGCGTCCCATGGTAAAAAAGCCCAAAGGGAAACAACTCTTAACTAAACTACATGCCCGCAAGATCAATAAAAATCCCGGTAAAATGAGTCTGCCCACACTATCTGAGCGCAACATAGCGGCCATGGAAAACCTTACGAAGGGCATAGATACACTTTGTTGCACCTTGGTGGAAGCGCTACAGTGCCTAGGAAATAGAATGACAAACCTGGGGGTTGCATTTAAGGGGAGAAATTCTATGAGTAGAGAGAGCAATTATAGGCCTGTACAGCCAGGTATTCAGGACACAGTAATCATAAGTCCACATACCACATCTGTTACACCAACATCAATGGCAGAACCTCTACAAGCAGACATCAGGCAACCAGGCCCCAGTACAATAGCAACCAGGAAAAAGGCAAATGTGCATTCTGACACAATTAATCCTGTAACTGAGGCCTGTGGCCGTAACATGGCCGTCACCTTCATTTACCACCAGCTGCTACTCCGTATGTAGTGGTTCTGACTAATGTCCCCGTATTATTGACTGCGGGAACTTAGGAACAAGTCACCTCACTGGTTAGGGAACCAAACTGGTTTTAATAATGATTTATTTAAATGTTTCAAGATGGCAAGAAGGGTCGCATGGGTTGGGAGGGAACGCAAGTCATCACCTAGAGACTCCCACACTAGTCCATGAAATCCTATCGAGCACTAGACATAATGCGAAAGATTGTGATGCCATAAGTGTCAACCCCCTGGAGGCTTTTTATCCCCCAAGCTCATTCAAATATAGGCACTTTATGAATCAATATGAAAGAACTCAGCGGGCGAGGCATACATCAAGGTGGAGCATACCATTGCACAACCAATATGAGTCATTATCACTTATGGATTACCAAGATTGACGGGGAAGGAGTAGGGGGGGAGCTACCTTTAGAGTCAACTAACTCATTACTGTTACAATCTAAAAGGAATGATTACCTGGGAGGGGCGGTGAGTCATCAGACTGAACAGGGGGATATATACATACCATTATCTGATGTCAATAGTGATCAAAAGATGGCACAAGTAGAAAAACCTAAGGACCTTCAGAATATAGGACTTGCCCCCACAACAGTAGTATTGATACCAACCAAGGGAGTAAACGTTGGATATAAAGAGACGGTCCCAGAAAGTGCTTTCCCTAATGGGAAAACTCCTAAGCAATTAAAAATCCTGAGCTGGAACATCACCGGGCTGTCGGATAAAGTGGGCCTCCCCCAATGATCGGATTTAATAAAAGAACATACCATAATATGTCTTCAAGAAACTTGGTCTGTCCAAGAAATCCATATAAATGGATATCAAACTTTTAACACATCAGCTAGTATCTCTACACAGGGGAGAAATAAAGGGGGGTTGTGCACTTACGTTTCGACCTCAGGAGGAGCTACAGTGGCAAAATTCATTGCAACAGAGTACTATCAGATTATAACAGTCATCTGAGGAGGAGAAAAAAATATGATCATAATAAACTTTTATAACAACATCCCTAGATTACTGTGGGAAAATGTCTTAACATTTTTTAATAGCAACCTACTCAGCCTAGAGGAAAAGATGTCCAGAGATATGGCCCTACTATGGCTGGGTGACTTTAACTGTCCTCTGTGCCCACGCAGTGCCTTGGGTACTTGTGGCCTAGGAGATAATAAGGAGGATACCCCCACACATTTTATACATTCAAAACTAGGGGATTTGTTGAATAGTTTGACCTTTCAATTTGATTTATCCCACGTGAATGAATTATGCTCACCATCGTTACCATTTCAGCCCACCTTTCACGGGAGAGGGTGCAATTCGACAATCGACTTTGCACTCCTATCATCCAGGTACTCAGCAAATGTGTCCTCATGGGAAATAATTGATACCCTGTTGAGTGATCACTACCCAATTTCCTTCGTCCTGAAAACTAAAGGGGTGGAGGAAAATATGAAGGGAGATGTTTTATATAACATTCCCATTAGCCGTGCGAGTTCAATTGGGTACTCCATTAAATAGGCTAAAATTGAACCTGAGGTTTTTCTCCAAAATCTTTTTAAACAGACCTACAATAACATGGAAAAATGCCTCTCACAAACTGAGGAACATCATACCATTTATGATTCTTTCCATAAAATAACAGAGGAAATTAATTAAACTTTTAACTAGGGATCATTGTCACAGCACTAACAAAACCCAAAGCTGGTTCGATAAGGATTGTACAAAGGCACATACTAATTTGAAACGTGCCTTACATGAAGAACCTAGATCAAATGAGTCAGTGCGGAATGCTAGAATATTGTATCGTGCAACTGTCGCCAAAAGAAAAAAACAACCAAAAAGGGAAGCTTGGCAGATGCTACATGAAGCATGTGTAAGGAATGACAACATATCCTTTTGGAAAGCGGTTAATGCCCCTTTCCTATCAAATAAGGACACAGATATAATAGACCTAGCTATTCCAGGAGAAACCTGGGTCAAACATTTTACTGGCCCTTATGATAAGGTTATAATAGATGGAAGTAACACAGACACTCCAACCAAAATAACTGACGATAATAGCCAACTCAGTACGTTCCCTCTGGATATTGTATTTGAGTGTAATGAGGTCTTTAGAGCCATCAAAGAAAGTGCCCCAGGAAAAGCGCCAGGGCCTGACGGCGTTCCGATTGATGTCTACAAATCTGAAATAGATTTATGGGCTCCTATGCTAACCAATGTGTTGAATTGTTTTAATAGTTACAAATTTAATTCAACTTGGTCAGAAGCCATTGTAATTCCCATTTTTAAAAAGGTGGACAGAAACGATCCTACTTGTTATCGCCCCATATCCCTACTATATGCCTTAATGAAAGTGGCCGGTAGGATAATTTTAAATAGGTCACAAGAATGGGCAGAGGAGAAGGAAGTTATTTCTAACCTGCAGTATGGCTTCCGGACAGGGAGAGGAACGATAGAACAGGGTCTCAACCTTTCCTTGATAATAGCTAAATATACATAGGCTAAGAAGGGGAACCTTTTCCTGACGTTCGTTGATCTAAGCTCAGCTTTTTATTGCGTGGATCATGAAAAATTATGGAACATACTCAGTGACATAGATGTAGACCCTCTTATTTATCAAGGAATTGTACAGGGGGGCGGGAGCTAGGGTACGGTTTGGTAGGAGAGGAGAGTGCTCAACCAAATTTGAAATAAGGAGAGGTGTGAGACAAGGGTGCATTCTAGCGCCTGTTCACTTCACCCTCTATATCAACAGCATAGGACACCACCTCAGTGAATTCCAGCATGATTATCCAACAGTTAGAGACACCCCCGCCCCAATCCTCTTGTATGCGGTTGACGCCGTAATTATGTCATAGACCAAGATTGGTCTTCAGAGGGCGGTAACAAAATTTGCAATATACATGAAATCAAGAGGGCTAAAAATAAATGTTTCTAAGACCTACTCAATGACTTGTGGAAACAGGACAAAGACCACCCACACTATTTTTCTGGATAAGAACAAGATTGAGAGTTTCAATAGATTTTCTCACCTAGGAATTAATATTGATAGGAATGGGACATGGCAAGCGGCTGTGACCGCAAGAAAATTAGCCTTTTCCAGGGCTATAGGAGCTGTGACAAATTTCGCGAAGAAACTGAGTGGGAGGCCCGTGCCAGAATTGTTGCAGATTTACAAATCCAAGTGTATCTCTACTGGTACCTATGGGTACTGGAATTTGGGGGATTGAAAAGGCGGAACAGATACAAAGATGTGAAAATCACTTCTTTACCTACTTACTAGCAGTACCCAGATCAACGGCTACTTACAGCTGCCACAGTGAATTGCATCTAACATACATCACTGATACCATCAAAATCTCCCCCCTTTGGTTATGGTACAAGATATGGGTTACACCAGAAACAGGTTTAAATAGAGATATCATTGTAGACTGCCTTAACCTAGATAAAGCGCTCAACATCAAATGGATTAATTACGTAAAAAATATGATGCACGAGATTGGGCACCCAGAATACTTTGACACGCCAACTAGCATGGAATTAGTATCCAGAAATACATTAAAAAAGGTGGCCCTGGAACACCTAGAGAATATAAGGTGGCTTTCTGAAAAGGTGAAACGTACAGTTATGGAAAACCCCCTGATGACCCTCTGTGTGGGGATCAAACCGTACCTGTTATATGAATCAAGTTGTTACACTCGGATGTTATTGACACGTTTTCGCACCGATTAATTTTATAGCTTGATAACTTTCCCAGAACGTAACGACTGGTCAAAGGATTTGTCGAACTGTCCTTGTGATGACGTATCTCACCAATCCAATATCCACTGTATCCTGTTTTGTAAATTTTACTCAGTGCCAAGAAAAAGATTTCTGATCTCCATACTTAAGAGCTGGGGGCTAAACAGATGCAGAGTAGCATTTCTAAAACTTCAACAATTAGAGACCGACATTGTAACCAAGGCAGTATCTTCCTTTTTCAAGCTAGTTATTAACTACCGGAATACAATGTGAAGGGTTGTAACCAGTTCACATACATTAATTTCGATTCTGTATGTTTGATTATGTTCTCCCTTATCTGGAATAGAATTTGAATGACTGCGCATAGTGAATATTTACTATTCTATATTTGAACTGAACATGTCAACGAATATATCATGTTTTCTCATCCTTATAGTGCCTCTGACCTCATGAAGTGTATACCTCAACCATTCAATGAATTTATAACTTGTATTTTAATGATGTCTTTTAATTTTGTATTGATCTTTTTTATATATTTTTTAAATCTGTGCTTTTATGATTCTGTAACATAAAATCGAATAAAGCATTAATGACATGACATATATCACAATATTTTTTATGCGTATTGCATCAATGCTTTTAAGAAAAAAAATGGCTTCAGGTGTGAAATAACGCAGCCAAAGTATACCTTTTGATTGAACAGAGAAACTCTACTATAGCAATTTTCTGTGTTACCGTTGTCTTTGTGCTGTGACACCCAACACCCCTGTAACATGGGACTTGAAGCCATGCTGTAAGATAATCACCTCTCAAATTAATGAAACTCGCATTTCTCCAACCGAAGTTGACTGCCTCAAGTATCATTGTGTGTTTAGAGAAGGAGTGTTTAAGAGGGTTAGAAATGTTGTCTTTCAGCAGTCGCCTTTCTTTTTTATATTAGTGTGTACAGAAATGCAATCTAAATACAGATTCGATTTCCTGAGAAATAAACACTGCAATTTGCATTCTGTTGAGGGCAGTTAGCTGGAAACTGAGACAATTGCATGTACCTATTGATCTGTAGGACACCAGCGCAGGGGAAGTGGCACTAACGCAGAGGGTGTGGCCTTTCTGTGCCCTGTCTCACGGGTAAGACTAGGTTACGGTCATAATGATTCCCAGAGCAAACAAAGCATGTGCCACAGGATCCCAGAAAACATGCCCTGTGCCACACTGCTTCAAAAGGTCAGTTCATGGCAGTCATTTTACGCCAAATTTAGAAAGAAGTGGCAAATAATGCTTGTTTCCTTAGGTTTTTTCCACATTTAATTGTCGATTTTTAGCACTAGCTTTTTGCTCAGGATGTTAGGTATCAATGGGGTTACCCGAAAATAAACCTGACCCGGGTCAAAATGGCGGTATACGGTCATAATATCGAGTAAAAAATATAGAATGGGCAAAATATCGAGTTGAAAATATAGAATGGGCAAAATATCGAACGGACAGAATATAGACTACAAAAATATTGAATAGAATAGCAGTAATATCGAATCCAAAATATAGAATGGCAAAAATATCGAATGGACAGAATATAGACAACAAAAATATCGATGGCAGAATATAGACAACAAAAATATCGAATTTTAGGTAAGTTAATATTTATTTTTTAATAATATGTAAGTGTTTTTTATAATAGTATATGTGTTAAAAGTGTATTTTATAATTTATTTTCAATAATTAATTTTATGGTATTTAATTTTTGCGTAATATAATTCTGGAGCGGGTTGTGGGTTTAAAGGGGAATAGGGTGGGAAGTAATTTAAATAATTACTTAAATATTTTAAATATTTTTATTTATTTATTGGTATTTATTTTGAATTAATTGTTAATTAATTTTTAATTGGTAATTAATTAAAATATAATTGGTAATTAATTTTTATTAATTGATTAATTGATAATTATGTAAATTGTATTTATTTATTTTCTGTAGCGGGTTGTGGGTTTATAGGGGAATAGGTTGGGAAGTAATTTAAATATAATTAATTAAATATTTTAATGTATTTATTGGTATTTATTTTAAATTAATTGTTAATTAATTTTTAATTGGTAAATAATTAAAATATAATTGGTAATTACTTTTTATTAATTGATTAATTGATAAATATGTTCATTTTATTATTTATTTTCTGTAGCAGGTTGTGGGTTTATAGGGGAATTTTAAAATGTATTAATTGCTATTTATTTTTAATTAATTGTTAATTATTTTTCAATTGTTAATTAATTAATTGTTATTGGTAATTAATTTGTACTAATAGGTAATTATTTTTAGTAATTATTTTTTTAATTATTTTTAATTGATTAATTATTATATTATATTAAATTGGTAATTAATTTTAATTAACTTGTAATTGGTATTAATATTTAATTTATTTTTAATCATATATGAAGTATTTACTTTCCCTACTGTTGCTCTCCTTGGAGTGGGAATAGTAATTTTCACCTTCCCGCTATGCAATGCTTTCCCTATGTTGCCCTCCCTGGAGTGGGAATAATAATTTTTACCCCTACGCTATCCAACGCTTACCCTTCTGTTGCACTCCCTGGAGTGGGAATATTAATTTTTACCCCTACGCTATCCAACGCTTTTCCTACTGTTGCACTCTCTGGAGTGGGAACAGTAATTTTTACCCTCCCGCTATCCAACGCTTTCTCTAACGTTGCACTCTCTGGAGTGGGAATAGTAATTTTTACCCCTACGCTATCCAATCCTTTCTGTACTGTTGCACTCTCTGGAGTGGGAATAGTAATTTTTACCTTATCCCTATCCAACGCTGTCCCTACTGTTGCACTCACTGGAGTGGGAATAGTAATTTTTACCCCTACGCTATCCAACGCTTTACCTACCGTTACACTCTTTGGAGTGGGAATAGTAATTTTTACACTCCCGCTATCCAACCCTTTCCCTACTTTTGCCCTCCCCGGGGTGGGAATAGTCATTTTTACCCCTACGCTATCCAATGTTTTCCCTACTGTTGCACTCACTGGAGTGAGAATATTAATTTTTACCCCTACGCTATCCAACGCTTTCCCTACTGTTGCACTCCCTGGAGTGAGAATATTAATTTTTACCCCTACGCTATCCAACGCTTTCCCTACTGCTGCACTCCCTGGAGTGGGAATAGTAATTTTTATCCCTACGCTATCCAACGCTTTCCCTACTGTTGCACTCACTGGAGTGGGAATAGTAATTTTTATCCCTACGCTATCCAACGCTTTCCCTACTGTTGCACTCTTTGGATGGGAATAGTAATTTTTACCTTCCTGCTATCCAACGCTTTCCCTACTGTTGCACTGTCTGGAGTGGGAATAGTAATTTTTACCCTCCCGCCATCCAACAATTTCCCTACTGTTGCACTCACTGGAGTGGGAATAGTAATTTTTAGCCCTACGCTATCCAACGCTTTCCTTACTGTTGCACTCTTTGGAGTGGGAATAGTAATTTTTACCTTCCCGCTATCCAACACTTTCCCTACTGTTGCACTCACTGAAGTGGGAATAGTAATTTTTACCCCTACGCTATCCAACGCTTTCCCTACTGTAGCACTGTCTGGAGTGGGAATAGTAATTTTTACCCTCCCGCTATCCAACGCTTTCCCTACTGTTGCACTCAATGGAGTGGGAATAGTAATTTGTATCCCTACGCTATTCAACGCTTTCCCTAGTGTTGCACTCCCTGGAGTGGGAATAGTAATTTTTACCCCTACGCTATCCAACGCTTTCCCTACTGTTGCACTCTCTGGAGTGGGAATAGTAATTTTTACCCCTATGCTATCCAACGCTTTCCCTACTGTTGCACTCTCTGGAGTGGGAATAGTAATTTGTACCCTCCCGCTATCCAACATTTTCCCTACTGTTGCACTCACTGGAGTGGGAATAGTAATTTTTACCCCTACGCTATCCAACGCTTTGCCTACTGTTGCTCTCCCTGGAGTGGGAATAGTAATTTTTATCCCTACGCTATCCAACGCTTTCCCTACTGTTGCACTGTCTGGAGTGGGAATAGTAATTTTTACCCTCCCGCTATCCAACGCTTTCCCTACTGTTGCACTCACTGGAGTGGGAATAGTAATTTGTATCCCTACGCTATTCAACGCTTTTCCTAGTGTTGCACTCTTTGAAGTGGGAATAGTAATTTTTACCTTCCCGCTATCCAACGTTTTCCCTACTGTTGCACTCACTGGAGTGGGAACAGTAATTTTTACCCCTACGCTATCCAACGCTTACCCTACTGTTGCACTCCCTGGAGTGGGAATAATCATTTTTAGCCCTACGCTATCCAACGCTTTCCCTACTGTTGCACTCTCTGGAGTGGGAATAGTAATTTTTACCCCTACGCTATCCAACGCTTTCCCTACTGTTGCGCTCTCTGGAGTGGGAATTGTAATTTGTACCCTCCCGCTATCCAATGCTTTCCCTACTGTTGCACTGGAGTGGGAATAGTAATTTTTAGCCCTACGCTATCCAACGCTTTCCCTACTATTGCACTCTTTGGAGTGGGAATATTATTTTTTACACTACTGCTATCCAACGCTTTCCCTACTGTTGCCCTCCCTGGAGTGGGAATAGTAATTTTTACCCCTACGCTATCCAATGATTTCCCTACTGTTGCACTCCCTGGAATGGGAATAGTAATTTTTACCTTCCGCTATCCAACGCTTTCCCTACTGCTGCACTCTTTGGAGTGGGAATAGTAATTTTTACCTTCCCGCTATCCAACGATTTCCCTACTGATGCACTCACTGGAGTGGGCATAGTAATTTTTACTCCTACTCACTGGAGTGGTAATAGTAAATGTTGCTGTCCCGCTACCCTACGGTAAAAATATTGTATATTTTTTATTAATATTATGTTTATATATATGTATGTATTTAAAAATTAAATTGTATGTTTATTTATTTTTAACAAATTAATTATTTATTAATTTTAAGGTTATTTAAGTATTTTAAGTATGTTTAAGTTAATTATATTTAATATTTTATTATTTTTCAATTACTTTTAAGACATTTAAAAAAATCGATATTTTGACTATCTATATTTTTTACAACAATATTTTTGATTCAATATTTTTGCACTTACCTGTTTGGAGATAGGAGTTTGATATTTTTGTATTCTATATTTTTAACTCGATATTTTGCTACATCGATATTTATGTTATCGATATTATGTCAGTGATCCCAAAATGGCAGTACAATAAACAATTGTGCACTGAAGAAGGAAGTTAGAGGTTTACCATTTGATTGTAGGGGTTCATTCTATCCACAGTCCCGTTATGGATGCCCATACATGTACACATGACAGTATCTTTCCCGTTGATCTTTTAGAGTATTTTGAAGCACACTAACCTAAACCCTACAGCCGGATGCGACGTGCTGTTTGACCAATTGGGTGGTCTGTCACACCCTTCCTGACGAAGACCCCATTCTAAGGATGTGGAGAAGCGTGGCTCAGTGGTTAGAGGCGGCAGACCCAGAAGCTGAGATCAGCCGTGGACCAGGGTTCAATTCCCCGCCTTGGCGGGTCTCGGGCTCAAGAATTCCACGGACTCGACAATTCTCGCTCCGGTGCCTACTCGACTCACGGGGTCACACTCTGCGACTCTGGGCAATAGCTTGCTTAATCTCCACTACGGCCCCTCGCGGCGGGATGCCTGGCTTTCACCTTGTGAATACCCTGCTGGGGTATCTCACAGGGGAATACCAGGACGGGTTCCCTAAGCAAGCGCCTTGAGACCCCTGGGTGATTCGTGCGCTATATAAATCGAAATACATTTACATTTACATTTACAAGGACTGAACTACCTAGGACTTTCTTAGGGGTCGAAACATTGACTACAACACACTGTTTATACAAGCTTTGACGACCAAAATTCATTATCAGTGTCACTAGAATCCTATTTATATATACTGAATTACTTGGCCTGTTATATGTCGGACAGATTATACTATGTAAATATAATATATATATATGTCACATTACCTCTCCCCTTTCCAACTCCCTCACTCACTTTGACCCAGAACCCCCCCACCCATTTCTATCTCAGAGCACCAATGTTGCGTACATAATCATGTTCCGCATGTATGAACAACTGTGTTGTCTACAAGAAGTGATTTATGTCTTTAAAATAAATCTCATCCACTGCAAAACTTGAGATCTTACTGTTGTTAATGCCACTATTTCTTTGTCATTGTTAAATTGTTGCTACTCTGACCAAATGTTTATTGTACTGCCATTTTGGTTGGGATGGGCACGGATTTCTCAAGAAAAGAAGTGGTATTAATGCATTTTTGATGCACAATACGACTTTTATCTAAGTACCAAAAACCATATTACATGTGAAAAAAAAATGTGACTCATATTTAGCACGATTTTTCTTACCTCATGGATATCTCTAAATGAGGGCTTGGTACTCTACTATTCTGCAGTGACATTGAGAACTGGGAATAAGCAGGACAAGGAATACTGGGAAAGTTCAAACTATGGCAAAGGTGTAAATCCCAGGGTACACAAAATAGGTGTGGGTAATAAATTCTGCTTCTACGGCGGAGTTCGCAGAGTTTTGCCCACTCCCCTTTATGCTTGTAACGCAGAGTTAGGGCAAAAGTCCGCCCTGCGCTGCGTGTTGGAATTGTTTTGCGTGCGGCTCGCCAATTGTATACCTTGGCGAGCTTGAGCGAGAAGTAACATCCTCTAGTGAGATTTTGGGGTGCTAGGAGGGCACCTGGTGAGATTTTCACAATGCGGTCGGTTACAGGAGGTGGCAACCGTTCATGTTGAGAAAGCTGCTACTCGAGTAGAAAATCTACTTGAGTGGCAGCAAAGAAGGAGCCCTCTCTGGCGAGCAGCATAGTGCCGTCTGTGTTCATTTTGCAGCGCGGAACAAGCTCTCAGCGCTAAAAATCAGTGCAAGCAACGTGACTTACCGATTTCTCCCATTCGCAGAACTCTGCGAATCTCATGGAATTTTCATGTAACTTTGCTTAAACTCTCTGGAGTGTAAATCCGCAAGTTTCACCCACCCCTAACACAAGCCTTCATGTGTGAAAAAAGTCTTTGCACACGCTTAATGATATCTCTTATTATCAGTGCCTAGAAATGATTTCTGTTGTAGTGTGTATGCTATGTAAGTGTGCTAATTATTAATCTTTCTGATTGCAAAATGAATTCTGTGATAGTGTTGGGAATAATGAAGGCTCTGGTGTCATGATAGATCAGAAGTGTTTTTCTTTTACTAAAATGAGGTTTAAACCTGTGCATGGATGTAAGGACCAAGGGTGCTAGAGGCTGAACCCAGACGTAAGGCACTCTGAGAAGGGCTGTTAATTTTCCCCAACTTTGCTAACTTGTACATGAAACCTTGATGAATTCTCACGAGTGCCAAAGTTTGGTGGACCTGATACTTAGAAAACATAGGTGCAGGGGCCCAAAAGTTTTCTTAAAACTCTGCTGTTGAATATCAGGGTTGCAGATTATCAGGGGTGCCTATTCTAGATTCCATCCTATCACGGTCTCTCACCACCCAACACTTCCTATCTCACTCTTGTAGCTTCCTTTTCATGCTTGCTTTCTTACTTTTTTTTCGCAGTTTTTAAACTTTTCTCTTCCTTTCTCCATTTCTGTTTCTTCTGGCCAAAATCTGATGACGAAAAATAAGTCCACGTCCTGAAATATTAGTGCCGGCGTCGAACGCCTGCAGCAACCAGCATACATTAAGCAATGTCACAGTGATGTGAAACTACTATAAACATTTCCAAACTTAATGGGTCAGTTAAAGCTTGATGCTGTCTCTTCTCACAACCTTATGGACAGTGTATGATTAATAGGTGATGTGATCCTTACAATTCGAAAACGCCTAATTAATTTGTGGTCAATAAGGCGAGATAGTAAAACAATAAATAATCTTTGAAATTCTTATTCAAAATACTCACAAAGAGGCAGCTTTATGCATTATTACCCATAAAGTGTTATTCCTACATTGACATAGAAAGGAAGAACGCTGCATAACAGGGCCCACCAACTTTTAGACCTGGCCACACATAGGTGACACTCTGAACAATTACCAGACAATAATGGTAAATGAAGCTGCAAAATATTGTTGATAGTCAGTGTTTTATTTAATAGGTTCAAGACAGTCATATCAACCTCAGAAGGATGAAAGGCTTATTGGCACAGCCGGATTGCTGACCTCAAAGCAGCATGTTGCTCATAGAGGCACCTATTATCAGTGGCACCTGGTAATATGAGAATGGTGGGTGCGAGTGGGCTACACACGCACACAAATTCACTCAGCCATCTACATGCGCACTCACTCACATCCATGCACTCACAAGTGTGCAAACATACACCCACCATTCACAAGTACATACACACGCACACACCCATTTACAGAACTCATGCACAAATACACATACAGTCATAAATACACAAACGCACACACCAATCACTGTTTTTAATGACCTAATGGCTACAATGGTGATATAGGGTGGCGGGGAGGGAAGCCTCGTTGGTTCCTGGAGGATTTGACTGCTGTCTCCTCTAATTGGCTAACCTGGTACGGCTCAGCCAATTAGAGGAGGCAGCAGTCCCTTACTCGTCACAGAGTGGGATGGGGTTAGTGAGACTGGTGATCCCATTCCACTCTGTGACAAGCACCACTGGTGGACAGTTAACCCTGGGGACATCCCGTTTTAAAAAACTGAAGTGCACAGATCCGAGTATACTAGTGATGCTCCCCTTCATCATGAGGGGGAGGGCCTCCAAGTACTTTGCCACGTCCACAGGGCTGTAAAATTTTCAGCCTGGAAAAGTTCACCTCAGGCAAACAGGCACCTGCACATTTAGCGGATGTATAGTGCATGGCTGCCTTACCTGAACATGAAGAGTGTCTGTAAGCTGACCAGGAGTTAAAATATTACAATTTACCTAATGGGAGCTGTGAGGGGGTTGAACTTACCAGTTTTGTACAGACAGGATTATGCCCAGAAAAATGTCTATTATGCTGATATAATCTTGCTTAATTTCATGATTTTCATTTTATGCTTGTAACATAAAATTTCCAAAATTAGGCCTCAATGTCACGTGGCAAGAGTTTAGTGCTGAACTGCACAATGGTAACAACATGAATACCAGTATGTGAGTGGCTGTTGTTAATGGTACTTGTGTTTATGGTGATATTTGTTTTAGCATTAAATGCATTCTTGAGTCCAAAATGGATGCAAAGACCCATACTGTGCTCAAATGTAACGCTAAATGCTGATATTGAATTTTCTGTAATTATTTACAGAATCTTGCAAAAGCAAATTATGTGAATTTTGCGAACACTTCATCAGGATTCTATGGACCAGGACTAGTTTTGATGTCCTCGTGGGTTTTGTACCAGAATATTGTTGGCAGAATGCAGCTATTACTAGGGCAGGGGAGTGTTCCTTTAGAGTTCTCTTGAAGGTCCTTAAACTCAGGCACACAGACCACACACGAGAGTCTCACACATATGGGGGTCAATTTTTACTCTAAGTCACAATAGGTTAAGTGTCACCCTTGGTAAGGACAGGAATCTGAAATCTTTATTTTATCCATTTCAGTAATCTGCTCATTGCAAAGTATGAAGCCATTCTACTCCAGTGGGTCCTCCTATAGGGCCCTTGATTTTTTGGAAAAGCCAATTTGGACAGATGTGTATGCTACTCCACTAATTTTGTAAGCAACGAAGCTATTTTGGTGACAGCTGGGAGCTACTTCATCTATTTTACATGCATTTCGATTTCTGTTTATATCACTGCTGTCCCTTCTCGCGTTGAGAGTGACGTCAAACGTTGTGAGATGTCGCTTTCTGTGATGTCATTGAATTTGCAAATCACTTTCCACTCCTGATCATTGAAAAAACGTGATGATTTTGCTGGCATTCTTGGTGCAGAATAGAAGTTGCTGCTCTTCTCAAGGACCGACAATTGCACGTGTTCTCAAGCCTTTCCAGCTTTGTATGACCTTCCGTTGCTTATTCCTTCCGCTCAATGTTCTCTCCACAGCCTTGTTCCGCTAACCTTATTGGATTACTACCACCGTGAACCCCGGACTAGCAGCTCATTCACGCACAAACAGTGCGAGCAGGCGCGCAGGCACAACCGCCTACATAACAATGGAGGAGAGGGATTTGCCAAAAAATATGCTACACCAACCGCAAAAGCATTCAGACACAGGTCCGTCACCTTTAGCACTCAGATATGCCGCGTGACACGATTATTGCACATATGTCCTCGTCCGCACTGGGTTACAGATTGCTTTGCACGGACATGGCGTAAGCACGCTCTTGCGTGAAGCTACAGATGCTCGCACGCAGTCACGCTCCTGCGTGCGGCTACAGTTGATCGCGCGCAGTCATCAGTCACCGGTGATGGCGCATGGCTCTGTGGCAGTTGTGTGTTCCGCGCTAATCTTCTCCCCCTAGGGCCTTGTGGGATTCACTGCTGGTGATCCAATATTGCTGGAATATAAAGAGCTGTTGTACGCTGAAATGAAATACAAAAAGCTCGGTGCAAAATATGTCGAGGCCGTGAGAAGCCAGGCCTTTCTGAGAGAGGGCCTGTCATGCATAGACCATCTGCCATGACATTAGAATCTTCATTCCGAGCAGTGTTTAATTTGTATTAAAAAATGAAGCGTCAGGGCTCGTCAGGAGACCACTGCAGCTTGCACCACCAAAGCTGGCAAGGTTTCAGATTGCTATGTGTGACATTTTCATAATTTCAGTGTAATTATGAGTGACATTTTAACAACTATGAGTGACACTTACTCATGAGCAAAATTAAGCAGTGAAGACTAGTTAAACATAAATATCAGAAATGGTCCCCATTTGGCAACGAGAAACTCTTAAGAAGATCTGAAAACTGCAGAATTGTGACTTTTCATAATTACTAATAGAGACCTCAATGATTGCTGTCATTAATATAAAGTATGCGAGTCGATCACTGCACTATTTGCTACACAAGAGTATAGCAACAGCCCAAAGTGTGAGGATTTCTTTACATATTGTTATTTAACAGCACTAGCTCATACGGTATAAGCCAGTGAGTGACAAAACTACAAGCAATCACCCACAAAGGGATATGAGAAAACTCAAAAAGTGTATCATACCAAAAGAATATGTTGGTAGGTGCACAAATTGATATCAAACAGTACACAAATCTGTTGGATTACTCCAAACAGCAAAGTGTAAATAAGCTTCTCCCAAACAAACATTAAACATTCATATAGAGCGCTGAACACCAAACAAATGAGCTAAAATCACATAAAGTGTTTCTGGAGATGTACTCGCCCTGGTGTCAGAATCCACGTAGAGAAAATATTAGGGCCAAACAAAAATGTGAGAAGGAATGTGTGCTCCGGACGCTCTATTTACACTTGCGCGCACACGCAATGGAAAGAGGACAGAATGTACATAACAATGACAGTGTCACTGCTGGGCCTGGCAGTGATATATGATAGTTTGGAAGCATTTCTTATCTAATTCTGGGCTCAAAGAGAGATGAGCACAGTTTGTGCTACTGCTTCTGGATAATGAAAACACTGTGTTCCGGATAACTTACTGCTTCCTGTTATAACTGCTTTTTCTATGTCTAACGTCTCACAGAAATGGACGACGAAGGGGTTAAGTGTATGCTAAGGGAAGGAAAGGTTTATTGAGGCGTAACCAGGAGAGCAGCCACACCACATAGCCATATTGGACAGTGTTGAGATCATGACGAACAAGAGAAAAAAAATAAAATAGAGCGGCCAATATCGGCCTAATTAGAGGCACTATAAATGCATGATCATTATTTTTAATGCTGTAATGCGGGGACTTGCCTTAAAATGCGTTAGGCTAATGCAGGATGTGTGGCACTTGGCAGGCCTGCACCGCACATTGCCCCTGCTATGCTGCAAATAATAGTAACAACCAGGCTTGGATTGGGATCAAAAATAGGCCTGGTCATTCTATAGAAAAAAAGAGGCCCACATTTGCAGATTGTGCCTTTTCGCAAAACACAGCTTCTGCGTTTTAAGTATTAAGAAAAGAGGGGGGGTTCTGTAAAAGGGGCATGTTTTCTTAACTTCACTGATGTAAAAAGATGCTAATGTTGCCAGGACTCTTTGTGCACCGATCAGTACACACTAGTGAACTACACCTAAATAAAAGTGATGCCACGTCTGCTTAGGCCCCCTGTCCCTCCTCAATCTGCATATATTAATTGCCGGCCTAGAGAAAGACTGGTAATGACACATCTGCCCCCTTGGTAAAAGGAGGCAATAGAGACCCATCTACCTTGGAAAGGTCACTCAGGCCCCCACTGGGCTTCCGGCAACATCTTAACAGCACAGACACAGCATAAACCGGCCACCACAATGGCAAAAAAGTTACCCACAGCTATAACTCCGACACCGCCCCTCACCTTTGCCCGAATGCCCGCCTTACCAATCCGACTTTGACAACTACTAAGCATCACTCTCCTACAGGTGTGACAATTCTGACCATTTAAGGTCCCAAAGCTATAAGAATGGCTTGGCCAGCAGGAACTAATCATTTTAATATATATTGAATTGTATTGTATTGTAATTATATTTATATAGCACTCACTACCTCCGATTAGGCATCAAAGAGCTTTTAGGCGAGTAGCACGCTACTCCGGAACCCAAAAAGAGTTTGTGGTGGGTTAGTATAGTGAACATTTGAGTTAATTTAAGCGGTGGACTTGTGAGTCTGTTAGTTGGATTGAATAGGATAATGGGGGATAGAAGAGCGAAGAGTTTAGAACATTTTTATTGGGAGAGCCTAGAAGTAAGTTGAGGTGTGGGATGAGTATAAGGAGAGATGGAGGGGGAAGAATCTCTAGAATGGATTAGGGAGATCATACTATTAAATGAGTGTTTGGATGAGTTAATAGTTAACTATTGTTGTGGTCATCTCTAAATTAGCCAGTTAGCTCCACCTCGTGGCAGACTGTCACACATGCCAGTGTTGACAATTAAGTGCTGGTGCTGAGCATCGGATACCACTGGCTCAAATTAAGCACTGATTCTATGTCATCTGAGGCATACACGTGGCCACCTCCATTCATCGCCTTACAAACATGAGGCAGGGAAAGGGAAAACCTGTGTGACTAATTACCAAAAAGACATACATGGAAGGGGCCAACGTTGTCACGATCTGAACTATCACCAAACACTTCCTCTGCATGTGAGACAGGCCAATATATGCGTGTGCCTAGAACTGGCCTTTGCTCAGAGAGCCCCGCCTGCAAACCATAATTTGGCACCCTTCCCACTCCTCCTCTTTAATTGTCTATGTATCAAGGGCGTCAGCATCCTCCTGAAAAAGTTTTTCATCACAATTTTCTTTTGACCTAATCTGTAGGAAGACAACTGCAGGAAGCCAAGGCCAAAGGTCGGCCCTTGTGCCACTGGTTACATAATACTTAATAAGCAGAAGGAAAATACAATATGAAAGTAACCTTCTTTAAGACTGTATGTAAGATAGGCTTGCAATCAACTAAAACTTTATGAATGGATTGCTTGAATTAATCTAAGCCACTGAATATTGCTCAGGGCAGTATTCCAGGCAATAGTTTTTTTGCCCATTTTTCTACTCTAGATAGAGACATGCTGTATGCAAATCAGTCTTGGGCCTGCTCAGATAGGAACAGTCCAACCAAACTGGCAATCTGAACTGTCTCCTCCAGCTGGGAACACAATCAACCCCAGACCAGTTTTTGTCTACAATATAGGGTTATTCATGGCTGTATAGAATCTGGTGGATAGTTGCGGTGAAACAGTATTTTGGTCAGAAAAAGGCAGCTGTCCATGATTATAGCAGAGTGTGATGAACATATGCTAGGACATAACTTACTTTAGAACAATTGTAAAATTAAAGACAGTCAGATAAAAACATTTCATTCATTCATTCATTCATTCATTAACTTTATTTTGGTCACATCGGACCATAAAAATGCAATAAAATACATACAAGCACAGCAATACAATAGATAAATAACATAGAACAGCGGAGACAATCACAATCATATATATACACCTACTTCACAAAGATAAAACCATTCCCTAAGTATCACATCTTAAAATCAGATTAAACCGTACAGTAGTTATCGAATAAGTAGATTAAATTTCGTAGGGATATTTAAATCTCCGAATATCTCGGTAAAAAGTTTCTGCGTTTATGCCACATCCCGTTTAAAAAGCGAGAGACAGCAAAAACAATAGGAGGGTGTGCATCGTATTTTAGCACTCTAAAAGCCGTGGAACATTGTCTAAAGCCTAGATTTCTACAGATCGGTTTTACCCAGCGTTTACGTACAGCCTGATAGGTGGGACAGAAAAAGAGGACATGAATTTCATTTTCCAGATGGTATCTACAGGCTGGGCACTCGGTATTTTTATTTGTCTCCCATTTGGTGGTAAATGACCTAAGCGGAAGAAAGCCCAGCCTGAATTGGATATATTGTTTCCTTGCCAAGGCTGGATAAATCAGGTCTAGGAAGTCTTCCTTTTTGTAGTCTACTTTTATTTGGAGAAACTGGGTTGTCAATCTACCAGCTGTAGAACTCACATGAAGAGACATTAGTTTATGGTGCCTATAATGGTAAACCAGATCAACCCTAGATGTTACCGGGCATGATACTTCTGGTGTTTCCCATTACTCCGGTAGACCAATCATGCTACACTGTTCCTTAATGTGGGATAACCACGGGATTTTGTTAGTTTTTATTTCAGCCCAGACATCCTTAAATTCATTTTTATTGGGGGCTAATTCAGGAACTGTCCATAGTCTTTTCCAGTATGTAAGTGGCCTTAAAGCCACCTCCCCTCTATGGGGAGTAACCCAAGGTCTAGCCGGAGTGGTACTATCGGTGTACTAACTGGGAGTCCCAACAGGTTCCTCATAAATGTATGCTCCACTCTAGAAAGGCTAGTAGGCCTGGGATGCCCCCACAGCTCGGCCCCGTAGATTGAAGCCGCTCTAACCTGAACTTTCTACATTTCAATAACGGGAGCAGCGGGCTTAAACTCAGTTAATCTGTGCATCTTCGATATTCCTCCCACCAATTGAGTTAGTTTTAGAGCAGCCTTTGCTACCTGGTTATCCCATTCTAGATGTTCCGCAAGGATAATCCCCAGATACTCGAACATTTTCACTCGCTCTAAAGGAATTCCATTCAGTACTGGATTTGGGCGGGTCTGCCTGGGTGGATTAAAAATCATAAATTTGGTTTTGGCCAGATTTATCTCCAGGCCTCTCAGTGCACAAAAGTCGGCGAAACCATCCAGGGTACGTTGGAGGCCCATTGATGTCTTGGACAACTACAAAGTGTCGTCCGCGAAAATCAATGCGGGAACCCGACCTGTAGCTATCCTCGGGACATCAATATCATTAGCACAAAGTAGGTGGTCTATAAGCCCATTAATGTATAGACTGAAAAGGGTGGGGGCCAGGACACACTCCTGGCGCACCCCCTTTTTTACCGGGAAGCGAGCTGACAATTCTCTATGCTTCCCGCACCTAACTTGGGCATAGGTTTCAGAGTGGAGCCTTCTTAGGACATCCAAGAGATATAGTGGGATATCAAGATCTAGAAGTACACTCCAAAATTTTTCCCTGGGGACCAGATCGAATGCAGACCTCAGGTCAACAAAAATTAGGTAGAGGCTGCCATCCTCTACACTCACTGTATTCCAATACAAGACCTGAAGTCTGAATATCTGGTCAATAGTTGATGTGCTCGTCCTAAAACCCGCCTGGAAAGGGCTCAAGATCTCATTATCCTCAACCCAGGCCAATACTCTTTCTAGAATGGTTTGTCCCATTAACTTTTGGGTAATGTCTATCAGGCTTATAGGCCTGTAGTTAGACGGAACTAGGGGGCAGCCTTTTTTATAGACGGGAACTATTTCTGCACCCCGCCAGGTATCTGGCGGTTCCATTCCCCTTAGAATGGCATTGAACAGAACACAGAGGTATGGAGCCCATATCTTTGGTTCTGCCCGGAATAGGTCCCCCGGGAGCTTGTCAAGACCCGGTGCCTTATTAGGTAGTAGCTTGACAATAGCTGATTCAACTTCAGCACTAGTAATCTCCTGCCCCCCCCCCCCCAATCGATACTCATGAAGGAGGCTTGGAGCTGAAGGTGATAGCTCTTCAGTACCCTGGTATGCATACAGTGTTCCAAAGTGGGCTTCCCACACTGCTGATGCTATATTAAGTTCAGTCGCTGATCTACCCTCCCTATCTCTGTTACTGACTATAGCCCAAAAGGATTTTAAGTCTTTGCGCTGTAGGGCAGTTCTTAGATGATCCCATTTGTTAATTTCCCAATCCTTCTTCTCAGATTGAGTGACCCGCTTGTACTGCAGCCAGAGTTGCTTTATCCTTGGTTTATCCCTAGCCTTTATAGCTTCCAGCAAATCCCTTTTGGCTTTACAACAAGTAGCGTTAAACCAGGGATGACATGGGACCGGTTTTAGCTTGGCCTTTCCTTCCGGATAGAACTCATCAAACAGTTTAGAGGTCAACTGTTTGTGTATTTCTAACGGCCTAGAGTCCTGCCCTACTTGATTATCTGGAGGCCCAACCTCAGCCATTTCTCTGAGGTACGGCACAACCTGCTGGTATATGTGTGCTAATTTGTTTGGAGAGTCTTGTATATGGGGCCATTTTACTCTCCGGCTGTTATTTTGTAGCAAGAGAGGTTGTTGTGTAGAATTAGGCACTTCTACAGGATTAGACAGTCCCCAGCTCCCTGACTTGAATGTCACAACTAAGGCGTTGTGGTCACTATCTTTCCGCTGGTGTATCTTGAAGTCCCGTACCCTATCCCATGATCTAGATTTGACCAAGACATAGTCTATATTTGAAGTTTGCCCTATTCTGTTAAAAGTTGGTAAACCAGGTCTGTCCGATTTGAGCCTCCCGTTACAGGCCCTCAGAGAGAGAGAGAGAGGGCAAACACATTTATTTGAAGGACCATCGGTGTCCATGCTTTGACAGGCGGAATCAGGGGTTCCAGAATATGCCAGTACTGGTTCTCATTATCTTGGTCATCCATACTCGCGTTATTAAGGGGCTCGTACTGGCAATTAAAATCGCCCCCTATTATTAAACTAATTTTATGGTCGAGAGCCAGTATGAAGTCTCTCAATTGGTCAATGACTCTGGACGCCTGCCCACTCTGCGTGGGCCTTGAATAAATGTTAATTAGGGCAATTTGTGTGTTAGCTGGAAGGGATAGAAATACACGGGGAATTCGTTAGCAGCTGTTCGGCTTTTGCCCCCAAGTGCGTACCCACCCAAATGCTTAATCCTCCAGATGGTGTACCCCTCCCCTTCGTTGTAGCTGGGTTACTGAATGCTGCAAAACCTTTCCATTGTACGTTTTCCAGAGCCCAGGTCTCCTGCATTAAACAGACATCATACTTTTCTACAAACAAACCCCAGTCTGGGCTAGTAAGCTTGTTTTTAATCCCGGCCAGGTTCCAAGAAAGTATTTTGATATCACCATCTGCCTCCCGGGGTTTAGAATTCTTTTGTACCCCATTGCAATTAAACACCCAAAGTAACAAGTCATCAATATGCATCCCCGCCATCCCGGGTTTAGGCCCCTTCTCCCTCAGTGTTCTCTCTTGAACCCTTCCCATAGTCATAGTAGTGCCCGTACTACTTACACCCTCCTGTGTTACTGAAGACGGGGCACCAAGCAGCACACCAACATGCTTACTCCTCTTGCCCCCCCTTCCAATACCTCTAGTTTCATCAGGTGTGCTCTCACCCCCCTGAGGGCTATGTTGGTTAATGGGGCCTTCAATACCTGGCGAGCCCCCCCTAACACCTGGGAAGCCTAATTCTTCAGTGTTGGCCAATGTGGACAAACTGCACCTCCACCGTCAGTCTACCTGGTCCAGGATGCTGAATCTGTTATTATGATGGAACATGGCCAATGCTGAGAAATGGTTTAGGGCTCCCTTCCAGTTAACATGCCCTATCTGGGTTTTATGTCCCAAGAATTCCCCTTCCCTTCTGGTTTGAAGCTAAATGGTTTAATCTTTTATTGCAATTTAAATTATGTAGTGTTTTTACACCTTGGTGTTGGTTTCTAAACACTTTAGACATATGGGCCTTATACATCATACAACTGGCAATCTACTACATTCAGATGAATCCTAAAATCCTAAAATCATGTAAAACCTTTGTGTCAAATTAAAGTGATAGATTAGACATAATCATATAGTTAGTTTTTCATACACCTGAGCTGTAAATAATCAATGCTGCGGACTCATACTGTCACCAGAACAAAACAAGCCCTGAAAAAGTCAATAGCTGTGGATTTCCTTTTCCAGTAGAGAAAAAACATTTAAAAAGCCTTCTGCACCCCCCCCCCCCAAAAAAAACAAGTGTTTTATTTAAACAATGCATCTACAAGATAAAGAATGTAGTGTGTGATAAAGTTGTGTACTTTTGCGATGTAACATGTAACATAGTCCTGCATACAATATAAAGCAGTAGTTGAAGCACATAAAAGACGTTTAGCAATTATGATGAGTGCAATGGGTGAATTTAGGGGTGGGATTACATGGAGTATGGGAACTAGTGTTAGTGTAAAATTAAAAAAGATTGGGAACACCATTCCAATAGATCTCACCCACCAGTGATTTAAACAAACACAGTGAGAAGTGGATTTTTTTTAAAGAGTTTTGTATATTGCTGGCAGGACCCGAGGGTATCAGAGCACTTTACAGACAGGATCAAACAATGATTAGGAAACATGAGCTGCCGAAATCACAGACATTTTCAGCATTGGGTCACATAAGTTCTGGAGAGGAGCAAGCCTACTGTGAATAGCAAGCAAGGATAGAGTACGGAGGGTTGAGGGGTTGACTGTAGAGAAGATCTGTTAGCTGTCTTTAAACTCATATAGGAAGCTTTTGTCCTGATCTGGACTGCGAGGGAGTTTCAGGTTTTGGGGGCATTGCCTGAAAAGGAGCGTGCAGAGCTTTTTGTTTGTGTTTTTTGGTGAGATGAGCAGAAGAGTGTTGGTGCTTCTTAGATTTCTTGACTATCCTGCCCTTCATAGTTTGGACGCAAGGTATGCTAATTACCCGGTGTAGAGGACTTTGTGTGTGAGGCAGGTCATTATGTCGCGGCAGCGGGCTTTGGACAGGAGCCACTGGAGATTTTTTACGGAGGGGGAGATGTGATTGTGTATTTTTATTCCGGTGACCATCCTTGCTGCTACTGTTAGTGTGGCTCTTATGGGCTAGGGGCAACTTTGCGGTGCCAGTGAGGCTGGTGTTCCCCATGTCCAGTTTAGACAGTACCGTCGCTTGTGTCGCAGTTTTTAGGTCATTCTGGAGAGGAAGGGTTTGATTTTGTGTAAGAGTTTTAATTGTAGAATGTACTTTTGGCTGTGTTTTTTATGTATTGGTTCATGGAAGGTAGGGGGTAGGGTAAAGTCCGGGTCCTGGGAGTGCTGGTGGGTTGAAAGGGGTAGTTGTTGTTGCTAGTGGCAGGTCTGATAGCCTTACTCTGATTGGCGGAAGGTTTACAGCATGAGGGTGGGGGTGATGTATTCAGGAGAGGTGGAGTAAGCAGGTTTAGTTGGGGTAGAGGAGTGGGCATAGAGAGTTATAACGGTGTACCTAGTGTAAGAGTGATTGTTGGGTCTCATTAGTTTTCCATCTTGCGTTATGGCCTGAGCTGGCGTTCGGATTGGGGTGGGTGGGTGGCTTTGAGGTAACAGCATTACGTAATGTCAGGAATATGTAGACAAAGGAACAAAGGTTGGCATCATAACCTTGGAACAGGATATTTCCGTTTCTGTAGATGGATAGGGTGGCTTTTCCTTTGAAGGTGGGGAGGTGACGATTGTCAGTTTTCTGCTGTACGGGATGTTGGTGGATTTTGTAATGTTAAGAAGGTTAGTTAGGGTAGAGCACCATTTTGCCGGTCAGGTTGTGTGGAAGATGAGTTTGTGTTCTTAGAATCTTTGGAGGTGTTGTAATAGATATCTGTTATGAGTGTTTCAGGGTGTTGTTTGATTAGTCTGAGTTTGAAGTTTTTGGTGGTATTCGCTCAGAAGTTTGGGGGCCATATATGGAGAAGGAGTTCGGTACAGGGGGTTTAGGTTGTTGGGGGGTGCAGAGGAGGTGGTTCTGCAGAGGCCTGCATGATGAATAAATAATAAGATATTAAGGCATATGAACCATAAAGTGGTTAGAAGTAGTCAGTCCTGTCGGTAGGGTAGAGGCATATTGAATGGAAACAAGTTGGCCTAGGTGTCTACCACTAAAGAGCCACTGGGAACTCTTGAATGACCAGAGTGTTACGTGGATTCAGACCTCCTGTTTGAAGACTGATTTCCAGATGATAAGGTAAATAGATTGCATCCTAAAAGTTACAGTGTATACAGTTCCTGAACTCTTGGTGGCAGTACTCCTGAGAGTGGGTTAGAGGCGGTGTCTTCCTATTGAGTTTATGTGCTCCCCAGCAGAGGGTTAGAAGTGAGAGATAACTGGCCAATCCAAAATAGGTGCCAATTCCTGGCGATTGGGACACGGGCAGAAGCCCTCTCTAAGATGGCCGCCGCTATTATTTTGATGTGTTGTTCGCAGGTATTAAGGGAGAAAAGGGGTAAAAATAGACCTCTTCTATCAGAATGGGTTTCACCGACATGGGAGCACCAAGGTGGAGCCCAAGTTCTAGGGGGAATCCTCAAATGGTGCCCCCTCCTAATAGGGAGAGGTGGAGGCTTGAGGACGGAAATTTGATCAGGAATAAATATCCTAACAGCGAGGATGCAGGGGGCAGAGGAACAGAGAATAAATTAGCCAAGGGAGAGACAGACGCACCAAGAGAAGGCTCCAGGAAGGGCAAGTTAGCTTCAACTCACCCTGAGTTCGGTTGGTCAGACTTCGTTGCCTCTTTGAAATGTGAGGTGCTCCTCCCTCAGATTCTGGTGCAGTAATTTTAGCTGCCATCAAATGGGTCTTACAGCAACAGGCGCAATAACTATTCTGCAGCTTCAATTCGGGTGAGGCGGCTCGCCAAGAAAGAGCTCCAGTGTCTGCAAGCTTTGAAAGCAAGATGAAGTGGACCTCCATACTAGCACAGATGCCTGTACCACCCCGATGCCTGCAACTTCTTTGCAGGGGTATGGGGGGTTACTGGAACTATCACAGAGCAGCCAGTCAAGAAGAATCGTTCTCTGCAATTGCCCCATCACAAGATGAATGCCACTGCGGGGCTGGGACCGAGTGGACAGCCTCCCTGTCTTCAACAAAAACGTATCTTGTTCCAAAGATGGGCCCCCCGGACACCCAGAGCCGGCAATGGATGTCATTTTCACTGCCTACCATCACCCTCACATCCAATGCAGCTGGGTGCCCTCGAATTCAGCGCATATCTGCAGACACGCCAGCTAAGGCTAAGACACTGTTTTTAAAACTTAAAAATCAATAGTTTTTAAACCTTGGGGTTGTTCTCAATTGCTAGCTTTTACTCTACCTCTACATTGTATTTTGCAGAGCCGGACCCCGGTCCACCACAGCTGATTGAAGTGGAAGGATGTGGCTCCTCCCCCACTCCCGGGGGCAAAACCCTCTTACCAGGAGCCTGACAGAACGCCTGGCAGTAGCAGCAGCGCGTACCTGCAGAAACACCAGCCAAGGTTAAGGCAGTTTTTAAAACTTAAAAATCTATTGTTTTTAAACTTGGGGGTTGTTCTCAATTGCTAGCTTTTACTCTACCTCTGCACATTGTATTTTGCACAGCAGGTCCCCGGTCCGCCACAGCTGATTGCTAATTGAAGTGGAAGGACGTGGCTCCTCCCCCTACCTCCCTCACTCCCGGGGGCAAAACCCTCTTACCAGGAGCCTGACAGAACACACAGCAGTAGCAGCACCGCGTACCTGCAGAAACGCAAGCTAAGGTTAAGGCACTGTTTTTAAAACTTAAAAATCTATTGTTTTTAAACTTGGGGGTTGTTCTCAATTGCTAGCTTTTTTTTTGTAAAATGTATTTTTATTCAAAAGTTGCAGAAAGGGGAAAAGGGAGGAGGGAGAAAGAAAGAATAAAGAAAATCATACAGGCGACAATTCCGCCAAAATCCCTCACAGGGGAAGCCGCAATAAGCACTCGAGGATATAAGCGGGAAGTGGCCGAGTGGGGTGGCAAGCATGATAACAGAGTCCAGATGGAAGTCCAGTGCATGCTTGAGAGTTCTTAGGCCTAAATCCAAACGCAGCCTGAGGGCCTGCAGAAGGAGGGTGCAGCAAATGACACAGAAGCCTTGTATCCCCAAAAGGCTAAGTAACGTCGCAATAGTTAACAAACCCCGTACCCAACTAGTTCCCCCCACCTCCACCCCCCCAAGTGGTGGCAACACAGACACTCTCGCGCCATACTGAGCTTCATAAACATGCAATCTGATTAAACTTGGAACAGGTGGAGTGCACGGAGCGTAGGCGGGCACACCGCAGATGGCAGGCCACTTGACAAGAAATGGACCAGTGGACCCCAGCGAAACAGGAAGTTTTTTAAATTGCCCATGAAGATGTCCGCCATTCTCTCCATGCTCAGTAAGCCCCAAAGTCTTGCATGCCACAATGATGTTGCTGGGGCATGTGGTTTCTTCCACGCTGCCGCCAACGTGAGCTTAGCTGCCCCTAATCAAAGCCACAGAATGCGTTTATCCGCTTTAGTCTGATGCTCCAATGTCGGATCTCGGAGACCCAACAGGACATGAGCTATAGAGTCCGAGATCGGATACCCCAAGATATCCTTGATGTGGGAAAGAATTTCAGCCCAGAAAGGGCGAATGACCGGACAGTCCCACCAGATGTGGTGGAAGTCCCCCAATAGGCCACAACTCCTCCAGCACCTGTCTGAAGAAGCGGGGAATATACGGTGGAGCTTGGACGGGTAGAGATACCAATCGTGCATGGTCTTCAAGTGGGCTTCCTTAAGATTCACCGAGTGATTGTGCGTCATGATGTCACTCCAGAGATGCTTCCATTCATCGTCAGAGACGTCTCGACCCAGAAGGACCTCTCACTGTTCCATATAGCGGGGGCGCGGGGAGACCGCAGTGGCCAGAAGCAGCCCGTACAAGAAGGAGATCGTCCCCCGCATAGTGGAGGTGCGGAGGAGAAAGGACTCGAAAGGGGAAAGCGGTCGGGTAGCGGCCTCACCGACCCCCGTCGACGTAGCCCAGTGGAGAAGCTGGGCATGGCGAAAGCGCTCAGTGACCGGAACCCCATAGTCACACATGCAGTTGTGAAACGTGATTGGAACCACCCCGTGAAACAAATGCGTAAGCGCCCTACAGCCTCCTTCCCGCCACAGCCTGAAAGGTCCCTCCTGCAAAGCCGGTGGAAAGGCCGGGTTGAAGTGAATGGGGGTGAAGGGAGACGGAAATGTGGTCCATCGGTCGTCGCCAGCGACTGTGTCCCACACCTTCAGAACTGTGCTAGTAGGAGTGCTAATGTAGGCATTTTTAGGCCGGTCCGCTCTGGGTTTCCAGATCAAGTCCCAAATCGACCTCCCAGCCACGCTCCTATCCATATGCAGCCAGTGTTTCTCTGAGAGCTGCTGGGACCATTCCACTACCACACGTAGTTGCGCAACCTTATAGTATAGGAGCATGTCAGGGAACCCCACTCCACCCTCCTTCCTCGGTCGTCGCAGCGTCGTGAAGGGGATACGAGCCCGTCCACCCTGCCAGACATATTTCAACATCAAAGTTCTTAAGCGGCGAAAGAAGTCCATTTCTGTAGGAATAGGGAGGGCCTGGAAAAGATGAAGGAACTTAGGCAGGAGGACCATTTTAAGGGCATGGATCCTGTCAAGCCATGAGCGGAATTTCGGTTTCCACCAGTCCAGGTCAGCCCGTATCGCGGCCAGCATTGGGGTAAAGTTGGCTGCGAATAAGGACCCAATAGTAGGCGTCAGGTGTACCCCCTGATATAATAAAGAGGCAGATGCCCACGGTAAGGCCGTAAGCAAGCGCACTTGCTCCACTTCCGCCGGGGGGAGAGTTAGGTTCAATATGTATGACTTGTCAAAGTTGACCTTGAACCCCGCCACTGCCTCAAAGCGGGAGAGCTCCTCGCGGACGTGCGGCAAGGAGTGAGCCGGGTCCCCCAATGACAATAGCACATCGTCCGCAAAAAGGGATATTTTATGCTGTTCCCCCATAAAAGGAAGGCCCTTGATCTGTTCTCTCTCCCGTATTGCAAGTGCCAGGGGTTCGATACTCAAGGCAAAGAGGAGGGGGGAGAGGGAGCATCCCTGCCTCGTACCCCGGGAGTGGGGGAAGCAAGAAGATCGGTGTCCGTTAATCAGAACCCTCAAAGTAGGGCTATTATAATTAGCACGGATCATTGTGAGGAACTGGCTCGAAAAACCAAAGGCGGTTAGGGTGCGAAACAGGAACCCCCAATCGACACGGTCGAACGCCTTTTCCGCATCCAGACCCACTAGTACCGCCGGAATGCGGAATCTGGTGGCTTTTTCTATCAAGTGCAACACCCGCCGCAAGTTGTCATGTGTTTGCCGCCCCTTAATGAAACCGGACTGGTCCGGATGTATAATGGCCGGCATCAGATCCTGTAGCCGGCGGGCAATGATAGAGGAATACAGTTTAGCGTCCACATTCAGGAGGGCTATCGGGCGGTACGATGCGCATCTGGAGGGGTCCTTCCCCTGTTTGGGGATCACGGTGATCATGGCCTCGGCCATAGTTCCAGAGGTCTCCCCAGTGGTCGCCATTTCGTTGAAGAGGGAGACCAAGCAGTCAGCCAATTCAGACGCAAACGATTGGTAGAAATAAGCAGTATAGCCGTCCGGGCCTGGAGCCTTATTAGGCTTCAGGGCCTTAATCGCCTCTAGTACCTCCGCCCTGGAAAAGGGGCCCGTCAGCTGTTTGTTTCGCTCTTTAGAGACCTGCGGAATGGGGAGGTCAGATAGAAATGCGTCCTGCGCACTCTGATCTAGGGGATCACCCTTATACAGTGCCGCATAAAATCGGCCAAAGATGTCCGCCTTATCCTCATCTCGATGTCGCACGGTACCCCCTGAGTCCTGAATCCCCCCTATATATTCTTTCTCCCTTTTTTCACGAAGTTGACGGGCCAAATGCCATCCCACCTTGTTCCCCTGCGAGTACGATACTCGTCGCAGTCTCAGGAGAGTGAACTCAGCACGATTAGTGTAATGGGCCTTCAACTTCCCCCTGACAGCCGTCAGTGGTCGGAGCGTCGCTCGAGAAGGGTTCAGCTTGTGCGCCCGCTCCAGGCCTACGAGCTCTGCTTCCAATTTCTCCCGTTCCTCCCTCCTCAATCGATTAAGGGCCGCATTGAGGGCTATGCAGGTGCCCCTCAAGGAGGCCTTGCAGGCGTCCCAAGTGTTGAACACAGACGTGTCCGAGGTCGGATTGAGAGTCAGGAACTCCCTGATGGCCTTTCTGAGTTCCCGACATGAGGTATCATCCCGGACTAGCGCCGCCGGGAAGTACCATTTCCGAAAGCCATCCCCCCTCACCGACCACTGTAGCATGAGTACTAATAGGCTATGATCTGAGACAGAGAGCGGAAAGATCTTGGAATCACGGACATCTCCCCTGAGCGCCTGGCTTAAAAAAATATGGTCTATGCGGGAATAGAAGTGGTGCACGTGGGAGAAGAATGTATAATCTCGGGCCTGAGCGTGCATGGTGCGCCAGCCATCTATCAGCCCCAGTTCCCCCACCCGCTCTTTCGTTGCAGTGGAGAAGATGCCAGAGTCCGTCCTCTGGGCACGGGAGCTGTCTAAGGTTTTGTCCCACACCATATTGAAATCACCCATGGCAAACAGATGTCCCTCCACAAAGCTGCCCACCTTATCCAACAATCCCTGAATAAAGCTATTCTGTTGGGCATTGGGTACATACACCACCACAAACGTACACAAACGGCCATATAGCAACCCCTTGACCATCAACCATCTGCCCTCTTTATCACAACTCACCCCCAAAGGCTGGAATTGGAGGGACGCCCGGAAAAGAAGAGCCACCCCCCTGTGCCTGGTAGAGGCAGAAGATCTATAGATGAGGGAGAATTGCCTGTGTCGGAGCCGGAGCTCATCCTTACGTGCTAGGTGGGTCTCCTGGAGACCCACCACATCTAGATGATGGTCCAACAAATATTTCCATGACTTTTGGCGTTTCTGTGGGGAGTTGAGACCCTTCACGTTCCATGTGCCAATGCTTAGAGGCATGATTAAACTGCAGACTCCACCGCGTCACAGCCGCTAAAGCAACACATCTCCACCCCACCCATACCTCATACGTCCAGGCTTCCCCCTTCTCAATAGGCCCCCCCAGTTCACACCGGAGCAGACCCTCCCCCACCCGTCGTCCGTTCTTGCTCCCAGCCCCACTCATCCAACCCCCCCCGGGTACAGATCGAATATGGGAAGGATTCTATCAGGTTACCACACCTTAGAGCACAATACACAGAGAAAAATGCATGCAAGAGCCAGCAAGTCATATCCCCCAGAAGGGTAGTATCTACAGCAAGCATCCAGCAATTACCACCACCACACAGCCCACCCCAACACCCGCCCCAACAGAACCTCCCCCAACCCCCCCTCCATGCCCTTCCCCCCCCCCCTCCACCCCAACACACCAAGAACCCAAAAAACAAAGCAAAACAGTTCTGGAATAAACAAACCCTGAGAGTAATAGTCCACAGAACTTCCCAGGGGGCGGGGTCGGGAGCCCAACAAAGGACCTCCCAAGGCCGAAGACCGGGGTGTCTTCTCAGAAAGTACAAACATACCCCCGGTACCTGAGTTCACGTGCCCCTCCGGCACCATAGGGCCAGCTGCCCGAAGATCAGGCCGCCCCGGAGCTCTGCTGGGAAGACATCAGCGTCGCTGAGGCCACGGATGCCACCGCGCTTCCTCTCTCCTGTAGGCTAGTCGTGCGATCAGGCCGTCTGCGACTCGCCTCTGAGCCCACTCTGTGCCATGATGAGGATTGACGCCTCCTTCGCGGTGGCGGGCTGCGAGGTTCAGGTGCAGGAGTCTCATCGTCAATACCCAGAAGCTCCTTTGCCTCCTGGAGAGATCGAATCTGCGCCAGCCTATTTTGCCCTCGAAAGACAATGCGAAAGGGATGACCCCACGAGTAGGAGATGTTGTGCTCTCGCAAGTAGGCTGTCACCGGTCGGAACTCGCGCCTCTTCTGGAGTGTCGTGGCAGCCAAGTCTTGATAGAGTTGAGGACGATGTTCACGGAATTGCAAGGAAGGAATGTCCCGTGCCTTCCGAAGGATTCGCTCCTTGAGCTGGAAGTCATGCACGCATACCAGTATGTCTGGGGGAGGACCACCATTACGCCTGGGCAACCCCACCCTGTGGACCCTATCCATCCTGATTTCTTGCAGGTCCTCTTCGTCCAGTATTTGTAGAAAGAGCGCTTGCACATAGCCTCGGAGGTCCCCTGCTTCGCCATCCCACGGCACCGCCCGTATGCGGATGTTGTTCCTACGGGAACGATTCTCCAGATCCTCCGCATGGGCCTGTAGGTCTATGTTCTGTTCCATAAGACGGAGCACGTCCTGCTGCAGTTGATGGACATCGTTGGCCATGCTGAGGTCGTGATCTTCTAACGTGGCCACATGCTCTCCGATACCGTCGACGTCTCTCCGCACCTCGCGGAGATCCGATGCAAGTTGGGCGCGGAGTTCCAATATATCTTCCTTCATCGAGGCGAAGAGTTCCGTCATGAAAGCCTTGGTGGCCGGGGCCTCATCATCTTTTCTCCCGGGCGAGGCACTAGGGCCAGGTGAGGCCGGCGGCTGGGAGCCTTTGGACGGACCCTCCTTACCAGGCTTCCCTTTGCGCTGCGAGGAGGCCATCACTGCTGCTCCACTCCGTCCGGGGGGAAGGCGGGAATCACCGTGCAAGAGAGCGGAGCTCCGTCGGGCCGACTGTAGCCAGTCACAGGCTGGGACGCTGCACCAGCGGCCACAGGTAACCCAATAGGCCTGCGGAGGGCGAGGAAGATCCAGGCGCTATAGGCCGTCACCACCCCATGGCACCAGTGCACAGACGAGTCGCGCCGATGCAGGGGAGTGCGCGGTGGCCCACAAGCCTCAGTCCCTCTCGAGGCCAGCAGTGCAGGCCAAGCTTCCACAGGGTCCGGGACTCGGTCGAGTTGCCTCACGCTCTCCTCCCGCTGGGCCCGTAATTAGACACTGACCAGGTTCCCTATGCGTAGTGCCTCAGCTCTCAAGTCCGGTCTCCTTTCCCCGCTGGCGGGGGTCACGGCTTGCCCCCAGAGGTCGATGGAGTCCTGGCCGCTCAGCTCACGATTCGGGGAGTCCCTCGGAGGCCCCTCACGTCCCTGGCCGGTCCACCTCTGTGCGCCCCGTCGGGCTCCTCGTCGGACCCAGCAGCCCTCTCCGTGGACCGGGGAATCTCAGTGGGTGCTCGTGTCTCCGGGCGCACCACCCCCACGCGCCATGCGGGGTCCTTAGTCAGGCAGTGCTACAGTCACGCTGGCGATGCAGGGAGCCCAGGCTCACGACCATCCGCGGCTCCACCTGTCGTGCGACCCCGGGGGGCCCTGACCCGGGCAGTTCGTGGATCCGGGTGCCTAGGCTTCCCCCACTGCAGGTCGCGCCTCCCTTTCGCCTCCAAGGCTCGTCAAGCAGGCCCAGGTGGGAATCCGCCGCTCCGCCCCCGCCAGCGCTGCTAGCGCGATCTCCAACGGTCAGGCCCTCCGATCGCAGCTAGGCCTCAATCCACGGACTTGCGTACCCCACAGGCCGGGTCGGGAGGCGCCGTCACTTCGCCTCCAAGCCCCGCCTCCGCTCCAATGCCGGCGGTCTCCGCTGCGATAGGTGCAGCCGGTGGGGCACCCCGCCGTCCGCAGGGCCCGGTCAGCTCACCCCAGGGCCCGCCGCGGCCCACAGCCTCCACAGCGCGGCCGGAGCACCCCACGGACGCTCAGTAGCGCCGACCGGCCCCTCCGCTCGGCCGCTCTGGTCCCGACGGCGATTTCAGGCAGTACTTCCCCGCGCTCAGTGCCAATCGCTGGCCACGACCCCCAGTGGATTTGGGGCCACCTAGAGAGCAGTACAGGAGTCCGGGGGCAAGTGCTAAACAAGGCTTTGAGAGGCCCGGCGCCGGAGGGACTTAAAACACGTCTTACTCCGCCGCCATCTTGGCCACGCCCCCCCAATTGCTAGCTTTTACTCGACCTCTGCACATTGTATTTTGCACAGCTGGTCCCCGGTCTGCCACAGCTGATTGCTGATAGAAGCGGAGGGACGTGGCTCCTCCCCCTACCTCCCTTACATCCAGGGGCAGAACCCTCTTAGCCAGGATGCTTGACCGGACGCACGCAGCGGGCGTGCCAAAGGTAAACCCGTCTGCGCCCGTCCGCGTTCGGTCGGGGCCAGGGGTCACTACCCCTGCATCTCGCTTTCCCCAACAGATGCATTATGAGGCAGAAGAGCTACTCAGCCTAGCAGGCCCGATAATGAAGGAATTAGTTACTTACCTGTACACTATAGTTCTCCAGTATTATCTTTCATAGATTCACATGCTTGTATCTTCCCCGTCGTCATGGTGGGAGTCTCACGGTAACAGAATGACCAAAGCAGTATCATAGAGAAGAAAAACTGCATATAAAAGCCCCTATGGACTTTAGTATTTGGTAACCAGACCTCCTCATTGTTTGGGCCAAAAGTCAGCCAATCAGCATTGCTGCCCTGCCCTCACACTCCCCAGCAGAAGCTTCCTGCCTCAGATTTCCGGCCTCAAGTGAGAGACCTGGATAAATACCGAGACAATAAGTTCTGCCTGAGAAACGGGGAGGTGGGCGGGCGCATGTGAATCTATGAAAGATAATACTGGAGAACTATAGTGTACAGGTAAGTAACTAATTCCTTCTCCAGTATTACATCTTTCATAGATTCACATGCTTGTATCAGAGTAGTAAGTCGTACCCACAAAGCCTGCAGTGTTTCCAGGATATAACCCAGAAGGAAGTTCTGCAGCTGAAATATCGTTAGAACATGATCTGAAAATATACAGGGCAGATAAGAATAGAAAACCATGTATAACAAAATCAGATTCTACATATAGATATATAAATATATATATACATACACACATTGCATAGGGTATTAATAGAGAAATACAGAATACCTTATTGAAACAGACGTTTCAGAACACCTTTCCCCACTGCCGTGTCCTCTTTCCACGCAGTGTCAAGACAGTAGTGCTTGGTAAATGAATGCACACTCTTCCAAGTCGCTGCTCTGCAGATGTCAGGTAGAGACACTCCTGCAAATAAGGCTATCGATGTCGCCATCTTTCTTGTGGAATGAGCAGTCACTCTGGAATGAAGTGGCTTTCCAGCTTTTTCATGACACTTAATGATAGCCGATGATATCCATCTGGCGATACTCAGTCTTGACAGAGGTAGCCCTTTCCTCTGACCTTCAAATGCAATGAATAACTGTTTAGATTTGCGGAATGTTCTTGTTCGTTCGATGTAGAATTTCAAACATCTAACGATGTCCAGAGAATGCAGCGCTCTTTCTGCTTCAGATGAGGGATAGTTGAAGAAGGTTGGCAAAATAATTGGCTCATTCAAGTGAAAAGAAGTAGGGACCTTGGGTATAAACTTAGGATTTGTCCGTAGTATAACCCTGTCCTGTCGAAATTGCAGAAAAGCCTCTTCCACCGAAAAGGCTTGTATTTCGCTAACTCTCCTCGCCGAGGTCAGAGCTAGTAGCAGGGTTGTCTTCCAAGAGAGGAATTGTAATTCTGTCTTGTGTATAGGCTCAAATGGTGGCTTCATAAGCTGCGTCAAGACTGTATTGAGATGCCAGGGTACTGGCGGTCGTAGAATGGGTGGAAAAGCTCTAAAGAGCCTTTTAATGAACTCTTTTATCAGCCTGTGGGACCAGAGAGACGGCTCGTCTGACGTTCTCCTAAATCTTGAAATCGCCGCCAAATGCACCTTCAGCGAGGCATGAGACAGACCTGCTTTTGATAACGACAAGAGGTAGGGCAGAATACCTTCTGGGGGTACCGTCAATGGATTTAGACTTTGACTAGTACACCAGTGACAGAAGCGTGTCCATTTGGCTGTGTATGTCTTGTTGGTTGACATAGCTCTGGATTGTGAAAGTATTTGTCGGCAGTCTTGTGGAATACTCATGGCTTGAAATTCCCGCTCATGAGGTTCCATGCGGATAATTTTAGCGATGGAAGGTCCGGATGCAGAATTTGTCCGTTGCTCATTGATCTGAGGCTCTGGAATGTCGGGAATTGCACCTTGTTGCCTTTCGACATCTGCAGCAGATCTGAAAACCATGCCTGCCTCGGCCAAGCTGGTGCTATCAGAATGACATGACAAGGTTCTGATCTCATTTTGCGAATCACTCGTGGTATTAAAGGAATTGGTGGGAACGCGTAAGCGAACATTCCCGTCCAGCCATGTGAAACGCATCTCCTTTGGAATCCCGCTGAGGGTACCTGGACGCAAACTGATCGCATTTCGAATTGTCCCGGGTTGCGAACAAGTCGACGTTGGTGTGCCCCATCTTTGGAATACTCTGTGAAGCTGAGTGTCGTTCAGTTCCCACTCGTGCAGCACACTTGTCGTGCGACTCAGGACGTCTGCTCTTGTGTTGAGGATGCCTTGTATATGCTGCACCCGAATAGAAATGTTGTGGTTTATCAGCCATTTCTAAATTCTTTGCGCCAGCGCAGAAAGAGGTTTGGATCTTGTTCCTCCTAGCTTCAGAAGATAAAACATAGTCGTGGTGCTGTCCGTCTGAATGACCACCGACGAGTTCTGTATTCTGGGTAGGAAAGCTTGGAGCCCCAGAAACACCGCTTTGAGCTCCAACAAATTTATGTGAAGCTGTGCTTCCCACTCTGACCAGAGGCCCTGGATTTCCAGCTCCTGGAGGTGTGCGCCCTATCCTTGCAACAAAGCATCCGTCGTCATCACATATTTGTGAGTTTGAGGTACAAAGTTGAGACCCTGATTCAAGTTCTTCTGAACCTTCCACTTTGACATGGCCACCTTCATACGTTGAGTGATGATAATCCGATCTTCAAAGGTTCCTTTGGACTGAACCCACTGCTCGTCTAGATGTTCCTGCAAGGGTCTCATTCGAAGACGGCAGATTGGAATCAGTGGGATGCAAGAGGACATCATCCCCAACAAGGATTTGTACATCCGCACAAAAGTGAACCTTTTTGTTTGAAGGGATGTTGCAAGGCTTATTATTTTTCTCATCCTTTCCTCTGATGGGTATGCTTTCGTTTCCTTGGTGCATATCCATGCCCCTAGGAATTGAATGCCCTAAGCTGGAATCAGTGAAGACTTTTCCAAGTTGGTCCTTAGTCCTAACCGATGGAAAAGGTGGATGCAGCACTGAAGGGACTTTCTGGCTCTTGTGAATGACGGTCCTGTCACCAGCCAATCGTCGAGATATGGGTAAATGCAATGCCCCTTCAACCTTAAGTGGGCCGCCACCGGGGCCATGCATTTGGTAAACACCCTCGGGGCCGATATGAGGCCAAAAGGCAACACCTTGAATTGGAAATGGCGACTCTCCACAACGAACCTTAAAAACTTTCTGTGCTTCCGATGAATTGGGATATGAATGTATGCATCCATGAGATCCAGAGACGCCATGTAGTCTTTCTCTTTTAACATTAGAAGGATCTCTTGCAATGAAAGCATTCGGAAGGGAATTTTCTTTATGTATTGATTCAGATCTCTCAAATCCAATACCTGTCTCCACTTCGTAGTTTGTTTCTTTTTGATGAGGAAGAAATGTGAATAGAAGCCTTTCCCTCGGTGTTGTAGAGGTACTTCCTCTATAGCCCCTTTCTGCAATAGTGTAAGGACTTCCTTTTTCAAATCCTGGCGATGTTGATGATGCCTGAGCACCGGTGGGTGATCTGGTGGCATTTCCACAAACTCTAGGGTATGGCCTCTGCTTATTACGTCCAAAACCCAATCAATCAATCAATCAATCAATCAAAGCATTTATATAGCGCATTACTCACCCGGAGGGTCTCAAGGCGCTGGGGGGAGGGGGTCCGCTACTGCTCGAACAGCCAGGTCTTGAGCTGCTTCCTGAAGGCGAGGTGGTCTTGGGTCAGGCGGAGGTGGGTCGGAAGGGAGTTCCAAGTCTTGGCGGCCAGGTAGGAGAAGGACCTTCCTCCTGTGGTGGCTCTTCGGATGCGGGGGACGGCGGCGAGGGCGTGGCTGGTCGATCGAAGCTGGCGTTTGGGAGCGTAGAAGTTGAGGCGGCTGTTGAGGTATCCTGGGCCTTGGTTGTGTAGGGCTTTGTGTGCGTGGGTGAGGAGCCGGAAGGTGATTCTCTTGTTGACCGGGAGCCAGTGCAGGTCTCTCAGGTGTCCGGAGATGTGGCTGCGGCGGGGGATGTCCAGGATGAGTCGTGCTGAGGTGTTCTGGATCCGCTGGAGTCTCTTCTGGAGTTTGGCGGTGGTTCCGGCGTAGAGGGAGTTGCCGTAGTCCAGACGGCTGGTGACGAGGGCCTGGGTGACCGTCTTCCTGGTCTCGGTGGGGATCCATCGGAAGATCTTACGTAGCATGCGCAGGATGTTGAAGCACGACGAGGAGACGGCGTTGACTTGTCTGGTCATGGAGAGGGAGGAGTCCAGGATGAAGCCCAGGTTGCGTGCGTGGTCTGTGGGTTTGGGTGCGCTGCCCAGGGCGGGGGGCCACCATGAGTCGTCCCAGGGGGAGGGTGAAGATCCCAGGATGAGGACTTCTGTCTTGTCCGAGTTCAGTTTCAGGCGACTGTTCATCATCCACTTGGCAACGTCTGTCATCCCTTCGTGTAGGTTGGCTCTGGCGGTGGCGGGGTCGTTGGTGAGGGAGAGGATCAGCTGGGTGTCGTCGGCGTAGCAGATGATGTTGAGGTTGTGCTGGCGTGCGATGGCTGCGAGGGGGCTCATGTAGACGTTGAAGAGTGTTGGGCTGAGCGAGGAGCCTTGAGGAACACCGCAGATGACTTCGGTGGCCTCCGATCTGAACGGGGGGAGGCGGACTCTCTGTGTCCTTCTGGCGAGGAAGGAGATGATCCACTCCAGTGCCTTCTCCTGGATTCCGACGTTGCTGAGGCGCTGTACTAGGGTACGGTGGCAGACAGTGTCGAAGGCCGTGGAGAGGTCCAGGAGGATGAGGGCCGCTGTTTCTCCGTTGTCGAGCAGGGCTCGGATGTCGTCGGTAGCTGCGATCAGGGCGGTCTCGGTGCTGTGGTTGGCCCGGAAGCCAGACTGCGAGCGGTCGAGGGAGCCGTTCGTCTCGAGGAAGGCGGCCAGTTGCTTGTTGACGGTCTTCTCGATGACTTTTGCCGGAAACGGGAGCAGCGAGATGGGGCGGTAGTCCTTGAGGTCGGTGGGGTCGGCTGATGGCTTCTTAAGTAGGGCGCTGAGTTCGGCGTGCTTCCAGCTCTCCGGGAAGGTAGCGGTGTCGAAGGAGGTGTTGATGATGTCCCGCAGGTGGGGTGCGATGACAGCGTCGGCCTTGTTGAAGACGTGGTGAGGGCAGGGGTCCGTCGGAGATCCGGAGTGGATGGAGTTCATCGTGTGGACGGTGTCTTCGGTGCTGATCGGGGTCCAGGCGCGGAGGGTGGTTGTGGGGGGCGGTGGTTTGGGCGTTGCGTGCGTCGGTTGAGTGCTGAAGCTGTTGTGTATGTCCGCGATCTTGTTGTGGAAGTAGGAGGCGAGGGAGTTGCAGAGGTCTTGCGAAGGGGTGATGTCTTTGTTTCCGGCGTTGGGGTTGGAGAGCTCTTTCACGATGTTGAAGAGTTCTTTGCTGTTGTGTGCGTTGTTGTCCAGTCGTTCCTTGAATGCGGTTTTCTTGGTGGCGTGGATCAGTTGGTGGTGTTTTCGGGTGGCGAGCTTGAGGGCAGTCATGTTGTCCGGTGTTGGGTCTCTGCGCCAGGTTTTCTCGAGTGCTCTGCAGTTCTTCTTGGAGCTCTTGAGTTCGTCGTTAAACCATGGTGCTTTCTTGCTGCCGGGTCTGCTCGGCGGGGTCTTCAGAGGGGCGAGGTCGTTTGCGCAGTCGCTGATCCATTTCGTGAGGTTGGTGGCCGCTTGGCTGGGGTTCGTTGTGCTGGTGGGAGGGTTCTTGCTCAGGGAAGTAGCGAGCTGGTCTGCAGTGATCTTGTTCCAGCTTCTGTGGGGAACCTGTTGCTGGTGATGGTAGAGCGTGGTCCTTCTGAAGCTGAAGTGGACGCAGCTGTGGTCCGTCCAGTGGAGTCCCGTGGCGTGGCTGAAGGCGATGTCCTTGCTGGAAGAGAAGACCGGGTTGAGTGTGTGTCCGGCGTAGTGGGTGGGGGTGGTCACCAGTTGCTTGAGTCCGAGGTTGGCGAGGTTGTCCAGCAGGGTGGTGGTGTTGCGGTCGTTGTTGTTCTCCAGGTGGAAGTTGAGATCCCCGAGGAGGATGTAGTCGGCGGAGGGGAGGGCGTGCGGGCTGATGAAGTCGGCGATGTCTTCGCTGAATTGTGTGCGTGGTCCCGGGGGTCTGTAGATGAGGGTGCCTCTGAGGGTGGTCTTGGGGTTGACGTGGATCTGGAAGTGCAGGTGTTCGGCGGGTGCGAGGGTATCGTCGGTGTCGGTCGTGATGCGGATGGTGTTCCTGTGGATGATGGCGATGCCTCCTCCTGTCTGGTTGACGCGGTCCCTCCGGATGATCTTGTAGCCGTCCGGGATGGCGATGGCGATGTCGGGCGCTGAGGAGGCGTTCACCCATTTGTCCGATGTAATGGACATCCAACTGTTGAAGTATTGAGACAGATAGTGGTCGTTTTCCGGGATCTGCTGTGTGGGGAGCGCCTGCCTGAAATCATTGTTGTTTGTTAGACTGTTGATTCCTCCCTCTATTGGAGGACTTGCCCCTAGACTGCTGCTGGTAAGAGGAGTTGGAGGTCCTGTACTGATTGCCTGTATTGTATTGCCTATATCCTTGTTGGTTATAAGGTTGATATCTGTTGGTCTGAAATGAAGACCTCTGATTAAATTGACCCTTTGCACCTCTTTTACGAAAGGACTGGAACCGTCCATGCTGAAGGGATCCCAGCGCTCTAGCTGTATCCGTGTCTGATGTGATACCCTGTAGCGCCTCGTCGACGTGCTTCCCAAATAGATTTTCGCCATCGAAAGGCATGTCTACAATCTTTGCTTGCACCTCCGGACGAAAGGATGTTGCCTTTAGCCAACCCTGTCTCCGGAGCGAAACTGCTCCTGCCATCTGCCTGAACGCCATAGAGGATACATCCATGGCAATGTCAATAGATTCTGATGCTGACTTTGCCCCGTCTCGAAGAATAGCTGCTGCCTCTTCTTTCTTATCCTCCGGCAGTGCAGACAGAATGGGTGCCAAATCACACCACATCTGCCTATTAAAATGGCTAATAAGGGCCATCGCATTGGCTGCTTTAATCGTAGAGGCTGCCATGACCGCAAACCTCTTCCCGGCTCCATCCATCCTACGTCCTTCCTTATCTGGCGGCACCAATGAAGTAGCAACTGGATTCTTTGAGTGCCTCTGCGCCGCCTGCGTCACCACAGACTCCGGTCTCGGGTGTCCTATAGGACAGGCCGCAGCAGACTCTGGTGCTCTATATTTCTTTTCAATTCTGGGACCCGAAACCGCGATGGAAGCCGGTGTCTTTAAAATTTTCAGGCCTTCTTCCCAAATGTGAGGGATAATCGGAATTGAGCGAGCAGTTTTTCTAGCATCATCTTTGAAATCATATACGAAACATTCAGTTTCTTTAACCTCCATATCCAAATATCAAACCTTTTTGCCGCTTTCTCCATAATGTCATGGAAACCTCCAATGTCCTGAGGAGGGGAAGTGTTTGGCGGCGGAATAGGCGAAGGAGCCGACGGCAAAATTTACTCATTCCACTCCTGTCCTGTGGAATCTTGTACCAGCTCACCTTCCTCAGGCTGATAATCATCATCAGACTCCGTCAGATCATCCCTGATTGTTATCACTGGTGGTGACCTCACCACCTGCTCCTGAGGAGTAGATTGGGTCTTCGGAGGTTGCGATGTAACCACCGGCGTAGATGACGGAGGCGCATTTGCCTCCAGAAAACGACGATAATAGTCATTAATCATGAACCTCAGGTCAGAGACAAGAGAAGTAGGTATGGAGACTGACTCTTCTCGCGACTCCTCTCGCGACTCTTCTTGCTGCTTGTCCTCCTCATTATAATTACATGTTTCCTGGAAAGATTCATATCTCGTAGAGTGAGCTCTCTCCTTGAAGGAAAACACCTCTTCCTCGTCTGTGTCCTGACTCTTTATTCTGAGTTGTGAGGGGCTGTAGGCCGCACCTGATGACTCCTCTCCTTCTGAATCCTGTTCTAGTAAAGAAGATGGTGGTAGAGGCGAAATCTTCGTCCACGACGTGAATTTTGCAGATTTGCTCATAGTCGCCGAGCCCCTCGACGACTGAAAAGATCGAATAGAGATCATAGTCTTCGACTGTGGCGACTTAAAAGCCTTTGCCGTTGAAATTACAGTCATCGTCGACGGTGTCGTCGACGACATAGCCATCGTCGGCGGAGCCGTCGTCACCAAAGTCATCGTCGACGAGACCGCCGTCGACGGGGTCTCCGTCGACGGAGTCGTCGACGTCTTCGTCGTCGAGCCTTTCGTCATCGACGACGTCTTCGTCGTCGACGGTTTCTTCGTCGACGGGATGGTCATACTCGTCGACGTGGTCGTCGTCGACGCCTTAAATCCTGTCGTCGACGGAGCAGCCGTCATCGAAACAGTCATCGTCGACGGTGAAGTCGTCGACGGGGCTGAAGACTTTACCACAGATTTTGCATTAGAAAGCAGGGAACTGGTCGACGGAGCAGACCCTGCCCCTTTCTGACCTGACGGCTTCTTGAGGGGAGAAAGAGGGAGAGATGACGCCACCTTCTCTTTAGATTTAACCTTTTTAGGCTCCACCCTCTCCTCAGAATGTGAGGCCTTTCTCTTTTTAGGTGTTAATGTAGAGGATTCCTCCCCAGAATCTGAGTCTGATGCGGCCTTCTTCTTTTGAAGCCACAACAGCAAACGAGCCTCTCTGTCCCTCAGAGTTTTAGCAGAGAAGGTTCTACAATATTTACAATTCTTGGCCACATGCTTAGGATGAAGGCAATATAAGCAGTCCTTGTGAGGATCTTCAGAGAAAAGCCTAGCCTTTCCACAGGATCTGCAAGACCTGAAAAGCCTCTTTTTAGAGCTTTCAGCCATTATGAAAGTAATTAGGTACACACAATACCTTAATCCAGATGAAAAGATAGTAGAAATAAAAGGTCAATAGTTCACTCAGGAACAGCAAAACTGAGCAGAGCTCAGGGAGACTCCTTTCTCACACGAAGGCATTGGAAATCTGAGGCAGGAAGCTTCTGCTGGGGAGTGTGAGGGCAGGGCAGCAATGCTGATTGGCTGACTTTTGGACCAAAAAATGAGGAGGTCTGGTTACCAAATACTACAGTCCCTAGGGGCTTTTCCATGCAGTTTTTCTTCTCTATGATACTGCTTTGGTCATTCTGTTACCGTGAGACTCCCACCATGACGACGTGGAAGATACAAGCATGTGAATCTATGAAAGATGTAATACTGGAGAATGTGTGTAAACACTCCATCTCCCCCATCAGTGACCCTTTTAAATGTCCTCATTGCTGTTCCCAACTGACAACAGACACCCACACCAACTTTACTAAACCCAGGAAATATAAAATGTTCCTGCTAAACTGCAGGTCACTGCCCAAACATTCGGCAGAAATCTCTATCCTTCTGGAAGAAGAAAGGCCAAAGGTCTTGTTTCTTACAGAAACATAGCTCAAACCTAGTTCTGACCCTGACCTCGTCCAGGCACTCCCCCCTGGTTATTCCATACAGAGGCTGGACAGGCCCACAGAGAAAGGGGACGGGATAGCTATTATCTATAGGAACTGTTTAACCTGTTGAATGATTAGTAGTTTTATCCCAGACTGTGAGAACGCTGCTTTTTCCATTGAATTCTCCCTTGCCCTCACTTTCTCGGGTATTTTAATCTATCGGCCCCCAGGTCCCTCAGTAGATTTTTGTAACTCCCTAGCCTTTCTGGCAGCAAACCTGGCCAGTACATCGGCCAATTTCACGTTATTGAGGGACCTCAATCTCCACTTTGATGACCCTCTACAGACGTCAGCAACCGAAATCACAGATAATCTCGCAGCCAATCAGCTTCAACAACAAGTCAGTGAGCCTACCCACATAAAAGGGCATCTACTAGATCCCATCTTCTCATACCTGGAAGACCTAATGGGAGAGAAACCTAACCCTGTCCCATGGTCAGACCACTTCGTCATACCATTTACCTGGTCCCCGTCCCCCAAGGCTCTATATACGAAACCCATCCGTTCAAGTTGACGCCCGAAGAAACCAGACCGGAGTCATCTTCGGATGCTGTTACTGCCAATGATAAATTCAATAACTGGCTCCAATAATCACTAGACCTGCGCATTCCTGTAAAACGGACCCAAACTAAAATAGGAAGTAAACAACAACAATGGTACTCAGCCAAACTTCAGGACTTAAAACAAACTTGTAAGGAACTTGAGAGAAGCTGGAGGAAAAGCTTCTCTAGCGATAGGAAACTTAAATACAGAGAAGCTATCAATTTATACAAAGCTGAAATCAAACCAGCTCAGGCAGCCTTCTACAAAAATAAAAAAATTCAGCAGGTAACTCCGCCCGTGAGATCTTTCGTATCGCCACAACTCTCTCCAGAGTCTTCCCTCCTCTGGCTATCCCTGACACCTCAGGCACACGTTGTAACAATTTAGTGGAAATCTTTTTCAATAAAATTGAAACTATTTTCACCTCATTCCCCCCCATTAAAGATTGTACATCACCCCCCCCCCACACTAATAACAATCCGCCTCCCTTGGAAACTATCCCGGTCATGTAAATGCCAGTACTGGAAAGACTCCTGACCCAGGTAAAAAGTGAGTCACCCACAGACCCAGCCCCCCTAAAGATACTGAGGCAAGTGGCAGGAGTTGTTTCCCCTTACATTTTTGAGTTGATTAACACCTAATTTTCCACTGGTGTGGTCCCTCCCCAATGGAAGGATGCCATGGTAAAAGCACTTCTAAAAAACCTAGCCTTGATCCTTCGACTCTTGGAAACGATTGCCCCATATCACTTCTCCGGGGGGTCAGCAAAATAGCTGAAAAATACTTCAAGTCGATATTGTCCTCTTTCCTAGAGACCCACAAACTCCTTCACTGGACCCAGACAGGTTTCCGACCCTGCCAGGGAACAGAAACAGCTTTGCTATCAGTGGTGGAAGAGTCAAGAAAGATTGTCGACCTCAGAGGCACTGTTGTGGTCCTTCTTCTGTCCATAGACTCAGAAAATTGGGAGTTACCGGAACTGCTCTGTCATGGCTACCGTCCTTTCTCATTAGCAGATCCTTCAAGGTCTTTGACAACGAGGTGACCTCCTAGCAGAAGTCCCTTTGTTGCGGAGTACCGCAGGGATCATCCCTGAGTCCCAACTTATTTAACGTTTACACATGCTCCCTAGCAGAGGTGGTATTACCTTTTGGGGTTCACATAGTCACCTACGCAGATGACACACAACTTGTGATTGGGCTCAATAGAGCCAAAAGTTCAACTCCCAGCCTGCGCCAATGCTTAAAAGAAATTGCCACCTGGATGAATGAGTCCTTTCTGAAACAGAATGGGGGAAAAATAGAGATAATGATCTTAGGGAATTTTTTCTCCCCTTGATGTAAACTCCCTCTGGCCCACCACCTTCTGTCTGGCTCCCACCCCTAAGACCCTGTTAAAAACGCCTGGGTGTCTGGTTGGACCAGGACCTCACCTTTAAGGTACAATCATGGAAGACAGCGGCCACATGCTATGGTATCCTGAAAATGATTCAGAAAGTTCTTCCCATTCTTCCTTTCCAGGCAAGAAAAATCATGGTCCAGGTCCTTATCTTGTCCCAGTTGGACTATGGGAACGCCCTTTATCTGGGTTCTCCTATCGCAACCCTTTCCAAACTGCAGACTATACAAAACTGGGCAGCAAGACTTCTATCAGGCACTCCTAAACATCACTCAGCTAAACCTGCTGTGAAATTGCTCCACTGGCTCCCGTCTGGGAGAGAGTTCATTTCAAAGCCCTATGTATTGTCCAGAAGTCTTAAGTTGGAATAGGCCCTGCCATTCTCCACACCACTATCCAGTCCTACTGGCCCAACAGAAGTCTTCGCTCAGAGACTATGAACCTTGTCATTGCCCCCAGGATCAAGAAAGCCAGAAGTGGGGGTCGGCTATTCTCATTTAACGCAGCCAGGCTCTGGAACTGTGGAAACTAGCAGAAATCGCTGTTAGCATCAGCTGAAGCCATTTTGTTTGTGGCAGCCATTTTAGTTAGCCATGTGCTTGCCATGTGCTTTTCCCTCTTCACTGTTGCCTGCCCTTGTATTCTGCTTGAGTCATCAGTTACAGTTAACTCCTTCAGCATTGAGCCAGAGCACTGCATATGCGCAGAAAGACCTTTAGCTGCCAGAATGCCAGAATGCACCTTCTCTTAAAGTAACTGTCAGGCTATTTTAACTAATGTCAGCAATATTGTAACTCCTCCCACTCTGTTGACTAAGCAATTCTTATGTATCCTTATATGTAACTGGCTATTTGTGTGCACACTTGTACTGCCTCTTTTTGAGTCTCCATGCTTACTCAGCAGTATATAGGGTATAAAAGGCCCTTGATTTCTGTACTCCTTAGACTACCTCATACAATGGCCTGAGGGTACCGTATGGACGCAGTCTCCCTCATGTGAGGTTAATACATTTATTCTCTTTAATATTACAGCTTCCATGCCAATCTCTTCTTTGTTGGTTTAAGTATTGGTGCTTCAGTGAGCCCCTAAAAAAGGCTTTTTATTCCAAAAATTGGCGCCTGAACGAGGAGCTCATCGGAAACCCGGCCATCTAAGAGTGCAGTCGTGAAGGAAGGCAGGAATCCAGTGAGCAAGGTACCCTGCAGGAGGAGACCCTTTGTCTTTGCAGACAGAAGTGTTCTCCGGTTTTCCCGATTTGACCCTCTAGGTGACGGCCCGTCCCGACTGAGATCTTCTTTCGCGTGAGTATTTCAAAACGACCGTTAGGTCACCCAGAACTTGGCAGTTGGAAGCTTTTGCTTGGTAATGTCGTGATGCAACACTTTGGTATAGCTTGGCCAAGGTTTTGGTTTGTTTGTTTGTTTGCTGCAGCAAATAAAGGCAGGTAATGAGGAGATTTTTCTCTACTTTTGGATAATTCTTAGGAAATACGCTTTAGGATTATATTACATCGCAGTGTAATATTTTTGGCATGCATGCTCCTAGCACACTTCATAGAAGACATTACAATACAGCAATGCCTTTTTCTCCAGGAAAAGCTTAAGAAGCTAACGCCTGCTGGTCGTAAAGCACAGCGGAGTAAACCACACTTGGCTATGCTCGGCCACAAGCTACAGATCAAGCTGTGGGAACTAGGTTTCAGATTAGTATAACATGGTATGAAGGCAGGTGCGTAAAAACTACTGATTTTAAAAGTTAGAAATCCAGCTTCATTATTTTGGATAAAAGAGAAAGGATTAAAATTAAGGACTTTCTTTCTTGTTGCTTTTCTAAATAAGCACATCTGTGGATTTGATGGTAAATAATTACTCTCCTTTAAAAAGTGACACTAACTTTTTATGTTTCAGTAAAGCTTATGTGCTTAGTGTTAAGAAAATGCATTTATAGGCAAAAGGAAAGAAATGAGGCTTGCTTTTCATATGTGGAAACATCAAAAGGGTTATTGATCATTATTCCCCCCAAAATTGCTACATGAAAAAAATTGTTAAAAGTCATTGCATTCAAACCGTTTTTGCACTATTAGGATTTTCATATTGTCTAATACCACATTTGTGAAAATTCAATATTATTTGGCACTACAGAAAATTACCTTGTGCAAAGTGTGTGTCAAGTTTCAATGTCTAAATGGTTAAAATATACTGTGCATCAAAATTAAAAAGGTGAATATTAGTTTCTCTAGCAATTACAGTTTTTTCTGAATCTTAGGGCACTTACAAAGTTATGCAATGAGTAGCTGTACAGACATGAGAATTACATTGTGTGCCTTAATGAGTGATAGTTCTGAGCGAATTATGACATTCTGAAAACTGAAATTTTGAGCAAGTTCTTTAGGCGCTAAACGCACATTTCATCACAACCTTGGTTGTGAATAAATCCACAATTTTATGGATAGCTGTCCAAAACAAAGAAATACATAGACTCTATGTACATTTAGTGATCAGGTCGTGACTGGTGACAGGGTGCTATACAAAACTGAAACAAATGACACATAATCATACAAATAGACAAAACATTAGATCATAGATGTCCACTTTTGAATACAATTGTCACACTGGATTAATTATTCCCTTGTTTTATTTGAGACTTTGTGTGGACGGATACACATAAAGAACGTCGCTGTTTCGACCCTATATGTTAGTGCAGACTTGAATGCATCTGTGTTGGGTCTTCATCAGGACTCGAAAGGGGGAGGTAGGACAGTCTAAATGGACGTATGCACTTTCTTGAGTGGGTCCTTCGAGGGGGGGAGAGAATATCAGCCGACAGACTCGATAATTAATCTTGGAGAAGTGGATTCTTATTCCTTTATAATAATCGATCCTAATCACCAGCCGGTGGGTCGATCTGAGGGGTGCCGCCGTAGCGATCACTAAAGGAAAGCAGCGAGGACGTCCGTGTCTGTCTTCGCGCAGCGTTGATGATACTAGTCAAGAAAAAGGGTTTTTTGAGTGACCAGGGATTTTCTAGGCGCTCTGCTTATAGTGGACGCAATAGTTCCAAAGAAAAAGATGTCGCTATATGGTGCAACTAGGTGAGGGGATAAGCCCTATAACCCCCCAACTGAGTGCGGGAAACAAACCCTCACAATATATATTTCAAGCATAAACCCAGGCACAGATAAATTAGATTCTATTAGTATAGACATATGCAGTTCATAATACAAGCTAACAAATACAGAGATGATCTCTTGGTGAATTTTGAATATGATCAGTGTTTTAATTTTCAAGAAAAACCAGCGGACATGTGTTTCGTCGCAATTGGAACGATCTTTTTGCAACTTCCTCAGGGCTGTATTCAAGGGTATAAGATCGATGGATTGTCGCTCAGCCGGTGATAGATGGGTGGATGGATGCATGGATCACCAAAATTGCAAAAGTCAATGATTGTATATGAAACTATCATATATATATTATAAATGTTCCCTTTGAAGCGCTCCGCTGTTACTGCGCACGCACACCTCAGAAAGAACACTTTATGCGCTCATCACGTCGCAAACTTTCATTTCACTAACTGTTGCAGTTTTGTTCAAACTAATAACACAGGGGAATAAGCAATATAACGTGCACAAAACACTATGGGAAATTCCGTCCATTTTTATTCGCATTACATTGGATTGATCACATAAATAGATACTTCTGATTTGTGTAATTACTGACATTATTTACATTTTATTTACACTGGAAACAATGACGCCATGATTTCACGTTTTGCATTCTTGTTTGATGTTAAACCGAAATTGTCGGTGGTACATTTGCATATGACATTGACAGTATTGTTTATTATACAAATTTACTGTGAAAGAGTAACGTACTAACATTCTTAGGCAAAGGAATTCAGTATGTGTGCAATGGAAGCTAGGTAGCCATTAACCACAGAACAAGGAAAAATGTTTTAGTGCTGCCAATAGTTGAGCCGACATTTCCTTTGTGCGATGGGAAAGACGTGGATTTAAAGTACATGCTAACGATTGTGACATGCGCATTTCCTGGTAGCTTTGCTCCTTTCGCAAAATCTCTAAAAAATGGTAGAAATTGGGGTGCGGTTTGCCAATACTGTTGTTTAAAGAGTTGTGCCAACCCTCTATGGCATTGTTTGTCTTTGCTCCTCCCTCTAAGCAGGTCGAATAGCAGTTCCACCAGTCCACAAGAAAACGTGATTTCCTCCGGCGACCAGACCTGCTTAGATGGCCAATCTATGTGTCTTCAAAATAATTTAAAATTGGTGCCAATTTGTCTTTGTTTGCTATAAAGTACTCAGACTCAGTAATCGATGTGTAGTACTCGTCTACACTGTCAGGAGGAACGAAGTAAAGTTCGGTTAGTTTTTTAAGCTCAAACTGTAGTTTGCTGTCAGACGCATAATCCTCAATTAGGGATGTTATTTGGATTTTACGCCAAAACTCCTGAGAAAAGTGGAAAAAACATCCTTGGATTTGGGTATCCATGTACAATTTGGTTATAGTATTCAGCATTGGTAATTCAAAGTCCATGATTACTTTTCTCAGACTTTAGTTTGGAATTTTTAATTTTAGGACTGACAAAAATTCAGTGTATGTTGAGGATTGTTTGTCTGGTAGTAAACTGTACACTAAAGGAACTACTGTGCTGTTAACGTAGCAGTGAATAGTGTATATTTGGGTGAAAGGGGTGGACGTACTTTTAAAGGTACCATCCATCATCCAACCATCACTGTTCTCCAACCTAGTTAAATTACGGGGGGTACTAAATATTAAAATACGCTTTAGAGCATTTTCATTGTCATACAATATGAACCCTTCGTTGGCAACAGTAAGAGAAAGTTCATGAGGAATTGTTATATCAGAAAAGGTTTGTGGTGTAACACGTTTAGGTTTAGTTGCCTGTTTTTTACGTTGGATTATTCTACGCAAGCTTGGAATAGTGGGAATACTACTAGCAACATGTTCAGGAATGTTTTGGGATACCTCCCTCAAAATAGCTCCGCACAGGTCATTGGAGTTGCTTGCAATCATTTTCATTTCATTTATAGATTCTCTCACTTCAATTGCAGTTGCAGAGGCAGAGTGGTTGTGGTCGGTGCTTCTTAAAACAGAGTCACCCAGAGTAACCGCTCGGCCTCTGCAATGGTTGGAGTAGTAATGCACACACCTCCAATGACCCCGTGGTTCTGAATGTCCCTCCTTACAATATATATAACCAATGTGTTTTAGTAGACGGTTTCCTCTGCTAGAGGTGATGTATTTGGCCATCTTCAGATCAGACATTTGCTCTAACAGAAAAAAAAATGGGAATCATTTCCAAGACACAAACATGTACATAATTTGCTGTTGCAAGTCGTAAAAGGTGAAGACGGTTATTGGTACTTTACTTCAATTAAAAGGAAACAACAATGATTTGGATAGCGCCAATAACCCTACATATTTTGGATACAATAAAAATCGTGCAAATATTACTTAAACCAGCACCTACCAAATTGGACTACAAAAAAAATGGGTTCACTCACAAACTATCAATGTAAGCGGTTTTACCTTTTGTGCTACTGTGCTTTGGCACTTAGCGATGACACCCCACAATTTTGAATTTAAAGTCCATGGGACTATGCAAGGGTATATCCCTACAACAATTAAAATACACCAGTTTCAGCATACCTTACGCCTAAAACCAGTTTGGAAACACACTTTAGCGTGCAATTTGGTCACAAAGGCCGAACTGTGCGCCCTTTCAGCCATCCATCCATCCATCCAACCACCCATCCATCCATTCATCCATCCATCCATCCATCCACCCATCCATTCTTCCAGCCGTCCATCCATCCACCCACCCATCCACACATCCACCCATCCATCATGCATCCATCAACAATTTTCGCAATTCCAATCACCCACCCACCCATCCACCCATCCATCTACCCATCCATTCATCCACTCACCATAGCCAATAGGTCTGGTTGGGGGCTTGGTCCCCCTCCTCTCCCTGGTTCGGCACAGCTGCTTGTTTTTCTCCTGTCTCCCTGTGCCTCGGCGATTGTTGACAGAACAGCTAAGTGCTAATAACTCTGTCAGGCTTATGTAATAAACAACCAGATTGTGTTTGGATAGTATAGCTCGCATCAATGACCAGTATGTCTGAATATGTTTTTCCCCAAAGAGTTTTATATAGCGTAAACTCAACCTGAAGGTATCAGAGTGCTTTACATGAGCACCAGTTACGTTACAGGCGAACACGTTAAGTTTTTTGGTAGGCGCTGAGAGATTAAGTAATTTACCCAGAATCACATGATGTTGAGCATCCCTGCCGAGACTCGAACCCGTTTCTCGAGCTTTGAGGTCCACCCTCTATACCTGTGAGACCACATCCTCTCCACTACCACATATCAACCATTGGTCTCCAATCTTAGACAGTCTGTCAGCTCATGACCATGCCAGTCCATCCAAAGGGTCGTAGAGCTTAGATGGTCGTGGTAAAATGACCCAGAAGTATACAATCGTTTGCAGTGCCATGCCTTTGAGAGAGAGAGGCTGTAGGGCTGAGACCAAAGTCTGTCATATTTGGAGGGCGGGGCGTGTGTGGAGGATCTGTCTATCCTATTCAATGCTTCTGTTTCTGAAGGTGATTGTGCCAATTCCCAACATCCCAGGCCTTTAAGAGGCTGGTAGAGCTGGCCCAGAGTGAGTTGTGTGCCACTTTCCATCTGAACTGTGTCGATTTTAACCGCTGTCCTCTTGAGAAGCTTTCCCTGTAGTTGGGCTGGTCTCCGACAGACGCAGGAAGGCAGGAGAGGGGGCGTGGACTAAATGTGTAAAATAATGAGGTCGCCACACATCCCTTTGCCCTGCCTGACCCTCCTGACACAAGGAACAATAATATCAAGTTATCTGATTACCTGCTTCCCAGCCTCCTTGTAATATTTTACTGAGCATTCCGAAGGCTTTCAAATGAGAGCAAAGGCCATAACCAGAGCAGCAAAGCTCTGCGGGGGAACTTGTAAAAGCTGGAAGAGAGAGGGCGACAAGTGTGAGTCTGTGTGTCCTGAGAAGCACCCGTAGACGTGCTTGATCCAGTGCTTCTGGAAAATGAGGCTTGACTGTGACAATTAATGTTTAGATTTTGCGGGCCGTTTCCCTCTTCAATTCTGAATGCCACATTTTTATCTGGGGCTCAAGAGCAGTGTGTATTTTTTCTAAATAGTCTTAGATGCACAAACTGTGCCACGGAGAAATACAACAGACACCTACCCAAGATTACACAATTTGCTTGCTTGTTTTATAGTGGACAGTTTTGTAACTTGACCAAATGTCTTCTTCACTGTGTCATCAAGGTTTTTATAAAACTGTGCAAGCCCTCAGTCATATTCCCAGTTTCCTTGAAATGTACAGCCAAATTCCTTTTGATATGCAGTTTCCTGGGCCCGCAAGCCAGCTCTCATTGCTCGCCCAGAACATCCACAGCTGACAGGGTGCAGATCCAGTTTACAATGAATACATTATACAAATGAAGTAGCGATCAGTATCTTCCTTCGGTTCCATGCAGTGCTATATAAATACTATGTAAAGTAGGTTACTGCGTAGACCAGTGTCCATAAATATGTGCTTCACAAAATGGCGTGAAAATGAGATGCAGTCTGATGCTTTTTTTGGGGGGTGGAGCGAGTTTTTATAGCGCAAACTCTACCTTAAGGTATCGGAGCACTTTACATCCGCGACAGTTATGTATTCATTTTTTTTTAGGCACGGGGAGATCAAGTGATTTGCCCACAATCACTGGATGTTGAGCGTCCTTGCCGACATCGAACCTGGTTCCCCAGGTTCAAGGGCGACCGCTCTAGCCATTAGGCCAGGTCCTCTCGCCTGAACTCTGACCCCTCACCCCTGCCAGAAGCAGGGGGTACGTTTGCATGCATTAATATTGATGGTTTGTATCATATATGGGGGTAAATCTGCTAATGCTGAATGTGAAGGAGGATACAGGGAGCCGATAGGGCTTTGGTAAAGACAGTTCCTTCACGTCTCAAATAACTGTCTCAGCATCAACCCCTCCCGCATCCCAGAGAGCAAAGCAGGAGCTAAGATGAGTAAAACTGCAGACCACAAAGGATTTTAAAGGTTCAAAAATAATTTAATATGAATGTACCTTACTATGTATACGTGTATTCGTACGATAATGCACATTTTATTTATATCAATGAGAACTTGCAAGGACAACACAATTTTATATTCACGTTTAAATATCACCTATTTTTATGAGCATTCTTTCTAATGAAGGCCTTTTCAGAATCTGTACAGTGATATACGTGTAATCGTTTTGCTGGAAGTACACGATTTTTGTGTGAGTTTTATATAGCGCAAACTAGACCCAATGGTATCGGAGTTCAAACTTTAATAAAATATAGGGAGCAGGCTGAAAACATATCTCCGTTCTCACATCACAGCTTTACTACGTCTTTCCTGGCTCCCAGGGGGAGTGGGAAACACACATTCCTCTGGTATCTGCCCTCATTGCAAAGACTTTCCTATTCAGAGAATATCGTTGAGGGCGGATGTCTGGGCACAGGAACTTTGGACTCACGTCTGGTCAGCTGCACGACTGAGTCAGAAATGGCTGGAGACACGGTGGGCGACACCTTTTGTACCCCCCCCCACCAATAATGAAGGTGAGCCTTTAAATAATGTTGGTATCAGTGCTTAATTTGTGCCGGTGCTTTCCGGTGCTTAGCACCGGCACTTACTTCTCAGGGCCGGGTCTACAGCGTCTGCTGCACGTGACGTCACATATGATGTTGATGATTTATATTAACTTCACTCCCTCAGCGCAGAGTGTTGTTCTTGTCTCCCAAGTCCCTGTAAAGAGTCTTGCAGCTATGGGAGCCTGAGCGAAGAAGATTCTGACAGCGTTACTGCTTTGGCGGCCCTTAGTTAAGTGTTTCCGGTGTTTGGGACGCTGATTAGGCAATATGGGCTGCATTTGGTTGCGCAGGTGCAGTGTCTGTGCGGCAGCCAGGCAGCGTGAGCAGATTACAGATCGCCACGCCCCAACACGCCCGCACGCCACGAGTCATGAGCAGCATAGAAGTGAGCCCGCCAATGTTTAGGGGAGGCAGCAGCACCACCAGGCCTATATCAGTGAATTAAGGCAATGCCCCGGCCCACCACGTAACCGTAAGTAAGTGCCGGTAGCCATGCCCATTGCCAAAGGAATGCTGCTTTTTAGGTCTCGCTGGTACTGCATCCGAAGGATGCGTCCAGCTGGAGACTTAATGTTGCCGGTCTCGGGGGAATAAGGGACAAGAGGGTGCCACGCGCTTCTCTTGTGCTGGATTTGACTGGGGCACACGCACCCACACTCACGCATGCGCACATCACAGCCACACGCATACACAGCTACACGCATACACAGGCACACACACACACACCCCCATCGCCGCACCTACACACACTCTAGCGCACCTACACGCACACAGAGAGACCCCCCCACACACACACCAGCGCACCTACACACACGCACGCACACATACAAAGACCCGCCGCCGCCGCCATCGCACACATACACACACACACACACACACACACGAGCGCACCCCCCTCCAACCCTAGAACTAAGCCCCACTTACCGCCATTCGGGACTTCTGTAGCCGGGGCTCTCCCTCGGGCATGGGAGCCCCGCTCTCAGGCACTCCGTGGGCGCGTGCGTGGGACTTCCGAAGCCGGAAGTCCCGCCCAAAGGAACTGGCTCAAACGCGCATGCGCAGTGACCAGACGCTCCAGCCAAAGCAGCTCTGCGCCTCCTCGCACCTGGCCCATACGAAACTTGTTTCAGTTGCAGCGGAGCTCTGAAAAGTAATCTGTGTGCGGCCACTTCCCAATGCCTGTGCGTTGTTATAATTTTACTCAATTTTCCCACCTGCCCATAGAGGGAGGGCCCTCCGCAGCTCTTACACTGTCACAGCAAATTGTCGCTTCTCACCTGTAATTTTCGAAGTGAGCTGTTTGGTCTCCGCAGCTGCGAGGAGATATTTTTTCCACACGCCAAGACACTTGATTAAACAGGCGGCAGGAAGCTGCGCTTTGAAACCCATCGCACCCACCAAGGAGAAGCAAACTGGGATGAAAAGAGGCAAGGGGAGCCCAAGTAACTCCGATAAAAGGAGGGGTCTGGAAAGCACTCACTGTGGACCTCTTCCTTAGGAAGGCATCCGCTTCGTCAACGAACAACAAGAGGATGCGGGAAAAGATAAGATTTTAGATTTTTAGTAGTTCAGCACATGTCAATTGTGTAAGAGTGATGCATTAAATAATAGTCATCTGTTATTTACAGCGCGTAGGCAGGGCAACAGTGCATACAAAGTGCTAGATTGAAAACAGGTCAGTTTGCAAGCCCGTACAGCAGACTGCCCTCACTTATAAGTGCAGGCACCCCATCTTGTCCTACTTTCTGTTATCTCAAAACAGACTTTTTTTTAATTTGCGTTTCGTATTTGAAAGAGTTGCTGTAATCCTCACATGTTTAAGATGACAAGACCTGCAGCCATGGGCAACTGACGTCGGTTTGCTGGAATGATGCCATATTCGTATACTGCCAACTGAGTGACAGCACAGACTCTGGTATGACTCCACGATGCAGTTTGTGACATCACTTTCTGAACCTGCAGTAAGGATTTAAATGTCCTGGAATCCCGCATCTCAAGAATTCAACATCAGGCTGTGATATTGGTACCCAAGTACCGGACATCGGCCTAGTGCGATTCTAGGAACCAGACACAAGCGACACCATGTCCCCGAGAATCAGATGCGATACTGTGACTTTAATCCACTGCCCTGACCAAATATGAAATCACTCAAGAACCGGATTCCCGAGTGGAATCACTGCAATAATAATAACCAAACTCTTGCATAACTCCAAGAACCTCTGACCATACTTTGACATCATTCCAGAACTTAGATTGCCAACAGGCACCACTCAAACTCTTAGATGCAAGGCTGACATAGTCCAAAGAATCAAATGCCAGACTGTGACAACACTCTAAGACCCAGATGCTAGACATCGACAACACTAAAAATCATGTATCTCGTTGCCCGCACTCGATAAGACAAGGTGGCGCCACGGCATAGCTGCCTGTGTGTGCTTCTCTGCAGGAGGCACTACGGGTGCCGTGCAGGATGTTTTTGTTGCACCAGTTAGCAGGAAGAGCAGAAACCTATGGCCCTCCCTTTGCTCCCGACCCCCTAGCACTCACGGACATGTGTGTGTGCAATGGAGTTGGAGTCTTGTCTAAGCACAGTGCAGGGGCCATGCACTGGCTTAAAAGGGCCAGCCTGACCTGCCGCACCGCCATTCAGTCTTATGAGTTGAAATGCTACGGTGTGCATCGGCGGGATCATGGTGATAAATGAGCTACTGCCATATGCCGTAGGAGACAGCCAGTGTGAAATTGGCTGGATAAAATGTTTTGGATTATTTACAAATCAATTAAAACATTATTTTTCGTGTTTCGACGCCCACAGCAGGCAGAGAGCATGTGGGGCTGGTATCCTGTTGTCCACGCTGCGCCTCATTGGACCTGCACTCTGTGTGTGCTACCAGCCGTTAAAAGGGTTTTCATCGCGCATGGATCATATCAGGCAGCATGCTTTTTAATTTTCCAAAATCCTGCCGGAAAAAAACATGCGGAGGGTTTCCAAACCTCTGAAACTGCTGCCAACCAGAACGAGACATCCTTAGGAGAGGCCACTTGCCTCGGACTCTCCATCCTGAAGGCCCAGGAAACGTGGCAGCTGAACATGTGTAAACAAAGCTTGGCCGAAGCGCTCAGCTTGGAGACCCCCAGGCACTTGTGAAATGGGAGCAGGCAGGTTAGTCACGCTGTGCACTGTGTTTATTTGATATCAGCAGCATGGGCTTAGCTGTATTAGGTTAACCCAAATGTAATGGCATGGATGCGTAAAACGTGCTCAATTATAATTTCTTTACCTTTACATTTTTGGGCATATTTTAACACGGCATATTGTATTCTAGTAAAAACAGACTGAAAGGGAATGCCTGCTTGTACTAAATTTTCTTCTTCAGCGGCTATGGTTCTATCTCAAACATTTTATTTGGTCTTTGAAATGGAGCATTGGAAACATTTTGAAAAATTGTACGTGCAGCCATGTGTTTGCTTGCAGAAACAGGGAAGTGTCACTTATAGTCGTTGAATGTTATGTATAATTACACAGAAATTATAAAAATGTCACACGTAGCAATCTTAAACTTTGGGAGCTATGTTGCATACACATGGTAGCAGGTGCAACGCTACCCCTCCAGAGCTTTGTTTAAATCTAAACAAGTATTATGGGTGCATGTGTATTTACATGGTGGGGTATTGTACTGTAACTGCTCTCCAGTGACACTGTGCTATAACTCAGTATTCATTTAAAAATCAATGTTTTGTTGGAAAACAGTGACCAGCACTTTCTGGGTTCTGAACAAGCATTTGCAATGCAATAGGTCTTGCATTTTTGAGAATTTGAGCTATTGGCATTGTAATAACAATGCCTTTTATTTATTTGTTTGGAAAAGCTGCAATCGGTGCGTAAACACGCACTTATAGTCCCTGCTTATGAAAAGAAAGACTGGCAGTAAAAAAGGTGTAGTAACTGCCAGTGCTGCTCTTCGTATGCAATGACTGCACACATTTCCACAAAGTGCATATTTAAATATATAATTAAAAGGCATTGATATTTACAATGCCAATAGCACAAACTCTTGTAAATGCGAGACCTATTGCATTGCAAATGCTTTTTTAAATTTATTTACTGGTTTTCACTTTTATGTAGTGCAAACTTTACCCGCATGTATCAGAGCGCTTTCAATCAGCATGCTTCGAACAAGCAAGACTAGCACTCTATATTACTGGCAACTTTGCTTAGCATAAGCAACAACTAACCATTCACAAAAAATGTTTATATACCAATTGCAAATTAAAAAAAAAGAATTAATGCAAAGCATTGTCATTTACAATGCCAGTAACTCAAACTTTAATGCTGCGAGACCTATTGCATTGTAAATGCTTGTATTTAACACTTGACAGTGTCCCTTCCGCTGCTACCCAGTTAGTCATCACTTTTTACATAAATAATTTACTCCATTCTGTTTATTAAATGTTTGCCTCTAGCTTGTCTTCGGTGCAGGGGTTATCTTAACTTTGTGTGCTAAGGCACATATTTTTTTCATTACTCTTTTCCCAACCGTACGTTCACATCACAACTTCACACGAATATGAAAGTAAGCCTTCTCAACCACCATCTAAATCATGAGGATGGACTTCTACAGTTCTGGGCATTTAACAAAACAAACGGAGGAGCTGCGGCAGCTGAAGTTGAGCTGCAAACGTGCCAAGAGAGCCTGGAGGAAGTAGTACTCGGATTTAGCGAGGGCTTCCTTTAGGCTGACACTGCAGGAATACAAGGTGCAGATCAGGCTGGCTAAGGCGGCTTTTCTGGAAACCACCTTGAACCAGGCGTCCAATAAGTCACAAGCCCTGTTTAAAATCATCAGGGACTTGACCCACCCTGTGTGCGTGGCCAACACTGTTCCTGCGTCACAGGCCTTGTGCGACTCCCTGGCGAGTGCCTTTGAGGAGAAGATTGTTAAGATCATGGAAGGCTTAAAAAACCCAGTGCCTACTGCTCTCGGTTTGGGAGCTCCGGGCAGCCTGTCCAGTCGACCCCGGCCGGATGTCTCTGACTTCGACTTGGGAGCTCCGGACGGGTCACCCAGTCGACCCCAGCCGAGTGGTCATGCCTCCAGCTTGGGAGCTATGGAAGCTGTGTCCAGTCGACTCCAACTAAGACGCTTTCCCACTCCCTCCTTCGAGGAGTTTTGCAGCCTGGCACGAAAGGTGTCATCGGGTTCTCCGCTTGATCCGTTGCCACACAAATTCTGGAAGACATTTCAGATGGAACTCTTCCAGCCTCTGTACTCCATCTGCCTCCAGTCTTTGGACTCGGCAACGGTTCCAGAGTGCTGGAAGTTGGCAGTCGTGTCACCACTGCTTAAGAAACCGACTCTGGACCCTGCCTGTCCTTCCAACTACAGGCCGATCTCTTTGCTCCCTTTTCCTATTAAGATCGTGGAAAAGTTGGTGACCCGCTCCCTTTCGGGCTTCTTGGAAGAAATCGGGTGGTTCGATGAGACACAGATTGGTTTCTGTCCAGCGCACGGGACAGAATCCGCGCTGGTAACCGTACTTGACAATCTTCGTTCGCGTGTCGATAGTGGTCGGGCAGCCTTTCTGGTGCTGCTCGACATGTCGGCCGCGTTCGATACGGTTTGCCATCGGACCCTCATCAGGAGGCTGGAGGAGTGCGGGGTCACAGAGGGGGCAAGAGACTGGCTGGTATCCTACCTTAACAACCGGCAGCAGATGGTCGCGCTTCCTCCTTTCCGATCGGAGTTGCGGAAAGTAGGGCAGGGGGTTCCACAGGGCTCGGCCATCAGCCCCATACTTTTCAACCTCTACCTCCGCCCTCTGGTCCAGCTTATAAAATCTTTTGGCCCCAAAAAATCTGCTGGGGAAGTTACAACGGGTGCAAAACATGGCCGCTAAGCTGGCTCTCTCTCGCCCTAACCTTAGCTCCTCCACCTTAGCCTTAAGGGACCTACACTGGTTGCCGGTGCACCTGCGTGTATTGTATAAAGCAGCGTGCCTAGTGTTTAAGGCGGTACATCGACAGGGTCCAGTGCCATTGCAGAACATGTTTGCTTGGTACTCTGCCTCGCGGTCCCTTCGCTCTTCTTCGGCACAATTGCTTGTGGTTCCGAGATTCCAGAGAGTAAGGATGGGTGGCCGCTCGTTTAGCGTCGCAGCGGCCAAACTCTGGAACTCCCTGCCACTCCCTCTGAGAAGTCAAAGGGACTACTTCCCGTTTAGGAAAGCCCTAAAAACGCATCTCTTCCCTAGGGATGTTTGAGCAGTGGCAGTGCTGTGGACCGGATCTCAAGCGCCAGGATGCCCTTGGGGCGACAGGACTGCGCTATATAAGTACACCTACAAATACAAATACAAATACAAACAAGCATTTGCAATGCAATAGGTCTCGCAGTTGTGAGAGTTTGAGCTATTGGCATTGTAAATGGCAACACCTTTTATTTACGTGTTGGTTTTTAAAACCTAAATGAAAGGCATTGTCATTTACAATGCCAATAGCTTAAACTCTCGCAAATGCGAGACCTATTGCATTGCAAATGCTTGTTTATTTGTTTAGCGTGGTAATGTGATGGTGATTTGATGATGCTGCGCGGCTGCGCCACTGCTTCTGCCTGGCCTAGTAGCGGCCGCCGGATGTACTCTCTCATATATCACGATGAAGGGCCCTGCCGGGGTTAAGTTAAAGGTCCTGCCCGGCGCCTGAAGTTACCTCCAGACTCCCGCTCTCCTAAATAGTTTGATGCTTCAAAGCTATGTATCAGTTAGTGAAAGCAGTGCCTCGGCCCACCACGAAACGGTAATAATCATAACCAAGTACTGTAGCCATCCACACTTGCGTTAAAAAGTGTTCTTTTGTTTAAAGTGTTCAGTTTTAAATCTGTACGTTACTAAGGGACAGGGGTGCTTGCTAATTTGGCTTCGTGCAGAAGAATGTGAAATGACTTTATTTTAGAACTAAACAAAGAAATAAACAATTCCACCCCCTCAACCAACAAAGAGACAGACAACCTTTCAAACATGTTACGCATTTATCAGGCTTTATTGAAAACAAATTTACAAGAAAGTTGAATCCCAGTGTGGACTGAGGCAGTAGTGTCTTTGTGCAGACCCTATGGGGAGGTTTCAGCGTCACCAACGTACAAGGAGTCTGCACCACCTGGGGCAGTGTCCAACGCAGCCTTACTACTACTGTTCTCCTCTGTTAAAGGTGGGCGCACTCTGACAATATAGGCTTCCTTTCTGTTGAACCACGAAACATTCCTACTGGGTGCCTCTCCAGGACCCCCTGGCGCAGACGTTCAGGTCTAAACACTAGGAAGAGATTTAACACTGGGCTGCAACGGAGACTGCAACCCAGAGCTTGTAGTGGGTATCTGGTATTACTGCAGCAGTGCGATATCCTGTAGATGTAGATGCACTAAGGGAAACATACAGTCTTTCCGCCAGTGCGGCACTGACTCACAAGGGTATGCTCCCACATTAAACTTCAAGACTGGCCTAAATAAAATACACCAAGAAAAGTCAGCATGGAAACAAAATGGCGCAGAGCCTAGTTTTTGAACTGCATAAGATGGTGGATAGCTTGGGGGAGGCCAGGAGTTGGGACATGAAGACTACCTAACACCCTCTCGGGCCTACATGAACACGTCACTACAACCTTTGCTTTTTACAGGCTTTTGGAGGGTTCACATAGGGTGCCAGCACTGGCCTATATGGCGACATCAACACCAGTGTTTGCTGCATGCTGCATCCATCCTAATATGAGGCTTCTAGCATGACTTTGGAGGTCTGGTTGACGTTCTCACTCTCAAAGCCACTAGTAAGCAACCACCTTCCTTTAAATGGGTTGCTTGTCACCTGCAGGTCCAAAGTGATAAGGGCAGTAGAATATCAGGGTCCTGGGGGCTGTAGCAGGTGAGTGTAGTTTGACATGAACCACTGCCCTGCCTCAGCCAAATAATTTGTTCTCTGCGTTTACCTATGCATGCCTTGGGCCTATAGACCAACGGATTGAGGTTCCTGCTTGCACTGCCTTGGAAGACTTTTAGCTCCAGTTTATTATGTCAATACAACTTACTAAAGGGTCACCCTTTCCCTTATAGGCTAGTGAGTTGGGCCTTTAGCAGCAACATTAATTCGGATTAGGAGAGGTGGGGGGGCTTTAGCAGCAAGTATAGACATTAACATCAGGATACAATCTCTGGTCCAGGAAGCAGCTTGGTTAAATCGCAGCAGAGGCTGGATGAGTGAATAGGGAACAGCCAGGCCTTGAAAGTGTTCTTCTCTTGGCAGCAAGGCTCGCAGTGGAGAGTTTCATTTGCCAGGTAGTGAAGTCCTTCTGCTCACGTTGCAGTGCACCCTTCGCCCAGTGACAATGATACCCGCAAAGGTTTCAAATTCCTATGAGTGACATTTTCATAATTTCAGTCAATTCAGTGTAATTATGAGTGACATTTCAACGACTATGAACCAGTAGTACTGACTGATTGGCACTTTCTGGCAAGCAAAATCAAGCATTGAAGACAAGAGATTAGAAACATATAAATATCAAACATTGCACCCATTTGTGCATCAAGATTGTCTGAATCATATGTTTTGAGCTGAATCATCACCCTTTATGAAAGCATCCGCTACATTGTGTTCCTAAACAGGGTGTTCCATGTCCGTGATTGCTCAACACCTTTGAGCGATGTTTGTAATATTTAGGACAAGGTTATGGTAAAAATGTACTCTATTTTGCTCCAGAGAAAAAATCTTTCTCTCGTGTGGCCTGCAACAAAACCAAAGTCCAAACTATCTATGCTACTTTAGGCCTCTAACTTTTTACTCCTGAAAGCCATTACATTGAAGTGTTTTTCAAATGTGTACATTTGATATGTTAAGTAAGTCTGCACAGGTGTTCAAGCCAGAAAATAGATGTAAAGTAATCCCTCTTCAAAACACACCTGGTAGTAGCTACAACACAAAGCTGTTGCAGGAAGCTCAACAAAGAATCCCTACCAGCACAAGCATCTCTGGGATAGGCTTGGGCTAGCTTGCAGTTTCACTCTTACCATTAAACACAGGCATATATGCTGCCTGCAAAGTGCCCTTGAAGTCTTGACCCAAAGCAAGGGTCTGCTTTTCGGATCTGGGAAAGTCTGAATTTTCCCTATTTCGAGGGAGGCCAGCTCACCTTGTCAGCCCATTCCTGAGATTGCCTTAAGTTGAAATGCCAAGCCCTGGAGGTACCAAACATACCGAATGCAACAGCAGGAGTAGTATCCCCTCTATACTCTATCACAGGACTACGTCTAGCTATCTTGAATTGTTACTGCTGCTTCGTAGAGCTATGCCTACAGTCATATCATTAACAACTAGTGATGTTTGGTAGCTACTCAACTCTCCAAAGCATCAGCCGATAAGCAGAAATTCTAACACAACACTGGAAAGAGAAGAAAGTTGAGACACTTAGGGTTGGTGAGTTTAGGATTGTGGAAAGATTTGGTTCATAAAGTTCACCAACACCACCTCAACAAGCAGTGGTCTTCAAAATGCTCCACTTGCTGCAACATACCTAACCACACCCTCACCACTTCCGCCGGAATGGGCAAGGCTCATTTGCCATGTTTGCCTTTAGTGTGATGTTTGGATTTTTCATAATCTTGACTTCTTCAGTGATGTAACTTTGAGGGCAGGACCAACACTTTGAAAATGGTTCCAGCACAACTGGCTTGGGTGCCTTTGTTTGGCATTTTCATACTTTCTGCCATGGATGCCTTTGTTTGACGTTTCCATGCTTTCTGGCTTGGGTGTCTTTGTTTATCTGTTTAGAGTGTTTTCTGAACATTTTGGATTATTTTGTCACATAAGCTACGTAAAAGTTGTATCTTTGAACTCATAGTCTGTTAAAAATGCCATACTTTAGTATTGTCCTTTCCCTAAATCAGTACATAGAGCACTGGAATTGTCCCTTTTCAATGCATTATTGATTTTAGCTAATGTATTCCAAAATTGTTCTTTAAATGTACGTTTGATTTGAATCTTTAAACATTTTCACAGGACAGGGGAACCTCTTATCAAAAGCTTACTTTGAGGAAGGCTCCCTTACTGAAATTCCGATCGGGTATTTCATACAACTGTTATCAGTGCCAGTTGATAGTGGGTGGAGTCAGTGGAGGAAGTGGGTGGGGCCGGAGAAAAGGGGGTGTGGCCTCTGACAAACATTTTAGCACCTGCACTTCATATTTTACAAATTAAGCACTGGTTGGTATTACAGTTGCAGTATTTATTGAAAAAAAATAAACAAAAAAAATATGTGGGGAAATAGAAATAATTGAATTAGCGTTGTGGGGACGACGGGGGGGGGAGTGTTAATGGCGGCCAAGGGATAGAGGCGGGATCATGCATTGGGACAACAAAAAGGCAAAACACGCGTTGTCATGACGTGCGATTTAAGCGCCTGCGATGTTTCATGCTTGCCAATAGGAATCAATGCATTGCCGTTCTAACTTCATTCCGATGTAAAAGATGGCGAAGTGTTGGGCTTTGCGATGTATTCACTGCGGGGTTAAAGCCCACGATGTCATGGTGCGCGATGTATGATCATGATAACTTCTTGTGCGTCAGAAATCTGGCTGTGTGTAAGCCTCAGTGTCTTTCCCATGGGCCACTGTGTTTCTTGTAGTGCAGCGTTGAATGGCACTAAATAATGATGGTTCTGTCGGACCGAAATACACAGTAGTATAGTATTTCAATTGTGTTATTTACAACCTCCGTCCCAATGAAGGGTACAAAGACAATGGTACTTATATCCGTATAACCAAACACGCTGACCACACAGAAATACTCCAGTAAAGTTTTACTCATGTACTTTCATATTCTCTGTACCTTTTTGCCAAGTGTGTTGTTTGTGAACTGACCTCGGACTCCTGTCTTCTTTGCTGTCCTGCTGTGACCGCCCGGACCAACACCTCGCCGCGCCTGCTTCGCAGGCGCCGCATCGTGCGGAAACATCAAGGGACGCTGTTTGTGGGCTACGACGTGACTGAGGGGAGATCCAGTCTCGCGGCAGAGGAGGAGTGTTGCGTGGCAGGGACTCACTTTCCCAGGAGTCCCTGCTTGACCACAGCCACCTGGTCCACACCCCCTGTCAGTACCGCCCCAAGGCTGGTAAACCAGATTTAAACTCTGCTACTCCCACTCGCAGCGGGAACCTTTTTGCCAAGAGTGTTGTTTGTGAACTGACCTCGGACTCCTGTCTTCTTTGATGTCCTGCTGTGACCGCCCGGACCAACACCTCGCCGCGCCTGCTTCGCAGGCGCCGCATCGTGCGGAAACATCAAGGGACGCTGTTTGTGGGCTACGACGTGACTGAGGGGAGATCCAGTCTCGCGGCAGAGGAGGATTGTTGCGTGGCAGGGACTCACTTTCCCAGGAGTCCCTGCTTGACCACAGCCACCTGGTCCACACCCCGTCAGTACCGCCCCTAGGCTGTCACGCATCTTATTTACCTAGCTTGGTTACCGCTGTGCGGGACGCGCGCGGGATGAGCTGGGCGAAGCCCGGGCCAAGGGCAGGCCCGTATGTGGCCGTCCGGGGCCTGGAGGTGCCGGGACGGGCCACCCCCCTAAGAAACATTGTTTTGGTGGCCATTGGTACGTGGTTTGAGTATTCACTCTTTGTGGTGTTAGCTGCTGAGTCAGCGCACGCAGTTATCTTCTGCAGGTCTCTTATTGTATACACCGATGTCGACCCGCTCGGGTAAGAGCTTGAGGGGGGGAGGCGGGAGTGTACTGGGTACCATGGACCAATTTATCACCCGCGCATTTTTGGTTGTTGAAAAAGAGTTGCTCTGACAGAGCGCAGACTCTCTCGTGAACTCACGACTGACAAACGCTCTTCTTTGGGGGCACTGGCGTTTGTACCTTCGCCAGTGCATGTTGTTGATGCTCTTCTTAATGAACACCCTGGCCCTGACCACCTTCGTGTAAATGCTTTTAGAGCAAGCTTGGATAGACTGTCTTTTTTAGCCCAGGGTGGAGGTGTAGTTACATTGTCAGTCCCAGCATCCGTTGAGTCCTCTGCCCCTTTAGTTCCCTTACCTACTCCCCCCGGCCCTGGGGCTTGCACCTCACAACTGGTGCAGGTCCCAGTGCTAGCTGCAGGAGTAGACTCAACTAAAAGGAAAAGGGCTGTTAGTCCCCGCAAGGGTAGCCGCTCCAAACCTCATAAAAAGATGAGGATAAATTACAACAGGGTGGGTGTGCCTAAGAAAGGTGGAGGGATTGGAGCATAAACCAGTCAAGAGAAGCAGGGAGGAGAGGTCTCTGGTGCCTCCTGTGAGCAGTCGAATATGGTTTTGCCTACTGCTCCAGTCGATGGTTCCAGACCTGAACTATCTCTGGTTGCTCAGATTGAACATCTAATGAGATCCCTGATCATCCCAGTAGTGGAAAGGTTGAAGAAGTTAGGAGAAAGATTGGATAGGTTTGAGCAGGTCTCGTTGGACAATTTATTTGCCCTGAAATCCTTGATCAAGCTCCATTCCAAAATTAGGGATAGTGAATTGGCAGGGATCACAGCATCTAGGGTACATTCTCCACCCATTTCTCTTGATGTTAGTACTCTCTCTTGCTCGGGAGAGAGTGTGCAGGGGCTCGCTGAGGCTAATACTCCTAGTATCAGCCCAGTGGTTGTCCCTGTGGGATTGCCCATCACGGGGACGGCTATATCGGCCGCTTTAGCAAAGCCGGATGCCCCTGGGAAAAGTATTAACCCTCTGAAGAGTCCCACAGAGCTTGCCCGTCCTGGTTCCAGGTGCCTGGCAAAGAACAAGAACTCTGGGAATTGCAAACGAGCCAACGAGACGGTGAAGACCAATTCGATCATAGCTTCGCAGACGCACCCAGAAGGAGGCAAAGGAGCAAATACTGTTCCCAATGCTGATTTACCTCCTGGTTGCCAGCCTTTTGTAGCAGTTCTCACTGGGGTTCCCCTGCTTAAGCCAGGCAAGCAAGAGTCATATAATGAACTCAAGAATAAAACTTTATACTGGCTTAGGGAAAACAGACCTCTGCCCAGTACCATTAATGGCCAGGTTATTTTTGTAAGACGGGTTAACTGGGTGGGCACCAGGCCTAAAGATTTAAGGGGTGACTGTATCCTAGTAAACTTCAAAGACCCCAGGGTAGCTCGGTCCGTGTGCAGTCAAGATCCTCGCGGGAATGCCTCGGGTATTAGCACCTGTGACCTCAGCTATTTCTACCCGCACCCGGCAACCCCATGGTTTAGTGGTCCTCCCAGGGGGGTGGGATGGGGCAACAGCAATTTACCCTCTCCCAGTGTGCTGTACCATAATCCAGGTTTGAGCAACAACTGGCCAGGGTGGGACTACTGACGTAATAGTCGCAACCTAACTACTAATCTATCTGCCGTTACTGAAGATCTCCATGGCCGCGGCATATTTAGCCAAGGCGATATAGGGTTGTCCTTCTCTCACATATCTTCGTCTGGTCTCTCCTCTGGGGCTCTTCCTGTTTGTACAAACCTAACTGTCATGGAACCATTGGTAGTGGCAGAGGGCGCATTAGAAAAGCCTGTCTCTGGGTTCATCTCCTCCTTGCAACAATCCCCAGTTGAGGTAGTAGCTGTATATAGTGACCTACGGTTTATCAGCTGGAATGTAGCAGGAATTTCCCGAAACCTGGATTCTCCGTAGTGGAACACCTTCATTGATCCCTTCGGGGTATGTCTTTTCCAGGAGACTTGGTCCCTGGAACCACAGCACAAGGTTGGTTACACGACCTACTTTGTTCCAGCTGTTCCCCCCCCTTTAGGAAGGGGCCGCCCATCGGGCGGCCTACTCATCTGGGTAAGCATTTCATTGGGCAGCCGGATCAGGCATATAGAAAATAAAAGCCGTGATTTGCAGAGGATAACTATGAGAGGGCCTCTTGGAGGGCGGTCATTGGAAATTTTTAATATTTATGTTAGGGGACCTAATGGGAATATGTCTACCCCAACCCTAGTGAGTCTTGAGGAGGAACTTAGAGCATGCAACCCTAATTCGTATATTCTGCTAGCAGGGGACTTCAACTGCTCCTATGAGCCGTTGGCGGCTGAAGATATTTTGGGTACCCTAGAAGAGGATGCTAGAAGAGGCATTCCACCGTTATCAATGGCACCAATTAAGAGATGGTCCCAACGGGTCATTCAATTGAATGCTCTCACATTGGAGTATGGGTTAAGAGCAACTAATGGGAGAACGATGTCGGACCCTGGTGGTGCCCATACATTCAATAGGCCAGATCACTCGTCCAGAATTGATTATATCATGTTGGACCTTAAACTTTGGGCCCACTTGTTGGACATGGTAGTTATACCAACCTCGGATAGTGATCATAACTCTCTCTCACTATCCTTGTCCACCTTTTGGAAGGTAGACAATGTTATACAGGCGCCCCAGTTGCTGAGGCAGACGGGTGAAGTCTGCCCATCGAACTGTGGGAGACGCATGAAATGGGACAAGGTGGCCTTTGATGAGGGGAAAGTCGCAGATATAGGGGTGATTATGTCCGAGGCGCTGACCAGTTTGGAGTCAATGACTCAGAGGCCTCAGGAGATATCCTCGCTTTTTTGCCATATAACAAAAACCCTGGGCGACCTTTTTACCATACGTAGTAGAGAAGGTAGGACAACAGACCGGGCACGTCCCAAGGCTGACCCAGGATGGTATTCCATCGATTGCCGGAGGGCAAAGAGGGAGCTAATTGAAGCAGTTAAAGCAGGGAAAAGTGGGCTAATTAGCACTGCAAGAAAGAACTATAGGGGCGCCATCAGGGAAGCTAAGAAGGGGTGGGAAAATCAGTTTTGGATCGATCTAAAAGCAGCAAGTGCAGGGAGGGAATCTAGAGGTTTCTGGGATCTGGTTAGATCTAGGCATAGGCCTGTCGATTCACTCATCACATGTAATAACCCGAGGTATCCTGGTTTGAACACTTTTCTCTCCTGTATACTTGCTCGGAAGAAGGTTCGGGCCTTTTTGTTTTACCACCATTGGACCCCCCTGGGCTAAGTGAGGCCATAGAGTTTACCACCATGGAAGTGGAGAAGGCAATCAAATCCCTCGTTCCCAATAAAGCTGCAGGTCCTGATGGCTTACCGGGGGACTTGCTTCGCCTCCACTTTGCGGAATGGGGCATTCTCATTTCCTCCCTCCTTAACACAACTTATTTGGGTGCTATTCTCCCTGAATCCTGGATGGGGGCTGAGGTTGTCCCCATTTTTAAAAAGGGGGCACGGGACAACCCAGGAAACTACCGGCCCATAAGCCTAATTGACTCTACACAGAAAGTTGCAGGGAAAGTGGTCCTTGGAAGGGTCCTCCAGTGGGCTGAAGAACATAGCTTCCTGTCTGACTACCAAGCAGGCTTTAGAGCAGGCACCGGGGCCATCGAACAGTGCTTTCGTCTAATGCTGCTATATTGGAAGGTAGTGGTACTGGGCAAAGGCAGTCTGTATCTTGCGTTTATCGATTTACGGACTGCCTTTGACCTGGTGCCCCGGGGGCGCCTCTGGAGGGCACTGTTCAATATGGGGATGCACCCGCATTTGCTGTCCCTAATCATGAAGCTCCACGCAGAGAACTATGCGCAGGTGCGGTGGGGCAAACAGGCCCAAAAGACTGCCCGTATAACAGTTAATCGAGGTGTCCGCCAGGGCTGTGTCCTTGCCCCCACTCTGTTCTCATTATATGTGAACGGAGTGGTGGAGCACCTTTTAAAAAATCCGGCTGATGCGCCATCCCTGGCAGGCAGGAAAGTCCCCACCCTATTGTTTGCGGACGATACCCTTTTAATTTCCAAATCCCCAGTTGGTTTGCAGAAGCTTCTTGATAGCTTTCAGTCCTTCTGCGAAAACAGGGGGTTAGTAATTAACACTGAGAAAACCAAGTTTTTGGTCTTGAACCCCCTAAGAAAACTTGGTCGACCACCAGTGTTAAATACGGTAAATTTGGAAAGGGTAAAGGAGTTTGATTACCTGGGTATCCACCTCACTGACACCATGAGGTGGAATAGTCATCTCCAAAAAATGCTGTTGAGCCATAAACGCGTGGTGGGGGCGCTCATAAAGGAACAGAGGTCATCCAGTATCAAACCTATTGCCCCGGTTTTAGATATTTACGCAGCAAGAGGTGTTAGCGCGGCCCTATATGGGGCAAAGTTATGGGGCTCTCAAAATATAGACCTGCTTACCTCTTCGGAGAGCAAGTTTTTAAAAGATCTGTTGTGCGTCCCTTATAGCACCCCAACCCTCCCCCTACTCTTAGACATGGGTTGTCGTGCTATTGCAGATCAGGCCAGACTAAGACCCCTCCTTCTTTGGGCCCGTGTGTGGAGGGTTCCTGAACTTCGCAGCTATGCCGAGGGACTGAGGGAAACACTATCCTTGACGGGTTGGTCGAAAATAAGGTGGCTCAGGGATGTAAAGCACCTGTTGGGTGAGCTGGGTCTCGAAGAAGCTTGGGAGTCTAGATCGGCCCCCCCTAAGCAAGTTCTAAAAAGAGTATACTGGGACTGGGTAGCAGGTAGGAGGAATTCCAGCCCTGACTTATCTAAATCGTCCAGAGATTTTTTATTAGTGAAGGAAGTAGCCCACCGTGAGGATTACCTGGATGTAATTTTGCTACCTGCAGATAGGGCTCTATACTTTAAATTTAGGATAGGCTTGCTTCCTGTGGGGGTACTGACTTCCCGCTGGAGGATCCCAGCACAAACTACATCCTTTTGCCCCTTTTGTCACGATAGGTTTGAATCTGTGCCCCATCTTTTGTTTGAATGCCAAGCTTATAAATGCCCCCGCGACAGGTGGCTAAAGCCTTTGGGCAAAACATTGAGTACCAGACAGCATAGTGTAGCTTTGAGAATTTTGAAGTCTGATACCGGCCCCTGTTTGCTTGTGGCATGGCAAAGTTTTTAAGTTGGGCATGGCGGATTAGGTCAAGAAGGCTTAGTTACATTGTTTAATCCTGTTTTATCAAAAAATTGAAAACTTTTTTTTTAACAATCCATTGTTGTTATATGTATTGTATCTTGTCTGATTGTTTTTATGAATTGGCTTTTATCTTGTTAAATTTTTTATCATGTGTATGTATTGCTTTTTAAGATATGTTTTATATCGAAATAAAGACAACTTGACTTGACTTGACATATTCTCTGTATGTAAATTAAAATATTAGTTCTGCTGTCCAAAACCAAACAAAAAACATATACAGCACATAAATTCTGTTTAGGACTAATACAAATTTAAAACAACATACAAAAATGTCGATTCACAAACTTATTGGCAAAGACCACTATATATGCAATAATCCAGTAGGAACATCAATGAGTTCTTGGGTCCTATAGTAAGTTCATGATAGAAGGAAATGCGTTGACGTTTCGACCCTGGGGGGCGATGCGCTGGTTGTGCGCATCAAGGGCGGGTCTTCATCAGGACGGTGCAGTTGTAGAACAGCCTTTTCCAAACCTGGCTCCTCTTGGAAAACTGGTCCTTTCTAAAGTACTATAGCTGGTCAGTCGACTCAGCCAATATCTTGAAATTCCTTAGATATCTGTAATAATTAATTTATACAGTTGGTAGGATGAGTAGGTCGTTGTTTCTACAATTTGACGAAAGTTGTAAGCATATGCCTCCTTCCCTTCCTCGTGCGGGAATGAGGGTTACAGGGTCACCCCATTACATGTAATAAAGCGTTGAATGGCACAGCATCAACATAAACACAGCCACTTCCTGAAATAAAGAATAGAGAAGGATAAAAATAAATATGTATCCAAGCAAAGAGAGAGAGAAAGAAAAAATAAAGACAGTGAGAGAGAAAACTAGATTGAGAGACAGAAACCAAGAGAACATTAAATGATGATGATAATGACTATGGAATGAAGAAAGAAAGAAAGAAAGAAAACTAGATTGAGCGATAGAAACCTAGATAACATGAAATAATTACTATTTATGAAATGAAGAAAGAAAGAAAGAAAGAAGGAAAGAAAGAAAGAAAGAAAGAAAGAAAGAAAGAAAGAAAGAAAGAAAGAAAGAAAGAAAGAAAGAAAGAAAGAAGTTATAATCTCTTTTAGATCTAGGCTTTAATCTCCTCTCACATCACGGCCAGAACGATTTGTGTAATTTGTGGCATGCCCTTGTATTGACTACCACATGTCTCTTATCCACAACCACTTCCTCTAACCTCCAATCTTTCCTCTGGCATTATATTATGAAACTGGATTCTCTCCTTTATGCAACCCCTTTCTGTGACTGCTCTCTCTGCTCCTCAGAGCTCTAGGTATTTGTTAATACAATGTGATCTCCATTCCTCTATTATCCTGTTATTCAACCATGCATTCAGTTGGTATTATCAGAGCTACACTTTGGCAGGACACATATGTTTGAAGCATTGTAATGTATGACAGCATCCATTCTATGTGCAATAAAATAGTCCCTGGTACTCATTCTTTGTTTCTGCTAACCCACTTTGCTAGACTACCATACTCCCAAAGTGCATAAGTGTAATTCCACACAAGCAAGGCGATTAGGGTGTGAGGCTTCTTGGACTCAAATGAGAGACTGAAAGTGAGAGAAACCATGTGAATGAAGGGAACTTATTCTACATTTCAGTGCATTATAAGCACTTTGTTTTCTGTGGTTTCTGCAAATCAACGACATTCACAGTGCAAGCTAAAAAATGCAAACATTTTACCTCCATCCTGTCGGTGGCGGAGGGCTGCAGGATTTTGCTCTGTTTCTATGAAATTCAAGGGAAAAGATGATTGAATTTATTAGCGTATAAAGTGGGAAAAGTCCAAAATACAAAATTATGAAGTTGTCTTGTAGTTTTCCCATGCTCAGATGCTGCAAAGTAGCATCTCCTGTGGTATGCCACTGTTAGGTTTCACGAATCCCATTACTGAAAAAGAAACCAAGTTACTTGCCTGTAACTACAGTTATCCAGTATTGGTATCTTTCATAGATTCACATGCCTGAATCATTCCCCGTCGCCGAGATGGGAGTCCCACGGTAAAATAAAAAAGTAGTGCCATAAGTAATAAATAGGCCAAAGGCTATATCTTAGTAGCCTATCTACATCCTTATATGAAAAGGACCAAAATTCAGCTCCAACCAATCAGCTATCAGCACATAGAACACTCCCAACAGAAGCAGTTCTCAGATTTTCCAAGCACAAGTGGGAAGTAAATATCCCTAAAATCACTGAGAACTAGTTCCATGGGAGAAGGGGGGGTGCATGTGAGTCTATGAAAGATACCAATACTGGATGACTGTAGTTACAGGTAAGTAGCTTGTTTTCTTATCCAGTATTGCGGTATCTTTCCTAGATTCACATGCCTGAACCAGAATAGCAAGCAGTACCTCAATTGTACTGTTGTTTGTGGATGGTGGGAGACATGTAGTTTAAAACTCCCAATATACATCCACAATCTTGAAACATTGCAATGACAAAGCATAAAGGCAATAATCATACAGTAAATATCAGCATAAGAAACGTATAAGTTGATAAACATAGGAACATGAACACTATAAGCAAAGCAACAGTAAAGAAAGCTACTAATAGACAAGCATTAAATAAATATAAAGAATCTGACCTTAGTGAAAGAGATGACTTAACACAGCTTGTCCAACCGCTGCATCCTCCATATATGCAGATTGGAGGCAGTAGTGTGTTGTGAACGTGTGGACATTCTTCCATGTCGCAGCACGGCATATCTTGTCCAATGTAACTCCAGCGAACAAAGCTGTGTATGCAGCGACAGTTCTGATGGAGTGCGCTTTAGCTTTCACCTTGAGAGGTTTGTTGGCTTTTTCGTTGTAAAATTGAATGGCAGATGTGATCCAACTGGCTATTGTGGCTTTTCCCTGTTTTCTTTGACCGTAGGTCACTAACAGTTGATCAGTCTTTCTAATATCCATTGTCCTTTGAAGATAAAACTTCAAACACCTTTTTACATCCAATGGATGAAATGTCCTTTCAGCTGGATTGGATGGATTTGTAAAGAAAGTTTGTAGCATTACTGGTTCGTTCAAGTGAAATTGTGTGGGAACCTTTGGAATTAACTTAGGATTCATCCGCAGAATTACATAGTTCTGTGTAAAACGCAAGGAGTCAAGCTAGCCGGGCTGAAGAGAGGTGTTACCTCGAAACCGGTCCGGTCCTCGGATGCTTGATTCCGGTCTGGGAAAGATATGGCTGTTGTAGTTCGGACTGGACTGTTCCCATGGGGCAACAGGGTCAGAGCTGATTTGCATAAAGCCATTATCTGACCCAGGGTGGTGTGGAGTGCAAAAAAACGATGGATTTGGGCCCAGATCTTTTGACTGGGGGAGTGTGTGACATTGATCCACATTCAGTCCATCACTTGTTGTTTTTTGCAATTGCCGCCCTAAGTGCGCTGGGGATGCCCAGACGTGGGTCCCAGGCACTCCACACCACTTGGAGTCAAGCTAGCCGGGCTGAAGAGAGGTGTTACCTCGAAACCGGTCCGGTCCTCGGATGCTTGATTCCGGTCTGGGAAAGATATGGCTGTTGTAGTTCGGACTGGACTGTTCCCATGGGGCAACAGGGTCAGAGCTGATTTGCATGAAGCCATTATCTGACCCAGGGTGGTGTGGAGTGCAAAAAAACGATGGATTTGGGCCCAGATCTTTTGACTGGGGGAGTGTGTGACATTGATCCACATTCAGTCCATCACTTGTTGTTTTTTGCAATTGCCGCCCTAAGTGCACTGGGGATGCCCAGACGTGGGTCCCAGGCACTCCACACCACTTGGAGTCAAGCTAGCCGGGCTGAAGAGAGGTGTTACCTCGAAACCGGTCCGGTCCTCGGATGCTTGATTCCGGTCTGGGAAAGATATGGCTGTTGTAGTTCGGACTGGACTGTTCCCATGGGGCAACAGGGTCAGAGCTGATTTGCATAAAGCCATTATCTGACCCAGGGTGGTGTGGAGTGCAAAAAAACGATGGATTTGGGCCCAGATCTTTTGACTGGGGGAGTGTGTGACATTGATCCACATTCAGTCCATCACTTGTTGTTTTTTGCAATTGCCGCCCTAAGTGCGCTGGGGATGCCCAGACGTGGGTCCCAGGCACTCCACACCACTTGGAGTCAAGCTAGCCGGGCTGAAGAGAGGTGTTACCTCGAAACCGGTCCGGTCCTCGGATGCTTGATTCCGGTCTGGGAAAGATATGGCTGTTGTAGTTCGGACTGGACTGTTCCCATGGGGCAACAGGGTCAGAGCTGATTTGCATAAAGCCATTATCTGACCCAGGGTGGTGTGGAGTGCAAAAAAACGATGGATTTGGGCCCAGATCTTTTGACTGGGGGAGTGTGTGACATTGATCCACATTCAGTCCATCACTTGTTGTTTTTTGTAATTGCCGCCCTAAGTGCGCTGGGGATGCCCAGACGTGGGTCCCAGGCACTCCACACCACTTGGAGTCAAGCTAGCCGGACTGAAGAGAGGTGTTACCTCGAAACCGGTCCGGTCCTCGGATGCTTGATTCCGGTCTGGGAAAGATATGGCTGTTGTAGTTCGGACTGGACTGTTCCCATGGGGCAACAGGGTCAGAGCTGATTTGCATAAAGCCATTATCTGACCCAGGGTGGTGTGGAGTGCAAAAAAACGATGGATTTGGGCCCAGATCTTTTGACTGGGGGAGTGTGTGACATTGATCCACATTCAGTCCATCACTTGTTGTTTTTTGCAATTGCCGCCCTAAGTGCGCTGGGGATGCCCAGACGTGGGTCCCAGGCACTCCACACCACTTGGAGTCAAGCTAGCCGGGCTGAAGAGAGGTGTTACCTCGAAACCGGTCCGGTCCTCGGATGCTTGATTCCGGTCTGGGAAAGATATGGCTGTTGTAGTTCGGACTGGACTGTTCCCATGGGGCAACAGGGTCAGAGCTGATTTGCATAAAGCCATTATCTGACCCAGGGTGGTGTGGAGTGCAAAAAAACGATGGATTTGGACCCAGATCTTTTGACTGGGGGAGTGTGTGACATTGATCCACATTCAGTCCATCACTTGTTGTTTTTTGCAATTGCCGCCCTAAGTGCGCTGGGGATGCCCAGACGTGGGTCCCAGGCACTCCACACCACTTGGAGTCAAGCTAGCCGGGCTGAAGAGAGGTGTTACCTCGAAACCGGTCCGGTCCTCGGATGCTTGATTCCGGTCTGGGAAAGATATGGCTGTTGTAGTTCGGACTGGACTGTTCCCATGGGGCAACAGGGTCAGAGCTGATTTGCATAAAGCCATTATCTGACCCAGGGTGGTGTGGAGTGCAAAAAAACGATGGATTTGGGCCCAGATCTTTTGACTGGGGGAGTGTGTGACATTGATCCACATTCAGTCCATCACTTGTTGTTTTTTGCAATTGCCGCCCTAAGTGCGCTGGGGATGCCCAGACGTGGGTCCCAGGCACTCCACACCACTTGGAGTCAAGCTAGCCGGGCTGAAGAGAGGTGTTACCTCGAAACCGGTCCGGTCCTCGGATGCTTGATTCCGGTCTGGGAAAGATATGGCTGTTGTAGTTCGGACTGGACTGTTCCCATGGGGCAACAGGGTCAGAGCTGATTTGCATAAAGCCATTATCTGACCCAGGGTGGTGTGGAGTGCAAAAAAACGATGGATTTGGGCCCAGATCTTTTGACTGGGGGAGTGTGTGACATTGATCCACATTCAGTCCATCACTTGTTGTTTTTTGCAATTGCCGCCCTAAGTGCGCTGGGGATGCCCAGACGTGGGTCCCAGGCACTCCACACCACTTGGAGTCAAGCTAGCCGGGCTGAAGAGAGGTGTTACCTCGAAACCGGTCCGGTCCTCGGATGCTTGATTCCGGTCTGGGAAAGATATGGCTGTTGTAGTTCGGACTGGACTGTTCCCATGGGGCAACAGGGTCAGAGCTGATTTGCATAAAGCCATTATCTGACCCAGGGTGGTGTGGAGTGCAAAAAAACGATGGATTTGGGCCCAGATCTTTTGACTGGGGGAGTGTGTGACATTGATCCACATTCAGTCCATCACTTGTTGTTTTTTGCAATTGCCGCCCTAAGTGCGCTGGGGATGCCCAGACGTGGGTCCCAGGCACTCCACACCACTTGGAGTCAAGCTAGCCGGGCTGAAGAGAGGTGTTACCTCGAAACCGGTCCGGTCCTCGGATGCTTGATTCCGGTCTGGGAAAGATATGGCTGTTGTAGTTCGGACTGGACTGTTCCCATGGGGCAACAGGGTCAGAGCTGATTTGCATAAAGCCATTATCTGACCCAGGGTGGTGTGGAGTACAAAAAAACGATGGATTTGGGCCCAGATCTTTTGACTGGGGGAGTGTGTGACATTGATCCACATTCAGTCCATCACTTGTTGTTTTTTGCAATTGCCGCCCTAAGTGCGCTGGGGATGCCCAGACGTGGGTCCCAGGCACTCCACACCACTTGGAGTCAAGCTAGCCGGGCTGAAGAGAGGTGTTACCTCGAAACCGGTCCGGTCCTCGGATGCTTGATTCCGGTCTGGGAAAGATATGGCTGTTGTAGTTCGGACTGGACTGTTCCCATGGGGCAACAGGGTCAGAGCTGATTTGCATAAAGCCATTATCTGACCCAGGGTGGTGTGGAGTGCAAAAAAACGATGGATTTGGGCCCAGATCTTTTGACTGGGGGAGTGTGTGACATTGATCCACATTCAGTCCATCACTTGTTGTTTTTTGCAATTGCCGCCCTAAGTGCGCTGGGGATGCCCAGACGTGGGTCCCAGGCACTCCACACCACTTGGAGTCAAGCTAGCCGGGCTGAAGAGAGGTGTTACCTCGAAACCGGTCCGGTCCTTGGATGCTTGATTCCGGTATGGGAAAGATATGGCTGTTGTAGTTCGGACTGGACTGTTCCCATGGGGCAACAGGGTCAGAGCTGATTTGCATAAAGCCATTATCTGACCCAGGGTGGTGTGGAGTGCAAAAAAACGATGGATTTGGGCCCAGATCTTTTGACTGGGGGAGTGTGTGACATTGATCCACATTCAGTCCATCACTTGTTGTTTTTTGCAATTGCCGCCCTAAGTGCGCTGGGGATGCCCAGACGTGGGTCCCAGGCACTCCACACCACTTGGAGTCAAGCTAGCCGGGCTGAAGAGAGGTGTTACCTCGAAACCGGTCCGGTCCTCGGATGCTTGATTCCGGTCTGGGAAAGATATGGCTGTTGTAGTTCGGACTGGACTGTTCCCATGGGGCAACAGGGTCAGAGCTGATTTGCATAAAGCCATTATCTGACCCAGGGTGGTGTGGAGTGCAAAAAAACGATGGATTTGGGCCCAGATCTTTTGACTGGGGGAGTGTGTGACATTGATCCACATTCAGTCCATCACTTGTTGTTTTTTGCAATTGCCGCCCTAAGTGCGCTGGGGATGCCCAGACGTGGGTCCCAGGCACTCCACACCACTTGGAGTCAAGCTAGCCGGGCTGAAGAGAGGTGTTACCTCGAAACCGGTCCGGTCCTCGGATGCTTGATTCCGGTCTGGGAAAGATATGGCTGTTGTAGTTCGGACTGGACTGTTCCCATGGGGCAACAGGGTCAGAGCTGATTTGCATAAAGCCATTATCTGACCCAGGGTGGTGTGGAGTGCAAAAAAACGATGGATTTGGGCCCAGATCTTTTGACTGGGGGAGTGTGTGACATTGATCCACATTCAGTCCATCACTTGTTGTTTTTTACAATTGCCGCCCTAAGTGCGCTGGGGATGCCCAGACGTGGGTCCCAGGCACTCCACACCACTTGGAGTCAAGCTAGCCGGGCTGAAGAGAGGTGTTACCTCGAAACCGGTCCGGTCCTCGGATGCTTGATTCCGGTCTGGGAAAGATATGGCTGTTGTAGTTCGGACTGGACTGTTCCCATGGGGCAACAGGGTCAGAGCTGATTTGCAGAAAGCCATTATCTGACCCAGGGTGGTGTGGAGTGCAAAAAAACGATGGATTTGGGCCCAGATCTTTTGACTGGGGGAGTGTGTGACATTGATCCACATTCAGTCCATCACTTGTTGTTTTTTGCAATTGCCGCCCTAAGTGCGCTGGGGATGCCCAGACGTGGGTCCCAGGCACTCCACACCACTTGGAGTCAAGCTAGCCGGGCTGAAGAGAGGTGTTACCTCGAAACCGGTCCGGTCCTCGGATGCTTGATTCCGGTCTGGGAAAGATATGGCTGTTGTAGTTCGGACTGGACTGTTCCCATGGGGCAACAGGGTCAGAGCTGATTTGCATAAAGCCATTATCTGACCCAGGGTGGTGTGGAGTGCAAAAAAACGATGGATTTGGGCCCAGATCTTTTGACTGGGGGAGTGTGTGACATTGATCCACATTCAGTCCATCACTTGTTGTTTTTTGCAATTGCCGCCCTAAGTGCGCTGGGGATGCCCAGACGTGGGTCCCAGGCACTCCACACCACTTGGAGTCAAGCTAGCCGGGCTGAAGAGAGGTGTTACCTCGAAACCGGTCCGGTCCTCGGATGCTTGATTCCGGTCTGGGAAAGATATGGCTGTTGTAGTTCGGACTGGACTGTTCCCATGGGGCAACAGGGTCAGAGCTGATTTGCATAAAGCCATTATCTGACCCAGGGTGGTGTGGAGTGCAAAAAAACGATGGATTTGGGCCCAGATCTTTTGACTGGGGGAGTGTGTGACATTGATCCACATTCAGTCCATCACTTGTTGTTTTTTGCAATTGCCGCCCTAAGTGCGCTGGGGATGCCCAGACGTGGGTCTCAGGCACTCCACACCACTTGGAGTCAAGCTAGCCGGGCTGAAGAGAGGTGTTACCTCGAAACCGGTCCGGTCCTCGGATGCTTGATTCCGGTCTGGGAAAGATATGGCTGTTGTAGTTCGGACTGGACTGTTCCCATGGGGCAACAGGGTCAGAGCTGATTTGCATAAAGCCATTATCTGACCCAGGGTGGTGTGGAGTGCAAAGAAACGATGGATTTGGGCCCAGATCTTTTGACTGGGGGAGTGTGTGACATTGATCCACATTCAGTCCATCATTTGTTGTTTTTTGCAATTGCCGCCCTAAGTGCGCTGGGGATGCCCAGACGTGGGTCCCAGGCACTCCACACCACTTGGAGTCAAGCTAGCCGGGCTGAAGAGAGGTGTTACCTCGAAACCGGTCCGGTCCTCGGATGCTTGATTCCGGTCTGGGAAAGATATGGCTGTTGTAGTTCGGACTGGACTGTTCCCATGGGGCAACAGGGTCAGAGCTGATTTGCATAAAGCCATTATCTGACCCAGGGTGGTGTGGAGTGCAAAAAAACGATGGATTTGGGCCCAGATCTTTTGACTGGGGGAGTGTGTGACATTGATCCACATTCAGTCCATCACTTGTTGTTTTTTGCAATTGCCGCCCTAAGTGCGCTGGGGATGCCCAGACGTGGGTCCCAGGCACTCCACACCACTTGGAGTCAAGCTAGCCGGGCTGAAGAGAGGTGTTTTTTTTTTTGAAATATATTTTTATTGCAGAATCAGGAAGAAACACAACCAACAAACCAACCCAAGTACCAGCGGGTCCCATCATGCAGCATTATAGCAACGTAATACACAGCCGATTAGCCCACATCCCGGAGGCTGGGCGGCGCGTCAATGAAGCAGTCCGCTGGAGGCACCTCGGTGCATGCCCAATGCAGGACACGGGTCAAGTGCAGTACTTCGTTTCCGCTTTTATCCCAAAACAACCAACCACCTCCTCCCCACCCAATCCCAGGTCACTTCAATGTCACATCACAAAATCAACACGACTATGTTCCTGGGCCATCCGGTTCCGGGAAGTCGCTGGCAACCCACCCCACCCCACAACTCCTACTCTAAACCCCCCCCCCCCAACTGCTGCTAACGCGGGTATCTCCAGGCCCCTCCTGCTCTAGGGTGACAACTATCAGGAAGTTGTAACGAACAAGCGGTCACATGGAATCCTTGTTCATAACTGATCAGTCTCGTCGCCGTCAGTTAAATGGTCCCTCAATGCCTGCACCACCATCTCCCATGACCGTGCCAGATCCAAGCTCCTCTCATTACCCGTTCTAGTCGCCTGGCGCATCCGTGACACACTCTCACAGCCCGACCACTTCACCAACTCGTTCCTCCACCTCCGTACAGACGGCCCCTCTTTAGACTTCCAATGCCAAGTGAGTTCTCGTTGCGCCAGTATCAGACCCAACCCAATGAATTTGCTCGTCACCTTGGTCTTTTTGGTATGCGGGAACCAAAGAAGCAGGCACGCGGCCATGTCAAAGTCTACCTCCCGATCCGTGACAGCATTCAAGAGGTCCCCCACCTCGGCCCAGTAGTCTCCTAGCCTCGGGCAACCCCACAGCATGTGGTCAAAATCCGCCCCGGGCTCCAAACATCTCGGGCACATGGCGTCAGGCACCTGGAAGTGTCGACGTAACCTCTCCGGGGTCAAATACGCCCTATGGAGCACAAAATAATGCACCTGTTGGAATCTCGCATTCCTTGTCTCTTTCCAGGCCCTGTGTAGCACCTGACCCCAAACAGAGTCCGGAAGAGGCTTACCGATGCTGGCCTCCCAACGCGACTTCAAGTCGACCAACGGAGCTAGTCCCTCGCTCAGCATCCTATTGTGGAGGCAGGTCACCGCCTTGACGGTGCCCGCAGCCATCACCACATATTGGCACACCGCCGACACCTCCGGTTCAGCCAATCCGCCCCCCCAGTGCTTCCGCAGAGCCGTGACCACCGCCGCATGCAGCAAGAAGGAACCATTCGGCAGGCCGAACTGCTCCTGCAACGTCTGGAACGGGGCCAACGTCCCATCCACATACAGGTCACCTACCATCTGCAAGCCCAGGTCCTCCCACTCCAACAATCGGGACCAATCACCCCCGTGCGGCAAGATAGTGAGCATACCCAACGGAATCTCCGGGGCGTACGGCCGGCTCTTCCCAGCCCTTTTCATATATCTGTTCCAACACAATCTGAGGGTCCACTCCTCCATCGTGACTTCCCTACTGGCCAGTCTCTGTTGCATCACGATAGCCGACAGGACCTGCCTCTGAACGCCGACCCCCCGGCCAACCTCGGGCCCCCTGAATTCTCTGGCCACATTCTGCGTCAGGACCTGGAGCTGCGCCGCCAAATAGTATAACTCGTAGTCGGGGACGGCCATCCCTCCCTCACACTTGGGTCTCAGCAGGGTGGTCAGTGCTACCCGTCTGCGACCATGGCCCCAGAGAAAACCAGTCACCATCGTCCTCAGGTCCCTAAAGATGCCCTGCGGGATCCACACCGGCAACGTCCTAAAATAGTAGAGCAGTCTCGGTAGTGCTACCATTTTCAACAGCGCCACTCGGCCCAATACAGATAACGGGAGGGAAGCCCAGAAGTCCATACTACCTCTCAACGCCCTAATGCAGCGTCCCACATTCCCCTCAAGGAGGTCCGCTGTGGCATGGTAGATGCGTACCCCCAGGTACAAAAAACAAGACGGTTCCCACATCACAGGCCTCGTGAGCTGTGGGCAGAGCGTGGCCTTCCGCAGCGGAAACACACAAGTTTTAGTCCAGTTCACCCTGAGGCCTGACAGCCTCCCAAATCTGCCCAGCATATCCACCGCGCCTTCCAGAGCCCCTCCAGCGTCCGCGAGGTACAGCAATAGGTCGTCAGCGTACAACGATATATAATGCGAGTCAAGTCCCTGCGCAATCCCGTCGTAAACAACTCCCAGCCTTGCCTGTGCAGCCAAGGGTTCCATCGCCAGAGCAAAGAGCAAAGGGGATAGCGAGCAGCCCTGCCTCGTGCCCCTACATACCGGATAAACCGAGGAGACCAGTGTCCCTAGCCGCACCCGTGCCTTGGCCGATGAATAGAGCACTCTTGTCCAGCCTCGGAACCCTTCCCCGACCCCGAACTTCAGCAGCACACCATCTAAAAAATCCCATTCCAGACTATCAAACGCTTTTTCAATATCAACCGCCAGCACCACCGGGCCCGGATCCGACAAGGCCGCACTATCAATGACCCCGATCAGCCGACGGATATTCATCGAGGTACTCCTGGAGGGGATGAATCCCGCCTGATCCCTATGTACCAAAGAGGTCATCAATGGCAAGAGACGGGTGGCCAGGATACGGCTCAGAATCTTATAATCCACAGTCAACATAGACAACGGACGAAAAGAAGCGACATCTAACGCATCCCTGCCCGGTTTCAGCAGGGGCACAACCAGCGCCTCCGTCATAGAATCAGGCAGTCGCCCCAGCTCCTTCGCCTCCGCATATACAGCCTGCAGCCTGGGCGCCAGTACTTCGATAAATTTGGCATAGAACTCGATCGGCAGCCCATCCACCCCTGGGGTCTTATTCCGCGCCATATGGCAAATCGCCCCTCTAATTTCGGCCAGGGTGACAGGGCCCCCTATACCCTGGGCCTCCTCCTCATCCAATACCGGCAGAGGAATCTGATCTAAATAATCGCTAATGTCCGCGGCTTCCACTTCGAGGTGGCTGGTATAGAGGCCCGTGTAGTAGGATTGAAAGCGCTCCAGGACCGCGGACTGCGAGCAAACCACCACCCCATCTCCCCTTCGTATACTCAACACCGAACAACCCCTAGGGTTCGGGTCAGCCAACTTCGCAAGGAGCGTGCCCACCTTATCACGTTCCTCATGCACTTTCACCGCATACAACTTATAGTCATAGCACCGCAGTCTCTCAGTCTCAGTCGCCACCGCTTCCTTAGCACGCAACAGGCTGTCCTGCAGCTCAGGCTTCTCCGGACGCTGCAGTTCCACCTCTCTCAGCACCGTCTCCGCTTTCGCGAGGTCAGACAGCACAGTTCCTCTCACAGTCAGAAACCGGCCCATACATATCCCCCTCACCACCACTTTCATCGCATCCCATTCATTCGCTCTGGTCGCCGTCGACCCAGCATTGACCGCGAAATAGTCGTCAACGCCTTGACGGACCGTATCGCAGAACGCCGGGTCCTCCAACGTCTCCGGACGGAGTCGCCATGTGGGGACCGCCGATCTCGCCAGCTGCCACTGCACCGAAATCAGCAGCGGGTTATGGTCCGAGATGGTTCTAGACAAGTACTCAGTGTGCCGCACCACCCTCGCCAAAGACTCGCAACACAGCACCGAATCCAAACGAACATGCAGATCATGCAGCGCCGAGAAATAGGAGTAATCCCGAGTGTCGGGGTGCTGCGCCCTCCATACATCCACCAAGCCCCATCTTTCCTGCCAGTCCCGCCTACGGGTTGCAAGTCTGCGCACTGGGGAGTCCACCAAAGGCGGGTGAGACCTGTCCAACTGCACATCCGTAATAGAGTTAAAATCCCCTGCCAGGAGGATAGGGCCTGCCAAGTAGCACGCCAGTGAGCGCGACAAGCTCTCAAAAAAGTGGGCCTGCTCAGCGTTGGGGGCATAAATGGTGCACAGCACTACTTCCCTTCCATACAGCCGTCCCTCCACCACTACATAACGACCCTCCGGATCTATTTTCTGACTCGTGACCTGGAATGGCGTGCCTGCTCTGACCCAGATCAACACCCCCCTGGCAAACGCCGAGTAAGTCGTGCCAAACACCTGGCCCCGCCACCTCCTCTGCAAAGCCCCACATTCCTGCTGTGTCAAGTGAGTCTCCTGAAGCATCGCTATCTGGACGCCCCGCCTCACCAAGTAGGCATGCACCTTGTGGCGCTTGACCATAGTACGAAGACCCCGGACATTCCATGTGACACATTTCAAATTAGGTAACGTCCCCATAGAGCATCAAACCCAACAGTAGCACACGCCAAGAAATGTAACCCGCATCGCAGCAATTGTACAACCCCCTCAAAACATCCCCTACAACACCCACCCTCCCCTTCCCCAGGACAGGGCCTAGTAACCCAGCTTCAGCCCCGTTCCAAACCTCAAACACCCCACACATCACACTAATCTGTGGTCGACACCACAGAAGACCTTAAGGGTCTGATGGGGACTATGGAGCCCCGAACCAGGACGACAGAGCAACCACCCCGCGCCCATAGCCCCGTACTGCCAACGCAGCCCCATACCTGGCAGTCCAATAGAAATCAGGAGCGTCCAGGCCATGCCAAAGTCCAGCCGCCACAAGCCTCATCCATTAAAGATACCATCGGATGTCTGTGGAGTAACCTCCGGCCCCTGCGCTCCCCCCACCTCCGAGTCCTCATCACCAGTCTTCAAACCTTCACTCTCCGAAGCCGAACCCCTGGAGGCGTCCTCTTGCTGCGACCCCGTTATGCTCGCTGTGGCCTCCAACGCACTCCGTCTATCGGCCAGCATTTGCGCCTCTCGCTCGGCCCGTTGGCGTCGATTCCGGGAGCGGATGCGCTGCGACTTCCTGACCCTGACCGGCTGTTCCCGATCTCTGGCTGGCCTGTGCGCCCGATCCGTCCCCGCTCGATACAGCTCCAGCCAGGACCAAGCTTCATCGGGCGTTTGGAAAAATTGAGTCTTGCCATCAACGACGATCCGCAGCTTGGCTGGAAAAAGCAAGGAATATTGAATCCCCTCCTCTCTCAGCTCCTTTTTCACCGACAGGAAGGAAGCCCTGTTCCGCTGCACCTCTTGCGTGTAGTCCGGAAAGAGTGTCACCTTGCTGTTGTCCACCTGGAAGGGCCCACGATCTCTCGCCTTCTGGATCAGCAGATCCCGATCCTTATAGTGCAGCAGTCTGGCCACCATCGGCCGAGGCGGTCGGCCCTCCAAGGGAGGCTTCGCGGGTACCCTATGTGCTCTTTCCAGGGAGAAGAAGGGGGAAAGGCCCTCAGGCGCCACCACAGTGCGGAACCAGTCTTCCAAATAGGCTACTGCATCATCCTTCTCAATCTTCTCCGGAAGCCCCACCACCCTCACGTTGTTCCGGCGGTTGCGGCCTTCCGCGTCCTCCACCCTACGCTCCAAGGTCGCCAGTCGATGGACAACGTCATCGAGTTTATGCTCCGCCGTGACCACCGCCGGTTTCAGTTCCTGGAGCAGTTGTTCATTGGATTTCACCCGGTCCGAAAGCTTGGCGTGGTCCGCCCGCAACAGGCCGAGCCCGGACGCCACCTGCGCAATATCCTGGCGCAGCTCCTCCTTCGTAGCGGTGATCGCGGCCAAGATTGCATCAAGGCGGAGGTTGAGCCTCTGTTCTTGCGGCGAGGACTCCGTCTGGAAGCCGCCAGCCACGTCCTCCTGCCTCCGGCTCCCCAGTCCAGATGGCTCGGCGTCGCCATTCCCCTGTGCGGCCATCTTGGATGCAATCACTCGGCCACACGAGCAGCCCCTCCGGACAAAGGCGAGGCCCACCAGAATCACCCAGCTGAGCACCCCCTCAAGCGCACCAATCTTCAGGATACGCGGGGGTTCGCGGCGTCAACTGCACCCCACGCACAGTCCTCCGATCAGATCCCGGCTGGATGTGCGCTCCACGGTGTCCCGCAGCCACTCAGGAAACACCCACAGTCCACCAGGGCTAAGGGGAGCAGAGTCCACGAAAGGGGCGGACAGCGAATCTGGCGAGGCCCCGGGCTACACCGGCCCCCTCGTGACACTACGCGCCGTAGGGCCCAGCACCACGCCACCAGCTCGGCGCGTCCTCACCGCCCAGCGGGCGGGACCCCCGCCTCTGATCGGGCCGACAGCCACCTCCAATCCACCGGGCCACGGGATGTCGAGGCGCCGTGGGCGGCCGCTCCCCCTAGCTCCCCACCGGCCAGTTGACCACTCCTATGACCCGTCGGCCCTTATGGTGTGTCGACCAGTGTGTGGGCGGCCTCCCAGGTCAGCAGTGCCCTCGCTGGCCCAGCGCAAGTGCAGGCTCCGCTCCTCTGCCGTCCCAGTAGCCGGTGGGGGAGGGGCGCCACACACGCCACATGCACCGGCAATGCTCCGCCGGTCTCCCCTGCGGCGCAGGGTCCGCCCCGATGGGCCCCCGCTCTGCACACAGCTGCTCAAGCGCTCCACCGGAGCCTATGACCGCCCCAGTGCGCCACTCCGCTCTGCTCCCGGAGCTTTCAGGGAGTCGGCGCCGCCATCTTGGCTTCGTCCGCTCGGCAAGCGCGCCGAGCACCAGGTCCGCCCGCAGCCACCGGCCAGGGTCCCGACGGAGCCAAACGCTCCTCCACCGATCACCAGCCCCCTGGACCACGAATCCCGCCGCCAGGCAGCTCGGGGCGACGGTCAGCAGGAGAAGAGACGGGGCATGGCGCGGAGCAACTCGCTCACGCAGCCATCCCGGTCGGCGCTGTAGCCACGCCCCCTGAAGAGAGGTGTTACCTCGAAACCGGTCCGGTCCTCGGATGCTTGATTCCGGTCTGGGAAAGATATGGCTGTTGTAGTTCGGACTGGACTGTTCCCATGGGGCAACAGGGTCAGAGCTGATTTGCATAAAGCCATTATCTGACCCAGGGTGGTGTGGAGTGCAAAAAAACGATGGATTTGGGCCCAGATCTTTTGACTGGGGGAGTGTGTGACATTGATCCACATTCAGTCCATCACTTGTTGTTTTTTGCAATTGCCGCCCTAAGTGCGCTGGGGATGCCCAGACGTGGGTCCCAGGCACTCCACACCACTTGGAGTCAAGCTAGCCGGGCTGAAGAGAGGTGTTACCTCGAAACCGGTCCGGTCCTCGGATGCTTGATTCCGGTCTGGGAAAGATATGGCTGTTGTAGTTCGGACTGGACTGTTCCCATGGGGCAACAGGGTCAGAGCTGATTTGCATAAAGCCATTATCTGACCCAGGGTGGTGTGGAGTGCAAAAAAACGATGGATTTGGGCCCAGATCTTTTGACTGGGGGAGTGTGTGACATTGATCCACATTCAGTCCATCACTTGTTGTTTTTTGCAATTGCTGCCCTAAGTGCGCTGGGGATGCCCAGACGTGGGTCCCAGGCACTCCACACCACTTGGAGTCAAGCTAGCCGGGCTGAAGAGAGGTGTTACCTCGAAACCGGTCCGGTCCTCGGATGCTTGATTCCGGTCTGGGAAAGATATGGCTGTTGTAGTTCGGACTGGACTGTTCCCATGGGGCAACAGGGTCAGAGCTGATTTGCATAAAGCCATTATCTGACCCAGGGTGGTGTGGAGTGCAAAAAAACGATGGATTTGGGCCCAGATCTTTTGACTGGGGGAGTGTGTGACATTGATCCACATTCAGTCCATCACTTGTTGTTTTTTGCAATTGCCGCCCTAAGTGCGCTGGGGATGCCCAGACGTGGGTCCCAGGCACTCCACACCACTTGGAGTCAAGCTAGCCGGGCTGAAGAGAGGTGTTACCTCGAAACCGGTCCGGTCCTCGGATGCTTGATTCCGGTCTGGGAAAGATATGGCTGTTGTAGTTCGGACTGGACTGTTCCCATGGGGCAACAGGGTCAGAGCTGATTTGCATAAAGCCATTATCTGACCCAGGGTGGTGTGGAGTGCAAAAAAACGATGGATTTGGGCCCAGATCTTTTGACTGGGGGAGTGTGTGACATTGATCCACATTCAGTCCATCACTTGTTGTTTTTTGCAATTGCCGCCCTAAGTGCGCTGGGGATGCCCAGACGTGGGTCCCAGGCACTCCACACCACTTGGAGTCAAGCTAGCCGGGCTGAAGAGAGGTGTTACCTCGAAACCGGTCCGGTCCTCGGATGCTTGATTCCGGTCTGGGAAAGATATGGCTGTTGTAGTTCGGACTGGACTATTCCCATGGGGCAACAGGGTCAGAGCTGATTTGCATAAAGCCATTATCTGACCCAGGGTGGTGTGGAGTGCAAAAAAACGATGGATTTGGGCCCAGATCTTTTGACTGGGGGAGTGTGTGACATTGATCCACATTCAGTCCATCACTTGTTGTTTTTTGCAATTGTTTTTTTAAAACGCAAGAATGACAGGTTTGTTTAAATGGAACTGTGAAGGAACCTTAGGGATGAATCTGGGACTCCATTCGTCCAGAGGATAGCCATTTATTTGAAAAAAGAATAAAAGGATGTTTTATCGTGAACGCTTGTATTTCACTAACCCCTCTATTTGATGTTTGGGTCAATAGAAGAGCCACTTGCCAGATATTTGATGCCAGCCCTATAGATGTGTTCAAAGGGTTGCTTCATCAATTGCAACAGGACTATATTTAAGTGCCACTCAGGAGGTGAAGCCTTAACAGGTGGATAAATGCGAAACAAACCTTTCATGAATTGCTGTACAGTTCTGGTAGAACAAAGAGACGGACGTTTAGGGGAACATCTATATCGAGAAATAGCTGGTAGATGAACTCTAATTGAAGAATATACTAGTCCTGATTTTGCCAAGGAAAGAAGGTATGGTAAGATTAGCTCTGAAGCAGAGATACACGGATGCACAATGTTTTAATGGCACCAGAGACAGAATTTCTTACATCTCAGTCAGTAAGTCTTGTAGATGCCATCCACACAAGACCTGGCAAAAATGTCTTTATACTTCTGTGTAATAGTCAAATCCTTAAATTGAAAGAATTCAGGAGCCACCCATGAAAATAGTGGGGGCTAACAAGATGAGAGGACCCCGCTCTGCCTTCCTGTTGCTGAGAACCTTATGTATTAAAGGTATCAAGGGAAAAAAATAATTAAACCGAGATCCTGGACTATGTTTCGAAAAGTTGTCATTCAGGATCCTGGATGTGGATGACAAGTTGCATAGAATTGGCATTTGCGGGTTTTGTTTGTTGCAAAGAAATTTGGAGCCAGTTTGTCCCACAACAATTTGGTGCCGACCGATCAAACTTTTATTCATGAAGACCGCTTTATTGCAGTCTGGTGGTATTGCCCGTGCAAACTAACACCGAAGATTCTGCTATCATTGGCAGGTAAGCTTGTAGACAGAGTTGGATGGATTTGAGCTGCAGGCGATTGATATGCATGCTCTTTTTGAGCGGAGACCACTTACCTCGAAATTGTAGGGTCTGTAGATGGCTACCCCAGCTCTCCAGGGTTGCATACATAGTCATTATGAAGTGAGGAATTTAGGGTTAGAGCGTGAGGTCCTCTAATAAGTGGGAGATCTGGGACCACCAGTCTAGAGTTTTCATCATACATGTGGAAAGATCACCAAGCCCCTGAACAATTCTTTAGATTGTATCTATTGTTTTGTAGCTGTTCCTGTAAGAGTCTAATTTCCAGGTGCGCAAGAGGGATCATATTGATAGCTGAGGACATGATGCCCAGAAGCTAAATGAACCAACGCACTGATATCTTTTTTCTTTTTTTTGGAGTCAGTTCCTACAGCGTTAGCTGCTTGGCTTAGGATAGAAAGTATTTTGTCTTGGACAGTATAAAGTGTTGCGGCCTAGGAACAGAATTTTCTGGGATGAATGAGTTGATGATCTTCGATAATTCACAAGGGGACCTAGTTTGTGAAAACTTTAGGCAAGCTTCTATGGCCGTGGACAATTAAAATGTCTTTGGTACTTTAATCAGCCAGTTGCTGGGGTAGGGGAATACCTAATGACCCTTCATCCTGAAAGAAACTGCCACAGGGCTATGCAGTAGGTAAAATGCAGGAAGTTGAACTGAAGCCAAATGGGAGGGCTTTAATGCATGGGAGGAAAAGTGGAAGTATGAATTCTGTAAATTCAGAGCTATCATGTGGTGTTGGAGAGGGTGACCACATAACAGTATTGGTTTCAGAAATACTTGTTTTATTTCCAGAGATCTACGATGGATAGCCAATCCTTTATTTTTGTGTCTATGAAGAAAAAAAAGGGAATAGAAGCCTGTTGTTTGCTTAAAATGTACTCCTTTCTCTATGGAACCTCGGGGTAGCATAGCCATCACTCTTTTTCTAAGAAGATGCAGGTGAGGAGGGGGGAACCCACCTTTTGTTGTAGTAGATGACACCATTTTGGAACTGTTTCTCCCAGAGGATGGCGTAAGCAGCACTAGAACATTGTCACTGTAGGTAAGCTATCCTAAAGACTACTGATAGCGTTATTAAGTCTGCTAACTTTGGCATCCTTCTTGATACAGATGTGTATCTCTTTCACAAGTGCCTCAAAAGTAAGCCTGGGCGTAGTTTGCGAAGTAGCGCTACCCGTAGCTACGCGAAGTGCACTTCGCACTACGCGAGCTACCCGTAGCGGTACGCGAACTGCGTAGAGCGCTGTTTGCGATGATTCCACAGTGCCGGATGCTTGTCCGCACTGTGCAATCATTGAAAACGGCATCTCGCACAGTGCGAGATGTCTTTTACTGCTGCTCAAGTAGATTTTTACTCGAGCGGCAGCTTTCTCAACGCGGACTGGTAGTTTCTCATTGCGAGCGGTCGCAAGCATACGCGACCACTCGCAATGAGAAACCTGACCTCCCCATGTTGAGAATCTTGCCGGAAGGTTTATTTTCCACCCTCGCGATCAGCAACTTGATGTTGCTGATCGTGAACGAGGAAAAAGTTTTGCCGGGATGTCATTTTGCTTGACGTTGAGGGCCGCGAGCAAGCAAAAAATGACCTCTGCGCTATGCTATGCTATGCCCTGTTTGCACTGTGCTACATGCAGTTTGCGTAGTGCTTTGCCCAGGGTTACTCAAAAGGGTGTTTCTTTTGAAATTGAATACGACAAAAAATATTGCGGTGTCAGAGTCATCCTTGACTGCTTGCAAGGTGTTGTCAACGTGCTTGCTAAACAGAACAGCACAATGGTATGGTAAAAATATTAGATATATTTGAACCTCAGGTTCTATATTCAGCGATCTTGAACCAACATTGGCGTCGAAGGACCACTGGCCTTGCCAGTTGTGAAATACCTATTGAGGCTATATCTCATGGGATCTGCAGTCCGTAATCATGAACTGGCAGAGTGTTCTGTGACGAGATGTGGTGCAGGTGTGGCCCACGCTACTTCAGAATGAGGGGCCTAATAAATAGAAAGGAAAAACTTTAAATGTGTAACACCGGAGGCCTCTGATGAGGCTAACGCCGAAATGCGTCATGCCAGAAAATCAATAAATGATTCCTTTGAAGCCCTGCCGTGTCCCCTTATCTTTTTCAACGAAGAAGGATATCTTGGTATAAATAGCGTGCTGCCAATGACACGCAAAGGGGACCCTTCCAGAAGCGTTTATCGTACAGGGATCGGTGGCGTAACCCGGACCACCCCAGACCCCCTTTGATGCAGAGGTTATTGCTGCCAGTTGACAGTCTGTGACCTACACGGAGAGACGGAGTTACTTGAACAGCGTCTCCAAGCCTTGCCAAAAGATGGACTGTGAAGTTGGAAGTGCAGGGCCCAGAATCATTTATGGCCCAGTACAGTGCTACAATTTAAACCGACCACTCTCAAAATTCAGCCACTCACTTTGAGGCGAAAGAAATCCGGCTGTGGGGGGCATTAGTCCATGCTGCGAACCAACTGCATGATGGGATCTGCAGCCCGTAATCATGAACTGGCCGAGTGCTCTGTGACGAGATGCGGTGCAGGTGTGGCCCATGCTACTTCAGAAGGAGGGGCCTACTAAATAGAAAGGAAAAACTTTAAATGTGTAACAACGGAGGCATCTGATGAGGCTACCGCGGAAACGCGTCATGCCAGAAAATCTATAAATGATTCATTTGAAGCCCTGCCGTGTCCCCTTATCTTTTTCAACGGAGAAGTATATCTTGTATAAATAGCGTGCTGACAATGACACGCAAAGGGGACCCTTCCAGAAGCGTTTATCGTACAGGGATCAGTGGAGTAACCCGGAACACACCACACCCACTGGAGGCAGAGGTTATTGCTGCCAGTTGACAGTCTGTGACCTACACAGAGAGACGGAGTTACTTGAACAGCGTCTCCAAGCCTTGCTAAAAGATGGACTGTGAGGTTGGAAGTGCAGGGCCCAGAATCATTTATGGCCCAGTACAGTGCTACAATTTAAACCGACCACTCTCAAAATTCAGCCACTCACTTTGAGGCGAAAGAAATCCGGCTGTGGGGGGCATTCGTCCATGCTGCGAACCAACTGCATGATAGGATCTGCAGTCCGTAATCATGAACTGTCTTAGTATATATATATATATATATATATATATATATATATATATATATATATATATATATATATATTTATTTTTTTATTTTTTTTTATTTCAAAAGCTCTGACTCTTCAGCGGCGCACTCCACTGCAGGTAATTAATTAAGTTCATGCTTATGAAGATCGCAACTCCTCCGTTCTTGCTGCCTTTTGCCGACGTGTTTCAAAGCTGTGCGCTTTTTCTTCAGGGCGTGATTACCATTGCAGAGTTACTTTCCCATGTGTATTTCGGTCCCTTTAAATGCTTAGTAGCAATGTTAGTGCATGTAGGGATTTGTAGTTGCTTAGTAGCCACCTTGTGAAAAACGGGGAAAGTACAAACATTTTTATAACCCACAGTGGGTCCTGCATAACGTAGTCATTGCTGTATAAGGATTTCACAGGAAATTTTTAAAATCACTGCATTGAAGGCTCTCCAGTGAGCCCCGGACGGGGTTGCTTTCTTCCATTGAAGCTACCTGCTGTGCCATGAACAAGGAAGGTTCCTGTTCATCTGATCCTCTCTCCCTTCGGCTGCTTCCTCATTAGCTAGGCGGTGCGCTCGCTACGACCGATGCCGCCGTTTGATTAGTTTTATTTCAAAAGCTCTGACTCTTCAGCGGCGCACTCCACTGCAGGTAATTAATTAAGTTCATGCTTATGAAGATCGCAACTCCTCCGTTCTTGCTGCCTTTCGCCGACGCGTTTCAAAGCTGTGCGCTTTTTCTTCAGGGCGTGATTACCATTGCAGAGTTACTTTCCCATGTGTATTTCGGTCCCTTTAAATGCTTAGTAGCAATGTTAGTGCATGTAGGGATTTGTAGTTGCTTAGTAGCCACCTTGTGAAAAACGGGGAAAGTACAAACATTTTTATAACCCACAGTGGGTCCTGCATTGCGTAGTCATTGCTGTATAAGGATTTCACAGGAAATTTTTAAAATCACTGCATTGAAGGCTCTCCAGTGAGCCCCGGACGGGGTTGCTTTCTTCCATTGAAGCTACCTGCTGTGCCATGAACAAGGAAGGTTCCTGTTCATCTGATCCTCTCTCCCTTCGGCTGCTTCCTCATTAGCTAGGCGGTGCGCTCGCTACGACCGATGCCGCCGTTTGATTAGTTTTATTTCAAAAGCTCTGACTCTTCAGCGGCGCAATCCACTGCAGGTAATTAATTAAGTTCATGCTTATGAAGATCGCAACTCCTCCGTTCTTGCTGCCTTTCGCCGACGCGTTTCAAAGCTGTGCGCTTTTTCTTCAGGGCGTGATTACCATTGCAGAGTTACTTTCCCATGTGTATTTCGGTCCCTTTAAATGCTTAGTAGCAATGTTAGTGCATGTAGGGATTTGTAGTTGCTTAGTAGCCACCTTGTGAAAAACGGCGAAAGTACAAACATTTTTATAACCCACAGTGGGTCCTGCATTGCGTAGTCATTGCTGTATAAGGATTTCACAGGAAATTTTTAAAATCACTGCATTGAAGGCTCTCCAGTGAGCCCCGGACGGGGTTGCTTTCTTCCATTGAAGCTACCTGCTGTGCCATGAACAAGGAAGGTTCCTGTTCATCTGATCCTCTCTCCCTTCGGCTGCTTCCTCATTAGTTAGGCGGTGCGCTCCTGTATGTGAAATCCTTATACAGCAATGACTACGCAATGCAGGACCCACTGTGGGTTATAAAAATGTTTGTACTTTCCCCGTTTTTCACAAGGTGGCTACTAAGCAACTACAAATCCCTACATGCACTAACATTGCTACTAAGCATTTAAAGGGACCGAAATACACATGGGAAAGTAACTCTGCAATGGTAATCACGCCCTGAAGAAAAAGCGCACAGCTTTGAAACGCGTCGGCGAAAGGCAGCAAGAACGGAGGAGTTGCGATCTTCATAAGCATGAACTTAATTAATTACCTGCAGTGGAGTGCGCCGCTGAAGAGTCAGAGCTTTTGAAATAAAACTAATCAAACGGCGGCATCGGTCGTAGCGAGCGCACCGCCTAGCTAATGAGGAAGCAGCCGAAGGGAGAGAGGATCAGATGAACAGGAACCTTCCTTGTTCATGGCACAGCAGGTAGCTTCAATGGAAGAAAGCAACCCCGTCCGGGGCTCACTGGAGAGCCTTCAATGCAGTGATTTGAAAAATTTCCTGTGAAATCCTTATACAGCAATGACTACGCAATGCAGGACCCACTGTGGGTTATAAAAATGTTTGTACTTTCCCCGTTTTTCACAAGGTGGCTACTAAGCAACTACAAATCCCTACATGCACTAACATTGCTACTAAGCATTTAAAGGGACCGAAATACACATGGGAAAGTAACTCTGCAATGGTAATCACGCCCTGAAGAAAAAGCGCTCAGCTTTGAAACGCGTCGGCGAAAGGCAGCAAGAACGGAGGAGTTGCGATCTTCATAAGCATGAACTTAATTAATTACCTGCAGTGGAGTGCGCCGCTGAAGAGTCAGAGCTTTTGAAATAAAAAAATAAAAAAATATATATATATATATATTATATTCATCGTTGAACTCGGCAAATGCCGAGAGACACCATGACCCTGCCGCTTGTGACAGCGGTCCGTGAAAAGGTGGCGAACTTAATAATCAAACCAAAGTTGCTGCAAGCTCTCCAATGGATCCCACCGGAACACAGCACAACACAGACTCAAAGATGCATGAAACGCAGTATTTATTCTGCAAAACTCATCGGCAAATCCACTCAACGTGTTTTGGGACCTAGTCCCTTGGTCACGAGTATATATATATATATATCATCCATCAAAGTGCCCACGAGCTTTTTCACATTAAGCAGCCTTTGAACAAGAAGTGCACAGTAAGCAGCCTTTGAAAAAGAGGTCTTTCCTTGAAACGCGTCAGGCTCAACAAATCGGAACATTGCAGCAGGCTGAATTTTAAAGTCCTGGATGGGAGGCGAACCGCTGTGTGCTCCTCTAAGCTCGTGGGCACTTTGATGGATGATATATATATATATATATATATATATATATATATATATATATATATATATATATATATATTGAACACAACAGATTTCTTGCAATTTAGAAGAATCCACTCGAGCCCAGAAGTTGAATGCAGCATGTTGATTTATTAAAACATGCAGCAAGTCAAACCCGACGCGTTTCGGTGCAAAGTGAACCTTGCTCACAGGTCAAGGAATGTTTGTGCTATCAACATACATATAGTGCAGTATAAGAAAGTAAAGTAGGACTGCAAGTTACTGCACTCCGTTTTTTGTCAGCCATATTCAAATGGTCAAATAACCTTTAAGATCCGACTATGACATATGTAAACAAATAAAGTTTTGAACAATAGCAGTATTGTTGTAAATATAAAAACAACATTTTATACAGGAAATACAGCAACCAATTAATGGCAATATTGTTCTATTGTCAGGATCTACAATAAATCGACCGTAAGTGACGGAAATATCATAATAATAGTCAACTTCATCTTTCAGATTTAGACTATATCATTAAAGTGTTTAGGGATAAAGTGATAGACATATAAATACATGTGTGCAATTTTGCCCTAGTGGGCTAATGTCATATTGGCATCATCTACACAAAAATTGTTGTTCTGTACAGCCATAGTGGGCTTGATTATATTTAATTCTTCAAAATCACAATAAAGAAAGGCAAAGAGTCTAGCCCTAGTGGGCCTTTCATGTTACAACATGTTCAATCCCATAAACCAAAAACGTATTGGTAACCAATACTGTTATTCCAGTCATCCTAAATTCATAATGTCGATGTCGGATTATTAGGATGCCAAAAATCTTCAAAGATTTGCAGATAACAAAGTCTCCTACAAAATAAAGTCCCATAAATGTGTTAAAATAGTTAAAAACAAAGCTTCCAGTTTAAGATGTAAATCAACTGCCTTTCGAATTCACAGAGGTTATGCAATGTACATACTTTCGTTTATCCCAAATGTAACCACATTTCTTCGCCTTTATTCAACCCTCTTGGGGAAACTGTATCATATTTAATAATCATTCTTGTTTCCATACATCTTAGTTCTAAGGATGGTCTCCTTAAGGGTCTGGAAACCATCATAAATCATCTGGTGGGGAATCCAGCAGTTGTTGGTCTTCTCCCTGTCATTACCAGATATGAATTGGTTGTTCCCAGGAAGAAAAGTAAATTATTATAATTTTTTTTTTCACCCTAGGATCACTCTTCTGTGGTAGGAGCATCAGAGTATGCGGACATATCGGACAGAATGTGACTTTGCAGTCTCGGGAAAGTGTTAGTAGTAGTCCTGTAACACGCCCTATAGGTTTAGTACTAGAGCAACATAGATCTGACCTATGTTGTAAAGTTGGAGGCGGAGCAAAGTGGTGAATTTGCTCCTCATATTGCCTCTCCATATATTGGGTACTGTTGTAGACTTACTCGTATTAGTCCCCTTAATCGTGTCATTAAGCTATTCTGGACTATCTATCTTTTGTACTTGTTGATTACTATGGTGTATTGTCATTAAGATCATAGTTGCCTAGGTAGACGTAGACGACTAGGCTGATACTGCCAATTTTTGTCAGCGACAAGGCCGTTGTACAGGATGCAGTCTTAGATGTACCAGTTACTTACCTTCGGTAACGATGTATCTGGTAGAGACGATTCTAGCCGCAGATTCCTTAACGTAGAATATCCCCCAGGTGTGAGATTGGACCTGGAAAACTTTCTTGCCCAGCATCTCTGCGCGCCGGGGGGCGGTGCCACGTGACTCCGCCCGACGTGCTCCACGGGCATGACGTCAGCGAGGTCACATAAGCCCCAACCCCGGCACGCTGACGTCAGTTTGCTTCGAAGAACTTTTCCGCGCCCCAATGCGGAGCCATCACAACAAAACTGAGGAGAGCATTTAGAACAGTGTGCGAAAACCAGAGAACAAATAGAGAGAAATAAAAAGGCAAGGCACACAACACGGCGGCCCCAAGGCACCAGAATATGAGTGGTAAAGGGGTACGCCCTCGTAACTCATGGACCTGGGTCATAAAGTAAGTACAAAAAACAGGTGGTCCGAGTTAAATGGTACTGGTATATAATTGAATTTTACACACCACAATTATAGTACATTTGATTAACGCAAATAAAGGTGAATTATTCAAAAACTGAATTGTATTTATTTCATACACAGATGCAGTCGTTTTACTTATTGCTGCATGTCTTTGTTTTTTATAATCATCCGCATTTCATTGATACAATTATACAATCATTGCTCAAATGGTGCTCTCAGTGAGGTTGGGAAGAGGGAGTGAGAGGTGTGCGGGACGTGGTAAAGGTGGCGTGACAGTATTGCATCACATTCAAATAATAACGCCTTTACAATTAAGTTACTAGCAGTGTTCCCAGACTACATCACACAGAGGTAAGAGTAAATCGTTCGTTTGTTCCTATGGCGTGTCGGGTTTGGCGCGGTCTACGTTTCGACCCCCAGTATGTGAAAGGGTTATTCTTCCCTCATGTTGGGGTCTTCATCAGGACAAAGTGGAGAGCCTATAAAACAGGACATTGCCTCATTTTAGTAATCTATTGTGGTGGAGTGGCATTAAGATTGTGGACTAATTCTGAAGTTACCTACATGATGACAGGCGTAGAAGGAATCATACGTCGCGTCTAGGGCTTTGGTGTGCTCCAATATGTTTCAAAACCTGAAATACATTATAAAAAGGAGGATGGGGGAGGAGTAGGGACGGGAATGCTCATCATTGCATTTGTCAACCTAAAAGTGGAAAAAACCTTTGTATAATCCACTTACTGTAATCCGGCGTCTTTAACATAGTACTGGGTATCTTCTTGTTGTGGGCTTCAGAAATGTGCTGCACATCTTTCTGAAGGGATCATGACACAGATATTCGGTTAAGATTTTTGTTCAACGGGTAGTCAGCCTTGTAGATACACTGTGACTCAATTAGTTAACGTATCCTTTAAAAAGCACATTGCAGCTGCAATGTGGCTATATTATGGGACAGAATGGCACGCAAGGTGTGCATCATCCTCTACTATATACAAGTTGTCCTGGTCTGATACATATAAAAGCGGTCGGATGGGGACTATCGCATACCTTTTCTCCTGCGAGTCTGCGGCGATCAGCACACATTGGCTCCACTTCGATTGTGGCTGCTCGCGGTGCAGCCGCTAGCTGCTAATGTCAAAAAAGGGCTCGGCTCTGGTAGCCAATGAGCAGTCTCCTGAAAGAGGTGCTATGACGCCGGACTCTTTATTGCGGGGGACCGTCTGTAAAATGTCTTATGCTAGAGTGTTTAAGGGGCCAATAGGTCGTGGTAATGACGATTGGTTTGGAACTTGGAAAGAAACTTCTAGTGTTCAGCATTTAACAGAGAATCTGTTTTGTATGTTATAACACGTGCGTACATACCTATAATACATAAAATATCTACAGTATTTGAAACCTCTGCAGTTCGCTGCCCTCATGTTCTGGACCGAATCAAAATCAAAATGTTTATGTTCATTGCATACAATCATTATCTTGAGTTAGTATAAAATAGATTCGGACATGCACGAAAACTTTAGCAGTGATAAAATATCAACAATCATGCCATACTTGACCAGTTATTGAACATAGTATTAACACTCATATGGGCGGCCTCATAGTGGTTGTGATCAGAGATAGAGGTTATGCCTTTAAATTAAAATAGTGTGCTACTAGGGGTTCTACTGGATGGATTATCAGTTATTCTGGATCTAGTCCTGCCATTTGTGCATAATTAGCGTCCAGTTCATTCAGGCCATTGTGTATCCTGTTGAATTTGTGCATCCATTTGCAGTCTCTGATGTTAAGGACATTGTTGAGATTACCCCCTCGGGGTCCCATGGTGATTTTTTCAAGTACAATTCATTTCATAGAATCTGGAGTATGAGTCTTTTCCATGTAATGTTCAACCAGAGGTGCCCCTATTGTCTGGCATCGGATTCTGCTACAGTGTTGAAAAATCCTGTTTTTGATCTTCTGCTTTGTTTGTCCTATATACATAAGGTCACAAGGGCAGGTGATGGCATATATAACTCCGCTTGAGTTACAGTTGGTGAAAGATTTCAGGTCTACTGTTATGTTATTGCTCGTGATTTGTTTCGTCTCCCAACATGTCGGGCAGGCTTTGCAAGTTGTACATCTGAAGTGGCCTACCACTGCTGGTAAGTTCCAAAGTCCTTGTATGGTTGGTGCCTGCGGTGCGTCCAACAAGGACCGGACAACGTGGTCTCTTATACTTCTGGCCTTTTTGAAGGCATGCATCGGTGGTTCTGGGCTTTCTATGATGTCTGCTACCAAGCCCCAATGTTTGTTTATTACTCTTTTGATCTCATTGCTTTTGTTGCAATATGTGGTGACACAGATCATTCTTTCTTGAGACTGCTGGCGTTCCTTGGGTGTCTTTAAGGTGCTCCTGTCCTGGAACCAGGCTCTTTTCCGAGATCTTTTCACCAGTCTTTTGGGGTATCCTCTTTCAATCAGGCGAAGGATTAAATCACGGGATTCTTTAAAATAATCCTCCTTGAAAGAACAGTTTCTCCTGATGCTGAGAAATTGCCCAAAGGGCAAGTTGTCACAAAGTCCTCTCGTGTGATGGCTCGTATATCTCAGCAAGGTGTTCCTTTCTGCCGGTTTTCTGTAGAGGGTGGTGTACAGTTTACCTTTGTTAACTTTAATGCTGATATCGAGGAAGTCAATTGAATCTTTGCTCTTGTGCCTGGTTAATTTTATATCGTCTGACTGGTTGTTGAGCCATTCAAAGAAGTCCTGCAACTCGACATCATCACCATTCCAGATCATGAGAACATCGTCTATGTACCTGACCCACGTGGCGATTTTCGTCTGGTGCGGATTATGTTGAGATAAAATACAGTGTTGTTCAAATTCAGACATGAACAGGATGGCCAAGTCCGGGGCGAAGGCTGCGCCCATGGCCACTCCTTTACTCTGGATATAAAACTTATTTTGGAACAGGAAGACGTTCTTTGTCATGGCGACTTCTAGTAGGTCAATGATAAACTCTGTGGGGACCCCAGCTGGTTGTTCCCTCTTTTGTAAAACCCTTCTCATCGATTCCAACGCTGGTCCTTGCGGTATGCTGGTGTAAAGAGAAACAATGTCCATCGTGACCAAGGTTTGGCTCTCTTTGTTAAAGTTTGTCTGGTCAACCAAATTGATTACTTGCATTGTGTCCCTAAGGTACGTGGGTGTGATTTCCGCCAGGGGTTTCAGGAATGTATCCACATACTTGCATATCGGTTCGAGAAGGGACCCACATCCCGATATAATCGGTCGGCCGGGAGGCTTAGAAGGGTTTTTATGTACTTTAGGTAGTACGTATATCGTCGGTACTCTGGGGTGTTCCACATTCAGATACTCAAATTCCTTCTTGGTGAGGAAACCCACTTCCAATGCTTTTTTGTTAATGGTTACGATTTCTTTTCTGATCTCATTTGTGGGGTCCAATGCCACGGGCCTGTAACTCACTCCATCCGTGAGTTGGGAAAGGATCTCAGCCTTGTAATCTTCTACGTCCAGCAACACGATAGATCCCCCCTTGTCGGCCGGTTTGATCACAATTGACTTGTTGTTCTTTAGAGTGTCCAGCGCTTTTCTTTCTCCTGTTGTGATGTTATGCTTCACGTATGATCTTTTTTTACATATCTGAAGGACATCTCTCATTACCACACTCTCATAGGTTATAATCGTATGTGATACTGATGCCATGCTTGGCATGAATGTGGACAGGGGCCGTAGATTCGTGAAGGATGTAGCAGTGGTGGCTGGGCGATTCTTGAAGAAGTTCCTTAGACGTCATTTTCGGAAGAATCGGGTTAGTTCAGTTTGGAGTTCAAATCTATTTACCTGCGATGTTGGAACAAACGATAGTCCTTTAGAGAGCACACTGGTTTCATCACTTGTAGGGGTGTATTTCGATAGATTAATGATAGGGCTTGTGGTCATTGTAGAATTTCCGGGGGGCCCCCCTGTTACCATCTGTAGGTCTTCCTCCTGGTGCTCCTCTCGCCGTGATCCTCTTGTTGAAAATGCACCTGTTTGGTACTCTGACCTTGTTGTCTTCCTCCATCCCACGGCTGTTGGTTTTGGCCCCTGGTTGGGCGGTTGCTCCAAGATCCTCCTCTGCCCCTGCCTCTCGGTGGCCTCCATTGGGTATCTCCTAAAAAAGGAGTTTGAGGACCACTCATGTGTCCCTGTTGGGGCTGGTACCATTGATCTTGTGGCTGGTAATTCGCTCCCGATTGTTCGTTTTCGCTTTCACCACTATATGAGGAGTCTGAAAAGTTGGTGAATCTGCGTGTACCCCTATAGCCGCCTCTTCCTCTGTAGAAAAAACGGCCCTGGGTATCCTGCCTGTAATAATCTGCTTGGAGAAATGGGTAGGTCTTCTTTTTGTCGTAGTACTGGATGTCTTTGGATAGTTTGTCTAGTTTCTTTGTTTGAGTCTCTATGTCAAAATCTTTCAAGGTTTTTTTCAATCTCTCCAGGGTCTCTTTAGCATCACCGAAGGCCGCGTGGCTGCTGATTTCAGCTTTTAGATCTTCTATCTCTTTGGCTAGTTGTTCGACCTGTTCTTTTGCGGTCTCCACTCCCAGCACCATCCAGTGCCGGGAGCAGTTGTTTGCCACAAAGCTGAAACCCTCTTCGAACTTCGGGCTGTCCACGAATATAGCATGTTCATTACGGACTTGTAGTCCAGTAGGGATGATGTTAGCCCTCAAGTATCCGGTAAGTAGATGTCCATGCAATTTAGTTCTCACTAGCTTCTTTTCAAGACGTTCTAGTTTATTGATTTTCTCGTTGAGAGAGTAGTCTATGTTGGTACTATTGGATGAAAGGAAAGCATTCCCTGTGTCTCCCCCGATCAAGTCCTTTATATAGTCTTCCGTGTAGGAGAGGGTCTCCAGTGACATATTTATATCGCCCCCCTGGATATAGAACACTCGGTTAGTGAGTGGTATTTATTTAAGCAAAACCCTCGCAAGAATGCTCTTGCTCTAAGAGTATGAGTGGTAAAGGGGTACGCCCTCGTAACTCATGGACCTGGGTCATAAAGTAAGTACAAAAAACAGGTGGGCCGAGTTAAATGGTACTGGTATATAATTGAATTTTATACACCACAATTATAGTACATTTGATTAACGCAAATAAAGGTGAATTATTCAAAAACTGAATTGTATTTATTTCATACACAGATGCAGTCGTTTTACTTATTGCTGCATGTCTTTGTTTTTTATAATCATCCGCATTTCATTGATACAATTATACAATCATTGCTCAAATGGTGCTCTCAGTGAGGTTGGGAAGAGGGAGTGAGGTGTGCGGGACGTGGTAAAGGTGGCGTGACAGTATTGCATCACATTCAAATAATAACGCCTTTACAATTAAGTTACTAGCAGTGTTCCCAGACTACATCACACATAGGTAAGAGTAAATCGTTCGTTTGTTCCTATGGCGTGTCGGGTTTGGCGCGGTCTACGTTTCGACCCCCAGTATGTGAAAGGGTTATTCTTCCCTCATGTTGGGGTCTTCATCAGGACAAAGTGGAGAGCCTATAAAACAGGACATTGCCTCATTTTAGTAATCTATTGTGGTGGAGTGGCATTAAGATTATGGACTAATTCTGAAGTTACCTACATGATTTTTTTTTTTTTAAAGACCAACGGTCTCAAACTTTATTTAATTTCACAGATAAGCCAGTAGTTATTCATACAGTGTCATAACAGCGGATTATTGCCACAAACAGTACCCAGCAGATGGCGCATGTCGACACAGCAGTTACACATGAGTGAAAATAAACAGTTGCTAGTAGAGGTGCATTAGTACATAAGTGACTGTGCCAGGAAGTGACTCATGGTGCAGTGCCCGCAGTTCGCAGCACTGCAGAAAGGGACCAGCGTGTTCAAAAAGAAAAGTCAACAGTCATTGTGTGAAATGGAGTCCCCTGAGCCAAGTAGCAGAGGATAGAGGCAACAGGATACCCTCCGACGTCGCATGGATCGCTGGGTGTCCCCTTCCTGGTCCTGGGCGCATCGAAGCAGCCGCACGTGAGATGCAGACGAGGAAGTGTGGCCGGGCATGATCAAGGGCACAGTATGATCGGCCTCTGTGTCAACCAAAAGAGGTAACTGGGTAGTCCAATACAGGGGGGGGGAGAAACATTTCAATAACTGTTGGACTAGCATTCGTGCGTGTGGCTGTGTACCTAGGACCCTAACTGTGTGTGGTGCATGCGATGTGGGTCATGCGGGGGCGGGGACGAGTGAGGAGGCGGCGCCGTCGCGGCTGTACGGCAAGGGAGGGGGGGGGAGGGAACGAGCGGCAGGGAGGCGAATGTGGCAGGGGACGTCTCCGTCGTGAAAGGCCTCAGTCCTCGGGGGAGGAGGGGGGGATGGGAGGGGGGGCGCGTGGAATGGGGGGGAGGACAGGAGGGGGGGGAAGGGGGGGAAGGGGGGGGAGGGGGGGGCGAGGGGGGGGGGGGGGAGAGGGACGGCGGAGTCCGTGTCAGGTGTGGACAGTTATCAAGAGGGCCCCCTCTGTGTCGCGTCGAGACGGTACTCTATGCCGGCTTGTGTGCATGCGTGGTGGTACGCAATCAGGGCAGCGTCCCAGTCCTGGGCGATCGGGTATTTACGTAGGCCAGCGGTTTCCTCCCTGTGGAGGGACACACTCTCCGCACAGGCCCAGTTGGCAAAAGAGCGACGCCAGTCTGCAGGACGCGGTGGGTCGGCGCTTTTCCAACGTCGTGTGATAAGACGTTTGGCCGTAATGAGGCCTAAATCCCAAAAGCGCGCCCGTAGCTTGGACTGCTTGGTTCTCCTGTAGAGTCCCAGTAGGCATACTTCCCACGTCTTGGGAAGGGTTTCGCCTGTGGCCGCCGTCAACATGTCCGCGACCGCAGACCAGTACGAGGTAAGATGAGCGCAGCTCCAGAGTGCATGCAGGAAGTCCGAGTCCCGGAGGCCGCATCTGGGACACGCCGACGAAGTGAGTCTGAAGTAGCGATTCAGTTTGTCCGGAGACAGATATGCACGGTGGATGATGTAGTATTGGATAATCTTGAATCGTGCGTTGCGGGGGATGACCCTGGCGCCTGCCAAAATAGCGTTCCATTGGTTGTCCGTCCAGTCTGTGCCACGGTCGGTCACCCACTTGTCCCTCAGTCTCTGAGAGGAAAATTGCGTGTGGCCGTGTAAGGCTTGTGCAAGCCAATGTACAAGGTGGGACCCATCTCCCATCACATGCAGATATTGGATGAGTAGATGAGTGGACGGTTCATGGCTGAGGTCACCCCACGCCTTCGTTAACTCATGGAGGAGCCTGGCGTGCGTCAGAAATTGACCCACCGGCAGGTCCGTGTCCGCGGTCAAGGTCTCGAAGGGCAACAGCTCCCCATCGCTGTACAGGCCGCCTAGGTCGTCCAGGTCTGCCGCAGTCCAGCTGCGCAGCTCGGTCGAGGACAGTGTGCCTGCGCCCTGGGGTGTCCCCAGTAGAGGTAGGTTCGGGGCATAGGGCACCGAATGTTTGGTGAGCCGGAGGCTCCGCACGAGGCACCGCTTTGCCACCGCAACATGGACCTGCGTGGGGGGCCGTCCCTGTGCCAGTGGGTGGAAGAGTGTGAGCGCCTGTACGGGAGAGAGGATGGAATCGGCTGTGGCCGTGTCCACCAGGTTCTTACCGCTCAGCCAGTAGGCAACCCACTGCAGCTGCGCTGCTAAGTAATAGAGCTCCTGATTGGGAACCGCCAGGCCTCCAGCGTCTGTGGGTGCATACAGGGTCTTCAGTGCTACCCGGGGTCTCCCCTTATTCCAGATGAGGCGCCTGGTGAGGGTGTCTAGTCCTCTGAATATGCGTGCCGGCACATACACTGGCAGATTGGTATAAAAATAGAGAAGCCGAGGGAGCATAATCATCTTGGTGAGCGCCACCCTGGCTGGTACATTCAGCGGGAGGGAGTTCCAGAACGAGACCTGGGCCGTGAGCGAGGATATGGCTCTCACTAGATTACCCTCCAGGAGGTCTATAGGGTCTCGGTATATCAAGATCCCTAGGTACCTAAATACCGTCGGGTGCCATCGGAGCGTCTCCCCCATCATGTGCACCTCGCACTGTGGCATCAAATGCATAGGTCCCTGCATAGGTCCCTGATTTGGCCCAGTTGACGTGGAGCCCCGACATGTCTCCAAACATCCGAAAGATGTCTGTGATCGCCGCCGGAATGTGCGTGAGGTCTCTGACATATAATAACAAGTCATCGGCGTACAGAGACACCGAGTGAATGCCATCCGCCAGTGGGATGCCCCAGGTGTCTCCGGAGGTGCGGAGCATCTCCGCCAACGGCTCCATCGCTAGGGCGTATAAAATGGGGAGAGGGGGCAGCCCTGTCTGGTACCTCTCCCAATACGAATCCTGTCCGAGAACAACCGACCAGTCCGGACCCGGACCTCGGGCGCCTGATAGAGAAGTCCCACCATCTGGACGTAAGCCTCCCCCAGCTCGTACTTCTCGAGGACTCGGAGGAGATATGGCCACTCCACCGAGTCGAACGCCTTTTCCAAATCAAGTACAATGCATCCCGAGCGTGGCCAGGCAAGGGTCGCATAACGTTGTACCCTGAAAAAACGGCGTAGATTGTAGGACGTGCTCCGTGTGGGTACAAAGCCATTCTGATCGGAGTGCACCAGAGTGGGGACCAGTGGTGCAAGCCTCCGGGCCAGGGCCGCTGCAAGTATTTTATAGTCGGTATTGAGGAGCGCCAACGGCCTGTACGAGCCGAGGTCGCTCGCTTCTCTACCTGGTTTCAGCAGGGAGACCACGTTAGCCTCGTTCAGGGACGCCGGGAGTTCAGCGTCTTCCAGCGCCGCCTTGTACACTTTCAGCAGTTCCGGTATTAACACCGGGGAGTAGGCCTTGTAAAACTCCGCCGGGAGCCCGTCGGGGCCCGGCGCCTTGCAATTGGAGAGGGAGAAAATCACCTCACGCAGCTCCACATCAGTGAGCGCGGCTCCCAGTTCTGCCTGTTGGGCAGCGGTGGCGGTCGGGAGCCGCAATGCCGTCAGATAGTCTGTGATCTCCACCACCGTGGCTCGTAGTCGTGAGCTGTACAGGGATCTGTAATGCGATGTGAACGCATCATGGATCTGTTTCTGGGTATAGACCTCAACACCCTGGGCTGTGCGGATAGATAGGATCGATGCGGATTGCGTGTCCTGCCGTACCAACCATGATAGGAGCCTGCCAGGCTTGTCGCCTGCATTGTGGGTGCGTGCGGAATGTGCTGCGAAGTTGATATTCTTTAGGCGTTCCAGCAAGGCAGCGTGATCTGCTCTGGCCGTGACTAGTTGGGCATCATCGCCCCCCGTTGTCCCCAGCTCCTTACCCAGTAGTGCCTCCTCCGCCTGTATCAGATCTCTCTCCACCTGCCTACGCAAGCCCGCTTGGACACCGAGGCAGCAACCCCGGGTCACCGCCTTAAAGGCGTCCCACTCGGTTCTCGGGGAGGAAGTCGAGTCAATAATGTCCTCGAAGTACTGCAAGATCTTCCCGTAGATTTCCTCTCGGAATGGGGTGTCAAGCAGGAGATCCGGTTGCAGGCGCCATGTTGGTACGGGCGGGCGTGGGCGTTTCCACCCATATACTAGTGTGTGCGGGTTGTGGTCCGAGTGCGTCCGGCCTAGGTAGTCAGTGTCCGACACAGAGGGGAGCAAGTCGCGGGACATCATGAACCTGTCCAACCTGACATGGAGTGAGTGGGCTCCCGAGTAGTAAGAATACACCCGGGCGGTGGGATTTCTGACGCGCCAGGCGTCCTGTAAGTTCCACTGTGTCGCCCAGTCAAGGAGGGCCCTGGAGGTCGCCTGTACCGGGGCGATCGCTGCTGGAAGGGACGAGCGATCAAGGGAGGCGTCTAACACGCAGTTGTAATCCCCTCCCATCATCAAGGGTACGTCCGGCCATGACGCTATCACCGCCGACAGCCGCGTGAAGAATGTCCCCTGTTCTACATTAGGTGCGTAGATGGAGGCTATGACGATCTGCTGCCCGTCAAGTCTGCCCTGTATGAAGACGTAGCGTCCCTCAGTGTCAACATTGCTGTGTGTTAGTGCAAACGGGACCCCGGGTCGGACCCAGATCAAGGTCCCTCTCGCAAATGCAGAGAAGGTCGTGGCAAATATCTGTCCCCTCCACTTTCGGCGAAGTGTGGCCACCTCAGCGGCAACCAGGTGTGTCTCCTGTAGTAGTGCAATCTGGAACTGATGTCTTTTAAGGTAGGAATACACCTGGTATCTACGTGAGGGTGTGTGCATGCCCCTGACATTCCAGGTACAAAATTTAAACGTAGCCATCAGAGTGTTGATTGCGGCCAAGCACCCAACCCCCCCCCCCCAGCCCCCCGCCCGCCCCACCCACACCCGCACAGCAGCAGCGAATAATGAGCATTGCCACCCCACGCCCCATCCCACAGTCCCAAGGATGCACGCAATAGCAGGTCAGTACCAACATTAGTCTCAAAAAGTAGAACTTAAACATAAACATAATACCAAAAGGGCAACAACAAAAAAAAGTCGTCGCCCAAACGCTCTATCGAGCTCAATCAATCCGTAAGTACAATGGGGGGATGACTAAATACAGCACTCAAATTAAACAAGGTAGTTCGGTGCGCCCAAGGAGCTGTAGTGGCCCCCCTTCCACGGGCAGTGGGCCAAAAGGGCGCTAGGAGTCAATTATAGCGTCTGTAGCCAGGACCGGTTCCCAGTGTCACTGGACCCGGATAGTTGGTCCCATGGCAGGATCACATCTTTTTTTTCCCCCCCGGGGGAGGGGCACTCACCTCTAGGGGTCCGTCCACCCCTCCAAAGTTATGATCCCGGCGGCGCCCCAGCGGGATAGCCCCGGCCCCTCACCCGGTGCCACGGCGGCTCCGCGGCAGTCCGGTGGGCGGGGGGGGGGGTATTCGGCAGTAAAGCACAGACCCCAGAGAAGGTGACGCCTACGGCTGCCAGAGCCTCCAGTAGCGCCAATGTGGGCCCCTGATCGGGCCATCCGTGGGGGGTGCTGACTGGCCCATTATGTGAGACTTGTCGGTCCAGCCAGGGCTGGGTTAGGGAGGATTGCTCATGATATCAGATCTGACGTTTGAGGCGTGACGTCAGGTAGGCCCTCTGGGTTCGAGTCATCTGGCAGACCGAACATGTAGTCGTCGTTGTCGCTCCCGCGTGAGCGCGGGCTGGTGTTGGAAAGCAGGATAGGCGATTGTGACCCGCTGATCTCAGCTGTTATGCGGACGGCTTCCAGTTGCTCAGTCTGAATTTGCTCCGGGGTTGGGCCGATTTCCGTTGCCAAGGTCGGTGACTCGGCCCTCGAGGTGTGTCGTTGTCTCCGCCTGCGAGCGCCACGATTCCGGCGTTGTTCCCTCGGCACGGGCCCAGGGTTCGTGTCCACCCCCGAGTCCAGCCATGCCACCGCCGCCTCTGGGGTGTCGAAGAAATGGGTCTTGTCCAGCGCCACCACTCTGAGGCGTGCCGGAAACAACAGCGAGTACTTGAGAGCCAAGCGTCTGAGCCGTTGCTTCACCGCGAGGAAGGATTGACGTCTTCGTTGAACCTGAATGGTATAATCGGGGAAAAACATCACCTTGGCGTTGTCCACTTGTATATTAGACAGTTTCCGCGTTTCGCGGAGGATGGCATCTCGGTCGCGGTAGTTCAGCACCCGCATGAGCATCGGCCTCGGGTTGGAGCCTTCCGGGGGTGGGCGGGATGGCACTCTGTGTGCCCGTTCCACTACAAAGTGCGGCGACAGCGTGCCTTCTGGCAGGAGCTCTCTGAGCCAGGCCTCCATGTGTTCCGCCGTCTCTCTCCGTTCCCATCGTTCCGGCAGGCCCACTATGCGCACGTTGTTCCTTCTGGCCCGCCCTTCCGCGTCCTCCGCTCTATCCTCAAGGAACTCCACCCGGTTGAGTAAGTCCTGGACGTGTCTGTCCGTCTGCGCCAGTTTGGGTGTGGTCTCCGCCATCGTGTGTTCCAGGGTCGCAGTGCGGTCGGCGAGTTTCTTGTGGTCCGTCCGGAGAAGTGTTAGATCCACGGCCACCTTGTCGATCCTGTTCTCCAGCGACGTACGGGTCAGCTGCATGGATTCCGCCAGGCGCTCCATGGCCGCCAGCATAGTGTCCAGTTTGGATGCGGTCTGGTCCGCCTCTACGGTTTTCACCATTTTCCCTTTGCCAAGCGACCCTCCTGTGCCAGTCTTTGCCCTGGTCCCCCCTGACATGTGGGAGGTCTTTGCGGCCGGTCAGTCGGGCGGGTATGTCCCCCCAATGCGTGGCGGAGGGACCGGTGTGTGCGAGTCACCCTGTCAGGTCCTCTGTCGCTCTCGTGGCGGATGGCGTGCGGCCGTAGGTGGGGGGGGGAAAGGCCGTCCCACCGCAGGGTTCCAGGGTTCCGCGTTATGCAGCCGACTGGGGAGGACGAGGTGGTCACGCAGCGACTGTCACAGAAATTCCCAGGTGTGGCGGTCAGCGCCGTGTCAGACCCGATTGCTGGTCGCCTCCTGTCTGCGCCACGTGGCGGCCCGGCGGGCCGAAACGGTAGACCTCTCCTGGTGAGTCCGTCCACTGGGTCCGGGGAGACGCACCCCGCCGGCTGAAGTCAGGCGCCACCCAGCGTCGCCTGGGGGTCCACGCTGACCGGCACTAGCCCGGCAGAGGTGGGGGGCGCGCGTCGTAAAGTCTTCGTGTCCGCACCGGGCCGGGAGAGCCTCCCAGGGTTGGGCCGATTATCAGTGAGGGCTGATGTGGTGCGGCCGCAGGGTGCGTGCGGCGTGGGTCAGTCCCCTCGGTGCCAGGTGGGCCCGGTGATGGTCTGGGACGCCTTCTGAGGGGTGGACATGTGCAGAGGCCCGAGAGATAGGGCCGTGCAGTCTCCGGTGGTGGTCCGCCGGGCCCAGGGGCGACGGTGTCAGTGCGAGCCTCGTGGTGACCCGGCTCTGTGGTCCACCGGTGTCCGTCCAGCCGTGGTGGGCGGCGCTGGTGCCCGCTGGTAGGATGGGGCGGTGATACAGACCGCCACGGGCCGTCTCGGTGTGGGTGGTCGTAGCGCCTGGGGCCCTCGTGCGGTCGGGCCGCTGGAGATGCTCAGCAGTGTGTCGCAGGTTCCCCTCCTGGGCCGGGCCGATGATAGGGCGGCGGGCGTGTCAGGGGGGGTCCTGTGGACTGTGCTGGGTAGTGTACTGGTTAGGCCGGCAGGGCCTTGGATCGATGGTGCCAGGGTGGGCCTCTGGTCAGTTTCGCGCACTCACCCCCTGGCAGGCATGGAGCTCGGCGGGGCATCCCCAGTGTCGGCAGACGGGGCAGGCCGATCTCGTGGCTCTCCGGTAGCCCAGGCGGCGAGCCTCTCGCTGGCGTCCGAAGTCACTGCAGGGCTTAGTCGCTGTGGGGTGTCCGGATTATGGGACGTGGTCTGGGTTCCACGCCGGATTGCGCACTGTAGGCCACTCGCTGTGCGGCCCGCTCCGCAGGGCCGGATCCCCGTCCTCAGGTAGTAGGGGTCGCAGGCCGGAAGTGCGCGTTGGGCGGCCAGCCGTCAGGGTCACCGCCGGTCGGAGAGTTAGGTGCTCCGATCCGCCTGGAATTCACACCGGAGGTGGGCCGGGTACCCGGGTACACTCGGTTCGAGTTTGGGCCCGGTTCCGTCAGAAAATGTAGGATAAATGGCCCGTGGTTGGGGAGCTTCACTTGGAGCTCAGCTCGAGCACGTCCTCTCACATCGCGTGCTTGGCCACGCCCCCCTGAAGTTACCTACATGATGACAGGCGTAGAAGGAATCATACGTCGCGTCTAGGGCTTTGGTGTGCTCCAATATGTTTCAAAACCTGAAATACATTATAAAAAGGAGGATGGGGAGGAGTAGGGACGGGAATGCTCATCATTGCATTTGTCAACCTAAAAGTGGAAAAAACCTTTGTATAATCCACTTACTGTAATCCGGCGTCTTTAACATAGTACAGGGTATCTTCTTGTGGTGGGCTTCAGAAATGTGCTGCACATCTTTCTGAAGGGATCATGAAACAGAGATTCGGATAAGATTTTTGTTCAACGGGTAGTCAGCATTGTAGATACACTGTGACTCAATTAGTTAACATATCCTTTAAAAAGCACATTGCAGCCGCAATGTGGCTATATTATGGGACAGAATGGCACGCAAGGTGTGCATCATCCTCTACTATATACAAGTTGTCCTGGTCTGATCCATATAAAAGCGGTTGGATGGGGACTATCGCATACCTTTTCTCCTGCGAGTCTGCGGCAATCAGCACACGTCGGCTCCACTTCGATTGTGGCTGCTCGCGGTGCAGCCGCTAGCTGCTAATGTCAAAAAAGGGCTCGGCTCTGGTAGCCAATGAGCAGTCTCCTGAAAGAGGAGCAATGACGCCGGACTCTTTACTGCGGGGGACCATCTGTAAAATGTCTTATGCTAGAGTGTTTAAGGGGCCAATAGGTCGTGGTAATGACGATTGGTTTGGAACTTGGAAAGAAACTTCTAGTGTTCAGCATTTAACAGAGAATCCGTTTTGTATGTTATAACACGTGCGTACATATCTATAATACATAAAATATCTACAGTATTTGAAATCTCTGCAGTTCGCTGCCCTCATGTTCTGGACCGAATCAAAATCAAAATGTTTAAGTTCATTGCATACAATCATTATCTTGAGTTAGTATAAAATAGATTCGGACATGCACGAAAACTTTAGCAGTGATAAAATATCAACAATCATGACATACTTGACCAGTTATTGAACATAGTATTAACACTCATATGGGCGGCCTCATAGTGGTTGTGATCAGAGATAGAGGTTATGCCTTTAAATTAAAATAGTGTGCTACTAGGGGTTCTACTGGATGGATTATCAGTTATTCTGGATCTAGTCCTGCCATTTCTGCATAATTAGCGTCCAGTTCATTCAGGCCATTGTGTATTGTGTTGAATTTGTGCATCCATTTGCATTCTCTGATGTTAAGGACATTGTTGAGATTACCCCCTCGGGGTCCCATGGTGATTTTTTCAAGTACAATCCATTTCATGGAATCTGAAGTATGAGTCTTTTCCATGTAATGTTCAACCAGAGGTGCCCCTATTGTCTGGCATCGGATTCTGCTACAGTGTTGAAAAATCCTGTTTTTGATCTTCTGCTTTGTTTGTCCTATATACATAAGGTCACAAGGGCAGATGATGGCATATATAACTCCGCTTGAGTTACAGTTGGTGAACGATTTCAGGTCTACTGTTATGTTATTGCTCGTGATTTGTTTCGTCTCCCAACATGTCGGGCAGGCTTTGCAAGTTGTACATCTGAAGTGGCCTACCACTGCTGGTAAGTTCCAAAGTCCTTGTATGGTTGGTGCCTGCGGTGCGTCCAACAAGGACCGGACAACGTGGTCTCTTATACTTCTGGCCTTTTTGAAGGCATGCATCGGTGGTTCTGGGCTTTCTATGATGTCTGCTACCAAGCCCCAATGTTTGTTTATTACTCTTTTGATCTCATTGCTTTTGTTGCAATATGTGGTGACACAGATCATTCTTTCTTGAGACTGCTGGCGTTCCTTGGGTGTCATTAAGGTGCTCCTGTCCTGGAACCAGGCTCTTTTACGAGATCTTTTCACCAGTCTTTTGGGGTATCCTCTTTCAATCAGGCGAAGGATTAAATCATCGGATTCTTTAAAATAATCCTCCTTGAAAGAACAGTTTCTCCTGGTGCGGAGAAATTGCCCAAAGGGCAAGTTGTCACGAAGTCCTCTCATGTGATTGCTCGTATATCTCAGCAAGGTGTTCCTTTCTGCCGGTTTTCTGTAGAGGGTGGTGTACAGTTTACCTTCGTTAACTTTAATGCTGATATCGAGGAAGTCAATTGAATCTTTCTCTTGTGCATGGTGAATTTTATATCGTCTGACTGGTTGTTGAGCCATTCAAAGAAGTCCTGCAACTCAACATCATCACCATTCCAGATCATGAGAACATCGTCTATGTACCTGACCCACGTGGAGATTTTCGTCTGGTGCGGATTATGTTGAGATAAAATACAGTGTTGTTCAAATTCAGACATGAACAGGATGGCCAAGTCCGGGGCGAAGGCTGCGCCCATGGCCACTCCTTTACTCTGGATATAAAACTTATTTTGGAACAGGAAGAAGTTCTTTGTCATGGCGACTTCTAGTAGGTCAATGATAAACTCTGTGGGGACCCCAGCTGGTTGTTCCCTCTTTTGTAAAACCCTTCTCATCGATTCCAACGCTGGTCCTTGCGGTATGCTGGTGTAAAGAGAAACAATGTCCATCGTGACCAAGGTTTGGCTCTCTTTGTTAAAGTTTGTCTGGTCAACCAAATTGATTACTTGCATTGTGTCCCTAAGGTACGTGGGTGTGATTTCCGCCAGGGGTTTCAGGAATGTATCCACATACTTGCATATCGGTTCGAGAAGGGACCCACATCCCGATATAATCGGTCGGCCGGGAGGCTTAGAAGGGTTTTTATGTACTTTAGGTAGTACGTATATCGTCGGTACTCTGGGCTGTTCCACATTCAGATACTCAAATTCCTTCTTGGTCAGGAAACCCACTTCCAATGCTTTTTTGGTAATGGTTACGATTTCTTTTCTGATCTCATTTGTGGGGTCCAATGCCACGGGCCTGTAACTCACTCCATCCGTGAGTTGGGAAAGGATCTCAGCCTTGTAATCTTCTACGTCCAGCAACACGATAGATCCCCCCTTGTCGGCCGGTTTGATCACAATTGACTTGTTGTTCTTTAGAGTGTCCAGCGCTTTTCTTTCTCTTGTTGTGATGTTATGCTTCACGTATGATCTTTTTTTACATATCTGAAGGACATCTCTCATTACCACACTCTCATAGGTTATAATCCTATGTGATACTGATGCCATGCTTGGCATGAATGTGGACGGGGCCGTAGATTCGTGAAGGATGTAGCAGTGGTGGCTGGGCGATTCTTGAAGAAGTTCCTTAGACGTAATTTTCGGAAGAATCGGGTTAGTTCAGTTTGGATTTCAAATCTATTTACCTGCGATGTTGGAACAAACGATAGTCCTTTAGAGAGCACACTGGTTTCATCACTTGTAGGCGTGTATTTCGATAGATTAATGATAGGGCTTGTGGTCATTGTAGTATTTCCGGGGGGCCCCCCTGTTACCATCTGTAGGTCTTCCTCCTGGTGCTCCTCTCGTCGTGATCCTCTTGTTAAAAATGCACCTGTTTGGTACTCTGACCTTGTTGTCTTCCTCCATCCCACGGCTGTTGGTTTTGGCCCCTGGTTGGGCGGTTGCTCCAATATCCTCCTCTGCCCCTGCCTCTCGGTGGCCTCCATTGGGTATCTCCTAAAAAAGGAGTTTGAGGACCACTCATTTGTCCCTGTTGGGGCTGGTACCATTGATCTTGTGGCTGGTAATTCGCTCCCGATTGTTCGTTTTCGCTTTCACCACTATATGAGGAGTCAGAAAAGTTGGTGAATCTGTGTGTACCCCTATTGCCGCCTCTTCCTCTGTAGAAAAAACGGCCCTGGGTATCCTGCCTGAAATAATCTGCTTGGAGATATGGGTAGGTCTTCTTTTTGTCGTAGTACTGGATGTCTTTGGATAGTTTGTCTAGTTTCTTTGTTTGAGTCTCTATGTCAAAATCTTTCAAGGTTTTTTTCAATCTCTCCAGGGTCTCTTTAGCATCACCGAAGGCCGCGTGGCTGCTGATTTCAGCTTTTAGATCTTCTATCTCTTTGGCTAGTTGTTCGACCTGTTCTTTTGCGGTCTCCACTCCCAGCACCATCCAGTGCCGGGAGCAGTTGTTTGCCACAAAGCTGAAACCCTCTTTGAACTTCGGGCTGTCCACGAATATAGCAGGTTCGTTACGGACTTGTAGTCCAGTAGGGATGATGTTAGCCCTCAAGTATCCGGTAGGTAGATGTCCATGCAATTTAGTTCTCACTAGCTTCTTTTCAAGACGTTCTAGTTTATTGATTTTCTCGTTGAGAGAGTAGTCTATGTTGGTTCTATTGGATGAAAGGAAAGCATTCCCTGTGTCTCCCCCGATCAAGTCCTTTATATAGTCTTCCGTGTAGGAGAGGGTCTCCAGTGACATATTTATATCGCCCCCCTGGATATAGAACACTCGGTTAGTGAGTGGTATTTATTTAAGCAAAACCCTCGCAAGAATGCTCTAGCTCTAAGAGTATGAGTGGTAAAGGGGAACGCCCTCGTAACTCATGGACCTGGGTCATAAAGTAAGTACAAAAAACAGGTGGTCCGAGTTAAATGGTACTGGTATATAATTGAATTTTACACACCACAATTATAGTACATTTGATTAACGCAAATAAAGGTGAATTATTCAAAAACTGAATTGTATTTATTTCATACACAGATGCAGTCGTTTTACTTATTGCTGCATGTCTTTGTTTTTTATAATCATCCGCATTTCATTGATACAATTATACAATCATTGCTCAAATGGTGCTCTGAGTGAGGTTGGGAAGAGGGAGTGAGAGCTGTGCGGGACGTGGTAAAGGTGGCGTGACAGTATTGCATCACATTCAAATAATAACACCTTTACAATTAAGTTACTAGCAGTGTTCCCAGACTACATCACACATAGGTAAGAGTAAATCGTTCGTTTGTTCCCATGGCGTGTTGGGTTTGGCGCGGTCTACGTTTCGACCCCCAGTATGTGAAAGGGTTATTCTTCCCTCATGTTGTGGTCTTCATCAGGACAAAGTGGAGAGCCTGTAAAACAGGACATTGCCTCATTTTAGTAATCTATTGTGGTGGAGTGGCATTAAGATTGTGGACTAATTCTGAAGTTACCTACATGATGACAGGCGTAGAAGGAATCATACGTTGCGTCTAGGGCTTTGGTGTGCTCCAATATGTTTCAAAACCTGAAATACATTATAAAAAGGAGGATGGGGGAGGAGTAGGGACGGGAATGCTCATCATTGCATTCGTCAACCTAAAAGTGGAAAAAAACTTTGTATAATCCACTTACTGTAATCCGGCGTCTTTAACATAGTACAGGGTATCTTCTTGTGGTGGGCTTCAGAAATGTGCTGCACATCTTTCTGAAGGGATCATGAAACAGAGATTCGGATAAGATTTTTGTTCAACGGGTAGTCAGCATTGTAGATACACTGTGACTCAATTAGTTAACGTATCCTTTAAAAAGCACATTGCAGCCACAATGTGGCTATATTATGGGACATAATGGCACGCAAGGTGTGCATCATCCTCTACTATATACAAGTTGTCCTGGTCTGATCCATATAAAAGCGGTCGGATGGGGACTATCGCATACCTTTTCTCCTGCGAGTCTGCGGCAATCAGCACACGTCGCTTCCACTTCGATTGTGGCTGCTCGCGGTGCAGCCGCTAGCTGCTAATGTCAAAAAAGGGCTCGGCTCTGGTAGCCAATGAGCAGTCTCCTGAAAGAGGTGCTATGACGCCGGACTCTTTACTGCGGGGGACCGTCTGTAAAATGTCTTATGCTAGAGTGTTTAAGGGGCCAATAGGTCGTGGTAATGACGATTGGTTTGGAACTTGGAAAGAAACTTCTAGTGTTCAGCATTTAACAGAGAATCTGTTTTGTATGTTATAACACGTGCGTACATATCTATAATACATAAAATATCTACAGTATTTGAAACCTCTGCAGTTCGCTGCCCTCATGTTCTGGACCGAATCAAAATAAAAATGTTTATGTTCATTGCATACAATCATTCTCTTGAGTTAGTATAAAATAGATTCGGACATGCACGAAAACTTTAGCAGTGATAAAATATCAACAATCATGACATACTTGACCAGTTATTGAACATAGTATTAACACTCATATGGGCGGCCTCATAGTGGTTGTGATCAGGGATAGAGGTTATGCCTTTAAATTAAAATAGTGTGCTACTAGGGGTTCTACTGGATGGATTATCAGTTATTCTGGATCTAGTCCTGCCATTTGTGCATAATTAGCGTCCAGTTCATTCAGGCCATTGTGTATCGTGTTGAATTTGTGCATCCATTTGCATTCTCTGATGTTAAGGACATTGTTGAGATTACCCCCTCGGGGTCCCATGGTGATTTTTTCAAGTGCAATCCATTTCATGGAATCTGGAGTATGAGTCTTTTCCATGTAATGTTCAACCAGAGGTGCCCCTATTGTCTGGCATCGGATTCTGCTACAGTGTTGAAAAATCCTGTTTTTGATCTTCTGCTTTGTTTGTCCTATATACATAAGGTCACAAGGGCAGATGATGGCATATATAACTCCGCTTGAGTTACAGTTGGTGAACGATTTCAGGTCTACTGTTATGTTATTGCTCGTGATTTGTTTCGTCTCCCAACATGTCGGGCAGGCTTTGCAAGTTGTACATCTGAAGTGGCCTACCACTGCTGGTAAGTTCCAAAGTCCTTGTATGGTTGGTGCCTGCGGTGCGTCCAACAAGGACCGGACAACGTGGTCTCTTATACTTCTGGCCTTTTTGAAGGCATGCATCGGTGGTTCTGGGCTTTCTATGATGTCTGCTACCAAGCCCCAATGTTTGTTTATTACTCTTTTGATCTCATTGCTTTTGTTGCAATATGTGGTGACACAGATCATTCTTTCTTGAGACTGCTGGCGTTCCTTGGGTGTCATTAAGGTGCTCCTGTCCTGGAACCAGGCTCTTTTACGAGATCTTTTCACCAGTCTTTTGGGGTATCCTCTTTCAATCAGGCGAAGGATTAAATCATCGGATTCTTTAAAATAATCCTCCTTGTTCTCCTGGTGCGGAGAAATTGCCCAAAGGGCAAGTTGTCACGAAGTCCTCTCATGTGATTGCTCGTATATCTCAGCAAGGTGTTCCTTTCTAACTCCGCTTGAGTTACAGTTGGTGAAAGATTTCAGGTCTACTGTTATGTTATTGCTCGTGATTTGTTTCGTCTCCCAACTCACGGATGTGGTGAGTTACAGGCCCTTGGCATTGGACCCCACAAATGAGATCAGAAAAGAAATCGTAACCATTACCAAAAAAGCATTGGAAGTGGGTTTCCTCACCAAGAAGGAATTTGAGTATCTGAATGTGGAACATCCCAGAGTACCGACGATATACGTACTATCTAGAGTACATAAAAACCCTTCTAAGCCTCCCGGCCGACCGATTATATCGGGATGTGGGTCCCTTCTCGAACCGATATGCAAGTATGTGGATACATTCCTGAAACCCCTGGCGGAAATCACACCCACGTACCTTAGGGACACAATGCAAGTAATCAATTTGGTTGACCAGACAAACTTTAACAAAGAGAGCCAAACCTTGGTCACGATGGACATTGTTTCTCTTTACACCAGCATACCGCAAGGACCAGCGTTGGAATCGATGAGAAGGGTTTTACAAAAGAGGGAACAACCAGCTGGGGTCCCCACAGAGTTTATCATTGACCTACTAGAAGTCGCCATGACAAAGAACTTCTTCCTGTTCCAAAATAAGTTTTATATCCAGAGTAAAGGAGTGGCCATGGGCGCAGCCTTCGCCCCGGACTTGGCCATCCTGTTCATGTCTGAATTTGAACAACACTGTATTTTATCTCAACATAATCCGCACCAGACGAAAATCTCCACGTGGGTCAGGTACATAGACGATGTTCTCATGATCTGGAATGGTGATGATGTCTAGTTGCAGGACTTCTTTGAATGGCTCAACAACCAGTCAGACGATATAAAATTCACCATGCACAAGAGCAAAGATTCAATTGACTTCCTCGATATCAGCATTAAAGTTAACGAAGGTAAACTGTACACCACCCTCTACAGAAAACCGGCAGAAAGGAACACCTTGCTGAGATATACGAGCCATCACACAAGAGGACTTCGTGACAACTTGCCCTTTGGGCAATTTCTCCGCATCAGGAGAAACTGTTCTTTCAAGGAGGACTATTTTAAAGAATCCGATGATTTAATCCTTCGCCTGATTGAAAGAGGATACCCCAAAAGACTGGTGAAAAGATCTCGGAAAAGAGCCTGGTTCCAGGACAGGAGCACCTTAATGACATCCAAGGAATGCCAGCAGTCTCAAGAAAGAATGATCTGTGTCACCACATATTGCAACAAAAGCAATGAGATCAAAAGAGTAATAAACAAACATTGGGGCTTGGTAGCAGACATCATAGAAAGCCCAGAACCACCGATGCATGCCTTCAAAAAGGCCAGAAGTATAAGAGACCACGTTGTCCGGTCCTTGTTGGACGCACCGCAGGCACCAACCATACAAGGACTTTGGAACTTACCAGCAGTGGTAGGCCACTTCAGATGTACAACTTGCAAAGCCTGCCCGACATGTTGGGAGACGAAACAAATCACGAGCAATAACATAACAGTAGACCTGAAATCTTTCACCAACTGTAACTCAAGCGGAGTTATATATGCCATCATCTGCCCTTGTGACCTTATGTATATAGGACAAACAAAGCAGAAGATCAAAAACAGGATTTTTCAACACTGTAGCAGAATCCGATGCCAGACAATAGGGGCACCTCTGGTTGAACATTACATGGAAAAGACTCATACTCCAGATTCCATGAAATGGATTGTACTTGAAAAAATCACCATGGGACCCCGAGGGGGTAATCTCAACAATGTCCTTAACATCAGAGAATGCAAATGGATGCACAAATTCAACACGATACACAATGGCCTGAATGAACTGGACGCTAATTATGCACAAATGGCAGGACTAGATCCAGAATAACTGATAATCCATCCAGTAGAACCCCTAGTAGCACACTATTTTAATTTAAAGGCATAACCTCTACCTCTGATCACAACCACTATGAGGCCGCCCATATGAGTGTTAATACTATGTTCAATAACTGGTCAAGTATGTCATGATTGTTGATATTTTATCACTGCTAAAGTTTCCGTGCATGTCCGAATCTATTTTATACTAACTCAAGATAATGATTGTATGCAATGAACATAAACATTTTGATTTTGATTCGGTCCAGAACATGAGGACAGCGAACTACAGAGGTTTCAAATACTGTAGATATTTTATGTATTATAGATATGTACGCACGTGTTATAACATACAAAACAGATTCTCTGTTAAATGCTGAACACTAGAAGTTTCTTTCCAAGTTCCAAACCAATCGTCATTACCACAACCTATTGGCCCCTTAAACACTCTAGCATAAGACATTTTACAGACGGTCCCCCGCAGTAAAGAGTCCGGCGTCATAGCACCTCTTTCAGGAGACTGCTCATTGGCTACCAGAGCCGAGCCCTTTTTTGACATTAGCAGCTAGCGGCTGCACCGCGAGCAGCCACAATCGAAGTGGAGCCGACGTGTGCTGATCGCCGCAGACTCGCAGGAGAAAAGGTATGCGATAGTCCCCATCCGACCGCTTTTATATGGATCAGACCAGGACAACTTGTATATAGTAGAGGATGATGCACACCTTGCGTGCCATTCTGTCCCATAATATAGCCACATTGCGGCTGCAATGTGCTTTTTAAAGGATACGTTAACTAATTGAGTCACAGTGTATCTACAATGCTGACTACCCGTTGAACAAAAATCTTATCCGAATCTCTGTTTCATGATCCCTTCAGAAAGATGTGCAGCACATTTCTGAAGCCCACCACAAGAAGATACCCTGTACTATGTTAAAGACGCCGGATTACAGTAAGTGGATTATACAAAGGTTTTTTCCACTTTTAGGTTGACAAATGCAATGATGAGCATTCCCGTCCCTACTCCTCCCCCATCCTCCTTTTTATAATGTATTTCAGGTTTTGAAACATATTGGAGCACACCAAAGCCCCAGACGCGACGTATGATTCCTTCTACGCGGTGCACAGACATAATATCGACTCCAAAATATCGTTTGGACAGAATATCGAGTTTTAAATATCGTTTGGAGAAAATATCGACAGGACAGAATATCGACAGCCAAAATATCGTTTTTAAGGTAAGTGAAGTAATATCGACTGTAAATAATATAGAAAGTGAAAATATCCAAAATATCGTTTTTTAAATAATATGTAATTATTTATAGTGTTTTTATGTTATAATATGTGTGAAAAGTGTCATTTTATGTTATAATTATTTTTAATTAATGATTTTTTTAAAATTATTGTGTAATTTTATTCTGTAGCGGGTTGTGGGTTTATAGGGGAATAGGGTGGGAAGTAATTTAATTATAATTAATTAAATATGTAAATTTATTAATTGGTAGTAATAATTAATTAATTGGTAATTAAATAATATATGTTAATTATTTAAAATTTAATTGGTAATTAATTTAATTTAATTTATTAATTGCTAATTATGTAAATTAAAATAATGTATTTCCTGTAGCGGGTTGTGGGTTTATAGGGGAATAGGGTGGGAAGTAATTTAATTATTATTTATTAAATATGTAAATGTATTAATTGGTAGTAATATTTAATTAATTGGTAATTAAATAATATTTGTTAATTATTTAAAATGTAATTGGTAATTAATTTAATTTAATTGATTAGTTGCTAATTATGTTTAATTAAAGGGGTATTTTTAGAGTTCAGGGTCAGTTTTTAGTTTTTGGGTAAAGGGGTATTTTTAGGGTTCAGGGTCAGTTTTTAGTTTTTGGGTAAAGGGGTATTTTTAGGGTTCAGGGTCAGTTTTTAGTTTTTGGGTAAAGGGGTATTTTTAGGGTTCAGGGTCAGTTTTTAGTTTTTGGGTAAAGGGGTATTTTTAGGGTTCAGGGTCAGTTTTTAGTTTTTGGGTAAAGGGGTATTTTTAGGGTTCAGTGTCAGTTTTTAGTTTTTGGGTAAAGGGGTATTTTTAGGGTTCAGGGTCAGTTTTGGGTTTTTGGGTAAAGGGGTATTTTTAGGGTTCAGGGTCAGTTTTTAGTTTTTGGGTAAAGGGGTATTTTTAGGGTTCAGGGTCAGTTTTGGGTTTTTGGGTAAAGGGTTTTTTTAGGGTTCAGGGTCAGTTTTGGGTTTTTGGGGTACAGGGGTACAGTGTAAAAATAAAGTAAAATTAAATTTACATTAATTTAATTTAATGAAATGAAATTAAATTATATTTAAATAATTTTAAGTAATTTAAATTAAAAAAAATATTATATACTTGCCAATAATTACGTTGTAATGGTAGTGCGTTGTAAAAGTTGCGTTGTAACGTCATATATCCACTGTTGCACTCTTTGCAGTGGGAATAGTAATTTTTACTCTTTTGTATTTGTACGTTAATAATATTGGCTATTATTTAATTAAATTTTGTTACTATATATATATATGTTTTAAGAAATATGATTAAAAAAATATTATTTTTTTACTTTCATTAATTATTTAATTATTAAAAGTTATTTTAAGTATTGTTAATTATATTTTAGTAATTAATTTTTTATATTAATGTAATTAAACATTGTTTTTATTAAAGTCGATATTTTTTACAACTATATTTTTGTAAACGATATTTTGTACTCGATATTTTTGTACTTACCTGTTTGTACATACAAACTCGATATTTTGGTTGTAGATATTTTTTCCTCGATATTTTGGGTAGTCGATATTTTGGTAGTCGATATTATTTCAGTGATCCCTTCTACGCCTGTCATCATGTAGGTAACTTCAGAATTAGTCCACAATCTTAATGCCACTCCACCACAATAGATTACTAAAATGAGGCAATGTCCTGTTTTATAGGCTCTCCACTTTGTCCTGATGAAGACCCCAACATGAGGGAAGAATAACCCTTTCACATACTGGGGGTCGAAATGTAGACCGCGCCAAACCCGACACGCCATAGGAACAAAGGAACGATTTACTCTTACCTATGTGTGATGTAGTATGGGAACACTGCTAGTAAGTTAATTGTAAAGGCGTTATTATTTGAATGTGATGCAATACTGTCACGCCACCTTTACCACGTCCCGCACACCTCTCACTCCCTCTTCCCAACCTCACTGAGAGCACCATTTGAGCAATGATTGTATAATTGTATCAATGAAATGCGGATGATTATAAAAAACAAAGACATGCAGCAATAAGTAAAACGACTGCATCTGTGTATGAAATAAATACAGTTCAGTTTTTGAATAATTCACCTTTATTTGCGTTAATCAAATGTACTATAATTGTGGTGTGTAAAATTCAATTATATACCAGTACCATTTAACTCGGACCACCTGTTTTTTGTACTTCCAAGGCACCAGAAGGCGGCAACAGCGGGTCAGAGCAGAAAAGGAGCAGAGCACCACACTAAGGAACAACTCGTGCAAGCCAAGGCGAAAACACTGGGTGGCAGTACGGCACCAGAAGGCTAGAGCAGCAAGGGCTTAGCAAGAAAGCGCAAAGCACCACTCAGTGGAACCACCCTGCAAGCCAAATCTAGAGCCATCCTGAAGGCACAAGCATGTGAAAGTGCCTCGACAGAAAAGGAGAGAGAAAAAGAGGAAGAAGTCTGCAACTACAACCACAAGGGGAAGTGTCACCTGACAGAGGAGAAAAAGTAACCCAACCTCAGATCACCCTGCCAAAGAAGGGCAAACCTCCTGAAAGGAGGAGGAGGCAAGGACAGGGAACCCATCCGCGGACCACAGTGCCATCTGAAGGGAACAGGAGTCCAAGGATCGGTAAAAGAACCCCCCACGACGAAGACCATGTGGGCTTCAGAAATTCCAACAACAGAGGGAAAGAGCAAGGTAGGCCCCCATGCAGAGCAGAAACCAGCTGGAGGGAGCCTGACCGGAAGAAAACAAAGAGAATATCCACAGAAGGCAAGGTACCCATAGGGAGGCAACTGCAGAAATCTAACCAGAGGGTCCTCGCAGAAACAGGGAGGAAGGGTGGATCGTGAAGGAATCTGCGGCTAGAAACTTCTCTACCAGATACATTGTTACCGAAGGAATGTAAGAAATGCGTTACTTACCTGTAACTGCAGTTATCCAGTATTAGTGTCTTTCATAGATTCACATGCCTGAATCATTCCCCGTCGTCGAGACGGGAGCCTCCGGTATATAAAAAAGTAATGTCCTATAGACATACATAGAAAAGAATAGGCCTAAGGATCTCACTTTAGTGTCCTATCCACGTCCTTTTGTAAAAAGGACCAAAACAGAGTAGGCCCAAGGGTCCCACCTTGGTGGCCTATCTGTGTGTCCTTTTGTAAAAAGGACCAAAGTAAAGAAAACCAATGAATCAGCTACCACCGCCTTCTAGAACCTTCCTGTCAGGAGCCCAAGTCTCTCAGATTTTCGTACGCACCAAGCTAGTTAGGCGTAAACTTGTTAGAGAGATAGGTGAGTCCTTCCAGGGGAGGCGGGAGGGTGCATGTGAATCTATGAAAGACACTAATACTGGATAACTGCAGTTACAGGTAAGTAACGCATTTCTTATCCAGTATTTGGGTGTCTTTCATAGATTCACATGCCTGAATCAGAGTAGCAAGCAATACATTATGCACATTTTTGATGGAACATCGTATATGAGTCTGTAGATAATATATATCACGCAACTGCAAACCACCAAAATGCATTGTCATGTAAATATTAGTAAAAAAATGTGCATACCAGTAAAGGATGGAGGGATGTAGGAAGGCTCACCTCACTGGAATAGATGGCGAAGCACTGCTCGGCCCACTGCTGCATCCTTCATCAGCTCAGTATCCAGGCAATAGTGCCTGGTGAAGGTGTGCGGGGACTTCCAGGTCGCCGTTCTGCAGATGTCCAATACCGGCACTCTAGCAAACAGCGCCGCAGACGTGGATATGGCTCTTGTCGAATGAGCCTTGACTCGTGAGTCCAAAGGCCGTCCGGCCTTATCATGACAAAAGGTGATCGCTGAAGAAATCCACCTTGAAATACTTTGTTTTGTCAGGGGCATGCCTTTTCGTGGTCTACTAAAGGCAATAAAGAGTTGAGATGACTTTCGGAAGTGTTGAGTCTTGTCGATGTAGAATTTAAGACATCTCTTCAGATCTAATGAATGCAGAGTTCTCTCGGCTGCAGTGGTAGGATTTGGAAAGAATGACCTGAGTACCACTGGTTTGTTAAGGTGGAAGTCCGAGGGGACTTTCGGAATAAACTGAGGGTTAGTTCGTAGAATGACCCGGTCTTCCCTGAACTGCATAAAAGGATCTTGGATTGAGAGAGCCTGCAACTCGCTGACCCTTCTGGCAGAGGTTAAGGCTAGGAGGAGGGCCGTTTTCCATGAGATGAATTTGATCTCCGCTTTATGTATGGGTTCGAAGGGGTGCTTCATTAATTGGTGAAGGACCACATTGAGGTGCCACGACGGAGGGATTGGTCTTGGTCGTGGGAAGGACCTGAATAGACCTTTGAGGAATTGTTTTATAAGTCTGTTCGCCCACAGGGATGGACCCTTAGAAGTCCTTGTGAATCTGGAGATCGCCACTAGATGCACTTTGATGGATGCATGTGCGAGGCCTGATTGCGCTAGATGCAGTAAGTATGGTAGCAGCTGCTGTGGAGTGATGTGGAAGGGGTGCAAGCCTTTAGTCACACACCAAGAACAGAACCTCTTCCATTTTAGTGAGTAGGTTTTATTAGTGCTGTCCGCTCTAGCCTTTGCAAGGACGTCTCTGCACTCCTGCGGGATGTTTAAGTGGCTGAATTCGCGGTATTCAGGAGCCAAGCTGACAACTTTAGAGAGCTCAGATTCGGGTGGAGAACCTGCCCTTGGGACATTGTGAGCAGGGCTGGATAATGATGCAGGCGAAGAGGTGGCCGGACAGAGAGGCGATGCAGGTCCGTGAACCAGTGCTGCCTCGGCCAGAATGGAGCGATTAGAATCAGAGTGCAGGGCTCCGACTTCATCTTCCTGAGAACCCTGGGTATCAGTGGAAATGGCGGAAAGGCGTACGCAAATACGTTGCGCCATGCGATGGAAAATGCATTTTCGAGGGTTCCTGGGTGGTGATGCCTGCTTGCGAAGCTTGGGCATTTAGCGTTCTCTCTGGTGGCAAAAAGGTCTATTCGCGGGGTTCCCCACTCCGCGAAGATGTGCTCCAGCACCTCCGTGTCCAGCTCCCATTCGTGGGATGGAGACCTCTCTCTGCTCAGAGCGTCCGCCAAGACATTGTCCTTGCCCGGGACGTACTTCCCTTTCAGCGTTATTCCATGTTCCAGAAGCCAGTTCCAGACTCTTTGCGATTCTCGAGATAGTGAGAGCGATCGCGTCCCCCCCTGTTTGTTCAGGTAGTGCATCGTCGTGGTGTTGTCTGTCCTGACGAGCAATGGGGAGTTTCGAATGCGTGGTAGGAACGCTTGCAGAGCTAGGAAGACCGCTCTTAACTCCAGTAGATTGATGTGGAGCTTGGTTTCTTGTGTCGTCCACTTGCCATTGATCTGGAGTTCTTGGAGGACCGCTCCCCAGCCTTCTAGGGATGCGTCTGTTGTTATTACGTGTGGCTCTGCTGGATGCAGGAACGGTAGTCCCTGTGACAGGTGTTTGAGCGATCTCCACCACTGTAAGTGGTTGACCATGGTTCGAGTGACACGTATGCGGTCCTCGAATGATCCCGCAGCTTGTGTCCATTGCTCCGTTAGTTCCTCCTGGAGAGGGCGCATTTTGAGGCGGCAGAGGGGAATGAGCATGATGCATGAGGACATCATGCCGAGGAGGGACTTGAAGGTGCGGACCGGTAGAGTCTTCCGTGATGCCACTGACGTGGCCAGGGAGATGAGTTTGACCTTTCTCTCCTGAGAGGGGAAAGCTCTGACGCGTTCCGTGTCCAGAGTCGCTCCAAGAAATGTAAGGACCTTGTTGGGTTCCAGTGCCGACTTCTCGCGGTTGAGGGTCAAACCTAGTCGGTGGAAAATATTCAGACAGGCGCTGGAGAATGTGGCTGCGGCGGTCGCAGACGGTGCCTTTACCAACCAGTCGTCCAGGTATGGGAAGACCTGGTGACCCTGTTGACGAAGGAAGGCTGCCACAGGTGAGAGGCATTTGGTAAATATCCGTGGAGCAGATTTGAGGCCAAACGGAAGGACACGAAATTGGTAGTGTTGTCCTGCTACCGCAAACCTGAGGTACTTCCTGTGCCCTTTGAGGATAGGAATATGGTAGTAGGCGTCCTGCAGGTCTAAGGACGTCATGTAGTCCCCTTCCTCCAGGAGACCCAGGATTTCCTGTAGTGTTACCATACGGAACGATTGTTTCTTTAGGAACACGTTGAGTGCCCTGAGGTCGAGGAGTGGCCTCCACTTCTTCCCTTTTTTGTGGATGAGGAAGAAGTGGGAGTAGAAACCTTTCCCTTTGTGGGCCTGTGGAACTCTCTCTATCGCTCCCTTTTGGAGCATGGGAGCGATTTCCTGAAGAAGCAATCGTAGGTGCCTGTGGGACCGTTTGCATGGTGGTGTTGTTGGGGGAATTGAGACAAATTCTAGAGAATGTCCAAATTGAATGAGTTGGAGTACCCACCGATCTGTTGTTATCCTCCGCCAATTGTTTAGGAAGTATGTGAGTTTCCCTCCAAGTTTTAAAAAATGCAATGGTGGATGGACTGGCCATTGAAACGAGTCATTGGCGGTTGCCAGCAGGTCTTTTTTGGTTTTTCCCCCTGTAGTTTGACTTGCCGTAGGAAGTCTGACGTCCTTGCTGGTTTTGTCGCTGTTGGTATTGCGTTTTGCTCTGGTTGTACGAATAGGAAGACCTATTCTGGTAGGTGCCCCTATATGAAGATTGTCCTCTTCCTCTGTTTCCACGAAAGTACTGGTTCCAGAATTGCAGAGTTCCAAGGGCTTTGGCAGTGTCCGTGTCCTTTTTCATAGTGGTGAGGGCCTCATCAATCTTTCCGCCAAAGAGATGCTGGCCGTTGTAGGGCATATCGAGAATTTTCGTTTGCACTTCCTGGCGGAAAGAGGTGGCCTTGAGCCAACCTTGTCTTCTTAGTACGGCAGCACCGGCCAGTTGCCTGAAACCGGTCATGGCGACATCCATTGCGCAGTCAATGAGCTCGGAGGCAGATGTTTGGCCTTCTAAGAGAAGCGAATGAGCCTCCTCCTTTAAATCCTCTGGCAGATTAGATAGATAGGGTGCAATGTCTGCCCAGAGTTGACGATTGTAACGGCCCAGAAGTGCTATTGAATTCGCCACTTTCACCGTCATGGCCGACGTAGTGGAGAAACGTTTGCCAATAGTATCCAGTTTTCTGCCTTCCTTGTCAGGTGGCGTCGACAGAGGCGATGCTGGATTACGCGAGTTTTTCTGTGCCGCTTGGGTTACCACAGAGTCTGCCTTGGGGTGACCTGTGAGGCATGCTGGCGCCGATGAGGTTGCCTTGTATTTTTTAATCGAGCCTGGGCACTACCACTGGGATTGAAGCTGGTGTTTGCGTTAGTTGTTTGCCTTGTTTCCAGATAAAGTCAATGATGGGGATTGACCTGGTTGTCTTTTTAGTGGGCTCCTTGAAGTCATAAAGGAAGCATTCAGTCTCCTGAGTTTCCATAGACATATGGAATCGTTTGGCAGCCCGCTCTACAAGATTTTGGAATCCACCGATGTCTGCGGGTAGTGATTCCGAAGACTGTGGTTCTGGAGAGGCCGGAGATTGTGCAATATAGTCCTGGTCTACGTATGGGTCTGACTCGTCGTCACGGACCTCGCCCTCTTCCTGGTCTCTCTCCTCGTCGTCAGACGAGTGATGTCTTGTGTTGGCTCCTGGTCTTTACTAAGCACCAGTGGAGGTGGCTTGTGTCGAGACAAAGGAGTAGGTACCTGTGCAGTTGGAAGTGTAGGCGTAGTGGGTTTCTCCGGAAACCGCTTTTTGTAGTCCTTTATTAGGAATTGCAGGTCTGAGACAATGGATGCTGGTAGGCACACCATTGGTGTAACCTGCGTGTGCACTTGAGTGTGGACTGGTTGCTCTATATGTTCCTCCTCTTCCGGCTCCTCGTCTGTGCTTTGGCACTTAAGCACCAAGTCTGATGGGCTAGTGGCTTGTGTATATAACTCTTCCTCCGACTCTTCACCTTGTAATAGGCAGGCTGGAGGTAGTTGTTGCACCTTACTGGGCGACGTCAGGACTGGCGTAATTGGCCTTTTCGTGATCTTAACGGTGACATGGGATGTCTGAGGCGGGAAGGCATCCATGGCATGCGATAGCAGCTCAGACTCTTTCCATGTCCCTGCGGTCGTCGACGCTTGTGTCGACGGTGCCGTCGTAGAAATTACCTTCGTCGAAGGTAATTTACTCGTCGTCGACCGTGTCTCCGTCGACGCGGCCTTCGTCGACGGCAATGTCTCCGCCGTCGACGGTTTTCCCGCCGTCGACTGTTTCCCTGTCGTCGACGGAATGCTCCTCGTCGACGAGATAGGCTTCGCCGACGGTATGGTCTTCGTCGACGGTGTCGTCGTCGTCGACGGTAGTATCTTCGTCGTCGACGGAGTGACTGGGATGGTCGACAGCACAGGCTTACTCGCCGACGATGAAGGCGTCGTCCTCGTCGTCGAGGAGGTGGCCGACGATGCTGTCGTCGTCGACACTGTCTTCGTCGACGTTGAAACAGTTTTTAGTGCTGAGGAGACCATCGACGCTGTCGTCGTCGTCAAGACCAGCGGCTGCTTCCTGGTGACAGGAAGATCCTTGCCAGACACTGAGGTTTTGCCCTCTGAGGACTTTTTGGAAGTCTTCTTAGGATGGGTGTCTGAGGGGCTAGGGGAGGGCTAGGGGAGGTAACCCTTGGCCTCTTCAAGGAAAAATGCGAAGTACCAGAAACACTCTCACCGTCTGACACCAAGTCGTCTGTTCTGTTCTTCAGCCTGTTTAGCCAGAGTAGTAGGCGTCCTTCTCGGTCCTTGAGGGTCTTGTTAGAGAAGGTCCTACATATTTTGCAGTCCTTGGCTTGATGTTGAGGGTAGAGGAAATATAAACAGGTTTCATGTTTATCCTCTACATGGAGCCTTTTCTTGCCACAAGAGGAACAGGCTCTAAAGAGACCTTTTTTCTGGCTATCAGCCATAATGATAGAAGTTGAATAAATTCGTTTTTTAAAGTAAGAAGGAAAATTCCTGAGGAGAACTCAGGTGAAGACTCCCTAGCACAACGAGCGGTAGAAAATCTGAGAGACTTGGGCTCCTGATAGGAAGGTTCTAGAAGGAGGTGGTAGCTGATTGGTTGGTTTTCTTTACTTTGGTCCTTTTTACAAAAGGACACAGATAGGCCACCAAGGTGGGACCCTTGGGCCTACTCTGTTTTGGTCCTTTTTACAAAAGGACGTGGATAGGACACTAAGGTGAGATCCTTAGGCCTATTCTTTTCTATGTATGTCTATAGGACATTACTTTTTTATATACCGGAGGCTCCCGTCTCGACGACGGGGAATGATTCAGGCATGTGAATCTATGAAAGACACCCAAATACTGGATAACTTGTACATCTGATAGAGACTACTAACCGCAGATTCCATAACGTAGAATATATACCCTAGCCATACCCAAAGGGAAGGAGCGTCTGCGAAGGGTTCCACCAGCCTGGACTCAACACAGGGCCCCAAGGGGATGAGTCAACCAGACAGGGAACAGAGCCCTGTCCCAGAGGCAAAAAAGAACCCCCTCATCCAGAAGACCACCAGTCCCAGAGGGGATGCAGGAAGACAAGAAAAGAGGCGGCCCGCCCTCTCCCAGAAGGAGGAAACAAGGACAATGCAAAGGGAGGCCAGAGCACCCCGAGCCCCGCCAAAGAACCAAGGATCTCCACCAGAAGTCCCAGAGGCATAGGCAACGCAGAGGAGCACCAAGAAAGAAGAGCTACCCAGAGACTCCAAGGAGAAGAGGTAGGACCAAGGCAACCCCCCCCCCACCGGGAACACACCCAGTGAAGAGGGCATCCAAGCCCGTCACCTCTGGAAGGAAATAGACAAGACCGAACAAAACCTCAGCCAAAAAAGGCAGACAGGAGAAGAAGGGACCAAGGGCACAATAGTGCAGAAGAACAACAGGTCTGCACTGGCATGCACGGCCAGCAGCCAGCACCACGGAACTGTGCACCCGCGACAAGCCAGACGCCAGCCGAACTAGAGGCCAGGAGGGCCAAGAAGGGCCCATCACACACAGGCCCACGAAAGAAGTGGAACCAGGTAGAGTTACAACGCTAAAACGCAGGCAGCAGGCCAGCCCAGGCTAGTGACACAGCGATCCAGAAGAAGGACAGACTTTGGCGCAACGCAAGCCACTCCAAAACCATAAGTAAGAGGATCGCACCTGCGACATACTGTGACGACACTGAGAGCAGAGGCCTGAAGGATGACCAAACCTACCAGCACATGACGGAGCTATATAATAGCTACCAATACCCCACATAGGGCATGTGACGTCCCAAGACATGGGACTCCTCTTAGAAAAAAGTATCCACAGCAGTGGACAAACAAAAAAGACCTGTAGAGGAACCGCAGACGGCTTGCCAAGCAGCCAAAAAGAATACAGAGAATGCCTAATCTCAGGGCCAACACGGCTTACCAACAGCCAAAACCACAATCAAAAAGGGGCCCGACCAGCAGCCAACAGCACCAAAGTCCTTACAAAAGGCCGGAAGGCACAACAATCACACAGAACACACACCACCGGGGCTACTCGCAACAAGGCCCCAGAAACAATGAAAGAACACCTCCCAAAAAAAACAGAATAACTCACCAGTCACTGAGGGGTAGAAGGAGGAGGCCGACAAAGCCCCGCCAGAAACCTCTGAATGGCAGAGTTTGCAGGGGCATGGAACAAAAGAGTGCCATCGAAAGGAAGGTTCACCAGCTGTTTCTTAACGTTCTCCGGGAACACACTATCCCGTAGCCAGGCATGTCGGTGAAAGGCCACAGAAGAAGCCATGGTACGACCAAGCACCTCCGAAATGTCCAAAGCCGAGCAAAGAATGAATGACGCCAGCTTCCGGCCATCCAACACATGGTGCCGCAGATCAACACAGGCACCCTCCCCAGAAACAACAGACAGAAGAGACTCAGCCGAGTCCCACAAGCAAGAAGTGGCCAAGCCAAGACACACAGCGTGTTAAGGGCCAGCAAGGCCGCACTGGTGGAGGCGAAGATATTACGCCCCCAGGAGTCTAACCAGCGGGCCTCCCGTGACGGGGGAGGCAACACCGATGGCAGGGAGGGAAGGCAGTCTTTAACAGAAGGCCCCTGATAGAAGGGTGAAGGGAAATACAGACAGGGTCATGCGGCACAGGGCGGTGGCGGTGCAGAAGTTGTTGGGGCACCGGGTCCCCCATAGCGGGCCGCCCCCAAGCCTCCAAAAGCGAAGTGTGGAGCGAAGCCTCAAAGGGAAGAAGCAGCTCCCGACCACCAGAACCCTGATGGAGGACCTCCAGAAGATGATCCGTGGGGAAATGGGCAGCTGGATTGTAGGAGAGTAGGGTCTGCTTCCTATGGTTACCCCCACTTTTTGCTGTGTTTCACTGGTTTTTCGACTTTAGTCTGGCTGTGACCCTGCTAATCAGGACCACAGCCTAGCTGTTCTCTCTCTAAATTGATATCATGTACTTTAGGTACATACCAGATTGGTTACTGAGGGGCATATTATCAAGGGGGTTTATCTCTGCTTTTTTGGCTTTAAAAGCCAAGAAAGCAGAGATAAAATTATCTCCCTATTACCTAGCTGTCGCTAACACCAGTTAGCGACAGCTAGTAGGAGATAGCAACCATCTTGGGCCCCACTTTGCATGTCAGTGATATTTATCACTAATGATATGCAAAGTGGGTGTGCCAAGATGTTAGCGACTGGAAACAGTCGCTAACATCGCTATCTCCTATTACCAACTTAGCGCGAATATCTCCAAAAGCTAACACCTGCCCTGAGCAGTTCTTAGCCATGTTATCCAATGGGAGGTGGATAACATGGCTAAGAGCATTAGCTCGGTAATGCATGAATATCGCTGACTTTTCAGCGATATTCATGCATTGCGGCGATTTTTATCGCAAGGTTTATTTGCGATAAAAATCGCCGCAGCTTTGCGGTAAATTTTTATCTCTAACCAATTATCGCTATTGCTTGGTAACATGCCCCTGAGTTACCTTGTGAGCCCCTAGTATATGGTACCTTGGGTACCAAGGGCATAGGTACCCGAGAGGCCTACCAGTAGCTGAAGCATGTATTATGCCATCCCTGGGAAGCCTTCCAAAATGGCACCACAGGTCTGCACTTGCAGCCTGGGTAAGGTGGTGTAAGCATCCCTTACTTAGATATAGTATACCTATATCTACCTATATATACAGACACATATTGACCTATAAGTCACTCCTATGGCAGGCCTTGACAATCATGAAGGCAGAGTGCTTTGTTTTGTGTGAGAGGGTGCCCTAGCATGAGCTGAGCTCCTCTGCAGCTTTCGGAAACCCTTCCTTATAGCTGTTCTATGATATAGCCATACCAAATACTCTTAAGTGCATTATAACCTCGCGGTAAATGCTAACTTTGGTTTGGCTTTATCAAAACATGTCGTGCATGGTGTCAAACACTTTGGAATCCTACCCCCCCTTCCAGTTCTGGCGGCAGGGGTAGAATTCCACCCTTCTAGAGGGAGAAGACATGTACACACTGGTACACCCGGTAAATGTTTTAAAGAGCCCTAGCATCACAAAATGGATGCTTCTACCACAGACACGAGTATGACCTACTGATGCTGGATGAAACTCCGGCAGGGGAGGCCTGGACAATAGGTTTCCTGTCCAGGGAGGTGCCAGCACCTCCCCAGACAGGCTTTAGTGTATTGGGGCAGGGTGGGTTGCATTCTGTGAATGCTTTTCAGACACTGCCTGGGGCACACAAGGTGCTCCATGCATTTCCTAGTTCAAATGGTTGCTGGGGCACTCAGCCCCAGCTCTGGCATGAAACTGGCCAAAGGGGAAGGGGTTTAACCACCCCCTCCCCAGGTCCTCCCATAGGTAGGACCCTAGAGTTAGTCCAACCCCTAAACTTAGTATAAGTATAGGAACCCAGTCCCTAGGACTTTAGATTACCCTGGATGAAACTCTGAAGGAGTGACCTCTCTGTTCAAACAGGCACCAAAGAAGCATCTTGCTGGTCTGCATTTTTGAGGCTCCCGACGGATCCTGAAGAATCTGCGACACAGGACATGGACTTCCAGACATCTTCGAGTCTGACACCAGTCCCCAGCGAAGCTGAGACCTGCAGCTATCAAGAGAGACGTGGAACCGGAACTCCTGGACATCCTGCAAGTTTGCAAGTGCACCTACTTCCTGAAGTTTCCCGAAGTTGTGCATTGGGCTATTTGTTGCCCTTGCCCCATGTACCTTTTGCACCGAAGCTGAGAGGCCTATACTCCACGAGTGTTCTGTGAGTCTGCTTGCTTTACCGCAGCTTGAGGCTCCTTCGCTAGTGGGTCCCTACGAAGGACAATTGTTTGTTTCTTGAGTTTTCCTGGTTGCTCCAGATGTGCTCCGACTCCCCTCCAAAGGGTGAGTCCCTCAGACCTTGCTGGTCTGCACCAAAGCAAATCATGTCATCTTGCATGGGTTGCTGTTGCTAAGGCTTGTTGTGTCCAATCCAGATACCGACACTGCAGCACTTGACATCCTTTGTGGGACAGCTCGAATCCAGCTTCTGGTTGTCGTCAATGCCTCCTGATCCTTGTGGCTGAAGAGTCAAGCTTCACCTACTCTACTTGAAAGCACCCGACATCGTCTGGCATCTTCCTGTCGCCATCCTGGTCACTGGCTAGTGACCCAGACTCTGTCCCCTCCGCTTTCAGATTCTTCAGATCTCCGATCCACCCTTGGATCCATCCGGACACTTTTCCTCTTGTCGCCTGCAGCACTTCTTCGCCGCTCTCCATTGGAATCGATGACGAAACCCGACACTATGCACCCTGGGTGAGGTAACACGAGTCCTCCGGTGCTCCCGTGGGTCTTGACTCTCGAAGTGTCTAAGTCTAAAGGGGTTCCATCGTAGTTCACTCACAAGTGTCCTTAATCTTTAAAATTGTAACTTGTATTTCCTCCAAAGAAGTCAATGGTGATTCGCTGCTGTGTTTAGACACTGCACACATCTCCGTAGGTCTCCTGCATCCCTACCTTGGTTGGTTCCTGGTTGCCCCAGCGGTTCTACAGGTCCTAGGCCTCACTTCTATCCCTCACGTGGTTCTTATACCACTTTCTTAGTATATGGTTTGTGAGGCCCCTAAGGCAAAACGTATACTGTGCCAATTTACTGTATACTAATTAAGTCCTTGTATTGTACTTTGGCCTCTAACCTCCTAAAGAGACTAGAGAGTTTGTGTTTAGAATAAATACATATATTTTATATATATACCTTGTGTGGAACACTTTCATTTGATTATTCAAGAGATTATAGACTGGTAAAACAAGCTGCTTTGCATTCCTTCAAGACTTAGCCTTAAGGCTGCTCTCCGCAGCTACCACTAGGATAGCTTTCTATAAAGGTTGTCTTAAACCTACCATCAATAAGGGTCGTTTGGACTGGTGCAAGGTGCCCACTAGAATAGTGGGCATCATATGCCAGGCCAACTTCTCACATGGATCGCCTTGTGCAAGTTTCCCACAGCCATGGAAACAGCCCGAGTGAAGGCGGCACCCGCCTCCGCAGGGCCCCGCAGTGGGGAAAGCAGCTCCTCTGTGGGTGACGGCTGCAAGCTAAAGCAGCCGTCCCCCAATCCCACCGGAGGAAGGAAAGGTCAAGTTCGGAAAGGGGGAAAGGGGACCGAGGAATGGGGACCTGAGGCGCCTCCGGCGAAGTCAGCGTCTGCGGCAACGCGAGGAGCTGTCCTTAGACAACACCGGGGAAAAAGCCACGACGTGGCAACCCATCGCCAGAGAAGATGAAACCATCAACCGCCGAACCTCTGGAAAGGGGGGGGGCATCCGAAGACGAATCCACAACCCGACGCCGGCCTTGTGCCGTAGATTCCGCAACCGGGGGTAGGTCAACGTCGACCGGCGCAGAAGGGGACGCCGGATCGACCTCCGCCACAACGCACGGCGCAGGAGACTGCGGCTGTGCCGGAGCCAGGGCAGCTAAGGAACAGCGCCAAAGAGCCATATTTATTTATGAGATTTGTAAAGCGCGCAAATACCCGTAGGTGTTTCGGTGCTGAGGACAATGGACATGAACCCGACGACAGAATAGATTATTGAGTAAACAAACATGTTTTTGACATTTTTCTGAAAGCAAGTAAGGACTGGCTGGCTTTGATATGAATTGGGAGGAAATTCCAAAGCTTCGCCGTAGCAACAATGAATCACTTGTCACCCCATGATGCTGTCTTAGTCCGAGGGACCTTTAGCAAAATTGCTGTGGAAGAACGTAAGGCCCAATTTGGAATGTAAGCATCAAGGGCCTCATTCAGAAACAAAGGTCCCTAATTACTTGAGGCTTTGTATGCAATACAAAGAGCTTTAAGCTTAATGCGATTTTTTACAGGGAGCCAGTGATACTGTTGAAATATGTGTGAGATGGACTTGTACCTGATAGCATTCTAGCTGCTGAGTTTTGAACCACTTGAAGTTTATGGAGGACTTTACTTTGAGCGTTAATATGAAGCCCGTTGCAATAGTCAATGGTAGACAAAACTAAGGTGCTTACTAGTGTCTTTCCAGCTCTAAGAGGTAAAAAAGGTAAGAGCTTTTTTTTACCATTCGCAGTTCATGGAATGATGATGAAACTACAGAATTAGCATGAGGAATAAAGGACAGCCTGTCGTCAAATATGACGCCCACATTTCTGACCTTGGTGACTGGCAGTGGAAGGAGACCCAACAAAGATGGCCACCAGGAGGAGGACCAGTTTGGCAGTAGTTTGCCGAATATAATGACCTCTGTTTTTTCAGAGTTAAGTTTAAGGTAATTGTTGGCCATCCAACTACTGATGGCCAACATGTCTTTCTGGAATATAGCTGCTACTTCATCACCATCATTGTGTACGGCAAGCACCAGTTGAGTTTCATCAGCGTAAGATGTGAGGCCCATCCCGTGTGCTTTGAGGACTTTGGCGAGGTCCGACACATAGATGTAAAACAGTATCGGACTCAATGAAGATCCTTGAAGAAAAAACAACACAGGAGGGCCAGTTGAGAAGAATTGAAGGTGCCTAGATTCACTGATTGCGTACGATTTGGAAGGAAAGAAGTCAGCAGGGCTCTGGCTGTATGTTTGATCCCTATTTTTGTGACATGGTTGATCAAGATGGCATGATCGACCGTGTCAAATGCCGCTGATAGATCCAACAGTATGAGGACAGCGGTCTCACCCTGATCTAGTGTCATCCTTATATCTTCTTATGCTTTAATAAGCGCTGTCTCGGTTCCGTGGCCCTTACGAAAACCGAATTGTGTGTCATCCAAGAGATGGTGATCTTCAATATACTTAGATAATGGAGTATTCATCACTTTTTCGAAGACTTTTGCTGGGAAAGGCAAACTGGCTATAGGTCTATAATTCTTCTTATCATTGGGATCAAGATTATATTTTTTTAACAGAGGTTTAATGATTGTTTTTTTCCAAATCCGTGGATATACGCCAGATGTAAACATCTCATTGCAAATGTTAGATAGACTAGGTGCAATAAGGTCGGCGATGAATTTTAGGATGGCTGGTGGACAGGGGTTGGTGGCAGAGCCTGACTTAGTAGTAGAAATTAAATTTAAGATCTGGTCAGATGATATCCTATCAAATTGCAAGAAAGAAGAGGAGGGTTCAGTAATGCCAAGGATTGGGGACTGATCATCAGTCTTGGGTTGAGAGAAGTTAATGTAGCTGTCATTAACCTTTTCAAAGAAATATCTAGCCAAAGAGACACATAAGGCCTGTGAGGGGGCTGGTGTGGGGTTCGATGTCAGTCCTCATAATTTGGCTACTACCTGATAGAGGTGTTTGTTAGAGTCTTGCGCGGATTCTATCTGTCCAATATAATATTTGCTTTTCTCCTGTACAATCAGCAATTTGTATTTCGTGAATGTGTCTTTATATTGAGTTTTGTCATTATTGTTATAGTTTTTTCGCCAATGTCTCTAAAGATTTCTACACAGTTGCTTCTGTACTCTGACGGCTTCTGAAAACCAAGGAGTGGAAGGAGCACAACGATTTTTAGAAAAAACATTTGTGGCACCCGAAGATTAAAAGCCTTGTGCAGCCTGTTTGAATAGTTTGATGAGGCAAGATTCGGGTCTGATGAAGCTTCTGGTTGCATAGAGAGCAGATGTGGTTTAAGAAGCTGCAGATCTATACTCTTCCAGGTTTTAATAAATTCTGGCCTAGACTGGCATAGACTCGACCCCCAACGAGACAGCCGCCTGCAAGGAGGGACGAGGGGGCTTGAGAACACGCCCAACCCCTAGCCGGCACCAGCAGCGCCGCCATGGCCAGCACCCGCCAGCGCCCGAGCGGCGTCACCTCGGCCTCGGACAAGGCCGCCGCCTGCCCAGAGGACCGAGGGTGACTCTGGGACACGCCCCGGCAACCTCCTGCGACACCACAGGGACCCCCACAAGGGTTTGCAGGGAGGCAGAGGCGCCGTGGTCTGAAGGAGGGAACCCCGAAGGGTCGCACCCCGACGGCACCACATCCTCCGAACCTGGAGCTGAACCTGTCGGTGCCAGGGCCGGAGCCGCCGGCGATGCAGCAGAAGTACCCACATGCAGCAAGGGATACGCAGACGTCCCAGGAGGAGGAGGAGCCAACGAGTCTTGCAAGGCTGCCGCATAGGCCTCCATCTGGGCTCTAGTCACCCCGTGTCGGGAAACGGCGATAGGGTGGCGACGCACAGGGCCGCTCCACCCGTGGAGAACCCATGCCCCCAACAGGTCGGGGACCAGCCCTCGGGGAGAAACTGCAACACTAACCAACAGGTGAGCAACACTTTTGCGGCCTGGGAAAAGGACGATGTCAGAGACGGAGGCGGCGGTTCTTGAAGCCATCCGCGGGGGACGGACGCGGCGACGACGATAACGATGACCTGGACATGCGTGCCGAAAAGTGTTTAATCCGGGACTCCTGCTGGACTTCGGTTTCATTTGCTGACATGCCTCACAGTCTGTGGAGTCGTGGTGCTCCCCCAAACACCACATGCAGATGTAGTGAGGATCCGTCGTCGACATCTGGCGCGTGCAAGATGAGCATGTTTTGAAGCCTAAAGGCGTTCGCACACTGTTCTGAAGAAAAACGCTCAACGCGAAAAAGGGAGGCCTGAAAACAGGCCAGAGTGCACAATTCGGGTCCGTGCACACGGAAAAGAAGAAAACTGATGTCAGTGCGCCGGGGTGGGGCTTATGTGACCTTACTCACGTCACTCCCGTGGAGGACGTCAGGTGGAGTCGCGTGGCACCCCCCCCCCCCCCCCGGAGTGCAGAGATGCTGGCAAGAAAGTTTTCCGGGTCCAGTCTCACGCCTAGGAGATATTCTACGTTACGGAATCTGCGGTTAGTAGTCTCTATCAGATGAGGCCATCTTAGACTCTCATCGTAGACAAGGCCGTCATAGACATGGTTATGTAGGCGAGGTTATCTCAGACGATGACCGTCATGAACAACCATTATAGATGAGGCTGTCGTAGACGACTGTCATAGAAAATACCATCGTAGATGAGGCAATCATAGGTGAGGCCATTCGTAGATGAGGCCATCTGTAGATGAGGCAATCATAGATGAGGCAATCATAGGTGAGGCCATTCATAGATGAGGCCATCCGTAGATGAGGCCATTTGTGGATGAGGCCATTCATAGATGAGGCCATTCATAGATGAGGCCATACGTAGTTGAGGCCATACGTAGATGAGGCCTCATTGATAAGGCTGTCATAGCCGACCGTCGTAGATGACCATTGTAGATGATGTTGTTATCAAGATGAGGCTGACCTAGACAATGTCATTGTAGATGAGGCCATCGTAGATGAGGCCATTCGTAGGTGAGACCATCATAGATGAGGCTGTTGTAGACGACCGTCGTAGATTAGGCCGTCGCCGACAACCGTCGTAGATGAGGCCGTTGTTGACGACTGTCATAGATGAGGCCGTCGACGACGACTGTCGTAGATGAGGCCATCGTTGATGAGGGAGACAGCCTTTCCAACAAAACTATTACACGCATGCCATTACATCACATGTCGTTGCAATGCAAAAGGTGTGCAGCAGTGGGTAGAAGGTGTTGGAGTTAACTCTAACACCTTCCCTACTGCTGCACACACTGGAGTTGGAATAGAAAATTCCAACTTCCAGTGCCCTCCGACCGAAAGTCTGAGTAAAAGTTTGCGTTGCAACAGCATGCGATGTAATGGCATGCGTTGTAACGTCACCTATTCCGTCGATGACCGTCGTAGATGAGGCCGTTATCGACAACCGTCATAGATGAGGCTGTCGTAGATGACCATCGTAGACTACCATCGTAGGAGGCCATCGTAGACGTGGCCATCGTAGATGAGGTCAATATTGGTGAGGCAGTAATAGTAGGCATGGAGTTTTGTTATAGACTCCTTATTGTCAGGTTATGAGGACTTCCCTGATGTAGTGTCAGGGATGAATAGTGAGTTGTAGGATCTGCATCTGAGGAAGTTTTTTCCAATTGCCTCTCTCCTTCAGAAGTGCCTTATCAAGACTCAAGGTAAGTCTTTTTTATGGCTTTCTTGCGCACCTTCTGGAGACTTTTGGCGCGCCCTCTCCCTTTGACTTCTCCTATGAGGTGAAGAAATCCTCGTTGTCCTCATCAGAAGTGACAGATTTAAGTCTCTGTAATACCAATAATAGCCTCATCTCTCAGAACGTGAGAGTTTTTGAGGAAAAGGTTAGACATATTTCGTGGTCTATTACCTTTTTTTCTGCCACTCTGCCATATTACAGCCAGGGTCAGAGAAATGAAACATGAAGTATAATCTTGGATGATCCAAAAAGAAGTAATAGCTGAAGAAACTGAGCAGACCTCAGGGAGAGTCCCTTTACACACGACGTGTGGTAAAAATCTGAGGACAACTGCTTCTGTTGGGAGTGTTCTTGAGCGTGCTGATAGCTGATTGGTTGGAGCTGACTTTTGGTCCTTTTCATATAAGGACGTAGATAGGCTACTTAGATATAGCCTTTGGCCTATTTATTACTTTTGGCACTACTTTTGTATTTTACCGTGGGACTCCAATCTCGGCGACGGGGAATGATTCAGGCATGTGAATCTATGAAAGATAACCCAATCCTGGATAAAAAACTCATCCCACGACGTGGAGATGTTCACCAAGCGTGCCCTCCTTGCGGACAGTGGACTAATATCTATGTTGTGGGTTTAGTGTTGGTGGCAACATGGCGTATTTTTTGGGTCCATAGTTGGGACCAGACTTTTTTTATTCGTGTCACTGAAATGGAGGCCTTATGGTCCACTCATGTAAAGTTCCACTTTTAAGCCTTTTCCCAGGTCCTATTGCTAACATCCCAAGTGCATGTTGTGCTTGTTTATCTGTGCATCCTGTATGTAGGGTGACCAGATTTTGAGAACCAAAAACTGTGACATGCTAGGAATAAAAGTAGAACTATAGTCTTTAGTCTTACTTCTATATCTGGCCTGTCCTGCTTTCCTGGTTTTGAGTAGCCAAACAAATAAGTGCATATATATATATCACATATATATGGAAGAGCCTCGAACAAGGTAGGTGATATTCCACGAACGCTCCAGACAGGTTAAAACACAGTCATCATTCATGTTACTGCAAGACGCGTTTCGGTTATCAACCCTTAATCATTGGCAATTCATATGTAAAACAAGACGGCGGGGAGCAACTTGATTTAAATCCTCATGAACCGTCCCAGTGGACGTGGCCACATGCAGAGCCATCTGGTATTCGTAGTTGCACTCATGTATATTACTCCAGTGAGTCTGTCTTGTAAAACAGTAATCAGTGTTAAAATGAAACCACAGTGGGGCGATCAAAAGTCTTGTTTAAAACCGGCTGCAATCTTGTGCCCCCTTACTTCTATATCTGGCCTGTCCTGATTTCCTAGTGTTTGCGTAGCCAAAGAAATATTAACAAGCATTTACAATGCAATGGTTTCGCCTTTGGAAAAGTTAGAGCTATTGGCATTGTAAATGACAAATTTTGTATTTATGTGTTGGTTTTGAAAACAGATAAATCAAGCATTGAAAATGCAATAGGTCTCGCCTTTGACTAAGTTAAAGCCATTTGCTTTGCTAATGGTATTGTATAGCAAAGCAAATGGCTTTAACTTAATGAAAGGCGAGACCTATTGCATTTTTAATGCTTTTTTTTGTACCTAAAAACACTCCTTGACTTCATAAACGTTGGATGTCGACATGTTTTAATCATCTCAAACACACTGAACATGACCACTGTTATTAGGTCAGTTCACACTTGTTTCAGAAAATGATGAGGCTGCCAACTTTTGACATCTCCAAAACATGAACTGCACCATGCTTCTGCAACATGCTTCCTCATAGCGTTGAACTGAACCATGCTTCTGCAACATGCTTCCTCATAGCGTTAAAAATAGAAAAGTCATACTGGCGTGTGCGGAAGCCTCTTTTGCCTATGTTCTGAAGCATACAATTCTGTTTGTGTGTAAAAGCAGGCACGATTCACCAGTGAGTGGTAACGGATGCTGAGTTAGAAATAAGAGAAAAGCTCACCACCAGCACAGAACTACAACAAAAGAGAAAGACACAGGGATTAAAGGGGAAAGCAAAGCATAGGCCCACCATGGTGTCTGTCCCCTCCACACTTCATGGCCCACCATGGCGTATGTCCACTCCACACTCCATGGCGTCTGTCCCCTCCACACTCCATGGCCCACCATGGCGTCAGCAGCTTCCCAATGTTTTGCCACACCCAGTCCACCCCAAGTATCATACGGAGATCCAAATTACAACCTGCTCCCCCATAAAAATAAGCGAGGGGGGTACAATCGAACAGGCGTCAGTGCTTGTTGCATGCTACTTGCCCATCGCCACCAGTGGGCGCCAGTTATCATCCAATCGGTATTAGCTATCTGCTGAGAATGCCGCCAGACAGAACAAATGAGTAGGCTGTGTAGAAACGTTCAGGAAGGTGGGGGCGGCGCAGGGGAACAGGGAGTGAGATGCGGGCGGTGGGGTTCGAGCGGGTAACGTGGGGAAACGTGTCAGAATAGAGAAAATAGGTGAACTAGAAAAGAGGCGATCGAACAGGGTGCTATAGATAGGCAGAATGAGAGGGCGCAGAGACGGGGGTGGAGATGGTACGTGACAGTGAAAGAAGCTGGACGGTCAAGGGGTAGATTAAGGGGGTTTGGGAGGGGTTGGGCGATGGAGTGGAGGAGGGAAGGATGAGCTGCGTGCCACTGAGTTGGTGCACACAGACGTCTGGCGCTGTAGTGTCTGGAAAGCTGAGTATTCAAGCACGACATAACACAATGTTTCGCTTTATCATGTCCCTTGTGCAAGGGACACGGCTCGGTTGCAGGTTGGTGGCTTGTAATGGCAGCCTTTTTCCTGAGGGTGAGGGAAGGAGGCAGCTTGAGCCGCGGAGTAAGCAGGCAGCTTCCACGGACATCAATCATGACGTGCCGCTGCCTAACAAAGTTTATGTTTTTTTCAGTCTTCATTTTTCAAAAGTCTGATGTCCCCCCCCCCCAGATATGCCAAATCAAGCAAATATTTCATTAAATGCCTTAGACACATGGCCGCGCTGCGCATTAAAGAGGATTATTAAAGCCCTTCGGCTCCTCCTACCTTTGCCTTCGTAAACGGCCTGTAATCTCTGCAGCAGGGCGTCCAGGGCCATGTCTCTGGGTCTCGGCCAGATCACATCCTCTTGTGAAGCAGAGCTGCAGGGCGAGCATGCCCCTTCCATGGCCGCCTGCTCTGCGGCAGTGCTCCGCAGCCCTGCATGGCAATGACTCCCCTGGCTGTGGCAGGAGGTGCAGCCGAAAGCGCAGGCAGGCAGTAGCCTTCTCCTCTGCTGTGCGGCGCAGGCTACGCTGCCGGGGATGCGCTAGCGCCGGAATCACCGCTGCGGCGTCACCGGGCACTGCTGGCCTGCTCAGCACAGACATGAGACGAAGTCAACAAGAACACGTGCCAGTGCTCCCCACTCACCGGAATCGAGGACATCCCGAGCTGAGCGCGGGCGTTCATCAAAACAGGACCCCCGCCGGCCGCCATCTTCGGAAAAATGAGCACAACAAACCCCCCCCCAAAAACTAAAAATAACCACCGCCCACCGCCGCATGACGTTTTAAAAGGGGCGGAGAGGGAAAAAATCGGCGGAACGCCCACCAATCGCCTCGGTAAATGACGGACAGATCTCTCTTCCAATGGCTAGCCTCCATTTATGGAGCTAGCCAATGGAAGAGAGAGGCTGAACTAAGGCACACAGTGTAAGACATAAGATTTCGCCCTGCGCGAAAGGCTGCTGCGCAGCTTTCGACAGGCGAAACCTAAAAATGGTGGTTCGATCTATGGTAGCCCACACCGAGAAAGGCGGCAACGCCGAAACGTGTCTGTTGGCAGGGAGAGGGTTTTCTGCACTTTAATAAAATCACGAAATAATCCCCGTGAGTGCAGTCTTTTGTTTGGGACCTGGATCATCTCAATGTGCACTTTATTGTATTAACACATATAACTTTGAAAATTAGGATATATTAATTGCATCCGCTCCATCTGTTGGAACTTTTTATCTTTTTGATCTTATCGTGTTCTCTTTGATTTTAATAGTTTACTGATAGGAAATTGCTCTTTATCATAAATTTCTTAAATACTCAAGATTACAATATTATGCATTTGCACTTTCAGAAATAGACAGGCAGTGTTGGAATTCGACTTAGGGCACTTGCCCAGCATTGCGCATTTTGCACATTGAAGGAAAATGGAGAACATTTGTAGTGGTGTGACTTTAAGAAATTTAAGTACCTAAATTTACTCTTAAAGCGTGTTTAAATTTAGCAAAAGTGTTTACATATTATGGCAACTTTTTGTTTAGATTTGCTGTTAGTATCAATTAATATATTGTAAATAGGTACCTCTTTTAGTAAGTCAAACTCCCCATGTAAAGTCTGTCTTTTACCTCTCTGTTGCTCACAAACGGAGGGAAAACATTGTAAAAAAAGTATTTAAACCACCCGGGATGTCGATAATGTCATGTGATCAAGACCGGGGTCGAAACGCATCATGTTGTGATCTGAATAATAAACGCACATCAGAAAACTTTACCCTGTGTGGAGGTCCGTTCCTGCAATCATATGCTGAAGCAATTTCATGTGAACAGGATTTGGTGTCGATAAATATATGTATATATATATATATATATATATATATATATATCGACAGTCCCTCCCCGCAAATTCCGGGAATTAGGTAGCAGCACTCCGGGGTAAATTCACAGTTAGGTTTTATTATACAAAACGCGCCATCTTTGCTGTACATTGCTGGCTATCTGGAGCGGCAAGCAACATTTAACACACTTTACCCATTCAAAGATGGCGACCATTGTTATTTTCGTGGTCCTATCTTTGTGTCTTGTAAAATATCACGTGACGATTTTAAAAGCATTGAGACTTTGCGCTGTACTGTTGCTTTGAACACTGACGAAGGCAGAGTGCCGAAAGCGCGTTTTGTATAATAAAACCTAACTGTGAATTTACCCCGGAGTGCTGCTACCTAATTCCCGGAATTTGCGGGGAGGGACTGTCGAGCGGATATTAAGGTCGGGTGCACCCCCGGCGAGCAGGCACCAGCCTAGGAGTGCGTCTGGCAGGTGTAAGTGGAGCTTTGATATATATATATATGTATATATATATATATATATTTGGCAATGGTAGTCCTGTTTGCCCTGCTAACCGGCAATCTCTTGGCGGTGCGGTTTCCAACGGCAGGACCACGCCGTTAAATTATTCATGAAACTCCTGGGAGCCCAGGAAAAGACGGGTCGCACTCATCAAAGGAACTCGTTTCAGCAAGATTTCTTTTTATTTCATAGCGTTATATTTCCATCGGACACTCGGCAAGACATCAAAAAGCCGACGCGTTTCGCAGCAGCCGCTGCTTGATCACGGTAACTTGCAAACAGTGAATTGCTAGTGATTTACATAAGTTTGAAAGGATAATTACATCATTTCCTGTGCCGTGGTTTTGTGTTCCAAATAAAGGCTTCCAGAACGTCCCCACTTGTGGTCTCTTCTTCTTCTGTTGGAGGAGTCTTGCTTGGATATTTTCGCGTGGACGCCAACATCCACGCTCAGAGACCCCCGCATTATTAAGTGGCTGTGATGTTGTTGGCTTCTGCTTCGACGGACTGCTGTGTTCCAGGGTACTGGATTTGCACCACAACCCACCAACGATCGCGGGAGAAACTAGGCGGCGGGCTATGTGGAAAATTTTCCCGATGCCCCTGCCTCCACTTGGCCCGGAGGATTGGAGGTTTATGCGGTTTTGGGGACCCAAGGAAGCATCTATTTTGGGAGGCACAATAACTTCTAGGGTGGTGAACTATGTGATGCCGTCCCCCTCTCTCCCGGACATTTTCTTACCTGAAGATGGCATGCTGGGACTTGTAGGCGACATTCCTTTTGCCACAATTTGCATCATCAAGGGGGGGAGCTATTACTCACACACAGGGTGCAGCTGGGTATTTTACACCGTGACTTTCATTGCGCACCCTGTGAACACTTCTAGGCACTGAGGAAGGCTCTAAAATATGCCGAAATGCATTTGCCGTGGTTTTGTGTTCCGAATAAAGGCTTCCAGAACGTCCCCACTTGTGGTCTCTTCTTCTTCTGTTGGAGGAGTCTTGCTTGGATATATATATATATATATATATATATATATATATATATATATATATATATATATATATATATATATATATATATATATATATATATATATATATATATATATATATATATATATATATATATATATATATATATATATATGTATCAAACCAAACAGAGTTGCCCCTTATGGATGAGACACACCAGGTAGGTTCAATTCCTTCCTTATTCAATCACGAAGCCTGCATACAGATGTAAAAAGATGTCATCAGAATTATACTGGTGTGGCTCTTCCATAAGGGGCAACTCGGTTTGGTTTGGATTATAGTGGCCAGCTCCGGTCGCGGAAGAAGCCCTGCTGCGAGTGCAGCGTTCCCGAGGTGAGGCCGGTAGGTAGTTATAGTTAGGACCTAGTTTCCATAGGAAAATCATTTTTTTACTTGCCTATTACTTTGGCGTTGCTTGACCAATCTATGAAATGTTCCCCAAAAAGTGTCAAAGTAGATTCTGGTTGTCATGGACAGTTTGGGGGTGATCCGTGCAGAAATAGGGGCACAAAAAAAGGGTGCCTTTGTAATCTTAATTTCCATAAAAATGCGATGTCGAACCTACAGCTCGAACCGCTGGATTGAATTACACAAAATCTGGCAGAAAGGTAGATGTTGTTATGCAGATTGTGCTTTTTAATATTTGGTGCAAATCCATCCAATAGTTTTGGAGAAATTTAGGCCCAAAATGATAGCTATATCTCTGGCCACGGATATTTTGTGATAGTTTCACGATTAAGAGCGAATGCACGCGCCAACAGGAATGCTCAGATTGGATGGACGCAACCTGAACATAAAGTTGTGGCTGCTATTTTATCGTCCAGGAGTGGTTCTTGGGGCTGGAACTTTGTGTGAAAGCCCCTATAAGGGGTCAGGGTAGAGGTACTCTGACCCATGTTTGAGAAATAGGTGTGTTAGTGATGCAAGTTATGTGCCCAAAATGGATTTTTTTATGTGTGTGCAATATTCGCGATGATGACATGATCACCAGCGCGACCCCCTGTGTTCCACTATGGGGACATTGCGAATATTGCGATGTCACCACGAATATTGGTATAGACGCACTCAAAGCCTCGAGCACCTACATACAGACCCCCTCACACACTTGCGTATGTCCGCACAGACCCACTAAGACACTCATACACTCACTCTCAGATACACTCAGATACTCATAGACCCATTCACAGACCCATACAGTCATTCACACACTCAGTCACAGACCCTCTCAGAGACTTATGGACTCTGTCACTCACTTACTCACTTCTCACAGACTCATACACCCACCCACTTCCTGACTCAAATATACATGCAACCACTTCCTCACAGAGTCAAGGCTTATGCATCCACTCACAGACCCACCCAGACACTCGCCCTCCCAGTCACAGACCCACTCAGACTCTCATGCATGTACCCATTCGTTCACCCACATAGAGAGAGTTATGCTCTCACTCACAGATCTATTGAGACACTCATATTCCCATTCACAGCTCAACTCAAACACCCATACATCTACTCATGGACCCACTCAGATACTCACACACCCATATAGTCACTCACACAGCCACTCATAGGTCCACTCAGAGACTTATGCACCCAGTCAGTTATACACTCAGAGACTCATGTACCCAATCACTGTCGCCCTCAGTGACCCATGTAACCACTGACAGACACTCATGCTGTCAGTCACAGACCCACTGAGAGAGTCATGCACTCACAGACCCACTCAGACACTCATGCACCCACTCACTCACCCACTCAGACACCCACTTAGACATTCAAGTATCCACTCACAGGTCCAGACAGACAGTCATATATACTTAGAAATGCACAAAGGAACTCATGCACCTACTCACAGATCGAGAGACTTACGCAACCACAGACCTATTGTGACACTGATGCACCCACTCATAGATGTACTGAGAAGTATTAAAACACTGATGTACCGTCCCGCAGAGCACCTCAAATACGTATACAGTAAATGAGAGACTTAGCGATACAGTGATGCGTACTGTCATAGAATGTGTCTACATATATATGTTTTACACTTTGTACAAACCACACTTTCTTCATGTCTACTGATGGCACCCAGAGGACGTTGATAGTTGCAAATATAATTATTTTTTTGAAAAGGTGCTTTCCTTCTAAATTGGTCACAGAGAGAAAAGTTAAAACAATATCTTACTAAATATTCAGACAAACTTTATTTAAAAAAATGTCTTTAAGTGTATTTTTCTGTATGTGAAATAAATTTACTGATCATAGATTCTCCACTGTAAATGTGACAATGTTGTGCCGACTCAAAAAATTCTTAAAAATAAAATCAGTTATTATGTACTTTCTGATAAACACATACCAAATCAAAAAAACTAGTGGTATATAATATAAATGTAATATACAATATCCAATTATAGAAAGAAAATAAGAAATATTAGAGGCTTACTTAAAATAAATATATATATAACACCGAAACAGATACATTTTCTGTCTTCAGAGGCGCTTGTGAAAGGAGAGAATTCTTTTTTCAATTGTGCTTTGCTGAATTACCTGACCGGAACATTTATTTCAAATGAAAAAATGTGTCAGGACACCGGGACATTTCACTGAAAACTAGGATTGCCCAGGGGAATCCGGGACATCTGGTCACCCTTCCAGTATGTTATATGCATTGTGTGTATGAGCAACTCAGAGTAATGGAGTTATGTGGGATTCATTTGTGTTAGCCTTTGCGCAGGTTGAAGGAGAGGCTATTTACCTGGACAGTGGATTTTATTTTTTTACATTCCTGAAGCAGGAGGGAGGAGAACTAGACAATAAATTGGGAGGAGTGGAAACAGGGCTCCTTTAAGAAATTTTATTAGGCCTTTTGCTTAGCAAGGAGTTGCTGATTAGACTTTCTGAACACTGCCAGTTGGTGGATGGTAGTGGTGAAGGGGGAGCTGCAGATGAAAGTGCAAGGTGAGGAAACCTATAGGTGAGGCCTGTCCTTTGGTCCTTCAATGGTTACTCCTTCAGTTTGGCTGATGCAAGTCAGGTAGAAAAACCTTACTGCTCTTTGTGCCGCTTCTCTGACATGCATCACTCTGTACAAAGACAGTGTCTGGAGAGCATCTTAGAATAGATGAAGAGAGAACCTCCCCAAACTAGTTCTACGGTCACAGATAGTGGGTAAACATCTCTTGTCTGATATTGGTAAATAAAAGTGTGACCTCGCTACCCCAGTTTTTGTTCCAGGTCCAAGTGCTCTACAGCCAAGAAAGGGAGTGCTCCACAGAGTACTCAAGGGACTGCTGCGAAACCTGCCTGGTGTCTGCATGATAATCAGTCTACCACAGGTAAGGGACATCTATGAGTCTGGCTCTCTTGCTGGAAGTGTTGTTTACCTGTGTTACAGCATCTAGAAACTTGCCTCCTGAGAAAGCGAAGAGCAAGCCAACCCTGCTCTACGAGTGCTGGTCCAGGAGGAGCAAATTGCAGCATGTCTAGGTGTCTTTGAGGCGTATTGAAGGGAAGGACTAAAGAGAGTGATCTATTCAACCGCTTTGTTGGGGTCAGTAATCTCTCAATGTTGGTTCCTCACTGGAAATGCTTTCATTGTAACTGCAATTACTGAGGCCTAATGAACTCTGGTATATGTTGAAATCTGATCTGAACATGTCTCTACAAGCTAACAGAATAGTCAGCCTGTACGGGCCTATGCCTGCTTGAGTTGACTGGCCTTTAAGAGACTGCCAAAAATGACCAGAGGTCTGGCATGACCACAACTGCCCAGAGTGTGATAGGGCTGTGTATGGCCACAATTACTCAGAGTGATTAGCCCATTAGGGAGCTACAGTTGCCCATTTGACCAGGCCAGATCAATGATACATCTCCTGACATCATGACCATTCAGAAGAGGTTGTACTTGTAAGTGTCAGCTTGCCTGATCAGACCCCAGTGATGACTAACAATGTTGGCATGAGTACATAGCTGAGATCCTGACTGTAGAGATACTCATCCATTTTCCGATCTGGACTCTGTCGATACCGGACTGGTGCCCCCGCTTTTGTCAGGCCCACTATTCAGCATGGGCCTAGTGGAAGAAGTATGATTCAAGAAAATGCTGCAAAATGGTGCGCAACCTCTCAGTTGAGAGGGTGAGAGAACTGGGTGCCCTTATTTTGAGAGTGATACCAAGTACAACTGAACTGCATTAATGCTAGTAACTTATAATCTTTACTCAGGGTGACACCTAGGCTTGAGGAAAATAGCCTGTATCAATGGGGAGATATAGAAAAGCAGGGGAAGAGGTGCTTATTGAGCACTGAGCAAGAGCAGCTCCACACTACCTCCTTGAGTAGCCTTGAACATCTCTCCATCACTACCACTGAGAGTCAAGTGTGGAAAAGGTTGTATTTGACCCAGTTTACAGCGCCATAGTAGGCTGGTCCACGGGACATTATTGGCAAACGATTTCAATCCTCATAGTTGAGGTCCAGTAGACTCTGCTTGCACATGGCCTGACACTGAGCCTGGCAGATGGAGTGATTACAATCACAAACTTTGCCCTTAATTTGGTCCAATATACATACTAAAGGATGCCCCCTTCTCACACTACTTACAGTATTACTTTTTCAACGACCGAATAAACACATTCATTAAATCCGGTCTGGTATGTTTATTTATACCTTCTACTCATTTGTTTTTTTAGAAGAAAATATTTTTTTTGATTGACAGAGGAAAATACACATATCAGGAAGTATTTACATTCTTATTTGATTAGCAAAATACATATTAATCTAACATCACCATATACAAAACATATATTTACAAACAACTCAAAAAACTCAAAAACATCCAACAAAACAACAATTCATCATTTTGGAATTCATGCAGTTCAGTAAATCAGTTATTTAATTCCAATTCCTAAACAGAAAACGATTTCATAACAAGAGCTACAATGTCCATTTCATTCAATCAAAAGGGCATAAAATGCGATGCTTGGCTCTTGATGGATATGCAGACGCGTTTCAGGTTCGGGTCAAAAGTCCCCAAACCCTCATCAGGGCTCTGTTAGTTATCTGTTGAGGATGCAGAAAAACATAAAGTTTTAATGACCCTTCAATTCCCTCAGTCCTCTACTACACCGTTTGGACAAGTTATATGTTTACCTGTATTGTTCTGTGGGTAACCGCTGGTAGCTGCTGTTGGTTACTGCACTCCTATCTTCGACTCTAGGGGAGTGTCTAGGGATCAATAACATGTTTTCCTTATTCATGCTCTATACTTATAGAGTGATAGAACATTTTTTAACATTCAATTTAACCAATACTGTAAAGATTCATACCTCCATCTGCGCGGGCTGGCGCTGCCGGAGGCGAGGAAGAACTTTCTGTCTCTGCTTGCCTTTTAGTCCTAATTGTAAAAGCACATTGATGTTTTTTAGCTACACTCTTATTTCATACTTAGTATACTGCGTGGATGCATATACACTGAACATCCCCTACCTTTTGGGTCTTCCAATATCGCGCTGCAGCCGAGCTGCTTCGTCTGTTTTGGCCACAACGGTCCCTTCAACCTAGTTTGGACAGAACGACCATTAAGTCCACTGTTTCCTTATTTAAATCTATTTACAAACTCTTTCGCGTTGTCTTTACCCGCATATTAAGGTCAGTCATTCCCTACCTTTCTCTTTCTTTATCAGCGGCAAAAGGGGTCGAATCCTTTTCATCAAGCTCCCCACCGGGGCTCAGTGGATACCCAACTAATCTGGAAACAAAAAGGACGCGGTAAAATGTAACCCGCGTTCCCTGCTTAGTTAACCTGCAGCAAAGGCTGGCGCGTTTCCATTAGCACAATACCTGATTATTTACATTCCGCTCTGCTTGGTGGGACCGATGTTGCTGGCTTCCTCGCGGGCCGTTTCTTACTGCGGCCGCCATTTTGGATTTAATAAAACATGCATCTTCACACATAATGCATTATGGGAGTCGTAGTTTAAAGGTGACCAGAATACATGGTCGCACACTGCTCGCATTAATTTTAGTGAAAGGAGGATTTATTATGGTAGGACCTAGTTGAAAATTAGGTGTGATTCGCTATGTGTATGGATACAAGAGGGGACCTGTGAATGAAGTCTCAGTGTTCTCCACAACGCAGTTCTTTATACAGCGTATTAATGTGAACTAGAGCGTGTACGATGTAGCGGTGTGACACCAAGTTTCAAAGCATGCATCGTCACACATGATGCATTATGGGCGCAGCAGTTTGGGGGCGACCAGAATACAAGGTCGCAAACTGCTCGCATTATTTCTAGTGAAAGGAGGATTTATTATGGTAGGACCTGGTTGACAATTAGGTGTAACTCGCCATATGAATAGATCAAAGAGGGGACCTATAAATGAGGACTCAGTGTTCTCCACAACGCAGTTCTTTATACAGCGTATTTATGTAAGCTAAAGCATGTGCGATGCAGCAGTATGACGCCAAGTTTCAGATTCTTGACAGCTCTGACATGCTGTTCAAGCCAGTCAGTATACAATTAAATTTTAGGATCAAATATGCTTCCTTTTCAAGGAGCATCTTGTCAATATCGGCAGAGCGCTGCACATTATTCATTGTGTGAAGCACTGACCATTTAAAGTCGTTCTCATTGTGGGACATTTCAACAAAGTGCTCGACCATGGGAGCAGTGAGTACCTTCTTTTTAATTCTGGACCTATGCTGGCTTATGCGGAGGTTGACCTGTTGATTTGTCTTGCCAATGTAGATCCTGCTACAGGGGCAAATGACTACGTAGATTACGTTTTTTGTTTTACAATTCGAGAAACCAAGGTGCTTCTATTTCACTCCCTGGTGTTGGAATTTAATTCCTTCGATGGTATTCACGCATGCGACACAATTGCCCCATTTATGATGCCCCTCGATTGGTTTCAAATCCCACAGGGCAAGGAGATCATGCTTAGGCTGGGGCTTGGAGAGATCAGCTCTCACAATCTGTTGTCCCACACTCCGATTATTTTTGTACGCGAAAATGGGGCGCGGAAAAGGGCACTGCAAATTTTCCAAGAGATGCCAATTTTTTAGCACTGCTTGCCTCAATTTGTGCGTATCTGGCCCAAAGGTGGTCACGCACACTAATCGATCCAACTCTTTCTTTTCCTTCGTCTGCAGTAGTGATTCACGTGGAGTGAATCGAGCTCTTTTATATGAATGCTTTAACAGCTTCCTTGGATACCCTCGATGGAGCATTTCGTTACAGAATGACTGGGCATGATGGTCATAATCCCCTATTTCGGAGCAATTTCTCCGAATGCGTAGCATTTGGCCATATGGTAGGTTTGCCTTCAGGCTTCTCGGGTGGTAACTCACGTGGTGCAAGATGGTGTTCTTGTCCGTTGGCTTTTTATACAACGTTGTTTTTAGGACACCATCCGCACAGGACAATTCTACGTCCAGGAATGTCATTTTGGTGGTACTTGTCTCAATGGAGAACTGGATGTCCCTATGTCTGGAATTAATCCATTCGTGGAACGCCAATAGTTCGGTGTGGCTCCCCTGCCACAGGAGCCACACGTCATCTATATAGCGCCACCATTGTACGATGTTCGCAATGTATGGATTGTTATTTTCCACGAACATGGTCTCATATTGTGCCATGTAGAGCACTGCCATTTCTGGGGCATAAGGACACCCCATGGCCGTGCCCTTGACTTGCATATAGAACCGATCATTGAACACGAAGTAGTTCTTTTTCAATGCTATCGCTGCAAGTTGTAATATGAATGAAGTCGGCACTCTGTGGGGCCTGTCCCTTTTGTCTAGGTACAACTCGATTACCTCAAGTGCTTCCTCTTGAGGAATTTGTGTGTAAAGGGACGTAACGTCCATAGTAGCCATTATTTGATTTGATGGATCGAATCGAGTTCCTTCCACCTTGGATAGAAAATCCGTAGTATCCCTAAGGTATGATTTCACTTCCTTCAGAAAGGGCTTTAGAAAGAAATCCACGTACTTGGATATAAGCTCCAAGCAGGAGTCACATCCCGACACAATCGGGCGCCCTGGTGGTTCGGCTAGGCTTTTGTGTATTTTCGGTAAAAGGTAAAGGACTGGTGTCCGGGGGCATTTTTTGTTTAAAAAATCAAACTCTTTACTCCCCAAAAAACCATCCTCTTTACCTTGGGCCAACACTTGATTAATTAGTCCCTGAATCTCACTCGTTGGATCCCCATTCAATGCTCGGTACCATGTGGTATTGCTTACTTGTTTTAAACCCTCTGCGACATATTTATCGCGAGGCCAGATCATGACTGCACCCCCTTTATCGGCCTGTTTCACGACCAGGGAGGAATCTTCCTTGAGACTTTGTATCGCCTGCAACTGTCCCTTACTCATGTTGGAGGGGACATACTTTTTAGTTCTCTCCATCTTGTTGATGGAAGATAACAGGATTTGCTCAAAGTCCTGTATTTGTTTCGGAATGTTCTTATATGGAACAAATTTAGATTTGTTCCTTAGCCCTGTCACCTCAGTGTTCACAGGTACCGGTTGGTTAAAAAAGAAAGACTTTAGTCTTAATTTCCTACAAAAGTCTAATATTTCGATTTTCAACTTCATGAAATCAGTGTATTTACATAGGACAAATTTCAAGCCTAAGTTTAATAGAGATTCTTCGCTGTCTGTGAGAACCCGTTCGGATAAATTAACGACCACGTTTAGTTTCTCTATGATCTGTAAAACCGTTTGCGTGTTCGCATTTCCCACGGGACTTTTGGCCTGCTTCTTCCCTGTTGGCCCCTCTCTAAAAAAGCAACCTGTTTACGTGAGTTGTTGCCTCTTGAGTCAGGATCTGATGATTCCGATGATGAAGTTTCGGAGAAGGTGGTGAAACGATTTCGTGATCTCCCTTGATAATCGTACAGCGCTCTGCGCGACTCTACCTGGGTGTAGTAATCCTCTTTTAGAAAAGGGTATACTTGCTCAATTTTAAAGGACTTATTGTCCCTCTCGTATTTTAGGCTTTTATTGTTAATTGTTATGTCTTTAAAGACCTGTATGTCCTTTTCAATTTTGTCGAGAAGAATCTTGGCCTCAGTGACTGCTGAATCGTTAGCTATGGCTTTTGTTAGTGCGTCTATTTCTTCCAACTCCTTCGCGCATAGCCTTTATGCCGTCTCAATGGTGTGGACCATAAGGTCCCGGCTACATTTCGTATTGATAAAGCTGAATCCCTTTTTGTATTCAGCGTCTTCCACAAAGATGACAGGTGTGTTCTTCACCTGAAGCCCCCAGGGGATAGTTCCACCCTTCAAATGTTTTAATAAAAAATATCCGTGAAGTTCAGTTCTTACGTGTTTTTTACAAAGCATGGTAAGTTTCTCAGACTCGTTCTGTTGCTTCACGGTGGTGCTTAAAGCGATTGAGCCAAACGGAGAGGAAGCTATGAGGTACTGGATATGGCTCTCACTGAAAGAGAGTGTATCCTTCTCTGCCATACTCTTTGAAGGATCTGTGACCCTTCCACAATTATAGTGATCTTTATACCCCTGCAAACTCTCGCGGATATGGTATCCGCTCTATATAGCGCAAAAGAGGAGTTAGGTCCTTGGTGGGGCTGAGGGAGGGCTGGACCGTTATACAATATACATACTAAAGGATGCCCCCTTCTCACACTACTTACAGTATTACTTTTTCAACAACCGAATAAACACATTCATTAAATCCGGTCTGGTATGTTTATTTATACCTTCTACTCATTTGTTTTTTTAGAAGAAATTTTTTTTTGATTGACAGAGGAAAATACACATATCAGGAAGTATTTACATTCTTATTTGATTAGCAAAATACATATTAATCTAACATCACCATATACAAAACATATATTTACAAACAACTCAAAAAACTCAAAAACATCCAACAAAACAACAATTCATCATTTTGGAATTCATGCAGTTCAATAAATCAGTTATTTAATTCCAATTCCTAAACAGAAAACGATTTCATAACAAGAGCTACAATGTCCATTTCATTCAATCAAAAGGGCATAAAATGCGATGCTTGGCTCTTGATAGATATGCCGACGCGTTTCAGGTTCGGGTCAAAAGTCCCCAAACCCTCATCAAGGCTCTGTTAGTTATCTGTTGAGGATGCAGAAAAACATAAAGTTTTAATGACCCTTCAATTCCCTCAGTCCTCTACTACACCGTTTGGACAAGTTATATGTTTACCTGTATTGTTCTGTGGGTAACCGCTGGTAGCTGCTGTTGGTTACTGCACTCCTATCTTCGACTCTAGGGGAGTGTCTAGGGATCAATAACATGTTTTCCTTATTCATGCTCTATACTTATAGAGTGCTAGAAAATTTTTTAACATTCAATTTAACCAATACTGTAAAGATTCATACCTCCGTCTGCGCGGGCTGGCGCTGCCAGAGGAGAGGAAGAACTTTCTGTCTCTGCTTGCCTTTTAGTCCTAATTGTAAAAGCACATTGATGTTTTTTAGCTACACTCTTATTTCATACTTAGTATACTGCGTGGATGCATATACACTGACCATCCCCTACCTTTTGGGTCTTCCAATATCGCGCTGCAGCCGAGCTGCTTCGTCTGTTTAGGCCACAACGGTCCCTTCAACCTAGTTTGGACAGAACGACCATTAAGTCCACTGTTTTCTTATTTAAATCTATTTACAAACTCTTTCACGTTGTCTTTACCCGCATATTAAGGTCAGTCATTTACTACCTTTCTCTTTCTTTATCAGCGGCAAAAGGGGTCGAATCCTTTTCATCAAGCTCCCCGCCGGGGCTCAGTGGATACCCAAAAAATCTGGAAACAAAAAGGACGCGGTAAAATGTAACCCGCGTTCCCTGCTTAGTTAACCTGCAGCAAAGGCTGGCGCGTTTTCATTAGCACAATACCTGATTATTTACATTCCGCTCTGCTTGGTGGGACCGATGTTGCTGGCTTCCTCGCTGGCCGTTTCTTACTGCGGCCGCCATTTTGGATTTATTAAAACATGCATCTTCACACATAATGCATTATGGGAGTCGTAGTTTAAAGGTGACCAGAATACATGGTCGCACACTGCTCGCATTAATTTTAGTGAAAGGAGGATTTATTATGGTAGGACCTAGTTGAAAATTAGGTGTGACTCGCTATGTGTATGGATACAAGAGGGGACCTGTGAATGAAGTCTCAGTGTTCTCCACAACGCAGTTCTTTATACAGCGTATTAATGTGAACTAGAGCGTGTACGATGTAGCGGTGTGACACCAAGTTTCAAAGCATGCATCGTCACACATGATGCATTATGGGCGCAGTAGTTTGGGGGCGACCAGAATACAAGGTTGCAAACTGCTCGCATTAATTCTAGTGAAAGGAGGCCACCTCAATTTGGACCAGGCTATATGCAAATCAGTCTTGACCCTTCTCTAATGAAACACCAACCCTGAATGCCAGGCTAAGCACTCCTTGGGCCAGAACAAAAGCAACCCAAGACTGCGTTTGCCCTAGTTAGGGCTCATCAGCCAGGTATAGCTTGGTTCCATTGCCACAGTGAGTACAGGACCCATGTCTGGGCACATTGAGTGACACACCAAAGCAAACAAAAAAATGATGGAGGGAATGCTGGAATTAATCTCAGCCACTGGTAATCACTCGGGCTGCATCCTAATCCATTGTTATGTTGCACACCACGTCACCTCAGTTTGGCACAGCCAAATATGCAAATCCATTTTGACTCTGCTCCAATGGGAACAGTCTGACCTGAGTTTTTAGAATCAAACTCAAGCAACCCAAGACAGGTTTCACCCTAGTTAGGGTTCATCAGTTGGTTGGTACAGCTCGGTCTCAGGAATGATTTGCACAAGGCAGGTCTAAAGTGAGGTAACATGATTGGCAAAAAATGATGGATGTGGATGCGGCCCGCGCAATCGCCAGTGTTTTGTTATGCTATGTTAAAGGAGCTTTTAAAGCGCACATACACCAAACGGTTTCATGGCGCTGGGGTCTGAGGGATACTATTGCTTGAGTGACTTAATCATATGCCTGGCGAAACAGCCAGGTCTTTAAGAGTTTCCTGAACTGAGCATAAGAGGTCAGTAATCTGATGTCCAGAGGGGAGAATTCCAGAATTGGGAGACCAGGACCAAAAATCTTAGTCCTCCAAATTTCTTGCATTTGAAGGATGGGATGACAAGAAGATTCAGATGGGAAGACCTAAGGTCCCGAGAGGGGGCATAATGCTGCACCCGAGAGGAAACAAATACCAGACTGTGCAATGAAGAGCTTTAAATATAATGCAGCCTAGCTTAAAAGCACTGTGTTCGGCTACCGGTAGCCAGTATAATTTTTTCATTAACGGGATAACGTGGTGCCATTTAGGCTGGTGGTAGATTAGTCTAGCTGCCTGGTTTTGCACCAGTTGCAATCGTTTTAATTGTTATGCTGGCATGCCAATGTAGAGTGAGTTGGCATAGTCAATGTGGGAGATGACTAGGTCCAATACCACTTGGGTCAGGGCTTCAGTAGTAAAGAATCTGCTGATCTTCCTGATCCTTCAAAGCTGAAAGAAGCAGGAAGAGACCACTGTCCCAATATGGGCTTTCATAGAAAGATCATTGTCAATAGTGATGACCAGTCTTTTGGTTGAGCTCGAGGGAAGTGGGGGGTTTCCCAGTTTGGTTGGCCAGAAGTTGGAATTCCAGGGGTTAGATGGCCCGCCGATTAGAATCAGCTCTGTTTTACCTGGGTTCAATTTCAGATGGTTGCTGTTCATCCAGTCGCTTATGAATTGCAAGGTGGATTGGAAATTGGAGACAGAAGATGCCGACTGATCAATATCAAATATCAATTGTAGGTCATTGGCAAAGTTGAAGGTGCAGACCTTCCTTTCTCCAAGGAAGCGAATGAGGGGCTGCATGTACAGGTTGAAAAGAAGCGTTGAGAGGGAAGAGCCCTGCGGCACCGGACAGGTACGTTTAACCTTGGGGGAGGAAAGGTGGGCGAGGCGTGCAGCTTGAGCGGTCTTCCAGAAAGGATAATAGCCACTTAAGGGCAGGCCCTGGATCCCGGCGTTGCTAACAAGGTCGGATAGAAGTTCATCGTTGACTGTGTTGAATGCTGCAGAGGGATCAAGGAGTACCAGATCCTTAGTAATGCCCTTGTCCGCACCCTTTCTAAGTTGGTCTAGGACTGTGATGATGACGGCCTCTGTGGAATGAGCTGGACGGAAGCCCACCTAGTGGGGGTCGAGGTAGTGAGAATGTTCTATAAAGTTGCTGAGACAGCTTGCCACATGAGCTTACAGAACCTCAGCTAGAAAGGGGAGGAGGGAAATGGGGTGATAGTCAGAGCTAAAGGGTCTGACACTGTTTTCTTTAAGATGGGGACAATTTCTGCTTCTTTAAATACATTGTGCCAATGCCCTGCTTAAGGAAGGTATTCAGAAGCACCAGAGGAGGATCCAGACTTGTGAGGAAGGATTCCCTTAATATATGCGGAGGGCAACAGTCAGTAGATGCGCTTTCTAAAATATACAACATCTTGTTGGAGACAGCCATATTTCCAAATGAGTGGAAAAGAGCGCGGGTCAAGCCACTCCTAAAAAAGGCGACGGCGAATCCGTTTGAGCTGCAGAACTACAGGCCTTTTTTGCTCCTCCCCTGTTGTGCGAAGGTTCTGGAAACTCTAGTGAACCAACAGCTGTCCCACTATCTGGAACAAAATCACCTCCTGGATCCCTCTTAGTCTGGATTCCGTGCATCACACAGCACAGATGCTGCACTGTTAGAAGTGACGGATACCATCAGGATGACATTAGACGGAGGGACTCCAGTGATCCTAGTCCTCCTTGATCTGTCAATGGCATTTGATACCATCTCACACCGGTTGCTGCTGGACAGACTAAGGGAGATCGGGGTGAGGGGTAAGGCTCTTGAGTGGATCCAGAGCTTTCTATCGGAACGTACACAGAGCATCCAGTTGGGGCCATTTGTATCACAGACGATAGGGGTGGATAGGGGAGTCCCGCAGGGCTCAGTACTGAGCCCGACCCTGTTCAATGTATATGTGACACCCCTAGCAGATATCATCAGAGGCCATGGGTTTGAGACTATATCCTATGCGGATGACACGCAGCTAATTGTCCCCATTGAGGAAGATATGTCAACCCAACGGAAATTTAGAAGCTGCATGTCTAGTATTGCCTCTGGATGAGGAGGAATTTCTTACAACTTAATTCCTCAAAAACAGCAATTCTGCTTTTAAGAGACAAAATTGGTATTATTCAGTCGTAGGGTATATCCCTACAACAATTAAAGTACACCAGTTTCAGCATACCTTACACCTAAAACCATTTTATAAACACACTTTAGCGTGCAATTTGGTCACAAAGGCCAGACTGTACGCCCTTTCAGCCATTCATACATCCATCCATCCACCCATCCATCCATCCCCCACCCATCCATTCATCCATTCATCCAGCCATCCATCCATCCATCCACCCACCCACACATCCACACATCCACACATCCATCATGCACCCGTCAATAATTTTCGCAATTACACCCACCCACCCATCCACCCACCCACCATAGCCAATAGGTCTGGTTGGGGGCGTGGTCCCCCTCCTCTCCCTGGTTCGGCACGGCTGCTTGTTTTTCTCCTGTCTCCCTGTGCCTGGGTGATTGTTGACAGAACAGCTCAGTGCTAATAACTCTGTCAGGCTTGTGTAATAAACAACCAGATCGAAATAAAGACGTAAACTGAAACTGAACAACCAGATTGTGTTTGGATAGTAAACCTCGCGTTTAGACTGCGTAGCTCATCGTCAGGCGGCGTTCTCTTTATTGCACGCCGACCAGCGACACTTCCTATCAGACCTGGGTTTTATTAGACAATCTTGTGGTATCCGTTCAAATGTGTTGCGGGTGTTACAGAATATGGATGTCAGCTTCTCCATGTTAAAGATATTCAAGGATTTGGGCCACCAGAGTCTTTAACAGTGGAGTGGCTAGCGATTTCCAGCACTGGGCTATAGATAATCTTGGAACCAATAACACGCACAGTTAGTTTCCCCGTAGGAGTTGTGAGTGGGTAGGGACTATCTTCTCCAGTGTAACCTAGCATTATCAGCAGGGCATGAGGATGAAGAGCAATTCCCCTTATATCATTAATGGTGCTCAGCATCAATGACCAGTATGTCTGAATATGTTTTTTTCCCCCAAAGAGTTTTATATAGCGCAAACTCAACCTGAAGGTATCAGAGTGCTTTACATGAGCACCAGTTACGTTACAGGCGAACACATTTAATTTTTGGTAGGCGCTGAGAGATGAAGTAATTTGCCCAGAATCACAGGATGATGAGCATCCCTACCGAGACTCGAACCCGGTTCTCGAGATTCGCGGTCCACCCTCTATACCTGTGAGACCACATCCTCTCCACTACCACATATCAACCATGGGTCTCCAATTTCAGAAGGTCTGTCAGCTCATGACCATGCCAGTGCATCCAAAGGGTCGTAGAGCATGGATGGTCGTGGTAAAATGATCCGGAAGTATACAATCGCATGCCTTTGAGAGAGAGGCTGTAGGGCTGAGACAAAAGACTGTCATATTTGGAGGGGGGGCGTGTGGGGAGGATCTGTCTATCCTCTTCAATGCTGCTGTTTCTGAAGGTGGGTGTGCCAATTCCCAACATCCCAGGCCTCTAAGAGGCTGGTAGAGCTGGCCCAAAGTCAGTTGTGTGCCACTTTCCATCTGAAGTGTGTCCATTTTAACCGCTGTCCTCTTGAGAAGCTTTCTCTGTAGTTGGGCTGGTGTCTGACAGACACAGGATGGCAGGAGAGGGGGCGTGGACTAAATGTGTAAAATATTGAAGTCACCCACACATCCCTTCCCCGTGCCTGACCCTCCTGACACAAGGAAGAATAATATCAAGTGATCTGGCGACCTGATTCCCAGCCTCCTTGTAATATTTTCATGAGCATTCCGAAGGCTTTCAAAAGAGAGCAAAGGCCATAACCAGAGCAGCAAAGCTCTGCAGGGGAAGTTGTAACAGCTGGAAGAGAGAGGGAGGCAAGTGTGAGTCTGTGTGTCCTGAGAAGCACCCATATTATTACAAGCACATAGATGAGCTTGATCCAGTGCTTCTGGAAAATGAGGCTTGACTGCGACAATGAATGTTTAGATTTTGAGAGCCGTTTCCCTCTTCAATTCTGAATGCCACATTTTTATCTGGGGCTCAATAGCAGTGTGCATTTTTTCCAAACAGTCTTAGATGCACAAACTGTGCCACAGAGAAATACAACAGACACCTACCCAAGATTATAAGCAAAGTCCAGAGCACACTTTGGAGTAAATTATACTGTGAGAGTATTCACATGCGTAATGGAATGATAAAATCGCACACCAATGGTTCTTTTCATATGTAATAGTTTTTATGAGTCAGAATGGAACTCCTGTCAAGGAGAGCCAAAGAGCATGCACCAGCCGACACGTGTTTCGTCAATTCGGGAAATACCCGTGACTCTTCAGGGCTGAAGAACGTGTAATAGGGTGGTATCGGGGGGCCGGTGATAATTCCAACCCGGTCCTAGTCGGGTAATGTTCAAACAAACAAAGGCCCACTGCGGCCGTAGTATCAAGCGTGGAGCCAAAGTGTAAAGTTAAGATCCCCCAAGAATCGGCGGGTAATTCCGTCTTGCGTGAAACGGGCTGTAGGCTGGTCTTTCAGACGTAGTTTTACGGATTTTTTTTTTTTCCGTATCCGGAAAACTACGTCAAAGTCTCGGTGTCTTTCCCACGGGCCACTGTGTTCCTTGTAGTGCAGCGTTGAATGGCACAGCATCAACATAAACACAGTAAAAAGAGATTCCTTTCTGTGTCATTAACTTTTGCTTTGTGACCGACTGGTCTACACACTAATCTTATGTTACTAGTGTTCAAAAAGTGGTTTTAGGTAATTATTACTGCACAACACTGAAGTCACTTCTATCTCTCAACATTTTATTACGCTTAAAATCATTTACATAAAACTAATAACAAAAGAACAAGTTACTTACCTTCGGTAACGCTTTTTCTGGTAGATACTATATCTGCCTGTGGATTCCTCACCTTGTGAATATCCCCTTGCGTCAGCAACATTCGGAAATTCTTTTTGTAGCTTCGCGCCGACGTGGACTTGGACGTCATAGAGGCACGGCATCGCTCGCGACTCCGCTGACGTCACCGACGCCTACAATAGGCCCACGCCGGCGTGATGACATCAGTTCCGCCCTTTTTTCCGTGCCATCGAGGCACACGGACGGACCAATGACAGTAGAAATGTATACAGTATACACAGTACACAATAGTAAAGGCAAAACACACAGTGTGAAGCAAAAGCAGGAAAGTTATTGAAACATTCCCTGACAACAAACAATAAATACATTACATTACAATAACTCTGGTAAAGAAGAGTGGACAACGGGGAGGCGGGTGGGTCAGTGAGGAATCCACAGGCAGATATAGTATCTACCAGAAAAAGCGTTACCGAAGGTAAGTAACTTGTTATTCTGATAGATACATCTGCCGTGTGGATTCCTCACCTTGTAAATAGAGTCCCACAGCAGTCCCCACTCCCGGAGGAGGGTGTCCACTCTTCTAGACCAGGAAATCCTGAAGGACAGAGCGTGCAAAATGACCGTCCCTCCTCACCTCGGAATCCAAGCAGTAATGCTTCGCGAAAGTGTGGAGGGAAGACCAAGTTGCCGCTCTACAAATATCCTCAACAGGCACACCTCTAGCCAATGCAGAGGTTGACGACTTAGCTCTAGTAGAATGAGCCCTTATACCCTCTGGTGGTTCCTTACCGGCCAAAGAGTAGCAGATCTTTATGCAGAGGACGATCCATCTCGATAAAATTCTTTTATGGACCGCTCTTCCTTTCTTGCAGCCAGCAAATCCAACGAAGAGCTGGTCTTCCAAACGAAAGTCCTTGGATCTGTCCAAGTAAAAGGACACCGCCCTTTTAGGGTCCAGACGGTGCAGTCTCTCTTCCTCCTTAGAAGGGTGAGGGGGAGGATAGAAGGCAGGTAGGGTAATAGACTGTCCTAGATGGAAAGGAGTTACCACCTTAGGCAGAAAAGCAGCCCTGGTCCTGAGAACCATTCGATCAGCATGAATGGTCAAGGAAGGGGGCTTGTAACTAAGAGCTTGAAGCTCACTTACCCTCCTTGCCGAGGTTATTGCAACAAGGAAGACTGTTTTAAGAGTAAGAAGCCTCATGGGACATTCGTGAAGAGGCTCAAAGGGAGCACCCATCAAAAAGGTCAATACAAGATTTAAGTCCCACTGAGGCACAATAAAAGGAGTAGGAGGGAACTTATTTACAATGCCCTTCAAAAACCTTAAGACAACAGGAGATTTAAAAAGAGAAGGCTGGTCAGGCAAACAGATAAAAGCCGACAGCGCAGAAAGATAACCCTTCACAGTGGCAACAGCAAGCCCCTGCTGTGCCAGAGAAAGGGCAAACTGGAGAACATTAGATAAATGGGCTTTCAAAGGGTCAACAGACCTTTCCCCACACCACGTGACAAATTTCGACCATCTATAAGAATAGATGGACTTAGTGGAGTCACGCCTGGCTGACAAGATGACATCCACAACGTCAGGCGGGAGGGAAAAAGAAATCAGGTTGCCCCGTTCAATCTCCAGGCATGAAGGTGTAATGTCTGGAGGTGGGGGTGTAGAACCTGCCCCTCCATCTGAGAGAGGAGGTCTGCCCTGAGAGGGAGACGGAGCGGCGGGTGAGAGGAGAGGTGGAGAAGATCTGTATACCACACCCTTCTTGGCCAGTCCGGAGCGACCAATATGACTTGGGCCCGGTCTTGGCGAATCTTCCTCAGAACCCGAGGAATCAAAGGTATGGGAGGAAACGCGTAAAGGAGTTGTGAACCCCAACTCAACTGAAACGTGTCCCCCAAAGCTCCTTGCATCGGATACTGGAGACTGCAGAATGAAAGGCAATGAGCGTTCTCGTGAGTGGCGAATAGGTCCACCCGAGGAGTCCCCCACATCTGAAAGATGTCGTGAACAACCTCCGGGTGAAGCCTCCACTCGTGATTGGCAGAGAACTGCCGACTGAGAACGTCTGCACGAACGTTCAGAACTCCGGCCAGATGATTTGCCATCAGACAAATTTGATGGTCCTGAACCCAGGACCAGAGACGCAGAGCCTCTCTGCAGAGACACTGCGACCCCACTCCTCCCTGCTTGTTGATGTACCACATCGCGGTCGTGTTGTCCGTCAGGACCTGGACCGAACGACCGCGAAGGGAAGGGAGGAAGGCCTTGAGCGCCAAACGAATCGCCCGCAATTCCAGAAGGTTAATGTGAAGCAACCTTTCCTCTGGAGACCAAAGGCCCTTGACCTCCAGATCCCCCAGATGAGCACCCCACCCTAGAGTGGATGCATCCGTGATCACTGTGGCAACCGATGGAGGCAGATGAAAGGGCTTTCCTTGAGACAGATTGCCTTCCACGCTCCACCAAGACAGATCTGCCGCAGCTTCTCTGGAGATCCTCACAGACTCCCTGAGATCTCCGTTGTGCTGATACCACTGCCTGCGGAGGCACCACTGGAGTGCCCTCATGTGCCAGCGTGCATGGTTGACCAACAGAATGCAAGAAGCCATCAGACCGAGCAGGCGAAGGACCTTCAGGACTGGAACGACCGCTCCATTGTAAAATAAAGGAATCATTTGTTGTATGTCGCGAATCCTTTGAGGTGGAGGGAATGCACGACATACAGTTGTGTCCAGTACAGCACCTATGAACAGGTTGCGCTGGGAGGGCACCAGGTGAGACTTGGGTACGTTTATCGAAAAACCCAACCTGTACAACAACTGGGTTGTCTCTCGCAGATGATGAAGCACGGCCTCTGACGACTGCGCTTTGATCAGCCAGTCGTCCAGATACGGGAATACAGGAATCCCTGATCTTCTGAGACACGCCGCCACCACTGCCATCACCTTGGTGAAGACCCGAGGCGCAGTAGTAAGTCCAAACGGAAGGACCGCAAACTGGTAGTGCTGCGATCCCACCGTAAAACGGAGATACCTCCTGTGCGACTTCAGGATTGGAATATGAAAATACGCATCCTGCAAGTCGAGTGACACCATCCAGTCTTCTTCCAGCAGCGCCTGAAGATCCTGAGCAAGGGTGAGCATCTTGAATTTTTCCTGTTTCAGATAAAAATTCAAGATCCTGAGATCCAGGATTGGACGAAGTCTGCCATCCTTCTTGGGAATCAGGAAATACCGGGAGTAGCATCCCTGACCCCTTTCCTGCTCTGGGACCACCTCTATCGCACCTTTTCTCAATAGAGTTTGGAGTTCCTCCTGAAGGAGTAACAGATGTTCCTCTGAGCAATACCCCTGGCAAGGAGGGTAATTGGGAGGGAATTCCCGAAAGGGAAGAGCATACCCATTTTCTACGAGATTGAGAACCCAAAGATCTGATGTAACCGATTCCCAATCCCGTAGAAAGTGGGTAAGCCGACCCCCCACTGGGCCTACATGATCCTGAATGGCGGATCTAGGGCTGCTTTTCTGTGGTTGGGGGGTTGGAAGAAGTGGAAGAGGAGGAGGCTTGACGTCCTCGAGGACGTGCCCTCTGTTTTCCCCTGTATGATCTATACAAGGTATTCTGCTGCTGCTGTTGTTGTTGCTGCTGCTGACCTTGTCTAAATGTACGAAAGGAAGAACGGCCAAAACCTCTAAATTTCCTGGTCGTAGAACCCCTGACCTGAAGGCCAAGAGATCTAGCAGTTGCTCTGCTGTCCTTGAATCTCTCCAAGGCAGTGTCTGCTTTCCTTCCAAAGAGCCCTTCACCATCGAAAGGTAAATCCAATAGAGCAGATTGTACATCAGCTGAAAAATCAGACGACTTCAACCAGGCTGAACGCCTCGTGGTCAGCGCCGTGCCCATGATCCTTGGCACAGAATCCGTAGTATCAAGCCCACTTTGAATGACCTGACGGGCTGCCGCCTGAGAATCAGACAAAGCTTCCTCAAAGTCTTTTCTGCTATCCTCAGGAACCTTAGGGATTAATGAACGCATAGAGTCCATAAGAGCATGAATATATCTACCCATAAGGCAAGTGGCATTAGAAGACTTCAATGCCATACTAACTGAAGAAAAAGTCTGTTTTGCAACTTGATCTTGTTTCTTGGCCTCTTTGTCGCCAGGCACCTGCGGAAAAGCACCAACTGACTTTTTAGAACAAGCGGCCTGAATTACCAAACTCTCAGGAGAAGGATGAGAAGACAAGAAAGCAGGATCCTCAGGAGCCACTCTATATCTCCTAGCCACATTTTTTGAAACTGCAGGAGCAGAAAAAGGTTTCTTCCATACCTCCATAATGGGATCCTTTAAAGCATCATTAAATGGCAGTAAAGGCTCCACTGCCGAATTTGGAGAATGAAGGACCTCAGTCAGTAAGTTTGACTTAAATTCGACAGTAGGCAAAGTCAAACCCAAAAGTCCTTTGCCTTCTTCATGACAACATGATAAGGTTGAACATCTCTGGAGGGTGTATCAGGTCCTGAAGGTAAAGACCACTCTGGGGAAAATTCGAGACCACTCGCTTCTGCTAGGTCCTCAAAATAACTCCCCTCCAGCTCACCTTCCTCCACTTCAGAAGAAGAATCACCAACTCTCTGTTCATCAAGAAGACGTTGAGCTTCTCTTCGAGACCTCATTTTAACTCGAAGTGCAGTCGAATCCCGCGCCGAATCCGACGGCGCCGGAGCCGACTTCGGAATCGAATCCGAGGGCTTGGAAGGTTGTTCCATAGATTTGCTAGGAGCCGGCGACGTCGGAGCCGGAGTCGTCGACTTCAGCCGAGCCGGCGTCGATACCGACGTCGACCTCGGTGGAGCTTGGTACTGCCACAGCGGGGTCGGGGCTGGCATATATGGCATGAAGGGTGCTGGAGCATATGAGTGAGGAACACCCAAACTGAAAGCCATAGGACCCATGGGACCCGAAGGTGCTCCAGAGGGGTACCACGATCTTGATAACACACCATACATTGCGTTCAAAAACGCAGAGGGGTCCTGACCTGGAGTCGGGAATGGTGGATGTTCAGGCTGATCTCGAGGTAGGTTAGAATCTGTTTCCACAACAGGATTCGAAGTTTCCTCCTCAATAGGAACTCCATCGGTGTCACCTGGAGCCGGAGACGGAGTCGGAGACGGAGCCGGCGTCAGATCCGGAACCGGAGTCGGAGAATGGACCATCGACTCCGAAGGCGAAGCCTCACCTTCTTGATCCGACACTTGCGGAGGAATTACCTTCGATTTCATCCTCTTGGGAGACTTCGATCTAGAACCAGACTTATCACCTGAATGATGGCGGGATTCATGCCTCCTTTTCTTATGCTTCTTACGAGAACCGGAAGCGTGATCAGACGAAGACTTCGAGGCCGACGCCTCTCGAGACCTCGACCTGGATCTCGACTTTGATCTCTTCGAGTGCTTCGAGGATCTTTTAACTTTACTCGCCTTCAGTTTAGCCACAAGAAGTTTTGATTCTCTTTCTCGAAGAGCCTTCAGATTCATCTTCTGACATGATGAACACTCGTCAACGTCGTGATCCGAACTCAAGCACCAGATGCAGTCTTGGTGAGGGTCCGTAACTGACATCATCTTCCCACACTCTCTACAAGGTTTAAACCCCATTTTCTTTGTCGACATGATAATCGAGCAAAAGGTTCAGAGAATGGAGAATAGAGGAAATAAAGTAACAATATACTATAAGCTACAGAGTATCCCGAAACCGTTAGCGTCGACGACGCGGAAAAAAGGGAACTGATGTCATCACGCCGGCGTGGGCCTATTGTAGGCGTCTGTGACATCAGCGGAGTCGCGAGCGATGCCGTGCCTCTATGACGTCCAAGTCCACGTCGGCGCGAAGCTACAAAAAGAATTTCCGAATGTTGCTGACGCAAGGGGATATTCACAAGGTGAGGAATCCACACGGCAGATGTATCTATCAGAACATTTCTTTTGAGCATGTACTCAAGAGCAATCCTAATCTAATACATAAAACAATTCCTATTCAGGTTCAACGCTCAAAAAACAAATTAAATTTTTTTTTCATACATTAAAAAAGTGATATTCAAACATCAAAATACATAGTTTGAAAGAAAGTCCCTTGTCGACGCGTTTCGGTGCGTTAAGCTCTTTTTAAGCACCTTCTTCAGGACAGACTTATGAGTTAAAACAACTGATCTTCTTTTTGGATTGCTATTACGTCAACCTTCTCACTGTGGGGTTTCCACTCTTATTCGATTTGTTCAATTTCAGTTTCTCTTCATGATAGTATCAATAATTTTAAAAAACCGGAGAATACTCTTCCTCGTGTCTGAGGCGTTTTCTTACGTCTTTTAATTTGCACAAGATATCCTGTAGGTTGTTTGCTTGATTATACACCTGGATACTGATATCTTTAGTCCCTGTGTTTGATGCGAGAGCAGGTCTTCACTTTTTTCCTGGGGACTTCTTAACCGGGTTTCTGCATTCAATTATTGCAGGAATGTCTTTAGTCCCAGTGCCTAGTCAGTTTCATGCGGAACCGCCGACACGTCCTCTCTCCAGTAGGTTCAACATAAACACAGCCACTTCCTGAAATGAAGAATAGAGAAGGATAAAAATAAATATGTATCTAAGAAAGAAAAAAGAGAAAGACAGTGAGAGAGAAAACTAGATTGAGAGACAGAAACCAAGAGAACATTAAATAATGATAATAATGACTAAAGGAATATAGAAAGAAAGAAAGAAAGAAAGAAAGAAAGAAAGAAAACTAGATTGAGCGATAGAAACCTAGATAACATGAAATAATTACTATTTATGGAATGAAGAAAGAAAGAAAGATGTTATAATCTCTTTTAGATCTAGGCTTTAATCTCCTCTCACATCATGGCCAGAAAGATTTGTGTAATTTGTGGCATGCCCTTGTATTGGCTACCACATGTCTTTTATCCGCAACCACTTCCTCTAACCTCCCATCTTTCCTCTGGCATTATATTATGAAACTGGATTATGTCCTTTATGCAACCCCTTTCTGTGATTCCTCTCTCTGCTCCTCAGAGCTCTAGGTATTTGTTAATACAATGTGAACTCCATTCCTCTATTATCCTGTCATTCAACCATGCATTCAGTTGGCATTATCAGAGCTACACTTTAGCCGTAGGACACATATTTTTTACGCATTCTATGTGCAATAAAATAGTCCCTGGTGCTCATTCTTTGTTTCTGCTAACCCACTTTGTTAGTCTACCATACTCCCAAAGTGCATAAGCCTCATTCCACACAAGCAAGGCGATTAAGGTGAGAGGCTTCTTGGACTCAAATGAGAGACTGAAAGGGAGAGAAACCATGTGAATGAAGGAAACTTATTCTACATATCAGTGCATTATAAGCACTTTGTTTTCCGTGGTTTCTGCAAATCAACGACATTCACACTGCAAACTAAAAAATTCAAACATTTTACCTCCATCCTGTCGGTGGCGGAGGGCTGCAGGATTTTGCTCTGTTTCTATGAAATTCAAGGGAAAAGATGATTGATTATATTAGCGTATAAAGTAGGAAAAGTCCAAAATACAAAATTCTGATGTTGTCTTGTAGTTTTCCCATGCTCAGATGCTGCAAAGTAGCATCTCCTGTGGTATGCCACTGTTAGGTTTCACGAATCCCATTACTGAAGAAGAAACCAAGTTACTTGCCTGCAACTACAGTTATCCAGTATTGGTATCTTTTACATAGTTCTGTGTAAAACGCAACAATGACAGGTTTGTTTAAAGGGAACTGTGAAGGAACCATAGGGATGAATCTGGGATTCTATTCGTCCAGAGGATAACCATTTATTTGAAAAAATAATAAAAGGATGTTTTATCGTGAACGCTTGTATTTCACTAACCCCTATTTGATGTTTGGGTCAATAGAAGAGCCACTTGCCAGGTATTTGATGTCAGCCCTATAGATTGCTACAGGAATATATTTAAGTGCCACTCAGGAGGTGAAGCCTTAACAGGTGGATAAATGCGAAACAAATCTTTCATGAATTGCTGTACAATTCTGATAAAACAAAGAGACAGACGTTTAAGGGAGCGTCTATATCGAGAAATAGCTGTTAGATGAACTCTAATTGAAGAATATACTAGTCCTGATTTTGTCAAGGACAGAAGGTACGGTAAGATTTGCTCTGAAGCAGAGATACATGGATGCACAATGTTTTAATGGCACCAGAGACAGAATTGCTTACATCTCAGTCAGTAAGTCTTGTTGGTGCCATCAGCACAAGACCTGGCAAAAATGTCTTTATACTCCTGTGTAATAGTCAACTCCTTAAATTGAAAGAATATGAACATAGTGGGGGGCTAGCAAGATGAGAGGACCCCGCTCCACCTTCCTGTTGCTGAGAACCTTATGTATTAAAGGTATCAAGGAAAACAAAGAATTAAACCGAGATCCTGGACCAAGTTTCGAAAAGTTGTCCTTTCGGATCCTGGATGTGGATGACAAGTTGCATAGAGCCAGTTTGTCCCACAACAATTTGGTGCCGACCGATCAAACTTTTATTCGTGGAGGCCGCTTCATTGCATTCTGGTGGTATTGCCCTTGCGAACTACCACCGAAGATGCTGCTATCATTTGCAGGTAAGCTTGTAGCCAAAGTTGGATGGATTTGAGCTGCAGGTGATTGATATGCATGCTCTTTTTGAGCGGAGACCACTTTCCTCGAAATTGTAGGGTCTGTAGATGGCTACCCCAGCTCTCCAGGGTTGCATACATAGTCATTACGAAGTGAGGAATTTAGGGTTAGAGCGTGAGGTCTTCTAATAAGTGGGAGATCTGGGACCACCAGTCTAGAGTTTGATCATACATGTGGAAGATCACCAAGCCCCTGAACAATTCTTTAGATTGCATCTATTGTTTTGTAGCTTTCCTGTAAGAGTTTAATATCCAGGTGCGCAAGAGGGATCATATTGATAGCTGAGGACATGATGCCCAGAGGCTAATTGAACCAACGCACCGATATCTTTTTATAAAAAAATTTTAGGAGTCAGTTCCTACAGAGTTAGCTGCTTGGCTTAGGATAGGAAGTCCTTTGTCTTGGACAGTATCAAGTGTTGTGGCCTAGGAACAGAATCTTCTGGGATGAATGAGTTGATGATCTTAGATAATTCACAAGGGGACCTAGTTTGTGAAAACTTTAGGCAAGCTTCTATGGCCATGGACAATTAAAATGTCTTTGGTACTTTAATCAGCCAGTTGCTGAGGTAGGGGAATAGCTGATGACCCTTCATCCTGAAAGAAACTGCCACAGGGCTATGCACTAGGTAAAATGCAGGAAGTTGAACTGAAGCCAAATGGGAGGGCTTTAATGCATGGGAGGAAAAGTGGAAGTATGCATTCTGTAAAATCAGAGCTATCATGTGGTGTTGGAGAGGGTGACCACGTAACATTCATTTCAGTCTTTATTTCGATCTATTTGGATCATAAAAGAAATACAAACAGTTTAAAATCAATTTAAAATGATACCAAATGAGACAGAGATTAAGAAGCGTTACAATAAGCCTATTAAAATCAATTACAGTGCATTACATTTAAGAGTCATCATTACATTTCATTTATCACGAGTCTGTCTCTGACTTCATGTAGCGAGTACGGGTGTGCCACATCGCAGTTAGAAATGTTGCCACCGCAAACACAATCGGGGGTGATAGATCCGTTTTTAATATTCTGTAAGCTGGGAAGTAGTGCCTGAAACCTAGATTTTTAAGAAGTGGAACAAGCCAATATTTCCTCGATCTTTGATAAGCATTACAGAAGAATATAACATGCAAATCATTTTCCTGGTGGTGTGGGCATACCGGGCACTGTTCTGTAGACGATGGCTGGGCCAAACGGTTAGTGAATGCCATAAGGGGGAGTGTACCGTATCGCCACTGCGTAAATAATTTTCTGGTCAAAACGGGAGAAATGCCATCTAGAACGTGCTCTAGATAGTACAAATCTTTAGATTTAATAAACAGATTTGTAAGGGACCCCTCCCGTGTACTCCCTATTAAGGCCAGTAATTTTAGCTCATAGAAGTCCATCGAGAGGAGTTTGCGTTGGATCCTACAACATGCGTTTCCCGGGTCCAGCCATAATTCTGGTCTTCCTAGGCTCTCACATGTTTGTTTTATGCATCTCAGCCATGGGATTTGTGTTGCATTTGGCAGGTGTTGGATCTCTTGGAGCTCAGTCCTGTAATTCATGAGTTCTGGCATGCTCCAAATTCGGCGCCAAAAAGTTATTGGTTTTAGTCCCAGCTCTTCTGTGATTGGTCTGAGACCCAGATCTAGTCTCATCGGGAGAAGCGGGGTGCTTGGGGGTAGGGCCGCCAACTGCCTGATGAATTTGTTTTCAATAGTCAGCAGGTTTTGGGCAGGTGTGTGACCCCACAGTTCCCCTCCATATGTAACTGCCCCTCTTGCCTGCATTTTGTAAATTTGAAGGACGGGCCCAAAAGGTTTGTAGGTCGACCTACTTGCCATCCTACAAATGCCACCAGTTAGCTGGGCCATGTTCATATTGGCCTTGGTCCGATGCGTGTCCCAGGTTATATCCTGGTTGATAGTTACCCCCATGTATTCGAAGGTAAGAACCCTCTCAAGTCTCAGTGCGCCTATGGTAGGGTTGGGGCGTGTTGAGGAGGGGGGGGTTGAGAATCATGTATTTGGTTTTCATGGCGTTGATCTCAAGCCCCCGCTCCACACAGAAAGCTGAAAACCCGTCCAAGACCCGTTGTATTCCCATGGGGGACTTGGACAGCAGCAGGGTGTCGTCCGCAAACATAATAGCGGGCACCCTGCTGCCATTAAGCTTGGGAGCGTCAATGTCACCCATCCTGGTCAAATGGGCGATTACCCCGTTGACAAAGAGGCAGAACAGGGTCGGTGCAAGCACACAACCCTGTCTCACCCCCCTGTCAACGGGGAACCTTCCAGAAAGTGCCCCATTTCTACCTCACCTGACACGTGCAAAATTTCCCTGGTGTAATCTTATCAGAATGGTCAAGATGTCAGCCGGGATACCCAGCTCCGCCAATACGGTCCATAGTCTGTCTCTTGGCACTAAGTCGAAGGCGGCTCGCAAGTCCACAAATACAGTGTACAAACTGCCGCCCTCGATTACCCCGGTCTTCCAGAACAGAAGATTCAGACGGAAGATCTGGTCCGTAGTTGAGACCCCCTTCTGAATCCTGCCTTGTAGGGACTTAAGATGGTAAGTTCCTCTATCCAATTTTGGAGGCGGTCGAGTATCAGCCTGCCAAATATTTTCTGGGGTACATCTATCAATCAATCAATCAATCAAAGACATTTATAGAGCGCACTACTCACCCGTAGGGTCTCAATGCGCTAGGGGGGGGGGTGCCGTTACTGCTCGAACAGCCAGGTCTTGAGCTTCTTCCTGAAGGAGAGGTGGTCTTGGGTCAGGCGCAGGTCGGTCGGGAGGGAGTTCCAGGTCTTGGCGGCCAGGTAGGAGAAGGACCTTCCTCCTGTTCTCGCTCTTCGGATGCGAGGGACGGCGGCGAGGGCGTGGCTGGTTGATCGGAGGTGGCGCTTGGGAGCGTAGAAGTTGATTCGGTTGTTGAGGTAGCTCGGGCCTTGATCGTGTAGGGCTTTGTGTGCGTGGGTGAGGAGACGGAAGGTGATTCTTTTGTTGACGGGGAGCCAGTGCAGGTCTCTCAGATGTCCGGAGATGTGGCTGTTTCGTGGGATGTCGAGGATGAGTCTGGCTGAGGCGTTCTGGATCCGCTGGAGTCTCTTCTGGAGCTTGGCGGTGGTTCCGGCGTAGAGGGCGTTGCCGTAGTCCAGTCGGCTGGTGACGAGGGCCTGGGTGACAGTCTTCCTGGTCTCGGTGGGGATCCACCAGAAGATCTTCCGTAGCATGCGCAGGATGTTGAAGCATGACGAGGAGACGGCGTTGACTTGTCTGGTCATGGAGAGGGAGGAGTCCAGGATGAAGCCCAGGTTGCGTGCGTGGTCCGTCGGTTTGGGTGCGGTGCCCTAGAGGCTGATGGGCCTGTAGTTGGCTGGGAGCAGAGGTGATCCCTTCTTAAATATGGGAACAATCTCTGGCGCCCAGCCAAGTACAGGGGACCTCCATGCCCCCCAAGACAGCGTTGAATAGCATCACCAGGTAAGGGGCCCATACATCTGGCTCCTGTTTAAATAAATCGCCCGGTAAGCCGTCCAGTCCGGGTGCTTTGCCTGATGTCAGCCCTGCGATGGCTGCTCGTACCTCTATCTCTGTGAAGGGATCCCCTTCTAATAGTACGCTAATGTTAGGTGGAGGGCTGTTAGGGGCCCCGTCAACAACCTTGTAGAGGGACTGGAAGTGATCTTGCCAGGCCTTGGCTGAAATATTAGGTTCTATAGCCGAGGCTAGCACCTCGGACCCCGTGTTGACAATACGCCAAAATTTACGAGAGTCCCTATTAGCTAGTGAAATAGTGAGGTTTTCCCATTTCTCCTGTTCCCATTCGCTCTTGGCATGGGTAATCAGGCGCTTATAGTCCCTTCTCCTGGCCTGTATCACAGATCTGTCTATACTTTCCTTGATCGAAGTCAGGAGGTCTAATTTGGCCTTGCGGCATGCAGCGTTATACCAGGTGGGGCGGTTGTGATGACCGCCCCCACTCTTACCTGTGGAAAAAAGGACTTCAGCCACAGACTTGATGAGGTCCTCGTGCGCCGACCACAATTGCTTGTGTGTGCCCTGGGTGGTGGGATGCTCAATTATTGCACACACCTTTTCGAGTGTGGGGATGAGCCGGGCATATAGCCCTGAAACCGTCTATGGATTCGAGGCTGGCTTCTCCCACCTCACTCTCCGTCTATTGTTCGTCAGCTCCAGCCCTTGGGAAGGGGCATCTGCCACAGCCCCTCTATCTTCTAGGCCGTGAAGGGCTTATTCCAGTTGGAGCGCATTGTGGTCGCTGTCTTCCCTAGATATCACCCAGAAGTCAATAATATGCGACCACAGAGAGAGTTGGACCAGAATATAATCCAGTCTTGACTCCCTGCCCTCTCTATTGTATGTGTATTTGGGGGGGATATCGGAACTTATGCGTCCATTGCAGGCCCGCACACCATGTTTCAGAGTTAGGGCAGTAATTTGGACAGCTAGAGGAGTCCAAGCTCTGGGGGGGGCTATCGTAGGGGGTACAGACCACACTGCATCCTCCTCCTGGGATGATCCATCCAATAAACCCAGGAGGGGCTCAAAGTGGCAATTGAGATCACCTCCTACCAAAAAGGGTGTACCCTGGGGGATGTCACTGAGAAAGACTGAGAGTTCCTCGATGGTGTGTGACTCTTGTGTGATGTTTACCGTCCTAGAGTAAACGTTTACCACGGCCAGTCTACTCAAGTTCGGCCACTCCAACAAAATACCGAGAATATCCTCCGAAGCTGTGGGGAGTAATGTGGCCTGACAGCCCAGGTCGGCACCCACCCAGGTTGCGAGACCTCCTGAAGGACGCCCCCTTACCCGCCCACTTCGCTGGAATGGAAAATGCTGCGAAAGCTGAACGGGAGATGGCCTCTCTTGCCCAAGTTTCTTGGAACAGGCATATGTCTTTGGCCTCAATAAATGAACTCCAGTCCGGGCAATTCAATTTATTCCCCAAGCCAGCCACGTTCCAGGATAATATCTTTAAAGAAGGTGGTCTGGGATTCGAGATAGGAGGAGGAGGAGTGACCGTATCAAGTGGACTCATCAATGATTCAAGAATGTGCGGTCGTTCCCCTAGTTCGACTATGGGTTCCCTCGGACTGGATAGGGGCCCTGTAATGGTAACAGTATTGGTTTCAGAAATACTTGTTTTATTTCCAGGGATCTATGATGGATAGCCAATCCTTTATGTTTGTGTCTATGAAGAAAAAAAAGAGAATAGCAGCCTGTTGTTTGCTTAAAATGTACTTCTTTCTCTATCGAACCTCGAGGTAGCATAGCCATCACTCCTTTTCTAAGCAGATGCAGGTGAGGAGGGGGGCACCCTCCTTTTGGTAGAGTAGATGACACCATTTTGGAACTGTTTCTCCCAGAGGATGGCGAATGCAGCACTAGAACATTGTCACTGTAGGTAAGCTATCCTAAAGTCTACTGATAGCTACAGATTAGAATCTCTTTCACAAGTGCCTCAAAAGTAAGCCTGCGCGTAGTTTGCGAAGTAGCGCTACCCGTAGCTACGCAAAGTGCACTTTGCACTACGCGCGCTACGCGTAGCGCTACGTGAACTGCGTAGTGCGCTGTTCGCGATGATTGCACAGTGCCGGATGCTTGTCCGCACTGTGCAATCATTGAAAACGGCATCTTTCACAGTGCGAGATGTCTTTTACTGCCGCTCAAGTAGATTTTTACTCGCACAGCAGCTTTCTCAACGCGGACTGGTAGTTTCTCATTGCGAGCGGTTGCGAGCATACGCGACCACTCGCAATGAGAAACCTGACCTCCCCGCGTTGAGAATCTCGCCGGAAGGTTTATTTTCCACGCTCGCGATCGGCAACTTGATGTTGCTGATCGTGAACAAGAGAAAAGTCTCGCCGGGATGTCATTTTACTTGACGTTGAGGAACGCGAGCAAGCAAAAAATTACCGCTAAGCTACGCTATGCTACGTGTGTTTGCACTGTGCTACATGCAGTTCACGTAGTGCGAAGTAGCGCAAACTACGCAAGCGTAACGTAGTGCTTTGCCCAGGGTTACTCAAAAGGATGTTTCTTTTGAAATTGAATGTGCCAAAAAATATTGCGGTGTCAGAGTCATCCTTGACTACTTGCAAGGTGTTGTCAACGTGCTTGCCAAACAGAACAGCGCAATGGTATGGTAAAAATATTAGATATTCGCACCTCAGGTTCTATATTCAGTGATCTTGAACCAACATTGGTGTCTAAGGACCACTGACCTTGCCAGTTGTGAAATACCTATTGAGGCTATATCTCTAGTGCAATATGTATTTACTGATGTGGAGGTTTCAACCCCTGCAGAATCTTTTTCATATATATATATATATATATATATATATATATATATATATATATATATATATATATATGTGTGTGTATATATATATATATATATATATAAATATATATACATATATATATATATATATATATATTCACTGAAAAAACCATAGGTTATAGACCATATATAGTTAGGAATTAGCATTTAAAAAACCTTATTTTACTCACACAAAACCATGACATCACTGATAACAACATCCAGTGATTTTATGTTTCTGTAAAGTTTAAATATGTCTTACATATTGAAGAATGAGTGGATGTATAAGTGTCTGGACGAAGGATTTAGTAGGTGCATGACTGACTGTATGAGTGAGTGATTAAATGTGTCTCACTGAGTGCATGGGTTAGTGACTAAACTGTCTTAATTTGTGCATCATTATGTCTGTTGTTCTGTAAACTGCTGCATGTGTTGATCAGTAGCTATATGAGTAACTATATGGGTTATTGATTGATTGTCCAAGTATTTGTATGGGAGACTGAGTGTGTGTGTGGCTGGCTGGGAGGTGTGTGACTCTGTGCAGATCAATGTGTACTTGTATCAATGATTGTATAAGAGAGTAAGTATGTGTTAGTATATGTTTGAAAATGTAAGGTGCTCTATGTTTAACTGTATAGATTAGAAAATGGAAGTGTGATTGATTCTTTACAGGACTGACTAGGTGTGTGAGTAACTCCATGGATGAGTGGCAGAGTGTGAGTGTCTGTATAGGTGTATGAGTGCATATGATAGTGTTGTAAAGATGAGTGATTGTATGTATGAATGATTGTATGGGTGAATGAGTGAATGTGTGTGTAGACGTAAGAATCAGTGAGTGCGTATGTAGTAACTAGTATTGGTGTGTCAATGGTTTCAAAAATTATATTATGTATTTAACACTCGGTGTAACAGAGGTTATATTAAAGTGTGAGGAGATGCATTGTATTGTCACATTAATGATATCATCATTGATGTGACCATTGATGTCAAATGAGATATCATCAGTGATACTCAGGTTGTGTATGCAGAAACTGCAGGTACATCCCCTTCAGAATGGCACACCAGACGAGGTCACAGAAGTGATTCAATGTTCAATTATTTTATTTTCATTTTCGTAAGGTTCGTTTTCAATCTTTTCGATATCCTTAACTGATATTAACAGCATATCAGAAAACAGCGTCAATAGGTGAATTTTAAAGAACTCATTCCCCAATGCATTTCGGGAGGTGAAGCCCTTGATCACGGAGAGCTGCGGAGGAAGATGAACAGGGCGGGAATCAGTGGGAGGTCAAAGACAATCGAGGGGGAGGATAAATTACCAGTGCTAAACGTGCAGGGGTTAAAGAATATTGCTACAAAAAGTGCTCGGTATTATTGTGACGGTATGGGACAAGTGATACTAACCGTTACCGCAAGTGTTCAACAAGTTAGACTATTGGCAGCAAATGGCAGTAAGGCACAGTGTAAAAAACTTACTTCAGGTTAACGCGTAGCGCACGAGAAGCGCTGTCGATCGGCTCACAGGTCTGTATGTTTGTGCGCCGGCATGCGCGATTAGTAAGTGAACCACTCAGTACAAAGCGGCATAGGACTCATGCATTGGGTGCCTAAGGTGCAGGAATCTGTATGGGCGCCATGTTGGAATGGTTTAGAAAGTGTAGATGGGTTATGTGGAAAGGTGACGGGAGAAGGGGTAAACTAAAATAAAAAATGAAATGTAATGAAATAAAGTGAAAAGGGTAATGGAAACAAGGGTACATGGAAACAGTTATGTACAATAGATGTAACAAACTCGGGTGCATGGAAACAGTTATGTACAATGAACGTGACAAGCACATTACAGATGCATTACAGGTAACAGCTAAATTCAAGCCGATCATTGAGCCCATGGGGCTTCAAGGTCTGTAATAGATAAATCCATTCTAGTTCTCTTTGTAACAACAATTTGTTGTTGTCAATCCCTTCCTTCTTTTGGATGACTTCCAAAACAATAAACTTCAACTGGGCAATGGTATGGCGTGCTTCAGTGAAGTGCATGGCTATGCTAGATTTTTCCATTTTCAATCGTATGTTGGACTTATGTTCGTTGAGACGGGTTTTTATTTTACGCTCTGTTTTGCCAACATATAATTTGCCACACGGGCATTTCAAGGCGTAAATCAAGTTGGTGGTGTCGCAAGTGGCATCAACTGAGAGTTTGATGTTATGTCCTTTCATAGGGTGTTGTATCCTGTTGCCTCTGATGACATTATTACAATGATTGCAATTTAAGCAGGGTTGTGTACCACGGTGAAGTTTGGGTGTTTCAGTCGGCCTGGTAAGTATCTCTTTGAGGTTTCTGCTTCTTGTGTGGGCAAATATTGGAGGTTTTTCAAATATGCCCTGAAAGTCAGGTTCATTCTGCAAGATAGGCCAGTGTTTACGTATGATTTTTTTGTATGATGCACTTGCTGTGGAGTACTTAGATACAAGTACCATGCGTTGTTCACCAGTTTTGTGAATTTTTACCAGGCTGTCTGATCTGGTTATGTGGGCAACTCGTGATTGGGCTTGGTGAAGTATGTTCTCAGGATACCCTCTATTACGGAACCTGTCTTGCATTTCCTTGATGCGAATGTCAACGATGGCATCATCCGATACTATGCGCTTGACGCGCAACATCTGAGAGAAAGGTAGATGCTCCTTTAAAGATCCTTGATGGAAACTTGTAAAGTGAAGAGAGTTGTTACGGTCTGTACTGTTCCTGTGTAGATCCGTGCTGAGACCTTCAGGAGTATTCTTTATGAGAACATCCAGGAAAACTATTTCCTCTTCACTGATTTGCCATGTAAGGTTGATGCGAGGGTCTTTACTATTGACTTCAGTCAATAACTTTTGAAGGGAATCTTTGGTGTCAGACCACCAGATGAACAAATCGTCTATGTACCGAACGTACATTCTTGAATGTTTTTGAAAACTTGAATTGGTGTACAAGTGATGTCTTTCCCACTGTTCCATGTATGTATTAGCGTACGACGGGGCAGCGCAGTTTCCCATTGCCATTCCGGAAAGTTGCAAAAACCATTGGTTATCAACTTTGAAGTAGCTGTGATACAGAATGAATATTAACAATTCCATCAAGAACGTTTGTAAGGATGAATCAATGTCACTGTTTAGTAAAATGTGTTCAAAAGCTTCGATTCCCCCTTGGTGGGGTATTGAAGTATATAGCGAACTGACGTCAGCTGTGCAAAGGACGAATGGTTCGTTTCTGAATGATTGCATTCTGGTTAACTTGGTCAAAAAATCCGTAGTATCTTTGATGTAACTATCAGCTTTAATCACCAAGGGTTGCAAGTACTTATCAATAAATTTGCCAGTAGCTTCATGAATCGATCGTTTGGTGGACACTATTGGTCTAAATGGCGGGTCCATAAGGTTTTTGTGTATCTTAGGACACATGTACATGGTCGGGCTTTTAGGATGATCCAGTAATAAATATTTCTTAGTGCGTTCTTCAATAACTCCAGATTGATATGCTTTGTTAACAAGATCTTTCAAGATGTTATGGTATTCATTAGTTGGATTATAGTCCAAAGCCATATAGGTCATATTGTCTTGGATGTGTTCACTAAGTTTACGAGTGTACATCTCAGCATCAAGGATAACTAAAGCGCCGCCTTTGTCTGCTTTTGTGATTTTGATGCGAGGATTATTGGCCAATGATTTCAGAGTGTCGCGATCCTTGTTGGTGAGGTTCTGGGACTTCCTAGTCATTTTGAAATTAATCTTCACTAGATCTTTGCGGACCAGGGTCTCAAATAAGTCGATGCACTTATGGCTGATCGGTGGTTGGTAAGTGCTCGAAGGTCGTAGGCCTTTGAGTTGGTCATCTTTAGTGGTAGTTACGATAGGTAATGTGTTATCGAAATAGTGACGTAGTCGCAATTTTCTGATAAACTTGAAAGTGCTCACTTCGAGTTCTAGCAAGTTGGTGGGTGTAGTAGGAATAAATGAAGTTCCTTTTTCTAACAAATCCATTTGATAATTAGAAATGTCTACGTTAGAGATGTTAATTACGAGATGTTAATTACGAGACTGTTTTCTTTGGTTTTACCCGCCATTTAGACCAATAGTGTCCACCAAACGATCGATTCATGAAGCTACTGGCAAATTTATTGATAAGTACTTGCAACCCTTGGTGATTAAAGCTGATAGTTACATCAAAGATACTACGGATTTTTTGACCAAGTTATCCAGAATGCAATCATTCAGAAACGAACCATTCGTCCTTTGCACAGCTGACGTCAGTTCGCTATATACTTCAATACCCCACCAAGGGGGAATCGAAGCTTTTGAACACATTTTACTAAACAGTGACATTGATTCATCCTTACAAACGTTCTTGATGGAATTGGTAATATTCATTCTGTATCACAGCTACTTCAAAGTTGATAACCAATGGTTTTTGCAACTTTCCGGAATGGCAATGGGAAACTGCGCTGCCCCGTCGTACGCTAATACATACATGGAACAGTGGGAAAGACATCACTTGTACACCAATTCAAGTTTTCAAAAACATTCAAGAATGTACGTTCGGTACATAGACGATTTGTTCATCTTGTGGTCTGACACCAAAGATTCCCTTCAAAAGTTATTGACTGAAGTCAATAGTAAAGACCCTCGCATCAACCTTACATGGCAAATCAGTGAAGAGGAAATAGTTTTCCTGGATGTTCTCATAAAGAATACTCCTGAAGGTCTCAGCACGGATCTACACAGGAAGAGTACAGACCGTAACAACTCTCTTCACTTTACAAGTTTCCATCAAGGATCTTTAAAGGAGCATCTACCTTTCTCTCAGATGTTGCGCGTCAAGCGCATAGTATCGGATGATGCCATCGTTGACATTCGCATCAAGGAAATGCAAGACAGGTTCCGTAATAGAGGGTATCCTGAGAACATACTTCACCAAGCCCAATCACGAGTTGCCCACATAACCAGATCAGACAGCCTGGTAAAAATTCACAAAACTGGTGAACAACGCATGGTACTTGTATCTAAGTACTCCACAGCAAGTGCATCATACAAAAAAATCATACGTAAACACTGGCCTATCTTGCAGAATGAACCTGACTTTCAGGGCATATTTGAAAAACCTCCAATATTTGCCCACACAAGAAGCAGAAACCTCAAAGAGATACTTACCAGGCCGACTGAAACACCCAAACTTCACCGTGGTACACAACCCTGCTTAAATTGCAATCATTGTAATAATGTCATCAGAGGCAACAGGATACAACACCCTATGAAAGGACATAACATCAAACTCTCAGTTGATGCCACTTGCGACACCACCAACTTGATTTACGCCTTGAAATGCCCGTGTGGCAAATTATATGTTGGCAAAACAGAGCGTAAAATAAAAACCCGTCTCAACGAACATAAGTCCAACATACGATTGAAAATGGAAAAATCTAGCATAGCCATGCACTTCACTGAAGCACGCCATACCATTGCCCAGTTGAAGTTTATTGTTTTGGAAGTCATCCAAAAGAAGGAAGGGATTGACAACAACAAATTGTTGTTACAAAGAGAACTAGAATGGATTTATCTATTACAGACCCTGAAGCCCCATGGGCTCAATGATCGGCTTGAATTTAGCTGTTACCTGTAATGCATCTGTAATGTGCTTGTCACGTTCATTGTACATAACTGTTTCCATGCACCCGAGTTTGTTACATCTATTGTACATAACTGTTTCCATGTACCCTTGTTTCCATTACCCTTTTCACTTTATTTCATTACATTTCATTTTTTATTTTAGTTTACCCCTTCTCCCGTCACCTTTCCACATAACCCATCTACACTTTCTAAACCATTCCAACATGGCGCCCATACAGATTCCTGCACCTTAGGCACCCAATGCATGAGTCCTATGCCGCTTTTTACTGAGTGGTTCACTTACTAATCGCGCATGCCGGCGCACAAACATACAGACCTGTGAGCCGATCGACAGCGCTTCTCGTGCGCTACGCGTTAACCTGAAGTACGTTTTTTACACTGTGCCTTACTGCCATTTGCTGCCAATAGTCTAACTTGTTGAACACTTGCGGTAACGGTTAGTATCACTTGTCCCATACCGTCACAATAATACCGAGCACTTTTTGTAGCAATATTCTTTAACCCCTGCACGTTTAGCACTGGTAATTTATCCTCCCCCTCGATTGTCTTTGACCTCCCACTGATTCCCGCCCTGTTCATCTTCCTCCGCAGCTCTCCGTGATCAAGGGCTTCACCGCCCGAAATGCATTGGGGAATGAGTTCTTTAAAATTCACCTATTGACGCTGTTTTCTGATATGCTGTTAATATCAGTTAAGGATATCTAAAAGATTGAAAACGAACCTTACGAAAATGAAAATAAAATAATTGAACATTGAATCACTTCTGTGACCTCGTCTGGTGTGCCATTCTGAAGGGGATGTACCTGCAGTTTCTGCATACACAACCTGAGTATTATTATTCGGTGTTTTGACGGATAAACACCTCCCTTCGTGAGCACCCTTAAATTCTACAATTGGCTTCTTAAACCTCCACTTACCTTTGCTGTGCACCCCCGAACTTTATTATCTGTTCAACTTTAATATCATCAGTGATGTCATCAGTGATGTCATTTGAGATGTCATCAGTGATGTCATCAGTGATGTCACTGACCATGTCATGAATGATGTAATATGTGACATCATCAGCAGTGGATTGCGGGTGCGCGATATATTGTTAGTGCAACTAACTATATATGGAATTTCAATGGTTTTGTGTGAGTAAAATAAGGTTTTTTAAATGCTAATTCCTAACTATATATGGTCTATAACCTATGGTTTTTTCAGTGAATTTTCAAGGTTTTGTAAATGCTAATTCCTAACTATATATGGTCTATAACCTATGATTTTTTCAGTGAATTTCAATGTTTTTTTAATAGCAAATATCATAAGCTGTCGAATGTCAAGTATGTGGTAAGTAAAAACATTTTCGTGTTTATGCACACTGATCTGCTTTGAATGCTGCCCCCCCCTCATTTCTATTAGGAGTACTCTCTCTTTGCAGATAGTGAAGGGTAGTTAACGCAGGCCTTTGCCCCCGTTGTAATCCGTCGTGCCTGCTTCTCTCTCCATTTGATTGATTGTTATCCAAGCATTTACTGTTTTAGAATTGGTTCTCTTTGGTTCATTCTCTATTTACAAACAAGCACAGAGTCGCAATACTCTGTTTAGTCTTTGCAGATAGCGAAAAATCGTGTAAAAAAACAAAAGGAATCGAGCAAAATCAGTAGGCCACTAATGGGATCTCTTTTTGACCTCGCTAAAATAGAAACATTAGGAACAACCCCTCATGAGAAATACGAAACTAGTGAGATGAACTTAACTCCACACCATGATGGCTGCAAGACAGCTCGGCTCCGCCACCCACCCCGCCCAAAATAACGATAAACTCTATGCAAATATTACAAATATATACAACACACCAGCAAAGTAACAGGGTAAAACATTTTATTAAATAACTATTTACATAACTATTTTATACTTTTTGTTGCCCGATCCGGCTAGCTCAATCGATCGAGCATGAAACTCATGCACTCTGATAGTTCAAAGTTTTGAGGAGTGCTTGTTAGACTGTCTGAAACTTATTTGCACCTCAGCTGCATAGCGAGTGAAAAACCAAGGGGCGCCCCACTGCAGCCGAGGAACCTCCATCTTGGGGGCGACGCACAGCATCACATTGCTTTCCAATGCAGTCAGATCCTCAAACAGCCCCCACTGACCACGTTAGAAAGCCACATCGTGACGCGTCACATAATCACAACGTATCGCGTTACTGCGTAATGCGCCTTATGACACCCTTCGTTAGCGCACCCGGAAGCGCTCTGGAACGCGAACCAAGGCGCGAAACGCAGAGCCCCGGAAACGATCCGAGGCGCGGCGCGGAGCGCGTAACGTAAGCATAACAGGTCATGTGACTAGTTCATAAAACTTTTCATTGGTTCATTTTACTTTTAGTTTCCTAATGATGGAACGTTTGATCATATGACGTGAAATAATCACTTTTCATTGGTTTACAACATTTTTTTTTCCCAAATGATGAAAGTCCCACTTTTTTTCTTCACTCCGACTTTCATTTTTATGAGAGAAAGACCTGTTTTTGCGTGCTTACTCATGGCATCTGTAGTAGCTGCAGCTGGTGGCTCCCCACCACGTCCACCACCACCAAAGAAGAGAGGTCCAACTGGCCAGGTCATCTTCCAACAAGAGGAGGAAGAAGAGGAAGACGAGGAACAGGAGCAAGGGACAAGGGTTTTTTTGAAAGAAATGCCAAGGACGTCCCATGTTAAAGTCAATTTTATTTGGCAATTTTTTTCTTTGCCTCCACATAAAAAGAAAGTAAATGCCAGATACGTTACCTGCCTGATCTGCCACGAACAACTCTCCAGAGGGACCGAAAAAAAATATAGTTTTGGTAATTATACCATGCATCGACACATGGAGAGGTGGCACCCGCTTAATTATAGTGCTGCACAAATGAGAGATTTGGTGGACAACCCCCGACCTGCCAGTACATCTACCAATGAAGTGGCACTGACAGCATCAGAGGCAAGGGAAACGGTCCCAAATATTCAGAAGAACTTTGGAAAGATTAAAATGACATGTTTAGATTGTGGCAAATTAATTTCATGTGGACAGATGAGTGTTACTCTAATAAATACAGCATATGAACATCATCAATGTTCAAAACGTCCCCGAAACTAAATTTTCTTTTTTTTTGGTTGCTCCTGTTGAGCCCTTTGTACTGAATCATTTTTGTTTCCCCCCCCCTCCAAAAAAACCCCAAAAAATATAAAACAACAAAAAATAAAAAATAAAGTTCTTTTCAGAACTACCTTCCCTTTATGAAAAATTGCTAGCATGTTTAGCACTCTGGCAACCTCTATTTCTTTTGGTTCGCTTCCCCGTTCGGTCCCCGGTACGCGAACCGGGAGCGAACCCAAAAATTTTTTTTTTTTAAAAAGAAGAGTAAGTATAAGGGAAGTAAACAGAGAGTAATGTTAAAAGAAAGACAGCTATAGGGAGTAAACCAGAGATACTGTTTAATAGATTTATTAACCGAAGAAAAGATGGAAGAGGGTATAATTGTGAAAAACAAAATAGATAAGGAAGTGAAAGAAAAAAAAGAGAGTAGAAGAATAACAAAGAAGAGTTTCTTAGAGAATATGAGTGAATGTTCAAAATAAGATTAAAACATGTGGAATAACAGAGAGAAAAAACAGAAAGCAGAAAAGAAGAAGTAACAGAAAAAGAATAATTGAAACAGCAAAGAAATGTAAATAACATAGGGCCATATTATCAACATAGGCAATAAAAGTTTTGCAGCTTTTATCGGCAGAAATGTGTCGCTAAAGCCGCTTTTGCGGCAGAAAACTGCAGCTAAAACCACTTTTGCAGCAGTTTTCTGCCGATAAAAAAGCAATAATTTTATTGGCTGTGTTCATAATATGCCCCTTAGTGTGCTTCAACTACACAGAAAAAGCATAATGAACAAGTAGTGAAAGAGTGATCAGTCAAAGACACTAAGAGTAATAGAGATGGAGTGAGTGAACAAGAGTGAGGAACTATGAGAAGAGAGAGACTGAGAAAAGGAGTGGAAGGAGTAGAGTAAGTAGGTAATAGAGAAAGGAATGAGGGAAGTAGCAAAGGCAGGAAACTGAGGGTTAAAGAAATGAAGCTGTGGAACTAATAGTAGGTGAATGTGATAGAAATGTAACGAAAAGAGTACAAAACATTTACCTTATAATTGTCGTTAAGTTAGTCACTTGTTATTTTTATACTTTCAATCTGTGAAAGAGAGAACAAACATTTGAAAAATATTAAAACATGTTTTTAAAAATTAGAAAAGACAAGGGAAAAGATTGAAGGACAAACAGTTTTTCAACAACTTTGACACTTACAGAAGCCTCTGCTTCTCCATGCCCCTACACAGTCCTAAAAATATACATTTTAAACTAACAGTATCTTGATGCAGATGAAGTGAGGCCTATCTTGCAACATGGTGCATCTTTTGCATCACTGCTGCATCGGTTTCATGTGGCACGGGTTTTTTACAGCTTGATATATCTGCCTAGATGCATCAAGTTGTAAATATGTCGCCACATAGCAAATCTTTTGCACCGCCGCTGCGTCACAAAAGTGACGCACAGCGGCGCAAAAGAGGCACACACCTATCATAAATCTGTCCCTAACATTTTAAATGATTAATTCAGGATGACGATAAGGTGTGGCCTCTCCAGAGGTTTGTTTAAGGTGAGGCCTACTCAGGGTTGCAGATCAAATTTACGCTTGTTGAAGAATACAAAGGAGATAATACATGTGAAAGCCTACCAATGAAGTAAGTCATTTTTTTAATCATTCAAAAAAAAAAAAAAAAAAAGTAAATCATTCACTTGCCCCACGGAGAAAGGTCTTAAATTAAAATGGGAAAAATAACATCAGAGACACTCAAATGCCTTATAAAGAAGCAGACACCATTATTTCCTTGTCATAAATTTTAAAAGCATTCCTTTTCCTCAAAAACGATTTTCAAGTCATAATTTGAAAACACTGCACAGCTCCTATGCACAAAAACACCCTGTCAGTACTAATACTTCACATTTTCTCCAATTACAATTTCTCAAAGAAACAAAATCTATTTGTAAAACACTTGAGACAAAGCAACATTTTAAAAACACAACTTTCTTCATAATTTTCTCCTTAAAGCACACTATTCTCTATCTAAATTAAATAAATCTTTTCTCACCTTAGCAAATACTTTATGAGTTTCAAAACAGTCTCAGAAATACACCAATTTGTCTTCAGCAGAACAAAGGGTATGCACTCCAGAGGCTGCAGCTATAGAAAGCACAGAAATGCTGTAATTCATCACACATATCTCTCATGTCACCCAATCAAAACTCTTCCCTCACTTTTTTCAAATCAAAACCCTACCCCCCTCTGCCCTCTCTGCCTTTTTTGCATAGCAACCACCTCCTTGAAGGCCTCTGGTGTTTGCAAGTTCACACAACAATGTTTCAATTGAACTCTGAACTCTCAGTGCACCTGCATATCCAGTGCAATCTTTCATTTAATGATTTTTTATTGACCATTCAAAATACATCTTTCAAAGAACTCATCCATGCACCCTAACTTTCTGTTTTCAGCAATCAAAATCCACCAATCACTGTTACTGCTTCATTCACACAGAAACTCCACAGTTTTTTTCATTTTAAACTCTTTTTTTTTCAACTGCCATTTCATTACCACACTTCATCTGACTGCAGCAGAACCTTCTCTCACCATGTTTTCTGTCTGGATTGTTGGACATAGTTACATCTATTGGGCTCAGAGGTATGCTGAGAACAGAAATTTACCTAACCTCAATTTACAAGATGTGGAAATTAAGTGGTTTGGCCACAGAGGATTAAAATGTCACCAATTGATACCATTGGTGAAAACCTTTATGCATTTGCCTAAACCTGACCTGTTAATTTTGCACTGTGGAGGTAATGACTTGGGCACTTTGACTGGTGTAGGTCTGGAAATGCTTTTAAAGGACACCTTTGAGCAATTGATGGCACTTTTTCCTCAAACTGCCTTGGTATATTCAAATATATGCCAAAGACAGAAATGGAGGTGGTCGAACCAATTTTGTCCACAAATTGAGAAGTCGAGGAAGCATGTAAACAAATCTGTTTCAGCTTACACGAGAGACCATGGAATGGGCTCCGTGTACAACAATAACTTGCGTTACTACATGCAAGATATCTACAGAGGAGATGGAGTTCATTTCTCAGATGAGGGCAACAGAATTTTCATTTTGAATTTAAGACTGTGCATTGGTACCTACTTATAAGTACCTAAATGTACCATAAACCCAAAAGCTCTTCTCAGAGCTACCCTACATCTGATCACTCACAATGATTATTTTACTCCAACTTTTTTCACTAATTTTCAACAAAGTACGCTCCCCGGGGCGCTACCCGGTACGCGAACCGAAAGCTAACCGCGCGAATTTTTTAAAAAAAATGTTTTTTTTTCCGCACATATGCAGACATGCCAACCCTCCCGATTCAAGCGTGAGACTACCGATATCAAGGCAAGTCTCCCGCCTCCCGATTCCTGAAAGCAAAACCCGATTCCTCGGGGTTTCAGCTGACAATGCTTGGTATTGTGTAAAGTACCAATTCTTCCAGCAATAGTCAGAGTGGCCATGCAGGGGCTCTAGAAGGGGTGAAAAACAAAACAAAGCGTCATTAACAAGGGATTGGGAATGGTCTTTAAAGACCTGTGAAGTATTGGGGTGGGGGCTGTGTCTGTGCACAGGAAGCTGGTTTAGCCCGGGCTGTCACACAGGGGTGTAGGGCGGGGGGAGCATGCACTGCCAGCAACCTGCCAGGCCGGTGCACAACACTTGCATCACCCTCTCTCTGTCTGCCATTGCGCTCCATGCTTCTGAATGGTATGAAAAAACGTGCATTTGTATTTCAAATGTCAAATCCTGCAGCAGCACACTTCCAAAGTCCACACATGACAGAAACCCGATTCAAGGACCTATTCTCCCAATTTTTTTTTTTTTTAAATCTCCCTCTTTGCTCTTCTGAAATGTTGGCATGTATGCATATGGGCCTCCTCAGCCATCCTCAGAAAACCTAGGGGGTCAAAATATGTCTACCGTGTCCCCTTCTACCCATTCTGAACATTATTTGCCCTCCATCTTGTATCTTAATTCGACCGAAACACAAAATGGTGGACTCCCGTAACGCTTCAGGTTCGCGTACCGGGGCGCTCGCCAGTTCGTGTACCGGGTCGCTCCCTGGGAAGCGCACCATCAAAAAAGGTGGGAAAGTAATTTACAGAAAAGCGACTGGAGACACTTTCACCAAATATAGATTAGCTCATACTACATACCAATCCCTACCATTTTCACAAATTTGATTGAAATTCCATTTAGCCATTTAGCCTGTAGACCTCTCTAAATACCGTGAAGTAAATTACTTCACAAAACACATCTGAAGTGTTGGAATTGACAACCAATGAAAATGTTACTTTCATTTTCTACTTTTTTTACCTGACATTTCATTGGTTATATACCTGAATATATATAAAGGAAGAGAATGAAACACAGCCATTTTGACTACTACTTCCTGGTGTACATTTCAATAGGATTTTCACTAATCACTTCAACTTCTTTGTAAAGGTAAGTTGTTATTTTAAAAACTGAAGTATATTGTGCACTATAAGTTAATATGGTAAACTTTTTCTGATAGTTATATACTATCCCTCTGTAGTAGTTATAGATTTAGATAGACTTCTCTGTTATAGTTATGGATGGAGTTAGGTTTCTCTTGTATAATTATGAATTTACTTACGTTAAATCACATACACTTTTTTATATTCCTACTTCCCCTCTGATACTATACACTGCCCAAAGATAAATTCACTGATAAAAACTGCCTATCTAAAATTAATCCCAACAATGCCCTATCTGTACTAATATATTTTTTTTATCCAAATTTCAGGCAAAATGGAAGGCGAACAGAAAGTTTAATTTCAAATTGTCCTGCAAGACAGCAACCAAGAAATAATTGATCCAAATTATATAGAATTTATGGATGAAACTTGGGACCAAGAACTACTGCAATGTGTGCAAGCAGTAGATGTCCTCCTTGAAAATGAGGACATTTTACACACTCAAACATTACAAGCTATGTTCAATGAAAATAACGACATTTCAGACAGTGAAATGTTAGACATTTTATTAAATTTTGAAACACAATCACAATAATAAATAATTGCTTAAAAAATAAAGAAATTAAAAAATATTCAACAAAACAAACAATCAATTAACATACAATATTTGAAAAGTCTATAATTCTTTTTTCCTTATAGTACGCTCCCCGACCGCTTCCCGGTTCGCGAACCGGGCGCTACCCACGCAAAAAAAAAAATTTTTTTTTTTTTTTTGCCCCGTGGGGCCCTTTTAAAGCCTCCACATCAAACCTAGGGGGTCAGGGAGGATCTACTATGCCCCCTTATGGTCATTTCCCCCTTTGTTTTGGCCTCCTCTTGTCTCTCGATCCTACCGAGAGACAAGATGGCGGCCGCTACGGACTGTTTGGAATGTTTACAGACGCCGGAGAACCAATCAGCTTCGCTTCGCAAAGCTCCATAACGCGAAAAGTACGCGAAACGGAGCGCTACCCGGGACGCTGTCACAGATATATATCTTTTTTTGAACGTTAATTTCTCAAAATCCACTGCAGCACATATATTGAGACCCAGCAAAGGCACATCGGGCTACCGGTCCCTACAATGTTGCCAAGTTTCGTGCAAATCCATTCAGCCATTCGGGCTAAAAGTGAGGCCAACCGCCCTATGGAAATTAACATGGGAAAAACGCGTTTTGGGACCCCCTTTTTTCTCGGCCCCCCCTTGACGAACCCCCCCCAAATTTTCAGGGGCTGCTCAGAAACAAAATGTTCCATTTTCCTGAAAATTCCAGCCAATTCCGTCCACAAACGCCAAAGTTATTAGACATAGAATTTTAAAAAATCCCATAGAGAAAAAATCCTAACTATATATACCTACTGGCGACCGCCAGTAGGTAATATATATATATATATATATATATATATATATATGTATATATATATATATATATATATATATATATCCAACAAACTGCAGAGACCCATTTGGATGCAGCCACACACGAACTCCATTCTGAACTCCTTTATTTCAACAGCCTGCCAGCAGGGTTACAAAGGTGACGCTCTTCAAGTAATCAGCTGCCAAATGCATTTCGAGAGTCACAACTCTCTTCGTCAGTGGCAAGTTCATCATATGCTGGCACACTCACTCTTTCTTTATATTGAGTCCCCGCCCACTGGGCGTTAGCAGTCAGAGGCGTTTCTGGGATCCGTAGTCTTAGTATCAAATAGAGTGATCCCCAGCGAAATGGATGCAAATTTTAAAACCAAGTGGAATGAAGGCACATCTCATTTGTTTGCCTGCCTTGCTTTCACGCCATTGATGGAGTGTTCACAGGGGATACCTCTGCAGTACCCCTAGAAACGTTTGTGTCCACTTTTCCCTCCGTGGTACAGAGGGCTAGCTCTGTCGCAACAGCGGGCTGCAATCCACGACCGGGCGGCCATTTTTAATCCAACAAACTGCAGAGACCCATTTGGATGCAGCCACACACAAACTCCATTCTGAACTCCTTTATTTCAACAGCCTGCCAGCAGGGTTACAAAGGTGACGCTCTTCACGTAATCAGCTGCCAAATGCATTTCGAGAGTCACAACTCTCTTCGTCAGTGGCAAGTTCATCATATGCTGGCACACTCACTCTTTCTTTATATTGAGTCCCCGCCCACTGGGCGTTAGCAGTCAGAGGCGTTTATGGGATCCGTAGTCTTAGTATCAAATAGAGTGATCCCAGCGAAATGGATGCAAATTTTAAAACCAAGTGGAATGAAGGCACATCTCATTTGTTTGCCTGCCTTGCTTTCACGCCATTGATGGAGTGTTCACAGGGGATACGTCTGCAGTACCCCTAGAAACGTTTGTGTCCACTTTTCCCTCCGTGGTACAGAGGGCTGGCTCTGTCGCAACAGCGGGCTGCAATCCACGACCGGGCGGCCATTTTTAATCCAACAAACTGCAGAGACCCATTTGGATGCAGCCACACACGAACTCCATTCTGAACTCCTTTATTTCAACAGCCTGCCAGCAGGGTTACAAAGGTGACGCTCTTCAAGTAATCAGCTGCCAAATGCATTTCGAGAGTCACAACTCTCTTCGTCAGTGGCAAGTTCATCATATGCTGGCACACTCACTCTTTCTTTATATTGAGTCCCCGCCCACTGGGCATTAGCAGTCAGAGGCGTTTATGGGATCCGTAGTCTTAGTATCAAATAGTGATCCCCAGCGAAATGGATGCAAATTTTAAAACCAAGTGGAATGAAGGCACATCTCATTTGTTTGCCTGCCTTGCTTTCACGCCATTGATGGAGTGTTCACAGGGGATACCTCACACCCCTGTGTGCCAGCATATGATGAACTTGCCACTGACGAAGAGAGTTGTGACTCTCGAAATGCATTTGGCAGCTGAGCCATCACAACAAAACTGAGGAGAGCATGGATACAGTGTGCGAAAACCAGAGAACAAATAGAGAGAAATAAAAAGGCGAGGCACACCACTCGACTGCCCCAAGGCACCAGAAGGGACAACAGCGGGTCAGAGCAGAAAAGGAGCAGAGCACCACACTAAGGAACAACTCGTGCAAGCAAAGGCGAAAACACCGGGTGGCAGTAAGGCACCAGAAGGCTAGAGCAGCAAGGCCATAGCAAGAAAGCGCAAATCACCACTCAGTGGAACCACCCTGCAAGCCAGATCTAGAGCCATCCTGAAGGCACAAGCATGTGAAAGCCCCTCGACAGAAAAGGAGAGAGGAAAAGAGGAAGAAGTCCTCAACTACAACCACAAGGAGAAGTGTCACCACCCCGGGACAGAGGAGCAAAAGTAACCCAACCTCAGATCACCCTGCCAAAGAAGGGCATACCTCCTGAAAGGAGGAGGAGGCAAGGACAGGGAACCCATCCGCGGACCACAGTGCCATTTGAAGGGAACAGGAGTCCAAGGACAGGTAAAAGAACCCCCACGACGAAGACCAACAAGAGAGGGAATGAGCAAGGTAGGCCCCCACGCTGAGCAGAAACCAGCTGAAGGGAGCCTGACCGGAAGAAAACAAAGAGAATATCCACAGAAGGCAAGGTACCTATAGGGAGGCAACCGCAGAAACCCAAGCAGAGGGTCCTCGCAGAAACGGGGAGGAAGGTTGGATCATGAAGGAATCTGCGGCTAGAAACTTCTCTACCAGATACATCGTTACCGAAGGAAAGTAACTTGTACATCTGATAGAGACTACTAGCCGCAGATTCCATAACGTAGAATAGATACCCTAGCCATACCCAAAGGGAAGGAGGGTCTGCGAAGGGACCCACCAGCCTGGACTCAACACAGGGCCCCAAGTGGATGAGTCAACCGGTCAGGGAACAGACCCCTGTTCCAGAGGCAAAAAAGAACCCCCTCATCCAGAAGAGCACCAGTCCCAGAGGGGATGCGGGAAGACAAGCAAAGAGGCGGCCTGCCCTCTCCCAGAAGGAGGAAACAAGGACAAGGCGAAGGGAAGCCAGATCACCCCGAGCCCCGCCAAAGAACCAAGGTTCTCCACCAGAAGTCCCAGAGGCATAGGCAACGCAGAGGAGCACCAAGAAAGAAGAGCTACCCAAAGACTCCAAGGAGAAGAGGTAGGACCAAGGCAAGCCCCCCCACCGGGAACACACCCAGTGAAGAGGGCATCCAAGCCCATCACCGCCGGAAGGCAACAGACAAGACCGAATGGCGCCTCAGCAAAAAAAGGCAGACAGGAGAAGAAGGGACCAAGGGCACAATAGTGCAGAAGAACAACATGTCTCCACTGGCATGCACAGCCAGCAGCCAGCACCACAGAACTTTGCACCCGGGACAAGCCAGACGCCAGCCAAACTAGAGGCCCATCACACACAGGCCTACGAAAGAAGTGGAACCAGGTAGAGGTACAATGCTAAAAGGCAGGCAGCAGGCCAACCCAGGCTAGCAACACAGCGATCCAGAAGAAGGACGGACTTTGGCCCAACGCAAGCCACTCCAAAACCATTAGTAAGAGGATCGCACCTGCGACATACTGTGACGCCACCGAGAGCAGAGGCCTGAAGGATGACCATACCTCCCAGCACATGACAGAGCTATATAATAGCTACCAATACCCCGCATAGGGCATGTGACATCCCAAGACATGGGAACCCTCTTAGGACAAAGTATCCGCAGCAGAGGACAAACAAAAAAGACCTGCGGAGGAACCGCAGACGGCATGCCAAGCAGCCAAAAAGAATACACAGAAGGCCTAATCTCAGGGCCAACACGGCTTATCAGCAGCCAAAACCACAATCAAAAAGGGGCCCAACCAGCAGCCAACAGCACCAAAGTCCTAACAAAAGGACCGGAAGGCACAACAATCACACAGAACACACACCACCGGGGCTACTCGCAACAAGGCCCCAGAACACAATGGAAGAACACCTCCCAAAAAACCAGAATAACTCACTGGTCACTGAGGGGGAGAAGGAGGAGGAGGAGGACAACGAAGCCCCACCAGAAACCTCTGAATGGCAGAGTCTGCAGGGGCATAGAACAAAATAGTGCCATCAAAAGGAAGGTCCACCAGCCGTTCCCTAAGGTTCTCTGGGAACACACTATCCCGTAGCCAGGCATGTCAGCGAAGGGCCACAGAAAAAGCCATGGTACAACCAAGCACCTCCAAAATGTCCAGAGCAGAGCAAAGAATGAATGAAGCCAGCTCCTGGCCATCCAACACATGGTGTCGCAGATCAACACAGGCACCCTCCCGAGAAACTGCAAACAGAAGAGACTCAGCCGAGTCCCACAAGCAAGAAGTGGCCCAAGCCAAGACACACAGCGTGTTAATGGCCCGCAAGGCCGCGCTGGTGGAGCCGAAGATATTGCCCTCCCAGGAGTCTAACCAGCGGGCCTCCCGTGACGGGGGAGACAACACCGATGGCAGGGAGGGAAAGGCAGTCTGTAACAAAAGGCCCCTGGTAGAAGGGTGAAGGGAAAGACAGAGAGGGTCATCCGGCGGAGGGCGGTGGCGGTTCAGAAGTTGTTGGGGCACCGGGTCCCCCGTGGCGGGCCGCCCCCAAGCCTCCAAAAGCGAAGTGTGGAGCGAAGCCTCAAAGGGAAGAAGCAGCTACCGACCACCAGAACCCTGATAGAGGACCTCCAGAAGATGATCCGTGGGGAAATGGACAGTGGGATTGTAGGAGAGTAGGGTCTGCTTTCTATGGTTACCCCCACTTTTTGCTGTGTTTCACTGGTTTTTCGACTTTAGTCAGGCTGTGATCCTGCTAATCAGGACCACAGCCTAACTGTCCTCTCTCTACATTGATATCATGTACATACCAGATTGGTTACTGAGTTACCTTGTGAGCCCCTAGTATATGGTACCTTAGGTACCAAGGGCATAGGTACCCCAGAGGCCTACCAGGAGCTGAAGGATGTATTGTGCCACCCCTGGGAAGCCTTCCAAAATGGCACCACAGGTCTGCACTTGCAGCCTGGGTAAGGTGGTGTAAGCATGGCTGATGGACAGGGGTTGGTGGTAGAGCCTGACTTAGTAGTAGAAATTAAATTTAAGATCTGGTCAGATATTATCCTATCAAATTGCAAGAAAGAAGAGGAGGGTTCAGTAATGCCAAGGATTGGGGACTGATCATCAGTTTTGGGTTGAGAGGAGAAGTTAATGTAGCTGTCATTAACCTTTTCAAAGAAATAGCTAGCCAAAGAGTCACATAAGGCATGTGAGGGGGCTGGGGTGGGGTTCGATGTCAGTCCTGATAATTTGGCTACTACCTGATAGAGGTGTTTGTTAGAGTCTTGCGTGGATTCTATCTGTCCCATATAATATTTGCTTTTCTCCTGTACAATCAGCAATTTGTATTTCGTGAGTGTGTCTTTATATTGAGTTTTGTCATTATTGTTATAGTTTTTTTGCCAATGTCTCTCAAGATTTCTACACAGTTGCTTCTGTACTCTGAGGGCTTCTGAAAACCAAGGAGCGGAAGGGGCACAACGATTTTTAGAAAAAAAAATTGTGGCACCAGAAGATTAAAAGCCTTTTGGTGCCAGTTTGAATAGTTTGATGAGGCAAGATTCGGGTCTGATGAAGCTTCTGGTTGCGTAGAGAGCAGATGTGGTTTAAGAAGCTGCAGATCTATACTCTCCAGGCTTTAATAATTTCTGGCCTAGACTGACGTAGACTCGACCCCCAACGAGGCAGCCGCCTGCAAGGAGGGACGAGGGGGCTCGAGAGCACGCCCGACCCCTAGCCGGCACCTGCAGCACCGCCATGGGCAGCAACCGCCAGCGCCTGAGCGGCATCGCCTCGGACAAGGTCGCCGCCTGCCCAGAAGACCGAGGGTGACTCTGGGACACGCCCCGGCAACCTCCTGTGACACCACAGGGACCCCCGCAAGGGTTTGCAGGGAGACAGAGGTGCCGTGGTCCGAAGGAGGGAACCCCGAAGGGTCGCACCCCGACGGCACCACATCCTCCGAACCTGGAGCCGAACCTGTCGGTGCCAGGGCCGAAGCCTCCGGCGACGCAGCAGAAGTACCCGCGTGCAGCAAGGGATCCGCAGACGTCCCAGGAGGAGAAGGAGGACCCAACGAGGCCTGCAAGGCTGCCGCATAAGCCTGCATCTGGGCTCTAGTCACCCCGTGCCGGGAAACGGTGGATAGGGTGGCGACGCACATGCTGCACCACCCGCAGAGAACCCACGCCCCCAACAGGTCGGGGACCAGCCCTCAGGGACAAGTTGCAACACTTACCAATAGGTGAGCGACGCTTTTGCGGCCTGGGAGAAGGACGATGTCGGAGACGGAGGCGGTGGTTCTTGAAGCCGTCCACAGGGGACGGACGCGGCGACGACAATGACGATGACCTGGACATGCGTGCCGAAAAAAGTTTCATCTGGGACTCCTTCTGGGACTTCGGTTTCATTTGCTGACACGCCTCACAGTCTGTGGAGTCGTGGTGCTCCCCCAAACACCACATGCAGATGTAGTGAGGATCCGTTGACCAAATCTGGCGTGCGCAAGATGAGCACGTTTTGAAGCCCAAAGGTGTTCGCACACTGTTCTCAAGAAAAACGCTCAATGCGAAAAAGGGAGGCCTGAAAGAGCCCAGAGTACACGATTCGGGTCCGCGTTGCACACGGAAAAGAAGAAAACTGATGTCAGCACGCGGCAAGCGGGGGTGGGGCTTATGTGACGTTGCTGATGTCATGCCCGCGGAGGACGTCGGGCGGAGTCGCGTGGCATCGCCCCCCGGCGCGCAGAGATGCTGGGCAAGAAAGTTTTCAGGGTCCAGTCTCACGCCTGGGAGATATTCTATGTTTCGGAATCTGCGGCTAGTAGTCTCTATCAGATGAGGCCATCATAGACTCTCATCGTAAACTAGGCCGTCATAGACATGGTTATGTAGGCAAGGTTATCCCAGACGAGGCCGTCGTCATAGATGACCGTCATGAACAACCATTATAGATTAGGCTATCGTTGACGACTGTCATAGAAAATAGCATCGTAGATAAGGCAATCATAGATGAGGCAATAATAGGTGAGATTTCAATGTTATCCCCGTGCACTCGAAAAACACACTCAATCTTTGATTATCTACTTTCGTGTTGGCGCAACCTATGTCACACGGCGTCCTTCCGTGTCTTTATGAAACTCAAATGGTGTTACAAGGAGGAAAACCTTCTTGTCAATAGGCGTGCTGTTTAATACATGAACCACAATGGGATTCTTCACATGTGTAATTACTTTTATTCACTTTTAATCCTTAGTCATATATTTCCTTTAGGCTCCACTTTTCATTGATTATTTCATCTCATAATCATGTCAATTAAACATCATATTTCCATTTTATCATCAGCTTATCAACACCCAATGCATTTCGGGTCATCCAAACAAATTGACCCTTCGTCAGGGGTTTGTAACGAAATGGAAAACAGGACCATTAGGTTCACCGACCTTTTACATAAACAAAGTGTACTACAAAATAACCATAATACTCAAACAATTTAGCACATAACCGTTCAAGCGCTACCAGCTTCATGAGTGACTTAGTTACTCCTAATGCTGAACGTACTGGTAAAGTGCATGACCTGCTCAACACATTATTCGACAATCATTTCAGACGCTGTGTACTTAAAGTGATTAGACAACATTAATCGATGCGCAGTTTAAAGAAAAGACCTTTACGCGCAGCAGTGTATCGATAGCAACACTTACGTCCGGATCAGCAGATCTCCATTCCTGTCTCTCTAGACTCAGTGGCTTGTCTGTTTTACGCGTCAAAATCTAGCTCCTAACTAGAACCAAGCTTTAAATCACGTGATCGGCACAAGTACCAATCGGCGTGATTTAGCTTCGCGCACCAGTGTCATGTGACGGGGGTACAGACCCGCTTCCTAGTGAAGAGAACATAATGTTGTCAATAAAGTTCTTAAGAGCGGCAATGTGAATAAAGTGTGGTAGCATTATCATAATGTCATTCTGTTCTGCAAGTCTACAATATGAAAATAATATCACAACAAAATAAGTCCAAAACACTATTTGCACAATCATTTTGAATCAGTCCCAATAACATTTTTTAGCCACGTTTTACGTGAGACCCAGTTTTCCTTAAAACATCACTCGAGTATTTCATTATACACACAGTTTTTGTGTCTGATGTTTTAGTTTGCTCTTCCATCAATTTTTCACGAGATTGGTTTGCTACTGTTTTTAAAGCTATGTTTAACACATCATCAGGATAGCCTCTTTGACGATATTTATTGGTCTGTATTTCTAATGCACTTTTCAAATCTTCTTCTTCGGAAGTGATGCGTTTAATTCTGATGAATTGGGATGTGGGAAGATGTTTCTTTAACGAATCAGGATGAAAGCTTTGAAATAACAATGATGAATTTTTGTCGGTGGGTTTAATATGAACTCTGGTGATGATCTTATTCTCATGAATATTTACTTGTACATCAAGAAATGATATTGTTTCTTCATCAATGGTATGGGTACATTTAATCCGTGGATTACAGGTGTTCAGAGTTGCAATATTCTGTTCCAGTTGTTGAAAAGTACCTTTCCATATCAGAAATAGGTCGTCAATATACCTTTTGTATGTTATCAAATGCTCCGTCCAACTTGGATTTTCTAATATGTAGTCTGTCTCGAACGTATTCATGAAAATATTAGCATATGAGGGGGCACCCCCAAAGCCCATGGATGTACCACTGCTTTGATTGTAAAATTTACCATCCCATTCAAAGTAGCTGCTGTAAAGAGAAAATTGCATCAGTTCCAAAATCAAAATTTTTTGTTGATCTTCCAAAGTACTTTTTAGTAAGACCCACTCCAATGCTTCAATGCCCTCATTGTGAGGGATTGATGTGTACAACGCTGTTACACGATTGTGCAAAGTAAATATGTTTGATCTTTCTCCAATTGAATGCTTTTCAAAAGTTTCAAAAATGCCGTAGTATCTTTCAGATACGTACTGCAGCCTTGTACAATGGGTTGCAAAAATGTATCAATAAACTTGCCAATCGGTTCTGAAATTGACCCACATGCCGAGACTATGGGTCTGAATGGAGGATTAGTTAAACTCTTGTGATTTTTGGGCATCATATAAAATTTTGGTCTTCTGGGGTATTTAGTGACAAAAAATTGTTTCGTTTTTTCAGTGATCCAGTTCATTTCGAACGCATGTTCAATGATCTTGTTTAACATCAACTGATATTCAATCGTGGGATCCGTAGCAAGTGGAAGATAGATGTCTGTGTTGTTAACATGGTCATTCACATTTTGCATATAAAATTCAGTATCCATTACCACAAGGGCTCCTCCTTTATCTGCTTTTTGAAATGTTAACTTTGTGTTCTGACCCAAGTTTTTCAATGTGTTCCATTCACTAGATGACAAATTACTTTTCCTCGGTTTAACAAACTTAATAGATTGTATTTCTGAAAGTACTGAACGTTCGAAGGCTTCTATGGTTTTGTGAGTGAAAAGGGCACAAAATGAGCTCTTAGGTTTGAAATCTTTGTCCCATGCTGTTGTTGATGAAGTTTGTGGTGCATCTTTAAAAAAATATCTTAATCTCAGTGTTCTAAAGAATTTAAATAAGGCAATATCCGTCTCGGCTGGATTGGAACGATATGTAGGCACAAATGTCATACCTTTGTTCAATACTTTGGTTTCTGTTTTGGTTAGATTTTTTGAAGAAATATTCACAACTAGTTCATTTTTGACATCTGGCTCCTTGTCCTTTCTGCTATGCTTCGATCTGTTTCTGCCACCTCTCCTGATTGTTCTGTTAATGGTGGGGCATTCGCTGCCAGACTTATCTCTAAAAAAGCCTGTGTGTTAGAGCCACTTGTTGTTGGTTTACTTATTGGTTCTTTAGTTTTGCTGATGGGTGCCCTTGATTGAGATATCTCTGAATCTGAAACCATACTCTCTTGAGATGTAGTTATGTTAGAGGTTTTTTTAGTCTGTTGTTGGTTGGGTTTCTGTTGCCATTGTTTTTGGGTGTAGATTTCGGCCCATGTATATACCTCCTCTAACTTATAGTCCAGTGTATCTCTACGATATTTCCTCACTTTTCTGTCATTCACTTCTTTCGCATATTTTTCTAATTTCAAATTAATGTCTTCAAGTGTTTTTTGTAGATCAGGTACTTTATTTATCTCTGTTTGTAAAGTTTTGATTTCTTCTTCTAATTCTGTTAATACTTTAGATAGTTCTTCCACGATCAGTAAGATCAGATCTAAAGAACACTTGTTGAGGATCTGATACCAACGTTCAATGAACTTCTTACTGTTCTTGCATAGCATTCTTAGGCCTCTGGGTATCCGTTGATTTTTATGGTAATGGATCAGGGTGGTGGCATGCATCCTTTGGTTGATTTCTTTTTTACTCATATATTCAAATTGACGTAATAATTGTGCTGTGGTGGTTTTTTGTGGGGTGAACAGTCTGGTCTCCTGTATCAAATCGTAAATTTCCAAAGCTGCTTCAGGTGTAAAACCTAATGTCTCTGCCTTGTTTGTAGGTAATAATGCTATATCATCAAGCTGCATGATTTCACAGTTGGTGCAATCAGGGATTAAAGGACTGCAGTTCCAATAATATTTCAATGTTATCCCCGTGCACTCGAATGTTTTCCATTTTGTTACAGACCCCTGACGAAGGGTCAATTTGCTTGGATGACCCGAAATGCATTGGGTGTTGATAAGCTGATGATAAAATGGAAATATGATGTTTAATTGACATGATTATGAGATGAAATAATCAATGAAAAGTGGAGCCAAAAGGAAATATATGACTAAGGATTAAAAGTGAATAAAAGTGATTACACACGTGAAGAATCCCATTGTGGTTCATGTATTAAACAGCGCGCCTATTGACAAGAAGGTTTTCCTCCTTGTAACACCATTTGAGCAATAATAGGTGAGGCCATTCGTAGATGAGGCCATCCGTAGCTGAGGCAATTATAGATGAGGCAATCATAGGTGAGGCCATTCATAGATGAGGCCATCCGTAGATGAGGCCATTTGTGGATGAGGCCATTCATAGATGAGGCCATTCGTTGATGAGACCATTCGTAGATGAGGCCATACGTGCTTGAGGCCATACGTAGATGAGGCCTCATTGATAAGGCTGTCATAGCCGACCGTCGTAGATGACCATTGTAGATGATGTTGTCATCAAGATGAGGCTGTCCTAGACAAGGCCATTGTAGATGAGGCCATCGTAGATGAGGCTATTCGTAGGTGAGACCATCATAGATGAGGCCGTCATAGATAACCGTCATAGACAAGGCTGTTGTAGACGACTGTTGTAGATGAGGCCGTCGCCGACAACCGTCATAGATGAAGCCGCTGTTGACGACCGTCAAAGATGAGGCAGTCAACGATGACTGTCGTAGATGAGGCCATCGTTGACGAGGGAGACAGCCTTTACAACAAAACTATTACAACGCATGCCATTACATCACATGTCGTTGCAATGAAAAAGATTGCAGCAGTGGTTAGAAGGTGTTGGATTTAACTCTAACACCTTCCCTACTGTTGCACACACTGGAGTTGGAATAGAAAATTAATCTATTCCAACTTCTAGTGCCCTCCGACAGAAAGTCTGAGTAACAGTTTGCGTTGCAACAGCATTCAATGTAATGGCATGGGTTGTAACGTCACCTATTCCGTAGATGAGGCCGTCGTCGACGACCGTCGTAGATGAGGCCGTCATCGACGAACGTCATAGATGAGGCTATTGTAGATGACCATTGTAGACTACCATCGTAGGAGGCCATCGTAGATGAGGTCAATATTGGTGAGGCAGTAATAGTAGGCATGGAGTTTTGTTATGGACTCCTTATTGTCAGGTTATGAGGACCTCCCTGATGTAGTGTCAGAGATGAATAGTGAGTTGTAGGATCTGCAACTGAGGACGTTTTTTCCAATTGCCTCTCTCTGTGAGAAGTGCCTTATCAAGACTCAAGGTAAGTCTTTTTTATGGCTTTCTTGCGCACCTTCTGGAGACTCTTTGCACGCCCTCTCCCTTTGACCTCTCCTATGAGATGAAGGAATCCTCGTTGTCCTCATCAGAAGTGACATATTTAAGTCTCCGTAATACCAATAATAGCCTCATCTCTCAGAATGTGAGAGTTTTTGAGGAAAAGGTTAAACATATTTCGTGGTCTATTACCTTATTTTCTGCCACTCTGCCATATTACTGCCAGGGTCAGAGAAATGAAACATGAAGTATAATCTTGGATGATCCAAAAAGAAGTAATAGCTAAAGAAACTGAGCAGACCTCAGGGAGAGTCCCTTTAAACACGACGTGTGGTATAAATCTGAGGAGAACTGCTTCTGTTGGGAGTGTTCTAGAGCGTGCTGATAGCTGATTGGTTGGAGCTGCCTTTTGGTCCTTCTCATTTAAGGATGAAGATAGGCTACTTAGATATAGCCTTTTGCCTATTTATTACTTATGGCACTACTTTTGTATTTTACCGTGGGACTCCCATCTCGGCGACGGGGAATGATTCAGGCATGTGAATCTATGAAAGATACCCCAATACTGGAGAAAAAACTCGGCCCACGATGTGGAGATGTTCATCAAACGTGCCCTCATTGTCGGACAGTGGACTAATATCTATGTTGTGGGTTTAGTGTTGGTGGCAACATAGCGTATTTTTTGGGTCCATAGTTGTGACCACGCTTTTTTATTCGTGTCACTGAAATGGAGTCCTTATGGTCCACTCATGTAAAGTTCCACTTCTAAGCCTTTTCCCAGGTCCTATTGTTAACATCCCAAGTGACATGATAATATGATATGATATGATAATAGGAATTTATAGAGCGCTCGTTCACCAACGGTTTCTTGGCGCTAGGTATAGGGGAGCGTAGACAGGCAGGGCGTGTAAGTTATTGATCGTAGGCCTGGGAGAACAGCCATGTTTTAAGAGCTTTCCTGAACATAGGGTAAGACTCGATTTGACGTAGGGCGGGCGGTAGTGTGTTCCAGAACTGGGGTGCCAGGATCATGAATCGAAGTCCACCATGTTTCCTACGCTTGAAGGACTGGGGAGTCAGGAGGTTGGAGCTGTCAGAGCGAAGGGTGCGGCGGGGGATGTAGCGCTGTGGATCAGACAGCCAAGTTTGAAGAGGCAGCGTTGGGCAACTGAGAGCCAGTGAAGACTTTTCACGAGGGGTTTTACGTGGTGCGACCTAGGTTGGCTGTGTACGAATCTGGCCGCTTGGTTCTGCACCAGTTGAAGCCGCTGTAACTGATAGGCAGGGATCCCGGCATATAAGGAGTTGGAATAATCGATTTGTGACATGACTAAAGCCAGGATGACCTGGACAAGGGCCTCAAAGGAAAGAAATCTGCTGATTGTTTGGATCCTGCGCAAGTGGAAGAAGCAGTAAAGTAAATGACAAATTAATCACAACGTTTATATATAAGAGATAGCAAAATCCAGTTCATAACATCAATGCGTCTTCTCTTTTGGACAAGATACAAAAGCAAATAAAGTCCATGTATGCTTATTTTTCCATTTATTCAAAGGCTTCATAGAAGATAATCAAAGCATCAACAAGAGCAGCCAACACGTGTTTCGTCGGTACATCAAATCCATACCATGACTTTTTCAAGGCTAGATGAATGATTTAGAACGTAATGGATCGTGGCCGTGAACATGAACCAGAGAACGAGATATCTTGTCTTGGACCTATATCATATATGAATATAAGCACTGTAAAGTAGTCCTCAAAGTAAAAGTTTCTAGAAGTAGATGCTATAGCTCTCATGCAGGAGGAACCGCTCCGTCACGAGCCTCGGGTGAGCTGTGCTTGTGACAAAACGGTTCCGTCACGGCCCCGCCCGCCCAATAGAATGCTCAGCGCAGGCGCGGAATTTGCGCCGTGCAGGCGCGGCGAGCGGGCCGTGACAGAACCGTTCCGTCACAAGCACAGCACACCCGAGGCTTGTGACGGAACGGTTCCGTCACAAGCATGCAAGGGGTTAAGAAATTTAATTAGGCCTTTTGCTTAGCAAGGAGTTGCTGATTAGACTTTCTGAACACTGCCAGTTGGTGGATGGTAGTGGTGAAGGGGGGGCTGCAGATGAAAGTGCAAGGTGACGAAACCTATAGGTGAGGCCTGTCCTTTGGCCCTTCAATGGTTACTCCTTCAGTTTGGCTGATGCAAGTCAGGTAGAAAAACCTTACTGATCTTTGTGCCGCTTCTCTGACACGCATCACTCTGCACAAAGACAGTGTCTTGAGAGCATCTTACAATAGATGAAGAGAGAATCCCCCCAAACTAGTTCTACGGTCACAGATAGTGGGTAAACATCTCCTGTCTGATTTTGGTAAATAAAAGTGTGACCTCGCTACCCCAGTTTTTGTTCCAGGTCCAAGTCCTCTACAGCCAAGAAAGGGAGTGCTCCACAGAGTACTCAAAGGACTGCTGTGAAACCTGCCTGGTGTCTTCATGATAATCAGTCTACCACAGGTAAGGGACATCTATGAGTCTGGCTCTCTTGCTGGAAGTGAGGTTTACCTGTGTTATAGCATCTAGAAACCTGCCTCCTGAGAAAGCAAAGGAGCAAGCCAACCTTGCTCTACGAGTGCTGGTCCAGGAGGAGCAAATTGCAGCATGTCCAGGTGTCTTTGAGGCGTATTGAAGAGAAGGACTCAAGAGAGTGATCTGTTCAACCTCTTTGTTGGGGTCAGTAAACTCTCCATGTTGGTTCCTCACTGGAAATGCATTCACTGTAACTGCAATTACTGAGGCCTAATAAACTCTGGTATATGTTGAAACCTGATCTGAAAGTGTCTCTACAAGCTAACAGAAAAGTCAGCCTGTACGGGCCTATGCCTGCTTGAGTTGACTGGCCTTTAAGAGACTGACAAAAATGACCATAGGTTTGGCATGACCACAACTGCCCAGAGTGTGATAGGGCTGTGCATGGCCACAATTACCCAGAGTGATTAGTGTAATAAATGAAAGATGCAGAGTCCACTTGATAAGTTAAGATCCTTTATTGCAGGTTCCTTCCAGGTTAGACAGACAGGTTAAGTTGTAAGTAAAACCCCACCAGGAGCTTGCTGTTGGTAGCTTAGCCTCAGATGACCAACTGCCACAGTAAGTAATAGAAAGGCACAGTGAGCTAGAGGGACACTCTGGCATTCTATGATGTCATATACATCATGGTACAGTCTAGCCAGAGAAGAACAGTGAAGAAGACATTTACTACACATCCTCTCCCTTTATGGAGTAATAGCAGAACAAAGGAATAATCAGCTACAATACCTTAAATGCTTCAATCAGCAGGGAAGTACACAAATAGGAATAACCAAAAGTAATAGTGTATAACAATTGATGACTTTAGCATGAGGTATTATTAGCTGAGAAAAGAACAAAGAATCAACATTATGACATTATATGCCACATCCCCCTCCCTTAACGAAAGAGTAAGGTTTTGAAACAAAACTAAGACTGATAGTTAAGTTATTTGCTGACACTCATAAGTAGACTGGGAGAGTCAGAATGGGTTAGAACTATCTTAATGTAACATTAGAGAGTAAATCTCTTTGACAAGAATTCACCATAGAGAATAAATAAAAAAACTACCCTTGATGAAGATATGTTGACACCAAATGTTTGATAAAAGCACTACTCAAAATCTTACACAAAAGAAACCCTGGCCAGTAGCTGCAAGAAGGTAGACTGAGACAAAAACATAGTGTACAAACAATCTCCACCAAAAACAGGGGACAGTGTATAATAAGGAGAATGGACTACTCAGAGATACTGAACCTCCCCTGAAAGGGTACGCTGCAGGACAGCATGGGTGTTGACTATCCAAAAACACACAACCTCCCCTGAAAAGGGTACACCGCAGAGTAAACAAAATATCTCTGGGAAATAGGGCATGGACTACCCATTGATACTTAACCTCAAAGGGTACAACGCAGGACAATAAAGCTGGGAATAGACATGGGGAATGGACTACCCGCAAGAACCCAACTTTCCCTGAAAAGAGTAAACTGCAGGATAATGATAAAAATCCTGGGACATACTATGGGCATGGACTACCCATAAACATACTATGGGCATGGACTACCCATAAACACCAACATCCCTAGAAAAGGGTACACCATGGGCATGGACTATCCACAAACACCAACATCCCCAGAAGAGGGTACACCGCAGGATAAAGATTATAACCTTGGGACAAGAGATGGGCATGGACTACCCACAAATATCAACATCCCCAGAAGAGGGTACACCGCAGGATAAAGACAATAACCCTGGGACAAACGACGGGGCATGGACTACCCACAAACATTAACTTCCCCAGAAAAGGGTACTCCGCAGGATAAAGACAAAAATCCTGGGGCAAACAATAGGACAGGGACTTCGCAAAGGGTACATGGCAAGGTAGAAATCCTGGGGAAAAAAACGAGGGGCTTGGACTACCCTCATACAAACACACAACCTCCTCTAAGTATGATACAGACACCACATCTCCCTAGAAGCAAAGTGGAGGAATGACAACAGACATTCATATACCTAATATGTCCTATATAGGGTACACAATAAGGTCCTAAAACACCCTATAAAAGAGAAAACGGAATAGACTATGCACACAGCACACAACCTCCCTTAGATAGTGTGAGACTGTAAAACACTAAATACACCCCTGCAGAGACAAGTTAACATAACAAAAATTATTAAATGACAAGAGCTCCGGTGAGCGACCTCTCACCCGGGGTCTTTGTACTCCGCTCCCTGCAGACGCCACTGAGGTCCCCGTAGTCGCTGTTGAATTTCACCATGAGAATAGGAAATGATCCAATACATGAAGAAAGTCCCTTCAACTCCGTAGCTCCGCACTTGCTCGAGAAAGATTATAGAAAACTGTTCAAAGTGCTGGACTAGTATTGATTTAGGTCGTGTGCCAAAACTGATTGACTCGGCAGCACAGAAGTGTAAACAAAAGGTAGTCATTACTCTAAATGAGAAACTCCTTAAAAATGCCTCGGGCTCCATGACGGAATTCACAGCACAAGACGGTTTACAACAGAAGCCTGTAACAGCGCACTGCACGCTGTTACGCCTCCGCCGGATGGTTCACGGCAAAGACGTGCTGTGGATAGTGACGATTGAACAGTAGGCAGACGTCACAGACAGTGAGTGGAGCGAGACAGGTAGCGCGCGATGTACGCGCGGTGGGAGAGATGAATAAAGTTCGAACTGCAGCAGTTAAACTGCCCTGGCACAGTAAGTGCGAAAAGATAAGAAATGTCTTTTTAAATTGTCTTTGACTCACCCATAAATACGAGGCCACAGGCACAGTCAGGGCTCAAAATTATTCACAAACGAGAAAATTTCTGCAAAATGAAATTTCCGTCCGTTGTCCCACTAGTTGCCAAACATCTGAAGACTAATCACTGACTAGAATGCCATATGATGCCTGAAAGCGCTGGCGCTGTAATCAAAAGGACAATAGTTCACTCGAACGCCGAAGGAATGCCAAAGTGACAGCAAAAATAAACACGATTTTTACTGCATCCCACAAGTAGAACTGACCTCTCCTACGAGTTGGTGTCTTCCTCCAAGGTGTATGGAAACTGTTGATTTTTTGGCAGAGAGACGCTCCAGTTAACACAGGTTTCCAAACGGTGGAAAGACACAGGCAGAGGCCTTTGACCAGTCACATATGGCATAATAGGTGCAGGTTGCAGGCTGTTCAGATACACGCAGACATAAACAAAAAGAGTTACGCCCAGGGTGCAGGCTGTCCAGGTGAGATTAGACACTGGTGGGGTCAGCTGGGCTTTACCTTTAGTTTTAAGTTTGAGTTTCACAAAGTCTTTAGTTCCTTAGTTTAGTTCCTTTACTTGAAGTTGATTCTTTAGCTCTACGTAGGTTCATCCTTTTCAAACCGTCGCCAAGTTGTAATAAATGAAAGATGCAGAGTCCACTTGATAAGTTAAGATCCTTTATTGCAGGTTCCTTCCAGGTTAGACAGACAGGTTAAGTTGTAAGTAAAACCCCACCAGGAGCTTGCTGTTGGTAGCTCAGCCTCAGATGACCAACTGCCACAGTAAGTAATAGAAAGGCACAGTGAGCTAGAGGGACACTCTGGCATTATATGATGTCATATACATCATGGTACAGTCTAGCCAGAGAAGAACAGTGAAGAAGACATTTACTACAATTAGCCCATTACTGAGCTACAATTGCCCATTTGACCTGACCAGTTCAATGATACATCTCCTGACATCATGACCAGTCAGAAGAGGTTGTACTTGTAAGTGTCAGCTTGCCTGATCAGACCCCAGTGATGACTAACAATGTTGACATAAGTACATAGCTGAGATCCTGACTGTAGAGATACTCATCCATTTTCCGATCTGTACTCTGTCGATCCCGTAATTGGTGCCTCCGCTTTTGTCAGGCCCACTATTCAGCATGGGCCTAGTGGATGAAGTATGATCTAAGAAAATGCTGCAAAATAGTGCGCAATCTCTCAGTTGAGAGGGTGAGAGTTATGCCCATGCGCTTGGAGCTAAACCAGCCCATCGAGGACTGTGTTGAGTAGTAACACTGTGAACTGGGTGCCCCTATTTTGAGAGTGATACCAAGTACAACTGAACTGCATAATGCTAGTAACTTATAATCTTTACTCAGGGTGACACCTAGGCTTGAGGAAAATAGCCTGTATCAATGGGGAGATATAGAAAAGCAGGGGAAGAGGTGCTTGTTGAGCACTGAGCAAGAGCAGCTCCACACTTCCTCCCTGAGTAGCCTTGAACATCTCTCCATCGCTACCACTGAGAGTCAAGTGTGGAAAAGGTTGTATTTGACCCAGTTTACAGCGCCTTAGTAGGCTGGTCCACGGGCCATTATAGGCAAACGATTTCAATCCTCATAGTTGAGGTCCAGTAGGCTCTGCTTGTACATGGCCTGACACTGAGCCTGGCAGATGGAGAGATTAAAATCATAAACATTGCCCTTAAATTGACCCAGCCGCATGATTTTGTTTCATCAACAAACATTTTATAGCTGCTCTTGGAAACAGCAGTGAAAAGATAATATTTAACTAAATAGATGGCCACCTCAATTTGGACCAAGCTATATGCAAATCAGTCTTGACCCTTCGCCAATGAAAAACCAACCCTGAATGCCAGGCTAAGCACTCCAATGAGCAAGAACAAAAGCAACCCAGGACTGCTTTTGCCCTAGTTAGGGCTCATCAGCCAGGTATAGCTTGGTTCCATTGCCACAGTGAGTACAGGACCCATGTCTGGGCACACTTGTCCCACATAGAGCGACACACCAAAGCAGACAAAAAAATGATGGAGGGAATGCTAGAATTAATCTCAGCCACTGGTAATCACTCGGGCTGCATCCTAATCCATTGTTATTTTGCACACTATGTCACCTCAGTTTGGACACAGCCAAATATGCAAATCCATCTTGACCCTGCTCCAATGGGAACAGTCTGACCTGAGCTTCTAGAATCAAACTCAAGCAACCCAAGACTGGTTTCACCCTAGTTAGGGCTCATCAGTTGGTTGGTACAGCTCGGTCCCAGGACTGATTTGCACAAGGCAGGTCCAAAGTGAGGTATAACATGATGAGTAAAAATGATGGATTTGGATGCGGTCCGCGCAATCGCCAGTGTTATGTTATGCTATGTTAAAGGAGCTTTTAAAGCGCACATACTCCAAACGGTTTCATGGCGCTGGGGTCTGAGGGATACTACTGCTTGAGTGACTTAATCATATGCCTGGCGAAACAGCCAGGTCTTTAAGAGTTTCCTGATCGGAGTGTAAGAGGTCAGTAATATGATGTCCAGAGGGAGAGAATTCCAGAATTGGAGAGACCAGGACCGAAAATCTTAGTCCCCCAAATTTCTTGCATTTGAAGGATGGGATGACAAGAAGATTCAGATGGGAAGACCTAAGGTTCCGAGAGGGGACATAATGCTGCACCCGAGAGGAAACAAACACCGGACTGTGCCATGAAGAGCTTTAAAGATGATGCAGCCCAGCTTAAAAGCACTGTGTTCGGCTACCGGTAGCCAGTATAATTTTTTCATTAACGGGATAACGTGGTGCCATTTAGGCTGGTGGTAGATTAGTCTGGCCGCCTGGTTTTTCACCAGTTGTAATCATTTTAATTGATATGCCGGGATGCCAACGTAGAGTGAGTTGGCATAGTCAATGTGAGAGATGACTAGGGCCAATACCACTTGGGTCAGGGCTTCAGTAGTAAAGAATATGCTGATCTTCCTGATCCTTCAAAGCTGAAAGAAGCAGGAAGAGACCACTGTCCTAATCTGGGCTTTCGTAGAAAGATCATTGTCAATAGTGATGACCAGTCTTTTGGTTGAGCTCGAGGGAAGTGGGGGGTTTGCCAGTTTGGTTGGCCAGAAGTTGGAATTCCAGGGGTTAGATGGCCCGCCGATTAGAATCAGCTCTGTTTTATCTGGGTAAATTTCAATGGTTGCTGTTCATCCAGTCACTTATGAATTGCAAGGTGGATTGGAAATTGGAGACAGAAGATGCCGACTGATCGATATCAAATATCAATTGTAGGTCATTGGCAAAGTTAAAGGTGCAGACCTTCCTTTCTCCAAGGAAGCGAATGAGGGGCTGCATGTACAGGTTGAAAAGAAGCGCTGAGAGGGAAAAGCCCTGCGGCACTGGACAGGTAAGTTTGACCTTGGGGGAGGAAAGGTGGGTGAGGCGTGCAGCTTGAGAGCGGTGTTCCAGAAAGGATAATAGCCACTTAAAGGCAGGCCCTGGATCCCGGCGTTGCTGACACGGTTGGACAGAAGTTCATGGTTGACTGTGTTGAATGCTGCAGAAGAATCAAGGTGTACCAGATCCTTAGTAATGCCCTTGTCCGCCCCCTTTCTAAGTTGGTCTAGGACTGTGATGATGATGGCCTCTGTGGAATGAGCTGGACGGAAGCCCACCTAGTGGGGGTCGAGGTAGTGAGAATGTTCGATAAAGGTGCTGAGACAGCTTGCCACATGGGCTTCCAGAACCTCGGCTAGAAAGTGGAGGAGGGAAATGGGGCGATGGGTCGTCAGAGCTAAAGGGTCTGACCCTGTTTTCTTTAAGATGGGGACAATTTCTGCTCCTTTAAATACATTGTGCCAATTCCCTGCTTAAGGGAGTTATTCAGAAGCACCAGAGGAGGATCCAGACTAGTGAGGAAGGCTTCCCTTAATATATGCGGAGGGCAACAGTCAGTAGATGCGCTTTCTAAAATATACAACATCTCGTTGGAGACAGCCATATTTCCAAATGAGTGGAAAAGAGCGCGGGTCAAGCCACTCCTAAAGAAGGCGACGGCGGATCCGTCTGAGCTGCAGAATTACAGGCCTATTTCGTTCCTCCCCTGTTGTTCGAAGGTTCTGGAAACTCTAGTGAACCAACAGCTGTCCCACTATCTGGAACACAATCACCTCCGGGATCCCTCTCAGTCTGGATTCCGTGCATCGCACAGCACAGAGGCTGCACTGTTAGAAGTGATGGATACCATCAGGATGACATTATACGGAGGGTCTCCAGTGATCCTAGTCCTCCTTGATCTGTCAGTGGCATTGATAGCATCTCACACCGGTTACTGCTGGACAGACTAAGGGGGATCGGGGTGAGGGGTACGGCTCTTGGGGAAACAACCTTTACAAAGCCACTTTTAAAACGCACTACCATTACAACGAAACTGTTACAAAGCAACATCCATTACATCGCATGCCATTACAACGCAACCATTACAACGCAGAACACTCCAACACATACCACTACAATGCGTGTCATTACAATGCAGTCATTGCAACGCATACCATTACAACGCATACCATTACCATCCAGCACTTACCCTACTGTTGCACCCCCTGGAGTTAGAATAGTACTTTTTACCCCTACACTATCCAACACTTACCCTACTTTGCACCCCCTGGAGTTAGAATAGTATTTTTCCCCCTACACTATCCAATACTTACCATACATGCAATGTAATGTTATGCGTTGTTATGGTATGCGTTGTAAAGGTAGTTTTTAAAAATTCGTTGTAATGGCATGCGTTGTAATGGAATGCGTTGTAATGGATGTTGCGTTGTAAAAAATGCGTTGTAAAGGTATGCGTTGTAAAAGTATGCGTTGTAACGTCATACAACCGGCTCTTGAGTGGATCCAGAGCTTTCTATCGGGACGTACACAGAGCATCCAGTTGGGGCCATTTGTATCACAGACAATAGGGGTAGATAGAGGTGTCCCGCAGGGCTCGGTACTGAGCCCGACACTGTTCAATGTATATGTGACACCCCTAGCAGATATCATCAGAGGCCACGGGTTTGAGACTATTTTCAATGCGGATGACACGCAGCTAATTGTCCCCATTGAGGAAGATATTATGTCAACCCAACGGAAATTTAGAAGCTGCATGTCTAGTATTGCCGTCTGGATGAGGAGGAATTTCTTACAACTTAATCTCTCAAAAAAGGAAATTCTGCTTTTCGGGAAGGCTGAGGCAATTTGGTCCCCTGGTGGTGGCCACTCGAGCTGGGCAAGGCTCCGTTACCTAGGAGATGGGCCAAGAATCTGGGCATCAGGATAGATGATGAATTATCTATGGAGGAGCAGGTCAAGACAGTGTCCAGCACGTGCTTTGGCACAATGAGAATGCTCAGGAAAATGTTTCCCTTGATCCCTCTGTCAGCGAGGAAAACCCGTCGGCTGGACTATGGTAACTCGCTGCTGGTGGGTGCCAGGGAGGACCTACTAACACGTCTACAGGTAGTGCAGAACACAGCAGCCCGCCTCGCCCTAAACAAGCCGGCACGGACCCCATCGGCCCCTTGGTTGAACCAGTTACACTGGCTCCCGGTGAGGAAACAAGCTATCTTTAAGATGCTCTGTGTTGTTTTCAAATCATTACAGGGGAAAGGGTCTGTGTATCTCAGCAATAAACTCAGGCGGTATCAACCGGCACGACAATTAAGATCTAGTAATGCCAACCTTCTGTGTATTCAGAAGATACAGAGGGTAAGGAAGGGCGGTAGAGCCTTCTGTTACTTGGCCATGAGCCACTGGAATAAATTGCCATTAAACATCAGGGCTTGCAGCGAGCTACCCAGTTTTAAGAAACTTCTAAAGACATGGTTGTTCTAGATAGGTGTGAACTCCCTACTGTCTCCTATAGCACTGAGAGATCCCCTCGGGTATGATTCGTTTGCGCTCAACAAGTCAAAGATCTCACCTACCTTAGAAGACTAGAAAAGGCTTCCCTGGTAATGAGAGGAACCTGTTCTAGCAAGTGGGGGTTCCTGACCGTTGATAGTAGGGCTATAGAAGGGGAATTAGCAGGTATGCTAGACTTAATGGTAGCAATTTTTTCAATAAAGTAGGTATTAAGAGAGTCACATAGTGCTTGAGTGGGGGCAGGTTTTTCTGTGACGCTGCCTTGGATAGTTCAGCCATAAAAGCAAAGATTTCTTTAGAGTTGTTAGATGAGCTCAATATCTTGTTGGAAAAATAGGTGGCCTTGGTTTGTAAGATGACATTTTTACATTGTTTAAGATGATTTATAAATACATCTGTTTTGTCTGGAGAGTAATTTAATTTCTAGATCCGTTCTGCTTGACGTAGGGTGAGTTTCTTAAGTTTCAGGCCGTCGGAGAACCAACAATGGGCATCGTGGGGTCTGGCTATATTGACTTTCTTAATGGGTGCAGAATTGTCACTAGCGGATTCAAGCCAAGATTTAATGCCTTCTTTGTGTTTGTTAATCAACAGCTGTTCAGATGGGACTATACTGGCCAGCAAAGTGCAGAAGTCTTCAGTGATGGAGCGTCTCCAATTTCCTGCCATGCGGCCCACCTTCAAATTAGGCTTGGCTAAGTACACTTTGGTGAGGGAGAATTATTATAAAATAGTGGACCGACCAGGTGCAAGGGGAGATCATTAAATTAGGGACCATGAGGTTGGATGTCCAAACTTGGTCAAGTGTGTGACCTTTGACGTGAGTGGGGACAGTCACATGCTGGTTACAGTTCGGCCCTTTAAGGAAGTCTGTCAGTTCAGCAGAGCTGGTGCCACTCATAGTATTATTAGCCCAATAATTAAAATCCCCACTAATTAGGAATTTGGCGTAGTTGATGGCTAGGTGGGAGATTCATTCACCCAGATGTTGGGGTAATGATGGTGTGTGATAGGGAGGTCGATAAATTAGTGCACATATGAGGGGGGAATGTGGGTAATCAAGTTATAAAATTAAGCATTCAACTGATGGAAGGCCCATTGCTGCGAAAGATGTAAACTGTACCTTCTGGTGAACTATGGCAGCAACTCTTCCCCCTACTTTCCCGGGGATCCTTTTAGCTAGAAGGATATAATAATTACTAGGGAGTGATGCTAGGGTGTCTTGGGTGAACTCTTTGGTGAGCCAAGTTTCAACGAGAAAGAAAATGTCTGGTTTATCTGATTTCTAGTTGGTGTTTAGCCAGGGATTGTGTGTTCAGCTATGTGACTGTAAGTTCAGTCCAGCCATTACAGTGAGGGATAAAGGGGTCAGGATTTGAAGAGTTGTTTTGCCTGATGAGATTGTCTGGGCTAGTGGGCCTGGGAGTGAGTTCAGGGTAAAGCTCTCTATGCTTAGTGATGCAGAGAATGTCAAGTTTGAAGCAGGTAGCAGCATCAAGAGTCAATTTGCTGGAGTGCAAGGCTTTCAGCTACAAGTGGCTGCGATTAATTCAAGCATTCCATCCGTCACCTTGTTTTTGATGCCCTAAGTGTGATGGGTATGCCCAGATGTGGGCCCCATGCTGACTGTGTCAATGGAACCAAGCTGAACCTGGCTTATGAGGCCTAATAAGGGCAAAACGAGTCCTGGGTTTCTTGTGCTCCAGTTTAGGGACGATCTGGCCTGGCAGTCTGGGCTGGACTGTCCCCATTGAGTATGGTCTAGATTGATTTGCATATGACTGGGTCCTAACTGAGGTGACATGGTCGGCGTAAAACAATGGCTCAGGATACAGCCGGAGCGATTGCCACTGACTGAGATTAGATCAAGCATTCAACCAGCACCATGTTTTTGATGTCCTAACTGTGATGAGTATACCAATATGTGGGTCCCATGCTCATGTGCCATTGGAACCAAGTTATACCTGGCTAATGAGCCCTAATAAGAGAGAAACTGGTCTTGGGTTGCTTGTGTTTTGGTTCATGGAGGACCTGGCCTGGCAATACTGATTTGCATATGCCTGGGTCCAAAATGACCTAACATATTGGGTGAGAAACTATGGATCGGGGCAACCTCAAGCGATTTAGAGTGGTTCAGTTTAATTCAAGCATTCCATCCATCACCTTGTATTTGATGTGAACAATCGATTGCATTTCTGTGGTAAAAAGGTGAAAATAATGTTTCCACAATAATTTTTGGCATTGTCACTTCTATTATCATACTTCCATCAGTGTCATAACAAGAAGTAAGCTCTCTCTATTATAAGCAATGTTTTCAAAGATAATAATATCTCACCAGGCTTTATTGATTATTTCATTGCCCTAGATAGGAGTGCAGAGTTATTGCAGGAGCGTATGTGATTTATCCTTTTCCTAATGTATATGATGGCATATTACAGATTGCTCCTGGCTCAGCCAGCTAAATGAAAAGCTTAGCTTCTTATACAGAGTTTGGTGGATAAGTTACTCCCTCACAAATGTGACAGATATTGTGTCTGCCTTACTAAAAGTGCATTATACCTAAAGCTCCGGCTAAACTGATTTTTGCATATGAATACAGATGGAAAATATTTTACCTTTGTCTGTATTAATCAATAGAAACAGAAAAATGACAATAAATTTGTTTAACGTTAATGCTGTCTGCCAAAAGAAGATGAGCCTGTATGAGTGCAGGTGGGGAGAGGGCTTATCGAATTTCAGCTGCGCCCATTACAAAGGTCGACATTAAGGGGCCATCAGGCCTCCTTTTGTATAAGTATCTTGGCTGAGAACTATGCGGGGGTAAGGGGTGCACACCTAAAAGCAATTGAGGGAAAACAAATATACACAGCTTATCACTTCACAGGTACTTAAGGCATTGTTGCACTTCATTTCGTCCCTCCTGCTGTCTCCTCCCGCATCCTCCCTCTTTTTATGTCTCTCCTTCTTCCCTCTCAATGTATTGAGACTGAACTTTTTTGTCTGATGCCTGATGGAGCTACCTGGTTTAGCCATAGGTGCGATGGGCCGTGGATTCCCTCCTTGGTCTTCACCTACCCTGTCGGTCCTCAGACAGACTTCTTTTCGTCTCTCCGTACTGTCTCTTCCCTTATCCTCCCTTTCTCACCTCCCCTGCCCCCTCCACCACCTTTCTCTCTCCTTTCTCCCCTCTCCTAATTGTATTGCCTATTTTTGGGGGGATTTATTTTGTAATTGTTGAACTTTTTCTGTTACATTGTTTATTCTCATGTAAAGCGCTCTGATACCTCCGGGTCTAGCCAGCGCTATATAAAACTCTTTAACTAAATAAATAAAAATAAAATATAAAAATAAATCTGTCCCAGGATCTACAAAAATAACAATTTAAATAACACTATTTTGTTTTATTTCTCATTTAACGCTATATCACTTCTCATTCCAATGCAGAATGTCAGAGCGCTTTACATCACACATTATACATTGACAATACATCATGTGTGTAAATCAATGTGTAGGATGTGTTACATAACACAGTGAGGGTTACAGGGTCCTTCATAGCTCACTGTGTTATATTGGTAGGATTGATACTAACTGCAAGTAACAAAAGGATCACCTTGTTAAAAGCAGTAACACATTCATCCATCTACATAAATCTATCTAAACCTCTAACAATCAAGTGCGCATTGCCTGTTTAAATAAATGTGAACAAATACTAGCTACAGCGTCTTCTTTTGCTTGCGACAAAATAAAATGTGTATAAAGACAGATAAAATGACCCAAAAATAGATCTGGATAAATACAGACGGAAATGTTAAAAAAATACCATGAAATCGGGAGCCCTAATTATATCTATCCAGTAGCAAAAAGGTTGCCCAGATATCTGTCACATTTGTGATGGAGTAAACTGTCCGTCAAACTCTAATTCAGGCCGTTAGTGATATGTTTATAAACGAAGCCTGTAAAGTGCATCATCTTAAAACACTCTCAGGATGCAAATAAGGATACTTTTCGTTATCGCTCCTAACACTGTTCATTCAAATGTTCAGTATACTGAACAACGATTTGCTTGAGACTATACAAAAAAATATAATATTCCTGCTCTTACTAGTAGGAAGCGTGACAGAACCAGCATTGACTTCCAAAACATCAAATGTCATCATGTCCCAAATGACATGCATTTAAAACAGGACTCACTCATGTTCACTTCTGCATTCACATACAGAGATCTTTGTGAACCTTATTGCATACATCATACCCTATGACTAAGAAATGCGTTACTTACCTGTAACAGCAGTTATCCAGCATTGGTGTCTTTCATAGATTCAAATGCCTGAATCATTCCCCGTCGTCGAGATGGGAGCCCCAGTAATAGAAAAGTAATGTCCTATAGACATACATAGAGAAAAGTAGGCCTAAAGGTCTTGCCTTAGTAGCCTATCTGTGTCCTTTTGTAAAAAGGACCAAATTCCTGAAGGTAGCCAATCAGCTACCACCTCCCTCTAGAACCTTCCTGCCAGGAGCCTCAGTCTCTCAGATTTTCGTACGCACCAAGCTAGGTAGACGTAATATATGTCCTAAAGTGAGAGATGAGTCCTTCCTGGGGAGGTGGGAGGGTTGCATGTGAATCTATGAAAGACATCAATACTGGATAACTGCTGTTACAGGTAAGTAACGCATTTCTTATCCAGTATTATGGGTGTCTTTCATAGATTCACATGCCTGAATCAGAATAGCAAGCAATACATTATGCACATTTGCGATGGAACATAAGAATTAGTCTGAGATAAAACATATCATGTGACTATATACCATCAGTAATACAAGGAATAAAGTAAATAAATGTGCATACCATTGCAGGACGGTGGGAAGAAGGAGGGCTCATCTCACTGGAATAGATGGTGAAGTACAGCCTGGCCCACAGCTGCATCCTGCATCAGTTCCGTATCCAGGCAGTAGTGCCTGGTAAATGTATGCGGAGATTTCCAGGTCGCTGCTCTGCAAATGTCCAGAATCGGTACTCCAGCGAATAGTGCTGCCGATGTGGACACAGCCCTTGTGGAATGCGCCCGGACTGTGGAATGTAATAGACGTCCGGCTTTGTCATGGCAAAAGGCAATTGCCGCTGATATCCACCGGGAAGTGCTTTGCTTAGAGAGTGGCATGCCTTTTCTAGGTCTGCTGAAGGCAATGAAAAGCTGATTTGTTTTTCTGAAATGTTTCGTTTTGTCCAGATAAAATTTTAGACATCTCTTGAGGTCCAAAGAATGGAGAGATCTTTCAGCCATAGTACTGGGGTTCGGGAAGAATGAGCGAAGTACAAGTGGTTCATTGAGATCGAAGTCCGAGGGGACTTTAGGAATGAAGCGAGGAGAATTGGTTCTTAAAATTACTCTGTCCTCTCTGAATTGCATGAAAGGATCTTGTATTGAAAGCGCTTGTAACTCACTGACTCTTCTTGCTGATGTTAAGGCCAAAAGAAGTGCAGTTTTCCATGAGATGTATTTGAGATCAGCCCTATGTATGGGCTCAAATGGATGCTTCATCAATTGGTTGAGTACTATGTTAAGGTGCCACGTTGGTGGTATACATCTTGGCCTTGGAAAAGATCTATATAGTCCTTTAAGGAATTGCTTTATCAGCCTGTTGGACCATAGTGAGGGACCTCTTGAAGTCCTTGTAAAGCGTGAGATTGCTGCCAGATGTACTCTAATGGAGGCATGTGCAAGCCCTGTTTGTGCCAGATGTAGTAAATAAGGCAGTATTTGCTCTGGAGTGATTCTGAAAGGATGGATATTGTTGTCTGAACACCAAACACAAAAGTGTTTCCATTTCAAGGAATATGTTTTGTTTGTACTGACAGCTCTTGCTTTAGCTAGGACATCCTTGCACTCCTGCGGGATGTTTAGGTGACAGAATTCTCTGTACTCAGGAGCCACGCCGATAATCTGAGAGATTTCAGATTCGGGTGGAGTACTTGCCCTTTGGACATTGAGAGAAGAGTTGGATGTTGATGTAGTTGGATTGATGGTCGAACAGAAAGGCGACGGAGGTCCGTGAACCAATTTTGTCTCGGCCAGTATGGGGCAATGAGAATCAAGGTCCAGTGCTCCATTTTCATTTTCCGAATGACTCTGGTTATCAGGGGAAATGGCGGAAATGCGTACGCAAACACGTTGCGCCATGCGATGGAAAATGCATTTCCTAGTGACCTCGGTTGGGGATGCCAGTTTGCGAAGCTGTGGCATTTGGCGTTCTCCCTGGTGGCGAAGAGGTCTATGTGCGGTTCCCCCCATGTCGAGAAGATGTCGTTGAGAACTTGTTGGTCAAGTTCCCATTCGTGGGACAGTGACCTCTGTCTGCTGAGAGCGTCCGCTATTACGTTGTCTTTTCCTGGGACATACTCTGCTGTTAATGTGATGTTGTTGAGCAGTAGCCAGTTCCAGATTTTGTGCGATTCGCGAGACAGTGTCAGTGAACGCGTCCCTCCCTGCTTGTTCAAGTAGTGCATTGTGGTTGTGTTGTCCGTTCGCACAAGCACTGCTGAGTTTTTGATGCGAGGGAGGAATGCCTGTAGAGAGTGAAGAACTGCTCTCAGTTCTAAGAGGTTGATATGTAGAGTCCTCTCTCTGTCCGTCCATTTGCCACTGATTTGCAGATCCTGAAGGACTGCACCCCAACCTTCCAGAGAAGCGTCTGTTGTTATGACGTGTGGAGTTGCTGGTATCAAGAACGTTAGACCTTTGGATAAGTTCTTGTTCGTTGTCCACCACAGCAAAGCCTCGGTTATTTGTGGAGTGATGACTATGTGATCCTCGAAAGAGTCTGTACATTGGGTCCACTGTTTGTTCAGAGCCACCTGAAGGGGGCGCATTCTGAGCCGACAGTGAGGGATGAGAAGTATGCAAGAAGACATCATCCCTAGAAGGGATTTGAAAGTTCGGACTTTGATGGACCTTTTTGAAGACACTGCGGTAGCTAGAGCCATCAGTTTGTGTTTTCGTTCTTGAGATGGGAAGGCTTTGGAAGAAATGGTGTTTAGAGTTGCCCCCAGGAATGTTATAATTCTGGTGGGTTGTAAGGTTGATTTCTCGTAGTTGAGAGTTAAACCTAGGTGCTGGAAAATATTGAGACAGGCGGTTGAAGACAGCTGTGCGTCTGTGAGAGATGGTGCTTTCACCAGCCAGTCGTCTAGGTAGGGGAAAACCTGGTGATTCTGCTGTCTCAGAAAAGCTGCCACTGGAGCCAGGCATTTCGTAAAAATGCGTGGCGCTGATTTGAGGCCAAATGGTAGGACACAGAATTGGTAGTGTTGACCTGCCACTTCGAAGCGAAGAAATTTTTTGTGGCGATTGTGTATTGGGATATGGTAATATGCGTCTTGCAGGTCCAAAGACGTCATATAGTCTCCTTCCTCTAGGGATCCTAAGATTTCCTGGATCGTCACCATTCGAAACGATTGGCTCTTTAGGAAGGCATTGAGTGCCCTGAGATCAAGAATGGGCCTCCATTTCTTCTTTTTCTGCTGAATTAAAAAGAAGCGGGAATAAAATCCCTTCCCTTTCTGAGCGGATGGAACTCGTTCTATTGCTCCCTTCTTCAGCATTGAAGAGATTTCTTGTAGAAGCAAACGAAGGTGCCTGTGTGGTAGTTTGCGAGGAGGAGTTAACGGTGGGAGTGAGTCGAATTCCAATGTGTGACCGTGCTGGATTAATTGGAGAACCCACCGATCCGTCGTTATCGATCTCCAGTTGTGGAGGAAATGTGTCATTTTTCCTCCAATCTTGAGAGGACACGACGGTGTGGGGAGTGTCTGCGGGAAGTGGTCATTGTCGTCCGCCGGTCGTTTTCTTCTGGGATTTGCGCCTGACGTTCGATCTCCCGTAGGAGGTCTGACGACCTTGTTGTTGCTGTCGCTGCTGATATTGTGAGCGATTTTGGTTGTAGGAGTAAGAGGATCTTCCCTGATATGATCCTCTGTATGTGGGCTGACCTCGTCCTCTGTTACCTCGAAAGGACTGAGTTTTGAATTGTAAAGTCCCGAGAGCTCTTGCAGTGTCAGTGTCTTTCTTGATCGTCTGCAAGGCTTCATCTATTTTTGCCCCAAATAGATGTTGTCCGTCATAGGGCATGTCCAAAACTTTGGTTTGGACTTCCTGACGGAAGGACGTCGCTTTGAGCCATCCTTGTCTGCGCAAAACAGCTGCGCCTGCCAGCTGTCTAAAGCCTGTCATGGCAACATCCACAGCTGAATCAATGATCTCCGATGCGAACATCTGTCCTTCTTTAAGGAGTGACTGGACTTCTTCCTTCAAATCTTCGGGTACATCCGCCAGATATGGAACGATATCTTCCCATAATTGTCTATTGTATCTGCCTAGCAGAGCAATGGCGTTGGCCACCTTTACCGTCATGGCTGACGTTGTGGAGAAGCGTTTGCCGATGCCATCTAATTTTCTGCCCTCTTTGTCTGGTGGCGCTGACAGTGGCGAGGATGGATTTCTGGAATTCTTTTGAGCGGCTTGGGTGACTACCGAATCCGGTTTGGGATGTGTATTAAGGCAAATAGGTGCAGATGTTGGTGCCTTATACTTTTTATCCAGTCTAGGCACAACTATTGAAACAGAAGCAGGCGTTTGCATGAGTTGCTGACCTTGTTCCCAGATGTAGTCTATTATGGGAATTGACCTCGCCGATTTCTTTATAGGATCTTTAAAGTCATAGAGAAAACAATCCATTTCCTTTGATTCCATGGTCATGTGGAATCTAATGGCCGCTCTCTCAATCAAATTGTGGAATCCGCCGATATCCACTGGTGGAGAGTCTGAAGTGTTGGGTTCCGACATGGCTGGAGAATGAGCGACGTAATCCTCGCCGTCTCTGTTATGTGAAAGGTCGTCTCGAACCTCTCCTTCTTCAGGAACATCTTCTTCTTCAGAAGATTGAATGTTATGCACCGCTTCACTTTCCTGCGGCATAACCAAAGGTGGTGGTCGTGACTTTGTGGATTGTTGCGGTCTGGATGACTCGCGAGGCTTCTCTTTGGAAGAGGCCGCTGGTGATTCTGGGAATCGTTTTTTGTAGTCTGTGATTAAGAATTGTAAGTCAGAGACTATTTCAGCCGGCAGGCATATCATCGGAGTAACCCGAGTATGTTCTTGGATCTGCGTAGTTTCCTCCGTAAAGATGACATCATCTCCGTCATCGTCAGTACTCTGGCATTTGACATTGAGATCCGACGGACTGGTCGCCTGTTCGAATTGGTCATCATCAGATTCATCAGTTTGCAATAAGCAAGCTGGAGGTAGTTTCTGAACCCTACTGGGTGATGTTAATTCTGGTGTAATAGGGAGTTTGGTGATCATTTTTGATGGAATCAACTCCGCTTTTTTCCATGGCGTTGACGATGTCGTCGTCGACGATGAGGTCGTCGACGGTGTCGTCGACGGTAATGATGACGATCTTTTGTCGGGCATCGACGGTTCTCTCGTCGTCGTCGCTGTCGTCGGCGATGTGATCGTCGACGGTGTGGTCGTCGGCGCAATCTTCGTCGTCGTCGATGCGGTCGTCGACGGTACTCTCGCAGTCGAAGATGTTCTCGTCGACAATGTGGTCTTAGTCGTCGACGGTGCTTTCGTCGTCGGTGGCGACTTTGGCGTCGACGGTGCTTTCGTCGACGACACACCGGATGTCGACGGAATCTTCGTCGACGGTGAAGGCGTTGTCGTCTTTTGTTTTATCGTCGTCGTCGATGTCGTCATCGTCGATGGTGACGTCGACGAAGCTTTAACAAATGACTGCTGCTTTTTAATCAGTACAATTGACGACAGTGGCTTACCCATCGTCGACGATTGGGTGGTCGTCGTCGTTGAAGCAAAGGCGGACGACGCCATCGTCGTCGAAACCGTCGTCGTCGACGTGGAGACATATGTGGTTTTTCTTGAAGAAAACGTCGACGCGGTCGTCGACGAAGACTGCGATGGCTTTTTGAAGGTTGTGGGCTCCTTCACAGACGTGTCTGATCTTACCTCAGAAGACTTAGTAGTAGTCTTTTTGTGAGGGACGTATGAATGGCTAGGGAAAGCATCCCTTGGCCTTTTCAAGGACAGTTTTGAAGAAACTGAAGCCATTTCACTGCCCTCCGAGGACAGCACATCATCATCTCTGGTCTTGAGTCTGTTTAACCAGAGGAGCAGTCTTCCTTCTCTATCTTTGGGAGTTTTAGTAGAGAATGTTCTGCAAATCCTACATTCCTTGACAGAATGATCCGGATAAAGACAGTAGAGACAAGTCTCATGTTTCTCATCAATGTGCAGTCTCTTCTTGCCACAAGAGGAACAGGCTCTAAATAGTCCTTTCTTCTGTTGTTCAGTCATAGTAGAAGTAAATAATCCAAGTTTTCTGTTGAAAAAGTGAGAAATTCAAGAAACCTGAGGAGAGCTCAGGTGGGGACTCCCTAGCACAATGTGCGGTAGAAAATCTGAGAGACTGAGGCTCCTGGCAGGAAGGTTCTAGAGGGAGGTGGTAGCTGATTGGCTACCTTCAGGAATTTGGTCCTTTTTACAAAAGGACACAGATAGGCTACTAAGGCAAGACCTTTAGGCCTACTTTTCTCTATGTATGTCTATAGGACATTACTTTTCTATTACCGGGGCTCCCATCTCGACGACGGGGAATGATTCAGGCATGTGAATCTATGAAAGACACCCATAATACTGGATAACAATATTTTAGTGTGAGATAGTAAGGTGTAAAATTACATTGTCTTCCTTAGGGATGAACAGCTTAACCTCTTGACTTTCTGTCACTAAGGCTTTTGGATCAGTGATATCTGATGGGTGTCTTGGAACCAGGTTTTGGGTCCCCACTAATGAGCTATCTGCATTATGAACTTATCAATATTCCTCATCCAAGTCCTTACACCTGTTGGGGTGTAGCCTCAAGGGAAAGGTATCTGATTGCACTTTTGTACAGGATGCCCTGAGGCACCTGAATGCATTCAGCTGTCCCCAATGGCTGTTTTGGCCAGACTAATGTCCCAGGTTGCCGATACAAAAGTATGTAGGGAATTCATGAAATGGCCAATAAACAGGATGTTTCAGGCTGCAAATCAATAATCAAGCACCACATTGCCCCAACTGCAGAAAGCTTGAGAATGGCACCAGCATTTTCTGTCGATACATTTGTGGTTAATTGAGCAGAAATATAAAGCAGCACCAAGGAGGCTCACAGAAATGCTTGGCGTACATAAAGAATAAACATGAAAAATCATTTACATTCTATTTCTGCCAAGTAGAAGTCTATGCATTTCTTCAGCTAAACAGAGCCCAAGTCATGATTCTACTTTGTTGTTTCGTTTATGGCTACCGCATGTGCCCATGTTTAGAAATATATAAAGATAGTTCAGTGCAAGCACAGATGTCAGAATACAATTATACTTTGATTATAAAAACAGACCGGGCAGGCAGATCCTTTACATATGTTATATTTGTGCTTCTAGACAATCTACCTAGCCAATGTAGCACAAATCTAGCTGCCGAATTAACGTTACTCATGATATTAAGATAGACAGCCTCAATGTTCATGGTTTAAATAGCCCGACGAAGCAAATTGCAATTCTCCTCTCTACGTTGCAGCAAGAGGGTGGAGGCTATGAAATCTGCCTACTCCAGGAGATGCACCTTCTGTCCAAAGATGTGGACAAGCTAAAGTAATGCTGATTCCCTTACCAATATGTATCCACAGATCCAGAAAAAAAGAGATTGCTTTACTCATTTCCCGAGACTTCAAAGGAGAGGTAGTGGAGAAAAGTACTGAAATTAAGGGAAGAATGCTAGCCTACCAACATTTTACTACAGCTCATGTCCATGCTCCTAACGATCATCAAGAGCAGTTCTTGCAAAAAGCAATCACTAATACCATGCACACCCAAGAAACTGACATGCTAGTGGGTGGAGACTTCAGTATGACATTGAACAATGATCTGGACAGGTCCGGCCAGCACTTCGGACAAACAGGAGTCCTCTCTAAGAAAACAAAAATCCGGCAATGGGACTTGGTCAATCTCCATAGACTCACCCCACACAGAGGGATTACGCATTTTCTCAGCATTCCATAAAACATATGACTGGATATATTATTTTCTGGCTGGCCCGGCTCTTCAAGCCATTGCTCACACAGTGAACAAAGAGGCTATGTCTCAGTCGGACCACACACCATTGTCTATTGGCAGCTGGCATGTCAGCAAAAAGGGAAGTACCCGGTTCATGGAGGCTCTGAGATAGTAGTTTACGCAATAAGTGCAACATTGAAGCGGGTGAATAAAACTATTGCTCAGTACATGTGATACAACAACACAGGGGAGGTCCTTCAAGACATCATGTGGGACCATTGAAATTGGTGGTCAGGGAAGGCTGATTGCTACATCATACAGATGCATACATTGCCATCAAGGGTTAATAGGGAGGGAGTGCAATCAGTTTTGGAGAAAATGGGGGTGGAATAAAAGGTGATTATGAGATCACATAAACATTTGGAAAATTTTACCATACCCTCTACTGCTTGCAAACCCACAAACTCAAAGATATAACAGTCACTCTACCTGGAGATACCATATGCCAAAGAATTTCCTTTGGAGCATACTACAAACCTAAAGAAACCTATTATGATATAAAAAAGTTATATCTGTCATTGGCAAAATGAAACATTTAAAATCTCCAGGATGGTGTTACTATAGTCAGACAAGGTGTGCTGTTCCTAACCAAACCAAGGGAAACCCAACTTGTGATCCTGGGCGGTGATAAGATCAGAGAGAGTGTTTCAGACTCTCTCAGCCCTCTCCGACCCTAAGGGGTGGAATGCTTCATCACTGGGCTAAATCCTCATTGGGCCGTTGCTGCAACGCTCAATGGACCTCTTAAAAGATGCGCTTTGTCAGAGATCTTTTTTCTCAATTTGCCATAAGTGAATAAACTAAACTTTGTGTAATTAAGCGGCTATTCACAATACAAATGAGTAGATCATTTAAACAAAAGTTAAAATCAACCAAGGCACCCCTATAAAAGTACTTTTTTTCTAGGGTTCCCTGTTAGAGGTTAAAAACAATAGGCAATATATTGGGAAATATTCCTCTATTTATTCTCCTAATCAATCGACATATTTCTTGCCCTTCTCAGTCTCTACAGATCTATGGCAATTCATCAGGACCCGATAAAACCTAATCTACATGTAGTGGACCCTAATATATATTCACAGTGTGCACCCACTCAAATGATCACCAAATCTTTATTTATTGTGATATAACTTACACCTCTTTGTCTTTAGAGGGTTAATTCAAAACATGAAAACTGACCAAAAAAATATACTTAAATAAACAAATTAAAATGTGATACGTTCACATCACAGGATACAAATGTGTATCCTGTTTATGTTATTGTTTACACATCCCACACTTTGGGTGTCACACCGTGATACCTGTCAAAAACATGACATTCACACAGACCTCTTTTGTGTAGCGATACCCACTGGCATAACAAAACTTGAGGGGGCCCCCATGTAAGGCACGTGGAAGGGCACCCTCCAGACCCAATCGGGAGCTCTCCGGCCACCTGGAGCTTTGGGCCCTCCACACTGTGGGGCTGCGTGGGCCCATGGTATGCAACTGGTGATACCACATCCTCCGATCAATGTGATAAATGTGTGAATCATAAGTAAATGATCTTAAGATCACCGTGAATCAAATGCAGGCTCATTATTAGGCTCTTACTCACTCCCCACTAGAATCAGGGCCCTTAGGACACGTGGGATCTCAGGCCACCTGTAGGTACTCCCTGAATATGAACTAAATGGCCATGGGTCCTCAATGTACGAGTAGGCAATCTCAAATCACTCAATCCCCAATGCACTCACATGCACTGCATCTGGTCATTGCCACCATCCTATTCCGCCTCCACGGACCCAAAGATGCCTGCATGATCTGGCGTGTAGGATTTAATCCCTTCTCCCTGGCATCTTCAAGAAGCATGTGCTTCCACACAAGCGTGACCACGTGACAGTGTGATGACGCAGACACGTAGGCAAGGCCTCATCTACTGGCCAAATAAACTAATGTGTGTCTGACCTCAAGCCCCATATTGGGATTATGCAGTAAGCTTTAAGGAGTGTCAAATTCAAGTTATTGTCCTAAAATGGTTACCATGGTGAGATCCAGTGACAGCTGCCGATTCTCACCCTGTGATAATTCTTACCCTCACCTTGTTGGCCTTATAAGGTCAGTATATTCCTAAATCATATAATCAGCCTATTCAGTAAATCGTATTAGACTAGCGATATATCACCATCATAATACATTCATTGTCCCTCCTAGATTTTCAAAGAGACCAAGAGACAATACAAAACACATACTCAACATTATTGATAAAATCTACAGATCAAAACAAGAAATCATGCTTCTAACAATCGATGCAAAGAAAACGTTCAACAGAATTTCATTGGCCCTACCTAATCCAGACTATGAAACACTTTCGTTTCGGAGAAAGCTTCAGCCAGTGAATATCCTGGGGGTACTGCTCTCTCAGGGCCTCAGTCAGAGCCTCCTCAGGGCCTTTCCATCCAAGTCGACCCCATCAGGGATGGCCACTGGTCCACCTTCTTTTTTACCTCTATCTGGAGCAGTTGTCCCAGACTATTAGAGACAATCCACATATAACTGGAGTAAGGTTCAGAGGGGAGGTTCATATTGTCGGGTTATATGCTGATGATGTGTTGGTAGCTCTCACTGACGCTATTCTTGCTCTACCAGTCCTGATAGGTATATGCCAGAGCATGATGAGAATTCTCTGAGTTCAATATTAACCTGCAGAAATTGCAGAAACTCAATCTTTGAGTTTCTCCTGCACAGTAGCTTGTCCTCCAAACTCAGTTTACTATAACCTGGGCTGAGATGTCTATTAGGTATTTTGGTATACAACTCGCCAAGTGGAAACGAAGGCTATTAACTATACTGTGTACTCCATCGTCAAGTCAAGCAAGACCTATCTCTGTGGCATCAACTGAAATTCTCCTGGTAAGGTAGGATTGTTGCGATAAAGAGGAATACTCCATCAAAGTCATATTCCTCTTACTGACAAGCCCAATACAAATGCCCCATTACACTCAAGACAATACAAACAGCACTCAATCGTTTGGTCTGGTGAGATTAGGAACTGTGCATGCACCACACGTTGGCCTACAGATCCATGTCCGAAGGTGGCATATGAGCAGCAAACATCATCCAAGAATACCAGACAGCACAACTGTGTTACATAGTGGAGAGAGGAAGGGAGGCATCCAAAAAGCACTGACGCTTTATGGACTAGAAGATATTGGGAAGGTCCTGTGGCTGCTCTGGAAACATAGAACCTTTATATGTTTATATAGTGAATCTACATATGTTTATATTCTTCCTCTACAGTAAGGGCTACCTTGGCAGTATGGGGGAGGGTGGTGGAAGGGAGGGAGTGTTCCTCGTTCTGATTACCAAAGATACCAATTGTTGGCATCGCTGATTTCACCCCTGGTCTCCAGGGATATCTCCTCACCAACTGGCAGATATCTGGGTACACAAAAGTGGTTAGCCCTTATGACATAGAAGGGATTATTCCCTTTGATAGACTAATAACAGACCACCGATTACAGAGATTGAACAAAAGCAATGAATGCATATCAGTCACTGGGCCACACATCCCACCATAAAACCACTCACATCTTTTGAAAAAAGGAAGACCAATAACAAAGTCCTAGTTTCTGAGATGTAATGTTTCTTAGCACCTTCTTCCTGAAAGAGAAATCCCCTAGTCAAAAATAATGGAAAACTGAGTTAGGGTGCATCATCACAATTAAGGAACTGGAAGATATATTTCACCAATCATGGTACATTGCACGGGATGCCTCCAGCAGGGAAACCATGACAAAGATAGCAATGCATTGCTACTTAATACTCCAGCTAGGGTTCGGGGTGGTGCCAGGAATGAAACAGGGAATGCTGAAGGGGCTGTGGTGTGACACAGTACTAAGAGACAATTCTGCATAATGTTGATACTATGTTTGATACTTGAATCCCCCGCATTACGCTCAAACAATTCTGGAACTGCCAGATGAGTTATTTTTCACTAAAATGTTTGAGAGGACAGCAGATCACCCTTGCATTGTGTGCTGCTCATCAGGCTAGTCTCTCTTTCTGGGGTATAGACCTGACCATGGTCCAGATTTGGCACAAGCGGGGTATGGAGAAACTAATGCTCTCCATGAAATTCAAAGCTGACATGTCTCGGGAGGTTTGGTCTCCGTTCATAGAATGTTTGTAAAACAAATTTGATGAGCTGACCTGCTCTCAATACGTTAAACTGCTACATTTTAGTGTCCCTCCCTACCATGACAATGTAGGCCCATGGCACTGATAAGTAAGGCTGCAGTAAGTCAACTTCATTGTCAGATCTTGATTACCATCAGAGGTGGCTTGAGGGGTACAGTAATGGACAGTAGTGTCCTCAGGACTCATGAGTGAATGAGGTGGGAAAGGGAGGGGTTGGACCCATGTTTCTTCCTTTTTTTCATGTACATTCCCTCATCTTTTTTCCATTTCTTACCACCAGCCCCCGATTATAGACGGCAAATTTGTACAAGTTCCTAAAAGGTTTAATAAGCAGAATCTATCTATCAATATATGATTTACAATTTATGTTTTTAAGACAAACATCCATGTACATCTACATATTAATGAAAAGCAGTGAATGGTCGTGGATATGCATGATCCTGCATTTAAAAAATATTTGATTCATCTATAACCATTCAATCCTGCATTTCTTGCAAAAAAACACTATGGTATGCAAATGTTTTTTTAATATGCTGTGCACGATCTGTCATCCCTTATTTCTGGAACTCATAAACTAGTGAACAAAATACCACTGCCAGAACCAAATTCGCCCACTGCATAACCATGGTAGCAGACTGGATGGGAACCAACTATGTGCAGCTCAACTCCAACAAGACGGAAGTACTGGTTTTTGGCAACAAGACTTTTCCATTGGACTCCACCTAGTGGCCGTTGCAGCTAGGACCAATACCCACACCCACAGACCACGCAAGAAATGTAGGGATCATCCTAGATGACAAGCTCAACATGACAACTAAAGTCAACACAGTATGCACCTCCTGCTTCCACATCCTACACATGCTGCAACAAAATCTTCAAATGGTCGCCCCACAACACTAGGCGGACCGTCATGCAGGCACTCATCACTAGTAGGCTGCACTATGGCAACACACTCTATGCTGGAATCTCCATATACCTCCTACACAGACTCCAGACCATTCAGAACACAGTTGCAAGACTCATACTCTACCTCCCATGCTGCACCCACATCACACCGTACCTCAGGAAGCTTCACTAGCTCCACATTCACAAGCGCTGCCTATTCAAACTTATTCCCGCACACATACAAATGCCCTTCACAAAACAGGACCAGAATATCTAAACAGCCGCGTACGATTTAGCCCATCCACGAGACACTTATGATCTGCCTCACTCTCAATCCACACACTTCCCGCCTCCGGAAAAGCAAAACTGGAGGTCGCTCATTCTCCAAAATTACACCCAAGACATGGAACAACCTCCCGCAACACTTCAGAACCTCCTACTTACTTCTTGATTCTCCGTATCTTGGAGACCACAAACCTATACACCTGCCAAGCGCCTGTATACCCTCTTGAGTGATTAGTGCGCTATAAAAATTCAATATAACATAACAAAACATATAGTGAATATAAGTGATGAAATACCAAAAGCACTTATTAGTGAGGCATTAGAGCTAGTGGACCACAGGACATGAATGCAGAGTTACTCATAGCGATCTTAGGGATTTTTGATCATGTTCTGTCCCAGATTTACTGAAGGCCTGATTAAGATCTCGGTGGACGGGTTAATGCGTCACAACAGTGATTATATCCCATCTGCCGAAATATAAACCCCAGTGGATATAATGAGATTTATATTATGGCGAATGGGATATCCGTCACCATTGTGACGGAGTAACCAGTCCGCCGAGATCTAAATCAGGCCTTAAGTCTTTGCATTGTCCTTCCGTTGCACATTGCGACACAAGGCAATGCGAATGCTGAAGATTCACAAAGCCATAAAAGTGGTGATTTGCAATGCCTTGTGTGAGAAATAAATTTGGCGCAACGCACTGGATTGCATTTCATGGTGGTAGGTGTTCCTTAGGTGGAAAATGGGCACTCCCATGCATTCACCTATGAAATTTAAGCAATCGAAGATTTACTGCAATCAGTATACTAGGATTGTGCCAAAATGGTACGCCACCCAGACCATAGTGTAAGGAGAAGAAATATGTCTGTTTCTCTTTGTTATGCTATGATGCATTCCACATCACACACAGAAAGAAAATGCATCTTTGGGTTGTTTTTGTGCTGGAAGGTATCCTTTCTTGAAGAAAAACAGTCCTGCCCGTAACGCCCTTACACTTGCGCCATGGTGCAAAGGCGCCCGCATTGCTGCTAAGTAGCCTCAAGTGAACCATCACAGGTAGAGAGTTGAAGAGTGCCATATTTTAGTACATATAGTTCTGTTCAGCTCTCTAACGTACATGCAGAGCAGCGCAGCAACTTTGTTTGCTGCCCTTCAATGTGTGAAAATTTCGTAAATATGGCCCTCTGTTTTTATTGGTGCTCTTAAACTTCCTCTTAAATGTGTGATCACCTGTCAATACAATAGACTAGATACAGTCTCCCAAAAGGAAATGTGACAAGACACTAAAAAGTTCTTTCTACGTATTGCAAATCAGCTGTGTCTTTTCCAAATGCTAAGCGTTTGTCGACGTTATACTTAGCTCAAAATGGCGGCAGATTAAAACAAGCATTGGCATAGCCAATAGGTCTCGCCTTTGGGACCTTATCAGTGTTTAGCAATGCAACAGTTGATGTTGTTGCACCAAGGATATTGTACTGGAAAACCAAACACTTATAAGGTCCCAAAGGCGAGACCTATTGGCTATGCTAATGCTTGTTCTCTTTGCAGATTTCTATAGCGCGAACTCGACACAAAGGTATTAGAGCGCTTTACATTGAGTACCGGTACCAATTATGTTACACAAGGACACATTCAATTTTGGTAACCAGGGGGAGAGTACGTGATTTGCCCAGAATCACAGGAAACTGTGCCAACGTCGAGGCTCCAACCTGGTTCCCTTGGTCTAAAGTCGGGAGCTCTGACCATAACACTACAACCTCTCCCCACTCTGGTGACAGGAGACTGACTACATCTTACATTGCATCAAGATCTCTGTAGTATCCGGCTGGATATGTTCTAGTGTTTTCCCCTGCTGTACCACACACTGTACACCCACCCACCACAGACGTCACCAGTCGGGTGACCCTGACAATAAAAGGGGCCGAGTGCACGTGCTCTGGGCCAGTTATCCAACCTAACCAACTGTGTCCGTGGACTCTGTGTGATCCGTATTGGAGTATGTGGGGCTAGCACCCGCCAAACTTCACAATCTCCAAAAAGGGCCGCACAATTAAATGAGAGCAGCGAAGCGGCGCCGACAAAGCACAAACTTGGACGGTGTCATCATTATCGGAGTTTATGACCTACAGGGCTCTGTGCAATAAATAATAAGCTGCCTTACTGAAATCAGTGAATTGTAACCAGAAGCGAACATCCAGGTGAGTTCAGCCACGAGAGGAATGGGGAATCTCCAGAATTCCCAAAGCTTCTTTCTGCATGGGGGTGAATACGGAAGCTGTACAGTTTACCATCCGTGACTGACTCCTCCCAGCCCTTCTGCCCGTTCTTCATGTCTGTTGATAGCTCCAGCCTCATCAAACGTCTGCGCATCTCTCAATGTCAGATGCGCAGCCCAAGGAAGGTGCGGTTTCTGCCGCCCGCGGGAAGCCCGACGGAGTGCAGCAGGCTGGGCAGACGCAGTGTGGGAAGTTGCCTGCAGGCTACTAACTCCCACAGCCTGCAGCACGATTAATGTAGACACGGGTGGTGATTGTCTGCGTGTTGTGGGCGGGTGGAGACATACTCAACGGCCAACCCACGGACGAAAAGCAGGGACTGCATGCTGTCTCGTTCCCCGCTGGGGAAGGGGAGTGACTGAAAATGTTGACGCGCAGGGCAGCCCGTAGTTAGACGCTGTGCGGGTTCTGATGGAGCTAGCTGCATGGTCCTTGAGCAGCCTGACCGACCCACCATCCTTCTGGATGTAGGCGTCCTAAGCTCCCCCGTCGGGGGTAATATTTCTTTTTCTGGTACTGCTTTGAATTGCAGTCCTGTTTACTTCTTGACAGGGAACTCCCTCGACATACACTGGCATCTCCGCCCCCCCCCATATCTACATGACGTGTCCATGTCCTACACATTGCTAGTCCGAAGAGGACTACCAATCGTGGTAATGCCTTCAGCAGGCAAGTGCTGGCACTTTCCAGGATACATGCACTCAGCAATGGTGAGCATCTACAGTTTTGTGTTTTTCATTATAGGTGGGCGAACCAGAAAATAATAGAATCGATCTGAGCAAACAGCCTGGCTTGGCGCTCGTTATTACGAACTGAGTCCTCTGCTTTTTTGACTTTTAAATCATTGTGTAAAACGTGATAACGACTATTCCAAATCCATGTATCTGGCTCAGGGCTCGAAAAATCCCAAAAATGGTACTAGTCCTGCAGGACTAGTACCTTAAAAATATCCTCCACCTAACTGAAACCTACTTGCCCTCCGTCTCTGAAAGCGACAAGATAACAAGATTTAAAGGCATCTTTATTGCTCATTAACTTTGTGAGCAATAAAAATGCCTTTAAATCTTGTTATCTTGTCACATTTGCTCGGTTTTCACAGACAGAGGACAAAAGTTGGTTTGTTTTCCTACTCACCAGAAAGGGCGAGAAGGACCTAAAAACAGCTCGACCTTGTTAAATTTAGCTCGACTATGCGAGCGGTCGAGTGGAATTTTCGAGCCCTGCGGCTTAGCAAAACAAAAGCCATGTACCTGGCTTGAAGTTGGTTCGAGGCTTCAGTGGCTATCCCACCCCAATTTTCAATTTCTAGAGCTGATTAAACAACAGCAAACTTGTTAAAAATACCATATTAATAGACATTTTAAAAAAACACTGCTTCCAGGCTTCCCGTCTTCTTCACTTACCATGTTAGGGCCACCTAAGGGCCTCTTTTAACGAGGCGAGCTGACGAGTGGTGTAAAGTCATGCAGTTTTAAATCTATTTAATAAGCGTGCCTCTTCAGTGCATGGACCCATCATGTCCTAAGGCACCTACGGGGTTGCTATCCCCGTGAAATAGCGGACTCTCTGTATTAAAAAGAGAATAAAGAGGTACCCGGTGGCACAACGCTTACCCGTCGTAGCTTGTCTGAGGTGGTCAGCTGGACCAGGGAAACCATGAAACACGAGACTCCTTTAGTTTCTCCTTAGAAACATCAGATCAGTCTTGGATCTGCCACTAGAGGTGCATTAAAAGGACTTGACATTGGGCCAGTCTCGTCTCTCCACAAAGAAGCAATTCCTGCGTTTTCACATTATGCTATAGCCACAGTAAAGAGGCTATGATTGATGTATTGCTTTCTTGGTATCTGCGTTTCTCACCCCACAATGCACAACAGATGGAAAGGAAGAATGTGATTCATTCTTATAAACACTCTTCTTCTGAAGTTCTATGAACCTCGCTGCTTTTCTGCACCGGCAGCCTCGCTCTTAAGCGCATGCGCAGACACGGTATACAATTAAGAAGTTAATTGATACCTAAGAGCTGATTGCCCTCTTCTGACAGAGAGTCAGAGCAATGCCAGTCAAGCAGCGTTTGCTGTCTGAGCCCAAGATACTTACTAGCAGTGCTTAATTTGCAAATAAATAAATAGTTGTCATTTTTTTCATATTAAAGAGCTTTTTTCCCTCTTCCAATTCTGGCGCAGTCTACATCCACCAATTCTTCGCATAACTGTCATCGCCCAAACTCTGAACTGTAGAGATCGAGCGGGCCTCTCTTCCGTCAGGGTGGGGTTCTTCCCCGAGGTAATTTTGAAAGAATTTGGGCAAATGGTGCATTTTACCGCACAATGTTCACCTACATTTGTTAACAAGCAGGTCATTCGCTTTGAGCTGTTAACAATTGGAAACAAGCGCGTGCGCGTCGCGCTGAGCGAGGTAAAAAAAAAACAAGGAGAGGAGTAGGCAGCAGGATGAGGGGAGAGAGGAGGGGGCCAGCGCCTGTTTTCCTTGTGGGAGTGAGCAGGAACCATCTGACAAAGCTCGCCCCCGCAAGGGAATCGCCAAACGTGCACGCGTTGCCATTGAAGGGAATGCAATGCGTGCACGTTTTTGGCACCAAAACTGAAGCGATTTCAAAAGGTCTTTGTCCTATGCAGCGCATGTGCGCTGCGTAGGCAAGACCTTAAAAATGGAAGAAAGTATGTTTGCTCATGTTGAAAGTTATTTATATCAATAAATACAAACCAAGGGGCATATTTATAAGGAAATGGCATTGCGCTGGAGCAAATTTTGCAGCGCCACGCTCCATAATTTAAAAAGCGCTGGGATGTGGGTATTAAGAATACATCACACACCTGTGTTTTCCCTTGTGCTGGCGCTAAAAATAGCTGACTAGCGGCAATGCAGTGCAGACACCCTTGCGCCATAGTGCAAGGGTGCATGTGTTGCAGGGACACCTTCCTGCACACAAACAATAATGGTGATTGGATAGCATGTAGAAAAAGCAAAAACAAGGAGAAATAAATGTATTTCTCCTAGTTGCACCAAATTAGCGCCTGCTTTTGCAAGGTATTAGTTTTTGGAGTTGCCTCAGTTTTACCAGTCCTTGTAAATCTGGGACAGTGACAAAAAGCAGTGGGTGATGAAGTGGAACACCCACAGGAACATCCGTTAGACGTCCCTTTTACACAGAAAACTGCGTCAAAGGGTACCATATTTAAAAAGCTGCGTTAAGTCATGCAGAGAGGCTTAACACCGCTTTGTAAATATGGTGCAGGGCATTGCACTCCTGAAACATCAAAAAAGTGAGGTTCTAGTGGTGCAATCTCCTAGTACGAAATACAGGGACCTTATGTCAAAGGTCCAGAGACCTGGTGGGTATGCTTATGGTTACTGCTTACTAAGTCAGTGTGTACCATAATTTGTGTGTGAGAAAGAAAAATTTCTTTCTAGAGTCCCCTCACTCACCGGGGTTGCCCCACGGTGACATGCTTCATCATTGGGGCCATCCCAGTTCTCTACGAAAAGGGGCGTGCTGCGACAAGGCGACTACGCTGGAGCACTAGTTTTGTGAGATGACTATGTGTGGTGCAAGTGTGATGATGGTGGAGTGGGTGTGAGATTAACAATACCGTGCTAGTGGGCCTCAACAATTTATTTCGCTCCTAGTGTGGTATAAAAATTAAAAAGGGGTAACACTGTGTACTAACTTTTACTGAGCTAGATCAGTGTTCAGGTCAACATGTTTCAAGCTCCCCTAAGCTTTTCTTCAGGACCATACAGGGTCCAGCCCTGTATTGCCACTCCTATTTTCTAATGAAAAAAGTGTTGCTAAAGAAATATATACATATATGTGTGACAATCTACGCTGTTATTAATAAACATGCGTGCTGTACATACGTTCTGTATTTCACTGCGTTTTCTGAAAGATAGAATAACAAATGTTAAAAGGTAGACAACCCCTTCCAGGAAGGGGGCAACTCACAAGCATCTCACTCCAACTAGGGCGTGAGTGTGCCCATGGCATCATATTGACGCGTGCTGGTTTCCAAGACGGTGTTGAGAAATAAATCACTGTGAATAAAGTGGTTTAGTGATTTACACATAAAACATACAAACACATAGACTAAATGTGACTATAGACAAAACACACTATGTACAAACACGAAATAATATGGCAGATGGTTATATTTACATAAAAGAGTGTATGGTTACACCCCATGGTCTTAGGCGAGGGCAGGAACGCCTCGTGGAAACGTTGCTGAAAAAAGGGATTATCAAAAATGCAGAGTTAGAAAGTTTTCCCTTTTCCTTCTCGTTGGCCCATTCGGATTTACCGTCTTTCTAGTAAGATTCCATAGCGCATTCACTTACTTCCTATTGGCAGACCCGCTCGGTACTACCTGGTTGCTTCCTCACCCGACCGCATACTGATATGAGGCCGGGCTGGCGGTGTATTTGATGCGCGTGAGCTGCCGAGTGGCGGGAAAACGCCTATGTCTGCTAGAGCGCGCACTGGGGCGGCCATCTTGGTGGGATGTAATCGCGCTCGGCGCGAGTATGAATTAAAAACAATGTTTATTAAAGAGTCTCGCTTGGTACAGGAAAAAGAAATAATTTAGGGCGCTGATGTTGGCAGGGTCATTCTTGCACAACAATTTAGAACACAGGATGATTTTTGCGTGGTTGCACATAATATGGGTTTGATCATAGACATGTAGGTAACGTAGCATTGGCAGAGAAGCAAGGATGGTACCTCTCATGTCTGGGTTCAGCTAGGTGTACTAGTTTTGTTGAGAAAACAGGTAAAATTATTTCAGATAGTAGGGACAGTTTTTGTGTTCAAACAGGTCGGACCAGCCTTGAACAGTCATTAGAAAAAATGATAACTATAGGCGAAATGCTCCCCACGGGATTTCATCATTGAGTTGGGTGTCTGTATGGAGACGAAACACCCATCTTTGTTCTTTTTCATGGAGGGTGCGTTCCAGATTGTCTTTGTTTTTCACTGTCTCTAATACTACCCAGGACAGGTCATTGGGTGTATGATTCTGCTCAATGAAATGGGTGGTCATTCTTGTTGTGGCTCGCTTGCACCTGATGTTACTTCTGTGCTCTACTATGCGAGTACTAACCTTCCTTGTCGTCATTCCTACATAGTGAAGGTTGCACGTACAGGTTATCAAATACACAACCCCACTTGTGTTGCAATTAGAGAAACCTTTTAGTTCCCATCTCGTACTGTTGTTGAAAGTAACGTTTTTGGTTGGGGAGGTCAAATGACAGACACTGCAGTTGTTGCATGGGAAATGACCGTCCGGTAGTGGCTGGGATCTAACTGTCTGAATTACTGCTGTGGGGCGTGTGTGTACCAAATAATCCTTTAGATTTTTACCTCGCCTATGGCTAAACATAGGAGTGGGTATGTGTAGGCCGCCGCTGTTAAGTATCGGCCAATGTTTCTTGATTATTTTAGATACATTGTTTGAGACTTGATTGTACGTGGTGATGCAGATTGGTTTTCTGTCCTCAAGTTGAGTTCTTTCTTTGGGTTCCAAAAGTGCTTCCCTGTTGTTGTTGGCCGCCCGTTTTTTAGCTTCTTTGATCAGTTTGTTTGGGTATTTCCTGTGTTTGAGCTTGTTGCTTAGGTCTTCCGCTTGAGTTAGGTAGTCTGATTTCTTGCTGCAGTTCCTGCGTAAACGGAGGAATTGTCCAAATGGCAGATTTTGTTTGAGATGGCGAGGATGAAAACTGTCAAAGGTCAAGAGACAGTTTCTTGCCGTCTCTTTAAAATGAGTTGTCGTCACCAGTCTCCCTGACTCAGCATGGATGTTTAGGTCAAGAAAAACTAGATCAGTCTTACTCATTGAGCAGGTAAACTTCAGGAAAGGATCCTGTGTGTTAAGCCACGTGAGGAAAGTCTGTGCTTCTTCCTCAGTGCCCCGCCAGATCAACAAAATGTCGTCGATATAGCGTTTCCAGTGGAGGATATGGTGTCTATGTGGATTTCCTTCAATCAGTATTTTGTTTTTCTCCAGTTGGTGGACGTACAGCCCGGCTATACTCGGCGCGAATGTGCTGCCCATACTGGTCCCATGTTGTTGTTTATACAGGGTCGATTCAAAACGGAAGAAGTTCTCACATAGTGCCAGTTGGCAGCATTCAAGTACCACATGGCGAGGAGTCTGGAACGACCACTCGTTTTGGTACAGTACTTCCTCTAGAATCTGTAAAGTCTCTCTGTGTGGCAAGCTGGTATAAAGACTTTCAACGTCCAGACTTATTAATAAGCTGGATGTCGTATCAAAGGTTAGATCTTGTAGCAGGCATAGCACGTCCTTGGTATCCCTTAAATAGGTGTCCGTTTTCTGCACGAGGGGTCTGAGAAAGGCATCTGCGAATTGTGAGAGGGGCTCCAAAATTGAACCTATCCCCGAGACTATTGGCCTCCCTGGTGGGTTCTCCAGTCTCTTGTGTATCTTGGGGATGGTATAAAAATACGGTGTTACTGGTTTTCTGTTTGTTAAGAAATCAATTTCTTTTTTACTAAGCCAATCGTTGGCTTGGCATTCCTCTGTCAAGTACGCAATTGAGATTCTTAGGCGTTCTGTCGGGTCTTCACCAAGTTTGGCGTAGTTTCTTGTGTCCCCTAGTAGGCGGAGGCATTCATTCCTATAATCCGTAGTATCTTGTAAAACAATTGCCCCGCCTTTATCGGCGGGTTTTATGGTGATTTGACTGTTTTTGGATAGTTCTTGTAACGCAGAATATTCAGCTTTGCTGGTGTTATGAAATACTTTGACAGTTCGTGGGTCCAACTCCTGAACCTCTCGCATGATCGCCTTCTCAAAGGTTAGTACCTCCACTGGTAGACTATGTGAAGGAGGGACAAAATTTGATTTCTTGTGTAATCCTGTGTCACTCTTAGTTTGTACTTGGGGATCCTTGTCTCGAAAGAATACTTGTAGTTTAATTTTCCTCAGGAATTCTTTTAGTTCGCAGCATAGTGATTTGGCTGATTCCAGCAGCGAGCGCCAGCTCGACTTAGTGGTAAATTTATCCTCACTATGTCTCACTGCTATACAGACCCAAGTGCTTAACAAAGGCCTGGGTTTTGTACCCACCCCAACCACAGACAAGTTCAAATTATGCTGCGAACTAAAAGAATTCCTGAGGAAAATTAAACTACAAGTATTCTTTCGAGACAAGGATCCCCAAGTACAAACTAAGAGTGACACAGGATTACACAAGAAATCAAATTTTGTCCCTCCTTCACATAGTCTACCAGTGGAGGTACTAACCTTTGAGAAGGCGATCATGCGAGAGGTTCAGGAGTTGGACCCACGAACTGTCAAAGTATTTCATAACACCAGCAAAGCTGAATATTCTGCGTTACAAGAACTATCCAAAAACAGTCAAATCACCATAAAACCCGCCGATAAAGGCGGGGCAATTGTTTTACAAGATACTACGGATTATAGGAATGAATGCCTCCGCCTACTAGGGGACACAAGAAACTACGCCAAACTTGGTGAAGACCCGACAGAACGCCTAAGAATCTCAATTGCGTACTTGACAGAGGAATGCCAAGCCAACGATTGGCTTAGTAAAAAAGAAATTGATTTCTTAACAAACAGAAAACCAGTAACACCGTATTTTTATACCATCCCCAAGATACACAAGAGACTGGAGAACCCACCAGGGAGGCCAATAGTCTCGGGGATAGGTTCAATTTTGGAGCCCCTCTCACAATTCGCAGATGCCTTTCTCAGACCCCTCGTGCAGAAAACGGACACCTATTTAAGGGATACCAAGGACGTGCTATGCCTGCTACAAGATCTAACCTTTGATACGACATCCAGCTTATTAATAAGTCTGGACGTTGAAAGTCTTTATACCAGCTTGCCACACAGAGAGACTTTACAGATTCTAGAGGAAGTACTGTACCAAAACGAGTGGTCGTTCCAGACTCCTCGCCATGTGGTACTTGAATGCTGCCAACTGGCACTATGTGAGAACTTCTTCCGTTTTGAATCGACCCTGTATAAACAACAACATGGGACCAGTATGGGCAGCACATTCGCGCCGAGTATAGCCGGGCTGTACGTCCACCAACTGGAGAAAAACAAAATACTGATTGAAGGAAATCCACATAGACACCATATCCTCCACTGGAAACGCTATATCGACGACATTTTGTTGATCTGGCGGGGCACTGAGGAAGAAGCACAGACTTTCCTCACGTGGCTTAACACACAGGATCCTTTCCTGAAGTTTACCTGCTCAATGAGTAAGACTGATCTAGTTTTTCTTGACCTAAACATCCATGCTGAGTCAGGGAGACTGGTGACGACAACTCATTTTAAAGAGACGGCAAGAAACTGTCTCTTGACCTTTGACAGTTTTCATCCTCGCCATCTCAAACAAAATCTGCCATTTGGACAATTCCTCCGTTTACGCAGGAACTGCAGCAAGAAATCAGACTACCTAACTCAAGCGGAAGACCTAAGCAACAAGCTCAAACACAGGAAATACCCAAACAAACTGATCAAAGAAGCTAAAAAACGGGCGGCCAACAACAACAGGGAAGCACTTTTGGAACCCAAAGAAAGAACTCAACTTGAGGACAGAAAACCAATCTGCATCACCACGTACAATCAAGTCTCAAACAATGTATCTAAAATAATCAAGAAACATTGGCCGATACTTAACAGCGGCGGCCTACACATACCCACTCCTATGTTTAGCCATAGGCGAGGTAAAAATCTAAAGGATTATTTGGTACACACACGCCCCACAGCAGTAATTCAGACAGTTAGATCCCAGCCACTACCGGACGGTCATTTCCCATGCAACAACTGCAGTGTCTGTCATTTGACCTCCCCAACCAAAAACGTTACTTTCAACAACAGTACGAGATGGGAACTAAAAGGTTTCTCTAATTGCAACACAAGTGGGGTTGTGTATTTGATAACCTGTACGTGCAACCTTCACTATGTAGGAATGACGACAAGGAAGGTTAGTACTCGCATAGTAGAGCACAGAAGTAACATCAGGTGCAAGCGAGCCACAACAAGAATGACCACCCATTTCATTGAGCAGAATCATACACCCAATGACCTGTCCTGGGTAGTATTAGAGACAGTGAAAAACAAAGACAATCTGGAACGCACCCTCCATGAAAAAGAACAAAGATGGGTGTTTCGTCTCCATACAGACACCCAACTCAATGATGAAATCCCGTGGGGAGCATTTCGCCTATAGTTATCATTTTTTCTAATGACTGTTCAAGGCTGGTCCGACCTGTTTGAACACAAAAACTGTCCCTACTATCTGAAATAATTTTACCTGTTTTCTCAACAAAACTAGTACACCTAGCTGAACCCAGACATGAGAGGTACCATCCTTGCTTCTCTGCCAATGCTACGTTACCTACATGTCTATGATCAAACCCATATTATGTGCAACCACGCAAAAATCATCCTGTGTTCTAAATTGTTGTGCAAGAATGACCCTGCCAACATCAGCGCCCTAAATTATTTCTTTTTCCTGTACCAAGCGAGACTCTTTAATAAACATTGTTTTTAATTCATACTCGCGCCGAGCGCGATTACATCCCACCAAGATGGCCGCCCCAGTGCGCGCTCTAGCAGACATAGGCGTTTTCCCGCCACTCGGCAGCTCACGCGCATCAAATACACCGCCAGCCCGGCCTCATATCAGTATGCGGTCGGGTGAGGAAGCAACCAGGTAGTACCGAGCGGGTCTGCCAATAGGAAGTAAGTGAATGCGCTATGGAATCTTACTAGAAAGACGGTAAATCCGAATGGGCCAACGAGAAGGAAAAGGGAAAACTTTCTAACTCTGCATTTTTGATAATCCCTTTTTTCAGCAACGTTTCCACGAGGCGTTCCTGCCCTCGCCTAAGACCATGGGGTGTAACCATACACTCTTTTATGTAAATATAACCATCTGCCATATTATTTCGTGTTTGTACATAGTGTGTTTTGTCTATAGTCACATTTAGTCTATGTGTTTGTATGTTTTATGTGTAAATCACTAAACCACTTTATTCACAGTGATTTATTTCTCAACACCGTCTTGGAAACCAGCACGCGTCAATATGATGCCATGGGCACACTCACGCCCTAGTTGGAGTGAGATGCTTGTGAGTTGCCCCCTTCCTGGAAGGGGTTGTCTACCTTTTAACATTTGTTATTCTATCTTTCAGAAAACGCAGTGAAATACAGAACGTATGTACAGCACGCATGTTTATTAATAACAGCGTAGATTGTCACACATATATGTATATATTTCTTTAGCAACACTTTTTTCATTAGAAAATAGGAGTGGCAATACAGGGCTGGACCCTGTATGGTCCTGAAGAAAAGCTTAGGGGAGCTTGAAACATGTTGACCTGAACACTGATCTAGCTCAGTAAAAGTTAGTACACAGTGTTACCCCTTTTTAATTTTTATACCACACTAGGAGCGAAATAAATTGTTGAGGCCCACTAGCACGGTATTGTTAATCTCACACCCACTCCACCATCATCACACTTGCACCACACATAGTCATCTCACAAAACTAGTGCTCCAGCGTAGTCGCCTTGTCGCAGCACGCCCCTTTTCGTAGAGAACTGGGATGGCCCCAATGATGAAGCATGTCACCGTGGGGCAACCCCGGTGAGTGAGGGGACTCTAGAAAGAAATTTTTCTTTCTCACACACAAATTATGGTACACACTGACTTAGTAAGCAGTAACCATAAGCATACCCACCAGGTCTCTGGACCTTTGACATAAGGTCCCTGTATTTCGTACATAGACTGGAGGCCGACCTGGTTTGGTTTAACCTCCTTCTCCCCCTTCTTTGTTGATGCAATCTCCTAGTAAACATGCCCCCTTGTGCCTTCTTTTAAAGATACAATGCAAGGGAGCTAAGGTTCTGACAAGTAAGTGATGGGTTGTAAGTATTGGTTTATAGGTGTCTTGGACTAACTGGAGCCCTCTTTAAAAATTCTAATAACTCATAACACATTGTCTTAGAGAAAGCAGGGGCCTTGCAGGGAGCTTTTGGCAGGTTTGGTCCATAAAAATATTACGAAGATTCAGTCTGTTTATGGGGTCCCACTACGAAATCTGTAAGAGGCTTGAACCCCATTTGCCATTATAAGTTACAAGGGGTATTGGTAAAAACGGGAGCTTAGAAAATCTGGCCTATTATAAGTTGGACCATGAGTGTCCACTAATAAATGAGGAATAACCAGGGTAAATGTCAGGTCCAATTCTTCTGGTAATTCCTTATTTTCCTCATACATTCGCAAATTGATTTCAGATATTTTCAGCACCAACAATCTCTGGGTGAAAGTAAAGAGAGTTCCTGCAGCCCCCATCGGAAACAGCAATTTCAACACGGTCTAAACCATGCATATCACTACTATGCAAGTGTTACATTGCATGCATCTTTACCACACATGCCTTTACCATGCATTTTTGTACCAGGACCTGCCTTTACGACGCATGCCATTACCATGCAAAAGGCAAGTATAAAGGCAAGTGTATTATATATATCTAAATATATATATTTCTATATCTATATATACATATATCCAAATTCACTGATAAAACCAAACGTTACAGGGACATTATAGTTAGGCTCAGATATCACTCGTACAAAAGCAGTGAATTTCAGCAGTTATAGTTACCTTACACCCCCGCAATGCACTGCTCTAATATGGTCAATAAAATCAACGATTACATCTCAAATGACATCACTGATGATATCATCTAGAGAGTAAGTGTTTTAAAGAGTCTATCAGTATCAAACATATGTACTAATCTACTACAAAGTCAAATTAGTATACTAGGTGAACTACTACTTAGTGTCTAACATATATTAAGTGAGTAGCTGTGTGACTGTAAGTATCTTTGTGTGTATGGGTGTGTGAGTGGCAGCATGGGTGCATAAGTGGGTGTGTGAGTAGCTACGAGGGTGAGTGACATGCTGTGTGAGTGGCAGTATTGGTGAATGAATGGGTGTGTCAGTGTTTGTATGAGTGAGTAAGTGGCAGAGTGAGTGGCTCTATGGGTGGGTAAGCTGGTGGGTAAGTGGGTGTGTAGTGACTTTGCGAACCCATGAGTGGGTGTCTGAATGGCTGAATGAGTCAGTGAATGGGTGTGTAAATGGCTGTGTGGGTGAATTAGTGGCTATTTGAGTGAGTTTTTAATTAAGTAAGTTGGTGTGTGAGTAGCTGTCTTGGAGAGTGTCTGTGTGAATGGCTGTATGGGTGAGTGAGTGGATGTATGAGTGCTTGTATGGATGTATAAATGGGTATGTAAGTGGTTGTGTAGGTATGTGAGCATGTGAGTGAGAGGCTGTGTTGAGTGGCTGTACGTGTGAGTGAATGGTTGTCTGAGTGGCTGTACAAGTGAATGAGTGCAAGCATGAGTGCCACCATGAAGGAGTGAGTGGGTATATGAATACTGGAATCGTTCTGTGAATGGGTATGTGAGTGGTTGTGTGTGTGTGTCAGTCAGCGTGCAAGAGGTTATATGGGGGTGTGAGTGGGTGTGTGAGTGGTCCTGTAGATGATGTCATCAGTGATATCATCAGTAATGTCACTGTCCATGTTGTGAGTGATGTAATATGTGAGGTCATAAGCAGTGCATGAGGGGGCGCAAGTTAAAGTTAGCTCAAGTAACTATTTTTGAATTTATTAACTGTTCAATTAATTAAAATCATTACAGTTAGAAAGAATAAAACTGGTGAGTAAAACAATGATCACATTAAAACTGTAAAGACTGCTGGTTAAAAAGGTTTTTTGTTCAAGTAATATATCTCCTCTCCGCTGCACCCACTCGGACCGTCAGCCCCGGGTCTTTCTCATAAGTCCTTGCACCAAGTTTCTTAGACAGCTTCGTAGGGCTTGGTGGTTTTCTCCTACAGAGAGCCATTGATGTGGTGCGATTTCTTTAGGGCGGATGGATAGAATCATGGCTCATTTGAGGGGAGGCTGCCTTGATCCCCTTATTGTACCACGCTGGTGGCACTGGTTTCTTTGTTATCGTTTGCTGTCTTTAAAGCCATTCTAATCAGATGAATGAATTTCCCAAGACTCGCCAAGGTCATCGTGGTTATTCTAGAAAAGCACAAGGCTGATGCTTCGCGGCATGTCTTGATTCCCTTGATGATGCAGGCTGGGCGGAGAAGATGACCGCGTTCATTCGCAAGGGAGGGGCAGCAGCATAAAAGGTGAAGCCAGGATTCTCTTGTGTAGGGGCACAGTCTGCAGCTTGTATTTTCCCCATTACGAGCCCATGTGGGGTTAAATTCAGTGATTCCTAGAGTACACAGTCTCATAGAGAGGATTTTAGTTCTGGCTTGTGGTGTCAGGGCCTCATTCAGGTAGGGTTGTGCCTTGCCTACCATGTAGGAACTATTCAGCGGGTCTAGGTGGGGGCTATAGCATAGGGATTTAAGGTCCAGTTCGAATGAGATTTTCAGAACTTGTCTGTTTATGGCTTTTTTCCATGCATTTAGTGGGATTTCTGGCAGTGGTATGCTCTTTTCTTCGATCTTTAGAATCTTGAGTGCTTTGCCAAGACTGGTGTGCCATGCTGATCTTGGCCCTTCGAAGATGGCTCTCAATTGGTATCTTAGGGAGTTTGTTGGGGCCCTTATAATCCTTAAGTATGATTTTATAATCTCCCCTTGGCACATCAAGTCTGGCCTAACCAGGCCTAGCTCCAATCTTAGGGGCTCATTATGATCGCGGACGGACTTGAGTCCGTCCGCGACCACAGAGTAGGAGGGAACCTCCGCATGGCCTGCGGAGTTCCCTCCTGTCCGATTAGGATGTGACCGCCACCCTGGCAGTCACATCCTCTATTTTTAACATTGCGGCGGGTGCGGCTTCAAGCTGCACCCGCCGCAATGTTAAAAATGCATACATTGCATTTGTATGCAGAAAGCGGCAGGCACCGTGCGGTGCCTGCCGATTACTGCATACAAATGCAGGGGGGTACCATAGAGTGAAGTTACACATGCTTTTCCACGGCGGAGAAGCCGCTGTGGAAAAGCATCTCTTTTACGCCATCCTATTATGGCTGGCGGTGTCTGATAGACACCGCCAGCCATGTTACAGCTTTTCCGCCGCGGTTGTAAGTCAACAGCGGCGGAAAAGAGGTGGACTGAAACCAGGACCCACCAGCCATCCTAATGTGGCGGTGGGTCTTTGGTGGGTCCGCAGAGGATTTTCTGCATCCTCCGGGCCGGCGGTGGCTTCCGCCGGCCCGGAGGATGCGGAAAATCCTCCATCATAATGAGCCCCTTAGTCTTGACTTCCTTGCCGACCTTGGGATAGAAAAGACTGATTTATATGCTTTGGCTTGGATTGCGGTGAGAAGGACATCCTGCGTCCCCGGAAGGCCTGGTGGCCATAGCTGATGGCTGGCGGCAATTTTGCTTTTAAGGCAGTTAATATTGGTCCGGCCGTGGGGCTTATCAGATGTAAGCTCAGTTGCTTTAAAAGGAACATCACCTTATTGGCCTTGGACGACTGCTGCTTCAGATGGACATTCGCATTGGCCCGTTCCGTAAACCAAACCCCTAAGTAGTTATACTCTGCCACTGTACTGACCTGCAGATCTCCCATTCGCCACTGTGCTTTCTTTTTCAGATGATAGCTCCCAAAAATGATGACCTTAGTTTTCCCTTGGTTTATTAGAAGGTTGTTATCTTTGTTGAATTGATTCAACGCATTTAGGGATCTCTGTAGGCCCACCCTCGTGTGGTCCATTACAGCTGTGTCGTCGGCATATTGTAGGACCGGCAGCCTCATGCTGCCTAATCTCGGTGCTACTAAGCTGGCGCCTTATAAGGCATCCCCCAAATCCGCTGTGTACAAGTTAAAAAGGATGGGCGCCAGCACGCATCCTTGTTTCAGCCCGTTGTTTGTTATTATTTTAGGGGACACTGTACCAGCGCTGATTTTAACCCGCACCCAGGTGCCATCATAAAGTGATCTGATTGCCTTCAGTAGGTTTGGCGGAACGCCCCAATTTTCTAGTTTCCGCCATAGCCTATTTCGTACCACTTTATCGAATGCTGTGCTGTAATCAATGAAGCAACAAAAGAGGGGAGGGTTTTTCTTCTTTATTGCTTCAGTTGCTAGGTGCGCTAACGCCAGGATATTATCCATTGTCGATGCTTGTGGTCTGAAGCCAGTCTGATAGCAGGGTATGATGCTTTTTCCTTCGGCCCATGACTCCAGGTCCTTCAGTATGAGGCAGGCGTAGGCCTTGGCTTCCATGTCAAGAAGAGCGATGAGCCTATAATTCGATGGCTTTAGACGATCTCCCTTTTTAAAAATTGGGACTAATATGGAGCCCCTCCATGAGTCGGGGGTTATTGCTGTCGTTAAGGAATGGTTATAAAAAGGAGTAGGACAGATGCCCAAAAGTCGGGGGCCTTTTTAAAAACCTGGCCGATATCCCGTTTGGTCCAGGGGCCCCATCGTTTTTCATGTTCTTAAATATCTTAATAACCATATCATGGTTTATCTGGGCAGACAGGGTATGGCGCATCTCTGCCTGGTCGCGCAAACCCTCAGGAGGATTTCGGGGGCTAGAAGTTTTTTCTTCGATCATTGCCCTTGGTAGGTGAAGACAGTCTGTCCCACAGTTAGAATCTTCAGTACTGCGTGTGTGTACATGGGCAATTGAATATAGCTGCTTTACGTAGACCAGCCAATCTTGCTCTGCAACCTGTTTTCTCTTTGAGCACCTCTGCTGCTTAGCCGGTTTATGTGTCTCCATAATCCTGCTGAGTTCTTCTGTTTGAGCAGGGAGAAAACTTTGATCCATTCCCTCTCCATGTGAGCATTTTTGTGTTCCCACCATTTCTTTCTTAGGGCTGCCCTCAATGATGCAATCGATGTCCCATCTGTTTGTCTGCCTCCTCTTTTCTTTATTACTAGTTCCTTACGCAAGAGGCATTTGGTCTCGCGGATGTCCTTGGTTGGACGGATGATTCCAGCTGTTATATTCTTTTTGGGCCTGGAGCATTGTGGCTGGGTATGGCCCAAGCTTGTTTGTATCTCATCAACTATGGTCTCCCATATTTTTATCGGTGAAGACTGAATTGCTGGGATCTCCTCCTGCTTTAGGTCCAGCCAGTTTTGAAGTTTTGCTCCCGTCTCGTCTGTCCATCTGATTCTCTTTAGGAGGCTGTAATTTTCGTCCCCTCTGGACTCTCCGATGGCTTGGAACTTAAGGACCGCTGGAACTTCTAGCTTGAAAACTGCTATTAGTGGCCTGTGATCGCTTTCCAACCTGATCTTGACTGTAAAATCTTCTAGCCTGGCCGCCATTACTTCGCTGACCATGATATAGTCGATCCTCGAGATGTCCCAGAAGGTCAGCTGTAGTCGCCCGCCATTCGAGTATCTTGCTTTCACAGCGTACGTTGAAGATAGCTTATGATTGTTGAATAAGTCATGAAAGGGTGCAGCCCTTCCCGTCCCTCGATATGGGGATGCTGTATTGTCGAGGTCCTTCAAGTTAAAGTCCGCGACTAAGATTACTTGATGATTTTTGTATTTGTTTAGGAGGCTGTTGATTTCCCTTGTCAATGCCTTCAACTAATCTTTCATGGTGGTTTGAGTTGGATTGACGTAGCAGTTTAATATTAGGAGGCGTCTTGGTTGTAGTGTGTGTTTCAGACCTTCTGTTTGCAGGGCTCGCAGACCAGGTACATTTAGGTTTATTCCAGTAGCTACGAAGGGGCTTGCGTGTTTTATATAAACTGATAGACCGCCGGAGGGGCGACCAAAGAGGTTCTTCCTTATTGCTGGCACATGATGTTCATAGAACCCTGCCAATGGCGTGCTAGATAATACGCCAGTCAAAGAAGCGTGCTTCCAATAATAACCGTGAGACACTCCTCGAGCAGTCAATGCCAAAAGAGAAATCCTCGAGAATCACCTTTGTGAACACATTTAATACCAAATCAAACCAGGTTCAGAAAATTGTCCAGAAACATTGGTCAATCCTGAATACAGGGGGAGATAGTATACCTATGCCCCTCTTCGCCTTTAAAAGAGGACAAAACCTGAGGGACAAACTTGTACTTCCACGACCAAGGAGCAAACCAGTTAGATCAGTCGGCACATTGTGGGATCTTCCTCCAGTTGAAGGCCATCACCCCTGTGGCATGTGTTCAGCCTGTCCCCAAACATGCAAATCTCTGAGTACAGATATAGGTACCAACAGACCCTGGCAGCAACGCAAGTTTACGAATTGTAACAGCCAGAACCTTATCTATCTAATTACGTGTCTATGCCAACAACGGTATGTCAGCATGACGACAAGAAAGATTAAGGTTTGCAGATCCGAACACAAGAGCACTATTCGGTGTCGTAAACAAGCAACACGTCGGACAGCACATTTTTGGGAAGTGGGACATGGTCCGAATGATTTTACTTGGACAGTCCTAGAGCAGCCCTTTATACCTGAACACGTTCCTGACGTGGCAAAATTCCTGTTCAATAAACAACAAAAATGGGCGTATAATCTTAATAGCGACAAAGATGGACTAAACGAACCTATTCCATGGATGTCTTTATAGCCCAATGGGCACCCAAGAGGTACTATTAAAAGATCTATAGACAGACAAAAAGTGAATCTTTAAAGGTACTTATCATCCGGCCAGACGACACTAGTTGTCCCTATAGGAGTCACCATGAAATGACTATAACATAAAGGTGGATTATAATGGAAGAGACAACTAGTACACTTGTAATCATTACATCATCAGGCCACGGGTATTAACAGGCAACCAGTTTGACTGACCAACGCATTACAACTGCCTACAGAATTGGTCGCGGTGGCTGCAATTAATCCTATATCTAGGCTTAATGCGAAGGGTTTAGACAGCCTTTCTAACATACTGAGAGAGAAAAATAAATTCTGCGGAGAAAAGAGTTGTGCTTACACACACTCTATTACTTTGTCTAATATGTCCGGCAGTACAAGCACTTGATATGCATGTTTCTCTTTACATTATTCTGCCCCTGAAGCTATCAGAAAGATTCATTTCAAGCGTGGTATAAATGGAATACTGGAACATTAAGATAATCCGCATGGTTCTTCAATATCCGTGCATTGCACTACATTACACGAGTAGGCAGTTCCAGTGATCCGCCTATCCACTGAACTACATTACCCATGAGCAGCCTCGCCATGTGATCGGCTGATCACGTAACCACTCATTAGCAAGGCTTAATACGAAGGGTCTAGTTGGCCTTTCTAATATATAAAGAGAGAAATAATTAATTGGGCCACATCGGAGGATAGAGTTGTACCTATACACTCTTTATCATCTTTAAGAATTGTCAGTTTGATCATTTATTATGCCAGGTTTGCTCCACATTAATCTTCAATGATAGCTACCAGAAAGATTTATCCTAAGCGTGGTAAAAATTGAACACTGCTGAACAATCTGCATGGTTCTATTACAATTGCACGTTGGACCATGTTATCTAAGGTAGCTAAAGTGATCGGCTTTTCATTGTACTACATTACCCATGAGCCGCTTGGTCACGTGATCGGCGGATCACGTGACCACTCACCATCGAGGACTAAAAAAATATGGCGCTGATCTCCATACCAGTGCCTCCCCAGTCAGCGCAGAAGGACGCTGGGAGACACCCACGGACAGGTTAGTGCCGGTTTAAAGTTTTTATAGCCCGGCTCATAAGCGTTTCGAAAATTGTTATACTTCAGATCTCGAGCGATCATACTCTATATCTACGCTTACAACCAAGGCATTATAAGCTAAATCGCCGGTTATGGTCGGTCGCTTCTTAGTGCAAGTCTCAATTAAAAGATCGTTATACTTAGGACCGCATTGGTTTCCTATTTGTATGCGCTAACGCTAGCATCATGACTCGACCTGCTGTTTGTGGGCGTCCAGCATAAATCTCACATCAAACGCAAGCAAATTCTCCCCAGTGCTTACTTTATGGTTTCACGACTCCCACATTTCACGGGGGGCGCTTTCGCTCTCGCTTAAAGTGAGTACTGAGAGATAATACCCAATATGAGAATCACATACTCGGTCAATCATACTATTTGACTACATTAATCCATTAAGGTGTCTTTTGTGTGTTTTACCAAACTATGAATTAAAAGGGTTGGCCCCGATTCATCTCTTAAGATCCCTACATAAAAGTTTGTTGTTTGTTATATGTGAACAGCATAGTGCTCTGTGAATATGCAGTCGCACGTATACAGCACAACGACCAAGAGTACATGGCTCTACACATAGCTGATGTATGATGATTTAAGAACTACATCTGCATCTGTCAATCTATGTAGTAGTTTTGACCATTTACTGATCGAATGTTTTTCATTGTTTTAATTAGAGCGGTGCTCCTCTTACCTGAGCTGCAGTCAGGTGTGGTGAAGCATTATCCCCACACCAAATAGGTAAGTGGTTGACTGCTATGGAGTAATGGGAAATCCGTCATGCTCCACTTTGACAAGATATGCATTGTATTATTTTGTCTCGATTGTTTTTCTTTTCTTCCCCATGGTTCTCCTTGTTCCTTGTCCTTGATACAACGATCCTACAGCGATGTGGAGGATTTATTAACAAAAAGAAACCTGGAATCCACAGGTGATATCATTATTTTTATTCTCACTACTTTTGCAGTAGCAAACATTCTGGTCCTGATGAAAGCAGTGGCGTAGCGGCCACTTTTGCTGAAACATGTCGACATCTATTGCAAAACAGATATTATGTTAAATCTGTTGGTATGTTACACTTCTTTTAAAATTTGGAGGAACTGGGAGAAATTATTAAAGTTCACTCTCTACTCAGTCCTATCCAATTTTAACACTTCACACACTCACCTTTTGCACTGCTATTCAGTTACCCACACTAAAATACAAGTTTTGGTATCACCAAGTCACCTATACATTCATCACTGGTCAAGGTCCAGCCACATCTTTTAGGCTGTGGACATTTTCTCCTGGGTGTTAAGGAGAACCCATATGATGTAAAAGGGTGGTGCAGAGTGGCAACTGATGGGAATTTTTCCCATACCCTTGAGATTTGTCTTTTAGTTCACAACATATATAGACACTTATTGGTTTATATTCACTTCGTTAGTAATTAGTTGTGTCTTGGACGGTTCATGGAGTCGAGTTCCTTGTATCTGACCCCTAGACTCTCTTTGTTTTCAGTGCTAGATAATGCCCAGGTCTCTTGGAGGCAGAGTATGTCTCCTGTTTCCAGAAATCGCCTCAGGTTGTTATTATCTGCGATCTTGCTGCTCCCTGCGATGTTCCATGAAATTAGTGTTAAGTTCTTCTTAGGAAGAGGTACTCCCTTTGTTTCACTCCTGCCGGGCCTGGGCTTGCTGTTGTTTGGAGCGATTCTGTGTTCTTCCCCAGTTTCCAGATTCTCAAGTAACTATAACTGCTGAATTTCACTGTTTTAGTATGAGTGAAATCTGAGCCTAACTATAATGTCCGTGTAACCTTTGTTTTTTTCAGTGAATTTCTAAGGTTGTTTTATATTCTATTTCCTAACTATAATGTCCCTATAACATTTGGTTTATTCAGTGAATTTCTAAGGTTTTTTTAATTCTTGTTTCTAACTATAATGTCCCTGTAACCTTTGTTTTTTTAAGCTAATTTCTATGGCTTTTGTAACGAGTAGTCACGATTGCAGACTGGTGGAGAAAGGGGCGGGACATCAGACCAGCTCTCACGAATCCCGCTGTAAGGCATTAACTGGAGGTAACAGAAGGGCTTTTTGGCCCCCAAGGTCCATCAGCAGCCAAGGGGGCTTTATCCCCAATCAGTAGTGCGCCAGGAGGCGCATTTGCAGAGTGGTGGAGGAAGGGGTTGTGGCCTCCAAAGTCCTCACAGCAATCACACTCTGTGAGACTTGACCAGAGGTACCACAAGGGGAAGTTGGCTTCCAAGGACCCTCTGGAGCCAAGGGGACTCCATCCCCCAACCAGCAGTGTGCCAGGAGGTGTGATTGCAGAGTGATAGAAAAAGAGGGCGTGGCCTCCAACAACATCTCAGCAATCTCGCTGTGTGGGGCTTACTGGAGATAACAGGAGGGGTAGTTGGCTCTCAAAGACCCTCAGCAGCAAGGGGGCTTCATCTTTCAACCAGCAAAGCACCAGGAGGCACGTTTACAGAGTGGCGGTGAAAGGGGGCATGGCCAAGTCCTCTCAGCAAACCTGCTGTTTGGGACCTACTTAAAGTAGTAACAGGAGAACTTATTGGCTCCCAAGGACTCTCTGTAGCCAAGGGGACTTCAGGCCACACAGTGGACAGAGAGTCAGGCGGCGCATTTGCAGAGTGGCGGTGAAAGGGGTGTGGCCTCCAGCAACTTTCTGGAGTTTGTTTTAGGGGAGGGGCGGGCATGGCTCCTCTTCCCTGAACCGTTTTTGGCCCAGGGACCCCATCCGCCGAGTCCAGAGCATTTTTTAATGGGGAGGGGGCTACACGGCCATCCCGTTCAGGGGCAATTTTGGCCCCAGGGCCATGCCTTTTAGTTTATTTTTATTAAACAACAAAAGGCGGAGGAAGGCTGTGCAGCCCCACTCCCAGGCTGAATTTGGCACAGAGGACTCCTTCCCCTGGGGCCTGACTTCTTTTCTAAAATGTTTTATTATTGTTAAAAATAGGGGGGAGGGGGCCCACCCATAGGAAATATATTTATATAGCAACTGAATCTAGTTTCCATAGGAAGAACAGTTTTTTCCCCAAAATATTTGGTCCCATTTGACGAATCTTCACAAAATGTTCAAAACTAATACTACACTCAGCTGAAATTTTGAAAGTTTCAGGGTGAACCATCATGCTGGGCAGAGAAATAGGTGGGGTCCCAAAACAAGTTTTCCCCTTAGGGATTTTGAACATGACCGCAGCCTGAACCGGTGAACAGAATTACACTAAATTGGACAAAAAGCTAGCTCTTGGTCCAGAAAGTGTTCTTTTTCTAATTTAGTGTAAATCTGTTCAGAGGTTTTTGAGATATAAACCAAAAAAACAAGTTTTTATATCTAAGGACAATCCCTGTACTGAAATCTGATTGGATGCTTATTACATTACATTTAAGGTATCGCAAATTACGATTCCTTAAATGCTTTCGTGCATTTAAGGAATCGCAATTTGTGATTCCTTAAATGCTTTTGCAAAATAGAGAATCGCAAGTTTTGCGATTCTCTAATATGCGATGTCTTTTGGGATGATACAAAAGGCCTTTCCCCATTCGCAAATGGGCAGATTGTGAGAATCGGCCTGTTTGCGATGGGAAAAGGGCTTGATACATATGCCCCTAAGACTTTAATTCATTCTATGGAATGAGCCTCCTCTAAAACCATGCGTAAATTGAAATCAATGCAATGTCTGGTTTTATTAGTTCAGCTGTTATGTCGGCTTTTTCTACGTGACGTCATATGAGTTATTGCAAACACGCCTGAAATGTTTCATAGTTAACGGTCGCGAGCTTTCACAATCTGTGTTAGCTAACTCACGTTTTCAACACTGTTTTCCTCCTTTCTGAATTAATTTATATTTCGTGCACAGCAAATAATTATTAAGTTATGGTTTAACATAAATCAATTTTCGTGAAATACAGATGTGTAATCTGGAGAAGCCGGGAATTGACCCGGGGCCTCATACATGCGAAGCATGCACTCTACCTCTGAGCTGCATCCGTGGTTACCTGTGCAATTTAGATGTACTGTAAGTCGCAGCCTTGGTATTTCTTGATGATACCGAAACAGTCACTGGATCAGGGACCGAGTACTAGAAACAGATCACACTCTTCTCTTTTTACTAAAGTCCACCAAGCTGAGCGAGATGTGTATGTAGAAGAAAAAGAACCATTAGAAAAGAGAGATAGCGCGCTCGTACAAAAGAATAATAGCAATCTTGAGAGCGCCCTCTCCCGTCTGCTTAAGAATATGACCTAATACTTGGTATCCTTTGAGATGTGTTTATCGCATCTCCTTCGCCTGTCTTTTGAAAATAGAGTTATATGAAGAGACACAGCAGCAGATCTCAAGGTTACATTTCTTTACAGAATGTTTTTCAATTTGTAGCTTTTGCGGAGATCTCTAATTCCCGAGGTCTATGCATGTGTAGGTCGCCCAGACTTTTGCATTTTAGGTCTCGCCTGAGCCAATGCGCTTGCGCATTACTCCGGCGAGATTATAGTAAGCGGAAAAGAAAAGTCTACCAAAACGGCTGCGGATCGCATACAGTTCATGTGATCTATGCTCGTGCACACCACCGCCAGCCACATAACACAACCACCATTTGTCTGTGCCTCGGCATCAGACTTCAAAGGCTGCCGCTCCCCCGCCCCCACGTGCACATCGCGCACCACCATTTGTCTGTGCTGCGGCATCAGACTTCAAAGGCTGCCGCTCCCCCGCCCCCCCACCCCCGCCACAGCAATGCCGAGAGCTTGTTTCTAGGTGAAAGTGAAAGCTTACCGTGCTTGTTTACAGTAGCCTTGCTCTTCAAATGCTGTTGCTGTGCTGCCATCTCTCCAGGGACACTCGGCTTGAAAACACTCAACTTGCTAGCTGCAATGCTACATCCGCTATGCTTTGCCTCTAGACACGTTGGTCCCTCACAGACTGTGCTGACTCTGCCCCTCCTGATTCTGAAACTCACCAACGCAGTCACCACACAGTCTCTTCTCTCTGTCTTATGATGTCTGCCCTGCCACCATTTACTTCGGACCCTCACCCTCACACCTCCTCACCCTCACACACCCTCACACACCCTCACCCTCACATACCCTCACCCTCACACACCCTCACCCTCACCCCCGTCACCCTCACACACCCTCACTCACCCTCACACCCTCACCCACCCTCACACACCCTCACTCACCATCACAACCTCACACCCTCACACCCCTCACCCTCACAACCCTCTCACCCCCACTCACCCTCACCGCCTCACACCCCCACACACCCTCACACGCCACATCACTCAGGAACACCACCACATCACTCAGGGACACCACCACATCACTCAGGGACACCACCACATCACTCAGGAACACCACCACATCACTCGGGGACACCACCACATCACTCAAGGGCACCTCCACATCACTCAGGGGCACCACCACATCACTCGGGGACACCACCATATCACTCTGGGACACCACCACATCACTCAGGAACACCACCACATCACTCAGGGACACCACCACATCACTCAGGGACACCACCACATCACTCAGGAACACCACCACATCACTCAGGGGCACCACCACATCACTCAGGGGCACCACTCAGGGGTACCACCACATCACTCAGGGACACCACCACATCACTCGGGAACACCACCACATCACTCGGGGACACCACCACATCACTCGGGGACACCACCACATCACTCAGGGGCACCACTCAGGGGCACCACCACATCACTCAGGGACACCACCACATCACTCAGGGACACCACCACATCACTCAGGAACACCACCATATCATTCAGGGACACCACCACATCACTCGGGGACACCACCACATCACTCAGGGACACCACCACATCACTCGGGGACACCACCACATCACTCTGGGACACCACCACATCACTCTGGGACACCACCACGCCCACCACATCACTCTGGGACACCACCACATCACTCTGGGACACCACCACATCACTCTAATACACCACCACATAACTCTAATACACCACCACATCACTCAGCCCAACCACATCATCACTCAGCACTACAACAGCACTGTCCTTGCTTGCTACCAACAAGCATTGCCATAGCCAATAGGACTCGCATTAGGAAAGTGTAAGCTATTGGCTTTGTGAATAACAATGCTATTAATTTATATATTTTCAAAGCCAAACACATATTAAAAAAATTATCATTTACAATACCAATAGCTCGCACTTTCCTAATGCGGGACCTATTGCATTGCAAATGCTTGTTTCACTGTGCATCTGACACGTACCGGTGGGTGATGGAGCTGATAACAAACAGCAGATTCGAGGCGCTGTGAGCTGATGGGGACACCACCACATCACTCAGGGACACCACCACATCACTCAGGAACACCACCACATCACTCGGGGACACCACCACATCACTCAAGGGCACCTCCACATCACTCAGGGGCACCACCACATCACTCGGGGACACCACCATATCACTCTGGGACACCACCACATCACTCAGGAACACCACCACATCACTCAGGGACACCACCACATCACTCAGGGACACCACCACATCACTCAGGAACACCACCACATCACTCAGGGGCACCACCACATCACTCAGGGGCACCACTCAGGGGTACCACCACATCACTCAGGGACACCACCACATCACTCGGGAACACCACCACATCACTCGGGGACACCACCACATCACTCGGGGACACCACCACATCACTCAGGGGCACCACTCAGGGGCACCACCACATCACTCAGGGACACCACCACATCACTCAGGAACACCACCATATCATTCAGGGACACCACCACATCACTCGGGGACACCACCACATCACTCAGGGACACCACCACATCACTCGGGGACACCACCACATCACTCTGGGACACCACCACATCACTCTGGGACACCACCACGCCCACCACATCACTCTGGGACACCACCACATCACTCTGGGACACCACCACATCACTCTAATACACCACCACATAACTCTAATACACCACCACATCACTCAGCCCAACCACATCATCACTCAGCACTACAACAGCACTGTCCTTGCTTGCTACCAACAAGCATTGCCATAGCCAATAGGACTCGCATTAGGAAAGTGTAAGCTATTGGCTTTGTGAATAACAATGCTATTAATTTATATATTTTCAAAGCCAAACACATATTAAAAAAATTATCATTTACAATACCAATAGCTCGCACTTTCCTAATGCGGGACCTATTGCATTGCAAATGCTTGTTTCACTGTGCATCTGACACGTACCGGTGGGTGATGGAGCTGATAACAAACAGCAGATTCGAGGCGCTGTGAGCTGATGGGGTGCTTCAAACAGCAGTCCTTAAACAGAAAACTCCCCAGTCCCAATCGGGACGTGAGCGCCGCGCGCAGCTGCAGTTATCTGTAAGTAATCTGTAGGTTGGATAGACAGACGTTCGCATTTCCGAAGGACAATGCATTCTTTAATTTATAAAGTCAGTTATATTGAGTAAGGTAAATACACCATCTGTGCCTCATTCTCTATTTTGTTAAAATAGTCTTTTAAGATCTTTATTGCTTAAAAATCTGTAATTCACGAGAATGGCGTTACTGTCGGCGCCACTTCTGGTTACATAACATAATTAATTCACTGGTCCGATTCCATGGTTCTGAATGCCATATTACAACCACCGCTGTTTGCACAGTGACAATAACCGAATATGGTATGTACATGATCCATAACTGTCAACTTGGTGGTATTGTACTGAAGTGTCGCATAGAAGCCCACTAGATGAGAAAAACAACACACATGTTTAGTTTGAAAATATTACCAGGGCACGGGAAAGGTAATCCGGCAATAAATTTCCAAATGCAAACAATAGTTAAATACATCCCACATTCCTGTCATGGTAGCGTTTATTACCATTGTAGAAGAAGGCTGCATGGCCCACACTAAATGATGCTAATAAAATGAACGGTTTCAATGAAAAACGAATACAGTTGCACTATTGCAAGGTATTTGTGCTTATGTACATGTACGCCATGCACAGTTACACATGATAAAATGCCTTGGCATGTTACAAAGTTTGGGATTCATAAAACGATTTCAGAGCTAGGCCTGGGATAGGCACACCTTCCCAGAAGTAGTCCTGGAATCCTCTGTTAATTCCAGAAAAGTCAGATATTTGTTCTAAATGTCGATATACGCCCACAGGTTCATTTTCTTCAGCCTTTAACATAGCCTTTCCGAGCAAGTCATTATCATCATCATCATCAAATATAATTTTTCATAGCAAGTCAAGTCGAATCACTAAATGACCACTTGAGATTAGCAATGCAAAGTATCATGCACATCACTGTGCTGGTTACTCTGATACACAGTTTGATTGGTGGATATCTGCATTCTGCATACGTCTACCTTCATCTGTTTGCTCTGTTCAGTAGTTTGTGAGTCAATCCATTTACAATAAGACCTAGAAGTCTGAACTTTTCCGAAGACCTCAGTTTCAGATATCAATTTGCTTAGATTTCACTTGATCGTTTATTTCATTTCTAGGCACTTGAAGCACACAATGCATAACTGTCATTATTATTGACTTAATCAGTACTCTATAGTACAGAAAGGAACAGGCAATCCCCCACACTGCAAGATGAAGCAATCACAGACTATACAATTAGTTGCGAATCACACACTCATTGTTGAACCGTTTTGTGTCCTGGACACTACCCTGACCATAGGGGAAGAAGTTCAGACAAACCTAGTCCACATGCCGGTGGTGTCTTGGATGGACTATTTAATCAGTATGTTACGAGGTCACCAAAGAAGACAATGAGACAATTTGAACCAGTCGTTAACCTAGCCACCTGACTAGTCCTTGTAAGATTGCAGCACATGAGTCGCAAACCACCATCATTTCAGTCATTGATCAGTGTTTACCTACTTTGCAACAAAAACTGCTTAGAACCTGGAAACATACTGAGCCAGAGTTCCCAAGCACCTCATCAAAATGATATTGATATAATGATATGTTACTATAGACAGGCAGAACATTTTCCAGCAGTTTTCAAAGCAGAAGATATAACAATATCTGTTGAATTCAAACAGAAGTATGAGTAGTGGATTATTGAGAGTTCTATAAAACACAATTGTAATTACAATGCCAATAACTCTAACTCTAACTGATGCGAGACCTGTTGCATTGCAAATGCTGGTTTCCCCAGTGGATTGCTATGGCTTTTTTAAATGTTAATTCCTAACTATAACATCCCTGTAACCTTTGATTTCTTCAGTGAATTTCTAAGGTTTAAAAAAAATTCTATTTCTTAATTGTGACATCCATTTTGTTTTAAGTGAGCCTTTAACATTTTGTTATATTCTTTTTATAAATGGATATTGTATATTATTTTTAGATTATATACCGGGGAGGGGGGGGGCGTGGCTAGCCAGCCACGATGGCGGTCGGCAGCTACTAGAGCTCCGTGTCCGCCTGGGGGCCTGATCCTGATATAGGGTACCGGCACGAATCCTGACTGTGGTATACGGAGGGGGAATACTGCCGGAACCCGCGGTGAGCCTTTGAGCTGCGGAGGGAGTGATCGCGACCCATAAAATGCGCATGGAGGAGGCCCGGGCCTGAAGCAACGCCGGCAGGCAGAAGCCAGGAGCTGGGGTAGGCTCGGAGCCCGGGTCGGCTGAGGCACACAAAGCCGGAAGTCCCCGGACTGCACCCCCTGGAAGGTGTGGGGGAGGCGCCGCCGAATCGGAGGCCTACCGGAGGACAGCGCTTGGCTGCAGGGGGGGTGAGGACCCAGCTGGAGGTCCCCGACATGTGGATTGAGCCGGGGTCCGGGGACGGTGGAGGACCGGATTGCTGCCCGGGAACACCCGAAGGTAGGCGGCTGAGGTGAGGAGGGAGCACGAAGCCTCCGAATGACCCATGGTAAATTGACGGATAAGGTTAAAGATCAGGGACTCGCCATCGCTGAACTCACACCGACCGTGTCCGACCACTCCACCTCCATCCAACAATTACAGCAACAGGTCACCTCCCTCATGGAGCGAGTGGAGGACCCGGAAGGCCGTAATCGCTGCAACAACATCCGCGTCATAGGCCTTCTGGAGCGTTGCAAGGGGGCCCGTGCTGCGGATTTTATGGAGCAGTGGTTCCGGGACCATGTCGCTGTGGAGGGATTATCCCCGTACTTCTATGTAGAGCGAACGCACCGGATCCCGACCAGTAGGCCCAGGCCGGGCCGCCCACCCCTCCCTCTGATCGTATGGATACTCAACTACCGGGACAGGGACAGCCTATTGCAGAAGGCGCGAGAGAACTCCCCCATTCAATATGAGAACCAACGAGTATCCCTCTACCCGGATTATACCAATGTGGTCGAAACAGCGATCTTCATATGTGGCGGTGAAGAAAAGGCTACAAAAGGCCAGACTGAAATATGCGCTACTCTTCCCTGCCCGATTAAAGATTGTACACGGCAGGAAAACACACTTTTTTGAGAGCCCTGCGGATGCTGAAGAATGGCTGGAGGTGATGGGCATAGATGGGAGCCAAGACGCTACCCAAGAGACCGCGGCCAATGGATCACGGGGAGGCTCGGAACATGAAAATGGAGGATCGCCGGCGTCCGAGAGGAGAGCGGGACGACGCGGCCCATCGCGGGAACAACAGAAGGAAGACCAGCTGGGAGCATTAGCGATGGTGGGCACGTTCCGAGAAGACTCGGGAAAGATCGCAACGGACTCGGACGACAGCACGGTCCACTCAGACTCGGACCACAGTGTGGTCCTGTTCCCTACCGTCACGCCCAGAGCGGAAGGCATGCTGGACAATTGAAGAAGTAGATGGCTCCGCTCGGAGCAGACTCGCTGAACTGCACCATTTGAGTATCCTTTATAATGTGTATACTGTTTATTGCTTTAACTGCCCACTTCTATTATGAGGAATTGATGGGTTGCTGGGTGATATGTTTTCTGCCTGCTTACACTGTGAGAGTTTGTCGCTTTCCCTGCCCGGGTGGGGGTGGGGCAGGGGACGCGGTCCCTAGTTGGATTTAGACCTTGCGGGTTAATTGAGGCATCCCATGGAGAGGCCTGCAGTCAATGGCTACAAGTATGATTCTAAAATTGTGCCCCCAGGGCGGTACGCCGCTGAGCCAGTGGCACCCGGTGCAACCGATTAGATGACCTAAATAGTGCTTGGCCAACCCCCCATTGCCGTACGCACTGAAGTTAGGACTTCTTTGTTAATTGTTACCATGTTGGGCCCAGCAATGTTGAATTGCTGCGCCAGGTTAGTTCAGTTCTTGAAGGGGAGTTTGGGGTATGAAGTCTCCTGGTCACCCGGCATAAGGGACTGTGCTATTGGTTTACTGACACTCCTGCACTTGCTCACAGATGACCATGGCTAACACTGTAGGAACATATCGATTCACTACATGGAATGTGCGCGTGCTGGGGGCACGACAGAAACGGCATCGGATTCACAAATTTCTGCTTAGACACCACACACAGATTGCATTCCTCCAAGAACCCCACCTCATAGCATCAGAGGCCCAGAAACTACGGAAAAAGTGGGGAGGTACTATTTATTCCAGGACATACTCTGCCTTCTCTAGAGGGGCGACCATCTGGATCAGACATGGGACGCCATTTGAGGAAATAGAGAGGAAAGTAGATGATCAAGGTCGGTATATCCTGGTAAAGGGCACCTTAGATGGTGAATTGATAGTGCTTGGCAGTATCTATGCACCAAATTCCGATCAGGATAAATTTTTACATACCGTGGGTCTGGCGCTTTCGGATTGGACCGGTATCACCTGGGTACTGGGCGGGGATTGGAACATGGTACTGGATCTGGGTTTGGATAGATCACATCCTCCCCTCCAAATGGCTTCCCGACTGTCTGAGGTATTTACGGCATGGGCCGGAGGCTGGGGACTGGCAGATGCATGGCGTGTATCGAACCCGGACCATAAGGAATACTCATACTATTCCCCCCTACATAACCTACATACTAGAATCGACCGGTTCATGTGTTCACGATCACTGGTGTCCATGATTGAAAACCCAGAGTATTTGGCCAAGACTTTCTCAGACCACAGGCCCCTGTCGCTCAGCCTCCTCTGGGGTAGGGTGCCGACCCCGGTACCTATCTGGAGGCTCAATCCGCTCCTCCTGGAGGATTGCCCATTCCGGGCAACATTGTCTGACACCCTGACTAAGTATTTCATGGAAAACTGGGACACTGCTTCCTCTAATTTAGTGGTATGGGATGCCATGAAAGTAGTAGTGCATGGAGCCGCCATAGGTCAACTAGTAGGAGCCAGACAGGAAATCCACAAAAAACAATGTGAGGCGGAGGATCGTTTAAAGGGACTCGAGAGGGAGGCGAGTGTGGACCCAGGGAAGAAAGGGAAATTGCAGTTAGGTAACATTGAACATGCGGAAACACTGGAAACACTGAGGAACATTGATCACAAGGAATATTTACGCCGCCAACTTACTGAGGCAGACAGATCGCGCACTCTATTGGCCCGCCTGATACGAGACCAGCCGGACCCCCCGGTGATAACGCGGATACTTGATAGATCGGGTAATCTGGTCCGCTCGCAATCAGAGATTAACAAAGCGTTCCACGACCACTTGAGAGCATTATATGCTCCCTTCGATCGTGAGGACCCAGACAGGGTGTCTGAGTTTCTACAGGATCTTCCCTTCCCGGCACTGACTGATGACGTGCGGAAGGAACTGGAGGGGCCCATCACGCAGCAGGAAATACGCATGGCCATCAGGTCTCTCAACCGCAATAAGACACCGGGCTTAGACGGGCTCCCGGTGGAGTTTTACTCGGTTTATGCAAATACCCTAGTACCGGTCCGGGAAAAGGTATAGAGGGCCGCGATTGAGGAGGGACATCTACCTACGTCGATGATGCAAGCTCTGGTCACGTCGATACTAAAGCCTGGCAGGGACACTGAAGACATGGTAAATTATAGGCCTCTGTCCATGCTCTCCACAGAGTATAAGATCCTTAGTAAGATCATAGCCTTGCGTATACAATCCCACCTTCCTACCCTTGTGCATCAAGACCAATGTGGGTTTCACGCGGGACGGAGTACGTCCCTGAACACGCGGAGGTTACATGCACTTATGACAACTAAGCCACGGGACTACCCCCGAGTGGGCTGTATAGCTCTGGACCTAAAACAGGCGTTCGACTCCCTGTCATGGACATTTATGTTTGCAGCCCTGGAACGGTTTGGCTTCCCGGACACCTTGTTGCGGTGGATCAGACTATTATACACGGGCTCCTCGGCCAGGGCGCGCACGAACAGATATGTGTCTGACAGTTACCCGGTGTATAGGGGCACTAGACAGGCTGTCCCCTTTCCCTGCTCTTATTCATACTCGCTCTGGAGCCCCTGGCCATAGCTCTCTGGGTTGTATATATCAATCCTAGGCAATCATAACAACAGCAAAGGGAACAAGGTTGTAAAAAAGGAGACTAAGGATACAAACTCTATTATAACATTATTATATTCCTTTTAATAAACATTCATATTAAAATCATAAATCATATACAACATAATACATACTAATACATATAAACTGGAAGAGAAATCATAAGTATCAATTTAAGAAAAAATACAAAAAAGAGAAGGAATTTTCAATTATATGTTTATCATATACTTGTTATCTGAACAGATAGGGAAGAGGTTTGTTTTTAAAGCTGATTTCTGTATTCATATGTATGATGAAAATGAATTTTATCAAATGTTTTGTTTATTTCTTATGATTGTAATTAGAATATGTATAGATTGAAGTTTTATATCTTTTTCTTCTTTTTGATTATATTTTACAGAATAAATTTGTGGCTCCTGAAGAAGGCGTTCCTTTAAAGCCGAAACGCGCGATCACATTAATTGCCACCTTTGATAATAACTGTGTGCTAGATAATTGAAAATCCCTTCTCTTTTTTGTATTTCAGGGAACATGCAACAATTCCACTTATAATGCTTAGGGACACTTGGGTTCAGGATAAAGACACAGTACTGACGGATAAGGCTTGGCAGACTATCATTGAGCATCCCAGGCGAGTGTCGCGGAATGTTAAATTCAGATTCATACAAGTAATGGTGCTGCATAAGGCGTATCTAACTTCAAAAAGGCTACACAAGATGTTCCCGGACTCCTCCCATAATTGCCCGCGTTGCGGGGAAGATTAGGCTGGATTCCTCCACATGCTCTGGTCCTGTGCACGCCTGCGGGGATACTGGGCAGAAATATGCCAGTTATTAAGAACCATTACCCACCTGCCGGTACCTGAGGAGGCTCTATACTGCTTAGTGGGGTCCCGTAGTAGACCCATACAGCTGAAGGCTAAATTGAAACTCCTAGACTTGGCCCTCCTATTAGCGGTCAGGGCACTGACAATGAGATGGAAATTCCCCAGGCCACCCAGAACGGCCGTGTGGCAGACAGACCTTGTGAAGTGGGGCCGAGCGGTGGAGTCAGCTCTTAGAAGAGAGGAGGAGAAAGGCCAACGGAAATGTCCTATAGCACAGGAATGGGAGGTCATGCTAATGGAACTGGAGGGAATAGATCTTATACCGTCACAAGGGGATAGGGTATGATGCCTACACAGTGTACAGAGCTTGATTAATGGGACATTATGACACCCGGGGCAACGTACAGACTACTTGTATCTTTAATGCTATGGTCTACACAATTAAGATATAAATCAGAAGGCACTATATTATGGTGATTTCACTGTGACCAGGAGACGGGGGGGGGGAGACTGGGTGGGACTGTTGGGGAGGAAGGGAGGGAAGAGGGTTGCTTTATTCTTGTAATGTATGGTGGGGTTGGCTGACTACTGCAGACCCTATTCACAGTGGGGCTGGAGTGACATGTCACTGTTGGGCATAGACATGAGAACGTTTAGACTCCATTATTAGTATTATATTTCTAGATTGTCCTTCCTGCTACAGGATGGGCTGTTGGCAACATGGCGACCGACAATGTTTATGGTTGGGGAGAAAAATGAAAATGTGATTGATGAACAAAGCTTATACTAATTTGTAACTGTGAAACATTGTCTTAATCAGTCCTGAAAATACCTCTCATTTTTTGATTTGGGATGTGTTTATCATAAAGTACATTAATAACTGACAATCGTCCATTTTTTAGGGGGCGCAAAGCACATATATGCACACATTTAACAGTATTTTATACGCTAGGGGTTTATTACTGCACTGTTTGAAGTCATATTTTTGTAGGGAGTTTGTATAAAAACTTCAGCGGTAACACCAAGTGTCGCAATGATTTCATTGCGAAATGACAAAACACATGCTGACATTTAAAAGCTACCACCACATTCAAAACTTTTAACTGCAAACTGGATTATAACCAGCACACTAAACACATTACTATCTAATCGACTGTATAAACGCATGTACAACTCCCTCAATATCTTTATAACACAGTGCACAACTTTTTCTGTAAATCTATAACTGCATGCATCACTGTATCATTTAGTCTCATTCACTGTGAGACGGTGCATGTCTTTTAATGCTTCTGTAACGAGATCCATGACTGCCTTAGTACATCTATGAGTGGGTGCATCAGTGTCACAATGGGTCTGTGATTGGTTGGCTAAATCTATCACTCAATCGGTGAGTAGGTGAATGAGTGCCCTTGTGCATTTGTAAATAAGTATATTAGTGTCTGACTGGATCTGTGAGTGAATATATGATTGTTCAATTGAGTATCTGAGTGGGTCTGTGAGTGAGTGCATGAGTCTCTCAGTGAATCTATGACTGGCAGTGTGAGTGTCTGAGTAGTTCGGTCAGTGAGTGTGTGAGTCACTGAGTGTGACTGTGAGTGGGTACATGAGTCTCTGAGTGTATAACTGACTGGGTGCATAAGTCTCTGAGTAGGTCGTTGAGTGGTTGTGTGAGTGACTGTGGGGGTGTGTGAGTGTCTGAATGCGTCCGTGAGTGGATGTATGAGTGTCTAAATGGACCTGTGAATGGGTGTATGAGTGTCACAGTGGGTCTGTAAGTGAGAGCATAACTCTCTGAGTGGGTGAGTGAATGGGTGCATGTATGAGTGTGTCTGTGACTGGGAGAGCGTCTAGGTGGCTATGTGAATGGATGCATAAACCTTGACTTGGTGAGTAAGTGGGTGCACGTATATCTGAGTGAGTTTGTGAGGGAGTTTGTGAGTATATGAGTGAATGAGTCTATGAGTCTCTGAGAGGGTCTGTGACTGAGTGTGTGAGTGACTGGGCATGTGAATGGGTATATGAGTATCTGAGTGTATCTGTGAGTGGGTGTATGAGTATACGAGTGTCTCAGTGGCTTGGTGAGGACAAACATAAATATGCGAGTGGGTCTGTAAGTGGGTGAGTGAGTCTCTGAGTGGGTCTGTACATGAGTGAGTGTCTTTCAGAGTGAGTCTGTAACTGGGTGCATTAGTATCTGAGTGGGTCTGTGAGTGGTCCTGTGAGAGGGTGTAAGAGTCTTTAAGTGGGTATGAGACTGTGCGCATGAGTCTAACAGGGGCTTTCTAAGTAGTTGCAAGAGTCTGAGTGGGTCTGTACATGGGTGCATCACTCTCCAAGTGAGTCTGTAAGTGGGTGCATGAGTACCTGAATGGGTATGTGAGTGGGTGCATGAGTACCTGAGTGGGTATGTGGCTGAATGTATAAGTGTGTGGGTGGGTATGTGAATGGGTGCATCCGTGTCTGAGTGAGTTTGTGAGTGCATACAGGAGTGTGTGACAGTGATTTGTGATTGTGTACAAAAATATATATATATTTTTTCATATATTTTCGCCTATATTTGAAATGACGTCACAATAGTCGCTATGTCCCCGTGATGGTACAAGGGGGTGCACTGGCGATCATAGGTTGTCGCCAATATGATATGATATAATTAAAAAAATCTATTTTGGACACATGACTTGTGTCACTAGCACACTAATTTCTCAAAAATGTGGCCAGAGTATCTCCACCCTGACCCGTTATATGAGCTTTCATGTAAATGTTTAGCCCCAGGTACCATTTCCAGATGATAAAATGATGACCCCAACTTTTGACTCAGGTGGAGTCTAGCCAATAAGAGCATTCCCATTGGGGCGGGCATTTGAGATTCATCGCAAAATATCCACGGCCAGAGATATATCTATAAATTCCCTGCTTAAATTTCTCAAAAACTACTTGACAGATTTGCACCAAATAACAAAAGGCACAATCTGGGTAACAACATTTACCTTTCTGCCAAATTTGGGGCAATTCCGTCTAGTGGTTCATGCTGTAGGTTCAACAATATGTACCTATGGGAATGAACATTATAACACACCCTATTTTCGCGCCCCTATTTCTTGTTTCCACCTCCTTGGATCACCCCTAAACTTTTCATGACAACCAAAACCTGCTTTTACACTTTTTTGGGTAAAACTTCACAAACAAAGCCAAAGTTTTAGGCAAGTTTAAAAATGCTTTTCCTATGAAAACTAGGTTCTGACTACAACTACCTACTGGCGACCTATATATATATATATATTCACTGAAAAAACCATAGGTTTCACACCAGTTATAGTTAGCTGGAAATTTTACTTGCATAAAACCATTGAAATTCCCACGTTATAGTTAGTTGGACTCACTATAACTTGCGCGTGCAATGCACTGCTGATGACGTCACATATTACATCACTCATGACATGGTCAGTGACATCACTCATGACATCACTGATGACACCATCCTTGTGACAGACTGACAGACCTCCATTCACTGTAATGTAACCCTTGAAACACATATTCAAAAATAGAAACTAAACTTTAAAAAAAAATGGAGATACCCATATCAGTTACAACAACCAATTCAGTAATTCCACCATCTATATACACATCCACTTATTCACAAACAGTTCTACATAGTCACTCATACATATACTCACTCATCATATGTAGTGATACACCTATACACCATGTTACACACCGACAGTCATCCAAAAGTTACTCACACATGCAAATAAACTATTGAACATACATTTATTTGCATATACAGCTATACACACACAACCACCTTACTTCTAAGTAAACTTACACATACTTATTCTCTTAAACAATCACTTATAGAAACACATACTTATTTAAACAGGAACTCTCACAATCTCATACTCTCACATATACTCACTTACATCAATATTCACATATACTAGTTTAAAACATATGTAGTTACTGATAAAGACACTAGTGAGACAGTCATTCACTCACTAACACACACATATACACACTCTTCCACCCATACAGTCCTGCACATATGCTGTCTTCAAAACACATACAGAGAGTCAGTCATTCATGCCTCTATATGCTAAGTAATACCCCGACCAAACCATGCAAACTCTCATACTGATACTAAGAAAAACATCTAATAACCCATATACATACACATGTAGCTACTCACCAACCCATGCAACCACTTATACAGAAAGTGAAACACTAATACATATATTTAAATATTTAAACATTACTCACTAATATATGTATTCACTAAGATACACTTAATAAGCCAGTTAACCAATAATTTTTTTTTTAAACATCCATGTAAACACTTATTTAAACATTTATTCTTCCATCAACTTTTACATATACATATATAAAACATATTTATTTTTCAGAAAGACACACATTCACTGGATGGTGTCATCAGTGATGTCATGAGTGATGTCACTGACCATGTCATGAGTGATGTAATATGTGACGTCATCAGCAGTGCATTGCACGCACAAGTTATAGTGAGTCCAACTAACTATAACGTGGGAATTTCAATGGTTTTATGCGAGTAAAATTTCCAGCTAACTATAACTGGTGTGAAACCTATGGTTTTTTCAGTGAATTTAATAGGTTTTTTAAATGCGAATTCCTAACTATAACTGGTGTGAAACCTATGGTTTTTTCAGTGAATTTCAATGTTTTTTTAATAGCAAATCTCTATAGGTATAAAAAGTCAATTTTTTTTTTATTGGCGCCGGAGCGCTCCCGGGGCGCGTACCGGTGAACGCACGGGTAAGCGCAGTGCATTGGCGCGGCCCGGGGCTCGTACCGGTGAGCCTCCCGTTAGCGCTATTCTCGCGAACGAAAACAACATTGTGACGTTTCGCGTAACCGCGTGATGCGTCATATGACGCACTGCGTAAACGCACCCGGAAGCACGCGAGCGCATACGATCGCGCAACGTCCTGCAGCGCTTACGCTACGTGCCCCCGGGCGCGCCCCGGGGCGCGCCCTGGGGCGCGTAGCGTAAGCGCGTCGGGTCATGTGACCTGAAAATAAAACTTTTTATTGGTTCATTTCACTTTTGGTTTCCTAATGATGTAAGGCCAGGTCATGTGACCTAAAAATAACACTTTTCATTGGATCAGAACAGTTTTCTTTTCCAAATGATAAAAGACCCTACCTTTTTTCCTCATTCTACCTTTGTGCTTTGAGAGAGGAAGACCTGCAGTTATTTCAGTAGAAAATGGCTACATTAGCTGCAGCTGCTGGAGCTTCTGGTCCACCACCACCACCATCACCACCACCACAAGGACCACCACAACTTCACAGTGGTGGAGATCAAGAAGAGGAGGAGGATGAGGAGGACGAGGAGAGGAGATTCGTCAAAGAGGACAATATTACCTACAAACCTAAAGAGCACATCATCTGGCAGTTTTTTTCAATCCCCAATGACAAGAAAAAAGTAAATGCGCCTAAGGCAACCTGCTTAATATGTCATCAGGAGCTGTCAAGGGGAATCCCAACAAAAAGTACTCCTTTGGCAACCACACCATGATCAGGCATATGCTACGCAGGCATCCAAATAACTATGCTAGGGCAGAGGTCAGGGAACTGGCCAGAAACCCTGTCCAATCTTTTGCCAGCACCTCCCAAACTAATGTTCCCACCCCATCGGGACCGGAAGTTAGGGAGATATGCTCCACCATACAAACAAACAAACAAAGTTTCCAATTTTAAAATGGTTTGTATTTTTTGTGGACAAACAACATGCTATGGAGAGCAAAGCATCACACTTATTAACCTTGCTTGGGATAACCACAAGTGCCCAAGGAAACATTGATTTTTTCCGCCTTTTTTTTTGCTCCTGTTGAGCCCTTTAGAATTCCCTATTTTTTGTTTCCCCTTAAAAAATACAAAAAAAATATAAAACTTCAGAAAAGCCCCAAAAAATAAAAAATGTTCCAAAAAACAATAAAAAAATATAAAACAACAAGAAGAATAAAAAAAACAGTTCTTTTTAGAACTACCTTTAATTTATAAAAATAAACCTATATTTTTAAAGAATCTCTGTCAATCTTTTTTCTACAGGGTACGCGTACCGGTACGCTCCCCGGGGCGCTTACCGGGCGTTTTCCCCGCGAAAATCGATTTTTTTTTTGTCCCGCGGGACCCTTTTATGGCCCCCACATCAAACCTAGGGGGTCAGGGAGGGTGTACCCTGCCCCCTTTTGGTCATTTCCCCCTTTGTTTTTTGCCACCTCTTGTGTCTCGATCCTACCGAGATACAAGATGGCGGCCGCTGCGGACTGTTTCAAATGTTTACAGACACCCGAGAGCCAATCAGCTTTCCGTGCGCAAGTCGCGTAGCGCGCCCGGTGCGCTCCCCGGAGCGCGTACCCGGGCGCACTTATAGATATATATATTTTTTTAAACCCAAATTACTCAAAATCCTCTGGAGCACATATCTTGAGACATAGCAAAGGCACATCGGGCTACCAGTCCCTACAATTTTGCCAAGTTTGGTGAAAATCCATTCAGCCGTTCGAGCTAAAAGTGAGTTCGACCGCCCTATGGAAATTAACATGGGGAAAACACGTTTTTGGACCCCCCTTTTATCTCAGCCCCCGATTGACGAATCCCCCCCAAACTTTCAGGGAAGGGGCGGAGAGCCGCGAGGCAAATTTGAGGAAACTTTCAGGCAGATTCCTCAACCGGCGCCAAAGTTATTCCCAATAGTATGTTGCGATTTTCCTATGGAAAACAATCCTAACTATAACTACCTACTGGCGACAGCCAGTAGGTAATATATATATATATATATATATATATATATATATATATATATATATATATATATATATATATATATAGGATAAGGGCATGTTCAGGCTGGGTGTGGGTGTTTTGTTCGCAAGGGAATTTATAAGGGTTTAGGGTGTGTTTGGGTTTTTGGGTGGCAATGGAACTTATAGGGTTTAGTGTGGGTTTGGGTTTTTGGGTGGCAAGGGAATTTATAAGAGTTAATGGTGTGTTTGGGTTTTGGGGTGGCAATGGAATTTATAGGGTTTAGTGTGGATTTGGGTTTTTGAACGGCAAGGGAATTTATAAGGGTTCGGGTGGGTTTGGGTTTTCGTTTTCAAGAGAATGTTTGGGTGTATTTCAGGTTTTGGGAGACAAGGAAAGTTTTAGGGTTGAGTGTGGGTTTGGGATTTTGGGTGGTAAGGGGATTTTTGGGTTTAAGGTGGATTTGGGCTTCTGGTTGGTAAGGGAATTTTTAGGGTGGGTTTGGGTGAGAAGGGAATTTCGAGGGTTATGGATGGATTTGGGGTTGATAAAAGAAAAAATACATTAATAGATTTATATATTTATATATACACATACATGTATATAAAAAATATAAATGTATTATCTATAGATATGTAAATACATATACACATACAGACAGATATGGGCCTAAAAATACATATATTCAGTTTTAAAAACACATTTGCCTTTACCATGCATGCTTATATAATGAAAAGGAAAGTATTTCACAGGTAAGAAATAAGGGGCATATTACCAAGGGCCTTATCGCCGCTTTAGCGGGAATTTTTCCCACTAAAGCGGCGATAATTTTATCGCCCTATTACCTAGCTGTCGCTAACACCAGTTAGCGACAGCTAGTAGGAGATAGCGATCATCTTTGGGCCCACTTTGCATATCAGCGATATTTATCGCTAATGACATGCAAAGTTGGCGTGCCAAGATGTTAGCGACTGTAAACAGTCGCTAACATCGCTATCTCCTATTACCTACAAAGGTATACTTTTGGAAATATTTGCGCTAAGCGCGAATTTCTCCAAAAGCTAACGCCTGCCCAGAGCAGTTCTTAGCCATGTTATCCAATGGTAGGTGGAATAACATGGCTAAGAGCATGAGCTCGGTAATGCATGAATATCGCACACTTTTCAGCGATATTCATGCATTACGGCCGATTTTTATCGCTTTTGAGATAAACCTTGATAATAGCAAGGTTTATCTGCGATAAAAATCGGCGGAGCTCGGCGATAATAATATTGCCGCTAACCGTGTTAAGCGATAATTATCGCTTAATCTTGGTAATATGCCCCTAAGTTACTTACTGTAACTGCAGTTATCCAGTATTGGTATTTTTCATAGATTCAAATGCCTGATATAATTCCCCCTTATCGTAGTGGGAGTCCCACGGTACAAATAACATAGCAGTAAATAATGAAAAAACATAGGCCCATAGATGCAAACATGCATCATATAGCTTATTAGTCTCTTTTTGTAAAAAGGTTGCCTCATCAACTGAGGCAATACTACATTTAGTTGCTACTCTGAAGGTGGAGCTTTGATAGGTGGAAAAATCCTAAACAAGCCTTTCATGAACTCTTTCACGATTCTTGATGACCATAAAGAGGGGCAATTGGGCAATCGCCGGTACCTCAATATAGCAGCCAGGTGAACTCTAACTGAAGAGTGTGCGAGACCAGATTTCGCTAAAAAGAGTAAATAAGGTAGGATTTGTTCAGCAGCAGAATGGAAAGGATCTAAGGCTTTGAGTCTGCACCTTACACAAAAACGCTTCCATTTAAGTTTGTATGTTCTATTGGTGCTGTCAGCTTTTGACTTGGCTATAATTTCTTTATAGTCTTGGTCAATGTCTAGGTCTTTAAATTCAAAGAATTCAGGAGCCAAGCATGCAATTGCAGTGTGGCTGGTTCCAGGTGACACACTTTTCCATTGTTCCTGGATAACAGTGTTGGCGTTGGGAGAAGGTGAATGGGCATTGCTTCTGACAACAGGAGGAGTTCTGAGTACCAGAGTTGCCTGGGCTATCTGGGGCCTATGAGCAGAATGTGACAACATTCCCACTTGATCTTCGTGAGGACCCTGGGAATCGGGTATGGGGGAAAAAGCGTACGCATAGATCCCTGACCAGCGCATCGAAAGCGCATTCCCCTGAGATCCTGAGAGAGGGAATCTGCTTGCGAAGAATCGGCATTTGGAGTTGATTTGAGTCGCAAAGAGATCCCGTTCTGGTTTCCCCCATGTCGTAAATATCCTGTCCAGCTGTGATGGTTCCACCTCCCACTCGTGACAACCTTCGTTCGCTCTGCTCATGACATCTGCTAGGATATTTCTTAAACCTGGGACATGTTCCACTGTTAAAGAGATTTTGTGGAGCGTTAGCCAGTCCCAAAGTTGTTGGGCATCTTGTGACAGAGATAGGGACTTGGTTCCTCCCTATTTGTTTATATAGAACATGCTTGTAGTGTTGTCCGTGCGGACTAGAACCGAGGATCCCTGAATCAGTGGGAGGAAAGATTGGAGTAAGAAAGATGGCTTTCAACTCCAGTCTGTTTATATGTATTTTGCCTTGAACTGAAGACCACTTTCCTTTAACTTGTAGGTCCTGTAAGTGTCCTCCCCAGCCTTCCATAGAAGCATCTGTTGTGACAAGGTAGTCTGGAATAACTGGGAGAAAAGAAAGTCCCTTGGATAGTTTTGATTGTTGTGCCCACCAGAGGAAAGTTTCTTTCATTAGCGGAGTGATCTTTAGTATGTCGTCTAAAGAGCCTTTGGTCTATATACACTGGCATTGCAGCTCCTCTTGAAGAGGTCTCGTGTGTAGTCGAGTCATTGGCACTAGGTCTATTGCCGATGAAAGCATTCCTAGTAGATATTTGAACATCCTTACAGAAACACACTTTTTTCTGGTCAGTCTTAGTGCTAGTGTCTGTAATCGTTGCTGTCCTTCCTGGGAAAGGAAGACCTTGTTCTAAATGGTGTCCAGAATTGCTCCCAGAAAACACATTCTCTAGCTTGGAATGAGTGAGGATTTTTTGCAGTTTAATGATAGGCCTAATCGCTGAAACAGGGAAATGCAATCTTCCGGTGCTGCTTCCACTAGATGAGCCGACGGCGCTTTCTCAGAAGCCAATCATCTAGTTATGGAAATACCTGATGACCACTGTTTCTTAATGCAGCTGCTACTGAGACCATGAATTTCGTGAATGTTCGTGGAGCCGATTTGAGACCAAAGGGAAGGACTCGAAATTGGTAGTGGGTACCAGCCACTGTGAACCTTAGGAACTCTCTGTGTTTTGGGTGAATAGGGTTATGAAAGTAAGTGTCTTCGAGGTCCAATGACATCATGAAGTCGCCACTGTTGAGGCGACGCAAGATGTCTGCCATAGTGACCATCCTGAAAGTTCGAGTCTTCAAGAATTTGTTTAACTTTCTGAGTTCCAGGATATGCCTCCACTCTCCTGATTTCTTGCAAATAAGGAAAAAACTGCGAGAAAGCGACTTTTTCTATTGCTCTCTTCTGAAGCATGATCTTCGCTTCCCTCCTGAACATATGTAGACGAGGGGGGTGCGATCCCCTGGGTGGTATTGGGTGGTATCTGAATAAACTTCAAGGTGTGGCCGTGAGGCACGAGATCTAGGACCCACTTGTCTGAGGTGATTTTGCGCCACTGGTGTAAATGCATGGAGAGTTTCGCACCTTTCAAAGGAAGAGGCAGTCTCACTTGTACCCGACTGAACTCATTGTTTGCGGCCGGAGTCACGGCCTTGGGATGCTGACTTTCGTCATGAGCCTTGTCGAGAGAATCCAGCTATAGTTGGTTGGCGGTTATATTGCTGATAACCTTGTCGTGACTGGTAAGACTGATAGGTCTGGGAACGCTGGTAATTACTTCTGTAGTTTGAGAAACCTCTGCTGGAGCTCCTCCAAAAGGAACCTTGCGGTACTGAAGGGTACCTAGAGCTCTAGCTGTGTCAGTATCTTTTTTTGATGGCAGTTTAGAGCTCTAGCTGTTTCAGTATCTTTTTTTATGGCAGGCAACTCTTCATCAATGTGGCTGCATAAGAGCCTATCACCATCGTAAGCCATATCCAAGATTTTGGATTGCACTTCCGGGCAGAAACTTGTCGCTTTCAGCCACCCTTGATGCCCTAAGACAGCAGCACTCGCTAACTGCCTAAAACTGGTAGTGGCAATGTCCATAGCGATTTTAATCAGCTCTGACGCTGCTCTTTCTCCTTCAGTGATTTTAGCAAACTCATCCTTATTTTCTTCCGGGAGGAAGAATTTCATCTCCCCAACATCAGACCATAGCTGACGATCGTATCTGCTCAGGATTGCCAGAGCGTTTGCCGCCCTTACAGAAATCGCTGCCATCGACAGAAATTTCTTTCCGATGGCGGCAAGACGTCTACCATCCTTATCAGGTGGGGAGGTAATAAGAGCGGACGGATTCGTAGAGGGCCTCGGAGCCGCCTGAGAGATTACTGAATCCGCCTTGTGGTGACCTGTTAGACGAGCAGGAGAGTCCTCAGGGGCTCTATATTTTTTATCCAGTCTCGGCAGGACAGGGATTACAGAGGGTGGTGTTTTCATCACTTTCACCCCTTCCTGCCAAATGTGATCGATGATAGGTATTGACCTCACAATTTTTCTGGATTGCTCCTTAAAGTCATACAGAAAGCAGTCCTCCTGATGTACAACAGTTGGTAGGTGTAACCTAACAGCAGCCCTATCCATAATACTATGGAAATCTCCTATGTCTTCAGAAGGTGAAACCGAAGGGCGATGAGGTGGCAGTGAAGGCATTGGCACTACGTAATCATCCCATTCCTCAGCAGCTGTCGCAGGGTCAGGAATCTCCCCCTCCACCTGCTTTTCATCAGAGGTAGCTGGATCCTCTTGTGGAGGGAGAGGGAGGATATTAGGACTTGGCATCACAGGAGGCGGCAAAGGTGCTGGAGGTGCTGCCTGTGGTGGAGGTACTACAATTTCCTGGTCTTGAGGAGGGAACCTCTTTAGGTAGTCCTGCAGCATACTCTGGAGGTCTAATGGTAACGCTAGTGGGAATTGAGCAGGTTGTTGCACAGGCTGCTCAATGTGTCTATAATGAACAGGAGGGGCTTCATACTGTTGGTAGTAGTGCTCCTTCTCAGCATAGTCATCATCCTCTTGACATTTCACATTAAACTGTGAGGGGCTATAAGCCACTCCAAATTGACCCTCGTTGTCGTCCGTATCTTCAACATCCAGAAGCTTGCTGGGAGGTAGAGGTGAAATCTTTGGAGTTTTAAACTCCATGCACGCCCTTTGCAAAACCGGCATTGAAAAACTGGCATACATCACTGCCAGTGAAATCTTCGTCCTCGACGGATCCGCCGTCGACGGTGGGCTTATTGCCGTCATCGATGTCATCGTCGACAGTGGTGTCCTCAACGATGGAGTCGTCCACGAAACACACTAGAGTTCGGAGGATGTTAGAACCCTACATCAAAGAGGATAAGCTGACAGACCGGAGCAGGACCATATAAAGAGAGTGATAAAGAGACGCACTATGTGGTGGGGGAGGGGCGCTCTGTGAGGAGCGGCACGATAAAAAAAAAACCAGCAGCACGAACAGAGCCTGCACTTACCATCCCGCTTGAGAGCAGAGGACCGCAGGGCTTTGGCCGATCCCGTCTGTGTGGGGGTGCCATGGTGGCAAAAGTTTGAAAAGACGATACACTGTACCAGCAGCAGTTTCATGTTCCAGCTGACTGTCTCAGACTGCACGATGTGGAAATGATAACCGCCATAACTTCAATGACTGGGAAATAAACAATTTCATTAAACACGGAAGTTAAATCATGATTCTGCCCCAGCGTGTGTGCGCAAGTGCGATGATGTAAGCACGCATGAACTCACGTGTTTCCAAAATTAAATAAAGTTGCGCAAATACCTTTTTTTAAAGAATGACTTCGAAATAAACGCTTTCATTAAACACGGAAGTTAAATCATGATTCTGCCCCAGCGTGTGTGCGCAAGTGCGATGATGTAAGCACGCATGAACTCACGTGTTTCCAAAATTAAATAAAGTTGCGCAAATACCTTTTTTTTAAAGAATGACTGGGAAATAAACGATTTCATTAAACACGGAGGTTAGAGGATGATTCTGCCCCAGCGTGTGTGCGCAAGTGTGATGATGTAAGCACGCATGAACTCACGTGTTTCAAAAATTCAATAAAGTAGCACAAATACTTTTTTTTAAAGAATTAATTTAAAATATACATAAAAGGCTAATGGAGGGTGCAACGGAAGAACTGTTGAGGGAGGTATGCAACGGGGTGTCTGGAGAGGTGGAAAGCAGCACACAAGGGGACGGGAAAAAGCATGCACTTAATGACCCGTGACAGGACGTGACAGATGGCCGCTGACATGGCAGGAGCCACAAGACGTGCGGCCGAGTGGTTCTAATGACCCGTGAAAGACAATGGCTGCGCTCGTACACGCTCATGTGAACGCAAGCACTAGGCCAGCCAGCAGCACTTTGAAAACTCACCTACTAAAGTCTCGCAGAGCAGCACATGCGCTGACTCAGCGAGACCTAAAAAGGGTCTGGTTTCAGTCAAAAAATGTGATGTGTCCATGTTGCAGTTTAGAACCTTTCCTGTCATAGACACTAGGCCTACCCACAAAAATTAGGTTCCACCTTTATCGAGAGACTTGTGGAATGCTAATTGGTAGGAAATGTGTGGCTCCTACCACTTTACTGAACTTTCCATCACAGAAATGTGAGGAAAATGTTTTTACAAAAAAAATCTATTTTTGAGGTTTGCAAGGACAAGTCACCCCAATGTGGATTTCCCTAGGTGTATAGTTTTAATTAATGTGCAGGTTTACTAGGTTTCCATAGATACTGGCTCGCCTAGGCCCCAAAATCCACAGCTTGCCACATAGCAAAAAGAGTGCCAGTGTGCAGCTGAAAAATGTAATGTGTCCATGTTGCATTTTGGGGCATTTCTATGACACTGGAAACTAGACGTACTCATACATGTAAGGTGCCATTTTTATCAGGATACATGTGGCAAGACAGAATAGTAGAAACAGGAATCCAGAAGCTGTTATTCGCCGTGGGGGCCAGCGTGTGGTCCTCTTAAAGCCCTGGTGGGAACTTCGTCCCAGGGCGCTACAATGCATGCGCTCACCTCCCCACAGATCCTCTAATCGTGACATCCCAAGAGCCGCACTCAACCCTAGTGGGACTCCATGTCCCAGGGTGCTCTCTGACTGCAATCGGCTGCCTCAGATGTGGGGGAGCAGCCAATAAGCACTCAAAGGCACTGCTGCCTTTTAAACGGCGCGGGACTCCAGAAGCTGGTTTAAAGGGGGATTGAGCATGGTGTGTTTTTAAAATGACACTATGGGGAAACGCATTTGTACCACTAAAAAGCCCGGGCCCAAGTTAACCCCTCCTCCTCGCCACTCCCAACGTCAATTGACAAAATGTTACAAAGGGCAATGGGGCCTGTAACAACTGAAATTGAACGCACTGAAAGGCGATTGTCAATCACCCCTGATCTATCCCTCCAAACAGTAGATTTGTCTATTCCCAATACTACTTCTGCAGTACCTTTGATGAAGCAGATATTTCTATGATACCAAATGCATATGTTGCCAGGCCTATAGTCTTTTTTGAGCTACTAAAGAATTGACACCAGCAGGAATTCACAAAATGGTCGCACGCTCCATTTTGTGTGTCAGCCAGCGCAACGTGCAAAGCAACGCAAGGCTTTCCGAGAACAAACACGCCAGCTTACAGCTAGCTATTGCAAAACCTCACATTTCAGTAATCATGTCGACATGACCTGGCTGGTCACGTACATGCCAAGTCCACGTATACCAGAGGCACAGATTTCACCTTTAGGGGAAAACCCAAATCTGCTCTTGTAGATGGCACGTGGGCAGCAACGCCAGGGTATAGACATATTTCGAGCCTTAAAAAGGTATCACACCACAATTGCCCTTCATTGATTGGTCCAGCAGTACATAGTCTGATCTAGGTTACATATGCTATGATGCCCATCCTGTAGGGCTTGTACCTATAAAATGTCTCTGCACTGTCATACCAATTGGGCACTCAGTAAGCTTTGCTGAGGTCTCCGTGCCGCACTTATATTTGCATTCTGATTACATTCTGATTGGGTTCCCATTAAACCTTGCAAACTTGTGTGCTGAGAGCGAATTGTTTATTTCAGTGTTGTCATTTATCCTTTAGTTTCACAGTTTCACAGTGAGCTTCAACATTTGGTGGAAGAATGCGGACCCATTACGACTGACTGGCTCCATTGACGGAACAGACACTGGTGGTCGGACCCTTTGGCACCCTTCTGAGGGCGGGGATTTGAGGTGATAACGTTCTGTTTGTTTATCTCTCTCCAATCTCTCTGGTTGCTGGACGGGTCGGATCCGGTGGATGGTCTGTTTGTTACCTCTCTGTTGTCTTTAGTGTGATCCTGCGCTTTTCACTCTCAGCATGCTTGGGTTGTTTCTGCCTCTTCTGACCCTTCTTGTTCTTGGCTTTCTATGTCTGGACCAGTGTGCCTGTGTCCTGGGGATATTTCCACTGCCTGTCCAGACTCCATGTCTTTCGTGATCCCATTTCTGATCGCTTTTTTCATCCTGCTGTTATTGGCTCTGATAATATATTTTTGTTTTTGTCATCACGCTGCCCAGGAGGTAACTCCTGTTTAGCCGTTTCTCTCGCTCCCTGCGCTATTGACTTTTCTTCATTTCTGTGCCACTGGCGTGTGTTCCCCTCTGTCATTGCTACCTGGAGTCCGCTGCCTTTTCTCACGATAATTTTTTTGTCCTGTAGGGTCTGGCCTTGGTCTCCTGCGTTCCTTGGCTGGTGATGGCAAGTTTCTGCAGGATTCCTGGCCGGCAGTAACTCTTTGGTGATTTCGGTATCGGAAGGCCCTTGGCCTGCCATTGAGGGCGAAGTTCTGCACCCCTCCCCCGCCGCAGAGAGTCACCGGCCGCTGGGAGTGCGGGACGCCCTCGCCTGACCATTCTCCTTGGTTGCAGCGGACGTCGGTATGCTCTAACAGACTGGACGGAGCCCGGTGAGTACACTTGGGGGGGATTTTCATCCTCCGGTTTTGGGTTGTAGCAGTTGGCCCCTCGTTGTTGAGCTGTGGCAGTTTTTGCTCCCCTGTGGGTGGTATTAGGTAGCACGCCGGTATAGGGCGTGGCAGTTTTGCTCCCCAGATTGGCACATAGTGTGTGTGCCTGTTAGGTATCGCGATACGGGTGGCCGGATTAGCGGCCAGGTTTTGTTTTCTACTGTGTATTTGACGATCGTGCTTTTCTTTTGTTCTCATGAGCTCTGACCTGGGTCCAGCACTATCGCCCACGCGCCGCTGGCCCAATATTTGGGCATTTATGAGGAACGGTCAAGGCACTCCTGACTCTTTGGCTAACGCCCGTTGCCCTGCCTGGGTTCCGCCTCCGCCCTCCCCCTGGAGACGTCCTTCTAGGCACCAGAGTGGTTCTAGGTTCGTGCCTCGGGATATTTCTCGGCACGAAGAGGGGGGTGTGATGCTTGGTACAACAGTGTTTCTTTTCTCAATCATTATAGGTTTCATTGCATTTTTTTAATGTGTACTTGTAATGTGCTTGGCTTATTTAGTGGCCAAATACTGTTAGGTATGTGGGGTGTTTTTACTTGGTGCCAGGTTCTAGATTTCCTTTGCCAGCTTATTCATTTATTCTGGGCATCAGAACGTTACTTGACGGAGATCTGATAGAAGATTTTTACCTCACACACCCATTTACCAACGTTGCTAAATAGGTACTTCCGTCCATAATACTCTCTGGCCTCTAAAAGGGACTGGCTGAAAGACCGATTAATGTGCACTTCTCTAAATTTCCAAAACTAAAAGTAAATTCTGTTATTCCCCTCACTTCTTTGGGATTAAGTACAGCAGACCCACACGCATTCTCAGTACAGAGGGTTTTTTCTACAGCGCTGCCGCGTAGGATCCCCAGAATTTGTCCTAGATGTTTTATGTGATTGTCTGAACTGCACGAAGCAATTCACCACTCTGGTTCTATTGTTGAATGTCAACACCCTGTGGCACAGCCACAGACAGGGTTCTGTTTTCCTATCTTACTTATTTCACAGGCCGTCAAGGCTCAACAAACAACCAGGATCTGGCTTCTTTCTTCCTTGTGAAACAGCTTTGGAGAATTGTCACAACATGACCTGTTGGGGTCACTGATGTATGGCTTTCTTGTTGCTCTCTTGCAAATACTGTGTGGCTGAAATATATATGAAGCATTTCTGTCAACCTATTGTATCACATGTTACCGTGTTGAAGTCCACCCTGCAACCCATCTGTCTGGTTTACTTGAACAGTTATTTGTATGGAATTTAGGACTAGCTGCTACACACAACTCAACCATGGGAAACAGCAATAGTAAAAAGAATTTAGATACGGCTCAGCCAGCCCCACCCAAGAACTCACCTGCATATATAGTGGGTATAAAAAGAGGCTTAAGCTCAATTATGTACACACACAAGTGGCACGATCTCACATCTAAAAACCCGGATCTACAGTTCCCATGTAATGGCACATATGACATGGTAAAATTATCATATTTGCGCCAGATGTTGAATTTAAAGGGAAAGAAGTTTAGAAGCCTGGAATGGGAGGCTTACTATAGTTGGGATTGTGTGTTAAGTGAGATGCGTTCAACTAGCTTAGTCAAATCAAAGGTCCACAGTGAAATTATGGAAATTAAAAAGAAAGTATTACAGGCAAAACTGGAGGGCAGATGGAGAAAACATCAGCTAGACGTAGTAGGCGCATTCCCATGCATCCAAGTTAAAGAAGAAAAGAAGGTAGAAGGTGGGTCAGGGGTGGAGGACCAACTCCTAGAAGATATTCTCTTGGGATGCCTGTGATGCGATTCACCGCTGCCTGCATCTGAGCCAGAACACAATGAGCTAACTCCCGGGGAAAGGGAGGCAGCCATAACCTTTGTACGCAGAGCGCTGAAAGATAAGGTTGCGAGACCAGAGTTGGACGCTGTCCAAGACCTGGGTTCTCTGAAACTAATGAGAGACACAGCAGTCCAAGCTGCTTCAGACTACAACGATAAGAAACATAGCATTCTCAAATAATGTGTGAAAAAATAGGTTAAAATACCTAAATTAATAGACAGACAGTGGCAGCAATTATTTGAAGATGAATCACAGGATGATTCATTCGGCCAGTCACAGTGGCACTCACTAATATGGGATGTATTTAAATATGTCCACCACACAGAACACGACATTTCGACTTTAGGGCAGACACACTGGGCCCGATTCACAGAACTAACTTAAGACAAAATCCTAAACCTACTACTTTTGGTTTTCACAGAAGTTAGGATTTTGTCTTAAGACAAACTTAAGACAGACTTAAGACAGACTTAAGTTAGGATTTTGCCTTAAGTCTGTCTTAAGTCTGTCTTAAGACACACTTAAGACAAAATCCTACCTTCTGTGAATACCAAAAGTGGTAAGTTTAGGATTTTGTCTTAAGTTAGTTCTGTGAATCGGCCCCAGAGTCAACTCCAGAGAGCAAAAGAAGAGGCAGTTTGGGGGGAGGGGTGGGAGGAGCTTCTGCGTCCACTCCAAACTCACCAAAATTGATGCTAAAGAGCGATTCTTTAAATTGTAAAGCACTACTACAGCGGCTCGTGGAGGGCTCACTAACAGTGGACTCATTTATACAAACACAGGGTAGAAAGTATTTAGAGAAAACACTGTCTTTAGCACGAGCAGAGTTAATGAACAAAGGACCTCAGGCCCATTTGGCATATGCGAAACAAGCCAAGACCCAGACAACCACGGCTAACAGTACCCAACTACCAGCACAATATGATTGGGAAATAGGGAAGTTCGAATTCACAGACTCAGATTTAATAACATGGGAGGAGTCTAAGTTGCAGGACACGCCTAAATATGCTATAGAAAAATTACAACAATGGAAACAGCTAATACACACATGTGCAGTAATTGACGTAGCCCACTCTCTTGCCCACTCCATCACCACAGCCAACATAACAGACTCCTCCACCACAACAGAAGTCCCATCACGTATCATGCCCCTACGGGAGATACCGCCACCACCTGGCAGTGCGGCAAATTATTTAGCATATGTTTATGTCCCATGGTCAAGGCAGGACATTAACTATTTCAGTAGAGACTTCCCCAAGCTCAGAGAGGAACCCCGAAAGTGTTATGAGGAGTTACAGAGAATGTCTGCATTAGGGGGGTTACTATGGAGAGATCTTGATACGTTGTTTAATATCATTATCCCAAAGGACCTTTGAGAAGAATGTAAAGGGAAGGTCGGGTGGCCAGATGTGGAGCCAAAGAGGGGCAAGGGAGGGATGCCAGGTCCAGAAATAGATTATTATTATTATTATAAAATTTTTTTATAGAGCGCGTAGTCACCCTAAGGTATCCCAGCGCTGAAGATCCCTACTTCTGTGGGTTCGGCGTCGGAGAGGGGGGAGGACAAGATTCAGAAGGGGAGGGTTAAAAATTACGGAAACAGATGGGCTTTGAGCCGTTTCCTGAATCGTAGGTAATTGGGTTCTTTTCTCAGGTCTCGGGGAAGAGCATTCCAGAGGCGTGCAGTATGGACCGAGAAGCGTCTTCCACCCGAGCGGGCTTTCTTGAATCTGGGCAGGATGATAAGGGATTCAGTGTCTGATCGAAGGGATCTGGAGGCTTTGTAGGGCTTTATGAATTTCCTAAGAATAGGAGGGCCTTGATTCTGCAGTAGCTTATGCGCTAGGCAAAGGACTTTGAAAATCACACGTTCCCTCACTGGGAGCCAGTGGAGGAGCTTCAGAGCAGGTTTGGCTGAAGCTCTGGCCGGGGTGTTGGTGAGGATCCGGGCCGCCGCATTCTGGATTTTCTGAAGTTTATTTAAGGTTGCTTCAGGTGCGCCCAGGTAGACTGCATTACTGTAGTCGAGCCTGGAGAGTATGAGGCCTTGAACAAGAAGTCTTTGGGATATGGGTGGAAGTAGGGGCAGGATCTTTCTCATAGATTTCAGTAGTCCGAAGCAGGTACCGGCTACTTTTTTTGCCTGCGTGGTGAATGAAAGATCAGTTTCGATCCATACTCCCAGGCTTTTTACTTCCTGTTTTGGGTCAGGGGGAAGACCCAGACAGGGTGGCCAGGCGTCCAGGGGGAAGGTGAGTCCTTTCTGACCCAGAAGGAGGATTTCCGTCTTTGATCCATTCAGCTTTAAATCTGAATTGTTAAAGTGTCAGAATGAGTTATATAAGAAGATGAGTTATATAAGAAGGTGGTGGAACACTTGAAGGACAAGGTACCTGAAGATAGGGTTGATTGGAGCAAAATTACGAGTACTAAACAGGAGAAAGATGAAAGTGTGAATACATACTTTGACCGCCTCCTGCAAGTATATAGGCAGAACAGTGGATTGAACAACCCTATGGGGGATGCGATGCCGGCCCTGGTAACTACATTTGTACAAGGCCTCATACCACCTATCAGAACACACTTGCAAACTTCTTTTGTCTGCTGGCAGCAGGAACCTATAGAAAAAGTGCTGTCAGCGGCTAAATACTGCTCAGATTTCCAGTCTAGTGCACAGGCGATGGAGACAGAAAAATTAAAGAAAGAAATAGTGAGGTTAATGGTAGCACAAGAACGGTTTTACAGCAATAACAGGGGAAGGGAGAGGAGCAGAGGAGGGGCACGAGGCGCAGGAAAACAACAGACCAGTAGGGCACCTTCCATACCCCGCAGATCAGCCTCCCTGCCACCACAAGGAACAGCATGCTTCTATTGTAAGGATCCCAATCATTGGAAAGCAGATTGCACAATATTAAAGAAAAAAAATGAGGACAGTAGGTACAAACAGAACAGCGGGCAGGAGGGCAGACACCAGCACACGAACTACACTCGGCACACAGGGTACCGAGACAATGCGCAACAGGAAATGAGTCCCAGCAGCAATGGACACGGGGGGAAGGGTGGACACCAGTAACCAATGACTGACCTCAACCACCGCCCCCAACATCATTCTAGGGATGCCTGAAAGTGGGAAACTGCGTGATAGCACCAGCAATAGCAGTAGATCAATCCGGACCATATGTAGAGAGAGAAATATTGGGTAGGGTTGTTCCATTTCTAATTGACACAGGGGCTCAAAGATCAATGCTGAAGGCACTAACAACGCCCGAGGTTCCACTTTCTAAGACTACAATAACCGCAGTAGACATGACTTGCCAACCGATTACAGAATACCTTACTGAGCCACTACAGTTTGTAGTAGGCACAATAACAGTGCACCACCAGTTTATTCTTAGCAGATTTTGGCCCGTGAATTTGCTGGGGAGAGATTTGTTATGCAAATTGCAATGCACCATACACTGCTCACCAACAGGGGTCTTTCTATAGAGCAAGGCCAATGGCCTAATGTTGCAAGCTTTCATGACATGCACCGACCCCACAATACCACCAGAACTACTCCATTGTGTGCCGCCTGAAGTCTGGGCAACAAGCGCCAATGATGTAGGGCGGGTATTGAACTACCCACCAGTACAGATAAAACTAAAGCCAGGGGCAATTCTCCCAAGAGTGCCACAATACAAAATATCTAAGGAGGGGGAGGAAGGCATCGCACCAGTCATACAAGACCTCCTAAAACAAGGAATTTTAAGAGAGATTCAATACAGTCAATGTAACACACCGATACTCCCGGTGAAGAAGGCCACCAAGGGCCCGAACGGGGCCCCTGACTATAGATTCACACAAGACCTGAGAGAATTGAACAAGGTAGTGTTGCCCTCTTTCCCAGTGGTCCCAAACCCAGCAACAATACTATCCAACATCCCAGTGACAGCCACCACCTTCACAGTGATGGATCTTAGCTCCGCCTTCTTTACCATCCCCTTGCACCTGGACAGCCAACATCTCTTCTCCTTTAGTGTTAGACAGAAGAGAATTTGTTGGACAAGGCTCGTGCAGGGCTATACCGAGTCACCCTCCATCTTCACGCATGCCTTAAAAGCAGATTTAGACTCCCTGGTACTAAGGAGGGATCCACGCTTATCCAGTATATTGACGATTTACTAGTGGCCTCGCCTTCGAGGGAAGCTTGTGTAAAAGACACCATCGCTGTTCTGTGCCACTAAGTTCTAAAGTGATACAAAGTCTCCCCAAAGAAGTTACAGTTTTGCCTCGCCTCTGTGAAATACCTAGGCCAGGAGTTAACAGAAGGAACAAGAAAACTGCTGCCAGACAGAATTTCAACAATAACCCATTTTCCCAGACCCCGCACTCAGAAGGAGGTTAGGGCATTCTTAGGGGTTGTAGGGTACTGTCGTCACTGGATACCGAATTTCTCTCTCATTGCGAAACCCTTACAGGCACTCACACACAAAGACATACCTGACACTGTACCCTGGTCACAAGAATGTGAGACAGCCTTCAATGAGCTGAAAAGAGGATTGAGGGAAGCACCAGCACTAGGCATACCGGACTATAGCAAGGATTTTCACATGTTTTGTCACGAGAAGGGAGGTTGCTCAATGGGGGTCTTGGCTAAGAAACATGGAGCCTTCTACCGCCCAGTGGCCTATTACTCTGCCACGCTAGACCCAGTGGCCTCAGAGCTCCCGCCGTGTCTGAAAGCAGTGGCAGCTGCAGCACTTGGAGTGGAATAGTCAAACAACTTAGTGTTAGGACACACACGAGTCCTACATGTTCCACATGCAGTGGACACACTTCTCACATCCACCAAGACACAGCATCTCACCAATGCACGCCTCACCAGGTATGAGTTGGTACTCTTGACACCACACATTATCATCAAGAGGTGTACCACCTTGAACCCTGCATGCTTGCTACCAACTGAACATGAGCTGGAGAATTTTGATTGAGATGATTCCTTTCATGATTGTGCCTTGGCCTTAGATAGGCATACTAAGATACGCCAAGACCTTAAAGATACGCCACTCCCAGATGCTCTAGGAGATGTGTTTGTAGATGGGTCGTGCTTAAGGGATGACACAGGAGTACTACAAGCATCCTATGCAGTGGGCACAGCTACTAAATTATTGGAAGGAGGGAGACTGACAACAGCAAAGAGTGCACAGGCAGCCGAACTTGTGGCACTTACAAGGGCATGCGCATGGGCTGAAGGAAAGAAAGTGAATATATACACGGACAGCCAGTATGCCTTTGGGGTGGTCCATGACTTTGGCCAGCTGTGGTCAATGAGGGGGTTGCTCACATCAGCAGGCCAGCAGATACAACATGCACAATTGATTTGTGACCTTCTCCGAGCTCTGCTACTACCTTTCAAAGTGGCTATCATAAAATGTGCTGCCCACACCTCATCAAAAGACACCATTTCCAGAGGCAATGCTTTCATTGACCAAGAAGTGAAGAGAATAGCACTTACAGGCTGCCAGCGAACAATGGTACAATTAGTAGACAGCAGAACAGAAACCAGAAAGGATAGTGGTTCATTACATTTTGACCCAATACATATTCAGATGAGTGTGGCCAACCAGGAAAAGGAGGAGTGGGCGCAACAGGGTTGCACACAAACAAAGGAGGGGTTATGGACAGGGCCTAATGGCAGGATATGTTTGCCTTCCACCATGCTCCCTTCAATGAGCAGACTGTTCCATGGGCCTTCACATGTGGGACGTGATGGAATGATCAGATTGTTTACTCAATGTTGGTATAACTCAAAATCTCGCCAGACAGCAGAAAGGATTTGCAAGCAATGCTCTGTCTGTGCCCAATACAACACCGGAAAAAGGTACACCAACTGCACCTGGCCACTTCCCCCCTCCTCATGGGCCATTTGAAAGCCTTCAGCTTGATTTTATAGACATGCCCCCCACCTAGACATACAAGTACGTCTTAGTCGTCGTCTGTATGTTTAGCAAATGGACAGAGGCCTACCCCACCAAACATTGCGATGCACAGAGGGTGGCCAAGTGACTACTGAAGGAACTACTGCCAAGGTTTGGGGTACCCTCTCTCCTTGCGTCCGACAATGAGCCTGCATTTATCTCTCATGTCATAAAGGGACTATGTAAAGAGCTTGCCATAACACAGAAATTGCATTGTGCTTATCATCCACCAGCAGCAGGCGCTGTTGAGCGGAAGAATGGGGTGTTGAAAAACAAAATAGCTAAAATTTGTGCGTCAACAGACCTCTCCTGGGTTGATGCGCTGCCCTTAGCACTACTAGCAATGAGATGTACACCAGACAGAGTAACAAAGCTGAGCCCACACGACATTGTGTTCGGTAGGCCAATGCACATTCCAGGAAACATGTCAACAGCCCCAATGTCAGTGACAGACAATTTATTATTGTGTTACTGTAGGAAATTAACAGACATTTTACGTTACCTCCATTGTCAGGTGCTGAACACCCTGCCAGAAGCCGCGACTCCACCAGCCCACGATCTGCAACCAGGGGATTGGAACTGGGTCAAAGCCCACACACGGTGAAATTGCTTGCAGCCCAGATGGAGAAGACCCATGCAGGTTATTCTCACTACGGCTACAGCAGTGAAATGTGATGGTCTAACTTTGTGGATTCATGCGGCACACACCAAAAAAGCAACGCCTGAGAACGAAGAACAGATCCCACCAACGCTGGTATCGACAGGAGGGCCTCGCCAGGAATCTAACCTTCGCTCCAACAAACAGAAAGTCGCAGACATAGATTAATGATTAATGAGCTGCTGCCTAAATACAAGGGCTCAGGACTGATAGACTTCGACCTGTGTCAATACAAGCCTACTGACAACGGTCCAGGATACAATTAACTATTTTGTGTCCGGGGAGAGATATAAGTGCAACATTAACATTACTTATCCCAAGGCCACTATTGCTCAGTGAGATAATCAAACTAATTTTTAATGAGATTTCCTTTCCAACGGGCCCAGAGCAAGTCCCTGAGCAAGAATTAACAGATGTACGTTTTGACATTCTCAATGGTGCCATTTTTGCGATAGAAAGCACTGGATCTAGCATTATTCAAAACCTTGAACATTCTCTATCGTGCTGTTTTTGCAACAGAGGTCACTGGTCCTAGACTTATTCGAGACATTAAATACAAGAGAAAAACAGTGGTTAAATACTTGGCTCTAAGGGACAGTTAGCATAGCGCCAAGAGGAAGAAGAATAAAATTAGGGTCTATTCACAAGCCCGAGTGGACCAAGAATAAACTTAGGGTCTATTCACAAGAAGATTGCATAGCATAGGGAAGGGTCAGGTTTGTTCTGAGTCATGCCATCCACTGAAAGACACACATGTAACTGGAAAGCAGTGGTCCTTGCAATATTGTTACCGGCACCAGCAATACTAGTAACAACGATGATAATAGTGTATTCTGCTGAGCTTGAAATACCACATCTTAATGGAAGAGTGGGGAATGGGAGTGATGGAGCTGAGCCAACAAAATCCCCAAAAGACTATGAACAGAATATAACAACGAACATTACTGAAATGGGGGTGGATGTGAATAAAGGGGACCAAGAAAGGTTGTGGGATACATATGAAGGAAACCAATATATTGAAATGCTGAAACTATATGTGACAATTTTGAATATATCAGATTGCTATGCTTGCACACACCTGCCCACAGATGCCACACATAGTTTGAAGTACAATGTGCTGCCGGTATCCACATATGTAGGCTGTGTTCTGATGCGTGACATGTTACTAAGTCAACACAGCATGTCTGTGTCAGTATCGATAGGTGTGACCTCATCTGAAGTACTGGCTGCTGATCCCAGCGGTAACAATGGCTATAGCAGAAAAACAACAGGCCCTCCTCTCAGACCTAAGAGGATCCCTTGCATGAATATACAGCCAACTAATGGAGACCTAGAGATGCTAAAAGGATTTGACAGGGCTGCTAGGAATGAGGAATGGAGAGGCCGAGCGGGCTGGGATGACATGGAGACAGGCCACATGAAAGTGCCATGGTTCAGGGTAGGGGAAGTTTCAGCCCCCTCCTGCATCCTTAAGGATGAAAGGATAACACAAAAAAGAATACCGGTTTTGCCAAAAGGAGCTGCCAGAACATGCAGTTTTTCGAAACTGCTGTCCAAAGACAACTGGAAAGAATGCATTTCATTTGGATGCACCTTCGGAGAAGTCGCTAAAGGGGAGCAGGGATGGTTTGACTGTGAAGACAGGATAAACAGGATAAAAGGCACACTACCTACCAAGGCAGTTCCCCAGATTTACATGGGGACGAGCAGCTGTAACCACACCACAAGACTAACTCAAGTTAGGAGTGGTGACGAGCCGTCCCTAGGTCTAGTAGGTTACAGGGGCCTGTTCTTTGTCTGTGGTCCATGGGCATACTTCTATCTGCCCCCAGGATGGTATGGAAGTTGCTACCAAGCATCCATCATCCCACAGATGACCCACTTCACAAAATTAGTGCCAGCAGAAAAGAAAGAGTTGACACTAGTTAGGGCCAAGAGAACAGCCGCATGAGTAGATCACATGTTAACAGCTTTTGGGGCAATGATCCCAGTAGAAGGCAATATCTATACCTCAGAAAGGATACACCAGTTATCCAGGATGATTGAGGATCTAGCGGACTCTACCACTGATGCCTTAGGAAATATAACAGAGGAACTCACCTCCATGAGGGCAGTTGTGATCCAGAACAGGATTGCTCTCGATATCATTCTGGCCAAAGAAGGAGGAGTCTGTTCCATCCTTCATCAAGTATCTTCCCTGGCCCAGAGCCAATGCTGTGTATTCATACCGGATAGCAGTGGGAATATAAATAAAACAATAAAAAAGATCAAAGCCATTAGAGATGAGGCCCACGGTATACACACAGGAGGCTTATGGGAAGACATGATGAACTGGTTCACAGACTGGGGTTCTTGGATACTAAAGGCAATTATAATAGTGGTAGCAGCCTTTTTGACACTATGCCTCCTGATCAAAATATGCCCAGCTTGTTGTACAGTAATTTCCAGCTCCCGTGCCCGGTGCATATCCAAGAAAGGTGATTCACCACACCACACCCATAAGGATGAGGATGAGGGACAGGAAATGATGAGCACAGATGGTTTCTGAATAGCATATGATTTGGTATCAGATCTGGGAATGATGAAGCAGATATTTCTATGATACCAAATGCAAATGTTGCCAGGCCTATAGTCTTTTTTGAGCTACTAAAGAATTGACACCAGCAGGAATTCACAAAATGGTTGCACGCTCCATTTTGTGTGTCAGTCAGCGCAACGTGCAAAGCAACGCAAGGCTTTCCAAGAACAAACACGCCAGCTTCCAGCTAGCTATTGCAAAACCTCACATTTCAGTAATCATGTCGACATGACCTGGCCGGTCACGTACGTGCCAAGTCCACGTATACCAGAGGCACAGATTTCACCTTTAGGGGAAAACCCAAATCTGCTCTTGTAGATGGCATGTGGGCAGCAACGCCAGGGTATAGACATATTTCGAGCCTTAAAAGGGTATCACACCACAATTGCCCTTCATTGATTGGTCCAGCAGGACATAGTCCGATCTAGGTTACGTATGCTATGATGCCCATCCTGTAGGGCTTGTACCTATAAAATGTCTCTGCACTGTCATACCAATTGGGCACTCAGTAAGCTTTGCCGAGGTCTCCGTGCCGCACGTGTATTTGCATTCTGATTACATTCTGATTGGGTTCCCAATAAACCTTGCGAACTTGTGTGCTGAGAGCGAATGGTTTATTTCAGTGTTGTCATTTATCCTTTATTTTCACAGTTTCACAGTGAGCTTCAACATTACTGGAAACTAGACTTACTCATACATGTAAGGTGCCATTTTTATCAGGATACATGTGGCAAGACAGAATAGTAGAAACGGGAATCCAGAAGCTGTTATTCGCCGTGGGGGCCAGCTTGTGGTCCTCTTAAAACCCTGGTGGGAACTTCGTCCCAGGGGGCTACAATGCATGCGCTCACCTCCCCACAGATCCTCGAATCGTGACATCCCAGAGCCGCACTCAACCCTGGTGGGACTCCATGTCCCAGGGTGCTCTGTGACTGCAATCGGCTGCCTCAGATGTGGGGGAGGAGCCAATAAGCACTCAAAGGCGCTGCTGCCTTTTACGCGGCGCGGGACTCCAGAAGCTAGTTTAAAGGGGGATTGAGCATGGTGTGTTTTTAAAATTACACTATGGGGAAACGCATTTGTACCACTAAAAAGCCCGGGCCCAAGTTAACCCCTCCTCCTCGCCACTCCCAACGTCAATTGACAAAATGTTACAAAGGGCAATAGGGCCTGTAACAACTGAAATTGAACGCACTGAAAGGCGATTGTCAATCACCCCTGATCTATCCCTCCAAACAGTAGATTTGTCTATTCCCAATACTACTTCTGCAGTACCTTCATCTAATGGAAATGTTTCCCCATCCCCCTCACTTGGAGTGAACGTTCCGACAAGTGTATCTAGAAAGGGGGACGAGGGTCTAGGCATGCATAAGAATGGGAAACGAAAGCAAACAGGCGGGAGGGCAACTAACAGCAAGAAAGCAAAGAGAGGGAACAAGCCAAGTGTAGAACACTCACCTATGTCAACCCATCAATAGAACATGCCATCATCACTTGTACAGACCCAAAGTACCCAACCTGGGCTCATACCCTATTGACAGACCTGTTGATTCAACTAAGAGCTATTATAAAGGAAGAAGTTGCCCTATTACTTGATCAACTAAATATTTTTACAACGGTGGGGGGCCTAAGGGAAAGGCAAGCCAGTGCCAATGTAATACAATCTGCACCGAGGGAGGGCGGTTTTAATAATATACTAGATCGTAACCCTTGTGCTTCTCTAAATAATCAAGAGACACTTAGGACCCACGACCCCAATACCCTGTCGATCAATAGTCAAGATACCAGTCATATCCCCCAGCATTCCGGTACACAGTGAGTATTAGAGCAGCCAGCACACACAAGGATGAGGACACCCCGCAGTGTGGTCGAGAGTAACGCCACAACCGATACTATGTGGAATACCCACCAAACCATTATGAGTGTACCAGGGCCAAGTACAAGCAGAGAAGAGCAGAGGAGGGTTGAGTGCCCTGTGGGTAGGATGGAAGTAGCTGCTCAGTCAATTATAAACCTTCCACCTGCTTCAGTACCGTGTGTAATCATTTTGGCTGGGGTTCCTCCCCTTAACAACAACCAGAGGGAGTCACAATTAGATCTAAGGAACAAGAGTTTGTTCTGGCTAGCAAGACACATGCAGTTCCCCTATGAAAGGGCTGGGGAAATATTAATGGTGTGGAGAATTGATTGGGTGGGACCTACCAAAAAAACTACTCAAGGGGACTGTGTGGTTATCAATTTTAAAAATCCTCAGATTGTACATAGGCTTTTAAATCATAAAAGTAGTCCAGCAGAGCCCCATACAGAGGTGAGAGCTTTTTCGCTTGACCACTTTTACTCCCACTGTTGTAACCCTGGTAGGGCAAATGTAACCTTGGGGTATGAAAGGCATCTGATTGAAGACCAGAATGTTGATCACAGACATCCGCCCACTAGATCTCTTTTATTTAATTTACCTGTAAATAACCGATATTGGCCCCTGGAAGATGTGGATTGACTATCAGGGACAGTAGGATTGGGTAATTTTGAGAGAATTCCGACGTCCCTAAGAGGACGAGTGGAGTTAGATCATGGAGGTAAAATCCAGCACTCCGTTCCAAAGTTAGTAACAGAAACGGGGGCTCTGGTTCTAGCCACCTCACAGGAGGGTAAGGGCCATGTGGGACCAGGCCATCTTTCGGGGCCCACACTCATTAACTCTTTTACTCACTCTAATAATACTGCACCGGGGGTAAATCCCCCAATTGTAATCCCATTTGGTACTGATCCCCAGAAGGAAATTTTATGGGCAGGTAACGAGCTGAAGATCCTCTCCTGGAACGTGGCTGGCATCAAGGGTAAACTCTCCTGTCCTTAATGGGGACTTTTCGTGGACAACTATGACATCTGCATGTTCCAGGAAACATGGGTGGGGACGAATACACAAGGGCGGGCTTTGCGACATTTAACATTCCAGCTGTTAATAGAGAGAGGGGCAGACCATCTGGAGGCTTATCTATCTGGGTCGGCTCACATGTGTGCTGCCTAGCTAGTCCTTTGTTCACTTCCTCTAATGACATCCAATGTGTCATGCATAGGTTCCCCACTAAGTTGAAGTTTGCCCTTATTAATGTCTACTCTCGACCTGTAAGAGTGAGCAAGGAATCACTAACCCTTTATGCCTTAAACTCTTTTATCTCCAATGTGCCGCCTAACACGAGGTTAATTGTCAGGGGCGACTTTAATTGTCAATTCGAGCCCCTTCCTGGCACTCTCGATTTAATTACCAATGAGGACTCCCAGTGGGCTATCCCTGAACCACAAATCCAACCGATTAAGTCCTGGTCCCCCTGGTACTTCAAATAAATGCCATCTTTCTAAACCACTCTTTGAGAGCTTGCAATGGCCGAACAACCTCTAAGCATGGGTGTAAAATCCGTTCCGTTCGCGGAATTTGCGGATTTTCTGGAATTTTCTGTCCGCGAATCTTGCGAAATTGCAGAAAAATCCGCGAAATCGCGTTCGGGACGGATGTTCAAAAACTAACAAAGTACATGAAGCACTTACAGGGTTACAGCAGGTGCCCAAGTTGAAGCTAATTTCTTTGTAACCATTTACAAAATGGTTACAAAGAAATTAACTTCAACTTGGGCACCTGCTGTAACCCTGTAAGTGCTTCCTGAGCGGCGCCTCCAGAGTTGTTGCCTACTTGCAACTATTCTCTGACCCTGCTCTGACCCTCGAAGCAGGGTCAGAGAATAGTTACAAGTATGGCACAATGCTCCAGGCTGTCACAAAAATTAAACCACAACAGGAAGCACTTAAAGATAAGGAAGCAGGTGCCGGACTTGAAGCTTAAATTCAGTAACACATTAACCAGCCCCCGGTTGAGGCTGGGCAGGTGTGCTTTCTCCCCATAATCTACAGTGGTGAACCAGAGGGTGCTGTGATGAACCAGAAGGTGCAGTTATGAACCAGAGGGTGCTGTGATGAACCAGAGGGTGGCAGTGGTGAACCAGAGGGTGGCAGTGGTGAACCAGAGGGTGGCAGTGGTGAACCAGAGGGTGTCAGTGGTGAACCAGAGGGTGTCAGTGGTGAACCAGAGGGTGGCAGTGATGAACCAGAGGGTGACAGTGATGAACCAGAGGGTGACAGTGGTGAACCAGAGGGTGGCAGTGGTGAACCAGAGGGTGGTAGTGGTGAACCAGAGGGTGACAGTGATGACGAAGAGGGTGGCAGTGGTGAACCAGATGGTGGCAGTGGTAAACCAGATGGTGGCAGTGGTGAACCAGAGGGTGGCAGTGGTGAACCAGAGGGTGGCAGTGGTGAACCAGAGGGTGGCAGGGGTGAACCAGAGGGTGGCACTGGTGAACCAGAGGGTGGCACTGGTGAACCAGAGGGTGGCAGTAATGAACCAGTGGGTGGCAGTGATGAACCAACCAGAGGGTGGCAGTGATGAACCAGAGGGTGGCAGTGATGAACCAGAGGGTGGCAGTGATGAACCAGAGGGTGGCACTGGTGAACCAGAGGGTGCGGTGCAGAACCAGATGGTGGCAGTGATGAACCAGAGGGTGACAGTGATGATCCAGAGGGTGGCAGTGCAAACCAGAGGGTGGCAGTGATGAACCAGAGGGTGGCAGTGATGATCCAGAGGGTGGTAGTGGCAAACCAGAGGGTGGCAGTAATGAACCAGAGGGTGGTAGTGGTGAACCAGAGGGTGACAGTGATGACGAAGAGGGTGGCAGTGGTGAACCAGATGGTGGCAGTGGTAAACCAGATGGTGGCAGTGGTGAACCAGAGGGTGGCAGTGGTGAACCAGAGGGTGGCAGTGGTGAACCAGAGGGTGGCAGGGGTGAACCAGAGGGTGGCACTGGTGAACCAGAGGGTGGCACTGGTGAACCAGAGGGTGGCAGTAATGAACCAGTGGGTGGCAGTGATGAACCAACCAGAGGGTGGCAGTGATGAACCAGAGGGTGGCAGTGATGAACCAGAGGGTGGCAGTGATGAACCAGAGGGTGGCACTGGTGAACCAGAGGGTGCGGTGCAGAACCAGATGGTGGCAGTGATGAACCAGAGGGTGACAGTGATGATCCAGAGGGTGGCAGTGCAAACCAGAGGGTGGCAGTGATGAACCAGAGGGTGGCAGTGATGATCCAGAGGGTGGTAGTGGCAAACCAGAGGGTGGCAGTAATGAACCAGAGGATGGCAGTGATGAACCAGAGGGTGGCAGCGATAAACCAGAGGGTGGCAGTGGTGAACCAGAGGGTGGCAGTGATGAACCAGAGGGTGGCAGTGATGAACCAGAGGGTGGCAGTGATGAATCAGAGGGTGACAGTGATGAACCAGAGGGTGGCAGTGGTGAACCAGAGGATGGCAATGATGAATCAGAGGGTGACAGTGATGAACCAGAGGGTGGCAGTGGTGCACCAGAGGGTGGCAGTGGTGCACCAGAGGGTGGCAGTGGTGAACCAGAGGGTGGCAGCGGTGAACCAGAGGGTGTCAGTGATGAACCAGAGGGTGGCAGTGATGAACCAGAGGTTGGCAGCGATGAACCAGAGGGTGACAGTGATGAACCAGAGGGTGACAGTGGTGAACCAGAGGGTGGAAGTGGTGAACCAGAGGGTGGCAGTGACGAACCAGAGGGTGGCAGTGGTGAACCAGAGGGTGGCAGTGATGAAACAGAGGGTGGCAGTGATGAACCAGAGGTGCCCAGGGGTTGTGAGCCCACGCGCTAATGAACTGCCCCGGGGCCCAGTGGGTGTGAGCCCCCGTGCTGCTGAACTGCCCAGGAGCCCTCTTAGTGTGAAAATCATTCGTGCTCAATTGCCTGGGAGCCCTCTGGGTGTGAGCACACATTGTGCTAAGTGTCCCCCTGCCCCCAGTACATATATACCCGTACCGCACAGCACCATTATGCTCTTGCACCATGAAGTCTGGTGCCTGGATGCTCCTGATCCGTGTAAGTGGTACCACCGTCTGGTGCAGTCAAAATGTAAAGTCATAACTTGCTACAGAGCACCAATAAACACGTGTCCCCCCTGGCACTGGTATGCGCATGTACCAGGCGTGGAGCACCCGCATGCCACTGCACCCTACTGCCCAGTGTCAGCATATGCCTGTACGGGGCAGTTTAGTATGAGATGGGACATTGTCCAGCAGCAGCAGCTGCATGCGCCTGAACCCACTGAGCAGGATCAGAATGGCTTTGTACCAACACGCGCGGCAGAGCTATCTTGGATATCTGAAGGATTCTGGGGTCCTGTGCCAAATGTATTTTTGCATCCATGAGCTTCCCGAGCGCCATCCCTGTGTAGCTCCTGTGACCAGGAGGCTGCTTTCTCGTCATCTGCTGCTCTGCTCGGTCTCTGACCCTTTATAAACAAGATGCATGTGAACTCGCATAGAAGCCCCGCCCGTTTGGCCCATCCACCACAGACTAGCGGTATGAAACGTCTTCCCGCCTGTCCCCATTAAAATGGCCAGCTCACTCAAGGGACCTCGGCGCCTTTTGGCGCGCTCGCAAAGTTACAGGCACACGTGGTCACATATTTGTGCAAATGGCACAAAAATCCGCGAGTTCGCTGGAAAATTTGCGAACTCGCTGACTTTTTTTGCAATTTCGCACAAATTTGCAGACCGCAAATTCGCAAATTTCGCCCATACTTATGATAGACGAGGTAAACTAACATTCAATAGAATTGGCCAAGCCTCTCTTTTGGATTATATCTTAGTGGAATCCAGATCATGGCACAGGGTCCTTGATTTTGCTGTTCTTTCACGGCATGATAGTGACCACAACGCGCTGATACTGGTATTGAAGGTGCCGGACTCGGGCATTTCCCCTGTTAGTATTCACCCCCGGAGAACAGGTTAACACTTACCAATAATAGAAGAATTAAGTGGGGGGCAATAAAACAAACACCTGAGAAGTTGGGTGCCCTATATGAAGTAATAGTACCAGCATTGCAAGAGTTTAGCAGCATTGTAGCCGACTGGGACCATTTAACCTCCTGCAACCATGTTGGAGAACTTCATACGAATCTGCTAACTAAATTAGTGGACATATTCTACCCAATAGTGCGCCCCAAAAAATGTGGTTTAATGAAAGTTGTCACAAGACAAAACGGGCGTTGATAGTGGCCATTAAATCTAAAAATAGGCTTTTAATAAAAACGAGGAGGGTTTTATATAAAGAGGCTGTCTCTCAAGCAAAGCAGTCCTGGGAAGTGAACAAATGGGAGGACATTAAAACTGCCTTACAGAACTGGGACATGAAAGAATTCTGGGCCATAGTTAGAACAGGTAGTAGGGAAGGCATTTTAGCCACTGAACCGAATATTCCAGCAAAAAAGTGGGCCGACCATTTCCAAGCATTATATGCTATGGAAACTGACCCTGGTTTGTATTTCTCCAGTCATACCGCCACACAAGGGGACTTAGGGGCTGACACTGTCCTGGTAGAGGAGCTAATCACCCTTGCTCCGAGTATTCTGCTGAGGTGCCTGATTGGATTACACTCCTTGAAGTTACCAAAGCAATCAAGAAATTACCCACAGGTAAAGCGCCTGGCTTAGATAGGTTATCAGGGGACCTGTTCCGAGAAGAGCCAGCTATCTGGGGCCCCTATTTGTGCGTACTATTTAACGCCATAATGAACGGCATGTGAATCCCTGACACCTGGGTGGGGGCAGAAATCGTCCCAGTCTTTAAGAAGGGCTCGCCCCTACTTCCTGCAAACTACATCCGGATCAGTTTGATCGACGTCACCCAAAAACTGTTTGCACAGATGCTTTTAGACCGTATAAAAGGGTGGATGCATGACAATGATATAATAAGCCCCTATCAAGCAGGGTTCACGAAGAACACTTCCACCGTTGACTAAATCTATAGACTCCAACTTATATCATGGAAGACGGTGTCAATGGAGGGTGGCAGCCTCTATTTGGTCTTCGCGGACCTGAAAACGGCTTTTGACTTGGTGCCCAGAGTTAAATTATGAGGGGTATTAAGAGAATTGGGGATTCCCTTTTACCTGTTAACCATTCTTATTAAGCTCCCTGAGGCCAACTACGCCCGAGTAAGGTGTGGAAAGGGGGAAGAATTAACTACTAGACTCCCAGTTGGCAGAGGGGGGAGATAAGCTGCGTGCTTGCACCGACCCTGTTTTACCTCTTTGTCAACGCACTTATTACCCAACTTACAGAGGTGAAGGATAATGATGCCCCCAAGTTAGCAAACTCAAAGGTTCCAGCTTTGATGTTTGCTGATGACACCCTTTTGATGTCCAAGTCGCTGATGGGAATCCAGAGGATACTGGACAGTTTTGTCATCTTTTGTAATAACAGGGGGTTGGAGATTAATACCATGAAAACCAAGTTTATGATTGTCAATACGGCCAAGAAAGCACGCCCAAATCCCCACTTAAATGGTATAGCACTGGAAAAGGTTCCTGAATTTGACTATTTGGGGGTCACTCTTATGGAAAACTTGGATTGGGGGCCACAAATAGCCAAAGCTAAGCTCAAATTAGCACAGACTTCTGGTGCGATAGCTAAATTGATGAGGGAATCGACCTATAAACCTACTGGGCCAATCATTGAAATGTATAGGGCACAGGCTAGGGGAGCCACATTGCATGGGGCTGAACTTTGGGGACACTGTTCCTGTAGTCTCCTAAGCAAAGTTGAGAACAACTTTCTAAGACAAATTCTGGGCCTTCTGGCCCGCACCCCGCTAATACCCTTGCGGTTAGATCTAGGTATAAGGCAGATTGAAGAAGAAGTTACCCTACGACCACTAACATTTTGGCACAGGATGTGGGTGACCACGGAACTGGTAGAATACCAGGCAGAAACTAAAGAGCTATTACGTCTCCCAGGGGTGGAAAAATATTATCCTGATTTGCACAATTAAGGGAAGAGTGCAAAAGGATACGCAGACCAACCCTCTGGAGTAACCCTGAAGACACTTGCACTATAGTTTCTCGAGCTGAACTGGTGAGAATTTATCAATCCCATAAACTGGAGGTCATCCATGGGAACCCGAATTTAGGTGTTATGACAGCAGAATTTCTTGCTCTAAAAGACGAGTATAAATTAGAACCCTTTTTGGATGATATTCTACCGTTTCCAGCAAGAAAATTATACCTCAAGTTCAGATTCAGTACCCTTTCCCTGCGGGCCTTTACCTCTAAATTGTCTGGATGGGCCCAACGTAGTTGTCCAGCATGCAACCATGAGGAGGAGACAGAGTTGCATGTTTTGTTTTTTTGCCATGATTATAAAATGGCAAGGCAGTGTTGGCTATACAGCTGTGCGGGAACATGGGGTTTGTGCACTGCCAGGTGGCATTCAGAGTTCTGAAGCATGACACCTCCAAACCCATTGTCTTTGCTGTGTCTCGTTTTTTAAACACAATGTGGCGCAGGCGTCAGCGTCAGGCTTTTATAGAAAAAGAAAAACCCAAAACAGTATCAACCGCCCAAGCTCCTAGGGCATAGATTGTCTCAATTTCACAAATATGGGTAGAGGATCAGTTTTTTATTCTTTTTAACTGTTCTAAAAATCTTTATTTATGAAATGATGATTTTTAATGCGATATTTATCTATAACCCTCTCCGGGTGTACTTTTAAATTTTCTATGTATTTGATGATCCTCCCAATTGATTTGATTGCTTATCTATGCCTGTGGTTTTTTTTCCTGCTATTATTGCACTTGCACTTTCTCAGAACTAATGAATCATTGGCCCGTGTTGCGAAATTTCTTGTGTTCCCATTGATGTTACTTCTCTATTTTTATATCTTCGTTTCGAGTGCTTTTAACCATGCAATGTAATGTTTCTGATTGTAATGTATACATACTTTTATGGTCGTACAGACCAAAAAAAAGGTTTTTGAAGAAGACACTGTATTGCTACCAACTGGATTTCTCCCTGCACCTGTTCCTTCCAAATGTAAGCCAGTGTGTAAGAAAGAAGATATTTTGTAATCAAATGCTAGTATGGGTTACTCACAAATTTATAGATGTACACAGGAAACTGAGTTTAGGAGTAGTGGTTATTTGTACATTTCAGAAATATATAGGTTTCCTTCATACTCATGTTTCATTCTTTATATTTTACCATATGAATTACTGCATAGGTGGTACTCAAATAAAAATCATTGGACGGTGGTGCTCAGATGTTGGCGCTGGGTACCTCGAGTTCTTGGAGAACCTATAAACCCTGTATGTCTTTGGGACTAGAAGGGTCTAGTGGACGTAACGGTATGTTGCTTTTGTAAATTTCCTATCGTGACAAGAGGTCAGAGGTTAAAATGTTGTCACATATGGTTGTTTTTCCTTCTCATATTCAAATTTGTTTTTATTTTCACAGTAAATATCTTCGGGAAAACCTTGCAGGATCTACACAAATGACTCCTTTCTAAATTCCGAATTATGTATACTTTTCAGAAATCTATAGCTTTCTTGGATCACCAATGTATTTCACACCTGTTTCCACCATAAACTGTAAATAGGTTGGAAGCACAAAAAATAGGAATAATGGGCTAACCCTAAGAAAAATGAGAAAACTGTGGCAAAAAAATGTTTTTTGATTCAATTCTGCATTTTCCTTAAAACTAGGAAGATGGTCACCTTAGGTTAGCAAACGGATTGTTGATGCTCTTTTCTAGGAAAAAAACAGACACTTCTTTACAGAGCTCTTTTTTTTCAATGTTTCCTAATTTTGGAAGATTGGCTATTTTCTCAGTCACCTCCAGAGGCCAAGATGTTGTGAACCCCCGCTTTACCAGCTACAGTGAGGGTAGGGTTCTTATGGACCTCTATATCTGTAACATGGCAGATAAAGGCTTGTAATTATCTCTAAACGGAAGAAAGAAAGATAGACTGATAGTATAGAGAAAGGAGGATGGGTGAGGAGATGCATGACTGGGTGAAAGGATGGGTGGATGTAAAGAAGGATAGATCAGTGTGTGAAAGGATGGTGGATGAAAGGATAGATGGATGAGTGGGTGAAAGGATGGGTGGAAGAAAGAATGTTAGGAAGGGTGGGTAAAAGGATGGATGTGTGCAATAAAGGTTGAGCGAGCAAAAGGATGGATGAGTTGGAGAAAAGATGGATGGGTGAAAGTTTGTATAGGTCGGTGAAAGGGTAGGAGGGTGAAAAGTTGGATGGGTGAGTGGGTGAAATGACAGATAGATGGATGGCTGAAAGCATGGTAAAGTACATGGAAAACTGAGAGGATGGGTCAGTGGATGAAAAGATGGCCGACTAAATGGAAACCTAAGATGTATTGATGGATGGATGGATGGATTGATGGATAGCAAAGGCAATTGAAATCTAAGTGAATGGATGGATAGGTGGATAGATGGGTGAAAGGATGGCAGAGTAAATGGAAATCTGAGGATGGATGGAGGGGTGAGTGGATTTAAAGGATTGCGGAGTAAATGAGAATCTGAGATGATGGACGGAAGGATGGATATAAAATGAAATGGAAATCTTAGAGGGTGGATGGGTGGGAGAAAGGATGGCAGAGAAAATAGAAATCTCAGAGGATGGGTGGCTAGGTAAGTGGATGTAAGGATTACAGAGTAATTAGCCATTTGAGAGAAGGGATGGATGGCATGGTAAATGGAAGTCTGAGAGGATGGGCGGAGAAGCAAATAGAAAGTGGATGGGATGACTGATGGATGGAGGAATGGATGGGCAAATGAATCAATTGGTGTATGAAAGGTTTTATTGATGGATGGTAAGTCAAATGGTGGATGTGTAGGTGGATAGATGCAAGCATAGAGGATGGATGTCTGTACGGATGGATGGATGGAATGGCCACTGGATGGATGTAATACTGAAAGATTGAATCATGGATGGAAGAATACATTTATGAGAAAATGTAAAGGAGAAATGGTTGATATCAGCAGGTGAATGGAAGGGTGAAAGGGAGAACAGATTTGATTCTTGGTTGGAAGAGACAAAGGAAGCGGAAAAACCAAAAGGGACATCCAGGAAGAGGAACGCCGACAGCGAGACAGGAGGGACCAAAGCAGCTTGAGAAGAGATGGATGCTTCTCTGTACAGTGCGAAGCAGTGGAAGGAAGCAGCCATCCAGTATTCTGGTGCAGAAGACATCGAGCAGGCGATATAAGATGGACCCGTCCTCGGGAGTGAAGAAGAAGAGTCCTGGGTGGAAGAGTGGTGGATTGCCCCAGAGTCCAAGGTGATGAAAGGCTGGGGTTCTTCACAAGGAGGGAGGGGATAGAAGGGAGAAGGGAGGGAATGTTCCATGCATGGGGTGTTGAGGTAAGAGCTACTCTATTCTTCTTTCAATAAAACAAACACGCATTTCACTGAAGGGAACTACATCTCCTTGAAGCCACTGGGGTAGATACAGAAAAGCAGACAACCATTTCCTTTTTGTTTTAAAGGTAACTAAATTAAGGAAACCTCCAGATCCCCTAAACAAACATTTATGTATCCCCTGATTCCCAAGACTATGATAGATACAGAGATGTCACATATACCCTATTGGGGGAGCGGGCAGTATAATTTAAGAGAGAGAACAGAGAGGTCATCTGTTCCTCTCTCCCTCACTCCTGTAAAACTACTTCCCTTTCATTCATATTTACTTATTATTTTTTCTCGGTCCCCTTTTTCAGCCTGAGCGCCAAAGGATATGGGGAAGGGAGATTATTGATTATATTCTGAATAAATACTTACGGTTGTGTTCGGTTGCTTGGAAAGTTTGTCTGAGTTTCCACTTCCACAGACCTAGAAGGAAACAAAGAAGATTAATAACCTACCATCATTTTGGAAAAACTCCTCCCAACCTTATATGTATGTTTTAATGCACAACAAGCTAAAAAAATAAAGACACCATTGCGAAACAAACCAAGGGGTATATTTACAAGTTAATTGGCGGTAATTGGCATTAGGTTTGTTGGCTTAATGCCGCGCTCTGCCATTTTTTAAATGCAGGGTTACACAGCATTTACAAGAATACTGTGCAGCCCGGCGTTTCCACCTGCACTGGTGCTAATTACAGCTGCCTTGCACTAACGCAGGCCCCCTTGCACCATAGGAATGGATAGGCAAAAGAATCAATTGGTGTATGAAAGGTTTTATTGATGGATGGATAAATCAAATGGTGGATGTGTAGGTGGATGGATGCAAGCATAGAGGATGGACGTCTGTACGGATGGATGGATGGAATGGCCACTGGATGGATGTAATAGTGAAAGATTGAATCATGGATGAAAGAATACATTTATGAGAAAATGTAAAGGAGAAATGGTTGATATCAGCATGTGAATGGAAGGGTGAAAGGGAGAACAGATTTGATTCTTGGTTGGAAGAACCAAAGGAAGCGGAAAAACCAGAAGGGACATCCAGGAAGAGGAACGCCGACAGCGAGACAGGAGAGACCAAAGCAGCTTGAGAAGAGATGGATGCTTCTCTGTAAAATGCGAAGCAGTGGAAGGAAGCAGCCATCCAGTATTCTGGTGCAGAAGACATTGAGCAGGCGATATAAGATGGACCCATCCGCGGGAGTGAAGAAGATGAGTCCTGGGTGGAAGAGTTGTGGATTGCCCCAGAGTCCAAGGTGATGAAAGGCTGGGGTTTTTCACAAGGAGGGAGGCGATAGAAGGGAGAAGGGAGGGAATGATCCATGCATGGGGTGCTGAGGTAAGAGCTACTCTATTCTTTTTTCAATAAAACAAACACGCATTTCACTGAAGGGCACTACATCTCCTTGAAGCCACTGGGGTAGATACAGAAAAGCAGACAACCATTTCCTTTTTGTTTTAAAGGTAACTAAATTAAGGAAACCTCCAGATCCCCTAAACAAACATTTATGTTTCCCCTGATTCCCAAGACTCTGATAGATACAGAGATGTCACATATACCCTATTGGGGAGCGGGCAGTATAATTTAAGAGAGAGAACAGAGAGGTCATCTGTTCCTCTCTCCCTCACTCCTGTAAAACTCCTTCCCTTTCATTCATATTTACTTATTATTCTTTCTCGGTCCCCTTTTTCAGCCTGAGCGCCAAAGGATATGGGGAAGGGAGATTATTGATTATATTCTGAATAAATACTTACGGCTGTGTTCTGTTGCTTGGAAAGTTTGTCTGAGTTTCTACTTCCACAGACCTAGAAGGAAACAAAGAAGATTAATAACCTACCATCATTTTGGAAAAACTCCTCCCAACCTCATATGTATGTTTTAATGCACAACAAGCGAAAAATAAAGACACCATTGCGAAACAAACCAAGGGGTATATTTACAAGTGAATTGGTGGTAATTGGCATTAGATTTGTTGGTTAGATGCCGCGCTCAGCCACTTTTGAAATGCAGGGTTACACAGCATTTACAAGAATACTGTGCAGCCCGGCGTTTCCACCTGCACTGCTGCTAATTACAACTGCCTAGCACTAACGCAGGCCCCCTTGCACCATAGGAATGGATAGGCAAAAAAATCAATTGGTGTATGAAAGGTTTTATTGATGGATGGATAAATCAAATGGTGGATGTGTAGGTGGATGGATGCAAGCATAGAGGATGGATGTCTGTACGGATGGATGGATGGAATGGCCCCTGGATGGATGTAATAGTGAAAGATTGAATCATGGATGAAAGAATACATTTATGAGAAAATGTAAAGGAGAAATGGTTGATATCAGCATGTGAATGGAAGGGTGAAAGGGAGAACAGATTTGATTCTTGGTTGGAAGAGACAAAGGAAGCGGAAAAACCAAAAGGGACATCCAGGAAGAGGAACGCTGACAGCGAGACAGGAGAGACCAAAGCAGCTTGAGAAGAGATGGATGCTTCTCTGAACAGTGCGAAGCAGTGGAAGGAAGCAGCCATCCAGTATTCTGGTGCAGAAGACATCGAGCAGGCGATATAAGATGGACCCATCCTCGGGAGTGAAGAAGAAGAGTCCTGGGTGGAAGAGTGGTGGATTGCCCCAGAGTCCAAGGTGATGAAAGGCTGGGGTTCTTCACAAGGAGGGAGGGGATAGAAGGGAGAAGGGAGGGAATGTTCCATGCATGGGGTGTTGAGGTAAGAGCTACTCTATTCTTCTTTCAATAAAACAAACACGCATTTCACTGAAGGGCACTACATCTCCTTGAAGCCACTGGGGTAGATACAGAAAAGCAGACAACCATTTCCTTTTTGTTTTAAAGGTAACTAAATTAAGGAAACCTCCAGATCCCCTAAACAAACATTTATGTTTCCCCTGATTCCCAAGACTATGATAGATACAGAGATGTCACATATACCCTATTGGGGAGCGGGCAGTATAATTTAAGAGAGAGAACAGAGAGGTAATCTGTTCCTCTCTCCCTCACTCCTGTAAAACTCCTTCCCTTTCATTCATATTTACTTATTATTCTTTCCCGGTCCCCTTTTTCAGCCTGAGCGCCAAAGGATATGGGGAAGGGAGATTATTGATTATATTCTGAATAAATACTTACGGCTGTGTTCGGTTGCTTGGAAAGTTTGTCTGAGTTTCCACTTCCACAGACCTAGAAGGAAACAAAGAAGATTAATAACCTACCATCATTTTGGAAAAACTCCTCCCAACCTCATATGTATGTTTTAATGCACAACAAGCGAAAAATAAAGACACCATTGCGAAACAAACCAAGGGGTATATTTACAAGTGAATTGGTGGTAATTGGCATTAGATTTGTTGGTTAGATGCCGCGCTCAGCCACTTTTGAAATGCAGGGTTACACAGCATTTACAAGAATACTGTGCAGCCCGGCGTTTCCACCTGCACTGCTGCTAATTACAACTGCCTAGCACTAACGCAGGCCCCCTTGCACCATAGGAATGGATAGGCAAAAAAATCAATTGGTGTATGAAAGGTTTTATTGATGGATGGATAAATCAAATGGTGGATGTGTAGGTGGATGGATGCAAGCATAGAGGATGGATGTCTGTACGGATGGATGGATGGAATGGCCCCTGGATGGATGTAATAGTGAAAGATTGAATCATGGATGAGAGAATACATTTATGAGAAAATGTAAAGGAGAAATGGTTGATATCAGCATGTGAATGGAAGGGTGAAATGGAGAACAGATTTGATTCCTGGTTGGAAGAGACAAAGGAAGCGGAAAAACCAAAAGGGACATCCAGGAAGAGGAACGCCGACAGCGAGACAGGAGAGACCAAAGCAGCTTGAGAAGAGATGGATGCTTCTCTGTACAGTGCGAAGCAGTGGAAGGAAGCAGCCATCCAGTATTCTGGTGCAGAAGACATCGAGCAGGCGATATAAGATGGACCCATCCTCGGGAGTGAAGAAGAAGAGTACTGGGTGGAAGAGTGGTGGATTGCCCCAGAGTCCAAGGTGATGAAAGGCTGGGGTTCTTCACAAGGAGGGAGGGGATAGAAGGGAGAAGGGAGGGAGTGTTCCATGCATGGGGTGTTGAGGTAAGAGCTACTCTATTCTTCTTTCAATAAAACAAACACGCATTTCACTGAAGGGCACTACATCTCCTTGAAGCCACTGGGGTAGATACAGAAAAGCAGACAACCATTTCCTTTTTGTTTTAAAGGTAACTAAATTAAGGAAACCTCCAGATCCCCTAAACAAACATTTATGTTTCCCCTGATTCCCAAGACTATGATAGATACAGAGATGTCACATATACCCTATTGGGGGAGCGGGCAGTATAATTTAAGAGAGAGAACAGAGAGGTCATCTGTTCCTCTCTCCCTCACTCCTGTAAAACTCCTTCCCTTTCATTCATATTTACTTATTATTCTTTCTCGGTCCCCTTTTTCAGCCTGAGCGCCAAAGGATATGGGGAAGGGAGATTATTGATTATATTCTGAATAAATACTTACGGTTGTGTTCGGTTGCTTGGAAAGTTTGTCTGAGTTTCCACTTCCACAGACCTAGAAGGAAACAAAGAAGATTAATAACCTACCATCATTTTGGAAAAACTCCTCCCAACCTCATATGTATGTTTTAATGCACAACAAGCTAAAAAATAAAGACACCATTGCGAAACAAACCAAGGGGTATATTTACAAGTTAATTGGCGGTAATTGGCATTAGGTTTGTTGGCTTAATGCCGCGCTCTGCCATTTTTTAAATGCAGGGTTACACAGCATTTACAAGAATACTGTGCAGCCCGGCGTTTCCACCTGCACTGGTGCTAATTACAGCTGCCTTGCACTAACGCAGGCCCCCTTGCACCATAGGAATGGATAGGCAAAAGAATCAATTGGTGTATGAAAGGTTTTATTGATGGATGGATAAATCAAATGGTGGATGTGTAGGTGGATGGATGCAAGCATAGAGGATGGACGTCTGTACGGATGGATGGATGGAATGGCCACTGGATGGATGTAATAGTGAAAGATTGAATCATGGATAAAAGAATACATTTATGAGAAAATGTAAAGGAGAAATGGTTGATATCAGCATGTGAATGGAAGGGTGAAAGGGAGAACAGATTTGATTCTTGGTTGGAAGAGACAAAGGAAGCGGAAAAACCAGAAGGGACATCCAGGAAGAGGAACGCCGACAGCGAGACAGGAGAGACCAAAGCAGCTTGAGAAGAGATGGATGCTTCTCTGTACAATGCGAAGCAGTGGAAGGAAGCAGCCATCCAGTATTCTGGTGCAGAAGACATTGAGCAGGCGATATAAGATGGACCCATCCGCGGGAGTGAAGACGATGAGTCCTGGGTGGAAGAGTGGTGGATTGCCCCAGAGTCCAAGGTGATGAAAGGCTTGGGTTCTTCACAAGGAGGGAAGCGATAGAAGGGAGAAGGGAGGGAATGATCCATGCATGGGGTGCTGAGGTAAGAGCTACTCTATTCTTTTTTCAATAAACCAAACACGCATTTCACTGAAGGGCACTACATCTCCTTGAAGCCACTGGGGTAGATACAGAAAAGCAGACAACCATTTCCTTTTTGTTTTAAAGGTAACTAAATTAAGGAAACCTCCAGATCCCCTAAACAAACATTTATGTTTCCCCTGATTCCCAAGACTCTGATAGATACAGAGATGTCACATATACCCTATTGGGGAGCGGGCAGTATAATTTAAGAGAGAAAACAGAGAGGTCATCTGTTCCTCTCTCCCTCACTCCTGTAAAACTCCTTCCCTTTCATTCATATTTACTTATTATTCTTTCTCGGTCCCCTTTTTCAGCCTGAGCGCCAAAGGATATGGGGAAGGGAGATTATTGATTATATTCTGAATAAATACTTACGGCTGTGTTCGGTTGCTTGGAAAGTTTGTCTGAGTTTCCACTTCCACAGACCTAGAAGGAAACAAAGAAGATTAATAACCTACCATCATTTTGGAAAAACTCCTCCCAACCTCATATGTATGTTTTAATGCACAACAAGCGAAAAATAAAGACACCATTGCGAAACAAACCATGGGGTATATTTACAAGTGAATTGGTGGTAATTGGCCTTAGATTTGTTGGTTAGATGCCTTGCTCAGCCACTTTTGAAATGTCGGGTTACACAGCATTTACAAGAATACTGTGCAGCCCGGCGTTTCCACCTGCACTGCTGCTAATTACAACTGCCTAGCACTAACGCAGGCCCCCTTGCACCATAGGAATGGATAGGCAAAAAAATCAATTGGTGTATGAAAGGTTTTATTGATGGATGGATAAATCAAATGGTGGATGTGTAGGTGGATGGATGCAAGCATAGAGGATGGACGTCTGTACGGATGCATGGAATGGCCACTGGATGGATGTAATAGTGAAAGATTGAATCATGGATGAAAGAATACATTTATGAGAAAATGTAAAGGAGAAATGGTTGATATCAGCATGTGAATGGAAGGGTGAAAGGGAGAACAGATTTTATTCTTGGTTGGAAGAGACAAAGGAAGCGGAAAAACCAGAAGGGACATCCAGGAAGAGGAACGCCGACAGCGAGACAGGAGAGACCAAAGCAGCTTGAGAAGAGATGGATGCTTCTCTGTACAATGCGAAGCAGTGGAAGGAAGCAGCCATCTAGTATTCTGGTGCAGAAGACATTGAGCAGGCGATATAAGATGGACCCATCCGCGGGAGTGAAGAAGATGAGTCCTGGGTGGAAGAGTGGTGGATTGCCCCAGAGTCCAAGGTGATGAAAGGCTTGGGTTCTTCACAAGGAGGGAGGCGATAGAAGGGAGAAGGGAGGGAATGTTCCATGCATGGGGTGTTGAGGTAAGAGCTACTCTATTCTTTTTTCAATAAAACAAACACGCATTTCACTGAAGGGCACTACATCTCCTTGAAGCCACTGGGGTAGATACAGAAAAGCAGACAACCATTTCCTTTTTGTTTTAAAGGTAACTAAATTAAGGAAACCTCCAGATCCCCATAACAAACATTTATGTTTCCCCTGATTCCCAAGACTCTGATAGATACAGAGATGTCACATATACCCTATTGGGGGAGCGGGCAGTATAATTTAAGAGAGAGAACAGAGAGGTCATCTGTTCCTCTCTCCCTCACTCCTGTAAAACTCCTTCCTTTTCATTCATATTTACTTATTATTCTTTCTCGGTCCCCTTTTTCAGCCTGAGCGCCAAAGGATATGGGGAAGGGAGATTATTGATTATATTCTGAATAAATACTTACGGCTGTGTTCGGTTGCTTGGAAAGTTTGTCTGAGTTTCCACTTCCTCAGACCTAGAAGGAAACAAAGAAGATTAATAACCTACCATCATTTTGGAAAAACTCCTCCCAACCTCATATGTATGTTTTAATGCACAACAAGCGAAAAATAAAGACACCATTGCGAAACAAACCAAGGGGTATATTTACAAGTGAATTGGTGGTAATTGGCATTAGATTTGTTGGTTAGATGCCGCGCTCAGCCACTTTTGAAATGCAGGGTTACACAGCATTTACAAGAATACTGTGCAGCCCGGCGTTTCCACCTGCACTGCTGATAATTACAACTGCCTAGCACTAACGCAGGCCCCCTTGCACCATAGAAATGGATAGGCAAAAAAATCAATTGGTGTAGGAAAGGTTTTATTGATGGATGGATAAATCAAATGGTGGATGTGTAGGTGGATGGATGCAAGCATAGAGGATGGATGTCTGTACGGATGGATGGATGGAATTTATTTATTTTATTTATTTTATTTTTAGAGTTTTCTATAGCGAGAACTTGAACCGATTAGGTTATCAGAGCGCTTTACATAGCACATGTTACATTTATCACCGTTACATGTTATCACAGCAGTTTACATAGAATCAGTTACGCTGCACATTTCAGTAACTTGAACCGATTAGGTTATCAAAGCGCTTTAAATAAGACAGCATTCGATGTCCAGTGCCCTCCTCCGCCGTGTAGCGGGGGACCACTTCCAGCCCTCCGAAGTCGTCGAGCTGTCGGGACTAGGCTCCTGGAAAGTCCAGTGCCCTCCTCCGCCGTGTAGCGGGGGACCTCTTCCAGCCCTTCGAAGTCGTCGAACTGTCGGGACTAGGCTCCTGGAATTTCAGCTGTCCCTTTACAACTACTTTGTTTGAAGTCATGACGGAAGTCTCAATCCCAGCAGCAACCAAGTGAGCTCTCTGTCTCCAAGTTTCTCTCCGCGCTTGGAGATAGTTCCTCAAGGCCATAAATACCCCCAACACAGTTTTTTTCCATCTTAGTTCTTATGCGTGGAAAAAACAGGAACCTGCAGTTCATACGAAATAAACGTCCGGATAATCCGGCACTGGCAGTGGCCCCAAGCTGGCAACAGGTCGGGAGGCAGGCCACTAGATCAAGAAAGGGCCACAGGATTAGCAGGAGGCCGGGGAAAAGTTGGGGCGAGCCAGTGGAAGCGGCGATCGCCATCAGCAGTCGCCTCCGGCCGCCATCTTAGAGTCAGGCAGGCGCTGGGAGGATTCCCTCGGTGGTGGTCTCCACCGATATAAGGGTAGAGGCAATTATGCCAGTAGCTGCGGCGAGAGTCTCAGCAAGCCGGGGTAGCACAGGACGCGATCCTACCTCCCAGCGGCGGCCGCAGTCAGCAGAGTCCACGGCGCCGTGCCGCCCGCCATCTTGAGCGCCTCTGCCCTCTCCTCCTTCCCCTCGGGAGAACGAGCCTGTCTGCCAACCCCGGAGCGATCGCTGCTGCTCCGCTCCTGCCCCACTCGCTCCGCTTCGTGCTGGACAGAAGAGCGGTCAAAAAGACGGGCTGTAACTGCCCAGGGCCGGGTCAGAGCATTTTGTGGACCGGGAGCCGAGACGATCAGCGTCCGCCCGGCTCCCGGCTCCGCCCATGGATGGATGTAATAGTGAAAGATTGAATCATGGATGAAAGAATACATTTATGAGAAAATGTAAAGGAGAAATGGTTGATATCAGCATGTGAATGGAAGGGTGAAAGGGAGAACAGATTTCATTCTTGGTTGGAAGAGACAAAGGAAGCGGAAAAACCAAAAGGGACATCCAGGAAGAGGAACGCCGACAGCGAGACAGGAGAGACCAAAGCAGCTTGAGAAGAGATGGATGCTTCTCTGTACAGTGCGAAGCAGTGGAAGGAAGCAGCCATCCAGTATTCTGGTGCAGAAGACATCGAGCAGGCGATATAAGATGGACCCATCCTCGGGAGTGAAGAAGAAGAGTCCTGGGTGGAAGAGTGGTGGATTGCCCCAGAGTCCAAGGTGATGAAAGGCTGGGGTTCTTCACAAGGAGGGAGGGGATAGAAGGGAGAAGGGAGGGAATGTTCCTTGCATGGGGTGTTGAGGTAAGAGCTACTCTATTCTTTTTTCAATAAAACAAACACGCATTTCACTGAAGGGCACTACATCTCCTTGAAGCCACTGGGGTAGATACAGAAAAGCAGACAACCATTGCCTTTTTGTTTTAAAGGTAACTAAATTAAGGAAACGTCCAGATCCCCTAAACAAACATTTATGTTTCCCCTGATTCCCAAGACTCTGATAGATACAGAGATGTCACATATACCCTATTGGGGGAGCGGGCAGTATAATTTAAGAGAGAGAACAGAGAGGTCATCTGTTCCTCTCTCCCTCACTCCTGTAAAACTCCTTCCCTTTCATTCATATTTACTTATTATTCTTTCTCGTCCCCTTTTTCAGCCTGAGCGCCAAAGGATATGGGGAAGGGAGATTATTGATTATATTCTGAATAAATACTTACGGTTGTGTACGGTTGCTTGGAAAGTTTGCCTGAGTTTCCACTTCCACAGACCTAGAAGGAAACAAAGAAGATTAATAACCTACCATCATTTTGGAAAAACTCCTCCCAACCTCATATGTATGTTTTAATGCACAACAAGCTAAAAAATAAATACACCATTGCGAAACAAACCAAGGGGTATATTTACAAGTTAATTGGCGGTAAGTGGCATTAGGTTTGTTGGCTTAATGCCGCGCTCTGCCATTTTTTAAATGCAGGGTTACACAGCATTTACAAGAATATTGTGCAGCCCGGCGTTTCCACCTGCACTGGTGCTAATTACAGATGCATTGCACTAACGCAGGCCCCCTTGCACCATAGGAATGGATAGGCAAAAGAATCAATTGGTGTATGAAAGGTTTTATTGATGGATGGATAAATCAAATGGTGGATGTGTAGGTGGATGGATGCAAGCATAGAGGAAGGACGTCTGTACGGATGGATGGATGGAATGGCCACTGGATGGATGTAATAGTGAAAGATTGAATCATGGATGAAAGAATACATTTATGAGAAAATGTAAAGGAGAAATGGTTGATATCAGCATGTGAATGGAAGGGTGAAAGGGAGAACAGATTTGATTCTTGGTTGGAAGAGACAAAGGAAGCGGAAAAACCAGAAGGGACATCCAGGAAGAGGAACGACGACAGCGAGACAGGAGAGACCAAAGCAGCTTGAGAAGAGATGGATGCTTCTCTGTACAATGCGAAGCAGTGGAAGGAAGCAGCCATCCAGTATTCTGGTGCAGAAGACATTGAGCAGGCGATATAAGATGGACCCATCCGCGGGAGTGAAGAAGATGAGTCCTGGGTGGAAGAGTGGCGGATTGCCCCAGAGTCCAAGGTGATGAAAGGCTTGGGTTCTTCACAAGGAGGGAGGCGATAGAAGGGAGAAGGGAGGGAATGATTCATGCATGGGGTGCTGAGGTAAGAGCTACTCTATTCTTTTTTCAATAAAACAAACACGCATTTCACTGAAGGGCACTACATCTCCTTGAAGCCACTGGGGTAGATACAGAAAAGCAGACAACCATTTCCTTTTTGTTTTAAAGGTAACTAAATTAAGGAAACCTCCAGATCCCCTAAACAAACATTTATGTTTCCCCTGATTCCCAAGACTCTGATAGATACAGAGATGTCACATATACCCTATTGGGGAGCGGGCAGTATAATTTAAGAGAGAGAACAGAGAGGTCATCTGTTCCTCTCTCCCTCACTCCTGTAAAACTCCTTCCCTTTCATTCATATTTACTTATTATTCTTTCTCGGTCCCCTTTTTCAGCCTGAGCGCCAAAGGATATGGGGAAGGGAGATTATTGATTATATTCTGAATAAATACTTACGGCTGTGTTCGGTTGCTTGGAAAGTTTGTCTGAGTTTCCACTTCCACAGACCTAGAAGGAAACAAAGAAGATTAATAACCTACCATCATTTTGGAAAAACTCCTCCCAACGTTGCCAGATGGATGCAATCCTCCTGTTTAAAACTCAACGGGGAGAAGACAGATGTCATCTTACTGGGTAATTCTTCTCCCTCTGTCTTTGCATCCATCTGGCCACCATGTCTGGGCACGCCCCCCATTCCCAAATCCCAAATAAAAAGCCTGGGGATCTGGTTTGATACAGCCTTGAATTTTTCGGTACAAGCCACAAAGATCGCGGCTACCTGTTTTGGGCTGATGAGGATGCTGCGGAAGGTGCTCCCTCTGCTTCCATTTCAGGCTAGGAGGATCCTGGTCCAGGCTCTTATACTATCTCGCCTGGACTATGGGAATGCCCTCTTTATGGGAGCCCCTTCCTTTGTTATCCAGAAGCTCCAAGTCACCCAAAACAGTGCGGCCCGCTTACTCTACAATCTTCCTCGCTGGCAGTCAGCAAGGAATGCTTTAAGGGAGCTCCATTGGCTACCTATCGCAGCTAGAGTACAATTCAAGGCTATGTGTATCTTACACAAGGCCTTTCATCGCACTGGCCCTGCAATTTTACAGTCCTTGGTCACCCCCTACGTTCCGTCCCGCTCTCTCCGTTCTTGCACCCTCCAGCTGGCTACCTCCATCAGAGTCAGGAAAACCCGTTGGGGTGGCCGCTCCTTTTCATATACTGCGGCCAAGCTCTGGAACACCCTCCCTCTACCCCTCCGAGGAACTATTAACCTTCTCTCCTTCAGGAAAGCCCTGAAAACTCACCTGTATGCTAAGTCCTGCTGATCTGCCCAGAGCCCGCGCTAGTAAGTTTCTAGTCATAAGCGCTACGAGGCCTCCGGGTAGATAGCGCTATACAAGTGTAATTTAAAAAAAAAAAAAAACTCATATGTATGTTTTAATGCACAACAAGCGAAAAATAAAGACACCATTGCGAAACAAACCAAGGGGTATATTTACAAGTGAATTGGTGGTAATTGGCATTAGATTTGTTGGTTAGATGCCGCGCTCAGCCACTTTTGAAATGCAGGGTTACACAGCATTTACAAGAATACTGTGCTGCCCGGCGTTTCCACCTGCACTGGTGCTAATTACAGCTGCCTAGCACTAACGCAGGCCCCCTTGCACCATAGGAATGGATAGGAAAAAGAATCAATTGGTGTATGAAAGGTTTTATTGATGGATGGATAAATCAAATGGTGGATGTGTAGGTGGATGGATGCAAGCATAGAGGATGGATGTCTGTACGGATGGATGGATGGAATGGCCACTGGATGGATGTAATAGTGAAAGATCGAATCATGGATGAAAGAATACATTTATGAGAAAATGTAAAGGAGAAATGGTTGATATCAGCATGTGAATGGAAGGGTGAAAGGGAGAACAGATTTGATTCTTGGTTGGAAGAGACAAAGGAAGCGGAAAAACCAGAAGGGACATCCAGGAAGAGGAACGCCGACAGCGAGACAGGAGAGACCAAAGCAGCTTGAGAAGAGATGGATGCTTCTCTGTACAATGCGAAGCAGTCGAAGGAAGCAGCCATCCAGTATTCTGGTGGAGACGACATCGAGCAGGAGATAAAAGATGGACCCATCCTCGGGAGTGAAGAAGATGAGTCCTGGGTGGAAGAGTGGTGGATTGTTCCAGAGTCCAAGGTGATGAAAGGCTGGGGTTCTTCACAAGGAGGGAGGCGATAGAAGGGAGAAGGGAGGGAATGTTCCATGCATGGGGTGTTGAGGTAAGAGCTACTCTATTCTTTTTTCAATAAAACAAACACGCATTTCACTGAAGGGCACTACATCTCCTTGAAGCCACTGGGGTAGATACAGAAAAGCAGACAACCATTTCCTTTTTGTTTTAAAGGTAACTAAATTAAGGAAACCTCTAGATCCCCTAAACAAACATATATGTTTCCCCTGATTCCCAAGACTCTGATAGATACAGAGATGTCACATATACCCTATTGGGGGAACGGGCAGTGTCATTTAAGAGAGAGAACAGAGAGGTCATCTGTTCCTCTCTCCCTCACTCCTGTAAAACTCCTTCCCTTTCATTCATATTTACTTATTATTCTTTCTCTGTCCCCTTTTTCAGCCTGAGCGCCAAAGGATATGGGGAAGGGAGATTATTGATTATATTCTGAATAAATACTTACGGTTGTGTTCGGTTGCTTGGAAAGTTTGTCTGAGTTTCCACTTCCACAGACCTAGAAGGAAACAAAGAAGATTAATAACCTACCATCATTTTGGAAAAACTCCTCCCAACCTCATTTGTATGTTTTAATGCACAACAAGCTAAAAATAAAGACACCATTGCGAAACAAACCAAGGGGTATATTTACAAGTTAATTGGCGGTAATTGGCATTAGCTTTGTTGGCTTAATGCCGCGCTCTGCCATTTTTGAAATACAGCGTTACACAGCATTTACAAGAATACTGTGCAGCCTGGCGTTTCCACCTGCACTGGTGCTAATTACAGCTGCCTAGCACTAACGCAAGCCCCCTTGCACCATAGGAATGGATAGGCAAAAGAATCAATTGGTGTATGAAAGGTTTTATTGATGGATGGATAAATCAAATGGTGGATGTGTAGGTGGATGGATGCAAGCATAGAGGATGGATGTCTGTACGGATGGATGGATGGAATGGCCACTGGATGGATGTAATAGTGAAAGATTGAATCATGGATGAAAGAATACATTTATGAGAAAATGTAAAGGAGAAATGGTTGATATCAGCATGTGAATGGAAGGGTGAAAGGGAGAACAGATTTGATTCTTGGTTGGAAGAGTCAAAGGAGGCGGAAAAACCAGAAGGGACATCCAGGAAGAGGAACGCCGACAGCGAGACAGGAGAGACCAAAGCAGCTTGAGAAGAGATGGATGCTTCTCTGTACAGTGCGAAGCAGTGGAAGGAAGCAGCCATCCAGTATTCTGGTGCAGAAGACATCGAGCAGGCGATATAAGATGGACCCATCCTCGGGAGTGAAGAAGAAGAGTCCTGGGTGGAAGAGTGGTGGATTGCCCCAGAGTCCAAGGTGATGAAAGGCTGGGGTTCTTCACAAGGAGGGAGGGGATAGAAGGGAGAAGGGAGGGAATGTTCCATGCATGGGGTGTTGAGGTAAGAGCTACTCTATTCTTTTTTCAATAAAACAAACACGCATTTCACTGAAGGGCACTACATCTCCTTGAAGCCACTGGGGTAGATACAGAAAAGCAGACAACCATTGCCTTTTTGTTTTAAAGGTAACTAAATTAAGGAAACGTCCAGATCCCCTAAACAAACATTTATGTTTCCCCTGATTCCCAAGACTCTGATAGATACAGAGATGTCACATATACCCTATTGGGGGAGCGGGCAGTATAATTTAAGAGAGAGAACAGAGAGGTCATCTGTTCCTCTCTCCCTCACTCCTGTAAAACTCCTTCCCTTTCATTCATATTTACTTATTATTCTTTCTCGTCCCCTTTTTCAGCCTGAGCGCCAAAGGATATGGGGAAGGGAGATTATTGATTATATTCTGAATAAATACTTACGGTTGTGTACGGTTGCTTGGAAAGTTTGCCTGAGTTTCCACTTCCACAGACCTAGAAGGAAACAAAGAAGATTAATAACCTACCATCATTTTGGAAAAACTCCTCCCAACCTCATATGTATGTTTTAATGCACAACAAGCTAAAAAATAAATACACCATTGCGAAACAAACCAAGGGGTATATTTACAAGTTAATTGGCGGTAAGTGGCATTAGGTTTGTTGGCTTAATGCCGCGCTCTGCCATTTTTTAAATGCAGGGTTACACAGCATTTACAAGAATACTGTGCAGCCCGGCGTTTCCACCTGCACTGGTGCTAATTACAGATGCATTGCACTAACGCAGGCCCCCTTGCACCATAGGAATGGATAGGCAAAAGAATCAATTGGTGTATGAAAGGTTTTATTGATGGATGGATAAATCAAATGGTGGATGTGTAGGTGGATGGATGCAAGCATAGAGGAAGGACGTCTGTACGGATGGATGGATGGAATGGCCACTGGATGGATGTAATAGTGAAAGATTGAATCATGGATGAAAGAATACATTTATGAGAAAATGTAAAGGAGAAATGGTTGATATCAGCATGTGAATGGAAGGGTGAAAGGGAGAACAGATTTGATTCTTGGTTGGAAGAGACAAAGGAAGCGGAAAAACCAGAAGGGACATCCAGGAAGAGGAACGACGACAGCGAGACAGGAGAGACCAAAGCAGCTTGAGAAGAGATGGATGCTTCTCTGTACAATGCGAAGCAGTGGAAGGAAGCAGCCATCCAGTATTCTGGTGCAGAAGACATTGAGCAGGCGATATAAGATGGACCCATCCGCGGGAGTGAAGAAGATGAGTCCTGGGTGGAAGAGTGGCGGATTGCCCCAGAGTCCAAGGTGATGAAAGGCTTGGGTTCTTCACAAGGAGGGAGGCGATAGAAGGGAGAAGGGAGGGAATGATTCATGCATGGGGTGCTGAGGTAAGAGCTACTCTATTCTTTTTTCAATAAAACAAACACGCATTTCACTGAAGGGCACTACATCTCCTTGAAGCCACTGGGGTAGATACAGAAAAGCAGACAACCATTTCCTTTTTGTTTTAAAGGTAACTAAATTAAGGAAACCTCCAGATCCCCTAAACAAACATTTATGTTTCCCCTGATTCCCAAGACTCTGATAGATACAGAGATGTCACATATACCCTATTGGGGAGCGGGCAGTATAATTTAAGAGAGAGAACAGAGAGGTCATCTGTTCCTCTCTCCCTCACTCTTGTAAAACTCCTTCCCTTTCATTCATATTTACTTATTATTCTTTCTCGGTCCCCTTTTTCAGCCTGAGCGCCAAAGGATATGGGGAAGGGAGATTATTGATTATATTCTGAATAAATACTTACGGCTGTGTTCGGTTGCTTGGAAAGTTTGTCTGAGTTTCCACTTCCACAGACCTAGAAGGAAACAAAGAAGATTAATAACCTACCATCATTTTGGAAAAACTCCTCCCAACGTTGCCAGATGGATGCAATCCTCCTGTTTAAAACTCAACGGGGAGAAGACAGATGTCATCTTACTGGGTAATTCTTCTCCCTCTGTCTTTGCATCCATCTGGCCACCATGTCTGGGCACGCCCCCCATTCCCAAATCCCAAATAAAAAGCCTGGGGATCTGGTTTGATACAGCCTTGAATTTTTCGGTACAAGCCACAAAGATCGCGGCTACCTGTTTTGGGCTGATGAGGATGCTGCGGAAGGTGCTCCCTCTGCTTCCATTTCAGGCTAGGAGGATCCTGGTCCAGGCTCTTATACTATCTCGCCTGGACTATGGGAATGCCCTCTTTATGGGAGCCCCTTCCTTTGTTATCCAGAAGCTCCAAGTCACCCAAAACAGTGCGGCCCGCTTACTCTACAATCTTCCTCGCTGGCAGTCAGCAAGGAATGCTTTAAGGGAGCTCCATTGGCTACCTATCGCAGCTAGAGTACAATTCAAGGCTATGTGTATCTTACACAAGGCCTTTCATCGCACTGGCCCTGCAATTTTACAGTCCTTGGTCACCCCCTACGTTCCGTCCCGCTCTCTCCGTTCTTGCACCCTCCAGCTGGCTACCTCCATCAGAGTCAGGAAAACCCGTTGGGGTGGCCGCTCCTTTTCATATACTGCGGCCAAGCTCTGGAACACCCTCCCTCTACCCCTCCGAGGAACTATTAACCTTCTCTCCTTCAGGAAAGCCCTGAAAACTCACCTGTATGCTAAGTCCTGCTGATCTGCCCAGAGCCCGCGCTAGTAAGTTTCTAGTCATAAGCGCTACGAGGCCTCCGGGTAGATAGCGCTATACAAGTGTAATTTAAAAAAAAAAAAAAACTCATATGTATGTTTTAATGCACAACAAGCGAAAAATAAAGACACCATTGCGAAACAAACCAAGGGGTATATTTACAAGTGAATTGGTGGTAATTGGCATTAGATTTGTTGGTTAGATGCCGCGCTCAGCCACTTTTGAAATGCAGGGTTACACAGCATTTACAAGAATACTGTGCTGCCCGGCGTTTCCACCTGCACTGGTGCTAATTACAGCTGCCTAGCACTAACGCAGGCCCCCTTGCACCATAGGAATGGATAGGAAAAAGAATCAATTGGTGTATGAAAGGTTTTATTGATGGATGGATAAATCAAATGGTGGATGTGTAGGTGGATGGATGCAAGCATAGAGGATGGATGTCTGTACGGATGGATGGATGGAATGGCCACTGGATGGATGTAATAGTGAAAGATCGAATCATGGATGAAAGAATACATTTATGAGAAAATGTAAAGGAGAAATGGTTGATATCAGCATGTGAATGGAAGGGTGAAAGGGAGAACAGATTTGATTCTTGGTTGGAAGAGACAAAGGAAGCGGAAAAACCAGAAGGGACATCCAGGAAGAGGAACGCCGACAGCGAGACAGGAGAGACCAAAGCAGCTTGAGAAGAGATGGATGCTTCTCTGTACAATGCGAAGCAGTCGAAGGAAGCAGCCATCCAGTATTCTGGTGGAGACGACATCGAGCAGGAGATAAAAGATGGACCCATCCTCGGGAGTGAAGAAGATGAGTCCTGGGTGGAAGAGTGGTGGATTGTTCCAGAGTCCAAGGTGATGAAAGGCTGGGGTTCTTCACAAGGAGGGAGGCGATAGAAGGGAGAAGGGAGGGAATGTTCCATGCATGGGGTGTTGAGGTAAGAGCTACTCTATTCTTTTTTCAATAAAACAAACACGCATTTCACTGAAGGGCACTACATCTCCTTGAAGCCACTGGGGTAGATACAGAAAAGCAGACAACCATTTCCTTTTTGTTTTAAAGGTAACTAAATTAAGGAAACCTCTAGATCCCCTAAACAAACATATATGTTTCCCCTGATTCCCAAGACTCTGATAGATACAGAGATGTCACATATACCCTATTGGGGGAACGGGCAGTGTCATTTAAGAGAGAGAACAGAGAGGTCATCTGTTCCTCTCTCCCTCACTCCTGTAAAACTCCTTCCCTTTCATTCATATTTACTTATTATTCTTTCTCTGTCCCCTTTTTCAGCCTGAGCGCCAAAGGATATGGGGAAGGGAGATTATTGATTATATTCTGAATAAATACTTACGGTTGTGTTCGGTTGCTTGGAAAGTTTGTCTGAGTTTCCACTTCCACAGACCTAGAAGGAAACAAAGAAGATTAATAACCTACCATCATTTTGGAAAAACTCCTCCCAACCTCATTTGTATGTTTTAATGCACAACAAGCTAAAAATAAAGACACCATTGCGAAACAAACCAAGGGGTATATTTACAAGTTAATTGGCGGTAATTGGCATTAGCTTTGTTGGCTTAATGCCGCGCTCTGCCATTTTTGAAATACAGCGTTACACAGCATTTACAAGAATACTGTGCAGCCTGGCGTTTCCACCTGCACTGGTGCTAATTACAGCTGCCTAGCACTAACGCAAGCCCCCTTGCACCATAGGAATGGATAGGCAAAAGAATCAATTGGTGTATGAAAGGTTTTATTGATGGATGGATAAATCAAATGGTGGATGTGTAGGTGGATGGATGCAAGCATAGAGGATGGATGTCTGTACGGATGGATGGATGGAATGGCCACTGGATGGATGTAATAGTGAAAGATTGAATCATGGATGAAAGAATACATTTATGAGAAAATGTAAAGGAGAAATGGTTGATATCAGCATGTGAATGGAAGGGTGAAAGGGAGAACAGATTTGATTCTTGGTTGGAAGAGTCAAAGGAGGCGGAAAAACCAGAAGGGACATCCAGGAAGAGGAACGCCGACAGCGAGACAGGAGAGACCAAAGCAGCTTGAGAAGAGATGGATGCTTCTCTGTACAGTGCGAAGCAGTGGAAGGAAGCAGCCATCCAGTATTCTGGTGCAGAAGACATCGAGCAGGCGATATAAGATGGACCCATCCTCGGGAGTGAAGAAGAAGAGTCCTGGGTGGAAGAGTGGTGGATTGCCCCAGAGTCCAAGGTGATGAAAGGCTGGGGTTCTTCACAAGGAGGGAGGGGATAGAAGGGAGAAGGGAGGGAATGTTCCATGCATGGGGTGTTGAGGTAAGAGCTACTCTATTCTTTTTTCAATAAAACAAACACGCATTTCACTGAAGGGCACTACATCTCCTTGAAGCCACTGGGGTAGATACAGAAAAGCAGACAACCATTTCCTTTTTGTTTTAAAGGTAACTAAATTAAGGAAACCTCCAGATCCCATAAACAAACATTTATGTTTCCCCTGATTCCCAAGACTCTGATACAGAGATGTCACATATACCCTATTGGGGGAGCGGGCAGTATAATTTAAGAGAGAGAACAGAGAGGTCATCTGTTCCTCTCTCCCTCACTCCTGTAAAACTCCTTCCCTTTCATTCATATTTACTTATTATTCTTCCTCGGTCCCCTTTTTCAGCCTGATCGCCAAAGGATATGGGGAAGGGAAATTATTGATTATATTCTAAATAAATACTTACAGTTGTGTTCAGTTGCTTGGAAAGTTTGTCTGAGTTTCCACTTCCACAGACCTAGAAGGAAACAAAGAAGATTAATAACCTACCATCATTTTGGAAAAACTCCTCCCAACCTCATATGTATGTTTTAATGCACAACAAGCAAAAAAATAAAGACACCATTGCGAAACAAACCAAGGGGTATATTTACAAGTTAATTGGCGGTAATTGGCATTAGGTTTGTTGGCTTAATGCCGCGCTCTGCCATTTTTTAAATGCAGGGTTACACAGCATTTACAAGAATACTGTGCAGCCCGGCGTTTCCACCTGCACTGGTGCTAATTACAGCTGCCTTGCACTAACGCAGGCCCCCTTGCACCATAGGAATGGATAGGCAAAAGAATCAATTGGTGTATGAAAGGTTTTATTGATGGATGGATAAATCAAATGGTGGATGTGTAGGTGGATGGATGCAAGCATAGAGGATGGACGTCTGTACGGATGGATGGATGGAATGGCCACTGGATGGATGTAATAGTGAAAGATTGAATCATGGATAAAAGAATACATTTATGAGAAAATGTAAAGGAGAAATGGTTGATATCAGCATGTGAATGGAAGGGTGAAAGGGAGAACAGATTTGATTCTTGGTTGGAAGAGACAAAGGAAGCGGAAAAACCAGAAGGGACATCCAGGAAGAGGAACGCCGACAGCGAGACAGGAGAGACCAAAGCAGCTTGAGAAGAGATGGATGCTTCTCTGTACAATGCGAAGCAGTGGAAGGAAGCAGCCATCCAGTATTCTGGTGCAGAAGACATTGAGCAGGCGATATAAGATGGACCCATCCGCGGGAGTGAAGAAGATGAGTCCTGGGTGGAAGAGTGGTGGATTGCCCCAGAGTCCAAGGTGATGAAAGGCTTGGGTTCTTCACAAGGAGGGAAGCGATAGAAGGGAGAAGGGAGGGAATGATCCATGCATGGGGTGCTGAGGTAAGAGCTACTCTATTCTTTTTTCAATAAACCAAACACGCATTTCACTGAAGGGCACTACATCTCCTTGAAGCCACTGGGGTAGATACAGAAAAGCAGACAACCATTTCCTTTTTGTTTTAAAGGTAACTAAATTAAGGAAACCTCCAGATCCCCTAAACAAACATTTATGTTTCCCCTGATTCCCAAGACTCTGATAGATACAGAGATGTCACATATACCCTATTGGGGAGCGGGCAGTATAATTTAAGAGAGAAAACAGAGAGGTCATCTGTTCCTCTCTCCCTCACTCCTGTAAAACTCCTTCCCTTTCATTCATATTTACTTATTATTCTTTCTCGGTCCCCTTTTTCAGCCTGAGTGCCAAAGGATATGGGGAAGGGAGATTATTGATTATATTCTGAATAAATACTTACGGCTGTGTTCGGTTGCTTGGAAAGTTTGTCTGAGTTTCCACTTCCACAGACCTAGAAGGAAACAAAGAAGATTAATAACCTACCATCATTTTGGAAAAACTCCTCCCACCCTCATATGTATGTTTTAATGCACAACAAGCAAAAAATAAAGACACCATTGCGAAACAAACCATGGGGTATATTTACAAGTGAATTGGTGGTAATTGGCATTAGATTTGTTGGTTAGATGCCGCGCTCAGCCACTTTTGAAATGTCGGGTTACACAGCATTTACAAGAATACTGTGCAGCCCGGCGTTTCCACCTGCACTGCTGCTAATTACAACTGCCTAGCACTAACGCAGGCCCCCTTGCACCATAGGAATGGATAGGCAAAAAAATCAATTGGTGTATGAAAGGTTTTATTGATGGATGGATAAATCAAATGGTGGATGTGTAGGTGGATGGATGCAAGCATAGAGGATGGACGTCTGTACGGATGCATGGAATGGCCACTGGATGGATGTAATAGTGAAAGATTGAATCATGGATGAAAGAATACATTTATGAGAAAATGTAAAGGAGAAATGGTTGATATCAGCATGTGAATGGAAGGGTGAAAGGGAGAACAGATTTTATTCTTGGTTGGAAGAGACAAAGGAAGCGGAAAAACCAGAAGGGACATCCAGGAAGAGGAACGCCGACAGCGAGACAGGAGAGACCAAAGCAGCTTGAGAAGAGATGGATGCTTCTCTGTACAATGCGAAGCAGTGGAAGGAAGCAGCCATCCAGTATTCTGGTGCAGAAGACATTGAGCAGGCGATATAAGATGGACCCATCCGCGGGAGTGAAGAAGATGAGTCCTGGGTGGAAGAGTGGTGGATTGCCCCAGAGTCCAAGGTGATGAAAGGCTTGGGTTCTTCACAAGGAGGGAGGCGATAGAAGGGATAAGGGAGGGAATGTTCCATGCATGGGGTGTTGAGGTAAGAGCTACTCTATTCTTTTTTCAATAAAACAAACACGCATTTCACTGAAGGGCACTACATCTCCTTGAAGCCACTGGGGTAGATACAGAAAAGCAGACAACCATTTCCTTTTTGTTTTAAAGGTAACTAAATTAAGGAAACCTCCAGATCCCCATAACAAACATTTATGTTTCCCCTGATTCCCAAGACTCTGATAGATACAGAGATGTCACATATACCCTATTGGGGGAGCGGGCAGTATAATTTAAGAGAGAGAACAGAGAGGTCATCTGTTCCTCTCTCCCTCACTCCTGTAAAACTCCTTCCTTTTCATTCATATTTACTTATTATTCTTTCTCGGTCCCCTTTTTCAGCCTGAGCGCCAAAGGATATGGGGAAGGGAGATTATTGATTATATTCTGAATAAATACTTACGGCTGTGTTCGGTTGCTTGGAAAGTTTGTCTGAGTTTCCACTTCCTCAGACCTAGAAGGAAACAAAGAAGATTAATAACCTACCATCATTTTGGAAAAACTCCTCCCAACCTCATATGTATGTTTTAATGCACAACAAGCGAAAAATAAAGACACCATTGCGAAACAAACCAAGGGGTATATTTACAAGTGAATTGGTGGTAATTGGCATTAGATTTGTTGGTTAGATGCCGCGCTCAGCCACTTTTGAAATGCAGGGTTACACAGCATTTACAAGAATACTGTGCAGCCCGGCGTTTCCACCTGCACTGCTGATAATTACAACTGCCTAGCACTAACGCAGGCCCCTTTGCACCATAGAAATGGATAGGCAAAAAAATCAATTGGTGTAGGAAAGGTTTTATTGATGGATGGATAAATCAAATGGTGGATGTGTAGGTGGATGGATGCAAGCATAGAGGATGGATGTCTGTACGGATGGATGGATGGAATTTATTTATTTTATTTATTTTATTTTTAGAGTTTTCTATAGCGCGAACTTGAACCGATTAGGTTATCAGAGCGCTTTACATAGCACATGTTACATTTATCACCGTTACATGTTATCACAGCAGTTTACATAGAATCAGTTACGCTGCACATTTCAGTAACTTGAACCGATTAGGTTATCAAAGCGCTTTAAATAAGACAGCATTCGATGTCCAGTGCCCTCCTCCGCCGTGTAGCGGGGGACCACTTCCAGCCCTCCGAAGTCGTCGAGCTGTCGGGACTAGGCTCCTGGAAAGTCCAGTGCCCTCCTCCGCCGTGTAGCGGGGGACCTCTTCCAGCCCTTCGAAGTCGTCGAACTGTCGGGACTAGGCTCCTGGAATTTCAGCTGTCCCTTTACAACTACTTTGTTTGAAGTCATGACGGAAGTCTCAATCCCAGCAGCAACCAAGTGAGCTCTCTGTCTCCAAGTTTCTCTCCGCGCTTGGAGATAGTTCCTCAAGGCCATAAATACCCCCAACACAGTTTTTTTCCATCTTAGTTCTTATGCGTGGAAAAAACAGGAACCTGCAGTTCATACGAAATAAATGTCCGGATAATCCGGCACTGGCAGTGGCCCCAAGCTGGCAACAGGTCGGGAGGCAGGCCACTAGATCAAGAAAGGGCCACAGGATTAGCAGGAGGCCGGGGAAAAGTTGGGGCGAGCCAGTGGAAGCGGCGATCGCCATCAGCAGTCGCCTCCGGCCGCCATCTTAGAGTCAGGCAGGCGCTGGGAGGATTCCCTCGGTGGTGGTCTCCACCGATATAAGGGTAGAGGCAATTATGCCAGTAGCTGCGGCGAGAGTCTCAGCAAGCCGGGGTAGCGCAGGACGCGATCCTACCTCCCAGCGGCGGCCGCAGTCAGCAGAGTCCACGGCGCCGTGCCGCCCGCCATCTTGAGCGCCTCTGCCCTCTCCTCCTTCACCTCGGGAGAACGAGCCTGTCTGCCAACCCCGGAGCGATCGCTGCTGCTCCGCTCCTGCCCCACTCGCTCCGCTTCGTGCTGGACAGAAGAGCGGTCAAAAAGACGGGCTGTAACTGCCCAGGGCCGGGTCAGAGCATTTCGTGGACCGGGAGCCGAGTCGATCAGCGTCCGCCCGGCTCCCGGCTCCGCCCATGGATGGATGTAATAGTGAAAGATTGAATCATGGATGAAAGAATACATTTATGAGAAAATGTAAAGGAGAAATGGTTGATATCAGCATGTGAATGGAAGGGTGAAAGGGAGAACAGATTTCATTCTTGGTTGGAAGAGACAAAGGAAGCGGAAAAACCAAAAGGGACATCCAGGAAGAGGAACGCCGACAGCGAGACAGGAGAGACCAAAGCAGCTTGAGAAGAGATGGATGCTTCTCTGTACAGTGCGAAGCAGTGGAAGGAAGCAGCCATCCAGTATTCTGGTGCAGAAGACATCGAGCAGGCGATATAAGATGGACCCATCCTCGGGAGTGAAGAAGAAGAGTCCTGGGTGGAAGAGTGGTGGATTGCCCCAGAGTCCAAGGTGATGAAAGGCTGGGGTTCTTCACAAGGAGGGAGGGGATAGAAGGGAGAAGGGAGGGAATGTTCCTTGCATGGGGTGTTGAGGTAAGAGCTACTCTATTCTTTTTTCAATAAAACAAACACGCATTTCACTGAAGGGCACTACATCTCCTTGAAGCCACTGGGGTAGATACAGAAAAGCAGACAACCATTGCCTTTTTGTTTTAAAGGTAACTAAATTAAGGAAACGTCCAGATCCCCTAAACAAACATTTATGTTTCCCCTGATTCCCAAGACTCTGATAGATACAGAGATGTCACATATACCCTATTGGGGGAGCGGGCAGTATAATTTAAGAGAGAGAACAGAGAGGTCATCTGTTCCTCTCTCCCTCACTCCTGTAAAACTCCTTCCCTTTCATTCATATTTACTTATTATTCTTTCTCGTCCCCTTTTTCAGCCTGAGCGCCAAAGGATATGGGGAAGGGAGATTATTGATTATATTCTGAATAAATACTTACGGTTGTGTACGGTTGCTTGGAAAGTTTGTCTGAGTTTCCACTTCCACAGACCTAGAAGGAAACAAAGAAGATTAATAACCTACCATCATTTTGGAAAAACTCCTCCCAACCTCATATGTATGTTTTAATGCACAACAAGCTAAAAAATAAAGACACCATTGCGAAACAAACCAAGGGGTATATTTACAAGTTAATTGGCGGTAAGTGGCATTAGGTTTGTTGGCTTAATGCCGCGCTCTGCCATTTTTTAAATGCAGGGTTACACAGCATTTACAAGAATACTGTGCAGCCCGGCGTTTCCACCTGCACTGGTGCTAATTACAGCTGCCTTGCACTAACGCAGGCCCCCTTGCACCATAGGAATGGATAGGCAAAAGAATCAATTGGTGTATGAAAGGTTTTATTGATGGATGGATAAATCAAATGGTGGATGTGTAGGTGGATGGATGCAAGCATAAAGGAAGGACGTCTGTACGGATGGATGGATGGAATGGCCACTGGATGGATGTAATAGTGAAAGATTGAATCATGGATGAAAGAATACATTTATGAGAAAATGTAAAGGAGAAATGGTTGATATCAGCATGTGAATGGAAGGGTGAAAGGGAGAACAGATTTGATTCTTGGTTGGAAGAGACAAAGGAAGCGGAAAAACCAGAAGGGACATCCAGGAAGAGGAACGCCGACAGCGAGACAGGAGAGACCAAAGCAGCTTGAGAAGAGATGGATGCTTCTCTGTACAATGCGAAGCAGTGGAAGGAAGCAGCCATCCAGTATTCTGGTGCAGAAGACATTGAGCAGGCGATATAAGATGGACCCATCCGCGGGAGTGAAGAAGATGAGTCCTGGGTGGAAGAGTGGCGGATTGCCCCAGAGTCCAAGGTGATGAAAGGCTTGGGTTCTTCACAAGGAGGGAGGCGATAGAAGGGAGAAGGGAGGGAATGATTCATGCATGGGGTGCTGAGGTAAGAGCTACTCTATTCTTTTTTCAATAAAACAAACACGCATTTCACTGAAGGGCACTACATCTCCTTGAAGCCACTGGGGTAGATACAGAAAAGCAGACAACCATTTCCTTTTTGTTTTAAAGGTAACTAAATTAAGGAAACCTCCAGATCCCCTAAACAAACATTTATGTTTCCCCTGATTCCCAAGACTCTGATAGATACAGAGATGTCACATATACCCTATTGGGGAGCGGGCAGTATAATTTAAGAGAGAGAACAGAGAGGTCATCTGTTCCTCTCTCCCTCACTCCTGTAAAACTCCTTCCCTTTCATTCATATTTACTTATTATTCTTTCTCGGTCCCCTTTTTCAGCCTGAGCGCCAAAGGATATGGGGAAGGGAGATTATTGATTATATTCTGAATAAATACTTACGGCTGTGTTCGGTTGCTTGGAAAGTTTGTCTGAGTTTCCACTTCCACAGACCTAGAAGGAAACAAAGAAGATTAATAACCTACCATCATTTTGGAAAAACTCCTCCCAACGTTGCCAGATGGATGCAATCCTCCTGTTTAAAACTCAACGGGGAGAAGACAGATGTCATCTTACTGGGTAATTCTTCTCCCTCTGTCTTTGCATCCATCTGGCCACCATGTCTGGGCACGCCCCCCATTCCCAAATCCCAAATAAAAAGCCTGGGGATCTGGTTTGATACAGCCTTGAATTTTTCGGTACAAGCCACAAAGATCGCGGCTACCTGTTTTGGGCTGATGAGGATGCTGCGGAAGGTGCTCCCTCTGCTTCCATTTCAGGCTAGGAGGATCCTGGTCCAGGCTCTTATACTATCTCGCCTGGACTATGGGAATGCCCTCTTTATGGGAGCCCCTTCCTTTGTTATCCAGAAGCTCCAAGTCACCCAAAACAGTGCGGCCCGCTTACTCTACAATCTTCCTCGCTGGCAGTCAGCAAGGAATGCTTTAAGGGAGCTCCATTGGCTACCTATCGCAGCTAGAGTACAATTCAAGGCTATGTGTATCTTACACAAGGCCTTTCATCGCACTGGCCCTGCAATTTTACAGTCCTTGGTCACCCCCTACGTTCCGTCCCGCTCTCTCCGTTCTTGCACCCTCCAGCTGGCTACCTCCATCAGAGTCAGGAAAACCCGTTGGGGTGGCCGCTCCTTTTCGTATACTGCGGCCAAGCTCTGGAACACCCTCCCTCTACCCCTCCGAGGAACTATTAACCTTCTCTCCTTCAGGAAAGCCCTGAAAACTCACCTGTATGCTAAGTCCTGCTGATCTGCCCAGAGCCCGCGCTAGTAAGTTTCTAGTCATAAGCGCTACGAGGCCTCCGGGTAGATAGCGCTATACAAGTGTAATTTAAAAAAAAAAAAAACTCATATGTATGTTTTAATGCACAACAAGCGAAAAATAAAGACACCATTGCGAAACAAACCAAGGGGTATATTTACAAGTGAATTGGTGGTAATTGGCATTAGATTTGTTGGTTAGATGCCGCGCTCAGCCACTTTTGAAATGCAGGGTTACACAGCATTTACAAGAATACTGTGCAGCCCGGCGTTTCCACCTGCACTGGTGCTAATTACAGCTGCCTAGCACTAACGCAGGCCCCCTTGCACCATAGGAATGGATAGGAAAAAGAATCAATTGGTGTATGAAAGGTTTTATTGATGGATGGATAAATCAAATGGTGGATGTGTAGGTGGATGGATGCAAGCATAGAGGATGGATGTCTGTACGGATGGATGGATGGAATGGCCACTGGATGGATGTAATAGTGAAAGATCGAATCATGGATGAAAGAATACATTTATGAGAAAATGTAAAGGAGAAATGGTTGATATCAGCATGTGAATGGAAGGGTGAAAGGGAGAACAGATTTGATTCTTGGTTGGAAGAGACAAAGGAAGCGGAAAAACCAGAAGGGACATCCAGGAAGAGGAACGCCGACAGCGAGACAGGAGAGACCAAAGCAGCTTGAGAAGAGATGGATGCTTCTCTGTACAATGCGAAGCAGTCGAAGGAAGCAGCCATCCAGTATTCTGGTGGAGACGACATCGAGCAGGAGATAAAAGATGGACCCATCCTCGGGAGTGAAGAAGATGAGTCCTGGGTGGAAGAGTGGTGGATTGTTCCAGAGTCCAAGGTGATGAAAGGCTGGGGTTCTTCACAAGGAGGGAGGCGATAGAAGGGAGAAGGGAGGGAATGTTCCATGCATGGGGTGTTGAGGTAAGAGCTACTCTATTCATTTTTCAATAAAACAAACACGCATTTCACTGAAGGGCACTACATCTCCTTGAAGCCACTGGGGTAGATACAGAAAAGCAGACAACCATTTCCTTTTTGTTTTAAAGGTAACTAAATTAAGGAAACCTCTAGATCCCCTAAACAAACATTTATGTTTCCCCTGATTCCCAAGACTCTGATAGATACAGAGATGTCACATATACCCTATTGGGGGAACGGGCAGTGTCATTTAAGAGAGAGAACAGAGAGGTCATCTGTTCCTCTCTCCCTCACTCCTGTAAAACTCCTTCCCTTTCATTCATATTTACTTATTATTCTTTCTCTGTCCCCTTTTTCAGCCTGAGCGCCAAAGGATATGGGGAAGGGAGATTATTGATTATATTCTGAATAAATACTTACGGTTGTGTTCGGTTGCTTGGAAAGTTTGTCTGAGTTTCCACTTCCACAGACCTAGAAGGAAACAAAGAAGATTAATAACCTACCATCATTTTGGAAAAACTCCTCCCAACCTCATTTGTATGTTTTAATGCACAACAAGCTAAAAATAAAGACACCATTGCGAAACAAACCAAGGGGTATATTTACAAGTTAATTGGCGGTAATTGGCATTAGCTTTGTTGGCTTAATGCCGCGCTCTGCCATTTTTGAAATACAGCGTTACACAGCATTTACAAGAATACTGTGCAGCCTGGCGTTTCCACCTGCACTGGTGCTAATTACAGCTGCCTAGCACTAACGCAAGCCCCCTTGCACCATAGGAATGGATAGGCAAAAGAATCAATTGGTGTATGAAAGGTTTTATTGATGGATGGATAAATCAAATGGTGGATGTGTAGGTGGATGGATGCAAGCATAGAGGATGGATGTCTGTACGGATGGATGGATGGAATGGCCACTGGATGGATGTAATAGTGAAAGATTGAATCATGGATGAAAGAATACATTTATGAGAAAATGTAAAGGAGAAATGGTTGATATCAGCATGTGAATGGAAGGGTGAAAGGGAGAACAGATTTGATTCTTGGTTGGAAGAGACAAAGGAAGCGGAAAAACCAGAAGGGACATCCAGGAAGAGGAACGCCGACAGCGAGACACGAGAGACCAAAGCAGCTTGAGAAGAGATGGATGCTTCTCTGTACAATGCGAAGCAGTGGAAGGAAGCAGCCATCCAGTATTCTGGTGCAGAAGACATCGAGCAGGCGATATAAGATGGACCCATCCGCGGGAGTGAAGAAGATGAGTCCTGGGTGGAAGAGCGGTGGATTGCCCCAGAGTCCAAGGTGATGAAAGGCTGGGGTTCTTCACAAGGAGGGAGGCGATAGAAGGGAGAATGGAGGGAATGTTCCATGCATGGGGTGTTGAGGTAAGAGCTACTCTATTCTTTTTTCAATACAACAAACACGCATTTCACTGAAGGGCTCTACATCTCATTGAAACCACTGGGGTAGATACAGAAAAGCAGACAACCATTTCCTTTTTGTTTTAAAGGTAACTAAATTAAGGAAACCTCCAGATTCCCTAAACAAACAATTATGTTTCCCCCGATTCCCAAGACTCTGATAGATACAGAGATGACAAATATACCCTATTGGGGGAGCGGGCAGTATAATTTAAGAGAGAGAACAGAGAGGTCATCTGTTACTCTCTCCCTCACTCCTGTAAAACTCCTTCCCTTTCATTCATATTTACTTATTATTCTTTCTCAGTCCCCTTTTTCAGCCTGAGCGCCAAAGGATATGGGGAAGGGAGATTATTGATTATATTCTGAATAAATACTTACGGCTGTGTTCGGTTGCTTGGAAAGTTTGTCTGAGTTTCCACTTCCACAGACCTAGAAGGAAACAAAGAAGATTAATAACCTACCATCATTTTGGAAAAACTCCTCCCAACCTCATATGAATGTCTTAATGCACAACAAGCTAAAAATAAAGACACCATTGCGAAACAAACCAAGGGGTATATTTACAAGTGAATTGGCGGTAATTGGCATTAGCTTTGTTGGCTTAATGTCGCGCTCTGCCACTTTTGAAAAGCAGGGTTAGACACTATTTACAAGAATACTGTGCAACCCAGGCGTTTCCACCTGCACTGGTGCTAATTACAGCTGCCTAGCACTAACGCAGGCCCCCTTGCACCATAGGAATGGATAGGCAAAAGAATCAATTGGTGTATGAAAGGTTTTATTGATGGATGGATAAATCAAATGGTGGATGTGTAGGTGGATGGATGCAAGCATAGAGGATGGATGTCAGTACGGATGGATGGATGGAATGGCCACTGGATGGATGTAATAGTGAAAGATTGAATCATGGATGAAAGAATACATTTATGAGAAAATGTAAAGGAGAAATGGTTGATATCAGCATGTGAATGGAAGGGTGAAAGGGAGAACAGATTTGATTCTTGGTTGGAAGAGACAAAGGAGGCGGAAAAACCAGAAGGGACATCCAGGAAGAGGAACGCCGACAGCGAGACAGGAGAGACCAAAGCAGCTTGAGAAGAGATGGATGCTTCTCTGTACAGTGCGAAGCAGTGGAAGGAAGCAGCCATCCAGTATTCTGGTGCAGAAGACATCGAGCAGGCGATATAAGATGGACCCATCCTCGGGAGTGAAGAAGAAGAGTCCTGGGTGGAAGAGTGGTGGATTGCCCCAGAGTCCAAGGTGATGAAAGGCTGGGGTTCTTCACAAGGAGGGAGGGGATAGAAGGGAGAAGGGAGGGAATGTTCCATGCATGGGGTGTTGAGGTAAGAGCTACTCTATTCTTTTTTCAATAAAACAAACACGCATTTCACTGAAGGGCACTACATCTCCTTGAAGCCACTGGGGTAGATACAGAAAAGCAGACAACCATTTCCTTTTTGTTTTAAAGGTAACTAAATTAAGGAAACCTCCAGATCCCATAAACAAACATTTATGTTTCCCCTGATTCCCAAGACTCTGATACAGAGATGTCACATATACCCTATTGGGGGAGCGGGCAGTATAATTTAAGAGAGAGAACAGAGAGGTCATCTGTTCCTCTCTCCCTCACTCCTGTAAAACTCCTTCCCTTTCATTCATATTTACTTATTATTCTTCCTCGGTCCCCTTTTTCAGCCTGATCGCCAAAGGATATGGGGAAGGGAAATTATTGATTATATTCTAAATAAATACTTACAGTTGTGTTCAGTTGCTTGGAAAGTTTGTCTGAGTTTCCACTTCCACAGACCTAGAAGGAAACAAAGAAGATTAATAACCTACCATCATTTTGGAAAAACTCCTCCCAACCTCATATGTATGTTTTAATGCACAACAAGCTAAAAAATATAGACACCATTGCGAAACAAACCAAGGGGTATATTTACAAGTTAATTGGCGGTAATTGGCATTAGGTTTGTTGGCTTAATGCCGCGCTCTGCCATTTTTTAAATGCAGGGTTACACAGCATTTACAAGAATACTGTGCAGCCCGGCGTTTCCACCTGCACTGGTGCTAATTACAGCTGCCTTGCACTAACACAGGCCCCCTTGCACCATAGGAATGGATAGGCAAAAGAATCAATTGGTGTATGAAAGGTTTTATTGATGGATGGATAAATCAAATGGTGGATGTGTAGGTGGATGGATGCAAGCATAGAGGATGGACGTCTGTACGGATGGATGGATGGAATGGCCACTGGATGGATGTAATAGTGAAAGATTGAATCATGGATGAAAGAATACATTTATGAGAAAATGTAAAGGAGAAATGGTTGATATCAGCATGTGAATGGAAGGGTGAAAGGGAGAACAGATTTTATTCTTGGTTGGAAGAGACAAAGGAAGCGGAAAAACCAGAAGGGACATCCAGGAAGAGGAACGCCGACAGTGAGACAGGAGAGACCAAAGCAGCTTGAGAAGAGATGGATGCTTCTCTGTACAATGCGAAGCAGTGGAAGGAAGCTGCCATCCAGTATTCTGGTGGAGACGACATCGAGCAGGCGATATAAGATGGACCCATCCTCGGTAGTGAAGAAGATGAGTCCTGGGTGGAAGAGTGGTGGATTGTTCCAGAGTCCAAGGTGATGAAAGGCTGGGGTTCTTCACAAGGAGGGAGGCTATAGAAGGGAGAAGGGAGGGAATGTTCCATGCATGGGGTGTTGAGGTAAGAGCTACTCTATTCTTTTTTCAATAAAACAAACACGCATTTCACTGAAGGGCACAACATCTCCATGAAGCCACTGGGGTAGATACAGAAAAGCAGACACCCATTTCCATTTTGTTTTAAAGGTAACTAAATTAAGGAAACCTCCAGATCCCCTAAACAAACAATTATGTTTCCCCTGATTCCCAAGACTCTGATAGATACAGAGATGTCACATACACCCTATTGGGGGAGCGGGCAGTATAATTTAAGAGAGAGAACAGAGAGGTCATCTGTTCCTCTCTCCCTCACTCCTGTAAAACTCCTTCCCTTTCATTCATATTTACTTATTATTCTTTCTCGGTCACCTTTTTCAGCCTGAGCGCCAAAGGATATGGGGAAGGGAGATTATTGATTATATTCTGAATAAATACTTACGGCTATGTTCGGTGCTTGGAAAGCTTGTCTGTGTGTCCACTTCCACAGACCTAGAAGGAAACAAAGAAGATTAATAACCTACCATCATTTTGGAAAAACTCCTCCCAACCTCATATGAATGTCTTAATGCACAACAAGCTAAAAATAAAGACACCATTGCGAAACAAACCAAGGGGTATATTTACAAGTGAATTGGCGGTAATTGGCATTAGCTTTGTTGGCTTAATGTCGCGCTCTGCCACTTTTGAAAAGCAGGGTTACACAGCATTTACAAGAATACTGTGCAGCCCGGCGTTTCCACCTGCACTGGTGCTAATTACAGCTGCCTAGCACTAACGCAGGCCCCCTTGCACCATAGGAATGGATAGGCAAAAGAATCAATTGGTGTATGAAAGGTTTTATTGATGGATGGATAAATCAAATGGTGGATGTGTAGGTGGATGGATGCAAGCATAGAGGATGGATGTCTGTACGGATGGATGGATGGAATGGCCACTGGATGGATGTAATAGTGAAAGATTGAATCATGGATGAAAGAATACATTTATGAGAAAATGTAAAGGAGAAATGGTTGATATCAGCATGTGAATGGAAGGGTGAAAGGGAGAACAGATTTGATTCTTGGTTGGAAGAGACAAAGGAGGCGGAAAAACCAGAAGGGACATCCAGGAAGAGGAACGCCGACAGCGAGACAGGAGAGACCAAAGCAGCTTGAGAAGAGATGGATGCTTCTCTGTACAGTGCGAAGCAGTGGAAGGAAGCAGCCATCCAGTATTCTGGTGCAGAAGACATCGAGCAGGCGATATAAGATGGACCCATCCTCGGGAGTGAAGAAGAAGAGTCCTGGGTGGAAGAGTGGTGGATTGCCCCAGAGTCCAAGGTGATGAAAGGCTGGGGTTCTTCACAAGGAGGGAGGGGATAGAAGGGAGAAGGGAGGGAATGTTCCATGCATGGGGTGTTGAGGTAAGAGCTACTCTATTCTTTTTTCAATAAAACAAACACGCATTTCACTGAAGGGCACTACATCTCCTTGAAGCCACTGGGGTAGATACAGAAAAGCAGACAACCATTTCCTTTTTGTTTTAAAGGTAACTAAATTAAGGAAACCTCCAGATCCCCTAAACAAACAATTATGTTTCCCCCGATTCCCAAGACTCTGATAGATACAGAGATGACAAATATACCCTATTGGGGGAGCGGGCAGTATAATTTAAGAGAGAGAACAGAGAGGTCATCTGTTACTCTCTCCCTCACTCCTGTAAAACTCCTTCCCTTTCATTCATATTTACTTATTATTCTTTCTCAGTCCCCTTTTTCAGCCTGAGCGCCAAAGGATATGGGGAAGGGAGATTATTGATTATATTCTGAATAAATACTAACGGCTGTGTTCGGTTGCTTGGAAAGTTTGTCTGAGTTTCCACTTCCACAGACCTAGAAGGAAACAAAGAAGATTAATAACCTACCATCATTTTGGAAAAACTCCTCCCAACCTCATATGAATGTCTTAATGCACAACAAGCTAAAAATAAAGACACCATTGCGAAACAAACCAAGGGGTATATTTACAAGTGAATTGGCGGTAATTGGCATTAGCTTTGTTGGCTTAATGTCGCGCTCTGCCACTTTTGAAAAGCAGGGTTAGACACTATTTACAAGAATACTGTGCAACCCAGGCGTTTCCACCTGCACTGGTGCTAATTACAGCTGCCTAGCACTAACGCAGGCCCCCTTGCACCATAGGAATGGATAGGCAAAAGAATCAATTGGTGTATGAAAGGTTTTATTGATGGATGGATAAATCAAATGGTGGATGTGTAGGTGGATGGATGCAAGCATAGAGGATGGATGTCAGTACGGATGGATGGATGGAATGGCCACTGGATGGATGTAATAGTGAAAGATTGAATCATGGATGAAAGAATACATTTATGAGAAAATGTAAAGGAGAAATGGTTGATATCAGCATGTGAATGGAAGGGTGAAAGGGAGAACAGATTTGATTCTTGGTTGGAAGAGACAAAGGAGGCGGAAAAACCAGAAGGGACATCCAGGAAGAGGAACGCCGACAGCGAGACAGGAGAGACCAAAGCAGCTTGAGAAGAGATGGATGCTTCTCTGTACAGTGCGAAGCAGTGGAAGGAAGCAGCCATCCAGTATTCTGGTGCAGAAGACATCGAGCAGGCGATACAAGATGGACCCATCCTCGAGAGTGAAGAAGAAGAGTCCTGGGTGGAAGAGTGGTGGATTGCCCCAGAGTCCAAGGTGATGAAAGGCTGGGGTTCTTCACAAGGAGGGAGGGGATAGAAGGGAGAAGGGAGGGAATGTTCCATGCATGGGGTGTTGAGGTAAGAGCTACTCTATTCTTTTTTCAATAAAACAAACACGCATTTCACTGAAGGGCACTACATCTCCTTGAAGCCACTGGGGTAGATACAGAAAAGCAGACAACCATTTCCTTTTTGTTTTAAAGGTAACTAAATTAAGGAAACCTCCAGATCCCATAAACAAACATTTATGTTTCCCCTGATTCCCAAGACTCTGATAGATACAGAGATGTCACATATACCCTATTGGGGGAGCGGGCAGTATAATTTAAGAGAGAGAACAGAGAGGTCATCTGTTCCTCTCTCCCTCACTCCTGTAAAACTCCTTCCCTTTCATTCATATTTACTTATTATTCTTCCTCGGTCCCCTTTTTCAGCCTGAGCGCCAAAGGATATGGGGAAGGGAAATTATTGATTATATTCTAAATAAATACTTACAGTTGTGTTCAGTTGCTTGGAAAGTTTGTCTGAGTTTCCACTTCCACAGACCTAGAAGGAAACAAAGAAGATTAATAACCTACCATCATTTTGGAAAAACTCCTCCCAACCTCATATGTATGTTTTAATGCACAACAAGCTAAAAAATAAAGACACCATTGCGAAACAAACCAAGGGGTATATTTACAAGTTAATTGGCGGTAATTGGCATTAGGTTTGTTGGCTTAATGCCGCGCTCTGCCATTTTTTAAATGCAGGGTTACACAGCATTTACAAGAATACTGTGCAGCCCGGCGTTTCCACCTGCACTGGTGCTAATTACAGCTGCCTTGCACTAACACAGGCCCCCTTGCACCATAGGAATGGATAGGCAAAATAATCAATTGGTGTATGAAAGGTTTTATTGATGGATGGATAAATCAAATGGTGGATGTGTAGGTGGATGGATGCAAGCAAAGAGGATGGACGTCTGTACGGATGGATGGATGGAATGGCCACTGGATGTATGTAATAGTGAAAGATTGAATCATGGATGAAAGAATACATTTATGAGAAAATGTAAAGGAGAAATGGTTGATATCAGCATGTGAATGGAAGGGTGAAAGGGAGAACAGATGTTATTCTTGGTTGGAAGAGACAAAGGAAGCGGAAAAACCAGAAGGGACATCCAGGAAGAGGAACGCCGACAGCGAGACAGGAGAGACCAAAGCAGCTTGAGAAGAGATGGATGCTTCTCTGTACAATGCGAAGCAGTGGAAGGAAGCAGCCATCCAGTATTCTGGTGCAGAAGACATTGAGCAGGCGATATAAGATGGACCCATCAGCGGGAGTGAAGAAGATGAGTCCTGGGTGGAAGAGTGGTGGATTGCCCCAGAGTCCAAGGTGATGAAAGGCTGGGGTTCTTCACAAGGAGGGAGGCGATAGAAGGGAGAAGGGAGGGAATGTTCCATGCATGGGGTGTTGAGGTAAGAGCTACTCTATTCTTTTTTCAATAAAACAAACACGCATTTCACTGAAGGGCACTACATCTCCTTGAAGCCACTGGGGTAGATACAGAAAAGCAGACAACCATTTCCTTTTTGTTTTAAAGGTAACTAAATTAAGGAAACCTCCAGATCCCCTAAACAAACAATTATGTTTCCCCCGATTCCCAAGACTCTGATAGATACAGAGATGACAAATATACCCTATTGGGGGAGCGGGCAGTATAATTTAAGAGAGAGAACAGAGAGGTCATCTGTTACTCTCTCCCTCACTCCTGTAAAACTCCTTCCCTTTCATTCATATTTACTTATTATTCTTTCTCAGTCCCCTTTTTCAGCCTGAGCGCCAAAGGATATGGGGAAGGGAGATTATTGATTATATTCTGAATAAATACTAACGGCTGTGTTCGGTTGCTTGGAAAGTTTGTCTGAGTTTCCACTTCCACAGACCTAGAAGGAAACAAAGAAGATTAATAACCTACCATCATTTTGGAAAAACTCCTCCCAACCTCATATGAATGTCTTAATGCACAACAAGCTAAAAATAAAGACACCATTGCGAAACAAACCAAGGGGTATATTTACAAGTGAATTGGCGGTAATTGGCATTAGCTTTGTTGGCTTAATGTCGCGCTCTGCCACTTTTGAAAAGCAGGGTTAGACACTATTTACAAGAATACTGTGCAACCCAGGCGTTTCCACCTGCACTGGTGCTAATTACAGCTGCCTAGCACTAACGCAGGCCCCCTTGCACCATAGGAATGGATAGGCAAAAGAATCAATTGGTGTATGAAAGGTTTTATTGATGGATGGATAAATCAAATGGTGGATGTGTTGGTGGATGGATGCAAGCATAGAGGATGGATGTCAGTACGGATGGATGGATGGAATGGCCACTGGATGGATGTAATAGTGAAAGATTGAATCATGGATGAAAGAATACATTTATGAGAAAATGTAAAGGAGAAATGGTTGATATCAGCATGTGAATGGAAGGGTGAAAGGGAGAACAGATTTGATTCTTGGTTGGAAGAGACAAAGGAGGCGGAAAAACCAGAAGGGACATCCAGGAAGAGGAACGCCGACAGCGAGACAGGAGAGACCAAAGCAGCTTGAGAAGAGATGGATGCTTCTCTGTACAGTGCGAAGCAGTGGAAGGAAGCAGCCATCCAGTATTCTGGTGCAGAAGACATCGAGCAGGCGATACAAGATGGACCCATCCTCGAGAGTGAAGAAGAAGAGTCCTGGGTGGAAGAGTGGTGGATTGCCCCAGAGTCCAAGGTGATGAAAGGCTGGGGTTCTTCACAAGGAGGGAGGGGATAGAAGGGAGAAGGGAGGGAATGTTCCATGCATGGGGTGTTGAGGTAAGAGCTACTCTATTCTTTTTTCAATAAAACAAACACGCATTTCACTGAAGGGCACTACATCTCCTTGAAGCCACTGGGGTAGATACAGAAAAGCAGACAACCATTTCCTTTTTGTTTTAAAGGTAACTAAATTAAGGAAACCTCCAGATCCCATAAACAAACATTTATGTTTCCCCTGATTCCCAAGACTCTGATAGATACAGAGATGTCACATATACCCTATTGGGGGAGCGGGCAGTATAATTTAAGAGAGAGAACAGAGAGGTCATCTGTTCCTCTCTCCCTCACTCCTGTAAAACTCCTTCCCTTTCATTCATATTTACTTATTATTCTTCCTCGGTCCCCTTTTTCAGCCTGAGCGCCAAAGGATATGGGGAAGGGAAATTATTGATTATATTCTAAATAAATACTTACAGTTGTGTTCAGTTGCTTGGAAAGTTTGTCTGAGTTTCCACTTCCACAGACCTAGAAGGAAACAAAGAAGATTAATAACCTACCATCATTTTGGAAAAACTCCTCCCAACCTCATATGTATGTTTTAATGCACAACAAGCTAAAAAATAAAGACACCATTGCGAAACAAACCAAGGGGTATATTTACAAGTTAATTGGCGGTAATTGGCATTAGGTTTGTTGGCTTAATGCCGCGCTCTGCCATTTTTTAAATGCAGGGTTACACAGCATTTACAAGAATACTGTGCAGCCCGGCGTTTCCACCTGCACTGGTGCTAATTACAGCTGCCTTGCACTAACACAGGCCCCCTTGCACCATAGGAATGGATAGGCAAAAGAATCAATTGGTGTATGAAAGGTTTTATTGATGGATGGATAAATCAAATGGTGGATGTGTAGGTGGATGGATGCAAGCAAAGAGGATGGACGTCTGTACGGATGGATGGATGGAATGGCCACTGGATGTATGTAATAGTGAAAGATTGAATCATGGATGAAAGAATACATTTATGAGAAAATGTAAAGGAGAAATGGTTGATATCAGCATGTGAATGGAAGGGTGAAAGGGAGAACAGATGTTATTCTTGGTTGGAAGAGACAAAGGAAGCGGAAAAACCAGAAGGGACATCCAGGAAGAGGAACGCCGACAGCGAGACAGGAGAGACCAAAGCAGCTTGAGAAGAGATGGATGCTTCTCTGTACAATGCGAAGCAGTGGAAGGAAGCAGCCATCCAGTATTCTGGTGCAGAAGACATTGAGCAGGCGATATAAGATGGACCCATCAGCGGGAGTGAAGAAGATGAGTCCTGGGTGGAAGAGTGGTGGATTGCCCCAGAGTCCAAGGTGATGAAAGGCTGGGGTTCTTCACAAGGAGGGAGGCGATAGAAGGGAGAAGGGAGGGAATGTTCCATGCATGGGGTGCTGAGGTAAGAGTTACTCTATTCTTTTTTCAATAAAACAAACACGCATTTCACTGAAGGGCACTACAACTCCTTGAAGCCACTGGGGTAGATACAGAAAAGCAGACAACCATTTCCTTTTTGTTTTAAAGGTAACTAAATTAAGGAAACCTCCAGATCCCCTAAACAAACATTTATGTTTCCCCTGATTCCCAAGACTCTGATAGATACAGAGATGTCACATATACCTTATTGGGGGAGCGGGCAGTATAATTTAAGAGAGAGAACAGAGAGGTCATCTGTTCCTCTCTCCCTCACTCCTGTAAAACTCCTTCCCTTTCATTCATATTTACTTATTATTCTTTCTCGGTCCCCTTTTTCAGCCTGAGCGCCAAAGGATATGGGGAAGGGAGATTATTGATTATATTCTGAATAAATACTTACGGTTGTGTTCTGTTGCTTGAAAAGTTTGTCTGAGTTTCCACTTCCACAGACCTAGAAGGAAACAAAGAAGATTAATAACCTACCATCATTTTGGAAAAACTCCTCCCAACCTCATATGTATGTTTTATCGCACAACAAGCTAAAAATAAAGACACCATTGCGAAACAAACCAAGGGGTATATTTACAAGTGAATTGGCGGTAATTGGCATTAGCTTTGTTGGCTTAATGCCGCGCTCTGCCATTTTCAAAATGCAGGGTTACACAGCATTTACAAGAATACTGTGCAGCTTGGCGTTTCCACCTGCACTGGTGCTAATTACAGCAGCCTAGCACTAACGCAAGACCCCTTGCACCATAGGAATGGATAGGCAAAAGAATCAATTGGTGTATGAAAGGTTTTATTGATGGATGGATAAATCAAATGGTGGATGTGTAGGTGGATGGATGCAAGCATAGAGGATGGATGTCTGTACGGATGGATGGATGGAATGGCCACTGGATGGATGTAATGAACAAGTTACTTACCTTCGGTAACGCTTTTTCTGGTAGATACAATATCTGCCTGTGGATTCCTCACCTTGTGAATATCCCCCTTGCGTCAGCAACATTCGGAAATTCTTTTGTAGCTTCGCGCCGACGTGGATCCGGACGTCACAGAGGCACGGCATCGCACGCGACCCCGCTGACGTCACCGGCGCCTATAACAGGCCCACGCCGGCGTGATGACATCAGTTCCGCCCTTTTTTCCGTGCCCTCGAGGCACACGGACGGACCGATGACAGTAGAAATATACACAGTATACATAGTATAGAAAACAAGGTAACACACACAGTGTGAAGCAAATGCAATAAAACATTTGAAATAAACATTTCCATGACAATAAAATAACATATCATAGAAACTCTGGCATAGAAGAGTGGACAACGGGGAGGCGGGTGGGTCAGTGAGGAATCCACAGGCAGATATTGTATCTACCAGAAAAAGCGTTACCGAAGGTAAGTAACTTGTTCTTCTGATAGATACATCTGCCGTGTGGATTCCTCACCTTGTGAATAGAGTCCCACAGCAGTCCCCACTCCCGGAGGAGGGTGTCCACTCTGCTATACCAGGAAATCTTGGAGGACAGAGCGCGCGAAGTGGCCGTCCCTCCTCACCTCGGTATCCAAGCAGTAGTGCTTCGCGAAAGTGTGGAGGGAGGCCCAAGTCGCGGCTCTGCAAATGTCCTCAACAGGAACACCTCTAGACAAAGCAGATGTTGCAGACTTTGCTCTAATCGAATGTGCTCTAATACCCTCTGGAGGGTTCTTACCAGCCAAAGAGTAGCAGATCTTAATGCAGAGCACGATCCACCTTGACAGAGTCCTCTTATGGACCGCTCTTCCTTTCTTGCAGCCAGCAAAGCCAACGAAGAGCTGGTCGTCCATTCGACAGTCTTTAGTCCTGTCCAAGTAGAAAGACACCGCCCTCTTGGGGTCAAGACGGTGTAACCGCTCCTCCTCCTTGGAAGGGTGAGGGGGAGGATAAAAGGTAGGAAGGGTAATGGACTGACCAAGGTGGAAAGGAGTAACCACCTTTGGCAGAAAAGCAGCCCTGGTCCTAAGAACCATTCGTTCAGCATGAATGGTCAGGAATGGGGGCTTGGAACTAAGAGCTTGAAGCTCACTTACCCTCCTTGCCGAGGTGATTGCAACGAGAAAAACCGTTTTCAAGGTCAGAAGCCTCATGGGACACTTGTGAAGAGGCTCAAAGGGAGCCCCCATCAAAAATGTCAAAACTAGGTTCAAATCCCACTGAGGCACGACAAAGGGTGTAGGAGGGAACCTATTAGTAAGGCCCTTCAAAAACCTTAAAACAATGGGAGACTTAAAAAGAGAAGGCTGGTCAGGCAAACAGATAAACGCCGACAGCGCAGAAAGATAACCCTTCACCGTGGCAACAGCAAGCCCCTGCTGGGCCAGAGAAAGGGCAAACTGGAGCACATCAGATAAATGGGACCTCAAAGGGTCTATAGATTTCTCCCTGCACCAAACAACAAATTTAGACCACCTATAAGAATAGATGGACTTAGTGGAGTCACGCCTGGCTGACAAAATGACATCCACCACATCGTGAGGGAGAGAAAAAGAAATCAGATTGCCCCGCTCAATCTCCAGGCATGAAGGTGTAAGGTCTGGAGGTGGGGGTGTAGAACCTGCCCCTCCATCTGAGAGAGGAGATCTGCCCTGTGAGGGAGACGGAGCGGCGGGTGAGAGGAGAGGTGGAGAAGGTCTGAATACCACACCCTTCTCGGCCAATCCGGGGCGATCAATATGACTTGGGCCCGGTCTTGGCGAATTTTCCTCAGAACCCGAGGAATCAAAGGTATGGGAGGAAACGCGTAAAGGAGTTGATTTCCCCAACTCAACTGAAACGCGTCCCCCAAGGCTCCTTGCAACGGATACTGGAGACTGCAGAATGACGGGCAGTGAGCATTCTCGCGAGTGGCGAACAGGTCCACCCGAGGAGTCCCCCACATCTGAAAGATGTCGCGAACCACCTCCGGGTGAAGCCTCCACTCGTGGTCGGCAGAGAACTGCCGACTGAGACTGTCTGCACGAACGTTCAGAACCCCGGCCAGATGATTTGCCATCAGACAAATCTGATGGTTCTGAACCCAGGACCAGAGGCGCAGAGCCTCTCTGCAGAGACACTGCGACCCCACTCCTCCCTGCTTGTTGACATACCACATAGCGGTCGTGTTGTCCGTCAGGACTTGAACCGACTGACCGCGAAGGGAAGGGAGGAAGGCCTTGAGCGCCAAACGTATCGCCCGCAATTCCAGAAGGTTGATGTGAAGCAACCTTTCCTCTGGAGACCAAAGACCCTTGACCTCCAGATCCCCCAGATGAGCACCCCAACCCAGGGTGGATGCATCCGATATCACTGTGGCCACCGATGGAGGCAGTTGGAAAGACTTTCCTTGAGACAGATTGCCTTCCACGCCCCACCAAGACAGATCCGCCGCAGCTTCTCTGGAGATCCTCACTGACTCCCTGAGATCCCCGTTGTGCTGATACCACTGCCTGCGGAGGCACCACTGGAGTGCCCTCATGTGCCAGCGTGCATGGTTGACCAACAGAATGCATGAAGCCATCAGACCGAGCAGGCGAAGAACCTTCAAGACTGGAACGACCGCTCCATTGAAAAATAAAGGAATCATCTCCTGTATGGCGCGAATCCTTTGAGGAGGAGGGAATGCCCGACATACAGTAGTGTCCAGTACCGCACCTATGAACAGGTTGCGCTGTGAGGGCACCAGGTGAGACTTGGGTACATTTATCGAAAAACCCAACCTGTGCAACAACTGAGTTGTCTCCTGCAGATGATGGAGCACCTTCTCTGGCGACTCTGCTTTGATCAGCCAGTCGTCTAGATACGGAAACACGTGAATCCCCGATCTTCTGAGATGAGCTGCCACCACTGCCATCACCTTGGTGAAGACTCGAGGTGCAGTAGTAAGGCCAAACGGAAGGACCACAAACTGGTAGTGCTGTGACCCAACCGTGAAACAGAGATACTTTCTGTGCGACTTCAAGATGGGAATATGAAAATACGCATCCGGCAAGTCGATCGACACCATCCAGTCCTCTTCCAACAGCGCTTGAAGAACCTGTGCAAGAGTGAGCATTTTGAACTTTTCCTGCTTCAGGTAAAGGTTCAAAATCCTGAGGTCCAGGATTGGCCGAAGTCTGCCATCTTTTTTGGGGATCAGGAAATACCGGGAGTAGCACCCCTGACCCCTTTCCTGCTCTGGAACCACCTCTATCGCACCCTTTCGGAACAGTGCCAGGACTTCTTCCTGCAGGAGAAGCAGGTGGTCCTCCGAACAATAACCCTGGCAAGGAGGGTAATTGGGAGGGAATTCCTGGAAAGGAAGAGCATACCCATTCTCTACAAGATTGAGAACCCAAAGATCCGATGTTATAAATTCCCAATCTTGTAGAAAATGAGTAAGCCGACCCCCCACTGGGCCCACATGATCCGGAATGGCGGATCTAGGGCTGCTTTGCTGCGTTGGCCGGGGGTTGGGAAGGAGAGGAGGAGGAGGAGGAGGAAGCTTGACGACCTCTAGGACGGGATCTTTGTCTGCCTCTGTACGACTTGTACAGAGTATTCTGCTGCTGCTGAGGCTGCTGCTGGGATGATCTATAAGATCGAAAGGAAGATCGGCCAAATCCCCTGAAGCGTCTTCCGGTAGTACCCCTGGACTGAAGGCCCAAAGATTTTGCAGTGGCCCTACTGTCCTTAAAACGCACCAAGGCAGTATCAGCTTTCTTTCCAAACAGACCTGATCCATCGAAAGGCAAGTCCATTAACGCAGACTGGACATCAGCAGAAAACTCTGAAGATTTGAGCCAAGCAGCTCTCCTAGTAGCCACAGAGGAACCCATGACTCTTGCCACCGAGTCTGCGGTGTCCAGACCACTCTGGATGACCTGTCTCGCAGCTGCTTGGGTGTCCGAGACTACTTCTTGAAAATCCTTCCTGTCCTCCTCAGGAATCTTTGGAATAATCTGTTTGACAGAGTCCATTAAAGCATGGATATATCTCCCCATCAGACACGTAGCATTGGTAGATTTTAATGCCATACTGGCTGACGAGAAAACCTTTTTTGCACTTTGGTCCTGTTTCCTGGATTCCTTGTCTCCAGGAACCTGTGGAAACGCTCCAGCAGATTTCTTAGAGCAGGCAGCCTGCACTACCAAACTCTCAGGAAGAGGATGCGTTGTTAAAAATGCAGGATCCTCCGGTGCAGCTCTATACCTCCTCGCCACCGTTCTAGAAACCGCAGGAGCAGATAAGGGTTTTTTCCAGACTTCATAGATAGGTTCAGACAATGCCTCGTTGAAGGGCAACATAGGTTCGATCACAGATGAGGGAGAATGAAGCACCTCCGTTAAAATATTAGGCTTATAATCAGCCGTAGGTAAAGTAATGTTTAGCAAACTCGCTGCCTTCTTAATGACAGTGTGGTAAGGCACCACATCCTTAGTTGGAACATTTGATACAGAAGCTAACTCCCATTCAGGCGATAGCTCAAGCCCACTGGCCTCGCACAAGTCTTCAAAGGGATCCTCAGAATCCTGCAACTCCCCTTCTTCAGTATCAGAATACCCATATTTCTCCTCTTCTAGAAGTCTCTGGGCCTTCCTCCGAGACCTTTCTTTCCCAACCGAAGTCAAAGGATTCGGAACCGACTCCGACGGGGTCGGTGCCGGCGTCGAACCCGAAGTCGGACGAGGTCTCTCGACACGAGGTCGGACAGAATCTTGCCTCAGAGTCGCGGGTATCGGCGTCGATGGGATCGGCGTCGATGGAGCCGGCGTCGTGCGCTTCGGCGTCGACGACACAGGTGGTGTCGGAAAATGCCAATGCGGTGGTAGAGCCGGCATAAAAGGCATGAAGGGTGCAGGGGCATAAGCCTGTGGAACCCCTAAGTTAAAAGCCATAGGACCCGTGGGACCAACAGGTGCACCAGACGGGAACATCGCTCTTGAATATACACCAAACATGGCGTTCAGGAACTGGGTAGGATCCTGACCTGGAGTTGGAAACTCAGGATATGGACATCTTGGATGTTCCCGGGGAGGCGGAGTCGATACGACGTCGACCTCTTCTTCGGGCGCCGGAACCGGAGTCGATGAACCATCAGGTGCCGGAACTTCGGCTCCACCAGCCCCCTGCTCCTCACCTTCATCCTCCTGACCAGAAGGATTGGTTGGCATCGGAGAATGGACCTGTTCTTGAGGTTCGGGCAAATCCGGATGCGAAGCCTCTTCGTGTTCAGACTCCGAAACCTCCACTTCTTTACCCATGAGTTTGACCCGGGACTTCGGTCTTGAGCCAGAGTCCTTCCCAGAGCGATGACGTGACTCATGGGTCTTCTTCCTGTGCTTCTTCCTCGATGACTTCGAAGCGTGAGCCGAGGATGACTCCGAGTGCGACCTCGAACGAGACCTCGACCTCGATTTCGACCTCGATCGGCGAGATCGAGATTTCGATGACTTCTTGGTTTTCTTGCTCTTGAGTTTCGCCACGAGGAGCTTTGTCTCCCTCTCTCTCAAGGCCTTCGGAGTCATCTTCTTGCAGCAGGAACAGTCCTCGACATCATGGTCGGAGCTCAAACACCAGACACAACATTCATGAGGGTCGGTGATTGACATGGTCTTGCCACATTCACCGCAGGCTTTAAACCCAGTCTTCTTCGACGACATTCCGAAGAGAATGAACAAAGACACAAATATAAGGAAATAGTAACAAAGTTACTGTAAGCTACTACACGATCCCTGAAAACCGTAAGCGTCGACGACGCGGAAAAAAGGGAACTGATGTCATCACGCCGGCGTGGGCCTGTTATAGGCGCCGGTGACGTCAGCGGGGTCGCGTGCGATGCCGTGCCTCTGTGACGTCCGGATCCACGTCGGCGCGAAGCTACAAAAGAATTTCCGAATGTTGCTGACGCAAGGGGGATATTCACAAGGTGAGGAATCCACACGGCAGATGTATCTATCAGAAAGTGAAAGATTGAATCATGGATGAAAGAATACATTTATGAGAAAATGTAAAGGAGAAATGGTTGATATCAGCATGTGAATGGAAGGGTGAAAGGAAGAACAGATTTGATTCTTGGTTGGAAGAGACAAAGGAAGCGGAAAAACCAGAAGGGACATCCAGGAAGAGGAACGCCGACAGCGAGACAGGAGAGACCAAAGCAGCTTGAGAAGAGATGGATGCTTCTCTGTACAATGCGAAGCAGTGGAAGGAAGCAGCCATCCAGTATTCTGGTGCAGAAGACATCGAGCAGGCGAAATAGGATGGACCCATCCTCTGGAGTGAAGAAGAAGAGTCCTGGGTGGAAAAGTGGTGGATTTCCCCAGAGTCCAAGGTGATGAAAGGCTGGGGTTCTTCACAAGGAGGGAGGCGATAGAAGGGAGAGGGGAGGGAATGTTCCATGCATGGGGTGTTGAGGTAAGAGATATCTCTATTCTTTTTTCAACAAAACAAACACGCATTTCACTGAAGGGCACTACATCTCCTTAAAACCACTGGGGTAGATACAGAAAAACAGACAACCATTTCCTTTTTGTTTTAAAGGTAACTAAATTAAGGAAACCTCCAGATCCCCTAAACAAACATTTATGTTTCCCCCGATTCCCAAGGCTCTGATAGATACAGAGATGTCACATATAACCTATTGGGGGAGCGGGCAGTATAATTTAAGAGAGAGAACAGAGAGGTCATCTGTTCCTCTCTCCCTCACTCCTGTAAAACTCCTTCCCTTTCATTCATATTTACTTATTATTCTTTCTCAGTCCCTTTTTTCAGCCTGAGCGCCAAAGGATATGGAGAAGGGAGATTATTGATTATATTCTGAATAAATACTTACGGTTGTGTTCGGTTGCTTGGAAAGTTTGTCTGAGTTTCCACTTCCACAGACCTAGAAGGAAACAAAGAATAATAATAACCTACCATCATTTTGGAAAAACTCCTCCCAACCTCATATGTATGTTTTAATGCACAACAAGCTAAAAATAAATACACCATTGCCAAACAAACCAAGGGGTATATTTACAAGTTAATTGGCGGTAATTGGCATTAGCTTTGTTGGCTTAATGCCGCGCTCTGCCACTTTTGACATGCAGGGTTACACAGCATTTACAAGAATACTGTGCAGCCCGGCGTTTCCACCTGCACTGGTGCTAATTACAGCTGCCTAGCACTAACGCAGGCCCCCTTGCACCATAGGAATGGATAGGCAAAAGAATCAATTGGTGTATGGAAGGTTTTATTGATGGATGAATAAATCAAATGGTGGATGTGTAGGTGAATGGATGCAAGCACAGAGGATGGATGTCTGTACGGATGGATGGATGGAATGGCCACTGGATGGATGTAATAGTGAAAGATTGAATCATGGATGAAAGAATACATTTATGAGAAAATGTAAAGGAGAAATGGTTGATATCAGCATGTGAATGGAAGGGTGAAAGGGAGAACCGGTTTGATTCTTGGTTGGAAGAGACAAAGGAAGCGGAAAAACCAGAAGGGACATCCAGGAAGAGGAACGCCGACAGCGAGACAGGAGAGACCAAAGCAGCTTGAGAAGAGATGGATGCTTCTCTCTACAATGCGAAGCAGTGAAAGGAAGCAGCCATCCAGTATTCTGGTGGAGACGACATCGAGCAGGCGATATAAGATGGACCCATCCTCGGGAGTGAAGAAGATGAGCCCTGGGTGGAAGAGTGGTGGATTGTTCCAGAGTCCAAGGTGATGAAAGGCTGGGGTTCTTCACAAGGAGAGAGGCGATAGAAGGGAGAAGGGAGAAGGGAGGGAATGTTCCATGCATGGGGTGTTGAGGTAAGAGCTACTCTATTCTTTTTTCAATAAAACAAACACGCATTTCACTGAAGGGCACTACATCTCCTTGAAGCCACTGGGGTACATACAGAAAAGCAGACAACCATTTCCATTTTGTTTTAAAGGTAACTAAATTAAGGAAACCTCCAGATCCCCTAAACAAACAATTATGTTTCCCCTGATTCCCAAGACTCTGATAGATACAGAGATGTCACATATACCCTATTGGGGGAGCGGGCAGTATAATTTAAGAGAGAGAACAGAGAGGTCATCTGTTCCTCTCTCCCTCACTCCTGTAAAACTCCTTCCCTTTCATTCATATTTACTTATTATTCTTTCTCGGTCACCTTTTTCAGCCTGAGCGCCAAAGGATATGGGGAAGGGAGATTATTGATTATATTCTGAATAAATACTTACGGCTGCGTTCGGTTGCTTGGAAAGCTTGTCTGTGTGTCCACTTCCACAGACCTAGAAGGAAACAAAGGAGATTAATAACCTACCATCATTTTGGAAAAACTCCTCCCAACCTCATATGAATGTTTTAATGCACAACAAGCTAAAATAAAGACACCATTGCGAAACAAACCAAGGGGTATATTTACAAGTTAATTGGCAGTAATTGGCATTAGCTTTGTTGGCTTAATGCCGCACTCTGCCACTTTTGAAATGCAGGGTTACACAGCATTTACAAGAATACTGTGCAGCCCGGCGTTTCCACCTGTACTGGTGCTAATTACAGCTGCCTAGCACTAACGCAGGCCCCCTTGCACCATAGGAATGGATAGGCAAAATAATTGATTGGTGTATGAAAGGTTTCATTGATGGATGGATAAATCAAATGGTAGATGTGTAGGTGGATGGATGCAAGCATAGAGGATGGATGTCTGTACGGATGGATGGATGGAATGGCCACTGGATGGATGTAATAGTGAAAGATTGAATCATGGATGAAAGAATACATTTATGAGAAAATGTAAAGGAGAAATGGTTGATATCAGCATGTGAATGGAAGGATGAAAGGGAGAACAGATTTGATTCTTGGTTGGAAGAGACAAAGGAAGCGGAAAAACCAGAAGGGACATCCAGGAAGAGGAACGCCGACAGCGAGACAGGAGAGACCAAAGCAGCATGAGAAGAGATGGATGCTTCTCTGTACAATGCGAAGCAGTGGAAGGAAGCAGCCATCCAGTATTCTGGTGCAGAAGACATCGAGCAGGCGAAATAGGATGGACCCATCCTCGGGAGTGAAGAAGAAGAGTCCTGGGTGGAAGAGTGGTGGATTGCGCCAGAGTCCAAGGTGATGAAAGGCTGGGGTTCTTCACAAGGGGGGAGGCGATAGAAGGGAGAGGGGAGGGAATGTTCCATGCATGGGGTGTTGAGGTAAGAGCTACTCTATTCTTTTTTCAACAAAACAAACATGCATTTCACTGAAGGGCACTACATCTCCTTGAAGCCACTGGGGTAGATACAGAAACACAGACAACCATTTCCTTTTTGTTTTAAAGGTAACTAAATTAAGGAAACCTCCAGATCCCCTAAACAAACATTTATGTTTCCCCTGATTCCCAAGACTCTGATAGATACAGAGATGTCACATATACCCTATTGGGGGAGCGGGCAGTATAATTTAAGAGAGAGAACAGAGAGATCATCTGTTCCTCTCTCCCTCACTCCTGTAAAACTCCTTCCCTTTCATTCATATTTACTTATTATTCTTTCTCAGTCCCCTTTTTCAGTCTGAGCGCCAAAGGATATGGGGAAGGGAGATTATTGATTATATTCTGAATAAATACTTACGGTTGTGTTCGGTTGCTTGGAAAGTTTGTTTGAGTTTCCACTCCCACAGACCTAGAAGGAAACAAAGAATATTAATAACCTACTATCATTTTGGAAAAACTCCTCCCAACCTCATATGTATGTTTTAATGCACAACAAGCTAAAAATAAATACACCATTGCGAAACAAACCAAGGGGTATATTTACAAGTTAATAGGCGGTAATTGGCATTAGCTTTGTTGGCTTAATGCCGCGCTCTGCCACTTTTGAAATGCAGGGTTACACAGCATTTACAAGAATACTGTGCAGCCCGGCGTTTCCACCTGTACTGGTGCTAATTACAGCTGCCTAGCACTAACGCAGGCCCCCTTGCACCATAGGAATGGATAGGCAAAATAATTGATTGGTGTATGAAAGGTTTCATTGATGGATGGATAAATCAAATGGTGGATGTGTAGGTGGATGGATGCAAGCATAGAGGATGGATGTCTGTACGGATGGATGGATGGAATGGCCACTGGATGGATGTAATAGTGAAAGATTGAATCATGGATGAAAGAATACATTTATGAGAAAATGTAAAGGAGAAATGGTTGATATCAGCATGTGAATGGAAGGATGAAAGGGAGAACAGATTTGATTCTTGGTTGGAAGAGACAAAGGAAGCGGAAAAACCAGAAGGGACATCCAGGAAGAGGAACGCCGACAGCGAGACAGGAGAGACCAAAGCAGCATGAGAAGAGATGGATGCTTCTCTGTACAATGCGAAGCAGTGGAAGGAAGCAGCCATCCAGTATTCTGGTGCAGAAGACATCGAGCAGGCGAAATAGGATGGACCCATCCTCGGGAGTGAAGAAGAAGAGTCCTGGGTGGAAGAGTGGTGGATTGCGCCAGAGTCCAAGGTGATGAAAGGCTGGGGTTCTTCACAAGGGGGGAGGCGATAGAAGGGAGAGGGGAGGGAATGTTCCATGCATGGGGTGTTGAGGTAAGAGCTACTCTATTCTTTTTTCAACAAAACAAACATGCATTTCACTGAAGGGCACTACATCTCCTTGAAGCCACTGGGGTAGATACAGAAACACAGACAACCATTTCCTTTTTGTTTTAAAGGTAACTAAATTAAGGAAACCTCCAGATCCCCTAAACAAACATTTATGTTTCCCCTGATTCCCAAGACTCTGATAGATACAGAGATGTCACATATACCCTATTGGGGGAGCGGGCAGTATAATTTAAGAGAGAGAACAGAGAGATCATCTGTTCCTCTCTCCCTCACTCCTGTAAAACTCCTTCCCTTTCATTCATATTTACTTATTATTCTTTCTCAGTCCCCTTTTTCAGTCTGAGCGCCAAAGGATATGGGGAAGGGAGATTATTGATTATATTCTGAATAAATACTTACGGTTGTGTTCGGTTGCTTGGAAAGTTTGTTTGAGTTTCCACTCCCACAGACCTAGAAGGAAACAAAGAATATTAATAACCTACTATCATTTTGGAAAAACTCCTCCCAACCTCATATGTATGTTTTAATGCACAACAAGCTAAAAATAAATACACCATTGCGAAACAAACCAAGGGGTATATTTACAAGTTAATAGGCGGTAATTGGCATTAGCTTTGTTGGCTTAATGCCGCGCTCTGCCACTTTTGAAATGCAGGGTTACACAGCATTTACAAGAATACTGTGCAGCCCGGCGTTTCCACCTGCACTGGTGCTAATTACAGCTGCCTAGGACTACCGCAGGCCCCCTTGCACCATAGGAATGGATAGGCAAAAGAATCAATTGGTGTATGAAAGGTTTTATTGATGGATGAATAAATCAAATGGTGGATGTGTAGGTGAATGGATGCAAGCATAGAGGATGGATGTCTGTACGGATGGATGGATGGAATGGCCACTGGATGGATGTAATAGTGAAAGATTGAATCATGGATGAAAGAATACATTTATGAGAAAATGTAAAGGAGAAATGGTTGATATCAGCATGTGAATGGAAGGGTGAAAGGGAGAACAGATTTGATTCTTGGTTGGAAGAGACAAAGGAAGCGGAAAAAACAGAAGGGACATCCAGGAAGAGGAACGCCGACAGCGAGACAGGAGAGACCAAAGCAGCTTGAGAAGAGATGGATGCTTCTCTGTACAATGCGAAGCAGTGGAAGGAAGCAGCCATCCAGTATTCTGGTGCAGAAGACATCGAGCAGGCGATATAAGATGGACCCATCCGCGGGAGTGAAGAAGATGAGTCCTGGGTGGAAGAGTGGTGGATTGCCCCAGAGTCCAAGGTGATGAAAGGCTGGGGTTCTTCACAAGGAGGGAGGCGATAGAAGGGAGAAGGGAGGGAATGTTCCATACATGGGGTGTTGAGGTAAGAGCTACTCTATTCTTTTTTCAATAAAACAAACACGCATTTCACTGAAGGGCACTACATCTCCTTGAAGCCACTGGGGTAGATACAGAAAAGCAGACAACCATTTCCATTTTGTTTTAAAGGTAACTAAATTAAGGAAACCTCCAGATCCCCTAAACAAACAATTATGTTTCCCCTGATTCCCAAGACTCTGATAGATACAGAGATGTCACATATACCCTATTGGGGGAGCGGGCAGTATAATTTAAGAGAGAGAACAGAGAGGTCATCTGTTCCTCTCTCCCTCACTCCTGTAAAACTCCTTCCCTTTCATTCATATTTACTTATTATTCTTTCTCAGTCCCCTTTTTCAGCCTGAGCGCCAAAGGATATGGGGAAGGGAGATTATTGATTATATTCTGAATAAATACTTACGGCTGTGTTCGGTTGCTTGGAAAGTTTGTCAGAGTTTCCACTTTCACAGACCTAGAAGGAAACAAAGAAGATTAATAACCTACCATCATTTTGGAAAAACTCCTCCCAACCTCATGTGTATGTTTTAATGCACAACAAGCTAAATAAAGACACCATTGCGAAACAAACCAAGGGGTATATTTACAAGTTAATTGGCGGTAATTGGCATTAGCTTTGTTGGCTTAATGCCGCGCTCTGCCATTTTTGAAATGCAGGGTTACACAGCATTTACAAGAATACTGTGCAGCCTGGCGTTTCCACCTGCACTGGTGCTAATTACAGCTGCCTAGCACTATCGCAGGCCCCCTTGCACCATAGGAATGGATAGGCAAAAGAATCAATTGGTGTATGAAAGGTTTTATTGATGGATGGATAAATTAAATGGTGGATGTGTAGGTGGATGGATGCAAGCATAGAGGATGGATGTCTGTACGGATGGATGGATGGAATGGCCACTAGATGGATGTAATAGTGAAAGATTGAATCATGGATGAAAGAATACATTTATGAGAAAATGTAAAGGAGAAATGGTTGATATCAGCATGTGAATGGAAGGGTGAAAGGGAGAACAGATTTGATTCTTGGTTGGAAGGGAAAAAGGAAGCGGAAAAATCAGAAGGGACATCCAGGAAGAGGAACGCCGACAGCGAGACAGGAGAGACCAAAGCAGCTTGAGAAGAGATGGATGCTTCTCTGTACAATGCGAAGCAGTGGAAGGAAGCAGCCATCCAGTATTCTGGTGCAGAAGACATTGAGCAGGCGATATAAGATGGACCCATCCGCGGGAGTGAAGAAGATGAGTCCTGGGTGGAAGAGTGGTGGATTGCCCCAGAGTCCAAGGTGATGAAAGGCTGGGGTTCTTCACAAAGAGGGAGGCGATAGAAGGGAGAAGGGAGGGAATGTTCCATGCATGGGGTGTTGAGGTAAGAGCTACTCTATTCTTTTTTCAATAAAACAAACACGCATTTCACTGAAGGGCACTACATCTCCTTGAAACCACTGGGGTAGATACAGAAAAGCAGACAACCATTTCCTTTTTGTTTTAAAGGTAACTAAATTAAGGAAACCTCCATATCCCCTAAACACACATTTATGTTTCCCCTGATTCCCAAGACTCTGATAGATACAGAGATGTCACATATACCCTATTGGGGGAGCAGGCAGTATCATTTAAGAGAGAGAACAGAGAGGTCATCTGTTCCTCTCTCCCTCACTCCTGTAAAACTCCTTCCCTTTCATTCATATTTACTTATTATTCTTTCTCAGTCCCCTTTTTCAGCCTGAGCGCCAAAGGATATGGGGAAGGGAGATTATTGATTATATTCTGAATAAATACTTACGGCTGTGTTCGGTTGCTTGGAAAGTTTGTCAGAGTTTCCACTTTCACAGACCTAGAAGGAAACAAAGAAGATTAATAACCTACCATCATTTTGGAAAAACTCCTCCCAACCTCATGTGTATGTTTTAATGCACAACAAGCTAAATAAAGACACCATTGCGAAACAAACCAAGGGGTATATTTACAAGTTAATTGGCGGTAATTGGCATTAGCTTTGTTGGCTTAATGCCGCGCTCTGCCATTTTTGAAATGCAGGGTTACACAGCATTTACAAGAATACTGTGCAGCCTGGCGTTTCCACCTGCACTGGTGCTAATTACAGCTGCCTAGCACTATCGCAGGCCCCCTTGCACCATAGGAATGGATAGGCAAAAGAATCAATTGGTGTATGAAAGGTTTTATTGATGGATGGATAAATTAAATGGTGGATGTGTAGGTGGATGGATGCAAGCATAGAGGATGGATGTCTGTACGGATGGATGGATGGAATGGCCACTAGATGGATGTAATAGTGAAAGATTGAATCATGGATGAAAGAATACATTTATGAGAAAATGTAAAGGAGAAATGGTTGATATCAGCATGTGAATGGAAGGGTGAAAGGGAGAACAGATTTGATTCTTGGTTGGAAGGGAAAAAGGAAGCGGAAAAATCAGAAGGGACATCCAGGAAGAGGAACGCCGACAGCGAGACAGGAGAGACCAAAGCAGCTTGAGAAGAGATGGATGCTTCTCTGTACAATGCGAAGCAGTGGAAGGAAGCAGCCATCCAGTATTCTGGTGCAGAAGACATTGAGCAGGCGATATAAGATGGACCCATCCGCGGGAGTGAAGAAGATGAGTCCTGGGTGGAAGAGTGGTGGATTGCCCCAGAGTCCAAGGTGATGAAAGGCTGGGGTTCTTCACAAAGAGGGAGGCGATAGAAGGGAGAAGGGAGGGAATGTTCCATGCATGGGGTGTTGAGGTAAGAGCTACTCTATTCTTTTTTCAATAAAACAAACACGCATTTCACTGAAGGGCACTACATCTCCTTGAAACCACTGGGGTAGATACAGAAAAGCAGACAACCATTTCCTTTTTGTTTTAAAGGTAACTAAATTAAGGAAACCTCCATATCCCCTAAACACACATTTATGTTTCCCCTGATTCCCAAGACTCTGATAGATACAGAGATGTCACATATACCCTATTGGGGGAGCAGGCAGTATCATTTAAGAGAGAGAACAGAGAGGTCATCTGTTCCTCTCTCCCTCACTCCTGTAAAACTCCTTCCCTTTCATTCATATTTACTTATTATTCTTTCTCAGTCCCCTTTTTCAGCCTGAGCGCCAAAGGATATGGGGAAGGGAGATTATTGATTATATTCTGAATAAATACTTACGGCTGTGTTCGGTTGCTTGGAAAGTTTGTCTGAGTTTCCACTTCCACAGACCTAGAAGGAAACAAAGAAGATTAATAACCTACCATCATTTTGGAAAAACTCCTCCCAACCTCATATGTATGTTTTAATGCACAACAAGGTAAAAATAAAGACACCATTGCGAAACAAACCAAGGGGTATATTTACAAGTTAATTGGCGGTAATTGGCATTAGCTTTGTTGGCTTAATGCCACGCTCTGCCACTTTTGAAATGCAGGGTTACACAGCATTTACAAGAATACTGTGCAGCCCGGCGTTTCCACCTGCACTGGTGCTAATTACAGCTGCCTAGCACTAACGCAGGCCCCCTTGCACCATAGGAATGGATAGGCAAAAGAATCAATTGGTGTATGAAAGGTTTTATTGATGGATGGATAAATCAAATGGTGGATGTGTAGGTGGATGGATGCAAGCATAGAGGATGGATGTCTGCACGGATGGATGGATGGAATGGCCACTGGATGGATGTAATAGTGAAAGATTGAATCATGGATGAAAGAATACATTTATGAGAAAATGTAAAGGAGAAATGGTTGATATCAGCATGCGAATGGAAGGGTGAAAGGGAGAACAGATTTTTTTTTTTTTTTTTTTGAAATTCTTTTTATTGTTGCATCAGGTGAATCATTAGTACCATGAACAATACATCGCGGGGGAGCGTCAACATTCCGCTCTACCCGCCGTTACGCAACTTTTGAAATAGACAGTTACATTGCATTCATCCTGACGAACTTATCATTCTTCAATTTCACCCCGAACTCCCCCCCCCCCCCCCCCATCAACTATAAATAAAGGTAGTAACTGAGGGACCTCACCTCGAAGCCCCCCCCCACCCAACTTCCCCCCCCCCCCCCAGCAGCATGAACCCTTCCACCCACTCTCTCCCCCCCCCCCGCCCCTCATGGCTCTCTCGGTCCTCGCATTTGTGTGGCAATGAGTATAAGCACTCCCCATGGCCCTAGCCTTCTAGTGCACATTTGCTGGGATCAGCGACCTACACACCATGACTGTGCTTCATCCTACCACCCGCCCACTACCCCCTCCCGGTCCCACCCTCCTACTCCAGTCCATGGTAGTGCCTCCACTTGGCCCATATTTTTCTAAATTTTCGGGGGCACCCCCTAGCTTTATACGTAACACGTTCAGCTGCCATATACATATCCAGGCCTCTTCTCCATTCCTCGAGATTTGGTTTCCCAGGCGCCCCCCACAGTCTTGCAATGTCCCTTTTGGCGACCACCAGGGCCAACAGCAAAAAGATGAGCAAATATCGCGTGATATCCACCTCCGTGGACATTCCCAAGAGCGCCAACTTGGGGTCCCTGGGTATCTCCACCTCCAGTATCTCACTCAATTCGTTGAAAATCTCACCCCAATATTCCTGTATCACAGTGCATCCCCAGATAATGTGGAAGAAGTCACCCGTTGGGTGCTGGCATCGTAGACATGCGGTGTTAGCAGCCCTCCCCATCCGGAAAAGCCTCACCCTGTCAAAGTACGCCCGATGAAGGACCCTAAACTGAATGAGACGAAGCCTCGATTTTATGGCCACTTCTCGGGGGTGCATGAGTATGAGATCCCAGTCTAGGTCTTCTAGCGTGCCCACATCCGCCTCCCACCTCTCCCTGAGGACCTGTAGATCTCCCAACATGTTATTTGTCAATGTTTTGTAGGTCATGGATACTGCCCCTCTCTGCATCTGTTCTTGCAGCAGGCGACCCTCAAGTGGTGCAAACTGGGGAATGTCAGTGAGAGATATGTGTTGGGCTCCCCATGCGTGTCGCAGCTGTATGTATTTGTAGTATTGGGATCTCTGGAGTCCAAACTCCCGTTGCAGTGCTTGGAATGTTTTAAGCTCCCCCTTTGCTATGACATCCCCAACTGTGGAGATGCCAATGTCATCCCACCTTTGAAACCCGCGCAACTTGTTCAGTTCAGTCAGCCACCTACATGCCCATAGGGGGGTTTGGCGGGTGAGCCTTTCATGCCAACCCATTCTAACCGACGCTCTGCGCCACGCCATCAAGGTGATCCTAGTCGCTGGAAGAAGCTGGCGGCCTCCCCTCCCCCCATATAAAAAGTGGAGCACCGTCTTAGTGCCCCACCGAGACCTCTCAAGTGCATAGGTGGGGTGGTTCGCCGGGGCGTGTATCCAATCGTTGATCGGGGTGAGGTGTTCCGCCCAGTAATAGGCCTCCAAATTAGGCAGTGAGAGACCCCCACTATACTGATGGCGCTGCATAGTCGTGAGTGCCACCCGGGCCTGCTTCCCCAGCCACAAGAAGGAGCGGAGATCGGCATGGACTTTCCGCAGAGTCTGAGCCGGGAGGGGATAATACTCATTTTGCAGGGCGTATAAAAACTTTGGGAGTAGGATCATCTTATACAGGGCAGCCCTGCCCAAAATGGTGAGCGGGAGCGACCGCCACCTATCCATCTCCGCCTTCGCCGCCACCAAAATTCTATCGACATTGTCCGTATAGGAGCGCTGCACATCTCGGGTGATAAAGACCCCCAGATACCGGAAGCCTGTCGTGGTGTGAATGAGCAGCTCAGGCAGCTCCTCCCCTCGCGGGGCACCTTGTGGGTCGTATAGGACCGACTTATGCCAGTTTATAGCATGGCCGGCTACCGCCCCAAAGTCATCCAGTTCCCTGAATAAGGCCGGTATCGTCGTGGCCGGATCAGTCACATATAGTAGCACATCATCGGCGTAAAGGGAGATCTTCTCCTGGTCGGCGGCCGATTCCCCCCAGTGGAATCCAGTCACAGCTCGGTTGAGCCGGATGCGGATCGCAAGGATCTCGATCGTGAGGGTAAAAAGGAGTGGGGATAGCGGACATCCCTGTCGCGTCCCCCTCTCTATCGCGAACTCTCTCGACAGTCGTCCGTTTACGCGCACTCTAGCCCTAGGCCTCGAGTATAGAAGTGTCACCCAGCGCTGGAACTTCGGCCCAAACCCAAACCTCTCAAGGGTCCCCATTAGGAAAGGCCAGTGGACCGCATCGAACGCTTTTTCCGCGTCCAAGGAGAGGAACCAATGTGGCTCCCTCCTGTCGCAGACCTCTTGGAGCCAGTTGTGGGCGCGCCGCAGGTTGAGTTTGGTGGCCCTGTCCGGGAGGAACCCGGACTGGTCCGGGTGGATCAGGCCCGTAATTACCTGACGCAAGCGCCTTGCAAGAATAGTGGCCAGGATTTTGGTCTCAATATTTAGTAGCGAGATTGGGCGGTAGGAGGAACAGTCACCAAGGGGCTTGCCTTCCTTGTGGATCGGGATTATGGTCGCTAGGGCCAGGTCCGGCGGGAGGTCGCCGGATGCAAACGCACCCTCATACAGCGACTTCATGTGACGCGAAAGGAGGTCCCCCGTTCGTTTGAAGAACTCCGCCGGGAAACCATTCGGTCCCGGCGCCTTCCCCGGTTTCAGGGCAGCCATCGCCTCTGTGATTTCATCCAGAGACAGGGCGGCTTCCAAAGCCTCACTATCTTCAGGGGCCAACTGCGGAACGGCCACGTCGCCCAGGAACGATCTCGCCACCTCGCTGTCCCCTAGGTCTCTTGCCCTGTAGAAGGCTTCGTAGTAGGTCGCAAAGGCCTCTGCAATGGCGCCGTCTGAGGACGCCCGCGCCTTACCAGGGAGCTCAACCCAATCCACCCATCTGGCAGCTCTCTCGCGCCTGCTCAACCACGCCATGAGTTTACCAGATTTGTCGCCAACATCGTATAAGCGATGTAGGGTGGCCAGCGCCTGTGTACGCGCCTCGTCCGTGCTCAGTTCTCTATACAGCCTTTGTGTATCTAGCAGTAGTCTAAGATCAACCTCCTCCTTCGTTCTGTGATATTCTGCCTCCCGGGTCAAGATGTTTGCCTCCTCCCTCGCTATGGCTTCCGTGCGTTTCCTCTTGGCCTCCCCTACCCTGGATTGGAAGCGGTCCCTCAACACTGTTTTCATGGCTTCCCACAGTGTCACTCCGGACTGTACCGATCCCTCATTTTCGGCCATAAAAACTTTGATATCCGCTCTTATGCCCCTTAGAATCTCAGGAGTCTGTAAATCCCATGGCGACATATGCCACTGTGCCTGGCCCCTCCCCCTTCCCCGACCTATGTGTGCGAACAGCGGAGAATGGTCCGAGATACCCCTCGCCCTGTAGTCCGCCTCGTCTCCCGCTGAAAGCTCCTGCCTAGATGTAAAAATGTAATCTAGCCTAGAGAAGACCTTGTGGGCCCCAGAGTAGAATGAGTAAGCCACATGGGCAGGATGGAGCCACCGCCAAACGTCAGTAAGCCCGATCGTGTCCATTCTGCGCGCCAATGCCGTCTCTGCAGCCACTGTGTGGAGGTTCCCAGATCTATCGCGTGTCACGTCCATCACGTCATTGAAGTCCCCTCCCACAATCTGTATTGTGTCCGCCGTGTCTAGCAGAATGGCCGAGACCTCCTGCATTGTTCGTGCTTGTAATTTGGGTGGAGCATATACCGACAGTAGAGTGTACCTGCGCCGTCTCCATGTCCCCTGTACCCCGGTAAACGAGCCCTGTGGGTCCAACCATGTACGTGTAACTGTGAAAGGTGCGGTTTTCCTAACTAGTATTGCCGTGCCCCGTGAATCCATGGTGTAACCCGCGTGTGCCAGAACTGTGTACTGCCCGCGCGCTAAAAAGGCACATCGGTTCCCCCTCAAATGTGTTTCCTGGAGGAAGACGATGTCAGGTGCCACCCGTTTAATATATGCAGTGACCAGGCCCCTCTTAATTTTGGAACCCAGTCCATTTACGTTCCAGGTCAGCGCCTTAACCCCGGTGCCTTCACCGTGGGGTGTAGCTAGTGTACTCGCCATTGTTTCACTTGAGGACTATCCAGCACTTGGCCCCAAGGCCGGGACGGTGGCAAGGGTATTCTTTCCCGAACATGCTGCTGCTGCTGTGTTTTAACGAACCTCCCCCCACCCTCCCCAGCTCTCTCAACAACCCCAACGTGGGGCAACATGATAACAAAGCCCCATCCCGCTCCCCCCACCCCACCTCCCTCCCCTTCCAGTTGCATCCCCATACGGGTCTCAACTATCCACGGGAGTAGGCCTGTCGCCCTCCCACACATCCCACCCTCAAGAAACCCCAACCAGTGCTAATAAACACAAAAAAACAGTACTAGGGGGAGTGCCAACTTGCTTGCTCTGCATCGCCGAGCCGTCATCCCTTCCCAGACCCAGTGCAACAGTGTTCACGAGTGAGAGTCTTGTGTGTCCATCTGTTCCTCACGACCTGTAGAGTCTTGCTCTAGCTGCCGGATCTCTTTGGCCAGAGGGTGCAACGAGTCACTCCTAGCATTCTCCTCCTCTCCTCCGGATGCGCGGCCCTCCGATTCCTCCGGTTCTTCCTCCTCCGAGCGGATTCCGTTCCTCAGGCAACCAAACCTCGAGCCTGCCACGGAGTCGGAGCCCGGTGACGCCGACCTGCCTCGCCTCCTCTCCTGCTGGTCGGTGGTCCTGTATGGAGTTTGCGGCGTCTTGCGCTGTGTCCTCTTCAATCTCCTCCTTGGCGGCTTCGGCCTCTCCCACGTCGGACGTTCCCGTAGTGACCGGTCCAACTCTGCCCGGCCCGCCGCCTCCCTACTATTCAGGATAGGCCGCTCCTCCAACCATTGCCAAGCATCGTCTGGGTGTGCAAAAAAGATGGATTTGTCCTGATAAATGACCTTGAGCTTGGCCGGGAAGAGGAGCATATACCGGATGTTAAGGGACCTCAGCTTCGCTTTCACGGCGTCAAAGGAGCGGCGTTGTTTGGAGACTTCCTGACTGTAGTCCGGGAAAATCATTATGGTGGCGTTTTCAAAGCGGATCTCCCCCAGTGTCCTGGCCTCTCGCAATATCAGGTCTCGATCGGCGAAGTTCAGAAACCGGGCTATGACCGGTCTCGGTCTCGCACCCTCCGGTGGTTTGGCCAAGAGCGCCCTGTGCGCCCTCTCTATGATGAAACACGGGGAGAACCGCGCCGCCGGGAAGGTCTGTTTGAGCCAGTCAAGGAGGAAGGCAGCCATATTCCCTTCTTCGATCCCTTCTCTAAAGCCCACGAAGCGCAGGTTGTTCCGCCTGGACCTGTTCTCGGCATCGTCCACCTTCCACAAAAGTTGACGATGGGAGGCCTGGAGCTCTGCCATGTCCTTCCTTAGCTCAGCCACCGACTTCTCATTGTCCGTCAACCTTGTCTCAGTCACCGTGACCCTGTCGGTTAAGTTACGAAAGTCCTGGCGTAGCAGCGTAACCTCAGATCCCACCTCTCCGATTTTGGTTTCCAAGGCCGCACGTGAAGCTTGGATGTCCGTTCTAGACGCCTGAATGGCCTCCAGCAGCATGTCTGTGTCATTGCGTGCCCCTGACTGCGCAGGCCGTTGTTCCACCGCATTGCGCGGCGCAGCGAAATTGTCCATCGGGCCTTGCCCCTTAGTCTTGGGTGCCGTTGCATTTTTACCCATCGCGGCGTTGGCTAGAGGCCAGGGGCTCCTGGGCTGAAGTAGCCTCCCTCCGAGGTATCGCTGGGCTCGGTCCTGTACCGGGGACAGAGGCAGAGTGAAGCAGCGCCTCGACCACGCAGGGCCCCCGGGCGGCCCCCGAATATGATCCTGAGAACCTCTGGGCTGGGGCCCGCATACACTCCCCGTCCCGATGTGGAGCGCCGGGTCCGGGCTCTGGTCGCCGGTTCACCCCGGCTGCACTACTGGCGGGGGCCCCGTCTCCACCCCTGTCCGCTCCGCGGGGACCAGGGGGTGCTCCTCAGCCTGCGCCACGTGCACGTCCCCCCCAGGAGTCTCCCTATCGTAGGGTCGGATCACCAGGTGTGGACACAGGCAGGGTGGTGCCACAGAAGTTCCAGTGGCCAACAAAAAGGGGTCAGCACAGGTCGAGAAGGCCGAAGTTCCAGGGCAGGAGGAGCCGGGCTCCACAGTCCGATGTCCGTCACTCTGTGGGTCGTCAGTGCGCGGCCGCCATCTTGGTAAAGGCGGGCGCCGCCACCGAGACCAGCCCCAACGCTAGGCCCAGAACAGACGCGGTCCTCCTCACCTCGGCGCAAAGCTCACTGGCCCTCCGCCCCTGCTCCCAGGCACCGACTCTGCACCACGTCGGAAGCAGTGGGGGGATTTCGCCGTCTCTACCTCTCCCTCGCCGCGTCGGTCGCCATCTTGAGTAGGTGGTCGGCGATCTCCTCCGTCCTGCTCCCGCTGTCCGGCTGCGGCGGAGTGTGATCTCCCGCCGGCGGCCGAGCACCCGATCGAGCCTCGATCACCCGCAGCTGCTCTTCGCGGGAATTCCGGCGCTCGGCGCGTTCCTCTTCCTCCCGTCTCCCAGGCCGCCAGACCGATCTCCGGGGCAGTGAGGAGGCACCGTCGCGCACAGCGGCCGGGCAGGGTTGGGTCCGTTCCGGAACTGCAGCAGCCCTCAGTAGGTGTCCAGGCACCAGGGCCACACTTCTGGTGCCGGTTCTGGGTCGTGGGGAATATTGAAAGCCGGATTATAAACAGGCTCGGCCGGAGCTCTGCTCAGGCACGTCTAGTCGGCCATGTTGCTGGCCACGCCCCAAAGGGAGAACAGATTTGATTCTTGGTTGGAAGAGACAAAGGAAGTGGAAAAACCAGAAAGGACATCCAGGAAGAGGAACGCCGACAGCGAGACAGGAGAGACCAAAGCAGCTTGAGAAGAGATGGATGCTTCTCTGTACAATGCGAAGCAGTGGAAGGAAGCAGCCATCCAGTATTCTGGTGCAGAAGACATTGAGCAGGCGATATAAGATGGACCCATCAGCGGGAGTGAAGAAGATGAGTCCTGGGTGGAAGAGTGGTGGATTGCCCCAGAGTCCAAGGTGATGAAAGGCTGGGGTTCTTCACAAGGAGGGAGGCGATAGAAGGGAGAAGGGAGGGAATGTTCCATGCATGGGGTGCTGAGGTAAGAGTTACTCTATTCTTTTTTCAATAAAACAAACACGCATTTCACTGAAGGGCACTACATCTCCTTGAAGCCACTGGGGTAGATACAGAAAAGCAGACAACCATTTCCTTTTTGTTTAAAAGGTAACTAAATTAAGGAATCCTCCGGATCCCCTGAACAAACATTTATGTTTTCCCTGATTCCCAAGACTCTGATAGATACAAAGGGGCTCATTTATGAGCCCCTGCATCACTTTTGCCCCACCGGTACAACACTTTTTGTGACGCACCAGTGGCATAAAAAATGCGCCATATTGCACCATAATTACGAAGTGACGCATCTAGGTAGATGCGTCACTTCGTAAACCCCTGCGCTACATTATACCTGCGCCAGGTATAATGTATGCAGGGTTGGCGTACCTCCGCAAGCAAGGGTCTTAGAAGTGACGCAGCAAACTCTCCTATAACCCTTATGCCTCATGGCAGGCATAAGGGTTATAGGAGAGTAGGATCTGCGTAGTATGGTTACCCCCACTTTTTGCAGGTGTTTCACTGTTTTTAGACTTTAGTCTGGCTGGGGCCCTGCTAACCAGGACCCCAGCCTAACTGTTTCCTCTCTAAATTGATTGCATGTACTTTATTTACACTACAGATTGGTTACTGGGTTACCCTTGTGAGTCCCTAGTATATGGTACCTTAGGTACCAAGGGCATAGGTAGACCAGAGGCCTAACAGGAGCTGAAGCATGTATTATGCCACCCCTGGGAAGCCTTCCAAATTGGCACCACAGGTCTGCTACTGCAGCCTGGGTAAGGTGGTTTAAGCACCCTATGCTAAGATATAGGTTACCTATAGCTACCTCTAAATACAGACACCTATGAACCTTTCAGTCACTGCAATGGCAGGCCTTGGCAATCCTGAAGGCAGAGTGCTGTGGTAAATAAAATATTACCCTGGCAGAATTTCTAGGCATTAACACAGTATCATGCATCAAGTGAGAGGCAGAGTCCGTGGTATCTGAGTTAAAATGGGCTTTATTCCAATAACTCGAGTCAAAGGGAGAATATGTTCCATCACCACAGAGGTTCAGGAAGAGTCTTCTAACATTTAATAACAAAACATTATATTATATACTTTTCACTCCTTGTACATAGGAGCAGGCGCAAGACAGAAATGAGATAAGAACATGTGGGTGTACACTTGATGAGTCATAGGTGTGTGATAGGTAGGTGTCATAGGTGGGTGGTACACAGAGGAGGAGTTTGCATGACCAGCTCGAACTGTGCCCTAATTGTGCAACTTTGAACATGACGTGCAATTGACGTGTAACTGGGTGGAGGCTGACTTACAACCTAGCAGAGAGATCTTTTATGTCAAGGCGACCAGCACATCTAGTACAACTGATATCTAGAGTCAGCAAGCAAAAGAAGCAAAGGTTGTTCGTCACTAAAAGACAGAGAGGTCATATTTATTCGTTGCATGAGCTTTCTATGGGTGCAAGCACTGTGATTTAATTAAATGGAGACAGAATGGCTAGGCCTATCTCCCTCGGACGGGTTCTGTGTACTTTTCCTCAGATAACTGTTATTCATAATACTGTCTTGGCCTCTTGCTGGGCTTCTCTCGGCTGAACTAGAAGTATGCGAGGTCAGAGGGACGTAACTGCAGCTTCAGTGTGTCAGGAGTCATGTAAACATTAATTCAGAAAGTGGTTTCAGGCTCAACCAGTACGATATTTATTTAAAAGAGCACAATGCAAAATGCAAATACATGGGCCTTCATTTTAGCTTAACGTTTGGGAGACTTGATGACTTGACTTGCAGGACATGTTTGCAGAGGCCTAGTGATTCAGGCCACTACGGGAAATATGCATGGGTGACATGCACATGACATGTAACATAGGGTATATGTAGAGGACATATTTGGTCATATTTGGTCAGGCAAAATATCATTTTCCTCATTCCCTCCTTGTTCCCTACATAACCCTTTAGGATACATCTATATTCATGAGACCGTATAGTTGATCATACAGCATCATTTCTTCATCTTTTATCCTTTGTTTACGTGGATGGGGAATACAGGCAGTAGCACACAGCCCGCAAATCGCCGGACCACACTGCAGACAGAGACAGCAACCAAATACCATAAGTAGGGCCATTCCTAGGAAGGACATAACTTTCCATCCCCATGCAGATATTACACCCCAGAACCAACTGGACCAAGTCCATGTGCCTGGGTCTTGATGTATGGCATTAGCAATCTTGTGGAGTCTTGTTATTGCTTCGTACACAGATGGTGCATTATCTGGGATGAAAACGCAACAACTAGATCGGATGACTCTACAGGCTCCGCCCCTATCCGCCAAGATGACGTCTAGAACGAGGCGGTTTTGAAGAACGACAAGTCTAATAGCAGACTGTTCCTGGGTTAAGTTCGCCAGGACAGATGCAGTTATATTTACAACTGTTTCAAGAGTCCTTGTTAACCTGCGTATCAGTTTACTGTTTTGGACGGGACCTATGAAGAAAAAGAATCCTCTGTTGAAATCTGTATATTGCTCCCAAGCTGTTTCAGTCTGATCAATCCCTGCGGAATCTGTCTCTCTCTTTTGTCTAACATGTTCCAGTCGTGAATCTCTGTGATAATTTGATGGGGCTAGAAAAACGGGTGGCAATAAGAATGCTATATAACAAGTCCCACCCCAGTCTAAGGGCAGATGTACATAGGCTGTCTGACCACAAATGAAATAGGTATGGCGTGATGTTTTGAAAGAAGAAAGTCCTTTATCATCAAACTCTACTACAGTGTTACACTCGCTGTGTCCCATATGTACTGAGCCTTTCTTACTAACACATAAATCACCTTTTGCTGGCAGGACTGAAATAAACGGTGGACCTGTGTTTTGCTTGGGCTGAACATTTAACATTATAAAATTAACAGATGCATTTCCCTGTTCGTACTCTTCATTCTCTAAATCGGATCCCTTTCTTTGGGGGAATCCGTCTTTGTCTGGAAAGCATGCTTCATTCATTACTTTATTCAGGTTTCCATATATCCAGCCACCTGGATAAGCTATGTACCTTCTATCTATTGAGGTCATTAGAGCAAACCATGCTCCACACGAACCATTGTGTGAGAACGGTAAAGGGTAGAAGGGCAATACTCCCTTCGTCTCTTGATAAGGGGGCAGCTGGCCACATACCCAGCAATTGGTCGCATTGCTGGTCTGATGAGAATGGTGTAACATTCGAATAAAGGTATTGTTACGTAGTGCAAGTCGATATGACAATTCATGAGGTGGCAGGTCGCTAAATGTATGCTCTATGGTACTGTTACTGGAAGAGTGTAAACGTGAGGAAATGGGATAGAAAACATGTAGCAATAAACTGACACCAATTATAACAATGCACAGAATAAAAAGGATGATTAAGGAAACTATACATCTACTGCGTAATCTCTTGCAGTATACTTCCTTCTTATCTCTCTTCCTACTATTCTCGTTATTACTATTCTTGTTTGTGATCTTATGCATGTCAGAATCGAGTCTAACCGATTCACCACCGGGTGGGCTTAAACAATTAAACTACGTCTGACTTGCTAGTTCTATACTCTAGACCTATACTCTTGCTGAGGGGTATTTTCTAGCAAAGGTCAGTGTCCTTTTTTCTAAAGTGTCTTTTGTAGTGATGAAGGTGAGTTCGGCCTTTACGTCCTTCCACCAACTTCGGCGTCTTCCAACGTGGCTCAAGGGGACTTGAACGATCAAAGATCCTGAGGAGTCCAAATTCTCCTGGTGCTATGGCATGTTCCTCGACCTGGGTGTTTGTCAGGGAAGGCGGCAGCAACCTGTGAACAACAAGAGAGTAGTGCAGAAATCAAGGAAGCCAGGTAATCTGTCAGCATGTTACTGTCAACATCAGTTATTTTCTTTCTAGGCATAGGCGTACCCCACATATAGTTCATAAGTTCATAAGGAGATAGGCCTGTTCTGGAATGAGCTACCATAAGCATGTAAAAGAGGGCGACCGGCAAGGCCACCATCCAATCCACGCCTATTTCTGTACAGATCCTAGCAATGTTTTGTCTTGAGGGTCTGATTATGTCTTATTTCTACAAGGCCTACTGCTTCTGGGTGTCTGACACAATGGAACTTCTTTCCTAACAGAAGTGACACTTGTTTCATTAATTCAGAGGAGAATGGCTGATCGTTATCTGAATAGATCACATGAGGTAGATCACATGAGGTGATTCATAGCTGGGGAAGTACAGGCACTAATTGTCTGGCTGTTGTAACAGCAGTATAATCTGGAACTGGATATGCTTCTGTCCATCTAGACAGTGCACAACTACTAAGACATATTTGTTGATTCCTTGATCCTCTACATCTGTCCATTTGGATATAATCCATCTGGAGAACCTCAAAAGGGTGGTCAGGAGGATGAAATCCGCCTTGTTCCACCGGAATGCCTTTACCTGGATTAAACTGGCAATAGATCATACATGTTCGCACTTTCTGTTGCACATAGGTGCTTGTTAAACCAAATATACTGTAAACAGTCTAGCATTGCCTTCTCTCCTAAGTGTGCGGGACTATGTGCTGAGAAGAAAACAATGTACCTTTTCCCTTAGTCATCTAACCTTGGTTAGTTTGGATCCTCCTTGTAAAGTCCATTTCTTTATCTCATCTGTGGTGGCATGTGTCTGTATGTCGAGTACATCTTGAGTGGGATCCCTGACTGTCATACATGTTGTCAGTAATGGTACCTCTGTCCTTGTCGTGTATGTTGGTGTCTGTGCTGTCTGAGCTGTTCGGTCTGCCAGGTCATTACCCTGGGTAATGGTGTCTGTAACTTTGGTATGAGCTTTATATTTCAAGATAGAAACGGCTGTAGGTAAATATATGGCTTCTAACAGGGCTTGAATAAGCTGGCTCATGCTGAATCTTGGCACCATGGGAGGTCAAGACTACGCCAAAGACATATTGTGAATCCGTATAAATGTTTACTTTCAAGTGCTTTGTGCAGGCTTGTGTCAGAGCAATGAGCTCTGCTGCTTGAGCAGACAGTGTGTCTATTTTCTGTGTCTCTATGACTTCAGTGGTCACGGCATACGCTGCTACTAATTCTCCTGTACTTGTTCTCATGCATGATCCATCTACATAGAGTGTCTGGTCTGGGCCCAGAAGTGCAATATCTGTCATGTCTTGTCTTGGTTTGTTCATTACGTCCACATAGTCATGTGGTGATGCATTTACTGTACTTGAGGGCAAAAGCGTTGCAGGATTCAGAATGTTACAACGTCTGATCTCTATGTGTGGTTGAAACAATGTCAGTCCATATCCTGTCAGTCTCGCTACAGTCAAATATAAAAATAAATAAAAATAAAAAAGCATAAAATGTTTACTGTGACATGGAGTTGCTTAGAACTGGCCTCAAATGCCAAGGTGTGATCTTGTGTCCTAGGGAGAACAGTCAAAATGGCTGCCTCCTGTGTAGTTAACTGTATGAGCGGTTTGCTAGATATGCATACTGGGGAATCCATTGCCTACAGTAAGAAGTGAGGCCAATAAAGGCACGTACTTCCTTTTGTGTCCTGGGCTGTGAAAGGTTAGTAATGAGCTGTATGATTCTTGTGTTAGCTGTCTACCTGGTGACCCTCCTTGGAAAGCAAGTGTTGTACACCACTTGCTTTACACAGAAAGTGCAAGACTGTCAGAGATGCAATGTCACGGTCTGGTTCTGATCCTGCTGTATTAGTGCTGTGTTGGTAGGCATGTCAATACTGTCTAGCTGTATTTTCAGTGTCTGACTGTAAATGCTAGGGCTCACTGTCACCAATCTAGCAAAAAGGAATTACATAAAAACAAATAAATAAATAAATAAATATTCTCAATTCAAAAGCACTATTTTATATTGGGGAACCTCTATCCAAAACCTCTGCAGTTTCACAATAAATCCTACTCTAGATCTTGGGAACAGTATGACCATACTACCTACAATATGTTCTCTAAATGTATCTGAATTAAAACCAAAGTATTCTAGTCATAGACAGAAGGCTGGAGCCTCTGTGAGAAACAGCCCCTCCCTCTGGAATTATGTTCGCGCTCGGAGTTTTGAATCAACTCCAAGCCGGGCTACACTGAGATCTACAATTGAATGACTGCCAGATGCTGAACCCATCGCAAGAGCAAGACTCCTGCCAATTATTCTGTTTACACTACTGGGGGAATAACTATCCATTTGCAAGCGTGACTTTATCTGAAGTCAATGAAGCTTATAGTGTTGACTGTAATGAAGAACACTTTTTCTGTACACAAGTCAGAGGGGCTGGGGAGGTAACTTCGCTACGAACTCACTCCTTGCTCACCTACCCCTCCCCTCAGAGCCAGGAGCTGGCTCAGTGTCAAACATCACTAAGAGGAGACAAGCCTCTCACTCGTCTCTGCTTCTCTAAAATTGGGTCGCTGCCAACGCTGAGCTCATTGAAAGAGTCAAGCGTCTGCCAAGTTTCTTAAAGAGTGGGCTTGGTTGGAATGCAAGCTTCCACCCTCTACAGGCGAAGGAAGCTAGTGTGAGTCTTGAGCAGTAGCCCTCCCTTCACATAAACATTTTCTCCGTGGCTCGTCAAGTATTTTTATTCTGCTTGCGAAGGAAGCCTGACTTAGCTGGAGAACAGCCAATAATCGTCCGCGGAAAGGAATTGGAGGATGGCCAATATCAACAGACAGGCACTCCAAGAGAGAAAAAGCAATTAACTGGGAACCAGGCCATCTCTGTCTCGGACGGACTGTCTCAAGGTTAAAAAAACACATTCCTTGTACGTCATAACATATCTCTTCCCAGGCCAGAGCTTTTCTAACTTTAACTGAAGCAAACTTTAAAACGTGGTAAAAAGTAAATTAATAAAGACATATATTTTTCTGTAACTGAGTGACATGCTAGCATTTTAAAATAATTCTGTACTGCTACTAGCTGCAAGGGAAAAAATAAACAGAACAAAACAATCATGGCATGGAAACACACCATATTTTACCTTTTTTTTTGTTGAAAATAACATGTCGAACTCCTTAATTCTGCATTGCATAACCAATATTTTCATGAGTAAGTGTGTCAGCTTTTCTATTCTACCTATTAAAAGGGCCAGATTCATACTTTTTCAAAAGGCCATGTTTTCTAATTTTAGTGGGGACTGTTCTCTGCACATATCAATTGAAGCAGCCTGTCAAAGTACATAGGTCGGTCTTGAAACTAAATGCAAATTAAACTAATGTAGGGGACTCTTAGCAATGCATTAAGATGGTAGTGTATTATAGCTATCAAAAAGGGCCACGTTCATTAATTTACAAATAGCCACTTTCCTAATTGAGTGGGCTAACATTCACACGCTATTCTAAAGGGCAGCTTGCATTGGGAAAAATAATAATTCATATTTTGTAGAAACATCCCTATTTAAAAAACACACTGTTCTATTACACTAATAAAAACGCATTCTATGAAGGGTCTGATTTATATTTTCTTGTCAACCCTGAAAACATCTAAGCACCCTTTGTGCAAACCTTTATCTCAATTCGACTGGTCTATTTACAACTATACCGACCTCTGAGCCAAACACATTAAATCAAGTATTCCAAGACAAAACCCTTCACAAAAACACTCCTTTACCCTCCATGCAACATTTTACCATTCAATCTGCAAACTGAATACGCCCATTGGATAACATGGCAAATCGCACCTCCACACAAAACATGCTTTTTCCACCACTTCCACAGCTCAGATCCTTTTCAAATTTGGCATCACAGTAGTCCAAGCTATTCCCTAAATCCTCACCAAAACGCAACCAAATCCCTCCACAGGAACGGGTACGAATTTCCGCTCAAAAACACGCCCCCCCCCCCCCCCCCCCCCGCAAACACAAAAAAAAAAAAACGCCAGAATACCTCAACACCTTGTTAAAACAAATACTGCCTTCTCAATAAAAGATATTAACTCTTTGGCAGCCGAAGCACAATCATTCCCCAATGACTGCAGTACATGGGAAAGTCATGAACTCATCTCTCCACGTTATCACAGAACACATACGCACATCTTCAAAACATTTTCTCTAAGCACTTGAAAGAGATCCAGCTCTCTCCTGCCTAACGTAACGGCTAGGGACCTGATGATAACATGCTCTGCACAAAACATAACTACATGGCGCTATTCACAAGCCATATTTACAAGAAACTCAACAAGTCACAAAAATGACACGCTATTCACAAGGCATATTTACAAGGAGCTATACTTAAGAAAATTCAACATACTACTCACAAGTCTGAATCTCAAGTCGCTATTCACAAGCAACTACAAGCCACTCACAAAGCGTTACACACATGGATGCAACAAACTATTCACAAGTCTTTAAGCACAAAGCGCAATTCACAAATAAACCAACTAGTTACTCACAAGGCACTTTCGCAGTCCAGAAGGGACTTGTCTAGATACAAGGAAATGAACTCTTCAGATGTTGTTGGCTTTAATTCTACATACTCTAAAGGGTACAGGTGGTGGCGTTCTCTACCTACTGGGTCTTTCTGAGGTGGTCACTTTAGCTAGTTTTTCTGACAGAACGGGATAAATACCAGTTAACAACGGCATTTCTTGGCTTGTTTAGTTCTCTCTGCTTTATTGAATTCATTCTTTGTTCTCCTATGTCACTCTTTGCGCCATAACTCAATGGCATCTTTCTGAGAGGGTCTTGACTTTTTAACACATATCATGACCCGGTGTGTCTCTAGGCCGGATATTAACTGTCTATTCTAGTATACCTTTTCTGGTCCCTATCTGACATACAGTGGTATGTTGAAACCAACACAATGGAAACACAATACACAAGAATAGACTGAAACATACAACAATCATTCATACAAGACACATTATAACACTAAAACAGACACAGTCTAACCTGATACATGGAATAAAACATGTACTTGAAAAACAGTTTTGTGCACTGAAAATACAGTACAACCATACCGGTCCCAAAAAATTGAGACACGTCTTTACCGGGCCCACCTTTTACCGTGGGCACGTCTTTACCGGGCCCACCTTTTACCGTGGGCACGTCTTTACCGGGCCCACCTTTTACCGTGGGCCCGTCTTGAAACTAGATGCAATCCCCATAGTGGTACTCACCGGGAAAGCAGAACTTGAAACTTGAAGGCCTCGGAAACTTGACTTGACTACGCTTGCGCCTTGGAACAGGTGGACCTCTGGAGACCTCGGACCTTGCTCTCTCACGGGCTGGGCCTCTGGTTGAGACGACCCGCGTTCCACACCGCCTCACATGGATGCCAGGTCGCAGTCCGTCCTCCTCCGTGGGCCTGAGGGAGTGGCAGGAAGACCTGCTGGTGCGCTTTGAAGTCCGTCACGGCTGTAGAAGGGGGCAAAGACTAGACCCACAACTCCGGCGAGTGGGGAAAAGGATATTTCCCTATTCGGGCGCCAAATTATGTGGTAAATAAAATATTACCCTGGCAGAATTTATAGGCATTAACAAAGTATCATGCATCAAGTGAGAGGCAGAGTCCGTGGTATCTGAGTTAAAATGGGCTTTATTCCAATAACTCGAGTCAAAGGGAGAATATGTTCCATCACCACAGAGGTTCAGGAAGAGTCTTCTAACATTTAATAACAAAACATTATATTATATACTTTTCACTCCTTGTACATAGGAGCAGGCGCAAGACAGAAATGAGATAAGAACATGTGGGTGTACACTTGATGAGTCATAGGTGTGTGATAGGTAGGTGTCATAGGTGGGTGGTACACAGAGGAGGAGTTTGCATGACCAGCTCGAACTGTGCCCTAATTGTGCAACTTTGAACATGACGTGCAATTGACGTGTAACTGGGTGGAGGCTGACTTACAACCTAGCAGAGAGATCTTTTATGTCAAGGCGACCAGCACATCTAGTACAACTGATATCTAGAGTCAGCAAGCAAAAGAAGCAAAGGTTGTTCGTCACTAAAAGACAGAGAGGGCATATTTATTCGTTGCATGAGCTTTCTATGGGTGCAAGCACTGTGATTTAATTAAATGGAGACAGAATGGCTAGGCCTATCTCCCTCGGACGGGTTCTGTGTACTTTTCCTCAGATAACTGTTATTCATAATACTGTCTTGGCCTCTTGCTGGGCTTCTCTCGGCTGAACTAGAAGTATGCGAGGTCAGAGGGACGTAACTGCAGCTTCAGTGTGTCAGGAGTCATGTAAACATTAATTCAGAAAGTGGTTTCAGGCTCAACCAGTACGATATTTATTTAAAAGAGCACAATGCAAAATGCAAATACATGGGCCTTCATTTTAGCTTAACGTTTGGGAGACTTGATGACTTGACTTGCAGGACATGTTTGCAGAGGCCTAGTGATTCAGGCCACTACGGGAAATATGCATGGGTGACATGCACATGACATGTAACATAGGGTATATGTAGAGGACATATTTGGTCATATTTGGTCAGGCAAAATATAATTTTCCTCAGTGCTTGGTTTTATGTGAGAGGGTGCCCAAGCATGAGCTGAGCCCCTCTGCAGCTTTCGGAATATATTCTCTGAGGCTGTTCTGTGATACAGCCATACCATATACTCTTAAGTGCATTATAACTTTGCAGTAAATGCTAACTTTGGAATGGCTGCATCAAAACATGTCGTGTTTGGTGTCAAATACTTTGGAATCCTACACCCGCCAGTCCTGGCGGCGGGGGTAAAATTCCACCCTTCTAGAGGGAGAAGACATGTACACACTACCACAGACACAAGTCTGACCTCCTGCTGCTGGACGAAACTCCGGCAGGAGAGACCTGGACAATAGGTTTCCGGTCACAGAGAGGTGTAACCACCTCCCCAGACAGGCTTTAGTGTATTTGGGCAGGGTGGGTGCATTCAGTGAATGCTTTTCAGATAGTGCCTGGGGCACACTTGGTGTCCCTGTGTATACCCCAGTTCAAACCGGGTTCTGGGGCACACAGCCCCTGCTCTGGCGCAAAACTGGACAAAGGGGAAGGGATGTAATCACCCCCTCCCCAGGTCCTTTCATAGGTGGGACCTTAGAGTTAGTCCAACCTCTAAACTTAGTATAAGTACAGGAACCCAGTCCTTAAGACTTTAGATTATACCTGGAACTTCAACATTCTATATCGACTAGAAGACGGAAGAATCTCACTTGGGGTCAAGGAGTGACTCCCCTGTTTAAACAGGCATCAAAGAAGCATCTTGCCGGTCTGCATTTCTAAGGCTCCCGCCGGATCCCGAAGGATTTGTGACACAGGACATAGACTTCCAGACATCTCGGAGGCCGACAAGAGATTCCAGCAAAGATGAGACCCGAAGCCATCACGAGAGATGTGGAACCGGAACTCCTGGACACCGTGCACATTTGCTAGTGCACCTACTTCCCAAGCTTGCGGTACAAAAGGGGGTGGTGATGGACGGAGCATCTGAATCAATCAAACACTCACACCCAGTCAAAAGATCTGGGTTTAATCCATCACCGTTCTTTAGCCCACTCTGCCACCCCAGTTGAGACATGGCTATATGCAAATCAGTCTGACCCTGTGCCTCATGGGAACAGTCCAGCCCGAACTGCCAAGCCATGCCTTCCCTGGACCGGAAACAAGCTTCCGAGGACCGGTTTCTGGCATTCCAGCCGTCTTCAGCCCGGCTTGCTTGAATCCAGTGGCAAAGTGAGCAAGGGACTCACGTCTGAGCATACCCTGCCACACTTATGGCGGCCAAAAGCGGTACAAAAGGGGGTGGTGATGGACAGAGCATCTGAATCAATCAAACACTCACACCAAGTCAAAAGATCTGGGTTTAATCCATCACCGTTCTTTAGCCCACTCTGCCACCCCAGTTGAGACATGGCTATATGCAAATCAGTCTGACCCTGTGCCTCATGGGAACAGTCCAGACCGAACTGCCAAGTCATGCCTTCCCTGGACCGGAAACAAGCTTCCGAGGACCGGTTTCTGGCATTCCAGCCGTCTTCAGCCCGGCTTGCTTGAATTCAGTGGCAAAGTGAGCAAGGGACTCACGTCTGAGCATACCCTGCCACACTTATGGCGGCCAAAAGCAGTACAAAAGGGGGTGGTGATGGACGGAGCATCTGAATCAATCAAACACTCACACCCAGTCAAAAGATCTGGGTTTAATCCATCACCGTTCTTTAGCCCACTCTGCCACCCCAGTTCAGACATGGCTACATGCAAATCATTCTGACCCTGTGCCTCATGGGAACAGTCCAGCCCTAACTGCCAAGCCATGCCTTCCCTGGACCGGAAACAAGCTTCCGAGGACCGGTTTCTGGCATTCCAGCCGTCTTCAGCCCGGCTTGCTTGAATCCAGTGGCAAAGTGAGCTAAGGACTCACGTCTGAGCATACCCTGCCACACTTATGGCGGCCAAAAGCGGTACAAAAGGGGGTGGTGATGGACGGAGCATCTGAATCAATCAAACACTCACACCCAGTCAAAAGATCTGGTTTAATCCATCACCGTTCTTTAGCCCACTCTGCCACCCCAGTTCAGACATGGCTATATGCAAATCAGTCTGACCCTGTGCCTCATGGGAACAGTCCAGCCCGAACTGCCAAGCCATGCCTTCCCTGGACCGGAAACAAGCTTCCGAGGACCGGTTTCTGGCATTCCAGCCGTCTTCAGCCCGGCTTGCTTGAATCCAGTGGCAAAGTGAGCAAGAGACTCAAGTCTGAGCATACCCTGCCACACTTATGGCGGCCAAAAGCGGTACAAAAGGGGGTGGTGATGGACGGAGCATCTGAATCAATCAAACACTCACACCCAGTCAAAATATCTGGGTTTAATCCATCACCGTTCTTTAGCCCACTCTGCCACCCCAGTTCAGACATGGCTATATGCAAATCAGTCTGACCCTGTGCCTCATGGGAACAGTCCAGCCCGAACTGCCAAGCCATGCCTTCCCTGGACTGGAACCAAGCTTCCGAGGACCGGTTTCTGGCATTCCAGCCGTCTTCAGCCCGGCTTGCTTGAATCCAGTGGCAAAGTGAGCAAGAGACTCAAGTCTGAGCATACCCTGCCACACTTATGGCGGCCAAAAGCGGTACAAAAGGGGGTGGTGATGGACGGAGCATCTGAATCAATCAAACACTCACACCCAGTCAAAAGATCTGGGTTTAATCCATCACCGTTCTTTAGCCCACTCTGCCACCCCAGTTCAGACATGGCTATATGCAAATCAGTCTGACCATGTGCCTCATGGGAACAGTCCAGCCCGAACTGCCAAGCCATGCCTTCCCTAGACTGGAAACAAGCCTCCGAGGACCGGTTTCTGGCATTCCAGACGTCTTCAGCCCGGCTTGCTTGAATCTAGTGGCTAAGTGAGCAAGGGACTCACGTCTGACCATACCCTGCCACACTTATGGCGGCCAAAAGCGGTACAAAAGGGGGTGGTGATGGACGGAGCATCTGAATCAATCAAACACTCACACCCAGTCAAAAGATCTGGGTTTAATCCATCACCGTTCTTTAGCCCACTCTGCCACACCAGTTCAGACATGGCTATATGCAAATCAGTCTGACCCTGTGCCTCAGGGGAACAGTCCAGCCAAAACTGCCAAGCCATGCCTTCCCTGGACCGGAAACAAGCTTCCGAGGACCGGTTTCTGGCATTCCAGCCGTCTTCAGCCCGGCTTGCTTGAATCCAGTGGCAAAGTGAGCAAGGGACTCACGTCTGAGCATACCCTGCCACACTTATTGCGGGCAAAAGCGGTACAAAAGGGGGTGGTGATGGACAGAGCATCTGAATCAATCAAACACTCACACCCAGTCAAAAGATCTGGGTTTAATCCATCACCGTTCTTTAACCCACTCTGCCACCCCAGTTCAGACATGGCTATATGCAAATCAGTCTGACCCTGTGCCTCATGGGAACAGTCCAGCCCGAACTGCCAAGCCATGCCTTCCCTGGACCGGAAACAAGCTTCCGAGGACCGGTTTCTGGCATTCCAGCCGTCTTCAGCCCGGCTTGCTTGAATCTAGTGGCAAAGTGAGCAAGGGACTCACTTCTGAGCATACCCTGCCACACTTATGGCGGCCAAAAGCGGTACAAAAGGGGGTGGTGATGGACGGAGCATCTGAATCAATCAAACACTCACACCCAGTCAAAAGATCTGGGTTTAATCCATCACCGTTCTTTAGCCCACTCTGCCACCCCAGTTCAGACATGGCTATATGCAAATCAGTCTGACCCTGTGCCTCAGGGGAACAGTCCAGCCAGAACTGCCAAGCCATGCCTTCCCTGGCCCGGAAACAAGCTTCCGAGGACCGGTTTCTGGCATTCCAGCCATCTTCAGCCCGGCTTGCTTGAATCCAGTGGCAAAGTGAGCAAGGGACTCACGTCTGAGCATACCCTGCCACACTTATGGCGGCCAAAAGCGGTACAAAAGGGGGTGGTGATGGACGGAGCATCTGAATCAATCAAACACTCACACCCAGTCAAAACATCTGGATTTAATCCATCACCGTTCTTTAGCCCACTCTGCCACCCCAGTTCAGACATGGCTATATGCAAATCAGTCTGACCCTGTGCCTCATGGGAACAGTCCAGCCCGAACTGTTAAAATTTATTTTGTAATAATATGTAAGTGTTTTTTATAATAGTATATGTGTTAAAAGTGTATTTTATAATTTATTTTAAATAATTAATTTTATGGTATTTAATTTTTGCGTAATATAATTCTGGAGCGGGTTGTGGGTTTAAAGGGGAATAGGGTGGGAAGTAATTTAAATAATTAATTAAATATTTTAAATATTTTAATTTATTTATTGGTATTTATTTTGAATTAATTGTCAATTAATTTTTAATTGGTAATTAATTAAAATATAATTGGTAATTAATTTTTATTAATTGATTAATTGATAATTATGTAAATGTTATTTATTTATTTTCTGTAGCGGGTTGTGGGTTTATAGGGGAATAGGATGGGAAGTAATTTAAATATAATTAATTAAATATTTTAATGTATTTATTGGTATTTATTTTAAATTAATTGTTAATTAATTTTTAATTGGTAATTAATTAAAATATAATTGGTAATTACTTTTTATTAATTGATTAATTGATAAATATGTTCATTTTATTATTTATTTTCTGTAGCAGGTTGTGGGTTTATAGGGGAATTTTAAAATTTATTAATTGGTATTTATTTTTAATTAATTGTTAATTATTTTTCAATTTTTAATTAATTAATTGTTATTGGTAATTAATTTGTACTAATAGGTAATTATTTTTTAGTAATTATTTTTAATTGATTAATTATTATATTATATTAAATTGGTAATTAATTTTAATTAACTTGTAATTGGTATTAATATTTAATTTATTTTTAATCATATATGAAGTATTTACTTTCCCTACTGTTGCTCTCCTTGGAGTGGGAATAGTAATTTTCACCCTCCCGCTCTGCAATGCTTTCCCTCTGTTGCCCTCCCTGGAGTGGGAATAATAATTTTTACCCCTACGCTATCCAACGCTTACCCTACTGTTGCACTCCCTGGAGTGGGAATATAAATTTTTACCCCTACGCTATCCAACGCTTTTCCTACTGTTGCACTCTCTGGAGTGGGAATAGTAATTTTTACCACTACGCTATCCAACGCTTTCCCTACTGTTGCACTCTCTGGAGTGGGAATAGTAATTTTTACCCCTACGCTATCCAATCCTTTCTGTACTGTTGCACTCTCTGGAGTGGGAATAGTAATTTTTACCTTATCCCTATCCAACACTTTCCCTACTGTTGCACTCACTGGAGTGGGAATAGTAATTTTTACCCCTACGCTATCCAACGCTTTCCCTACCGTTACACTCTTTGGAGTGGGAATAGTAATTTTTACACTCCCCCTATCCAACGCTTTCCCTACTGTTGCCCTCCCTGGGGTGGGAATAGTAATTTTTACCCCTACGCTATCCAATGTTTTCCCTACTGTTGCACTCACTGGAGTGAGAATATTAATTTTTACCCCTACGCTATCCAACGCTTTCCCTACTGTTGCACTCCCTGGAGTGAGAATATTAATTTTTACCCCTACGCTATCCAACGCTTTCCCTACTGTTGCACTCCCTGGAGTGGGAATAGTAATTTTTATCCATACGCTATCCAACGCTTTCCCTACTGTTGCACTCACTGGAGTGGGAATAGTAATTTGTATCCCTACGCTATCCAACGCTTTCCCTACTGTTGCACTCTTTGGATAGGAATAGTAATTTTTACCTTCCTGCTATCCAACGCTTTCCCTACTGTTGCACTGTCTGGAGTGGGAATAGTAATTTTTACCCTCCGCCATCCAACAATTTCCCTACTGTTGCACTCACTGGAGTGGGAATAGTAATTTTTATCCCTACGCTATCCAACGCTTTCCTTACTGTTGCACTCTTTGGAGTGGGAATAGTAATTTTTACCTTCCCGCTATCCAACACTTTCCCTACTGTTGCACTCACTGAAGTGGGAATAGTAATTTTTACCCCTACGCTATCCAACGCTTTCCCTACTGTAGCACTGTCTGGAGTGGGAATAGTAATTTTTACCCTCCCGCTATCCAACGCTTTCCCTACTGTTGCACTCAATGGAGTAGGAATAGTAATTTGTATCCCTACGCTATTCAACGCTTTCCCTAGTGTTGCACTCTTTGAAGTGGGAATAGTAATTTTTATCTTCCCGCTATCCAACGCTTTCCCTACTGTTGCACTCACTGGAGTGGGACTAGTAATTTTTACCCCTATGCTATCCAACGCTTACCCTACTGTTGCACTCCCTGAAGTGGGAATAGTAATTTGTACCCCTACGCTATCCAACGCTTTCCCTACTGTTGCACTCTCTGGAGTGGGAATAGTAATTTGTACCCCTATGCTATCCAACGCTTTCCCTACTGTTGCACTCTCTGGAGTGGGAATAGTAATTTATACCCTCCCGCTATCCAACACTTTCCCTACTGTTGCACTCACTGGAGTGGGAATAGTAATTTTTACCTCTACGCTATCCAACGCTTTGCCTACTGTTGCACTCTTTGGAGTGGGAATATTATTTTTTACACTACTGCTATCCAACGCTTTCCCTACTGTTGCCCTCCCTGGAGTGGGAATAGTAATTTTTACCCCTACGCTATCCAACGCTTTCCCTACTGTTGCACTCTCTGGAGTGGGAATAGTAATTTTTACCCTCCCGCTATCCAACGCTTTCCCTACTGTTGCACTCACTGGAGTGGGAATAGTAATTTGTATCCCTACGCTATTCAACGCTTTTCGTAGTGTTGCACTCTTTGAAGTGGGAATAGTAATTTTTACCTTCCCGCTATCCAACGTTTTCCCTACTGTTGCACTCACTGGAGTGGGAACAGTAATTTTTACCCCTACGCTATCCAACGCTTACCCTACTGTTGCACTCCCTGGAGTGGGAATAATCATTTTTAGCCCTACGCTATCCAACGCTTTCCCTACTGTTGCACTCTCTGGAGTGGGAATAGTAATTTTTACCCCTATGCTATCCAACGCTTTCCCTACTGTTGCGCTCTCTGGAGTGGGAATAGTAATTTGTACCCTCCCGCTATCCAATGCTTTCCCTACTGTTGCACTCACTGGAGGGGGAATAGTAATTTTTAGCCCTACGCTATCCAACGCTTTCCCTACTATTGCACTCTTTGGAGTGGGAATATTATTTTTTACACTACTGCTATCCAACGCTTTCCCTACTGTTGCCCTCCCTGGAGTGGGAATAGTAATTTTTACCCCTACGCTATCCAATGATTTCCCTACTGTTGCACTCCCTGGAATGGGAATAGTAATTTTTACCTTCCCGCTATCCAACGCTTTCCCTACTGCTGCACTCTTTGGAGTGGGAATAGTAATTTTTACCTTCCCGCTATCCAACGATTTCCCTACTGATGCACTCACTGGAGTGGGAATAGTAATTTTTACTCCTACTCACTGGAGTGGTAATAGTAAATGTTGCTGTCCCGCTACCCTACGGTAAAAATATTGTATATTTTTTATTAATATTATGTTTATATATATGTATGTATTTAAAAATTAAATGGTATGTTTATTTATTTTTAACAAATTAATTATTTATTAATTTTAAGGTTATTTAAGTATTTTAAGTATGTTTAAGTTAATTATATTTAATATTTTATTATTTTTCAATGACTTTTAAGACATTTAAAAAAATCGATATTTTGACTATCTATATTTTTTACAACAATATTTTTGATTCAATATTTTTGCACTTACCTGTTTGGAGATAGGAGTTTGATATTTTTGTATTCTATATTTTTAACTCGATATTTTGCTACATCGATATTTATGTTATCAATATTATGTCAGTGATCCCAAAATGGCAGTACAATAAACAATTGTGCACTGAAGAAGGAAGTTAGAGGTTTACCATTTGATTGTAGGGGTTCATTCTATCCACAGTCCCGTTACGGATGCCCATACATGTACACATGACAGTATCTTTCCCGTTGATCTTTTAGAGTATTTTGAAGCACACTACCCTAAACCCTACAGCCGGATGCGACGTGCTGTTTGACCAATTGGGTAGTCTGTCACACCCTTCCTGACGAAGACCCCATTCTAAGGACTGAACTACCTAGGACTTTCTTAGGGGTCGAAACATTGACTACAACACACCGTTTATACAAGCTTTGACGACCAAAATTCATTATCAGTGTCACTAGAATCCTATTTATATGTACTGAATTACTTGGCCTGTTATATGTCGGACAGATTATACTATGTAAATATAATATATATATATGTCACATTACCTCTCCCCTTTCCAACTCCCTCACTCACTTTGACCCAGAACGCCCCCACCCATTTCTATCTCAGAGCACCAATGTTGCGTACATAATCATGTTCCGCATGTATGAACAACTGTGTTGTCTACAAGAAGTGATTTATGCCTTTAAAATAAATCTCATCCACTGCAAAACTTGAGATCTTACTGTTGTTAATGCCACTATTTCTTTGTCATTGTTAAATTGTTGCTACTCTGACCAAATGTTTATTGTACTGCCATTTTGGTTGAGATGGGCACGGATTTCTCAAGAAAAGAAGTGGTATTAATGCATTTTTGATGCACAATACGACTTTGATCTAAGTACCAAAAACCATATTACATGTGAAAAAAAAATGTGACTCATATTTAGCACGATTTTTCTTACCTCATGGATATCTCTAAATGAGGGCTTGCTACTCTACTATTCTGCAGTCACATTGAGAACTGGGAATAAGCAGGACAAGGAATACTGGGAAAGTTCAAACTATGGCAAAGGTGTAAATCCCAGGGTACACAAAATAGGTGTGGGTAATAAATTCTGCTTCTACGGCGGAGTTCGCAGAGTTTTGCCCACTCCCCTTTATGCTTGTAACGCAGAGTTAGGGCAAAAGTCCGCCCAGCGCTGCGTGTTGGAATTGTTTTGCGTGCGGCTCGCCAATTGTATACCTTGGCGAGCTTGAGCGAGAAGTAACGTCCTCTAGTGAGATTTTGGGGTGCTAGGAGGGCACCTGGTGAGATTTTCACAATGCGGTCGGTTACAGGAGGCGGCAACCGTTCATGTTGAGAAAGCTGCTACTCGAGTAGAAAATCTACTTGAGTGGCAGCAAAGAAGGAGACCTCTCTGGCGAGCAGCATAGTGCCGTCCGTGTTCATTTTGCAGCGCGGAACAAGCTCTCGGCGCTAAAAATCAGTGCAAGCAACGTGACTTACCGATTTCTCCCATTCGCAGAACTCTGCGAATCTCATGGAATTTTCATGTAACTTTGCTTAAACTCTCTGGAGTGTAACTCCGCAAGTTTCACCCACCCCTAACACAAGCCTTCATGTGTGAAAAAAGTCTTTGCACACGCTTAATGATATCTCTTATTATCAGTGCCTAGAAATGATTTCTGTTGTAGTGTGTATGCTATGTAAGTGTGCTAATTATTAATCTTTCTGATTGCAAAATGAATTCTGTGATAGTGTTGGGAATAATGAAGGCTCTGGTATCATGATAGATCAGAAGTGTTTTTCTTTTACTAAAATGAGGTTTAAACCTGTGCATGGATGTAAGGACCAAGGGTGCTAGAGGCTGAACCCAGACGTAAGGCACTCTGAGAAGGGCTGTTAATTTTCCCCAACTTTGCTAACTTGTACATGAAACCTTGATGAATTCTCACGAGTGCCAAAGTTTGGTGGGCCTGATACTTAGAAAACATAGGTGCAGGGGCCCAAAAGTTTTCTTAAAACTCTGCTGTTGAATATCAGGGTTGCAGATTATCAGGGATGCCTATTCTAGATTCCATCCTATCACGGTCTCTCACCACCCAACACTTCCTATGTCACTCTTGTAGCTTCCTTTTCATGCTTGCTTTCTTACTTTTTTCGCAGTCTTTAAACTTTTCTCTTCCTTTCTCCATTTCTGTTTCTTCTGGCCAAAATCTGATGATGAAAAATAAGTCCACGTCCTGAAATATTAGTGCCGGCGTCGAACGCCTGCAGCAACCAGCATACATTAAGCAATGCCACAGTGATGTGAAACTACTATAAACATTTCCAAGCTTAATGGGTCAGTTAAGGCTTGATGCTGTCTCTTCTCACAACCTTATGGACAGTGTATGATTAATAAGTGATGTGATACTTACAATTCGAAAATGCCTAATTAATTTGTGGTCAATAAGGCGAGATAGTAAAACAATAAATAATCTTTGAAATTCTTATTCAAAATACTCACAAAGAGGCAGCTTTATACATTATTACCCATAAAGTGTTATTCCTACATTGACATAGAAAGGAAGAACGCAGCATAACAGGGCCCACCACTTTTAGACCTGGCCACACATAGGTGACACTCTGAACAATTACCAGACAATAGTGGTAAATGAAGCTGCAAAATATTGTTGATAGTCAGTGTTTTATTTAATAGGTTCAAGACAGTCATATCAACCTCAGAAGGATGAAAGGCTTATTGGCACAGCCGGATTGCTGACCTCAAAGCAGCATGTTGCTCATAGAGGCACCTATTATCAGTGGCACCTGGTAATATGAGAATGGTGGGTGCGAGTGGGCTACACACGCACACAAATTCACTCAGCCATCTACATGCGCACTCACTCACATCCATGCACTCACAAGTGTGCAAACATACACCCACCATTCACAAGTACATACACACGCACACACCCATTTACAGAACGCATGCACAAATACACATACAGTCATAAATACACAAACGCACACATCAATCACTGTTTTTAATGACCTAATGGCTACAATGGTGATATAGGGTGGCGGGGAGGGAAGCCTCGTTGGTTCCTGGAGGATTTGACTGCTGTCTCCTCTAATTGGCTAACCTGGTACGGCTCAGCCAATTAGAGGAGGCAGCAGTCCCTTACTCGTCACAGAGTGGGATGGGGTTAGTGAGACTGGTGATCCCATTCCACTCTGTGACAAGCACCACTGGTGGACAGTTAACCCTGGGGACATCCCGTCTTAAAAAACTGAAGTGCACAGATCCGAGTATACCAGTGATGCTCCCCTTCATCATGAGGGGGAGGGCCTCCAAGTACTTTGCCACGTCCACAGGGCTGTAAAATTTTCAGCCTGGAAAAGTTCACCTCAGGCAAACAGGCACCTGCACATTTAGCGGATGTATAGTGCATGGCTGCCTGACCTGAACATGAAGAGTGTCTGTAAGCTGACCAGGAGTTAAAATATTACAATTTACCTAATGGGAGCTGTGAGGGGGTTGAACTTACCAGTTTTGTACAGACAGGATTATGCCCAGAAAAATGTCTATTATGCTGATATAATCTTGCTTAATTTCATGATTTTCATTTTATGCTTGTAACGTAAAATTTCCAAAATTAGGCCTCAATGTCACGTGGCAAGAGTTTAGTGCTGAACTGCACAATGGTAACAACATGAATACCAGTATGTGAGTGGCTGTTGTTAATGGCACTTGTGTTTATGGTGATGATATTTGTTTTAGCATTAAATGCATTCTTGAGTCCAAAATGGATGCAAAGACCCATACTGTGCTAAAATGTAACGCTAAATGCTGATTTTGAATTTTCTGTAATTATTTACAGAATCTTGCATAAGCAAATTATGTGAATTTTGCGAACACTTCATCAGGATTCTATGGACCAGGACTAGTTTTGATGTCCTTGTGGGTTTTGTACCAGAATATTGTTGGCAGAATGCAGCTATTACTAGGGCAGGGGAGTGTTCCTTTAGAGTTCTCTTGAAGGTCCTTAAACTCGGGCACCCAGACCACACACGAGAGTCTCACACATATGGGGGTCCATTTTTACTCTAAGTCACAATAGGTTAAGTGTCACCCTTGGTAAGGACAGGAATCTGAAATCTTTATTTTATCCATTTCAGTAATCTGCTCTTTGCAAAGTATGAAGCCATTCTACTCCAGTGGGTCCTCCTATAGGGCCCTTGATTTTTTGGAAAAGCCCATTTGGACAGATGTGTATGCTACTCCACTAATTTTGTAAGCCACGAAGCTATTTTGGTGACAGCTGGGAGCTACTTCATCTATTTTACATCCATTTCGATTTCTGTTTATATCACTGCTGTCCCTTCTCGCGTTGAGAGTGACGTCAAACGTTGTGAGATGTCGCTTTCTGTGATGTCATTGAATTTGCAAATCACTTTCCACTCCTGATCATTGCTGCTCTTCTCAAGGACCCTCAATTGCACGTGTTCTCAAGCCTTTCCAGCTTTGTATGACCTTCCGTTGCCTATTCCTTCCGCTCAATATTCTCTCCACAGCCTTGTTCCGCTAACCTTATTGGATTACTACCACCGTGAACCCCGGACTAGCAGCTCATTCACGCACAAGCAGTGCGAGCAGGCCGCAGGCACAACCGCCTACATACCAAAATATAGGCAAACAAATATAGCGAACAATGGAGGAGAGGGATTTGCCAAAAAATATGCTACACCAACCGCAAAAGCATTCAGGCACAGGTCCGTCACCTTCAGCACGCAGATATGCCGCGTGAGACATGATTATTGCACATATGTCCTCGTCTGCACTGGGTTACAGATTGCTTTGCACGGACATGGCGTAAGCACGCTCTTGCGTGAAGCTACAGATGCTCGCACGCAGTCACGCTCCTGCGTGCGGCTACAGTTGATCGCGCGCAGTCATCAGTCACCGGTGATGGCGCATGGCTCTGTGGCAGTTGTGTGTTCCGCGCTAATCTTCTCCCCCTAGGGCCTTGTGGGATTCACTGCTGGTGATCCAATATTTCTGGAATATAAACTAAGAGCTGTTGTACGCTGAAATGAAATACAAAAAGCTCGGTGCAAAATATGTCTAGGCCGTGAGAAACCAGGCCTTTCTGAGAGAGGGCCTGTCATGCATAGACCATCTGCCATGACATTAGAATCTTCATTCCGAGCAGTGTTTAATTTGTATTAAAAAATGAAGCGCCAGGGCTCGTCAGGAGACCACTGCAGCTTTCACCACCAAAGCTGGCAAGGTTTCAGATTGCTATGTGTGACATTTTCATAATTTCAGTGTAATTATGAGTGACATTTTAACAACTATGAGTGACACTTACTCATGAGCAAAATTAAGCAGTGAAGACTAGTTAAACATAAATATCAGAAATTGCCCCCATTTGGCAACGAGAAACTCTAAGATCTGAAAACTGCAGAATTGTGACATTTCATAGTTACTAATAGAGACCTCAATGATTGCTGTCATTAATATAAAGTAAGTGAGTCGATCACTGCACTATTTGCTACACAAGAGTATAGCAACAGCCCAAAGTGTGAGGATTTCTTTACCTATTGTTATTTAACAGCACTAGCTCATACGGTATAAGCCAGTGAGTGACAAAACTACAAGCAATCACCCACAAAGGGATATGAGAAAACTCAAAAAGTGTATCATACCAAAAGAATATGTTGGTAGGTGCACAAATTGATATCAAACAGTACACAAAGCTGTTGGATTACTCCAAACAGCAAAGTGCAAATAAGCTTCTCCCAAACGAACATTAAACATTCAGATAGAGTGCTGAACACCAAAGAAATGTGCTAAAATCACATGAAGTGATTCTGGAGATGTACTCGCCCTGGTGTCAGAATCCACGTAGAGAAAATATTAGGGCCAAACAAAAATGTGAGAAGGAATGTGTGCTCCGGATGCTCTATTTACGCTTGCGCGCATACGCAATAGAAAGAGGACAGAATGTACATAACAATGACAGTGTCACTGCTGGGCCTGGCAGTGATATATGATAGTTTGGAAGCATTTCTTATCTAATTCTGGGCTCAAAGAGAGATGAGCACAGTTTGTGCTACTGCTTCTGGATAATGAAAACACTGTGTTCCGGATAACTTACTGCTTCCTGTTATAACTGCTTTTTCTATGTCTAACGTCTCACAGAAATGGACGACGAAGGGGTTAAGTGTATGCTAAGGGAAGGAAAGGTTTATTGAGGCGTAACCAGGAGAGCAGCCACACCACGTAGCCATATTGGACAGTGTTGAGATCATGCCGAACAAGAGAAAAAAAATAAAATAGAGCAGCCAATATCGGCCTAATTAGAGGCACTATAAATGCATGATCATTATTTTTAATGCTGTAATGTGGGGACTTGCCTTAAAATGCTTTAGGCTAATGCAGGATGTGTGGCACTTGGCAGGCCTGCACTGCACATTGCCCCTGCTATGCTGCAAATAATAGTAACAACCCAACAACCAGGCTTGGATTGGGATCAAAAATAGGCCTGGGCATTCTATAGAAAAAAGGCCCACATTTGCAGATTGTGCCTTTTCGCAAAACACAGCTTCTGCTTTTTAAGTATTAAGAAAAGAGGGGGGGGAGCTCTGTAAAAGGGGCATGTTTTCTTAACTTCACTGATGTAAAAAGATGCTAATGTTGCCAGGACTCTTTGTGCACCGGTTAGTACACACTAGTGAACTACACCTAAATAAAAGTGATGCCAGGTCTGCTTAGGCGCCCTGTCCCTCCTCAATCTGCATATATGAATTGCCGGCCTAGAGAAAGACTGGTAATGACACATCTGCCCCCTTGGTAAAAGGAGGCAATAGAGACCCATCTACCTTGGAAAGGTCACTCAGGCCCCCACTGGGCTTCCGGCAACATCTTAACAGCACAGACACAGCATAAACCGGCCACCACAATGGCAAAAAAGTTACCCACAGCTGTAACTCCGACACCGCCCCTCACCTATTGCCCAGATGCCCGCCTTACCAATCCGACTTTGACAACTACTAAGCATCACTCTCCTACAGGTGTGACAATTCTGACCATTTAAGGTCCCAAGGCTATAAGAATGGCTTGGGCAGCAGGAACTAATCATTTTAATATATATTGAATTGTATTGTATTGTAATTATATTTATATAGCACTCACTACCTTCGATTAGGCATCAAAGAGCTTTTAGGCGAGTAGCACGCTACTCCGGAACCCAAAAAGAGTTTGTGGTGGGTTAGTATAGTGAACATTTGAGTTAATTTAAGCGGTGGACTTGTGAGTCTGTTAGTTGGATTGAATAGGATAATGGGGGATAGAAGAGCGAAGAGTTTAGAACATTTTTATTGGGAGAGCCTAGAAGTAAGTTGATGTGTGGGATGAGTATAAGGAGAGATGGAGGGGGAAGAATCTCTAGAATGGATTAGGGAGATCATACTATTAAACGAGTGTTTGGATGAGTTAATAGTTAACTATTGTTGTGGTCATCTCTAAATTAGCCAGATAGCTCCACCTCGTGGCAGACTGTCACACATGCCAGTGTTGACAATTAAGTGCTGGTGCTGAGCATCGGATACCACTGGCTCAAATTAAGCACTGATTCTATGTCATCTGAGGCATACACGTGGCCACCTTCATTCATCGCCTTACAAACATGAGGCAGGGAAAGGGAAAACCTGTGTGAATAATTACCAAAAAAGACATACATGGAAGGGGCCAACGTTGTCACGATCTGAACTATCACCAAACACTTCCTCTGCATGTGAGACAGGCCAATATATGCTTGTGCCTAGAACTGGCCTTTGCTCAGAGAGCCCCGTCTGCTAACCATAATTTGGCACCCTTCCCACTCCTCCTCTTTAATTGTCTCTGTATCAAGGACGTCAGCATCCTCCAGAAAAAGTTTTTCATCACAATTTTCTTTTAACCTAATCTGTAGGAAGACATCTGCAGGAAGCCAAGGCCAAAGGTCGACCCTTGTGCCACTGGTCACATAATACTTAATAAGCAGAAGGAAAATACAATATGAAAGCAACCTTCTTTAAGACTGTATGTAAGATAGGCTTGCAATCAACAAAAACTTTATGAATGGAATGCTTGAATTAATCTAAGCCACTGAATATTGCTCAGGGCAGTATTCCAGGCAATAGTTTTTTTGCCGCCCATTGGTCAGAAAAAGGCAGCTGTCCATGATTATAGCAGAGTGTGATGAACATATGCTAGGACATAACTTACTTTAGAACAATTGTAAAATTAAAGACAGTCAGATAAAAACATTTTATTCATTCATTCATTCATTCATTCGATAACTTTATTTTGGTCACATCGGACCATAAAAATGCAATAAAATACATACAAGCACAGCAATACAATAGATAAATAACATAGAACAGCGGAGACAATCACAATCATATATATACACCTACTTCACAAAGATAAAACCATTCCCTAAGTATCACATCTTAAAATCGGATTAAACCGTACAGTAGTTATCGAGTAAGTAGATTAAATTTCGTAGGGATATTTAAATCTCAGAATATTTCGGTAAAAAGTTTCTGCGTTTATTCCACATCCCGTTTAAAAAGCGAGAGACAGCAAAAACAATAGGAGGGTGTGCATCGTATTTTAGCACTCTAAAAGCCGTGGAACATTGTCTAAAGCCTAGATTTCTACAGATCGGTTTTACCCAGCGTTTACGTACAGCCTGATAGGTGGGACAGAAAAAGAGGACATGAATTTCATTTTCCAGATGGTATCTACAGGCTGGGCACTCGGTATTTTTATTCGTCTCTCATTTGGTGGTAAATGACCTAAGCGGAAGACAGCCCAGCCTGAATTGGATATATAGTTTCCTTGCCAAGGCTGGATAAATCAGGTCTAGGAAGTCTTCCTTTTTGTAGTCTACTTTTATTTGGAGAAACTGGGTTGTCAATCTACCAGCTGTAGAACTCACATGAAGAGACATTAGTTTATGGTGCCTATAATGGTAAACCAGATCAACCCTAGATGTTACCTGGCATGATACTTCTGGTGTTTCCCATTACTCCGGTAGACCAATCATGGTACACTGTTCCTTAATGTGGGATAACCACGGGATTTTGTTAGTTTTTATTTCAGGCTAGACATCCTTAAATTCATTTTTATTGGGGGCTAATTCAGGAACTGTCCATAGTCTTTTCCAGTATGTAAGTGGCCTTAAAGCCACCTCCTCCTCTATGGGGAGTAACCCAAGGTCCAGCGGAGTGGTACTATCGGTGTACTAACTGGGAGTCCCAACAGGTTCCTCATAAATGTATGCTCCACTCTAGAAAGGCTAGTAGGCCTGTGATGCCCCCAAAGCTCGGCCCCGTAGATTGAAGCCGCTCTAACCTGAACTTTATACATTTCAATAACGGGAGCAGCGGGCTTAAACTCAGTTAATCTGTGCATCTTCGATATTCCTCCCACCAATTGAGTTAGTTTTAGAGCAGCCTTTGCTACCTGGTTATCCCATTCTAGATGTTCCGCAAGGATAATCCCCAGATACTCAAACGTTTTCACTCGCTCTAAAGGAATTCCATTCAGTACTGGATTTGGGCGGGTCTGCCTGGGTGGATTAAAAATCATAAATTTGGTTTTGGCCAGATTTATCTCCAGGCCTCTCAGTGCACAAAAGTCGGCGAAACCATCCAGGGTACGTTAGAGGCCCATTGATGTCTTGGACAACTACAAAGTGTTGTCCGCGAACATCAATGCGGGAACTCGACCTGTAGCTATCCTCGGGACATCAATATCCTTAGCACAAAGTAGGTGGTCAATTCAATTCAATTAGTCTTTATTTCGACTTTTGAGTCATAAAAGACACAAACATTTAAAAAAAATACATTACCAAGCATTAATATTTACAGGAAAGACATCTTTAGAAATTACAAATTGTTAGTTCCACAAACAGGGTATTTCATCTTGACCAATAAAAACATAAATAGTATGTTTGGATAAAAATATTTAAAAAAAGATTGTTAAAAGAATTTCCACAATTCATACCATAATAAAATTATATGAGCTACAATGCTTTCATTTTGGTGCTGCGGATTAGCCACATCCACTTTAAGAATTTTGCTAGTGCAATCACAAAAACATCAGAACAATCTGTCTGGAAAATCCTCAGAGCTGCTGTCCCAGTCTGAATCCCCTTTTGGATACAGGTTGACCTTATCCATTTAAGACGTGGAGCTTTATACTCTGGGCATTCAAACAGGACGTGAGCTATACTTTCAGTATGTAATATACAAAAGGGGCACAAATGATCATTTTTGCTTATAGACCATTTACTGGTAACTTGGTTGAGAGGAAGGGTCCCAACCCTAAATTGATGGAATCATTTCCTATCAAAAGGCGATGTGATTAAGTCCCAATATTTCTCATACAGAGGAGTATGTTTCAGCTCCAGGAAGACCCTGGTAAGCGAAGGATCAGTGTGTGACTGAAACACCTCCTGTGATACCATCACCCAATAAGCTTCCCTTAGCTTAGTTTTTGAAGGGAATATGCTCTCCTGGGGGTTATCCCATAGCTCTCTCATACCTAAGGCCTTAAGTAAAGATTTAACCTTCCTGAACCATAAAATGTTGCCCCCTGTGTCCATATTGCGTGTTTCCAGCAGAGCTAACGCATAGTGAGAAAGTTCAGGTGTCACCCACAGTCTCCTCCAATATGCTAGAGGTCTATATCTGCAGATGTCCTGTATGCTATTGCACCCCAAATCCAATCGTAGTGGTACAATAGGTGTGGATTGTGGGAGCCCTGTTATACAGCAAAGAAATTTGTTATGTGACATTTGCAAGTTCGTAATGTCAGAGACCCCCCAAAGTTCTGCTCCATATAACATAGATGATCTAATTTTTGTGTCGTAGATTTTAAGTACTGGGGCCAGTGGTTTAGTAGCTGAGGACTTAAATTCTCTGATTAAAACACCAGTCAACTGAGCATGCTTGGTGTTTAAATGTGACATGTGTGGTTTCCACTGGAGCCTAGAACCTAGTATTATACCCAGATAGCTGAAACTGTTCGTCTGTTCTAGGGGTTCCCCATTCATAAAAACTCTACCCCTTACGTTCTTATTCTTATTCATGACCATGAATTTAGTCTTAGATACATTTACAGATAACCCATGGTCAGTACAGAATTTTTCGAAACAGCCAATTGATTTCTGTAGCCCCTCCTGGGTTTTTGATACTAGGAGAGTATCATCAGCGAACATTAGCAAAGGAACCGTGATACCATTCTGTTTGGGAGCGTCTGTATGGGAGTCTTTATAGTATTCAACTACCCGGTTGATGTATAAAGTGAATAATGTGGGTGCCAATACACATCCTTGCCGGACGCCTCTTGCCGTTGGAAATCTATCAGTCACCTGACTCTGGGTACCCCATCTCACCTGCGCATAATTGTCTTCATGTAGGTTGATCAGAACTGTAAGCAGTTCTGGGGGCATGCCTTGATCGTAAAGGGCACGCCATAACCTGTCTCGTGGGACGAGGTCAAAAGCAGCCTTTAAATCAACAAAGGCTGCGTAAAGTGAGCCGCCCCCCAAAATCACCCATTTCCAATAAATTGTGGGAAACCTAAAAACTTGATCCACTGTACTGGTGACTGGTCGGAAGCCAGCCTGAAGCTTGGGCATGACCCCCGATTCCTCTATCCAGTTCTGAATCCTAAGAAGTAACATTCTGGCCACAACTTTCTGGATGCAAGCTATAAGGCTTATAGGCCTATAATTAGCTGGGTCAGTACGGTCCCCCTTTTTATAAATAGGTATGATTTCTGCTCCCCGCCACGTGTCCGGCAAAGCAGTGCCTTTTACGATGGCATTTGCCAACAGTGTAATGTACGGGACCCAGACTTCTCTATTGTGCAAAAAGAGATCAGCTGGAATTATGTCAAGGCCCGGGGCTCTGCCTTTGGGGATTAAATTGAGGGCATTATCAACATCTTTCATAGTAAACAAAAGTGTACTAGTAGATAATGGACGGATAATTGAATCCAAAGCAGTTGATTGGGAGCAATTATCATTGGCAAACTGAATCCTGAAATACTCTATCCATCGTTCTGGAGGGACAAGATTTTCAGGCACTGGTTTTTGGTTCCCTTTACCCCACCTTACCAAGTGCCAGAATGCCGTCATATCTTTTAATTTGCTAGCTTCCAATAATTCCTCCCAATATTTATTATCCCACGCTTTCTTAGCTTCAAATTGCGTCCTTTTATAATATTTCCTCGCTTCTTGTATGATCTCTCTATTGGTCGATCTTACTGCTAAGGCTAGAGATTTATACGCTGCCCTACATTTTTTGTCATACCAAGACTCGGGTTTCAGTCTACCTTTGCCAGAATGTTTCTTCGTTTGAATACTAAAAAATTTACTTAGTTTAAAAAAAAGGGTCGAATGAATCTGAACTACCCTATTGTCATAATCTACTTGTGATGTCTGTCCCTGTATTTCAACAGTTGCTTCCTTTACCAGAACCTCCACCTCATTAATAATATTTGGGTCATCCAAGCACTCAGCCCATCTTAGCCGCCTTGTGTCATTAGTCATAACAATATCATCTGTTGAGTCAGCTTTCACTGCGCCTTGTCCCTTAAATAGCAGTAGCTCGAGACTAAGCGGGTTGTGGTCGCTCTCAGGTCGTGGAATTATACACATTTCACAGACAGAGGACCAGAGTTCAAGATTCACTATTATATAATCTATTCTGCTTGAACTCATACCGTTATTAAATGTTGGTTCACCCTGCTTGTCCCCTGCTGTTCTCCCATTAACTGCTCGTAACCCATGTTCAAGGGTGAAGGACTTAAGTTGAAGTGCTGCTTGGGTCCACTTTTTTATTGGCGATAAATTTAATGGGGGAATTTGCCAACAAGTATCTTCCTCCTCAGAGAGCTCTAAGTCACTGAGGTCCAGAGGCTCGTAGGTGCAATTAAAGTCTCCACATATAAGTAGGTTTGCACCTCCTCTCCAGGTACTGACATACTGACCCATTGCCTCAACTACCTCTGACATCTTCCCCCCTGGTTTCCCTCTAGCATACACATTAAAAATTATAAGGTCACCAAATAGAGGGGATTTCAACTTTACCACCAATATATCTCTGGAATTTGTTTCAAGTTGAGTAGTTGAATATCTATCATCCTGTTTGATCCAAGTGGTCAGGCCCCCCATTGGTCTGCCTTTGTTTGTGTGTGTTGCCTCAATCGCAAAGTGGAGATACCCAGATCTATATTGTGGTTCGGTGGCCCATGTTTCCTGCATGGCTATAATTGTATAATTGTCTATAAAGGTGGCCCAATCCCTGGACGCCAGCTTACTTTTTAGTCCTGCCACGTTCCAGGATGCCACATATTGACCTCCCTTGTATGACTGTGTTTGATTTTGAACCCAGTTATTACTTGTGCAAACTTCCCCGGTCAAAAAACACCCCAACTCAGTCTGGCTTCTAACCTGTACTCCTGCAATCGGTGTTTCTCTATCCAACATTACAGAACAAATAGAATTGTTATCGTCTGTACACGTATTGGTTAGAGTAATCCCACTTACACTATTACTTGCAGCAATATTAATTGATTCAAGCAGTTTATTCTCAGATGAATAGTTTAGTCGGTGGGTATTTCCAGTATGGAAATTAGGGAATGCATTCACTACCTCCTCTACTATCACTGTGTCATTGTCATTATTCCAACCCTGAGTTTCGGGAACGCACCAGGAATGATAAACTGGGGTTGACAATTCTGCTGCTGGGCTGATTTCAGTGTTTAAAATATCTACCTTAGGAACTCCTAGTGCATCAGCCTCCTTGAATCCATCAGTACCAGGGGTATTAGCATCTCCTCCCCCCTCCCCTCTTTTCCTTAGTCTTCAATCGCAGTCTTCCAAACCACTGAATATTTCATACCTATTAGATATCTCCAGAGGTGTAAGAGGTAATAGGCAATTAAACCTGCTGGGTGCTACATAATTATGCCTGGGGGGTATAGTGTCCCACCCTGGCGTAGAAGGAGCTGAAGTTGGATAATATACAGTAGGTGCATTGCTCATATACTCCATATTTGAAAAATGATTAATGGAGATGGCATTACTTTGTAAATTTTGTTGTTGGAAGACTGCAGATCTAGGATAAAAATATGTTAGTGGGCGGGGGTTGATGTTATTGGTGGTACTACCCTGTCGCCAGTTTAAAATGTAACGAACTGCGTTCTGGTCCCTAAAGTTGACTACAACCACGTCTCCCCCAATGTCTTTTGGTCTTCCTCCTAACCACTGTAGGCGACGTACATGAACTATGTCACCATTAATGTGACTAGCAATTGGCCTGTATGTAGTCAACCAATGCATGACCTTATTTTTCAATTGGGAGAAGCCTTCCCGCTTATTCTCGGACAACTCAGGTACCCCAGTGAGAACCACCACGAACGGTACGGCTTCCGGCGGAAGTTCAATAGGAGGTCTCCTGGTGTGTGCCCCCCTAGGATACCTGTTAGCCCCCTCATCCGATCTTGGTTTTCCATTCAATGTTGGACCCAAATCCCTTGTTGACTTGCTAGCGGGGATGGTTGGAATAGAAATAGATTTCATTATTGATCTATTAGGGGGTACTTTAGGCTGGCTTTTATGTGTTGTTAGGGGGTTATTTGGTACAGGTGTTGTACTGATAGGCATTAGGTTAGATGCGGGTGGCAGAGCCGGCAACGTAGTGGTTGACGGAGTGGTGGCAGAGGATGTATATTTGTTTAATACAATTGGGGGGGTTGGGCAGATGATAAGCTTTGGGTTAGTGTTGGTACATTAGCTACCTCTTTATTTTCGTCTATCCTGGGTATATTTTCCTTATTACTCAAGACAGACTCAATTTTCCCTAGTCTAAGCTCCATATTTTTTAGCCTTTCTACAATTGCTAGGGTGTAGCTTCTCATTATCAGTTCAATGCTATCAAGTAGATCTGTATTTGGAATTGATTGTGTCCCATCACCCACTTGGATAGAATCGGTATGAGCCTCACTATCTGGTGGTAGAGAAGGTGGAAATGATGGAAGTGTAGTTGTAATTTCAACAGTATCTATAGCAGCGGTAGTACCCTTGACAATAGGAGTGGTAGTGTTAAGGTTTTTGCCAAATTCAGTATGACTCAGCTTCTGTTTGGTTAAGCCCGCTTTTTTACGTCTTTTTTTAGTAGGTGGTGGGCCATAGATTTTATGTGAAAGAGTTCTCTTGATCTTGCCATTATCTCTAGCTGGCTTAAGGGGCGTAGGTGTTGGTACCATAATCACCTCAGATAAACTGAGTATGCTATTAGTAGTAGGAATTGTATTGCTGGCGCAGATTTGGATGGGACTGATAGAGGGCGCCAAACATTCTCTAAGCAATAAGGGTACATTGTCCATTGATAGCATGTCATTAATAGAGTCTGTACTTTGCATGATGTTAGAATCTAAAGCTTGTATTGGCTCAGTCACAGACCTACTCTTAAGATTGCCAATCGAACGACGGCGCTCAGCTCTCCGCTCTGCTAGGAATAGGTCTTTAGAACTATCTGCGGGGGTTTTGATTATAAAATTATCCAAAGTTCCATTGGTCATTCCCCCAGTTCTTTTTCTCACAACAATTTCCGGACTCAGTACTGTGGAAGACATTGGCGTATTTAAAATCGTAGAGCGATGCAAAGCACAGCAAAAATAGAAATGAGGATAGGCGTGGATCAACTTACTCCAAGTTCCCTAGAGTGGAAGTCACTCAGCCAGGGGGTCCGGCCCAGCCCAGTCTCCTCAGGCCTCTGAGGGCCTAAGAGGGCCCGCCCTTTGCCCGGGCTTCGCTCCGCGCTTTGCTCAGCGCGCGTCCCGCTAGCGCGTCAGTGGCTGATTCTAAATAGTGGGAGGGGGCGGGAAGAGGACCAGCTGCGGCGAGTTGGAAAACGCTGCACCCGCTGGTCCTCGCAGTCCCTGAAGCTGTTGGTCTCCGTGGCCGGTCACCTTGCAGTCAGGCAATCCAAATGTGTAAATGCCACGAGCGGCGCCCGCGGAGCGGGGGCCGCGAGGCGTGGGACGGGAAACAGGCGTGGAACGGAAAACAGACACACAGGCTGAATCTCCTCAGGCAGCAAACGAAGGGTCCGTCAGAAAGCACACCAAAGTAGGTGGTCTATAAGCCCATTAATGTATAGACTGAAAAGGGTGGGGGCCAGGACACACTCCTGGCGCACCCCGTTTTTTACCGGGAAGCGAGCTGACAATTCTCTATGCTTCCCGCACCTAACTTGGGCATAGGTTTCAGAGTGGAGCCTTCTTAGGACATCCAAGAGATATAGTGGGATACCAAGATCTAGAAGTACACTCCAAAATATTTCCCTGGGGACCAGATCGAATGCAGACCTCAGGTCAACAAAAATTAGGTAGAGGCTGCCATCCTCTACACTCACTGTATTCCAATACAAGACCTGATGTCTGAATATCTGGTCAATAGTTGATGTGCTCGACTTAAAGCCCGCCTGGAAAGGGCTCAAGATCTCATTATCCTCAACCCAGGCCAATACTCTTTCTAGAATGGTTTGTCCCATCAACTTTTGGGTAATGTCTATCAAGCTTATAGGCCTGTAGTTAGACGGAACTAGGGGGCAGCCTTTTTTTATAGACGGGAACTATTTCTGCACCCCGCCAGGTATCTGGCGGTTCCATTCCCCTTAGAATGGCATTGAACAGAACACAGAGGTATGGAGCCCATATCTTTGGTTCTGCCCGGAATAGGTCCCCCGGGAGCTTGTCAAGACCCGGTGCCTTATTAGGTAGTAGCTTGACAATAGCTGATTCAACTTCAGCACTAGTAATCTCCTGCCCCCCCCCCACCCCCAATCGATACTCATGAAGGAGGCTTGGAGCTGAAGGTGATAGCTCTTCAGTACCCTGGTATGCATACAGTGTTCCAAAGTGGGCTTCCCACACTGCTGATGCTATATTAAGTTCAGTCGCTGATCTACCCTCCCTATCTCTGTTACTGACTATAGTCCAAAAGGATTTCAAGTCTTTGCGCTGTAGGGCAGTTCTTAGATGATCCCATTTGTTAATTTCCCAATCCTTCTTCTCAGATTGAGTGACCCGCTTGTACTGCAGCCAGAGTTGCTGTATCCTTGGTTTATCCCTAGCCTTTATAGCTTCCAGCAAATCCCTTTTGGCTTTACAACAAGTAGCGTTAAACCAGGGATGACATGGGACCGGTTTTAGCTTGGCCTTTCCTTCCGGATAGAACTCATCAAACAGTTTAGAGGTCAACTGTTTGTGTATTTCTGACGGCCTAGAGTCCTGCCCTACTTGATTATCTGGAGGCCCAACCTCAGCCATTTCTCTGAGGTACGGCACAACCTGCTGGTATATGTGTGCTAATTTGTTTGGAGAGTCTTGTATATGGGGCCATTTTACTCTCCGCCTGTTATTTTGTAGCAAGAGAGGTTGTTGTGTAGAATTAGGCACTTCTACAGGATTAGACAGTCCCCAGCTCCCTGACTTGAATGTCACAACTAAGGCGTTGTGGTCACTATCTTTCCGCTGGTGTATCTTGAAGTCCCGTACCCTATCCCATGATCTAGATTTGACCAAGATATAGTCTATATTTGAAGTTTGCCCTATTCTGTTAAAAGTTGGTAAACCAGGTCTGTCCGATTTGAGCCTCCCGTTACAGGCCCTCAGAGAGAGAGAGAGGGCAAACAAATTTATTTGAAGGACCATCGGTGTCCATGCTTTGACAGGCGGAATCAGGGGTTCCAGAATATGCCAGTACTGGTTCTCATTATCTTGGTCATCCATACTCGCGTTATTAAGGGGCTCGTACTGGCAATTAAAATCGCCCCCTATTATTAAACTAATTTCATGGTCGAGAGCCAGTATGAAGTCTCTCAATTGGTCAATGACTCTGGACGCCTGCCCACTCTGCGTGGGCCTTGAATAAATGTTAATTAGGGCAATTTGTGTGTTAGCTGGAAGGGATAGAAATACACGGGGAATTCGTTAGCAGCTGTTCGGCTTTTGCCCCCAAGTGCGTACCCACCCAAATGCTTAATCCTCCAGATGGTGTACCCCTCCCCTTCGTTGTAGCTGGGTTACTGAATGCTGCAAAACCTTTCCATTGTACGTTTTCCAGAGCCCAGGTTTCCTGCATTAAACAAACATCATACATTTCTACAAACAAACCCGAGTCTGGGCTAGTAAGCTTGTTTTTAATCCCGGCCAGGTTCCATGAAAGTATTTTGATATCGCCATCTGCCTCCCAGGGTGTAGAATTCTTTTGTACCCCATTGCAATTAACCACCCCAAGTAACAAGTCATCAATATGCATCCCCGCCATCCCGGGTTTAGGCCCCTTCTCCCTCAGCGTTCTCTCTTGAACCCTTCCCATAGTCATAGTAGTGCCCGTACTACTTACACCCTCCTGTGTTACTGAAGACGGGGCACCAAGCAGCACAGCAACATGCTTACTCCTCTTGCCCCCCCTTCCAATACCTCTAGTTTCATCAGGTGTGCTCTCACCCCCCTGAGGGCTATGTTGGTTAATGGGGCCTTCAATCCCTGGCGAGCCCCCCCTAACACCTGGGAAGCCTAATTCTTCAGTGTTGGCCAATGTGGACAAACGGCACCTCCACCGTCAGTCTACCTGGTCCAGGATGCTGAATCTGTTATTATGATGGAACATGGCCAATGCTGAGGAATGGTTTAGGGCTCCCTTCCAGTTAACATGCCCTATCTGGGTTTTATGTCCCAAGAATTCCCCTTCCCTTCTGGTTTGAAGCTAAATGGTTTAATCTTTTATTGCAATTTAAATTATGTAGTGTTTTTACACCTTGGTGTTGGTTTCTAAACACTTTAGACATATGGGCCTTATACATCATACAACTGGCAATCTACTACATTCAGATGAATCCTAAAATCCTAAAATCATGTAAAACCTTTGTGTCAAATTAAAGTGATAGATTATACATAATCCTATAGTTAGTTTTTCATACACCTGAGCTGTAAATAATCAATGCTGTGGACTCATACTGTCACCAGAACAAAACAACAGAATAAACAAGCCCTGAAAAAGTCAATAGCTGTGGATTTCCTTTTCCAGTAGAGAAAAAACATTTAAAAAGCCTTCTGCAACCCCCAAACAAAAACAAGTGTTTTATGTAAACAATGCATCTACAAGATAAAGAATGTAGTGTGTGATAAAGTTGTGTACTTTTGAGATGTAACATAGTCCTGCATAAAATATAAAGCAGTAGTTGAAGCACATAAAAGACGTTTAGCAATTATGATGAGTGCAATGGGTGAATTTAGGGGTGGGATTACATGGAGTATGGGAACTAGTGTTAGTGTAAAATTAAAAAAGATGGGGAACACCATTCCCAATAGATCTCACCCACCAGTGATTTAAACAAACACAGTGAGAAGTGGATTTTTTTTTAAAGAGTTTTGTATATTGCTGGCAGGACCCGGGGGTATCAGAGCACTTTACAGACAGGATCAAACAATGATTAGGAAACATGAGCTGCCGAAATCACAGACATTTTCAGCATTGGGTCACATAAGTTCAGGAGAGGAGCAAGCCTACTGTGAATAGAAAGCAAGGATAGGGTACGGAGGGTTGAGGGGTTGACTGTAGAGAAGATCTGTTAGCTGTCTTTAAACTCATATAGGAAGCTTTCGTCCTGATCTGGACTGGGAGGGAGTTTCAGGTTTTGGGGGCATTGCCTGAAAAGGAGCGTGCAGAGCTTTTTGTTTGTGTTTTTTGGTGAGATGAACAGAAGAGTGTTGGTGCTTCTTAGATTTCTTGATTGTCCTGCCCTTCATAGTTTGGACGCAAGGTATGCTAATTACCCGGTGTAGAGGACTTTGTGTGTGAGGCAGGTCATTATGTCGCGGCAGCGGGCTTCGGACAGGAGCCACTGGAGATTTTTTACGGAGGGGGAGATGTGATTGTGTATTTTTATTCCGGTGACCATCCTTGCTGCTACTGTTAGTGTGGCTCTTAAGTGGGCTAGGGGCAACTTTGCGGTGCCAGTGAGGCTGGTGTTCCCCTAGTCCAGTTTAGACAGTACCGTCGCTTGTGTCGCAGTTATTAGGTCATTCTGGAGAGGAAGGGTTTGATTTTGTGTAAGAGTTTTAATTGTAGAATGTACTTTTGGCTGTGTTTTTTATGTATTGGTTCATGGAAGGTAGGGGGTAGGGTAAAGTACGGGTTACTGGGAGTGCTGATGGGTTGAAAGGGGTAGTTGTTGTTGCTAGTGGCAGGTCTGATAGCCTTACTCTGATTGGCGGAAGGTTTACAGCATGAGGGTGGGGGTGATGTATTCAGGAGAGGTGGAGTAAGCAGGTTCAGTTGGGGTAGAGGAGTGGGCATAGAGAGTTATAACGGTGTACCTAGTGTAAGAGTGATTGTTGGGTCTCATTAGTTTTCCATCTTGCGTTATGGCCTGAGCTGGCGTTCGGATTGGGGTGGGTGGGTGGCTTTGAGGTAACAGCATTACGTAATGTCAGGAATATGTAGACAAAGGAACAAAGGTTGGAATCATAATCTTGGATCAGGATATTTCCGTTTCTGTAGATGGATAGGGTGGCTTTTCCTTTGAAGGTGGGGAGGTGACGATTGTCAGTTTTCTGCTGTACGGGATGTTGGTGGATTTTGTAATGTGAAGAAGGTTAGTTAGGGTTGAGCACCATTTTGCCGGTCAGGTTGTGTGGAAGATGAGTTTGTGTTTTTAGAATCTTTGGAGGTGTTGTAATAGATATCTGTTATGAGTGTTTCAGGGTGTTGTTTGATTAGTCTGAGTTTGAAGTTTTTGGTGGTATTCGCTCAGAAGTTTGGGGGCCATATATGGAGAAGGAGTTCGGTACAGGGGGTTTAGGTTGTTGGGGGGTGCAGAGGAGGTGGTTCTGCAGAGGCCTGCATGATGAATAAATAATAAGATATTAAGGCATATGAACCATAAAGTGGTTAGAAGTAGTCAGTCCTGTCGGTAGGGTAGAGGCATATTGAATGGAAACAAGTTGGCCTAGATGTCTACCACTAAAGAGCCACTGGGAACTCTTGAATGACCAGAGTGTTATGTGGATTCAGACCTCCTGTTTGAAGACTGATTTCCAGATGATAAGGTAAATAGATTGCATCCTAAAAGTTACAGTGTATACAGTTCCTGAACTCTTGGTGGCAGTACTCCTGAGAGTGGGTTAGAGGCGGTGTCTTCCTATTGAGTTTATGTGCTCCTCAGCAGAGGGTTAGAAGTGAGAGATAAGTGGCCAATCCAAAATAGGTGCCAATTCCTGGCGATTGGGACACGGGCAGAAGCCCTCTCTAAGATGGCCGCCGCTATTATTTTGATGTGTTGTTCGCAGGTATTAAGGGAGAAAAGGGGTAAAAATAGACCTCTTCTATCAGAATGGGTTTCACCGACAGTGTGAGCACCAAGGTGGAGGCCAAGTTCTAGGGGGAATCCTCAAATGGTGCCCCCTCCTAATAGGGAGAGGTGGAGGCTTGAGGACGGAAATTTTATCAGGAATAAACATCCTAACAGCAAGGATGCAGGGGGCAGAGGAACAGAGAATAAATTAGCCGAGGGAGAGACAGACGCACCAAGAGAAGGCTCCAGGAAGGGCAAGTTAGCTTCAACTCACCCTGAGTTCGGTTGGTCAGAATTCGTTGCCTCTTTGAAATGTGAGGTGCTCCTCCCTCAGATTCTGGTACAGTCATTTTAGCTGCCATCAAATGGGTCTTACAGCAACAGGCGCAGTAACTATTCTGCAGCTTCAATTCGGGTGAGGCGGCTCGCCAAGAAAAAGCTCCAGTGTCTGCAAGCTTTGAAAGCAAGATGAAGTGGACCTCCATACTAGCACAGATGCCTGTACCACTCCGATGCCTGCAACTTCTTTGCAGGGGTATGGGGGGTTGCTGGAACTATCACAGAGCAGCCAGTCAAGAAGAATCGTTCTCTGCAATTGCCCCATCACAAGATGAATGCCACTGCGGGGCTGGGACCGAGTGGACAGCCTCCCTGTCTTCAACAAAAACGTCTCTCGTTCCAAAGATGGGCCCCCCGGACACCCAGAGCTGGCAATGGATGTCATTTTCACTGTCCAACATCACCCTCACATCCAATGCAGCTGGGTGCCCTCGATTCCCTCAGCTCAGAGCCAAAACTCTCTCTATGTGTATTTTAAAGCATTGATAACAATAGGTCCTCCAGATAGCTGCACTATCAAGTCAGACATGAAAATGGAAGACCATTTATGCTCAATTTGTGATTTTTAAATAAAATTGAGTATTTCCAATTTTACTTAGCAATCTCAGATAGATCAGCACCCTGTAAAATATACCAAATCTTTGTTTTTTTTATTACAATAAAGAATAATTTATTTAATTTTACATTTGCTGGACAATGTGAATGCCTCATAACATGCCATCTTTTATTAAATACACTGAGGAGTGAATTTACACATTCCAGTGTTCACAGGATTATTCCCACAAGTATGAAAGGGCAAACAAAGGGTTGCAGCTGCTACCTACAGTAAGGCCTAAGGGACAGCCGCAAAAATGAGGACCTGAATCTCCTTCAGTAGCTGCAGCGCATATCTGCAGAAATGCCAGCTAAGGCTAAGACACTGTTTTTAAAACTTAAAAATCAATAGTTTTTAAACCTTGGGGTTGTTCTCAATTGCTAGCTTTTACTCTACCTCTACATTGTATTTTGCAGAGCCGGATCCCGGTCCACCACAGCTGATTGAAGTGGAAGGACGTGGCTCCTCCCCTACCTCCCTCACTCCCGGGGGCAAAACCCTCTTACCAGGAGCCTGACAGAACTTTTGGCAGTAGCAGCAGCGCGTACCTGCAGAAACGCCAGCTAAGGTTAAGGCACTGTTTTTAAAACTTAAAAATCTATTGTTTTTAAATTTGGGGGTTGTTCTCAATTGCTAGCTTTTACTCTACCTCTGCACATTGTATTTTGCACTGGCGTTCCCCGGTGCGCCACAGCTGTTTGCTGATTGAAGCGGAGGGACGTTGCTCCTCCCCCTATCTCCCTCACTTCCGGGGGGCAGAACCCTCTTAGCCATGAGCCTGGCAGAACGCCTGGCAGTAGCAGCAGCGCGTACCTGCAGAAACGCCAGCCAAGGTTAAGGCAGTTTTTAAAACTTAAAAATCTATTGTTTTTAAACTTGGGGGTTGTTCTCAATTGCTAGCTTTTACTCTACCTCTGCACATTGTATTTTGCACAGCTGGTCCCCGGGCTGCCACAGCTGATTGCTGATTGAAGCGGAGGGACGTGGCTCCTCCCCCTACCTCCCTTACATCCAGGGGCAGAACCCTCTTAGCCAGGATGCCTGACCGGACGCACGCAGCGGGCGTGCCAAAGGCAAACCCGTCTGCACCCGTCCAAGTCCGGTCGGGGCCAGGGGTCACTACCCCTGCATCTCGCCTTCCCCAACAGATGCATTATGAGGCAGAAGAGCTACTCAGCCTAGCAGGCCCGATAATGAAGGAATTAGTTACTTACCTGTACACTATAGTTCTCCAGTATTATCTTTCATAGATTCACATGCTTGTATCTTCCCCGTCGTCATGGTGGGAATCTCACGGTAACAGAATGACCAAAGCAGTATCATAGAGAAGTAAAACTGCATAGAAAAGCCCCTAGGGACTGTAGTATTTGGTAACCTGACCTCCTCATTGTTTGGTCCAAAAGTCAGCCAATCAGCATTGCTGCCCTGCCCTCACACTCCCCAGCAGAAGCTTCCTGCCTCAGATTTCCGGCCCCAAGTGAGAGACCTGGATAAATACCGAGACAATAAGTTCTGCCTGAGAAACGGGGAGGTGGGCGGGCGCATGTGAATCTATGAAAGATAATACTGGAGAACTATAGTGTACAGGTAAGTAACTAATTCCTTCTCCAGTATTACATCTTTCATAGATTCACATGCTTGTATCAGAGTAGTAAGTAGTACCCACAAAGCCTGCAGCGTTTCCAGGATAGAACCCAGAAGGAAGTTCTGTTGCTGAAATATCGTTAGAACATGATCTGAAAATATACAGGACAGATAAGAATAGAAAACCATGTATAACAAAATCAGATTCTACATATAGATATATTACCTACTGGCGGTCGCCAGTAGGTATATATAGTTAGGATTTTTTTGAATAGGGATTTCTGAAAATTCTATGTTGAATAACTTTGGCGTTGATGGACGGAATTTGCTGAAATTTTCAGGAAAATGAGCGTCCCCCGAAAGTTTGGGGGGGCTTCGTCAAGCGGGGGCCGAGAAAAAAGGGGGGTCCCAAAACGTGTTTTTAACATTGAGTTTTCCATAGGGCGGTTGGACTCACTTTTAGCTCGAACGGCTGAATGGATTTCCACAAAACTTGGCAAAATTGTAGGGACTGGTAGCCCGATGTGCCTTTGCTATGTCTCAAGATATATGCTCCAGTGGTCTTTACGAAAATTAACTTTGAAAAATATATATTGGGCTACATTGGGCTATATATATGTTAGAGCCCAAATGTAGCCCAATGTAGCCCAATGTAGCCCAATGTAGCCCAAAGATGGCCACCAGAGACAAAAAATAACAAATGTAGCCCAAATATCAGCCAGATGTAGCCCAACTATAGCCCAGTGACAGAATGTCCCAGAGTGTTCTAAAGAACAACTAGAGCGCTAACAGTCTTACTTATGACAAAAGTATGGCACACCTGAAGTCATCTTGATTGGAATAAAGTGTTAACACTTAAAACATTTAATTTGCAAAGGAACAAAATGAGGGGGTTCATTTTGCCATAGAAATTATGATTAGTGCTGAAGAAAGAAAAATTAGGGCACATTTTGAGTGACTTCTCAAATCCTCTTATATTTCATTAAAAAAATTCTGATATGCAGTCTCCCAAGATGGCCACCAGAGACAAAAGAGCCCAAATGTAGCCCAAATATCAGCCAGATGTAGCCCAACTATAGCCCAATGACAGAATGTCCCAGAGTGTTCTAAAGAACAACTAGAACGCTAACAGTCTTACTTAAGACAAAAGTATGGCACACCTGAAGTCATCTTGATTGGAATAAAGTGGTAACACTTAATACTTTTAATTTGAAAAGGATCAAAATGAGGGGTTTCATTTTGCCATAGAAATGTTATATATATATATATATATATATATATATATATATATATATATATATATATATATATATATATATATATATATATATATATATGTTTTCAACAAAGATTCTTCAAAGAAGACGCCGCACACTACCTCGATTGTATTGACTTATAGATTTACTTTGGTTGTGGCAGAACTGGAGACAATGAAAAACACTACCAACAAAAGAGAAAATGTAACCAAAAACGAACGCATTGCATTAAAAAATCTCCAGTCAAATCCAATGATAGAAATAAAGCCAGCAGACAAGGAAGGAAATATCGTGATCCTAAACAAGATTGACTACTTGGAGGAAGCCTATCGCCAACTAAACAACGGAACCAACTACAAAGTATTAGAGCACATTCCAACTGTGGATATGACAAGGGAACTACACAAACGTATCGAAGCATGGCAAGAAAATGGCCTAATAAGTAAGGAAGAAATTTTTTTTTGATACTTAATCATCCTATAATGCCAACAATTTATTTTCTTCCGAAAATACACAAGACTCTAATAAAACCACCTGCACGCCCAATAATATCAAGCTGCGGATCACTATGCGAGAATGTAGCCTCTTATGTGGATCACTTTCTGGCTCCGCTAGTACCTACTCTAAGTTCATTTATTAAAGACACTGGAGACTTCCTTAGAATCATCATGGCAGTGGAATGGCAACCAGAGTATTGGCTGGCAACCATAGACGTTGTGTCGCTATACACTTCGATCCAACAAGATATAGGCATGAATGCAATAAAGTACTTCCTAAATCAGAGACCAATATCTGAATTGAGACATACCAACATGCTACTGGACATGATGTCCTTCTGTCTGGAAAACAACATCTTCACCTTTGACAAAAAAACCTACACACAAATCTGCGGCTGTGCCATGGGAGTTTCCTTCTCTCCAAGCTATGCCAATCTCACCATGGGTTGGTGGGAGAAGAACATAGCTTGGAGAGAAGAAAACGAGCCATACACCACGGATGTGGTTATATGGCTCAGATTTATAGATGATCTGTTCCTTCTCTGGAAGGGTACTAAACAAAAACTTACAGAATACATTGAGATTCTGAATGTGAATGAAGTGGGACTACAATTTACATCGAACATCCAAAAAAAGGAAATAGAGTTTCTTGACACAAAGATTTACATCAAAAATAATAAATTGGAAACAACTGTATTAGGAAAAAAACCATCTACGAATAGTGTGTTGCATGGAACAAGTTTCCATCCTGTCTCACTCAAACAAAGCATCCCCTATGGGGAGTTTCTACGAATGAAACGCAATTGCTCTGAAGAGACTGAAATGGAAAACAAGTTTAAAGAAACTAAAGATTGTTTCTCCAAGCGAGGATATAAACAATCAGACATAACTAGAGGCGAACAAAAAGCAAGAGCAAAAACGAGAGCAGACACTTTGATACCAAAAAATAAATCTACAAAGAACACAGATGAAGAAAAACCACGACTGATTCTAACATTTTCAAAGGAAAGTTACAAAATCCGCCAAATTCTGTCAAAATACTGGAATGTGCTAAAAAAGGACACTGAGATAGGAATGTTAATTGGTGATAGACCCCTAATCTCTTATCGGAAAGCTCCTTCTATTCAAGACACGCTAGTCAACAGCCATTTTAAAAAAGTAAAAATCTTGAGTTGGCTAGAGAAACGACAACTGGGATTCAGCAAGTGCTCAACATGCAAGGCATGCACAATTGGCCAGAATATCAAAACCCTAACAGATCCAAAGGGAAGAACCTTTGAAATAAAGGACAAGATAACATGTGAATCACAATTCGTGGTCTATCAAATTGTGTGCTTCTGCGGCAAAAAATACATTGGCTCAACAATATGCCCACTCAAAAAGAGAATACTCGAATACACCAGAGCCATTCAAAACAAGGACATGAGTTATGCGACAGCGAAACATCTTAAGACCCACCCTGGAAAAACCTGGAAAAATATGAAATATGCGGGAATCGCCATGGTGGGGGAGAACGAAAGAGGTGGTGATCGAGTTACGAGACTAAGACGCCTAGAATCCAAATTAATCATTAGGTTCAAAACTAGAAACCCGTGGGGTCTCAACACCGACGAAGAACTTTATGTACACTTATAATTTTGATGAACTGAACATTTCCAATTACAGACAACCAATCTTTGTTTCCTGAACATTTCTCCTTATGATTGATCAAAGTGCAATATATGTGACAAATAACAATATAAGAGTTTTATCCTTGCGCTGTGCCAGCTGTTGATCAAAGCATTCAACGGCACAACTGGAATACAAGGCACTAAGCCTTAACTGATTCAAACGACTTAAATAGGGTCTAGGGCACTCAGCCATAAATTGTAACATATGGACACTTAGTCCTGAACTAGATCCTTTAACAATCTGCGCTTTTCTAAATGCTCAAATATAAATATATTGATAAGCTATGACGTTATGCCATATGCTACAGCGCAAATTGTATAATACTCAACAATAACCTTCCAGTTGGCGGCAAAAATGCCGCGATCCGGCTTGTAACAGCGCATTGCTAGTTAAAAATGTAACTAAAAATTGAAAAACCTAAAAAACTACTGAACCCACAATGCATCCTAACAGCCAAGTGGAGTTTGCATGTATTTAAGGTAAACACAAATGATGGACACGTGTTTGTTAACCGTGATCAAGGACAGTCTGCTTGTCCGAAACGCGTAGGTGGGGAACCTACAGAAAATAAATCTATAAGTCAATATAATCGAGGTAGTGTGCGGCGTCTTCTTCGAAGAATCTTTGTTGAAAACATTGTTTCACGAGGGTGTCCTGAATCTCGCCGCCAGCACCAGCCATTGTTTGCTCCTCTCATCTCGGGACTCTTGCTTTCACGATATATATATATGTATATATATATATATATATATATATATATATTACCTACTGGCGGTCGCCAGTAGGTATATATAGTTAGGATTTTTTTGAATAGGGATTTCTGAAAATTCTATGTTGAATAACTTTGGCGTTGATGGACGGAATTGGCTGAAATTTTCAGGAAAATGGCACATTTTGTTTCTGAGCGTCCCCTGAAAGTTTGGGGGGGTTTCGTCAAGCGGGGGCTGAGAAAAAAGGGGGTCCCAAAACATGTTTTTAACATTGAGTTTTCTATAGGGCGGTTGGACTCACTTTTAGCTCGAACGGCTGAATGGATTTCTATGAAACTTGGCAAAATTGTAGAGATTGTTTGCCCGATGTGCCTTTGCTAGGTCTCAAGATATGTGCTCCAGTGGATTTTGAGAAATTAACGTTCAAAAAAATATATATATCTGTGACAGCGTCCCGGTTAGCGCCCCGGTTCGCGTACCAGACGCGTAACGGAACTTCGCGAGGAGAAGCGGATTAGCTCTCCGGTGACTGTCAACATTCTAAACAGTCCGGAGCGGCCGCCATCTTGTCTCTTGGTAGGATCGAGAGACAAGAGGTGGAAATAAACAAAGGGGGAAATGAATGAAAGGGGGCAAGGTAGACCCCTCCTGACCCCCTAGGATTGATGTGGGGGCTATTAAAGGGCCCCGCGGGGCAAAAAAATAAAATAATTTTTTTTTCGATTTTTCGCGGTGGAAGCGCTACCCGGTACGCGAACCGGGTAGCTCATTGGTAGCGTAACGGGAGTCCGCCATCTTGTGTTTCGGACGAATTTAGTCACAAGATGGAGGATAAACAATGTTGGGAATGGGTATAAGGGGGCACGGGAGACATATCCTGACCCCTAGGTTTTCTGAGGGTGGCTGAGGAGGCCCATATATGTAAAAAAAACAACCTTTGTTTTTCAAATTTTCGCACGGTTAGCGCCCGGTCCGCGCACCGGGTAGCGTTCCGGAAAGCGTAACAAGGGGAAAACCAAGGGAAATATTAAAATAATATTTTAGAGTGCTTTGAGGTAGGGTAGCTCTGAATAGAGTAGGTACCAATGAAGAGTCTAAAATTCAATGTACACCGTCTCCTCTGTAGATATTTTGTATGTTCTAATATGGGTTATTTAAATGTACATGTGTGGAAAAGCACTTCATGCTTTAAAGCAATTGTATTTTTGAACTGATTGTTCTTTCCTCTTAGTCCTCCTCTTTGTTTTTATTTCCCAACACTCTTCTTCAGCATGATAGTTGATAAATTCGTTCCCTCAAAAAATGTATATACATAAAACAATTATATTAAATACATATAAAATATATTTTTCCTTTAAAAGAAGAATACATTTTACAGCTTTTGATATTTGCTATTAAAAAAACCATTGAAATTCACTGAAAAAAACATAGGTTATAGACCATATATAGGGGCCGATTATGATGGCGGACGGACCTGAGTCCGTCCGCCACCATAGAGAAGGAGGGACCGTCCGCAGGGGCAGCGGCGGTCCCTTCGTGCAAATTAGGATGTGACCGCCACCCTGGCGGTCACATCCTGTATTTTTATCATTGCGGCGGGTGCTGCTTGAAGCAGCACCCGCCGCAATGATAAAAAAGTAAGTTGTGCATTTGCATGCACAAAGCGGCAGGCACCTCACGGTGCCTGCCGCTTTGTGCAGGCAAATGCAGGGGGGTACCATAGGTACCCCCCATGTGCACCCCCCACCCCTCCTTCACCCCTGGGGGCCCGCAACGGGCCCCCAAACACAAATCCGTATGCCTTTACACGGCGGAAATGCCGCCGTGTAAAGGCATCTTTCCGCTGTCATCCTAATATGGCTGGCGGTGTCTGATAGACACCGCCAGCCACGTTAATGCTTTTCCGCCGTGGGCGGAATCCGCCCGCGGCGGAAAAGCGGCGGACAGATAGTAAGACCCACCAGCCATCCTAATATGGCGGTGGGTCTTGCAAGGCTCCCCGGCGGATTTCCCGCATCCTCCGGGCCGGCGGTGGCTTCCGCCGGCCCGGTGGATGCGGGAAATCCGCAATCGTAATCGGCCCCTTAGTTAGGAATTAGCATTTACAAAACCTTGAAAATTCACTGAAAAAACCATAGGTTATAGACCATATATAGTTAGGAATTAGCATTTACAAAAGCTTATTTTACTCACACAAAACCATTGAAATTCGCATATATAGTTAGTTGCACTAACTATATATCGCGCACCCGCAATCCACTGCTGATCATGTCACATATTACATCATTCATGACATGGTCAGTGACATCACTGATGACATCACTGATGACATCTCAAATGACATCACTGATGACATCACTGATGACAACATCCAGTGACTGTATGTTTCTGGAAAGTTAAAATATGTCTTACATATTGAAGAATGAGTGGATGTATAAGTGTCTGTATGAAGGATTTAGTAGGTGCATGACTGACTGTATGAGTGAGTGATTAAATGTGTCTCACTGAGTGCATGGGTTAGTGACTAAACTGTCTTAATTTGTGCATCATTATGTCTGTTCTGTAAACTGTTGCATGTGTTGATCAGTAGCTATATGAGTAACTATATGGGTTATTGATTGGTTGCCCAAGTATTTGTATGGGAGACTGAGTGTGTGTGTGGGTGGCTGGGAGGTGTATGACTCTGTGCATAGATGTGTGAGCAGTTGATTCACTAGATGTATGGTTTCAAAAGTGCATGTGGAAACAGCTGTATGGGCAGTTGACTGTGTGCATGAGTGTATTGGTGAGTGAATGGATATCTCAGTGCTACATGTCAAAGTAAGTACATATGTAAAACACAGTACATGTGAGAGTTGACATATATAAATAACTGTGCATAAGAGCCAGTGAATGTGTGAGTGGCTGTATGGATCATTGTGAACTTGTATCAGGGATTGTATAAGAGAGTAAATATGTGTTAGTATATGTTTGAATAAGTAAGGTGTGTATAACTGTATAGTTGAGGAAATGGAGGTGTGATTGATTCTTTGCATGACTGACTAGGTGTGTGAGTAACTCCATGGATGAGTGACAGTCTGTGAGTGTCTGTTTACACTGAGTGTATCTAAGGTTATATTAGAGTCTGAAGAGGTTCATCGTATTATCACATGAATGATGTCATCAGTGATGTGATCAGTAATGTCAAATGAGATGTCATCAGTGATGTCATCAGTGATGTCATTTGAGATGTCATCAGTGATGTCATCAGTGATGTCATTTGAGATGTCATCAGTGATGTCATCAGTGATGCCATTTGAGATGTCATCAGTGATGTCATCAGTGATGTCATTTGATATGTCATCAGTGATGTCATCAGTGATGTCACTGACCATGTCATGAATGATGTAATATGTGACATGATCAGCAGTGGATTGCGGGTGCGCGATATATAGTTAGTGCAACTAACTACTATATATGGTCTATAACCTATGGTTTTTTCAGTGAATTTTCAAGGTTTTGTAAATGCTAATTCCTAACTATATATGGTCTATAACCTATGGTTTTTTCAGTGAATGAATATATATATACACACACACATTGCATAGGGTATTAATAGAGAAATACAGAATACCTTATTGAAACAGACGTTTCAGAACAGCTTGCTCCACTGCCGTGTCCTCTTTCCACGCAGTGTCAAGACAGTAGTGCTTGGTAAATGAATGCACACTCTTCCAAGTCGCTGCTCTGCAGATGTCAGGTAGAGACACTCCTGCAAATAAGGCTATCGATGTTGCCATCTTTCTTGTGGAATGAGCAGTCACTCTGGAATGAAGTAGCTTTCCAGCTTTTTCATGACACTTAATGATAGCCGATGATATCCATCTGGCGATACTCAGTCTTGACAGAGGTAGCCCTTTCCTCTGACCTTCAAATGCAATGAATAACTGTTTAGATTTGCGGAATGTTCTTGTTCGTTCGATGTAGAATTTCAAACATCTAGCGATGTCCAGAGAATGCAGCGCTCTTTCTGCTTCAGATGAGGGATTGTTGAAGAAGGTAGGCAAAATAATTGGCTCATTCAAGTGAAAAGAAGTAGGGACCTTGGGTATAAACTTAGGATTTGTCCGTAGTATAACTCTGTCCTGTCGAAATTGCAGAAAAGCCTCTTCCACCGAAAAGGCTTGTATTTCGCTAACTCTCCTCGCCGAGGTCAGAGCTAGTAGCAGGGATGTCTTCCAAGAGAGGAATTGTAATTCTGTCTTGTGTATAGGCTCAAATGGTGGCTTCATAAGCTGCGTAAAGACTGTATTGAGATGCCAGGGTACTGGCGGTCGTAGAATGGGTGGAAAAGCTCTAAAGAGCCCTTTAACAAACTCTTTTATCAGCCTGTGGGACCAGAGAGACGGCTCGTCTGGCGTTCTCCTAAATCTTGAAATCGCCACCAAATGCACCTTCAGCGAGGCATGAGACAGACCTGCTTTTGATAACGACAACAGGTAGGGCAGAATACCTTCTGGGGGTACCGTCAATGGATGTAGACTTTGACTAGTACACCAGTGACAGAAGCGTGTCCATTTGGCTGTGTATGTCTTGTTGGTTGACATAGCCCTGGATTGTGAAAGTATTTGTCGGCAGTCTTGTGGAATACTCATGGCTTGAAATTCCCGCTCATGAGGTTCCATGCGGATAATTTTAGCGATGGAAGGTCCGGATGCAGAATTTGTCCGTTGCTCATTGATATGAGGCTCTGGAATGTCGGGAATTGCACCTTGTTGCCTTTCGACATCTGCAGCAGATCTGAAAACCATGCCTGCCTCGGCCAAGCTGGTGTTATCAGAATGACATGACAAGGTTCTGATCTCATTTTGCGAATCACTCGTGGTATTAAAGGAATTGGTGGGAACGCGTAAGCGAACATTCCTGTCCAGTCCATGTGAAACGCATCTCCTTTGGAATCCCGCTGAGGGTACCTGGACGCAAACTGATCGCATTTCGAATTGTCCCGGGTTGCGAACAAGTCGAACGTTGGTGTGCCCCATCTTTGGAATACTCTGTGAAGCTGAGTGTCGTTCAGTTCCCACTCGTGCAGCACACTTGTCGTGTGACTCAGGACGTCTGCTCTTGTGTTGAGGATGCCTTGTATATGCTGCACCCAAATAGAAATGTTGTTGTTTATCAGCCATTTCCAAATTCTTTGCGCCAGCACAGAAAGAGGTTTGGATCTTGTTCCTCCTTGCTTCAGAAGATAAAACATAGTCGTGGTGCTGTCCGTCTGAATGAGCACCGACGAGTTCTGTATTCTGGGTAGGAAAGCTTGGAGCCCCAGAAACACCGCTTTGAGCTCCAACAAATTTATGTGGAGCTGTGCCTCCCACTCTGACCAGTGACCCTAGATTTCCAGCTCCTGGAGGTGTGCGACCCATCCTTGCAACGAAGCATCCGTCGTCATCACATATTTGTGAGTTTGAGGTACAAAGTTGAGACCCTGATTCAAGTTCTTCTGAACCTTCCACCATGACATGGCCACCTTCATACGTTGAGTGATGATAATCCGATCTTCGAAGGTTCCTTTGGACTGAACCCACTGCTCGTCTAGATGTTCCTGCAAGGGTCTCATTCGAAGACGGCAGTTTGGAATCAGTGGGATGCAAGAGGACATCATCCCCAACAAGGATTTGTACATCCGCACAAAAGTGAACCTTTTTGTTTGAAGGGATGTTGCAAGGCTTATTATTTTTCTCATCCTTTCCTCGGATGGGTATGCTTTCGTTTCCTTGGTGCATATCCATGCCCCTAGGAATTGAATGCCCTGAGCTGGAATCAGTGAAGACTTTTCCAAGTTGGTCCTTAGTCCTAACCGATGGAAAAGGCGGATGCAGCACTGAAGGGACTTTCCGGCTCTTGTGAATGACGGTCCTGTCACCAGCCAATCGTCGAGATATGGGTAAATGCAATGTCCCTTCAACCTTCAGTGGGCCGCCACCGGGGCCATGCATTTGGTAAACACCCTCGGGGCCGATTTGAGGCCAAAAGGCAACACCTAGAATTGGAAATGGCGACTCTCCACAGCGAACCTTAAAACTTTCTGTGCTTCCGATGAATTGTGATATGGAAGTATTCATCCATGAGATCCAGTGACGCCATGTAGTCTTTCTCTTTTAACATTAGAAGGATCTCTTGCAATCAAAGCATTCGGAAGGGAATTTTCTTTATGTATTGATTCAGATCTCTCAAATCCAATACCTGTCTCCACTTCATAGTTTGTTTCTTTTTGATGAGGAAGAAATATGAATAGAAGCCTTTCCCTCGGTGTTGTAGAGGTACTTCCTCTATAGCCCCTTTCTGCAATAGTGTAAGGACTTCCTTTTTCAAATCCTGGCGATGTTGATGATGCCTGAGCACCGGTGGGTGATCTGGTGGCATTTCCACAAACTCTAGGGTATGGCCTCTGCTTATTACGTCCAAAACCCATTTGTCTGATGTAATGGACATCCAACTGTTGAAGTATTGAGACAGATAGTGGTCGTTTTCCGGGATCTGTTGTGTGGGGAGCGCCTGCCTGAAATCATTGTAGTTTGTTAGACTGTTGATTCCTCCCTCTATTGGAGGACTTGCCCCAAGACTGCTGCTGTTAAGAGAAGTTGGAGGTCCTGTACTGATTGCCTGTATTGTATTGCCTATATCCTTGTTGGTTATAAGGTTGATATCTGTTGGTCTGAAATGAAGACCTCTGATTAAATTGACCCCTTGCACCTCTTTTACGAAAGGACTGGAACCGTCCTTGCTGAAGGGATCCCAGCGCTCTAGCTGTATCCGTGTCTGATTTGATACCCTGTAGCGCCTCGTCGACGTGCTTCCCAAATAGATTTTCGCCATCGAAAGGCATGTCTACAATCTTTGCTTGCACCTCCGGACGAAAGGATGTTGCCTTTAGCCAACCCTGTCTCCGGAGCAAAACTGCTCCTGCCATCTGCCTGAACGCCATAGAGGATACATCCATGGCAATGTCAATAGATTCTGATGCTGACTTTGCCCCGTCTCGAAGAATAGCCGCTGCCTCTTCTTTCTTATCCTCCGGCAGTGCAGACAGAATGGGTGCCAAATCACACCACATCTGCCTATTAAAACGACTAATAAGGGCCATTGCATTGGCTGCTTTAATCGTAGAGGCTGCCATGACCGCAAACCTCTTCCCGGCTCCATCCATCCTACGTCCTTCCTTATCTGGCGGCACCAATGAAGTAGCAACTGGATTCTTTGAGTGCCTCTGCGCCGCCTGCGTCACCACCGACTCCGGTCTCGGGTGTCCTATAAGACAGGCCGCAGCAGACTCTGGTGCTCTATATTTCTTTTCGATTCTGGGAACCGAAACCGCGATGGAAGCCGGTGTCTTTAAAATTTTCAGGCCTTCTTCCCAAATGTGATGGATAATCAGAATTGAGCGAGCAGATTTCCTAGCATCATCTTTGAAATCATATGAGAAACATTCAGTTTCTTTAACCTCCATATCCAAATCAAACCTTTTTGCCGCTTTATCCATAATGTCATGGAAACCTCCAATGTCCTGAGGAGGGGAAGTGGTTGGCGACGGAATAGGTGAAGGAGCCGACGGCAAAATGTACTCATTCCACTCCTGTCCCGTAGAATCTTGTACCAGCTCACCTTCCTCAGGCTGATCATCATCATCAGACTCCGTCAGATCATCCCTGATTGTTATCACTGGTGGTGACCTCACCACCTGCTCCTGAGGAGTAGATTGGGTCTTCGGAGGTTGCGATGTAACCACCGGCGTAGATGACGGAGGCGCATTTGCCTCCGGAAAACGACGATAATAGTCATTAATCATGAACCTCAGGTCAGGGACAAGAGAAGTAGGTATGGAGACTGACTCTTCTCGCAACTCCTCTCGCGACTCTTCTTGCTGCTCGTCCTCCTCATTATAATTACATGTTTCCTGGAAAGATTCATATCTCGTAGATTGAGCTCTCTCCTTGAAGGAAAACACCTCTTCCTCGTCTGTGTCCTGACTCTTTATTCTGAGTTGTGAGGGGCTGTAGGCCGCACCTGACGACTCCTCTCCTTCTTACTCCTGTTCCAGTAAAGAAGATGGTGGTAGAGGCGAAATCTGCGTCCACGACGTGAATTCTGCAGATTTGCTTATAGTCGCCGAGCCCCTCGACAACTGAAAAGATCGAATAGAGATCATAGTCTTCAACTGTGGCGACTTAAAAGCCTTTGCCGTTGAAATTACAGTCGTCGTCGACGGTGTCGTCGACAACATAGCCATCGTCGGCGGAGCCGTCGTCACCAAAGTCATCGTCGACGAGACCGCCGTCGACGGGGTCTCCGTCGACGGAGTCGTCGACGTCTTCGGCGTCGAGCCTTTCGTCGTCGACGACGTCTTCATCGTCGACGGTTTCTTCGTCGACGGGATGGTCATACTCGTCGACGTGGTCGTCGTCGACGCCTTAAATCCTGTCGTCGACGGAGCAGCCGTCGTCGAGACAGTCATCGTCGACGGTGAAGTCGTCGACGGGGCTGAAGACTTTACCACAGATTTTGCAGTAGAAACCAGGGAACTGGTCGACGGAGCAGACCCTGCCCCTTTCTGACCTGACGGCTTCTTGAGGGGAGTAAGAGGGAGAGATGACGCCACCTTCTCTTTAGATTGAACCTTTTTAGGCTCCACCCTCTCCTCAGAATGTGAGGCCTTTCTCTTTTTAGGTGTTAATGTAGAGGATTCCTCCCAGGAATCTGAGTCTGATGCGGCCTTCTTCTTTTTAAGCCAGAACAGCAAACGAGCCTCTCTGTCCCTCAGAGTTTTAGCAGAGAAGGTTCTACAATGTTTACAATCCTTGGCCACATGCTTAGGATGAAGGCAATATAAGCAGTCCTTGTGAGGATCTTCAGAGAAAAGCCTAGCCTTTCCACAGGATCTGCAAGGCCTGAAAAGCCTCTTTTTAGAGCTTTCAGCCATTATGAAAGTAATTAGGTACACACAATACCTTAATTCAGATGAAAAGATAGTAGAAATAAAAGGTCAATAGTTCACTCAGGAACAGCAAAACTGAGCAGAGCTCAGGGAGACTCCTTTCTCACACAAAGGCGGTTGGAAATCTGAGGCAGGAAGCTTCTGCTGGGGAGTGTGAGGGCAGGGCAGCAGTGCTGATTGGCTGACTTTTGGACCAAACAATGAGGAGGTCTGGTTACCAAATACTACAGTCCCTAGGGGCTTTTCTATGCAATTTTTCTTCTCTAAGATACTGCTTTGGTCATTCTGTTACCGTGAGACTCCCACCATGACGACGGGGAAGATACAAGCATGTGAATCTATGAAAGATGTAATACTGGAGAATGTGTGTAAACACTTCATCTCCCCCGTCAGTGGCCCTTTTAAATGTCCTCATTGCCGTTCCCAACTGACAACAGACACCCACACCAACTTTACTAAACCCAGGAAATATAAAATGTTCCTGCTAAACTGCAGGTCACTGCCCAAACATTCGGCAGAAATCTCTATCCTTCTGGAAGAAGAAAGGCCAAAGGTCTTGTTTCTTACAGAAACATAGCTCAAACCTAGTTCTGACCCTGACCTCGTCCAGGCACCCCCCCCTGGTTATTCCATACAGAGCCCACAGAGAAAGGGGACGGGATTGCTATTATCTATAGGAACTGTTTAACCTGTTGAATGATTAGTAGTTTTATCCCAGACTGTGAGAACGCTGCTTTTTCCATTGAATTCTCCCTAGCCCTCACTTTCTCGGGTATTTTAATCTATCGGCCCCCGGGTCCCTCAGTAGATTTTTGTAACTCCCTAGCCGATCTGGCAGCAAACCTGACCAGTACATCGGCCAATTTCACGTTATTGAGGGACCTCAATCTCCACTTTGATGACCCTCTACAGACGTCAGCAACCGAAATCACAGATAATCTCGCAGCCTATCCGCTTCAACAAGTCAGTGAGCCTACCCACATAAAAGGGCATCTACTAGATCCCATCTTCTCATACCTGGAGGACCTAATGGGAGAGAAACCTAACTCTGTCCCATGGTCAGACCACTTCGTCATACCATTTACCTGGTCCCCGTCCCCCAAGGCTCTATATACGAAACCCATCCATTCAAGTTGATGCCCGAAGAAACCAGACCGGAGTCATCTTCGGATGCTGTTACTGCCAATGATAAATTCAATAACTGGCTCCAAGAATCACTTGACCTGCGCATTCCTGTAAAACGGACCGAAACTATAATAGGAAGTAAACAACAACAATGGTACTCAGCCAAACTTCAGGACTTAAAACAAACTTGTAAGAAACTTGAGAGAAGCTGGAGGAAAAGCTTCTCTAGCGATAGGAAACTTAAATACAGAGAAGCTATCAATTTATACAAAGCTGAAATCAAACCAGCTCAGGCAGCCTTCTACAAAAATAAAAAAATTCAGCAGGTAACTCCGCCCGTGAGATCTTTCGTATCGCCACAACTCTCTTTAGAGTCTTCCCTCCTCCGGCTATCCCTGACACCTCAGGCACACGTAACAATTTAGTGGAAATCTTTTTCAATAAAATTGAAACTATTTTCACCTCATTCCCCCCCCATTAAAGATTGTACATCACCCCCCCCCACCCCCACACTAATAACAATCAGCCTCCCTTGGAAACTATCCCGGTCATGTAAATGACAGTACTGGAAAGACTCCTGACCCAGGTAAAAAGTGAGTCACCTACAGACCCAGCCCCCCTAAAGATAATGAGGCAAGTGGCAGGAGTTGTTTCCCCTTACATTTTTGAGTTGATTAACACCTAATTTTCCACTGGAGTGGTCCCTCCCCTATGGAAGGATGCCATGGTAAAAGCACTTTTAAAAAACCTAGCCTTGATCCTTCGACTCTTGGAAACTATTGCCCCATATCACTTCTCCGGGGGGTCAGCAAAATAGCTGAAAAATACTTCAAGTCAATATTGTCCTCTTTCCTAGAGACCCACAAACTCATTCACTGGACCCAGACAGGTTTCCGACCCTGCCAGGGAACAGAAACAGCTTTGCTATCAGTGGTGGAAGAGTCAAGAAAGATTGTCGACCTCAGAGGCACTGTTGTGGTCCTTCTTCTGTACATAGACTCAGAAAATTGGGAGTTACCGGAACTGCTCTGTCATGGCTACTGTCCTTTCTGATTAGCAGATCCTTCAAGGTCTTTGACAACGAGGTGACCTCCTAGCAGATGTCCCTTTGTTGCGGAGTACCGCAGGGATCATCCCTGAGTCCCAACTTATTTAACGTTTACATGTGCTCCCTAGCAGAGGTGGTATTACCTTTTGGGGTTCCCATAGTCACCTACGCAGATGACACACAACTTGTGATTGGGCTCAATAGAGCCAAAAGTTCACCTCCCAGCCTGCGCCAATGCTTAAAAGAAATTGCCAACTGGATGAATGAGTCCTTTCTGAAACAGAATGGGGGAAAAAATAGAGATAATGATCTTAGGGAATTTTTTCTCCCCTTGATGTAAACTCCTATCTGGCCCACCACCTTCTGTCTGGCTCCCACCCCTAAGACCCTGTTAAAAACGCCTGGGTGTCTGGTTGGACCAGGACCTCACCTTTAAGGTACAATCATGGAAGACAGCGGACACATGCTATGGTATCCTGAAAATGATTCGGAAGGTTCTTCCCCTTCTTCCTTTCCAGGCAAGAAAAATCATGGTCCAGGTCCTTATCTTGTCCCAGTTGGACTATGGGAAAACGCCCTTTATCTGGGTTCTCCTATCGCAACCCTTTCCAAACTGCAGACTATACAAAACTGGGCAGCAAGACTTCTATCAGGCACTCCTAAACATCACTCAGCTAAACCTGCTGTGAAATTGCTCCACTGGCTCCCGTCTGGGAGAGAGTTAATTTCAAAGCCCTATGTATTGTCCAGAAGTCTTAAGCTGGAATAGGCCCTGCCATTCTCCACACCACTATCCAGTCCTACTGGCCGAACAGAATTCTTCGCTCAGAGACTATGAACCTTGTCATTGCCCCCAGGATCAAGAAAGCCAGAAGCGGGGGTCGGTTATTCTCATTTAACGCAGCCAGGCTCTGGAACTGTGGAAACTAGCAGAAATCGCTGTTAGCATCAGCTAAAGCCATTTTGTTTGTGGCAGCCATTTTAGTTAGCTAGTTTAGGTGAGATTAATCTCATCTAGTTGCGCACTGTTCACCACGTGTTATCCAACACTTTAAATCATAATCAATGTTAACACAATAACATAATTGAACTTCAGTTGTTTAATTCATATACTGATTCATTCATATTCATCACAATGTTATAACCAAGTACAGTCCAAATTCAATTGAACACATTATCTTATAGTACTCAATGCTTTAAAGAAAACCAACATTTTAAGTTCATGTTATAACCACACAAAATTCATAGCACTTAATTTTCATATTCATGCCCAATGCATTTCGGCACTACATTGTGCCTTCATCAGTGGCTGATCTCTGATAGAAGTAAGTCTGTTCAGTGAACTAAGTATATATGAGGCTTGGTACCCTGATCTGTGTGGAATGTTCCGATCTTAAGAGTACTATTTCCTGTCCTGAAGATAACGTCGCCAATGTTTTAAACAGTAGGGTCAAACCCGCGTTCTCCTGCTTACAATCGGGTGCTCTAGAGATCAGCCCCTGATGAAGGCACAATGTAGTGCCGAAATGCATTGGGCATGAATATGAAAATTAAGTGCTATGAATTTTGTGTGGTTATAACATGAACTTAAAATGTTGGTTTTCTTTAAAGCATTGAGTACTATAAGATAATGTGTTCAATTGAATTTTGACTGTACTTGGTTATAACATTGTGATGAATATGAATGAATCAGTATATGAATTAAATAACTGAAGTTCAATTATGTTATTGTGTTAACATTGATTATGATTTAAAGTGTTGGATAACACGTGGTGAACAGTGCGCAACTAGATGAGATTAATCTCACCTAAACTAGCATTCGAGATATACGGGTCTGACACACCTGATTAGTTGCAGCACCGATTGAATAGGTTGAATATTTAGTCTAAAACGGAGTGCTCCCCACAAACCCTTTAAACTTTAGCCATTTTAGTTAGCCATGTGCTTGCCATGTGCTTCTCCCTCTTCACTGTTGCCTACCCTTGTATTCTGCTTGAGTCATCAGTTACAGTTAACTCCTTCAGCATTGAGCCAGAGCACTGCATATGCTCAGAAAGGCCTTTAGCTGCCAGAATGCACCTGCTATTAAAGTAACTGTCAGGCTATTTTAACTAATGTCAGAAATATTGTAACTCCTCCCACTCTGTTGACTAAGCAATTCTTATGTATCCTTATATGTAACTGGCTATTTGTGTGCACACTTGTACTGCCTCTTTTTGAGTCTCCATGCTTACTCAGCAGTATATAGGGTATAAAAGGCCCTTGATTTCTGTACTCCTTAGACTACCTCATACAATGGCCTGAGGGTACCGTATTAACGCAGTCTCCCTCATGTGAGGTTAATACATTTATTCTCTTTAATATTACAGCTTCCATGCCAATCTCTTCTTTGTTGGTTTAAGGATCGGTGCTTCAGTGAGCCCCTAAAAAAGGCTTTTTATTCCAAAAATTGGCGCCTGAACGAGGAGCTCATCGGAGACCCGGCCATCTAAGAGTGCAGTCGTGAAGGAAGGCAGGAATCCAGTGAGGAAGGTACCCTGCAGGAGGAGACCCTTTGTCTTTGCAGACAGAAGTGTTTTCCGGTTTTCCCGATTTGACTCTCTAGGTGACAGCCCGTCCCGACTGAGATCTTCTTTCGCGTGAGTATTTCAAAACGACCGTTAGGTCACCCACAACTTGGCAGTTGGAAGCTTTTGCTTGGTAATGTCGTGATGCAACACTTTGGTATAGCTTGGCCAAGGTTTTGGTTTGTTTGTTTGTTTGCTGCAGCAAATAAAGGCAGGTAATGAGGAGATTTTTCTCTACTTTTGGATAATTCTTAGGAAATCCGCTTTAGGATTATATTACATCGCAGTGTCATATTTTTGGCATGCCTGCTCCTAGCACACTTCATAGAATGTGTTGCAATTTGATGGTACCAATATGACTTTAGAAAGTACTCAGCTGATTCCCCTAGAGGGGATACCTAAATAGGTTTATGTACATTAAATATGGTATTTCTTCCATAATGTAAAGTATACAGTGGGACAAATACACTTAGGAGGATCCTGATCTACGCACTTATTAAAATTCATAAGTGGTGATACAGGAGTGCTTTAGAGTGCTCTGCCAGCCCAACTGGTAATTTGGTGTATTTTGGAAAAGGTCTGGGGCTAGAGCCTGTCTTTTTAAACATGGCACAGTCTTTCGGCTGTCTATTTTTATTGGTGTAATCTCTGTACTATTTTTTTGAGACTCCTTTTGTTTGTAAATATTACTTATAATTAGTATTTAAAAATGGTTTGGTTTGAGTACAGTCTGTGGGCTTTTTCTTGCTTTTGTCCTAAGTTTTTATTTGTGGGTTAATTGTTCTTTTTGAGTTTCTATGTGGTTTGTGCACTGACACAGGTGTTGATGCTTGTGAAGTACTTGTTTGAGTGAGTAGTGATTGTGTTTTTTGTGTAAGAATGGCTTGCCTTAACAAGCAGTGTTGTGTGTTCTCAGTGTATGAGCCCCTTCTTGAAAATGACTGGAATAAGCTCAATTTGGTTTGTTGTTGGCATTGTATTTTGTATATGTCATTGAAAGAATTGCACTTTAAAATTAAATGAATTAATTATATCACACTTGCTAAATAGCTGCACGCTACCATTAAAAGTAAAACGGTAACAAAGTATAGATGTATGAATATTAACACAATTATAAAGAAACACTAGAATTAATACTCAATATCAAAAAAATAGGCCAGATAGCAAGAAAAAAAAATTGTGTGCTGTACACTAGGACTCAATACAAAATGTTACAGCAATATCCTAATATTAAAAGGTATTCTCATTATCTGAGTAATTAGTTGCTGCTAAAAATAAAAGCGCCTCTTTTTCACATTGCAAAACAACAGATTTGTACTGGCTTGGAATGCCTGGGTTCCAAATAGACTACACCGTGCTCATTCCGGGGCTAGAAGAAAGAGCTTTTAAACAGCTGTTCAAAGCTGTCTGTCTGAAGGAAGCTGTCTGTCAGAACAAACAGAGGTAACACATGGTTTATCATCTTTGTGGGATTTGTGTGCGGACATTACAATACAGCAATGCCTTTTTCTCCTGGAAAAGCTTAAGAAGCTAACGCCTGCTGGTCGTAAAGCACAGCTGAGTAAACAACACGTGGCTATGCCCGGCCACAAGCTACAGATCAAGCTGTGGGAACTAGGTTTTAGATTAGTATAACATGGTATGAAGGCAGGTGCGTTAAAAACTACTGATTTTAACAGTTAGAAATACAGCTTCATTATTTTGGATAAAAGAGAAAGGATTAAAATCAAGGACTTATTTTCTTGTTGCTTTTCTAAATAAGCACATCTGTGGATTTGATGATTTGATGGTAAATAATTACTGTCCTTTAAAAAGTGACACTAACTTTTTATGTTTCAGTAAAGCTTATGTGCTTAGTGTTAAAAAAATGCATTTAAAGGCAAAAGGAAAGAAATGAGGCTTGCTTTTCATATGTGGAAACATCAAAAGGGTTAGTGATCATTATTCCCCCCAAAAATTGCTACATGAAAACAATTGTTAAAAGTCATTGCATTCAAACCGTTTTTGCACTATTAGGAAAAATTCAATAATATTTAGCACTACAGAAAATTACCTTGTGCAAAGTGTGTGTCAAGTTTCAATGTCTAAATGGTTAAAATATACTGTGCATCAAAATTAAAAAGGTGAATATTAGTTTCTCTAGCAATGACAGTTTTTTCTGAATCTTAGGGCACTTACAAAGTTATGCAATGAGTAGCTGTACAGACATGAGAATTACATTGTGTGCCTTAATGAGTGATAGTTCTGAGCGAATTATGACATTCTGAAAACTGAAATTTTGAGCAAGTTCTTTAGGCGCTAAACGCACATTTCATCACAACCTTGGTTGTGAATAAATCCACAATTTTATGGATAGCTGTCCAAACAAAGAAATACATAGACCCTATGTACATTTAGTGATCAGGTCGTGACTGGTGACAGGGTGCTATACAAAACTGAAACAAATGACACATAATCATACAAATAGACAAAACATTAGATCATGGATGTCCACTTTTGAATACAATTGTCACACTGGATGAATTATTCCCTTATTTTATTTGAGACTTTGTGTGGACGGATACACGTAAAGAGCGTCGATGTTTCGACCCTATATGTTAGTGCAGTCTTGAATGCATCTGTGTCGGGTCTTCATCAGGACTCGAAAGGGGGAGGTAGGACAGCCTAAATGGACGTATGCACTTTCTTGAGTGGGTCCTTCGAGGGGGGGAGAGAATATCAGCCGACAGACTCGATAATTATTCTTGGAGAAGTGGATTCTTATTCCTTTATAATAATCGATCCTAATCAACAGCCGGTGGGTCGATCTGAGGGGTGCCGCCGTTGCAATCACTAAAGGAAAGCAGCGAGGACGTCCGTATCTGTCTTCGCGCAGCGTTGATGATACTAGTCAAGAATAAGGGTTTTTTGAGTGACCAGGGATTTTCTAGGCCCTCTGCTTATAGTGGACGCAATAGTTAAATGTAAATGTAAATGTAGTTGAGCTTATATAGCGCACAGCTACCCGCAAAGCAGGTGTCCCGGCGCTTGCTTAGGGAACCCTTCCTGATATTCCCCTGTGAGATAGCAGGGTATCCACAAGGTGAAAGTCAGGCATCCCGCCACGAGGGGCCGTTGTGGAGATTAAGCAAGCTGTTGCCCAGAGTCGCAGAGTGTGAACCCGTGAGTCGAGGAGGCACCGGGGTGAGAATTATCGAGTCCGTGGAATTTTTAGCCCAAGACCCGCCGGGGCGGGGAATTGAACCCTGGTCCAGGACCGATCTCAGATTCCGGGTCTGCCGCCTCTAACCCCTGAGCCACACTTCTCCACTAAAGAAAAAGATGTCGCTTTATGGTGCAACTAGGTGAGGGGATAAGCCCTATAACCCCCCAACTGAGTGCGGGAAACAAACTCTCACAATATATATTTCAAGCATAAACCTAGGCACACATAAATTAGATTCTATTAGTATAGACATATGCAGTTCATAATACAAGCTAACAAATACAGAGATGATCTCTTGGTGAATTTTGAATATGATCAGTGTTTTAATTTTCAAGAAAAACCAGCGGACATGTGTTTCGTCGCAATTGGAACGATCTTTTTGCGACTTCCTCAGGGCTGTATTCAAGGGTATAAGATCGATGGATTGTCGCTCAGCCGGTGATAGATGGGTGGGTGGATGCATGGATCACCAAAATTGCAAAAGTCAATGATTGTATATGAAACTATCATATATATATTATAAATGTTCCCTTTGAAGCGCTCTGCTGTTACTGCGCACGCACACCTCAGAAAGAACACTTTATGCGCTCATCACGTCGTAAACTTTCATTTCACTAACTGTTGCAGTTTTGTTCAAACTAATAACACAGGGGAATAAGCAATATAACGTGCACAAAACACTATGGGAAATTCCGTCCATTTTTATTCGCATTACATTGGATTGATCACATAAATAGATACTTCTGATTTGTGTAATTACTGACATTATTTACATGTTATTTACACTGGAAACAATGACGCCATGATTTCATGTTTTGCATTCTTGTTTGATGTTAAACCGAAATTGTCAGTGGTACATTTGCATATGACATTGACAGTATTGTTTATTATACAAATTTACTGTAAAAAGAGTAACGTACTAACATTCTTAGGCAAAGGAATTCAGTATGTGTGCAATGGAAGCTAGGTAGCCATTAACCACAGAACAAGGAAAAATGTTTTAGTGCTGCCAATAGTTGAGCCGACATTTCCTTTGTGCGATGGGAAAGACGTGGATTTAAAGTACATGCTAACGATTGTGACATGCGCATTTCCTGGTAGCTTTGCTCCTTTCGCAAAATCTCAAAAAAATGGTAGAAATTGGGGTGCGGTTTGCCAATACTGTTGTTTAAAGAGTTGTGCCAACCCTCTATGGCATTGTTTGTCTTTGCTCCTCCCTCTAAGCAGGTCGAGTAGCAGTTCCACCAGTCCACAAGAAAACGTGGTTTCCTCCGGCGACCAGACCTGCTTAGATGGCCAATCTATGTGTCCAATCTATGGCCAAAATAATTTAAAATCGGTGCCAATTTGTCTTTGTTTGCTATAAAGTACTCAGACTCGGTAATCGATATGTAGTACTCGTCTACACTGTCAGGAGGAACGAAGTAAAGTTCGGTTAGTTTTTTAAACTCAAACTGTAGTTTGCTGTCAGACGCATAATCGTCAATTAGGGATGTTATTTGGATTTTACGCCAAATCTCCTGAGAAAAGTGGAAAAATCATCCTTGGATTTGGGTATCCATGTACAATTTGGTTATAGTATTCAGCATTGGTAATTCAAAGTCCATGATTACTTTTCTCAGACTTTAGTTTGGAATTTTTTATTTTAGGACTGACAAAAATTCAGTATATGTTGAGGATTGTTTGTCTGGTAGTAAACTGTACATTAAAGGAACTACTGTGCTGTTAATGTAGCAGTGAATAGTGTATATTTGGGTGAAAGGGGTGGACGTACTTTTAAAGGCACCATCCATCATCCAACCATCACTGTTCTCCAACCTAGTTAAATTACGGGGGGTACTAAATATTAAAATACACTTTAGAGCATTTTCATTGTCATACAATATGAACGGTTCGTTGGCAACAGTAAGAGAAAGTTCATGAGGAATTGTTATATTAGAAAAGGTTTGTGGTGTAATGCGTTTAGGTTTAGTTACCTGTTTATTACGTTGGATTATTCTACGCAAGCTTGGAATAGTGGGCATACTACTAGCAACATGTTCAGGAATGTTTTGGGATACCTCCCACAAAATAGCTCCGCACAGATCATTGGAGTTGCTTGCAATCATTTTCATTTCATTTATAGATTCTCTCACTTCAATTGCAGTTGCAGAGGCAGAGTGGTTGTGGTCGTGCTTCTTACCCAGAGTAACCGCTCGGCCTCTGCAATGGTTGGAGTAGTAATGCACACACCTCCAATGACCCCGTGGTTCTGAATGTCTCTCCTTACAATATATATAACCACTGTGTTTTAGTAGACGGTTTCCTCTGCTGGAGGTGATGTATTTGGCCATCTTCAGATCAGACATTTGCTCTAACAGAAAAAAAAATAGGAATCATTTCCAAGACACAAACATGTACATAATTTGCTGTTGCAAGTCGTAAAAGGTGTAGACGGTTATTGGTACTTTACTTCAATTAAAAGGAAACAACAATGATTTGGATGGCGCCAATAACCCTACATATTTTGGATACAATAAAAATCGTGCAAATATTACTTAAACCAGCACCTACCAAATTGGACTACAAAAAAAAATGGGTTCACTCACAAACTATCAATGTAAGCGGTTTTACCTTTTGTGCTATTGTGCTTTGGCACTTAGCGATGACACCCCACAATTTTGAATTTAAAGTCCATGGGACTATGCAAGGGTATATCCCTACAACAATTAAAATACACCAGTTTCAGCATACCTTACGCCTAAAACCATTTTGGAAACACACTTAAGCGTGCAATTTGGTCACAAAGGCCGAACTGTGCGCCCTTTCAGCCATCCATCCATCCAACCACCCATCCATCCATTCATCCATCCATCCACCCACCCATCCATTCTTCCAGCCGTCCATCCATCCACCCACCCATCCACACATCCACCCATCCATCATGCATCCATCAACAATTTTCGCAATTCCACCCACCCACCCATCCACCCATCCATCTACCCATCCATTCATCCACTCACCATAGCCAATAGGTCTGGTTGGGGGCTTGGCCCCCCTCCTCTCCCTGGTTCGGCACAGCTGCTTGTTTTTCTCCTGTCTCCCTGTGCCTCGGCGATTGTTGACGGAACAGCTAAGTGCTAATAACTCTGTCAGGCTTATGTAATAAACAACCAGATTGTGTTTGGATAGTATAGTTCGCGTTCAGACTGTGTAGCTCATCGCCAGGCGGCGTTCTCTTTATCGCATGCTGACCAGCGACACTTCCTATCAGACCTGAGCTTTATTAGACAATCTTGTGGTATCCGATCAAATGTGTTGAGGGTGTTACGGATTATGGATGTTATCTTCTCCATGTTAAAGATATTTAAGGATTTGGGCCACCAGAGTCTTTAACGGCGGAGTGGCTTGCCATTTCCAGCACTGGGCTATACATAATCTTGGAACCAATAACATGCACGGTTAGTTTCCCCATAGGAGTTGTGAGTGGGTAGGAACTATCTTTTCCAGTGTAACCTAGCATTATCAGCAGGGCATGAGGATGAAGAGTAATTCCCCTTATATTATTAGTGGTGCTCAGCATCAATGACCAGTATGTCTGAATATGTTTTTTCCCCAAAGAGTTTTATATAGCGTAAACTCAACCTGAAGGTATCAGAGTGCTTTACATGAGCACCAGTTACGTTACAGGCGAACACGTTAAGTTTTTTGGTAGGCGCTGAGAGATTAAGTAATTTGCCCAGAATCACATGATGTTGAGCATCCCTGCCGAGACTCGAACCCGTTTCTCGAGCTTCGAGGTCCACCCTCTATACCTGTGAGACCACATCCTCTCCGCTACCACATATCAACCATTGGTCTCCAATCTTAGACAGTCTGTCAGCTCATGACCATGCCAGTCCATCCAAAGGGTCGTAGAGCTTAGATGGTCGTGGTAAAATGACCCAGAAGTATACAATCGTTTGCAGTGCCATGCCTTTGAGAGAGAGAGGCTGTAGGGCTGAGACAAAAGTCTGTCATATTTGGAGGGGGGGGCGTGTGTGGAGGATCTGTCTATCCTATTCAATGCTGCTGTTTCTGAAGGTGATTGTGCCAATTCCCAACATCCCAGGCCTCTAAGAGGCTGGTAGAACTGGTCCAGAGTGAGTTGTGTGCCACTTTCCATCTGAACTGTGTCGATTTTAACCGCTGTCCTCTTGAGAAGCTTTCCCTGTAGTTGGGCTGGTGTCCGACAGACGCAGGAAGGCAGGAGAGGGGGCGTGGACTAAATGTGTAAAATAATGAGGTCGCCCACACATCCCTTTGCCCTCCCTGACCCTCCTGACACAAGGAACAATAATATCAAGTTATCTGATTACCTGCTTCCCTGCCTCCTTGTAATATTTTACTGAGCATTCCGAAGGCTTTCAAATGAGAGCAAAGGCCATAACCAGAGCAGCAAAGTTCTGCAGGGGAACTTGTAACAGCTGGAAGAGAGAGGGAGACAAGTGTGAGTCTGTGTGTCCTGAGAAGCACCCGTAGACGTGCTTGATCCAGTGCTTCTGGAAAATGAGGCTTGACTGTGACAATTAATGTTTAGATTTTGAGGGCCGTTTCCCTCTTCAATTCTGAATGCCACATTTTTATCTGGGGCTCAAGAGCAGTGTGTATTTTTTCTAAACAGTCTTAGATGCACAAACTGTGCCACGGAGAAATACAACAGACACCTACCCAAGATTACACAATTTGCTTCCTTGTTTTATAGTGGACAGTTTTGTAACTTGACCAAATGTCTTCTTCACTGTGTCATCAAGGTTTTTATAAAACTGTGCAAGCCCTCAGTCATATTCCCAGTTTCCTTGAAATGTACAGCCAAATTCCTTTTGATGTGCAGTTTCCTGGGCCCGCAAGCCAGCTCTCATTGCTCGCCCAGAACATCCACAGCTGACAGGGTGCAGATCCAGTTTACAATGAATACATTATGCAAATGAAGTAGCGATCAGTATCTTCCTTCGGTTCCATGCAGTGCTATATAAATACTATGTAAAGTAGCTTACTGTTTTGACCAGTGTCCATAAATATGGGCTTCACAAAATGGCGTGAAAATGAGATGCAGTCTGATGCTTTTTTTTGGGGAGGGCGAGCGAGTTTTAGATAGTGCGAACTCTACCTTAACCGCATGCGCGCTAGCGGGTTTTCCCGCTGTGCGCTGAAATTTTAAAAAAACGCGGTTTGTGACAAAGCCAGCTCGTCATCCGCGTAGCGCAGGTAACGCGCATGACGAGCTGGCTTTGTCATCCGCATCGAAGGGGTTAAGGTATCAGAGCACTTTACATCCGCGACAGTTATGTATTCATTTTTTTTTAGGCACGGGGAGATCGAGTGATTTGCCCACAATCATTGGATGTGGAGCATCCCTGCCGACCTCGAACCTGGTTCCCCAGGTTCAAGGGCGACCGCTCTAGCCATTAGGCCAGGTCCTTTTGCCTGAACTCTGACCCCTCACCCCTGCCAGAAGCAGGGGGTACGTTTGCATGCATTAATATTGATGGTTTGTATCATATATAGGGGTAAATCTGCTAATGCTGAATGTGAAGGAGGAAACAGGGAGCCGATAGGGCTTTGGTAAAGACAGTTCTTTCATGTCTCAAATAACTGTCTCAGCATCAACCCCTCCCGCCTCCCAGAGAGCAAAGCAGGAGCTAAGATGAGTAAAACTGCAGACCACAAAGGATTTTAAAGGTTCAAAAATAATTTATTATGAATGTACCTTACTAGGTATACGTGTATTGGTCCGATAATGCACATTTTATTTATATCAATGAGAACTTGCAAGGACAACACAATTTTATATTCACGTTTGAATATCATCTATTTTTATGACCATTCTTTCTAATGAAGGCCTTTTCAGAATCTGTACAGTGATATACGTGTAATCGTTTTGCTAGAAGTACATGATTTTTGTGTGAGTTTTATATAGCGCAAACTAGACCCAAAGTTAAACTTTAATAAAATGTAGGGAGCAGGCTGAAAACATATCTCCGTTCTCACATCACAGCTTTACTACGTCTTTCATGTCTCCCAGGGGGAGTGGGAAACACACATTCCTCTGGTATCTGCCCTCATTGCAAAGACTTACCTATTCAGAGAAAATCGTTGAGGGCGGATGTTTGGCCACGGGAACGTTGGACTAACGTCTGGTCAGCTGCACGACTGAGTCAGAAATGGCTGGAGACACGGTGGGCGACATCTTTTGTACCCCCCCAAGAAGATTTTCCCAATAATGAAGGTGAGCCTTTAAATAATGTTGGAATTACAGTTGAAGTATTTATGAAAAAAAAATATGTGGGGAAATAGAAATAATTGAATTAGCGTTGTGGGGACGACGGGGGGGGGAACGGAGGGAATGGCGGCCAAGGGTTAGAGGCGGGATCATGCATTGGGACAACAAAAAAGTCAAAACACGCGTTGTCATGACGTGCGATTTAAGCGCCTGCGATGTTTCATGCTTGCCAATAGGAATCAACGCATTGCCATTCTAACTTCATTGCGATGTAAAAGATGGCGAAGTGTTGGGCTTTGCGATGTATTCACCGCGGGGTTAAAGCCCATGATGTCATGGTGCGCGATGTATGATCATACATCCACGGATAACTCCTTATGCGTCAGAAATCTGGCTGTGTGTAAGCCTCGTTGTCTTTCCCACGGGCCACTGTGTTCCTTGTAGTGCAGCGTTGAATGGCACAGCATCAACATAAACACAGCCACTTCCTGAAATGAAGAATAGAGAAGGATAAAAATAAATAAGTATCCAAGCAAAGAGAGAGAAAAAGAAAAAAAGAAAAACAGTGAGAAAGAAAACTAGATTGAGAGACAGAAACCAAGAAAACATTAGATAATGATAATAATGACTGGAATGAAGAAAGAAAGAAAGAAAGAAAGAAAGAAAACTAGATTGAGCGATAAAAACCTAGATAACATAAAAGAATTACTATTTATGGAATGAAGAAAGAAAGAAGGAAAGAAAGAAAGAAAGAAAGATGTTATAATCTCTTTTAGATCTAGGCTTTAATCTCCTCTCATATCATGGCCAGAAAGATTTGTGTAATTTGTGGCATGCCCTTGTATTGGCTACCACATGTCTCTTATCCACAACCACTTCCTCTAACCTCCCATCTTACCTCTGGCATTATATTATGAAACTGGATTCTAGTCAAAATATCTTTATTCGATTTAGTTAAAAATCATACAAAGAGATAAAAACATTTCATACAAATAAAAACTATTTACAGTATCATACAAGTCAGTGCATACATGAGGTTCATAAAAAGGCAGATTGAGTTCATTTAGTGTTGTACAAAGTTCAAATACAATGATTAAACGCAATTTAAAGAGGCCCATTGTTCTGATGTGTTTTTTTAATTCTGGCTGCTGCCACCAAGAAATTGGCCATACAGAATGTAATGCGTATGTTGTTCAATGATTGCAGGTAGAGCAGGGCTGGTCTCACTTGTGTGAAGCCAGCCTCCTTTAAAACAGGTAACAGATATTTTTTCCTAGGCTCTAAGAAAAACACACAAAACATAACAAAGTGCATGGTATCGTGGACTGAAAAGTGATCACAACAACAGGGGGGGCTAATTCAGGTTTTTCCCACGTTTTAAAATTGTCCAAATAAAAATGTAACAAATTAAACCTAAACTTAGTCAGGAGAAACCTATGGAATGGGATCGTAACTAAACCAAGGTAAGGTGCTAGTGCAAATGAATTTACAAGCAGATAGTGTCTCCTCGCTGCCGGTTTCCGTAGTTCCTTTTCCTCGCGACACGCCCTGCCTCGCCCTGCCCATGAATTGCTTCTTGATCAAGTCAATGTCCTGATTCTTGATATCCCGGGGGGATGTAAAGAGTTCTGGTGGTCCCAGGTCTGAGAACGACTTCATCAAGTAGGCCAACCATGGCACCCTTTTAAAGTGGTCCAAAGACATGACATCGGCCATGATCTTATGGTTAAGGGGCAGTTCTTCATTGAGCCAGGTCTTTAGCAAGAGGATCAAGGGTGCCATGTTCAGCCCATCAGTGATGAAATCTAGGCCCACCTCCATATGAATGGAAATAGTCAGTGTAGACTGTGGGACAGACAGGAGGGTCCGTTTGAATCTGTTTTCCGCCTTCTGAATTGGTTCCAGGTTTACATAACCCCAAATGGGTGAACCATATGAGGCCAGAGCAACTGATTTACTTTTATAAATCTTCAAAAGGGCTTCCGTCGGCCTAGCACCCAACCTGCCTGCAAATCCCATAAGGGCTGCTGATGATCTAGTCACCGCCAACCTCTTCGCCCTAACCTGAGGTCCCCAAGATCCCCTCTAGTCAAAAAGAACCCCCAGTAGGGGAACGTAGAGACTCTGGTGACGACCTCGCCCTTACATTCAAAGATTTTCGATTTCCCCTTGCTACTTTGGCGCCCCACGACCATAGTATGGGATTTATTTGTGTTTATTTTGAAATCCAGATGGTCCATAAATGTGCCAAAGGCGTCCAGAAGACGTTGCAGACAGACACCAGTGCGAGCTATCAGCACCGCGTCGTCCCGTACAGGAGCGCGGGGATCTTAACTGCTCCTGCACGCGGAGCGTCACCCTCAACATCCTCTAGATAGGCGCCCAAGCCATTAATGTAGATGGTAAAAAGCAACGGGGCCAATATACAGCCCTGTCTGACCCCCCTCATGGACTTAAAACGGGACGTACACCTTCCCTCATTAGTGACCCGCACTGCAGCAAAAAGCTCTTGGTGAAGAGAGGCCATGAACTTGACCAACGCCTCATCTATCCCCATCTTCAGGAGGGTGGTCCATAACTTAGACCTGTTCACCAAGTCGAAGGCCGAGGAGGGGTCCATAAACGCTAGGAATAGGGACCCCTCCTTGGCCACCGTATATTTTGAGATCAACAGGTGTAAATTGGATCATTGCTCAACCAATCCTTTCTTCTCTCTGAACCCGTACTAAATGTCGGCCAGCACCCCGCAACACTCTACACTATCCCTCAGTTTGACCAAAAGGACTCTGCCTAAGATTTTAACTGCAGAGTCCAAGAGGGATATGGGCCTATAACACCCGGGATCGTCCCGTTGGCCCTTCTTAAAAATAGGGACGATGGTAGAGATAACCCAGGTGGATGGTATGGAGTTGCCGTTCGCAGCGTTAAAGACATTAGCCAAGACCCCCGCCCATAACTTGGGTGCATGTATATAAAAGTCAGCCGGCACCCCGTCAGGTCCAGGAGCCTTGTTCTTGGTAGTGGCCAAAATAGCTTTCTCCACCTCAGATCTTTTAAAATAAATGGGAGCGGCATCCAAGGCCACCAGGGGGCATACTTGACTAGCCGTCTCGTTGTCTACATACACCTTTCTAAAGTGGGCCAGCCATTTGTCATCTGAGATAACACAGTCCATGACATCATTAGTTGAATCAGAGAAAAATGGCTGTTTGATTATTTCCCAGAATTGCCTGCTATCCTTCAGAACGGCCGCGGAGAGGAGATTCTCCCAGGCTTCACGTTTAATATAGTCTTGTCTGGTCTTGACTGCTAGCTTGTAATTCTTCCTCAAGGTGACAATGTCAGCCCTTATCCTAGGTGTTCTCTTCAAGGCTGCCATTAAGGATTTATGTGCTTTTGAGCAAGTAGCGTCAAACCAGCGCTGCTTGTTACACACTCCCTTCCTGGGTTTTACCAAAAGATCCTGTGAGACCTGCCTGCACATAGTCTCAAAGGCCCCTATAATTTCACAGTCCCGGGCATTTGGGTTTTGGCACACCGCCACCTGGGCCTCGATTTTCGGGAAAACTTCTGCATAAAAGTTCTCCGGAACCACCTTGGCCCATTTAAGTCTTCTACCCTGGTCGGATGTGCGTAAGGTATGCCCTGCTTTTACTGGCCCCGGGATTGGCCCCATAAAATCTCCCCAAGCTACATCAAGTATAACAGGATTGTGATCGCTGTAATGGGAGGGAACTGTGCAATAGGTGATGACCCTGTTTAAGATACCTGGTGTTACAAAAATGTAATCTATAATTGTTTCGGGGTCAGTACCCGTAAAGGTAGCTATTCTTGAGCCCCCCTCCGGTTCAAAGAGGTTAAAGTTAGCCAGAAGATCTTCTAGCTCTTCACCTGATTTCGTATGCTCGAAGTGAGGGCCTTTGAGACCTTCTCCCCCCTCCTTGTTACTTGAGCCACACATTAACTTACAGGGGTGAATATTAAAATCTCCCAATAGTATGTACTCCGAATCGAGATGTGTATTCTGACTGACTGACATTAAAACAGCATCTAGTCTGGCAATATTATTATCGCTGTTGTCCCTGTTCCAGGAATTGTAAAAATTAATGTATAATGTCCTCCTGGAGGGGCTGATTTCCCTTTCAACAATAAGGATATTGGGGGAGACAATGTTGATCTGTCTTAGAGATCCTTTAAGTTCTAGGGAAAATAAAATTAGGAGGCATCCCTTAGCTCTACCAACACAGCTAGGGGTAGCAGCTTTAGCAAATCTGGTAAACCCGTCCATCCAAAAATTAGCGGTAGTGGCCCATGTTTCCTGTAGGGCAATAACCTTATGCCCAGAGACAAATCTAATCCACTCCTTGTCCTTGTGTTTGAAATTAATTCCTGCCACATTCCAGCTGAGTAGCTTACATACCCCCACTTCATCATTAATTAAATGCCCTACCTCCTCTGTCATGCGTGTGGAGTTGACTGATAGTCAGTCTATGTCCTCCAGACCCGACAGGGGGGCAAAACGATTTTCCGTGGCCAACCCCAAATCCATCCGGACATTCTGGTGGTCACGGGGAAGGCAAGTTGGTGATGTAGTTGGGCACCTTAGGGATTGTGAAGATGTGTGTACATTAGACCTGCCCTCTCCTAGAAGTAAGCGCCCTCCCAGCCTGATTCTATCCTTTATGCAACCCCTTTCTTTGACTGCTCTCTCTGCTCCTCAGAGCTCTAGGTATTTGTTAATACAATGTGATCTCCATTCCTCTATTATCCTGTTATTCAACCATGTATTCAGTTGGTATTATCAGAGCTACACTTTAGCAGAAGGACACATATGTTTCATGCATTGTAATGTATGACATCATCCATTCTATGTGCAATAAAATAGTCCCTGGTGCTCATTCTTTGTTTCTGCTAACCCACTTTGCTAGACTACCATACTCCCAAAGTGCATAAGCATCATTCCACACAAGCAAGGTGATTAGGGTGTGAGGCTTCTTGGACTCAAATGAGAGACTGAAAGTGAGAGAAACCATGTGAATGAAGGGAACTTATTCTACATATCAGTGCATTATAAGCATTTTCTTTTCTGTAGTTTCTGCAAATCAACGACATTCACACTGCAAACTAAAAAATTAAAACATTTTACCTCCATCCTGTCGGTGGCGGAGAGCTGCAGGATTTTGCTCTGTTTCTATGAAATTCAAGGGAAGAGATGATTGATTATATTAGCGTATAAAGTGGGAAAAGTCCAAAATACAAAATTCTGAAGTTGTCTTGTAGTTTTCCCATGCTCAGATTCTGCAAAGTAGCATCTCCTGAGGTATGCCACTATTAGGTTTAACGAATCCCATTACTGAAGAAGAAACCAAGTTACTTGCCTGTAACTACAGTTATCCAGTATTGGTATCTTTCATAGATTCACATGCCTGAATCATTCCCCGTCGCTGAGATGGGAGTCCCACGGTAAAATACAAAATTAGTGCCATAAGTAATAAATAGGTCCAAGGCTATATCTTAGTAGCCTATCTACGTCCTTATATGAAAAGGATCAAAAGTCAGCTCCAACCAATCAGCTATCAGCACATAGAACACTTCCAACAGAAGCAGTTCTCCTCAGATTTTCCAAGCACAAGTGGGAAGTAAATATCCCTAAAATCACTGAGAACTGGTTCCATGGGAGGAGAGTGGGTGCATGTGAATCTATGAAAGATACCAATATTGGATGACTGTAGTTACAGGTAAGTAGCTTGTTTTCTTATCCAGTATTGTGGTATCTTTCATAGATTCACATGCCTGAACCAGAATAGCAAGCAGTACCCCAATTGTACTGTCATTTGTGGATGGTGGCAGACATGTAGTTTAAAACTCCCAATATACATCCACAATCTTGAAACATTGCAATGACAAAGCATAAAGGCAATACTCATACAGTGAATATCAGCATAAGAAACGTATAAGTTGATAAACATAGGAACATGAACACTGTAAGCAAAGCAACAGTAAAGAAAGCTACTAATATACAAGCATTAAAGAAATATAAAGAATCTGACCTTAGTGAAAGAGATGACTTAACACAGCTTGTCCAACCGCTGCATCCTCCTTATGTGCAGATTGGAGGCAGTAGTGTGTTGTGAACGTGTGGACATTCTTCCATGTCGGAGCACGGCATATCTTGTCCAATGTAACTCCAGCGAACAAAGCTGTGATGCAGCGACAGTTTTGGTGGAGTGCGCTTTAGCTTTCACCTTGAGAGGTTTGTTGGCTTTTTCGTGGTAGAATTGAATGGCAGATGCGATCCATCTGGCTATTGTGGCTTTTCCCTGTTTTCTTTGACCGTAGGTCACTAACAGTTGATCAGTCTTCCTAATATCCATTGTCCTTTGAAGATAAAACTTCAAACACCTTTTTACATCCAATGGATGAAATGTCCTTTCAGCTGGATTGGATGGATTTGGTAAAAAAATTTGTAGCATTACTGGTTCGTTCAAGTGAAATTGTGTGGAAACCTTTGGAATGAACTTGGGATTCATCCGCAGAATTACATAGTTCTGTGTAAAACGCAAGAATGACAGGTTTGTTTAAATGGAACTGTGAAGGAACCTTAGAGATGAATCTGGGATTCTATTCGTCCAGAGGATAACCATTTATTTGATAAAAGAATAAAAGGATGTTTTATCGTGAACGCTTGTATTTCACCAACCCCTCTATTTGATGTGTGGGTCAATAGAAGAGCCACTTGCCAGAATTTGAAGCCAGCCCTATAGATGTGTTCAAAGGGTTGCTTCATCAATTGCAACAGGACTATATTTAAGTGCCACTCAGGAGGTGAAGACTTAACAGGTGGATAAATGCGAAACAAACCTTTCATGAATTGCTGTACAATTCTGGTAGAACAAAGAGACGGACGTTTAGGGGAGTGTCTATATCGAGAAATAGCTGGTAGATGAACTCTAATTGAAGAATATACTAGTCCTGATTTTGCCAAGGACAGAAGGTATGGTAAGATTTGCTCTGAAGCAGAGATACACGGATGCACAATGTTTTAATGGCACCAGAGACAGAATTGCTTACATCTCAGTCAGTAAGTCTTGTAGGTGCCATCCTCACAAGACCTGGCAAAAATGTCTTTATACTCCTGTGTAGTAGTCAAATCCTTAAATTGAAAGAATTCAGGAGCCACCCATGAAAATAGTGGGGGCTACCAAGATGAGAGGACCCTGCTCTGCCTTCCTGTTGCTGAGAACCTTATGTATTAAAGGTATCAAGGGAAAAAAAAGAATTAAACCGAGATCCTGGACTATGTTTCGAAAAGTTGTCCTTCAGGATCCTGGATGTGGATGACAAGTTGCATAGAATTGGCATTTGCGGGTTTTGTTAGTTGTAAAGAAATCTGGAGCCAGTTTGTCCCACAACAATTTGGTGCCGACCGATCAAACTTTTATTCGTGGAGACCGCTTCATTGCATTCTGGTGGTATTGCCTGTGCAAACTAACACCGAAGATTCTGCTATCATTGGCAGGTAAGCTTGTAGACAGAATTGGATGGATTTGAGCTGCAGGCGATTGATATGCATGCTCTTTTTGAGCGGAGACCACTTACCTCGAAATTGTAGGGTCTGTAGATGGCTACCCCAGCTCTCCAGGGTTGCATACATAGTCATTACGAAGTGAGGAATGTAGGGTTAGAGCGTGAGGTCCTCTAATAAGTGGGAGATCTGGGACCACCAGTCTAGAGTTTTCATCATACATGTGGAAATATCACCAAGCCCCTGAACAATTCTTTAGATTGTATCTATTGTTTTGTGGCTGTTCCTGTAAGAGTCTAATTTCCAGGTGCGCAAGAGGGATCATATTGATAGCTGAGGACATGATGCCCAGAAGCTAATTGAACCAACGCACTGATATCTTTTTTCTTTTTTTTTAGGAGTCAGTTCCTACAGCGTTAGCTGCTTGGCTTAGGATAGAAAGTCTTTTGTCTTGGACAGTATCAAGTGTTGCGGCCTAGGAACAGAATCTTCTGGGATGAATGAGTTGATGATCTTAGATAATTCACAAGGGGACCTAGTTTGTGAAAACTTTAGGCAAGCTTCTATGGCCGTGGACAATTAAAATGTCTTTGGTACTTTAATCAGCCAGTTGCTGAGGTAGGGGAATACCTGATGACCCTTCATCCTGAAGGAAACTGCCACAGGGCTATGCAGTAGGTAAAATGCAGGAAGTTGAACTGAAGCCAAATGGGAGGGCTTAAATGTATGGGAGGAAAAGTGGAAGTATGAATTCTGTAAATTCAGAGCTATCATGTGGTGTTGGAGAGGGTGACCACGTAACAGTATTGGTTTCAGAAATACTTGTTTTATTTCCAGAGATCTACGATGGATAGCCAAACATTTATTTTTGTGTCTATGAAGAAATAAAAGAGAATAGAAGCCTGTTGTTTGCTTAAAATGTACTCCTTTCTCTAAGGAACCTCGGGGTAGCATAGCCATCACTCCTTTTCTAAGCAGATGCAGGTGAGGAGGGGGGCACCCTCCTTTTGTTGTAGTAGATGACACCATTTTGGAACTGTTTCTCCCAGAGGATGGCGTAAGCAGCACTAGAACATTGTCACTGTAGGTAAGCTATCTTAAAGACTACTGATAGTGTTATTAAGTCTGATAACTTTGGCATCCTTCTTGATACAGATGAGTATCTCTTTCACAAGTGCCTCAAAAGTAAGCCTGGGCGTAGTTTGCGAAGTAGCGCTACCCGTAGCTATGCGAAGTGCTCTTCGCACTACGCGTAGCACTACGCGAACTGCGTAGAGCGCTGTTCGAGATGATTGCACAGTGCCGGATGCTTGTCCGCACTGTGCAATCATTGAAAACGGCATCTTGCACTGTTCGAGATGTCTTTTACTGCTGTTCAAGTAGATTTTTACTCCAGATGCAGCTTTCTCAACACGGACTGGTAGTTTCTCATTGTGAGCGGTCGCAAGCATACGCAACCACTCGCAATGAGAAACCTGACCTCCCCGCGTTGAGAATCTCGCCGAAAGGTTTATTTTCCACGCTCGCAACCGGCAACTTGATGAACAAGGAAAAAGTCTCGCCGGGATGTCATTTTACTTGACGTTGAGGGCCGCGAGCAAGCAAAAAAATTACCTCTGCGCTACGCTATGCTACGCGTGTTTGCGCTGTGCTACATGCAATTTGCGTAGTGCTTTGTCCAGGGTTACTCAAAAGGGTGTTTCTTTTGAAATTGAATGCAACAAAAAATATTGCGGTGTCAGAGTCATCCTTGACTGCTTGCAAGGTGTTGTCAACGTGCTTGCCAAACAGAACAGCACAATGGTATGGTAAAAATATTAGATATATTTGCACCTCAGGTTCTATATTCAGTGATCTTGAACCAACATTGGCGTCTAAGGACCACTGGCCTTGCCATTTGTGAAATACCTATTGAGGCTATATCTCTAGCACAATATATATTTACTGATGAGGAGGTTTCAACCCCTGTAGAATCTTTTTCAAATATATATATATTACCTACTGGCGATAGCCAGTAGGTATATATAGTTAGGATTGTTTTCCATAGGGAAATCGCAACATTCTATTGGGAATAACTTTGGCGCTGGTTGAGGAATCTTCCTGAAATTTTCCTTAACTTTGCCCCGCGGCGCTCCGGTCCTTCCCTGAAAGTTTGGGGGGGATTCGTCAAGCGGGGGGCGAGATAAAAGGGGGGTCCCAAAACGTGTTTTCCCCATGTTAATTTCCATAGGGTGGTTGGACTCACTTTAAGCCCGAACGGCTGAATGGTTTTACACCAAACTTGGCAAAATTGTAGGGACTGGTAGCCCGATGTGCCTTTGCTATGTCTCAAGATATGTGCTCCAGTGGTTTTTACGAAAATTAACTTTGAAAAATATATATTGGGCTACATTGGGCTATATATATGTTAGAGCCCAAATGTAGCCCAATGTAGCCCAACGATGGCCACCAGAGACAAAAAAAACAAATGTAGCCCAAATATCAGCCAGATGTAGCCCAACTATAGCCCTTGACAGAATGTCCAGAGTGTTCTAAAGAACAACTAGAGTGCTAACAGTCTTACTTATGACAAAAGTATGGCACACCTGAAGTCATCTTGATTGGAATAAAGTGTTAACACTTAAAACATTTAATTTGCAAAGGAACAAAATGAGGTGGTTCATTTTGCCATAGAAATTATGATTAGTGCTGAAGAAAGAAAAATTAGGGCACATTTTGAGTGACTTCTCAAATTCTCTTATATTTCATAAAAAAAATTCTGATATGCAGTCTCCCAAGATGGCCACCAGCGACAAAAGAGCCTGTGCTTAAAAACTCTGTTAGCAAAGCAGACATTTGAGATTTAAAAAACGTTTTAATATATAAAAACGTTATCCGCTAATAGAATTAGTATTTAAAAAACCTTGCGAATTCAATGAAAAAACCATAGGTTTCAGGCCTTATATAGTTAGGAATTAGCATTTAAAAAACCTTGCGAATTCACTGAAAAAACCATAGGTTTCAGGCCTTATATAGTTAGGAATTAGCATTTAAAAAAACCTTGCGAATTCACTGAAAAAAACATAGGTTTCAGGCCTTATATAGTTAGGAATTAGCATTTAAAAAACCTTTGAAATTCACTGAAAAAACCATAGGTTTCAGGCCTTATATAGTTAGGAATTAGCATTTAAAAAACTTTGCAAATTCACTGAAAAAACCATAGGTTTCAGGAGTTATATAGTTAGGAATTAGCTTTTAAAAAACCTTTGAAATTCACTCAAAAAACTATAAGTTTTAGTGGTGTTATAGTTAGCTGGACATTTTACTCATACAAAACCATTGAAATTGCTCCTATATAGTTAGTTGTACTAACTATATTTCAATCCACTGCTGATGATGTCACATATTGGATCATTCATGACATGGTCAGTGACATCACTGATGACATCGCAAATGACATCACTGATGACATCACTGATGACATCATCCACGTGACAATCACATACACCTTTTCATACAATATTACAATTTTTCATCACTCTTTGTAAAATACAGAGTATCATGTTTAAATCCATTGTCACAGCAATACAAGTATCTAAAAATCCACTCAGTGATTCATAGATGTATACACACATCTAATCACTTACCTATGGATTCACTCATACATGCTGTCAATGAACAATAGAACACTATCAAAAATACTTATACATCTATATCGACATTAAACAACAGCACGCATCCTATTCACATATGAAGTCATCCTACTCACTTATGCAAACAATGGATCATACTTACATATTTACTTAGCAAAACACTTATACAAACACCACTTCTTCTATTCATTTAGATAGTAAGTCATACTTAGTGAATTATAAAATCATTATTACAAGTATACAGTTATCCATACAGTCACTCACACAATCATTGTGTCTTATGTATACTTATTTATATACAACAACTGACACATACACTGCCTTTTATTTTTCTTGTTTGTTGGACCTGTACCATTGAGAAATATATTTGCTCATCACCGCACCCATAAAGATATTCACTCACCCAAACAACTGTTAGAACATGTAGTTTTAACTTCATATATCTACTGAATCAACTATTCACACATCTTTGGACAGTCACACCCCCCCCCACCGAACCATACACACTTTCACACTCCCATACAAATACTCAGTTAACTAATCAATAACTAATATAGACTTTCACATAGGTAGTAACCAACTGTAGAATCAGTTTACACAACAACTGACAAAGTAATACAGATATTCACACAGTTTAGTCACTATCCACTATATTTAGTGAGACATTATAAATTGGTCAAGTAAACAGTCAATTACACTGCTACTAAATCCTCCATCCAAATATTTATTTATATATATCCACTTATTCTTCAATGCAAATTGCTATATATATAATGCATATTTAAATAACGAAGCAAACCACATTCACTGGATGATGTCATCAGTGATGTCATTTGAGATGTCATCAGTGATGTCACTGACCATGTCATGAATGATCTAATATGTGACATCATCAGCAGTGGATTGCGGGTGCGCGAAATATAGTAAGTACAACTAACTATATAGGAGCAATTTCAATGGTTTTGTATGAGTAAAATGTCTAGCTAACTATAACACCACTAAAACTTATAGTTTTTTGAGTGAATTTCAAAGGTTTTTTTTTAAAAGCTAAATCCTAACTATATAACTCCTGAAACTTATGGTTTTTTCAGTGAATTTCAAAGGTTTTTTAAATGCTAATTCCTAACTATATAAGGCCTGAAACCTATGGTTTTTTCAGTGAATTTGCAAGGTTTTTTAAATGCTAATTCCTAACTATATAAGGCCTGAAACCTATGGTTTTTTCAGTGAATATGTATATATATATATATATATATATTCATCGCTGAACTCGGCAAACGCCGAGAGACGCCATGACCCTGCCGCTTGTGACAGCGGTCCGTGAAAAGGTGGCGAACTTAATAATCAAACCAAAGTTCATGCAAGCTCTCCAATGGATCCCACCGGAACACAGCACAACACAGACTCGAAGATGCATGAAACGCAGTATTTATTCTGCAAAACTCATTGGCAAATCCACTCAACGCGTTTCGGGACCTTGGTCACGAGTACATATATATATATATATATATATATATATATATATATATACTCGCGCTATGTCACACCAGCAAATAGTGGATTTCCAAGCTTAATGGTGGTGACACAAGCGAAAGGGAAACGAAGGAGGAGTTGTCCTCTTTCCGACGGACTTCGTGTCTTCAATTCAAGCAAGTACCCAGTGCGTGGCAGGGAAGTGCACTATGCTTTTTAAATACTTTCCCCAAATGCAGTGTGAATATTAGCGTTTAAATGGACTTTGACAGTAATATAACGCTACTAATGCAGTATAAAATACGAAGTCAAGCCCAGCTGTGAATTTGAATAATAATGCATTCTGGGAATCGTGATCGGAAATGAAGATCACATGACCACTTGGACATAATATTTAATTCAACTTGCCTGTGAACAAGGCGCTGTGTGCTGAAACGCGTAAGGTGTTTAAGTTGTTCTTGCTGCCACGCTATTCAGAGCAATAAAGTCTCAGCATGAATTGATACCGAAGCTGTGGGCTCCGTCTTTTTCGTGTGCCTTATTCAAACAGGATTCTCCATTCCTGCTTTGGAGCCCGCCCTGCAGAGTTGGAGGCCCCCGGCAAGGTGGAGTATTGTGTGTTTATATATATACATATATATATATATATATATATATATATATATATATATATATATATATATATATATAAATTATTTTCATGTTTATTTATTTTTGTAATTTTTGCCCTATCTGTCTTCCGGCAGAAATTCTATGTATGTGGCAATGTTGAGCTCGATCTCGTGATTATAAAAGGCCATTATTGCCAGTGATTGGGCAGCCCACACCGTAGCACCAGGCATAGTTGAGAACGTCTCCTTGCTGATAAGGCTGGCTTATATGTAACAGGGTATTTTATGATTGCAATTCCTCCTGGATAAATCAACAATTGGAATAGGTCTCACAGCTTTTCTTTTTAAAAGCAGAAGGAGAACAGACCATTTCTTATTTGCTTTTGGAAGTTAGAAGCGTTTGGCTGCAAGTTCCTTAAGGGTCTGGAAACCATCATAAATCATCTGGTGGGGAATCCAGCAGTTGTTGGTCTTCTCCCTGTCATTACCAGATATGAATTGGTTGTTCCCAGGAAGAAATTTGCTCCACATATTGCCTCTCCATATATTGGATACTGTTATAGACTTACTCGTATTAGTCCCATTAATTCGTGTCATTAAGCTATTCTAGACTATCTATCTTTTGTACTTGTTGATTACTATGGTGTATTGTCATTGAGATCATAGTTGCCTAGGTAGACGTAGACGACTAGGCTGATATTGATAATTTTTGTCATCGACAAGGCCGTTGTACAGGATGCAGTCATAGATGTACCAGTTACTTACCTTCGGTAACGATGTATCTGATAGAGAAGATTCTAGCAGCAGATTCCTTAACGTAGAATATCCCCCAGGTGCGAGACTGGACCCGGAAAACTTTCTTGCCCAGCATCTCTGCCCGCTGGGGGGCGGTGACACGCGACTCCGCCCGACGTGATCCACGGGCATGACGTCAGCGAGGTCACATAAGCCCCACCCCGGCACGCTGACGTCAGTTTGCTTCGGAGAACTTTTCCACGCCACAACGCGGAGCCATCACAACAAAACTGAGGAGAGCATGGGAACAGTGTGCGAAAACCAGAGAACAAATAGAGAGACATAAAAAGGCGAGGCACACCACTCGGCGGCCCCAAGGCACCAGAAGGCGGCAACAGCGGGTCAGAGCAGAAAAGGAGCAGAGCACCACACTAAGGAACAACTCGTGCAAGCCAAGGCGAAAACACCGGGTGGCAGTAAGGCACCAGAAGGCTAGAGCAGCAAGGCCATAGCAAGAAAGCGCAAAGCACCACTCAGTGGAACTACCCTGCAAGCCAAATCTAGAGCCATCCTGAAGGCACAAGCATGTGAAAGCACCTCAACAGAAAAGGAGAGAGAAAAAGAGGAAGAAGTCCGCAGCTACAACCACAAGGGAAAGTGTCACATGACAGAGGAGAAAATGTAACCCAACCTCAGAACACCCTGCCAAAGAAGGGCATACCTCCTGAAAGGAGGAGGAGGGAAGGACAGGGAACCCATCTGCGGACCACAGTGCCATCTGAAGGGAACAGGAGTCCAAGGACAGGTAAAAGAAGCCCCCACGACGAAGGTCCATGTGGGGATCAGAAATTCCAACAACAGAGGGAAAGAGCAAGGTAGGCCCCCCACGCAGAGCAGAAACCAGCTGGAGGGAGCCTGACCGGAAGAAAACAAAGAGAATATCCACAGAAGGCAAGTTACCCATAGGGAGGCAGCTACAGAAACCCAAGCAGAGGGTCCTCGCAGAAACGGAGAGGAAGGGTGGATCGTGAAGGAATCTGAGGCTAGAAACTTCTCTACCAGATACATCGTTACCGAAGGAAAGTATATTGTACATCTGATAGAGACTACTAACCGCATATTCCATAACGTAGAATAGATACCCTAGCCATACCCAAAGGGAAGGAGGGTCTGCGAAGGGACCGACCAGCCTGGACTCAACACACGGCCCCAAGGGGACGAGTCAACCGGACAGGGAACAGAGCCCTGTCCCAGAGGCAAAAAAGAACCCCCTCATCCAGAAGACCACCAGTCCCAGAGGAGATGCGGGAAGACAAGCAAAGAGGCGACCCGCCCTCTCCCAGAAGGAGGAAACAAGGACATGGCAAAGGGAGGCCAGAGCACCCCGAGCCCCGCCAAAAAACCAAGGATCTCCACCAGAAGTCCCAGAGGCATAGGCAACACAGAGGAGCACCAAGAAAGAAGAGCAATCCTGAGACTCCAAGGAGAAGAGGTAGGACCAAGGCAAGCCCCCCCCCCCCACCGGGAACACACCCAGTGAAGAGGGCATCCAAGCCCGTCACCTCCGGAAGGCAATAGACAAGACTGAACCACACCTCAGCCAAAAAAGGCAGACAGGAGAAGAAGGGACCAAGGGCACAATAGTGCAGAAGAACTACAGGTCTGCTCTGGCATGTACAGCCAGCATCACGGAACTTTGCACCGCGACAAGCCAGACGCCAGCCGAACTAGAGGCCAGGAGGGCCAAGAAGGGCCCGTCACACACAGGCCCACGAAAGAAGTGGAACCAGGTAGAGTTACAATGCTAAAACGCAGGCAGCAGGCCAGCCCAGGCTAGTGACACAGCGATCCAAAAAAAGGACAGACTTTGGCGCAATGCAAGCCTCTCCAAAACCATAAGTAAGAGGATCGCACCTGCGACATACTGTGACGCCACCAAGAGCAGAGGCCTGAAGGATGACCACACCTCCCAGCACATGACAGAGCTATATAATAGCTACCAATACCCCACATAGGGCATGTGACGTCCCAAGACATGGGAATCCTCTTAGGTGAAAGTATCCGCAGCAGAGGACAAACAAAAAAGACCTGCAGAGGAACCGCAGACAGCTTGCCAAGCAGCCAAAAAGAATACACAGAAGGCCTAATCTCAGGGCCAACACGGCTTACCAACAGCCAAAACCACAATCAAAAAGGGGCCCGACAAGCAGCCAACAGCACCAAAGTCCTAACAAAAGGACCGGAAGGCACAACAATCACACAGAACACACACCACGGGGGCTACTCGTAACAAGGCCTCAGAAAACAATGGAAGAACACCTCCCAAAAAACCAGAATAACTCACCGGTCACTGAGGGGGAGAAGGCGGAGGAGGAGGAGGACGACGAAGCCCCGCCAGAAACCTCTGAATTTTGAAAACCAGGGGAGTTAGGTCCTAAAACGGGACAGGGGCAGGCTGGACCTTTTTTAATCAGCAGACGCCTGTGCGCTCGGCACGAACCAGACAAAACAAACAGTGTGCAGTGTACATAATTAGCAACAAAATATGGACTGCCAATGATATATATCGCCTAAGAGATCAAAATGAAAATAACAGGGATTTGAGCCTTATGAGGAGTGCGAATAAATACAGGAAATCAACATATGCGGGCCGTGACCAGCGATACTGCCTGAGCTGGATTATTATCAAAAATTAGATACGAGGAGCAGCAGCGCCATGACATGTCCACACCGCCTAATTAAATAGAAACGCCCCGCTCCTCTGAGAAGTTTGTGAATATACCGCTTCTTTTCTGACTAAAAAAAAATACAGATTACTCATAAGGCCTTGAAGAGAGTTCGGGAACCTTCGTGGCCCTAACTCGAAACGCGTCGGCATACCAACGGGAACAGACTAGTATATTGAGTATACACTAGGACTAATGAAAAGTTACTATGTTCCTGGGCATTTGATGATTGTCTTGTGATAAATCATGAAGTTGCTCTTTGATTGAGAAAATAATAATTGCAATGTTTATTATCTAAATGTTATTCGGATGTTTTGTAGTCTAATTTGTGAATAGTATTTTCGTTGTATCGTATGAAATGTATATATATATGTGGTAAATGTCAATGTGTATTTGTTTTTCTGCCTCAAACGTATGAAATTTTGTTAAAAATGAAAAGTGAGTGGTACAAATCAAGGTACCGGGATCGAACGTAATTAAGTATTAGTTTGGTCTTAATTGGAATAACCACGTTATAATAAATAAGGAGGGTGCAGGCACTTGTTCTGCTTTTTCAGAAACCTCTGAATGGCAGAGTTCGCAGGGGCGAGGAACAAAAGAGTGCCATCAAAAGGAAGGTCCACCAGCCGTTCCCTAACGTTCTCCGGGAACACACTATCCCGTAGCCAGGCATGTCAGCGAACAGCCACAGAAGAAGCCATGGTACGACCAAGCACCTCCGAAATGTCCAGAGGGGAGCAAAGAATGAATGACGCCAGCTCCCGGCCATCCAACACATGGTGCCGCAGATCAACACAGGCACCCTCCCGAGAAACAGCAGACAGAAGAGACTCTGCCGAGTCCCACAAGCAAGAAGTGGCCCAAGCCAAGACACACAGCGTGTTAAGGGCCCGCAAGGCCGCACTGGTGGAGGCGAAGATATTGCGCCCCCAGGAGTCTAACCAGCGGGCCTCCCGTGACGGGGGAGACAACACCGATGGCAGGGAGGGAAAGGCAGTCTGTAACAGAAGGCCCCGGGTAGAACGGAGAAGGGAAAGACAGACAGGGTCATGCGGCACAGGGCGGTGGCGGTGCAGAAGTTGCTGGGGCACCGGGTCCCCCATGGCGGGCCGCCCCCAAGCCTCCTAAAGCGAAGTGTGAAGCAAAACCTCGAAGAGAAGAAGCAGCTCCCGACCACCAGAACCCTGATGGAGGACCTTCAGAAGATGATCCGTGGGGAAATGGGCAGCTGGATTGTAGGAGAGTAGGGTCTGCTTCCTATGGTTACCCCCACTTTTTGCTGTGTTTCACTGGTTTTTCGACTTTAGTCTGGCTGTGACCCTGCTAATCAGGACCACAGCCTAGCTGTTCTCTCTCTAAATTGATATCATGTACTTAAGGTACATACCAGATTGGTTACTGAGTTACCTTGTGAGCCCCTAGTATATGGTACCTTAGGTACCAAGGGCATAGGTACCCCAGAGGCCTACCAGGAGCTGAAGCATGTATTATGCCACCCCTGGGAAGCCTTCCATAATGGCACCACAGGTCTGCACTTGCAGCCTGGGTAAAGTGGTGTAAGCACCCCTTACTTAGATATAGTATACCTATATCGACCTATATATACAGACACATATTGACCTATAAGTCACTCCTATGGCAGGCCTTGACAATCCTGAAGGCAGAGTGCTTGGTTTTGTGTGAGAGGGTGCCCTAGCATGAGCAGAGCTCCTCTGCAGCTTTCGGAAACCCTTCCTTATAGCTGTTCTATGATATAGCCATACCATATACTCTTAAGTGCATTATAATCTCGCGGTAAATGCTAGCTTTTGTTAGGCTTTATCAAAACATGTTGTGTATGGTGTCAAACACTTTGGAATCCTACCCCCCTGCCAGTTCTGGCGGCAGGGGTAGAATTCCACCCTTCTAGAGGGAGAAGACATGTACACACTGGCACACCCGGTAAATGTTTTAAAGAGCACTAGCATCACACCCGGCAGGGGGAGGCCTGTACAACAGGTTTCCTGTCCAGGGAGGTGCCAGCACCTCCCCAGACAGGCTTTAGTGTATTGGGGCAGGGTGGGTTGCATTCTGTGAATGCTTTTCAGACACTGGCTGGGGCACACAAGGTGCTCCATGCATTTCCTAGTTAAAATGGTTGCTGGGGCACTCAGCCCCAGCTCTGGCATGAATCTGGACAAAGGAGAAGGGGTGTAACCACCCCCTCCCCAGGTCCTCCCATAGGTGGTACCCTAGAGTTAGTCCAACCCCTAAACTTAGTATAAGTATAGAAACCCAGTCCCTAGGACTTTAGATTACCCTGGACAAAACTCTGAAGATGAAATCTTGGACCTTCGACATTCCATATTGACTGGAAGACGGAAGAAATCTCCCTTGAGGTCAAGGAGTGACCTCCCTGTTCAAACAGGCACCAAAGATGCATCTTACTGGTCTGCATTTTTTAGGCTCCCGCCGGATCCTGAAGACTCTGCGACACAGGACATGGACTTCCAGACATCTCCGAGTCTGACACAAGTCGCCAGCGAAGCTGAGACCTGCAGCTATCACGAGAGATGTGGGACTGGAACTCCTGGACATCCTGCAAGTTTGCAAGTGCACCTACTTCCCGAAGTTGTGCTTTGGGCAACACTCCACGAATATTCCGTGAGTCTGCTTGCTTCACCGCAGCTTGAGGCTCCTTCGCAATTTCTAGTCCGTTGGCTAGTGGGTCCCCGCGAAGGACAATTGTTTGTTTCTTGAGTTTTCCTGGTTGCTCCAGACGTGCTCTGACTCCCCTCCAAAGGGTGAGTCCCTCAGACCTTGCTGGTCTGCACCAAAGCAAATCTTGTCATCTTGCATGGGTTGCTGTTGCCAAGGCTTGTTGGGTCCAATCCGGATACCGACACTGCAGCACTTGACATCCTTTGTGGGAGAGCTTGAAGCCAGCTTCTGGTTGTCGTCAATGCCTCCTGATCCTCGTGGCTGAAGAGTCAAGCTTCACCTACTCTACTTGAAAGCATCCAACATCGGCTGGCATCTTCCTGTCGCCATCCTGGTCACTGGCTAGTGACCCAGACTCTGTCCCCTTCGCTTTCAGATTCTTCAGATCTCCGATCCACCCTTGGATCCATCCGGACACTTTTCCTCTTGTCGCCTGCAGCACTTCTTCGCGGCTCTCCATTGGAATCGACGACGAAACCCGACACTATGCACCCGGCTTCCCTGGGTGAGGTAACACGAGTCCTCGGGTGCTCCTGTGGGTCTTGACTCTCGAAGTGTCTAAGTCTAAAGGGGCAAAACGTATACTGTGCCAATTTTCTGTATACTAATTAAGTCCTTGTATTGTCCTTTGGCCTCTAACCTCCTAAAGAGACTAGAGGGGTTGTGTTTAGAATAAATACATATATTTTATATATATACCTTGTGTGGTGCACTTTCATTTGATTATTCAAGAGATTATATACTGGTAAAACAAGCTGCTTTACATTCCTTCAAGACTTAGCCTGAAGGCTGCTCTCTGCAGCTAGCACTAGGATAGCTTTCTATAAAGGTTGTCTTAAACCTACCATCAATAAGGGTCGTTTGGACTGGTGCAAGGTGCCCACTACAATGGTGGCCATGTGGTGTTGGGTTCAAATCAGGCCTACATACTCTGCTAAACTCTCGAACACCTTAGTATAGAAGTTGGCACGGACACTGGAAAAGGTAAAAGACAATTTTATTAAGACCCCATGGGGTGGTGATACATTCCCACAGCACCCTTCGGTAATGTAAGAAGTAGCACACCGAACATCGGTGCACGACCTCTTTTATATAGTTTAATAGCAATAAAAAGATAGGCGGTTACAAGTTACACATTTTAGGTACATATAAGGTCATTTTTGGAACACAGCCAACATGTGGGAGGAGTTTCAACAGCACTGGTCAGTTAGCGTGAACATTCCTGAAGAGTGACCAATTGGTGCGAAATGCGCATGTGCGCTTGACCAGTACTAAAAATAGCCTGTTGCCGAGCAGACTAGTGACCATGGGTATCGAGAAAGGACGAAAGGGCACACTGACCACGAGGCAGCATGTTCATTGAAACGGAAGTCAGAGGGATTCAAAATGGCCCCCGTTCGTTTTGGTCAAGTTAACAGAAAAGACCGTGTAGCTGTGCTAAACGCTAACTCAGGAGCTGCCAAAACACGACAGACGGCCCTTTTAGCGTTTAGCAAAAGCTACCTCATAGTGGACATAGTCAGAACGTTCATCCTCAATGTTAATAGCCATAATTTTTAATACTTCATCATTGCTCAGTTTCTCTTGCTTGACAATAGTTCGTTTGGACGGAATGCAGGCTGTGATACATATAGAACATAATGTAGGGCCACATTGAATACATAGACAAAGGAAAAATAGTACTCCAATAAAAACACAGAGAATCGTTAACAATTTCCAGCCCCAAGTACTAAGCAGGGTCCAGAACCAACCAGAAAAGGTCCATGTTCCATTCTCTGGGTGGATCTCAGCAGCTATCTTGTGTAATTTTGTAATCGAATCATATACAGAAGGTGAGTTATCTGGTACGTACACGCAACAACTACTTCCGATGACGCGGCATGCTCCACCTCTATCAGCTAGTATCACATCTAGAACCATTCTATTCTGGAGCGCTACAATTCTGGTAATTTGCAATTCCTCAGTAATATTCCCTAAAGCGGAAGCAGTTTCGTTGGCAACGGCTTCCACCACACGTGTAAGCCGCCTTATCTTTCTACTATTTAATGCAGCTCCTACGAATGAAAATAACCCCAAATTGAAATCTACATATTGTTGCAAAGTGGTATCAGTCTGGTCTATTTCATCAAGGTCTATTGATCGTTTCGCTCTATTCAATATGAAATCATGGTACAAAACATAATCATTGTGATACATGGGAGGAGCAATAAACACAGGTGGTAATACAAATGCTATATAACACGTTCCCAACCATCCCAATGGTAGACGATGGTATCCCTTATTTCCACAAACGAAATATGTGTTATGCGAAGCTACAAATGCAATTCCAGTTGGTGTATCAAAGGTAAGTGTAATATTACATTCACTGCGACCTACGGGGATTGTACCTTTATTTCTAATACACAAATCTGCTTTTGTATCGATGACGGTTATTATATGCATGTTCGTAACATTTATAAGTCTTTGATTCGTATACACACGAGGTGTAGAAACATTGTCCGGACGATATTCTTCCCATTCAAATTTAGTTCCTTCAGCGTGTGGATAGCCATCTTTATCGTTATAGCATATTTTATTCAACCGAAAAAGTAATCCACCTTTCGTTGGCCATCGCAGAGTAAAAAGAAGAGTGTACCAAGCATGACAAGAACCATTATGAGAAAACGGGAGAGGAATGAGTGGTGTTCCTCCCTTCTTCTGATGTCCGGGCAACATTCCACATACCCAACAATTGGACGTATTGGTCATGTTATGAGTATGATGCAAAATCTTAATAAAACTGTTGTTCAAATAAGTCTGCCTATGTCTTTCTTCGTGGAAAGGCAGAGTAAAATGAAAATGTTCAGATGGACTTGGAGTGGTGGGCAGTAAATGTTCTCGTACAGGAAACAACAGTTCTATAGTCCAAGCTAATACTGCGATCACCACTACGGTCAAGAGAAACAAAACAGCACCAAGAATTCTCCCTTTTCGTGTCGAAGGAGATGCCATGGTTCATAAAACAATACTCTTCAAAAAGCAACACTAAGCGAGAAAAAGAAAAAACGATGGTTCTGAACCGAGGCTGCCGTTGATTTGTTCTCCGGGATTCAAGACGGGTGTCGCTACACTGGGCAGAACTGATCCCCCCCCCTTGATATTCCCGGCTTCCGTTTTACAAACCTCAGAGCGGTTACCAACCAGTTTCAAAAAGAACACAAAAGGAAGCTTATTTCCTGGGGCGTAGATTATATTTCACTTTATCAGAAACAACGTGGTCCGGGAAGGCTCCCTCCAATTCATCAGGCGTGACAGCTGGGCTCTTTTCTGTATCCAAAATCTTTCTGTAGTCGGATAGCACCACAGGGCTCACCAGATCCGGAGAGACGCGTCGGCAGTGCGTTGAATGAATCCACCGCTTCTTGTTGGTGACTCTCACAGCAGTTCGCGTAGCTAGCAGCACTTGCTCAGGGCCATGCCATCTCGGTTCCAAACTGCTGGATCGCTCAAAGATTTTGACCATCACGTGGTCCCCAGGGCGGAGATCGTGAGCCTCACCAATGGAGTTATCAGGGAGCGCCTCTCGAACCTGTTGATGAATAGAAAGCAAATCATTTGTCAATCGTGCCAGATAATCGTTCATCATTATACAAGGCATATCATGTATCAAACGAGGTTTCGGAACTCCCCAAATATTCATAGGCCTTCCAAACACCACTTCGTAGGGTGTGAGGCCAGATCGAGAATGTGGCACTGATCGAATGGACAGCAATGCCAGAGGCAAAGCGTCCGGCCATTTCAGAGATGTAGATGCCACTATCTTTGCTAGCTTCAGCTTCAGAGTTGCATTGTATCGTTCTACTAAACCTGCTGATTGCGGATGAAAGACAGCATGGAATCGTTGTTTGATTCCCAATCCTTTCAGGACATATTCCACTACTTTTCCAATGAAATGAGGGCCATTATCACTCCACATAAGTTTACAAACACCGTAGCGCGGGAAGTACTCCTTCAGTAACACCTTAGCTGTTGTCAACGCTGTATTGTCTTTCGTAGGGTAAGCCTCAATCCATTTGCTGAAGGCACACACCACTACTAGAACATACTTGAGATTATTACAGCGTTCCAGCTGGATGTAATCCATTTGTAGTACTTCGAATGGTGCAGTAGGTGGAACAAACCCACCTTTAGGAGTATGAGTCCCTTGTCCAGGATTATGCTGCAAACATATCAGACAGGTCTGCACTACTCTCTTAGCCGTGCTAGCAATGTCAGCATTTTCCCAAACTCGTGTAAGCAATTTAGTAATTGCGAGAGCTCCAATGTGTGCCAGTCCATGTGTCATTTGCACCATTGTTTGTAAATAGGCCATGGGTAGTTTCCATCTCTCCATATCTTTACTACGCCAGCAACCCTCATCATCCAATACTCCCTCGGTGGCCCATTTCACAAGTTCTGCCTCTGATGCTGACTTCTGTATATCGAGTATTTCTTCTCTAGCATCATGCCACCGCTCAGCTTGTGACTTCACCACATACATGGGGAAATTATTTTGTAGCATAGCGGTCTCTCTTGCAATGCGATCTGCAAAAGCATTGCCCTGTCCTATTTTGTCCGTCACCTTTTTATGTGCACTGCACTTGACTATTGCAACTTTCTTTGGGCACAACAGTGCATTCAGGAGATCGCGCACCAATTCTCCATGCATGATGTGTACTCCGTGTGAAGTCAGGAATCCTCGTTCCTTCCAAAGTAGGCCAAAATCATGCACTACTCCAAAAGCGTAACGACTATCCGTGTAAATGTTCACACATAGTCCAGCACTTAACTCACATGCCTTCGTTAAGGCTATCAACTCAGCCGCTTGAGCTGATTTTTGGGGTATCCGTGCTGCTTCTACCACAGTCTTAAGTGTCGTGATCGCATAAGCTGCGGAAGTCGTACCATCTGGTAGCCTCACACATGACCCATCAACCCACAGTTCCCCATCTACATCTGGAAATGGCGTATCCTGTAAATCAATACGACCCTTTGTCTGTTCCTCAGTCAGAAAAACACAATCATGTTGTTCTTCCTTCTGGGTCTCAGCAACAGGATCCGGCAATAAAGTAGCAGGATTTAGTGCTGCACATCGTTTTAGTGTGATGTGCGGCGCCAACAACGTTAGCTCATATCCTGTCAGACGGGCACTGGTTAGATGCTGTGTTTTCGTTTGATTCAGTAACGCATCTACCGCATGGGGAACTAGCACCAACAATTTATGTGACAAAACTATTCCCTCACTTTGTCGTATCGCAACTGCTGTTGCTGCAACTGCTCGAAAACATCCAGGCAATCCTCGAGCCACAGGGTCGAGTACCGCCGAGAAGTATGCACAAGGCCTCTGTTTGTCTCCGTGTGTCTGCACTAACATTGACAATGCGCACCCATCCTTCTCGTGTACATATAATGTAAAGATCTTCGTGTAATCAGGTGTACCCAACACTGGTGCAGAACAAAGAGCTTGTCTCAATTGCTCAAAAGCATTCTGACATTCATCCGTCCATTCAATGGGAATCGGTGTATCTTTAGACAATAATGCCAACAATGGTTTAACGACATGTGAAAAACCCAGTATCCATTGCCTACAAAAAGACGTCAGACCTATAAAGGCGCGAACATCCTTCTGAGTGCGAGGGACTGGAGTATCTAGGATTGCTTGAATTCGATCTGGTGTCAATGCACGGCCCTCCTTAGACAAAAGATGACCGAGGTAGGTCACCTTTGGTCTACAATATTGCAGCTTTTTCTTCGAAACTTTATGATTATGTTTGGCCAGGAAGGAAAGCAAAGCAAAGGTACTCTTCTCACATTGTTCTGGCGTGTCTGCAGCAAGTAAGATATCGTCTACATATTGAATGAGAACCACTCCCTCTTGTAAGTCAAAAGAATCAAGCTGTCTTTTTAATGCTTGACTATAAATGCTAGGACTTTCAGTATAGCCTTGAGGAATTCGACAGAATCTGTACGATTTATTATTTAATGTAAAGCCGAATAGATATCGACTGTCAGGATGTACAGGGATCGAAAAGAAGGCATTCTTCAAATCGATAACTGTAAAAGTAGTTGCCGTCGATGGAACCAACGTAAGCAACGTGGTGATGTCAGACACCACTGGGTACTGAGGCACTACTATCTTGTTTATTTCCCTCAAATCAATAATGAAACGATAAACCTTAGTATCTGTGTCTCTCTTAAGGATCGGTAAAATTGGGCTATTGCAAACATTGTAAGAAACTTCCTCAACTACTCCTGCAGAAATCAAATCATTAACAATGTGTATTAATGCAAGTTCCCCTTCTCTAGAAATCTTATATTGTGGGACACGTGGTAAAGATACTCCCTCCTTTACAGTAATTCGTACTGGAGGGATTAACATCTGCCCCACATCCGTGTCAGAAGTGGCCCATAACGTATTTGGTAAGGAGGCCAATACTTCAGATTCATGGAGAAAACACACTCGCTCAAAGTCTGGGTAATTCTCATTCAGCACAACTCGCACTCCTTCTGGGGCACAGCGAATAGTAGCTCGAAAGTGTTTTAACATATCGAGTCCAATAATATTATCGGGTGTATTTGGGGACAACAAAAAGGGACAAGGGGCAGCAAATTTATCAACATGAAATGCAACAGGTTGAGACAGTGGGCTAGAAGTAGGTGTTCCATCGAACCCTATTGCTGTAATTACCTCGCCAGACAGGGGAGCCCGTGGAACCAAGTGTTTGGACAAGGCGCTACGAGTAGCTCCTGTATCGACCAGAAATTGATCAGTAGAACCCAAAACATGTGCTTCTATGTATGGACCCCTCTGATCGACTGGTACCTCAACCGATTCCACACCCCATCCTACGCAATCCTATGCGTAATGCTCATCCCGTGGTTCAGCAGGATCACCCTCATTTATCTGATATTGATTGCGGTTATCAAACGTATTATAATCTGACTGACCACGACCCCTTGCTCCATATCCTCCACGGTCATTCATGCCATAACCTCCTCGATCATTCGTGCCATAACCTCCTCTTGACCCTCCATAATAATTCCTAGATCTCCCACTTCCTCGTCCCCTCAAATTACGCTGCTCTCGAAACACCGGACAGTCTGTAATCCAATGCCCAAACTGTTTGCAGTATGCACATTGATTCACAGAAATGTCAGAACGAGGGGGAGGAGCATTACTGTATGATCCTCGCCCTCCTCTATTGGTCCCTCTCGTAGCCTGAACCTGAGCTAACATTACCTTCGTCTTCAATTCCTTCGCCTTCTTTTCACTACTTTCTTTCGCCTCCAATTCCTGTCTCTCATAATATTGAGCCATAGTCAATAAAGAAGCAGGGGTTGCTGTGGTCCATGAACTTTCACTCGCTTTTAATCGTTTCGCAATCTCCGGTAGGAGATTAGCTACATACTTATCAACGAATAGATGCCTGCCAGTATCTTCTGTCAATAATTGACCACTGTAATCATGGAACGCTTCCTCGAAGCGAGAGAAAAAATCAGAAACTGATTCATCCGCTTTCTGCTTACACGAGGCTAATATAGTCCAATCAATCTTTTTAGCGGGAGCAAGAGTCTTTAATTTTGTTAGTATGGCACCTGGAAGATCTAATATTAATTTACACGGTTTACATGCTGGTTCTCTATCTAAATCAGCCTGAACAATATCTTTCCAAGTGGCCCCGAGAGTCGTCTGGTCATCAAACCTACGAATTACTCTCCACATATCAGGGGGCAATATCAACCCGAAAAATAGATCAATATCAACTAACGTCATGATACATGAAGAAATTGCACTTTCAACATTTTCATGAAAAGCCGCAGGGTTTTTACGGGGATCAGGTAACGCATTCTTAAGCGCCATAACATCTGCTCTATTCCAAGGCGTATAAACCCAATTATATACAAAATACCCTTTCGCGTCTTTGGAGCTTTTATCATCATCTGTGCCATCCCCTTTATGAGGGACATATAAAGGCGCAGCTTCTCGCATAGGTCTAACATTAATCGCAGCGATCTTATCTGTTTCAAAGATAGGGCATTCTTTGGATATCCCCGTTGCTCCGGACGTAGACGAATTCTTCGATTTTTCCAACTCCCGTAGCCGTGTCGTCTCATTACGCAGTTCAAGCAAACGCTTGAAGAAGTCGTCCGCATCTGAAAGAACAAAAAGACCTTTACGAAAATTCTCACGAGCCTTAGATATCTCCTTAGGTTCTAACTCGAGAGAATATTTTCTATATCGCTCAACAACTTCATCTCCAAAATGATCTAAAAAATACAGTCGTTCCTTATCAGACCACTGTTCCATTTGTTTAGTAACATCAGAAACAGTAACAGTATTACTATTTAGCTTTCGCGCAATCGAGCGCAATTCCGTAGCTCGTTCCGTATATAACCTGGTACGCTGTGTTCGATCACTATCCTCGTCCGAGTCCTCGTTCGGAGCCGTAGGTGCGACGTACGGAGGCGGACAACGATCTAGTAATGAAAAATCATCTGTTTCATTAGTAAGGACTGGATAGAGAGGACGCCTGATAGGGAATTGACCATTAACCTGTAGATTACGTTCTCGTCTCTCCCTCTCTTTCTTGTCCTGTAATTCCTTCTCCTGTAGCTGTAAAGCTTTGTCATGTGCAGCCTTCCGCTGCACTTTCTCCGCCAAGGCCTCCTCACGTTTCGCTCGTTCACGCACCTCTTTCTCCCACGTACGCACACAATCAAACATATCTTGTCTAGACCTTCGCTGAAACAAGCACTGCTCTACATATTGTACCTTTCGAAGGTCAAACGACCCATATAGTGGCCACTGTAATTCACGATCAGTCTTAGTATACTTATGCCATAATGCACTATACATTATAGGTGGAATACCGTATTTAACATACATTTCACGATTTGGAGTCCCCTCTGGGGGAGCCGGCTGTTTTTCACTCAATCGATAATTGGTACCATTTTCAGAACAGCACATCCTACGGAGTGTGCTAAAAACAGGCATGTTTCAAAAAGTACCACGAAACCGCGATACTACAAAATGACACCTAACACGGTGCACTATTCAAATCAAATAAATCAGAGAAATATCCCTACATGCCTGCCTATGTGAGGTGCACTTCACATATTCAAATTCAAAATTCAAAGATTCAAAACGTTAGCTAACAGATTCAAATTCAAAATTCAAAGTTTCAAAAAAAACACAGTAAGTGTCAGTAGACTACCTCACCACTCAAAAGCTTACCAATTTTCTTTTCAAACGTCCAAAGTCCAACTGCCAAGTTCTGTGGTCGAATCAGCCAAAACGGCACATCACGACAATCCAAGATCAGAATCTCAGTCGAGGACCGGTGCCACCTGGAAGGTCAGATCGGAAGGAAGGGAAAACACACCGTGGGTGCCGAGACTCGGGTCACTCAATGGCAGCGATCGCGTCCATGGCGAGTTTCCTAACCTTCGTCACGACCTCTCCTTCGGGCCTCCGAGTCGCCGATGAGTCCCTTCGTGGTCGCCAATTGTGGTGTTGGGTTCAAATCAGGCCTACATACTCTGCTAAACTCTCGAACACCTTAGTATAGAAGTTGGCACGGACACTGGAAAAGGTAAAAGACAATTTTATTAAGACCCCATGGGGTGGTGATACATTCCCACAGCACCCTTCGGTAATGTAAGAAGTAGCACACCGAACATCGGTGCACGACCTCTTTTATATAGTTTAATAGCAATAAAAAGATAGGCGGTTACAAGTTACACATTTTAGGTACATATAAGGTCATTTTTGGAACACAGCCAACATGTGGGAGGAGTTTCAACAGCACTGGTCAGTTAGCGTGAACATTCCTGAAGAGTGACCAATTGGTGCGAAATGCGCATGTGCGCTTGACCAGTACTAAAAATAGCCTGTTGCCGAGCAGACTAGTGACCATGGGTATCGAGAAAGGACGAAAGGGCACACTGACCACGAGGCAGCATGTTCATTGAAACGGAAGTCAGAGGGATTCAAAATGGCCCCCGTTCGTTTTGGTCAAGTTAACAGAAAAGACCGTGTAGCTGTGCTAAACGCTAACTCAGGAGCTGCCAAAACACGACAGCCATCATATGCCAGGCCAACTTCTCACATGGATCGGCTTGTGCAAGATTCCCACAGCCGTGGAAACAGCCCGAGTGAAGGCAGCACCCGCCTCCGCAGGGCCCCGCAGTGAGGAAAGCAGCTCCTCTGTGGGTGACGGCTGCAAGCTAAGGCGGTCGTCCCCCAATCCCACCTGAGGAAGGAAAGGTCAAGTTCGGAAAGGGGGAAAGGGGACCGAGGAATGGGGACCTGAGGCGCCTCCGGCGAAGTCTGCGGCTGCGGCGACGGCGAGGAGCTGTCCTTAGACGACACCGGGGAAAAAGCCACGACGCGGCAACCCAGCTCCAGAGAAGATGAAACCATCAACCGCCGAACCTCTGCAAAGGGGGGGGTGTCCGAAGACGAATCCACAACCCGACGCCGGCCTTGTGCCATAGGTTCCACAACCGGGGGCAGGTCAACGTCGACCTGCGCCGAAGGGGACGCGCGGCGCAGGAGACTGCGGCTGGGCCGGAGCCAGCCAAAGAGCCGTATTTATTTATTTATTTATGAGATTGTAAAGCGCGCAAATACCCGTAGGTGTTTCGGTGCTGAGGACAACGGACATGAACCCGACGACAGAATAGCTTATTGAGTAAACAACCATGTTTTTGACATTTTTCTGAAAGCAAGTAAGGACTGGCTGGCTTTGATATGAATTGGGAGGAAATTCCAAAGCTTCGCCGTTGCAATAATGAATCGCTTGTCACCTCATGATGCTGTCTTAGTCCGAGGGACATGTAGCAAAATTGCTGTGGAAGAGCGTAAGGCCCGATTTGGAATGTAAGCATCAAGGGCCTCATTCAGAAACAAAGGTCCCGAATTACTTGAGGCTTTGTATGCAATACAAAGAGCTTTAAACTTAATGCGATTTTTTACAGGGAGGCAGTGATACTGTTGAAATATGGGTGAGATGGACTTGTATTTGGGGGTACCTGAAAGCATTCTAGCTGCTGAGTTTTGAACCACTTGAAGTTTATGGAGGACTTTGCTTTGAGCGTTAATAAGAAGCCCGTTGCAATAGTCAATGGTAGACATAACTAAGGTGCTTACTAGTGTCTTTCCAGCTCTAAGAGGTAAAAAAGGTAAGAGCTTTTTTATCATTCGCAGTTTATGGAATGATGATGAAACTACAGAATTAGCATGAGGAATAAAGGACAGCCTGTCGTCAAATATGACGCCCACATTTCTGACCTTGGTGACTGGCAGTGGAAGGAGACCCAACAAAGCTGGCCACCAGGAGGAGGACCAGTTTGGCAGTAGTTTGCCGAATATAATGACCTCTGTTTTTTCAGAGCTAAGTTTAAGGTAATTGTTGGCCATCCAACTACAGATGGCCAACATAGCTTTCTGGAAATTAGCTCCTACTTCATCACCATCATTGTGTACGGCAAGCACCAGTGGAGTTTCATAAGCGTAAGATGTGAGGCCCATCCCGTGTGCTTTGATGACTTTGGCTAGGTCCGACACATAGATGTTAAATAGTGTCGGACTCAATGATGATCCTTGCGGAACACCACACAGGAGGGCCAGTTGAGAAGAATTGAAGGTGCCGAGATTCACTGATTGCGTACGATTTGGAAGGAAAGAAGTCAGCAGGGCTCTGGCAGTATGTTTGATACCTATTTTTGTGACATGGTTGATCAAGATGGCATGATCGACCGTGTCAAATGCCGCTGATAGATCCAACAGTATGAGGACAGCGGTCTCACCCTGATCTAGTGTCATCCTAATATCTTCTTATGCTTTAATAAGCGCTGTCTCGGTTCCGTGGCCCTTACGAAAACCGAATTGTGTGTCATCCAAGAGATGGTGATCTTCAATAAACTTAGATAATTGAGTATTCATCACTTTTTCGAAGACTTTTGCTGGAAAAGGCAAACTGGCTATAGGTCTATAATTTCATTACAAGACAGGAGGCTACAATATGCATTAATCCTTTAATGCAGCTCACAAACAGCCGCTTACATCACAAAGACTAGAATAAGAACAAAGTGACATCATAGTATCCATAAAAGGCATGTGCCAGGGAAGATCAGCCTCTTTTAAATGCGGCTCTCAAACAGATAAGTTGCCTTCTTACTGAAGTCTTCTTATATTTGCTTATCTTCTTGTATTTGCTTATTGATATTGTTTATTAACCATTTGTTTATACCAAATGTTTAGAGCGTATGCCATTAGCCTTTAAGCTTTGTGATAATTTCTCTACTTATTATAACTTTTTCCCTATCTTTGTTATAGTTAACTCTTTGAACATCTCTGATGTCGCGTTACCCTCACCGTAACCCCCCTCCCTAAAGACTTCCAATTTATGGTTGTCTTCCCCTCACCTTCGTGACGCTTTTGTCCGTCTTTCTTAATTTTACTCCTCTCACATCTCCGTTCCCTGCGTGCTTACATAATCCTTTTTAGTCCTTTAGCAAGGTAATAATCATAGTTCATGATAATAGTCATAATTCACGATAAATGATCGTTTATCTCTCGCGCCTACCTCACGCTCCGAATACCCGATGCCTCGCGCACACTCATTCCCGCATTAGAGGAATGACCCTCGGCAGCGGCGGCATCGCGCACCCTGCCTCCCAAGCGTCATTCCTCTTTCCTTCGTGGTTCCCTTTCTCGAGCGCGTCAGTTGCTCGAAAAGGCTCCCCTCACCAACGATCACCTGTTGTTTAATCCTTAACCTTGCCCAATACATTGCTAAGGCAAACGGAAAGCCTTTTTACCTTTATTTACGCGTGGCACATTCTTTGGAAATATATTATATAAAAAATATTTTTTAAAAAAAGGAGATTTTAAATAGAGAATATATTTGATTTGGATTGATTTGGGTTCTTAAGCGAACTTTTGAGACACTACTAAAGGTACATTTTATTGCTAGAACTCGATTACATTAATTAACCTATTTTAATACTGATAACAATCCTCAGTACCACCTTATTCCCTTTATATATTGGTATATATCAGACATATATTGGCATTATGTCTGACCTGGAACCTGACGACGCTGTCTCAAGCTCCCCTACCCCACCTAAGGGTTTCTTTTAAGAATTTTCTTAAAAAAGAGATGAGATCATGCATGATTAATACTCTAAAAGAAGTCATGTCTCACAAAAGAGCGCTAAGTGTTGAAGGCGATACAACTTATGATCTTTCCTTATCTAAATCCACCAAGAAAGTCAAGCACAATCTAGGCACTACTGGTAATATTCCTAATCCAGTTGACATGGGAGGTCCTAACACCTCACGCAGTATGGGAGGCCATAGCGCCTCAAAAGGTATTGGTGTCCCTTGCGGCACGATCGAACAAGTTACTTACCTTCGGTAACGATATATCTGTAAGAAACAGTAGTTAGTATTAGATTCCTTACATTAGATTCCTTACCTTAGAATATCCCCAGGCGTCAGTCTGGATCCGGAAACTTTTGCGTAGCAGTACCCCTGCGCGTCGGTAGGCGTCGTCTGCAGGCGTCCCCTGCGGCTCCGCGTCGTCGGCGTCGTGCGCCGTGATGACGTCGCTGGAGTATATAGACGCCGCCTCCGCGCGCTGACGTCAGTTCTTTGCACACAGCTTTTCCGCGCCAGAACACGCAGAGCCATGTGAGAACTAACACTGGTGCCATTTGAAACTAGGGCCCTGAAAGGGATGTCCTTAACCCTAGGTATCAGTTCGCAGAACGGGGAGGATGGGCGGGGCGGTAAGGAATCTAATACTAACTACTGTTTCTTACAGATATATCGTTACCGAAGGTAAGTAACTTGTTCATCTGAAAGAAACAGGTTAGTATTAGATTCCTTACCTTAGAATAGATACCCCAGCAATACCAACCCCGGTGGTGTGTCTGCGAACCAATACAACCTACACCAGAAAGTCCTGGAGGACCGAACGGCCAAAGAAGCCATCCCTCCGGACTTGACTGTCCAGGCAGTAGTGCCTCGCAAAGGTGTGCAGCGAGGCCCACGTAGCCGCCTGGCAAATGTCCTGCAAAGGGACTCCCCGGCCCAGGGCAGTAGTAGCCGCCGTAGCCCGAGTGGAATGGGCCCTCAGCCCAACAGGAGGCTCCTTCCGAGCCAAAGAGTAACATGCTTTGATGCACAGGACGACCCACCGAGAGATGGTGCGCTTCTGTACCGCCCTTCCCTTCTTCTCACCCACGTAGCCAACAAACAGTTGGTCATCCACCCGGAACTGGCGTGTGCGATCCATGTAAAATGAAAGCGCACGTTTTGGGTCCAGACGATGGAGCCGCTCTTCATCCTTTGAAGGATGCGGAGGCGGGAAGAAGGAGGGCAAGGTGATGGACTGCCCAATGTGAAAAGCAGAGACTACCTTGGGCAGGAAAGAAGGTCTAGTCCGAAGAACCACCTTGTCAGGATGAACAGACAAGAAAGGAGGTTTAACAGAAAGGGCCTGGAGCTCACTCACTCTCCTGGCAGAGGTGATGGCAACCAGGAAGGCCGTCTTTAAAGTGAGAAGACGGAGAGGACAGGAATGAAGAGGCTCAAAGGGAGCACACATCAGGAAAGTCAGAACCAGGTTCAAGTCCCACTGAGGCATCACGAACGGAGCAGGTGGATACATGTGCGTGATGCCTTTCAAGAATCGTAAGACAATAGGGGACTTGAATAAAGATGGCTGATCAGGTAGCCTTAAGAAGGCGGAAAGGGCAGAAAGATAGCCCTTGATAGTGCCCAGAGCAGAGCCCTGCTGGGCAAGGGAAAGAAGGAAGAGGAGAACCTCAGACAGAGGGGCAGAAAGGGGGTCCACAGCCTTTGCTGTGCACCATGCCACAAATCTGTTCCACCGGCAGGCGTATACCGACTTTGTGGAGGGACGCCTGGCTGCCAGAATAACATCACAGACTTCAGGAGGCAAGTCAAATGGCCTCAACTGTCGCCGCTCAATCTCCAAGCATGGAGGTGGAGACTGGACAGGTTCGGGTGGAGGACCGTCCCCTGCTGCTGCGACAGAAGGTCCTCCTGAAGGGGCAGGCGGATCGAGGGACCGACTGTCATGCTGAGTAGCTCGGGATACCAGTACCTTCGAGCCCAGTCCGGAGCCACAAGGATAACTTGGGCCCGGTCGCGCCTGATCTTCTTCAGCACTCTGGGCAGAAGTGGTATAGGCGGAAAGGCGTACAACAGACCGCAGCTCCACTCGCGCCGAAAGGCGTCGCCGAGCGAGTGCCGTCTTGGAAACTCCAACGCGCAGAACTGATGACATTGCGCGTTCTCTTCTGTGGCGAATAGATCTAACCAAGGCTCTCCCCATTGCTGAAAGAGGCCTCTCGCCACGTCCGAGTTCAGACGCCATTCGTGATCCACCGAGCACCGACGGCTGAGTTCGTCCGCCCTGGCGTTCAGAGAACCTGCCAGGTGTTGAACCGTCAGAGTCACGCCCTGACGTTCCAGCCATTGCCAGAGACGCAGAGCCTCCTGGCAAAGGGTCCACGACCCCACACCGCCCTGTTTGTTGCAGTACCACATGGCGGTGGTGTTGTCCGTGAACACCTGCACTACACTCCCGTTGACAAAGGGGAGGAATGCCTTCAGTGCTAGGCGAATCGCCCGTAGCTCCAACATGTTGATATGGAGCCGGGACTCCGCCGGAGACCAGATGCCTCTGATCTCCGCCTCTCCCAAGTGGCCACCCCAGCCCTGGAGGGACGCATCTGTCACAACCACGTGCTCCGGTTGGGGAAGGGAGAGGGATCTGCCTCTGACCCAATCGCGGTCCGTAAGCCACCACTGCAACTGTCTCGCAGTGCCCTCCGAGATCAGGACATGGTCGGATAGGTTGCCCTGATGCTGGGCCCACTGAAACTTCAGGTCCCACTGCAGAGCCCGCATCCGCCACCTGGCGTGATGCACCAGTAGGATGCAGGAGGCCATCAGCCCCAGAAGCCGCAGCGTCAACCTGACCGAAACCCGGGATAACGGCTGAAAGATGGGAATCAGAGCCTGAATATCCCGGACCCGCCGTTCCGGGGGATAAACCCGAAACTGCGCCGAGTCGAGAACCGCTCCGATGAAAAGGAGCTTTTGAGAGGGACACAGGTGTGATTTCGGCACATTGATGGAAAACCCCAGCTCGTGCAGGAGGTCTGCCGTCATCTGAAGGTGGTGGACGACTGTCTGGGGCGAGCCCGCCTTCAACAACCAGTCGTCGAGGTAGGGGAAGACTGACACCCCTAACCGGCGCAGATGAGCTGCGACCACCGCCATCACTTTCGTGAACACCCGTGGGGCGCTGGTAAGGCCGAATGGGAGCACGATAAACTGAAAGTGCTCGTGGCCTACCGTGAACCGCAGGTAACGCCGGTGGGCCGGCAGGACGGGGATGTGAAAATACGCATCCTGCAAGTCCAACGCTACCATCCAGTCTTGTGGGTCTAGAGCAGCCAAGACCTGAGCCAAAGTCAACATCTTGAACTTCTCCTTCCGGAGGAAGCCGTTGACGTTCCGTAGGTCCAAGATAGGACGCAGGCCTCCTTTGTCCTTCTTGGGCACCAGAAAGTAGTGGGAGTAGCAACCACACCCTACTTCTGGCCCAGGAACGCGCTCGATGGCCCCCTTGGCCAAGAGGGCCGTAACTTCCTCCTGCAGAAGTGTCAAGTGGTCCCCCGACACACGGTGGTTCTGCGGTGGCATGGCTGGAGGAGTGGACTCGAAGGGGAGGGCGTAGCCCCTCCGAACGAGCTGCAGCACCCACCTGTCCGATGTTATCGTGCGCCAGCGGGAGTGGTGATGGCGAACCCTGCCACCCACTGGCGTCACGTGAGCCCGAAAGCTTGGACTAGGAAGGCTTGGATGCAGCAGTCGGGGGAGGCGTGGACTGACCTCGCCGCTGGCCTCTACCGCCACCACGGCGGAAACCACGGCCGCCACCGCGCTGGGGAGCGTTCTGCGGCGCGTGGCTGGCAGCACGTGTGGGACCGCCCCTCCCTTGGCCACGAAAGGGGCGAAACGAACCCGTCTGCTGGCGCTGGGCCGAAAGACCCAAGGACTTGGCCGTGACCCTGGAGTCCTTGAAGCGCTCCAGCGCGTGGTCCGCTTTGTCACCAAACAGGCGACTGCCATCAAATGGCATGTCCATGAGTGTATTTTGGACGTCTGGCGAGAAGTTGGCAGATCTCAGCCAAGCATGGCGACGAATCGCCACCGTCGTGGACATGGCCCGTCCCAGGGAGTCGGTCGTGTCCAGACCACAACGGATCGAGTACCGCGCCGCATCCCGACCTTCAACCAAGGCCCGGGTAAGCTTGTCCCGCACTTCCTGGGGGCATTGCGGCAAACACTCTTCGACCGTGTCCCACAGGGAGTGGGTGTAGCGGCCCAAGAGGCACGCGGTATTACAAGACCGCAGTCCAGCGCTCAAAGAGGAAAAGACCTTTTTACCAAACTGGTCATACCGCTTTGATTCCCGATCGGGCGGAGCCGAAGGAAATGCGGACTGCGAAGTGGAGGCCTGGATCACCAGACTCTCCGGGGAGGGATGGGTGGATAAAAAGGCAGGGTCGTCCGAGCATGGACGGTGACGCCTTGCCACATTCCGGTCAACCGGTGCACCGGAAGCGGGCCTGGACCAGGTGCCCAAAAGGACATCCGTCAGGGCCTCATTAAACGGCAGCAGAGGCTCCTGGGGGCATGACTGCGGTTTAAACACTTCGGTCAGAATGTTCGGTTTGACCTTCGCGACGGGGAGCTCAAGGTGTAAGGCCTTGGCAGCCCTCATCAGGACCACTGAATAGGCAGCACCTGCCTCAGACGCCACAGGGGACGGGGAGACAAACCCAGGGTTGGGCGACTCGTCCAGGCCACTGGCATCACCCAGATCACCTACCCAGTCCACATCATACTGGCAGGCACGGGATAAAGGGTCCTCAGACCCCTCCCGACCCTCTCCATACTCATCCTCATCATACCCATATTCTGGGTCGACGATATAGACATCGGGGTCAACGGGCCCCATCGGCGTCAGATCCGGCGTCGGCCGACGCCGGTCCGACTCCGTGTCCGGAGTCGGGGAGGAAAGGGGGGTGGCGCCGCGCGGCGCCGGTGCCGGGGACCCGACGCCGGCCGGAGCCGACGGCGGAGTCGCCGCACCACGCGGAGGCGGTACCACGGGTTGGCCCAAAGGAACCGACGCCGGAGAGGCCGGGAGACCAGCCGGCGAAGAACCTGAGGGACCCAGCGGCGCCGGGACCGGAGCCACCGGCGGCGTCGGGGCAGAAGCACCCGAACCGCTCGTGCCCCCAGACGGAACCGACGGCCCCGCAGGCGCCGAAGGCCCCGCCGGAGGAGACCTCGCCCTCATAGCAATGAGGAAGGCCTCGATCTCCTCACGCGACGCGCCTTCCCCAGGGACCGACGGGTATGGGGTAGACGGCGTCGGCGACCCACGCGGGCCCGCGGGGGTGGGGTCACCCGAGCCCCCGGCCGCAGCACGCGGGCGTCGGGGGGAGTCGGGGGTGCGATGGCGACGCCCCGACTTCTTGTGCTTACCTGACGAACCGGAGGAATGGTGGCGACTCCCGGAGCGCCCATGGCGGCTCCGCGATCGTTCCCTCGACCGCTCCCTCGACCTCCGACCGGACCGGGACCGCTCTCGACGCGGGGCCGACACTCGGAGCTCGAGAAGCTTGCGGGACCGCTCCCGCCTAGCTTTTCCAGTCAAGGCCCGACAGTCGACGCAGGACTCCACGTCGTGGTCCGCGCCCAGACACCGGAGGCAGAGTCGATGGTGGTCGGTGACCGACATCATGCGGTCGCACTCGTCGCAGCTCTTAAACCCAGGCATCCTACCCGCACCGAGAAGGATTAAGTTTTTTTTTCAAACACTTGGTCAAAAGACCGGAGTACTGCTCTTCGGATCTGCGCTAACTGGCGCGGAAAAAAGAAGAACTGACGTCAGCGCGCGGAGGCGGCGTCTATATACTCCAGCGACGTCATCACGGCGCACGACGCCGACGACGCGGAGCCGCAGGGGACGCCTGCAGACGACGCCTACCGACGCGCAGGGGTACTGCTACGCAAAAGTTTCCGGATCCAGACTGACGCCTGGGGATATTCTAAGGTAAGGAATCTAATGTAAGGAATCTAATACTAACCTGTTTCTTTCAGATAGGATGGGTGCCCCTGGCGGCACAGTTTTGGCAGGTGCCCTCAGCGGCAAAATTGGTGACAGTGCTTGTGCTGACTCAGACTCCTACTTCGATGTAGAAGAAGTATATGATGAGCCTTATGACGAGTTCGTTTTTGATCTTGACGATAACGACTTGGACGACATGGATCTAAATGCGCTTTCTGAGGCGGACTCCTCCCCTTCCTCTAAAGACGCAATTCTTGACCCTTTAGGTGGAGAAATGTTCTCCCCTAACAACATCTCCCGTCCAAATAGCTCTAAATGGTTCCCTCACGACCATGTCGCTAAGTTTATTACAAAGTGGCTAAGGAATACTCTTGAAAGAGATACACGCAATACCATGCGATCCGAATGCCCGAGACCATGGATTGACGATAAGGTCTGCCAGACCCCTAATCTAGACCCAGACCTAATAAAGTTTTTATTTAAACTGGGAAAGGATCCCAGGAAAGGTCTGGAAAGAGGCCTTAAGGCTTGCCAAGACCGCCTCCTGGATGTCCTCGGCCCACTTACCAGAATCCTTGATTTAGCAGAGGAATCTCATATTTCCAATACTCCCCTTGACATTGGGCTAATAAGAGGTTGGAGCCAGAGGGCGATTGTGCTCCTAGGGAACGCTAATTCCGGTCTTAACATGGAAAGAAGGAAAACTATCCTCAATAGGATTAACCCCAAACTTGAGGACCTTGCTGAAAAAGAGCCCTCCAATAAGCCTAAAGGTCTTCTATTTGGAGAAGATATGATCAAGACAATCGGCAAATATGTCGCCACCTTCACCGTTTTAGATAGGGCCCAGAACAACATGAGAAGAGTCTTCCCAACAAATGTTTTTGGGCAGGCCGGAAGAAGGGGCCACTCTTCCGGCCATGGAACCTTCCGGCCCTTCTCATCCAGCAGAGAAAGAGGTGCCACCGGAAGAGGCTTCTACCCTTCCAACAAACAATTCTACCCTCAGAGAGGACGCGGTTCCCATGGCAGAGGCTTCTCCTCCCGTGGAGCATCAAACAACAATTCTCAAAGTAAGTGCCCTTTTTTCTCTCTCACCTCCCAGGGTCGGGGGAAGACTCAAACTCTTTTTTCATGTTTGGAAAAGATTTACTCAGGACCCGTGGGTTCTAGAGACAGTTCGGGGATTCAGGATACACTTTGTAGACACTCCTTACCAGACCACTACACCCAAACCTCTAGACCTTCCTTTAGAACTTCTAGCAATCGTCAGGGAGGAGGTTTCCTCTATGCTCAAGAAAGGTGCCATTATCGAGGTACCTTGGTCCCAAAAGAAATTTGTAAGTACCCTCTTCTTAGTCAAGAAGAAGGACAAAGGTTGGAGACCGGTGATAAACCTACGAGAGGTAAACAAATACCTCGTTTATCGATACTTCAAGATGGAAGGAATCCATCTTCTCAGGGACCTTCTCCTTCACGGAGATTGGCTGGTCAAATTGGACTTAAAAGACGCCTACTTTACCATCCCTATGGCCGAGGAACATCAACCCTTTCTCCAATTTATTTGGGACGGTCACCTCTTTCAATTTCAGGCTCTCCCTTTCAGTCTCTCATCCGCCCCTTGGTGTTTCACCAAGGTCATGAGAACGATCGTTTCCATTCTGAGAGCAAGAGGTATTCGACTAATTATCTACTTAGACGACATCCTCATCATGTCTCAAACTCATGCACAAGTCTTGGAAGATCTCAAGGTCTCCATGGACCTCATAGAGGACCTTGGCTTCATTATAAACAGGGAAAAATCCATTCTGACGCCCTCAAAATCTCTAGAATTCCTAGGTTTCACTGTGGACACCTCCAGTTGTCTCCTCTTACTTCCCAAAAAGAAAATTGCCAAAATTCGGAAAGAGATCAGGTTTGTTTTGAAACAACAATCTCTCTCTCCGAGAATTAGCCCGGCTCCTGGGTCTACTTTCTTCTTCGATCCAAGCTATCTTCCCAGGTCCACTGAATTACCGTGCTCTCCAGAGGGTGAAAGCCAATGCACTTCGGTCCGGTCTTTGGTACGGGACCATGTTTCTCTAGACCAACAATCGAAACTGGAACTCTCTTGGTGGCTGGACATTTGGACGCCTGGAATGGAAGGGCTTTCTTCGGCTCAACCCCGGACTTTGTTTTGGAGTCAGATGCCAGCCTTCACGGTTGGGGAGCACGTCTCCTCGACCAAGACACCGGCGGAGTATGGACCCATTCAGAGCCTTCTCACCATATACATTTTTTAGAATTGACTGCTGGTCTCTATGCTCTTATGATTTTCAGACACTCCCTTCAGGGCAGATCTGTCCTTCTGAAGATGGACAATGTTTCTGCAGTCTCTTATATCAACCGACTCGGTGGTACGAGGTCTGCGGACCTATCAGATCTGGCCAAGAAACTCTGGATGTTCTGTCTCGAACACAAGATTGCTTTGAAGGCGGAATATCTCCCAGGGAAATCCAATATCTCAGCAGATTGGAACTCAAGATTCCTTCAAGATTTCAGCGATTGGAAACTAGATGTGACAATTTTCAATTCCCTGAATCACTTCTGGGGTCCTTTCGACGTGGACCTTTTTGCCAGCCGGTTGACCTTCCAACTCCCTCAGTATTTCAGCTGGATGCCAGACCTGGGTGCTCTGGCTGTGAATGCTTTTCTCCAACCTTGGGCTCCTCTTCGCCCTTACGCATTTCGCAATGATTCAAAGGGTTCTGCAGAAAGTGAGACAGGAACAGTGCTCTCTTGTCCTGATAACTCCTTTCTGGCCGTCTCAAGCCTGGTTCCCCACAGCTCTGGAACTTTCTTGCGACGTTCCCTTCCTGATTCCCGCAACTCAGGGCCTCCTCTTAAATGCAAACGGAGAAGATCATCACCTAGTTCTTTCAGTGAGTTTGAACCTTCTTGCTTGGAAAGTGTCAGGCAATCTAACCAATTGTCTGGACTTTCGTCATCTGCTCTCACTCTCCTTGGTGAATCATGGGCACCAGGAACCCACTACAGATATAATAACATCTGGAAGAAATGGTCTCGTTGGTGCTTGGAGAGGAACTTGGATCCCGTGGAGGCTCCTATCGTTAACATAATTAACTTTTTGGTAGAACTCTTCGACAATGGTCTCTCCTATAGATCAATTAATTGCTTTGGATCTGCAATTTCAGCGGGACATTCTCTCGTCAACGGTAAGACGGTAGGTAAGAATGTTATCATTTGTAGAGTACTCAAGAGTATTAGACTTAAAAGGTCTCCTCGCCCTAAATACCAATCTGTTTGGGATGTTAAACTTCTGCTTGACGTTTTTTGTTCATGGCCTGACAATTGTCTCCTTAACAGGAAATGTCTTTCTATTAAGCTTGCCTCTCTTCTTTGTTTAGTTTCTTGTTGCAGAGTTTCTGATGTTAAAGCTCTGGACATCTCTAATAGATGTTATGACATGTTTGGTGTTAAATTTGAAATCTTTAGGAGAACTAAAACCATGTCTGACTTTATCTTCTATCCACGTTTTGATTTTTGCAAAAAACTCTGTGTGGTTGATTGCATGAAGGAATACGACTCCAGGATGTCTATTCTTCGCCCTCCTGATGCAAATCAACTTCTTGTTTCCTATGTCAAACCCTTTAAACCCATCTCATCCTGCTCTATCGCAAGATGGGTTAAATTGGCTATGAACTTCGCTGGTATTGACCTTTCTAAATTTCAAGCTCATTCACTAAGAAGCGCAATGGCCAGCAAGTCATACTGGTCGGGTGGTAAGTTGGATGCTATCCTTAAGGCTGCTGATTGGTCTAATGCCTCTACCTTTGCCCATCATTATTGTAAACCAATTGAACATGTTTCTGACGTTGTGATTCAAGGCTACCAACATGCATAATGTAGCCTCCTGTCTTGTAATGAAATTGCAATTCTCCTATTAACATGACCAGAGAATCTGGATTTCATTAAAGACACGGAGGCTAACATTATCCCTCCCGTCCCTCCCTGGAGGGAAATTGAGGATGGATTTGCTTTACAATGTTTTCAATGTTTCATGCCCTTTTAACCTTATGTTATGATTTTCTTATTGCTTCTTCTGAAGGTTACTTTGTGCCTTTCTTGATTTGCTTTATTTTCTTCCAGAAAATTCAAATTGATGAATCTCCATGGATTTTCCAAGGTTCGACAATACTTCGTTCAAGTTTTAAGATGTATTCTTCGTTTGCAGCTTGACCTGTCGTTCGAGACATTTAAAAGAGGCTGATCTTCCCTGGCACACGCCTTTTATGGATACTATGATGTCACTTTGTTCTTATTCTAGTCTTTGTGATGTAAGCGGCTGTTTGTGAGCTGCAGTAAAGGATTAATGCATAATGTTAGCCTCCGTGTCTTTAATGAAATCCAGATTCTCTGGTCATGTTAATAGGAGAATCGCAATTCTTTGTATCATTAGGATCAAGATTATGTTTTTTTAACAGAGGTTTAATGATTGTTTTTTCCAAATCCGAGGATATACGCCCAATGTAAACATCTCATTGCAAATGTTAGATAGACTAGGTGCAATAAGGTCGGCGATGGATTTTAGGATGGCTGGTGGACAGGGGTTGGTGGCAGAGCTTGACTTAGTAGTAGAAATTAAATTTAAGATCTGGTCAGATGATATCCTATCAAATTGCAAGAAAGAAGAGGAGGGTTCAGTAATGCCAAGGATTGGGGACTGATCATCAGTCTTGGGTTGAGAGTAGTTAATGTAGCTGTCATTAACCTTTTCAAAGAAATAGCTAGCCAAAGAGGCGCATAAGGCCTGTGAGGGGGCTGGTGTGGGGTTCGATGTCAGTCCTGATAATTTGGCTACTACCTGATAGAGGTGTTTGTTAGAGTCTTGCGCGGATTCTATCTTTCAATATAATATTTGCTTTTCTCCTGTACAATCAGCAATTTGTATTTCATGAGTGTGTCTTTATATTGAGTTTTGTCATTATTGTTATAGTTTTTTCGCCAATGTCTCTCAAGATTTCTACACAGTTGCTTCTGTACTCTGATGGCTTCTGAAAACCAAGGAGCGGAAGGGGCACAACGATTTTTAGAAAAAGAATTGTGGCACCCGAAGATTAAAAGCCTTGTGCAGCCAGTTTGAATAGTTTGAGGAGGCAAGATTCGGGTCTGATGAAGCTTCTGGTTGCGTAGAGAGCAGATGTGGTTTAAGAAGCTGCAGATCTATACTCTCCAGGCTTTAATAATTTCTGGCCTAGACTGGCGTAGACTCGACCCCCAATGAGGCAGCCACCTACAAGGAGGGAGGAGGGGGCTCGAGAACATGCCCGACCCCTAGCCGGCACCAGCAGCGCCACCATGGCCAGAAACCGCCAGCGCCTGAGCGGCGTCACCTCGGCCTCGGACAAGGCCGCCGCCTGCCCAGAGGACCGAGGGTTACTCTGGGACACGCCCCAGCAACCTCCCGCGACACCACAGGGACCCCCACAAGGGTTTGCAGGGAGGCAGAGGCGCCGTGGTCCGAAAGAGGGAACCCCGAAGGGTCGCACCCCGACGGCACCACATTCTCCGAACCTGGAGCCGAACCTGTCGGTGCCAGGGTCGGAGCCGCAGGCGACGCAGCAGAAGTACCCGCGTGCAGCAAGGGATCCGCAGACGTCCCAGGAGGAGCCAACGAGTCCTGCAAGGCTGCCGCATAGGCCTCCATCTGGGATCTAGTCACCCCATGCCGGGAAATGGCGCATTGGGTGGCGACGCACAGGGCCTCACCACCCGTGGAGAACCCATGCCCCCAACAGGTCGGGGACCAGCCCTCTGGGACAAACTGCAACACTTACCAACAGGTGAGCAACGCTTTTGCGGCCTGGGAGAAGGACGATGTCGGAGACGGAGGCGGTCCGCGGGGGACGGACGTGGCGACGACAATGACGATGACCTGGACATGCGTGCCGAAAAGTGTTTCATCCGGGACTCCTGCTGGACTTCGGTTTCATTTGCTGACATGCCTCACAGTCTGTGGAGTCGTGATGCTCCCCCAAACACCACATGCAGATGTATTGAGGATCCGTCACCGACATCTGGCGCGCGCAAGATGAGCACGTTTTGAAGCCCAAAGGCGTACGCACACTGTTCTCAAGAAAAACTATCAATGCAAAAAAGGGAGGCCTGAAACAGGCCAGAGTACACGATTCGGGTCCGTGTTGCACGCGGAAAAGAAGAAAACTGATGTCAGTGCCCCGGGGTGGGGCTTATGTGACCTTGCTGATGTCACTCCCGTTGAGGACGTCAGGTGAGTCGCGTGGCACTGCCCCCGGCGCGCAGAGATGCTGGCAAGAAAGTTTTCCGGGTCCAGTCTCACGCCTAGGAGATATTCTACGTTACGGAATCTGCGGCTAGTAGTCTCTATCAGATGAGGCCATCATAGACTCTCATCGTAGACTAGGCCGTCATAGACATGGTTATGTAGGCAAGGTAATCCCAGACAAGGCCGTCGTCATAGATGACCGTCATGAACAATCATTATAGATGAGGCTGTCGTAGACGACTGTCATAGAAAATACCATCGTAGATGAGGCAATTATAGGTGAGGCCATTCGTAGATGAGGTCATCCGTAGATGAGGCAATCATAGATGAGGCAATCATAGGTGAGGCCATTCATAGATGAGGCCATCCGTAGATGAGGCCATACATAGATGAGGCCATTCGTTGATCAGACCATTCGTAGATGAGGCCAAACGTAGTTGAGGCCATAAATAGATGAGGCCTCATTGATAAGGCTATCATAGCCGACCGTCGTAGATGATCATTGTAGATGATGTTGTCATCAAGATGAGGCTGTCCTAGACAATGCCATTGTAGATGAGGCCGTCGTAGATGAGGCAGTTCGTAGGTGAGACCATCATAGATGAGGCCGTCATAGATAACCGTCATAGACGAGGCTGTTGTAGACGACCATCGTAAATGAGGCCGTCGCCGACAACCGTCGTAGATGAGGTCGTTGTTGACGACTGTCATAGGTGAGGCCGTCGCCGACGACTGTGGTAGATGAGGCCATCGTTGACGAGGGGGACAGCCTTTACAACAAAACTATTACAACGCATGCCATTACATCACATGTCGTTGCAATGCAAAAGGTGTGCAGCAGTGGGTAAAAGGTGTTGGAGTTAACTCTAACACCTTCCCTACTGTTGCACACACTGGAGTTGGAATAGAAAAGTAATCTATTCCAACTTCCAGTGCCCTCCAACAGAAAGTCTGAGTAAAAGTTTGCATTGCAACGGCATGCGATGTAATGGCATACGTTGTAATGTCACCTATTCCGTCGACGACTGTCGTAGATGAGGCCGTTATCTACGACCATCATAGATGAGGCTGTCGTAGATGACCATCGTAGACTACCAACGTAGGAGGCCATCGTAGATGAGGTCAATATTGGTGAGGCAGTAATAGTAGGCATGGAGTTTTGTTATAGACTCCTTATTGTCAGGTTATGAGGACTTCCCTGATGTAGTGTCAGGGATGAATAGTGAGTTGTAGGATCTGCATCTGAGGACGTTTTTTCCAATTGCCTCTCTCTGTGAGAAGTGCCTTATCAAGAGTCAAGGTACGTTTTTTTATGGCTTTCTTGCACACCTTCTGGAGACTCTTGGCGCGCCCTCTCCCTTTGACCTCTCCCATGAGGTGAAGGAATCCTCGTTGTCCTCATCAGAAGTGACAGATTTAAGTCTCTGTAATACCAATAATAGCCTCATCCCTCAGAACGTGAGAGTTTTTGAGGAAAAGGTTAGACATATTTCGTGGTCTATTACCTTGCTTTCTGCCACTCTGCCATATTACTGCCAGGGTCAGAGAAATGAAACATGCAGTATAATCTTGGATGATCCAAAAAGAAGTAATAGCTGAAGAAACTGAGCAGACCTCTGGGAGAGTCCCTTTACACACGACGTTTGGTAAAAATCTGAGGACAACTGCTTCTGTTGGGAGTGTTGATAGCTGATTGGTTGGAGCTGACTTTTGGTCCTTTTCATATAAGGACGTTGATAGGCTACTTAGATATAGCCTTTGGCCTATTTATTACTTATGGCACTACTTTTGTATTTTACCGTGGGACTCCCATCTCGGCGACGGGGAATGATTCAGGCATGTGAATCTATGAAAGATACCCCATTCATGGATAAAAAATTTCATCCCACGACGGGGAGATGTTCATCAACCGTGCCCTCCTTGTCAGAGAGTGGACTAATATATATGTTGTGGGTTTAGTGTTGGTGGCAACATGGCGTATTTTTCGGGTCCATAGTTGTGACCAGACTTTTTTACGTCGTGTCACTGAAATGGAGGCCTTATGGTCCACTTATGTAAAGTTCCGCTTCTAAGCCTTTTCCCAGGTCCGATTGTTAACATGCCAAGTGCATGTTGTGCTTGTTTATCTGTGTATCCTGTATGTAGGGTGACCAGATTTTGAGAACTAAAATCTGTGACACGCTAGGAATAAAAGTAGAACTATAGTCTTTAGTCTTACTTCTATATCTGGCCTGTCCTGGTTTCCTGGTGTTTGAGTAGCCAAACAAATAAGCGCATATAAATATATATATGCAAAGAAACTCCTTCCGAACAAAGAAGAACAGAGACCCAAGGGGAAACATTTGGAGGCTTTAATGTGATCAATGGCGGATTCATTTCTGGCGGATGTTTGCCTTCGTCAGCGCCCAAAGTCTCCACGGGTGAATAGGCACTTTGCTCAGGATCCCGCCTCTATTTGAACTCGATGTAGCAAGTCCGCACCGCCCCCAGTACCTTGAAGCAGCACACCTGTGTAGCATCCCGTATGTCCTGGGAAAACTACAAGTCCCAGAGTCCCCTGTAGAAGGTCTTTGGGGGTTGTTGCTGGGGGGGGGGGTAGAGTGATGTCACACAACTTGTGCGATAGTGCGGGAATAAAAGCAAAGTGTGCCATGAACCAAAAAAGTGACGGTACGTTCTCAGCTTTGCTGTCCACAATAAAACCTATATACATATATATATCACAAAAGCCTCGAACAAGGTAGGTGATATTCCCCGAACGCTGCAGACAGGTTAAAACACAGTCATCATTCATGTTACTGCCAGACGCGTTTCGGTTATCAACCCTTAATCATTGGCAATTCATATGTAGAACAAGACGGCGGGGAGCAACTTGATTTAAATCCTCATGAACCGCCTCATTGGCCGTGGCCACATGCAGAGCCATCTGGTATTCGTAGTTGCACTCATGTATATTACTCCAGTGAGTCTGTCTTGTAAAAAAGTAATCAGTGTTAAAATTAAACCACAGTGGGGCGATCAAAAGTCTTGTTTAAAACCGGCTGCAATCTTGTGCCTCCTTACTTCTATATCTGGCCTGTCCTGATTTCCTAGTTTTTGCGTAGCCAAAGAAATATTAAAAATGGTGGTTCGATCTATGGTAGCCCACACCGAGAAAGGCGGCAACGCCGAAACACATCTGTTGGCAGGGAGAGGGTTTTCTGCACTTTAATAAAATCACGAAATAATCCCCCTTGAGTGCAGTCTTTTGTTTGGGACCTGGATCATCTCAATGTGCACTTTATTGTATTAACACATATAACTTTGAAAATTAGGATATATTAATTGCATCCGCTCCATCTGTTTGAACTTTTTATCTTTTTGATCTTGTCGTGTTCTCTATGATTTTAATAGTTTACCGATAGGAAATTGCACTTTATCATATATTTCTTAAATACTCAAGTTTACAATATTATGCATATGCACTTTCAGAAATAGACAGGCAGTGTTGGAATTCGACTTAGGGCACTTGCCCAGTATTGGGCATTTTGCACATTGAAGGAAAATGGAGAAAATTGGGAGTGGTGTGACTTTAGGAAATTTAAGTACCTAAATTTACTCTTAAAGCGTGTTTAAATTTAGCAAAAGTGTTTACATATTTTGGCAACTTTTTGTTTAAATTTGCTGTTAGTATCAATTAATATATTGTAAATAGGTACCTCTTTTAGTAAGTCAAACTCCCCATATAAAGTCTGTCTTTTACCTCTCTGTTGTTCACAAACGGAGGGAAAACATTGTAAAAAAAAGTATTTAAACCACCCGGGATGTCGAGCATGCCATGTGATCAAGTCCGGGGTGACCCGGTCGAAACGCATCATGTTGTGATCTGAATAATAAACGAACATCAGAAAACTTTACCCTGTGTGGAGGTCTGTTCCTGCAATCATATGCTGAAGCAATTTCATGTGAACAGGATTTGGTGTCGATATATATCTATATATATATATATAGGACGCCTGGATATACAGCAGTTTGGAGGTATTTATATTTCCAATTGGGTGACCGGGACCACTGAGTCAACCCCCGTGCATAGTTTCCAGGCGGAGAGGTTGCTGCGTTCATATGTGGAGGACTCGAGGGGGCACTGGACTTTGAAATTGCCTTACCTCCCAACTTGCTTCACGACTGTGCCTGCGCTCGATTTCCACTCCGGCAGTGTCACCCCGTCGAGCATTTTCCTACCTGGCTTGCACCATACAGAGGCATTCTGGGACTTGGGGTCCGGCTCCACAGGACCACACAGGTGTGCTCCATGACATCAGGGGGCGGAGCAAGGTTCTTTACATCTACTTCGAGGCAGGGTTGCCTACGTCACAGCACAAGAAGAGGTCGGAGAGGGGCGCTGACGAAGGCTAACATTGCCGAAATGCATTCGCCAAAGACTTTTTCTTAATAAAGTGCGCTTTTTAATCCTCCACATGGGTTTCTGCTCTTTTCTGGGAAGGAGATTTACATGAACATTTTTATGCGACTGCCAGCGCGCATTACAGAAGACCCCGCAGCACAGAGGTCAGGACGGTCTGGTTTTCTCTGCCGAGCGTTTGTACATTGGTTGTGGTTACACATACGTCTTGTACCCGCCAGGACGCCTGGATATACAGCGGTTTGGAGGTATTTATATTTCCAATTGGGTGACCGGGACCACTGAGTCAACCCCCGTGCATAGTTTCCAGGCGGAGAGGTTGCTGCGTTCATATGTGGAGGACTCGTGGGGGCACTGGACTTTGAAATTGCCTTACCTCCCAACTTGCTTCACGACTGTGCCTGCGCTCGATTTCCACTCCGGCAGTGTCACCCTGTCGAGCATTTTCCTACCTGGCTTGCACCATACAGAGGCATTCTGGGACTTGGGGTCCGGCTCCACAGGACCACACAGGTGTGCTCCATGACATCAGGGGGCGGAGCAAGGTTCTTTACATCTACTTCGAGGCAGGGTTGCCTACGCCACAGCACAAGAAGAGGTCGGAGAGGGGCGCTGACGAAGGCTAACATTGCCGAAATGCATTCGCCAAAGACTTTTTCTTAATAAAGTGCGCTTTTTAAATGGGCTTCTGCTCTTTTCTGGGAAGGAGATTTACATGAACATTTTTATGCAACTGCCAGCGCGCATAACAGAAGACCCCGCAGCACAAGAGGTCAGGACGGTCTGGTTTGCTCTGCCGAGCGTTTGTACATTGGTTGTGGTTACACATACGTCTTGTACCCGCCAGGACGCCTGGATATACAGCGGTTTGGAGGTATTTATATTTCCAATTGGGTGACCGGGACCACTGAGTCAACCCCCGTGCATAGTTTCCAGGCGGAGAGGTTGCTGCGTTCATATGTGGAGGACTCGAGGGGGCACTGGACTTTGAAATTGCCTTACCTCCCAACTTGCTTCACGACTGTGCCTGCGCTCGATTTCCACTCCGGCAGTGTCACCCCGTCGAGCATTTTCCTACCTGGCTTGCACCATACAGAGGCATTCTGGGACTTGGGGTCCGGCTCCACAGGACCACACAGGTGTGCTCCATGACATCAGGGGGCGGAGCAAGGTTCTTTACATCTACTTCGAGGCAGGGTTGCCTACGTCACAGCACAAGAAGAGGTCGGAGAGGGGCGCTGACGAAGGCTAACATTGCCGAAATGCATTCGCCAAAGACTTTTTCTTAATAAAGTGCGCTTTTTAATCCTCCACATGGGTTTCTGCTCTTTTCTGGGAAGGAGATTTACATGAACATTTTTATGCGACTGCCAGCGCGCATTACAGAAGACCCCGCAGCACAGAGGTCAGGACGGTCTGGTTTGCTCTGCCGAGCGTTTGTACATTGGTTGTGGTTACACATACGTCTTGTACCCGCCAGGACGCCTGGATATACAGCGGTTTGGAGGTATTTATATTTCCAATTGGGTGACCGGGACCACTGAGTCAACCCCCGTGCATAGTTTCCAGGCGGAGAGGTTGCTGCGTTCATATGTGGAGGACTCGTGGGGGCACTGGACTTTGAAATTGCCTTACCTCCCAACTTGCTTCACGACTGTGCCTGCGCTCAATTTCCACTCCGGCAGTGTCACCCTGTCGAGCATTTTCCTACCTGGCTTGCACCATACAGAGGCATTCTGGGACTTGGGGTCCGGCTCCACAGGACCACACAGGTGTGCTCCATGACATCAGGGGGCGGAGCAAGGTTCTTTACATCTACTTCGAGGCAGGGTTGCCTACGCCACAGCACAAGAAGAGGTCGGAGAGGGGCGCTGACGAAGGCTAACATTGCCGAAATGCATTCGCCAAGGACTTTTTCTTAATAAAGTGCGCTTTTTAATCCTCCACATGGGTTTCTGCTCTTTTCTGGGAAGGAGATTTACATGAACATTTTTATGCGACTGCCAGCGCGCATTACAGAAGACCCCGCAGCACAAGAGGTCAGGACGGTCTGGTTTGCTCTGCCGAGCGTTTGTACATTGGTTGTGGTTACACATACGTCTTGTACCCGCCAGGACGCCTGGATATACAGCGGTTTGGAGGTATTTATATTTCCAATTGGGTGACCGGGACCACTGAGTCAACCCCCGTGCATAGTTTCCAGGCGGAGAGGTTGCTGCGTTCATATGTGGAGGACTCGAGGGGGCACTGGACTTTGAAATTGCCTTACCTCCCAACTTGCTTCACGACTGTGCCTGCGCTCGATTTCCACTCCGGCAGTGTCACCCCGTCGAGCATTTTCCTACCTGGCTTGCACCATACAGAGGCATTCTGGGACTTGGGGTCCGGCTCCACAGGACCACACAGGTGTGCTCCATGACATCAGGGGGCGGAGCAAGGTTCTTTACATCTACTTTGAGGCAGGGTTGCCTACGCCACAGCACAAGAAGAGGTCGGAGAGGGGCGCTGACGAAGGCTAACATTGCCGAAATGCATTCGCCAAAGACTTTTTCTTAATAAAGTGCGCTTTTTAATCCTCCACATGGGTTTCTGCTCTTTTCTGGGAAGGAGATTTACATGAATATATATATATATATATATATATATATATATATATATATATATATATATATATATATATATATATATATATATACACATCTATATCAAACCAAACAGAGTTGCCCCTTATGGAAAAGACACACCAGGTAGGTTCAATTCCTTCTTTATTCAATCACGAAGCCTGCATACAGATATAAAAAAATGTCATCAGGATTATACTGGTGTGGCTCTTCCATAAGGGGCAACTCGGTTTGGTTCGGATTATAGCGTCCGGCTCCGGTCACGGAAGAAGCCCTGCTGCGAGTGCAGCGTTCCCGAGGTGAGGCCGGTAGGTAGTTATAGTTATGACCTAGTTTCCATAGGAAAAGCATTTTTTGACTTGCCTATTACTTTGGCGTTGCTTGACCAATCTATGAAATGTTCCCAAAAAGTGTCAAAGTAGATTCTGGTTGTCATGAACAGTTTGGGGGTGATCTGTGCAGAAATAGGGGCACAAAAAAAGGGTGCCTTTGTAATCTTACTTCCCATAGGAATGCGTCGTCGAACCTACAGCTCGAACCGCTGGGTTGAATTACACAACATCTGGCAGAAAGGTAGATGTTGTTATGCAGATTGTGCTTTTTTTATTTGGTGCAAATCCATCCAATAGTTTGGTAGAAATTTAGGCCCAAAATTATAGCTATATCTCTGGCCACGGATATTTTGTGGTAGTTTCACGATTAAGAGCGAATGCACGCGCCAACAGGAATGCTCAGATTGGATGGACGCAACCTGAACTTAAAGTTGTGGCTGCAACTTTGTGTGAAAGCCCACATAAGGGGTCAGGGTAGAGGTACTCTGACCCATGTTTGAGAAATAGGTGTGTTAGTGATGCAAGTTATGTGCCCAAAATTGATTTTTTTATGTGTGCACAATATTCGCGATGATGACGTGATCGCCAGCGCGACCCCCTGTGTTCCATCACGGGGACATTGCGAATATCGCGATGTCACCACGAGTATTGGTGAGAATATATTTAAAAATATATATATTTGTAAACACTCCCTGGTCACTGTCACACACTCATGTATGCACTCACAAACTCACTCAGACACTTATACACCCATTCACATACCCTCCCATACACTTATACATTCTGTCACTTACCCACTCAGATACTCATGTACCCCCTCACATACCCATTCTGGGACTCATGCACCCACTTGCAGACTCACCTGGAAAGTGATGCACCCATGTACAGACCCACTCAGAGTCTCATGCACATACTTAGAGATTCACTCATAGACTCATGCGTACAGTCTAATTCGTACTTGACTCTTACACCCACTCACAGACCCACCTGGGCACTCATTTACCATTTCATAGATCCACTTACAAACTCACTCCGAGAGTCACACACCTATGTATAGACCCACTCAAAGCCTCAAGCACCTACATACAGACCCCCTCACACACTTGCGTATGTCCTCACAGACCCACTAAGGCACTCATACACTCACTCTCAGATACACTCAGATACTCATAGACCCATTCACAGACCCATACAGTCACTCACACACTCAGTCACAGACCCTCTCAGAGACTTATGGACTCTGTCACTCACTTACTCACTTCTCACAGACTCATACACCCACCCACTTCCTGACTCAAATATACATGCACCTACTTCCTCACAGAGTCAAGGCTTATGCATCCACTCACAGACCCACCCAGACACTCGCCCTCCCAGTCACAGACCCACTCAGACTCTCATGCATGTACCCATTCACTCACCCACTTAGAGAGTTATGCTCTCACTCACAGATCTATTGAGACACTCATATTCCCATTCACAGCTCAACTCAGACACCCATACATCTACTCATGGACCCACTCAGATACTCACACACCCATATAGTCACTCACACAGCCACTCATAGGTCCACTCAGAGACGTATGCACCCTGTCAGTTATACACTCAGAGACTCATGTACCCAATCACTGACGCCCTCAGTGACCCATGTAACCATTGACGGACACTCATGCTGTCAGTCACAGACCCACTGAGAGATTCATGCACTCACAGACCCACTCAAACACTCATGCACCCACTCACTCACCCACTCAGACACCCACTTAGACATTAATGTATCCACTCACAGGTCCAGACAGACAGTCATATATACTTAGAAATGCACAAAGGAACTCATGCACCTACTCACAGATTGAGAGACTTACGCAACCACAGACCTATTGTGACACTGATGCACCCACTCATAGATGTACTGAGAAGTATTAAAATACTGATGTACCGTCTCACAGAGCACCTCAAATACTTATACAGTAAATAAGAGACTTAGCGATACAGTGATGCTTACTGTCATAGAATGTGTCTACATATATATGTTTTACACTTTGTACAAACCACGCTTTCTTCATGTCTACTGATGGCACCCAGAGGACGTTGATAGTTGCAAATATAATTATTTTTTTGAAAAGGTGCTTTTCTTCTAAATTGGTCACAGAAACAAAAGTTAAAACAATATCTTACTAAATATTTAGACAAACTTTATTTAAAAAAATGTCTTTAAGTGTATTTTTCTGTATGTGAAATACATTTACTGATCATAGATTCTCCACAGTAAATGTGACAATGTTGTGCCGACAAAAAATTCTTAAAAATAAAATCAGTTATTAATGTACTTTCTGATAAACACATACCAAATCAAAAAAAATAGTGGTATATAATATAAATGTAATATACAATAACCAATTATAGAAAGAAAATAAGAAATATTAGAGGCTTACTTAAAATAAATATATATATAACACAGAAACAGATACATTTTCTGTCTTCAGAGGCGCTTGTGGAAGGAGAGAATGCTTTTTTCAATTGTGCTTTGCTGAATTACCTGACCGGAACATTTATTTCAAATGAAAAAATGTGTCGGGACACCGGGACATTTCACTGAAAACTAGGATTGCCCAGGGGAATCCGGGACATCTGGTCACCCTTCCAGTATGTTATATGCATTGTGTGTATGAGTAACTCAGAGTAATGGAGTTATGTGGGATTCATGTGTGTTAGCCTTTGCGCAGTTTGAAGGAGAGGCTATTTACATGGACAGTGGATTTTATTTTTTTATATTCCTGAAGCAGGAAGGAGGAGAACTAGACAGTAAATTGGGAGGAGTGGAAACAGGGCTCCTTTAAGAAATGTTATTAGGCCTTTTGCTTAGCAAGGAGTTGCTGAATAGACTTTCTGAACACTGCCAGTTGGTGGATGGTAGTGGTGAAGGGGGGACTGCCGATGAAAGTGCAAGGTGAGGAAACCTATAGGTGAGGCCTGTCCTTTGGTCATTCAATAGTTACTTCTTCAGTTTGGCTGATGCAAGTCAGGTAGAAAAACCTTACTGCTCTTTGTGCCGCTTCTCTGACATGCATCACTCTGCACAAAGACAGTGTCTGGAGAGCATCTTAGAATAGATGAAGAGAGAACCTCCCCAAACTAGTTCTACGGTCACAGATAGTGGGTAAACATCTCCTGTCTGATATTGGTAAATAAAAGTGGGACCTCGCTACCCCAGTTTTTGTTCCAGGTCCAAGTCCTCTACAGCCAAGAAAGAGAGTGCTCCACAGAGTACTCAAAGGACTGCTGCGAAACCTGCCTGGTGTCTGCATGATAATCAGTCTACCACAGGTAAGGGACATCTATGAGTCTGGCTCTCTTGCTGGAAGTGAGGTTTACCTGTGTTATAGCATCTAGAAACCTGCCTCCTGTGAAAGCCAAGGAGCAAGCCAACCCTGCTCTACGAGTGTTGGTCCAGGAGGAGCAAATTGCAGCATGTCCAGGTGTCTTTGAGGCGTATTGAAGAGAAGGACTAAAGAGAGTGATCTGTTCAACCTCTTGTTGGGGCCAGTAATCTCTCCATGTTGGTTCCTCATTGGAAATGCTTTCATTGTAACTGCAATTACTGAGGCCTAATGAACTCTTGTATATGTTGAAATCTGATCTGAACGTGTCTCTACAAGCTAACAGAAACGTCAGCCTGTACGGGCCAATGCCTGCTTGAGTTGAATAGCCTTTAAGAGACTGCCAAAAATGACCAGAGGTCTGGCATGACCGCAACTGCACACAGTGTGATAGGGCTGTGTATGGCCAGAATTACTCAGAGTGATTAGCCCATTAGGGAGCTACAATTGCCCATTTGACCTGACCAGTTCAATGATACATCTCCTGACATCATGACCATTCAGAAGAGGTTGTACTTGTAAGTGTCAGCTTGCCTGATCAGACCCCAGTGATGACTAACAATGTTGGCATGAGTACATAGCTGAGATCCTGACTGTAGAGATACTCATCCATTTTCCGATCTGGCCTCTGTCGATACCGGACTGGTGCCCCGCTTTTGTCAGGCCCACTATTCAGCATGGGCCTAGTGGAAGAAGTATGATCTAAGAAAATGCTGCAAAATGGTGCACAACCTCTCAGTTGAGAGGGTGAGAGAACTGGGTGCCCCTATTTTGAGAGTGATACCAAGTACAACTGAACTGCATTAATGCTAGTAACTTATAATCTTTACTCAGGGTGACACCTGGGCTTGAGGAAAATAGCCTGTATCAATGTGGGGATATAGAAAAACAGGGGAAGAGGTGCTTGTTGAGCACTGAGCAAGAGCAGCTCCACACTACCTCCTTGAGTAGCCTTGAACATCTCTCCATCACCACAACTGAGAGTCAAGTGTGGAAAAGGTTGTATTTGACCCAGTTTACAGCGCCATAGTAGGCTGGTCCACGGGACATTATTGGCAAACGATTTCAATCCTCATAGTTGAGGTCCAGTAGACTCTGCTTGCACATGGCCTAACACTGAGCCTGGCAGATGGAGTGATTACAATCACAAACTTTGCCCTTAATGTGGTCGAGCCGCATGATTTTGTTTCATCAACAAATGTTTTATAGCAGCTCTTGGAAACAGTAGTGACAAGATAATATTTACCTAAATAGATGGCCACCTCAATTTGGACCAAGCTATATGCAAATCAGTCTTGACCCTTCTCCAATGAAACACCAACCCTGAATGCCAGGCTACGCACTCCTTGGGCCAGAACAAAAGCAACCCAAGACTGCTTTTGCCTTAGTTAGGGCTCATCAGCCAGGTATAGATTGGTTCCATTGCCACAGTGAGTATGGGACCCATGTCTGGGCACAATTGTCCCACATTGAGTGACACACCAAAGCAAACAAAAAAATGATGGAGGGAATGCTGGAATTAATCTCAGCCACTGGTAATCACTCGGGCTGCATCCTAATCCATTGTTATGTTGCACACCATGTCACCTCAGTTTGGCACAGCCAAATATGCAAATCCATCTTGACCCTGCTCCAATGGGAACAGTCTGACCTGAGTTTTTAGAATCAAACTCAAGCAACCCAAGACTGGTTTAACCCTAGTTAGGGTTCATCAGTTGGTTGGTACAGCTCGGTCTCAGGAATGATTTGCACAAGGCAGGTCCAAAGTGAGGTAACATGATGGGCAAAAAAATGATGGATGTGGATGCGGCCTCGCGCAATCGCCAGTGTTATGTTATGCTATGTTAAAGGAGCTTTTAAAGCGCACATACACCAAACGGTTTCATGGCGCTGGGGTCTGAGGGATACTACTGCTTGAGTGACTTAATCATATGCCTGGCGAAACAGCCAGGTCTTTAAGAGTTTCCTGAACTGAGCGTAAGAGGTCAGTAATCTGATGTCCAGAGGGGAGAATTCCAGAATTGGGAGACCAGGACCAAAAATCTTAGTCCCCCAAATTTCTTGCATTTGAAGGATGGGATGACAAGAAGATTCAGATGGGAAGACCTAAGTTCCCGAGAGGGGACATAATGCTGCACCCAAGAGGAAACAAACACCGGACTGTGCCATGAAGAGCTTTAAATATGATGCAGCCTAGCTTAAAAGCGCTGTGTTCGGCTACCAGTAGCCAGTATAATTTTTTCATTAACGGGATAACGTGGTGCCATTTAGGCTGGTGGTAGATTAGTCTAACTGCCTGGTTTTGCACCAGTTGCAATCGTTTTAATTGTTATGCCGGGATGCCCATGTACAGTGAGTTGGCATAGTCAATGTGGGAGATGACTAGGGCCAATACCACTTGGGTCAGGGCTTCAGTAGTAAAGAATCTGCTGATCTTCCTGATCCTTCAAAGCTGAAAGAAGCAGGAAGAGACCACTGTCCCAATCTGGGCTTTCATAGAAAGATCATTGTCAATAGTGATGACCAGTCTTTTGGTTGAGCTCGAGGGAAGTGGGGGGATCCCAGTTTGGTTGGCCAGAACTTGGAATTCCAGGGGTTAGATAGCCCGCCGATTAGAATCAGCTCTGTTTTATCTGGGTTCAATTGCAGATGGTTGCTGTTCATCCAGTCGCTTATGAATTGCAAGGTGGATTGGAAATTGGAGACAGAAGATGCTGACTGATCGATATCAAATATCAATTGTAGGTCATTGGCAAAGTTGAAGGTGCAGACCTTCCTTTCTCCAAGGAACCGAATGAGGGGCTGCATGTACAGGTTGAAAAGAAGCGTTGAGAGGGAAGAGCCCTGCGGCACCGGACAGGTACGTTTAACCTTGGGGGAGGAAAGGTGGGCGAGGCGTGCAGCTTGAGCGGTCTTCCATAAAGGATAATAGCCTCTTAAGGGCAGGCCCTGGATCCCGGCGTTGCTAACAAGGTCGGACAGAAGTTCATCGTTGTCTGTGTTGAATGCTGCAGAGGGATCAAGGAGTACCAGATCCTTAGTAATGCCCTTGTCCGCACCCTTTCTAAGTTGGTCTAGGACTGTGATGATGACGGCCTCTGTGGAATGAGCTGGACGGAAGCCCACCTAGTGGGGGTCGAGGTAGTGAGAATGTTCTATAAAGTTGCTGAGACAGCTTGCCACATGGGCTTACAGAATCTCAGCTAGAAAGGGGAGGAGGGAAATGGGGTGATAGTCAGAGCTAAAGGGTCTGACACTGTTTTCTTTAAGATGGGGACAATTTCTGCTTCTTTAAATACATTGTGCCAATGCCCTGCTTAAGGGAGTTATTCAGAAGCACCAGAGGGGGATCCAGACTAGTGAGGAAGGATTCCCTTAATATATGCGGAGGGCAACAGTCAGTAGATGCGCTTTCTAAAATATACAACATCTTGTTTGAGACAGCCATATTTCCAAATGAGTGGAAAAGAGCGCGGGTCAAGCCACTCCTAAAGAAGTCGACGGCGAATCCGTCTGAGCTGCAGAAATACAGGCCTATTTCGCTCCTCCCCTGTTGTGCGAAGGTTCTGGAAACTCTAGTGAACCAACAGCTGTCCCACTATCTGGAACAAAATCACCTCCTGGATCCCTCTCAGTCTGGATTCCGTGCATCACACAGCACAGAGGCTGCACTGTTAGAAGTGACGGATACCATCAGGATGAGATTAGACGGAGGGACTCCAGTGATCCTAGTCCTCCTTGATCTGTCAGTGGCATTTCATACCATCTCACACCGGTTGCTGCTGGACAGACTAAGGCGGATCGGGGTGAGGGGTAAGGCTCTTGAGTGGATCCAGAGCTTTCTATCGGGACGTACACAGAGCATCCAGTTGGGGCCATTTGTATCACAGACGATGGGTGCTCTGGTCATATGGGTCAGACAGAGTCTTAAATGCCACATTCAGCAGCTTTCGGTGGCAAGTAGTGACGTTTTAGTTGTTAGACTCAAATTTCCAAATGACTAAAGAATTGATATTCACAATGTATATGCAAGGGGGCTCCCGGGTGGTAAGAAATCAGATGTGGTTACAAACGTAGATACATTGTTACAGGCCACTCCCCCCAGTATACTACCTTTAATTGCGGGGGACTTTAATACTAGGTTTGAGCCCCTCGGTTTGGACGATACTGGCTTAACAGAGGAGGAGGACCTTAGGTGGGGAATACCACAACTGGGTACTAATCCTATAAAAAAAATGGACAGAGGCCTTGATACAGATGAAGGGCCTCTGTATGGGGAATCAGCTAAGGGCTGCTAATGGGCGCACATTGTCAGATAAAATGGGAAAGGAAACGTTTGACAATGGTGCAAGGGCAAGTAATATTGATTATTTGCTTGTCCCGCTTAAGTTGTGGAGTACTCTCTTCGATATGGAGGTGGTCGCTCGTGTTGAGAGTGACCACAACCCTCTTTCGGCATCGTTTAATATGGGACTTCGTAAAAAGAATGGGGTTCCTGGAAGGTCAATCTTGCCTGATTTGGTATTATCAAATGATGAGCGCCACCTTAAGTGGTGCCAGGTTGTGGGGCATCAGAAAATCATTTCTGACATTAGTGAGGACTTGGAAGGAGCATTAGCAGCTATTGAGGAGGCCACCTTGCTTGGCCCTTCACATCAACCTCTGATGGAGATTCATAATAGCCTGTTTGCTGAATTAAAAAAATATTTTTGCAAACCTAATTTTTGCATACCTAACCTAGGCACTAGATCCCAGATCAGAAAATAGGAAACCTGGTATAATGACCTCTGCCGTCAAGCTAGGGGAGATTTAGGCCTTGCTTTAAAGACCAAAGACTTAAGGAAAATAAAGCTGGCCCGTTCAAATTATGGACAAACTTAATATGTGGCAAAAAAGGAATGGGAACAGAACTGGTGGCAAGATCTCAAAATGGCATGTAAATCTAAAAACCCTACATTTTTGGGGAATATTTTTAAATGGGACAGGGGAGGGCATAAAGAGAGCCCTCAATATAATGTTGACCAAAACTCATGGGTTGAGTATTTTAGCCCCCAATATGCCAGCAGTGTAGCTAATAGTAGCGAGGGGGTGTTTGTTCACGTCTTTTATAAAGAAGCCACTTTCACTTTAGGAGAAGTGGACAGGGCACTAGGCCTAGTTAATGAGGGTCGTGCCACAGGCATGGACTGTGTGCCCGCAGATGTATTTTTGAATAATAGAACCCGCTGGAGGATATATATCCTGTATGTGGCAAATGCCATAGCACAAGGGATGGAGGTGCCCCAATCATGGAAAGGTGCAGAGATAGTGCCAGTGTACAAAAAAGGGGATAAGTCGTCAGCAGCTAATTATAGACCGATAAGTCTGATCGACTCGATCCAAAAGATTGTGGGTCGACTTGTATTGGGCAAAATCCAGTCCTGGATGGATGATGATAACATCTTGAGTCACCTCCAGGCTGGCTTTTGCCCGAAAACAAGTACTATAGACCAGGTCTTTAGGTTTATCATGTTATACTGGCGTACGGTGATCTTAGAGAAAGGCACCTTGTACGCGGTCTTTGTTGACCTAAGGGTGGCTTTCGACCCTGTTCCGCGTAAAATCCTGTGGAAAGTCCTTGCAGAGCTGGGGATGGCGCCTGAACTATTGAGCCTAATCGTCCGCCTACATGAGGATACTTTTGCCCGGGTTCGGTGGGGTCGTCAGGGAGAGGTAACGGAAACCTTCCCGGTTGAGCGGGGAGTGAGACAAGGCTGTGTCATGGCACCGACCTTGTTCTCGCTCTTCGTGAACGGGGTGGCTGAGTTCCTCTCCCTGATCCCTACCGATGCCCCGGCTATGTGTGGTGAGCGGGTCCCGATCCTCATGTTCGCGGACGATACATTGATTATGTCAAAAACACCAAGTGGGCTCCAGCGCGCTTTAAAGCGCTTTGAAATTTTCTGCTTGAAGAGAGGCCTTGAAATAAACACGGCAAAAACGAAATTTATGGTCCTTAACGGCCGTATATCATCTGGGCCTGCTAAACCTTTCAGAGGAGCGATGTATATGAATGGCGCCCCGCTAGAGCGGGTTGACGCCTTCACTTATCTGGGGGTCACACTCCAGAGAGATCTGGGGTGGATCAGCCAATTAGATATTGCAGTATTAAAACATCATCAGCAGGCTGGTATTCTTCTGAAAAAGTTTAGCTTATCAACAACAAAGCCCATTAGACCACTATTGGAAATTTATAGGATGAAGGTGCTAAGCTCGACATTGTATGGTGCCGAGCTATGGGGATTTCAGAATTTGAAAAATCTGACGCTAGCAGAAAACGAATTTTTGCGTAAAGCAACTAGCGTCCCTACAAGTACCCCTTTAACACCTCTAATGTGGGATCTTGGACAAAAAGCGGTCCAGGACCTTGCCTCTCTATGGCCCTTGCTGTATTGGCGCCGACTGTGGACCACAGAGGAACTCAAACATTATGCACAAGGCTTACGGGAGATTATGATAAAAGATGGCTCCCAAAAAATTCACTGGCTGAAGTCCATTCGGTCCCTCCTAATTAGGTTGGGACTGCGAGAGCTATGGGACGACCGGACAAAAGCTATATTCCCTTCCAAGAAACTTCTGAAAGTAAGCTATTGGGAGATGATAAATGCAGAAGTATGTATAAGGGGTTCTTCCTCACACCTAACAGGCCGTTTCCTAGAATTTAAGGCCCAACCGAAACTGGAATTGTATTGGGATGCCATAGAGAAAAATCAGGACCGCAAACTCTATTTTCAATTTAGAGTAGGCTCCCTTCCAGGTAGGTCTTTTACAGCCAATTGGGCAGGGGAAAACGGTAGGGATAAATGCCGCAAGTGTGGTGAAGAACGAGAAACAATAAGTCATCTTCTTTTCTTTTGCCCCTTATATTCTGCACCCAGAGCCATGTGGGTTAAGCCTATCTGCAGAGCGATTGGTACACGAAGGTACACTGAGGCTTTAAGAATTTTAAGTAGTGACCCCTGCCGTGTAATTGCTATTGCCATGGCTAAATTTCTGAAATGGGATTGGGTAATCCGTATGCGCCTTGTTGCGGAAGGGCTCTGATTATTGTTTGCAGACTGTGTGTAAATATGTGGGCCTACTCAATTTGTGTAACTTATGTGCAATACCACCTGTACTGTTGAAAATGATGGATTTTGTTTTATGAACTTAGCTTTTATGCACTCAAAATAATTGATATTCGGCAATCGTCTATAGTAGTTTAATTCAAATCTTAGATATTTATTGAAAGTTGTTTTAATGGAATTTTATACTGAAATACTGTGGTTTTATGTTTGCTTTTATGACTTAATTGTCGAATAAAGTATGATGATGATCACAGACGATAGGGGTGGATAGGGGAGTCCCGCAGGGCTCAGTACTGAGCCCGACCCTGTTCAATGTATATGTGACACCCCTAGCAGATATCATCAGAGGCCATGGGTTTGAGACTATATCCTATGCGGATGACACGCAGCTAATTGTCCCCATTGAGGCAGATATGTCAACCCAACGGAAATTTAGAAGCTGAATTTCTAGTATTGCCTCTGGATGAGGAGGAATTTCTTACAACTTAATTCCTCAAAAACAGCAATTCTGCTTTTAAGAGACAAAATTGGTATTATTCAGTCGTAGGGTATATCCCTACAACAATTAAAGTACACCAGTTTCAGCATACCTTATGCCTAAAACCATTTTATAAACACACTTTAGCGTGCAATTTGGTCACAGAGGCCGGACTGTACGCCCTTTCAGCCATTCATACATCCATCCATCCATCCCCCACCCATCCATTCATCCAGCCATCCATCCATCCACCCACCCACACATCCACCCATCCATCATGCACCCATCAATAATTTTCGCAATTCCACCCACCCATCCACCCATCCATCCACCCACAACCCATAGCCAATAGGTCTGGTTGGGGGAGTGGTCCCCCTCCTCTCCCTGGTTCGGCGCGGCTGCTTGTTTTTCTCCTGTCTCCCTGTGCCTGGGTTATTGTTGACAGAACAGCTCAGTGCTAATAACTCTGTCAGGCTTGTGTAATAAACAACCAGATCGAAATAAAGACGTAAACTGAAACTGAACAACCAGATTGTGTTTGGATAGTAAAGCTCGCGTTCAGACTGTGTAGCTCATCGTCAGGCGGCGTTCTCTTTATTGCACGCCGACCAGCGACACTTCCTATCAGACCTGGGTTTTATTAGACAATCTAGTGGTATCCGTTCAAATGTGTTGAGGGTGTTACAGAATAGGGATGTCAGCTTCTCCATGTTAAAGATATTCAAGGATGTGGGCCACCAGAGTCTATAACAGCGGAGTGGCTTGCGATTTCCAGCACTTGGCTATAGATAATCTTGGAACCAATAACCCGCACAGTTAGTCTCCCCGTAGGAGTTGTGAGTGGGTAGGAACTATCTTCTCCAGTGTAACCTAGCATTATCAGCAGGGCATGAGGATGAAGAGCAATTCCCCTTATATCATTAGTGGTGCTCAGCATCAATGACCAATATGTCTGAATATGTTTTTTTCCCCAAAGAGTTTTATATAGCGCAAACTCAACCTGAAGGTATCAGAGTGCTTTACATGAGCACCAGTTACGTTACAGGCGAACACATTTAATTTTTGGTAGGCGCTGAGAGATGAAGTAATTTGCCCAGAATCACAGGATGATGAGCATCCCTGCCGAGACTCGAACCCGGTTCTCGAGCTTCGAGGTCCACCCTCTATACCTGTGAGACCACATCCTCTCCACTACCACATATCAACCATGGGTCTCCAATCTCAGAAGGTCTGTCAGCTCATAACCATGCCAGTGCATCCAAAGGGTCGTAGAGCATGGATGGTCGTGGTAAAATGATCCGGAAGTATACAATCGCATGCCTTTGAGAGAGAGAGGCTGTAGGGCTGAGACAAAAGACTGTCATATTTGGAGGGGGGGGCGTGTGGGGAGGATCTGTCTATCCTCTTCAATGCTGCTGTTTCTGAAGGTGGGTGTGCCAATTCCCAACATCCCAGGCCTCTAAGAGGCTGGTAGAGCTGGCCCAAAGTCAGTTGTGTGCCACTTTCCATCTGAAGTGTGTCCATTTTAACCGCTGTCCTCTTGAGAAGCTTTCTCTGTAGTTGGGCTGGTGTCCGACAGACACAAGATGGCAGGAGAGGGGGCGTGGACTAAATGTGTAAAATATTGAAGTCACCCACACATCCCTTCCCCGTGCCTGACCCTCCTGACACAAGGAAGAATATTATCAAGTGTTCTGGTGACCTGATTCCCAGCCTCCTTGTAATATTTTCATGAGCATTCCGAAGGCTTTCAAATGAGAGCAAAGGCCATAACCAGAGCAGCAAAGCTCTGCAGGGGAACTTGTAACAGCTGGAAGAGAGAGGGAGGCAAGTGTGAGTCTGTGTGTCCTGAGAAGCACCCATATTATTACAAGCACGTAGACGAGCTTGATCCAGTGCTTCTGGAAAATGAGGCTTGGCTGCGACAATGAATGTTTAGATTTTGAGAGCTGTTTCCCTCTTCAATTCTGAATGCCACATTTTTATCTGGGGTTCAATAGCAGTGTGTATTTATTCCAAACAGTCTTAGATGCACAAACTGTGCCACAGAGAAATACAACAGACACCTACCCAAGATTATAAGCAAAGTCCAGAGCACACTTGGGAGTCAATTAAACTGTGAGAGTAATCACATGCGTAATGGAATGATAAAATCGCACACCAATGGTTCTTTTCATATGTAATAGTTTTTATGAGTCAGAATGGAACTCCTGTCAAGGAGAGCCAAAGAACATGCACCAGCCGACACGTGTTTCGTCAATTCGGGAAATACCCGTGACTCTTCAGGGCTGAAGAACGTGTAATGGGGTGGTATCGGGGGACCGGTGATAATTCCAACCCGGTCCTAGTCGGGTAAAGTTCAAACAAACAAAGGCCCACAGCGGCCGTAGTATCAAGCGCGGAGCCAAAGTGTAAAGTTAAGATCCCCCAAGAATCGGCGGGTAATGCCGTCTTGCGTGAAACGGGCTGTAGGCTGGTCTTTCAGACGTAGTTTTACGGATTTTTTTTTCCGTCTCCGGAAAACTACGTCAAAGTCTCGGTGTCTTTCCCACGGGCCACTGTGTTCCTTGTAGTGCAGCGTTGAATGGCACAGCATCAACATAAACACAGTAAAAAGAGATTCCTTTCTGTGCCATTAACTTTTGCTTTGTGACCGACTGGTCTACACACTAATCTTATGTTACTAGTGTTCAAAAAGTGGTTTTAGGTAATTATTACTGCACAACACTGAAGTCACTTGTATCTCTCAACATTTTATTACACTTAAAATCATTTACATAAAACTAATAACAAAACATTTCTTTTGAGCATGTACTCAAGAGCAATCCTAATCTAATACATAAAACAATTCCTATTCTGGTTCAACGCTCAAAAAACAAATTACATTTTTTTTTTCATACATTAAAAAAGTGATATTCAAACATCAAAATACATAGTTTGAAAGAAAGTCCCTTGTCGACGCGTTTCGGTGCGTTAAGCTCTTTTTCAGCACCTTCTTCAGGACAGACTTATGATCTTCTTTTTGGATTGCTATTACGTCAACCTTCTCACTGTGGGGTTTCCACTCTTATTCGATTTGTTCAATTTCAACCGGAGAATACTCTTCCTCGTGTCTGAGGCGTTTTCTTACATCTTTTAATTTGCGCAAGATATCCTGTAGGTTGTTTGCTTGATTATACACCTGGATACTGATATCTTTAGTCCCTGTGTTTGATGCGAGAGCAGGTCTTCACTTTTTTCCTGGGGACTTCTTAACCGGGTTTCTGCATTCAAATATTGCAGGAATGTCCTTAGTCCCAGTGCCTAGTCAGTTTCATGCGGAACCGCCGACACGTCCTCTCTCCAGTAGGTTCAACATAAACACAGCCACTTCCTGAAATGAAGAATAGAGAAGGATAAAAAAAATATGTATCTAAGCAAAGAGAGAAAGAAAAAAAGAAAGACAGTGAGAGAGAAAACTAGATTGAGAGACAGAAACCAAGAGAACATTAAATAATGATAATAATGACTAAAGGAATGAAGAAAGAAAGAAAGAAAGAAAACTAGATTGAGCGATAGAAACCTAGATAACATGAAATAATTACTTTTTATGGAATGAAGAAAGAAAGAAGGAAAGAAAGAAAGAAAGAAAGAAAGAAAGAAAGATGTTATAATCTATTTTAGATCTAGGCTTTAATCTCCTCTCACATCAAGGCCAGAAAGATTTGTGTAATTTGTGGCATGCCCTTGTATTGGCTACCACATGTCTTTTATCCACAACCACTTCCTCTAACCTCCCATCTTTCCTCTGGCATTATATTATGAAACTGCATTATGTCCTTTATTCAACCCCTTTCTGTGATTCCTCTCTCTGCTCCTCAGAGCTCTAGGTATTTGTTAATACAATGTGAACTCCATTCCTCTATTATCCTGTCATTCAACCATGCATTCAGTTGGTATTATCAGAGCTACACTTTAGCAGTAGGACACATATTTTTCACGCATTCTATGTGCAATAAAATAGTCCCTGGTGCTCATTCTATGTTTCTGCTAACCCACTTTGTTAGTCTACCATACCCCCAAAGTGCATAAGCCTCATTCCACACAAGCAAGGCAATTAAGGTGTGAGGCTTCTTGGACTCAAATGAGAGACTGAAAGTGAGAGAAACCATGTGAATGAAGGGAACTTATTCTACATATCAGTGCATTATAAGCACTTTGTTTTCCGTGGTTTCTGCAAATCAACGACATTCACACTGTAAACTAAAAAATTCAAACATTTTACCTCCATCCTGTCGGTGGCGGAGGGCTGCAGGATTTTGCTCTGTTTCTATGAAATTCAAGGGAAAAGATGATTGATTATATTAGCGTATAAAGTAGGAAAAGTCCAAAATACAAAATTCTGATGTTGTCTTGTAGTTTTCCCATGCTCAGATGCTGCAAAGTAGCATCTCCTGTGATATGCCACTGTTAGGTTTCACGAATCCCATTAATGAAGAAGAAACCAAGTTACTTGCCTGTAACTACAGTTATCCAGTATTGGTATCTTTTACATAGTTCTGTGTAAAACGCAACAATGACAGGTTTGTTTAAAGGGAACTGTGAAGGTGTGGTACTTAAAATTCTGGACCTGTGTTGTAAACATCGTCGTATCATGACGATTTTTATATCAGCCGACCGAGAATGGCGGGTATACTATGCACAAGCATTTTCGTCATATTCGAGTGACGATTTAACCCTGAAATTAGAGATTCCGTCCTGAACCCTCGGGTTCCATTTTGTATATGGCATCCATTTTGTGATTGCCCTCACATAGGCCGGTGACTAAGGCCAAAAATGAGTCCGAAGGACACGTACACCTTTGCTGACTCCTGCACGACCTGGGCAAGCTGACTCCACTGCCCAAGGCCAAACCTGTTCGGTCAGTTCCTCTCCCAGTGGCCGATCGAAATAGTATCAAGGCACAGCATGCCATAAACCTTTCATCGCACACAAACCACGCCTAATCTTACACACACCTGTCCCTGTTCCTTACTTTATGACCTGCTTTACGAGGAGGAGGTGCCCGAATTTATTAGGGGTCCGTCGATATCTGATGAAAATGTTGGGCCTTGCCGGGTGATTTATTGTGGGTTGGGCAAACTGAAAATAAGCTTGTCATCATGATTCTACTTTTTCTTTGTAGTGAAAATATGTGAATGGTCAACTTTAAATTAAGGAATGTTTGCCTGAAGCATAATATTTTGTATAAAAAGAGAAGGCTGGCTTTGTAAGATTGAGCATTCTCCTGAGAATATACACCGTGTTGTACTTCTAGGATACCTGTTACCTGGTTGCAGCCAATAAACTCGATCTTTGACTTCACCAAGAAGACTCTAAGTTTCTGTAGTCTAAAACAGGAAGGACTCGAAGTCATAGGGTGTGTCCCTGGCACCGCTGGGTTCCGAAAAACCCAGTACTTCAGTTGGTGCCCAACATGGGGCGATTTCAGCGGTACCGGTCCAAGCCAGAGGTTCGTGAGGAGCTTCGTGTGAAAATTCTGGAGGAAGGCTGCCACTTCATCGACCCCTGCATGTCGACGTGGTCCGAAAGTCTTTGCTGCGAGGTTCCCCGCTTCCCGACGGCTACGAAGGACTGCTGCCCTGACTATCGCCCTGTTTTGGACCCTTGATGATTGGTAGAGCGAAACGATAGACGAGTCTTCTGGTGACGTCATCGATACCTCAGTTAAGTATAAGTGGAGCGTCTCCCAGTCCTTAGTTTGGTTCTTAGTTTGGGTATTCCCTTGGGATCTTTGATTTGGAACTTGCAAGTACCAAAGCCGAGGGACTCGTGTATTCACGAGACTATCGTATTCGATAATCCTTTGAAGTTTGAAGCTAGACTAGAGAGCGAAGATGCCTGGTCTTAGCAGACTCGGTAATTTGTTTTGTCTTGGTTGTAATAGTGATTCCCGATTGGAGGACTCGTGTCCGGTTCCTCCAATTGGAACTCCAACGTATGAACTTTATGTGAAACATGGCGTAGGCCCCATCACATATAATGAAGTATGGATCCGATACACCAGAAAGGATGGTGTTCTAAAATGGCCCCAGTATGGTAGTTTTGACACGGACATGTTAGATAATCTGGAGGTCAAACCTTTTAAGAAGAAAGCCCGGCCGGCGATGTTTGACTCTTTCCGCCTATGGCGTACGGAAGCCAAACAGAAAGAAATTAAATTAGCAAAGAGAAATAAGAGAGAAAGGGGTATCTCGATAATGCAAGCTGCTACGCAGTATAAAGATAACGAAGAAGAACAGGCAAGTGAGCAGTTGCACAGGCAATGTAAAATGGCGATTGATAAATGTTATCTAGTTTTGCCGCCTCTTCAGCAAGATGCAGCAAAAGAACTTGAAAAAGACCCCCTAATGTCACACTTATTGAGTTTGCCACCCCCCTATGCGCAGAGTGCTACAGCACCTCCACAACCTTTAGTCGTGCAACCCCCGATTGTTGTGCCTCAAGTTCTTCCACAGCCGCCAGCTCTTCTTCAGCTGGCTCCTACTCCTATGGCGCAGCCTCCTCAAGGGCCGCCGACTTTACTACCTGCTCCCCCTATACTTCCTACGACTTTGCCTACTACATCGACTACCTCTTCTGGTAATCTTTCTGATACTGCCTCTGCGTCTGCATCTGCATCTACCTTGCCTCACTCTGTTTTTCCTCCTGTTCTCTCGTCGACTTCTCCTTCTGTTCGACAGAGAATGACTGACACTGTCGCTAGTCTTCTGTATCCTCTATTTGGGGCAACAAGTATGACCCCTGTTTCAACACGCAAACAGTTGCGTAGTCAACTGCCTGACTCTAGAGAGCAGGAAACATTGGATTATTTGGCACATAAATGGGTTACAGACCCGACAAGATATGAGCTAGAGTCTGTTATGGATGTCTTCCATCAGTGGGAAGCACCAAAGCAGAGGTACGTTTTGATAAAATGTGTACTTTTCTTTGTGAGGATTTAGAGGAGAATGATTTGGAGCCCAATCCACCTGAGTTATGTCGTGTACGGTTCGAGTTTGGGAAAGGCACAATTGTGGGTTCAGATGTTAAGAAAGCAGTTGCGACATTGTTGTCATTTAGGAGTGGAAGTATTTCTCAGTTGTTGTTTGAGCCTGATTCCTCCGTTAAAAAGAAGGTGAGACAATATCCAATGAGAGAAGTTCCCCCAGTTTGGACAGACGGCGACCCAAATGTTAATCCGCCCATTCTGCCTCATGTTCAGCGTGTTTGGGTACATGTCCCATGGAAGCGAGCTGAAGTTCTGGCCCTTAAACAGACTTTGCCTGACCCTCGTAAAAACCCTGCAGGGTACTATAAGGAACTTTCCCAGATGGCAGACTCATGTATTATGAATTTAGCTGACCTAGACATGTTGTTTGGAAATGTTGTTCCGCAGCCTTTATGGGGTTTGATTCGTCATACAGATCACGCACAAGAATTAGGCGACACATGGGCTAATATTGGTGCTGCAGATGGCCGACAAATTAGTGATGCTAAACCAGAACCTTTAGTTGCAGAACTTCCTGGTAGGATTGTTACATACATGAAGACTTTAATGCCTGCTATGCGAGTGAATTGGGACAAATTGTCTGCGTGTAAGCAGAAGAAAGATGAAACCGTGTCTGATTTCTTCACCAGGTTCGAAGAAACGTTTATCAACCACAGTGGTCAAGATATGAGTACAGAAGGTGGTCAACGGTTGTTCGTTGACAAGTTTGTGCACAATTTGCTTCCCGAGTTGTGTAAGAAATTAAAGGATTCAGAAAGTTCGTGGGCCGTTTCTTCTTCAGCACAGATATTGGCTACTGCACAGTGCTACGAAAATAGGGACAAAGATGAGAAGGATAGAGCAGACAAGAAAACGAAAGAGTTAAAAACGAAGGTCCTTTTACAACAGGCGTATCTGCCACGTGGTGGTCAGAGTAACTATCAGCAACCTCAACAGTTTCAGAGGAACTCGCAAAGGTTTGAGTATCCTCAACAGCGTGTTCCTATAGGTTCCAATCAGTGTTCATATTGTAAGGAAGAGGGTAATTTCAAGTATAGTTGTCCTATTTTGTTACAGCGTATGAATGGTGCTTCTGGTGCAAGAGGTCGAGGTGTTCAACAAGCTCCTAGAGGTAGAGGACGTGGAAATTTCCCCCAGAACGCATGTTCCTTTCCGCCTCAAAATTCAATGAATAGCTTTGATCAGCAGAATAACTCGTCTGGTAGGACGCCTCAGTACTAGGCTGATGACTACTATGCGGAAGATGAGGGTATGGAAGGTAATGATTGCTAGGACAGCCATAGACAAAGAGAGGGAGTTGTTTCAGTTCCAGTAGATCAGAATGGACCTTATGTTGAGGTGATTACATCAGGTGTGTCAGAGCCTTTTCTGTTGGATACTGGTGCTACGAAGAGTTCTATTATGCACTCTAAACTCCCTGGCGCACCTTTGTCTGGCGAAATGAATGTTTCAGTAGGTTTTTCTGGCGCCCCGGTTAGGAACCAGATTTCTATTCCTATGTCCCTTTCTGTTGGACCTTGTGAATTCGAAGCACCCCTTATTCTAACGACAGGTTGTGGTGAAAACTTGTTAGGATTGGATCTATTGAAAAGATTGTATGCGACTTTGTACTGTTCTCCTTCGGGAGTACAACTTACACTGGGTAAGAAAGTGGTTTCTCCAATATATTTGTCGAAGGATAAACTTCCGACAGAATTGTCGTTTCTTCCTGATATTCTTTGGGCTACTGGTCCTAATTATGTGGGTCTTTTGGAAATACCGCCATATGTTGTGACATTGAAAGCCAATGTTAAAATGCCCCGAATTCCCCAATATAACATTTCTAGTGAAAGTGAAAAAGCGTTGCTAGCGATCATCTACGATTTGATTGAAAAAGATGTAATTGAAGAGACAAGAGGCAACGTTTGCAATAGTCCTGTTCTGCCTGTTTTGAAGCGTACTGACCCTTCTCAGCCACCTGTTTACAGGTTTGTGATTGATCTCAGAGAGGTGAACAAAATCATTGTGCCACAATTTCCAGTTGTTCCTGATATCACTGCCCTATTGACTATGATTCCAGCTTCCGCGACTTGGTTCTCGTGATTGACTTGAAGAATGCTTTCTTCAGCATCCCGATTGCCGAGGAGAGTAGAAATATTTTCGGCTTCAGTTTAGGAGCCGAAGCTTCCGCTTCAAACGCGCCCCCAAGGGCTACTGTGAAAGACCATCAATATATAGTCAAGCTTTAAAAACACAGCTTGAAACGATTGTTTTACCTGATGGCGCTACACTTATTCAGTACGTTGATGATTTGCTTGTTGCTGCAGATACTGAGGAAATCTGCAAAGAAGCCACATTGTCGTTGTTGCGTCATTTGTCTGAGTTACACCACAAAGTGTCCCTTTCAAAATTGCAATATTGTCGACAAGAAGTGACCTACTTAGGTCATCTCTTATCGAAGGACGGAAGGAAACTGACCCCAGAAAGAATTCAGGCAATAACGAAATTGAGTGTGCCAAGGACACAAAGAGAAGTGCGCGCTTTCTTGGGCATTACATCATACTGCAGACAATGGATACCGAATTTTTCTTTGTTGGCCAAACCTTTGGTGGCATTAACTGGTAAAGATACACCGAATCCCCTCCCATGGTCTGAAGAGTGTCAGAAAAGTTTTTCCGAAGTGCGCAATGCATTATGTTCGGCTCCTGTGTTGGGTACCCCCGACTACAGTAAGCCCTTTACATTGTATGTCCATGAGAAAGAAGGTTGTGCATTGTCAGTGTTGACACAGTTGTTCGGAAACAAGCAGCGTCCATGCGCGTAGTTTTCGTCAACTTTGGACCCGGTAGCTAAAGCATTGCCAAGTTGCTTAAGAGCCACAGCGGCAGCAGCTGTTTCTATTCGGCAGTCTGCTGGTTTAGTGATGAATAATACATTGGTTGTGATGGGTCCACATGCAGTGGACACGTTGTTAAATAGGACCAAGAGACAGCACTTAACTAGTGCTCGATTGTCAGGTTATGAGTTCACACTTTTAGCGAGTCATGTACACATAAAGAGATGCAACACATTGAATCCAGCTACGTTGTTGCCGATTGTAGCAGAGACAGATGCTTTTGAACAGCATGATTGTTTTCTCAGAACAGAAGGAGAAACGAAAGGGAGAGTAGACCTTCAGGACACTCCTCTTGTGAAGTGTGATGGTACCTTATGGGTGGATGGTTCATGCTTCAAGCTTCCGAATGGTGATACGACTGCGGCATATGCTGTTACGACTTTGCATACGATTGTTGAAGCTGCATGTATCCCACATAATTCAGCTCAAGCAGCAGAGTTGATTGCACTTACAAGAGCGTGTGTGTTATCAAAAGGAATGAAAGTGACCATATATACTGACCGCCAGTATGCTTTCGGTGTGGCCCATAGTTTTGGACGATTGTGGAAAGAACGTGGGTTCCTGACTTCGCATGGAGCTAAGATACAGCATGGTCAGTTGGTAAATGAGCTTCTTGAGTCACTGACTTTGCCCTTACAAGCTGCGATTGTGAAATGCAGTGCACACAAGAAGGTTACTGATGATGTTGGTCGTGGCAATGCATTTGCTGATGAAATTGCAAAGGAAACAGCAAGGGATGTGATGAGTCGAATGTATGTTGCGTGCCCTGCAAGATGGATTGGTGACGTGGGAATGTGTGAAGACACGATAGAGAGTGTGAAGTCTATTCAAGCTGAAGCTACAGAGAAAGAATTGAGTGTGTGGAGAGAGAGTACGGGTAAATTGGATACAAATGGTTGTTGGGTTGAATTGTCAGAGCATCAGCGATGGTTGTTACCCGATGCATACGTACTTGCAGTGGTTACAATGGCCCATGGAATGGCTCACATCAGTGTGAAAGGGATTTGTAAGTTGCTGGCTCCAGTATGGCAAAATGCTGGAATTCCCAAGTGTGCAGAGAATGTGGTCAAAAATTGTATGGTGTGTCTGAAATACAATCCTGGTAGGGGAACCCCAACTCCAGCTGTTCATTTTGCGCCTCCAACGTATCCGTTCGAGGCTTTGCAGCTAGATTTCATCTACATGGAAAGGTGCAACAATTTGAAATACGTACTCGTTGTTGTTTGTGCCTTTTCGAGATGGGTAGAAGCATACCCCCTGAAAGACAACACTGCCTTGTCCACAGCTAAAGCCCTTGTCAAAGAATTTTTCGCTAGGTTTGGAATGCCGAGAATGGTCTGGAGTGACAATGGGAGTGAATTTGTAGGACGAGTGATGAAGAAAGTATGTGAGGGGCTAGGTATCCAGCAAAAATTCCACGCTGCAAATCACCCCCAATCAGCTGGACTAGTAGAATGCTACAATGGCACACTAAAACTAAAACTGGCCAAGATACAAGCAAGCTCTGGTCTTAAATGGCCTGACGCTCTGCCTTTAGCACTCCTATCAACAAGAATGACTGTGCATTCGCGAGTGGGACTTAGTCCCTATGAAATTGTGTTCGGCCGTCCGGCCAACATATGGGGAGTGCCAAGGCCGACAAAATTCAGTGAGATCGAACACCCTGTACTGCTTGATTATTTGTATGAATTGACAGCTAAATTGCGTGTTTTACACCAACAGGTTCACGATACTCTGCCTCAGGTCTCTGAAGCTCCAGGACATCCTATTACTCCTGGATCATGGGTGCTGGTCAAGAATTTCCAGCAGGCAAAGAATGACCAGCCCCGTTGGACCGGCCCCTACCTTGTTCTTCTCTCAACGAGATCAGCCGTTCGAGTGGAAGGAAAGAAAAACTGGATCCACTGCGTACACTGCAAGAGGGGCCCTTTGCCTCTGCCGTACGACCGGTGGGTCCAGGAGGGTGTTGCTGACTCTGAGACTGAGACTGTGCCTCGTTTTCTGCCTTTCAGCGATGCACGTATAAAAGGAACAATTTCTGAACGTGAAAGTGACAATCTTTTACAAGAAGCTGTGCCACCGTCAATTCAATTGGACACTACAGAGCCTGAACTCCTGTTCCAAGACCAGACATTACCTGGAAAAAGACGCTATAACCTGAGGCCGAGAACTATGGACTAATACAATTTCCTTTTCTTTGCTAAATTTTTTTAAGTGCAGCTCTCTCATCTGAGAAACTTTTTCATTTTTGTTTTTCAAACCACCATCTGGATTCAGCTGTAGGGTCGCGGTTGCCCAAGTCTTTGGAGTGCAGTTGAAGACGTTAGGTCGACAGTTCTGGTTGGTCTAAGGGAGTTGTTGCCCTGGACTGACAGAAGCAATCCTTAGCATAGAACACCCTACCATCGCGAGCAGCATTTAGAGAGGATGGAGTTTTTCGAGATGAAGAGGCCTGCCAAGGAAATGAACTTTAAAGATAAAATATGTAGAATGATGACCAAGAAAAGTTTTTTGATATTATGCATTTTTATGTTGTTCAGTGTAATGATGTTTTTAGTAGGATATGTTTTATTCTCTTTTCGAGTGACATTTGCACCCACTACACAGTCCATACCTCCTCCTACTGTTTCCTCGCATTCTTTCCACCCTTTTCCTGAACATGAGCCCGTTAGGAGATTAGAGTTTATTATTAACTCCTTCGTTCAGCTTTTGCACCAACACCAACTAGTAATGAACATGACTAACCGTTGGGTGTGTGGTCTTATGCCTCACACAATGGATAAAGACGCTCGACGCTTGCCAGCTGAGTGGTCGCTCCCTCTGACTGTGGTATCCCTGATTAGCGCTTCCTGCTTACATCTGTGTCATTTCAATCGCCTGCTGTGCGCTTTGGCTGTGGTATCGTTGATTAGCGCTTCTTGCTTAAAACGGTATAATTTCAATTGCCTGCTGTACGCTTTGGCTGTGGTATAGTTAATTAGCGCTTATAGCTTAAAACTGTGTCATTTCTATTGCCTGCCGTGCGCTTTGTGCTCCGCTTTGATTGTTGCACTGCTCTGATTCCCAACGCGACTTTCCGACCTGTAAATTGTATTCCCCCCAAGCGCCCTCCATTTTGTTGTTGTTGTGCTCCTACCTAGCCCGCCCCGCCTCCCAGCTGAGACGCCCTCCCACAGACTACTTCAGCGCTCCGTTACCTTGAAACGCTGTGACTCACTCGACGCTTGCCAGCTGAGTGGTCGCTCCCTCTGACTGTGGTATCCCTGATTAGCGCTTCCTGCTTACATCTGTGTCATTTCAATCGCCTGCTGTGCGCTTTGGCTGTGGTATCGTTGATTAGCGCTTCTTGCTTAAAACTGTATAATTTCAATTGCCTGCTGTACGCTTTGGCTGTGGTATAGTTAATTAGCGCTTATAGCTTAAAACTGTGTCATTTCTATTGCCTGCCGTGCGCTTTGTGCTCCGCTTTGATTGTTGCACTGCTCTGATTCCCAACGCGACTTTCCGACCTGTAAATTGTATTCCCCCCAAGCGCCCTCCATTTTGTTGTTGTTGTGCTCCTACCTAGCCCGCCCCGCCTCCCAGCTGAGACGCCCTCGCCCCTCCCCCCCACTATCCATATATGACAGTAGCTCCCACGCGCAGCGTCCACGCGCAGCGTCCGCGCCCAATCCGTGCCGAAGGTGCGCCAAAGGTAAGCCCGTCTACGCCCGTCCGCGCCCGGACCGCGTCCAGCGCCAGTCCCCCTGCCCCTCGCGCTGCCCAGCCCCCCCGCGTTACCTACGATGCCGCCACCCTCCTAGCCCTTAACCCCGGTCGCGCCCCCACCTGCGTCCAAGCCGCTCCTGGACGCACCCATGGACCGTTCTCCTGCCTCTCCTGCAAATTTAGCGGCACCGACAACATCTCCGCTGCGACCACAACACAGATTCCCGACCCCAACCACCTAGAATGCATCCTTCTCAACACCCGCTCGGTCCACAGGCACGCCATTGACCTTTGGAACCTACTAGACACCATCTCTCCTGACGTCGCCTTCCTAACGGAAACATGGATGAACGCTTCCTCCGCCCCTGACATCGCCATCGCTATCCCTGATGACTATAAGATCACACGCAAGGACCGCACCGACCATACAGGAGGAGGAATCGCTATCGTCCATAAAAAATCAATCCGCATCTCAACCAGCTCTGACGCTAACCTCGCTAACTCCGAACACCTTCACTTCCAGATCCACATCGACCCCAAAACCACACTCCGAGGCACCCTCCTCTACAGACCACCAGGACCCCGCGCAAAATTCAGTGAAGACATCACGGACTTCATCACCCCACACACGCTCCCCTCCAAAGACTACATCCTTCTGGGAGACCTCAACTTCCACCTTGAAAAGATCAACGACCGCAACACCGCCACCCTCTTGGACAACCTCGCCAACCTCGGACTTAAACAACTGGTCACTTCCCCCACCCACATCGCAGGTCACACACTTGACCCCATCTTCACCTCCAGCAACCATGTCTCCTTCAGCCACACTACGAATCTCCTCTGGACTGACCACAGCTGCGTTCACTTCACCTACAACAAGCCGAAACCCATCATCCACCTCCAACCAACTCTACAAAGAAACTGGAACAAAATCACCACGGAGCAAATCTCCACATCGCTCCTTCAAACCTCCCCAGCCCTCTCTTCTAACGCCAACGAAGCCGCCTCCAACCTCACCCTTTGGTTATCCAACACCGCCGACACCTTAGCACCACTGAAAAAACGTCAACACAAACTTGGCATCAAGAAGGCCTCATGGTTCAACGATGACCTCAAGAAGTCCAAGAAACTGTGCCGCTCCCTTGAAAAGGCCTGGAAAAAAGACCCATCCACCAGCACCAAGGACGCCTTCAAAAGCGCCATCCGTACTCACCACCAACTAATCCGAAAAGCCAAGAAAACAGCATTCAAGGATCGACTTGACAACAACGCCCACAACAGCAAGGAACTTTTCAACATCGTCAAGGAATTTTCCAACCCCTCGGCCAACTCCAACGACATCACCCCCTCTCAAACCCTCTGCGACTCCCTAGCCTCTTTTTTCCACAACAAGATTGCTGACATCCACAACAGCTTTGACAAACAACCCGGAAGCCAACCCACCCTACCACCAGCTGACCATCTTCCCCTCGTTAACACCCTTAACGCCTGGAACCCAATCTCCACGGAGGACACCATACGCCTGATGAATTCCATCCACTCTGGATCCCCCACAGACCCATGCCCTCACCACATCTTCAACAAAGCAGACTCCATCATAGCTCCGCACCTCCGAGACGTCATCAACTGCTCCTTCAACTCCGCTACCTTCCCAGAAGACTGGAAACACGCTTAACTCACCGCCCTTCTGAAAAAACCAACAGCAGACCCCACCGAACTCAAAAACTACCGCCCCATCTCGCTTCTTCCATTCCCGGCCAAAGTCATCGAGAAAGCTGTCAACAACCAGCTCGCCGCCTTCCTCGAAGCCAACAAATCACTCGACCCCTCACAATCTGGCTTCGGAGTCAAACACACACTGAGACCGCCCTCATCGCAGCAACAGACGACATTCGAACTCTACTGGACAATGGAGACACAGTCGCCCTCATCCTCCTCGACCTCTCTGCAGCCTTCGACACAGTCTGCCACAGCACCCTTTTACAACGCCTCAGAAACATCGGAATCCAAGGAAAGGCACTGGAATGGATCACCTCGTTCCTCACCGGAAGAACCCAGAGAGTCCGCCTCCCACCATTCAAGTCCGAGGCCTCTGAAATCATCTGCGGCGTACCACAAGGATCCTCACTCAGTCCCACCCTCTTCAACGTATACATGAGCCCCCTCGCGGCCATCGCCCGCCAACACAACCTCAACATCATCTCTTACGCGGATGACACTCAACTGATCCTATCTCTCACCAAGGACCCCAGCACCGCCAAAACTAACCTACACGAAGGAATGAAAGAAGTCGCCGAATGGATGAAACAAAGCCGTCTGAAACTGAACTCAGACAAAACAGAAGTCCTCATCTTAGGTAAATCCCCCTCTGCATGGGACGACTCCTGGTGGCCGGAAGCCCTCGGAAATGCACCCATCCCGACAGACCACGCACGGAACCTTGGCGTCATCCTGGATTCTTCACTCTCAATGAACAGACAAGTCAGCGCCGTATCCTCTTCCTGCTTTAACATTCTTCGCATGCTCAGAAAAACATTTCGCTGGATCCCCTCCAAAACAAGGAAAACAGTCACCCACGCTCTAGTCACGAGCCGACTGGACTACGGAAACACCCTCTACGCAGGTACCACCGCTAAACTCCAGAAGAAACTACAACGAATCCAAAACGCCTCAGCCAGGCTCATATTAGACATCCCACGCAACGAACACATCTCTGGTCACCTTAAAGACCTCCACTGGCTACCCGTCAATAAGAGGATTACTTTCCGTCTGCTTACCCACGCACACAAATCACTCTACGACATCGGACCAGATTGCCTCAACTCTCGACTGTCCTTCTACACCCCCTCCCGCCAACTTCGCTCTTCCAGCCTAGCCTTCGCCACTGTACCTCGCATCAACAAGACCACCATGGGAGGCAGATCCTTCTCATACCTGGCTGCCAAAACATGGAACTCACTCCCCGCTTACCTTCGCCTCACCCAGAATCACCTAGCGTTCAGAAAGCAGCTTAAAACGTGGATATTTGACAAATAATCCTCCTCCCCTTCCTAAGCGCCTTGAAACCCTCTGGGTATGTAGTGCGCTATATAAATTTTATGACTTGACTTGACTTGACATAAAGGTAGCCCTTATCTGGTCCTGCCATTCAGCCACAATGGTTCTGTGTGGGCATACAGAACAATGTTCATCTACGCACATGAAGTCTACCCCCTACGTTCTATGAAAGATAATCCTAAGAATAGTGCTCTAGTTAAGGGTATAGTAGATATGATTAGGGAAGATACTTCCTATGAGACTATCCAGAGAGATGAGACACTAGCATATATTGGATGGAACGTGACCGGATATGGAGTTACTCTGAGTGAAAAAGAGCGAGCTAAGAAATCCTCCCCGATTTGGATCGTACCCCATCAGGGTCACCTATGTCTGCAAGGTACTGGCAAGAATCCCAGAGCTCAGTTAGGGAAAAGCATCTGCACTGAGACATATGTTTTTGCGTCCCAGACTTCCCCTTCGTTCTTAGCAGCTAAGGGTACCTATTTCATCTGCCATGATAGAGCCTATACATGGCTGCCCCCTGACTTTTCGGGCACATGTTTTGTGTCATTCCTGTTGCCTCCCACCTACACCGCTGCGGCAGATTACCACAAGACAAGGATAGTTAGAGGTGTTTTCAGTAAAGAAGACACTGCAGGACAAGAATTGGGAGACTTCTTTAAGGGTTTTCTGCCGTTTTGGGGACCCATGGTTAACAGCAGGAACATAAGGCAATTGACAAGGGTGGTTGAATCCACCATAGTTGAAACTACCGGTGCCCTTAGTAACTTGACTGCTGAGCTCCAGTCGGATCGTCTTCAGAACAGGGTCGCGTTAGACGTCATACTTGCAGACCGAGGTGGGGTATGCAGAGTGATCCAATCGAGTTGCTGTGTTTTCATTCCAGATAACGCTCCAACAGTGTACCAGGCCATCTCCAAACTACATAAGATCTCTGAATCTATTCATGTGGATAAAGGAGATTGGTCGTTGATGGGGGGGTTCTGGGGACTGTTATCCGCCTGGGGATGGAAGATTCTGATGGTCGTTGGGATGATCTTAGCCATTCTTTTCCTGTTCTGTCTGTGTGTACAGTGTGCTCCTGCTATATGTGGCCTCTGTGCTACATCGTGTGTAAGGAAACCTGTATCGAGGGACGAGCTAAGTAATAGGATGATGCTACAGCAACATCTCAATGACTTTATGAATATAGACCTGGACTCAGATTAGCGTGAGTATAGGTTATTGCCTATGTAAGGGCAAAAGGAGGGTCTGTGGTACTTAAAATTCTGGACCTGTGTTGTAAACATCGTCGTATCATGACGATTTTTATATCAGCAGACCGAGAATGGCTGGTATACTATGCACAAGCATTTTCGTCATATTCGAGTGACGATTTAACCCTGAAATTAGAGATTCCGTCCTGAACCCTCAGGTTCCATTTTGTATATGGCAGCCATTTTGTGATTGCCCTCACATAGGCCGGTGAATAAGGCCAAAAACGAGTCTGAAGGACACGTACACCTTTGCTGACTCCTGCACGACCTGGGCAAGCTGACTCCACTGCCCAAGGCCAAACCTGTTCGGTCAGTTCCTCTCCCAGTGGCCGATCGAGATAGTATCAAGGCACAACATGCCATAAACCTTTCATCGCACACAAACCACGCCTAATCTTACACACACCTGTCCCTGTTCCTTACTTTATGACCTGCTTTACAAGGAGGAGGTGCCCGAATTTATTAGGGGTCCGTCGATATCTGATGAAAATGTTGGGCCTTCCTGGGTGATTTATTGTGGGTTGGAAAAACTGAAAATAAGCTTGTCATCATGATTCTGCTTTTTCTTTGTAGTGAAAATATGTGAATGGTCAACTGTAAATTAAGGAATGTTTGCCTGAAGCATAATATTTTGTATAAAAAGAGAAGGCTGGCTTTGTAAGATTGAGCAGTCTCCTGAGAATATACACCGTGTTGTACTTCTAGGATACCTGTTACCTGGTTGCAGCCAATAAACTCGATCTTTGACTTCACCAAGAAGACTCTAAGTTTCTGTAGTCCAAAACAGGAAGGACTCGAAGTCATAGGGTGTGTCCCTGGCACCGCTGAGTTCCGAAAAACCCAGTACTTCAAAGGAACCTTAGGGATGAATCTGGAATTCTATTCGTCCACAGGATAACCATTTATTTGAAAAAATAATAAAACGATGTTTTATCGTGAACGCTTGTATTTCACTAACCCCTATTTGATGTTTGGGTCAATAGAAGAGCCACTTGCCAGGTATTTGATGTCAGCCCTATAGATTGCTACAGGACTATATTTAAGTGCCACTCAGGAGGTGAAGCCTTAACAGGTGGATAAATGCGAAACAAACCTTTCATGAATTGCTATACAATTCTGGTAAAACAAAGAGACAGACGTTTAAGGGAGCGTCTATATCGAGAAATAGCTGCTAGATGAACTCTAATTGAAGAATATACTAGTCCTGATTTTGTCAAGGACAGAAGGTACGGTAAGATTTGCTCTGAAGCAGAGATACATGGATGCACAATGTTTTAATGGCACCAGAGACAGAATTGCTTACATCTCAGTCAGTAAGTCTTGTAGGTGCCATCAGCACAAGACCTGGCAAAAATGTCTTTATACTCCTGTGTAATAGTCAAATCCTTAAATTGAAAGAATATGAAAATAGTGGGGGGCTACCAAGATGAGAGGACCCCGCTCCACCTTCCTGTTGCTGAGAACCTTATGTATTAAAGGTATCAAGGAAAACAAAGAATTAAACCGAGATCCTGGACCAAGTTTCGAAAAGTTGTCCTTTCGGATCCTGGATGTGGATGACAAGTTGCATAGAGCCAGTTTGTCCCACAACAATTTGGTGCCGACCGATCAAACTTTTATTCGTGGAGGCCGCTTCATTGCATTCTGGTGGTATTGCCCGTGCGAACTACCACCGAAGATTCTGCTATCATTGGCAGGTAAGCTTGTAGACAGAGTGGGATGGATTTGAGCTGCAGGTGATTGATATGCATGCTCTTTTTGAGCGGAGACCACTTTCCTCGAAATTGTAGGGTCTGTAGATGGCTACCCCAGCTCTCCAGGGTTGCATACATAGTCATTACGAAGTGAGGAATTTAGGGTTAGAGCGTGAGGTCTTCTAATAAGTGGGAGATCTGGGACCACCAGTCTAGAGTTTTATCATACATGTGGAAAGATCACCAAGCCCCTGAACAATTCTTTAGATTGCATCTGTTGTTTTGTAGCTGTTCCTGTAAGAGTCTAATTTCCAGGTGCGCAAGAGGGATCATATTGATAGCTGAGGACATGATGCCCAGAAGCTAATTGAACCAACGCACCGATATCTTTTTTTTAAAAAATTTAGAAGTCAGTTTCTACAGAGTTAGCTGCTTGGCTTAGGATAGGAAGTCCTTTGTCTTGGACAGTATCAAGTGTTGTGGCCTAGGAACAGAATCTTCTGGGATGAATGAGTTGATGATCAAGATAATTCACAAGGGGACCTAGTTTGTGAAAACTTTAGGCAAGCTTCTATGGCCATGGACAATTAAAATGTCTTTGGTACTTTAATCAGCCAATTGCTGAGGTAGGGGAATAGCTGATGACCCTTCATCCTGAAAGAAACTGCCACAGGGCTATGCAGTAGGTAAAATGCAGGAAGTTGAACTGAAGCCAAATGGGAGGGCTTAAATGCATGGGAGGAAAAGTGGAAGTATGAATTCTGTAAATTCAGAGCTATCATGTGGTGTTGGAGAGGGTGACCACGTAACATTCATTTCAGTCTTTATTTCAATGTATTTGGATCATAAAAGAAATACAAACAGTTTAAAATCAATTTAAAATTATACCAAATGAGACAGAGATTAAGAAGCGTTACAATAAGCCTATTAAAATCAATTACAGTGCATTACATTTAAGAGTCATCATTACATTTCATTTATCACGAGTCTGTCTCTGACTTCATGTAGCGAGTACGGGTGTGCCACATCGCAGTTAGAAATGTTGCCACCGCAAACACAATCGGGGGTGATAGATCCGTTTTTAATATTCTGTAAGCTGGGAGGTAGTGCCTGAAACCTAGATTTTTAAGAAGTGGAACAAGCCAATATTTCCTCGATCTTTGATAAGCATTACAGAAGAATATAACATGCAAATCATTTTCCTGGTGGTGTGGGCATACCGGGCACTGTTCTATAGACGATGGCTGGGCCCAACGGTTAGTGAATGCCCTAAGGGGGAGTGTACCGTATCGCCACTGCATAAATAATTTTCTGGTCAAAACGGGAGAAATGCCATCGAGAACGTGCTCTAGATAGTACGAATCTTTAGATTTAATAAACAGATTTGTAAGGGACCCCTCCCGTGTACTCCCTATTAAGGCCAGTAATTTTAGCTCATAGAAGTCCATCGAGAGGAATTTGCGTTGGATCCTACAACATGCGTTTCCCGGGTCCAGCCATAATTCTGGTCTTCCTAGGCTCTCACATGTTTGTTTTATGTATCTCAGCCATGGGATTTGTGTTGCATTTGGCAGGCGTAGGATCTCTTGGAGCTCAGTCCTGTAATTCATGAGTTCTGGCATTCTCCAAATTCGGCGCCAAAAAGTTATTGGTTTTAGTCCCAGCTCTTCTGTGATTGGTCTGAGACCCAGGTCTAGTCTCATCGGGAGAAGCGGGGTGCTTGGGGGTAGGGCTGCCAACTGCCTGACGAATTTGTTTTCAATAGTCAGCAGGTTTTGGGCAGGTGTGTGACCCCACAGTTCCCCTCCATATGTAACTGCCCCTCTTGCCTGCATTTTGTATATTTGAAGGACGGGTCCAAAAGGTTTGTAGGTCGACCTACTTGCCATCCTACAAATGCCACCCGTTAGCTGGGCCAGTTTCATATTGGCCTTGGTCCGATGCGTGTCCCAGGTCATATCCAGGTTGATAGTTACCCCCAGGTATTCGAAGGTAAGAACCCTCTAAAGTCTCAGTGCGCCTATGGTAGGGTTGGGGCGTGTTGAGGAGGGGGGTTGAGAATCATGTATTTGGTTTTCATGGCGTTGATCTCACGCCCCCGCTCCACACAGAAAGCTGAAAACCCGTCCAAGACCCGTTGTATTCCCATGGGGGACTTGGACAGCAGCAGGGTGTCGTCCGCAAACATAATAGCGGGCACCCTGCTGCCATTAAGCTTGGGAGCGTCAATGTCACCCATCCTGGTCAAATGGGCGATTACCCCATTGACAAAGAGGCAGAACAGGGTCGGTGCAAGCACACAACCCTGTCTCACCCCCCTGTCAACGGGGAACCTTCCAGAAAGTGCCCCATTTCTACCGCACCTGACACGTGCAAAATTCCCCTGGTGTAATCTTATCAGAATGGTCAAGATGTCAGCCGGGATACCCAGCTCCGCCAATACGGTCCATAGTCTGTCTCTTGGCACTAAGTCGAAGGTGGCTCGCAAGTCCACAAATACAGTGTACAAACTGCCGCCCTCGATTACCCCGATCTTCCAGAACAGAAGATTCAGACAGAATATCTGGTCCGTAGTTGAGACCCCCCTTCTGAATCCTGCCTGGTAGGGACTTAAGATGGTAAGTTCCTCTATCCAATTTTGGAGGCGGTTGAGTATCAGCCTGCCAAATATTTTCTGGGGTACATCTATGAGGCTGATGGGCCTGTAGTTGGCTGGGAGCAGAGGTGATCCCTTCTTAAATATGGGAACAATCTCTGCGCCCAGCCAAGTACAGGGGACCTCCATGCCCCCCAAGACAGCGTTGAATAGCATCACCAGGTAAGGGGCCCATACATCAGGCTCCTGTTTAAATAAATCGCCCGGTAAGCCGTCCAGTTCGGGTGCTTTGCCTGATGTCAGCCCTGCGATGGCTGCTCGTACCTCCATCTCTGTGAAGGGATCCCCTTCTAATAGTACGGTAATGGTAGGTGGAGGGCTGTTAGGGGCCCCGTCAAGAACCTTGTAGAGGGACTGGAAGTGATCTTGCCAGGCCTTGGCTGAAATATTAGGTTCTATAGCCGAGGCTAGCACCTCGGACCCCGTGTTGACAATACGCCAAAATTTACGAGAGTCCCTATTAGCTAGTGAAATAGTGAGGTTTTCCCATTTCTCCTGTTCCCATTCGCTCTTGGCATGGGTAATCAGGCGCTTATAGTCCCTTCTCCTGGCCTGTATCACAGATCTGTCTATACCTTCCTTGATCGAAGTCAGGAGGTCTAATTTGGCATGCGGCATGTAGCGTTATACCAGGTGGGGCGGTTGTGACGACCGCCCCCACTCTTACCTGTGGAAAAAAGGACTTCAGCCACAGACAGTACAGCTCGGTCCCAGGACTGATTTTCACAAGGCAGGTCCAAAGTGAGGTATAACATGATGAGCAAAAAATGATGGATTTGGATGCGGTCCGCGCAATCGCAAGTGTTATGTTATGCTATGTTAAAGGAGTTTTTAAGCGCACATACACCAAACGGTTTCATGGCGCTGGGGTCTGAGGGATACTACTGCTTGAGTGACTTAATCATATGCCTGGAGAAACAGCCAGGTCTTTAAGAGTTTCCTGATCTGAGCGTAAGAGGTCAGTAATCTGATGTCCAGAGGGAGAGAATTCCAGAATTGGCGAGACCAGGACCGAAAATCTTAGTCCCCAAAATTTCTTGCATTTGAAGGATGGGATGACAAGAAGATTCAGATGGGAAGACCTAAGGTTCCGAGAGGGGACATAATGCTGCACCCGAGAGGACACAAACACCGGACTGTGCCATGAAGAGCTTTAAAGATGATGCAGGCCAGCTTAAAAGCACTGTGTTCGGCTACCGGTAGCCAGTATAATTCTTTCATTAACGGGATAACGTGGTGCCATTTAGGCTGGTGGTAGATTAGTCTGGCCGCCCGGTTTTGCACCAGTTGTAATCGTTTTAATTGATATGCCGGGATGCCAACGTAGAGTGAGTTGGCATAGTCAATGTGGGAGATGACTAGGGCCAATACCACTTGGGTCAGGGCTTCAGTAGTAAAGAATATGCTGATCTTCCTGATCCTTCAAAGCTGAAAGAAGCAGGAAGAGACCACTGTCCCAATCTGGGCTTTCGTAGAAAGATCATTGTCAATAGTGATGATCAGTCTTTTGGTTGAGCTCGAGGGAAGTGGGGGGTTTCCCAGTTTGGTTGGCCAGAAGTTGGAATTCCAATGGGTTAGATGGCCCGCCGATTAGAATCAGCTCTGTTTTATCTGGGTCAATTTCAATGGTTGCTGTTCATCCAGTCACTTATGAATTGCAAGGTGGATTGGAAATTGGAGACAGAAGATGCCGACTGATCGATATCGAATATCAATTGTAGGTCATTGGCAAAGTTAAAGGTGCAGACCTTCCTTTCTCCAAGGAAGCGAATGAGGGGCTGCATGTACAGGTTGAAAAGATGTGTTGAGAGGGAAGAGCCCTGTGGCACTGGACAGGTAAGTTTGACCTTGGGGGAGGAAAGGTGGGCGAGGCGTGCAGCTTGAGAGCGGTCTTCCAGAAAGGATAATAGCCACTTAAAGGCAGGCCCTGGATCCCGGCGTTGCTGACACGGTTGGACAGAAGTTCATGGTTGACTGTGTTGAATGCTGCAGAAGAATCAAGGTGTACCAGATCCTTAGTAATGTCCTTGTCCGCACCCTTTCTAAGTTGGTCTAGGACTGTGATGATGACGGCCTCTGTGGAAGGAGCTGGACGGAAGCCCACGTAGTGGGGGTCGAGGTAGTGAGAATGTTCAATAAAGGTGCTGAGACAGCTTGCCACATGGGCTTCCAGAACCTCGGCTAGAAAGTGGAGGAGGGAAATGGGGCGATGGTTCGTCAGAGCTAAAGGGTCTGACCCTGTTTTCTTTAAGATGGGGACAATTTCTGCTCCTTTAAATACATTGTGCCAATTCCCTGCTTAAGGGAGTTATTCAAAAGCGTAACAACAATGGAGGAGTACCCCCTCAATCAAGAAAGCAGAGTAGTTACTCTGTTACAGGAGCTAAAAGCTCGGGTCAGCACATTGTGCCCCAACCCGTTATAGGACAGTACATGTCCTTATAGAAAACCCCTCACTCACCAACCTAGTTGGTGACATGCTTCATCATCGGGGTCCCACCCCATAGGCCGAGTGCCCACAGGGTGTGCTGCGACACCTGACTACAGTGGAGCTGGTTAATTTTTCTTTTATATGTGCATAAGAATTAAAATGACAAGTGTGTTAAAAAGGGCCAAAACTACTCACTTCAAGTATTTATTCTTGAGTGCTTGAACCCTTGTAAAAGCAGTGTGGCACCCGTGCCTAGTTAGGTAGGCTTTGGTGTCTCAAAACGTAAGGTGCGTTAAAAATAGCAAAGTGTACTATGTGAGATTTTAACAAGAAAAATAAGGTCTACATGTTTCAACCAAAAATATAATTCAAAGGTTTTCGTCAGGACCGTGGTGATTGAACTGGGAGCCCTCACTCGCTAAGGTGCACCCTGCCCTCGTTCAATTTGGAGATTACAAAAATGCAATCTCGTGTAAAAGGGTGTGTCTTTTCCTTATTCGGGAAAAAAACCTGGAAGACAAACGGGGGGGGACAAAATTGGGATCACGTACCAGGGTAGACAAAACAAAGGAGTATATTTAACACCTATTCTGCTGGTCGTAATCACACATACAAAAAGGATCAATAGATGGAATACTCATGCCAACGTTTCGTTAAAATGGTAGGGTCCATCTAATGCGCTCAAAGTAGGGGTGCTCCAGTGCTAGTTGCCGGAACGTGCTTTGAATTAAATGCCCGCGCCTGGTTGAGGTGTCGGTCTGGCTTGGCGACTGGGTATATTGTGGGAAGAGACAGAGGTGTGTGAGGGTGATTTCTATCATACTACGATGTGGAGTATAGTGATATCATTATTTGAAGCAACCCGGGTAGGGCGACTATATTACATAGCGTTGGTGGGTGTTACGTATAGTGCTAGCGTAACTATAGTGAATCATAACAACGATACAGTGAGGCTTACACTTGAGGCGGTAACTACCGCTTCATGGGCATCCGCAATTCCAAGACGGCAAGTGTCCGTCACCTGTATCAATTGGAAATAGAAACAGTGGATGAGCAGGGATCTGCCCTTGTTCGATCGAGAATGATGAAAGAACTGTGCGGTGGATAGCTGCCCCGCATAAAGGTTGGCGTGGTTACACTTGCGACTTCTGTTCGTCTCGCGATAAACCTACTTGGTTACTGCTAGAGAAGAACAAGAGGAGATGCCTGGTCCACAAAACAGTTTGTGTGTCGTGTCAGAACTAGAACCGTGAGTCCATCAGATCACAATTAGAATAACACTGGGCTGAAAAAGTTCCCATCAGCCCACCCTTATGGTGGAATATCGTCATGTGGGATACATATCATGAATCCAGATCTCACCCAACGCACCTGGTGATGATGCGGAGATAGATTTTGAAAGTATTATTCTAGACCACAGTGTTTTTCAGGTAGTGCTAATGGAGTGCAGTGCTAGTGGAAAATGAAGTGAAGATAAAGTGAAGATAAAATTGACTCCTGGGACAAAAATTAAGTTTAATAGGTATTGTCCTAAGGTCAAAAATTAAAACCGCGCCTGATAGTTTAAAATAATAACTATCTGGTGGCGTGGTGCAGTGAGGTCGACATGTTTCAGCTTAAATAGACAGAGTGTCCAAGCTTTCTTCAGGACCGGATGGAAAAAGCGACTGCAATTGTGAAAGTTTTTGCTAATAATTATGCACAGATATAATGGATTACTCCTACCAGGTACTTTGAGCCCAAATGTTTTCTGGCGGATATCCAATCATTCATTCTCTCCTAAAAGAAAAAAGTACATAATAGCAAGCGTTGAAATGATGCATGATGGTATCTCGGTAAAAAGAACACAACACAACAACACAAACAAGCTGAAAGAGAAAGCCTCTGCGCCACTCAGAAGACAGAAAGTTCTCCTGGTATTATCAATACACATTTAGGAGTAGAAACGTTAGTTGTAAAATATAGCTTACCCAGCATTCTGTGGGAAGTTACCTCGCCTCACCCGGCACCCGCTCGGGGAGAAGGAGGCCCCGCTCTGTTAGAGTGGAAATGTGAAAGAGAACCTCAGAGACCCTTCAGAGGTACATCGATACATTAATCAATCATTCCCATTGATCTACTAACAAAAAACAGTTGTCCTAAAAGAGACTCAACCCATATCAACACATGGCTGTGACTAAGCATGGAGAGCTAGTGGTTAGAACATGAACCTAGTGAACTCTCATCTAACAGTCAGAAAGAGAGAGTGTCAGCTATCTAATAGAGCAAATCAATTAATGTTAATGGAAGGCTCTATTTAAGAGAAAGCAAACTAGTGAAAAGGGCAAACAGAATCCCTTTAAACAGCAAGATAACAAGAGCTTCGTCATATCTACATCCCACAGCATAAGGTCTTGCACAATCATGAAGGACCCTACCTATCCGTCGGTTCCTCTGGGCCAGCGTCCGAGAGGGAGTGGAGGTGACCCCTCGCTGCTCGCGCGCCTCTTTTCATACCTGGTTAATTGATTAACAAGCTGCACCTGGCTGAGTCTAGCTGGTGTAGCACTGGCGCAAAATCGAGCACCTTTCCTTTAACGCGCATGAGCCGGCAGTGTACATACCAGCGCATGCGCCTGGTAGTGTCTGCATGGCAGCGCATGCGCATAGCGGTGACACTGCTTTGACCACGCCTGCGCGTCAGAGCCACGGCGAGCGCCTACGGCAGAATGAATTCGGGGAAACAATTATAATGGACAGAGTTTCGTGGATGTATTGGCAATTCCAACTATCGTATTGAAATTGCCGTTTTGCCCAGTGTCTGAGTAAGGCTAAAAGAACATTGTGAATAACAATGTAAATGATAGCAAAATAACAAAAATAATAACAAAGAGGCGACCAACACAGCCAAATCGGAATGGAATAGTGCACTAAATGAAATCACTAAGATGTAAATTCATGGTATATTTTATAAGCATACTGCAATATCCTAAGTTGAAAGAACTCTATATCTCACATAGCTATAGGGTGCAGCATAGATGTTATCAGCTATTCAGTAAAAGCCATGATATACAATGTGTAATATCAATGTCTAAGACTAGTCTTGAATGATTTAAAGTGACGTCCACGGTATATCGTCATTAAGGCCCTTAGTGTCACTTTTAAGATGGAAAATCCATTTCTGTTCTTTAATGAATAGGAATCTTGACACATCACTTATGTGGGGGGGGGATGTATGGATGTTCTAAGACCACCCACTTCATGTCATCCGCTGTGTGCTTGAAGGTTAGAAAATGATTGGTAAGTCTCGTGGATTGTTTGTGGCACCTAATAGTACTTTTATGTTCCCCAATTCTTAGTTTGATTTTACGGGTAGTGTATCCGATATATCTGAGGGAACAGGGACAGGTGATCATGTAAATGACTTTGTCGGTATTGCAGTTAGTGTGTTTTTTAAGGAGCCACGTCCTCCCTGTCCCTAAATCAACCATATTTGTTTTGCTCGTCTGAGGGCAAACACTACATGAACCGCACGGGTGATGGCCCGAAACAGGAGGTAGATCCCACAGGGTCATAGATCTCTCAGTGATCTGTGTCTTAGGCCTCGTGTGGACCAGGGTGTCACGCAGGCTAGGTGCTCTCTTGAACGAAAAAAGAGGTAGGGGAATGTTAGCGTCAGTGATGTTCAAAATCCCCAAATGTTTTCGTACAGTCCTCTGGATTCTGTTCGACAGTGTATTAAATGTACTGACAAATGTTAACCTTTCAAGTGGTGGTTTTGGTGGACGTCTATCTACCAGTGCCTCGCGATTGTTATTAAATGCACGCTTCCATGCCTTTTTAACGAGGTGTTTGGGATATTGGCGTTCCTGCAATTGGGTAGAAAGGATGGTCGCATGTTTGTTAAACAATTCCTTAGATGAACAATTCCTCCTGAGTCGGAGGAATTGACCAACAGGAAGGTTTTCCTTAAGGGAGCGAGGATGATGGCTATTGAATAGCAAAAGAGAATTCCTATAGCTATGTGAGATATAGAGTTTTTTCAACTTAGGATATTGCAGTATGCTTATAAAATATACCATGAAATTACATCTTAGTGATTTCATTTATTGCACTATTCCATTCCGATTTGGCTGTGTTGGTCGCCTCTTTGTTATTATTTTTGTTATTTTGCTATCATTTACATTGTTATTCACAATGTTCTTTTAACCTTACTCAGACACTGGGCAAAACGGCAATTTCAATACGATAGTTGGAATTGCCAATACATCCACGAAACTCTGTCCATTATAATTGTTTCCCCGAATTCATTCTGCCGTAGGCGCTCGCCGTGGCTCTGACGCGCAGGCGCGGTCAAAGCAGTGTCACCGCTATGCGCATGCGCTGCCATGCAGACACTACCAGGCGCATGCGCTGTTATGTACACTGCCGGCGCATGCGCGTTAAAGGAAAGGTGCTCGATTTTGCGCCGGTGCTACACCAGCTAGGCTCAGCCAGGTGCAGCTTGTTAATCAATTAACCAGGTATAAAAAGAGGCGCGCGAGCAGCGAGGGGTCACCTCCACTCCCTCTCGGACGCTGGCCCAGAGGAACCGACGGATAGGTAGGGTCCTTCATGATTGTGCAAGACCTTATGCTGTGGGATGTAGATATGACGAAGCTCTTGTTATCTTGCTGTTTAAAGGGATTCTGTTTGCCCTTTTCACTAGTTTGCTTTCTCTTAAATAGAGCCTTCCATTAACATTAATTGATTTGCTCTATTAGATAGCTGACACTCTCTCTTTCTGTCTGTTAGATGAGAGTTCACTAGGTTCATGTTCTAACCACTATCTCTCCATGCTTAGTCACAGCCATGTGTTGATATGGGTTGAGTCTCTTTTAGGACAACTGTTTTTTGTTAGTAGATCAATGGGAATGATTGATTAATGTATCGATGTACCTCTGAAGGGTCTCTGAGGTTCTCTTTCACATTTCCACTCTAACAGAGCGGGACCTCCTTCTCCCCGAGCGGGTGCCGGGTGAGGCGAGGTAACTTCCCACAGAATGCCGGGAAAGCTATATTTTACAACTAACGTTTCTACTCCTAAATGTGTATTGATAATACCAGGAGAACTTTCTGTCTTCTGAGTGGCGCAGAGACTTTCTCTTTCGCCTTGTTTGTGTTGTTGTGTTGTGTTCTTTTTACCGAGATACCATCATGCATCATTTCACTGCTTGCTATTATGTACTTTTTTCTTTTAGGAGAGAATGAATGATTGGATATCCGCCAGAAAACATTTGGGTTCAAAGTACCTGGTAGGAGTAATCCATTATATCTGTGCATAATTATTAGCAAAAACTTTCACAATTGCAGTTGCTTTTTCCATCCGGTCCTGAAGAAAGCTTGGACACTCTGTCCATTTAAGCTGAAACATGTCGACCTCACTGCATCACGCCACCAGATAGTTATTATTTTAAACTATCAGGCGCGGTTTTAATTTTTGACCTTAGGACAATACCTATTAAACTTAATTTTTGTCCCAGGAGTCAATTTTATCTTCACTTTATCTTCACTTTATTTTCCACTAGCACTGCACTCCATTAGCACTACCTGAAAAACACTGTGGTCTAGAATAATACTTTCAAAATCCATCTCCGCATCATCACCAGGTGCGTTGGGTGAGATCTGGATTCATGATATGTATCCCACATGACGATATTCCACCATAAGGGTGGGCTGATGGGAACTTTTTCAGCCCAGTGTTATTCTAATTGTGATCTGATGGATTCACGGTTCTAGTTCTGACACGACACACAAACTGTTTTGTGGACCAGGCATCTCCTCTTGTTTTTCTAGTAGTTGTAGGGGCTCGAGTTGCTTTGGTCGTTAAACAACCCCTTTATGACCCTCCTTACTTCATTTCTTCAGTACTGCTAGAGATGCCCCGTGGAATGACCGGCTGTCTCCGAAATGCCGGAAAAGTAAGCCGCTCGGTATTTCCTGGTTGGGCGTGGCGTCGGCTCGTGACCCTCGGTGAGCCAATCGGAGTGCGGTCAGGGGGAGAGAGCTGCTTACTCTCTCGATCGCGTAGTGACTAGGGCGTGACGGGGAGCGGTCCCGTTACTATGGCAATCATACTAAACAGTTTGTATGGACGGGAGGAAGCATTTCCTCTGCGAAGTTCAGGCATATTAGTGCAGGAAACCCCTACAATGGAGGTAATTAGGTGAGGGGGTATATTGACAGAAAAGGAAAAGGAATGGGGAATGGCAGGTAATTCACAAGGGAATCCGATCGCTAATTCCAGGTATTAACCTGTACAGTGTGGCGCAGAGAGGTCAGCTGGTTCATGACAGCATGCTCTGCTATATAAGACAAGCCTTTACGAGAAAAATGTTTACTCCATCACTGTGTTCCATGGGATATTATCGTTCAGGCCAGTTTTATGAGTGGAAAGTCTATACACCCACCTCTGTTCCTTCTCGAACAGGCGTTGACTAAGATTGGCTCCTGGTTTAACTTGCTCGATAATTGTCCACTGTAACTCATCAGGTGTATGCCCAACCGACAAATAATGTTCAGTGAGCCTTGTGCTGTTTTTTTTACACCTGATAGTGCTCCTGTGTTCTCCAATGCGTAGTTTGACTTTTCTGCTAGTCATTCCTATATAATGTAGATTGCATGGACATGTTAATCTGTAGACGACGTTCTCGCTGTTACAGTTAGTTTGCCCTCTGATTGTCATGGTCTTGTGGGTTCCAACTGCAATGTCTTGGTATTGTTGGTGAATGGGCAGACGCTGCAGTTCCCACATTTATAGTGGCCTGTCACTTTCGGTAGACCCCATATATTGGTTATCGTTTCTCTCTCTGGCGGCTCCTTCCTTGGTCGGGTGTTGACTATTGCATCCTCGATGCTCTGTGCGGAAGATCTGAGAAGCGAGATAACATCACTTGTGGAGTACGGTGAAGCAGAAGGATACATATCAAAACATGAGGCGGACTTCTTAAGTAAGAGTGAGGGGAGGATACCTTATTTTTACACACTCCCGAAAATGCACAAAAACAAAACGCCCCCTCCCGGTAGACCTATTGTTTCCGGTCTGGGTTCCCTTTTGGAACCTTTGTCTCATTTCTGTGATGTGTTCTTCAAAACCATGGTACAGAAAACCAGCACATACCTACAGGACACTAAAAGCTTATTGCAACTTCTGGATCAATTCACCGTGGATAATGACACCATCCTGGTGAGTTTTGACATTGAGAGCCTTTACACCAGTATCCCTCAGGATGCCACACTGGAGGTACTTAGAAAGGCCCTAGATAAGGAGGATTGGACATCGAGAACCCCAAGACAATTTATTCTGGAATGTGCCAGATTGGCCCTCAAAAGGAATTATTTTGAATATGAGGACAAGATATTCCTACAGACTGGGGGTACATCCATGGGCAGTACTTTTGCGCCGAGCGTGGCGGGCCTCTACGTCCATGATTTCGAAGAAAAGTACATTCTCAGCAATACCAACCCCTACAGTTCCAACATTTTATTATGGAGAAGATACATCGATGATGTGCTGACCATATGGAAGGGTACAGAAGAGACCCTAGCATCCTTCTTCAACTGGATTAATACATGTGACGACCATCTGAGGTTCACGTATGAAAAGGATTTGAATACTTTGGTATTCCTAGATCTGACGATAACTAAAGAGGATGGAAAGTTGACAACGGTCACTCACTACAAACCCACTGCTAAAAACAACCTGCTACGGTTTGAAAGTTTTCACCCGAGACCTTTGCGTGAAAACCTGCCCTATGGCCAATTTCTGCGTATTCGCAGAAATTGCAGCGAACTGGACAACTATAAGAGACAAGCCCACGATCTCACCCAAAAATTGTGGAATCGGGGATATCCTAATAAAATCTTTAAAAAAAATCAGAAACGAGCACGCAACCAACCGAGGGCGGCTCTACTGGAGAACGTACCAAAATCAATGGATGAGACCCCCCTGACCTGTGTTACCACATATAACACTATTTCCAATGAAGTTACCAGAATAATAGGGAAACATTGGAACATACTAAATACAGGTAACTTGAAGTGGGAGAAACCCCTGTTCTCACACAGAAAGGCACGGAGCATCAAGGATGCAATAGTCAACACCCGACCAAGGAAGGAGACGCCAGAGAGAGAAACGATAACCAATATATGGGGTCTACCGAAAGTGACAGGCCACTATAAATGTGGGAACTGCAGCGTCTGCCCATTCACCAACAATACCAAGACATTGCAGTTGGAACCCAACAAGACCTGGACAATCAGAGGGCAAACTAACTGTAACAGCGGGAACGTCGTCTACAGATTAACATGTCCATGCAATCTACATTACATAGGAATGACTAGCAGAAAAGTCAAACTACGCATTGGAGAACACAGGAGGACTATCAGGTTTAAAAAAAACAACACAAGGCTCACTGAACATTATTTGTCGGTTGGGCATACACCTGATGAGTTACAGTGGACAATTATCGAGCAAGTTAAACCAGGAGCCAATCTTAGTCAACGCTGTTCGAGAAGGAACAGAGGTGGGTGTATAGACTTTCCACTCATAAAACTGGCCTGAACGATAATATCCCATGGAACACAGTGATGGAGTAAACATTTTTCTCGTAAAGACTTGTCTTATATAGCAGAGCATGCTGTCATGAACCAGCTGACCTCTCTGCGCCACACTGTACAGGTTAATACCTGGAATTACGATCGGATTCCCTTGTGAATTACCTGCCATTCCCCATTCCTTTTCCTTTTCTGTCAATATACCCCCTCACCTAATTACCTCAATTGTAGGGGTTTCCTGCACTAATATGCCTGAACTTCGCAGAGGAAATGCTTCCTCCCGTTCATACAAACTGTTTAGTATGATTGCCATAGTAACGGGACCGCTCCCCGTCACACCCTAGTCACTACGCGATCGAGAGAGTAAGCAGCTCCCTCCCCCTGACCGTACTCCGATTGGCTCACCGAGGGTCACGAGCCGACGCCACGCCCAACCAGGAAATACCGAGCGGCCTACTTTTCCAGCATTTCGGAGACAGCCGGTCATTCCACGGGGCATCTCTAGCAGTAACCAAGTAGGTTTACCGCGAGACGAACAGAAGTCGCAAGTAAGTGTAACCACGCCGACCTTTATGCGGGGCAGCTATCCACCGCACAGTTCTTTCATCATTCTCGATCGAACAAGGGCAGATCCCTGCTCATCCACTGTTTCTATTTCCAATTGATACAGGTGACGGACACTTGCCGACTTGGAATTGCGGATGCCCATGAAGCGGTAGTTACCGCCTCAAAAGTAAGCTTTACTGTATCGTTGTTATGATTCACTATAGTTACGCTAGTACTATACGTAACACCCACCAAAGCTATGTAACATAGTCGCCCTACCAGGGTTGCTTCAAATAACGATATCACTATACTCCACATCGTAGTATGATAGAAATCACTCTCACACACCTCTGTCTCTTCCCACAATATACCCAGTCGCCAAGCCAGACCGACACCTCAACCAGGCGCGGGTATTTAATTTAAAGCACGTTCCGGCAACTAGCACTGGAGCACCCCTACTTTGAGCGCATAAGATGGACCCTACCATTTTAACGAAACGTTGGCATGAGTATTCCATCTATTAATCCTTTTTGTATGTGTGATTACGACCAGCAGAATATGTGTTAAATATACTCCTTTGTTTTGTCTACCCTGGTACGTGGTTCCAATTTTGTCCCCTCGTTTGTCTTCTAGGTTTTTTACCCGAATAAGAAAAAGACACACCCTTTTACACGAGATTGCATTTTTGTAATCTCCAAATTGAACGAGGGCAGGGCGCACCTTAGCGAGTGCGGATCACCCAGTTCAATCACCACGGTCCTGACGAAAACCTTTGAATTATAATTTTGGTTGAAACATGTAGACCTTATTTTTCTTGTTAAAATCTCACATAGCACACTACGCTATTTTTAACGCACCTTACGTTTTGAGACACCAAAGCCTACCTAACTAGGCACGGGTGCCACACTGCTTTTACAAGGGCTCAAGCACTCAAGAATAAATACTTGAAGTGAGTAGTTTTGGCCCTTTTTAACACACTTGTCATTTTAATTCTTATGCACATATAAAAGAAAAATTAACCAGCTCCACTGTAGTCAGGTGTCGCAGCACACCCTGTGGGCACTCGGCCTATGGGGTGGGACCCCGATGATGAAGCATGTCACCAACTAGGTTGGTGAGTGAGGGGTCTTCTATAAGGACATGTACTGTCCGATAACGGGTTGGGGCACAATGTGCTGACCCGAGCTTTTAGCTCCTGTAACAGAGTAACTACTCTGCTTTCTTGATTGAGGGGGTACTCCTCATTGTTGTTACAATTCAGTCCGGGGACCAGGAGTTCCCACCTCACATAGTTTATGTAAGTTCCCTGACTCTCTCCTTCTGCTATATACAGTTATTCAAAAGCACCAGAGGAGGATCCAGACTAGTGAGGAAGGCTTCCCTTAATATATGCGGAGGGAAACAGTCAGTAGATGCGCTTTCTAAAATATACAACATCTCGTTGGAGACAGCCATATTTCCAAATGAGTGGAAAAGAGCGCGGGTCAAGCCACTCCTAAAGAAGGCGACGGCGGATCCGTTTGAGCTGCAGAACTACAGGCCTATTTCTCTCCTCCCCTGTTGTTCGAAGGTTCTGGAAACTCTAGTGAACCAACAGCTGTCCCACTATCTGGAACAAAATCACCTCCTGGATCCCTCTCCGTCTGGATTCCGTGCATCGCACAGCACAGAGGCTGCACTGTTAGAAGTGATGGATACCATTAGGATTACATTAGACGGAGGGTCTCCAGTGTTCCTAGTCCTCCTTGATCTGTCAGTGGCATTGATAGCATCTCACACCGGTTGCTGCTGGACAGACTAAGGGGGATCGGGGTGAGGGGTAAGGCTCTTGGGGAAACAACCTTTACAAAGCAACTTTTAAAATGCACTACCATTACAACGAAACTTTTACAAAGCAACATCCATTACATCGCATGCCATTACAACGCAACCATTACAACGCATGACACTACAACGCATACCACTAAAATGCATGTCATTACAACGCAGTCATTACAACGCATACCATTACAACGCATACCATTGCCATCCAACACTTACCCTACTGTTGCACCCCCTGGAGTTAGAATAGTAATTTTTACCCCTACACTATCCAACACTTACCCTACTGTTGCACCCCCTGGAGTTAGAATAGTAATTTTTCCCCCTACACTATCCAATACTTACCATACATGCAATGTCATGTTATGCGTTGTTATGGTATGCGTTGTAAAGGTAGTTTTTAAAAATTCGTTGTAATGGCATGCGTTGTAATGGAATGCGTTGTAATGGATGTTGCGTTGTAAAAAATGCGTTGTAAAGGTATGCGTTGTAAAAGTATGCGTTGTAACGTCATGCAACCGGCTCTTGAGTGGATCCAGAGCTTTCTATCGGGACATACACAGAGCATCCAGTTGGGGCCATTTGTATCACAGACAATAGGGGTAGATAGAGGTGTCCCGCAGGGCTCGGTACTGAGCCCGACACAGTTCAATGTATATGTGACACCCCTAGCAGATATCATCAGAGGCCACGGGTTTGAGACTATTTTCTATGCGGATGACACGCAGCTAATTGTCCCCATTGAGGAAGATATTATGTCAACCCAACGGAAATTTAGAAGCTGCATGTCTAGTATTGCCGTCTGGATGAGGAGGAATTTCTTACAACTTAATCTCTCAAAAACGGAAATTCTGCTTTTCGGGAAGGCTGAGGCAATTTGGTCCCCTGGTGGTGGCCACCCGAGCTGGGCGAGGCTCCGTTACCTAGGAGATGGGCCAAGAATCCGGGCATCAGGATAGATGATGAATTATCTATGGAGGAGCAGGTCAAGACAGTGTTCAGCACGTGTTTTGGCACAATGAGGATGCTCAGGAAAAATTTTCCCTTGATCCCTCGGTCAGCGAGGAAAACCCGTCGGCTGGACTATGGTAACTCGCTGCTGGTGGGTGCCAGGGAGGACCTACTAACACGTCTACAGGTAGTGCAGAACACAGCAGCCCGCCTCGCCCTAAACAAGCCGGCACGGACCCCATCGGCCCCTCGGTTGAACCAGTTACACTGGCTCCCGGTGAGGAAACGAGCTATCTTTAAGATGCTCTGTGTTGTTTTCAAATCATTACAGGGGAAAGGCCCTGTGTATCTCAGCAATAAACTCAGGCGGTATCAGCCGGCACGACAATTAAGATCTAGTAATGCCAACCTTCTGTGTATTCAGAAGATACAGAGGGTAAGGAAGGGCGGTAGAGCCTTCTGTTACTTGGCCACGAGCCACTGGAATAAATTGCCATTAAACATCAGGGCTTCGGCGAGGTACCCAGTTTTAAGAAACTTCTAAAGACATGGTTATTCTAGATAGGTGTGAACTCCCTACTGTCTCCCATAGCACTGAGAGATCCCCTCGGGTATGATTCGTTTGCACTCAACAGGTCAAAGATCTCACCTACCTTAGAAGACTAGAGAAGGCTTCCCTGGTAATGAGAGGAACCTGTTCTAGCAAGTGGGGGTTCCTGACCGTTGATAGTAGGGCTATAGAAGGGGAATTAGCAGGTATGCTAGACTTAATTGTAGCAATTTTTTCAATAAAGTAGGTATTAAGAGAGTCACATAGTGCTTGAGTGGGGGCAGGTTTTTCTGTGACGCTGCCTTGGATAGTTCAGCCATAAAAGCAAAGATTTCTTTAGATTTGTTAGATGAGCTCAATATCTTGTTGGAAAAATAGGTGGCCTTGGTTTGTAAGATGACATTTTTACATTGTTTAAGATGATTTATAAATACATCTTTTTTGTCTGGAGAGTAATTTAATTTCTAGATCCGTTCTGCTTGACGTAGGGTGAGTTTCTTAAGTTTCAGGCCGTCGGAGAACCAACAATGGGCATCGTGGGGTCTGGCTATATTGACTTTCTTAATGGGTACAGAATTGTCACTAGCGGATTCAAGCCAAGATTTAATGCCTTCTTTGTGTTTGTTAATCAACAGCTGTTCAGATGGGACTATACTGGCCAGCAAAGTGCAGAAGTCTTCAGTGATGGAGCGTCTCCAACTTCCTGCCATGCGGCCCACCTTCAAATTAGGCTTGGCTAAGTACACTTTGGTGAGGGAGAATTATTATAAAATAGTGGACCGACCAGGTGCAAGGGGAGATCATTAAATTAGAGACCATCAGGTTGGATGTCCAAACTTGGTCAAGAGTGTGACCTTTGACGTGAGTGGGGACAGTCACATGCTGGTTACAGTTCGGCCCTATAAGGAAGTCCGTCAGTTCAGCAGAGCTGGTGCCGCCCATAGTATTATTAGCCCAATAATTAAAATCCCCACTAATTAGGAATTTGGCGTAGTTGATGGCTAGGTGGGAGATTTATTCACCCAGATGTTGGGGTAATGATGGCGTATGATAGGGAGGTCGATAAATTAGTGCACATATGAGGGGGGAATGTGGGTAATCAAGTTATAAAATTAAGCATTCAACTGATGGAAGGCCCATTGCTGCGAGAGAAGTAAACTGTACCTTCTGGTGAACTATGGCTGCAACTCTTCCCCCTACTTTCCCGGGGGATCCTTTTAGCTAGAAGGATATAATAATTACTAGGGAGTGATGCTAGGGTGTCTTGGGTGAACTCTTTGATGAGCCAAGTTTCAACGAGAAAGAAAATGTCCGGTTTATCTGATTTCTAGTTGGTGTTTAGCCAGGGATTGTGTGTTCAGCTATGTGACTGTAAGTTTAGTCCAGCCATTACAGTGAGGGATAAAGGGGTCAGGAATTGAAGAGTTGTTTTGCCTGATGAGATTGTCTGGGCGAGTGGGCCTGGGAGTGAGTTCAGGGTAAAGCTCTCTATGCTTCGTGATGCCGAGAATGTCAAGTTTGAAGCAGGTAGCAGCATCAAGAGTCAATTTGCTGGAGTGCTAGGTTTTCAGCCACAAGTGGCTGCGATTAATTCAAGCATTCCATCCGTCACCTTGTTTTTGATGCCCTAAGTGTGATGGGTATGCCCAGATGTGGGCCCCATGCTGACTGTGTCAATGGAACCAAGCTGAACCTGGCTTATGAGGCCTAATAAGGGCAAAACGAGTCCTGGGTTTCTTGTGCTCCAGTTTAGGGACGATCTGGCCTGGCAGTCTGGGTTGGACTGTCCCCATTGAGTATGGTCTAGATTGATTTGCATATGACTGGGTCCTAACTGAGGTGACATGGTCGGCGTAAAACAATGGCTCAGGATACAGCCAGAGCGATTGCCACTGACTGAGATTAGATCAAGCATTCAACCAGCACCTTGTTTTTGATGTCCTAACTGTGATGAGTATACCCATATGTGGGTCCCATGCTCATGTGCCATTGGAACCAAGTTATACCTGGCTAATGAGCCCTAATAAGAGAGAAACTGGTCTTGGGTTGCTTGTGTTTTGGTTCATGAAGGACCTGGCCTGGCAATACTGATTTGCATATGCCTGGGTCCAAAATGACGTGACATATTGTGTGAAAAACTATGGATCGGGGCAACCTCAAGCGATTTAGAGTGGCTCAGTTTAATTCAAGCATTCCATCCATCACCTTGTATTTGATGTGAACAATCTATTGCATTTCTGTGGTAAAAAGGTGAAAATAATGTTTCCACTATAATTTGTGGCATTGTCACTTCTATTATTATACTTCCATCAGTGTCATAACAAGAAGTAAGCTCTCTCTATTATAAGCAATGTTGTCAAAGATAATAATATCTCACCAGGCTTTATTGATTATTTCATTGCCCTAGATAGGAGTGCAGAGTTATTGCAGGAGCGTATGTGATTTATCCTTTTCCTAATGTATATGATGGCATATTACAGATTGCTCCTGGCTCAGCCAGGTAAATGAAAAGCTTAGCTTCTTATACAGAGTTTGGTGGATAAGTTACTCCCTCACAAATGTGACAGATATTGTGTCTGCCTTACTAAAAGTACATTATACCTAAAGCTCCGGCTAAACTGATTTTTGCATATGAATACAGATGGAAACATATTTTACCTTTGTCTGTATTAATCAATAGAAACAGAAAAATGCCAATAAATTTGTTTAACGTTAATGCTGTCTGCCAAAAGAAGATGAGCCTGTCTGAGTGCAGGTGGGGAGAGGGCTTATCGAATTTCAGCTGCGCCCATTACAAAGGTCGACATTAAGGCCTCCTTTTGTATAAGTATCTTGGCTGAGAACTATGCGGGGGTAAGGGGGTGCACACCTAAAAGCAATTGAGGGAAAACAAATATACACAGCTCATCACTTCACAGGTACTTAAGGCATTGTTGCACTTCATTTCGTCCCTCCTGCTGTCTCCTCTGGCATCCTCCCTCTTTTTATGTCTCTCCTTCTTCCCTCTCTCAATGTATTGAGACTGAACTTTTTTGTCTGCTGCCTGATGGAGCTACCTGGTTTAGCCATAGGTGCGATGGGCCGTGGATTACCTCCTTGGTCTTCACCTACCCTGTCGGTCCTTAGACAGACTTCTTTTCGTCTCTCCGTACTGTCTCTTCCCTTATCCTCCCTTTCTCACCTCCCCTGCCCCCTCCACCACCTTTCTCTCTCCTTTCTCCCCTCTCCTAATTGTATTGCCTATTTTTTGGGGGATTTATTTTGTAATTGTTGAACTTTTTCTGTTACATTGTTTATTCTCATGTAAAGCGCTCTGATACCTCCGGGTCTAGCCAGCGCTATATAAAACTCTTTAACTAAATAAATAAAAATAAAATATAAAAATAAATCTGTCCCAGGATCTACAAAAATAACAATTTAAATAACACTATTTTGTTATATTTCTCATTAAACGCTATATCACTTCTCATTCCAATGCAGAGTGTCAGAGCGCTTTACATCACACATTATACATTGACAATACATCATATGTGTGTAAATCAATGTGTAGGATGTGTTACATAACATAGTGAGGGTTACAGGGTCCTTCATAGCTCACTGTGCCATATTAGTAGGATTGATACTAACTGCAAGTAACAAAAGGATCACCTTGTTAAAAGCAGTAACCCATTCATCCATCTACATAAATCTATCTAAACCTCTAACAATCAAGTGCGCATTGCCTGTTTATATAAATGTGAACAAATACTAGCTACAGCGTCTTCTTTTGCTTGCGACAAAATAAAAAGTGTATGAAGACAGATAAAATGACCAAAAATAGATCTGGATAAATACAGACGGAAATGTTAAAAAAAAATACCATCAAACCGGGAGCCCTAATTATATCTATCCAGTAGCAAAAAGGTTGCCCAGATATCTGTCACATTTGTGATGGAGTAAACTGTCCGTCAAACTCTAATTCAGGCCGTTAGTGATATGTTTATAAACGAAGCCTGTAAAGTGCATCATCTTAAAACACTCTCAGGATGCAAATAAGGATACTTTTCGTTATCGCTCCTAACACTGTTCATTCACATGTTCAGCATACTGAACAACGATTTGCTTGAGACTATACAAAAAAATATAATATTCCTGCTCTTACTAGTAGGAAGCTTGACAGAACTAGCATTGACATCCAAAACATCAAATGTCATCATGTCCCAAATGACATGCACTTAAAACAGGACTCACTCATGTTCACTTCTGCATTCGCATACAGAGATCTTTGTGAACCTAATTGCATACATCATACCCTATGACTAACATTATTTTAGTGTGAGATAGTAAGGTGTAAAATTACATTGTCTTCCTTAGGGATGAACAGCTTAACCTCTTGACTTTCTGTCACTAAGGCTTTTGGATCAGTGATATCTGATGGGTGTCTTGGAACCAGGTTTTGGGTCCCCACTCATGAGCTATCTGCTTTATGAACTTATCAATCTTCCTCATCCAAGTCCTTACACCTGTTGGGGTGTAGCCTCAAGGGAAAGGCATCTGATTGCATTTTTGTGCAGGATGCCCTGAGGCACCTGCATGCATTCAGATGTCTTCAATGGCTGTTATGGCCAGCCTAATGTCCCAGGTTGCCGATACAAAAGTATGTAGGGAATTCATGAAATTGTCAATAAACAGGATGTTTCAGCTGCAAATCAATAATCAAGCACCACATTGCCCCAACTGCAGAAAGCTTGAGAATGGCACCAGCATTTTCTGTCGATACATTTGTGGTTAATTGAGCAGAAATATGAAGCAGCACCAGGGAGGCTCCCAGAAATTCTAGTTCTGCCAAGTAGAAGTCTATGAATTTCTTCAGCTAAACAGAGCCCAAGTCATGATTCTACTTTGTTGTTTCGTTTATGGCTACCGCATGTGCCCATGTTTAGAAATATATAAAGATAGTTCAATGCAAACACAGATGTTAGAATACAATTATACTTTGATTATAAAAACAGGCCAGGCAGATCCTTTACATATGCCTACCTAGCCAATGTAGCACAAATCTGGCTGCCGAATTAACGTTACTCATGATATTAAGATAGGCAGCCTCAATGTTCATGGTTTAAATAGCCCGACAAAGCAAATAGCAATTCTCCTCTCCTCGTTGCAGCAAGAGGGTGGAGGCTATGAAATCTGCCTACTCCAGGAGATGCACCTTCTGTCCAAAGATGTGGACAAGATAAAGTAATGCTGATTCCCTTACCAATATGTATCTACAGATCCTGAAAAAAAAAGAGATTGCTGTACTCATTTCCCGAGACTTCAAAGGAGAGGTAGTGGAGAAAAGTACTGAAATTAAGGGAAGAATGCTAGCCTACCAACATTTTACGACAGCTCATGTCCATGCTCCTAACGATCATCAAGAGCAGTTCTTGCAAAAAGCAATCACTAATACCATGCACACCCAAGAAACTGACATGCTAGTGGGTGGAGACTTCAATGTGGCATTGAACAATGATCTGGACAGGTCCGGCCAGCACTTCGGACAAACAGGGGTCCTCTCTAAGAAAACAAAAATCCGGCTATGAGACTTGGTCAATCTCCATAGACTCACCCCACACAGAGGGATTACGCATTTTCTCAGAATTCCATAAAACATATGACTGGATATATTATTTTCTGGCTGGCCTGGCTCTTCAAGCCATTGCTCACACAGTGAACAAAGAGGCTATGTCTCAGTCGGACCACACACCATTGTCTATTGGCTGCTGGCATGTCAGCAAAAAGGGAAGTACCCGGTTCATGGAGGCTCTGAGATAGTAGTTTACGCAATAAGTGCAACATTGCAGCGGGTGAATAAAACTATTGCTCAGTACATGTGATACACCAACACAGGGGAGGTCCTTCAAGACATCATGTGGGACCACTGAAATTGGTGGTCAGGGAAGGCTGATTGCTACATCATTCAGATGCATACATTGCCATCAAAGGTGAATAGGGAGGGGGTGCAATCAGTTTTGGACAAAATGGGGGTGGAATAAAAGGTGATTATCAGATCACATAAACATTTGGAAAATTTTACCATACCCTCTACTGCTTGCAAACCCACAAACCCAGAGATATAACAGACACCCTACCTGGAGATACCATATGCCAAATAATTTCCTTTGGAGCATACTACAAACCTAAAGAAACCTATTATGATATAAAAAAGTTATATCTGTCATTGCCAAAATTAAACATTTAAAATCTCCAGGATGGTGTTACTACAGTTAGACAAGGTGTGATGTTCCTAACCAAACCATGGGAAACCCAACTTGTGCTCCTGGGTGGTGATAAGATCAGAGAGAGTGTTTCAGACCTTCAGCCCTCTCCGACCCTAAGGGGTGGAATGCTTCATCACTGGGCTAAATCCTCATTGGACGGTGCTGCAACGCTCAACGGACCTCTAAAAAGAGGCGCTTTGTCAGAGATCTTTTTCCCCAATTTGCCATAAGTGAATAAACTAAACTTTGTGTAATTAAGCGGCTATTCACAATACAAATGAGTAGATCATTTAAACAAACGTTAAAATCAACCAAGGCACCCCTACAAAAGTACTTTTTTTCTAGGGTTCCCTGTTAGAGGTTAAAAACAATAGGGAAAATATTGGGAAATATTCTTCTATATATTCTCCTAATCGGTCTACATGTTTCTTGTCCTTTTCAGTCTCTACAGATCTATGGCAATTCATCAGGACCTAATAAAACCTAATCTACATGTAGTGGACCCTAATGTATATTCACAGTGTGCACCCACTCAAATGATCACCAAATCTTTATTTATTGTGATATAACTTACACCTCTTTGTCTTTGGAGGGTTAATTCAAAAAATGGAAACTGACCCATAAAAATATACTTATATAAACAAATTAAAATGTGATACGTTCACATCACAGGATACAAATGTGTATCATGTTTATGTTAATATTTACACATTCCACACTTTGGGTGTCACACCGTGATACCTGTCAAAAACATGACATTCACACAGACCTCTTTTGTGCAGTGATACCCACTGGCATAACAAAACTTGAGGGGGCCCCCCTGTAAGGTACGTGGAAGGGCACCCTCCAGACTCAATCAGTAGCTCTCCGTCCAGAGTACTGTGCTGAGGGGCCACCTGGAGCTTTGGGCCCCCCACACTGTGGGGCTGCGTGGGCCCATGTTACACAACTGGTGATACCACATGTACCACATTCTCTGATCAATGTGATAAATGTGTGAATCATAAGTAAATTATCTTAAGATCACTGTGAATCGAATGCAGGCTCATTGTTAGGCTCTTACCCACTCCCCACTAGAATCAGGGCCCTTAGGACACGTGGGATCTCAGGCCATCTGTAGGTAGGTACTCTCTGAATATTAACTAAATGGCCATGGGTACTCAATGTACGAGTAGGCAATCTCAAGTCACTCAATCCCCAATGCACTCAAATGCACTGCATCTGGTCATTGCCACCATCCTATTCCGCCTCCACTGACTCAAAGATGCCTGCATGATCTGGCGTGTAGGATTTAAACCCTTCTCCCTGGCATCTTCAAGAAGCATGTGATTCCACACAAGCGTGACCATGTGACTGTGTGATGATGCAGACACGTAGGCAAGACCTCAATTACTGGCCAAATAAACTAATGTGTGTCTGACCTCAAGCCCCATATTGGGATTATGCAGTAAGCTTTAAGGAGTGTCAAATTCAAGTTATTGTCCTAAAATGGTTACTATGGCGAAATCAAGTGACAGCTGCCGATTCTCACCCTGTGATAATTCTTACCCTCACTTTGTTGGCCTTATAAGGTCAGTATAATCCTAAATCATATAATCAGCCTATTCAGTAAATCGTACCTCACTTTTGTGGGTGTCCAAAGCAGAACTGGCTAAAAATGTATTTTAAAAAAATTGTAGCGTTTTGAATTCTCGGTGCTTTCTTGTAAATAGCACTGTTTTGGGGTCTTCCAAGTCACAGGCCTTTGGCCCACCCACACAAGTGAGGTATCATCTTACTCGGGAGAACAAGGGGAACGCTGGGTGGTAGGACATTTGTGCCGGCACGGAGATCCCACGCAAAAATGTATGGAAAAGTGTTTTTTTACCTAATTTTAAGGTTTGCAGGGAATTCTGGGTAGAAAAACGTTGGGAGACCCACGCATGCCATACCTCGCTGGACTCCCCCGGGTGTCTAGTTTTCAGAACTGTTTGGGTTGGTAGTTTCCCAAGATGGCCACAGAGCCCGGGGCAAAAAACTCAGGTCCCCCCCCCCCCCAAAAAAAACAGGTAGTTTTGCTATAGGTAATTTTTAAGTCTCCACCGTACGATTTGGGCCTTCTCCAGTTGCAGCCACTATGCCTACCCACGCAAGTGAGGTACCATTTTTATCGGGAGACCTGGGGGACCGCTGGGTGGGAAAGATTTTGAGGATCCACACAGATTCCACAACTTTACCACACAGAAATGTGAGAAAAAAGCGATTTCTTTTGTGAAATTTGAGGTTTGCAGTGGATTCTGGGTAGGAGAATGATGAGGGACCCATGCAAGCCATACTTCGATTGACTCCCCCGGGTCTCTAGTTTCCAGAAATGTATGGGTTAGGTAGGTTTCTCTACATGGCCGCCGAGCGCCGGGCCAAAAACTCATGAGAACCCCCTTGCAAAACCAGGTTGGTTTGTGATAGGTAATTTTGATGTCGCCTCATTGGGTTTTGGGCCCTTGCCTGTTGCGGGTCCTTGAGCCACCCACGCAAGTGAGGTACCATTTTTATCGGGAGACCTGGGGGAACGCTGGGTGGGTGAAAATTTGTTGATCCACGCAGATTCCAGAACTTTCCACCACACAAATGTGGGGAAAATGCGTTTTTTGTGTGAATTTTTTAGGTTTGCAAGGGATTCTGGGTAACAGAACGTAGTTGGAGGCAGTCGAGTCCCCCCATTCTGAATTCCCCTGGTTGTCTAGTTTTCAAAAATGTATAGGTTTGCTAGGTTTCCCTAGGTGTCGGCAGAGCTAGGGTTAAAAAACGACAGGTAGGCACTTTGCCAAAAAAGGCCCATTTTTCACTGCGAAATTGAGGTGCGACCACGTTGCGTTTTGCGCTGTTTCCTGACCCAGGCACTAGGCAGACCCACACAAGTGAGGTGCCATTTTTCTCAGAAGTCTTTGGGGAACGTGGGGTGGGTGGAAATTTGTTGATCCACGCAGATTCCAGAACTTTCCACTACAGAAATGTGAGAAAAATGCGTTTTTTTTGTCAATTTTTTAGATTTGCAAGGGATTCTGGGTAACAGAACCTGGTGAGAAGCAGTCGAGTCACCCCATCCTGAATTCCCCTCGGTGCCTTGTTTTCAAAAATGTATAGGTTTGCTAGGTTTCCCTAGGTGCCGGCAGAGCTAGGTTTAAAAAACGACAGGTAGGCACTTTGCCAAAAAAGGCCCATTTTTCACTGCGAAATTGAGGTGCGACCATGTTGCGTTTTGCGCCATTTCCTGACGCAGGCACTAGGCAGACCCACGCAAGTGAGGTACCATTTTTCTCAGAAGACTTTGGGGAACGCGGGATGGGTGGAAATTTGTTGATCCATGCAGATTCCAGAACTTTCCACAACAGAAATGTGAGGAAAATGCATTTCTTTGTCAATTTTTTAGGTTTGAAAGGGATTCTAGGTAACCGAACCTAGTGGGAGGCAATCGAGTCACCCCATCCTGAATTTCCCTGGGTGTCTAGTTTTCAAAAATGTATAGGTTTGCTAGGTTTCCCTAGGTGCCGGAAGAGCAAAGGTTAAAAAACGACAGGTAGGCACTTTGCCAAAAAAGGCCCATTTTTCACTGCGAAATTGAGGTGCGACCACGTTGCGTTTTGCGCCGTTTCCTGTCGCAGGCACTAGGCAGACCCACGCAAGTGAGGTACCATTTTTCTCAGAAGACTTTTGGGAACGTGGGGTGGGTGGAAATGTGCTGATCCACGCAGATTCCAGAACTTTCCACCACAAAAATGTGAGGAAAATGCGTTTTGTTTGTCAATTTTTTAGGTTTGCAAAGGATTTTGGGTAAGAGAACCTGGTGGGAGGCAGTCGAATCACCCCATCCTGAATTCACCTGGGTGTCTAGTTTTCAAAAATGTATAGGTTTGCTAGGTTTCCCTAGGTGCCGTAAGAGCAAAGGTTAAAAAACGACAGGTAGGCACTTTGCCAAAAAAGGCCCATTTTTCACTGCGAAATTGAGGTGCGACCACGTTGCGTTTTGCGCCGTTTCCTGTCGCAGGCACTAGGCAGACCCACGCAAATGAGGTACCATTTTTCTCAGAAGACTTTTGGGAACGTGGGGTGGGTGGAAATGTGCTGATCCACGCAGATTCCAGAACTTTCCACCACAAAAATGTGAGGAAAATGCGTTTTGTTTGTCAATTTTTTAGGTTTGCAAAGGATTTTGGGTAAGAGAACCTGGTGGGAGGCAGTCGAATCACCCCATCCTGAATTCACCTGGGTGTCTAGCTTTCAAAAATGTATAGGTTTGCTAGGTTTCCCTAGGTGCCGTAAGAGCAAAGGTTAAAAAACGACAGGTAGGCACTTTGCCAAAAAAGGCCCATTTTTCACTGCGAAATTGAGGTGCGACCACGTTGCGTTTTGCGCCGTTTCCTGTCGCAGGCACTAGGCAGACCCACGCAAATGAGGTACCATTTTTCTCAGAAGACTTTTGGGAACGTGGGGTGGGTGGAAATGTGCTGATCCACGCAGATTCCAGAACTTTCCACCACAAAAATGTGAGAAAAATGCATTTTTTGGTAAATTTTTTAGGTTTGCAAAGGATTTTGGGTAAGAGAACCTGGTGGGAGGCAGTCGAATCACCCCATCCTGAATTCACCTGGGTGTCTAGTTTTCAAAAATGTATAGGTTTGCTAGGTTTCCCTAGGTGCCGGCAGAGCTAGGGTTCAAAAACAACAGGTAGGCACTTTGCCAAAAAAGGCCCATTTTTCACTGCAAAATTGAGGTGCGACCATGTTGCGTTTTGCGCCGTTTCCTGACGCAGGCACTAGGCTGACCCACGCACGTGAGGTATCATTTTTCTCACAAGACTCTGGGGAACGTGGGGTGGGTAGAAATTTGTTGATCCACGCAGATTCCAGAACTTTCCACCACAGAAATGTGAGGAAAATGCGTTTTTTTTGGTAAATTTTTTAGGTTTGCAAGGGATTCTGGGTAACAGAACCTGGTGGGAGGCAGTCGAGTCACCACATCTTGAATTTCCCTGGGTGTCTAGTTTTCAAAAATGTATAGGCTTGCTAGGTTTCCCTAGGTCCCGGCAGAGTTAGGGTTCAAAACTACAGCTAGTCACTTTGCCAAAACATGGTCATTTTTCCCTGCGAAATTGAGGTGTGACCACGTTGTGTTTTGTACCGTTTCCTGTCGCAGGCACTAGGCCGACCCACAAAAGTGGGGTACCATTTTTCTCGGAAGACTTTGAGGAACGCAGGATGGAAGGAAATTCATGGATCCACGCAGATTCCAGAACTTTCCACCACAGAAATGTGGGGAAAATGTGTTTTTTGTACACTTTTTTAGGTTTGCAAGGAATTCTGGGTAACAGAACCTGGTGGGAGGCACTCAAGTCACCCCATCATGGATTCCGCAGGGTGTCTACTTTTCAAAAATGTATAGGTTTGCTAGGTTTCCTTGCACCCGGCAGAGCTAGGGTGCAAAAACTACAGCTAGGCACTTTGCCAAAAAAAGGGTCAATTTTTAACTGCGAAATTGAGGTATGACCACGTTGCATTTTGCCCCATTTCCTGTCGCAGACAAAAGGCCGATCCACACCAGTGAGGTATCGTTTCTATCGGGAGACTGAGGGTAATTCAGATTTGCAAATCAACTGTTATTACCTATTGAGTTTTCACGCATTTTTCCCTTCAAAACGAAAGACATTGTGTAAAAAAAAATCATTTTGAAAAATGACCAATAATTCTCATGCTAGTATGAGTATTCCCAATTTTGAAAATGTGGAAATATATACTGTTTATAAACTCTATAATTTGTACCCAATTCAGAAATACATAGGTGTCTTTCATACCGATTTTTCCATGTATACATTTTCCCAGAATAATTGCTCTATACCCGGTACATAATAAAATACCATTGCAAGTTGCTGCTCAGTTTTTGGCTCTGGGTTCGTCGGGTTCTTGGCAAAACTACAAGTCCTGTATATCCCCACAACCAGGAAGGTCTAACGGATGTAACAGTATATTGCTTTCAAAGAGCTGTCAACATTACAAGAAGTTACAGGTGAAAACGTTGAGACAAAAGGCTGTTTTTTTCAACTAATTTTCAATTTTTCCAATATTTAACTGTTAGTTTCTTTAAAGAAACCTTCATGGATTTAGACAAATGACCCCTTTCTTAATTCAGAATTTTGTCTACATTTCTAAAATGTATAGATTTCCAGGATCCATTATTGCTTTCAAACTCATTTCTACCATTAACTGGAAGGAGGTTGAAAGCACTAAAAATAGCAAAAATAGGCTATGTCCCAGAAAAATGCCAAAACTGTGTGAAAAATGTTGGTTCTCTGACAAAAGACTGTCATTCCCTAAAAGCTGGGAAAATGCTGATTTCAGCCCCACACACCCTTTTTTGATAGCATTTGCAGGGAAAAACCCAGAGGCTTTCATTTGCAACCGTTTTTTCCCATTTTTCTGAAAAAAACGAAAATTTGACTGTATTTTGCTTAATTTCTAGGACCCCTCCAAGGGAATCCACAAACCCTGGGCACCTTTAGAATCCACATGATGTTGGAAGAAAAGGACACAAATTTGGCGTGGATACCTTATGTGGTCAAAAAGTTACAGGGGCCTAAGCGCGCACTACCCCAAATCGCCAAAAAAAGGCTTAGCACAGGAGGGGAAAAGGCCTAGCAGCGAAGGGGTTAATATTCTCAAAGACACAATTGTATTGGCTCTCAGTGTCACACAGACCAGCAGGAGGCACTGCCAGACAAAAAGATGCCCTAGCAACAGGCATCAAGGCCGTTAATAACAACAGGTCAGTTGAAACGCAGCTACTGTTGTTCCGGCGGATAAAACATACTGAAGACACGAGAAGCGAGCACGAAACACCCCGCTGTTACCAGGCTGCTAGCAGAATACCAACGAACCCTCTATGTGCCGCGACATTTCCCCTTAGGACTTAGGATGTATATTTTCCTCTCCTTACCCGATCCGCTCCTTCCCGCCCCTCTGCGAGAGCCTGGGAGTAGGAGCCGCTATGGGAGCGGGGAGGGATAACATCTGGGGTCCCTGGGCACTCTCTCATCTGCTTCTAATTGTTTCTGCTCCAAGGGAAAGGAGGGGCCGGGGCCCTCGTGTGTTGCAGCAAGACCTCAATGAATAAGCCTGCCTCGGCCAGCGTTCAATCTAGTGCAGAATTTCCTCAAAAATTGTGGCTCCAAAAAGATCTATTGTCTATTGCTAGCAAGGATATTACAAAAAATATATTTGATATTTCGAAATGTGCAGCCTGCCTGTATAAGATGATTGCATGTGATATAAGTGCAGGCAAAAAAGTCATACAATGCTGTGAACACACAGTATTAATTTTGATCTATTTAGGAACGTGTACTTTGTTTTAATAATGTAAACATAAAAATGACAAGTACCAGAAAGCAACTGAAAAAGAAAGGAACGAATGACAGACAAGCCTGACAATGTCAAGTCTGACTGTTTTTGGAGCTGAAAAGGTATTTCTTGTGAACTGTGAGAGAGTACACATTTCAAGCGAACGCACGTATTTATATATGTAACAACATATATAATGTGTAGATCTCAATTTTACCGTGGCAGTTGCATTAGGCCACCAGTCCAGTGTTTTCTCTTCATTCTGATGTCTGATTTGTTTTTCCTATTAGAACTGAAAGGATCAAGATGCAAAGTATAGCAACAAGACTGGATGATTTGCGTACACTTGAGTGGTTAGGTGATACTTGATCCAGTTTCTTTATGCGAGGGGCGGGAGGGGGGCTCTAAGGGAGTCAGGGAGCAGCCGGTCGCCAGACACGGCGAATGCTGGCCAGGGTCGGAGTTTTATTTATGTTAATTGGTGCATTTTATATAGCGCAGACTTTACCCGAAGGTGTCAGAGCGTGTCACGATTAGGAACAATAGTGTGGTGCGTGACGTTGTTGGATGAGGCCTTCGGTGCAAGGGGGTGCCAGTGGACGATGGGAAGGAAAGGCAGGATAAAGGAGAACAATGGAGCAATACGTATACAGGCCCCTAGCGCCAAATACAAAGCGCTAGGTGATGACCATCCTGTACTCCGCAGCAAAGAGGGTGGTAAAGTGTTAAAGGCAGACGCATATCACGTCCCGCTGAACTAATGCGGCAGGGTTACATAAAGTGTGCGGCAAAGGAACAAAATGAAATGATGCAGCAGTGTATGGAGATCGGGCGGAATGGAGCGTAAAACAGTACAAGACTGCAAGGAGCACAGGGGGCCTAGAATGGGGGGGTCCACTCTGCCCACCCCTCCAGCCTTGGGGAGAGTGTGCAAGGCTCAGGCCGGGAGTTTGGGGTGGGGGTGTCGTGACCCGACAGCTGGGCAGTAGGACTCACGGGGTCAAGTGACTTTGGGAGCAGGACACCGGACACCACATCCGGTCAAGGGGGCGGAGGGCAGAATGCCAGGAGCGGGGAATGAGTATGGACGTGAACATGCGAGGCTGCACGAAGATATAATAAAGACATGTGTACACTATACCTGATTGGTGTGTATTCCTTGGTGGGACTTCAGTAGACACTACAACTGGCGACGAAGGCTTTACGAATCGACATGTTCTCTACATCGAGCTGCATCGTGGAATAACCAAGAGCTCACCCTGGATTGCATCGCAACGAGGAACGGAAAGGATTTGGCCCGTGGATGAAGAGCAGCGACGCGGGAACCCACCCCGACCGCTGCAAGAGGAAATTCATCGGATCCTGGTAAGCGCTGTGTGCGAGCGAGCAAAGTGAAAGAAATCGGTGCGAGCTCTCGCGAGAGTCTCGCGGCCATATTGAAGTCAGGCGGATTTGACCAATCAGCACGCGAGAAAGAGGAGCGGCCATTTTGAGGTCAGGCAAAAGCCGATTGGTCCAGAAACCTCGCGAGAACCTCAGCGGCCATTTTGAGGTCAGGCGGATAAGCCAATAGGAAGGCAATAAAAGCCGGCGGCCATTTTGAGGTCAGGCGAAGACGAAAAAGGCAGAAAGAGATCAAATAAAAGCACTAAAAGAACGCAGAGAGCAGCACTAAGGTCGCAAATGAAAAAGAGACAATAAATAAATAGCCAGAAAGAGCACAAAGCAAATGAAAGAGGGACAATATATAAAGAGCCAGAAAGAGCACAAAGAGGGAAGAAATAAAGAAAAGAAGTACAAAGAGACACATAAGACCAAGAAATAGAGGAAAGAGAAATGGCAGCACCAAAACAAAGTGCACAATACCGCAGACCCCTCCCATTCAACATATCGGAACCACAAGTGGGAATAAGATGGGAGCGGTGGGTCATAAGATTTGAAAGATACATGGAAGCAACCGACGCAGTAAAGGAAAAAAAATTAGGCCTGTTCCTAAACCTAGTGGGTGAGGAGGTGGATGATCTTTTCATGACTTTGCCAGCAAGTGAGACATCAACATACAAAAAACTCATCAAGTGTTTGACAAACAAGTTTGACCCTCAAAGAAATATCGATTTCTAAAGATACACCTTCACCATAGCATTCCAACAACCAGACGAGTCATTGGATGATTTTTCAACGCGACTAAGGAAGCTAGAAACATACTGCGAGTTCGACAAGTACGACAACGAGCAAGCAATTTGTCTAAGGATCATTGAAGGGTGTCGCAACACAGAATTCCGCACAAGGATACTAAAGGAACCGACATCCCTAGAGAACATTCTAACATCGGCGAGAGCAGACGCAAGAGAAACGATGCATGCGAAACAAATGGAGCGGCATGTCGAGCAGGCACACCGCATAACAGACAACAGCCGCGCCGGCAACTGGAAGAAGGGGCAGAATGACCAAACAACAAAGAAACAACAAGGGTCACAATGTTATAAATGTGGATTGGAATTTCCACACCGAGGTGCATGTCCAGCTTTCGATCAGACTTGCAGAAAATGCAACCGAAGTAATCATTTTGCCAGTTTGTGCCAAGGGGTACAGTTTAGAAACGAAAGAGGGCGGCCAGTAAGGCCACGGATGACGACAAGCAGGCATGTCAGGCACATTGGAACAACGAACAGAAGCTCATCGTTAGAGTCAGGAGGTGAGGAAGAAGAAGAAGAAAAGGTGGAGCGACTGTACCTCATGTCCAAGGACGAAGATAAAACTGAAGAAAGCATCCGCCTAGTAGATAAGAAAACAATCAAAAAGACAGAGTCTGTGACTATAGACGTAGGGCCACACAGAACAAGATTCGTGCTTGACAGCGGTGCCACATGCAACATAATGTGCGCATCAGAATATGAGAAGATGGAAATAAAACCAATGCTGCAACCATCAAGAGTAGAAGTGTTCACATGGGGTTCAAGAAAGCCAGTAACGAACCTGGGAAAATTTACAGACAACCTGACATACAAGAACCAGACGATCAAAGAGGAGATTCATGTGTTGAGAGGGGACATTCCACCACCGTGCCTACTAAGCAATGTCACAGCCCAAGTAATGGGCCTGCTCGAGATGACATACAACTTGTCAGAAAAAGGAAGCATCTTAAAAGAGTATCCAAAACTACTAAAAGGACTGGGGAAGTTAAAAGGGCGACAAATTACGTTCCACATTGACGAAACAATAAAAGCTGTAGCTCAGCACCACAGGCGAGTACCGATACACCTGCAACCACAAGTTGAGGAAGAAATAGAATCATTACTGAAGCAAGACATCATAGAACCAGCAGAAGGACCGACACCCTGGGTGTCGCCAATAGTGGCTGTACCGAAGAAGAACACTTCGAAAATCAGGATCTGTGTATACATGAGGGTACCAAACACAACCATTGAAAGAGAACGACACCCTGGGCCTCACCTTGATGACTTGATTAGCTGCCTAACAGGAACAAGACGATTCTCCAAACTCGACCTGTGCAAAGGATATCACCAGTAAGAACTAGATCAGCAGTAACGATATATAACGACATTCTCCACACACCTAGGCCTATTCCGCTATAAACGTCTGAGCTTTGGGATATCGTCAGCAGCCGAGATATTCCAAGAGACCATCAGGTAAGTGATAAGACCAGTGAAAAACAGTTTGAACTATAGCGACGACATCCTGGTTTTTGGCAAATCAGACGAGGAGCACGACAAAGCGCTAAGAGAAGTATGCTCCCAACTAGAAGAGGCCGGACTCACACTAAATGAAGACAAGTGTGAATTGGGACGAGATGAGTTGGTGTTCTTTGGGCACATCTTTTCAAAAAAAGGAATGCGACCAGATCGCAGAAAGGTAGAAACTCTGGAAAAAGCGAAACAACCAAGCGATCTGGCAGAAGTAAGGTCATTCCTTGGCCTCACCAGCTACTGTGCAAGGTACATCAAGGACTTTGCAACAGTGAGTGCACTGCTGCGGGAGTTGACAAAGCAAGGACAGACGTTTGCATGGACAAAAGAGTGCAGCAAGGCCTTTGAAGACATAGGGGAGTCTGTGACGGCCGTCGATCATCTGGCATACTTTGACCCACTGTTGTGAACTGAACTAACAGTAGACAAGCCCAGTCGGATTGGGCGCCATACTGGCCCAGCACAGACCAGGAAAGGACTCACCAAGGTGTGTAGTGGCTTATGGAAGCAAAAGCCTATCGGACATTGAGAGAGCATACTCTCAACCAGAAAAAGAAAGTTTGGCAGTTGTGTGGGCGTGCGAACATTATCACATGTTCATATACAGGAAACTGTTCACGATAGTAACAAACCACCAAGCCCTAATCACAATCTATGGCAATCCAAACACCAAGATACCACCCAGGATAGAAAGGTGGGGAATAAGGCTGATGGACAACAATTTTAAAATAATACATAAGCCTGGCAAAGAACACAACCCAGCTGACTATATGTTCAGGCATCCTTTGCCACACAAGGCTAAGGCTACGACGATGGCGGAGGAATATCTGAATTTCATCCTGAAACACAACACGCCCGCTTCCATAACAATGTCAGAGCTGGAACAAGAAACGAAATGAGACCCCACCATGCAAGCAATCCAGAAAGTAACGAGACAACAAAGGTAGAGACATATGAACAACAATAGCACTCTGGGTCATGGAGTAATAAAGGAGTAATTGCTAGCATTAAAAAAAAATAGTGAAGAACTATCTGAGACCGAAAATGGCATCCTGATGAGAGGAACAAGGATAGTGATGCCCCGAAAGCTGAGGAAACAAACAATAGAACTGGCACATGAGTCACACCGAGGAATAGTGACAACTAAGAAAATGCTGAGAGAAAAAGTGTGGCTCCCGGGACCGGACAGCATGGTCGAGGAAATTGACATGCGTTGCCACATCTGCCAGGAGACGGGACCACCACCAAAGCCAGAGCCGCTACACATGTCTGAACTACCCCAGGCAGTGTGGACAGAATTGGCGGCCGACTTCTATGGACCATTAGAGACAGGAAGCTACCTGCTGGTCATCATAGACGAGTTTTCACGATTTCCAATAGTGAGACAAGTGCCATCCACATCCGCAAACGCTACTCTGCCGATAATGGATGAGGTATTTGCTGCATGTGGCTCACCCCAAACACTCAAAACTGACAATGGTCCGCCATTCTCGGGAGAAGAATTCCGACGGTTCATGGAATACCTCGGGATCAGGTACCGGAAGATAACACCACTGTGGCCTCAAGCGAATGGAATGGCGGAGCGGTTCATGGGGACCATAAAGAAAGCAGTTCAAAGAGCTAAATTGACACAAATATCGACAGGACAGGCACTATGCCAGGTACTGAGGGACTACAGGAATACCTCTCACAGCTCCACAGGCCGATGCCCAGCTGAACTAGTTCTAGGTCGCTCGAGCAAGACCAGGCTGCCACAAGTAGAAGCAAAAATGAGTGTAGACTGAAGCGACATAGCTGTCAAAGATGGAGAGGCGAAGGCAAGGATGAAAGCATATGCTGATAGCCAGAGGCATGCCTCTGAACCAAAAATAAAAGAAGGCGACACCGTAGTGGTGCGGCAAAGGCAGCAAAGAAAGTCTGACAGCACATTCTCCAAAGAACCGCAGACTGTGACGGAAGTAAAAGGACCAATGATAACAGCAGCGGCAAGTCGATACAACATAACAAGAAGCAGCTCACACTTTAAGGAACTGAAGACAGAAAGGGAAGAAGTGCCAACACAAGCTACAACAGCAGCGAATGAGGAAGATGATGAACAAAGAAACGAAAGTGAAACAAGACCCAGAAGAAAATGCAAGAAACCACAGAGACTAATTGAAGAGATGTAGAGTGACCAGATCTCTCTCTCTCTCTCTCTCTCTCTCTCTTTCTTTCTCTTTTCTCTCTCTCTCCCTATATCTATCTCTCTCTCTCTATCTCTCTCTAGCTACCTATCTATAACTATCACTTTCAGCGCTCACCAGTGGTGGTCACAGAATGCGTCATGAAAACATTTGTTTGTAACAAAGGGGGAGATGTTGTGACCCGACAGCTGGGCACTAGGACCCACAGGGTCATGTGACTTTGGGAGCAGGACACCGACACCACATCCAGTCAAGGGGGCGGAGGGCAGAATGTCAGGAGCGGGGACGGAGTATGGACGTGTACATGCGAGGCTGCACGAAGATATAATAAAGACATTCTGTACACTATACCTGATTGGCGCGTATTCCTTGGTGGGACTTCGGTAGACACTACAGGGGGTTGGGAGAATGGTGAGCGCCTAGCGCCCTCTGCCCCTTTCCCCAGCGCGCCTCCACCAAGGTCGGCGGGGTGGGAGGGTCACAGGGGTGGCAGCGATTTGGGCAAGGGTCAACAAGGGGGTTAAAAGTGTTTCGTCTAGTAGGCACATACGGATAGGCTGCCGCATGGGTTGGGGAAGGCAACATAGAAGAAAAAAAACGCATGAGGATTGTAGTGCAACTATGGACAGGTGGTGCAAAGAGGAAAACTAACATGTGGTTTCTAATACAGAGTTGAGCAAGGTCCGAATACATTGGACGGTGAAGGACGGAGTGAGTGAGCAAAGCGGTGTCAGTAGTGGTGGAGGTCACGGACTAAGCAAAGGGGCAGGAACGAGCCCAAGGGGTCGGGACCTGACGGAAGGTAAGTACACCAATGACAGGGGGGCGACTCGATGCAAAGATATGGAACACCGCGGGAGGAGGCCGGAGGGCACCATAGCAAGCCTAGGCACCCCTTGGGTCGGGGCGCTGGCACTAGTTGGTCTTAATAGCTACCCCACTCGGAAGAGGCACTCACAACAACTACTTGCAAGGTTAACACCATTTTCAATTTTTAGGTCAGCTACAGAAAACGGGATTGCTCCAGTCGCTTCTGAGCAAGATGGGAGATGAGGGACTGTTTAACGGCGGTGCACTGGAGCTAGCAGCAAACGAGGAGGCTGGACCTAGCGGGGTGATCCCAGAAATGGAGTACCGCGGCGGCCAGGATGCTCAGCAGCTGTGGGCCAGCTTTGCAGCAACAGCAAAGGCAAAGAATTGGGAAGGTTGGGAGCTGGCAATAGCTCAAATGCAATTACCTGCCCCCGAAGGTGGTGGACAATGCAAGGACGTGGAAGAGTGGCAAGGGGATGGTGTTCCTATTAATGGCCATACTTATGCAGCGACACATGGGGAAAGGCAGGGCATGGAAAAGAAGGTGAGGGGGCGGGGTGGTTCTGTCGCAGAAGCCAAAAAGGCAAGGACGCCTACAGAAGACTTAACAGCAAAGGCAATAATGGGGGAAGATTCACAGGCAGCGGAAATTTTGCGGGCGTTTGCGCCAAGTAGGCAAATGGGAGAGGACAAAGACCAGTCAAGTAAATAAGGGGCATTAACAACGGGAAGTGGTTCCTTAGGTGAGTTGTCAGAAGTCGTTAGAAAACTGGTCAATAATTGGCATGAGCCCATTGGGAAGAGGAATGGGGAGGGGGTGATGGTCGATGAAGGGATCACGGCAGGCGGGGCACGGGATGGGTCCCCAATACAAGTCTGGGAGGGGGGAGTAGGGAACATGGGGGCGAAATGGGGCTGGAAGGAAAGTGGCGGCTCAGTCTGTTAAAAGTAACATTACACTGGGAAAAGTTCCCTTGGCAAATGCATCCCAAAATAGTGACAAAAACACCACATCGTAGAGGAAGGTAGGGGTAGGGGGGCTGAACGGGGCACGGTCAGAAGCACGGCATATAACACTGGAGGTTAAAGAGAGAGTTTGGAAGAGGGAATTCATTGATATTTTCACTCTACTGGAGCATATGCGCAGGGGGGTAGACACGTTACGAGAATCTGGGCCCAGCAGAGAGAGCAAGGATAGGAAGAGGATCAGGCCCGAGGAAAATATTAACAACTGGTTAGACGCCTTTGCACTATTGGCAGCCATAATGTTAGAGAAGGTCCAGGAGCAAGGTCCAGCATTGAGTAGATACAACTGAGCTATCCTAGACAGGTTCAGACGACATGGAGGCATGGGGTGGCTGCAATATGATCTGAACTTCCACCAACGCATGGAGGAGTCACCCTCGATGTCGTGGGATGAAAGAGAGGCGAATGAATGGATGGATGGAATAGATGGGGTCCAAAGCAGGTTACGGGTTAGGGTTAGCGGGCGCAGGGAGTGGGGTACAGCAGTGGGTCGCACCACCATCGGGACAGGGTTGGCAGGCTAACAATACACAGGCACATTCTTTGGCGAATGCTTAATACGGGTTGGGTCAACAACTAGTGACAAGATTCCCACAGCAGCAAGTGGGACAGGTACCCTTTCAACACAGGATCACCTACGCGGGACATGGAACAATGGAGGGGCCCCAGCATCAAGGTGCTGGAGTTGGGCCCTGTCAGCAGTCCCCTCTGGGCAGCGGGGGGCAGCAACATACGTGGACAGGTCCCGTGCAGCAACAGGCAAGTGGAGGACAAACGCTGCAACAGCAATTGGGATCAGTAGGACCACAGTTCACACAGGTGGGGCCTAGCCTGCAGACAGGCACGGGTTTTCCAATGTCCACCATGCAGGCTAGGGTGCAGCTACCACAGGGCAAGAATGGGCTTGTGAATGGGCAATTCAACGGGGGCAGGGGCCATCAGCCATTGACGGCGGTGGGGTTCCCAGCGGGCATGGGGCAAATGACAGCAGGGCATCAAGGGGAACAACGTCAAGTCTGCATTGTTACAATGCAAAATTCCCCAGGATCAGAGCTAGGCCAGGGGCAGATCATAGGTAGGAACCAGCAGCCGCCCCAGGAGCATCAGCAGGCATTTTGAGGGCCAAAGGTGGTAGACAAATTCAAGCAGACGCTGCAGCGTAAACCTAGGGATACTACCTGTCAACTGTTCAACGCTGGCAATTGCACCTGGGGGCTACAATGCAGATTTCGGCATGGGTGTTCCCAGTGTAGCGGAGACCATGCCGCTTTGGCATGCAAAGACCTCGTTAGAATTGCACCCGGCGCCACGTTCATGGGTCAGCCATAGTCTGGGCCAGGTAACAAAAGGCCCATCCCCAATAAAATTTTAATTGCTAGCAACACTTTTGAAAGATTAACCAAAGGGTGAGGAGAGGGAACTACTCTATTGGGGTTTCAAAGAAGGGTTTAAAATACCTTACTGTGGTCCTTTAGCAGGCAGGTCATCTAGGAACATTCGCTCAGTGGAGGAACTTCCGGAAACAGTTGCAGAAAAGATACAAAAGGAGCTGCAGCTAGGAAGAATAGCGGGCCCATTTGGCACCGCCCCTTTAAGGAACAACTTCATTATTTCTCCGCTAGGTATTGTTCCAAAAAAGGAGGCAGGCAAATAACCAATGATTCACCACCTCTCTTATCCCAAAGGCAACTCAGTAAAGGACTGGCTAAGCCAGGATATTTGCACAGTCTCCTATGCAACATTTGATGAATTCATCAAGTAAGTCAGACAGGCGGGGATGGGAGCCCTCATGGCGAAAGCCGACATTGAATCAGCTTTCAGGCTATTACCAGTGCATCCAGACAGCTTTCATATGCTGGGGTTCCAGTTCAGAGATAGGTTGTACTATGACATGTGTATGCCCATGGGTTGTTCCGTTTCCTGCGCTTATTTTGAGGCATTTAGTTCCTTTTTGGAGTGGGCAACGAACAAGGTCCAGCAAGTGGGTGGCAAGCTCCAGTATCTGGATGACTTCTTGTTTCTAGGCAAGGCCAACTCCCCTGAATGTGCCCAGGCGTTGGAAGCCTTCACGGTTGTGTCGCAGGGCTTGGGGGTTCCATTGGCAGCAGAAAAACGGAAGGCCCCACAACTAAGTTAACTTTTTGGGGATAGAGTTGGATTCAGAGGAAGGGGTCAAGCCTCCCAGTGAAGAAAGTATAGGACTTTGCAGCAGCTATTAAAAAGGTATTGGCAAAAGAGAACGCAAATTTAAAAGACGTCCAAGATTTAATGGGGAAGCTCAATTTTGCATCTATGGTCATTCAGGTGGGGAGAGTTTTTTCAAGAAGGCTGGCAGGGGCCACAGCGGGCATGACTCAAAAACATCATTTTGCCAGGCTGAAGAAGGGGCTGAAGGAAGACTTGCAGATGTGGTAGTCTTTTCTCCAAAGTTTTTTGGGGGTTAGAATATGGCCGTTGCTATGGACAGCTGATGAGAGGGCGCAACTGTACACAGATGCCTCCATGCAAGGAGGCTTTGGGGCAATATTGGGTTCTGCGTGGTGTGCCAAAGGGTGGCCACCTGCCTGGCGATGATGTGGCCTCACCAACAATATTACAGCGTTAGAACTCTTTCCCATTGTGGTGGCATTGTCAATATGGTCGGACACCTTGGCTAACAAGAGTCTGGTCATCCGGTCAGACAACTTGGCAGCCGTCCATGCAATTAATAATCAGGCAGCGTCATGTCCCATAATATTGGGCTTATTAAGGCATTTAGTGAGCAGGTGTCTCCGGTAAAATATCCAGATAACAGCTAAGGATGTGCCAGGGCTTCAGAACAAGGCTGCTCATGCTCTCTCGCTTGCAGTGGGAAAGATTCTGGGCAGAATGGCCAGAGGTGCAGCAGGAAATGACGCCCTTCAAAGAGGAATATTGGAGACTAATGCATTAGAAAATGAACTACAGAATATGGCTGAAGAGGCTTTAGCGGTGGGAACAAGACACCGGTATCGGCGCTGTATTGACACTTTTTGGAACTTTACTGCGGAGTCTTCCGAGCTTCCAGACAATGTTCAGCAACTGGGGATGCGGGTTCTGAGAAGTTGGCCTGGTATATGATGTTCACTATTCTAGTGAGCACCTTGGACCAGTCCAAACAACCCTTATGGTGATGGTTGTAAAGTCAACCTTATAGACCAGCTATCCTAGTGGTAGCATGGACAAAGCAGTCTTAGGCGAAACTCAAGAGGGCATGTGAAGCCAGCTGTTTTACCATATGTAACCCCTTTAATACCAAATGAAAGGACACCACACAGGATATATATAAAATATATATGTATTTATTTCTAAACAACCCCTCTGAACTCTTTATGAGGTCAGAGGCACAAGCACATAACAAGATAGTTAATTATCATACAATAAGTTGCACAAAATACAGTAGGGCCCTAGGGGCACGCTAAACCATATACTAAAATAGTGGTATAAGAACCACGTCACAAACAAAGGATAGGCCTAGGGCCTAGGGAATCGCTGGGGCTACACTGTACTACCAAAGGATAGGAAGTAGGAGGCCCACGGGAGGCGTGTGCAGAGTCTTTACTCACACGCAAGTTACCATAGAGTTAGAATGGGAACGAAAGAATTAGAAACTAGTTCTTTTAGGGCACTTCTGACTGGACTCTATGAAAGTTACTTGAAACCTAGACACTAGGATAGTCAATACCCACAGGAGCACCGGAGTACTCGCGTTACCTCACACACAGTAAGTGGGTGCATAGGTGTCATAGTGCGTCGGGTTTCGTCGCTGAATCCGATGGAGCCTTGAAGAAAGATGCTGCAGGCGACCAGGAGAGAAGTGTCCGGTTGGATCCAAGGGCGGATCAAGGATGAATAGTACCTGAAAGCAGAGGGGACAGAGTCTGGGTCACTAGCCAGTGACCAGGAAGGAACCAGGAAGGAACCAGGCGATGTCGCGAAGCAATCAGGTGATGTCATGAAGCTTGTCTCTGCAGCCACGTGGACCAGGAGGCGTCGACGACTACCAGGAGTCAGGCACGGACTGACCCACAAAGGCTCTCGCTGTCGGCGGTGTCGGCTTCCGGATTGGAGTCAACAAGCCTTGACAAAGGCAACCCACGCAGGAAGCAAAATTGGCTTCTTAATCAGACCAGCAAGGTCTGATGGGCTTCTTTTTTTCAGGGAAGCAAGGGCCAATCTGGAGCAACCAGAACAGCAGTGTAAATTCAAAAGTTTGTCGTCAAGATGGCCACTAGCCAATGGGCAAGTGACCGGACAGACGTGTCGAGCAGGAAAATGCAGAAGGGCCCCACGCAGAACTCGTGGAGTGTGGAGGGCTGATCTTCAGTGCAGTTGGTGCTCGGGGCTGGGGCTTCTCAATCCCCAATGCACAACTTCGAGGGTGCCTCGGAAGTTGCACGGAAAGCAATTCGCTGACTTTCCAAGATGGCCGGTCCCACGTCAAGCGTCACCTCCACGGGTCTCAGCTTTGCTGGGGCTGTGGATCGGGCTGAAGGAAGTCTGGAAGTCTGGGTCTTGTCAGGCTCTGTGCTCGGGCTCTGATGGGAGCATCGACAAAGCAAGCCGTTGATTGCTGGATGGTGCCTGCTTGTGCAGGGTGGTCACTCCTTGACCACAAGGGAGATTCTTCAGTCTTCTATCTTCAAGTAGAACGTCGAAGGTCCAGAGTTTCGTTTCAAGTTTCAGTCAGGATTTATCTAAAGTCTTGGGATCAGCTCCTACCTATATACCACATCTAGGGGCTGGATTACCTGCTAGGTCCCTCCTATGGGTAGGACCAGGGAAGGGGGTGGTTACACCCCTTTCCCTTTTTCCAGTTTCGCGCCAGAGCTGGGGCTGGAGTGCCCCAGCACCGGTTTGAACTGGACTATGCATGGGACACCTTGTGTGCCCCAGGCAGTGTCTCATTTCTTTCAGCCCTCCCAGCCCCAATACACAAGAGCCTGTCTGGGGTGGTGCTAGCACCTCCCAAGACAGGAAACCTATTGTCCAAGCCTCCCTCACTGGAAGGACTCCACGCAGCAGGAGGTCAGACTTGTGTCTGTGGCAGCAGCATCCATTTTGTGATGCTGAGGCTCTGGTTAACTTTAAGCGGTATTAGTAGGAACAACATGTCTTCTCCCTCTAGAAGGGTGGAATGCTATCCCCGTTGCCAGAACTGGCGAGGGGGTAGTATTCCAAAGCGTATGACACCTTACACGACATGTTTCGATAAAGCCAAACCAGAGTTAGCCTTTAACCGCGAGTATATGGTATGGCTATATCTTATAACAGCTATAAGGACATGGTTCCGAAAGCTGTAGACAGGCTCAGCTCACGCTAGAGCCTCATCTCACATAAAACCAAGTACTCTGCCTCCAGGATTGTTAAGGCCTGCCATAGGAGTGACTTATAGGTGTATATGTGTCTAGATATAAGGTTAGATATAGGAATACTATATCTAAGCAAGGGGTGATTACACAACCTTGCCCCAGCTGAGTGATCAGTCAGTAGTGTCAGTTTGGATGGCCAGCCAGGGGTGGCAAAAGATATGCTGCAGCCCCTGGTAGGCCTGGGGTGCACCTATGCCCTGGGTACCTATACTACACTGTACAGGGGCTCATAAGGTGACCCAATGTCCAATTGCAGATGTACCTAAAGTACATGGAGTCCATTTTACAGAGAGAGCAAATAGCCTGGGACCCTGATTAGCAGGATCCCAGGCCAACTAAGTCGAAAACCAGCTAAACACTATGCAAACAATCTGGGGTAACCATAGTCAGGTATCCACCTTCCTACACGGGTCAAATAGTTCGTGGTGTGGGCGGGGGGGGGGGGGGGCGGCAAATCTAGGTCATGGGTTTGGGAGCATCTATCAGCAATAGCATACAATTCAAAGCTAAAGAGTTTTGACGATCCAACTAAAGGTTTTGTTCTTAGGGCAGCCTTGAAACGGTGGGCCAAGGGGGAAGGCAAAAAGCTGGATCGCAGGTCCCCAATTGATTTTAACACTCTAAAGGTTCTAATGGACCATCTCCCTTGGGTGTGCTACTCGGAATTTGAAAGTAAGTTGTTTAGGCTAACGTTTTCCCTGTCCTTCTTTGGGGCCTTTCGCATTATCGAACTGGTAGCCAGGGCAAAAGGGGATAAAAGCAGCAGGGCCCTGTTGGTGAAGGACATATCTCTAGGCACACACCAGGTATCCCTACGGGTGCGACACTCTAAGACAGATCAGGTGGGACCTCTTACGGGCCATGGCTGCTAACAGAGCCCACAGCATTGGGTGGAATGCAACGTTCCCGTTTCAAAGGACATGGGTGCGATGGGTTGGAAAGCCAGGGTTAAATTGGAGAGAATTTGGGAGCATCATTAAAGAATTCCGCACCGGCTCTAAGGACCCGAGTGTGGGAGTAATTCATCTAGGGGGAAATGACCTTCCAGTAATAGGGCGGGTGAACGACTTTAATGTTAAAGAAGGATCTTACCAATTTAGCCAGGAGCATGGACACCACAGAAGTTGTATGGTCCGAGATCATTCCTAGAAGGGTATGGGCTGGTGCGCGCTCCCAAAATGGCACGGAGTTGTCAAGGAAGAGGCTAAATAGCCTCATAGCCAACTTTCTAACGGGGGCCAGGTTTAGGTAGCATCAGGCACACCTGATTAACTTGAGGCAGCCGCACTATTACAGAGCAGATGGGGTGTACCTATCGACACTGGAACAGATGTTCTGCTAAGGAATATGCTAGCAGCATTGAATGCAAGGGGCTGTTGGTAGTTCTCAAGAATGTGGCCGCAGGTATGGCTTGGGGGGGGGCCTCACTGGCAGCGATAGCTCCCAGCGAGGCATGGCGGTACTTACAAAGCGATCCAAGAGGAATACAAAAAAGCAGGTTGCGAAGCGGGCACAGACCACAAACGAGGCAGTCAGGACCCAGGGGGTCACTGGCAAGGTCCCCAAAGCCCTTGGTTCAGGTGAACCAGAAGTAAACAATTAATGACGCAACTGAGGGCGGAGCCTGTGGCAAGGAGGAAATGGGTACTGGTCACCGGGTCACCTTCGCAGTGGTGCGACCATGTGGGGGGTGCCTCTGCTGTGCCCCTCGGTTCGGCCCCCCCACTCCCAGGGGCAGGGGGATAGTGGCTGGACCGGGGGTCTTAGTGGAGGCCGCCCCCGGGGGAGCAGAGCCTGAACACCAATGCAATTTCAACACGGTCTAAACCACGCATATCATTACAATGCAAGTGTTAAATTGCATGCATCTTTACCACACATGCCTTTACCACGCATTTTTGTACCAGGACCCGCCTTTAAAATGCATGCCATTACCATGCAAAAGGCAAGTATAAAGGCAAGTGTATTATATATATCTAAATATATATATATATATATATATATATATATATATATATATATATATATATATATATATATATATATATATATATATATCTCCATATTCACTGATAAAACCAAAAGTTACAGGGACATTATAGTTAGGCTCAGATATCACTCGTACAAAACCAGTGAAGTTCAGCAGTTATAGTTACCTTACACCCCCGCAATGCAGTGCTCTAATATGGTCAATAACATCACCTATGGCATCTCAAATTACATCACTGATGATATCATCTAGAGAGTAAGTGTTTTAAAGAGTTTATCAGTGTCAAACATATGTACTAACCTACTACAAAGTCAAATTAGTATACTAGGTGCACCATTACTTAGTGTCTAACATATATTAAGTGAGTAGCTGTGTGACTATAAGTATCCTTGTGTGTATGGGTGTGTGAGTGGCAGCATGGGTTTATATGTGGGTGTGTGAGTAGCTATGAGGGTGAGTGACAAGCTGTGTGAGTGGCAGTATTGGTGAATGAATGGGTGTGTCAGTGTTTGTATGAGTGAGTTAGTGGCAGAGTGAGTGGCTCTACGGGTGGGTGTGTAGTGACTTTGCGAGCCCATGAGTGGGTGTCTGAGTGAGTCAGTGACCCGGTGTGTAAATGGCTGTGTGGGTGAATTAGTGGCTATTTGAGTGGATTTTTGTTCAAGTAAGTTGGTGTGTGAGTAGCTGTCTTGGAGAGTGTTTGTGTGAATGGCTTTATGGGTGAGTGAGTGGATGTATGAGTGCTTGTATGGATGTATGAATGGGTATGTAAGTAGTTGTGTGGGTATGTGAGCATGTGAGTGAGAGGCTGTGTTGAGTGGCTGTACGTGTGAGTGAATGATTGTATGAGTGGCTGTACTGGCGAGTGAATGGTTGTCTGAGTGGCTGTACAAGCGAGTGAGTGCAAGTATGAGTGCCACTATGAAGGAGTGAGTTGGTATATGAGTACTGGAATCGTTCTGTGAATGGGTGTGTGAGTGGGCCTGTAGATGATGTAATCAGTGATATCATCAGTAATGTCACTGACCTTGTTATGAGTGATGTAATATGTGAGGTCATAAACAGTGCATTGAGGGGGCGTAAGTTATAGTTAGTTCAATTAACTATAACTGCTGAATTTCACTGTTTTAGTATGAGTGAAATCTGAGCCTAACTATAATGTCCATGTAACCTTTGTTTTTTTCAGTGAATTTCTAAGGATTTTTATATTCTATTTCCTAACTATAACATCCCTATAAGGTTTGATTTATTAAGTGAATTTCTAAGTTTTTTTAAATTCTTGTTCCTAACTATAATGTCCCTGAAACCGTTGTTTTTTTAAGATAATTTCTATGGCTTTTTAACCAGTAGTTCCAATTGCAGACTAGTGGAGAAAGGGGTGAGACATCAGACCAGCTCTCAGGAATCCCACTGTAAGGCAGTAACTGGAGGTAACAGAAGGGCTTTTGGGCCCCCAAGGTCCCTCAGCAGCCAAGGGGACTTTATCCCCAATCAGTAGTGCACCAGGAGCCACGTTTGCAGAGTGGTGGAGGAAGGGGTTGTGGCCTCCAAAGTCCTCACAGCAATCACACTCTGTGAGACTTTACCAGAGGTAGCACAAGGGGGAGTTGGCTTCCAAGGATCCTCTGGAGGCAAGGGGACTCCAGCCCCCAACCAGCGGTGCGCCAGGAGGTGTGATTGCAGAGTGATAGAAAAAGAGGATGTGGCCTCCAACAACATCTCAGCAATCCCGCTGTGTGGGACTTACTGGAGATAACAGATGGGGTAGTTGGCTCCCAAAGACCCTCAGCAGCCAAGGGGGCTTCATCCTCCAACCAGCAATGCACCAGGAGGCATGTTTGCAGAGTGGTGGAGAAAGGGGGCATGTCCAAGTCCTCTCAGTAGTCCTGCTGTTTGGGACCCACTGAAAGTAGTAACAGGAGGACTTATTGGCCCCCAAGGACCCTATAGCCAAGGGGACTTCAGGCCACACAGTGGACAGAGAGTCAGGCGGCACATTTGCAGAGTGGTGGTGAAAGGGGTGTGGCCTTCAGCAACTTTATGGAGTTTTTTTTCAATTTAAAAAAAAATATTTAGGGGAGGGGGGGAGCATGGCCCCGCTTCCCTGAGCCGTTTTTGGCCCAGGGACCCCATCTGCTGGGTCCAGAGCATTTTTTAATGGGGAGGGGCTACACGGCCACCCCATTCTGGGCCAATTTCGGCCCCAAGGCCATGCCTTTTAGTTTATTTTTATTAAACAACAATAGGCGGAGGAGGGCTGTGCGGCCCCACTCCCATGCTGAATTTGGCACGGAGGACGCCTTCCCCTGGGGCTTGCCTTCTTTTCTAAAATGTTTTATTATTGTAAAGAAAAGAGGGAGGGGGGCCACCCATAGGAAATATATATATATATATAGCAACTGGCTGTCGCCAGTAGATATTTATCGTTAGAACTTTGGGGTCGATTAGGATGGTGGACGGATTGCCTCCACCGGGCTGGCGGTAGCCACCGCCGGACCGGCGGGGGCAATCCATCCGCCATTCTACTTGAAATGACCCCCCACCACATTAGGATGGCTTGGGGGTCCGCGGCGTACGGCAAGACCATCCGCCGCTTTCCCGCCGGTTGCCTTCGCTACTGGCGGAAAAAGTGCTTACATATGGTGGCGGTGTCTGCAAGACACCGCCAACCATATTACGATGCCGGCGGTTCTATGCCTTTCCACGGCGGCATTGCCGCCGTGGAAAGGCATACAGTCTTTGCTTTGGGGGCCTGTTGCGGGCCCCCAGTGTGAAGGGGGGGGTTGGGGGGTGCACATGGGGGGTACCTATGGTACCCCCTGCTTTTCAAAGTACAACATGGCAGGCACCGCGCAGTGCCTGTCATGTTGTGCTTTGAAACGCACAACATGCATTTTTAGCATTGCGGGATACACCCGCCACTGTGGCGGATGCATCCTAATTTGACGCACAGGACCTCTGCCCCTGTGTCGGACGGTCCCTTTCTCCGACAGGACCGTCCACCAAAATATTTGGTCGCATTTGATGAATCTTCACAAAATGTTCAAAACTAATACGACACTCAGCTGCAGTTTTGAAATTTTCAGGGTGATCCATCATGCGGGGCAGAGAAAAAGGTGGGGTCCCAAAACATGTTTTCCCCATGTTAATTCCGATAGGGATTTTGAACACGACCGCAGCCTGAACCGGTGAACAGAATGACACTAAATTTTACAAAAAGCTAGCTCTTGGTCCAGAAAGTGTTCTTTTTCTAATTTAGTGTAAATCTGTTCAGAGGTTTTTTGAGATATTAACCAGAAAAACAAGTTTTTATATCTAGGGACAATCCCTGTACTGAAATCTGATTGGATGCCAACACTTCAACGAGGAAGTTTTGGCAGCCATTTTGGGACTCAGACTCAATTGAATCCCAAAATATTATACAAATAAAGAAAAGAGGGCAGGGTATGAATACCCTGACCCACTAGGTCTGGTGGTGGGGTCCCCCAGGAACTCCACCGTGGGTTTTTTTTTTTTTTAATTTTGGCACAAAATCACGGGTAGGTTCACAAATTCTCCCTAAATTAAAAAAAACTAATTATGGTGACTGCGCTTGCATTTTTTTGCCACAGTGAGCTTGATTATTATCCGTTTATGCTGAAATAAACTCCAGTCTGCTCTGTATTGTGAAAGAATAAACATTTACAGTGCAACAACTTCAGCAAAGATTAGTTGCTGGTAAGAGCCAGAAAAAATGGAAATGATTTTACATTTTAAAATAAGGTGGAGGGTTAGACTGTGCCTGCAGTGTTTTAGCCTAACCTCGGCATACCCGCTCTTGAGGCCGTGCAATTTCAGGTCTGCGCCAACTCATAGGGGGTCGAGGAAGATGCCATGGGATAACATGGTCTCCCTCATCCAGAAAATCGCATACCAGGCCAAGCAAAATTGAAAAAAAAAGATTTTTGACAGATGCTCATCTTTGACATAATTTCTGGTTCCATTGTTTTGCTTTGGTTAAAGAAGCAGCATATTAAAACATTCACAAAGTGCATTCACATTTAAAAACTGCGCCCGTTGCATTAACCTTGCAGCAGTGCTCATAAAGTACTAGGCCTCTCATTCAGAGTGATTTATAGGAGCATTCCCAAACGAGATACTTTGCTTTACCCATGCACATATGTAGCTGTGTTTAATAACAGCACCTAGTGTGAAAATGAAAGCATGATAGCGGTCTTACACCCAAGATGTATGACCGGCACTTGAACTAGGAAACCGGGTTTTAGTCTTGGCGTTGGTTCGACTTCCTGTGATTCGGGGCAAATCACTTAATCTTCCTGTGCCTACAAAAAAAAGAATGTGACCTCGTGTAATAAATCGAGTGCTCATGTAAAGTGCTCCATTATCTTCGAATGAGTTTGGTCTGTATAAATCTGCAACAAAAAAACCTGAAGAAATGCGCTTAACAAAAACATGTAAAAGCAGGTGAGGGTGAGGTCACGTCATGTATGGAAGAGAGGGAGTGGCACGGAAAGAACTTGTGATGTGCTAATAAATACGTAAATTCTGCCACCTTTTGTTTTTTAACCAGCGGGGAGGATATGCGATCCCAGCTGTTGGGAACTACTATACTTGCCTTTTTTTTTCATTAAATGTTACTAAAAGGTAAGACTGATGTGCTATAGTTTTGTATTTTCTTTTATAGAGGAGTTCTGTGTCTTATGGTAGCAAACCACAGACCACTAAATTAAAATGATGGCTCAGCAATTAGCTGCATTATATATGTTAGTTCTAAGTAAGCCCATATGTTACTGATGGAGCCCAGTACATTCTTTGCGAGCCAGCAGAAACCAGAGCCTTTGACCTCGCTATATATATATATATATATATATATATATATATATATATATATATATATATATATATATATATATATATATATATATATATATATATATATATATATATATATATATATATATGGAAAATGTTTTTTCCCCATTGGCTTCTATTGAAGCAGAGGCAATTTCAAGTGGGAGTCAGTGGAAAAAACATTTTTTGCTTCAAAAATAGAGAGTCTCCCGCATGAATCATGCCTACTAGCATGTATGCAAGTCTTCTGCTCTTCAGAGGCCAACTTGCTTGGCTTTCCAAACACAGGAACTGCCCTCTTCGTGATTCATTATGGGACTGTGAAGCTAATGGGAAGAATGTTCCAAAAATCGTCTTGAAAAAGGTTTAATTACAAGTCATTACACAGAAGCATGCCCCTAGGCTATTGGTAAAAACATATTACAAAAAGTTCCAGGGACTTGTACTTTAAAGGCTTATTTCAACATGCCATGTTAAAGATGTATTCATCCAAATTCCAATCATAAGACTTTAGGCCATATACCACTGGGTTAATTAACATTCCATTCCTAATATAGCAAATTGTATAGGCTGCAGATTTGTAGGGCCTGGACCAAAGCCATAAAAAGGGCTACCTATGCTCTAGGGCATATACCTTTCAGTTCCAGGCAGGCATGTCAGTTCATGATTTCTAACGTTGGGTGTTTAAGGAGATCCCTATCGCTCATATAGCAATACACTCTTTTATAAATCTCCAATACAGTTTCCTTGGGTGCTTGCAAACTAGATGGGTGAAGCGAACACCCCACTTCTCTCTAAACAATCCTAAGATTCAACAATATTTCCAGTAATGTTCACAGTACACCACTTATCACCAAATATAGCACACAATAATCTTCACAAAAACATAAGACAATCCATTGGGCTCTTGATGATTCCTTCTTTCTTTTCAATTTATTTTCTTAACTCCAATCCCTTAAGCCAACGCGTTTCGCCAGGGTTATGGTAACCCACCGGCTTCGTCAGGGCTGGAAATGATACAAAATGCGCTTTTACAATTTTATCCCACAAGCGCTACAAAAACTTTTACAGAGCCCATAGTTTCAAACACTCCTGTGCAAACATTACTATAAAATTCATGTGTGCATCATGCATGACACTTACAAACATAAAGCCAAGCTCTTCCATCGGATACAATACCCATATTGCCACATATTGAAAAGACTCAAATTAATTCCAGTGTAGGTGACCAGCCGTAACCCCAAATCAGCTGAGACCACTGTGTCGTTTAAAGTTACATCGCCTGTGTGAAAACAGCTAAATAAAGCTACATCCGAAGATGTAGTTATCTCAACTTTGTGTTACTTCTTGATACCTGGTTCCAGTCCTGGTTTTCGTGAGAGCTCCAGAGTTTTCGGCGAGCGGGAGAGCTTCAGAGCTGCAGGCAGCGGAGGCAGCGGGGAGACGAGTACCGCGAGCCACTTTTAATTACGGCCTGCGTACTGAACCGTGAAGCCACCTTGGGAGGTTTTTGCGGGAAGGCTGAAGGCTGAAGGCAGCACCAGTACCGGCACCGGTAAAACCACAAACCCGCGACCCTTGACCCGCGACTCGCAAGGAACCCACAAAGAACCTTAATGGAAGCCGAGAGCCGCAAGTCGCAAACCCATGAGGACAGCAAGGAGCCGCTGCCGCTAACATAGTGCTCCTAATGCTGGCATTTGACATCATTCCCCAGCGGAGCCCCCGGAGGTGAGGTGCCCAGAGAGCGGGGCAGGGAGGGGAGGAGAGGAGAGTCGACACCGTGTGTTGGGGCAGCTAAGGCCGAGGCTGTTACTGGGGAGTCGCAAGATCCAGAATCCAGACTCAGTGCTTTCGCTGCTGCTCTCTGCTATCACGGGTGCCGGTGCTCTTTGCTGGGTCCGGTGCACTCCTGAAGCACCCGAGCTCCTGAGCTCCTGTGCGGAGCCGTACTGACCGAACTGCTGCGCCTGGATTTGACACGGAGCCTTTGCTGCGGCCGGAGCCGAGCCCTACCTTTCCGCCCGGAGGTGCGGCTAGAGCCGCCTTCACCCTATCGCTCGGCCAAGCACCTTGCCGCGGTTGGAGCCGTCGAGGAGCCTGTGGTGCGGCCGCAGCCGACTTTCCATTTCACCTGGAGGGGCGGGTACCGTAGGAGCAGCCTCCCGCGGCTAGAACCACTGGAGAGCCTGCGCTGCGGCCGGAGCCGCCCCCCCTTTCCACCCTTTCCACCCGGTGTTGCAGCCAGAGCCGCCTCTACCCTGATACCCGGTAGGGCTAGAATCGTCAGGGAGCCTGCGACCGGAGCTGCCCTCTCTCTTTCCGCCCACCGGGGCTGGTGCCACGGAGCACCCTGCTGCGACTGGAGTCTCTGGGGGATCCTATTGTGAGACCGGAGTTGTTTTCCTGCTGAGGCCTGTGCCGCGGAGTAGCTCGCTGCGACAGGAACAGCCAGGCCCGCTTGTTAAAGCTGCATAACAGTGCAAACAGCCAACTTGTCCCAATTCAAGGTACATGCTGGTCCTACAGCCTTCTATTCTAGCACGGTGTGATTTTACCCCAACGGATCGGGATATAGTAAATCCAGAGATTGTTACCCTAAGGCTGTGAGAGGATAAGCAAAGGAATGAGAGCTTCGAAAGAAGGCCAAAATTCGCTCCCACACTAAACGTCATTTATCTCCAGTATAGTGCGAGAGACTCATATTAAGCCCATCTCTTGCAGTATGGCATACAAAAAATTGAGAACACGCACAATTTACATGAAAAGATTAGGGACCGAGCAAGTGATAAGAAGGAGTGCCGGAAAGATGATTCACCCTCAAAATTCTGAATCACCGACTGGAATAACGAAATATTTTTTGAAACAAAAAAACAAGGCCTCGGAGCAATCCCAACAAAATCAAACAAAAGAATGACAAAACAAAGACACACCGGAGGTCACCAACAGCACAGGGCAAGAGGAATTAGCAAACAACAAAAGCTCGGAGTATCCTAATATCAAAAATGTAACAACAGCAACCGAAAAAGAAGAAGACCAACAGAGGATGGAAAACACGGAATACGATATCACTTGCCCCGACATAAACTTGAAAGATCTTGTTTTTAATATACCTCAACAAAAGGAGCATTCCAAAATCTAGAACAGCACGCCACTAAAACAATTTGACCCACAAGATTCTTTCTCACAAACCCCAGATTTTCTATTTTTAAAATCCATTGATCCTTCCCATGAAAAAACGCCGGTGTCCAAAGCCCTAGTTACATTGGAAAAAATGTTGGAATCTGTTCTTTCTCAATTAGGGAACATCTTGGAAAACTCTGACCAGATGCTGGACACGCAAATAGGAATGTTAAAACATATGGTCGAGAAAAAAAGGGGAAAACAGCATCTAAAGATTGCGCAAACCGGAGCATCCGAAGAAAGACCAATTGAGGGCAAATTCGCTGCAACACAATTATCATCACCAACAGTAGATCTCCCGATAAAGGTCGACATGGCCACTCAAACTGGTCGCTGCAAACAAAAAGGAAAAAACGAAAAGAACACAAGTATTCAAATGTATTCATTAAAGAAACTTTTCAAGGACTCAAAAGACTCTAATACAAAAATACAAACTATATCATACTATCCAATTTTTAATAAATTAAAGTCAAAAAGCCCATCAAAGGGGTTAGACACGACCAAACAAAAAACAAAAGAAATCTCAATAAACATGTCACTAGGCTCCCCTCCTCGTCAAACAATAGTTAAGAAAAGGAGAACAAATATCAATTGCCGGAAGCGGACAAAGAAAAGAGAAAACAGAAGGATTGCAAAGCAGAAGGCCCAAAAAATAAGATTTCCAGGAATATCTCCACCAATTCAAATTACCACAGAAAAGAAGGAAAGAGAAGCAACTAATAACACTATGAAAGAAAGCGATCAGCCTTCAACCTCAAAGACCCAATCGGTAAATCCAGCAATGTTAAATCCTATCACACCAAATTTTATTCCTAGATTCTCAGAAACCGAACCATGCTTACAAAAGGAAATCCAACAACAAGCTATACCAATTAGGAAGATGTCTATTGAAGAGCAGAAAAATTCCACATGTAGACTGGAATTCTCTGATTTATTTCCTTCCGGCAAAGACCCCCTAAACCGAGCTAGAATAATAAACCTGCTGCAAAGGATACAGCCATTACAAGCACTAGTAAGTAATGACATCAAACTAGTACGTTTTCCAGATAAGACCAAAACAACAACAGTGATAGCTGAATTCTGGTCACCTATTAGCCCTGCAATCATACTTAAAGAAATAGAGAATCTCCACAAATGCGGTTTTGATGTGGCCCCAGAAAAAGGAAACAAATGCGAAACAACGTAAAGTCTATCAAATAGATACCATCAAGTAGTAGCAAGCCAATAAAAACTTGACAAATATGCATAAAGAAGCCATCTCAGTATCAATAACCAACGGAATTAGGCGAAGCTGGACCAAGAGTCCTCCGGAGCAGGATAAACTACCTAACGATAACACCTGGGCATGGATTGCAGAGAATCTCAACTGCAAAAAACAGGGTCATGTAATCAAGCGCCCCTTTTAGCAAAGGCCTATCCATCTGCTCCTGGAATATCGCAGGGAAAACCCAAGAGAAATTAGCAACAATCATGCAAGAACATCCAGGGATAGTGGCCCTACAAGAAACATGGGCTACTACAAATTTCGATCATCCTGATTACTTTGTTTACGATATTCCAGCTGAGCCAGTTACTCATGGGCACGCAAAAGGAGGAATAGCAATTCTTCTATCCGAAGAATACTATTGGGCACAGGAAATCATACCCACATATTCTAAGAACTTCCAATGTTTAAAGATCAAAATTGGGACAGAAAAGACCAAAAGCACAGACAAAATGCTGATTTTTAATCTCTATATACCCCCAGGAGCAAAAATGGACGCACTAGGGTTGAATATTCTAGAGGGCATAGAAAAGGTGGTCGAAGAACAGGATTACCTGTTAATATTCCTAAAAGGTGATTTAAATGGGCAAATCTCTAACGATCTTTTGGAAAAACGGGAATCAGGAGAAAAGGAACAACCATTGGCAATACCTATACCACAATTTCCCTCAGGAAGTAAATCAAATAAGAGAGGGAAAATCATTCTATCAATACTTGCAAACTTGAACGGAGTCATACTAAACAGTAACGTCGAAGGCGATATCCCAGCTTCCTACACAAGAAAAGGCGGCCTGAAAGCATCAATTCTTGACTACATGATCTGTAGCTTAGGCCTCTTTGGATCTGCCCACCAACTTAACATAACATTTGAGAAAGGAAGTGATCATGCAATTCTACAACTAACAACTGGCTTAATATTGAAACAAACTTCTCCAGTGCACATAATGGAATTGCAGAACACGCCACTGGTAAATCCTATTCAAGGTCGGGTAACGTGGAACTCTAGATCCTTTGATAAAATCACTCAACTAATAAAGAACTTAAATCTAGTAACAACAATCCCAATAATAAACTTTGAGGCAGTGCTTAAGAAACTAGTCCAAATGCTACAGGAAAACATAAATCAACGACTAATAAAAAAACAAAGTTTTAAAAGATGGAATACTGAACCCAGGACAAAGGAATTAAATAAATTAATCAGGGAACAATTCCTTCATTTTTCTGAGGCAAGAAAACTGGAAATTAACAAGCTAAAACACTTTTGTAGAAGAAAAAAAGCAAAAGAAAAACAAAAGATCCAAGACAAAAAATGGATAGATTTACAAATAGCAGCTACACAAAAGGACAAACGCTCCTGTTGGACCATAATAGCGCTAGAAACGGGAACAAAAAAACAGCTAAAAGCAAACCCTGTACCACCCTCAGAATGGGAAATATACATAACCAACTTATACAAAATAAATCAAACCTCCAACTGCGACTTATTATTGCAAACTAATAGAGGGCAGGAAAAAAGCTTACACATCGTGGCTCCAGTACCATCTCAAATAGAATAATAAAAAAAGCAAAACCATCGGCTGCAATGGGTCCAGACCAAATTCCAATTACGGTCCTAAAAAACAACCCAAAGGAATGGAGTCAGCTTTTAGCATGCCTCTTTAAATACATATATAGAACAGGAAAAACTCCAAAGTCCTGGAAAGGAAGTATTGTTATTCCAATACACAAGAAAGGCTCCAGGCTGCTCCCAAGCAATTACCGCCAGATCGATCTCCTGGACGCAACCGGGAAGATTTTTGCCGCTGCTGTTCTAGACCATCTAAAAGAGTGGGCCTTCTCTACCGGCTCTATTCCACTTAACCAAGCCGGGTTTAGATCCAAACATTCGGTGACAGATAACATCGCAGTACTCCAAACACTACTAGAAAAAAACGTGATCAGAAAGTCGCAGGCAGTGTATGCAGCTTTCGTTGATTTTACGACCGCATTTAATAGGGTTGACCGAGACAAACTTTGGAAAAAACTGCAGCAAATGGGAATCCCTCAAAATCTTCTTCATCTAATAATCTCACTGCACTCTGGGACATGGTGCCAAGTCCAAATGGGGAGAGAGAAGGGCCTTACAAGTCCAATACCAACTTTAAATGGTCTGCGTCAAGGATGCCTATTAGCTCCCTTGCTGTTTTCCTTATATCTGAGCGACCTACCGGAAAACCTTAATCAGGTAAATAATTTTCCACCTAAGATTGCAAATTTTAAAATCCACTGTTTGATGTACGCAGATGACGTAGTGATTCTAGACCTGACCCCATTTGGACTCCAAAGAAATCTGTTGGCACTTACCAAATATACTGGAGAAAATCATTTAATTCCAAATGTCACCAAAACAAAAATAGTACCATTCACAGGAAAGAAGAATCTTGTCAAATATAACTGGACACTAGGGGGAAACCCATTGGAAATTGTAAAAGAATATATATATCTCGGGAGAATTTTCACCCAGTCCCTGTACAACCTGCCTCACTTGCAAAAAATGGGTCGAAAAGCAGACGTCCATATAGGAGCCCTCCAAAGATTATATACCTCCACCGGTCAAAGACACCTCTCTTCTTTGCTACAGGTTTATAGCTCTAAAATTCCAGCCGTTCTATCATATGCAATAGAACATATTCCAATCAAAGACTGGAAATAAATTGATATCAAAGAAGGGAAAATCCTGCGGAAACTAATCAGGATGCCGCAAGCTGTGCCGGTTCAAGCTCTCCGGCTTGAACTATCATTAGTCAGCTCTTTTTCCAGAGGGATCACAAATATAATTAGATGGGCATATAACCTGGTCCATGCTGATCAAGGAACTTTACGAGCTCTGTTAAAAACTGAAACATTTGATCCAGACTCTCCGAAGTATGTGTTTTTAAAAAATGTATGCAGAGCTTTCAAATACTATTGGCTATTGGGTACCTCAAATCATTGTTCTTCACCGCTCTTAAGTGTTCGCTCATCCTTTCCATGTTGCTCTCATTGATCTGAAAAGATTTCAGATCAATGAGAGCAAAATGTATGACATTACAACAAACATTACGTGTAGTACTAAGTATGTCATTTATATTATTGAATGCAATTGTTTGAAAATCTATGTGGGGAGCACAATACACATGTTAAAGGAAAGGATGAGCGAACACTTAAGAGTGGTGAAGAACAATGATTTGAGGTACCCAATAGCGGAACATGTGCACAACTTTCCGATGCAGGACCAAAGTAGAAGTTTTAAATTCTATGGCATTGAACACATAAGCACTGACCCACGAGGGGGGAACAGAGAACTAAAACTGAGGAGACAGGAGGCAAGGTGGATCATGCATCTGAGGGCCGTGGAGGACGACTTGAATTTTGATCAGGAGTTACAATATTTTCTAGGTGATTAAATATGGGGCATCAAGTGTGGCATTGTTGAACTGAGCATTGTGTGGCATTGTTGAACTGAGCATTTGGCTTCAGAAAATAGGGTGAAGCTCACCTATGGTAGGCATAGGATATTGAAGCAAACTCACTCCTGGAGCAATTGAACCTATAACTTGGGTGGGTTTGCCTGAGAAGGGAGAGCTCTCACATAAATAGAAGGAAAGTAAGAGAGCTAACTTACCTGGTATAACAACTGGTTTTAAGATACGAATGGGATTGTTTGAACAAGAAAAGTATATTCATATAACAGGTAAGGGCTTATGGAACTCTATTGCTCGATATTGGTGAAGACATCGATAGGGATGCAATCTATATGATTGTTGCTTAGCCAGAGAATAGTAGGGCAAAGTTCATAATGCTCGTATATTTAGTCTTGGATATTGAATGACCATTATATGGTAAATGAAGGATTTGGGCGGTTTTGGTGAAATCACAATATTTACATGCGGTTGTTAGGAATTAGGTTACAACATTTCTAACATTTGTTTGCCCACCGGTAGCAGTTTGAGATTTACTTATATCAAAGCGTAGTGGACAGTGTTTGAAGTATTTTGTAGTTTTTTACCATTCAAGGAAGGCGGACCTGCGCTCTAAATTGCAGTCCGCTTTCTAGGACTACAAGCAGCTTGCGGTTATATGCAAACTGGGAAAGAAGTGGAGGTCGCCTGTACTCGGGTGGAGCAGTACACCTAACTTTAGGTAAGAGGACAGAGAGGGGATTTTGGAATGATACAATCGCACGTTTGTAGCGTTTCTAGAATTGTGACGATAGCTCTGGTTTTGTAATTTGACAGGGGGAGACAGATTGAGTAGCAGGCGGCGGTGAAAGGACCGTACTTAGAAATCAAGATCGGCAATTCACCGGTAGGTGTATGGAATAGACTTTGTTGGGGGGCGAGTAGAATCGTAATATGCAAAAAATGGGCTAAAGAGTGGTTTATGTTGGTTACAGATCTATTGGATTGAGGCACAAATATTCAGCAAGTCAAGGTGTCAGTATTAGAAAATCCTTCACCGCACGCTATATTCGGTGCTGGCAGGTAAGACTGGCTATATAGTTCTCTATGCTGGTCTTGGATATAATGCAACTTTTCTCATATGAAAAATATACTGTTGGTATTACTACGCGTATTTATTTTATGGCACAGATACTGATATATACGATTTTAATATGATGGAAACTCCAAAGATCCTCATTGAAACTGAAGCATAATTCCCAAGAAGGTAGGGAATCGTCTTGTTAATATTTTAATCACAGAACAAATGCGCAATGTATCTAGCCTTGCCTTATCTGTCAGGGTTAATTGGTGTCCTAAACAAATTTCGTCTTACACCAGGTATCAAGAAGTAACACAAAGTTGAGGTAACTACATCTTAGGATGTAGCTTTATTTAGCTGTTTTCACACGGGCGATTTAACTTTAAACAAAACAGTGGTCTCAGCTGGTTTGGGGTTACGGCCGGTCACCTACACTGGAATTAATTTGAGTCTTTTCAAAATGTGGCAATATGGGTATTGTAACCGATGGAAGAGCATGGCATTATGTTTGTAAGTGTCATGCATGCTGCACACATGAATTTTATAGTAATGTTTGCACAGGAGTGTTTGAAACTATGGGCTCTGTAAAGGTTTTTGTAGCTCTTGTGGGATAAAATTGTAAAAGCGCATTTTGTATCATTTCCAGCCCTGATGAAGCCGGTGGGTTACCATAACCCCGGCGAAACGCGTTGGCTTAAGGGATTTGAGTTAATAAAATAAATTGAAAAGAAAGAAGGAATCATCAAGAGCCCAATGGATTGTCTTATGTTTTTGTGGAAATTATTGTGTGATATATTTGGTGATAAGTGGTGTGCTGTGAACATTACTGGAAATGTCAGTGCATGGGGTGACATTTCCTTTAGATCAGTCCTGTCACTTTCAGGAGGAGAAAAATCGAAGATTTCCAATAAAAACATTGATTGTGCTTGTTACGTGGTTACTGAAATGAAGAGGTGGTTCAAAGACAGCCATGTAACAGCGTGGGTGCAAAAATAAAACATGCTTTGAAACATAATGCCGGCTTTGTGTGCTTGTAGTCCAACAGTGATTATGGCGTATTACTCTTTAACATCCCCACAGCAAGAGCTGGAGCAACAACCAAACCACTCATTATGCACCATCAAAGTTAAAGAGGTATATCTCGCAAGAAAACCAAAAAAACAGGCGTTGATTAAAATGACACTGTATTAATTAGTTCTTCCAACCTAACTGCGTGCTGAGAACAAAAGCCTAGAGATACATTACTTTTACCAAATGCCCACATATATGACGCTGTTGCATTTCATCCTATGTCTCTTTAAATTACTTTGTTCAAGCTGACGCTCTGTGCATGTGCCTTGTTATGGTTCAGTTCTTGTTCTAAGCTCCATTTGGAATCTCTGTAATTTTATCCAGTGAAAGACTGCAGTTGCGCCTGGAGTCCACCTCTGGATAGATGTGCTGCCGTGCTGTTAATAAATAAACCAATTTATTATATACTTATGATTCAGAGCAACTTAATATTGGTGACGAGGGAAAAGGAAGAATTTCTCCAGTCAGCATCAGCACGGGAACGGAGAATTTCAAGAACCTGAAGCTGTTTTGTTTTTTTTGGGGTGAAAAACATTTTAAACAGTGGACAGTGCTGCAGAAAATTTCGGAAAAAGCTAAGGAAAGGCTTTCTGCGCATATATTTGGGAGGCGATTTTTGGAAAAGTTGTTCTCAAATGGAAGAAATCGCTACATTAGAAGGAATCGGAACATAACTCAACGAAGGATTTCAAAAGAAAACATACCGCAACGTCATCGGCTTCGGAGAGGAAAGTTAGAACGCCAGGAACAGAACACGCAAGTATCCTGACGACAGTGAAGAGTATTTAGCTAGCGTTTGTAACATACACGTCATCGCGTCAAAGGGAAATTACGTGGAGACGCACGCCGACGGAGTACGCAACGTGGAACCCATTTTGAGTTTCCATAGCAACGAAAACACGGAAACTATTACCGTGTCGAAACAGGTTTGTCAGTTATTAACAGGGAAAGAAATCGTAAGAGGTTTTTAAGAAAGCATTTTGTCACACGGCGGAACAGAATGTGTGGACAAGTGGTGAGTGAATTTTGGTAATTTCAAAGATCTTCGAGGCAACAATTCTTATATAAGGAAAATAAATATACATAAGCTAACTCAAGAGATATTATAAGAGGGATTGACTAACAGCATTTTAAGGAAGAAAAAGAAAGATTATCTATGAAAATAAAGAGCTTATTTATTTCATTTAGTAAAAATATTTTATTTAATGACTAAGGATTAATTAAAAAGGTTTCAACAAGAAAGAAGTCAAGATAAAGAATCTATATAAAAATGCAGTTTGATCCACCAGGTACATTTTTACAAAACAAGGGTGATCCTCCGTTACCTTGGACAAGGTGGAAAGAGGAATTTTAAAACTATATGAAGGCAATTGATGGAGAACGAAAAGTATTCTACTACACTGCTTGGGATCAGAGGGACAGGACATTTTTAGAGCATTACCACAAGTCACACCACAATTAGGAAAAGAACATGTTAATGCTTATGTTGAAGCCTTACAGAGACTAAAAAAAGGTTCAAGCCAACTACCAGCATTGCTTTGAACAGATTTAAATTTTATACTAGGGCACAAAAAGAAGACACATTTTTCAATTATTTTTAACTGCTTTAAGATCTTTATGTGTTCATTGCAAATTTGGCGCAATGGCAGATGAAATGATTAGAGATCAAATAATATTGCATATTAAAAAAAAGAAGGTTAAGGAAAATGTGTGGGTTATGGGTGATCCTAATTTATCGGAAGCCATTGTGAATGCCAAAGCAGTAGATCAATCTGAAAGTTGGATGCAAACAGGCAAAATACAAAAATAAATGAAGGTGCAGAAGAAGTGTGTGCAATTAAGAGTAGAGTTGGAGATAGACCTGAGAGTTATATTAGCAAGCAAGAAAATGTTCAACAGAAATTTGAAGGAAATACAAACAATAGTAGTTATTTTTTTAGAGGAAATGGAAGATTTGGAAACCAAAATTCATGTTATAAATGTGGTAGTAAAACCCATTTAGCATCTTTCATGGGTTGTCCTGCTATTAACAGAGAGTGCAGAAAGAGTGGTAGGTTAGGTCATTTTAGCAACGTTTGCAGAGATACAACACAACTTCTACAGGGTCAATATCGACGATTACTGGAAGTGAGAAGTTACTTGATGATGTTGAAAAAAAAGAGAATTTTGGTAATTCTGAGTGTGAAAGAGGATTTGTAGTGTCCATCGTAGGGAGAAATGTAGAAGGGAAGAAAGAAATTTTACTTGAGTCACCCAAATGTATTGTACAAGTATTTGGAGTAGCTTTACAACTCATGGCTGATTCAGGATCGCCATGGACCATCATATCAAAGGTATATTTTAAAGACAAACTATCAGTAATGTGTAATGCGAAAACATTACATGCCAGTGACATCATTGCTGAAAGTTTTGATGGGTCAAGAATCGCCATGGAGGGTTATTTTAATGTTACTCTGGTATTTAAAGGAAGATCTGCTGATATTAAGTTGTACATTGCTGTGAAGGGTGTAAATCTGCTAGGATGGTGTGATCAGTGGAAACTTGGTATCATGCTAAATCCACGCTCGTCTGGGCCAGTTACATTAGGTGAGTATGGGTTGAAACACAATGTAGCTGTGTTAGACTCAACAGACAAAGCTAAAGAGTTAGTTGGAAAATGTTAAAATGTTTTTAGTGACAAATTAGGAAAATTTAAGGATTTTGAGCACACAATTGTTTTAAAAGGAGAAGCACAACCTGTAATACAGAAACTCAGGTGTGTTCCCATTAATGTGAGAGAGGATCTTGGAGACATGCTGAAAGATCTCACAAAAGAAGGAGTAATTGAAGAGATTGAATCTTCAGAATGGGTTTCACCCATAGTTTTAGTGCGTAAAGCTGATAAAAATGTAACGGTATGTGTGGACCTTAGAGCTTTTGAATACCATATTATTATTGATTGCCATCCTCTTCCAAATATAAACAAGGTTGTATCCATGCTGGAAGGTAACAAGGTGTTTTCAACATTGGACCTAAGATGGAGTTGTTCCAAAAAAATCTAATGTGGATGCCATTTTAAAAGCTCCAGCCCCCATTAACAAGGAACCGTTGTTAAGTTTTATGGGAATGTGCGAGTACTATAGTAAATTTGTTAATAATTTTGCAAGTAAAATGGAACCTTTGAGAGTATTACTCAGAAAAGATGCAAAATATGATTGGTCTGGTGCTCAACAATCAGCTTTTGATGATATAAAGCAAGAAATAGTGTGTGCACCAACTTTGAAACCTTTTTGTCTAAAGAAGGAATGTATTATCACAGTTGATGCAAGTCTTTATTGTATTGGTGGTGTTCTTTCACAACGGAGTGGTAGAGAAGAATGTAATGTAGCTGAAGACTGGTTGTATGTGACATGCCTGTTTTGTTTATGCACCATAAAAATGCAAATAAAAATATTCTTAAAATTATTATTATTTTTTTTAAAAGAATGGAATGTAGCATTTGCTTCAAGAACACTAAATGAGATCGAAAGAAAGTATGCTGTGATAGAAAGAGAACTCCTTGCCTGTGTTTGGGCTATTGAACACTACACGCTGTATGTGTGGGGCAGTAAATTTACGTTAAGGACTGACCACAAACCTTTGGTCAATATTCTTTCTTCTGGTGGAGGATGGAATTCAACTGCCAGAATTGCCAGACTATCCTCCAAACTTCAAGAATATAATTTTAAGACTGAGTATGTACCAGGGAGGAAAAATGTTAGAGCGGATTTTCTTTCTAGATTGCCATGTACTCAAAATGGAGTAAGTGTAGTCAAAGAGTCTGATTTTGTTCTAACCATTGGTGACATTATGCCTGCACAATTTCAAGATATAAGCGAAAGCATGTGGAATGAGTGTGTCAATAAGGATAAAGATTGGCTAGAGATTAAAAGGTATATCATGGAAGGTTGGCCCAACAAAAATCAAATTAGACCTGAGTTATTACCTTTGTTCAAAGTTGCAGAAGATTTGGAGTTTGAAGGAGATCTTTTTAAAAATGGCAAATGTATTCCCCCCAAATAAATGCAGGATGTCATTCTCGGTATAGCACACAAGACACATCCTGGCATTTCATCTATGAAACGTCTAGTCAGAAATTTCTTTTGGTGACCAGGAATGGACAAATTTACTGACCGCATTGCCAGGAAATGTGTATTTTGTGTATCTGAGAGAATGTTGAGTGTTAAAACTCCTCCTTTAAAAATGATTGAATGGCCTAAAGAACCCTGGCAGAAAATAGCTTTTGACATTTCTGGTCCGTTTAACATGTTACCAGAAAACTCTCGCTTTGGATTAGTTTTAGTTGATCATCATTCAAAGTGGCCAGAAGTAAAATTTGTAGCGAAAATTACCACGAGTGTTGTTTTAAACTTTCTAAGAGAAGTTTTTGCATGTGAAGGTTGTCCATCTTGTTTAGTTACAGACAATGGAGTACAATTTACTTCTACAGAAATGAAAGTTTTGTGAGTAAATGTGGCATTAAACATGTATTTACATCATTATATGGGCCATATGAAAATGGTCAGGTAGAAAGATTTAACAGTGTTTTGAAAGATTTAATAATTGAATCAATTAAACTAGGAAATGAGAAAAATAATGGTTATATAGAATAACTCCTCACACAACGACTAAAGTCAGTCTTCAAATTGTTGAAAGGAAGGGAACCTGCTTCCAAAATATGCCCATGGTGGTTTAGGGAAAAGTGTAAAAGAATGGTTTTAGACAGTGAATGTGTAAGAGACACAGCTTCTAGTGTTGAGAAAAAACAACATAAGACTTGGGCATGGTTTGACAAAAAGTGGAAAACCAAGATTCCATCTTTTGAAATTGGTGATTGGGTCAGGATATTAAAACCGGGTATCATCAGCAAAGGTGCCCATAAATTTGGAAAACCTATCCAGATTAAAATAGTTTTTATACATTCTGTTGCCACTCAAGATGGTAAGATATGGAACATTAGAAGAGTTGCCAAATGTCCAGTTAACATGTTTCATGATACTCAAGTGAATTCTGCTTTTAACAACAAGTTTATTCCTGATATTGTTCATGACCCAAACCAAACTACCAAAGAAGATTCTGTTTCTTCAAGGGTTAAAACTTCTAACCGTATGAGACTGTTTCCCAAAAGGTTTGAAGATTATGTTTAATTCTGTTGTCTTGTTTATTTAAACGATTCTTTTCATTTAGTAAATGAGGGGGATGTGTTGCATTTCATCCTCTATCTCTTTAAATTACTTTGTTCAAGCTGACGTTATGGTTAAGTTCTTGTTCTAAGCTCCGTTTGGAATCTCTGTAATTTTATCCAGTGAAAGACTGCAGTTGCGCCTGGAATCTACATCTGGATAGATGTGCTGCCGTGCTGTTAATAAATAAACCAATTTATTATATACTTATGATTCAGAGCAACTTAATAGACACTCTCTCACAGACCCATTCAGACACTCTCGCACCCAGTCACGGACCCACCCAGACAATCACATACCCACTCACTGACCCGCACAGACACTTAAACACCCACTCACAGATCCACTCAGACACTCACACACCCAGTCACAGACCTGCTCAGACACTCATACATCCACACACAGGCCCACTCATAGAAATTCTATGTCATAACTATAACGTACCTGTAACCTTTTTTAGGTCTTGCCTAGCGAACGCAGCGCAGCTGCTTCACTTGGCGAGAATCTATTGTTGCCGCTTTGGTGGGCGAAGGGAGACGAACCATGTGCACGCACGGACCAGCGCTGTGCATGCGCATGGTGTTTCCTCTGCCTCACACGTTCCCACCGCACGCTCACACTAGAAGGCAGACAAGCAGGAACTGAAACAAATTTAGGGGCATATGTATCAAATACTCTATTTGCGATTCTCAACTAGCAATTTTTTGAGAATCGCTATTTGAGAATCGCAAACAAGATGTATTTAAAAATTTGCAAATAGTTAGCGATTTCTTAGCATTCTTTAATTGCGATTAGCAAATTGCGAATCGCAATTAAGGAATACCTTCCCATTTATTCCTATGGGCCAGGAGGCCCATAGTAATGAATGGGAAGACATTCTCAATTTGCGATTCGCAATTAGAGAATCGCAAATTGAGAATAATTTCAAGGGTGTCATAAGAACACCCTGATGCACCCCTGAAATTAGCATGTGTGCGCATATGGCACACAGACATGCCCTAAAGGCATGTATGTGCGCCACATGGCACTTTGAAAAATGCCAAAAAGTGCATTTTTCAAAGAAATCGCAAATTACCACCAACTTCAAGTTGGTGGTAATTTGCGATTTCTTAAGGAGAAATCGCGCAACTTGGGTGCTTTTTACATTGCATTTAAGGAATCGCAATTTGCAATTCCTGAAATGCTTTCGCAAAGTAGAGAATCGCAAATTTTGCGATTCTCTCATTTGTGATGTCTTTTTGGATGATACATCCCAAAAGGCCTTTTCCCATTCGCAAACGGGCCGATTCTGAGAATTGGCCCATTTGTGAATGGGAAAAGGGCTTGATACATATGCCCCAAAGACTTTAATTCATTCCGTGGAACAAGCCTCCTCTGAAACCATGCATAAATTGAAAACATGCAATGTCTGGTTTTATTAGTTCAGCTGGTTTGTCAGCTTTTTGTACGTGACGTTTTATGAGTCATTGCAAACGCGCATGAAATGTTTCATAGGTTAACGGCCTCGAGCTTTCAAAATCTGTTCGAGCTAACTCACATTTTCAATACTGTTTTCCTCCTTACTAAATACATGTATATTTCGTGCACAGCAAATAATTATTAAGTGGCACAATGGTTTAACATAAATCAATTTTCGTGAAATACAGATATGTAATCTGGAGATGCGAGGGATTGAACCTAGGGCCTCATACATGCGCTCTACCACTGAGCTGCATCCCCATCTGTGATGACATGCTCAATTCAGATGTATTGACTAAACACAAGTCGCAGCCCTGGTATTTCTTGATGATACTGAAAGAGACACTGGGTCAGGGACCGAGTACTAGAAACAGATCACACTCTTCTCCTTTTACTAGAGTCCACCAAGCTGAGCAAGATGTGTATGTAGAAGAAAAAGAACCATTAGAAAAGAGAGCTTGCGTGCCCGTACTATAGAATAATAGCAATCTAGAGAGCGCCCTCTCCCGTCTGCTTAAGAATATGACATAATACTTGGCATCCTTCGAGATTTGTTTCTCGCATCTCCTTCGCCCCTCTTTTGAAAATAAAGTTATATGAAGAGACACAGCAGCAGATCTCAGGGTTACATTTCTTTACAGAATGTTTTTCAATTTATAGCTTTTACGGAGCTCTCTAATTCCCGAGGTCTATGCATGTGTAGGTCGCTCAGACTTTTGCTTTTTTCACTGTGCATCTGACACCTACCCGTGGGTGATGGAGCTGATAACAAACAGCAGATTCGAGGTGCTGTGAGCTGATGGGGTGCTTCAAACAGCAGTCCTTAAAGAGGAAACTCCCCAGTCCCAATTGGGACCTGAGCACCACGCGCTGCTGCAGCTGTCTGTAAGTAATCTGTAGGTTAGACAGACAGACGTTCGCATTTCCGAAGGACAATTGATTCTTTCATTTATAAATTCAGTTATATTGAGTTGGGTAAATACACCGTCTGTGCCTCATTCTCTATTTTGTTAATAATAGTCTTTTATGCTCTTTATTGCTTAAAAATCTGCAATTCACGAGAATGGCGTTACTGTCGGCGTCACTTCTGGTTATAGGACATAATTAATTCACCGGTACGATTCCATGGTTCTGAATGCCATATTTCAACCACCGCTGTTTTTGCACAGTGACAATAACTAAATATGGTATGTACATGATCCATACCTGTCAATTTGGTGGTATTGTACTGAAGTGTCGCATAGACGCCCACTAAATGAGAAAAACAATATACACGATTGGTTTGCCAATATTACCAGGGCACGGGAAAGGTAATCTGGCAAACACTGGTCAAATACATCCCACGTTCCTGTCATGGTAGCATTTATTACAGTTGTAGAGAAAGGCTGCATGGCCCACACTCAAATATGCTAATAAATGAACGGTTTCAAGGAAAACGTAATACAGTTGCACTATTGCAAGGTATTTGTGCTTATGTACATGTACTCCATGCACAGTTACACATGATAAAATGCCTTGGCATGTGTCATGGTTCTTAGGGTAGCCCCCCTCCCTTTCCTTCTTACCTGTGGGGTACGCATGATCCTTAGATCAGGCGGAAGCGAGTAGCCTCACTTCCGGGTTACTATGGTTGGCAGTCCAGCTTCAATACCGGGAACCGCAGTGACGTCATCAGCGCTTCCGGGGGGACTCCGCATAACATCAGCGGTTTCACCCCGGATCGGCGCTTTGTATTGACGCCTGAGCCGACCTTTGTTTCTTCCTTCAGGACACCATTGATTTCCCGAAGTAGCACAGGAGCGCTGCTTATCAAAAACTTTTTCCATGTCCTGTGGGCGTGGAACAAAGAAAGCACCTTGTCCCATTTTCCTCGAGGGTAGAAGGGTAGAGACAACAGACCAATTCCCCTATCTTGGGATCTCGTTTGACAGGAAGTGCTCCTGGCATACAGCAATTAAGGCTAGAAAATTAGCATTCTCAAGGGCGGTGGAGCTTTGCAGAATTTTGCGGCCAAAATTGGGGGTAGACCCGTCAAGGAGTTGATTTTAATATATAAAGCTAAATGTGTATCCACGGCCACTTATGGCTCTGGCATCTGGGGGATTGATACCTCAACCTCAATTCAGCAATCTGAAAATTGCTTTCTTAGATATCTTCTGGGGGTTCCTAAATCCTCAGCAAGCTATCCTATTCATATAGAATTGGGTCTCCCCTATATCTCCGATATTATAAAAACCGAGCCTATCCTGCTATGGCATAAGCTGTGGGTTACTCCCGAGACAGCCTTTAATCGCAATATAATTTCAGACTGCCTAAACCTTGATGGTATAAGGCAAATCAAATGGCTGTCTTATGTGGAAACAATGCTGACCGAGATTGGTCATCCCGAGTTTTTTAAGCACCCATCCACCATGGAAAGAATGAAATGCGTTACTTACCTGTAACAGCAGTTATCCAGTATTGGTATCGTTCATAGATTCACATGCCTGAATCATTCCCCGTCGTCGGGGTGGGAGTCCCCGGTAAATAATTATAGTAATGTCACATGGACATATACTTAGTACTAGGCCAGAGGCCTCACATTAGTAGCCTATCTAGGTCCTTATGTAAAAAGGACCAAACTTTGGCCAGTAGCCAATCAGCCCTTATCACCCTCCTGACCTTCCTGGAAGGAGCCCTTGTCCCTCAGATTTTCGTAAGCACCGTGCCAAGTAGTACCTACTGAGAAGACTTAGGTGAGCCCTTCCAGGGGAGGCGGGTGGGTTGCATGTGAATCTATGAAAGATACCAATACTGGATAACTGCTGTTACAGGTAAGTAACGCATTTCTTATCCAGTATTATGGGTATCTTTCATAGATTCACATGCCTGAATCAGAATAGCAAGCAATAATGAGCACATTTCTCACATACATCTTGAAAGACATAATAAACTTATCATAAGTTGTTACACAGTTTACATGATACTCACAACCTGATAAGAAATGTGCGATAAATTACCTGGAAGGTGGGATGATAGGAAGAAGGCTCACCTCTAATGAAATAGATGACGTAGGACAGCCTGTCCTACTGCTGCATCCTTCATAAGTACAGAATCCAAGCAGTAGTGCTTGGTGAACATATGCGGCGTCTTCCATGTCGCCGCTCTGCAGATGTCGACAATGGGTACCCCAGCAAAGAGCGCCATGGAGGTGGCTACCGCTCTAGTGGAGTGTGCTCGAACCTTTGAAGGCAGAGGATGGCCCGCCTGTTGGTGACAGAATGCGATGGCCGCTGAAATCCATCTGGAAATGCTTTGTTTTGTCAATGCTAGGCCTTTCCTGGGCCTACTAAATGCCACAAACAATTGGTTGGACTTCCGAAATTGCTCTGTCCTGTGTATATAGAACTTGAGACATCGTTTGAGGTCCAATGAGTGTAGAGATCTTTCAGCCGCAGATGATGGATTTGGGAAGAAAGATCTCAGGACAATAGGTTCATTAAGATGGAAAGAGGACGGAACCTTAGGTATAAATTTTGGATTAGTCCTTAAAATGACCCTGTCATTCTTAAACTGGATAAAAGGGTCTTGCACAGAAAAAGCCTGCAGTTCACTCACTCTCCTTGCTGACGTGAGCGCCAGTAGTAGAGCTGTTTTCCATGACAAATATTTAAGATCTGTTTTGTGAATTGGCTCGAACGGGTGTTTCATTAGTTGAGCTAGTACCACATTTAGTTGCCATGTAGGTGGTGACACTCGTACTGGAGGGAAAGTTCTGAATAATCCCTTCAGAAACTGCTCGACCAATCTGTTGGTCCATAGTGAAGCGCCACACGAAGACCGTCTAAACCTGGAGATGGCCGCTAGATGGACTTTTATTGAAGCGTGTGCCAGCCCTGAATTGGCTAGGTGGAGCAAATAGGGCAGAATTTGTGCTGGAGTAGAAGTGAACGGATGCAATTTCTGAGTCCTACACCACAAACAGAACCTTTTCCACTTAAGGGAATATGTCTTATTAGTACTTTCAGCCCGGGCCCGGGCTAGAACGACTCTGCATTCCTGTGGAAGATCTAGATTTTGGAACTCTCTGAACTCAGGAGCCAAGCCGATAATTTGAGAGATGTTGGATCCGGATGTTGGACTTGTCCCTGGTTCATTGTATGTCCTGAATAGAATTGGAGGTTCCAGCGATAGAAGGTGTAGTTCTGTATACCAGTGCTGGCGTGGCCACGCTGGGGCTATCAGGATCATGGTACAACTCTCTGCTTTCAATTTCCGGAGAACCCTTGGGATTAGGGGAAACGGTGGAAAGGCGTAAGCAAAGGTCTTGCACCATGTCATCGAAAAAGCATTCCCTAGGGATCTTTTCTGGGGAAGCCAGCTTGCGTAACGTTGGCATTTCGCATTCATTTCCGTCGCAAAGAGATCCAGGTGAGGCTTGCCCCAACGGGAGAACACTGAGTCGAGCGTCTTCTGGTCGAGCTCCCACTCGTGGCAAATTGAGCGCTGTCTGCTTAGCGAGTCTGCCAGGATGTTGTCTACTCCTGGGACATACTCTGCCCGCAGAGGAATGTTGTGCTGGAGTAGCCACCTCCAAATTTGCTGAGATTCGCGAGACAACGTCTTGGATCGAGTACCTCCCTGTTTGTTTAGGTAGTGCATTGTGGTGGTGTTGTCCGTCCTCACAAGCACTGGGAAGCTCCTGATTCGGGGTAGAAATGCCCGAAGAGCTAAGCGTACTGCTCGTAACTCTAGCACATTGATGTGGAGTCGTTTTTCTGCCACTGACCACTGACCTTGTACTTGCAATTCCTGAAGGAACGCTCCCCATCCTTCCAGGGATGCGTCCCTGGTTATGACATAAGGGGAGACTGGAAGTAAAAAAGGAAGGCCTTTGTTCAAGTTGTCGCCCAGAAGCCACCATCTCAGAGCCTTTTTCATGACCTGAGTGATCTTGACCCAGTCGTCGAAAGATCCTGTACTTTGGATCCACTGATTTGTTAAAGCTTCCTGTAGAGGTCGCATGTAGAGACGACAATGCGGAATGAGAAATATGTTGGAAGACATCATTCCTAGCAACGACTTGAATAGTCGAACCCTGACTCTCTTTTTGGTCTGAATTTGGACGGCCAGGTTTCTCAGCTTGACCTGACGTTCCCTGGAAGGGAAGGCTTTCTCCTGTTGTGTATCCAATGTCGCTCCTAGGAAGTTGAGACGTTGTGATGGACGTAGATTTGACTTTTCCTGGTTGAGCGTTAGGCCTAAGTTCTCGAAGAGACGAAGGCAGGCGGTAGAGGACTTGGCCACGCCTGTCCGAGTAGGAGCCTTGACAAGCCAGTCGTCCAGGTAGGGAAAGACTTGATGATGATGCTGGCGAAGGTATGCTGCTACCGGAGCCAGACACTTCATAAAGATGCGTGGAGCTGACTTCAGGCCGAATGGTAAGACTCTGAACTGGTAGTGCCTGCCAGCCACTGTAAACCTCAGGAATTGTCGATGACTCTTGTGAATGAGGATATGAAAATAGGCATCCTGGAGGTCCAAGGATACCATATAGTCTTTTGAATTGAGCAGGTGTAATACCTCCTGAAGGGTAACCATACGAAAAGACTGCTTCTTGAGGTATTTGTTTAGGTTTCTCAAATCCAGTATCGGTCTCCACTGCTTCTTCTCCTTTTTTCTGATCAGGAAGAATCGGGAGTAGAATCCTCTCCCCTTTTGTTCTCGAGGAACTCTTTCCACTGCTTTTTTCTGAAGCATTAGCAAGAGTTCCTGTTGAAGTATGTGTAGATTTTTGGGTTTGCGCCGGACATGGTGGATTTGGAGGAGGATGCTCGAGAAACTCCAGAGTGTGTCCGAAGCGGACTAACTGCAACACCCAACGATCTGTAGTAATTTTCTTCCAATTGTGAAGGAAGTTGGTAATTTTTCCTCCAACTACGAACTGTGGAGAAGAGGTGGAGGCCAGCTGGAGAAAGCAGTCATTGACGTCTGTTATTGTCTTTCTTTCCTCCTCTTCCTCGAAAGGACGACTTGTTATATGAAGATTGTCCTTGTTGTTGTTGCCTCTGCTGATATTGAGGTTTGTACTGTTGGGAAGAATTATAAGAGGACTTGTAACCTTGATAGTTGCCACGAGACTGTTGTCCTCGACCTCTGGACCCTCGAAAGGAATTCTGCTTGAATTGTAGAGTGCCTAGAGCTTTCGCCGTTTCGGTATCCTTCTTAATGCCTTGTAGCATGTCATCAATATGTTCGCCGAAAAGGCGCTCCCCATCAAAAGGCATGTCGAGGACTTTGGCTTGCACTTCAGGCCGGAATGCTGTGGCTTTAAGCCAGCCCTGGCGCCTTAAAACTGCTGCTCCCGCCAATTGACGGAACCCTGTGGAAGCAATATCCAGGGCCACCTCTATCATCTCTGAAGCAGAGCGTTCACCCTCCAGCAAAATCTTTTTAACCTCGTCTTTCTGGTCTTCTGGAATTGCCCCCAGATATGGGGCTATATCTGCCCATATCTGTTGATTATAGCGACCTAGTAAAGCCAGAGAATTTGCAGCCCTGATTGATAGGGCGGACATGGAGAAAAATCTCTTGCCAATGGCATCAAGCTTTCTTCCTTCTTTATCAGGAGGAGCGGTCATTGTCGCTGACGGATTGCTGGACTTCCGCTGAGCGGCCTGAGATATAACTGAATCAGGTTTAGTTTGACCAGTCAAACATGCGGGTGCAGTGTCTGGGGCTTTGTATTTATTTTCAAGTCTAGCCGGCACTGGAATGAGAGAGAGAGGAGTTTTCATTATTTTTTGTCCTTGCTCCCATATATAATCGATTACTGGAATGGAGCGAGCTGACCTTTTGAAGGGTTCTTTGAAATCATGAAGAAAACAGTCCTTCGTTTCTGATGCTATTTGGATGTTGAATCTTGCAGCTGCTCTTCCTACGATATTATGGAATCCCCCTAAGTCCTCAGGGGTTGAATCGTCCTGTACCTGGTCTGGGGATATTGGATCTGGGTTAGTATTATCATCAGAATCCATATCATCGTCATCATGTATTTCGCCTTCTTCATCTTGGGCCTCATCAATTCTCACTTCTTCCTCATAATCTTCCTCATCCGTAGAAATTTGAGGAGGAAATGTCTCTTGTTCCTGATGCACATCCCGCGGGAGAGGCCGCTGTCGATGTTTAGGAGTTGGTGTTTCCTGTGGTACCTGTACTCCAGAGGCAGGAGCAGATGATGGAAATCTTTGTTTATAATCTGAAATCAGAAATTGTAGGTCAGAAACAATTGAAGCCGAAAGGCACACCATAGGCTGAACAGTGGTATGCTCTTGAATTGATTCTTGAATTGTAATTTCCTCAAAATCTTCACTGTCCGAACTCTCATGAATCTTGATGTTGAGATGAGAGGGACTGGATGCTATGGGAAACATGGACTGATCTTCTGGATCTTCCGTGTCTAAAAACTGCGTTGGCAACAACTGTTGAACCTTGCTGGGTGAGGTCATCTCTGGTGTGACCAAACATGACGACATTTTAAAGTGTGTATAGGTATACTTCAATGAGGGAGAGCCCTTGGAGTGTAAATCCTTTGACGCGGTGTCTGTTGATGGTGTAGCGTCTACTATTTTTGATGTTTCAGGTGTTTTCATTGTCATGGATGTCTTCGTCGACGACGACGACATCCTCGTCGACGGCGGCGTCGACACTGTAGCTTTCGACGACGACGATGCCACCGTCGACGGCGCCGTCGACTGCGCCGTCGACGGTCTCGTCGTCGACGGTCTCGTCGTCGACGGCGGCGTCGACGACCTCGTCGACGACGGTGTCCTCGCCGACGAGGAACTCGTCGACGGCTGTATCTTCGTCGACGGTTGTGTCTTCGTCGACGATGGGATCTTCGCCGACGATGGGATCTTCGTCGACGATGGGATCCTCGTCGACGAGGAAGTCCTCGTCGACGATGGGATTTTCGTCGACGCTGGAAGCGTTGCCTTCGCTGATGATGAAGCAGACGTCGACGGGAGCGCTGTCAAAGGCGACGACGACGATTTTGTGACAGGAATGACAGAAGATATTGACCTACCCATCGTCATCGACGTGGTAGAAGTCGATGCCATGGAGAAAGTAGACGCCGTGGATGTCGAAATGGAGACTGTCGACAACGTCACAGGCAGGCTAGACGACATTATAGCAGGCTTTTTGAATTCTGTCATCTGAAGAGAAGGCTTGACCATAGGATGACTCTCAATAGACTTTGGCTTCTTGTGAGGAGGCGCCACAGACTGATCTGGAGATGACTGTCCAGGCCTTTTTGAAGCGGAGTGGAAGCTCCTGAAGGAACACTCGCTCTCACCTGAGGAGACTACCTGCTCTTTGTTCTTTAGTCTCTGGAGCCACAGAAGCAGTCGCCCTTCCCTGTCCTTCAATGTCTTGACCGGGAGAGTGCGACAAATCTTACATTCCTTGGCAGAATGCTGAGGATAGAGGCAATACAGGCAACCTTCATGTTTGTCCTCTATATGTAACCTCATTTTACTACAAGAGGCACAGGGTCTAAAAAGCCCTTTTTTAGGAGTAGTAGTCATATTTACTACCAAAACTTGAAGAATAAAAGGATAAAAGGATATAGGAAAAAACCTGAGCAGAGCTCAGTGGAGACTCCCTTCAGCACGACATGCGGTAGAAAATCTGAGGGACAAGGGCTCCTTCCAGGAAGGTCAGGAGGGTGATAAGGGCTGATTGGCTACTGGCCAAAGTTTGGTCCTTTTTACATAAGGACCTAGATAGGCTACTAATGTGAGGCCTCTGGCCTAGTACTAAGTATATGTCCATGTGACATTACTATAATTATTTACCGGGGACTCCCACCCCGACGACGGGGAATGATTCAGGCATGTGAATCTATGAAAGATACCCATAATACTGGATAAGCCTAGGAAAGCCCTGCGAAAATTGGCAATGGACCATCTAGCGAATAAAAGATGGTCTATAGAAAAACTCAAACATTCTGTTTTGGCTTATCAGCAAATCACCTCTGAACCGGGACTCCAATTGTACCTTGCAAGTGATCTTAATTGTTACATCAGAATGCTCCTCTCAAGGTTCAGACTGGGATCTTTGTATCTTTTAATTACTTTCCCAGCCTGTAACGACTGGTCGAGAGATTTACCACCCTGTCCCTGTGATGATCTCGCCCCCCAAACTAATATGCATAGTATTTTATTTTGTAAATTTTATGAGGTTCCAAGAAAGATCCCAGTTAAACCAATTTTTAAGGAATGGGGCCTCCGGTCTTGTAGAAACGCTTTTCTTAGACTGCAACGACTAGAAAATATGGAAGTGGTCAGCACCCTAGCAAAATTTTTGAAACTCTTGGTAAAGTTTAGGAATTCGATGTAATATATGATATATATTCATGTATCTTGGACCTTTTTAACCTATTAGATTTTAATGTATATGTTTCCTTTTGGCTTGTTACCTTATTGTTATTCTTTGTTTTTAATGCACTTGGCACTTTGAGATTATACCTTTGTTTGAAATATATGGTGTACTCGTGATGGTAACGCAACTGGCACTTTGTGATATATATTTGTTTTTAACAATGTTGCTTTTATGATATTACTTTGAATATCGAAATAAAGCTTTTTTGAATTTGCATTTGAATTTAGGTAACCTCCGAGCCGTGCTGGTGCGCTGTTCGTTTCCCTTTTCTTTCGTGCCCTCATTGACTTTGCCTATAGCGCAGGAGCGCTTACATGGTTGATTTCTTTGCCCATTTTTGACTATGCCAATAATGTTGGAACGCTTGCTCGCTCGCTTGCTAGCACCCATCAACATGGCCAACTAGCGCAGGAGCGCTTACGCATTTGTTTCCTTGCCCCATTTAACCATGGCCAAATAGCGCAGAAGTGCTTACCTTCATGCTTGCTTTGCCTTCATTGACTTGTAGTAAGCGCAGAACAGCTTGCTAGTGTTGTCTTGCAGACTGGCCTAGCCACGCAGGAGCGCTTACCGTGAGCCTGTCCTTACCTTGCTACACCGCGCTGGAGCGCTTATTGTGGGGTTCTTTCTTCCGTTGTGCAGGAGTGCTTTATTCTTCTTTTCGAGAATGGCTACAGACTTATGATGTCCAGATATGTGGTAATCTTTCAATTCCGCATGAGCATATGTTAGTGATTGGGAGAAAGGTGTGTTTGGGCTGATTGTAATTGGTCTTCCATTGTCTTCCTGTCCAGTTGCGGTCCACGGTCATTCCAACAGAGGGATGTCCTCTTCTGGCCTTTTCTGACGTTATTCTGCCATTTCTTAACTACCTTCCCCATTTCCATCTTCATCCTGTTTTTTTGTCAATTCCCAGATAAGGATAAGGTGGGCGTGGGGGCGATAGCTCATGTCGTCTCTGCGAGATCTCTCCGCAAGAAACAGGTAATACTTGTGGGGCACCTGACAGCATGTTACAAAGTTTGGGATTCATAAAACGATTTCAGAGCTAGGCCTGGGATAGGCACACCTTCTGTGAAGTAGTCCGGGAATCTTCTGTAAATTCCGGAAAAGTCAGATATTTGTTCCAAATGTTGATATACGCCCATAGGCTCATTTTCTTCTGCCATTTAACATAGCCATTCCGAGCAAGTCATCATCATCAAATATAATTTTTCAGAGCAAGTCAAGTCGCATCACTAAATGACCACTTGAGATTGGCAATGCAAAGTATCATGCATATCACTGTGCTGGTCACTCTGATACACAGTTTGATTGGTGGATATCCTCATTTTGCATACGTCTACCTTCATCTGTTTGCTCTGTGTAGTAGTTTGTAAGTCAATCCATTTACAATAAGGCCCAGAAGTCTGAACTTTTCTGCAGACCTCAGTTTAAGATATCAATTTGCTTAGATTTCACTTGATGGTTTATTCCATTTCTAGGCACTTGAAGCACACAATGCATAACTGTCCTTATTATTGACTTAATCAGTACTCTATAGTATAGTAAGGCACAGGCAATTCTCCGCACTGCAAGAGGAAGCAATCCCAGACTATACTATTAGTTGCAAATCACACAATCATTGTTGAATCGTCTTGTGTCCTGGACACTACCCTGACCAGAGGGGTAGCAGATCAAGAACAACCTAGTCCACACGCCGGTGGTGTCTTGGATGGACTATTTAATCAGTTTGTAATGAGGTCACCCAAGAAGACAATGAGACCATTTGAACCAGTTGTTAACCTAGCCACCTGACTAGTCCTTGTAGGATTGCAGCATATGAGTAGCACACCACCATCAATCAATCAATCAATCATTTTTTATTGTTGGATTAATAAAAATCATTACAATATAAAATTAGAAGTGGTCCACATATACAAAACGGGATAATGTTAAAAAGCTTCGTAAAAAATAATTTTAAAACTGTTTCTCGAGTCCCCCCATAAGGAATGTTTGTAACTCTGTTAAACTGGGGCGTGCCGATGTGGGAGTTAAGATTCTTCACTAACTGTCCTGCAGCTGTTTTCTTACTTCAATCATGAATTTGAGGCCTCACAGGTCAAGATTGGAGAAGATCCTCCCAGCCAGGTTATGACCGCCTGCCGACATGTTGTAATGTTCAGTTGGAGCACGATGTCCTGTAGGGGCAGTCTTCTCGGTGCCATAAGAGCTGGACACACACAAAACAAGTGGGTTAGGGTTTCGTTATGGTATCCACACAGTCTGTATTGTGGGCTATCTTCTTGGTGTTTCCAGGATGGTCTTAGGTCCTTAGACTTGTGCAGACCCAGTCGGTAATCTGTGTAGATGTTTTTTTAGATATTGGCTAAAGTGGATGGCCAGAAAAGCTTGTGGTTTTTGGAAGTTATAGGAGGAAATAACTGTCCAGGCGTGACGTCTGTGGGTCTGAGTTTTTTTGTCCTGAAGTAGAGACTTCCTTTTAGCGGTTGTGTTGGCAATTTTGCTAAAGAGTGCTTGTTCAGTTTTTTTGTTCCAAACTTCTTGTCGTTCGAGCTCAGAGAGGCAGGTTCTCAAGTAGGTTGCCCACGAGTTTCTCAAGGGCTGGGCAGCGTCGAAGTTTATTTCTTGCCAGCAGATGTTGTTTATTGAGTCTGGTTGAGCCGAACGAAGTTTGTGGCATAGTTTTGCGAATCTGGACATGGAGCGAAATGTTTGATTTTGAAGTCCAAATTCAAGACGCACTTGAGCCGCTGATGCAGATTTGGGTAGTTTGAGTACAGCCTTGTATATTTTGTTTTGTAGATCATTTAGTATTCCGGCCTCCCCTCCAAGCCATGTCGCCAGTCCATATGATAATGTAGGCAGGATCTGAGCGGCCATTACTTTTAGGAGGTGGGTGTGGTTTGGGCCATCCATTTTTAGTTGGAGTTGCCTGTAGGCATACATTAACGTTTGTGACTTTGCTTTTAGTGCCAGTGAGTGTTCTTTTTTTGCGTTACCTTGGCCGAGAGTCACACCCAGGTACCGTTAAGATTGCTGGTCTTCTAACACTTGATTATTTGATGTCCATCTAAATTTGATGCTCTTATGCTCCATTAATCGTACTACTTTTGTTTTGTCCCTATTTAGTTCCAGATTTTCTTGGTCTAAGTAGGATTGTAACATGTTTATTAATCTTTGCAGCCCTATTGGAGTTTTATTTAAAAGGACGATATCATCCGCAAACTGCAGAATTGGAATTGAGTTGTTGCCAAGTTTGGGAGCATGGCTTTCGATTCCCCCTAGATGTCTACCTAAGTCAGCAAGGTATAGATTAAATAGGCACGGGGCCAGGACACACCCCTGTTTTAGACCATCCTGGGTTTCTCTTTTGTGCGTCAGACTTGTTCCTTGGCCTTGTTTTACCCTTGCCCAGGTGTCCGTGTAAAGAAGCATGACTGCGTTAAGTAGGTTGTGTGGCAGCCCCCACTCTTTGAGCTTTGCCCAAAGTCTCGACCACGCGGTCGAATGCGGCTCTAATGTCGATGAAGCAACCGTATAGACAATGATTCATTGTTTTGGCTTTTTCCATCAACAGGGCAAGGGCAGTCAGGTTTGTGGTTGTCCCCATCCCTTTTCTAAATCCGATTTGGTAGCTGGGAATTAAATTGTTGTTGTCCACCCAGTCTTGGATCTCCTCCAAAATACATGAGGCGTTGAGTTTTGCTTCCACATCTATGAGGGAAATCAACCTTCTGTCTCCCTTTTTGAAAATCGGGTGAATGATGTTTCCTCTCCACGATGATGGCAATCTGGCTTCGGGTGAAGACCTGGTTAAACAGAGCCGTTATCTGGTTAGCCCAGAAGTCCTGGTTGTGTTTGAATACGGCGGTGGGGAGGCCGTTTGGTCCCGGTGCACCCTCTGGTTTGAGTTTCTGAATGAGCCTTTTAACGCTTTCGCTGGAAATTGTCATTGGCTGGTTGCTCGCCGTTTTTTCCCTGTCTGAGCCAGTGGGCGTCATTGCCTTGTCCGATCTTCCTACCGGATTTCTCGCTTCCGTTGCTGTTTTTGAGCATTGAGTTTTTTCGATGAAGGGGACTTCCCTTTTTAGGTAGAGGTTCTTTACATGGTCTTCCCAACCTCTGTTGGTAATGCCGGGGTCCCGTGACATTACTTCGCCGTTGTTTAATTTGTTAATAATGCCCCAGATATCCTGAGTATTTTGTTTTTTGCTTGCGAGTAACAGTTTTACCTACACTGCTTCTTTTTGTTTGGCCTTTGCCATCCACACCATTTTGCGGTATTTTCTTCTCACACTCCTGATGAGGAAGTAATTAGGTTTGATTCACTGGTTTTTGTTCCTTATCTCCCTCCGTTGCTCCCGGGAAATTTTGCTTTTTTCCCTCTCTCTGAACCTTTGTCCCATTTAGTGGAGCAGGAGGGGCGGAGTGCTTGAGGGTCAGGGTCTCTAACAGTTTTTCCCATTTATTTATGTAGTTTCGGTCTTGCTGGAGTTCGTGATTTGACATAAAGTTGCTCGCTGTTTCATGGATAGCTTTCATTTCCCGGCCTCTCCATCTTAGTCTTCGTAGATTTAACTTCTCAGGTTGTTGGGACAGGGAGATTAACTTTTCGGACCAGGTAACCCCAATGTTAATTCGTGTGATTTGGGTAAAGTGGTCACTTTCAGTACGTTGGACTATCTCGTAGTCTTCAATGGCGTCTAATAAGTTGTCACTGATTATTGTGAAGTCGATGGTTGACATGACCTTGCCGCTCATGTATGTTGGTACTAACGATGGAGTACCTATTTTCTTGGTTTTTAGTAATGATAGGCCCAGTGCTTGAAGATTTCTGAAGGAGAGCGGATTGTTCCAGTAATTTAGATTATGGAGGAGTGACCCGTTGCTCGTTAGGTTAGAATTGAAGTCTCCTGATATAATCAACGAACTTTGGGAGTTTGATTTCTGGAGAGCTTTGATGAGCTTGACAAGTGTGGTCATTTTCTCTTTTTTGGTTGAACGATCAGGGTGAATGTATACATTTATTAGTAACAATTGATGCAGAGGTTTTCTTGTAATTTTTGTTACTTGGACAGTTCGGCCCCATGTCCTGGTTCTCGGATTCCCAATTAAATTCCTGTGAGACGTACGTCGATAACCCTCCACAAGGGTTGCCGTAGTTGGACGATCTATCTGCAAGTATATGATATTCTGAGAAACCCGGGATGGGAGGGGGTACCAAGTTCCAGGTCTCTTGTAGCAAGATGATATTGTGGTTTTGGAAAAAGGATTGTGTCTCGTGGTCCTGCTCCATGCTACTAAATCCGTGGGTGTTCCAGGTGCCCATGTTGATTTTCACCCAGTGATTCCTGCCCGTGCTTATGTCTTGAGAGTGTCTGTCTGAAGTTGGTGTCTCATCTGAATTAGGTATTCTTTTGGTTTAGGGTCATCGGGATCCATGACCAGTCCTGTTGGGTGCTGCAGGGCCCTCCTGTATGGGCCTGGGATGGACTGGTGTTTGTTGTTCCAAGAGGTTGCTCCTGTGAAGCTGATAGGGCACCCTGGAGGCATGATGACAGCTTACAACTGGTTGGATCCTATTCCTCCCCTCTAGAGTTAAATGTGCTTTTTGAGAGTGGGTATGGGTATCTCGGCCGCATATGTTGTATAAGGGTGATTCCCCAGCACTCGAATGATCCTCTGTTGGCCCAGGTGATCACTGAGTCCTCGATGTCTGGGTTATCTTTATTTTGGCGGAACTCGACTGCTACCAAGTCTTGAGTAGATATGCCCCTTAATTCTGGAATTAGGTTGATTAGTTTTAATAAATTCCCTTTATTTAATGTATCCTGCCTGCCCTTGGTTACGTATTCTGGGATGAAACCGTATGTGACGCAATTAAGCTCATACATCCAAGATACTAATGACCTATTGAGAAAACTAGAAAATACACCATGGCAAGAGAACTACCAGCTGGTCACGATGGATGTCGTATCCCTTTATACAAACATAGGCAATGATATAGGGATAAAGGCATGCAATTATTTCTTGTAGGATCGGAACATCAAATATAAAAATCATAATCAGATGTTGCAGGACATGATATCGTTATGCCTTACACAAAACATCTTCCTATTTGGTGAGGAACTATATCGGCAAAGCAACGGAACCGCAATGGGTTTTTTCTTCAGCCCGAACTATGCATGCCTAACAATGGGCTACTGGGAAAAAGAAATTGCCTGGGCAACTGAAAATGACCACATGACCAACAAAATTGTCAGTTGGATAAGATTCATAGATGATTTACTCATCATTTGGGATGGATCTCCGAATGAGTTTGAAAATTACTACAAAATCATCAATGAAAGTATGTCAGGGTTGAAATTTACATATGAAATAAGCAATCATGGAGTAACTTTCCTTGACACACGTATCTATATCGAGGACAACCAAATTCATACCACCCTGCATAGAAAAACAACGGCAACCAATGCAACGTTGGAGGCTACAAGCTTCCACCAACCATCACTAATTTCTAGTATCCCTTATGGGGAGTTTCTCCGCATCCGAAGAATTTGCAGTGAAGAAACGGAGTGGCAAAAACACAGTGCCATAACAAAAACAAGATTCAAGAATCGAAAATATAATCAAGGCAATGTGGAAAAATGCTGGAAAAAGGCGAATGAAAAACCCAGGGATGAATGCCTAAAACGTTCAAGCCAAAATTAAAATGAAGAACAGGAACCGATCAGACTCATCATGGATTATTCTGAAAGTAGTAATGAAATCATGCATATCTTGAGAAAGAATTGGAAAATCCTGCACTTGGATGACACAGTTGGCAAAATAGTCGGGAAACATCCAACAATAACTTATCGGAGGGCACCAAATTTGAAGGATCATCTGATCCACAGTCATTGCAAAACAAAGAAAGAAAAGAAAAAGGACTGGTTAAAAACAACCGGCTTTGTTAAATGCTATGGATGTAAAATGTGTCAAATTGCGAAGCAAACGAAGGAAGTACAAATGCCAAACAACAAAAAATGGGAAATACGCCAACTAATTACCTGCAAAACTGAATACACTATATATGGGATAGAATGTCCCTGCCCACTGATGTACGTGGGAAGTACAAAAGGCGAACTAAAAAAACGCATCATGGAGCATGCAAGAGCAACCACCCATAAGGACAGGGCAAATGCTGTTGCCAAACACATGGAACAAGCACATAATGGAGATTGGCAAAAATTTAAATTCTTTGGCATTGAGACGATACCGAAAAACATCCGAGGAGGTGATCGAGAGAAAACTCTAAGACAGAAGGAATCACGCCACATTCTAAACTTCAGAACTCGAAGTCCGCATGGCCTCAATCAATCAGAGGAGTTATATATTCACCTTTAAAAAATAACATCATATACATACATAAAAAAATCTTTGCTGGAGAAAAGATGGAATTATACCGAAAGAAAAAAATGAAAAAGGAAAACAAAGTAACACTAAAGTGAAATAAAAGAAGGAAGAAAAAAAGAGGTTCAGTGAAAAAAAGACAGAAAAAAAGAAAAGAAAAATAACCGAAAAAAAGAACAAAAAGTTTATATTTGGAGTGAAAATGAAAAGGAAAATAACTTCCCACTGAATGGATCAAAACAAAAGGCTAAAACTACATAAGCCCACTGGAGGGTATTAAACATTAAAAGAGAACAAAATTGCAAAAAGTGGGACTTTGCCATAAGGACTCCAATACAACCTAAAATAATGGGTTATTACTAAAAAGTTATGTGGTATAATTTCAATTTGGTGATTTTTTATATAAAAACTATAATATCCACAATGCAATGCACTCAGGATACAGGAAGTGATGTAATACACATTTTTTTTAATGCTGTAAATGATTTGAAAAAAAAGTGTAAAGTTGATCGTGAGCAAGATGCTTGTGGCATCGAAACGCGTAGATCACTCGCTTTCATGCAAATAAGATCGCAATAAAATCCTATTGTGGAAATCCAGAAGGAGTGCGCCCAAATTCTTTTGTGGAATCGAAAGAAGTGTTTGAATACGTAACGGTGTGGTTCTTCCGTAGGGAGACGCACCCATAATGAGCGCTTAACGACTTGGGAAACCTGAACCGCTGTGTGGATATATATATATATATATATAATATATATATATATATTACCTACTGGCGGTCGCCAGTAGGTATATATAGTTAGGATTTTTTCTCTATGGGATTTTTGAAAATTCTATGTCTAATAACTTTGGCGTTTGTGGACGGAATTGGCTGAAATTTTCAGGAAAATGGCACATTTGGTTTCTGAGCAGCCCCTGAAAATTTTGGGGGGGTTCATCAAGGGGGGGCCGAGAAAAAAGGGGGGTCCCAAAACACGTTTTTCCCATGTTAATTTCTATAGGGCGGTTGGCCTCACTTTTAGCCCGAACGGCTGAATGGATTTGCACGAAACTTGGCAAAATTGTAGGGACTGGTAGCCCGATGTGCCTTTTGTAGGTCTCAATATATGTGCTCCAGTGGATTTTGAGAAATTAACGTTTAAAAAAAGATATATATCTGTAACAGCGGACCGGGCAGCGCTCCAGTACGCGTACTTTTCGCGCAACGGAGCTTTGTGAAGCGAAGCTGATTGGTTCTCCGGCGTCTGTAAACATTCCAAACAGTCTGTAGCGGCCGCCATCTTGTCTCTCGGTAGGATCGAGAGACAAGAGGAGGCCAAAGCGAAGGGGCAAATGATCATAAGGGGGCATAGTAGATTGTCGCTGACCCCCTAGGTTTGATGTGGAGGTTTTGAAAGGGCCCCGCGGGGCAAAAAAAAATAAAATAATAATAATGGAACGGCTGAATGGATTTGCACGAAACTTGGCAAAATTGTAGGGACTGGTAGCCCGATGTGCCTTTGCTAGGTCTCAATATATGTGCTCCAGTGGATTTTGAGAAATTAACGTTCAAAAAAAGATATATATCTGTAACAGCGCTCCGCTTCGCGTACTTTTCGCGTTACGGAGGTTTGCGAAGCTGATTGGTTCTTCGGCGTCTGTAAACATTCCAAACAGTCCGTAGCGGCCGCCATCTTGTCTCTCGGTAGGATCGAGAGACAAGAGGAGGCCAAAGCGAAGGGGCAAATGACCATAAGGGGGCATAGTAGATCGTCCCTGACCCCCTAGGTTTGATGTGAGGCTTTGAAAGGGTCTCGCAGGGCAAAAAAAAAATATACAGTTTTTTTTGTTTTTTTGCGTGGAGTGCGCCCGGTTCGCGAACCGGGTAGCGTTCTGGGGAGCGTACTTTCTTGAAAATTAGTGAAAAAAGTTAGAGTAAAATAATAATTGTGAGTGATCAGATGTAGGGTAGCTCTGAGAAGAGCTTTTGGGTTTATGGTACATTTAGGTACTTATAAGTAGGTACCAATGCACAGTCTTAAATTCAAAATGAAAACTCTGTTGCCCTCATCTGAGAAGTGAACTCCATCTCCTCTGTAGATATCTTGCATGTAGTAACGCAAGTTATTGTTGTACAGGGAGCCCATTCCATGGTCTCTCATGTAAGCTGAAACAGATTTGTTTACATGCTTCCTCGATTTCTCAATTTGTGGACAAAATTGGTTCGACCACCTCCATTTCTGTCTTTGGCATATATTTGAATATACCAAGGCAGTCTGAGGAAAAAGTGCCATCAATTGCTCAAAGGTGTCCTTTAAAAGCATTTCCAGACCTACCCCAGTCAAAGTGCCCAAATCATTACCTCCACAGTGCACAATTAACAGGTCAGGTTTTGGCAAATGCATAAAGGTTTTCACCAATGGTATCAATTGGTGACATTTTAATCCTCTGTGGCCAAACCACTTAATTTCCACATCTTGTAAATTGAGGTTAGGTAAATTCCTGTTTTCAGCGTACCTTTGAGCCCAATAGATATAACTATGTCCAACAATCCAGACAGAAAACATGGCGAGAGAAGGTTCTCCTGCAGTCAGATGAAGTGTGGCAATGAAATGGCAGTTGAAAAAATGAGAGTGTAAAATGAAAAAAACTGAGGAGTTTCTGTGTTAATGAAGCAGTAAGAGTGATTGGTGGATTTTGATTGCTGAAAACAGAAAGTTAGTGTGCATGGATGAGTTCGTTGAAAGATGTATTTTGAGTGGCGAAGAAAAAAATCATTAAATGAAAGAATGCTCTGGATATGCAGGTGCACTGAGAGTTCAGAGTTCAATTGCAACATTGTTGTGTGAACTTGCAAACACCAGAGGTCTTGCAAGAGGTGGTTGCTATGCAGAAAAGGCATGAAATGGCAGAGGGGGGAAGGGTTTTCATTTGAAAAAAAGTGAGGGAAGAGTTTTGATTGGGTGACATGAGAGATATGTGTGAGGAATTACAGCATTTCTGTGCTTTTGATAGCTGCAGACTCTGGAGTGCATACCTTTTGCTCTGCTGAAGACAAATTGGTGTGTTTCTGAGACTGTTTTGAAACTCAAAGTATTTGCTAAGGTGAGAAAAGATTTCTTTAATTTAGATAGAAAATAGTGTGCTTTAAGGAGAAAATTATGAAGAAAGTTGTGTTTTTCAAATGTTGCTTTGTCTCAAGTGTTTTACAAATAGATTTTGTTTCTTTGAGAAATTGTAATTGGAGAAAATGTGAAGTATTAGTACTGACAGGGCTTTTATGTGCATAGGAGCTGTGGAGTGTTTTCAAATTATGACTTGTAAATCGTTTTTGAGAAAAAGCAATGGTTTTAATATTGATGAGAAGGACATAATGGTGTCTGCTTCTTTATAAGGTAATTGAGAGTCTCTGATGTTATTTTTCCCATTTCAATGTAAGAAGTTTGTCTGTGGAGCAAATTGCTTGTAAATATGCTCCCACCTGTGCATGGCAAATTTACATTTTGAATGTTTGCGTTACATAGGCATGTTAAAGGTGACTGAAACATGCTGCAAAGGCAATCAAAAAACGCTTTTATGTGTCTTAAGGACATTTTAAGTCATTTCCCCATGTGCAGTGTTTTCAAATTATGAGTTGAAAATCGTTTTTGAGGTAAAGGAATGTTTTCAAAATTTATGTGCGCCATATGCCCCCAAATTTCTTTTTCAGGGGTGCAGCAGGGTGTTCTTGAGACACCCCTGCACCCTCGGAAAAATTCGTAATTTGCGATGAGGTAATTGCTAATCGCAAATTGCACCTTCATTCCTATGGGCCTCCTGCTGCATGGAAATGAATGGGTAATTTGTAATTAGCAAATAGGTCATCGCAAACTAGGAATGGTAAAGAATCGCTATTTATTCCTTAAAGTTCGCTATTTAGGAAATGCAAAAAACTTTGATGATACATATGGCGGTTCATTTCTAACAAGATAAGAAGCATAGGGATAGATTTATGATGACTGGCGCATCACCAGGGATGTGTTAGTCATTCTGTGACGCTGTTCCGTCACCTATGGTGTGCTGCATTTACATGGCGGCGCATCATGGGGCAAAAACAGCACAGATGCGTGACGTATCTGTGCCGTAAAGGTGGCGCATTGCTGGAGTTGTATCGCAAGTGTGATGAAGCTCCAGCAAGGCTCAGGGGTGTCCCTGTCGCAGGGTTTCTGTTCTCAGACAGAACTGTGGACAGAGGATTGGAACCTCGGCGAATTAGGGTGTCCCAAAACTCACCTTAGTAATCAAAACCCCTTAGCAAGCTAGGTACAGTGTCACATTGGATATAACAAACTCTCAATGTTTAGACAATCCAGAATATGAACTTATAGTACCTCAGGATACGTGGAACTCATGAACAGTCGGTCGTTATATATTTCTTAGAAACCAGAACATGGAGTTAAGAAGAACACATGTGTATTTGAAATGTTTATTTACTAATGCCGTCTTCTCAGGCGTAGTATCTTAGATTATACAAGTACACATATTATCAGTAGCAAAATTACCAGCATAGTTAGTAGTACATAAAAAGCGAATGGTGACAGTATGTTAACATGCTGTAAATGAATAAGAGTTAGCAACACTTATAAGCAGCCGCGGGCCGTGGAGGGAGTTACGGTGGGGCAGGGAGGCGGGAGGGGGAGGGGCAGGGTGGAGAGGGCTCCACCCTGCCCCTCCCCCTCCCCGCCTCCCTGCCCCACCGTAACTCCCTCCACGGCCCGCGGCTGCTTATATCTCACCCTCCCTAATACACATAATATATTATTTGCTAAGAAGGTCTCTTTGTGTTGGTTTAGGGCGTGCCGATACTTTAGTGTCTTAGATTTGAAGGAATCACATCAGCATACACCAGCTCTCTCTTCATGTGAACCGCATCAAGTGTTGTGTATGTGTGTTCGGCAAAGCAATATAAAACCCGCCTCATGCCCAGAATTGGCAGAAGCTGCACTTATGTTATGAGTATGAAGTCGTGGAGATCAGACCTCATAACAATTCTGTATCGTGTTGTTCTTGAAACTTCAGCACTCGCTGTACAGATATAGTTTAACAAGTAAAGCAGATAGTAGAGCAATAACATATTATTGTCATGTAAATCACGATGAACTATTAGGTTGAAAGCTAAAGCAACAACTAAGTGTCGTGTGCAGAAGTTGCAAAAAAGGAAAAAATGGCGTTTAAACCGGTAATGAGTCCATGCTAACTTAACACGGTGTAAAGATATCCAGGACCTAGATGACACCTCCCCATGATCCGGAAACGAACTGAATAAGATAATAGAAGTGCCATCTCATGAGAGCAGATTGCAAGTTTATATGTGGACGGTCCGCAAGGTAAAACATTAAAAACTAGGAAAATTTAATGCTAAAGAAAAATAAAACAGCCAAGTACTTTATCGAGTCTTAAGCCAATAGGCAAGCTAAATAATAAAAACTTGACAAATAAGTGAATGAATTGTCAATGAAATGCTAGTACTCAGCATATCAAACATGAAAAAGGTCTATGACATAACTGTGTATGCAAAATAACCTGCAACAGCCTCCAATAGGAAGTCACCGTCTTCATCCGAAAAGAGTTCAGCCATCCAATTTAAAAGCGGAAAAGAACATACGTGCTCTCCCAGCACCGGATCCTCTATCAACATCAGAGGACAGCTCGGTGGGTTTTCAAGAAAGCTCTGTTCCAAGAAAGACTGTGTTGCCGCCAGTAAATTCCAGGGACCAATTAGTCCATGCATCAATGCCACAGCCATAATCCTTTCGCCAGGACAAACCAACTCGTGAGTAATGATAGGAGTCATCAGCTGATTAAAGTCGACGTCAGGAGAAACCGGTCTGCAGAGACACAAATCAATGGCCCAATGGAAATCACAGGTCAGGCAGTGAAATACAGGCTGGACACAGGTGAAGTAGGAGAATCGAAAAGATAATCCATATGCCGTGCTTAATATCGCCAACGGCATTGTGCCATAATATTCTAGCATGCGATTGCGGAACAGTGTCAGCAGCTGCAGGGCGGGAGCTTGCACAGGAGGGACATCCATATTTAAAAATGTAAAAAAGCACAAGAGCGTCCGCTGGTAATGCAAGTAAAAATGGGAATCCACGAAGCAGAGTGGAAAAAATAGAATGAAAGAAAGTAGGGATGACTCCAAAGATTTTCTCAAATGAAGTCACGAGACCACTGGTAACAACTTTAAAAAAGTGCGCCAGGCCCTTTGTGGAGGACGCGTTAGAGATAGTCCGAACCATCTTGCTGAAATGGAAAGGCGAATCTGTATTTAAAAGGGTCTGCAACTCTGTACGGGTGTTCGCTATGTGAAGCACGAAAGTTTCACGGGCCGAAGTCAAGGCCACCTCTCTCTGAGACAAAAGAGCTCTTATTCTTGTCATGCCGTTGAAATGTGCTCCCAAGGTTGGTATTTGTGGCCAGATTGAAAACTCCGTATGTTCATGTGTGGGAGGATAGAACATTTCTGCAGCAAATAACCCGTTCATTTACTGTTACGATAAAATGAATACTTTTAATTAACCCAGAACAATCTTCATTATTGAGCATCAAATAACTACCATTTTCCAAGAACTTGAACGTGGGGATGATAGCAGGAACTGGTGTGCCTTGCAACATGCAAGCCATATTTGGTCGGTGTTTGTTGCATGAACCGTGTAACTGTATGTGCCTACACATTAGTGAATGATCTGGCGTCTCAGTGCATTCCTCTCCATTCAGATAAACTTCTTGATCATCTTTGAAAATCTGTATGTGTATGGAAGCGACCAGACCTCATGAAGAAAACCACTACCTAAAGGTTAATAACGACCTATTGGTATATATTTCATACAATTTGAAAACTTATATAAAGCAAAAGGCAGCGTTATTAAACCGTGGATAAGGCACGTTGCCAAAGCAGTCAACCTTTTGGATTTTTACTGGAAATGTTAAAGGAAGAATTACGGAGTAGGGCCTGTAAATCTTTAATGGACAACGAGTAAAATTACTCCAACTATTATATTCCTCTAACTCCGGGATAGTAGGGGTGTTTAATTTTTTAGAAGTAGCCAATCCAAAGCATTTGGTCTGGGAAATTGTTTCATTCACAAACAACATATGATTTGGGATGAGACATGCACGGTGGAAAGCCTTAGTGCCTTGTACCTGCCAGGTTCGTGAACCCCAAACTGATGTAGATCCTGGATATTTTTACTCTGTGTTAAGTTAGCATGGGCTCATTACTGGTTTAAACGCCATTTTTCCTTTTTTGTAACTTCTGCACACGACACTTAGTTGTTGCTTTAGCTTTCAGCCTACCTGCGTCAAGATCTATGCCTGCTTCAAGCAGGCGCAGGGTTTTGATGTAGCTTTGTCCTATCTGATTGTAAATGCGGCACACCGTGGGTGGCAGAGCAGCGGTGCACGTTAACTGGTGCATCCCTGGGGATGTGCTAGTTAATATAAATCTGCCCCTTCACATTTAATTATGTGCAGGGGACACAGAGTAGGTGAGGTTTATCCAAGGTTAAGAAGAGATGAGTCCTGTTCAGTGAAAAATTGGAGATAGGCTTCAGTATATTATATACTTAAGTAGTGTGGTAAGTTTTTGATGACTGTTATTAATTTACTGTTGGGTAATAGTGGTTAATAACATTTTTTATTATATTTTACCACAGATTCAACTGCAGATTATTTCAAGATTTTAGGATGCCAAGCAAAGAAAGAGTGAGAAAGGCTGCAAAACGTCAAAGACAGCAGGACCATGGAATAATGCAGCAGTCCTCTAACAAAAAGATTTGTCAAGTCACCAAGAAAGCACCGGGTAAGAGTCCAAAAACAGTCATAAGAAATATGTCTAGTAAAAAAAATATTACTACAGAAAATGTTTCAGTCCAGAAAAGGAGAAACAATTCAAATGGTAAGGAAAGGCCAATGAGAAATGTTACTGCTAGAGTAAGAGATAACTCTATGCATGAAAGTAGAAGGAAACAACAGTTTAGGGACATTCGTAAACGAATGTTCCGCAACAGGATAATTGGGAATTTGTTAAAAAATATTAAGAAAGGTCAACAGAAAGTGGTTTTTTATAAGAGAAAAAAATTGTTGAGAAAGTTATTGATCAGGCATTTGAAATTAAACGTAAGTTATTTATTTTGACAATCAATAGAATTAGGAAGCTAAACAAGGCAATTTATGATTTCAAAAGAAATAGTAGATGGAAGAGAATAGTTAATCGTAGTAATTTTTGTGAAGTTTTTTCTGGAGAATGGATGCATAGTTCAAGCTCTGAGGCATTTTTTAATGAGGAGAGTTATTTCCAGGATAATGATTTGGTGCATACAGTTGACACCAGTGGTCGAGCTTATGAAGTGAAAGATGGTTGTCCAGTTGAAAAAGAAAAACTTGTGAGAACAGAGATAGAAGAGGTGTTAGGTAAGGAGGTTTTAGGGAGACGTCCTAAGGGTCCTGTGTACACCTGGAAGTGTAGTAGTATTTGCAGTGTACGACAGGATTCCATCAATTTGCTTTGTGATTTTATACGGTCATTTAATAAGAAAAGTTTGAAGCAGAAAATGAAGTTGTTGCAAGAATTAGATCCTTGCAGAGTGAGAGAAGTGATAGGTTTGCATGGTCATTCACTGGCTTGTCTTTCCAGGAGAGTATGCCAGAGTGTTTTTCATCATTTCAGGATGCTAGCAGTGCATCATAATAAAGTGAGGAAATTAGTTAGAATGTTGTATTATGCTAAGAGTCCAGCAATTATGCTTAAACAATTATGCGCTGCTCTTTTGCATGGTTCTGAAATAGATGTGAAGAATATATGTGAAGAAATTGAGTTTTGTTACTTTGGAAGTAAAGAGGAGAATGTTGAAATTGACCAAGAAGAAGAGAGTAATGTGGAAGATAGTGTACAGGTTTCCAGTACAGATAATTTCCAGAGGGAAATTGCGACGTTTGAGGTGAAATCAAGTGAGAGGCCAAATTTCACTTGTGTGTGTTGTCGACGCACTTATTATAAGAATCAGACTAAGTTAGTGGATTTATATGGAAAAAGTGAAAGGGAAAATAATGGTGAATGGAAGGATTTTACAACATACTTGATGGTAGAAAATTGTTTTGATTTGGGATTGGATCAACGTGTGTGTACTTATTGTTGTAACAAATTAAATCAAAACCAGATGCCTGCTAGAGCAGTTCATAATAATCTGGAATTGGTTGAGATTCCTTCTGAATTGAAGGATTTAAATACTTATGAATCTATTTTGATTCAAAGTATCCATCCCTTTCAGGCTATTGTAAGAATGGAGCCAAAGACAGGGAAATTGCCTCCATCAGATTTACAGAGAGGATTAAAGGGAAGAGTTGTTTATTTGCCTCTAGATTTGAAGAAAAACATTAACACAATTGGAGTAGAAAAAGTGGAAGAGGAACCTCTTGTTATCTTAGTTAATGGGGTTCCGACAAAGAATAAGAAAATATGGCAAGATTTAGTAGATGTTAGGAAAGTCAAAAGGGCAACATTGTATTTGAAAAAAAATAATAAATACTATAAAAATGTATATGTTGCAGAAGAGGAAGTAAGTGAGGAAGAGGATAGCGATTTGTGTGCTGGTCAAATTGAGAAAGTAGAACCCTGTACTAGTGAAGAAATATATGAACATTATAGTGTTCATCCTTTGCATTCCAAGGAAGTCATGGGGAATGCTATTGAGTTGTTTCAAATGAAACAAGCGAAAGGGAGTCCCATTAGTGTTTGGGAGGAAAGTTTGGAAGCTCGGTGTTTCCCACAGCTTTTTCCAACAGGTCAGGGAGGAAGATATGATGAGCGACCTCATCAAATTCCTGCTTCTGAATACCGGACTTTGCGATTGTATGCAGGAGATCCTAGGTTTCGACAATGCATTCCTTATTTGTTTCATCTCCTGTTTGAAAGCGATCTGTCTGGACTGTCATATGCAGTGAACCACATCTTGAAAAGTGGTATACACATGCAAAACATCTCGGCAAGTGACTTTATGGATAAAGTCAATGTCCAAGACAGTATTTTGGATTCTCACCTGATTAATCTCATGGCGTGTCAGCGTGGTACTAATGAGTACTGGTACCGTCGTCATGGTGATTTAAAATGTATGCTGAGGAACTTAGGAACTCCCACATGGTTCCTCACTTTGAGCTGTGCTGAGTATGGCTGGGAAGACTTACTTGAATTTCTACGAGAGGCAAATGCTAACGTAGAAAACATCGAATTCAAGACACCCGGAGAACTGTGCTCTTTGGATCCAGTCAATGTATGTAGGTACTTCAATCATAGATTTGAAGGTATGATGTCTTTCATCATGAATAAGAAGAATCCACCTCTTGGAGAGGTGTTGGATTTCTTCTGGAGGAAGGAGTACCAAGCAAGAGGTGCTCCTCATATACATATGTTGCTGTGGATCAAGGATGCACCTAAATTTGGAACGGATGCAGAAGACTCAGTGATGAGTTTCATAGAACAGTATTCTACGTGTGCTGTTCCAAACGCAAAGGAGAAAAAAAGCCTAAGAGAAAAAGTTCTACGTTTCCAAAGCCATCGATGTGGAAAGTACTGTCGTCGTAAATTCCGGAACAAAGACAAGTTCTACACCAAATGTCATTTCGGCTTTCCACGATCGGTGATTTCTAAAGGAAGAGTGAACAGTTTGATGTCTTCGCTGCGACATAATGTGATGAAGAAATCACCTAAAAACACATACAATTTGAAGAGGAACGAAGAGTCTAAGTACATCAACGACTACAACCCGGTGATTTTGTCCATGTGGAATGCTAACATGGATATACAGTTTGTGGCTGATAACTGTATGGCTGTGGCTCGGTATGTGACATCTTACATCACCAAAAAAGAGAAGACAGAATTGAAGGATATGTGGGAGGACATTTCCCATGAAAAGAGCCTCAGCAAGAAGTTGTACAGTTTCAGTCTGAAGATGTTGTCGCATCGAGAAATCGGAGCTTACGAATGTTCTGACCGGTTGTCTTCAGCAAGTCTCTATGCCAAGTCCAGGAGTATCGTTTGGGCGAGTGTTGGTCTTGCTGCAACGCGTAATCGAGTTCTGAAACCTGTGCGGGAAATTGAGTATTTGGCGGAAAAGGAGCCAAACAGTACCGACATTTTGAAGAGCAACATGTTGGATACATATTATCCAAATCGAAGCAGTCACCTCGAGAATGTTTGTCTGTATGAGGTTCTGCAAAATTGCATATTCAAGAGGAACATCAAAGAAGATACTGAGAAAGGAGTGTATGCTGTAATAGGAAGTGAGGGATGTCTGGTCAAGCAAAGAAAATGCCACTTGATAAACCATCGAAAATTGAGTGGCGAATCTCCTGAAAAAAAGGAGTTTTTCTATTTAGCACTTTTGCAACTTTTTAAGCCTTGGCGTGCAGAAGAGGAACTGCTTGGAGATTTCCTTTGTTACGAAGACTCATTCAATGCTGCCAAGGAGACCATAGAATGTCCTGCTTTTCCCAAATATGTAGAAATGTTGAATGTGGAAATTGAGCAGGAAGCAACGATTGCAGCCGAGATTGCCAGAGACAGTTCTCAGGACAGTCAGAGTTCTGCTTCATTGAGTCAGGATCCACTAGGAGGACCTCTTATCGAAAATGAAGCTGCCACTGCTATGAATGAAGTGGAAAGAGCCATGGCACATGCTCAGGAGGATGCGGTTAACTTAGAAGAGTTGGAAAGACAACTCAACGTTGAGCAGAGGAAAATATATGACGAACTTACCATGCAAATTGATCATGGATTAAGTCATGACAAGAAGGAGTGCTCATGTACGTCATTGAAGCCTGTCCGACTGTACGTGAGTGGAGAAGCGGGAACTGGAAAAAGTTTCCTTATTAAAGCAATTTCATGTTATTTGCAGGAAAGGACAGAGTCATCGCTGTCTTGTGTTGTCACCGCTCCAACTGGACTGGCAGCACATAACATTAAAGGGATTACTTTACATCGTTTACTGATGCTGCCAGTGGAGCATGACAACAAATTAGAATATCACAAGCTATCTGGAGATGCTTGTTTTGAAGTTTCAAGAGTCTTGAGGAAAATGAAACTTCTTATCATTGACGAAGTAAGCATGGTTTCCAATGTCATGCTTGCCTTTATGCATTTGAGAATGCAAGAAGTTCTCAAAACAGAGTATGATGTGTTATTTGGTGGCAAACACATCATTGTTTTCGGAGATCTTCTGCAGCTGACACCAGTGAAAGGGCAACCTGTGTTCAAAATGCTCACGCATGAAGATACCAGGAAGTGCTTAGGGAGCATTGGCAACGTCAATATATGGTTAAACTTCAATTATGCTGAACTGCATGAAAATATGCGTCAGGCAAAGGATGAAGTTTACAAGACTATTCTACAAGATGTTAGAATTGGAAAAGTGACCGAGCATGGGAAAGAAGCTTTACATGCACGATTACTGACACATTTATATCCAGACGAAGATGTTGTGCCTGAGAATATTTTTCAGAAAGTTACTGAGAAAAAATCTGGAATATGTTTGATGCCAACTTCTGCAGAATGTGCCAAATTCAACAACAAAATGTTGCATTTAGAAAAGCAAGAGATTGTGAAACTGGAAGCTATTGACAGAGTAGAGCATATGGGATCAACAATTATTTTGTCTGAGAATCTGAAAACAAAATTGGATTCATTAGAGAAGAGTATATCTAAAACTGCGGGTTTTGAAAAGACTCTGAATGTGTGCTTGAACTGCCGTATAATTTTAAGAAGGAATTTACATGTTGAAAGAAGTCTGGTAAATGGATCAATGGGTAATGTTGTTGATTTTGTGAAATACAGAAATAGAGATGGAATTGAATTTTTAAAAATTAAATTTGATGGCATTGAGGAAGTACAGCTAATTGCTCGTTGTTCTGCTAGATTTTTGCTTGTAAAAGACTTATATGTTCGTCGTAAGCAGTTTCCTGTTTGCTTGGCATATGCGGTGACAATCCATAAATCGCAAGGTTTAAGTGTAGACTGTGCATTGGTGAATATTGGCAGTTCTGTGTTCAAGGAGGGTATGGCATTGTCACGAGTTAGGACTTTATCGGGATTGTACTTGATTGAGTGTGATGTCACAAACATTTGTGCGGATCTAGATTGTGTTAAGGAATACAATAGGTTGAGAAGAGAGTATGCGCCACATTTGCCTCAGTATCCTTTGTTTGAGAAACGTGTGGTAGGCCGGAAACGAAGAAATGTGACCAATACTGGGGAGGTTGTAGCAAAAAGACGAAAAGTCGATGAACCTGAAATTATAAGCAGAAACAAAAAGGATTCTGTTGAAGATGTTGTTGGTTTTCAATTTGAAAACAGTTCTGGTGTCAACTGCTATGCTAATGTAGTGGTTAATGTTTTGTTTTCTCTAGAAAATGTAAAAGAAGAGATTGTGGTCAATTCTGATCAAAGATTTTGCAGTTTGTTAAATTCTGTGTTAGAGAAATGTAGCACTGATAGAACAAACATAGAAAGTGTGTCTGAAATTCGAAATCTGTTAGACAGATGTTCAGGCCAAACACAATTCTCTCAAAATAGTCAGCAAGATTGTCAGGAGTTTTTAATGTATATGCTTGATGTATTGCATGATGAAGGTGTAGATGTAGATCACCTGTTTGGGCTTTCTTATCAATGGCAGCATGACTGCGAGAACTGTAGGGTATCAAGTACTACTAGTGTAGACTCAGAAAGATTTATATATTTAACTTTGCCAGACAGTAAATCAGTCTCTTTTAATAAGCTAGTAAAAGCAGCTGATCACAACATGGAGTGTAGCCAATGTAAATCTGAAATGATGTCCACATTATTTATACGAACATATGGCCAGTATGTCATTTTAATGTTCCAACGATGTAGACCTGATGGAACAAAATTGACAACTTTAATTAAAAATTTTGTGGCTTCACAGTTGTCAATATCAGGAAGGACTTTTGTAACTGTAGCAATTATATATCATGATGGTCCTTCAATAACATCAGGACATTATACAGCTTATTTAAAGTGTAGAAATGGCTGGTCATTCTGCAATGATTCTGTTTTAATTTTCAAAAAAAAATTGCCATATGACCTTAAAAACTCTTACCTGGTGTTTTTAAAACCAAAATTTTAGGGAAAGAATCTCGGGATGTGCTCTGAGGAATTTCAAGAAGTTCTCATGGCTCCTACACTATTTGGCCTTGAGGATAAGTGTAGTACAGAGACATAACTTTTTACCATAACACTGGACGTCATTGAGAAATACGTGCACTTTGAATGAGTTCAGAAAAACTATTTCTTTTTATAAGCTAATTGAAGCAGCCAATCAAAACATGGAGTAGAGGGAATGTAAGTCTGCAATGCTGTCTACTGTTTTACATTGCTTTGTGATTAAAAGTGATGTAGAGAATTAAATAATTGTACTAGTCATAAAGGTAGTGTAAGTCTGCTTCATAGTAAGCAGTATCAGTGTGATAGGAAATGTAGAACATGATTGAGCAAGAAGGGGAAGATATTACTAGTCCAGGATTGTGTAAATGATCTTCAACATTTTAATTCTGAAAGTTGCGGAAATGCGAAAAGACGGGATTGGCTTACAAGAAATCCAAGAGTTATAAATGGGTCTGACAAGATTTGGCCTTGTGGAAACTTGTGGTAGAGAGCAAGAAGTCATTTATTGTATGTAACATGTTTTTGAAAACGATGGAGGTTTTCTTTCAGAAAGTGGCGGGTTGAAAGTAATAACAGCACAACAGAGTGTAAGCTGTTCATAGGACATCCTTGGCCGTCATGGAAAGTAAGTTAACTTTAAGGAGTTCTGAATTCTGATTTGTTATGTTGTATGGGTTTTTTAAACACAATCATTTTGATTGTGTTTTTTTTTCCCGCTGTTATATGATGAATACCTTCAAGTCACTGTTTTTAGTGAAATTTGATACATTCTGAGAACATCAAAAATAAACCATTTAACATGTATAATTAATTCTGTTCTGTTTGCATTTATGATGTACATGTAGAACTGTGTAGGAGGCATGGAGAAGGTGAGGCTTCTGTAAGTGTCAAAGTTGTTGCATACAGTGAACACATTCACACATCGGTCCACTCTTCCTTGGATGTGGTGGAGGTGGTGGGGAAGCACCAGCTGAAGCTACTAAAGAAGCCATTGCTCACTGGTAACAAAGGGTCTTTCTCTCACAATGATGAAAGTCAGAGTGAGGAAAGAAAGAGGGATTTTCATCATTTGGGAAAAACAATAGTTCTCAACCAATGAAAAGTGTTCATTTTAGATTATATGACCTAGTCTTACATCATTAGGAAACCAAAAGTGAAATGAACCAATGAAAAGTGTTATTACCAAGTCACATGACCTGCTGTGTTTACGTTACACGCTTTGCAGGGCCTTCCGGTTTGCTTCCAGAAACCTGTGCTTTGCGACTCGGTAAGCGTACCAGTTCGCTAACGTAGTACGTCATGCGGACGGGAGGCGTCACGATGTTGTTTTCTAACGCGGCAGTTGCGGTAAAGAAACGTTTACCGGCTCGCGGCATTTGAGATGTCATCAGTGATGTCATCAGTGATGTCACTGACCATGTCATGAATGATGTAATATGTGACATCATCAGCAGTGGATTGCGGGTGCGCGATATATAGTTAGTGCAACTAACTATATATGGAATTTCAATGGTTTTGTGTGAGTAAAATAAGGTTTTTTAAATGCTAATTCCTAACTATATATGGTCTATAACCTATGGGTTTTTCAGTGAATTTTCAAGGTTTTGTAAATGCTAATTCCTAACTATATATAATCTATAACCTATGGTTTTTTCAGTGAATATATATATATATATATATCACTGAAAAAACCATAGGTTTCAGGCCTTATATAGTTAGGAATTAGCATTTAAAAAACCTTGCAAATTCACTGAAAAAAACATAGGTTTCAGGCCTTATATAGTTAGGAATTAGCATTTAAAAAAACCTTTGAAATTCACTGAAAAAAACATAGGTTTCAGGAGTTATATAGTTAGGAATTAGCTTTTAAAAAACCTTTGAAATTCACTCAAAAAACTATAAGTTTTAGTGGTGTTATAGTTAGCTGGACATTTTACTCATACAAAACCATTGAAATTGCTCCTATATAGTTAGTTGTACTAACTATATTTCGCGCGCCCGCAATCCACTGCTGATGATGTCACATATTAGATCATTCATTACATGGTCAGTGACATCACTGATGACATCTCAAATGACATCACTGATGATTCACCAGTGCCTGTTAACATAAGGATACACACCTATCTATCTATCTATCTATCTATCTATCTATCTATCTATCTATCTATCTACCTTATGCATACACATAGATAAACATGCAGAACACGTTTAGGAAAATTTGTTTACCCTTAGTGAAAAAGGTTTCGTAGTACTGCCTGACCAACAGCTGCGTCGGCTCTGTGCGATGACTCAAGGCAGTAATGTTGCGAGAACATGTGGGTTGTCCTTGTTGCAAAATATATATGAATATCCATACATATAAATTCATGTGTATGCTCTTCTAAAGATATCATGCTTAGATATATCACATTAACATGAGGCCTGGAGCTTCAAATGGCTACCTATCTGACCTTGACTGGACAAGCTTCAACAAGCTATTCTGTACCCCCTTAGAGGTCACTTTGCCTGCGCTGACTACATGATATTTCTTAATCAGGTTGTGCATGTTGCTTACATAGTGCCGGGCCAGCCTTTTTGGTCTGCCCATATCTGGCTGTTTATAATTTGCATGGTGCAGACATTGCACATCATCCATGTTAGCCATATTTGGCTTGGTGCCTTATTGTAGTTCAGCTGACATGGCATTTCTAGCTGTATATAGCACCTAGAAACCTGTCACTATGTGAAGAAGCAGTCTGAGAGCCCCTAAAGTGGCAGATCTGACTTCTTCCTTGCTAATTACCAATGATGCATGCTTTTGGTACCAATAAATACATTTCACTCTGTTTCTGAGCAATCCTGCTATGTCTGAGTTTCATTCATTTGTTCCTGGGAGGGTGCCAGTATTTCCCTATCAGAATGGTGTCTGAAAGTGGGACATTGGAGGACTGTGATGTCACCAGTTGGTAAGTGAGATGTAAGCTAAATAACTAACTTGCCTTGCTGCAAATGACCTTTCAGTCTTTCAAAGGTGGATTTAACACATAGAATTAATAAAAGGGGCAAATTAAAAGGGTGAATATTAAGTTTCTCTAGCTATGACAATATTACTGAATCTTAGGGACAACCTTAAAATATGATTCCTAATATGGCCTACTGGCTGCAGTCTGAAATGCACTTACAAAGTTATGCAAAGAGTAGCTGTACAGACTTGAGAATTACATTGCGCGCCTTAATGCACGATAGATCTGAGCAAATTTTGGCATTCTGAAAACGGAAATTTTGTGCCAATTTTTTAGGTGCTAACACGCACAGTGCACAAGAAATAAATAAATAATAAGGAATAAAAGTGCATCATACCTTTCAATTATAAGCACACAGGCACGGAGCAGGAATGCTTTTCAGTCCTGCTTCTCGAGAGATACTTTCAAATGTGATGTGCACATGGGGTAACGTCGTTCAGACAAGGGACAACAGGTTTAAGGGTCAGAGTTCTTTATTTAGAACTGACCACAACTACTGAAAGAAAAAGTCCACGCAGGGAGTTTTGGAGCATTTTTTTTTTATCCGAAGTTAGCCACTGTGACAGTCCTTAATTTAAACACATTTTGATAGCAGATCACTGATAAATTGAATTTATCTAAAAGATTTCGGAGAGTCACATGCACAGACTCTCTAGTCAAGCTAGAATATTTGTAGAAAGAAAATAAGTCAGAACTTTTAAAGTATCTTAAAAAAGTGTGATTTCAACTTACTTTCAGAAGCCTACATTAGACTGTGACAGCATCACTACATTTCCTGATGTAGACATCTACATGTATAATTGTGTAAATACATATAATTGTGTAAATACAAGTTGTACATTTAGTCTATACAGCTTGTAATGTTGAAGAGTAGTTTAAACAACTAATTAAATAAAGTATTAATTAAATATCCTGATTCTAACATTGTAGGATAAATCACTACATGTAATTTACAAATAATCTCACAGCATTAAATAAAATAAAATTTGCTAATTTATGAGAATGTTAAAATAAATTTGTCTCTGATGATGTCTGAGGCTATCATGTGCATAGGAAATGTAGGGGCAAATTAATGCTCAATTCATGTTAATAATATTCAGGATATCGTCATTAGTAATTGAACTACATTTAATAAATGGAAGAATGTACCTAGTTGTTACAATGAAATTATGTCCTTGATTAAGCCTTCCTGGATATTGCATATTCTTTTAGGAGCAGATGGGGATATCACTGTTTTCTTGAGAAATAATTCCAGTGTAGGAGATGGGTAGGGTGGGGTTTATCCTACTGAATAACATTATAAAGGGGAACAGCGTAGATACCAAAGAGTACATGAGAGTAGGGTATCAGTGTTATTGTTGCACAGTGTTTCAGGGTGAAGGAATCAAACACACCCAAGGAGAATCTCATGTTTCCACTAAGGTGGAAGATGTTTCCCCTAACGTGGGAGATAAAGGGATACATTTCACAATTTTAATATAAATAAATATAATTTTTTGCAGCAGTATATGTATATTTTTTAATCAATGGAATTTACTCACAAATATCTAGGGATAGGATAGAACAGGGCACTTACTGCTTGCAGCTTCAGTAAGGATTCTCTGTTGTATGCACCCCCTGTAGAGTACGAGTGGATGTGTTGAGAGATGATGAATGATGCTGTTAGACTGCAGTTTGTTATATATGAAAAGGAAATGGATGTATGTACACATAACAATAAGGTTATAGATCTAGGGAACGGAGAGGTTTGGAAAAATGCCCTCCCCATAAAGTGATATTTAGAATGAATAAAACATTAAAATAAAAAAAAGAAAGGGTGGTGAAAACATGCTGTCCCCATAAAGTGATTACCTTATGTACTTGTTATTCCCTTAGAGCCTGTTGTGCCTGACACCAGTACATTGTTATTTATACCTGTAGAGGCAGAGTATTTTTCTCTCCTCTCCTTAGTGGGTTTTAGCATTAAAGACCATCTACAGGGGGGGGGGGGGGTGGGTTTTTCTAGCCAGGCAGCGAAATGGCCGCTTCTCGAGCGAGCTCCGCCGGCTGAGCAATACATCCTTCAATAATCCTGCCAAAAAAGCAACTTCAAGGGCACAACTCCATCACATTGCAGTGCGGACACCCGGGTGCACTTCTGACCGATTTTCGGGGGCTGAGACGGAGATTGAGGTGCCTCAGAGCCGACAACTGAAGAGGCCGGGGTGAGGCTGTTGATGCTGTCGGGCCTCGGCCTGGCTTCACCGGACGTGCTTCAAACTTGAGCCTGTGGTCGTACGGGCCTCCCGTGGTCGAAGCGGAGCTCTTGCGATGAACGCTGTGTAGGCTGGGACTTGATTATTTGGCCAAATAGATATGCAGCGGCACTCCTGAGCCAACTCGTCTGGCAGCACATCCACCGAGAAGACCGCGGCCTGCCCTGAAGAAGTGGTTCCCCAGATCTGTGCGGCGCCATTTTAAAAAGCTGCGGGACAGTGGCCGGGAGATCACCTACGCTGTGCAATCCTGACACCGGGGGAGGCGAAGCAGATGGTCTGTGGATCCGCCCTGTGCCCACTGCGACCTAGAGACCTGCTGGGCTTGAGGATCCCACGCCTGCGCCGGCTGCATGTGGTGTGCCCGAGCCTCGGACAGAGTGGTGATCACCCTTACCGGAGGTTAGATGGTGGGACCCGGGGCCAGATCTGATACTGGTGACGCGGTGGGGGCGAGAAATGGCCGAATGCATTTGGACTGTGAGAGCAGGCCGCCGCCATTTTACTTGACTGGGTGCTGTGGAGAAGGCCCGTGTTCACGCTGCTGCACCTCTACCCATGTTAGTGGCTTAACCTGGGCCCTGCGTTACAACTGTCCCTGCGGATTGTGAGGGTACATATCTGGGCCTACCAAGTGCGTGTGCTCCGGGGACTTGTGCGCGTCACTCCGGCCTGTGCAGTGGGGTGCATCGGTCGTTGTTGTCCTGTGATCTGCTGACGCTGGAGTCACGGCCATGGTTATAGCGGGCTGTACTGCAGGCTTTAACACTACCCCACATTAAGCTAACGGGTGGAGATTGGTAGGACTTACCTGAGGCACTCGTGGGGATATTTTCTGTGTCACTATGTGCTGCTGCAGAACCTAGACCCTTGTCCCTAGCCGGAAGTAGTGGGGAAGGCCCCGCACGTGCCACGCCAGGCCTCGCTCTACACTGAGCCTGCCGCGCTCTATTAATAGGGCGCCATGGGCAGGAACGATGCCCGTCAACCTAAAATCAACTTTGAAAGCAAACGCCCTGAGAAACCAGCGGGCCCAGACCAGGATGCCATGGGAGCTGCGGGTGGTGATGTATCCGGTGAAAGTCAAGGGGAAGAGCTCAGATCGCTAATGCTGGAAATGCGCACTAGTCTCAGAAACACAGATGCCAAATTGAACACCTTGACATCCCAGCTTGAGACAGTGAAATCCCAAGTCTCCAATCATGAAACACGGCTAGATTGCTTGGAGAATCGCCATACTGAACACCGCGAGTTCTAACAAGAAACCAGAGAGCAAATCTTGAGTATGGACAAGTTATTGGCAGTCATACGGGCAAAGAACAATGATTTGGAGGCACGCTCCAGGAGGAGCAACGTCCGAATCACGGGAATTCTGGAGACAACGGCCATCTCAAGGATGGAAGTGTATGTGACAGATCTCCTACATGAGCTTTTTGATCCTCGCCTCTCCCCCATCTTTGTGGTGGAGCGTGCTCATAGAGTGCTTAGCCAGAAACCACCGGTGGGCGGTACGCCTAGACCAATACTTGCCAAACTCCTGAATTATCAGGATAGAGACACGGTGTTAAAGCTCGCGAGAGAAAAGGGACGAATTATACATAAAGGTAATACCATCTCATTTTACCCTGACTTTATGCCGGCAGTGCAGGCCGCACGGCGGGAGTTCCTCCCTTCAAAACGCCTGTTGCTGGAAGCTGAAATCCCGTACTCGCTCTTATACCCTGCTAAACTCAAGGTCTCCCATGATGGCACTACGCATTTTTTCACTGATGCTAAATCTGCTCTTAAATTTGCCAAGCACATCTGTGGCCATAGAGGGAAAGCGGCAGGCGCCGAGAAAAACAGAGCCAATGGCCACCTAAGTGACAATGATTGAACCACCGGCCTTCTACTGTCGGTGCCGTTAACTGTGCTGTGGCTGTATTTCTCAAGGACACTGCTGTTTTGATGCTATTGTTTGCACGCCCCACTGACAAATTGCCTAAATTGCTCCTTAGATAATATGCTATCCTTCTGCCAATTTCGTTATTATGCACTGTCTTAATCCTTTACTGTTATACTGGGGCCTTGCTGAAGCGTTTATCAAATTCTCAGCCACCCTGTGTGAACGGGGGTGTATGCGTGTGCTTCCGCGCCTCCGAGGGGTGGTTCCCAATGTTTTGTTTTTTCAGTGGATTTGGGGGGGATTTGTCACAACCTGATTGCGGGGTTGGAGCGGGTGGGGGGGAGGAGGGGAAAGTTGGGTTGGTTATGGTTTTTAAGTTTTCAGGTCTTCTACCTCTTCCAAAGATGCACGGACAGGTTACATGTATTAGGCTGGCGGGCACACATACATTTTTTCAGGCACTCCGATAGGGACGAATACTAATTTGTTTAAAATCCTCACCTGGAACGTGCGGGGACTGAATGATGGATGAAAGGCACGTTTAGTGCATGCATATTTAGTGAGACACCACATAGACGTATGCTTTTTACAAGAAACCCACCTGAATTCTACACCCTCACCACACTTGAAACATAATAGGTGGGCGGATGTACACTCTGCAATTTATTCCAATTATGCGCGAGGGGTGGCCATACTTCTCTGTAGGGGATTGGACTGGAGAGAATGTGCAGTTGAGGCAGATCCTGACGGTCTGTATATAATACTCTAGGGTCGCCTGGGTGGAAAACCTGTTGTCTTGGCGGCTCTCTACGGACCAAATGTAGACTCCCCGGACTTTTTTCGGGAGGTCTGGTCAAAAATAGCTTCTACTAATTGCAATACCATAATCTGCGGAGGGGACTTCAATGTGGTGCTTAGTGACACGCTGGATAGAAGGGGGCGCCTAGACCACTACACCCCGCTGCAGGTCAGGCCCTTCATGACCTTATGGAGGAGGGGAATTTGATTGACATCTGGAGACTCCGACAAACAGACTTGCGGGAGGGGACGTGCATTTGAAGTCATCATGCTGCCTGGTCCCGGTTAGACTATTGGCTTGTGACCTCAGATGTAGCTGCCTGGACGGTTGAGGTACACCACCTTGCCCGCTCCTTATCAGATCACACCCACTGTCTGCTGACACTTGCTCTCCTTGATCTGCCAACTAAGGCCTTTAGCTGAAAACTCCCACAACACGCCCTATTAGATGATGCATTCAGGGAAGAAATTAGGTCCGACATTGTAGACTATTTTGACCTAAACGCTGGTTTGGTGTCCACGGTCGCAACTCTGTGGGACGCCTTCAAGGTGGTAATAAGGGGAAAATGTATATCGAGACAGGCTGGGGTCCTGAAGGCCATTAGAGGTACCTTAGCGACAATAGAGGCGCAAGTTACAGAGCTCGAGCAGCGTTTCTGCAATGAAGCTAGTCTGCAGGTGGTGAAAGAACTGAAGACAAAGCTTTTAGATTACGCATAAGAGGCCCAAAGGGAACTTACATTTTTAGGTAAATATGCTGAGGCCCGACGCTATGGTGAAGAGGATAGGCCGGGTCGCACATTGGCCAACATGATTCGTAAATCTGCATCCACACCTTGCATCCACACGATTAAAACCCCTGAGGGCAACACTGTGATAGGGCAAATGGAGGTCCTGAACGAATTTCGTGCCTTCTATTCTCATCTATACACTGCCACACAGACCGAATGTGCAGACGGAATGCAGGAGTTCCTTGACTCAGTTGCACTGGTGTGGTTCAATGATACACATCAGAAATACATGGACCTATCCATGACAATAGAAGATATTAAGCTGGTCATAAAGAGCCTTCCATTGAACAAAGCCCCGGGACCAGATGGTCTAACAACTGCGTTTTATAAAGCCTATGCCGAAGAACTCGCTCCGCACCTGCATGCGGTATATGAGGAAGCATTAGAGGCAGAGATCCTTCCGACATCCATGCGGGAGGCACTCCTTATGGTGCTGTTGAAATCGGACAAAGATGAAGTGGAGCTGGATTCATACCGCCCGCTGTCACTAATAAATGTGGACGTAAAAATGTATGCCATACTATTGGCAAACCGCCTTCAACCTCTTCTCCCGATGGTGGCCCTCCTGGACAAATCAGGGTTTATACCCGGACGTTCCACGGCGCACAATCCAAGGACGATTTTCTCAGTCCTGCATTACCTACACCCCACAGTCAAGGCAGCCGCCATATTTTTGGATGCCACAAAGGCATTCGATTCCCTTGAATGGCCATATCTTTTTTGTATTCTGCAACGCATGGGGCTAAGCCCTCTGTTCATACGGCGGATCAAGCTGCTGTACACTGAGCCTTTGGCCAGAGTAAGGATTAACGGCTTGATATCGGAAACATTCCCGGTCACACGGGGCACCAGACAGCGGTGTCCACTATCACCGCTCTTATTCGCCATCGCCATGGAACCTCTTGCGGCCCAAATCCGCCAGCACCATACGGCCAGGGGGATAGGTTTCAGCTCTCGCAATTTGTTGATATCCATGTACGCTGACGATGTCACCCTATATATACTAAATCTGGACCCAGTGTTATGGGAATTTATGAAATTCGGGGGGCTGTCAGAGATATCTATCAACTGGAAGAAATCAGTCGTATTTCCGTTGACTGCTGGGACCCCGGAGGTCATCTCTGAATATCCATTGCGCTGGGAAGCGGAGGAGGTTAAATACCTGGGAGTCTGGCTGTGTCGCAATTTGCAGGATATCTGGACCATGAACTTTGGAAGGGCCATTGCATGGCTCGAGGGTAAAGTGGCGATATGGGCCAAACTTCCTCTGTCGGTCGCCGGAAAAGTGGCACTGTCGAAGATGGTGATACTATTAAAATGTTTGTATCTATTTACGAATATACTGATCCCGCTCACACAGCAGTTTTTTAAATGTCTCCGTTCCCACTTGCTCTCCCTCATATGGGCGGGTGGCCAGGCAAGAATTTCCTATGACCTCCTGACTTTGCCGCTGCGACAAGGTGGGTTGGCTGCTCCAGATATGCAGCTCTATGCATTATGTGCACAAGCCCAAATGCTGCATTTCTGGATGTACCAGACTCCGTGCCAGCCACATGTCGCGGTCAAGATAGACTTAGTGGCGCCGACGTCATTGATGGTAGCACTCTACAAAAAATCGCAGCACCCTGGCGCGGATGTAGATACTGCGGACACATTGAGATGGGCTTGGAGAGCTCTTCAGCGGCGTGCCCGTCTCCCCGTACTATTTGCTCCAGCGGTCCCCCTTCGTAACAATCCCTTACTGGCCTGCTTGGAGGAAGGCGGAGGTGTGGTTGAGCTAGATGGCACCCAGTTGCTAACCTTTGCGGATTTGTACCCGGATGGGACATTTAGCCCCCCCCTGCTGGTGTAGATGGCGATGAGGTGCCTTTCAGGGAGAAATTTGCATATCACAAACTCAGGACGGCATGTCAAACATTGTGGGACGGCTTTCCGGAAGCTCCCCCTACATTTCAGGCTCTGCAAAATATCCTTGCACGAGCATCACCACGCAAACATGTGACCAGACTATACACAACCATGCAGGACCAAGCTCCGATTGTCAAACCACAGTCCCTGAAGCTCTGGAATGAAGAATTAGATCCCCCGCTAGCCTTTTGTGTGAGCAGCTGCTCGAATTATCCCCAAATTACAAACTGTGCCTCATTCACTTTAAATTTTGAGATTGAGGGAGGATGCCAGATGCTGGAGATGTGGTTTCGAGCCTGCCTCATTCCTTCATATGGCCTGGGAATGTCCGAAACGCAGGGAATTCTGGAGTGACATTTTCGAGGCGGTCAATCAAATAGTCGATAGAACCGACGCCATTACTCCACATCTGGGCCTGCTAGGCCTTGTAAAGGATACTGTGCCCCAAAAGCGGAAACTCCATGCCCTCCTTTTGTTATATGCCCGACGGCAAATCGCTATAAGGTGGGGTAAAAAACAGATACCCACGTTTAAGGCATGGTTGGTGGATGTAAGTTATGGTCACACACAACTGGGGCTATTCTGGGAGCTGATGCCTGCGGCTTCCAGACATAGAGATATTTGGGAACCCTTTTTGCAATGGACTAGGACGCAGGCACAATCACCTCGAACGGGTGACTCGGAAGAAGTACCTTAAATATGTTTAGGCTGAGTCTCTGGGAGTAGGAGATGCTGTCATTCTCTGTTCCGCAGACCCGAGGTATTTTAGGTGCCCCCGCGGCATTTGTTATGTGCGCTGTACATGCATGATGTTCCCATTTTCCCAGATACGCACCTGGATGGATTGTCCCGTGAAGCTGTGATGTGCTATTTGTGTGACCTTTACTCCACCCGATGTTATTATTCACTCTGAAATGTATATATGTAACCTTGTCCGATATTTTGTGCAGTTGAATCCGACTAAGGTATAACCTATTGACCTGACTTGCTTTTGATGTTAGGATTTGTTTTGGCTGTACGCCTGGATTGTACATCCTTTAAGTACTGAATTGGAATATGTACTTGTATATGTATTCTCTCTTTTGCAAATGCCAATAAATACAATTAAAAAAAAAGTCCATCTACAGAGTGAAAGCCTATTTGCCGTCATGCTGGGATACCAGTACACTTCATTCACTGTGAGTCCCAATGTCAATGCACAGGCAGTAAAGAGAGACTTGGGCCACCTATGCCTGGAAGGTGGTAACATCATCTTGCAGTAGGTTGATGACCTCCTTGTGACATCTCCATCACATTAGGCCTGTGAAAGCTTGTGCAAAAGACACTGTAGCTCTTCTACATCCAGAAGAGAAGCATCATTGTCAAAATGCCAGTGCTGCCAAAAAGAGGTGACTTACCTGGGTTCTGTGATATTCCAAGGTACACGTCACATGCCACCTGACAGAATAAAATTGTTTCAGGGCATTCAGCTCATGCCCACCAAGAAAGGAATAATGCCCTTCCTGGGAATAATGAATTGCTGGCATCAATGAGTCCATGAATGCAGATGATAAGACTAATGAACTTGCAAACTGTTTCAGGAAATTGAAAGAGACATTGTGTGCTGCGCCAGCATGGGGACTGCCTGACTACAAACTGTCTTTCCATCTATATTTCAGAGCAAAATAACATTGCAAATAAAGTGGTGTTGCACATGGTGTGCTGAGAAAGCTGGAAAAGAAAGGCCTGTGGGACACAACTATGTGACTTTGCTTTCTGCAGTAATTAGGGGTCAGCAGCTGTGATGGTGGAGAGGATGGCTCTCATTGTGTTGGGACTATACTTCTATTGTCTAGGTGTCACATTTGGTGCAGTTGTTGCTGTCTGGATCGACACAGCATTTTCAGCTGGCAGGCACACAGGTTATAATGGCACCATGTTGTCTAATTGTAATGTCATAATAAGAGGTCCACGTGTTCAGTTGACAAAAGTTTTACCTGCAATGTTTTATTCTGATGAGATCCATTCTCTTAGAGACAGATGAGGCCCCTGGGTAAGTTGCTGTTGAGATTGTAGAAAGTGGCACCACGCGAAGATTAGACACCATTAGAAAAGGCAGACTATAGGAGTGGTACACTGATGGTTCCTCTAGCAGACTGATAGACACTGATTACAGAGCAGGGTATGCTGTAGCAATAGCTTAAGTACAGCTCTGCCACTTGAAACATTTACCCAGTAAGATAAGCTGTATGCTGTAACAAAAGCATGAATACTAGTCAAGGGTAAAACTTTTAACATTTAAATTGACTCACATTATGCTTTGCACTTCTTATTTGTGTCCGGCTGTGGAAATATTACGGATTCATTGCAGAAAAGGGCGCCTTATTAAAAATGGTCCTTTAGTAAGGATCTTGTTAAAAGCAATACTATTATCCACCAGGATAACGGTAATAAAATGTGAAGCCTACACTGGAGCTAATACTAAGTTAGCCAAAGGTGATGCCGTTGCTGACACAGCATTAAATGGAAGCATGTTACAGCCAGTGCAGATGGGACTAATGAACAAAGCATTCCAAAAATACAGCTCACTGAGAGACAATTGTTGCAAGCTAATGTAAAGGAAGCACAATGGTCTGCAACACTAGATGAACATAGAGTGAGGATTGATGTTGGATGTGAGACGAATAATGAAGAGAATGTGGGCCTACCAGGATGAGATGCCTCTGCCACCACAAAGTATGTTCCTTTCCCTGACAAGACTGGAGCAGGGACCCTCTAATATTGCACAAGGGAGGATGAATGTGCAGATGCATGTTGCTTCCCAGTGAATGGATTTAAATGTTTGCTGGTGTGGGTGGATATGTTTTCCAAATGAATGGAGGTGTGTCCAACAGGGAAGAATAATGCAGCAACTGGGGGTGCAGTATTTCAGTAAAGCCATCTCTCCAAGGTTAGGACCCACCAGGGCATAAACAGCGATAGAAGGAGATCACTTAGTGACTACATTTATGCTAAAGAGATTGTTTTGGAGAATAAAGTATAACATGCATACACCATACCACCCTCCAACTTGAGGTTAGGAGGAGTAAATGAACTCCAAAATAAAAATAAACAAAAACCAGATTATTAGTAAAGGCATCTGATGGAACAGGCCTGCAATGGCCTGGTGCTTTTACTTTAGTACGCTCTGCAATGTGGCAAGGACTTCTAAAGTGCTTATGGGGACATGGTCATGGTGAGAAAATTAAAAGCTGTTTCTTTTAGTTCTAGGTGGACTGGACCACAGACGGTGAACCAAAGCCATGAAGGGATTGAGGAGACAAGATGCAGGGCAGCAGCCAAACGCCTGAGAGCACGGTACAAGAAATTGATGACCATCTGTCACCATAGGACCTGAGCAACACAGCTGTCAAGAAGAGGACAGCCCAGACCATTTATACAATCCATGGGGGCCCATCATAAAGTGTCAGAGGGACGTGACATCTACTGATGCTGTTAAGTGAAGTGCACGATGCAGTCTCGAAGAAAGGTGATGGTCTGCACTTGCAAAAAAATAGACTGAAGAGGACAACGCAGGGCAGTTCCGTGAAACCGCCCCTGAACAAGATGACTGCAGACCAGGAGGAGAAGCAGATGACCGCTCACTGCGTGCCTTTAAATCATTGACACTTGCAGAAAGTGCCCGGGAAATGAGTGACTAAAGTGACACTGTAGCACTATGCATTGCACAGAAAACAATATTTGTTGGACACTTACTGCCGGTATCACAACAGCCTGCTGATATAATAATGATCTCATATCACAGTGACAATATATGCATCTTATTCAAACACTGTGGGCCCGATTCACAGAACTAACTTAAGACACAATCCTAAACTTATTACCATTTTGGTGTTCACAGAAGGCACTTACTCATTTTGGTATTCACAGAAGGCACTTACTCATTTTGGTATTCACAGAAGTTAGGAGTCCTAACTTTAGGACTCCTGAATGCCTTCTGTGAATACCAAAAGTCTTAAAGTTAGGATTTTTCTCAGTTTAGGAGTTGTAAAGTTAGTCCTAACTTTACTACTCCTAAACTGAGAAAAATCCTAACTTTAAGACTTTCGGTGTTCACAGAAGGCATTCAAGAGTCCTAAAGTTAGGACTCCTAACTTCTGTGAATACCGAAATGAGTAAGTGCCTTCTGTGAATACCAAAATGAGTAAGTGCCTTCTTTGAATACCAAAATGGTAGTAAGTTTAGGATTTTGTCTTAAGTTCTGTGAATCGGGCCCTGTGTAATGCCATCCAAAGATATGTAACTAATGTTTCCTTCATATACATATATATATATTTTGGTTTTACACTAATGTTGGATAGGTCTATCCAAAAGGGAGCATTGTAGCAAAATATACATGAATATCCATATATATATAAATTTATGTGTATGCACTTCAAAAGATATCATGCTTAGGTATATCACATTAACATGAGGCCTAGAGCTCCAAAGGGCTTCCTATATGACATTGACTGGACAAGCTTCAACAGGCTATTCTGTACCCCCTTAGAGGCCACTTTGCCTGTCCTGACTACATGATATTTCTTAATCTGGTTGTGCAAGTTGCTAACACAGTGCAGAGCCAGCCTTTCTGGTCTGCCCATATCTGGCTGTTTATAACTTGCATGGCCCAGACATTGCACATCCATGTTAGCCTTATTTGGCTTGGTGCCTTATTGTAGTTCCGTTGACATGGCATTTCTAAATGTGTATAGCACCTAGAAACATGTCACTCTGTGAAGAAGCAGCCTGAGAGCCCCTAAGGTGGCAGATCTGACTTCTTCCTTGCTAATTACCATTGATGCATGCTTTTGGTTGCCAATAAATACATTTTACTCTGTTTCTGAGCAATCCTGCTATGTCAGGTGAGTTTCATTCATTTGATCCTGGCAGGGTCCCAATATTTCCCTATCAGCTTCTCCACGTTGCTGCTCCGCAGATTTTGTCAAGTGGCACTCCGGCAAATAGAGCAACAGAAGCGGAGACTGCTCAAGTGGAGTGCGCTCGTACAATTAGAGATAAAGGTTTGCCAGCCTTGTCATGGCAAAACTGTATCGCATTCGCTACCCATCTACCTATGGTAGCTTTGGTGTCTGTAGTTCCTTGGCAGTTCTGACCATAAGCCACAAACAACTGATTTGTTTTGCGGATCTCTTTTGTGCGTTGCAAGTAAAACGTGAGACAGCTCTTTATGTCAAGAGTGTGTAATGTTCTTTCAGCCGGTGTGGACAGGTTAGGGAAAAAAGTTCCGAGGACAACTGGTTCATTCAAATGGAATTGAGAGGGTACTTTTGGAATGAACTTAGGATTTGTTCTTAAAATGACCTTATCAGTAGAAAACCATAGGAAAGGATGAGATATAGTGAACGCTTGTATTTCACTAACACTTCTTGCGGAGGTGAGAGCCACGAGAAGAGCGACTTCCAGGTTAAGAATTTCAGTTCCGCTTTACGTATAGGCTCAAAAGATTGCCTCATCAACTGAGACAATACTACATTTAGTTGCCACTCTGAAGGTGGAGCCTTGATAGGTGGAAAAATCCTAAACAATCCTTTCATGAACTCTTTAACGATTCTTGATGACCATAACAAGGGACACTTGGGCAATCGTCGGTATCTCAATATAGCAGCCAGGTGAACTCTAACTGAAGAGTGTGCGAGACCAGATTTCGCTAAAAAGAGTAAATAAGGTAGGATTTGTTCAGCAGCAGAACAGAAAGGATCTAAGGCTTTGAGTCTGCACCTTACACAAAAACGCTTCCATTTAAGTTTGTATGTTCTATTGGTGCTGTCAGCTCTTGACTTGGCTATAATTTCTTTATAGTCCTGGTCAATGTCTAGGTCCTTAAATTCAAAGAATTCAGGAGCCAAGCAGGCAATTGCAGTGTGGCTGGTTCCGAGTGACACACTTGTCTATTGTTCCTGGATAACAGTGTTGGCGTTGGGAGAAGGCGAATGGGCATCGCTTTTGACAACAGGAGGAGTTCCGAGTACCAGAGTTGCCTGGGCCGTCTGGGGGCTATGAGCAGAATGTGACAACGTTCTCACTTGATCTTCGTGAGGACCCTGGGAATCTGGTATGGGGAAAGGGCATACGCATAGATACCTGACTAGCGCATCGAAAGCCCATTCCCCTGAGATCCTGGGAGAGGGAATCCGCTTGCGAAGAATCAGCATTGGGAGTTGATTTGATTTGCAAAGAGATCAAGTTCTGGTTTCCCCCATGTCGCAAATATCCTGCCCAGCTGTGATTGTTCCTGCTCCCACTCGTGACAGCCTTTGTTTGCTCTGTTCATGGTATCTGCTAGGGTATTTCTTAAACTTGAGACATGTTCCACTGTTAAAGAGATTTTGTGGAGCGTTAGCCAGTCTAAACGTTGTTGGGCATCTTGTGACAGATATAGGGACTTGGTTCCTCCCTATTTGTTTATATAGAACATGCTTGCGGTGTTGTCGGTGCGGACTAGAACCGAGGATCCCAGAATCAGTGGGGGGAACGCTTGGAGTGAGAGAGAGATGGCTTTCAACTCCAGTCTGTTTATATGCATTTTGCGTTGAACTGAGGACCAATTTCCTTGAACTTGTAGGCCCTTTAAGTGTCCTCCCCAGCCTTCCATAGAAGCATCTGTTGTGACAATGTAGTCTGGAATAACTGGGAGAAAAGAAAGTCCTTTGGATAGATTTGATTGTTGTGCCCACCAGAGGAACGTTTCTTTCATTAGCGGATGATCTTTAGTATGTCGTCTAAAGAGCCTTTGGTCTGTATCCACTGGCATTGCAGCCCCTCTTGAAGAGGTCTCATGTGTAGTTGAGTCATTGGCACTAGGTCTATTGCCAATGAAAGCATTCCTAGTAGATATTTGAACGCCCTTACAGAAACACACTTTTTTCTGGACAGCCTTAGTGCTAGTGTCTGTAATTGTTGCTGTCTTACCTGGGAAAGGAAGGCCTTGTTCTGAATGGTGTCCAGAATTGCTCCCAGAAAACACATTCTCTGGCTGGGAATGAGTGAGGATTTTTGGTAGTTTAATGATAGGCCTAAGCGCTGAAACAGGGAAATGCAATCTTCCGTTGCTGCTTCCACTAGATGAGCCGACAGCACTTTCAGAAGCCACTCGTCTAGTGGAAATACCTGATGACCACTGTTTCTTAATGCAGCTGCTACGGAGGCCATGAATTTCGAGAATGTCCCTGGAGCCGATTTGAGACCAAGGGGAGGGTCTCGAAATTGGTAGTGGGTATCAGCCACTGTGAACCTTAGGAACTCTCTGTGTTTCGGGTGAATAGGGATATGAAAGTAAGCGTCGTCGGGGTCCAATGACGTCATGAAGTCGCGACGCTAGATGTCTGCCAGAGTGACCATCCTGAATGTTCGAGTCTTCAAGAATTTGTTTACCTTTCTGAGTTCCAAGATAGACCTCCACTCTCCTAATTTCTTGTGAATAAGGAAAAAACTGGAGTAGAAACATTTCCTCTGCGAGAAAGGGACTTTTTATATTGTTCTCTTCTGAAGCATGATCTTCGCTTCCCTCTTGAGCATATGTAGACGAGGTGGGTGCAATCCCCTGGGGGGGTATTGGGTGGTATCTGAATAAATTCCAAGGTGTGGCTGTGAGATACAAGATCTAGGACCCACTTGTCTGAGGTGATTTTGTGCCACTGGTGTAAATGCATGGAGAGTTTTGCACCTTTTAAGGGAAGAGGCACTCTCACTGGTACCCGACTGAACTCATTGTTTGCGGCCGGAGTCACGGCCTTGGGATGCTGATTTCCATCTTGAGCCTTGTCGAGAGAAACCAGCTATACTTGGTTGGCGGTTAAATTGCTGATAACCTTGGCGTGGCTGGTAATTACTTCTGTAGTTTGAGAAACCTCTGCCCGAGCTCCTCGAAAAGGAACCTTGAGGTACTGAAGGGTACCTAGAGCTCTAGCTGTGTCAGTATCTTTTTTGATGGCAGTCAGCGCTTCATCAATGTGGCTGCGAAAGAGGCTATCACCATCGTAAGCCATATCCAAGATTTTGGATTGCACTTCCGGGCGGAAACTTGTCGCCTTCAGCCACCCGTGACACCGTAAGACAGCAGCACTCGCTAACTCCCTAAAACTGGTAGTGGCAATGTCCATAGCGATATCAATCAGCTCTGACACTGCTCTTTCTCTTTCAGTGACGAGTTTAGCAAACTCATCTTTATTTTCTTCCGGGAGGAAGGATTTAATCTCCCCTACATTAGACCATAGCTGACGATCGTATCTGCTCAGCATTGCCAGAGCATTTTCCGCCCTTACAGAAATCGCTGCAATCAACGAAAATGTCTTTCCGATGGTGTCAAGACGTCTACCATCCTTATCAGGTGGGGAGGTAATAGGAGCGGACGGATTCTTACAGCGCCTTGGAGCCGCCTGAGAAATTACTGAATCCTATTCCACACAAAGAAGGGGAGAGGGTCAAACCACTACTCTACAACCCCGAACCCCCTAGAGTGTACATAATGCACACAACGTGGGGTGGAGAGGAAACGACCACAGATAAAGATGAAAACAAGCAGTGACACACTGATATGTTTTGAAAAACTGCCCTCACTCACACACAAATGTGTGTGACATGCTTCATCATCGGGTCTTCTTACAAAACGCCCTGGCGTAGCCACGCACAGGGCGGAGCATAGGGAGGGGGAACATAAAACACAAAGACAAAAACTAATTTGGAAGTGACAGACAGAGTTCACAACAGAAAGTGTTAGCCCAGGACTGGGTACAGTGGTAGAAAAAAGTGCAGTCAAAATGGTGAAGTTAAAACTGGCTCATGGATACCTATCATACCTTTATTCGTAGGCTCCAAGGTCAGGATTAAAAATTGGATGAGGGATGGTGGTGTTAAGGGAGGAAGTCAGGATCCTGTAACACCCCTCCTTAAACCGCAAGAGTCAAAATGTTTCGACCTAATAGTGCCCACATTCAACAGGTCACGTCGGTCTTCTTCAAGAAGTCTTACCGTCCCAGTCCCTCGAAACCCCCTTACCTTAATCAGGCGCTAGGCCGAGATGCATCAAGGTAAAATCCGCTCGCTAAGGGGCAGATTTCAGAATCCGCCCCTTTGCGACCGGTATTTTTGCATTTGGGATGCATCATCCCAAATGCAAAAATCACAAATTAAGAAATCGCAAAATTGCAATTACTTGTATTTAAGGAATCTCAAATTGAGATTCCTTAAATGCAATGCATTAAAGTTTAAAAAATAGCGATTTCGCTAATAGGGCTCGCAAATTACCATGAAGTTGAATTTCATGGTAATTTGCAAAAACTTTGAAAAATGCACTAAAGTGCATTTTTCAAAGTTTCATGTTGCACACAGATCAATTTCAAGGGTGCAACAGGGTGTCCTTTGGACACCCCTGCACCCTTGAAATTGCATTCTCAATTTGCGAATCGCTAATTGCGATTCGCAAATTGAGAATGTCTTCCCATTCATTCCTATGGGCCTCTACGCCCATAGGAATGAATGGGGAGGTATTCCTTAATTGCGCCTCGCAATTTGCGAGGCGCAATTAAGGAATTTTAAGAAATCTCTATTTTTTTAGTGATTTCTTCATGCATTGCATTTTGCTATTCCTTAATAGCGAATCGTTATTTTTCGCTATTAAGGAATAGCAAAATGAGTTCTTGATGCATCTGGAGGTAAGAGAGGTAATAGACTTCATCTTTGTCTACGCGGCGTCAAGGACACGGGCACAAAAGGTGCCGGAGGCTCCAACGGGACAGTAAGATGGCTGTGTGGTATCTGAATGGCGTGATTGATCGTCTCTCTAACTTCTCTCTTTTATAATCCAGTAGCTGGTCTGGGGCTCTTACGAGTACGTTCGGGCCCTGCACCGTCATGCACATTACCAAGGGCAAGATCACGAGAGGTGCGGGTGACCGCTTCGGAATATGAAAATTGGGGTAAAAGAGGGGTGTGCCTGAGTCTGCTGATCGAGAAACTGTGTTTTTCCTTATATAATAACTGGGTGTGGTCTTCCGAGTTGCGGGACTCGCCATGGGGGCTAATATGATTGAGAATGTTGTTCGAGGTATTGTGAAGGGGCAGACAGGCAGTACCAATATAGCACTCGGGAGAAGAGACTCATGCGTAGTCATACCCGCTGTGTATGTGTATTCTTACATGTCCTCTCCTCTCTCTCCCTACTCCTCTTTTGGTGCTATGAACACAGGTTGTGTTCCTTGGAGTTCCTCCCACCTGACGCCATTACAAGTTTAATCTTTCAATAAACTCGGTGAGGTATTTTTGATGCTTGGTGATGCATGATCGATACGTTACTTCTGACTTTGGATAATTTTTCTTTCTTTTTTTTTTTTTTTTTTTTTTTTTAAAGACCTTTATTACTTAGATCACTGTTGACATTCCTCGCCTATAACCCATCGAGCCGGCTCTCAATCAAACATTTCAGTATAATAGTACAATGACACAGCCCCATGCCGTCAACCCGGGGGTACGGCGGCGTATCGAAGTTCAAATATATGAGATCCCGAAGAATTTTTCTTTTTTTTAAATGCTATGAATATCGTAGAATACTGATGCCATCTATACCAGCTTGTGTTGCGCTCAAACTACTTTAGTAACAGTGATGAGAATTTAAAACACATCTCATTTTAAATATTGATAAAATAGGGGGCATACTGATTTATTAGTTAGATGCCTTTGGGGACATTACAATGTGTTTCTATGGAAGGATACAACATGTGATTGGAGGGTATGTTGATTCAATATTGTAATACTGCTATGATATTGGTTTGAATCACGTTTCTAGAATTATGTTTATTTCTCCACAATATGTAGATTCCGTGTTGGCGGAATCCCCACCAGATGGAAGAGATCGATTTGATCACCTATTACCTCTCTTAGCGCCTGATTAAGGTAAGGGAGTTTCGAGGGACTGGGACATTAAGACGTCCTGATGAAGACCGACGTGACCTGTTGAATGTGGGCACTATTAGGTCTAAACATGTTGACTCTAGCAGTTTAAGGAGGGGTGTTACAGGATCCTGACTTCCTCCCTTAACACTACCATCCCTCATCCAATTTTTAATCCAGACCTTGGAGCCTACGAATAAAGGTATGATAGGTATCCATGAGCCAGTTTTAACTTCACCATTTTGACTGCACTTTGTTCTACCACTGTACCCAGTCCTGGGCTAACACTTTCTGTTGTGAACACTGTCTGTCACTTCCGAATTTGTTTTTGTCTTTGTGTTTTATGTTCCCCCTCCCTATGCTCCGCCCTGTGCGTGGCTACGCCAGGGCGTTTTGTAAGCAGACCCGATGATGAAGCATATCACACACATTTGTGTGTGAGTGAGGGCAGTTTTTCAAAACATATCAGTGTCTCACTGCTTGTTTTCATCTTTATCTGTGGTCGTTTCCTCTCCACCCCTCGTTGTGTGCATTAGATTACTGAATCCGCCTTGGGGTGACCTGTTAGACAAGCAAGAGAGTCCTCAGGGGCTCTATATTTTTTTTTAACCAGTCTTGGCAGGACAGGGATTACAGAGGGTGGTGTTTTCATCACTTTCACCCCTTCCTACCAAATGTGATCGATGATAGGTATTGACCTCACAATTTTTCTGGATTGTTCCCTAAAGTCATACAGAAAGCAGTCCTCCTGATGTACAACAGTTGGTAGGTGGAACCTAACAGCAGCCCTATCCATAATATTATGTAAACCTCCTATGTCTTCAGGAGGTGAATCCGAAGGGCGATGAGGTCGTCCGCAGGTGTCGCATGGTCAGGAATCTCCCCCTCCTCCTGCTCTTCGTCAGAGGTAGCTGGGTCCTCTTGTGGAGGGAGAGGGATAATGGGACTTGGCATCACAGGAGGCGGCAAAGGTGCTGGAGTTGCTGGCTGTGGTGGAGGTACTACAATTTCCTGTTCTTGAGGAGGGAACCTCTTTCTGTAGTCCTGCAGCATACTCTGGGGGTCTAATAGTAACGCTGGTGGGAATTAAGCAGGTTGTTGCACAGGCTGCTCAATGTGTCTATAATGAGCAGGAAGGGCTTCATACTGTTGGTAGTAGTGCTCCTCCTCAGCATAGTCATCATCTTCTTGACTTTTCACATTCAACTGTGATGGGCTATAAGCCGCTCCAAATTGACCCTCCTCGTCGTCCGTATCTTCAAAATCCAGAAGATTGCTGGGAGCGAGAGGTGAAATCTTTGAGGTTTTAAACTCCATGCGCGCCCTTTGCAAAAGCGGCGTTGAAAAACTGGCATACATCACTGCCAGTAAAATCTTCGTCGGTGGGCTTATTGCCGTTGTCGATGTCATCATCGACGGTGGTGTCGTCGACGATGGGGTCGTCGTCGACGCCACTGACGGTGGTGTCGTCGACGATGATGTCGTCGTGATGGTTTTGTCGACGACAAATGCTTGCTCGTCGATGGTGCGGTCAACGTCGAGGCTTTTGGTTTGGATGCCCTCTGACAACAGAGGTGTTGTCGATGATAAAGGCAATGTTGATGCAATAGATCATTTAAGACTTGCCGCTGAAGTTATTGTCGTCGACGGTCTGGAAGATGACATTGTTGAAGTTCTGGAAGTAGCAGGTAAGTCTATTCAACTCAGAGAGGTCTTCTTAGCAGATTTTGTTTTAGAAGTACCAGCAGATTGAGAGGATGAAATTCCTGAGGAGACTATGTCTTTTTCTTCTGATTAAGGGATTCTTTTGCCATGTGAGAGATTTTTGGTAGTTTCCTTCTCTCCTCAGGCGACCTCTGTCTCTTGTGAGACTTAGACGAAGTATCATTTTCTGCATCTGAAGAGGCGTTATTCTTCTTTTTTAACCACAATAAAAGCCATCCTTCTCTATCCCTCAAGGTTTTAGTAGGGAACGTGCGGCAGATCTTACAGTGCCTTGCTTCATGCTTTTGATGAAGTCAATAAATACAGACTTTGTGGGCATCATCAATGTGAACATTCTTCTTCCCACAGGACTGGCAAGGTCTAAATAATCCCTTAGAATCCGACATTATCCTGACAAAGTATAAGATATGCACTTGTCTGAAATCACGGAAGAACTGAGCCAGGCTTAGGCAGACTCCCTTACACAACAAAGTGCGGTGAAAATCTGAGGAACTCAGCCTCTCTTGGGAAGGTTCTAAAGGGTGCTGGTGTCTGATTGGTTGTGTGTTTTAGTTTGGTCCTTTTTACAAAGAGAGACTAATAGGCTATATAATGCATGTTTGCATCTATGGGTCTATGGTTTTTCATTATTTACTGCTATGTTATTTGTACCGTGGGACTCCCACTACGACGACGGGAAATGTTTCAGGCATGTGAATCTATGAAAGATACCCTAATACTGGATAAATATAAAGCCTCTATCTATCTATCTATCTATCTATCTATCTATCTATCTATCTATCTATCTATCTATCTATCTATCTATCTATCTATCTATCTATCTATCTAGCTATCTAGCTATCTAGCTATCTATCTATCTATGGATATACATATACATGTGTGTGTGTGAGTGTGTGTGTGTGGGTGTGTGTGTGTGTGTGTGTTGGACCTGTCAGCCTTAGGGTGGTCTTCCTCTACATTTTTGCCCTTTCGCCTCCCATTTTTATCTTGGACTTAGAACTCTGGTCGCCTCACCACTGCTAAACAATGCTGAGGTGCATGTGCTCTCCCCTAAAACCATATGACGCTGGCATATCGGTCACAAGCCCCTGCTACCGCAGTAAGGCTTATTCCTCCATAGGCTAACATTGGGAACCCCCCCTTATGGGATAATTTCCGACAGGGACCTAATAAGTCTGTGATGTTTGGTCTTGTGGGACTTGGGGCGGGGAATCCTTTCCAGTGATATATGGGGTTAGGGAACCTACATTTAGAAAGTGGACCTTTTTCTGCCTACACTTAGACTGGGCATTGTAGACCCCCCCTCCCCTCTGCATACTGATAGCTGCCCAGGTTGGGATGTGGGAGTGGTGATTCACACCTTCTCCCCGTGGATGGGCTGTGATGGGCTGCCCACTGTAGCTTTAACTGCCTGTTTCTCGTCAATGTGACAGCCAGGTCAGGGAAGGCAGGGAACATACCAGAACTCCCTGGACTCCTCCAGAAGCTCCTGCCCCTAGACCCTTCCAGAGATTTCTACCACTTTCTAGCCCCTAGACTGGAAGATATATAAGGGAGGGTCGTGGCCTCACTACTTTGTTACACTGCTGAACCTGAAAGAAGCTCTGCGGGAGTGAGGACTGCTGTGCCAGGAAGGATTGCCACTGGGGAAGGAGGCTGACTGCTCCAAGGAACTGCTGCCCCTACCTACTGAGCTGCCCCTCCTGCCTGCTGATCCTGCCCTGTCAGGGAGACTGAAGCAACATCACCAGAGTGTTTCCACACCATCCACAAGGACTGATCCCAAGGGAACTGGGATCACCAGGACACAAAAACCACCAAGGACTGTCCCTGCAGCTTGGGGAACTGCTCAGCTGCAAAACGGAACTGAAAAGACATTAGCCATCTGTCATCTTCCCAGGAGTCACCCTGCAGCGCTGGAAAACACTGCTGTTGCCTGGGGACCCTACGTGAATTGTGAGGAGCTGTGAGGAGGAAACGCTGTGAGCCTGACCCATTGCTGTCTCCCGGGGACCTGAGCACGCTGGGTAGTGCTGTGAAACAAAGCGCTGTGCAGCAGAAAGCACCGCCGCTTACCTGGGGCCTGACTGCGCTGGAAGGCTTTATTTGAACTGAGTAGCACTGGGGCAAAAGAGCGCTGTGTGGCCTTGACCGCGTACCGCTGAAGAAAGCTTTGTCTAGATCAGGGGTCTCCAACGAGTAGCTCGGGAGCTACTGGTAGCTCCCCAGTACCTTCAAAGTAGCTCTCAGAGATGAAGCCAAGCCCAGTATCAAATTCGGAGAGTAGACGCCTATTAAAGAAGGCAGCACTGCTGATCTCAAGATCCTAAGAGTGACAGCCAGCCAAACCTATGGCAGTAATTTATACTAAACACTCAAACACTATCGGCCTATAGGGCTTGCTACTTGACAGTCTGTATCTAATCTCAATATAACTAAGCCACAAGGGGATTGACCATTTTGTATCCCTGCTTTATCAGTCACAACATGTGTGTGACCAGTGGACCATAAAAGAAGTACGACAGTAGTAGCCTGAGCAGTAATGCATGCTGACCCACCAAAGTGTGGGACTGCAGGCGTCAGAGTGAAAATGTGTCAGTTGGGTGTATAACCAGCTCAAGACCTGAGGAGAACAGGGCATGATTCAGACCAGAGAAAATGAAGAGACTCATCAGCATTGATGTGCATCCCTAATAAACACTATTGCTTCTTGATAGCTACACCTGGTGTCAATGGCCACCAAATGTCTCTGCTAACCCCCATCATAAGGGTGTTATCTCTGACATAATACCTGCTCATTCCTGGCATATTAGTGCCAATGGAAAAATAATGGTCATCCTTGACTATTTGGGGTATTTTTGGTCTACTTGTGGTATACTGGCAGCCATCATTTACATACTGGGAGAATGACTGGCCTACATTTACGTATCCCTGGTATAATAATGGTCATGGCTGATATATGGTCTCTGCCTTGACCCTCATGGTTTCAAGCTTGGCCCAAATGTGGCCCTAGTACAATGGTGGGCATTATTTGCATGATACAGACATCCATGTTTCCGGTCCAGGAAGGACCTGGCTTGGCAGTTCGGTCTGGACTGTTCCCATGAGGCACAGGGTCAAGACTGATTTACATATGGCTGGGTCTAAACTGAGGTGGCATGGTGAGCAAAAGAACGATGGATTTAACCCGGATCTCTTGACTGGGGGTGAATGTATGATTCATTCAGCATTCCGTCCATCATTTGTTTGTGTGAGCATCTGTGGCCCAAGACTGTAATACCTGGGTATTCAAAGTAGTCTGTCCATATGAGGCATTTGTACATGGGAGTACTTGATGAAAATGAAAAGCTGATGTTTTGGGACCTTGCATTTTCTGAAATCTGAAAACGGATTTTTAAAGGCAGTTTTTGTTTTCAAATATGGATTTTCTTCTGTTAAATTGAGTTTGTTTGCCCGCAGTGGAAAGTGGTATTTGATAGAAAGAAGTGCACTTTCAGAAACTGATGAATGATAATTCAAGCTGAGCTGGGGAGACCTACTGCTGTACGTATGTACTTTGTGCCATAGGGCATGTCTAGATTTGAATGTTACTTCATAAGTCAGGTGGAGGCATTTTATATTGATGAATGTTTTCCTGGCATTTCTGATGGTAACCGCACCAGGAATACTTGGGTGGTAACTACTGATAACCCTGCTTAGGGTGGTCATAGTGTAGTCCCTATTTTACAGTTAATAAATGTTGCTAGTAGCTCAGGACGACTTTCCTTGAGCAGAAGTAGCTCTCGCTACAGAAAAGGTTGGAGATCCCTGGTCTAGATACATTCTCCACCGCTGACCGGGATTGCAGGGATGTTTAAATATGCCGACTGCAGCCCTGCCAAGTGTCACATATCCGGTGTGACACTAACGCATTTTAAGTTACATTACCGCATTACCGCATGTGAAAGGATTGTCACGCAAATCAGCATATTTAAAAGCTAAGTGCATTATCAGTATTTGAGGTTGTCACTGTCAAGCCTGACTGTAAAGCCTGATTTAAAACAGAGTCTGTGGCATCGCGCCGCCCGTGGCTTATGAGCGCTGTTCTAGCAGGCTTGGGGTTCAGCTGAGCTAAGGCTGCAGGTAGCTTTAGTGCTATGTATCCTGGTTGAATAAACTGCCGCGGCTCGGTTGTTACTGGCAGAGTGATGTCATCACGGTGGGACGTCACTGCGCGGAAGCGCGCGCAGTTTATTTTGGGCGCTCGATGAGGCTGGGGTGGATAATTTGCGGGCGGCGCAGCATGTCATCATCTTTAGAGGGTAGCGCAGCCTTTGACTACGGCACCGTCCACCGGCTTTCATCGGCTCGGGCACCATGTGCTAGCTATTGATATTACCGCCCCCTTTGAAGCATGAAATATCTTACTGTAGCCGACTGAGAGAAGTCCGTGACATCGGGGCCGCCTGCATAGACTGGAGGTGGAGGGTCCTTCTGTGAGGTTAGTGAAACTTTGCTATTGCCTCATGTACAGTGGGAGAGAGAGCCTGTCTGTGTGCGCTAAATTGAGATGCTTCCAGCCTGAGCCCCCACCCCCACGCGCAGCTCTTCCACCGTATCTCGGTTATCTCTCCTAGGTGAAGCCTTGGGAAAGGCCGAGGATCTCTGAAGCGACTGGAAAGGTTTTTTTTTATTATTGCTTGGTAAAGGAGCCCCCCCCACCAGGGCCGGCGCTAGGCATGGGCAGTATGGGCAGCTGCCCAGGGCCTCGCGCTCAGCTCAAAAACATGGGGCCTCGCTTCGGCCTCGCTTCGATGTGAAAGGCTTCATTAAAGTCAGGCCACCTGCTCCTCCGGGGCCCCCTCCCCTCCGATCACTGCAATTTTACATGTTGCTAATGAGGTGCCAAAGGCGTGCTGTCAGCCCTGGGATTACGGGCATGGGGGATGGAAAGATTGGCCAGGGGTCTTGGGACAGCAGGGAAGACTATTGTGTGTGAGCAGGTCAAGGGCGGGGCTGTGCTCTGTTGAAAAGGTGCCATTTGCGTTTCCACGCAACAAATGGCCCTTTTGTTTTCAGGATCGGCAGAGAAGTAATAGGTGAGGAGAGGCGGCAAAGTAGAAGAGGGAGAAGCTGTGGCTTAGCAAAGTTTATAGTCAAAGCCACACACCTCTTCTAAGCCCTGGGGAGGTGGTCCCCACTTCCCTGGGCTTCCATGCTTTGGATCAGGGCCCAAGTGTGGGGCCCCCTTCTCTCGGCCTCACATCCCTTATCCAGCGCAAAGAGGCCCAGGGTAGGAGAGGCCCCTTGTGCCCTGCAGCAATGGATCAGACCTCTAGGCCCATGTGTGGGGCCCCCTGCCCTGGGACATACAGTCGCTATTCAGAACTGTGACACCCAGGGTAGGCCCCCCCCCACCCCATCTCCTGACCTGACCTTTGTAGCACTAAAGTGTGGCTCTGAAGCCCATGGGACTAAACACTTTCCACTGGGCTTTGTGCGCATTGAGCAGCTTAATAGAACTGAGGAACTAGGTTAGAGTCCCAGCGTCTTCTGAACATCCTGTGATTCTGGGCATATATCTATTTGCACATGCCCCTAAAAAATGAAAATATCCTTTTGTAAGGTAACTGGTGATCATGTAAAGCTCTCTAATGCCTTAGAGCTGATTTCACATAATATGAAACTGCAAATCCCCTCACGTTCTGGAACTGAGTCATGCCTGACTTTACTGCCACAGTCCATGTAACACAGCAGAGTTTTACATTTGTGGGTGCATTTGCTGTGGGGGCCGTCCTGAGAATTTTCACATGCGCTGGAAATAGGGGTGAGTGGGGTGCTACAGCACCCCATAAATAACCCTTCTGTTGTTCCAAAGGTAAAGGAGCAATGAAGATGCTTTAGAATTATTGATTTTATGTTGTCACATTTGTTGTGTGTGTTGGTTGACATCTGGGTCTGTGCTGTACCCTGTGCTTTAGAACAACTAAGTAAATGTTTGGGCGGTGGCACCAGGACCGAGTGCGTGAAGGACCCACTGCACATTATTTGTGGTCGTCTTTTACTACCCAACCATGGGGCGGGGAACACTTTTCTTTGCTTTCGTTATGGCCCATCGAAGAATCACTGCACCACTGTGAGTGAGCAAGTGATGGATGGAGGGTAGCATTAGCGAGAGGAGGATGACGTAAGGAGAAGAGAAAGTGTGGCCAGACCAGGGCATCTTGAGGAAGAGAAGAGCGTAATGTGATAGAGAGAGAGATATTGGAGAAAGCCAGTAAGGAGGAAGTGAGAAGAGAAAGTCCAGGAAAGTAATCATGTGGATGAACTGGGGAGAAAGAGTGCTGGAAAGAGAGGGCATTTAGGCAAAGAAAAGGGGGAAAGGCTAATAAGGGGAAGTAAGGGCGGATATTGAGATTAAGGGAGAAGAGGGTGTGAGAAGAGAAAGCTATTTGGGGAAGGTTGAGCGAGAGGAAAATGTGAAGGGAGAAAACTAATAGGGGATCTGATGAAAACAACGCGAGAGGGAGAAAACTGATGAAGAAAAGAAAGTGACTGAGAGGTAATATGAGAGGAGAAAGTGAAGTAAAAACAAGGGTAACAAATAACAAGCATTGGTCGTGCGGCCGTTAAAGTAACGCGGCTTGCACTGGCTTCAAGTGGAGGAAAGGGTAGAATTCAAGGCACTTTACTTGGCGCATAGGGGAATCAACTATAATGGACCCTCCTCGATAGTGGCTCTTCTGATACCTTACACTCCTAGCAGTACCGTAACATCCTCCAATGCTTGATTGCTAAAGGTACAAATGATCAGATTGGGAGTTGTATCCTTCTCGCATTTGACCCCTATGCTTTGTAATGCTATGCCCACTGAGCTCAGTAACTAAATGAACAAGACCCGATTAAAAAAAATCCTTAAAACATGGCTTTACCCCCACTTGCTCTAGACATGTACCGCCTCAGAATCCCGCTAGTGTACACAGTGATCCACTCACGCAGCACGGGGAAGCCCTCAGGCGGCTATCTGCTTTATCAATCAATCAATCAATCAAGACATTTATAGAGCGCACTACTCACCCGTAGGGTCTCAAGGCGCTAGGAGGGGGGGGTGCCGTTACTGCTCGAACAGCCAGGTCTTGAGCTTCTTCCTGAAGGAGAGGTGGTCTTGGGTCAGGCGCAGGTCGGTTGGGAGGGAGTTCCAGGTCTTGGCGGCCAGGTAGGAGAAGGACCTTCCTCCTGTTGTCGCTCTTCGGATGCGGGGGACGGCGGCGAGGGCGTGGCTGGTTGATCTGAGGTGGCGCTTGGGAGCGTAGAAGTTGATTCGGTTGTTGAGGTAGCTCGGGCCTTGGTCGTGTAGGGCTTTGTGTGCGTGGGTGAGGAGGCGGAAGGTGATTCTTTTGTTGACGGGGAGCCAGTGCAGGTCTCTCAGATGTCCGGAGATGTGGTTGTTTCGTGGGATGTCGAGGATGAGTCTGGCTGAGGCGTTCTGGATCCGCTGGAGTCTCTTCTGGAGCTTGGCGGTGGTTCCGGCGTAGAGGGCGTTGCCGTAGTCCAGTCGGCTGGTGACGAGGGCCTGGGTGACAGTCTTCCTGGTCTCGGTGGGGATCCACCAGAAGATCTTCCGTAGCATGCGCAGGATGTTGAAGCACGACGAGGAGACGGCGTTGACTTGTCTGGTCATGGAGAGGGAGGAGTCCAGGATGAAGCCCAGGTTGCGTGCGTGGTCCGTCAGTTCGGGTGCGGTGCCCAGGGCGGGGGGCCACCAGGAGTCGTCCCAGGCGGAGGGCGAGGAGCCCAGGATGAGGACCTCCGTCTTGTCTGAGTTCAGTTTCAGGCGGCTGGTCGACATCCACTCGGCTACATCTCTCATCCCTTCGTGTAGGTTGGCTCTGGCGGCGGCGGGGTCGTTGGTCAGGGAGAGGATCAGCTGGGTGTCGTCGGTGTAGGAGATTATGTTGAGGTTGTGTTGGCGTGCGATGACCGCGAGGGGGCTCATGTAGACGTTGAAGAGGGTGGGACTCAACGAGGATCCTTGAGGGACGCCGCAGATGACTTCGGTGGCCTCTGACTTGTACGGTGGTAGGCGGACTCTCTGTGTTCTTCCGTCGAGGAAGGAGGTGATCCATTCCAGTGCCTTCTCCTGGATTCCGATGTTGCCGAGGCGCTGCACTAGGGTGCGGTGGCAGACAGTGTCGAATGCCGCGGAGAGGTCCAGGAGGATAAGGGCCGCTGTTTCTCCGTTGTCCATCATGGCTCGGATGTCATCGGTGGCAGCGATGAGGGCGGTCTCGGTGCTGTGGTTGGCTCGGAAGCCAGACTGTGAGGGGTCGAGGGATCCATTCGTCTCGAGGAAGGCGGCCAGCTGTTTGTTGACGGTCTTTTCAATGACTTTGGCCGGGAACGGGAGGAGCGAGATGGGACGGTAATTCTTGAGTTCGGTGGGGTCCGCTGTAGGTTTCTTGAGTAGAGCGCTGAGTTCTGCGTGCTCCCAGCTCTCCGGGAAGGTGGCGGTGTCGAAGGAGGTGTTGATAATGTCCCGCAGGTGGGGTGCGATGACAACGTCGGCCTTGTTGAAGACGTGGTGGGGGCAGGGGTCGATCGGAGATCCGGAGTGGACGGAGTTCATTGTGCGGACGGTGTCTTCGGTGCTGACCGGAGTCCAGGCGTGGAGGGTGGTGGTGGGTGGCGTTGCTGCGGTTGTGGCGTGCTTTGGTTGGATGCTGAAGCTGTTGTGTATGTCCGCGATCTTGTTGTGGAAGTAGGAGGCGAGGGAGTTGCAGAGGTCTTGCGACGGGGTGATGTCGTTGTTTCCGGCGTTAGGGCTGGAGAGCTCCTTCACGATGTTGAAGAGTTCCTTGCAGTTGTGTGCGTTGTTGTCCAGCCGGTCCTTGTATGCATTTTTCTTGGTGGCGCGGATCAGTTGGTGGTGTTTCCGGGTGGCGAGCTTGAGGGTGTTCATGTTGTCCACTGTTGGTTCCTTTCTCCATACTTTCTCGAGGGCTCGGCAGTTCTTCTTGGAGCACTTGAGTTCGTCGGTGAACCATGGGGCTTTTCTGCTGCCGGGTCTGCTGGGCGGGGTCATCAGCGGGGCGAGTTCGTCCGCGCAGTTGCTGATCCACTTCGTGAGGTTGTCGGCGGCCTGGCTGGGGTTCGCTGAGCCGGCAGGAGGGTGCTGTCTCAGGGAGGCGGTGAGCTGGTCGGCTGTGATCTTGTTCCAGCTTCTTCGGGCAACCTGTTGCTGGTGGTGGTGGATCGTCGTTCTTTTGAAGGTGAAGTGGACGCAGCTGTGGTCCGTCCAGTGGAGTCCTGTGGCGTGGCTGAAGGCGATGTCTTTGCTGGATGAGAAGATGGCGTCGAGTGTGTGTCCGGCGAGGTGGGTGGGGGTGGACACCAGCTGCTTGAGTCCGAGGTTGGCGAGGTTGTCGAGCAGGGTGATGGTGTTCTGGTCGCTGTTGTTCTCCAGGTGGAAGTTGAGGTCCCCCAGGAGGATGTAGTCGGCGGAGGGGAGGGCATGCGGGCTGATGAAGTCGGCGATGTCCTCGCTGAATCGTGTGCGTGGTCCCGGGGGTCGGTAGATCAGGGTGCCTCTGAGGGTGGTCCTCGGGTCGGTGTGGATCTGGAAGTGCATGTGTTCGGCGGTGGTCAGGGTGTCGTTGGTGTTGGTCGTGATGCGGATGGTGTCTCTGTGGATGATGGCGATGCCTCCTCCCGTCTGGTTGGCGGTGCGGTCCCTCCGGGTGATGTTGTAGCCCTCTGGGATGGCGATGGCGATGTCGGGCGCTGAGGAGGCGTTCATCCAGGTCTCCGTGAGGAAGGCGATGTCAGGGGCTGTGGTGTCGAGAAGGTTCCAGAGTTCGATGGCGTGTCTGTGGACGGAGCGGGTGTTGAGCAGGATGCACTTGAGGTGGTTGCTGCTGGTGTTCGGCTTGGCGGGTGCAGGGTAGGTCCGGATGCAGGAGAACTGGCAGGCGTGGCAGCTGAAGGGTCCGTGGGTGTGCTTCGGGGTGGCTCGGTGGCACCCCGGGATGCCGCCGGTGTTGAGTGCGATGAGTTCGGCGGCGTTGTAGGTTCGTCGGGTCGTCTTCCGTCGGTGGGGGCCAGGGGTCCTGGCACTGGCCGCGGTCCAGGCGCGGACGGGCGCAGACGGGCTTACCTTTGGCGCGCCTTCGGCGCACATTCGGCGCGCCCGCTGCGCGTCAATGCTGCGCGTTCGCACGGTCGCCATATATGGCCAAGTGCGCGGGTGGGCGGAGCAGCCGGGAGGCGGGAGCGGGGAGGGTACAGAAGGCCAAAGGGGCGGGGTTACCGGCGGTGGCGGGAAGCGGGGAGGGAGGGCGAACGGCGGCAAATAACAGGAGGGAAATACAATTTACAAAGAAACAGGCAATATTAAACGACAAAACACACTAAATACGGCAAAAAACGGCAGGGGCAGGGAAATACAATTACAGAGAAACAAGCAAAACTGAACGACAAAACACACTAAATACGGCAAAAAACGGCAGGGGCAGGGAAATACAATTACAGAGAAACAAGCAAAACTGAACGACAAAACACACTAAATACGGCAAAAAACGGCAGGGGCAGGACAGCCGAGCACGGACCACGCCGCTCGGGGGCAGGGGGCGTGGTCACGCGGCGGCAGGCAGCAGCGAGGCAGTCAGGCAAGGGGGGCACACGCAGCGGCTGGTGGCCGTGCGGCGCGGGGGTGTCCTAGAGCTAGGTCACACTCACCTGCGCCGCACGGTCGCCATATATGGCCAAGTGCGCGGGTGGGCGGAGCAGCCGGGAGGCGGGAGCGGGGAGGGTACAGAAGGCCAAAGGGGCGGGGTTACCGGCGGTGGCGGGAAGCGGGGAGGGAGGGCGAACGGCGGCAAATAACAGGAGGGAAATACAATTTACAAAGAAACAGGCAATATTAAACGACAAAACACACTAAATACGGCAAAAAACGGCAGGGGCAGGGAAATACAATTACAGAGAAACAAGCAAACTGAACGACAAAACACACTAAATACGGCAAAAAACGGCAGGGGCAGGGAAATACAATTACAGAGAAACAAGCAAAACTGAACGACAAAACACACTAAATACGGCAAAAAACGGCAGGGGCAGGACAGCCGAGCACGGACCACGCCGCTCGGGGGCAGGGGGCGTGGTCACGCGGTGGCAGGCAGCAGCGAGGCAGTCAGGCAAGGGGGGCACACGCAGCGGCTGGTGGCCGTGCGGCGCGGGGGTGTCCTAGAGCTAGGTCACACTCACCTGCGCCGCACGGTCGCCATATATGGCGAAGTGCGCGGGTGGGCGGAGCAGCCGGGAGGCGGGAGCGGGGAGGGTACAGAAGGCCAAAGGGGCGGGGTTACCGGCGGTGGCGGGAAGCGGGGAGGGAGGGCGAACGGCGGCAAATAACAGGAGGGAAATACAATTTACAAAGAAACAGGCAATATTAAACGACAAAACACACTAAATACGGCAAAAAACGGCAGGGGCAGGGAAATACAATTACAGAGAAACAAGCAAAACTGAACGACAAAACACACTAAATACGGCAAAAAACGGCAGGGGCAGGGAAATACAATTACAGAGAAACAAGCAAAACTGAACGACAAAACACACTAAATACGGCAAAAAACGGCAGGGGAAGGACAGCCGAGCACGGACCACGCGGCATATTTGATTTCATCATGGCCTGGCCGGGGGACTCTGCATTCCTTGCTCCGAGCCGGTCAAAGATCACGTTGGCTCCTACTAAACCCTCAGTGCCCCGCATTACTGCATATCGTTATCATCACGGCGAGGAAGGGGGCGTTAAGGGGGGCAGATGGGCCCTATAATCCCAAAAGGGCACCACGCATTTGTAAGGAGAGAGTGACGGATACCAATAACTCCAAATATCTTCCAACCAAAAGGAGAGTGTCCCGGGTTGGTAAGGACTGGGAAAAGTGCATCTCTACGGAACTTAAGGGACATTTACCACCTTGTATTTGTGGCCCTCTCCTCAGAGACTTGACTTGTGGCTAATGTTCTACTGTGCAGGGAATGATCTGACCATTCTTGAACCTGGCCCCATTTCTAGAGGAGGATAAATGTACCTTTTTGATGTGAAACAGCATTTATCGGATTGTTGATTTTGGCCTAGAAACTGTATTTAACCGCCTTTGGTTCTAGCACAATTTTTAGATAAAGATATTCTTAGTTTTATATAAAACTGGTGTGGTGTTTCTTTTGTGAGTGTTTTTATTGTGTTACTGTTGGTGTGTGTTGCGCAAATACTTCACACCTTGCCTCGTAACCCTTCCTGCTCTGTGCCAAGCTACCCTGTCGGAAGCGGTAGTCCCTACTTGGACTAGGGTGCATACCCCGGCCAACTAGAGACCCCGGTTCTAACAGTGTGTTTGTGTGTAAATGTATAATACCTGCTAAATACTTACATTTTCCTTTTAAACTCATGCGCTGTAAAGGCACATGCATGGTAAAGGCATGCATTGTAAAGGCATGCATGGTAAAAATGTGGTCATTGTAATGACCGCATTATTAATGCATCCATTGTAATTGCATGTGTGGTTTTGCCATGCAACCAGCTCCCATAGTTCTGAAGGGGCCGGTAACAGCTGTTTTCAGCCCCATCATAGTTGAGAATCTACTCGTAAAGATGGCCTCTGAGTGGCAGAAGTAATTACCTAGAGTAAAATTGTGGCATGATACCTAGTACTATCATGTGATTGGGATCATGCATGATCTTGGAAAGAGGGCATGGTGATATTGGAACTGAAGAACACCGCTTCGGCTCTCATTACTGGTGCCCTAGTCTTAGGTGCGATTTTTATTGCAAATGATAAATAACAATTCAGTGGCGTATGTTATTTGACAGGTGCAATAAATTGCTCTTGATTTAATTTTTGGGAAAAAAACATTCAGACGTTGTTGCTTAGAGCACCTAAGTTCTCATGCCATAGTAAACACCACACTATTTTTCCTAGTTAATCCCTTGCATGCTATGGATGTGCCACTGCCATGCAGTGCAGCAGCGCTCGGGTGCTGTGATTGGTTCCAGGTTATTCTTGCATTAGGGGTAGGAAGGAATCCTTCTTGTTCATGCACCAGGGGGATTTCATTTTTTAGTTCTGAGGTGGGCTGCTAGTAAGGAGCTTCCCCGAGTCATTTATTTTTATAATGATGGAGTGCATGGTGCGCTGAAGTCATTACAATGAAAGTGAAAGCAAACTGAGGCAATAGGCTCATTTCACCTTCACTGCATCGGTGCTCAGAGGCATATATCAGCCTCTGAGCACCAATTTCAATGGGAGAGGTGCAGTTGGAAAAGGGAGGCACAACTGGAACTCGGGTCAATTAGATTCGCCTCACAGGACTTTATTGGCCCTGGTTTGATGCATGCTTTTATTAGCACAAGTGGGGGAAGGCTGGGTGTTGGAAATGTTTTGAATCGCTATTGTTTCCCGAAGTTTACGTCACAGAAATGGAAAGAAAATGCATAACCGAAGTTTGAGGTTTGGAGGGCTTTTCCTTTTTGCGAACACTAGGCTTACCCTCACAAGTGAGGTAATATTTTTATCGGAAGACTTGAGGGAACACTAGGTGGTAGGAAACGTGTGGCTACTCAGATTCCAGAACTTTCCATCACAGAAATTTGAGGAAATGTGTATTGTTAGTCAAAATTTGAGGTTTACAATGGCTTCTCTGTAAGAAAAACTGGCATGCATCATGCAAGTCGCCCACTTTGGATTTCCCTGGGTGTCTAGTTTTAAAAAATGTGCAGGTATGATACATTTCTCTATTTGCTGACTGAGCTAGGGCCCAAAATCCACAGCTACCCACATTGAAAAAAGGGCCAGTTTTCAGTAAAAAAATGTGACATGTTCATGCTGAATTTGGACCCTTTCCCGTTGCCGGCACTAGGCCTACCCACACAAGTAAGGTACTATTTTTTTTGGGATACTTGGGGGACTGCTAGGTGGTAGGAAATGTGTGGCTCCTCAACTTTCCATCACAGACATGTGGGGAACATTTTTATTTTTAGTGAAAGTTTATGGTTTGGAAGGCTTCTGGTAAGGGACACGCAAGTCACCCCACGCTGGATTCCCCTGAGTGTCCAGTTTAAAAAAAAGCAGGTTTGGTATGTTTCTCTAGGTACCAGTTGAGCTAGGGCCCAAAAACCACAGCTACCCACCTAGCAAACAAGCATTGGCATAGCCAAAAGGTCTCGCCTTTGGGGCCTTATAAGTATTTAGTTATGCAGCACAATATCCTTGGTGCAACAACACCAACTGTTGCATGGCTAAACACTTATAAGGTCCCAAAGGCGGGACCTATTGGCTATGCCAATGCTTCTTTGCATAGGGGTTCATCATATGCCTTTTTGCCAGCCAGCATGTGTTTTTCCCTATCATGGAATGCAGGCCCAGAACTTTCTCAAGGCTTAAGGCGCCTGGACCGGGCTTAGGGCCTCTCCCCCTACTCGTTCCACCATTACCAACCCTGCAACTACCATTATGTACAACTCCGACTACCTTCATTCGCTAAATTCCACTGCGCATCAATGCCAGCGCATTAATCTAGCAAAACAACCACGCCACCTTCCTTACATCTGCCCAAAATGCTCCTTTATCACTAATAACTACCGCCCCTCACAAACAACGATCACAAACAAAAAGACACTACCTAAATCATGTATAGCCGCTCTGATAAACGTGCGCTCCCTCCCTAAGCATAAATATGAAATCTCCAATTTCATTGAGAGCCACAACATCGACCTCCTCTTCATTACCGAAACATGGGGCGATCTCTCCTGCGGACCAGATTTCGCTACTGCTACCCCTGAAGGATACTCTAATATTAGACTGGACAGACCTCCTCCTAAAAAAGGAGGCGGACTAGCCATCATATACCGTGGAAACCTAACAGTACGAACAGAAACTATCCCCACCTCTTGCTGTGAAGCTTTGTCTTTCTCTATCTCTATCCCTAATGCGCCCCCTTTCAAAGGTACACTTATGTACCGCCCTCCTGGACCTCGCAGTCCTTTCCTTGCTAGTTTACCCATGCTTCTTGAACCACTGGCAGGTGAAAGTCAGTACACCTTTTTAGGTGATTTTAACTTCCATCTTGAGCTATTGGACAATCCTGATACTACTGCTCTGTTATCTGAACTAAATACTATAGGACTCCCACAATTGGTTACTGGCTCCTCGCATACTGCGGGCCATCTTCTCGACGGTCTATTCTCTAGCGAGAAATCCCTAGTAATAAAGGATCTCCTTCCCTTTACCTGGACGGACCATTCTGCTATTCTTTTTGATTTTACACTACAACCTACTCCCCCACGACTCCACACTTCCTCACCCTTAAATACATTCAGAGCCTGGAAAAGCATCGACATTCCTGCTTCCCAATCCTCACTATTGACCTCCCTACCACCCACTGAGGCTGATCCTGAACTAGCTGCCAATAACTATACCACTTGGATCCGAAACACTATCGATCAAACAGTCCCACTTAAGAAACAATCCTCCAACAGAAACATCAAGTCCTCACCCTGGTTCAATGATATTCTCAGACTGGAAAGACAACACTGTAGGCGCCAAGAACGCAAATGGAGACGTGACTACGATCCAGAGCAAAAAGCCCTCTATAAAATCATGCTGCTTAACTACAAACAACTAATTATCAAGGAGAAAAGTAAATACTATAGCAGTCAAATTAATCTCGCTCAAGACTCAACCAAACAACTCTTCGAGGTAGTGACGCGTCTCTCTGGACAAACAGCATCCACCCCTATTACATATACCCAAGAATTATGTAACTCTCTGGCAAACCATTTCCAAAAAAAAGTCACGGACATCTTCTCCCAATTTAAAGCGCATGCCAATGGTACTGGACACCCTCATTTCGCCTCTAATGACCAAACTCCGTCGGACATGAATTCTACCAACCCCCCTCGAACAAACCCTCTCAGTTCCTTCCAGGAATTTTCTCAGATCTCCTCTGAATTGGTGTCTCATCTCTTACGCACCACGAATTCCGGATCTCCGGAAGACCCATGTCCCCCCGCCATTCTCAAAAACTTCCCCGAAATTATAAGCCCTAAACTCACCGATATTTTTACTACAATGTTCCGGTCCACTACTTTTCCTTCCATCTGGAAAAAAGCCATTGTCAAACCTCTTATCAAAAAAAGCTCACTTGATCCGACGATAGTTGCCAATTATCGTCCTATCGCCTGCCTCCCACTCCCTGCCAAAATTGTGGAAAAAATAATGAATACACAAATTTCAGATTTTATAGATCAAAACAACTGCCTGGACGAAACACAATTTGGCTTCCGGAAGGGACACGGGACGGAAACTGCGCTTATAAAAGCCACAGAGGAAATCAGGAAGTCTTTGGACAGTGGAGGATCAGCGGTGCTCATTCTGCTGGACCTGTCTGCGGCCTTCGACACGGTCGATCACCCCACTTTGATCGACCGTGTCGAAACGGCAGGCATCACGGGTGCAGCGAAAGAACTCATTGCTTCATTCCTCACCGATCGAGTTCAATCCGTTGCCTTCGGCAACTTCAACTCACCTCCCTTCACTCTTCCTTGTGGTGTTCCCCAAGGGTCCTCGCTAAGTCCCACATTATTCAACATCTATGTGTCAGACTTAGCGAGGACCATAAAAATCCATCACCTGGCAGTTACATCCTACGCCGACGACACCCAGATTGTCCTAGCCATAAACAAAAACGGAGATGAAGTGGCCGCCAACTTTAATCTGGGAATGCTGGCAATAAGTAATTGGATGGCAAGAAACTGCCTGAAATTAAACTCCGATAAAACGGAGGTGATGCTGTTTGGCAATCTCTCCCCTGCTTGGTCTCCCACATGGTGGCCTGATGCCCTGGGACCCCCCCTTCCCCTGTGACCAAGGCAAGAAATCTCGGAGTTATACTGGACACCAAACTCACCTTCATGCACCACGTCAACACGGTAGTATCCTCCTCATTCTATACCTTGAGAATGATAAAAAAACTCCTACCTTATCTTCCCATGACTATGACAAAAACGTTGATTAGCGCACTCATCATGGCCCGCATTGACTATTGTAACGGTCTGCTAGTCAATGCTCAAGAAGGTGTTCTAAAGAAATTACAACTGGTGCAAAATGCGGCGGCCAGATTGATTACGGGATGTCCTAAGTATGCCCCCATTTCTGGGACACTCCGAGAGCTTCACTGGCTGCCTGTAAAGAAGAGAACTAAGTTCAAGGCCCTCTGTATTGCCTTTAAAGCAATTCATGGTCAAGGTCCAGCGTATTTGAAAGATTCCTTCTGTCCTTACAAACCTGCTAGATCCCTAAGATCCTCAACCGCTGGACTCATGCAGGTTCCCAGGACTAAGAAAGTCTCCTGGGGAGACAGATCCTTCATAGTTACCACTTCTAAACTATGGAACAGTCTTCCACATTTCATCAAAGCCTCCACATCTCTTCTCTCTTTCCGCAAGCAGATAAAATCCTGGCTGTTCACGCAATAACTCCTCATGGACCAGCTCTCTCTCTCAGCGCCGAGACACCCACGGGTAATTGAGCGCTTAACAAATCGCCTAAATAAATAAATAAGGCTAGCATGACTTTAAAATCTCAATACAACAGACAATCATGTGCAGGAACCACATAGATCTGACCTTGTTGCAACATCGACATTTGTTGTTGTTTTTTAAATAATGTATCTTATATAATCTTCATAGCCCTGGGTGCTGGTTGATGTCTAGGCGTGTTTCTTCCATACATATCGGTACAAAAGGGGGTGGTGCTGGACGGAGCATCTAAATCAATCAAACACTCACACCCAGTCAAAAGATCTGGGTTTAATCCATCACCGTTCTTTAGCCCACTCTGTCACCCCAGTTCAGACATGGCTATATGCAAATCAGTCTGACCCTGTGCCTCATGGGAACAGTCCAGCCTGAACTGCCAAGCCATGCCTTCCCTGGACCGGAAACAAGCTTCCGAGGACCGGTTTCTGGCATTAAAGCCGTCTTCAGCCCGGCTTGCTTGAATCCAGTGGCAAAGTGAGCAAGGGACTCACGTCTGAGCATACCCTGCCACACTTATGGCGGCCAAAGGCGGTACAAAAGGGGGTGGTGATGGACGGAGCATCTAAATCAATCAAACACTCACACCCAGTCAAAAGATCTGGGTTTAATCCATCACCGTTCTTTAGCCCACTCTGTCACCCCAGTTCAGACATGGCTATATGCAAATCAGTCTGACCCTGTGCCTCATGGGAACAGTCCAGCCTGAACTGCCAAGCCATGCCTTCCCTGGACCGGAAACAAGCTTCCGAGGACCGGTTTCTGGCATTACAGCCGTCTTCAGCCCGGCTTGCTTGAATCCAGTGGCAAAGTGAGCAAGGGACTCACGTCTGAGCATACCCTGCCACACTTATGGCGGCCAAAAGCAGTACAAAAGGGGGTGGTGATGGACAGAGCATCTAAATCAATCAAACACTCACACCCAGTCAAAAGATCTGGGTTTAATCCATCACCGTTCTTTAGCCCACTCTGTCACCCCAGTTCAGACATGGCTATATGCAAATCAGTCTGACCCTGTGCCTCATGGGAACAGTCCAGCCCGAACTGCCAAGCCATGCCTTCCCTGGACCGGAAACAAGCTTCCGAGGACCGGTTGCTGGCATTACAGCCATCTTCAGACCGGCTTGCTTGAATCCAGTGGCAAAGTGAGCAAGGGACTCACGTCTGAGCATACCCTGCCACACTTATGGCGGCCAAAAGCGGTACAAAAGGGGGTGGTGATGGTCGGAGCATCTGAACCAATCAAACACTCACACCCAGTCAAAAGATCTGGGTTTGATCCATACATATCACCACTTACAGCAACACCATCGATGAAAGTTTAAATCATTCCATTCATCGAAACAGAGAAGTTTCAAGGCAAGAAAAAGAAAAGCAAACTGCCCTGGTTCAATATGTCTGCAGCTTTTGTAAAAAAAAAAAACCTCATTGTTTCAGTGAGCAAAGCAAATGAGGAACAAACGGTGGAACAGTGTGTGTGCGAGGAAACGATCAAACTCAGTCTAACTTTCATTGATGACGCCATGCGTGTCTTTGTTTTTCTCTCCGCAATCAGCACAGCAAAAATGCATTGGTAATGTGCTGCTCTCGAAATCACATATACACTTTCTACCACTTGAAGCTTATCTCCCACACATCCCTTCGTACCTGTGAGCTCCTTTCACATTGCCTTGCCTCTCCCATGGCCTGTGCAACATCTCCTCTCACCCACCAAAACTCTCAACGTCCACAAAACACACCAGAGTTCGCCGGATGTTAGAACCCTACATCAAAGAGGATAAGCTGACAGACGGGAGCAGGACCATATAAATAGAGCGATAAAGAGACGCGCTCTGTGATGGGGTAGGGGCGCTCTGTGAGGAGCGGCGCGATTTTAAAAAAAACAGCAGCACGAGCAGAGCGTGCACTTACCATCTTGCCTGAGAGCGGACGACCGCAGGGCTTTGGCTGATCCCGTCTGCGTGGGGTTGCCATGGTGGCAAAAGTTTGAAAAGAGGATACACTGTATCAGCAGCAGTTTCATGTTCCAGCTGACTGTCTCAGACTGCACGGTGTGGAAATGATAACCGCCATAACTTCAAAGGCTGGGAAATAAACGAGTTCATTAAACACGGAGGTTAGATCATGATTCTGCCCCAGCGTTTGTGCGCAAGTGTGACGATGTAAGCACGCATGAACTCACGTGTTTCCAAAATTAAATAAAGTAGCGCAAATACTTTTTTTTAAAGAATGACTTTTTTTAAAGAATGACTGGGAAATAAACGATTTCAATAAACACGGAGGTTAGAGCATGATTCTGTCCCAGTGTGTGTGCGCAAGTGTGATGATATAAGCACGCATTAACTCATGTGTTTCCAAAATTAAATAAAGTAGCACAAATTCTTTTTTTTAAAGAATAATTAAAAATATACATATAAGGCTGCAGGAGGGTGCAACGGAAGAATGGTCGAGGGAGTGATTCAACGGGGTGACTGGAGAGAAGGAAAGCAGCACACGAGGAGACGGGAAGAAGCATGCACTTAATGACCCATGACAGGAGGAGACAGATGGCGGCTGACATGGCAGGAGCCACAAGATGTGCGGCCAAGTGGTGCTAATGACCCTTGAAAGACGATGGCTGCGCACGTGCACGCACACGTAAATGCAAGCTAGGCCAGCCAGCAGCACTTTAAAAACTCACCTACTAAAGTCTCCCAGGTCAGCGCATGCGCTGACTCAGTGAGACCTAAAAAGGGTCTGGTTTCAGTCAAAAAATGTGATGTGTCCATTTTGCAGTTTAGAGCCTTTCCTGTCATAGGCACTAGGCCTACCCACAAAAATTAGGTTCCATCTTTATCGAGAGACTTGTGGAATGCTAATTGGTAGGAAATGTGTGGCTCCTCACAATTTGCAGAACTTTCCATCACAGAAATGTGAGGAAAATGTTTTTTTTAAATCTATTTTTGAGGTTTGCAAGGACAAGTCACCCCAACGTGGATTTCCCTAGGTGTTTAGTTTTAATGAATGTGCAGGTTTACTAGGTTTCCATAGATAATGGCTCGGCTAGGGCCCAAAATCCACAGCTTGCCACATAGCAAAAAGAGTGCCAGTGTGCAGCTGAAAAATGTAATGTGTACATGTTGCATTTTGGGGCATTTCTCTGACACTGGAAACCAGACGTACTCATACATGTAAGGTGCCAGTTATATCAGGATACATGCGGCAAGACAGAATAGTAGAAACTGTATTGCTACCAATTGGATTTCTCTTTACCTGTTCCTTCCAAATGTAAGCCAGTGTGTAAGAAAGAAGATATTTTGTAATCATATGCTAGTATGGGTTACTCACAAATGTATCGATGTACACAGGAAACTGAGTTTAGGAGCAGTGGTTATTTGTACATTTCAGAAATAAATAGGTTTCCTTCACTCATTTTTCATTCCTTATATTTTACCATATGAATTACTGCATAGGTGGTACTCAATGAAAAACCATTGGAAGGTGGTGCTCAGATGTTGGTGCTGGGTACCACGAGTTCTTGGAAAACCTACAAAACCTGTATGTCTCTGGAACTAGAAGGGTCTAGTGGACATAACGGTATGTTGCTTTTGTAAATTTCCTTTCGTGACAAGAGGTCACAGGTAAAATGTCACATATGATTGTTTTTTCATTCTCATATTCAAATTTGTTTTTATTTTAACAGTAAATATCTTCGGGAAAACCTTGCAGGATCTACACAAATTACTCCTTGCTAAATTCCGAATTATGTATACTTTTCAGAAATCTAAAGCTTTCTTGGATCACCAATGCATTTCACACCTGCTTCCACCACAAACTGTAAATAGGTTGGAAGCACAAACAAGCATTTGCAATGCAATAGGTCTCTCATTAGGAAAGTTTGAGCTATTGGTCTTGTAAATGACAATTTTTTTTATTTATGTGTTGGTTTTGAAAATAGCTAAACTAATAGCTTTGTCATTTACAATGCAAATAGTTATAACTTTCGCAAATGTGACACCTATAGCATTTGTAATGCAACATGTTTTGTATTTACGTGACTTAGATGTATTGATATTACAAATAACAATGGCTTTTAATTTTTTTAAATAATTAATACTTAAATAAAAGTGATTGAAATTTATAATGGCAATAGCTTAAACTTTTGTAAATAACTTTTGTGAAGATTATGTTCAGTGTATTTTATTGTGACGAAAACCCAAGAACAGAAGTGAAATATTAACATGTTTTTGTGACATTTGTAATAAAGCTTGAAACATTGAGAGAACATATTTGAACTAGTTGTTGTTGAATGGTTGCACAGATTGATGCTGTGATGGCGCGAAGTGATGTTGTGGTGCCCCTGAGTGATGCTGTGGAGGTCCTGAGTGATGCTGTGGAGGCCCTGAGTGATGCTGTGGTGGCGCTTAATGATGCTGTGGTAGCACATAGTGATGTTGTGGTGTTCCAGAGTGATGCTGTAATGTTCCAGAGTGATGCTGTGGTGGTGCTGAGTGATGCTGTGGTGGTGCTGAGTGATGCTGTGGTCGTGCTGAGTGATGCTGTGGTGGTGCTGAGTGGTGCTGTGGTGGTGCTGAGTGATGCTGTGGTGGTGCTGAGTGATGCTGTGGTGATGCTGAGGGATGCTGTGGTGGTGCTGAGTGGTGCTGTGGTGGTGCTGAGTGGTGCTGTGGTATTGCTGAGTGATGCTGTGGTGGTGCTGAGTGATGCTGTAGTGGTGCTGTGGTGGTGCTGAGTGGTGCTGTGGTGGTGCTGAGTGATAATGTGGTGGTGCTGAGTGATAATGTGGTGGTGCTGAGTGATAATGTGGTGGTGCTGAGTGGTGCTGTGGTGGTGCTGAGTGATGCTGTGGTGGTGCTGAGTGGTGCTGTGGTGCTGCTGAGTGGTGTTGTGGTGGTGGTGAGTGATGCTGTGGTGGTGCTGAGTGGTGCTGTGGTGGTGCTGAGTGATGCTCTGGTGGTGCTGAGTGGTGCTGTGGTGGTGCTGCGTGATGCTGCGGTGGTGCTGAGTGGTGCTGCTGAGTGATAATGTGGTGGTGCTGAATGATAATGTGGTGGTGCTGAGTGGTGCTGTGGTGGTGCTGAGTGATGCTGAGTGATGCTGTGGTGGTTCTGAGTGGTGCTCTGGTGGTGCTGAGTGGTGCTCTGGTGGTGCTGAGTGATGCTGATGTGGTGCTGAGTGGTGCTGTGGTGGTGCTGAGTGATGCTATGGTGGTGCTGAGTGGTAATGTGGTGGTGCTGAGTTATAATGTGGTGGTGCAGAGTGGTGCTGTGGTGGTGCTGAGTGATAATGTGGTGGTGCTGAGTGGTGCTGTGGTGGTGCTGAGTGATGCTTTGGTGGTGCTGTGGTGGTGCTGAGTAATGCTGTGGTGGTGCTGGGTCGTGCTGTGGTGGTGCTGAGTGATGCTGTGGTGGTGCTGTGGTGGTGCTGAGTGGTGCTGTGGTGGTGCTGAGTGGTGTTGCGGTGCTGTGGTGGTGCTGAGTGATGCTGTGGTGGTGCTGAGTGGTGCTGTGGTGGTGCTGAGTGGTGCTGTGATGGTGCTGTGGTGGTACTGAGTGATGCTGTGGTGGTGCTGAATGGTGCTGTGGTGGTGCTGAGTGATGCTGTGTTGGTGCTGAGTGGTGCTGTGGTGGTGCTGAGGGATGTATGACATTACAACGCATACTTTTACCACGCCTACCATTACCACGCATTTTTTACAATGCAGGATCCATTACAACGCATACCATTACCACGCATGTATTTACAACGCATATACCTTTACAACGCATACAATTACAACGTAAGTATTGGTAAGTATATAATATTTTTAAATATTTATTTTAATTAAAATTAATATAATGTAATTTAATTTAATTTAATTAATTTAATTTAATTTAATTTAATTTAAATTTAATTATATTTAATTTTTACCCTGTACCCTTTTACCCAAAAACCCCAAACTGACCCTGAACCCAAAAAATACCCCTTTTACCCAAAAACCCAAAACTGACCCTGAACCCTAAAAATACCCCTTTACCCAAAAACCCAAAACTGACCCTGAACCCTAAAAATACCCCTTTACCCAAAAACCCAAAACTGACCCTGAACCCTAAAAATACCCCTTTACCCAAAAACTGAAAACTGACCCTGAACCCTAAAAATACCCCTTTACCCAAAAACTGAAAACTGACCCTGAACCCTAAAAATACCCCTTTACCCAAAAACTGAAAACTGACCCTAAACCCTAAAAATACCCCTTTACTCAAAAACTGAAAACTGACCCTGAACCCTAAAAATACCCCTTTACCCAAAAACTGAAAACTGACCCTGAACCCTAAAAATACCCCTTTACCCAAAAACTGAAAACTGACCCTGAACCCTAAAAATACCCCTTTACCCAAAAACTGAAAACTGACCCTAAACCCTAAAAATACCCCTTTACCCAAAAACTGAAAACTGACCCTAAACCCTAAAAATACCCCTTTACCCAAAAACTGAAAACTGACCCTGAACCCTAAAAATACCCCTTTACCCAAAAACCCAAAACTGACCCTGAACCCTAAAAATACCCCTTTACCCAAAAACCCAAAACTGACCCTGAACCCTAAAAATACCCCTTTACCAAAAAACCCAAATAATATTTTTAATAAAATAATATACTTACCAATACTTACGTTGTAATGGTATTCGTTGTAAAAGTACCTGCGTTGTAAATACATGCGTGGTAATGGTATGCGTTGTAATGGATCCTGCGTTGTAAAAAATGCGTGGTAATGGTAGGTCGTGGTAAAAGTTGCGTTGTAAAGGTTGTATACCGGTGCTGAGTGATGCTGTGGTGGCGCTGAGTGGTGCTGTGGTGGTGCTGTGGTGTTGGCGTGTCATTTCAGCCAACAGAGGGAGCCTCCGACAGATCAGACCACATTAGTGAGTTATATAAAGGAGAGGGGGTCCCAGAATGCCATTAGTCACACACCATGATATACACTTGATGTATAAGTTGACATATGGGCCTTAAAATAAACTGCTTGAACGTTAGTCTATAGAACACTAGTCCTGCTTGCCTTTAAGTTTTTAAGATGTTTTGTGGTTTTATATACCTAATGGCAAAATGTAAATATAGTTCGGTTGTAACGGGAACAAACAATAATAATCACCAGGTCACTGAATATTGAGATTTGTGTGGTGCCAAAAACAAGGGAATAATATATTGAAGAACATATTGGAGAAAATAAGAAACAAAATGAATTAAACCGCGGCCGCGAAATGAAATGAAAAGCGGCCGGGAAATGCTCTCGGCATTGCGGGGGCGGGGGGCGCATTCCTTTGAAGTGAAGCTCTCGGCATAATGAGCTAGAGCTAAAGTGAAATACGTCAGTGGGCAGCAACCAACGTTAGTCTATACAACACTAGTCCTGCTTGCCTTTAAGTTTTTCAGATGTTTGTGGTTTTATATACCTAATGGCAAAATGTAAATATAGTTCGGTTGTAACGGGAACAAACAATAATAATCACCAGGTCATTGAATATTGAGATTTGTGTGGTACCAAAAACAAGGGAATAATGAAATTAAAAGCGGCCGGGAAGCAACTGCAGGGGTGAATTAGGGGGAGGAGAAGCGAGGCAGAGCGCGCGCTGGGGAAGCTTCACGCTTGAATGCCTGAGGCCGAGCGCACGCTGGGGAAAGCTTCAGATGCCTGCCCTTCACCACAACCTCCTCCTAGCAACTTAGGACTTCAAAGTCTCGTTGGAGAATAAGTCTGTTGCCTCCTCTAGAAGCTTCCTGGAAATATGTGACAACCTAGAAGTCTTGTCCAAAGATCACTTCTTTGCCATACAAGTCAACAGTCAAATAGCCTGGCCAAAAGTTCTTACATTTACCACCACTCCATGAATCTCACAAAAAGTAAACCCAACATCTTCAATTCTAAAACAAGAGCAGTAGCATGAGTGAACTTGCGACAAAAGCTGCTGCTGCTGGTAAAACAAAAGCATTTTGAACGTTTAGAAACCACGAACCAAAACCGGAGCCTGGCGGATTGGCAAAGTAAAAGCGGCATAAGGTACAACAGCCTGCCACTAAAAAGCTATTGGGAGAAATGCCGATAGAAAGAAAGAGGGGCGGGGGAGTAACGGGGTGGCGAGGTATTGCGAACTGTAATGTTATTGTTTGTCGTTTTGGCAAGAGCAGTAGCATGTGTGAACTTGCGACAAAAGCTGCTGCTGGTAAAACAAAATCATTTTAAATGTTTAGAAACCACGAACCAAAACCGGAGTCTGGCGGATTGGCAAAGTAAAAGCGGCATAAGATACAACTGCCTGCCACTAAAAAGCTATTTGCGGAAATGCCGATAGAAAGAAAGAGGGGTGGGGGAGTAACGGGATGGCGAGGTAGGGAGGAGGAGAGAGAGGGGCGAAAGAAATGTGGGTGGGGCTTAGGAGAAGAAAATCAGGTGGGTGAGAAAGAGGATTGGATGGGAGACGGGGAGGACAGAGATGGGGTGGAATGGGGAAATGTAGGAGGGATAGTGAACGAGGGGGCAAGAGACTGGAGTGAAATGGATCCAAAATTTAAAAAAAACAAGTTAAAGGCACTTACTTTATGACACGGAAATCAGGATGGGGCAAGAGAGACGCAACATGCACGTTCACCATTGAGTGTGCGAGGAACAAGATGCTGCTTGGGAGAATGAAATTAAAAGCGGTCGGGAAATGTCTCAGCATTGCGGGGGTGGGGTGCTCATTCCTTTGAAGTGAGAGCACGGCCTCACGGGCGTGAAAGTGAAACTGCAGCAATTAATTAGGGGGGAGGAGAAGTGAGGCCGAGGGCGTGCTGGGGTGAATGCCTGGGGCCGAGCGCACGCTGGGGAAGCTTCAGATGCCTGTGGGAGGGAGGCTGATGGATTTGTTGTGGACGCGCGTTTCGCACGAGTGCACCACATGAACTGTACGAAATCCGCAAGGGTTTCAGAGCTTGGTTTGCCTACTATACTCTCGTCTATTTATCCCTGCGGGATATAATAGTCTAGACCTAAAAATAGGGATAATGGGCTACCCCTAAGAAAAATGTCAAAACTGTGGCAAAAAAACTTTTTTTGATTAAATTCTGCATTTTCCTAAAAACTTTAGGTTAGCAAACTGATTGTTGATGCTCTTTTCTAGGAAAAAAACAGACACTTTTTTAGAGAGCTCTTTTTTCCGATGTTTCCTAATTTTGATAGATTTTGGCTATTTTCTCAGTCACCTCCAGAGGCCAAGATGTTGTGAAGCCCCGCTTTACCAGCTACAGTGAGGGTAGGGTTCTTATGGACCTCTATATCTGTAGCATAGCAGATTAAGACTTGTAATTATCTCTAAACAGAAGAAAGAAAGATAGACTGATAGGATAGGGAAAGGAGGATGGGTGAGGAGATGCATGACTGGGTGAAAGAATGGGTGGATGAAAGGAAGGATGGATCAGTGTGTGAAAGGTTGGTGAATGAAAGGATAGATGGATGAGTGGGTGAAAGGATGGGTGGATGAAAGAATAGACATATGAGTGGGTGTAAGGATGGATCGACAAAAGAATGTTAGGAAGGGTGGGTAAAAGGATGGATGTGTGCAGGAAAGGGTGAGCAGGCAAAAGAATGGATGAGTAGTAGAAAGGATGGGTGGGTGAAAGTATGTATAGATCGGTGAAAGGGTGGGAGGGTGACAAGTTGGAAGGGTGAGTGAGTGAAATGACAGATAGATGGATGGCCGAGAGGATGGGTCAGTGGATGAAAAGATGGCAGAGTAAATGGAAAAATAAGATGGATGGATAGATGGATGGATGGATGGATGGATGGATGGATGGATGGGTGGATTGATGGATAGCAAAGTAAATTGAAATCTAAGAGGATGGATGGATAGGTGAATGGATGGGTGAAAGGATGGCAGAGTAAATGAAAATCTGAGGATGGATGGAGGGGTGAGTGGATTTAAAGAATTGCGTAGTAAATGAGAATCTGAGATGATGGATGGAAGGATGGATAGAAAAGCAAATGGAAATCTGAGAGGGTAGATGGGTGGGAGAAAGGATGGCAAAGAAAATAGAAATCTGAGAGGATGGGTGGCTAGGTAGGTGGATCTAAGGATGACAGAGTAATTAGTCATTTAAGAGAAGGGATGGATGGCATGGTAAATGGAAGACTGAGAGGATGGGTGGAGAAGTAAATAGAAAGTGGATGGGATGACTGATGGATGGAGGAATGGATAGGCAAATTAATCAATTGGTGTATGACAGTTTTTATTGATGGATGGATAAGTCAAATAGTGGATGTGTAGGTGGATGGATGCAAGCATAGCTGATGGATATCTGTATGGATGGATGGATGGAATGGCCACTGGATGGATGTAATAGTGAAAGATTGAATCATGGATGAATGAATACATTTATGAGAAAATGTAAAGGAGAAATGGTTGATATCAGCATGTGAATGGAAGGGTGAAGGGGGGAACAGATTTGATTCTTGGTTAGAAGAGACAAAGGAAGCGGAAAAACCAGAAAGGACATCCAGCAAGAGGAACGACGACAGCGAAACAGGAGAGACCGAAGTAGCCTGAGAAGAGATGGATGCTTCTCTGTACAATGCGAAGCAGTGGAAGGAAGCAGCCATCCAGTATTCTGGTGGAGAAGATGTCAAGCAGGAGATACAAGATGGACCCATCCTCTGGAGTGAAGAAGATGAGTCCTGGATGGAAGAGTGGTGGATTGCCCCAGAGGACGTTGTAAAGGACTCTGGAGAGTCCATGGGGATGAAACGCTGGGGTTTGTCACATGGAGGGAGGAGGGAGAAGGGAGAAGGGAGAAGGAAGAAGGGAGGGAATGTTCCATCCATGGGGTGTTGAGGTAAGAGCTACTCCATTCTTTTTGCAATAAAACAAACACGCATTTCACTGAAGGGCACTACATCTCCAAGAAGTCACTGGGGCAGATACAGAAAAGCAGAAAAACATTTCCTTTTTGTTTTAAAGGTAACTAAATTAAGGAAACCTCCAGATCCCCTGAACAAACTATATGTTTCCACAGACTCCCAATACTCTGATAGATACAGAGATGTCACATATACCCTATTGGGGGAGCGGGCAGTATAATTTTAGAGAGAGGACAGAGAGGTCATCTGTTCCTCTCTCCCTCACTCCTGTAAAACTACTTCTCTTTCATTCATATTTACTTATTATTCTTTCTCGCCTACCTTTTTCAGCCTGAGCGCCGAAGGATATGGTGAAGGGAGATTATTGATTTACTCTGAATAAATAGTTACCGCTGCATTTAGGGTGTCATAAATTCTGTTTGTTTCTCCACATCCGAAGACAATAGAAGGAAACAAAGACGATTAAAAACCTACCATCATTTCGGAAAAACTCCTCATAACCTCATATGTATGTTTTGATGCACAACAAACTAAAATTAAAGACACAATTGCAAAACAAACCAAGGGGTATATTTACAAGTGAATTGGCGGTAATTGGCTTTAGCTTTGTTGGCTTAACGCCTCGCTCTGCCACTTTTGAAGTCCAGGGCTACACCGTATTTACAAGAATACTGTGCAGCCCGGCGTTTACCCCTGCACTGGTGCTAATTACAGCTGCCTAGCGCTAACGCAGGCCACTTTGCACAATAGGAATGGATAGGCAAATGAATCAATTTGTGTATGAAAGGTTTTATTGATGGATGGATAAGTCAAATGGTGGATGTGTAGGTGGATGGATGCAAGCATAGAAGATGGATGTCTGTAAGGATGGATAGGTGGAATGGCCACTGGATGGATATAATAGTGAAAGATTATATCATGGATGAAAGAATACATTTATGAGAAAATGTAAAGGAGAAATGGTTGATATCAGCAGGTGAATGGAAGGGTGAAAGGGTGAACAGATTTGATTCTTGGTTGGAAGAGACAAAGGAAGCTGAAAATCCAGAAAGGACATCCAGCAAGAGGAACGCCGACAGGGAGACAGGAGATACCGAATTAGCCTGAGAAGAGATGGATGCTTCTCTGTACAATGCGAAGGAGTGGAAGGAAGCAGCCATCCAGTATTCTGGTGGAGAAGATGTCGAGCAGGAGATACAAGATGGACCCATCCTCTGGAGTGAAGAAGATGAGTCCTGGGTGGAAGAATGGTGGATTGCCCCAGAGGACGTTGTGAAGGACTCTGGAGAGTCCATGGGGATGAAACGCTGGGGTTCTTCACAAGGAGGGAGGAGGGAGAAGGGAGAAGAGAGAAACGAGAAAGGAGAAGGGTGAAGGGATGGAATGTTCCATGCATTGGGTGTTGAGGTAAGAGCTACTCTATTCTTTTTTCAATAAAACAGAACACGCATATCACTGAAGGGCACTACATCTCCAAGAAGGCACTAGGGTAGATACAGAAAGCAGACAACCATTTCCTTTTTGCTTTAAAGGTAACTAAATTAAGGAAACCTCCAGATCCCCTGAACAAACGTTTATGTTTCCACTGATTCCCAAGACTCTGATAGATACAGAGATGTTCCATATAGCCTATTGGGGGCGCGGGCAGTAGAATTTAAGAGAGAGGACAGAGAGGTCATCTGTTCCTCTCTCCCTCACTCCTGTAAAACTCCTTCCCTCTCATTCATATTTACTTATTTTTCTTTCTCGCCTACCTTTTTCAGCCTGAGCGCCGAAGGATATGGTGGAGGGAGATTATGGATTTACTCTGAATAAATACTTACGACTGTGTTTGGTTGATCTCTGTTTGTGTTGCCACCTCCGAATACCTAGAAGGAAACAAAGAAGATTAAAAACCTACCATCATTTCGGAAAAACTCCTCACAACCTCATATGTATCTTTTGATGCACAACAAACTAAAAATAAAGACACAATTGCAAAACAAACCAAGGGGTATATTTACAAGTGAATTGGCGGTAATTGGCATTAGCTTTGTTGGCTTAACGCCGCGCTCTGCCACTTTTGAAATGCAGGGCTACATCGTATTTACAAGAATACTGTGCAGCCCGGCGTTTGCCCCTGCACTGGTGCTAATTACAGCTGCCCAGCACTAACGCAGGCCCCTTTACACAATAGGAATGGATAGGCAAATGAATCAATTTGTGTATGAAAGGCTTTATTGATGGATGGGTAAGTCAAATGGTGGCTGTGTAGGTTGATGGATGCAAGCATAGAGGATGGATGTCTGTACGGATGGATAGGTGGAATGGCCACTGGATGGATGTAATAGTGAAAGATTGAATCATGGATGAAAGAATACATTTATGAGAAAATGTAAAGGAGAAATGGTTGATATCAGCAGGTGAATGGAATGGTGAACGGGTGAACAGATTTGATTCTTGGTTGGAAGAGACAAAGGAAGCGGAAAAAACAGAAAGGACATCCAGCAAGAGGAACGCCGACAGGGAGACAGGAGAGACCGAATTAGCTTGAGAAGAGATGGATGCTTCTATGTACAATGCGAAGGAGTGGAAGGAAGCAGCCATCCAGTATTCTGGTGGAGAAGATGTCGAGCAGGAGATACCAGATGGACCCATCCTCTGGAGTGAAGAAGATGAGTCCTGGGTGGAAGAATGGTGGATTGCCCCAGAGGACGTTGTGAAGGACTCTGGAGAGTCCATGGGGATGAAACGCTGGGGTTCTTCACAAGGAAGGAGGAGGGAGAATGTAGAAGGGAGAAAGGAGAAGGGAGTAGGGAGAAGGGAGGGAATGTTCCATGCATTGGGTGTTGATGTAAGAGCTACTCTATTCTTTTTTCAATAAAACAAAACACGCATATCACTGAAGGGCACTACATCTCCAAGAAGGCACTAGGGCAGATACAGAAAAGCAGACAACCATTTCCTTTTTGTTTTAAAGGTAACTAAATTGAAGAAACCTTTAGATCCCCTGAACAACCATTTATTTTTCCCCTGATTTCCAAGACTCTGATAGATACAGAGCTGACACATATACCCTATTGGGGGAGCGAGCAGTATAATTTAAGCGAGAGGACAGAGAGGTCACCTGTTCCTCTCTCCCTCACTCATGTAAAACTCCTTCCCTTTCATTCATATTTATTATTTTTTGCTTGCTCACCTTTTTCAACCTGAGCTCCGAAGGATATGGCGAAGGGAGATTATTGATTATACTCTGAGTAAATAGTTACCGCTGCATTTAGTTTGTCATAAATTCTGTTTGTTTCTCCACATCCGAAGACGATAGAAGGAAACAAAGAAGGTTAAAAACCTACCATAATTCCGGAAAAACTCCTCACAACCTCATATGTATGTTTTAAAGCACAACAAACTACAAAATGAAGACACCATTGCGAAATACACCAAAGGGTATATTTACAAGTGAATTGGCGGTAATTGGCATTAGCTTTGTTGGCTTAACGCCACCCTCTGCCACTTTTGAAATGCAGGGCTGCACCATATTTACAAGAATACTGTGCAGCCGGCGTTTCCCCCTGCCCTGGTGCTAATTACAGCTGTCTAGTGCTATCGCAGGCCCCCTTGCACCATAGGAATGGATAGGCAAGAGAATCAATTGGTGTATGAAAGGTTTTATTGATGGCTGGATAAGTCAAGTATAGCAGATGGATGTCTGTACGGATGGATGGATGGAATGGTCACTGGATGGATGAAATAGTGAAAGATTGAATGATGGATGAAAGAATACATTTATGAGAAAATGTAAAGGAGAAATGGTTGATATCAGCAGGTGAATGGAAGAGTGAAAGGGTGAACAGATTGATTCTTATTTGGAAAAGAAACAGGAAGCGGAAGAACCAGAACGGACATCCAGCAAGAGGAACGCCAACAGCGAGACAGGAGAGAGCGAAGCAGCCCTAGAAGAGCTGGATGCTTCTCTCCACAATGTGAAGCAGTGGAAGGAAGCAGCCATCCAGTTTTCTAGTGGCAAAGACGTAGAGCAGGAGATACAAGATGGACCCATTTTCGGGGGTGAAGAAGATGAGTCCTGGGTGGAAGAGTGGTTGATTGCCCCAGAGGACGTTGTGAAGGAATCTGTAGAGTCCAAGGTGATGAAACGCTGGGGTTCATCACTAGGAGGAGGAGATAGAAGGGAGAATTGAGGGAATGTTCCATGCATGGGGTGTTGAGGTAAGAGCTACTCTATTCTTTTTTCAATAAAACAAACACGCATTTCACTGAAGGGCACTACATCTCCAAGAAGGCACTGGGGCAGATACACAAAAGCAGACATCCATTTCCTTTTTGTTTTAAAGGTAACTAAATTAAGGAAACCTCTAGATCCCCTGAACAAACATTTATGTTTCCACTGATTCCCAAGACTCTGATAGATACAGAGATGTCAGATATAGGCTATTGGGGGAGCGGGTAGTATAATTTAAGAGAGAGGACAGAGAGGTCATCTGTTCCTCTCTCCCTCACTCCTGTAAAACTCCTTCCCTTTCATTCATATTTACTTATTATTATTTCTCGCCTACCTTTTTCAGACTGAGCGCCGAAGGATATGGTGGAGGGAGATTATTGATTTACTCTGAATAAATACTTACGACTGTGTTTGGTTGATCTCTGTTTGTGTTGCCACCTCCGAATACCTAGAAGGAAACAAAGAAGATTAAAAACCTACCATCATTTCGGAAAAACTCCTCACAACCTCATATGTATCTTTTGATGCACAACAAACTAAAAATAAAGACACAATTGCAAAACAAACCAAGGGGTATATTTACAAGTGAATTGGCGGTAATTGGCATTAGCTTTGTTGGCTTAACGCCGCGCTCTGCCACTTTTGAAATGCAGGGCTACACCGTATTTACAAGAATACTGTGCAGCCCGGCGTTTGCCCCTGCACTGGTGCTAATTACAGCTGCCCAGCGCTAACGCAGGCCCCTTTGCACAATAGGAATGGATAGGCAAATTAATCAATTTGTGTATGAAAGGCTTTATTGATGGATGGGTAAGTCAAATGGTGGCTGTGTAGGTTGATGGATGCAAGCATAGAGGATGGATGTCTGTACGGATGGATAGGTGGAATGGCCACTGGATGGATGTAATAGTGAAAGATTGAATCATGGATGAAAGAATACATTTATGAGAAAATGTAAAGGAGAAATGGTTGATATCAGCAGGTGAATGGAATGGTGAACGGGTGAACAGATTTGATTCTTGGTTGGAAGAGACAAAGGAAGCGGAAAAACCAGAAAGGACATCCAGCAAGAGGAACGCCGACAGCGAGACAGGAGAGACGGAAGTAGCCTGAGAAGAGATGGATGCTTCTCTGTACAATGCGAAGCAGTGGAAGGAAGCAGCCATCCAGTATTGTGGTGTAGAAGATGTCGAGCAGGAGATACAAGACGGACCCATCCTCTGGAGTGAAGAAGATGATTCCTGGGTGGAAGAGTGGTGGATTGCCCCAGAGGACATTGTGAAGGACTCTGGAGAGTCCATGGGGATGAAACGCTGGGGTTCTTCACAAGGAGGGAGAAGGGAGAAGTGAGAAACGAGAAAGGAGAAGGGAGAAGGGATGGAATGTTCCATGCATTGGGTGTTGAGGTAAGAGCTACTCTATTCTTTTTTCAATAAAACAGAACACGCATATCACTGAAGGGCACTACATCTCCAAGAAGGCACTAGGGCAGATACAGAAAGCAGACAACCATTTCCTTTTTGTTTTAAAGGTAAATAAATTAAGGAAACCTCCAGATCCCCTGAACAAATGTTTATGTTTCCACTGATTCCCAAGACTCTGATAGATACAGAGATGTTCCATATAGCCTATTGGGGGCGCGGGCAGTAGAATTTAAGAGAGAGGACAGAGAGGTCATCTGTTCCTCTCTCCCTCACTCCTGTAAAACTCCTTCCCTTTCATTCATATTTACTTATTATTCTTTCTCGCCTACCTTTTTCAGCCTGAGCGCCGAAGGATATGGTGGAGGGAGATTATGGATTTACTCTGAATAAATACTTACGATTGTGTTTGGTTGACCTCTGTTTGTGTTGCCACCTCCGAATACCTAGAAGGAAACAAAGAAGATTAAAAACCTACCATCATTTCGGAAAAATTCCTCACAACCTCATATGTATCTTTTGATGCACAACAAACTAAAAATAAAGACACAATTGCAAAACAAACCAAGGGGTATATTTACAAGTGAATTGGCGGTAATTGGCATTAGCTTTGTTGGCTTAACGCCGCGCTCTGCCACTTTTGAAATGCAGGGCTACACCGTATTTACAAGAATACTGTGCAGCCCGGCGTTTGCCCCTGCACTGGTGCTAATTACAGCTGCCCAGCGCTAACGCAGGCCCCTTTACACAATGGAATGGATAGGCAAATTAATCAATTTGTGTATGAAAGGCTTTATTGATGGATGGGTAAGTCAAATGGTGGCTGTGTAGGTTGATGGATGCAAGCATAGAGGATGGATGTCTGTACGGATGGATAGGTGGAATGGCCACTGGATGGATGTAATAGTGAAAGATTGAATCATGGATGAAAGAATACATTTATGAGAAAATGTAAAGGAGAAATGGTTGATATCAGCAGGTGAATGGAATGGTGAACGGGTGAACAGATTTGATTCTTGGTTGGAAGAGACAAAGGAAGCGGAAAAACCAGAAAGGACATCCAGCAAGAGAAACGCCGACAGGGAGACAGGAGAGACCGAATTAGCCTGAGAAGAGATGGATGCTTCTCTGTACAATGCGAAGGAGTGGAAGGAAGCAGCCATCCAGTATTCTGGTGGAGAAGATGTCGAGCAGGAGATACAAGATGGACCCATCCTCTGGAGTGAAGAAGATGAGTCCTGGGTGGAAGAATGGTGGATTGCCCCAGAGAACGTTGTGAAGGACTCTGGAGAGTCCATGGGGATGAAACGCTGGGGTTCTTCACAAGGAGGGAGGAGGGAGAAGGGAGAAGGGAGAAGGGAGAAAGGAGAAGGGAGGGAATGTTCCATGCATTGGGTGTTGATGTAAGAGCTACTCTATTCTTTTTTCAATAAAACAAAACACGCATATCACTGAAGGGCACTACATCTCCAAGAAGGCACTAGGGCAGATACAGAAAAGCAGACAACCAATTCCTTTTTGTTTTAAAGGTAACTAAATTGAAGAAACCTCCAGATCCCCTGAACAACCATTTATTTTTCCCCTGATTTCCAAGACTCTGATAGATACAGAGTTGACACATATACCCTATTGGGGGAGCGAGCAGTATAATTTAAGCGAGAGGACAGAGAGGTCACCTGTTCCTCTCTCCCTCACTCATGTAAAACTCCTTCCCTTTCATTCATATTTATTATTCTTTGCTCGCTCACCTTTTTCAACCTGAGCTCCGAAGGATATGGCGAAGGGAGATTATTGATTATACTCTGAGTAAATAGTTACCGCTGCATTTAGTTTGTCATAAATTCTGTTTGTTTCTCCACATCCGAAGACGATAGAAGGAAACAAAGAAGATTAAAAACCTACCATAATTCCGGAAAAACTCCTCACAACCTCATATGTATGTTTTAATGCACAACAAACTACAAAATGAAGACACCATTGCGAAATAAACCAAGGGGTATATTTACAAGTGAATTGGCGGTAATTGGCATTAGCTTTGTTGGCTTAACGCCACGCTCTGCCACTTTTGAAATGCAGGGCTGCACCATATTTACAAGAATACTGTGCAGCTGGCGTTTCCCCCTGCCCTGGTGCTAATTACAGCTGTCTAGTGCTATCGCAGGCCCCCTTGCACCATAGGAATGGATAGGCAAGAGAATCAATTGGTGTATGAAAGGTTTTATTGATGGCTGGATAAGTCAAGTATAGCAGATGGATGTCTGTACGGATGGATGGATGGAATGGTCACTGGATGGATGAAATAGTGAAAGATTGAATGATGGATGAAAGAATACATTTATGAGAAAATGTAAAGGAGAAATGGTTGATATCAGCAGGTGAATGGAAGAGTGAAAGGGTGAACAGATTGATTCTTATTTGGAAAAGAAACAGGAAGCGGAAGAACCAGAACGGACATCCAGCAAGAGGAATGCCAACAGCGAGACAGGAGAGAGCGAAGCAGCCCTAGAAGAGCTGGATGCTTCTCTCCACAATGTGAAGCAGTGGAAGGAAGCAGCCATCCAGTTTTCTAGTGGCGAAGACGTAGAGCAGGAGATACAAGATGGACCCATTTTCGGGGGTGAAGAAGATGAGTCCTGGGTGGAAGAGTGGTGGATTGCCCCAGAGGACGTTGTGAAGGACTCTGGAGAGTCCAAGGTGATGAAACGCTGGGGTTCATCACTAGGAGGAGGAGATAGAAGGGAGAATGGAGGGAATGTTCCATGCATGGGGTGTTGAGGTAAGAGCTACTCTATTCTTTTTTCAATAAAACAAACACACATTTCACTGAAGGGCACTACATCTCCAAGAAGGCACTGGGGCAGATACAGAAAAGCAGACAACCATTTCCTTTTTTGTTTTAAAGGTAACTAAATTAAGGAAACCTCTAGATCCCCTGAACAAACATTTATGTTTCCACTGATTCCCAAGACTCTGATAGATACAGAGATGTCAGATATGGCCTATTGGGGGAGCGGGTAGTATAATTTAAGAGAGAGGACAGAGAGGTCATCTGTTCCTCTCTCCCTCACTCCTGTAAAACTCCTTCCCTTTCATTCATATTTACTTATTATTATTTCTCGCCTACCTTTTTCAGCCTGAGCGCCGAAGGATATGGTGGAGGGAGATTATGGATTTACTCTGAATAAATACTTACGACTGTGTTTGGTTGATCTCTGTTTGTGTTGCCACCTACGAATACCTAGAAGGAAACAAAGAAGATTAAAAACCTACCATCATTTCGGAAAAACTCCTCACAACCTCATATGTATCTTTTGATGCACAACAAACTAAAAATAAAGACACAATTGCAAAACAAACCAAGGGGTATATTTACAAGTGAATGGGCAGTAATTGGCATTAGCTCTGTTGGCTTAACGCCGCGCTCTGCCACTTTTGAAATGCAGGGCTACACCGTATTTACAAGAATACTGTGCAGCCCGGCGTTTGCCCCTGCACTGGTGCTAATTACAGCTGCCCAGCGCTAACGCAGGCCCCTTTAAAATAGGAATGGATAGGCAAATGAATCAATTTGTGTATGAAAGGCTTTATTGATGGATGGGTAAGTCAAATGGTGGCTGTGTAGGTTGATGGATGCAAGCATAGAGAATGGATGTCTGTACGGATGGATAGGTGGAATGGCCACTGGATGGATGTAATAGTGAAAGATTGAATCATGGATGAAAGAATACATTTATGAGAAAATGTAAAGGAGAAATGGTTGATATCAGCAGGTGAATGGAATGGTGAACGGGTGAACAGATTTGATTCTTGGTTGGAAGAGACAAAGGAAGCGGAAAAACCAGAAAGGACATCCAGCAAGAGGAACGCCGACAGGGAGACAGGAGAGACCGAATTAGCTTGAGAAGAGATGGATGCTTCTCTGTACAATGCGAAGGAGTGGAAGGAAGCAGCCATCCAGTATTCTGGTGGAGAAGATGTCGAGCAGGAGATACGAGATGGACCCATCCTCTGGAGTGAAGAAGATGAGTCCTGGGTGGAAGAATGGTGGATTGCCCCAGAGGACGTTGTGAAGGACTCAGGAGAGTCCATGGGGATGAAACACTGGGGTTCTTCACAAGGAGGGAGAAGGGAGAAGGGAGAAGGGAGAAGGGAGAAGGGAGAAAGGAGAAGGGAGGGAATGTTCCATGCATTGGGTGTTGATGTAAGAGCTACTCTATTCTTTTTTCAATAAAACAAAACACGCATATCACTGAAGGGCACTACATCTCCAAGAAGGCACTAGGGCAGATACAGAAAAGCAGACAACCAATTCCTTTTTGTTTTAAAGGTAACTAAATTGAAGAAACCTCTAGATCCCCTGAACAACCATTTATTTTTCCCCTGATTTCCAAGACTCTGATAGATACAGAGTTGACACATATACCCTATTGGGGGAGCGAGCAGTATAATTTAAGCGAGAGGAGAGAGAGGTCACCTGTTCCTCTCTCCCTCACTCATGTAAAACTCCTTCCCTTTCATTCATATATATTATTCTTTGCTCGCTCACCTTTTTCAACCTGAGCTCCGAAGGATATGGCGAAGGGAGATTATTGATTATACTCTGAGTAGTTACCGCTGCATTTAGTTTGTCATAAATTCTGTTTGTTTCTCCACATCCGAAGACGATAGAAGGAAACAAAGAAGATTAAAAACCTACCATAATTCCGGAAAAACTCCTCACAACCTCATATGTATGTTTTAAAGCACAACAAACTACAAATAGAAGACACCATTGCGAAATAAACCAAGGGGTATATTTACAAGTGAATTGGCGGTAATTGGCATTAGCTTTGTTGGCTTAACGCCACGCTCTGCCACTTTTGAAATGCAGGGCTGCACCATATTTACAAGAATACTGTGCAGCCCGGCGTTTCCCCCTGCCCTGGTGCTAATTACAGCTGTCTAGTGCTATCGCAGGCCCCCTTGCACCATAGGAATGGAGAGGCAAAAGAATCAATTGGTGTATAAAAGGTTTTATTGATGGCTGGATAAGTCACGTATAGAGGATGTATGTCTGTACAGATGGATGGATGGATGGTATGGCCACTGGATGGATGAAATAGTGAAAGATTGAATGATGGATGAAAGAATACATTTATGAGAAAATGTAAAGGAGAAATGGTTGATATCAGCAGGTGAATGGAAGAGTGAAAGGGTGAACAGATTGATTCTTATTTGGAAAAGAAACAGGAAGCGGAAGAACCAGAACGGACATCCAGCAAGAGGAACGCCAACAGCGAGACAGGAGAGAGCGAAGCAGCCCTAGAAGAGCTGGATGCTTCTCTCCACAATGTGAAGCAGTGGAAGGAAGCAGCCATCCAGTTTTCTAGTGGCGAAGACGTAGAGCAGGAGATACAAGATGGACCCATTTTCGGGGGTGAAGAAGATGAGTCCTGGTGGAGGGAGATTATGGATTTACTCTGAATAAATACTTACGATTGTGTTTGGTTGATCTCTGTTTGTGTTGCCACCTCTGAATACCTAGAAGGAAACAAAGAAGATTAAAAACCTACCATCATTTCGGAAAAATTCCTCACAACCTCATATGTATCTTTTGATGCACAACAAACTAAAAATAAAGACACAATTGCAAAACAAACCAAGGGGTATATTTACAAGTGAATTGGCGGTAATTGGCATTAGCTTTGTTGGCTTAACGCCGCGCTCTGCCACTTTTGAAATGCAGGGCTACACCGTATTTACAAGAATACTGTGCAGCCCGGCGTTTGCCCCTGCACTGGTGCTAATTACAGCTGCCCAGCGCTAACGCAGGCCCCTTTACACAATAGGAATGGATAGGCAAATTAATCAATTTGTGTATGAAAGGCTTTATTGATGGATGGGTAAGTCAAATGGTGGCTGTGTAGGTTGATGGATGCAAGCATAGAGGATGGATGTCTGTACGGATGGATAGGTGGAATGGCCACTGGATGGATGTAATAGTGAAAGATTGAATCATGGATGAAAGAATACATTTATGAGAAAATGTAAAGGAGAAATGGTTGATATCAGCAGGTGAATGGAATGGTGAACGGGTGAACAGATTTGATTCTTGGTTGGAAGAGACAAAGGAAGCGGAAAAACCAGAAAGGACATCCAGCAAGAGGAACGCCGACAGGGAGACAGGAGAGACCGAATTAGCCTGAGAAGAGATGGATGCTTCTCTGTACAATGCGAAGGAGTGGAAGGAAGCAGCCATCCAGTATTCTGGTGGAGAAGATGTCGAGCAGGAGATACAAGATGGACCCATCCTCTGGAGTGAAGAAGATGAGTCCTGGGTGGAAGAATGGTGGATTGCCCCAGAGAACGTTATGAAGGACTCTGGAGAGTCCATGGGGATGAAACGCTGGGGTTCTTCACAAGGAGGGAGGAGGGAGAAGGGAGAAGGGAGAAGGGAGAAAGGAGAAGGGAGGGAATGTTCCATGCATTGGGTGTTGATGTAAGAGCTACTCTATTCTTTTTTCAATAAAACAAATCACGCATATCACTGAAGGGCACTACATCTCCAAGAAGGCACTAGGGCAGATACAGAAAAGCAGACAACCAATTCCTTTTTGTTTTAAAGGTAACTAAATTGAAGACACCTCCAGATCCCCTGAACAACCATTTATTTTTCCCCTGATTTCCAAGACTCTGATAGATACAGAGTTGACACATATACCTTATTGGGGGAGCGAGCAGTATAATTTAAGCGAGAGGACAGAGAGGTCACCTGTTCCTCTCTCCCTCACTCATGTAAAACTCCTTCCCTTTCATTCATATTTATTATTCTTTGCTCGCTCACCTTTTTCAACCTGAGCTCCGAAGGATATGGCGAAGGGAGATTATTGATTATACTCTGAGTAAATAGTTACCGCTGCATTTAGTTTGTCATAAATTCTGTTTGTTTCTCCACATCCGAAGACGATAGAAGGAAACAAAGAAGATTAAAAACCTACCATAATTCCGGAAAAACTCCTCACAACCTCATATGTATGTTTTAAAGCACAACAAACTACAAAATGAAGACACCATTGCGAAATAAACCAAGGGGTATATTTACAAGTGAATTGGCGGTAATTGGCATTAGCTTTGTTGGCTTAACGCCACGCTCTGCCACTTTTGAAATGCAGGGCTGCACCATATTTACAAGAATACTGTGCAGCCCGGCGTTTCCCCCTGCCCTGGTGCTAATTACAGCTGTCTAGTGCTATCGCAGGCCCCCTTGCACCATAGGAATGGAGAGGCAAAAGAATCAATTGGTGTATAAAAGGTTTTATTGATGGCTGTTTAAGTCACGTATAGAGGATGTATGTCTGTACAGATGGATGGATGGATGGTATGGCCACTGGATGGATGAAATAGTGAAAGATTGAATGATGGATGAAAGAATACATTTATGAGAAAATGTAAAGGAGAAATGGTTGATATCAGCAGGTGAATGGAAGAGTGAAAGGGTGAACAGATTGATTCTTATTTGGAAAAGAAACAGGAAGCGGAAGAACCAGAACGGACATCCAGCAAGAGGAACGCCAACAGCGAGACAGGAGAGAGCGAAGCAGCCCTAGAAGAGCTGGATGCTTCTCTCCACAATGTGAAGCAGTGGAAGGAAGCAGCCATCCAGTTTTCTAGTGGCGAAGACGTAGAGCAGGAGATACAAGATGGACCCATTTTCGGGGGTGAAGAAGATGAGTCCTGGGTGGAAGAGTGGTGGATTGCCCCAGAGGACGTTGTGAAGGACTCTGGAGAGTCCAAGGTGATGAAACGCTGGGGTTCATCACTAGGAGGAGGAGATAGAAGGGAGAATGGAGGGAATGTTCCATGCATGGGGTGTTGAGGTAAGAGCTACTCTATTCTTTTTTCAATAAAACAAACACACATTTCACTGAAGGGCACTACATCTCCAAGAAGGCACTGGGGCAGATACAGAAAAGCAGACAACCATTTCCTTTTTGTTTTAAAGGTAACTAAATTAAGGAAACCTCTAGATCCCCTGAACAAACATTTATGTTTCCACTGATTCCCAAGACTCTGATAGATACAGAGATGTCAGATATAGCCTATTGGGGGAGCGGGTAGTATAATTTAAGAGAGAGGACAGAGAGGTCATCTGTTCCTCTCTCCCTCACTCCTGTAAAACTCCTTCCCTTTCATTCATATTTACTTATTATTATTTCTCGCCTACCTTTTTCAGCCTGAGCGCCGAAGGATATGGTGGAGGGAGATTATTGATTTACTCTGAATAAATACTTACGACTGTGTTTGGTTGATCTCTGTTTGTGTAGCCACCTCCAAATACCTAGAAGGAAACAAAGAAGATTAAAAACCTACCATCATTTCGGAAAAACTCCTCACAACCTCATATGTATCTTTTGATGCACAACAAACTAAAAATAAAGACACAATTGCAAAACAAACCAAGGGGTATATTTACAAGTGAATTGGCGGTAATTGGCATTAGCTTTGTTGGCTTAACGCCGCGCTCTGCCACTTTTGAAATGCAGGGCTACACCGTATTTACAAGAATACTGTGCAGCCCGGAGTTTGCCCCTGTACTGAGGCTAATTACAGCTGCCCAGCGCTAATGCAGGCCCCTTTGCACAATAGGAATGGATAGGCAAATGAATCAATTTGTGTATGAAAGGCTTTATTGATGGATGGGTAAGTCAAATGGTGGCTGTGTAGGTTGATGGATGCAAGCATAGAGGATGGATGTCTGTACGGATGGATAGGTGGAATGGCCACTGGATGGATGTAATAGTGAAAGATTGAATCATGGATGAAAGAATACATTTATGAGAAAATGTAAAGGAGAAATGGTTGATATCAGCAGGTGAATGGAATGGTGAACGGGTGAACAGATTTGATTCTTGGTTTGAAGAGACAAAGGAAGCGGAAAAACCAGAAAGGACATCCAGCAAGAGGAACGCCGACAGCGAGACAGGAGAGATGGAAGTAGCCTGAGAAGAGATGGATGCTTCTCTGTACAATGCGAAGCAGTGGAAGGAAGCAGCCATCCAATATTGTGATGTAGAAGATGTCGAGCAGGAGATACAAGACGGACCCATCCTCTGGAGTGAAGAAGATGATTCCTTAGTGGAAGCGTGGTGGATTGCCCCAGAGGACATTGTGAAGGACTCTGGAGAGTCCATTGGGATGAAACGCTGGGGTTCTTCACAAGGAGGGAGGAGGGAGAAGGGAGAAGGGAGAAAGGAGAAAGGAGAAGGGAGAAGGGATGGAATGTTCCATGCATTGGGTGTTGAGGTAAGAGCTACTCTATTCTTTTTTCAATAAAACAGAACACACATATCACTGAAGGGCACTACATCTCCAAGAAGGCACTAGGGCAGATACAGAAAGCAGACAACCATTTCCTTTTTGTTTTAAAGGTAACTAAATTAAGGAAACCTCCAGATCCCCTGAACAAACGTTTATGTTTCCACTGATTCCCAAGACTCTGATAGATACAGAGATGTTCCATATAGCCTATTGGGGGCGCGGGCAGTAGAATTTAAGAGAGAGGACAGAGAGGTCATCTGTTCCTCTCTCCCTCACTCCTGTAAAACTCCTTCCCTTTCATTCATATTTACTTATTATTCTTTCTCGCCTACCTTTTTCAGCCTGAGCGCTGAAGGATATGGTGGAGGGAGATTATGGATTTACTCTGAATAAATACTTACAACTGTGTTTGGTTGATCTCTGTTTGTGTTGCCTCCTCCGAATACCTAGAAGGAAACAAAGAAGATTAAAAACCTACCATCATTTCGGAAAAACTCCTCACAACCTCATATGTATCTTTTGATGCACAACAAACTAAAAGTAAAGACACGATTGCAAAACAAACCAAGGGGTATATTTACAAGTGAATTGGCGGTAATTGGCATGAGCTTTGTTGGCTTAACGCCGCGCTCTGCCTCTTTTGAAATGCAGGGCTACACCGTATTTACAAGAATACTGTGCAGCACCGCGTTTGCCCCTGCACTGGTGCTAATTACAGCTGCCCAGCGCTAACGCAGGCCCCTTTGCACAATAGGAATGGATAGGCAAATGAATCAATTTGTGTATGAAAGGCTTTATTGATGGATGGGTAAGTGAAATGGTGGCTGTGTAGGTTGATGGATGCAAGCATAGAGGATGGATGTCTGTACGGATGGATAGGTGGAATGGCCACTGGATGGATGTAATAGTGAAAGATTGAATCATGGATGAAAGAATACATTTATGAGAAAATGTAAAGGAGAAATGGTTGATATCAGCAGGTGAATGGAATCGTGAACGGGTGAACAGATTTGATTCTTGGTTGGAAGAGACAAAGGAAGCGGAAAAACCAGAAAGGACATCCAGCAAGAAGAACGCCGACAGGGAGACAGGAGAGACGGAAGTAGCCTGAGAAGAGATGGATGCTTCTCTGTACAATGCGAAGCAGTGGAAGGAAGCAGCCATCCAGTATTGTGGTGTAGAAGATGTCGAGCAGGAGATACAAGACGGACCCATCCTCTGGAGTGAAAAAGATGATTCCTGGGTGGAAGAGTGGTGGATTGCCCCAGAGGACATTGTGAAGGACTCTGGAGAGTCCATGGGGATGAAACGCTGGGGTTCTTCACAAGGAGGGAGGAGGGAGAAGGGAGAAGGGAGAAAGGAGAAGGGAGAATGGATGGAATGTTCCATGCATTGGGTGTTGAGGTAAGAGCTACTCTATTCTTTTTTCAATAAAACAGAACACGCATATCACTGAAGGGCACTACATCTCCAAGAAGGCACTAGGGCAGATACAGAAAGCAGACAACCATTTCCTTTTTGTTTTAAAGGTAACTAAATTAAGGAAACCTCCAGATCCCCTGAACAAACGTTTATGTTTCCACTGATTCCCAAGACTCTGATAGATACAGAGATGTTCCATATAGCCTATTGGGGGTGCGGGCAGTAGAATTTAAGAGAGAGGACAGAGAGGTCATCTGTTCCTCTCTCCCTCACTCCCGTAAAACTCCTTCCCTTTCATTCATATTTACTTATTATTCTTTCTCGCCTACCTTTTTCTGCCTGAGCGCCGAAGGATATGGTGGAGGGAGATTATTGATTTACTCTGAATAAATACTTACGACTGTGTTTGGTTGATCTCTGTTTGTGTTGCCACCTCCGAATACCTAGAAGGAAACAAAGAAGATTAAAAACCTACCATCATTTCGGAAAAACTCCTCACAACCTCATATGTATTTTTTGATGCACAACAAACTAAAAATAAAGACACAATTGCAAAACAAACCAAGGGGTATATTTACAAGTGAATTGGCGGTAATTGGCATTAGCTTTGTTGGCTTAACGCCGCGCTCTGCCACTTTTGAAATGCAGGGCTACACCGTATTTACAAGAATACTGTGCAGCCCGGCGTTTGCCCCTGCACTGGTGCTAATTACAGCTGCCCAGCGCTAACGCAGGCCCCTTTGCACAATAGGAATGGATAGGCAAATTAATCAATTTGTGTATGAAAGGCTTTATTGATGGATGGGTAAGTCAAATGGTGGCTGTGTAGGTTGATGGATGCAAGCATAGAGGATGGATGTCTGTACGGATGGATAGGTGGAATGGCCACTGGATGGATGTAATAGTGAAAGATTGAATCATGGATGAAAGATTACATTTATGAGAAAATGTAAAGGAGAAATGGTTGATATCAGCAGGTGAATGGAATGGTGAACGGGTGAACAGATTTGATTCTTGGTTGGAAGAGACAAAGGAAGCGGAAAAACCAGAAAGGACATCCAGCAAGAGGAACGCCGACAGGGAGACAGGAGAGACCGAATTAGCCTGAGAAGAGATGGATGCTTCTCTGTACAATGCGAAGGAGTGGAAGGAAGCAGCCATCCAGTATTCTGGTGGAGAAGATGTCGAGCAGGAGATACAAGATGGACCCATCCTCTGGAGTGAAGAAGATGAGTCCTGGGTGGAAGAATGGTGGATTGCCCCAGAGGACGTTGTGAAGGACTCTGGAGAGTCCATGGGGATGAAACGCTGGGGTTCTTCACAAGGAGGGAGGAGGGAGAAGGGAGAAGGGAGAAAGGAGAAGGGAGAAGGGAGGGAATGTTCCATGCATTGGGTGTTGATGTAAGAGCTACTCTATTCTTTTTTCAATAAAACAAAACACGCATATCACTGAAGGGCACTACATCTCCAAGAAGGCACTAGGGCAGATACAGAAAAGCAGACAACCATTTCCTTTTTGTTTTAAAGGTAACTGAATTGAAGAAACCTCCAGATCCCCTGAACAACCATTTATTTTTCCCCTGATTTCCAAGACTCTGATAGATACAGAGTTGACACATATACCCTATTGGGGGAGCGAGCAGTATAATTTAAGCAAGAGGACAGAGAGGTCACCTGTTCCTCTCTCCCTCACTCATGTAAAACTCCTTCCCTTTCATTCATATGTATTATTCTTTGCTCGCTCACCTTTTTCAACCTGAGCTCCGTAGGATATGGCGAAGGGAGATTATTGATTATACTCTGAGTAAATAGTTACCGCTGCATTTAGTTTGTCATAAATTCTGTTTGTTTCTCCACATCCGAAGACGATAGAAGGAAACAAAGAAGATTAAAAACCTACCATAATTCCGGAAAAACTCCTCACAACCTCATATGTATGTTTTAAAGCACAACAAACTACAAAATAAAGACACCATTGCGAAATAGACCAAGGGGTATATTTACAAGTGAATTGGCGGTAATTGGCATTAGCTTTGTTGGCTTAACGCCACGCTCTGCCACTTTTGAAATGCAGGGCTGCACAATATTTACAAGAATACTGTGCAGCCCGGCGTTTCCCCCTGCCCTGGTGTTAATTACAGCTGTCTAGTGCTATCGCAGGCCCCCTTGCACCATAGGAATGGATAGGCAAAAGAATCAATTGGTGTATAAAAGGTTTTATTGATGGCTGGATAAGTCAAGAATAGCGGATGGATGTCTGTACGGATGGATGGATGGAATGGCCACTGGATGGATGAAATAGTGAAAGATTGAATGATGGATGAAAGAATACATTTATGAGAAAATGTAAAGGAGAAATGGTTGATATCAGCAGGTGAATGGAAGAGTGAAAGGGTGAACAGATTGATTCCTATTTGGAAGAGAAACAGGAAGTGGAAGAACTAGAACGGACATCCAGCAAGAGGAACGCCAACAGCGAGACAGCAGAGAGCGAAGCAGCCCTAGAAGAGCTGGATGCTTCTCTCCATAATGTGAAGCAGTGGAAGGAAGCAGCCATCCAGTTTTCTAGTGGCGAAGACGTAGAGCAGGAGATACAAGATGGACCCGTTTTCGGGGGTGAAGAAGATGAGTCCTGGGTGGAAGAGTGGTGGATTGCCCCAGAGGACGTTGTGAAGGACTCTGGAGAGTCCAAGGTGATGAAACGCTGGGGTTCATCACTAGGAGGAGGAGATAGAAGGGAGAATGGAGGGAATGTGCCATGCATGGGGTGTTGAGGTAAGAGCTACTCTATTCTTTTTTCAATAAAACAAACACGCATTTCACTGAAGGGCACTACATCTCCAAGAAGGCACTGGGGCAGATACAGAAAAGCAGACAACCATTTCCTTTTTGTTTTAAAGGTAACTAAATTAAGGAAACCTCTAGATCCCCTGAACAAACATTTATGTATCCACTGATTCCCAAGACTCTGATAGATACAGAGATGTCAGATATAGCCTATTGGGGGAGCGGGTAGTATAATTTAAGAGAGAGGACAGAGAGGTCATCTGTTCCTCTCTCCCTCACTCCTGTAAAACTCCTTCCCTTTCATTCATATTTACTTATTATTATTTCTCGCCTACCTTTTTCAGCCTGAGCGCCGAAGGATATGGTGGAGGGAGATTATTGATTTACTTTGAATAAATACTTACGACTGTGTTTGGTTGATCTCTGTTTGTATTGCCACCTCCGAATACCTAGAAGGAAACAAAGAAGATTAAAAACCTACCATCATTTCGGAAAAACTCCTCACAACCTCATATGTATCTTTTGATGCACAACAAACTAAAAATAAAGACACAATTGCAAAACAAACCAAGGGGTATATTTACAAGTGAATTGGCGGTAATTGGCATTAGCTTTGTTGGCTTAATGCCGCGCTCTGCCACTTTTGAAATGCAGGGCTACACCGTATTTACAAGAATACTGTGCAGCCCGGCGTTTGCCCCTGCACTGGTGCTAATTACAGCTGCCCAGCGCTAACGCAGGCCCCTTTGCACAATAGGAATGGATAGGCAAATGAATCAATTTGTGTATGAAAGGCCTTATTGATGGATGGGTAACTCAAATGGTGGCTGTGTAGGTTGATGGATGCAAGCATAGAGGATGGATGTCTGTACGGATGGATAGGTGGAATGGCCACTGGATGGATGTAATAGTGAAAGATTGAATCATGGATGAAAGAATACATTTATGAGAAAATGTAAAGGAGAAATGGTTGATATCAGCAGGTAAATGGAATGGTGAACGGGTGAACAGATTTGATTCTTGGTTGGAAGAGACAAAGGAAGCGGAAAAACCAGAGAGGACATCCAGCAAGAAGAACGCCGACAGGGAGACAGGAGAGACGGAAGTAGCCTGAGAAGAGATGGATGCTTCTCTGTACAATGCGAAGCAGTGGAAGGAAGCAGCCATCCAGTATTGTGGTGTAGAAGATGTCGAGCAGGAGATACAAGACGGACCCATCCTCTGGAGTGAAGAAGATGATTCCTGGGTGGAAGAGTGGTGGATTGCCCCAGAGGACATTGTGAAGGACTCTGGAGAGTCCATGGGGATGAAACGCTGGGGTTCTTCACAAGGAGGGAGGAGGGAGAAGGGAGAAGGGAGAAAGGAGAAGGGAGAATGGATGGAATGTTCCATGCATTGGGTGTTGAGGTAAGAGCTACTCTATTCTTTTTTCAATAAAACAGAACACGCATATCACTGAAGGGCACTACTTCTCCAAGAAGGCACTAGGGCAGATACAGAAAGCAGACAACCATTTCCTTTTTGTTTTAAAGGTAACTAAATTAAGGAAACCTCCAGATCCCCTGAACAAACGTTTATGTTTCCACTGATTCCCAAGACTCTGATAGATACAGAGATGTTCCATATAGCCTATTGGGGGCGCGGGCAGTAGAATTTAAGAGAGAGGACAGAGAGGTCATCTGTTCCTCTCTCCCTCACTCCTGTAAAACTCCTTCCCTTTCATTCATATTTACTTATTATTCTTTCTCGCCTACCTTTTCTGCCTGAGCGCCGAAGGATATGGTGGAGGGAGATTATTGATTTACTCTGAATAAATACTTACGACTGTGTTTGGTTGATCTCTGTTTGTTTTGCCACCTCCGAATACCTAGAAGGAAACAAAGAAGATTAAAAACCTACCATCATTTCGGAAAAACTCCTCACAACCTCATATGTATCTTTTGATGCACAACAAACTAAAAATAAAGACACAATTGCAAAACAAACCAAGGGGTATATTTACAAGTGAATTGGCGGTAATTGGCATTAGCTTTGTTGGCTGAACGCCGCGCTCTGCCACTTTTGAAATGCAGGGCTACACCGTATTTACCAGAATACTGTGCAGCCCGGCGTTTGCCCCTGCACTGGTGCTAATTACAGCTGCCCAGCGCTAACGCAGGCCCCTTTGCACAATAGGAATGGATAGGCAAATGAATCAATTTGTGTATGAAAGGCTTTATTGATGGATGGGTAAGTCAAATGGTGGCTGTGTAGGTTGATGGATGCAAGCATAGAGGATTAATGTCTGTACGGATGGATAGGTTGAATGGCCGCTGGATGGATGTAATAGTGAAAGATTGAATCATGGATGAAAGAATACATTTATGAGAAAATGTAAAGGAGAAATGGTTGATATCAGCAGGTGAATGGAATGGTGAACGGGTGAACAGATTTGATTCTTGGTTGGAAGAGACAAAGGAAGCGGAAAAACCAGAAAGGACATCCAGCAAGAGGAACGCCGACAGGGAGACAGGAGAGACCGAATTAGCCTGAGAAGAGATGGATGCTTCTCTGTACAATGCGAAGGAGTGGAAGGAAGCAGCCATCCAGTATTCTGGTGGAGAAGATGTCGAGCAGGAGATACAAGATGGACCCATCCTCTGGAGTGAAGAAGATGAGTCCTGGGTGGAAGAATGGTGGATTGCCCCAGAGGACGTTGTGAAGGACTCTGGAGAGTCCATGGGGATGAAACGCTGGGGTTCTTCACAAGGAGGGAGGAGGGAGAAGGGAGAAGGGAGAAAGGAGAAGGGAGAATGCAGGGAATGTTCCATGCATTGGGTGTTGATGTAAGAGCTACTCTATTCTTTTTTCAATAAAACAAAACACGCATATCACTGAAGGGCACTACATCTCCAAGAAGGCACTAGGGCAGATACAGAAAAGCAGACAACCATTTCCTTTTTGTTTTAAAGGTAACTAAATTGAAGAAACCTCCAGATCCCCTGAACAACCATTTATTTTTCCCCTGATTTCCAAGACTCTGATAGATACAGAGTTGACACATATACCCTATTGGGGGAGCGAGCAGTATAATTTAAGCGAGAGGACAGAGAGGTCACCTGTCCCTCTCTCCCTCACTCATGTAAAACTCCTTACCTTTCATTCATATTTATTATTCTTTGCTCGCTCACCTTTTTCAACCTGAGCTCCGAAGGATATGGCGAAGGGAGATTATTGATTATACTCTGAGTAAATAGTTACCGCTGCATTTAGTTTGTCATAAATTCTGTTTGTTTCTCCACATCCGAAGACGATAGAAGGAAACAAAGAAGATTAAAAACCTACCATAATTCCGGAAAAACTCCTCACAACCTCATATGTATGTTTTAAAGAACAACAAACTACAAAATGAAGACACCATTGCGAAATAAACCAAGGGGTATATTTACAAGTGAATTGGCGGTAATTGGCATTAGCTTTGTTGGCTTAACGCCACGCTCTGCCACTTTTGAAATGCAGGGCTGCACCATCTTTACAAGAATACTGTGCAGCCCGGCGTTTCCCCCTGCCCTGGTGCTAATTACAGCTGTCTAGTGCTATCGAAGGCCCCCTTGCACCATAGGAATGGATAGGCAAAATAATCAATTGGTGTATGAAAGGTTTTATTGATGGCTGGATAAGTCAAGTATAGCGGATGGATGTCTGTACGGATGGATGGATGGAATGGCCACTGGATGGATGAAATAGTGAAAGATTGAATGATGGATGAAAGAATACATTTATGAGAAAATGTAAAGGAGAAATGGTTGATATCAGCAGGTGAATGGAAGAGTGAAAGGGTGAACAGATTGATTCTTATTTTCAAGAGAAACAGGAAGCGGAAGAACCAGAACGGACATCCAGCAAGAGGAACGCCAACAGCGAGACAGGAGAGAGTGAAGCAGCCCTAGAAGAGCTGGATGCTTCTCTCCACAATCTGAAGCAGTGGAAGGAAGCAGCCATCCAGTTTTCTAGTGGCGAAGACGTAGAGCAGGAGATACAAGATGGACCCGTTTTCGGGGGTGAAGAAGATGAGTCCTGGGTGGAAGAGTGGTGGATTGCCCCAGAGGACGTTGTGAAGGACTCTGGAGAGTCCAAGGTGATGAAACGCTGGGGTTCATCACTAGGAGGAGGAGATAGAAGGGAGAATGGAGGGAATGTTCCATGCATGGGGTGTTGAGATAAGAGCTACTCTATTCTTTTTTCAATAAAACAAACACGCATTTCACTGAAGGGCACTACATCTCCAAGAAGGCACTGGGGCAGATACAGAAAAGCAGACAACCATTTCCTTTTTGTTTTAAAGGTAACTAAATTAAGGAAATCTCTAGATCCCCTGAACAAACATTTATGTTTCCACTGATTCCCAAGACTCTGATAGATACAGAGATGTCAGATATGGCCTATTGGGGGAGCGGGTAGCATAATTTAAGAGAGAAGACAGAGAGGTCATCTGTTCCTCTCTCCCTCACTCCTGTAAAACTCCTTCCCTTTCATTCATATTTACTTATTATTATTTCTCGCCTACCTTTTTCATCCTGAGCGCCGAAGGATATGGTGGAGAGAGATTATTGATTTACTCTGAATAAATACTTACGACTGTGTTTGGTTGATCTCTGTTTGTGTTGCCACCTCCGAATACCTAGAAGGAAACAAAGAAGATTAAAAACCTACCATCATTTCGGAAAAACTCCTCACAACCTCATATGTATCTTTTGATGCACAACAAACTAAAAATAAAGACACAATTGCAAAACAAACCAAGGGGTATATTTACAAGTGAATTGGCGGTAATTGGCAATAGCTTTGTTGGCTTAACGCCGCGCTCTGCCACTTTTGAAATGCAGGGCTACACCGTATTTACCAGAATACTGTGCAGCCCGGCGTTTGCCCCTGCACTGGTGCTAATTACAGCTGCCCAGCGCTAACGCAGGCCCCTTTGCACAATAGGAATGGATAGGCAAATGAATCAATTTGTGTATGAAAGGCTTTATTGATGGATGGGTAAGTCAAATGGTGGCTGTGCAGGTTGATGGATGCAAGCATAGAGGATGGATGTCTGTACGGATGTGTTGAAGGTCAGCAAAAATGGTCAGGCGATTTAGTCGATGTTTCTTAAGTAATTTTGCCCGGCGTTAAACGCCTCTAATACCTTATGAAGATTATCAAAAATAAAGAGTCAGGCGCTGGAGAGAGGAAGACAGGAAACACGTTTTATTCCGACGGAGCAGAACACATCAGATCGGACAACAAGGTATCGTCTCGAGGTGCTCTCTGAAAGCCTCTCTGAGGCCCGACCTTTTATACACTGCTTTATGAATGAGACCGTTCTTTATTACAATAAAGACATTGTGAGGTAGCGACAGATGACATCCCCGGTACCCCCCCCCCCCTCCTCCAGTTCCGGCTCTTTCCAACACGTGGCTACAGTAGAGGTCCTCACCCCCCATACAATAAGAGGAGGCTTATCATGCAGCTGAGTGTTCCGCCGATTCCTTTGGAATGTGTGCGCCTGATCGAATCTCAAGGGGTGGGGAAACCATGATCAATAGTAGCTTCGTTGAAAAGGGTCGAGTGCATACAGTGGAAGGCAGTAAACTGTATCCCCAGGCCAAGGGATGACCAGCGGTCCGTACAGACAATTGGGCTCAGAGGAAGGGGTCATCAAAGGAGAGGTATTCATGAAAGAAAGGGTCAGTGTATTTATCGAAAGAGGGGCATTCATGGAAGGAAAGGAGGTGTTGGTCAGGCGTGAGGTGTGATTCCTAGAGACAGAGTCATGTGGAAGAGGAGGGTTCATGACTTGCGCATGTGGGTGCGGGGTCAGCCAGAGTGCATGGGGGAGGCTTGCAGGGTCAGGGAAGTGCCCTTATTCTGATACCTATCCTCATATGCGTTCAGGGTGTGGTAGCTGAACCGTAAAATGAAATGCCGCCTGTGGCTACCGGCATGTGAATTGCACATATCCATCGCATATTCTTCGCTCTCTTTCCGTTCTACCAGTGTCTTTGCTATCTTATCAATCCCATCCCGCTCATCTTTGCTCAACCTATTTGGTCTTGCCGTTAGCTGCTTGCTAGTCTCGAGTTCATCTGATGTTCCCGATGTGGCTGGTGCGAAGGCCGTAAGAGCCGGGGCACTAGCGCTAGGGTCACCCTCGCCCGCACTCAGGACTGGTAGGTGCTGTGCCAGTGGCTGGCAGGGGGCATAAGTAGGGGGCATGTAGATGATCGGAGGACCTAGCAGTAACTCGTCGTTTGCCCGTTGTTTGGAGGGCATTTCTGGGTAGAGCGTAGAGGGGGTCCTAACAGGGCATTGGCCTGTTGACCCTGATTCTTGCATTTGTCTAACTTCCTCTCTCCTTCTTATCTCTTCATCTAGTTCCTTCGCTGCCAGGTGGGCTGCCTTTCGTAATTCTTTCCCTATTTTTGTTTCTTCTCTTTTCCTTCGTTGCTCTGCTTCTTTGCGCCACACGCCGATACTATCGAGCATAGTGGGTGTTGCCTTATTTATTCTAACAGCTGTTTCTAGCGCTTTTATTTTATGATCATCAAAGGAACCTATCAGTGGCCACTGACTTTCGGGGTCCCTTTTCGTATATTTATGCCATAACTTACTATAAGCTATAGCGACTAGTCCTTGTTTAGTGAACATGTCCTTATTAGGGGTGCCTTCCAATGGAGCTGGATGGTTCATCTCTAATAAGTGGTCCGGGTTGATCCAACTACTGACCAATGGGGAGAAGATAGGCATGACGGGTTACAACGGGGACAAAAGTCTGCACTACCTATCCTTCACTACTTCGCGAAGACTAGACAGAATATTTTTATTCTGCAGTATTCGCAAATAGGGAATACCCAAAGAGAGAACCAATATCGAACAATTAATGTTCGTTCAATCAAACAATCAGTGGCGAGAAAGAAATAGGCGCGACGGGTTACAACGGGGGCAAAAGCCTGCACTGCCTATTCTTCACTATCTGCAAAGGAGGACAGAATACTTTTTACCCTTCCCCGTTTGCAGACAGAGAATTCTCGAGAAAAACAAACCTCGAACAAACAATGTTCGGGCAAACAATCAATCAGTGGGGGAGAAAAGATAGGCACGACAGATTACAACGGGGGCAAAAGCCTGCGTTACCTACCCTTCGCTGCATGCAAAGGAAGAGAGAATACTTTTATCCCTCTCAGTTTGCAGACAGAGAATCTCAAAGAGAACCAACAATTCGGAGAGTAATACTAGTATTTTCAATCAAACAATCAAATATTTCTTAGTTTGTCGTGTTACACGACCTTACCCGGACCGTATGGACAGTTTCTCGTCTTCCGCTTCCAGCGCCCGATCGTCCTCTACTCTCTGCTGCTACCGTGGCACTCCTGATGGTTCCCAGTCAGGACAGTAGATCACTCGGGGAGAGGTCTGCTCGGAACCAGTGAAGTTCAGATGATCGGCTGTCAGACGAGGGTCTATCGGACAGGAGCTCTTCCGATCGTTGCAGTCGTTCACTCTGTCGTTGGGACCTCTCCCACCGGATCCACGTGTCGCTGATGGGCCCCACACGTTGGGACGCCAATTGTTGAAGGTCAGCAAAAATGGTCAGGCGATTTAGTCGATGTTTCTTAAGTAATTTTGCCCGGCGTTAAACGCCTCTAATACCTTATGAAGATTATCAAAAGTAAAGAGGCAGGCGCTGGAGACAGGAAGACAGGAAACACGTTTTATTCCGACGGAGCAGAACACATCAGATCGGACAACAAGGTATCGTCTCGAGGTGCTCTCTGAAAGCCTCTCTGAGGCCCGACCTTTTATACACTGCTTTATGAATGAGACCGTTCTTTATTACAATAAAGACATTGTGAGGTAGCGACAGATGACATCCCCGGTACCCCCCCCCCCCTCCTCCAGTTCCGGCTCTTTCCAACACGTAGCTACAGTAGAGGTCCTCACCCCCCATACAATAAGAGGAGGCTTATCATGCAGCTGAGTGTTCCGCCGATTCCTTTGGAATGTGTGCGCCTGATCGAATCTCAAGGGGTGGGGAAACCATGATCAATAGTAGCTTCGTTGAAAAGGGTCGAGTGCATACAGTGGAAGGCAATAAACTGTATCCCCAGGCCAAGGGATGACCAGCGGTCCGTACAGACAATTCGGCTCAGAGGAAGGGGTCATCAAAGGAGAGGTATTCATGAAAGAAAGGGTCAGTGTATTTATCGAAAGAGGGGCATTCATGGAAGGAAAGGAGGTGTTGGTCAGGCGCGAGGTGTGATTCCTAGAGACAGAGTCATGTGGAAGAGGAGGGTTCATGACTTGCGCATGTGGGTGCGGGGTCAGCCAGAGTGCATGGGGGAGGCTTGCAGGGTCAGGGAAGTGCGCTGATGATCGATCGTGAACAGGGAGATCATGGTACCTAAAATGGCTGTCGTGTATGTTCATACGTGAGTCTGGGGAATGGACAAGATGGCGCAGATGATGTTCAGTTCATAAACTAAAATTCCACAGATGGATAGGTTGAATGGCCACTGGATGGATGTAATAGTGAAAGATTGAATCATGGATGAAAGAATACATTTATGAGAAAATGTAAAGGAGAAATGGTTGATATCAGCAGGTGAATGGAATGGTGAACGGGTGAACAGATTTGATTCTTGGTTGGAAGAGACAAAGGAAGCGGAAAAAACAGAAAGGACAACCAGCAAGAGGAACGCCGACAGCGAGACAGGAGAGACGGAAGTAGCCTGAGAAGAGATGGATGCTTCTCTGTACAATGCGAAGCAGTGGAAGGAAGCAGCCATCCAGTATTGTGGTGTAGAAGATGTCGAGGAGGAGATACAAGACGGACCCATCCTCTGGAGTGAAGAAGATGATTCCTGGGTGGAAGAGTGGTGGATTGCCCCAGAGGACATTGTGAAGGACTCTGGAGAGTCCATGGGGATGAAACGCTGGGGTTCTTCACAAGGAGGGAGGAGGGAGAAGGGAGAATGGATGGAATGTTCCATGCATTGGGTGTTGAGGTAAGAGCTACTCTATTCTTTTTTCAATAAAACAGAACACGCATATCACTGAAGGGCACTACATCCCCAAGAAGGCACTAGGGCAGATACAGAAAGCAGACAACCATTTCCTTTTTGTTTTAAAGGTAACTAAATTAAGGAAACCTCCAGATCCCCTGAACAACCATTTATTTTTCCCCTAATTTCCAAGACTCTGATAGATACAGAGTTGACACATATACCCAATTGGGGAGCGAGCAGTATAATTTAAGCGAGAGGACAGAGAGGTCACCTGTTCCTCTCTCCCTCACTCATGTAAAACTCATTCCCTTTCATTCATATTTATTATTCTTTGCTCGCTCACCTTTTTCAACCTGAGCTCCGAAGGATATGGCGAAGGGAGATTATTGATTATACTCTGAGTAAATAGTTACCGCTGCATTTAGTTTGTCATGAATTCTGTTTGTTTCTCCACATCCGAAGACGATAGAAGGAAACAAAGAAGATTAAAAACCTACCATAATTCCAGAAAAACTCCACACAACCTCATATGTATGTTTTAAAGCACAACAAACTACAAAATGAAGACACCATTGCGAAATAGACCAAGGGGTATATTTACAAGTGAATTGGCGGTAATTGGCATTAGCTTTGTTGGCTTAACGCCACGCTCTGCCACTTTTGAAATGCAGGGCTGCACCATATTTACAAGAATACTGTGCAGCCCGGCGTTTCCCCCTGCCCTGGTGCTAATTACAGCTGTCTAGTGCTATCGCAGGCCCCCTTGCACCATAGGAATGGATAGGCAAAAGAATCAATTGGTGTATAAAAGGTTTTATTGATGGCTGGATGAGTCAAGTATAGCGGATGGATGTCTGTACGAATGGATGGATGGAATGGCCACTGGATGGATGAAATAGTGAAAGATTGAATGATGGATGAAAGAATACATTTATGAGAAAATGTAAAGGAGAATTGGTTGATATCAGCAGGTGAATGGAAGAGTGAAAGGGTGAACAGATTGATTCTTATTTGGAAGAGAAACAGGAAGCGGAAGAACCAGAACGGACATCCAGCAAGAGGAACGCCAACAGCGAGACAGGAGAGAGCGAAGCAGCCCTAGAAGAGCTGGATGCTTCTCTCCATAATGTGAAGCAGTGGAAGGAAGCAGCCATCCAGTTTTCTAGTGGCGAAGACGTAGAGCAGGAGATACAAGATGGACCCATTTTCGGGGGTGAAGAAGATGAGTCCTGGGTGGAAGAGTGGTGGATTGCCCCAGAGGACGTTGTGAAGGACTCTGGAGAGTCCAAGGTGATAAAACGCTGGGGTTCATCACTAGGAGGAGGAGATAGAAGGGAGAATGGAGGGAATGTTCCATGCATGGGGTGTTGAGGTAAGAGCTACTCTATTCTTTTTTCAATAAAACAAACACGCATTTCACTGAAGGGCACTACATCTCCAAGAAGGCACTGGGGCAGATACAGAAAAGCAGACAACCATTTCCTTTTTGTTTTAAAGGTAACTAAATTAAGGAAACCTCTAGATCCCCTGAACAAACATTTATGTTTCCACTGATTCCCAAGACTCTGATAGATACAGAGATGTCAGATATAGCCTATTGGGGGAGTGGGTAGTATAATTTAAGAGAGAGGACAGAGAGGTCATCTGTTCCTCTCTCCCTCACTCCTGTAAAACTCCTTCCCTTTCATTCATATTTACTTATTATTATTTCTCGCCTACCTTTTTCAGCCTGAGCGCCGAAGGATATGGTGGAGGGAGATTATTGATTTACTCTGAATAAATACTTACGACTGTGTTTGGTTGATCTCTGTTTGTATTGCCACCTCCGAATACCTAGAAGGAAACAAAGAAGATTAAAAACCTACCATCATTTCGGAAAAACTCCTCACAACCTCATATGTATCTTTTGATGCACAACAAACTAAAAATAAAGACACAATTGCAAAACAAACCAAGGGGTATATTTACAAGTGAATTGGCGGTAATTGGCATTAGCTTTGTTGGCTTAACGCCGCGCTCTGCCACTTTTGAAATACAGGGCTACACCGTATTTACAAGAATACTGTGCAGCACCGCGTTTGCCCCTGCACTGGTGCTAATTACAGCTGCCCAGCGCTAACGCAGGCCCCTTTGCACAATAGGAATGGATAGTCAAATGAATCAATTCGTGTATGAAAGGCTTTATTGATGGATGGGTAAGTCAAATGGTGGCTGTGTAGGTTGATGGATGCAAGCATAGAGGATGGATGTCGGTACGGATGGATAGGTGGAATGGCCACTGGATGGATGTAATAGTGAGAGATTGAATCATGGATGAAAGAATACATTTATGAGAAAATGTAAAGGAGAAATGGTTGATATCAGCAGGTGAATGGAATGGTGAACGGGTGAACAGATTTGATTCTTGGTTGGAAGAGACAAAGGAAGCGGAAAAACCAGAAAGGACATCCAGCAAGAGGAACGCCGACAGGGAGACAGGAGAGACCGAATTAGCCTGAGAAGAGATGGATGCTTCTCTGTACAATGCGAAGGAGTGGAAGGAAGCAGCCATCCAGTATTCTGGTGGAGAAGATGTCGAGCAGGAGATACAAGATGGACCCATCCTCTGGAGTGAAGAAGATGAGTCCTGGGTGGAAGAATGATGGTTGCCCCAGAGAACGTTGTGAAGGACTCTGGAGAGTCCATGGGGATTAAACGGTGGGGTTCTTTACAGGGAGGGAGGAGGGAGAAGGGAGAAGGGAGAAAGGAGAAGGGAGAAGGGAGGGAATGTTCCATGCATTGGGTGTTGATGTAAGAGCTACTCTATTCTTTTTTCAATAAAACAAAACACGCATATCACTGAAGGGCACTACATCTCCAAGAAGGCACTAGGGCAGATACAGAAAAGCAGACAACCATTTCCTTTTTGTTTTAAAGGTAACTAAATTGAAGAAACCTCCAGATCCCCTGAACAACCATTTATTTTTCCCCTGATTTCCAAGACTCTGATAGATACAGAGTTGACACCTATACCCTATTGGGGGAGCGAGCAGTATAATTTAAGCGAGAGGACAGAGAGGTCACCTGTTCCTCTCTCCCTCACTCATGTAAAACTCCTTCCCTTTCATTCATATTTATTATTCTTTGCTCGCTCACCTTTTTCAACCTGAGCTCCGAAGGATATGGCGAAGGGAGATTATTGATTATACTCTGAGTAAATAGTTACCGCTGCATTTAGTTTGTCATAAATTCTGTTTGTTTCTCCACATCCGAAGACGATAGAAGGAAACAAAGAAGATTAAAAACCTACCATAATTCCGGAAAAACTCCTCACAACCTCATATGTATGTTTTAAAGCACAACAAACTACAAAATAAAGACACCATTGCGAAATAGACCAAGGGGTATATTTACAAGTGAATTGGCGGTAATTGGCATTAGCTTTGTTGGCTTAACACCACGTTCTGCCACTTTTGAAATGCAGGGCTGCACCATATTTACAAGAATACTGTGCAGCCCGGCGTTTCCCCCTGCCCTGGTGCTAATTACAGCTGTCTAGTGCTATCACAGGCCCCCTTGCACCATAGGAATGGATAGGCAAAAGAATCAATTGGTGTATAAAAGGTTTTATTGATGGCTGGATAAGTCAAGTATAGCGGATGGATGTCTGTACGGATGGATGGATGGAATGGCCACTGGATGGATGAAATAGTGAAAGATTGAATGATGGATGAAAGAATACATTTATGAGAAAATGTAAAGGAGAAATGGTTGATAATAGCAGGTGAATGGAAGAGTGAAAGGGTGAACAGATTGATTCTTATTTGGAATTGAAACAGGAAGTGGAAGAACCAGAACGGACATCCAGCAAGAGGAACGCCAACAGCGAGACAGCAGAGAGCGAAGCAGCCCTAGAAGAGCTGGATGCTTCTCTCCATAATGTGAAGCAGTGGAAGGAAGCAGCCATCCAGTTTTCTAGTGGCGAAGACGTAGAGCAGGAGATACAAGATGGACCCATTTTCGGGGGTGAAGAAGATGAGTCCTGGGTGGAAGAGTGGTGGATTGCCCCAGAGGACGTTGTGAAGGACTCTGGAGAGTCCAAGGTGATGAAACGCTGGGGTTCATCACTAGGAGGAGGAGATAGAAGGGAGAATGGAGGGAATGTGCCATGCATGGGATGTTGAGGTAAGAGCTACTCTATTCTTTTTTCAATAAAACAAACACGCATTTCACTGAAGGGCACTACATCTCCAAGAAGGCACTGGGGCAGATACAGAAAAGCAGACAACCATTTCCTTTTTGTTTTAAAGGTAACTAAATTAAGGAAACCTCTAGATCCCCTGAACAAACATTTATGTTTCCACTGATTCCCAAGACTCTGATAGATACAGAGATGTCAGATATAGCCTATTGGGGGAGCGGGTAGTATAATTTAAGAGAGAGGACAGAGAGGTCATCTGTTCCTCTCTCCCTCACTCCTGTAAAACTCCTTCCCTTTCATTCATATTTACTTATTATTATTTCTCGCCTACCTTTTTCAGCCTGAGCGCCGAAGGATATGGTGGAGGGAGATTATTGATTTACTCTGAATAAATACTTACGACTGTGTTTGGTTGATCTCTGTTTGTATTGCCACCTCCGAATACCTAGAAGGAAACAAAGAAGATTAAAAACCTACCATCATTTCGGAAAAACTCCTCACAACCTCATATGTATCTTTTGATGCATAACAAACTAAAAATAAAGACACAATTGCAAAACAAACCAAGGGGTATATTTACAAGTGAATTGGCGGTAATTGGCATTAGCTTTGTTGGCTTAATGCCGCGCTCTGCCACTTTTGAAATGCAGGGCTACACCGTATTTACAAGAATACTGTGCAGCCCGGCGTTTGCCCCTGCAATGGTGCTAATTACAGCTGCCCAGCGCTAATGCAGGCCCCTTTGCACAATAGGAATGGATAGGCAAATGAATCAATTTGTGTATGAAAGGCTTTATTGATGGATGGGTAACTCAAATGGTGGCTGTGTAGGTTGATGGATGCAAGCATAGAGGATGGATGTCTGTACGGATGGATAGGTGGAATGGCCACTGGATGGATGTAATAGTGAAAGATTGAATCATGGATGAAAGAATACATTTATGAGAAAATGTAAAGGAGAAATGGTTGATATCAGCAGGTGAATGGAATGGTGAACGGGTGAACAGATTTGATTCTTGGTTTGAAGAGACAAAGGAAGCGGAAAAACCAGAAAGGACATCCAGCAAGAGGAACGTCGACAGCGAGACAGGAGAGACGGAAGTAGCCTGAGAAGAGATGGATGCTTCTCTGTACAATGCGAAGCTGTGGAAGGAAGCAGCCATCCAGTATTGTGGTGTAGAAGATGTCGAGCAGGAGATACAAGACGGACCCATCCTCTGGAGTGAAGAAGATGATTCCTGGGTGGAAGAGTGGTGGATTGCCCCAGAGGACATTGTGAAGGACTCTGGAGAGTCCATGGGGATGAAACGCTGGGGTTCTTCACAAGGAGGGAGGAGGGAGAAGGGAGAATGGATAATGGATGGAATGTTCCATGCATTGGGTGTTGAGGTAAGAGCTACTCTATTCTTTTTTCAATAAAACTGAACACGCATATCACTGAAGGGCACTACATCCCCAAGAAGGCACTAGGGCAGATACAGAAAGCAGACAACCATTTCCTTTTTGTTTTAAAGGTAACTAAATTAAGGAAACCTCCAGATCCCCTGAACAACCATTTATTTTTCCCCTGATTTCCAAGACTCTGATAGATACAGAGTTGACACATATACCCAATTGGGGAGCGAGCAGTATAATTTAAGCGAGAGGACAGAGAGGTCACCTGTTCCTCTCTCCCTCACTCATGTAAAACTCCCTCCCTTTCATTCATATTTATTATTCTTTGCTCGCTCACCTTTTTCAACCTGAGCTCCGAAGGATATGGCGAAGGGAGATTATTGATTATACTCTGAGTAAATAGTTACCGCTGCATTTAGTTTGTCATAAATTCTGTTTGTTTCTCCACATCCGAAGACGATAGAAGGAAACAAAGAAGATTAAAAACCTACCAGAATTCCAGAAAAACTCCTCACAACCTCATATGTATGTTTTAAAGCACAACAAACTACAAAATGAAGACACCATTGCGAAATAGACCAAGGGGTATATTTACAAGTGAATTGGCGGTAATTGGCATTAGCTTTGTTGGCTTAATGCCACGCTCTGCCACTTTTGAAATGCAGGGCTGCACCATATTTACAAGAATACTGTGCAGCCCGACGTTTCCCCCTGCCCTGGTGCTAATTACAGCTGTCTAGTGCTATCGCAGGCCCCCTTGCACCATAGGAATGGATAGGCAAAAGAATCAATTGGTGTATAAAAGGTTTTATTGATGGCTGGATAAGTCAAGTATAGCGGATGGATGTCTGTACGGATGGATGGATGGAATGGCCACTGGATGGATGAAATAGTGAAAGATTGAATGATGGATGAAAGAATACATTTATGAGAAAATGTAAAGGAGAAATGGTTGATATCAGCAGGTGAATGGAAGAGTGAAAGGGTGAACAGATTGATTCTTATTTGGAAGAGAAACAGGAAGTGGAAGAACCAGAACAGACATCCAGCAAGAGGAACGCCAACAGCGAGACAGGAGAGAGCGAAGCAGCCCTAGAAGAGCTGGATGCTTCTCTCCATAATGTGAAGCAGTGGAAGGAAGCAGCCATCCAGTTTTCTAGTGGCGAAGACGTAGAGCAGGAGATACAAGATGGACCCATTTTCGGGGGTGAAGAAGATGAGTCCTGGGTGGAAGAGTGGTGGATTGCCCCAGAGGACGTTGTGAAGGACTCTGGAGAGTCCAAGGTGATAAAACGCTGGGGTTCATCACTAGGAGGAGGAGATAGAAGGGAGAATGGAGGGAATGTTCCATGCATGGGGTGTTGAGGTAAGAGCTACTCTATTCTTTTTTCAATAAAACAAACACGCATTTCACTGAAGGGCACTACATCTCCAAGAAGGCACTGGGGCAGATACAGAAAAGCAGACAACCATTTCCTTTTTGTTTTAAAGGTAACTAAATTAAGGAAACCTCTAGATCCCCTGAACAAACATTTATGTTTCCACTGATTCCCAAGACTCTGATAGATACAGAGATGTCAGATATAGCCTATTGGGGGAGTGGGTAGTATAATTTAAGAGAGAGGACAGAGAGGTCATCTGTTCCTCTCTCCCTCACTCCTGTAAAACTCCTTCCCTTTCATTCATATTTACTTATTATTATTTCTCGCCTACCTTTTTCAGCCTGAGCGCCGAAGGATATGGTGGAGGGAGATTATTGATTTACTCTGAATAAATACTTACGACTGTGTTTGGTTGATCTCTGTTTGTATTGCCACCTCCGAATACCTAGAAGGAAACAAAGAAGATTAAAAACCTACCATCATTTCGGAAAAACTCCTCACAACCTCATATGTATCTTTTGATGCACAACAAACTAAAAATAAAGACACAATTGCAAAACAAACCAAGGGGTATATTTACAAGTGAATTGGCGGTAATTGGCATTAGCTTTGTTGGCTTAACGCCGCGCTCTGCCACTTTTGAAATACAGGGCTACACCGTATTTACAAGAATACTGTGCAGCACCGCGTTTGCCCCTGCACTGGTGCTAATTACAGCTGCCCAGCGCTAACGCAGGCCCCTTTGCACAATAGGAATGGATAGTCAAATGAATCAATTCGTGTATGAAAGGCTTTATTGATGGATGGGTAAGTCAAATGGTGGCTGTGTAGGTTGATGGATGCAAGCATAGAGGATGGATGTCGGTACGGATGGATAGGTGGAATGGCCACTGGATGGATGTAATAGTGAGAGATTGAATCATGGATGAAAGAATACATTTATGAGAAAATGTAAAGGAGAAATGGTTGATATCAGCAGGTGAATGGAATGGTGAACGGGTGAACAGATTTGATTCTTGGTTGGAAGAGACAAAGGAAGCGGAAAAACCAGAAAGGACATCCAGCAAGAGGAACGCCGACAGGGAGACAGGAGAGACCGAATTAGCCTGAGAAGAGATGGATGCTTCTCTGTACAATGCGAAGGAGTGGAAGGAAGCAGCCATCCAGTATTCTGGTGGAGAAGATGTCGAGCAGGAGATACAAGATGGACCCATCCTCTGGAGTGAAGAAGATGAGTCCTGGGTGGAAGAATGATGGTTGCCCCAGAGAACGTTGTGAAGGACTCTGGAGAGTCCATGGGGATTAAACGCTGGGGTTCTTTACAGGGAGGGAGGAGGGAGAAGGGAGAAGGGAGAAAGGAGAAGGGAGAAGGGAGGGAATGTTCCATGCATTGGGTGTTGATGTAAGAGCTACTCTATTCTTTTTTCAATAAAACAAAACACGCATATCACTGAAGGGCACTACATCTCCAAGAAGGCACTAGGGCAGATACAGAAAAGCAGACAACCATTTCCTTTTTGTTTTAAAGGTAACTAAATTGAAGAAACCTCCAGATCCCCTGAACAACCATTTATTTTTCCCCTGATTTCCAAGACTCTGATAGATACAGAGTTGACACCTATACCCTATTGGGGGAGCGAGCAGTATAATTTAAGCGAGAGGACAGAGAGGTCACCTGTTCCTCTCTCCCTCACTCATGTAAAACTCCTTCCCTTTCATTCATATTTATTATTCTTTGCTCGCTCACCTTTTTCAACCTGAGCTCCGAAGGATATGGCGAAGGGAGATTATTGATTATACTCTGAGTAAATAGTTACCGCTGCATTTAGTTTGTCATAAATTCTGTTTGTTTCTCCACATCCGAAGACGATAGAAGGAAACAAAGAAGATTAAAAACCTACCATAATTCCGGAAAAACTCCTCACAACCTCATATGTATGTTTTAAAGCACAACAAACTACAAAATAAAGACACCATTGCGAAATAGACCAAGGGGTATATTTACAAGTGAATTGGCGGTAATTGGCATTAGCTTTGTTGGCTTAACACCACGTTCTGCCACTTTTGAAATGCAGGGCTGCACCATATTTACAAGAATACTGTGCAGCCCGGCGTTTCCCCCTGCCCTGGTGCTAATTACAGCTGTCTAGTGCTATCACAGGCCCCCTTGCACCATAGGAATGGATAGGCAAAAGAATCAATTGGTGTATAAAAGGTTTTATTGATGGCTGGATAAGTCAAGTATAGCGGATGGATGTCTGTACGGATGGATGGATGGAATGGCCACTGGATGGATGAAATAGTGAAAGATTGAATGATGGATGAAAGAATACATTTATGAGAAAATGTAAAGGAGAAATGGTTGATAATAGCAGGTGAATGGAAGAGTGAAAGGGTGAACAGATTGATTCTTATTTGGAAGAGAAACAGGAAGTGGAAGAACCAGAACGGACATCCAGCAAGAGGAACGCCAACAGCGAGACAGCAGAGAGCGAAGCAGCCCTAGAAGAGCTGGATGCTTCTCTCCATAATGTGAAGCAGTGGAAGGAAGCAGCCATCCAGTTTTCTAGTGGCGAAGACGTAGAGCAGGAGATACAAGATGGACCCATTTTCGGGGGTGAAGAAGATGAGTCCTGGGTGGAAGAGTGGTGGATTGCCCCAGAGGACGTTGTGAAGGACTCTGGAGAGTCCAAGGTGATGAAACGCTGGGGTTCATCACTAGGAGGAGGAGATAGAAGGGAGAATGGAGGGAATGTGCCATGCATGGGATGTTGAGGTAAGAGCTACTCTATTCTTTTTTCAATAAAACAAACACGCATTTCACTGAAGGGCACTACATCTCCAAGAAGGCACTGGGGCAGATACAGAAAAGCAGACAACCATTTCCTTTTTGTTTTAAAGGTAACTAAATTAAGGAAACCTCTAGATCCCCTGAACAAACATTTATGTTTCCACTGATTCCCAAGACTCTGATAGATACAGAGATGTCAGATATAGCCTATTGGGGGAGCGGGTAGTATAATTTAAGAGAGAGGACAGAGAGGTCATCTGTTCCTCTCTCCCTCACTCCTGTAAAACTCCTTCCCTTTCATTCATATTTACTTATTATTATTTCTCGCCTACCTTTTTCAGCCTGAGCGCCGAAGGATATGGTGGAGGGAGATTATTGATTTACTCTGAATAAATACTTACGACTGTGTTTGGTTGATCTCTGTTTGTATTGCCACCTCCGAATACCTAGAAGGAAACAAAGAAGATTAAAAACCTACCATCATTTCGGAAAAACTCCTCACAACCTCATATGTATCTTTTGATGCATAACAAACTAAAAATAAAGACACAATTGCAAAACAAACCAAGGGGTATATTTACAAGTGAATTGGCGGTAATTGGCATTAGCTTTGTTGGCTTAATGCCGCGCTCTGCCACTTTTGAAATGCAGGGCTACACCGTATTTACAAGTATACTGTGCAGCCCGGCGTTTGCCCCTGCAATGGTGCTAATTACAGCTGCCCAGCGCTAATGCAGGCCCCTTTGCACAATAGGAATGGATAGGCAAATGAATCAATTTGTGTATGAAAGGCTTTATTGATGGATGGGTAACTCAAATGGTGGCTGTGTAGGTTGATGGATGCAAGCATAGAGGATGGATGTCTGTACGGATGGATAGGTGGAATGGCCACTGGATGGATGTAATAGTGAAAGATTGAATCATGGATGAAAGAATACATTTATGAGAAAATGTAAAGGAGAAATGGTTGATATCAGCAGGTGAATGGAATGGTGAACGGGTGAACAGATTTGATTCTTGGTTTGAAGAGACAAAGGAAGCGGAAAAACCAGAAAGGACATCCAGCAAGAGGAACGTCGACAGCGAGACAGGAGAGACGGAAGTAGCCTGAGAAGAGATGGATGCTTCTCTGTACAATGCGAAGCTGTGGAAGGAAGCAGCCATCCAGTATTGTGGTGTAGAAGATGTCGAGCAGGAGATACAAGACGGACCCATCCTCTGGAGTGAAGAAGATGATTCCTGGGTGGAAGAGTGGTGGATTGCCCCAGAGGACATTGTGAAGGACTCTGGAGAGTCCATGGGGATGAAACGCTGGGGTTCTTCACAAGGAGGGAGGAGGGAGAAGGGAGAATGGATAATGGATGGAATGTTCCATGCATTGGGTGTTGAGGTAAGAGCTACTCTATTCTTTTTTCAATAAAACTGAACACGCATATCACTGAAGGGCACTACATCCCCAAGAAGGCACTAGGGCAGATACAGAAAGCAGACAACCATTTCCTTTTTGTTTTAAAGGTAACTAAATTAAGGAAACCTCCAGATCCCCTGAACAACCATTTATTTTTCCCCTGATTTCCAAGACTCTGATAGATACAGAGTTGACACATATACCCAATTGGGGAGCGAGCAGTATAATTTAAGCGAGAGGACAGAGAGGTCACCTGTTCCTCTCTCCCTCACTCATGTAAAACTCCTTCCCTTTCATTCATATTTATTATTCTTTGCTCGCTCACCTTTTTCAACCTGAGCTCCGAAGGATATGGCGAAGGGAGATTATTGATTATACTCTGAGTAAATAGTTACCGCTGCATTTAGTTTGTCATAAATTCTGTTTGTTTCTCCACATCCGAAGACGATAGAAGGAAACAAAGAAGATTAAAAACCTACCAGAATTCCAGAAAAACTCCTCACAACCTCATATGTATGTTTTAAAGCACAACAAACTACAAAATGAAGACACCATTGCGAAATAGACCAAGGGGTATATTTACAAGTGAATTGGCGGTAATTGGCATTAGCTTTGTTGGCTTAATGCCACGCTCTGCCACTTTTGAAATGCAGGGCTGCACCATATTTACAAGAATACTGTGCAGCCCGACGTTTCCCCCTGCCCTGGTGCTAATTACAGCTGTCTAGTGCTATCGCAGGCCCCCTTGCACCATAGGAATGGATAGGCAAAAGAATCAATTGGTGTATAAAAGGTTTTATTGATGGCTGGATAAGTCAAGTATAGCGGATGGATGTCTGTACGGATGGATGGATGGAATGGCCACTGGATGGATGAAATAGTGAAAGATTGAATGATGGATGAAAGAATACATTTATGAGAAAATGTAAAGGAGAAATGGTTGATATCAGCAGGTGAATGGAAGAGTGAAAGGGTGAACAGATTGATTCTTATTTGGAAGAGAAACAGGAAGTGGAAGAACCAGAACAGACATCCAGCAAGAGGAACGCCAACAGCGAGACAGGAGAGAGCGAAGCAGCCCTAGAAGAGCTGGATGCTTCTCTCCATAATGTGAAGCAGTGGAAGGAAGCAGCCATCCAGTTTTCTAGTGGCGAAGACGTAGAGCAGGAGATACAAGATGGACCCATTTTCGGGGGTGAAGAAGATGAGTCCTGGGTGGAAGAGTGGTGGATTGCCCCAGAGGACGTTGTGAAGGACTCTGGAGAGTCCAAGGTGATGAAACGCTGGGGTTCATCACTAGGAGGAGGAGATAGAAGGGAGAATGGAGGGAATGTTCCATGCATGGGGTGTTGAGGTAAGAGCTACTCTATTCTTTTTTCAATAAAACAAACACGCATTTCACTGAAGGGCACTACATCTCCAAGAAGGCACTGGGGCAGATACAGAAAAGCAGACAACCATTTCCTTTTTGTTTTAAAGGTAACTAAATTAAGGAAACCTCTAGATCCCCTGAACAAACATTTATGTTTCCACTGATTCCCAAGACTCTGATAGATACAGAGATGTCAGATATAGCCTATTGGGGGAGTGGGTAGTATAATTTAAGAGAGAGGACAGAGAGGTCATCTGTTCCTCTCTCCCTCACTCCTGTAAAACTCCTTCCCTTTCATTCATATTTACTTATTATTATTTCTCGCCTACCTTTTTCAGCCTGAGCGCCGAAGGATATGGTGGAGGGAGATTATTGATTTACTCTGAATAAATACTTACGACTGTGTTTGGTTGATCTCTGTTTGTATTGCCACCTCCGAATACCTAGAAGGAAACAAAGAAGATTAAAAACCTACCATCATTTCGGAAAAACTCCTCACAACCTCATATGTATCTTTTGATGCACAACAAACTAAAAATAAAGACACAATTGCAAAACAAACCAAGGGGTATATTTACAAGTGAATTGGCGGTAATTGGCATTAGCTTTGTTGGCTTAACGCCGCGCTCTGCCACTTTTGAAATGCAGGGCTACACCGTATTTACAAGAATACTGTGCAGCACCGCGTTTGCCCCTGCACTGGTGCTAATTACAGCTGCCCAGCGCTAACGCAGGCCCCTTTGCACAATAGGAATGGATAGGCAAATGAATCAATTTGTGTATGAAAGGCTTTATTGATGGATGGGTAAGTCAAATGGTGGCTGTGTAGGTTGATGGATGCAAGCATAGAGGATGGATGTCGGTACGGATGGATAGGTGGAATGGCCACTGGATGGATGTAATAGTGAAAGATTGAATCATGGATGAAAGAATACATTTATGAGAAAATGTAAAGGAGAAATGGTTGATATCAGCAGGTGAATGGAATGGTGAACGGGTGAACAGATTTGATTCTTGGTTGGAAGAGACAAAGGAAGCGGAAAAACCAGAAAGGACATCCAGCAAGAGGAACGCCGACAGGGAGACAGGAGAGACCGAATTAGCCTGAGAAGAGATGGATGCTTCTCTGTACAATGCGAAGGAGTGGAAGGAAGCAGCCATCCAGTATTCTGGTGGAGAAGATGTCGAGCAGGAGATACAAGATGGACCCATCCTCTGGAGTGAAGAAGATGAGTCCTGGGTGGAAGAATGGTGGATTGCCCCAGAGAACATTGTGAAGGACTCTGGAGAGTCCATGGGGATGAAACGCTGGGTTTCTTCACAAGGAGGGAGGAGGGAGAAGGGAGAAGGGAGAAAGGAGAAGGGTGAAGGGAGGGAATGTTCCATGCATTGGGTGTTGATGTAAGAGCTACTCTATTCTTTTTTCAATAAAACAAAACACGCATATCACTGAAGGGCACTACATCTCCAAGAAGGCACTAGGGCAGATACAGAAAAGCAGACAACCATTTCCTTTTTGTTTTAAAGGTAACTAAATTGAAGAAACCTCCAGATCCCCTGAACAACCATTTATTTTTCCCCTGATTTCCAAGACTCTGATAGATACAGAGTTGACACATATACCCTATTGGGGGAGCGAGCAGTATCATTTAAGCGAGAGGACAGAGAGGTCACCTGTTCCTCTCTCCCTCACTCATGTAAAACTCCTTCCCTTTCATTCATATTTATTATTCTTTGCTCGCTCACCTTTTTCAACCTGAGCTCCGAAGGATATGGCGAAGGGAGATTATTGATTATACTCTGAGTAAATAGTTACCGCTGCATTTAGTTTGTCATAAATTCTGTTTGTTTCTCCACATCCGAAGACGATAGAAGGAAACAAAGAAGATTAAAAACCTACCATAATTCCGGAAAAACTCCTCACAACCTCATATGTATGTTTTAAAGCACAACAAAGTACAAAATAAAGACACCATTGCGAAATAGACCAAGGGGTATATTTACAAGTGAATTGGCGGTAATTGGCATTAGCTTTGTTGGCTTAACGCCACGCTCTGCCACTTTTGAAATTCAGGGCTGCACCATATTTACAAGAATACTGTGCAGCCCGGCGTTTCCCCCTGCCCTGGTGCTAATTACAGCTGTCTAGTGCTATCGCAGGCCCTTTTGCACCATAGGAATGGATAGGCAAAAGAATCAATTGGTGTATAAAAGGTTTTATTGATGGCTGGATAAGTCAAGTATAGCGGATGGATGTCTGTACGGATGGATGGAATGGCCACTGGATGGATGAAATAGTGAAAGATTGAATGATGGATGAAAGAATACATTTATGAGAAAATGTAAAGGAGAAATGGTTGATATAAGCAGGTGAATGGAAGAGTGAAAGGGTGAACAGATTGATTCTTATTTGGAAGAGAAACAGGAAGTGGAAGAACCAGAACGGACATCCAGCAAGAGGAACGCCAACAGCGAGACAGCAGAGAGCGAAGCAGCCCTAGAAGAGCTGGATGCTTCTCTCCATAATGTGAAGCAGTGGAAGGAAGCAGCCATCCAGTTTTCTAGTGGCGAAGACGTAGAGCAGGAGATACAAGATGGACCCATTTTCGGGGGTGAAGAAGATGAGTCCTGGGTGGAAGAGTGATGGATTGCACCAGAGGACGTTGTGAAGGACTCTGGAGAGTCCAAGGTGATGAAACGCTGGGGTTCATCACTAGAAGGAGGAGATAGAAGGGAGAATGGAGGGAATGTGCCATGCATGGGATGTTGAGGTAAGAGCTACTCTATTCTTTTTTCAATAAAACAAACACGCATTTCACTGAAGGGCACTACATCTCCAAGAAGGCACTGGGGCAGATACAGAAAAGCAGACAACCATTTCCTTTTTGTTTTAAAGGTAACTAAATTAAGGAAACCTCTAGATCCCCTGAACAAACATTTATGTTTCCACTGATTCCCAAGACTCTGATGGATACAGAGATGTCAGATATAGCCTATTGGGGGAGCGGGTAGTATAATTTAAGAGAGAGGACAGAGAGGTCATCTGTTCCTCTCTCCCTCACTCCTGTAAAACTCCTTCCCTTTCATTCATATTTACTTATTATTATTTCTCGCCTACCTTTTTCAGCCTGAGCGCCGAAGGATATGGTGGAGGGAGATTATTGATTTACTCTGAATAAATACTTACGACTGTGTTTGGTTGATCTCTGTTTGTATTGCCACCTCCGAATACCTAGAAGGAAACAAAGAAGATTAAAAACCTACCATCATTTCGAAAAAACTCCTCACAACCTCATATGTATCTTTTGATGCACAACAAACTAAAAATAAAGACACAATTGCAAAACAAACCAAGGGGTATATTTACAAGTGAATTGGCGGTAATTGGCATTAGCTTTGTTGGCCTAATGCCGCGCTCTGCCACTTTTGAAATGCAGGGCTACACCGTATTTACAAGAATACTGTGCAGCCCGGCGTTTGCCCCTGCACTGGTGCTAATTACAGCTGCCCAGCGCTAATGCAGGCCCCTTTGCACAATAGGAATGGATAGGCAAATAAATCAATTTGTGTATGAAAGGCTTTATTGATGGATGGGTAACTCAAATGGTGGCTGTGTAGGTTGATGGATGCAAGCATAGAGGACGGATTTCTGTACGGATGGATAGGTGGAATGGCCACTGGATGGATGTAATAGTGAAAGATTGAATCATGGATGAAAGAATACATTTATGAGAAAATGTAAAGGAGAAATGGTTGATATCAGCAGGTGAATGGAATGGTGAATGGGTGAACAGATTTGATTCTTGGTTTGAAGAGACAAAGGAAGCGGAAAAACCAGAAAGGACATCCAGCAAGAGGAACGTCGACAGCGAGACAGGAGAGACGGAAGTAGCCTGAGAAGAGATGGATGCTTCTCTGTACAATGCGAAGCTGTGGAAGGAAGCAGCCATCCAGTATTGTGGTGTAGAAGATGTCGAGCAGGAGATACAAGACGGACCCATCCTCTGGAGTGAAGAAGATGATTCCTGTGTGGAAGAGTGGTGGTTTGCCCCAGAGGACATTGTGAAGGACTCTGGAGAGTCCATGGGGATGAAACGCTGGGGTTCTTCACAAGGAGGGAGGAGGGAGAAGGGAGAAGGGAGAAAGGAGAAGGGAGAATGGATGGAATGTTCCATGCACTGGGTGTTGAGGTGAGAGCTACTCTATTCTTTTTTCAATAAAACAGAACACGCATATCACTGAAGGGCACTACATCTCCAAGAAGGCACTAGGGCAGATACAGAAAGCAGACAACCATTTCCTTTTTGTTTTAAAGGTAACTAAATTAAGGAAACCTCCAGATCCCCTGACAAACGTTTATGTTTCCACTGATTCCCAAGACTCTGATAGATACAGAGATTTTCCAAATAGCCTATTGGGGGCGCGGGCAGTAGAATTTAAGAGAGAGGACAGAGAGGTAATCTGTTCCTCTCTCCCTCACTCCTGTAAAACTCCTTCCCTTTCATTCATATTTACTTATTATTCTTTCTCGCCTACCTTTTTCAGCCTGAGCGCCGAAGGATATGGTGGAGGGAGATTATGGATTTACTCTGAATAAATACTTACGACTGTGTTTGGTTGATCTCTGTTTGTGTTGCCACCTCCGAATACCTAGAAGGAAACAAAGAAAATTAAAAACCTACCATCATTTCGGAAAAACTCCTCACAACCTCATATGTATCTTTTGATGCACAACAAACTAAAAATAAAGACACAATTGCAAAACAAACCAAGGGGTATATTTACAAGTGAATTGGCGGTAATTGGCATTAGCTTTGTTGGCTTAACGCCGCGCTCTGCCACTTTTGAAATGCAGGGCTACACCGTATTTACAAGAATACTGTGCTGCACCGCGTTTGCCCCTGCACTGGTGCTAATTACAGCTGCCCAGCGCTAACGCAGGCCCCTTTGCACAATAGGAATGGATAGGCAAATGAATCAATTTGTGTATGAAAGGCTTTATTGATGGATGGGTAAGTCAAATGGTGGCTGTGTAGGTTGATGAATGCAAGCATAGAGGATGGATGTCTGTACGGATGGATAGGTGGAATGGCCACTGGATGGATGTAATAGTGAAAGATTGAATCATGGATGAAAGAATACATTTATGAGAAAATGTAAAGGAGAAATGGTTGATATCAGCAGGTGAATGGAATGGTGAACGGGTGAACAGATTTGATTCTTGGTTGGAAGAGACAAAGGAAGCGGAAAAACCAGAAAGGACATCCAGCAAGAGGAACGCCGACAGGGAGACAGGAGAGACCGAATTAGCCTGAGAAGAGATGGATGCTTCTCTGTACAATGCGAAGGAGTGGAAGGAAGCAGCCATCCAGTATTCTGGTGGAGAAGATGTCGAGCAGGAGATACAAGATGGACCCATCCTCTGGAGTGAAGAAGATGAGTCCTGGCTGGAAGAATGGTGGATTGCCCAAGAGGACGTTGTGAAGGACTCTGGAGAGTCCATGGGGATGAAACGCTGGGGTTCTTCACAAGGAGGGAGGAGGGAGAAGGGAGAAGGGAGAAGGGAGAAAGGAGAAGGGAGAAGGGAGGGAATGTTCCATGCATTGGGTGTTGATGTAAGAGCTACTCTATTCTTTTTTCAATAAAACAAAACACGCATATCACTGAAGGGCACTACATCTCCAAGAAGGCACTAGGGCAGATACAGAAAAGCAGACAACCATTTCCTTTTTGTTTTAAAGGTAACTAAATTGAAGAAACCTCCAGATCCCCTGAACAACCATTCATTTTTCCCCTGATTTCCAAGACTCTGATAGATACAGAGTTGACACATATACCCTATTGGGGGAGCGGTCAGTAAAATTTAAGCGAGAGGACAGAGAGGTCACCTGTTCCTCTCTCGCTCACTCATGTAAAACTCCTTCCCTTTCATTCATATTTATTATTCTTTGCTCGCTCACCTTTTTCAACCTGAGCGCCGAAGGATATGGCGAAGGGAGATTATTGATTATACTCTGAGTAAATAGTTACCGCTGCATTTAGTTTGTCATAAATTCTGTTTGTTTCTCCACATCCGAAGACGATAGAAGGAAACAAAGAAGATTAAAAACCTACCATCATTTCGGAAAAACTCCTCACAACCTCATATGTATGTTTTAAAGCACAAGAAACTGAAAAATAAAGACACCATTGCGAAATAAACCAAGGGGTATATTTACAAGTGAATTGGCGGTAATTGGCATTAGCTTTGTTGGCTTAACGCCACGCTCTGCCACTTTTGAAATGCAGGGCTGCACCATATTTACAAGAATACTGTGCAGCCCGGCGTTTCCCCCTGCCCTGGTGCTAATTACAGCTGTCTAGTGCGATCGCAGGCCCCCTTGCACCATAGGAATGGATAGGCAAAAGAATCAATTTGTGTATAAAAGGTTTTATTGATGGATGGATAAGTCAAATGGTGGATGTGTAGGTGGATGGATGCAAGCATAGAGGATGGAGGTCTGTACGGATGGATAGGTGGAATGTCCACTGGATGGATGTAATAGTGAAAGATTGAATGATGGATGAAAGAATACATTTATGAGAAAATATAAAGGAGAAATCGTTGATATCAGCAGGTGAATGGAAGGGTGAAATGGTGAACAGATTGATTCTTGGTTAGAATACCAGCAAGAGGAACACCAACAGCGAGACAGGAGAAACTGAAGCAGGCGGAGAAGAGATGGATGCTTCTCTGTACACTGCGAAGCAGTGGAAGGAAGCAGCCATCCAGTATTTTGGTGCAGAAGACGTCGAGTAGGAGATAGAAGATGGATCCATTCTTGGAAGTGAAAAAGATGAGTACTGGGTGGAAGTGTGGTGGATTGCCCCAAAGGACGTTGTGAAGGACTCTGGAGAGTCCAAGGGGATAAAACGATGGAGTTCTTCACAAGGAGGGAGAAGGGAGAAGGGAGGGAATGTTCCATGCATGGGGTGTTGAGGTAAGAGCTACTCTATTCTTTTTTCAATAAAACAAAGCACGCATATCAGTGAAGGGCACTACATCTCCAAGAAGGCACTGGGGCAGATACAGAAAAGCAGACAACCATTCCCTTTTTGTTTTAAACGTAAATAAATTAAGGAATCCTCCGGATCCCCTGAACAAACATTTATGTTTTCCCTGATTCCCAAGACTCTTATAGATACAGAGGGACTCATTTATGAGCCTCTGCATCACTTTTGCGCCACCGGTGCATCACTTTTTTTGACGCACCAGTGGCGTAAAAAATGCGCCATGTTGCGCCATATTTACGAAGTGACACATCTAGGTAGATGCGTCACTTCGTAAACCCCTGCGCTACATTATACCTGCGCCAGGTATAATGTATGCAGGGTGGGCGTACCTCCGCAAGAAAGGGTCGTAGAAGTGGCGCAGCGAAATCTATGAGATTTCGCTGCGCCACTTCTAGGATGCCAATGCGTCAGAACCTTACGCCTGCCTCATGGCAGCCGTAAGGGTTGTAGGAGAGTAGGATCTGCTTACTGTTGTTGCCCCCACCGTTTGCTGGTGTTTCACTGTTTTTCGACTTTAGTCTGGCTGGGGCCCTGCTAACCAGGACCCCAGCCTAGCTGTTCCCTTTCTAAATTGATTGCATGTACTTTAGGTACACTCCAGATTGGTTACTGGGTTACCCTTGTGAGTCCCTAGTATATGGTACCTCAGATACCAAGGCCACAGGTAGCCCAGAGGCCTACCAGGGGCTGAAGCATATATTATGCCACCCGTGGGAAGCCTTCCAAAATGGCACCACAGGTCTGCTACTGCAGCCTGGGTAAGGTGGTGTAAGCATCCCTTCCTAAGATATAGTTTACCTATATCTACCTTTAAATACAGACACATATGAACCTATCAGTCACTCCTATGGCATACCTTAACAATCCTGAAGGCAGAGTGCTTGGTTTTGTGTGAGAGTGTGCCCAAGCATGAGCTGAGCCCCTCTGCAGCTTTCGGAATACATTCTCTGAGGCTGTTCTGTGATACAGCCATACCATATACTCTTAGGTGCATTATAACCTCGCAGTAAATGCTAACTTTGTGATGGCTGCATCAAAACATGCCGTGTTTGGTGTCAAACACTTTGGAATCCTACACCCCACCAGACCTGGCGGCGGGGGTAGAATTCCACCCTTCTAGAGGGAGAAGACATGTACACATTGGTCTAACCGGTAATAGTTTGAAAGAGCCCCAGCATCACAAAATGGATGCTGCTGCCACAGTCACAAGTCTGACCTCCTGCTGCTGGATGAAACTCCGGCAGGGGAGGCCTGGACAATAGGTTTCCTGTCACAGGGAGGTGTAACCACCTTCCCAGACAGCCTTTAGTGTATTTGGGCAGGGTGGGTGCATTCAGTGAATACTTTTCAGACAGTGCCTGGGGCACACTTGGTGTCCCTGTGCATACCCCAGTTCAAACCAGTTTCTGGGGCACATAGCCCCTGCTCTGATGCAAAACTGGACAAAGGGGAAGGGGTGTAACCACCCACTCCCCAGGTCCTCCCATAGGTGCGATCTTAGAGTTAGTCCAACCCCTAAACTTAGTATAAGTATAGGAACCCAGTCCTTAACACTTTAGATTATACCTGGACGAAACTCTGCAACATATATCCTGGAACTTCGACATTCTATATCAACTAGAAGACGGAAGAATCTCCCTTGGGGTCAAAGAGTGACTCCCCTGTTCAAACAGTCACCAAAGAAGCATCTTGCCGGTCTGCATTTCCAAGGCTCCGGCCGGATCCTGAAGGATTTGCGACACAGGGCATGGACTTCCAGACATCTCAGATGCCAACACGAGATCCCAGCAAAGCTGAGACCCGCAGCCATCACGAGAGACGTGGGACCGGAACTCCTGGACACCGTGCACATTTGATAGTGCACCTATTTCACAAGCTTTCCTGAAGTTGTGCATTGGGCTATATGTAGTCCAAACCCTGAGCACCATCTGCACCGAAGATTGTGGGCCTACACTCCACGAGTGTTCCATGGGCCCACTTATAGCATTTCTGCTTGAGGCCCCTTCGCGATCCCTGGTCCATCAACTGGTGGGTCCCCACGAAGGTAACTCTTTTGTTTTTTGGGCTTTCCTAGTTGCTCCAGATGTGCCCTGACTCCCCTTCAAAGGGTGAGTCCCTCAAATCTTGCTGGTCTGCTCCGAAGCCAATCTTTGCTTTCTGCATGGGTTGCTGTTGCCAAGGCTTGTTGGGTCCAATCCGGATACCAACACTTCAGCACTCAACATCCTTTGTGGGACAGCTCAAATCCAGCTCCTGGTTGTCATTGATGCCTCCTGGACCTCGTGGCTGAAGAGTCAAGCTTCACCTTCTTCACCTGGAAGCACCCGACATCGGTGGGCATCTGCTCATCGCCTGCATGGTCACTAGCTAGTGACCCAGACTCTGTCCCATCTACTTTCAGGTTCTTCAGATCTCCGATCCACCCTTGGATCCATCTGGACACTTTCCACTTGGAGGCCTGCAGCACTTTTCCACAGCTCGCCATAGAAAACGACGACGAAACCCGACACGAAAAGACACCTATGCACCCGGCTTCCTTGGGTGAGGTAACTTGAGTACTCTGGTGCTCTAGTGGGTGTTGACTCCCGAACTGTCTAGTTCCCAAGGGGTTTGCTCCAAGTCCACTCCTAAGTGTCCCTAATCTTTAAAATTCGAATCACAACTTTCTCCATAGAAGTCAATGGTGATTCGCGGCTGTGTTTAGACACTGCACGCGTCCCCCGTGGGTCTCCTGCATCCCTACCTTGGGTGGTTCCTGGTTGCCCCAGCGGTTCTACAGGCCTTAGGCCTTGTCTCTATGTCTGTCGTGGTTCTTATACCACTTCTTTAGTATATGGTTTGTGATGCCCCTAGGGCTAATCATTTATTGTGCTAATTTGCTGTGTGCTAAATAAGTTTACTGTATGTACTTTTGCCTCTAGCCTCATAAAGACACTAGAGGAATGTGTTTAGATTAAATAAATATATTTTATATATATATACCTGGTGTGGTTCTCCTTTCATTTGGTCATTCACGAGATTATAGATTGGTAAAACAAGCTGCTTTACTTTCCTTCAAGACTTAGCCTGAAGGCTGCTCTCCACAGCTACCACTAGGATAGCTTTCTATATATGTTGTCTTTAAACCTACCATCAATAAGGGTTGTTTGGATTGGTGCAAGGTGGCCACTAGAATAGTGGACAGCATATGCCAGGCCAACTTCTCACAAGGTGACGAAGGCCCTTTCACATTGGGCTTGCCCCATTTGAAAAGAACATTGCTGGAGTTGCATCAGGCTTCCGACACAACTCCAGCAATCCGCCTCTTTTTGCGCTAACAGATATGTCAGTTATAATGACGTATCTATCCTTCCTTGCGACATGATGTGTCAGATTGTAAATATGACGCATCATTGGTGTTGTAAGGAGGGCGCACTGAGAAGTGGTGCATCGCTGCTTTCACGCAGCGATGCGCCACTTCACGTAAATGAAGCCCAGAATCGTCACATATACTTTATTGTGGGAGTGCGCAGTATAATTTAAGAGGGAGGACAGAGAGGCCATCTATTCTTCTCTCCCTCACTTCTGTAAAACTCCTTCCCTTTCATTCATATTTACTTATTATACTTTCTCGCTCACCTTCTTCAGCCTGAGCACCAACGGATATGGTGAAGGGAGATTATTGATTATACTCTGAATAAATACTTATGGCTGTGTTTCATTTGTCATTAGTTCTGTGGGCTTTGTCAGCACACATAGAAGTAGCAACTCGTCATTTTATTTTTTATGATTGTTTATGTGCAGGAAGGGACACCTTCCTGCACATAATCAATCAATGGCGTTTTGCTGTTTCTTTGTGTGCTGCCTTTCAGGACACATAGAAACAGCAAATACAAGGACAAATAAAGCTTTTCTGCTGTTTTTGCCACAGTAAGACCATGTTTTGCCTGGTCTTAATTTTGGCACTGCCCCATATTTTCGCACCCCAATATGGGGCAGCGTCAGGATCAATGGGTGTTGTGCTAGAACACCCACCACAACACCTATTTCCCGTCCCTTTCATGGTAAGAATACCGTGAACGGATGTATGACGTTACCACGCATCCTTTTACAACGCCTACCTTTACCACGCAATTTTTACAACGCAGGATCCATTACAACGAAGTACTATTACAACGCATTTTTTTACATCGCATATACCTTTACAACGCATCCCATTACAACGTAAGTATTGGTAAGTATATAATATATTTTTTAAAATGTAATTAATTAAAATTAATATAATTTATTTTATTTTAATTTTAATTTTAATTTATTTTTACCCTGTACCCCTTAATTAAAATTAATAAAATGTATTTTAATTTAATTTTAATTTATTTTTACCCTGTACCCCTGTACCCCAAAACCCAAACCTAGCCCTGAACCCCAAAAATACCCATTACCCAAAAACCCCAAAACCCAAACCTAGCCCTAAACCCTAAAAATACCCTTTTACCCAAAAACCCAAACCTAGCCCTGAACCCTAAAAATAACCCTTTACCCAAAAACCCAAACCTAGCCCTGAACCCTAAAAATACCCCTTTACCCAAAAACCCAAACCTAGCCCTGAACCCTAAAAATACCCTTTTACCCAAAAACCCAAACCTAGCCCTGAACCCTAAAAATACCCCTTTACCCAAAAACCCAAACCTAGCCCTGAACCCTAAAAATACCCCTTTACCCAAAAACCCAAACCTAGCCCTGAACCCTAAAAATACCCCTTTACCCAAAAACCCAAACCTAGCCCTGAACCCTAAAAATACCCTTTTACCCAAAAACCCAAACCTAGCCCTGAACCCTAAAAATACCCCTTTACCCAAAAACCCAAACCTAGCCCTGAACCCTAAAAATACCCCTCTACTCAAAAACCCAAACCGAGCCCTGAACCCTAAAAATACCCCTTTACCCAAAAACCCAAACCTAGCCCTGAACCCTAAAAATACCCCTTTACCCAAAAACCCAAACCTAGCCCTGAACCCTAAAAATACCCCTTTACCCAAAACCCCAAACCTAGCCCTGAACCCTAAAAATACCCAAAAAATGTGTTGTAAAATACATGCGTTGTAAAAGTACTTGCGTTGTAATAGTATCCGTTGTAAAAGTATGCATTGTAAAAGTTTTTGCGTTGTAAAAAATGCGTGGTAATGGTATTGCGTTGTAAAAAATGTGTGGTAAAGGTTACATACCACCGTGAACGGGTGCCTTATTCACAAGGCGGTGTTAAGCCATGTTAAGTGGTTTAACTCTGCCTTGTGAATAGGGCCAAGCCCCTATCGCCAGGGCAACGTCACTAAAAGTGACGTTCCTGTGGCGATAGGGGCTTGTAAATATGCCAGCAAGTTACCTCGCTTGAACATCCGTCCCAGCCTCCTACATTGACCCTACTTTGATGGAGTTAGCATGGGCCCGGAATGCCTTTGCGTATGTGGTGATTGCATAGTGTTGTGATACCCCTGTCTAACTCATTAAGCAGAGTAATGTGAGATTGTGGAGATGATAAAACATATGCAAACAGTGTGCATCTATATTTTAATATGTCGTTGATTATGTGAGCCTAAACAGAGAACTTGTTTTTAGGTTTCCCCCTGCCGTTGCAACTGCGTAGCAGTTGCTCCGCCCAGGGCAAAATCTTATGTCCTAGATATGGGGCTTTGGTTCCGCCTCTGTCTTCCATTGGCTAGCTCCATAAATGGAGGCTAGCCATTGGAAGAGATTGGCTGTCAATCACGCTTTCCCCGTGAAAACGCGATTCGGGGGCGTTTCTGTGTCTTTTTTTAAGTCACGCCCTCTCCTCTTCCCATTGGCTGGAATTTTACCTTCCAGCCAATGGAAAGGGGAGAGCGCGAAAAACACGCCCCCGAATCTGCCGGCCGGGACACCCCCGTGACGTCATTCCCCGGGCCGCGCTGTGATTGGCTGCCGGCCCGGGACCTGACTTGTACTATATTGTTGTGAGATTTACATCACAAATATTGTGATGGCTCGACTCGTTCCTACATTCTTACAGCCAAGCCCGAGCCCCGGCTAGACTCTACGAATTTGCTGCCGTGTCCACCTCAATGGCTCATAATGTGCTTCATAATGCACTTTCGCCGTTTCAAAGAACTATAAATAACAGGTGCAAGTACATTTCAAGGGTCTGCCCTCGTTTCATTGAGTTCGCAATCATGGACTCCGAGCTCATCTTTCGGAATTCGAACTCGTAACCTGCAGGTCACTACCCGTATCAGTGTCATCGAGTTGATGAATTGATGTATTTTCCGTGTACTCTAAAGCCTAAAGATAACCATGCCCGAAGGTAACTGCGTGCAAGAATATGTTTCTGTACCACACTGCACAGCGCGTGACACTAGTTTCTTAAAAACGTAATTGTATGAGCTATGAGGAGGAGTTGGAAAGGCACGTAAAGAAGCTTCGGGGGTTTCTGTGGGGCGGCTCTTTTGGCTGTCTCCGGCAGTCACGGTTTCTCTGGGGGAGCACACGGGGCTCCCGGCTGTGCTAGATCCCGGAGCTCTTTTGCTGCTAGTGCCGCGGCGCTGGAAGATGGCGGCCGGGACCCTCAGGAGGAGGCTGCGGGTCTGTGATGCGCACAGGGCGGCCGGGCAAGAGCTGTGCACAGGATTCCCGAGCCCGGTGCCGCCCGCAATGCCCTCGGGGCTTCGCGTGATTGCAGCCGAACTCCAGGGAGTCCGTAATCCCGGGAGGGAGCCGCCGTGCAGAGCCGATTCAGAAAAGGGGGTGGTGATGGACAGAGCATCTGAGTTAAACAGAACACTCATACCCAGTCAAAACATCAGGGCTTGATCCATCACCGTTTTTTAGCTCACTACACCATCCCAGTTCAGAACCTGGCTATATGCAAATTAGTCTGACCCTGGCCCAGTGCATCATGGGAACAGGGCAGACCAAACTACCAAGCCAATTCTTTACTGGAAAGGAAACAAGCTTCCGGGGACCGGTTTCTGGCATTGCAGCCGTCTTCGGCCCGGCTTGCTTGAATCTTGATGGTGCAGTGAGCAAGGGACTCATGTCTGAGCATACCCTGCCACTCCTATAGTGGCCAAAACGATTCAGAAAAGGGGGTGGTGATGGACAGAGCATCTGAGTTAAACAAAACGATGCAGAGCCGACATGTCTGACAGTAAAGTCAAAGTGGCCGTCCGGCTCCGGACCATGAACCGCCGAGGTATGGACTTTTTTCTGTTTTCACCTCAGCTCTCTTTTATTTTTTGGGGGATATTGCTGAGCTCAGATGTCTTTCTCCCTATGTGCGAGGGCCATTGGCATGTGCTTCTGGCAAAGTTGGGATGCACACTTGTCTGGCTTACTTTTTTGCCTTACATAGGTGTGTTCTTGCACTTTTTGTTCTCCACTTGTCTTCTTCCACTTTGCTTCCACACTTCTCTAGCCTTGTAGTTCAACATTGCATGGCTTTTTCGATGCACACTCTTCTGTGTTTCTATGTTGAGGAGCGCGGTCATTCTTTGCCACTTTGTTGATGTAAAATTGTAGTCCCTCCTCTATTTTTGTGAAATGTCCCGGTTTTTGGGGTCGCACGATCTGGCCACCCTAACTGACATCCTATATGTGCATTCTTTGTGCACAGTCCCAATAATGAACACTATAATGTGGAGGTGGGAGGTGCAGAGTTGATTCATTGTATGTGCTTATATATGATGCCAGCGAACATTTTATAAGGCATTTAAATGTAATCTGGTAGGTGATGTTGGGATGAGTGAACCAAAAAACGTTGTCTAGGTTCTACAATTAAAGTTATATTATTATTGTTTTGTATTGGGCTATATTATATTCCGCTGAATCATATATGAGTGAGGCATTTGGTGATGGCGTCAGTTCTGGGATCTTAATAATTTGTTATGTTATAAGACACTTGTATGGCACTGTTAGTGTGGCCTCTCAGGGCTGTTGGATTCTGGTACCTGCACACCCTGGTCTTGGTCTTCTGTCACAGACCAGAGTCTATTTCCTGTTTGCGGAGGATCACCAGTACCCTGGGTTTGACTGACATCTTTACTCATTTCGGTACTACCGTCTGAAGGACCGCTTCCAATTTTGCTAGGTACAGAAAATGAAGCATTGACTGGTAAAGTGATTTGCTCAGGATCACAGTATCGTTCAGGCATGAAGAGCTGGGATTTCAGCCCAGGATTCTTAGTTCCCATTGTTGAATTTAGATACTGGACCTTATGACCTCAGGAATTTACTTTGATGGATATGCATGACACTTGGGTCATTGTTGTTGTTGTTGTTCTGGAACAAAAGTAGTAATCCTGTATTATAAATAAATGTGAAGCTCTTATGCATCATATCAAAGATGTTTTAACTGAACTGTTCTATGCTGTTGCAGCCTACATGAGAATTCTTGTGAAAAAAATAGTTTGAAGTTTCAGGGGATTCTGTGAAAATAATTGGAAAGTCAAAAATTACTATAATTTTAATTTGTGTAATGAGATTAACGTGTTTTTATTTTTTTGCAAGTGGACTAAACCAAATAAAAAAAATACACTTAGTCTGTGTGTCTGACATTATTGTAACTTGCAGAGTCGACACTATCTATCGCCCTATGAGCCTGAATGCAGCCAGGTTAGGGACACCTGGTCAGATCAACATTGGAGGTGAGAAAAAACCCCTAAGGCTAGTAGGGTGGTCATCTGTGACACTGAAACCGTGCTTGCAGTACCTTCAGTGCTCAGTTGCTGGATCATAGAGGCTTGTGCTTGCTGTACGATCCACATTTGCCTAGCAGCATGCACTGCTGAGGGCTATGTCAGAAAATCAGGTGGGCTTGCAGTTCCCAGGCCAAGGCGGAGGCCTAGTCCTGGCTGTTGGGTGGCTTGCACGTAGGTATGATGGGCCAGTGATGCAAGTCCATATGAGGCCCCACAGGCATCGGTTAATGTGCCCTCTGCCTGAAGGCAACCTTCACTCGAGTTCCACAGGTGTAATGTTTGAGGTTTTGATATGATGCATGTTGGTTCTCACATGCGCCTCCATGAAGTCCCTGATGATACTGCTGGATTTGAGAGCATGCCTTCCCAGCGTGGTACGTGATACGGTGCAAGGCACTGTTGGAGCTACGCTTCATTCTTCTTAAGTGTATTGTTTGAAAACTTTCAATATTGACTACAGTGAGCGTTTGCTAATTTTGTATTTAGCTGCATATTTTAAGATTTAGAACTTAAGTGGGTGCAGTGTTGGGCTTAAAATCGACACAGTGTCCAATGGTTGCTGCTCAAACACACTCCTTTGCTCACTTTTCAGATTTAAAAACATCTCTTTTAGTACAACTCAATTGTCTTAAGTCGAAGGCCGTGGGAATGATTATTCCTGAGATGGAGGCGAGAACAACTGAGATAAATGGCATTTTGATAGCTCCGGTGCAGGAGCAGTATTTCTGATACTGTTTTCACTCCCCTCCGTCTATGGCTACTTTAGACTCATCTTTGGAAGGGTCACATTTAGTGGATCTATTTGAAGAAATGGGTCGCCTAATAGACAGCCTTTAAAAATTACAGGACAGGCCAACCCCAAAAAGGACGCCAGGTGGTTTGACAGTGCATGTTCCCTTGCACAGAGAAAGCTAAGAGCCTCACTAAGACTGAATCCAAGGGATAAACAAAGGGTGATGCAATGCAGGCTTAACTATAAACAGACGCTAAAGGGACGGAAGATGGCCCTCCAAACTCAAACTTGGGAAGACCTGAGAAGAGCTGCAGAAAGGAAAGATACACTCACCTTCTGGAAGATAATTAATAATCCCTGCTTCCAAGATGCAAACAGTGCAGAGATAGGTTCTAATGTTCTCCCGGGACACTGGGTAGAGCACTTTAAAGGGCTTTACAATCGGAGGAATAGTCAGCCACTGTATAATGGTGAGGGGATGGGGAGGTGAAATGTAACACTCAAATTCTCCCTAGAGGAGATTATTGTAGGCATTATGGGTCTCACCAAAAACAAGGCACCGGGTCCGGATGGGATCCCGCCGGACCTCTTCTTAAGTAAGGTGGACCTGTGGGCCCCAATCTTAACAAGAGTATTAAATGTTGCCATAGCTACGGGGCTTCCGCGCTCTTGGTCAACGGCCACAATAGTGCCTATTTTTAAAAAGGGGAATAGGGATAACCCCCAGTGTTACCGCCCTATCTCCCTCATAGATGTCACTGCCAAAGTCCTGGGACGCATTGTCTTAACCCGTATGATGATCTGGGCTGAGGATCAACAGATTATCACTGATGTCCAGTATGGTTTCAGGGCCAAGAGATCCACAACAGACCAATGTATAAACGTATATCTCCTTGTGGCTAATTATACTATTGGTAGTAATGAAACGGTCTATTTAGCGTTTATGGACCTTACCGCAGCATTCAACGGCGTCCATAGGGAGAAGTTGTGGGCCCAAATGAGTAACCTTGGGGCAGACCAGGATCTTATAAAAAATTTCAAAGCCTTACACTGGAACACCTCGGCCAATGTAAGGTATAATTCAGATGGCAGATGCACTGAGTCCTTTACATGTACTAGTGGTGTGCGACAGGGGTGTATCGTGGCACCATTCCTGTTTTCTTTGTATATAAATGGCCTAAAACAAGCCCTTTTAAGCCTAAATGTGGACTCACCTAGAGTAGGCAGAAGAGCAATTCCGGTCTTGCTCTATGCTGACGACGCGGTATTGCTGGCACGAACCCCACAGGGCCTACAGATATTGATAGACGGCTTCACGGATTTTATGAATAAACTAGACCTGTCGGCCAACCTAACCAAGTCGTATGTAATGGAAACAGGGCTGAAACCACGGAAAGTTTCAATTATCGAATAGGCGAACACAAATTAGAGAAGGTGCAGTCTTTCTCGTATTTGGGCATTTTAATTGATGTGCATCTAAATTTTAAAGCACTACTCGAAGAGCGTTGTAATAGGCTAGTGTCTAGTACAGGGGCAATTATGAATTTTGGCCGTAGAATAGGCCGCTGGTCCCCGGAGCAAATGATGAATCTATACAACTCCATTTGCTGCTCTAAAGTGGCATATGGTGCAGAACTCTGGGGGATCGCCAACTCATATATTGTGCACGAAGAACTGGGTGGGGCCTTTATAGAGGACAGGCTCCAGGTTAGACCCCTGCTAGCATAGCTAAATATTTTGGAGAAACCGGAGGCAATGCTGCTCTAAAGTGGCATATGGTGCATGTTGGAACTGGGGTCACCAGCTCCCCGTGGGTAGCATGGCACAAGCGGGTAGGCATCCGAAAGCTTATGTGTAAGGCGACCATACAGCACACGCAACCACTGAGACAGTAAAAATGGGCACGCAATGAGTGACGCCTCTCCAGTTAGTTTGTATAAAAAGCAAGTAACTTTTATATAGAGCAGGATCAGGATAATCAAGAATTGCAATATTGTTAGCTTATTAGCTTTCCTTTAAAATACATGTGTTACAACACTTGTCAATAAATACTAGATGAATAAATATTAAATATAAGATAAATATTAGAAAATATTAAGTAATAGATAACCACAGGCCTGACCTTGGCTTTGTTTCTTGCCAGCACCTGTTGTCGTGTGTTTATCTAGGGACCTGTATCGATACTCCTATTTCTGACCCTTGTACGGTTATTATTCACTAATGTCCATACAACGGCACAGAAACCCGTTTTCAGATTGATTCATAGCGCATGCTGTCACATTGAGCAAGCACTATTCCTCCAGCCCCCTAGAAAGGCACAACGAGTTCTCTAAACAAACCAAACCTCCAGCAAACCTGGGAAATCACCGCTGCTATTGTTTTGTTTTCGTTCAAGAACTCCTGTAAAAAATGTAAGAACGACCAGTTCTTAATGACATCTTTTATTGACGTCTTATGTCCATCCTTACGTCAAACCCGGCACCTATCAGGTATAAATATACCGACGCTGCCCTAAGCAAAGACACGGTGGTGATGAGCTTGGAGCAGTGACTACTTGCCGGAGAGCCCAGCTGATGCAGGAAGCCCACGGATGCTGCCCCTCCCTTTTGACGCGCTGAGAGAGACGCTGCCTTTTCTCCTGCCGAGAAATCCAGCTTCCAGCGTTTCCAGCTTGCCCTTGCGGGTGACTGGGATACCGAGTCCTGAGACAGAGATACCAGCCCTCCTGCCTTCTAAATCCCAGGTACTGAACTGACTAACCCCTTACAGAGAATTCTTGAGTCAGATTCTTGGCAAAACAAACTTAACTTAAACTGCTACTTACTTACTCCCTCCCACATATTAGGCTTAGGTCAGGTACACCGGGGTAGGCGTAGTTAGAAGCACCAGTTGAGTATGATTAGTCAATATATATATGTATGTATATCTTTTATCCATTTTAAAGTATCATATGGCTAAGAAACCATATCAATGCTTTTACAGTATTATTTTATAATCCTGCTTTTACTGTATGCACTTTACTTAACCTTAAGTATTGCAACTGTAGCGATTCATTTCTCTTGTATGAGAAAAAGAGACTGATCAATAAATAACACCTTTTATTGAACACGCCCATCTCTTCTTTCTCTACAATCTGGTGGAACTAAGTATGTACGTACTGACTGAGTAAAATAGTTGTCTTTTGTTTTCACACAACTCTAGAGATATACTCTTGATTAGGGAGAGCAAAGTTGTCATGCTCTATGGTTGTCAGAAACGAAATCCCTTCTTGTCTATCCAGGGAGGTTAAACTTCTCCTCGTCTATTCGAGAAAGTTTCTAGTGAACTCTGAGCAAGCTGGCACACAAAACTTAAGTCTAATATCGACAGTAGAAGACCTAGTTAACCTCTGTCCTACGTCTATACTATTGAAGATATTATTCCAATGCGCAGAGCCTATTGGGATAATAGGAACTACACTACACTGTAAGAAAACATTTAGAAGACAACCAAATTGGTTCTGCAGGCATTTTACCCACTTCTCACCAAGCAAGGGTGAACATTTCCTTAAACCCTTTCAGGTAAAATAACCAGGCACTTAGCCAAGAGTGAGCGGCTCATTTTGACAAGAACCAACATTTCAATAGTACATTTCAGTGTTTTAATCAGGAAAGAATTAACGCTCCGCTATACAGCAGTAAACATGTGAATAGGTAACTTTAAGATTCCAGTAAATGCAGCACAAAGTGGGAGAAGACATTTCATTAAGAATAAACAGCCCCATGTGCAGGATTAACCATCTCCTTAAGCATTCTAAAACAAGGTACCCAGCAAGGATGAGCATCTCATTATGCTAGTAACCACTTTTCTGAGCAGGAGTAAACATTTACTAACAGGTAAACCTTTCATAAGGCCTAGGCTGAACAGGACACTAAGCGAAATATGGATAATCCCTGGGTTTGGGCCTAGCCCTTGCTAATACTCTTCATCCTGGTACTGTAGGCATTCTATTACATCCTCTAATCAGGGGTTATCCTTTTATGAATTGAGGCCTATAAACTGTGGGCCATGGGCCCTCTAAAACAGTCCAATACCAGGGTAAACACCCCCTTAATCTAGTAGGGACCTTTCATTAGGAAATATCCTGTTTGCAGGTGAGAACAGCATTTCATGTAGAGCCATTCATATTCTCAATAGCAATAACTTATTTCAATAAAGGTTAAAACATTCAATTAGCAGAAGTAACCATTTCCTTAATCAGGAATAAACAGGTCATTAGAACTCAGGCCCCATTAGCAATGTTGCGCAGCAAGCTCCTCAAATCGGCAGGGCCTGTAATAAGGTTTTGCTAGCTCCTGCAGCTTAAAAATAACAGCCCCTTATGTAGGACTAAACATTTCATTTACCCAGAATAACATTCTCCTCAAGCAGGGATCAACCTTCCATGAATTATATCTAAACCCTGTGCCTAAGAACCAGTAAGACAATGGCACATGAGCAGGAATTCTCAGGTTGGAACAAAACCTTTCATTAGACAGGCACAATTAACCAATTCCTTGCTCTGCAGTTCTTGACACAGGGATAAAACATTTCAGTATTCAAGAGTATCCCTGTTGGTAGGTAGAAGTTAGCACACTGGGGCAGGAGTATAAAACTTTCCATCAGGTAAGTACCCCATAAAAAGGCTCAGCATTTCATGAGAGAATAAACGCTGCATTACTCAGCCATAAACATGCATAGGGCTACACTAACTGGCATGCAACTGTACCCCAGGCAGGGGTTAACTTTTATTAGCTGAGGCCCCCACGGTGTCTTTTGGGGGGGGGCCTGGCCCAGTTCCAGTACTTGAAGGGCCAATGGGGCTATTCCCCAGTTCAGGGAGCCTTCTGACACAGCGCCAGGCAGCAAATTCAGGTCCTGGGCACACAGCGCCTCGCTGATGCAGCGCTTGAAGTTAATGACAGATGCTGGATGTACAGCGCTTCACAGTACCTCAAGGGTCCCCAGGCAGCAGCCGAGCTCTCAGGTTCACAACGCTTCGCAGTAACAGCGCTGGTAATGGCTTTCTGGTGTCAGTTGTAGGGGAAGGGAATATGGCAGTCCTGGAGATAGCGCTTCTCTGGTACAGCGCTTCGCAGGGGACACAGCAGTTCTGGGAGCTAGCGCTCAGACAGCAGTAGCGCTTGGGCAGTTTCCACAATAGCGCTCCTAGCAGCCACAGATCCTCAAATGACAGCGCTGGGCACTCAGGGTTAGTTACAGCCCCAGCGCTTCGCAGGCACAGCGCTTCTCTTGGGCCATTCCCATAAATAAGGCAGTTCAGGTAGCGCCAGCAGGACAGGTAGTCTAGGGTGCTAGCGCTTGGTAGTTTCAGCAATAGCGCTTCACAGGTAGATTATTTGCATCAGTACAGTTTCAGACAGAGCAGGCTAGCAATTCAGGCAGATATAGCGCTTCAGGGTTCTAGCGCTTCTGCAGGCAGTTACAGTGCTTGAGCCTCAGGCAATTCAGTTAGGCTAGCAGTTCAGGAGGCTAGCGCTACGCAGAGATAGCGCTTAGCATTCACTTCAGTGGAGCACTTTCCTCAGGACAGGTAGTGCAGGGTGCTAGCGCCAGGGAATAAGAGCGCTTAGCCAGCAGACAGTTTATATTAATTGGAGTCAGATCAGCAGGATCCACAGGACAGTTCACACAACAGTGGCAATCCAGAAAAAGGGATCCCTGGTGGCGTCAGGGAGCGCAGGGAGTGTTACAGCGCCAATACCTGGTTGATTTCTCAAAAGTCCTGTGGTGATTTGGTTTCTTCTTGGCGCTTTATATTTCTTGCGCCCTTGTAAATTGCAGTCTCTGGGTTCCTTGAAGGCGGGGAATGTTGAAGTTGATGGTTGATATCAAGTCTCCTCAGCAAGTTCCCTTCAAGCAGACCTGGGGTTCCCCTTTCGCTGGGCCAGGTCAGGAGGGGCAAATTCAAGATACCTCAACACTTGATAGTCAGCACCTAGGCCCTGTCTCTACCAGTGTCATAGGTCCCTGTCTAGGCCCCACTGCCTAAAGCTCCTGCGTAGGTTCTCCCCCAGGTCTGTGCTCCCTCAGTCTGACAGGAAAGTTTTCCTCCCTTTCCTTATTTAGTGCCAGTTGACAGTTGGCAGTGGCAGTTGGTGTCACCTCATCTGTTCCAGAAGGTTCCAGGAGGTTCTAGGAGGTTTCACCATTCTGGCTATGGGCAGGCTAGTATTGATACATTGTTTGAGGGTTCCAGCCAGCTCCTGGCCACTAGAATGCGCCCACAAAGACCGCGCTGCAGTAGCAGGGGTCAGTGGCAGCCATGTTAGGGGAAGAAAGCACCTGCACCTTAACATTAGTTTGACATACACAGGGCTTTCTTCACTACACAAGGCCTATACCCTTTTGTTACAATAGGGGGCACCCTAAATTAAAGGAATAAAAAACGAAAAATTCTGGGGAAAGGGCCAAGTCCTACAGTGCAGAACTCTTGGGGATCGCCAACTCAGACAATTTGCAGGTGGAGGAGAATAAATACATGAGAAGGCTCCTCAAGGTCCCACAGGGTGTCCCCTCATATATTGTGCATGAAGAACAACGTACTCTCCATGCCACTGGAATCAAGCTATCCTGGCTGATGAGGGCTGAAAGCCCCAAACTGGTCCTAGGATGCTTGTTTCTAGTCCAGGGAGGACCTGGCTTGGCAGTTTGGGCTCGACTGTTCCCATGGGGCAAAGGGTCAAGACTGATTTGCATATGGCCGGGTTCAAACTGGAATGGAATGAGCACAAAAAGGATGGATTTAGGCCCAGATCTCTGTACTGAGGTGAATGTATGACATTGTTCTGGATTCTGTCCATCAACTGTTGTTTTTGCATTTGTCACCCTGAGTGGGACGGGTATGCTCAGACGTGAGTCCCATGCTCTCCATGCCACTGGAATCAAGCTATCGTGGCTGATGAGGGCTGAAAGCCCGAAACCGGTTCTAGGATGCTTGTTTCCAGTCCAGGGAGGACCGGGCTTGGCAGTTCGGGCTGGACTGTTCCCATGGGGCACAGGGTCAAGACTGATTTGCATATGGCTGGTTTCAAACTGGAATGGCATGGTGAGCAAAAAAACGATGGATTTAGACCCAGATCTCTGTACTGGGGTGAATGTATGACATTGTTCTGCATTCTGTCCATCAACTGTTGTTTTTCCAAGCACAGAGAGCCTGCACCAAGACTGAACTGCACCTGCTGATCCTTGGCTTAGCAGGTGCAGTTCACCGTGCGGACCGGCTGCAGCGGATGTCGAGCCTGTAGTGTGAGTCGAGCGGTGTGGCGTGCTGGGCCCTCAGGTCACAGTGCAGGGGTGGCCCCGTGGCCGTCATCCAGCGGCGTCAGTGAGACCAGGGCTGCGGTGCGAAGTGGGGCGGTGCTCGTCGCGGAGCTTACAGTCACGGTGCAAGCAACAAAGTCTGTTTATGATCTGGAATTGAGGAAGCTGGCGTCGGTGGGCCGAGACTACCATGTGGGACGGGGCAGTACGTCATGTAACTTCTGAGCAGTGCCCCCAAACCACAGTGCAGGCAGCAGTGGCGATGTCAGTTTGCAGCGGAGGTGGCGGTGAGACCAGGGCGATGGAGTGAAGCAAGGCGGTGTGGAGTGCCCACAGGTCGCGGTACAAGCAGCGGATCGTGGCAGCAGAAGACAGTGTCGTCGGTGAGACCAGGGTTGCAATGTGAAGTGAAGCGGTGCCCTCTACAGTGTCTTCAGGTCACGGTGCCGCCATCGGTGTTGGCTTGCATTGCTGTTTACCTCTGTGCCAACTGAAACCCATGGTCCCAGAGGCGGTACCCAGATGAAGGCGATGTCTTTGTTGTTCGTTAGCCTTCTTTAACGGGGCAAGCAGTACTTCAATCCCTTGGAGATACTCAGAAGAAGAAGTTTGTGGAAAGGTAATTCCTACTGTCCAAGACAGAAGCAGACACTGTAAGCCAACACAGCAAAGTACAAAGAAAAGTGGTAGTCCCTCCCAACAGCTTCTCCTGCTCTTCTTGGCAGGTTTCTTGATCCCAAGGAGTTCCAAAGTCCTGGGGCCTGGGCCCCATTAGTTATGCCGCATTTCCCTTCAAAGTTGGCACAAGCAAAATTCCAGTTGCATACATAAACAAGTTCTGCCTGGCTCAGGCTCAGGCCAGGCTCAGTTAAGGAGTGGGAGACAGCTTTGTGGAAGGCAGCCACAGTCCATTCAGGTGCAAGCAACAACTCCTACCACTACTCTGAATGCAGCCAGGTCTATTCAGCCTGGCTGTGAGTCACCCAGGAAAGCCAGGACACACCTCAATCTCCCCCCTCCCCCCTTGTGTCTGTCTAGTGTATAAGCACATCCCCTGCTCTGAAACCAGATAGGGAATACACAAATGGCAGAGGCACACAAGATGGTTAAGCAAGAAAATGTCCACTTTCTAAAAGTGGCATTTTCAAACACACAACATAAAAAACATTTTGACTAAACAATGCATCTTTAAATTCTGAGTTCAGGAAGCCTAAACTCAATTTCTCCATCTTGTCCCAATGGAAAGTTATGCTTGTAAGATGCTACAAAGCAACTCCCATGTTAGTCTGTGAGACAGATAGCCTTTCAATAGTGAAAACAAAATTGACAGTATTTCACTTTCAGAACATGTAAGACATCTTGGGCCTAGCTGAGGGGACCTGACATGTAAGAAAAGGAAAGGTTAGGGCCTGGCAGGTGGGTGCACTTGCCAGGTCGACATGGTAGTAAACCTGCGCGCAGACACTGCATTGCCAGGTCTGAGATAACTTTGAAAGGCTACTTGTGTGGGTGGCACAACCAGAGCTGCAAGCCCATTAGTAGTATTTGATGTACAAGCCCTGGGCACACAAGGTGCACTGTATTAGGGGCTTACTAGTAAATAAAATGCACCAATCATGAAAAACCAATCATAATACAATTTACAGTTGGAGCACTTGCACTTTAGCACTGATTAGCAGTGGCAAAGTGTGCAGAGACACTAGACCAGCAAAAACGAAGTCTAGCAGACCATCAAAAGCAGGAGATCAGAAAGCAAAGAAAATAGGTAGAACACACCAAAGGATGCCAGGTCTAACAGCAGCTGCTCTCACTAAAAAGCAGCATTTAAGGCCAGTTCTATAATAAAGCTCACACAGAGAGGATATCACAAAGCCCACACAGAGATGATAGCTGCTATTGACAGACAAGGTACTACAGAATCCACCCACCTAGGAGATTTCCACAACATTAGCTGCATCCATGTTGCTGTGGACATATCCCTGAATACATGACTACTTCCCCCTGACTTAACAACACAGGTTAAACTGTCTATATTCAACATCTTCAAGTTTACATTTTTAAAATATATGCTTGAGTTATAAACTACTCTTTTACTTTTCAAAACATAGCATTATGATAACTATGCTCAAAGAAATAAGTTACTCTTTGACATTTAATTGGATCGAACCTTCAACTATTTATGTTTGCAAGGATGGCTGCAAGTTTACTCACTGGTTCAGAGAGTCAGTTGCTATGTAAGTCTCTCTGTATTGTCCCCGCTCCCTCAGTTCATATCTCATTACACCATGATGTGCCAGATGTAGACCTTAGTGTGTTAATTGCTGATCATCTGAACAGCCCTCTCACCTGTTAAATCTTTTGCCTCATCCTTGTCCAGCTAGCAGATGGAGACAAAGTAGTAGATCGGGACAGAGTCCACCATGTTTGGCAACTGAACAACTTCTAAGTTTTGCACATTTCTTTCCAGATGCACCTCATGGATATTTTACAGATTCCGTTAACTGAAGCTGAACGTATGCAGATGACATGTTTAAATTGTCATGTTGTGACGTTTATTTATAGTGAGCGCAGGCTGTTACACTAAAGGATTGAAAATGAGGACTGATACGCTAAAACCACCAATAGGAGGTTGGTGAAAGAGAAATACTCCCCAGGGCTGATCAAAGCCATGAATGAGATTGCCTTAAAGTAATGGCTGCAGGAGACTCACACAAAGCAACCATTCACTGTTGACCACATCAAACTTGTATACTTGAAGAGGTAGAAAGGATACGACATTTCTTGCAGATATGGGAAGTAACCAATTGCAGCTTGTTTTGCATTCAAGCGCCTCCCATGATACTTTCACTGCACACACAAAAGCAGGGTTTTGCCTTGTTTCCAGACAGTAATGCCTGGTAAACGTGTGTGCATTTGTCCATGTTGCCGCTCTGCAGATGTCCGGGAGCGATAATCTGCAAACAATGCGGTTGACGTTGCCATCTTTCTTGTCGAATGAGCGTGAACTCTGGCTTGCAAAAGCTTTCCTGCCTTCTCATGACATAAAGGGATTGCAAAGGCTATCCATCTTGAAATGGAAGATCTTGAGAGAGCGAAGCCTTTTCTGGGTCCAGCAAATGAAACAAGCAGCTGGTCTGGTTTCCGAAAGGATTTTGTTTTGTCAGTATAAAATTTGAGGTATCTTCTGATGTCCAAAGTATGCAGCAATTTTCCGCGGCAGATGATGGATTCCTGAAATATGTGGGTAATACAATTGGTTCGTTGAGATGGAAAAGCCATAGGTACTTTGGGGATAAATTTAGGATTTGTCCCGAGAATTACCTTGTCTAACTTGAATTGAAGAAAAGATTCTGAGACAGAGAATGCCTGGATCTCACTAACTCTCCTGGCGGAAGTGAGTGAGAGTAATAAGGCCACTTTCCAAGAGATGAACTGTAAGTCAGATTTGTGAATCGGTTCGAACGGGGGCTTCATGAGATGTGACAAGACTACACTGAGCTGCCACGGAATGGACGGCTGGTTAATAGGTGGAAACACTCTGAACAGACCTTTTAGGAATTCCTTTATGACTCTCTGTGACCAAAGAAATGGATGATTTAGTGTTCTTTGATATCTTTATATAGCAGCAAGATGTACTTTTATTGATGCATGGGAGAGTCCAGCTTTGGCTAGGTGGAGTGGGTAAGTAAGTATCAGCCCCGGCGAAGAGTGAAAAGGATGCAGATCTTGACACGAACACCAATGGCAACATCTCTTCCATTTTGCTATCTAAGTTTTATTGGTAGATATTGCTCGAGCAGTTGATAATATATCCCAGCATTCTTGAGGGGTATCTAAGGAATAAAATTGAGGATATCTAAGGAATAATATTCATGCTCATGAGGTTCCAGGCTGACAAGTTCAGTGAGGTTAACTGCGGATAAAGAACTTTCCCTTCTCTCATGGAGATCAGATCCTGAATCAATGGAAGCTGCGCTCTGGGATTCACTGACAGCTGGAGGGGTTCCGAGTACCAGAACTGTCTCGGCCAAGCCGGGGCTATTTATTTATTTGTTTACATTTGTAATGCGCACAGCTACCCAACAAAGGGTTTCCCGGCGCGGCAGATCCCAATAGCAATGCGGTTACAGAAACTAGATGTTAAAGAGCCATGTTTTTAAGGCTTTTCTGAATGTGATGTAATTCGACTCAGACCGCAATGTATGTGGCATTGAATTCCAGAGCGAAGGTCCTAGGAATGAGAAGGACTTGCCACCCATGCGTGACAGCCTGGTCCTTGGAATTTCAAAATGATTTGCCGTGGAAGACCGAAGAGATCTGGAAGGACGGTAGGGGCGCACCAGGTTTTGCAGATATTTAGGAGCGGTGTTGGTGGAAATCCTGTGCATAAAACATAGAGATTTGAATTTAACTCGGTTTTCAATTTTTAGCCAGTGTAGCTTCCTGATGTATTTAGTGGTTGGAGTAGAGATGGGAATTTTACAGAGAAGTCTGGCTGCTGCATTTTGCACTGATTGCAACCTGCGGACAGTAGCTTTGTTCGCCCCCAGGTACAAAACGTTGCCATAATCTAGCCTAGATGTTATTAGGGCATTGACAACTGTTTTCTTGGTGTTTTCAGGCAGCATCCAACAGATCTTTTTTAGCCATTTTAATATGGCAAAGCAGGTGGCTGAAGTCTTTACCGCTTGCTGATGTAAACTGAGTGAGTCGTCAATAATGACGCCCAGGTTGCGAGCATGAGTAACCGGGGTAGGGGGGGTGCCCATTTCAGTTGGCCAATGTTGGGGTCCCCAAAGTTCTTTATTTTTGCCCAACACGATTAACTCGGTTTTTTCGCCGTTAAGTTTTAGGAAGTTTTTTTGCATCCAGTCGGCGATTTTACAGAGTCCGAGTTGTAGGGTGGAGGAATTATCAGAATCTGCAGCTGATAAAGAAAAAAGCAGCTGGGAATCATCAGCGTAGGAAAACATTAAAAGCCCTGTTTCCTCCACTATTTTGGCCAGGGGGCTCATATACACGTTGAAAAGCAACGGGCTAAGAATAGAGCCCTGTGGAACTCCGTGTTTGAATGTCATGGTATCGGAGCAGGCAGTTTGTGAGAAGACCTGGAACGTGCGGTTTTCCAATAATGATCTAATCCAGTTGAGAGCTGCCCCACGGATGCCCAGGGAGTGGAGTGTTTGGGCGAGGACCGCATGCGACACGGTGTCGAATGCCGCGCTGAGGTCAAGCAGCACAAGTGCCACTGTTTCGCCCTTGTCCACCATGCGGCGGATATTTTCGGTTACCCCCAGCAAGGTAGTTTCTGTGGAAAAGCCTGCACGAAATCCCGACTGGTGGGATGGTAATAGGTCATGAGTGGTAATGAAATCAGTGAGGCAACGATGTACATGTTTCTCCAATATTTTTGCAAAGGTGGGCAGCAAGGATATTGGGCGGAAGTTAGCTGGCAAATTGGGGTCTGCTCCAGCTTTCTTCAAGAGCGGATGAATCATTGCATGCTTCCATTCACTGGGTACAAATTGTTCCAGTAACGAAGCATTGAGAAGATCAGTGATGGTAACCAAGACGTTGCTGTTAAGTTGCTTTAAGACTGAGCATGGCAATGGGTCTTTAGGTGAGCCAGATTTAATAGTTTTTAGCAGCCTTTGAACCATATCAGGGTTCAGCAAGGGCCAACTATCAAGTGTGACAGAAGATGCATTAACCGGAGTAGAGCAATCCGGAATGCCTGGAGCATTACCCGAGGTAGGTGATGCACAGTTTGGGGTAGCTTCAGTGGTTAACTTATATTTATTAGAAGCTTGATTAATGTCTTGGTGAATTTGGTCGACTTTATTGATGAAGAAGGCAGCTAGTAGGTCACATTGAGTTTTATTAAGTTCAGGTGGGAGTTGAGACGTATTAGAGCCAGACAGCTCTTTTACTAGTTTAAAAAGTGTTTTGGAGTGGTCTAAGGCATTTGTGATTTTTGTGCAGATGAATTCTGCTTTAGCCTTGCTACACTGCTTTTGATACGCTATTAACTGAATTTTGTATTTTTCCTTGATTACAGGTGAGTAACTCCTCCTCCATTGACGTTCAAGATTTTTACATCTAGTTTTTTCATTTTGTAAGATATCGTTGAACCAGGGTGCAGGAGAGCGGTGGGTGTTGGGTTTAAGCTTTGTTTTGGGCAGGGTGGAGTCAATGGCTGCAAGAAGCCAGTTTTGTACTGTGGAGGAAAGCTGTTGAACAGTGGTCTTAGTGCAAGGCCTATGTTCTTCCAGGAGGGTATTGAGACTGTCAATGTCAAGTTGTTTCCACTTTCTTATAAACTGGGTGGGTAGGGGAGTATTATCTTTATTTATTGGGTCGACCTGAAGGGCAAATTTAACCAAATAGTGGTCGGACCAGGGCAGAGGCTGGGCAGAATGCGTCACAATATTGTTAAGATTGGAAAAGATGGGATCTAGCAGGTGTCCAGCACGATGTGTAGGCCCTGAGTTCTTTAAGGTTAGATTGAGAGCTGCTAAGTCATTTATGAAGTCTTTAGCTAAAGAGCATTCCTCATCCTCTAGATGCAAGTTTATGTCGCCTAAGATTGTGAAATTGGCAGTTCTCATGGCTAACGGTCCGATAAGTGCAGACATATTTGTCACCCATTTGGATGCTGCCCCCGGAGGCCGATACACAAGGACTCCGGCTAAAGTGAAATAAGGGGCTAGCGTAAGTTTAAATGTCGCCGCTTGGCAGCCATCACATAAAAGAGGTTTAAATTCGCAATTAAAAATCTTTTTGAAGATGATGGCAATTCCTCCGCCAGGTATCTTTTCCCTGTCAAGTCTGGTGATAGCGTAGGAGTCCGGAAGTGCCATAGCTATGTCTGGACCCGAACTTTCTTTGAGCCAGGTTTCAGTAATAAACAATGCGTCGGGTGCTTCATCTAAGAGTAGGTTAAAAATTTCTAGTTTATGCATTGGTAAAGAGCGACAGTTGAGGCTAATAAAGGAAAAGGATTTTGTCTTTGATTTTGAGGAGTTCTTGAGGGAATCAGACAGCGTGGATTTGATCCCTACAGGGTCAATATGTAATTGACAGGTTTGACAGGAATCCTTCTCCCACCCCAATTTTAACAACCTGCAGGAGGGTTTTATTGCTGGTTGTAGAGCCTTCAAATCGACAGACGTATATTTGATGTAGGGGGATTCTATTGAATGTATTGCTACATCGGCTATAGGTACCTGTGGTAGGTTGGGGACTGAACCATATGGTGGTGCCATAGCCCTGAGGCACGCCCGAGGCGCGGACGGGCACAGACGGGCTGACTCTGGCGTGACTCCGGCGCTGAGGAGGCGCTTCCGCAAACGCGACCGCTAGCGCGGATATAGACCGTTTCCTTAAATACCGGACACTAGAGCGCTCTCACCACTCTCGCCCCCTCACTCAAGATGGCCGCCGTAAATGCTGTTGTCACTAGCCCTCGATCTACAGCCCTAAAATCGGCTGGGAATGTCAGGAACAGAGCGAAAATAGTGGCAAGTGAGTGCCAAGTATGCCAGGTATGCTGTATGCAAACAGTATGAAAATTAGAGCACTTTTAAAATTCGGCGTTTTTAAAATAAAATAAGTGGCACAGTAGCTGGAAATTGCTCCTTGCGTGATCAGAAGTCAAACATTATGTTTGCAAAGCGCTGGGATCTCGCGCCTGCTTCCTAGGGGCTCCTTAAATACCGGACACTAGAGCGCTCTCACCACTCTCGCCCCCTCACTCAAGATGGCCGCCGTAAATGCTGTTGTCACTAGCCCTCGATCTACAGCCCTAAAATCGGCTGGGAATGTCAGGAACAGAGCGAAAATAGTGGCAAGTGAGTGCCAAGTATGCCAGGTATGCTGTATGCAAACAGTATGAAAATTAGAGCACTTTTAAAATTCGGCGTTTTTAAAATAAAATAAGTGGCACAGTAGCTGGAAATTGCTCCTTGCGTGATCAGAAGTCAAACATTATGTTTGCAAAGCGCTGGGATCTCGCGCCTGCTTCCTAGGGGCTCCTTAAATACCGGACACTAGAGCGCTCTCACCACTCTCGCCCCCTCACTCAAGATGGCCGCCGTAAATGCTGTTGTCACTAGCCCTCGATCTACAGCCCTAAAATCGGCTGGGAATGTCAGGAACAGAGCGAAAATAGTGGCAAGTGAGTGCCAAGTATGCCAGGTATGCTGTATGCAAACAGTATGAAAATTAGAGCACTTTTAAAATTCGGCGTTTTTAAAATAAAATAAGTGGCACAGTAGCTGGAAATTGCTCCTTGCGTGATCAGAAGTCAAACATTATGTTTGCAAAGCGCTGGGATCTCGCGCCTGCTTCCTAGGGGCTCCTTAAATACCGGACACTAGAGCGCTCTCACCACTCTCGCCCCCTCACTCAAGATGGCCGCCGTAAATGCTGTTGTCACTAGCCCTCGATCTACAGCCCTAAAATCGGCTGGGAATGTCAGGAACAGAGCGAAAATAGTGGCAAGTGAGTGCCAAGTATGCCAGGTATGCTGTATGCAAACAGTATGAAAATTAGAGCACTTTTAAAATTCGGCGTTTTTAAAATAAAATAAGTGGCACAGTAGCTGGAAATTGCTCCTTGCGTGATCAGAAGTCAAACATTATGTTTGCAAAGCGCTATTATGATTATATGGCACGGTTCCGATCTCATTTTCCGATCTCATTTTCAGTAGAATCCTTGGTATAAAAGGGAACGGGGGAAACGTGTTTCCAAACATCCCCGTCCAACGAATGTATAGCGTTTTTCCCCACAACCCTGCTTGAGGGAATCGGCTTTCAAAATGTTTGCATTTCTTGTTGTGTTGATTTGCAAACAGGTCCAAAGTTGGTGTGCCCCATAACCTGAATATCTTTTAAGAGTTGGGTTTGATTTAGTTCCCATTCGTGGCAGGTTGAGGCCGATCTGCTTAGGCGGTCTGCTCTCTTGTTGTGTACTCCAGGGACATGTTGGACCTGCAGAGAAATGTTGTGTTGTAACATCCATTTCCAAATCTCTTGGGCTTGTGCTGAGAGGAGTTTTGATTTTGTGCCTCCTTGTTTCAGTAAGTAAAACATTTTTGTCGTACTGTCTGTCCTGACTAGAACAGGCGAGTTTCGGATTCTGGGAAGGAATGCCTGCAGGCCCAGGAAGATTGCTTTTAACTCGAGGAGATTGATGTGTAATTGGGCCTCTTGCCCTGTCCAATGGCCCTGTATTTCCAGTTCCTGAAGGTGTGCTCCCCATCCGGGTAATGAGGCGTCTGTCGTCATGACATAGCTTGGAGATAGTGGCAGAGCTTTTCTGATCTGAGGGTTGATAATGATTTGATCCTCGAAGTATCTTAGGGCTTGTACCAATTGCTTGTCAAGAAGTTCTTGCAGCGGCCGCATGCGAAGTCGATTTGAAGATTCTTAGTGAAGTGAACCTTTTTGATTTTAATTGTGCTGTCAGGTCCATTATTTTTTGTGTGAATTCTTCTGAGGGGTAGGCTTTTGTTTCTTGAGTTCGTAATTTGGCTCCTAGGAACTGAAGCGACTGCGCTGGAACGAGTGAAGACTTTTCCATGTTGATCCGCAGTCCTAAACTTTGGAACAAAACCATGCAGCATTCTAGGGATTTCCGTACATCCTGGAACAATGCACCTTTTATGAGCCAGTCATCCAGATACGGATATATCTGGTGTCTTTGCTGTCTCAAGTGCGCTGCAACCAGCGCCATGCATTTTGTGAATACCCACGGCGCGGATCTGAGACCGAAGGGTAATACTTTGAATAGGTATTAGCGCCCCGCCATCACGAGTCGTAGATACTGTCTGTGTTTGATGTGAATCAGAATATGAAAATAGGCATCTAAGAGATCTAATGATGCCATGTAATCTCCTGCAACATTAGGAGAATTTCTTGAAGTGACAGCATGCAAAACAATTTTTTTTAAAATATATTTGTTCGCGTCTCTGAGATCCATTACCTGCCTGAATTTGGTGGACTGCTTTCTTCGTATCTGGAAAAAACTGCAAGTAGAACCTTTCCCACGGTGTTGAGTTGGAAGCTCCTCTACTGCTCCTTTCACAATAAGGGCCAAGACTTCTGCCTTGAATGCTGAGAGATGGTTTTGAGTCCTGTTAATGGGTGGTTGAGCTGGAGGTTTTGAGCTGGAGGTTTTTGTATAAACTCCAGGGTGTGGCCTTGATGTATAATATCCAACACCATCTGTCCGATGTTATTGACAGTCACTGATGATAATAGTGAGAGAGGTAATGGCTCTGATTGGGATGAGGTGAGGTGGAAGGGGCCCGGAGGTCGTCAGTGTCTCCTATTAGAGTCCTGTACCTTTCCCCTCGCGGCAGGCTTTCTTCTAGACTGCTGCTGGCAAGAGGTGTTAGAGGAGTGAAATTGTTGGCTGTCGGAGTATTGATCGTACCCCTGCTGGTAAGTTTGATACCTGTTAGATTGGAAGGAAGATCTTTGATTGAAATGTCCGCTTGACCCTATTCCACGAAAAGACTGAAATCTTCCTTGTTGAAGGGATCCTAAGGTTTTTGCGGTGTCTGTGTCCGCTTTTACTCCTTGCACCACATCATCCATGTGCCTTCTGAAATGGTTCTCCCCATCAAAGGGCATGTCTACGATCTTTGCCTGGACTTTGGGTCTGAAAGATGTTGCCATCAGCCACCCTTGTCTTTGAAGCGATACCGCTACAGCCATCTGTCTGAATCCAATTGATGAGATGCCCATGGCTATGCCAATGGACTCAGAAGCAGCTCTAGCCCCATCTTGTAGAATTATAGTTGCCTCCTCTTTCTTGTCTTCCGGAAGATGAGACTAAAGTGGAGCAATGTCCGTCCACATCTGTTGGTTATATCATCTGACAAGTGCCAATGCATTTGTGGCTTTGATAGAAAGCTGCTGCCAACACTGCAAAGCGCTTCCCTGCGCCATCCATCTTTTTTCCCTCCTTGTCAGGATGAGCTGACAAAGCAGAGGCCGGGTTCTTGGAGCATCTCTGCGCCGCCTGCATAACAACCGATTCAGTTTAGGATGACCTATTAGGCACGCTGGTGATGTTTCTGGGGCACAATACATTTTCTTGATCCTAGGAACTGAGGCTGCAACTAATGCCAGATTTTTCATAATCTTCACCCCTTCATCCCAGATGTGGATGATGATTTGTATTGTCCTTATGGTTTTTCTCGAAGTTTCCTTAAAGTCATAAAGAAAACACTCATTTTCCTTTACCGGCAAAGGAAGTTCGTACCTTTTGGAGGCTTTCTCTATTAAGTCAGGAAAACCACTGATGTCTTCCAGTGGTGAATTTGCCAGAGATGGTGATGGTACTGGAGAAGAAGTAACATATTGATCCCATTCATTGGCCCCCAGGGTCGTCTTCCTGTAATTCTCCTTCCTCTGTCTGCTCCTCCTGCTCACTTTCCATGAAGTCATCCCTAATTGTTATTATTTTAGGGGTAGGCACTGTCTGCACTTGAGGTGGGAGTTGAACCACCAGAGTCTGAACCCCCTGCTGTGGTACCCTTGTGTTATTGGAAGCAGGGTTATTGGCATCTGGGAAACAGCGATAATAATCGTTAATTATATGTCTTAAGTCGGAGACTAAAGAGACAGGCATGGCTTTTGTGTCTTTCCTGACATTATCCTCCTCTTCCTCGTTGTAATCATAGGCTTGCTGGAATGATTCATGCCTTTTGGAACCTTGAACTGGGCGATCTTTAAAAACAACAATTCTCCCTGAACTTCCTCCTCATCTGTCTCTTCGCTTTTTAATTTGGAGTTGCCAGGGACTATAAGCCACTCCATACGGCCCTTCATCTTCTGAGTCCTGTAAATCCAGACGTTTAGAAGGGGGAAGCGGTGGGATCTTGGTCCATGCAGTGAACTCTGTTGTTTTTGTCATCGGAAATTTGAAACTCGTGGTCGACGGAACGCTCGTCGACGAGAGAGATGACTGTGTTATTAGGATCGCCGTCGATGAGGTTTGTGCAATCGTCGTCAACAGTGTCGTCGACGGTATCATCGACGGTCCCGTCGTCGACGATAATTTCATCGTTCATGTCGTTGATGATGCAGTCGTTGTCGAGATGATCATCGTCGAGGATGTAGTCGACGTCGAGGTCGTCGATGTCTTCGTCGGCATCGTGACAGAAGATACTCTGGTTTACGTTGACCGGAACGACAATGGGGCCTTTGTCTCTGAAGCCTTTTATTTTTAAGGGGTGTATGAGGCAAAGAAAATGATGATGAATCTTTGGCTTTAGATTTTTCTGCTCTCAGTTTCTTCACGTCCACTTTTTCCTCAGACAAGAAAACAAGTTACTTGCCTGTAGCTTCAGTTATCCAGTATTGGTATCTTTCATAGATTCACATGCTTAGAATCATCCCTGCCGACGAGGTGGGAGTATCGCGGTACAATACAAGATATACATAATAGTCATAAAAAACATAATACAATAGGCTACTATTGTGAGAAGATAGCCTGGCATATGATGTCCACTAGTTCTAGTGGGCACCTTACACCAGTCTAATCGACCCTTATTGATGGTGGTTGTAAAGTCAACCTTATAGAAAGCTAACCTAGTGGTAGCATGGACCAGCAGTCATCAGGCTAAGACTTCAGAGTGCGTATTAAGCAAGTTGTTTTACCAATTATAATCCCTTGAGTACCAAATGAAAGGACACCACACAAGGTATATATCAAATATATATGTATTAATCTAAACACAACCCCTCTGCACTCTTTATGAGGTCAGAGGTCAAAGTACATTACAAGAATCTCAATTAGAATACAATAAGTTGCACAATATACATTATGCCCTAAGAGACTCACAAACCTTATACTAAAATAGTTGTATAAGAACCACGTCTGGCATAGAAAGCAGGCCTAGGGCCTGTGGAGTCGCTGGGGCTACTCTAAACAACCAAAGGTTGGGAAGTAGGAGGCCCACGGGAGACGCGTGCAGTGTCTAAACACAGCTGTGGGTTACCATTGACTTTCTATGGGAAACGAAGAAGTTACAAAAGTACAATTTAAGGACACTTCCGGATGGACTACGATGGAACCCTTTTAAACTAGGACACTTCGAGAGTCAAGACCCACGGGAGCACCGAAGTACTCGTGTTACCTCACCCAGGGAAGCCGGGTGCATAGGTGCCTTTTCGTGTCAGGTTTCGTCGTCGTTTTCAATGGAGAGCTGCAAAGAAGTGCTGCATGCGACCCGAGGAAAAGTGTCCAGGTGGATCCAAGGGTGGATCGAAGATCTGAAGAGCCTGAAAGCAGAAGGGACAGAGTCTGGGTCACTTGCCAGTGACCAGGATGGCAATGGAAAGCTGCCAGCCAATGTCGAGTGATTTCAGGTGAAGAAGTGAAGCTTGTCTCTTCAGCCACGAGGTCCAGGAGGCATCAACGATGACCAGGAGCTGGATTCGAGCTGTCCCATGACGGATCTAGTTGACTGCTGTGTTGGTATCCGGATTGGAGCCAACAAGCCTTGGCAACCGCAACCCACGCAGGATGTCGAACTTGGATTTGTTTCAGACCAGCAAGGTCTGTGGCGCTTCTCCTTTGAAGGGAAGCTGGAGCAAGCCTGGAGAAAGCAGGAAAGCAAGTTGATTGTAAAAGAAAGTCTTCGGGGGGTGACTAGCCAACGGGTAAGAAACCGGGAAGACGCGTCAAGCTGAAATGCAGGAGCGGAGCCCACGGGTCACTCATGGAGCGTGGGGCTCTGAGCTTCAGTGCAAATGGTGCTCGGGGCTTCAAGCACCCCAGTGCACAACTTCGTGATGCTTCAGGAAGGGCGTGCAGGTAGCAAAATGCTGAATGTCCAGGAGTTCCGGTCCCACGTCTCTCGTGTCCGCCACGTGTCTAAGCTTTGCTGCGAGCGAAGGTCGGGGTCAGAGATGTCTGGAAGTCCGTGTCCTGTGTCGCAGATTCTTCGGGATCCGGCGGCAGCCTCGAAAATGCAGACCGGCAAAGTTGCTCTGGGTGCCTGTTTGAACAGGGTGGTAACTCCTTGACCACAAGGGAGATGCCTTCCGTCATCCATTCGAAATGGAACATCGAAGGTCCAGGATGTATGTATCAAAGTTTTGTCCAGGGTAATCTAAAGTCCTAGGGACACAGCTCCTACACTTATACTAAGTTTGTGGGCTGGACTACCTGAAGGTTCCTCCTATGGGTGGGCCTGGGGAGGGGGTGGTTACACCCCCTTCCCTTTGTCCAGTTTCGCGCCAGAGCTGGGGCTGAGTGCCCCAGCAACTGGTTTCAACCGGGCTATTCATGGACAGGAAACCTATTGTCAGACTCGTGTCTGTGGCAGCAGCATCCATTTTGTGATGCTGGGGCTCTGTTTAACTTTTACCTCATTTAACAGTAACTACATGTCTTCTCCCTCTAGAAGGGTGGAATGCTATACCCGCCGCCAGGACTGGCGGGGGGGTAGTATTCCAAAGTGTTTGACACCTTACACTACATGTTTTGATAAAGCCAAACCAAAGTTAGCATTAACTGCAAGGATTATAATGCACTTAAGAGTATATGGTATGGCTATATCATAGAACTGCTATAAGGAGATGGTTACGAAAGCTGCAGAGGGGCTCAGCTTATGCTAGGGCACCCTCTCACATAAAACCAAGCACTCCGCCTCCAGGATTGTCGAGGCCTGCCATAGGAGTGGCTCATAGGTTCTTATGTGTCTATATATATATATATATATATATATAGATATAGGTATACTAAATCTAAGTAAGGGATGCTTACACCACCTTACCCAGGTTGCAATTGCAGACCTGTGGTGTCAGTTTGGAGGGCCAGCCAGGGGTGGCATAATACATGCTGCAGCCCCTGGTGGAACTTGGATTCACCTATGCCCTGGGTACCTATGGTACACTATAAAGGGACTCACAGAGGTGACCCAATACCCAATCTGGTATGTACCTAAAGTACATGGTTACAATTTAGAGAGAGAAGAGCTAGGCTGTGGTCCTGGTTAGCAGGGCCACAGCCAGACTAAAGTCGAAAAGCCAGAGAATCACAGCAAAAAAGTGGGGGTAACCATAGGAAGCAGACCCTACTCTCCTACAACTATGGACAACAAAGTCACTACATTAGCCTATCTTAGTACTTTTGTAAAAAGAACCAAATTTGGAACCCAGCCAATCAGGCTGCAGCACCCTCTTAGAACCCTCCACAGAGAGGCGAACCCTCAGATTTTCGTAGCACAAGTGACAGTAAGTATGCAATAGCAATAAGGTAAGCCTCTCCGGGGAGGAGGGTGGGTCGCATGTGAATCTATGAAAGATACCAATACTGGATAACTGAAGTTACAGGTAAGTAACTTGTTGTCTTATCCAGTACTGGGGTATCTTTCATATATTCATATGCTTAGAATCAGAATAGTTATCAGTAAATAATCCTTAGTTGTATAGTGGATGGTGGGTATCACAGGAAAAAACAATAGATACCTCATAAAAACCAATACAGCAATGCCATACAACATTCAACCCTAATAAGGGAAAGCAGCAAATACATATGCATGAATATGAAAAATTATATATATATATATATATATATATATATATATATATATATATATATATATATATATATATATATATATATATATATATATTACCTACTGGCGGTCGCCAGTAGGTATATATAGTTAGGATTTTTTCTCTATGGGATTTTTGAAAATTCTATGTCTAATAACTTTGGCGTTTGTGGACAGAATTGGCTGAAATTTTCAGGAAAATGGCACATTTTGTTTCTGAGCAGCCCTTGAAAATTTGGGGGGGGTTCGTCAAGGGGGGGCCGAGAAAAAAGGGGGGTCCCAAAACGTGTTTTTAACATTGAGTTTTCCATAGGGCGGTTGGCCTCACTTTTAGCCCGAACGGCTGAATGGATTTGCATGAAACTTGGCAAAATTGTAGGGACTGGTAGCCCGATGTGCCTTTTGTAGGTCTCAATATATGTGCTACAGTGGATTTTGAGAAATTAACGTTTAAAAAAAGATATATATCTGTAACAGCGGACCGGGCAGCGCTCCAGGACGCGTACTTTTCGCGCAACGGAGCTTTGTGAAGCGAAGCTGATTGGTTCTCCGGCGTCTGTCAACATTCCAAACAGTCCGTAGCGGCCGCCATCTTGTCTCTCGGTAGGATCGAGAGACAAGAGGAGGCGAAAGCGAAGGGGCAAATGACCATAAGGGGGAATAGTAGATCCTCGCTGACCCCCTAGGTTTGATGTGGAGGTTTTAAAAGGGCCCCGCGGGGCAAAAAAAAATAAAAATAATAATAATCGAACGGCTGAATGGATTTGCACGAAACTTGGTAAAATATTAGGGACTGGTAGCCCGATGTGCCTTTGCTAGGTCTCAATATATGTGCTCCAGTGGATTTTGAGAAATTAACGTTCAAAAAAAGATATATATCTGTAACAGCGCTCCGCTTCGCGTAACGGAGGTTTGCGACGCTGATTGGTCATTCTGTCACTGGGCTATAGTTGGGCTACATCTGGCTGATATTTGGGCTACATTTGTTTTTTTTCGTCTCTGGCGGCCATCTTTGGGCTACATTGGGCTACATTGGGCTTCATTGGGCTTCATTGGGCTACATTGGGCTACATTTGGGTTCCAACATATATATAGGCCAATGTAGCCCAATATATATTTTTCAAAGTTAATTTTCGTAAAAACCACTGGAGCATATATCTTGAGACATAGCAAAGGCACATCGGGCTACCAGTCCCTACAATTTTGCCAAGTTTCGTGCAAATCCATTCAGCCGTTCGAGCTAAAAGTGAGTCCAACCGTCCTATGGAAATGAAGGAAATGAATGGGTAATTTGTAATTAGCAAATAGCTCATCGCAAACTAGGAATGGTAAAGAATCGCTATTTATTCCTTAAAGTTCGCTATTTAGGAAATGCAAAAAACTTTGATGATACATATGGCGGTTCATCTCTAACAAGATAAGAAGCATAGGGATAGATTTATGATGACTGGCGCATCACCAGGGATGTGTTAGTCATTCTGTGCCGCTGTTCCGTCACCTATGGTGTGCTGCATTTACAATGCGGCGCATCATGGGGCAAAAACAGCACAGATGCGTGATGTATCTGTGCCGTAAAGGTGGCGCATTGCTGGAGTTGTATCGCAAGTGTGATGAAGCTCCAGCAAGGGTCGGGGGTGCCCCTGTCGCAGGGTTTCTGTTCTCACACAGAACTGTGGACAGAGGATTGGAACCTCGGCGAATTAGGGTGTCCCAAAACTCACCTTAGTAATCAAAAACCCCTTAGCAAGCTAGGTACAGTGTCACATTGGATATAACAAACTCTCAATGTTTAGACAATCCAGAATATGAACTTATAGTACCTCAGGATACGTGGAACTCATGAACAGTCGGTCGTTATATATTTCTTAGAAACCAGAACATGGAGTTAAGAAGAACACATGTGTATTTGAAATGTTTATTTACTAATGCCGTCTTCTCAGGCGTAGTATCTTAGATAATACAAGTACACATATTATCAGTAGCAAAATTACCAGCATAGTTACTAGTACATAAAAAGCGAATGGTGACAGTATGTTAACATGCTGTAAATGAATAAGAGTTAGCAACACTTATAAGCAGCCGCGGGCCGTGGAGGGAGTTACGGTGGGGCAGGGAGGCGGGGAGGGGGAGGGGCAGGGTGGAGAGGGCTCCACCCTGCTTCTCCCCCTCCCCGCCTCCCTGCCTCACCGTAACTCCCTCCACGGCCCGCGGCTGCTTATATCTCACCCTCCCTAATACACATATTATATTATTTGCTAAGAAGGTCTCTTTGTGTTGGTTTAGGGCGTGCCCATACTTTAGTGTCTTAGATTTGAAGGAATCACATCAGCATACACCAGCTCTCTCTTCATGTGAACCGCATCAAGTGTTGTGTATGTGTGTTCGGCAAAGCAATATAAAACCCGCCTCATGCCCAGAATTGGCAGAAGTTGCACTTATGTTATGAGTATGAAGTCGTGGAGATCAGACCTCATAACAATTCTGTATCGTGTTGTTCTTGAAACTTTAGCACTCGCTGTACAGATATAGTTTAACAAGCAAAGCAGATAGTAGAGCAATAACATATTATTCTCATGTAAACCACGATGAACTACTAGGTTGAAAGCTAAAGCAACAAATAAGTGTCGTGTGCAGAAGTTGCAAAAAAGGAAAAATGGCGTTTAAACCGGTAATGAGCCCATGCTAACTTAACACGGTGTAAAGATATCCAGGACGTAGATGACACCTCCCCATGATCCGGAAACTAACTGAATAAGATAATAGAAGTGCCATCTCATGAGAGCAGATTGCAAGTTTATATGTGGACGGTCCGCAAGGTAAAGCATTAAAAACTAGGAAAATTTAATGCTAAAGAAAAATAAAACAGCCAAGTACTTTATCGAGTCTTAAGCCAATAGGCAAGGGAAATAATAAAAACTTGACAAATAAGTCAATGAATTGTCAATGAAATGCTAGTACTCAGCATATCAAACATGAAAAAGGTCTATGACATAACTGTGTATGCAAAATAAGCTGCAACAGCCTCCAATAGGAAGTCACCGTCTTCATCCGAAAACAGTTCAGCCATCCAATTTAAAAGCGGAAAAGAACATACGAGCTCTCCCAGCACCGGATCCTCTATCACCATCAGAGGACAGCTCGGTGGGTTTTCAAGAAAGCTCTGTTCCAAGAAAGACTGTGTTGCCGCCAGTAAACTCCAGGGACCAATTAGTCCATGCATCAATGCCACAGCCATAATCCTTTCGCCAGGACAAACCAACTCGTGAGTAATGATAGGAGTCATCAGCTGATTAAAGTCGACGTCAGGAGAAACCGGTCCGCAGAGACACAAATCAATGGCCCAATCGAAATCACAGGTCAGGCAGTGAAATACAGGCTGGACACAGGTGAAGTAGGAGAATCGAAAAGATAATCCATATGCCGTGCTTAATATCGCCAACGGCATTGTGCCATAATATTCTAGCATGCGATTGCGGAACAGTGTCAGCAGCTGCAGGGCGTGAGGTTGCATAGGAGGGACATCCATATTTAAAAATGTAAAAAAGCACAAGAGCGTCCGCTGGTAATGCAAGTAAAAATGGCAATCCACGAAGCAGAGTGGAAAAAATACAATGAAAGAAAGTAGGGATGACTCGAAAGATTTTCTCAAATGAAGTCACGAGACCACTGGTAACAACTTTAAAAAAGTGCGCCAGGGCCTTTGTGGAGGATGCGTTAGAGATAGTCCGAACCATCTTGCTGAAATGGAAAGGCAAATCTGAATTGCAAAGGGTCTGCACCTCTGTACGGGTGTTCGCTATGTGAAGCACAAAAGTTTCACGGGCCGAACTCAAGGCCACCTCTCTCTGAGACAAAAGAGCTCTTATTCTTGCCATGCCGTTGAAATCTGCTCCCAAGGTTGGTATTTGTGGCGAGATTGAAAACTCCCTATGTTCATGTGTGGGAGGAAATAGAACATTTCTGCAGCAAATAACCCGTTCACTTACTGTTACGATAAAAGGAATACTTTTAATTAACCCAGATCAATCTTCATTATTGAGCATCAAATAACTACCATTTTCCAACAACTTGAACGTGGGGATGATAGCAGGAACTGGCGTGCCTTGCAACGCGCAAGCCATATTTGGTCGGTGTTTGTTGCATGAACCGTGTAACTGTATGTGCCTACACATTAGTGAATGATCTGGCGTCTCAGTGCATTCCTCTCCATTCAGATAAACTTCTTGATCATCTTTGAAACATCTGTATGTGTATGGAAGCGACCAGACCTCATGAAGAAAAGCACTACCTAAAGGTTCATAACGACCTATTGGTATATATTTCATACAATTTGAAAACTTATATAAAGCAAAAGGCAGCGTTATTAAACCGTGGATAAGGCACGTTGCCAAAAAACCCGCAATCCTCTGCTGATGATGTCACTGAGCATGTCATGAATGATGTAATATGTGACATCATCAGCAGTGGATTACGGGTAATAGTATCTCTAGTTTACTCCCCTATAGCTGTCTTTCTTTTAACATAAGTGTCTGTTTCCTTCCCTTATACTTACTGTTTTTGGTTCGCTTCCGGTTCGCGTACCGGCGAGCGAACTGGGAAGCGAACTAAGAGAAATAGAGGTTGGCACAGTTCCAAATATTGTACCAATTTTTTAATAACGGGGAGGTAGTTCTGAAAAGAACTTTTTTTTTTATTGTTTTTGTTGTTTTAAATTTTTTTTATTATTTTTCGGAACATTTTTTTACTTTTTTTGAATTTTTCTGAACAGTTTTATATTTTTTGGGGTTTTTCTTGGAGGGGGCAATGAAAACGATTCATTGTAAAGGGCTCAACAGGAGCAACAAAACAAAAAAAAAGTATTTATTATTTTGGGCGTTTCGTACAAACTTGCATATGATAGTCAATAGCTCTGTTGATCAGAGTGATGCTTCTTTCTCCGTAGCAAATGAATCCATCGCAAAATACGCAGGTGTGTTTTACTTCACCAAATCTCATTTGTATATTTGGCACCATCTCCCTGCCCTCTGGTCCCGTTACTTCCGGTACAACAGATCTTCTGGCCATAATAGGGAGATTATCTAGGTCTTTCCGAAACTGTGCAGCACTGTAGTTGTTAGGATGCCACCTAGTCATATGGCGATGCATTGTGTAGTTTCCGAAACTGTATTTTTTCTCGGTTCCTCTGGACAGTCTATCTTGACATATAAGGCAAGTTACGTATCTTGCATTTACTTTTTTCTCACCTTTGGGAATTTTAAAAAATTGCCAAATGAAGTTTTCTTTCCGGTGAGACGTCCTGGGCTCCTCAGGCAAAAACTGCCTCTCTTCGTGCTCGTCGTCCTGTTCCTCTTCTTCCTCTTCTTGTTGAATTATAACTTGAGCAGGTGGTCCACTCTTCCTTGGATGTGGTGGAGGTGGTGGGGAAGCACCAGCTGAAGCTACTAAAGAAGCCATTGCTCAGTGATCACAAAGGGTCTTTCTCTCACAATGATGAAAGTCAGAGTGAGGAAAGAAGGAGGGATTTTCATCATTTGGGAAAAACAAGAGTTCTCAACCAATGAAAAGTGTTCATTTTAGATTATATGACCTAGTCTTACATCATTAGGAAACCAAAAGTGAAATGAACCAATGAAAAGTGTTATTACCAAGTCACATGACCTGCTGTGTTTACGTTAAGCGCTTTGCAGGGCCTCCCGGTTTGCTTCCAGAAACCTGCGCTTTGCGACTCGGTTCGCGTACCAGTTCGCTAACGTAGCACGTCATATGACGTATCACGCGACAACGTGAAACGTCATGCGGACGGGAGGCTTCACGATGTTGTTTTGTAACGCGGCAGTTGCGGTAAAGAAACGTTTACCGGCTCGCGGTCTATTTCGCGGCATCAAGGTCAGCTAACGGGAAGCTTCCCGATTCGCGAAGCGGGAACGAAGAAAAAAAAATATTTAAAAAAAAAATTATTCATAAACATATAAAATATATTTTTGGATTTAAAGAAGAATACATTTTACAGCTACAGATATTAGCTGTTAAAAAACCAATGAAATTCACTGAAAAAACCATAGGTTATAGACCATATATAGTTAGGAATTAGCATTTACAAAAGCTTGAAAATTCACTGAAAAAACCACAGGTTATAGACCATATATAGTTAGGAATTAGCATTTACAAAACCTTATTTTACTCACACAAAACCATTGAAATTCCATATATAGTTAGTTGCACTAACTATATATCGCGCACCCGCAATCCACTGCTGATGATGTCACATATTACATCATTCATGACATGGTCAGTGACATCACTGATGACATCACTGATGACAACATCCAGTGATTATGTGTTTCTGTAAAGTTTAAATATGTTTTACATATTGAAGAATGAGTGGATGTATAAGTGTCTGAATGAAGGTTTTAGTAGGTGCGTGATTGACTGTATGAGTGAGTGATTAAATGCGTCTTACTGAATGCACGGGTTAGTGACTAAACTGTCTGAAAGTGTGCATCAGTATGTCTGTTGTTGTGCAAGCTGCTGCATGTGTTGATCAGTAGCTATATAAGTAGCTATATGGGTTATTGATTGGTTGCACAAGTATTTGTATGGGAGACTGAGTGTGTGTATGGCTGGCTGGGAGGTGTGTGACTCTGTGCAGATCAATGTGTACTTGTATCAGTGATTCTATAAGAGAGTAAGTATGTGTTAGTATATGTTTCAAAAATGTAAGGTGTTCTGTGTTTAACTGTATAGATGAGAAAATGGAAGTGTGATTGATTCTTTTCAGGACTGACTAGGTGTGTGAGTAACTCCATGGATGAGTGGCAGAGTGTGAGTGTCTGTATAGGTGTATGAGTGCATATGATAGTGTTGTAAAGATGAGTGATTGTATGTATGAATGATTGTATGAGTGAATGTGTGTGTAGACATAGGAATCAGTGAGTGCGTATGTAGTAACTAGTATTGGTGTGTCAATGGTTTCAAAAATTATACTCTCTATTTAACACTGGGTGTAATAGAGGTTATATTAGAGTGTGAGGAGATGCATTGTATTATCACATGAATGATATCATCAGTGATGTGATCATTGATGTCAAGTGAGATGTCATCAGTGATGTCATTTGAGATGTCATCAGTGATGTCACTGACCATGTCATGAATGATGTAATATGTGACATCATCAGCAGTGGATTGCGGGTGCGCGATATATAGTTAGTGCAACTAACTATATATGGAATTTCAATGGTTTTGTGTGAGTAAAATAAGGTTTTGTAAATGCTAATTCCTAACTATATATGGTCTATAACCTATGGTTTTTTCAGTGAATTTTCAAGGTTTTGTAAATGCTAATTCCTAACTATATATGGTCTATAACCTATGGTTTTTTCAGTGAATATATATATATATTCACTGAAAAAACCATAGGTTATAGACCATATATAGTTAGGAATTAGCATTTACAAAACCTTGAAAATTCACTGAAAAAACCATAGGTTATAGACCATATATAGTTAGGAATTAGCATTTACAAAACCTTGAAAATTCACTGAAAAAACCATAGGTTATAGACCATATATCGTTAGGAATTAGCATTTACAAAACCTTATTTTACTCACACAAAACCATTGAAATTCCATATATAGTTAGTTGCACTAACTATATATCGCGCACCCGCAATCCACTGCTGATGATGTCACATATTACATCATTCATGACATGGTCAGTGACATCACTGATGACATCACTGATGACATCTCAAATGACATCACTGATGACATGACTGATAACATCCAGTGATTTTTTGTTTCTGTAAAGTTTAAATATGTCTTACATATTGAAGATTGAGTGGATGTGTAAGTGTCTGGACGAAGGATTTAGTAGGTGCATGACTAACTGTATGAGTGAGTGATTAAATGTGTCTCACTGAGTGCATGGGTTAGTGACTAAACTGTCTTAATTTGTGCATCATTATGTCTGTTGTTCTGTAAACTGCTGCATGTGTTGATCAGTAGCTGTATGAGTAACTATATGGGTTATTGATTGATTGCCCAAGTATTTGTATGGGAGACTGAGTGTGTGTGTGGCTGGCTGGGAGGTGTGTGACTCTGTGCAGATCAATGTGTACTTGTATCAATGATTGTATAAGAAGGTAAGTATGTGTTAGTATATGTTTGAAAATGTAAGGTGCTCTATGTTTAACTGTATAGACAAGAAAATGGAAGTGTCATTGATTCTTTACATGACTGACTAGGTGAGTGAGTAACTCCATGGATGAGTGGCAGACTGTGAGTGTCTGTATAGGTGTATGAGTGCATATGATAGTGTTGTAAAGATGAGTGATTGTATGTATGAATGATTGTATGGGTGAATGAGTGAAGGTGTGTGTAGACGTAGGAATCAGTGAGTGCGTATGTAGTAACTAGTATTGGTGTGTCAATGGTTTCAAAAATTATACTCTGTATTTAACACTGGGTGAAACAGAGGTTATATTAAAATGTGAGGAGATGCATTGTATTGTCACATGAATGATATTATCAGTGATGTGGTCATTGATGTCAAATGAGATGTCATCAGTGATGTCATCAGTGATGTCATTTGAGATGTCATCAGTGATGTCACTGACCATGTCATGAATGATGTAATATGTGACATCATCAGCAGTGGATTGCGGGTGCGCGATATATAGTTAGTGCAACTAACTATATATGGAATTTCAATGGTTTTGTGTGAGTAAAATAAGGTTTTGTAAATGCTAATTCCTAACGATATATGGTCTATAACCTATGGTTTTTTCAGTGAATTTTCAAGGTTTTGTAAATGCTAATTCCTAACTATATATGGTCTATAACCTATGGTTTTTTCAGTGAATTTTCAAGGTTTTGTAAATGCTAATTCCTAACTATATATGGTCTATAACCTATGGTTTTTTCAGTGAATTTCAATGGTTTTTTAATAGCAAATATCATAAGCTGTCGAATGTCAAGTACGTGGTAAGTAAAAACATTTTCGTGTTTATGCACACTGATCTGCTTTGAATGCTGCCCCCCCCCCTCATTTCTATTAGGAGTACTCTCTCTTTGCAGATAGTGAAAGGTAGTTAACGCAGGCCTTTGCCCCCGTTGTAATACGTCGTGCCTGCTTCTCTCTCCATTTGATTGATTGTTATCCAAGCATTTACTGTTTTAGAATTGGTTCTCTTTGGTTCATTCTCTATTTACAAACAAACACAGAGTCGCAATACTCTGTTTAGTCTTTGCAGATAACGAAAAATCGTGTAAAAAAACAAAAGGAATCGAGCAAAATCAGTAGGCCACTAATGGGATCTCTTTTTGACCTCGCTAAAATAGAAACATTAGGAACAACCCCTCATGACAAATACGAAACTAGTGAGATGAACTGAACTCCACACAATGATGGCTGCAAAACAGCTCGGCTCCGCCACCCACCCCGCCCAAAATAACGATAAAGAGCGGCTGCCATGATTGGTTGCGGAATGGCCACGACGGAGCTACGAAATGGTGGTGCTCTCATGCTAACCCCAGCTTCAGTCTGAAACATCCAGAAACACTGTAGACTACCAATTCGATCAGTTCCGGTAGCGCCCCAATGTAACCCGGTAGAGAAGAACTAGCCCTCCCCTCTTTGACTGATGGTTCTTGTTGCCTGTCCCTTCTGTTGTCATTTAACAGAACTATTTAGCCTGCTGAAAGGGGTTGTGTTCCGACCGCTGGTTGGTGGAGACATTTTGACTATATTCTGGACCTGCGTTGTCGCGTAATGCGTCATATGACGCGCCGCGTTAGCGCATCCGGAAGTCATCCGGGGCGCGACGCGCAGCGCGTAACGTAAGCATAACAAGTAATGTGACTTGTTAATAAAACTTTTCATTGGTTCATTTTACTTTTCTTATTCTAATGATGAAAGGCTTGGTCATATGACCTAAAAATTACGCTTTTTATTACTTCCGAACATTATTTTTTCTTAAATATATGTTATAATGTTCCAGGCTAATGTACTTTCCCGGAAAATTTACAACTGTCCTGCAAGTAAAATATATTCTTTTTTCGAGAAAAAGAGCATTTCTTCGTCCCATGACGGAGCCGTTGAGCAAAAGAGGGTCGACCTGCTGTCTTAGTCGCCGATACGCCTGAATATGAGATTCTTATCGATCACTTTATGTTGCAGGAGTAGAAAACACAACAGCCCTTGACCATTTATCTTTACTGCGTTCCTGCGTATTATACCTTTTACCCTTCATGTAATTGGTCTGCTTTATTTCACTTGCCTTTTAATGATTCTAAAACAGTCACTATTATTAAAAACTTTACCAATGTATATACTACTACCATGTTTTCTTTTAAAAACCTTTATTGTGAAAATTTCATTATACAAATACGAGCCTATAACCACGTGGGCCGGCCACGGAGCAAACTGTAATCGTATATGATGAGTAGACATTTACACTGTAGAGGAACGTAACGGGCGGGCCATTAGGTTGCAAGAACTAAGGTGTCTAACAGTTGCGGAATTGGTGGACGTACATTTTATAATTAAAATACGACAGGGCGAGTTACAATAAAATTATCTAGATATACATTTGCGGGCAAGTACCATGGGTGACGTTAATTCGAACTTTCAATAGTACAGTAATCAATAACACATCAGAACTTAATATCAATAGGGATGTCGAAATATTCAATCAATTCTCGTCCCCGCCCGCCATGTGCTTCAAAACTGCATACGTATCTCGTGATTTCAAGGTTCTGCAACCAGTACACAACAAGGAGTTACGAGTCCCATTTATTCCGGCCCCATTTTGGGCGAGGACGGGCAGGTCCAGGATATAGTCAAAATGTCTCTAGCAACCATCGACTATGATGATGTTCATATGCTGTATTTATTAGAGTAACACTCATCTGTCCACATGAAATTAATGTGCCACAATCTAAACATGTCATTTTAATCTTTCCAAAGTACTTCTAAATATTTGGGACCGTTTCCCTTGCCTCTGATGCTGTCAGTGCCACTTCTTTGATGAATGTACTGGCAGGTCGGGGGTTCTCCTCCAAATCTCTCTTTTATGCAGCACTATAATTAATTGGTGCCACCTCTCCATATGACGATGCATGGTATAGTTACCATAACTATATTTTTTTTCGGTTCCTCTGGAGAGTACATCGTGGCAGATGAAGCGTGTAACGTACCGGGCATTTACCTTTTTTTGCATGTACAGGAAAGGAAAAAAAAATCGAGTGTCCGAGTTCTAAGGTGTCCCAGGGCCATTTTAGTGGACCAGGCCCAAATCCAAAGAACAGGCCGCCATTTTGAGAGTCCTGTTGCAGCCGCCTGTCGCTGTAGCATCAAGAGCAGCCGAAACTCAGCTGAATGGCAACTGAAACGGTAAAGGGGCGCCCCACTACAGCAGACGAGCCTCCACCTAGGAAGGCCCGTTCACGCCGCCTCCCCCCCCCCCTTCGGGCACCCCACGCCGTTATTCGGAGCAGTATTGTAGGATGGCCACACCAGTGCGGCAACTTGCTAGACATCACCTCGGTGGTAACCGAATCTCAGCGCCTTGTGGTGTCTTCTATTCAGAAAACATTGTTGCGCTGCCTTTGGCCCCATTCGCACATCGGTCCGCTACTGACGCCATCTCACAGGCTAATGGGGCGCCCCACGCCGAGTTTCAGCATTTTAGGATGGCCACACCAGTACAGCAACTTGCTAGACATCACCTCGGTGCCATCCGGATCTTGGCATCTCAGCGCCTTGTGGTGTCTTCTAGTCAGAAAATATTGTTGCGCTGCCTTTGGCCCCATTCGCACATCGGTCCGCTACTGACACCATCTCACAGGCCAACAGGGCGCCCCACGCCGACTTTTACCATTGTAGGATGGCCACACCAGTGCCACAACTTGCTAGACACCACCTCGGTGCCATCCGGATCTTGGCATCTCAGCGCCTTGTGGTGTCTTCTATTCAGAAAATATTGTTGCGCTGCCTTTGGCCCCATTCGCACATCGGTCCGCTACTGACGCCATCTCACAGGCCAACGGGGCGCCCCACGCCGACTTTCAACATTGTAGGATGGCCACACCAGTGCGGCAACTTACTAGACACCACCTCGGTGCCATCCGGATCTTGGCGCGTTGTGCTGCCTTCGGCCTATTCGCACATCGGTCCGCTACTGACGCGAACTCACAGGCCAACGGGGCGCCCCACGCCGACTTTCAGCATTGTAGGATGGCCACACCAGTGCTGCAACTTGCTGGACACCACCTCGGTGCCATCCGGATCTTGGCGCGTTGTGTTGCCTTCGGCCTATTCGCACATCGGTCCGCTACTGACGCCGCCTCACGTGCCAACGTATTTTCTCCGCATACCCTATGCCGCATAACAGGTCATGTGACTTGTTTATAAAACTTTTCATTGGTTCATTTTACTTTTGGTTTCCTAATGATGGAAGGCTTGATCATATGACCTAAAAATAACACTTTTCATTGGATGAAAACTTTTTTTTTTTCCCAAACGATGAAAGTCCCACCTTGTTTCTGGATGTTTCAGACTGAAGCTGGAGTCACCATGAAAGCACCACCATCTCGTGGCTCCGTCGTGGTCATTCCGCGAGCAATCATGGCAGCCGCTCCCCACCAGAAGCCTGCAGGAGTCGGGGGCCCCCAAAACTTTTGATGAATCCTCAAGGCGGAGGGGACGCTTTCGAGAATGGGGTCCAAGACCTAGCAGACAAGCGTCCGATTTCCAAGGTGTCCCAGGGCCATTTCAGTGGACCAGGCCCAAAAAGGAAACAGCCTGCCGCCATTTTGAGAGTCCTGTGACAGCCGCCTATCGCTGCACCGCAAGAGTGGGCGCAACTCAGCTGAATTGCGGCTTTTGACACAGTGGACCAAAAGCAGACGGAATGGCAACTGAAACGGTAAAGGGGCGCCCCACTACAACAGACGAGACTCCACCTGGAGAGGCCCGTTCACGCCGCCTCCCCCCCCCCCCCCCGGGGCGCCCCACGCCGTTATTCGGAGCAGCATTGTAGGATACCAAAACCAGTGCGGCAACTTACTGGACATCACCTTGGTGCCATCGTTCTGCTGCCTTGGAACTATTCGCACAACAGTTTGCTACTGATGACCCACCCCCCGCGACGCCCCACGCCGGATGCCGAAATCAGTGCGGCACCCAGGCAACATCACCTGGGTGCCGTCCAGAAATCTGGACGTTGTGCTGCGTTGGGACTATTCGCACAGCCGACCGCTACTTCGTTGTTTTTCCCTAAAAATGTGTTTATGTTATTACTGTTTTTGTTTTGTTGTATATATTTATAAGTTATTAAAGTTTTATAATCTTACTACTTTGTTGGAGTGCTATATATTTTTAAAGTGACACATAATTATAAAAACTTTGATGTACAAAGAGTCATCCCTGGAATCTTCCGCTTCAGGCTCGGTCCCCTCCCCAATCACAATACAGGATGGTTTTCAGATAATAGGAACGCGTCTGCTGTGACGGATCTCATCGAGTGTGGGCCTTGATCTACTATAACTCCTTTGAAGAGGGGTGATTCTTTACAGCTGGGGCCATAAACTACATCTGCAGGGCTAGCTGATAGCCTAGGACCGGCCTGGACAATCGGACACACAGGAAAAGAAGTGTCAGAGGGTGCGGTACTGAATAGGGCGAAAGGGAGGTGTCGGGCGGGCACAGGGTGTGATTCTCAGGGAAGAGCAGCGCAGATGGGGGGAGGTTTATTACCCATGCATAAGACAGAGAGCGGGGGTGACCACTGCCTGGGGGAGATGCTTGCGAGGGTGGGGAGCCATGCTAAGGATCGACAGCGTGCAGAGAGTGGGTCTGGTCAAGGCATCTAAAATGACTGCCGTGCACGACAAAAGTGTGGCATTTGAAAAAAGGCAAGATGGCGCAGACAATGTTTTTCAACACTTCCTGATTTCCTTCGAATCTAACGTTAACAGACGTTGGGGCATATTACCAAAGTTAAGCGATATTTATCCCTAACGATGCTTAGCAACGAATTTTTTATCGCTAAGCATCGTCAGAAATTATCGCAGATAAACCTTGCTATTATCAAGGTTTATCGCAAATACGATAAAAACGACCGCAATGCATTAATATCGCTGAAAACTCAGCGATATTCATGCATTACCGAGCTAATGCTCTTAGCCATGTTATCCACCTCCCATTGGATAACATGGCTAAGAACTGCTCAGGGCAGGTGGTAGCTTTTGGAGATATTCGCGCTTATCGCGAATATTTCCAAAAGTTGGTAATAGGAGATAGCGATGTTAGCGACTGTTTCCATTCGCTAACATCTTGGCATGCCCACTTTGCATGTCATTAGTGATAAATATCACTCACATGCAAAGTGGGGCCCAAGATGGTCGCTATCTCCTACTAGTGGTCGCTAACTGGTGTTAGCAACAGCTAGGTAATACAGAGATAATTTTATCTCCGCGAAGCGGAGCGCTGTTACAGATATATATCTTTTTTTGAACGTTAATTTCTCAAAATCCACTGAAGCACATATATTGAGACCTAGCAAAGGCACATTGAGCTACCAGTCCCTACAATTTTGCCAAGTTTCGTGCAAATCCATTCAGCCGTTCGATTATTATTATTATTATTTTTTTTGCCCCGCGGGGCCCTTTTAAAACCTCCACATCAAACCTAAGAGGTCAAGGAGGATCTACTATGCCCCCTTATGGTCATTTGCCCCTTCGCTTTGGCCTCCTCTTGTCTCTCGATCCTCCCGAGAGACAAGATGGCGGCCGCTACGGACTGTTTGCAATGTTTACAGACGCCGGAGAACCAATCAGCTTCGCAAAGCTCCGTAACGCGAAAAGTACGCGAAGCGGAGCGCTGTTACAGATATATATCTTTTTTTGAACGTTAATTTCTCAAAATCCACTGAAGCACATATATTGAGACCTAGCAAAGGCACATCGGGCTACCAGTCCCTACAATTTTGCCAAGTTTCGTGCAAATCCATTCAGCCGTTCGATTATTATTATTTTTATTTTTTTTGCCCCGCGGGGCCCTTTTAAAACCTCCACATCAAACCTAGAGGGTCAGGGAGGATCTACTATGCCCCCTTATGGTCATTTGCCCCTTCGCTTTGGCCTCCTCTTGTCTCTCGATCCTACCGAGAGACAAGATGGCGGCCGCTACGGACTGTTTGGAATGTTTACAGACGCCGGAGAACCAATCAGCTTCGCTTCACAAAGCTTCGTAACGCGTAAAGTCCGCGAACCGGAGCGCTGCCTGGTCCGCTGTTACAGATATATATCTTTTTTTGAACGTTAATTTCTCAAAATCCACTGAAGCACATATATTGAGACCTAGCAAAGGCACATCGGGCTACCAGTCCCTACAATTTTGCCAAGTTTCGTGGAAATCCATTCAGCCGTTCGGCCTAAAAGTGAGGCCAACCGCCCTATGGAAAACTCAATGTTAAAAGCACGTTTTGGGACCCCCCTTTTTTCTCGGCCCCCCCTTGACGAACTCCCCCCAAATTTCTAGGGGCTGCTCAGAAACGAAATGTGCCATTTTCCAGAAAATTTCAGCCAATTCCGTCCACAAACGCCAAAGTTATTAGACATAGAATTTTCAAAAAACCCATAGAGAAAAAATCCTAACTATATATACCTACTGGCGACCGCCAGTAGGTAATATATATATATATATATATATATATATGTACATCTATATATTTGAGAAACACTGTCTGAAAACCAGAAAGCAACAATACACCGTAAATATGTCACCATGTAATGATATAATCACCTCCTTACAGAGGCTTACCTTATTTAAAAGGTTGACCCACTGCTAATTCAGCTTCTGTTGCCAGATCAAGACAGTAATGGTGTGTAAAAGTGAGCACATTTTTCCAAGTCGCAGCACTCCAAACAAGGTACTCCGACAATCAGAGCAGTAGATGAGGACACTGCCCTTGTGGAGTGGGCCTTGGGTTTCATAGATAAAAGATGTCCAGCTTTAGAATGGCAGAATTGGATAGTAGATGCAATCCACCTTGCAATAGTGGATTTAGTCACACCTGTTCCTGGCTTTTGACCACCATAAGAAAAAAATAATTGATCAGATTTTCTGATGGACACAGTATGTGAAATATATAATTTCAGACACCTTTTAACATCCAAGGTATGCAAAGATTTCTCAGCAGAGGAAGACGGATTTGGAAAGAAAGAACACAGTATAACAGGTTCATTAAGATGGAATGTAGAGGGAACCTTCGAAATAAACGGTGGATTCGTTCTGAGGAGGACATAATCATTGGTGAATTTCAAATAAGGTTGTTTGATAGTGAAAGCCTGGATTTTACTGACTCTCCGAGCAGAGGTGAGCGCCACTAAAAGTGCTGTTTACCAGGAGAGGTACTTGAGGTCAGCTTTGTGAACAGGCTCAAATGGATGCTTCATGAGCTACTGTAACACCAGATTGAGTCTCCATTCTGGAAGAGGATCTCTGATGGATAGTAAAGTTCTGAAAAGCCCCTTTAGAAATTGTTTGATCAGGCGATTAGAGCAAAGGGATGCAGCTCCTGCAGAACGTCTGTAGGTCGAGATGGCCGCTAAATGTAACTTAACCGACGTAAACATAAGACCAGACTTAGATAATGATAGAAGATAAGGCAGAACTTTATCTGGCGATCATCTTAAAGGATGTATATCTTTGTCAGTTTCAGTTTCATAAGGCTTTATTCGGAGCATAGAAAACATGTCCATAAAAGCACACACAGTAATAAATACAGAACATTTGATCAGTAATAAAAACAAAAACACATAATACATGATTATCCAGAAGGGGATGGAATAAATAATTAAAATAATTAAAAACACATGCTTTTCCTAGCACCAATTGCTTTAAGCAGAAAAGTAGCCGTAAAAAAGCAAATGTCCGGGTGGTGGAAATTAAAAAGCAGTTTCATAGAGTCGTTGATTGCTCTTACTCCAAATCTTTTCAACATGGGCTTTAAGAAAATTTTCCGCAGTTCACCATACAGTTGACACGATAAAAGAAAGTGCATAGTGCTTTGCTCAGCATTATTATCACAAGCACAAGGTCCGGATGGGTGCATTTTTACATTGGGACACGCTACTGGATAATGTACTGTTCCCATCCTCATCCTGGTCAGCACAAACTGGTGCGAAACTCTTGTCACCTGTGTCAGGTACGGTTGGAGTCCAATAAAGTCATTCAGACTGTTATACAACATACAGGTAGAGAGATTCAATTCCTCCAAAGCACGTCTCTCTGCACAATAATTCAAGAAGGTGATTTTCAAATTGGACTTAGAAATTTCAGAGGCACAATTTCGATCATTGGACACATTAAACCCAAAAACCTTCTGGAAACTATCAATCGTATATTTGATCCAGGGGATCTTTAGATGCTGATCCAAAGTAAGGCAATCATTAATGATGGCTCTATTCAGAGAAGTACCATCATTCAGCCATACCGTGCGCCACAATAATAAGGGTCTTAACATAATCATGTCGTTCAAAAATTGGATCCCCATTTCCTTATGTACCAAGTTATTGGAGGTAGATTTAGGTAAGCACAGGAGCCTTTTCAGAAAATTATTTTCCTCTACCTGCAGACTCCCGGCTGGTGACACACCCCATATTCCGGCCCCATAAAAGGCCACGGAAAGACATCTGGATTGGAAAATATTTAACATGTCTTTAATACGCCTATTCCCCAACTTCTTGGCAAATACAAATACCCCATTGGCACTCCTCGTCATCTTTGTTTTAACAGCTTTGTGTTCGATATCCCAATTACCGTTTTTGGTGAATGTAATCCCCAAGTAGCAAAATGTATCAACTTTTTGGACCGGTTCACCTTCTATGGAATAATGGGAATTACATTTCTTTTTAGATCGTCCTGACCCACACTCCATAACATAGGTTTTTGTCCTATTAATCACCAGCTTCCTACTCTTGATGAACAGTACAAACCTGTCCATCAAACGTTGAAGACCTAACGGGGTCGTTGACAGCAGCACGGCGTCATCCGCATAACGTAACACCGGGATGTTAAGATTGTTAACTCTCGGGACGTCCGCCGCAACTGTTTGTAGGACAGAATCCACCTCATTAATAAAGAGTGTGAAGAGCAGGGGTGCTAAAACACACCCCTGCCTTATTCCCCTTCCGATCCTGAACTTGCTCGTACACTCCCCATTAATTCCATACCGAACACTGGTACATAATTTTTCATACAGGCGGGCCAAGAAGTGAACTATGCCTTCAGGGGCTCCCATTTCAATTAGTTTGGCCCAAAGTTAGCGTGATCTACCATATCAAAAGCACTGCTAAGGTCAGCGAAACATAAATAAATAGACTCTTTTTTGGCCTGGGTGTATTTCCCTACCAAAAGTTCTAAATTCAAGCATTGCTCAATGGTGCCACGACCCTTCCTAAACCCAAACTGACTGTCGGTTAAGATCCCGTTGGTCTCTGCCCATTCCTCTAATCTGATTAAAAGGACCCGGCTCATGACTTTTACCGATGAATCCAATAAGGATATCGGCCGATAATTTTTTGCGTCACCCCGCTCACCTTTTTTAAAAATGGGAACAATGATTGATTCAGCCCATGTTGATGGTATCTCACAACTAACTGCTGTATTAAATTTTTTTACCAAAATGGGCCCCATATCTCCGGGGCGGTCTTGTACACATCTATAGGCACCCCGTCTGGTCCCTGGGCCTTCCCTCCCTTGCTGGCTCTAATACTATCCATAACCTCAGATATCGTGATATTTAAGGCAACAATAGGCCAACTATCTCCAGAGGAGATCGGTCCGTTACCAGAGTCAAAAATAATGGAAAAATGTTGAATCCATGATTCCTTACTCACGTTAGACGTTAGCTCCGGAACCTTCTTGTCCTTAAGAAATGGACAATTCACAGTGGCCCAAAACAGTGTACAATTCTTCAGTTCTGCTGCTTGGCTGAGATTATCCCACGCTTCCTGCTGGAGTTCAGCCTTTCTGCGCTTAAGTGTCATGTTGTAATCCAGCCTAAGTTGGGTCACCAGACTCTTGTCTCTCGGTTTGACTGCTAAGGCCTCTTCGAGGTCTTTCCGGGCGGCAGAACAGGCATGGTCGAACCACCCCCTTTTTTGTCTACAATTGTACCCAGCTACTCTAGTGAACTTCTTATTGATAATTGCATTAATCCTGCCAAAGTGATCAATACTGTCAGCCATGTTTTCTTCCTGTTCGAGGATCGCCGTGATTTCTATCATACAGCTATTAATGATAGAATCAGATGTTATTTCGGCTTTATCCCCTATCCACCTCAACCTAAAACCATTAGGTCTGTGGGGTTCAATATTAACAACAGTACCCGAATCGGAAATGGGGGCAGGTTTCCAGATCATGGCTTCAATAGTTAAGCAATTATGGTCACTTAGCATAACATCCACCACCTTTAGTTCTGAGCACAAGGGGGTTAGGTTATAGGACATGCACATAAAATCAATGACAGTGTTGGCCCCCCTCCCTGTGAAAGTCGGTAGACTTTCTCCTAAGTCGTTCTTTCCATTTTCCAAAATTTCCATATCATAATCTATCAGAAAACTGTTCAGAGTTTCTCCATACAGATTATGGGGAAAATGGACATCGGCATCCCCCAAACGATCGTAGACACCACATAACTTCTGAGATGATAAGGGGCAAACTGAAATATTAAAATCCCCCACAAAAATAAATTCATAAACACCATTAAAATTATTCATAATACTACTTAGCGCATTTTCTAAGTCAGTAATTGCTGTGTGCTTAGTGCCATCAAATATATTATTATAAATATTTACCAAAAGGATATTTCTACCCGCTTCTTGTGCTAGCCATAGAATTTGGGAATGAGCCCCCACTAATACATGCTTTTTCACCAGAATTGGTAACTTGACTGAAATCAAAACCAACAACCCCCCTTTTGCTCTACCAGAGGGTGATGCCAAGGCAGGAAGTTCATACGATACAAAGCCATCAATACCCTTGAAATTTTTGCACCATGTTTCCTGCAAGCAAATAATATCAAATAAACCAATAAATTCTTTCCATCCTAAGATATCTTCCTTGGCCGTCAGGCCTGCAATATTCCAACTGGCGATATAGCAAATTTCACTATTCCTACAATGGCTAACGTTTGGCGGGCCATCACTCAATATGGACAGGTTCTCATCTAAATTAGAAAGCTCAATGTTATATCTAAAATTCTCATCATTTCCTTCAGTAGACATACAATTTATAAGTACATTACTAACCAATTCATTTTCAAACGTAACTGACTCTCCATTACAATTTTTGTTAACATCCCTCCTAATTCCAGATCCCTTCTGATGTCAATCATTTTGGTCCAGGAAACTCAGGGACTGGTACCTATTCTGGATTGGGACTTGGTAAACCATCCCATTAGCAGATGAAAAGATGCTATCACAAGTAGGTACAAAGTTGGGGGTGTGTGTTACATATCTGATCCCTCCGGGGACAGAATTCCACATATACATAGGCGAAACAGGTCTGCCATCAAGAAGACCAGGGCTAAAGGTGGGCAACACAGGTCTATTTCCAATAGATGAAAAATTGACATTAGAGTTAGTAGCCCCCTCCCTACGGTTAGCAGAAGGCAACCTGTGAAGATGGTTATAAAAATAGCCCAATGGTCTTGCAACGACATCTGTCTCTGACTGCGTTATTGCAGCTGCTCTGAGCAAGACCGTCGCAACATGTTGCGGGTGTTTAAAATTAATAATCACACAATCACCCCCACCATTCTTCCGGGTATTACCAATCCAGTTAACCCTTCTGATAGATATAATTTGATCAGAGTAGCCAACTGGATAACCACAATGACGATTCAACCTTGAAATTGTTTTGTTTTTTAAAGAATCCCCGGACTCCTGGGTATCTGGGGCCTGGGTTAAAGCTGGGACGTTAGTTAAGACCACAACATAGGGTACACATTCAGGGGGAAGATCTACTGGTCGTCTACATATCCTTACAGATACCCCATCAGTGCCCGCTAAAGCGGCTGGTGTGGCTGACACGACTGGCATCGGCATGATCTTGTCTCTATTTACTGCTGGTAGTGTTCTTGCATCAGGGTTTAAACCTACAGGCACTACGGCTGCTGACGCAACCGCCGGTATGTGCTGAGGTCGACCGCGTCAAGGTCTAGTGGGCGAGCCAATACAGGTGTCACCTTTGGTGCTTGTTTTGCTCCAGTAGTAGCAAGAGGGGCGCTGTTAACATGGCGAGGCCTTCCATTATCTTGTTTGGGTGCAGATTGAATGCATGTAGTATCCTTTATAATTGGTATAAATTTATCCAAATTAGTAACATGCTGATCCACCACAGCCCTCAGTCTTAATACTTCAGCCCCCAATTCATCGATTTTAGCTAATAAAGGCTCCACAACCAACTTCAATTTATCATCAATAGTACTCACTAACAGATCAATTTGGTCAGTATTGATGGAAACACAATTGACTTTAGATGTTGCCCCTATTTCACCAGTATTCTCCTTATTTATGGTGTCCTTTTTTTTTTTCTTGCCAAATGGTTCCCCCGTTTAAAAGCCGGTTTCCTACAGGCTCTCATAAATTTTGTGGCCCTGGTGGACTGTTGGGGGGTGCCTTCAAGAGGCTCAGATGGATTAGGTATATCTTCCATCACAGTAAGGTCATCAGGGGCCTCAACATCAGTGGACTCAACATCAATACAGAAATTATCAGTCTCAGCTGCTATGATGGTATTATTGGTGTTATTGACATCCGTATTAGTAGGGTCCAGAGATGAAACCAAAGGAGGGTCAGGTAAGTTACCTTTGCCAAACGATTTCCTTCTGTCACTGTTTATTCTAGTGACTACTTTCAATAGGTAATTATCTGGTAAGGTAGATTGGATAGACATGTTGGGGGTATTTCCAAAGTCGCAGGCAGTGGGGTCACAGTCAATGATTTATGGACAACAAAATGCCACTATCCCGACAGAATTAAACTCGTACTCACAATTGAAACCAAGGGGGGTGGCCCGTCCCGTCCCTGGTCGACCCCGGACGGCCACAGATGGTCCCGCCCTTGTCCCGGGCAGCTCCCGCGCGCGACTTGCGGGTGCGAGGGGCGTTCCGTTCTTTAAGGCGCCTTCGGGCGCTCGTGCAGCGTCACTCCCGCCGCCGGGGCACCTGGGTAATGTAGTCTGGTGTCCCCCCGGTAGCGCTGGCCGTTCCCCTCACGGCGGTGCTGGAGCGCTGAGGCCTGGACAAACTGGACACGCTGGCCGTTCACCTCACGGCTTGGTAAGTCCCCCCAGGGAGCTCTGGCCGCTCCGTTCTTTAAGGCGCCTTCGGCGCTCGTGCAGCGTCACTCCCGCCGCCGAGTCACCTGGGTAATGTAGTCTGGTGTCCCCCTGGTAGCGCCGGCCGTTCCCCTCACGGCGGTGCTGGAGCGCTGAGGCCTGGACACACTGGACATGCTGGCCGTTCACCTCACGGCTTGGTAAGTCCCCCCAGGGAGCTCTGGCCGCTCCGTTCTTTAAGGCGCCTTCGGGCGCTCGTGCAGCGTCACTCCCGCCGCCAGGGCACCTGAGTAATGTAGTCTGGTGTCCCCCCGGTAGCGCTGGCCGTTCCCCTCACGGCGGTGCTGGAGCGCTGAGGCCTGGACATACTGGACACGCTGGCCGTTCACCTCACGGCTTGATAAGTCCCCCCAGGGAGCTCTGGCCGCTCCGTTCTTTAGGGCGCCTTCGGGCGCTCGTGCAGCGTCACTCCCGCCGCCGAGGCACCTGGGTAATGTAGTCTGATGTCCCCCCGGTAGCGCCGGCCGTTCCCCTCACGGTGGTGCTGGAGCGCTGAGGCCTGGACACACTGGACACGCTGGCCGTTCACCTCACGGCTTGGTAAGTCCCCCCAGGGAGCTCTGGCCGCTCCGTTCTTTAAGGCGCCTTCGGGCGCTCGTGCAGCGTCAATCCCGCCGCCGGGGCACCTGGGTAATGTAGTCTGGTGTCCCCCCGATAGCGCTGGCCGTTCCCCTCACGGCGGTGCTGGAGCGCTGAGGCCTGGACACACTGGACACGCTGGCCGTTCACTTCACGGCTTGGTAAGTTAAATCTTTTGACTGTAAATAACTATTGCATTTGAAATATCACTTTTGGAACTAAAATAAGTGTGTTTAGGATCATTATCCTGCCCGAAATCGGTCAAAATAGAAGCTTCTAAATAAGAGGAATTTTCTGTAAACATGGCAATTTTGGTCACTGCGAGGCTTTTAAAAGTGGGTATTTAACATGAGGCACAATCCAATTGACATTTGGAATAATTTTTGGTGCAGTCCACTGAGTCAATTTTTTGATGAAAAATGATGACCCCGGACCTTTCAAACTGTCTACAGATGGTCAGTAATGGTGATTTTTAATGTTACATTTTTTTACTTTAAATAACAATTGCATATGAATGATCACTCTTAGAACTTAAATACATGTGTTTAAAGTCATTTTCCTGCCCAAAATCGGTTAAAATAAAAATTTTGTGCAGAAGGAAAAGTATGTAAAAATGTCAATTTTGGTCACTGTGAGGCCTTTAAAAGTGGTTATTCAACATGAGGCATGATCCAATTGACATTTTGAATAATTTTTTGTACAGTCCCAAAAATATATTTTCTGATGAAAAACGATGACCCAGGACCTGTCGAACCTTCTCCAGATGGTCAGGAATAGTGAGTTTTTTTAATGTTTAATCTTTTGACTGTAAATAACTATTCCATTTGAAGTATCACTTTTGGAACTAATTTAAGTGTGTTTAGAGTCATTTTCCTGCCTGAAATCGGTCAAAATAGAATCTTCTGAGTAGCAGGGAGAGTCTGTAAAAATGTCAATTTTAGTTACAGTGAGGCCTTAAAAAGTGGTTATTCAACATGAGGCACAATCCACTTCACATTTGGAATCATTTTTTGGCACAGTCCAAAAAATACAGTTTCTGCTGAAAAATGATGTCGAACCTTCTCCAGATGGTCAGGAATGGTGATTTTTTAATGTTTAATCTTTTGACTGTAAATAACTATTGCATGTGAATTATCACTTTTGTAACTAAAATAAGTGTGTATGGAGTCATTTTTCTACCTGAAATCAGTCAAGATAGAAGCTTCTGAGTAGGAGGAAAATTCTGTAAAAATTTAAATTTTTGTCACTGTGAGGCTTTAAAAAGTGGTTACTCAACATGATGCACGCTCCAATGGATACTTTGAATAATTTTTTTTGTTCAGTGCAAAAAAATCTTTCTCTAGATGGTCAGGAATGGTAATTTTTTAATGTTAAATCTTTTGACTGTGAATAACTATTGCATGTGAAATGTCACTTTTGGAACTAAAATAAGTGTGTTTAGAGTATTTTTCCTGCCCAAAATCGGTCAAAATAGAAGATTCTAACTAGGAGGAAAGGTTGTTAAAATGGCAATTTTGGTCACTGTGGGGCCTCAAAAGTAGTTATTCAACATGAGGCATGATCCAATTGACATTTTGAATCATTTTTAGTACAGTCCGCTGAGTCAATTTTCGGATGAAAAATGATGACCCCGGACCGTCTCCAGAAGGTCTGGAATGGTGATTTTTCAATGTTAAATCTTTTGACTTTAAATAACTATTGCATGTGAAATGTCACTTTTCGAACTTAAATAAGTGTGTTTAGAGTCATGTTCTTGCCCAAAATCAGTAAAAATAGAAGCTTCTAATAAGGAGGAAAGGTCTGTAAAAATTTCAATTTTGGTCACTGTGAGGCTTTAAAAAGTGGTTATTCAACTTGAGGCACAATCCAATTGACATTGGAATTTTTTTTTGCCACAGTCAAAAAAATAAATTTTCTGCTAAAAACAATGACCCAGGACCTGTCAAACCTTCTCCAGATGGTCAGGAATGGTGATTTTTTTTGTTTAATCTTTTGACTGTAAATAACTATTGCATGTGAATTATCACTTTTGTAACTAAAATAAGTGTGTTAAGAGCCATTTTTCTGCCCAAAATCAGTCAAGATAGAAGCTTCGGAGTATTTATTTATTTATTTATATTCTTGTATAGCGCAGGACTCGACCCCCATAGGGGTATCTCCGCGCTTGCGCTTGTACCAGAAGAGCCCAATCAAAATTATGTACTGTGAAGTAGCTGATATTTAGGATGTTAAAAATAAATGGGTTTTTAGAGATTTCCTGAAGGACAGAAAGTTAGTTGTTTATTTCAGAGTGAAAAGGAGTGAGTTCCAGAGAATGGGGCCTTTATAGGAGAGAGCTCGGCCTCCCTGTCTAGCTCTCCTAATCCTTGCAACTTGAAGTAGCTGCTGACTACTAGAGCGCAGGGAGCGTCCTGGACTATAAAAATTAAATTTTTCCTTCAGGTATTTGGGGCCAGTGCCAAATAAACACCTATGTATGGTGCAACAGATTTTAAATTTGACACGCTGTCTAACCGGCAACCAGTGGAGTTTGGCCAGAAGGGGGCGCGAGGGGGTCCTAGGCTGGGCGTTGAGAACAAGTCTCGCCGCGGTATTCTGGACCACTTGTAGTCTATTTAGTTGTTCCTCGTTGGCCGAGATGAACAGGCCATTACAGTAGTCAAGTCTACTGATCACTAGAGTCTGTACGAGTGTTTTCCTGTAGTTATCTGGCAAGAATGGAAAAACACGACATAAGAGTCCGATAACACGGAAATAGGATCCTGCAACTTGGCTCGTATGTTCTTTAAACAATAGTGCCTGATCTAACCGCACTCCAAATTTTTTTTACGGTCTGTTTCGGGCTAGGTGCTGGTCCAAGGTCCAAGGTCCACCAGTCTGGAGACCACAGGAGAGTGGCCTCTCCGAACAGCATGACCTCTGTCTTGCCTACATTACACTGGAGGCAATTTAAGGCCATCCAGTCCGATACTGCCCTCATACCGTCCGCAAAAGATTTTTGTATTGCGGGCGTGAGGGTCTGAAAAGAGAACAGAAGTTGGGTGTCGTCAGCATACGAAATCGGGGTGAACCCGTGTGCTCTTACAATGTCTGCCAAGGGGGCCACATACACATTGAAGAGTGTCGGACTTAGGCATGAGCCCTGTGGCACTCCCTTGGTAAGCTCCCTTGAGATGGAATAATGGGAGCCCAATCTGACTCCTTGTAAGCGGCCTGAGAGAAAACTCTACAACCAGGACAGAGCCACGTCTCCTATACCCACCTCCCTCAAATGACGAGAAGTATCTCATGTGACACCGTGTCGAAGGCAGCAGATAGATCTAACAGCACCAGAATCATGGAGCCCCCTCCATCCAGTGCCGTCCTGATGTTATCGGTCACTGAGAGGAGGGCAGATTCGGTGCTGTGATTGGGTCTAAACCCAGATTGAGAGTGGTCTAGACCCTCCACTGTCTCGATGTAATTAGACAAGTGGGTGTTCACATGCTTCTCGGTCATTTTGCTAAGGTATGGCAGGAGAGAGATGGGCCGGAGGTTTGAAAGATCTGTCCATGGAAGTGCTGCGTTCTTACGAATGGGGTTCACCACCGCTTTCTTCCACTCCATGGGCACCTGTCCTTCCAGTAATGAAAGATTTATAACTGATTGAATCTGAGATCCAAGCAAAGCGCTCAGGGAGGCAACCATTTTAGCAGGCAGAAAATCATCAGGGGATCCCGATTTTATGTGGCTAATGAGGAAGGGAAGGTCTAAATCACTAACTGCCGGAAAAGTCATAAGTGAATTTTCTCCACATGTGGACATAATGGAGGGAGTTAAGATGTTGTTCCTTTGGCTAGAGGCCTTCGTTATTTTATCATAAATCATATTAATCTTGTTTTCAAAGAACAAAGAAATGTCATCACATAGGGCCTGGGAAAAGTCATCTGGGCTTTCACAGGCTGTTGGTTTAGTGAATGCCTGTAGAATTTTATATAGTTCCTTGGGGGAGTTGCCCGCCTCTACTAGTTGCTGCGTAAGACTGTTTTTCCTTGGCAACTTTATGTTTTTATAATATTTAGATTGGGCGTTTTGATATTCTTTCTTATTATCTTCTGTTCGAGTTTTCCTCCATTTTTTTCTATCTTTCTGCATCCCTGCTTCTCAGTTCCTAATGCTTCAGTATACCATATTTCTTGCTTAAAGGAGGGGTATTGTTTATGTAACTTTAAAGGGGCTAGTAAATCAATTGCTTCTATAAGAGAGTTATTAAATTTAGACAGTGTGGACTCCACATTATCCTTTTCAGTTAAAATAGGCTGTTTCCACTGCCTCTGCAGCTCATCCACCGTAACTTTATGCCACTGTCGACGCCAAATTGGCGGGAGAGTGTTTTTTTGTAAAGGCTTGTTCATGCCCAGTAGGGAAAATTCCACTAAAAAGTGGTCAGACCAGTTAATCTGAACAGCAGGTTGACACGTACTTTGGGGCAATTAGAAAAAAGTAAATCCAGGGAGTGACCCCTTGTATGTGTAGGCTCACTATTTTGTAATTCTAGGCCTAGGGTGGACAAATCAGCAAGCATGGATAGGGTTTCTGGGTGTGTAGGGATGTCTACGTGAATGTTAAAATCACCAAGAAGAATAAAATCGTCCCTTGCTTTAAAATGTGGGGCTAATAGCTCCAAAAGTGAAAGGGCAAAACCCGGGTTAGATCCCGGAGGACGATAAACTAACGCTCCTTTCCAGAAGGTTTTTGCGGCTAGACTAATCTTAAAAATCATTATTTCTAATAGCGGGCTATACTTTTGCTCTAATATAGTGACTTTCAGATGTTCTTTGTACATAATAGCCAACCCCCCTCCTATTTTTTCCGGGTGATCTAAATTTAGAAACTTATAGCCTAAGGGAACCCCTAGTGCTATAGCTGGGGTTGTGTGGGGTTTTAGCCAGGTCTCCGTTAGAAAACAGATATCTGGCTGCAGTGTATGTACGAGGTCCCATACTTCCAGATAGTGTTTGGGGAGGGAGCGAACATTCAAAAGAAAGCTTTTTAATCCACTTAATGAAGTAGCTTTCACTTTATTTTCCCTGTTGTTCTGGCTGGCATAAGATGCTTGAAAGTGGCAGTTTAGACATGAAAAGGGGCGTTCAGGACATGGCTCGGAGTCTTTTATGCACCCTTTCAGCGGTGCTAACCATAAATTTAATAATGTTTGGGCAGAAAATTCAGTAAAAATGTCAAGTTTGGTCACTGTGAGGCTTTAAAAAGTTGTTACTCAACATGATGCACGCTCCAATTAACATTTTAAATCATTTTTTTGTACAGTCCCAAAAAAACCAATTTTCTGATGACATTGATGACCCCAGACCGGTCGAACTTTCTCCAGATGGTCAGGATGGTAATTTTTCTAATGTTAAATCTTTTGACAGTAAATAACTATTGCTTTTGAAATATCACTTTTGGAACTAAAATAAGTGCGTTTAGGATCATTATCCTGCCCGAAATCGGTCAAAATAGAAGCTTCTAACTAAGAGGAATTTTCTGTAAACATGGCAATTTTGGTCACTGTGAGGCTTTTAAAAGTGGGTATTTAACATGAGGCACAATCCAATTGACATTTGGAATCATTTTTGTTGCAGTCCACTGAATCAATTTATGGATGAAAAATGATGACCCCGGACCTTTCAAACTGTCTACAGATGGTCAGTAATGGTGATTTTAATGTTACATTTTTTGACTTTAAATAACTAATGCATATGAATTATCACTCTTAGAACTTAAATATGTGTGTTTAAAGTCATTTTCCTGCCCAAAATCGGTTAAAATACAAATTTTGGGTAGAAGGAAAAGTATGTAAAAATTTCAATTTTGGTCACGGTGAGTCCTTAAAAAGTGGTTATTCAACATGAGGCACGATCCAATTGATATTTTGAATAATATTTTGTACAGTCCCAAAGAACTATTTTATGATGAAAAACGATGACCCTGGACCTGTCCAACCTTCTCCAGATGGTCAGGAATAGTGAGTTTTTTTAATGTTTAATCTTTTGACTGTAAATAACTATTGCATTTGAAGTATCACTTTTGGAACTAATTTAAGTGTGTTTAGAGTCATTTTCCTGCCGAAATCGGTCAAAATAGAATCTTCTGAGTAGCAGGGAGGGTCTTTAAAAATGTCACTTTTGGTTACTGTGAGGCCTTAAAAAGTGGTCATTCAACATGAGGCACAATCCACTTGACATTTGGAATCATTTTTTGGCACAGTCCAAAAAATACATTTTCTGCTGAAAAATGATGACCCAGGACCTGTCGAACCTTCTCCAGATGGTCAGGAATGGTGATTTTGTAATGTTTAATCTTTTGACTGTAAATAACTATTGCATGTGAATTATCACTTTTGTAACTAAAATAAGTGTGTATTGAGTCATTTTTCTACCTGAAATCAGTCAAGATAGAAGTTTCTGAGTAGGAGGAGAATTCTGTAAAAATGTACATTTTTGTCACTGTGAGGCTTTAAAAAGTGGTTACTCAACATGATGCGCGCTCCAATTGATACTTTGAATAATTTTTTTGTGCAGTGCAAAAAAATCTATTTTCTGATTAAATTGATGACCCCGGACCTGTCGAACTTTCTCCAGATGGTCAGGAATGGTAATTTTTTTAATATTACATTGTTTGACTGTAAATAACTATTGCATATGAATTATCACTTTTGCAATTAAAATCAGTTTGTTTAGAGTCATTTTCCTGCCCAAAATCATTCAAAATAGAAGGTTCTGAGTAGAAGGAAAAATCTGTAAAAATGGAAATTTTGGTCACTGTGATACTTTAAAAAGTGGTTACTCAGCATGATGCACGCTCCAATTGACATTGTGAGTCATTTTTTTGTACAGTCCAAAAAATTCAATTTTCTGATGAAATTGATGACCCCGGACCTGTCGAACTTTCTCCAGATGGCCAGGAATGTTAAGTTTTTTAATGTTAAACCTTTTGACTGTGAATAACTATTGCATGTGAAATGTCACTTTTGGAACTTAAATAAGTATGTTTAGAGTCATTTTCCTGCCCGAAACCGGTCAAAATAGAAGCTTCTAACTAAGAGGAAGTCTGTAAAAATGGCAATTTTGGTCACTGTGAGGCCTCAAAAGTGGTTATTCAACATGAGGCATGATCCAATTGACATTTTCAATCATTTTTAGTACAGTCCACTGAATCAATTTTCTGATGAAAAATGATGACCCCGGACCTGTTGAACCTTCTCCAGAAGGTCTGGAATGGTGATTTTTCTATGTTAAATCTTTTGACTGTAAATAACTATTGCCTGTGAAATGTCACTTTTAGAACTTAAATAAGTGTATTTAGAGTCATATTCCTGCCCGAAATCGGTAAAAATAGAATCTTCTAATTAGGAGGAAAGGTCTGTAAAAATTTCAATTTTGGTCACTGGGAGGCTTTAAAAAGTGGTTATTCAACCTGAGGCACAATCCAATTGACATTTGGAAAAAATTTTTGGCACAGTCAAAAAAATAAATTTTCTGCTAAAAACGATGACCCAGGACCTGTCGAACCTTCTCCAGATGGTCAGGAATGGTGATTTTTTTTATGTTTAATCTTTTGACTGTAAATAACTATTGCATGTGAATTATCACTTTTGTAACTAAAATAAGTGTGTTTAGAGTAATTTTTCTGCCCAAAATCAGTCAAGATAGAAGCTCCTGAGTAGGAGGAAAATTCAGTAAAAATGTAAATTTTGGTCACTGTGAGGCTTTAAAAAGTGGTTACTCAACATGATGCACGCTCCAATTAACATTTTGAATAATTTTTTGTACAGTCCAAAAAAATCAATTTTCTGATGACATTGATGACCCCAGACCTGTCGAACTTTCTCCAGATGGTCAGGAATGGTAATGTTTTAATGTTAAATCTTTTGAATGTGAATAACTATTTCATGTGAAATGTCACTTTTGGATTTAAAATAAGTGTGTTCAGAGTCATTTTCCTGCCCGAAATCGGTCAGAATAGAAGCTTCCAACTAGGAGGAAAGGTGTGTTAAAATGGCAATTTTGGTCACTGTGAAGCTTTAAAAAGTGGCTAATCAACACGATGCAAGCTCCAATTGACATTTTGAAAAACTTTTTGTACGGTCCAAAGAAAACGATTTTCTGATGAAATCGATGACCCCGGACCTGTAGAACTTTCTCCAGATGGTCAGGAATGGTGATTTTTTAATGATTAATATTTTGACTGTAAATAACTATTGCATATGAATTATCACTCTTGGAACTTAAATAAGTGTGTTTAGAGTCATTTTCTTGACCAAAATCAGTGAAAATACAAACTTCTTAGTAATAGGAAAAGTCTGTAAAAATGGCAATTTTGGTCACTGTGAATGGCTATTTTTTAATGTTACATCTTTGTGACTGTAAATAACTATTGCATGTGAATTATCACTTTTGGAACTGAAATAAGTGTATTTAGAGTCAATTTCCTGCCCGAAATCGATAAAAATAAAAGCTTCTAATCAGGAGGAAAGGTCAGTAAACATGTCACTGTGAGGCATATAAATGTGGGTATTCAACATTAGGCACAATCCAATTGACATTTGGAAAAAAAATTTGTGCAGCCCAAAAAATAAAATTTCTGCTGTAAAATAAAGACCCCGGATCTTTTCTCCAGATGGTCAGGAATGGTGATTTTTTAATGTTTCATCTTTTGACTTTAAATAACTATTGCATGTGAATGATCACTTTTGTAACTAAAATAAGTGTTTTTAGAGTCATTTTTCTGCCCAAAATTATGCAAGATAGAAGCTTCTGAGTAGGAGGCAAATTCTGAAAAAATGTCAATTTTGCTCACTGTGAGGCTTTAAAAAGTGATTATTCAACATTAGGCACGATACAATTGACATTTTCAATAATTTATTGTACAGTCCAATAATCAATTTTCTGAAGAAATCGATGACCCCGGACCTGTCGAACTTTCTCCAGATGGCCAGGAATGGTGATTATTTAATGATTAATCTTTTGACTGTAAATAATTATGCATGTGAGTTATCACTCTTGGAACTTGAATACGCGTGTTTAGAGTCATTTTCCTGCTCAAAATGAGTGAAAATAGAAGGTTCTGAGTAGAAGGAAAAGTCTGTAAAAATGTAATTTTGGTCACAGTGAGGCTTTAAAAAGTGATTATTCAACATTAGGCACGATACAATTGACATTTTCAATAATTTATTGTACAGTCCAAAAATTTAATTTTTGATGAAATTGATGACCCCGGACCTGTCGAACTTTCTCCAGATGGCCAGGAATGTTAAGTTTTTTAATGTTAAACCTTTTGACTGTGAATAACTATTGCATGTGAAATGTCACTTTTGGAACTTAAATAAGTATTTTTAGAGTCATTTTCCTGCCAAAACCGGTCAAAATAGAAGCTTCTTACTAAGAGGAAGTCTGTAAAAATTGCAATTTTGGTCACTGTGAGGCTTTTAAAAGTGGTTATTCAACATGAGGCATGATCCAATTGACATTTTGAATCATTTTTAGTACAGTCCACTGAATCAATTTTCTGATGAAAAATGATGACCCCGGACCTGTTGAACTTTCTCCAGAAGGTCTGGAATGGTGATTTTTCTATGTTAAATCTTTTGACTGTAAATAACTATTGCCTGTGAAATGTCACTTTTAGAACTTAAATAAGTGTATTTAGAGTCATATTCCTGCCCGAAATCGGTAAAAATAGAATCTTCTAATTAGAAGGAAAGGTCTGTAAAAATTTCAATTTTGGTCACTGGGAGGCTTTAAAAAGTGGTTATTCAACCTGAGGCACAATCCAATTGACATTTGGAAAAAATTTTGGGCACAGTCAAAAAAATAAATTTTCTGCTAAAAATGATGACCCAGGACCTGTCGAACCTTCTCCAGATGGTCAGGAATGGTGATTTTTTTTATGTTTAATCTTTTGGCTGTAAATAACTATTGCATGTGAATGATCACTTTTGTAACTAAAATAAGTGTTTTTAGAGTCATTTTTCTGCTCAAAATTAGTCAAGATAGAAGCTTCTGAGTAGGAGGCAAATTCTGAACAAATGTCAATTTTGGTCACCGTGAGGCTTTAAAAAGTGATTATTCAACATTAGGCACGATCCAATTGACATTTTCAATCATTTATTGTACAGTCCAAAAAAATCAATTTTCTGATGAAATCGATCACCCCGGACCTGTCCAACTTTGAACAGATGGTCAGGAATGGTGATTATTTAATGATTAATCTTTTGACTGTAAATAATTATGCATGTGAATTATCACTCTTGGAACTTGAATACGCGTGTTTAGAGTCGTTTTCCTGCTCAAAATGAGTGAAAATAGAAGGTACTGAGTAGAAGGAAAAGTCTGTAAAAATGTAAGTTTGGTCACAGTGAGGCTTTAAAAAGTGGTTATTTAACATTAGGCACGATCCAATTGACATTTTGAATCATTGTTTGTACAGTCCAAAAAATCAATATTCTGATGAAAAACAATAACCCTGAACCTGTTTAACTTTCTCCAGATGGTAAGGAATGGTGACTTTTTTTAATATTAAATTTTTTGACTGTAAATAACTATTGCATATGAATTATCACTTTTGTAATTAAAATCAGTTTGTTTAGAGTCATTTCCCTGCTCAAAATCATTCAAAATAGAAGGTTCTGAGTAGAAGGAAAAGTCTGTAAAAATGGAAATTTAGGTCACTGTGAGACTTTAAAAAGTGGTTACTCAGCATGATGCACGCTCCAATTGACATTGTGAGTAATTTTTTTTGTACAGTCCAAAAAATTTAATTTTCGATGAAATTGATGACCCCGGACCTGTCGAACTTTGTCCAGATGGTCAGGAATGGTAATTTTTTAATGTTAAATCTTTTGACTGTAAATAACTATTGCATTTGAAATATCACTTTTGGAACTAAAATAAGTGCGTTTAGGATCATTATCCTGCCCGAAATCGGTCAAAATAGAAGCTTCTAACTAAGAGGAATTTTCTGTAAACATGGCAATTTTGGTCACTGTGAGGCTTTTAAAAGCGGGTATTTAACATGAGGCACAATCCAATTGACATTTGGAATAATTTTTGGTGCAGTCCACTGAGTCAATTTTTTGATGAAAAATTATGACCCCGGACCTTTCAAACTGTCTACAGATGGTCAGTAATGGTGATTTTTAATGTTAATTTTTTTACTCTAAATAACAATTGTATATGAATTATCACTCCTAGAACTTAAATACGTGTGTTTAAAGTCATTTTCCTGCCCAAAATCGGTTAAAATACAAATTTTGTGTAGAAGGAAAAGTATGAAAAATTTCAATTTTGGTCACTGTGAGTCCTTAAAAAGTGGTTATTCAACATAAGGCACGATCCAATTGACATTTTGAATAATTTTTTGTACAGTGCCCAAAAACTATTTTCTGATGAAAAACGACGACCCAGGACCTGTCGAACCTTCTTCAGATGGTCAGGAATAGTGAGTTTTTTTTAATGTTTAATCTTATGACTGTAAATAACTATTGCATTTGAAGTATCACTTTTGGAACTAATTTCAGTGTGTTTAGAGTAATTTCCCTGCCCGAAATCAGTCAAAATAGAATCTTCTGAGTAGCAGGGAGGGTCTGTAAAAATGTCAATATTAGTTACTGTGAGGCCTTAAAAAGTGGTTATTCAACATGAGGCACAATCCACTTTACATTTGGATTGCTGAAAAATGATGACCCAGGACCTGTCAAACCTTATCCAGATGGTCAGGAATGGTGATTTTTTAATGTTTAATCTTTTTACTGTAAATATCTATTGCATGTGAATTATCACTTTTGTAACTAAAATAAGTGTGTATGGAGTCATTTATCTACCTGAAATCAGTCAAGATAGAAGCTTCTGAGTAGGAGGAAAATTCTGTAAAAATTTAAATTTTTGTCACTGTGAGGCTTTAAAAAGTGGTTACTCAACATGATGCACGCTCCAATTGATACTTTGAATAATTTTTTTATGCAGTGCAAAAAAATCTATTATCTGATTAAATTGATGACCCCGGACCTGTCGAACGTTCTCCAGATGGTCAGGAATGGTAATTTTTTAATGTTAAATCTTTTGACTGTGAATAACTATTGCATGTGAAATGTCACTCTTGGAACTTAAATACGCCTGTTTAGAGTCATTTTCCTGCCCAAAATTAGTGAAAAAAGAAACTTCTGAGTAGGAGGAAAATTCTGTAAAAATTGAAATTTTGGTAACAGTGAGGCTTTAAAAGTGGTTATTCAACATTAGGCACGATCCAATTGACATTTTCAATCATTGTTTGTACAGTCCAAAAAAACAATATTCTGATGAAAAACAATAACCCTGAACCTGTTTAACTTTCTCCAGATGGTAAGGAATGGTGATTTTTGTAATATTAAATTTTTTGACTTAAATAACTATTGCATATGAATTATCACTTTTGTAATTAAAATCAGTTTGTTTAGAGTCATTTTCCTGCCCAAAATCATTCAAAATAGAAGGTTCTGAGTAGTAGGAAAAATCTGTAAAAATGGAAATTTTGGTCACTGTGATACCTTAAAAAGTGGTTACTCAGCATGATGCACGCTCCAATTGACATTGTGAGTCATTTTTTTGTACAGTCCAAAAAATTCAATTTTCTGATGAAATTGATGACCCCGGACCTGTCAAACTTTCTCCAGATGGCCAGGAATGTTGTTTTTTAATGTTAAACCTTTTGACTGTGAATAACTAGTGCATGTGAAATGTCACTTTTGGAACTTAAATAAGTATGTTTAGAGTCCTTTTCCTGCTCGAAACCGGTCAAAATAGAAGCTTCTAACTAAGAGGAAGTCTGTAAAAATGGCAATTTTGGTCACTGTGAGGCCTCAAAAGTGTTTATTCAACATGAGGCATGATCCAATTGACATTTTGAATCATTTTTAGTACAGTCCGCTGAATCAATTTTCTGATGAAAAATGATGACCCCGGACCCGTTGAACCTTCTCCAGAAGGTCTGGAATGGTGATTTTTCAATGTTAAATCTTTTGACTGTAAATAACTATTGCCTGTGAAATTTCACTTTTAGAACTTAAATAAGTGTATTTAGAGTCATATTCCTGCCCGAAATCGGTAAACATAGAATCTTCTAATTAGGAGGAAAGGTCTGTAAAAATTTCAATTTTGGTCACTGGGAGGCTTTAAAAAGTGGTTATTCAACCTGAGGCACAATCCAATTGACATTTGGAAACATTTTTTGGCACAGTCAAAAAAAAAAAATTTCTGCTAAAAACGATGACCCCAGGACCTGTCGAACCTTCTCCAGATGGTCAGGAATGGTGATTTTTTTTATGTTTAATCTTTTGACTGTAAATAACTATTGCATGTGAATGATCACTTTTGTAACTAAAATAAGTGTGTTTAGAGTCATTTTTCTGTCCAAAATCAGTCAAGATAGAAGCTCCTGAGTAGGAGGAACATTCAGTAAAAATGTACATTTTGGTCACTGTGACGCTTTAAAAAGTGGTTACTCAACATGATGCATGCTCCAATTACCATTTTGAATAATTTTTTGTACAGTCCAAAAAAAAATCAATTTTCTGATGACATTGATGACCCCAGACCTGGCGAACGTTCTCCAGATAGTCAGGAATGGCTATTTTTAAATGTTACATCTTTGTGACTGTAAATAATAATTGCATGTGAATTATCACTTTTGGAACTGAAATAAGTGTATTTAGAGTCATTTTCCTGCCCGAAATCGATAAAAATAAAAGCTTCTAATCAGGAGGGAAGGTCAGTAAAAATGGCAATTTTGGAAACTATGAGGCTTTTAAATGTGGTTATTCAACATGAGGTACAATCCAATTGACATTTGGAATCATTTTTTGTGCAGCCCAAAAAATAAATTTTCTGCTGAAAATGATTACCCCGGAGATTTGCTACAGATGGTCAGGAATGGTGATTTTTTAATGTTTAATCTTTTGACTGTAAATAACTATTGCATTTGAATTATTACTTTTGTAACTAAAATAAGTGTTTTTAGACTCATTTTTCTGGCGAAAATTAGTCAAGATAGAAGCTTCTGAGTAGGAGGCAAAGTCTGAAAAAATGTCAATTTTGGTCACTGTGAGGCTTTAAAAAGTGATTATTCAACATTAGGCACGATACAAGTGACTTTTTCAATCATTTATTGTACAGTCCAAAAAATCAATTTTCCGATGAAATCGATGACCCCGGACCTGTCCAACTTTGAACAGATGGTCAGGAATGGTGATTTTTTTAATGATTAATCTTTTGACTTTAAATAATTATGCATGTGAATTATCACTCTTTGAACTTGAATACGCCTGTTTAGAGTCATTTTCCTGCCCAAAAGTTGTGAAAAAAGAAACTTCTGAGTAGGAGGAAAATTCTGTAAAAATTGAAATTTTGGTAACAGTGAGGCTTTAAAAGTGGTTATTCAACATTAGGCACGATCCAATTGACATTTTCAATCATTGTTTGTACAGTCCAAAAAAACTATATTCTGATGAAAAACAATAACCCTGAACCTGTTTAACTTTCTCCAGATGGTAAGGAATGGTGATTTTTTTAATATTACATTGTTTGACTGTAAATAACTATTGCATATGAATTATCACTTTTGTCATTAAAATCAGTTTGTTCAGAGTCATTTTCCTGCCCAAAATCATTCAAAATAGAAGGTTCTGAGTAGAAGGAAAAATCTGTAAAAATGGAAATTTTGGTCACTTTGATACTTTAAAAAGTGGTTACTCAGCATGATGCACGCTCCAATTGACATTGTGAGTTATTTTTTTGTACAGTCCAAAAAATTCAATTTTCTGATGAAATTGATGACCCCGGACCTGTCGAACTTTCTCCAGATGGCCAGGAATGTTACGTTTTTTAATGTTAAACCTTTTGACTGTGAATAACTATTGCATGTGAAATGTCACTTTTGGAACTTAAATAAGTATGTTTAGAGTCATTTTCCTGGCTGAAACCGGTCAAAATAGAAGCTTCTAACTAAGAGGAAGTCTGTGAAAATGGCAATTTTGGTCACTGTGAGGCCTCAAAAGTGGTTATTCAACATGAGGCATGATCCAATTGACATTTTGAATCATTTTTAGTAGAGTCCACTGAATCACTTTTCTGATGAAAAATGATGACCCCGGACCTGTTGAACCTTCTCCAGAAGGTCTGGAATTGTGATTTTTCTATGTTAAATCTTTTGACTGTAAATAACTATTGCCTGTGAAATGTAACTTTTAGAACTTAAATAAGTGTATTTAGAGTCATATTCCTGCCCGAAATCCGTAAAAATAGAATCTTCTAATTAGGAGGAAAGGTCTGTAAAAATTTCAATTTTGGTCACTGGGAGGCTTTAAAAAGTGGTTATTCAACCTGAGGCACAATCCAATTGACATTTGAAAACATTTTTGGGCACAGTCAAAAAAAAAAAAATTCTGCTAAAAACGATGACCCGGGACCTGTCGAACCTTCTCCAGATGGTCAGGAATGGTGATTTTTTTATGTTTAATCTTTTGACTGTAAATAACTATTGCATGTGAATGATCACTTTTGTAACTAAAATAAGTGTGTTTAGTGTCATTTTTCTGCCCAAAATCAGTCAAGATAGAAGCTCCTGAGTAGAAGGAAAATTCAGTAAAAATGTAAATTTTGGTCACTGTGAGGCTTTAAAAAGTGGTTACTCAACATGATGCACGCTCCAATTAACATTTTGAATAATTTTTTGTACAGTCCCAAAAAATAAATTTTCTGATGACATTGGTGACCCCAGACCTGTCGAACTTCCTCCAGATGGTCAGGAATGGTAATGTTTTAATGTTAAATCTTTTGACTGTGAATAACTATTTCATGTGAAATGTCACTTTTGGAACTAAAATAAGTGTGTTCAGAGTCATTTTCCTGCCCGAAATCGGTCAGAATAGAAGCTTCTAACTAGGAGGAAAGGTGTGTTAAAATGGCAATTTTGGTCACTGTGAAGCTTTAAAAAGTGGCTAATCAACACGATGCAAGCTCCAATTGACATTTTGAAAAACTTTTTGTACAGTCCAAAGAAAACGATTTTCTGATGAAATCGATGACCCTGTACCTGTAGAACTTTCTCCAAATGGTCAGGAATGGTGATTTTTTAATGATTAATATTTTGACTGTAAATAACTATTGCATATGAATTATCACTCTTGGAACTTAAATAAGTGTGTTTAGAGTCATTTTCTTGACCAAAATCAGTGAAAATACAAACTTCTGAGTAGGAGGAAAAGTCTGTAAAAATGGCAATTTTGGTCACTGTGAGGCTTTTAAAAGTTGTTATTGAATGTGAGGCATAATCCAATTGACAGTTTGAATAATTTTTTGGTACAGTCCAAAAATCAATTTTCTGCTGAAAAACAATGACCCCATACCTGTCAAACGTTCTCCAGATAGTCAGGAATGGCTATTTTTAAATGTTACATCTTTGTGACTGTTAAATAATTATTGCATGTGAATTATCACTTTTGGAACTGAAATAAGTGTATTTAGAGTCATTTTCCTGCCCGAAATCGATAAAAATAAAAGCTTCTAATCAGGAGGGAAGGTCAGTAAAAATGGCAATTTTGGAAACTGTGAGGCTTTTAAATGTGGTTATTCAACATGAGGCACAATCCAATTGACATTTGGAAACATTTTTTGTGCAGCCCAAAAAATAAATTTTCTGCTGAAAAATGATTACCCCGGATATTTTCTACAGATGGTCAGGAATGGTGATTTTTTAATGTTTAATCTTTTGACTGTAAATAACTATTGCATTTGAATTATCACTTTTGTAACTAAAATAAGTGTTTTTAGACTCATTTTTCTGGCAAAAATTAGTCAAGATAGAAGCTTCTGAGTAGGAGGAAAATTCTGAAAAAGTGTCAATTTTGGTCACCGTAAGGCTTTAAAAAGTGATTATTCAACATTAGGAACGATACAATTGACATTTTCAATCCTTTATTGTACAGTCCAAAAAATCAGTTTTCTGATGAAATCGATGACCCCGGACCTGTCCAACTTTGAACAGATGGTCAGGAATGGTGATTTTTTAATGATTAATCTTTTGACTTTAAATAATTATGCATGTGAATGATCACTCTTTGAACTTGAATACGCCTGTTTAGAGTCATTTTCCTGCCCAAAATTAGTGAAAAAAGAAACTTCTGAGTAGGAGGAAAATTCTGTAAAAATTGAAATTTTGGTGACAGTGAGGCTTTAAAAGTGGTTATTCAACATTAGGCACGATCCAATTGACATTTTCAATCATTGTTTGTACAGTCCAAAAAAACAATATTCTGATGAAAAACAATAACCCTGAACCTGTTTAACTTTCTCCATATGGTAAGGAATGGTGATTTTTGTAATATTAAATTTTTTGACTTAAATAACTATTGCATATGAATTATCACTTTTGTAATTAAAATCAGTTTGTTTAGAGTCATTTTCCTGCCCAAAATCATTCAAAATAGAAGGTTCTGAGTAGTAGGAAAAATCTGTAAAAATGGAAATTTTGGTCACTGTGATACCTTAAAAAGTGGTTACTCAGCATGATGCACGCTCCAATTGACATTGTGAGTCATTTTTTTGTACAGTCCCAAAAATTCAATTTTCTGATGAAATTGATGACCCCGGACCTGTCGAACTTTCTCCAGATGGCCAGGAATGTTAAGTTTTTTAATGTTAAACCTTTTGACTGTGAATAACTATTGCATGTGAAATGTCACTTTTGGAACTTAAATAAGTATGTTTAGAGTCATTTTCCTGCTCGAAACCGGTCAAAATAGAAGCTTCTAACTAAGAGGAAGTCTGTAAAAATGGCAATTTTGGTCACTGTGAGGCTTTTAAAAGTTGTTATTGAATGTGAGGCATAATCCAATTGACAGTTTGAATAATTTTTTGGTACAGTCCAAAAATCAATTTTCTGCTGAAAAACAATGACCCCATACCTGTCAAACGTTCTCCAGATAGTCAGGAATGGCTATTTTTAAATGTTACATCTTTGTGACTGTTAAATAATTATTGCATGTGAATTATCACTTTTGGAACTGAAATAAGTGTATTTAGAGTCATTTTCCTGCCCGAAATCGATAAAAATAAAAGCTTCTAATCAGGAGGGAAGGTCAGTAAAAATGGCAATTTTGGAAACTGTGAGGCTTTTAAATGTGGTTATTCAACATGAGGCACAATCCAATTGACATTTGGAAACATTTTTTGTGCAGCCCCAAAAATTTATTTTCTGCTGAAAAATGATTACCCCGGATATTTTCTCCAGATGGTCAGGAATGGTGAGTTTTTTAATGTTTAATCTTTTGACTGTAAATAACTATTGCATTTGAATTATCACTTTTGTAACTAAAATAAGTGTTTTTAGACTCATTTTTCTGGCGAAAATTAGTCAAGATAGAAGCTTCTGAGTAGGATGCAAATTCTGAAAAAATGTCAATTTTGGTCACCGTGAGGCTTTAAAAAGTGATTATTCAACATTAGGCATGATACAATTGACATTTTCAATCATTTATTGTACAGTCCAAAAAATCAATTTTCTGATGAAATCGATGACCCCGGACCTGTCCAACTTTGAACAGATGGTCAGGAATGGTGATTTTTTAATGATTAATCTTTTGACTTTAAATAATTATGCATGTTAATTATCACTCTTTGAACTTGAATACGCCTGTTTAGAGTCATTTTCCTGCCCAAAAGTTGTGAAAAAAGAAACTTCTGAGTAGGAGGAAAATTCTGTAATAATTGAAATTTTGGTAACAGTGAGGCTTTAAAAGTGGTTATTCAACATTAGGCACGATCCAATTGACATTTTCAATCATTGTTTGTACAGTCCAAAAAAACAATATTCTGATGAAAACCAATAACCCTGAACCTGTTTAACTTTCTCCAGATGGTAAGGAAGGGTGATTTTTTTAATATTACATTGTTTGACTGTAAATAACTATTGCATATGAATTATCACTTTTGTAATTAAAATCAGTTTGTTTAGAGTCATTTTCCTGCCCAAAATCATTCAAAATAGAAAGTTCTGAGTAGAAGGAAAAATCTGTAAAAATGGAAATTTTGGTCACTGTGATACTTTAAAAAGTGGTTACTCAGCATGATGCACGCTCCAATTGACATTGTGAGTCATTTTTTTGTACAGTCCAAAAAATTCAATTTTCTGATGAAATTGATGACCCCGGACCTGTCGAACTTTCTCCAGATGTCCAGGAATGTTACGTTTTTTAATGTTAAACCTTTTGACTGTGAATAACTATTGCATGTGAAATGTCACTTTTGGAACTTAAATAAGTATGTTTAGAGTCATTTTCCTGCCTGAAACCGGTCAAAATAGAAGCTTCTAACTAAGAGGAAGTCTGTAAAAATGGCAATTTTGGTCACTGTGAGGCCTCAAAAGTGGTTATTCAACATGAGGCATGATCCAATTGACATTTTGAATCATTTTTAGTACAGTCCGCTGAATCAATTTTCTGATGAAAAATGATGACCCCGGACCTGTTGAACCTTCTCCAGAAGGTCTGGAATGGTGATTTTTCAATGTTAAATCTTTTGACTGTAAATAACTATTGCCTGTGAAATTTCACTTTTAGAACTTAAATAAGTGTATTTAGAGTCATATTCCTGCCCGAAATCGGTAAACATAGAATCTTCTAATTAGGAGGAAAGGTCTGTAAAAATTTCAATTTTGGTCACTGGGAGGCTTTAAAAAGTGGTTATTCAACCTGAGGCACAATCCAATTGACATTTGGAAACATTTTTTGGCACAGTCAAAAAAATAAATTTTCTGCTAAAAACGATGACCCAGGACCTGTCCAACCTTCTCCAGATGGTCAGGAATGGTGATTTTTTTTATGTTTAATCTTTTGACTGTAAATAACTATTGCATGTGAATGATCACTTTTGTAACTAAAATAAGTGTGTTTAGAGTAAATTTTCTGCCCAAAATTAGTCAAGATAGAAGCTTCTGAGTAGGAGGCAAACTCTGAAAAAATTTCAATTTTGCTCACTGTGAGGCTTTAAAAAGTGATTATTCAACATTAGGCACGATACAATTAACATTTTGAATAATTTTTTGTACAGTCCAAAAAAATCAATTTTCTGATGAAATCGATGACCCCGGACCTGTAGAACTTTCTCCAGATGGTCAGGAATGGTGATTATTTAATGATTAATCTTTTGACTGTCAATAAATATGCATGTGAATTATCACTCTTGGAACTTAAATAAGCGTGTTTAGAGTCCTTTTCCTGCTCAAAATGAGTGAAAATAGAAGGTACTGAGTAGAAGGAAAAGTCTGTAAAAATGTAATTTTGGTCACTGTGAGGCTTTTAAAAGTTGTTATTAAATGTGAGGCATAATCCAATTGACAGTTTAAATAATTGTTTGGTACAGTCCAAAAATCAATTTTCTGCTGAAAAACAATGACCCCATACCTGTCAAACGTTCTCCATATAGTCAGGAATGGCTATTTTTAAATGTTACATCTTTGTGACTGTAAAGAACTATTGCATGTGAATTATCACTTTTGGAACTGAAATAAGTGTATTTAGAGTCATTCGCCTGCCCGAAATCGATAAAAATAAAAGCTTCTAATCAGGAGAAAAAGTCAGTAAAAATGGCAATTTTGGAAACTGTGAGGCTTTTAAATGTGATTATTCAATATGAGGCACAATCCAATTGACATTTGGAAACATTTTTTGTGCAGCCCAAAAAATAAATTTTCTGCTGAAAAATGATGACCCCGGATATTTTCTCCAGATGGTCAGGAATGGTGACTTTTTAATGTTTAATCTTTTGACTGTAAATAACTATTGCATGTGAACTATCACCTTTGTAACTAAAATAAGTGTTTTTAGACTAATTTTTCTGGCGAAAATTAGTCAAGATAGAAGCTTCTGAGAAGGAGGCAAATTCTGAAAAAATTTAAATTTTGGTCACTGTGAGGCTTTAAAAAGTGATTTAACATTAGGCACGATCCAATTGATATTTTCAATCATTTATTGTACAGTCCAAAAAATGAATTTTCTGATGAAATGATGACCAACTTTGTCCAGATGGTCAGGAATGGTGATTTTTAATGATTAATCTTTTGACTGTAAATAACTATTGAATGTGAATTATCACTCTTGGAACTTGAATAAGTGTGTTTTGAGTCATTTTCCTGCCTAAAATCAGTGAAAATAGAAACTTCTGAGTATGAGGAAAAGTCTGTAAAAATGGCAATTTGTGTCACTGTGAGGGTTTGAAAAGTGGTTATTCAACATGATGCACGGTCCAATTGACCTTTTGAATCATTATTTGTACAGTCCAAAAAAATCAATTTTCTGATCAAAAACGATGACCCAGGACCTGTCTAACCTTCTCCAGATGGTCAGTAATGGTGTTTTTCTAATGTTAAATCTTTTGACTGTAAATAACTATTGCATTTGAAATATCACTTTTGGAACTAAAATAAGTGTGTTGCAAGGATAGAGGCAAAGCATTCCACAGCTGTGGCGCCAAACGTTTGAAGGAGTGACCTCCGATGCTCACTTGTTTTATTACCGGAACAGAAGCCAAGGCCAATGAAGATGACCTAGGCGATCGGAAGGCAAATAAAAGTTCAGTCTTTTCCTAATATATTTGGCACCTGTGCCATGAAGAGCTTTGAATGCTAGAGTGAGCGCCTTGAAAATGATACGCTTCCGAACTGGAAGCCAGTGGAGGGCCTTTAAGAGGTCTCTCGCACTGGATCTCCGATGAAGACCGAAAATTGCTCTCGCGGCAGAATTCTGCACAGTTTGCAGTCGTGATATCAGGAATTCCGGAAGGCCAAGATATAACACATTGGCATAATCCAGGCGCGAGCCTATCAGTGCTTGGACAGTAGTTCTTCTATGGGCGAAAGATAGTAATGGCAGGAACTTTCTAAGCATTTTAAGGAGACCAAAGCACTGACCAACGAGGCCGAGGATCTGAGGCTTTAACGTGAGACCACTGTCTACTTTCACCCCAAGGTTTTTGGCCACGGAGGTGGCGGCCAAAGGTGGAAACATGGCCTCAGGCCACCAGGTCTTCCAGCCAGAATCGGGAGGGCAGCCAAAAAAAGCACCTCTGACTTATCAGAATTGTACTTGAGGATATTAAGTTGAAACCATTCGAAAATAGCCCCGAGACAACCCCTGATACTATCGCCGTTAAACTCCGAGTTCTTATCACAGGAGAAGAGGAGCTGGGTATCATCGGTGTACGAAAAAATCCGGGCGCCGTAGGACTCAGCCAGCGCCGCCAGAGGGGCCATATAGATGTTAAAAAGAGTAGGGCTCAAAATTGAGCCCTGGGGAACTCCTACCTCCAATAGCGGCACTACAGCTGAGTACAGGGGGGCCCAGACCGTTTGTTGGTAATCAGCTAGAAAGGACTCAAACCAGCTGAACACCGTCCCCCTCAGACCAATCTCACGGAGTCTTAAAAGGAGACGGCTGTGGGGGACAGTGTCAAAAGCTGCCGAGAGATCCAACATCACCAACATCATTGACCCCAGAGTCCAAAACCTCCTTGATTACCTCAGTTACTTCCAGCAATGCAGTTTCCGTGCTCAAATTTGCCCGGAAGCCACGACTGGGTATGGTGCAAGGTGTCATTAGTCTCCAGAAAATTGGAGAGAGAAGAATGAACGTGCCTCTCTGCAATCTTGGCAAAAGCTAGGAGAAGAGAGATAGGTCTATAGTTGGTGTAAGTCATAGGATCAAGGTTAGGTTTTTTCAGCAGAGGGAGAATAAGGGCCTGCATCCATACCTGCGGGACCACTCCTGTGCCGAAAGAACGATTAAGCACTGGGTTGATTAAGGAATTAATCAAGTGCGCTGTTTTGGCAAGAAATTTGGCCGGGCAGGGATCCATAGGGGAGAATGACTTCAACTTAATAAGAAGGTCCAGCCAAGCCGTGTGGGAGAGGGAGGGAAAACTTGACAGAACAGGACCTTTGGAAACCGAAGAGGGTGAGAGGGGAGTGAGACCGGAAACTACAACATCACCAGGAGGTGAAAAGGATGCATGGATATTTTTGATTTTGCTGGCAAAGAAATCAGCTAATTGAGAGACCTATAATTCAGAATGGACAAGTTTGGATGTACTCGAGGAAGGTGAGGTAAATTCCTTTACTATTAAAAAGATGTCTTTGCTCGTATTGGTGGCTGCCTCAATTCTCCTAGCAAAATAGGATTTTTTCTCCAAGGTGATGTCTCTGTGATACCTCTTGATGGAGCCCCTATAAGCCTCTTTAGCCGGAGGATCGTAGTGCCGATGCCAAGCTCTCTCAGCTTTCTTACATTGCCGTCGACTCTCGGTCAGTGCAGGTGTAAACCACGGGGCCGAAACACGCGAGGAATTTTTATGGGCCGCCAAGGGGGGAGCTAATTCATCCAAGCGCTGTGCTAACCATGATTGCAAGAGGTCCAAATCGGCCTCGAGATCACCCGATAGCTGGCAAGGATACGATAACAAGGCCTGTGCCAGCATATCGAATGAGACGCAATGGAAGGCACGGGAAGCAAGAGATTGGCAGCCATTGGCACTCGGAGATATTCTGTCCAGTCGGGTAATCTGAAAGTTCACCAGATAATGGTCCCACCACAGGACTGGTACTGGAGTAGTTGCATCAATAGGGATAGTAGAGAAGACTTGATCTAAAATGTGGCCTTTATTGTGAGTGGGGGTGGATAGGTAAGGGGTAAGCCCCAAAGGGATGGTTGTATCCATGATCTTAATATTATCAACCGCATCCATCTCGTCCATGTGAATATTAAAATCGCCCAGAAGCAGGCAATGTTTGGATCTCAAACACAAAGGTGAGATAACGGACTGGAGCTCCTAATGGAAAGAGCCAATCGGCCCAGGGGGCCTATAGACCAAAAGCCCAGTACAGGATTGATAAGGTGAAAGCGACAGAGAAAATCCCAATACCTCTGCCCCCTGAATGTCATCTGTGGGAATGATTGAGCAGACAAACCGATTGTCCACCACCAATGCGACTCCACCACCCCTGCCATTGGTCCTGTCCTTCCTATAGATGACGTAGTTGGAAGGGAGTGCAGTGGCAATATCAGGGCCTGAACAATCTCCCAACCACGTCTCAGTAAGAAAGAGACAGGTGGGTTTAATCTCGGATAGTAAATTATATAGATCTAGTGCATGCTTGCTAAGAGACCTAGTATTGAGAAGTAGGCAAGTGAAGTAGATAAGCATGTTCTCAGGGATGGATATAGAGCCATTACCTGGTAGTCATCCACAACCAGGGCAGCGCCTGTTGCTTCGAGGTCTACTGGGGAATACAGTACAACAGTTGATGGCATTACCTCTAAGTGTGGAAAGCTCTGCAGACGTGTATATCAGCATCCTGCCATTAGATGAGTAGCCCCGATCCTCCTCCCGCCCGCACCCGACCGCCTCCGGGACGCTGACGGGCGCAGACGGGCTTTCCTTAGGTGCTCCTTCGGCGCGTAGGAGGCGCGTCCGCTGATCGCGTTCTCTGCGCGTAGCAAAGGGCATCTAGATTTATAGCGTCTCCTGCGAGAGGCAGCAACACTAGTCCACCGACCAGCGAGCCTGCCTCCCCCCAAGATGGCCACTGAGGAAGTTAACTGCCTACTCAGCTCCAAGTCGGCTGAATGGGTGAGGGACGGTAGGAGCGGCGCGCTAGTCAAAAAGGTAGAGGAGTAAGTATGGAAATTGCAGTAATGATAGCAGGTAAGAGCATAAGCGTCACCCGTCTTTCTGCCTCAGGCAACAGAGATAGAGCAGGAGAATACGACACAAGTTAAAACAACAGAAACAAAATGCGAAATGCGAAACAAAAATGATTAAAAGATTAAAACCAGCTAGTAATCAGCAAGGAATGCACAAGCTCGCCCGCACCCGGCTTTCCGCCACAGGAGTTTTGGGAGCGAGAAAAGGTCTGGTGGTATTCCCCTTACCATTTTTTACAGTTTGACCCTCCCTAATACTGTGCTTTAATTTACGCCTTGCTTTCTGCCCTCTAGTCCTGACACATGGACTATCATTGATATCGCAGATAGAAATTGTGCTAAAAAATGAGCCACACCCCACCTTTTCTAAAGAATCCTCATTTAGAGGAGCAGGATCGTGAATTGCATTACTGGTATATAGTGGGGGTGTTAGTGATAGCCTCGTTAAGGAGGGCAAGGGTTCGATGGTAGCAGGGGGCACCCCAAGAGATATGTCATTAGTAGGTGAAATGGGATGTACCCCAGGTAAGGCAGCAAAAGATGGGGCTAACATCGAATCCTGGGAGTTAGTGGTAAACATTGAGGTATTCTTAACGGTCAAGGGAGGAAGGGTACCAGCTGGAAGTGAAAGGCGCCTTTCTGTGCTTTCAATAGCAGAGGCAACCACCACAATTGTCTTCTGCAGCATACGATCGATAGCTGTCAGACTAGGTAGAAGTGGATTAGAAACTACCCTGTGTTTTGCTATTGGGACCGGTTGGATGGGTATGTTCTTCCCCATTATTTAATACAGAATGCAGATAAAATAATATGGTCAATCGAACAGTCAATATTACCATACACCAACAAGTAAAAGTAAAAAATAAAAGAAGGCTCTGATGTAACACACAGTAACCCCCAACAAAATGATTGCTTTCTATACTAAAAAGACACTATTTGTTATTGAGTGCCATGTACATTATATACAATATAAAAACCTGTAAGATAAGTCCAAGGGGGGTGGCCCGGCCCGTCCTCCACAGGCCCCGGATGGCCACAGACGGCCCGCCCTTTGCCCGGGCTTAGCCAGGCTGTGCCCGCACGCATCCCGCAGCGCGGGACCTCTAAGTTCCTTTTAAAGCGCCGCCTGGCGCGAAATGCTTGCGTGGGCGGGTCTGCCGCGGGGAGCGCTGGGGGTTGTGGTCTCCCCCCTCAGCGGCCGTGCACCGGTGGCAGAGTGCACCGGCGGCGGGGGAGACCAGCAGAAGACCACCGTGTGAGCAAGAGTGTCCCTCGCGACCCTGCTGCGGCCAAAATATCAAGAAGCAAAGTGCCGATAAGGAGATTCATTGTCCATTTTTGAAAGAAGGAGCACCCGCTCAGCTGCACCTCTAAGCTCCTTTTAAAGCGCCGCCTGGCGCTAAATCCTTGCGTGGGCGGGTCTGCCGTGGGGAGCGCTGGGGGTTGTGGTCTCCCCCCTCAGCGGCCGTGCACAGGTGGCAGAGTGCACCGGCGATGGGGGAGACCAGCAGTAGACCGCCGTGTGAACAAGAGCATCCCTCGCGACCCTGCTGTGGCCAAAATATCAAGAAGCAAAGTGCCGGTAAGGAGATTCAGAGTTCGTTTTTGAAAGAAGGAGCACCCCCTTTGTCAAAAAATGGGGGTGGAGGACGTTGAGAATTTTATGGTGTCTCCTTTGACTGCTACTTCCAGCCAGGACATGAATACATTTTTTTTTTATAAAGGCCCATTGCAGAGTGAATCACTGGTACACTTTTTCACTATAAAAAGTACTGTTTTTAGCATGATGCTTCTCTATGCATTGCCTACCTCGTGTGATAAATCCAGGGAACCCCAAGTGATTCCACCTCCAGTTTGAAAACATATGCCTAAGTATATCTTTGAGTTTACAGGTTTGTTCACAAAGCACAAACTGGACGAAGCACATGTGTTCAGACTTGCAGCTAACTAGCAAGATATAGACCGTTAAGACCTTCCAGAGATTATAAGTCACTTTGTTGCCAAAGTTGAATATCAGGCACTTAGCATGTGGGGAGATAAGATTTCAGTGTGAGGCAAGAGAATTAGGGCCAGATATACAACGGGATTTTGCATGCACAAATGGGTTTGTGACCCGTTGTGCATGCAAAAATCCTGTAGGCCATTGTTGGACCTGGGCCTCTTAGCAGGGTCATCCCTAAACTTTTTGCCTTCCTCCAATACTCTCTCTGACCTGTTTTTGTTGGCTTAATGACTCTGGGCACTTTACCACTGCTGACCAGTGCTAAAGTGCATATGCTCTCCCTGTTGAAAAGTGTACATGTGATTGATGTCCATGATTGGTTCATTGGATTTACTGTTAGTCCCCAGTAAAGTGCACCAGGAGTGCCAGGGCTTGTAAATGCCAATACTGCTAGTGGGCCTGCAGCGCTGGTTGCGCCACCCACAGAAGCAGCCTTAAAATGTGTCTAGGGTCTGCCATTGCAGATCCTGCGTGCAGTCTGGTACTGTCACACTGGCTGGGCAAGTGCACACACTTGCTAGCCCCTAAACCTTCCCTTAACTTCATATTAGTCACCCCTATGGTAGGCCTGAGGGCAGGGTGCATTGTAAGTGTAAGGTAGGACATGCCCTGATGTGTGTGGCATGTTCTAATAGTGAATTACTGCCAAATTCGTTTTTCACTATTGTAAGGCTACCCGTTCCCTTCTAGGCCAGATGGGCTGCTGGAATTATTACACTCTATAATCCCAGCAGGCTCAGGGAACATGGTAGAAATTCATGTTTAGTATGCCTGAACTCAGAATAATAAAATACTTCTTTTAGTAAAGTTTATTTTAATATCCTGTGTTTGCAAATGCTACTTTTAGAAAGTTAGCATTTGCTTGCCTAACCATTTCAGCCCGCCTCTGCTTGGATGTGGATCTGACTGTCTGGTGTGTGTGAGTGACAGGGCTGGGAGTTGACAGGTAGTGATTAGCAGGAGGACCCCTTAATGGGTGGTGGGAGTTTCCCCTGAATGATGCATCAGGCTGTGCTCTGCCTCCACAATGCTGGCTCCGCCCTCCTGGGGAGCGACTGATGACTCAGCCTGCACCTGGCCCAGGAAGGACCGAAGCTTGTCAACAAAGTGCTCAGGCCACTCCTGCCCTCACAATGCCGGCTCCGCCCCCCTGGGGAGCGGCTGATGTGCCTGCACTCACACTGAATACAGAAGCCAGAAGTACCCACAACAAGTACTCAGAGACTGGAGCAGTTATGCAGAGGCCCCCCTGGCTTGCTAGAACAAAAGAAACTGGGTATAAAAGAAGGAGCCCTGCTCCTTGTAAATTAGATCCAGTTTGCGCAAAGAAGAAGCTCTGCCTGAAGAGAAGGACCCTGGAAGCTGCAAGGAGAAGTACTGACTCTGACCCCAAGAGACTGGCCTGTAGTGGGTGCCTTGCTGCTGAAGGAGAGCAGGAGAAGAAAGACTGAAAGACTTTGCTTTTATCCACCTTGTGCCAAAACTTTTACCAAGATCTCCAAGGGCTTGCTGTGAACTTGCCCCCTGACCAGCGCCCCAGGAACAGTGGGCGCTACCCTGTCCCCCTGGAAGAAGGAGCTGCTGTGAGCCAGCAACCTGATCGACACAGCTGCTGAAGGAAAGAGGAGCGCGCCGTGAAAGAATCCCTGCGCCCCTCCTACGAGGCCCTTGGCACCCCGTCCCGCCGAGCACCGCATCTGCTAACTGGCCGGCACCAAGTGACACCGAAAGGCCCAGCCTCGCTGGCCTAATCACCGTCCCTACCGCCTGCCTAACTGCGAAGCACCGCAAGAACGGACTTAGCCAAGTATCTACTGTGACCTGAGAGGCTTGTGTGCGCCTCACGCTGCTACCCGGGGCTCTGCCCCCCTTTTCCAGGACCTGAGGTGTGTCGCCGTCTACCCGACCCGCGCCGCAACGCCAACCTCCGAGCCAGAGCCGAGCCGCCGCTCGCTCCAACCTCGGGAGGAAGACACCGCGACGTGGACCACCGAGCCGGCCTGCACCCGACCCCTTCAAAAAGACAAAGGTACTGTTTCCCGTCCCGCGGTGCGAGCCGCTGTCCCACCTCGCTCGCACCGCCATCTGCCTCAGCCGAGCCCCCGGAGCCGCGCAGTGAGCGCTCCCCGGGCCCCCGCTCTCTCCCCTGACAGCCGTGCAGCGCGCTCGTCAGGCTGACAGTGACTCCCCGGCCGCCGATCCCGCTAGAGGCGTGAGATTGGGCCGACCGGGTCCGATCGTTGGCGCAGAGAGGCCCTGGCTGATTGAAATTCTTGCTGAAGGAACGTACCAGGACTAGGGAAGAGTCCGCAACCCTTTTTTAAGCACCAGAACAATTCTTTTAACGCTGATACAAAGACCTGTGGCATAATCAGAGAGTAACTGGAACCATTTTCTTAAACTACGCAAAGACTGTATTTACAAGCCTGATCTAAAGATATATATAAAGAAGATATTTTTACAGAAAATACAGTCTAGTGTCATTGTGTGGTGGGTTGATGGTCATTGTGTGTGATGTTGCAAATGTTTAACCCTATGTACTCCAGAGTTTAGCCTAGACTGCTTGCGCCACACTACCTAAAGGGCGAGTAGGGGTTATTTCTGGGAGTAATCCTTTGCCCTGACTTGGAGGAGAGGGTCCCTGCTTGTCGCAAGTACAAACCTGCGCCAACCAGAGACCCCCAATTCTAACATTGGACGCAGCGGTGAGGATCTCGAATTTACATTTGCAGTGTCCATACATTGACTATTGACCATTGCACAGTGATGACGGTCCAGTAACTAAGCCACAGACTTTGTTTTTTTTGGATTTATGATTTGCGAGAAGAGATCTCAATGTGTTTTTGAAGTCATGCCTGTGTCAGTGAAAATGGAAAAGGCAGCATCCATTTCTTCTATTGACTGTGATTGGGAGAAACTAGAAAACTACACCAGGAAACAGCTCAAGAGGTTCTGCAAAAATTTGAACATTTCCATGACCGGACTCTCCAGAAGGGAGCAGTTCCAAAAGGCGCTGAGGGCCTGGGTCAAGGCAAGGAATGCCCCTGGAAAGGATTTTGAATTTGAGCATGCAGAACAGCAGCTGGAGGGACCCCTGACTCCAGAGTGGAGGGGTGCAACCTCCCCATTGGGTAGCAGTGTTTCTGGCCGAGGTCTGTCGCCAGAGGAGCTGGCGGACAGACGGGCAACCCGAGATCATGAATTGAAGTTGGCAGAGCTGGAAATAAATGGGCAACTGGAGCTAGAATCTAGGAAGTTAGCCCTGGAAGTAATGAAAATGGAGCTTGCGCATGACTTAAGAATGAGGAAACTTGACTTGGAGCTCGAGGGGCTTGAGGCCAAGAGGGCTTCAGCCCAGCAACAAGAAATATGGGTAGCTCACAGATTGAGCTTTGCTGAGTTGGAGGTGGAGTCCAGCTCAGATGGTGGCAGCAACCTTAATGCATCTAGTGCAGACAGCATAGCGCGCGCACCTAGAGATATGGCACCTGACTTGGAGGGGGTTAACATACACCAGGAGGTTCAAGGGCATGAGGTAGCTCCAGTAGTGCGCAGCGTCCCTGAAGGGAATAGGGTAGCTGGCGTAGGAGTTCATGGTCCTAATGGTGGGAGGGATTCCCCCATGGTTGAGGTCCTGGTGGGTGAGTGTAAGGACCGCCCAGAAGAGTGTGGGTTGTGTGACAGAGACAGTTCGCTACTGTCTGGCCAGTCTCAGAAGAATGGTGTGGAGTATGTGTGTGAGGCGCTGGATGGTGAGGTGAAGGATAATTTGGTTAACCCTACTAGGGGGCTGTGTAATCCAATTGTGGGAGAGCATACTTTAAGTCCCAGTTTTCCAGAGCTATGCCAACACCTGTTTGAGAGTGAGTTCTCTGGCCCCAGGGAGCTCACATTGGAGGCAGACCTTGTGGTGGATTCCCGAGGGTCTGCCGAGGCATTGGGGTGTGATCCTGTGGGGAGTGTCTCAGGTATCTTCCAGCCCAGAGTGGTGGAAGTGGCGCAGAGTAGCCCAGCTAGGTCCTGTAGTAGTGAGATGGGTGTAGGGCCTCACGTCCTGTCCTTAAGGGGAAGGAGTGAGAATGGGTTTTGTCCCGGTAGTGCCCAACCCCAGTCTCAGAGCCTGGATGGTTCTTTAAGGGAACACCAGGTGGGGAGCCTAGGCTGTCCGGATGAGTCACCCGCTGAGGGGGATCCCCCAGTGGCTAGAGAACGTGGAGGCTCTGTAAACAGGGCTCCAGTAGTTCTGGTGACTGGCAGTACCACTCCAGTTGGGAGGGTGCAGAAGTCCAGAAAGAGGGGCGAGAGGGGGAAAGAGTCCCCAGTGGAAGAACCAGTGGGTCAGGGGCCAGCCAGCAGGGCTGCGTCCCCAGTGAATGACCAGGGGGACACCACTTCTGTCCTGGGGGATCTTCCCACACTGTCAGAGGGACAGGGTTTGGGAGATCTGCGCCGGGCAGACTGTCGCACGACACATGAGCTATGTGCCACCCTCAGGGGGGGCAGGCGTGCTCCCCGGAAAGTCCGGGTGCGCCAGGCAAGTGTTCAACTGCAGGGTTGGGTCCCTGAGTTGAGAAGCCAGGGTCAGGTGTTGTCTGACCTGGAGGGCAGGACCACTGTAATCAGTGTCCTGGCCCATGTCGCTTCTAGGGGTACCACTCCGGTTGGGAGTGGGCAGTACTCTGGAAAGGGGTGCAGAGGGAGGGAGTCCTCGCCTCTGACCCCGGGTCAACTTGAGGGTTTAGACCCTAGGTTTAAGGGCCAGGTGCAGGGTGTCCCCCCTGACCTGGTGCCCCAGTTGCAGGATAGCACCCCTGAACTGGTGGGCGAATTGTGCAGGTCACCTGCCACAGGTGCCCTGACAATTCTGGAAGGGGGTACCACTCCAGGTGGGAGGGTACAGAGCCCCAAGGAGGAGGACCGGGTGTGGGAAAGGCCACCCCAGTCTTTGGTACAGCCGCCTGGTACAGACCTGGGGCTGGTGGGTCAGTGCCAGGATGACATACCTGACCTGACAGGAAGGAGAGGGGACAAAGGGTGCCAAGCACCTGGGGCTACTGCCCCCCGCTCTCTGAGGCCACAGAGGTTTGAGAGCCCTGAGAGGCATGAGGCCTGGGTCTCAGCCCTGACTACTGTCAGTGGCCACTGTGATTTGATGACTGCCTGTTGGGACACACCTGGGAGCGAGTTAAGGTTAGAGGCTGCACAGGTGGTGTCCACAGAGGAAGAGAAGGGTGCCCCATGGATTGGCATGGTGGACCCTGAGAGTATGGACAGAGGATTTGAAATAGGTTCAGTTTGGCGTAGAACTGGAATGTGCCCCTGCTGTTGCGGGCCAGGTCCATGTTCTATCGCCCTAAGCAGGGAAGCCCATCACAGTGGTGATTGGTCTACCCTGCGTTTTGGCTGGAAGGGGGTTGTGTTGGACCTGGGCCTCTTAGCAGGGTCATCCCTAAACTTTTTGCCTTCCTCCAATACTCTCTCTGACCTGTTTTTGTTGGCTTAATGACTCTGGGCACTTTACCACTGCTGACCAGTGCTAAAGTGCATATGCTCTCCCTGTTGAAAAGTGTACATGTGATTGATGTCCATGATTGGTTCATTGGATTTACTGTTAGTCCCCAGTAAAGTGCACCAGGAGTGCCAGGGCTTGTAAATGCCAATACTGCTAGTGGGCCTGCAGCGCTGGTTGCGCCACCCACAGAAGCAGCCTTAAAATGTGTCTAGGGTCTGCCATTGCAGATCCTGCGTGCAGTCTGGTACTGTCACACTGGCTGGGCAAGTGCACACACTTGCTAGCCCCTAAACCTTCCCTTAACTTCATATTAGTCACCCCTATGGTAGGCCTGAGGGCAGGGTGCATTGTAAGTGTAAGGTAGGACATGCCCTGATGTGTGTGGCATGTTCTAATAGTGAATTACTGCCAAATTCGTTTTTCACTATTGTAAGGCTACCCGTTCCCTTCTAGGCCAGATGGGCTGCTGGAATTATTACACTCTATAATCCCAGCAGGCTCAGGGAACATGGTAGAAATTCATGTTTAGTATGCCTGAACTCAGAATAATAAAATACTTCTTTTAGTAAAGTTTATTTTAATATCCTGTGTTTGCAAATGCTACTTTTAGAAAGTTAGCATTTGCTTGCCTAACCATTTCAGCCCGCCTCTGCTTGGATGTGGATCTGACTGTCTGGTGTGTGTGAGTGACAGGGCTGGGAGTTGACAGGTAGTGATTAGCAGGAGGACCCCTTAATGGGTGGTGGGAGTTTCCCCTGAATGATGCATCAGGCTGTGCTCTGCCTCCACAATGCTGGCTCCGCCCTCCTGGGGAGCGACTGATGACTCAGCCTGCACCTGGCCCAGGAAGGACCGAAGCTTGTCAACAAAGTGCTCAGGCCACTCCTGCCCTCACAATGCCGGCTCCGCCCCCCTGGGGAGCGGCTGATGTGCCTGCACTCACACTGAATACAGAAGCCAGAAGTACCCACAACAAGTACTCAGAGACTGGAGCAGTTATGCAGAGGCCCCCCTGGCTTGCTAGAACAAAAGAAACTGGGTATAAAAGAAGGAGCCCTGCTCCTTGTAAATTAGATCCAGTTTGCGCAAAGAAGAAGCTCTGCCTGAAGAGAAGGACCCTGGAAGCTGCAAGGAGAAGTACTGACTCTGACCCCAAGAGACTGGCCTGTAGTGGGTGCCTTGCTGCTGAAGGAGAGCAGGAGAAGAAAGACTGAAAGACTTTGCTTTTATCCACCTTGTGCCAAAACTTTTACCAAGATCTCCAAGGGCTTGCTGTGAACTTGCCCCCTGACCAGCGCCCCAGGAACAGTGGGCGCTACCCTGTCCCCCTGGAAGAAGGAGCTGCTGTGAGCCAGCAACCTGATCGACACAGCTGCTGAAGGAAAGAGGAGCGCGCCGTGAAAGAATCCCTGCGCCCCTCCTACGAGGCCCTTGGCACCCCGTCCCGCCGAGCACCGCATCTGCTAACTGGCCGGCACCAAGTGACACCGAAAGGCCCAGCCTCGCTGGCCTAATCACCGTCCCTACCGCCTGCCTAACTGCGAAGCACCGCAAGAACGGACTTAGCCAAGTATCTACTGTGACCTGAGAGGCTTGTGTGCGCCTCACGCTGCTACCCGGGGCTCTGCCCCCCTTTTCCAGGACCTGAGGTGTGTCGCCGTCTACCCGACCCGCGCCGCAACGCCAACCTCCGAGCCAGAGCCGAGCCGCCGCTCGCTCCAACCTCGGGAGGAAGACACCGCGACGTGGACCACCGAGCCGGCCTGCACCCGACCCCTTCAAAAAGACAAAGGTACTGTTTCCCGTCCCGCGGTGCGAGCCGCTGTCCCACCTCGCTCGCACCGCCATCTGCCTCAGCCGAGCCCCCGGAGCCGCGCAGTGAGCGCTCCCCGGGCCCCCGCTCTCTCCCCTGACAGCCGTGCAGCGCGCTCGTCAGGCTGACAGTGACTCCCCGGCCGCCGATCCCGCTAGAGGCGTGAGATTGGGCCGACCGGGTCCGATCGTTGGCGCAGAGAGGCCCTGGCTGATTGAAATTCTTGCTGAAGGAACGTACCAGGACTAGGGAAGAGTCCGCAACCCTTTTTTAAGCACCAGAACAATTCTTTTAACGCTGATACAAAGACCTGTGGCATAATCAGAGAGTAACTGGAACCATTTTCTTAAACTACGCAAAGACTGTATTTACAAGCCTGATCTAAAGATATATATAAAGAAGATATTTTTACAGAAAATACAGTCTAGTGTCATTGTGTGGTGGGTTGATGGTCATTGTGTGTGATGTTGCAAATGTTTAACCCTATGTACTCCAGAGTTTAGCCTAGACTGCTTGCGCCACACTACCTAAAGGGCGAGTAGGGGTTATTTCTGGGAGTAATCCTTTGCCCTGACTTGGAGGAGAGGGTCCCTGCTTGTCGCAAGTACAAACCTGCGCCAACCAGAGACCCCCAATTCTAACAGCCATGTACTAACACTATTTTGCGAGTCGCAAGCAAATTGCGACTCACAAAATAGTGATTAGTGACTCCCTATTTGGAAGGGGTGTCCCTTCCTAATAGCAACCCCACAAGCCAAGTACAAATGTTTTGCAACCGCGGTCGCAAAAAACTCACAATCTACCGCCCTCTTCAAGACGGTGGTAATGCAATCGTAAAAGGGAAGGAGTCCCCAGGGGACCCTTTACAAATGCAGGGGAATTTTTTTTTAGGGGCCGGCTATGGTCCCAGGGGCCACTATCTGCCCTTAAAACACGAAATGGAAACGTTTCATTTTTTTTTTAACGCATCCCATTTTCCTTTAAGGAAAACGGGCTGCATTTAAAAAATAAAACTGCTTCATTTAAAAGTAGTCCCAGACATGGAGGTCTGTTGAGCATAGCAGGCCACCATACCTGGGAGAGCCAGCCATTCTCAATGTGGTCGCAAATGCGAGTGCCTCATAAATATTGATGAGGCATGCAATTTGCGACCCCATTGAGAATCGCAAACAGTGTCTCTGACACTGTTGTGCATTTCAATTTGCGAGTCGCAAATCACGACTCGCAATTGAGCACAATTTGCGACTTGCAAAATAACATGGTCATACATCTGGCCCCTAGTCATAAGACATCATTTTCTTAGAGGGACGGATGTCAATTAGCACTGGGTCTGTGCGTCCTTGCAGATAAAACTCTACACTTTCAGGTTGCCTTAGGTGCAAGGATCACCATGATCACAAAAGATTTGTTTAACAAAAAATGGGGAAGAAGGGTACTACAAAATCCAGACAATCCATCTGTGTCTTGTGTGAGGTAGAAGGTTTGATCTATTAATTTTTTTTCAAAGGCATACTTAAGTTGAAGTGCAAGAGAAATAAAGGCAAGACAAATACAGGCAAGGTTTATGTAGCGCTAAAAGTGCTGAACATCTGAAAAGGTCTTTTAGATTCACAAGCATGAGAATTCAAGGGAAGATTTATGCATCAATGAAAGTGTTAAACGTCTTGGGGTGGTGCGCCCAAGATCTTCTAGATTGTGTCTTAATGCCTAGGGTAAGAGAGCAAGTCCTAGAGATAAGGGAAGAAGTCTTTTTGGAATAAATATTGAACAAATATCCCAAAGTATTTCCAGGCAAATTTAGTAAGGGTGCATGACTCAGGCACATGATGGAAGTCAAGAAGAAAGCCATTCATACAAAGCATAAAATGCAGAATATACCATTTAGCATTTGTGATGATCTGGAAATGGAGCCTATTCAGTCGATGGATCGTTAAACCAGTGATATCCTCTCTATGGCTCTCGCCTTTGGTTGTTGCATTCAAGCAAAATAGTGAATTCAGATTATGTGTTAATGTCCACAGCCTTACCAGACAAATAGGGTTGAATTCACTCCCTTCCCCAACATAAGTTGTTAGCCACAATGGGTTGGATGACATGAATTTCTAGCTTCAGCTTACTCTCAAGAAGAACTTGAAAAGAAATCACCACATTATACAACGTTTGTGTTACCTTTTGGCACGTTTCAGTACTGCTGCATGCCCCTTTGCTTACCTCAGTTTTTAGGTCTTGCCCTACGCAGCTCGCATGCGCTGAATAGGAGGAGACCTTTAGCCATCGGTCCCCTTTTTGAGCCACAACAGTGCACGCGTTCCATTGCCTTCAAAGGCAACGCGTGCACTTGTTGCTATTCCCTTGCGGGCTCGAGTGCTGACACCATATGTTTGTAATTAACTTGCAAACATATGGCGTCTGCGCTTGTTCCCGTAAGGGAAGCAGCCGCAGGCCCCCTCCTCTCTCCCTCCCCCCTGCTGCCAGCGGAAGCGCAGCAAGCTTGTTTTTTTATGTCAGTCTCCTCGGGGCACAAGCAGGGATCCACTTCTGTCTTTTTGCTGCCATCAGCTATAATGACAGAAGTGGATGCCTGCCTGTGCCCCGGGGGAACTGCAGGACTTCAGACACAGCTGCACATCGAGACCTAACAACATAAGTGCATGCATATTGCAGCAGCAGCATATTGTAACCAGGACCTTGTTGCAAGTTGTTATTGCAAATATTCACGAGGCAGAACTTGCAGTACACATTCCATTTACGAAGGCATTTTGCAAGAAACGGCATATAGCTATCCTGAAATTATGCTCTCTTCGCAGCCACATTTCACTACGCTGGGTAGTAACATGGGCTCCTGCGTCACAGAGGGGGGGGGGGCTGCCCAAAAGGGGACCCGCGCTCTTATGCTTGTTTTTTTAGCCGCACGAAGGATACTGGGAATGGTAGTTTCATTTTTGCATTATAAGACAATGCCTACAAGTCCCAACATGCTTAGGGTTGGGGGCTGAAACACAGGGGCTCTGCGTAATGTCTCCGCTTGTGGGTTCATTCAACAGCTACAAAAGTGTTTGCGTTCTTGGATGCTCCGCAGAACCTGGGCATTGAAGTGACATTATTTCGGGGGCAGTACTTTGCTTACCCTATAAATGGGCATTAGTAACACCTCTAGTGGTGAGATGTATTTTGCGGATCCACGATTCACGGATTTGCGTATTCACGGATCTTGGATCCGCAAAATCCGCGGATTTTGCGGATCGGCGGATTTGGGGCGGGGCTTCCATGCCAGGACCATCGTGCCAGATTGAACCCTGCCCTTCATATTTATTCAAGAAGACCCCACCGTTTTGTGCCATACCTCTACTCAACTGGAGTACTTTCTACTAGATAATCAGTAAGTGCTACCTCGTTGGGTAGATGTATAGTGCTTTTACAACACTACAGCTGCCTAAAGTGCCAGAGAGTTGTCTACAGCGACCAGGTGTGTGTTACTATGCAATCGCGCCGAAGGGCGCAGGAGTCCCTTGAGTTAGCTGTCCATCATAGTGGGTAAATGGCGGGAAGACGGTGCATACCGCGAGTGTGTGGGCGGGGCCAAACGGACGGGGCTTCCATGCGAGTGCACATGCCTCTTGTGTGCATTAAAGGTCAGAGACCGATCAGAGCAGCAGATGAAGATACAGAAGCTCCCGGCCACAGGAACAGCACTAGGATTGCGCTCGTGAAAGTCAAGGTTGCAAAGGCCTCTATCCAGCATCACAGCTGATTTTCGAGGGTATATTTGGGAAGAAGGCACATCTGCCCAGCCTTGACAACGCTCACGATTGTTTTTTGGGCCGATGAATGAGTCACTGAATATAAGCTTCAACTAGGACACATGCTTAATTGATATCTGTAAGTGCTTGCGGTTGAGGTTTAATTTTTGTGCCAGGACCGTCGTGCCAGAATGAACCCTGCCCTTCATATTTATTCAAGAAGACGCCACCGTTTTGTGCCTGTTGTAACTAATTTACGAGGGCGCCGGCAAGCTGCCAGCGCCATCCTAAAATAGTTACTAAATTAGCTGCAACAGGAAGCTCTAATAGATAAAATAAAGCAGGCGCTCGAGCACCTGCTTTATCTTATCTATTAGAGCTTCCTGTTGAAGCTAATTTAGTAACTATCTTAGGATGGCGCTGGCAGCTTGCCGGCGCCATCGTAAATTAGTTACAACAGGCCAGCAAGGCTTGAACTTTTGCCCCCGGAATCCGCCGCTCGCGGATTTGCGAATTCGCGGTAAATTTGCGGGAGTTCGCGGATCGCGCATTTACCGAAAATTCGCAAAATCCGCGAGCGTAACGGATTTTGCGCTCATGCTTAAACACCTCCTATTTACAGCTCCTAGTAACTGAAACGTGTAGCATGTAACTCTATGAAATCAAGTTCTTATTGTTAGCAGTTTTCTGAACCATGTGTGCATCTGTAGAGCTTAACGGTATGCGGAAAATCCTTTCCGTTTGCGGAATTTTCAGATTTTGGCAAATTTGCAGTCCGCGAATCGCGCAAATTTGCCAAAAAATCCGCAATTCGCAAGCTGGCAGATTTTTTTACTTGGTCGCGCTTGAAAAATATAATATCGCGCGCACTATGTTGACTTACCGTGATTCTGAGTCCGCCGAGTTGTTTTTCTCCCGGTTTGCGTGTGCTGCGCCATTTTGGATCTTGCTGCGTGATCGCGCGATAGTTTTTCGTGCACGTGTACGTCATCGCGGCCCGCTATCTTGCACAGCGAGAGTTTGACAATGCGAGTACATCATAAGGGCCCGCGATCACGTATTGCGGGAGTAAACAATTGCGAACACGTAGATGCGGCACGCAGCTGACTTCCGGCAGGAGATTTGAACAGCTCGCTTTCCCGAACTTGCAAAAATTGGAATTCTGCACAAGAAATCCACCGCAGGCAGCATAAACCTTCTGAAAATGATGATTTTGATCAGAATAACTCCTCAGATTGAGATTTGGCTGCACTTTTTTGTGCAAGGAGTCCATTTTGGGGGGGTGAGGAAAGAATTGCCCCAGAGTCTCCAACTTCCTGTTCCTGTCCAGCAGGCTCCTCCCAGTGCTTTGTCAATCTCCTGGTCACTTTTCATTTGGATCTGGAGCTGGAAGGATTGCTTTTTGTGGCTGCTGCTGGATATTTGTATTTGAGGACTTTTGGGACTTTGGAGTTTTTGGATCACTTTTTGATTTGAGATTTTACAAGTAAATTGGTGTTGTTTGTTTGAGGCATTGCAGTTGCTGCAACTACAATTTTAAAACTTTTTCACAACTTTTAAAAAACATATATTGTGGGTAGCCACAGTATCCAGTAGGCCAAGGTTTAGTCATGGGTGCATGATACAACAGTTTCTGAGAGTTTTTTTTAACTTAAATCTCATTTATGTCATTGAATTTTAGCTCACTATGGGCCAGATGTAGGTAAATTCCATTTACCGATTCATAAATACCGACTCATACCGAATCGGTATTCCTGAATCAGTAAATGGTATGTAGGTAAAAAATCGGTAAAAGATACCGACTCTGTATGAGTCGGAAACTCATATCGGTAATCACCGAATCGGAAAAATCCGAATCGGTAAATACCGAGTCGGTGATACGCATGCACCCCTATGGGCCACATGGCCCATAGGGATGAATGGGAGTCACCGAATCGGAGAAATCCGAAGCGGAAATTTCCGATTCGGTATTTACCGAATCGGTATTTACCGAATCGGGAGTTTGAAACACGCCATGTGAGCCTGCCAACCAATCAGGGACAGCCTACACACCCCACAACCAAGGCCCGGTGAATCCAACCAATGAGAGTGAAGCACCCCACCCCAGCACCTGGGAGGGGCCACACCCATGCAGGTGGAAACCAACAGAACAAACAATTCTTCAGAGGTGAGAGGAGCACAGCATCCAGAGGCAAGCAGAGTGACAGAATGGAGGCACAGGAAGGCCAAAAGGAAGGTGGTGAGCAAAAAAGGAAGACAAAGTTCAGCCCAGAGGAACTACAGGTGGCTGTGGAAGAGATAGTAGCCCACTACCCAAAAGATTTCGGGAGGCAGTCTCTGCATGTTACAGAGACTGTGAAAAGGAACACTTGGATTGCAATTCAGGCCAAAGCCAATGCCATAGGTGTCACCCACCGGGAGATTGAGGACATCAAAAAGAGGTGGTACGACCTGCGAATTGTGACGAAGAAAAAGATTGCTGGCCAGAAAAAGGATGCTGGTCTGACTGGAGGTGGCAGGAGCAAAGCACCCAAACTGACACCGATAGAGGAGCTAGTGGAAAGCACCATGGAGGCAGAATGCATCCATGGGATAGGAGACCTGGATAGCACAGCGAAAGCAACCAAAAAACAAGGTAAGAGGCATGTTCCCACATCCACCCCCACCAATCCAAACCCCTACCCCACTGTGTACACTCATCACAATGCAGAAGAGCTCATACTCACTGACAGCAATGCATCATGGTAGATGTAGTCATGTATACACAGATGCAAGGTGTGCAGACTATTTTATTAAGAGCCACAACAACAACATTGACCCTATGTCAATTTGTTTCTACAGGAGAGTCGTCACGCAGTTCTGTTCCACCGAGGGAGGAGAGTGCAGCACCAACTAAGAGAGAGGAGAAGGCAAAGAGGAAAAGTTGTGAGAGTGCAGTCGAAGGAGGAAACAATCCCACCCAGGAGCCATCAACTCCTGTCCGAGCCACAACACCTGTCCCACTGTCCCCTCTGTTGTTTGGATCTCCTGAGCTCACAAACACACCCATACCAATGTCCAGAGGGTCCTTGCCGGGAGGGGAAAGTAGGCATGCGGAGCCCCCGCATAGGATCCTGCAGACCTCTGAATCAGAGGAAGATTTCCCCCAAAATAGTGCAACAGTGGCTGACAGGCCAAGACCACCAATTGCAGCAGGCGCTGCGCGCACCAGTGTCCTTGGCAGGAGGGCACGTGAGGGTGGGGAGGGCCAGGAAGGGGAGAGCGTCTTCTGTGGCCTGGAGGGCACAATGGTAAAAGTACAGCGCCAGCAGGCCAAATCACTGCAAGCCATGCATAGGCAGGTCCGCTGTATGAACACCAAAATGTCCAACATGGACAAGGGCATAAGCCAAATGGCATCTAGCCTGGAGCAAATGGCACAAGGGATCACAGACATTTCTACATACTTGGGAGTCCTGTCGGACAAGTTAGACAGGGATCATCTCCAGCGTGCCAAGGAACAACAGTACATGCGCCAACATACTAAGGCCATGAACAGGTTTGCAAACAATACAGCACTCCTCTGCAGACGCTCAATATCTATGCACAAAGCATTAGTGCACTGCTGCACAGACTTAACACGGGGCATGGGTAGAGTGACCTCTGCGGTGGAGCAGATGCTGAACTCCAACACAGTCAATGCTGGTGACACGGGTGTGGAGGAGACTGAGGGGTCATCCAGCAGGAGTGGCTCTAGTACACCTGTACCGGAGGTGCGCAGGAGCGGGAGGTGCAACCAAGCTGAATCAGGCACCAGCAGGGAATTGGAAGGTCAGGCACCAAAATCCCGCAATGTAGTGCGAGGACGCAAGCACTAACCTATGCGGAAGATTGACTCAACTGCACACAGTGACAGAAACTGAGAAGGTGCAGCCAGTGACATTGACGTACATTCATGGATCCTCTTCAGTTGTTACAATGATGATGTAGTGCTGATTAAACTACACATGTCATGTAGTAAACCTGTGTATGTGTCATACTTTACCTAGAAATAGCGTTGTGTTATATCTGTCCGTCTCAATCTACCATCTAGTGCTGCTGGTCCTGTTGCCTGGGGCTCTGCACGTTCTCGGTCATCATCTATGTTCTCATGATGGGTAATCTCCACCTCTGTGCCTTCCTTGGTAGCAAGATTATGCAAGATGGCACAGGTCACTATTATTTTGCAACACAGGATGGGGATGTACTGTCGCGCACCTCCACTTTTGTGGAGGCACCGGAACCTGCTCTTCAGGAGTCCAAAAGTTCGCTCCACTACATTGCGGGTGGACCTGTGTGCCACATTGTATCGCCTTTCTGGTCTGTTGGTTGGGTTGAGGTACGGTGTCAGCACAGAGGAACGCAGGGCATATGCACTGTCACCTGGGAGAGAACAAGAGGTACATGAGTTACATTCACATTGTACATTTAGCTGAGGTCTATTTGAGGGTGTGTACAACTTTTTTACCTAGCAGATATCCATCTCCAAAATCTCCATTCAGTAGCCTGGTGTATATTCCGCTGTTCTGGAATATGTAGGAGTCGTGTGTGCTGCCAGGGAATTTGGCAACTATGTCTGTGATGATGTTCCCTGCATTGCATATCACCTGCACGTTGATGGAGTGCGTCATCTTACGGTTTCTGTATATGTGTTCGGTGGCTGCAGGTGGGCATAGGGGAATGTGGGTGCAATCAATGCAGCCTATCACATGCGGGAAGTGTGCCAGTACATAGAAGTCTGTTTTAGTTTTGGCAAGTTCCGCAGGTGTGTCAGGGTGTCAGATTAGTACCTGTAATTTCCTGGTGTCCGCAGGGATGTCCGGCTGAATGGGATGAGTGCTCCCAACTCCCCCGCACCACTGTGCCAGATTACTCTTGCCCCAGTGACGCCGGGGAAAGGGGAAGTGGAAGAGACAAACAGAGAGACTGCCCACACTAGATTCTTCTCCTCGATTGCTCTGTTGAGGGAAATGTTCTTCCTGCAAATATTTAGCAAAACATTACTAAGTTCATGCACATGACTAAGGACTATGCTACTAAAATATTCTTATCTCTTTTTTATTACCTGACTTAGTGTGGGGGTTAGCCCTTCTCTTGTAAATCTCTAAAATAGTAAACTTCTGCAAAGTACTTGAGTCTCAATGGAATATGTGGAGGAAGAGGAAGACTGAAGATAAAGGTGGTACACAAGAATATATATATATATTATTATTTACTTGTAGAATTCTCAGGACGCTGTACTCCACACAATATTCCAGGAAACTATGTCTAAATGTTCTGTTCCAAAAGCTGGCGCCTTAATCAGACAGCAGATGGCGCTCTAATTCCAATAGTCTCTGTTTAAACAACCTATAAGCAAATGCTCCTTGTTCATAGAAGCGGAGGACAACTCAATTGCTCATTAATTCATGAGCGTATAATATAGTCAACTGAAGTCCATGTAACATACACAGTATAATAACTGAAGAACGAATTTCTACCTTAGAACTTGAAATGAAAAGTCTCTGGACTAAACTGCAGGTAAGGCAGAAGTAATTTGAATTAATACTAAACGCTAGCAAGGAAAGGTCTCACCAAATATTAGGCGAGTGCTGCCTCAGGAACATGGAGCAGACGATTCTGGCTGACACTGCTGCGTGGCTCAACAAGAGCGTATACTGCCTCAGGAACTCAGGGGAACAGAAGCTGAACACGACGAAGGAACGCCTGTTCTGAGGATTTCCGAGCCGGGAAGAAAACAGCTGACGGCACCACAGAAATGCCGACTTTGAAACTCAGAATCGAAAATGCTGAGAAAACCAAATACCAAACGTGGTATTAGTCTTCAATCCTTACAAGTGCTGGAGAGCGCGAAATAGCTACCGCCTCTCGTGAAATAACGGTTGAAGTGCGACGTTATTAGAACGCTCGCGCTTCATATTCAGCTGTGCTCGTGCTTCCTGGAACTGCTAGAGCGCTAACCCCTGGAGCAAAACGTGGCACTGGGAAATGCCTGACCAGCCTCCAGCGGTATTTAGACACCAGAGCGCTCCAACTAATTAAGGGACCAGGACACTCTGCCAAACCAGGAACCTTACAGATTGGGGAAACTATGTGTGCCTGTCTAACCGAAAAGACCTTCCTGACAGTACCCTCCACCAAAACCCCCTCCTTAGGTTTTTGGGGATAAGTCTTGTGAAATTCCCTCACTAATCTTGGAGCATGGATATTAGAACTAGGTTCCCAATATCGATCTTCAGGACCATAACCCTTCCAGTCAACCAAGTAGAAAACTTGACCCTTCCTAACTTTGGAATCCAGAATTCTTTTGACTTCAAATTCCTCAACTGAATCTACTAGCACCGGTGCTGGTGGGAGTACCTTGCGAAGATTAGGAGGATGCTTCCTGATTAACGAGACATGGAAAGTTGGGTGAATCTTTAAGGTTTGAGGCAAAAGTAATCTAACACTCACTGGATTTACCATTCTGACCACAGGAAAAGGACCCACAAACCTAGGTTGGAACTTTCGATTTCCACGCAAACGCATATGACGCGTGGAAACCCAAACTTGATCCCCAGGTTCAAAAACTGGACTCTCCTTACGACCCTTATCTGCCTGTCTCTTGAAAGCTGCCTTAGCCTTTACCAAATTAGAAGAGGCAGCCTGATAAGCCGATTGCAACTTCTGTAGAACCTCTTCGACTGCAGGGACATCTACATCTTCTCTGCCCACCAACATATTGGGATGCCTACCAGAGTTCAAGAAGAACGGGGAAAAGCCTGTAGCAGAATGGACTGAGTTATTGTACGCAAATTCTGCTGGGTGAAGCAATGAAGGCCAATCTCCCTCTTGTTCCATTAGATATAGCCGAAGGTACTGTTCAAGATCCTGATTAACTCTCTCAGTCTGTCCGTCGGTTTCTGGGTGATAACCGGTGGACAAACGAGAGTCAACCCCCAAACCCTTAAGGAAGGATCGCCAGAATCGAGACACAAATTGAGGGCCTCTATCGGAAATGACAACCTTAGGGATTCCATGCAGTTTAACTACATGTTGCACAAACAAAGTGGCCAATTCTGTAGCATTAGGAAGATTTTTTAGTGGAACAAAGTGACTCATCTTGGAAAATTGGTCAACCACCACCCAAATGACCGAATACCCCTGACAAGATGGTAACTCAACTATGAAATCCATCGACACAGTATGCCAAGGATAGGGAGGAACTGGTAATGGCATTAGTAGACCCTGTGGAGATTGTCTGAGACTTTTCCCTTTCAAACATTGTTCACAAGTGGCAACATACTGTCGAACCTGAGCTTCCATACCGGGCCAAAGAAAATTCCGCTTCACCAACTCCAAAGTCTTTACCACTCCCTTGTGTCCGGCCAAAGGCAGATCATGAAACCTTTGAATGGTTTCTACTTGAAGCTTCCCTCCAGGAACGAATCTCTTGTCTTGAAAAAACGGTCTCCCATCTTTCACTGAACGATTTGGACCTTCAGATTCCCAATTCTGATATTCTTCTTTCAGAAATTCCAGCACGATTTTCTCTTCCAATTCATCCACTACTGAGACTGCCACAATCTTCTCCTTAGGAATGAGGTATTCCTCCGGTCTGGCTTGTTGATTTTCTCCCACATTCAGACGAGATAGAGCGTCAGCTTTCCCATTCATCACTCCAGGTTTATAAGTGAGTACAAAATCAAAATCAGCAAAAAACAATGACCACCGAAGTTGTCGTGGTGTCAAAGTCCGAGCTGACTTTAGGAATTGCAAATTTCTGTGGTCGGTAAACACTGTAACCACATGTCTGGCCCCCAATAAATAATGTCGCCACTCCAGAAAGGCATCTTTGACTGCCAACAATTCCTTGTCAGCAATGGCATAGTTGAGCTCTGCTGAAGACAATTTTCGGGAATAATAAGCAACAGGATGAAGCTGCCCAGTCTTCTTATTGCGTTGAGACAAAACCCCTCCAATAGCCAAATTGGAAGCATCTGCTTCCACAAAAAATGGTTCCAAAGGGTCAGGGTGTTGCAGAATTGGTGCTGTGATGAAGGATTCTTTGAGAAATTGAAAAGCCCCCTCCGCCTCAGACCCCCACACAAACTTTTCATTTTTTCGAAGCAAACGGGTGATTGGACTCACTTTCTCAGAAAAATTCTGGATGAAACGCCGATAAAAATTGGCGAACCCCAGAAAACTTTGGATTTCCTTTACGGTACTTGGAGCTGGCCAATCACGAATTGCTTTAAGCTTCGATTCATCCATAGACACACCATCCGGAGAAAGGATGAATCCCAAAAATTCGACCTTTGTGGTATGAAACACACATTTTTCCAATTTTACGTAGAGTTGATTTTTTAAGAGACATTCCAAAATTGTTCGGACATGCAAGACATGCTCCTCCATATTCTTGGAAAAAATAAGAATGTCATCTATATAGACGACTGCAAATCGATCCAAAAACTCCCGAAGGATATCATTTACAAAATGCTGAAATGCCGCAGGAGCATTGCACAACCCAAAGGGCATCACCTGGTACTCAAAAAGCCCGAATCGGGTCCGAAACGCCGTCTTCCACTCATCACCCTCTGCCATCCGAACCAGGTGATAAGCCCCCCTTAGATCTAATTTGGTGTAGACATGGGCCTCTTTCACCTGGTCCAAAAGTTCGGAAATGAGTGGCAACGGGTACCGATTTTTTCTAGTCACCAAGTTTAAAGCCCTATAGTCGATGCAAGTCCTCAAGCTCTTGTCCTTCTTGGGAATGAAAAAAAGAGGGGAGGAAACTGGAGACTGAGAGGGTCTTATGAATCCGTTTGCCAAATTTTTATCCAAGTATTCTTTTAAATGCAAATTTTCTGATTCGGAAAGAGCATAAATGCGACTGCAAGGTAGAGAGGCACCTGGCTCCAATTCAATTGTACAATCATACTCCCGGTGGGGAGGAAGTTTTTGCGCTTCTTGTTCATCAAAAACGGATTTCAAATCTTGGTATTGAGCAGGAATTTCTGGTAGTTCCACCAAACAAATCATCTGCGGTTGGTTAGCCAAACAGTACGATTCACTTACTTCCTTCTCCAATGGAGGAGAATGAAAACAATGCTCCAAGCAATACTCTGAATTCAAATCTACAGTTCTCTTGGCCCAGTCAATCTTCGGATTGTGTTCGGTTAACCAGGGCAAACCCAGAATTAACTGAAATTGCGGAGCGTCAATTAAACTAAAGCAAATGACACTGCAATGTTTCCCAGGACCCAAAACCGAGATTACTTCGGTATCAAAGGTTTTCGGGCCGGAGGATAGTGGAGTACCATCCACGGCTCGCACAGGCTCTGGTTTGATTTTTCTCACAAAATTAATTCCTAGACTTTTTGCAAATAGGATATCGCAAAAATTTCCAGTGGCTCCGGAGTCAATCATTATTGCTACTGTTGCTCGTTGATCTTTACCAAAATGAATTTGACAAGAGAGAATGAGATGTGGCGCAGAGAATTGCATTGTGTTAGACAAGGACTGTACAAAGGGAGTTGACTTAGATTCGGCGTCCACCAGAGCAACTCCGTCTACTGGTGGAGCTTCTCTTTTACCCATGTCGACACCTTCGGTTTTCGGGGACACTCCTTGACAAAATGGCCTGATCCGCCACAGTACATACATAATTTTCCAACTTTTCTCTTTTCACGTTCTTCCTTACTCAAAGGTCCTCGAACCGTTCCTATTTGCATAGGTTCTTCTGCGAGAACTTCTTCCTTAGGTTTAGGCCCTTCAGAGCGAATCCGATCAAATCTGGGAGGAAACAGTCTATTTTCTTTACGCCGCTCAGAACGTCTCTCAGATTGTCTCTGGTCAATTTGAAGAACCAAGTCAATCAATTCGGACACATCAGTGGGTCTTTTGGGAATCTGAGCTAAGCCGTCCTTAAGTTCTTCTCTCAGGCCTCTGTAGAATATCGCTGCTCTTTTTTCAGAGGGCCACTTAGTCTCCACTATAAGTTTATTGAACTGGGCTAAGTATGCCACTAACTCGCGATTCCCCTGTTTCAAATCTAGAAGCTCATTATCTGTAGTTTGAGAAATTGCTCTACGATCAAATATTCGTAAAAATTCTGTCTTGAACTCTTCGAAATTGTATAACTTGGGATCATTGGTAGACACCAGTGGCAAAGACCATGCCGCAGCATCCCCACTCAGGTACGACAGCATGAACGCCACTTTGGATTGATCTTCTTTAAATATGACAGGTTTGCACAAGAAATGCAACGAACACTGGGTGACAAATATCTGTGCCTTATTTGGATCTCCCATAAATCTTTCTGGTGGGGCAAGAGGGATAGTGGGGGACATGGCATGAATCACCTGAGTAGTAAGCTCAGAGGAAGATGGAGATGGGTTAAAGGTTTGAGATCTCTGACCCCCAAAATCTGGTCTAGGACTAACTGTGAGTTCATTTAAACGTTGACGAAGGAAACTAGTCTCTTGATTTGATTTTCTAACTTCTTCCCTAGTCTCAATCAACTGCTTCTGCAAGCCTTCCAAAATGGACCCCAGGGCCTTTAAATCAAGTCCCTCAGCCATGACACCCAGGCGGAAGGCAACTGCGGGCACTTCAATCTGTCAGATTAGTACCTGTAATTTCCTGGTGTCCGCAGGGATGTCCGGCTGAATGGGATGAGTGCTCCCAACTCCCCCGCACCACTGTGCCAGATTACTCTTGCCCCAGTGACGCCGGGGAAAGGGGAAGTGGAAGAGACAAACAGAGAGACTGCCCACACTAGATTCTTCTCCTCGATTGCTCTGTTGAGGGAAATGTTCTTCCTGCAAATATTTAGCAAAACATTACTAAGTTCATGCACATGACTAAGGACTATGCTACTAAAATATTCTTATCTCTTTTTTATTACCTGACTTAGTGTGGGGGTTAGCCCTTCTCTTGTAAATCTCTAAAATAGTAAACTTCTGCAAAGTACTTGAGTCTCAATGGAATATGTGGAGGAAGAGGAAGACTGAAGATAAAGGTGGTACACAAGAATATATATATATATTATTATTTACTTGTAGAATTCTCAGGACGCTGTACTCCACACAATATTCCAGGAAACTATGTCTAAATGTTCTGTTCCAAAAGCTGGCGCCTTAATCAGACAGCAGATGGCGCTCTAATTCCAATAGTCTCTGTTTAAACAACCTATAAGCAAATGCTCCTTGTTCATAGAAGCGGAGGACAACTCAATTGCTCATTAATTCATGAGCGTATAATATAGTCAACTGAAGTCCATGTAACATACACAGTATAATAACTGAAGAACGAATTTCTACCTTAGAACTTGAAATGAAAAGTCTCTGGACTAAACTGCAGGTAAGGCAGAAGTAATTTGAATTAATACTAAACGCTAGCAAGGAAAGGTCTCACCAAATATTAGGCGAGTGCTGCCTCAGGAACATGGAGCAGACGATTCTGGCTGACACTGCTGCGTGGCTCAACAAGAGCGAATACTGCCTCAGGAACTCAGGGGAACAGAAGCTGAACACGACGAAGGAACGCCTGTTCTGAGGATTTCCGAGCCGGGAAGAAAACAGCTGACGGCACCACAGAAATGCCGACTTTGAAACTCAGAATCGAAAATGCTGAGAAAACCAAATACCAAACGTGGTATTAGTCTTCAATCCTTACAAGTGCTGGAGAGCGCGAAATAGCTACCGCCTCTCGTGAAATAACGGTTGAAGTGCGACGTTATTAGAACGCTCGCGCTTCATATTCAGCTGTGCTCGTGCTTCCTGGAACTGCTAGAGCGCTAACCCCTGGAGCAAAACGTGGCACTGGGAAATGCCTGACCAGCCTCCAGCGGTATTTAGACACCAGAGCGCTCCAACTAATTAAGGGACCAGGACACTCTGCCAAACCAGGAACCTTACAGATTGGGGAAACTATGTGTGCCTGTCTAACCGAAAAGACCTTCCTGACAGTACCCTCCACCAAAACCCCCTCCTTAGGTTTTTGGGGATAAGTCTTGTGAAATTCCCTCACTAATCTTGGAGCATGGATATTAGAACTAGGTTCCCAAGATCGATCTTCAGGACCATAACCCTTCCAGTCAACCAAGTAGAAAACTTGACCCTTCCTAACTTTGGAATCCAGAATTCTTTTGACTTCAAATTCCTCAACTGAATCTACTAGCACCGGTGCTGGTGGGAGTACCTTGCGAAGATTAGGAGGATGCTTCCTGATTAACGAGACATGGAAAGTTGGGTGAATCTTTAAGGTTTGAGGCAAAAGTAATCTAACACTCACTGGATTTACCATTCTGACCACAGGAAAAGGACCCACAAACCTAGGTTGGAACTTTCGATTTCCACGCAAACGCATATGACGCGTGGAAACCCAAACTTGATCCCCAGGTTCAAAAACTGGACTCTCCTTACGACCCTTATCTGCCTGTCTCTTGAAAGCTGCCTTAGCCTTTACCAAATTAGAAGAGGCAGCCTGATAAGCCGATTGCAACTTCTGTAGAACCTCTTCGACTGCAGGGACATCTACATCTTCTCTGCCCACCAACATATTGGGATGCCTACCAGAGTTCAAGAAGAACGGGGAAAAGCCTGTAGCAGAATGGACTGAGTTATTGTACGCAAATTCTGCTGGGTGAAGCAATGAAGGCCAATCTCCCTCTTGTTCCATTAGATATAGCCGAAGGTACTGTTCAAGATCCTGATTAACTCTCTCAGTCTGTCCGTCGGTTTCTGGGTGATAACCGGTGGACAAACGAGAGTCAACCCCCAAACCCTTAAGGAAGGATCGCCAGAATCGAGACACAAATTGAGGGCCTCTATCGGAAATGACAACCTTAGGGATTCCATGCAGTTTAACTACATGTTGCACAAACAAAGTGGCCAATTCTGTAGCATTAGGAAGATTTTTTAGTGGAACAAAGTGACTCATCTTGGAAAATTGGTCAACCACCACCCAAATGACCGAATACCCCTGACAAGATGGTAACTCAACTATGAAATCCATCGACACAGTATGCCAAGGATAGGGAGGAACTGGTAATGGCATTAGTAGACCCTGTGGAGATTGTCTGAGACTTTTCCCTTTCAAACATTGTTCACAAGTGGCAACATACTGTCGAACCTGAGCTTCCATACCGGGCCAAAGAAAATTCCGCTTCACCAACTCCAAAGTCTTTACCACTCCCTTGTGTCCGGCCAAAGGCAGATCATGAAACCTTTGAATGGTTTCTACTTGAAGCTTCCCTCCAGGAACGAATCTCTTGTCTTGAAAAAACGGTCTCCCATCTTTCACTGAACGATTTGGACCTTCAGATTCCCAATTCTGATATTCTTCTTTCAGAAATTCCAGCACGATTTTCTCTTCCAATTCATCCACTACTGAGACTGCCACAATCTTCTCCTTAGGAATGAGGTATTCCTCCGGTCTGGCTTGTTGATTTTCTCCCACATTCAGACGAGATAGAGCGTCAGCTTTCCCATTCATCACTCCAGGTTTATAAGTGAGTACAAAATCAAAATCAGCAAAAAACAATGACCACCGAAGTTGTCGTGGTGTCAAAGTCCGAGCTGACTTTAGGAATTGCAAATTTCTGTGGTCGGTAAACACTGTAACCACATGTCTGGCCCCCAATAAATAATGTCGCCACTCCAGAAAGGCATCTTTGACTGCCAACAATTCCTTGTCAGCAATGGCATAGTTGAGCTCTGCTGAAGACAATTTTCGGGAATAATAAGCAACAGGATGAAGCTGCCCAGTCTTCTTATTGCGTTGAGACAAAACCCCTCCAATAGCCAAATTGGAAGCATCTGCTTCCACAAAAAATGGTTCCAAAGGGTCAGGGTGTTGCAGAATTGGTGCTGTGATGAAGGATTCTTTGAGAAATTGAAAAGCCCCCTCCGCCTCAGACCCCCACACAAACTTTTCATTTTTTCGAAGCAAACGGGTGATTGGACTCACTTTCTCAGAAAAATTCTGGATGAAACGCCGATAAAAATTGGCGAACCCCAGAAAACTTTGGATTTCCTTTACGGTACTTGGAGCTGGCCAATCACGAATTGCTTTAAGCTTCGATTCATCCATAGACACACCATCCGGAGAAAGGATGAATCCCAAAAATTCGACCTTTGTGGTATGAAACACACATTTTTCCAATTTTACGTAGAGTTGATTTTTTAAGAGACATTCCAAAATTGTTCGGACATGCAAGACATGCTCCTCCATATTCTTGGAAAAAATAAGAATGTCATCTATATAGACGACTGCAAATCGATCCAAAAACTCCCGAAGGATATCATTTACAAAATGCTGAAATGCCGCAGGAGCATTGCACAACCCAAAGGGCATCACCTGGTACTCAAAAAGCCCGAATCGGGTCCGAAACGCCGTCTTCCACTCATCACCCTCTGCCATCCGAACCAGGTGATAAGCCCCCCTTAGATCTAATTTGGTGTAGACATGGGCCTCTTTCACCTGGTCCAAAAGTTCGGAAATGAGTGGCAACGGGTACCGATTTTTTCTAGTCACCAAGTTTAAAGCCCTATAGTCGATGCAAGTCCTCAAGCTCTTGTCCTTCTTGGGAATGAAAAAAAGAGGGGAGGAAACTGGAGACTGAGAGGGTCTTATGAATCCGTTTGCCAAATTTTTATCCAAGTATTCTTTTAAATGCAAATTTTCTGATTCGGAAAGAGCATAAATGCGACTGCAAGGTAGAGAGGCACCTGGCTCCAATTCAATTGTACAATCATACTCCCGGTGGGGAGGAAGTTTTTGCGCTTCTTGTTCATCAAAAACGGATTTCAAATCTTGGTATTGAGCAGGAATTTCTGGTAGTTCCACCAAACAAATCATCTGCGGTTGGTTAGCCAAACAGTACGATTCACTTACTTCCTTCTCCAATGGAGGAGAATGAAAACAATGCTCCAAGCAATACTCTGAATTCAAATCTACAGTTCTCTTGGCCCAGTCAATCTTCGGATTGTGTTCGGTTAACCAGGGCAAACCCAGAATTAACTGAAATTGCGGAGCGTCAATTAAACTAAAGCAAATGACACTGCAATGTTTCCCAGGACCCAAAACCGAGATTACTTCGGTATCAAAGGTTATCGGGCCGGAGGATAGTGGAGTACCATCCACGGCTCGCACAGGCTCTGGTTTGATTTTTCTCACAAAATTAATTCCTAGACTTTTTGCAAATAGGATATCGCAAAAATTTCCAGTGGCTCCGGAGTCAATCATTATTGCTACTGTTGCTCGTTGATCTTTACCAAAATGAATTTGACAAGAGAGAATGAGATGTGGCGCAGAGAATTGCATTGTGTTAGACAAGGACTGTACAAAGGGAGTTGACTTAGATTCGGCGTCCACCAGAGCAACTCCGTCTACTGGTGGAGCTTCTCTTTTACCCATGTCGACACCTTCGGTTTTCGGGGACACTCCTTGACAAAATGGCCTGATCCGCCACAGTACATACATAATTTTCCAACTTTTCTCTTTTCACGTTCTTCCTTACTCAAAGGTCCTCGAACCGTTCCTATTTGCATAGGTTCTTCTGCGAGAACTTCTTCCTTAGGTTTAGGCCCTTCAGAGCGAATCCGATCAAATCTGGGAGGAAACAGTCTATTTTCTTTACGCCGCTCAGAACGTCTCTCAGATTGTCTCTGGTCAATTTGAAGAACCAAGTCAATCAATTCGGACACATCAGTGGGTCTTTTGGGAATCTGAGCTAAGCCGTCCTTAAGTTCTTCTCTCAGGCCTCTGTAGAATATCGCTGCTCTTTTTTCAGAGGGCCACTTAGTCTCCACTATAAGTTTATTGAACTGGGCTAAGTATGCCACTAACTCGCGATTCCCCTGTTTCAAATCTAGAAGCTCATTATCTGTAGTTTGAGAAATTGCTCTACGATCAAATATTCGTAAAAATTCTGTCTTGAACTCTTCGAAATTGTATAACTTGGGATCATTGGTAGACACCAGTGGCAAAGACCATGCCGCAGCATCCCCACTCAGGTACGACAGCATGAACGCCACTTTGGATTGATCTTCTTTAAATATGACAGGTTTGCACAAGAAATGCAACGAACACTGGGTGACAAATATCTGTGCCTTATTTGGATCTCCCATAAATCTTTCTGGTGGGGCAAGAGGGATAGTGGGGGACATGGCATGAATCACCTGAGTAGTAAGCTCAGAGGAAGATGGAGATGGGTTAAAGGTTTGAGATCTCTGACCCCCAAAATCTGGTCTAGGACTAACTGTGAGTTCATTTAAACGTTGACGAAGGAAACTAGTCTCTTGATTTGATTTTCTAACTTCTTCCCTAGTCTCAATCAACTGCTTCTGCAAGCCTTCCAAAATGGACCCCAGGGCCTTTAAATCAAGTCCCTCAGCCATGACACCCAGGCGGAAGGCAACTGCGGGCACTTCAATCTGTCAGATTAGTACCTGTAATTTCCTGGTGTCCGCAGGGATGTCCGGCTGAATGGGATGAGTGCTCCCAACTCCCCCGCACCACTGTGCCAGATTACTCTTGCCCCAGTGACGCCGGGGAAAGGGGAAGTGGAAGAGACAAACAGAGAGACTGCCCACACTAGATTCTTCTCCTCGATTGCTCTGTTGAGGGAAATGTTCTTCCTGCAAATATTTAGCAAAACATTACTAAGTTCATGCACATGACTAAGGACTATGCTACTAAAATATTCTTATCTCTTTTTTATTACCTGACTTAGTGTGGGGGTTAGCCCTTCTCTTGTAAATCTCTAAAATAGTAAACTTCTGCAAAGTACTTGAGTCTCAATGGAATATGTGGAGGAAGAGGAAGACTGAAGATAAAGGTGGTACACAAGAATATATATATATATTATTATTTACTTGTAGAATTCTCAGGACGCTGTACTCCACACAATATTCCAGGAAACTATGTCTAAATGTTCTGTTCCAAAAGCTGGCGCCTTAATCAGACAGCAGATGGCGCTCTAATTCCAATAGTCTCTGTTTAAACAACCTATAAGCAAATGCTCCTTGTTCATAGAAGCGGAGGACAACTCAATTGCTCATTAATTCATGAGCGTATAATATAGTCAACTGAAGTCCATGTAACATACACAGTATAATAACTGAAGAACGAATTTCTACCTTAGAACTTGAAATGAAAAGTCTCTGGACTAAACTGCAGGTAAGGCAGAAGTAATTTGAATTAATACTAAACGCTAGCAAGGAAAGGTCTCACCAAATATTAGGCGAGTGCTGCCTCAGGAACATGGAGCAGACGATTCTGGCTGACACTGCTGCGTGGCTCAACAAGAGCGAATACTGCCTCAGGAACTCAGGGGAACAGAAGCTGAACACGACGAAGGAACGCCTGTTCTGAGGATTTCCGAGCCGGGAAGAAAACAGCTGACGGCACCACAGAAATGCCGACTTTGAAACTCAGAATCGAAAATGCTGAGAAAACCAAATACCAAACGTGGTATTAGTCTTCAATCCTTACAAGTGCTGGAGAGCGCGAAATAGCTACCGCCTCTCGTGAAATAACGGTTGAAGTGCGACGTTATTAGAACGCTCGCGCTTCATATTCAGCTGTGCTCGTGCTTCCTGGAACTGCTAGAGCGCTAACCCCTGGAGCAAAACGTGGCACTGGGAAATGCCTGACCAGCCTCCAGCGGTATTTAGACACCAGAGCGCTCCAACTAATTAAGGGACCAGGACACTCTGCCAAACCAGGAACCTTACAGATTGGGGAAACTATGTGTGCCTGTCTAACCGAAAAGACCTTCCTGACACAGGGAACTGTATGTAATGTCCCATTCTCTGAGTCATGACATCCAGGAATTTCCTGAAAAAACGGGACAGACAGCTCTGGGATACACCTCCTACTGCAGCTATCACACTCTGGTAGCTCCCAGAGGCAAGCAGGTGTATGCTACACAGCACCTGGACAGAGGGAGGGATGGCGTGGGCCCTGGGTGTTGGATGATCCAGGTATGGGTGGAGATCCCTTATTAGGTCCATGATGGTATTGGGGTGCAGCCTGTACCTCTGGAGTATCTCAGGCTCAGTCAATTGAAATAGAGTGATCCTCTGCCTGTACACCTGCTCCTCCCTTTGCCATACCCTCAGACCTGCAGCCTGTAGCCTTCGCCTCCTCGCAATCACATAGAGTGCCGCCATTTTGCCAACAGTGTTGCATTTTGGGCCCTTTTTATTGCCTGCACCTGGTTACCACCTGCTTTCAGTCCCTGGTAATTACCGACTCTTAAATACCGAATTTTGTTGAAATCGGTATTTTTTTCCTTTCCTACATCTCAATGGGCATTTTTTCCGATTTTTTATTTACCGCTTCGGTAAATAAGGATTCGGTAAATAAGGTGTCGGTGAATACCGATTCGGAAAATATGTTATCGGTAAATACAGAATCAGTATTTTACCAATTCATATTTTCCGATTCGGTACATTTTTGACACCTACATCCCGTTTTCTAAATACCGGTCGGTAACGGCCGATTTTACCGATTTTGGGCCGTTATCGACCGGTATTCGCCTACCTACATCTGGCCCTTTATGTGGAATTTTTTTGTTTGATTTTGGGGTGCCTGTAAAGCCACACTAGCCAGTAGGCCCAGGGGTAGTGAGTGGTGCATGGACCAAGTCTTTCTGTGGGGTGTCTTGAATTTAAACATCATTGAGGGCATGGATGGCATTGGATTGTGGTGATTTTTGTGTTTTTCTAGACTTTTTGGGGTGTTGTTGGGGCCTGGCCATGTGGGTGGGGGCCATTTTGAGGCCTGGTCCATGCAGGGCCTGGCCATGTGGCTGGGGGTCAAGGGGCCATTTTGAAGCCAACCAGTGTGCTCAGGCCTGCACCCAGTTTGCCTTGCTTTCATCCATTAGGCCCAGTGGTAGTGAGTGGTGCATGGACCAAGCCTTTCTGTGGGGTATTCAATTTAAACATCTTTGAGGGCCTGGATGGCATTGGATTGTGGTGATGTTTGTGTGTTTTTTGAATTCTTGGGGTATTGTTGGGGCCTGGCCATGTGGGTGGGGGCCATTTTGAGGCCTGGTCCAGGCAGGGCCTGGCCATGTGGCTGGGGGTCAAGGGGCCATTTTGAAGCCAGGCAGTGTGCTCAGGCCTGCACCCAGTTTGCCTTGCTTTCATCCATTAGGCCCAGGGGTAGTGAGTGGTGCACGGACCAAGTCTTTCTGTGGGGTGTCTTGAATTTAAACATCGTTGAGGGCATGGATGGCATTGGATTGTGGTGATTTTTGTGTGTTTTTCAACTTCGTGGGGTGTTGTTGGGGCCTGGCCATGTGGGTGGGCGCCATTTTGAGGCCTGGTCCAGGCAGGGCCAGTCCATGTGGCTGGGGGTCAAGGGGCCATTTTGAAGCCAGGCAGTGTGCTCAGGCCTGCACCCAGTTTGCCTTGCTTTCATCCATTAGGCCCAGGGGTAGTCAGTGGTGCATGCACCAACTCTCTCTGTGTGGTCTCTCTCTTCTATTAATTTTAACATCCATTTTGGATTAGAATTGCTATTTTTATTTTGTGTCTTTCCGTTTTTGGGTGTGTTGTTGTAATAATAATAAATGCAATGCCTAGTTGTAAATATTAATTGAAGCACGACATATGCAACATTTATTTAACTGATGTTCCTCTGGCTTCCTTTGCTTTTAGGTGCACAAGAGAATCACACCAGTCATCGTTCATCATCAGTGCCAGGAAGAAGTTCTGCAGCGGTGTGTGCAGCACAACGTCACGTGACGTCACGTGTGGCCACAGACAACTCTGCAACTCGTGCAACTGCGGCCTGCTGTTCTGACATCTGAAGAAGATGGGCCCAAAGAAAGGTGGCCGTAGCGCCTCTACGAAAAAAGTTGCCTGTGCCACTGTCAGTAAGAAGAAGCAGAAGAAGCAAGTGGGACCACCTACCAAGGAGACTGGTGCGCACACAGACACCTTTTTGGGGAAAAAAAAACTAGGCCTGCAGCAGCAGCGGTGTCCGCCGGGGACCAAGCTGGGAGCAGCACCTCCGCTTCATTGGGCTCAATGCCACCACGCCAAGTTAGGTCCAAGACCATGAGTGCTGCAGAGGCAGCCACTGTAATTGCTCAATCACCATCGACCAGTGATGTTGGCTCATCGCAAGAAAGTAGCATCCAATCAATGCTTGGTGTAACTCATCTGACGAGTGTTCAACAACCACAGCCGCACTGACAACCACAGGTGCAACTAGTACAAGCGCAAGTACAAGTGCAAGTACATGCGCAAGGAGAGGCGCAAGGTGAGGTGCAAGGAGAGGCACAAGCGCATGGAGAGGCGCAACTAGAGTCGCATGGAGCGGCACAACTGCCCACAATGCTTGTTCCTCCAGAAGTAGGGGCACATCAGGAAATCGAGATTCAAGCGGAGGTATCATCCGAGGAAGCCACTCCTCCTGATGATGATCCATTGCCCTCCAGATCCCCAGCAAGAAAAAGGTCAAGGAGGGCTACTACTACAAGTTCTTCTTCAAGCACCCTTCCTGCTGATGATCTTGATGTTGATTGGAACCCAGCAATGTAGTCTGAGAGTGAGGCACGCCATGAGCCGACAAAGGTAGCTAAGCCTAAAAGGAAGGTTCCCGCAAGGCTTCCACTTATGGGTGATGACGACAAACAAGAAGTTGTGTCTTCTGCTGCTGATGAACAGTCTGGCGGCGACCCAGTCATCACAGTCGTCACTCCAGCCCCAGCGGGCATGCAGACAGACATTTTGAGCCTATCCCAAAGTGCTGCTGAGCGGGATGTGGGAGGCGTGGCACTGGTACCACCACCAACGCAGTTAACTACTACACCAACACGACCTACAGCTTCCATATTTTCTCATCAGAAGGGCCGGCAGGGACCTCCATCCAGCTCGACCACCATTACCTCAAGTAGTGGTGCTGTAAGTGCACAACAGAGTCAAATTCAGCCTCGCTCATCCTCCACTTTATCTGGCATTGAAAGTAGCACCTCCACCACCAGCAGACATCTCCAGTCCCCAGTTTGGGACTTCTTTAGTGTTAGCAGAAAGGTGGAAAACATTGTCATTTGTTTGATTTGTAAAAGTGTAGTTAGTCGGGGTAAGCTTGGTACCAACTATGGTACCGGAGGCCAGAGAGGTCATCTTCAAAAATACCACACTATCATTTGGGAGGCGCACCTAAGGAAGATCCGGGAATACAAAAGTACAACAAATCCAAATGTATCCATTCATATTGCATCTGATGATGACGAGGGGCTGATTGTGCATGGGGGAAGTGAAGAAGTGACAGATATTTTTTTCTGGTACACCCAGTACCCCAGGCAGCAGCACTGCAGTGGTAGCGCCCACACCCTCTACCCCAGCAACATGTATGAGCCACACAAGAGTCTGGGAGAGACACCAATGCGAAGAAGTACATCAATGAGCCTAACTGGTTTGAAGAAGTCTGCATCATCATCATCATCATCATCACGTAAAACGGTCCATACCACCATTAGAAGCATGTTTTGGTCGGAGGTGCCATTTGAATGCAATCACCCAACGGCACGTCTGTATAACGCCAAGCTGGCTAAAATACTAGCGCTGGGCCTTCTCCCTTTTTCTTTCGTGGAAGGGGTGGGTTTTCTAGAATTTGTGGCAACAGTCTGCCCTAAATGGAAGGTTCCTAGCCGGTCCTATTTTGCCAGAGTTGCGGTTCCAGTACTACATCAAGATGTGCTGGAGATGATTGGGGCAGCTTTGCAGAAGAGTGCTGTTCACACTATCCACCTGACAACAGACATGTGGACCAGTTGCCAAGCCCTTGATTACATGTGCATCACTGCACACTGGGTCTCTTTTAAAGGGGTTAGAGACAAGTTAAATGCAGGTGTTGACCCTGACACAATTTTTCAAGCTACTCGGAAACATGCAACAGTAGCCATGTTTGCCATGGAGAAATGTCATACTGCACAAAACATTTTGGATGAGTTTCAGAGTAAGGTCTATGAATGGCTGCATCCAAGAAAGCGCATGATTGGTTATGTTTCCACGGATAATGGCAGTAATATAGTTAAGGTCATGCATGAGGGTGGCTATTTCAGAGTGCCGTGTTTGGCACACAGTATTAACATTGTTGAGCAAGATTTCTTGAATAAAGAAAGCACAGTCAGCAAGTTACTGACCACCTGCGGAAGAATCTGCACACATTTCAGCTATTCTTTTAAGGCCCGGAAGCAGCTGAGGAACATGCAACGTGAACGTAGACTGCCAGTCAGAGGACTCATCCAGGAAGTGGTAACACGTTGGAACTCAACCTTCTACATGCTTGAGCGTCTGTCTGAGCAGTGGGTCGTAATCAATCAGTATGTCTTTGCACTGGGTTCTACTATAACAGACATGTGGCTAGAGTTGGATGAATGGAAGCTAGTTAAAAGCCAGACAGACATGCTTCGTCCTTTTGAGGTCTTCACGCGTGAAGTCAGCAGGGAGGACTGTACTTTGGACAAAGCTATCCCATTGTTGCGGATGCTAGAGCACCAACTGAAGGCGGTGTCTTCATCGTTCCGAGATGATGCTGAAAAGCAAGATGCATATCAGTTGGCGGAGAGGATATTAAGCCGCCTAGTTGACAATGAAAGGCTTAAAAAAATACATACAGAACAACATTACATTTGTGCCACTATTCTGGATCCACGGTACAAAAAGGCAGTGGCCAGCAAAGCATTCATTCCTTTTAATGAAGCAGATGTTTCAAAGTACAAACATTGGCTAGCTCTGTCAGTCACTTGGTTCGAAAAAGAGCGGCAGAAAATTGAAGGAACCGTCAGAAGAACTACTGAATCAGCAGGCTATCCGGCGTCAATTTCCACTTCTGAAACTGTGGCCGAAGGGAGTCACTTTCCCTCACAGCCGTTAACGACACCAGCAACCGTATCATCATTAAGCATGGGCGGATTTTGCGGATCCACGATTCACGAATTTGCGGATTCACGGATCGTGGATCCGCAAAATCCGCGGATTTTGCGGATCGGCGGATTTGGGGGCGGGGCTTCCTCGAGTGTGTGGGCGGGGCCAAACGGACGGGGCTTCCATGCGAGCGCACATGCCTCTTGTGTATACAAAAGGTCAGAGACCGATCAGAGCAGCAGATTAAGAGACAGAAGCCCCTGGTCACAGGAACAGCACGGGGATTGCGCTCGTGAAAGTCAAAGATGCAAATGCCTCTGGCCAGCATCACAGCGGATTTTCGATGGTATATTTGGGAAGAAGGCACATCTGCCCAGCCTCCCAACGCTCACGATTTTTTTTGGGCTGATGAATGAGTCCCTGCATTTGCGCTTCAACTAGTTCCAGCGACCAAGTGTGTGTTACTATGCAATCGCGCCGAAGTGCGCAGGGTCCCTTGAGTGAAATGTCCATCATAGTGGGTAAATGGCGGGAAGACGGTGCACACCTCGAGTGTGTGGGCGGGGCCAAACGGACGGGGCTTCCATGCGAGCGCACATGCCTCTTGTGTGTATAAAAGGTCAGAGACCAGCATCACAGCGGATTTTCGATGGTATATTTGGGAACAAGGCACACCTGCCCAGCCTCCACAACGCTCACGATTATTTTTTGGCTGATGAATGAGTCACTGAATTTAAGCTGCAACTAGGGCACATGCGTTATTGATATCTGCAAGTGTTTCCTGTTGAGGTTTATTTTTTGTGCCAGGACCGTCGTGCCAGAATGAACCCTGCCCTTCAGACACCATGTAAATAATTTACGATGGCGCCGGCAAGCTGCCAGCGCCATCCTGCAAAAGTTACTTAATTAGCTTCAACAGGAAGCTCCAACTGATAAAATAAAGCAGGCGCTCGAGCCCCTGCTTTATCTTATCTGTTAGAGCTTCCTGTCAAAGCTAATTAAGTAACCATTTGAGGATGGCGCTGGCAGCTTGCCGGCGCCATCGTAAATTATGCAGGCTTGAACTTTTGACCGCAAAATCCGCTCCGATCGCGGATTGCGGATTCTCGGTAAATTCGCGAGAGTTCGCGGATCGCGGATTTACCGAAAATCCGCAAAATCCGCGATCGGAGCGGATTTTGCGCTCATGCTTAATCATCATCCTAACCTGCACCAGGCCCAGCCATATTATTGTCGGAAGCGGATTGGCTACCTCATCAGTGGTTTGCTCGTTCCAGTGATGCAAAGGCCATAGATGGTACGCAAAGTGGAGCAACCCTGGAGAACCTTGAGTCGATGGTGCAGGCCTATCTGGATGACCCAACATAGGTCTTTGTTCATCAGAACCCATTGCTGTATTGGTATTGGAAAAGGCCTCTATGGCGACTGATCACCAACCTGGCTCTAAATTATTTGTCTTGCCCACTCGCAAGCATGTCTTCTGAACGTGTTTTCAGTGCTGCTGGTGCCATTGTAACTTCAAAAAGGACCCGCCTCTCGCACAAAAATGTGGAGAGGTTAACAATGATCAAGGTGAATCAGCACTTCATACCACCATATTACAAAATACGTGAATGCACGCAGGAAGAAGAGGACACCGACTGACGGAAGTTCTTCTCTGTTAGCTGACCTACTCCCGTCTCAATTCACAGAGTTTGAAGACGAGCTCTACTTCCCTGACACCGAGGCCTGAAAATGACTTCCTGTTTTCTTCCGTCCTTATTCACTTTTATTCCTGTGTGTCTTTCTTTGTTTTGCAACTTTTACCACAACAAAACTCTAATCACCCAATCACCACAAGTCCATCAGCAGCACTGTCTTCATCTTATTTCCTTATTGATTTGCCGCAGTCTGCATTCTTGAGGTTCACAAGTTCACAACTCAATCATGATCCTCTATCCTCCTCCTCCAGACTCCCCCTATCCATTTCCCTCAAGGCAGATGGCTGGATTACGCAGAATCAAGAAACTTTGTCTTCGTAGACGAGTCCCCTCAAGTGGGACTGGAATTACTGACTACATGCTTGCTGATTGCTGACAGTTACTTCTGAAATTGACAGGAGAGGCTGCCCTGTGGGCCCTCACTTTCAGAAGAAGATGCGGACAAAAAGTGGAACAGGTAATGAATAATGAGAAGATGGCATGCAGTGGACAGCAATGGCTGTCTGGCTCTGATGAAAGCAATTGCTGTTTGTTTGTTGTGCATGAAATGAATCATATGTCTTCTGTTATTATTTAATCTTTTACACACTAAATGTAACTCAAGTCTACTCTGCTTTTTTTTACCTTGTTTAATTGAAATTGTACTTCAACTGCAGGGGCCACTACGTTGCATTTTTCAATATGCAAATTGTCCCTGGACACACTGTTTCCAATATACCATGATGATTGATTAAATAATATATATTTTTTCTTTACAGTCACTCACTGGGATGGATGGATCATCAGCGTCGGTTTACGGAAGAACTATGGCCAATTCGTGAGTGGCAAACAGGTAAACCAGTCTACAACAACTACTACAGCAGAACTGCATGTCTGTCTAGTCGTGGTATGGAGTGGTTGAGGCAGTGTAGTGTTGTTATGCCAGGCAGAGTCCAGACAGCAGTTCATCTAAAATTGGGGCTATGTGGCTTGCTGCATACAATTAGATATGATTTCTCTCTCTGTGACAAAGAGCCTAGGTATGCTACATCAGGTTGCTTCACTCAGTGGTGCCTGCCTTAACCGTCTGCATGCCACTGCCGCAAGCGTGGGCCAAAAACCCATTCCGCTCGCGAAATTTGCGGATTTTCGCCGGCAAATTCGCAATCCGCAAATTTCGCAAAATCGCTGAAAATTTGCAAATTTGCAAGCGGGTGGATATTATTTTTTTAGGCCAGCTCAGTGTAGGGTTGAGAGCTAGGTTTGAGGGAATTTGGGTGTTTTTTAGGGTTTAGGGCTGTTTTGGGGGTTCAGTGCGGTTTACTAGGTTTTTGGGTTGAATTTAGTAGGGTTCCCAGAGTCTAGGGCTCAGGTCCTGATGCAGGCTCATTCATAATGATGTTGGCAAGGTTTTAAGGGGGTTTGGTGTTTTTTGGTCCAGAATTGGCCGGTTATTGGCCTTTTTTGGTGTTTTGCGGGCACATGTGTTTGGGTGAAAAGTTGTACAGCTTCCAGTGGATAGATTTTGTTCTGCTTTGCTGAGATTCGTGGGAATCGCTGGAACAAGTGTCCTGGTAAGTTTCAAGAGGATCGAAGTAGTGGAAGTGCTGAAAACAGCAATTTTTTGTCAAGCCGCAATTTGCTATGTTATCCAATGGGCGGTTTGGGGGCGCAAGGAGAAATTGTGTTTCGGGTGTTCAGCTTGAGCTAGGTGAACGGGGCTTCTGTGAGAGGTAGGGAGGGGGAATTGGTGGTTGTGCATGTAAATTTGGGAGGATTCGATTGATGGGAAGAGTGTGTTTAGGCAAAGTCAAGGAAGGGAAACCGCTGCCATAGGCGCCCATGTTAATTTTCGATTATTGCGTGTTTTAGGGTGCGATTGGAGTGTGTTGTAGGTGGTTCTTAGTGGATTTGCTTAGCTGAGATGAGAGTTGGGAATGTCTAGTTTTGATTGCAAGTGGTTTGAAGAAAATCCATGGTGGAAAAGAGGTGTTTTGGGCCTAGTTTGAGAGTGCGCTTTGGCACGATTTTAAGGCCTGTGCGAGGTCACGGTAATGCATGTTTTTGGGAGGGTAATGTGGGTTGTTCTAGATTTTTGGGAGTGGGTTTAGGGGTCTGGGAGCACTGCTGGGAAGATCTAATTTTGTGTAAAAAGAGCAGTTTGGTTGTCGGTTGAGGGGAAAGGTGATTTGGCCCTGTTTCTAAGGTGCATTTCGGCTCATAGGCTAACATTGGCGGTAATGCGTTATTGCAGATGTCACTGGAGACAACTCTTCTGGCACTTTACACAGCTGTAGTGTAGGAAAAGCACTATACATTTACTCAACGAGGTAGCACTTACTGGATTAGCCAGTAGAAAGTACTCCAGTAATAGTTATGCAAATCGCAAAAAAATCTGCGAGTTTGCGGGAAAATCTGCAAATTCACATTTTGTTTTGCGATTTTGCACAAATTCGCGGACCGCAGATCCGCACAATTCACCCATACTAATTACTATCCTTGAAATGGAGACTCAGAGTACGCACTTTCGAAATGATGCTTGTATGTAATACTGTCTTCTCTGAAACTGAAAGTGTTATTTTTGCACTACACAGCGTATCATATATTTTTTTCTCTGTGCTGTTTTAATATCACGTCAGATGGAATGGAGGAGTACCACGAATAAGAGGAATGGCTGGATGCACGCAACTTCCCAAATTCAACAGGACAACTACAACATACAGTTACAGTATCCTCTTCACTTCTCCTTATCTTTTAAATAATGTTATTGTTGTGAACATCTATGAGTGTGCATTTGTTTGCTCTCTGCTTCAAATTCATCCCTCCAGCCATTGTATATGTTTTTGTTTGCTGTTTTTAAAACTAATTTCATGTACTTAGGGGCTCATTAGGATCGCGGATTTCCCGCATCCTCCGGGCCGGCGGAAGCCACCGCCGGCCCGGAGGATGCGGGAAAACCGCCGCGGATGCTTTAAAGACCCACCGCCAAATTAGGATGGCTGGTGGGTCTTAGAATCTGTCCGCCGCTTTTCCGCCGCGGTCGCATTCCGACCGCGGCGTAAAAGCATTAACATGGCTGGCGGTGTCTATCAGACACCGCCAGCCATATTATGATGGAGTAAAAAGTATGCTTTTCCACAGCGGCTTTTCCGCCGTGGAAAAGCATACGGACCTTCACTTTGGGAGCCCGTTGCGGGCCCCCTGGGTGAAGGGGGCGTGGGGGGTGCATTTGCGTGAACAAAGCGGCAGGCACCGCACGGTGCCTGCTGCTTTGTGCACGCAAATGGTGTGCATGCCTTTTTAACATTGCGGCGGGTGCAGCTTGAAGCTGCACCCACCGCAATGTTAAAAATAGAGGATGTGACCGCCACCCTAATCTGTATGGAGGGACCGCCGCTGCCCCTGCGGACGGTCCCTCCTACTCTATGGTGGCGGACGGACTCAGGTCCGTCCGCCATCATAATCGGCCCCTAAGTGTTGTTTATTCTCTCTGAGGGCAGATAGGCAAGTGAAATTGCATAATTACTGCAGCCCTGAACTGTCACATTGTTTCTTCATAGTTAGTAAGTTGTAGAAAGTACTACTTAGTTTAAGTAACCTAACCATCCATTTAGCAATCAACTTCATGCATGCAGTAGTGCAGTTCCTTTATGTCCCTTAAAAGATTTATGGATATCTTTGTATCCAAAGATTTGTTTATCTTCATTTGTTGTTTGTCCATGCTGTGTTTTTTTTCCTCTCTCCACAAAACTTTCCCAAAAAACTCCATTCCCATCCAATTTTCAAACCCTAACCCTCTTTCCCCGGGCTGTGTGGTTTTCATTGAGGTGTGACTAAATGATAACATTAATTCCATACACTTGCTGGGGAGGATAAGGTCAAAGCAACAGAAAATCAATTTCAAGGCTGGTGAAGGAATCCGAGGATATATTCTTACTCAGCTTGACACAGACCCATGACTCTTTGCAAATCAAATCAGATTTTCATGGGCGCCATCAACTGGATTGATCATCAAGAACATCCTCCTCCTACAGTGGCGAATGATTACGCTGCTGTGTCCTTCCCCTCAGTACTATTTCTTGTAGTAGCCAAAGCCAAACTCCACGCAACTAGTAGTTATACTTTGAATACTTTAGCATTTGTTAGGCTAAATTATGGCACTGTTCTTGTGTACTGTGCTAATTATCGTACTGTTCTAATGCTCCGCTCAGGCCACTCAAGGTTTCATTTTCTTTTTTTTCATATGCTGCTGCTGCCACTGTGTACCACCACTACTAGCACCACAACAATGCCATTTCATCCTCCCAGGATTGCCAACCTTAATCGCCATTTGCCATGCAACCAGCCCTGTGCCTATTCCTATTCTCAAACACGAATCCCAGGTAAGATAAGCGTTTGGGGGGGAGGAAGAATAATGGAGTAGGAGGAGAGAGGAGAGACTGACGGTAGTACTAGTAAAGTAGTGGGACAATTGGAATCACTAACTCTGTGAGTGTCACTTACTTTTGTAAACATTTGGGCGATTACTTAGACAATTTGAATCAAGCAGCCAGTTAAGTTTCAGGAAAACAAACGTACAGTTAACCCCCCCCGCCTCCCCCGCAAATCAGTAAAAACGCGTATGCTATGTTTAAGTTGAAAGTAAATAATTATTTTTATCCCTAACAAAAATAAACTATCCTACAAGACCCGACCCAGCCCCCCTCCCTAACCCAAAGAATGTCCGTGAAATAAAAAGTCCCCAAAGTCCAAAAAACCCAACTCCCAATTCCCACCCCCCCCAAAAGTCTTTAAAGAGGGGGCAAGGAACAGTCTCTCCTCCTCTACTGCTGCCGGCGGTGTCCTTTGGCCAGGTGGTCCCGTTGCTCCCTGCGGAGGTTCTTGAGCAGGATTTTAACTCTCTCCATCTCCTGCTCAAGGTTGGATACACTGAGGGTTAGGCGCTGGATGCGTGCCTTGCACCTGCTGTGGGGGGCATCTGATTTTTTGGCTGCTTGGCGGTGGCGGGTGGCTGCGGTACCACTGGCTGAAGCAGGATGCGTGGAGGAGGATGCAGCTGTCGTGGTGGATATTGTGGACTGAGACTGCGTGTCCTCCTCCTCCTGGGCCACCAGCCTCCGATATTCGGCGACAATCGCCTCCAGCTTCCTTTGCCGGGCCCTTCTAGCCAGCTCCTTCCGTGTTGGTTTGGAAGGAGCATCTATATGAAGAAAGAAAAACATACTGTAACCAATGCTCTTTAAGATGAACACAAAATAATTCAGCAGAAAGTTGTGTCACAGTAGCACTAGCAACTTGCAAGCACAGTACATAACATTTGTGGCCTGTATCTATCTAACCTCCCACTTTTTCGGCCTCTGCTCTAACATTAGTGAGAGTTTCAGGAATCAATTCTACTAGCACTATATGAACTCACTACATTAGACTCAGACAGTACACCAGTCTTCTTCTTCTTCTTCTTCTCTCTTGTTTAGCGAAATTGGTACGTAAACTTCTGGAAGCCGGCATAATGCCAGCGCCGTCAACTTGCACCTAAGAAAAACAGACACAAGCCATGATGACACAGACTTGCATTACTGTACCACTCTAGTACATGCAGGTGGTGAAGCTCTTACTTTTATATTTCGAGTGGCACTGGCCATACTCTGTTACAAGGGCTACTGCTTCATTAATTTAACTTTCACCCTGCAGTGCCAATGACTACTAGAAAAGGAAAATGAAGAAGATAAATAAATGTATGATTATCTATCCCTTCACAGGATATTTGCTTACATATGGGATGACTTTAGGTGCTTTGTTTTTTATTGAGTGAACACTAATAGGCCACACATGAATGACAGAGCTGTAATAAAATTATTAACTGAGGTAGTGAGTGGCCCCCGTAATCGCAGGATATATGCTGCGGTTGCAAACTACTGTTACTAGTCATGGTAGTATTCTGAAAAATTACAACTTCTTTTCCATGCCTTTGCTACACTGGAACGGACGTTGCACTGTTACATGCTCTTCAAAGTAACACCTACTTCGTCCAGTGACCGTCTACTCTGTGTACATACACCTATGCTATCTATGAGTAAGATTATTTACAACAAGGGGTGGTGATGGACAATTGTTGTAAATAATTTTGTCCACCCTAAGCGTGGAAGGGTATACTCAGACATGAGTCCCTTGCTCATTGCACCATCAGGATTCAAGCAAGCCGGGCCGAAGACGGCTGTAATGCCAGAAACCGGTCCCCGGAAGCTTGTTTCCTTCCCAGTGTAAGAATTGGCTTTTGTAGTTTGGTTTGCCCTGTTCCCATCATGCACTGGGACAGGAACAGACTAATTTGCATACAGCCAGGTTCTGAAACTGGGATGGTGCAGTGAGCTAAAAAACGGTGTTGGATCTAGCCCTGATCTCTTGACTGGGTGAGAGTATTCTGCTTAATTCAGAGACTCTGTCCCTCACCACCCCTTGTTGTAAATAATTTTGTCCACCCTAAGCGTGGAAGGGTATACTCAGACATGAGTCCCTTGCTCATTGCACCATCAGGATTCAAGCAAGCCGGGCCGAAGACGGCTGTAATGCCAAAAACCGGTCCCCGGAAGCTTGTTTCCTTCCCAGTGTAAGAATTGGCTTTTGTAGTTTGGTTTGCCCTGTTCCCATCATGCACTGGGACAGGAATAGACTAATTTGCATACAGCCAGGTTCTGAAACTGGGATGGTGCAGTGAGCTAAAAAACGGTGTTGGATCTAGCCCTGATCTCTTGACTGGGTGAGAGTATTCTGCTTAATTCAGAGACTCTGTCCCTCACCACCCCTTGTTGTAAATAATTTTGTCCACCCTAAGCGTGGAAGGGTATACTCAGACATGAGTCCCTTGCTCATTGCACCATCAGGATTCAAGCAAGCCGGGCCGAAGACGGCTGTAATGCCAGAAACCGGTCCCCGGAAGCTTGTTTCCCTCCCAGTGTAAGAATTGGCTTTTGTAGTTTGGTTTGCCCTGTTCCCATCATGCACTGGGACAGGAACAGACTAATTTGCATACAGCCAGGTTCTGAAACTGGGATGGTGCAGTGAGCTAAAAAACGGTGTTGGATCTAGCCCTGATCTCTTGACTGGGTGAGAGTATTCTGCTTAATTCAGAGACTCTGTCCCTCACCACCCCTTGTTGTAAATAATTTTGTCCACCCTAAGCGTGGAAGGGTATACTCAGACATGAGTCCCTTGCTCATTGCACCATCAGGATTCAAGCAAGCCGGGCCGAAGACGGCTGTAATGCCAGAAACCGGTCCCCGGAAGCTTGTTTCCTTCCCAGTGTAAGAATTGGCTTTGGTAGTTTGGTTTGCCCTGTTCCCATCATGCACTGGGACAGGAACAGACTAATTTGCATACAGCCAGGTTCTGAAACTGGGATGGTGCAGTGAGCTAAAAAACGGTGTTGGATCTAGCCCTGATCTCTTGACTGGGTGAGAGTATTCTGCTTAATTCAGAGACTCTGTCCCTCACCACCCCTTGTTGTAAATAATTTTGTCCACCCTAAGCGTGGAAGGGTATACTCAGACATGAGTCCCTTGCTCATTGCACCATCAGGATTCAAGCAAGCCGGGCCGAAGACGGCTGTAATGCCAGAAACCGGTCCCCGGAAGCTTGTTTCCTTCCCAGTGTAAGAATTGGCTTTTGTAGTTTGGTTTGCCCTGTTCCCATCATGCACTGGGACAGGAACAGACTAATTTGCATACAGCCAGGTTCTGAAACTGGGATGGTGCAGTGAGCTAAAAAACGGTGTTGGATCTAGCCCTGATCTCTTGACTGGGTGAGAGTATTCTGCTTAATTCAGAGACTCTGTCCCTCACCACCCCTTGTTGTAAATAATTTTGTCCACCCTAAGCGTGGAAGGGTATACTCAGACATGAGTCCCTTGCTCATTGCACCATCAGGATTCAAGCAAGCCGGGCCGAAGACGGCTGTAATGCCAGAAACCGGTCCCCGGAAGCTTGTTTCTTTCCCAGTGTAAGAATTGGCTTTTGTAGTTTGGTTTGCCCTGTTCCCATCATGCACTGGGACAGGAACAGACTAATTTGCATACAGCCAGGTTCTGAAACTGGGATGGTGCAGTGAGCTAAAAAACGGTGTTGGATCTAGCCCTGATCTCTTGACTGGGTGAGAGTATTCTGCTTAATTCAGAGACTCTGTCCCTCACCACCCCTTGTTGTAAATAATTTTGTCCACCCTAAGCGTGGAAGGGTATACTCAGACATGAGTCCCTTGCTCATTGCACCATCAGGATTCAAGCAAGCCGGGCCGAAGACGGCTGTAATGCCAGAAACCGGTCCCCGGAAGCTTGTTTCCTTCCCAGTGTAAGAATTGGCTTTTGTAGTTTGGTTTGCCCTGTTCCCATCATGCACTGGGACAGGAACAGACTAATTTGCATACAGCCAGGTTCTGAAACTGGGATGGTGCAGTGAGCTAAAAAACGGTGTTGGATCTAGCCCTGATCTCTTGACTGGGTGAGAGTATTCTGCTTAATTCAGAGACTCTGTCCCTCACCACCCCTTGTTGTAAATAATTTTGTCCACCCTAAGCGTGGAAGGGTATACTCAGACATGAGTCCCTTGCTCATTGCACCATCAGGATTCAAGCAAGCCGGGCCGAAGACGGCTGTAATGCCAGAAACCGGTCCCCGGAAGCTTGTTTCCTTCCCAGTGTAAGAATTGGCTTTTGTAGTTTGGATTGCCCTGTTCCCATCATGCACTGGGACAGGAACAGACTAATTTGCATACAGCCAGGTTCTGAAACTGGGATGGTGCAGTGAGCTAAAAAACGGTGTTGGATCTAGCCCTGATCTCTTGACTGGGTGAGAGTATTCTGCTTAATTCAGAGACTCTGTCCCTCACCACCCCTTGTTGTAAATAATCTATGAGTAAGATAGTACCATGATCCAGGCATCCATCCATTCAAAGTAAATGTCAATCATTCTTCTTAATTTCTCAACTGGACAAACCTTAGTTTTTCTCACGGAAAAACAACCTTTTTATTTTATTTTGGAAACCACCACCCATGCATCCGTGCTTGACTTGCATTTGCATTTGAACCAAAGGATATATTGCGCACACATACAGTTTCTGCTTCACCCACCCAGGCAGTCATCTTCCCTTTCTCCTTCCACCCATCCTTGCTTCAGCCTTCAACCGGCCATGCATCATATTCCCAGGGACCTCTGGCAACATTGAAAACCACGTATCATTCTTTGCCAGTCATTACTTTTAACTCGCTCGTCCTTCTTTACACCCTTCTTTCTCTTTTCGTTCATCCCATCCATCAAGTTCATCTGTTATCTGACTTGGCTTTTCGATAAAACTTTCACAGCTGAGTTGACGTCAAATTTAGAGGAGGCCATTGGTTACTTGTCAATTACCACCGCTAATGCTATTGCTAATGCGAAGTCTTCTACCTGCTTGACAAAAACTTAGTTCTACATTTGTAAGTCTTCTTAACAGTAAAGTGTACTTGTACTGTACAACATATACACCCGTGCAGAGAGCACACTCTGCAGTCTGCAATCTCAATAGGTAAGCAGTATAATAGCTTACCACTGCCCGCCACTACCGTGGCATCCCCCACAGCTGTTCCCGCTGACTGTGGCACCGCCTCTGCCCCAGGAGTGCCCACCTCCGCGCTGGCCCCGGCACTGGTGGATGGCTGCGCCGATGTTCCGCCTAGAAAATACATTTCATATTCTTAGATGCCATATACACCACTCCCTAGTTTGTCTAGGAATGAAAAAATGTTACTAGTACTACATAAACAAATTTTATTATTTGTGACTCTCTAGTCTCTAAACTACAAATGTCCCTTTCTTCAGGGAAGGGTGTTGTTATATTCTGTATAGCTGAAGTATTATGTTATCTTTAACCCTTTCCCTTTAACTGCATGTGCCATATTATGTTTCCTCTTATGTTCTGCATTCTTAACAGAGCTTTCCTCACACAGCATTCTGTACTGTTTGTCAGTTGTAACCTGGACACTGCTGTGCTAGGACTTGATGCTGTGCTGTACAATAAATCAACTTTAAAGCCAACCTTTTCCCTGGATTATTACAAAATTTGGCGACGAGGACAACTTTACTCCAGCCATTTTCAGCACAGGAGCGGAGTTTGGACCCATTTCTGCGTTTTTTTGGAAAATTGGGAAATTTTACATATATTTTGACTTTTCATTTCATTAAGGAACATTTTACTTTCATCTACTGCTTGGAATACTGTCTTCACAAGGAGTTTGTCTATTTTTGGAAACCTGGGGATATTTTCTACTCTTCTCTACAGCTCCTGCATCTTTCAATTCATTTGTACCTGCCATTTGATGCTTCGTACTTCGTTGTTCCATGCATCTCAGCGCGTCTTGGCAACCAGTGCTGCATTCTGCTTCCTAGCAACCGCACTCGCTTCGTGCTAACTATCTGTGACGACAATATTGAAGTAACGTCACTCTTAGACACACACACGCACTGAAGCTGTAAGGAAGCCATTGCGGGTGCACGTCATCCCAGGACCAGACGCAGCAAAGAAATCTTGGCGAGTGTACAAATATAACTACAATTTCATCGCGCTAAAGAATTCATCGCGCAAGGTCATTACCGGAGCTTGCAAAAGACGGAAGCCACTGCGCAATGCGGCCAGAACCTTCATTTAGTAAACGTCATCATGGAGCTCTACGAATCACCACGTGACGCGTGTCACGCTACGTGCCTCCATTTTGTTCACAGTTGTTTCTAAGCAACCATCTCACCGGATTTTCTCGCAGATTAATGCGAATAGCTTCAACTGCAAGCGGCGCTTTTACTTTTCTTTAATCATTTCAAAGCACTGCTTCTTTATTTTACAATTTACAGTTTTGTTTCTTGTTTCATATTTTCGTATTTATTTTGTTGCTATTCTCATCACACGATCTTCAAGACCTGAGGAGCTTCAGCCAGATTCTTTGGAAAACTTCATCATACGATATTTAAGACCTGAGGAGCTTCAGCCAGATTCTTTAAAATACTTCGGTCTTACTTCATTCCAACAACTACATTACTGTTCATTGTTCATTTTATTTATACACACTGTGTCGAATTCTTTGCTATATTTATTGTGTATGTCATTTTGCAAGTTCTCTTTATTTTCCTTCGTTGTGTTATATTGTTACTCATTTTAAATTCTCTGTGTATTACTGTTCTGCACCTTTACAATGCAGTTTGACCCTCCCGCTAAATTTTTGCAAGTGAAGGGTGATCCTCCCATGCCTTGGTCAAGGTGGAAGGAGGAATTTTTCAACTATATGAGGGCCATAGATGGAGAACGTATGGGAGCAGAGAGAAAGAAAAGTATTTTACTGCATTGTATAGGGTCCGAGGGACAAGAGATTTTTAGAACTTTAACCCAGTTATCAGTTCCCACTGGTAGTGGTGATCCTATGAATGTTTATGCTGAGGCTCTTGGTAGATTAGAGAAAAGGTTTAAACCCACGGCAAATATTGCTTTAAACCGCTTCAAATTTTATACTAGGGCACAAAAACAAGAAGAATCTTTTGATGATTTCCTCACAGCTTTAAGGGCTCTAACTTTACATTGTAATTTTGGAGCCATGTCTGATGAAATGATCCGTGATCAGATCATTGTTCATGTCAAAAACAAAAAGGTTCAGGATAAATTGTGGTGTATAGGTGACCCTAATTTGGAAGAAACCATCGCTATCGCCAAATCCACTGAAATGTCAGAAAAATGGATGGACATTGTTGTTAAACAAAGTTCTAATACTAGTAAAAATAATACAGAAGAAGAAGTATGTCTTGTTAAGCCTAAAGTAGAGGCCAAAAATTATACTCCTACGCAAGTGAGAACCAAAAATTCTTTTAGTTCCAGTAATAGAAGAACAGATTTTTATAGTAGTTCTGTTTTATGTTATAGGTGTGGAAGCAAATCACACATTGCTTCTTTTCAAGGTTGTCCTGCTTTGAACAAAACATGTAATATATGTGGAAGAATTGGACACTTTAGTAATGTGTGTAGAGAAAAACGTTTTAATGCCCAGTTTCGAACAGGACAATCACACACACTCTCTAATACTATTACTCCTACGAAGGTTTCTTCCATTAGTATGGTTGATGAAGAGGTAAAACAAGATCTTAACCGTGGTTATGTCGTTTCTATTGTCCAAAGTGGGTGTATAGTTTTAGCCAGTAAGAAATCTCCAAAATGTGTCTTTCATGTTTTAACTATTGATATTGAACTTATGGTGGATTCTGGGTCTCCGTGGACCATAATCACTAAGGAATACCTTAATGATAAATTACAAACTGTGTGTGATATTTCTAAATTACAGCCTTCGGATATTTTTGCAGAAGGTTTCAATGGGAATAAGATCGATATTGAGGGATTTTTAATAGTACCGCTAAGTTTTAGAGGTAGATCAGCTATTATCAAATTATACATTGCTGCGAAGGGAGTCAATGTTCTGGGTTGGCATGACCAATGGGAACTTGGCATCAAATTAAATCCACGGGCCAAGGATCCCATATCTCTCTCTAGTGAGCAGGAAATGATTAATACCATTTATTCTAGTGATGAAAGCAATTTGGAGCAACAAATTTGACAGAGTTTTCTGCGAGCGGTTAGGGAAATTGGAACATTTTTCACATAGGATTGTGCTAAAGGAAGGAGCACTTCCTGTTAAACAAAAACTAAGAGGGGTTCCTCGTCAGAGATGAGTTAAAGGAAGTGTTGAATGATTTGCTGAAAGACAACATTATAGAGCCTATTGAATCTTCGGAATGGGTTTCGCCCATAGTTTTATTGCGGAAACTCGATCAGAAATTGAGAGTTTGCATTGATTTGAGGGCTCTAAATTCCAATATCATTATTGATTGCCATCCACTTCCAAACATCAATGAACTTGTTTCTCTTTTTGATGGTGCGCAGATCTTCTCCACGTTGGATCTTAGGTCTGCGTATCATCAAATTGAGCTTACTGAAGATTCCAAAAAATATACAGCCTTCATCACTCCCATGGGTCTTTTCCAATACAAAAGGATGCCTTTTGGGTTGGCATCAGCAGCCTCCGTTTTTCAACGGGTTATGTTTCAAATTTTCAGAGACCTTGATTTGTTCGTAAAGTGTTTTCAGGATGACATCTTAATTTTCTCCAAAAATGAGGTGGAGCATGCTTCACACTTGGATGAAGTGTGTAGTAGGTTGGAGAAGTATGGTCTCATACTTAAAGCACATAAATGCAAACTGTTTAGGAAATCTGTTGAGTACCTAGGACACACGTTATCTGGGGAAGGTTTAATTCCTAAAAAATCGAATGTTGAAGCCATTCTCAGTGCTCCAGCTCCAAGCAATAAGGAACAACTACTGTCCTTTTCGGGCATGTGTGAATACTACAGCAAGTTTGTAGTCAATTTTGCCACTAAAATGGAACCTTTAAGAAGATTATTGAGGCAAAATAATGAATTTGTTTGGGAAGCTGAGCAAGATAAAGCATTTACTGAAATTAAACATGATATTGTTAATTCGCCAACTTTGAAACCCTTTAGAATGGGCAAGAAATGTATCATCACCACTGATGCAAGTTTGTATGGTTTGGGTTGTGTTCTATCTCAGACGGATGGTGTCATGGAATGGAATGTGTTTTTTTCATCTAGGACATTGAGTGAGACGGAGCGCAGGTATGCTGTTATTGAACGGGAACTGCTTTCCTGTGTCTGGGCCATTGAACATTACGGAATTTACATATGGGGCAGCAAGTTTGTTCTGAGAACTGATCACAAGCCACTTGTACATATTTTATCGGTTGGTGGAGGTTGGAACTCCACGGCAAGGATTGCACGGTTAGCATCAAAGTTACAGTAATATAGTTTTACTGTAGAATACATCCCTGGAATTTTTTTTTTACTGCTGACTGCCTATCACGTCTTCCTTGTAGTAATCAGGAAGACAAAGTTAACAGTGTTAGTGAATGTGATTTTGTTTTAAATGTATCTGATGTGGTTTCTCCTCAGTATCAAGATATCACTGAACAGTTTTGGATGAAATGTCAAAATGAGGATGAGAAATTGGTAATGTTAAAAGGTTAATTATTTATTTGGGTTGGCCAAATAAAACCAGTGTCAGGGATGATTTACTTCCTTTCTATAATGTGGCTGATGAGTTGTGTTGGGAAGGTGAATTAATTTTCAAATCTGGAAAATGCATTCCGCCAGCTGGTGTACAGGATTAGGGGCCAGATGTAGGTAATTCATATTTACCGACTCTTAAATATCGAATTTTACCGATTCGGTATTTAAGAGTCGGTAAATATGAAGGGGGGAGATGTAGGTATTACAGATTCTGTAAATACCGAATCGTTAAGATTCGGTATTTACCGAATCGGTAAATACCGAATCGGTATTGCCCATTGATTCCTATGGGCCTTAAAGCCCATAGGAATCAATGGGCAATACCGATTCTGTAATTACAGAATCGGTAAATACCGAATTTTGCAAGGGTGCAGGGGGTGTCACTTTGACACCCTCCAGCACCCCAAAAATAGGCATGTGCGCCATGTGGCACACAGACATGCCCTAAGGGCATGTCTGTCTGTCACATGGCTAGGTGAGCATGCACACATGTGCATGCACACCTGAATTCGGTATTTTAACACCCAATTGGATTGGGTGGTAAAATACCGAATTTGTAGGGCCTTTGGGACTCAGAAGAGTCCCACCTACATCTGGGAATTACCGAATTGGTAAAAATACCGATTCGGTATTTTACAGATTCTGTAAATTTACCGATTCGGTAAATTTACAGAATCTGTAAAATCTGGCCCCCTACATCTCAAGATGCCAAATACCGGTCGGAAACGGCCGAATTCGGCCGTTTCCGACCGGTATTTGCCACCTACATCGGGCCCTTGATTCTTAAGTTAGCCCACAGAACTCATCCTGGGATTTCAGCCATGAAACGGTTAATAAGATTGAATTTTTGGTGGCCAGGGATGGACAGGTATATTGACCGCACAGTTAGAGAATGTAGTGAATGTTGTACCAAGGATAAGATGTTAAAGTTGTATGTTCCACCCCTTAAAACTGTGAAATGGCGTGAGTTTCCTTGGAATAAATTAGCTTTTGATGTTTCAGGCCCTTTTCATATTTTACCAGAAGCTTCACGTTTTGCACTAGTGATGATTGATTATCATTCTAAATGGCCAGAGGTGAAATTTGTGGCTAAAGTGACTTCTGAGGTCGTTATTGCTTTCTTTAAGGAAGTTTTTGCAAGGGAAGGTTGTCCTTCTGTGTTAGTGTCAGATAATGGTGTACAGTTAGTTTCATCAGAGATGAAATCATTCTTGCAAACTTGCAATATTAAACACATTCGGACATCTCTTTATGAACCACATGAGAACGGACAGGTTGAACGTTTTAACCGTGTATTGAAGAGTTTTGTTGCTGATGCTATTAAGGAAAAGGGAAATTGGTTAAATGTGCTCAGGGAGAAGCTTTGGACCTATCGCATAACTCCTCATACCACCACGGAGGTTAGTCCTTTCAAATTACTTAAAGGTAGAGATCCTGCGTCAAACATATGTCCCTGGTGGTTTAAGGAAAGATGTAAAGGTTTGGGAGAGGTTGAAGTTGATGTACAAAGTGTTGCGAATAGAGTTAGTTGTAAACAAAGTAAGTCAGCTGTGTGGTACAACAAGAAGTGGAAGACAAGGGAGCATAGTTTGTGTGTGGGTGATTGGGTCAGGATTTTGAAACCTTTCATGGTTAGCAAGGGTATGAGTAAGTATGGTAGACCAATTCAGGTTAAAAAAGTTTTCAGTAATTCTATCATCACCCAAGATGGCAAGGTCTGGAATTTGAGCAAGGTTGCAAAATGTCCAATACAACATGATGTACAATTCCAGTATCAAAATAATTCTGAGCAATGCGACAATTTCAGTAGTAAGACTGGTTTGAGTACCTTTTCTGACTCAGTAGCATCAAGAGTCAAAGATGATGTGCGTGTCAGAAAAAGACCTACTACCTTACAGGATTTTGTATGATTTATATTATGCTTATTCTTTTAATGAGGGAGATGTGTTATATTCTGTATAGCTGAAGTATTATGTTATCTTTAACCCTTTCCCTTTAACTGCATGTGCCATATTATGTTTCCTCTTATGTTCTGCATTCTTAACAGAGCTTTCCTCACACAGCATTCTGTACTGTTTGTCAGTTGTAACCTGGACACTGCTGTGCTAGGACTTGATGCTGTGCTGAACAATAAATCAACTTTAAAGCCAACCTTTTCCCGGGATTATTACAGGTGTTTTTTATTTATGCTTAGCCGTAACATGTCTTGCTACACTTTTTGGCACAACTGATGAATGCTTGCTTTTTAACACGCACCATTTTTCTCATAACAGACAGAAGCTTCCCTTCTAAGAACAAGAGCAAGATCAGATCATCATCACTTGGACGGAGTCAGCAACGATTCATCCCCACAAAGAAGACTTGAAGTTCCAACCAGGTGAGGGCTCTCCCACAATTAATGTGTGAAATCAACCACTTTTCAGTTTTCAATCCTTCACCGTTTATCTTATATGATGAAGTTGATTTTAATAAATGTTTTTACTTTTAATAAAGCTTTAAAACTTACATAGACTCTGTGGTTTTTGGTCATGAGTGAGTGAGCGAAAGGGTTTGCAATTTGCAAACATGAGTCCCTGGCTCAGAGAGGGCGGGACTCTGACTCCGTAGTCTTATGTCCTGGGTTGTATAATCATTGAGGATCAATCATCGCTGCATTCGGGAGCAAAATAATGACTCTGACACACTAGCTAGTCAGTAAGGAGATTGGGGGTTCAACTTCTGTTATGACTGAGGTATGTGGAAAGTCTAACTGTGCCTATTATAATTTATAACCAATGCCATATTTCTTGTCCATAGTTCTGTTTGTGCAGAATAGTCCCTGCAACAGTAGTAGTATGGATTGTCCTCCTATCCAATCAAAAAGTAAACTAGTATCTTATTCTTGGTGGCCATAGACATTTTATTGTTGGGAATTGTCGAAGCATAAACATTTAGAAGACTTCAATAGACATTATGGACAACCCAGAGTGCTGCACTCAGTGCATAGAGCTATTGCTGAATAGAATAGGAGTTTTGTTTAACACCTTTTGCCAACTGTGCAAGCTTAGTTAGCTACACAGACAGACTAATAATAATCTAGTAGTACCACAGGAAGTCATACTAGAGGCAGGATAAGAATTTAGTAACAGTCTACAAGAAGATCAAAGACGATTTAGGAAAAAATAGAATGAGGAACGTTTGGAAAAAATACAGGTGCTGTAAAAGATAGGGAAGTATAATTAATAATATTAACAGGAAAACTTACTGGGGCCAGCAGAGGAGCCCTCGCCGGACCGATCCTGGCCTTCCTGCTGTTGTCCCTGCTCCGCCGGCGCTGCTACCTCCTCCTGTGTCCCCTTGCCCCTGGGGGAGCAGCTGATGTACAACATGAAAGAAAGACACAAACATGGATGATTGTTGTCAACCACATCAAACATTTCAAAAAAACAATAAATTATTTCGGGGAAATAGACAACAATTGCGCTAAATTTATTGACCCATATCTGATGTGGTCTACTAGGATATAGTATTGCTGGATTCGCGGACCGTCTACTTGGAAAGTTATGTACCTCACTAAACCAACTATAAAAAGGTTCTACTAGGACTGGCAGGCAGAACTATGATGCAGGCAAAGTGACAGACACAGTCCATCATGATCACCACCACTATCTCTTCTTAGTGGCAGGAGTACAAAGGAAGGACTGGACTTGAGTTTCTAATGTCTAGCATTATGCAGTTCTGTAAAGTACACTGATACATAATCATCACCCAGGCCAAATGAGCACAAAATTGAAAACAAGTAAGCATAGTAGCACCGCCAGTGAGCAGACGAGCACCTGCAATCACAGAAGCTTTCGAAACATAATTTACCTGCAATGTAATCGGCAGCATTCATGCTCTTCGGGAAAAAGAAATATTTGCAATATCATAATAAGGAGAAAACAAAGTAGTGATTAAACAGCTACTACTACTCACCAAGCCCAGGGATCTCCACGCCAAGCAGGTTGAGCAGGTCGTGTTCCCGGTCCAGGATGTCGGACCACCGGAGCGTCGCCTGGTTGTAGGTGCACAGGACCCCAGACTCCTGATACATGGCCCGGCACACCTTCTCCCATAGCTTGCGATGCTCCCGGAGCCCGTACCCGGCACCGAGCCTGCCGCCTGCCGCCGCCGGTCTTGGGGAGGTGGCGCTGGACGAAAAAAACAGTGCTGCCACCTCCACCGCGCTGAAAATCTCCCGGGCTATTACTGCCTCCCCCCTTAAGCGCCCGCATGTGAGCCGGGTACGGGGTGCGGGACCCTTTCCCTTGCTCTTCCCGGCTCCCTTTGCCATGGTCCTGGACAGGAAATTTGAATAAAAAATAGGAAAGAATAGGGAAAAAGTAAATGAAATAAAAGCGGTAAAAAAAGTAGTTTTTAAAGTAACGAAAAGTTGAAAAAAACACAAAATATAGATGTAGAAAAATAGAGGGATAGATAATGAGTAAAAAAGATCAAAAAAAAGTTCAAAGAAACAAAGGAATGTAAAGATTAGGGGAGGATTGAAAAAGTATGCCCAGAACCATAGCAGTGAATGAAAAACAAGAGGGCCGCGCCCATAGAGGACCGCGTGGGTAAGTTTGCGCGATATTACCCCCGCGTGCACGCAAAAACGCCCGCGACCATGTAATCGCACCCCGCGCACAACGCGAGCATGCAACCAGCGCCCGGAAACGGAAATACGCAACGCGGACACGATGGCCACTCCCATGTAGGACCGCATGGGTAACTTCGCGGTCGGTGCGCTGCAAGAGGCCCGCGAACACGCAAAGTGCCCCGCGAACACGCATAAAAAAATCCGCAAATTTGCACGAATTTGCGGATTATGCGGAACGGGAATTTGCGCATTTCACCCATACTTAGTAGAGCTCTCCCTGCATACCCAAACTAGTGAAGAGCGGAAGTGATCAGCTCTGGTCTTCCCTGCATCCTGTGTACTTTTCACGTGACTTTGCAGTAGGTACGTATGTCCTTCCGAAGCTGTAATCTCGTACCATGGGCGTGATTCCCGGGCTGTTGCAATCTGCATTCTTGCGAGAGAGCCCCGCCTATTAGTGTTCAGTGATTTATGACAAGTCAACAATAATGAATAATGATTGTACCCACAGCAGGGAACAAGCATTACATTGTCTCACGGTGCTTACATACCCGGCGTTGATGTAGCAAGTCCACTGTGCTTCTCCTAGCGGCGACTTTAGAAGGATTAAACGCTGAGTCAGCCCTGTCTGGAATTAAATCTGTGGCCTTCCTATTACAAGAGCTCAGCAGCTACTGAGTTACCTCGCGTGTAGCCGCACAGGGCTCGCTGCCTGCGCTGCTTGGAGCTGAAACCGGAGCCGGGAGGACACATCCTGAGTTTTCAATCACTCACCTCGGGCTCCGGTTTCAGGCTGAGATGAGGGTGTGGGGGCCTGAGGGCCCGAGGCAGCTGCTGCCCTCTTTTGGAAAGGCACAGCTGGGCTCCTTCTGCATACTGCTACACGGGGTTTAGGTTTACAGACCAAGGCGAGATGACGGCTATGGACAGCAGAGGGCTAGCAAACTGATGAGCCTTGAGAGTATGGTGAAGCTGTAGGTTTATGTCATAAATACAATGCGTAAAGACCCAGGGCGGTCAGTTGGCAGCTCCAGCCAGCAAACAGACCGACTGCCCTGCCCTCAGTCACATGCAACCAAGACTCCATAAGAAAACACAGAATCCAACATTTCAAGCATTGTAAAGATACTAACCTACCTAGCATACTACAGAGAGGTACCATGGGACGAGCAGAGGAGACACACAAGTGTACGATGCCTTATGTTTGTTTGATGTACAAGTGTGTTAAATGATAGTATCTGCTGAATGCTGACCAGTTACACCAGGATTCTTCAGAAACTGGAGGAGAATAGATTTTTCAGAAATAAATTCCTAACCTGATACACTAGCTGCATTGTGACTCAATATTTAGAAAACACTTTACTCCGGCCGAACAATGCGCAACTGCCCACTCAACACCCTAAAAGCACACACGTTTGGCACACTCATCCATGCACAAGTCACTACCAAATCTTATAAGGTGAAACTAATGTTTCACTTTAACCCTAACCTGCACAAGCCACTTCTAAACTAAACTTCAGAAAAGTTCTCTACTAACCTTGAGCAGGCAAAAGCAGTGGATTAATGGCACTCACAGGGTCATATACAGCATGGGTACTAACAAACATTTTCCCAGGGGCCAAAAAGTTTGGTATGTAATGTAACTGAGGGCCGCGTTGTTGACAGCGGGGTAGCAATGGGGGATTCGGAGGCATGGGGGTTGGCAGCAAGGTGGGTGTAGGGTAGTTAACCATACACATCTAATAGAGGATTTGCACAATGTGAAATCAGAAAACCTTGGTTTAATACCGGCTTCCCCAGTTAACCAAATTGTCTGATCTAAGGTAATATTTTTGTGTCACTTTTCATTATTTTTATTCATTATCACATAAGAGGACCTCGAAATACATTAATTAAAGATGTGCGCTGTACAAAGCCTTCTCCTGTATTCGATTGAATAAACTATAATGTTCATGCATAATAGGACCACAGGCCGCCTACAGAGAGCACATAACAACCAACAGGCATCTTAGTTTGAATATTGATATTGTTGTTAGGGTGCATGGAAAAATGAATGTTTCTAAATTTATGTTTGAAAACTATACTTTAAAAAAAAAATACTCAATGCCTTGATAATCTGCAGTACTACGGTGAAACGATCTTGCATGTTAATGAAATACACTTTTTGAATGCTGAGGAGACTATCATGATTTTACACTTTTGCTGCAAGATGTCTTTAAAAATGAAGATAATACTAAAGGTAAGGGGTGCAGGATACCCTAGTTACTTCCTTTCTTTAACTTTAATTAACTGTTAAACAAGTGCTTGCTGTTTATTTAACATTTTTTAATAATAGTGCTGAGTCAAGTAAATAGCAGTCCGGTGCTGCTGTTGACCAGGGGTCCGCATGTTAAGGTCAGAGGGGCCGAATGCTGCACCAGGTCCGTACTTTCAGCATCAGTAATATAGAGGGTATCTAGATGCTCAATATGATACTATTCGATAAATGACATTTACTTTATGAGATAAAATACCTCTATAGTAACCCCATATTAAATGTTTCGTCATTTAATCTTTCTGTAGAAAGGCTTCTGCAGGTTATTGATGTGTCAAATATATAGCTTACCGAAACACAGCAATATGTTACCTGCAATATGTTGTAAACAGATTCAGTATTTACAAGTGATTCATTACTAGAGTCAGCTTTCTAGTTTAGAAGGTGAAGATAGATTCCTTTTATAGTGTGGCGAACCTCAATAGTACAAAAAAGTGTATAGATATGGATGCCTCATTACATCAGAGTATTTCAGGTCACCATTGTATTGTATGCGAGTAGTGTAGTCACCGGACTCCTAAGTAAAGTAGAGACAAGGTATCCTGCTGTTTATAAATATAATTACACTCTTTTTCAACCTTTCTCCCAACTTTCCATCATGCCTCATATTCCATTGAATTAAATTTGTATTAGTTGCTTTACTAAACAAGCATTGGCATAGCCAATAGGTCTCGCTTTTGTGACCTTAAAAGTATTTAGTTATGCAGCACAATATCCTTGGTGCAACAACATCAACCGTTGCATGGCTAAACACTTATAAGGTCCCAAAGCCGAGACCTATTGGCTATGCCAATGCTTGTTTAACACATGATGGGGCTTATTTACAAGCCCCGTGCGCCACAGATGTGTCACTTTTAAAATGGAAAGAAGTGGCGTACCGGAAGCACAAGGGGCTTGTAAAATAGCCCCAATATGTCATAAGATCAAGGGCATCAAACGGTCACAAAGTTTCCTGACAATGTACTTGTTTTTGCAAAAGATCACATTGAACATGTCTCTATGGGGCATAATAGCAAGGGCTGCCGATCAAATTATCGCCGCTTTAGCATCCGCTTTTAAATGAAAAGGGGCGATTATTTTATCGCTTTATCAACAAGGACACGCTAGTGCGTGTTTTGCTGACTTAGCGCCCGTTTCCAGCACACCTAACTTCGTATCGCTAATGAGATGCAAAGTAGGCGTGCCTGACTAAACTGCACGGGTAAACTTCGCTAAGCCAGCTTTGTGATATTTACAACATGCCCCGGACCGGCAAAGTGATATTAAAATTTAGTGCTAGGCCCCCTTAACGCTGGATTCTAACGTCTGGTATTTTCTTGAATACACCATGTTTACTATGGGAGGTGGATTCGAGGGTTGAGGCCACAGGGCCCTATCATCAAACTTATCTCCATGTTGCCCCATATCGCCGGCTATTGCTGGAAATATTTTCGCCAAAGCGCTAAGCGTTGTTGATACCGCGCTAGCCTGTTGAGAATTTCCAGCGATAGTAAAAAATGCGCTAAGCGCGTTCAGCGATAATTATTGCTGCGGCTTGCTAATATTCCTCTATATTAGTCAAAGTTCTGAGCATTTTTGCAGGAAAGGGGTGTGGTGGTCAAGACAGAAAAGTGTGAGTTTTTAAAGAACAAGATGTAGTGTTTGGGACATTGTGTCTCTGAAAAGGGAATTGGGCCTCACCGGGGTTTTGTAAAAGCCATCCAAGATACTCCTCCAACTGAGGATAAGGTGGCATTTGTTAGGCTATGCCACTCACCTTCAATTCACAGGGTCTCTGCACGAGGAGGATAGTACTCCCAACCACTTTATGCACAACTGTCAGTGCAGATGTGCAACCTCACACCTGCTGTTGTCCCAAAAGGGGAAGAGCTTTAGGGAAGAGAGAAGGTGTTAGACTTGGCATCTTTTGGCATGTTTCTCCAGTCATTTTGCTTTCTGACTTCCCGGTTCCGACTCTGTTTTCACTGGTTTAGTGTCTCTGTGCAAGTGCTTCTGTTGTAAATTGTTATTATGGATTGGTGTTTCCATGATTGGCATATTTGATTTACTAGCCATTCCCTATTAAAGTGCACTGAGTGTACCAGGGCCTGTAAGTTAAATGCCACTAAGTGGGCCTGCAGCACTGATTGTGCCACCCACATGAGTAGCCCTGAAAAGGTCACTCAGATCTGCCACTGCAGTGTCTGTGTGCAATTTAGTACTGCCATGTCGACTTCTCAGGTCCTACCCTTCCCTTTTCGTACATATTGGTCACCCCTTAGGTAGGCCTAAGGTACCCGTGTGGCCAGGGGGAAGTGTATGTGAAAGGTAGGGCATGTCCTGATAGTAAAATACTGCCATTTTCGTTTTTCACTATTGCAAGGCTATCTATTCCCATAGGATAGAGTATAACTATCCCTGGGAACAAGGTAGGAAAATAAAGTTTAGTATTCCTGAACTCACAATCTAAAGATGCATCTTTTAGTACAGGTGATTTTTACATTCTGTGTTTGAGAATACCACTTTTAGAAAGAAGGTATTTTCTTTCTTAGCCATCCAGTGTGCCTCTGCTGGGTTTGTGGATTGATTGTATAGCTTTGAGGATGACAGGTGCTGGGGAGGAGCAGTGGCTCCAGAGAGTCTCAATGGGTCAGGGATGGGCTGAATAGACCTGGGCTGCATTTAGAGTAGGGGAGGGATTTCCTTTAACATGAATGGGCCTGGTCTGCCTCTGACAATGCTGTCTCCACCTTCTGCCAGGAAGCTGCCCCAGGGAGGACAAGATTGGTTCTGGCTGGGCACAGACACTCTCTGCCCCAGGGAACAAAGGATTTTAGGCTATAAAAAGTGGGGCCCAACCCCCTAAACTTTAGAACTAAGACTGCCAAGAAGAAGAGCTGGAGAAGCTGTGAGGAGGGACTACTACTTTGCTGTGTGCTTTGCTGTGTTGGCCTGCAGTGGCTGCTTCTGTCTTGGGCAGTGAAAGGACTGGACTGTACTTTCTGCAACTTCTTTTTTGTGAGTTTCTCCAAGGGCTTGAGGTAGAATTTTCCCCTGTTGAAGAAGTCTCAGGAACAGCAAATACTTCAAGTTCTTCTGCCATCAGCACTGGGAACTGTGTGTTTTGTGCTGCAACAGAAGAAAAGCAACCCGACGACACCTACGACACCGCTGCCGACTACGCGTCCTTAAGGCACCACAGAGGGCACCGCAACCCAGGTCTCACCAATGATGCCACCTGACACCGCCACTGATCCGCTGCTTGCACCGCGACCTGTGGGCACGGCACTCTGCACCGCCTCACTTTACGCCGTCGCCCTGGTATCCCCCTGGTATGCCCAAGATGCTGCTCCACACAGACATTGACACGGCTGCTTGTACCGTGGTTCGAGGACAACGCCTGTAAGTTACAGTATGCACCGTCCTCATCCCGCCCCGCAGCCTTGGCCTACCGATGCCAGCACCATCGACTCCAGTTCGTCTGCCAGCACCGTGATGAGCACCGCATCACTTTGCACCACAGCCCTGGTCTCACCGACGGCCCTGGACGACTGTCACCGAACCCTGCCCGCACCGCGACCTGAGGGCACCGTGCGCCGCACTGCTGCACTTCACACCCCAGCCCCGACGCCTGCTGATGCCAGCGCTCCCGACTTCAACAGTGAGGTGTTTGATCTGCAATGCGTATTACTTCAAGGGCCCGACGACTCCTGCACCAGCCTCCGGAACCGACGCCTGTGGACGCCGGCCATATGGGGCTCATTGAGAGGTTGCCGTTGCCCTGCATTTCTAAAGGTACTGTTTTGCGAGTCTTCCCGACACCGTAGCTGGCCCACGACACCGCGGTCAGCCAGAACTGTTTGGATTTATTGTTCACGATGCGGTGATAGCTCCATATGGAACTATCGACTTCAAGGAACTATATTTCAAGTCTATTTTATTACTGAAGATTTCTAAGTACTGTATTGTGTTTTTTTTCGTTTCTGGTCTTGTTTTGAGTATATAAAAATATTAGATAGTTTTCTAACCTTGTGTGGTGTCCTTTTGTAGTGCTTTCACTGTGATACTGTTGGTTATGTGCAAATGCTTTACACCTGGTAAACAACCTTTACAACGCAACTTTTACATCGCAGAGCCTTTACAACGCAACCATTACAACGCAAACTATTACAACGCATTGCTCTGGGGGGCGCTCTAGGATAGAGAATAGGTTAATTTACTATCCAATAACCTTCCCTAGTGTCCAAAGGGACTGGAGTTGGAATAGTAAATTAAACTATTCACTATCCAGCACCCCAAAGCACTATGCGTTGTAATGGACTGCGTTTTAATATTTGCGTTGTAAAGGCATGCGATGTAAAAGCATGCGTTGTAATGTCATACATCCTTTACACACTGCCTCTAAGATAAGCCTGACTGCTCGAGACAAGCTACCAAGGGGGTTAGCAGGGGTTATTTCAGGAGTGTAACTCCCTTATCCTGACTAGAAGGAAGGTCCCCTACTTGGACAAAGGTGCAAACCCTTGCCAACTAGAGACCCCAATTTCTAGCACAAAGGAATAAGATATGTCTTTAGTGTCTTTCTCTATGGTGTTTCTTGCATGGATGGGACGCTACCCTGGTTGTGACTGGTGGTGAGGATCCCTGTGCTCTCATTCTCTGTAGTCAATAGGTAAATACAGCACATTAGTTATAGCATTTGACTTCCCCTTCCAATGAGTACTTAATGAATATAAGGATTACAAGTATTACACTTACCCAACATATAGGTATTACACTCACCCAATAGGGAGTTCAATATTGCCGGAATTATGATCACCTTGAGAAGTAGCAAACTATAATACCTATTGCTTTTAGTGTCATTCAAGCAATGTTCTAGGTTGGTCCACTTCACAACCATATGCACTTATTATAGATTCACTTTCTCTTTCAAGTGTAGCTCTATGGTTGTTGAAATAACAGCCAAGTAGTTTGTGGCATGTGCTAAGTTCAAGACTCTACATGTAGACCACAACTGCAATAAGCGAGTCTTAAAATTCAGAAGAGCAAATATTTGAGTGCCCTAATCTTGGTGATTCTTTGTCCATAATAACGGTTCTGTGCTCTTTGGTACCTTAGGTTGAGGATTCCTGGAGAGCAGAAGACTGGAGCATGAAGCAGACCAGGAGCTGGGCTGCACATAAGTGTTCGGGTGAGGTGCGGCTTAGCAGGTACGTTGCAAAAGGAGAAGGCAGTGGTGGCAGGCATAACAGGGTTAAAGTCTTTTCTTGTATGTACCCTGTTCATGTTTTATCCCAGAATATACATCCATGTAAAGTGTCTCACCAGCATTCTTAACAGGAATGTGTGTTTTTGATCTGTGAAAGAGAGACTGGCAAGTGCCAACGTGTTGTGTGTCTTTGACCCTTTGTTGTTAAGCTACCTGGTCGTGATGGTTGTGACTCAAAAGAACGGAGGTGAGATGTGCACAGTGGGTTATGTGACACCTGGGTTACACCATGACTAAGAGCGTGGTATGGACAAAAAGATAGACAATTTGGTTAGTAACGGTATCATCTGCGCTAGTTGTGATGAAGAGGCTCAAGGTTTGTCTATTGATTTTCCCTCTGAATTAGGTGAATTTGGTCATGCAGATTAATTTTAAGTGGGAAAGTCTGTATTAAAGTCAGTGGAAATCATGTGCCATAGATGAGGAGGGGAAGGTAAAGACTGGAGAAAGCCAAAACGTTTATTGTAGACTGCTTTGGATCGTGAACAAACATGACAGGATTTAACATAAAGCTTCACATCCTTGTGAACAGTAGGCCACCAGCTGGAATATAGGACTATTTCTGAGGTTGACTCACCCCCACAATGACCAGCTACTGCAGTACTGTTACATTTCCAGAAACTCAATTTGAAGGTCCTTAGTAGGGCTCAACAAGGCTGGCTGGAAAAAAAATTGTGACTCTGCAGAGCATCAAAGTATTACCGAAAAATCTTAGCATGCTATCTCTCAGGCACTGCAAAATTACTTTGCTCATAGACAGCCTTCAGGAAACAAATGGACGGGTGTCTCAAAATTCTGAACCAAAAAAATGTCCCATCTAGACAAAGCATAGCAAGAATGTTCTTCGTGCCAGGGATGTAAGCAACATAGATATCCTACTTATAAAAGAAATAGGCCCAACAAGCGTGTCTGCTTTCTACATTGCATGCTCTGCAAAGATCTCAAATGTTTCAACAGTTAAAAGATGTTGCCACTCCATAGAAGCATGCGCTAGAGCAAAGAGCTCGAGTTTCAGAACTGAATGCTATGGCTCACATTAATTCAGGACGTGCAAAAGATTTTAAATAGGATGCTCCAGGTTGTCCTCCTACTGGAGTTGCAGTAGCACTGCTCCAAAAGCAAGATTTTAAGGATTAGTAACCACTATAAATTGTATGGACGGATCTGAATGTCAGAGAATAGCAGCTAAGCTAAAAGACTTCTTGGGGTAAACAATGGACTCCTGCACGTTAGGGGTCCAGGAAAAACCTTTGGTTAGGTTCACCTTTTTCAAAGTTGCAAATATATGACTACTCATGTGGGCAACATTCTTTATGAATTGTCTATAGCAGTTAGATAGGCCTAAAAAACTCTTAGTCATAGTCATAGTCATAGGTTCTTATATAGCGCACAAATCACCAAAAAAGGTCTCAAGGCGCTTAGCAGAAAGAGACAACGACCCTATGTTAGGAAGATGACACTGGTTAATTTGGGAAGAGCCATGTTTTCAGACCCTTCCGAAAAGCCAAGTGGTTAGAAATGGATGAAAGATGAAGGGGGAGTTTGTTCCAAAGAAGGGGGGCTAGATAGGAAAAGGCCCGACAGCCATTTCTCGTAGTTCTGGCCCTTGGTTGGACCAGGAGGCATTTAGAGCTGGATCTTAAAACTCTGGGAGGATTATACAAAACCAGTTTCTTTGCTAGATAAGAAGGACCAGTTCCCATAAGAAGCTTGTGAACAATTCTAAGTATCTTAAATTGGCTTCTTTGGCGCACAGGGAGCCAGTGTAGTTCCCTGAGGCTAGGCAGGGTAGATGACCTAGGGGCAGGCCGAGCACCAGGCGGGCAGCAGCGTTCTGAACCGTTTGTAGCTTGGTCAACAGGCACTCATTTATGGAAGCAAACAGGGCATTGCCATAGTCTAAACGACTTATAATAAGTCCCTGAATCAAGGGTTTCCTGGATTCAAGGGGGAGCCATTTAAATATTTTACGCAGCCGGCGCAGGATGCCATAGCAGGTACGAGACACCAGATTTACATGGGACTTCATAGAAAGGGTGGGTTCGAGCATAATTCCAAAGTCACGAACCACTTCTTTGGGCTCGGGGCAAGGTCCCATTTCTTGCGGCCACCAATCCTGTGTCCATATCAGCTTGGCCTTGCCGAACAGCATTATTTCCGTCTTACCGCAATTAAGTTGGAGTTTGTTGGTACTCATCCAGTCCTTGATGGCAATCAGACATTTCTGGAATCTGGATCGAGTATCAAAAAAATCCAAACTATAGGTAATCAACACTTGAGTGTCATCTGCGTAAGACACTGTAGAAAAGCCGTAAGACTTTATTATTTTAGCCAGGGGGGTGAGATAAAGATTAAAAAGCAGAGGACTCAAAATTGACCCCTGGGGAACTCCAATGGGAAGGGGGGTCTTACTGGATTCCAGGGTGTCCACCTTTACATAGGTGTACTGGCCGGCCAGATAATTCTCAAACCTGGCACTGGCTTTGCCTCTGACACCGATCTCCCACAGTCGTTGAAGAAGAATACTGTGGGAGACGGTGTCAAAGGCTGCCGATAAATCCAGCAAGACAAGGACAGCAGACTCACCCCTGTCAAGAGAAAGGCGGATATTGTCCATTACCTCCATCACTGCAGTCTCGGTCCCGTGGGCGGCCCGGAACCCCGACTGTGAGGGATCGAGGAGACCCTGTTCCTCTATAAATGTTGAAACTCGCTTGTTAACAAGATGCTCCAGTACCTTACCAAAGTAAGGCAAAAGCGAGATCGGCCAATAATTAGACAGGATGGTGGGGACACTGTTGTTTTTTTTTAGAATAGGCTTGATCTGAGCCACCTTCCAACAACTGGGGAACGAGGCGAGGTCAAATGAAGCATTAAAAATGTTAGTAAGAGAGCTACTCAAAGAAGGAAAGATCTTATTACATTTACGCGGGATCACGGAATCTGTAGGGGAGCCAGATTTCACCTTCAAAAGAGTTTCCAGCACCTCCACTGTAGTGGTGGGCTCAAATTCCAGAATGGAAGGGAACTCAGTGTGGGCAGGGATAGAAGGATGGCAGGAGGGGGTCTCTCCGATTAGTTGGATATCTGATCTAGGGGTGGGAAATGTGGAGTATCCTTGGTGGACTTAGAGGTTGGCCAGTCCAAGATGGCAGAGATCTTCAGGGGTCTACAGATGAACCACTCTCAGAACAGCGATACCACAACTACTCCACTTCTTTTCTTTCAAACTTGCACAAAGGAGATGCAATTAATGATTCTCTGGAAATCTGCTGGACAACAAAAGGTGTCTGAAAGGCCACCTTCCACTCATCACCCTTTTTTTCCTCAGAGCATATGATAAGCTCTGGGGAGGTTTGATATCATGAAATATGTAGCACTATAAAATGACTCAAATATGTCCTTTTTGACTGGAAGTGCTTAACTGTATTTAATGGTGACCTTATTGAATCTTTGATAATCAATGCACGGTCTTATATTCTTGGAAGTCTTTGTGATGAGGGATAGAGGAGATCCAACATAGGATGGTGACAATACAATCAAGCCATTCCTGAATTTTCATCCAAATATTTCCTCAGAACCTGCTTCTTGGACTGGGAAAGAGGACGCATTCTACTAAAGGGAATTATGGCTCTCGGTGCTGTCCGGATGGTACAATCCAAATCCCTATGTGGAGTGTGTGACACAGAACTACGTTTCTGAAAGATGATAAGAAATTCTTCATACGGTCTGGGCTAGAGTGGAGTGAGGCTGGCCTTTAGAAAGGTCTTGTACTACTGGAGCCCAATTGATCCCGCCTGATTAACAACTTACTAAAAACAACTGGGACCCTGTTCTCACAATTTTTGAAGGGAGTGTATCATTCCAGTGAGGATATGCCAAGTACAAAGGCATCGGTTGGAGACGTGATTAGATCAAAGGCAAGCATCTCTTTATGATTTCCCAAAGACATAAAGAGAGAGGAACCTTGATGGACGTTGCTAGACCTGAGATCAATGGAGATCCGTCAATAGTTTGTACATGATCTGGAGAGGACTTCTTCCTGGCTGGAATTTGGAGTATGCGGATAAATCAAGTTCATATACATTCTCGAGGCACCTGAATGCAACAAGGCTGAAACCGAGACAGTCTGGCCGAAATGGACTTAGTGGGCCCATGGGAGGAGATGAAAACTGGAGGAGAGTAGAATCTTCTACCTCTTTTTTTCTTACAATGGCAAAATCTGGTATTTTCCCAGTGACCTGGAAGGCTGAACAGTGCAGTCGTGCAGCAGGTGATTTGTGCTTGTAGAATAGAGACACAAGCCTCCCTTAAGTCTTTGATCCCTTTTGGCGTTACAAAATGAACCTCCAGTGGACCCAGGCTGCAGTGGTTTGTCAGACACATCAGGCGAAGGATTGGTAGGCTCAGTAGTTGGCTTGGTTCACCTAAAAGCTCAGGGAAGAGGAATAGAAGTGGAACTCTGGTTTCCCCATTTTTCCATTATTCTTTTTTTAAGTCTGTGTTCAATCAGAATAACTTGATCGATGAGTTCTGTAAATAAGGAAGCACTGGAAGGTCTTTCCAACTCATTCTTTCACTCCTCTTTTGACTTTCTTCGGAACAAGGTCAACTGAGTGCATTCCCACCATGGAGATTTATCCGCAACAAGCTCACAAAATTAGGGACAGTAGTACACTACACCAAAATCTCCCTAGGATATCCCCCACAAGGCGTTCTCGGTGGAAGCTTCACAGTCTGATCTCTCAAACATTTTCTTGAAGTTTGCCAAAAAAGTGTTATAATTGTTCAAACAAGGGTCTTCATGACAACTAAGGTAGTTGCCAAAGCCAGAGCTGCACTTCTCAAAGATTCAATCATTCAGATATCCCACCTTGGATCTGTCAGAAAAAAGTTGTTGAGGTCGATAGGCAAAATAAACCACCAGGCCATAAAAAAGCTCAGTTAATCTCGAAGGAACTCTGGAATACTTAGAAGTTGAAGGAAGGTTGCAAGACCTTAAATGGATTATTTGACGAAGGCCAGCATTCTTGGTCCTTAAGTTGTTCAATTCTATGGTTTGTTTCTGAAGGACAGCGGCCAGGTCTACACCATGGTCCATGCTGGAAAGTCAGAACTTTTTTGGCATCGCAAACTGGTCTGAACGCATATCCGTAATTTGGTTAGTGTCTTCCACTGTCTGATGTGCAAGTGACTCATTCTGGAAGCCACAATGTTAGCATTCACTGGAATATGCAATGGGCAAGTGCTCTTTAGAAGCGACCACATTCTTAGAAGACAAAAGCCAAAGGTGTAAAGAACATCCTTGCTGGATTAAGACTTCAGAGTGTTGAAAAAAACAAGAGAGTGAGGAATCCAATGTAGAAATCTTCATGAGTGAGGAGTAGGATCGACATGTGGTGGGACCAAGGAACAAAGCGAAGGATCTCAGCTTTGTTGCAACGCACACTCCAACCAGACTGAAGTCTAGACATACTAAAAGAACAGGAACAGGAAATTACATCCAAAGGAAATTACTTCAAACATCACATGAAAAGGAATACAAAGATCTGGGAAAACCCAGAAAGGAATAAAGGAAGAAACAGCCATGATGAAAAAGGAATAGAGAAGAGAACAAACATCTGAAATGGACTAGCAGCGAAGCATCTTTAGGAGGTGCCACTTTGGTCCGGAGGACAAATTTATCCTGGAAGAAGGACGTATATGGTGAGACTATATAGAATGCCTGAAGTGCACTCACTCGCCTAGTCGATGTTATGGTGATGAGGAATGCTGTTTAGATGGTGAGGAGGAGAGGAAATCTGTTGATTGGTTCGAAGGGAGTACACATCAGGTAAGTGAGTACCAAATTAAGGTCCTACTGCAGCATCATAAATGGTGTTCGGATCAGCCCCTTCAAAAAGTCTATCACAACAGGTAACTTGAAAAGGGATGGCTGATCAGGTATACATAAGAATGCTAAAAGGTAACCTATTACCGTTGCCCCAGTAAGGTCTTGCTAAGCTAAAGACAGAAAAAGTAGGATAATACCTGGTAACAGTGCATTGAAGGGTTGTAAGTGTTGAGAGGAACACCAGACAATAAAGTTCTCACAGCGTCCTAAATAAACAGTTTTGATAGGTTGATGTCTGGCTTCCAAGATGACACCAACACCAACTACTTCATAAGGAATGTCAAAAGCAGTCAACTGTTGCTGCCAATCTCCATGCATGGAGGTGCAGGTTGTGTAGGCTTGAGCACAAGACTCAACCCTGATGCTGCGACACACGGTCCTCTCGAAGGGGCAGCCAAACCTTTGAACATGTACTCACGAGCAGAATTTCCAGATCCCACAATCTGGTCACCCAGTTCACGGCCACCAGAATGACTGATATTTTTTAACACTCCCGGCAGGAAGGGTAGGGGCAGAAAGACGCACAGGTGTTCTGATCTCCAATGATGACAGAAGGCGTCTTCAAGGGAGAACTGCCTCAGGAACTCCAATGAGCAAAACCTTTGACCCTGCCCATTCACCGCTGTAGTGAATAGATTGAGCAAGACTTCTCCCTACTCTAGGAAGATGCCCTGTGGCACCTCTGAGTGTAACTGCCATTCGTGATCTAATAGGCACCGTTGGTGAGTTAGTGTAGCCTGGTGTTTAAATATCTTGCCCGGTACTGGGCAATCGGGTAGATTCCCATAGAGTTTGGCTGCTTCCAAAGGTACCAGTTCTCCTAGTTCAGGAAACCCAACCCAACTCCACCCTGTTTGTTGCAAATACTACAATGGCAGCCGTGTTTTGTCCCTGAGAACCCGCACCCTATTCCCCTTGCTGGTAGGAAGGAATGCTTTTAGTGCCAAGGGAATCTCTTGCAACTTCAACAATTTGCTGTAAAGGCACTGCTATAGAGACCAGAATTCTCTGATCTCAACATACACTAGATAACCTCCCCAACCCAGCAACAATGCAACTGTCATGATCGTTATTTCCTGGTGGGGTAGGGAGAGGGGTCTGCCATCAACCAAATCGTGGTCCAGCAGGTACCAGTGCACAGTTTTTACAGTCTCTTCAACACATTTGAAAGCCCATATGTTCCACCTCGCAGGGGAACATCCTTTTCAACGCGGATGTTACCCCGCAGTGCTTTTACGAGGCGTCCTTTACAACGCAAGTCGTAACCACGACTTGCGCTTCGAGGGCACTAAAGGATAAAGAATAGTATATTTACTATTCCAACACCTTTCCCTACTATCCACGGGGACTGCTGTTAGAATAGTAAATTATACTATTCACTATCCGCGCCCAACAGCGCAAGTCGTTGTAACAACTTGCGTTGTTAAAGACGCGTTGTAAAGGCACGTGTAGAAACGGTACGCGTTGTACTGTCATACATCCACCTTGCATGGTCCACAAATAGGATGCAAGAGGCTAACATGCCCAGAAGCTTCAAAGCCATTCTCCCTGAGACCCAAGTCAAGGGTTGAAACACCATATCATAGCCCAAATGTTCTCGACTCATTGAGGCACAGGAATAGTGTGGAAAAGAATTGTATCTAGGATGGTCCCCAAAAAAAAGGTGTGACTTTGGCAGGTTGACTGAAAAACCCACTGATGTGAACAGGTTGTTCGATATCTGGAGATGCTATTCGACTGTTTGAGGCAAGCCAGTCTTCAGCAGTGAGTCATTGAGGTATGAGAACACTGCTATTCACAACCTCCACAGATGGGCTGTGATCACCACTATCACCTTTGTGAACACAGGAAGTGTACTGGTAAGACCAGAAGGGAGCACGGTAAACTGAGCGTGTTCTTGACCTACCTGAAACCTCAGGTAGCATCTGTGGGACTGCAGGATGGAGATGTGAAAATATGGGTCAAGCAAGTCCAGATTTATGATCTAGTCTCCTGGGCGAGCAGAACTTGGGGCAGGGTGAGCATTTTGAACTTTTTCTTCCAGAGGAAGATGCTCAGAGGGTGAAGAATAGGGTAGGGCAGAGGCCTCCTTCCTACTTTGTCACCAGGAAGTAATGAGATTAACAACCTGTCCCTATTTCTGATACTGGCATCCTCTGTATTGCTCCCATGGCCAAGAGATCTTGAATTTCTCCACAAAGTATAGTCAAGTGTTACTCCTGGAGGTGTTTAGTGGGGGTGGCATGTCCGGGCAATAGAAGAGAAAAGTTAGGGAGTATTTGTTTTATGAGATCTGGCGCAGCCATTGATCAGGCATGATGCTTCTCCAGCAGGGGAGGTGAGAGGCTATGCAGCCTTCTATTGGCTGGTTGTGCACTATCAGGAATAAGTTAAAGCAGCTTTGCAGCAGCCGTGGGGGGAGGGGGGTTAGCTTTATGCCACTGGGAGCCTGGATGCTGTTTGCCCGTATCCAAGCCTCAATATTGCTAGGAGTAGAGGGCTGTTGTTGCTGAGGCAGTTATTGTCCTTGTTACAGCAGGTAGTCCCTCCATAGACTTTGAATGGGACGCTGCTGCTGGGGCAACTGCCAAGCTGGTGGAGTGAAGCCCACAGAGAGGACAGTGGTTCATTTTAAAACTCTCAAGGGCAGAGCCCCCCTTATCCAAACATCCTAGAGCCATCAAAGGGCATATCCACAAGAGAGTATTGGATGTCTGCAGAAAGGCTGGTGGGGCAAGTCCAGGCATGGCTCCTAAGCACAATGCTGGTGCCAGTTGCACTACCCTGACAGTCAGTAGTGTTAAGACCAAATTTGATAGAATATTTTGCAGCATCTTGCCCGTTCAACATCATCTTTTGGAAGGTTTGACGGATATCGTCTGAGACCATTTGCAACATATCTGCCACTTTGTCCCATGATGCATGCAAATATATTGCCAGGAGGCATGTGGTTTTTACTGACATGAATGCAAGTCTAGCCAAGAAGAACATCCATTTGGGACATTTCTCTGTTCTTTTTGTTTCCCTGTCAGGTAGATGGTGGGGAATGCATTGGTGTTCAAGCGGCTCTTTGATGCTTGGAAAAAGACTCTCCACGGTAGGATGTTGCAATAGGAAGTTCTGATCTCCAGGAAGAAATATATGCCATCTTGCCACCTGTCGAATGACCAGAGAGCAAGACCAGGTGCCCACCAGCACATGTGTCAAGGTGATGTTAAAGGAGAGCAGAGTAGATAAAGCAGGATTAAGGACTTCTGTTAGAAGAGTAGTTTTGATATCCTGTAGTGGCAGGATGAGGTCAAGCATCTCAGTCACTCTCTGAATCACTTTGGTGAATTGTGCAGACTTCTAAGTAGCCATGGAACCATTTGCTGAGGAGAGGCCAATATCTGGGGAGGAGTTTATACCACTGGCAACCAGGAGGTCATCAACAATATTGCCACCATCATCAAGATTGTCTAATTCATAATGTGGGGCAGAGTAAGGCTCAGAATGGCATATTGTCTAGGTAATGGTGGTAGCACGGAGGTCTCCAAATCGGATAATACTATCAGCTCCTCTTCCAGCGACAATGGAATCAGTGTTGATACATATGCTGGTGACTTCGCTCATGGCGCTAAATATGGCATTGTGCATGGCGCAGATCATGGGGCCATGGATGACACTGGAGCTGGATTAGTTGGAGGCTAGGTAGAGGGCAGTGCTGGCATCGTGGCATGATCTAGGGGCAGGGTTGAGATTGAGGATGGATCTGCCAAAGGTAGGTCATTTGAAGGTTCCCGCAAATCTGTCAGGCCCAAAGACACACTGGAGAGATCCGGTGTAGCAACAAAAAAGTGGTTCATGGCCACCTTCAGGTGTTGGAGCTGCTGCAGCTTCACTGTCTGTTCAGGGTGGTACTGCAGAAGGACTAGCCTAAGGATCTGTAAAATAAGGTGGGAACAACTCCGATGCCTAGCAGTTCCTGGAGCATCGTGCAACCCTGAGTGGTGCGAATGGCAGGCTGAAGGAGACCCATACTTTAGTTTTTTCATGCTTATTATGAGATTTTGACTTACTTGAGCCCTGTGACCTTGCAGATGACCTACCAAGGAGCAGCCTTTGGAGTGCATCTACACCCTCAACTTCAGGACTGGTATGACTTCAACTGTGACTTCAGGACTGGTATGACTTCAACTGTGAGCGTTGGTTTTGGCTTCCGGAGTTTGGCAACCGCTAGTTTGGACTCCTAGTTGCTGATGGCCTTTCACGTCATTTTTCAGCATGGAGATGAAATGGAGTCGTGGTTGGAGCAGGGGCACCACAGATAGCCATTGTGGGTGTCCATCACAGACATCTGCCGGTGACAGTCATGATACGGTTTAAACCCTGTTGACTTGGGGGTGACATTGTCTGCACACTGAAGTAATTTAAAGAGGAAAATCTCTCTGGAGTGACTGAATTTGATAGCTCTTGATCTGCAATGGCAGGTGCAGAGCAAATGTATCTGACATTAGCGCACAGAAGTGGCACAAATATAGGGGGACCAGTGTCATGTCCAGTGCCAGACGAACCTGATTCGGAACTGTATGATGCTGCCTATCAACTCACAAGGTAACTACTATGAAACTTTACAAATCCAGTCTGGCACCTGGTGAAATTCACGAAGGGAGGAATCTGTGGTTAGAAGTCTCTATTAGAAATAACAGGATTGAGGAGGATGGAGCAATAGGGAGTACATGATTTGTCCAACATAAAACAATTTGGTCAAGGTATACCAAGATTGCAATGCAGGACACCTGGTGCCAAGTTCTGTAACTTTCCTTCTGAGACACATTTTGTTGAGCAGGCCATGAAACTGGGCTCTATCTTCACCAGGCAATATCTCTGATGTGTTGGGTTTCAGGTCAAATTTCTAATTGCACACCTATTACTAGTGTTTAGGATAATTCTAAGTCCTTTCACTACTGGCTGAAAAGACTGAAGCAGAGGGTTAATGAAAAAAATATTGCCCAAGATCACATAATGTTGTGACATGGGGAAACCAGGATCATAAACCTTAGCTCCTGGTTCAAACATTTCTAAGTATCCCATTAGACCAACTGGAATGTGGTTGGCTTGAATGGCAGTCTTCATGAACTGCTGTCACCACAGACATTCTGCTCTGTGGAGTCCCTGTACAGAATTATGTTTATTATGAGCATATTTTCGAAAATGGTGAAGCTGGCACTAGATGTAAAGTTTCGATTCCCAAGGCTTAAACTTATCCACTCAGCCTTATGGTGGCGTTGTCCGCCCATGTCTTGGTGTTTCTGCCCAACCTAGTAAATCGTCCAGCTTATTGGTGGTCCTGACAAAGTTATTCCTTTTTTTAATATCATTCACTATATTCACTACCAGAACTGCAAAGAGCCTGCTTCCGAGCGCTCCTTATCTTTCATATAAAGACATTAAGGTAGAAGGAGATTGTCAGGCGTTTTTTTCTGGGCCTTGGGTAACCCAGTGGTTACTGTGCAGAATCCATTGGTGTTCCAGTGCCGAATATACTATTTAATTCTAGTTAGATAAGTCAACTCTCGACTCTCCAAAGCAAGTGACACTGAAGGCACAAGGTAACCTCCAAGATGTGGTTAAGAGATTGGAACTAATGTCCGTCCAGAACATTATCTTTCAAGATGCCTGGGGGCCGGGTTCTTAGGTGGTTATTATTGTAGAAAACCCCCGAAATGTGCTTTGAAACTTATAGACCACCAAATACACATTTAGTTGGTCTGCGAGGGCAGGTTTACGACAAAGTGATAATGAAAGACTGGCCACATTCAGGTGGTTGTAAAAGGAGAGCAAGACGTTCAACCAGGGATTTTGTGCAGCATGGGGTTCAGCTCTTCCTCAACCTCTGGAACGGCACAGGTGTTGGAGCAGGAGGAATTAGAGGTGAAGAAAGAGCAGAGAAATAAAGTCAAAGAGAAGGAAAGGGACAGTGAATGCCTCACTAAAGCGAGAGAAAGAATAAAAAGGCTATAGGGATAGTAAGAAAATCCGAGTGCATGAAGGGATCAAGCGAAGGAATACAATGGGTGGGGGGAGCGGAACAGAGGCGGAATGTAATAAAAGGACAGGTTGGAGTGGTGTCGTGAAATCGATGTAAAGAGCTGAGAGGAAAAATGTTTGATAAGGGTATGTTTTTCCCACCACCCATCAGATCAGGAGTGACATTACTGGTTTTCGTGCCGAAACAGTCTTTAAAAGAAAAAGCCAAGTAAGAGGGCTTCATTTCCCATCATCCAGCAGCACAGGAAGTGACATCACTGGATCTCCCATCACCCACTTACACAGTAAGCGCCATCACTGAATTTCCCATCATCTATCTGTACAAGAAGTAACACTACTGCTTTTCCCCCCTGAACTGTAATTGAAAGACAAAGCCAAGCATGAGGACTTCATTTCCCGCAACTCCTCAGCACAAGAAATTACATCACAGCACCATGCACTCCTCCCCATCACAGGACCTACTTAATGGCAGCTGCAACATGGATGCAAGGCAAGCCCATCTGTGCCCGTCCATGCCAAGACCACCCCAGCTACGGGAACCCTGGTGCAACCACCGCCCAGTGATACTCCCCAGCACGCTTCAGGTCGCTAGACCGCAGACGCCGGTCCCCAACTGCTGCTGTGCCTAACACCACAGTAGGTGCTTTAACCTGCACCCACTGCTGGTTCTCCAGCTGCCACACACCCATTCCCCACAAATACTAACAATGCCTTCAATAGCCCCTCCCAATACACAATGCACACTAGCACCAAAAGTGCCTACACCCCTACCATACACCACATGCCACAGCAAACCTGCACGTCAACACCCACTTGCATGTATGCTTCTCAACACAATCACTCAGCAAACACACAACCGAAATACGGAACCTGCTGAGTAGTGATGCACTTTATCACAGAAACCTGGCTCAACCCCTTATCGGCTCCCAATATCACCACTTCCATCCCAGTGGGCTAAAAGATTGCTCAACATGACTGCCTTCAAAAGCCAGGAGCAGGTTCACTATCATCTGCAAGGAATCCATCAAATGCACAACATCCACAGAGAACATCACCCCATTCATGGAACACCTGCACTTCAAGCTGCAAAACTCAGAAAGCTTCAACCTGAATGGAACCCTTGCCTACCAACCACCCGGACCACAAGCCACCTTTACCAACCTCATCACCAACTTTGCTGCTCCATTCACCATCGACTCCAGAACCTACATTTATCTCTGTGATCTCCACTTTCACCTGGAAGACTGAAACAACCTCTGCTCCACAGCACTCCTTGAAAGCTTGAGCAAATTCAGACTCAAACAGCACATCCCAGAACCAACACACACCCCGGAACACACACTGGATCCCATCCTCTTCCCAAGCGACAGCATTAATTACAACTCCACCACACCATTCACATGGACCGACCACTCCATCATCCCCTTCCAAATCAACACACTTCAAGTCAACACACTTACCAAGTTCAGAATTCCAAGCTGCAGCTGGGGTAAAATTACAGAAGCAGACTGGCTCAGGGGCCTCTGCATGGATCAACCTAGTCCCACAGGCAACCTCAACAAGGACATCAACAACGTAAATAACTGGATTAAAAACTGTGCAGATTCCGTCACTCCTATCAAACTCAACAAGAATGTAGATCATATAAGCAGGCCTGCTGGCACACAGAAGAGCTTTGAGGCACCAAACAACACTGTAGACAGCTAGAAAGTGAAAGGATAGCCAGCTATAACACCACAGACAGAACTACTTACAAGGCAGCAGTCAGACATTAACACCAGCAAATAGACACCAACGAAAAAGCACTTGTGAACTGCATTGAAGGAAGCTCCAACAGCTGCAAGGAGACCTTGTCTATCATTAAGGATTTCACCTTGCCCTCAGCTACTCTCGTTAGTAGCCTGCCTCCCAAAAACTCTGCAACAACCTATCCACCATCTTCCACAGCAAATGTGCAAACATCTATAGTAAATTCACACATCACCCCAACCCTTGAGAACTTTTTGCTAACTTACCCACCACCAACCTAAATAGCCACCTGACTGAATGGATAACCCTCACCAGAAATGTCACAATGGCAAACATGCGGACCCTCACTCAGGGGCCCAAGAGACCCATGCACCACCATATCTTCAACCTGGGAATATCATCAATCAGCACCACCCTGACCCACATCATCAACACCTCCATCATATCTGCCACTTTCCTGGATGAATGGAAACTTGTAGAAATCAAAGACCTCCTCAAGAAGCCCACAGCCAACCTAAATCAACTGAGCAACTTTTGACCCATCTCATTGTTTCCTATGCAGCTAAAGTGAATGAGAAGGCCATCAACAAGCAACTCACAACCCACTTCGAAAATCACCATGTTAGACCTGGCACCTTGGCGTGAGTTTCCCTTCCACTTTTTGCTGTTGTGCCTCAGATGTTTTGCTGGTGTCCGCTACTCAGGGCACTGCGCCGCGGCCAACCCGTGCCGCAGTGCAAGTGCTCCCTACTGTAAAGTGTACATGTGATTGATGTCCATGATTGGTTCATTGGATTTACTGTTAGTCCCCAGTAAAGTGCACCAGGAGTGCCAGGGCTTGTAAATGCCAATACTGCTAGTGGGCCTGCAGCGCTGGTTGCGCCACCCACAGAAGCAGCCTTAAAATGTGTCTAGGGTCTGCCATTGCAGAACCTGCGTGCAGTCTGGTACTGTCATGCTGGCTGGGCAAGTGCACACACTTGCCAGCCCCTGAACCTTCCCTTAACTTCATATTAGTCACCCCTATGGTAGACCTGAGGGCAGGGTGCATTGTAAGTGTTAGGTAGGGCATGCTCTGATGTGTGTGGCATGTCCTAATAGTGAATTACTGCCAAATCGTTTTTCACTATTGTAAGGCTACCTGTTCCCTTTAGGCCAGATGGGCTGCTGGAATTATTACACTCTATAATCCCAGCAGGCTCAGGGAACATGGTAGAAATTAATGTTTAGTATGCCTGAACTCAGAATAATAAAATACTTCTTTTAGTAAAGTTTATTTTAATATCCTGTGTTTGCAAATGCTACTTTTAGAAAGCTTACGAAAACTGAGGAGTTAGGTCCCGGGACACAGGGTAAGCTGGACCATAGAATAATTTATGAAGAAAGAAATGCCGACCCTGCAGTTTTTGATGGCTATTTTAATTCAAGCAACAAACCAAATCTTTGTTATGATTTGTATGGTCTGATTTATTTAAACCATTTACTTTTTATATAAATCTCATTAATTTAAGGCATTAATTGCATGAGAAAAACACTACGTGCATACAATAAAACATATACAAAAAACATTTAGCTCAAAAACATTTGACAAAGAATATTTGACAAAAGAACATGTGACAAAGTAACATACAATCATTTAGTGTACATAAATATGTGAATACAATCATACGAGAAGCGTCAATCGTTATATGATATTTAGCAAAAACTTAATTATAAGAATAAAGCTGTTCGCAGTAAGGACCAAGAGACAAAATAAATTGTAACAAATACAAATTTTTCAATTGTCTGATTAATAAACAGATCACTTAAATCCTTTCTGCTATTGCCGACGCGTTTCGAACTTGCTCTGTCATTTGACAAGTTCTCATCAGGGCTTTCTCGTTTTAGTCGTCTTTATTTTCAAGTTGGCAGCGGGTTTCCAAATGTTCAAGAGATCTTATTCAGTCAGTGTTGGTCGTTTTCTTAGAGCCGGTGGTCTGCACCTTTATTTGGTATGTGTTCAAATCAGCCGTGCGCTGGACAAAAATCTACTCCCAACCGCCAGCCGGCGGTGGCCACGTCTTTTTGCTCCTTATTCTTATAGGGTTCAGTGGGAGACTCCGCCAAGGGTGGGCAGGGTCCCCAGCAGAAGAATGGGGGGGACAGGGGTAAACAGAAAGGGTTCCCTAAAGGCCCCCAAAGTAATCCCCAAGGGAACCAGCAGAAAGGTTCTCAGCCTCCCCCACCCCAGAAGCAGAACGGGGCCCCGACAGGTAAACCTGTTCCAAAGGGGCCCTTCAATTGTTACAGATGTGGTGACCCGGGGCACATTTGGAAAAACAGCACCCACTGGTGCTCCACCCCGGCAAGTGACTAGTGTTCACTTAGGAGAAGAAGTGATGGTCCCTGGGGGTGGAGATTTATTTTTTTATTTATTTATTTAGCGATTTATAGAGCGCCTGGTGACCCGGAGGCATCCCCGCGCTGTGAAAGTTATTGGAGACCGGAGGGAATGAGGAGGGGTATTATTTGGGGAAGAGGAGAGTTTTCAGTCTTTTACGGAAGAGGGGGTAACAGGATTCCAGACGCAGGCTGCGGGGGAGTAAATTCCAACCTGAGGACGCTTTGACCGAAAAGCGTCGACCACCGGTGCGTACCTTCCTGAATCTAGGGACAATGGCCAAGCGTTCGTTGTCCGAGCGCAGGAGTCTGGGGGCTTTGTAGGGGGTGACCATATCCTTCAGGGCAGCTGGGCCAACGCCGTTGATGAGTTTGTGGGCAGTGCACAGGGCCTTGAATTCTACCCTCTGCCGCACCGGGAGCCAGTGTAGGACCTTGAGGGCAGGTCTGGCCGATGCTCTGGGGGGGAGGCCCATAATGAGCCGCGCCGCCGCATTTTGGATGCGTTGGAGTTTAGCCAGGGTGGACTCAGGGGCCCCGAGGTAGATGGCGTTGCTGTAGTCGAGACGGGCAAGAATAAGACCTTGAACCAGTAGTTTCCTTGATAACGGAGGAAGAAGTGGGAGGATCTTGCGGATGGATCGCATGAGCCCAAAACAGATTCCTGCTGTTTTGGCTGCTTGGGTCTTCATGGTCAACTCAGGTTCTAGCCAGACTCCCAGTGTCTTGATTTCCTTTTTCGGGGTTGGCACCTCACCGAGGACGTCTGGCCAGACCGAATGGGGGATGGTTGTCCATTTCTTGCCCATGAGCATGATTTCAGTTTTCGCTCCGTTGAGCTTAAGAGAGGACTCGCTCATCCAGTTGTGAATGTCCTGGAGGCAGTTCAACAGGTTATCTGGGTGGTTGTCAAGGTGGGATAGTGAGACGACCAGTTGCGTGTCATCCGCATAGCTCACTGTTTTTATCCCGTAGGGGGCAACAACATCCTCAAGGGGGGCCATGTAGACATTAAACAGGGTGGGACTAAGCGAAGACCCCTGGGGGACTCCGCTAGAGAGTGGAAGAGGGGCAGAGTGAGAGTTGCCGTCCCAAACCTGAAATGAGCGGCCTGATAGAAATGAGTCTATCCAAGCGAGCGCAGTACCCACGATTCCTGCCCTGGCCAGCCGATTGAGAAGGACACGGTGGTCTACCATATCAAAGGCTGCACTGAGGTCCAGGAGGATCACCGCCACTGACCCTCCTGAATCCAAAATGCACCTTGCCTTCTCGATTACAGTGAGGAGCGCGGTGTCCGTGCCATGGCCGGGGCGGAATCCAGTTTGGGACCGACGCAGGAGATTGTTGACTTCGAGGTACTGGGAAAGTTGCACATTAACCAATTTCTCAGCCATCTTGCTTCTACATGGGAGAAGCGAGATAGGTCTGTAGTTGGCCATGTCCGCGGGGTCCAGTTGAGGTTTTTTGAGAAGAGCCTTGACAACAGCGCTCTTCCAGTTCGGGGGAACAGAGCCTTGCGAAAGAGAGATGTTGATTAGTTCCATGATAGTAGGGGCTATGCTAGGGGACACAGTTTTTAAGAATCTCACAGGGGCCGGGTCAAGAGGAGAGCCGCTTTTCATCTTGGCCAGTGCTGAAGCTACTTCGTCCATAGATATAGCTCTAAAAGTGGACAGCTGGGGATGTAAGCTGTTGCCCAGAGGAATAGTGGCCGCCTCTTGGTCGGTGTGATTGGATGGACTAGGAGGTGGAAGGGAGGCTAGTATCCGGGCAATTTTGGAATCGAAGTAGGATGCCAGTTCATTACTTCTGTCCGGTGGGGGTGGGTGCGAAGAAGATGGCCCTGGTATTTTTAGCAGTTCTTTGGCGATAAGGTAAGATTCTCTAGCCGAGTTGGTAGCATTTTGTATTCTGGCGTCATAGTAGGCGGCTTTAGTAAGCTTCAAGGTGGATTTATAGATTCTCACCGACCTGCGGTAGGCATCCTTACTGGCATGGAGCCATTCCTTTCTCCACAGTCTCTCTGCTTTTTTGCATTCTTTGCGGAGAGATCTGAGTTCAGGGCTGTACCAAGGGGCAGAGCCGATTTTCCTGTTTTTCTCCTCCCGAGTTTTTATAGGGAGGATGGAGTCGAGGGAGGTGGAAATCCACTCCCTGAACAGTTTGTCGGCAGTGGCCGGATCGTCAGGCAGACTAGGGGTTGTAGAGTTTAGGGCTTTGGTCCAGTCCTCCGCCGAAAGTCTGGCCCATGCCCTGTCCCTGGTATAGGTAGCTGGTTTTGGGGGTTTCCTGAATGACCCTGGTAAGTGGATAGTGACCAAAAAGTGGTCCGTCCACGGGAGAGGGAGGGACTCTTTGGTTTGTAGGGAAAGGCAGTTAGTGAACACTGGGTCTAACAAATGTCCCTTAATGTGTGTGGCTCCGGAGTTGATAAGGAGGAGGCCATAGGCCGCCAGGTCATTTATCAGGTCGGATGCCCCTGTGTCTAGAGGGTCGTCGAAGTGAATGTTTAAGTCTCCCAGTATAGAAAAATTGGAGGTGAGATGGGCCGAGGATGATATGGATTCAAGGAGAGCGACCGCAAAAGGGCCAAAGTGGCCAGGGGGACAATATACCAATAGGCCAGACAGAGTACTTGTCGGGGCTAGCTGGATGGTAAAGAAGCAGCTTTCGGAGTCCAGGATTTGGGCATCGCTAGATCTACAAGATAAGTGATCCCGGAAGATGATGGCTAGTCCGCCTCCTCTGCCGGTGGGGCGTGGTTGAGACTGGATAAGGAAGCCCGGGGGTAGGGCCATGACTACATCTGAATCCGAGTGGTCGGTGATCCACGTTTCTGTGAGGAACAGAATATCCAGGTCGTGGTCTACCATGAGATGATTAATGAGCATAGCATGCATGGGAAGAGACCTGCAGTTTAATGTGGCTAGTTTAAGGCCCGGGGGGGGACCAGAAAGTTTGGGGAGTTGTAACTGGACTGGGTTGCAGATAATGCAGCTGGTAAGGGGACCGTTTAGGTCGTATACATAGTTGCAAGTGCTATCATTAGCGGGTCTGAGACTGAGAAGGTCTCGACGGGAATATCTTACCCTTGTGGGAGAAGGATCTGGCATAGGTTCTGGCCCTGAGCCCAGTCGAGCGCGGACGGGCGCAGACGGGCTTGCCTCATGCGTGCCTTTGGCGCGCAATCGTCGCGCCCGCTGCGCTCGTCCGCTGCGCTTCCTGTATAGACACATGATTTATAGAGGCAGGAGTTGCGAGGGGTGGGCGTGGCCTAACCAGATGGGAGATCCTGTTCGGAGAAGTGTGGCTCAATGGTTAGAGCAAAGCGATACAAAAGGGGATGATGGACGGAGCATTTGAACAAATCAAAGACTCACCCCCAGTCAACTGATCTGGGTTTAATCCATCACCATTCTTTAGTTCACTCAGCCACCCCAGTTTAGACAAAGCTATATGCAAATCAGTCTAACCCTGTGCCTTGTGGGAACAGTCCAGCCCGAACTGCAAAGCCATGTCTTCCCTGGACCGGAAACAAGCATCCTGGGACCGGTTTCGGATTCATAATCCTCATCAGCCAGGCTATCTTGAATCCAGTGGCCAAGTGAACAAGGGACTCACGTCTGAGCATACCCTGCCACACTTAGGGCGAACAAAGCGATACAAAAGGGGATGATGGACGGAGCATTTGAACAAATCAAAGACTCACCCCCAGTCAACTGATCTGGGTTTAATCCATCACCATTCTTTAGTTCACTCAGCCACCCCAGTTTAGACAAAGCTATATGCAAATCAGTCTAACCCTGTGCCTTGTGGGAACAGTCCAGCCCGAACTGCAAAGCCATGTCTTCCCTGGACCGGAAACAAGCATCCTGGGACCGGTTTCGGATTCATAATCATCATCAGCCAGGCTATCTTGAATCCAGTGGCCAAGTGAACAAGGGACTCACGTCTGAGCATGCCCTGCCACACTTAGGGCGAACAAAGCGATACAAAAGGGGATGATGGACGGAGCATTTGAACAAATCAAAGACTCACCCCCAGTCAACTGATCTGGGTTTAATCCATCATCATTCTTTAGTTCACTCAGCCACCCCAGTTTAGACAAAGCTATATGCAAATCAGTCTAACCCTGTGCCTTGTGGGAACAGTCCAGCCCGAACTGCAAAGCCATGTCTTCCCTGGACCGGAAACAAGCATCCTGGGACCGGTTTCGGATTCATAATCCTCATCAGCCAGGCTATCTTGAATCCAGTGGCCAAGTGAACAAGGGACTCACGTCTGAGCATACCCTGCCACACTTAGGGCGAACAAAGCGATACAAAAGGGGATGATGGACGGAGCATTTGAACAAATCATGGAAGACATGGCTTGGCAGTTCGGGCTGTACTGTTCCCATGAGGCACAGGGTCAGACTGATTTGCATATAGCCATGTTTGAAATGGGGTGGCTGAGTGGGCTAAAGAATGGTGATGGATTAAACCCAGATCAGTTGACTGGGGGTGAGTGTTTGATTTGCTCAAACGCTCCGTCCATCATCCCCTTTTGTATCGCTTTGTTCGCCCTAAGTGTGGCAGGGTCTGCTCAGACGTGAGTCCCTTGCTCACTTGGCCACTGGATTCAAGATAGCCTGGCTGATGAGGATTATGAATCCGAAACCGGTCCCAGGATGCTTGTTTCCGGTCCATGGAAGACATGGCTTGGCAGTTCGGGCTGTACTGTTCCCATGAGGCACAGGGTCAGACTGATTTGCATATAGCCATGTTTGAAATGGGGTGGCTGAGTGGGCTAAAGAATGGTGATGGATTAAACCCAGATCAGTTGACTGGGGGTGAGTGTTTGATTTGCTCAAACGCTCCGTCCATCATCCCCTTTTGTATCGCTTTGTTCGCCCTAAGTGTGGCAGGGTATGCTCAGACGTGAGTCCCTTGCTCACTTGGCCACTGGATTCAAGATAGCCTGGCTGATGAGGATTATGAATCCGAAACCGGTCCCAGGATGCTTGTTTCCGGTCCATGGAAGACATGGCTTGGCAGTTCGGGCTGTACTGTTCCCATGAGGCACAGGGTCAGACTGATTTGCATATAGCCATGTTTGAAATGGGGTGGCTGAGTGGGCTAAAGAATGGTGATGGATTAAAACCAGATCAGTTGACTGGGGGTGAGTGTTTGATTTGCTCAAACGCTCCGTCCATCATCCCCTTTTGTATCAATGGTTAGAGCGGCAGACCCTGATGCAGAGGTCTAACCCGGGACCAGAGTTCAATTCCCCGCCTCGGCGGGTCTTGGGCTCAAAAATTCCACGGACCTGACAATTCTCGCCTCGGTGCCTATTCCAACCATGGAGTCCCACTCTGCAACTCTGGGCAATTGCTTTCTTAATCTCCACAACGGCCCCCACAACGCTAAGGATGCCTGGCCTCCACCTTGGGGGTGCCCAGGAGTGGACACCTCACAGGGAAAGCCAGGATGGGTGCCACAGCGGTATTCGTACAAGCGCCTTGAGACCCTGGCGGGTGAGTAGTGCGCTATACAAGTATCAATTTACATTACATTTACATTTACAGATGACCCTAGTCTCACTAGGAGACAGTGAGATGGTCCCTACAAACTACCTGCCCTCTAACACTAAGAAATATGGGCAGGTGGTGACCATCAATGGTAGGAAAGCTGAGGCTCTAAGAGATACAGGAGCCAGTGTGACTGCAGTGAGGCAGCACCTGGTGTCTCAAGAGCAGGTTGTACCCCATGCCTACTGTAGGGTTGTCAATGCTGACAATTCAGAGAGTCAGTGTCCGATGGCTCAAGTTCCCTTCGAGTGGGGGGGGGGTCTCTGGTACTCTGCAGGTCTGTGTGAGGAAAACCATGCCTATAGACTGTTTGCTAGGGAATGACTTGGAGGACTCCCCTTGGGAAAAGGTGGAGAAGACAACTCACCTGAAGATGGTGGGTCTGCCTGACTGGGTGTGCGTGACCACCCGGTCAATGGCAGCCAGTAGGGGTACTCAAGAGGTCCTGGGGCCTGAAGGAGAGGCCCAGGAACCGGCCTTAGGGAGAAGGCGCAGGGTGCGCGGGAAACCGGCCCCTGAAGTTCCCACGGTCCAGGAGGAAGCAGACCTTGAGGGGGATGCCCTGGAGCCTACTGGGGAACAGATTGCTGAACTGGGGGACCTGCCTGAGCTGACCCATTCTTTTAGTAAAGTTTATTTTAATATCCTGTGTTTGCAAATGCTACTTTTAGAAAGCTAGCATTTGCTTGCCTAACGATTTCAGCCCGCCTCTGCTTTTGTGTGTATCTGACTGTCTGAGTTGTGTGAGTGACAGAGCTGGGAGGTGACAGGTGGTGAATAGCAGGATGACACCTTAGTGGGAGGTGGGAGTTTCCCTGAATGATGCATCAGGCTGTGCTCTGCCTCCACAATGCTGGCTCCGCCCCCCTGGGGAGCGACTGATGACTCAGCCTGCACCTGGCCCAGGAAGGACCGAAGCTTGTCAACAAAGTGCTCCTGGCTGCCCCTGTCCCCACAATGCTGGCTCCGCCCCCCTGGGGAGCGGCTGATGTGCCTGCCCTCACACTGAATGCAGAAGCAGAAGTACCCACCACAAGTGCTCAGGGACTGGAGCAGTTATGCAAAGGCCCCCCTGGCCTGTAAGAACAAAAGAAACTGGGTATAAAAGTAGGAGCCCTGCTCCTTGTAAATTAGATCCTGTTTGCGCTACAGAAGAAACTCTGCCCGAAGAGAAGGACCTGGAAGAAGACTACAAGGAGGAGTGCTGTCTCTGGCCTGTGTCTGGTGCCTTGCTGCAGAAGGAGAGGAAAAGAAGAGACTACAAGAGACTTTTGCTTTTATTGAACTTTGTGCCAAACTCTGCTAAAGATCTCCAAGGGCTTGCTGGGGAACTTGCCCCCTGACCAGCGCCCCAGGAACAGTGGGCGCTACCCCCCTGAAGGAAGCTGCTGCTGGCGTGTGCTGTGTGTCCCTACAGCGCCGAGTGGAGGAGAGTTGAGAGCGCTGTGCCCTCCGCCACGCTCTCTGCCAATTCGTGCAGCCGTGTCCCTCCCCCGACCACCGTGACTGTGGCCTGATTGTGTGCCAGCTACAAAGTGAGGACTGGCCCTGCTGGTCCGAGCACCGTGACTGTTCCACGCTGAGCAGCGCTCACATAGGAAAGGGAAGACCTGTCTGGTCCTAGCATCGCCGCCTGTTTGCCCCCCGAAGCACAGGCCGCCCCGCAAAGACAGACGCTGCCAAAATTGTGCCCCTCGTAACTTGGGCGCTGAGACCCCTCATCCCCGCAGCTGGGAAGTGACTCGCTGTCGGGCCTCGCCTGATCAGTGCACCGCGCCTCGTGGAGTGCGCCCCCCTCAGCCCCGCCTGCTGCAGCCTCCCCCTTCAGAGCCTGAAGCGAACCGTGCCGGAAGAATCCTGTCCCGTAAACGCACCGCCGTCCCGGGTGCCCTGTGACCTGCAGCTGAGATCCGCAGGCCGCCGCACCCCCCAGGGAAGACAACGCGCCGTGGGACAGCCCCTCCTTCCAGCCGTCCGCCTCACCAAAGACCAGGAACAGAAAGGTACTGTGCGCTGTGCCCAACCATTGTGTGCTTGGTAGGGAGAGAATCCAGACCGCGCCGCTCACGCAAGAGGCGTGGGGTGGGAGGAGACGCTCGGGCAGAAGCCGGGCCAAGCCCCCAAGAGCGCCGCAGCGCGGCACAGCGCTAACACAGGGCAGGAGGCCCCAAAACCCCTTACCTGTGGAAACTTTGCCTTTGTGTTACAAGAACTATCTCAGAAATAAGCTGATTAGACACTGACTTTTGTTTGGCTAAGAGTAACTGGAACCTCGCATCTTTGAAATAACTAAGACTGTATTTACAAGCTTGCTGCTAAGAAAATATAAAGAGAATATATTTTTTTCAATACAGTTTGGTGTCATTGTGTGGTGGGTTGGTGGTGATGGTGTGATACTGCAAATGTTTAACCCTATGTGCCCCAGAGATTAGCCTAGACTGCTTGCGCCACACTACCTAGAGGGTAAGCAGAGGTTGTTCTTGAAGGTAACCCTTAGCCCTGACGTGGAAGAGAGGGTCCCTGCTTGTCGCCAGTGCTGCACTGCGCCAACCAGAGACTCCCCTTTCCAACACACCATTTTCTAGACAATGCTCAATCAGGACTCAGAAAGAAACACAGCACCGAAACAGCACTCAAAGCAGCCACATATGACATTCAAATCATCCGGGACTGAGGAGAAACAGAGTCCCTCATCCTGCCTGACTTTTGTGAAGACTTCAACACTGTCAATCAATCAATAGTCATTTGTTGAGCACGCGGCTACCTCAGAAGAGGTGTTCCAGAGCTAGTAGCAGGCTAACGAAAACACTGACCTGGAGATTACACCTAAGTAAACAGCCAGGTTTTTAAGCATTTCCTAAACTCCAGCTCTGTATCGATCAGGCACAGGTGGGCAGGCAGAGCATTCCAGAGTTTTGCTGTCCTTACTGAGAAGGACCTGCAACTTTGTCAGGTTTTAATATATCGTGGGACAAGAAGGAGTCGCAAGTGATTGAATCTCAGGGTCCGCTCTAGTTGATAAAGACTCAGGGGCATATTATCAAGGGGGTTTATCTCTGCTTTTTTGGCTTTAAAAGCCAAGAAAGCGGAGATAAAATGATCTCCCTATTACCTAGCTGTCGCTAACACCAGTTAGCGACAGCTAGTAGGAGATAGCGACCATCTTGGGACCCACTTTGCATGTCAGAGAAATGTATCACTAATGACATGCAAAGTGGGCGTGCCAAGATGTTAGCGACTGGAAACAGTCGCTAACATCGCTATCTCCAATTACCAACTTTTGGAGATATTCATGCTAAGCGCGAATATCTCCAAAAGCTAACACCTGCCCTGAGCAGTTCTTAGCCATGTTATCCAATGGAGGTGGATAACATGGCTTAGAGCATTAGCTCGGTAATGCATGAATATCGCGGACTTTTCAGCGATATTCATGCATTGCGGAAGATTTTAACGCATTTGCGATAAACCTTGGTATTACCAAGGTTTATCTGCGATAAAAATCGCCGCAGGTCAGCGATACATTTTTGTCTCTAACCAAGCAATAGCGATAATTATCGCTATTGCTTGGTAATATGCCCCTAAGTCTCTTCTTGAGATAGCATGGGCCAAAGCCACTAGTGGCTCTAAAGGCCAGAGTCAGAGCCTTAAACTCTATCCTCCTGGCCACTGGGGGCTAGTGCAACTGTCTCAAATGAAGAGCCATATGGTGCTGGAAGGGTACCTGTGAAATTAACCTTGCCATCACATTCTGAATTATTTGTAATCTGTGAATCGGATAGGTATGTAACCCCAGATAAGGGCTGTTAGCATAATCCAACTGAGAGGTGACCAGAGAGTGGACTGTGACCTTACAGCTCTCCTCCAGTAGATAGCACATCTCTCTCGTAAAATCCTCATCAGAAAACTCTACGAGATTGGCATTCAAGGATCTGCTCCCAAATAATTCTGTTCTGTCATCACATGAATATCCTAAAGGTTCAGGCTGCCACCGTTCACTTAATATACCAAGAAATTGATATGCAGAGTCCCACAGGGACACATAGATTGTTCCTCAGCCCCACCCATTTCAATATATACATGACACTGCTTGCCAACATCATCCGAACACAAGACATCACCGTTATCTCCTACGCCAGTGACACCCAACTCATCTTCTCCCCGATGGACAAAACAAGTAGAACAAATTTGACCAACTATGTGACCATGGGAGCAGACTGGATGCTATCGAATTGCCTGCAGCTCAACACCAACAAGAGCTTCCCATGGTACTCCACCTGGTGACCATTGGAGCTAGGAACAACGCCCACAGCCCACGCAAGAAATCTAGGGATCATCCTAAATGACAAGCTCAACATAACGGCTCAAGTCAATTCAGTGTGCACCTCTTGCTTTCACCACCTATGCATGCTGCAAAAAATCTTTAAATGGTTACCTCAGAACACCAGACGGACCATCACACAAGCACTCATCACCAGCATGCTAGACTACTGCAACACTCTACGCTGGAATCTCCAAACAACTCCTACGCAGATTCTAGACCATCCAGAACACCACTGCAAAACTCATAGGCTACCCCCTATGCTGCACCCACATTACACTGCATCTCAGGAAGCTTCGATGGCTCCCCATTCACAAATGCAGCCAATTCCATCTTCTCACGCACACATACAAAGCCCTACACAACACAGGAGCAGAATACCTGAACAGCTGAATAAACTTTCATCAAACCACCAGAGGTGAAAGGTAAGAGAAAAGATGAAAGATAAAAGTACTGAGAGGGACGGTTTGAAAGAAGAGCTGGGGAAATTTGCTTTACCCTGTATATCGCCACAAATGATCCCCCAAAAGTCACCAAACAGTGGCTCATGACACATTATTATCCACAAATGTTGGCTACCTTATTGGATCCCTAGGCTCATTTTGTCCCAGTCCTACCATGATGAGTTTGTCATGCAGCCCAGTACAGTACATTTAGACCAACCATGGCAATTAGGATATTTTGCAGCTGCACCATTTTCCCTGCATAATTACGGATTTGCCGCGTTTGCCCCATAATCTATCATCTACTGCATAATCTCCAGATTTCAATAAAAAATTTTGCTCCTAACTCAAACAAATCAAAAGTTACTAATAAGGTACCAACACGTTGCAGCGCTGTGGTATTATAAAGGTTGACTGGTCCCCTTTCTGTTTGTTATTAATGTATTTGGAGTTAAACTGGCTCTAATGAGGTGACACCCTTGCAAAGACAGTTAACCTGAGTAAAAGTGACAAAATAAGGAAGTAATACTGTAACAAAATGTACCGCCTTATTCCGCATAATTTTGCTTTTCTTGCCGCATAATTTAGTCGACTCTGCCGCAAAATGTGATTATCCGGTAACTCCCGTGGCCTTGCTGTTAGAATACATACATCAAATGGGTTTGTTACTTTTCCTGCGCACTTTGATGCAATTCCTAGTATCAGCCACAGGGTGGCGGCTTCGTCCGTGTAAACAAGAGGAGCCTGAAGAATAAGAGTATTTGTACAGTGGTGCCGGTAGACATGACGATCTCCCTCAACCTGCGCATATTTATCACCAGTGTTAGAATGAAATCGTTTAGTAATCTCTTCAGAACACGAACAATTTACACTCGCTGTGTGCTAGAGCAAGATATGAGAGTTTAATTGATCGGTATCTTAGAACGTTTTTCCTTTTTCTCCTATCGTCTGTTGTTTTTTTAGATGTTTTCCGTTACGGGGACGCTGATTGCGTTGCACCATCATGTCCAGTGCGAATAACGTTTTTTTTTTGTGCTGTGTCAGACCTCATTCAAATGTGTGAAAACACAATTGTGGAGCTTCACTCCCACAGTGTAAAGTGACAGCTCAAGCTGGGTAGTCAAACAGACAGACACAATGTTGCTTACCATAAAGAAAATGTTACCACAGTTCAGCACATCGAGGAAGTGGCCTACATTACATTACAATGTCTGTCTGAAGGAACGGTATGTACAAATCAGAGAAAAGACATTTGGGACAAAATGGAGCCCACATGCCTTTATCACTCTGCTTCACTTATAGATACAGAGGGCCTCATTTATGAAAAGTGACGCATCGCTGCGTGAAAACAGCGATGCGTCACTTTTCACTGCACCCTCCCTGCGCCACCAATGATGCATCATATTTACAGTATCAAGCATCATGGCGCAAGGAGTTACAGATACGTCAGTATTTCTGACGTATCTGTATGGCCCAAAAGTGACGCATTGCTAGTGTGTCACAAAAGTGACACAACTCCAGCAATGTGTCCTTTCACATGGGGCAAGCCCCATATGAAAGGGCCTGCGTCAGTCTTATGCCTGCTGTGAGGCAGGCGTAAGAAATTGACGCATTTGTGTCCTAGAAGTGACGCAGTGAAATCTTATAGATTTCACTGCGTCACTTCTATGACCCTTTCTTGCGTCAGAACGCCCCCCCTGCATATATTATACCTGGCGTAGTTATAATGTAACGCAGGGATTTACAAAGTGACGCATCTACCTAAATGCGTCACTTTGTAAATATGGTGCAACAAGGCACATTTTTTACGCTGCTGGTGCGTCACAAAAAGTGACGCACAGGCGGCGTAAAAGTGACGCACGGCCTCATAAATGAGGCCCAGAGCATATACTACAATATGCTGGTTCCGGCAGCAGGGTAGGTCTTGGGCTCAATGCGTTCTGAAACTCTGGACCCTATTGGAGTCCATCTCACCCGCCGGCAACTGTTGCAAGTAAATACTTGACAACAGTGTAGGTTATCAACTAGACAAAGTGGTTTGTAGATTTTTCACTTATCCACTTAGTGTAGATAGTATTTTCGTTGATCTTGAGGCAGTGTCCAGATCTTCACGACATTTAAGGCACAAAACATGTCGATCACTCGAGAGCAGGGTACACACAGCTAGACACATTGCTCCTAGTCTTTTCACCCCTCTCCCTCCCTTTTAATCAGGCAGCGTACCTTTTATAATAAATGGATTGTTAGGACAAACTGACCTGTTTTAGATTCACTCAACCCCCTTTCACATCTACAACACTAGGCCTCTCACCCCCACTGCACCCACCGGCAGGAACAAAAGATCCCCGACAAAGAGCCCCGGTACGGGTGCCCGTCAGGTATTGCAGTGCCGACCAGACGAGGGGTAGGCTCATATGATGAAGCATGACACCTAGCTTGCTGGGTATGTGAGAGCCCTAGTTCCGACAAGGGGACTTCCCCCTTTCTTTGCACGACCAGTGGGGTCATTCCTACCCCAACTCACACCACAGTATCGCTCCTTCTCTTCCTTGTGACCTTAGAGGAACTTTGTACCACGTTTTGTACCCAGCCTTGGTGGGGTATGTACATTGGACCTCGTCAACTTGCCCCTGTGTCCCCCCCCTTTTTGTTGGATATACATATACTACAATAGCCACAAACACACACAGCATGCACTTGGATGGGATTATACAGCGTATAAATATGACTGCCCAATTGCGAGATAGTCTCAGTCAGTGCCTAATAACTAATTTTTAGTGAGTGAGTAAAAAAACAGCTAATTACAAAATATCTTGAGACCGTATTTTTCTGCACTAGCTCCCTGGTGCAGTGTACAGACTCTGTACCAAAAGTAGGACACTCCTGTCTATGTTTAAAACAGCCATTAGTGACCAACATAATCAGAAAGTTGTGGGCTGGTGGAGGAGGCGTGAGGGGGAGCGGAATGGATTTAATAATAAAATAATAAAATAAGACTTATCTGAAGCTGGTGGCCGCCTTGCACTTCAGTGTTCCACTGCTTTCTAGTCCCAGAAGACACTGGACAGTATCATAGACTCCCTGTGCAATCCCCATGCTCCTCTCGTTCTATTACCAACAGCATGAGAGCAGATTAGGGATTAGGCCTGAGCTGGCTGTTTTAACACTCGTTCAGGCACAGGAAGTCTGTGCTGTTTCTCCGACCCAGCTGTGTAGTACAGCTGGGTTTGGAGAAATCTAACTGTGCATGTCTGTTTGGCCAGCCTAAGACGGCCGGCCAAACATGCCTCCACACTTAGAAGTGCACATGCCACTTAATTCCTCCTCCCTCCCATGGCACGGCCCCATCACTCCCTACAGCGCAGGTTTAGCCAGCAGCTGAAAAATGAAACCATAATAAAATATAGTTTTATTTTTTAATTGCTGGCTCTGAGCCGGTAGGGCGACGCTCAACCGCCATTGTGGAGGAGCCGCCCCTGAAAAGAGCTGTCCTAGGCTTTACACACAACCGCTAGGCCTCTTCACGTTAAATGATGTGTACACTTGAAATCCCATGTTTAAGCTATCTGACCCAGATATGGAGCCCCACGTATAATGTTTATTTCTTCGGCTTATCTTATCCGATTGCTTGCTATCTCAGAAAGCTGTCTCCCCTTATGCTCCTAAAACCATGTATGAAGGACTGACCTTCACATACTTCCAAATGATTCCTTCTCCTTTCTTTCTTCAGAGCGACCCTCTTCTGACCCTCCATCCTCTACATGCCTCTATTTCTCAATATTTTTATTTTTTACTTTTATTCATGCCTCCTCTCAGTCTCATGCCTGCCTGCCTTAATCCTTATTGTAATTCTGCAATTTGCTGGTACCTCATTTCATTGATCACAACATCTCCTCTTTAAAACCATATCCCTGTAATATAGCATTAACTACTAACCTTGGGTTCCAGAATAGCGTGCTACTTGCCATAAAGCACTTCAATACCTCGTTAGGGATAGTAAGCGCTATATAAATACAATTACAATTTGTTACATCTCTGATAATGGAGTCTCAGTCATACTGCTAATTTACTGTCAGTCATGAGGCCAGTCCCCTCTTTCTCACCAGTAATTTTATCTGAAAATGTGGCCTCTTTCACTAACACTTCTTCCATATATAATACAGACTTCTAATCTGATTTAGACCCTTTTAATGTCTTTCCCCTGATGTGTTAGATCATGTGCCTTCTCAGCCAAAATGGTGTCTGAAATTATCCCACATCTTGCTTTATCCATCATGGTGGTAGATTGGTGGTTTTTTCACCAAACCAGCTTGTCATGCCAAAGGGGGAAGTCACTATGGTGATGAAAACCAAGACCGACATTTTGCCACTGCAAGTGTGTTGGGTTCTGTTTCTTTAACCCCTTCGGGGCTGATGACGAGCTGGGCTCGTCATGGCGCACACCGGTCGTGCGCTGATGACAAGGCCAGCTCGTCATCAGCCCCACCCTCGGGGGAAGCGCTGGCGCTCCCCCTGAGGGTCTCCGATCTTGCTCGTTTTGCTGGGGGCGGCAGCGGAAGAGTTTCCGCTGCCGCCCCCGCCCGCCCCCCATGGGAATCCCTGATGACGGCAGCGCTCACAGCGCGCGCTGACATCATCAGGGATTCCCAGCGCTCGGGAAGCCATTTGCTTCCTGCGCGCTTGGAAAGAATGTGGGTTTCTCATGTCTGGGGGGGGGGGGGGGTTTGGGGCCGCAAAGAGGCATCAGGGGAGAGGAAAGAGATTTTCCTCTCCCCTGATGTCTCTTTGCAGGGCATTTCTGCCTCACGATCGCGCACAGCGTCGCGATCGTGCGGCGGAAATGACCCCACTAGCACCAGGGATTTATATTTAGTTTATAGGAAGCGACCCCTTGGGCAAGGGTCGCTTCCAGGCGGGCTATGATTATGTTTTCGTTTTTCTGCCCCCCCTGGGGGCAAATCGGCCCGTTTTTTCGCCCGTTTTGCCCCCTGGGGGGGCAGAAATTCCACACTAGCACCAGGGTTGTTTTTTGGTGGCAATATGGTGGCCATGTTTTTTGTTTACGTTTTTCTGTCCCCCGTGGGGGCAAATCGGCCCGTTTTTCTTTGCCGTTTTGCCCCCAGGGGGGGCAGAAAATGCCTACTAGCACCAGGGATTTTGTTTTTTGCTTTTACGAAGCGACCCCTTGGGCAAGGGTCGCTTCCAGGTGGCCTCACAATTAACTTTTTGTTTTTCTGCCCCCCCGGGGGCAAATCGGCCCGTTTTTCGGCCGTTTTGCCCCCAAGGGGAGGGGGGCAGAAATTTCCCAGTAGCACCAGGGATTTTTGTTGGGGCAATGTGTTTGTTTTGGGAAGCGACCCCTTGGGTAAGGGTCGCTTCCAGGTGGCCATGATTGTGTTTTTGTTTTTCTGTCCACCCTGGGGGCAAATCGGCCCGTTTTTTTTGCCGTTTTGCCCCCAGGGGGGGGGGGGGCAGAAAATGCCCACTAGCACCAGGGAATTTAAATTTAGTTTTTAGGAAGCGACCCCTTGGTCGCTTCCTGGTGGCAAGTAATTATGTTTTTGAATTTCTGCCCGCCCTTGGGGCAAATCGGCCCGTTTTTTTGGACGTTTTGCCTCCTGTTTTTTGGCCCACTAGGCCCTAGGATTTGAGTTTTGTTTCAATGTTGGTTTTAATTTTGGTTGTTTTTTACTGTCCGCCTCCCTTGGTGCCGGTTGGTCTTCTTTTGTCCTTACTGACTTGGCTGGTGGTGTGTGTGGAGTGGTGCTTGGCTGGCGGTGTCTGTGGAGTGGCGCTTGGCTGGTGGTGTGAGTGGAGTGGTACTTGGCTGTCTGTGCACGGAGTGGTGCTTGGCTGGCGGTGTGTGTGGAGTGGCGCTTGGCTTGCAGTGTGCGTGGAGTGGTGTTTGTCTGGCGGTGTGTGTGGAGTGGCACTTGGCTGGATGGTGTGCGTGCAGTGGTACTTGGCTGTCTGTGCACAGAGTGCTGCTTTGCTGGTGGTGTGTGTGGAGTGGTGCTTGGCTGGATGGTGTGCGTGGAGTGGTACTTGGTTATCTGTGCACGGAGTGGTGTTTGGCTGGTGGTGTGTGTAGAGTGGTGTTTGGCTGGCGGTGTGTGTGGAGTGGTACTTGGCTGGATGGTGTGCGTGGAGCGGTGCTTGGCTGGCGGTGAGTGGCGCTTGGCTTGCGGTGTGCGTGGAATGGTGCTTGGCTGGCGGTGTGTGTGGAGTGGCACTTGGCTGTCGGTGTGCGCTGAGTGGTGTTTGGCTGGCGGTGTGCGTGGAGGGGTACTTGGCTATCTATGCACGGAGTGGTGCTTGGCTGGCGGTGTGTGTGGAGTGGCGCTTGGCTGGTGGTGTGTGTGGAGTGGTACTTGGCTGTCTGTGCACGGAGTGGTGCTTGGCTGGTGGTGTTTGTGGAGTGGCGCTTGGCTGGTGGTGTGCGTGGAGTGCTACTTTGCTGTCTGTGCACGGAGTGGTGCTTGGCTGGCGGTGTGTGTGGAGTGGCGCTTGGCTGGTGGTGTTCGTGGAGTGGTACTTTGCTGTCTGTGCACAGGGTGCTGCTTGGCTGGTGGTGTGTGTGGAGTGGTACTTGGCTGGTGGTGTGCGTGGAGTGGTACTTGGTTGTCTGTGCACGGAGTGGTGTTTCGCTGGTGGTGTGTGTGGAGTGGTGTTTGGCTGGCGGTGTGTGTGGAGTGGTACTTGGCTAGATGGTGTGCGTGGAGCGGTGCTTGGCTGGCAGTGAGTGGCGCTTGGCTTGCGGTGTGCGTGGAGTGGTGCTTGGCTGGCGGTGTGTGTGGGGTGGTACTTGGCTGTTGTTGTGCGCTGAGTGGTGTTTGGCTGGCGGTGTGCGTGGAGGGGTACTTGTCTATCTATGCACGGAGTGGTGCTTGGCTGGCGGTGTGTGTGGAGTGGCGCTTGGCTGGTGGTGTGTGTGGAGTGGTACTTGGCTGTCTGTGCATGGAGTGGTGCTTGGCTGGTGGTGTGTGTGGAGTGGCGCTTGGCTGGTGGTGTTTGTGGAGTGGTACTTGGCTGTCTGTGCACGGAGTGGTGCTTGGCTGGCGGTGTGTGTGGAGTGGCGCTTGGCTGGTGGTGTTCGTGGAGTGGTACTTGGCTGTCTGTGCATGGAGTGGTGTTTGGCTGGTGGTGTGTGTGGAGTGGTGTTTGGCTGGTGGTGTGGGTGGAGTGGTACTTGGCTGGATGGTGTGCGTGGAGCGGTGCTTGGCTGTCTGTGCAAGGAGTGGTGCTTGGCTGGCGGTGTGTGTGGAGTGGCGCTTGGCTGGTGGTGTGTGTGGAGTGGTACTTGGCTGTCTGTGCACGGAGTTGTGCTTGGCTGGTGGTGTGTGTGGAGTGGTACTTGGCTGTCTGTGCACGGAGTTGTGCTTGGCTGTCGGTGTGCGCTGAGTGGTGTTTGGCTGGCGGTGTGCATGGTCTGGTGCTTGGATGGTGGTGTGGGTGGACTGGCGCTCGGCTGGCGGTGTGTGAGTAGTTACTTTCTGTTGGTCACTACACACACTGCTAGTTGAGTGACACTCCACGCAGTCCATCATTTTGTGTAGTTGCAGTGTCAGAAATGTGGGCGTGTGAAAGTGATGGGCCCTTGAATGGCGCTGTTTGCTGGTGTGAGTGTTGAAATGTGATGGGTCCGCGGCTGGCGGTGTGAATGTTTTGAATGTGTCACACGTACGAAAGGTGTATGAATGGCCTGTAAAGAGGTTGGTGCCTTGACGTGGCTTTACAGCTCACGAGCTGTGAGTCAGTGGTTCAGTTAATCATACTTTCAATTATACGCAGTGTATTTCTTTTTTTGTGAAATTACTTTCGAATACAATTGTATGTACTGAATCATCACTCACACTCGTGCCAAATCCAACCAGTATGTGTGTGTGCTTGCGGATTAGATGGCTGTGCAGTAAAAAAAAATTCTCTTTCTGCATTAGGGTGTACCCCAATGTTTTCCTACCTAGAAACCCCTGCAAACCTTAAATTTAGGTTAAAAAACCCACTTTTCCATACATTTTTGGGTGGGATCTCCCTGCCGGCACAGATGTCCTACCACCCAGCGTTCCCCTTGTTCTCCCGAGTAAAATGATACCTCACTTGTGTGGGTGGGCCAAAGGCCTGTGACTAAGGTAGGGAGCTTAATTTGTCAAACTTAATTAGGACTTTTTTAAAAATTCATTTTTAGCCTGTTCTGCTTTGTGGCACCCACACAAGTGAGGTATCCTTTTACTCGGGAGAACAAGGGGAACGCTGGGTGGTAGGACATTTTTGCCGGCACGGAGATCCCATGCAAAAAGAGTGCTGCTTTGCTGGTGGTGTGTGTGGAGTGGTGCTTGGCTGGATGGTGTGCGTGGAGTGGTACTTGGTTATCTGTGCACGGAGTGGTGTTTGGCTGGTGGTGTGTGTAGAGTGGTGTTTGGCTGGCGGTGTGTGTGGAGTGGTACTTGGCTGGATGGTGTGCGTGGAGCGGTGCTTGGCTGGCGGTGAGTGGCGCTTGGCTTGCGGTGTGCGTGGAATGGTGCTTGGCTGGCGGTGTGTGTGGAGTGGCACTTGGCTGTCGGTGTGCGCTGAGTGGTGTTTGGCTGGCGGTGTGCGTGGAGGGGTACTTGGCTATCTATGCACGGAGTGGTGCTTGGCTGGCGGTGTGTGTGGAGTGGCGCTTGGCTGGTGGTGTGTGTGGAGTGGTACTTGGCTGTCTGTGCACGGAGTGGTGCTTGGCTGGTGGTGTTTGTGGAGTGGCGCTTGGCTGGTGGTGTGCGTGGAGTGCTACTTTGCTGTCTGTGCACGGAGTGGTGCTTGGCTGGCGGTGTGTGTGGAGTGGCGCTTGGCTGGTGGTGTTCGTGGAGTGGTACTTTGCTGTCTGTGCACAGGGTGCTGCTTGGCTGGTGGTGTGTGTGGAGTGGTACTTGGCTGGTGGTGTGCGTGGAGTGGTACTTGGTTGTCTGTGCACGGAGTGGTGTTTCGCTGGTGGTGTGTGTGGAGTGGTGTTTGGCTGGCGGTGTGTGTGGAGTGGTACTTGGCTAGATGGTGTGCGTGGAGCGGTGCTTGGCTGGCAGTGAGTGGCGCTTGGCTTGCGGTGTGCGTGGAGTGGTGCTTGGCTGGCGGTGTGTGTGGGGTGGTACTTGGCTGTTGTTGTGCGCTGAGTGGTGTTTGGCTGGCGGTGTGCGTGGAGGGGTACTTGTCTATCTATGCACGGAGTGGTGCTTGGCTGGCGGTGTGTGTGGAGTGGCGCTTGGCTGGTGGTGTGTGTGGAGTGGTACTTGGCTGTCTGTCCATGGAGTGGTGCTTGGCTGGCGGTGTGTGTGGAGTGGCGCTTGGCTGGTGGTGTTTGTGGAGTGGTACTTGGCTGTCTGTGCACGGAGTGGTGCTTGGCTGGCGGTGTGTGTGGAGTGGCGCTTGGCTGGTGGTGTTCGTGGAGTGGTACTTGGCTGTCTGTGCATGGAGTGGTGTTTGGCTGGTGGTGTGTGTGGAGTGGTGTTTGGCTGGTGGTGTGGGTGGAATGGTACTTGGCTGGATGGTGTGCGTGGAGCGGTGCTTGGCTGTCTGTGCAAGGAGTGGTGCTTGGCTGGCGGTGTGTGTGGAGTGGCGCTTGGCTGGTGGTGTGTGTGGAGTGGTACTTGGCTGTCTGTGCACGGAGTTGTGCTTGGCTGGTGGTGTGTGTGGAGTGGTACTTGGCTGTCTGTGCACGGAGTTGTGCTTGGCTGTCGGTGTGCGCTGAGTGGTGTTTGGCTGGCGGTGTGCATGGTCTGGTGCTTGGATGGTGGTGTGGGTGGACTGGCGCTCGGCTGGCGGTGTGTGAGTAGTTACTTTCTGTTGGTCACTACACACACTGCTAGTTGAGTGACACTCCACGCAGTCCATCATTTTGTGTAGTTGCAGTGTCAGAAATGTGGGCGTGTGAAAGTGATGGGCCCTTGAATGGCGCTGTTTGCTGGTGTGAGTGTTGAAATGTGATGGGTCCGCGGCTGGCGGTGTGAATGTTTTGAATGTGTCACACGTACGAAAGGTGTATGAATGGCCTGTAAAGAGGTTGGTGCCTTGACGTGGCTTTACAGCTCACGAGCTGTGAGTCAGTGGTTCAGTTAATCATACTTTCAATTATACGCAGTGTATTTCTTTTTTTGTGAAATTACTTTCGAATACAATTGTATGTACTGAATCATCACTCACACTCGTGCCAAATCCAACCAGTATGTGTGTGTGCTTGCGGATTAGATGGCTGTGCAGTAAAAAAAAATTCTCTTTCTGCATTAGGGTGTACCTTGTCCCTTATTGTGATTGTTGTAATGTGTTGCTTTTCCTTCCAGATGGTGTCAGTGGTCTGGTTTGTATCAGGTATGAAAGGTGCATGAATGGCCTGTAAAACGGTTGGTGCCTTCTCGTGGCTTTACAGCTCACGAGTTGCGAGTCACTGGTTCGGTTTTTATGCATTTATTTATTAACAGAGCATTTCATTTTTTTGAAATATCATGTTAATAAAATTTTATGTACTGAACCATCACTTGCCCTCGTGCCAAATCCAACCTGTATGTGTGTGTCTTTGAGGAATAGATAGCCGTGCTTGATTCTTTGTCTTTTGAGTAACTCAGTTATGGTGTATATTATAGCTATAAATAACTTTCTAAATTTAGATGTTATTGTTAATTCATGGTAGTATATGGTCATGTCTTTCTGGTGAATTCTATTGTTGTTTTTTGTCCACAATCTCTTGCAAACTTGAAATTGTCTGTCACAATTTTCATGCGATATTGTCCCCTGAATCGCACGTTCTCCAACTGAAAACTTAATTCATTCAAAACAATTTGGTTTTGCAAGGGGGTTCCCATGAGTTTTTGGCCTGGGGCTTGGCGGGCATCTTTGGAAACTACCAAACCCAAACAGTTCTGAAAATTAGACACCCGGGGGAGTCCAGGGAGGTATGGCATGCGTGGGTCCCCCAATGTTTTCCTACCTAGAAACCCCTGCAAACCTTAAATTTAGGTTAAAAAACCCACTTTTCCATACATTTTTGGGTGGGATCTCCCTGCCGGCACAGATGTCCTACCACCCAGCGTTCCCCTTGTTCTCCCGAGTAAAATGATACCTCACTTGTGTGGGTGGGCCAAAGGCCTGTGACTAAGGTAGGGAGCTTAATTTGTCAAACTTAATTAGGACTTTTTTAAAAATTCATTTTTAGCCTGTTCTGCTTTGTGGCACCCACACAAGTGAGGTATCCTTTTACTCGGGAGAACAAGGGGAACGCTGGGTGGTAGGACATTTTTGCCGGCACGGAGATCCCATGCAAAAAAGTTTGGAAAAGTGATATTTGTACCTAATTTTAAGGTTTGCAAGGAATTCTGGGTAGGTAGATGGGGAGGAGGATCCAAGATGGCGGAGTGAGGGTCCGTGCCGGTTGACTCACCTGCAGGCTCTCTGTTCTCCTCTCCCTTCCAGAGCGTAGCAAGGACACGAGAGTGCTAAATGGAACTACAACTACAATGCATTGAGCTGCACACGTAAAAAAAAACATTAGCACGGTTGATCCTTTTCTTTTTAAAAATCAAACTACGTTGGCGGTCTCCCTCCTCACAACAAGCTGATGCTTCTATTTTCTGATCCGGCTTTGCTGTTCCGGTGGTTGCTACATGAACGGATCAGTAACTCAGGGATCGGCTGGTTTGGACTTACTTTTAGCCGGCGAGTGACGGCCGGCGTTTTGTGGCTCAGAAGAATGTCTCCTAAGAATCCGAACCCAATCCCGCCACGCCAAACGAGGAACAGCAAACAGGCGGTGGTGGCGGCGGCCCCCCCCCCCGTAGCCCCCGCCGCTATAGTCATCACGCCTGCAGCAGCAGCACCAGTATCTACAACGGCAGCAGTGGTTTCTCCCCCGCCGATTGTGGAGGCACTTATCGAAAACACCTCATCAGTGGACAGCGGGGGTTCTGCTTTACCGGAGGGAAAGAAAACTACAGCCACAACTGCTAAACAGGTACTGAGGCCACCTATCCTTTTGGCTGGGACACAAATGCAGGGCTCCAAGGGCTCTACCCCTAAGACAGTTAAAACGGGGCCCAAACTGACAGCTAAAACAGGGGGGGCAATACAGGAGGGGGGAGAAACAGCAATGAATTCAAACAGTCAAGATGTTGATATTAATGCCAAAGCAGATGCTGGTTTGGAAAGTCCTTCTACTGACCCCTCGAGTGCACAGCTAATGATACTGGGGGACAGCAATGCTGACTGTAATGTTGATGTTGTACAATCACTGCCTAAAGGGGGTAATCCTTCTATCATAACCCATGGACTACGGCAGGATTCTATAAATGCCACCCGACCAGCACTTTGTGACTCAACCCCAAATAATTTAGAGGGGATACCAGAAGTCCATTCGGAGGATATTGAAAGTGGGACACAAAATGAACTCGTAGCACATACAATGGCTTCAGTGGATATCGAGTTGGACTCATACGAGGATTACGAGGTTGAGACAGAGACTGAAGATGACTTTCCCGTCAATCCCCCTACGGGAGGATGCATCTCTAAGACTAAGACTAAATACCGATGCGAAAATATTCACCAAAATTATGGCATTTAGACTAGCCCCAGTCATGCCCCAAATTGTTAACCCACAACAACACGGGTTCATCTCCGGGAGAGATACAACGACACATGTAAATATGGCCATCACGGCGTTCGATGTCGCGGAGACTGAGTCCACCCCACTCGGCATGATCCTATTAGACGCTGAAAAAGCTTTTGACCGAGTGGCGTGGGACTATCTCTGGAGTGTGCTGTCCAAAATGGGTTTTGGGGGGAACTTTTTGAAGGGTATACAAGCACTCTATGACAAGCCTATCGCCTGTATTAGCTACGGGGGCTTGACCTCACCAGAATTTCCCATCATGCGTGGGACTCGTCAAGGTTGCCCCCTTACACCCCTTTTATTTGCCCTTTCGTTAGAACCATTTTTGCTCGCCCTTCACTCTCAAACCCTGATTGTGCCTTTTAGCTCCGGCTCACAGGAGCTGAAAATGACAGCTTATGCGGACGACATTGCCGTTTATACTTCTGACATTGCCGAAGCACTGAAAGGAATATCTATAGAGGCTGGGAAATTCGGGAAGGTGTCAGGCTACAAGCTTAATCGTCAGAAGACGCAAGTTATAGCTAATCACTCCCCTACAGTGGCTATCCCCGAGATCTGTAAAGAAGCGACCTACGTAGGGGTTAAATTAACGGCCAGACTACAAGATATTAATAACATAAACTATAATGAGCTGATCAAAAAAACTACTCTCCTATTAAAAAAATGGAACAGAGTGCCCCTGAATTTGATTAGTAGAATTAATCTTATAAAGATGAAGGTTTTGCCAAAGTTTGTTTATTTATTCCTATCTATTCCACTCGCACTAAATAATAAGTTCTTCCAGCATCTAGATGGGGTACTGAGTAGCTTTATATGGAGTTATAAAAAGGCTAGAAGGTCACTAAAAATGTTGAAAAATAATACAAATAAGGGAGGGCTGAACTTTCCAGACTTTAAAATGTATTTCTGGTCTGCGTTTTTTACACGTCTACGTTCCTTAATGCATGGAGACCGAGCTCTTTTTTTTCATTTTTTTATGTTGAAACAAGACTCACAATTTTTTTTACTTAGAGTTAATGACCCGAATTACTACAAGAGGGTGAGATTTAAGACTGCTAGAGACATCGTTAGGATTTGGGTCAATGTACTAAAATTTTGTAAAACAACTTTTTTTCACCCGAAGCTGCCGTTGTGGGGCAACCCAGGCCTTCCGGCTATTTTCACGGATGCTATCACTTATAACTGGGCGGCGCTCGGGATTAAGGTATTGGCGGATCTGTACGGCATGCAGGGGTTTCTGGAATTCAATACGCTCAAACAGATATATGACTTACCAGAAGCCACAAGATACAAACACCTGCAAATGCACGATTATTTGATTAATAAAAAAAAGATTCAAAATATCACTGAATGTGATATATGGACGTGTCTATATTCAAACAAAAATAAATCAATTATTAGCGAGGCATACAAAACACTTAGTACCTTTAAAACAAATGATGGCGACAAACTGGCCGCGAAGTGGGGCACTCAACTAGGTTTAAATATCACTTCAAATCAAATTGAGCACTCCCTGGCTAACATTAACATATTAGTACGGTCATCCAGCCTTAGGTTACAACAATTTAGAACGACCTGTATGCTCTATTATACACCTGAAAGAATCTCTAGATTGTCTCATAACGCCTCTTTTAGTAATCGTACTAAATGCCCTAAATGTCTAACCGATGCAGCCAATCTAGTACATATGTTGTTTTCTTGCCCCAAATTTAAGACCTTTTGGGGGGACATACAGAATGTTCTCAGATTAAAAAATATCTCGCTACCCACCATCACGGCTGCCTCGGTTTTACTAGACTTCAATCCTTCTTCACCCCCACAATCTGCCTTAGCCACTATACTCATCTCTTGTGCTAAATTAACCCTGCAAACCTTAAATTTAGGTTAAAAAATCCACTTTTTCATACATTTTTGGGTGTGATCTCGCTGCCGGCACAAATGTCCTTCCACCCAGCGTTCCCCTTGTTCTCCCGAGTAAAATGATACCTCACTTGTGTGGGTGGGCCAAAGGCCTGTGACTAAGGTAGGGAGCTTAATTTGTCAAACTTAAATAGGACTTTTTTTAAAAATTCATTTTTAGCCTGTTCTGCTTTGTGGCTTTGTGGCACCCACACAAGTGAGGTATCCTTTTACTCGGGAGAACAAGGGGAACGCTGGGTGGTAGGACATTTTTGCCGGCATGGAGATCCCATGCAAAAAAGTTTGGAAAAGTGATATTTGTACCTAATTTTAAGGTTTGCAAGAAATTCTGGGTAGGAAAACATTGGGGGACCCACGCATGCCATACCTCCCTGGACTCCCCCGGGTGTCTAGTTTTCAGAACTGTTTGGGTTTAGTAGTTTCCAAAGATGGCCACCGAGCCCCGGGCCAAAAACACAGGTGCCCCCCCCCAAAAAAATCAAGGTTATGTAGCTATAGGGTATTTTAAATTCACCACCGTACGATTGGGACCTTTTCCTGTTGCAGCCACTATGCCTACCCACGCAAATGAGGTACAATTTTTATCGGGAGACCTTGGGGAACGCTGAGTGGGAGGAAATTTGTGTGAGCCCAGTAATGCCAGGCTTTCCCACACAAAAATGTGTGAAAAATCTGAATTTTTTGAGATATAATCGAGATTTGCAAGAGATTCTGGGTAAAGGAACGTTGGAGGATCCACACAAGTGAGGTATCATTTTACTCGGGAGAACAAGGGGAACGCTGGGTGGTAGGACATTTTTGCCGGCACGGAGATCCCACGCAAAAAAGTTTGGAATAGTGATATTTTTACCTAATTTTAAGGTTTGCAAGGAATTCTGGGTAGGAAAACATTGGGGGACCAACGCATGCCATACCTCCCTGGACTCCCCCGGTTGTCTAGTTTTCAGAACTGTTTGGGTTTGGTAGTTGCGAAAGATGGCCACTGAGCCCCGGGCCAAAAACTCAGGTGCCCCCCCAAAAAAATCAAGTTAGTTTTGCAATAGGGTATTGTAAATTCACCACCGTACGATTTGAACCATTTCCTGTTGCAGCCACTATGCCTACCCACGCAAGTGAGGTACCATTTTTTTCGGGAGACCTGGGGGAACGCTGGGTGGTTGGAAATTTGTTGATCCACGCAGATTCCAGAACTTTCCACCACAGAAATGTGGGGAAAATGTGTTTTGTTTGTCAAATTCTTAGCTTTGCAAGGGATTCTGGGTAACAAAACCAGGGGTTAGGCAGACGAGTCACCCCATCCTGAATTCCCCTGGGTGTCTAGTTTTCAAAAATGTATAGGTTTGCTAGGTTTCCCTAGGTGCTGGCAGAGCTAGGGCTCAAAAACAAAAGGTAGTCTTTTTGTCCAAAAAGGGCAAGATTTCACTGGGAAATTGAGGTGCGCCCATGTTGCGTTTTGCGCTGTTTCATGTCGCAGCCACTATGCCTACTCACGCAAGTGAGGTACCATTTTTTTTAGGAGACCTAGGGCAACGCTGGGTGTGTAGAAATTTGTTGATCCACGCAGATTCCAGAACTTTCCACCACAGAAATGTGAGGAAAATGTGTTTTTTTGCGGTCAAATTTTTAGGTTTGCAAGGGATTCTGGGTAACAAAACCTGGGGGTAGGCAGACGAGTCACCCCATCCTGAATTCCCTTGGGTGTCTAGTTTCCAAAAAATTATAGGTTTGCTAGGTTTCCCTAGGTGCTGGCAGAGCTAGGGCTCAAAAACAAAAGGTAGTCTTTTTGTCCAAACAGGACAAGATTTCACTGCGAAATTTAGGTGCGACCATGTTGCGTTTTGCGCTGTTTCATGTCGCAGCCACTATGCCTACCTACGCAAGTGAGGTACCATTTTTTTCGGGAGACCTGGGGGAACGCTGGGTGGGTGGAAATTTGTTGATCCACGCAGATTCCAGAACTTTCCACCACAGAAATGTGAGGAAAATGTGTTTTTTTGTCAAATTTTTAGGTTTGCAAGGGATTCTGGGTAACAAAACCTGGGGGTAGGCAGATGAGTCACCCCATCCTGAATTTCCCTGGGTGTCTAGTTTTCGAAAATGTATAGGTTTGCTAGGGTTCCCTAAGTGCTGGTAGAGCTAGGGCTCAAAAACAAAAGGTAGTCTTTTTGTCCAAAAAGGACAAGATTTCACTGGGAAATTGAGGTGCGACCATGTTGCGTTTTGCGCTGTTTCATGTCGCAGCCACTATGCCCACCCACGCAAGTGAGGTTCCATTTTTTTCGGGAGACCTGGGGGAACGCTGGGTGGGTGGAAATTTGTTGATCCACGCAGATTCCAGAACTTTCCACCACAGAAATGTGAGGAAAATGTGTTTTTTGGTCAAATTTTTAGGTTTGCAAGGGATTCTGGGTAACAAAACCTGGGGGTAAGCAGACGAGTCACCCCATCCTAAATTCCCCTGGGTGTCTAGTTTTAAAAAATGTATAGGTTTGCTAGGTTTCCCTAGGTGCTGGCAGAGCTAGGGCTCAAAAACAAAAGGTAGTCTTTTTGTCCAAAATGGGCAAGATTTCACTGGGAAATTGAGGTGTGTCCATGTTGCGTTTTGTGCTGTTTCATGTCGCAGCCACTATGCCTACCCATGCAAGTGAGGTACCATTTTTTTGGGGAGACCTGGGGGAACGCTGGGTGTGTAGAAATTTGTTGATCCACGCAGATTCCAGAACTTTCCACCACAGAAATGCGAGGAAAATGTGTTTTTTTGCGGTCAAATTTTTAGGTTTGCAAGGGATTCTGGGTAACAAAACCTGGGGGTAGGCAGACGAGTCACCCCATCCTGAATTCCCTTGGGTGTCTAGTTTCCAAAAAATTATAGGTTTGCTAGGTTTCCCTAGGTGCTGGCAGAGCTAGGGCTCAAAAACAAAAGGTAGTCTTTTTGTCCAAACAGGACAAGATTTCACTGCGAAATTTAGGTGCGACCATGTTGCGTTTTGCGCTGTTTCATGTCGCAGCCACTATGCCTACCTACGCAAGTGAGGTACCATTTTTTTCGGGAGACCTGGGGGAACGCTGGGTGGGTGGAAATTTGTTGATCCACGCAGATTCCAGAACTTTCCACCACAGAAATGTGAGGAAAATGTGTTTTTTTGTCAAATTTTTAGGTTTGCAAGGGATTCTGGGTAACAAAACCTGGGGGTAGGCAGATGAGTCACCCCATCCTGAATTTCCCTGGGTGTCTAGTTTTCGAAAATGTATAGGTTTGCTAGGGTTCCCTAAGTGCTGGTAGAGCTAGGGCTCAAAAACAAAAGGTAGTCTTTTTGTCCAAAAAGGACAAGATTTCACTGGGAAATTGAGGTGCGACCATGTTGCGTTTTGCGCTGTTTCATGTCGCAGCCACTATGCCCACCCACGCAAGTGAGGTTCCATTTTTTTCGGGAGACCTGGGGGAAAGCTGGGTGGGTGGAAATTTGTTGATCCACGCAGATTCCAGAACTTTCCACCACAGAAATGTGAGGAAAATGTGTTTTTTGGTCAAATTTTTAGGTTTGCAAGGGATTCTGGGTAACAAAACCTGGGGGTAAGCAGACGAGTCACCCCATCCTAAATTCCCCTGGGTGTCTAGTTTTAAAAAATGTATAGGTTTGCTAGGTTTCCCTAGGTGCTGGCAGAGCTAGGGCTCAAAAACAAAAGGTAGTCTTTTTGTCCAAAATGGGCAAGATTTCACTGGGAAATTGAGGTGTGTCCATGTTGCGTTTTGTGCTGTTTCATGTCGCAGCCACTATGCCTACCCATGCAAGTGAGGTACCATTTTTTTTGGGAGACCTGGGGGAACGCTGGGTGGGTAGAAATTTGTTGATCCACGCAGATTCCAGAACTTTCCTCCACAGAAATGTGAGGAAAATGTGTTTTTTTTGTCAAATTCTTTGCTTTGCACGGGATTCTGGGTAACAAAACCTGGTGGTAGGCAGTCGAGTCACACCATCCTGAATTCCCCTGGGTGTCTAGTTTTCAAAAATGTATAGGTTTTTCTAGGTTTCCCTAGGTGCTGGCAGAGCTAGGGCTAAAAAACAAAAGGTAGTCTCTTTGTCCAAAAAGCGCAAGATCTCACTGTGAAATTGAGGTGCAACCACGTTGCGTTTTGCGCTATTTCATGTCGCAGCCACTATGCCTAACAACGCAAGTGAGGTACCATTTTTTTCGAGAGACCTGGGGGAACGCTGGGTGGGTGAAAATTTGTTGATCCACGCAGATTCCAGAACTTTCCACCACAGAAATATGAGGAAAATGTGTTTTTTTTGGTCAAATTATTAGGTTTGCAAGGGATTCTGGGTAACAAAACCTGGGGGTAGGCAGACGAGTCACCCCATCCTGAATTCCCCTGGGTGACTAGTTTTCAAAAATGTATAGGTTTGCTAGGTTTCCCTAGGTGCTGGCAGAGCTAGGGCTCAAAAACAAAACGTAGTCTTTTTGTCCAAAAAGGGCAAGATTTCACTGGGAAATTGAGGTGCGACCATGTTGCGTTTTGCGCTGTTTCTTGTCACAGCCACTATGCCTATCCACGCAAATGAGGTACCTTTGTTTTCGGGAGACCTAGGGGAACGCTGGGTGGGTGGAAATTTGTTAATCCACGCAGATTCCAGAACTTTCCACCACAGAAATGTGAGGAAAATGTGTTTTTTGGTCAAATTTTTAGGTTTGCAAGGGATTCTGGGTAACAAAACCTGGGGGTAAGCAGACGAGTCACCCCATCCTAAATTCCCCTTGGTGTCTAGTTTTAAAAAATGTATAGGTTTGCTAGGTTTCCCTAGGTGCTGGCAGAGCTAGGGCTCAAAAACAAAAGGTAGTCTTTTTGTCCAAAATGGGCAAGATTTCACTGGGAAATTGAGGTGTGTCCATGTTGCGTTTTGTGCTGTTTCATGTTGCAGCCACTATGCCTACCCATGCAAGTGAGGTACCATTTTTTTTGGGAGACCTGGGGGAACGCTGGGTGGGTGGAAATTTGTTGATCCACGCAGATTCCAGAACTTTCCACCACAGAAATGTGAGGAAAATGTGTTTTTTTGTCAAATTCTTAGCTTTGCAAGGGATTCTGGGTAACAAAACCTGGGGTTAGGCAGACGAGTCACCCCATCCTGAATTCCCCTGGGTGTCTAGTTTTCACAAATGTATAGGTTTGCTAGGTTTCCGTAGGTGCTGGCAGAGCTAGGGCTCAAAAACAAAAGGTAGTCTTTTTGTCCAAAAAGGGCAAGATTTCACTGGGAAATTGAGGTGCGACCATGTTGCGTTTTGCGCTGTTTCATGTCGCAGCCACTATGCCTACCCACGCAAGTGAGGTACCATTTTTTTCGGGAGACCTGGGGGAACGCTCGGTGGGTAGAAATTTGTTGATCCACGCAGATTCCGGAACTTTCCTCCACAGAAATGTGAGGAAAATTTGTTTTTTTTGTCAAATTCTTTGCTTTGCAAGGGATTCTGGGTAACAAAACCTGGTGGTAGGCAGTCGAGTCACACCATCCTGAATTCCCCTGGGTGTCTAGTTTTCAAAAATGTATAGGTTTTTCTAGGTTTCCTTAGGTGCTGGCAGAGCTAGGGCTAAAAAACAAAAGGTAGTCTCTTTGTCCAAAAAGCGCAAGATCTCACTGTGAAATTGAGGTGCAACCACGTTGCGTTTTGCGCTATTTCATGTCGCAGCCACTATGCCTAACAACGCAAGTGAGGTACCATTTTTTTCGAGAGACCTGGGGGAACGCTGGGTGGGTGAAAATTTGTTGATCCACGCAGATTCCAGAACTTTCCACCACAGAAATATGAGGAAAATGTGTTTTTTTTGGTCAAATTATTAGGTTTGCAAGGGATTCTGGGTAACAAAACCTGGGGGTAGGCAGACGAGTCACCCCATCCTGAATTCCCCTGGGTGTCTAGTTTTCAAAAATGTATAGGTTTGCTAGGTTTCCCTAGGTGCTGGCAGAGCTAGGGCTCAAAAACAAAACGTAGTCTTTTTGTCCAAAAAGGGCAAGATTTCACTGGGAAATTGAGGTGCGACCATGTTGCGTTTTGCGCTGTTTCTTGTCACAGCCACTATGCCTACCCACGCAAATAAGGTACCTTTGTTTTCGGGAGACCTGGGGGAACGCTGGGTGGGTGGAAATTTGTTAATCCACGCAGATTCCAGAACTTTCCACCACAGAAATGTGAGGAAAATGTGTTTTTTGGTCAAATTTTTAGGTTTGCAAGGGATTCTGGGTAACAAAACCTGGGGGTAAGCAGACGAGTCACCCCATCCTAAATTCCCCTGGGTGTCTAGTTTTAAAAAATGTATAGGTTTGCTAGGTTTCCCTAGGTGCTGGCAGAGCTAGGGCTCAAAAACAAAAGGTAGTCTTTTTGTCCAAAATGGGCAAGATTTCACTGGGAAATTGAGGTGTGTCCATGTTGCGTTTTGTGCTGTTTCATGTTGCAGCCACTATGCCTACCCATGCAAGTGAGGTACCATTTTTTTTGGGAGACCTGGGGGAACGCTGGGTGGGTGGAAATTTGTTGATCCACGCAGATTCCAGAACTTTCCACCACAGAAATGTGAGGAAAATGTGTTTTTTTGTCAAATTCTTAGCTTTGCAAGGGATTCTGGGTAACAAAACCTGGGGTTAGGCAGACGAGTCACCCCATCCTGAATTCCCCTGGGTGTCTAGTTTTCACAAATGTATAGGTTTGCTAGGTTTCCGTAGGTGCTGGCAGAGCTAGGGCTCAAAAACAAAAGGTAGTCTTTTTGTCCAAAAAGGGCAAGATTTCACTGGGAAATTGAGGTGCGACCATGTTGCGTTTTGCGCTGTTTCATGTCGCAGCCACTATGCCTACCCACGCAAGTGAGGTACCATTTTTTTCGGGAGACCTGGGGGAACGCTCGGTGGGTAGAAATTTGTTGATCCACGCAGATTCCGGAACTTTCCTCCACAGAAATGTGAGGAAAATTTGTTTTTTTTGTCAAATTCTTTGCTTTGCAAGGGATTCTGGGTAACAAAACCTGGTGGTAGGCAGTCGAGTCACACCATCCTGAATTCCCCTGGGTGTCTAGTTTTCAAAAATGTATAGGTTTTTCTAGGTTTCCTTAGGTGCTGGCAGAGCTAGGGCTAAAAAACAAAAGGTAGTCTCTTTGTCCAAAAAGCGCAAGATCTCACTGTGAAATTGAGGTGCAACCACGTTGCATTTTGCGCTATTTCATGTCGCAGCCACTATGCCTAACAACGCAAGTGAGGTACCATTTTTTTCGAGAGACCTGGGGGAACGCTGGGTGGGTGAAAATTTGTTGATCCACGCAGATTCCAGAACTTTCCACCACAGAAATATGAGGAAAATGTGTTTTTTTTGGTCAAATTATTAGGTTTGCAAGGGATTCTGGGTAACAAAACCTGGGGGTAGGCAGACGAGTCACCCCATCCTGAATTCCCCTGGGTGTCTAGTTTTCAAAAATGTATCGGTTTGCTAGGTTTCCCTAGGTGCTGGCAGAGCTACGGCTCAAAAACAAAACGTAGTCTTTTTGTCCAAAAGGGCAAGATTTCACTGGGAAATTGAGGTGCGACCATGTTGCGTTTTGCGCTGTTTCTTGTCACAGCCACTATGCCTACCCACGCAAATGAGGTACCTTTGTTTTCGGGAGACCTGGGGGAACGCTGGGTGGGTGGAAATTTGTTAATCCACGCAGATTCCAGAACTTTCCACCACAGAAATGTGAGGAAAATGTGTTTTTTGGTCAAATTTTTAGGTTTGCAAGGGATTCTGGGTAACAAAACCTGGGGGTAAGCAGACGAGTCACCTCATCCTAAATTCCCCTGGGTGTCTAGTTTTAAAAAATGTATAGGTTTGCTAGGTTTCCCTAGGTGCTGGCAGAGCTAGGGCTCAAAAACAAAAGGTAGTCTTTTTGTCCAAAATGGGCAAGATTTCACTGGGAAATTGAGGTGTGTCCATGTTGCGTTTTGTGCTGTTTCATGTTGCAGCCACTATGCCTACCCATGCAAGTGAGGTACCATTTTTTTTGGGAGACCTGGGGGAACGCTGGGTGGGTGGAAATTTGTTCATCCACGCAGATTCCAGAACTTCCCACCACAGAAATGTGAGGAAAATGTGTTTTTTTGTCAAATTCTTAGCTTTGCAAGGGATTCTGGGTAACAAAACCTGGGGTTAGGCAGACGAGTCACCCCATCCTGAATTCCCCTGGGTGTCTAGTTTTCACAAATGTATAGGTTTGCTAGGTTTCCGTAGGTGCTGGCAGAGCTAGGGCTCAAAAACAAAAGGTAGTCTTTTTGTCCAAAAAGGGCAAGATTTCACTGGGAAATTGAGGTGCGACCATGTTGCGTTTTGCGCTGTTTCATGTCGCAGCCACTATGCCTACCCACGCAAGTGAGGTACCATTTTTTTCGGGAGACCTGGGGGAACGCTCGGTGGGTAGAAATTTGTTGATCCACGCAGATTCCGGAACTTTCCTCCACAGAAATGTGAGGAAAATTTGTTTTTTTTGTCAAATTCTTTGCTTTGCAAGGGATTCTGGGTAACAAAACCTGGTGGTAGGCAGTCGAGTCACACCATCCTGAATTCCCCTGGGTGTCTAGTTTTCAAAAATGTATAGGTTTTTCTAGGTTTCCTTAGGTGCTGGCAGAGCTAGGGCTAAAAAACAAAAGGTAGTCTCTTTGTCCAAAAAGCGCAAGATCTCACTGTGAAATTGAGGTGCAACCACGTTGCGTTTTGCGCTATTTCATGTCGCAGCCACTATGCCTAACAACGCAAGTGAGGTACCATTTTTTTCGAGAGACCTGGGGGAACGCTGGGTGGGTGAAAATTTGTTGATCCACGCAGATTCCAGAACTTTCCACCACAGAAATATGAGGAAAATGTGTTTTTTTTGGTCAAATTATTAGGTTTGCAAGGGATTCTGGGTAACAAAACCTGGGGGTAGGCAGACGAGTCACCCCATCCTGAATTCCCCTGGGTGTCTAGTTTTCAAAAATGTATCGGTTTGCTAGGTTTCCCTAGGTGCTGGCAGAGCTACGGCTCAAAAACAAAACGTAGTCTTTTTGTCCAAAAGGGCAAGATTTCACTGGGAAATTGAGGTGCGACCATGTTGCGTTTTGCGCTGTTTCTTGTCACAGCCACTATGCCTACCCACGCAAATGAGGTACCTTTGTTTTCGGGAGACCTGGGGGAACGCTGGGTGGGTGGAAATTTGTTAATCCACGCAGATTCCAGAACTTTCCACCACAGAAATGTGAGGAAAATGTGTTTTTTGGTCAACTTTTTAGGTTTGCAAGGGATTCTGGGTAACAAAACCTGGGGGTAAGCAGACGAGTCACCCCATCCTAAATTCCCCTGGGTGTCTAGTTTTAAAAAATGTATAGGTTTGCTAGGTTTCCCTAGGTGCTGGCAGAGCTAGGGCTCAAAAACAAAAGGTAGTCTTTTTGTCCAAAATGGGCAAGATTTCACTGGGAAATTGAGGTGTGTCCATGTTGCGTTTTGTGCTGTTTCATGTTGCAGCCACTATGCCTACCCATGCAAGTGAGGTACCATTTTTTTTGGGAGACCTGGGGGAACGCTGGGTGGGTGGAAATTTGTTCATCCACGCAGATTCCAGAACTTCCCACCACAGAAATGTGAGGAAAATGTGTTTTTTTGTCAAATTCTTAGCTTTGCAAGGGATTCTGGGTAACAAAACCTGGGGTTAGGCAGACGAGTCACCCCATCCTAAATTCCCCTGGGTGTCTAGTTTTCACAAATGTATAGGTTTGCTAGGTTTCCGTAGGTGCTGGCAGAGCTAGGGCTCAAAAACAAAAGGTAGTCTTTTTGTCCAAAAAGGGCAAGATTTCACTGGGAAATTGAGGTGCGACCATGTTGCGTTTTGCGCTGTTTCATGTCGCAGCCACTATGCCTACCCACGCAAGTGAGGTACCATTTTTTTCGGGAGACCTGGGGGAACGCTCGGTGGGTAGAAATTTGTTGATCCACGCAGATTCCGGAACTTTCCTCCACAGAAATGTGAGGAAAATTTGTTTTTTTTGTCAAATTCTTTGCTTTGCAAGGGATTCTGGGTAACAAAACCTGGTGGTAGGCAGTCGAGTCACACCATCCTGAATTCCCCTGGGTGTCTAGTTTTCAAAAATGTATAGGTTTTTCTAGGTTTCCCTAGGTGCTGGCAGAGCTAGGGCTAAAAAACAAAAGGTAGTCTCTTTGTCCAAAAAGCGCAAGATCTCACTGTGAAATTGAGGTGCAACCACGTTGCGTTTTGCGCTATTTCATGTCGCAGCCACTATGCCTAACAACGCAAGTGAGGTACCATTTGTTTCGGGAGACCTGGGGGAACGCTGGGTGGGTGAACATTTGTTGATCCACGCAGATTCCAGAACTTTCCACCACAGAAATATGAGGAAAATGTGTTTTTTTTCGTCAAATTATTAGGTTTGCAAGGGATTCTGGGTAACAAAACCTGGGGGTAGGCAGACGAGTCACCCCATCCTGAATTCCCCTGGGTGTCTAGTTTTCAAAAATGTATAGGTTTGCTAGGTTTCCCTAGGTGCTGGCAGAGCTAGGGCTCAAAAACAAAACGTAGTCTTTTTGTCCAAAAAGGGCAAGATTTCACTGGGAAATTGAGGTGCGACCATGTTGCGTTTTGCGCTGTTTCTTGTCGCAGCCACTATGCCTACCCACGCAAATGAGGTACCTTTGTTTTCGGGAGACCTGGGGGAACGCTGGGTGGGTGGAAATTTGTTAATCCACGCAGATTCCAGAACTTTCCACCACAGAAATGTGAGGGAAATGTGTTTTTTTTGTCAAATTCTTAGCTTTGCAAGGAATTCTGGGTAACAAACCCTGGTGGTAAGCAGTCGAGTCACCCCATCCTGACTTCCCTTGGGTGTCTAGTTTTCAAAAATATATAAGTTTGCTAGGTTTCCCTAGATGCTGGCAGAGCTAGGGCTCAAACACAAAAGGTAGTCTCTTTGTCCAAAAAGCGCAAGATTTCACTGGGAAATTGAGGTGCGACCACGTTGCGTTTTGCGCTGTTTCATGTCGCAGCCACTATGCCTACCAACGCAAGTGAGGTACCATTTATTTTTGCGAGACCTGGGGGAACGCTGGGTGGGTGGAAATTTGTTGATCCACGCAGATTCCAGAACTTTCCACCACAGAAATGTGAGGAAAACGTTTTTTTTGTCAAATTCTTAGCTTTGCAAGGGATTCTGGGTAACAAAACCTGGTGGTAGGCAGTCGAGTCACCTCATCCTGAATTTCCCTGGGTGTTTATTTTTCAAAAATGTATAGGTTTGCTAGGTTTCCCTAGGTGCTGGCAGAGCTAGGGCTCAAAAACAAAAGGTAGTCTCTTTGTCCAAAAAGCGCAAGATTTCACTGGGAAATTGAGGTGCGACCACGTTGCGTTTTGCGCTGTTTCATGTCGCAGCCACTATGCCTAACAACGCAAGTGAGGTACCTTTTTTTCCGGGAGACCTGGGGGAACGCTGGGTGGGTGAAAATTTGTTGATCCACGCAGATTCCAGAACTTTCCACCACAGAAATGTGAGGAAAATGTGTTTTTTTGTCACATTCTTAGCTTTGCAAGGGATTCTGGGTAACAAAACCTGGTGGTAGGCAGTCGAGTCACCCCATCCTGAATTCCCCTGGGTGTCTACTTTTAAAAAATGTATAGGTTTGCTAGGTTTCCCTAAGTGCTGGCAGAGCTAGGACTCAAAAACAAAAGGTAGTCTCTTTGTCCAAAAAGCACAAGATTTCACTGGGAAATTGAGGTGCGACCACGTTGCGTTTTGCGCTGTTTCGTGTCGCAGCCACTATGCCTACCCACGCAAGTGAGGTAACATTTTTTTCGGGAGACCTGGGGGAACGCTGGGTGGGTGTAAATTTGTTGATCCACGCAGATTCCAGAACTTTCCACCACAGAAATGTGAGGAAAATGTGTTTTTTTGGTCAAAGTCTTAGCTTTGCAAGGGATTCTGGGTAACAAAACCTGGTGGTAGGTAGTCGAGTCACCCCATCCTGAATTCCCCTGGGTGTCTACTTTTTAAAAATGTATAGGTTTGCTCGGTTTCCCTAGGTGCCGGCAGAGCTAGGGTGCAAAAAGTACAGGTAGGCACTTTGGCATAAAAGGGTCAGTTTGTAACTGCAAAATTGAGGTGTGACCACGTTGCATTTTGCGCCGTTTCCTGTCGCAGGCATAAGGCCGACCCACACAAGTGAGTTACCATTATTATCGGGAGACTTCGGGTAATTCAGATTTGTAAATCAACTGTTATTACCAATTGAGCTTTCATGCATTTCTCCCTTTCAATGAAAGACATTGTGTAAAAAAGTTTTTTTTTTGAAAAATGACCAATAATTCTCATGCTAGTATGAGTATTCCCAATTTTGAAAATGTGCAATTATATACTGTTTCTGAACTCTATATTTTGTACCCAATTCAGAAATACATAGGTGTCTTTCATACAGA